>NC_090265.1:1576975862-1581975862 GCF_040414725.1 Anabrus simplex
GGGTAAGCACAAGAGTCGCGAGCTGTTTAGTAATGATCTAATAAAAGATCGATATTGGAAGCACTGGTATTTCCAAGTTAAATCGTATTAACTTCGGCATCAGAACATCCTTAGAATGATTAAAGTAAATGTTCTCAAAGACCATTTTTTTGTTCATTGGAGTTCCAAATATGCATCTCAGTACAAATACTAAAGCATTGATAACTCTGCAACTCTACGTACATGAGACTCTTGACTAAGATGTCCGATAATTAATTAATTTCGTGTGGCTATTTTTTTCTTTTTTGCTATTGGCTTTACGTCGCACCGACACAGATAGGTCTTATGGCGACGATGGGGTAGGAAAGGGCTAGGACTGAGAAGGAAGCGGCCGTGGCCTTAATTAAGGTACAGTACCAGCATTTGCCTGGTGTGAAAATGGGAAACCACGGAAAACCATCTTCAGGGCTGCCGACAGTGGGGTTCGAACCAACTATCTCCCGAATACTGGATACTGGCCGCACTTAAGCGACTGCAGCTACCGAGCTCGGTGTGGCTATTTCTAGCAGAGTGCAGCCCTTGTAAGGCAGACCCTCCGATGAGGGTGGGCGGCATCTGCCGTGTGTAAGTGACTGCGTGTTGTTGTGGTGGAGGATAGTGTTTTTATGTGTGGTGTGTGTGTTGCAGGGATGTTGGGGACAGTACAAACACCCAGCCCCCGAGCAAGTGGAATTAATCCCCCCATGGCACTACAGCCCTAGGTGGGCCTTGGCTTACCAAGCGACCGCTGTTCAGCCCGAAGGCCTGCAGATTACGAGGTGTCGTGTAGTCAGCACGACGAATCCCCTCGGCCGTTATTCTTGGCTTTCTAGACCGGGGCCGCTGTCTCACCGTCAGATAGCTCCTCAATTCTAATCACGTAGGCTGAGTGGACCTCGAACCTCAGGTCCAGGTAAAAATCCCTGACCTGGCCGGGAATCGAACCCGGGGCCTCCGGGTAAGAGGCAGGCACGCTACCACTACACCATGGGGCCGGCAATTCCACTTCCACATACTTACCTGGCAAGTGGAATTAACCAGTGAAGGTTAAAATCCCCGACCCGGCAGGGAATCGAACCCGGGACCCTCTGAACCGAAGGCCAGTACGCTGTCCGTTCAGCCAACGAGTGTCCGATAATAACTCCCTACATGAAACAATCGCCGCAGACACATTCTTCTGTTTGCACACTTCACTTGTACCATCAACAAACACTCACACTAAGAATGGTTAAACGAACGGGAAACATGAGAACTCATGAAAGGCAACCACTGGCCACTATTCAACCTATCATCCCCCAGAAACCGTAGTACAGCAATAGGTTTCTCCCTAGACGACATGTAACATCTATAATCAGAATGAGACTTGGCATCGTTGTTATTCCAGTCACTTGGACAGAACTGGAGCTTTTGAATTACCAAACTGCACAGCTGACTTAAATCCATAAGTGTAGAAAGTATGTTCTGCATCAGTTGAAGATTTACGAAACACTCTTCAAATTAAACCCCTCGCCAATAACAAGTGCAACAACTTAAATAATAATGTTATTTGCTTTACGTCCCACTAACTACTTTTACCGTTTTTCGGAGATGTCAACATGTTGGAATTTAGTCCCGGAGGAGTTCTTTTACGTGCCAGTAAATCTACCTACACGAGGCTGACGTATTTGAGCACCTTCAAATACCACCGGACTGAGTCAGAATCGAATCTGCCAAGTTGGGGTCAGAAGGCCAGCTCCTCAACCGTCTGAACCACTGAACCCGGCACAACAACTACATTAGCGTGCCAGATAACCGATTATTATTATTATTATTATTATTATTATTATTATTATTATTATTATTATTATTATTATTATTATTATTATTATTATTATTTGCAGATTGTATGATACCCATAAAACGGACACTCCCGAGCTCACTCAGGGACGGCTCGTCTGACTCGGAGAATGTATGTCCGAACTTCTTGCACCAGACCAAATTTCACTTCACTTTTCCTTAAGACAGTCTCAGCGGTCCGTTTCCATGTTGCCTTACGATGCCCCCTTCCTTTATTCGGCCCTTCCATGGCAAGAGCTTTCTTCTTCTGACGTGATCATACCAGCAGAGCTGATTTTCCTCCATCTTGTCACTGATGGGCACACCTTTGAAAGATCCTCGCGCATGCTCATTGTGCACTTCGTTGTGCAGAATTACTGCCGAGGACCATCGCAACATCCGTATCTCTGTAATATACATTCGCTGGTCATGCTTCTTCTGCCTTGCCTAACATAAGGAGCCGTACGTGAGGACCGGCCAGACAATGGTTTTGTACACCTTGCCCTTTAATTTGACTGACACCCGCTTATCACACAGAACACAAGTAAGAGACCGCCATTTCACCCAACCAACACTGATGCGGTGCTTGACATCTGCATCGATATTACCATAAGTTGTGATGACTGATCCAAGATATTTGAACTTGTCGATCATCAGTGGTTCTCCAGCAAGGAAGACAGTGTTGTGTGGGCCCACTTGTCCGAGTTGCGCCAAGTTGGAGAACATAATACTCTGTCTTATTGCGACTTATTCTTAATCGATTTGCCTCTAGTATTACTCCCCATCGTTCCAAGACTGCCTCAACATCCTGACATGACTCACCAACCAAAACAATAATGTCTGCGTAAAGTATGATCCACGGCAGGTCTGTCATCAGCTGCTCCGTCAGGTAGTTGATGACATTGTTGAACAGTGCTGGGCTCAGTGCCCGACATACACCGAATATATCTAGCCATAATTCATTTTCTACCGATAGCTAGTATAACAAATGAATATAACCGCTCTGCTCGAAATCTGGAAGATCCCTGACATCGATCTGTTTATCCCTACTGAGGTCTACCAACCAAGAAAGCGCGTCATGCCAGGCACCATGGCGAGAAGGTATAGCACTCCACTCATCTTACAATCAAACTACAGCTGTTTGTATAGACAAAAACCAAAACTACATGGTGCAACAGCCCCGAAGGGCCATGGCCCACCAAGGGACCGCTGCTCAGCCCGAGGACATGCAGATTACGAGGTGTCGTGTGGTCGGCATGACGAATCCTCTCACCGTTATTCTTGGGTTTCTTGACCGGGACCGCCACTTGACCGTCAGATCGCTCCCTTCAATGTAATCACGTAGGCTGAGTGGACCTCGAACCAGCCCTCAGATCCAAGTAAAAATCCCTGGCCTGGCCGGTAATCGAACCCAGGGCCTCCGGATAACAGAGAGGCACGCTACCCGTACACTGCTGGACCGGTGTTCGAATAGTCAGTCAGACCGAATGATACAAACGGAGATTCACCGCAAATGGAGAGAGAACATCATTCTCACTTCAACGTGTTACTCGCTTATGAATGAGATGAAACATTCGTTATTTTTCAGGAAATTAATTTGTGGCTACTGTACTTCCTTTTAAATCAGAACTAAGTACTTAATTTGTACAAGGACGAATGAAGCAATCGACACAAGACGCTACATGTGAAGGAGATTAGCAGAATATTTGCAATGTGATTTATGACATCCCTGTCTAAGACATCCGTATTCAATGCTCTTAATGACTGCAGAGTTCCTTCTGTTAAGAGATTAAATTAGGTAAAGAAATGGCAGTAATTTTAAAGTAGACTCGGTAATTTTTCAAGAAAGAGATTTTCTTGGATTCTTGCCATGGACCATAGCTGGAGCAACAGCTGTGAGTACGGGACGAAGTTGTTAAATTAGTCATTTCCGGCTGTGTGAATCAATATCCGGCTACATGAAGGTGCGCAACTGTTCGTGCAAGTTGCTGGTTCAATCAGAGTAGCGAGCAGATCAACAGTAGGCACTGCATGGTGAACAGTACTCATTCAAACACAGTTCATATGCTGTGAGTTCACTTAAGACAATAGAGAAATGACGCGTCCGCACAAAGGAGCATGCATGATATACGCATCCAGCTACGTGTTGCAGGTCAGGATAAAGTATGCCAGACCTTAGATTGCCACGACTAATGTGTGTAACACTGTAGTACATCTGGTACATCCTCCCTAGTTGAGGGAGCACCTGTTTTGAGGCATGTCAACTCTTGTTCAGACATGACCCTAGATCGTTTATATCTGACCCTGGTACAAACAACCAATAACGGAGAGAGTTGCTAACCGTTTGCTGATTTATACGTGAAGAGATCTGGTGAAATTCTTTACACAAATGATGTTAAAACTCGTTAAATAAAATTATTCTAAAGAAACTCCTAACTTTCACGAGAATTTCGAATAACTTTTCCAAAACTGATGCTAACAATCTATCAACATTTGCAATCAAGTTTCGGGAACAAAATTGTTCAAATATTTTTCTAGCAAACAGAACAAAAATTATCAAAAGAAGAGTGTCCACCTCTTTGGTGTAGTGGTTAGTGTGATTAGCTGCCCCTGCAGGAGGCTCGGGTTCGATTCCCGGCTCTGTCACGAAATCTGAAAAGTGGTACGAGGGCTGGAACGGGGTCCACTCAGCTTCGGGAGGTCAACTGAATAGAAGGGGTTCGATTCCCACATCAGCCATCCTCAAGTGGTTTTCCGTGGTTTCCCACTTCCCCTCCAGGAAATGCCGGGATGGTACCTAACTTAAGGCCACGGCTGCTTCCTTCCCTCCTCCTTGCTTATCCCTTCAAATCTTCCTATCCCCTCACAGTTGTACCCTTGACCCAAAGTCTCTCGTTCCAGGACACTGCCCTTGAGGCGGTAGAGGTGGGATCCCTCGCTGAGTCCGAGGGAAAAGCCAACCCTGGAGGGAAAAAGGATTAAGAAAGAAAGAAAGAAAGAAAGAAAGAAAGAAAGAAAGTCAACCTCAAACAGTTAAGGAAAAACCATAGCAAAGTGTATAATGCCTGAGGCGGCTCCTCACGTATTCCAGTTGTTTCTTGCCTTCGTTTGGTGAACTGGCAAGACGGAATAACCACACTACAGGCCACAGAAACTGAAGAATTACGAAAGATAAGATGCAATGATTATCTTAGCTATTAAGGTTAAATGTTGACGGACTGATGAGAAGTAGAAAGAACGCCTAACGGCAGGGAAGATTGATGGACCACAAAGAGGTTTACGTATCTTCAAATTTCAACATATTAGAAATGAAGGGAACGAGTATACAAAGGATATAGTGGAACGTAATCAGTAGTACGATAACGCAGAGCGTATGGATCAGGTCAGGCAGGCAAACAGAGCATGAAATTGTGACTACTTGGCAGAAGAGTGGTGGGACGTTCTCGCACGACAAAGAGAGAGATTATTGATCGAGGACTAGAGGAAAGTTAGTGGGAAGACGAAAGTGTTCGGCAGACGATAGACAAGCCTTTAACAATGAAACAGGAGGAAATTGGAGTTTGATGCCATAGACTACTACCACTTATTTTCGTTATCCTGTGGTTGACACTTCATGGTATTAATCTTTTGTTCTTAACCTAATTTATCGTACTGGAATGTAGTAGCGTCGCTGCAATAATTTAGGTCAAGTTGTGGATTGTGCCATTAGGAAGTTTAATTAGGTACTATCCCAAAATTTGTTCTCTAGTTCTATCGTAGATCGCACGCTAGATACATACTACCAATCTGTGTTCGAATAGGATGTCTGGACATAGACATATCAGCCCCCGCCCCCCCCCCAAAAAAAACTTGAAACCTCTAATTTCTCTCTCCAGAAGGTATTTTTCTGATTGCTTCCAAACTTTTATCATGCAAAATGATGTTTTAGCAGCTTGTTGCAAGCCCCTTGGGTACCAATTACAATTCTAAGCCAACAACTGCTGTTAAAATACCAGAATCCTCAAAACATAGAGTATCAAATGGTTTCTGGACACACACATGCGCATATTGCTTACGATGACCAATGTACACTGACTGACAGAGCAAATGCAACACCAAGAAGGAGTGGTCAGAACTTTATGCCAATTGCAGGGTAGACTGACGTCACTGAGGTATGCTCATGATGTGAAAGGCGCCGCTGTGCTGCGCACGTAGCGAACGATAAATGGGACACGGCGTTGGCGAATGGCCCACTTCGTACCGTGATGTCTCAGCCGACAGTCATTGTAGAACGTGTTGTCGTGTGCCACAGGACACGTGTATAGCTAAGAATGCCAGGTCGCCGTCAACGGAGGCATTTCCAGCAGACAGACGACTTTACGAGGGGTATGGTGATCGGGCTGAGAAGGGCAGGTTGGTCGCTTCGTCAAATCGCAGCCGATACCCATAGGGATGTGTCCACGGTGCAGCGCCTGTGGCGAAGATGGTTGGCGCAAGGACATGTGGCACGTGCGAGGGGTCCAGGCGCAGCCAGAGTGACGTCAGCACGCGAGGATCAGCGCATCCGCCGCCAAGCGGTGGCAGCCCCGCACGCCACGTCAACCGCCATTCTTCAGCATGTGCAAGACATCCTGGCTGTTCCAATATCGACCAGAAGAATTTCCCGTCGATTGGTTGAAGGAGGCCTGCACTCCCGGCGTCCGCTCAGAAGACTACCATTGACTCCACAGCATAGACGTGCACGCCTGGCATGGTGCCGGGCTAGAGCGACTTGGATGAGGGAATGGCGGAACGTCGTGTTCTCCGATGAGTCACGCTTCTGTTCTGTCAGTGATAGTCACCGCAGACGAGTGTGGCGTCGGCGTGGAGAAAGGTCAAATCCGGCAGTAACTGTGGAGCGCCCTACCGCTAGACAACGCGGCATCATGGTTTGGGGCGCTATTGCGTATGATTCCACGTCACCTCTAGTGCGTATTCAAGGCACGTTAAATACCCACCGCTACGTGCAGCATGTGCTGCGGCCGGTGGCACTCCCGTACCTTCAGGGGCTGCCCAATGCTCTGTTTCAGCAGGATAATGCCCGCCCACACACTGCTCGCATCTCCCAACAGGCTCTACGAGGTGTACAGATGCTTCCGTGGCCAGCGTACTCTCCGGATCTCTCACCAATCGAACACGTGTGGGATCTCATTGGACGCCGTTTGCAAACTCTGCCCCAGCCTCGTACGGACGACCAACTGTGGCAAATGGTTGACAGAGAATGGAGAACCATCCCTCAGGACACCATCCGCACTCTTATTGACTCTGTACCTCGACGTGTTTCTGCGTGCATCGCCGCTCGCGGTGGTCCTACATCCTACTGAGTCGATGCCGTGCGCATTGTGTAACCTGCATATCGGTTTGAAATAAACATCAATTATTCGTCCGTGCCGTCTCTGTTTTTTCCCCAACTTTCATCCCTTTCGAACCACTCCTTCTTTGTGTTGCATTTGCTCTGTCAGTCAGTGTATTTCTATCCATACAAATTAACTTTACAATAATTCATAGGACAAAACTTGGTCTGTTCTTTTCAATGAGGCGGAATTTTACAAATCGGACTTACCACATGCCAGGCGGTGGATACAACTAATCGTATGCGTATCATAGTTTAGGATTCACGGATCCTTTAATACATACTGTACTTGTCATTCATGTGTCAATCATCATTTTACGACTAATTCATGAATTATTCGTATTTACTATATACAGAGTGAAGCGTAATTCGCGCACTCGGGCGTCGCAGCGCGACTCCTCACATGCGAGCAATAAAATAATGTCTCTTACAAAATTTCTTCTTGCGAGTATATCCGGCAGAAAAACGACGTTGAAGCGTAGCAATCTGGCAACACTGTAACCACATGTACGGTAACTACCTCTGTCAGCACGTGCTAGTCGTAGTGTACAGTTCGTGCAGTGGATAGAGTTTTGGGTTACCATGCAGGAGGTCGAGTGGTCGATCCTGGGTAGAGGCGTATGTTTTTCCTTTCGTAAATGTAGTCCAGGTGGTATGGTATCTGATATCTTAATCGTCAACAGCGATTGCAGTGGGTCCTCTAGAAACCATTTGCACTTACATACTACGATCCTAGAAATGGACTAACAATCGTTTTCATTGGTCAGCTTTGAAAGGCGCCCTTTCCACGTCGTGGGCGTGAATTCATTCGCACCACTTCATCTACTAGATGTGAAACCTGTTTGTTTCAGCGTTATAAAATATTGGAAATGTAGGATACATGTGACCTCAGAAACGGTGTCTTACTGTATTACAGTAGGTAATGTCAGATGGAAATTAGCAAATAAAAAATGCGCCTCAACCAAGGATCGAACCATCGACCTCCTGAATGCCAACCAAAAACTCTACCCACTGCACCAACCGTACAGCACGACAAGAGCGTGCTGACAGCGGTAGTTACTCTACATGTGGTTATAGTGTTGCCAGATTGCTACTCTTCAACGTCCGTTTTCTACCGGATATACTCGCAAGACGAAATTTTGTAAGAGACTTTTTTTTATTGCTGGCATGTGAGGAGTCGCGCTGCGACGCCCGAGTGTGCGAATTACGCTTCACCCTGTATATATATATAAGCGAAAAACCACTCATCCGTTACGAGATCTCCAGATCCAAAAGACTTAGAAAACTGAAATTAGGAACAAAGGTTCATCCTCTGCTCTGGAGTTGCACTAAGAAATGATTTCTCAAAATTCAGCTTCTGTCCTAGATTTAGGCCTTTTGCTCAATATTATTACCTAGGGCAGGGATGACAAACATTTACCGAATAGAGTGTCAATTAAGGTCTTGTTTATTAATTTCTTATTGTCTGGTGTCCATTTCCTTTAAAATAATCACGAAACCTCTCATTTGACTTCGACTGAATGTTTTGCGATTTTATTTTGCAAACATCACTAAAAACAAGTACATTTTAAACATAAGATACATTTTTTACTCTAACCTAATAAAACTTGTAAAATCTATGCCCACAGAATTAATTGGGACATATTTATTTATTTACGAAACACAAGATACAGCTACACTGAGCCATTTCATTTGTACTGTCAACAGACTAATTAATAAATGTAAACTTTCATAACAAAATATAACAAACATAACAAAAGATAACAAGATCATGTAGACAGCCTACTAATAAGAACTGTCCAAATCGAAAACCATGAAAATGTCCAGTTCATAGCCAAGTCGTCGTGGGTCAAATGCTACAGTTTCGACAAATTTATTACATGTTAAAAACATTCAAATATGTTAGTATGTAGTCTGACGTGCCACAGAAGTCGTGTTCACAGGGCATAGGCTAATATAGGCGAAAAATTATTTCTTATGGTGGTAGAGGTGGGATCCCTCGCTAAGTCCGAGGGAAAAACCGAACCTGGAGGGTAAACAGATGATGATGATGATGATGATGATGATGAATTATTTCTTATAAGGACGAATCAAAGCTCATTTTAAGTCTTACGACGCAAGGGAACAAATCTCGGCAAGTCTCTACGGTACTGAAAAACACGTTTCAAGGGACTAAAACCAACCACTTTCAAGATATTGGCACCATACTGCGACCACTCTTCAGTCAAGTGCTGGAGAGCACATGTTGACAAACTCACGAACTAGGCGAGCATTAAAATACACACACTTCCGCTTGGCAGATTACGTGAAGACGACATGCAGAAAGATTCCAAGAAGAAGATATTATTCTGCGAGAGAAGTTCACGGTGTCAGTTAATACAATACGATCAGACGCACTTCAGCGTGCTGCTACCTCATTTACAGCAATACGATATTGGCACCGACAAAAATAGGTCTTATGGCGACGATGGGATACGAAAGGCCTAGGAGTTGGAAGGAAGCGGCCGTGACCTGGTGTGAAAATGGGAAACCACGGAAACCATCTTCAGGGTTGCTGACAGTGGGATTCGAGCCCACTATCTCCCGGACGCTTCCTTCCCACTCCTAGGCCTTTTCTGTCCCATCGTCGCCATAAGACCTATTTGTGTCGCTGCGACGTAAAGCAAATAGCAAAAAAACACCTAAAAAGTCGTAGACACGAATTATGAGCACTTTAAGATTATGTAATATTATTAACTCACTAACCTTCGTATTATTACTCAACCTTTGTCCACTTCAGCGGTGAACACCATCAGAGTATTAATCAGCCCTTATGAAGCTAAAACCTACATTAATTATCATGCGGTGTTACACTTCTGAGTGTCTCAGGTTGGGTGTAAAAGGCGGCTTTTTTTAACGGCTTGTATTCGACCTGCTGCATAAACGGGTGCAACGTTAATGAGTGTCGGTCGTACTACAAAAATATATGCCAAACATATAACAATGAATACAATGGGCACGATAGTTCTCCCATAAACTTAAAAAATAAAACCAGTCAAAACACAGACATGTATAATAAATTGATAATGTCCCGTGCTTGGTTAGGGCTATATTACTTACCTGCGTTGTTTATCCCGATGCCAGGCGGACACTAGCACTCTCTTGTCCAGATCACCCTCCAGTACTTCAAACGAGAACTTCTGATCAAACCAAGGTGCACTAGACTCACGGTGGACTGAGGTCCGGTGGAAAGTGCGCTCCTCCGAAGATGGAACCAGAGTCACCTGAAAAAGAAATGTATATATACTGTATAGGGCCTAGTGTAGGTCTGTAAAGTCTCATTTACAACGGTACCAATGGTTTTCTTCTAAAACATTATCCCATTATAGCGTCGAAAGAAAAGGAAGCGTTATTTCAACTTCAAAACAGATCATGTTTTGAATAATAATAATAATAATAATAATAATAATAATAATAATAATAATAATAATAATAATAATAATAATAATAATAATAATGGCGTGTTGTCTCCGGACAGCAGACACCTTATAGGCAACCTGCTTGCATGTGAATTCTAATGCTGAAGACAGTACACACATCCAGCCCCCAAGCCATCGGAATCAACGAATCACGTAATCAAGTAATCGAAGCTGGGACTACTTGGATCTAAGACCACCACGATAACCATTTGGCCATGGGGCAAATACGACACAATAAATGGGAAGAGTTACAAACAACTTTTGAAAATTGAAAATGAAATGAATTATAAAATCGGTTAGAGGTGTAAGGGTAGCGCAGCTCATATATTTTTACCTGTATCTGACGGCTGATTCGAGGTCCACTCAGCCTACGTGACTACAACTGAGGAGCTAACTGATGCTGAGATGGTGGCCTGGATCTAGGAAGCAAGAATAACGACCGAAAGGATTCGTCGTGCCGACCACACTACACGTGATACTCTATCGACCTTCGGGCTGAGCAGCGGTCGCTTAGTAGGCCACGGGCGGCAGGGGGAGGAAATCGGTTAGCAGGAGATGTTCAGTCAAATGGTATTCTTAAGACACAGCAGTGACCAGCAAGCTACTGATTTGCTGATATGTACGATATGTCGAAGTTGTGAGGAATATTAAAATGGAAGGTGAATTACAAGCATGCCACTTCAGTGGTCGAAAGACATCTCCCACCTCCCTGATAAGTCCATATTTTAAATCTATTAGTCAGGACGAAGTCACCCTAACACTTAGTGCTTTTACACACCTAAAAAAAAAAAAAAGGTTTTGCACCACCTAGTGTTTCGGGTTTCTAGATTTCTGATGATCCCAGGGAATGTATGGCATGCAAATACATACTTAATGACAAACATAACACGATTGGTGTAAAGAAAGCAACGGCAGGCGCAACGCAAATACTATTCGGCAACGTTCATCTGACTAACGAACATGGGAATCAGATTCTGCCTCTCAGTATGGTGTTTTTCCACCGCATGCAGTGAAGCATGATCAGACCCGTCGTGGTATGTTAGGCATGCTATCCACAAGACGGTTGAGGCTGCCCTGGTCAATCCTGTCCCACTCTTAGATAGTAGCACTCCGGAGGTCGGCCAGGGTGAGAGGTGGATTCGTTCGTCATTGCACTGCCTATTTCAGCATTCTAGACATGATCAATGGGAGTCATGTCCGAAGATAACACGGAAGAGTCCATCCGATAGTTGTGAGCCTTTCTGAGGAAGAGGTTCACAAGACTAGAGTAGTGTCATGAAGTTACTGACCTTGCTTTCTTCTGTGATGATATAAATTAAGTTGTGTAAAGTTAACAAATGATATCACTTCGACAAGTATGAGTGTGTATCCTTTAAATTTCAAGTCCACATTATGTGTTTTTGTAACTGTATGTGGGAGCTCTGTAAATGTATGCGTAATCAACGAGAAGTTGTGTTAGTTCATTCAATAAATCGCCTTATAACAATTCCGCAAGCCCTGTCGACCCTGTCGCACAGGGGGCGTCTCTCCTGTGTTGGAAATTAAGTACTGGTAAAAGAAAGGAGAGGAAGGCCTACTAAAGGCGATAAGAAAACAAAATTAGCTCCAGACCTTGCAAAATGAATACGATCGGGGAGAGAAGGGAGCAAGTGTCGAACAAGGAAAGTCGGACACGAAAGTTGAAAATGAGGACCATGGCACAAGTAAATTTAAAAACAGTGAAGATAGGTGAGTTACGACGGAGTCTACACACCTTTCGCCAGTTGAGAAACTATCCTGGAGAAACTAAATAGCAAACAGACTGTGATAGATCGCTTGCAGAGGAGATCTTTACAATGATATGGTGATGTTGAGGGGAGAGATGGGCCAAGAAGGTGATTGATTATTCCTCATTCGGGCGCTGAGAGGCGACGTGAAGCGAATTCATAATGGGAGCAACACAACGGTCTACATGAGAATTCTTGCCATTGGGAATGGAAACCAGGACTACGAGCTCAGCAAGTAAATGTAAAGTTATCCTTTCAAGGAAAGACCTTGAAGCACTTTCTGGGTGGTTATCTCCACCCGTGTCCGACTCGTTTTCTGAACGGTCAGCGTACTGGCCTTCGGTTCAGAGGGTCCCGGGTTCGATTCCCGGCCGGTTCGGGGATTTTAACCTTAATTGGTTAATTCCAATGGCACGGGGGCTGGGTGTATGTGTTGTCTTCATCATCATTTCATCCTTATCATGACACGCAGGTCGCCTACAGGAGTCAAATAGAAAGACCTGCACCTGGCGAGCCGAACCCGTTCTGGGATATCCCGGCACTAAAAGCCA
Source organism: Anabrus simplex (assembly GCF_040414725.1). Lineage (NCBI taxonomy): Eukaryota > Metazoa > Arthropoda > Insecta > Orthoptera > Tettigoniidae > Anabrus > Anabrus simplex. Next base: position 1,576,988,842 of record NC_090265.1, read on the forward strand.
TACGACATTTCATTTCATCTCCACCCGTCACCTTCTATATTACATTTGAACAACAGTGAGGAAAATACGTAAGCCACTTTATTAGCAAAGTGGCCCACAGACTGTCTGCTAAACCTCCTTCCACTCTACCACACTTCGTGCTCTGAATTGCATTGCGGGTTTCATACGTATGATATGGATGATAGATGTGAGCAGGATTGTGCCTACTTCTAGTCTAGGCTATATCAGTCGTCGTGTGCTGTATTTCATAAGAAGCACGAACGTTTGCTCTGCGAATGTGGGTGACTCGGGAATTCAACTCCCGCTCTCGACCTCCGTCACCAAGTGAGAGAAGATGTAGGTTAACAAGTTGACAAGTGCCGTGACGATGAGCGCAGTGGCAAAGAGAAAACACATGCTTCTCAGTGATAAAGAATTCATTCACTCTCTTCTCTGCATCTTCTTGTAGTAGTAGAATTAATGGTGGGTGTGGCGAATCTTCACAAAGTGTGTTAACGGTGCAAGACCTGCGGTCACGGGTACACGGGCGAGGATCGATACGGTGACTCCAACTTCAGTAATTCTTTATGCCACCAAATAAATGTATGTGTGCGTGCGCTAGCTAGCTCAGTCTTTAATTATGAATGAACCCCAAATGGAATCAATAAATGATAGTGGTCCACCAGGTGGACTCTCGATAAATGAGGCCGGAGGTTCATCCACATCTTATAGGTAATATTGTGCCCAACGTGCTGCTTATAAATATAGCTGCAATTCAAAATTAAGAGCCTCTGGCTTTCTCACGGCCTTCCATAAAGTTAGAAAGTTTACGAAGAGTACTACTAAGTGCACAGAGAAAATTACAACGTACGGTGTAATTACACAAAATTGTATATTAAAAATCTGTTCTACCGAGCTCGATAGCTGCAGTCGCTTAAGTGCGGCCAGTATCCAGTAATCGGGAGATAGTGGGTTCGAGCCCCACTGTCGGCAGCCCTGAAGATGGTTTTCCGTGGTTTCCCATTTTCACACCAGGCAAATGCCGGGGTTGTACCTTAATTAAGGCCACGGCCGCTTCCTTCCAATTCCTTGGCCGTTCCCATCCCATCGTCGCCATAAGACCTATCTGTGTCGGTGCGACGTAAAGCAAATAGCAAAAAAAAAAAAAAAAAAAAAAAAACTGTTCTTAGCTTAAACAAGTATAATAATAATAATTAAAATGAAAATCAACAACCTGCTTCCAGTAATTCGACCAGGTCATGAATGGAATGAATGAAGCCCCCATCAAACGGCGAGGATAGGAATTGTGCCGGCTGCCGAAGCCTGTCGCACTCCTCTGGGGCAATGATTGATGAATGACAAATGAAATGAAATTACTGTATATTGGAGTGTGTTGCTGGAATGAAATATGACAGTGAAAACCGGAGTACCCGGAGAAAAACCTCTCCCGCCTCCGCTTTGTCCAGTACAAATTTCACATGGAGTGACCGGAATTTGAACCACGGAACCCAGCGGTGAGAGGCCGACGCGCTTCCGCCTGAGCCACGGAGGCTTTTTCAATATTAATAATAATAATAATAATAATAATAATAATAATAATAATAATAATAATAATAATAATAATAATGGCATGTGGGCTCCAAAGAGGCCTCGTGCAGGTCTTTCGAGTTGACGCCGTACAGGCGACCTGCACGTCTATGGGGATTGGGCCCTACTAATGATGAATAATCAATGAAGGTTAAAATACCCGACCCGGTCGGGAATCGAACGCGGGACCCTATGGACCGAAGACCAGTGCGCTAACCATTTAGCCATGGAGCCGGAAATAATAATAATAATAATAATACCTCTGTTGCACAGAAAGCGCATTAAGAATCTCAGCCTGATAAGGCGACTGCTGACCAGGCAGCTAGTACAGTGCCGCGTGAACAGCCTGGCGACATTCTCAGCCGCATCCCTCAGCCTTTTTGACCGAAAGTTCCACAGTTATCTTACAAGGCTGAGTAAACTTCGCTTGAGCCCTCAATCAAGGATGAATATCCATAGACGAGCGGAAATTCGAACTCAGGGCAGGGCTTTATAGGTAAGAATCAGCAATCTTGCCGCTTTCTCCCACTCATTATCATCACAGACCACAGCATCTATTTGTATACAAATTAATAAGCCTGGTGATGCAAAGGAAAAAACATGGAAACTTAAGAAAATATATTACATAAACAGTTACACAAACTTTTAAAACAATTCTCTTCAACCAGTACGCAGCTAAACGAATCATCAAGTGAATTTAATTTCTCCTGAAAGAAAAGTGAACACAACTAAATGTGAGGACGTTTATGAACGACTGATATCTTTTCACATGCATCAATACTACCACAAATGAGCATTAAGTAATAAAGAATACAATAGTCTACAGAATAAAATGAGTCCTTGAGAAAATCAATTCTTTTATCCATAAACAGACACCAGAAATACAACTGGAAACTTTTCAGAATGAATGACAAAACCCATCGTATTAATAATAATAATAATAATAATAATAATAATAATAACTCTGGATTAAAGATCGTCTACAAAAAAGGACAAGTTAACAGTCACTTGCTTAGACTTCGTAGATGACCTCACACTTTTAGCTTCAAGTATGGAAGAAGCTACGTACCAGCTATCCCTCCTCGAACACATAGCAGCTAAAGTAGGGCTGAAGATCGCTGTCAACAAAACTGAGTTTCTGACCAACATCAGAGAAATACCACAACTTCATTTCTCTGGGGGACAGAATATACCAAAGGCCAATTCATTCAAATATCTTGGAGAATGGATAACCCCAAATATCACTGAGAGTCTTGCAATGAGGAGTAGATGGACCAAATTAGAAAGAGCTGATCATCTTTGTAAGAACATACATAAGTCTAAATCCCTCTCTCTGAATCTTAAAATCAGACACTACAATACCGTAGTAAGACCATCTGTACTCTACGCCTCAGAATGTCTAAGTATGACCCGCAAAGGACAACTCAGAAATCTGGAACTGAAAGAGCGAAAGATCCTCAGGAGGATTATGGCTCCCATTAAAGAAGGAGATGGGCACAGAATCACGCAGAACAAGGAACTGTACAGTAAAATAGAGAGCATTACAAAAGCTACGAGGAAGAGAAGATTAATGTTCTATGGTCACATAGTCAGGATGGACAGCCAGAGACTCACTTCAAGGATATTCAACACTGTATCTAGAGGGAAAGCAGCAAATGCCAAATGGACGAATTTAGTTCGGAAAGACCTAAAATACGTAAACATTGATCACACTGACATTTACAACCGAGATAAGTTCAGAAAGTTAATCAAGACATCTGACTCTCTCCAGTCACTAACAGCTAAATCACTGCGTCCAGAAGTAGGAGTGAAATGGACTCTAGAAAGAAAAGTTATTCATAGCCCTAGAATGAAGGAATATTGGGCTAAGAAGAAGAAGAAGAAAAAGCTCACTAGAGTTAATAACCACGTGGTCCATTTTCTAGGCCTATTATTATTATTATTATTATTATTATTATTATTATTATTATTATTATTATTATTATTATTATTATTATTATTATTACTATTTTCCATCCCATTAAGTACTACGGTTTTCGAGGAAGCCGAGGTGTTAGAATTTTGCACCACAGGGGTTCTTTCAAGAGCCACTAAACCTGCCGAAACGACTTGGGCGTATTTGAGCACGTTCAAATACCACCGGTCTGAGCTGGGATCGAATCCACCAAGCTGTGGTCAGCAAGCCAGAGGTCAACCGACTGAGCCACTCAGCCGAGCAAACCGCTTCATTTTCGTGTCACTATTTATATGATAAAAATAATAAACATATGGCTTTGGGTAGGGTACGTAGACAGTTTGATTTGACGCCAATGGGAATTTCTGCAGTCAATTTAGACGGAAAATGAAATGCCGGTACTAAGAAGGAGTTGTGCTAGATAAACGAAATTCGGGAGGCGTGTCTGCACATCTGAAAAATGATGCGTACACAAATTTGCGTGCTAGTCTACAAAGAGCGGTGCTAGTTGCACCACTGCACTGTGACCTTGCAAAGCACGTTTTCTTTAAATACGCACTGAACACTTCGTGAGCATTAGTCATCATCCGATGTTGTGAGGTAGGTGTGATTCAGACTTGCCTTTAAGGAGACGGAGGTAGTATCGGCGGCTTACTGAGTTTAAACGTGGCTGTGGAAAAGGGCTACGAGAAGGTGGATGTTGGAAGAGTCGAGGCACAAATACTGCTTGTGTACAGAAGGCTAAGTAGTTTGCAGCGAAGGACAAGCATATTGGTGAGGACCACAAGATGTATTATTACGACCGTCGCGGTGGCTGTAAGTGACAGGTTACGGGACAGTGTACTCTGTTTGCCGCATCACCGGCTGGCTGATCTCCATTAAAAATGAATCCAACAATGGTACCTTTCGAGTAATGTCCTGCTACACACCCCAGTCAGGTTGCCCAGATAGCGAGAAAGAAGAGTTCTGGAACAGCGTCTACGCGCAATTACGATCGTTCACCCTGAGTGAGCAGATATTAATCAGTGGCGACCGCAACGGCCACGTAAGATCGATGAGGAATGAATACACTCAGAGATGGTGATAGGCCTTTGGTAATCGAAACGATGGCTGTCGCATTCTCGACTGTGCAGAGGTGCATGATCTCGTAGTTGCCAACACCTACATACTTCATTTATTATAGTGACGGACGGACATTCCAGAGTGACTTCTGGCTGCTACGGCGCAGCGGCGACAAAGTGATCATGAACGTTGAAGTCATCCCATCAGACAGCAATGCTCAACCTCATGCTTTACTTTGGACGGCAAGCGAGGCCCCTGCATGACTGGGTCTGAACGTATAAGTGGTAAAAACTGCCCGTGCACAAGAGCGAGCTGGCAGATGCTTTTTGTGCGCTGACCATCGAGACAAGCAACCACTATAGGCCCTCTAGAATAATATCGTAGACCACGCATGTTGTAGTAGCTGATACTGCGGGAAAGACTAAGCCTGGCATGAGCTTTATTGGCAAGCAAGTCTAGCGGTGAACTGACAGACTGACACCGTCCAGGCAGCGATCGAGGAATAGAAGCTGGCCTACAAGTCCTGGTAAGCGTCGCACCTCAGTTCCGATCACCAGCCGAACAAAAACCCGAGGTCTGCAGCGAAAAGAGCTGTCGCAATAACTAAACCTCAACACTATTCCGAGCTGTACGAATAGCAGGGCAGACCAGAGAGAACGAACAAAATCTGTCGCCTTGTCATTTCCCGTCATCGTTCAACCCAAGACTTCGGCCACGACATGCATATCAATGAAAACCACCACGTCCTCCGAGATTCGGCTGAAATCCTGAGTAGATGCAATAGCTATTTCTCTAGGATAAGCAACGTGGAATTTCCCGATCCACAGACTCAAAGAGCCAGCAGCGTCTATGGTCCAGTTGTGCCAATCTCAACCGCAGAATTTCAGCGGGCTATTAGTAAGATGAAGAATAGAAAGGCAACCGGCCCTGACGAGATCCTCGCTGAGACTTTGATGCAGGGCCAGTGCCGTAATTCTGGCATCCCTGTTGAACAAGACTGTTGAGGAAGGTGCAGTGCCAAAATCCTGTGCAACCAGCATTACAGAGCCCATTTGGAAGAGCAAGAGTGTCATCAGAGAGTACGCCGTCTATCGACCCATTCGACTACTCTGTCATACAATTAAGATTTCCGAACGCATCCTCAATATCCGTCTCCGCACCATTATCAAGAACACGCCGAACCAGTGTGGCTCCGTGAAGGGCAGTGGAACGGCAGATGCCATCCATGCTGTCAGGCTGCTCATGAAGAGAGACCGGAAAAGAACAAGCCAGTCCATCAAGCCTCTTTAGATGTAGAGAAGGCGATCGACCGAATTCCTCATGAACCGATCTGACGGGCACTTCGGTCGCATGGTGTTCCGTATGTTCGTTGGATGAAACTCTTGTAGTGCAATACCAATAATATTGTGGGATGTCCAGCTGGAATATCACCGTACTTTCCCGTCAGAGTTGGCGTCCATCAGGGATCGGCTCTGTCGCCCCTACTATTCTTCCTTTGAATGGATATGATGCCAGTGGACATTCAGGCACCGCACCCTTAGATGATCCTATACGCCGACGACGCTTTCTTGACTATCGAAAGGCGTCGGGATTTTCAGGAACAAACCCTGATCTTAGGTAATTCATGTAGTATGATTATGAAGGCAAGTAAAATGTCGTATGGTCCTCAAAGAAAGTGTAGGTCGAGTTGACCGGCGAGTTTGTTAGGATGCAAACCTACCTAGGATGAAATGTAATATTAAAGGCAGCAGTTAACTGGGAAAACTGATTTCTAAGTTACCTCCGTCATGGACAATAATCACACTATTTGAGGTAGCCCATCGTATTACACAAAAGGTTTCTTAAATGTAAGTAAATTCGTAAAAATACTTCGGAGAAGGAACTTATTTCTAACTTTCAGAACCGGATAAACATTTTTGACTTAATGAACAATCACATTTCTTGTAGAAAATTCTTTAATATTATTTACACAAATTTTTGACCACCCAGTTGTGTTATATATATACATTTTAATGTCTATTATGAAGTTAGTTTAATACTGATGTTCTGTTTTTGTGAAATAGCAGATGAAACATATTAACCAGGACGACTGATTTCTAATAACATCCTTAACAACAACAAGTATAATTATGAGAAAATAAGTTCAAAATATAAGATATTACAATTTCAAACATATTTCACAGAAGAAAAAAGTCATCTGATGAAGCATTTGTTATTACTGCTAAACAAAGAAAGAACTCCCATATTATACAATCAATGCATAGTACCTTTATACACTGACTGACAGAGCAAATACAACACCAAGAAGGAGTGGTCACTTCGTACCGTGATTTCTCAGCCGACAGTCATTGTAGAACGTGTTGTCGTGTGCCACAGGACACGTGTATAGCTAAGAATGCCAGGCCGCCGTCAACGGAGGCATTTCCAGCAGACAGACGACTTTACGAGGGGTATGGTGATCGGGCAGCCGATACCCATAGGGATGTGTCCACGGTGCAGCGCCTGTGGCGAAGATGGTTGGCGCAGGGACATGTGGCACGTGCGAGGGGTCCAGGCGCAGCCCGAGTGACGTCAGCACGCGAGGATCGGCGCATCCGCCACCAAGCGGTGGCAGCCCCGCACGCCACGTCAACCGCCATTCTTCAGCATGTGCAAGACACCCTGGCTGTTCCAATATCGACCAGAACAATTTCCCGTCGATTGGTTGAAGGAGGCCTGCACTCCCGGCGTCCGCTCAGAAGACTACCATTGACTCCACAGCATAGACGTGCACGCCTGGCATGGTGCCGGGCTAGAGCGACTTGCATGAGGGAATGGCGGAACGTCGTGTTCTCCGATGAGTCACGCTTCTGTTCTGTCAGTGATAGTCACCGCAGACGAGTGTGGCGTCGGCGTGGAGAAAGGTCAAATCCGGCAGTAACTGTGGAGCGCCCTACCGCTAGACAACGCGGCATCATGGTTTGGGGCGCTATTGCGTATGATTCCACGTCACCTCTAGTGCGTATTCAAGGCACGTTAAATGCCCACCGCTACGTGCAGCATGTGCTGCGGCCGGTGCCACTCCCGTACCTTCAGGGGCTGCCCAATGCTCTGTTTCAGCAGGATAATGCCCGCCCACACACTGCTCGCATCTCCCAACAGGCTCTACGAGGTGTACAGATGCTTCCGTGGCCAGCGTACTCTCCGGATCTCTCACCAATCGAACACGTGTGGGATCTCATTGGACGCCGTTTGCAAACTCTTCCCCAGCCTCGTACGGACGACCAACTGTGGCAAATGGTTGACAGAGAATGGAGAACCATCCCTCAGGACACCATCCGCACTCTTATTGACTCTGTACCTCGACGTGTTTCTGCGTGCATCGCCGCTCGCGGTGGTCCTACATCCTACTGAGTCGATGCCGTGCGCATTGTGTAACCTGCATATCGGATTGAAATAAACATCAATTATTCGTCCGTGCCGTCTCTGTTTTTTCCCCAACTTTCATCCCTTTCGAACCACTCCTTGGTGTTGCATTTGCTCTGTCAGTCAGTGTATATCAATGGCATTAGAACCCTTTGGGTGTGAATTTAAACCATGAAATAAAACTTTACAAAACTGTGATATATTTAGTTCGCTTTGAGGAATTAAAAAACCAAACCAAACCCCATGACGCAACAGCCCTTGAAGGGCCTTGGCCTACCAAGCGACCGCAGCACAGCCCGAAGGCCTGAAGATTACGAGGTGACATGTGGTCAGCACGACGAATCCTCGCGGCAGTTTTCCTTGGCTCTCGAGACCGGGGCCGCTATCTCACCGTCAGATAGCTCCTCAATTGTAATCATGTAGGCTGAGTGGACCTCGAACCAGCTAAGATCTAGTTAAAATTCCCTGGCCTGGCCGGAAATCGAACCCGGGGCCTCCGGTAAGAGGCAGGCACGCTACCCCTACAGCACAGGGCCAGTCTGAGGAATGAATAACAATATTAAAACTAAACCAGATACGATTCGTGAATTTCACTCTCTGCCCTTTTTTTTAACAGATCAGTAAACCAAGCAGGTTGGCCGGATCGGGTTACATAGCTGTGAGCTTGCATTTGGTAGATGGTGGGTTTGAACCCCATCGTCGGCAGCCCTGAAGATAGTTTTCGATGGTTTCCCCAGTTTCACGTTAGGGAAATGCTGGGATGGTACCTTAATTAAGGCCACGTCCGCCACCTTACCAATCCTATCACTTCCTCATCCTTGCGTCCCCAAAAGCCTTCAGTGTGTTACTGCGAAGATAAAGTAATTTTTAAAAGTCGGTGATTTCTGCTGCGTTATCAAGGCTACCTAAATTTCCTAAAAATATATCAATATACGTTTTTTAATACAAATTACGTTAGCATAGTATGTAAGTATGTTCAGTCCGTCAGCGATGAGGAGTGAGGTAGTTTCCCGTTGCTTTCCTCACCGAGCCAGAGTTGCTATTACATATCAGTCTGCCAAACCCACTGAAATGCGTACACCAACCGACCCTATGAGCAACATTTTCACACCATTCATAGCAGGGACTGGCTGCATAAGGATTGGCATTACTAGCATCGCTCATACCTCAGTCACTTTCATATTGTCAAAGCCAAGAATAAGACAGAGATAGATCTATGAAAGTGAAAAAATTGCTCTAGCCTATACCAGAAGACATAGCGCACTGTAAACACTAGGTCCTGCCAGCAAAGGCATGTTCGCATAGTGCGAGACTGATATTTTTTTCATTTCCAGAAGTTATCAATTCTACCACTTATTAAGGGTTGTGAAATGCAACAGATTAAAATAAATTACTCCTCTCATTTGAGTCAATATCGTGTTTATTACAATCAAAACATAAATTATACAGGGAGTGTCCAAAAGTCACGGGAACACACTGAACGTGATGTTAATATCGAGTTGCTCCCCTGCGAGCCCCCAAAACGGCAGCAATAAGGCGAAGGATCGACTCTATCAGGTGTTGGAATCGTTCCGGAGGGATCTGTACCCACGCATCTTGCACTGCTATAAGGTATTAGAATCGTTCCGGAGGGATCTGTACCCACGCATCTTGCACTGCTATAAGGTATTAGAATCGTTCCGGAGGGATCTGTACCCACGTATCTTGCACTGCTATAAGGTATTAGAATCGTTCCGGAGGGATCTGTACCCACGCATCTTGCACTGCTATAAGGTATTAGAATCGTTTCGGAGGGATCTGTACCCACGCATCTTGCACTGCTATAAGGTATTAGAATCGTTCCGGAGGGATCTGTACCCACGCGTCTTGCACTGCTATAAGGTATTAGAATCGTTCCGGAGGGATCTGTACCCACGTATCTTGCACTGCTATAACGTATTAGAATCGTTCCGGAGGGATCTGTACCCACGCATCTTGCACTGCTATAAGGTATTAGAATCGTTCCGGAGGGAGCTGTACCCACGTATCTTGCACTGCTATAAGGTATTAGAATCGTTCCGGAGGGAGCTGTACCCACGCATCTTGCACTGCTTCCCACAATAGTTCTTGTGTAGTTGGTTCGGGATTTTTAGAGCGTACACTAGCATCGACAGCATCCCATAAATGCTCGATTGGATTAAGATCGGGGGATCTGGAGGGCCAATCTATGGTCGTAACTTCACTGGAGTGCTCCTCCAACCACCTGCGTGCCACCACAAGCAGTGACATGGTGCAATGTCCTCGTCTAGGGTCAGAAAGGGATGAAGATGGTCTGAAAGAATGCCCACATAACGTGCATCATTCAGGGCAGGATCCATAGCTTAATGGGGCATACGCCACACTCTCATGCGCCCATCAGCTCGATACAAGTGGAATCGGGATGCACCGGACCATACCACACGCCGCTACTGTTCCATGGTCCATTGTCGATGTTCGCGGGGCCATGCGCATCGTTGAACTCTGTGTCGTGGTGTCAGCAAAGGGACACGAGTTGGTCGTCGGCAGGTGAAGCCTATGCGGTGCAGTTGCCTCCTTACAGTCCTGATAGAAATGGGTTCCTAACTCCCAACATTCAACTGGGCAGTGATCTGACTCAGAATAACCCGTCAAGCTCCCAGTATGGTTCTGTGGAGCTGACATAATGTCCGTTCGTTAAACACTTGTGTTCTTACCGTGCGGCATTTTACGTGGGACCTGTTTTCTTCCCGTGAGGCATTTTACGCGGGTGGTAACATTCTCTCTGCGATAGTGAAGATCCACCCTCGACACTGTTGACCTCGGAAACCCGAATTCGCGTGTAATCTCTGCAGTGCTATGACCGATGCGCCATGCGCCGATGATCATCCCACCTTCAAAGTCGGTTATCTCGCGAAGTGTTGCCATCTTCACGACAATGGTGTGTGTGACAGACTGCTCAGCTACGATGCAGCTAGGCGCAACGCTCAAGGGTCATACACGGCACATTTTCTAATGGGACACCCCTTCCCGTGACTTTTGGCCATTCAGTGTATTTTACAGGCAATGTAACTAAGTAATATGTTGCTGGATTTTGCATTTTTCTTCTTCTGCGATTGCCATATCCGGTCCCCCACACGTTGGCGATCACCCTGGAGAAAGGAGCCCTTTCTTTAGCCAGCTTGAAGAGTTGCTCGGTGTTGTTGATGCAAGACAAGTCTTTGCTGTTCTGGAGCCATGACATCGGTGGTCTACCAGCTCCTCGAATGCCTTCTATCTTTCTTTGTAATATGTGGCGTAAAAGCCCGTACTTTCCACCTCGTAGAACGTGGCCTAAATAGCTCTTTTCCTGCCTTTGATGATGTTTGCCATCTCATGCTCAGCTCTACCTCTCCTTAACACTTCATGATTGTTACAAAATCTGTCCAAGGTATTCTGAGCATTCGCCTATGTAACCCCATTTCAATGGCCTCTAAATCTGTCCATGGAGGAAGCTTTGACAGTCCACGTCTTTCATTTTGATGCTCAAAAATTCACAATGATGGTTAAAAATTTGCACTGCTGAATAAGAGCACTGAATATCACACACCGTTTCTATAAAATATAACACCACTTTCAAACGCCATAGGAATCATACGCACGAACTTGTACTGCAATCTGAAAGAGATCTGCAACGATGTGCAGCACCTGGCAGACTAGCTCTTCACTTAGATATCACACCAAAGGCATGTTAAAACAAAATCAAGAATAATTTCGCACATTTCGATGGTTTCCATGGTCCATTCCAATGAGAAATAGTGGGGGGAAAGGGGGATAGGGAGGCCGCTAAGCGATCGATATGGCGCCACTACTGCGTCATGGCGCCTGACGTCACAGGTCACATGGTCGCTGAGTACGTGGAGGAAGGAAGCTAATTAGTTGGAGAACTTCCCTCCATTTAGCGGTCCGAGTTTCGATACCTCACACTTCTCCTAAGTAGCGACGAGTCTCCCGCTATTCTCCAGCCTCCCCTCTGATTCTCAATTACTGTAGGTAGTGTAACTGCTACAGTGTAGACTATTAATCTCTGATCTCATTTCAAACATCTGTTAAGCCTCTAATAACGTGTATGTGTCCAAACTACCTGAGATTACAGACTGGAAATGCAGTCTCCTCGGCTTTTAAGTCCTTTACGTTAAAATCGCTAAATCCGGAGTCTAAACATCAACATCTAGGTCTCCCTCTGCTTCTCTTACTCTCTAAGTCCGAGTCAATTTTCTCCTCAAATAATCGTATTACAGAAGTAGGTCCATAACCACGAATTCATCCCAAGTATTAATACCTAGCCGTCCGCCTCCGTAGTGTAACGGTTAGCGTTATTAGCTGGCGTCCTCGGTGGCCCGGGTTCGATTCCCGGTACTGCCAGAAATTTTAGAATGATAGCAGGACTGGTATGTAGTTGAAATGGTGCATGCAGTCACCTCCATTGCGGGTGTACCTGAAAAGAGCTGCACCACGTCGGGATGAGGACACGAGTTTACTTAATCCATGGCTAAATGGTTAGCATGCTGGCCTTGGGTCCAGAGGGCCCCGGGTTCGATTCCTGGCCGTGTCGGAGATTTTGACCTTATATGGTTCATTCCCTTTGCTCGAGGGCTGGGTTTTTGTGCTGTCCCCAACATCACTGCAACTCACACACCTCACACAATACTATCCTCCATCACAATAACACGCAGTTACCTACACATGGCAGATGCCGCCCACCCTCATAGGAGGGTCTGCCTTACAAGGGCTGCACCCAGCTAGAAATAGCCACACGAAATTATTATTATTATTATTATTATTATTATTATTATTATTATTATTATTATTATTATTCCTAGCTTATACTTTACCACTTCATTATGAATACTCTTCTATTCCCTCCTGTTAGTACACGCAATCATTCTCGTTACTTCAATGTCTGTTACTACATCCTGAACTTAACCTTTGCCACTTAATTACGTACAATATTTTGTTATTAGCACGGGTAATATCTCTCGTTATTTAAATGTTTGTTCTTTCGTCTCTAACTTATCCTTTGTTTCTTCACTGCGAACTTTCCTCTGTTCCCACCTGCTAGTACCGGTAATTTCAAATCGCTACTTCTCTCACTCAACCTTTGCCATTTAATTAATAAACACTATTCTGCTTCTCAGTCGGCCCCGTGGTGTAGGGGTAGTGTGTCTGCCTTACCCGGAGGCCCCGGGTTCGATTTCCGGCCAGGCCAAGGATTTTTACCTGGACCTGAGGGCTGGTTCGAGGTCCACTCACCCTACGTCATTAGAATTGAGGAGAGATAACGGTCCCGGTCTAGAAAGCCAAGAATAACGGCCGAGGGGATTCGTCGTGCTGACCACACGACACCTCGTAATTTGCAGGTTTTCGGGCTGAGCAGCGGTCGCTTGGTAGGCGAAGGACCTTCAAGGGCTGTAATGCCATGGGGTATTCTGTTTCTACCTGCTAATACCAGTAATAACTCTCGTTACTTCAAATTCTGTAACTACCGGGCGAGTTGGCCGTGCGGTTAGGGTCGCGCAGCTGTGAGCTTGCATCCGGGAGACCGAGCCCGATAGCTGCAGTCGCTTAAGTGCGGCCAGTATCCAGTATTCGGGAGATAGTAGGTTCGAACCCCACTGTCGGCAGCCCTGAAAATGGTTTTCCGTGGTTTCCCATTTTCACACCAGGCAAATGCTGGGGCTGTACCTTAATTAAGACCACGGCCGCTTCCTTCCCACTCCCAGCCCTTCCCTGTCCCATCGTCGCCATAAGACCTATCTGTGTCGGCGCGACGTAAAGCAACTAGCAAAAAAAAAAAAAAAAAGCATCCGGGAGATAGTGGGTTAGAACCCCACTGTCGGCAGCCCTGAAGATGGTTTTCCGTGGTTTCCCATTTCCACACCAGGCTGTACCCTAATTAAGGCCACGGCCCTTTCCTTCCCACTCCTAGGCCTTCCCTGTCCCATCGTCGCCATAAGAACTCTGTGTCGGTGCGACAGCAAAAACAAAAACCAAAAACTCAATCTCTAGCTTACCATTTATCCTATTATTAAGAATAATTGAGGACCGTTTTTGCAAAACTCAACAAGTACAAAAAGTAAATTTTTAAGAGAAACACTTTATTGATTATCTTCCCAAAAAAAAGTATACATTAAAATGAAAATTCACTTATAATACAGCATTAAAACAAAATTTATTGCTATAACGCACTTTTCAAAATGAAATGAAATGGCGTATGGCTTTTAGTGCTGGGAGTGTCCGAGGACAAGTTCGGATCGCCAGATGCAGGTCTTTTGATTTGACGCCCGTAGGCGATCTGCGCGTCGTGATGAGTATGAAATGATGATGAAGACGACACATACACCTAGCCCCCGTGCCAGCGAAATTAACCAATTATGGTTAAAATTCCCGACCCTGCCGGGAATAAAACCCGGGACCCCTATGACCAAAGGCCAGCACGCTAACCATTTAGCCACAGAGCCAGACACTTTTTAAAATAATTATTAACAACAGTAGAAAAATAGTGTTCAAAACTGTGGGTTTTCTGCAAAATTTAACATCTACAGGGAGAAATGTTTACAAAATTATTTTCAAAGTTTATATTTCACATATTATGTAGAACTACACGTTGCAATTCGTAGATTAGCTTGCTTAGATACTCAGCATCATTATTGTCCTCACTTCGCTCTGAGCAACCGTGCAACACTGCAGAATAGAACAGCTTTGCGTCCTCCGGAGATGAATCGGAATACTGTACTTCATTATTTTCTTAACATCCTCACCTTTCTTAACATTGATGTGATTTGATAATTTGATAGGCAATGTCTTGTCCATACTTCTAAACTTGGCCGTACCATTTTTCAACACCTCAACAATAATAGGTGTTAGTGGCTTTACGTCGCACCAACACAGATAGGTCTTATGGTGACGATGGGATAGGACAGGGCTAGGAGTTGGAAGGAAGCGGCCGTGTCCTTAATTAAGGCACAACCCCAGCATTTGCCTGGTGTGAAAATGGGAAACCACTGAAAATCGTCTTCAGGGCTGCCGACAGTGGGATTCGAACCCACTATCTCCTAGATGCAAGCTCACAGCTGCGCGCGCCCTACCGCACGGCCAACTCGCCCGGTAACAACAATAGGATCAGCAAGATAATTTGTATGAACTTTGCACTAAACTCGATTTCTTGAAGTCACATACGTTAAAACCCGCACTTCTGTCATCTTGAAGGGTAAATTGTGTTTCAAAATCTGTCTACTTGCTGATTTCAAGTCATACACTTTCCAGCTCTTCCCCAGAACAAGACATTGCCCGTTTTGACTCAGTATTTTGTAATATTGAGACGGGATTCATAAAGTTACCACTTTTCTCAGTTGTTTCTCAATATTACCAAAATTTTACATGGTTGCCAAAAGTGAAAAACAAAAAAAATACCTCGTAAATAAAAATAAAATCCGGAATAGTATGTAGATGTCGAGTTTTGATAAATTTTTATTCCCGTAGATGTGGAGTTTTGCAAAAACTCCTAACATCTGAAGCTCTGTTACAGTGGTCTATGTTCAGTTTAGTTCAATTCTGATAAGTGCAATTGATTCCTCTCTTATTAAATTTTCGGAAATTTTGTAGTTGTTGCGTTTTGCAAAAACGGTCCTCAATTTCTGTTCCCACCTGGTAGTATGACCTACCAGCAATCATTCCGTTATTGGAATGCCTGTTGCTTCATGGTTAACTCATCTTTCCACCTGCTAGCACTGGCGATCATTCTCGTTGAGCCGACGAATCTCGTTGTTTGGCTGCATGAAACATTACCATCACCATCATTCTCGTTACTTCAGTGTCTGTTTTTTCCAACTAACATAGAATTTAATTCTCGTAAGTTTGCATAACGTACGGCGATATCGGGCTGAAAAACTTTCAGCTCAAATTTCTCTCAACATTCAGACTATATATTTTCCTTAAGTTAACATCTGGTACAGTATTTGCATAAAAGTGAATCACTTTATTTCACAAATACTGTAACTCAAGCTGGCAGCGATGGCACAAGTTATACACGGTCCAATTCAGTCAATATAAACGTCGTTCTTTCCCTCTTGTCTGCTATAATCTGGGTTCGTTGATAATCAGAACAGGAACGTCCGACTCGCTGGCTGAATGGTCAGCGTACTGGCCTTCGGTTCAGAGGGTCCCGGGTTCGATTCTCGGCCGGGTCGGGGATTTTAACCTTCATTGGTTAATTCCAATGGCCCGGGGGCTGGGTGTTTGTGCTGTCCCCAACATCCCTGCAACTCACACACCACATATAACACTGTCCTCCACCACAATAACACGCAGTTACCTACGCATGGCAGATGCCGTCCACCCTCATCGGAGGGTCTGCCTTACAAGGGCTGCACTCGGCTAGAAATAGCTACACGAAATTATTATTAGAACAGGAACAACGATAATAAAGACCTATTGTAAATTAAAAGTATCTCTTAGCCACTTTTTTTATTTGTTTGCTAGTGGTTGAAAGTCGCACTAACACATCGAAGGTCTTCGGCGACGCAACGATAGGAAACGGGTAGGACTGGAAAGGTAGCGACCATGGCCTTATTAAGGTACAGCCCCAGCATTTCCCTGCTGTGCAAATGTGAAACCACGGCTGCCGATGGTGAGATCTGAACCCACCATCTCCCGAATGCAAACACACACCCACGTGATCCTAACCACACAGCCAACTACCTCGGTATTGTATTAATTAAGAAAGAATATGTTTAGACATAGGTCCAGTTGTATGGTGACGCTGCATAAAGGCGCTTTCAGCTTTTAATGGCATATAAATTATCAATAAACAAATTCCAAGCAGCTGATAAAAGTTGTGACTGTTGATATAGTCATCATAGCAATGGGTCCTCCAGTTTTAAGTGGAATCCGAACTACTAAGATATGACTTTTCTTTTCAAAATTCCCACATGCATGGCCGGGAATAGAACCTTGGTCGACGTGGTGAGAAGCCAGTGATTATACCACTCGTCTACCACGCCCCCACAACAACTCATTCTCTCTCTAATTTGTTTGTAATCCACTTCATTTCCTTTATCTGTTTCAACATTTTTTTTTTCTAGTTGCTTTACGTCGCACCGACACAGATAGGTCTTATGGCGACGAAGGGACAGGGAAGGGCTAGGAATGGGAAGGAAGCGGCCGTGGCCTTAATTAAGGTACAGTCCCAGCATTTGCCTGGTGTGAAAATGGTAAACTACGGAAAACCATTTTCAGGGCTGCCGACAGTGGGGTTCGAACCTACTATCTCCCGAATACTGGATACTGGCCGCACTTAAGCGACTGCAGCTATCGAGCTCGGTCAACAATTCTTGGTCGGTTATAAGACTGTCTTTTCATTTTAAATTCATCAGCGAATACAAATACAAATACAAGTTTTCTTTCCTCGTTTTGTCATAGGAATAAGATTTTTTTAAATTCCCCTCGCTCGAATGTCCTTTTGCATTATATGCTACATTGTTGACGAATATTTCATGACAGGACGAAATCAGACTGAATTATGATACTGTTAATGTTTTCCCTTATCTTAACTATAACACAATATAAAAGAATAAGAAGATCTTTGGATGTTTTGTACGAACCCCCATGGCCTGTAATGGGTTCCTTTACCTTCTGATGGAAGTTCAGTGCCTTAAACGGAGCTCTTGTTGTTTGCTAAACTATCACTTGAGTTGTTCTACAGTGTAAGGAAGTTCATATTCCTTATGTTGGGCATTTGCCAACTCTGTTCTTGCCGAAGACATCCATCACCCAGCTTTAATGGCTTGTCGCGTGCGTAGAACGAGAAATGTAATAATTCTGATTCTGCCACGTTGTATTTGGTGAGAATGTTCATAGTATGGATCTATGACTTGAAGAAACTGAAATCCGATTTCCGACATGGAAATCAATTTTATAGCTGTCAGAAAAATCTGAGACTTTGCAATTTTACTAGGGCCACTTTCACTGATAATGAAAAACACTGATTTGAAGTCCCACTAATTACTTTTACGGCATTCAGAGATGCAGAAATGTAAGAATTTTGTTCCGCTGGAGTTATTTTACGTGCCAGTAAATCTACCGACACGGAGTTGACGTATTTTGAGCACTAGCAAATACTACCGAACTGAGCCGACATTAAACCCGGTAACTTGAGCTCAGAATAACAACTGCAGTATGTTTTTTGCAAGCTGCTTTGGGTCGCACCGACACAGATAGGTCTTATAGCGACGATGGGACAGGAAAGGGCTAGGGATGGGAAGGAAGCGGTCGTGGCCTTATTGAACGTACAGCCCCAGCATTTGCCTGGTGTAAGAATGGGAAACCACGGGAAACAATCTTCAGGCCTGCCGACAGTGGGGTTCGAACTCACTATCTCCCAAATACTGGATAGTGGCCTAGAGTATTTCTATTCTACCAAACACTCAATAGAGTTGGCGAGAAAAGGAAATTTGACTAAGTAGCTACTGACAGGCAATTTTCTAATATATAGGCTACATAATTCCTCCACTAGAATTTGGAGGGACGTATGTAGGATAAGAATGATAATGGGAGGCCACATAGATTAGAGCAATGGTGACCAAGACTTACAACCTTGACGCGCCAGCGCTAACCACGTCTGCCTGGCGCTCTGACCGGACCCCACAACCGCGTTATTCGGTGAAAATATGTGAGAGAGACGGATGCATGCTGACAAACGCGGCAGGTGGGGATAAGCGGAAGGCGTATTTGTGGTGAAATCAGACTGATGAAGCAAAATCCACGTTCAAAGCCTTCGTAATAAGTATATAATATTATAACAAAAGAAATATTATGTATTTTATAATAAGAACATTTTTTACATGTGCATGTATCACTGTAACCCGTCGTTGGCTGAACGGTCAGTGTACTGGCCTTCGGTTCAGAGGGTCCCGGGTTCGATTCCCGGCCGGGTCGGGGATTTTAACCTTAATTGGTTAATTCCAATGGCACGGGGGCTGGGTGTATGTGTTGTCTTCATCATCATTTCATCCTCATCCTGACGCGCAGGTCGCCTACGTGAGTCAAATAGAAAGACCTGCACCTGGCGAGCCGAACCCATTCTGGGATATCCTGGCACTAAAAGCCATACGACATTTCATTTTCACCTGGAATGGGAGGAATGTTAATTTATTTGCATTTAGACGGTGCAGTGTGTGCTATGTTCGATGTTTGGAACACTGGTTCACGATACAGTCAACCACCCGAAGTCACTTAGAGTTGGTCAATTTTCATAACGGAGAGAGAAACCCGCTCACGTACGTAGATAGAACCAACATCCAAATAACTCTAGCAGCGTGCCAGTGCAGTCGATGATATTGCTGTTGGGATAAATATCACGCACATTTAGGGATAGCAGAAATATGTCCTTGAGCAGAGTGATGCACTGCAGATCTATCAGTTCAAGCTGGAAGTAATGGAAAACATTCTCAGCCAAAAGCGAGAAAGCTCTGATATATAAATCAAAATCTGTCTTTAGCTCTTCGAAGTCTATAAACTTCTTCGAAAACAGATCGGCTGATAGGCTGACAAGTTGACCGTGTTGTTGTCACCGGGCGAGTTGGCTGTGCGCGTAGAGGCGCGCGGCTGTGAGCTTGCATCCGGGAGATAGTAGGTTCGAATCCCACTATCGGCAGCCCTGAAAATGGTTTTGCGTGGTTTCCCATTTTAACACCAGGCAAATGCTGGGGCTGTACCTTAATTGAGGCCACGGCCGCTTCCATCCAACTCCTAGGCCTTTCCTATCCCATCGTCGCCATAAGACCTATCTGTGTCGGTGCGACGTAAAGCCCCTAGCAAAAAAAAAAAAAAAGTGTTGCTGTCACGAGGCTATCGTGCTAACCTAACCCTCCACACCTGGACACGTTGACGCTCGGTGCGCTTGCCCCCAAGGAACGTTATTTTGCCATATCTGACCAGATTAGAGTGTGGTAAGGATGGGCCACGGTAACTGTGAAATCATGTGACGTTAGAGGCCACCGCTACGACTGATCGCAAAAACATCAGATAAGTAGTGATGGGCAGTCTGAGACGGGGTCTCGAGATTTCTCTAGACTAGCTCAGGCACTATTTCTCGAGATCTCGAGAACGTTGACCCCGCATTGTGTGGCGAGCAGCGTGTCGTAGGACTATAGGTACATGAAGCTGAATGTTGTTTGTGCCGCGTATGCGAATAGACAAACACGGTCCTTCTCCATTCCGTAAATACGTGTCAACAAGCCACTAGGGCGTTCATTTCTTTCTTTCCACGCCTAACCCTTTCATATCCATCGTCGCCATAAGACCTATCTATGTCGGCGCGACGTAAAGCAAATTGTAAAAAGAAAATCATTTATTTCATTTCTACCTAGGTCTATTTGGACGCAGTATAACATAGTTATAAAGGATACGCATTCTCGCACTGTACACTATTCACCACTAAGTGCACGAATGAGTAAGCTAAGTACAGAAACTGACGGCTACTATAGGTACAGCTACTGTGTAGAGATGAGAAGAATGCAAGAATGAGGAATGTGGCCTGCAAGCACGGACTTCCTGTTCTGCCCAGACAGATCGGCTATTATCTGCTCTTATCTGCTACACGAAAACATTGACTCACACTTTGCAGTTTCGTGGATTACAACTGACAAGAGCGACAAGCTGCCAGTAGAAGATAATATAAAGTCGTCTGGGTAGTAGCGGAGTTGCTATGGTAACAATTACGTCACTGACTCTGCTGGTGAAAACCCCTTCGCCCCGTGCCTCACCGGGCATGTGTATTCTTCTGATCTCCCAACAATACCTGGATACTATAGGCGTGCATTATACGAACTCGAGACGAGGCAAGATGCACTTTCCTAGATATGCAATCACCATTACGCTTGAGAGGAATGTAATCTAAAATGCCTGAGTTTGCTCCAATTCTTTCAACAGGTAGTGTACATCGTTACCAGACCCCCACATTCAATATCATATAACCACTGCTTGTGTTTGCCGATATTTTGGCGACGAAGAAAATAATTCCTTACATTGTTATAGAGTATTAGCGTTATAATTATCTACTTCGGTATATGACGGTGCAATGTGTAATTGTGTCTAATTGTACGCGACAACTTTAAGACGATGTCCGAAACGCAACGAAAGTCATGGATGTAGGTTATTTTGTGGATGTAGATTATTTTGAAGAGATGCCACATGACACAGCCCGCTGTATTGTTTATTAAGAAGAAGTAAAATACGTCAGCAGTAATACTTCTGGGATGATCCGGCACTTAAAAACATATACTATCGTTGACGGGGAATCGTCATAGAGCACACCTCCGGCCCGATCTGCATCACAAGAAGCTACCCTGTCGACAACAACTGTGAGGTACCCAGGTAGGTTTACATCTTATCTACAGCTATTCACAAAGTGTGCAGGGTTATTCAGTTAAGATGTCCACTTCAAATAACTCGTGGACCGTTTAAGATACTGACATTCTGTTTTTGCTAGTGGCTTTACGTCGCACCGACACAGATAGGTCTTATGGCGACGATGGGATAGGAAAGGCCTAGGAGTTGAAAGAAAGCGGCCGTGGCCTTAATTAAGGTACATCCCCAGCATTTGCCTGGTGTAAAAATGGGAAACCACGGAAAACCATCTTCAGGGCTGCCGACAGTAGGATTCGAACCCACTATCTCCCGGATGCAAGCTCACAGCTACGCGCCTCTAACCGCACGGCCAACTCGCCCGGTGACATTCTGTTTTCACTTTCGTTAATGGTATTACGGGGCTTATAGTTGAACATGCAGTACTTTTCCAGTCTTTTGACAAAATTTATCGGCATACACGTTTCTATATTATGAGAACTGCTGATGGTATACTATCAAGCTTACGCTCTTAGTTACCGAGCCGACGCACAGCTCGCAGCACTGCAGAATCAGTCTCGAGAGCACTGCCCATTACTACCCTGTCGAAAGAATTGGAGCAAACTCAGGCATCTTAGGTTACACGTTTCACTCATACGTAATGGTGGTTGTATATGCAGCAAGGCGCATCTTACCCCGTCTCACGTTCGAATAATGCACGCCTCCAGTATCCAGGTACGTGTACATCCTATCTACAGCTATTCACAAAGTATGCAGGTTTATTTAGCTAAATTGACTACCTCAAATAAGTCGTGAACTGTTTACGATACTGATATTCTGTTTCCACTATCGTTAATGGTATTAAAATGTTCATAGTTCTGGCTTTTGACAAAATTTATCGGCACACACGTTTCTATATGAATGCGTTATTTTACGCAATAACTTCTGATATAATATCAAGATTACACTCGTGGTTACTGGAACGTCGCACAGATCGCAGCACAGGAGAATTGGTCTCGAGATTCTCGCGAGAGAGTCCTACTTCTGTAAAGCTCGGTGTTGCATGAAGCTGATGTCATATTTTCTGGCATGTATTTTGTATCATTGTTTTCTTTATGGATTTGTGTTACTGCATGCTTACGTTACCTTATTCACATAAGATCTATATAATTATATATTTCACCTTATGGTCCAAAATCAAACAAGCCCCATATGAAAGTTTATCTTGTGATCGAACTAAGAAATTCATACCACAGGGGTTTGACTTTCAATTTCAAATATTCCATGTGCATAGGTCAAGATTTAAACTACAACTCATTGACGATAATGCTGACGTCACTCAGCTATCTCATCCCGACTTTCTGTTAAAGAGCACCACTTTAAATTCAAACATTGTAAAATTCTCATCAACAGAGCTCAGATTTGCATGCACAATCAAATAGTAAAATAAGCATGCAAATGTGGAATAAAAATGCAAAAGAAACTCTATAATATAGATCAGGGCCTCTCAAACGCCCAAAATCTCACGCGTGCAAATCGAGGCGCAAGAGCTCCGTGCACTGTGCATCGCTCCCGCTCGGCACGGCTCGGACCAACGCTTCGTCTCTGGGCTACTCGGCTAAGCTCGGCTCAACTCTGCTCAATTCGGCTCAGATTTGGAGCGCTGCGCAGCAAGTGAGGAAGAGGGAGACAGGGGGGAGCGAGCGAGACAGGCGTGGGGAAAGAGATAGACAGCGCTATTGCTCCAAATCGAGGAGTGGGGATCTGCACTCTGGGCAACCAAGCGAAGTCGTCTTTTGCACCGTGCACAGTGCATGCACCAAGCGCATGCACCAAGCGCATGCACCCTGAGAGGCCCTGATATAGATATTTCAAAATACTTTAACCAAAATCGAATATTACCTGCTTCGAGGGAAATATGACCTTATTCGCGGCTGTTAAAATATATAAGAAAAGATAACTCAACATATTCTTTTCTGAAGCTCCTACACCTGTCGGTGAAGATTATTTTATATATCAACACACAGTTGAGATGAGATTATCAGTATTAAACTGACGGAACACTGAGAAACACTAAAGCACGTAATGATACGCCTAGTACTAATTGGGTTTGCTTTTGACTGTATGAAAACTCGTGAAGATTCTGTAGTTTCGTTCCCAATCTTAACCGCGTAAAAGTATTTCAGAATAAGTATGGGTGTTCCTCTGTTACGCAGACACGCGCTAGACTTTTATTTATTTTCTACTCTGTTGATTTCAGAGATGTTACTAATCAAAATTAACTGATGACAGAAAGGGGACAGGTAACAATTTCTTACGACAGTTACGAGTAAAATACATTTTTGCATTAAAAATTTAAAATATATTTTTCTCCGGAATATGCTTTTACATGAACTATCAAACACCGGTCAAATTGTCTGTAAAGGTGTGACTTAAAAAAAGTATTATAACCTCATAGGCTCTATCTTTCAATACATAAAAAGACTACCTCGCAACTCATATCTGTAGATTTAGAATATTCTTACCTTCACGTAAGCGTTACACGCCGTTCCGCCCGCCTTCCGAAGGTTCCTCCCGCAAATAACTGAAACACAACAGAATAAAATGTGACATTTTTGACTGGACAGAACCTTAGAATTAGTTCTTAGCTTATTACAACGTGTTTATTGTTTGGCTTAATCATACCCACCTGATATAAAGAATAAAAACAGGAATATCATCATACTGTCCCCGCTGCCAAAATTTAAGAATTTTAAGCTGAACCCACAATCTACCCTCCATCATTATGGTGGACAAGAACCATCACTCAATCTGGTTTGTACGACGATAAGATTTTAAATATGAAGTGCACATATTCAGATTTGGGAAGGCAGTTCAGTATAAGTAATTGAATTACTCGTTACGATTACTGTTTTTAGTAACTTTTACTTGTAATCTCTACTCTTCAAAAAATGTAGTTCTTACTAGCGCTTTACTCCTTGAAATGTTAATCGCTACATTCTAGTAATTGATATGCATCGCATCGAGAGTTTTGCCAATCTGGAGCCCCAGCACTACCAAGGCGTCATCCTGAGGGTATGGACGCTCACTGTTCATTTATTCGCAGCTTCTTGTGATTGAGAACTAGATAATCATGTGCTACGACTTTGAGAGTTTACATGTGGTTGATAGTGGAAGCGAAATAAACCTGTGATGGCGAAAGGGTTAAAGAAGTTCCATTCCCCTATTCCAATAAATATTTTGAATTAGTGAACCCTCAAAATAATGATAAAATAAGTGTAAAATTCAAAATTTGCTTGGGAGCAATCATTTTGAAATTTCTATGGAATCATGGTTAACCTCTCTTAGTTAAGATAGCCACTTAACGCCTATATGGTAAAAAACAAGAAAAAACACACACAAAATGAAATAATATATATTTCCTTGCAAAATTCTATATCATTCTAGCTCCATGCAGAATAAGTAAGGAGTTTTCTAAAGGCTGGCGTTCTGTGAAGTAATTGTACTGATTACTTGTTGAAGAAGTAATTTGTAATTGCAATTGAGTGAAATATTTCTCAGGTATGCAACTGACATTATATTTTTTTTTTTTGTACTTTTCCCATTACTGCAAATATAAGCCACTTTATATCGAGTAAATAATAATTAGGTAAAGAGCCTCCGAGGCTTAGGCGACACTACGGCAGCCTCTCACCGCGGGGTTCTGTAGCTCAAATCCCGGTCACTCCATGTGAGATTTGTGCTGAACAAAGCGAAGGTGGGGCAGGTTTTTCTCCGGGTGCTCCGGTTTTCCCTGACATATTTCATTCCAGCAACATTCTCTAGTATCATTTCATTTCATCTGGCAGTCATTAATCATTGCCCTAGAGGAGTGCGGCAGGCTTCGGCAGCCGGCACAATTCCTACCCTCGCCTCTAAATGGAGACTTCATTCATTCCATTCCTGACCCGGTCGAATGACTAAAAAAGAGGCTGTGGATTTTTTAATAATTAGGTAAGTAAGCCGGCCATTCGCTGAATAGTAAGCGTAGTCACCTTCGGTTCAGAGGACCCCAGGTTCGATTCCTGGCCTAGCCGTACCAGGGGATGTTAACTGTGTCTGGTTAATTCTTCTAACTCAAGGGTTGGGCATTTGTGTCCTTGACCCTCAAACACACGCGTATGGGGTGTAATCCACCCCAGGTCATTTTATTTCTTAGTGAAATGTACAAGTAACTTTTCTCTGCACTCCCCGCTCTTGTACCTTTCTCGCTGGATCCCCGCAGAAAGAGTCATTCTTACATAATCCATCTTAAAATCTCCAATTAATACAGTACCGGTAATTCATATTTTACAATACAATGATATGTGAGGTGGAAAGCACCCCTACGCGTGTGTCTGCGTCCTAAGATCTGGCGCGTGTGCTTGAGGGTTAATACACATATTTACTTACAAATCTTTCTATAAAACCCACCACAGAAACACGTAATAAAAATGTTATTGGTTTCACGTCTCACTAAGTACCTTATTGCGGTTTTCGGAAAGAAACACCTAATAGTAAATGCATCCCTCCACACAGAGTTGGCGTGAGGAAGGCAATCTATGCGTAAAAGTGGACTAAATCAATACAAAGTGCCAATCCCAGGTAACTGGGAAAAGGCCAGGAGATAGGTAAGTAAGTGGCAATGAATAACGAATCGAGTAGCAGCAAGTTATACGAGTTTAAAACGAAAAGTATTACGGAAAATTTTGGAATCAAACCAGATGGATGAAATTTGGAACGAACAAAATATTGAGTGAGTGGTGTACTGAACCAAACTTCTAGGTTTCATGTTTACCTGAGCCCTCAGACGTGGATCGATCATTCACCATGTAACATGATAGGTAAAGCCCGGATTTTTATGCAGTAACAGGTTAGATTGCAAACTAGTTTGGTTAGTGGGGTGTCGGCCACCCGCTCTTCCATTATGTAGCAAGAGTAACATAAATTTTAGGGGTCCTGATGGGCCTTGCCCTTAATGTTTATGCAAACCCCGTAGCATAGTAGTTGTGAAGGTAGACTATACTTGCTACTCGCTTCAGTAAGTTTGCATTCTAACCTATTAATGCATAAAAATCCGGGCTCTAATGATAGGTTACATCCTCTATACTGACAAATCAACCCACAATTAATTATAGTTGATATGTTTATTTTATTGTAAAGTGGCGAATTGTGCATAGACACATTAATTCAATATAAGGATATGATATACTGTATGTGCGGCTGCATGGATGGATCGTCAGTGTAGTGTCCTTCGGCTCAGAAGGCACTGGGTTCGATTCCCGGTTGAGTCGGGAATTTTAACTTCGTATAGTTAAATCCTCTAGCTCGGAGACTGGGTATTTGTGTTCGTCTTAATACACATCCCCATCTACACATAACACACTGCACCACCAACCACCACAGAAACACGCAATGGTAGATATGTCCCTCCACATAGGATTGGTGTCAGGAAGGGGATCTGGCCGTAAAACCAGCCCAAATTCACACAAAGTGCAAACCCCAAGTAGCTGGAAAAAGGGTCAGGAAGAAGATGATATGATATACTGTATACAGAAAAATGCAGACACCTCTTGATAGTTAATATCTTTGGAACAAACTGACATATTGTTGCAATTCTTGCGCGGTAGCATAGTCCATTGTTACTCAACAGATTATGGAGGTCAAATGAACGGTGCGACAATCTTGGAACACGTTTTCCAGGATTCATTGCTGGAATGAAATAAGATTGTCGATTGAGCAACGCAAGTGGTACTGGAAGTACGAAAACATGATGGAGGCACAACGGCAATGACGTAATACGAAACTCAGCCACCAACACGCACAACAATTTATCGTATTCGGGATAAATTTGAAGCCGACGGTACTATTCAGGATGTGCATAAGGAAAGGTCTGACCGACCAAAAACATCAACAAGTCCAGCTTCCAGAGCCGCTATGTTGCAACATTTTACTAGGTCCGCTCAAAAATCTGTGAATCAGGGTGCACGTGAAAGCAGGGTATGCCGATCAACCGTACGACGAATTCTTTTTTTGCTATTTGCTTTACGTCGCACCGGCACAGATAGGTCTTGTGGCGACGATGAGAAAGGAAATGCCTAGGAATGGGAAGGAAGCGGCCGTGGCCTTAATTAAGGTACAGCCCCAGCATTTGCCTGGTGAGACGAATTCTGAAGGCTGCAAAGTGGAAAGTGTATATTCAAAGATCGCTGCACGCTATGAACGAGGACGAGCCGGATCGAAGAATGGAGTACTACGAGTAGTTAGAAGGTATGCTTCGCGAGGATGAACGGTTAGCAGAGATGGTTATCTGGTCTGACGAGGCGCAATTCAAAATGAAAGGTTCTGTAAACCACCACGACTGAGCGTACTGGGTTCCTGAAAATCCTCACGTTTATGTGGACAAACATGTTAATCTGCCCGGTGTTAATGTGTGGTGTGGTCTGTCATCGCGCGGTTTGATAGGCCCATTCTTCTTTGAAGGTACCGTAACTGGTGAGGTGTATCTTCATATGCTGCAAACATCGATTTTACCTGCCATCCGAGAGATGTTTGGAAATTAAAGATTTTACCAACAAGAAGATAGCGCTCCGCCCCACTACGACAGAGATGTCAGAGCTTACTTGGATGAAAATCTACCTGTACGATGGAAAGGTCGAAGAGGATCTGTTGAGTACCCATCACGGTCTCCAGACCTTACACCTCTTAACCTCTACCTATGGGGAACCTTGAAAAATGTTCATCGACAGAACGAGCTGCGAGAAACCATCGAGGCGTCCTGTACGGCTATCACACCGGCAACACTGACAGCCGTAGTCCAGTCAGCAGTTCAGCGTCTTCGACGTTGTTTGGCTGCTAATGGAGGTCACTTTGAATACATAAAATAACCTCCCCCCCCCCCGTGCAAGAATTGTAATGGTATGTCATTTTGTTCCATTACTATTGACTATCAAAGGTCCGACTTATTGGCTGAATGGTCAGCGTTGAGGCCTTCGGTTCAGAGGGTCCCGGATTCGATTCCCGGCCAGGAATGGCGAGGAGTAACTTGAGATCATTCAACGTATGTTGTTAGACAGTAAGCAGGCAACTTCAGACATTCAACTTTGCGATTTGAAAGTTAGCACTGTATATTTAGCATTCAGTATAAAGGCTTACTTGGCTATATAAAAACCACAATGCGACCAAGAACGCAATTTTCCAACCACCCCGAGCTGAGGGGAAGTTACGTTACAAAAGTGAAAACTTTTTTCTTGGAAACATAAAATTCTGAACTGTATAAACAATGTATAAAATATCCCAATGTATTAACATTTGGATTTGATCAGATGAAGCGATTTATTAAAGTTGACGCATGGTTGCAACACGCTTAAAAAGGAATCGTTTTATGTTCCACCTGCGATAAAAAAATATTAAAATAAGTGAAAAATTCGAAACCTGCACGACTTAACGTGAAATGAAACGAGATGTTACTGAATTTTCTTTAGGCCAATTGGTTATTTCATTTTCAACCTCCAAACTCAAGTACACATAATATTTTGGTCGATATCATGACTTTTAAAAAAGATCCTTTTCACCAATAATAGAAGGCTTGTGAACTACAGATAGTTTTCCTGGCCGATTTACGGAGCAATTTAGCCGATTGCGAGAAGGCTAGAAAGCAGTGAGATCGATGAACCCCATGAGGTCTTTAAACTGAGGTCGTATTCTTATCACACTGACTTACAGTACATAAGCCCTTTATCAGCTCTCTCCCTCTCGACATCCTATCAGTCACTTTCGAAATATCTATACCCTTTCACAATCAATGATCGATCATTGTTACAAACTCAGTGAAGATCTCAACCTATAAACAGAATGTCGTAAACAAAACGAGGAAGGGCCTTAAAGGAGATACCAATTGAGAGTTAAAACTCACCATGTATTGTCAGCAGCCCGCTATTGCCGTAAATCGCCAAATCCAGTTCTCCTGAAAGGAAAGAATAAAACATATTTCAACATATATTTTGTCGGTGTAGTCACTACATCATCTTGAATATGATAAGGAGACAAGGATCATATTTTATTCTTTTACGTTTCTTTTTCCTTGAAATAGGCAAGTTTAGGAACAATTTTACATAATACCAAGTTATGAAATATGTAGTTGGGCTTCCTTCGGTAAGCATTTTTTATGAACAGCAAAGTAACAGTTCCTCCTTTGACTTCATGTATAGAACCTAAAAAAGTAATTTTCAAACACAGACACAGCTCCCAGAACACGTCCGATGTCACTATCTTGTCCAAGCAATTAACGAGAAGTCTTTTATATAATTTATATGGTTTTCTCTGTTTATAACATGTGTGAAACGGTGCCACAACGGAGTGGGTGGGCCCTATGCTCCCAGCCCCTCACATCCTTAGGTTACTCATATTGCGTAAAAAAATCCTACTATCAGTCATCTTAGAAGTGCAGTTCCATGACAGTGTTGAAACTAAGGGTGGGACCGGGGGGGAGGGGGAATCTCTTCCAGTGATCACTAAGTCCTCCCCTTCTCCGGATCAAATTATTTTACTCCTGCCAAAATCCAATAATGTCTCTAACTTGATTTTTATATTTTTACATCCATTAAAACTGAAAAAAAAACTACGAAGTGGTAAGTTTTTAATGCTCTCTGGGCGAATTTCGACAGAGATGTAAAGGTTGACAGTTTATCCACTTAAGTGCTGTATTAATAGCTTTTTGAGATTTCGATTCGATGCTATACAAAAAAACTTTCACCAAAGGAACAATATTACACATGTATTACAATTAAATAGAAGTACGGTGTGATTATGAAATTAAAAATCATTTAGTATTTGACTACACACTAAGAAACTGACACTAACGAGACTGTCAGAGAGACGAATGCGCGCGGTAAGCGGGTGAATTATACCTCAGTGTCCATGACCTTAGCAAAAAAATATACCCCTGCTACCCTTTCTCAGAGCATATGAAAAGTCTCCACTACTTGCTGTGGCGCGATACAAATCGGTTATCCGCGACGAACGACATTTTATGTGTATTTCTGGTAATAATTTTGTTAAATAGAAAATAAAGGAAGGAATTAGGTGATAAGACAGCAGGGCTTGTACTGATTGCACTTTTTAATAACTGCTATGATTCATAGTTTCAGCCAGCTAAAATGGAATAAAACTGTAGTGTTTTCTCCACAAAGTGGGGGTTGCAGAGGCGGGAGGGGGAGGAGGAGGAGGCGAATGCGCCCCCCCCCCCCCTCCTAATCACCTCAACTGCACAGTACATAACACTACTGAGCAGACGAAGCTTCACACGTAAGTTACTAGGTACTCGGTACTGATGATCAGCGTGAGCCAACTTTCGTTCATTAGCAATAATATGGTCTAATGACCATGATGTCTGGTCCCTTAGAACAAAACAACAATAACAACAACAACAACAACAGAAAGGAACTCCGCTTCGTTTGAAGTTGTTAGTTCCGTACAAAAGCAGCAGTTCTGTCATCTAGCGGAGTTGAGTGGCGGTATAAGATACAGCGCACACCTCAACAACAGTCCGTTAGTATATAACGTTATTGTTGAACAGTTTTAGGAGCCTTGCACCTTATAAGAACAATTACAACTATCATCACCGACCATGACGACTAAGCAACATTATTTTCTATGTCAGCGATATTCGCCATTGGCTGATGTGCATGTACATTCCTGCGTAACTCCGTATCACAGCCCCAACCTTGTCATAGTCCGTACAGTAAAAATACTAACATTAACGACCAGAAATTGCATTTTAAATAGTTTTATTCGCACAGATTTTGGATAAAACTAATATTTTCGGAGCTATTTGAAAGTTTGTGAAAAATTCAATAATCGCTCGTATCTCCGTTATAATTCGGCCTAAGGTGATTTTTTTTAAAACAAAGATCGGAAATGATTATTTTACACAACTATTGTTTCATTTTTCAATACAATTAATACCGATTGAGATATTTGATAATACCTGTTTGGAGAACTCACAGTACTGCTAAGCCACGGCACTCTATTCGAATAATACACAGCCTAGTGCACAATCCATCTACATATACTGTACCTCAACTAAAATTCCGATTATCTAGAGATTCCGTCAAGTCATTTTTCCGAGATGCTCTAACAAGGAAACAGAGAAAGAGTGAACTGAACGTATTTTCAACTTTCATTTAAGCCTACCTATTCCAAGATTATTATTATTATTATTATTATTATTATTATTATTATTATTATTATTTTATTTACTTATTTATTTATTTATTTATTAATCGCTAATCGGCCAACTAGGAATCACGATAAGTTACATTATACATTCTGGCATTTACTCAGTTTTCGGTTGATCCAGTAGGTTTTCATTAGCTTGCTGTCCGTCTCTATGGCTAAGTGGTTAGCGCACTGGCCTTTGGTCACTGGGGTCCCAGGTTCGATTCCCGGCGGGATCGCGAATTTTAACCATAATTGGTTAATTCCCCTGGCACGGGGACTGGGTGTATGTGCCGTCTTCACCATCATTTCATCCTCATCACGACGCGCCGGTCGCCTAAGGGAGTCAAATCAAAAGACCTGCACCAGGCTGTGTCGAGCACAGCGTTTAAACGACCACTTTGCGCCAGTTCTCCACTTCACGTCCCAGAAAGTCCCAAAAGCCAGCTTGTTCTGAAAAGGTCCCGTTTATGCGCGTCTTCTGCTCGTATGCCCATTTCTTATTTGCTTTATGTTGGACTAGCTACTTTTTTGCGATTTTCGGAGACGCCGAAGTACCGGAATTTAGTCCCGCACAAGTTATTTTTGCCGGCCCCGTGGTGTAGGGGTAGCGTGCCTGCCTCTTGCGCGGATGCCCCGGGTTCGATTCCCGGCCAGGTCGGGGATTTTTACCTGGACCTGAGGGCTGCTTCAAGGTCCACTCAGCCTACGTGATTAGAATTGACGGTGAGGTAACGGCCCCGGTCTAGAAAGCCAAGAGTAACGGCCGAGAGGATTCGTCGTGCCGACCATATGACACCTCGTAATCTACAGGTCTTCGGGCTGAGCAGAGGTCGCTTGGTAGGCCAAGGCCATTCAAGGGCTCTAGTGCCATAGGGTTTGGTTTGGGGGTTGAGTTATTTTACGTGCCAGTAAATCTACCGACTCGAGGCTGACGTAGTTCAAACACCACCGTACTAAGCCAAGATCGAACCTGCCAAGTTGGGGTCAAAAAGTCAGCGCCTCAACTGTCTGAGCCACTCAGCCCAGCATTATTTATTTATTTATTTATTTATTTATTTATTTATTTATTTATTTATTTATTTATTCCAACAGAAAACCCCACTTTAAATATCAATGTACAGTTTTAGGCGACACAACTGTTCGGTAACAACGAAAATAAACACATTAATTACCATAAATTCGAAAAGAAAAAAACATTGTTCGTACATAAGAGGAGAGAAATTATCATTATCATTTTTCCACAGAGTGATTAAAACCTGGCATTAAATGCATCATTTTATAAAATATCCAAAGAAATGTTAAAATTAAAAGCAATTTACCTGGAGAATTTTGTTGCACAGCGACTTGCGCACCATCTCTCGGCCGTCTCCAGGGAGCATATCGTCTGCAGGATGAACGCTTATGCCTCGTGCTGCCACCTGGTGAGGCAAAGAGAAGACATCGACGTGACCTAGATTGTTGCTCCACAAGTGCCAATGGACTGTCAACACTCGTAGCTGTTTCTGGAAATAAATACCAAATACCCCAAATACGGCTCTTTCTTGATTATACACTATCTATTGACTAAATATTAACATTTTTCATTCTAGCCTGAGCTTTATATACATACATACATACATACATACATACATACATACATACATACATACATACATACATACATACATACATTATCATTATAGACTGTTATGCCTTTCAGCGTTCAGTCTGCAAGCCTCTGAGAATTTACTAAACGTCGCCACAATCCTCGATTTGCAACTAGTGTTATGGCCTCATTTAGTTCTATACCACTTATCTTTAAATCGTTAGAAACAGAGTCTAACCATCGTCGTCTTGGTCTCCCTCTACTTCTCTTACCCTCCATAACAGAGTCCATTATTCTCCTAGGTAACCTATCCTCCTCCATTCGCCTCACATGACCCCACCACCGAAGCCGGTTTATGCGTACAGCTTCATCCATCGAGTTCATTCCTAAATTAGCCTTTATCTCCTCATTCCGAGTTCCCTCCTGCCATTGTTCCCACCGGTTTGTACCAGCAATCATTCTTGCTACTTTCATGTCTGTTACTTCTAACTTATGAATAAGATATCCTGAGTCCACCCAGCTTTCGCTCCCGTAAAGCAAAGTTGGTCTGAAAACAGACCGATGTAAAGATAGTTTCGTCTGGGAGCTGACTTCCTTCTTACAGAATACTGCTGATCGCAACTGCGAGCCCACTGCATTAACTTTACTACACCTTGATTCAATCTCACTTACTATATTACCATCCTGGGAAAACACACAACCTAAATACTTGAAATTATCGACCTGTTCTAGCTTTGTATCACCAATCTGACATTCAATTCTGTTGGATTTCTTACCTACTGACATCAATTTAGTCTTCGAGAGGCTAATTTTCATACCATACTCATTGCACCTATTGCTTTATATAAATTATTATAATAAAGGATATTTTACATTACTATTGTTGTCATCAATTAGTTAATAATAACGTTATTTGCTTTATTTCCCAATAACTACTTTTACGGTTTTCGGAGACGCCGAGGTGCCGGAATTTAGTCCCGCAGGAGTTCTTTTTACGTGCCAGTAAATCTATCGACACGAGGCTGACGTATTTGAGCACCTTCAAATACCACCGGACTGAGCCAGGATCGAACCTGCCAAGTTGGGGTCAGAAGGCCAGCGCCTCAACCGTCTGAGCCACTCAGCCTAGCTCATCAATTAGTAGGCCCTGCTGTAGTAATTCTTCATGTTTCATATACTATAGGCTACTGTAATATTCCTAAAACCAACAAAACGTACGTGTAGCAGTACCTTATGATGAACATACTGTGAAGCTGCTTCTGTGGATCATTAAAATTCATTAAAATCTCAGCCATAGACGCCCAAGAGAGTTTTGGTTTACTCGCTCTGCTATCTAGTGGACCTAGAGTTGCAACAGAACGTCGAAATTGACGAGCAGACAGCCAGATGGCGTCAAATTGAAATGTCTGCACACGGTAGCTGAGGCCATACGATTATTATTTATTATTATACTATGCACTTTTTCTTTTCAGCATATTTTCATTCCGCACCGTGAAGGGTACGGCCTCCTAGAGGGTAACTCCTCTTAGGCCAAGAAGATTTCTGGAGATATTTGAGGTGCGGAGAAGGTGAATGGATAACGGCCTTGGGTTGTACACGGATCTGTTCCGGCATTTATCTTAGTACAAGAGAATGGGAAACCACGGAAAAGCAGTCTCAGGACAGTCGACGGTGGGGACCTGGCCCTACGCCTCCCGAATGTAGAGTTGCAAGGCTAGCCGAAACTAGCCGCTGTTAAGCCGAAGTCTTCTCTATTCGGTGCTATGCACTTAACGCCAGTTTGACAGGTATTTTAAAACCGTGTGCATTTCGTTGCAAGTATCCGACAGGTAACATAAATCGAACTCTACATATAAAGGAGGTCTCAAAAAGTCCGAAGCCACTTGCTTCTCGCTTTAAGTATTAATGATAATAATCATCATCATCATCATCACAATTTGGGCTCAGCTACAGAGTTGCACACCTTCTGAAGTGGTGTCATCTAGGCGACCTAACTATGAATGTCGATATTTCACTTGTGCTGCTGCTGCCTAGCAATGAAAGCGGAATCCTACTGGACGATACCTACGGGTGAGATAATTTCATTTTACCGCGTGACACTGAGCGGGCCAGCGGAGATCTTTAACGTACCAAGAACAATGACAGAGAGCAAAGGTTTGCAACTGTCCTTCAAAAAAGAATAGCCTCAGCCGGGATCAAACCCGGAATCATGAGTAATTAACAATCAAAATTGCTCGAACTCAGTCTCAGAAGACTCTTTATGAGAGGTACTCTCCTGAAATTAGCTACACCAATGTTCCATCATTACTGAAGTTCACAATGATAGTTTAGAATCTCTAGGACGAGGCACTCGCCAGTACAATTGGTAATAAGATCAGTTTATAATCATATAAAGGCATCCACAGATTCCTTTCACTTTTGATTGAAAACCTGTAACCAAAATAGGTCGGGAGTCTTGGGTCGCTCTTAGAACTGCTCTGGTCTTCCGAAGTTTGAATAACTATGAACGAATCAGCCAATATATGTTAAAATAGGCAAAAGGAGATAATTAAATATGGCTAATTACAATTTATCATCAGCCACAGTGTTTCAAAGCATTTTGATAATAAAAAACTCGAATTTGGTGATTTAATTTTCCATCATATGTATATCATTTGAATTTCATATTAACTCTATAACTAGTCAAGATTAAAATCAAGATAAGGTATTTCTAATAATGAAATAAATCCTACTGTCCTGCGTGGCAGAAAATCACATGAAAATACTATTGTTAGAATGGGATGTGGTAGGATGTGATAGGATTATCGTTTAAGAAAAGATTAGGACATAATATACACGTGGTATTAAAGTTAAGACATGGTCCATTGATATCAAATTTCAGTATTATAAAGATGAAAACTAGCTGCAGCTCAAAATATGAGCAGCCTTCAAGAATATATTTATTTAAGTCTTTTGAGGCTGCAGTCGGTTGACATTAAGAATGCTATCCTTGGCATCTTCCAGTTATGCATGTTGTACACGATCGAATTTTTCTTTCAATTCAATACTTCACAAGAAAAGTTGTCAAATCTTGTCAAAGATTGTTCAACACTGCTGAAGGTTTGACAAGATTTGAAAAGAATTGGCAAGGTTTGATAGCATTTTGTTTTAACATGGAGGAAAGACAAACAGCTGTTGTGTTTCTTGGACTAGCAGTAGGATACATTCTTAAAATGAACAGAAATGCGCAATATACCATAATTTACACGGGGAAAATATCAATGAGGTTATCTTCAACATAATTTTTGCAATGTATTTACTGGCGCAACATCATTTGCAGAGGTTATGTTATATTGCATTTACTCACATCAATTTTATAAAAATAATAACAATGCTACGGATTCATATCTTATTACATGAAAACACATTACGAATTCAATAATAATAATAATAATAATAATAATAAAATATGCGAAGATCATCATAAATCGATCATTGCTGAGTGTTTACTTATAGATTACCATACGGTAATAAACATAAAAGCTGTCCACTTCCTCGAGATATTTTACTTGCAATCTCTTCGTACGCTGCCGCTTTATTCATTTTATTTTCGTAGTCTACGGAGTCCACTGAATATAAACAGGGATGTGCCTCATACTTAGAAATTAATACACAAACGACATCCTTCGGTCATAAAGAAGCCATTTTTGTTGTTTTGATTCCCGTTCCGGCAATCCCAGCATGCCTGGCGGCATAGCGCGCGCCGTTAATACACGAATTCCATTGGTAAATTCTGACTTTTGAAGACTTCAAGACTTGTCAAGTATTGAAAGCAAATACAGTAGAGACAATACGCGACACTCTGCGAGATATCGAGGGACAGCGAATAGAGCTCTGTCTAGCGGAGTGACCTGGAGTTAATGATTCTGTTATAAGAGCACGTGTATTTTGTTTGTGGAGTTTTTGGCATTATTTATGCGTTTGCATTAAGTTGACATAAGTCAATAGTAGCATGTGCCATTCCTTTATATCTCCTGTCAATATGAGTGGAAAGATATGTGCTGCGTTTGGTTGCAATAACTATGAAGTGCAGAAGGATTCGCAGTCTTTCTCCCGTTTCTCTCGTGACAAGAAAAAGTAAGTAAATACTGTGTTTGCATATATATTCTTCCATTTACAAAGAGATTTTTATAGTACTTCCTAAACTTCTGACCTGCGCGTCACATTTTTTGACTGGCTTAAAATATAATTGTATTGTATTAGTGAAGCAGTTAACCTTCAATACCGATGTGTTGTTGTAGGTGTGATCTGTGGGTTTTGATTTAATTCAGGAAAATGCATATGCATATGTATGTGGCTGGTTGTGTTCCAAGTTACCCCATTTGGAATGCCGTAATGCGTTGTCAAACACTGAAGAAAATATGGGTGACTTAAGAAATGTACATATTTTGTTGAAAGAATATGATGATGCAAATTTGCTTTACCCTAATATAATGGCAAATGTTGCTTGTAGGGAAATTTTGAATGCCTTTGAGGCTAAATTTATTTATTTTTTTCTGTTAGTAGGCTTCAAGTTAGGAGGAAAATTGTCCAGCTCTTAAATGTTAATTCATTGAATCATGTGTGTAAGGAATGTGCCGATATATTTATTGACAAGTGTCTTAAAGTGATGATACAATGTATTTAAATGAGAAAAAAGATAGATCTAGCCGTGAAAGTTCAGGCAGGAATAATAAAGCTAAAAAAGTAATGCATAAATGAAAGATCAAGACCTTTCATAGCAGCCCATTTCACATCTTGATTACATGTCTAATTTCAGTCTTTAAAAGACAAATAATTCTTCATTCATTTACCCAGAACTGCTTTAGCAACTTTCTAGACGCAATTTATTTATTCATTTCCGTATATATTTCCACTGATATTTGGATTTAGCGCGAATTTCCAGGTCACGCCACTAGGAGCGCCACTTGCGAATTGTCTCTCATTTTAACAAGGCTAAATCCGGAAGTGTCGCGTATTGTCTCTACTGTTATGTTGAAAGTGATTTGACAATTAAACTTGTGAAGTATTGACAATTCTTGTGAAGTCGTAAATTTGACAAAAATTTGATCGTGTACATCAGGCTTTAAACTCTCGTGTTTCATGCAAGTTACTTCCGGAAGTATGCATTTGTACGTCATCATCATCATCTGTTTACCCTCCAGGTTCGGCTTTTACCTCGGACTCAGCGAGGGATCCCACCTCTACCGCCTCAAGGGCAGTGTCCTGGAGCTTCAGACTCTTGGTCGGGAGATACAACTGGGGAGTATGACCAGTACTTCGCCCAGGCGGCCTCACCTGCTATGGTGAACAGGGGCCTTGTAGGGGGATGGGAAGATTGGAAGGGATAGGCAAGGATGAGGGAAGGAAGCGGCTGTGGCCTTAAGTTAGGTACCATCCCGGCATTCGCCTGGAGGTGAAGTGGGAAACCACGGAAAACCACTTCGAGGATGGCTGAGGTGGGAATCGAACCCACCTCTACTCAGTTGACCTCCCGAGGCTGAGTGGACCCCGTTCCAGCCCTCGTACCACTTTTCAAATTTCGTGGCAGAGCCGGGAATCGAACCCGGACCTCCGGGGGTGGCAGCTAATCACGCTAACCACTACACCACAGAGGCGGCTGCATTTGTACGTACCACCTCAATTTGGTTTATAGGAATGATGACATTTTAAATATAAAGTACAAACATCTGGAAGATTTACCGGTACACTTCATATCGAGTGAGAATTAAATAAGCAGGGAGTTGGTAAGTAACTAAGAAACACTGAAAAACTAATACATGACATGTCATGAACCCTGCACAAACTGTTTCAGAGAATTTAATTAAAGAAAACGTTGTGATATTGTCGATGTCCATTCAGTTCTCAATGCTGATACTTTCTGTCAGTACCAGGCGAGTTGGCCGTGCGGTTAGGAGCGTGCAGCTGTGATCTCGCATCCGGGAGATAGTGGGTTCGAATTCCACTGTTGGTAGCCCTGAAGATGGTTTACCGTGGTTTCCCATTTTCACACCAGGCAAATGCTGGAGCTGTACCTTAATTAAGGCTACGGCTGATCCCTTCCCATTCCTAGGCCTTTCCTGCCCCATCGTTGCCATAAGACCTATCTGTGTCGGTGCGACGTAAAGCAAAATAGCAACAACAACAAATAGAAACCTTTCTGTCAGTGCGTCTTACTTATCAAATCCTTCCTTAATTAATACTCATTCATGACCTTTTCTGCTACTATTGTCAGCGTATTTTATTTCATAAAAGTAACGAGACACCAAAGGACCTAGCGGAATGGCCGCGCGTGCTATGGAGCCAAGCTCTGCATTCGGGAGGCGCGTAGCCTCGAATCCCACCGCCGGCTGTGCTGAAATGAATTTAGAGCCGGGAGTGTCCGAGGAATGTTCGGCTCGCCAGATGCAGGTCTTTCAATTTGAATCCCATAGGCGACCTGGGCGTCGTGATGGGAATGAAATGATGATGAAGACGACACATACACCCAGGCCCGTGTCAGCGAAATTAACCAATTATGGTTAACATTCCCGACCCTGCCGGGAATTGAACCCGGGATCCCTGTGACCAACAGCCAGCACGCTAACGATTTAGCCATGGAGCCGGACGTCGGCTGTACTGAGAATGGTTTTCTGTGGTTTACCCTCTTTCCCTACCAGTTCATATTCATAGGCCACAGTCGATTTCTTCCACCTCCCTACCCAATGGCATCATTCATTTCACTCTCATTAGCTCCTCGACTGAGGTTGGCCTCAGGAAGGGCATCCGGCCGTAAAACCATGCCATATAAGTTCATCTCGCCTCATCCCCGATCCCGTATCAAGAAATGGGACTAAGCATACAATGCAATACAAACGAAACAGTGAAAGACAGGTATTCAGGAAAATATTTAGGCCAATCCAGATGGATGAACAAAGAACTGTGTGTAGTCTGTACCGAACTAAATTACCTGATACGTCAGAAGTGCTTCGGTCACATTAATAGATTCTCTCTTTTACTTTTTACTTGTTTAATGTCGCTGTAACACAGGTCTTGGAAGTAAGTGGCTATGTCCTTACTTAAGCTTTAAATCCGGAATTCATCTGGAATGAACATTGGCAACGACGGAAAATCAATTTCAGAATTAC
Source organism: Anabrus simplex (assembly GCF_040414725.1). Lineage (NCBI taxonomy): Eukaryota > Metazoa > Arthropoda > Insecta > Orthoptera > Tettigoniidae > Anabrus > Anabrus simplex. Next base: position 1,577,029,175 of record NC_090265.1, read on the forward strand.
CATCGGGAGAGGGTGCGGGGTTTAACCCACCTCCTCCCAAATTTAAAATCAACTGCTCATACCACGTAGCCAACTCACTCGTTAGGAAAATATAATGGATGGAGAATATATGATTCCAGGTAAATAACATATGAACAGGAATTAAGGAAGCTGAGGGTACCGAAGGTTTGCTTTGTTCTTATTCCCTTTCTCGACGTCAGGAAATTTATACGTGAGATTTAGAATTGAGATTTCCAATTTAGGAAAGGCCCAAGGCTCTAGAGTTCACTCAACCTACGGTAGAAATGAGTACCATGTTAACAGTAAAATGTAATTCTTCGATTTTCATTCAAACTATAACCCCAGCGTAATCTCTAATGTTAAATTTATACACTTTCTACAATGTTTCAATTATTTCATTCATGATGAGACATCTTTCTGTGATATAGAAATCGATTAATGTAAAAGTAATATTATTTACTGATTTACTTGTCACAAATGTCTAAATTCATCAGACTGTTGAAAAATTATCGTATTTATATACCGATATTATCCTATTTACATAAGATGCATCGACGTATTTGAAAAACTAATGAAAACCATAAGATATGGATATTTGCAAAACAATTGTTCCCGGCACTAAAAGCCATACGCCGTTTCAATACAGTTCAATTGTCTGTGTTCAGCTTTCTCAGTTGTCCATGTGAATGATTTTATGAGATTTTCTGAAATAATTTCAGATTTCATTCTACTACAGAAATACCTCAAATTTTTCGCTGGTAAAATTAAATTGATATTAAGGAACTGGTGATAATTACCTAGGAGCAACGTTAGAAATTTTCCACCAGAGTCTACTTAGATTCTGTGATTAATGTGCCTCTTGAATAGTAGCAGAAAATATCACGATTCTAACTTTCTGTAATATATAGTAATGTGCGACATATCACACAGGACATTATAGGGTTAATTTCTCAAAGCAGAGGTGGCTGGATATAGAACTAAAAAACCCTAGCCTACTTCATGCTGAGGTTGCGGTTAATGGAAGCCTTTACCTCAAACTCTGTCAGGTGTCTCATGCCCTTTACAGAGAATGCTTTGCTCACAAGACCTATGGGATGCCGAAGGACAATATTAAAGTACAATGTACGTAGAATATAACTTCTTCTTCTTCTTTTTTCTTTTCCCCAAACCCTGGCAGAGTCGCGGGTACGAACTATGTCACACATGTCGACTTGGCCCTATTTTACGGCCAGATACCCTTCCTGACGTCAACCCTATGTGGAGGGATGTATTGACTCGTGTGTGTTTCTTTGGTGGTTGGTAGTATACTAATATGTTGTCTGTACATGAAGAGAAGAGTACTGGGACAAACAAAAATACCCAGTCCCCGAGTCAGGGGAATAAATTAGACGCTATTAAAAATCCGAGCCAGCCCGGAATCGAACCCGGTACTCTGTAACCGAAGGCCTCGATGCTGATCATTCAGCCAAAGGATTGGATATAAGAGAGGATTATGGTATTTATATGTACACTGAAGCGGTAACAGAAACGTTTGGGAGAAGATGGTATTAAGCAAAATCAATTGCACAGAATAAGAAGACGTAAGTGATATTGCTAGATGTCCTTACCTTGACCATCTCCAGTAGAGCAATCTGGAGGTTGGTCGCTCAAGATGTGCCCCTTAGACAGTCGAGGTGTCTTCATGAAGTGCATGCGGTGAGAATTCCACGTATCATCGGACGACGTGTCCTCCTCCTGCTTCTTCCAGTCTTCCGCTACATCGTGTGGCTTAGCGAACACTGGAGGGGATGGAGCAAGAGGCCTTACTCCAGGGATTCCTAAATCACTAGGAGGACTAGGAATGCCTTTGGAGAGCGTGAGTCCAATTCTTGGCTCCTGGGGGGTTGCAGGACTTGGTATTCCCTCCGGTAGGTTAAGCCCAAACCTCTGGAAGCACTGTATACTCGCTCTACTGCGTCGCCTGAAGCCTCCCTGACGCCTAAGAGTAAACGTGTCTTCATCCATAAGTTCCTCGCCGTCCCCTGTTACCAGAACACTGTGCTCCCCACTGACAAACACTCCGTCACCCACACCACGCAACGTCTCACCGTCCGGAAGACCGCTGGCCGACCGCGATCTTCGACGAAGACTTCTCCTACGTTTAGTCTGTAAGTAATGTCGTGGATTTCTAGGATTGATCCCAGAACTTGACTGAGTCTTGTTAATATATGCACTTATTAGACTAGAGGCGGGTTTGGGCATACATCCATCAGACACTTCCACCGGCTGAATTTTAGCAGGTGGACCTTCTTCACTGTTCGATGTTATAGTCCTAGTCCGTCTTAAGGAATTTTTTCTCAGCACTGCGATATCATCACTTTGAAGGGGAAGACTAGACGGCTGATCTACCTTGGGTCCACCATTGTCAATAACAGTAGCATTGGCTTGATCTACTTGTACAGAGTAAACACTAAGGAATCGAGGGTCTGTGACGTCATGAGTCACTCCCAGTACGTTCGCAGCCCTCGTCATATTTTGCGATGACGCGAGAGTGGAGTTAAATTCCGAAGGCGGGGTTACGCGAGAAACCTGCAACAACGAGTTATTTGTATTGCTAATGGTAGTGTTAGAGTCTACATTTTTCGTACTACTACAGTTCAATCGTAGATTTTGAAGATGTCTTGCCAATGGAGATATAGAATTCGTTCCGCACTGGTTTTGCGGCATCTCTAAACAACTTGCTGAGCTTAAATGCTTCGTTGAGGCTGGAAGTTGTTGTTGGCAATGATTAGGGATACCTATACTCGAATTATGCTGAAGTATAGGACGCTGAAGGGTGAAGTAGATGGGATTGTCAATTGTCTGTGAGACGTAGGGTAGCTCCCCGGCGCTGTGATGCTGTGGTACAAAGGCGTCGGCTAGACGTCGCCTTAGAGCGAGCAGACTCCTGGTAGCCCGTAAAGGACAGGGGGAATATTCGATACGTACTGGTGACGTAGCATCACTCTTCGTCGTAGATGGTGCACGGACTTCGACTGGAGCCTCGTTCAGTGGCGGAGTCAAAGCCGCTACGTCTGGCACTACTGGCGTAACGGTCGGTGGTGACCTAAGAACAGAGAAGATTACGTACAATTGAGGGGCTGACATTGGAAAGCACTTAAGTCCAAAACTGCAGTTTTACAGGAGAAGCAAAAAACTGTTTGAAAGATCTTGTTTGAATGGTTTATTCAAAAAACTGTTTCAAAGCTCTCGTTGGAATGATTTATTTATTATAACAGTAATACCAAAATCATTGTAAAGTTCAAGAACACACCAAAACCATTGTAAAGTTCAAAAACATGAACAAAGACAACGGATTACATAAACAATTTGAATTATAAGCAAATGTTGTGGTAAAATTCCTTTTACTCATCTAAGTAATCCACCATCGAAAGTAAGTCCTTCTTCTTGGCCTAATTCATTGTTGGAGTACTCTGGTTGGTGGAAGATCTAGAATATTAGCGACATCATTAAAGGAGCAGTTTTTCTTGAAGATTGTGTATCGTTTCCACTCCTCAATTGAGTTGAAAGTTTGTCGAGTTAGGGTAGTAGGGAATCCAGTTTTCGTATTTTTCACCCACGACAGTGTGCTAATTTTCATCTTGGTAGTGTCCAGAAGTCGGTCATTTACGAAAGACAAGTCGCGAAAATCTTCAAGAGCCATCTCGACAACATTGAAAGGATTGTCGAATTTGCAGTCCCGAACCGTGTCTCCCAACTCGCTTGGAACCATTGCTCTGCAGATTCGTTTCCGCTTTTCAATGATTCCGAAGTCCTGGTCACAAGGCATGTAAGAATGACCAGAAACTAAAAATTTGAGTTCAATAGTTTCAAAATAGTCTTTCGCAACCAAATAAATTAGAGCCATCAGGACCATACGATTTTGGTTCTGGCCTGCGCAGTTATCGCACCAGATAACTATGTGTCTCTTTTAGGTGAACTCTGATTTCGGTACTTCCACGGTGCATGATGCTACTTCATCCCCCCCCCCCCCCCTCCCAGCAATGCCTTCGTGCCATATGCTCATGTAACTGTTGCTTGTATCCCCAACATTAATACACAAGTTATAGTTGGAAAACTGTCTACAATACAACATGCTTGAGTGAGTAAGTGAGGGTGTGAACATTACTTGATGCATATCTACACTCACTGTGCAAGCAGCACTTGCAGGTGATCGGGACTGGGAGCAATCACTGTCGAGTAGTTGTTTTGCCTTTCCAGCTTTGCGCTGATGTACTTCACGCTTTGCTATTAAACCAAATTTTTCAGGCCCTTCAAGCAGATTTTATTTTATGCTTCAAATGATTGCAAGTTGTACAGGTATCTGTGCGAGGACGATGAAATTTCAACTTCGGAAATTCTTACGTGAAAACCCTGCTGAAAAATCTGTAACTCATTTGACGTTCAGTTTGCTTTATTTGATAAGCCCTATAGATCCTTTGGACTTTAAGATCTGAGCTCAAGTAAAGCTGAGACGATTGACGCCTAGAAAAATGGCTCCCTTGCGCTGGAAAAGACTGGACATGGCTTTGATGAGATCCCTATCTTCATCAGTATATTTGAATTTATGGGCATGTGAGCTTAGACTTCGCCCTCTTTTGTCCTTCCAGACTAACTGCCCTTCCTTTTTCTTATCAGACGACCCAGGCGATTGTCTGATATCTCTAAGACACCAAATCATACCTTCCTGCAAACTTTAATGTGGCCTGCAGAGGTTGGTAATTTATAAACCACAGTTACCTGACCATCGCGAGTAGTTGGTGAGTCACCCCCTTGTTCAGTTGTTGAAACTCTCTTTCTACTTCTCTGAGTAGGGATTAAACTCATCAGTCCCATGACAAAGTTAGAGCGCGCTGAGTAATCCAGGAATCGTTATGCAATGTCTTAGCTCCTTGAAGCAGCTCCTCATTCGTCGAACACTTGTTGCCACACCTTTTGCAATTAGGCTGGAAAGACGGAAAACACTGCTGTAGTCTATCACACCAGTTGAAACGATAAAAAAAGTAAACATAACCTTCAAAACTCATCGAATACTTACCGTTTGAAACGGACGAGGCTGATCACGACGGAAGCCAAGGAGACGATTTGGTTGCATTTTAAGTTAGGTATTTATCACAAAAAACCCTCCACTATTATAATACAAACACAAATTCGTCACTGTTAGCTAATAAACAACTCTGCAACTCCACACATTATCATAACACGAAGCGGTGAGAACCACTCCCGCTTAACACAGATAAGGTTCAACGGACATATTATCGGCACACTTTATCTTGGTGCATTTACACCCTAGTGCTGAATCGGTCGACTTCGGCAATCTTCGAGATTCGTACTAGCAACCTTTGAAACACAAACTATGAATCTCTTAAGCATCGTTGTGCGACATCTGGCGTACACTTTACGTACTAGTACTGTTGTTGTTTGCACAGTAAAGCCAAACTATAGAATTCATGCTAGGTACAAGATTCGTATCGAGAAATGTTATATAATGTGTATGTGACACAGTTATTGGCTTAAGATAATAACGGTTTAAGAAACTTCATATCGATCGATCATATTCTCGATTCAATTCAAATTTCATTTTCATTCAGTTGGCAGCACCACCGAAACCAGGACAGCTCCCTCCTTACTCCTCACCCCCGTACACAAATGCACCAAGATAAAGTGTGCCGATACGTGCTTCTCAGCGCCAAGGCGTCTGGACTTGTAACTGATGCCATCTAGCGACCTTCAGAGGAACTGAACTAAACGAGGGACTGACTTACGGGTTTCTCCACGCCATCAGCATTGCTTCTTACTTGCATATCCGCGGGGGGGAAAAGTGATTTTTTGACTTAAGCGCTTTCCCATGTCAGCCCCTCAATTATTATTGATGGATAGTTAACGAGTATCGAATACCCTATTTCTGAGTAAAGCACTTTTCCATTTATTATCTATTTAACCATTGCACTCAGATAGGAAACGTACGTTGCGGTCGTAGCTTCAAAGAGCCTCAGCATTCACCTGGTGTAAAAATGGGAAACTATCCTCAAGGCAGCCGAAAGTGGGTTTGAACCCACCATCCACCGAATGAAAACTTACAGCTACACAACCAAAACCACGTATCCGTAGTATATAAATTAAATTTATATCGTCTAGCTACTTAATCTCACTGTACCATCTTCTCGTTCTACAGTGAAATAGCACATCGTGGCTAAAGGAATGAGAAAACTGGAACACACACAGCATTCTCTCCGGAGAACAGGAGCATGGTCGGTTCTTCAGCACAGCGAAGTCTTAGAGATGTCTTCATTAGACTTCACAATATGGATGTGATGAACACGTTTCTGAACACGCTATATGAATTAATAGCAGGTCCCACAGAAGCGCTGGATGGATAGAAGGAATATTTTGAAAAATGTATCCAAAGTAAATATTTCTCACACAATTTTGAATTACATAATTCATTAAAGTGATTGCGACGATAGTTATAGGATGAACTTTTAACTGTAACGTCCTATAGAAGATCAAATTAGACCGAACATCGTGAAGAACAGGAGAAAATTAGGGATGCTGGTGTCATTGGTTAATTTCATCAGTGTACCATTTGGGTGAGGAAACTCTGGCCAGACAGAGGCAAAGAAACAAAAAAAATTGCTATATTAACGAGCAAAGCGTGTACAAAAACAGTGGAGACTATAAGGCGATTATAACGATTATTGTATTAAAATAAATACGAGATAATCATTCACTACAGAGAAGGGAACGATACTATAAATACAACCTGTAACAATAAAGTTCGGTGAATAGTCCTGTACTATCAACATAGATGAACAATGCACGACAGTGACCTTACTGTCCTTCGAAACAGTCCTCTCCCATAACTATGCACTGCTAAGATCGGCGATTTATGTCCTGGAAACTTTGCAAGAAGGCTTCCTTTGAGATGGTGTTCAAAAGCCTCGTCCCGTTTCGTTGGATGTCAGGAATATCGTCAAATCTCTTTCCTTTCAAAGCGAGTTTGAGTCGTGGGAGTAGGAAGAAGTCTGGGGGATTGAGATCTGGCGAGAGAACGCCATTCCTTGCTTTAACGTTTCGTTTCAGGGTCGTACCTGAGACACCAGGTTTTATCCACAGTGACAATATAGTTCAATAAATTTGGTGTCGCATCCGCCGTTCCGACAAAATCCTGTGAAGCCTCTAAACGTGCCTGCTTCTGATCGTCAGTCAAGTGATGTGGCACAAGACGAGAACACGTTTTCCCTCTTCCCTAACTTCTGGGTAACGATTTGTCGCACGGATTCACGGTTAATCTGCAGTTCATCCGCTATCATGCGCACAGTTAATCACCGATCGTTCGTGATTAATGTCCTCACCTTCTCAATGCTTTCGTCACTGATGGCGGTCGCCGGTCTTCCGCTACGGGGGTTGTCAGAAACACTTTCCCGGCCTACTCGAAAACGGGCAAACCACCACTCGTACACACACTTCAAGGACAAGGACATGTACCAGCATCGCATGCGTTTTTTTTTCGGTGTCTTGCCAAGCTTAAAATAAAACTGTACATTGATCCTTTGGTCGTTCATGTTCCTGTTCGCAGTTCAGAACCAACGCACTAAACACGCACAGTGTCAAACAGGTCTTACACGGCACACACATGATGCTCAATTGAACAACGTTGAGAGCAGGTGGTCAAAACATGCTGCTACGCAGGTGCAGCGTTGTGTGTCGCCAGTGTTACCGGATCGACAGTTCTGACTTCATTCACCGAATTTTATTGTCACAGTATAAATGAAGATGGACGGAACCAGAATGTCTTCATACCACAACGGAGTTATCAAGACTGTATTTTCAATAGATACCACGTCACTATGCCTTTGCTGGCAGGACCTAGTGTTTACAGTGTACTATGTCTTCTGGTATAAGCTAGAGCAGTTTTGTTACTTTCATTAATCTGTCTCAGTCTTTGACAATAAGAAAGTGACTGAGGTATGAGCGGTGTTAATAATGCCATTCCTTATGCAGCCAGTCCCTGCTATGGATAGTGTGAAAATGTTGCTCATAGGGCCAGTTGATGCATGCATTTCAGTGGACATGGCAGACTGATATGTAATCGCAACTCCTGGCTCGGTGAGGAAAGGAACGGGAAACTATATCTCTCTCCTCAGTTCCCTAGTACGCCTCTTCAGTGATGCCTAGGCCATCTATGACAGCTGATGGCGGAGCTGTTGAGGATCCAACCAGCCTTTGGGCTGACGACTGAACATGTTACTGAGAATGCTACAAGTATTTGTAGATCTAGAGAGGTTAAAATATGTTCATCAAACCGTAAAGTTATGGAATCGAAGAAAGGCTATTACAGGCATTTATCTTGACAACCAACGTACAGTGAAAGTTACAGTCAGAGTAATTGTTTGGTTGAAATAATTAAGATATTTAACCAAGCTATAATTTTTCCACCTTTATATTTTTATAATTCATATGGGTCTTCTATTTAGTCTGGATTCTTAGCTGAATGGTCAGCGTAGTGTTCAGAGGGTCCCGAGTTCAATTCCCGGTCCGGTCAGGGATTTTAGCCACATGGGATTAATTCTCCTAGTTCGAGAGCTGGCTGTTTGTATTCGTCTTAACACAGATCTTCATTTACATACACCACATCACTGAAAATCACCACAGAAACATGCAATAATGTATACATCCGTACACATTGGATTGGTAGGAGGAAAAACACCTGGCCATAAAACTGGGCTTAATTCACTTGAAGAACTAGCCTCAAGTAAATGGGAAATGGCCAAGAAGAAGAAGATACGAATCTTGAATTAAACTGTTCCAATTTACAAGTTTGGACTGAGTGAAGCAGAAATCATCTAAGTCAGTATGAATTGATGACCTTGAAGAAAAAGCTTATAGTAATGATAAAATGCAGTTTCATATTTCGGAACTTCAAGAGAAATACGCAATACATGGCATGAAATGGAGTATGTCTAAAGTTAAATGCAATATAGGTACGCAAAGGACCTAAGTAGGTTGAATACCAAGTAGAATATAACAAAAATTGGAGCAGGAGATTATTTCAAGCGTTTGGGTTTTGTATTTTTCCGGGGCGGTGAAATAGAGGGAGAACTCGAATGAGGTTGTGGAAAGGATACCAGAGTGTGTTCATCGTTGCAATCGGCGATACTTGTGGAGCAATGGGTTCTCAGAACAAATATTATCTTTATATACTACTCTATTAATTTGACACCTGCCTCCCGAGACCTTAAAACAATTCAGTGCTGTGCGGTTAGAGGCGCGCGACTGTGAGCTTGCATCCGGGAAACAGTGGATTCGAGCCCCACTGTCGGCAGCCCGGAAGATGGTTTTCCGTGGTTTCCCATTTTCACACCAGGCAAATGCTGGGTCTGTACCTTAATGAAGGTCACGGCCGCTTCCTTCCTGCTCCTAGGCCTTTCCTATCCCGTCGTCGCCATATCCTATATGTGCCGGTGCGACGTAAAACAAATAGTATTTTTTTTAATCAGTGGCTACAGTGCTGGCTAGCGAGCTATTGAATCAAACACAATTTTCTTTATGTTGCTTGATATTTACTTTACCAGAAAAAACTATGGCAGAAAAAATATGGGAAGAAAAATTGATAATAATTGATCGTGTACATTTTTTATTTAAAAATACTAGCAGCGAAAAGACAGAATAACTCCTTCAATGTCCTAACAAACTTACACTAGAGAAGCACATTTGTAATAATTTGTATTGTATAAGGTATTCGTAAAATAATGTTAAAAAGCTATTATTAACATACGTCACTACATTCTGACGTTATAAAACATGGACACTAAAACTAAAAGCCGCTTGGAAATTAGAATATTCATAACATTTTGCGGCAGTCAAAGGAGAGATACCCGAACTTAATGAATGAACTAGATTGCACTCGGACTCACCCTTCATTATTAACAGGAATACGACTTACTTTGGTGTTCGAGTTCGTCTACTCCGTCGGCGCTTGCCGTCCGTGGAAACTCGTCTGGCTGGCGTAGCAGCGGTGGGAGTTGTCGGTACTAGCTGGTTGCTGACATCCCTCAGAGCCGCGGGTATTTTGTCCAAACGCATGTAGACACTATCCCTGGTTCGAGGTGACAACTCATCCACCTCACGGTTTTCCTTGTCCCCACCTCCACTCCTCCTGGTCACCTGCTGCAGACGTGCTGCCGCCCTCCTGATGCTGTAGCATGGTCCGCTTCCAGTGCCTGTCCGTGCAGGGGACCTCTTGCCCCCAGATGCCTTCCGGTGTCCCACCGTCCACTTGAGCATGACGCCAACTACTCCTGGAGAAAGATGTAGACAAATATAGAATGCATGCTTAATATTTCTGAAGCATCTAACAAGCATGGAGAGCAGTTGCGTGGAAAGAGGTAGGTAATTAAAAAGGAAACGTGTGGGATACGTAGATGAATCAGAGAGAAGGAAAAAGCATGAGTAGCCTATAGAATTAGTTGTGATTGTAAATAAATAAATGCGTAAGGAATTAAAAATGGAAATGGAGAAATGAGATAAAATGAGCAGGTGAATGAATGAGAGAAACATGAATACATAAGTTACATACATACATATAGTATTTTTAATTGTTCTATGTCTATTATGTATTTTTAAAAGATCCATAGAAGTTTTGAATTTTCGAATCTACTGCGTTAAAATCCTAGATAACCTTCCCTTGGGTAATTAACAGAAGCCTGTTCATTACAAGGCCGGGCCCGGGTTCGATTCCCGGCCAGGTCAGGGATTTTTACCTGGACCTGAGGACTGATTCGAGATCCACTCAGCCTACGTGATTATAATTGAAGAGCTATCTGACGGTGAGATAGCGGCCCCGGTCTAGAAAGCCAAGAATAACGGCCAAGAGGATTCGTCGTGCTGACCACACGACACCTCGTAATCTGCAGGCCTTCGGGCTGAGCAGCGGTCACTAGGTAGGCCAAGGCCCTTCAAGGGCTGTAGTGCCATGGGAGGGGGGGGGGTCTGTTCATTACAAGATGTCACGTCCCTCAGCGCAGTCAGTGACTGAACGAACAATGTACCGGTATACAGTAAATCAACTTCCTAGTGAGTTTGAAAATATCAGATCAATATGTTGCAAAATTAAACCTGATTTCTTAGACGTGCACGATTAGATGGGTGCCAGGAGAGGAACGCCGAAACAGAATTCAGTGATTCAGTGCCATGCCTCCATGCTCTTTGGTAGGTACCTGTGTACCGGTGATGATATTATTATTATTATTATTATTATTATTATTATTATTATTATTATTATTATTATTATTATTATTATTATTATTAAAGGGCCTAGCATCTAGATCATTGGCCTTCTAAGTGTAGCTTTTCCATAGTCATCCCAGGAAGACGCTGGGGCAGTAACTGTTTCAGATCTTGGTGCACCCATCCCAATCATACCTCGAAATAAATATACGCTTAACACTAACGCAGGACATCAGACTTACGTCTGCTTCACATAAGACTGGTGAGAGGGATGCTTCTGGCTCTTAAAACAGTTCAACAATCATATTATTGCACTTTTAGGTTTTTCACTTTACCTTGCTAAATAATTTTTAAAAATCTTTTTACACAATTATGAAAAGGAATAGTACAAGCCATGTTAGTATGTTAAAAAAAAATGGTCATGTTGCCGAGTACCCTGGACTGTGGGCACCCATAAAATCTTACCGTCGTCATTTCCTGAAGGAGTCTTCCGTGATATCACCTTTCCGACTCCGAGAAAAAAATGGTCCCTTTCTTAAACTTTCTGGAGAAAGTAGAGTATTCCTTATTGGCTGATCTCAGTGTCACAGCCATTCAGTCATTAGCCTTCTATTCCTAAGAAAGCGGATTCAATCCTGGTTGAGGTCAGTACCATGTAGGGGTATTTAGATGGTACAGTACCAAGTAGATGGATCCCAGCAAGTTACAGAACTTCCCCAAGGTCAAATACTAACATCGAGGCGACTGTACGGACCATTAGCAGTTAAGATGATCATAAAATTGTCATCATTATGGTCCAATAACATCCCTGCTACGTTGAGCGGACTTTTTCCCGTTACAAGTCAATGTTGCGTGAAAATAGAAGATCGTTCCTATCTGAAAACTTTAAAATGTATGTAATTTGCTATTATAATTCATTCTGATTGCGGGGCCGATGACCTTCGATGTTAGGCCCCTTTAAACAACAAGCATCATCATCATCTTTCTGATTGCCCATCAAAATGTGACATTTATTTCATTCTGTACAGAGTTGAGAGCCTCCTTTGGATTGAGTAATTAAATAAATTCAGAATCTAATAATAAAATTAATATTACTTATTTATTATTATTGAATGTTCTAGATTTTAAAAGTATTTTTTCGATATATGTTAATTTAAACAGCGGCAAGATTTTGAAGATTTCAAAAATGTGACCAAAAACTTTTAAGTCACTTTTATTGTCATATTTTAACACATTTTAGGTCATAAACATCCGGACCCTAATTATTATTATTATTATTATTATTATTATTATTATTATTATTATTATTATTATTATCAATTTAGGAAGGCTCGGCTTGTGCCGGTAACATAATGGGCTGACTCGGCCTAAGCAAGGAGTCACCCTCTTGATTATGAAACTACAGGTACATATATGTACAAATATTTACAACAGAAATAATTACAACATATTCATTTATACAGTAAATACAAACAACTTCAGACTTCTTATGTCTCCGTTTTGGGAATCTGTTCTTCAGTATTACTGGAAATGCGGCCTCGAATTTCATGCTGTTTGGCGTGAGTCAGAGGAAAAGTCGTTCCTAGGAACTTTCTCACAATGTGGCAAGTGCTCAGGAGGGTGGCTTTCTGCAATTCTACGTATGTCTGATGATGCAGGTTTAATGCGGCCAGAGAGCTGTGCAAGCATTTTGGAATAACACCGGTAAATGATATTACTATTGGAACTGTGGTGACTGACTCTAGTTTCCACAGGCGTTTTATTTCTATTGCCAGTTTTGTGTATTTTGATATCTTTGTGGCTATTGTTGTTTGCAGATTGGAGGTATTTGGACAAGCAATTTCTATAAGGAATGCGGATCTTTTTGATTTATCAATTAGAATAATATCTGGCCAATTGTTGCTGAGCGTGACATCGGTTATGACTTCTCGGTCCCATAGTAGTTTATATTATTATTATTATTATTATTATTATTATTATTATTATTATTATTATTATTATTATTATTATTATTGTGTGAAGTATTTTTCCCTATAGGTGGTACGCCTGACCTTAGCACACTTGTTCAGTGCTACTCAAGGGAAGAATGGTTTTTAAAAAAGGGTGACATATCATCCTCCTGAGAGGTCATCATTTATGTAGCCTATTTCAGGAACAAATCAGAGTCGCATTGCACTATTCCGTAGACTTGCGTGCGACAGCTTAAGAATGACAGTTCGACTGTTGATACAGGAAAGACTACTTGCCATCAACCGCGAGGAATTGGAGAGTCGAGAATGTTTACTCCCACTGCATGTCCCGAAGACCAGGTGCAAAGGGCAGTGGACGGCTGCTGATTTGCCGTGTGTGCAGCCACGCTTCAGGTCTTGTATTGATTTATTGATACTTCAGCTGATAAGGTGAAGCAGACTCGTTGCTATAAATTACACAACTACGTCTCCTAGTGCTACGGTAACAATCTGAAGTTGGAGATCTGGCTCAGAGTACGAGTATAGGGTCTGTACCATAACTCCCGAAACTCGGCCAAGGGGTGTGAGATAAAGCTCGTAGTACGTGTTTCTACAGGTGTCTAAGTAAAGTTATATTCTCTAAGGAATTTGCCTTATAAAGTGAGCGAGCGAACCAATAACGATACGATGCACGGCCGATCAGAAAAGAAAGAAAAAACGACTCATTCGACCTCTGTTGACGGACGGCTGCCTTCCTCGGAACAAGGCTGTATGACATGACGTCAACATGGAGAATCCCTCAACTATCAATATCAGTTTCCGCGTTCGACGTCGCTTTTTTCCTATCGTAAAGCTTCCCCTATGGATTAGTGGCAGAGTGTCGGCCACCGGATCTTAGGCTCTCTTGTTCACACCCGGCAGAAGGGAGGAAACGTGACCATTCGACACTCCACACCGTACGATGTCTGCATGTAAAAGATCTCTGGTTACCGGTATACATTTGGTGTTTACACTATCACATTAATTAAACTCAGCCATATATTGCTAATAGAGATCTGTTTCTGTGGCGTCTGATAAAGTAAAATGAAACGCCGAAATTGGCACGCAGAGAGCATAGATTGCGTCACCTGCCCACGTTAGCCAAGACCATACGATTATTATTATTATTATTATTATTATTATTATTGAATCCAGAGCCTGTTCCCAGTCACTCGACCGGGTCAGGAATTGAATGAATGAAGCCCCCATCTAGCAGCAGGAATAGGTATTGTGCCGGCTGCCGAAGCTTGTCGCTTTCCTCTGGGGCAATGATTGATGACAATGATATTGGAGTGTGTTACTGGAATGAAAGATGACACGGAAAGCCGAAATACTCGGAGAAAAACCTGTCCCACCTCCGCTTTGTCCAGCACAAATCTCACATGGAGTGACCGGGATTTGAACCATGGAAGCAGGCGGTGAGACTCCGGCGCGCTGCCACCTGATCCACGGAGGCTTATTATTATTATTATTATTATTATTATTATTATTATTATTATTATTATTATTATTATTATTATTATTATTATTATTATTAAATCTAAACAGAACCCCCATTGTCCTCACGTTGCACAAACTCCCCTGTTCTAGATTCTCCTACACAAACACATTAAGCAGCGTTAACAACTTTAAAATGAGACCACCTAGACGACAATCAGCTACGCTAGTCCCAGACTACCCTGGTGGTAAGTTGAGAGGTTAACAGGTTGACCTCCCGACCAGTTTCATTCTATTTCCATCCGTTATGATGTGAATCAATTGCGATACTACCGACATTGAATAATCGTAAGAGTGCCATAATCGGACCAAAGGTCTGGCGGAGATGAGTTGAATAGGGTTAACTACTTTCAGGTACCCGGGGTCAAGTGGTAGTTCTGACTGCCTCAGTTGTGGAAGTTCAAAGCAAGTGTGAATGATTTCTGGACGAAGTTACACCGGGTTACGGGACTACTAGGAGACAAGAAAATCCATTAACATCTCAAATCGATAGTACAGATCCGTCATTAGACGATAATAGGGGCGTGATAGATGAGTGGCATAAACACTGGCTCCTCACGAAGATAGTCGCGGTTCGAATCTCACCCAATACTTGTGGAATTTTGGAAATGAAACATCACGTCCCTCTGGTTCGGATTCCACGCAAAAATGGAGGTCCCGTGGCTATGATTACGATTTTAACAGCTTGCTTGCTTAGGTGCTACCCTCAGTGGACGCAAGTCAGTAAAGGCGTTACCCTTCTGTTCCCACGGTAAGTGTATGGCATTTGTGGGTAAGTCGACAGCCCCGTGTCACTGTTGAAGAACTCCAGCGAGACAAAATTTAGACAAACCGAGATGATAATAATAATAATAATAATAATAATAATAATAATAATAATAATAATAATAATAATAATAATAATAATAATAATGGATTTACGTCTAATTAATTATTTTTATGTTTTTCGGAGACGCCGAGATGCAGGAAATTTCGTTCCACAGATGTTCTTCTACGTACTGATAACTCTGCCGACAAGAAATCGACATATTTGAGCATCTTCAAATAACACCGGATTGAGCCAGGATCGAAGCTACCAACTCGAGCTCAGAAAGCCAGCGTTCTACCATCTGAGCCAATCAGTCCGACACACCCCGAAGTCTCTTAAAGAAATTCGAGGGCTGGAACGGAGTCCACTCAGCCTCAGGAGGTCAACTGAGTAGAGGTGGGTTCGATTCCCACCACAGCCATCCTGGAAGTGGTTTTCCGTGGTTTCCCATTTCTGTTCCAGGCAGATGCCGGGATGTTACCTAAAGGCCACGGTCGCTTCCTTCCCTCTTTCTTGTATATCGCTTCCAATCTTCCCATCCCCCGCAAGGGACCTGTTCAGCATAGCAGGTGAGGCCGCCTGGGCGAGGTACTGGTCATCCTCCCCAGTTGTATCCCCGACCCAGAGTCAAACTCCAGGACACTGCCCTTGAGGTGGTAGAGGTGTGATCCCTCGCTGGGTCCGAGGGAAAAACCTACCCTGGAGGATAAACAAATAAAGAAGAAGAAGAAGAAGAAGAAGAAGTTAAAATCCCCAGTCTGACCAGGAATCTAATGCCGGACCCTGTGAACCGAATTGCATTTAGCTAACTTTTCAACCAAGTAATCGAAGAAACTCGTAACTATGGTTACTCCATGTCCACCATTCAGAACATGTCCATTTTATTACTCGTAGTCCGCGCTGAAATAGAATTCAAATTTATGCGGTAGTACCACGAAGCAAATTATTCCTTGTTGTGGTAAAAAATATAAAGCTGAATGGGGGAGAGGTATTCTCACGGAATGCGGAACCACAACGGTCTAATTTATCCAGGCGTCGCTAAAATATTCCAAGTTTTATCTGTCATGAATATTGAACTGCTCGTAGAGTACACAATGCTGGGAGAAAAACGGTCTCCCCTATGTATGTTAGTAAATGCACCCCTTAATATTATTTTAAATAGCACGCTGTTTACCTGCCGCACCCAGCCTGTGCTTTATGTGGACATAATGCTGGACAGGGTAATGAGGACTTTGCTTTTGTATCGCTCCTGCACCAGTCGCTTCAGACCCGTATTTACCATCAGGACAATTAAACATTGATTTTCGTTTTCATAGCTCGCCACGGGAGTTTCGAACGTTAAATGACCATTGTTGTTATTTATTTTTATTTAGGAACACTGGATATGGTGATTATCACCTTCGTGTGATTTTAGAACGTTAGTCTTTCTTCACGGCTAAGTAGCTCATTTGGTTGCGTGCTTGCCTTCTACGCTCAACGTTGCAGAAGATAATCCTAATACTGTAAGGTAAAGTATGAGTGATTAAATATGAGAAACTTATAATCCCCTTTTCTACATTCTAACTGCTTCATGGGTAATTCAAACCAATTGTTGCCGTAAGCCCTTGTATTTGCTCTTCTATTTACGGATTGGAGACTCTGTATTTATAAGCTCCCGCTGTAGTTGAGAGCAGGCCTCTGGACGCCAAGATCGCGGGTTCAAACCCACCAGAGGTGACATACAGTATGTGTCCCTGTTATTCGTACAGGCTTCAGTTTTTTATCGAGTCTCGTATATTCAGAGTAACTATTGAAAAACTGAAATAAAACGTACATTACGGGTAAAAACATGATTTGTCAATGATAATTCGTTAGTCAAAACCATACTTATCTACATACAGGCAGGAGGATTTTATATGAGTATGCCGGCATCGACAAACAGGTGTACCAGTTGTATTCGTACACTTGGACAGGATGATGCTCACCGTTTACTTAGCGATGCACGGAAAAGTCTCAGTGACGGCATACGACTAGTCAAGTGTGTTAGTCTCCTTCCTAATGTATCTGTGGTGGACATGGGTAGGAGTGCAGAGTTAAGTACGGAGCTTAAGAACACTATATATCAACTGCCACTTCAAGGATTTTCATTACGATTGCTAGTTGCTTTACGTCGCACCGACACATATAAGTCTTATGGCGGCGATGGGACAGGAAAGGGCTAGGAGTGGGAAGGAAGCGGCCGTGGCCTTAATTTAGGTACAGCCCCAGCATTTGCCTGGTGTGAAAATGGGAAACCACGGAAAACCATCTTCAGGGCTGCCGACAGTGGGGTTCGAACCTACTGCCTCCCGAATACTGGATACTGACCGCACTTAAGCGACTGCAGCTATCGAGCTCGGTGATTTTCATTACGAAAAATTTGACAAGTGGTCAATAGAACACATTCTTCGGTGCAATATGTGGTTGATAAATGTAAATAGACTCTCCAGTATTAAGAACACTCCAAGGAAACCCAAGAGAAAGTGTTTAACTGAAAGGAAAGACTATTTTTTTGTTGGACTGCTAAAGTCAGATTCCAAATTAAGTACACCAGTACTGATGCAACTCACGGAGGAACGACCTGGAAAGAAGATCAGCAACTCCACCATCCGTCGGATACTGTATCGGCATGGGTACTATGGAAGAATTCCATGGAAAAAGGCCATACGTAAGTTGAAAAAACAGACGACTTAGACTATCATTCGCTAAGGAGCATGTGTATAAAGAGAAAGAATTCTTGACTGACGTTATTTTGTATGGTGAGACAAAAATGAACCTTTACGGGTCAGATGGCATCCACAGAATATGGAGAAAAATTGAAACGGGCAATGAATTGGCAAACACACTCTACAACTGTAAAATATGGTGTTGGGTCTGTAATGTTTTGGGGCTGTATGTTAGCCAGAGGTGTTGGTAAAATATATTTCATTGACGGAATAATGAACAAGGAGGGCTATAATGCAATCCTAGGGCAAACGTTATGGAAAGTGCCGAAAAAAATGGGGTTTCCACCTGTTTATATGTTCCAGCATGATAATGACCCAAAACACTCTGCTGATATTAATAAGACATGGTTGATCTGGAATATTCCTAAGCAGCTAAGAACACCTTCCAAGTCTCCGGATTAAAATCCCATCGAAGATCTTTGGGCTACGTTAAAGAGGAATATCCGTAGGCAACGTGTGCGTACAAAGGAGGAACTTAAAAGCGTGATTCTTCAGGAATGGCAGAAAATCAGCTCCGACATGTGCAATAAATTAGTGTATCCATGCGGCGACGATATCAGGAAGTTACAAATTCTAGGGGACATTCCACTAGATACTAACATGTTCCAGGAACCTTTTATTTTTTGTTTATTTCAAGTGTTCAGTTTGCTTGTACGAATAGGAAATATACAAGATTATGGGCGCGCTTTTTTTTATTAGAAGCTGTATGTTTTGTTAACATGATTGCAAACAGATACAGTAGGTATATGTTTTCTGAAGGCTTTTTTGAATATATGTTCAGTGAATAAAATCATTTTCAGTTTATTATTTGCTGGCAGTGCGTTGAGGTACTAAAGCAAACAGCCCGTACGGATAGAATAGGTACATACTGTATTTGGTGTTCGCTCGGAAAAAATCCTCAGACATATATCACCCAACGGAACGTCAAAATTGATACGCAGGTAGCCTAGATGGCGTCAAACCAAAATATTATTGTTGTTGTTGATGATGATGATGATGATGATGATGATGATGATGATGCTGATGTAGTTATCACCTCTATGTAGTTCACGAGCACTTCCTGCTCACTTTTCTCCTTGATGTGTGTACAACTGGCGCGGTGCCCTGAATTTCAAATTCGGAGGATATTTTTTAAATTATATTCCATCTTCCTATGTAAAATTATTGGGTTTTAGGTATCCGATGGACTACTCCTGTTTTATTCCAAAATTTGGAATATAAATGTATACGTGAAAACATTTAAAGCTGTATCCAGGAGTGTACTCTTCACATTGAGTTCAACGTAATATAATAAGAATACAATTAAACTTGGAATATAAACTTCTGTTTTAAAAGATAATATTTACTTGTAAAATTTTACACGAAGATGCATAAAAATTAAAAGTAATGGAAAACATGGAACTTCAGAATAGTATCAAAAAGTTTTCAGGTAGTTAATCCTCCGACATTTCAAAACATAAGTATTATTCCTTCTTACTTCCTCCTTCTGACTCTCTTCATTACTTGAAATGCACTAACCTCCACTACAGCATTTCCCAGTCCAGATGGAAATTAAAAATGAAAACCTACAAAGCACTTCCAGTTCCGCATAGGTTTTCTACGAATCATGCTTCGCATAACATTCGACAATGAACATGAAAACAGTTTTTGTTGCATTCAACTGGTCACACGTCTGCTCCTCTCACTTACTCACACATAATGGCACAGCGACGTACTCGGGACAGACTATACGGGAGATGCGCACGCGTAGACATGTGACAGCAACCAACTGGTGCGTCGAAATCATGGTTTTCAGCATTTTGTGCACATCACCGATGGATACAAGTTTAGCTTGCAGAAGAAAATAAGAAGAGTACTTTGTGCGAATTATGCACTGAATTATGAATTTTCTACCTCATGCAAACAAGAGTCAATTGATGTAACTTTTTGTTTTAATAATGCTATTGGCTTTACGTCCCATTAACTACTTTTTCGGTTTTCGGAGACGCAGAGGTGCCGAAATCTTGTCCCACAGGAGTTCTTTTACGTGCCAGTAAATCTACCGACTCGAGGCTGATGTATTTGAGCACCTTTAAATACCAGTGAACTGAGACAGGATCGAACGTGCCAAATTGGGATCAGAAGGCCAGCACCTCTACCGTCTGATCCGCTCAGCCCGGCCGTAATTTTTTGACCAAGGAGGCAATTTACAGTCTCTGCTTTTAAAGTGTAATGGCCAGGAATAATTATTTGCCTCCATAAATATGCCACCCTGGTTCCGGGTCCCTACCTAACCACAGTCTGGCAATGGTGACAGAAGTTCAAAGTAGGTGATCGAGTGGAATGGGACGACAACTTCCCTACAATGATCCGTTCTTATCATGAATCTGTATTTTATTTAACGTATATTACAAGAGCAACATCTGTTATTTCGCATATGTCGCCTCATATATGTAAATACTAGCAGGTTACCCACTGCCACTTGATGTGCACTATCTATTGGTTGGATCTGGCCTCACTTCCTGTTAAGAGCCTTCATTAGTTTTACAGGTGGTGGAGAGTCAGGTGGGGATCGAGTTGAGTTGCGGAAATGAATCCTGACCCCCGAAACAAACGAAGGAAGTATACGTCCGTGCTTAACTTCGGTTCAAAACGAGCAAAGAGCAAAGGACGTAACAAGTTGTTAATTGTTTTTAAACAGGACAAATTCTCACATGAGAACTATTTAGGAAGAGCTTTTCCAAAGTAGCTTTGTGAATCCCTGGCTTATAATCCATTAATAAATATGCAGATTAATAAAATGAAAAACCGAGCAAGTGGTTGTGTGAAAATAAGAAGTTAACACCTTGTTAACCGAAAATAAACACCTTCTTTATTTGATTCCAAAGAGTTTTATCCGATTTACAATTTCATCTTCTATATATTAACCTGCCTGCTGCGATTTACTGTTGGGTGTATTATTTTTGTATCTGCCTCTTGGCACAGACCAGAGCAAAATGTAGCTTTCACCGAAGTCTCAGTTTCATTTACTGCTATGTCAGTATGGAAGCTGCTGAGGTATGGGAGACATTAAGCACGAGTGGGTCTGGATGTTATGAAAGGTTAACGTAGCCACACAGACGCACACGAGATGCTGTCAGTTGGTACAATACTTTTATTTACATATATTAACAAATTAATACACACATAACCTTAATCACTGTATCACAAAACAAAAACACTTCACTTGTAGGATATCAACAAAGTCGCCATCTTTAAACAGTTGACAACTGACATCGAATACCACAGAGGTTACACTTTGAAACACTGTTGAAACAGATGACTACCGATCAATTCAACATTGAGACTGCCTGGCTCTAAACAGTAACTCTAAACAGTAACAGTAACTGGCTACTAAACAGTAACTCTCTTCCAATAAATTCCAAACCACAACTAACTAAAAACTGTAACTCACTTCACAGCCATACATACAAGTAATAATACTAATAATAATCGTAAAATAATGATGACAATAATAATAATCATACTAATACTAAATGGATGTAACACTGCATAGCTATACATACAAGTAATAATAATAATAATAATAATAATAATAATAATAATAATAATAATAATAATAATAATAATAAAAATCATCATCATCATCACCATAATTCGAGCTCGATATCTACATTAGTTATCATCAAACCAAACCAAACCCCATGGCACTACAGCCCTTGAAGGGCCTTGGCCTACCAAGCGACCGCTGCTCAGCCCGAAGGCCTGCAGATTACGAGGTGTCGTGTGGTCAGCACGACGAATCCTCTCGGCCGTTATTCTTGGCATTCTAGACCGGGGCCGCTATCTCACCGTCAGATAGCTCCTCAATTCTAATCACGTAGGCTGAGTGAACCTCGAACCAGCCCTCAGGTCCAAGTAAAAATCCCTGACCTGGCCGGGAATCGAACCCGGGGCCTCCGGGTAAGAGACAGACACGCTACCCCTACACCACGGGGCCGGCATTAGTTATCATGGGTAAAAGAATATTGTTTTCAAGTTATACCTCTTATCGCACTTGCGTCAAGGTGTTATTCAGAGGGCAGCTCGCGCTGCAGTAGCACTTTCTGACCCAGTCGTAAGTCATTGAGTACAAGATATAGCTACTCCAATACATTCACACTATCATATTATAGGAGTTTCGAAATGTTCCATGAAGTTATCAGGTCACACTGAACACTATTCGTTCCGCTTTATGGGAGTATTGTATAACATACAACAATCTCATAAACATCTATCAAAAACTCAAGTATGTGCTTTCCATGTAAAAAACAAACAAGCCTCAAGGAAGCAGCAAGTGAAGTGGAAGGACAAAGTTATAGAACATAATTACACACCGAAATACTTGGGTGTTACTTTTGATCGTTCTCTAACTTACAGGAAGTACTGTTCAAACATCAAGGCAAAGGTCTCCTCTCGGAACTCTCTGCTCCATAAAGTGACAGGTTCAAAGTGGGGTGCCCAGCCTCATACGGTAAGGACAACTGCATTAGCACTTTGTTACTCAGCAAGGGAATATGCTAGTCCCGCTTGGTATAAATCTACACATGCCAAAAAGGTCGATGTCACCCCGAATAAAACATGCAGACAGGATGTCTGAAACCAACACCAACAGACAAACTGTATTCCCTTGCAGGAATAGCTCCTGTTGGGATCAGACGCGAAGTAGCTGCAAGTGTGGAGAGGTTAAGGGCTTCTACCAGCTCAGCCCACCCCCTACATGGCCACAAACTACCACCAACTCGATTGAAGTCCAGGAACAGTTTTATGCATTTCTCATCCCTCTCTAGTGTAAATGCAAATAAGACCAGACTTCTACTCTAGAATCAGATGATCCCTTTTCATCCAGAAAGCTTAAAATTGGAGGAAAAGTTTCCCCCTTGTCATGAAGAAACCTGGACTACATGGAAGGCACTGAACAGACAAAGAGTAGCCGTTGGAAGATCCGAGGACAATATGAAGAAATGGGGCCTCCTGAAGGTGGATCAGACCCTATGTGAATGCGGCGTGGTTCTTATTAATTGTCCTCCATGCCTTCCTAAATGCACAGAACTTCATCTAGCACAGGCCAGGATCAGTGCTGTTAACGTGGCCAAATTCTGGGCCGATATTTTGTAAATAACTCTATAATTTTATGTAAATATTGTAATTTCATGTATTTAATTTCATTTTGTAATATGCATCTGTAATCTATAATGTGATACTGACACGAATGAATAAATATATAAGAATCTATTTAAGAAATGTGTACCATTACACCACATGCTAATAAGTTGCTCCGGAAATGACATTTCAATAGCAAGGCTGACTCTGTTTAGGAGAACCATGAAAGGTCTTCCAAAATAAATGAAAGCACAGATGTAGCAAAGCACAGCTTCAGTCATTTGATGGGCCGTAATTTCGGATGTATCTTATCACAAGAAGAGGCAAGGTAAAACGGCATATTTCAATGTATTCAGAGTTTAATCGCAGACAAATGTCTGAAGTTACAGAACACGTAGACAAGAGGAGGTCTTTTTTCACAAGCTGTAATTCTGAAGATATCACGATTCGATATCTTTTAAATTAAGTTTTTATTAACTCTCCTTATTCATATGCTTGTTACTTTCTCCAGATGATACTTTTTATTAATGCAATTTGCTGATTCGAGATTTTTTACGCACTCCTATATTCAGGTTTATATATAGGTCTATACTGTATACTGTACACCTGTCAATCAGCCAAGGAGTGGGAAATAAATAGTCAGCCTATATGAAAGACAAAAAAATGATACGTACTAAATTTTGTAAATGAAGGTAGATTGAAACAGTCCAAGCAACATATTGCAGATAATCTATATAAATAAAGTTATAGGGGGTCCGCTGTCTGTAATTTCGTTTGTTTTGCCAATTTTTCTGACATTTATCCGTTTTAGGTCAACTCAAGACCGAATCAGTGGTTTTTATTTTTCATGTCCGTTTGTCTGTTTGTCTGTTCTACCATCACGGCGAAACGGCTGGACAGATCTCGACCAAACATCATATTTAGAGTATATTCATCCTGGGGAAGGTTTTGATATGCATATCATTTAAAAATCTTCGAAGAGACGGGGGTTTTATAGGAAAACGGTTTTCCTCCATTTTCTCTTATACTACTGATTTTTTGTAAACTCAGTGGACCGTATGTGAAACGTCTTTTCATTATAAACAACTTTTTTTATGTGTATAATTTAGCTTACTCTTCATGTGACGGATAAAATTACTATTTTCTGCGGGTATCATGCTCTGCATTGAGTGACCAACAGACCGACAGCGAACCTACAGGTTACCATGGAAACTGTTGTGTGTCCTTCGCGCTCCCAGCTCTGCGCCAGCCAGCACCGCGCACGCCGCAGCTTGGATTATGCGAGACTCTACGAGACGACTCCAGTGCGCTTGCTTGTGACGTCAGTCTGCACTATAAAAGGAGCACCTTGCAGCCACTTAGTAGGACTCCCCAGTGTCCAGCACCAGATTACACTGAACGTCGAACACGGAGGTTATCCCTCTTAAACATGTGTCTCGGCCAGGTGGACTGAATTCTGGTTGTATGAGGTTTCACCTCGGGCCACTGCCTCAGTTCCCGTTCCTGCAGCCACGTCGAGCCCCGATGCCTGTATTCTACACATCCTCAGTCCTCACTCAGGTTCCGACACCTACATTAGATTCTCTAATTGTGAATATTCATGTCATTTCATGACAAGCCAACAGAAATAACTGCATTATGTTAGTAGGAACTTTCATGGCAAGTTACGCTTATAAAACCGATAGTTTCCGACTATCATGAACTCTACCATTTACAAACTATCTCATCAAGATAGCTTCGAGTGTACATAAAGTTAATGTGTATAAAGTGTACATTTCTACAGACTCTCAGTCTACTATCAAGATTAATTACTTGCGAATTTACTCAGCTTCAAAATAAGTGTAAGTTAAATTCATGTACATATTGTATAAAGTCATATTGAAGCAATAAATTTATGTTGTGTTCCAGTATACCTTATCTTGTATACAACAGAAACGTCTCTGACTGCTTGCCAGCAGGGAAATAACGTATTGCCATTTTCGTCGTCATTCCTGTAAATCTGTGGTTGTTCCTTGAGTAGAAAGGAAGAGAGACGTCAATCGGCCATACTGCGGGATATTGGCGAAATATCGTTGGAGGTAATAACCGTCCTCGAATAGCTTAAGTAATAACACCATTAGTCATCTTCTTATCCGTTTACCTAAGAATCCCTGCGCCTAAATTTCTCCCCTGTTACCGCTTTCTTATATCCATAACTCTTACCAGCATAATTTATTGAGGGGGCATTTGTTTTTTTCAACACATCCACTTGCTATTTACATATTTGTCCTATCCGGCTGTTCGCAGTTATAATCCTATTTTCTATTAATTTCAACTTTCTTAACTGATTTATTTTCTTCCTTAATTCCTGCGTATGTACGCGAGTGCTAATCCTGAAACCTGGACACTTTTCTTTGAGGAAATATTCCAAGCTATGCAAATGTATAACTTTTGGCCCCGGAAAATATCGAAATATGTTTGCAATTTTAATGACGGTGCAGACCTTCGTTTCGGGATAATTGGTGGCTAAACGGTAAGTCGTATTACAAAATGGGTAGCATAATCGCCGTTCTATTTAGAGAGATCAACAACTTTGGTCGTATGACTTATTGTCGTGTCTCGATTGTTGATACGTTAGATAGCGCTGCATTTCTCGGTTATAATCAAATCTTTCGAACTCGACTGCGACATGCATTACGAACAAGGGCCTGTCTTTATAATGAAAACTTTCCATATCTATTGTGAATGGCAGTTGCCAGGTGAGCCTGCCGTTATAGTAGAAACTCCCGAACCCGATTGTGATTGGCAGTAGGAAATGTGGCCTGCCATTATCCTCAAAACTTCCCCAATGCCTACCTTACATCGGAAACAACGTATTCCGTCCTTCCTGCTTTGTTTCTAGGATAGCGCTAAGAGGCATGCAATTTAAAATAATCTTACTCACTGCCTTTACAGTAATTTACGGAGAAATCCGTATGTAATGTAGAATACCGTGGCGAAGCACGGGTGCATTTGCTAGTATCAAAATAGAATTGTCAAACTGCGGATGTGAATGATACTTATAAATAACATTAAGTTAGACAGTATTGGGGATGTGTAATCGAAACATTTAACACACAAAACTTCTAAACACTCGGTTAATTTTAAGCATCACTATCGTGAATTCTAACGATTATATAGGTCTATATATATATTGCAAGTTGCTTTACGTCGCACCTACACAGATAGGTCTTATGGCGACGATAGGACACTGTTCCCAGTGTAACAGTGGGAAGTAACAGTGGGAAGGAAGCAGGCGTGGCCTTAATTAAGGTATAGCCCCGGCATTTGCCTGGTGTGAAAATGGGAAACCACCGAGCTCGATAGCTGCAGTCGTTTAAGTGCGGCCAGTATCCAGTATTCGGGAGATAGTAGGTTCGAACCCCACTGTCGGCAGCCCTGAAAATGGTTTTCCGTGGTTTCCCATTTTCACACCAGGCAAATGCTGGGGCTGTACCTTAAGGCCACGGCCGCTTCCTTCCCACTCCTAGCCCTTTCCTGTCCTATCATCGCCGTAAGACCTATCTGTGTCGGTGCGACGTAAAACAACTAGCAAAAAAATGGAAAACCACGGAAAACCATCTTCAGGGCTGCCAACAGTGGGGTTCGAACCCACTACCTCCCGAATACTGGATACTGGCCGCACTTAAGCGACTGCAGCTATCGAGCTCGGTGATAATATTTAAAAGGTTTCAGTATGTTAAAACATATGGTTGTTAGAAGATCTGCAAGAGTTACGATTATAACTGGGGTAGGTCGAACAAATCATGAATTCTATAACCCATCCAACACAAGTTCTATATTAGTTAACAGACAGATGTTATGGAAGTTGTTAATTTCTTCCCCGGAACTTAATGTACTTTAAAAAAGAATTGAAAAGTGTGTACTGTTGTATGTCCGTCGCTCCCTTCTCGATCCGCCAGCCAGCTACACGCGTGCCAGTGTGTTATTCTTCGAGCCTCGACGCGCAGCTCTCAGTGCGCGTGCCTGGAACGTCGTGTGTGCTATAAAAAGGAGCTCCTAGTCTGTCCAGACGCCCACTGACCCCGGTGTCCAGCTCCAGAATACACCCTACGTCGAGCACGGAGGCTACTCCTCTTGAAAATGTGCTTCGGCCAGGTGGACTGAATTTCTGGCAGTAAGAGGTCTCACCTCGGGTCACCGCTCCTCTTGTCTATTCCGCTGTCCATGCCCAGTCTTACCATTATATGCCACTATCATTCCCTAGCTAATGCAAGCTCCCATTATCAACTTAGTTTTGCTAAGTAGGAACTCTTCAGTCATTGAACTTACGTTAATGAACTCAGACACTTCAACAAGGAAGGACTCTCTGAGATATTTACGTCAGTGCTTCTGATAGTTTTCGACTATCAAGAACTTTTCATGTTACAAGGACTATCTTTCCGAAATAGTAGTGAACGTGAATACTCCAACGTGTATATAGTGTACAAAGACAGACTCTTTTTCCAAATTCATAGTTCAATTTGCTTCGAGATAACTTCCAGTTTTGTTAGTGTAAATATCGTAATTTTACATGTGAAGCAAATAAAGAAGTTGTGTTTTTTGTAAACCCAACCTTGTTTACAACATGTACCATGCCAAATATTAAAAAAAGACACAGCCATGACTTCAGAACGAAATATCTAAAGGAAATATGCTCTTTCAAACCAAGGCGTAGGCTATTCACATAACTTTATATAATTTTCTTTGTTAATATTGTTGAAATAAACTGTCAGGAATTAAGACCAAGAAGAAATCTCCTCCAAGAGCACGGTGTTGTTCGGTTCGCTGGCATCGCCTTGGAATAATAAAACTCGTCAGTCACCTACGAGGTCAGGCGCAAATGGACACAGTTGAGTGGTGCAGTGTAACAGTGATTAGCCTGGTAGGGAGTCAGCGACTTGGAACAGAGCCGGTCTGCTGGAGACTACAACGGTAGGGTAAAACAGGAACCGAAGAGATTGCCCAAGTCTAGGTTTGGCAGTTAAAGGATAGGGGTAGGAGAACACCACAATAATATGATACTTTTGTCATCCATATTAAGATACTGAGGCAAATATTTACTTTAAATACATAGTTGTCACTTATGTTCGATATCACGCAACAATCTTACACGCCAACTTATTAATGTCATGATGTTCTTTCGTCACACTAGTAAGCATCTTCAGCACAGAATCCAAACAGAATGTACTCTTTTGAAAAATCTGTGAATCCAGCATAGTGCTTGAAACTGATGTTAAAAAACTTAAATTCACTTGTGATAAAAGTAGTTCGAATGGTTTTCAAAATTACTAATAATGTTATTGGTGTCTACGTACCACTAACTACTCTTAAGGTTTTCGGAGACGCTGAGGTGCCAGAATTTAGTCCCACTTGAGTTCTTTTACGTGACAGTAAATCTACCGACATGAAGCTGACGTATTTGAGCACCGTTAAATACCACTGAACTGAGACAGGATCTAATCTGCCAAGTTGGGATCAGAAGGCCAGCGACTCAACCGTCTGAGCCACTCAGCCCGGCTTCAAAATTACTACCATTTCATCTAAAATAATTTGTGTCACTAAAGTAATCTGTAACAAGTAATTTTTCGGACAGTAATTCTGTCTCTCTTTCATTTGCAATATTTAAAACTTGTGAATTACTCTAAACTGGTTTCAGCTTTTCAGAGTGTTACCAAATGTATGATTTTAATAAGAGGTGAAGAAGTCTATAAGGAATGTGTCATTTTGAGAAAGAGACGGATGAATGGTCGGAATGGGTACACCTATCAAATGAAAGTCTCGACTGCAGCCGTTACCTTCAAGGCAAAGGGATCAGTGTATCAAAGCACTACAATCTCCTGTTGTTTGAGATGTAATAGTCTCAAAGTTCATTCTAAATACACCCGCTCCGCGGTTAGGGACGTGCAGCAGTGAATTTGCATCCGGAAGACAGTAGGTTCAAACCCCACTGTCGGCAGCCTTGACGATGGTTTTCCGTGGTTACCCATTTTCACACCAGGCAAATTCTGGGTCTGTACCTTAATTAAGGCCACGGCCGATTCCGTCCCCCTCCTAGGCCATTCCTATCTCATCGTCGCCGTAAGACCTATCTGTGTCGGTGCGACGTAAAACAAATTGTAAACAAACAAAAAAATACTAAATACTTCATTATTTAGATTCAGTTATATTTAAACATATCAAAAGGTGGCATTAACGACGCTGTTGTTTCTAATACATAATAAAAAACTGAAAAATGTTGCTGATGACCAATCACAGATTCGGGTACTTACAAAGGAAAATGAATAATTTCCTATTTCAGAGCAATATCAATAATATTCGATTTCAAGAACGAACTTCTGGAAGTTAAATACTGCATTCTTAAATTCATTAATTTGAATGTTGTTGATATGAAGCACTGATATCTGTAATGTACATGAAGAATAAATTTCAAACGATAGGCGGTCAGGTAGAACGTCACAGCACTCGTCTAAAACGTAGTGAAAGATTATTGTCATCTTAAGTTGGTTCTCAACTCGGTGTATCAATGTAGTGATTATTATTATTATTATTATTATTATTATTATTATTATTATTCATTTTACGTGTTTGAAATTGAAACATATTTGGTCATCAGTCATATCAAACTTATCAACGCATAGTATTAACAATCATTATAAGAGAAACTACCTACTGAAACCATACAAATGTTACACTCTACTGTTATTCAGATATGTAAAGTTAATACAAAGTAACAAATACATAGGAACATATACTTCCAGTTTTATACCCAGATTTTCAGAATGTACAGAAACTGTTTGATATAATCTGAGCCATTATGAGTTGTGCACCAACTTGTCACTAAATATGTGTCGCAGGATTTGAAATGATGAATTATCTCAGTGTATATTAGGTATGATTGCAATAATTTCATTGACTTGATGCCGGAATTTTGTATCACTGGAGTTCTCTTACGGGCCAGTAAAACTACTCGAGGCTGATATATTTCAACTCCCTGAAAGACCATCAGTGTAAGCTGGGATGGAACCCACCAACGTGGGCTCAGAAAGCTATACCGTTTGAACCACTCAATCTGGTCCAGATATGATTAGATGTGGAGAGATCAAATGCCATGCTTTAAAGTGACTTCTGAAGTTCTCTAAAATTGTACTGTACCATTTTAATTCTAATAGGTGACAAAATAATGTATATAGGCCTACACTGCTTTTGCTTTCCTAACAAAAATAATGTTCATAGAAATGACAAATCGAGTTAATTTAATGATAGAGATCTAAAGTATAAATAAGAGCTACTCCAAGTTTGTTGGCGTGGAATACATCCGGCGGTATCCTCTGCCTGCCGTAAGAGACTACTAATAGGTGCACCTCCAGGGGTTCTCAATTTGGAACCAAGGGTTGATGTACCACGGGACCCTCGCTTTTACTTGTGCCAGGTTCCTCAATTCCATCTTCCTATCTGATCCCCCTTGATCAACCCTTGTTCTTTCCTGACCTCGATGGTAGGCTATTAGGTTTACGTAGCCTAGGGAATCTGCATTTTCACGCTTTTCCTTTGAACAGTCGGAATTATTCTGTTTATTCCTCTGAATAGCGTTAAAGGTAATTGTTACCTAGTTGTACTGCCCGTTAAAACACTCACCATCACTGCATAACATTTAAATTTAACATTTTAGGCTCCTAGGTGAAACTTGATTTTGCTGTTCTGAGACCCAGGTCCTTACAACGTTGTGTCAGCCGTTATAGAACTTCCTTTGTACAGGACATCTTGTTTTCCCTCTCATTGACGAGCAATAGTAAAGAAGAAATCTATCACCCCCCAAAAAATTAAATTCCAAAACAACGGATTAAAAAAATCTCCCTACAAAATTTCAATACAGTGGAGCACGTTCCAAGAATTAGCCGACATTAGTGCCATTCAAATACTGTCAACCTCCATACGAAGTGACTGACAGCTACCACTTACGTCTCAAAATCAATTGCGAGGTTTGATTCAGGCGGTCAACAATATTAAAAAATATTTTTCTTAACACGAGCCTGTCGTAGGAGAATAGACTCCGTGTCCCGGCTGTTCTTAGACCTCCTTCAGAGACGTGTAATTTAAAGAAACTCGACATGACCGGATTTCCTGCACGAACTCTTTCTTCTTCTCGACGCCTCTTCTGGCAGCTGCTTTGCGTGCCCCAGGTCGTTCAGACTGTCACCACTCAATTGTGTTCACTTTACGTAGGTGGGCAATCAAGTATTTTCTACGTACAGTACATTTGTATGGTAGTAAATAGACATATGCAACACGGGACCATACGAAGACTAGGGATTCATTTTCGTGACTGTGGTCTAGTCCGTGTGCTGGTAAAGAAGAAGTTTCCTTAACTGCTAACTATTGGGGAGGGGTTCCTAAATGTGACATGCGCAAATTACTTTTAACTGCAAGGTACAAATATTATTGTCGCACTGAGCTGGCCTTCTGACTTCAAGTTGGCAGGTTCGAACCTGGCTCAGTCCTGTGATACTTGAAGGTGCCCAAACATACCAGAGAACGACTATAACCGGGGAACGCCTTAGTATACCAGCAGCAGGGTGCGAAATCGCGGGGGGGATGGGAGGGTTCCCCCCCCCCCACTGATGAGTTTATCTCAAAGGTAAAAGGTAAAGGGATTCTTTCATTATAAAATGAGGAAAATTCAACACATATATTACTGAAATCAATGTATTTTACTGTAGATATTTTCATAAAAACATCAACAATACTACACATAAGTTAGAAATAATAGGATGACTGCCAGACCTTGAGCAATAAAACAACCCAGCGGTGGCAACTCCGCACATGCAGCCTACTTTTCATGTTTCATTCTGGCAATTCCATCTGAAACCCGGGAATAATTTTCCATTGAACATCATTCTTGTTATAACAACGGAATTCAAACAAAAACATTTTAAATTAACATTTACCGAGCTCGATAGCTGCAGTCGCTTAAGTGCGACCAGTATCCAGTATTCGGGAGATAATAGGTTCGAACCCCACTGTCGGCAGCCCTGAAAATGGTTTTCCGTGGTTTCCCATTTTCACGCCAGGCAAATGCTGGGGCTGTACCTTAATTAAGGCCACGGCCGCTTCTTTCCCACTCCTAGCCCTTCCCTGTCCCATCGTCGCCATAAGACCTATCTGTGTCGGTGCGACGTAAAGCAACTAGCAAAAAAAAAAAAAAAAAAAAAAAAACCATTTATAAGGGGAGGGGGTAATTTACTTAGAAGGGAATTATATACCCCTATATACTGTTTGAAGTAAACACTAGTAGTTATGCCCTAATACCCTTTCCCCTCCCCGCACCATTTTTACCGATTTCGCACCCTGACCAGCAGTGATTCCAACTGAGAAAGAGAAAAGCTACCACGTCATGTATGAACGAGATGCTATCATAGACGAGCTCACCTCACAGAAAAAACACCGAATTCATTTCACAACATAGCATGAGTATGCAAGTAAATAATGTACTTCGTAATTATTTTACATGTTTGTAATACAACATAATCATATTATTTTTGGCCGGTCTGAGTGGCTCAGACGGCTGAGGCACTGGCCTTCTGACCCCAACTTGGCAGGTTTGATCCTGGCTCAGTCCGGTGGTATTTGAAGGTGCTCAAATACGCCAGCCTCGTGTTGGTACATTTACTGGCACGTAAAAGAACTACTGCGGGACTAAATTCTGGCACCTCGGCGTCTCCGAGAACCGTAAAAGTAGTCGGTGGGACGTAAAGCATATAACATTATTATTCACATTATTTTAAATTTTTCTAAACAATTAGGCAAGCTATTGTTTAAAAACAGTCTGTGCCATTCTGATAGTGTGAACGCATTCATGATTTGACAAAAAATTAGCATGCAAGTAACTTTAAGTTTGAGCCCAATTAAAATTTTTACCCTAGAACCACCACTGCAACTCCTTAAAGAACAATTTAATTCTAACCGTGAGCGGGGCCACTGATCCACGGACCAGCCAATTTAGAGATTTGTTTTACTTTATTAGATTACTACATTAGGTATCTTCCTTGTCGGTCTTCAATCGGCTGTCACTGTTCATGTAGTCCACGTGTTTACTCCGTGCCCACACAGTCGTTAGTTCAAACTAAGCTGTATAATATGTTTTCCTTTTTTTATTGGCAGCTATTTCTTACTGGCTGCACCGCTGGAGACACACCAGAGGTCAGGGCGGTCGTTATCCCCTCCCCAAGTGAGGCGCATACTAGACGTAACACTGCCTGGAACTTACTAACTCAACCTGACGTAAAGATAAGTGAACCGTTCACGTGTAGTTAAATACGGAAACAAAGATAACTTCTTTCAGATTTATCGGACAGAATCTGTCAGAATACATGAAGATCCCTCATCTTGAGCTGGTGAAAGACTGAAAATAAAAGTAGTTGGTAATTCCCTCCTTCAACCTGTTACCTAATCTACAGTATAAATAAAGTCGTTGAAATGCGTGCCTATATTACATTGAACTGAAAAATAGTCCGTTAAGTTTTAGCCTGTACAGCTTTCCATGCATTGTTGTTACAGTAGTGTCCCGCTAATCCGAACCCCAATAATGTGGAAACTCTGTTAATCCGACTTTTTTAAGTACTAAAGTTGCAATGAAATTAAAAAATAGCATTGCTGAACGAAAATCGTTTAAATTTCATTGTTCAACTGTGAAATTAATATAAAATAAGACTGCTCTCTTTGCTGCGATAATATTTTGGGGCCGAAATCGAAGTGAGATAATGTAACGACGTAAATCGGGATTCATAAAGGAAGGGGTGCGGGTGTTTAAGTGCTAATATCACCGAGCCGGAAGAAAAGAAAGTGTAATGGCCTACATGTTCTAAGCTCCTACCTTATCAACACTGACGCGTTCTTTGTCTCTTCTGTTGCCACACTCTCCGTTAGGTGACATAAAAAAAATCAACTCGTCAACGACAGGTAAACGCTAGCCCGTAATTTATATGAGAGATATGCCAAGCAGGCGTTAATAATAATAATAATAATAATAATAATAATAATAATAATAATAAATATTTGCGTACTGAATGGTTCCAGATTTTGAATGTTGACCGATGTTTGTATAATGGCGAGAATGAAAAATTTCCTATCAGTCGAAAGCAATCTTACACTAGGATTTTCAGCTAGTCAGTCGTGCAGTGTATACTGAGCGCATGCCGTACACGTGTTAAGTACAGTGCTAAAATGGCATGCCACATCCCGGGATGAAACCCCGGACCTAACTTTGACTACTGTGGGACGATAATTTGCGTGCAGACTGAAGAACACAGTGTAGTGGTGTTGTGTGTGTGTGTTTTTTTTGCGTCGCACGGACACAGGTCTTATGGCGACGATGGGACAGGGAAGGGCTAGGAATGGGAAGGAAGCTGCCGTGGCCTTAATTAAGGTACAGCCCCAGCATTTGCCTGGTGTGAAAATGGGAAACCGCGGAAAACGATTTTCAGGGCTACCGACAGTGGGGTTCGAACCTACTATCTCCCGAATACTGGATACTGGCCGCACTTAAGCGACTGCAGCTATCGAGCTCGGTAGTGGTGATTGTTTTAAGGGGAAGTACAACTTGGCATTCATCACCTAAAGTACTGTGTGCTGTCGATGAACATGTGTGTTAAATTTCATTATGACATATTTACAAAAAAAAAAAAAACATTCCAGAATAAGAATGCCGGCGAAGAATAAGAAAGAATGTTTCAGAACGTCTGGAACATTGATCGATACTGTAACGAACGGTATTTTAGAACTTGACATGTACAGTCACTCAATAAAAATTTCAGCTTAGAACTTTGGCCGGTGATGTTTTGTGATCTGTGGTTCAATATTGTGTGAGTGATGTCAAAGAATTCTCGCTCTGGATGACATATGTGCTGCGGATCAGTATTTCTCCCACAATACTATCACACAGCGGTTTTCACAGCCGCAACGGCGATAAGTTCCTTGCAGGTACACTTTCCTCAGAACGATTTAACATATACAGTAGATATTACAGACATGTTAGAGGCTTTTAGGTTTATCACCTCATTTTCTTGACACGGCATAAGCCCAAAAGCCTATACAGTATCATGTCTATAAGTACGGGCCGTGAAAGCATCATGGCAACATAGATATTATGTTTGTTGTGGGCGTCCATACAGTTTGTATCTATATGGGAGTGAATTATATTCAGACTAATTAAAATCACGAATAATAAAAAAAATTAAATGCGAGGAACGTACAATATCATGCACTCATTCTTTTTCGAGCGACTGTACATTGATATTTATGTCCGGCTCCATGGCTAAATGATCATTGTGCTGGCCTTTGGTTCAAAGGAGTTCGAATTCGATTCCCGGCCGGCATGGATGGTTAAACATACATACATACATACATACATACATACATACATACATACATACATACATGCATTGTCATTACAGACTGTTATGACTTTCAGCGTTCAGTCTGCAAGCCTCTGTGAATTTACTAAACGTCGCCACAATCCTCGATTTGCAACTAGTGTTGTAGCCTCATTTAGTTCTATACCTCTTATCTTTAAATCGTTAGAAACTGAGTCTAACCATCGTCGTCTTGGTCTACCTCTACTTCTCTTACCCTCCATAGCAGAGTCCATTATTCTCCTAGGTAACCTATCCTCCTCCATTCGCCTCACATGACTCCACCACCGAAGCCGGTTCATGCGTACAGCTTCATCCGTCAAGTTCATTCCTAACTTAGCCTGCATGTCCTCATTCCGAGTACCCTCCTGCCATTGTTCCCACCTGTTTGTACCAGCAATCATTCTTGCTACATTCATGTCTGTTACTTCTAACTTATGAATAAGATATCCTGAGTCCACCCAGCTTTCGCTCCCGTAAAGCAAAGTTGGTCTGAAAACAGACCGATGTAAAGATAGTTTCGTCTGGGAGCTGACTTCCTCGTTACAGAATACTGCTGACCGCAACTGCGAGCTCACTCCATTAGCTTTACTATACCTAGATTCAATTTCACTTACTATATTACCATCCTGGGAGAACACACAACCTAAATACTTGAAATCATCGACCTGTTCTAGCTTTGTATCACCAATCCGACATTCAATTCTGTTGAATTTCTTACCTACTGACATCAATTTAGTCTTCGAGAGGCTAATTTTCATACCATACTCATTGCACCTATTTTCAAGTTCCAAGATATTAGACTGCAGGCTTTCGGCACAATCTACCATTAAGACCAAGTCGTCAGCATAGGCCAGACTGCTTACTACATTTCCACATAACTGAATCCCTCCCTGCCATTTTATACCTTTCAGCAGATGATCCATGTAAACTACGAACAGCAAAGGTGAAAGATTACAGCCTTGTCTAACCCCTGTAAGTACTCTGAACCAAGAGCTCATTCTACCATCAATTCTCACTGAAGCCCAATTGTCAACATAGATGCCTTTGATTGATTTTAATAATCTACCTTTAATTCCATAGTCTCCCAGTATAGCGAACATCTTTTCCCTCGGTACCCTGTCATACGCTTTCTCTAGACCTACGAAACATAAACCCAACTGCCTATTCCTCTCGTAGCATTTTTCAATTACCTGGCGCATACTGAAAATCTGATCCTGACAGCCTCTCTGTGATCTGAAACCACACTGGTTTTCATCCAGCTTCCTCTCAACGACTGATCGCACCTTCCCTTCCAAGATGCCAGTGAATACTTTGCCTGGTATACTAATCAATGAGATACCTCGATAGTTGTTGCAATCCTTCCTGGTCCCTTGCTTATAGATAGGTGCAATTACTGCTTTTGTCCAATCTGAAGGTACCTTACCAACACTTCACGCTAATCTTACTACTCTATGAAGCCATTTCATCCCTGCCTTCCTACTATATTTCACCATTCCAGGTCTAATTTCATCTATTCCTGCTGCCTTATGACAATGGAGTTTATTTACCATCCTTTCCACTTCCTCAAGCGTAATTTCATCATTTTCCTCCTCCACGTGAGCTTGGCTGTTCGCAACACCACCACGATGATATCCCTTTACATTGAGAAGATGTTCAAAATATTCCCTCCACCTCTCCAGTGATTGTCTGGGATCTATTATGAGTTTACCTGAATTACTCAATACACTGTTCATGTCCTTTTTCCCTCCCTTCCTAAGATTTTTATTAATGTCCAGAAAGGTTTCCCTGCTGCTTGACCTAGCCTTTCCAGGTTATTACCAAAATTGTTTAAAATTTATTTTTAATTCCTCTGGCTCGGGAGCTGGCTGAATATACCCTCTTTAACATTAGATTTCATCTTATGTAGGGCTCCATCCTCAAAGACACGTACGTCACATATATGGCGTTAACTCGAAAGACGTGCACTAGGCCTCTTTGGAGGCCGCACGCAGTTATTATTATTATTATTATTATTATTATTATTATTATTATTATTATTATTATTATTATTATTATTATTATTATTATTATTGTACCGGGCGGTACACCTCCACGCCGCTAATTTAAAATGTGCGCCAGTTGAAACTCCTCTGCTGGAGGAAGTCTGAACTTTATCGACGGTATTAATTTTCAAGTTTCTCAGAAGATGTCACTACTTGGAAAGTTTGGAGTTTTTGAACTGTGCCACTTTTGATGTATTTTTGTTTTACCGGTAGTAAGAAGTGTGAACTTTCTCTTCTAGAGGACACTACTGAAAAACTACAATGGTGCACCCTTGTGCGATGTGAAAGAACTGTTTTTTGGAGAAATTTTTATTTCAAAAGTTTGTTTCTTGTTAAATTTCTTTCTGTTATTGTTTAAGTTGGCTGTATACCCCTCTCTTTCCCCTTGTTTTGTATTTAGCCAATCCCGAATTTTTTTAATTAATTTCTGACCAATCTGATGTATCTTCCCCCAACTTGAATATGCTGCTTATCCCTAACCAATAAAGTGATTGTGGGCGGGTGTTTTCTTCCCTAAAACGCCTCGAACTTTCCGCGAGAGTATATAAACTGCTGATTTTTGGGTCTCTGCGCCACTTCTGTTCCATCTTTTAGTGTGTAAAGTACATAGCAGGGGGCGGGAAGCGCCTCTTTCTTCGGCAACGGTCAACAACAAGGTAATGGCCGATTAATAACTTCTTTCTTTGCTAGCTCAGCAGTTTAACTCTCGGGGCGGGTCCGAAGTTTTCCATAATGTAACCTTCCTTAAAATGTAAAGACACTTGGTATCTATTCTATCTTTAAACTGCATATCGGGATAGAGAGTGCTTAACCCTCTCGAGCTCCCTCTCATATTGTTTGAGGTGAACTTATTTTTTCTCAACCTATTCTTCTTTAACGTAATGTAAATTGTTTCTTTCTTAAGTCACCTCTTTAGTATGGGATTAGCCCTTGTATTAACGGCCTAGTGCCAAGTAGGTTTTAAACAAAGTGTATTAGGAGCGCAAGTTCGCCTCCTCTCAAATTGTTATTTTAGAGGTCATGTAATTAATCTTTTTCTCACTTAATAGACCTCAGTAGGTTGGGTATTTTACCCCTGTGTCTATGTCCTGAGAGGACAACTTGAAGGTGGAGTTTGGTATGGCCTTTTATAGGCTTAATGTTGAGAGCGAGTGGCTCTTTCTCGAAAATTGAGTGTTGTATGCCTCGGGGAGGCTTTTCTGTGTAATTTGGAGCAAGTGCTCCTGAGCATGAATGGGGTTTTCTGCCCCTCTGTTAAAACTTATTTTGGAGTAAGGTTGGGCTGATTGCCCAAGAATTGTGAAGTCGGGGCGCGAAGCCCAAATCCGTTAAATATTGTAACTACATTTTGTTGCCTTGCTACTCTGTACCTGCCATGCTTGTTATTTCTTTATTTTGAAAAGAAAATATAACCTTGTTAATTTTACATGCACTCTAATTTCGTAGCTTGAGACCTGTTCACACCCGTACCTTCTTTCACCTCTAACTACCGCAAAAACACGGTAACAATTATTATTATTATTATTATTAGGGTCTCCTTGGAACTCCATTCTCTGGCTGTACTACCCATCTGTTTACTTTTCTACGGAACAGATTTCTATATAATATTTCTGATGTATCTATCTGGGCTTCCATCGGGTCCTTTTCGACTTCTTGGATCCATGGTAAACTCTTCAATGTTCTGCTGTATGTCATGATCTTGTATGTAAGCCTTGTTGTTGGGAGTCTTTGAATGTGTCCATAAAATTTCAATCTTCGTTTTCTAATATCTGCTGCCAGGCTGGACAGTTTCTCCGTTGCTTTAGGGGATTTCTGTCTGTATCCATCTTCAGCTTTTTTCTGGACCAAGAAATTTCCTCGCGATCTATCGTTCTTCCTTCAGAATGTTCTCTAGACCCCCTTTTCTATTAAGTACCAGCGTTGTTATTATTATGATTTCGATATGTATGTTGGGTATTCAGCCCGAAGGCCGGTGTGATCCTCCACAGTTCCACCAACAGCTGTCATTCATGGCCTAAGTGTCACTTAAGAGGCATACTAGGGAAATTAGGAATGAGGGGTAGTTTCCCGTTGCTTTCCTCACCGAGCCAGAAGTTGCTATTACATATCAATCTGCCAAGCCCACTGAAATGCATGCACCAACCGACCCTATGAGTGATAGTTTCACACCATTCACAACAGGGACTGGTTGCATAAGGAATGGGTATTACTAGCATCACTCATACCTCGGTCACTTTCATATTGTCAAAGCAAGGATGAGATTCAGACAGGTCAATGAAAGTATACCGGAAGACATAGCGCACTGTAAACACTACAAATTGCCAGCAAAGGCATGATTTCAATATTGTCTGTCTGTTAGGTCATCAGCCCAGAGGCTGGTTGGATCCTCAAATAGCACCACCAAAGGCTATGTACTGTAGTTATAGGGAAATTGCAAAAACCAATGGCAGAGCCCAAATGAGGCGTACTAGGCAAGATGAGGAGTGAGGTAGTTTGCCATTGCTTTCCTCACTGGGCCAGAAGGTGCCACTGCAGCACGACTGATCCTATGAGCAACACCTTTCATAACACTTGACACTAGTTGTGCCCCAAATGTCATTACTCAGCACCGCCCATACCCCAGCAGCTTCCATATTGTCACAGCCATGGATGAGACTGGGACTTCAGTGGAAGCTACACTTTGCTCTGGCCTGTGCCAAGAGACGGATACAAAAGTACTGCATCCATCAAAAAATATCAATCAATATTTTCGAAATAACTGTAACCGACTGCAATTAATTTTTAAAAATGTCATCCATACTAAGTACTAGTTTATCTAGTAGTGAACTTGTGTCAGCTACCTCGAAATTGAAGGGAAATGTACATCTGTCTAAGGCTGGATCGTTAAGTTGTATAGAATACCCTTACCTTCTCGTAGCAACCCATGTGGGACAGCTGTAACGTCTTTATACGATAACCCGCAGGTTTCTACGCAAAAAAAAGTTAAAAAATGGCGCTCTAAATTGTCGCCACGTGCTCCATGAATAGCAACGCACCTTGAACGCACGAACAACTTCGGACAAAAAGCGCTAACAAAGACACCGAGCAAGTTGGCTGCGTGGTTCGGGTCGTTTAGTTGTGAGCTTGCATTCGCGAAATTGTCTGTTCGAATCCCACGTCGGCAGCCCTGAAGGTGGTTTTCAGTGTTTTCTTATTTTCACAATACAAAAATGGGGCTGTATAATTAAGGCTGCGGCCACTATCTTCTAAATCCTAGTTCTATCTCATCCTTGTGTCGCCTGCGACGTTCTACCACAAAGTAAACTACTAACAAAGGCCAATTTATGAACCACCCCCTAGCAGAGTCCCAGAACATGGAGAAATCCACACTTGTCCACCCTTCAATAATAATAATAATAATAATAATAATAATAATAATAATAATAATACCTAAAAATTTAACAATTCGTCCGTAATGAGACACTCTCTGGCCTTAAGGAATCTATTTCCATTTAATGGGAGAAAATAAATCTCAAATTCTCTTTGGAAACTACTTTTTAATCCAAGTATTGTCTGAGAATCCTTTGTTCCTTTTAAATTTTGCGAGCGGGTAACGGATGTTCTTCGTTTGGGTTGGGTGCTCAGCGACCTTGAAGATATGACCTGGAGCTTGACATCTGTCAAAGGGGTGAAACGCTTCCGGTACTTACTTTATCAAGAAGTGTTAGGCATGCGTGAGGAAAGGTAATTGACGAATCCGCACCCTTACTAGAGGCATTCGTTTGAACCTCCCAGGCCAATAGTTTTAAAGGTATGTCGCAAACAGGGCCATCTACTGCACATTGAGTTTTGACGTGACGTCTCGCTACGAAGAAAGGCTCTATAAGTCTTCAGAGAGCCCTACTACGAAGTATACACGGAGAGCAGGCGTTGACGAAATCAGCCTACCTGTCACAGGCTGTTTCTAGTAAACCGCAAATGATACCTTCAATATCGCTAAGTACTCAAGGTCTCAGCTAAATGCCACAATAATAAATTGAGTGCGATGATGCAACGTCTCTCCGCGGGGTCCTCGTACTTCATTAAGAAGAAGAAGAATAAAATTCACAGCCTGTTTCCAATCATTCGACCGGGTCAGGAATGGAATGAATGAAGTCCGCATCTAGCGGCGAGGATAGGAATTGTGCCAGCTGTCGAAGCCTGTAGCACTGCTCTGGGACAATGATCAATAAATGAAATTTGAAATGAAATTATATTGGAGAGTGTTGCTGGAATGAAATATGACAGGGAAAACCAGAGTACCCGGAGAAAACCTGTCCCGTCTCCGCTTTGTCCAGCACAAATCTCACATGGTATGACCGGGATTTGAATCACGGAACCCAGCGGTGAGAGGCCGGCGCGCTGCTGCCTCAATAATAATAATAATAATAATAATAATAATAATAATAATAATAATAATAATAATAATAATAATAATTGCTTTACATCCCCCTAACTCCTTTTACGCTTTTTGGAAACGTCGAGGTGCCGGAATTTGGTCCTGCAGGATTTCTTTTACGTGCCAGTAAATCTACCGACACGAGGCTGGCGTATTTGAGCACCTTCAAATACCACCGGACTGAGCCAGGATCGAACTTGCCAAGTTCGGGTCAGAATGACAGCGCCTCAGTCGTCTGAGCCACTCAGCCCAGCACCCCGTACTTCGAGAGCTTGATTAGGCGAATTCAGTCAATTTCGGAGCGCGGTAGTTATTGAAGGCGTCGACAAATTTAAAACATTCTTGTCTCGCTAGCTTCGCAATTAGACAGACTAACAAATATAAGTGAGATTATAGCGAATACAACTATAGTTTGCGAATGAGTGACTGAACTTTGAACATTTTCACCAAAGTTTTCAAAAATTGGCGATTTGCCAGTCTACATATCAATTTTGATCCCCAAGTGGGGTACCATTACTCCAAAGCCCTCTGCAAGATCGCGATACCAGTACCACAACGGTTGCCCTGGAATCCTTAGGGACAGAATTATGCCGGGTCAAAAGTGTGAAAATTTATGAATGTGCTTCCTATTGACTTCTGAATGTAAATTCCGACCCATGATGTCCGTATCACTGAACAGAGAATCTTACACTATTGCGGTAGATTTAGGACAATTAGGGCATAAGTTACATGGTGTACGAAATGTTGTAAATTACCAAAAGTACTCAAACTTTATATGCTCGGGTTATATAATTAACCATCCACATTACTAGGCGATCAGCCAGATAAGTTAGCTCGCAAAAAATAATACCACAGCCGTAAAGATGACGCAAGTATAAACTGATATAACTTGAAAACAATATTATTTAACCCATGGGTAAATAATGCGAGTATCGAGCTCGAATTATTTTTACTATTATTATTTTACGATTATGATTATTATGACTTGTGAGGTATGGCTATGAAGTGTTTACATCCATTTGGTAGTATTAGTATCATTATTATTTACGATCGCATTGTTTGTGAGGTTATGTCATGAAACTTGTGCTGTATATATATTTATTAGTTAATGTAAGAACCTGTAATTAATAGTATGTAATTTATTATTACCTGTATATATGGTGTGTAATCCACCACAGTATTGTGCAACACATTGTAATATCCAGAAAAACACTAGGTAAGACGAGAACCATGGAGAACCTTCCTTCCAACTGTAACTATGTATTAAGCACTCTAGAATTTACTAGAAGATATGTTGTGACATATCATTCTAGAAGCCTGGCCATGCGACATACATAAAGAAGCGGTCTTAATGGTGGAGTGGAGTTACTGTTTAGTTGGAGTTGTTTTCGTGTGCACGTATTGCGTATGCTAATGTAAGCAGTCAGCAGTCAACTGTTTCAAGGTTGCAGTCTCCATGTGCTTCGTGATAGGCAGTTTGTTGGTCTTTTATTGATGTGTGTAGTTTGTTCGTGACGGCAGTTGGTTAGGTTATGTGTAAATAATTAATTGTAAATAAAAATCAGTGTACGCAATTTGACAGCCTTTTGTGTGAGTCTTTGTCGCAACATCAGAGTTAAAATCAGTTAATTGTTTTTATTATTTATTTATTTATTTATTTATTTATTTATTTATTTATTTATTTATTTATTTATTTATTTATTTATTTATTTATTTATTTATTTATTTATTTATTTATTTATTTATTTGTGTGTTGTG
This sequence comes from Anabrus simplex, assembly GCF_040414725.1. Classification (NCBI taxonomy): domain Eukaryota; kingdom Metazoa; phylum Arthropoda; class Insecta; order Orthoptera; family Tettigoniidae; genus Anabrus; species Anabrus simplex. Next base: position 1,577,073,228 of record NC_090265.1, read on the forward strand.
TTGGGTATTCAGCCCGAAGGCTGGTTGGATCCTCAACAGGTTCAACATTAGCTGTCATAGATAGCCTAGGTGTCACTGAAGAGGCGTACTAGGGAAATGAGGAGTGAGGTAGTTTCCCGTTGCTTTCCTCACTGAGCCAGAAGTTGCTCTTGCACATTAGTCTGCCAAGCCCACTGAAATGCATGCACCAACCGATCCTATGAGCAACATTTTCACACCATGCATAGCAGAGACTGGCTGCATAAGGAATGGCATTACTAGTGTCACTCATACCTCAGTCACTTTCATATTGTCAGAGTTAATTGGTTTTATTTATTTATTTATTTATTTATTTATTTATTTATTTATTTATTTATTTATTTATTTATTTATTTATTTATTTATTAACGTGATAATTGCCCACTACGATGGCAATCGTCTCTCACTGTAGTTATCATCGGCCACTTGTAAATAAAATTGTATTGATTTGAGGTTCTAGCGTGTCTTTCATTTCTCTCTAAGTCACAGTTGCACCGGGCAACGCTGTCATAAAAACCCAGCGGGACAGTCCCTCACCTGTCCCCACCCGTTTATTTTTATTTATTTTGTTTTATACTATTTTTTCATCCACAGAAAAGATACGCGCCAAACTTGTAATCTTGATGCAGGCATGCCTTTTACGCCGTGCATGCGAACATGGCCAGCATAAGAGGTTTCATGCACTACTGAACGTACACTGCAGAAAATATTCAATGTTTCTGCAACTGTTTGAGAGATTTTTAAAAAATGGTGCACATGTACACGTGTACGATGTGAAAAAAAGACTTCGTTTAACCCTTTCGGCCACCTACTGCTTTAAATGCACATACAGATTTATTGAAACTGAGTCGTAGGGAAGTGCAGCCCAATTTTTGACGAAAACCGATTTCTCATTTCTGAGGTACCTCCATTGAAAATTATACCTGTAGCCTTCTCGCAAGGTTGTTTACATGTGAAATGCAATGTATTTCATTTTGATGTTTTGCCTGAACATAATGTCATGAGTATGCAAACATTTTTTATATTTATCTAAATATATAAAAGTTATTGTATGTATGTGGGTTTTTCCAAATATCCTGCTAAACCACTGGACCGATTTCAACCAAACTTGGTACACATATTACTTAATGTCTGGAGGGAAAAATACCATGGGGGAAGACACTCATACCCCCCTACGGATCCGGGTGGGGAAAGGGTACCATGTAAAAATAATCGAAAATAGTGTCGAATCCATATTTTTGGGGGTCGCTGAGATGAATAGTGACATTACGGATGTCGTTTAAGTCCAAATTCATCCGTAAGCATCATGGAGGGGTTGAGAAGGGGTGATAAAGACAATTCAAAACGACCCACATTATGGATGTAGGTGATTATGTTCCAGCATAGCTCTCAACCAAACTTGACACACATTTGACCTGCTATCGGAAACGACCAATATTCGCGTCGAATGCATAATTTTTGGGGTTGTTGAGATGAGTAACGACACTGCAGATATTAAGTCCATGGTAAGCCCATATTGCCATGTATGTATGTATGTATGTATGTATGTGTGTTGGGTATTCAGCCCGAAGGCTGGTTTGATCCTAACAGCTCCACTAACAGCTGTCATAGAAAGCCTAGCTGTCACTAAAGAGGCGTAGTAGGGAAATGAGGAGTGAAGTAGTTTCCCGTTGCTTTCCTCACTGATCCAGAAATTGCTATTACATATCAGTCTGCCAAGCTCACTGAAATGCATGCACCAACTGACACTATGAGCAATATTTTCACACCATTCATAACACCATGCATAAGGAATAGTATTACTAGCATCGCTCATACCTCGGTCACTTTCACATTGTCAAAGCCAAGGATGAGACTGAGACAGGTGAATGCAGGTAACACGTTTATTCTAGCCCATACCAGAAGACATAGTGCACTGAAAACACTACATCTCGCCAGCGAAAGTAAATATCGCCATAGAGGTGAAAAGGGGTGAAAATAAGTTGTTAAAAATGACCTAGATTATGGATGTATGTGTGTATGTTCCAGCAAAGTTCTCAATCAATCTTGATACACATATGACTTATCATCTAGGGTAAGACACCCCTAGCATCCGTAGAGGAGGAGGTGACATGAAAGAAATCGAAAATGACTAATATCAGTGTCGAATCCAGAGTTATCGGCGTCACTGTGGAGAATATGTACTGACATTCCGAATGTAGCTTAAGTTGAAGTTCAACACCCATCGACATGGTGGATGAGAAGAGGCAAAAAAATATATATATAATATGACCGAGGTTATGGATTTATGTGTGTATATTCAACCATAGCTCTCGACCAAACTTGGTACTATCTGGAAAAAATAGTGTAGGGGTAAGACACCTCTAGCACAACTAAAGGAGTGGTGACATACAAAAGTAATTGAAAACACCAATATTAGTGTCGAATCCATAGTTTTCGAGGTCACTGACGCCAGCTCTCTATTGAGGGATGTAATTACTATGGAGAGAAGACTGATGGGACAAACACAAACACCCAGTCCCCGAGCCACAAGAAAGAATAAGATGTGATTAAAATTCCTGACCAGGCCGAGAATCGAACCCGGGACCCTTTGAAGCGGAGGCCTCAACCTTGGCCATTCAGGCAAGGATTCGAACTGAGTAACAATGTCTATGATAATGGAAATTACGTATCTCAGAAATGAGCCTACAGATTTCTTCAAAAATTTGAGATACACCTTCCAAAGTCTCCAGTTCATAATCCTGCAACATAGGCCTACTCCTTTTTTAATAATACAGGCATTTATTTTATGATCCCAGGACAAACTATTATCCTACTATGTTTATTTAATGCGACTAGTTAATAAAGGAATTTTCAAAAGCCGGGCTGAGTGGCTCAGACGGTTAAGGCGCTGGCCTTCTAACCCCAACTTGGCAGGTTCGATCTTGGCTCAGTCCGGTGGTATTTGAAGGTGCTCATATACGACAGCCCCGTGTCGGTAGATTTACTGGCACGTAAAAGAACTCCTGCGGGACTAAATTCCGGCACCTCGGCGTCTCCGAAGACCTTAAAAAGTAGTTAGTGGGACGTAAAGCAAATAACATTATTATTATTATTATTATTATTATTATTATTATTATTATTATTAATTTTCAAAATGTTTCTCCATATTAAAAAAAACAATATCCCCAAGAGTAAAGCAAACACTGATAACGTTTTACTCCTTGAAAGCAGAGGTTTTCTTCTAAAAAGTAAATCACCACGTCAGCATTAGGTTTTCTAGAGTAATCTTTCATTTCCCTCTCTTCCCTTACTCTAATTGATTCCCTTTGGAGGGCTCGGCGATACTATGATTAAACTCATAATCTTGTTGTTTCCCCTTGAAACAACAACAACTACTACTATTCTACTAGGGAAAGAGCTATGCGTATTCATTTTGATATGAACGGTCTATCCTTTATCGAGCCTCCCCTGTCGTTAGTAGCTCTACAATTACACAGTCAATATGTGCATAACAATAAGTTTAAAAGTCTCTTTGTGGTTGCAGATAAGTACAGTTCCCCGCCGAGACCAAGCTATTAGAGTGACACCTTTCAAGTGCAATGTTCTCCCCAAACATTTACGTTCAGAAATCGCAAGCATTTATTTAATTTATGCAGCATGAGGGCCCAAGCAGGGAGGCTTAAGCCCCCTTCTGGCTCGGAGACCAAAAGGGTGATCGTTTCGCCTTTTTTTCTGACCTCCAGAGATGAAGATGATTATGTCACGACCAACACCATGAGCCTTTTCCACCAATGGTGATGGTGGTGAATATAGTTTTAACCCCCTAATGCCCAGAGTAAAAATATTGTGATTTAAATACTTGATTTCCATTAAAACGTATTATAACCTCAACCTATATAACTTATATTCAATTTTTACTCTTTCTACTCCATTTCCTATGTGCCATAGATTTTGCAATGGCCAACGCAGTGAAATTTATCGATAAATTTCCTCAACATACTCTTCTAAGGAAGCTTCTCCAGTCCCAATAAAGATACTATACTGTCGTAACAAAGGATCTTTCTCAATACAGAGTGGTAATATAATTCACCCAGTCGAAAAGAAGCGACATTGGGAACTGATATCTTGTCAGTTATTGAGAACAGTGATAACGTAGTCACCTAGCGAGATGGCTGAGCGGCTTGCATTGTGTAGCTGTTACCTTACATTCGGGAGATGGTGGGATCGAACCTCATTGTTGACAGCCCTGAAGATGGATTTCGGTGGATTCTCATTTTCACACCAGACAAATGCTGGAGTTGTACCTTAACTAAGGCCACTGCCGCTTCCTTCACAGTTCCTAGCCCAAACTACCGTCGCCGAAATCCTGTGTGTGTTAGTGAGACTGCTATAAAAATGTTTAATTCAAGATAAATCCTCTCGAGTACAAAGCACTGGTTGTTGGAACAGAATGCACCAGAAAACCGTTCCGGAAAGTATATTTTCCCCTTAGATTATTATTATTATTATTATTATTATTATTATTATTATTATTATTACGTAATTTGTAAAAATTCTGTAAGCAATTTCTCAAAGGCCTTGAATAATTTAAATAGTACCGGTAGCCTTGTGGATAATGTGTTCAGAGTATCTAATTTAAGTACCATTTCTAGTCTGAAGAAAGATGACAAGAATGGCAACAATCTTAAGTTATTTGATGACACTGTTAAAAAGTAATTGGCCTTCCACTTGTACTCTGCTATAGTCATGATAGTGTTGGCAGCCGTTTTGATTTGTTCCACAGAGGCGAAGGAAATTTCAGTGGAACCGATGCCTTTAATCAAGACTGTTCAGACATCTCCTATCCTAACAGCAAAGAACGAACGAGCTTTCAGTACAATGAATGAGATTCACGCCGAAAAGCGAAATCTTTTGATTGAAAGATGAAACACACTTATCATAAAGCTCTTCTTAAGAGCATATCACACGACTATATGTGAAGTCATGACTGGGAATGAGGAGACGTTTCGCTGATGAAGCAGCATGATTGAAACATGAGGCGACTGGGGCTTTGTTTTGTTTGTTGTTGCAAACTTTCATTCCGTACCCTGAAGGGGTACGGCGGGCCTCCTAGAGAGTACCGCCCTGTCTCAGGTCAAGAAGATTATAGAAGTGACTGGAGGTGCGGGAAAGTGACTGGGTAGCGGCCGTGGCCTTTAAAGGGACCTATCCAGTCATTTGCCTTGGTGCAGGAGAGTGGGAAGCCACTGAAAACCATTCTCAGGACAGCCGACGGCAGAGACCAACCTCTCCCCCTCCCAAATGTAGAGCTGCAAGACTATCCAAAACTAGCCGACCCTACTCTACTCGGTCACGACGCTGTTTTTGACCTTTTAGCGGCTACTGAATGGCCTAGGAGTGGGAAGGAAGCGGCCGTGGCCTTAATTAAGGTACAGCCCCGGCATTTGCCTGGTGTGAAAATAGGAAACCAAGGTTAACCATCTTCAGGGCTGCCGACAGTGGGATTTGAACCCACTATCTCCCGAATGCAAGCTCACAGCCGCGCGCCCCTAACCGCACGGCCAACTCGCCCGGTCGGTTAGTTCTTGTAAACATAAATTTCCAACTAAATCACTGGTATGGAGTACCTAAAATACTTCAGTCCCAGATCCTACACACTACTCCAAACACTAACAAAAATTCCAATCCACATGTATGAGTACCTGTGTGTATGTATTTAGTCCGCCTCTGTGGTGTAGTGGTTAGCGTGATTAGCTGCCACCCCCGGAGGCCCGGGTTCGATTCCCGGCTCTGCCACGAAATTTGAAAAGTGGTATGAGGGCTGGAACGGGGTCCACTCAGCCTCGGGAGGTCAACTGAGTAGAGGTGGGTTCGATTCCCACCTCAGCCATCCTGGAAGTGGTTTTCCGTGGTTTCCCACGTCACCTCCAGCCGAATGCCGGGATGGTACCTAACATAAGGCCACGGCCGCTTCCTTCCCTCTTCCTTGCCTATCCCTTCCAATCTTCCCATCCCTCCACAAGGCCCCTGTTCAGCATAGCAAGTGAGGCCGCCTGGGAGAGGTACTGGTCATTCTCCCCAGTTGTATCCCCGACCAAGAGTCTGAAGCTCTGGGACACTGCCCTTGAGGCGGTAGAGGTGGGATCCCTCGCTGTGTCCGAGGGAAAAGCCGACCCCGGAGGGTAAACAGATGATGATGATGTATTTAACTGTTTGTAAAATTAACTTGTTCTCAAGCCAAAAGTTTAGCACTCCGTCATCTGTAAAGACTGTCAGTAATTGAGAGGACGTTAAGCCATTCAGGACTACTGTCCGTGGTCCGGTGCACAGTATTTTGTAATGCCTCATCTCCGTTTCTGTCTGTTAGTTTTCAACCGAGAGCCTCCGTGGCTCAGACGGCAGCGCGTCGGCCTCTCACCGCTGGATACCGTGGTTCAAATCCCGGTCGTTCCATGTGAGATTTGTGCTGGACAAAGCGGAGGCAGGACAGGTCTTCCTCCGGGCACTCCGGTTTTCCCTGTCATCTTTCATTCGTGCAACACTCTCCATTCTCATTTCAAAGCATTTATCAGTCATTAATAAATCACTTTGGGAGTGGCTATCCCATCGTACTTATAGCCTATATCTACTTCATTCATTCCTTCCATCCCTGACCCGTCAATGACTGCAAAACAGGTTGTAGGTTTTCATTTTCAGTTTTCAACCGAAAGACTAGATGGATCCTCGCGCAGCACCATCAAAGGTTACGATGTTATAGGGAAACCAAAAAAAAAAGAAAAGCGATGGGGGGGGGGGTGCTAAAATGAGGTGTACCGGGCGAGTTGGCCGTGCGCGTAGAGGCGCGCGGCTGTGAGCTTGCATCCGGGAGATAGTAGGTTCGAATCCCACTATCGGCAGCCCTGAAGATGGTTTTCCGTGGTTTCCCATTTTCACATCAGGCACATGCTGGGGCTGTACCTTAATTAAGGCCACGGCCGCTTCCTTCCAACTCCTAGGCCTTTCCTATCCCATCGTCGCTATAAGACCTATCTGTGTCGGTGCGACGTAAAGCCCCTAGCAAAAAAAAAATGAGGTGTACTAGGCATGATGAGTCATGGGGTAGTTTGTCATTGCTTTCCTCACTGGTCCCGAAGGCAATAATGTAGCACGACCGACCCCATCATTAACATCTTTCAGATGTGCCAGTTGTGCCACTCATATCGCAGCAATTCAGACTTCGATGGAAGCCACATTTTTCTCTGGTCTGTGCCATTTTATAGCCCGTAAAATGGCTTGACCTATTCATGAACTTCTTTGCTGCTGCCGTTGGTAAGATATATCAGGATTTGATCAATTTAGAGTACCGGTACCAAAGAAGCAACAGCTCCCAGGCATGGCTGGACATATGGCAGGTAAGCAAATACGATCTTTCCGACTTCATGAGTAAATTAATGCTATTTAATCCTATACAAAAGATCTTACTGATGAAGCTTTCACGGTTTGTTAAACTGAATATACTATTTGTATCGTAGTTTTATATTCGGGTTGTCAGTTACAGTATTCACTGTCAAGGTAGCTGGGATGGTCCTACTCCATCCGAGCTAATTAGTCTATCTAAGCAGTTAAATACTGACTACCAATATCGATATTCAGCGAGATATCTCTACTCGTTCCGAGGACAGGTGGCGTGGAAGCTGTGTGACATCACTAGCTCCTCGTGAAGTGACAGTGGTTCAAATCCCGGCCAATACAAACGTGTTTTTAATTAAAAATTGTCGCTGTGGATGGGTTTCCATGAGGGTATCATTGGTATGATCACAAGATCAACAACCACATATTTGCTTGCTTGCTTGCTTGCTTGCTTGCTTGCTTGGAACTGAATAATGTAGTGTAGTCGAAACGACAGCATAAGTCTATGATACAGTTCAACTCGGAAGAAGAGTACATATTTTAAAATATGCTTTCCTTAGATGCAATTTACAAATTATAAATAGGCAAAAGCTGGCAATGGCATGTTTCAGTACAATTTGTATATCAGCATAGACAAGAGATTTACATCACTTAAAGAACTCCCTCTACCGGGCGAGTTGGCCGTGCGCGTAGAGGCGCGCGGCTGTGAGCTTGCATCCGGGAGATAGTAGGTTCGAATCCCACTATCGGCAGCCCTGAAAATGGTTTTCCGTGGTTTCCCATTTTCACACCAGGCAAATGCTGGGGCTGTACCTTAATTAAGGCCACGGCCGCTTCCTTCCAACTCCTAGGCCTTTCCTATCCCATCGTCGCCATAAGACCTATCTGTGTCGGTGCGACGTAAAGCCCATAGCAAAAAAAAAAAAAGAACTCCCTCTAGAAGAGTAATGCTTATTTTTCACTCTTTCAGACTGTCAAATTTCAGTTTTCAAAACTATACCCTTCAGAAGAATTTTAGATGTGAATAAGTAATACATAGAGCAGTACAGTATTATTATACCGTTCTACACACGAATGAATGTGTGACTATCTCTTGCGCCCAAGACGACTAGTTGTCCTGCTTTGGTTAGGACAGTTACATTTTCTTCAATATTTCTCTAACAAGATCTAAGTAGCAAATGAGCTGATTTTTAGGATGAAGGGCTTGGCTGTCCAGTCGACTCATTTGATATTATTTTCTGTATTTTTTTTATTGCATTTACTGTCTGTCAACATATTTTCTCTCATCTTTCTTATCTTTAGCGAATGCATGGTACAACTGTTACCAACTATCACACCTTAAAACAACCTACATCATCATTAATTTATTCAAATTTCGAAATAACCTTTTCTCAAACACCACACCAGGCGCAGGCTTCTTTTTAGAGCGTACAGAAGTTTCTTCTTACAGCTGTTTACTAATTTAGGATTACCATTATGCGATTTGAAAGCTTTGGCTTCATTATGAAATAGTGCAACATTCGAGTTTTCTCTACATCCAATATAGGGGACTCGAATTTGTAAATTTAAAATGTGGTCACTCTACTTGTCTAAAATGAATTAATGAATCGACTTTTCGGACTGGTTAACTCGTTTCACGGAGAGTAAACTGAGCATTCCGTGTCGAGAAAGCATAAATTAAAACAGATATAGCGCCTTTCTATTTCTTGCTGTGGTTTCTGCCTGATAAGTTTGATTAACTGTCCGAAATTGTTTCAACCATATTACTTGCACCTAGATTACTTAAATCGTTTCGCAGTAAGCAAGCCAGTAAATAAACGCATATGGGACAATAAGTCCGTAACTGATACTTGTATATTTCTTTTGAACATCTTTAAGATTAGATAAAGCAACTAACTGGTTTCTGGCATCACCTGGCTATATGAAAAGGCGCGTGTACACATGCAAGAGCCGTGCAAGCAGGCCACGCACTTTGCAGAATTTAAATGTGAAAACGAACCGTCTTTTCGTTATAAAGTTTCGCACCTGGTGAGAAACAGAAGAGGAAAATCTGCGACCGACCACCTTTACATCATCTTCCCCTCTATAGATATAAGGTTGCGTAAATCTTGCGTATGTGCCTTGCTCACTTCCACCTGGTGTCCCCCACCCTCCCTGCCATCTTTAGAAATACCAGGCCCGGGGACAACGACGTTCAAAGAAGACCAGAAGGGAGAGACTTATGCCCTGAAAGGAAGGAACTGGTCCGGAAGGCCGGAACTAGAGCGTGTATTGTATTGTACATGTGGGAACCCAGCTTACAATACGAGTTTGTTAGACACTACTTCTCACGGGAGACAGACAATACTTTCTTCACTCACTCCAGTTGGTAACTTGCTCCTCTCGTCCCAAAATTGGAAACACAGCCCATCCCGCCCAGGTCATTACTTCATCTTCACAAATCTAGGAGGAGTGGACCCATTACATTAAAGCACAAGTATTTAAGATATTTATAAAACGGCGTATTACATCTGTCTTAAATGCAAGTGAATTAGAGGGTGTGTCTAAATTCCTATTACACACTTTGTGGACTTGTAGAAGGGACCGAGTAGATAACATTTTGAAGAGGAGCCCATATCCGGAAACGTACCGTTTCCTCACTACAAGCAAAACACTACTGTGCGTTTAAATGCCCCGCGTTGCTGCACCAATGAGCGGAAAGGAGTACGAACGATGAGGTTGTAGTACTTCTGCATTCAATTACAAGACTGCCTCGACGCTGTGTGGCGACCACTCACTTCGATACACACACTGATCATGTTCCGGTACACTCGCTCACAAACACCTGGTAGTCGAATAACCGCTGATATCATAGCCCGCACAAGCAGATCATCTTCTGATTCCACCGGGGTCTCGTAAACCCAACTCCTCTTGTAAGTGGACTGCAGAAACAACGTACTGTAGGTTACATACTCTGCTCCGCTCACTGAAGCAGCAGACGCGGGACATTTAAACGCGCCGTGGTCTTTTGCTTGTACTAGGCCGGGCTGAGTGGTTCAGGCGGTTGAAGCGCTGGCCTTACGACTCCAACTTGGCAGGTTCGATCCTGGCTCAGTCCGGTGGTATTTGAAGGTGCTCAAGTACGTCAGCCTCGTTTCGGTGAATTTACTGGCACGTAAATAAACTCCTGCGGAACAAGCTGGCAGTATTATTATTATTATTATTATTTTATTATTATTATTATTATCATTATTATTATTATTATTATTATTATTATTATTATTATTATTATTTGATTGTAGCGAGGGAACTGTACATTTGCGAACGTGGGTTCTTGTTCAAAGTGTTATCTACTCGATACCCCGAAAAAGCCCTCAACGTGTACAGTAGGAATTTCGACACACACTGTTTAACACATTTTATTTACAGATTCAAAAGTAGACTATTTTTTACGTAGTCATTACATGTTGAATTGTTTCCAGAAGACATTGGAAGTTCCCTTGTCTACCATATGTCTCCGTTTTTTCCCGGACTGTTACACGTTTTTACATCGTGTCCGGGGATTCGGGCGCAGATGGAAATATTCGTTACATGCCCTCGATTCTTGCGAAACTGTATTTAAAAAGTATACTTATAATTATATTTTGGAGCAATTTGTAAACTGGGGATATTTCTAAGTGATATGTTAGTATTCTTCTCTACAATACTAGTATTTTATATATGGAATTTTGACAAGAAAGCAGTTTTTCTGGGCCTATCTAATTCAACTGAATAACACTGCCAAACAACAGTTTACTGTCGCCGGAGGTTGAAACTTCAGCCAATAATATAAATTCCAAGGTGAGCTGTAGTTTAAAAACCGATATAGACTTGTTCCACGACGAAGTGTCTTCAGTAAATTAGATCCTTAGTTTAAAATCTGCTTAATTGGATCAATTGAAACTCTTGGAAATTTCACAGAAATGGGCCAGAATTCTCAGTTTCATCAAAGACTGTGATGTTAATATTCCGTATCTCCTCAACATTGTTGCATACATACTGTGCTTGCCTGGAACATCAGCATGTATAGAAAGAGTCCCTGATGAACCGTTGGAGAAGAAAGAGAACCAGCATGACGAACGATAGAGTGAAATATATGCTACAAATTAAATGTAAGTATAACAGTTCTGCATACATTTGCTCTGGGTGATTTCCGACAAAACAGTAGCGTTACAAAAATGTTGAAAAGTTTGGGCTGGGAAGAACTTGGGAGAAAGAAGTTACTTTACGTCGCACCGACACAGATAGGTCTTACGGCGACGATGGGACAGGAAAGGCCTGGGAATGGGAAGGAAGCGGCCGTGGCCTTAATTAAGGTACAGCCCCAGCGTTTGCCTGGTGTGAAAATGGGAAACCACGGAAAACCATCTTCAGAGCTGCCGACAGTGGGGTTCGAATCCACTATCTCCCGGATGCGAGCTCACAGCTGTGCGCTCCTACCCGCACGGCCAACTCGCCCGGTGGGAGAAAGAAAACGAGCTGCTCGACTAAGTGGTATGTTCCGAGCTGTCAGTGGAGAGATGGCGTGGAATGACATTAGCATACGAATAAGTTTGAGTGGTGTCTTTAAGAGTAGGAAAGATCACAATGTGAAGATAAAGTTGGAATTCAAGAGGACGAACTGGTTCAAATATTCGTTTATAGGAGGAGGAGTTAAGGATTGGAATAACTTACCAAGGGAGATGTTCAATAGATAGCGCTTCTGCTACCTGGGCGACTGCCCTAAATGCAGATCAGTAGTGACTGATATTGACTGACAGTGACTTATGAGCTAATAAAAAGTGAAGAAGATATTTGGAAAGCTGCACCCTCAGAAAAATACATCTAGTAGCCTAAATAAAAATGCCCATAGCTTGGTCATCTTCATCCAGAGACTAGCGAGTCACATTTCTAAGGTAAGGTTATGTTTTACTAAAAGGTCAAAATTGACCTAGGTGTGGCGTGGGTTTTTTTTAAAAGAAGTATGGAAGCGGTACTAGTTAGTAGCCAGAGGACACGCTTCCACAACACACTGGAATATAAGGAAAGGTTTCGGCCTATTCCTTTTTAGAAGATAGTGTACATATCTTGCCTCTGTGGATCAGTGGTAGAACGCCGGCCTCCCGATCCCAAGATAGCGGGTTCAAACCCGGCAGAGGTAACCGGATTTTTGAAGGGCGGAAAAAAGTCCATTCGACACTCCATGTCGTAAGATGTCGGCATGTAAAAATCTCTGTTGACACATTTGGTGTTTACCCGACAAAATTCATTAAATCTCAGCCACAGACGCCCAAGAGAGTTTCCATTTACTCGGTTTGCCATATAGTAGGCCTAGAGTAAAACGGAACGTCGAAATTGAGAAGCAGAGAGCCAGATGGCGTCAAATTGAAATGTCTGCACACGGTAGGTGAAGCCATAGATTATTATTATTATTATTATTATTATTATTATTATTATTATTATTATTATTATTATTATTATTATTATTATTATTATTTTGGTGGGTTCTACCACCGAGGAGCAGAAAACCTAATGAAACTGGTCAGTACTTTTTGAATAATAATAATAATAATAATAATAATAATAATAATAATAATAATAATAATAATAATAATAATAATAATAATAAAAATAATAATCCTGAGAAAAATTATCGGCCCCCGAAAAACAGAAGATGGATATAGACTGAGGTCACGCAAAGAGACAGAAGAGCTTTCCAACATTGCAGCAGACATCCGCAAAAGACGTCTGAAATTTTATGGGCACGTTCGCAGACTGCCGACAAGTAGACTGACACACCAGATTATCACCTACATAGAACATCTAAAAAATATTCCATGGGTACTGGAAGTGAAGAAGGATCTGGAAAAAGCCCAGATGAACTCAACTGACACCGCGGACAGAAATCTCTACAGGAAAAATGTTAATGGATGGAAAGTGCAACCAGAGAACGAAGTGAAAAAGAAGACTGGAGCAAAGTGGACAGAAGAACGAAAAAGGATCCACGGAGAAAGGATGAGAGCTGTTTGGCAACCGTCCCGAAGTAGTTCTTGCCCTTGCCAGTAAATCTACTAACATGAGGCTGGCGTATTTTAGCTTCTTCAAATACTACCGCACAGGGTCGGGATCGAACTCGTCAACTTCGGTTCAGAAGACCATCGAGCTATTGAACCCGACTCTTAGCTACGATGCCGACATTCACTTATATTGAAGCGGCAAACCAGAAATATTAGCAGAATATGAACCCTATCTGAGGATGAGTGTACCCTGTTCCAGTCCTTCAGACCAGTCTTACATCCTTGACTGAGGCGAGGATCGAAGCTGTCAACCTCTAGAGCAGTGGTATTCAAACTTTTTGGTTGGCGTAGCCCCAAAATCCAATTGTCTTACCTTCGTACCCCCCGAAATACGAGTATCTTGCGATTGTACCAGAAATGACGAATTATTGTTGCTGGATGCCAAATAATATTAACTAATAATAATAATAATAATAATAATAATAATAATAAAAAACATCTTCTTCATCATCTTCCGCAGCTTAACCAGCTTGCTCAGGATCCCTGCACGCACTCAGACATGAAAGAGTCGTGGCCGAGGATTTAAGATCGCATGCTCTTTCTGACACCACAGGATTTTCACCCAGCAACACCAGGAATCAAACCACGATCGCCGGGATGACAGGCAAGAAGTCAAGCCGCTATACCACTCAGTTTCCCAAAAACAACAACAATAATGTTTTGTATATACAGGGTGAACCGAAATTCACGCAGTCGCCCGTCGCAGCGCGATCCCTCACATGCCAGCAATAAAAAAAATGTCTGTCACAAAAGTTTGTCCTGCGAGTATATTCGGCAGAAAAAGGACGTTGAAGAGTGGCAGTCTGCCAACACTGTAACCACATGTCGGATAACAACCTCTGTGAGCACATTAGTCGTGCTGTACAGTTCGTGCAGCGATTGCAGCGGGTCCTCTAGAAACCATTTGCACTTAGAAATCCTAGAAATGGACGAACAATCGCTTTCATTGGTCAGCTTTGAAAGACGCCCTTTCCTCGTCGTGGGCGTGAATTTATTCGCTGTTGACGATCAAGATGCCAGATACCACACCACCTGGACTACATTTACGAAATAAAAACATACGCCTCGGCCCAAGATCGACCCCTCGACCTCCTGCATGCTAACCTAAAACTATCCACTGCACCAAATGTACAGCACGACTAACATCTGCTGAAAGAGGTAGTTACCCTACATGTGGTTACAGTGTTGCCAGATTGCCACTCTTCTACATCATTTTTTCTGCCGGATATAGCCTACTCGCAGGACGAACTTTTGTGAGAGACATTTTTTAATTGCTGGCATGTGAGGAGTCGCGCTGCGAGGCCCGAGTGCGCGAATTTCGGTTCATCCTGTATATCGTCGTAGGACAAAGGAAACCTCGTAAATCCTTCGGAGTAAAGTTTACAGAAGCCCAAAACTGAGCGGTCAGCAATGGCCGAACAACTGTTCCTGGGATTTTCAGTGCTTATTGATAGCCCAATTATTCGACCATTGGAGTCTGTTCCCTTCTCAGGCAACGCGGCAAGCCTTCACAAGACAGAGGAGAAACGTGGTTTCCTCCTGAGTGGAATTAGGCCTATGAGGTTTTCATTGCCTAGCAACGATATATAGCCTGTGTACAACCAGTGACAATAAAGTTCGGTGGATAAAGTCAGAACGGTCGATCCGGCAACACTGGGGACACGCAACGCTGCACCTGTGTAGCAAGCAGGTTTTGACCACCGCTCCCAATGTTGCTCAGTTGAGCATCGTGTGTGTGCCGTGTAAGACCTGTTTGACACAGTGCGTATTTAGTGCGTTGGTTATGAACTGCGAACAGGAACACGAACGACCAAAAGATCAATGTACAGTTTTGTTTTAAGCTTGGCAAGACACAGAAAGAAACGCATGCGATGCTGGTACGTGTTTATGAAGATCAAGCACTGTCCTTGAAGTGTGTGTACGAGTGGTTCACCCGTTTTCGAGGAGGCCAGGAAAGTGTTTCTGACAACCCTCGTAGCGAAAGACCGGCGACCGCCGTCAGTGACGAAAACATTGAGAAGGTGAGGACATTAATCACGAACGATCGGCGATTAACTGTGCGCATGACAGCGGATGAACTGAAGATTAACCGTCAATCCGTGCGACAAATCGTTACCCAGAAGTTAGGGAAGAGGAAAACGTGGTCTCGTCTTGTGCCACATCACTTCCTGTGGGACGGTGTTCAAAAGCCTCATCACGTTTCGTTGGATTTCAGGAATATCGTCAAATCTCTTTCCTTTCAAAGCGAGTTTGAGTCGTGGGAATAGGAAGAAGTCTGGAGAATTGAGATCTGGTGAGTATGGGGGATGTTCAAGTTGCACCACCCCCTTTTTGCCATGAACTGTTTGACGATAGTGGCTGTGTGTGGGCAAGCGTTGTCATGGACAAATTACTATGAACCTTGTTGTGCGTACTGGGGTCGTACCCTGCGCAGACTTTTCATGAAACGGGTCAAAATTTCAATGTACCGTGCAGCATTCAACGTCCTTCCCTCAGGTATAAATTCCTTGTGGATAATGCCTTGACTATCGAAAAAGGTGATGAGCATCGTTTTGATGCGTGACTTTTCGACTCTGACCTTTTTCCGACGAGGGGTCCCGGAGAACGCCATTCCATGCTTTGCCATTTCGTTTCAGGGTCGTACCTGAGACACTAGGTTTCATCCTCAGTGATGATATGGTTCAAGAAATTTGGTGTCGCAACGCCGTTTCGACAAAATCCTGTGAAGCCTCTAAACGTGCCTGCTTCTGATCGTCAGTCAAGACGAGAACACGTTTTCCTCTTCCCTAACTTCTGGGTAACGATTTGTCGCACGGATTCACGATTAATCTTCAGTTCATCCGCTATCATGCGCACAGTTAATCGCCGATCGTTCGTGATTAATGTCCTCACCTTCTCAATGTTTTCGTCACTGACGGCGGTCGCCGGTCTTCCGCTACGAGCGTTGTCAGAAACACTTTCCCGGCCTCCTCGAAAATGGGTGAACCACTCGTACACACACTTCAAGGACAGTGCTTGATCTTCATAAACACGTACCAGCATCGCATGCGCTTCTTTCTGTGTCTTGCCAAGCTTAAAACAAAACTGTACATTGATCTTTTGGTCGTCCATGTTCCTGTTCGCAGTTCAGAACCAACGCATTAAACACGCACAGTGTCAAACAGGTCTTACACGGCACACACACGATGCTCAATTGAGCAACATTGGGAGCGGTGGTCAAAACCTGCTGCTACACAGGTGCAGCGTTGCGTGTCGCCAGTGTTGCCGGATCGACAGTTCTGACTTCATTCACCGAACTTTATTGTCACAGGTTGTATATACACTGCTACTGAAAAATCAAGTGAATGAGTGTATTTCTTAACAAACAAAAAAATGCAAAGCGGCATAAGTAAGCATTTTACATACCTAGTCAATGGAAGTTGCAAATGACATGTTTTAGAATGAAACGTTCGGAAAGGATACTCTGTTTTGTCTTAGATAAAAACACTAAACCAAAACAAGATTTTATTGAAAATGAGCAGGCTCAACTCATTTCTGAACGGCTCACTGAACACATTTAGAAACTACGATAAATTTGCGTACCCTTTGAGACAGCTCCGCGTACCCCTAGTGGTTCGCGTACCACACTTTCAATACCGCTGCTCTAGAACAGGAAGCGAAGTAAAGGTAAAGGCTTGCACCACAGGTAACCTAAGCGCTAGGTAGGGTAGTTAGTCCTACGTCCCACCACCTTAGGCCCCAGGAGTAAACCTGGTAGTGTATGTGTAGGGTGTAAAAGTGACGGCCAGGCGCCTCTCCAGTAGCGGAGACTCGTTTCTAAATGTTCCAATTTTCGAGTGAACTGGACACTTCTTTAACGACTGGGCCGTGTGGGCCCTCAGTGGGGCCGGCAACCATCTGGACTAGATATCGATTGCTGTGTCTGTTGAGTCTTCAGTGTGGAAGATGGTAACCGCAAAACCCGATGGCGGTGCCATGTCGAGGTATGCAAGGCATGATTAGGAGCGAGTTAGTTTGCCGCTGCTTTCCTCAATGGGCCAGAAAGTTTTGTTGCGGCTTAACCACGTTCCATAACATTCAGATGCACTATTTGTGATCCTGATGTCATTACTAAGCACAACACATACCTCAGCAACTTCCATAGTGTCACAGGCATAAGTGAGGCTGAGACTTCGGTGGATGTTCCATTTTGCTCTGGTTTGTGCCACGAGATAGATGAAAAAATACTGCATCTATCAAGAAACAGCAACAGACGAACAATAACATTGCCCTATTTTAAAATGAGTTTTTCCTCTCCTCTCACTGCGCACCTCTATTCAGCCGAGCAGAGTGGCATAGTCACTGGTTTCTAAACAAGGCGGTCGTAGTTCGAATCGCAGCCAGAGGATGTGGATTTAAAAAATGAAAATTTATGTCCATGTGGTTTGGATTTCATGTAAATTAGGATATCCCGTAGCTATTACGATATCTAGAGTCATGTAAAACTTAAAGATTGCTTATTTTACTTCAGCGAATGGTCTCATTCTTCAAGAGTCGTAATCTTCTTCCCTTAACAATTAATACTACAAGGGGCTGATAGCCTAGTTACTTTCAACAATCTCTCCCATTACCCATGAGCCTGCTCAGATAAAAATTTTAGTATTTTAACAGTCGTCGCTGTAGTTCTTAATTATAACAGTTCTAGCTAATATTTAAGAAACGTATGGTTTTTTACAGGGGATTATCAAACCGAGGCAGTAAATACGTGCTTGATTTATCAGAACGAACGTTGTTTCATTACATCGACAAATGGAAATGCAATTTTCACTTCTGGAGGTCACTCACTTAACATGCCAAGAAGAATGCTGCCCAGCCACATGGCCTGCAGATACACCAGTGGCATGTGATCATCGTGACGACGTAATCTTGATCGAATCCATTTCCATCTCCAAATCCAGGATTAAAATCTTTGGACGATCCGCGAATCAACCCCAGGACCGTCAGTAGGAATCAGGCATGCTACTCCTACACCACAGGGCTGACTACAACATATATGACTACTAGGGTAATTCCCAGCAGCAAACGCAGCCGAGTTAAACAGATCGTCCCACTTAGCGCTGACAGTACCGTGGATTAAGATTTCACACTTAAGTCTTCTTTCTTTCCTTCTTTCTTTTGTGTTTTTGAAGAACCGTAACAAAAATGAATTATTGTGAACCGACAGGTAATGGACAATCGTTATTTCATACGGCAACGGGTGAGGTTAATAGAAGCTGTAACTGGTGTACTGGAGGCGAGTAATAATTTATTTCACTCTTGTATGTCTGTTAGGTCATCAGCCCAGAGGCTGGTTGGATCCTCAAATAGCACCACCAAAGGTTATGCGGTTATAAGGAAACCCCAAAAACCAATGGCAGCACCAAAATGAGGCGTACTAGGCAAGACGAGGAGTGAGGTAGTTTGCCATTGCTTTCCTCACTGGGTCAGAAAGTGCTATTGCAGCACGACTGACCCTATGAGCAACATCTTTCATAACACTCAGATGCACTAGTCGTGCTCTGAATGTCATTACTCAGCACCACCCATACCCCAGCAGCTTCCATATTGTCACAGCCATGGATGAGACTGGGACTACCGGGCGAGTTGGCCGTGCGCGTAGAGGCGCGCGGCTGTGAGCTTGCATCCGGGAGATAGTAGGTTCGAATCCCACTATCGGCAGCCCTGAAGATGGTTTTCTGTGGTTTCCCATTTTCACACCAGGCAAATGCCTGGGCTGTACCTTAATTAAGGCCACAGCCGCTTCCTTCCAACTCCTAGGCCTTTCCTATCCCATCGTCGCCATAAGACCTATCTGTGTCGGTGCGACGTAAAGCCCCTAGCAAAAAAAAAATAGACTGGGACTTCGGTGGAAGCTACACTTTACTCTGGTCTGTGCTAAGAGATGGATACAAAAGTACTGTATCCATCAAGAAATGGCAGCAGGCAAAATTTCACTCCTATTATAGATAATAATAAAAATAGAAGGAAAAGGAAGCCATGGGGAAGAGAGCAAGGAAGATTTAAAATGAGCCACGATAGTTACGGATCCAAATCCATCTCCTAGCAGGTTAAACTGAGACACTACTGCATATCGTCAGATCGGCATGCCTTTGCGCTGCGGAAACACTAGCAAAAATGGAAGATATGTCGATTGAGAAAAAGGAAAGGTAGTTCCTCAGAAAGATTTTCAGTCCTAAGAAAGTATGCGAGGGTTTTGTCTTCCACCTGAGGTCAAACAAGGAACTGTATGAGAGAGTCGAAAAGATTACCAACGTTATGAAGAAACGAACGTTAACCTTTTATGGTCATCTGAAGAGAATGAACCCGGAGAGATTGGCGCACAAATTGCTCACTTTACAGGAAAAACGGAAATCCCATCCCCGCCAGCTGAAGGAGGTCCACAAAGACATGCGGATGAATGATGTAAGACCAGAGGACGTAAT
Source organism: Anabrus simplex (assembly GCF_040414725.1). Taxonomy (NCBI): domain Eukaryota; kingdom Metazoa; phylum Arthropoda; class Insecta; order Orthoptera; family Tettigoniidae; genus Anabrus; species Anabrus simplex. Next base: position 1,577,093,152 of record NC_090265.1, read on the forward strand.
GGAGAGGATCATCTTTAGGAAAAAAGTTGCGGGGTTGAGGGATGATCCAGAGAAAGAACCTGCTACACCGCGGAACATCTCGGCGGGAGAACGGCTGAAAAGGAGAGTCATGTTGAAAAACCTTTAGTTACAATAGAAACTGGAAAAGGTGTAAACCTAAGAAAGAGAGGCAGGTAGTTTGTGTAACCGTAGTCCACCGCTGACTGTATCGATGTAACAAATTAATAATAATGAAATGAAATGGCGTATGGCTTTTAGTGCCGGGAGTGTCCGAGGACATGTTCGGCTCACCAGGTGCAGGTCTTTTGATTTGATACCCGTAGGTGACATGCGAGTCGTGATGAGGATGAAATGATGATGAAGACGACACATACACCCAGCCCCCGTGCCAGAGAAATTAACCAATGATGGTTAAAATTCCCGACCCTGCCGGGAATCGAACCCGTGACCCTGTGACCAAAGGCCAGCACGCTAACCATTTAGCCATGGAGCCGGACATCGATAATAATCTCACGTCCCACTAACTACATTTAAAGGTTTTCGGAGACCCCTAGGTACCTCAGTTTTATCCGGCAGGAGTTCTTTTTCTACCATCTGAGCCATTCAGCCCAGTCCACTGTAGTTAAGCGTGCTATTTTGATGTGGAAATAAGTGGACTTAACCTTAATATACTTTGGTTACTATTGACGACGGGACGTAAGTTAACTGGCTTAGCAACGAATAGAGGCCATGGCATAACGCTTAGTTTTAACATAGCCTTTATATAACCTGGTGGTGATCGGTGATTATTATTAAGTGGAAGTACAACTCGGCCTTCATATAACGAATATGTTTTCTTGCGTAGAAGGTGAGGGTTTAAGAAACACGATATGCAACTCGTGATTTAAGTCGAGTTAACTAGTAACGGACTCAATTTGCCAGCCCTCGGGTGCAAACTCAACCTCGACTTATAACTTCAATAACTTTACTGCAGTGTAGGCCTCACAGACTGTTAGAAGGCCAGAATTTCTAGAACATACGAACAACAAAGAAATACGTAACGCTGTTCCAATATGAAATTATAATTCCAGATTGAAAATGTACGAAATACTGGAGCCAGCGAGGAATTCATAACTTCGAGGGTTATGATCGTGGGAATTATCGTTTTAAGGTGAAATACAATTAGGTAAAACCGAGCGACTTGGCAGCTTTGAGCTTGCATTAGGGAGATAGTGGGTTCGAATACCACCGTCGGCAGCCCTGAGGATTGTTTTCACACCAGGCAAATGCTGGGGCTGTACCTTAATTAAGGCCATGGCCGCTTCCTTCCCACTCCTAACCCTTTAGTATCTCATCATCGCCATAAGAACTATCTGTGTCGGTGCGACGTAAAAACCAACCCAAACCCCATGGCGCAACAGCCCCGAAGGGCCATGGCCTACCAAGCGACCGCTGGTCAGCCCGAAGGCCTGCAGATTACGAGGTGTCGTGTGGTCAGCACGACGGATCCACTCGGACGTTATTCGTGGCTTTCTAGACCGGGATCGCCATCTCACCGTCAGATAGCTCCTCAATTGTTTCACGTAGGCTGAGTGGACCTCGAACCAGCCCTCAGATGCAGGTAAAAATCCCTAACGTACCCGGGAATCGAAACCGGGGCCTCCGGGTAAGAGGCAGACACGCTACCTCCACACCGCGGTGTGCGACGTAAAGCAACTTGTAAAAAAAAAAAAAAAAAAAAAAAAACTAATTAGATAAACACCCCTCCGGGGGATATGGGCGTAAAAATAACTGAGATCTGAAGGTACGCCTAGCGGAGGACACATGCCCATATGGTAAGTTCTGACACACAGTATTAACTACGTCCACGCTCACGCTCCCCACCCTGCGGTCATCTGTCACATGAACTAATTACATCGCTCTAACATCCAAAATGTCTCTTATCGTAATTACAATTGTATCCATTTGAATAGGAATTTAAATTACAGAACGCGGAAATGTACGGTTACCTAAATTATAGCAGCTGTATGTCGAGCGGAAAAACGAAGAGGAGAGAACTGACAATGCGTACTAACTCACGTGCCACGAGATGACTCGGAACACAAAGACGAATTGTTCGAGGCAAGTCAACGGTGGCCATCCAGAATGTGACTATCGCCGAGAGACATGGCTATGAGATACGCGTCGAGATATTGATCGGGAGGTGGGGGTTCGAGCACCAGCGTAGTATTCAGTGGTTCCTCAAATTCACACCAGGCAAAAACTGGAGCTGTACCTAATCAAAGCCAACCTTCTCAGTCCTGGTAGTGATGTGCTTGAGTCCGGCTTGAGCTGCTCGAACAGATGACGTCAGAGTTCGAACAAGTTCGAGCTTTGCTCGAGCTTTTGTGCACGCCGCAACCTAGCGGCTTGCTCTTACTAACACGCAGAAAACTTGAGAACGATGTGTAAGAGTATTATGCTGGACAGTAGCGGTTCGTCCTCTTTCAACTGTTACTTTCGTGTCTTTTGTACATAATATAATTTCGACCCATATCTGTATTTTTGAGACAGTCAGAATTTGTGTTTGTGCGATGATTCGTTACAAATGCCTCCATCAGAATAGGCTCAACCAATTGTATACTAAAATGTGTTGCTTAGGCCGTATATAAGCAGAAAAAGGAAACCATTACACGTGTCGAAGTAGTTACATATGTGAATGGTTATAATACTAAAAATGTATGATATTTTGTCTTCAGTTGTTGACGCATTGCTCGTCCGGCTCTATGGCTAAATGGATAGCGCGCTGCCCTTTGGTCGCGGGTGTCCTGGGTTCGATTCTCAGCATGGTTGGGATTTTTAACACCACGAGATGGTGTTTTGTTTGTTCCGGATAGACTCGATAACTACTGGACCGACTGACCTAAAATTTAGTGAGGATATAGCTTGAAATCCCGAGTTACGGAAGGGATACTTTTGATTTTGATATATTTCACGCAATCAGATAGTTAACATTGCTGCATGATAATATTTGTAAATGTATTTGTGTACACGATTGAGGAGATATCAGTCCTTTCTTACTCAAATTCTCGTATACGAGTAAAAAGGGTAATTCTCTCCCAAGGAGGGGATTCAAACACCAACCACTGAGGACAGAAGGAGCACCTCGCCTGCTCCTTAGCCAACCAAAGCATGACAACGTAAGAATAATATTACCGTATTCATAATGTTGCGTTAAACGCACGGTTGTTACAATACACATAAGTAGTGCCTTGGGAGCAAATACTTCCGGTAATAGGCGAGGAATATTTCGGATACATGCTTTGTCCTTTTCGTAGCATATTATCATAATCTAAGCCTTCTAATTTTATGGGCAGTCTTTATTCTCCATAAGATATACGTCAATGACTGAATGTAGTAATAGCGCGCAACTTCGTTATCAATATCACACACACACCTGCGTGAGTGGTGCTTCATTTCATATGCTATTTGCTTATCTGCACGTTCGCGCTGTAGCCCGAATCAGGCTCCACCTTCGGTCACGTGACTGCTCGGGCTTGCTTCGAACAGGTTCGAACATCGGCGCTATCGGGTCGGCTCGATCCCGCTCGAACACAGGTATCGTTTGCCCATCACTAAGTCCTAGCCTTTTCTTATACCAACTTCGCTGAAAAACTGTAAGGCGACGAAAAAGGAATGTTTTCCCAAGAAATTTCCTAACCACACTCCAGGCAAATCGTGGGATGGTACACACAAATTAAAACCAGATCCATTCATGGAAAGATCTAGTATGTACAGTGCACAGTGTACAGTCTTGTGGCATGGCAATGACCAACTTTAATTGACCTGTCTCCGTCTCATCCTGTCTTTGAAATATGGAAGTGACTGAGGTATGCTAGTAATGCCATTTCTTATGCAGCCAATCCTAGTGATAAGTGGTATGAAAGAGTCGCTCATAGGGTTGGTTTGTGTGGACTTTGCAGACAGATTTTTTATTGTTACTTTTTTTTTACTATTTGCTTTAAGACGTATCGACACAGATAAGTCTTATGGCGACGATGGGATAGGAAAGGCCTAGGAGTGGGAAGGAAGCGACCGTGGCCCCAGAATTTGTCTGGTGTAAAAATGAAAAATAACGGTAAACCATCTTCAAGGCTGCCGACAGTGGGGTCCGAACCCACTATTTTCCCAACAGGCTGATATAACAGCAACGGATGATATAGTGAGGAAAGCAAAGGGAAAATATCTCACCTCATTCCCTTACTACGCCTCTTCAGTGCTGCTCAAGCTACATGTGAAAGCTGATAATGGAATTGTTGGGGATCCAACCAGCCTTCGGGCTGAGTATTCAATATACATGACGTATTCCAAATAATTACAGTGACGTACACTAGACCAGATAATAAAGCTGATCAGAATGCCAGACGACGCACACATACACCAGGCACGGTGATGTTCTAGCTCAATAATCCTGGGAAGTAGCACGGTGGTGTTGGTGGTGGTGATTTCAAACAAATGAGATTAAATCAGTGCCTCCACACACAGTAGTTCTTTGTAAGGATGAAGGTACAATTAATTTTGAACTTGCCTTCAGCGGATCTCCAGGAGGTTGTGCTGACCACAGGGTCTGCTCCATAGTAAGCAGTGAGACTGTAAAATGTTTTCCAGCCAGTCGAACACTATCCATATTAATTGTACCGGGCGGTACACCTCCACGCCGCTGATTTAAAAGTTGCGCCAGTTGAAACTCCTCTGCTGGAGGATGTCTGAACTTTATTGACGGTATTAATTTTCAAGTTTCTCAGAAGATGTCACTACCTGTAAATTTTGGAGTTTTAGAACTGTGTCATTTTTTATGTGTTTTTGTTTTGCTTGAAGTAAGAAGTGTGAACTTTCTCTTCTAGAGGACACTTCTGAAGAACTACAATAGTGCACCCTAGTGCGAAGAAAAAGAACTGTTCTTTGGAGAAAATTTTATTTCAAAAGTTTGTTCTTTGTTAAATTTCTTTCAGTCATTGGTTAAGTTGGCAATATTACCCCTTTCTTTCCCCTTGTTTTAAATCTAGCCAATCCCGAATTTCTGAAATTAATTTTCCACCAATAATGTGTTTCTTCTTCATCTTGTGTAGGGGTTTCTCTTTTTTCTCCAATAAAGTGATTGTGGGCGGGTGTTCTCATTCCCCTAACGCCTAGAACCTTCCGCGAGAGTATATAAACTGCTGATTTTAGGGTCTCTGCGCCACTTCTGTTCCATCTTTCAGTGTGTATAGTACATAGCAGGGGGCGGGAAGCGCCTCTTTCTCCGGCAGCGGTCAACAACCAGGTAATGGCCAATTAATAACTTCTTTCTTTGCTAGCTCAGCAGTTTAACTCTCGGGGCGGGTCCGAAGTTTTTCCGTTATGTAACCTTCCTTAAAAATGTAAAGAAACTGGTATCTATTCTATCTTTTAAACTACGTATTGGGATAGAGAGTGCTTTACCCTCTCGAGCTCCTACTCATATTGTTTTGAGGTGAACTTATTTTCTCAACCTATTCTTCCTTAACATTATGTAAATTTGTTTCTTTTCTAAGGTCACCTCCGTAGTATGGGATTAGCCCTTGCATCAGTGGCCTAGAGCCAAATCAGGTTTTAAAAACAAAGTGTATTAGGAGTGCAGATCGCCTCCTCTCAAATTGTTATTTTGGAGGTCATGTAATTACCCCTTTTCATTTAATAGACCTCAGTAGGTTGGGTATTTTACCCCTGTGTCTATGTCCAGTGAGGACAACTTGAAGGTGGAGTTTGGTGTGGCCTTTGAGAGGCTTAGAGTTGAGAGCGAGTGGCTCTCTTTTTTGAAAATTGAGTGTTGTATGCCTCGTGGAGGCTTTTCAGTGTAATTTGGAGCAAATGTTCCTGAACATGAATGGGGTTTTCTGCCCCTCTGGTAAAACTTATTTTGAAGTAAGGTTGGGCTGATTGCCCACGAATGGTGAAGCAAGGGCGCTGAGCCCAAATTCTGTAAATATTGTAACTACCCTTTTGACTTGCTACTCTGTACCTGCCATGTTTGTTATTTCTTTATTTTAAAAAGAAAATATAACCTTGTTAAATTTTACATTTAACTTTGATTCCGTAGTTTGAGACCCGTTCACGCCCGCACCTTCTTTCACCTCTACCTACCACTAAAACACGGTAACAAGTGGTAGCAGAGCGTGGTTGAATGGGTCTCAATTTAGCCCCTTTTGACGGCTAAACATTGTTTTGTTCCGAACTCTAACAATTTTCTCAGTTGCTGGAATTTTTTTGATTTTTCAAAATTGTTCTGTTATCATGCCCGGCCCTCGCGATGTTCTCCATCTTAACTATTTGCGCAAAGAGGAGTTAATCTATGAATTAACTATTAGAAATGTGCAATCTGGAGGCACGGTTGCAGTAGACACAAATAAGCTTAGAGAGTCCCTTGAGTTGCCTATTTCCATCCCCACCTTGGGAGAGAAAGAAGTTGACGACTCTCTTTCCACGATCGTCGAAAATATTACTGGGCTAGCTTCTGTAGTTAGTTTTTTTGATGAAAATGATCCTTCTCCTAATCAAATGAAGCGGGTGCAAGCCAGGCTATATAACTTTTCAAATAGAGTTAACGATCTGTTGTCTCTGAAGTTGAATGACGTTCAGAGGAAGGAAGCTAGTACGCTGCTTGAAAATATTTCTGAATTGTCTAGCAAGGTCACTCAATTGTTAACGGGGGAGGTTCCTCCCAAAAGCGATCTACCCACCACAGTGAATGTAGGTAGTGAGGAAGAGCCTCCTAAGGGAGAAGCAAATAGGAAAACCATTGCTGCTCAAACAACCTCTGCCCCATTGGACGAGTCTGAACGCCGTAACTCATTAAATAATGTACGTTCTGAATTAACTTCCTTGCCATTGAAACCTTTACCTACTATGTCACCCGGGTTTAGTAGCTTGCCTCATCCATTGGCAATGTTGCTCAGAGGTATCTCTAAGTTTTCCGTTAATACCACCAGTGACGTAATTTCATTTTTAAGATTTCTAGTTGAATTTCAGGATCATGCCCTTGTGTTTTCTCTTTCTCCATGTCAAATTTTGCAAATTATCTATCCTTATGCAATTGGTATTCTCTCTGACAAAATAGTAAGAGCCATAGCTGAACAGTCATCTATTGAAGATTTTCATGCACACTTGCTTGCAAATTTTATTCCTGCTCGCGCGAGGTCATCTCTGATTCAGAAGTACTATTATCGTGTACAGCGCTTGGATGAAAACTTGGCTGATTTCATACAGGACATTAAGTTTTATACTAGGGTGTTTGCCCTTCATTTTCCTGAAGATCAGATTGTACAGGCTATTGTAGAGGGAATTTCACCTCCCTATAGGTCATATTTGTGTTTCGCGGCGTGCCCGCAAACTTTCTCTGAACTTGAAGCATTGGCCGTCTCAGCGGAAGGAGTGAGATACGCCGATTCCTTGCGTGTCGCGAAAGAACCTTCTTTTAGTAATACTCGGCCTCCACCTCGCCGACCTGTCAATTCCCGTAAATGTTATGCTTGCGGGTCGCCTGACCATCTTCGCAATAAGTGTCCACTGATCAAGTCGAGTGGGACAAGGAATGGGGCTGGTTCATCACAAGGCTGTTTTAAATGTGGGGCTTTCTCACATATCGCCAAGAATTGCCCAAACTCAAATAGCACCCCCTCCTGCTCAACTTCTGGTTCCAATTCCACCAATGCCAGTAATAAAATGTGACTAGCGGCTTCGGCTGAGTCGACTAATTCTGCTTCCCAAGGCTCAGCCCCTGACAAAAAGGTTGTGAATTCAGGGAACGATCAGTCTTCAAATTCATCTTTTGAATGCCCTAAAGAATGTCTTAGGATTGCGGCGGATACCCCCGCACCTATTCCTTTTCTTAAGATTGAGTTAAATAACGAGCCTACAACCGCTCTATTAGATTCAGGTAGTGTTTGTTCAATTATTTCGGACCAATGGTATTCAAAATTTAAGTCTGTTTGTAAATTACCTGACTATGATTCATCTCCTGTTCAATATGTTTCGGCTAATTCATCCCCATTAGAAATTCTAGGTTCTGTAAATGCCAAAATTCGTATTTTTAAATTTACATGGAAAATCAAACTGTTTGTGGCTAAGCACTTGTCTTGCCCCATCATACTGGGAGCGGACTTCATTTCTCACACTGGTCTTGTGCTCGATCTCCAGAGTAAGTCGTGCACATTCAAGTTTGCGTCCAATTATAAAATTCCCTTGCTAAAGTCTAATTCTGTATCATGTTCTTCTATTTCGCCTACCCAGGATGAGATGTTGTTAGACCTTAGACATCTACCTGAGGAGCAGGCTGATAGTATTCGTAAATTATGTCAGTCATTTCCAGAGGTGTTCTCTGATACTCTTGGTGTTACTGACCTTATTGAATACAAAATTGAGGTCACGGATTCGATTCCTGTCCGTTTTCCACCATATAGGCTATCTCCACCTAAAATGAAGGCATTGAAAGAAATCATCGATCAAATGTTGAAGGATGGTATTATTAGGCCATCTAAGTCGGCGTATTCGTCGCCTATTTTTCTAGTCCCGAAACCCCAAGGAGGCTTCAGGCCTGTCATTGATTATAGGGCTCTCAATCGGAAGGTGGTGTTACAATCTGTGCCCCTTCCTGACCTTCATTCTTGTTTTTCATGGTTTCGTAAGGCCAAGTTCTTTACTATCTTGGACTTGAATCAGGCCTATAATCAAATTCCCCTTGCCGAAGAGTCTAAACACCTTACAGCGTTTGCCACGGACTGGAACTTATACGAATACAACCGCGTGCCTTTCGGGCTCCCCACGGGAGCAGCTGTACTCACTAGGCTACTAGATAGGGTTTTCTCCGACATCAAATTTGAGTACTTATATCACTACTTGGATGATGTCGTCGTATTTTCAGAGACTTTTGAAGAACATCTAGATCATCTGCGAGAAGTCCTCGATCGCCTTCGTAAGGCTGGGTTAACTGTCAAGTTGTCCAAGGCTGCCTTTGCTAAGCCCTCTATGTAATTCCTAGGGCATATTGTGTCACCTGATGGTGTAGCAGTCGATCATTCTAGAACACAGGCCATCCGTGATTTTAAACCTCCCAAGGACATTAAAGGTATCGCCAGGTTCATTGGTATGGTGAATTTCTTCAGGAAGTTTATTCCTAACTTCGCTAATAGAGCGGCGCCGTTAAACCTTCTTCGTAGGAAAGGCATCAAATTTGAGTGGGGACCTTCTCAACAAGCCGCTTTTGAAGACCTTAAATTAGCTCTCTGTAATGCCCCTGTACTTGCTATGCCTGATTTCTCGAAGAAATTCATCGTCCAAACCGACGCGTCGTCGTCAGCAGTAGCTGCAGTCCTTCTTCAAGAGACTGAACTAGGGAGGCGACCCATCGCCTATGCATCTAGGACTCTATCGGCTCAAGAAGCCAAGTATTCTATCTATGAGCTCGAAGGGTTGGCAGTCTTATTTGCCTTAGAGAAGTTCCGTCTCTATCTGGAACATGTCAAATTCGACCTGGAGACAGATAATCAAGCCTTAAGCTGGGTCTTAGGTAGGCCGCGTCGTACTGGTCGTCTAGCCCGTTGGGCCATCCGTATTTCTGCCTTCCAATTCGATGTCAGGCATATCAGAGGTACCGAAAATGTTGTTGCTGATGGACTCAGCCGTATGTTTTCTAACGACGTCGAGACCCATGAACCGGTCGGCAGTTCATCACCTTCCGAGTCCATACTATCTGATGTTAATGCCATCTTAACAGATGCTCCCATGCTCTTTAGGGATATCGAGAAATACCAACGTGAAGATCCGACGCTGGCTCCGATAATGGAAACCCTTTCTTCTGGGGAACATGTCGTCCCTTATGTTCTAAGGAATGGTGTTCTATGTTGCCCATCGAGGCATGATAAGATGATGAAAGTTGTCGTTCCAGCTGTTCTTGTACCTATGATCTTCAAGTATTATCATGAGACCCCATTAGGAGGGCATCTTGGTATCTTTAAAACTCGTGAAAAGATTCGTGAAATGTTCATCTGGAAAGGCATGGACGGTGAAATCCGTGAACTAGTGAAGGCTTGCAAACCCTGTTTGCTTAGTAAACCAACTATGTCCACCAAGGTAGGCCTTTTGTCTTCTCATCAAGCGTCGCGCCCCATGGAACGCCTGTATATTGATTATGTAGGACCCTTCCCCCAGTCTAAGGGAAATGCTAACAAGTTTATCTTTGTATGCGTAGATGGCTTTACTAGATTTTCCTGGTTATTTCCGACTAAGCTGGCTACCGCTCAGTCTACCATTACTTGCTTAAATTCTATTTTTGCCTCTTTTGGTCCGTGCCAATATATTGTGTCTGATAATGCTAAGGCGTTCACATCTAATCTTTTTCGTAAATTCTGTTTCGACTTGTCCATCTCTCATGTAACTACTTCTGCTTATTACCCTCAACCATCTCTGGCTGAACGGGTTAACCGTAATCTCAGGTCCGCGCTTATTGCCTATCATCATGAAGATCATTCCAGGTGGGATACGTCCCTGCATTGGTTAGCTTTTGCTTTGAATTCGGCGGTTCATGAATCACATAAATTTACTCCAGCCTCTTTGATGTTCAAGTTTGTTCCCAACACGCCGCTCTCTAACCTCTGGTCTCTGAGTGACATTCTACCCGAGACAATAGATCCGGACATCATTAAAGATCTTTGGAAGAAGGCTAAAGCCAATCTTAAAGTGTCTCATGAAAAGGTTAGGGAAAGGTATGATCGTGGACGGAGACCCACCCCTTTGAAGGTAGGTGACCGAGTTATGGTCAAGAACTTTGTTCCCGCGGGCAAGCTTGCCCCCAGATTTCATGGGCCTTGTATCATTCTCGATTTTCTTACGCCGGTTACGTTGTTATTAAGTAATCCAGCCACCGAGAGGATATTTAGGGTTCACCTGTCACAGGTGAAACCAGTGTAAATTTTGTGTCAACTTGCTTCATATAATTTGAAAGGAATATGAAGGTTATATTTTTTGAGTTTCACTTTTAAGGCTTTCTGCCCCTTCTATAAAATTTAGTTTCATATGTAAGTATTTTTGTAAACCCTCCCCGCACCGTTAAACTGCCATTCTGTCCTTACCACGGCCATTACCACGCTCCCGTCTCCTGCTATACACACTGTGGCTTGCTTATATTAAATGCCATGGATATCTGCACGCCGCTGGCCCCTCAACCTCTCAACCAAGCCTGTGCCCTCAAAAAAAGATGATGGTCCAACAATTCTGCCGCCTAGTTTTAATGTTTCAGTGCCCCCGCAGCCGCGTGGCGCCGTGCCGCGTCTGGGCTAGAGGAAGGGCCCCCTCGACCCCAGCGAGGACGACATGTGCACGGCGAGCCGGAGCTCTCCTCCCGGCCAAGGCTGATGTGCGGCGCACGACCTGCTACTTGCCCGCAGCCTGTATATATTCACCGCGGGCGCGGCGTGCTTCAACACCACTGTTCCCCTCATAGTGCGGGCGAGCGGTATCTCAGGGTACTTGAGGGGTCCGAGCGGCCTCCTTTGGACGCAAGCTGCAACGGCCGGTCTGGCCATCCAACTTAATCAACATCAACTACATGAACAGTTACTATAAGCAATGACTACACTTGGGAATTCAACAGCAATATTTGGTGGACATGGCAAAATTTTTCTTCACTTTCAAGTATTAAAAGTTTATCTTCTGAATTCCACTTCTACAACCATAAAGACTTTACTTCACCTGCAACAACAAAATTTTGAAACTGAATCAAACCACATTAAGAGAATCTTATAAATTTTTCGGCAATTAATCTCCATATCTACATCAAAACTTGGACCTTGTTTTCAAACAAATTTCATGTGTCACCCCTGGAGGAACTTTTGGGGGGGGGGAGGTCTGTACCGGGCGGTACACCTCCACGCCGCTGATTTAAAAGTTGCGCCAGTTGAAACTCCTCTGCTGGAGGATGTCTGAACTTTATTGACGGTATTAATTTTCAAGTTTCTCAGAAGATGTCACTACCTGTAAATTTTGGAGTTTTAGAACTGTGTCATTTTTTATGTGTTTTTGTTTTGCTTGAAGTAAGAAGTGTGAACTTTCTCTTCTAGAGGACACTTCTGAAGAACTACAATAGTGCACCCTAGTGCGAAGAAAAAGAACTGTTCTTTGGAGAAAATTTTATTTCAAAAGTTTGTTCTTTGTTAAATTTCTTTCAGTCATTGGTTAAGTTGGCAATATTACCCCTTTCTTTCCCCTTGTTTTAAATCTAGCCAATCCCGAATTTCTGAAATTAATTTTCCACCAATAATGTGTTTCTTCTTCATCTTGTGTAGGGGTTTCTCTTTTTTCTCCAATAAAGTGATTGTGGGCGGGTGTTCTCATTCCCCTAACGCCTAGAACCTTCCGCGAGAGTATATAAACTGCTGATTTTAGGGTCTCTGCGCCACTTCTGTTCCATCTTTCAGTGTGTATAGTACATAGCAGGGGGCGGGAAGCGCCTCTTTCTCCGGCAGCGGTCAACAACCAGGTAATGGCCAATTAATAACTTCTTTCTTTGCTAGCTCAGCAGTTTAACTCTCGGGGCGGGTCCGAAGTTTTTCCGTTATGTAACCTTCCTTAAAAATGTAAAGAAACTGGTATCTATTCTATCTTTTAAACTACGTATTGGGATAGAGAGTGCTTTACCCTCTCGAGCTCCTACTCATATTGTTTTGAGGTGAACTTATTTTCTCAACCTATTCTTCCTTAACATTATGTAAATTTGTTTCTTTTCTAAAGTCACCTCCGTAGTATGGGATTAGCCCTTGCATCAGTGGCCTAGAGCCAAATTAGGTTTTAAAAACAAAGTGTATTAGGAGTGCAGATCGCCTCCTCTCAAATTGTTATTTTGGAGGTCATGTAATTACCCCTTTTCATTTAATAGACCTCAGTAGGTTGGGTATTTTACCCCTGTGTCTATATCCAGTGAGGACAACTTGAAGGTGGAGTTTGGTGTGGCCTTTGAGAGGCTTAGAGTTGAGAGCGAGTGGCTCTCTTTTTTGAAAATTGAGTGTTGTATGCCTCGTGGAGGCTTTTCAGTGTAATTTGGAGCAAATGTTCCTGAACATGAATGGGGTTTTCTGCCCCTCTGGTAAAACTTATTTTGAAGTAAGGTTGGGCTGATTGCCCACGAATGGTGAAGCAAGGGCGCTGAGCCCAAATTCTGTAAATATTGTAACTACCCTTTTGACTTGCTACTCTGTACCTGCCATGTTTGTTATTTCTTTATTTTAAAAAGAAAATATAACCTTGTTAAATTTTACATTTAACTTTGATTCCGTAGTTTGAGACCCGTTCACGCCCGCACCTTCTTTCACCTCTACCTACCACTAAAACACGGTAACATTAATAAATGAAATTCCAAGTGTATAAAGGTAAAATAAAACAAGACACACTTCCAGGTAACCTAGAAATTAAAAAGTACACTATACCAGACATTGCACTAAATCGGTATAACGGATGAGAACCTGTTACCTCCAAACTCCCTAGAAAATTCGAAAATTCCCATGAAACTGGGGCCCAGAAAATATAGAACATAAATATGCAAACGTAAACAGTGTTCCACCCACTGGGTTTAAACGCTTTCTTCCTGCAAGTGTAAACTAACTGTTGATAGAAATTCCAAGATATTAAGGAGGTAAGGTGACATAAACAATTCATTAAATGAAGATCAAAACGTAGCTATGTAAAATCATGAATATACTATATATATATATATGCGTGCGTGCGTGTGTGTGTGTGTGTGTGTGTGTGTGTGTGTGTGTGTGTGTGTGTGTGTGATTTAAGGAGGACCGAGCTCGATAGCTGCAGTCGCTTAAGTGCGGCCAGTATCCAGTATTCGGGAGATAGTAGGTTCGAAACCCACTGTCAGTAGCCCTGAAGATGGTTTTCCGTGGTTTCCCATTTTCACACCAGGCAAATGCTGGGGATGTATCTTAATTAAGGCCACGGCCGCTTCCTTCCCACTCCTAGCCCTTCCCCGTCCCATCGTCGCCATAATACCTATCTGTGTCGGTGCGACGTAAAGCAACTAGCAATAATAATAATAATAATAATAATAATAATAATAATAATAATAATAATAATAATTTAAGGAGGCACACGTAGACTCCCTAGAAACTTAAAACTTGGTACCCGAAAAACCTGATATCCCGAAGATTTTCGATTTTCTAATCGTAGAACTCAACGAGGGGGTTAAGTTGGAAAGTTCAAAATTAAGACTAAAAAAAAAACCAACACAAATACGCAAACGTAATCAGTTTTTTCACTCATTAGGAACATTCTGTGTGTGGAGGCATTGACACCGTGTACTCAAGAATAATGCTAGTGTATTGACACTTAAATTTATACAAATCTTTCGGTTTGTTGAAGCTCTCCATGTCATCCTATCCTGTGCTAACCTTTTCATTTCTCCGTAACTACTACATCCTGCATCTACTCTGATCTGTTATATTCGTGTATGTGTACACCACTATCGTTCTTGGCACCTACGGTACATTTCCCTCAAAAACCAACTGAACAAGTCCTTAATGTGTGTTCTATCATTCTGTTTTGTCTTCTGGCTAATTTCGCCAAATCGTTCTCCTCTCTACCCATCACACCATCATTCTTCTGTAACACCACATTTCAAAATCTTCTATTCTTTCTAAGCTAGTTATGGTCCATGTTTCACTTCTATACAATGCCACGTTGCAGAAAGTCTTCAAAAACATTTCTTTTTTTCTAATTCCTATATCAGTGTGCGAAGTGACAAATTTTCTTTTAAGAAAGACATTTCTTGCTTGTGCCAGTCTACAGTTTATGTCCTCCTTACTTCTGTTATCTTTAGTTCTTATATTACCCAAGTAACAATGTTCATCTACATCCTTTAAGACTTCCTTTCCTAATCTAATATTTCCTGCATCCACTGCACCCCATTACTTTTGGTCTGGATGCATTTGCTTTCATCTTGTACTCCTTTTCCAATATAGTGTTCATGTATGTATGTATGTATGTATGTATGTATGTATGTATGTATGTATGTATGTATGTATGTATGTATGTATGTATGTATGTATGTATGTATGTTTGTTGGGTAATCAGCCCGAAGGCTGGTTTGATCCTCTGCAGCTTCGCCAACAGCTGTCATAAATAGCCTAGGCGTCACTGAAGAGGCGTACTAGGGAAACGAGGAGTGAGGTAGTTTCCCGTTGCTTTCCTCACCGAGCCAGCAGTTGCTCTTACATATCAGTCTGCCAAGCCCACTGAAATGTATGCACCAACTGACCCTATGAGCGATATCTTCACACCATTCATAACAGGGACTGGCTGCATAAGGAATGGTATTACTAGCATCACTCATACCTCAGTCACTTTCATATTGTCAAAGCCAAGGATGAGACTGTGACAGGTCAATGAAAGTAACAAATTTGATATAGCCCATACCAGAAGACATAGTGCACTGTAAACACTACATACCGCCTGTTGTAACCAAGGTTGAAGTTTACAAAACACAACTTTTATTGCTTCACTTTATGATATTTACACAAATAACAGAAATTTATTTTGAAGCAAAAAGGAATATTGAATCTTGAGAAAAGTCTGTCTTTATACAATATGTACAGGTTTACAGTCTTTATATACACTTCTATCTTGAAAAGATAGTCTTTGTGAACTGACACGTTGATAGTCGAAAACTATCTGGCACACTAACATCAATGTCTTTGAGAGTCCTTGTTTGTTGAAGTGCCTGAATTCCTAAAAAGCAAGTTCAATTGATTGAAGAAATTCCACCTAGCGAAACTAAGGGAGCTTGCGTAAATTAGGGAATGAAAATGGCTTGTAAAAGAATTACGGAACATAGGCAGCGGAAATAGGTAAGGGAGCGGTGACCAGAGGTGAAACCTCGTACTGCCAGAAATTCAGTCCACCTGGTCGAAGCACATTTTCAAGAGGAGTAGCCTCCGTGCTCGACGTAGGGTGTATTCTGGAGCTGGACACCGGGGCAAGTGGGCAAGTGAGCAGGCAGGGAGCTCCTATTTATAGTACACTCGATGGTCAGGCACGCGCACTGAGGGCTGCGCGTCGAAGCTAGCAGAATGATACACAGGCGCGCGTGCAGCTGGCTGGCGGAGCGAGAAGGAAGCGCCGGACATACAACACCGCCAGCAAAGGCACATAGTGTTCATATAATTCAGCAATTTTTCCAGATTCTGTACAGACTCAGATAAAATACAGTAATAATATTTTCTGCTAATCAAGGAGTTTGGATTTCTTTTCCTTGGATAATGATTCTATTTCCAAATTCCTTTTCGATTCCCTTTACCGCCTGTTCTATATCATTGAAAAGGAGAGGGGACAAACTGCAGCCTTGCCTCACTCCTTTCTGGATTGCTGCTTCTTTCCATAGCCCTCGATTCTTATCACTGCAGACTGATTTTTGTACAGATTGCAGATAATCCATCTTTCTTGGTATCTGACCCCGATCATCTTCAGAATCTCAAAAAGCTTAATCCAACCAACATTACTGAATGCATTCTCTAGATTTACGAATAACATGTACGTGGGCTTATCCTTTTTACTCGATCGTCTAAGATCAGACGTATAATTAGGATTGCTTCACGTGTTCCTGAATCTCTTCTGAAGCCTAACTGATTTCCTCCCAACTCTTGCTTCTCCATTCTTCTGTAAATAATAACTGTTAAAATTTTGCGAGCATTATATACTAAACTAACGGTGCGCTAGTTTTCACATTTGTCAGCACATGCTTTCTTGGGAATAGGTGTAACAACATTCTGTCTAAAATCCGATGGCACTTCTTCTTTATCATACATCTTACACAGTAAATGAAATAACCTCATGTTGGTTTCTCCTAAGGCAGTCAGTAATTCTGAGAGTGTGTTATCAATTCTATGTGCCTTGTTCTTGTTTAAATCTCTCAAATCTCTGTCGAATTCTGACCTCAAGACTGGGTCAACCATTTCATCAGCATCAACAGCCTCTTCTTGTTCAAGAACCTTCTCATCTATTTCTTTCCCTTGGCACAGTTGCTGAATATGTTCATGCCATCGTTCTGCCTTGTCTTCTTTCCCTAGAAGTGGTTTTCCGTCTGAGCTCTGGTATTCATACACCTAATTTTCCTTTCCCCAAAGACTTCCTTGTTTTTGTTATATGAAGCATCTACCTTTCCTACAGCCATACAATCTTCAGTATCCTTGCATTCCTCTTTCATCCATTCTGCATTAGCTGTCATGCATTTTATATTTACTTCATTCTTTAATCCGCCCTCTTAATATTTTTGCGTTCTTGTACTTTGACCGTTTATTAATCAGGTCTAGTATGTTCTGAGTCATCCACTGATTCTTACTTGATCTTGGTTTTGTTCCTAACATTTCTTCAGCAGCCCTATTTCTTTCATTCTTCACGGCTGCTCACACTTCATCTATTGTTTCCTTCAGCCTTTCCATCTAGTCCCTGCGCAACATGTTCCTTGAAATATGTCCTCACACTGTTTTATTTCAACTAATCTACATCACATCGCCTTCCATTCCTTCCTTTCTTCAATTTCTTCAACTTCAGACAGTAGTTCATGGTCACTAAGTTGTGGTCAGAGTCCACGTCAGCTCTTAGGTAGGTCTTACAATCCAACATCTGGTTTCTGAATCTCTGCCTAATCATAATGAAGTCTATTTGATACTCTCCAGTGTCTCCAGGTCTTTTCCAAGTATACAGCCGTAGTTTGTGGTGTGTGAACCAAGTATTAGAAAGGATTAAATTATTATCGGCACAGAATTCTACCATCCGACATCCTCTTTCATTCCTTTGTCCCAGTCCGAATTCTCCTACTACAATGCCTGCTCTTCCTTGGCCTACCACTAAAAAAAGTATTAAACCTGAAGCTAATTGTTTTACACTTTTAACGAAGGTTTACGGCGACGCAAGGATGGGAAAGTGATAGAACTGGGATAGCAGCGTCCCTGGCCTTAATTAAAGTACGGCCCCGGCATGTGTCTGGTGTGAAACTGGGAAATCACAGAAAACCATATACTTAAAAAAGGAAAGTTTAAAAGTTCGTTTATGATAATAAAAGGCTAAAATTTATTTTATAGAAACCTAAAAATCCGGGCCCTAGTTATGAGTAAATTGAGATATATGTATTAAAATGAACGCAAACATCCAGTTCCCGGAAGAGATTGGGCGAAAAACCCAGCCCGACCGGGAATCGCGCCCGGCACTATACTCTGAACCGAAGGCCACTACGCTGACGAATCAGCCAAGGAAGATAATATTCTAAAATTTATTTATTTATTTATTTATTTATTTTATGTTACCTGGGAGAGCTGTAAAATTAGGAGACGCATGCATCCATAACTTACTTTCATTACGGAGAAAGAGTGAGAAACAGTGGAAATGAGTTCAAGTAAACATCGCATTCAAGTAAATGAAAGTAAAGCCGCCTCCGTATAGTTATGAGGGATCCTGGGCTAGTGGAATGTATTGGCCTCCATAATCTGCAACCTCGGTACTAAGTGGGATAGAGTAGTTAATTGTGTGTTCAGATGCCTCTGACGTCAGAAATTTTTGACTAAACTTCAGGGAGATGTTCTTCTCGAGAAATGGTAGTCTCATCTCTGTAATTTCTCTATTTCCTCGCAATGAACCGAACACGTTTCCTTCTCGGTGAAGCGAGTACGTCTTTCCCACCTGGGGCTAGGCAGTCCCAAACACCATAAGCGAGATAGGAAATGTTTAATACAACACACACACACATCAAGACGCGTTCAGTTTTTTTATTACAGTTTCAGTTAGAAACACGAATCGAGCCGGTGCTAGAGCGCGAAATAAAATATTTCAGACTGAATCTACCAGCAAATTACATCTGTTTCATAATGATAATAGTTCATTAACATTTTGTGTTATCATGAAGAAAGTCGTGAAGAATCTGAGCCGAAATCCATACAAAATAAAAGTCACAGAATAAGGAACTGCAATCACTTGTATTCAACTATGACAGGCTGGTCTTCATTACAATAATTTATATTTGAACATTTTAAGGATATAATTATAGACATGTATTTCCAAGAACAGCTGTAATGCACGTAAATGCGCATTCAATTTGAAGTCCACTGTGCAATTAGCTTCAAATAGTGGAGAACATGCAAGCAACGGATAACATCATCTGTTCTGGTGTTCCGCAAGGTTCAACATCTGGTCCTTCGCTGTCGTAGCTCGCGCTGCCCATAACTCACTGTAGCTTCACTCGAGCGTGCCGGAGTCACAGACTGACTGACAGACAATCAAGTTGGAACAAAGCGACGTTTATAGCAGATAGGGGTATACATATTACCATCTGTTATTAGCCTCTAGATTAGCTTCCGTAGCTCAAGCGGCAGCCCACCGGCCTCTCACCGCTTTCAAATCCTGGTCACTCAATGTAGGATTTGTGCTGGACGAAACGGAGGCGGGACGGGTTTTTCTCCGGGTGCTCTGGTTTTCCCTGTCATCTTTCATTCCAGTAACACTCTCCAATATCATTTCTTTTCATCCGTCAGCCATTAATCATTGCCCCAGAAGAGTGCGACAGGCTTCGGCAGCCGGCACATTTCCTATCCTCGCCGCTAGATGGGGGCTTCATTCATTCCATTCCTGACCCGGTCAATGACTGGAAAAAGTTTGTAGGTTTTTATTTTTCATTAGCCTCTAGGTTAGCATGCAACAGTATCGCTGATAGAAGTGAAATGACAGCAAGACTGAAATCGCTGACGCATAAAAGGACACTGCCATCACAAAGGAAGTATATGCTGCTTAAGAATATCCATAGATTCACCTATTTATTTCAGGAACTAATTACTTGCGTATCTCTGGACGGAGTCAATCACTGCTTCTATTCTCCTATTTCAGGCTCTTATGATCGCATTTACTTTACTACTTCCACTTGTTACGGTCCATACCCCAGCAATATCACGTCCGAGGCCCCGAGTGTCTTTCCTTCTCATCTAAGCCATTCGTGACCATTTCTTTCAAGGAGTGGACCTTACTGATACAACCGGTTCGTCGTCGTCATATTCCCAAGATACTGGGTTCGATCCTAGCTCAAGTCGGCGGTTTTTAAGGGTCCACGGGTTGTGGACAATCGACACATTAAAGAACTCTTGACACCCCAGCGTAATCTTAAAATCCATAACAATTAAAGGAGCGTTAACGGAACGCATACTTATTTTATTTTTTATTTTTTTCGGATGAGCCAACTATGGTCTACGAAAAATTATCAAAATATTTTGCAGCTTAGGCTATTGGGACTTCTTGTGCATTCTTGAAAGCTTTCTTCCTTGCACACACATTTTCATTCCTTTGCGTTGATACTGTTTAGATTCTTCTAATCGTTCTCACGTCTCAATCCTTTCTTAAATTCAAATTGCGATTTATCTTGCCACTTTTCGGAAATTTTTTCTGTTATTTGTTAGTGTTTCAGGGATGTTCAAGTTCCAGTAATAATGTTATTGGCTTTACGTCCCACTAAATACTTGTACGCTTTTCAGAGACGCCTAGGTGCCTTTATTTAGTCCCGCAGGAGTTATTTTACTTGTCAGTAAATCTACCGACATGAGGCTAACGTATTTCACCACCTTCAATTACCGCCTGACTGAGCCAGGATCGAACCTGCCAAGTTGGGGTCAGAAGGCCAGCGCCTTAACTGTCTGAGCCACTCAGCCCGGCTTAAAATTCCAATATATTGTTTGACCCGTTTCTACGAAAGCTATGGTTTCTTGCGTGTGTTGGCGCTGTGGATTATGCAGTTTACTCTTACAGTACCGGTAATTCATCCATCCGTTCCAGGTGTCCATAAATGACGAGGAATTACGGTGTCCATTAAAAATTCTTGTTTAAGGTATCATTCTCGTTGGGTCTATGGTATCTTTCTCCGTTTATGAGTAGTAGTAGTAGTAGTAGTAGTAGTAGTAGTAGACGGCTTTAAAGGAATTACAGATCTTCTCTTTCATTTTCAGAAATAGATGATCGACATTTTGATCTAAAGTGTAATCAATCATCACTAATTCTCAAACCTTTCTTTGGTGTTCAGAACTTCAGGAATAAACCAAAGCGTACTAGACGGATACAAATATTAGTTTTCCTTGTCCCAAAAAATGACCACATTATCTTCAATAAATGGAAATCACGTGATCATTCGAATCCCATCCTTTTTGGAGTTCAGACCTCAAAGAAGTTAATATGGAAATACCTTTGTCCGTTACAGCTTTACAGACACAAAGAAACTTGACCAAATATCAAAGTACTTACCCTGAAAGTAAATTAACAACAATCGCCTTATGGTTCTCGCCACTAAGAAGGACGGGAACAGGGAGAAACAGTCGCCATTTCTCCCTGATGACATCGAATCAGATGTTTGAATTTAGAAACCAAGCTCATCTATCACATTATTAGTAGTATTACTGTTATAACTATCAATGGTTATTTAAACGTTTAGTGAGTAGATGAAGTACAGGGCATTACTAAAATCGATATAAGCTGCATTTTGCTCTTATTTTCAACGCAGCAGTGATATTTTTACGAAACAATGGCAGAGCAACAGTCACAATGAAAAGATAAAAGCTAAGTATTATGAATAAGCTCGACTGATGTAGCTATACGTATCAACTGGTTTCGATGTTGGGGTTATGTGAAGTGAATGGAGAAGCAGTAGAAAAGGCCACAGAGCTGGCTGGGAGGAGAGGATTGTGGAGGCGTTCACTTCATTCACTGGGGTTTGCTGACTGAATGATGAAAGGCAGAAGAGTCTATAGAGAATATGTAACTTCATATTTTACTAATCAATGAGTAATCAAGATACAGTTTGTACACTTCTGAAAACTATACTAAGTCTATTGTTTGGTACAACTGTTCTACGTAGTCTTTCACGGCCATTAAATGGCATTATGTTACTTTCGGGACCTTAGGTCATATTATAATTATTTTACGCTGACGACGCGTTTTAATCTTGCAAACCACGATCGTCTTCAGAGCAATAACAATGAATAATGAAAACCGTTAACGGCAATTATCACTCCATAGTAAGTGGACTCAAGATAGAAAAACCCTAATAGAAATGTAGTTCATTCTAGGGCCTCCACAGTCAAAAAGAAAGATGGACGGTGGCCATGATCTACTCATTCAGTAATATAGCTATTTCATTTGTTAAAATCATTCGTGTGTTGAGAAATTCATATCGCCTCAGGAATTATTCTAGGTGTAAAACGTGTCACCTTACAATAATGATAGATGTTGCATCAAAAATGATTTGATGGTCATTATGTATGGCATGTTCCGCCACACCAGACTTCTCTGACTGACAAAAACGTAAGTGCCTGCGATTCCTTAACCTCGTTGCTGCCTTCCTGCATGTTTGGCCAACATAACCAGATACATTCTAGCACAGTTTAAACCAACAGGATAGTTAACAGATGATGATATTAGGCTTAAAGATGGTTTTGATATTTTGCTTTCTGAGAATATTGCCAATCTTATCCATGACAGATTGTACGTGTGGCAAGAAGGCCAGGCTCAACGAGGAGAAACGCGTAATAATCTGTATTTGGCTTAGGTTGTATCACTTCGTCAATCTGTTTCATTGAATAGCCACTCAGGAATGTTCTGGTTAGGAATTCAAATTCACCGTTTAACTTATCCTCCTCATAAACCTCCCTTGCTCATTCGGTTTACCGTAAATCCACCCGTTCTAACAGATATCTTCATGGGTCCTCTCAACACCATTCTTGCCAAAAGCGTGCTGTGCTCACCCATGGTTGCAAGATTAAAATGTGTCAGTGTACAATAATTATAACACGACCTAATATCCCCAAAGTAATATAATGTCATTTAGGATCAAGTTTGGGAAAATTATTTCTGATCATTGCTTGAATATTTAAGTGGCATTTAAAATAACGACCATTTGTTTCGAATATAGTATAGGTGTCACCTTGCTCCATTTTATGAGGCACCGATCTTACATAAACCGATGACAACAACCAGTCTTCTTCTTCTTTTCCTACCGCTTTTTCCCACACCTGTGGGGTCGCGGATGCGAACTGCGTAGCACATGTGGATTTGGCCATGTTTTATGGCCGGATGCCCTTCCTGACGCCAACGCTATATGGAGGCATGTTTCTGTAGTGGTTGGTAGTGTGGTATGTTGTATGAATATGAAGAGGAGAGTGTTGGGACAGGCACAAATACCCAGTCCCCGAGCCAGAAGAATTAATCAGAAGCGATTAAAATCTCGACCCGGCCGGGAATCGAACCCGGGCCCCTCTTGTTATTTAAAGAAACCTAAATATTTATGAATGTCACACGTGCTAGAATACGAGTTCATCAGTCTTGAGAAATGGGTTTATTCAAAAATTCATGTGTTTCTCAATGTGTTCGTTCATTTACAAGGAAGGATTGTCTAGCCGAGTTGATTAAATGTTAGTCTATTGTCCTCAACGCAAATCTGGCCATGTCTCTTGGCATTTAAGAGTGCTTAAATGTAAGAAGTTTCGTGTCAGTAGATTTACTTATTAAGAAATATTTCTCCATGCAAAACGTCGGTCCTGCGACATCACATAATGTGCGTTATTAGTAGAAGGGACATTTAAAGTAAAGTAAAGTAATCGTATCCTCGTCCTGAGATGGTACAGCTCTTTTCAGACACACATCCGATGGAGGTGAGTTGCATGTACCATTGTGGCCGCATACCAGCACCCCCTACCATTCGTAAATTCGTTAGTACCAGGAATCGAACCCAATACCCCCTACCATTCGTAAATTCGTCAGTACCAGGAATCGAACCCAGGCCACCATGGACAGCAGCTAATAGTGCTAACCGTTACGCTACGGAGGCGGGCAGAAGAGACGTTAAATGTATACGTTTATTTATTTATTTATTTTAGTTATTCGTCTATTCATTTATAGACATATGCGTAGCGGTAGCGTTCCTGCCTCTTACCCGGAGGTCCCGGACTCGATTCCCAGCCAGTGCAAGGATTTCAATTGTGGGCTGAGGGCTGAAAGCGGTTCACTCAGCGTCGTGAGACCAATAGGGGAGCTGTCTGATATAAAATGAAACGAATCCAGTAACAAAATCCAAGCAATACTACTGAAGATGTACTCATTCTGACCACGTGACACTCACCTGAAGGCCAACTGCCTGAGTAGCAGTCGCCTTGGAAGGCCAGAGCCCTTACTAGGCTACGACTTTCTTTCTTCCTTTCTTTCTTTCTTTCTATCTTTATTTATTTATTTATTTATTTATTTATTTATTTATTTCATCAATTTTCTTTTGTTTGTTTGTTTGTTTGTTTGTTTGTTTGTTTGTTTGTTTGTAAATTAAACCTGACTGTTAACAGTAACGATAAATCCTCCCTGAACCTCCTGATATTTCTGAATCTAGGCCTATAACCTTACTGGAACACACAATGTTTTGACAGTTCAAATCAAATAGATAAGAAGTCAAGAAGTCAAGAGCTTGTTAATTTGTTTTATTTCGACATAATGGAGAGGTGTAAACCTTATTAATTTATTAAAATTTAGGGTAAGTGGAAAAAAATATTTTACAGGAAATATCCCCTCCACGTTCCGAAATGCCTCACAATGTAGAATCTACAAAATGGCATGTTCACTTCTTGTTTTGGTTATTTTAGACCCTAAATGTAAAAAAAAAAAAAGGCATTGATTTTATGTCAGACAGTTACAATTTACAATGATTAGGGAGATAATTTGAGACGTGTGTTTTAGACACAATTTTATTAGTTCGCATGAGGGGGACTGACTTTTTCTGGCAACAGCGGTCAACCGTGTCGTACATAAGCGTTCATTTAATTAAATACTACTGGGAAAAATACTAGGGGAGGCTGGCAGGCAGACCGACGGACAGACAGCGATGGGGAAGGTGGAAAAGGTGAACGACTGGCAAAGGGTTACCAGAGGGTGCATGTATTTACATGCAAATCGCATGGAGCAACTGTGGCCGTTGAAATACTGGTTATCAGGTGAATAGAAGCATAGACCTTATCGGGAACACATCTTTAACTTTTAACTGTTTAAATTTGTAGCATACCCCGAGCTCCACGCATTAGCAAGCAGGTTCATGGCTTCAAGTGTTTCCCTTCACATAGAATGATTTCCGCAGATGGGTACCAAAACTTGCCTCTTTCACAAGTAAAAGGGATGGTTAGTTCACAGCGTTCTCCTATGTAGTGCGCTGGCTTTCTGAGCTCAAGTTGATGGGTTCGATGCCGGCTCAGTACGGTGGTGCTCAAGTACGTCAGCCTCGTGTCGATAGATTTACTGGCACTTTAAAGAACTCCTGCGGGACGAAATTGCGGCACTTTGGCGTCTCCGAAAACCGTACAAGTATTTAGAGGGGCGTAAAACCAGTAACATTAATTATTGTACTTGTGTGTTCGTTTGTAATTTTAACTGCTAGTGTCGGCATCGATAGGTCATGTGTCATCCCAGCATCCACCTGAAGTTGGACACTCGACGATGGTATTTTAACTAGTATTATGTCACCTGATCAGTGGACGAGTGATAAGAGTGTCTGTCTCTGGGTCACAAGATCGTGGCTTGAATCCCGGGAGAGGTAATAGGATTTTCGAATGGGTGAAAGTAAGTCCACCCGGCACTCCATGCGTATGATGCCTGCACGTAAAAGATATGTGCTCATACATTCAAGAAACTCAGCAACAGGTCGCCCAGTAGAGTCCCGGTTTTACTGCCAACTAGCAGAGTAAGGCAAAAGGTTGAAATTGGCAATCAGGCAACCTAAACCGCGTCAAATCAAAATGCCTGCACACGGTATCTGAGGTCATGCTATTATTTTTTCCTTAGGCTGAGTGAAACCCGTTCCATTTCCTCAAACCAAGGCCAAATTAGTGACAGAGCCGGGAACAAAACCCGGGTCAACCGAAATCACGGCGTCAATGCCAACCTCCTTATTTTCAGATTCGGTAAATACCTTAGCAACGATTCCTCCCTTTATCCTAGGGGAAGAGGCGTACTTGAGCACACTACATGCATTAGACACCTACAGCTCCTTCTAGTTAGGCTCAATGGCTAAATGGTTACGTGCTGGCCTTTGGTCCACGAGGTCCCGGTTTCGATTCCCGATTCAGCCTGCAATCAAAATCAGCAACGGCCAGAGTTCTAAGAGTATACATCTTTCGAAGGGTGTTTCTGAGAACATTACTTTATTATTGATTGCAAATGGGCATATCGAGGTCGTAATGAGGTCTCTATAATCTGAACGAGAGTAGGCCTAACTAGTAAATAATCAGCAGGAAGGAAACGTAACGCGTATTTAGTTTCCAGAGGTTTAAGGCCAGGCGCTCCTCGCCACACTACATGATATTTCAGGTAAAAAGAAATTTGCCACTCAAGCACTGAGAGCCATCGTGGGAAGACAGCAGTCCCCGTCCTTTCTTCGATACAAGAATAACTAGACAATCTGTCTAATTCTTAGTGTCTCTCGAAGACTTTTGTTGTATATCCGTAGAAAAATCCACGACTGTTCGGTCAGACTATCATGTTAAGAATACGTATTTGCTTTCTTCTGCAGGCAGTTGCTGGATCACGAGAGCGTTTAATAGAGATGGTGGACCACACACAGGGAGGAGGAACATTCACGTACAATCTCGCCACTCTGAAGAAAAGAGATGAGGAAATGGGTCAATAATTTGATAGTAGTAGTAGTAGTAGTTTTCTTACTTTACGTCGCACCGACACAGATAGGTTTTATGACGACGATGGGATAGGAAAAGCCTAGGAGTTGGAAGAAAGTGGCCATGGCCTTACTTTAGGTACAGCCCCAGCATTTGCCTGGTGTGAAAATGGAAAACAACGGAAAACCATCTTCAGGGCTGCCGACAGTGGGATTCGAACCCACTATCTCCGAGATGCAAGCTCACAGCCGCGCGCCCCTAACCGCACGGCCAACTCGCCCGGTAGTAGTAGTAGTAGGAGGACGAGGAGGAGGAGGAGGAAGTAATACTTAATGTACATAATTTAAAGGAAAAAAATGGTAACGTTTTATTTTTTATGTCACACCGGATCAGAGACGTCTCATGGCGATGATGGGAGAGGACAGGGAAAGGAAAGGAAATAACCGTGGCGTTAATTAAGGTACAGTCCCTGCATTTGTCTGATGTGAAAATGAAAAATTACGGAAATAATCTTCAGAGCTGCTGACAGCGGGGTTCGAAATCACCATCTCTCGAACACAAGCTAATACGTGCATTAAGTAGATGGCTCCTGAAGACTGCACCCCTTCCATGTAGTAGGTGGAAGAATTTCCCAGCAATACGCAGGTATGAAGCAAATATTGTTTTCTTTCCTAGTGGGTTTTTTTTTTTTTTTTACTGTTTGCTTTACGTCGCATCGGCACAGGTAGGTCTTATGGCGACGATGGAAAATGAAAGGCCTAGAAATTGGCAGGAAGCGGCCGCGGCCTTATTAAGGTACAGCCCAAGCATTTGCCTGGTGTGAAAATGGGAAACCACGGAAAACCATCTTCAGGGCTGCCGACTATCTCCCGGATGCAAGCTCACAGCTGCGCGCCCCTAACCGCACGGCCAACTCGCCTATTTCCTAATGGTTTAACGTCGCATGAACACAAACGTAATCAGTCTACCGGTGCTGTTGCTAGGCCACGGAAGGAGGGTAGAAGTGAGGTTCCTCCCTTCTTTTGTCTTTAATACTACCCTCCTCTGCTGTTACCCAAGAAAGGATTATGACGACAAGGGTGACTCGAAATTTCATTCTATACGTGTTCTTTAACGTTCCAGAATGTTGGATAAAGAAAAGAGTAGGGTCTGCTTCCAGGGAAGAGAACAAAGAATGCCTGTCGCTGTAGTGACTGAGGGATTTAGATATCTAACACCTTACTTAATTATTTCACTGTCATTGAACTTCTTCGCAGGCATTCTGTTATCAAAACAGGAGAGAGCACTTCAGTGTCGTTCATGTGTTACTGATCTACATTAGAATAACATACTTCCACTCAGGCTTATAATTTTCTCCGATAAATACCTGTAGACATGGAGTTTAGTTTATTATGGCGAGGAGTGTGAGAGAGGTCCTCCTATTACGGCGAAGTCATCCCCGTACAGGCCATGAAGACCCTTACAGGAGTGCAAGCAAAAGACTTGTTACCTCGACACGACGTGGAATAGAGTATGTAACCCGGTACTCATTTCTAGTGTAGAGTTAGTAAACCACAGGGCCATGTGCCTCTCCAGAAATGAAAATCTCGCTTCTAAATTGTTCATTTTACAAACGGGAATCGAACCCATGTCCTTTCTGGTGAACCAAGCATGCCCCTACCGGTTCGGCTAAGCACTATCGGCTACTGATCCCGAAACAACATCGTGGTATTGGAAGTGCGGTATTATATGCCTGTAATTGAGATATTACGTAAAACTGTATTTTCATTATTGGTTTTATGCCCCTTTACGCTTTTCTGAGATGCTAAGGTGCCAATAATTTTCTCCCGTAGGAGTTCGTTTATGTGCCGATAAATCTAGAGACACCAGGCTGACGGATCTGAGCCCCTCCAAATAACATGAGTCTAAGCCGGGATGGAACACGCCACCTTGGACCCAGAAAGCCAGGGTTGTACCATGTGAGTTATTGAGTCCGGCGCAAACCTATACGTAACATGGCTTATGATATCAATATTCCAACACTGTTACCACCACAACTACTAATGGGCCTAATAATAATAATTCCTAGCATTTCCCCAATCTCTTACGGTGGGCATTTCTGTGGCTTAAGCCCAGGTTTTACGACCAGATACCCTTGCTAACATCAATACTATGTGGAGGATCTTTTCGACATTGCATGTTCCTAAGGTGATTACTTGTGTGATGCATTGTATGTATGCGAAGGGATGTGTATTAAAACGAACACGAGCATCCAGTCCCAAAAACAGAGGAATAACGAGACATGGCTAAAATCTCCAGCCCAACCGGGAATCGAACCTAGTGTCCTCTGATTCGAAGGCCATTACGCTGACCATTCAACAAAGGTGTCGGATGACGGCTCAGAGGGCTCCGAGTTTGATCCTGGTAGGGCTGAGGATGTTAGCCGCATCTGGGTAAT
This sequence comes from Anabrus simplex, assembly GCF_040414725.1. Classification (NCBI taxonomy): domain Eukaryota; kingdom Metazoa; phylum Arthropoda; class Insecta; order Orthoptera; family Tettigoniidae; genus Anabrus; species Anabrus simplex. The sequence continues at coordinate 1,577,122,282 of NC_090265.1, forward strand.
TAATCTGGCTGGGGACTGGGTGTTTGTGTTTTAATGTACATGTCTTCATATACACACAACAAATCACACTACTGCCACACACACACACACACACACACACACACACACACACACAGAGTCACACAATAGTGAATGCATCACTCTACCTAGGGTTGTCTGCAGGAAAGGCACCGAGCCGTAAAACTGAGCCAAATCCACAAGTGAGGAGTGTCTGTTCACAAGGTGATATTTCCGCTTCAAAATGAAAATTAGTGTTTCTTCCCATATGCATTGCAGTAGTTTAATACTATGGAATGCCATAAGCAATAATGACCTTAAAATTTATACCATTCGTGATCATGGTACGTCCCATGTGCCTTTTATTCTATGTTTTATGCATTTTTCCCGCAAATTTCTTATGATGGAAATAGCACCTTTTGAACAGACACTCTTCAAATAGTGCCGACCCCAAAATAAAGGTCAAGAAGAAGACTAGGGAAGGATTACAATCTTGTTGTATTTCCACTTGAAACAAAATAACCTGTTGGCTTGGAGAGCTAATAATAAAATAATAAAACATCTAAACTCGGTTGTGGCGGGCTCCACCAGTTCCCTCCTCCGACCTGAGATGATCTGGGCTCTGGCTATCGTGTAGGAGACCTTGGCTATCAGCTGGGACAAGACCTTGGCGCGCGCTGCTGTCGGGTCGGAATGCTGGCACTATCTTCGCCGTTCAAGTGGCCGACCACCAACCGTTTGGGCAATTAAGGATTCAAACAGCGCGGGTATGCCACTACTTAAATATTGGTCAACTGTCCCACGTGTCTGGCACATTAATTGCAGATGTCTTCCATCTCTGAGCAAATTTAAAATAATAACTTGGTTTATGCACTCCTTACTAACAATGAGTATACAACAAACGTCCAAACGATACTGCATGAAATGTATAGCTTGGTAAAGAGAGCACCGTACTGAACCTGTCGATACACAGTCTGGAGTTATCAAACTTTGCCGGTAAAACTGTAGAAGGAGGTAGAAAATAATAGTCGAGATACAACTTTACTAGCTTCCTACTACGGTGCTCCGGTTTGAATCACGACCAATGATGTAGGATTTTCGAAATGGAAAACTCACGCCCCACGTAAATCTGTAGTTCACATGGTTAATGAAAGAGTCGTATAAAATACAAGTTTGCATCTGCGCCGTATAAAAATACAATATTGCATTTGCTTTCTGGGAAATGTTTTTAAAATGTGGGCTGATTGTTCAGTTACATAAGATCATTTTATTTAGAAAACTAAACCCTATGGCGTCCCAGCCATAATGTCTTTGGCCTACCATGTGACCGCTGCTCAACCCGAAGGCCTGCAGGCTGAGGTGACGCGAGGTCAGTAAGAATACTCTTGACCGTCTAGACTGGGGCTACTGTCTCACCGCCATATAGCTCCTCAATTGTCTTCATGTATGCTAAGTGGACCTCTAAACAGCCCTCAGATCCAGATATATATTCCTGACCTGGCCGGGAATTGATCTCTGGTTCTCCCGGTAAAACACGAGTTCGCTACCCCTAGACTACGGAGCCGGCTATTAAATATAACAAGTCTTCAAAGCAAAAGGTCAAACAATTTCAAGAAAACAAAACAACTTAAATCTAAAACATTCTCATTAAAGTAGTGCATTCGCAGCTGCGAGAGATCTGGATATTATGATTAACAGATGGAGTAAAACTATTTATGAGTCCAGCTAATGCATTTTGCACAAAACTGTTCAAATTGCCACTCGTATCTTATATGAGGCGACCGTCTGCCTATCTATCTGAATGGTAAGTGCCTTGGCCTTCGGGTCTCTGGTAGGATTCCCGCCTGGGTCGTGGATTTTTATTTGTAAACAGTCAATTCCCTTGGTTCGGGGATTATGTGTTTATACTCCCCCTCGAATTCCTACAAATATCACACACACACACACACACACACACACACACACACACACACACACACACACACACACAAAACACTTTCCTGCATCATAACAGCATGCACTTTCCTAAAAACGGCAGATGCCACCCTTATCACTGGGGTGCCTTTCAAGGGTGCATCCGACTGACAGCCACTTGAAAGTAGTATTGTCTGGAAATGAGCGCATAATATGGAACTTAAGTTTCTTTATAGACCTATGAAAACACGCGGTAGGCTACATAGAGCACATTACAGGCCTTAGCCTAGCCAGGTCATCTGCAGATATTGGATGCCACGCAGTCAGCCTGACACCATCATCAGGCGTATTGCTTGGTTTCAGTGACCTCCGATGCCTCTCATAATGTCCTATCCTTAGTGAATTTGTTAGTTCCTGTACTTATTTAATTAATTTATATATTTAACTTATTTATGTATTTAGGCCTATTTATTTATTTATTTATTTATTTATTTATTTATTTATTTATTTATTTATTTATTTATTTATTTATTTATTTATTTATTAGTCCATAACAGGGATAGCTCCACAATTACAACGGGCATAACAATTTGAATATTCAATATTAAGATTAGTTACAAAAACGCAAAACTACACTGAAGTGTTTCACGTGCTCTGTCGTAAGCACACACTTCAATGATTTTACAGATAGCTCTTTGGCTTTCGGGTCAGAGGGCTCTGAGTTCGATTCCCGGGTGGGTCGGGGATTTTAAATGATTAATTCACTTGACTCGAGGACTGGGTATTTGTGCTGTTCCCAACATCCTTGTCATTCACACACCGCACACAACACTATAATCCAGGACAATAACACGCAGTTTCCTATACACGGTAGATACCACCCATCCCCGTCGTAGGGTCTGCCTTACAAGGGCTACACCAGGCTAGAAATGGCCACACGAAATTATTATTATTATTATTATTATTATTATTATTATTATTATTATTATTATTATTATTATTATTATTATTATTATTATTATTATTATTGAGATGATGTTAGAAGATCTCATCAGCGGACCATTCCAACATAATTATTCTTGTTAAACGCGAAGTGAAGACTCATTATATGGTTGTCACTGAACATGATACTGGCCGGGACTCAATCATAGCATTTCCTCTACTTTAATGATTTCTGACAGGGGCTGGTGACCTAGACGTTAGGCCCCTTGAAACAACAGTTGTCGTCGTCGTCATCATCATCATCATCATCGTGATTTCTAACAAACATGTTACGTTGCTTTATGTCAGGGGTTTGGAACATCATAATTAACACATCTGAGTACTCATTAGTGCAAATTTCGTCTGGTAATCTGGAAGGCTGTGGTTCTTGCATTGGTATGCACTATAGTTTCCCATCAAACTAGAGCAGGTACTGTCTAACAAGTGTTACCAGAATCTTTGAAGACCAAGCTTCCGAACAGAGGAGACTTGATGGAGCCCGCTCGGTTCTACGACTGACAATCTGATTTCACTCGCTACGTGATGATCTGCGTCGTGGCGAGTCTTCCGAGGAATGATGAACCGGCAAAATTTTACTCTCACTTGTTTTAGTACAAGCGCTCTGGTGAAGAAAGAATACAAGGAAGAGAATTGGTGTAATGCACCTGATTGCACATGTACACAACTTCCAGGTCAAACTGGCCAATCTATAGGCCTGCATTTGGTTCTCCTTTCGACCAGTAACAAGAGAACGGAACCGACGGGGGTATGAAGTGGCATCCAACTTTTACGTATACAGGGCTCATTAACACTAGCCGTAGAAAACGATCTGAGTTGCTATGAACAGAACAACAACACAAGGCCACAAGTACCGGAACATTCCGTCGTGATCTAGGACTGACGAATATCGGTATGTGTAGGGCCTATGTTGGGTATTCAGTCCGAAGGCTGGTTTGATCCTCCACAGCTCCGCCAACAGCTGTCATAGATTGCCTAGGCGTCGCTGAAGAGGCGTACTAGGAAAACGAATGAAACAGTTTCCCGTTGCTTTCCTCACTGAGTCAGAAGTTACTATTACATATCAGCCTGCCAAGCCCACTGAAATGCATGCACCAACCTACTCTATGAGCGATATTTCCATACCATTCATAGCACATTCATAGCAGGGTCTGGCTGCATAAGGAATGGCATTACTAGCATCGTGCATGTCTCAGTCACTTCCATATTGTCAAAGCCAAGCAAGGATGAGGCTGAGACAGGTCAATGAAATTAACAAATTTATTCTAGCCCATACCAGAAGACATAGTGCACTGTAAACACTACATCTCGCCAGCAAAGGCGAGACGAATATCTATCTATATATATAAAATAAGAGTTTTGTCTGTACATTTCTCAGAATTTGAAAAGAATGGTATTTCTGTATCGGTCATGTCCACAGTAACAAGGAAATGCAATTTTTACTTTTCCGTAATTTCTGTCTGTCTGTCTGTCTGTCTGTCTGTATGTATGTACACGCATCACTAGAAAACGGCTGAAGAGAATTTAATAAAAATCGGTATGCAAAGTCGGAGAATAAGTCGCTACAATCTAGGCCATAAATAATTTTATTCACGCTGATTGAAATGGTAGTTTAGGGGAAGGCCTAAAATTTAATTCTCAAATATTTGTATTATTAGTGGTCCTATCTTAATGAAAATCGGTATACAAAGTCATGAAGTAAGTCGCTACAATCTAAGCTATAAATAATCGTATTCACGCTGAAAGAAATGGTAGTTTAGGGGAAGGTCTTAATTTAAATTCTCAAATTTTTGTTATTAATGGTCCTATTTTAATTAAAATCGATATGCAAATTCAGAAAATAATTCGCTACAGTCTAGGTCATAAAGAATTTTATTCACGCTGAATGGAATGGTAGTTTAGGGGAAGACCTAAACTTCAATTCTCAAATATTTGTGTTATTGCTGGCCCTATTGACAACTACTTCATGACTAAAGTTATATAGTATTACATTTCCGATCATTTATGTCTTATACATTTTTACCGTACCGGCTATGATAACAGAGATATTCATGATTTTGTTTTTTTGTGGCAAAGTCCATATCAGCGCCAAGTCACGAGAAAATGGGTAAACAGAATTTAACGAAAATCGTTATGTAAAGTCGGGAAATAAGGAACTACATTTCGTTAGATGCCCTAATATCACAGAGTCGAAAGAAAGCTATGTGAAGGCCTACAATACCTAAAGCTCATAACATTGAACAACAATAACATTATATTGACCATTGTTTGTTGTGATGTGCTTTGTGTCTTCTGTTGCCAGACATGTCCGATAGACGGGATTACTGCTGTATACCGAGTATTGTTTTTAATTTGCTTAAGTCGCACCGACACGCATAGGTATTATGGCGATGATGGGATAGGCCTTTCCTATCCCATCGTCGCCATAAGACCTATCTGAGTCGGCGCGACGTAAAGCAAAATAGCAAAAAAAGGGATAGGAAAGGGCTAGGAGTTGAAAGGAAGCGGCCCTGGCGTTAATTACGATGCCCCAGTATTTACCTGGTGTGAAAATGGGAGACCACGGAAAACCATCTTCAGGGCTGTCGGCAGTGGTTTTCGAACCCACAACCTCCCGAATGCAAACTCACAGCTGCACGCCCCTAACCGCACGGCCAACTTGCCCGGTCGTACCGAGTAGGCCTATAACAGCCTGCCTGAATATTAGCGGGAAGTAGCAGGGGAGTTAGATAACTTTCTTCTTTAGCATGCATTTCCTCTGGTTCATAAATTTCCTGATACTACTGGTACGTAACACACTGGTTCATCATAGCATTCAAACTATTCAATCCCTATCCTGAGGCATTGATTGGGCTGAGCAGTGTGCATATTTAACGGAACAATGGCAGAGGAGTGTTCACAGCTGTCTGTGGCCTGGTCATTCCAGCACTGGAACTTTGGACTGTTAGGTCGACACCGTAGTACTGTTCGTTAAATGTGAGAAAATGTGCGGTTTTCCATTTGAGCGATTATTTTATATTGCTTTTAATCCCTACATTCCTACTGACGTTTTTGTAGTGGCCTAAGTTAACTGTAGTTAGGAAAACCACAAAGACAGTTTTTCTGAGAATCCCGTAGCGAAGCACGGGTACATCAGCTAGTCTTCCTATATAAAGATAGACAATTTAGAGATCTGTCTAGCCGGGTTGATAAAGTTGTGCAAAAGAAAGGAAAGGCGTGGCTTCGATTCCCCGTCAGGAAGGCGACTACACATCTAGAGAGGCCATAGCTCTGGGGTTTACTCCGAGTACCAGTTAATCCCTGGGATAAAGGTGGATGAGCATGGAGCTAACCACTCTTCCCACTTTTTATTTCGAGGTTACGGATAGTGGAGTTCTTTACTTCCACTCTTCCAAGAAGCTTCCCAGCCTGTGCGGAGATGGCTTTACTTTTTCTCCGAAGGAGCATTTATGTGGAAGAGGAATACAGACCGACGCGACTGTGGAGTTCAGTGAGCCACCATAACTTCCCACAGAAACCATGGTTCAGTCTACTATCTCTAACTCGCAGCCATATGACATCAATTATCAGAATGCGACTTGGACATGCATCTTACCCCAGTCATCTGTTCAGACTCAAAGTCATAGACTCCCCAAATTGTACCTCTGACCCCAATCAAGAAGCAGACCTCAACCACACAATTTTAGGATGCACTAGATACAAACCACAAGTGACCAACTTATATCAAACGCTTATACAACTGAAAGTTCCACTTCCGACTTCCGTTTCGTCGTTGTTCAGCAGCTATGACATCCGTATATATCAAGCAATAGCCAAATTTTTAAGTGAAGCTAATTTAACATTGTGATACGTTTGTTCTGTAGTCTGTAGTTAAACTGTTGTCATCCAACCAAAGTTCCTGTACCGTGGCTTTCCATCACCAATTAGTCATAATGCCATGAACGGTCCCATGTTGTAAAGATGTTGATATTTGACTTTCCTGTTTTCTAAATGTACAGAGCTGGCAGCATGGTCTTACGGACCAAATGCCAAATAAATTTAAAAAAAAAAAAACTTGACGTCAGGCACTTCACCCTGCTGCCTTGTCTTCTACGTCCGTCCACTGCGGTCTAGAGTTAGCATAGTAGTTTCCTTCTCGAATAACAATAACAGGTGCACTCAGCCTGAAGTAATTTAACGGAGTAAAAGAATGCGTTAATATATCACTTTCGGCCATCCTAGAAATGGTGAATTCCAGGTGAATGCAGAGATGGTAAGTAAATTTATAGGTCATTGACGGTTCCACTCCAATTGTAACCCTAGTCAGCGACACGTGTTATCAGACAAAATGTTCTCTTACTATTAGTATTAGTATTTATTGATGAACATAACAGGCTTCCGCCCAATACATGTTCTTATTCGCATCAGGTTATAAAATAAAATAAAATAAAATAAAATAATTAAAATAAATTATACATCTATACGGGCCTTGAACAGCCCCTTCCGGGAGGTCCAGTGGCCCTGGCAATTCTGCAAACAGCATGTGAGCTAACAATGGCAATTGGCAAATTAAAATGGCATGATACAATAAAATAGTTAATAAGGCAGATGATAATAAAGAGCAAGATGTCGCAACCATGTGAACCTACTTCTCCCTCCTACCCTGTCAGCATGTCTAATGGAATTATTACTACATGCTGACGTTGTCCTAGCCTCTAAATTACTGAGTGCCAATCTCTTACTGACCTATTAATGCTGGCTACTTCACTATTTACATTCCATGCCATTACATCATATACTACCTCGTATTTCTCTGAGACATTGTTTTCTCACTGCGCATAAAAACTTATTCAAGCCACTGTCATTCCTCCACTGATTTGCTATCCATACAGTAACTTTTGTTCATCTCTTTGTCTACACATGTTTTGCTGCTTAGCATTTAAGAATGTTGCCCTTAATTTCTCTGTGCCTAAACAATCACAAAGAAAATGTAAGTCATCATGTTCAGCCTCACATAGTATACACTGAGAGCTCTTCCCGCTCCTATTCTACCCTTTATTTCTATGCATCCCATCAGCCACCATAGTAACCCACCCTTTAATCTTCCGTCCCCAAATCTTATACTTAATTTGGAGAACTGGTATACCTTGTAGAATAGGCTAAGCGAAGGCCTTTTCCTACATTCTTCCAAACATTTCGGATCTGTATGTCCTTAATTCTCATTGTTAGGGCCCGCTGCATTCTGCTATTGCTGCCCTTCCATCCCTCTCGCCAAATATATCCCATACCCAGTTCCTCAACATAACTTTTGATTTTTGCTAGCCAACCCTCTCATACATTCCTTCCAGTTCATATCTATATATTTCCTGCCGTAGAATGCCGCCGCTTCCTCGTCTTAGTCTAGTCCAATAATTTTCTACCCTTTTGACACAGTTCAACTCAATAAACTCTCCACATAAGATCCGCGCCCCCACATTAGCTGTACATTGCGGTAGCCTCATAACAGCCTTGCTGAACTTCTGTATTATTTGATTCAGGCTATCCCTTTTCTTTTCTAATCCCCACAATTCAACCCCATATAGAGTTCTGCTTAGGACCAGAGATTTTAGTAATAGCCTGAGTATTTTATAGCTTGCTCCTGGGTATTTGGCGACTAGAATTTTTATTGCTGCAAGGGCTGCAACCCTCCTTATCTTGCATCTCTTTATGTGGTCGTCCCAGAATTTCTCTTACTGTGCATAAACGGGACTAATAATTCGTCCGCCTCTGTGGTGTAGTGGTTAGCGCGATCAGCTTCCACCCCCGGAGGTCCGGGTTAGATTCCCGGGTATGCCACGAAATTGAAAAGTGGTACAAGGGCTGGAACGGGATCCGGTCCACTCAGCCTCGGGAGGGAATTTCGAAGTGGTTTTCCGTGGTTTCCCCACTTCTCCTCGAGGCAAATGCCCGGATGGTACCTAACTTAACGCCACGACTGCTTCCTTCCCTCTTCCTCATCTATCCCTTCCAATCTTCCCGTTCCACACTAAGGCCCCTGTTCAGCACAGCAGGTGAGGCCGCCTGGGCGAAGTACTGGTACTCCTCCCCAGTTGTATCCCCCGACCCAAAGTCTCACGCTCCAGGACACTGCCCTTGAGGCGGTAGAGGTGGGATCCCTCGCTGAGTCCGAGGGAGAAACCAACCCTGGAGGGTAAACGGATTAAGAAAGAAAAAAAAGAAAGACTAATCATGCACATGAATTAGCAGCGGCAAGAACACAAAAAAAAAAGAACAACAACAATAATTCGCTAAGCTTTAAGAAAGAAGTAATAATAATAATAGGTCTAATAATAATAATAATAATAATAATAATAATAATCGCCGTGTCCAGATTCATCTCTAGTGAGATATAGTATTCAAAGTACACCATGTCTGACAGATATGAACGACAGCAGTATTGCCATTCCTTACGCAGCCATTTCCAGTAATGAACTATGTAAAATAATATTTTTAGAATGGATAAGGGTATGGAGTTCAGTGAGATTGTGTCCGGCTCCTTGGCCGAATGGTCAGTGCAGTGACATTCGGTTGTGAGGGAAATGGGTTCTATTATCGGCCCGGTCGGAATTTTAATTTTAAATGTTTAATTCCCTTGGATCGAGGACTGGGTCAGCTATGAGACCGAACGGTAGTCCCGTTGGAAGCCAACCAGTCTTCGGCTTGAGGATCCAATGTACAGTACAGCAGTATGGGCGATTGAGAATTAGAAGTGGGGGGGGGGGGGAGAAAAAATACACAGACAACAAAAAAGCTACAAAATGTTAAGTTTTCGATGTTCTGTGAGCGAATTTGGACAGAGAGGTAAAGGTTGATAGTTTACTAACTTAAGTGCGGTAAAAATAGTTTTTTTTTGTTTTGAGTTTTTTAATCAATACTATACAATAAAACTTTCACCAAAGTAACAATATTACGCACGAGCACGAGCAACCAAGAATGAGACATTCAGCAATAGACACCAGGTGCACCAAGTTGGAAAGGATCTACCATACCTGTAAGAGCATCTATACATCCAAGTGCCTCTCTAAGAAAATTAAACTCCAACATTACAATTCAGTAGTAAGACCCACCTACTGTACGCCTCTGAGTGTCTTCTGATGAACAGAAAAGGTCCACTGAGGAAGCTAGAGCTCAAGGAACGAAAAATACTAAGGAGGATTTTAGGACCAATAAGAGAAGGGCATGGTACTTACAGGATAAGGCACAACAATGAGATCTATGACCATCAAGAAGACATAGTTACATCCATGAGGAAGAGGCGATTGACTTTCTATGGACATTTGACTCATATGAGTACTTACAGACTTACCAGCAATATCTTTACCACTACAGGCAGAGGGAAAGCGTCCAAAAATAAATGGATCACAACAGTGAAGTCAGACTTAGAACAGCTGGGGATTTCAGAATAAACCATACAGGATCGTGTATTATTCCAGCAGTTGACTTTTCAAGGTGTTTTTCCAGAGTCCATCAGAGTACAGGCACCACCCGACGTAAGTGGACCGAGGAAAGGAAACAAGCACACAGCCAGAAGATGAAAGCTTTCTGGGCGAAGAAAAAACAGAATTTCCATACAAGGAGTCGAAACGAGCCCCGTGGTCCTCAGTAGGCCCAAACGACAAGAAGAAGATTACACACGTATTACAATTAAACAGAAGTACGGCGGGATTGTGCAATTAAAAAATCATGTAGTATTTGACTACACTCTAAGAAACGTCTTCATTCTTTATCTGTTTACCCTCCAGGGTCGGTTTTTCCCTCGGACTCAGCCTTGTGGGAGGATGGGAAGTTTGGAAGGGATAGACAAGGAATAGGGAAAGAAGCGGCCGTGGCCTTAAGGTAGGTACCATCCCGGCATTTGCCTGGAGGAGAAGTTGGAAACCACGGAAAACCACTTCCAGGATGGCTGAGGAGGGAATCGAACCCCCTCTACTCAGTTGACCTCCCGATGCTGAGTGGACCCCGTTCCAGCCCTCGTACCACTCTTCAAATTTCGTGGCAGAGTCGGGAATCGAACTCCAAGGGTTACAGCTAATCACACTAACTACTACACCACAGAGGCGGACCTCTAAGAAACTAACAGACAATGTTAAAGAGACTGCCAGACTGACGAATGTACGGAACACGCAGGTGAATCATACCTCAGTGTCCACGACCTTGGCAAAATATACAGTATACCCCTGGTATCCTTCCTCATAGCATTTGTGAAGTCTCTACTACTTGCTGTGGCGCTATATAAATCAGTTAGCCGCGGCAAATGAAATTTTTGCGTATTTTCTATATGTCTGTCTGTCTGTTAGGTCATCAGCCCAGAGGCTGGTTGGATCCTCAAATAGCACCACCAAAGGCTATGCAGTTATAGGAAAACTGCACAAACCAATGGCAGAGCCCAAATGAAGCGTACTAGGCAAGATGAGGAGTGAGGTAGTTTGCCATTGCTTTCCTCACTGGGCCAGAATGTGCCACTGCAGCACGACTGATCCTATGAGCAACACCTTTCATAAACTCAGACACTTTTTGTGCTCCGAGTGTCATTACTCAGCACCACCCATACCCCAGCAGCTTCCATATTGTCACAGCCATGGATGAGACTGGGACTTCAGTGGAAGCTACACTTTGCTCTGGCCTGTGCCAAGAGACGGATACAAAAGTACTGCAACCATCAAAAAATGGCAAGAGGCGGATTTTCTATAATAATTTTGTTAATAATTAAAAATTTGCACAAATTGTTTTTTAATAATTCCTATAATTCCTAGTTTCAGCCGGCTAAAATGATAAAAATGTAATGTTTTCTCCACAAAGTAGGGGGGGGGGGACGACTGCCCCCCGGTCGCTCCCCCCTTAGTCTCCACTACTGCAGTACAGTACATTATTATTATGGTATTATTAATCCGCCTCTGTGGTGTAGTGATTAGTGTGATTAGCTACCACCCCTGGAGGCCTGGATTCTAATCCCGGCTCTGTCACGGAATTTGAAATGTGGTACGAGGGCTGGAACGGGATTCAGTCAGCCTCGGGAGGTCAAATGAGTAGAAGGGGGTTATATTTCGAGGGAAAATCCAACCCTGGATGGTAAACAGATTAAGAAATAAAGATAGAAAGATTATTATTAATAAATACATTTGTTTCCCTATAGGTTAATATGCGTTTCTGCATTCAGTCTAAAAATGTCGAAGGGTGAACCAGTCTGAGGTCTTCCTTGAATCTACATATTCAATTTTAAAATAGTTAAAGTCCGCCTCTTTGGTGTAGTGGTTAGCGTGATTAGCTGCCACCCCCGGAGGCCCGGGTTCGATTCCCGGCTCTGCCTCGGGAGGTCAACTGAGTAGAGGTGGGTTCGATTCCCACCTCAGCCATCTACGAAGTGGTTTTCCGTGGTTTCCCACTTCACCTCCAGGCAAATGCCTGGATGGTACGTAACTTAAGTCCACAGCCGCTTCCTTCCCTCTTCCTTGTCCATCCCTTCCAATGTTTCCATCCCCCTACAAGGCCCCTGTTCAGCATAGCAGGTGTGGCCGCCTGGACGAGGTTTTGGTCCTCCTCCCCAGTTGTATCCCCGACCCAAAGTCTCACGCTCCAGTACACTGCCCTTGAGGCGGTAGAGATCGGATCCCTCGCTGAGTCCAATGGAGAAGCAGATTAAGAAAGAAAAGAAAATCGTTGAAGACCTGATCTAAATATAAACCACTGTGTTTGTCTCTTATGCTTTAAGCTTTTAGAGCTGAGTCAAACAGTCTTATCTCCATTACGTGCCCGGCTCCATGGCTAAATAGTCAGCGTGCTGGCCTTTGGTCACAGGGGTCCTGGGTTCGATTCCCGGCAGGGTCGGGAATTTTAACCATCATTGGTTAATTTAGTTGGCACGGGGGCTGGGTGTTTGTGTTGTCTTCACCATCATTTCATCCTCATCATGACGCGCAGGTCGCCTACGGACGTCAAATCGAAAGACCTGCAGCTGGCGAGCCGAACATGTCCTCGAACACTCCCGGCAATAAAAGCCATACGCCATTTATTTTATTTATCTCTATTACGTGACCCCATAGCCGCCTCTGTGGTGTAGTGGTTAGCGTGATTAGCTGCCACCCCCGGAGGTCCGGGTTCGATTCCCGGCTCTGCCACAAAATTTGAAAAGTGGTACGAGGGCTGGAACGGGGTCCACTCAGCCTCGGGAGGTCAACTGAGTAGAGTTGGGTTCGATTCCCACCTCAGCCATCCTCGAAGTGGTTTTCCGTGGTTTCCCACTTCACCTCCAGGCGAATGCCGGGATGGTACCTAACTTAAGGCCACGGCCGCTTCCTTCCCTCATCCTTGCCAATCCCTTCCAATCTTCCCATCCCGTACAAGGCCCCTGTTCACCATAGCAGGTGAGGCCGCCTGGGCGAGGTACTGGTCATACTCCCCAGTTGTATCCCCGACCGAGAGTCTGAAGCTCCAGGACACTGCCCTTGAGGTGGTAGAGGTGGGATCCCTCGCTGAGTCCGAGGGAAAAACCGAACCTGGAGGGTAAACAGATGATGATGATGACGTGACCACATCATCAAGGCATTCTTACACGTTCATCTCCAATCTACGCGTTCATTTACGACTTGGAATAAGAAATCCAAACCCACTTACTCGCCTCGGGGATAAAATGCAGGAATCTTCCTTTGTAATATGATATAAATTCATGTCAACAGCAGGATGACTCATTGTCAACCACATACTGCAATTTTCTCAGGAGCTTATGTAAATTCTCTTTTTTAAGTTATTTAAAATAAATAATTATAAAGAAATTCAGTAATCTAGGAATATCTTAATCGATCCCCTACTCTATCGAGGCTCTTTATTTCTTTCTTCCCCACTGTTCCGAGCCGTACGCTATCCAATCCAGTGAGCTTCATCGTTGAAGGGTGTAGGATATCTGTTTTCTGTTCGATGGAATTTTTAGGCAAATTTTTGCTGTTTGTAGCTCTTGAATCAGTCAGAACCTCTAACAATGACACTCTACGACAGCCTTGCGCGTTGTCAGTGAACAAGTGCGAACTTCCAACGATAGCGAAAAGAAATATGCTTCCTGACCTAGGTACATCTGAAGTCGAGATACCAACCACGCACAATCCACCAACGGGTATACTGAGGTTCATATCCATGAAGATGTCCCATGCCAGTTATGGACTATAGCAGTCAAAACCAAAACAAATATCCAGGCGGCCTATTTACATAAGAGCGGACCATTCATAGTTGGCTTCATGAATACACTCTTTGATGTTCGTACAGACAGAGCGCCGGGCTGAGTGGCTCAGATGGTTGAGGCGCTGGCCTTCTGACCCCAACTTGGCAGGCTCGATCCTGGCTCAGTCCGGTGGTATTTGGTATTTGAAGGTGCTCAAATACGTCAGCCTCGTGTCGGCAGATTTACGGCACCTTAGGGAACTCCTGCGGGACTACATTCCAGCACCTCGGCGTCTCCGAAAACCGTAAAAGTAGTTAGTGGGACGTAAAGCCAATAACATTATTAAAAGATAGAGCATTCATCGCCTACGGCTCTAAATTGTGGCTGAACACACTCAAAACATATCAGCTCTAAATCGCTCCACTCCGGTTGACGATGCACCAAGATTTTGATGTTGTTATACTTTTGACATTGACATCACGCCAAATACCACACTTTATAACTCGAATGCATATTATTTCATGAACTCCGCAGTACATTTTCTAAATCCAACGTCAATATGACGACTCACCTGCTCCGTTAGTAATCCCAGGCCTGTGTTATGTTGTGCACTACACTCCACACGCATTCCACTACAGCTAACAACACACTGACTGTAGGATCACCTCCCCACTACCTGAACATGTTAGGGTGCGCTGGAGTGGGGGATAAGAGCAGGCAAGGAGGTTGCAGCCAGCTCACTATCTGCAGGTGAGGAACAGAACTTATGTGGCCGTCGTGAGGGAAATCTGTTTTTTGTTTAACACGATGAGGGGATAGACGGACCCCACTGAAGAAGGCCAAGGAAACCCTACTTCTAATAGGCAGTCTATGACCTTCGACCCTTTACTTCTTACTTCCACGTATTGAACAACTGCATGACAATTTCTAGTTAGGAAATCTTTCCTTCCCCCTCTTTTCTCTTTCATTTCCTCAACAATATTCTTCCTAAGTTTTTTCTTCTATCCTCTACTAAGCCCCTTCATCTCTTCCCCCTCTTCTTTTCCTTCTTTAGTTTCTTACTTTCTTTTTTACTTCCTGAATTTCTCCTTTTCTTGCTTCTATGCTGTGTAGTTTTGCCCATATTAACAACAATTAACTCTCCCATTACTGTCAATTTCCTTTATATGGGGGAAAATGAAAATAAATCCTGATATACCCTAATCCGTTTCTTATTCAGACATCATCCCGGTTCGTTTTAAGGATGCTTCCTGATGGGACAGTTGCAGATTTAGTTAGGTATATAATTTTTGAGGCTTTAATTTACTAGTGGCATTACGTAAAATACTTCAGAATAGGTATTGTCCACTCTCTGTACTTTGGTACAGTGTCTAACCCGCCATTGGTCGCTATATGAGCAAAATACTCCCTATCAATCAATCAATCAATCAATCAATCAATCAATCAATCAATCAATCAATCAATCAATCAATCAATCAATCAATCAATCAATCACTAATGATCTGCATTTAGGACAGTCGCCTAGGTGGCAGATTCCCTATCTGTTGTTTTCCTAGCCTTTTCTTAAATGATTGCAAAAAAATTGGAAATTTATTGAACATCACCCTTGGTAAGTTATTCCAATCCCTAACTCCCCTTCCTATAAACGAATATTTGCACCAATTTGTCATCTTGAATTCCAACTTTATCTTCATATTGTGATCTTTCCTACTTTTAAAGACACCATCCAAACTTATTCGTATACTGATGTCCTCCCACGCCATCCTTTAGCTGACAGCTCGGAACATACCACTTAGTCGAGCAGCTCGTCTCCTTTCTCCCAAGTCTTCCTAGCCCAAACTTTGGAACATTTTTGTAACGCTACTCTTTTGTCGGAAATCTCCCAGAACAAATCGAGCTGCTTTTCTTTGGATTTTTTCCACTTCCTGAATCAAGTAATCCTGGTGAGGGTCCCATACACTGGAACCATGCTCTAATTGGGGTCTCACCAGAGACAAATATGCTCTCTCCTTTACATCCTTACTACAACCCCTAAATACTCTCATAACCATGTGCAGAAATCTGTACTCTTTATTTACAATTCCCTTTATGTGATTACCCCATTGAAGATCTTTCCTTATATTAATACCAAGGTATTTACAATATTCTCCAAAGGGAACTTTCACCCCCATCAACGCAGTAATTAAAACCGAGAGGATTTTTCCTATTTGTGAAACTCACAACCTGACTTTTATCCCCGTTTATCATCATACCATTGCCTACTGTCCATCTCACAACATTATCGAGGTCAATCTTGTAATTTATTACTCTGTAGAGAATAACATCATCTGCGAAAAGCCTTATCTCTTATTCAACTTCTTTACACATATCATTATACATATAAGAAAACATAAAGGTCCAATAATACTGCCTTGAGGAATTCCCCTCTTAATTTTTACAGGGACAGATAAAGCTTCACCTACTCTAATTCTCTGAGTTCTGTTTTCTAGAAACAGAGCAACCCATTCAGCCACTCTTTTGTCAAGTCCAATTGCACTCAATTTTGCCAGTAGTCTCCCATAATCTACCCTATCAAATGCCTTAGACAGGTCAATCGCGATACAGTCCAATTGACCTCCTGAATCCAGGATATCTGCTATATCTTGCTGGAATCCTACAAGTTGGGCTTCAGTGGAATAACCTTTCCTAAACCCAAACTGCCTTCTATCAAACCAGTTATTAATTTTACAAACATGTCTAATATAATCAGAAATAATGCTTTCCGAAAGCTTACATACAATGCATGTCAAACTGACTGGCCTGTAATTTTCAGCTTTATGTATATCACCCTCTCCTTTATACACAGGGGCTACTATAGCAACTCTGCATTCATTTGGTAAAGTTCCTTCATGCAAACAATAATCAAATAAGTACTTCAGATATGGTACTATATCCCAACCCATTGTCTTTAGTATATCCCCCGAAACCTTATCAATTCCCGCTGCTTTTCTAGTTTTCAACTTTTGTATATTACTGTAAATGGCATTGCTGGCATAGGTAAATTTTAATACTTCTTTAGTATTAGTCACCTCCTCTATCTGGACATTATCCTTGTAACCAACAATGTTTACATACTGCTGACTGAATACTTCTGCCTTTTGAAGATCCTCGCATACACACTCCCCTTGTTCATTAATGATTCCTGGAATGTCCTTCTTGGAACCTGTTTCTGCCTTAAAGTACCTATACATACTTTTCCATTTTTCACTAAATTTAGTATGCCACCAATTATGCTTGCCATCATGTTATCCTTAGCTGACTTCTTTGATAGATTCAATTTCCTAGTAATTTCCTTCAATTTCAATTTCTATTCTCTCTTAGTTCCGTACTTTCTTCCTTTCGCCCTCTTTCATTTCCTGCACATTTTTTGAGTATTTTCTTGCTTCTTCTCTACCTGGGTTCCATTCTTCCTCTTTTCCTTAATTATTTCTTTCTTACCCATACCACCTTTCTTTCTCCCCTTCGTTGCTCTTTTCCTCTATTCCTTCTACTGAGTGTGTCGGCTATGCTGCACGGGTCTTGTAAGTTGTAAGCTTGTAACTGCTGTTATACCTCTACCTAGCCTTTCCCATTCCAGAGTCACCAAAAACCTTCCAGTGTGGAGTTCAGAATCTACAAAAATAGGTAATTATTTTCATTTTGCTTTCTCTTCCTCTCATTTCCTCCTAATTCATTTCCCGTATTTTTTATTCTCTTTTCTTCGGTCTTCCTTCCATAATTACCGAAATACCAACCCTTTAGAGCTTGAATTCGAATACCGAGAATTCATCTTCGGTTGCTACTTACTGGCTAGTCATGACGACAGTAGTGGTCAGTTTGATTTCTTTTAAAATTGTATATTATGAATCTGAATACCGCCTGTTGCCATTTCTTGATGAATGCAGTAATTTTAAAACTGTCACTTGACACAGGCGGGAGCAAAATGTGGCTTCCAACGAAGTTCTAGTCTCATTCATGGCTGTAATGAAATAGCGTATGGCTTTTAGGAGTGTCCGAGGACAAGTTCGGCTCGCCAGACGCAGGTCTTTTGATTTGACGCTCGTAGGCGACCTGCGCATCGTGATGAGGACGATACATACACCCAGCCCCCGTGCCAGCAAAATTATCCAATTATGGTTAAAATTCCCGACCCTGCCGGGAATCGAACCCGGGACCCCTGTGACCAAATGCCAGCACGCTAACCATTTAGCCATGGAGCCGGACATCCATGGCTGTGACAGTATGGAAGTTGCTGAAGTATGGGTGGTGCTGAGTAATGACATGCGGAGCACAACTAGTGCGTCCGAGTGTTATGAATGGTGTTACTCATAGGGCTGTTCTTGCTGCAATAATACTCTCTGACCCAGTGAGGAAAGCAATGGAAAACTGCCTCGCTCCTCTTTCCGTCTAGAATGTCTCACTTTGGCACCACGTCGGTTATTATGTTTAATTATAAACACATAATCTTTGATGGTACTTTTTGAGGATCCAACTAGCCTTTAGGGCTGATGACCTAACAGACAGACAGACAGCTAAATATAAACATTCTGTCCTCACACAGCAGACAACGTGGCTGCAATGACGATGGGTGATCTTAACGTGGACCGCAGACAAGGCACTCGAGGATGGTGGCTGCGGCATTCTTGTTTTAAGAGGAATTACAACTGGGCAACCATCCTCTCTTAACACTAATCGGAAGGAAAATGGAAGAGATCCGACAAAAGCAAGGGAAGTGCCACTAATAGTGTGAAAATAAAAGACTCCGTAGGCCTCGTAAACTACGCAGACCATGGTCACAAACCCACATCCCCAAGTTAGAGCTTCTGGTACACCTCTTAGTCATCTTTCAGGCCTACAACAGGCAGGGGATACCATGCATGTATTCTATCGTCCCCACCTACAGGGGGACATTCGAGGCTGAAGGAAGGAATTGATAATATGCAGAATCACATCACTCCTTGTCCGCCTCTGTGGTGTAGTGGTTAGCGTGATTAGCTGCCACCCCCGCAGGCCCGGGTTCGATTCCGGGCTCTGCCACAAAATTTGAAAAGTGGTACAAGGGCTGGAACGGGGTCCACTCAGCCTCGGAAGGTCAACTGAGTTCGATGCTTATTCCTCTTCTTTATCTGTTCGATTCTCACCTCAGCCATACTGGAAGTGATTTTCCGTGGTTTCCCACTTTTCCTCTAGGCAAATGGCGGAATGGTACCTAACTTAAGGCCATGGCCGCTTCCTTCCCTCCTCCTTGTCTATACCCCCCAGTCTTCCCATCCCCCCGCAAGGGCCCTGTTCCGTGTACAGTAACAGGTGAGGCCGCCTGGTCGAGGTACTGGTCATCCTCCCCAGTTGTATTCCCCGACCCAGAGTCTGAAGCTCCAGGTGGGATCCCTCGCTGAGTCCGAGGGAAAAACCGACCCTGGAGGGTAAACAGATAAAGAAGAGGAAGAAGCATCACTCCTTGAAGTATTAGCACAGAATTTGATACAAATACTGAATAAAGTCTTATAGTTGAAAGCTGCAGAAAAAGAATGCAGTTATATCCACATGACAACAATTTCTCAAGAAGTGTTAGCGTGTACGAAAATTAAACAAATATTTACAGAGTGGGTTTCGATCAGTGACCCAAAAACTACTACGTTGTGATGAGCTTATCATTGTTCAGAATTATTTCTAGGAATATAACGACCGAGCGAGTTGATCGTGCGGTTAGGGGCGCGCAGCTGTTAGCTTGAATTCGCGAGATAGTGGGTTCGAACCCCACTGTTGGCAGATCTGAATAGGGTTTTCCGTGGTTTCCTGTTTTCACACCAGGCAAATGTTGTACCTCAATTAAGACCACAGCTGCTTCCTTCCTATTCCTAGCCCTTTCCTATTCCATCGTTGCCGTAAGACCTATCTGTGTCGGTGCGACGTAAAGCAACTGCAAAAAAAATAATAGTGGAATAAACGAGAGCGTCAGAATTTATCTGGAGAGAAGCGGAAGCTCGAGTTGTATTTATTTGGATTATTTAGAAAACAACTACAAAATTAAATGTTAATAAAAGCACATAAATATAAAACAAATAAAATACAGTATATGGGTATTCATAACGCATACAAAGGAAATATACTGCTTTAGTTATGCATTTAAACTCTTTGGTTCACAGTCTCCCAATATGACGGCTGTCGGCTTCATCAGGATAGCACAGTTACGACCTGATGATTGTGCGGTCTGATGTCAAATGTATTATTGAAGATGAGTCAGTGCGCTCTTCTGATGCATTTATTTATATTATATAAAAAAAACTGCACGTAGATCCGATAACATGAAATTGATAACACGAAAACTATGAGGTTGCGGTGATGGACAGCAACTCTTTTGTTGAAGGTTCTGGTATTCTTATACCGGATTGGCAATTGGAGCCGTGAGCTAAAACGTCATTAAAATCTCCCCACCCATTTGTAAGGTACAGTACCGGTCAAAAGTTTAGGGCCGCTTAAAGAAATCATGAAATGTCATATATAACCTAAAATTGTGCCACTAGACTCCGTTTTTTTTTTAAATTTATTATTATACATCTAATAGGACATACGCCCCCTGTGAGGTAGGCCAAGTATTTTAACTGTTAGAACGTCGCATCAAAAAAACTTTTGACCGGTATTATAGGTTCCCTTTCAAAAAAAAAAAACTTTATTCCAAACACAACCAAATAAAATGTGATTCAAAGAAACAATCGAAATAAAGAATATCGCTTCCTTTCTGTTCTCAAATTTATCAGAGAATGTACACCTTTTAAACCTGTTTAAATGAAGAATAAGTAGTAGAATAATAAGAAGAAGAAGAAGTAGAAGAAAACCGGTGAGTTGACCGTGCTGTCAGGGGCAGGCGGCTGCGAGCTTGCATCCGGGTGATAGTGGGTTCGAATCCCACTGTCGTCAGCCCTGAAGATGGTTTTCCGTGGTTTCCCATTTTCACACCAGGAAAATTCTGGAACTGTACCTTAATGAAGGCCATGGACGCTTCCTTTCAGCTCCTAGGCCTATCCTATCCCACCGTCGCCATAAGACCTATCTGATGCGTACGACGTAAAGCCCGTAGCATTAAAAAAAAGCATTTCATCCTCATCACGACGCGCAGGTCGCCTACGGGAGTCAAATCAAAAGACCTGCACCTGGCGAACCGAACTTGTCCTCGGACACTCCCGGCACTGAAAGCCATACGCTATTTCATTTCATCGGCTTTCTAGAACGGGGCTAGAACCGTCAGACAGCTCCTTAAATGTTCTAACGTACCCTGTGGACCTCGGACAAGCTCTCAGATCCAGGTAAGAACCCTTGAGCAGGCTCGTCCGGTCCCGCGGTGTAGGAGGCAACGCGTCCGCCTGTCACCTGGCGGCCCCGGGTTCGATTCCCGGCTGGGGCGGGGGTTTTTGATTGTAAATGATTAATATCCCTGGCCTGGGGACTGGGTGTTTGTGTATTCCTTAACGTTCCTTTCCTCACATTCTAATTACACGCAGGTGCAAGTAGGGGCAAAATATCTCTATAGGTCGACGCCCCGAACAAATAGCACACCACGGAATCGGCTTTACAGGAAAATAATATGGCTAATTTAACACTATCGAGATAGGGGTGGAACAGCCCTCTTAAACGGAAGTAACAATCGGCCGAAGTAATTGAACCACTCAGGTTTGGCTGTGGGCAAGTACTCTCATGAAAAGGTAAATATCTGGCGTAGTCAATTAGTTACCTCGTGGCGAAGTGTCTTTTAACCCCTAGAATTCAATATTGTCTTCGACCGCCGGGATTTACTAAAGATCAGGTTCCGTGCGACTGTTGCACCCTTCTGATGCTGCAGAGTGATGCATGTGGTATTGAGTTACAACGACTAGTTCGCTGGACAGGATTTGCGCATACGAGACCATCCAATTTGCTATTTCCTTCCCTCCCCTCAGGCAGATCCATGTCGCGAGAATGTTTCAAGTGGCTCTCTCGCACGGTACAGCAGACGTTCACTCCCAAGTTTTATAAACTGAATAATAATTATCTACTTCCAGAATAATAAGGAGGAGGGCAGATGTATTGTGCGTGGTGGAGACAATGTTATTCAAGAATTAAGTAGAACCGGTCCCCTAGTGCGTGAGGCAATTGTCTCTCTCTGTAACTGTTTCCCTGCTGGGTGCATCATACCTGTTCTCGCCAAGATCATCAGCACAACGAGGTGGGTTTTTCGGTGGATCCGAATTAGGGTCCCGAAGAGGATGTGTTCGATTCTGGCCGAAAACTTTTCATCCATGTCATTTCTGAACTATATAATTTTAAATGACAGTACATTCCTCCACATTTCTCTGATAATGTATACTGTAGGTTGTAAATATTATTTTGTATAAATTGCTATGTCCGGCTTCATGGCTAAATAGTTAGCGTGCTGGCCTTTGGTCACAGGGGTCCCGGGTTCGATTCCCGGTAGGGTCGGGAATTTTAACCATCATTGGTTAATTTCGCTGGCACAGGGGCTGGGTGTATGTGTCGTCTTCATCATCATTTCATCCTCATCACGATGTACGGGTCGCCTACGGGCGTCAAATCAAAAGACCTGCACCTGGCGAACCGAACATGTCCTCGGACACTCCTGCCACTAAAAGCCATACGCCATTTCATTTCATAAATTGTTATTCCATTACCTCATCACTGACTTTCAAAGAGAAAGTAAAACGTATTCATAGTCACTGCATGTTTAATATTACTAATTTAGTATAGTATTAGTCTAACATACAGGATATAGGACGTATTAATATAATGTTAAATTATTAGTATAGTCTAGAATATTATAATATAGGATATAATTAGTATTAATATAATGTAATAATAGTGATATAAACTAAGAGCGACGCACTGACTTTAGGACAGACATATGGCCCTGGGTTTGACTATGTCTTCACCATAAATGAGTACAAGTTTAATCCCTTTGGCAAATGCTGATGCTCATAGTGCTAACTGCTCAATCCCAATATAAACGGTCCGTTATTGGACATTATAAGATTTTCCAGCTAACTCATTCCTGGTCGCCGGCGTTTCGCCCTCGTGTGCTAAGTTGGGCTCATCAGTTGGTACTTAGCACACCCACCAAGGCGCATGGCGTGGCTCAATCCCACTTAATGCCGAGGTTACAGATAATACAAGTCTTTATTTTCCACTATTCAAAGGACCTTCACGACCTACGTGCAAATGGCTGTCTGAAGACGCTTTTAGGTGGAAAACGGTTAGGAACCAACGGTGAACCCATATTCCAGACATTAATATCAGGGTAGCCTTCTGTGGGATTCATTAACCGATAATGCAAAACGTCTGAAATGGCCGTAACTTTGGTTTCGTCAAGAGTGGAGGAGAAGTAGGGGCTGAAGAGAACGGTGTGGGCATTGAATTTGTTCACTGGAAAGGGAAGTGGAATGTATTTTTGTGTGTTACGGAGTAAAAGTAAGTTAATGATTTTGATGAAATGAAGTATGGAATACAATTAAAAAGTAACTTGTAAGACCTTATTTTTCGTGATAGATAATAACCTACCAAAACATCCCCATTGGCGAAGACGCTGCGTAAATTCAGAGATTTACTACAGATAAGAATATCCTAACCCACATTCTAGACTTCAGAATGGCCTCCTGTGATATTCATTGAGCGCTAAAGCAAAAAGTGAAAATGCTACCAGAAAATGCATTTAGAAGGGCACGAGGGGTGAATTTTCATTTTTGCTTTAGTGTCTAATGAATCCCACAGGGGGCTACTCTGACTTAAATGTCTGAAATGTGGGTTAGGATATTCTTATCTGTAGTATTTACGCAGCGTCTTCGCCAATCGAGATGTTTTAGTAGTTATTATTTGTCACAAAATAAGGTCTTATAAGTTACCTTTTAGTTCTATTCCATACTTTATTTCATCGAAATCATTTACTTTTACTACCTAACACATAAGATGAAGAAGTAACACTTCCACTTCCTTCTCCAATGAACAAAGTCAATGCCCACGATATTCTTCCCCCTCCCCACTTCCTTAACCCTCTTCACGAAACAAAGTTATTGCCTACAGAATATTTCACACGTTTTGCATCAGCGCTTAATGAATCCCACAGGAGGCTACTCTGACTTAAATGTCAGGAATGTGGGTTAGGATATTCTTATCTGTTGTAAATTATGCGACGTATACAATAGTGTACATATAGGCGTATGATTTAAAGTGATTTCATAGAATTTGAGTATGTTCTTGCAGAACGAAACATGTCAATTTTGTTTAATAGTGTGTATTCTTTTACAGGTATTCTATAGTACTAGATATCTGTTAACTACACTTTCGATATACTGTAAAGCTTTTAGATAACATTAACTAAGTCGACACTGAAAAGTATGGCTTCTTTCTTTAAAAAAATATATAATAAATGTCAGCCAGTCTAAATATATTAATTTAATATATTAACTAGGCGGCTTGCCTTGCTAAGACAGTGTTATTATAAGACCAATATAGTCAGCATACAAGCCAGATGAATGGCTTGGCTTTGCAGTACCAGGTGGCCTGCTTTGTAAAAGAATGTTGTTGCCAAACTCCTCTATTAAAACGTGTTATGACTACTGTCTCAAATATACATGAGCTAAACAACATTTGATTCAGTCGAGGGTATACAGTATATTGAATTGCAAAACGGTTCTCAGTGTCAGTACACCACACCATTTTGTTACTTACTAACGTGTTATACTGAAAGAATTCACTTCAAAACTCAGAATAAATCTATCTTATTATTATTTTAGAACTTCTACTCCTTAATTAAACGTTATTAGAATATTTCAAGAACTTCGACTCCACATGGTAGCAAGTACTTGGAACGTTAAATAATCGATCATCGCTACAAATTCGGATTTAGCATCTTCTTTGGACTCGAGTTAAGACTCGGGTCCGAACCCAAGTAAAAATTTTCGGAATTTCATCAAAACTGAGAACGTCTCACGTCTGGCTACGCGACACGATTTCTTCTGCGTCCGTCCGCGGTCGTGGTCTGGGGTATCATAGTAGCTTTCCACCCGACTAGTATCGACTCTGCCACGAATTCAAAACTGTTTTGAGAGACAGCTCACCTGAAATTAGACATAGTTAATTTCTGGAGGGCAAAGGTGGCCGGAAATAGATCTAACAATTCCACACTACTTAGTGCCAGGGTAAAGAACATAGGAAATTTTGACCTTTCACTCCTCAAAGGACCTTCATAGTCTGTACCAAGATGGTTTTAACAGCTGGGTAAAGCTCTTAGCACTCCATATCAATATTGTTGGCATGTTAAAGCTTTTTTTTTTTTTTTTGCTAGTTGCTTTACGTCGCACCGACACAGATAGGTCTTATGGCGACGATGGGACAGGGAAGGGCTAGGAGTGGGAAGGAAGCGGCCGTGGCCTTAATTAAGGTAAACCCCCAGCATCTGCCTGGTGTGAAAATGGGAAACCACGGAAAACCATTTTCAGAGCTGCCGACAGTGGGGTTCGAACCTACTATCTCCCGAATACTGGATACTGGCCGCACTTAAGTGTTAAAGCTCTTTGTCGGTGCACGTTGTCTCTCCCCGACACCTTGGCAACAGTCCAGTAGATTTTCACTTCACTACTTGACTGTAGTCGCAATCGGAACTTCGAAGGGTGGCTTAATTGCTTTATTTCAGAAGGTCTGCAATCTGATAGCTACATTCATTATTATTATTATTATTATTATTATTATTATTATTATTATTATTATTATTATTACTACCAGCAGGCTATGCATAAGTCTTTTCCGGTTTTACTAAGCGTATGAATTTGACACGTACGTCAGTTTGTTCGTCTGACATTAATCTACCAACACACACAAGTTGAGTCCGCCAAACACTAGCGTCTGTATTGTATCGTTCAGTGAACATGTCCACGTTTGTGCCTGAAAAAAAACATTTGTGGCACGCATTGCTTTTCTTATTTAATCAACAGCTGGGCTGTGAAAAGTCATCGTTTGCTGGTAGAAACATGTGGTGGACACGTTCCATCAATTAGAACATGTGAGACATAGTTTCGACAATTTAAACATGGTGATTTCAATGTGAAAGTAAGTGCGCGCTATGGTAGACTACAAAAGTGCGAAGACGAGCAATTCCAGCCGTTACTGGATGACGACCCAACTCAGACTCAACAGCAATTGACACAAGCATTAAATGTGTCACAAGAAACAATCAACAGACGTTTACAAGCAATGGGCAAGATCAATAAATTCAGCAAGTGGGTCCCACACGATTTGAATAAACGGCAAATGGAAAATCGCAGTCAGTTGTGAAATGCTGCTTCAACGCCACGAAAGAAAGTCATTTCTGTACCGAATTGTGACGGGTGACGAAAAATGGATTCATTTTGAAAACCTGAACCGGAGAAAATCGTGGCTTCGGCAGGAAGACCGTGCTTTGTGTCTGGTGGGACTAGAGCGGTATTGTGTACTATGAACTTTTGAAGCCCGGCGAAATCGTTAATGCACAAGGCTTTCGCCAACAAATTATTAATTTAAATAACGTATTGATCGAAAGACCACCGGAATGCGCCAGAAAACATGGCAAAGTGATTTTGTTACATGACCATGTGCCGTCACACACAGCAAAACCAGTCAAAGACACCTTGAAATCGCTTGAATGGAACATCCTTCCTCACCCACCGTCCTCACCCGACCTGGCGCCATCT
Source organism: Anabrus simplex (assembly GCF_040414725.1). Taxonomy (NCBI): domain Eukaryota; kingdom Metazoa; phylum Arthropoda; class Insecta; order Orthoptera; family Tettigoniidae; genus Anabrus; species Anabrus simplex. The sequence goes on from NC_090265.1 coordinate 1,577,149,087, forward strand.
ATCATCTCCTCGCATATCCGGCTCTATGGCTAAATGGTTAGCGTGCTGGCCTTTGGTCACAGGGGTCCCGGGTTCGATTGCCGGCAGAGTCGGGATCCTTAACCATCATTGGTTATTTCCCCTGGCACGGGGACTGGGTGTATGTGTCGTCTACATCATAATTTCATCCTCATCACGACGCGCAGGTCGCCTACGGATGTCAAATCAAAATACCTACACCTGGCGAGCCGAAGTCTTCGGACACATCCCGGCACTAAAAGCCATATACCCAGTCCCCGTGCCAGCGAAATTAACCAATTATGGTTAAAATTCCCGACCCCGCCGGGAATCGAACCCCGGACCCCTGTGACCAAAGGCCAGCACGCTAACCATTTAGCCATAGAGCCGGACACAGAACGTAGCACTCTGCACGAAGAACATGCGCAAAAAAATACTGCAGTTTCATATTCGTAAGGTTACCACGTTTACAATTTCTGCCGCAACTCTGAGACAGCGCTTTCGCCGCAGTCTCCGGCTGAATTCAAGCAGCCAGAATGTCAGAGACTTGCCTGCAGACTTTTTGTCGGCAGACTTATCGGCCATACACACAGAGACATGTCTGAAGTGACTGGTTTGCGCAGACTTACCTCCGACTAAGTATGGGGCCCTTTCGACAGTACTAGGGGGAGAGATCCGTCCGTAGTCGTTCGCGTCTTCAAGATCTTCTTTCTTGTGAAGGGGGGTGGATCAAAGCTGATGGCCAGTCAGATGGCAGTTTCTCCGTTTCCCATTATGTTCTCGTATATTATCCCAGTGAGCTTGTTCACTGCCTTGCTACCGGCACACTTCCAGAGTTCGGCCTCAATAGAGTCCTCTCCAGCTAGATGACTTGCCTAACTTATTCCACTGAAGGATGTATTGAGTCCGGGTTTGGTGTAATTTGCTGGTAGTTGAAGTCTTCACTGCGTGGATCATAATTTAACAAGTTCTGAAAGTAATAATAATAATAATAATAATAATAATAATAATGGCGTATGGCCTCCGGAGAGGCCTGGTGCAGGTCTTTTTCTAGTAGACGGCCTATTAGGCGACCTTCATGTCTGTGAAGATGAAGGCCCTACCTAGGATGATTTCTAAAGCTGAATACGCCACACGCACCCAGCCCCGGAGCCATTGGAATTAACCAATTAAGGTTAAAATCCCCGACCCGGCCTGGAATCGAACCCAGGACCCTCTGAACCGAAGGCCAGTACGCTGACCATTCAGCCAACGAGTCAGACAGTTCTGAAAGTACACGGCAAGGAGGTGGCACTTGCCTTTGTTGTTTAAGCCAGCTTGCCCTATGAGTCTCTGAACTGAAGTATCAGTGGAGTGTAAGGAAAAGGTACCTATAGATGACACTGTTAAGAGAAAAAAGTGGCAAAATGAGAACTGTACTTACAGATAAGCTAGTTTCTTGTTCAATAAAATAGCATTAATTGCCCTGGACTATCCCGTGCTGGAGTATACATACATTATGGCCCAATAGATGACATATTTTAAAACACACAAAAACATCTAATCTAGATCAGTGCTACAAGGAAGAACATTTCTAATAGTTCTAGCCAAGGAAAACAGTTGCTAGTGCTTAAAATATATAGAAAGTCAGTCTCAAAAGTAAAAATAAATCAATGAAATCAGACTTTAAAGTTAAAAATGCAATGAAATCAGTCGTCAAATTTTTAAAAATTCAAGCCACACAAACAATGAAATCAAACGACTTTATGGGTAGGTTTTTAGTGTCACCCTAGAAACTCACTTGGCCACTGCCAACATACAGTGAGTGTAAAAAGTATTCGCACGACCCCGAATATTTTAGAAAGTAATGAATTTCCCATTCGTTTAGGTAGGTTTATGGATTGAAACAAAACCAGTCATGTAGTATTCAAATACCTTTATTCATTTAATAAACAATATGAAAACAAAACATTGTCATAAACTTGTAAAAAGGTAAGAAACAAATAATGTATCTTTTGGGACCAACAAAAAGTATTTGTACGACCCCTGTCTTCTTCTGTACATTTCTCCGTCATTCCGTGGAAATCAATATTTTGTAGGATTTCCCTTGGTGGCTATGACAGCTTGGATGCGATTGGGCATTGATTTTATTAAATTAGCACAGTAGGAAAGGGTTGTCTTCTCCCATTCCACCTTGAGAGCATTTCTTAAATCTCTCTTATTTGAAATGCGTCTAGACCTAAGTTTTGTTGCAAGGTAGTGCCATAAATGGGATCTTCTCTCCAGGATCTCAAATCTGGGTAAACCTCAAGTGAACTCCACAACTCGTCGCAGAAGACACTCCTGTTATTTTTGATCGGCCGGGTGGCTACACATCTTTACTTTCCACTCGCGCCGAGCCAACAAAGCATATAGGCCGACTCCTCGTTGGATGTCAGCCTCCCAACCACCATGACGACCACCACCACGACCATCACCACTACCTTTGCGACCGCTGCTCACACCTTTTCCTCGCTTTCCATCACAACTGTTACGTCGTCCCATTCATCGCCGCTTCTATCCACCTCTCTCCCCGCGCTACCTCCTGTTGATCCACCTCGACTATTACGTATTCCTCCCCGCTACTTCATCCGCCCTTCTACGCTGTCTACATCTGCCTTGCCGACCACGACATCACCACCACCACTGTCCGTCGTAACAGCAGCAGCCGCTCATCAACCTCCAACACCGTCAGACACATCAGCCACAAACGAAGTCTTCAGTTGCGTCGTCCGCGGCATAAGCCCACTCATCCCGGCAACTGACATTCAAGAACAACTTCGCCTTCAAGCCATACCCGTCAAGAGGGCATTCCGTATCTACAACTCCACCGGTCCGACGTATTTAATCAGACTTCAGCTTTCCAGTGCAGCAGCCGTCGCCCACCTGATCTCCAGCGGAGCACTTCTCTACGGCCGTCGTCATCCCGTCGAACCCTCTCGTTCACCTCCCCGCCCTAGATATCACCACTCCACCTCTCGTCGCCATACCCGGCCTGATCATCCTCCCTTCCAACGCTCTATCTATGTCCGTCCAACTCCTTCTTCTGCTAATATCTCCCTCCCACCACCACCGACCCTTGAACATCTCCGACACCTCACAACTGTCCTCTATCACATCGCTTCAACACTTTACCACCTTACACTTCCACGAAACTTCCTTCTCGACACTCCTGTATAAATCTCAATCCGTATAGCCAGTCATCCAAATTTTCACACCGTTTTTCCCTCTTCTTCATTTCAAACATCCCACTGTTCTCTCCACATCTCCCGGCCCGAGAGATCGCGACACGATCTAGGGGGCCCGCCCCGTCCTTCGGGCGGGGAATGAAAGCTCTGCAGCAGCAGCAGCAGCCATAAATGTTCAATTGGGTTTAGGTCAGGGGACTGGGGAGGGGTTTCCAAGCTTTTGAGTGTGTTGTACAACAACCAGTGCTTTGTGTTTCGGATCATTTCCCTGTTGAAAAAAAAACACTTTCCAGTCCTATTTTATCAACACTGGTAGGTACGTTTTGCTTCAAAATATTGATGTACAGTCGATGGTCCATCTTGCCTTCAATGAAATGAAGATTTGCCACTCCCTTAGCATCCAATCAATCAATCAATCAATCAATCAATCAATCAATACTGATCTGCATTTAGGGCAGGTGCTCAGGTGGCAGATTCCCTATCTGTTGTTTTCCTAGCCTTTTCTTAAATGATTTCAATGACATTGGAAATTTATTGAACATCTCCCTTTGTAAGTTATTCCAATCCCTAACTCCCCTTCCTATAAATTAATATTTGCCCCAATTTGTCCTCTTGAATTCCAACTTTATCTTCACATTGTGATCTTTCCTACTTTTAAAGACACCACTCAAACTTATTCGTCTACTAACGTCATTCCACGCTATCTCTCCGCTGACAGCTCAGAACATACCACTCAGTCGAGCAGCTCGTCTCCTTTCTCCCCACACCATCAATGAACCAACCCCACGTTTCACAGTAGAAATCAGGTTCCGCTGCTGTAACTCGATGTTCGCTTACCGCCACACTTCGAGACTCTCGTCTGACCCGAAGATGTTGTACTTGCTCTCATCAATCCAGACAGTCCTGTTGAAGACCTCCAGACCTGTGTTTTGGTTCTCCGTGGCAAAAAGTAGCTGTGTCAGACTATAAACCTTGCTCACATAGAGCTTGTTCCCCGACGCCCGTGGAAGTCCATTTGACTAAGGGTGTTGCGCACTGTCGATTCACTCACACTAGCACCTCACCGTTGCAGCTCAGCAGCAATTTTCGGGGCACTGCATCGCGGACTTTTCTTCGCTTCTCGGACAATGAAGCGCCTGTCTGCCTGGGTCAGGGCCCGGAGATGTCCATTTCTAGGCTTGTTATCGTAGCTTTTTGTCTCGGGAAAGCAGTCGATCACGGTTGACTTAGGCCTCCTCAACTGCTTCTGTGATCCTTTTGAGCGACCATGCCTTCTGAAGGCGGATGAAGGCTTTTCGTTCGCTGGGATTAGCTTCCGGACACTTTCACCCCATTCTGACAACGTGTAAATGCACTTGGCAGGTGTCCTGTCAACATAGAGTGATAAATAAGTTACAAGATTGTGAGCAACTGTAACGTGACCTCGAAAATGTTGTGAGATGGACGGCAGGCAATGGTATGTTGATAAACGGGGTTAAAAGTCAGATTGTGAGTTTCACAAATAGGAAAAGTCCTCTCAGTTTTAATTACTGCGTTGATGGGGTGAAAGTTCCTTTTGGGGATCATTGTAAGTATCTAGGTGTTAATATAAGGAAAGATCTTCATTGGGGTAGTCACATAAATGGGATTGTAAATAAAGGGTACAGATCTCTGCACATGGTTATGAGGGTGTTTAGGGGTCGTAGTAAGGATGTAAAGGAGAGGGCATATAAGTCTCTGGTAAGACCCCAACTAGAGTATGGTTCCAGTGTATGGGACCCTCACCAGGATTACCTGATTCAAGAACTGGAAAAAATCCAAAGAAGAGCAGCTCGATTTGTTCTGGGTGATTTCCGACAAAAGAGTAGCGTTACAAAAATGTTGCAATGTTTGAGTTGGGAAGAATTGAGAGAAAGAAGAAGAGCTGCTCGACTAAGTGGTATGTTCCGAGCTGTCAGCGGAGAGATGGCATGGAATGACATTAGTAGACGAATAAGTTTGAATGGCGTCTATAAAAGTAGGAAAGATCACAATATGAAGATAAAGTTGGAATTCAAGAGGACAAACTGGGGCAAATATTCATTTATAGGAAGGGGAGTTAGGGATTGGAATAACCAAGGGAGATGTTCAATAAATTTCCAATTTCTTTGAAATCATTTAGGAAACGGCTAGGAAAGCAACAGATAGGGAATCTGCCACCTGGGCGACTGCCCTAAATGCAGATCAGTATTGATTGATTGATTGATTGATTCATTGACTGATTGATTGATTGATTGATCTGAGTGGAATTGAGTAAATGGAATATGTCCGAGCCACAGCAGCATGCACAGCATCATTAGTAAGGAGTGGAGGGCTGATTTTACTCGCGAAAACTGAGGTCGTACGAATACTTAATGCGAGTCCTCAAACGAAAATTTATTGTGTGTGTTTTTTTACAAGTTTATGACAATGTTTTGTTTTCAATCAATATCAATCAATACTGATCTGCATTTTGGGCAATCGCCCAGGTGGCAGATTCCCTATCTGTTGTTTTCCTAGCCTTTTCTTAAATGATTGCAAAGAAATTGGAAATTTATTGAACATATCCCTTGGTAAGTTATTCCAATCCCTAACTCCCCTTCCTATAAATGAATATTTGCCCCAGTTTGTCCTCTTGAATTCCAACTTTATCTTCACATTGTGATCTTTCCTAGTTTTAAAGACACCACTCAAACGTATTCGTCTACTAATGCCATTCCTGACCATCTCTCCACTAACAGCTCGGAACGTACCACTTTGTTAAGCAGCTCGTCTCCTTTCTCTCAAGTCTTCCAAGCCCAAACTTGGCAACATTTTCGTAACGCTACTGTTTTGTCGGAAATCACCCAGAACAAATCGAGCTGGACTTTTTTTTTTTTTTTTTTTTTTTACCAGTTCTTGAATGAAGTAATACTCGCGAGGGTCCCATACACTGGAACCATACTCTGGTTGGGGTCTTACCAGAGACTTACAGTATATGCCCTCTCCTTTACATCCTTACGACAAACCCTACACACCTTCATAACCATGTGGAGAGATCTGTACCCTTTATTTACAATCCCATTTATGTGATTATCTCCATGAAGATCTTTCCTTATATTAAGACCTAGATACTTACAATGATTCCCATAAGGAACTTTCACCCCATCAACGTAGTAATTAAAACTGAGAAGACTTTTCTTATTTGTGAAACTCACAATCTGACTTTTAACCCCATTTATCGTCATACCATTGCCTGCTGTCCATCTCACAACATTATCGAGGTCATTTTGCAGTTGCTCACAATCTTGTTACTTATTTATTACTCTATACAGAATAACATCATCTGCAGAAAGCCTTATCTCTGATTCCACTTCTTAAGAAAACATAAAGGTCCAATAATACTGCCTTAAGGAATTCCCCTCCTAATAATTACAGGGTCAGATAAAGATTCACTTACTCTAATTCTCTGAAATCTATTTTTTAGAAATATAGCAACCCATTCCTTCACTATTTTGTCTAGTCTAATTGCACTCATTTTTGCCAGTAGTCTCCCATGATCCACTCTATCAAATGCCTATCAAATCGCGATATAGACCATTTGACGCCCTGAATCCAAGATATCTCCAATATCTTGCTGGAATCCTACAAGTTTAGCTTCAGTGGAATAACCATTCCTAAATTCATAGCCACACAGCATAGGACCATCACACTACCCATTCCATCTATATCAGCAATATCACTATTATTAATATAATGTCTTCTATTGAACCAGTTATTAATTTTGCAAACATGTCTAATATAATCAGAATGCTTTCCCAAAGCAATGCATGTCAAGCTGACTGGCCTGTATGACCAAAATATGGCTTCCGATTGAGTTAGCCCGGGAGGGCAATATAACAAGTGGAGTTGCAATTCTTTCCTAGTACGTCGGCACTGCATTGTGCTTATCACATGTATGGCTTGCAGTGGTGTCGCTACCGGCGTGCTAGCCGGCCAGTGTCTTGGAAAAGGTGCGGTATCCAACTGATGAGCCCAAGCCGCATTCTGGGCGAAACACTGGTAATTTTTGACGATTGAGTTTCCTGAATGTTATTTTTAGCTATCTCAATCGGAAGCCATATTTTGGTCATGCTAGCCTGGGAGGGCAATACAGCAAGCGGAGATGCATTTCTCCCCTAGTACGTCGGCACTACATTGTGCTTATCACATGTATGGCTTGCAGTGGTGTAGTTCATATAACAGAAGGGATTCTCTACTTCTCGCTAGGAGCGACATCTCCGAGTGGAACATCAAAGCTACTCCTTACTCCTAAATTTTTTTTTTCGGCCGGGTGGCTCACCATCTTTACCTCCGCTACCTCGCCGACTCTAAAGAGCATATTGGCTGACACCTAGTTGGTAGTCGGCCTCCCCGCCATGCTTACCTGCCTACTCCGTAACGTCAACCTCGCTCTCTCAGATGACGATATCGTCCAACACATCCGCCAGGCAGGCGTTCCAGTTCATTGGGCCACAAGACTACGAAACAGTTCCGGACTGTCACCAGATGTCCTTCTATATTTCCACACAGAGGAAGACGTCTGCCGCCTCATGAACAACGGCGTCCATATTCATCACATCTTCCATCGTGCGGAAGTTACTCCTGCGTCACTCATAGATCAGCTCATAGCCACTAATTTTACTCCGCCTGCAACGGTCGCGCCACCACAGGAGACTTCCTACCAGCTGCCTTCGCACCAAGTGGAATCTACGCCGTCAAGCCAGCCAACATCACACGCCGTTACTACGTCGCCGATAACTACCACTACCACCACCATCTCCACTACAACATCAACCTTCCACCCCTCCCCTATTCCCACCACTGTGGTTACAACCAGTCATCCTGCGTCCATAATGATTTCTTCCCTCCCTCTTCCTTCAACACCTGAAGAACGTCATGCCTCATACATGCCTCCCGCAACGTCTGCAGCACCGTCGTCTTCGTCGTCTTTCAACGCCGCCGAAGAAGCACCACCCTCATCGCAGTCATCACCGTCCCGCCACAATATGTATAGCTGTGTGATCCGTGGAGTGGATCCTGCTCACTCAGAACAAGCCATCCTCCAACAACTTCGAGCAGAAGGCGTACCCGTCCGTCGAGTCTTCAGGATCAAGAACACCTCCGGTCTGACGTACATGGTCCGTATCCACCTCCCTACTGCCGTCGACGTTCACCATCTCATCGCCAATGGAGTCTACATCTTTGGCCATCGCTACAAAGTCGAGCCATCTCTTTCACCACCCCAACCTGTTCTACATAACTCCAACAATGCCCGTCGTCACACCCGGCCACCCCCTCCATATCGACCCCCACCACCCGTTTACCCTCCCCTCCCATCAATCAGTTTCTTCCCCCCATCAGCTCCAACACTCGACATCTTGAGATTCCTAACTTCCTCCCTCTTTAACATCACGGCGACCCTGCACCTCCTCAGTTTCCATTTATAGCCTAGTACCCTCCTCTAAACATGTCACTCCTCCCGCACACCCTCATACCTCCCTTTGTAATCTCACCGCTACCCTCAATCTTCTAACCTTTCATCTCCACCCAAGCACACCGCTCTAACCTCCACACCTCGCACATAGCCCATCTGTCCTTGTAAATCTGTCACTAAAGCCATCGATAACCGACACGTCCTTTCTTCTCATCTCCATTACTTACTCATACCGCATTTTCCCCATCTCCCCCTTTTTCTCACTTCCTCTCAACCCCGTCATCTCTCCTGGCCAGAGAGAGGGCGACACCCTCTAGGTGGCCCGCCCCACCCCTTCAGGGTGGGGAATGAAAGCATTGAAACAACAACAACAGTGGTGTAGTCTTTCATCGACGTCTCTCAAGTGGACTACACAACTCGTCGCAGAAGACACTCCTGCTATTTTTGATCGGCCGTGTGGCTACACATCTTTACTTTCCGCTCGCGCCGAGCCAACAAAGCATATAGGCCGAATCCTCGTTGGATGTCAGCCTCCCTACCACCAACCACCATGACGACCACCACCACCACCACCACCATCACCACTACCTTTGCGACCCCTGCTCACACCTTCTCCTCGCTTTCCATCACAACTGTTCAGAGCTGGGAACGGTAGGAGCGGAGCAGTTGTTTTCGCTCGTCCTCCGGAGACCTCCGGTAGGGCCTCCGATTGAATTCACGGGCGGAAAATTCAAATGCTTTAATGTGGGCAATGTTGTAACGGTGATCTTAGGAGGAATTACAATTAAAATTTAATTACTAATTCCACAGATGCATGTGTTCCCCTACGTTTGTCATTCAAATGCTGTAGTCGTTTCAAGATCGCCGCATTATTTGTTACGCTATGAATAACAGATTTTGATCTGCTGACATTCAGTTTGCAATAGGTGCAGGTGGATAGAATACTGTAGATTGAATATTGGCACATATTATACCATTGCAAATGCATTTACAATATTATTAATAGTAAAACAGTTTAAGCAATAAGTATATTCCATTGCATGTAAACATGTATTATGTACGATGCTCTTACATTGTGTTATACGTCTAGCTCATTTATTACTGAAGAGTACGTCCGGCTCTATGACTAAATGGTTACCGTGCTGGCCTTTGGTCACAGGGGTCCCAGGTTCGATTCCCGGCAGGGTCGTGAATTTTAATCTTAATTAGTTAATTTCGCTGGTACTGGAGCTGGGTGTATGTGTTGTCTTTATAATCATTTCATCCTCATCACGACGCGCAGGTCGCCAAAGGGTGTCAAATCAAAAGACCTGCATCTGGTGAGCCGAACTTGTCCTCGGACACTCCCGACACTAAAAGCCATACGCCATTTCATTTTTTAATGAAGAGTACGAACTGATTGGTGTTGGTTATATGCTGTACCGGGCTGAGTAGTTCAGATGGTAGAGCTCTGGCCTTCTGAGCTCAAGTCTGCGGTTTCAATTCCGACTTTGCTCGGCGGTACTTGAAGATGCTGACATACGAGAGTCGCATGTCGGCAGGTGTACCGGTACATGAACGAACTCCTGTGGGACAAAATACCGGCACCTTAACGTCGCAGAAAACTACAGAAGTGGTTATGGGAGTACAATAATAATAATAATAATAATAATAATCTTTCTATCAATTTACCCTCCAGGGTTGGGTGTTCCCTCGTTCGCAGAGAGGATCCCACCTATACCGCCTCAAGGACAGTGTCCTGGAGCGTGAGACTTTCGGTCGGGGATAATTTTTTGTTTTGTTTTACGTCGCACCGACACAGATAGGTCTTATGGCGACGATGGGATAGGAAAGGTCTGGGAGTGGGAAGGAAGCGGCCGTGGCCTTCAGTTAGGTACCATCCCGGCATTTACCTGGAGGAGAAGTGGGAAACCACGGAAAACCACTTCGAGGATGGCTGAGGAGGGAATCGAACCCCCATCTACTCCGTTGACCTCCCGAGGCGGAGTGGACCCCGTTCCAGCTCTCATACCACGCCTCACATTGCGTGCCAGAGCCGGCAATCGAACCCGGGCTTCCGCGGGTGGCAGCTAATCACATTAACCACTATACCACAGAGGTGGACAGTAATAATAATAATGATAATAATAATCAATTATTATATTGTCCACTACGCCACAGATGTGGATAATAATAATAATAATAATAATAATAATAATAATAATAATAATAATAATAATAATAATAATAATAATAATAATAATCTGCCTTTCCATTTACTCTCCAGGGTTGGTTTTTTCCCCGGACTCAGCGAGGGATCCCACCTCTACCGCCTCAAAGGCAGTGTCCTGGAGCATCAGACATTGGATCGGGGACACTTTCTTTTTTGTTTTTTTGTTTTGTTTTTGTTTTACGTCGCACCAACACAGATATGTCTTACGGCGACGATGGGATAGGAAAGGGTTGGGAGTGGGAAGGAAGCGGCCGTGGCCTTAACTAAGGTACATCCCGAGCATATGCCTGGTGTGAAAATGGGAAACCACGGAAAACCAACTGCAGGGCTGCCGACAGTGGGATTCGAACCCACTATCTCCCGGTTGAAAAAGGGTTCGACAGTGGGATTCGAACCCACTATCTCCCGGTTGAAAAAGGGTTCGGACCCCATTGTCGGCAGCCCTGAAGATGGTTTTACGCCGTTTTCCATTTTCACGTCTAGAAATTGCCCTCCTTAGCCGTTCCTATCACATCGTCGCCATAAGACGGCATGACGTAAAGCAAATTGTTACAAAAGTAATCGACAAATGAAACACGAACGATAAATGAGAATGTATATATTTCATATATTCGCCTTCGTCATACGTATAAAGCAGTATTTACTATGTCGCTAGCACATCCGTTGCGCACCACGGATGGAACGGCAAGGGAGCACACATTCAGTACTGTTCCTCCGTCCTCCGCTCGCCCTCCGCTCGCCGACCGAACCACCGATTGGTTTCCAAGCAACAGTTTACTACCAAAGAATACCGGAGGGAGCGCTGCACTCGCACTACCGATTGCAATCATAGGAGCAACTGCTCCGTTCCCAGCTCTACATCGAATGACGAACCGATGCAATCTCAGATGAAACTGTGGAACATGACATAGCTAAGACAAAGACAGACTGCCTAGAGCTGAGAACGGTAGGAGCGGAGCGGAGCAATTGTTTTCGCTCTTCCTCTGGAGACCTCCGATAGTCCTCCGATTGAATTCACTGGCGGAAAATTCAAATACTTTAATGTGGGCAATGTAGTAATGGTGATCTTGGGTGGAATTACAATTTAGGTTTCAGTATCAATTCCACAGATGCATGTGTCTTTCTACGTTTGTCATTCAAATGCTGCAGCCGTTTCAAGATTGCTTCATTATTTTGTTACGCTGTGATTTTGATCTGTTGAAATTCAGTTTGCGTCCGCCTCTGTGGTGTAGTGGTTAGTGTGATTAGCTGCCACCCCCGGAGGCCCGGGTTCGATTCCCGGCTCTGCCACGAAATGTGAAAAGTGGTACGAGGGCTGGAATGGGGTCCGCTCAGCCTCGGGAGGTCAACTGAGTAGAGGTGGGTTCGATTCCCACCTCAGCCATCCTGGACGTGGTTTTCCGTGGTTTCTCAGTTCGCCTCCAGGCAAATGCCGGGATGATACCTAAGTTAAGGCCACGGCCGCTTCCTTCCCTCTTCCTTGTCTATCCTTTCCGATCTTCCGATCCCTCCGTAAGGCCCCTGTTCAGCATAGCAGATGAGGCCGCCTGGCGAGGTAGTGGTCATCCTCCCCAGTTGTATCACCCGACCCAGAGTCTGAAGCTCCAGGACACTGCCCTTGAGGCGGTAGAGGTGGGATCCCTCGATGAGTCCGGGGGGAAAACCAACCCTGGAGGGAAAGCAGATTAAAAAAGAAAGAAAGAAAGAAAGAAAGAAAGCTCATTTATTACTGAAGAGAAAGAAGTGATTGGAATTGTTAATATGCTGTACCGGGCTGAGTAGTTCAGACGGTAGAGCGCTGGCTAGTGGCTGGGACGGAGCGGTGCAGTTGTTGTGACGTAATCATCCGGTTGTACCGAGTAAACTACCGAGGGAATGTACTGTAGCGGCATGACAACGTAAAGGTATTTCACCCGTATATTCAATGCCGTCCGCCTCTGTGGTGTAGTGGTTAGCGTGATTGGCTGCCACCCCCGGAGGCCCGGGTTCGATTCCCGGCTCTGCCACTAAATTTGAAAAGTGGTATGAGGGCTGGAACGGGGTCCACTCAGCCTCGGGAGGTCAACTGAGTAGAGGTGGGTTCGATTCCCACCTCAGCCATCCTGGAAGTGGTTTTCCGTGGTTTCCCACTTCTCCTCCAGGCGAATGCCGGGATGGTACCTAACATAAGGCCACGGCCGCTTCCTTCCCTCTTCCTTGCCTATCCTTCCAATCTTCCCATCCCTCCACAAGGCCCCTGTTCAGCATAGCAGGTGAGGCCGCCTGGGCGAGGTACTGGTCATTCTCCCCAGTTGTATCCCCGACCAAGAGTCTGAAGATCCAGGACACTGCCCTTGAGGTGGTAGAGGTGGGATCCCTCGCTGTGTCCGAGGGAAAAGCCGACCCTGGAGGGTCAACAGATGATGATGATGATGATGATGATATTCAATGCCCTTTTCTCACAACATAACTGTTTCTCTTAATACAGCAATGTTGTTTTCTTCTGCTGAAGCCGACATGCTGATTTCATCCTTGTGATGCCTCTTGATAGCATCCCACAACTTTGATGCACTACCACCCGTCGCGGCATTTTGCTGATATTTATCATCAGTAATTTCAAAGAGGTGCCATGTATCAGACGGTCTTCGTGGCATTTGTGGTACAAATTTCAGTACAAATTTATTAAATGCCTTTAAATATTCTAAAACACGAATACCATCTAAAAATGGGATTAAATATCAAACCAATACCACAATTATTTTCTAATCTACTTTGCATCACCTACACAACACAACAAGCAGAGGAAATATAGACGCAAATTTAATACGCACAGACTGAATACAGGTACAATACACTTACAAGGGGAGGCCATGACGTTCGGATCACGGACTACCTTCCAACTTTGTACACATTTAGTAGTCCATTAGGACAACAGAATGAAGTAGTACGGCGTACTACTAAGGCGTTCTCGAGAAAATCGCAAGATAACTTTTCGCGTCGAATATGTACCGGTGCTTTGGGCTCACGAACACGAAACGGCGGTGGTCGAGTGGTTAGCGTTCAAGCTCCGAAAGCGCTGGTTCCGTGGATCGAGTCCCGCTTCTCGCGTTGTTTTTCAGCACTGGTTATTTTCTTCAAAATGCTATTTGTTCGGAGCGTCGACCCATATATATTACACTTCAAAGGTAATATAATGAAAAAGGTCTATTCTATTTGCATGGACTTTTATCGGAAGTATATATATTATTAAACGTTAACGATAAATGCGAATGTATATATTTCGTATATTCGCCTTCTTCATACTTATAAAGGGCCGATGACCTTCGATGTTAGGCCCCTTTAAACAACAAGCATCATCATCATCATCATACTTATAAAGCAGTATTTACTACGTGGCTACCACATCCGTTGCGCTCCACTACTGGAAGTGCAAGCGAGCACACATTCAGTACTATTGCTCTGTCCTCCGCTCGCCCTCCGAAACCACCGATTGGTTTCCAAGCAACAGTTGACTACCGGAGAATACCGGAGGGAGCGCTGCACTCGCACTACCGATTGCAATCATAGGAGCAACAGCTCCGTTCCCAGCTCTACAACTGTTACGTCGTCCCATTCATCGCCGCTTCTATCCACCTCTCTTCCCACGCTACCTCCTGTTGATCCACCTCGACTATTACGTATTCCTCCCCGCTACTTCATCCGCCCTTCTACGCTGTCTACATCTGCCTTGCCGACCACGACATCACCACCACCACTGTCCGTCGTAACAGCAGCAGCCGCTCATCAACTTCCATCACCGTCAGACACATCAGCCACAAACGAAGTCTTCAGTTGCGTCGTCCACGACGTAAGCCCACTCATCCCGGCAACCGACATTCAAGAGCAACTTCGCCTTCAAGCCATACCCGTCAAGAGGGCGTTCCGTATCTACAACTCCACTGGTCCGACGTATTTAATCAGACTTCAGCTTCACAGCGCAGCAGCCGTCACCCACCTGATCTCCAGCGGAGCACTTCTCTATGGCCGTCGTCATCCCGTCGAACCCTCTCGCTCACCTCCCCGCCCTAGATATCACCACTCCACATCTCGTCGGCATACCCGGCCTGATCATCCTCCCTTCCAACGCTCTATCTATGTCCGTCCAACTCCTTCTTCTGCTAATATCTCCATTCCACCACCACCGACCCTTGAACATCTCCGACACCTCATAACTGTCCTCTATCGCATCGCTTCAACACTTCACCACCTTACACTTCCACGAAACTTCCTTCTCAACACTCCTGTATAAATCTCCATCCGTAGCCATCTCCCCCAACCAAGACGCCCCAAGATAACATCTTACTTACTCTTCACTTCGTCTTTCCCCTCTTCTTCGTCCTACAAATCTCCTACTTCTCTCACTTCGCCCGGCCAGAGAGAAGGCGTAACCTTCTGGGTGGCCCGCCCCACCCTGCGGTGGGGAGTGAAAACTTTCTCAGCAGCAGCAGCAGTGGTGTCGCTACCGGCGTGCTAGCCGGCCAGTGTCTTGGAAAAGGTGCGGTATCCAACGGATGAGCCCACACCGCACTCTGGGCGAAACACTGGTAATTTTTGACGATTGAGTTTTCTGAATTTTATTTTTGACTGGCCTGTAATTTTCAGCTTCATGTCCATCACCCTTTCCGTCATACACAGGGGCTACTATACCAACTCTCCATTCATTTGGTATAGCTCCTTCATGCAAACAATAAGCAAATAAGTACTTCAGATATGGTACTATCCCAACCCATTGTCTTTAGTATATCGTCAGGAATCTTATCAATTGTGTGGAATGAGGATCATCACGAGTCAGCGATGAGAGCAGCTATTGTCAGTTTAATTGTAACTGTGAGGTGTAACGTCCTGCTGTTTAACAGTGTTAAGCTGTTGCTGTTTATTTGTTCACAATGTTTGTGAATTACTGGAGTGTCTCTGGAGTCAAACCAAGGAACAGTCATAATGTGTTGTGTAGTCAGTAGCACTGTGTTCAAACCCAGCGGTCTGCACCCAGCTGCTGTTTGGGGTGACTGGACCGAGAGGAGTAAAAGTAAGGCGAACCAGTGAATAGGATTATGGCCGTCACCAGGTAATACCAACGCGCCGGGCCCACCTGCTGTATAAATAGGCAACAATTAGTACCGGTATGCGTGGTCGTTCATGACTGAATAGAATTGTTGTGTGAATTTATTGGGTCATCCTGAAATAAATTTGAGTAATAAACAGAAAGTCTTTTATTCGTGACACTACAGTATGTTCATACATATTCCTGCTTGCTTTATTGCAGTGTTGGTACCAACGTGAACAATTTCCACCCTCTCCTTACCCTCCTCCTTTCCTTCTACGAATCTCTCCTTTCTGCTACTTAATGTATCGTTGCACATCATTTTTATATGATTTTTATCATCCGTAAGTCTTCGCACCGGGTACGGAAGCGTAATACGATCTCCCTATATACTCTACGTTTCCCTACCTTGCTTGGCGCTGCTTGCTTCAATTCTACGGTCGCCGCATGATGTACTCTGCTCACCTACTGTCAACTCGACTGATTACGTCAGCTGTGCTACACTTTGCCGTGCTTGTGTACTGTGCACCACGTGACTTTATTCTTTCTAGAACTCACTAGTGTGTATAGCCTTCGCTTCGTTTCTGGAAACTTTCTTTCCTCTTGAAATTGCTCCCTCCGCCCATCCATCCTTGAGTCGGGCTTTCGTGGCGGAGTGGTGGATTTACACACGCTAAAACTGTGTGCTGTGCTATTATGTCAACTTCAGCTGGACATTATCTGCTACAACTCGGTGAGCAAGGCTTATAACACATTTGTTTACATTTGGACTTTACCTTCATTCTGGCATTTTCCTATTATAAATACTTTACTCAGTCGAGTGGCAATGCTTCGCTTTAAAACTTTCACATAGACTCTTTCTACTTATGAACTGCGCTACGGACTATTTGCAAAAAGAAAGCTTCTTCAGTTCTCATTTATGATCTATTGCTACTGCTAAACTATTCAATTACCCGGTGAAGAAGATCCTTTCTCATCCTAGTCCCCTTTCCCTTCCCATGCGTCCTTTTTCTTTTCAGGGTTCTGTTTCGATGCATATTGTATACTTTTGTAAATGTGGCACATCTTTTTTAGATTTTTCTTCCATTTCCAAATTTTTATCTGGTTGTTAACTTATGGTTGTTAAAATATATGTATATATTATTTTGCACTGTTATTCTGGTCATCTTCTTTTGGGCCTAGTTCCTTCCTTACTGCGCGATTTTCCTCATCATAGCCTACTTCTTATTATATTTTATTAAGCACGTTTGATCACCTAACGTTATCTTATCAATTATGGTACATTTTATTTCATTGTGGTATATCAAACTATAATATTATCCTGTCGTCGCCCCGACAAGCGTCACCCACAGACATATAGTAATCAGACTGGCAACGCTCTATCTCGTAGCATTGGTGCTAGTGAAGCCGGAAACTTGCAGCCGCCGCCATCTTACGTCACTACACACCTACTGTAAACATGAATGTATGTTACCGTGTTATGTGCAGTTTTGGTTTATGCTGTTTTTATGTATATTTTGCATTAATTATTCGGCAAACTACTGTATGGCAGGATGGTGAATACCTGCGTAGTGTTTGGGTGTGGTTTTTTGTATTCACGAAGTAAGAAGTAGGAAGGAATTGGAATTGCAATACACCGGTAAGTGGCTTACATGTTCTCATGTACAATTCTTATCTAGTTATTAATGCAATTAAATCGACTATTAAAGATAGGGGACATAAATCACTTCCTTCCGATGTATATTTGTTGGCCTTAGCCCCCTTGTGATGGAGTGCGGCGTAATAATAATAATAATAATAATAATAATAATAATAATAATAATAGAAATGTTATTACGACACTGATTATAGGTTAAGATTTTGTTTTGGTTATGTTAGTAATTGAATAACAGTAGTCTCGGTAAATCAATCACTACTGATCTGCATTTAAGTCAGTCGCCCTGGTGGCAGCCACGGCGTAGCCGTGTTGAAACACAGGATCCCGTGAGATCTCCGAAGTTAAGCAACATTGGGCGTGGTCAAGATTTGGATGGGTTGCTACTCGCTGTTGGTGTAAGGGAATGGAAGAGCGGAAAGGAACTTGCCACCCTACCGTACGTAATCTCCGGCTCAGGCGCACTTCTGCGGAGATTCGGACCTGCCTTCGGGCAGAATACACCCTTACCTTACCTAGGTGGCAGATTCCTTATCTGTTGTTTTCCTACCCTCTTCTTAAATGTTGGCAAAGAAATTGGAAATTTACTGAACACCTCCCTTGGTAAGTTATTCCAGTCCCTAACTCCCCTTCTTATAAACAAATGTTTGTTCCAATTTATCCTCTTGAATTCCAACTGTTCTTCATATTGTGATCTTTCCTACTTTTGAAGAAACCACTGAAACTTATTCGCCTACTAATGTCATGCTACGCCATCTCTCTACTGACTGCTCAAAACATACCACTTAGTCGAACAGCTCGTCTTCTATTTCCCGGGTCTTCCCAGTCCAAACTTCGCAACATTTTTGTAACGCTACTCTTTTGTTGAAGATCACCCAGAACAAATCGAGCTGCTTTTCTTTGGATTTTTTCCAGTTCTTGAATGAAGTAATCCTGGGGAGGGTACCATACACTGGAACCATACTCTAGTTGGGGTCTTACCAGAGATTTATATGCCCTCTCCTTTCCATACTTACTACAACCCCTAAATATCCTCATAATAATGTGCAAATATCTGTACCCTTTATTTACAGTCCCATGTGGTATAATCTGACCAAACTCAATGAAGCACTAGCAAATAATTTACGGCACTAATAGCCTCTAGTTACTAAAAATAACATCACTAATACACATCTTTAAATATATATTGTAAAGATGTCAAATATACTTTTAAAATTAGAGTGGAAGGATTAGTAATCTTGCATACATCGAAAGAGGTGTTAGGTTTATTATAGCAGAATATTATTTGAATACCGTATATCTCAGAATTTGTGGTAGAGATGTTTTTTTAATTCTCTGCAATGTGATACCTGCAAGGAAGTAGTTGTACAAAAAGAACATTTTTATCCATTCACTTGTTTTAAGAATAGGGATAATATATAGGCCCATGTTCCTACGAAAGATGTTGTTCACGTGTGCAAACTTGTACATGTAATGGTTTAAACTCAGTCATGAAACGGAACATACCTAATGAAGTCACAGCTCAGTTGTATGAAATAAATTTGTTTTGATGGCTAAGCTCACACGCTTTAGATCCAAACCCAATGGACACGTATGTTTATCGCCTTATTAGTACCTAATAATAATAATAATAATAATAATAATAATAATAATAATAATAATAATAATAATAATAATAACATTCTTCTTCTTTTTCTACCGCTTTTCCCACACCTGTGGGGTCGCGGGTGCGAACTATGTCGCACATGTGTATTTGGCCCTGTTTTAAGGCCGGATGCCCTTCCTGACGCTAACCCTATATGGAGAGATGCAATCACTATTGCGTGTTTCTGTGGTGGTTGGTAATGTGTTAATATGAAGAGGAAAGTGTTGGGACAAACACAAACACCCTGAACCGGCCGGGAATCGAACCCGGGACCCTCTGAACCGAATGCCTCAACGCTGACCATTCAGCCAATGAGTCGTGTAATAATAATAATAATAATAATAATAATAATAATAATAATAATAGGCACTAATAATAATGATGTTATTGGCGTTACGTCCCACTAACTACTTCGACCGTTTTCGGAGAAGTTGAGGTGCCGGAATTTAGTCCTGCAGGAGATCTTTTACGTGCCAGCAAATCTACCGACACGAGGCTGACGTATCTGAGCACCTTCAAATATCACCGGACTGAGCCAGGATCGAACCTGCCAAATTGGAATCAGAAGGACAACCGTCTGAACCACTCATCCCGACACGCTTTATTAGTATAATTGCATCACTGTACTTGAAGATATGTGCGAATCATGCTGTAAGAAAGTGAATGGAAACAGATTTGACCATAGGTCGGTCTATAACAGACTGGCTAAATTAAAGCATTTGTAAATTGATATACCAGTGTTTCTTTTTTATAACAGTAAAATAAAGGACCTAATAGTTCCAATTAATCAGTAGTATTGTCATTATTTCTATGTGCTTTTAATTATTTTAATTATCTCCTGCCCAGTATTCCCGTTTCGGACACTGTTTTACATTAATGTATTGGGAGAGTGTAGTGACGTAAGATGGCGGCGGCCGCACTCTTCCGGCTTCAGAATCGTGCTGCTCATTGCCAGTCTAGATCTATATATCTGTGGTGGCACCCATGTACCTTAACCTTATCCCTGGAGATATAGTAAAAGAACAGCCAGTGCAGAACAGGACAGAGGCATCTACACTTAAATGGTATGGACACATGAAGAGAATGACAGAGGAAAGAATATCCAGGAGGTTGCACAAAATGGAGATAACGGCAAACGGACCAAGATGAAGACCAAGAGACAAGTGGATAAAAGGAATGGAAGAGCGTGTGCAAAGACCAGGAAAGGACTGGGCAAGAGTGAAGAGGGAAAAGTGATGGCAAGACAAGAGGAGACGGAGAGGCTTACATTTCAAACAGATCCAGCCAAAGTCGAAAACTGCTTATGATGATGATGATGGCGATAATGACTGCAATCCAAACTATGCTATCGATAGTCTTTAATCAATATATCGATTCGTATTCGACGCTCTTCAGATCGAGGTTAGAGTCGGTCTTGTTTTAGATACGAGACGAGAGACGATATGCTATCGTGCGACGGTGCGATCTTTTGCCCTACCACCATGAACCCATGGACCTCGTGCGTCCTAATACCAATTAGCGAAATGACATATCGCAATCTTTGGGCAGGGTAGGAATATAATTAGTCAGGAGCTCATAAATCATGACTTGGATCGAATATGAAGAAGAAGAAGTAAGTAACTTACCTTTGGATGATAAGTTATCACATGTGAAGTTCCCAGCATCGCTTAGCATGTGTTTCATCATCAGCCCAGCACAGGCATGACATTCGTTTCTAACCAAAGATAACGTCATTGAGTTCTTATTTAACGTTGGGAGATGTCCTTAAAACATGTTTTATATACATAAATACGTACCTATGCTTAGGTTCTGAAAATGAAATTGCCTGTTCTTGATGGGATATGCCTTTGTTAACATACATCTACTGTAGGCCGCAAGGTCTACTGGTTTTTATTTTCATTTCATATTGTTTATGGAATGAATAAATGTATTTGAATACTACATGAATGAATTTTTTTCAATCCATATATCCACCGAAACGTATGAAAAATTAATTATTTTCTATCCCCTCAGCAGCATGGTTTCCTTCCTGGAAGCTCCTGCGTAACTAACTTGGCTATCCTCCTCCATCATGCCACGTCTGCCATCCACGCGGGCTCTCAACTTGATGTATGCTATATCAACATCGCGAATGCCTTCGGTACCGCGCATCACACGCTTCTTGCATACAAACTTTCTGAACGGTTTAACGTGCATGGAAGACTCCTAGCTCTAATTAATAGCTTTTTTAGCGAAATATTACAGCGCGTGGTCTTTGATAGATGCAGTTCTTATCCTACCAGCACCTCTCTGGTGTCCCGCAGAGCAGTATCCTGGGTCCCCTTCCTTTTGCCCTGTTTATTGATGACCTTACCGATACTGCTTCCCACCATTCATGTGAAATACATCTCTTTGCAGATGATTATAAAATCTTCAAGCAGATCGATTCTCCCACAGGTACAATCCAATTGCAAAATGCACTTGATTCACTGTCAGGTTGGTGTACTGCTTGGTGTCTTAAACCTTATCCCTCCAAGTGTTCCACCATTTCGACCACACTTCGTAAATTCCCCGTTCTAGAAGAATATCACCTACTGAACCAACCGATTGCGCTTGTTGACAATCAAAAAGACTTAGAAGTGCATTTTGACAGCGATTTATAGTCGCTTAAAAAGTGTATAGACAGGTGGACTGAGTGGTGCTCGAATTGAGGTTTCACCACAGGACTGGTATTCTTCCTTCAGGGAGACCTATTTCCTGCTCCCCACTCACCAAGAGGACAGTCTACGTTTCTGCCTTCTCCACCGAATATTGCAAAGCAGCTAACTGGATCGTTCTGTATCCTTACACCGTCACCACCACCAGCAAGACGTGTACCACCACTACATCGACGACTTCTGATGCGTCAGCCGCCCTCGACTCCGCCATCGTAGCCTTCCATGCTGCCATCATGTCCTCCTTCGCTGATCCCAACTACCAGGCGAGATTTCTACCATAAGTTCCATCTCCAACGTGGGACACCAACAGCCCTCAGTATAAAAGGTCTACCCCAACCACCCCTCCAGAAGATTCACAATCAACCCGACGCTTGGCGGTCAACGTGCCAGATACTCGTCAGGACAATCTAGATCAATCTCCATGTATTCCTACGGAAACTGCATTTAAACTTCCTCTTCCTCCCACCAGCGACTTCCTTCCAGTCTCAGGAGCCCGCCGTCCTCTCAACAATTCACGCTCTCTTCAGACCCCACCTACTGGTACCCACGTCTCTCTCCTTGAAAATCCAACTCAGCAATTCCAATCCCCACGCAACATCCTTTTCACCCTCCTTAAGTTTAATATGCGCCGTGAAGAGATTGCAGACATACGGCCAACCACCAATGGAGTTATCATCAAACTGAATGGAGACCTCGCCTCTTCAGCTGTGTGGTTTGTGGTATATATCCAACTATCAGCGAGGAGGAAATCGTCACCGAATTGAACATCTGAAGTATTCCAGCTAGTAAAGCCTACCGAATCCGGAATGCAACAGGCCCAACGTACATGGTGAGAATTCTGCTGCCTACCACCGTAGATCTCGACAGGGTGCTGGCTTCGGATGTGTCCATCTACCGACGCCACTACAAAGTTGAATCTTCACGTGCACCGCCACCGCAATCTACTCGCTGCGAACAATGTCTGATATACAACTCACACACGAGCAACAAGTGTCGAGCTCCGAACCCTTAGTGCGGGCATTGTTCACAAGCACATCCAACGTACAAGTGCCCTAACACTGCGCAACCTCCTGTCTGCAATTCCTGTGGAGAAGCACATCCGACCTTCGCCCGCAGATGTAAAGCTCGTCCCGCCCCTCCTCCTGATAACCCCGAACTCGTCGCACCTATCCGCACAGTCGATCCACCTACCAGTCGCAGCCACTCTCTTTTCCCATCTCCTATCGCCGAGGATTTAATTCTATTCGTCACCACAGCCCTCTACAATATTCATCCGTACCACCGTCCTCTCGTCCTGACACACCTACAAGCTGCCGCAAACCAAACCATCAATGTCCACTTTCAAACTTCATATTCCGGCCTAAATACTCACTTCCATTTCACCCCATTGGAAACACTTGTCTGAACACGATCCCTCATTTCGGCCCTACCTCTAACTCTTCTCTTCAGTACACACTGCAACATCCAGTCAGCAAATAGAACAATGATGGGAGAAGAAAGCTCCAGCACTACATCAGCGACAAACTCCCATCGCTCTTCCAGTTCCAGAAGGATCATCGGTCTATTTTTTCCTACTTTGTATTATTTAATTATTTTATCCAGTCCTGTAATTCTATATTTTTACTTTTTTCCCAGAACAGAATATACATATTTTTCTGTAACAACGCTCATTCTACAGAACAAAAAAAAAAGACAAAAACAAGCGCCCGAAAACTCCTGTAAATGATAACGAAATAAATATAGTCGTTAGCGAAGAGACCAAACCCCCTCTTATCTCCTTCTTCTTCACATACTTTACCAACATCCTTCCTCCATCACACCTCCCCAACCCGCCCGCATGTCTTGGCCAGAGAGAGGGCGTTACCTTTTAGGTGGCCCGCCCCACCCCTTCAGGCTGGGGAATGAAAGCATTTGATGATGATGATCTCTCATATGCACCCCAGGGAACGTTGTGGAGCAAACTAATTTCACAGGTGCCTTTTCAAAACACCACCATCATAAACTCTTACCTCGTAGATGAACCTCTTTGTGGGGGAGGGAGCGGTAGAGTAACACCCACGGTATCCCCTGCCTGTTCTAAGAGGTGAATAATAGGGGCCCCAAGGGCTCTGAATTTGGGAGCGTGGGTAGGCAGCCACGGGGCCCATAGCTGAGTCCTGGCATTGCTTCAACTTACTTGTGCCAGGCCCCTAACTTTAATCTATCCTATCCGACCTCTCTTGGTCAACTCTTGTTCTTTTCCGACCCCGACAGTATTAATGCATTCGAGGCCTGGGGAGTCTTTCATTTTCACGCCCTTCATGGCCCTTGTCTTTCTTTGTTCGATATTTTCTTTTTTCGAAGTGTCAGATCGCTTCCATTTTTTCTCTATGAATAGTGTTATGGAGGACTGTTGTCTAGTTGTACTTCTTCTTCACCACCACCTCGTAGATCATTTCATAACTGTACAAACCATCAACTACCTCTTGCCGTTAACCTCGAAAGTGTACTCAAAGCCACTCAGGATATACCCACCAAGATAAACATATCGTAGAATAAGTCGCACGACCGACACACCTGGCCGAGAGAGAGATGAATCAAGTCGTAGACCTCATGCTTACAAACCACACGCAGCCTGATAATAATGGAACCGTATACAATTGCACTACTTCAGAGTGTATCAAGACAGACAGTTATCAGTCAATCAATACTGATCTGCATTTAGGGCAGTCTCCCAGGTTGCAGATTCCCTATCTGTTGTTTTCCTAGCCTTTTCTTAAATGATGTCAATGAGATTGGAAATTTATTGAAAATCTCCCTTGGTAAGTTATTCCAATCCCTAACTTCCCTTCCTATAAATGAATATTTGCCCCAATTTGTCCTCTTGAATTCCAACTTCACCTTCATATTCTTTCCTACTTTTAAAGACTGACTTTTAAAACTTTTCAAACTGACATAATTGGCAAAGTTGGGACTTTTTAACAATCGCAGATGTACAACATCTCGACTCAGTGAACGAATACACATTTATTATTATTATTATTATTATTATTATTATTATTATTATTTTGCAATTTGCCTATAATTATATAAAGGGAACTGTTACTGGCTTGTAAAAATATAATCATTTTGAAATTAAACCGCATTTAAGCTATATGAAAGGCTTTGATACAAATGAAACACAATAATGCAAACTGCAAGGCAATCAACCATGTTCTAGATCTAGACGCCAAGTGACGCACGGCCCTACGACCATGAAAATGCAGAAAAGGCACACACACCAAAAATGAAATTTATGACTACTTACACATGCTGTAGCATCAAATACGAGTAAGTTGTATGAGACAAGAAAAGTACGATCCGTCTTTTGGCAGAATGTTTTTATACCTGATGCACATTGATTTTTAAAAGTATTTATAACTAAATACAACCAATGTTAAATACACAAACATTCCATTTATTAAAGAATATATATGCGTGCTTCGTAAAAACATAAAATCAAGTCCCATGCGAGTAATTACAGATTTAATAATTTAAATAGAGAGAAAACCTTCCGATAGCATAAAAATGCTATCTCACTTGCCTCCTCCATCATCTCGACCTTCGAAATCACATGTTACTTCCTCAAAGAAGATGTGAAATCCATAGATATTAGATAATAAAGCAATGGAAAAATATACTCAGACTGCTTTAATTTCTCGGTCAAAAACTGACACAATTGGCAAAGTCGGGCTTTTTAACAATCGCAGATCTACATGTCTCGACTCAGTGAATGAATACGCATTTATTATTATTCTTCTTCTTATTATTATTATTATTATTTTGCAATTTGCTTTACGTCGCACCGACACAGATAGGTTTTATGGCAACGGTGGGTAGGAAAATGCGTGGAGTGGGAAAGAAGTGGTCATGGCTTTAATTAAGGTGTCTGGTGTGAAAATGGGAAACCATGGAAAACCTCTTCAGGGCTGCTGATACTGGGGTTAGAATCCACTTAGAATCCACTATCTCCCGGATGCAAGCCCACAGCTGCGTGGCCCTAACCGCACGGCCAACTCACCCGGCACGAATATTCAAAACAGACAGATAATACAATTAAGTGATAATATAGAGCCAAGCTCTTCCAAGCTAGACTGGCTCAGTGTGAAAGTGGGAATCCACGGAAAACAAACTTCAGGGCTGCCGACAGTGGGGCTCGAACCTGAACTCCAGAATGCAAGCTCACAGCTACGTGAACAAGCCGCGCAGATAACTCGACCGGACCCATAACATTTACTGCAGTGTTCTGATGAGAGCGACTTGTGTATAATAAAAGACTTAATTATTAATTATGATCATTGAAAACTCTATTCATGCTGGTAAGGTAAAAAGTAATACTTGTTCCTGTTGTAATAATAATAATAAGAATAAGAAGAATAAGAAGAAGAATCGCATCTTCCCATAATCTAGAGCTTAGCATAGTAACTTCTCGCTCGTTGGCTTCGTCACCATCACCGTCGCCATCTACAGACGTGTTTGAGGATATGCAAAAGAATACACTCAGTGTGGAAACACGAACGAGAAAAGATGTGAGATAGGCCTAATATTCTACTCATGGTCATCCCTGGAGTGTTTCTTAGAAGAGTGTCAATACCAAGTCCTGGTGAATGCCCAGATGACACCAAACCCCTTATATTTTGAGCAAAGCTCCCAGATGCTATTAAATGATTGCGATAACTTTGTGACTCGACCACTTCTTGCCCCTTTACTTGGGCGTCAATTATCATTATTGTATTAAATAAAACATTTTCTCTCATTAATAGTAAAATAATTTAATCGAAAGTAATTAGGACGCCAGACTTCACCAAAATGGATTTCTCAAACTTTAATTTAAATTAGAGCACAATACTTTTCTCCTATCCGAAGACGCGTGCATTTTGCTGCGTATTGGTATATCTTCGGCCTTACTTCACCCTCTAAAAACGTATCGAGATCTTTAATTTCTAAAATCATTCTTACAATTAAGTAGATAGTATGCTAGTCTTCAGTCCTAGGGAGTCACGAGTTTGATTCTAAGTCGGGGATTTTAACTTTTAATTCCTTTGGCTCGGTGGTTGGGTATTTCAATTGCAAAGGAGGATGGGGTGGAGGAAGAGGTAGAAGAGGCTCAGAAGGAGGCCAGAGACCCTTCTAGTAGCAAATCAGCTGAATCCTGTAAGGATTGAACCCTTGAACTTAAGCTCAGTAAGCGCTAAATAGTAAACTACTTAAGCTGGCGTCAAACTCGAGCTTGTAACATTAAAATTAGCTAAGGAGTCTCTGATGCTAGCTAAGAGGGCTTCTGTAAGGTTAGGGGTAGACAAGGAGTTGAACTCGAAGTTACAAGTTGTGAGTCCCTAAGGAAGCTCTCCCTAAGTTAACCCCATAAGAGTAACGTATATAGCAGCCGTCTTGCGTAGGTAGTAGCCATTGCATCAGTTCCCAAAAGTTAAGTCCATAAGAATAGTGTATAGCAGCCATCGTACCTAGTAGCCCTTGCGTCAGTTCCCAAAAGTTAAGCCGATAAAACTAATAGGTCCTAAGTTACAAGTTGTGAGCCCCTGAGGTAGCTCTCCAAAGTTAGGTCCATAAGGATAATGTAGAGCAGCCATCTTGTCTAGCAGAGAGGTTAGGTTAAAGTCTGGGACCGAATCCAAGCCTGTAACGTAAACGTAAACGGTTATCCTGGGCATCAAACTTGGACCTTTGAGATTAACACCTCTGTAAAGTTAAGCCAGGGGTCGAATCCCGGCCTGTAAGGTTAAACTTGCCCACTTATGCGGTTAGCACGGGTGTCAAACTTCGAATACGTAAAGTTTCGTCGACTGTTCGGTTAAGCTTGCACTCTTCCGGACATCGAACATGGGTCTGTAAGGTCAGTAACCCTGTAAGGTTAAGCCTGCACAAGTAACCAGTGTTATGACGCCATGTGAGGTTAAGCATGCACTCCTAGCTAGCACGTCCGTGAGGAGGAGATCGCCTCCCAGGCCCTAGGGAAGGAGGAGTTTGCAGAAACACTCAAATTCTACTACTGGGGAATACTGGGGACAACGCATACAACCGGTCCCCGAGTTAGGGGAATTAATTATTTCAAGATTAAAATCCCACGACCCGGACGGGAATCGAACCCGGGTCCGCGAGGATCAGATCCTGTTAATGTTGTGAAAATAATAATAGTCATATTAGTCATTTACAATATTGTAATGAAATAAGTAGTCATTCCTTCTTGAAGTCACATTCAGCAGGTGTTGAAAATATC
Organism: Anabrus simplex; assembly: GCF_040414725.1. NCBI lineage: Eukaryota > Metazoa > Arthropoda > Insecta > Orthoptera > Tettigoniidae > Anabrus > Anabrus simplex. The sequence continues at coordinate 1,577,177,264 of NC_090265.1, forward strand.
TTACGCCACCACCAGCATATGAGGGCGTCGTGCCATAGGTACCCACATGCTTTGGAGAATTATCGATTATTTTGAGCCCTGAAAATAACAACTGATCAAGGTGCCAATTACAAAGATACCATAAAAAGTACGAAGTACTAACCGTAAAATTTTCCCAATGCCAACACATTTCAAAAGCGGCTACAAGCAATGCACAAATGTTATGATACACGAGCAGATCTGAAAGTTTCTGAAATAAATTCCGTAATATCTTTCTTTTAGTTGTTACGACGAAGATTTCTGTATCAATTTTGAATTACTGTAGTTAAAACATGCAAGTCCAAAAACTGAAGTCTGTATCTTGTTCAACGTACTATCGGGACGTGAAACACGAAACATTCGCGCTTGTGAAATGCTAAATCTCCAGATAGAATGTGTGACAAATAAGCAAAGAGAAAGCATCATTGTTGGATTATAAAACAAAGGAATTAATGAAAAATTAATTGTGAATATAACCGTAAGTTTGCTTGAACTTAAATGCACCGGGCGAGTTGGCCGTGTGATTAGGGGCGCACAGCTGTGAGCTTGCATCCGGGAGATAGTGGGTTCGAGCCCCACTGTTAGCAGCCCTGAAGATGGTTTTCCGTGGTTTCCCATTTTCACACCAGGCAAATGCTGGGGCTGTACCTTAATTAAGGCCAAGGCCGCTTCCTTTCCACTCCTAGGCCTTTCCTTTCCGATCGTCACCATAAGACCTGTCTGTGTCGGTGCGACGTAAAACAAATTGTAAAAAAAAAAAAAAGGAACTTAAACGCTGAAAAATAGACAACGATACTCTTTACGTAAAATTATGATTAATTGCAATGTACTCTACTGTAAAACACTGCGGTGCAACCACTGTGAACGGCATTCTTAAACCTTTAATGAGAAAATATTTAACATAGTAAAGTTGTTAGTACAAGTTTATAGACAACCAAGATTCAAAACTTACAAACAATAATAACTAACTGCATGCAATTTTGAAAATAGCAACCAAAATTAGTGGCGGAGTCGACTCTTCTGTGTCGTTGGCTTTTAGCATTATAAAATACTGCTGAGGGACGAAGTTCCAAACCTCAAGGTCTCTTAAAATAGAATAAATACAAGTGTCGTTAAGCAAATGCTATTCTTATTCTTATTCTTATTCTTATTCTTATTCTTAAACAGTGGACTGACTGATCCTCACACGATTTGACACCGAAAAGTCATCCACGTTTCAAGTATAGAATCCTACACTGCATGCGACTAAAATATGATAATAGTTTCATTCACCTAAGATTCAAAGATACAAGAGGAGGCAGAATGTCACAACTGGTCTTGTTTCAGGAAGTGAGGTAGGTCATGCCTGCCATCTCAATAATTGCATCTTTTATCAGGCCAAAATTAATTTGGGAATATATCGCGCATTAACAGTCTGGAAAACGCAAGTTACGAACTGTAACAAGGCAACATAGAGTTATTACTTTTGAACAAACATCATACGCAGGTACGTTTTCTCGTGTAGCGAATTTGTTAGTAGATCAGGGAACTGGGCTTCAAGTATCGCGGTTGACCACATTTTCGACTTTTACCTTCATCATATATCCTCAGGTCACAAACATCGTGCAGTCTGATAGCCTCAGAGATTCAACAGCTTAGTTCATAGCCCTTTCCCAATCATTGCAGCATTGTGTACCCTGAACACAGCAGCAACACCGTAGTTTCTGTTAGGAACTGAAGCATGTCTCCAGCCAGCAGATGACGTTAGGATAATGAGAATGGAAACACCTTGGTAAAAAGAGCGCTACCGTCTTACGCGTTTGTTTATAAAACAAAAGGTGTGCAATGATGTGTAAAGCTGATGTGTTTATTGTGTGTGAGTGAGTTTGGAGGACCCTTCAAGGGTGAAGAGTGTAGAGGGGCCAGGCCATTTTGGGAGCAGGGCCCGCATGAAGCAGCCCGTATACCACACAATACCGGGCAGGTGAGGCGAGCGATACAGAGTATTCTGTTGGAGAAGTTTTTACAAGAACTACAGTAAAGTCCCGCATTGACTACGTTCTCCCAAATCATAAAATATGTTACTCATGCTGAGCATTGTTCGGCTCCTTGGCTGAATGGTCAGTGTAGCAGTCCCAGATTCGATTCTTGGTCGGATCGGTGATTTTAGCTTATCTGATTTATTCTCCTCGCTCGGAGACTGGGTGTTTGTGTTGGTCTCAAGACACATTTCTTCATATACACACAAACATCACACTACCAACCACCACAGCGGCACGCAGTAGTGAATACATCCTTCCACATCCACATAGATGTGGCGTCAAGGAGGACGAAGGGAGTCTATAGGTTGGGGGGCGGGGGGGGGGAATTATCCCTCCAATAAATGTAAATGCAGAATTTTAAACTTTAAAATTCCTAAATTTAGAAGAGAAAAGTATAATATAAATACCACTATAAAATGACCAACGCAGCAGAGTTTACTAACTTGTTCTTCACCATAAAACTCTTTATAACAAAATGAGATTTTGATACCACGTACGAAACTGTACACTCTATAAAACTATTTGAGAAACATTTAGAGTACACACAGTATCAAAATATTAGAGTTTTAAATCTTTCGTCTCGTTTATAACACAGACTAAAATATTATGCATTCATACAAAATCTTGGTCTTGGTCATTTACTGTATATTAAACTTGCATGCTATTAATGTAATATTTTATTAGAATATACGAGGAAACTGCCGGATTTTTGCTCCGAATCACTTATTTTATCATGATATGCTCAGTTTATGTGCAGCCACGTTCTGATGTCTTAATTAATCATCCTATCGAGTGTCCGACTCGTTGGTTGAATGGTCAGCGTACTGGCCTTCGGTTCAGAGGGTCCCGGGTTCGATTCCTGGCCGGATCGGGGATTTTATTCATTGGTTAATTCCATTGGCCCGGGAGCTGGGTGTTTGTGCTGTCTCCAACATCCCTGCAACTCACACACCACACATAACACTATCCTCCACCACAGTAACATGCAGTTACATGTCAGATGCCGCCCACCCTCATCGGAGGGTCTGCCTTATATGGGCTGCACTCGGCTAGAAATAGCCACACGAAATTATTATTATTATTATTATTATTATTATTTTATTATTATTATTATTATTATTATTATTATTATTATTATTATTATTATATTCTATCAAGTTTCGTTCCATTTAAAACTGCGCCAAAATGATACTTTATTTTAGTATATGATTTTAAGGCCAGCCCCGTGGTGTAGGGGTAGCGTGCCTGCCTCTTACCCGGAGGCCCCGGGTTCGATTCCCGGCCAGGTCAGGGATTTTTACCTGGACCTGAGGGCTGGTTCGAGGTCCACTCAGCCTACGTGATTAGAATTGAGGAGCTATCTGACGGTGAGATAGCGGCCCCGGTCTAGAAAGCCAAGAATAACGGCCGAGAGGATTCGTCGTGCTGACCACACGACACCTCGTAATCTGCAGGCCTTCGGGCTGAGCAGCGGTCGCTTGGTAGGCCAAGGCCTGCAGTGCCATGGGGTTTGGTTTGGTTATATGATTTTAAGGCAGAATGACTATTACCATTAAGTTAATGCTGCCTTAATTGATTACTCTAATAAGTGCCAATGCAATCGGTCTGGTCCAACGAGCTAGAGAGGGGACTATAGAGTGGCAATTGCATTGCCATATTTTAATCAACTTGAACGCCACGTCCGTCATATTATAAGCGATCAAAACAAGTGGGCGTGGTGATGAAGCAAGTACACAGGCTGCGGGAATAAATACCGTTTCACACTTTTCTTAATTAGGAACCGGGCGAGTTGGCCGCACGGTTAGGGGCGCGCAGCTGTAAACTTGCATCCAGGAGATAGTGGGTTCGAACCCCACAGCCGGCAGTGGGGTTCAAACCTACCATTTCCCGAATGCAAGCCCACTGCTGCGAGACCAAACCGCGAAGTCAACGCGCTGGGTACGATTATTATTATTATTATTATTATTATTATTATTATTACTATTCGTTACTAAAACCATCTGAGTCCTGTATTTTGACTAAGGTCAGAACATGTGATATCAAGAACTAGTCAAGGCTGTACCGCTGTAGGATTTGAATAGCGACCGCCTGTCTCGTTCAACGGCCACGAGCTGGCACCGGCTCAACTGTATTAGAATAGGAATGGGGGGCCCGCCTAGAGATCGGCCTGAGGGAGTGCAGTGGAAAACTCCACGACATCGTGAGCCTCCTTCATGATGTACGCCAGAATGTCGTTTGCATGATGAGCGAGAACGTCTGAAGTGTTGCAAGTGGTTATAAGAAATCAAATATTTGTTGACACGGTGCCTCACCGCCCAAGGCGTCCGACTCGTTGGCTGAACGGTCAGTGAACTGGTCTACGGTTCAGAGGGTCCCGGGTTCGATTCCCGGCCGGATAAGGGATTTTAACCTTAATTGGTTAATTCCAATGAAACGGGGGCTGGGTGTATGTGTTGTCTTCATCCTCATTTCATCCTCATCACGACGCGCAGGTCGCCTACGGGTGTCAAATAGAAAGACCTGTACCTGGCGAGCCGGACCCGTCCTGGGATATCCCGCACTAAAAGCTATACATTTCATTTACCATCCAAGGCGTTGCTTCCTAACTGGAAACACAGAGGTTCCACCTCTGGCAGAGACAAGGATCTTAGAGTTGACTGAGAACATCCAGGCCGGTTCTGCAGCCTGGGGGTCCCAGGAGGTCCCGGGCTCAATTCCCTGCCAAGTCTGGTATTTTTACCTGGATCTATGTGCTGGTTCGAGGTCAAATCAGCCTACATGAGAATTATTCAGGAGCTATCTGATGGCGAGACAGCAGCCGCGGTCTACAAACCCAAGAATAAAGGTCGAGAGGATTCGTCGTGCCTGACCACGCGCCATTTCATAATTTCAGGCCTTCGGGCTGTGCAGTGGTCATTTGGAAGGCCAAGGCTCGTCAGGGCAATAGTGCCATGGAGTTTGTTCTCAATGTTCAGTCGGGTCCAGGTGAACTAGTCAGCTACCCAAATGAGTGCCGGAAATATTTCAAGTATGGTGTTGACCACACCACACCACACCACACCACACCACACCACACCACACCACACCACACCACACCATACCACACCACCTTCATCTTCTGTACCGGAGATCAGACCGAGTAAATGGCTGCAGGGTTTGGGTCACGTAGCTATCAACTTGTATTCAGGAGATAGTGGGTTCGAACCCCAATATTGGCAGCTCTGAAGATGGTTTTCCGCGGCTTCCCATTTTCACACCAGGCAAATACCAGCGCTTTACCTTTATTAAGGCCACTGTCACCTCCTTCCCACTTCCAGCCCTTTCCTCTCCCACCGTCTCCATAAGACCTGTATGTATCGGTGCGACGTAAAGCAAATAATAAATAGAAAAATAAACGATCAGCTCTTGAAGCAACCAAGCGTGTAGTGGCAGTGGTGGTGTTAAGAGGAAGTACAACTGAGCAATCGTGCTCTCTTAACACTAATCAGAGTAAAAAATGGAAGAGTTACGACCCTTCGAAGAATGGTAGTATCGGCAAAAAGAAAGGGACGGGAGCGAAGGGAGTGAAAATGACGGACTTCCTAAGTCTCATAGAACCTAATACCGTCGGGGTCGGAAGAGAACGAGAGATGACCAAGATAGGTTGGATGGAACAAGCGAGGCGGTTGGTATAAGAAAACAGAGGCAATGCTAAACTCGGCTTGGGGCCACATGGTCACCAAACCACACTCTCAAGCTGAGAGCACCCTGGGATCTCCTTTTACGACAGGTAGGGAATACCGCAGGTGCATTCTACCACGTCCACTTACAGATGAGAAACTTGGCTGTTCATTCCGTTATGATAGCCACGGACTTCCAGCTTTACGTGCATTCCGAACCACTTGGACGGAACACTTCAGCTCATACACATTGGCCACCTTGGTGAGAAGTCAGCGACCGTGCCACTCCGCTATCAAGCACGATCCCCCTCCCTCGAAATAATGAAGCCTCGCCGTGTGCACTCCCATTATACTAGACTCTTTTAGTACAGGATTGCTGGATTTGCCAGAAGTACACATTCACACAAGGTGCCCCTTGAAACTGATGCAACTGAAGATGCCAATCAATTCTCGAATGCTGGGCTGAGTATGAACCATGGTTTCTCATTTACACACCAGGCAAATGCTGGATCTGTGCCTTAAGTAAGGCCACGATCACTTCCTTCCAGCTCTGTCCTATCTCATATTCGCCGTAAATCCTGTGTGAGTCTGTGAAACGTAAAACCAATAATAAGAGGAAAAATATCTCCCGCATTTCTTTGGCATGCCAGTAAATGTACCGACGTAGGGGCTGCCTGGCCGAGGCGGTAAAGGCGTGCTCGGTTCGCCCGGAAGGACGTGAGTTCGAATCCCCGTCAGGAACTCGTAAAATTTAAGAAATGAGATTTCCACTTTCGGAGGTGTACATGGCCCTGAGGTTCACTCAGCCTACACCAAAAATGAGTACCAGTTTAATTCCTGGGTGCAAAGGCGGCCGGGCGTAGAGCTAACCACTCAACCCCATCAAGTGCCGAGGTTACGGATAGTGGAAGTCTTTACCTTCCACTCCTCCATGGGCCTTCATGGCCTGTACGGAGATGACTTTGACTTTTGAAACGTACCGACACGAAACACTTCGAATACCAGCCGACTAAACTGGTACTGAGTCAGAAAGCTAGTGACACTCAATCCGGCTTATACACACATTATACACTGGACGCAGGAGAGTCGTAATTTTTCTCCGTAACATACCAATAATTTAATGGCATGAGTAAATTAATCAATCGATCAATCAATGCTGATCTGCATTTAGGGCAGTCGCCCAGGTGGCAGATTCCCTATCTGTAGTATCTCATATAGACTACCCCCAAAAATGCCAGCAGACTGTGGTGACATTCGACCCCACAACCTTGATCAGAGAAGGCGAGGGCCTCTTCGTTACTCTAACGGTTCTCGAGAAAACTCAATTTTCTTGCGTTTTTGGCTGTTGTTCACGGTGTAATAACTGAAGTAACGGGTAAACGGTTGGTCCTATAAAAATGAAATCAACCACGTGGCCTTGAAAATAAATTTTCTACAATAAACGCCTTATGTATTTTCTTCATAACTGTAGCGGCTTTCGAGAAAATTCAGCTTTCTTGTGTTTTAGGCTGTGGTCGCCTTCACTAATAAATAGATTACTTAATTCGCGCGTAAGTAGGGGTCACATGAAGCCATGTTCGTCAGCATTCGTGTAAATTCGTTGTTCGTTTGTTAACAGGCCAACTGAAGAAAGAGTGTGCCATTCTACGGAAAGCGTTTGGAGGCTACAGTTGTACAGTATTATTGAGATTGCTAAGCGTGTTTAGCCATATTTGAAAACTGCTGCGGGCTGTAGTTTATTTATTAAGCCATTTTCATTATCATCGCCATTGTATTATATTTATATTTCATTTTTCTATCTCTTTGAATACTGTGTAGGTTTAGGATTAGGATTTTGTACCTTTTTAATTCAAATTTCATTTTGCGTCATTATCATAATATATATCTATACTAGCTGATGTACCCGTCCTTCGCTAAGGAATTCTAAATTTTATACAGAATTCTAGGTTAGGTAGTGTAAACGTTGTGAGCAAGATTGTATTAAGTTGCATAGCTCTTAAAGTTGCCCTAGAAGCACGACGGGCAAGTCACCAACGTCTTTTCTCATATGAAGACTGGGTTAAGGAATTTTCATTGTAATGGTAGGCCAGCTTGTCTACCGTCAGTCACAATCAGGTCGGGGAGTTTTCATTATAATGGCAGACACTCACTATCCGCCTGCCTTTATAGACTCTCAGAAAGACTCCCTTAGTGGATTTCCTAACTGAAATGAACATGGATCATTACAATGACGTCAGTACGAATGGCGCGATTAAAAGCAATGCCTTCATATGAAATACTTCATCAAATTAAAAACCACACATTTTCTCACTTTTAACGAACAGTACTATGCTGCCGAACTAACAGTCCAAAGCTACAGAGCTGGAATGACCAAGACACAGACATCCGTGATCCGTGAACAATCTTCGTCCTTTTTTCGGCAGGGGGGGGGGTCAAATAGTGGATTGTCCCAGGGCAAAAACTATGCCCGTTTACTTATCTGTTTCCTGGGAGTACCCGATGAGTCGGAAAATTTCAATTCACTACACTGGCGGGGGAAAGAACTATCTGACGTGGAGGCAATTTTTCCTCCAAGCCAGAGAAGAAACCACACCTTCGCTGCTAATTCAAAACAGCGCGTCAGAGTAGGTATCGAATAGCTGGCATACTATGATGAACCAGTGTGTTAAGTACGTACCAGCAGTATCAGAAACTGTATGAACCAGAGGAATGGTATGCTAAAGAAGAAAGTTATCTAACTCCTCAGCTGTTTCCCGCCAATATTCAGTTAGGCTGTTATACTCGGTACGCATCAGTAATCCCATCTATCGGAGTTGAATGACAGCATAAGAGACAAAGAACATTACAACAACCAACGGTCAGTGCAATGTTATTGTTGATCTATGTTACGCGCTTTCGATATTGTAGGCCTTCATATTATTAATTGTCTTCCGGTTCTGAAATACCACTCTTATCATAGTCGGTACGGTAAAACTGAAAAAAACATCAATGATTGGAAATGATATTCTCCATAACTTTTGTTATGTAGTACTTTTCCATAGGACCAAGAACACAGGTATTTAAAAATTAAATTTTAGGTGCCTCCTCCTAAACTACAATTTTACCCAGGGTGAATAACATTGTTTATAGCTTAAACTGTAGTTTTTTATTCCCCGACTCTATATACCGATTTTCATTAAATTCTGTTTACCCATTTTGTCGGGGCTCGGCGTTGATATGGACTTAGCAACAAAAATCCAAATTCATGAATATCTGTTTTATCATACCGGTACGGTAAAAATGCATAAGACGTAAATGATCATAAATTTAATTCTATATAACTTTAATTATGTAGTATTTATCGATATGACCACTAATAATAAAAATATTTGAGAATTGAATTTTTTTTTTTTTGCTAGTTGTTTTACGTCGCACCGACACAGATAGGTCTTACAGCGACGATAGGCCAGGAAAGGGCTAGGAGTGGGAAGGAAGCGGCCGTGGCCTTAATTAAGGTACAGCCCCAGCATTTGCCTGGTGTGAAAATGGGAAACTACGGAAAACCATTTACAGAGCTGCCGACAGTGGGGTTCGAACCTACTATCTCCCGAATACTGGATACTAAGCGACTGCAGCTATCGAGCTCGGTGAAATGAATTTTAGGTCTTCTCCTAAACTACCATTTCACTCAGCGTGAATAAAATAATTTATAGCCTAGATTGTAGCGGCTCAACCCCCCCCCCCCCCGACTCTACATACCGATTTTTATTAAATTCTCTTCAGCCGTTTTCTCGTGATGCGTGTACATACATACATGCATACATACAGACAGACAGGCAGACAGACAGACAGAAATTACGGAAAAGTAAAAACTGCATTTTCTTGTTCATGTGGACATGATCGATACAGAAATACAATTATTTTCAAATTCTGAGCAATGTACAGACAAAACTCTTATTTCATATATATAGATATATTGTACCAGGAATGATGGTCCGAGATAGAGTCCCCGATGTATAAAGTTGTATTCCGTGCCAAGCGATCACATTCGGCAGCCTGCAAGCAAGCCAGCTGAGAGCGAAGTGGAGTTGTGACGTCACGACCTGAGGAACACGGTCAAGGCCAAGTTACGTCAGCCAATAGAAAATTCTAAACATCCTATCGTCAATATCTTTTGATTGGATTAAAGTACTGGTAAATGAACTACATCATCGTGTAGCCCAGTTTTTTGTGATCATTACCCCCGAATTTGGAAGAAATATGTCAAATATCAAGGGAGATATTGAATGAGATAAAATAGCCTCAATTCTCCGAGATCCTGTATAAATAGGCAGGCATTTCGCTTGTTAAACCAGTCTACTTTGTGCCACAGTCGAGGCCGGTTGGTCGGCTGTTGGTCATTCTCCGCCGCCGTAATGTTAAGTCTCCTGTTCGACCTCGACGAAAGTTTAAGTCCGCGTTATGGAACTCTAACTCTGCAACGCTTCGACCAGACTTAAGATATTTCAGCATCGTGTTGCGTATGACAATAAATTCCACTACAAGACGTGTACATTTAAAGTGATTAATAATTATTTACGCGAACAATGTGATTCGAACTTATACAGTATTTTTCTCTTACGAGTACAATTCTACTTTACCAAGTACTTGAAGATAATTTGTTGTTTGAATTTCCTGAGGTGATATAATTTGTATGACAGTGGAACGCTAAACTCTACGTTTTCTTGACAAAGTGATTTAACATAACCCACTATTTAAATTCAACAAACGTTAAAACTTTTCTGACAGTGGAACGTCAAACTGTACATAATTTAGTATTTAAATTTACCAAGGTAATAGAATATTTCTTCGAACTGTACGTTTATTTTACCAAGTTACTGACATAATTAATTGAGTTTAACAGTGCCAACAAACTTCGATTTTTTCCAAGAGATCAGATTCTTGGTAGAACTTAGTCTCAGATCTGTGATTAAATAAACTGGCGTAATTAACGTGCATAAGACATTTATTATTTCGTAGGAAAGGACTTGTGTCGAACTCAGGACAGTTTCAGAACAAACAGTGTTTTCATTTCAACATTATCTAATTGTGAACGGAACTAAATTCACAGAATAAGATTCTTTAGTTAGAGTTTATTTCAAGGATCAATTCGAAATAGAACTGTGTGAACTAGACAGTGATAACAAGTGAAATACTTTATTTTCTGCGTTATTATTCAGCCAACATTATTCATATTTGACTGTGATAAAGTGAGCTGTTTATTTTCTTTCTTAAGTGGCTGATACATCACAAACTCAATATCTTGTGTATATAGTTGTATTTATTTTATGTGTTTAATGAGATCCTTGTAATATTTTGTAACTATGCACCTATGACTCTGTCCATTGCAACTGCCAGTTGCCTAACGACAATAAAATTATTCTATTCTATTCTATTAACACTATGAGTTCAATTTGATTTCTTATTTTATTGATTGTGTTAACTTCGACGTCAGTGACATTGCATTGGCAGCTCAAAGCAGAAATTTTGCGGACGGAGAAGGTATTCTTTCAGCAGACTTGGTCAAAATGGCAACTTTCTTCAAGTCTTGGCGTTTGATCCCAAGTGCTTCTAAGACCGAGGTTTCATGTTTTCATCTCAGCAACCGACTCGCAAACTATGAGCCATCTGTCTTATTCCTTGGTGAAAAACTAAAGTACAACCCGTTCCCGAAATATCTAGGAGTCACACTGGACAAAACTCTGAGCTACAAAGAACATCTCACCAAGCTCTCTCACAAAATCGCTACAAGGAATAACATCCTACACAAGCTTTGTGGCAGTTCCTGGGGAGCCTCAGCTGACTGCTTACGATTAACGGGTATCAGTCTTGTCTACTCTGCAGCGGAATACTGTGCCCCAGTACGGCTAGAAGGTGCACATGTGCATAAAGTGGATACTAAGTTGAATGATACCATGCGCTACATAACTGCTACTGTGAAGTCAACACTTCGCCACTGGTTACCCGTACTTAGTCATATCCCACCACCCCACCTGAGGAGAAAGGAAGCTCTGCTGAGAGAAGCAAAGAAGGGCTGGTCATCTCCCTCATTACCAGTTCACCAGGAATTTTGTTACCCATCGCCATGACGACTTAGATCTAGGAGACCTGCAAGTATACTCGCCGGCCGACTCTTGAGGGATAATTTTAATCTAAACGAGAGCTGGCGGGATGAGTGGTCAATTTCAACATCTGGAACAAATGCTCATGACCTAAATCCAACACTGAAAATGAAGGGATTCGACCTCCCAAGAAAACTATGGTGTAGCCTCAACAGACTGAGAACTGGGCATGGACGCTGCAATTTCTTACCCCATAAGTGGGGTTAGATGGATTCTCCAATGTGTGAATGCAATGAAGAGGAGCAGACCATGGACCATGTCATCCTGCGCTGCCCTCTTCATGCCTACTCCGGAAGCCCCAGCGACCTGTTTCGTCTTTCAGAAAGTGCTGCAGAGTGGCTGAAACACTTGGACCTGGACTTATCAATTTGTAGTTATAATCATCATACGATTAAATAAATAAGTGACATTATATCACAATTATCAAGTACGATCAGAATTTAGGGATAGTCTATCGTTACCTGTGATCTGTTTGAAATTGTTAATAATAATAATAATAATAATAATAATAATAATAATAATAATAATAACTTTGTTTGTTCATAGATTGAATATCTTACGAGTTCGTTAGAACACTAGTGCAGTGTCGTTCCCATTTCTACAAGTGCTCCTAAATCATCGAGAACTTCCAGAAATTCGAGAACTTTCAGAAATTCGAGATATTCCAGACCTTCTCGGAAGATGGTGCAGCTGTAAATGAACATTGCGAACCCACAGTGTACCAGTTCCAGCCCAACCCAAGGAGAGACACTTACTGTAACTACTGTAATGAGGTGATGAATTTTGACCTTTACTTTATGAATAAACTCTTCAACAAACTTAGGAAAACTCCATTATACTTATTTCTTGCTACCCTCTCTTCTGTAACGATTCAGATAGAGAGCGGACACACCCCGTGTCAAGTCTCATGCATTGCTAGCCGACATAATAACATTTACTGTTACAATACATAAAATAAGAGTTTTGTCAGTACATTGCTCAGAATTTAAAAGGAATAGCATATCTGTATCGGCCATATCCACAGTCACTTTTAAATTTTCCGTAATTTCTGTCTTTATGTATGTATGTATGTATTTATGTATGTATGTATGTATGTAGGTAGGTAGGTACTCGCATCACGAGAAATCAGCTGAAGAGAATTTAATGAAAACGGTATGTGAAGTCAGGGAATAAGTCGCTACAATCTAGGCCATAAATAATTTTATTCACGCTGAGTGAAATGGTAGTTTACGGGAAGGTCTAAAATTTAATTCTCAAATATGTATGTTATTAGTGGTCTTATCGATAAATACAACATAACTAAAGTTATATAGTATTAAAATTCAAATCATTTATGTCTTATACATTATTACCGTACCGGATATAACAGAAATATTCATGAATTTGAACTTTTGTTGCCAAGTCCATATCAGCGCCGAGTCACGAGAAAATGGGTAAACAGAATTTAATGAAAATCGGTATATAAAGTCGGGGAATATGGAACTACAGTCTACGCTATAAATAATTTTATAAGATGCCCTAACATCATAGAGTCAGAAGAAAACTAAATGTGAAGGCCTACAATATAGAAAGTTCATAAAATTGATCAACAATAACATTACACTGACCATTGTTTGTTGCGATGTGCTTTGTGTCTTCTGCTGCCACTCATCACAGATAGATGGGATTACTGCTGCGTACCGTGTATAACAGCCTGTCTGAATATTGGCGGGAAGTAGCTGGGGAGTTAGATCTCTCACTTCTTTAGCATGTCATTCCTCTGGTTCATAAATTTTCTGATACTACTGGTACGTAACACACTGGTTCATCATAGCAATCCTGCTATTCAATCCCTACTCTGAGGCACTGATTAGAAAGATTAGTGTGCACATTTAACGGAATAATGGCAGAGAAGTGTTCACGGCTGTCTGCGGCCTGGTCATTCCAGCACTAGAACTTTGTAATGTTAGATCGGCACCGTAGTACTGTTCGTTAAAAGTGACAAAATGTGCGGCTATTCATTTGATCGAGTATTTTATATGATAACATTGCTTTTAATTGCTACATTCCTACTGGCGTCATTGTAATGACCTATTTTGACTTCAGTTGGGAAAACCATAAAGACAGTCTTTCTGATAATTCCGTAGCGAAGCACGGGCACATCAGCTAGTCTATAAATAAAAATAGGCGTGTGTGTCTGTATATTTCAGCCTCAACTACCCACCGCAGCCACTGGTGTTTGTGTGTTGGAATTAGCCTCGAGTTTCCCATCGTGGACGATGGTGGTTGTGTGTCGGTATCTGTGGTAGATACTGTGCCGTACTAGAGCCATGCATTAGTGATCCAGGCACATTTGTTTAACATTTTATTCAGCATGTTCTGCATTTCGCGTGCGCGGGTACGAGAAGGGGACGCGTGCGGACTGATGCCATGAACATTTCTACGCAAGGAGCGAGAGCGATGGAGATAATTATGCGACATAAACAAAAGAGGGCAGGTCTCGAGAGCGTACCACGTGATAATGCCATGGGAATGAAAATCGCAGAGAGCCAACATTCCGCACAGAATATTTATATGGATAACCAGCCTAACGAGACGGAAAAGTGGAGTTAAATACCATTTCCACCTCGATTTCCAATATAATTAGGATAACTAAGGACACTTTATGCCCCTCAAGAATTTGGAAGAAAAATTGACCGGAAAGGATGTGCTATATATTCCCGAGTACGGTAATGTAAATTACACAGTTGTGGTACTATCACATAAAGCAAGCGTCCCCACGCGATACACAGAACACATGGCCTGCTACGGTAATTCCCCCGATTGCTTCAAAGGATAGATGACGCTTTGGGCGATTGCAAGAAGTTTACGATCGAATTCATTTCCGCATACAATCTAGACTCATGAGGTCATCTTAGCTATCTCTCGAACGCACTGCTTCACTGATATTCGTGATATCAATGGAATAGATTGATATCCTCTCTCGGAGGTTTCTAGGGTCAGCCACCTTGTGCCAGTGTTAAATAAATAGGACAGACAAACGCGCACCCCGCTCAGTCTTGGAGGTGACACGTTGCTATCTGCACATCAAGCGGTCGCAAAAATATATTTCCTTTGCGCAGTGATAAATGGAAAAAATGTACTGAAATGCCGTGCTTGACTACATAAAATTATTTAGAAACATTTAGCGACGTATTTTGTGTGGTAGTTTCCGAATTATGTATATTTCTTACACATGTAAAGAAGGGATTATTATCCTCAGTTTGAACGTCTCGGATGGTGGTCGGCACGACCATATAAAACTAAGGAGTGTAGTGTAAACGAGCTCATTCCTGAAAGATAAGAAAAATAGTTTCATAACAGTAAAGCCGCGCCAAAACACAGATAAACCCGGATACATTCAGAGCGGGACTAGATTCTTGATATCACTATAAAGTGTGATTTGAAGTTACGTAAACGTGTAGCTAATATTTTGTGATGATGCAACAGCTTTCTTCAGTGGAGAACGAGATGCAAAACAACATGTTACAGGAAACAGCGACTGTTCTGGACCCCTGATATGCCAAGGACAATCGCCGCTGTAATGGAGCTCTAAATCTTCCCAGTATAGGCCTTCCAGAGGTTCGAAGGGATAGCACAATGCAGTAATCAGATAAGTGCATAATCCCATTATAAGTAATTATGAATTCGTAGCTTGTAAATAAAACATTATTATATTAGGGTGTATATTTATTCTATTTAGGTATTTAGTATAGGAAGCTTTTGAGTGAGTTAATTTAGTTAAATTTTGCTAGAAATAATGAAGGGATCGTTGTAATTACTCAACTTTAATTATTAGTTCACAGTAATCGTGTAGTTAAGTTTTTGGGAACATATTAGATATAAAGTTTCAGAATAAGATTTTTTATTTATTTTGTGGGTGCTTAGGTTAAAGGTTAAGGTGGTGGCATATAATAGCATAATTACAACTAAATAGAGTTTAATAAATGCATGTTTTTGAAGCAGGAATTCACACGATACATTTTTATGTCAGAAGTTTTGTAGCATAAGGTCCATGGCTGCAGATTTGCTGTATGGTGTACTATGAACGACGCTGGGATTCGAATCCAAGACCTCAATTTAAAAAGAGCTTTCCGTAAGGAAGCACTTTCATATTAATTTCCACTTCTCCCCTGAATTTTAAAGAAGTATTTCTTATATGACAGGCCATTTAAGTTTAACAGTGTTGTTTTTACCTTGGATGTGCTCAGGTCATGAACCCCGGTCTATATTTCTTGAGGCTGTATCAGCAGGAATTTGTATAGCAAGAAAATCCCTTTTAACGATATGATTATTTCAAGTTGTGATTTGTTTATCCTGTCAAAGGTACTGGCAGTGACATTATGTGAGATGGGATTTAAGAGATTATGTTCTCAATAGAATGAGACGATTAAAGTATTGTGTGCGGTTTTCATGCAGGGTTGATTTTTAAAAGGACTTTGTGTGATGAAAACCTGCGCCAGCAATGCGAACGGCGGATCATGTCTGCTATATGTCTGCTCTCAACTGTCAGTGTTAATGAATGGCCTTATTTAGGCATGTGACGACCGCTAGGGAGAGAAAGAAAACACATTTAATCAACTTTGCATTTAACCAAGCCTGTATGTAGATGCCATAAGGGCGGTTAAAATCCTTTCAAGGATTTTTTTAAATACCAGGAAATAGTTCGGCCGTAAGGTTTGGTAATTAATTAATGAATGTAGGTAGTACGAACCCCTTTTCATAAATAAAGTATTAAGGATTTTACTTTCCAGCAACCCGCCATGATGGCAGAAGATCTATGAATCGAATCCTGGCAAAACCAACGGGAATTCGCCCGAGGTTTTCCTTGACCTGCACAGAAATGTACATACAGCCAGTGGTTAATTTTGTATTGGTTAATTGTATTTTTTTCCTTGTTTGATGATATGTGTGGTTTGGTTTGTCTGTTATGAGTAAATTCTAACTTCACTCACGTAATGATTCTAGGTTCATATTTTCTCGAGCCCAGGTATTGGATAATTATATTTAAGTGTATAATCCCAGTTTTTTTTGGTGGTGTAAATGGTAGGTGGGCACTAACCACTCAAATAGCTTCAAGTATCATTCTTGTTTAGTTTTAACTTGGTTCCCAGTGTCGAAAGGAATGTAATAAAGGGTTCGCTAACGAATTTGTAATTACAATTATTCATTAGTTGGGATGTACTTATCTGAAGTAAATTCAAAATAATTTCGTCATGTGAGTTTTTTATATATATATTTCGGAGGGTCACGTACTTCGAAGTATGCTCTTAAGAACCTATGTAAACATATGTATAAGTTTATTTTACAGTTCTTCTATTTGCCACTAAGGCTATTAAATATTAGTTTGCTCATATCGGTAGAATTTCATTTGCTGTAGCATAGAGCATCCTGAATTTTCCTCAACATCCCTAAGCCTGTAAACTAGATATAAGTTTCTTGACTCGAATAAACTATCCCGAGGATTCAGTTATCAAGATAAGTGCTGCGGAGAAGTGTGCTTTCGAAACCTGCACAGGCAGTGGGCGTTGCCACATTTGTTGTCAAGGATATTTGGCTCTAGCTTTCGTGGTGGCATAGTATCCCAAGCCAGAAAGTGTTCAATACTGGGGTTGAAAGTGGCCAACTACATATAAAAATAGACGTTTGTGTTCGTATATTTCACCTTGCAGCAACAACTATCCATCGCAGACCACTGGTTTTTGTGTGTGGTAGTAGCCTCAAGTCTCCCATCGTGCACTACAGTGGTTGCGTGTCCGTATCTGTGCTGGTGTGGGAGTTGTGGAGGTTGAAATTGACCGACTATAGTAAACGCGTGTGTCCGTATATTTCACCTTGCAGCAACATATACCCACCGTAGACCACTTGGTTTTGTGTGTGGTAGTAGCCTAGAGTCTCCCATCGTACACTATAGTGGTTGTGTGTCGGGTGCTGTGCTGGTGTGGGAGATGTGGGGGTTAAAAGTGGCTGCCTATAAATATATACAGTATATAAATAGACGTGTATGTTCTTATATTTCACCTTGCAGCCACAACTATCCACCGCAGACCACTGAAGTTTCTGTGTGGTAGTAGCCTGGAGTCTCCCATCGTGCACTGTAGTGGTTCTGTGTCGGTAGCTATGGTGGTGTTAGAAATGTGTGGGAAATGTTCGGGTTGAAAGTGGCCGACTATATATAAAAATAGACGTGCGTGTTCGTATATTTCACCTTGCAGCCACAACTACCCATTGCAGACAAGTGATGTTTGTGTTGGGTAGTAGCCTCGAGCCTCCCATCGTGCACTCTAGTGGTTGCGTGTCGGTAGCTGTGGTTGTGGGAGATGTGTGGCTTGAAACTGGCTGACTTCGTCACTGAATGTAGCAAAATGAGTGAGAATGTGCTGGAAAGATCGGAGTGAGAATGTACTCTAGAAGACTGATGTGTACTCCTTGGTTTTACATACCATACTTGAATTATCTGGCAGGAGTATGGTGATCTCAAAACCATAAGAGTTTGGTGCTTGAGTACATCTGAGAGTATTTTCTGTAATTCTTGAATATAAAGCAGATACATACCGAAATAGCTCCTTAACAATACACAACCTGTGACAATAAAGTTCGGCGAACAGTCCTGTACTATAAACATAAATGAACAATGCACGACAGTGACCTTACTGTCCTTCAAAATAGTCCCTTCCCATAACTAGGCACTGCTGAGATCGGCGATACATGTCCTGGAAACTTTGCAAGAAGGCTTCCTTTGAGATGGTGTTCAAAAGCCTCGTCACGTTTCGTTGGATGTCAGGAAAATCGTCAAATCTCTTTCCTTTCAAAGCGAGTTTGATGCGTGACTTTTCGGTTCTGACCTTTTTCCGAAAAGGGGATCCCGGAGAACGCCATTCCATGCTTTGCCGTTTCGTTTCAGGGTCTTACCTGAGACACCAGGTTTCATCCTCAGTGACAATACAGTTCAAGAAATTTGGTGTTGCATCCGCCGTTTCGACAAAATCCTGTGAAGCCTCTAAACGTGCCTGCCTCTAAACGTGACAACGTCAGTCAAGTGATGTGGCACAAGACGAGAACACGTTTTCCTCTTCCCTAACTTTTGGGTAACGATTAGTCGCACGGATTCACGGTTAATCTGCGGTTCATCCGCTATCATGCGCACAGTTAATCGCCGATCGTTCGAGATTTATGTCCTCACCTTCTCAATGTTTTCGTCACTGACAGCGGTCGCCGATCTTCCGCTGAAGGGGGTTGTCAGAAACCCTCTCGCGGCCTCCTCGAAACCGGGCGAACCACTCGTACACACTCTTAAAGGGCAGTGCTTGATCTTCATAAAGCACGTACCAGCATCGCATGCGTTTCTTTCGGTGTCCTGCCATGCTTAAAACAAAGCTGTGCATTGATCTTTTGGTCGTTCATGTTCCTGTTCGCAGTTCAGAACCAACGCACTAAACACGCACAGTGTCAAACAGGTCTTACACGGCACACACATGATGCTTAACTGAACAACGTTGGGAGCAGGTGGTCAAAACCTGCTGCTACGCATGTGCAGCGTTGTGTGTCGCGAGTGTTACCTGATCGACCGTTCTGACTTCATTCACCGAACTTTATTTTCACAGGTTGTATTTGAGGCAGTAATCCTAACCGGCAAAGGAAAAGGAAAATCGGTTTTCATACGAAGAATTTCATTGATCTCAAATGATTTGTCACTTTATTTCTAACGAATACAATTTCCAGTGAGATTAGCTTATAGGATGACTATCAATAAAGCTCAGGGTCATACGTTCCACTATTGCGCAGTTAATTTGATGGATTCCTGTTTCACACAGGGTCAGCAATACGTTGCTTTCTCCCGTGTCGGACAAGCAGAAAATCTGTTTGTAAATGCGCCAGACAACAACACATCAAATAATGTAGTGTATAGAGTATAAGAATGTTTTTTTATGAAATGACTTAGAATGTAAGATATTTATGTACTCCGAATAACGTATACAAATAAAAGAAGAAACACAGAGTGGTCTTATAATGTACGTATTCTGTGTGATATGCCGCCTGGCTGACTGCCCTAAATGCAGATCAGTAGTGATTGATTGATTGATTGATTGATTGATTGATTGATTTATTGATTGATTGATTGATTGATTGATTGATATAGAGTAAACCGTACGGATGTTCAAAAAAGCCCAGTGAAGAGCGTTGTATTCAGCTTGTTATTTATATTCCGTGTTTCAATCTTTTTAATATTGTAATTTCATATTTAGTAGGTATAGATTTCACATTTCATTTTGCGTAGTTTTAGAATTCACATCTCCTATTCAGTTATCTTTTTTCTTATATTTTTTAACGGTCTCCCATTTTTATTTATAGGCAAATCTCTTCTAAGATTTTATTGTGAGATGCCGTGTGACGACCACGGATGCCAAACTGAGTTCGGCCTTGGTGCTGCTTGCGCGTGCAACGTTCCTCCAGTAATCCTTTCTGTGCGACCTCCCTTCACCAAATCTTGTCCTTTTCCGACTCCGACGGTTTTAGAGCTTTAATTTGTCCGCATTTTACGGCTCTTCCCTTTCCTTTACCGATACCTTCATTTGTCGAAGGTTAATACCTTCTTCCTCCCTCCTTCAAGTTATTTAATTATTCGTATGTTGAGACTGTATAACTTACATATTAATGTAGCCGATGAGAAGATCGTTAATATTGTGTTGTAAGCTACACACATACCTACTGGCGAGCGCCACCTTAATTTAACCGCTTTAATTATTGTTTATAAATCCGTACGAAGAACAGGTGCTCTAGCTAGTTACTGATGCATAGAGTTACTTATTTATAATTCAAAATACTAACGATATTCGAAAAAAGAAAACGTTACTAAAATAATCCAACTTAGGGGTTCAGACCTATAGTGGATCAAGTACATCTGACAATATTCGAAGAAGTGGTTTCTAGAATGGTGATGCAAATTATAAATCTATGGCAATACACAGTGAAAACTATTTTTAGAGTAATTCCGGTCAACTGCTTCTTGCTTCAGCTCCCTTCCTCACAAACCATTCCTTCTTATCTTTCCGACAAGTCATCTTCACTGTGGAGCTCTGTATCCGTTTACTGTATCATTACGGATACATTGTGTTAGTTATTTATAGCTAAAATACTAAAGATATGCGGAAAAATAACATATTACAAAAATAATTCAAATTAGGGGTCCAGAATTATAAAGGAACAAGTTCATCTGACAATATTTGAAGAAGTGGAGACTAGAATGGTAATGCAAGTACAAATATGGCAATGTACAGCGAAAACTACTGTCGAGTTCTGTGTATCTGCTCACTTCTTTCGATGTTTATGCATCTGTAGTTCGATCCCGTTTCAGTTTCGTAGTCTTTCTTTTGTCAATAACGCTAACGGCGTACCATGCTGAAACACGGGATGCCGTGAAATCGAAGTTGAGCAACAATGGGCGTGATGACCACTTGGATGAGTGATCACGTGCTGTTTGCTAGAGCTGGAGCAGAAAGTAACTGGTCACCTTACTGCAAGTAAATTCCGACTCGGAATGCCTGATTACATGAGATACCTCTGGCCTAGATGGGACCAACGTCCAGGCTTGGATAAGGCACTCGCCAGGTTACGCAGACTTGGGTCGCTTGTGTACCCGTTAATACTAGTCAACAGCCGGAGAACACTGAGACACCTCAGTGGTGCTCAGTTCGCAAATAGAACGCCCAAGTAAAATAACCAAGGATGTGGCATGCATAGGAAAATGAACTTAAATTGTGACATATAATAAAGAAAATACAGAGTAAATTTCATATATGACATGGTTTATTAACAAAGAAAAATCTCAGATTGTCATCCTTCAATAACTATGATTGTGGAAATGATCGCTAACAAAATTAAAAATGCAGCTCTTGACGTACAAACAAAATAATCAAATGGGGTGGTACACGATTTTTCGCCCTATCTTGCCCTAACAAATCAAATTTACATATTCATTTCGATAATTTTGTTCAAGTAAACAGATTTCATTTAATTCATTGTAGCTCTGAGTTCTGATGATCCACTCTGAAATATTAGAAATAAGAAAAAAATTTAATGTAATTTAACGATAATCATATTAAATTTTCGATTATTTAACCCAAATTTTACATTGTTACCATTACATAATTTGATGCCATAATTTATCTTTAAACTTAATCGACTCAACGAAATAATTATCTGTTCAGTTACCAGTCGCTTACTGGATTGGCGTAATTAAATAAATAACTAAAGTCTGGAAATATCGTGATAGTCATTTCAAATGGCCTGCGTAACACAAAATCTAACTTCTGAAACGCCACATCATAAATCCTGGATGCGAATATCAAAGGAATAACACTGCCCACATAATATAACAACATCTGAGACAATAAGATAAAAGGTGAACTCAAAACTACCAAAACCATGATTACAATGCTAAGAAATATTTGACAATATCTACACATTTGGCTACACGGAAGATGATCATAGCGTCAGAATACCATCGCATAATTCTAGGATAGCTAGGTGTTCCTCAAGGTTTCTAATATTCAAGCAGATGACCTGGATGAAAGTCCTCGAACATTCGGGAAAGGTCTCGAATTCGGGTAAAGTCTCGAATATTGTTCGAGAACCACTGCGAGTTAACGCGAACATTTCAGTTACAAATTACGGAGGACTCGGGATAGAACCTAATTAGACATAACTCATCGAAGACGTAGTCAAACTCAAATATACGGAGATTCATTATCCAAAATCACGCAAATATTCACCATATTACAATACCTAACTATCATTTGCCTCAATAATCATCTTCTATAATCATGGCGTGACTCTATTCTCGAAGAAATACATCAATTATGCACTACAATTTAATCTCTCTCGAAGACAAAATTATCACATTAATAATAGTGAAATCTATAATAATGACCCATATTATACGACGGTACATTTGAAATACGTCCCGGGATCTCACAAATTCATTACAATAGCATCACGCAACAAGTCCTATGCGTATATAATTCTCGAAGATACAATCCATTTACCGGTTCTCGAGTTTCGATTTAAGTATCTCTACTCTGCACACACATACACGGGTTCTGATTCAAAGAGATGGAATCATTTTTCAAGACTTAAGTTCAAATATCACACACCTATATATTCCAACGGATACCATATACAAGTATAATCCGCTTCTGTGCGACGACTGTACATCCAGTAAAATCTAATCTATGTACTCGAATGTTCTAACATCATTCTCCACCAATCGTGGCCATAATACATTTATAAGATGAAACCATGAGAATTATTACCGCCTGATTCACCGAGCATAATTCACAAATCACGTATACCATTCAAGATCACATTATGCCTATCTAACGGAGATAAATATGTGAAATTCATCTATTGGTACTACAGTATGGCAAAGTACTACAACTACACAACTGCGACAAACTGCAAGACCATTTACTAATTATATCTACATAGCTATCCCACTACAGAACAGATATTATTATACAATTGCGTCGACTTAGCTTTACGATGTCTTCATGATGCTGGACGGCTGGTCGTCCTCAATAGTGCAATTATATGTGCCTTCCTCTCACTCCATCGCTGCCAACTACGGTCTCATAGTTTAGGCCTCCATCTCAGCACTCACACACACGGCGTTAGGTAACATCACCATGACGGGATTCGTAACTGTCCTCTTGGAATTCAAGCTGAAACTGGTGTATTAAAAATTAATAAATTTGTTACACCATCAATTCCTGGAAGTATTATCCAAAGAATATACACTGTAGGAAGCTCGACTTATCTTGACGTCTGTTGTATTATGTGCGTTGACAAACAGAATATCCAAAATGATATATATTTGTGGGGTATACAACTACGTTAAATCAAAGTTCGACTTCTTCAGATCAGGCATCAGGTCTAGCCGTCCGCTATCGAACCAAGTCCTTCTCCTGAATGGCGTGTCGAAGACTGCTCACGTACGGCGACTCACTGACCCAGTAACCTACTTTCACCATCAGTTGGCGAACTGGAGTCCTTGAAGCTTTGAGCACGCGTGCTCAGACCGGAAATCTCGTCAAATTCACAACTGTAATAATTTCCCACATTTGTTTTACTGGTAAGATTATATTCAGAAATGTTATCTTTATTATCATTATTATAATTGTTGTTATTGGAATACACATTAGCTTTCCAGCACGCTGTTTAATAGTATCACAAGTCGTTTATTTAGTTGGATACAGCCGGTGACGGTCTACAGGTTTATCGTGCGCTCGCGAGGCGCGCTTTCTTTCTTTCTTTCTTTCTTTCATAAACGGGTTCATTCCTAACCGCCGACACCAGTATGAAGTCTTATGGCTTAAATCAACCAATTAGAAGAGTACTAAACCCACAGGTGAAGTCAAAGTGAATGCAAAGAGTACTAACTTCAAGATATACCACTCGGTTCATATATTCTAGCCATCCGGCCTATCGAAACTGTCACAATTGTTGTGCTGAGGATAGTGCGTAATACAGAGTGGCGAGTTAGTAAATGTCTTCTCTAGCTCGAGCCTCCGTGGCTCAGGCCGGCCTCTTACCGCTGGGTTCCGTGGTTCAAATCCCGGTCACTCCATGTGAGATTTGTGCTGGACAAAGCGGAGGCGGAACAGTTTTTCTCCGGCTATTCCGATTTTCCCTGTCATATTCCATTCCAGCAACACTCTCCAATATCATTTCATTTCATCTGTCATTCATGAATCATTGCCCCAGAGTGCAACACGTTTCGGCAACCGGCACAATTCCTATCCTCGCCGGCAGATGGGGGCTTCATTCATTCCAGTCCTGACCCGGTCGAATGACTGGAAACAAGCTATGGATTTTCATTTTCATTTTTCTCCAGCTCGTAATGTTGATAACGTACGCGTGTAAAAATGTCTAGCCCATATAGGACTGGCGATTCAGGTTGGTAAAGAAATATCTAACTCCGTCTTCTTCGGTGTCAACCTCCTTCCCTTCCTGCATGCTTCTAGGAACATGACTGACAAGTTACTCACTTCACATCACTCCCTCTACAAAGTCGAATCGCTTATAATAGTACACGCACGCACATTAATGGTGTCCCGACATAAACAATCAACACTGCCCCACTCCAGTACTGAAAAGGACGGGAGAGAGTAAAGGGATAGTGTTGAAGGCCACTCCAGTACTGAAAGGGAGGGGAAGGGAGTGAACAGGTAGTGCTGAATGCACAGTGTGTGTATACCGGCGTTATACTGTAACATTGTAATAAGATAGCTCCTATCCTATAGCAGGTGAATCGAGGCCGTATTATTGGCATGTGAGAGGCTCACATGGTCCCCCAAGCAATAACAGAAGCAATACCATGCAGTCTTAAGACAGTTTGGAAATGGATAGAAATATGGCAAGAACGAGGTGAAGAAGGATTGGTAGACCCGATATAACGCAGCTACAAAATATTCCCAACTACTGTAGTATAAAATACTTTTCGGTTAAAAACCTCCTTTACCTCTTAATACTGTAATTATCAGAGTAGGTTACTTTTTTAATTGTTAATGTTAAAATGCTATTTGTTCGGGGCGTCGACCTAGAGAGTTCTAATGCCCCTACTTGCACAATATATGAACCTGCATGTAATTGGAATTGCGGAAGTGTTGAATGTGAGGAACGTTAAGGACGACACAAACACGCAGTCTCCAGGCCAGGGATATTAATCATTTACAATTAAAACCCCCTGACCCGGCCGGAAATCGAACTTGAGGCGGCCGGACGCGTTGCCCCGTACACCGCGGGGCCGGACGAGTAGGTAATCTAATGCTGTACTTCAATACATCCGTCACTGTGCCCATTTCGATCACAACAAAGTCTTGTAGCGGGCTGTCTGCATGCAGTCCATGCAGCAATTCGTTAAGCGAGAAGGTGAGTCATTGTGCCTTC
The DNA here is from genome assembly GCF_040414725.1 of Anabrus simplex. NCBI lineage: Eukaryota > Metazoa > Arthropoda > Insecta > Orthoptera > Tettigoniidae > Anabrus > Anabrus simplex. The sequence continues at coordinate 1,577,203,067 of NC_090265.1, forward strand.
GACACTACCCGTTCACTCTCCCCTTCTTTTCAGTACTGGAGTGGGGCAGTGTTGATTGTTTATGTCGGGACACCATTAATGTGCACGTCTGTACAGTGCATTGAGCTCGCCACCCCTTCTTATTTACTCCAATCTTATAAAATGTCATAAAGGAAGGCTATTTCTGAGACACCCCTCTTCATTTCCTACCAAGCATAACATCGTTCATTGGTGTATTTTTATTTCTTGGCATTTCCTTCAAGCCTGTCACAGACAAAAGCAGTTAAGGCTGGTTTACACGGGCGGAGTAGCCGGGCGAGTAGAGTAGATTAGTAGAGCTACTGGCATTGTATAAATAACTGGGCTACTGGCAGGTAGAGTAGAGTAGCTAGTAGGCAGTAGAGTGGATTTCCGCTGTGGCAAAGCAACTCTACAACTCCCCTTTCTCCCTCCACCGGAACCGAGCTCCGAGAGCTGGCGGAGAAGGCCGAGGACGCTGGATTTTTCAGTTGGCGCGTCATTCGACTGCGTAATTTCCACGTGTGTACGGACGGTATTCCGTGGAATAGAGTAAATTGAGCATCTGTGTGTTTGTTTGGCGGCAATATGAAATGGATGGAAGAAGAAGCACGCACATTTGTAGAACTTTAGGGTTAAAAAAGAATATTTATGAAACATAAACATCATTATTTACAGAAACAAGAATATGAGGCGGGCGGCGGGAGAGGACTTGGTTAGGAAAGTGGGTAAACAGGGTTTTTGTATAATGGAACTGAAACAGAATTTAAAAAACGATGTATCTACAACCAAGAACTGATAACAATTTCTAAATCCAAAACGTCTGGAGGTGGTGCAGCAGACATTTACACTCCCTCTCTTAAGTGATTTAGGACAATGGATGCTATTTTAGAGGATGCAAGGAGTAAAAATGAAACTTTCTTTATGCTTCTTTATCCTCTGTCGCAAGTTCTCTCAGAATTAGTACTGATACCCCGAGTGTAACTTTCCTATTACCCATTCCCTTCTTTCCTCAATTGTTTCTTCTTCTTTTAACATTTCACTAACCTCTTGCAGTAATATATTTGCAAATGTTCTTAAACAGTCCCTTATGATATGCTTACGCCTTGACATGGTGCTACTACTCTACTGTATGACTCTGTTCCCGTTATGAACGATACCAGACAATGGTAGAGTAACTGTCTACTTTACTCGCCTCGCTACTCTACCTGTGTAAACCAGCCTTACGGGCTGGATGGAGTCAATTGTTTGGTAAATGTGGAAACCTCACAGGAAAAACTACTACACTATTGGGATTTACGGGAATGTGCCAGATTTTCTGCATACAAGTGTACATCATTAAACCATACATTTTAATTTTGACATCGACAGAATAATGTTCTTGTGTAAGGACGGATGAAGTGAAAAATGGTACAGGTCAGGGATCGACTAACTCCTATAACCAAATTAGCCAGGCTGGTTGTTCTGGTCAGCCACATGTAAGAACGAGAGGGCTTACGTCATAATCTGTCAGCGGAGAGATGGCGTGGAATGACATTAGTAGACGAGTAACTTGAGTGGTGTTTTTAACAGTAGGAAAGACCACAATATGAGGCCGACAGCGCTGAAGATGGATTTCCGTGGTTCCCATTTTTACACCAGGCAAATACCGGGACTACACCTTAATTAAGGCCACAGTAGCTTCCTCCCCATTCCATCGTCACCATCGCCATAAGACTTACCTGTGTCCGTGGGATGAAGAACTAAAGCAAATTTTAACAACAACGAAAAAAACTCTATCGCTTTAGGGAACACCTGTGGATTGGAGTCTGAACGCAACGTTTCCCGATCTGCAATTCATAGGCCTATTCGCGGGATCGCTTGCTAGACCAGTCAGTTTTCATAATTCATGAACTAGGACACCATTTACAATTCAGCAATATTTATTCAAGGTTTCAAAGAGAGTTTCCCCGTATCAGTGTTATTATTTGTTGATTTAACCTTGATATGTACCTACTATTTGGAATTGAAATGTTATTGATGTATAAACCAAACCAAACCCCATCGTGCTACAGTCCTGATGGGCCTTAGGCTTCCAAACGACCGCTGCTTAGCACTAAGGCTTGGAGTTAAGATTTGATGCGTGGTCAGTGTGACGAATATTCTCGGTCGATATTCTTGGCTTTCAAGACCGCGACCGCTATGTTACTGCCAGACATAGTCTTACTTGTTATCACGTAGGCTGAATGCATCTCGAACTAGCCCTCAAACCCAGGCAAATAACTTGGCCGATAATCGAATCTGGGGCTTCCTATGAAGAAGCAGGCTCACTACGCCTAGACCATGCTTCTGTGAATTCCGAAAGGATGTGCTGGATTTCTTGTTACATAAATGGCTAACGTTTTGTGTAATGGCAACAGAAGAATTTTTCACGTTTCTTTAAAAGATCCTATTAAGAACAATAGTAATAATAATGTCATTGTTTGTACATCCCACTAACTACTTTTGACGGTTTTCGGAGATGCCAAAGTGCTGGAATTTTGTCCCGCAGGAATTATTTTACGTGCCAGTAAATCTACCGACACGAGGCTGACATATTTGTGAACCTTCAAATACCACCGGACTAAGCCAGGATCGAATCTGCCAACTTGGGGTCAGAGGGCCAGCGCCTCAACCGCCTGATCCACTCAGCCCGGCAACAACAATAGTAATTAAATTATACAACTGTTGTAGGCCAATAATGACTACGGTAGACAAGTTTGATCGGGCTTAGTAACTCAGATGGTAGAACGGTGGCTTTTTGAGCGTAGGATGGTGGGCTTGATCTCGGCTCAGTCCATTGATACCTGGTGGTCAAAATACACCAGCGTGTCGTCAGATTTATCGGTATCAATCATTCACTACTGATCTGCATTTAGGGCAGTTGCCCAGGTGGCATATTCCATATCTGTTGTTTTCCTAGCCTTTTCTTAAATGATTGCAAGGAAAATGGAAATTTATTAAACGCCTCCCTTCATAAGTTATTCCAATCCCTAACTCCCCTTCTTATAAGCGAATATTTGCCCCAATTTGTCTTCTTGAATTCCAACTTCATCTTCATACTGTGATCTTTCCTACTTTTAAAGACACCACTCAAACTTATTCGTCTAACGATGTCCTCCCACACCATCCCTTAGCTGACAGCTCGGAACATACCACTCAGTCGAGCAGCTCGTCTCCCTTCTCCCAAGTCCTCTCAGCCCAAACTTTGCAACATTTTTGAAACGCTACTCTTTTGTCGGAAATAACCCAGAACAAATCTAACTGCTTTTCTTTGAATTTTTTTCCAGTTCTTGAATCAAGTAATCTTGGTGAGGGTCCCATACACTGGAACCGTACTCTAGTCGGGGTCTTACCAGAGACTTATATGCTCATCCTTACTACAACCGCTAAATACCCTCATAACCATGTGCAGAGATTTGTACCCTTTATTTACAATCACATTTATGTGATTACCCCAATGAAGATCTTTCCTTATATTAATACCTAGGTATTTACAATGATCCCCAAAGGAAACTTTCACCCCATCAACGCAGTAATTAAAACTGAGGGGACTCTTCCTATTTGTGAAACTCACAACCTGACTTTTAACCCCGTTTGTCATCATACCATTGCCTAATGTCTCTCACAACATTATCGAGGTCAATTTGCAGTTGCTCACAATCTTGTAACTTATTTATTACTCTGTACAGAATAACATCATCTGCAAAAAGACTTACATAAATTAACTCCTGTAGGACATCATTCTCGGCACCTAGGTGTGTTCAAAAACTGTAAAAGCAGTTTGGGTGACATACAATCATTAAAAATGTATTATTATTATTATTATTATTATTATTATTATTATTATTATTATTATTATTATTATTATTATTATTATTATATGATAATACTTATAAAATGCATAAATTAAATCACATAATTCACCTAACTTTACAAAACTGTCAACTAATCGGAGATCCTCCTGAAGTATTTATGTGATTACCCCAATGAAGATCTTTCCTTATATTAACACCTAGGTACTTACAATGATCCCCAAAAGGAACTTTCACCCTATCAACGCAATAATTAAAACTGAGAGGACGCTTCCTTTTTCCTATTTCCTATTTCTTGACTGTTACCTCTCATATCAGACAGCTCCTCAGTTGGTCTCACAAGGCTGAGCGAACTGTTTTCCAAAATGTAGTATAGGATTAAAATCCTTGGATAGCCGACAATCGAACCTGTGGCCTCCAACTAAGAAGCGGGCACGCTACCTGTATAGCACGGACTGGTATTTTTATTTATTACTATGCACGAAAACCCCGGGGATATTTCGATGGCATATCTACTCATCTCTGGAAAGGGATATACTTTTTTTTGTTACTATTGGCATTACGTCGCACCGACACAGATATGTCTTATGGCGACGATGGGACAGGAAAGGGCTAGGAGTGGGAAGGAAACGGCCGTGGCCTTAATTAAGGTACAGCCCCAGCATTTGCCTGGTGTGAAAATGGAAACCACGGAAAACCATCTTCACGACTGCCGACAGTGGGGTTCGAAACCACTCTCTCCCGAATACTGGATACTGGCCGCACTTAAGCGACTGCAGCTGTCGAGCTCGGTGGAAAAGGATATTCATTAGGCCTACTGATGCAAGGGGCCCTCTTTTGTATACGAGAACATTTTTCCTGGAACAATTGTGTAAGTAACAATGATTCCTTCTTTCTAAGGTAACTTCATAATAACAATTCTTAACAAATAACCTATTGCTAAAATACTTGTATGATGGAAATGTATTTAATGAGACAGTAACTACAACGGTAAATTTCGCTCCACATCGGTCACAGTTCGCAGCCACCGATGATAACCTGTTTATAACCACAGATTTTCCGGTGAATTAGGCGCATTGAATCCCCTAATCATTGCGGTACCGTACCACTTCGTTTGACATCACTGCTCATGGTGACGAGTTCATTCACCTAAATATTCTTCGTGTTTACGCACTTTCATAATTTTCATGCATCACTAATTCACCCATTTGAAAGTGGTATACTGGCTGCCGATTTGAGTCTGAATTCGCACGGTTGCTAGCTAGATGGAATAACTGATTGCACTATGGAGGCTTGACCATTTCAACAGAAGCGTTCATTTATAAAACCACATGTGACACAGAGAATAACTTGAGAGAAAAATGGGAAAAGCTATCTGCAGTTTATGTATTTTATAATAGTTCTATGGAGCTGTTACAGGGTAACCATAAGTTTGTATGTTTGCCTACAAAAGCATTGTATCCTAGTTACCTCATTTCATATCATCTTGAAATATATATAGAGTAAGTCGGGGAAAGGTGGCGCAGATTTTGTAACGATCGTGCGGCAAATCTTCGCCAAGATTTTAACTAATTTATTTTTATGCTAGACGTTATTGCTTGTATCTGTCCTCACTGCCTTATGAAGGAAACGGTCTTAATGTAAGTAGATTGTGGAAAGAACTCTTTTGTTTGAAGGTGTGTCACTTGCGCCATCTCTCCCCTAGTGTCCGGGTGAGATGGTGTTACGCACTTCATATGATAAGGAGGGAAGAAAGTTTGAAATAAACCATGATTACAACTTTAATACATTTATTTACCCTATTTATATTCACCTATCTAGTATTAATTGGTCATTAATGAATAAATAACTATTTAACCTTAATGATTTGCTCCTCAGTTCTTTTTGGATATGTTTTGCCTTACTGTCTCTCGTCCACAATCATTACACACATTCTTATACACTGAACGCGATTCATGCAGCCACATGTTGCAGTCAGTGCACTTAATCCAATCGTTCTTCTTCTTCTTTTTTGGTCAAATAATAGCTCTCCCTACGCTGCACACACTTGTTGCAATCATCAGATATAGCATTATTTTGCCAATCTTGAATCATTTTAGCTTCTTCTTTGGAATGAGGTTTCTCTGCTTTTTCTGCTTTTTATTTCCCGTTGTGGCAGTGGTTGGAGCTGTACTTTGCTCTTTTTGTTCATTGAGATTTCTCTTTTGTTGAAAACATTATTTTAGTTGCATTAAAGACATACACCACAAACTTCGGTTAGGCTATAGCATAGCCATCTTGATATAGAAGCCTGCTACCAAGAGTTATGACGTCACACGCTTAGTGCTAAGTCTTCGTTGTCGCGTGTAATTCTTATACTACTGATACAATATTTCTGATCATAATCTAGCAGAAGAAATGCAATAATAAACCTATAAACCCATAACATTGAAGAAGCGTTATCAAAAGAAATTACATACAAATACAGGATATATATGAACTCAACATATGATGCACATTAAAAATATTCGAATGAAGGCTACTCAACTGGACTGTACGATGGTAGTCACTAGGCGAATTGTTCTCTCTAAAAATGATGTCATTCATTTTTGTATGCTTGTTTGAGCACATGATGATGATGTTAATTATTTATTAATAAATGTTAAAACGTATTTCCCTAAATATAACAGATCTTAGACACACACTAATTAATTCTGCACCACATACCCACGCTTGTCACCGAAATTAGCCAGGTTCTTCAACTTTCATTGTCAAAACTTCCCTATGCTTTCCACTGTGTTGTGATATATATATGACGACTGTCCAGCATCACCAGTTAAATTTGGGCTTTTCCCTTGTCACAGCTGAAACGAAACCGTCTGGTCTTTTCACCATACCTACCCGAATTATATGATTTTCAGAAAAATCATAATTAAGTAATTAAACGATAAGCTTTAAAGTACGTTAGATAATTTATTATAGTTCAGTGGTTTCATGTAACCTATCACATAACCTAGTAATGTTTCCTAAGATCAGGCTGCTCAAATTACAATGCTGTAGTAGCAAACACATACTATTGCTGAAAACACATCTTTTACTGATGCTTTTTCGTAAGTTATCCCTTGACAACAGCAACGAACACCTTTAATAATGTTGAAATAACAACAACGCGTTAACAAACTATCATGAAAATAAGACTCATGCTTCCCTATATAAAAGCACTACAAGTGTGACGTCATCCGTGTGAACTGTCAAGTGTAGCAGGCCGGAACTACCTATCGAGTTGGCCATGGCTATAGCTGCTTCCCCTTCTCCGCAATTAGTATAATTTGACACAGAATTAAACAAAATACATATAGGCTATGTGTATTTTATTAACAAATTGATCGGAGAATGAAAACACATTTTAGTCATAAATGGAAATTCAAAGAATACCGCTCAATCTCTCCCAGAAATGTAACACGCCATCTCACCCGACGTTTGGAGAGAGATGGCGCACCCCTGCCCCAGGAACTGTTTTCGCCCAATGTGGCGCATATCACACCAGCATAGTAATTGACTAGCCTAGTCACCCGTCTGTGGCAATACAAAGTTAATTTAGCTTGAACAACCCAGTCAGTGGGCTTTTATATCATTTATTAGCAAAACTTTCAAGTTAAAGAAGACGCACTTTCCCAGAAATACCCATGTTTTCAAGCGAAATCACTTGCACCATGCGACATCCAACAAATAGTTTTAGTCCTCACGTTCACACTGTACATACGGGAAGCAACGGTCGTGCGATCTAGTGGGCGAATGACGCACTGGCCTACCCTGCGCAATCTCTCGCGGTGCGCCTTCTCTCCCGGACTTACTCTATAATATATGTTTTAAATTCTTGGACTGTTGTTTAACAAGTGCCCGAAGTAACAACTGTAAAAAGTATGTTAATGCAGTAACCACTTGAAAGAATTCATAATAAATCACTCAATAAATAAATATGGCTTATTGTTCGTTACAGTGTGAAATATATTATTAATTATTATACACCTATTACTCAATGTGTATTGCTGTCCGACGCCTTGGCTGAATGGCCAGCGTTGAGGCGTCCTGTTCAGAGGGTCCAGGGTTCGATTTCCGCCCGGATTGGGGATTTTAATAATATCTGATTAAATCTTCCGGCTCGGGGACTGGGCATTTGTATTTGCCCCAACACTCTCCTCTTCACATTAACACAACACAACACAACACAACACAACACAACACAACACAACACAACACACTACCAAACACCTTAGTTACACGCGATAGTGATTACATCCCTCCACATAGGCTTGGTGTCAGGAAGGGCATACGTCCATAAAATATAACCATTATCACTTATGCGACACAATTCGCACCCGCGATCTCACAGGTGTGAGAAGATAGGTAGAAGAGGAAGACTCAATGTATACTGCGATACTGTGACTCTTTTTCAGATCCAAAATGGTTCATGCCATTCACAGTTTAAATTCAAAACACCACCTTCTTAATGTTCAAGTTCTTCTCCTCCACCCCTCTCTGTAATATGTTAATCCCTTCATTTCCTCATATGAAACATATTGCAGTATAGGTCTTCCCCTTCCTCCCTTGCCTTAAATCATTCTTTCCTTCCATGACATTAACTATAAAACTATTGTGCTTGTAGAGATGGCTAACTACCGGGCGAGTTGGCCGTGCGCGTAGAGGCGCGCGGCTGTGAGCTTGCATCCGGAAGATAGTAGGTTCGAATCCCACTATCGGCAGCCCTGAAGATGGTTTTCCGTGGTTTCCCATTTTCACACTAGGCAAATGCTGGGGCTGTACCTTAATTAAGGCCACGGCCGCTTCCTTCCAACTCCTAGGCCTTTCCTATCCGATCGTCGCCATAAGACCTATCTGTGTCGGTGCGACGTAAAGCCCCTAGCAAAAAAAAAGAGATGGCTAACTAATTGGTCTCTTCTCGCTTATTGACTAAAATAAATATTTTTAAAATCTATTCTTCTAATGTAAAGAATATTCTACAATCATCTCGTCTTTCGTCTTACCTAGTGCCGTTGTGGATATTACAACGTGTTACATAATACTGTAGCGGATTACACATCATATACACAGGTAATAATGAATTTTATACTGTTAATTACAGGTTCTTGCATTAACTGAACTCATGTAAATGTCTATTTACAGCACATGTTTCATGGCATAACCTCACAAACAATGCGATCATTCGACTACGTAGATAATAATAATAATAATAATAATAATAATAATAATAATAATAATAATAATAATAATAATAATAATAATAATAATAATAATTCGAGCTCGATACTTGCATTATTTACCCATGGGTGAGAGAATGTTGTTTTCAACTTATATCAGTTTATCACACTTGCGTCAAACTTTATCTCTGATGGCTCTTATGACATACACTACCCTCGATAGTTTACTTGAAATGAAGTCTGTGTGAACATTCCAGGTCAAGTTTGAATCTAAATGTATTCCTAATAATTTCACATGTTGATTATCATGATTTACTTGATTTTTATTTGAATTAGATATCATTTACTGAGTCTTTTTATCATTTACCGTTTGTTCGCAACGAACCATTCAGCTAGCATGTTCAATGTTTGCTTACATAGCACATTGAACTCTTCGATTGTTTTAGCCTCATTTAAAAAAAGTAGTATCATCTGCAAAGAAAACCAACTGGCATTAGATCCTATATGATTACGTAATTCATTTATTTAAACAAGAAATAGAAAAGGATGTAACACTGAGCCTTGTGGTACGCCATATTGATTATGAAGTTCAGTTGATTGAATTCCTCTCACTTCAACCGCTTGCCTTCGATTGCTCATGTAGGAAACTATAACGTTCAGCTGTTCATCCTTAACACCATAGTAACTCAATGTTGAAATTAGAAGTGAATGGGAGACACAATCAAACGCTTTTCTGAGGTCACACAGAGGGACCTGAGCAACGTTGTTTTCTAAAGCTGAAATAACACATTGCAAGAGGGATTCATTTGCTTTAACTGTTGCTTTATCTTTGCGATAGCCAAACTGTTTCTCGCACAGAAGGCTATTGGATTCAAAATAATCTACTAATTCTTGTGTCATTACATACTCTAGAATGAATCCACTACCGATGAACGGAGCAAGAAAGCACAACATTCTCCTTAACGATTTAATTTACGTACCGATGTGCTGCAGGGTTCACGTGCTTCACGAATACCGGGTCCATCCTCGTCGTCAAACTTATTCCCAACCACACCATCCAGAACCTACCCGAAAAGCTTTCCTGGGTAGAAATTTGTATATATTGTTGCGAATAAACCTCCGTCTGTTTCATTACTCGAATTTATTTCAGGATGACCCAAGAAATGTACACATGCATATATATATATACACACACACGTCTATTCAGCTATGAACGACCACACTAACTAATTGCTGTCTACTTACAGGTCTCTCTTCCGTATGGCACAGTAGGCGGTCCGGTCCCTTGCTATTGCCTGGGGACAGCTAATCCTTACTTCCACTTCCCCAAGTCTAGCAGCTGTGTGTAGACCGCTGAATTTGAACACATGACTACGGGCTACAAAACACACGATGACTATTCTTTGGTTTGACTCCAGAGACGGTCCAGTAATTCACACAGCCACATGCAGTGAACAAAAATAGCTTAACAGTAAACAGCAGGACGATACTCACAGCAGCGAATATTAACACAGGTCCATTTACCCTCACCCTCACTATAGCGGCTTTCCCTCGCAGACTTACGGCAACCGTCAGTCCACAGAAATACACAAACATACAGTACTTTCAGGCAGTACACAGTCTTCCGTTCCGTACGTCGCCTCTGGCCCACCTACTCACTGGACTCTCCGACGCCACAACCACAGCTCGCAGCGGCCTTGTATTTATACCTCGATGATGGGCCACTAGAACACTCAGGGTTCGGCCGGAGATGGAACTTTCCCGTCGTATCGTCCAGAAATCGCGCGGAGAAGCTAGATGAAGGGAACAATAGAGGGAGCATGTCCTCGGGTGGGCTGGGAGGTTCCCCGAGCTGGCTTAGTCATCGAAGGGGCTGCGACAAGGCTGGCGGTCACTTGAACACGTAACACTATCTTCCCCAGTCTTCCTCCACACTCTTTCTCTGCCATCAGGTGTTCGAAGGTAAAACTGAGACTGGAAGGTAAAACTGAACACTTGTTCCAGGGGCGTAACCGGAGGGGTTACTGGGGGTTAGAAACCTCCCACCCGCACGGAAATTTTACAAAAATAAAATTAATAGAAACTGACAATAAACAATAAACTGCATGAACATTCAAAGATTTGTAATTCACTTATATCAGCACCCTTGTAATGACAAGTCATGCATGCACCTTCATTGTGTTCTACCATTATTTTGTAACTATAACCCCGCCCCAGTCGGTCGTTCGTTGGCTACGCTACTGAGTCTAGCTTCCTTTGTTGTATCGTCCAGTGACAATGTTCTGTCTGACAGCGCAGCGATCAATGTGATGCTGTCGGGTGAGTTCGGGATCCGGAGTATGTTTTCTGGAATCGAGACTGGCTTCTTCTAACTTTCTTCGGCCAATTCTCCAATTCTCACACTGATGCTTACCCCTCCGACTTGTTGCGGTCGAGTTCAGATTTCAACGGCAGTGATACGTATGACGGTCACGGGGAACTTGTAGCCGTAATCTCTAGCTGAAGTGGCTCTTCTCGGGCCCGATTTTGGTCTCTTAGAATAACGTCCATTTTGTGGGCATCGTTGTCATGTCCTAAAAATTGTTAAGTGTACCTCCAGGTCCCGGGCCTGGACCATGTAGAGGACCGGCACCCAGCCCGGAATTTTAAAAAGTGTTTTTTAGTTTTCAGTTTACAGGGAGAAACTACTCGGATTGGTGATATTCATAATGACATTTATGTAAATAATGCATACAATGACGTAACTCGTGAACATTTGGCCAAAGTAGAAGAAAACCAACTGAAAGACAAACGCAGGTACTCTCAAAATGAATTTATTTCCTTATGTGGTGAAACACTTTTGAAAACAATTGTAAATCAAAGAGAAGAGGCATTTTTATGGAGTAATTGTAGATGCGACACCTGACGTCTGTCACAACTCCCTGTGGGTGGGGTGGTAGAATAACGCTCACAGTAAGCCCTGAATGTCATAAGAGGTGACTAAAAGGGCCATCATGGGCCCTTACTTGGGAGCGTGGGTTGGCGACCGCGGGGCCCTTTTCTGAGTCCTGGCATTGCTTCCACTCACTTGTGACAGACTTCTCACTTTAATCTATCCTATCCGACCTCCCTTGGTCAACCGTTTTTTCTTAGGTCACGAATCCTAGGGAGTCTTTCATTTTCACGCACTACGTGACCCTTGTCTTTCTTTGGCCAATACTTTCATTTTACGAAGTGTTGGACACCTTCCGCATTTCCCTTTGATTAGTGTTAATAGAGGATGGTTGTCTAGTTGTACTTCCTCTTAAAATAATAGTAACCACCACCGTATGCAACCAAGAACAGAATGTTCTTATTCTGCGTTATTTTTAAAAATAAAGAAACCAATTTATTTTAAATTTGTGAGATATTAATAGAATTTTAAAACTTTTGTAGGAAAACAGGCGAGGCAAGGACTGATGAAATACTGTTCAGCTTGGAAATTCTTCTTCAAGTGCAGCTTGTAGATTTTTATGCACAGGGTTTCGACAAGGGCTCGAGCATGCGGACACACATTAGTGAAGTTCAATAAAGAATACTTGAAAAAACGAATTTGCCACTTTGCCCCTGCGGAGCACACTCCTTGAACAGAGTTGACGCTGATAAAGTGAATCGTTATGTACTGACACTTTTTGGAAACACTGAAAGTTTGTACTGCTTGTTTTCTAGCAGCCCTGGTCACTGGGAATTGTTGGAACAACAGGTCTCATTATCTCTGCAAAGCCTTTCTGAGATTCGTTGGAAATAATTTTTCACGAATCAAAAATAGTTGCCGAAGCAGTTGTCATCTCGTCTCATTCGTTATTAGAATGCAACATTTCGCACAGATCATTGGTAACTGCGGATGAAAACACGCTTGAAGACGAGCTTTAACTAGAAGCAACCAATGAATTCAGGCCTTCTATAATTTTTCCTGTTTTGGATATCGTCAGGGCAGTTTCGAAGACTGCATTTGCTGGTTCTGAATTGATAAATGATCTCCTTAACAAATTTTGACTTTCATGGACATAGACAGATCAACTCAAAATGAAAACGAAATATCTTGTTTCCAAGTACCCGTAAGACTTTATGTCTTATATGAAGAAATACTGCATATAAGGAGGGTCTATAGTACGGTATTTGACTCAGAAAATACCCACTTAAGCTTCTCAACTCCAACTATAATAAAACATTTGAAGCTATTTTTGTTAACTTGTGTACCGGTATCAAGCATTTTTTTTTTTTTTTTTTTGTACAATTGCAGAAAATGTATCTACTGCTGAGAGGTCCTTCAGCAGACAGGCCAACTCTCTCAAAACCTTGCAGAGAAGCGCAACTAACCAAAATCATCTGAAACATGTGGCAGTTTAGATAAAGAATTGGTAAAAAATGTCGACTTATTCAAAACAACTCGGTAAGTTCAGTTCAATTTACATATATGTGTGTCAGTTTTGTGGGCCTTTCAACCTTGAGCAGTTCAACTACAGCTGTTACTTCTAATTCCAATTTTTTACAATTTTATATTACTTGTTTTCAATAACGAATTTACATTGCTACAATAGTTCTTTATTTTGAAACGTTTTCTGGTTTTACCAGGCCTATGAAACCCAATTTAAAATAAGAAAACAAAATGGTTTAAGGGGACACGGAACGAAAAAAAATGAAAAATAACTTTTTATTTTATTATTTTGAATTTTGTATCTGTGACCATTCCCCTTTCCAATGGTGTATCAATTTTGATAATCCTCCTGCTGGAAGTATTTTTAATTAATTCTTTTATAATATGATGCATAGGCTTCAGGCTCCCGCAAAGCAGGTAATTTGACATTTAGACTGATGGAAGCAGTGTTTTTGATATATATGCCAATAGAGTGGTAGATTTAAGTAGATGAGGGAAATATATTGCTGTGGAATTTCACTGTTGGCAGCATTGCCATGGATTTGGTTGTTGACTGTCATTTGTTTGCTTTGTTTATGGTTGATATGATTGCATGACATGTGTTTCTGTTTACTTCGGTGTTCTTACTGTATTTTGATGATCCAGTATGCCTCGTGTTAATACTAGAGTGTTCAAAAAGCGTGTTCATTCGAAGAAGAAGGCAGAGTTGGAGAGAACTTTGTTGCTGACCGTTTAATAACCAGTCCTTCTACTATACTGAAATTCAAGTTAAGAGCTTAGGAAAAGTATCCTTCCGCACGTGAGCACGTCCCCTGTTCCCCCTTCCCGTCTCGTCATGGTTCTCCATCTCCGCCACAACCAGCTTATCATTAACGCCGTGCGTCCATCTGACAAGTACAGTACTTCATTCTGAAATAGTGAAGCATCAAACGAAATCACTGCCTTTCACATAGCTGTACTTTGATTACGTACCATACCTATTTATTCCTCCATTGACCATATAAAACCTACAGATTACTGACGAATTCCGAGGCAAGAGAAGCAAGAATTATTTTTGTTTCATAATGCGATTTGTGTGAGGCACATGGAGACTTACAACATACGTATACGATTCCGCTCTTGCAACGACTGTCAGTGGCAGTTTCTCATAGTTAAAAAAGCTGAAAAACCCACCGGTGAGTGGGATTGCAAAATACAATGCTTCCAGGAACGTTGTAAATATTGTAGTCTCGTCATTCGGAAGGTAAAAACGAACTCATGATCCTCTCATGACAACATTTCTGTAGGTAGAGTGCGGTTGCGAATATAAAGTAAAGTACACATTATTATTATTATTATTATTATTATTATTATTATTATTATTATTTTTTGATTCGTTGTGCCCAGCTGTGGAGCGCGTTTGAACTTATTTTGCACAATGTTTCTTCTTCTTTTCTTCCCAATATCTCTTCATTTTTTCACTGTGTTCCTTTCTGCGTGTTTCTGTCCAGCCTGTATTTTTTCTTGTTGGTTTCTCTGCAAATTTATGTTTGTTTACTAAGCTTCTAAATTTCATTCTATCTTGAATGGTTTCGTCCTCGATACCCATTTCTTGTAGATCTTCATGTATTTCTGCTAACCAATTGTTGCGGATTTTCAGGGTTAGAGCTAGATTTAGAATTTTCTTTGTCAGCCTGTTGTTATCCATTCTGTGTAGGTGTCCGTAGAATTTTAGTCGTCTCTTTCTGATGGTATCTGTGATTTTTTTCTGTGAATTGAAAAATTTCGTGTGGTTTCTTTTTCATCCAAATTCCATTTTCGAACTTTGGTCCTTGGATTTTTCTGAGAATTTTCCTCTCTTGTTTCTCAATGCTTTTCATTTGTGACCTGCCGCCAATGATCAGTGTTTCAGATGCATAAAGTGCCTCTGGTTTGATGACTGTATTGTAGTGTCGTAATTTTGCATTTTTTGATATACATCTTTTGTTGTATCTGTTCCATGTGATTTTGTAAGCCCTTTGCAGTTTAGCAGTTCTTTCTTTGTTAGCTTCCTGATTTAACCCTGCTGGCTGAATAATTTCACCTAGATACTTGAATTTGTCTACTTGGGAAATTATTCCACAATTGGTGATTAATGGTTGATTGTCGAATCTTGATTTAGTTCCTTCCATAAACTGCGTCTTTTCAAATGAAATTTGAAGTCCGGTTTTTGCGGCTATTTCATTCAATTTTTCTATGGATTGGATTGCTTCTTGTCTGTTGTTCGAAAGGATCGCAAGGTCATCTGCGAAAGCTAAGCAGTCAAGGTGAATTTTGTCTTTAAGAAGTCTGCCAATGTTTATACCTTTAGTTTCTTTTCTCCATTCACGAATCACTTTTTCCAAAACTAAATTGAATAGTAGTGGGGATAGTCCATCTCCCTGTCGGACGCCAGTTCTGATTTCGAACGGTTCAGAAATTTCTCCCAAGAACTTAACTTTTGATGTTGTGTTGGTCAGAGTTTGTTTAATCAATTCCCTCGTTTTCCTGTCGACTTGAAATTCCTCTAGTATATTGAACAGGGTCTGCCGATCTATGGAATCATACGCTTTTTTGAAGTCAACAAAGGTGATTACTGTTTGTTTGGTTTTGCGAATCTGTAGTATGGTTTTTAGGTTTAGGATTTGTTCTGCGCAGGATCTCCCTTTTCGGAATCCAGCCTGATAATCTCCGATCAGGTGGTCTGTTTGTTTCTCTAATCTATTAAGTAGAGCTTTAGAGAAGATTTTATATACGAGTGAGAGGAGAGAAATTCCTCTGTAGTTATTAATATCTGATTTGTCTCCTTTCTTGTGAAGTGGGTGAATCAATGCACATTTCCAATCCTCCGGAATTTCTTCAGAAAACCAAATGTCCTGTAAGATTTTTTGAATACTCTGGGCCAGTTTGTCACCACCAATTTTCAACATTTCAGCGATTATTCCATCTTCTCCTGGTGCTTTGTTGTCTTTTAAATCTCTGATTATTTGTTTGACTTCTTGTAATGTGGGGGGTTCTGAATCTGGATTAGGTGTTGGTTTTTCATAGGTGAATTGTTCCTTTGGAGATTCACAGTTTAAAAGGTCCATGAAATGGTTTGCTAGGAGTTCACAATTTCCCTTATTACTTGTTTCTAAAGTCCCATCTGTACGTTTGAAACAGAGACTAGGTGCCTGGTAATTGGATAATTCTTCTCTGAATGTTCTGTAGAAGTTCCGTGTATTGTTTTTCTTGAAATCTTCTTCTATTTCTACCAGTCTGTTTTGATCATATTTTCGTTTTTCAGATCTGATGATTTTTGAGGTTTGTTTCTGTGTTTTGAAGAATTCATCACGATTTTGATCAGTTTTATGGGAACTCCAGTTTAGCCAGGACCTATTTCTGACTTCTATGGCCTTGTCACAGGTGTCATTTCACCACCTGTGTTTGCGTTTCCTTGGGGGATTGCTGATGTTTTGTGAAGCTTTCAAGAGTGTGTCCTTGAGTTCTAGCCAGTTTGAAGGAGCATCGTTGCAGATATTCGCAAGGAAATTGTCTGAGTTCTGTCTCAGAAATTCAGGGTCGATTCTTGGGTTTCTGATTGTTTTGGTTTTCTTCCTGTTGGGTTGAAACTTTACTTTAACAAGAGATAGGTGGTGGTCGGAGTCAATAATTCCCTTTTTGACTTTAACGTTCATAATTTCTTTTTGGTTTTTCTTGGAAATAGCCACATGGTCTAGTTGAAATTCTCCTAAATGCATGTTCGGGGATCTCCATGTCATTTTCTTTTGTGGAAGTGCCAGGAAATGGGTTGACATCAATTTCAGATCGAAATTCTCGCAGAAGCCAATTAAACGTTCTCCATTTTTATTGGTTCTTTTGTGAGCAGGGTAAAGTCCTACAGTGGTCCTAAATTTCTTCTCTTTGCCAATTTGTGCATTGAAGTCCCCCAGCAGAATTTTGACATGATGTTTTGGAACTTTGGCTGTAGTTTCTTCTAGTAATTCCCAGAAGTCATCTACCTTCTGTGGGTCTTTTTGATTGTAATTGTTTGTAGGTGCATGTGCATTGATTAGTGTATAAGCTTTGTTTCCTGATTTGATTGTCATTAGCGAAATTCTTTCAGAAGGAGATGCAAAGTATAATACCGAATTTGTGATATTTTTTCTCACTGCAAAACCAGTGCCAAATTGTAATATTTTGTTAGGGAGGAGGGTAGCTGGTTTACCTTTATAAATTCTATAGTTTCCTGATTCAAAATGATTTTCGTCACTGTACCTAGTTTCTTGGAGTGACAGAATTTGGATGTTGAGTTGGTCTAATGTGTCTGTTAAGTGCTTCAACTTTCCAATTTTGCGAAGCGTGTTGATGTTTAAAGTGCCAATAAAATGTTTTTCCTTTGGGCGAAGAGATTTGGGAAGCTCCGATACATTCCCGCATGATGTTCTCGGTCCCCCAGAATCCGATGACCGAGAAAACCTAGTATGAATACTAGGGCCTGGGGTAGTAGTATCATTAACTGACGTTGCCATCATGCTAGTAAGTTGAAGATAATGGGGAGATTGATCTTTGTCAATCTCATAGTTACAACTAAGGTATTGAGCCTCAGAGGTTGCCTCAAGATGTTTTCTGGCTGTGCCTGTTTTTGGTCCGCGAGAGGTATTTTATTTCCCTCAAGCCCTCCGGACAAGTCCGGCGAGCCCCCCGATCCGCCACCTGGGACGCGCCCGATAGGGGAACAGGCAAAACCCCCATTATTATTATTATTATTATTATTATTATTATTATTATTATTATTATCATCGAATACGCCAAAGATCCTATTCCCATACCGTGTTAAGTCCCTTCCTGTTTTATTTACGGCGAGTGCTGAGCTGACACATCGTTCTTTCCCTGGAGACATGGATTTTCCATTCCAAGGGAGCTGCGTAAACACTGTACACAGAAACGCCGATCAGCTGCGCGGACTTTTTCACGTCTTCCACAGTCCACAGTGGATTCTAATCTCGTAGGCTACTGTAAACGTTTAAAACAATTTGGTTTAGATTTTCTACTTTATTTTCCTCTACTTTTGTTAGCTTTAAAGTATTTCACAGGGAACTCAAGCGTCACAGCATCACACACGTCTTGCTCACAGCTGGCAGCCATTATGAATACTGAACAGTGAACACGCTGTTGCAGCCAGTATTGCCAACAGTTTTCTTGGATCCATCTTCAACGTCCCACCTATTATGCGAACTTATCAACAGTGGAATGAACTCGAACAAACTTACTAAGTACACAGTGCAATAAGATATCAATATCATATTAAATTATTATTATTTTGCTACATACACCACTGAGAACAATAACTATTCACAGTCATCTACGTATGAAATATAAGAGTTGGTAACGAACCCGAATAACATACAACCTGTGATATATTTTCCATATTTATACAGGGCAAAAATTTTAATTCATCAAGTCAGTTCACCAGAATATCTAACCGAACTGAAGGAAACTCCTGACTTCAGGAACAAGTAACAAACCTAGGGAACTATTTGGCGCTGCGGAAGCCTTTTCACCGACCAGAAGTCTGACTAACATCAAAGGGACCGCTAAGGTCTTAAGTTGACTCTCAGTATAGTAATGTTCTGTGATAAGTCATCAACTGATGACAAGCTCCAGTATGGACGGTGTCCACGGGGAGAAGACAGCTGATGTAAGTTCAACAGAGGAATAGAGACAGGAGAAACTCACAGTCATCCTCACAGTCTGCCATATGATATTATGGAGGAAATACAATCTATTTTCAGGGATCTGTCATACATCAACCTTTTGAAAAAATGCTTCCATGGTCGCACACAATATACTAATGAATGTGTAAATAACATTATATGGAGCCGTTTGCAAAAAACTGTGTTTGTGTCAATAAGGTTACTTCATTTTGGTGTATATGTTGATGTGGCATCATTTAACATAATCACAAAATGTGAAGTGCTGCAAAGACTGGGGCTGGGCATTGGCTCTCATACCCGTGACGCCATGCTGCAACTCGACTTGGAAAGACTGAGATATGCTGAAATGGCTGTTAAAAACTTGCACCAGAAGGCCAGACAAGTCATATGAGCTAGTAAGAGGAGCCTAGGAGATGAAATGGAAGAGGATAAAGATAATCCAAGCTATGGAGCAGGCATGCACTAAAGCTGTGACTTTAAAGTCCATTTCCTGAAAGTAATTGTTTTTTAATACATAAGGAACATTTTCTCAGGTTGTGTGAGATACAGAGGATTCAAACTTTCAGGGTTACTTTCTAATGTTGCTGTTCACATGCTGAAAGAATAATTATTGTTGTAGGTCAGATATTAAGTATTTTATTAGAGTAAAAGTTGGCCAAAAATTGCCAAAATTTGTAACTTCCAAATAATAATTAAAAAATCAGAAAGTATTTCATATTACTCAAAACCAGTTATTTCAGTACTAAGCTATGATATTTAGGTACATTCTGTGTAATTTTCAAGTTGATAGCTGTAATAGGGTTTTAGAAAAATGTACCTTTGTGAAGCATGATTTAACATTGTAAGCATAGGGCGTTCCGTGTCCCCTTAAGTCTAACTTATTTTTATTGTAGATTTCTTACAAATTTGTAACTTAAATAATCCTAAAGGAGGTTCACGTACATCACATAGTCCGTACATATTGATTAATGGATAAAATGTTAGATCTATGGGTAATGTTAAATGCTATAACTCATAAATACAGAAGAGTGTTTGTGTGAGTAGCTTTTAATTAACGCTAAGAATATTTAAAAAAAGATAAAATAAAGCACGTACACAATAGTAAATAGGGAAGTCCAAAGAATGAGAGCTTATGTGTAGCCATATTTAGGTCGTACACTACGGTCCGCCACACACTCCCTCCGCAGTGACAGCGTCCATGTATTTTCGACGGAAGGTGACCCGTCGATCTGATCTGGTAGTCCGTGACGAAGGTGCACAAACTTCTTTGTCAGCTGTCGTCTGCTTAAATCTGACATTGCTTGATGGGAAACGCGATGGAATAACCAGAGTGGTTGTCTTTCAGAATGAAGGAAGGTTTTAGTCGGTCGATGCTAATTTTTTGTTTTCCTGTTGACATCTCCACTTCAAAGTGCTTGTCATTGCGAGATAGAACTGGATATAGCGCATCATATGTTGGTTGAAGGGGTGTTCTAACAGCATCATGTCGAACGAAAACGACCTTGCTTGTCATCAGTTCTGGGTGAATAAAGATCTTCTGGTCATGATGTTCAGTGAGAACTGGCTTTAGGCTGCTCATCTGTTCCTTCAATTTGAAAACGAAGGCTGAGATATCAGTTACTAACGTTTGTTCATTGAAGAATGCTCCTGGTAACCTGATTGCTAAACCGTAAGTCATTTCCGCTGGTGTAGTGTCAACTTGTGTAATGCTGTACAAGGGAAGACCTAACAAGACTAGAGGAAGCTCCAAACCCCAGTCGTCAGACATCTTGCTTTTAAAGCAGACTTTAAGTGACGGTGCCAGCGTTCAATTTTTCCATTTGCCGTTGGATGATATGCCGTAGTTTTGATGTGGACAATGCCCAGTGCGCTAGCTAAGACATTTGAACAGTTGACATTCACGTTGTCTTCCACGGTCCCTAGTTATGATTTGAGGCACGCCGAAACGCGATATCCACGTTGACAATATGACAATTGAAACTGCTTCAGCTGTGATGTCGGGTAGCGGTACTGCTTCCGGCCATCGAGAGAAGCGATCAATAATTGTTAGTAAGTAGCGATATCCTTGTGATGGAGACAAGGGGCCCCACGGTGTCAACGATAATATGACTGAATCTTGCTGTAGTTAAAAGATACCGTCCTACTGCACTGTTGGTGTGCCTCCAGGCATTATCAATCAATCAATCAATCAATCAATCAATCAATCAATCAATCAATCAATCAATCAATCAATCAATCAATCAATACTGATCTGCATTTAGGGCAGTCGCCCAGGTGGCAGATTCCCTATCTGTTGCTTTCCTAGCCTTTTCCGAAATGATTTCAAAGAAATTGGAAATTTATTGAACATCTCCCTTGGTTATTCCAATCCCTAACTCTCCTTCCTATAAATGAATATTTGCCCCAGTTTGTCCTCTTGAATTCCAACTTTATCTTCATATTATGATCTTTCCTACTTTTATAGACGCCATTCAAACCTATTCGTCTACCAATGTCAATCCACGCCATCTCTCCGCTGACAGCTCGGAACATACCACTTAGTCGAGCAGCTCTTCTTCTTTCTCTCAATTCTTCCCAACCCAAACATTGCAACATTTTTGTAACGCTACTCTTTTGTCGGAAATCACCCAGAACAAATCGAGCTGCTTTTCTTTGGATTTTTTTCCAGTTCTTGAATCAGGTAATCCTGGTGAGGGTCCCATACACTGGAACCATACTCTAGTTGGGGTCTTACCAGAGACTTATATGCACTCTCCTTTACATCCTTACTACAACCCCTAAACACCCTCATAACCATGTGCAGAGATCGGTACCCTTTATTTACAATCCCATTTATGTGATTACCCCAGTGAAGATCTTTCCTTATATTAACACCTAGATACTTACAATGATCCCCAAAAGGAACTTTCACCCTATCAACGCAGTAATTAAAACTGAGAGGACTTTTCCTATTTGTGAAACTCACAACCTGACTTTTAGCCCCGTTTATCAACATACCATTGTCTGCTGTCCATCTCACAATATTTTCGTGGTCACTTTGCAGTTGCTCACAATCTTGTAACTTATTTATCACTCTATAGAGAATAACATCATCCGCAAAAAGCCTTACCTCCGACTCCACTCCTTTACTCATATCATTTATGTATATAAGAAAACATAATAATAATAATAATAATAATAATAATAATAATAATAATAATAATCGTATGGCCTCAGCTACCGTTTGCAGACATTTCGATTTGACGCCATCTGGCTGTCTGCTCGTCAATTTCGACGTTCCGGTTTACTCTGTCTGCCATCTAGCGGACCTAGAGTAAACCGGATCTCTCTTGGGCGTCTATGGCTGAGATTTAATTAATTTTGTCGGGTAAATACCAAATGTATCACCAGAGTTCTTTTACATGCCGACATCGTACGACATGGAGTGTAGAATGGACTTTTTTCCGCCCTTCAAAAATCCGACTACCTCTGCCGGGTTTGAACCCGCTATCTTGGGATCCGGAGGCCGACACTCTACCACGGATCCACAGAGGCAGCTTAAGAAAACATAAAGGTCCGATAACACTGCCCTGAGGAACTCCCCTCTCAACTATTACAGGGCCAGACAAAGCTTCACCTACTCTAACTCTCTGAGATCTATTTTCTAGAAATATAGCAACCCATTCAGTCACTCTTTTGTCTAGTCCAATTGCACTCATTTTTTGCCAGTAGTCTCCCATGATCCACCCTATCAAATGCTTTAGACATGTCAATCGCGATACAGTCCATTTGACCTCCAGAATCCAAGATATCTGCTATATCTTGCTGGAATCCTACAAGTTGAGCTTCAGTGGAATAACCTTTCCTAAAACCGAATTGCCTTCTATCGAACCAGTTATTAATTTCACAAACATGTCTAATATAATCAGAAATAATGCCTTCCCAGAGCTTACAGACAATGCATGTCAACCTTACTGGCCTGTAATTTTCAGCTTTATGTCTATCGCCCTTTCCTTTATACACAGGGGCTACTATAGCAACTCTCCATTCATCTGGTATAGCTCCTTCGGCCAAACAATAATCAAATAAGTACTTCAGATATGGTACTATATCCCAACCCATTGTCTTTAGTATATCCCCAGAAATCTGATCAATTCCAGCCGCTTTTCTAGTTTTCAACTTTTGTATCTTATTGTAAATGTCATTGTTATCATATGTAAATTTTATTACTTCTTTGGCCTTAGTCTCTTCCTCTATCTCGACATTATCCTTGTAACCAACAATCTTTACATACTGCTGACTGAATACTTCTGCCTTCTGAAGATCCTCACATACACACTCCCCTTGTTCATTAATTATTCCTGGAATGTCCTTCTTGGAACCTGTTTCTGCCTTAAAATACCTATACATACCCTTCCATTTTTCACTAAAATTTGTATGACTGCCAATTATGCTTGCCATCATGTTATCCTTAGCTGCCTTCTTTGCTAGATTCGATTTTCTAGTAAGTTCCTTCAATTTCTCCTTACTTCCACAGCCATTTCTAACTCTATTTCTTTCCAGTCTGCACCTCCTTCTTAGTCTCTTTATTTCTCTATTATAATAAGGTGGGTCTTTACCATTCCTTACCAACCTTAAAGGTACAAACCTGTTTTCGCATTCCTCAACAATTTCTTTAAACCCATCCCGGAGTCTGTTTACATTTTTATTTACCGTTTTCCACCGATCATAGTTACTTTTTAGAAACTGCCTCATACCTGCTTTATCAGCCATATGGTACTGCCTAACAGTCCTACTTTTAAGACCTTCCTTTCTATCACATTTATTTTTAACTAGCACAAAAACAGCTTCATGATCACTAATACCATCTATTACTTCAGTTTCCCTATAGAGCTCATCTGGTTTTATCAGCACCACATCCAAAATATTTTTCCCTCTGGTTGGTTCCATCACTTTCTGAATCAGCTGTCCTTCCCATATTAACTTATTTGCCATTTGTTGGTCATGCTTCCTGTCGTTCGCATTTCCTTCCCAATTGACATCTGGCAAATTCAGATCTCCCGCTACAATCACATTTCTTTCCATGTCGTTTCCCACATAGCTGACTATCCTATCAAATAATTCCGAATCCGCATCAGTGCTACCCTTTCCCGATCTGTACACTCCAAATATATCAAGTTGCCTATTATCTTTAGAAATGAGCCTTACACCTAGAATTTCATGTGTCTCATCTTTAACTTTTTCGTAGCTTACAAATTCTTCTTTCACCAGAATGAAAACTCCCCCTCCCACCTTTCCTATCCTATCTCTACGATACACACTCCAGTGCCGTGAGAAAATTTCTGCATCCATTATATCATTTCTCAGCCATGATTCAATTCCTATTACAATATCTGGTAAATATATATCTATTAAATTACTTAATTCTATTCCTTTCTTTACAATACTTCTACAGTTCAACACTAACAATTTTATGTCATCCCTACTTGATTTCCAGTTCCCTGTTCCCTTATCACCGCTCCCTAGGCCATCCCGTTTCCCTGAATGTACCTCCCTATTACCCTTCCAAACAAATTTCCTAACTTATACGTACCACTGCGGTTTAAATGAAGGCCATCCGAGCGCAGATCCCTATCTCCTACCCACCCATTAGGATCTAGAAATTTCACTCCCAGTTTCCCACATACCCTCTCCATAGTCTCATTTAAATCCCCAATCACCCTCCAGTCAGTATCCCTCCTACACAGTATTCCGCTAATAACAATCTCCGCTTTCTTAAACTTCACCCGTGCTGCATTTACCAGATCCCACACATCTCCAACTATGCTGGTACTTATATCAGCTTGCCTTACGTTGTTGGTACCAACGTGAAACACTACCACCTTCTCCTTCCCCTCCTCCCTCTCTTCTACTTTCCTCAACATCTGCCTCAACCTAATTCCTGGATAACATTCTACCCTGGTTCCCTTTCCTCCACACACTTTCCCCACGTGTCTAACGATGGAATCCCCTATGACCATAGCCTCAACCTTACCCACCTCATTTGATCCCCTCCCCTCCTGGTCAGCCCTATCTTTCCTGATAGCTGCAGAAGCTACTTCCTCCTCCCTTTTCTCCTTCCCATGACCCTGTTCCACCTGTCTTATCCTATCCTCTACTCTACATTTCCCTTTCCTACCTTTTCCCTTCCTCCTACTTCTACGCATCTCAGCAACAGTTCCCTGTCCCTCATCTTTCCTCTGTTGTTCTACCTGGAGTGACTCGTACCGATTTCGCACAGACACCTGTCCTGAATTCTGATCCTGAATAGAGCCCTTGGCCTGCAATCTCCTTCCCCTTAGAACATTAGACCACCTCTCTTCTAAAAGTCCTCCCTTTCCTTCCCCTCCCTCTTGTACACCTACTGTAACCTGTACATTGTTTGAGGGAGTCCTATCTTCCTTCCTGTCTTCTGTGAGAATCCTAATTATCTCCCTCAAACTTTCCAACTCCTCCCTCATACCCCTCAATGCCTCACCACACCCACAATAAGTACACTCGCGCTCCTTAGCCATTCTTTACGGGGGGAAATTTTTAAATTAAAAAATGAAATAACTTATTTGAAAAAAATAAATGAACGGAGGGATATATTGTCTGGGATAGTACACAACAATAAGGTAATTAATATACGACTACACTACAATACTACTTAGTCGTGCTCTATTTTTTTATCCTACAACCCCTAACAGGATAAAAGCTGCTGTTAATTACTGAATATCGAAAGTAATACACAAGAACTACACAATTCCAAACTGCAATTAAGCCTATCCTAATTTCACCAATATTTTAGTTGGCAAGATATATATGTTGATGTCCATGTCCATGTCTTCAGGTCCTTCTTTAGTGATGGCCAGACGAAATGCTTTCTGACTAAGCTGCTAGATTGTGCATCGAGTTGAAAATTGCTTGTCGGAGCTGTTGAGGTACATATAGGTGAACTCAATTTTCTGAAATGTCGCAAACAAGTTCTTTACCATTTGGTAACATTATTATTTGAAGTGCAAGTGACGTCGAATTCTTAAGGTGAGTAAGTTCTTTGTCACATTATTGACTCTGCGATTTGTTCCATAGTGATAGCTACAGGTATAGTGACTGAAGCAAATCGTGAACAAACGTCAGTTGCGATGTTTTCCTTTCCATTAATATGGTATGTCCGTGGTGAACTGACCAATAAAACTAATGTGTCGGATTTGACGTGGAGACGCTTTGTCTGAACGTTGCTTGAACATGAAGGGGAGTGGCTTGTGGTCGGTATAAATCTGAAAATCACGTCCTTCGAGCATGTACTGAGTGCTTCACAGCAGAGTAGGCAGCGAGGAGTTCTCTATCATAGGTTGAGTAGTTCTTCTCTGCGCTTGTCAGTTTCCAGGAAAAGAATGCTAATGGTTGCAAATGATTGTTTTTTATTTTCTGTAGAGATGCACCGATGGCAAAATATGAAGCGTCACCAATCAAAAGTAGTGGTACATTTCAAGATGGATGAGCCAGAAGTGTTGAGTCTGCCACGCTGGTTTGTAGGAGATTAAAGGCTTGTCGAAGATTTTATGTCCAATCAATCTTCCTGTTATCGTTATTCTTAGCGTCATGGAGTAGATTCAATAGCTCTGTGTGTTTGCTGGCTGAGTCTGGGAGTAACCATCGGTAGAAATTAATGAGGCCAAGAAAGTAACGCAGTTCTTTTATCGTTGTAGGTAGCGGATAGTTTATAATGGTCCGTACTCGCTCTGGTAGTGACCTGATTCCCTCTTCAGTTATCACATATCCCAGGAATGGTACTTCTGTGGAACTGAAGATACAATTGCTCAGGTTAATTCTGATGTTGAACTTACTGAGGCGTCCGAAAAGCAATTGAAGATGCTTCTTGTGCTCTTTTTCGTCTTTTGATGCCACAAGTATGTCGTCTATATAACAGTATACAAAGTCTAGATCCCTCAGTATAGTGTCGATGTACCTTTGGAAAGTTTGGGCCGCATTTCGAAGCCCAATTGGGAGTCTTAAACATTCACCAATATGGGTAATGTTAAGTGTCATAACCCATGAATACAGAAAAGTGTTTGTGTGAGTAGCTTTTAATCAATGCTAAGAAGATAAGTGTCATAACCCATGAATACAGAAAAGTGTTTGTGTGAGTAGCTTTTAATCAATGCTAAGAAGATGATTATTATTTAACAAAGATGAAACAAAGAACATAAAAATAGCAAATAGGAAAGTTCAAAGAATGTGAGCTTATGTGTAGCCAAATTTGGGTCGTACAATACAGTCCACCACAGACCTAATTCATTATTTAAATGCTATAATAAATGTTAAGTTGCAAGTTATTGCAAGTTATAAATCTCATTCCGTATTGACGGTTATCACTTTACAAAAGAAAATATTTAAAAATCCTCCTTATCAATACAAATCAACTCATCTGTTAGATGAAGCAAAGTCTAAACATGTTTCAGCCTAATCTCAAGGCCATCTATTAGTGAATTGAAAAACATATTGAGGTATAAAGTCCTCTCGTATAATAGATCGTTCTTGAATTGTCAATTAAAACTGCTGACTGTTAAAATGAAGTCACTGTGCTTGCCACACACAGGCAATGTGACTTGAGACTGACAAAGTCATCTCCATTCGAGACAACGTTTGTTACAAATGTTACACACGTTTTAACCCATAGTATTGACGGTCTCACTACACTCCTCAGCACAGTGTCTTCATTTTTAATTTGTTTGTGTATTATGCAATTACTGTTCTGCTACTGAAGATGGCCTTGAGATTAGGCTGAAACATGTTTAGACTTCGCTTCATCTAACAGATGAGTTGATTTGTATTGATAAGGAGGATTTTTAAATATTTTCTTTTGTAAAGTGAAATATTACGTTTTTTTTTTGCTAGTGGCTTTACGTCGCACCGACACAGATAGGTCTTATGGCGACGTGTTAAGTTTCAATGTTAGTGTTGTGTGATGACATGTAATAAGTAACTGTTATTATAGATTTACTACTGTCCATTGTATAGTAAACATTTACGCAGTCTTCATTTATTAGGATGTTATTATGTGTAGTACTTTTTACAGTGAAATCACATTCCGCACAGCTCACTGGTATTGGCCCATGCCTTGGAGACGGGTTCAACAGAAATGGAAGAGTAACCATCTTATTTCTCTCCCAAAGAAAAGGAAAATGTGGGGAAAAAAACGAAAAGAAGGGGTCCGCTTCAGATTCTGGGTCCCGGGCCCGCAGTTTCCACCCGTTCAGACAGGTATTACCCTCGACTCCACATTCGAGGGTGAATACTCCTATGACCGTAATCTGCAGCTGTCTAGTGGTGGACGAAGGAACTGTAGGATAGTTAGATGACGCATTCTTCAGTTCGAAATGTAGCATGTATAATTGAGTATATAAGATGTTTTGCGGACGTCCTCCTTTAGTTCCGCTGTGTAACATTTAGCGCTAACTGAAGCAACGAACTTACAAACGGATGAGAGGAAATCTGAGCGTTCAAACGATATAATAGAATACTTCAATTTAAAGGACTTTTGAAGTTTTGAAACTAACTTGAAAGCTCTTTTAGCTTAGTTTGCTTCGGTCCAATATACGCTACTGATAACATGTAATTCCTTCAATATTTAAAACGTGTTGCGTTTTTCGTGCTGGTCAGTGCATAGTTTTTTTTTGCTAGGGGCTTTACGTCGCACCGACACAGATAGGTCTTATGGCGACGATGGGATAGGAAAGGCCTAGGAGTTGGAAGGAAGCGGCCGTGGCCTTAATTAAGGTACAGCCCCAGCATTTGCCTGGTGTGAAAATGGGAAACCACGGAAAACCATCTTCAGGGCTGCCGATAGTGGGATTCGAACCTACTATCTCCCGGATGCAAGCTCACAGCCGCGCGCCTCTACGCGCACGGCCAACTCGCCCGGTCAGTGCATAGTAACCTGTCGACTGTTTATCTACATTGTAGCATATTATGCAACACGTAAAATATATATCTTTGCTCTTTAAAGATATGGAATTTTAAAATAATGTTCCCGTTACTACGAGCCTTCCAGCAAATCTAAAATAAATGCAAATAATTCTTAAAATCTTATATTTAAGGGTTATTGGAATTCAGGATCGCTATGGACATTCACTAGTGGATGTATATCCAACCTTTGCCCCGCTGCTCTGCGGGATTGGATATGAAGTGAGATGAATCTTCGTAGCGAGTTTTTATGACCGCATGCCCTTTCTGATATCAACCTCATCAGAGGAGTTAATGAAGAGATGAAATTAATGATGTGATATATGACAGTAGGAAGGTATAGGGTGAAACCCGGTGCCGGCACATAGCCTACTCCTGTCGAATAGCACCAAAGGGTCTGCTCAAGGCTTTACGTCCCCATCCGACGGACGAATTACCATCAACAGCGTCATATGCCCTCACTCCATATAAACACTGCGGAGTGGTTTGAAATTTAATTCAGGCTTTCGGTACGCATTCTAGTGATTAGAAACTTTATACCACCGGCTAAAATTCTTATGTTGAAATTTTTTCGGCCAACGGGACTCGAACCGGCTAACCACGGTTTCGTACCGTATAGACTTCAACGCCGTAACGATCGTGGCCATTCACTGGTATATTTATTGCCTAAATTCGTTTTGAATAAATAAAAATACACCACAATTTACTTAGGCTGGCCCATGAATAAATGATCATCGGCAGCCTCATGTATTTATCTGCGTGCGCTGAAAATATCTAATAACTAATAACTTGTGGCAGTGCGCGTAACTGTATTTGGATCTCGAATCGGGAGAGTTGTTTATATTAGAAAGGCTAATACTATCCCAGCGTCTAGAGTAAACGAAGAGAAATATCACCACTAGGACG
Source organism: Anabrus simplex (assembly GCF_040414725.1). Classification (NCBI taxonomy): domain Eukaryota; kingdom Metazoa; phylum Arthropoda; class Insecta; order Orthoptera; family Tettigoniidae; genus Anabrus; species Anabrus simplex. The sequence continues at coordinate 1,577,233,056 of NC_090265.1, forward strand.
CCCGCTCCATGGCTAAATGGTTAGCATGCTGGCCTTTGGCCAAGGGAGTCCCGGCGTCAATTCCTGGCTGGGTCGGGGATTTTAACCTTCATTGGTTAATTCTAATGGCTCGGGGGCTGGGTGTATGTGCCGTCTTCAGCATTAGAATTCATCTTAGGGAGGGGCCCATCCTCACAGACATACAGGTTGTCTGTACGGCGTCAACTCGAAAGACTTGCACAAAGGTACGTACTTTGGACTTGTACCACGCCTCTTCGAAGGCCACACGGCATCTATTTATTTATCGCTAGGATAGCTGCCATCAGTGCCAGAATTCGAGACAGATACAACTTCCTAGCCCAATCATGAAGTTTGACTTAAGGATGAGGAGTAAGTACGGAGGTTAGTACATTCACTTCACAGAAATATTAACTACCAGTAGCAGTACATGCGGTACCGGTACTTTTTTCTATATTCTAGGCCTACTTTAGAGTGCCAATCCTCTTTCCTTCTTCATTTTACTAAACCTTTGACGACCTTTAAGAATTTAGTTGATAAATACTCTTCATTATGAAGTAAACTTAGATTCCGGTACATTATATAGGATGGCCATTCACTTTATTTATTTTTCTTCTTGACTTGTTTTTCGTGGCTTTCTCGAGCTTTTAGAATTGATTTTATTTTAACTCAATTATGGAGCCCCGTTTGCTATCCTTTTTTTCTTATAGGAGATTTAGGGTAGGAAAGAGGAGTTCCTCTTCTTGGTGATGGCGGTGATTATTGTTTTAAGGGGAAGTACAACTAGGCAACCATCCCTTAATAACTTTAATCAGAAATTAAACAGGTAGATTTTCCAGCACTGCGAAGAATGAAGGTACGGTATTGGCAAAAGAAAGGGTCACGAAGGGTCCCGCAAATCTGACATAATCGGAGTCAAAAGAAAACAAGAACAGACCAAGAGAGGTCAGTAAAGTAGAGCAATGCCAGTTACAGCTAGGGGCCTTGTGGCCCCCAACACACACTCCCAAGTTCAGAGCCCATGCGGTCACGTTTTTAGTCGTCTCTTACGACAGATAGGCAAAAAAAAACAAACGTGGATGTGGGAATAGGATACATTCACAGTATTCCTTATTAGCGCACTGATTTGAAGTAAAATGAATTTCCATTAATACCTCAAAGATTTTCAACTCCGGGATTGTAAACCAAAAGTTTCTTTTGTAATAATCTAATTGTTCTATTAACAGATTGTACGAAAGAGAACAGGCAACTTAAGCGACTGGGGTATGTGCGCCTGGTGCAGGAAGCAGTGACGGTTTCCATCACGCTTGGTCGCGGCAGCTCTAGCAGGCCATGTGGCTGGCCCGTCTTATCTCCCCGATCTCCCGCCATTCACCTCCCTCTGTCGTCCACACCCATCATCTTGTACAAAAAAGAAAAACTAGCTGAAAAAGAGTTATATTACACAGATTAATTCTAGTCTCAGGAGACAATTTAAAACTTGTCACTGGAAAACAAGTACCGTGCCTTCGCCGAAAATTTGAAGCTCCGTAATTCCATCTATTCAATAAAATTAATTAAATAAATAAATAGTCCGCCTTTGTGGTATAGTGGTTAGCGTGATTAGCTGCCACCCCCGGAGGCCCGGGTTTGATTCCCGGCTCTGCCACGAAATTTGAAAAGTGGTACGAGGGCTGGAACGGGGTCCACTCAGCCTCGGAAGGTCAATTGAGTAGAGGTGGGTTCGATTCCCACTTCAGCCATCCTCGAAGTGGTTTTCCGTGGTTTCCCACTTCTCCTCCAGGCAAATGCTGGGATGGTACCTAACTTACGGCCACGGACGCTTCCTTCCCTCTTCCTTTTCTATCCCTTCCAATCTTCCTATCCCCCCACAAGGCCCCTGTTCAGCATAGCAGGTGAGGCCGCCTTGGTCCTCCTCCCCAGTTGTATCCCCTGACCCGATGTCTGACGCTCCAGGACAATGCGTTTGAGGCGGTAGAGGTGGGATCCCTCGCTCAGTCCGAGGGAAAAACCAACCCTGGAGGGTAAACAGATTAAGATAAATAAATAAATAAATAAATAAATAAATAAATAAATAAATAAATAAATAAATAAATAAATAAATAAATAAATAAATAAATAACCATTGATCTGCATTTAGGGCAGCCGCCCAGGTGCCAGATCCCCTCAGTTGCTTACCTAGTATGTTGTTTGAGTCATCAGTCCATGGGCTGGTTTGATGCAGCCTCCATGCCACCCTATCCCGTCCTAACCTTTTAATTTCTACGTTACTGCTGCATCCTACATCTGCTCTAATCTGCTTGTCATATTCATACCTTGGTCTACACTGCTCTCAAAAACCAACTGCACTAGTCCCGAGTGTCTTAAGATATATCTTCTTCTAGTCAAATTTAGCCAAATCGATCTCCTCTCAGCAATTCGATTCAGTATCTCTTCATTCGTGATTCGATCTATCCATCTCACCTTCAGCATTGTCCGCCTCCGTAGCGTAACGGTTAGCACTATCAGCTACCGTCCTCGGTGGCCCGGGTTCGATTCCCAGTACTGCCAGAAATTTAAGAATGGCACGAGAGCTGGTATCTGGTTGAAATCGTACATGCAGCTCACCTCCATTGCGGGTGTGTCTGAAGAGAGCTGCGCCACCTCAGAATGAGGACACGAGTTTACTTTACCCACAGCATTCTTCTGTAACACCACATGTCACAAGCTTTCTTTCTGAGCTAGTTATTGTCCATGTTTCATTTCCATACAATGCCACGCTCCAGACGAAAGTCTTCAAAAACATATTTCTATATCAATGTTCGAAGTGAGCAAATTTATTTTCTTACGAAAGGCCTTCTTTGCTTGTGCTATTCCGCATTTTATGTCTTCCTTACTTCTGCTATCATTAGTCATTTTACTACCCAAGTAATAATATTCATCTACTTCCTTCTATTTCCTGCATCACCTGACTTCGTTTGACAGCACCACATTACTTTTGTTTTGGACTTATTTTCATCTTGTACTCCTTACACAAGACTCTGTCCATGCCATTTAGCAATTTCTCCAGATCTTCTGCAGTCTCAGATTAAACAACATCATTAGCAAATCTCAGGGTTTTGATTTCCTCTCCTTGGATTATGATTCCCTTCCCAAATTTCTCTTTTATTTCCTTTACCGCCTGTTCTATATAAACATCGAAAAGGAGGGGGGGGGACTGCAACCTTGCCTCACTCCTTTCTGAATTGCTGCTTCTTTTTTTCAAAGTCCTCGATTCTTATCACTCCAGACTGATTTTTATACAGATTGTAGATAATCCTTCGTTCTCGGTACCCGATCCCTATCACCTTCAGAATCTCAAATAGCTTGGTCCAATCAGGGCCAGATTAAGGGGGGAGATAAAGGGTCTGCAGCCCCGGGCCCCGCGTGCCAAGGGGCCCCGGCCCTTGGCCGAGCCAAAAATTTTATAAAGAGGCCTGCTGCTCCACCTCCTTCTTATCACCTGTCCGCGTTAGTATTTCATCACTGCTAGAATCAATTACCGTCCGGAGACACGAATCCTCGCTACTTACGCACTATAATTACATTACAATGTCCTTCGTTATCTCATAATACCACTTGTGCTAGCTTTTTACATGTTGATTTAGTTTTACATTTTAGATTTTAAATTCATGTAATGCCAATAAGATAATGGGAATGAGATCGTAGTAAGTTCTGTTTTGTATGTCGATTTGATAGTGATGATAAGACAAATGTAAAATATGTTTTGGCATTATGAAATATTAACATGAAAAATAGAGAAAAATTGTAGTCTATTACAACACTTCTCTATTCATCAGTTTAAGTGGAAGTAGTTCTATAACGACTTCGGTATGCTAGTCTTACGTGATGTTACGAAGAAGGGGCCCCACATTTTTAAATAGCCTAGGGCCCCTACACACCTTAATCCGGCACTGGGTCCAATCAACATTATCAAATGCCTTTTCAAGACCTACAAAGATCATGTAAGTGGGCTTGTCTTTAATTCGATCCTCTAAGATCAGGCGTAAAGTCAGGATTGCTTCACGTGTTCCTACATATATATTATTTGCAATGAGAGTTTTGTCTGTACATTGCTCAGAATTTTAAAATATTGGTATTTCTATATCGGTCGTATCCACAGGAACACGGAAATGCACATTTTAATTTTCATTATTTCCGTCGGTCTGTCTGTATGCATGTATGTATGGGCATCACGAGAAAATGGCTTGAGAGAATTTAATCGAAATCGGCATGTACAGTCGGGGAATGATGCAATACAATCTAGACTATAAATAATTGTATTCACGCTGAGTTTAATGTTAGTTTAGGGAAGGCTTAAGATGTAATTCTCATATATTTATGTTATTAATGGTCCTATCCATAAATACTACACAACTAAAGTTATATAGAATTACATTTCTGATCATTTTTGTCTTATACATTTTTACCGAACCAGCTATGATAATAGAGATATTCGTGAATTTGGATTTTTGTTGCTAAGTCCAATATCAACGCCGAGCAATGAGAAAATGGATGAACAGGATTGAATGAAAATCGGTATACAAATTCTGAGAATAAGGTGCTAAGACTAGGATATAAATAATTTTTATTCACGCTGGATAAAATGGTAGTTTAGGGGAAGGTGCCTAAAATTTAATTTTTTAAATACCTATGTTATTGGTCCTATCGAAAATCATTACATACGGTACCGTAACAAAAGTTATACAGAATACAAATTCCAATCATTTATGTTTTATAGAGTTTTACGTACCGACTATGATAATAGAATAATGAATTTAGACTTTTGTTGCTTAGTCCATAACATGGAAGCATTGTTTAATAGTGTTCGTTGGCGATGGTTTTTGTCATGATTGTCATCGGTCCGTATTGACAAGGAAAAATGTGAAGATGCTTATAAAAATGAGAAAAAATCGTAAAGGAACGAGCGCTTGAAGAATAAGACAAGAGGGAGTCATGGAAGAAGGAAGGGCTCAGGGGCGGCCGTACCTTATGTACTGCAGTACATTGCCTATTTGAAAAACAAATTACTTTAAAAATATTATCTACATTCAAATACAGTGCATAGAAAAAACGTCAGCTAAAGAATATGAAATTATTCAACTCCCCTCACAACCAGGTAACTAGCCGTGTGCTCCACGCTGCGTGGCTGTGAGCGCGCAAAAACAGAACTTCCCAATGTTACCAACATCATTGAAATAAAACTAGCAAAGTCGTAATGTAAAATTGCATGTTATGTTTTTATAGTGGCATTGATAAACTAGACATTTTTTAAAGAAAATCACAATATCATGTCCTTATTTTGACAACATAAAAAGTACAATACCGATATGAGAATGCGGCAGGTGGCACCCTCTTGACTCGGCGGTAGTTTTTAAGAGGGGTCGCTCGAAGCAAACGGGAAAACAAAATACTGTAGAGCTGTTCCCGCCAGGTCTTTTAATACCAAAGAGGATAGAATACGACCAACTTGTCTATCCCATAGCCACATTTATAAATCACTTCACAGCGATTCTTCGTTCGACCACAGAGAGGTAGCACTTGCATTACGACCGATATGAGAATGCGGCAGGTGGCACCCTCTTGACTCGGCGGTAGTTTTTAAGAGGGGGTCGCTCGAAGCAAACGGGAAAACAAAATACTGTAGAGCTGTTCCCGCCAGGTCTTTTAATACCAAAGAGGATAGAATACTACCAACTTGTCTATCCCATAGCCACATTTATAAATCGATGAACTACAAAAATTGTACTTTTTATGTTGTCAAAATAAGGACATGATATTGTGATTTTCTTTAAAAAATGTCTAGTTTATCAATGCCACTATGAAAACATAACATGCAATTTTACATTACGACTTTGCTGGTTTTATTTCAATGATGTTGGTAACATTGGGAAGTTCTGTTTTTGCGCGCTCACACCAACTGTTTGAGTTCGTGCATATTTTGTCATTGCAGGTATTATTGTGTGTTTAATTATATAGTTTTATAGTTTTTTATTAGGAATGTGTAGGGGAGAGAGCGGCAATGGGACGCGTCGGGTAATGGGACGCACCCCTCTAAATCCCTTCCCATGGTAGCAAGCATTCTGTAATCTGCTTCAGTCCAATGGGGAGTCTCCATAACCTTGCTGTGAGCAGAATGTCAGCCTGAGTTGCGCATGTTTCTTGTGTTGTGCAGAAATATTCGTTTTGTTACATCGTCTTACATCAGAAGAGTTTAATTTATATTAACGTACGTACTAAACTGACCACTTTTTTCTCGAAAGTCTTCAGTTTTCTTAACGTAAAATGCGATGTCTTGTGATACACATGTGATTTCAATTTTTCCTCATCGGTTAAAAAATGGCAGAACAGAAGGTGTGAACGTGTCTAGAGCGGTAATCGTACGCGCTCTGCGTCTCATTACCCCTTCAGTGAGTACAATTCTGTTCTCATCTTCTTCACTTGGCTAGGCTATTTTACGGCATGACGATGATTGAACTACGTCGTGTTGCCCATGAATTTGCGGACAAGAATAATCTTTCTAACAATTTTAATAACACTACTAAATTGGCTGGCCGGAAAGGATTCGGTGCAAGGTTTCTTGACAAGAAACCCAGAACTCAGTCTGCGGAAACACGAAGCAACTAGCGTAAGCAGAATTTTATCATTTAATAAAGCAGAAGTTGACAGATTTTATCATAATCCCTTGACTGTCAGTGAAAAACGTAAGTTTCCACGTCACGTATTTATAACGTTGACGAAACCAGCATTTTGACCGTCCAGAAGCCACCTCCAATAATTTCCCGCAAAGATAAAAAGCCAGTAGCGACCAGCTTACTGTATGTTTCGCCATGAATCCTACGGGTGATTATAAATACCACCCATGTTTATACTGTATATCCTGGCGTGAGGATGTCCACTGCAATAACACGTGGAGGCCCTCCAGGAAGCATTTCGTGTGCTCCAAGTCAGGATAAATGAACGAGGACTAATTTGTTCCAGACGTGGCTCAAGCATTTCGCTGCACACACGCAATCATCAGTGAACAATCCAACTCTTCGTTTCGAGTCACTCATCACTTTCCTCCTTTAATTTCTGCAAGGAAAACGAAATTGTTTTTGTATCAATTCCTCTCCTATCCCTATCAGAGTATTAACATTTTGTGTGAAAACACAAAGGTCTAGGCCTAAGCAGCACTCTGAAATTTTGACAGCCACATCCAGAAAGTTAGTATTAGAGGAGTTGAAATAGAAGGGAAAGACACGATTATACATATTGTCAAGAAGACTCGAGTTGCAAATACAAGAAAATGAAGAAGACAAAGAAGGTACTTTTTCAAGACAACAACAGTTCGTCAGATGATATATGTGACGATGAACTTTGTCAACATGATGATAATGATAATAATTTCGTGTGGCTATTTCTAGCCGAAGTGCAGCCCTTGTAAGGCAGACCCTCCGATGAGGGTGGGCGGCAACTGCCATTTGTAGGTAGCTGCGTGTTAATGTGGTGGAGGATAGTGTTATGTGTGAGTTGCAGTGATGTTGGGGACAGCACAAACACCCAACTCCCCAGCCATTGGAATTAACCAATGAAGATTAAATTCCCCGACCTGGCCGGGAATCGAACCCGGGACCCTCTGAACCGAAGGCCAGTACGCTGACCATTCAGCCAGCGAGTCGGACGATGATAATAATGATTATACGGAAGAAGTGGTGGCTGAGTTGCCACAGAGGAATACCACCAACGATGTTTGTCTCTTCTGTGGTGAAAGAAGTACATGCGTGCCATTGCCCCACATGGGTGGGTAATGGTACGCAAAACCAATTTCTATATTTTGATAGAAGACTCGGGAGCTTTACTACTTGCGTACTTGTATTCCACACTCCGTATTCTTAACTATATTTCCTATCATACTGCAGTATTGTAGATATTTTGGATCCAACATAGTACCTTATACAGAAGTTTTGCCTTAGATGCATGCAATTGCCTCTCTCTCCCGTATATGTGTTGGGGTTGTTTGCGTGTTTGTTCAGTGTGGAAAACTCAGTGGAGTGCCTCTTGAAAACCACATACTGGTATGTTTCTAAATATATTTACTTTTTGGAGGGGGGATGGGGATGGTTTACAGCGCACAACTGACTTTCTGAACTAGCTGGAAGCTAAAGAGCCTTGCAGGGATGTTGCTTCCTTCTCTGTTTACTTTTCCAAACTAAACTCCATGGCATTACAGCCCCGAAGGGCCATCGCCTGCCTAGCGACCGCTGTTCAGCCCGAAGGCCTGCAGATTACGAGGTGTCGTGTGGTCAGCACAAGGAATCCTCTCCGCAGTTATTCTTGGCTTTGTAGATCGGGGCTGCCATCTCACCGTCAGATAGCTCCTCAATTATAAGCACGTGAGCTGAGTGTATCTCGAACCAGCCCTCAGATCCAGGAAAAAATCCCTCACCTGGCCGGAAATCGAACCCGGGGCCTCCAGTAAGAGGCCGGCATGCTACCCCTACACCGCGGGGCCGGCTATTTACTTTTAGGTCTCCTTATTTTAGAATTTGACTTAAGGGAACCTGCATTCGATTCCTGGTACTGACAGAGTTAAGAAAGACATGGGATGGGGAAGATACCGCCCTGTTTGTGGGTGCAGTAGAGTTGGCCTTGAGTCTCCCGTAATCGAAATATCTACGACCTGGAAGGTAGTCAGGCACCTTCACGGGGCGTAGTACGGAAGTGGTTTCTTTTTTTAAGAAGACAAATTAAATGAAGACTCTACTTCCTCACAAACGAAGAACGATATTATCAATTTTACGAACAGTTTCAATAATGCAGCCGATTTATGTTAAGAGTACGGAAGCTATGATCTCGATTGTTGGATATAATTACATGGTAACAATCAAAACCATCAAAATCTGCTGAAGATCCGTCACCGCACTCGGTACAACCGGCTTTCTTTTCATATGCACCGGCGATTAGGCGCGCACAGCTGTGAGCTTGCATCCGGGAGAAAGAGGGTTTGAACACCACTGTTGGCAGCCCAAAAGATAGTTTTCCGTAGTTTTCCATTTTTACAGCAAGCAATTGTTGGGGCTGTACATTAATTAAGGCTATGGCCGCTTCCTTCCCACTCCTAGTCCTTTACTTTCCCATCGTCGCCATAAGACTTGCGGTGCGACGTAAAGCAAATACTAAATAAAAAAATTATTTTCACAACCCCTTCCAACGAAAAGTTGTATCCACGCTACTGGCCTGGACTTATACCCCACCCACTGAAATTATTTTGTGGGTACGCCACTGCATCCACTCACCATTTAAGGTACAAGGTAAGCCCGAAGAATGATTGGATACTCAAAATACACCACCAGAAATAATGCGGTTATGGTTCAAAAGTACTAAAGAAATGATTGGATACTCAAAATACACCACCAGAAATAATGCGGTTATGGCTCAAAAGTACTAAAGAAAGGTAAGGGACTGGATCTAGTGTTTTAAGTAGAATCCGAATCAACAGAACGTAACTTCCCATTTTAAAAATGTTTGATGTATCGACTGCGATTAAAGCCTCGGCCATCTTGATAAGAGCATAGAACCATTGGAACTGAGTTATCACGCTAGACGGATTGCTGAACAAACAGAAGCTGACTCACACACCATATGTCACACTACTTTTCAAAAAAAAAAAAAAATTGTCAGAAAGGTTATGATAGCTACGGTACACCTTTGACAACAACTAACAAAACTTGGCAATGTCTTCCACAACAAAATATGCTGTTAATGGGGTGTATGGTTACCCCTAACGGCCACACATGCTTCGCAGCGACGTGGCATGCTCTCTGTCAGATGGTCTCTTGTGGCAGTCGATCCCATTCCTCCGAAACGGCAATTGTTCCTTGGAGGCTCCTTGGTGGAGGCTCCCCAACGAATCCCACGCATGTTCTATAGGATTGAGATCCGCAGACCTCGCTGGCCGGTCCATGCGATGAATGTCTTCCCCAGCCAGAAATGCATCCAACAGAGCAGCGCAGTTCGGTCGGACATTATCGTCCATTAAGAGGAAGTCTGGACCAACCGCACCTCTGAAGAGTCGAACATGTGGTCTCAGTACCTCATCCCTGTATCTCCGAGCGTTAACAGTGTTCCTCGGACCACCCAAGATGATGTGCAGGTCCGTACGGACATTCAACATGATGCCGCTCCACACCATGACGCCACCACCACCATACTGGTCCCGTTCCACGATGATCCTGTGGTTGTATCGGCTACCCGGTTCTCTCCAGATTAATGTGCGACGGAAATCGTTCTACAAACTGAAGCGGGATTCATCTGTGAAGAGCACATGCCTCCATTCATTCATGGTCCAGTTTCGATGTTGACGGCTCCACAATAAACGAGCCCGTCTCTGTGCTGGAGTGAGTGGGACGCACACCGCTGGACGTCGGGCAAACATCCCTGCTGTTCTGAGCCTCCGGTACACAGTTTGTTGGGAAACGGCAATCCCCGAGACGGCTGTAAACTCCGCCGACAATTGTCTTGCAGGTGCACTCCGATTTCATCGGGATGTTAAGGCCAGATATGGGGGGTGGGGTGGTTACCCTTCGTCGACCTGGTACTGGCCTACGACTAACATCTCCTGTGTCTCGAAATCGTCTCCAAAGCCTGGAAATGACACTTTGTGGCACATTCAATGATACGGCGACTTCGGTCTGTGTCTGCCCTGCTTCCAGGCGACCGAGTATTCTACCCTGTAAAACGGGCTCCAAATGGCGTCGTTGTGCCATTATGTTGTCACGTTCACCACAAGGCTACACTCCGCACACTATAACAGGGCAAACACGACTGAGGGAGTATGGGGCACAGGCACTGGCTGTGTTTACCTTGCGGTTACGCCGCTAGTCAAAGCAGGGAACACTCCTTTCCTATACAGAGCGAACACGTAAGGTTGGTTGGTGCATATGTCGTGTGATTTGCGATTTATTTCCTGTTGCCCTGCTTACTTGTAACTAATGTTTAACTTTTGGAGACTGGTGTATATAGGCCTACCTACTTAGGCACACATCCGCGATCTGTCTTGCTACTGTTAGAATAATAAAAACTTTCTTCATAACTTACCGAGGATGCACATAGTTTTGGCTTATTTATGTCAAAACTTGTTTTAGGTTTGAAAGTAGGGAAGACCAAGAAGACGCTGGATGGAGACTGTAAGATCAGATGTTGAGGAGAGAGGACACATATGGGAGGATGTACTGGAACAGAAGATGTAGTATGAAGGCAGAAGGAAATGGCCAGCGCTTGTACACCACACCCGGGAAACTGGAGTTGGGAAATGATGATGACGATGATGATGATATGACGAAACAGTCCATCTTAAAAAAAAAAAAGTTACTTATATGGCACAAAATGCGGAACTAACGTGCAGCTCACAATCCTGTCACAGTCTTCCCAACACTGCAACTTAAACACAGCACATCTCTCAACCACGGTACAACCCCAGGTTTCCTAGGACATAGGTGTTTCCTGGAACCGATGTGCAAAAGCTGATACGATGTTGTAAGCTTGCAACTGTTTCTGGCCGTGGCCCCTGTTATCTCGGTTGTCACGTTCCTGCCCCCTATTGAGTTAACCTCCTGCGAATTACCCTTTTCCTCATCTCTTGACATTTGTCAACACACGGTTATATTCCCAATACTGAGGCCTCTGCAGGGAAATATCCCCACGCATCACAACCCTAAGTATTTTCCGTCCGTTCAAGCAGTGCAAATATGGAGAATTATGTACGGCCCCACTGAGCCTTGCTAGTAGATTCTTTGTCGCGACGTCAATTTAACATTTCGGAGTAAGTTTTGAAGTTGTTTGTACCGTACGTAAAACAACGGCTGATCCTCGCTCTAGTTTCAGGAAATATTTGGGGGGGCTGCCCCCCTGCCCCCCCCACCTTGGCTACACCACTGAATCACTGTCATGGTGTATTTACAGGAACGAAGGTGCGATAAGTTAGATGATGATTAAAATAGTGTATTATTTTGGTGGCTCTTATATGAAGAGGTTCTGATCTGAATAACATTGCAATTTATTCGACTTGAAACCCTTCCAAATTTTGTAGTCTTCACCAAAACGCACTCTTTTCCAACATTTGAATCTCCAGGATGTTGGACCTTTCAAGGTTTATCCGGGCTTCTTTGTCAAAGCCAACATCTGTTTTGTCCGATCTGTACAGGTGCCAGAAATGTCGGCCCCCTTTTCCTCACGGTCTCCGAGGGCGTTCTGACAGACTTCTTTGTTGCTCCGAAGTTTTCAGCCGTCTTCAGTCTGGACTGTGCCCATAGTTTTCCTAAGACTTCTCCTTTCTATGACATCCAGCTTCTCTAGAATGTAGCTCCTCGAAGGGCATTACCTGGTATATAAACATTCAGTATTGACCTTATTATTATTATTATTATTATTATTATTATTATTATTATTCCGGGCTGGGCTGAGTGGCTCGGACGGTTGAGGCGCTGGCCTTCTGACCCCAACGTGGCAGGTTCGATCCTGGCTCAGACCGGTGGTATTTATTTGAAGGTGCTAAAATACGTCAGCCTCGTGTCGGTAGATTTACCGGCACGTAAAAGAACTCCTGCGGGACAAAATTCCGGCGTCTCCGAAAAACCAAAACAGTAGTTAGTGGGACGTATAACCAATAGCATTATTATTATTATTATTATTATTATTATTATTATTATCAGCCACCTGGCTGCCATGATCATGGGTGACTCACTCACATCAGACTCCTTACGTTCAACATAGCCTGTCCGAAATTCCCGCCAGTTTGTGGCCTTCGTTTATTAGCAGTCGTTCTTTTTCACGCCTTTCCTGCCCCTTCCATTTTCTCCTCATTTAGCGTTAACAGAGGAAGATCGCCCAGTTGTACTTGCTCTTAAAACTACCGCCAAATGAAGCTCACGGCCGAGTTGTTAATGCTTTCTAGGTGAGAGACCACGGAGGCTCTGAAAGCTGTATTGTTATCTGCCTAAAACGAAAAATGTGCATAGCCTACTGATGATCAACAAGCGTTATAGAGAACAATCACAAACCAACAATACGTATGTTTATTTCTATTGTAATGGGGGTTGGAATACTGAATATGGAGCTACATAACGTCACATTTTGAGTTACATATTGCAGAATTCAATTAGCGATCTGTCCCGTTTACCACAATGACTAATGAAGGATCGGTCATAAAACAGATCACAAGTAATATGTCTCCTATCTGGAGTGGAGGTGTGGTGTTCAACTCATCTAGCAAGGTAATTTCTTATTCTGATACAAACTTGAGAAGAGATAGTTGATGTAGTGCCATATACTCTTAGTGTGTGTGTTTCATTTTACAACCAGTCCAGGAAGTTTAAATTTTGTGTTGTCAGAATATTTTAACATACCAGTGATGCTGGAGGTGTTTCTATCATTGAACATGTGTTGACAGACGTAATCATGGCCATTTCCTACAAGTCTATGAATATAGACCGAGTTTTCAAAGAATAAACGGCGTGTATAAGCTGTACGGAAGTGAGCAAATACACTGCTCAGTAAGAGCACTCCTTAGGGAGCACTGCCTTCGTAATGCACAGGCCGTACTGTAGCTCGGATGACGTCACGCAAAGAGGCGAACTGTTTCCTCCGCCCGATCCGCGCAATGCAAGTACATGATAAGTCTGTGCCTTGTACTTAAGAAATATTCTCAAATGTTGCATTAATAGAAAAGGTGAGATCACTAATTACTGTAATCATTTGATATCTCGTAAGTTAGATCTATGCAATTTTAGGAGAAGTAGACTTAAAATGTGATCAAAGTGGCCAAATCATATGGATTGTATTACTCGTCCATGTACCCAACAAATCCTAATGATTGTGCATTAATACAAATATGGGGACAACGAACGTACACAAATAAAAAATAAGGCTTTGCCACAATAGCTGTAAATAATAATAAATACTTTCCTGGTTCCTTTCCTTCGAAGTCCTGGCACTATCCTTCAGGGAATTAAGTTGCATTACTTGTAATACCTAAATATTGTCTACTAGCAACAGTTTAATTTAAATTATGTGTATGTATAACACCACCAAACTCATTTAGTAGAGGGTTGGGTTTTATAAACTGCATTTAATTCTACACTTTGGACTGGATTCCGCTTTTATTGCACGTTCTCAATATTACCTTACTAAATAAATGACACAAATGTAGGCTAACTTAGTTACTGATCATCTATGTTACTTTTAGGATTGTACTTCATCAACAATAAAACACACTGCCATAAATCTACATAACAAAAAGAAAGTCAAAAGTAGAACTCACCCTCAGCTCGGAAAAATGAGCGAAACATACTCCTGTATTCTTCATAATAGTTACATTTTCGGTTAAGATTTTCGTCTTCCATAAGTTTCTCCTGTACTCATTCGAAAGAAATGAGGAAATTGGTGTATACTGTGTATAGTCACTTGTGTAGTTGGATATTCGTCGTGATGCACACAACTTTTTTAACATTGTGAAGATGTATTCCCACAAAGATGAACAATACAGTATCGATTCAATGAACAAATTCCACAAGAAGCATTACGTTCCTTGATTTACATTACTCACCACACGAAAATAACATACCTAACCTAAACTATGTCTCATTACGTATCTCAGTAAGAGATGTTTATGTAAATCCCAATGTGATAAATTTAGCGAAGAATCATGCAAGATACCGAACAATAAAGGTCTGTCTTTTAACAGTCACAATTATCCATAGAACGCTCACAATTACTATGTATTACATTCATTAAATACAACTTATAACATTCGTTTAGTCGCCCTAATCCATCAGCTGATGGGCTTGGCCGTTGCCTACGCTATAATAGAAGGCCTGGACAAGCCGACACATTTCTGGGCGAACGATGTAGTTCAGGCAATGGCCGCTTGGATCGCGTTTATGTTCTATTGTTCTGATGTTCTGTCTATATCCTTATATTGAATATTCATACAATAACGCGAAATAATACATTTTTATTATCATTATGTCCCGTGTGAATGAGATATAAATATACAAAACAACTTAAAACACATTACACTTCATAGAGTTCTTTCATTTTGCACTTGTTTATCACAAAGGAGTAAAGAATAGGGAAATAGGCCTAAATAGAAGTACTGACCCGATTTTTCCCTAATTCTATAATTTCAACACTTTTCTGCTCAGAGGCTTGCTCTTGAATTTGTTTAATAAATCACAGTTATTAGTCACTTTCTTTGCGTTATTATCAAGAACAGGCCTGAAAAATGTAAGTATAACGTATGTGATGTGTGCTTGATCACAGTCGCGGCACTGAAACGTCTTTTTAAACTTTGGAGCGGTAAGGAATTTCAGCTTTCGGACAAGTTTACATTTTCCGAGATATCCTAACGCCCGCGTTGTAAATATTAATACATTTTTAATAAGAAGAATTTGCAACGGCACTTTGTCGGGGAGGCAGAATTCCCCTCACAGTACTTACACCGTAATCTGATTCGACAAAGTGCAAGCTACATGTTCTGGAGTTATCATTAGGAGCCGGAAGAGATACTTTTCTGCTGCCCTGTCCAGAAATAGCAGGCCTCCATTTCTCCCGTAAACTCGGATCTTTAGGAAAAAGATGAAAATTTATATTTGTGTATATTTCTTCGCTGTGTCAGATGTGCAGTTAGGCACGCAAAATTAACCATCATAATAATGTTAATAATAAATAATGTTATTGGCTTTACGTCCCACTAACTACTTTTTCGGTTTTCGGAGACGCCGAGGTGCCGAAATTTTGTCCCGCAGGAGTTCTTTTTACGTGCCAGTAAATCTACCGGCAGGAGGCTGACGTATTTGAGCACCTTCAAATACCACCGGATTGAGCCAGGATCGAACCTGCCAAGTTGGGGTCGGAAGGCCAGCGCCTCAACCGTCTGACTCACTCAGCCCGGCAATAAACCATCTTAACCTACAGAATGGAAAGAGAAACTTGACGGTAATTGGCCCCAGGGGCTCTGAAATTTTGAACGTGTGTTGGCAACCTCGGGGCCCTTAACTGAGTCCTGGCATTTCTTCCACTTACTTGTGCCAGGCTCCTGACTTTCATATATCCTATCCGACCTTCCTTGGTCAACTCTAGTTCTTTGCCGACCCCTACGCTATTAGGTTTCCGAGGGCTAGGGATTCTTTTATTTTCACGCCCTTCGTGGCCCTTGTCTTCCTTTGGCCGATACTTTCATTTTTCGAAGTGTCGGACCCCTTCCAGTTTTTCTCTCTGATTAGTGTTATATAGAGGATGGTTACCTAGTTGTACTTCCTCTTAAAACAATAATCACCACCACCACCTTGACGATAATTTGGAAGCACATAACTAAACAAATGTTACTGTAAATGCATCTCAGCAACCATCCATATATTGCAAATCGTGAGACCAAATAAATTAAAAACGACAAAACTCTTCATATTACACGTTAGATAAGGCCTTACCGTATAAAATAAAGTTTAATATATTATTTCTTCTTATAAAACATATTGCAGTAACACACATCATCATAGAATTCACGCCAAACAATAGAACATAAACGCGAACCTAGCGGTGGAAAAGAGAAAAATTATTAACCCGCTTTTAATGCAAGAAATTGGCTTTCTGTCCAGGCCTTCTAGTATCTAGTAGGCTTTGGCTTGGCGCGCTTCTTACAGTACGGCGTGTACGTAGGAGTAAAGTTAACTCACGTTTTGTCATTAGCCTGGGTTTTTTTTTGAAGGTTATTACATTTCTAAACAACTGCATTGCTCTATATTTAATTATTTGTTCACCATTCATATAAGTGTGGTTTCATTTCTGTACTACACAACATACATGACCAATGAAAAGTCTCCACAGTTCATCGTTCCGACAAAGAAAATGCCAATGCTTGCGGTACGAATTAGTTTATAATTCCTTTTCCATTTTAATTTCTTAAACAAGTCCTGATTACATCAAGTCACTGTGTTACTAAGAATATCTTATTTTCATTACATATTGTCGTTTAGCATGTTCGAATAATTAAGTTCAATGTTCAACGATTAAAAGTGATGTTTTAAATCCCTGTACTTCGTCTTCTTTTGAAAGCCTCATTTAAATAACTCATTAAAATTACAGTTTTTCTCCAAGTTCCGTCGTCTTTTCTAAAAAATAAGGCACTGGAAGTTTATAGGCACTGTAATTTTCCTTGACTTAACCACTTCAGTCCTTGGAAGTACGGATTATTCCAGAGATCTCCAGTGAACTGAAGAATGAAGTGACCTCTTACACACATTATTGCATCTCCAGTTTCGTTATTTTACGATATAACTCACGTTCTATTGATCGACACGTGTTACGTTTTTAATTGGCATTCCCTCTTTTTAAGTTATTGTATAACAACTCACAGTTTTTACCAACCTTGCAGTCACGTTTAATTTCAATGTTAGTCCGAGTTTCTCCATCATTGTACTTTAATGGAGGTACACATAAAAGTATCAGGACATCTCTCTGAAATTGCGCTTAGAGTTTACCCGTGCCACGTTCCCTATATGTGGTGGGTCCACCCTGCGTCTTAACTCTGCCGCGGTGTCTGAACGACTGTGGAGGAATGGCAGCCCGTCCGTCCACAAAAGTCGAAACCGGAGAAGGTCGTGATGTTGGACGCTGGGGCCTGGAGCGAAGTCATTCCTAAGATGTTCCATTGGGCTCAGGTCGGGACTCTGGGCAGGTCAGTCCATTTCAGGAATGTTATTGTCCACAAACCTTTGCCTCACAGATGCAGCTTTATGACAGGTGCATTGCCATGCTGATGTGAACAATCATCGCCCGCGAAATGCTCCTCTACAGAATGGTTTAAAATGTGTTCATATCCTTCCGCATTTAAAGTTGTTTCTTAAGCACAATAAGGGGACAACACCCTAACCACGAAAAACGTCCCCATAGCATAACACTACCCAAACTCTTCCATCGGATTGCCACAGGTTATAGCGTGATTCATTACTCCAAATCACTCGTTTCCAGTCATGGACTGTCCAGTGGACCCACTCTTTGCACAAGTTCGCGAACGACGTCAGTTTCTCGAGGGTGCCGACTTTTTTGAGTTTTTTGGCGTTTGTCCAGTACCCGTTGGTGCAACCGATCCACAGCCTCCTAGCCAGATTGTATGATAATGATGACCACCTACACATGGCTTTTAACCACGTGGCACAGGAGGGGATGATTAGCTGACCAGGTTACGAAAGAGGTGGCTTCATTACCAACTAGTTCTGTTGATGTGTGCACGGTACTAGGGATATGAGTGCTGTACAATCCTGGTGCCAGAACCCCCCACAAGTGAAGACCGCTTTCCATTTTTCACGTAGGTAGGCCTTATTTTAATGCAAGTTGAGGATTGTTGTTGGAAAATTCTACGCCCTCTTACGCCCTTTTACCTAAGGAGAGAAGACCACCCAGTGTGTTCCTGTGGATCCCATTTCTGGATCTTTACTGAGTGTTTGGATTTCTCTGACCTTAGAGGAGAATGAGGCTGATCTCATCATTGGGGCCATAGACTGTTTTTAACTTCTCTGGCGAACTTTGTTTCTTTCTCTCTCATATTTTTTGCTACTTGTTTATGGTCGCACTAACAGTTCGCAGTTTTTCGGTGACGGAAGGATGGGAGAGAGATAGGACTGGGAAGGTAGCTGTCGTGGCATTACTTAAGGTACAGCCCGAGCAATTGCCTGGCGTGAAAATGGGAAACCACAGAAAACCATCTTGAGGGCTGCAGACGGTGGAATTCGAACCCACTGTCTCCCGAATGCAAGCTTACAGCTGCGTGACCCTAACCGCACAGCTAACTTACTCGGCCTCCCTCCTCGGCTGATACCCTTATTCCCCCAGGGTCGAAGTTGGAATACTTCCTGTTTCGATTAGAATTAAGAGAGTCTTGTTATCCAGTGGTACCTTCCACCACCACCACCACCAATATTTCATCACCCCTTTGTAGGTCAGAAAGGGGCGTGTGACATGCGGAGAGGTCTGGTACAGGTTTCTTGAGTTGACGCCTTGTAGGCAACCTGCGCCTCTACGAGGATGGCGGCCTACCGAAGATGAAATCTAATGCTGAAGACGACACAAACACCCAGCCCCCGAACCATAGGAATTAACTAATGAAAGATAAATCCCTGACCCGACCGAAGATCGTACCCGAGACCCTTTGGACCAAAGGCCAGCACATTAACCATTGAGCCATAGAGCCGGACGGAAAGTGGTTACTGTGTATTGCAAGAGACTATCAATAAATAATTTTAAGACATTCTGCAATTTTAACAGATTGTAAATGTATTTGAACAGTAACTAATGGGATTGTATTTTAAATTAGAATAAGGTTCTAAAGTTTCAAACTCAACAAATAGTCATATTGTTTTTAATAAGACGACGTAATATATAAATGCTTTATATTTAAGAGGTTTTTTTTTTAGTTTATTGTGGATAAGTTTGTAAACGGCAAACCATAAGTGTAAGTTCTAGAATAATGTTACCGTTTAACCTTGTATGAATATTTATAGCTGAAGATGTTCAAAATATGAACGAAACGTCCTATGTTTTAACAATTAAGCAATAAATTAAGGATGAGATCCTAATTTTATAATTCCTTCTAATGTATTGAATAGGTGGAAATCAAAGTTTTATCTTTCTCCTTTAGTGGTTACTGTGCCATCATAAATTTTGAAGTATCTATTTATTCCTTTCTAACAAGTTCTATCCCCCCCCCCCCATGTGGGTGGAGATGGTAGAATAACACCCTCTGTATCCCCTGTCCGTCATAAGAGGCGACTAATCGGAACTGCAGGGGCTCTGAAATTTGGAGCGTGGGTTGGAGACCACATGGCCCTTAGCTGTATCCTGTCATTGCTTCCACTTACCTGTGCCAGGCTTCTCACTTCCAACTATCCTATCCGACCACCCTAGGTCAAATCTTGTTCTTTTCCGACCCCGACGGTATTACAGCATTTCATTTTCACGCCCTTCGTGGCCTTTCCTTTTCTTTGGCCGATACCTTCATTTTTCAAGTTTTCCCCCTGATTAGTGTTAATAGAGGATGATTGTCTAGTTGTATTTCCTCTTAAAACAATAATCACCACCACCACCACTCATAAAGGAAAATGACGAGTCTTCTATTTCTTTAACTGGTTTTATAGTCGTGCCTTTGTTCGTCATTATCAGTAATGTTGAGAAGGGGCATTATTGCTTGAGTTGTTATGGAGAGAACGTTCAACCGTATTACGCACGCCTGTTGAGTTGTCTTGATGATTTGTGAGATACACATTGATGAGAGCCAAATCACAATGAAAAGGTACACATTCTTCATATTGAGTCGAATCAAATGAGGTGGGTAGGGTTGGGGCTCTGATCAGGAATTTGTAAGCTACGGAAAAGTTGAAGATGACAAACATGAATTTCTAGGTGTAAGGTCATCTCCAAAGACAATAGGCAACTCGATGTTTTTGGAATGTAGAGACCGGAGAAGGTGACGCAGCCACTTCATTAGCGTTAGGTCAAACTACGAAACTAAACACGAGCACCAGAACCTACTATCGTGCGCGTCAGGTCCCCGTGTCCACTAGAACTGCTCTTCAGTACAAATAGTACGAGCCTCCTCCAGTTTGCCCTGTACATCCACAGATGCTGTTCATATATGCGACCAGTTTATATAAGTTATCTAATTTCATGGTCCTTGAAAATATGGTTCTTTCAAACATATTTTTACAATTCAAAGGCTCTGTGGTTCATATTTCACGTAAATTAACGATATCAACAGTCACACAAAACTTAAATCCTCCCCGAAGTTCCGTGCTCTAATTTCGCTATTGTATTCGTTTTGTTGCAGATGGTCGACGTTTGTTCATCTCATCCCGCTGAAGTGTCTGAGACTACGACAATAAGTGGTGCGGTGTTCTCCTGCACTCTTTGTGTAGTCACCACTTTTCAGATCAGGATAATGACGACTAAGAAATCTGTACCGTAACTCATGAAAACACTTCACGCACTTCTCAACGGGTGTACGATATAAGTAACGTGATTTCACCAGGAACACATTGTCGGAAATTTGAAAATCATCCAACTCTCAGATGAAAGGCGTTGCAGAATCACCTACTGGAGCTATACTTCCTGAGTTCCATCCATTACAATGAGCCGATGTTGCAGAGAACATAGACTATAGCTGGCGTTATCATTCGACAAACATCATTGCTGCCTCGTTCTGAATTGTGCAACATAAGAAGAGAAGGTTTACAACTGGCGGTGTGTAATATCCTGATACCCTTACACGATTTCCAAAGGGCAGGAGATACGTTAAGGACTGTCCGAAGACTAATGAAGTGCACCGAGGAATGTTCATACGACGTCCTCGCCTCCGAAATATTAAACATTGACTGTTTACGAGTAGGTAGTTTAGGCTTAATTACTAAGGGAATTATGGGTAGTGTATAGGTTACGCATGTTAAGTGGCTTAACATGTAGACGCCGTACGAACGGAAAAAATGGTAAGAAGAAGTAGAACACCTTAAATGAAGGGAGGTGACTATCAGCGTGGTATTGACTTATTCGTAACTACCTCTGATGTAATTTCAATCTCATATTCCTTCATGAAAATGTGTTGGCTGTATTAACACATCTCGTGAATGTTATCGGCAAACACACAATCTAATGCGTATTAAAAACCAGTAGTATGTGGTGGTGGCAGTGGTAGTTGCGATGCAGAACAAAATTATAACAACCCTCTCTTGATTTTATCCGAGGATAAAACAAATGTTCGATTCTTCGAATGGTGAAAGGGTGTGGAAATGAAAAACTACTAGTAAGTTACCTCGAAGAATATAATTCAGTCGACGTCACAAGAGAACAAGAAATGATAAAGAGAGGTCAAATAGGAAGGATTAATGTGAGAAGCCTTGCCCTTGTTCATCTCAGCACACTCATGGACCACTTCTAGAAGCCCTGGATGTTCACCGCTTATGGTCGCGGAGAAATCTGTGGATGTGTTTTACCACGAGGGTTCATGTGTTGAATGTTGAGATGTGCTTATGAAATAGCCCACGAGTAGAGAAATGATCGGAGTCTGTGGAATGATGGCGTTCAAGACGAGTAAACGTGAACGGTAGAAATTCGCCCCACACTCAGCGAAATAAGTGACACCGAATCCATCAATTATCTGAGTGGTCAATTATTGGACATTCGAATTGTATGTTTGTTAAGAAGCAAAGTGTTCTCGACCAAGAGAGACTTTACGATGTTGCCATGTACCGAACAGCTGAGTGGCTACGGTGATGGTGATAGCAAAACTTATTCGTATTTGAGTAACACTCGAGGTGGTGAAGTTCCTTCCAATGTACTTCAACTACATGCAGCGAGGATTGAAGCCGATTCTCCGAGGACAGCAGCTAACTAGCGATCATCACCAGGATCATATAAAGGTAATGAGCTCAACTAAATCTCATCAACTAGTTCCTTTTTAAAAGTGGGGAAAAGGGGGCCACTTGTGGGGCATTTATGGGTCGTGGCTAGCGATTTTGCATTTTTACCTTAAGGCACCGCGTTCTATTTCCGATCAGGTCGAGGATTTTACCTGGATCCGGGGGCTGTATTGAGGTATTCTCAGCATACGTTAGACAACTGAGGAGCTATCTGACATCAATATAGCGGCTCCGGTTGTGAAAGCCAAGAATAACATTCAAAAGATTGCGTCATGATAACCCGGCATCAACTCGTGATCTGCAAGCAGTGGTCGCTCATCAGGACTTTACCCACATAGTGCTTCTTATAATAATAGTTGATCTAATCTTGTCTGCCTGCTGTCATTTCTTGATGGTTGCAGTACTTTTGCATCCATCTCTTGGCACAGGCCAGAGCAAAGTGTAGCTTCCACTGAAGTCCCAGTCTCATCCATGGCTGTGACAATATGGAAGCTGCTGGGGTATGGGTGGTGCTGATTATGACATTCAGAGCACAACCAGTGTGTCTGAGTGTCATGAAAGGTGTTGCTCATAGGGTTAGTTGTGCTACAATAGCACTGTCTGGCCCAGTGAGGAAAGCAATGGCAAACTACCTCACTCCTCATCTTGCCTAGTACGCCTCATTTTGGTATTGCCATTGGTTTTTGTGGTTTCCCTATAACTGCATAGCCTTTGGTGATGCTATTTGAGGATCCAACCAGCCTCTGGGCTGATGACCTAACAGACACAGACAGACTAATCTTGTATTTCAGACGCGGATAGTTTCAATTCTGCTTATCAACTGTTGTTATGTACTCACTAGCAATCACCGAACATATCTACTGTACAAAGTAATAATGACACGAGGCAATCGCATAATTCAGAGTATAAAATACTGGAGACAAATGAACTGTTTTCACAGGCATTCGCTGTGTTATAATATCCTACAATTTGGAACGGTGCGCAAGGTACACAAATGACGTCATGTTGAACCGTCGTGCACGTTAATTCACCAACATGCTGGTATGTTAATTTTAGGTTCAAGGTTACTTCCACATGTCTCAGCCAAAGTAAGTAATGGTCCCCGTCCATGGCTAATTAGTTAGCCTGCTGGGCTGGTCTTTGATCGAATGGGAACGGGGTTCGAATTCCGGCCGGGTCGGGCATGTCGAACTTAGTTTTTTTAATTCCTGTGGCTAGAGGAAAGGCTGTATGTGACGTCTTCAACATTAGAATTCATCTTAGGAAGGGCTCCATCGTCACAGACGCGCAGGTCGCTCGTGGTCGTCAACTCGAGAGACCTGCCACAGGCCTCTCCGGAGCTCGTACGCCATTATTGTTATAGTAATTGAACACCAATTCAGAAATAAATTATTAATACTACGATATAACACAAATGTACGGTGACTGGGGACCAATAAATGTAGTATTTAGTTTGTCGTTGAGGTAAAACTATTTCGTAGTCACTGTCAATATTGTTACTACGGTATTATATTAATGTTGATACCAGTTTTCTCTGAAAAGGTTTCTCTAAATTATTTTTAAAACACTTTTTACTTTTGTTTGATCCTCAGAATGAAGAAGTGTTGATCCTGACGAGAAACGTTTCTCAGCAAGTCCATGGAGATTTCTTCCGCACTGAATGTGCTAAATTAAGAAAGAATTTGCTACAAAAATGAAAGGTTTGGAAAGGCTATTTTCCAAATTTACTCAGGGAATGGTTCTGCATGACTCAACTTTGCATAAAGGTATGATGACTTGAACACTTGTTGAAATGACAACTGTTTCATTAATGTCTAAAATGATCCAATGAACTACCTTCATCAGAACTAAACGATGAGCGCAGACTTCTGTTCTAAAAGACGAACTAGCATTTTGTTTAAGAGAGACGTCCAAACTACAGACATGAAATAATACTACAAATAGAAGAAACAGTGCAAAATAGGGTCATTTAATGTTTCATTGTTTGAAATAATCGTCCGTTATGTTTGTCCACTACAACCTGCTAGTTGTAGAAGTGTCAAAGCGAGGCTAGACGTGATACTTCACGTGTAGTTGGCTAACTTATGATAGGTAGTGTTGGGCACTTTCTTTCAGTTTGGTGGTAAACCACGTTTAAAGCATTGATCATGGCTTTGTGTCCATAGACATACACAAACTGCTCTTAACGGAATATTCCTGCTAAAAGGAAAACCAGAACCCAGTAGTTCTTTCGGGCAGGATTGCCGCCATAGTTTAGTACAACCCGCACATTGTGATGGCGATTATTGTTTTTTGAGGAAGTACAGTGTTCCATAGTGGCGACACTCGGAGCTTAAACGTTTTAGTCGCCTCTTACGACAAGCAGGGGATACTGCCCCCCACCCGGATGGCTTTAGTGCAATTACATGCTCTGCAGACTTGGCCGGGGTGGGGGAAGGTAGATTAATTTGACATGGATTCGAAAGAAAGGAAGGAAGGAAGGAAGGAAGGAAGGAAGGAAGGAAGGAAGGAAGGAAGATAGGAAAGATCCTTGTCGAGGAATACAGCAGCCACAACAGCGGGTTATCACCTTTGATCGCAGGAAAACTGTGGCGTTTCGAGACTGGGGATTATTAACCACTCGAGACACTGGTAACCGTGTTGGATGGCCACAGTGGTGTGAATGTGGAAACCGTGAGTCGAAGATAGACGAACTGACCGACGTGAAGGAATCCCAACAGCTAGAGCACAACTGAACGGGAGGATACACGTCTCGTGAGCAAGGCTGTTACGGGAATTGCAGCTACATCACACTCACTTATTGTTACGTAGATAGGTAGATAGGTATGTAGATAGATAGATAGATAGATAGATAGATAGATAGATAGATAGATAGATAGATAGATAGATAGATAGATAGATAGATACTGTATGTAGATAGGTAGATAGATGTATATGTAGACAGGTAGATAGATATGTAGATAGGTAGATACATAGATATGCAGATAGGTAGATATATATGTAGATAGCTAAATAGATGTATATAGATAGTTATACAGATAGAAACGTAGACAGGTAGACAGATATGTAGATAGGTAGATACATAGATATGCAGATAGGTAGATATGTAGATAGCTAAATAGATTTATATAGATAGTTATACAGATAGAAATGTAGACAGATATGTAGATAGGTAGAAACATAGATATGCATATAGGTAGATAGATATGTAGATAGCTAAATAGATTTATATAGATAGATGTGTAGACAGGCAGATAGATAGGTAGGTAAATAGATGTATAAATAGAATTAAGTATAGACAGGTAGGTAGACAGATGTTTTGACAGATAGATAGATAGATAGATAGATAGATAGATAGATAGATAGATAGATAGATAGATAGATAGATAGATAGATAGATAGGTGCGTAGGTAGGCAGATGTTTTGACAGATACTTAGATGCCCATTACAGTCTATGTAGAACCCCGCCTCCTTAGTCATCTACCTACATACTTCTCAATGTGCACCTTTTTTTCTCCATATTCTAAAGCTTACATATTGCTGGTCTTCTTCCATCTCTATTCAACTCAACTCAACTCAACTTATCCTACACTGATTAATTATCGACATATAATTAAGCTTCCCAATATTTCTTACAGTTTGTCCTCATTAACCGGTCACTTTCACCTCGCACTACTCCGTATATATGCCTTAAGATCCTTCTTTCCCATCAACTCTGCGGTCATCACACAGAACTCCGAACCATACAAATTATAGGTCCTAGCACGGTTGTAGGCCTATGCATATTTTAATCTTGGTATCGCCTCTGATGTTTCTAGATTTGTACGTGTTTTACAAGACGTAATAGGATCGGTTTCTGCATATCTGCTGATGTTTCGTTATCTGATTCTAAGTGTTCGTAAATTTCAACTGCTTGGTATTCAAACTTAGAGCAATTCCTCTTTGACTCTTCGGCATTTTCCTACTTCATGTATTAGTTCTAGCTCTAGATGCTGTTCCGTTTTTTTTTTCAATTGACTTTACGTCGCGCGCACACAGATAGGTCTTATGGCGACGACCTTGTTTTCTAGTACGGTGGGAGTCTCTTCAAGTGCTTTCTGATGCTACCACGTGTACTTGTCTATTAAGAACTGCTCCCTCTTGTTAGATGGGCTATTGGTGAATTACTTTTTCCAAAACTAATTTTAACAGCAGTTTAGAGAGTATTTCTCCTTGTTTTAGCCCCTCCTTTAATACAAATGTCCCTGACGCATCTAATTCTATTCTGACTTTACAAGCAGTGGTTTTTAGTCACTTCTGTTAGCCCTACCAATTCCTGTTGGATTACACAATCTTCCATATCTCATTTAGATTGCTTGTGTAATGACTATCATCTTCCTGTTTAAAATCAACATACTGCATATCTGATGAATCTGTTTGTCATATTCGTAAAATTGCTCCAGTAGTTGTCGTAGTGTACAGTGTCCCTGCTCGGTACTTCCCCGATGTACTGTACTATCCATCCACAGTTCCAGTCGTGAGGCTAGAATCTTCAAAATAGTCTTATGGGGTGAACCAAGGAAACTGCTTTGTCTCCTTTCTGCCGTATGAGGCATCTCCTTCTTTGTCCGTTCTTCAATTATTAGGTCATAAATGGTCTCTTCAATTCCCTCTTCACCATTTGTTAATCCATAATTCAATCCCATATTCATCTGGTGCTTTATTATTCTTTAACGCTTTGATTCTCCACTTCTCTTCATCTTTCTTTGCTTCATTCAGTAAAAATAATGGGATTTATAAATAAGTAGTTATATAGGATGATAGTTGTATAGATAGATAGCCTTAAGCATCGAGGTTTTTTTTCAATGCCCTCTTGCTACCAGCTGTCATTGTCTGCGTATCTCTGCTACCATGATACAAGTCTCTTACAACAAATAAGGCTCGTTGTCTTCAACATTATTTTCACTTTCCATAATACTCCCATCAGCGAATTTCCTCATGTATAGTTCTTCTATATCTCCTTGCAGTTGATTTAAAATTCCATCCTGATATTTTATCTCTATCTCAGTTTTATCTTGTATTCTTTCTAACAACTTCGGCCTTTTCTAGAATTATCTTCTTATTTTGGTTCCGTGTTATCTTTAACTATGTATTCATCTGTCTCTCTACATTTAATTTACTATGAATCCTTTCTTATCTTCTTTGATTCTCCGTTTATCGTGTTGCTATATTTCCTGCTTCCTGCTTACCTTCCCAATATTTTATAATTATACCATGTGTTCCAAGAACTGTTGTAAGATGTTAAGTTCTTATTTAATAATCTGCCATATTAATTCACTGTCTGATTCAGTAACAAAGTTGTTTATAGTCTTGCCAGTCTTATGCTTGAATAGCTCCTGAACCCCTTTGCTATTCTTCTTCTCTCTCCCCCTTTCCCTCTTTTCAATCCCGAGTCCTGTAGGAGTTGTGGTGGTCATTGTAATATCCTAGATAATTTTTCTCCATGGTTACCTGTCACTGACTTGTTCTATTAGAACATACAATGTCCTCCCACATATACTGGTAATCTTGTTTGGCTCTTCCTCGTAGGCTCTGTTCCTGGGTTGTTCACTGAATGATCAACTTCTCCATATTTCCTGGTCCTCTCTTCTTTACAAGGTCAAAGTATTTCAGCTGACGGAGCCAAACCTGGATTGAGATCCTCCTTTCAATTTCAAGCTCTTTTAAGATGGAGATATTTGTGCTTTGACTAGTCCATGGAATTCTTAACATCCTTCTCCAGCTAATCATTCCATTTGAGTCGATTTTTCCATGTCCTTCTTTCTTAAGGTCCACGACTCCTATCCATACATTAGTATGGGAAATACTCGACAGTTTGCCAGCATTATTTTCAGATTCTTAGAAATTTGTTGATCCACTATTTTGTTAATTTTTCATTGCCACCTTTCTGCATCTTTGTTTAATCTCTTCTCCCGATGACCCAAAATTTGCTTTTCTTCAATCTTCATTAAATTCCATCCCTTCTTCACTTTTTCTTCTTCTCAGAATTATGACCGTCTGCAAGGATAAAGTTTAGCTGGAGCTAGAGTGCTTTGAAATAAAATACCTCGATGCTGCAGATTATGTCGGAGTGTACGAGTGGTCTCACACAACTAAATTCGTACATTTTTGTGATGTAGTTGTAGGGTCCATAGTAGGTAGGGTGTTTGTGATGTAGCTGTACGACCCATAATAGCTGCGCCCACAAGATGTGTACCCTCTTGTTCGGAAGTGCGACGAGGCTGTCGGGATTCTTCACATTGGTCAGTTCGTCCCCTCGACTCGCCGATTTCATACTCGCATCACTGTGGCTGCATTCCGTCCAACACGAGAACCAATGTCTCGGATGGATAATCCGCAGTCTCGATATACAGTCGCTACGATCACTGGAACCCCAGCCGGCATCAAAGAGAGCGGAACGCCTTTGAAAGTAGGACGTACCCTCCAAGTGATACAGCTGGGCTTCTGAAGAAAAAAGAAAGGCAAAACAAAAGCGTTATTGCCTAAAATCTCTCGGCTTACTGTTCCACAGCGTTGTTGTGGACTTTATTGTGGAGCGTGTTGAAACAATTGAATGAAATGTGAGCCACCAAGTGACAACAACGTGATATTGGAAGTCCAGCCAAAAAATACTGAGGGACGAAGAGTGTGTTCTGCTACAACTGAAATGTTACCACCTGGGAGTCCAATGGACGTCGCGATTGTACCACAGTTCTCCCACGATCAAAGTCGACAGCCTCCTGGTGTGACTACTGTATTCTTCAACGAGACAATGGTAAGAATAATTATAAAAATAAAAGTCATAAATAAATAAATAAATAAATAAATAAATAAATAAATAAATAAATAAATAAATAAATAAATAAATAAATAAATAAATAAATAAATAAATAAATAAATAAAATAAAATAAATAAATTATTAATTAATAATAATAAAATAACAAAACCAAAACAAATTAAACTATAGGCATGTTGGGTAGTCTACCAATCTACCACTCAGCTCTAAGGCCTGCAGATTACGAGGTGACGCGCGGTCAGCAAGACAAATCTCTCGGTCGTTATTATTAGTTTTCTGGACAGGGTTCGCTACCTCCCCGTCATATAGCTCCTCAGTTCTTCTTAAGTAGGCTGAGAGCACCAACAACTATCCCTCAGATGCAGATACAAACCACCGAGCTGACCGGGAATCGAATCCGGGGTCTGGTGTTAAGGAACAGGCAAGACAGGCCAAGACCATGGGACTGCAATAATAATGATAATAATAATAAAAACATTCTTTTACGCCCCTCTAATTACTTTTACGTTTCTCGGAGACCTCAATGTGCCGGAGCCCGTCCCACAGTAGTTCTTCAAGTACCGATGAATGTGTCGGTAAGAGGCCGTTTTTATCTTGTCAGGGGTTTAAGCATTTTGAATGCTTCAAGTGTCAACGTAGCTGTTGAAATGTGCGACTTCTCTACTCTATAAACTCCTGAGACGGACAGCGTGTTTCCAACGTTCTACATTTATTTCTTTGTAGACATAGAATGAGAGCAATTTAGTTACAAATGTGTCTAATGAGTTGGTTCTAGTCTCTGACTGTGTACGACGTTCATTAATATCAAATACTGTTCCTAGTTACGTAGTGGGACTAATGAACTGTGTGTTACACAATTTACGATGATAATATTGCAATCAGGTATCCAGGTTTCTTAAATCTGAAAACTGTCCGTGGCACTGCAGTGCAACCTAACGCTCAGACCCACGTTCATGGTAGGATCTCTATCGACCAACGAGAACTTGGTAACTATTTGTTGAACACCACACCGGGAGCCTGGATGCATTCTTTATGGAAATAATAACTAAGTAATTAATCCTGTATTCACTCCAGTTATTTTCAGTAGTTTTATTTCATGTTTGAGGACCTTCTATAAATCCTACGCATCATTTTGAAAGTAATGAAGTCTGTGTTTATTGCCTAGGAATGATTAAGGTAAGATGTATCTTTCAAAATTTCTACATGAACACATTTTGTACTGCGATTTCTTGCCACATACCTTTATGCAAATGCTGTATAGCCAGCAAAAAAATAAAAAAAATTACAAAATCCAACCTACAACCTTTTCTTAGAAGCGCATTTGTTATATTGTATTAGCCTTTCCTTTCCTGTATAAAGAAACTTGTGCCTGTAAGCGGAGAGTAAAATAACTAATATGTGCCACTGGAGTGAAATATAGAGTTAAAATGTGATCAACCACGTTCTGTTTCAATAAAGACTGTACTGTATTACTTCAGATGAAGTGTATTCATTACTAGTGATACCTACATACGGCGAGGGACTCCTACGAAACAACTTGGCGAACGAAATGGAATTCGATGGGGTGCTATCAGTATTAATGGGGATTATGGAAGAAAGTAGAACTGGCAGAGTCAGCAAAGAGGATGCATCTGGATGTACTAGGAGTTAATGATATTCGGGTAAGGGAAGATAACGAGGAAGAGGTAGGAGATTATGAAGTTTCCTTGACGGGTGTTAAAAAGGGAAGGGCAGAATGTAGGGTTGGGCTGTTCATCAGGAATGCTATTGCACGCAACATAGTTTCTGTGGCACGTAAATGAGCGAATGATGTGGTTGGATTTGGTAATTGGAGGTATTAGTATAAGAATTGTCTCAGTATATTCACCATGTGAGGGTACAGATGAGGATGCAGTTAATAAGTTTTATGAATCATTGAGTGACATCGTAGTCAGGGTCAACAGCAAGGGTAGGATAGTGCTAATGGGCGATTTCAATGTGAGAGTTGAAATAGAACTGAAGGATACGAAAGGGCGATTGGTAAATGTGGGGAAGACATGGAAGGTAATAGGAATGGGAAGCATTTGCTCGTCTTCTTGGCTAGTATGGGTTTAGCAGTTACGAATACATTCTTCAAGCATAAGGCTATTCACCGCTACACGTGGGAGGGTTGGGGCACCAGATCCATAATAGACTATACCTTAACCGACTTCGAATTCAGGCAATCTGTTAGGAATGTTCGGGTTTTCCGGGGATTTTTCGACGATACAGACCACAATCGGATCTGTAGTGAACTAAGTATCTCTAGGCCGAGGATAGAGAAAGTAAAATACAGTATATCTGCAGACGAATAAGGGTAGAAAATCTCCAGGACGAGGAAATTAGACAGAAGTACAGGGATACGATTAGGGTAAAGTTCCAAACAATGGACAGTAAGCAGGTTCAGGATATAGAAAGAGTATAGGTGGCAAACAGGGATGCTTTAGAAGAAACAGCAAGGGAATGTTTAGGAACAACTGCGTGTAAAGATGGGAAAAATTCGAACATCTTGGTGAAATGATGAAGCGAGAGCAGCTTGTAAACGTATAAAGATGGCTTATCAGAAATGGCTCCAAATAAGGACTGTTGTGGACACGGAATTGTACGTAGATGAAAGAAACAGAGCGAAAAAGTAGTTATTGAATCCAAAAAGTAGTCGTGGGAAATTTGGGTAATAACTGGAAAGGCTAGGTCAAGCAGCAGGGAAACCTTTGTGGGCAGTAATAAAGAATCTTAGGATTGGAGAAAAAAAAAGGAAGTGAATTGTGTTTGGGTAATTCAGGTGAACTCATAATTGATCACAGAGAATCACGAGACAGGTGGAAGGAATATTTTATAATGTTAGTTGCTTTACGTCGCACCGACACTGATAGGAAGGAATATTTTGAAAATCTTCTCATCATAAAAGAACATCTTCCTAGTGACGTCGCGAACAACCGAGTCCAAGGGGAGGAGGACAATGATATTGGTGAAATTACGCTTGATGAAGTGGAAACGATGGTAAACAAATTCCAGTTTCATAAAGCAGCAGGAATAGATGAAATTAGGCCTGAAATAGTGAAATATAGTGAGAAGATGGGATGAAATGGCTTCCTAGAGTAATAAGATTAGTGTGTTGGTGAGATGATTGGACAAATGCAGTAATTGCACCTATCTACAAGCAATAACTATCGAGGTATCTCATTGATCACTATACCAGGCAAAGTGTTCACTGGCATCTTGGAAGGAAGGGTGCGATCCGTGGTTGAGAGGAAGTTGTAAGAAAACCAGTGTCGTCTGAGACCACAGAGGGCTGTCAGGATCAGATTTTCAGTATGCGCCAGGTAATAGAAAAATGCTACGAGAGGAATAGACAGTTTTTTCGTAGATCTAGAGAAAGCATATGACAGAGTACTGAGAGAAATGATTTTCGCCACGCTGGGGGCTGTGGGATTAAGTGTAGATTATTAAAATCAATTAGAGGCATTTATGTTGACAATTGGGCTGCAGTGAGAATTGCAGTGAGAATGAGTTCTTGGTTCAAGGGAATTGTAGGAGTTGATCATAGTTTACACGGATATTCTGCTGAAAGGTATAAAGTGGCAGGGAGGGATTCAGTTAGGTGGAAATGTAGTAAGCAGTCTGGTCTACGCTGACGACTTGGTCTTGATGACAGATTGTGCCGAAAACCTGTGGTCTAATATCTTGGAACTTGAAAATAGGCGCAATGGGTATGGCATGAAAATAAGCCTTTCCAGGACTAAACTGATGTCAGTAAATAAAAAATCCAAGAGAAATGAATGTCAGATTGCGGATACAAAGCTGGAATAGGTAGACAATTTCAAGTATTTAGGATGTGTGTTCTCCCAGGATGGTAGAATTGTGAGAGTTAATCAAGGTGCAGTAAAGCTAATGCAGTGAGCTCGCAGTTGCCATCAACAGTGTTCTATAAGAAGGAAGTCAGCTCCTGGGCGGAACTATCCATCGGTCTGTTCTCGGACCAACTTTGCTGTACGGGAGTAAACGCGGGGTGGACAAAGAATATCTCACTTTCTACACTTGAAGTGTAGTAACACTGCAGTTACAGCCACTAAGTTATCGGTACTGATCAAACCTTTTTTCTAAGTTGTCTCTTAAACTTCCCTAACAGTAAATAATATACGTACTTTCTCATTTTCAAACAAAAACGTTTGAGTAACTCTTCTTCCTTTCAGTGCACAGTTCGAATTGTTCCCTTAAAAATATAAGGCAGGACAACGAGTCTGTGCTTTCACCGCTTAGCTCACGAACCTTCAAAACGAACACTACTACCAGTGGCTCCTGTATAATTTAATAAATATTTAGTTGAGATCACTTGGATATTTTACCATCAGCTAAATATGTCATTTCTTTTACCGACATCTGATAACTATCAACATATAGGCCTACAGACACATTCATATCTTGGTGAATTTTGAGTAAATTTGGCAAATCATCCATCTTCTTGTTTTCCCTACTCTTCATTTACAGTCTCCTACATTCAGGATCTTTTATTTTAACACATTTCGATGCCAAATATGTTGGAAAGTTTGGCAAAATAATTGCACACGCATCAGGAAGAAGCTCATTAGGTTTAGGTGCTAGTATAGTTACGTTGCCTTTACCATCGCAAATTGAATTCCCTGTTGAAAAACTTTCGTCTGTGAAATGTTTTATGCACACGAATTAATCCTTCCCACGTTCCCTAATTATCCCGTTTAAAGCGACAAATCTATTTTTGTTTTAATTTCTGAAGGAAATCTCAACGAGGTAACAAAACCTTATTTTATTTTCTATAGTTGCTATGATACAAATTCAGTCTGCGCCTTCACAAATAATAATGTTATTGATTTATGTCCCAATAACTACTATTACGGTTTTTTGGAGACGCCGAAATGCTGGAATTTTGTCCCTAGGAGTTTTTTAACGTGCCAGTAAATTACCGATACGAGGCTGGCGTATTTGGACACCAGACTGAGCAGGATCGAATCTGCCAAGCTACTCAGCCTTGCTGCACCTTCACATATTTCGACAATAGCTTCATGCTTACCTTGTTATCAACTCGAACATATCCGTGAAAAATAAAACGAAACACAAGACGAAGTTCACTACACATCAACGTACACAAATAGCTCTCGTGCTTTCACCTTGGCCTCCGCTGCGCGTTGCCAAACTTACGTGACTCCGGCTTGTAACTAGTCGGCTATGGTATTGAATCAATATGTAAAAAAAAAAAAAACGATAATTACCACACTTAAGTTGATACTTAAGTTGATAGAATGATAACCTTTACGTCTCTATCGAAATTCGCTCCGAGAGCATCAAAAACTCAATTTTGTAACATTTAAAAAATATATTTTCTACACATCCACCCCCACTCCCACGATATATCCCGCAGATCCGGGTTCTTTTTGTTGTGTACAAATTGTTGTGCTTCCCTCCACTTCTAATTCGCAATCGCCGCTACTGTCAGATACCGTGTGCAGGCATTCTAAAATGATGTTGGTTCATGCGCCCATGAACGTATAATTTATTGGCAATTCTCACTATTTTCGGTACTTTTCTACTTGTTTGAATTTAAGTATGATGTTGCGCTTACCTTTAATTATGTTACGTTTAGTTATTTTTCGTTGATTTATAACA
Organism: Anabrus simplex; assembly: GCF_040414725.1. Lineage (NCBI taxonomy): Eukaryota > Metazoa > Arthropoda > Insecta > Orthoptera > Tettigoniidae > Anabrus > Anabrus simplex. The sequence continues at coordinate 1,577,267,986 of NC_090265.1, forward strand.
AGTTCCCCATGGCGTGCAATCATGTTACAGGTCTTACGAACACTGTTAGCTTATTTCTTCCTTTTGCTTCGCTAACCTGCGTCATTTTTACGTCGCCTGTTGATTGGTCACATTACCTTCACATGACTGCTTGCGTCACCGGTAACTTGTCTCCTTCTGGTACCGAGAATGTGTTCTTCCGCGTCTTTCTATTTTTTCATTGGTTATTTCTGTTTTTTCCCTTGCCTTGATTATGTTATTAATTGTATGGAAATTATGAATATTCTTTCTGGACTTCTCTTTTTTCATTATTGTGTATTTTTTGGTAAGGTTTCTCATGCACTTTTTAGTAATTATTATTGTTAGTCTTGCAGCACTACTTTTTGTTGAATCTGGAATCTTCTGCAGTGCTTCTTAAGGACTGCTACTCAACATGCTCTGCTCCACTCTGCTCTGCACTCCGTATTGGACTCCGCTCCAGAACTCGACTTGAAGACTCGGCGCGAGGACTCGTTTCCTCACTTTGCTTCGGGCAGCTCAATAGAATTGCCAATTCTCTGCAATGTCCATGCGGACTATGCATCCGGCCTGATAGCCTCGCTGCGTGTTTAGAAGCGGCATTTTCTCACGACATGCATTCACTTTGCCCTGCTTGCGGCTGTTGACATGGGCTTGCCCTGTTGTATAGACGAAGAATGTCAAGCCGAGTACCTTCTACTTCGCACCAGCTGGCCTGTTCAGCAATTCTATTTTATTAAATTTCATTAATGCCAGCTTGGAGTTAGCATTCTGCTTTACTTTTATGGACACTTTTAATCTACGTTTGTCAGTACGTCTGATTTAGAAGATGACATTTTCTACTGAGCTGGTTTGCCTAAAAGGATTTGTATTTTACACTGCAGTGTTGGACTATTAATCTGACAGCTCAATGTTTTCATTATTGTTAATTTTATCTCCCCGGTGGAGAATTTAATGTTGTAAGTCTGCCTCAAGTTCGTTATTAAATTTCGTGTCCTTTTCAAGCTATTGTTAAAGCAACCCATGTTTTTTTCTATTTAGCTTCGTCATTTGATGTTTTTGAATATTCATTTACTACTATGTAAAGTTTCAATACTGGTTTGGCTTGCGCCAGCCTTTCACATTTAATGCAATATTCAGATAATTCTGAATTTTCTCAGTTTCAATTTATAATCACTATCATGTGCACGGCCGGTGGTCAGCTCGGCTCAAGGCTAGGTGTACGTCACTTAAATTTCGTATTTAATCATGGATCAAATTATTCAAATAATTTATTGTTGTTTTTTTTCTGAAAGATTATAATAAATGTTGTTGTTGACTGCTGATCCTTTTATCTTTCATTCCCGTAAAACTGGGAATTACTCCCTGTCCTTTCCTGGTTTTACCAGATGTCTTCTAGGCTGTCCACGCGACAATTTCGATGTTCACTACTACTGTAACAGATGGCAGAGTAAATCGAATCTCTTTCGGGCGATCTATGGCTCAATTTTACTGAATACTGTCGGGTAAACACTAAATATTTCACCAGCAATCCTTTGCATGCTCACATTGTACAAGATGGAGTATCGAATGGACTTTTTCCGACCTTCAAAATCCGACTACCCGTGCCGGGTTTGAACCCGCAACCTTGGGATCTGAGGCCGACACTCTAAAGTGGAACCTCGATATCTCGAATCATCTCGGGATCTAAATTTTATTTCGAGTTAGCGAAATTTCGGGATATAGAGAATATCGTTTTTGAGCATGTGTAGCACCACGATAGCACATAATTTAATCATATGTATCTACGGGTTTATAGTGAATAGATTATTTTTAACAATATTTAAAAATATACAAATAAACTATATTTTACGGCATCACTTTAATTACAGTATAGCCCTAATTATAGTAATTTTTTAGAAGACAGGATGCAGTACATACAGCACATATGTTTAAAATTTTGTTCAGCATGTTCTGCATTTCGTGTGCGCGGGTACGAGAAGGGGACGCGTGAGGACTGACGCCATGAAAGTTCCTACGCAAGGAGCGAGAGCGGTGGAGATAATTGTGCGACAGAAACAACGAGATTCGTAAATGGAGCTTGTCATCCGCGACTTCGGGGTTGCTTTCGTACGTGACCGGTAATTAATTCACACCCGAGAAACCGAGAGGTTTCACCAATTTTCCGATCACTGGAAGTTTTAGTTTTTCGGTTTCCGTCATATTAGCTCCTAGCATCACTGTAGCCCTGTAACCCTTTCTTTACTTTCTTTGCTCACAAACCACAAATGCCATATTGCACAGTTAATGTTGCAGAAAATTCGAGTTGCAGACTGTTTTTTTTTTTATTCAAGGAAAGAAATAATGTTTTCTACCAGAGAATTTCGAGTAATAGAGAAATAAAAACATGCGAAGAACAGGAAAAATGGCCTGTAAATTTATGTTACTTCGAGATACTGAAAATTCGAATAATAGAGGTTCAAGATATCGATGTTCAACTGTAATTCCTGCTGTGAAATAACCCAACAGTAGGTCAACAGCTTGACAATAGGTGTGGGAGTCGAGAAAGCGGGTACTTACCACAAATGATGTCGAGTGTGCACAGGGTCATATACGGGAAGATGTCGAAGGCCTCTTGTCCAACTTCTTGCTGCAGTCTCTTCACCAACACATCGCTCTGCTCCAGGAAAACATCAATGAAGTCCTCGAGAATCTTGAAATGAAAGGCCGGGGTTAAAAACTTTTCGCCGAGCATGCCACATGGAGCCTGCAGTGAGCAAGGAAGTGTCATAGACCAAGAAGCTCGACTGCTTCAAACCCACCTCCCAGAGTCCGGATAACCTTCCGAGAAAAGCAATTCGCGTCCGAATTGTCCCTTCGGTTGCATCCGAATTGGCTCCGAAACACAGAATCAATCCCCTATTAATAATTTTTGACCGTGTCGGCAACCGGCACAATTCTTATCCTCGCCGCAAGATGGGGCTTCATTCCATCCCTGACCCGGTTAATGACTGGAAAACATCTTGTAGGTTTTCATTCAGATGAAAAATACATTTACACAAACGATATTTTAATTTTACACAACTCTCTGGTGAAAACTCACTCCACAAGCCAAATGGTCGAGAGAGTTGCCAGGCTCCGTTCCTGATACCTAAGATTAAATGGTGTGGTCAAGGGCGCCCATACTCGGGGGCAATAGGGGACGTGCCCCTCCCCCCGTAGCTCTCAGCGAAAGGAAAACATTAATATAGCGAGGCGTTTTCCTTTCAAGAAAATGATTTAAAAGTCGGTATTACGTAGAAGTGGTAGCGGATACCGTGGGTGGTATTCTACCGTGGAATACAAGTCGCCATTAATCTTCAAAAATATTAAAAATACTACATACCTCAAGGTCTAGGCCCCACCTATAAGCTATCCTATGGGCGCCCCTGGATCCAGGCACATATGTTTAAAATTTTATTCAGCATGTTCTGCATTTCGTGTGCGCGGGTACGAAAAGGGGACGCGTGAGGACTGACGCCATGAAAGTTCGTACGCAAGAAGCGAGAGCGGTGGAGATAATTGTGCGATAGAAACAGAAGAGGGCAGGTCTCGAGAGCGTACCACGTGATAATGCCGTGGGGATGAAAATCGCAGAGAGCCAACATTCCGCACAGAATATTTATATGGATAACCAGCCTAACGAGACGGAAAAGTGGAGTTAAATACAACTTCCACCTCGATTTCCAATATAATTAGGATAACTAATGACACTTTATGCCCCTCAAGAATTTGGAAGAAAAATTGACCGGAAGGGATGTGCTATATATTCCCGAGTACGGTAATGTAAATTACGCAGTTGTGGTACTATCACATAAAGCAAGCGTCCCCACGCGATACACAGAACACATGGCCTGCTACGGTAATTCCCCCGATTGCTTCAAAGGATAGATGACGCTTTGGACGACTGCAAGAAGTTTACGATCGAATTCATTTCCGCATACAATCTAGACTCATGAGGTCATCTTAGCTATCTCTCGAACGCACTGCTTCACTGATATTCGTGATATCAATGGAATAGATTGATATCCTCTCTGGGAGGTTTCTAGGGTCAGCCACCTTGTGCCAGTTTTAAATAAAAAGGACAGACAAACGCGCACCCCGGTCAGTCTTGGAGGTGACACGTTGCTATCTGCACGTCAAGCGGTCGCAAAAAGAAATATTTACTTTGCGCTGTGATAAATGGAAACAATATACTGAAAAACCGTGCTTGACAACATAAAATTATTTAGAAACATTTCGGGACGTATTTTGTGTGGTAGTTTCCGAATTATGTATATTTCTTAGACATGTAAAGACGGGATTATTATCCTCAGTTTGAACGTCTCGGATGGTGGTCGGCACGACCATATAAAACTAAGGAGTGTAGTGTAAACGAGCTCATTCCTGAAAGATAAGAAAAATAGTTTCATAACAGTAAAGCCGCGCCAAAACACAGATAAACCCGGATACATTCAAAGCGGGACTAGATTCTTGATATCACTATAAAGTGTGATATGAAGTTACGTAAACGTGTAGCTAATATTTTGTGATAATGCAACAGCTTTCTTCAGTGGAGAACGAGATGAAAAACATGTTACAGGAAACAGCGACTCAGTTCTGGACCCCTGATATGCCAAGGACAATCGCCGCTGTAATGGAGCTCTAAATCTTCCCAGCATAGGCCTTTCCAGAGGTTCGAAGGACAGCACAATGCAGTAATCAGATGAGTGCATAATCCCATTATAAGTAATTATGAATTCGTAGCTTGTAAATAAAACATTATTATATTAGGGTGTATATGTATCCTATTTAGGTATTTAGTATAGGAAGCTTTTGAGTGAGTTAATTTAGTTAAATTTGGCTAGAAATAATGAAGGGATCGTTGTAATTACTCAACTTTAATTATTAGTTCACAGTAAACGTGTAGTTAAATTTTTGGGAACGTATTAGATGTAAAGTTTCAAAATAGGATTTTTTTATTTATTTTGTGGGTGCTTTAGGTTAAAGGTTAAGGTGGTGGCATATAATAGCATAATTACATGTAAATAGAGCTTAATAAATGCATGTTTTTGAAGCAGGAATTCACACGATACATGTTTATGTCAGAAGTTTTGTAGCATAAGGTCCATGGCTGCAGATTTGCTGTATGGTGTACTATGAATGACGCTGGGATTCGAATCCAAGACTTCAGTTTAAACAGAGCTTTCCGTAAGGAAGCATTCCATATTAATTTCCTCTTCTCTCCTGAATTTTAAAGAAGTATTTTTTATGTGACAGGTCATTTGAGTTTAACAGTGATGTTTTTCCTTGGATATGCTCAGGTCATGAACCCCGGTCTATATTTCTTGTGGCTGTGTCAGCAGGAATTTATATAGCAAGAAAATTCCTTTTAACGAAATGATTATTTCAAGTTGTGATTTGTTTATCCTGCCAAAGGTACTGGCAGTGACATTATGTGAGATGGGATTTAAGAGATTATGTTCTCAATAGAATGAGACGATTAAAGTATTGTGTGAGGTTTTAATGCAGGGTTGACATTTAAAAGGGCTTTGTGTGGTGAAAACCTGCGCCAGCAATGCGAACGGCGGATCATGTCTGCTATGTGTCTGCCCTCAACTGTCAGTGTTAATGAATGGCCTTCTTTTGGGATGTGACGACCGCTAGGGAGAGAAAGAAAACACATTTAATCGACCTTGCATTTAACCAAGCCTGTATGTAGATGTCATAAGAGAGGTTAAAGTTCTTTTAAGTTATTTAAATACCAGGAAATAGTTCGGCCATAAGGTTCGGTAATTAATTAATAACTGTAGATGGTAGGAACCCCTTTTCATAAATAAAGTATTTAGGATTTTACTTTCCTCCAACCCACCATGATGGCAGAAGATCTATGAATCGAATCCCGGCAAAACCAACGTGAATTCGTCCGAGATTTCCTTGACCTGCACAGAAATGTACATACAGCCAGTGGTTGATTTTGTATTAATTGTATTTGTTCCGAGGTATCTGTGGAACAGCAGAGGTGAAAGAAGGTGCGGGGGTGAACGGGCCTCAAAATACGAAATTAAAGTTAAGATAAAATTTAACAAGGTTATATTTTCTTTTCAAAATCAAGAAATAACAAGCATGGCAGGTACAGAGTAGCAAGGCAACAAAAGTACAATTACAGTATTTACAGGATTTGGGCTTCGAGCCCCGAACTCGCAATTCTTGGGCAACTAGCCCAACTTTACCTCAAAACAAGTTTTAACAGAGGGGCAGAAAACCCCATTCATGCCCAGGAGCACTTGCTCTAAATTACACAGAAAAGCCTCCTCGAGGCATACAACACTCAATTTTCAAGAAAGAGCCACTCGCTCTCAAACCTTAAGCCTATCAAAGGCCACACCAAATTCCACTTTCAAGTTGTCCTCCACGGACACGAAAACAGGGGTAAAATACCCAACCTACTGAGGCCTATTAAGTAAGGAAAGGTTAATTACGTGGCCTCTAAAATACCAACTTGAGAGGAGGCGTTCTTGCACTCCTAACACATTTTATATAAAACCTACTTGGCACTAGGCCGTTACTGCAAGGGGTAATCCCATACCAAAGAGGTGACTTTAGAATGAAACAATTTACATTACGTTAAGGAAGAAACGGTTGAGAAAAAAATAAGTTCACCTCAATGCAATATGAGTGGGAGCTCAAGAGGGTTAAGCACTCTCTATCCCAATATGCAGCTTAAGAGAGAATAGATACTAAGAGTCTTTACATTTTAGGGAAAGGTTACATGGTGGAAAAGCATCGGACCTGCCCCGAGAGTTAAACTGCTGAGCTAGCAAGAAAAGAAGTTATTAAACGGCCATTACCTTGTTGTTGAACTGCTGCCCGAAGAAAGAGGCGCTTCCCGCCCCCTGCTATGTACTTTACACACCAAAAGATGTTACTGGAGTGGCGCGGAGACCCGAAAATCAGCAGTTTATATACTCTTGCGGAAAGTTCGAGGCGTTCCAGGAATGAGTACACCCGCCCACAATCATTTTATTGGCTAGGGTTAAGCAACATATCCCCTTTGGGGATGATACACCTGATTGGTCATAAATTAAGTAAAGAAATTCGGGATTGGCTAAATTCAAAACAAGGGGAAAGAAAGGGTTAATACTGCCAACTTAAACCATGACTGCAAGAAATTTAACAAAGAACAAACTTATGAATTCAAATTTTCTCCAAAAAACAGTTCTTTCACTTCGCACTAGGGTGCACCATTGTAGTTCTTCAGTAGTGTCATCTAGAAGAGAAAGTTCACACTTCTTACTACAGGCAAAACAAAAATACATCGAAAACGACCCAGTTCAGAAACTTCAAAATTTCCAAGTAGTGACATCTTCTGAGAAACTTGAAAATTAACACCTTAGATAAAGTTCAGACTTCCTCCAGTAGGGGAGTTTCAACTGGCGCAAAGTTTGAATTAGCGACGTGGAAGTTTACCGCCCGGTACAGACCCCCCCCCAAAAGTCCCTCCAAGGGGTAACACAGAAGAACATAAACTTTTATTTCAACATAAGGTCCAAGCTATGATGTTGATATGGAAGTTAATTGCAGAAGTATTTACCAACAAATTTTCTTAAAATGATTGGATCCAGTTTCAAAATTCTTGTAGTAACTGTTGAAGTAATGTCTTTATGTTTGTAGTTGAATTCAGAAGGAAACTTTTAGTTTTTTAAAGTCCACCAGATATTGCAGTAAAAATCCAAAACAAAGGTAGTAATGTTGAACTGGAATGTCCATATAGCTGGATATGTACTTTAAACATCGATAAGTTTGACGGCCAGACCAGCCGCCGCTGCTTGAGTTCAGAGGAGGCCGCTCGGACCCCTCAAGTACCCTGAGATACCGCTCGCCCGCACTATGAGAGGAGTAGTGGAGTTGAAGCACGCCGCGCCCCCGGCGAACATGCAGGTCGCGGGCCAGTTACCGGTTGTGCGCCGCACATCAGCCTTGGCCGGGAGGAGGACTCCGGCTCGCCGTACACAGGTTGGCCTCACTGGAGAAGGGCGGGCCCGTACCCTGCCTCAGGAGCGGTACGGCGCCGCGCTGCTGCGGGGGCACTGAAACATTAAAGCTCGGCAGCAGAATTTTGTTTGACCAGAATGATTTTTTTTAAAGGGCACAGGCTTTGTGGAGAGGTTGAGGGGCCAGCGGCGTGAAGATATTCATGTCATGTATAAGCCACTGGGTGTTATGTTAGCAGGAGACGGGAGCGTGGTAATGGCCGTGGTAAGGACAGGATGGCAGTTCAACTGATCGGGGGAGGTTTACAAAAAATAATTACACACAAAGGAAACAGATTCCAAGGGCAGAAGGCCTTACGAGTGAAACCCCTCAAACAAAATATAACCTTCATATTTCTTTTCAAAATTATATGAAGCAAGTCAACACAGAAATTACACCGGTTTCACCTGTGACAGGTGAACCCTAAATATACTCTCGGTGGCTGGATTACTTAATAACAACGTAACCGGCGTAAGGTAATCTAGAATAGTACACGGCCCATGAAATCTGGGGGCAAGCTTGCCCGCGGGAACAAAATTCTTGACCATCACCTGGTCACCTACCTTCAAATTGGTGGGTCTCCGTCCACGATCGTATCTTTCCCTAACCTTTTCATGAGACACTTTAAGATTGGCTTTAGCCTTCTTCCAAAGATCTTTAATGTTATCTGGGTCTATTGTCTCAGGTAGAATGTCACTCAGAGACCAGAGGTTAGAGAGCGGCGTGTTGGGAACAAACTTGAACATCAAAGAAGCTGGAGTAAACTTATGAGATTCATGAACCGCCGAATTCAAAGCAAAAGCTAACCAATGTAGGGACGTGTCCCACCTAGAATGATCTTCATGATGATAGGCAATAAGCGCGGACCTGAGATTACGATTAACCCGTTCAGCCAGAGATGGTTGAGGGTAATAAGCAGAAGTTGTCACCTGAGAGATGGACAGGTCGAAGCAGAATTTACGAAATAAATTAGATGTGAAAGCCTTAGCATTATCAGACACAATATATTGACACGGACCAAAAGAAGCAAAGATAGAATTTAGACAAGTAATGGTGAACTGAGCGGTAGCCAGCTTAGTCGGAAATAACCAGGAAAATCTTGTAAAACCATCTACACATACAAAGATGAACTTGTTGGCATTTCCCTTTGACTGGGGGAAGGGTCCTACATAATCAATATACAGGCGTTCCATAGGGCACGACGCTTGGTGAGAAGACAACAGGCCTACCTTGGTGGACATGGTGAGTTTACTAAGCAAGCAGGATTTACAAGCCTTTACTAGTTCACGGATTTCACCGTCCATACCCTTCCAGATGAACATTTCACGAATCTTCTCACGAGTTTTAATGATGCATAGATGCCCCCCTAATGGGGTCTCATGATAGTACTTAAAGATCATAGGTACAAGAACAGCTGGAACGACAACTTTCATCATCTTATCATGCCTCGAAGGGCAACATAGAACACCATTCCTCAGTACATAAGGGACGACATGTTCCCCAGAAGAAAGGGTTTCCTTTATCGGAGCCAGCGTCGGATCTTCACGTTGGTATTTCTCGATATCCATAAAGAGCATGGGAGCATCTGTTAAGATGGCATTAACATCAGATAGCATGGACTCGGGAGGAGATGAACTATCGACCGGTTCATGGGTGTCGACGTCGCTGGAAAACATACGGCTAAGTCCGTCTGCAACGACATGTTCGGTACCTCTGATATGCCTGACATCGAATTGGAAGGCAGAAATTCGGATGGCCCAACGGGCTATACGACCAGTACGACGCGGCCTACCTAAGACCCAGCTTAAGGCTTGATTATCTGTCTCCAGGTCGAATTTGACATGTTCCAGATAGAGACGGAACTTTTCTAAGGCAAATAAGACTGCCAAACCTTCGAGTTCATAGATGGAATACTTGGCTTCTTGAGCCGACAAAGTCCTAGATGCATAGGCGATGGGTCGCCTCCCTAGTTCAGTCTCTTGAAGAAGGACTGCAGCTACCGCCGACGACGACGCGTCAGTTTGGACGATGAATTTCTTCGAGAAATCGGGCATAGCAAGGACAGGGGCATTGCAGAGAGCTAATTTAAGATCTTCAAAAGCGGCTTGTTTAGAAGGTCCCCACTCAAATTTGATGCCTTTCCTACGAAGAAGGTTCAAGGGCGCCGCTCTACGAGCGAAGTTAGGAATAAACTTCCTGAAGAAATTCACCATACCAATGAACCTGGCGATACCTTTGATGTCCTTGGGAGGTTTAAAATCACGGATGGCCTGTGTTCTAGAATGATCGACTGCCACACCATCAGGTGACACAATATGCCCTAGGAATGACATGGAGGGCTTAGCAAAGGCAACCTTGGACAACTTCACAGTTAACCCAGCCTTACGAAGGCGATTGAGAACTTCTCACAGATGATCTAGATGTTCTTCAAAGGTCTCCGAAAATACGACGACATCATCCAGGTAGTGATACAAGTACTCAAATTTGATGTCGGAGAAGACCCTATCTAGCAGTCTAGTGAGTACAGCTGCTCCCGTGGGGAGCCCGAAAGGCACGCGGTTGTATTCATACAAATTCCAATCCGTGGCGAACGCTGTAAGATGTTTAGACTCTTCGGCAAGGGGAATTTGATTGTAGGCCTGATTCAAATCCAAGATGGTGAAGAACTTGGCCTTACGGAACCATGAAAAACAAGAATGAAGGTCGGGAAGGGGCACAGATTGTAACACCACCTTCCGATTGAGAGCCCTATAATCAATGACAGGCCTGAAGCCCCCTTGGGGTTTCGGGACTAGAAAAATAGGCGAAGAATACGCCGACTTAGAGGGCCTAATAATACCATCCTTCAACATTTGATCAATAATTTCTTTCAGAGCCTTCATTTTAGGTGGAGACAGCCTATATGGTGGAAAACGGACCGGAATCGAATCCGTGACCTCAATTTTGTATTCAATAAGGTCAGTAACACCAAGAGTATCAGAGAACACCTCTGGAAAGGACTGACACAACTTACGAATACTATCAGCCTGCTCCTCAGGTAGATGTCTAAGGTCTAACAACATCTCATCCTGGGTAGGCGAAATAGATGAACATGATGCAGAATTACATTTTAACAAGGGGATTTTACAATTGGAAGCAAATTTGAATGTGCACGACTTACTCTGAAGATCGAGCACAAGATCAGTGTGAGAAATGAAGTCAGCTCCCAATATGATGGGGCAAGACAAGTGCTTAGCCACAAACAATTTGATTTTCCATGTAAATTTAAAAATACGAATTTTGACCTGTAAAGAACCTAGAATTTCTAATGGAGATGAATTAGCCGAAACATATTGGATCGCAGACAAACAATAGTCAGGAAGCTTACAAACAGATTTCAATTTTGCATACCATTCAGCCGAAATAATAGAACAAACACTGCCTGAATCTATTAGAGCTGTTATAGGCTCATTATTTAACTCAATTTTGAGAAAAGGCACCGGTGCGGGGGTATCCGCCGCAATCCTAAGACATTCTTTGGGACATTCAAAAGATGAATTTGAAGACTGAACTTTCCCTGAATTTTCGACCTGTTTACCAGGGGCTGAGCCTCGGGAAGATGGATTAGTCGACTCAGCCGAAGCCACTAGTCACTTTTTATTATTGGCATTGGTGGAATTTGCACCAGAAGTTGAGCAGGGGGGGGGGTGCTATTCGAATTTGGCCAATTCTTAACAATATGTGAGAAAGCCCCACATTTAAAACAGCCTTGTGATGAGCCAGCTCCATTATTTGCCCTACTAGATTTGATCAATGGGCACTTGTTCCGAAGATGGTCAGGCGACCCGCAAGCATAACATTTACGAGGTGTGACTGGTCGGCGAGGTGGAGGCCGAGGATTACTAAAAGAAGGAGGGGGTTCTTTCGCGACACGCAAGGAATCGGCGTATCTAACTCCTTCCGCTGAGACGGCCAATGCTTCAAGTTCAGAGAAGGTTTGCGGGCACGCCGCGAAACACAAATATGACCTATAGGATGGTGAGATACCTTCCACAATAGCTTGTACAATCTGATCCTCAGGGAAGTGAAGAGCAAACACCCTAGTATAGAACTTAATATCTTGGATGAAATCTGCCAAGTTTTCATCCAACCGCTGTACACGATAATAGTACTTCTGAATAAGGGAGGACCTTGCCCTAGCCGGGATGAAGTTAGCTAGCAAGTGGGCGTGGAAGTCCTCAATAGATGATTGCTCGGCAATGGCTCTTACTAATTTGTCTGAGAGAATACCAATTGCATAGGGATAGATGATTTGCAAAATCTGACATGGAGAAAGAGAAAAAACAAGGGCATGATCCTGGAACTCAATTAAAAACCTTAAGAATGAAATAACTTCACTGGTAGTGTTAACAGAAAATTTAGAGATACCTCTGAGCAACATTGCTAATGGATGAGGCAAGCTGCTGAACCCCGGTGACATAGTAGGTAAAGGTTTAAGTGGCAAGGAAGTTAATTCAGAACGTACATTATTCAACGAGGTACGGCGTTCAGACTCGTTGTCCAATGGGGCAGAGGTTGTCTGAGCTCCAACGGTTTTCCTATTGACGTCTCCCTTAGGAGGCTCTTCCTCGCTACCTACATTCACCGTGGTGGGTTGATCAGTTTTGGGAGGAACTTCCCCAGTTAACAATTGGGTAACTTTACTGGACAATTCAGAAAGATTTTCAAGAACCATACTAGCTTCCTTCCTCTGAACGTCATTCAAATTTAGAGACAACAGATCGTTAACTCTATTTGAAAAATGAAATAGCCTGGCTTGCACACGCTTAATTTGATTAGGAGAAGGATCATTTTCTTCAAAAAACTAACTACAGATGCTAGCTCAGTAGTATTGTCAGTGATCGTGGAAAGAGAGTCGTCAATTTCTTTCTCTCCCAAAGTGGGGTTGGAAATGGGCAAATCAAGGGACCCTCTAAGCTTATTTGTGTCTAACGCAACCGTGCCTCCAGATTGCACATTTCTAATAGTTAACTCATAGATCAACTCCTCCTGGCGCAAATAGTTAAGATGGAGAACATCGCGAGGGCCGGGCATGATGACAGAACAATTTTGAAAAAGGAAAAATCAAAAAATTCCAGCAACTGAGAAAATTGTTAGAGTTCGGATCAAAGCAATGTTTAGCCGTCAAAAGGGGCTAAATTGAGACCCATTCAACCACGCTCTGCTACCACATGTTCCGAGGTATCTGTGGAACAGCAGAGGTGAAAGAAGGTGCGGGGGTAAACGGGCATCAAAATACGAAATTAAAGTTAAGATAAAATTTAACAAGGTTATATTTTCTTTTCAAAATCAAGAAATAACAAGCATGGCAGGTACAGAGTAGCAAGGCAACAAAAGTACAATTACAGTATTTACAGGATTTGGGCTTCGAGCCCCGAACTCGCAATTCTTGGGCAACTAGCCCAACTTTACCTCAAAACAAGTTTTAACAGAGGGGCAGAAAACCCCATTCATGCCCAGGAGCACTTGCTCTAAATTACACAGAAAAGCCTCCTCGAGGCATACAACACTCAATTTTCAAGAAAGAGCCACTCGCTCTCAAACCTTAAGCCTATCAAAGGCCACACCAAATTCCACTTTCAAGTTGTCCTCCACGGACACGAAAACAGGGGTAAAATACCCAACCTACTGAGGCCTATTAAGTAAGGAAAGGTTAATTACGTGGCCTCTAAAATACCAACTTGAGAGGAGGCGTTCTTGCACTCCTAACACATTTTATATAAAACCTACTTGGCACTAGGCCGTTACTGCAAGGGGTAATCCCATACTAAAGAGGTGACTTTAGAATGAAACAATTTACATTACGTTAAGGAAGAAACGGTTGAGAAAAAAATAAGTTCACCTCAATGCAATATGAGTGGGAGCTCGAGAGGGTTAAGCACTCTCTATCCCAATATGCAGCTTAAGAGAGAATAGATACTAAGAGTCTTTACATTTTAGGGAAAGGTTACATGGTGGAAAAGAATCGGACCTGCCCCGAGAGTTAAACTGCTGAGCTAGCAAGAAAAGAAGTTATTAAACGGCCATTACCTTGTTGTTGAACTGCTGCCCGAAGAAAGAGGCGCTTCCCGCCCCCTGCTATGTACTTTACACACCAAAAGATGTTACTGGAGTGGCGCGGAGACCCGAAAATCAGCAGTTTATATACTCTCGCGGAAAGTTCGAGGCGTTTCAGGAATGAGTACACCCGCCCACAATCATTTTATTGGCTAGGGTTAAGCAACATATCCCCTTTGGGGATGATACACCTGATTGGTCATAAATTAACTAAAGAAATTCGGGATTGTCTAAATTCAAAACAAGGGGAAAGAAAGGGTTAATATTGCCAACTTAAACCATGACTGCAAGAAATTTAACAAAGAACAAACTTATGAATTCAAATTTTCTCCAAAAAACAGTTCTTTCACTTCGCACTAGGGTGCACCATTGTAGTTCTTCAGTAGTGTCCTCTAGAAGAGAAAGTTCACACTTCTTACTACAGGCAAAACAAAAATACATCGAAAACGACCCAGTTCAGAAACTTCAAAATTTCCAAGTAGTGACATCTTCTGAGAAACTTGAAAATTAACACCTTAGATAAAGTTCAGACTAACTCCAGTAGGGGAGTTTCAACTGGCGCAAAGTTTGAATTAGCGACGTGGAGGTGTACCGCCCGGTACACTATTTTTTCCTTGTTTGATGATATGTGTGGTTTGGTTTGTCTGTTATGAGTACATTCTGATTCACACTCACGTAATATTCTGGGTTCATATTTTCTCGGGTCCAGGTATTGGATAATTATATTTAAGTGTATTATCCCAATTTGTTGGTGGTGTAAATGTTAGGTGGGCATTAACCACACAAATAGTTTCAAGTATTATTCTTGTTTAGTTTTAACATGGTTCCCAGTGTCGAAAGGAATGTAATAAAGGGTTCGCTTTGGTCGAAGGAGCTATACCAGATGAATGGAGAGTTGCTATAGTAGCCCCTGTGTATAATGGACAGGGTGATAGACATAAAGCTGAAAATTACAGGCCAGTAAGTTTGACATGCATTGTATGTAAGCTTTAGGAAGGCATTCTTTCTGATTATATTAGACATGTTTGTGAAATTAATAACTGGTTCGATAGAAGGCAATTCGGTTTTAGGAAAGGTTATTCCACTGAAGCTCACCTTGTAGGATTCCAGCAAGATATAGCAGATATCTTGGATTCTGGAGGTCAAATGAACTGTATCGCGATTGACATGTCTAAAGTATTTGATAGGGTGGATCATGGGAGACTACTGGCAAAAATGAGTGCAATTGGACTAGACAAAAGAGTCACTAAATGGGTTGTTATTTTTCTAGAAAATAGATCTCAGAGAGTTAGAGTAGGTGAAGCTTTGTCTGACCATGTAATAGTTGAGAGGGGAGTTCCTCAGGGCAGTGTTATCGGACCTTTATGTTTTCTTATATATATAAATGATATGAGTAAAGGAGTGGAATCGGAGGTAAGGCTTTTTGCGGATGATGTTATTCTCTATAGAGTGATAAATAAGTTACAAGATTGTGAGCAACTGCAACGTGACCTCGAAAATGTTGTGAGATGGACAGCAGGCAATGGTATGTTGATAAACGGGGTTAAAAGTCAGGTTGTGAGTTTCACAAATAGGAAAAGTCCTCTCAGTTTTAATTACTGCGTTGATGGGGTGAAAGTTCCTTTTGGGGATCATTGTAAGTATCTAGGTGTTAATATAAGGAAAGATCTTCACTGGGGTAATCTCATAAATGGGATTGTAAATAAAGGGTACCGATCTCTACACATGGCTTTGAGGGTGTTTAGGGGTTGTAGTAAGGATGTAAAGGAGAGTGCATATAAGTCTGGTAAGACCCCAACTAGAGTATCGTTCCAGTGTATGGGACCCTCACCAGGATTACCTGATTCAAGAACTGGAAAAAATCCAAAGAAAAGCAGCTCGATTTGTTCTGGGTGATTTCCGACAAAAGAGTAGCGTTACAAAAATGTTGCAATGTATGGGTTGGGAAGAATTGAGAGAAAGAAGAAGAGCTGCTCGACTAAGTGGTATGTTCCGAGCTGTCAGCGGAGAGATGGCGTGGAATGACATTAGTAGACGAATAGGTTTGAATGGCGTTTATAAAAGTAGGAAAGATCACGATATGAAGATAAAGTTGGAATTCAAGAGGACAAACTGGGGCAAATATTGATTTATAGGACGGGGAGTTAGGGATTGGAATAACTTACCAAGGGAGATGTTCAATAAATTTCCAATTTCTTTGAAATCATTTAGGAAAAGGCTAGGAAAGCAACAGATAGGGAATCTGCCACCTGGGCGACTGCCCTAAATGCAGATCAGTATTGATTGATTGATTGAATTTGTAATTCAAATTATTCATTAGATCATTAATTGGGATGTACTTATCTGAAGTAAATTCAAACTAATTTCGTCATGTGAGTTTTATATATATATATTTCGGAGGGTCACGTACTTCGAAGTACGCTCTTAAGAACCTATGCAAAAATATGTATACGTTTATTTTACAGTTCTTCTATTTGTCACCAAGGCCATTAAATATTAGTTTGCTCATATTGGTAGAATTTCATTTGCCGTACCATAGAGCATCCTGAATTTTCCTCAACATCCCTAAGCCTGTAAACTAGATATAAGTTTCTTGACTCGAATAAACCACCCCGAGAATTCAGTAATCAAGGTCAGAGGTGCGGTGAAGTGTGATTTCGAAACCTGCACAGGCATTGGGTGTTGCCACATCTGTTGTCAAGGATATTTGTCTCTAGCTTTCGTGGTGGCATAGTAACCCAGGCCAGAAAGGGTTCAATACGGGGTATGACAATGGCCAACTACATATAAAAATAGACGTTTGTGTTCGTATATTTCACCTTGCAGCCACAATTATCCATCGCAGACCATTGGTGTCTGTGTGTGGTAGTAGCCTCGAGTCACTCATCGCGCATTATAGTGGTTGTGTGTCGGTAGCTGTGGTGGTGTGGTAAATGTGGTGGTTGCAAGTGGCCGACTACATATAAAAATAGATGTGTGTGTTCGTATATTTCACCTTGCAGCAACAGCTATCCATCGCAGAACACTGGTTTTTGTGTGTGGTAGTAGCCTCAAGTCTCACATCGTGCACTAGAGTGGTTGCGTGTCGTATCAATGGTGGTGTGGGAGGTGTGGAGGTTGAAAGTGACCGACTATACATAAACACGCGTGTCCGTATATTTCACCTTGCAGCCACAAATACCCACCGTAGACCACTGGTTTTTGTGTGTGGTAGTAGCCTGGAGTCTCCCATCGTACACTATGGTGATTGTGTGTCGGTAGCTGTGCTGGTGCGGGAGATGTGGGGGTTGAAAGTGGCTGCCTATAAATATATACAGTATATAAATGGATGTGTGCGTTCGTATATTTCACCTCGCAGCCACAACTATCCACCGCAGAACACTGAAGTTTCTGTGTGGTAGTAGCCTGGACTCTCCCATCGTGCACTGTAGTGGTTCTGTGTCGGTAGCTGTGGGGATGTTGGAAATGTGTGGGAAATGTTCGGGTTGAAAGTGGCCGACATATATAAAAATAGACGTGCGTGTTCGTATATTTCACCTTGCACCCACAACTACCTATTGCAGGCGACTGATGTCTGTGTTGGGTAGTAGCCTCGAGCCTTCCATCGTGCATTCTAGTGGTTGCGTGTCGGTTGCTGTGGTGGTGTGGGAGATGTGTGGCTTGAAACTGGCTAACTTCGTCATTGAATGTACTAAAATGAGTGAGAATGTGCTGGAAGGATCGGAGTGAGAATCTACTCTAGAAGGCTGTGATGTGCACTCCTTGGTTTTACATACCATCTTTGATTCATATATCAGGAGTATGGTGATCTCAGAACCATAAGAGTTTGCTGCTTGAGTACATCTGTGAGTATTTTCTGTAATTCTTGAATATAAAACAGATACATACCGAAATAGCTCCGTAACAATACGCAATCTGTGACAATAAAGTTCGGTGAATAGTCCTGTACTATCAACATAGATGAACAATGCACGACAGTGACCTTACTGTCCTTCGAAATAGTCCCCTCCCATAACTGTGCACTGCTGAGTTCGGCGATATATGTCCTGAAAACTTTGCAAGAAAACTTCCTTTCAGATGGTGTTCAAAAGCCTCGTCACGTTTCGTTGGATGTCAGGAATATCGTCAAAACTCGTTCCTTTCAAAGCGAGTTTGATGCTTGACTTTTCGGCGTTGACCTTTTTCCGACAAGGAGATCCCGGAGAACGCCATTCCATGCTTTGCCGTTTCGTTCCAGAGTCTTACCTGAGACACCAGGTTTCATCCTCAGTGGCAATACAGTTCAAGAAATTTGGTGTTGCATCCGCCGTTTCGACAAAATCCTGTGAAGCCTCTAAACGTGCCTGCTTCTGATCGTCAGTCAAGTGATGTGGTACAAGACGAGATCACGTTTTCCTCTTCCCTAACTTCTGGGTAACGATTTGTCCCACGGATTTACGGTTCATCTTCAGTTCATCTGCTATCATGCGCACAGTTAATCGCCGATCGTTCGTGATTTATGTCCTCACCTTCTCAATGTTTTCATTACTGACAGCGGTCGCCGATCTTCCGCTAAAGGGGGTTGTCAGAAACACTTTCCCGGCCTCCTCGAAATCGGGCGAACCACTCGTACACACTCTTCAAGGACAGTATCTTCATAAACACGTACCAGCATCGCATGCGTTTCTTTCGGTGTCTTGCCAAGCTTAAAACAAAATTGCACATTGATCTTTTGGTCGTTCGTGTTCCTATCCGCAGTTCAGAACCAACGCACTGTGTCAAACAGATCAGATCATACACAGCACACACACGATGGTCAATTGAACAACGTTGGGAGGAGGTGGTCAAAACCTGTTGCTACACTGGTGCAGCGTTGTGTGTCACCAGTGTTACCTGATCGACCGTTCTGACTTCATTCACCGACCTTTATTTTGTACGTTTGTATTTGAGGCAGTAATCCAAACCGGCAAAGGAAAAGGAAAATCGGTTTTCATACCAAGAATTCCATTGATTTCAAATAGGTTGTCATTTTGTTTCTAACGATTACAATTTCCAGTGAGATCTTGTGGGATGACTATCAATAAAGCTCAGGGTCAAACGTTCCACTATTGCGCAGTTAATTTGATGGATTCTTGTTTCACACAGCGTCAGCAATACGTTGCTTTCTCCCGTGTCGGACAAGCAAAAAATCTGTTTGTAAGTGCGCCAGACATCAACACATCAAGTAATGCAGCGTAATGGAGTGTAAGAATGTTTCTTTCATGAAATGACTTAGAATGTAAGATATTTATGTACCCCGAATAAAGAATAAAAATAAAAGAAGAAACACAGTGTTCTTATAATGTACGTCTTCTGTGTGATATGCCATCTGGGCGACTGCCCTAAATGCAGATCAGTATTGATTGATTGATTGATTGATTGATTGATTGATTGATTGATTGATTGATTGATTGATTGATTGATTGATTGATTGATTGATTGATATAGAGCAAACCGCACGGATGTACAAAAAAGCCCAGCTTGTTATTCAGCTTGTTATTTATATTCCGTGTTTCAATATTTTTAATATTGTAATTTCATATTTAGTAGATATAGATTTCATTTTCATTTTGCGTAGTTTTAGAACATCTCTTATTCAGTTATCTTCTTCTTCTTCTCCTTAATACGATTACCCTCAAGGGTTGGTTTTCCCCTCGGACTCAGCGAGGGATCCCACTTCTACCGTCTCAGGGGCAGTGTACTGGAGCGTCAGACATTGTGTCAGGGGATACAACTGCGGAGGAGGACTCAGGCGGTCTCACCTACTATGCTGAACGGGGGCCTTATGGGGGGGGGATGGGAAGATTGGAAGAGATAGACAAGAAAGAGGGAAGGAAGCGGCCGTAGCCTTAGGTACCATCCCGGCATTTGTCTGGTGGAGAAGTAGGAAACCACGGAAAACCACTTCGAGGATGGCTAAGGAGGGAAACGAACCCACCTCTACTCAGTTGACCTCCTGAGGCTGAGTGGACGCCGTTCCAGCCCTCGTACCACTTTTCAAATTTCGTGGCAGAGCCGGGAATCGAACCCGGGCTTCCGGAAGTGGCAGCTAAACACACTAATTAACCACTACACTACAGAGACGTACTATTTAGTTGTCTTTCTTCTTATATTCTTTAACGGTCTCCCATTTTGATTTATAGGCAAAAATCTCTTCTAAGATTTTATTTGAGATGCGGAGTTGCGACCACGGATGCCGAACTGAGTTCGGCCTTGGTGCTGCTTACGCGTGCAACGTTCCTCCTGTAATTCTTTCTGTGCGACCTCCCTTCACCAACTCTTGTACTTTTCCGACTCCGACGGTTTTAGAGCTTTAATTTGTCCGCATATTACGGCTCTTCCCTTTCCTTTACCGATACCTTCATTTGTCGAAGGTTAATACCTTCTTCCTCCCTCCTTCAAGTTATTTAATTATTCGTGTGTTGAGACTGTATAACTTACATATTAATGTACCCGATGAGAAGATCGTTAACATTGTGTTGTAAGATACACACATAGACTACCTACTGGCGGGCGCCACCTGAATTTAACCGCTTTAATTATTGTTTATAAATCCGTACGACGAACAGGTGCTGTAGCTAGTTACTGATGCATAGAGTTATTTATTTATGATTCAAAATACTAACGATATTCGAAAAAAGAAAACGTTACTAAAATAATCCAAATTAGGGGTTCAGACCTATAGTGGATCAAGTACATCTGACAATATTCGAAGAAGTAGTTTCTAGAATGGTGATGCAAATTATAAATCTATGGCAATACACAGTGAAAACTATTTTTTTTTGCAGTAATTCCGGTCAACTGCTTCTTGCTTCAGCTCCCTTCCTCACAAACCATTCCTTCTTATCTTTCCGACAACTTATCTTCACTGTCGAGCTCTGTATCCGTTTACTGTATCATTACGGATACATTGTGTTAGTTATTTATAGCTGTAACGATTGCTTACATTCTTTACCCGATACCTCCATTTCGAACTCGTAGTTGGGCTGCCTAATCAGATGAAATGGGGTCGCTCAGCGGATACCTCAGGGTGTTCAGATGCCAAGTAAGACATGAAATCGTACTTCAAGTTACGCTTTACGTAAGTATGAAAAGATTAACAACGCACGGGAGACGCCTATAGAATCTCATGACATAATAATAATAATCATCAACCAATTTCTTAAATAAAAGTATTCAACGACGTGAGAACTGGTCATGACTAAATGGAGTACTTAATTAATCAACAATTCACTTAGCTAAGCAACTAACTTACCAACTAGGCTATAATGAAAGAATTCATGACACATAAAATTGTAGAAAAATAAACAAGATATTTATTGACTAAATATTGGACTATTAAATTGGAATTTTATCCAAGGCATTACTTGTCATTACGTATTTACAAGTGTAGATTGTGAGTCAGCGCTGGCTCGTAGAAAGAGAAATAATATCTAGTATTAAACTATGTAGATCAGTTCCATCATGAAATCAAAATTGAGTATGTACATATTTACAATCGATCACTGGTCATCTAAGGTCCATTCTGAAGTTAAGTCATAGATACAACACCAACATAATTAAGTTGTTACGAGAGCTCATTTGCTTTAAGACTAATTAAACAAGTCTGAATAAAACACCCGGTTAAGCTGAAGTGTATATAAAGTCCACTAATAAGCTCAAACTTGAAATTAAACCAAATTATAACTTTGAATTGCAGGACTGAACTGTATATCACAGTTATATTTAATCGCCAATCATATTAGAATTGAGCGTTGAGAATATTAAATAGTAAATTGTAGCTGATACTCAGTAAATGACGAGTCACTAATAAGTAAATCCACATAAGTAAACTCGAATAAGTAAATCTGGATGCGTAAATTTGAATGCATAACTCCATATGAATAAATCCGAACTCATGCTTTATTACTTCTTTCACGTTGTGCATGGACAACTACTTACGGACTAAGGCATTTGTTCCTAGTGCCTGTTAAATTTGGCTCCTACTCTAACATTTCACTAGATGTTGTTCGTTGAGAAAATCCAAGTTCAAACAGAGTATATGTTAACCTATTCAGCTATCTAACTAACTTCAACATAACCTTTGGCTGTCATACACATGACTTTTAGGCTCAATGTCCCTTTCCTTCGTTATATTCCATAACATTCTACTTCAATGCAAGCTATTTTATTCATACGCGCAGTTACAATGCAAGTGCTATGTCGTTGTATTCAGAAACATAATATCGTATTTATCGGTGTCGTGAATGCATTTGGTCAAAACACAGCTATAAAACGTATCGTAGTATTCCGATATTCATTACAGCACATCTAAAGTTGACATACGATCCCGTCACAAGCATAATTCTACAATAGTAAATTCTATTCATACCTTGGCTTAGGTCAATCCTGCGGTATGGGCAATCTCACGTATACGAATCTAAAGAATGTAGCGTGGCATATCTTAAACTGCAGGCACTCAATGGCCCCTACGTTGTGCGTATAAATCTCCCCATATCACTATATAACTCATACTTTTCCTCAAAGTAGCACAATTGTAACCTTATTTCAACATTCATATAATATATTAACATCGTAGCCTCAATATTAACTCGTCGCGTTCCCATATACATGACCATGTCAAACTACCACACTATGTTTCTTAAAACAACATTTTAAAGTTGCTATGTATCATAACCATTGATTGAGTTCAATGCCCTTATTGCGAAGCAAAATAATGCGTGATTCCATATGTTTATTTTACACCGCGCGCAACCAAACGTGACGTCGACTTGTAGCATTACCAATACGAAATCTCTGTAATGTGCCAGTATGTCATTACTATCAGCTGTTTCCAAAATTCTTTTTCAAACCTCTCGCTACATACGTGTATTTTGACCGATATACGATGACGTATATATCCAACACATTAAAATCTTATGCTATATTGCTAGATCATGTAACTACGGACTTAAGTATCTCACACACTGGTAACACTCACTTGCATTTCTTATATATCGGTATTATATTCAACCTATCGGCACATGCCTAAAGCACATGTGTAGGCAAACCAAAAATTATGCGATTAAGTATTGTAAATGGCTTAGCTCGCTCCTGGTTGGTCCTGGTCCAGCTGTTCTGCTTCCCAAATGGATGTAGTTGGGTCTGCGGTCAGGTCATGGGTTGGACATCTGGTACATCATCTGCTTCCTCATCACGGAATTGCTGTTTGGTTTCTCATTCCCTTCCTCATCATGGGTTGGTCGAATGGTTTCCCGTCGCCTTCCTCATCATGGCTCGGTCGTATGGCAAGATGTACTGGTCCCCAGCTTGGTCCATCATGTATATTTAGCACATCATCTTAATGGTATTCTTGTCATCAACTAAAATATGGATTACAGCGCAGTGAACAGCCATTATATAATCCTTTTTTGAAGTTTGTAATCCTTGAATTATTATTTCTTTTGTTGGTCTCCGCCGAATATCTTCGGTCTCGTTGGTGTTAATTTCAGTGAATCTCTCTCTGTCGGCTGCTTCTTGTGGATCTTGAAAACTTATTTTTATTCTGTTTCAATAAATCGAGATGTATCTCTTCTTGTATGAGATCCTTTTCTTTTAGATGCTGGCTTGGTCTTCCTTTGCAGGGTATATATCAAGTGCGCTCTGTATCCGCCCACGCGTATTTCGTGGTACTAGCTGATTTCTTTTTTTTTTTAATACCTCTAATCAACTCTGCTTATTTTCCGGTGAATTAACTTGTTTTCTCTTTTCCGACGCTTTTTCCCTTAGTATAGCCTCAGATCGCTTCTTCTTCCTTTAAAATTATAGCGCGGTCGGCAGTTCCGTCTTCACTCTCCGTTGAAAAAATTAAGATGGAGTTTTCTTAACAATCCGTAGTTTTCTACTTTTTTCGTAAAACAATACAGTAGACAGTCCACTGTCCGTTTCACTCTCAATACTCGACCGTTCCATGACGTGTATGGCCTTCTATGTCACCGCAACTGGTGTCTATTCTTTGCTTCCTATAGATCAAATGGGCCATACCTTCACTCGGCGCCATTTTGAAAGCTGTCGCGGAGGTGTGAACGGGCACATTTATTGTCCCCCATCACGGACAAAATATATTGGTCACAATATACACTGACTGACAGAGCAAATGCAACACCAAGAAGGAGTGGTTCGAAAGGGATGAAAGTTGGGGAAAAAACAGAGACTGCACGGACGAATAATTGATGTTTATTTCAAACCGATATGCAGGTTACACATTGCGCACGGCATCGACTCATTAGGATGTAGGACCACCGCGAGCGGCGATGCACGCAGAAACACGTCGAGGTACAGAGTCAATAAGAGTGCGGATGGTGTCCTGAGGGATGGTTCTCCATTCTCTGTCAACCATTTGCCACAGTTGGTCGTCCGTACGAGGCTGGGGCAGAATTTGCAAACGGCGTCCAATGAGATCCCACACGTGTTCGATTGGTGAGAGATCCGGAGAGTACGCTGGCCACGGAAGCATCTGTACACCTTGTAGAGCCTGTTGGGAGATGCGAGCAGTGTGTGGGCGGGCATTATCCTGCTGAAACAGAGCATTGGGCAGCCCCTGAAGGTACGGGAGTGCCACCGGCCGCAGCACATGCTGCACGTAGCGGTGGGCATTTAACGTGCCTTGAATACGCACTAGAGGTGACGTGGAATCATACGCAATAGCGCCCCAAACCATGATGCCGCGTTGTCTAGCGGTAGGGCGCTCCACAGTTACTGCCGGATTTGACCTTTCTCCACGCCGACGCCACACTCGTCTGCGGTGACTATCACTGACAGAACAGAAGCGTGACTCATCGGAGAACACAACGTTCCGCCATTCCCTCATCCAAGTCGCTCTAGCCCGGCACCATGCCAGGCGTGCACGTCTATGCTGTGGAGTCAATGGTAGTCTTCTGAGCGGACGCCGGGAGTGCAGGCCTCCTTCAACCAATCGACGGGAAATTGTTCTGTTCGATATTGGAACAGCCAGGGTGTCTTGCACATGCTGAAGAATGGCGGTTGACGTGGCGTGCGGGGCTGCCACCGCTTGGCGGCGGATGCGCCGATCCTCGCGTGCTGACGTCACTCGGGCTGCGCCTGGACCCCTCGCACGTGCCACATGTCCCTGCGCCAACCATCTTCGCCACAGGCGCTGCACCGTGGACACATCCCTATGGGTATCGGCTGCGATTTGACGAAGCGACCAACCTGCCCTTCTCAGCCCGATCACCATACCCCTCGTAAAGTCGTCTGTCTGCTGGAAATGCCTCCGTTGACGGCGGCCTGGCATTCTTAGCTATACACGTTGCACCGCTCCCGCGTCCAGGTGAGGATACATGAGTTCCAGACTAGCTCTTGATAACGATTCCATTTGTTTAATATTGCTGGTTTGTGGGTTCCGCGTGAAAAAGTACGCCGATGGCCTATGGTAAATCTCAACCTACGCAGAAGGACGTCTCCAACACGCTATCAGTCGGATACCATACTCGCATGTCGCCGAAATTTATCGCAAAATCCAGGTTATTACGGCATTTCAAGAAATTCGTGCATGTTGCTACCGAAATCGCAATCAGAAATTGAGTCATTATAGCCTTATATCTAGCTCTTATTCTAAGTAGGCATTAAAAGAATTTTATGGTTTCACTACTCAACTTTTATTGGCAAATCAGTCTAAGTATCATTTTAAAGTTACGTAAAATATTGTTAGAAATTGTCTCATATAACGTAGGTAGTTTCATAACGCAATCAGCATCTCTATGCGCTGTAATTATGTTGCATTGAAAGGAAACAGGTTTAAAAAAAACTTTAACAAGTAATTGGAAACCAGGCCTCAATCATCGATACGCTAATTCTGGCCTGTCGAAATATTAGGTTGTAATTAAGTAATGTCCGTAAAAATCAAATGAAAAAGAAAAATTAAAATATATATAATCAAGTGAAACATTTTAAATATAGTTGAAATAATTAGATGCATCCAATTGGTTTAAATGAAAACAAAATTATACTCCCTACTATATACAACATTTCAAATTATGGTTTCAATTAAGAATGTAAAAACGCAGTGAAAATAACCAATAATTAATTAATTAATTAATTAAGATCTGGAATCTTTTCTTAGTGAGCTGGACTGCTCCTCGAAGTTACCAAAAATTCTATCATTTGAACTTTAATTCACATGTGACTAGTGAAATGAATATCACTTTGTTGAAAACTTAACATCCGTGTCCATGCATAGTAGGAAAATCGTGTGAGAAAGCAATGTTTGTTTTCTAAGGACTTTCACTAATTTATAAGATTGAAAATTTTCATATTCGTTTCATATTTCATGCTGTCTGATCTCCATATAAGCAAATTCAAGTCCACTTTAAGTCGTAATTAATCTCAAATTAATTCTATCATAAGGCTTATGTGGCTAACTCACTCAATTATCATCTTAATTCATGGTTGAAATTCAATTAAAGTGCGTATCTGGCTGAATGTAGCATTGTCTAGTGTATTTAACTAACTTTCCAACAAATTATACCATAAGTGGAAAAAAATTGGCATGTTAGAAGACTCTACCTTCATCTAAAAGTCCAAATATGAATGACTAAGTTACCAGTGATGTGTCAAACTGTTCTCATAAAATCATAAATTAAGTTGCCGTATGTGAGAATATTTGAAAATGATCGTAGATAAGTCAGTGAAGGCCTAAATATTAACGTTATTGGCCTCTCGGCTCCTCTGATGATCCTACATACTCAAATAACTCTGTATTGATGGCATTGAGATAGTATCCTAACCTATTTTGTATATCAGGGAACAAAAACAGCAATTGAAAACAGTACGTTTCAATATATACCTTAGCATGCGCAATTTACACATACTATCATCTCTCGGAAGAATACTATGACCAACTTTCCAAATAACAATAACTATCACCATCATAACTTACTATCAACTCATATTATTATTTCATTCACTATTTATCACTTCAAATATCACGTAGCATTCATATTAGTGCGTCACAGGCACTCATTTCATCAAATACGCTGCATATGTGCCATAACCTACACATATAAAACATTATCCTTACCGTTATAGTATCAAAGAAAAGTTCATCACAATATTAAACTGTGGTACAATACTTCGTCGTAAACATTCCCTAAATACGATCTCCAAGCTTGTTATTCTGTTAAAGCCATCACGCATGTATGTTAACCTTCATATAATACTCTAACACTTCACTGACAACGATTTAAAAATATCAATCACTTTCTCTAACACCACATTGATAAATTTGCGAACGGCTTTCACTGGTATTTTACGCCTATATATGGGATTAACGGTAACTTCAGATGAATACCTACTTCCTTGTAACTACACTTGAATATTATCTACGCAGCATCAATGTCACAAATTATGTTACACATAGCCAAAAAAAATAAAGGTTTCTACTTACGAAACGACTCATAGGGGACTTAACTTTGCTTATTGGGTAGTGTCTCCCATCTCGCTGTTGTTCATCGGGAATGGTAGGCCTCACTCCATGGTTCGGCTTAGGTAATCGGGTCCATCTCGTCCTCTCAGCTGATTACCAACCCTCCTGGGTCATCAATCTCGTGAAGCGCCACCATAGTCGGAGTAGTCTCTGCCTCAGTTTCTTAGAACATCATAGTGGTCTCTAGTACGTCAGGGACAGAACACAATGCATTAGTTGATATTGACATGCTGTAATTCGTTTCGTACTGCCAATGATAAAGGAATATATGTGCTCTGGGCCGTCTAATTTAACTTTTTTTTTTGCTAGGGGCTTTACGTCGCACCGACACAGATAGGTCTTATGGCGACGATGGGATAGGAAAGGCCTAGGAGTTGGAAGGAAGCGGCCGTGGCCTTAATTAAGGTACAGCCCCAGCATTTGCCTGGTGTGAAAATGGGAAACCACGGAAAACCATCTTCAGGGCTGCCGATAGTGGGATTCGAACCTACTATCTCCCGGATGCAAGCTCACAGCCGCGCGCCTCTACGCGCACGGCCAACTCGCCCGGTTCTGATTTAACTATAACAGCTCTAAATGTACTCTTGTTTGTCAACTGTCTTGCTTGTTGGATGAATGTAAATTTTCTGTGCTTTTAGAATCGCACTTTATAGCCAGTTGAATTCCGCTCTCTACGGTGTGCAGTATCGGACAAAATATAATGCTTCCGAGCCCAACCGTGACGTAGTAACTGAACAAAGCTTGACGTTTCCTTATCGCTGGTCTTAAATTTCGCGTATATGTCAACCTACAGTTGACGTTGAGCTGGCTGTCGCGGATTTAAATCAGATATCTAACTCGTTTCTTTACACGATTCCGTCCTTTTTGCTGCAGTGCTGGATTGAGTTTTGTGTTCTAATGGAAGCAACTTTTTTAATAATCAGTTTAAATAATCCGCTTCTGTCATTCTTTTCTCACCGCCTTCTATGAATGGTTCTTTCGGTGACTACCGGTTGAAAGTATTATCTTTTCGGCTCGTGCCGATGTTAATTGCTTTTATATTGATCCTTTAATGACTGGA
The DNA here is from genome assembly GCF_040414725.1 of Anabrus simplex. NCBI lineage: Eukaryota > Metazoa > Arthropoda > Insecta > Orthoptera > Tettigoniidae > Anabrus > Anabrus simplex. Next base: position 1,577,296,671 of record NC_090265.1, read on the forward strand.
ACGCCATTTTTGTTCCTAAAACTGCAACTATAGAACGGTGAAATGGCACATTTACTCCTCCCACGTTCATTTAAATATATGGCTTGCTATATATTTATCTCATCTATTTCTAATATCATAATGGGACTTTTCACTGTTCTTAATCAAAGTTTTGAGTGCGTTATTGTAAACTTCTACAGATCAATTGGTTCGTTCTTGCCGTAGTCAATTTCAGTTCTCATTCCTTATTTAACCGCGATGTTTGATAGACTCTAATCCCTTTGTTCCTTGAAGTATAACTTAATATTTGCGGCGTTGTGTACTCCTTTACTTTTACCGTTCAAGTCGTGAACTTCGTATGCGTTGTTCCCAAATGATCGATGTATAACGAATGGTCCATCGAATAAATGTACGAATTTTGCAAATACTTTAGTGGATACATTCGAGATTGCGGGTTTCTTTACTAATATTAGGTCGCCTTTCTTCAATTCGGGATGGAATTTCTTGTGTTGTATCCTCCTCAGTCTTCTCTGGGATTGTTTATACATCCTCTCTCGAACTAGTTGGTTAAGCTTGTCTTGGTCTAGGCTTGGTTCGGTAGGTAGCTGAATTATTTTGTCCCATGGTCTCTCAGGTCGAATATTATGGTGAATAACCTTTGGAATTTGGCCGCTGGATTCGTGTATAGTGTTATTGATGCTTTCTTCAATTTTCTCAATTACCTCTATCCACTTCCAGTGTTGCTTGGAACAGTATATCCGGCAAAAATTTAGCTATTTCTTTCATATATCTTTCGACTGGGTTGGATGCTGGATGTCTTATTGAACATAGAATGTGTTTGATTCCCATCTCTTCCATAGCCTCTTTAAATTGAAGTGATGTAAACTGGGTTCCTCTGTCGGACAACAATCTCTCGGGTTTTCCCATGCTAGGCAATATGTGTTTAACTAGACGTCGTATTACTTGTTTTGAATTAGCACGCTGTATTGGTTGAAGTGATACGTACTTCGAGAAAACGTCCATAACTACCACGATGAATTTATGTCCCTTTTTAGCCGTCGGGAGCTTACCAAATATATCAATAGCATATAGCTCTCTGGCTTTGTGTGGTAATATGGCCCTTGGTTCATGCCTTATTAGACAATTACCTTGTTTAACCTTCTGGCAAATATCACAAGTCCTTACTATATTCCTTATAGTCCTTCTAATTCCTTTCCAAGTGAACTTCTCTAGGATGACTTGGGTCACTTTCTCCATACCGCCATGTCCTGTGATTCTATGTACGTGCCAGATTACTTCGTTATACAATACTGAAGGTAATCTTCGTTCCTTTTCTGCTCGTCTTCTTTCCTTGTCCTCTTCCTGCCTTTTCCTTTCATTCTCACGTTCTTGTTTCTCTCTCTGTCTTTCTTCTTCCTGCTTTTTCTCCTTCTCTTCGCGTTCCTTTTTCTCCTTCAGTTTTCTTCTTCGCGTTCCTTTTTCTCCTGTTTTTCTTCTTCCTGCTTTTTCAAATACTCTAGGAACGATATCGGGGTTCCCTCGTGTCTTTCCTGTACTTCTCTCCTTTCTTCTTCCTGTCCCTTTCTGGTCTGTACTCTTCCTTGCATTGCCATGTTTCCGTTAAGTATAACTCTATTGAATATGATTTCTCTAAATTCCTAACAGTTTCTCTATTTTTCCTACGGTTCTCAAAATTTCCTAATAATTCTCTAAGTTCACAAGATATAAACACATATATTATGACACAATCAACAATTCCTTAATCTACTTATGCTAAAATAGTCCACTGTATCACTATTGTACACTAGTTTAAAGATTTTTCTGTTTCCAATCACTTATGATATGGACGGACCTTGCTGGAGAACAGCATCATCGTACCAGGTAGACCATGAACAACTAGACCATGAGTTCGGATTTATCATTTTGAGTTCATTTCGGAACTGATCTCAAGAGAAGAAACTAATTTTTTACTATGTGGCATCTAACCTTCATTCAAATATTCATAAGCCTACATAGTCTTTAATATCTGCTCAGTATCAATTAAAATAAACTTAAAATTAACCTGTATTGTTAACATAACCAGGGAAAAATCATTTGACAACTATCAATTACTCCTCAACATTGTCCATTTCATTTGATACAACTGTATACTCATGTTTACTACACCTTCCTCTCCTTCACTAAATCTCATCATGTGTCGTGCGAATGTTACATTCCTAAGGAATCTTTTCCATGTAATACCTCTACATTACTATCTATATTCAGCCAGATTTTATCTCAAACTGTACAATTATCTGTTCTCATTCTATGGTTTTCCATTGTAATACGTTCCCACGGTGTCTTTCTCTTCTCGCCTCAAGTATGGGAGCTAGCTAAAATATACTGATAGTCAATCTCTTTCTTCACGATCCCGCGGTGTCTTTCTCTTCTTGTCGCCACGCGTCTGGGAGTCAATTAAATGTAACGATTGATTTCTTAGTGTTCCCGCGGTGTATTTCTCTTCGAGTCCCCCTTTGGAGGGTCAATTGAATGTATCACATTCCTGCGGTGTCTTTCTCTTCTGTCCCAGCGGCGTCTTTCTCTTCTGCCCCACGTTGGAGCGGAAATTAAATCTAACGATTGATTACATTCTTTACCCGATACCTCCATTTCGAACTCGTAGTTGGGCTGCCTAATCAGATGAAATGGGGTCGCTCAGCGGATACCTCAGGGTGTTCAGATGCCAAGTAAGACATGAAATCGTACTTCAAGTTACGCTTTACGTGAGTATGAAAAGATTAACAACGCACGGGAGAAGCCTATAGAATCTCATGACATAATAATAATAATCATCAACCAATTTCTTAAATAAAAGTATTCAACGACGTGAGAACTGGTCATGACTAAATGGAGTACTTAATTAATCAACAATTCACTTAGCTAAGCAACTAACTTACCAACTAGGCTATAATGAAAGAATTCATGACACATAAAATTGTAGAAAAATAAACAAGATATTTATTGACTAAATATTGGACTATTAAATTGGAATTTTATCCAAGGCATTACTTGTCATTACGTATTTACAAGTGTGGATTGTGAGTCAGCGCTGGCTCGAAGAAAGAGAAATAATATCTAGTATTAAACTATGTAGATCAGTTCCATCATGAAGTCAAAAATGAGTATGTACATATTTACAATCGATCACTGGTCATCTAAGGTCCATTCTGAAGTTAAGTCATAGATACAACACCAACATAATTAAGTTGTTACGAGAGCTCATTTGCTTTAAGACTAATTAAACAAGTCTGAATAAAACACCCGGTTAAGCTGAAGTGTATATAAAGTCCACTAATAAGCTCAAATTTGAAATTAAACCAAATTATAACTTTGAATTGCAGGACTGAACTGTATATCACAGTTATATTTAATCGCCAATCATATTAGAATTGAGCGTTGAGAATATTAAATAGTAAATCGTAGCTGATACTCAGTAAATGACGAGTCACTAATAAGTAAATCCACATAAGTAAACTCGAATAAGTAAATCTGGATGCGTAAATTTGAATGCATAACTCCATATGAATAAATCCGAACTCATGCTTTATTACTTCTTTCACGTTGTGCATGGACAACTACTTACGGACTAAGGCATTTGTTCCTAGTGCCTGTTAAATTTGGCTCCTACTCTAACATTTCACTAGATGTTGTTCGTTGAGAAAATCCAAGTTCAAACAGAGTATATGTTAACCTATTCAGCTATCTAACTAACTTCAACATAACCTTTGGCTGTCATACACATGACTTTTAGGCTCAATGTCCCTTTCCTTCGTTATATTCCATAACATTCTACTTCAATGCAAGCTATTTTATTCATACGCGCAGTTACAATGCAAGTGCTATGTCGTTGTATTCAGAAACATAATATCGTATTTATCGGTGTCGTGAATGCATTTGGTCAAAACACAGCTATAAAACGTATCGTAGTATTCCGATATTCATTACAGCACATCTAAAGTTGACATACGATCCCGTCACAAGCATAATTCTACAATAGTAAATTCTATTCATACCTTAGCTTAGGTCAATCCTGCGGTATGGGCAATCTCACGTATACGAATCTAAAGAATGTAGCGTGGCATATCTTAAACTGCAGGCACTCAATGGCCCCTACGTAGTGCGTATAAATCTCCCCATATCACTATATAACTCATACTTTTCCTCAAAGTAGCACAATTGTAACCTTATTTCAACATTCATATAATATATTAACATCGTAGCCTCAATATTAACTCGTCGCGTTCCCATATACATGACCATGTCAAACTACCACACTATGTTTCTTAAAACAACATTTTAAAGTTGCTATGTATCATAACCATTGATTGAGTTCAATGCCCTTATTGCGAAGCAAAATAATGCGTGATTCCATATGTTTATTTTACACCGCGCGTAACCAAACGTGACGTCGACTTGTAGCATTACCAATACGAAATCCCTGTAATGTGCCAGTATGTCATTACTATCAGCTGTTTCCAAAATTCTTTTTCAAACCTCTCGCTACATACGTGTATTTTGACCGATATACGATGACGTATATATCCAACACATTAGAATCTTATGCTATATTGCTAGATCATGTAACTACGGACTTAAGTATCTCACACACTGGTAACACTCACTTGCATTTCTTATATATCGGTATTATATTCAACCTATCGGCACATGCCTAAGGCACATGTGTAGGCAAACCAAAAATTATGCGATTAAGTATTGTAAATGACTTAGCTCGCTCCTGGTTGGTCCTGGTCCAGCTGTTCTGCTTCCCAAATGGATGTAGTTGGGTCTGCGGTCAGGTCATGGGTAGGACATCTGGTACATCATCTGCTTCCTCATCACGGAATTGCTGTTTGGTTTCTCATTCCCTTCCTCTTCATGGGTTGGTCGAATGGTTTCCCATCGCCTTCCTCATCATGGCTCGGTCGTATGGCAAGATGTACTGGTCCCGAGCGTGGTCCATCATGTATATTTAGCACATCATCTTAATGGTATTCTTGTCATCAACTAAAATATGGATTACAGCGCAGTGAACAGCCATTATATAATCCTTTTTTGAAGTTTGTAATCCTTGAATTATTATTTCTTTTGTTGGTCTCCGCCGAATATCTTCGGTCTCGTTGGAGTTAATTTCAGTGAATCTCTCTCTGTCGGCTGCTTCTTGTGGATCTTGAAAACTTATTTTTATTCTGTTTCAATAAATCGAGATGTATCTCTTCTTGTATGAGATCCTTTTCTTTTAGATGCTGGCTTGGTCTCCCTTTGCAGGGTATATATCAAGTGCGCTCTGTATCCGCCCACGCGTATTTCGTGGTACTAGCTGATTTCTTTTTTTAATACCTCTAATCAACTCTGCTTATTTTCCGGTGAATTAACTTGTTTTCTTCTCTTTTCCGACGCTTTTTCCTTTAGTATAGCCTCAGATCGCTTCTTCTTCCTTTAAAATTATAGCGCGGTCGGCAGTTCCGTCTTCACTCTCCGTTGAAAAAATTAAGATGGAGTTTTCTTAACAATCCGTAGTTTTCTACTTTTTTCGTAAAACAATACAGTAGACAGTCCACTGTCCGTTTCACTCTCAATACTCGACCGTTCCATGACGTGTATGGCCTTCTATGTCACCGCAACTGGTGTCTATTCTTTGCTTCCTATAGATCAAATGGGCCATACCTTCACTCGACGCCATTTTGAAAGCTGTCGCGGAGGTGTGAACGGGCACATAGCTAAAATACTAAAGATATGCGAAAATATAAAATATTACAAAAATAATTCAAATTAGGGGTCCAGAACTATAAAAAAATCAAGTTCATCTGACAGTATTTGAAGAAGTGGAGATTAGAATGGTAATGCAAAAACAAATATGGCAATATACAGCGAAAACTACTGTTGAGTTCTGTGTATCTTCTGCTCATTTCTTTCTATCTTTGTGCGTCTGTCGTTCGATCCCGTTTCAGTTTCATAGTCTTTCTTTTGTCAATAACGCCAACGGCGTAGCCATGCTGAAACACCGCATGCCGTGAGATCGAAGTTAGGCAACAATGGGAGTGATAACCACTTGGATGAGTGAACACATGCTGTTTGCTAGAGCTGGAGCAGAAAGTAACTGGACACCTTACTGCAAGTAAATTCCGACTCGGAATGCCTGATTACATGAGATACCTCTGGCCTAGATGGGACCAACGTCCAGGTTTGGATAAGGCACTCGCCAGGTTACGCAGACTTGGATCGCTTGTTGTGCCGAGGATAGTGCGCGAGTAATACAGAGCGGCGAGTTAGTAAATGTCTTCTCTAGGTCGAGCCTCCGTGGCTCAGGCCGGCCTCTCACCGCTGGTTTCCGTGGTTCAAATCCCGGTCACTCCATGCGAGATATGTGCTGGACAAAGCGGGGGCGTAAGAGTTTTTCTCCGGCTACTCCGTTTTTCCCTGTCATATTTCATTCCAGCAACTCTCTCCAATATCCTTTCCATTTACTTTGTCTGTCATTCATGAATCATTGCCCCGGAAGAGTGCAACAGGCTTCGGCAGCCGCTATAATTCCTATCCTCGCCGGTAGACGGGGGCTTCATTCATTCCATTCCTGACCTGGTTGAATGACTGGAAAGAAGCTGTGAATTTTCATTTTCATTTTTCTCTAGCTCGTAATGTTGATAACGTACGCGTGTAAAAATGTCTAGCCCATATCAGAGTGGCGACTCAGGTTGGTAAAGAAATATCTAACAACTCCGTTTTCTTCTGTGTCACCCTCCTGCCCTTCCTGCATGCTTCTAGGAACATGACTGACAAGTTACTCACTTCACATCCCTCCTTCCCTCTACAAAGTCGAATGTCTTATAATATTATAATACATTGAGCTCGCCAGCCCTCCTTATTTACTCCAATCTTATCAAATGTAATAAAGGAAGGCTATTTCTGAGACACCCCTCTTCATTTCCTACCAAGAATAACATCGTTCATTGGTGTACTTTTATTTATTGGCATTTCCTTCAAGCCTGTCACAGAGAAAAGCAGTAAAGGCTGGTTTACACGGGCATAGTAGGCAGGCGAGTAGAGTAGATAGTAGAGCTACTAGCATCGTACAAATAACTGGGATACTGGCAGGTAGAGTATAATAGGGCAGTAGAGTGGGTTTCAGCTTTTTTAAAGGATGTTCACCAGATGAGTTTCGTCAATAAAATGTTACACTTAGATTTTAGACAAATATTTTTTAACTTAACGACATAATTTTATAGTTATATGACTTGTAAAATATTATAAGATTTGTCAATCAGGTTTACAAGCATAATTTAATACAATAGAATAGATTCACGATCTTATATAACCTTAAGTAAATGATAATTGGCTGATGATGCTCGCGAAAAAGGAGCAAAACATGTACCATATTAACAAAATAAATATAAACAAAATTATAAGAATTTGTATCACATACCACTTAGTGGAGTAGCTCGTCTCCTTTCTCCCACGTCTTCCCAGCCCAAACTTTGCAACATTTATGTAACGCTACTCTTTTGTCAGAAATCGCCCAGAACAAATCGAGCTGCTTTTCTTTGGATTTTTTCCAGTTCCTGAATCAAGTAATCCTGGTGAGGATTCCATACACTGTAACCATACTCTAATTGGGGTCTCACCGTAGACTTATATGCCCTTTCCTATACATCCTTACTACAACCCCTAAATACCCTCATAACCACGTGCAGAGATCTGTACCCTTTATTTACAATCATATTTATGTGATGACCCCAATGGAGATCTTTCCTTATATTAATACCTAGGTACTTACAATGATCCCCAAAGGGAACTTTCACACCATCAACGCAGTAATTCAAACAGAGAGGACTTTTCCTATTTGTGAAACTCACAACCTGACTTTTATTCCTCTTTATCATCATACCATGCCTACTGTCCATCTCACAACATTATCAAAGTCATTTTGCAGTTGCTCACAATCTTGTAACTTATTTAGTACTCTGTACAGAATAACATAATCTGCGAAAAGCCTCATCTCTGATTCCACTTCTTTACACATATAATTGATATATACAGTATAAGAAAACATAAAGGTCCAATAATATTGCATTGAGGAACTCATCTCTTAATTATTACAAGGACAGATAAAGCTTCACCTACTCTAATTCTCTAAGTTCTATTTTCTAGAAACAAAGCCCCCAATCAGTCACTCTGTTGTCAAGTCCAAATTGCACTCATTTTTGCCAGTAGTCTCCCATGATCTACCCTATCAAATGCTTTAGACAGGTCAATCGGGATACAGTCCAATTGACATCCTGAATCCAGGATATCTGTTATATCTTGCTGGAAGCCTACAAATTGGGCTTCAGTGGAATAAACTTTCCTAAACCCAAACTGCCTTCTATCAAACCAGTTATTAATTTTGCAAACATGTCTTATACAATCAGAAAGAATGCTTTCCCAAAGCTTATATACAATGCATTTCAAACTGACTGGCCTGTAATTTTCAGCTTTATGTCTATCACCCTTTCCTTTTTATACAGGGGCTACTATAGCAACTCTCCATTCATTTGGTAAAGTTCCTTCATGCAAACAATAGTCAAACAAGTACTTCAGATATGGTACTATCTTTCAACCCATTGTCTTTAGTATATCCCCCGAAACCTTATTAATTCTAGTTCCTTTTCTAGTTTTCAACTTTTGTATCTTACTGTAAATGTCATTGCTGTCATAGGTAAATTTTAATACTTCTTTAGTATTAGTCACCTCCTTTATCTGGGCATTATCTTTGTAACCAACAATCTTTACATACTGCTGACTGAATTCTTTTGCCTTTTGAAGATCCTCGCATGCACACTCCCCTTGTTCATTAATGATTCCTGGAATGTCCTTCTTGGAACCGATTTCTGCCTTAAAGTACCTATACATACTTTCCGTTTTTCACTAAAATTTGTATGGCTGTCAATTATGCTTGCCATCATGTTATCCTTAGCTGACTTCTTTGCTAGATTCAATTTCCTAGTAAGTTCCTGCAATTTCTCCTTACTTCCACAGCCATTTCTAACTATTTCTTTCCAACCTGCACCTCCTTCTTAGTCTCTTTACTTCCCTGTTATAATGTAGTAGGTCTTCAGCATTCCTTACGACCTTTAAAGGTACAAACATATTTTCACATTCCTCAACAATTGCTTTAAACCCATCCCAGAGTCTGTTTACATTTTTATTTACCGTTTTCCACCGATCTTAGTTACTTATTATAAACTCCCTCATGCCTGTTTTATCAGCCATATGGTACTCCCTAATAGTCCTAATTTTAATATCTTTCTTTCTTTCATGTTTATTTTTAATTGCCACAAAACAGCTTCGTGATCACTAATACCATCTATTACTTCGGTTTCTCTACAGTGCTCATCTGGTTTTACCAGCACCACATCCAGAATATTCTTCCCTCTAATTGGTTCCATCACTTTCTGAATCAGGTGCCCTTCCCATATTAACTTACCGTATTTGCCATTTGTTGGTCATGCTTCCTGTCGTTCCATTACTTTCCCAATTGACATTTGGTAAATTGAGATGACCCGCTACAATCATGTTCCTTTCCTTATCATTTCCCACATAGCTGATTATCTTATCAAATAATTCTGAATCAGCATCTGCACTACTCTTTCCTGGTCTGTACACTCCAAAGACATCAAGTTGCCTATTATCTTTAGAGATGAGCCTTACCCCTAGAATTTCGTGTTTGTCATCTCTAACTTTTTCGTAGCTTACAAATTCTTCTTTCATCAGAATGAATACTCCCCCTCCTACCATTCCTATCCTATCTCTACGATACACCCTCCAGTACCGCGAGAAAATTTCTGCATCCGTTATATCATTTCTCAGCCATGATTCAACTCCTATTACAATATCTGGTAAGTATATATCTATGAAATGATTTAATTCTATTCCTTTCTTTACAATACTTCTACAGTTGAGCACTAACATTTTTATGTCATCCCTACTTGATTTCCAGTTCCCTGTTCCCGTAACACCGCTTCCTAGGCCACCCTGTTTCCCTGAATGTACCTCCCTATAAACCTTCTAAACAAATTTCCTAACGTATATGTACCACTGCGGTTTAAGTGAAGGCCACCTGAGCGCAGATCTAGCTCCTAACCACCCATTAGGATCTAGAAATCTCACTCCCAGTTTCCCACATACCCACTCCATAGTCTCATTTAAATCCCCAATCACCTTCCAGTCAGTATCCCTCCTACACAGTATTCCACTGATATCAATCTCCGCTTCCTTAAACTGCACCCGTGCTGCATTTACCAGGTCCCACACATCCCCAACTGTGTTGGTACTAATACCTGCTTGTCTTACATTGTTAGTACCAACGTTAGTACCACCCTCTCCTTTCCCTCCTCCTTCTCTTCTACTTTCCTCAACATCTGCCTTAACCTAATTCCTGTATAACACTCTACCCTTGTACCCTTTCCTCCACACACTTTCCCGACATGTCTAACGATGGAATCCCCCATGACCAGAGCCTCAACCCTACCCACCTCACTTGATCCCCTCCCCTCCTGGTCAGTTCTATCTCTCCTGACAGCTGCAGAAGCTACTTCCTCCTCCCTTTTGTCTGTCCCATGACCCTGTTCCACCTGTCTTTTCCTATCCACTATTCCACATTCCCTTTCCTACCTCTTCCCTTTCTCCTTCCACACTTCTCGGCAACAGTTCCCTGTTCCTCATCTTCCCTCTGTTGTTCTACCTGCAGTGACTCGTACCAATTTCTCACCGACACCTGTCCTGAATTCTGATCCTGAATGGAGCCCTTAGCCTGCAATCTCCTTTCCCTTAAAACATTAGACCACCTGTCTTTTATAATTCCCTCCTTTCCTTCCCATCCCTCTATTACACCTACTGTATCCTCTAGATTGTTTGAGGGAGGCCTACTTTCCTTCCTGTCCTCTGAGGGAATCCTAATTATCTCCCTCAAGCTCTCCAATTCCTCCCTCATACTTCTTAATGCCTGGCCACACCCACATTTCCTACACTCGCAGTCCTTAGCCATACTTTACTAAATAATGAAAAGAAAAGGAAAAATAAGATAACTTATTCTGTGCAAAATAAAAATGAAAGGAAAGACATATTGTCTAGGTTAGTACACAAAGATCACACGGCACGTTAATTAATATAGGCAACTACTACACTGCAATACTACTTAATTGTGCGATATTTTATTCCTACATCACACTAACAGGATGAAAATTGTTGTTAATTACTGGAAACAGAGAATACTACACAATAATTACACAATTCTTAACTGCAGTTATGTCTACCCTAATTACTATACTACACGAATATTTCACAGTAATAGAATAAATACACGGTACTATAATACACTGCAAGAATTTTAAACTACCGTCCGTTAAGACTAAGTACAGGTACTACAATACACTACAAAAATTTTAAACTACGTTCAGACGTATTCTAATTACAACAGGTTATTACCAAGCACAAACAGAAAAGAAAATTACCATTAAAAGAAAATTACCATTAAAAGAAAATTACCATTAAAGTTCGAAATTCGCAAAACTACTCAAAATTATAGAATAGGCACTCTAATAAGTTACTATACTACACTACAATAATGTTCCATTTAGGCCTAAATTAGATATTCGCAATAACTACCGGTAGGTACTCAAAGATTACCAACAAAGTTAAACACGTAGACAGATTAATATTAGTACTACTTTGTCCTACTATGCTATAATAGAAATGAAACCTGACGTTTGCACAAAAATACACACGAATGTATCAGGCAAGATACTATCTAATATACCGTATCTACACTACAATTCTCAACTGAAATGTGGTTATTGATCTTTACAGATAGTAACTCGATACTCGGGTTATTTTCCCTACTCCGCGGGGCGAAGAATAAAAATGTCCTTAAATGCTGAAAAATATGAGGTTGTTTACAATAATTTCTCAAAGTATTTCTGTCAAAACTACGCCAAGGACTTGAATTGCAATTATTGGAATGTAGAAACTTGATTATTAGCTAACCGCTCATAAATACTGAAATGTCGAGGGTGTGAAATATAAATTACGGATACTTTAACTGCCTACTCAGAACTACAAATGAGGCGAATACAAGAAGCAGCTGATTTTTATTTATGTTTTCTTGATAAACTACACCCTTTGTTCACGGCTGTAGCTAAACAATGCCAATATTTGAATACGAAGAGCGACAATAATCAACAACAATTACGACTGTTAACTATTTCGCCAGTGAAATACTGTCTATTTTGTTGAAATCCTTTCTTTAAACAAAATTTACAGCAGTATCGAGTTATTTAAAGAAATTATTACCTTCGTGATAGGTGGGACCGTTGAACTGCTTTTTGAAATATCCTGTCAAATGCCTGCACTAATAGACTATAACAGCTGCCGAAGTTACGACTTTTTAATATCCCGTCTTTGTAAGTATTTTATCAACAAACCTATTGATATTTTAATAATACTATTAAAAAGAAAGATATATTTCTTCTTTCACGCAATCCTAAATTACAGGTTATAATTTAGCGAACGCCTACGGAACTACTCAGTGAGAAAACTGTAAATAAATACCACTAATCGCAGATTACTACAAACACTAAACACAATTATTTGTGGAGCTAAATGTATATCACACACACACTCACACACGTACAATTTGGTACATTTCTACAATTATTAACTACTTTATCACTGAGATAACACAGAGCTCTTGGTACAGCCAAATACAGTACTGTATTTGATACAGCCAACCACTCGCTAGCGCATCCAACAATCCACTGACAGCTCGGAACATACCGCTAAGTCGAGCAGTTCGTCATCATTCGTCCAAGTCTTTCCCGCCCAAACAACTTTGCAACATTTTTGTGACGCTACTTTTTTTTTTGTCGGAAATCACTCAGAACAAATTCAGCTGCTTCTTTTTTTGTGTGTGTGATTTTACCAGTTCTCGATTCTAGTATTCCTGGTGAGGTCTCATACGCTGCAACCATACTACTCCAATAATTGTTGTCTTACCAGAGATTCATATGCCTTCTCTTTTACATCCTTGCTACAACCCTTAAATAACCTCAAAACCATTTGAAAAGATCTGTAACCTTTATTTACAATCCCATTTATGTGACTACCCCAATGAAGATCTATCTTTATATTAACATGTAGGTACTTACAGTGAACCCCGTAAAGAACATTCACCCCACTGACGCAGTAATTAAAATCGAAAGGACCTTTTCTCTTTGTAAAACTCACAACCTGATTTTCACCCCGTTTATCATCTCTGTTCATTTCACAACATCGCCGATGTATTTTTGTAGTAGCTCACAATCTTGCAACTTTATTTATTACCGGTACTCTATACCAGGGTCTCTCAGAGTGCATGCGCAGCGCAAGGTGCACAAGACGACTTCGATAGGTTGACCAGAGTGCATACCTCCACTCCTCGAATTTGAGCAATAGCGCTGTCTGTCTTTCTACACTTGTCTCGCTCGCTCCACCCATCTCCCCCTTCCTCACTTGCTCCGCAGCCCTACACATGCGAGACATATTGAGCTGAGCTTAGCCGAGTCGCCCCGAGACAAAACACTGTTCCGAGCCCAGCCGTCAGGATAGGCGTGGGATCCTAGTGAGGTGCAAATGCTGTGGGGATGATCACCACTACATGGCCTGCGTGGAGGCGCCTGTGTGTGCCAACTGCGTGGGAGGCTACCCGGCCTCTCATTTCAGTTGTCCTGTTACCGGGCATGAGTATATGTGTGAACATCAAGAACAGTGTCATGATGAACTGGTGAACATATTAGTGATTGGGGTAAAATGAAATGAAATGTCGTATGGCTTTTAGTGCCGGGATATCCCAGGACGGGTTCGGCTCGCCAGGTGGAGGTCTTTCTATTTGACACCCGTAGGTGACCTGCGCGTCGTGATGAAAATAACACATACACCCAGCCCCCGTGCCATTGGAATTAACCAATTAAGGTTAAAATCCCCGACCCGGCCGGGAATCGAACCCGGGACCCTCTGAACCGAAGGCCAGTACGCTGACCGTTCAGCCAACGAGTCGGACAGTGATTGGGGTAATCATATAATTATGATTGTAAATAGGGAGTACAGATCTCTGCACATGGTTATGAGGCTATTTAGGGGTTGTAGTAAAGGAGATGTAAAGGAGAGGGCATATAAGTCTCTGGTAAGATCCCAACTAGAGTATGGTTCCAGTGTATGGGACCCTCACCAGGATTACTCGATTCAAGAACTGGAAAAAATCCAAAGCAAAGCAGCTCGATTTGTTCTGGGCGATTTTCGACAAAAGAGTAGCGTTAAAAAACGTTGCAAAGTTTAGGCTGGGAAGATTTGGGAGAAACGAGACGAGCTGCTCGACTAAGTGGTATGTTCCAAGCTGTCAGTGGAGAGATGGCGTGGGAGGACATCAGTAGACGAATCAGTTTTTTTTTTTTTTGCTAGGAAATCAGTTTGAGTGGTGTCTTTAAAAGTAGGAAAGATCACAATATGAAAATAAAGTTGGAATTCAAGAGGACAAATTGGGGCAAATATTCATTTATAGGAAGGGGAGTTAGGGATTGGAATAACTTACCGAGGGAGATGTTCAATAAATTTCCAATTTCTTTGCAATCATTTAAGAAAAGGCCAGGAAAACAACAGATAGGGAATCGGCCACCTGGGCGACTGCCCTAAATGTAGATCACTATTGATTGATTGACTTTCAACGCTACTCTTTCAAGCATATTTATTATCACATCACATCATTGTATTTTAGCATTAGTCATTGGCATTTAGTATAAGTAATGTTTTATTAACTCAACATTAAGACTTTTTAATTTAAAGTAAGTGTGTCAACATTGTAACACTAGTTTGAATAAATGAGTATATGAGTGAACATCAAGATCAGTGTCATAACGAACTGGTGAACATTTTAGACTTTCAAAACTACTCATTCTTTTTTATTACCACAACACATAATTGTAATTCAGCACTAGTCATTCATAATTAGGATAAGTAAAGTTATGTTATGTTGTTTTTATCAAGACGAAGGTTCTTCAGCAGCTGAAGATGGCCCACAAATAGAGTCGAAACCGGTACTGTTATGTAAAGATGTTTTAAGTACCGTACCTTATAAGAAATAAATGTATTGATTAGGTGGAAAGTTCCTATCTTTACATTTGTAATTATTAGAATCATCAATACAGATAATGAAACTAATCTATGTGTATAAAATAAGAGTTTTGTCTGTACATTGCTCAGAATTTGAAAAGAATGGTATTCTGTATCGCTCATGTCCACAGTAACAAGGAAATGCACTTTTTACTTTTCCGTAATGTCTGTCTGTCTGTCTGTCTGTCTGTGTGTATGTATGTATGTATGTATGTATGTATGTATGTATGTATGTATGTATGTATGTAAGTATGTACACGCATCACGAGAAAACGGCTGGAGCGAATTTAATGAAAATCGGTATGTAAAGTCGCGTGATGAACCGCTACAATCTAGCCTATAATTTATTTTATTCGCGCTGAGTGAAATGGTAGTTTAGGGGAAGGCCTGAAATTTATTTATCAAATATTTGTTATAAGTAGCCATATGGTTTGCCTGCTGCCATTTCTTGATGGATACAGTACTTTTGTATCCATCTCTTGGCACAGGCCAGAATAAAGTGTAGCTTTCACCAAAGTCCCAGTCTCATCCATGGCTGTGACAGTTTGGAAGCTGCTGGGGTATGGGTGGTGCTAAGTAATGACATTCAGAGCACGGCTAGTGCATCTGAGTGTTATGAAAGGTGTTGCTCATAGGGTCAGTCGTGCTGCAATAGCACTTTCTGACCCAGTGAGGAAAGCAATGGCAAACTACCTCACTCCTCGGCTTGCCTAGTACGCCTCATTTTGGTGCTGCCATTGGTTTTTGCGGTTTCCTTATAACCGCATAACCTTTGGTGGTGCTATTTGAGGATCCAACCAGCCTCTGGGCTCATGACCTAACAGACAGCCATATGTTAATGAAAATTGGTATGCGAAGTCGCGGTAATAAGTCGATATAATTTAGGCCATCAATAACTGTAATCACGCTGAGTAAAATGGTAGTTTAGGGGAATACCTAAAATGTAATTCTCAAATATTTATGTTATTAGTGGTTGTATCTTAATGGAAATCGGTATACAAAGACGGAGAATAAGTCGCTACAATCTAGGCTATAAATAATCGTATTCACGGGGAGAAAAATTGTAGTTTAGGGGAAGGCCTAAAATTTAATTCTCAAATATTTGTTATTAGTGGTCGTATCTTAATGAACATTGGTATGCAAAGTTGCGGAATAAGTCGCTATAATCTAGGCCATCAATAATTTTATTCACGCTGAGTGAAATGGTAG
Organism: Anabrus simplex; assembly: GCF_040414725.1. Lineage (NCBI taxonomy): Eukaryota > Metazoa > Arthropoda > Insecta > Orthoptera > Tettigoniidae > Anabrus > Anabrus simplex. Next base: position 1,577,313,072 of record NC_090265.1, read on the forward strand.
TTTAGGGGAAGGCCTAAAATGTAATTCTCAAACATTTGTTACCGGGCGAGTTGGCCGTGCGCGTAGAGGCGCGCGGCTGTGAGCTTGCATCCGGGAGATAGTAGGTTCGAATCCCACTATCGGCAGCCCTGAAGATGGTTTTCCGTGGTTTCCCATTTTCACACCAGGCACATGCTGGGGCTGTACCTTAATTAAGGCCACGGCCGCTTCATTCCAACTCCTAGGCCTTTCCTATCCCATCGTCGCCATAAGACCTATCTGTGTCGGTGCGACGTAAAGCCCCTAGCAAAAAAAACAACAACATTTGTTATTAGTGGTCGTATCGATAAATACTACATAATTAACATAACTTTAGTTATGTAGTAAGTTAGTAGTAGTTACGTAGTAAGTTATTACATTTCCGATCAATTATGTCTACATTGTTACCGTACCGCCTATAATCAAAGAGATATTCATGAATTTGGATTTTTGTAACTAAGTCCATATCAGCGCTGAGTCACGAGAAAATGGGTAAACAGAATTTAATGAAAATCGGTGTGTAAAGTCTGAGAATAAGGAACTGCAGTTTACGATATAAATAATTTTATAAGACGCCCTAATATTACAAAGCCCAAAGAAAACTAATGTGAAGGCCTACAGTATAGAAAGCTCATAAAATTGATCAACAATAACATTACATTGACCATTGTTTGTTGTGATGTGCTTTGTGTCTTCTGTTTCCACTCATCTCCGACAGATAGGATTACTGCTGCGTACCATGTATTTTTTTAAATTTGCTTTACGTCGCACCGACACAGGTAGGTCTTATGGCAACGATGGGATAGGACAGGGCTAGGGGTGTGAAGTAAGGGGCCTTTGCCTTCATTAATGTACAGCTCCAGCACTTACCCTGTGGGAAACCACCGAATAATAACTTCAGGGCTGCCGGCAGTGCGGTTCGAATCCACTATCTCCCGGATGCAAGCTCACAGCTGCGCGGCTCTAACCACACGGCCAACTCATCCGGTCGTACCGAGTGTAACGGCCTGCCTGAATATTGGCGGGAAGTAGCTGGGGAGTTAGATAACTTTCTTCTTTAGCATGCCATTCCTCTGGTTCATAAATTTTCTGATACTACACACTGGTTCACCATAGCATTCCAGCTATTCAGTCTCTACTCTGAGGCACTGATTGGAATGAGCAGTGTGCAAATTTAACGGAATAATGGCAGAGGAGTGTTCCCGGCAGTCTGCGACCTGGTCATTCCAGCTCTGGAACTTTGGACTGTTAGATTGGCACCATAGTACTGTTCGTTGAAAGTGAGAAAGTGTGCGGTTTTTCATTTGATCAAGTATTTTATATGATAACATTGCTTTCAATCGCTACATTCCTACTGACGTTTTTGTAATGACCTATGTTCAATTCATTTAGGAAAACCACAAAGTCAGTCTTTCTGAGAATCATCCCGTAGCGAAGCACAGGTACATGAGCTAGTAGATTATAATAAAGGACCCCAAGGGGCCGGAGCGTTGCGGCAGGCCCTAGTGGCTATTGGCACATGCCTCTGCAACTGGCAAGACCCGTGCTAGTCACGGCAGTGCCCAGATGGACTGATCCTCTGATAACTGGACTGGCAAGAATATGGCTCATGTCTGGTGCATGATACCTTTCCTCAACTAACACTATAACCTGGACCTATTCATAACCACATCCTTGCATGTGCTATCAGAATTTGTCAGGTTTTACATGTAGGCTCTATTTCCACCCATGTGGTTTTCCCTGACCCTTAATACCATGCCTCAACACCACCTACCTGACACAAACTCTGTCCTTGGTAGCATGTCTGACATGGAAACAGACAGATACTCCTTTGTAACACTTCTCACTCCTCCCTGGTATCTCTTTTCTCCTTAGAAATTAATAGCATGTTGGAGGCAATGTAGATTAGTGATGATTGTCATGCGGGGAGGGGGCTTTGCCCTCCCCCCAAACAAAAAAAAACAAAAACAAAACAAACAGTCAATTATTCTACTGCCGGCGGTTCACTAGGTAAGATCTGCGTTTGCCAATGATCCATAATTATTGTGTGGAAGTTGCATATTGAGTGCTGGTGAAAGTGGTGATATTAATCCCGGGTGTAAACTAAGAGCCCAGTCTCTTTTCAAGTAACAGAGAATAATATTAAAAGTGCTAACTTGTCTGGTCTTCATGATAACTCTAAGTCATCATGCATCAAACATAAAAGTGTAAAATTGAATATATCTTGCGGTGCCAAGTAAAATAAGAAAAATTATAAGACACATGCACAATTGAATCGTTTGTTGCAGAAACAGCACTTCTCCACTTTTTGACACTACATGAGTTATTAATACTGCCATGATTAATGCACGAAGGGCTACCATTTTGTGCAGAAAAAACACTTCTACCATATATCTCTGCCTATCAGTTGCGAATGAAAGTTTCCGTTTTGTGCAGAAAGAACACTTATCCTGGAGAGGTGTTGTTTTTACTTCACTTGAGTCACTAGGAAGAGGTGTGAAAAAAGATGCAAAAGTCGCGTTTCATATAAATCAATTTATGGAGTTTCAGTATGAGGCAAATCATGTCTTAGGAAAATACTGTATTGATGGACTGTGCGTTCATACTTTCAAGTTGCTTATTTTTGCAACCCGTCTCCCTGTGTTACCAACTAGACTTGCTTATCCACAAGGCTGTGTTCCATTGAATTAAAAGAAATTAGCAGACATAAAGAAGTTGGAATCTTACATACCAGAAGAACACCATGAGTTTTATAATGAACTGTTTGCATGAACAATATCAGCGCAATAGAAGTGAGAAGTATTGTTCAAAGATAAGAGACTTACATGTTACTTGTATTATATTGTGTTGTTTTGTTTTACGAACTTTGGAAAGGGACATAAAAGGAGTACTCTTCTGTTTATTTTTCTATACAATGTGATCTAATCATAATATGTGCAAATAAGTAAGTCTTACAAATAACTATTAAATAATGGCTTTAAACACTATATTTCCTCAGTACAAAATTTGTGCTTTATTTAATAAAGTTCCTTTTGAAATTGAAATGACGTTAAAATCAATGTTACGCTTCCTTATATTCTCAATAATGGTGTTTGTTGCAGAAACAGCACGTCTCCACCATTTTCAACAAAGTCTGTAAGGGAACGTATTGGACTAATTCATACAAACAACCTATGTCATAGTCATTTCAACAGTAGAATAAGCATAATAAATATCGGAAGGATAGATATGACATTACACACTACAGACAGTTTTTCCTGTTTTCTGAACAATTTGGTACGTTGAAGAAGTGTCGTTTCTGAAACAAACGATTCAATTGCATCACAGAAAAAAATATTTCGTTTATATTGTAATGAAAAGATATATTAGTAAGTTGTAAAATACAAGTGTGAATTATTAGTGTGATATAAAATGAGGAGAATTTTGTGATATGTTGTCCATATGCAGTGATATGACGGTGTGTCATAACCATAGGCGAACTGCCTCGCCTGATGGCATCCACCGTTCAAGAAACAAGGTTAGTGACATGAATTGTGTTATTTAACCCTACAATGCACACTGATTCATATATGAATCGTACGACTTTCTAGCTTGCTGCTGTAACCTGTTACTGTAATTTTGAAAGGTACTCCTTCCACCCCGTCAACATCCACACGTACCAACCACCGTTTATTCTACGTTGGGCCCTCCCCATCACATTACCATAGGCTTCAGGAGTACCTCTGGCTCAACCTCAAAAACATTACTGACCTATAGTCGTGCAAGTATACTTGCGCCTTGCAATATGTACCCATGGCCAGTAGGCAGTAATGATTGGCCTTTGAAGTTAAAAGCTTAGCGAAAAATTGCAAAATATCGTATATATATTTTTTTCTGTTGTGGCAAACCACATCACATACAAGTGTTAAGGTATTAGCTCCACTTAAGAATTTGTGAGGCAAGATGGTGCTCGTGTGGTTATTGGCAGAAATATTGTGTGCGAGGCCCGATGTCCAAATCTCAGATTTTCAGTTAAGGTTGTAAATATTATTTGTGAAGGTATCAGGTGAATATTGGCTATAGTCCATAGTTTTGTTGTAAGCAAATTTATATGTTGAGATTTTGTGGGTAAAATAAATAATACAAAAGTATTTTGAGTGCTGGGAAAATCTTTTTCTATCAATACCAGTTAAACTTTTTATCAGATCAAAATTTTAGTAGGGATTAGCGTAGTGTCATATTTTTTATGGAATAGTGAGAAATTTGAGGAACTTGAAATAAGTCATGATATTAAATGTAATATGTGAAGTCAACACGTGTCATGTAAGGCCTTTTTAAGGAACTATCTGAGGTCAATTAGTTAAATCGAAGCCAATGGAGTTGAATGTGAAGAAAGCGAATCGCTGGAATTTATACCTTCTTCTTCTTCGTTTTGCCTCATGACTGAGGCGTCATGACTATCATAATATTCAGCCCTCTAGCCGATGAACCATACTCCGCCATTCTTCCCTATCTAAAGCTTTCAATGTGGTTACTCTGAGAGAACACTGTAGGGGGCCGTTCACCATGTCAATCCATCGCGTTGGTATTCGTCCTCGTTGTCTGGTTCCCTGGACTTTGCCCTCAACAATCAGCTTTTGTAGACTACCATCTCGGCGCATTATATGTCCAAAGTAGAGTACAATTTGTTGAGAGATTGGAATTTATGTGTTAATTATTCAGACACTGCGTATAAGGATGTCCCCTGATATGATTTTGAAGTTCGGAAAGTACTGTAATGCCCTGTGAAAATATGTAGTGGAATGCCAGAGGCGGCAGTTATGAAACCTGTGGTTCAGATTCAGAGTGAAAATGTTTTAGCTTGAGAGTGTATCTGCAACTAACACTATGCGATCCCCGATATTTAGATGTCACAAAGTTTATTGAGAGAATGATTCTACCATCAGGTGGACGAGAGAAATATGGCTTGTTTCAAGGGAACTGTTATTGTATTAATGACACCGTAGACAGGCCAGCAAGAACAGGTGTTCAGGTCAGTGGTTGACTTAGCAAGGGAAGCGAGAAGCCAAGAGTCTGGGATTCTGAAATAAAATTTATTCCGTAAGCATGTTGGAGATAGAAACAAAAGTTTAATATTACATTTTAGCATTCTGTACATGTGGTAGTCATTTTGGAATTTAAATATTAAAGGATGTTCGAGCTATGACATTTATTGAGGACAATAGTTAAGACAGTGAAGAAATTTTTTTTTTGATATTGGAATAAATATTTGGATTTTATTATTTATCAAATAGGTTCGATTGCCATTTGGTTTTGTGGATTTGTTATACTCATTGAGAGATTTAATTTTGTACAATTTTGTTAGTGTTCATCCCATTACGTGTGACAGTGAGTGTGGCTTTGACTCACGCGTTTATTGAAGATTAGGCGATAGCCGACCACACTGGATAATTTGTTGTAAATAATAATTAGAATAATGTAGGGTTACGAGACATAATGACGCAAGAATGATTTATCATGTCATCATTCCATGTTTTATGAATAGCAATGTATTAACATCCAGCACTGGAGAGGTCACTAGTTTAAAAAATAAGTTTCTTTTGATAATCTGCACCAAAATTAGACATCCAACTCAGTCTGCGTTGATCAGTGCTTTTTTTTTAGCGACATTCATGAGTTCAATTAGATGGTTAGTTCAGTGCGCAAGGGCCAGTGGTTAGTTTATTCCAGTGATAGTTAACATTTTGTGGATGATCATTACACAATCAGTTTAGTCTGCAATGATAGTGCATTAGCTGATTTTATTGGTGTTGATCACTGAAGTGGAATGCTTAAGATAAAATTTAATTCTGTTTATATTATGTTTGTGGGTTACTGTAGTCACATCCTAGTTCGTGAACCATGGGCAACGGCTGAGTGACCTAGTAAGTGGTCCTGAGAGTCGGGATACCAGTTGCTATGGAATGGGAGTGGGCATCTTGCACATATTCTGAGTCGTGGCCCTCCTTGTGCTCAGGCGGCTAGGACTATACAATTCACCGGAGGTCCATAACCCGTTACAGGAGAGATCCTCACTTGGACTATGTGCAAGTAGGGCAGCATCCTGCTTCATGAATTTACCGAGCTCAGAACACTTTAAGCAAGCCTCGGACCTATGGGAGTAATGGAGTCCCACTCCCATTTGACAGGCGAGGGACTCCTTGGAAACAACTTGGTGAACGAAATGGAATTCGATGGGGAGCTATCAATATTAATGGGGCTTATGGAAGAAAGAAGGTAGAACTGGCTGAGTCAGCAAAGAGGATGCATCTGGATGTGCTAGGAGTAAGTGATATTCGGGTAAGGGGAGATAATGAGGAAGAGATAGGAGATTATAAAGTGTACTTGACGGGTGTTAGAAAGGGAAGGGCAGAGTCTGGGGTAGGGCTCTTTATCAGGAATACCATTGCACGCAACATAGTTTCTGTTAGGCAAGTAAATGAGCGAATGATGTGGGTAGATTTGTCAGTTGCAGGAATTAGGACTAGAATTGTGTCCGTGTATTCACCATGTGAGGGTGCAGATGAGGATGAAGTGGACAAGTTTTATGAAGCATTGAGTGACATCGTGGTCAGGGTCAACAGCAAGGATAGAATAGTACTAATGGGCGATTTCAATGCGAGAGTTGGGAATAGAACTGAAGGATACGAAAGGGCGATTGGTAAATGTGGGGAGGATATGGAAGCTAATGGGAATGGGAAGCGTTTGCTGGACTTCTGTGCTAGTATGGGTTTAGCTGTTACGAATACATTCTTCAAGCATAAGCCTATTCACCGCTACACATGGGAGGCTAGGGGTACCAGATCCATAATAGACTATATCTTAACAGACTTTGAATTCAGGAAATCTGTTAGGAATGTACGAGTTTTTCGCGGATTTTTCGATGATACAGACCACTACCTGATCTGTAGTGCACTAAGTATCTCTAGGCCTAGGGTAGGGAAAGTGAAATCTGTCTGCAAACTAATAAGGGTAGAAAATCTCCAGGACGAGGAAATTAGAAGTACATGGATATGATTAGTGAGAAGTTTCGAACAGTAGACAGTAAGCAGGTTCAGGATATAGAAAGTGAATGGGTGGCATACAGGGATGCTCTAGTAGAAACAGCAAGGGAATGCCTAGGAACAACTGTGTGTAAAGATGGGAAAAGGCGAACATCTTGGTGGAATGATGAAGTGAGAGCAGCTTGTAAACGTAAAAAGAAGGCTTATCAGAAATGGCTCCAAATAAGGGCTGAGGCAGACAGGGCTTTGTACGTAGATAAAAGAAACAGAGCGAAACAAATAGTTGTTGAATCCAAAAAGCAGTCATGGGAAGATTTTGGTAATAACCTGGAAAGGCTAGGTCAAGCAGCAGGAAAACCTTTCTGGACAGTAATAAAGAATCTTAGGAAGGGAGGGAAAAAGGAAATGAACGGTGTTTTGAGTAATTCAGGTGAACTCATAATAGATCCCAGGGAATCACTGGAGAGGTGGAGGGAATATTTTGAACATCTTCTCAATGTAAAAGGAAATCATCATGGTGGTGTTGCAAACAGCCAAGCTCATGGGGAGGAGGAAAATTATGTTGGTGAAATTATGCTTGAGGAAGTGGAAAGGGTAGTAAATAAACTCCATTGTCATAAGGCAGCAGGAATAGATGAAATTAGACCTGAAATGGTGAAGTATAGTGGGAAGGCAGGGATGAAATGGCTTCTTAGAGTAGTAAAATTAGCGTGGAGTGTTGGTAAGGTACCTTCAGATGGGACAAAAGCAGTAATTGCACCTATCTATAAGCAAGGGAACAGGAAGGATTGCAACAACTATCGAGGTATCTCATTGATTAGTATACCAGGCAAAGTATTCACAGGCATCTTGGAAGGGAGGGTGCGATCAGTCGTTGAGAGGAAGTTGGATGAAAACCAGTGTGGTTTCAGACCACAGAGAGGCTGTCAGGATCAGATTTTCAGTATGCGCCAGGTAATTGAAAAATGCTACGAGAGGAATAGGCAGTTGTGTTTATGTTTCGTAGATCTGGAGAAAGCATATGACAGGGTACCAAGGGAAAAGATGTTCGCCATACTGGGGGACTATGGAATTAAAGGTAGATTATTAAAATCAATCAAAGACGATTGGGCTTCAGTGAGAATTGATGGTAGAATGAGTTCTTGGTTCAGGGTACTTACAGGGGTTAGACAAGGCTGTAATCTTTCACCTTTGCTGTTCATAGTTTACATGGATCACCTGCTGAAAGGTATAAAATGGCAGTTAGGGATTCCGTTAGGTGGAAATGTAGTAAGCAGTTTGGCCTATGCTGACGACTTGGTCTTAATGGCAGACTGTGCCGAAAGCCTGCAGTCTAATATCTTGGAACTTGAAAATAGGTGCAATGAGTATGGTATGAAAATTAGCCTCTCGAAGATTAAATTGATGTCAGTAGGTAAGAAATTCAACAGAATTAAATGTCAGATTGGTGATACAAAGCTAGAACAGGTCGATAATTTCAGGTATTTAGGTTGTGTGTTCTCCCAGGATGGTAATATAGTGAGATTGAATCAAGGTGTAGTAAAGCTAATGCAGTGAGCTCGCAGTTGCGATCAGCAGTATTCTGTAAGAAGGAAGTCAGCTCCCAGAGGAATTCTATCTTTACATCGGTCTGTTTTCAGACCAACTTTGCTTTACGGGAGCGAAAGCTGGGTGGACTCAGGATATCTTATTCATAAGTTAGAAGTAACAGACATGAAAGTAGCAAGAATGATTGCTGGTACAAACAGGTGGGAACAATGGCAGGATGGTACTCGGAATGAGGAGATAAAGGCTAATTTAGGAATGAACTCGATGGATGAAACTGTACGCATAAACCGGCTTCGGTGGTGGGGTCATGTGAAGCGAATGGAGGAGGATAGGTTACCTAGGAGAATAATGGACTCTGTTATGGAGGGTAAGAGAAGTAGAGGGAGGCCAAGACGACGATGGTTAGACTCGATTTCTAACGATTTAAAGATAAGAGGTATAGAACTAAATGAGGCCACAACACTAGTTGCAAATCGAGGATTGTGGCGACGTTTAGTAAATTCTCAGAGGCTTGCAGACTGAACGCTGAAAGGCATAACAGTCTATAATGATAATGTATGTATGTATGTATGTATGTATGTATGTATGTATGTATGTATGATACTTCTGATCATAGTTTTTGAGAAATACATTTCTCGAATGATCATGATGATGGTTGTGATTACTGAACTGAACAACAAACCTTCCTTTTATACCACCTTGTTTCCTACCACAGTAGTGGTCATGATTAACGTAATAAACTATCTTTTCCACATTTTGATGAAGACCATTTATTTAATATAAGTTTGTGTTAGTTGCAATTGATAATGTAGTGATGTTTATTATGCCACCATCCATTGACGTTTCTTTTTTATTTTTTTTGTTGATACCGTTCAAAAACGGATGGATTAAATTAATTTATTATTCAGTGAAATTATAAGATTAATTTTTGGACATCCATGCTTATTCGTTTATTCATTTTTAATCAGTCTCTTATAAAACAATTTTTTTTTTAGCTAGTGGCTTTACGTCGCACCGACACAGACAGGTCTTATGGCGATGACGGGATAGGAAAGGGATAGGAGTGGGAAAGCCGACAGTGTGATTCGAACCCACTATCTGCCAGATGCAATCTCACAGCTGCGCGCCCTTAATCACACAGCCAACTTGCCCGGTCTCTTATAAACTAACATAACCTGAAAGTTACTTGTGTGTTAACTTAAATGTAAACTGAAATTTTTAACATTTTGATTTTATTTTATAAATATTGCAGTTCAGTGGAACAGTATTCTACATAATTTAAAATAATTATTAAAGTAACCTCATTTCTGGGTGTCTGGTTGTGACACAACATGGTGTGATCATGTATTTGACAGAGAGATCAGGGAATGATAATATTGAATTTTGGAGCATTATGCCTTGCCAAGGAGCAAGTTAACCTGAGAAGTAATTTTTTCTTTTTTTTTGTATAACTAATTGGTTCAAATATAACCAGAGGTTGTTTCGGTTCGATTAAGGTTCCATTCGGTGGCTGATGATATCCTTCGTGGTATTTATAATCGGTGAACAACCTTAGTTAAAGAAAAATTGCGGAAACTGAATCTTCACGGACCAAGCGAATCGATCAACGGCTTTAGTCGTAAGCTGATAGTAATTTTCAGGAATTTCTCTTTTCTTTTTAAAAATTATTGAATTCTATTCTAGGAATGGCAATTTACGTTAAATCAATAACAATAATTTTTCTGAGGTCTTCATTTTATCCATATTTATGTCAAATTTCTGTCAGCTGTTTCATTAATGTCAATTTTTTAATTTGATGCCTCATATCTATCAAACTTAGTATTAATTTTTTAAAATAATAAATCCATTTTATCCCACTTCTTGAATATTATTTCAAATAATAATTAGATTTCATTATGCCACCTGCCGATTAATGTCAACAAGTGACTGAAGAGTGCGGAACCCCTGAGAACAGAAGAATCTACATTTACAAGAGCTAGAGGTAGATGTTGACAATCAGTTAGCAAGGGTGCAATACCAACCATCTCACCCTTTCCTCGAGTTACCGACCGAAGGATGCCCTCCCCGTGATGTTGAACCTATAGCTTATATTTTTTTTGACATTTCATCATTCCAAATAACATAGTTTTATCCAAAATGACAGTTAGGATGGTGTAGTACAAGACATATCAACAGTTTATGTGCCATACTGATTGTTAGAACTACATTTGCCTTAAAATATTGATTTTCATTAACTGAAATTTAAATTTTTAATTTCATGACTAATTTCAGTTGAGACATTCCTTTTATATAACCGAAAACATTTTCACTGAAAATGGGTGTAAATTCAGAGAGTAATAAATTTTTTTCTGCACATTTTCAAATCAGGCAAAGAGTGGGTGGCACTTTTGGCTAGTACTTAACAAATACGTGGGGCACTGAGAAGGTTAATCTTTTCTTAAATAATTTCAAAGAAGTTGAAAATTTATCAAACACCTCCCATGGTAAAATTATTCCATCTCTAATTTTCTCTTTCTATAAACAAATATTTGCCCAATTTGTCCTCTTGAATTCCAACTTTATCATCATATTATGATCCTTTCTCCAATTATAAAAACTCCATTCAAGCTTGGGTATTCGTTTATTAATAGAATTCCATATCTTTGATCCATGGCCGGGCTGAGTGGCTCAGACGGTTGAGGCGCTGGCCTTCTGACCCCAACTTGGCATGTTTGATCCTCGCTTAGTCCGATAGTAGTTCAAGGTGCTCAAACACGTCAGCCTCATGTTGGTAGATCTACTGGCATGTAAAAGAATTCCTGTGGGACTAAATTCTGGCACCTCTGCGTCTCCGAAAACCGTAAAAGTAGTTACTGCGATGTAAAGCAAATAACGTTATTATCTTTGATCCATCACTGGCTCTTCCTTATCTAGAAGTTTGTAGTCTATGTCACTTAGTTCTGTACCTGATCATTTCTGGGTAGTGAACAACCACCACTATCTTCACTCTCTTATACAAGGTGAAACTGTCATGCTTGCTTTCAAGATCTTCTATTTCTTTGAAGTTTTCATTAATCCATTCTTCGTTTGCTTCTCTTACCCTTCTAACAATTATTTGGGTTTAGTGTAAGACACTTCATTGTTCTTGTTAATTCTCCATTGTTCCATTAACTCAAGAATCTCACCATTCATCCAATTTTTAAAAATTTACTTCTTTGAAGTCTCATAGATAGAAATTCTCTTTGAAGTGTTAACTTTTCAATACACACACAAAAAAGTTATGACTAATTTATGCAGCAAAATAAAAACCAATAAGCAGAAACAACTGTGTGTTATTGTAACATTACAAATATTTTTTAATAAAGTGAAAATATACATAGAGTTCTTCAGTCTCTGATTTCTGAGGCAAAGGAGTGAATGAACAACAGACAAGTATGGAAAACATATATTAATTTTTACTTCATAAAAAAAAAAAAAAACAAAAAAAAACACACATATTAAATCAAGTTCTAAATGTAACCAAAGAAATTAGCCAAAGGTTTCTAAAACAGTTACAGGGGTAAATTTTACACATCTGTTTCTTGCACATCATGCCATATTGAAGGAAAATATTTGGAAACAACAATGTGATATTTATGGATTCTTCTTGCAATAATATACAGACACTTTCTGACTATCATGACAGGCAGGAAAGTGGCAGAGACAAAGAAATGGATACTGAATATTGAAATACACAACCATTTACAAAATTATTTCTTAACTGATGAAGATCTAACCACCCTCTGCACATCAGAGTAAAATATAAAAATAATATTATTTACAGACAACAGTACTTTAACTACAAATGTGGGATATACTCTGTACATATAAAAAAGAGAAATATACGAATTATTGTGGCTTCATCATTGTTCATTTATAACCATTATCAACCCTAATTAGCATTTCCTCTTTCAGTGTCATTCACATATTTCTAAAGGAAAAAAAATTTAAAAAGATTTGATATTGTGATCATAGTCACAAGATTAAGTTTTACACAGAATCATTTTCTTTATTTAAAATATCCCATATCCATCAATCACAGCTGCTTTGTTGAGAACCCAGTAAGAATGTTACTCAGCTACCATGCCCCAGAAAAAAGGCTGTATCCTATTTTAGGCCAGTAGAAGAATGGGAACTAAGATCACTCCTTTTGAAACTCAAGGTATTAACAGATCAAAGATGACATGTCGGGAAGACCTTGAAGCAAAAGATTCATCACATAAAAATGCGTATTTAAAAAACGGATATGCCCATCTACTAATTTCATAATTATGAACACAATTAACCACTGAAATATTGGAACTTGAAATAAAAACGGATTTGTTTCACATGGCATAAACCCCAAAGTCCATAATATCTAATAATGACTATCTCACAATTAGAATTCACAGATGGACAATAAACCACTGAACCATTCAAACCATCAATGAAATAATCCAAGGCTTTGAGTTTCATTCAGTAACTTACTCCACTGTTTTACTTATTAGAAACACACTGGATTTTGAATTACTTGTATCATTATTTAATTCACACTTTGTTGACAGGGCCAAGATAGTGGTAATTTGAAAACAATGATCATATTTATGCAACCTCAAAACTGGTGTTGTTCAAGTTCAATTTTCTTGCCATTTCTTTCTTGATTTTCTCAGGAATTTATGATAGTAGTCTTGTAAAAGATGACCAAGAGTTTAAAAATGGACACAATGAAAACAAACTATGTAGAGTTTATACTATATACCATGATTTCTTACAATTTTAAAAATATTTTACAATCTGCTTTACACTGCACCGACTCAGATAGATCTTATGGGAACAATGGGATAGGAAAGGGCTAAGAGTAGGTAGGAAGTGGCTGTGGCCTTAATTAACGTACAGCCTGAGCATTTGCCTGATGTAAAAATGGGAAACAATGGAAATCCATCTTCAGGGCTGCCGACAGTGGGGTTTGAACCCATTATCTCCCGAATGCAAGCTCACAGCTGTGCGCTGTTGTAATGAATGGCTAAAGAAAACTGATACGTGCATGAAGAGAATCCAAGATACGGAACAGTACAAACCTACCTTTCAGAAACTGAGAATAAGGACTTTTAAATATGTCTTTATCATTACATAACTTGCATTTCAAAGAGTATTCAAAGTGGGGAGGAGACGAGGAAAGGCATTCATGTCTGAAAATTAAAAACTATCTACTGACCAAGGAAGGAAGGAAGGAAGGAAGGAAGGAAGGAAGGAAGGAAGGAAGGAAGGGCTGAGCCTGAAGTTATAATGGCAATTCCCAGGGTGAAAATGCAGTGAGTCGCACAAAATTCCACACTGATTTATTGGTGAAAGCATGGAACAATTCTACATTAAAGTGAAAATTGATAATGTTTTCAACAAGTTATTTTCTACTACTTTGGAAGGGAACAAACTTTCCATACAGTACAAGAAAGGGAAAAGACATTACTGCAAGGAAAATAAATTCTTGTAGAGGAGATATAGTGTCTAGAGATACATCTACTTAATGAAGACATGAGAAAAGATGTGTTATTTTTTGATTCAGAGATTTAACTTACACAGAAAGTAATTTTACTTTTAATAAGTGTTGGTTAGAGCGTCATAGTGGGTCAAACATTCTTGCCTGGGACTCTCTTAGCATACCTATAAAGCCGAAACTTAACAGGAAATTGTAATACATGGTGCATTGTTATTTTTACAGTGTTTGTTTTATGACAATATATTAGTAGATTTATAAAAATAATTCACAAGAGTAAGGAAAAAATCCACGAAGACTAGCTATTGTCAGTGATGCCGATGAGATATGAATCTTGAAATGTTTCAATCTTTCCAGACCAATTTTATGGAGGGCATTTAATTACAAATGCACACATAAGACTGATGCCCAAAGATGAGCAAAATTTCTGAGTTACTAGTTCTTTCTTTGTACATGAACCAATTCAGAACAACATTAAATAGGAATACAATTTTTTGAAAGTTGTTAATATTTAATTTGGCACAGGAACTGGAGTGAAATCATCTCTACTCAATGAACTTGTTCAACATTTGTTACTGATATCCGAACACACACACAGAAAATCTGTGCAGTGAATATTGCAGAAAATAAGACATTTTTATCTCGCAAGTCTTCTCCAACTTCCAGACTGTCAGCTAACAACTGTGACACATACTTTATAGACAGTTTTATTAATGGCCTCGGACGAAAACAGTTTAATATGTACCCAACCCGTGGACCCAACACCCTGGACCTCGTACTCTCCTCATTAGAACTTAAAACAATAACCCCCGGCAGAAACCTTTTCCTGTGCGACCACCAGTCTGTCGATGCTACATTTCTCCTTCCCCACCCGTCCTCAAAGCCTCACAACAGGACATCCTACCACCCTACCTACATCTGGTGCCATGCTGACTGGCCTGCAATGTGTCGTGCCCTGGAATGCCTTCCCTGGAGTCTGCTCGAAATAGCTGATATTGAATAGGCTCTTGAACTGCTGTACAACTGGCTGCAAGCTGCAATTAAAGACTTCGTACCTGCACAACGGGCTACTACCAGCAAATATCAACACTGGATATCACAAGAGACCAGACTGATACTATTTAATAAGAAGAGAGCTTGGCGCCTGTGGAAAGATTTCCCTAACCCACACACTCACAATACCTTCATTAAAATCCGCTGCCACACAAGGTTTATGGTCAGAAGAGACTACAAAACACATGTAGACACTGTCACTGAAAACGTCCGCAGCAATCCCAAGTACTACTGGAGTCTCATCAACACACGGAGGAGGACGGTGCGGATTCCTGTCAGCGTGAACCACAACGATGCAACAGCAGATGGCGCCAATCGCAATGAACTGTTCAACAAGTATTTCTTCTCCAACTTCTCCCCTCCCTTACAAAACCAACCACTCCCTCCCGTTGGTACAGCTTCAAACAGAACCCTATCAAGCATAACTACCACACCAAGTGAAGTTCATAACCTTCTTCAAACTCTTTGTACCAACAAAGCTACCGGTGCCGACACTATAGGTCCTCTTTTCCTAAAAAATACTGCCAGCACTCTTTGCGTCCCTTTCTCTAAATTATTTAACAGATGTTTTGCTGTTTTCCTATTACCTGGAAACAGGCAAATATTGTTCCACTTCTCAAATCAGGCAACAAATTTAATGTTTCATCTGACCGACCAATTTCTATTCTCTCCACACTAGCCTTTATCTTTGAAAAAATTATACACCAGCGTCTCCTCGCATTCACTTTGCCGTATATCTCAACCAAGTAGCATGGTTTTCTACCAGGTGGCTCTTGTCTAACAAACCTGGCCACACTGCATAGCTTTGCATCACATACCATTGCAGCTAAATCACAGCTGGATATCTGCTACGTAGACATTTCGAAAGCTTTCGATTCTGTAGATCATACTCTGTTGCTCCATAAACTCTCCGAACGATTTAATATACATGGCAGTCTTCTGACCCTTCTTGCTGGCTTCCTACATAACCGTTGGCAGAGAGTGGTAATATCAGGCACTTCATTCTCATGGTTACCAGTCACCTCCGGTGTTCCACAAGGCAGTACTCTTGGCCCCTTGCTGCTTTCTTTGTTCATGGACGATCTGCCGTCCGAACTCAATGAAACAGCGAATACCCTATTCTTTGCTGACGACTGCAAGATATTTAGGGAGATCAGGAATCCAGCAGATGCAACTCTGCTACAGTCCTCACTTAATGCCCTCTCGAACTGGTGCCGTACTTGGAAACTTATCCCCAATCCACAAAAATGCAGCCACATGACCATAACACAACGTAAATCTCCTGTATTAATGGCAATTAATATGTCACCGCTGCACATTAGGCGACAGGTAGCTGACTTAGAGTTTCCTCCACGGGATCTTAAATGTGCATTACCGCTCGGAACATCTTGTCTCACTCTTCTCTCTCCGTGTTCCTTCCTGCTTCACCAGAACCAAAGACCCCCATTCCCTACACTCAGCACTCAATACTTCAATGCCTCCTAACACTCTTTAACAATATAAAGAGGAGACAAGAGATTGATATAGCATCAAATAAAAGCATATTCAAGAGGGGTGTAAATAGTCTCTTAAAGATAAGTTGATGTGAAGGGATTATACCGCCATCTTGACCCAAGACGACTTGGCTATGAACATGGACATTCTCATGGTTTGGACAGTTGTTATTAGTAGGCTGTGTACCAGATCTTGTTATATTTTGTTATGTTTGTTGTTATATTTTATTATGAAAGTTTACGTTTGTTAAATAGTCTGTTGACAGTGCAAGTGAAATTTGCTCAGTGTAGCTGTATCTTGTGAGAAAGAAAGAAAGAAAGAAATAAAAGTGTGTCCTCATAAAGAAACGAGGGTTCAATATGATTTATCTGTAGTAATAAAACATACTGTCTGGCCAGGTATATCCTGCTATGGTAATCGAGTAGATTGTACAGCCAGCACTTCAATGCCGAGTGTTGGACAGCAGGAAATAACCTAGCCAGCTGAGGGGACCAATGGCTTAGGGTGGAGCAGTTCTTTTAGTGGGGTGATGAACCCTCAGTGGAGAAAATGAAAAATGAATCTAGAATTCATAACTATCGGTACAAGCACCTGACCACGATTGTCTCAGGTCGTGGCTGGATTGTACTTAAATCACCTCATCCATTCTGCTGACCAGACTTTATGAAAGACAAACTCCTCGCTTGTATATTTGTACCGATATTTCCATCATTATGGGGTCTGTGATGTGAAAATTTTATAATCTTGCCAGATAGATGTGCAGTGCCACGATGCATAAGTACTACAATATATCGGTAAAATTAGAAGGATACGTAAGGTGTTTGTGATTGCCTAAGGATCTTGATCTTTGTAATAAGTGGATTAATTCAGTCTGATGCACAGACTAATCTCAATGTGCAGATTAGCAGTGTGTATGAAACATAATTTTCAAGGCAGTAACTTGAGCTTTACTGAAAAATATATCGATAAGGATGGAAAGACGAGTATCCATAAACATGATTGCCTCCTTTTGTGCGATTTAGGATAAACAGTGATTTTAGCGTCTAAGTGCATGTAAACTGTGGCTGCCTAACAAATGAAGTTTTTATGTGATAAAACTTCTAACTTGATAATCTGTAGAAATCTGTAGTTGCAGAATTGAGTCAGCTTTTGTCTCTCATAGATTTTTGTGATAGTTACATTTTACTGGATGATATCAATAACAGGAGCTCTCTCATATCCCAAAGTTAAGCCTTTTTACAAAAGTTGTTGGAAGATGCTGAGAATTGTGATGGCAGTTGCCTAAAAAAGTTAGAAATTTGAAGTAATCAGTTTGGTCCCATATCTATATAAAATAAAATTTTAAAAAATACTTGAAGTACGATTTGTCAACAGTCATACGTTCATTTTAATTTATATGCAGAGTGCGAACTGCTATGACACCATAAGATTAAATAATGTTTTGTCATTTCTGCACCTTTGATATTTGAAAAAAATTATCCTTCTTCAGAAAATGGAAATACACATTTCTTAAAGAATGTTTCTCAACTTTCTGAGAGCAAAAAAATTGTAAATCTTCTAGATGATGAAATTCATGTAAAAGGAACTGTAGAATATAATAAAAATGATGACCGTTTGGAACTGCTGGGAATAAAACAGCATTTTTCGTTCCTCCTGCCTTTGGTCATTTTAAAGTGAAAATAAGACATATTCTGGTTAAACAATTTGCAGGGTCAAATTAAGCAATAATATGTAAATATGTCTTATGAGAAATGCATTTTTATTGTTGATCGACTTGTTAAATATTACATTTAAGCTTAGAAGACAATGGCGACAGTGATGTACCGTATTTCTTCGAATCCAAGACGACAGTTTTTTCTCAGAATCTCATGTGAAAAATCAAGGGTCGTTTTGCATTCATGACCTAACAGTAATAAACACCACTAGCAGCTACCACGGTAACCACGCTGATTCCTTTATCCCTCCCGCGCACACCTAAAACTCGTTGACAATCAACGACCATCTCTCTATTATATACTGTTAGCTGCAGAAATTTGTTGTACAGTGCCTCGGCGTAACGTCACTGAATCTCAGGAAATAAAAACATACAAGATTTCGAATTGTTAGAAAGGCCACTCTACTCAGTGGTAGAGAAATAAAGCGTCTACTGTACCTGACGATTAGTAAAATTCAGTTTTACAGACAGCAGGAATATTTTTGTGATGGACTGTCGTATTGTAAAGATACGTGGAACAGGTATTCCCAGCAAATTTTCAAAGGGTTCTCGTCGATATTATGATACTAATTTTAAGTTAATGGTTATTAACCTTTTCACTGCCGAGTTTTGATGATCAGGTGAACCCTCTGGGCTGGGTTTTTTTTTAAGGAAAAGCACTTTTACAGAGACATTTTTACTGATACTATTAATGGAATGCATATCGCCCTCTAAGCCCCGCAGCCCAATTAGGGGTTGGGGATGAAGTGAGATTATATTTTACAGCATATTTTTACGGCTGGATGCCCTTCCTGATGCAAACCTCAGTTGAGAAGATAATGAATAATGAATGAATGATGGTGAATGAAACTGGGTAAGGAAGAGGAAGGAATTAGCTGTGGCTTATGAATAGGAACTGTCCTGGCATTTGCTTGGAAAAAAAAAAAAAAAATATATATATATATATATACACACACCATTGTCAGGAGAGGTGACGGTGGGAATCAAACCCTGCCTGCCGAATACAGAGCTTGGCTCCATAGCGGTAGCATGTTAACACGTATGGCTACTCCGCTCGGTGATGCTATTACTGAAATATAATATGAAATTATTGATCCAAGAACTGATATTATCAAAATCATTAACATTTGGGGAAAAAAATAATTTTTCTGAGGAAGGGGTAACAATTCCGCATGAAATTCATTATTACTACTTTGTCTCGCACTTTCTTGCAGTTCAATATCGTCATCTAGATATTCCCCATCTTCATTATCAAAATATAGCTCTCCAGAATCACTATTTATGAGGAAACATTCAATTTCTTCGTCAAAAAGAAATGAATATATACTTCAAGGCACCATGATGGCTACACGTTAGCGGGAAAGATGTTCCACTCCAACGAAGCTGAAATGACACCAGATCGCTTTCAAAACACGTGAAATGGAGTGGTATATCTGCTGTACAGAACTACTTTGAGCATTTCCATGGAATCTCAAAGCATGACACTATATCCCGTTCATTTGTGAGATCGGTGAAGTACACACTGCACCAAAACGTACATATACGGGTTTGGCAGATGAGGCTTGGCGTTCAGTAACGTATATATATGGGTTTGGCAGTGAATGAGTTAAACGTGCGGAAATGAAGAATAATCGTGCAGCCGCAAGAAAATTTGGATAGTTTAAAAAAATAAGTGCTGTACAAAAAATGCATTCAGTGGCCCATCAACAAAGATGCTTTAAAGAAGTCGAAGAAGAAATTGAGAGACGTGTGCAAAAAACGCAAGGATGGAATGGCCATACCACGGTGCAATAAAATTGTTCATTGACCTTCAATGTTCACGTCTTTATTAGGCCTATACATCGTTAGCCACTGTCAAGTCAACGAGCTAGAATATAATACAGAGTGGCTATCATGCTGCCCTCTTTGAAGAAAGTTGAACTGGCGACGCCATGTCTTAAACGTATCTCAGTAGGCAGAGCGCTGTGTAAGCGAGTGTGGAACAGAGCGGGAAAATGAGACATTTTCATACAGATCTTATTCATTAGGTATAACAGTTGGAGATTATTTGAGTTGATGATGAAAATATTGGATGGAAAGCGTAACTATTTCGTGTGTGCAAGTTTTCGTTAAATAGAGGTTCCCTATAGAATTGCAATGTACTGTAACATAAAATAGAAGAAACAAAATACGTAACAATTTGTTTTTTCTTGAAGCGATATATTGTTGAAAATGATTAAATCAATAATTATTATACCACAAAGGTTTGGAGTTATTCACACACCTCCAATTTATCAACATGCAGAAGAGTGTAGGCCTACGGTACAAGATTAAGGATTAGGATGCGTATCTAAACAGCCATGAAAATTGAACACACTTCAATGAATTATCATACATTTCAAAGGCAACCTTTCTACATGACATTTTCGTAACATAGACTGGAAAGAAAATTTACACTGAACAAACTGAATTTTACATTGAAATATTAAGTCACATTTCTCAATTCAAAACAGCTCTCTTGTTCACATGAACCAACATGTATTTTCAGCTCTGATTCATTGTTGCATGAAAAGTATTAATTTTGTGTACATCTGCCATATGGTTACCCCTTTCAGCTCTGCATCTGCGGTGCAGTCGAATTTAAAACGATTCTTTAAGAGAAGTTTTGTCATGCTGGCATAATGGGTTTCCTCACTGAACTCAGTAGCAGTAAATAAATTATTGTTACTGTAAAACAACTGCCCTGCAACTGACAAAGACAACTTCAGTATGTAACTTCAGCATAAAGTTTATGTTACATCTTCATTTTTTTCTGAACATTTTTTCAGCCACATGACAATTTCACAACACCATAAGCTGGATAAAGAGACTATATCTTTCTAAGCAATAAGTACTTTCTTCTCTTCAGAATGCTGAGCAAACATAACCTTCAGACAGTCGTGGAATTTAATTTTCTCTCTCATCTCATGGATGACATTTCCTCCCATGTACTCAACATTTTCAGAGTACTTGGTGAATGACTCGTAATTTGTAGCACAGCAATCATGATCAGTAGAGGTGCTGCCATCTGAAGGAACCATAGTATATAGATAAGAGAAGCATCACTTTCTGTCAATAGGTCAATCTGCCCCAATAACCACATCCTGTATACCGACCTGAATTGCTCTGCATTGGTATTATTTCTGTATCTCCCCTATTACATATGGATGAGAAGAACAATTCTAAATTGTGGGTAATGCCTTTGGCAGCTAACGCCTCCTATCATTAACTAAACACCCAACCCCGTAGAGAAACGGAACAAGGATTGGACACACACATATAGTGCTCTTCAATATTCTGAACAGAGTACAGAGTAATAAATAAGTTACAAGATTGTGAGCAACTGCAACATGACCTCGATAATGTTGTGAGATGGACAGCAGGCAATGGTATGTTGATAAACGGGGTTAAAAGTCAGGTTGTGAGTTTCACAAATAGGAAAAGTCCTCTCAGTTTTAATTACTGCGTTGATGGGGTGAAAGTTACTTTTGGGGATCACTGGAAGTATCTAGGTGTTAATATAAGGAAAGATCTTCACTGGGGGTATTCACATAAATGGTATTGTAAATAAAGGGTATAGGGTATGGTTACGAGGGTGTTTAGGGGTTGTAGTAAGGATGTAAAGGAGAGGGCATATAAGTCTCTGGTAAGACCCCAACTAGAGTATGGTTCCAGTGTATGGGACCCTCACCAGGATTACCTGATTAAAGATCTGGAAAAAATCCAAAGAAAAGCAGCTCGATTTGTTCAAGGTGATTTCCGACAAAAGAGTAGCGTTACAAAAATTCTGCAAAGTTTGGGCTGGGAAAAACTGGGAGAAAGAAGACGAGCTGCTCGACTGAGTGGTATGTTCCAAGCTGTCAGCGGAGAGATGGCGTGGAATGACATTAGTAGACAAATAAGTTTGAGTGGCGTCTTTAAAAGTAGTAAAGATCACAATATGAAGATAAAGTTGGAATTCAAGAGGACAAATTGGGACAAATATTCATTTATAGGAAGAGGAGTTAGGGATTAGAAAATCTTACCAAGGGAGATGTTCAATAAATTTCCAATTTCTTTGAAATCATTTAAGAAAAGGCTAGGAAAACAACTGATAGGGAATCTGCCATCTGGGCGACTGCCCTAAAAGCAGATCAGTACTGATTACTGATTGATTGATTCTTGTTTGAGTACTTTGCTGCTTGGGATACCACTTGTCTCTCCAAGTTATTCACCCACTGCCTAGTCAGCTATTTTTTCTTTTAGTGAGAACCTTTGATGAGAATGTGTGCTTTACAGTGGTGAAAGTTAAGATGATATGATCAATATACAAAGCCTCCTTTACAAAAGGAATGAACTTATCTGAAATAAGATGCAGTGTTTGTTTTGCTCGAACAAAGCATGCGAAACAGAATGTAAGAACAATCAATCAATCAATCAATCAATCAATCAATCAATCAATCAATCAATCAATCAATCACTACTGATCTGCATTTAGGGCCGTCGCCCAGGTGGCAGATTCCCTATCTGTTGTTTTCCTTAACACAACTTTATTTAATGTAAGAACATCATATTCACGGAAAAATAAAGCCTAACTACAAAATAATTTCTATTAATGATGAACTTGACGCACATATGATATTACTCAAATAGTTCCAGACAGCTGTTATCGTTAGCTAGTTTCGCTGCCTACGGCTGGTACATTTATATCATGGCGGCCTTAATGTTGCTTGCCTCCACCTGGAGCGCTAATCGAGGTGCTATAGCCACTCTATGTATTATATTCTAGCTCGTTGACTGAAGTCAGCCAAACCTGGCGGGCGAGACGTGTAACGGCACTGATTATTTTAACCATATTGGTTCAATCTCATCCGTATTGACCGTAGCTGTAGCTCTCGAAACATGTACGGTAGATAATTATAATAATATGTAAAGTATTGACAGGGCGGAGAAGTGTTTCATACAAATTGTGTATCGGCAGCCGCTTGTACCTGACGTTAAGTAAAAGTAACAGTTTTATAGGCAGCAGGAAAATGTCCTGATGGATCCGTCGTATAGTAGAGATGCGTGGAACAGGTATTTTTCAGCAAATTTTCAACAGGTTCTCATTGATATTATGATGCCAATTTTAATTAATGGTTAAACCCACGGAAATAAAAAATAATTGTGCAGCTGCAAAAAGTACGGCATAACTAAAGCCAATGTTCGGCATTGACGTGAAGACAATGATAGTCAAAAAATGTGTACTGTACAAGAAAGGCATTCATGTGATTTTACAAAATACTTTTTAAGTCTGATTTAATGTTTTTGAAGGAAAAGGTGCGGGTCGTCTTGCATTCAGGGTTTTCTTGGATTTGGAGAAATAGGGTACATCAAAATTCATTTATCATTGTTTTGAAATGCAAGTAGCTGGGTCCTGATTTTATCCCTAGCCATGTCTAGTAAAAGGACGGCGACCACTGCCCTCTGAGACGTTGCTGCATAGTGTGGCCCAGGTCATGACTAGAGACAGCCATGATCTGATGCATAGTGGATGGCACGTGGACAGTGTATGTTCCTGAAGTCAGGGGCGGTTAACCGTAAGTGCATAAAGCAATGGGAAACCACTGCACAAGCTTGAGTGAAACTGTAAGTACTGAACATGAGCTTTGGAACCCAAGATATGGCAAGAGAGGGGAATGGCTGCAGAGCATCTCACATCGTCATCTAACAAAATCTTTACAGGAAAGTGTTTAAATGAGGGACCTGGAATATAAAAATGTTGCTAAGAATGAGAAAACTGGATGAGGTCAGAATTGCTATGCAAGAAACAGCACCCGATATTGCGAGACGAGGGGGTGAAGGAAACGGAGACTTCCATTCAGACAGACTCAAAGTAATGCACAGTGGTAATGAACAGCTGGGAATGAATACAGTTGGTATTATCTTGCAAAGAAAATGGCCCAACAAAGCGATCAACACGTATCACGTAAGTGACAGACTGATGATGATCAATGTGAAAGCCACTCCAGTTAATCTGGTGATCATTCAGGAATACTGCCCACCAACACAAAGTTCTGATGAAGAGGCAGAGGTAGTCTATGAAGAAATTGAAAGCTCCAGGTCCAGTGCACAGCAACTACAATCTTGTAGAAGGGCACAGGAACTACAATCTTGTACAAGACAATTGTAACATTAAGCTGAGGAAGAATATGATACTGATCCAATATAAATAGAACACAAAGAGTTTAAAGAACACTGATAAAAAGTAGGTCTATGAAAGGAAAACTAATCAAGGTAGCAGACTCTCTTCACGACAGTGTAAATTGAAAGACTGCTGAAGAAGTACTTGGAAAGAAAGGGTTTGAGCCAAGGAAGTTATGGATGAACATGAAATCATAAACCTTTTTCACGAGATGTAAAGAGAGGTAAGTAGGGAATACAGAAAGGTACAAAGAAATTAGAAATCAGATGAAGGAGATATTTGAAATTATAGAAAACATTATCAGAAGGAAAGTAGAAAAGGCATATTCCAATATCAGAGCTCTACAACACAAACACAGAACAGAAGTTGCATTGAGCATTTGAAGCAAAAATATTGTATGTAACCAAGTTAATATTATGAATTTCCAATAACCTTCTCTGCTTGCTTGAAATATGACAAAAATCTTTTGAGTTTCGTTTTAATTCACTGTCAATTATCAAGTATGCATATAAATTCCCTGGATGTTTGAGCCCTTTTGTTCTAAAATGCAGAAACCATTGTCTAATTGACATGTGGTACAATATACACTTTTAACATAAGGTAAATTCAGATGACAAATCATGGTGGTACTTAGTGATGACTGATGACATCTACGAACCTATCCAATATGAAGTTTTGAAATATGTCACGTTATTCCTAACAATGTTGTAAGAGAAGTCCCTAGGAATCCATGAGCTATAGATGATGTATTTTATCAGCCAGTATGGAATAATTTGGGAGTTGGTTTCTAAAAAAAAATCAGGATTAAAAAATACAAAGCTGATAGGTATTTCTTTGCAAGCTATGAGAGGATATGTGGTAGATTAAATAAAAACTGTCACATTGTATACTTGTAACCTAGTTTGCAATCTTCCAGACTTAAGGTTTTAGTTTTCTTTCATCAATTACATATTCTGCAATCAGAAAACATACAACAGATGAACGTTTCAACTTAGTATGTTCCAATGCAGTAACTGTGTCTGAAGCAAATCCTAAGACGAGTGATTGTTCTGTAAATTTTAGTCAATAAACCATCCTATTCCGAATTTGGAATGTCAGCCTTACGTTCTTTCCTAAATGCAGATAAACATCTCAGTCTTAATCTCAAGTCACTCCTAGGCCCTCTACTACATCATTGAACAAACACTAAATCCACTCAAATGGGCAGATGGTTTAGTTTCATGGAAACCTACAAAAGTTTGAGCTTGAAGAATAAATTAAAGTCGCATATTCACAACAGCATCTGCAATCTTCAACAGCCCTCACCCTGAGAAAAAATATCATCAATTTATTTCATTTCTGCTGTGATGTTACTAAGGCTTTTCACTAGAAATGATTATTTCTGAAAAACATTACAAAACTGCACCAATATACTGATTATGGGTAAAGTACAGGATCTGGCAAAAAGATCTGACGGTTTTAGATTGGCTGTAGCTTCACTTAAGAAAGGTGCACGCAGACAGGAGAGAAGGGGATGAAATCCACTTTTCATGCCATTTTATTTGTGATGAAGCTGTAGAATGCTATGCATTGGGTGTTTGCTGTGGAGACATTTTTTAAGATTGATAACTCTGTAACTGTTACGCAGCAAAGATTCCGGCAACATTTCAATGTGGGTCAACACGGCTGAGTTCCCAGCCGCAACATGATATTGCTGTAGGTTAACAATTTTGAAACAACTGTATCGTCATCCAAACTGAAATCAATAGGAAAGCCAGGAACCGTCGGTACGCCTGACAACATCCAGGCAGTGAGGCAAGCATTTCAGAACAGCCTTGAACA
The DNA here is from genome assembly GCF_040414725.1 of Anabrus simplex. Taxonomy (NCBI): domain Eukaryota; kingdom Metazoa; phylum Arthropoda; class Insecta; order Orthoptera; family Tettigoniidae; genus Anabrus; species Anabrus simplex. The sequence continues at coordinate 1,577,339,414 of NC_090265.1, forward strand.
TTCATCACCCCCTCATTCCACTACTCTGCATCTTTCTGAATGATCGGCTAGGAGAATCCTGCATAAAGATTTAAAGGCCAACCCCTATAAAATGGAGCTACACAGAAGTCGAGCCCTTTTAACTGCAAAGACTGAAGAGCTTTCTCAGTGATAATGCTGGAAATGATGAGGGATGACATGATTATCATGACGAGTGATGAGATACATTTCCACCTCTTCGGTTATGTACATAAGCAGAACTTGAGACTGGTCAGATATGAATCCACACATCCTGTACGAGCGTCCCCTTCACAATGAACGTGTGACGGTGTGAGCAGCTTTGAGATAATTCAGATCGCTACATTGCAATGTTAAGCAACTTTCTAGCACTGGAACTACACGGACATCATATTGATTCAGATCCACTTTGCTCGAGCACGATGGTATGACCCCCCCCCCCCCCCCCAAAGGCTTCAATGGCCATTTTAAGCCATATGTTTCCTGGACGTATCATTTTCTGTTGTAATGATGTTCCATGGCCTGCTCGTCTGCCCGATCTGATTGCGTGTGATTATTTTATTTGGGGCTATCTTAAAGGAAAAGTTTATAAGGTCTAACCCCGCACAACGAATGATCTAAAGGAAGCAATTCGGCATGAAATTTTGGCGATACCGGAAGATATGGTACAGCACGCTATGGGGAACTTCAGAATCAGACTCGAGGAGTGCGTGAGAAACAATGAACATCATTTGGATGGAGGTGTTTTCAAAACTTAATTGCTGTTCCAAGACATTTCATCATGGTTATTATTAAATTGCAACAATGTTTCTTTTCATTGAATGTATAAATATCAACATACATTTAAGTATTTCTTTAATTTTGAAAACGATCACATCTTTATGCCAGACCCTGTATGTTAATAATAAAGGGGCACAAAGAAAAACATATTTAAAACTTTGTAAAATTCATTGATTCCAAATTACAGTCTAACGACATTTTTAAAATAGGTATATGAAGATAACTTTAATTGGAAACACATATTTAACTATAACTGGTGAAGTAATATCCAGGAAGAAGAGTAGATATAACATAGTACTAATACTGCCATAAATAAATAATTCAAACTTAATATACAAGAAAATCTGGACTTGTTTAATTTTATGTATTCCATATTTTAAAGTAGAAGATTCGCACCCTATACAGATTACTGGGCTACAGCAGCATTGGCTGCTATACTAGGATTATTGATAACTTCACCCAGACTATCCAGCAATTCTTTCCTATAATCATCAAAGTCACCATCTACTTCATTGATAGTCTGGTCTTCTATAACCCACAGGGTACAATCTGTTTCTCTAATAAGTCGCTCGTCGTGAGAAACTATGATGACACCTGTAAACAAAACATAAGATTAACAAATATGAAAAACAGAAATCTGGCAGCAACAAATGAGAGAATACAACAAGAAAAGTGGATTTAGGATTTTTAACTCTCAGCATGCCAAGTAGGATCTGACTGTATCATAATAAAAAATAATAAAGCATTAAATGCAACAATTGCAAAACAAGTTCTATTGGACGTACAGGCAGAAACTTCATAATCCGCTACAATGAACACTTAATCACAATAAAACATAACCACTTTTCATAAGTAGGTCAGCATATCGAAGAATTCAAACACAGGTTTATGGACATCGAGAATGATATGGAAATATTAAACATAAATTCTAAGGGCCCCCTGCTTAACATAACTGAAGATTTCTACATTTCCCTAGACCAATACGCTAATCCTAACTACAATATAAATGAGATTACAGATAAAACCAATATCTTCTTTAACAAAGTTATTCCCGCCCTAAAAAATGATTACCTCAAAATAGTAAATAAACAGAACACAGCACGTTCCAAAAAAACCCGCCGAATGATACGCTTAGCTCCACCCCTACCTCCACAATAGCCATTCCCCCTAGCCCTCCATCCATACCCCTCACTACAGCGATCATAAGTCCAAGGCGAACACGTAGCAGTACACAGTGAGCTTTCAAACAGAACGTCACCCAACCACAACAACAGTAAGTACAATTCACTTTCACACACAACATTAGGCATTCCATCAAACTTACAACACATTACTTATATCAGTTTATCTTCTACAGATAACCATAGCACCGGTACGCAAATATAGACAAGGACGAAGTTACCACTAACAAGCCAAATTCAACCAAAATCCATAAAACCAAGACTTCACCATCTGTTTCAAACTTTTAAGAACAAGTTTACAGCTGAGCCACATATTGTCTTTGTCCACAATAATGGACCATTTAATGACTTGTGTTTTATTATAAGCATACATGAAGACATCTTTTAGACAAATAGAACATTCTCAAGAACCTACATCACTGTTTACAAGCACAAAATCAACCAACATAAATATATTATTACAAGATATTAGAATCATTCTGTATTGACGGTTTTCACCTTTGTAAAGTGAAACATAAATATATGTGCACTAGACTAACGAGGAGGTCTGAAAAAGGAATATGCAAGATATGAACTTTTAAATTCACCAATTGTTTTATATACAAGTTTTCAGTGTTTTTAATGTGTTTAATGTGTACGTACAACTAGTTTTAAGCTAGGTTAAGTTTTTACAACCATATTTTAATCTCAAGAACAATTTTACTTTCACGAACTTACAAATGAAAAGACAATAATGTCAAACTCATATCCCTATTAGACATCCGGATGTGCTAATGGATAATATATAAGTAATAATAATAACAATGTAAACGTTTCCACCTTTTCAATACTACAATATATTCACAAAATTATAAATTACACGGTACTAGTTTCGACCCATCTAGGGGTCATCATCAGCCGTATTGGAGCAAAGATCATTTGTGGAAACGTTTACGTTGTTATTATTATTACTTATATATTATTCTCAGTTCAATACGGATCAAAAACATGAAATTCATAACTATCAATGCTAATGGATGACATCTTTTTAGTAATACAAACCAATGCCTAATAGATGTAATATTATGATCTGTCAGCTGATGACCAAATGAATCGAAACTGGTACTGATGTAAGTCTATATTTACAATAAACAGTATTGATAAGGAGGAATTTCTTTCTTATCCATAAACATGTAATCAGACAATACGGACATGAAACTCATAAATAATGATACATAATGAAATTCGTAACTTATGAGGTGCACTGATGGCAGGCATGTCCAAACATGTGCAACAGTTAGTCCGAACAATGACACTGATCATACCAGCACCAGAAATGCACGAATATTGCACACAGGACTACATCAGTTCCTAATATTTTCCACATTGTACAAGTAGATTTCAAAGAATTTTACAGACTTTTTTCTCTTTCCGCGTAGGAGGAACCGCATTATACAAACATTATAACGCCATAAGCTTCACTGGGGACAAGAAAAAAAATTCTGTAGCAGAGAAGTTTCAGCTTTATTCAAGTTCCACTTTGAGCATGTTTTGCTGTATTAAAAAAGATAAAGACACTGCACTGTGAGATAAAAGAGTTGGGCAATTTTTGTAGAAGAATTTGCAAGATCAACTGGTACTCAGAGGGTTAAAGACCATAAAGAAATCATAATTTAGCATCCATTACATCAAACTTATCATCAAATACTAAGTTTTATCAATCATCACTCATATGCTCTTGTAACTTGCTATACCATGGGACACACTATTTGTATGTAAAACTTCAGCGCACAAAATAAAAGTGACCCCTCTGAGTACATCAAAAAGTTAAAAGATTTGAGAGTTACCCTGGGGTAACTACCAGAAATACCTTAACTATAACAATCAGAGACATGATAATGTAGCTTTTGGGCTTTTACCAGGCCAAGAAAACAAGGAGAAATTTTTTACGTTTTGCAGAGACCTAGCTTCGCGTCTTCAGAAGAAAAACTCGTCTGTTCACAAGGAAGACTGCTCTAATAATGAAAGTTTGAATTTGAGAATACTTCACCATTTGCCTGTTGTAAGCGGTACTAGTACTCACATTCATCACTTGATGGCTCAACGTACGCTAACCTTTCTAGTGGAAAATGACATGCAATCTTTGCTCCAATCTTAATTGCCTTCTCTTAAGTGTTTTCAAAGAACATGGAAATATAAACATTTTGCTTGAGAAATGATTCCAATTCCTTATTTCTTGTCCTATGAATGATATTTGCCCCAATTTGTCCCCTTGAATTTCAACGTTATCTTCATATTAACTTTCCTACTTTTAAAAGCTCCATTCAAGCTTGATCGTCTATTAGCACATTGACGACCGGCCCTGGAGATCTCCATAGTACTGAAGCCACCGGTTGCTGACGGGCCCCAGAGATCTCCGTTTTTACGCATGGGCATCATTTTGTAGTTTGTTGTGCTATCTGTTGGCTATAATTTTAACTACAGTACTTCCAATCATGTCATGGAGTAGAGGGATCGTAGATTTTAGTGTCAATGTATTTTTTCAATTGTACGATTTTTGTAGCCATGGAAACTTCAAATATACACGGATGTTTTTACGCGCTGAGAATCACTGTACAAGATGGCACACCCATGGCAATATGCCCTATGTGACGACAAAGTATTTCAACCTTTATATGCAGATTCATTATCTGATGTGCCACATGGGTGATGAGCCCTGAGAATTCTCGTAGTTTCTCAGCTGAGAATAGGTGTCGGGCTACGAGAATTCTCACTTTTATGCACCTTGTATTTACTTGATTATTGATGGAATTGTGGGCGAGATTATGAGTTCCAAACTGTGTAGTCATGGACTATAAATTATCGCTGCAATCTTTCTTTCTTTAAACCTTCAGTATTTAACAAAATAATGTTGGATACGTAGAGCTATTCCCTGGAGCTCCAGCGCAGATGTCAACATGGCGCAGCACATTCAGTTGACGACTGCTACCGATAACTGTCATTAATTATGTACAGAGCGGTAATAATAGGTACCAAATGACAGTAAATAAAATATTTTTAATAATTAACGACTAACACTAACCGGGGAGTAACCATCAAGAGAAATCCTTGCATACTTGAAAACAATGAGTACATAAATGGCACAAATACGGTGTTCATACTACATTGCGCTTAGAAAGACTTAAATGGAGCCACAAACAGTATTGCTTTGAAAAGTATCACAATGTATAGACCACAAAGAAACTTAGCAAGTACATGTTTCAAGTTTGTGGTCGATTTCTTTAATACGTTTCGAGTTACAGTAGTTTGAGTGCAGCAGTGTAATTTCTTTCTTGGAGGCTTGAACTATCCGGTCTACATGGGGTAGCAGCCTCCGTTCGGAGCCCGTCGTCAACGTGTTGATGTCATTCAACGCCACCTCTCCACTGACAGCCCGGAACATACTACTTAGTTGAGCAGATCGTCTCCTTATTCCAAAATATTCCCACCCCAAAGTTTGCAACATATTCGTAGTACTACTCTTTTGTCGGAAATCACCAAGAACAAATCATGCTGCTTTCCTCTGGTCTTTTCCAGTCCTTGTATCAAGTAATCCTGGTGTGGGTCCTGTAAACTGGAACCATACTCTAACTGGGGTCTTACCAGTGTCTTGTACACCCTCTCCTTTATATCCTTACTCATCATCATGATCATGATCATCATCATCATCATCGACCATCTCCAGTTGCCTGGGTGTGGTGTACGAGCCCCCTCCGTCTTTGTTCATGAAACACTATTCTCTCGTAATCTTCTTCCAAACTTTGTTCTCTCCCCTCGACATCTTTCTTCACCAGATCGGTCCATTTTTCTCTGGGTCAGCCCACTTGTCTTTTTCCATTCACTTCTCTTTCATATTCTCTTCTTGCAGTCTTGCTTGCACTCATCCTTCTTACATGGCTAAACCACTTCAGTCTTGCTTTCTGGATCCTCTGTAGTAGAGAATCTCCTAGTCCCACCTCCTTTCGGACCTTTTCATTCCTAAACTTGTTCTTCCTGGTCTTCTATACCATGGTGCGTACGAAGTTCATTTCTGCAGCTTGGAGTTTTGAGTTGTTTTATCGCTTACATCCTTACCACAACCCTTAAATGCCCTCATAACCACGTGAAGAGATCTGTATCCTTTCTTTACAACCTTGTTAATGTGATTACCCGAATGAAAATCATTCCTTTTATTAACACCTAGGTACTTGCAGAAATCCCCATGAGGTACTATCACCGCAACAACAAAGTAATTAAAAGTAAGAGGACTTTTCCTCTTGGTAAAACTTAAAAACTGACTTTTCAACCTGTTGTCTGCTGATCATCTCACACCACTGTCAAGATATTTTTGTAGTCTCTCACAATCCTCTGACTTATTATACTGTATCCACAAAAAACCTTACCTGTGATTCCAATTCCTTACTACTATCATTTATATATATATATATATTCATTAAAGGAATTTAACAGGGAAACTATCATCAAATATGTGGTTTGATGGTGTTAGGAGTGATAGGGGATAAGAAGATCAATGCTAGGACTTTTTCCAGGTACAATGGTGGCCATTTATTTCTTTGACTAGAGTATTGGTAATTAAACCAATAGTAGAAAGCTGGGCACAATTTCTGTGCAGATGATATTAGATACGAAGTGCAGTCATGATGACATTGTAGGGGACAAGGCATGTTGGTGGTGTTTTTGGTGAAAGTGACAGCAGGTCTTCCAGTGGTTGTGTTCAAAGGGAGAAAGAGCCAGAAAGAGATGGGGAAAGATGTTGCTTATGGCTGATTCCAGAAAATAGTCCACCCAAGTTGGAAAAAGTAAAACTCAACAATTTGTTTTTATTATAGATAAAACATGACATTTTATTAATTTTATGACATGTATTAATTTATTAATGTCTTTCAGTTTTTGATTGTGTGCTTAAATGAACCTTTATGTAGAGGCTAAATTCATTTGATATTTCTCAATAGTTTCAGGAATTCCTATTTATTATGATGAAAAGTTACGAAAATATATATTTTTAAGTTGATTTACGTCGCACCGACACAGATAGGTCTTACGGCGACGATGGGAGAGGAAAAGCCTAGGAATGGGACGGAAGCGGCCGTGGCCTTAATTAAGGTACAGCCCCAGCATTTGCCTGGTGTGAAAATGGGAAACCACGGAAAACCATATTCAGGGCTGCCGACAGTGGGGTTTGAACCCACTATCTCCCGGATGCGAGCTCACAGCTGCACGCTTCTAACCGCCAGCCAACTCGCCCGGTATGAAAATAATTATAGTAAATGTTAATTCTAATGCTCTTTTTCTTCGCAGTAAAGTACTTATTTAGGTTATTAACAGTTTATATAAGGTGTAATAAAGTGACAAATTTATTGCTATAAGCCATGTAAACACACGACAAAAAAGGTATAAAAGTTTCTGTAGACGAAAAGTGCGTGGCTCAATATGAATAAAACTTAGTAGTATGCAAAGCCAATACTGCACACTCTTTCAAACTGCTATATCATTCGTTTAAAATTTCAAACTGATTAATACAAAGCTGATAGTGAAATATGTCACATGTTTACAGCGTTCTTGCGAGCAGGTGACCGGGAAGTTCCCCGCTGCCCACAGGATTCAGTTTGTGTGTCACACTCACTTGTAAAGGCCGTATTTTAGAATAGCAATCAGTGTTTGCAATGAGGTGATGTTTAATAATGCTGCTTACTCACAAGGAACGTTGTAAATGGTATCACGAGAAGAAAGACGACACCTACCCAGTTAAGTGTACACCGCCAACAGGTACAAGAATCGGTAACGAACTACTTTCATCCATCTAAGACATTTGTTAATAGCATAATCTTGATCATATTACTTGTCGCTGTGATTTTCTCTAGCAATTAGACATTCCAGCCGTCTACGAATAGCCATCTTGGAAGGCTATTATCTTAGATTTCCCATTTTACCGGCCAACCAATCTCCGGTAAAATTTTAAACCAAGATAATACTTGTTATCCGAAATAATGTTGTTGGTGAATGCAAACTTAACTGTTATCTCGGATTACGTAGCATTAAACTAAGATAAAAACCAACTCCACGAACTTGTAATTTAGGAGAGGATTCTAGTACCATATCTGAAGTACTTAATTGATTATTGCTTGGTCGGAGGAGCTGTACCAGATGAATGGAGAGTTGCTATAGTAGCCCCTGTGTATAAAGGAAAGGGTGATAGACATAAAGCTGAAAATTACAGGCCAGTCAGTTTGACATGCATTGTATGTAAGCTTTGGGAAGGCATTCTTTCTGATTATATTAGACATGTTTGTGAAATTAATAACTGGTTCGATATAAGGCAGTTCAGTTTTTGGAAAGGTTATTCCACTGAAGCTCAACTTGTGGGATTCCAGCAAGGTATAGTGGATATCTTGGATTTAGGCGGTCAAATGGACTGTAATAAATTATTATATTTAAAAAAAAAAAAAAAAAACCACCTTTGCAATACACAAAATCCTTATATTTAGGATGAAACCATTTAATTTTTCTTCTTTTACAGGATACACCCGATTTAAATTTCGCCTACTAGATCAGTAATTCTCCGTTAGGAGACCAATGTCAACACATTACTGCACAAAATAATGTCTGAAACACAACGCGAGGAATCCCATAAAGGCTAATTCACGTCGATCTAGACGACGTTTTATCATCAGTGAACTTCGTTTTTCAACCATCATATGTGATTGCAGCATTCCTCATCATGATTATTCTTAAAAAACAACATCATAGTTTCTAATAAGAGCTCACCCTGATATGAAAAACTATTTTCATCATAAACAGTCTAATGCAATCGAGAGTAGATATAATGGACGATTTTTAAGAACATCTAATCACTACATACTATTTTAACATTTTAAGTCATCCATTCCATTTTACATTTTAAGCAATTTTAATGATCAATTTTTGTTTTAATAGACACATATAATCTTATTGATTATTTTTAAAGTGTTAAATTCATATATTTTTATCAATGTATATTAGCCTATATGGGATTTCTCACGTTGTGTTTCAGACATTATTTTGTGCAGTAATGTGTTGACATTGGTCTCCTAACGGAGAATTACTGATCTAGTAGGTGAAATTTAAATCGGGTGTATCCTGTAAAAGAAGAAAAAGGGGGGGAATAATATGTGTGTCAGCTATTGGAAATTTAAAGACTGTAGCACTGTAAGGAGATGATAACGGAAAACGCTTACCCGTGTGTGAATTGGTCCCTTGGTTCTTTACTGAGGTTTGATGGTAACTGACTTACTGCTGCGTGTGTTGTACGAATGCGGTCGTGGAGACGGGGAAGGTAGCGGCGAGGGGAAGGGAGGCGGGACATTACGCGAGTTGTTGGCCAATGGGGAGGATGCAGTGGTAGGAGGCGTTGTGGGTGTGGCTACTGTTGCTGCTGTTACTACAGGAGGATTGAAAGCATGTTTATAATGGAAAATCTTCATGAAATTATTAGCATTAATTCCGAATTTAGCAATTAGTTTGGGGATTTGCTCAATTATGGGGCTGTTAATGTCCGAGAAATCATTTAAATTACTATTTTTATTAAAGTATTGGTCCAAAAAATGTAAGCATTTTCACACCCGGTCATTAAACTGCTTTTATTTACGTATTTAAGTATTTGCATATCTTGATCGATAGTACTGAAATTATGCCCTGTGTCCCTCATATGAATACTCATAGCGGAATGCTTTTTGTGTTTCAGGGCATTATAATGTTCTAAATACCTTATTCTAAAACTGCGGCCGTTTTGCCCTATATAAGAAAAATTGCACTGTGTGCATTTGAGTCTATATATTCCCGAGTTTGAGAATTTGTCGTAAATTGTATTAACAGAGTTGGAATTGAAAAAAAAGATATTACGGTTGGTGTTACGAGTTCGGTATGCAATGTTAATATTGTGCTTATTTAATGGTTTAGTGACATTGTGAATAGCTGGGTTGGTGAAAGTAAAACTAGCGAAATTTGTTTTTTTGGTTTTTTCGGGAACTAGTGTAGTTGAACTCTTTAATCTAATTTTACCTATGATTCTGGTGATCATATCAGGTTTAAAACCATTCGTCACGGCTAGTTCTTTGATGAAACTTAGTTCTTTTTCTCGATTAGCTTTAGAAAGAGGAATGTTCATGGCCCTGTGAATCAAGCTGTAAAATGTAGCTTGCTTATGGGAGTGAGGGTGCAAGGATTTGCTTTTTATTGTTGTAGGAGCGGCAGATGGTTTCCTGTAAATCTGGTAAGTGAACTTATCTTTATCTCTAGTCAAAGTTAAATCTAAAAAGTTTAAGGAGTTGTTGATCTCATCCTCTTTAGTAAACTGAATACTAGGGTTAAGGTTGTTAAGAAGCCTGAGTACGTTGTCGCTATTATTCAATTGTTTACCTATGATTACGAACGTATCATCCACAAATCTCAGCCAGAGATTTACGCCGTTAATTTTATTAATTATTAATTTGGTTTCCATATCGTCCATAAAGATGTTGGCAAGAATGCCGGAAATTGGGTCGCCCATTGCTAATTCTTTTTGATGATATATTTTATTATTGAATGTGAAATAGTTATTGTTACGTACAAATTTCAATAAATTAATAAAATCGTCTATTTCATATCTGCTTAGATTGTTATGTTTCATAAGGTTAGATTTTACTATATTAATTGTGTCAAATACGGGTTTGTTCGAATACATGTTAGTAATATCATAAGATACCATAACGTGATTATCTGTTAGCTTGAATGTGGACAATTTGTTACATTCTTTTGTGATATACACCAGGATCATGGCTCTGACCTACCAATGATTTATGTTATCTATGGCTGATGATGCTCACTAAGATTGAGCAAAAGATGTCCAATTTGTAATTAAATGGTTTCATCCTAAATACACTGACTGACAGAGCAAATGCAACACCAAGAAGGAGTGGTTCGAAAGGGATGAAAGTTGGGGAAAAAACAGAGACGGCACGGACGAATAATTGATGTTTATTTCAAACCGATATGCCGGTTACACAATGCGCACGGCATCGACTCAGTAGGATGTAGGACCACCGCGAGCGGCGATGCATGCGGAAACACGTCAAGGTACAGAGTCAATAAGAGTGCGGATGGTGTCCTGAGGGATGGTTCTCCATTCTCTGTCAACCATTTGCCACAGTTGGTCGTCCGTACGAGGCTGGGGCAAAGTTTGCAAACGGCGTCCAATGAGATCCCACACGTGTTCGATTGGTGAGAGATCCGGAGAGTACGCTGGCCACGGAAGCATCTGTACACCTCGTAGAGCCTGTTGGGAGATGCGAGCAGTGTGTGGGCGGGCATTATCCTGCTGAAACAGAGCATTGGGCAGCCCCTGAAGGTACGGGAGTGCCACCGGCCGCAGCACATGCTGCACGTAGCGGTGGGCATTTAACGTGCCTTGAATACGCACTAGAGGTGACGTGGAATCATACGCAATAGCGCCCCAAACCATGATGCCGCGTTGTCTAGCGGTAGGGCGCTCCACAGTTACTGCCGGATTTGACCTTTCTCCACGCCGACGCCACACTCGTCTGCGGTGACCATCACTGACAGAACAGAAGCGTGACTCATCGGAGAACACGACGTTCCGCCATTCCCTCATCCAAGTCGCTCTAGCCCGGCACCATGCCAGGCGTGCACGTCTATGCTGTGGAGTCAATGGTAGTCTTCTGAGCGGACGCCGGGAGTGCAGGCCTCCTTCAACCAATCGACGCGAAATTCTTCTGGTCGATACTGGAACAGCCAGGGTGTCTTGCACATGCTGAAGAATGGCGGTTGACGTGGCGTGCGGGGCTGCCACCGCTTAGCGGCGGATGTGCCGATCCTCGCGCGCTGACGTCACTCGGGCTGCGCCTGGACCCCTCGCACGTGCCACATGTCCCTGCGCCAACCATCTTCGCCACAGGCGCTGCACCGTGGACACATCCCTATGGGTATCGGCTGCGATTTGACGAAGCGACCAACCTGCCCTTCTCAGCCCGATCACCATACCCCTCGTAAAGTCGTCTGTCTGCTGGAAATGCCTCCGTTGACGGCGGCCTGGCATTCTTAGCTATACACGTGTCCTGTGGCACACGACAACACGTTCTACAATGACTGTCGGCTGAGAAATCACGGTACGAAGTGGGCCATTCGCCAACGCCGTGTCCCATTTATCGTTCGCTACGTGCGCAGCATAGCGGCGAATTTCACATCATGAGCATACCTCAGTGACGTCAGTCTACCCTGCAATTGGCATGAAGTTCTGACCACTCCTTCTTGGTGTTGCATTTGCTCTGTCAGTCAGTGTATAAGGATTTTGTGTATTGGAAAGGTGTTTTTTTTTTTTTATATAATAATTTATTACTCTGAAATCCAATACGGTTGTAAAATGAGATTTATAACTTGTAACAAATGGACTGTATCGCGATTGACCTGTCTAAAGCATTTGATACGGTGGACCATGGGAGACTATTGGCAAAAATGAGTGCAATTGGACTAGACAAAAGAGTGACTGAATGGGTTGCTGTATTTCTAGAAAATAGATTTAAGAGAATTACGAGTAGGTGAAGCTTTATCTGACCCTGTAATTATTAAGAGGGGAATTCCTCAAGGCAGTATTATCGGACCTTAATGTTTTCTTATATATATAAATGATATGAGTAAAGGCCTCCTCTGCGAACCATGTGACCTTGCCGCGGTGGGGAGGCTTGCGTGTCCCAATGATGCAGATAGCCGAGCCGCAGGTGCAACCATATCGGATGGGTATCTGTTGAGAGACCAGACTAACGAATGGTTCATCGAAAGGGGGGTAGCAGCCTTTCGGTAGTTGCAAGGGCGGCAGTCTAGACGATTGACTGATATGGCCTTGTAATAATACTCAATATGGCTTAGCTGTGTTGGTACTGCTACACGGCTGAAAGCAACGGGAAACTACAGCCGTAACTAACTCCCGAGGACATGTAGCTCTCTCTGTATGAATGATGGACTGATGATGGCTTCCTCCCGGGTAAAACATTCCAGAGGTAAACTAGCCCCCCATTTGGATCTCCGGGTGGGGACTACACGAGAGGGGGCGATCATCAGGAAGATGGATACTGACATTCTACGAGTCGGAGCGTGAAATGTTAGAAGTTTGAATTGTTGTGGTAGGTTAGAGAATCTGAAAAGGGAGATGGATAGGCTAAAGTTAGATGTAGTTGGTATAAGTGAAGTACGATGGCAGGAAGAACAGGATTTTTGGTCAGGCGACTACCGAATTATCAACACAAAATCAAACAGGGGAAATGCAGGTGTTGGTTTAATAATGAATAAGAAAATAGGGCAGCGGATAAGCTACTATGACCAGCATAGTGAAATAATTGTCGTCGTCAAGATAGAAACCAAACCAATGCCCACCACAATAGTGCAGGTCTATATGCCTACTAGTTCAGCGGATGATGAAGAAATTGAAAGAATATATGAGGAGATAGAAGATTTAATACAACATGTAAAAGGTGATGAGAATCTAATTGTGATGTGAGATTGGAATGCAGTGGTAGGCCAAGGAAGAGAAGGTAGTATAGTAGGAGAATTTGGATTGGGACAAAGGAACGAAAGAGGAAGTCGGCTGGTTGAATTCTGCACTGATCATAATTTAGTCCTTGCCAATACTTGGTTCAAACACCACAAACGACGGCTGTATACATGGACGAGACCTGGAGACACTGGAAGGTATCAAATAGACTTCATTATGATTAGGCAGAGATTCAGAAACCAGGTGTTGGATTGCAAAACTTTCCCAGGAGCAGACGTGGACTCTGACCACAACTTGTTGGTCATGAAATGCCATCTGAAGTTGACGAAATTGAAGAAAGGAAAGAATGCAAAAAGATGGGATCTAGACAAGTTGAAAGAAAAGAGAGTGAGGGATTGTTTCAGGGAACATGTTGCACAAGGACTAAATGAAAAGTCTACAACACTATAGAGGAAAAGTGGAGAGTCATGAAAAATGAAGTCAGTAGGGCTGCTGAAGAAATGTTAGGAAGGAAGAAAAGATCAACTAAGAATCAGTGGATAACCTGATCGATGAACGACAAAAATATAAGAATGCTAGAAATGAAGAGGGCAGAAAAGAATACAGGCGATTAAAGAATCAAGTGGATAGAAAGTGCAAGGTAGCTAAGGAAGAATGGCTGAAGGATAAGTGCAAGGATATCGACGGCTGTATGGTCCTGGGAAAGGTAGATGCTGCATACAGGAAAATCAAGGAAACCTTTGGAGAAATGAAATCTAGGTGTATGAATATTAAGTGCTCAGATGGAAAGCCACTTCTAGGGAAAGAAGACAAAGCAGAAAGATGGCAGGAACATATCCAACAGTTGTATCAAGGTAAAGATGTAGATAATTTTGTTCTGGAACATGAACAGGCTGTTGATGCTGATGAAATGGGAGACCCAATTTTGAGGTCAGAGTTTGAAAGAGCTGTGAGTGACCTAAATAGGAACAAGGCACCTGGAATTGATGACATTCCCTCTGAATTACCGACTGCCTTAGGAGAAACCAGCATGGCAAGGTTATTTCATTTAGTGTGCAAGATGTATGAGACAGGAGAAGTCCCATCCGATTTTCGTCAGAATGTTGTTATACCTATTCCCAAGAAAGCCGGTGCTGACAGGTGTGAAAACTACCGCACCATTAGTTTAGTATCTCATGCCTGCAAAATTGTAACGCGTATTATTTACAGAAGAATGGAAAAACAAGTGGAAGCTGAGTTGGGAGAAGATCAATTTGGCTTCAGAAGAAATGTAGGACCACGTGAAGCAATCCTGAATTTACGTCTGATCTTAGAGGATCGAATTAAGAAGGACAAGCCCACGTACATGGCATTCGTAGATCTACAAAAGGCATTCGATAATGTTGATTGGACAAAGCTATTTATGATTCTGAAGATGATAGGGATCAGATACCGGGAACGAAGAATTATCTACAATCTGTATAAAATTCAGTCTGCAGTGATAAGAATCGAGGGCTTTGAAAAAGAAGCAGCAATCCAGAAAGGAGTGAGTCAAGGCTGCAGTTTGTCCCCCCATCCCTTTCAATGTTTACATAGAACAGGCAGTAAAGGAAATCAAAGAGAACTTTGGAAAGGTAATCACAGTCCAAGGAGAGGAAATCAAAATCTTGAGATTTGCTGATGATATTGTT
Source organism: Anabrus simplex (assembly GCF_040414725.1). Lineage (NCBI taxonomy): Eukaryota > Metazoa > Arthropoda > Insecta > Orthoptera > Tettigoniidae > Anabrus > Anabrus simplex. The sequence continues at coordinate 1,577,354,578 of NC_090265.1, forward strand.
ATTTTATCTGAGACTGCAGAAGATCTCGAGAAGCTGCTGAATGGTATGGACAAGGGTAAGGAGTACAAGATGAAAATTAATAAGTACAAAACAAAAGTAATGGAGTGCAGTCGAACGAAGGCAGGTGATGAAGGAAATATTAGATTAGGAAATGAAGTCTTAAAAGAAGTAGATGAATATTGTTACTTGGGTCGTAAAATAACTAACGATGGCAAAAGTAAGGAGGACATAAATGCAGACTAGCACAAGCAAGGAAGAGCTTTCTTAAGAAAAGAAATTTGCTCACTTCAAACATTGATATTGGAATTAGAAAGATGTTTTTGAAGACTTTCGTGTGGAGCGTGGCATTGTATGGAAGTGAAACATGGACGATTACTAGCTCAGAAAGAAAGAGAATAGAAGCTTTTGAAATGTGGTGTTACAGAAGAATGCTGAAGGTGAGATGGATAGATCGAATCACGAATGAAGAGATCTTCTTCTTCTTCTTCTTCTTCTTTTCTAGCCTATTTCAATCCACTGCTGGATATAGGCCTCTTCCATATGTTTCCATCGTCTTCGGTCTTGAGCCACTCTGAACCAGCGTGTTCCAGCCAACAGCTTTACGTCGTCGAGCCATCTCTTCTGGGGTCTTCCAATGCCTCTCTTGTGTCCCCATGGTCTCCAGTGAACAATCCTAGAGGTCCACCTCTTGTAGTCTTGTCTTGGTGAGAGGAGATCGATTTGGCTATCTTTGACGAGAAGAAAAGATAGAATGATAGGACACATCTTAAGACACCTAGGACTTGTTCAGTTGGTTTTTGAAGGAAGTGTAGGTGGTAAGAACAGTAAGGGTAGACCAAGGTATGAATATGACAAGCAGATTAGAGCAGATGTAGGATGCAATAGTTACGTAGAAATGAAAAGGTTAGCACAGGATAGGGTGGCATGGAGTGCTGCATCAAACCAGTCTATGGACTGATGACTCAAACACAACACATGAGTAAAGGAGTGGAATCAGAGGTAAGGCATTTTGCAGATGATGTTATTCTCTATAGAGTAATAAATAAGTTACAAGATTGTGAGCAACTGCAACGTGACCTCGAAAATGTTGCGAGATGGACAGCAGGCAATGGTATGTTGATAAACGGGGTTAAAAGTCAGGTTGTGAGTTTCATAAATAGGAAAAGTCCTCTCAATTTTATTTACTCAGTTGATGGGGTGAAAGTTCCTTTTGGGGATCATAGCAAGTATCCAGGTAATCACATAAATGGGCTTGTAAATAAAGGATACAAAAAAAAAAAAAAAAAAAAAAAAAAAAAAAAAATAATAATAATAATAATAATAATAATCGTATGGCCTCAGCTACCGTGTGCAGACATTTCAATTTGACGCCATACAGATACAGATCTCTGCACATAGTTATGAGGGTGTTTAGGGGTTGTAGTAAGGATGTAAAGGAGAGGGCATATAAGTATATAAGTGTCTGTTAAGACCCCAACTAGAGTATGGTTCCAGTGTATGGGACCCTCATCAGGATTACCTGATTCAAGAACTGGAAAAAATCCTAAGAAAAGCAGCTCCAAATAATCCGACAGTAGAACAGTTTCGAAACAATTTAGAAGATACTTGTACTTACATCTTTGGGTGTCCAATTTAATATAATCCGATAGCTTACGATGTTAAGTCATTTTGCAATGAAGTACAATCACTCAGATATTCCGGTCACACTAATACTAAAGAATGGTAAATAGGAAATACATTAAAACAAAATTACACTACAACTAAGGCAAATGCCCTAGTTCGCATGGCTATTAGCCTGGAGTATCAGACTCCATTCCACCAACTCTCAATCGCGTCTTTTACCAAATGCGTCCATCATGGCGCTGGGTCACCAACTGACTGGCTTGCAGCCAGCAAGAGGCACATCGCTCAGTTCAAAGGAATAGTGTGCTTGCGCGCGCACTTCAACTAGCTTATTGAGCGAATCAGAAAAATCGAAGCAACCTACACAATAGCAGATTACACATTTAAACAGGCATAGTTCAGTCACATAAATTAACGGCAATTCAAACAATGGGCGATTATAGTAGATAAACTCCCCACACACAAATACTTATGTCCAATAAATGAGGGTAGTTTTAATTCTTGTCACAAAGTAGGCCACATGTGAGTACCAGTACCTGTAGTTATATACCTTATTATTATTATTATTATTATTATTATTATTATTATTATTATTATTAGGAATGAAGCTTGTAGTTTTATGTGACTGATAATCTTAGTATCATAAGCCACAGGACCTCATCTTTTACGCGAAATCTGAACCACCAAACGTGACTTTCACCTTGAAAAACACGCATGCATTAATCGGGACTCAAACCCAGTCCGTCTTGATGATTTCAAGCAACTTGTCCGCTGCGCCATCACGCCCCTTCTTTATTATATATTAAATATACATTTTATCATTTAGTGATTGTATTTGATGTGGAGTTTAAGATTTATCAGCCTCTCATGCCATGTCGCCATAGCACTGAATCGCATGTGTAATCCCCCGACACTGTCAAGTAACCATGCAACGATCGCCTTTAACTATATTATGCATACATTACGCAACTTACACATTCCTCCCCCCCCTCGCAAAATGTACCTTTGTCCTTCTTGTAACGAATATCTTGACATTACGAATAAAAGTTACCACAATTTGCAGAATTTAGGAGAAAAAAAAAAAAGTAATGGTATGTAAAGTTAAAAGTCCGTTCCATGTAAACACCAATCGCTACATTTAAAATTTTATATTATCACATACATCAGGTTTGCTACTTTGAAATTTGTGGAGGTTGTTCAGTATCACCTAGAAGTTATTATGCATAAATCTCAATTTGTTTAGATGGCAAGTTTCATATATATGTTAAAAAGAAATGTAAACACGCGACACCTAGAGTTGGCCTTACAGTAAGTGAGAACGTATATTGGCGAGTGCATGAAAGTGACTGAGACAAAAAAAGATCTCTGATATGGTGTGAGGATGAGAGAAAGTTAAGAGTTTGTTTTAAAAATTTGCTTATTTTGTGGAGATCAGGATAAATGGTTATGAAGGATACCTGGTTTGGTTGCTTGGGGAGCTTGGAACCAGAGTCCATGGCCCAGGAAATTTGGGTCAACCAATTGGGTGGCATATCCCTGTCATTGTGGAAGGCATGGGCTTTAAGGGATGAACAAATCAGTAAGACAGAATGGTAGCAATAATTTGGTAAAGTATGGGTGAAAACTGTTATAGTTAAGACATTCTTAATGGTTACTTCATGAGACCTCATAAATCATTTAGCTTTTATTCAGTACATTCACTGAATACAGATACTTCTAGCAAGCTTTTACTTGCAGTCAACACAGTGTGACTGTTTTCCTAAATTAAGCTTGGGTTTGCTGAAGTGGTCCACAAGACCAATGACTAAAGGATTAATGATTTCCACTCCCCAAGAAATGTTGATATTTGTTTGAAATATTCAATGAAACAGTACTGATGCTCACCTCCTTTGTATTCGTTTATGGCATCTGCAAGTGCATCAATAGATTCAATGTCAAGATTATTGGTAGGTTCATCCTGAAATGAAACAAATATACATTAGCAATTGCTGGCAATGTAAAGAGGAGACAATTAAAGACATATTAAATTGTATTAAGTTCTCACAGAGTGAACTGTCAGTACCAGAAGGCTGGATAGTTAATTAGCTAGCTTCAAGAGCTCCAGATTGAAAATTTGATTCCAGAAACATCAGTTGGTGGGGGATTTACAGGAGTAAATACAGTAAGTATCTACTCCACAAAATTCCCTCATTTATCAAATTCTCAGTTTCACTTCCAAGAATGCAGGTAAAGTAAACTCATGACATCTTCAGGTGGTGTAGCTCTTTTCAGGTACACCCCCAATGAAGGTAAGCTGCATGTGCCATTTCAACCACATACCAGCCTTCCTGCCATTCTTAAATTTCTGGCAGTACCGAGAACTGAACCCGGGCCCCCAAGGAGGCAGCTAACAACACTAACCGTTACGCTATGGAGGCGGACTAGAATACAGGTTATAGCATTAGATATGGTAGTGCATCTCAGTAGCAAGCAAGGAATACTGAAATCAATATTTAAGTTACCGAGGTGATTTGAATTCAAAAGACTGATTCAGTACTGGAGGTTATTATTATTTACTGAACTACTTCATCCATGTCCCTTGACCAAAAGTGCAAAGAAAATATTCAATATAGGTTCTGCAACATCACAGTTCAGATTACGAAATACTCTTGCAAAAGCCAACGTTCATTACATTTTTGAGAAGTATGCCATGTAAGACATGGTAAGAACAATGAAAAATGCATAGAAAAATAATAAAATGTGGAAATAGAGTAATAAAAGGGAGATAAATAAACCAACATGGTTTCAACCTGTCAACATGTGGACAGAGAAATACTCAAGTAAACTATACAATTACAAGCAAATAAAAGAAAAGAAAGACCAAAGATGACCAAGATTACAATAGATGGACCTACTTAACAATAAACATACACATACTCTCTTTCTTAGCCTACTTCTCATCTCAACCACCAAGGTATGCTACAGGAAATAACAAAGATTAAGTTATATGGTTACTCATGTTAAAGAAATTGTAGAATGTATTTAGAATACTCACCAAAATGACGACATCAGGAGCATTCAAGCAGAGTTCCGCTAAAGCAACACGGGCTTTCTGGCCACCAGATAAATCCTTCATCTTGATTGTGTGAGCATGACTTGATAAGCCAAAAGTTCCAAGCTGCTTACGAGCTTTCTCATAAGGCAAATCAAAAAGCCTCATCAGATATTCTGAAGGAGTCTCTTCAGCGGTCAGATGCTCCCCAGAATGTTGGTCAAATCGTCCAATTCGCTGTCAATAAAATTTCCAATTGTATTAAATTTGTCTTTAACACTTGTGGGAATAAAATGAAATAAAAGTCAATATCATGAAGGATGATTTCAGTTTGGAGTTTGGTATAGCTGGTGCATGATGAGCGATCCAGATATTCTAATAACTTTTCAAGGTCTTCATTCACCAAAAAATACAATTACACTCAGAACAATATGCTGCAACCCTCTCAATGACTGAGTTTCAAACAATTACGTACTCTAATAATGCTCACTGTCGTAGAACAGTGCAGACCAAACAGATACTACACCAAAAACACACTTGCAACAACAACAACGACAACAATCTTATTGGTTTTACGTCCACTAACTACTTTTATGGTTTTCGGATATGCCGAGGTGCCAGAATTTAGTCCTGCAGGAGTTCCTTTACATGCCAGTAAATTTACCAACACAAGGCTGATGTATTTGAGCACCTTCAGATACCACCGGACTGGGCCAGGACTGAACCTGCCAAGTTGAGCCACTCAACATAGCAATAAAGAGGAGTATTTTGTGCTTATGACAGACAGAAAAATCAGAGTTTGCTGTTGAAATTCACAATAAATTAGATACTTAACTAGCTTTGTACTATGGCTTATCTATTATTGTTGCTATTGACTTAGAAACAGTAGGAACTATAGTTGCATAAACTGAGCATATTTGTTTAAGTACACAATTCTACTTAGAGTTGACCGTTTCTGTGTAGGTACCAAAAAACAGCAGACAAAAGTTTACTTTATAACTGGTATTTAGTTATAACAGAATATTCCTGATTTTAAACTTCAATGACATATTCTCAACTTACTAACATACATTAATGTGAAATCGTTATCTATACTAATAATATAAAGAGAGAATGCTTGTACATGGGGTGGAGGTGGAGGGGTAATTAAGTAATTCTTTCATCTTAGCAAGCTTATTTCTTCCACATTATTATAGGTTATACATAATTATGCTGCATTAGCAGGGGAGCAGCTAGATTAAAGTGGAACACGTTGCCAAAAACTGTACATCCAGGACTCTCATATGTGAATACACTGCCTAAACTAGTATAGATACAACAAGATTATGTGGGTAGCATCTACACCTCTCGATGAAACCTACAAAGAAATTCACACACCATATATCTATCTTTAATAGAAAACTATTATGGTTACTGTTCTTACGGTTCATTAAACAGCGAAGTGTATGGACCGCTTGTAAAAACCTTGAAGATCTAACGAAATGAACTGCACAGTAAGCGAGAGAATAATTTTATAACAATCCATAGCTACATGCTGCAATATGTATTTTCCATCAGTGATATCAATTAAGAAGTGTTAAATAACACCCTGCATTCTGCGTTCTATGCTGATATAAGCATGCTCACTCCATCACAGGTTTACATGGAACAATGATGTACTACATTACCTGATGGGATGCGAGCTACTGTATGTCCAGTCCTTGTCCCATTTCTTTATGGGGTCGGGTGTGAAGCGAGATGAATCTTTGTAGCACGGTTTTACAAGTGGATCCCCTTTCTGATGTCAACCTCATCAGAGGAGTTAAAGAGACAAAATGAATGATCTGAATAGTCAGAAGGGAGAGGGTGAAACCTGGTGCCAGCCCATAGCCTACTTCTGTCGAATACACCGAGGGGCCTGCTTAAGGCTTATTAAAGTCTCCATCTGACGGACAAATCACCATCAACAGCGTCATATGCCCTCACTCCATATGGACACTGCGGAGAGATTTGAAATTTAATTCAAAGTCAGGTGTGAGCTACTACTGGTTGAAATTCATAGCTTCTTGGATCACACTTTTTGGCCAATGACTGTTGCGCTATTGCACTATTCGTATCTTTTTGGAACATGCTTTCTGGGCAATGAACGTTCTGCTATCTAGCTATCATGTGCTTCTCGGTAGGGAAGGTCCTTTTTTTAAGCCTATAGTTAAATCTTCGTTTACAATTACATTGGCGGAAAAAATATCCAAACACCAAGAAGCGGTTCTGGTAGATTAATGAACATTGGTAGGCGTCTTTATACATTTGAAAGATAATGTTGATTCAAATTTCCCACAAATCACAGTGTGGCACTAGCAGCAGCCCCATAACATTGCACATCAGGTTTACTTTAAATACGGGCTGTACTGTGCAAAAGCATTAGTTACCTGTGAGATTGGGTGGAGTGACTGTGAGTGGGTCAAGAACGACAACAAAGAGGCCAGTATCAACAGCTCACTGCGGTTGAATGAGGCATATAATAGGGCTACGTGAAGGTGGATTTTCCTTCCGCGCTACTGCAGAACGACTGGGCAGGAATATCTCCACTGTGCATGCGTACTGGCAGCAGTGGTCACAAGAAGGTACACTCGCCGTATTCGGTGTATGGCTATGGCGCAGCAGACTGCGTCTGAAACAGCAATTCGAGTGGGACTTGGCACCACAGTGACACAACAAACTGTTCGAAATTGGTTACTTGAAGGACAGCTCTGAGCCAGATGACCTGCAACATGCATTCCACTTACTCCAAACCACTACCCGTCTGCGACTTCAGTGGTGTCAAGCGAGAGCTCACTGGAGGGTGGAGTGGAGGTTCGTTATGTTTTCTGATGAAAGCCGGTTCTGCCTTGGTGCCAGTGATGGCCTTGTGTTAGTTAGGAGGCCAGGTGAGTGCCTGCATTCCACCTGTCTGTGGTATCAACACACTGGACCTACACTGGGAGTTCTGGTCTGGGGAGCAATTTCCTATGACAGCAGGAGAACTCTCGTGGTTATCCCATGCACCCTGACTGCAGATATGTACATCCATCAGGTGATTCAATCTGTTGTGCTGCCATTTCATGGACAACATTGCCGGGGGTGTTTTCCAACAGGATAATGCATGCCCCCATGCAGCTGTTGTAACCCAACGGGGCTCTACAGAGTGTCGGCATATTACCTTGTCCTGCTCGATCCCCTGATCTGTCCCCAATCGAGCACGTATGGGACATCATTGGACGACAACTCCAGCATTGTCCACAACCGGCATTAACCGTCCCCGTATACCGACCAAGTGCAAAAGGCATGGAACTCCACCCCACAATCTGACATCCGGCACCTGTACGACACAATGCATGCACGTTTGCATGCCTGCATTCAACAGTCAGGGGATTACACCAGTTATTATTGGACCAGCATGGCACACTTGCGATGGCTTTTCTCGCGCAGATATTAACCTGTAGTCTTGTACCTTTGATCAATTAAATATGTTACCTCGACAAATTTATTGTCAAAATTTCCGCATTCTACATTCCTTATATCATGGTGTTTTGATATTTTTTCCCGCCAGTGTATTTACTGTATAATAGCATCTAGACTGTTATAATGCTTATTACAGTTATTTTGTAATCAGGGTCCAGTTATTTGTGTCATGATCATTTGTTTAATTTCTAACTTGCAATCACTGTTAGACTTCCATTCAACTTTGTTCACATGCTGGCACAGTCAAGTGGGCTACAAATGGTTAGCAAGACCTTAAATACAGGGTGATGCAGGGAAACAGGAAATTTTGAACATTAAGTGTTAGCAACACTGTAGTGCCGGCAGGTTTCTGGAACTGATGCGTAGCTGTTGTGAACGCATTGCCATTTAGTAATCATGCAGAATTGGAGTGGTGTGAAACGTGCTGTCACTGTGAGACCATATTACAAACAAGGTGAGAGTGCGACTGCTGCACAACGGTTATTTTGACAGCATTACCTGCTCAGACGTCCTGGATGTGTGCCATCTGCTCATGTGATTACAATGTGGGTGTGAAATTTTGAAGAAACTGGTTTAGCCTTGAAACGAAAGCCTCCAGGAGGCATCTGAACAGTACGTACACCTGGGAACATTGCAGCTGCTCGAGTTTCCATCGAGAGGAGCCCTCGCCACTCCTTTCGCCAACATGCATCTGTGCTAGGGATGGGGTGACGAAGCTTACAAAGAATACTGCACAAATTCAAGTACCACCACTACAAGTTACAGATTGTGCAGAAATTAAATCCACGAGACCCCATGTCACGCAGGGAGTTTAGCGAATGGGTGTAGGCTACAATCAACAAGGATGTCAATTTCCTTAACAACATATGGATATCAGACGAAGCCCACATCCACCTTAATGGATACGTAAACAAACAGAATTTTCATTACTGGGCAAAGGAAAATCCTAGCAAGTTGCACGAACATCCGTTACATAGCGCCAAGGTCACAGTAGGGTGTGCTGTTTCATATTATGGCGTCGCTGGATCTTACATTTTTGAAAGTGAGGATGGCATTGCAACAACAGTAACATCAATTCGGTATGTTGATATGCTTGAAACATTCTTTACACTGAAACTGCACACTTTGAACATTGAAAACATGTGGTTTCAGCAGTACGGAGCCATGCCACATACTGCTCGAAAATTTATGGAAGCCATTCGCCAACTGTTTGGCTGTTTCAGTTAAAGGTGACATTCCATAGCCTGAGAGATCACCCGATCTTAGTGTTTGAGACTTTTTCCTGTGGGGACATCTTGAAAGTAAAGTGTACCACTCACGTCCTGCAACTATCCAGGAAATGAAACAGAAGAGTGAAGACGAAATCACTGCTATTGTCCGAGGCATGCTGAAGTGAGCATTCAAGAGTTTCCATAATAGGTTATTACAATGTGAACTCCAAAATGGAGCACATCTTTCTAATGTCATCTAAGAAGTAAAGTGGCCCTTTATGACATTTTGTAATGAAAACATAAATGGCATACTGTATACACATACTTTCATCAATAAAAATATTTTTTTTCCTGAGTTCATTCGTGCAAATCACGTTACTTCAAAATTTCCCGTTTCATTGCGCCACCCTATATTATCTACTTGATGTTAGCACACAGCTGATAACTTTATGTTCTGTGGCAGATATTGTAAGGTCTTCAAAGAATATTTCTATGGCTATTCTATGAAGGTAATCTTGATCTAAGGGCTCTTTATTTCCTGAATCCTCCTTATATTCATTCTGTTGATAATTAGTGTTGTCTACATTGTGAAGAAGCTCATCATAATTACATTATTACCAAATGCAGTAGAGATCATACAGGATGGTCTGTAAGATATCGAGCAACTGCAATGTAAGCTCTATCTAGCGGTGGGACCTGGAGTAACTTACCCTGTCATAAGGTACAGATTGTGCGGAAATTAAATCCACGAGACCCCGTGTTGCGCAGGAAGTTTAGCGAATGGGTGCAGGCTACAATCAACAAGGATGCCAATTTCCTTAACAACATATGGATGTCAGACGATACGTAAACTAACAGAATTTTCGTTACTGGGCAAAGTTGTATAAGTTTTTGTTGTTATTTATGTGTTGGGAGTAAGTTAAAATCATTAAGCACAGTAAATGTATGATTGATTTTTATCTCCTCTTAACATGAGTGGAAAGATACAGTATGTGTTGAGTTTGGCTGCAATAATTGCAAAGTGCAGAATAATTCAGGGTCTTTGTTCAGTTTCCCTCATGACAAGAATGAGTAACTAGATACCTGTATAGTGTTTATATAATACTAGCTGTAGTACCCATCTTTGATGGGACAATTACTTAACATGTGCATTAGCATATTTTGTCCAACCCTAATATTTTTTTGCAGATTCTGAGGCACATAAGTGAGCATGCCTGTACCTGTCAGCGATTTGTCATGACGTACTCGCTTCCTTGCTCTCTGTGGCCCTTTGCAGTTTCATACTGTATTGTATTATTGCTGATCTTTATTTGATCTCTTCCTTCCAGTATAAACGACAGCCAAGTATTGGGTTAATTAAAAAAAAGTACTGACAGATATACAAAGCCTTTAAAACATTGTTGGAACGATCCCCATAGCAACTTTCTTTATAGAGTTAGTTACTGACGCTTAGATTTAACTTTTCACAGGACTGCCAGTGATTCCCCCCCTCCTTTTTTTGGCTTATCGGAAAAAAGTATAGAACAAAAAATGCCATGAGCAATTTTCTTGTGAAACGAACCGTAAGAATGATACATCGATATTTATGTTTTAGGCCCTTCTGAAGCATCCCATACTCCTGAAAAGTTTTCAACAATTTGTATCTAAAATCAGACTTGACCCAGACTGAGAGCAGCTATTAGCACAGTACGTGGCTGTGAGGAGTCGGATGTGGGAAGTTGTGGGATTCGGACGTGAAAAATTTTACAAATTTGTTTCACCTTCATCAAATAAAAAATAAAAGGGTCCATTTTTGTCCAACAATAAGAAAGTCCCTTCCCACCTCATAAAAAGTAGGCTACAGATGTTTTTCTTGTTTTAATAGTGATCATTTATATTACAATTCTGGTCAAAAGAAGATTTTTAATATACTAGACTGTTGAAGATTTTTAAAACAAGAGCACAGGTGTGACGTATAAATAATGAGTTCTAGCAAACAATGTGTGTCATACATAATTAGAAGATAAAATTCACAAGACCTATTGGAAGTTTTACTACACTCCTTGTCAACTGTTGTTGATTATGTAGTGCTTCATGGATCCTTGTTCTCATACGAGGCATGGCATGCACTTGAATAGACTTGGGAAGCAATATGTAAGCAAGTTAATAAGTAACATCATTACAAGTAAAGATCAGGAAAAGACTGTCCTAGAACTACCTAGTCCGGGAAACGTGTGTTAGATTCTGGACCCAATAACATTTCAATCGAAAATGTGGGTCCAGAATTAAATACCGGTAATGACTTGGAGGGTGGGAATAGGCGGTTCAAAATATTTCATCAGAACAGTAGAAACAGCAGTTCTGTATGCTGATGATACAAACATAATTATTAATAATCCTGACCCTACGTCTATAGAAACCACAGCAAATACAGTCCTGTCTAGGTTAGAATCATGGTTCAGGAAAAACAAATTAACACTGAACTTTAAAAAGACCCAATACATGGAATTCAAGGCATTTTAGAATTACAAGTAATTTTAAATTCAATAGAGGATGTTATGTTTATCTGTTTGGATGAACATTGGTGTAATAATGATGAACTTGAACTCATTAATATTGAAGGTTATTATCTGGCAAGTAATTACAGTCGGGTTAATAAAGAGCATGGGGGAGTTTGTATTTTTGCTAAGTCAGGAATTGAATGTAAAGAAAGGAAGGATCTTGAAGTGCATAATTCTGAATTAGAATTTGAACTAACTTCAGTGGAATTTAAGCTTCCCTATGGTAAAAGGGTAATTCTGTTAACCGTGTACCGTTCACCGGATGATGATGTGAAGATTTTCTTAGAAAAATTAGATCAAGTCCTTCATAACATTTTCGGTAGGAATAGCAGCGCAGAAGTAATACTTTGTGGTGATTTTAACATAGATTTTGCTGAAGAAAACCTTCCATCAACATCACAACTACTGCATGTTCTTCAAAGCTGTAATCTAAAACACTTAATTTTTACACCCACTCGGGTAACTGCCACCTCAGCTACAACGATAGACAACATTTGTATTAATTTCCATTGTTCTAAAAATGCAAGCATCCAATATAAATTTTGGATTATCAGATCATCATGCTCAAATTTTACAACTAGAATTTGAGAATGCTAGCAAGCATTCAACCAAAATAAAGCAAGCCACAATTAACTCGTTTTTTCTCTGCAGCTGCATGTGGCAGTTTCATTGAAAGCCTTAAACTTCAGACCTGGACTCCAATAACATTCGGTCATAGCATTGACCAAAAGTATAGAACCTTTTTAAGCATTTTTAAAAATGGAATTTGAATTACATTTTCCAAAAAAAAAAAAACTTGCAGTAATTAATGAATCTTCAAAAAAGCCATGGATCACGAAGGGTATACGGATTTCAAGTCAAAAATGTAAATTACTAAGTAGATTAGCACAACAGAGTTGTGACCAGGTTTTTTGTAAGCATGTTAAAAACTACAAATCAGTCTATCGAAGAGTTCTTAGGGTGGCTAAGATAATGCACAATAACAAGAAAGTTAAAGAGTCGTGCAATAAATCACGAACCATATGGAAGGTAATCAAGGGAGAAACCAACAGACACGCAGTTGGAAATAAAGTTGCTGCCATAAAAAATGATAAGGGAATACAAATGAATGACCCTCATCATTTGGCTAATTATATAAATGATTTCTTTCTATCCCTACCACACAAACTTGAAAATGCAAATAAATCAGATGTATTACCAGAACTCCCAACCTTTGTGCAAAACTCTATGCAGTTAGCTCCAGTAACAGAACTGGAAGTTTTTAAAATCATACAATCTTTGAAGAACAAAACTTCCACAGGTGTAGATGAAGTTCCCACAAAACTCATTAAAAAATGTGCTCCCTAGCTGGTACAGCCTTTAACTTATCTCATCAATGAATCATTTTCTAGTGGTCAGTTTCCTAATCTCCTAAAAATAGCTAAAGTTATCCCAGTCTTTAAAAGTGGAAACTTACACGATTTACATAACTACAGACCAATATCAATACTTACTGTTATTTCAAAAATATTTGAATGTGCTATGAAAGATCGGCTTACTAAATTTTTAATCAAATATAACTTGTTAAATAATGCACAACATGGGTTCAGAGCTGGCAGAAGTACTTTGTCTGCTTTATCACATTTTACACAGTTGGTCATAAATGCTCTTGATAATGATGAAACTGTGATAGGACTATTTCTTGACCTTTCAAAGGCATTTGATACTGTTGATCATGAAATTGTTGCACAAATTATATCAGATTGGAGTTAGAGGAATTGTTAATGACTGGTTTAGATCATACCTGAATAAACGATCCCAGTTTGTTGAAATTACACATTGTAACAGTAAAGGGCATAATGAGACATATCACTCTCAGGTAAAAAGCATAGACTTAGGTATTCCGCAGGGTAGTATTTTGGGGCCTGTTCTTTTCTTGATCTATGTGAATGATCTTCCTCACAATAATCAAGTAGAAACAGCAGTTCTGTATGCTGATGATACAAACATAATTATTAATAATCCTGACCCTATGTCTATAGAAACTACAGCAAATACAGTCCTGTCTAGGTTAGAATCATGGTTCAGGAAAAACATTGAACTTATGCAAATGCAATTGAAAATACGTTGACCACAAAATTTTTAGGTGTCCATATAGATGAAAAATTATAATAATGTTATTTGTTTTACGTCCCACTAACTACTTTTTAAGGTCTTCGGAGACGCCGAGGTGCCGGAATTTAGTCCCGCAGGAGTTCTTTTACGTGCCAGTAAATCTACCGACACGGGGCTGTCGTATTTGAGCACCTTCAAATACCACCGGACTGAGCCAGGATCGAACCTGCCAAGTTGGGGTTAGAAGGCCAGCGCCTTAACCGTCTGAGCCACTCAGCCCGGCGGAGATGAAAAATTAAGATGGGATTGTCATATTAAAAAAATAGGGAAAATCTCTGAGTTCTGTTTGTTTTGCCTTAAGGATTTTGTCTAATAGTTGTAGTGAAGAATATGTTAGAATAGCATATTTTGGATATTTCCATTCAGTCATCACTTATGCTATTGGTCTCTGGGGCTGCTACAAATCAAATCTTGATGTTATTTTTCGAATACAGAAACGAGCTATCAGAATTATATTGAGACGTAACAGGTTAGATCATTGCGGACCATTATTTAAGAGACTAAGGATACTCCCAGTACCAAGTATATACATCATGCAATGCATTCCACACATGAAAAAAAATATTGATCACTTCAGAAAGAATTTTGACAATCACAATTACCAGACGCGAACAAGAAATAATATTTTTATCGAGCACAAGAGTAAAACCATTGCCTTGAGAAATGTAGACTCTGTTGGAATCAGATTGTATAATAAGCTTCCAAATACGATTAAAGATATTAGTCCCATCAGTTCATTTACCACAGCTTTAAAAAATCTCCTGCTGAGTAGCTGCTTCTACAGTACAGAAGAATACATGATGAAGTGCTGGTAATGATGCTACTACTTATTAACTTGTAATCTAGTATATAGCCTTAAAAATATGTTAATGTCATATTGACTATGTTCACATTATTAACACCACACCAATATATTTTTATTTTGTCTTGTAAATATTGGTTATTAAATTTATTTTAAAAAATTAAGATGTGCTGTCCTAACATTGAGGTATGTGGTGTTTCTGTTTTTCTTCTTTTTCAAAATGTTCATTGTTGTGCATATATTACTGTTAGTATTAGGAAATCACTTGACAACTCCTATACCGTTGGCATATTTCAAAATATGTAATTGTACAGTCTGTGGAAGCTAAATAAATGAATGAATGAATTAATGAATAATTTGTAATGAGAAAACACTGCTGAGGATGTCCTAAAACAGGATGAAACATGTCCTGTATTAATATATAACTTAATGTAGAAAAATAATGTGATTATACATATTATATATCCACCATGTACCAAAAGAAAATTTATAACTTGTAACCTACCACTTAGCTGAACAGCTTGTTTCTTTTCCCCCAAGTCTTCCCAGCCCAAACTTCTCAACATTTTCAGAATGCTACTCTTTAGTCGGAAATCACCCAGAGTAAATCAAACTGCTTTCCTTTGGATATTTTCCAGTTCTCGAATCAAATAATCCTGGTGAAGGCCCCATAACCTGGAACAATACCCTAGCTGGGGTCTTACCAGTGACTTATATGTCCTCTCCTATACATCCTTACTACAACACCTAAATACCCTCATAACCATGTGCAAAGATTTTTATCCTCTATTTACAATCACATTTATGTGATTACCCCAATGAAGATCTTTCCTTACATTAACACCTAGGTACTTTCAGTGATTCCTGTAAGGAACTTTCACCCCATCAATGCAGTAATTAGAACTGAGAGGACTTTTCCTATTAGTGAAACTCACAACCTGACTTTTAACCGCGTTTTTCATCATACCATTGCCTGCTGTCCATCTCACAACATTGTCGAGGTCATTCTGCAGTTGCTCACAATCTTGTAACTTATTTATTACTCTATACAGTATAATATTATGTGCAAAAAAGCCTCATCTCTGAGTCCAGTTCTTTACTCATATCATTTACATACAATAGGAAAACAAAGGTCCAATAATACTGTCTTGAGGAATTCCCCTCTTAATGATTACAGGATCAGGCAATACTTCACCTATTCTAATAATCTGAGTCGCTCTTTTGTTTAGTCCAACTGCACTCATTTTTGCCAGTAGTCTCCCTTGATCTACGCTATCAAATGTGTTAGATAGGTCAATCGCGACAAAGTCCATTT
The DNA here is from genome assembly GCF_040414725.1 of Anabrus simplex. NCBI lineage: Eukaryota > Metazoa > Arthropoda > Insecta > Orthoptera > Tettigoniidae > Anabrus > Anabrus simplex. The sequence goes on from NC_090265.1 coordinate 1,577,370,734, forward strand.
GACCTCCTGAATCCAAGATGTATGCTATATCTTGCTAGAATCCTACAAGTTGAGCTTCAGTGGAATAACCTTTCCTAAACATGTCTAATATAATCAGAATTAATACTTTCCCAAAGCTTACATGTAACACAAGTCAGACTGACTGGCCTGTAATTTTTGGCTTTATGTTTATCACCCTTTCCTTTATATACAGGGGCTGCTATAGCAACTCTCCACTCATTTAATATAGCTCCTTCATGCAAACAGTAATCAAATAAGTACTTCAGATATCGTCCCTGCTCTGGCAAACTAACGAATCTGCAAATTGTCAAAAGGTTAGGAGAGCTGAAAGAAGTTGTGATTACTCATGTCAAATCAATTTTTATATTTAATTATTGGTTTTGTGTGTTAGGCATAGAGAACGAGCTGCAGATGTGAGACTTTGTGAGAGGGTAGACAATATATAAATAACAAAATCTAGACCAGAACTTCAGAACTACAGATTCCTTAGTTTGTCAGTTTCGCTAGTTTGCCAGAGTGGGGACGATATGGTACCAGTCCCAACCCATTGCCCATAGTAATGTCCCTATGGGTATCACAACCTAATTTGGTGATGAAAACCAACTTAAATGATGGAAATGTAAACATGAGCCACCATCAGTACTACTTTCTAACAATGGATGATACAGATTTATATATTACTAGCTGATGTACCCGTGCTTCGCTACGGGATTCTCAGAAAGACTGACTTGGTGGTTTTCCTAACTGAATTCAACATAGGTCATTACAAAAACATCAGTAGGAATGTAGCGATTGAAAGCAATGTTATCATATAAAATACTCGATCAAATGAAAAACCGCACACTTTTTCACTTTCAACGAACAGTACTACGGTGCCGACCTAAGAGTCCAAAGTTCCAGAGATGGATTAACCAGGTCGCAGACTGCCGTGAACACTCCTCTGTCATTATTCCGTTAAATATGCACACTACTCATTCCAATCAGTGCCTCAGTGTAGGGATTGAATTGCTCAAATACTATGATGAACCAGTGTGTTACGTACCAGATATATCAGGAAATGTATGAACCAGAGGAATGGCATGCTAAAGAAGAAAGTTATCTTACTCCCCAGCTACTTCCCACCAATATACAGGCAGGCTGTTTACAGTCGGTACGACCAGGCGAGTTGCCCGTGTGGATAGGGGCGCGCAGCTGTGAGCTTGCATCCGGGAGATAGTGGATTCGAACCGCACTGCTGGCAACCCTGAAACCCTGAATATGGTATCCCGTGGTTTCCCATTTTCACACCAGGCTGTACCTTAAAGCCAAGGCCGCTTCCTTCACACCACTATTCATTACCTATCCCATCGTCGCCATAAGACCTACCTGTGTCGGTGCGACGTCAAACAAATTAAAAAAACCTCGGTACGCTGCAGTAATCCTATCTGTCGGGGATGAGAGGAAACAGAAGACAAAAAGCACATCACAACAAACAATGGTCAATGTAATGTTATTGTTGATAAAGTTTATGAGCTTTCTATATTGCAGGCCTTCACATTAGTTTTCTTTCGACTCTGTGATATTAGGGTGTCCTACAAAATTATTTATATCGTAGACTGTAGTTCCTTATTCTCAGACTTTACATACCGATTTTCACTAAATACTGTTCACCCATTTTCTCGTGACTCGGCGATGATATGGACTTAGTAACAAAAATCCAAATTCATGAATATCTCTGATTATATGCGGTACGGTAACAATGTATAAGACATAAGTGATCAGAAATTTAATAACTTCTTACATAACTACTACTAACTTACGACATAACTAAAGTTATGTTAGTTATGTAGTATTTATCGATATGATCACTAATAACATAAATAACTTATTTGAGAATTACATTTCAGGCCTTCCCCTAAACTACCCTTTCACTCAATGTGAATAAAATAATTTGTAGCCTAGATTGCAGTGGTTCATCACCCGACTTTACATTCCGATTTTCATTAAATTCTCTTCAGCCGTTTTCTCGTGATGCGTGTACAGACAGACAGACAGACAGACAGACAGACAGACAGACAGACAGACAGACAGACAGACATTATGGAAAAGTAAAAAATGCATTTCCTTTTTACTGTGGACATGACAGACACAGAAATACCATTCATTTCAAATTCTGAGCAATGTACAGGCAAAACACTTATTTTATATATATAGATTACATTTCAGGCCTTCCTCTAAACTACCATTTCACTCACTGTGAATAACATTATTGATAGCCTAGGTTATAGCGACCTATTACCCGACTTTGCATACCAATTTTCGTGAAGATACGACCACTAATAAAATAAATATTTGACAATTACATTTTAGGCCTTCCCCTAAACTACCATTTTTCTAACCGTGTATAGCCTATATTGTAGCGACTTATTTCCCATCTTTGTCTAGCGATTTTCATTAGGACATGGCCACTAATAACAAATATTTGAGAATTAAATTTCAGGCTTTCCCCTAAACTACCATTTCACTCAGCGTGATTAAAATAATTTATAGCCTAGATTGTAGCGGTTCATCACCCGACTTTACATTCCGATTTTCATTAAATTCTCTTCAACCGTTTTTTCGTGATGCGTGTACATACATACAGACAGACAGACAGACAGACAGACAGAAATTACGAAAAAGTAAAAAATGCATTTTCTTGGTACTGAGGACATGACCGATACAGAAATACCATTCTTTTCAAATTCTGAGCAATGTACAGACAAAACTCTTATTTTATATATATAGATGTCAGATAATTTCAAAGAAAGTAAGCTTAATTCCATACAAAAAGGAGTATCCTATTTTAGCAAGTCAGTTTGCAGCGAGCGCGCTTTCCAGATGACCTCAAGGTCACGAATAACCGTAATTTCTAAAGTTTTGATGATATTTCTTTTATCTTTCCAATTTGACTGGATTTGTGACGCGCAGAACTGAATATAATGCATTCGAGAACTTTTAAGAATCGATACTTATATTCGAAACCATGTTTTCGAGCTCAACATAACCTTTAAAAGTCGATGTAGGCCTAATTTGCGCGGTACGAGATTTCCAGAAACTGCCTACGAACTGCATACCGGAGACCAAATTACAATGAAAGATTAAGAAATGAAGGGATTTCGCCATCATTTTGGGAGCTTTTGTATCTAACGTGCTTTATTTTATTAGATGAGAGAATTAAAAAGCTACTTGTGGTCGATTGTCGTTTGGCTTGGCGTTATTAGATTTTTCGAAGAGTTTGGCTAGCCTAATCAAAGTTGCTGAACTGAAAGAAGTTTTCACGGGAAACTGACGAAGATTCCCCTGTAAAATTGAATATAAAGTATCGAGATTTTGAACTCTCGTACCGGTAATTAATGCGGTTTCGCGGTCTAACATGCCTGCCTCTCATCCAGAGGGCCCGGGTTCGATTGCGACCAGGTCAGGCAATTTTATCTGGATATACGTCTGGTTCCAGGTCCACTCAGCCTACGTGATTACCTTTAGTTGTGGAGCTATCTAATGGTGAGATGGCGACCCCGATCTACAGAGCCAGGAATATCGGCCGAGAGGATTCGTCGCACTGACCATGCGCCCTCGTAATCTGCAGGCCTTCGGGCTGAGCAGCGGTCGCTTGGCAGGCAAAGTCCCAATGGGGCTGTAGTTTGGTTTGGTTTAGGAGTTTTTGTAAGATTATAATTATACATATTTCATTTTTGTGATGTTTAGCCAAATTGTTGATGGTTTTCATTCAATCCCGGATTTTCCGTTTTCCCGTGTTGTACGTTTTATTTTTATGGTCCCTCGAAAAACGGAGAATCGAGGTTTCACTGTACAGAGGTAAACAGATTCAGCACAGAACAAATATGTTCTCTCTAGATTTAGATACATTATTAGGTAAAATAAATAAGAGAAATTTACAGGTGTCAACTCTTCAAGGCAATTGAGTAAAAAGTTACTTGATCTATACCAACAGATGAGAAATCATCAACATCATCATCATCATCATCATCATCATCATCATCATCATCATCATCATCATCATCATCATCATCATCTGCAGTTTCCAGCTGTTGGCCAGGTCTGCTTGGATGAGAAATCAAATATGCAAATAAAATAAGAAATGAACACAATACTTACAAGGCGGTAATTCTTTCTAACTTCACCTTCTAGAGGTGTTAAATCACTAGTCAGAAGCTTCAGGAATGTGGACTTGCCAACACCATTTGGCCCAACGATAGCAACCCGAGAACTCAAGTCTATTCCAAAATCACATTTTTTGAATAGAGGCTTCTGATCAGGATATGCAAATGTCACATCTGAAATCAAGAACAAAGATCACGATATGATTCATTAGTGAAACGATACATGTACACAGGATACAAAAGTATGTAAAGCTAGAAGACAAGAAGTACTCACTGTGTAATCCAAGAATTGGAGGTTGCAGAGGTGGAGGGTCCGGGAATGAGAATTTCACTATGTAATCTCGAGGTTTCTGCAGTAGCTCTGTAGGTGCATTGTCATCTTCATTCTTTTGAACTTTAGTTCTATTTTTTTCCTGTTTCCTTGTCAAAACTTCTTTCTGCTTCTTTTCCTGTAAGAAAGAAAAGAAGGTAAATTTAAATGGTTAAATTCGAATTTTAATGTATTCGATATAATGAAATATACAATCAGAACTACAAAAAATGTTACTTACAGCTGCTTTCTTTGACTGGCCATGAGCTTTCATCTCTTTGATTCGCTTCTCCTGCTTTTCATATTCTTTTATCATCTCTTTACGTTTCTGGACAAACATTTTCTTGAACATACTATAGTTGCCTTTATAATAATATAGTTTCTGTTGATCAAGATGGATAATCTCATTGCATACATTATCTAAGAAACTCTGGTCATGAGAGACAATCAACAGAGTTTTCTTCCATCCTTGTAAATAGCTGTAAAAAATAAAGACTTACAGAATGCTCTTTACTATTAATTAATGGCCTTTAGAGTTAAGGTACAAACTACAATGCTGTTCATAAATATCAAACATCATGAGGCAGATGTGATGGTCATCCAATTATCCCAGGATAATATGTTTTTAACAATTCTCTTTCATATACTGGTATAGAAGATGTGTACAATAACTCAAGAGTGTTTCTGAAATTAAAACATCTTGTGTGCAAGCGCGACCTCCAATTTGAAAGTGATAGGTATGCCGTGAAGTGTTGTGTTTTACTGGTGCTACTTTAGTCTATGATGTTGAAGGAAGGACACTGGAGGCTTTGTCAAAAACCCAACTGGATGCTTTTGAAATGTGAATGTATCACAGAATGTTCAAGACCCCAAGCGTAGACCATGTCGCTAATGTGGAGGTTCTCCGTCATACCAGGAGATCATGTAAAGTCTTAAACCTTGCAAAATGCGGCCTATTTCGGTCATATCTTTCAAAATGACAAACAAAGGCTGATACAATTCATCAAAGAAGGCAAAATGGAAGGGGAAAGTCAACGTGGGCAGGTAAGATTATCCTGGGTGCGGAACCCTCGACAATGGTTTGACATCCAATATACAGCAACTCTGATGTAGGAAACAAAATAGCTAAAATTACATCACAAGGGCTGCCATCCCTACGCGAGTAGTAGTAGTAGTAGTAGTAGTAGTAGTAGTAGTAGTAGTAGTAGTAGTAGTAGTAGTAAAGTGTGTCTGCCTTAGGCTTGAACATTGAACTGGGTAACATTTTAATAATATTCTGCAAAACGGACATTCATGTATCACTCACAAAGGGCCAAAGTTCAAGAACATCTGCTGACAAAAGTAAAGCTGCACCAGTTGTTTGATCATGTCTCGTGTCAATTGATGACACATCTGGTGATTTGGCAAGTTGATGTGTTTATCCCGTAAGTAGGCACAAGTGCTTTTCATTACATGCAACCTGTGATATATGGCTTGGAAGTTGGGCTGAAAGTCCTAGTATGTCAGTGATATAATGAGCACTCAAAGTAATGGCACATGTATGTACTAGTGATTTACAGTCACGTCCAATAACATCCTACACTACAGTGCTGACAAACACTGATGACGTGCTGCAGAAGATACTAGATAATTGCAGATGGGTGATAGCTTCGCCTTGACCAACATGTAGGATGGAGATAGCCATTTGTCAATGATGCACAAACACAGAACAATAGCCAATGTCAGTGAAATATGTGATGAACTGCAGATGAAGGGTAGCTTCACCTTGTGCACTGTTGGAGCGGAGACTGGCTGTATGTCAATAATGCACAACTGCAAGAGCTACTCACTAATATTCTTTATATGGCAATTCTAGCATTTGGCAAATTGGAACATCTAGAACATTTGCTTCATGTTGTATGTCTTTCATCAAGCCATTCTCTCTACATTATGCAGTCTTGATTACATCACATTCTTAAAAAAAATTTAAAAATAAAAAAATCAGTTTCACAAAACTGACCATATGCCTGTTCTGCGCACTGACATGCCATCAAAAATACCCTGAAATGGACTACAGGTAAAGAGTATGGTCAGTCTAATCTGAAACCATGAGATATTTAACAAATATCACTCTCTTTATGTGATGTAACATTTTACTGCTTGGTGGACCTTCAGGCACTATTGAGTAGGATCTTGTTAGCACCTTTTTTTGAAGGGATGAGCACGTAGAGGTCCATGGCACCCTCTTGTCCTTGGGGTGGGAGCTGCCCCTAAAGGCAGAAGAGCCAATGGATGGCCAAAGGCACAGGATCAGGAAGGCAAGGGAAAACCACCTGATTATTATCCCATGAGCGCATCATGCAGAGTCAAGAAATGAATATTGGTATGCTGTGCGACCCGAGTAGCGATCAGCGTCAGTTTGGGTCTGGGCCGACGATGTGTAATGTGCGACCGGACGTGCAGAGGTGAACGATCAGGCCTCGCACGGTAAATCTGCTACTGATCGACCAAATGCAGACCAAATTTACAAAGGTAAAGCAATAGCTACATGGAATGCGAGGGTTAGTTCAGACGGGAAAACTTCGCACTGTAGAAAGAGAACTAAAGAAACATCAAATCGACATTTGTGTGGACTGTCAGAAACTCACTGGAAAGGACATGGGCATTTTGAAACAGACGACCATGTAATATACATCGCCGGGGCAAATGATACAGGTCAGAATGGCGTCGCGTTTCTTGTTGATAAGCGGATATACCAATATGTTGAGGAATACAGACCTATCAATGAAAGAATACTGAACCTCACTCTCAACACCAAATCATATAAACTACACCTGATCCAAGTATATCTACCCACCATCGCTGCAGACGACCAAGAGATCGAAGACTTTTATGCAGACATGGAAGATACTATAGCATCACTTAAACTAAGAGGTATTACCATCATATTGGGAGACTTCAATGCAAGAGTAGGAACCACTTCAATGGACAACCACCTGCAAGAAACTGTGGGACAGTATGGCTGGGTGCACGTAATGAGTGAAGTAATTGATTGATACAGTTTGCAACCAACAACAGTCTCTCCATTATGAATATCATGTTTAAACACCACAAATGTTGTCTCTTTACGTGGACCTCCCTGAATGGGCATTTTAAGAACCAAATTGATTACCAAAAGGATTGTCGTGTCATGCCACTACACCCTTACGAAGGGTTGGTCCAAAAGAGAGAGTATTTACGCTGTAGTATGTTAAAAAGTAATTTCCACAGCCTTAACTATACTACAGACTGAAACACATGTACAAAGTGGATTAATTTTTCTTTTTTTAAAATCTCAAATTCTCAGCTTTTCGGACGCTTGCTGATTCAGGATTTTGCCAACTGTCATATACAAAGTCACTATATTACTAGACTGACAAACCATGACAATGTTATCACATGCTGTGTAGTCCATGAAGATTATGATGTTTTCCTCGCCTATTACCTCATGTCAATCATCTGCTTCCACTATGTTTTCACTTGTGGGCTCTATTTGTATCTAGCCCTGTGACCTTGTTTAGTTATCTTTAAATCATAAGAAACTGAGTCTAACCATCCTAGTCTTGGTCTCCCTCTACGCCTCTTACCCTCCATAATGGAGTCCATTATTTTTCTGTGTAATCTACCCTCCTCCATTTGCCTCACATGACCCCAACACCAAAGCTGGTTTAAGCTTACAGCTTCATCCATCGAGTTCAATCCTAACTTGGCCTTTATCTCCTCATTTTGAGTACCCTCCTTTCATTATTCCCACCTGCTTGTACCTGCAATCATTCTCGCTACTTTCATGTCTGCTACTTCTAGCTTATGAATAAGATATCCAGAGGACACCCAGCTTTCACTCCTATAAAGCAAACTTGGTCTGAAAACTGACCGATGTAAAGATAGTTTCGTCCGGGAGCTGACTTCCTTCTTACAGAATCCTGCTGATTGCAAATGTGAGCTCACTGCATTAGCTTTACAGCGCTTCAATTCAATCTCTCTTACTATATTACCATCCACTGAGCTCGATAGCTGCAGTCGCTTAAGTGAGGCCAGTATCCAGTAATCGGGACATAGTGGGTTCAAACCCCACTGTCCTGAAGATGGTTTTCCGTGGTTTCCCATTTTCATACCAGGCAAATGCTGGGGCTGTACCTTAATTAAGGCCACGGCCGATTCCTTCCCATTCCTATACCATCGTCGCCACAAGACATATCTGTGTCGGTGAGACATAATGAAAAAAAAAAAAAATTACCATCCTGGGAGAACACACATCCAAAATACTTGAACCTGTTCCAGCTTTGTATCCCCAACCTGACATTCAATTCTCTTGGATTTCTTACCTACTGACAACAATTTAGTCTCATTTTTTATTTGCTATAGGGGCTGCCTAGGCGGTAAAGGCGTGCTCGGTTCACTCGGAAGGACGTGGGTTTGAATCCCCGCCAGGAAGTCGTAAAATTTAAGAAACGAGATTTCCACTTCCGGAGGTGCACATGGCCCTGAGGTCCACTCAGCCTACACCAAAAATGAGTACCAGGTTAATTCCTGGGGGCAAAGGCGGCCGAGCATAGAGCTAACCACCCAACACCATCAAGTGCCGAGGTTACGGATAGTAGAAGCCTTTACCTTCCACCCCTCCAAGGGCCTTCATGGCTTGTACAGAGATTGCTTTTTTTAATTTGCTATTGGCTTTACATCGCACCGACACAGATATTGTCTTATGGCGACGATGGGACAGGAAAGGGTTAGGAGTGGGAGGGAAGCAGCCATGGCTTTAATTAAGGTACAGCCCCAGCATTAATTTAGTCTCAGAAAGGCTAATTTTCAAATTAAGTTCTGTAAAATTGTCAGGAATATCTATTTTCAAACCTCCTTACCAAGTAAATTGTAATTTATCGGGGATAGGAACAGAATTTACGATAGTGTGAATTCCCATCACCACAACCTGTTGCCGGTAAAACATTATCAAGAATACCACTATCGTCTTCATCCCGACTGATATTTTCATAATCATTAAGTTCAGCAGAATTCTCACTTCTACTAAGTAAATCATTATCATAAAATGATTCTCTTTCAATATCATTTAGCAAAGAACACAAAACATACTGTAAACAAACAACGGCTAGCATCATTCTTTTGTCTCTAGTTCAGACATGCAAGGAGGATGACTACAGTACTTAGAGCAGCACTACTGCAAAGAGAATATCTTTGCAATTCCAATGACATGCAACAGATGGCATTTGCATTCATTTTCAGCTACAGTAAAAGCAATTAAGGCAAAGCTACACAAGCGGGAGTACGTATTCGGACTGACACCATGCGTCAGTAATGGGGAGCCCGAGTACGTACCCAGGGAGACAGCGAAGGAGTTAAGACCAATTTTTAGTTCTTTTTCCGGGTTGAACCGTGTTGTTGTTTCCTGTACATTCCGTACAGTTTGCCAACGTTGCAGTATTCTTTGACAAGACAACTAAATAACCCTACTCGATCTGAGGTAATCAGTCTCGTTAAATGAAATAGGTAAATCACTATTACCTTCATTCAGTTCAATGGCCTCCTTTGCTGCAGAATTTATTGATAAGGAAGCAACAGATTCAACAGCTTCTCCTACAACTTGTGTATTTCTGAATTCTGGCAGGAGGTGCTGGAAGATTCATGAGTGAGCAGAAAAGTTGTGCTGCACTGAGACCTTTGCCAATAGCATAGAAGATGGCATAGAAGAGTCCAACTATCCTCATACATACTGTTCTTGCATTCCTTTGAAGTAAAAAATGGCTTTCTGCCTTTACAGTTAGTGCAAATAATTACAATTCTTACTGAAAGTCCACTTCTTGCTGAAATATCTTCCTCTACAGTTACTTGCCCACCACAAAGGTTACAACATAAAAAATCAGTCAAAACTTGACTAAAAATGTTCATATCAAGTAAAACAAAGTAAATCATAACTATTACTCTCTGAAGTTTCTTCTAATGATCCCAGTTCTTCAAAATGTTTTCCTAAACTGATTCACTTGCACTGATAGGGGGCATATCTGTCTTCTTGTCTGGTGTCACATTTTGACAATCTGTTTCTACACTGTTGGCAGATTCTACCTCATGTGAACCACATGGTCTTGTGCTTTTAGTATGCTGGTTGCCACAAAACTTACATTTCCTAAATAGACTAGCACTTCTAGGCATATTTATACTTTTTTGTTTATCAAAATAAGTGCAATCAAACTATATAGAAGAACTTCCAGAGACACTAATTCACACAAAATTCAATTTTCTTCACACAAAAACAAGCATAGGGGCATAAGAGTAACAAAAATTGAGTGCTGAGTATTCTCTATCGATAGGTAAAAACAGCAGCCTTCTACGTGCAGTAGATTCCGAGATATTCGTAAATAAAGATATGCATGTCCAAAATCAACCAACCTGACAGATACGCAAGCAATGTTATAAACTTAAAAATAAAATACTTCTAGCAGTCACACAAGAGATAAATTATATTCATGAAACACTAAATAATAATGTAGGGCATATTTAGTAAAATGTTAAAACATTTCACATTTTTGCCTTTCAAACTCCCCTTATACAGAATTTTGTGCAATGTATAATGTGAGTATGGTTCATGGTGTGGGTTATGGTAATCACGTTCTAGTTCGTGAACCATGGGCAACGGCTGAGTGGCCTAGTAAGTGGTCCTGAGAGTCGCGATATCAGTTGCTACGGAATGGGAGTGGGCATCTCGGACATATTCTGAGTCAGGGCCTTCCTTGTGCTCAGGCGCCCAGGGCTATACAATCCACCGGTGGTCCCTAACCCGTTAGGGGACAGATCCTCACTTGGACTATGTGTAAGTAGGGCAGCATCTTGCTTCATGAATTTACCGAGCTCAAAACACTTTAAGCAAGCCTAGGACCTATGGGAGTAATGGAGTCCCACTCCCATTTGACAGGCGAGGGACTCCTTGGAAACAACTTGGCGAACGAAATGGAATTCGATGGGGAGCTATCAATATTAATGGGGCTTACGGAAGAAAAAGTAGAACTGGCTAAGTCAGCAAAGAGGATGCATCTGGCTGTGCTAGGAGTAAGTGATATTCGGTTAAGGGGAGATAAAGAGGAAGAGCTAGGAGATTATAAAGTATACTTGACGGGTGTTGAAAAGGGAAGGGCGGAGTGTGGGGTAGGGCTGTTCATCAGGTATACTATTGCACGCAACGTAGTTTCTGTTAGGCACGTAAACAAGCGAATGATGAGGGTAGATTTGGCAATTGGAGGAATTAGGATGAGAACTGTCTCAGTGTATTCACCATGTGAGAGTGCAGATGAGGATGAAATTGACAAGTTTCATGAAGCATTGAGTGACATCGTAGTCGGGATCAACAGCAAGGATAGGGTACTGCTAATGGGCGATTTCAATGCGAGAGTTGGAAATAGAACTGAAGGACACGAAAGCGTGATTGGTAAATGTGGGGAAGACATGGAAGCTAATGGGAATGGGAAGCGGACTTCTGTGCTAATATAGGTTTGGTAGTTACGAATACATTCTTCAAGCATAAGGCTATTCACCGCTATGCATGGAAGGCTAGGGGTACGAGATCTATAATAGACTATATCTTAACCGACTTCGAATTCAGGAAATTTGTTAGGAATGTACGGGTCTTTCAGCGATTTTTCGATGAAACAGACCACTATCCGATCTGTAGTGAACTAAGTATCTCTAGGTCTAGGATAGAGAAAGTGAAATCTGTCTAAAGGAATAAGGACAAAAAATCTCCAGGATGAGGAAATTAGGCAAAGTACACGGATATACCGTATTAACACGAATAATCCCCGCACATTAAAAAAAAAAATTGGGGTGCGGGTTTTATTTGCGTCAAGCTCGAATCTAGTGGGAAATATCATTGCTATTAAATACGATTTTGTTTATCAGTATAGTACTGACAACCCTACATATACATTAGTAAACAAGACTTTATATTTTAATGTTAATGATTATAAAAAGTCTGGATAATGATGCATCATGGCTTTATTTATTATTTTTCTGGAAATAGGAAATTAGGGAATTGGAGTCTTTCCAGTGTAATCGTCTGTTTCACTTTTCGCGGCTCTACTTCAAATGACAGGGTGGCTGCTGCCTCAGCCAGAAGCATGCTATAAATGGTTCCCGTCTGAACGACCTGTCAACAGGTGATGACAGCACTTCCCGTCTGTCATGCAGCTAGCCGGCCTTTACCCTCCAGGCCGTGCTGGTTAGAATGTCAAAGCGTCTGGAAATGGTGGAATGCACCTATCTTGCATGGGCTGTAGTGTCATTCTTCTGTGTGCGTCAGCTGAAGTGAATCACGTGTTTGAGATGGCAACTAAAGGTACACGCTATAGGTCTTTCACGGCCAAAGAAAAGCTGCAGATTATAAAAGACGCAGAAGAAATTAGAAATCTTGCAGCAGGAAGAAAATACAACATGGACGAGAGCTGTATTCGTAACTGCTGAAAAAATAAATTACGGCTTCAGCAAACTAGTAGTAATCGCCGGGCATTTCGTGGACAGAAAGCAAAGGTTCCTGAGACTGAAGCAAGATTATGTGCGTATATTGACGAAAAGAGACAATTCGGATGTGCCGTTACAAGTGAAATGTGCCAAATTAAAACCCAGTTGATTGCAAACGAACTAGGTGTTACGGGATTCAAAGCTAGCCGTGGATGGCTTTTACGATTTTATGTTCGTCACGGCTATAGTTTTTGAAGAAAAACTACCATCGCGCAGCGTCTTCCAACAGATTATGAAGATAAAATTCTGAATTTTCACAAATATGTGATCAATTTACGCAAGAAAACTTTATATACTTTCACAAATAAGCAACGCGGACCAGACACCAATATTCTGCGAAATGCCACTCGATTGTGCTGTAAACAAAAAAGGTGCGTCCAACGTCATGGTTAGAACTGGCGGGAATGAGAAGCAAAGATGTACAGTTATGCTTTGTGTAAACTCAGATGGAAGAATACTGCCCCCATACAGCATATTTAAATGAAAAACTATTAAAAAATAAACGTGAAAGGCGTTATCATAAAAGCACAACCCAAACGGTAGATGGATAATAGCCTAACAGCAGACTGGGTGTAGCATGTTTGGCAACAGCTCCCTGGAGCATTACTAGATCTCAGAAGTATGTTCAGTTTAGATAGTTTTCGCGGGCACACCACTCAAGAAGTTTACAATGTTTTGACAAGGAGTAGAACGGACTTGTTAATAATTCCAGAAAGTCTAACATACATTCTCCAACCACTGATGTGTGCATTAACCAGACTTTTAAGGCGGCAGTGAAACAACTGTACACACGTTGGATGGCAGACGAAGAGCAAGAATTTACTCCTACTGGTAAAATCAAGCATGCAGAAGTGAGGCAGATTAGCGAATGGATAAAACATACTTGGGATTCCATTCCTCTGCAACTGGTGGAGAAGAGTTTCAAGATATGCGGGATCTCTAATTCACTGGATGGAACCGATGACGATGTACGATGTACTGTGGAAGAACGATGATTGTGACGACGAGGAAGACTGCAATTCTGCCAGTGATGACGAATGCTAAGAAGATTACAGGTAAGGGAACATTAATGTACAGTATCTTTATTTCATTTATATTGTGTATTTCCGTGCAATTTTAAGATACACAATTACAATGCGGTTTTTCTATTGCAGGATGCCGGAAACTGCTGCTACAATCGAAGTATGATATTATGTTTTTTATTTAAAATGTGAATCCTGCACTTCGCTAACTTATGTACTACTAGCTGATGTACCCGTGCTTTGCTACGGGATTCTCAGAAAAACTGACCTTGTGGTTTTTCTAACTGAAGTCAACATAGGTCATTACAAAAATGTCAGTAGGAAAGCAGCGATTAAAAGCAATGTTATCATATAAAATACTCGATCAGATGAAAAACTGCACATTTTCTCACTTTTAATGAACAGTACAATGGTGCCAATCTAACAGTCCAAAGATCCAGAGCTGGACTGACCAGGCCGCAGACGGCCGTGAACACTGCTCTGCCATTATACCGCTAAATGTGCACACTGCTCCATTCCAAAAAGTGCCCCAGAGTAGGGACTGAATAACTCGAAAGCTATGATGAACCAGTGTGTTATCATCATCATCATCATCATCATCATCATCATCATCATGTTTTCCACTCCAGTTGCCCGGGTGTGGTTTACGAGCACTCTCCACTTCTGTCTGTCCATGTACCACTCTTCTCTCAAGACGACATCCCAGCTGATTCCTCTTGTTCCTGTGTCCTCTTTCACTTGGTCCAACCACCTCTTCCTAGGTCTTCCTACCGGTCGTTTTCCGGCCACGACTGTGTGTAGCCATTGTTTTGCTGTCCTTCCATCGTCCATTCGTTTGACATGGCCAAACCATTTCAAACGGGCCCTTGTCACTTTTTCATTCAGGGATGGGTACACACCAGCTTGCTCCCTTATTCTTTCATTCCTTACCCTTTCCCTTTTTGTGTTCTGTACCATAGTTCGTAGGAACTTCATTTCTGCGGCTTGTAGTTTGCTGTCCTCTTGTTGGGTTGTTGTGCAGGTTTCTAGGCCATATGGTATTATGGGGGTGAAGTATGATTGGAATAGAATCTGCTTTGATCTTAAGGGAACTTGTTCGTTCCAGAGGAGGTTCCGAACTTGATGGTAAAACTGAGCTGATTTTTGAATGCGGTTGTTATCTCATGCTGTATTCTGTTATCACTTGAAATGATGCACCCAAGATATTTATATTGGTCTACTGTTTCCAGTTGTACCTTCCAGCATTATTTTTCCTTTCTTCTTCTGCCTGTTGACAGACATAGTAACAGTTTTCGATTTACTTATTGTTAATCCGTGTGCTTTCAAATGTTCATTCCAGGTGTTCAGCCTCTCTTGGACTTCCTTCTCTGTATTTCCCCAAATTACTACATCATCTGCAAATGCAAATGTATTGATGTCCATATTGTTCTTCTGCTTAATTTCTTTCATGACTTCATCCATGACAGTGATAAAAAGTAATGGTGAAAGGGTACTGCCTTGTTGCACTCCTTTAGTGGTTTGGAACCAATCAGAATTACCGTTTCCTATCTGTACGCAACTGTAGCAGTCTTCGTAAAGCATTTTAACTTTCTGGATAAGCCCTTTGGGTACATTCTTCTTTCTTAAACATTCCCATATAGTCTTCCTTGGAACACTATCAAATACTTTTTCGAGATCCAAAAACACTAGTGTTAAGTCTTTGCCCTTCTCCCAATGCTTTTCTAACAGTATTCTAAGTGCAAATATGAGATCGGTAGTTGATCGGTGTTCTCTGAATCCATATTGTTCTTCCTGTAGTTGTGGTTCTATTATTTTCCTTAGCCTTTTTTCAAGTATTTTCTCAAATATTTTCAAACCATGAGACAATAAAGTGATCCCTCTATAATTGCTACATTTCTTCCGGCTTCCTTTTTTGAAGAGAGGTATTATTATTATTCCCTTTTTCCAATCATCTGAGACTTTCCTATCCTTCCATATTGCATTAATTACTCTATGAAGCCACTGTATTCCTATTGCACCAGTTGCTTTGATCATATCTGCACTGACTTCATCAAATCCTGTAGATCTTTCTTTGGGCATACTATTAAGGGCCGTCTCTACTTCCTTCCATGTTGGCGGACTCTCTTGGTCAGGCTCATCATTGCAGCTTAAACTGACCTGCGTGGTTACATCATTGGAGTCTTTCCCAGTACTGTTGTATAAATTATCAAAATAGGATTTCATGATCTTCCTTATTTCTGTCTCCTCCCTAACTATGTTACCATCTGGTTCCTCTATTGCTGTTATGTGTTCATTGTCTTCTTATATTTCGTATTGTTCGGTAAAGTAGTTTAGAATTAGCTTTGCTGTCTTGCTCTAGTTTATCTGTGAAATCAGTCCAAGCTTTCTGTTTTTCTTCGGCCACAATTTTCTTTACTTGTAACTTCTGATCTCTGTATTTCTGCTGCAGTTCGTTTACTCTAGATTCGTTCCTTTGACTTCCTTTTTGCATTTCTTTGTCTCTGGCTTTCCTGGTTTCATTTTTCACTTTCACAGCAATCTTCACCCGATCGTTCCACCAAGGAGTTTCTTTTCCCTTCATTTTGCTATTAGTTTTACCACAAACTTCTAATGCAGCTCCGACAAGGCTTTCTTTGAATCTAGTCCACCAGGCTTTCACTTGGTATAACTCTGACATCACATATGGTCTTTCCTGCTTCATTGTCAGATATAAAATAATCTATCAGAGTTTTAGTATCTCCATTCCAACTGTATCTTGTTAGTTTATGACTTAGCTGCTTCTGAAACCAACTGTTGTTTATTCTCAAGCCATTCCTTACACATAGATCTAGAAGACTTTCTCCTTCTGGGTTCCTGTCTCCATAACCATGTGGACCTAGTACATTTTCATATCCACGCCTGTCTGATCCAACTTGGGTATTTAGATCTCCCATTATTATGATATTTTCCTCTCTTTCTATAGCTTCTTCTAAATCAGTTCGGAATTGTTCTTTTTCCTCTTCGTTACAGCCAGTCTGTGGGGCATATACCTGGACTACTGTCAGCACACTCTTGTTAAGAGAGATGTTCAACTTAACAATTCTTTCATTAACATATATTACCTCACTGATGACATCAATGTCCTCTCTTAATATAAAACCTACACCATTTTTGGCTTCTGTTTTATTTCCATTCCAATGTAGTTTGTATCCTTTTCTTAGCTTTTTTGTTCCTCTTCTCTTCCACTTTGCCTCACTCAGGCCAAGAATACACAGGTTCCTCCTTTCCATCATATCTATCAGCTCCTCGCTTCTGCCAGTCAGGGTCAGGATATTTAATGTTCCAATTAAGAAAATATATGAACCAGAGGAATGGCATGCTAAAGAAGAAAGTTATCTTACTCCCCAGCTACTTTCCGCCAATATTCAGACAGGCTGTTACACTTGGTACGACCGGACGAGTGGGCCGTGTGGTTAGGGGCGCGTAGCTGTGAGCTTGCATCCGGGAGATAATTGATTCGAATCCCACTGTCGGCAGCCCTGAAGATGGTATTCCGTTGTCTCCAATTTTCACACCAGGTAAATGCAGGGGCTGTACCTTAATTAAGGCAAAGGCCGCTTCTTTCACACTCCTAGCCCTTTCCTATACCATCATCAACGAAAGACCTATCTGTGTCAGTGCGACGTAAGGCAAATTAAAAAAAAAAATACTCTGTACGCAGCAGTAATTCTATCTAATGGAGATGAGTGGCAACAGAAGACAAAAAGCACATCAGAACAAACAATAGTCAACGTAATGTTACTGTTGATCAATTTTATGAGGTTTCTATATTATAGTCCTTTCACATTTAGTATTCTTTCGACTCTGTGATATTAAGGCGTCTTATAAAATTATTTACAGAGTGGACTGTAGTTCCTTATTCGCCAAATTTACATACCAATTTCCATTAAATTCTGTTTACCCATTTTCTTGTGACTCAGCGCTGATATGAACTTAGTAACAAAAATCCAAATTCATGAATATCTCTGTAATCATAGCCGGTACGATAACAACGTATCTTTCTCCAAACTACCATTTCAATCAGCGTGAATAAAATTACTTATGGCCTAGATTATAGCGACTTATTCCCCGAAATTGCATACCGATTTTCATTGAGATAGGACCACTGATAACATAAATATTAGAGAATTTAATTTTAGTCTTTCCCCTAAACTACCATTATTCTCAGCTTGAATACAGTTATTTACCACCTAGATTGTAGCAAGTTATTCCTAGACTTTGCCTACCGATTTTCGTTAAGATACGACCACTAATAACAAATATTTGAGAATTGAATTTTGGGCCTTCCCCTAAACTGCCATTTCATTCAGCGTGAATACAATTATTTATATCCTATACTACAGCTACGTATGCTCCAACTTCGTATACCGATTTTCATTAAGATACGACCACTAATAACATAAATATTTGAAAATTAAATTTTAGGCATTCTCTTAAACTACCATTTCATTCAGAGTGAATAAAATTATTTATGACTAGGGCAAGGCATTTAATGACCAAAAAATAGCAAGAAAATGCAAAATAAAAAATGCATTTGTGACCTAAAAATGGTTTAAAAATGACACAAAATTGGAAAAAATGACCAATAAATTAATCGTAAGTCACTTATTTATTAATCCTTTAAGAAACAATTAGCTGATTTGAGAGAGAATTTTAATGGATGACAATGCATTAAGTTTAAATTATTTTTGTTACTAACAAAGTAAATACTACTTTGCACCCCTGGTGAAAAAAAATGAAATATTTTAGAACTGGCATATTCTTCAAATACTCTCCTAGCAAATAGGTGTCATTTAATTAACAAAGAATATTTAAGAAAACAAACTTCAGTGGCTATTTACAATAAACTCCAATTGAAATGCACAATAAAAACTTTGCTTAGGTTCTCAAATGAAAACTATTGCCTATTGTCTGCAAGTGACGATTTGTACATGGAAAAGCTTCTCTCTACCTCAACTGAAACAATTGGTGCATACTGAAAACAAGCAATACCTCCCGGATTCAATTCACAGTCGGTAAGAGAAAAATTTTCACCCGACAATGCTTTGCCAATAGAACACAAAGTTTTATATCCACTGTTCTTTTGCAACACCTTATTCAATTTCATGGATACAACTTCGCCCACTTTACCACACACACAATTCAGATCATTTACAACTTTACACACAATCTGCAGCTGCTCCACTAGTGGCACTTGGGATTTTTCTAGAGCACTTATTGCATTAGGAAGGGATCCGAAATTTGTTTTTATGTAGGAAAGTTTACCTGCAATTTCTTTGTCAGCCAAGAGTTCCTGGGCTGTTTTTATTGATCCAGCCTCAGTTTTGTCGAAGGAATCGACCACTTTCTTTACAACTTCAAAGTTCTCGCAGTAATAACAACAAGCCTCAATCCACGTTCCCCATCTAGTCAAAACAGGTGAAAAGGACAAGGGAATTTCAAGAGCTTCTGTTTTGAATGCTAGAACTCTAGATGGGGCTTTTAAAAACACTTTCTTTATGCACCCAATTAACTTGTCAACTTCAGGAAAATTATGTCGTACCTCTTCCGCGGTCCAATGTAACGCATGGGCTAGGCATGTGACATGCACCATTTTCGAGAAGAGCGCTTGTAACGAATTTGCAGCCTTTATCATGTAGGGTGCTGCATCTGTTATTAAAAGCAGCACACTGTCATTCCAAATGCCATCGGGCCACAATAGCCTCAAAGACTGGTCAAACAGTTTGCTAATTGTTGACCAGTTAGCTTTGTCCAATTGCTCACAATGTAGTAGAAATGGTTCTCCAGCATTCCCCGCTTCCAGGACGCCTACAATAACATTGGCTATATATCGTCCCATACTGTCTGTTTCATCCATGCATACCCATATGTTTCCGTCTGCTACCCTTATCCTTATTTCTTGTAACGTTTTGTCATAGCATCTTCCAACGTAGGTTCTTCTTAATGTTCTGGGATCTGGTACAGATTTTCCAGTCTCCTCTTCTAAGAATGTACGCAGCTTTGGATGGTTCAATTTGTTCAGTGGAATATCGGCGCATAAAAATGATGTACACAGTTTCTCACAAAATGGAGAAAATGTTGAAGATTCACCCAGTAGT
Source organism: Anabrus simplex (assembly GCF_040414725.1). Classification (NCBI taxonomy): domain Eukaryota; kingdom Metazoa; phylum Arthropoda; class Insecta; order Orthoptera; family Tettigoniidae; genus Anabrus; species Anabrus simplex. The sequence goes on from NC_090265.1 coordinate 1,577,390,886, forward strand.
GTCTGGTGTAAGCCACGGTTTCTTTTATCTTCAAGTCGCTGCACACCACGTTTATGTTTTTCTCGCGACACATGTTGTTCAGTTGTAAACTTCTTTTCTGCTGAAACTCGCACATCACACACTTTGCAAAATAATATTTTCCCATCAGTGGAAAATATATTTTCTCCATATTGTGTAACAAATTGTTTTAATTTAACAATTGTACTTCCTTTAACTTTGGCATCTTACAGTATTTGTCAACAAAGAATTCACTCGACTCTCAGCACGCGGGCGACTGACTTCCTTCTTATCTAGCTGAAGATAAGGAGCAATGGCCAGCTTGGGCGAGTCCATTATGCGTCTTACATATAGGGGAAGCAGGTACTGCTTATAGTATGTTTTCTTGGAAGTGCAATCGAGTTGAAAATACTCTTTCCTTGAAAACTAGTGGCAGCAGGGTATGTTGCAAGTTTACGTTCTTTCTTGAGCAAGGTATTTGTCTAAGTTAAACATAATAGACAAGTATTGTAAACATACATAATATTAATTAAATATCCAAATATAACGAAATATAACACTTCCCAGAAAACAATTAAAAATGCCAAAAATGACCATAAATTGCTTCAAAAATGACCTATCTTTTGTAAACGGCAAAAAATGAAAAAAAAAAGCCCTAACAAATTGCCCTTATTTAATCAGTCAATTTATGAAACACATGTACATATACTCAAGCTATATTTTGGCCTTCATAAAAAAAAATATGCAAAATCATCAAATGCCTTGCCCTATTTATGACCTAGATTGTACCGACTATTTCTCTCACTTTCCATACCAATTTTCATTACATTTTCTTCAGCCATTTCCTTGTGATGCATGTACATACGTACAGACAGACAGACAGACAGACCAACAGACAGGAATTATGGAAAATTAAAAAGTATATTTCCTTGTTACTGTGGACACGACTGATACAGAAACACAATCCTTCTTAAATTCTGAGCAATGTACAGACTAAACTCTTATTTTATATATTCATTTTTATAATTTGTATCTGCTACCGTAATTTATGTACTGTTTGTATCTTTTATTTACGTCTTAATAAATCGTGGAGTGATATAAAATTTTTGTTTATGCCTATGTTACTCCTTCGATGCAAGGAATTTTAGTTCATTTCGTTTTAAAAAAATGATCCTTCCTAAAATTAGGGTGCAGGCATTATTCAGTGGCGGGGATTATTCGCAAAATACGGTAATTAGTAGGAAGTTCCGAACACTGGACACTAAAGACGTTCAGGATATAGAAAGAGAATGGGTGGCATACAGGGATGCTGTAGTAGCAACAGCAAGGGAATGCCCAGGAACAACTGTGTGTAAACATGGGAAAACGCGAGCATCTTGGTGGAATGATGAAGTGAGAGCAGCCTGTAAACATAAAAAGAAGGCTTATCACAAAATGGCTCCAAACAACAGCTGAAGCAGACAGGGAATTGTACACAGATGAAAGAAGCAGAGCGAAATAAATAGTTGCCGAGTCCAAAAAGAAGTCGTGGGAAGATTTTGGTAATAACCTGGAAAAACTAGGTCAAGCAGCAGGGAAACCTTTCTGGACAGTAATAAAGAATCTTAGGAAACGAACAGTGTTTTGGGCCATTCAGGTGAACTCATAATAGATCCCAGGGAATCACTGGACAGGAGGAAGAAATATTTTGAAAATCTTCTGAATGTAAAAGGAAATCTTAATGGTGGTGTCGCGAAAACAGAGCTCAAGGGGAGGAGAAAAATTATGTTGGTGAAATTATGCTTGAGGAAGTGGAAATGATGGCAAATGAACTCCACTGTCATAAAGCAGCAGGAATAGATGAAATTAGACCTGAAATTGTAAAGTATAGTGGGGAGTGAGGGATGAAACGGCTTCAAAGAATAATAAGATAAGCATGGAATGTTGGTAAGATATGTTTAGATTGGACAAAAGCAGTAATTGCACCTATCTATAAGCAAGGGAACAGGAAGGATTGCACCAATTATCGAGGTATCTCACTGATTAGTGCACCAGGCAAAGTATTCACTGGCATCTTGAAAGGGAGGGTGCGATCAGTCATTGAGAGGAAATTGGATGAAAACCAGTATGGTTTCAGACCACAGAGAAGCTGTTAGGATCAAATTTTCAGTATGCGCCAGGTGACTGAAAAATGCTACGAGAGGAATAGACAGTTGTGTTTATGTTTCGTAGATCTACAGAAAGCATGTGACAGGGTACTGAGGGAAAAGATGTTCACCATACTGGGGAACTATGGGATTAAGGGTAGATTATTAAAAGCAATCAAAGGCATTTATGTTGATAATTGGGCTTCAGTGAGAATTTATGGTAGAATGAGTTCTTGCTTCAGGGTACTTACGGGGGTTACTCAAGGCTGTAATCTTTCACCTTTGTTTTTCGAAGTAACATGGATCATCTGCTGAAAGGTACAAAGTGGCAGGGAGGGATTCAGTTATGTGGAAATGTAGTAAGCAGTCTGGCCTATGCTGACTACTTGATCTTAATGGCAGATTGTGCCGAAATCCTGCAGTCGAATATCTTGCAACTGAAAATAGGTGCAATGAGTATGGTAAGAAATTTAGCCTTTTGAAGACTAAACTGATGTCAGTAGGTAAGAAATTTGAGAGAACTGAATGTCAGATTGGTGATACAAAGGTGCAACAGGTAGATAATTTCAAGTATTTAGGATGTGTGTTCCCCCAGGATGGTAATATGGTATGTGAGATTGAATCATGGTATCGTAAAGCTAATGCAGTGAGCTCGCAGTTGCGATCAGCAGTATTCTGTAAGAAGGAAGTCAGCTCCCGGACCAAGTTATTTTTACATCGGTCTGTTTTCAGACCAACTTTGCTTTACGGGAGCGAAAGCTGGATGGACTCAGGATATCTTATTCATAAGTTAGAAGTAACAGACATGAAGTGTGAGAATGACTGCTGGTGCAAACAGGTGGGAACAATAGCAAAAGGGTACTCGGAATGAGATAAAGGCTAAGTTACGAATTAATTCGATGGATGAAGCTGTATGCATAAACCGGCTTCGATGGTGGGGTCATTTAGGGCGAATGGAGGAGGATAAGTTACCTAGGAGAATTATTGACTCAGTTATGGAGGGTAAGAGAAGTAGAGGGAGACCAAGATGACGATGGTTAGACTCAGTTTCTAACGATTTAAAGATAACAGGTAGAGAACTAAATGAGGCCACAGCACTAGTTCCAAATGGAGGATTGTGGCGACATTTAGTAAATTGACAGAGGCTTGCAGACTGAACGCTGAAAGGCATAATGGTCTATAATATGATGTACGTATGTATGTATGTATGTATGTATGTATGTATGTATGTATGTATGTATGTATGTGAGTTTATATTATTCCAAATATATAACTTTCAATGCAATACACCTGTGTCTTCTGTATACTGCAGGAACACTTTCAGTTACATGTTTTTCACACACACTTTTCCTCTTCAAGGACCTGAAAAATGTATTAGTGAAGTTTTACTGTAACTTATTCTCAAAGCTGGGAAGTTCTTTTTGAAGTACTTACTTGTCTAGCCAAATGACGGCATTAAGGTCTAGATGGTTTGTAGGTTCATCCAGAAGCAAGAGGGTAGGCTCGATATACAGGGCCCTGGCTAAAGATACTCTCATCCGCCAGCCTCCAGAGAAATTCTTTGTGGCACGATCTTGCATTTCACGGGAGAATCCTAGACCAGCTAAGATTCTACGAGCACGAGGTTCAGCAGAATCGGCTCCAATAGCCTTCAGCTCTTCATATACCTGCCAGAAGCCAATCCAACAGAAGTTAAGGCGAATAGTCATGTATGAAAAATTCTGTGAAACAATATTGTCATTTACTGCAAAAATTATATCTGACTGATGATGGTAGATTTTTTTCACACATACTTTTTTCTCTTCAAGGACCTGAAAAAGTATTAATGAAGTTTTACTGTAACTTAATCTCAAAACTGGGAAATTCTTTATGAAGTACTTGTTTTAAAATATATGATGGAGGAAACACACCATTTTCCTTATTAGAGATGTGTAATACATGGCATGAAACATCCAGGGGAACAAATCAAACTCCATTCAGCTTCATGATAAGTGTCTCTCATGCATAAATGTTTAACTTCTATCTGAATGCCAAATATAGTTCGATCCTATTTTATGTAATTTTGTTACTTGTGTTTTTAAAAAATATGTCATTTTCACCAGAATGTCAATTTATATTAAAATATGCACCAGCTCTGATGCATTTGCATGCTTTGACACAAATGTTTTGCCTTTTAAGAAAATGTGAAATTAAGAGTGACATCAATGTCATCAGATTCCAGATGAATCTCAAGTAGTAGCGTGAGTAAACAGAACTGCATTTTCTTTTTCCATACTCTTGTATTTACCATATTTTGGGTTCCTGTATGCCTAAATAAAATTTAAGAAATGTGATATGTACAGTGAAACCTTGTTAGTGCGTTCCTCATTAACACGTTTTTCTGCTTAGTACATCATAAATTCAAAGTCCCAACTCTCATCGTATTAAATCTATACAAGAATAACTCTCACTTCTCACGTCATGAATTTTCGTTATTGCGCTTAGTACAATCACATTTTTCCTAGCCCTGAAAATGTTGCTTGTCATCCCTTGTGAAAGGAATGTGATTTATAGCTCGGATAAAAAAGAGCCCTCGCTGTAACAGGAAAAGGCCTTGAATTCCTGAACTTCACAGGGTAGTTGCACCTTTGGGAAGCAATTTGTTAGCCTCAGGAATGTTCAGTCTTGCTTGCCGTTTACCAGCAAGATTGCTGAATAATACAGTGAGTCTGTTTGTGCTTGTATTTCACATTCCATTCAGAAATTAAAAGAAGACAAAATTAAAATCTATCCGAAAGTGAACTGGTACCCGCATCTTTAAGCGTGCAGAGGTAGCGTGAAACTCGCACCTTCGAGTTTTGACTCGATCATTCGAATTGGTCAAATTGAATTTTATTCAGTTTCAAAATGGCAGCCAAAGTTGCAGTTGCACATGGTCAAGTGTAACCTCAAATTCATTGTCTAAGAGCGTAACCAGAAAATCAAGTTTAACAACCAACTGGTCCAAAACAAAAGGCTTCTGCTACAACTTGTTTTAGAAAGACTGTGATCTGCAATAATACTTGAGATTTTCATGGTCTCCCCCATGAAAAGATTTTCATATTTTTGCTGTCTGGTGTTTTTCACACTTTTCAGTACAGTGTTATTTTATAATCCTCAGCAGAAAAGGTTTTTCATATTTGTTCTCTCATATTTTTCTTACCTTTTAATATTCTCCTCTCATCTTTAAAAATGGTAGATATACTTCTCACTGTACCCGCGAATACACGACGTAAAATGCCGTCACGCCAGAAAAAATTGTATCTACTGTTTCCATATCGCTGAAGGACAGGTTTTATTCATGTATTCAGTAGTACGTTTTCTCGCTTAATATTTTATTTTTGCTTGTTCCCTGCAGAAACATCTTAATGAGATTTTACTCTATAGTGTTTTCATTCCTATTTGAAACCTATCCTATCCAAACAAGTTAATTTACTATAAGTCTGTATCTTAACATTGAGTAGCAAAGCAATGATCATTAACCTTAGCATGTTTTATTTAACAGTTTTATAAGTTTTCGGTATGCACATCAATTTTGTGATCAATCAATTTATCATTGCAATGGATACCATATTAAAGGCGCTAAAAGAAAAGGGGCAACAAGACTTAAAAGCATTTGCATTTGCAGATGATGTAGTAATTTGGGGTAATTCAGAGAAAGATGTGGAAGAGAGACTGCAGGGCTGGTGGAGTCAGGAGTTTGAGAGAGATGGATTAAACATCAACAAGGCTAAAACAGTAGTGTTGAAGGTATAGAAGGGTGACAATCAGCCAGAAATCATGCTAAGTGGCACTAAGCTGGACAGTGTCACAGAAGTTAAGTACTGTACTTGGGTAGTATAATGTCCAAGGATAACTTAGCTAAACATGAAGTAAACAGTCGAATCAGCGAAGCAATACATTTTTACCTCCAAGTAAGACAGCTACTATGGGATAAACAAGTAACACTCAAAACCAAGATGACACTGTATAAATCATACTACACCCCTATCCTCGCATACAGTCTGAGAACTGCTACATTAACAAGAAAGGACAACAAGAAACAAGAAAATCTATGTTTACAGCCTTTGCAATCAAACATGCATTCACTTTATTTTAGCGAAACAAAGACCATTGTAATCCAAGATGGGATGTGTGTTAGTTTATTTACATTCAGACTGTACAGTGTGCCCTATATTTGAAACAAATATTAGTCATACAGTCAACCACATGGAGTTGTGCAGGTTAAAGTATCTTAAACCTGCACATTGACAGGACTTGGTCAATTTCATAACAGATAAGAAAAATGCAGCTGACAGGGATGCCAAGGTGACTGCTGCTGGCATGCAGCAAGACTGTTAACCTTTCTCATTCCTCTCTCTTCAACATCCCATCACCTCGCTGCTGTTATGCCAGGCCTGGTATAAGAGAATGTGATCAGAACTTCATGTGGTAACAATCTTTCTGCAAATCTAAAATATTAAAATATGATATCACTGTATCATAACTCAACTTATATCATCACAAACAATTCCCTTTATCCAGATGTAGCAATATCAGGGTAAATATGGCTCCTCTCCATTTTATTCTTTATCTCCACAACTCCATATGTAATTCTCGGTGTATGTTACCATACACTGTTCTACATCTATATCTTTCTGAGATGAGCTGAATGAGTACTGCAAAACACCTGGAAAGTCAATCCAAGAGTGACCAAAGCTAGGAGAATGAAGCATGAACACCAGGTGTTAAAGAGAGGACCCAAAACAAAGTTGCTGCAATCAACGGCAAGGATCCTATATGATAATTACAAGGAAACTTGATCAAGCAAAATGTTGTTTCCACATGGATAAATAGATCCTTGTGAACAACTCAGCCACAGATGCTAAACTTGCAACAGGCATAGATAATACAGTACAAGAAATTTGATAGCCAAAGTGATTAAGAACAAGCATGGTAAAGTAATATTTTTTTTCTTTCCTGGAGGAACAGATCAAGAGAACATCTCTTTGGCCCTGAACAGCATCAGTAAGGATGGTAACATGCAATAAGGATGATAACATGCAGGAAAGGAATGAGAGGAAGATAAAGGAATCAGCACTGAATGACAGAGCAGGAAATAACCAGTCATCTAATAAAATATCTAAGCTCCAAGACTAGACTACATTTTCCCCAAAGCTTTTGAAAGAGATCCATAAGAGTGCAGAGCTGCTGCTTCCACAACTCATAGTCAGGTGGGAAAAAGAAATCTTGCTAAATGGAACAAGAGACCGTTAATTAAATTTCCCAAGAGAGGAAGTTGCCTGAATTTAGTATGTTTTCTAAAGGTTGTTTTGAATTAAAGTGGACTCCAACAAAGAAGGTTAATAATAAGCACATTTTAAACCATTATAATACAATGGTTATGGACAAGACAGAAGATGTAACTTATGAGGAAGTAATGTTGAATAGTTACAATGTCACCAGGCGAGTTGGCCGTGCATGTAGAGGCGCGCGGCTGTGAGCTTGCATCCGGGAGATAGTAGGTTCGAACCCCACTATCGGCAGCCCTGAAGATGGTTTTCCGTGGTTTCCCATTTTCACACCAGGCAAATGCTGGGGCTGTACCTTAATTAAGGCCACGGCCGCTTCCTTCCAACTCCTAGGCCTTTCCTATCCCATCGTCGCCATAAGACCTATCTGTGTCGGTACGACGTAAAGCCCCTAGCAAAAAAAAAAAAAAGTTACAATGTCTTTGTTTGATCAGTATATTTTGATCTGTACTCCACAGTGAAATTATAATTTATTTTTTTGTAAATGCTTTGCATCAAATTTTTTTGAAGAAAAAATAGATGCTAAATTTTTAAAACTTTTATTTACAATTTGCTTTACACCACACTGACACGCATAGGTTTTATGGCCATGATGGGATCGGAAAGGCCTAGGAGTGGGAAGGAAGCAATCACAGCCCCTGCATTTGCCTGGTGTGAAAATGGGAAACCATGGAAAACCATCTTCAGGGCTGACGACAGTGGGGTTTGAACCCACTATCTCCCAGAAGTGAGCTCAGATGTTAATTTTAATAGAAATCTGCTAAATATTCTGGTATCTACTAACAACAGAACTATAAACATTGAAATCCAGGGAACAAAGGACACTCCCATGCAGCCATGTATTTAAATATCATTCTTGGTGATGAAAAGTGACCTATGTGATCACAGCTTTCAACTGAAACCAATAAGATAATGTGAATTTCATTAAACGTAGTAACATGTTTCATGTCAGGAACATCATTTAGAATATGATAACCAACTCATTTTAATCTTAAACTTACTTGAATCTGATTCTGTCAGTAGCCAAAAGGAGGCAATTTTATTATGAATACAAAAACAGAAATAATTACTGTTGTGGTAAGTTCACCATTTTGTACATCACGACTGGAGGGAGAGCAATCCAGTCTGGCCCCACACTGCAAGCAATGGCACCTGTAAGGTCTATAATGGGAACAAAATAGTGGGGTCCACCTATTTAATACAACACAATGTTATAAGATGAATTATAACATTCTATTAATAATTTATTATTAATAATTATTAATAATTTCCACTCAGCCTACGTGATTAGAATTGAGGAGCTATCTGACGGTGAGATGGCGGCCCCGGTCTCGAAAGCCCAGAATTACAGCCGTGACCACACGACCCCTCATAATCTGCAGGCCTTTGGGCTATGCAGTGGTCGCTGGGCAGGCCAAGGCCCTTTCAAGGGCGTTAAGTGCCGTGGGGTTTTTCATTAATAATTTCGATGCATGTCTGCTTCATCTTCAGACATAAACTTGAAAACAGACAATAACAAGGTTACAAAAACAATGCATAATAAATATGTACACTAATCTTATGGATAATTGGTGGAAATTGACATGATTAAAAAACATGATCCAGGAACAATAGCTTATAATACTAGCTTAAAAGTTCTCTTTTTCTGAAAATATAGCACCATTTTCTTTTTAAATGAGTAATGTCTTATACGAAGTCCTCTTGATGAAAGTTCACAAAGTCTTGAAATGTAGAATAAAAAATGTTAGGAGCTTCAGTCAAAAAACCATTTACAAAGCACTGGTTGAAATACTGGTCATTAAAATTGTATGTGGTGTTCTTTCTTAAAATAACTTAACCTATTTTAAAATGACGTAAGTTTTAAAGCTGGAAAGAACGTGAAAATTCTTCCAGCTCTGTTTTTCATAGTAAAATACAGGTCTTCTCTAACGAAAAATAACCCTTAACAAAGCTATGGCTGGAGTTGGTCTGCTGTGGATTTTTATTATTATATTTTATGTGAAAATGAGGTGGACACCGTATTTGCCCCAGGGTGCTAGAAGATGTTCTCAGTTCAAAGTGGGACCTGAAGCAGATAGAGAAAAGGGGAAATTTAGAAAAACCTTTGAAAAAGAACGAGGTCCTCTCCTAAAAATTTGAGTAAATATGAGACTCATCTCTGGCAGTGTGCACGACATGTATCATCGGGAGTTAGAGAAGACACTGAGAGTCGTATGGCACCGAGACCAGTACGTACTTGTGTTGGGAGGGGAAGGGGAAGAAATTAATCAGGGGAGGTGATTGGAGGGAGTAGTAGGATAGGTAGGGACGGGGAAAGAAGGATATGGGAGGAGTTTGAGTTGGAGACGGGGTTGTGAGGGGGGGAAGAAATAGGAGAAATAGGGTGATGTGGTGAGAGAGCATGACGTGAAAACGTATTATGTATGCTTTGAAAAATTGATTTGGTATTGTAAATTTTTCTAAGTCTGAAAAATGAGATCAGAAAGTCGAACAATATTTTTGGTTTCTCAGAGATGTTGTTGAGATTTAAACCTGAATTGAAGTATTGATTTAGGTGAATGTAACAACTCTCAGTGATGTCCAGCAAAGGACCTTTATTAAGAACCTGTAGTACTGTGAGATCTTGTTCAATGTTAGTAAAATTATGTAAAATTATTCATATGCTGACGTATTGCTGAGAACTTAATCTGACGGCGTTGACGTGTTCTGCGTATCTGATCCTAAAATATTTCTTCCTGTTTGTCCTAGATACAAAATGCTGCAGTCGTGATAGCATAATCTGTACACTCCGGAACTATGAAAAACGTTATTTTTGTTTATTGAGGTGGAGTTGTGCAGAATGTCAATGTTTCTATTATTAGTTCTATAAGAAATCTTAGTGTTGTGTTTTTTGAAGACGTTAGTGATAGTGTGAATTTTATTGGTAAAAGTGAAGGTTGATAAAATATTAGCTTTGGGTTTACTTCTCAGAAGGGTAGTATTAGGGCGGTGCTTAAACTTGTTAATAATTCTCTCAATAAAGGCATCCTTGAAACCATTGCTTTTAGCTATTGAACGGATTAAATTAAGTTCTTTATTTAAATTCCTTTTGACATAGGTATTCTAAAAGCTCTGTCAACCAGACTATTATAAGTAGCAGTTTTATGAGTCTGAGGGTGGGAAGAATCATTCCTGATGGTGATAGCTGTTTGTGTTGGTTTTCTGTAGATGTTATATGAAAAAGAGGAAAGTGATCAGGTGATTGTTAAGTCCAAAACATTTAACTGATTATTATTATTCTTGGACCCTAAGGTGAATTTTGTATCTTGGTCCAAACTGTTGAGATTGTCAAGGGTAAACTGTGCATTTGTGGACCGTTCATCGAGAATTACGAACGTAACGTCCACATATCTGGCCCAGAAATGAATATTATTGAACATTAAATTGTTGACTATAGCAGTGTTTTCTAAGGAATCTAAATAAATCTCTGCCAGAATCCCCGAGGCCAGTGATGGTGGTGGTGGTGGTGATTTTTGTTTTAAGAGGAAGTACATCGAGGTAATCATCCTCTCTGAACAAATAACTGGAAAAGAAATTTAAAATATAAAACAAAATTATTTATTCAACAAAGGAATTTGGAAAGGCAGTACAAAATAAGACAAAAACAATTATAGAATTAGGCCGTTAGGATCACTAACGTATCAAAAGGGAACGTACGTTCCCTGAGTAACAATACACTTGAAATTTATACACCCTTGACAAGTCCACTGTCGCACATAAAGCGGATGACGAGATCAGCAGTAGTCGCGTCATCGGCTAGTATGCGTTTGAGTGTTTCCTGCAGGCCGAGGCTCCGTCTTAGGCCAGACAGATCGGCGCACTCTGTGAGGATGTGGGCCACGGTGAAGTCGGCACCACAAGAACACTCTGGGGGGGGTCTTCCCTCTTAAGGAGAAAAGAGTGCGTGGATCGTAAATGACCTATCCTCAGCCTGCACAGTACTATGGCCTCTCTCCGTGAAGGCCAGAAAGAGGACCGCCACACAGTAGTTGTCTTCTTAATTGCTCTCAGCTTGTTGGGAGTTCGGATATCTAGCCACTCCGATTCCCAGGACGCTAAGATGGTTCGACGTAGCTGAGAACAAATATCCTTAGCAGGTACATTAACAGGTCTTGGGGGTAAAAGTGCAGCTTCCTTTGCTGCTTCATCCGCAAATTCGTTTCCCACAATCCCAACGTGGCTTGGAAGCCACGCGAAAGTGATTCTGGTGCTAGCATCCCCTAACCTGGCTAGAAGGTCATGTATCTGCTGCACCAGTGGGTGTTGCGAGAAACAGGTTTCAGTAGACTGCAGAGAGCTTAACGAATCGGTACACAACAGAAAGTGGCTTCTTTCGTCACGCAGTGCAAACTGCAGAGCCTCTAAGATGGCGTAAAGCTCTGCAGTATACACGCTACATACTTTAGGGAGCGATACCTTTGTACTCATATTTTCAATGACGAAAGAGCAACCAACGCTATCTCCGACTTTAGAACCATCCGTGAAGATAAGTCTCGCAGCCGAATATTGGTGAACAAAGTCCTGGAAATACCTCCGGTGAACGGAGGAGTCCGTGTTCACCTTGGGTCCACGGAGCAGATCTAGGCGTATATCTGGTCGCAGAACCAACCACGGAGGTACCTCGCTAAGAGTTCGTTCGAGACAACCACCGATATCAATATTCAAATCATGACACAAGTTATCAATCCGAAACCCAACCGGCCGTGTGGCATTCGGCTGGTCTTGACACCGCTGGTGGTATTGGGTGCGATAGATCTATAGCTTGGATGTAGCGGCATTTCACGAATTTTGGCAGCGTACGTGAGGAGTAACTGCTGCCTTCTTATCTGTAAAGGTGGAACTCCCGCTTCAGCGAGTAGGCTGGGAATGGGGCTAGTACGGAAAGCACCCGTTGCCAGCCTTACTCCAATATGGTGAATACTGTCTAAAAGGCTCAGCGTAGATTTTGGTGCTGAGCCATAAGCCGCACTTCCATAGTCAATCCGGGAGAGGACCGTAGCCATGTAAAATCGCAGCAGTACCGCACGGTCAGCCCCCCATGAAGTGCCGCTGAGAAACTTAAGCATGTTAAGTCTCTTCATGCAGGCAACCTTCAACTGACGGATGTGGGGCTGCCACGTAAGTCTCTTATCAAAATGGAGACCCAGGAATCTGCAGGTGTCAACCACTGGTAAGACACTGTTTCGCAAGCGGAGCTCTGGTTCGGGATGCACAGGCCGCCGTCGACAGAAGTGTACAACAGAGGTTTTCGCTGCTGAAAACCGAAAACTGTGTTGCAGGGCCCATCTGTCGACTCGGTTAATAGCTTGCTGTAGCTGTCTCTCAGCAAACGCCACCCTTCCGGAGCTGTAATGTAGAGCTAAGTCGTCTACATACAGCGAAGGAACAACTGCGGGCCCAGCAGCGGCAACTATGCCGTTGATGGCGATTGCGAACAGCGTGACACTCAGTACCGATCCCTGAGGTACTCCATTTTCCTGAACGTAATATTGAGAAAATGCATTCCCTACACGGACTCGAAAGAGACGGAGAGACATGAAGTTCTCAATAAACGTTCCCCGAAATCCCCACTGGTGTAGTGTGGAGAGAATCCCATATCGCCAGGTAGTGTCGTAAGTTTTCTCCAGGTCAAAAAAGACGGCGACTAGGTGTTCCTTCCGGAGAAAGGCCTCCTGAATGGCGCTCTCCAATCTGACCAGATGATCAGTGGCAGACCGATGAGAGCGAAAACCACACTGGTAGTTAGACAAGAGACCCTCCTTTTCCATGGCCCACACAAGACGCCGGTTAACCATCCTTTCAAATAGCTTACAGAGACCATTTGTAAGGCATATTGGCCTATAACTATCCAGAAGTTTTGAATCTTTACCTGGCTTGGGAATAGGTATCACAATTCCCTCAGGCCACTGAGATGGAAACACTCCCTCACTCCATATTCTGTTGAATAAGGTGAAGATATCCTTGAGACATCTGTCATGGATTTTGTCCGGTCCAGGAGCCGTATCTCTGCATAGCGCGAGTGCACTCCGCAACTCTCACTCCGTGAAGGGCACGTTGTAGGGATGCGAAGCACTAGAGGCGAAAGAGAGAGGGTGTGCCTCTGCTTCGCGTTTAATAGGAAGAAATGCAGGGTCGTATCTCCTAGAGCTGGACGTATCTGCGAAATGTGACGTGATGTGGTCTGCAATAATAATAATAATATTATTATTGCAATGACTGAAGGAATCGTAACTATATCTCCATTCTGTACTCCGATAATACGGCGGAGTTTTGTCCAGTGACCCCATTGCTAGATTGTTCTGCTTATAAATGACATTATCGAATGTAATTATTGTTGATCAACAAACTGAGAAGGTTCATAAAATTGAGAACGTCTAGCTTGCTGAGTTGACTATTAGCGAGAAGATTCTTCTTAACAATAGGACAAAGAGAATTGGTGTTTATACTGGGATACATATTGGTTTAGTTAGTTGCACTCAACCGGCAAGCTTGTTACACATTGCGCAAGGTTCATTTGGTTCCTATTGAATTGGGATTGCTCCTTTGTAACACAACAAAATTTCAATCTACCAGACGATATGTCCAACAGTTTTGTCAACATTTAACCTCTGTTGTGGATTTATTGGACAAAATAATTCTCTCTGCGCCAATGTTGAACTTCATATATTCTACAACTTAATAGAAACATTGGACATTGTTTAAAATCCAACATAAACCAATTTTTAAATGTGCAACCTAGGACTATTCGTCAACTAGAAATTATAATCAATTTTGAGATAATTGTTGTTTAATATTGTTATTTTACGAGACATATACCAAAAGATTTTATTTGTCACTGTTCAACATAACTTTGCTACATCTACAACAGTTCATATTTTCACCATTTTATATGTATATCATTCCACCATATCCCCAGTCCATTCTTTCATCTCTCATTCTCACCGCATAATTCTGTTTTAGGTCTATGGTATGCACTTATGTATCTTGGCTAGGCTGATGATGGTCCTTATAGGACCGAAATTAGTACCTTGTAATAGCACATGGTAAAGTTTTTGTAAACATTGCATGATTGTCAAGTATTGAGAAGGTGGATTAAAAAATTTTGTATTTATTTTATGTGTAATCTTAACTCAATACGGAACCAACTATGAAGTTTATAACCTTGAACAATTTCCACCAATTATCCATAAGATTAGTGTACATATTTATTACGGCATTGCTTTGTAACCTTAAGTTGTTATTGTCTGTTTTCAAGTTTATGGCTGAAGATGATGCAGACATGCATCAAAACCAGTCTCATTATTAATAAAATGTTATAATTCACCTTATAACATTGCCTTGTGTTGAATAAGTGGACTCCACTATTTTGTTCCCATTATATTCTCGGTTCAATACGGATTTAATATGAAGTCCTTAAATGTGAATGACCTGTAAGGTCCACCCGGTCACTTCCGCTACAACCAGTCAGTCAAGTGCAGCATGCATTGGTCAGCCTTTTCTACCAATACCGACGTGGCTACATGATCCCAGAGCAGGCCTCACTTGACCTTGCGAGAGAGAATTAGACCCTTCCATCTTGAGAGATTTCCATGGGTTTCTACAGTCTGAAGTATCTCAAAGAACTAGACTGGCTATATAAGGGACGAGAGACTTGCCTGAGTAGTGGTTCAGTTGAGCTCTGTAAGTGACAGCCTAAGTAGAGGAGGCTGTCTGTGGAGTGTTCTGTCCCTGGAACTGAATATTCGTTCCACATGTCTGTTGCCGTGGAGTTGAGTCTCTCAAGCCAGCCACTGTGAAGTGAACGTCATGTTCCCTATAGAAATCAACATCTATATGATGTTTTGCAGCAGCGTGAGAGAGAACACAGGGAAGTGCGGACAATGTACGTCAAACAGGACTGTGCGACTGCTGTGTGTGGGTTGCGAACTGTATCACTGTACAGTGACAGCGACAATAACTGTGAACCGAGTAACAGCTCAGGAGGAGCGCGCGCGCGCGTGTGTGTGCGTGAGTGTGTGTGTGTTAGTGTACAAGCGATAGTGTGAACAATTAGTATGACCAAACAGTGAGTAGAGAGAGCATAAATTGTGTAATTGTGTGTACTGTACCATGTAAGTTGTAGTCCTGGTGTGCCTGTGTAGTAGTTGTGTGTAAGTTGTTAGTAGATAGTCAATAAATTTTAGTAAACACTATCAGTTGTGCTTATTTGTCAAAACCATCAACTCGTAACAATATTTTTAGATTACGGAAGTCAATCTGGGTAAAAGTCTAATATACTGAGTGTAACACTAACACAATCCGGCACTGCCTTGAGTTTAACATATTGAAGAGCGGCCCCGAATATTTTCGTATTACTGTAGCCAGTGTTTGTGGACGGGTCACGGAAATGTCAGTTTGTATGTACTAAATTAGTTTTCAGCTTGTTGCACTGTCTGTTAGCTAGGATTTGAATTATTTGACATCATATCATGGAGTAGTTGGATCATTGATATTAGTGCATTTTTTCCCACTTCTACGATCATTGTAACTGTCAAAACAACTTATATACACGGGTAACCTTACTCGTGCGCCTAGAGAGAATTGTCAACGTGCCTTCTGCAAAGACAAAGTCTTCCAATATTTACATGGGATTCATTACCTGATGCACCACATGGGTAACAAGCCCTGAAAATTCTTGTAATTTCTCAGCTGACAGTAGGTGATGGGCTATGAGAATTCTCGCTTTTATGTACCTCATATTTCCTTGATCTTTGATAATTTTGTGGGATAATGAGTTCCAAATGGTGTAGTCATGGAATACATCACTGCATCTTTCCTTCTTTAAACCTTCATGGATTTAACAAAATAATATCAGATATATAGAGCTATTCTCGGGAGCTCCAGCATGGATGTCAATATAGTGCCGTGCATTCAATTGTTGATGGATATGGATATTTGAGATTAATTATATGCAGATCAGTTATCATAGGTGATAGTGAAATGGATATTTCTAATGATTAATGGTCGACACTCAACAGGGAGTAACCGCAAAGAGAAATTCTTGGATATTTGAGTAAAATAAGTACACAAAAGGCACTAACAAGGTATTCCTACTACACTGTGCTTAGAAAGACTTAAACGGAGCTACAAACAGCACTGCTTTGAAAGGTATCACACCGTAAAGACTACAGTACTAAGCAACCTAGTGAGCACATGTTCCAAGTTTGAGGTGAATATATTAAATGCTTTTCAAGTTACAGTAGTTTGAGTGCAGCAGTGTAATTTCTTTCTTAGAGGCTTGAATTATCCGGTCTACATGGGGTAGCAGCTTCTGTTCGGGGTCCATCCTCAATGTGTTAAAACAGGCTTTAACCCTTTCCACTCGTGTCGACCTGAGGTCGACAAGTAACTAATCTCATTTTGTTCCGTATTGAAGATACAATAAGTAAATTCTTTCTTGAATAAAATTACTGTGCCCACCTATTCAATACAATTATATTTTGTAGTGATTAAATTCTACATGAAATATAAACACTAGTTAGGGACATGTTTCGCCCTAGTTTTGGGCATCTTCAGCCTAATACTGATCTTAAGGTCAAGTCTTAAATCTATTGACATTGGAACTTAATACTAAACTTAAATTAATATCAAATATTAAATACAATGGTCTTATGCTTATTACATATTTACATTACCTAAATGCCAGAATTTGTGAACAAGGAAGTACTAAAATAATTATTTTACAATGACTAGAAGAAGTTTGAGACGTCTGGATGAAAGTTTATGCAAATGTGTGCGTATTGGCTAGAGATTGATCACAGCGTGAATATGTACATTAACTAAATGCCAGAATTTGTGAACAAGGAAGCAATCAATTATTTTAATTATACAATGACTAGAAAACGTTTGCATCGTTCAGCCGCAACCAGAACAGGCGGTTCCAGCTAACATCGACATGATAATTACAGAGATCTCATAATTCCTCCCAAGGTTGAAGACGCATCAATGGGAATGTTAATCGACAAGAATGGCACAAAATTCAAAATTTAATCAGGTGAGCTCCAATGAACAATACCAACAACATGTTTCCAACATACATGCTTTAGCCTATTAAACATTATCGACCAACCATGCTTCTTTCTAAAGGAATATTCAAATCCAACACAATCGAATTTAACCACGGTTCCGGTTTTGCAACAATATACTTATGATAATAACCATAACCACCTTTGAAAAAACCTTGAACCTAATGTTCATCCATAAAGTTTGAGAAGCCTCAATACACGCTGTGATCAATCTCTAGCCAATACGTACACATTTGCATAAATTTTCATCCAGACGTCTCAAACGTCTTCTAGTCATTGTAAAATAATTATTTTAGTACTTCCTTGTTCACAAATTCTGGCATTTAGTTAATGTACATATTGTAAACTATGTAAATATGTAAGAAGCATAAGACCATTGTATTTAATATTTGATATTCATTTAAGTTTAGTATTAAGTTCCAATGTCAATAGATTTAAGATTTGACCTTAAGATTAGTATTAGGCTGAAGATGCCCAAAACTAGGGCGAAACATGTCCCTAACAAGTGTTTATATTTCATGTAGAATTTAATCACTACAAAATATAATTGTATTGAATAGGTGACACAGTGATTTTATTCAAGAAAGAATTTACTTATTTACTGAGGTCGACAGCCGTCACTTAGTGTTATTGCTTGTGTGTAGACCCACAGTCAACACACTGTTTCGCCGTTCGTTTCTAGGTTACTTGGCATGCCAGGACTTTTGTACTTCGTTTGGGAAGTGCTGGTCCCTTCTGGAAACCGAAAGAAACCAAATAGGAGTGCTTTAGTTTCTCTTTGCTCGGCGAAATTGCTCCGTTTCCATGGCAGTGGAAAGCAGTTGCGGTGAAGCTACATGGCAGCGCACAGTCTGACCAAAGCTGCGATTCTTGCATCTATTTCCGCTTTGATGACAGTGATCATGAAAGTGATGAAAATTTTGAATCTGGCGATGAAAGTGATATATTTATTAGTGATTCAAGTGACGATATTGATATCAGCGTTGCAAGAAATCATGGAGAAGGCGATAATATTATGACTCGCCCCGGTCCCGGTCATACAGTGCTGGAGATCGTGGAGAATGGGTGATGCAGGATTGCCCAAATTTCCTTACAGGTTAGTCGTTGCAATAGACCTAAAATTGAAGTAGAGTACTGGCAGCTATTTTTTACTGATCAGTTGCTAACCTCCATTGTCCATGAGACAAAAATGAAAATACAGCAAAATACTCCACTTCAGAAGAGATCTATCTGGTTTTCTTGGAAAGCTGTGACTTTAGAAGAGCTGAAGGTATTTAATGATGTAATTATCAACCGTATTTATGTACTGCCAGACTCGAGTACTGGACTTTTTTTTTTCCATTTGCTTCATGTCGCACCGGCACAGATAGGTCTTATGGCGATGATGGGACGGGAAAGGTCTAGGAATGGGAAGGAAGCGGCCGTGACCTTAATTAAGGTACAGCCCCAGCATTTGCCTGGCGTGAAAATGGGAAACTATGGAAAACCATCTTCAGGGCTGCCGACAGTGGAGTTCGAACCCACTGTCTCCCAAATACTGGGTACTGGCTGCACTTAAGCGACTGCAGCTATCGAGCTCGGTAGCTGCATAGTATGGTTCAATAACCACACAATCGCTTGTTACCCCCGATTTACCTTTCACTTGCAGGATAGTTAATCGTTTGGTTACAAATGTTTTGCAAGCCACCAACAAAACTAGGATTCACGTCTTTACGGACCGGTTCTATAGTAGTTACGACCTTGCAGCTAAGCTACTGAAACTAAAGGTCCACATTACAGGCACTGTAATGGTAAATAGGAGAGATCTGCCATTACAAGTGAGAAAAGCCACAATAATGAAACAACATGACATTATTGCACTCCGAACAGAAAACACTTCATGCTTGGTTTGGAAGGACAAATGGGTTACTGCTATGCTGTCCACATTCTATGACAATTCCACTCAGCCTGTGCAAAGAATAAGACGTCAAGGTGCCGAGTAAATTGTAGAGAAACCTACTGTCATATGTGCTTATAATCAATACATGGGGGGCGTATCTTTCTGACCACTATGCTAGCTCATACCTACTCATACGCAAGTCAGTGAAGTGGTGGAGAAAAATGTTCTTCTAGCTTCTGGAGATCACAATAGTGAATGCCTTCCTATTCTTCAAAGAAGGTAACAATGGAATGACCCATCTGAAGTTCAGGAAAAACTTGGTAAGGCAACTTGTAGGAAATGTGCAGAACACACAAAACAGGAAAAAGGGAAGACCTTTCTCAACAGATGAAGAAGAGAGGTGAACAGCAAGCTGCACCTGCTGTACCCCCATCCCAAAGGAAAAACTAAGGATTGTAAGGTTTGCAGTGGAAGGAAAATTGTTGGAGGGAAGTGAAAGACAGACCACTTCTGTAAAACCTGTGAAAAGTAACCAGGGCTCCATCCAGGCATTTGCTTTGAACGCTTCCACACACTCAATACACATTGTTAAGAAAGTGAAAAACATTATTTTGTGTCATGTAAATACCATACATTCATTAATTTTGTAGTTCCTTCCTGTATATATTGTTACAACCTGTACTTAATACCAGGTTTTAAAATATAAAGAATGCTAACAGAAATAAATACGAGCTGGGAGAAATCACGACTTACAAATAATTTGAGTCGAAAGGGTTAATAGTAAAACAGGCTGCAAATATACTGGGATAAAATTAACATGAATTCAGTGCCAGAATATAACTTTTGGAAGTCTCAATATATTTGTCAACTTCACAAAGGCTTATGACTACTGACCACCAAACACTTCTCAGTGCAGCAAGAACAAGGAGTCGATTATAACACATGCACCCTCATCGAACACTCACACTGACATCTCCTCCAAATTAAAATTCAGGGGAGAACTATTCTCTTCACCTATTCTCTTCAACCAGGTGCCCGACAAGGTCATAAAGATCTGGAAACTTACACTAAACAATCTGAGAATCAATCTGGTTACCATTGGAGCCAGAACACAGAAGATCGAGATTAACAGCCTGCCCTTTTTGATGACATCGCGATCCTAACGAACAACTCTAAATATGCTGCAGTTACTGTTCAATCACTACACGAGACAGCAGCAAAGACAGGACTACAAATATCATACGAAAAGACCAAATACTTAGAGAACAAGCACCTCGGGAAAGCCCCTTAGACGACAATCTGTGGAAGGATTGGAAAAGTCAATAGATTCCAGTATCTTGGTGAATGAGTCCCCCTCAATGGTAGAGACAGAACCTCCATCTTAAGACAGATGTGCCAAACTCAATGTACAACACAGCATACCAACTGTAGCAAAACCGTTACAACAAGAAGTACATTTCAAAGAATGCCAAAATATGCCAATACAAAACTGTTGTCAGACTCCAGTTCTTTTATATTGTGGAGACCTTAGTGATGAACAGGAAACGCACCACTTAACACCCTGGAAAAAGTTGAAAGATGTATCCTCAGGAAAATTCATGGGTGCTCCCGGATGGAACCTACCGACTGAAAGTGAACTTTGAATGGTACAAACAGTTGGAAACGGCTAACACTAGTATACAACATACGTGGCTGAAGTTTTATGGGCACCTTCTGAGAATGGACAAGGGCAGGTTTACGAAGATCTTCTCACTCATCAAAAGTTACAAGACTGGAAGCATGTGGCTCAATGAAGTAAAAGACTTTGTTCCATTGGGATTTCTGATACTAATGTCTCAGACTGTCCCAAATTTAGTAACATGGTAAACCTGTGGTCTCCTGTACCAAAGGTTGTTAAATCCCACAAATCTCTTTCACATGAAAGGAACGAAAAACAAGTAGCAGGGCTCAAGAGGTATTGGGAAAGAAAGCAAGCACGAAAAAGAACTTGTCATAAGCGCTCCCTAGTGGGCTTAAATCACTAATAATATAGAGTTATTGTCTGCTAAATAATGTGAACTCCTTGTCAACATATATTCTAGTCATTATTATTGTTATTCTGTACATAATAAATACACATTCTACAAATATTATAGCGCGACAAAATAACAAGAATGTTTCAGATGAGAAAATGTACAATAAAGAAAAACCATTACCAACTCTTTTCACTGATACCAATTCCAGTAATAATGGAGAAAATAATGATACGACAAATTCATCATTATATTAGTGAAACAAATGTTAGGGTGGTAATGTCTGTGTAGTTTACTTTATCTGCTTACTTCTTTCAACCTTGACTGCACTTCCATGTTGCCTTTCTCTTGTTCAGCTTCTAACTTTTTTAGTTCCTCAAGGAGAGAAGTTCGCTTTGTGTCAGCCATGAGAACTGTTTCAACTGCTGAGTGATCATCAGCAACTACCTCCTGCTCACAGCACAGAATGTCTATACTAGGAGGAATTGCAAAAGCCCGAGATGCTATGTGCCGTAGCAAAGTTGTTTTGCCATGCCTGCGGACAATTCAACAAACAACAGGTAAATAACATAGGATTCCTTATCAACAGGGTACATGTAATACTTGATGAGAAAATTGGAAAAACAAAAATACACTACTTTGGTAAAATCTTGTTATTTAATCTTTTATGGGCAAATTTATTACTTTAGTCAAATATCTGCTATAACCTGTCATGGGCAGAGATACTAAGTAGATATCCCAGCTATAATTTTATCACATTTAAAATATCATATTAGTCATTGCAAAATACTTTGGTTTAAATTCTTTTATTCTGAGATATCAGTATTTATTGATTGATTACCCATGTTTAAGATTAAATCATTTAGACAGTTATCATACAACCTTATAATTACTACTGCCATATTCAACAGATGCAGTTGGGATAGGGTAACATAAGAAGTTGAAATAATGTAACTGTCTGAAATATGAAAAAAAATTCTGGATCAGCATACCCAACATGAACTAACTGAAGCAACCGGTTACAATACCAAATCCTAGCAAAACTGTCAGGTCCTCTTAAATGCCGGGCAACAGTGGGTTTGTACTGTTTGGCTTTTATCAGTTTTGTTGCTTTATGGGTATTTTATCATCCCAAGAGTAGATTTTTCACTTGAAAATAAAATTGAGAAGCTTTTGAGTCCTATTAAGCATTTCTTGGTTCATTTTGTTACCTTTTGAAATGATACTTCCAAGGTATTTGAAGTCAGAAACAGATTGTAACAGAGTTCCCTCCAGGAAAATGTCTGAATCTGTGCCTTTCCTATACTGATGTTTAGTCCTTATTCTTCAAACCTGTCACTCCAAAAATTTAGTTTCTCCAGCACTTCTGCTTTATTTTCTTCCCAGATCAGAACATCATTTGCAAATATTAGAGTGTTAGGCTTTTTGCAACGTTTGTTGATGGATTTTAGGATCTCATCCATGACAATGATGAATTCCCTGGCAATTCCCTGCTGGATTCCTCTTTTGGTTTCAAACCAATCTAATCTGATCTTCCATCCTCTACTTGGACACAGCTAAAGCAATTTTGATAGATCATTTTTACTATATCAATCAAGAAGTTCAACACACCAAAACCTTCTAAGCATTACCACATTATCTCCCTAGGCACATTATTGTAGGCCTTCTCGATGTCCATATATCCAATCACTAAGTTCTTACCACATTCCCAGTGCTTCTCTGTTAGCATTCTGACAGCAAATATCAGGTCTGTAGTGCTTCAGCTCAATACCACAGATGTTGAATTAAACTACTGCAGTGAAGTCATGGAACTTATCACTACTGCATTAGATCACCTCAGCCAGACATGAAGCAATACATCTCTCAGCAAATGAGTTACCCGGCTGTGCTATTGCCTTTCCATGTAGTTCCCTGGATACTCGCCAAAAGATTTTAAAAAATTACCCTGTATATTGTGTCTCGATTTTACACTAATTCTACATACATCCCCACCTTCATTACAGACTTATGCCTTTCAGCATTTAGTATGTAAACCTTTGTGAATTTACTAAACAACTCCACAAACCTCCATTTGAAACTAGCTCTGTGAATTTGCTTACTTCGATACCTCTTATCTTTAAATCATTAGAAACTGAGTCTAACCATAGTCATCTTTGTCTACGTCTGTTACTCTTACACTCTATATGACAAAGTCCCTTATTCTCTAAGGTAACCTATTCTCCTAAATTTGCAACACACGACCCCATCACCAATGCTGGTTTATGCATACCGCTTCATTCATAACTTAACCTTAAATTCTCATTCCAAGTACCATCCGGCCATTGTTCACTCCTGTTTGCACCAGCAATCATTCTTATTACTTTTGTGTCTGTTACTTTTAGCTTACGAATAAGGTATCCTGAGTCCACCGTGCTTTCACACCTGTGCAGCAAAGATGGTCTGAGAACAGGTCGGTGTAAAGAAAGCGTCGTCCGGGAGCTGACTTCTTTCTTACAGAATACTGGCGATTGCAGCTGCGTGCTCAATGCATTAGCTTTGCTGAATCTTGATTCAATCTCACTTACCGGTACTACACTACCATCCTAGAAGAGTACAGATCGTATATACTTGGACGACCTACCTGTTCCAGTTTTTTATTCCTAACATGACACTCTATTCTCTTAGTTTTCTTCCCTACTGTCATTATCTTAATGTCAGAAATGCTAATTTTCGTATCATACCCATTGCACCTATTCTTACCTTCCAAGATACTATTTCGGATTGCAGGCTTTCAGCACAGTCTGCCTTTATGACGAAGTTGTCAACATAAACCACTGCTTACTACATTTCCATCTAACTGAATCCCTCCCTGTCACTTTATACCTTTCAGTAGATGATCCACGTAAACTATGAACAACAAAGGTGAATGATTACAGCCTTGTAAACCCCTGCAAGTACCTTAAACTAAGAACTCATTCTACCATTCTCACTTTAGCCCAACTGTCAAATGCTTTTAATATATCCCTAAAACCATCATCCCCTTGTATGGCTAATATATTTTCCCTCAGTACTCTGTCATATGCTTTCTCTATATCTACGAAACAGCTATGGGATTCTCTCGGCCTCAGCTGGACACGACTTCACAACATCGCTATCGCCGCAATACGAAGTTCAGTGATCATACTCCGCAATCATCTATATAACATTTGAACAACAATACTGAAAATTTATTTCTGAGCCTTGTGATTTTTCTACCTGGCACACTAGCAAAGTCAACAGTAACTTAGAAAACAAAATAGCGTGTAGTCAACATACTTTGTCCTTGTGGCAGCCTCCGCATGGGGGAAGTTTGTAATAATAATTTCCTCTTGTAACACTTTTCAATTACCTGGCGCATACTGAAAATTTGATCCCGACAGTCCCTTTCTATCTGAAACCACAGTGGTTTTCATCCAACTTACTGTCAAGCATTGATTGTACATTCCCTTCCAAAATTCCAGTGAACACCTTGTCCAGAACACTGACCAATGAAATACCTCGATAGTATGTTGCAATACTTTCTGTTACCTTGCTTACAGACTGGTGCAATTACTGCTTTCCTCCAATCAGAAGGTACCTAACTAACATATCATGCTAATTTTATCACTCCGTGAAGCAATTTCATCTCTGCCTTCCCACTTATTTCCCCATTTCAAGACTAATTTCATCTATGCCAGCTGTGTTATGACTAGGGATGAAAATTTGACTATTTTATTCCCATGTACAGAAATGTAGGCTTTTAAGCTCCTTTTGAAAACTCAATTTCAGCACGTTACCCACCCACCCAACCGCCTATTATTTCGACCACACTAGACATTGCATTGGAAATGGGAATGTACAATCAATGCTTGACAGTAAGTTGGATGAAAACCACTGTGGTTTCAGATAGAAAGGGACTGTCGGGATCAAATTTTCAGTATGCGCCAGGTAATTGAAAAGTGCTACAAGAGGAAATTATTATTACAAACTTCCCCCATGCGGAGGCTGCCACAAGGACAAAGTATGTTGACTACACACTATTTTGTTTTCTAAGTTACTGTTGACTTTGCTCCTTTAAGCAATATTTCATTGGTTTTATTGTGCTTATAAATTTACGGGGTTCATGCCTACTTGGAGTATATTTACCAATTTAATGCCTTTTGACAATCTTTTAAAGAACACTTTTTTTCCAATGCAATGTCTAGTGTGGTCGAAATAATAGGCGGTTGGGTGGATGGGTAACGTGTTGAAATTGAGTTTTCAAGTATGCCTTGTGGAGGAATGAGTAGGTATCCACGCTAACTCCAATCTCAAATATACTCGAAGATACGAAATGTTTTCTGCACTGATTTGCTAAAATCATGGTTATGGGTGTGTAAAGAGTGTTATGTCCAGCAAGTTATGATTAAAATGATTTTCCCCACTCTAAAGGGTATTTTATGCACGCTTATACAGTGTTATCTTCCTCTCAATAGGAATTCCTGCCTGTATGATTTCTAATGATGAGAAGGCAGAAGTCACACATGTAACAATGTTTCCTGATACATATGTAGGACAAAATAAAAACAGTCATGTCACAGGATTCAGCCACCCTTGAGATCATTGCCCACAAATTCCTGGTGCCCGGTCATATACATATGAAAAGTTATATAGACCACAGTATTAGAGAAAAATGCAAGAGAAAGTTTAAAGGTAATACTGAACACACGCATGACTAGGCACAGATGATGTGACAGGAGGCAAAGAAGAAGCCATTCATAGTCAAAGAAATGCAGGGAAATTAATTCCTTGACTTTGCCTCACTATTGGAACACCGTCTGCAACACTGACAGGTTAATACCAATGGTGAGCAGCTGAACTGGAAGTAAGTCAAGTGGCTACATTACAAGAAGGATAAATTGGGCATTCTCTTCTACAAGACTACCCCTGATGAGGGGGCATTTCAAGAAGTAAGTATTTTAAGGAGAGGAAGAACCAGTACACTTACACCACCAAAGACATACAATGCAGTTTTACTAATATCTTTCTCGAAGAGAAAGGACTTGCTTTATTTACTGAAGATTGTCTAATGTTTTCCATCCTTTCTATCAGGTGCTCACTACAAGTGCAACTGTCCAAGAAATGTATCCAGACACAGTTTCAGATGCAAAAGATGAGTAAACCACAGCTTTAGGTATGGCAGCAGACTACGTGTTTACCTCAAATAATCATAAATTGTTGTATAATAAGAGCTCTGGCGACCAGCCAGTTCATGTGCCACGCTCTCACTCTTTCCCTATAAAACACACACTACTTCCCCTCGTTTACTCTTGGCCTACCACTGCATTCTGGTCTCCCATCACAATTAGATTCTAATCACCTTTTACATACTGTATTAAATCTTCTATATTTTCATATATTCTTTTGATTTCTTCATCATCTGCTGAACCAGTAGGCATATAGACCTGCACTATTGTGGTCGGCATTGGCTTGGTGTCTATACTGACCACAATAATCCTTTCACTATGCCAGTCATAGTAGCTTACCTGCTGTCCTATTTTCTTATTCATTATTAAACCTACTTCTGCATTTCCCCTGTTTGATTTTGTGTTGATAATTCTGCAATCGCCTGACCAGAAATCCTGCTCTTACTGCAAACATACTTTACTTATAGCAACTACATCTAACTTTAGTCTATCCATCTCCCTTTTTAGATTCTCTAACCTACCAGAACGATTCAAATTGCTAACATTCCATACTCCGACTCGCAGAATGTCAGTATGCAAGTTCCTGGCATTTCATGACCAACAGGTTGTGGTCTGCTCCTGGGAAAGTCTTGCAACCCAACAACTGATTTCTAAATCTCTGCCTAATCATAATGAAGTCTACTTGATTCATTATTGTTTATGGTGTTTGAACCAAGTGTTAGCCAGCTGGCATCCTCTTTCATTCCTTTGTCCCAATCTGAATTCTCCTCCTGTATTACCTTCTCTTCCTTGGCCTACCAGTGCATTACAGTCTCCCAGGTGTAGTCCAAACCCAGAAATCCGAATGGGGGACTATTTTACCTCTGGAATAACAACATTCATACAGAGAGAGCTGCATGTCCTCAGGAGTTAGTTATGGCAGTAGTTTCCCCATTGCTTTCAACCATGTAGCAGTATCAACACAGCTAAGCCATGTTAATATTATTACAAGACCACATCAGTCAATCATCCAGACTGCCGCCTTTGTAACATCCGAAAGGCTGCTACCTCCCTTTCGATAAACCATTTATTAGCCTGGTCTCTCGAGAGATACCCATCTGATAAGGTTGCACCTGCGGCTTGGCTGTCTGCAACATTGGGACGTGCAAGCCTCCCTACCATGGCAAGGTCACATGGTTCACAGGGGAGGAATAAAAAAATAACAGTATGCTAATAAGGGAAAAGAATCAACCATCAGAATGTTATAACAATGGAGTTTATCTCATACCAACGAAATAAACCATAAATTAAAATAGGAATGTTGAAAGCAAATGGAAGTTTAGAATAGAAAACTAAGTGGTAATCTGCACTAAAAATGGCAATAACAAACTATAAAGCAATCTGCACAATTGAAAATAGTAAGAAAACATTCTGGAACATTTTCTAAATGAATCGAAAATTATGTACACTTGCCTATCTTCGTGTACAAAATTGAATACAAAATTTCCACACTTAAGAAAAACGCAACAAATCCACAATGCAGTCACAGATTCAGTCATCTTCATAAGTACATCCTTTCCTCTATATGGAACCAAAGTTCATGCTTTGTATGAAGTATTTCATTTCATTCACGGAAATTCTCATCTTCTTGAGAATCCCCATTGTTTGCAAAATCTGCACAGTACGTCATTAGAGTTATGAGCACAGGTACTTTCGGTATGACATTCACGAGACTCTTGAAGATCTCTTCTGCTTGCAGGTACAAAAAGCACACCGCCTACTTTTCGGTCTGCGTTTCCAAAGCACTGTGGTTCATTTTTGTCTTCATCTAAAGGAATGTAGGGTAAGCAGTGTCGCATCTTCCGAAAATTCATACAAAGTTTGCAAGACAAATTTTTCAAAAGTGTCCTCCCAGTTCATGTTATCTTTTCTGTTTCCCAGGAAAATTATATAGGCATTTACTGTTCCAATACTTATGAGGTCAAAGAAGAGTGATAAAGGCCCATCTCTTACTGAGCATAAATTCCCTTGTAGCCCAGTTTACGTTGAAAATTGGAATGAAGACAAGTTTACTACCATATTGATCACCTTCTGAAGCGTGGTTACTCAATTCTAAACCATCATCTTCACGCTCATCCGAAGAAAACCTCAAAACATCCGATTCATCTACATACCTGCCAACTTTTAGAAACCAAAAATAGGAAGATTTTTTAATTCTAGGATTTCATCACATATATTCCACCAAGGTCTACGTGAAAAAAGGTCAGGATAAAAGGCATACTTGTCTACAGTTACGATGCGAATTGACCATTAAATTTAAAATCTTAAACTAAGAAAACATAAAAATGGTTACAAGAAAATGTACCTAATCACTCTCATTTATGACATTAACATACGAATAATATTTGTCACACCGACACACGCAACAAAATGCATAATACCGTATATTCTCGCGTAATTAACGCACTTTTTTGACGAAAAATACAGGCGAAAACTTCTGATACGATTCAAGGAAATCGGATATTTACAAATTATTTACAATTCATTTACATTTAAAAGATACTGGTACATCAAATATAATCCAAACACAATTGCTTCAACCCATTTGCAGTTATCGTCATTTGGCGTAAAATTCCGGCGTGAGATTTTTTCTGAAAAGTCAAATAGGGTACATCAGATAAGTTAGACACGTGGGTTTGAAGTACCGACACTGGAAAACATTCTTCCCATTACGAGCTGACAATACGACCTGAATGACATACCGGCAAAAAAAACCCTGTCCAACACGAGAAGGGCCGGGCATCGATGGAGGGACCCTGCTACATTACCCCAAACCGTTCGTATCCAATCTTGTACGAATGACGTGTCCATCCACCTTTTTTCTTGAATACGAACGTGGATCACTCGCGGAAATTTTGCTTTAGGCATTGTTTTTCGTTTTAGAACAATGTAAGCTGCAAGCTTTCTGCCATCAGCTGTTAGAGCAAGCATTGCAGTACATCGTTGCTTTTTGCTTCCGGTAACGTGTGCGATAACACTGTACGTTCCTTTCTTATCAATTGTTCGACTTAATGGTATATGGAAACTGATTGGCGTCTGACCTGCGGTTCCTATAAGGGAGATAAAATATTCCTTCACTTTACGCTTCCCACTCACAAAGCGCTGAAAATGGTTGAAATCATTCGTCACTTTTTGGCATAATGTTGTTCTTCGTCGAAGAGAAAGTCCATTTCTCTTCATAAAATTAATTCAGCTTCGGCTAACCTTCAAATACGAGACAATGATTCCACGTGCCGCGGCCATTTCTCATTCTTTAAAATGCAGCATTTTGTGAGAAACGGCTTATCCAACATTGCGTAACAAAATCATATAGTTAAGCAGATAATCCTCTACTTGCGGAAACTTGCCGCTTTTTGGTCCGCGAAATGCTTTGCGAGACTTGTTGGCCGCTTGAAGTGCACTTCTGTTACTGCGGTAGCGCATGTTTCATTTGCACACTGAAAAACTGCTGCCCGCTGCTCTATTCACTATGTTTCGGCGTAACTGATCACCGCAAGTTCGTATGATGCAGTATAAATCGAGTACTGTGGACTGACAAACAATTTTGACATCATATTATGTCCCGTACGCGAAACACTCGTAAAACTAGTGCAGTGGGATTTCCTGCCGGCTAATACAGCACGTTGCCTGTATTTGGAATGCCCGTTTTCGCAATAGGAAGCCTGCTACCTGAGTAGTTGGCATCTTTATTTCGAAACGCATCCGGAGCTGAGTGATGGATCTTCAAAGTTGTGGGTGCGTCGAATTCCACTTTGGACCAAAAAATATTGGGATGTGTAAATTATTCAAGGGCGTCGATTATGGTTCGCGGGAAAATACGGTAGTTTCCTTCAATAGCCGGTAAAATGTACAGAAATTTATAGGCATCTCTGAGCACTTGGAGATAACGTTCGTCATATTTTTTGGCCATAACGAGAAAAGAAAATACCAGAAACGGTCATAGAAATGCAAGGAAAAACACGTGGCCTACAACTCCGACGAAACTACGCACAGAAACGATGTTAACAGTGCGCGAACAACACAATAACAAACTCATTCTTTCGTCCCGATTAACTGAGTCGTTAGCGCGCGCTAGCCTCTTGCTTGCAGGACGATTGCCGCCCCGAATCCCCAGCTGTATAAAGCGCACACGCTGCTGTGGTGAGCGGGAAACACGATACACGAAGGCGACGGACGAAACACTCACGAAATAAAGCATAAAATACGCTTGAAAATTAGGTTTCGTAAATTACACAAGCACATAAGAATTTATCCTTTATTCTAGGGGAAGAGTATTGGCCGTACTAGAGATTATATTAGTCAAAAATCGGAAGAAGTAAAAATAAATTGGAAAATCGGAAGACGAGTTAAAAACCGGAAAGTTTCCAGGTAAATCGGAAGGGTTGGCAGGTATGCATCTAGATTTTTAAAAAAAAACTGTTATGGTGTGACTTACAAGAGGAAGACTTTGAATAATGCTAATACAGGTTCAGGTCAGTTACACATGGGATTCGAAGAAATACTCAGTAAAGAAAAACAAATCATTATTAGCTGCTTCGTGTTAACATCTGGTCTTAAAAAGAGCAGTGACTGAGAGCTATGTTTTCTTAGAATTGATCCTACTATGTATTAAGTGTTACTTATCAGTGACCTTTAGCAGAAAATCACAATTGTAAACATGTAATAAAGAAAAGAAAAAAACACACATGCAGAAAATATAGAACCACGCTTACTAGTCTGCCACGGAGGAAACGTCCGGGCTCAGACAACGGTCTCAGAAATGTCCCTCCCCTGCCACAGCAGATAAGCTGCGACGACAAATTCCACACAGGGTGATTCCAAATGAATGAGGAGGAGAGTATAGGGGTGGAAAGCTTCGCCATTTTAATTCAACGGATTCTATCATGCGAAGTGTAACAGTCCCAGAGGAAATCTCCATGTGCAACTAACAAGGGTTAATATTAATTTAGTTAGTACTTATCTAAATTCGTTTTTCATTCTTTATTTAGTTTTAACCCTTTTAATTATTTTAGGATTTAATTTTAGATTTTAATTAATATGTGCTTAAGTGTAAGAGAGCTTTGAGCCGTAACTTTGCACAGTAAAAGGAATGAATGAATAAATAAATAAAACCTGCTTACTGTCTATTCCTGGGAACTTTTCACTAATTATATTGTACCAGGAAAAGTTGTGGGCAAGGGGCA
The DNA here is from genome assembly GCF_040414725.1 of Anabrus simplex. Lineage (NCBI taxonomy): Eukaryota > Metazoa > Arthropoda > Insecta > Orthoptera > Tettigoniidae > Anabrus > Anabrus simplex. The sequence continues at coordinate 1,577,422,717 of NC_090265.1, forward strand.
TGAGTAGGACCTCAGGGAGTGGAACTGGGTTTTGGAGCCGATACAGAGAAGGATAGTCTCGCAGAGCGAATAATAGATGGTAAATAATTTTTTTTCAAAACAATTTATTAATTTCTCACCCTGCGGTATGATTGTTGACTCAAAATTTATATTGAAATTAAATGTTGAAAATAATCTTCTTGAAAAAAAAAATGGCATAAATATCATTGGTTTCAAAGTCTTTCATATGTGTGAATTTCCACCTAAAGTCTTTTTAAACCTAAGCACACTTTTATAATGGTAAATGGATATGAGAAATTATTAAAAGTTTTCAGTTCTCAGTTCGTCAATCTCGTTATACAGCACACTTGAAATCCTACAGTCTTTCTACGAGAAATGAAATTGAAATTAAATTTATCACTTTTGAGAAATTATGGAAATTGTTCACACGCGACACTGAAGTTTCACTGTTCAGAATAAATGAAAAAGTTTAGTCAGTTTGTTACTCACTTATGACAAGAACTGTTGTTACCAAATGTCGAAAGATGGACATCTGGAATGTTCCATGTAGAATCAGGATCGGCGATGTTGACGTTCCCGATGAGGTGATGACAGCTGGAACTGTTGAGTTTCGCACACGAAAATTCATTTAGTGCGACTGGTTATCACTTACACTGTTGAACACTATTTATGGCGTATGAAGAATCACAGTCCTTTCTGTACTAAATACTATTTACAGTCGTTATTGAAACGTTCTTAATCACACAGTTCACACTTGAAGAAAGAAAAAAGAAAGCAAGTCGATAAGCACAGTCTGTAAACACAGTCATTAAGTTAGATTTTCTGCTAATCCTGTTATATTAACTCAGAAAAGTTCTTACTTTTTCATTCGTGAATAAAGAAATATAATGCAATACTCGAGAGAAAAAAATAAGTTCTGGTAATTCTTAAGTATTAGGCTCTGTAGAAGTTTAATGTTACTTGACGTTGCCTAAGTCCACACGTAATGAAATAGTTAATATTTGTACTCCAATAAGTTCACTCGTGTTACAGTCTTAAATGTCTTTTTAGGATTATATTGTAATCGCGACGCGACATACTAACTGCAGTGCGACGTCCTTTATCGGCGATAGAATTTCGCGTTCTGGAGATACGACGGAAGTACTTCTACCGTGACTGCGCGAACATACTGTACGCGGGCCGGTCTCTTCACTATCTCACTCACACAGTTGTCTGCTTGTCCTTGTACGGTACTGTACTGTACTGTACTGTACTGGTTTGCGGGCTATCTGGCCTTGACATATATAGATACCAGCGCAGGGAGGGGTGGCAGCTCTCTCTCGGCCATGTGACCGTAATTACGTAATTTCGTTGAGACTTTAAATTGTTATAACTCAACAACCGTTTGATGAATTAATTTGAAATTTACAGGGATTAACTTTTATGATGTTTGCTATAATTCAGCGTTTGTCCCGTTGAAATTGGTTAAGGTGTTAAAAAGCTGTTAAAAGAAAAATTCTTTCGAGAAATATCTCTAGGGGAGGTGAGCTTCGAGCGACAGGTGACGTCACTTGACTCCGCCTAGCGTACTCGTAGGGTCTGGCACATACTGGAACATTCTTTACATGGATGTTCGTACGTCGGTCGGATCTTTAATGCTGGAAATAACATTTCTTTCAATTAATATGGACCAGGACCTAGGCCTTCCTGGTACATCTTCCCCTTGGTTGGACGAAAAGAAAATACGCAGGATTTTCTTTTCCAGGCTTTACTCTTCCTGTGGTACATATTGTTTTAAATTGGCTGAGTTATAAATACCCTCGAAAGTGCCGTCCAATCTTACAATTTCATAAGCCCCGTTTCTCAATACAGTGCGGATACGGTAAGGACCTACGAATAGTGGACAGAACTTAGCGTAAATCCTTCTCTCAGGGTTGGAAGTAGCTGGTCTCCGTATTAAAATAAGGTCTCCAGGATTCAATGGTCTTCTGAACTTCCTATTACGCTGGCGTCGTTCTCTGATGGCGGCTGCATGTCTTAACCTGGTCAGTGCGTCGTTGATCTTGACTTGTTGCGGCACAATAGCATTTGGTAGGGCTGGTAATATTCTGTCCCAAGGTCGCTCTGGTTTTGACCCGTGATGTAGGCTGAGAGGAATGTCATTAGTAGATTCATGCACAATAGAGTTCATAATTTTTTGCATTACTGGCAAGACCTTGATCCACTTCCAGTGATGTTCACTGCAATAAATCCGACAGAATTTCGCGAGTTCTCTCATTATTCTTTCAGCAGGGTTAGCTTCCGGATGCCTAATAGAATTCATGATATGTCGAATGTTGAGTTCTTCCAAAGCCTGTTGGAATTCTACGGAAGTGAATTGCGTTCCGTGATCCGTTAGTAGGTATTCAGGCTTTCCCATCTCAGGGATGATGTTTCTTTTCAGCCTCCTTAAGATGTTACCGGCGTTAGCTTTCTGGATAGGCAATAGCATAGTATATTTGGAAAAGACATCCACAACTACAATGACATGTCTGTTCCCCCTGGTCGCCTTTGGCAAAGGGCCGTACAGATCGATTGCCATTATTTCTCCGAGCTTTTCCGGGATCAGCGATTTGGGAAATTCCTTGAGGAGATAATTATTCGGTTTGATCCGCTGGCATAAATCACAGGACCGTAAAATTCTCCTAATGTCTCGCCTAAGATATTCCCATGTAAACCTCTCTTTAATAAGGTTGAGAACTTTATCCGTACCAGCATGGCCTGAAATTGAGTGACAATGCCATATGATAGCCTTCCTGATTTTAACAGGTGCATAAATCCTGCATTGCGTCTTGGCTAAGTCAATGTATTTCATAAGAATTCCATCCCTTAAACAGAAGTTTGAAGAAAGTCGTTGGAGACGTGGGAATTCATCATCATCGGCGGGAATCGAACCTGATAAAAATCGAATTAATTCCCTACAATTGGCGTCTCTTCGTTGCATCTGGGTAAGGTAACGAAGTTTGCGAAGACATTCTTCGTCATCATCAGTCATGATGTTAACTTCGTGAACTTCGATAACTTCAGCAGGGTTGCGGCTGAGGGCATCTGCTAGAGCATTCTTCCGACCAGGCCTATGTATTACAGTGAGGTCAAACTGTTGAATAAAAAGAGCCCATCGGGAAACTCTCTCATTTGTCATGTCGGATGACAGTATGAATGTCAGAGCTTTATGGTCTGTGTAAATCGTAATGGGATAGCCGTAGATGATTTTTTTCCAATACTGGAGAGAAAAAACAACAGCCAAAGCTTCGAGTTCAGTTATGGTATAAGACTTTTCGTGAGGTCGTAGTTTTCTACTTAGAAACGAGATGAAAAGTCTGTAATCGGGATTTTCAGGTCTTGCTTGATACAGCACTGCGCCTATTCCTACAGAGCTGGCATCACACTCTATGAAGAATGGAAGAGAAAAATCCGGATAAACTAGTTTAACAGAGTTTTTCAACATGTCCTTGGTGGCAAGGAAAGCTCGCTCACATTCTTCAGTCCACTTCCATTTATTATTCTTAAGTAGTAGTTGTTGAAGAGGAGCTACCGTCTCAGTGTAGTCTGGACAGTGTTGAGAAAAGAACTGACAAAGTCCTAGGAACTGTCTCACGTTTCTAATGCGCTGAGGTCTAGGAAAGTCAATGATACTCTTAATCTTGGCAGGGTTGGGTTGAATTCCATCACCACTAATTACATGTCCTAAGAATAATACTGATGTTTGGAAAAGTTGACTTTTCTGGGCATTTATCTTGAAATTCTTCTTCTCCAATTCCTGCAGGACCAGATTGACATCTCTCACGTGCTCTTCGAAAGTTCTCGAGGCAATCAAAATGTCGTCAACATAAATCGTAGTTATGTCCTTTACATCATCTGATAAATGTTTTTCCAAGGCTCTGATCAAAACAGCTCCCGAGTTCTTAATTCCAAAGGGCATTTTGTTAAAAACATAGGTCCTATTTTCAAATAAGAAGCCTGTGAATAGCCTACTTTCAGCATCCAATTTTATGTGATAGTATGAAGAAGTTCCGTCAAGGCAACTAAAGAAATTCATGCCGTGGAATCTTCTGATAATATCCTTAAGTAGTGGAGGACGGTCATATTCTAAGGTCAGTCGGTCATTTAGGACCCTCGCGTCGAGGCAAATTCTAATACTGCCGTTAGGCTTACGTACTATGGCCAATGGATTCAAGTACTTAGTTACGCAAGGCGAAATTATCCCATCATCTGTCATTTTATGAATTAAGTTACGAACTTCTTCTCGATATTTCTCGGGTACGGGATATGGTTTCTTCTGATAAGGAGACAAGTCATTTACATCAAGATGATATTCATAGTCAGCTATCTCTCCAGGTTTATCATCGAATACACATGCAAATTTCTGTAGAACGTCATTTTTAGCCTCCTCCAATTTTAATTTAATTTCCGGGTCTTCAACCACACTGGCTATTGACATTATATAATCCGGACCTATAATGGAGTTCTCATTGAATATGGACTCTGCATCGTCCTCACTTTGGTCACCCTTTCTACTTTCTGCTACGGCTGGCGCAACCTCGCTCACAGCGGGCTTAATAATGTCACCACCGGCTGCTTCAAAACGGGCTCCCTTCTCTTGAACTTCCAGGTCACCTCGTCCTACCAGCTGTAGTTCTACGGAATTATTCTGTAATCTTACGAGGTTGGCATCATAGTCAATGGTTCCTTTGTATTTGATCATAAAATCTGATCCAAGTATTAAGTTGAAGTTAAGACGTGATACTACCAAAAATATGTGTTCGAACATCTGACTGTTAATTTCAAACTCTAAAAATGCCTGGGATTTACATTTAACAATCTTATCAGGAACTATCCCTCTTACTTTAATTTGAGCTGCAGGTAATAACAAAACATTGTTCTGATCTTTAAGCGAGTCTACAAGCCTATCAGAAATTAAAGAAGCTTGCGCTCCAGAATCGATGAGCGTAATCACCTGTAGGTTGCCTGTGCGTACTGTTATGACAGGTAATGAACGTGTAATAATTGGCCTTAGTGTTTGTGCGTCTTCGAATAGTAATTCGGAATCGTCAATATGCCAGTAATTGATAACAGCAGTACAATAATTTGACGTTTCGACCTCACCGTGTTCGGTAGTCAATCTCCCTATTGCGAGATCGGCGTTTTTTTTTTTTATAGCGCCTGTTGGGTCAGGATCAGGTGATCTTTGTTCTCTTGGTCCGAATTGACGTTGATATTCCAGGGATGTAGCTCCAGGCTCATCAGGATTACGGTTTCTCTCCCTGATGTATTCCCGCGTGTCCTTCCATCTACTTTCGAGTTCTCGTCGTCTGGCCTCACGGTTTCCTTCAGGAGTGCTTTCGCGCTGTCTCCATGTATTCCTAGGTTGGTAAGGGTGTCTATCCTGATTCCTCTGACGTCTAAAATTCCGGAATCTGGTTGGGTTAGTAGGGCTTAATCTGCCTTCTTCACGTGTCCTGGGTTCCTCTCTCTCCGGCGGTTTTATTTCCGCAGAATTCGTATTTACTTCTCGACTCCTGTTAGTTTTCGGACTAGATTGGGTATTAGCCGTATCTAACCTACGCAAAGTAGCGTCAAAATGCTCCAATGTTCTAATGTTGGCAGCGACTAGTATTTCTTGCACATGAGGTGGATATTGAAGTGTCAGGATCTGAATAAGTTCAATATCTGGCAAAGGTGGATCTAAAAACTGGAGCTTCTTTAATTGCATTAGGCAGTAGTCTGAATATCGGGAAGTATTGACTGAAGTATTGTATTTGCTAGAGTAGAGTTGCATTTTTACAAGGTGCTGTCTTTCTGAATCCCAAAAGCGTTTAAGAAGTGCCTGTTTAAAGTCGTCATAGTTTTTAAAGTTGCTCTTAAAAGCTATGAACCATGATAAGGCTCGTCCTTCTAGAAGTTTGGATACTACTCGAAGTTTCCTATCGTCCTCTACCCTATTTTCCTCCAGGTAATCGTCGACATTTAACAAAAATTCTCGAGCAGTGTATTCATCACGTCCTGAAAATTTGACTGGTTTGTCATCTGGTACTTTAATAAGGGTTGTTGTATTGTGTATTTCCCTCGACGAACCAGGAATTGTGACGTCAGTTGTATGTTCTTTAAGTTTAATTTGATTCATTTCTTCGGACAAATTTTTAATTTTAGAATTAATTGAGGTGTCTAAATTTTTTATTTCATTTCTCAAGTCAGTTTTAATGACTTGTACGTCTTTACAGAAAGCAGCTATCTGGGTATGCGTGCTATCTAGCTGTCCTGTAATACGCTTGTCGAGTTCTCCTTGCGTGCTCTTAATTAATCCTATCTCGCTTCGTAATTTACCCACGTCGCTCTTTAATGCATCTCGCAAGGTTTCCTGTACCTGAGCTAACTTTGCTTGAGTTTGTGAGATGTTACCATGGGATTCTTGAAATTCAGTTCATAAATCTTTGAGTTCAGTAGAAAATGCTTGAACGGAAGGAAGAACATTTCTAAGATCTTTGTCTAAAGACTTGACGACCTCTGTCTTTATTTCTTCCTTAATAGACTCTAAGTTTTCAACAAACTGATCCCGCATGTTTTTCAATGTAGCTTCGACTTGTGCACTAGAATCAGTAAGTTTCTTTTCGAGGCGAGTTCCAGCTTCACGGAATCGTTGCTCGATAAGGGCACTAGATTCAGTGAGTCTTTTGTTAATGACTTTATCCGCTTCAGCAAACTTAGTGTCCAACGTCCTGTCAATTTTAGAAGTTAAGTCTTCAACCTTACTATTTGACTCAGTTAACTGCGCCTGTAGTTGAGTATTTTGTGCCTGTATTTGTTGTTGAAGTTGAGCCTGTAATTGGGAATTAGACTCGATTATTTGAGTCTGCATTTGTTGTTGAAGTTGAGTATTTTGAGTCTGCATTTGTTGTTGAAGTTGAGTATTCTGAGCCTGTAGTTGAGAATTAGACTCTACCATTTGCGTATTAATTCGATCTATTTGTGTGTTCATTTGTGCTATCTGGTTATTCTGATCATTAATGCTAAGCCTGAGAGCTTCGATAGCTGCAAGTAAGTTATCCATGTTTCCGGAATATTCGAATAAGTCAAATACAACAAGTTCTTTGCAGTCAAATCCTGTGCTCGAGATATAATGACTTGAATCGAACCCTGAATGTTGCGACTATTACAAGTGCATCATTTATTATTATAGCACGGCTTCAAAATCGAGTCCTTGAAATTGCGATGTCATCTATTATTATAGTACGGCTTCAAAATCGAGCCCTTGAAGTTGGGGCGCCATCTATTATTATACTATCCTCTCTGTACCAGGAAAAGTTGTGGGCAAGGGGCATGAGTAGGACCTCAGGGAGTGGAACTGGGTTTTGGAGCCGATACAGAGAAGGATAGTCTCGCAGAGCGAATAATAGATGGTAAATAATTTTTTTTCAAAACAATTTATTAATTTCTCACCCTGCGGTATGATTGTTGACTCAAAATTTATATTGAAATTAAATGTTGAAAATAATCTTCTTGAAAAAAAAAATGGCATAAATATCATTGGTTTCAAAGTCTTTCATATGTGTGAATTTCCACCTAAAGTCTTTTTAAACCTAAGCACACTTTTATAATGGTAAATGGATATGAGAAATTATTAAAAGTTTTCAGTTCTCAGTTCGTCAATCTCGTTATACAGCACACTTGAAATCCTACAGTCTTTCTACGAGAAATGAAATTGAAATTAAATTTATCACTTTTGAGAAATTATGGAAATTGTTCACACGCGACACTGAAGTTTCACTGTTCAGAATAAATGAAAAAGTTTAGTCAGTTTGTTACTCACTTATGACAAGAACTGTTGTTACCAAATGTCGAAAGATGGACATCTGGAACTGTTGAGTTTCGCACACGAAAATTCATTTAGTGCGACTGGTTATCACTTACACTGTTGAACACTATTTATGGCGTATGAAGAATCACAGTCCTTTCTGTACTAAATACTATTTACAGTCGTTATTGAAACGTTCTTAATCACACAGTTCACACTTGAAGAAAGAAAAAAGAAAGCAAGTCGATAAGCACAGTCTGTAAACACAGTCATTAAGTTAGATTTTCTGCTAATCCTGTTATATTAACTCAGAAAAGTTCTTACTTTTTCATTCGTGAATAAAGAAATATAATGCAATACTCGAGAGAAAAAAATAAGTTCTGGTAATTCTTAAGTATTAGGCTCTGTAGAAGTTTAATGTTACTTGACGTTGCCTAAGTCCACACGTAATGAAATAGTTAATATTTGTACTCCAATAAGTTCACTCGTGTTACAGTCTTAAATGTCTTTTTAGGATTATATTGTAATCGCGACGCGACATACTAACTGCAGTGCGACGTCCTTTATCGGCGATAGAATTTCGCGTTCTGGAGATACAACGGAAGTACTTCTACCGTGACTGCGCGAACATACTGTACGCGGGCCGGTCTCTTCACTATCTCACTCACACAGTTGTCTGCTTGTCCTTGTACGGTACTGTACTGTACTGCACTGTACTGGTTTGCGGGCTATCTGGCCTTGACATATATAGATACCAGCGCAGGGAGGGGTGGCAGCTCTCTCTCGGCCATGTGACCGTAATTACGTAATTTCGTTGAGACTTTAAATTGTTATAACTCAACAACCGTTTGATGAATTAATTTGAAATTTACAGGGATTAACTTTTATGATGTTTGCTATAATTCAGCGTTTGTCCCGTTGAAATTGGTTAAGGTGTTAAAAAGCTGTTAAAAGAAAAATTCTTTCGAGAAATATCTCTAGGGGAGGTGAGCTTCGAGCGACAGGTGACGTCACTTGACTCCGCCTAGCGTACTCGTAGGGTCTGGCACATACTGGAACATTCTTTACATGGATGTTCGTACGTCGGTCGGATCTTTAATGCTGGAAATAACATTTCTTTCAATTAATATGGACCAGGACCTAGGCCTTCCTGGTACAATATCCATGTACTTCTGTCCAGTTTCCTTGTCCAGGAGATTTTCTACACATGCAGGGAGTTTCCACCTTCTATATTCCAGGCCTGGAAATACTTAGTTCACTACAGATCAAATGATATGCATTATCGAAAAATCCCCAGAATACCTCTGTATTCCTAATAGAGCTCCTGAAATCAAAGTTGGTTTTGATAAGAGTCCATTATGGATATGGTGTCCCTACCCTCCCACGTACAGCAGTTCATAGCCTTAAGCTTGTAACTGCTTGTGAATAATAATAAATACTCATAAATAAAATTACTCAAACTTGAAAAAATAATTGAAATAAATTAAATTAATAAAAATAACTGATCGAAATGTCCATAGTATGAGTGCCAGAGTTCACCAGAATGGAACCCTCAAATTTAGATAGATAGATAGATAGATAGATAGATAGATACATACATACATACATACATACATACATACATACATACATTATCATTATAGACCGTTATGCCTTTCAGCGTTCAGTCTGCAGGCCTCTGTGAATTTACTAAATGTCGCCACAATCCTCGATTTGCAACTAGTGTTATGGCCTCATTTAGTTCTATACCTCTTATCTTTAAATCGTTAGAAACCGAGTCTAACCATCGTCGCTTTGGTCTACCTCTATTTCTCTTACTCTCCATAGCAGAGTCCATTATTCTCCTAGGTAACTGCGTACAGCTTCATCCATTGTGTTCAGTCCTAAATTAGCCTTTATCTCCTCATTCCAAGTACCCTCCTGCCATTATCCCACCTGCTTGTACCAGCAATCATTCTTGCTACATTCTGTTGAATTTCTTACCTACTGACATCAATTTAGTCTTTGAGAGGCTAATTTTCATACCATACTCACTGCACCTATTTTCAAGTTCCAAGAAATTAGACAGCAGGCTTTCGGCACAATCTGCCATTAAGACCAAGTCGTCAGCATAGGCCAAACTGCTTACTACATTTCCATCTAAATGAATCCCTCCCTGCCATTTTAAACCTTTCAGCAGATGATCCATGTAAACTACGAACAGCAAACGTGAAAGATTACAGCCTTGTCTGACCCCTGTAAGTACCCTGAACCAAGAACTCATTCTACCATCAATTCTCACTGAAGCCCAATTGTCAACATAAATGCCTTTGATTGATTTTAATAATCTACCTTTAATCCCATAGTCCCTCAGTATGGCGAACGTCTTTTCCCTCGGTACCCTGTCATATGCTTTCTCCAGATCTACGAAACAAACCCAACTGCCTATTCCTCTTGTAGCATTTTTCAATTACCTAGCGCATACTGAAAATCTGATCCTGACAGCCTCTCTGTGGTCTGAAACCACACTGGTTTTCATCCAACTTCCTCTCAACGACTGACCGCACCCTCCTTTCCAAGATGCCAGTGAATACTTTGCCTGGTATACTAATCAATGAGATACCTCGATAGTTGTTGCAATCCTTTCTGTTCCCTTGCTTATAGATAGGTGCAATTACTGCTTTTGCCTAATCTGAAGGTACCTTACCAACACTCCATGCTAATTTTACTACTCTATGAAGCCATTTCATCCCTGCCTTCCCACTATACTTCACCATTTCAGGTCTAATTTCATCTATTCCTGCTGCTTTATGACAATGGAGTTTATATGCCATCCTTTCCACTTCCTCAAGCATAATTTAACTAACATCATCTTCCTCCTCTCCATGAGCTTGGCTGTTCACAACACCACCAGGATGATTTCCTTTTACATTGAGAAGATGTTCAAAATATTCCCTCCACCTGTCCAGTGATTCCCTGGGATCTATTATGAGTTCACCTGAATTACTCAAAACACTGTTCATTTCCTTTTCCCCTCCCTTTCTAAGATTCTTTATTACTGTCCAGAAAGGTTTCCCTGCTGCTTGACCTAGCCTTTCCAGGTTGTTACCAAAATCTTCCCACGACTTCTTTTTGGATTCAACAACTATTTGTTTTGCTCTGTTTCTTTCATCTACATACAAATAACTGCCTGCCTCGGGCCTTGTTTGGAGCCATTTCTGATAAGCCTTCTTTTTAAATTTACAAGCTGCTCTTACTTTATCATTCCACCAATATGTTTGCTTTTTCCCCATCTTTACACACAATTGTTGCTAGGCATTCCCTTGCCGTTTATACTACAGCATCCCTGTATGCCACCCATTCACTTTCTATATCCTGAGCCTGCTTACTGTCTACTGTTCGAAACTTTTCATTAATCATATCCATGTACTTCTGCCTAATTTCCTCGTCCTGGAGATTTTCTACCCTTATTCGTTTGCAGACAGATTTCACTTTCTCTACCCTAGACCTAGAGATACTTAGTTCACTACAGATCAGATAGTGGTCTGTGTCATAAAAAAATCCCCGGAAAACTTGTATATTCGTAACAGATTTTCTGAATTCGAAGTCTGTTAAGATATAGTCTCTTATGGATCTGGTACCCCTAGCCTCCCATTTGTAGCAGTGAATAAGCCTTATGCTTGAAGAATGTATTCGTAACAGCTAAACCCATACTAGCACAGAAGTCCAGCAAACGCTCCCCATTCCCATTAGCTTCCATACCTTCCCCACATTTACCAATCACCCTTTCATATCCTTCAGTTCTATTCCCAACTCTCGTATTGAAATCACCCATTAGCACTATTCTACCCTTGCTGTTGACCCTGACCACTCAATGCTTCATAAAACTTGTCAACTTAATGCTCATCTGCACCCTCACATGGTGAATACATGGACACAATTCTAGTCCTAATTCCTCCAACTGACAAATCTACCCATATCATTCGCTCATTTACGTGCCTAACAGAAACTATGTTGTGTGCAATGGTATTCCTGATAAAGAGCCCTACCCCAGACTCTGCCCTTCCCTTTCTAACACCTGTCAAGTACACTTGATAATCTCCTATCTCTTCCTCATTATCTCCCCTTACCCGAATATCACTTACTCCTAGCACATGCAGATGCTTCCTCTTTGCTGATTCAGGCAGTTCTACTTTCTTTCTTTCTTTCTTTCTTTCTTCCATAAGCCCCATTAATATTGATAGTTCCCCATCGAATTCCATTTCGTTCGCCAAGTTGTTTCCAAGGAGTCCCTGGCCTGTCAAATGGGAGTGGGACTCCGTTACTCCCATAGGTCCGAGGCTTGCTTAAAATGTTCTGAGCTCGGTAAATTCATGAAGCAGGATGCTACCCTACTTGCACATAGTCCAAGTGAGGATCTCTCCTCTAACGCTTCAGGCCTTATCTAACCTTTCGAAAATGACTAAATGGGTAGGAACTGCACCTAGGTTCATCAATAACTCCACTGAATCTAAAATAACTAACTATATTCTCAATAAAATCCGTGCATGAGCACCTCATCAACACACAAAAATATACATATAATACACAAAATAGTGCTGGAAGACTCCATATTTACAACACCAACAATGAAAACAGTGGGAAAACGAAAGCGAGAACTAAGCCACCATTTGTAGTTAGTCCGTTGAACAATGTACGTATATGTAGATAAGTACCTTTCACTGTCTCTGTATCAACACCACTTGCCGATTCTCATAATCGGCACTTATTATATCACACAGATACTGTACCTCATAATGTTGTGTTCACTGACTAACACTTGTTTTAAAGATATATTTACTTACGCAACACACGCTTATCATTCCTGAACGTAAATTATGGAAAGTCTGAGATAACTTTCACCAACATATAATACTAAGCCATCACAAGCGCTACAATACTCAGTGCCTAAGCACTCCATAATTGTAAGTCAGCCAAGTTCCACAAACATAAAAAGACTATGTTCCACCAAAGTTTGATGTCCAGTCCAGTATAGTGCAGCAGTGTCACTCCAGTACCATATTGTGAAGTTTCCCTCCCGTATCATGTCGTCTCTCACTCACCGTTCACAACTAAGTTTTCTTTATTTTCCACCTCGTTGATACATTAGTTAGTACTTGTAATGTATCGACAAGGTGGAAAAAAAAAAAAAAATAATAATTACTTAGTTGTGAATCTATTAAAGTGTGATACAGACCATGAAGCTGATTTTATGTAATCTCACTCGCCGTATCGCACGTTTTTGTCACCGTTTGTACACATGCATATGTAGAGCTACACTTCCCCCTTCCTCCCACATGATCTGTCTAGATTGATCCTGGCCAGCCAATCATGAGTAGATCGTCTAGTCAAGACCACGCCCTGAACTCTTCCTGGCCCCAAGACAAAAGCAGCATCTATGGACTCGGGTGTTTCACATAAGTCATCGGAACTTTCCGACTACATCAACAAGTCCATCTCATCAGACTGGAATGTCCGCATGAGTCATACAAATTTCCTGAGTTATGATAGCAATGATTTTCCCAGCCGCGTACAAAACAATTTTTTTTTTTTTTTTTTTTTGCTATTTGCTTTACGTCGCACTGACATAGATAGGTCTTATGGAGATGATGGGATAGGAAAGGCCTAGGAGTTGGAAGGAAGCAGCCGTTGCCTTAATTATGGTACAGCCCCGGCATTTGCCTGGTGTGAAAATGGGAAACCACGGAAAACCATCTTCAAGGCTGCCGACAGTGGGACTCGAACCCACTATCTCCCGATTATAAAACAAATTACTCATACCACATATGGCGACCTCCAAGCTTACAAATATTAATGACAAAATATACAAATGAAATAATAATAATAATAATAATAATAATAATAATAATAATAATAATAATAATAATAATAATAATAATAAATCAAATAGACAATAACATCACTCACTTCTAAATACAGTGTGAGGGTGTGATATATGTACTATCACAAGCTTGAAGAATGTATCTATAACTGCTAATTCCATACTAGCACAGAAGTCTAGTAGGTGCTTCCCATTTCTATGAGCTTCCATATCTTCATCACATTTACCCATCACCTTTTCATAACATTTAGTTCTATTTGCAATAGTTCATTCCTTTCCATTATTCAATTACAGCCTTACATTATTTAATGACAATAAAACTTTCCAATCTTTTAAATTTTACTAGTCATTTAAGTAATGACAAGATTAAACTCTACTACTAAGCTAAAATGTGTCTATGTAGACTGATCTTATTAAGTAATTAACTGTACACATTGGCTCATTCCATTATTGTACAATCTCCTTAAATATATATATATATTATATTAAAAATTAGTTTCACGCAATAATGTTACTTACCCATTGGGACCAACTAAACCATATCTTCTTCCATTTGCTATCAATAAACTTGCATTCACAAACAAGTCTTTTCCTTTAGCAGATATGCTGAAGTTTTCTACTTTAATATCCACAGCATTTTCCAGTGCTTGCAGCTGTCCAGCAGTTTTTTGCACTTGGGACATTGTAAAATTCTCACCGAGTTCACTGTGACCCTGTCCACCTTTCTTAGTCATTGTCTCCATCTGTTTCTCATACTCCAGCTATCAAAAGTAAAGAAAAAGCAACAGTTTATTTCCAAATGATCTTCAATCTCTTCAAAGTTTAAAGAATTTAAAAAGCATCATAACAGAATAATGCCTAGGTAGTTATGTTCTTTGTGATTTCCAACAAAAGAGTATATTACTAAAATGTATCAAACTTTGAAATGGGGAGACTTGGGAGTAATGAGATAAGTTGCTCAAATAAGGAGTATGTTATGAACTGTCAGTGGAGAAATAGCGTGGAATGATATTAGTAGATGAATCAGCTTCCTATTTTTAAAAGAAATATAAAGTTGGAATTCAAGAGGACAAATTGGGGCAAATATTAATTTATAGGACAAGGAATAAGGGATTGGAATAATTTATCAAGGGAAATGTTTGACAAATTTCCAAGTTCTTTGAAAACATTAAAGGAAACACTAGGTAAACAACTGATAGGGAACCTGCCACCTGGGTGTAAGCCCCTAAATACAGATCACTGATGAAGGATTGATCATTACAACACTGTCATGCCACATCCCTGTCACTCTCTCCTCACACTGCTGCTCTCTGCCTGGCATGCTGATGGCCAATTGTATTACACAGCTGTCAATGTACCGTAATCAATAATATAGCACATAGATGCAGTGTCTACGAATGTTACTGTGCAATTAATTTTCTAATGTTATTATTTTTACGTCCCACTAACTACTTTTAACGGTTTTCGGAGATGCCGAGGTGCCTGAATTTCTCCCGCAGGAGTTCTTTTATGTGCCAGTAAATATACAGGCACAATGCTGATGTATTTGAACACCTTCAAATGCCACCAGACTGAGCCAGGATCGAACCTGCCAAGTTGGGGTCAGAAGGCCAACACCTTAACGTATCCACACAGACGCACACGAGATGCTGTCAGTTGGTACAATTATTTTATTCACATCTATACTAATTAAACACACACACGACCTTACTCACAGTATCACAACAAAACACTTCACTTCGAGAATATCAACAAAGCCACCATTATTAAAACAACTGAATAACACAGCACATAGAGGTTACAACTTTGAAACACAGTTGAACACAGATGACTGTGTATTTCAATATGGAGACTGCAAACATTGCATGTCAGCCCAGGTACACCATAACTCACTAAACAACAACTAACTTTTACCGTCAAGATCGTCCCCTTATATACGTTCCTGGCCAGGCTTCTAGAAAGTTACATTACAAAATATATCTTCGTGAAAATTCTAGAGTGCGTAATACACAGTTTACAATGGATGGAATATTCTCAATCGTTCTCGGCACCTATTACTATTCTGGAAGTTACAGTGTTTCACAATTATGGATTACAATTTATATATACAGGTAAGAATAAATTATAATATAAATTTACAGGTACAGTTGAACCTGCTTTATACGGAACTCTGTTCTGCATAATTCGTATTTATGCGTAATTTCCTTCAGGTCCCAACAAAATGTAATTTAAAAGCGTGTTAATTAAACCTTATTTATATGTAATCAGTATATACGTAATTCGCTGTTATACGTATTAAGTGTCAATTATAACTGAGTTTTGCATAAATGTAATGAGCACGCGCTGTTTTAAAATAAACTACAGTATTTACGAAGTTTTCCCTTTGTTGGCGTAGGCGGAAGTAGAGCGGTCGGGTTTCGGTGCTGAAACAGAACACAAAGAGTTTCACGAGTGACATTGCTGACCCTTACTTACTGGCTGCTTAGCAAAGGCCAACCGAGCGAGTCCCCTTCGCTCTCTATCTCGGGTCTGCTCTACCTTCGTCGTTTTTGACCTTCACAATGCTGCCAAGGATTAAGATCCATTAAAAGCAAAGTGGGCGGTTTCGGTGTGGAAATAAGAGAAAATACAGTAAATTTGTTTGAATATATGAATTTCTTTCGTGGGAACAACGGAGAATAAAATGTCCATAGTGCCGGTATCTGGTGTTCACTGTTGAACAGTAGTTTTGTCATTCAGTTGCTTCTGATTAGCCATGGGGAACAGAAAAAGTAAAAGTTATACCCTAGATGAAAAGTAAAATTTATACGAGAAGTGGACGCTAATCCACACAAAAACAAAAACAGAAATTGCTTCCGACTTAAGGATTGCTTATACCACGCTATGTACAGTCATCAGTAAAAGAAACTGTATTTTGGATGAGTTCTTAAAACGGGGTTCAAAATCAGCAAAGCACAGCCGTCAGCAAGAAGGAATGAACGTAGATTTGGAGAAAGCACTTTTCACATGGTTCCAGCAAAAGCAGGCTGCAGCTCTACCAATTAATGGCAACATGCTGAAGGCAAAGGTGGTAGATTTAGCTAAAATGATGAGTATCACTACTGATTTCAAAGCTTCATCAGGATGGTTGCAAGGATTTTTAAGATCGTCATGGAGTCACACGGAGAACAATTTGCGGTGACTCAAAAGCTGTGGACAAAGTCACAGTGCAACACTGGAATGAAGAGATTCTGACGGGTATGGTAAGCGATTATCAGCCTCCAAACATCTAGAACTGTGATGAGACCTGCCTATTCTACAATCTCCTTCCTAATAAAACATTAGCTGAAAAAGGTGACTCGTGCTATGGAGGGAAGAAAAGTAAAATTCATGTAACAGTACTTCTCGCCCTAAATGCAGATGGATCTGACAAACTTCCTCCGCTTGTGATAGGAAAATCAAAGCATCCAAGGTGTTTTAAGGGTGCGGAAACAAAACCTATGGAATATGAATCCAACAGAAATTCTTGGATGACTATGCTTCTAATGGAACAGTGGTTGAAAAAACTGGGCATTAAAATGAAAAAAGAAACAGAAGAAGATCCTTCTTATGGATCGATGTGCAGCACATCCACCTCAAATCGTTCTGGAGAATGTCCGAGAGGAATTGTTCCCTCCTTACTGTACCAGTGTTCTACAACCGCTTGATTTGGGCATCATTGCAAATTTCAAAGTGCATTATAGAAAAAGGCTGGTTCAACATTTAATAACACCGAGTGATGCAGGAAATGAACCTCTTTCCATTAATTTGTTACAAGCCATGGACTTGTATTTCGGCTGCCTGGAAGCAGGTGTCAGCCTCCACAATCAGCAACTTTTTCCGCAAAGCTGGTGTCTTACTAGAAGAGGATGCCTCTAATGATGATTATGGGGACGAAGTTTTGTCTGGCAATGAGCTAAAGCTACCGGTGGGTGTAGAATTCGATACTGTTGTGCATTTCGATGATAATCTGGCTGTATGTGGAGAACTACTGGATGAAGAGATTATTTACTGATGTATGCCAACAACGCAGTGGTGATGAACCAGCTACAAGCGACAGTGACAGTGATAACAACTTGAATCTTGAACCACCTGAACTGAGTGAAGTGTTAAGTGCAATCAATGTGTGTAGGCGTTACATCAGTGTGAAAAGTTGTAATGAAAATGCTTTGAATTTATTACTAAGTTTGTAAATGGAGGTAAATACTCTTAATGCAAGAAAAGTGAAACAAGCCAAACTATCTGATTTCTTTAAGGCTGAACCAACTTCAAAATAATATTTTCTGTCCTAATGTATTTATTATTTGCAAGGATTTACACACGTAGGTCTATTCCATTGGTTTTTCAGTAAATATGTGATGTGTTGTGTAAGTCTGATTTCTAAGTAATTCTGAATTACAAGTAGTTTTTTCTCTTCCCCTTGATATATGTATAGGTCAGGTTCAACTGTATTTACATTAATTGAACTGATATAAATGTTTATATACAGTGCCTGTTTCATGACATAATCTCAAAAAAAAACCCCATCATATCGCATGTACATGTGATGTAATAATAATAATAATAATAATAATAATAATAATAATAATAATAATAATAATAATAATAATAATAATAATAATTCAAGCTCGATATCTGCATAAGTTACCCATGGGTGAGAGAATATTGTTTTCAAGTTATACCTGTTCATCGCACTTGCGTCAACCTCAACGTCTGAGCCACTGAGTCTGGTTTACTGTGTAATTCCAATCTAAATTAATGTCATTGTGAGTCATGATGTCTCATGGGGTGGAGGTGGGGATAGGAGGCATAGGTACCCCTAAGGTCCACCAATGATTACTCTCGTCGGTGATTGTTTAGGTTCGTTTACTCAAAAGTATTGTTGGTCATAAGGCAGGTTAGAGTTTGGTTAGGTTGTGCAGCAACCTAATACTTATTACTGCCAATGTCAAATTTACAGAGAGTGAATGACAGTGAATGACTAGGTCCTGTTCACCTAAAAAATTTGTATCATGTTAAGTGGATTACAAAATACAACAATCATGACTACGATCACAGTACTGATCAAGCTCATTTTAATATTTACATCGATGATTTCATGGCCAGTAAATGCAGACATAAGATCTTGGACTTTTGCTGAGTCAGAAAACCTGGTGAAATTCAGTATGTTTCACAGAGAACTTTGCTCCGTGTCCTCAGAAGAAAATTTAATCTTTTAACAAGCAAGACTTCTCTAATAATCAAGGTTGGAATTTAGGAATGCTTTACTGTCGGTGTATAGTAAGTGGTACTCTCGTCTGTCACTAGATGGATCACTCTGCACTAGTCTTTCAAGTGGGAGGTGACGACACCATCTTAGCTCCAATTAATATGTTTCCTATTCCATCGAATGTACGTTGGGAAATAAACAGCATGGTCAATCAGGCAGAATGAGGGACTAAAATGGTAAAAGAAATAAAATAAAAATGAAATAAAACAAAGGACTGACAGGATAGAAGAATAGAATAGAGAAGATTGAAAGAAAAGTATTAGAAAAAAATGAGAAAAATGAGCGAGTCCAGTGGAGGGGAAGGAGGACCTACGAGGTTCAGGACACAGGAGTGAAAAGAAGTAAAAGAAATAATTGGATAACAGGCATATACAGTTTAGACAGATGCTTTCATGGCCTGTAATTGTAGACATGATAAGCTTTAGGGCTTTTGCTGTATCAAGAAAATAAGGTGAAATTCTTGACGTTTTGCAGAGAATATTGCTCCACTTCTTCACTCATTGCACACTAGCTTTCCAAGTAGGAGCTGACGACACTCCAATTAAGATATTTCTTGTTACACCGTACGTGCATTGCGAAGTAACAGCAAGGTCATCAGATGAATCAGGGATGAATGTGATGGAAGAAATAAATAGAAATAAAAATAAAATAAAGTGCCACGAAAGACTCACAGGAAAGAAGAGTAGAACAGATCTGAAGAATGGAAAAGGAAGTGTGTAGGAAGAAACATAGGGAATAACGAGCGAGAGTTGGTCGGAGGGGGTGGGCATAACAGGTGTACACACGTTATGACACTTAACACATTGTCTGGAATGAATCATCTGGTGATGAGGAACGTATGAATTTGGAAAACACCGAAACAACATAACAGCGAAAGAATAGGGAAGAGAACTGCCTACGTAAACCCTTAATGGCAGGCAGCCATATATTACTTAATTGATAGCCAGTGTCCCTGTTGAGGCTGTGTTTGTCATCATTAGTTTGAAGTTGTAGTTCGTTTGTTAATGGGCGAGCAGAAGAATGATCTTGCCATTCTGCGGAAAACGTTTGGAGGTTACAGTTGTATTGCTGTTGTGTGCTTGTCCATATTTGAGAACTGTTGTGGGCTGTAGATTATTTATTCTGCCATTATTATTATTATGATGTCCGGCTCCATGGTTAAATGGTAAGTGTGCTGGCCTTTGTTCCCAGGGGTCCCATGTCTGATTCCCGGCCGGGTGAAGAATATGATCCTTTATTGGTTAATTCCGATGGCTTGGGAGCTAGGTGTGTGCGTCGTCTTCAGCGCAAGAATTCATCACAGCTTGGACCTCATTCCCACAGGCACGCAGGTCGCCTATACGGCGTCAAAGCAAGATACTCCAGGCCTCTCCGGAGCCCACAAGACATTAAAAACTTATCGTAATCGTACTACATTTATATTCTGTGGTCCCGCCAATGTCAATAACTTAGACCAGGCTGTCATTTTGCCATCATCATTCTCTGGTATTAAAAGAAATGTATGACATGTTTAGCCTGTATTGTCAACTTTGAATAGTTTAGATTACTCCACTATTGAAACCATACAACCCAAGCCTGGCTTTGCAACTTATAATGGCACCACATGAAAAGTTCACCCTGTTTAACAGCCTTATTTTACCACACAATGTTTCTTATCCATTAAACCACTTATTTAATTATTGACAGAATAGAACCAAGACAAATTCTAGTCATGATTTTTTCTCTTAACCTGTGTGTCAGCAAACGTAAGATTCTTTTATACTTTAACAATGATGAGATGTTTCAAATGGATATCAAGTCACTACTTTGTTGTCAAATGGCACACTAAAACCACATAAATTTGATTTGCTGTAGACATGTATATAACACCCCTTTTTATTTGTTATGCTAATTTTAATATTTAGCTTTCGTTCTTTGCTACGCCGAGGATGTACCCAAGAGGGAGCTTTCGTTCTTTGCTACGCCGAGGATGTACCCAAGAGGGACAAAACATGTACTGATAACTTTTAGAATGAAAACTTTTGTAAGTATTGTAAAGATGGAACTATTAATGTTAATATATTTAAACTGTTCATTCACTGGTATCCTGCAGTATACTGTATATGCATAAGCATGCTCAAAATGCATTAGCATATATATGGCATTATGGATGGCCAGACAAGTTCATAACAATGGCTTGCAGTCCCAAGTAGCCAGAAATTTTGTCAGAGTTGCTTGCAGGCCTAAAACCAACTGAATTGGCACGACATTGTAGCCTGAGCGTTCTGACAGAAAGTGATTAAATTTGTAGACATTTTGACAAAGGGGGAAATTTTTGATTAGGATGTACACGGTGGAATGGCAAAATCATGGTCTCCTGCATATGCATACCCTGTTTTGGCTTTCATTAAAATTTACCCCACACAGATTGATGGCAATATAAGTGCTGAAATACCAAATCAAAATATTGACCCTATCCTGAACAAGATCATCCTAATCCATTGCCCTTGTGGTGTTTACAACTCCAAGCCACCTTGCTTGAAGAAGAACAAGTGCAGTAAAGGATACCCTTCCACCTGTCCAATTTTCTTTCTTTCTTTCCTTGCTGTCATTTATTCAGAGTCAAATGTATGGTCCGCATTGAATTGCGAATTTCTATCCACCTTTATTTAACTCCATATATGTTAATCCTCCTCGCGTAACATCTATCGTCCTTCAAGATTCTAGAAACAGAAGAGCTTTCTTCCAGCATCTTACTTTGCATCAACATTTATTTCAAGTTTATAAACATCTTGAGAAGACAATGTTATGGTACTGTAATTTCAATTGATCTCTGAATGAACAGCAGCATCGCTTGAAAAACAACCTTTTTCGATTTCCATGACCAACAACTTAAGTATTACTTTTACAACTTGTTACTTTTATACGGCACACGGGACCTTTTTATGGATCTCTATTTTGTAACATAATGTAGCGCATATCTGGATTCTTAAGCCTCCACGTGCAACAATTACCTTCCTTCAAGTTCCAGAAAACTGAAGAGCCTTTCCAGCATCCATGTGTTTTTACGTCTATGAATATCTTAAAAAAGCGACGTAACTTCATCTCAGTTGTTCTTTGAATATACAGCAGCAAATTTAAGAAGCCAGCATATGTTGAAATCCTTGACCAACAAGTGAAAAATTTCCATACCTTACCTATCAACTTTTTAATGCTATACGGCGCACTGGTCTTTAATCGTAAATAAACGACATGACTTCGGCTCAGTGGTTCTTCACTTGGATACCAGTATCTTAAAGGAGCCAGCATATTCTAATCACCTTATCCAGCAACTCAAGAATTCTATAACATCTTTTTAGTGCGCACTGGACTTTTTAATGCTATACGGCGCACTGGACTTCATTCATAAATAAACGACGTAACTTCGGCTCAGTGGTTCTTCAATTGGATACCTGCATCTTAAAGGAGCCAGCATATTCCAGCAACTAAAGGATTCCTATCTATAACATCTTAATATGCACTGGACTTAATATGAAGCTCTTTCAGAGAGTTATTTTTTAACATAGTGTTGCACAATATCTCACATGGTATGTACTTTTACGAGACCGTACGTGTCTTTACATTGTTTAATTTCTTCGTTATTAGTGTTTTAATTTTGGTTTAGGCTGACGATGACCTATTACTAGGTCGAAACTAGTCCCTAATCATTTATGTAATTTAAACTATTTACATTTTGTATTGAAAAGGTGGACTCAAATAATACATTAATTTACTCTATTGTAATCACAGTTCAATACGGATCTATCATTATGAAACTTATTTCATTTAATTAGTTCTGTTAGTTCCCTGGTTGTTGCACGGTGACGTGAGTATATGATTCCTTTTGTGAAGTAAATGTTCGTTGATAAAATTAAAAAGGTTGAACTTCTATGTGTGAAATGCAGTGGCTAGTGAGACTGCACTGCGAGTGAATTTCTTTCATCAGTATCACCAACAGACACAGCTGAGAAGGAGGTCCGTGTCATTTAATGGGCTAAATAACATGGTGATGAAACAGATGGATCAGGTGTCGCACCAAGAGGACCGCGGCCTATCCCCACGGAATTTGTTGATGAATTTGCTGTAGTTTACTGTGCAGACATGCCTCGAATTCCGTAAGCAGTGCTAGAACTGTGTCATATGAATTGTCTCTCCCCCGGTCAACAGTTAGAAAGATTTTGTGGTGCATTTACTGCTGGTACCCCAACAAGATTTGTACTGTGCACTAATTGAAACCCTCAGGTATTGCACAACACCGTGAGTTTTCCCTTGAATTTTTGGCATGCATGAAAGTGGATAACATGTGACCATGGAATATTCTGTGGGACCTGTCGCATATGGAATTCAACTCATCCACAAGCGCAGGAACAGCTAATGTACTTAGCTTATGAGACTGTAGTCTTTGTACTCATTGGTCCAAAACTCATTCCGATAAGCCTATTAAAGGAGATGTTGTAAGAATAATATACATATGTTACATCGTATTCACAAGTGTGCTAGGTATTTTGTCGCCAAAAACTTTGTCACGTAATAGAGCGTTGCATTTCAGATAATACTGAGGACTGCTGGAGAGGTCTCCTGCTTTTTGCTTATATTGCTCTTCGGGTCCTTGATAAACCCCATAAATATAAAGCTCCATCTCTTGTAACTAGTATTTAACATAACTTAAAGGAATTTAAATTGTCATCTCTCATAAAGAGATACTACTAATGAAAAATACATATTGTAGCATATTTTATTGATCATGTCTACTCTGCAGTTCATTATTGGAAGGTGTGGGCTGCGGGTTAGAATTCACCCACGGTAACCTATGTCAATCGTAAAAGGCGACTAAAAGGGGACCGAGTGGCCGCCGGTATAAGTGGCCCCCCTCAATGTTGTCAACAGCCTCCTCCGTGGGTGGATGAATGAATTGAGGTCAGGGCACTCTTGTCCTTGGGGTGAGAAATTGCCCCTAAAGGCGCATGAACCGACACACATTGGTCAACAGCAAAAAATGGAGAAGGCAATAGGAAACCACTCCATTAAAGATCCAAAGAACATCCCAAGTAGAATGCAACCACGGAAGTTGACATTAATGAGGAAATGTTAACTATTAATCATGGATTTCTGAAGCCAAGATCTGGCAGGAGAGGTAAAAGGGCTTCTCAGGTCATTAGCAAGCAAAAACCCTCTAAAACCACCATGAAGATGGGAACATGGAATGTATGAACACTACTGAAAGCGGGAAAAACTGGATGAAGTGAAAGACCAGATGAGGAAGAATGAGATAGATATATTGGGTATACGTGAGACAAGACGGGAAGATCGAGCTCAGTAGCTGCAGCCACTTAAGTGTGGCCAGTATCCAGTATTCGGGAGATAGTAGGTTCGAACCCCACTGTCGGCAGCCCTGAAAATGGTTTTCCATGGTTTCCCATTTTCACACCAAGCAAATGATGGGGCTGTACCTTAATTAAGGCCACGGCCGTTTCCCTCCCACTCCTAACCCTTCCCTGTCCCATCGTCGCCATAAGACCTATCTGTGTCGGTGCGACATAAAGACACTAGGAAAAAAAAAAAGATGGGAAGGAAATGGAGACTTCTACAGCGATGAGTTTAGAGTAATTTATAGTGGTGGAGAGAAAATAGGAAAGCATGGAGTGGCACTTATAAGAGGAAAATGGTAAAATAATGACTGCAGTACCTACCATGTCAGCGACCGGTTAAAGATGGTGAAAATAAATAATGCACCTGTGGACTTGGTAATAATTCAGACATATTTCCCGACATCGCCTCATGACTTGGAAGAAGTGGAGACTATGTATAACGATACTGAAGAACTATTAAACTGACTAAAGAAAAAGGTGTCACAATAACGGGCGATTTTAATGCAACAGTGGGATCCCATACAGACAATAAGACAGTAGGAAATTTTTGCTTGGGGGAAACAAATCATAGAGGTGAAACTTTGGTAGATTTCCGTAGTCAAAATGATATGGTTATTACATACACATTATTTGAAGTTCCTTTTAGAAGAAGGTACACGTGGGAGGCACCAGGCAAAAGACGATTTCAGTTAGATTATATACTTATGAACCAAAGAAACAGGAATCAGATAAAATCATGCCACAGCTATCCAGGTCCCGATATAGATAGTGACCATACACTTGTGTTAGCCAAGTGCAACATTAGATTTAAAAGAACCAAAAGATCTATCAAAAAGAAGTGAAGAGTAGAAGGACTGAAAGAAGCAGCAACAAAAGTGGATTTTGAAGAATGAACCAATAAAGTAGAAAATGGAAGTGATGAGCCAATGCAGTGGAAAAACATCAAGATGACGATAATTGAAGCAACAAATGAGCCTTTAGGAAAAAGGAAATTGGAGCCCAGAAAACCTTGGATGACAGAAGAAATACTAAACTTAATTCAAAAAACCTTGGATGACTGAAGAAATACTAAACTTAATTCAAGCATGCAATTCTGGAAGGAAAACAATTTAGATGACTACAAAAGGATTAAAAATCACATCACAACCAAATGCAGGGAAGAACACTAGAAATGGACCAAAAGCATTGCTGAAGAGATAGAAGATATAAAAAGGGGAAAACAGGATCAACTTTATAAGAAAATCAGTGCCCTTCAGTACAAAACTAGAACGAAATGTGCAGTAGTAAGAAATCTAGAAGGAATATTACTGATAGGCAATGATAAGGTATGTGCTTGCTGGAAAGAATATATAGAAGAACTGTACAATGATAAGGACTTCAAGAATAAAAATAGTCTAATAGAAGGCATCAATGAGTGTGGAAGAGAAATGCAAGGTCCCCCAATCACGAGACATGAATTTGAACATGCCCTTCGGAGTCTGAAAGAAGGAAAAGCAATCGGTGTTGATGACATCCCAGCAGAATTACTGAAAAATGTAGGTAACAACATGAAAGACAAATTACTTGGAGTAATAAATGAATGCTATAAAAGAGCTCACTCGCACCATCTTCTGTTGTGACATGGCATCTGAGGTGGTGGGGGAGCAGCACAGCCTGTATATCTAGTGTGGCTTTGCTACATTGCAATAGACGGCAGTCACATCGAGCAGACGTCGTGAAGAGTAGATAAAAGGTATGGTGATCATTGATGGTGGTGGTAGTGGACCATAACTCTGAAGGTATTGGGTTTACAACCAATATTTATAGAATCTTTTATTTTTTCCCTTCGTTTGTTGTGTGCTCCCTCCTCTACAAATACTGGAACCTCTTTCAAGGACAGACTATATACTGATGAGATTGGATTTCCATTAGTTCGTAGGCCTATTATTTTGGCTGTTCAAATAGTGTGATCTACCCCCATAATTATTCTGACTATTTGGACGAAAACCGATGCCTTTGTAAGGCATATCCTCTGATGAGGATGGGTGGCATCTACTGTGTATAGGAAACTGCGTGTTAATGCAATGAAGGAAAGTTATGTGTGTGGTTGCAGGGATGCTGGGGACAGCACAAACATCCAGTCCTGAAATGAAATTGCGTATGGCTTTTAGTGCCGGGAGTATCCGAGGACAAGTTCGGCTCGCCAGATGCAGATCTTTTGATTTGACTCCCATAGGCGACCTGCGCGTCATGATAAAGATGAAATGATGATGAAGACGACACATACACCCAGCCTCTGTGTCAACGAAATTAACCAATCATGGTTAAAATTCCCAACCCTGCCGGGAATTGAACCCGGGACCCCTGTGACCACAGGCCAGCACGCTAACCATTTAGCCATGGAACTGGACATCCAGCCCTCAAGTCAAAAGATTTAACTATTTAAGATTAAAATCCCCAACCTAACCAGGAATCAAACCCAGGACCCTCTGAGCCAAAGGCCACTACACTGACTGGCCGAAGAGTCAGACACACTAAATGGTGGTAACTTCATATAATCCTACCATTAAAATAAATCAAGCAACAAGGCAGTATTCCTTTGGCCTAAGAACACCACATTTGTTCTCCCAAGATGGCTGAGTGGGGGAAAAAAATTAAGTATAAAACTCTAAATGTACATACCTGTTTCTTCAGTTTCTTCTTTTCCTTGTGAGTGAGT
The DNA here is from genome assembly GCF_040414725.1 of Anabrus simplex. Taxonomy (NCBI): domain Eukaryota; kingdom Metazoa; phylum Arthropoda; class Insecta; order Orthoptera; family Tettigoniidae; genus Anabrus; species Anabrus simplex. The sequence continues at coordinate 1,577,449,759 of NC_090265.1, forward strand.
TTCTTTTGGACTGGTGCTACACAGTGGGAAGGAAAAAAAGAGAAATTAATTCAAAGCTTCATAAGTTATCTATGATTTAAACAAATTTGTTTTGTTATACCCTTGAAGTTTATATGATATATTTCATTACTTTTAGATGTTTTCATGAAGGACAGTCTCACAGTCAAAAGGATACATTTAACATTGTATTTACAAATGTTGTAACTTTACGAACATGTGACCGGTAAGGCAATATGTTCTGGTATGACAAAATAAGGAAAAGTTTCTTTATTTAATAATAACAAAACAAGAATGACAATGCCTATACAAAGTAATTCTAAGGCCCAAAAATATTAACTGATACTCTCAGAATGAAATGGGTAAAGTCATTTTTTTTACAAAAAAAATTCTTGACAAATGGAAATTAAATTATATTACTGACACCTAGTTGGTACCCATTTATTCAAAAGAACATTTTTCAAACTATTTGGGACGAATTCCAACTAGTTTACTTGTGTATTCTGTGCTTATTTTTGCCCACTCCTCCCTCAGAGCATTTTTCAAATTTTCTTTATTTGAAATAGTGTGTTTTCATATTTCCAACTCCAATCTGTTCCAGATATGTTCAATTACGTTTAAAACCGGTGATCGGGGTGGAGGTTGAAGGACTTTGGGACGATTGCAAAGGCACCATTCCCTTACCACATCAGAAACATGTTTGGTATCATTGTCTTGATAGAAGATATACCTGTCTTGGATGCTCAGTTTCTCTGCAACGACTTTTAAGTAGTCTCTGAGAATTTGCAAATATCCATACTTCTGAAGTTTTCCTTCAATGAAATGTAGATTTCCTATTCCTGAAGCTGACATACAACCCCAGACCATCACTCCACCGCTTCCTTGATTTATTGTTGGTTGCACATTTTGTTTCTTGAGTGCTTCATTTGGCTTTCTCCATACATATTGCTGCCCATTTGAACCAAATATTTTGAACTTATTTTAGTCAACAAATATTACTTGCTTCCAGAAGTCCATATCCTTCATTATATGCTGACGTGCAAACTCCCAACATTACTTCTGATTCCTTTCTACAATGAGAGGCTTTCATCTGGCCAATCTCCCATTACATTTATTTTTCCTGAGAACCCTTCACATTGTTTTTGGATTAACTGATTTGTGACAATACTTCTCAACTTCTGCTGTCAGTACTGTTGCACTTAGTTTTGGATTCTTTTTCATCTGCCTCACTATCCACATTTTTTTCTCTTTGTCTAAATATTCATTTTGTGCCCTTTGTTATATTCCTTGAGACTGTATTGTCTTTTTTTTTAAATATCTTTCTACAATGTGTTGAATAGTACGACGACTTCTATTCGTTTCCTCTGCAATTTCCGTTAATGACTTTCCTGCTTTGAAATGGTATGTTACCTGTTCTCGTTCCTTTACTGTAGTGGGTTTACCCATTGCAAGCTTGCAGTAAATTCAACTCTCTTTTAACAACTTCGCAGACACACTAATACTACGGCTTGGTTTTGTTGGTCACAACTACGTCATAGGTGGTTTGTAAACATAAGTTGGACTGTATCATTTTGACTGACAGATGAATGGGGTGAACGTACAGTAGATCCATACCGGTACAATCATGTTTATGTTTACGATGACCTCTTTCTCCGTAAAGTATGCAGATTTTTTCAGGTTCTTTGCATTTTCTAAAACTCTATGCACTTTTAGATTCGATACCATACACACTTTTACAGGTCTCCTTCCCGTGTTTTTTCCTATTCTAAAGGCCTCGTCCATATCGCTCTCACTACAGAGTACCTTAACTTCTTCCATGATCAACAATGTCACCTTGTTTATCATCTCATTAAAATTCTTCAAGGTCATGTACTACTATATTTCTTTTCCAATCCTCCCTATCTCGTGATAACTCCTTCATTTCAAGTGTCATGACCCTTTCTTCTAAATCCATTAACCAATTTTTAATTTCCTCCTGATTGGACTAATTTTGATTCAGGCTCACCTTTGTGTCACTTAACTCTGCTTGTAGGTAACTCTTGATGTCCTTAAGCTCCTTGGTCTGGTCTAATAACATTTTCCTGGTCTTGTCCACTTGACACGCATCTTTCATTACCTCCTTTAGCTTTTCAATGTCCTCTCAAGGTAGTCCAGAGCCAGGGTTCATTTCAACACCAACAATCACTAGCAGAGCCATAACCACCACTGCCATTAACACCACTTTCGCTATATTAAGGGGACTGTCGACATTTTGGATGTATTTGATTTTTATCCTGCAATTCCACCTCCCTATAGCACACCTGTATTGTTCAATAGATACCACCATTCTTGTATTTCACACACACGCACTATTAACTCACAATCGGCACTTTACGTCCATACACCGCACCGCTAGATAGCAACTGTTGCGTTTATTAATTTCCTTTAATGCATTGGAGAAAGAAGCTCTGGATATTGGGCTAAATGCACAGAAACAGCTTTTTAACTCTGCAAACCCACTTTCCAGTGTTAGGCATTTGTGATAGATGACTGTAAAACTTAAGATGGCACTTCTTCATAACAAATGAGGGGAAATTTAAAGTACAGCTCTGCATTTGACCTCGTGTGATATTTGCGCTCAGACTGTTGATCTGGGCCGGGGATATTTCTTAGGAATTGCCCCTCTCTCATTTGGATCGTGTTGAGTGAGGGCCAAGCATTCAGCAGCATATTTATTTATTTATTCGTATCAGAAGCATACATTTTACATTGCATAATGGTACTTAATGACATACATATCAAATAGTGTCTGCCCAAAATTTTGCCAAATCACGGGCATTAGGTGTTGCAGCCATCAAGTCCTCTATTGTGCATCTTAAAGGACACTTACTACAGTTCATGAAATGGGCTGTGGTTTGGTCTTCACCACATTCGCATTGCCTGGATGTGCCAGGAAAGCCCCACTTTACCATATTGGTTCTTGATCTACCAACCCCAGTGCGAAGCCTGTTCAGCGATTTCCACGTAGACCAATGTTCCTCGTGTCCTGGGGGGAGATGTTCAATTGGTAGCATCCAATCAGCAAGTTGAGGATTTCTAGTTCTCCATAATCTCAACCGTGTGGATTGGGCAGATTCGTTTAAATCTTCGGTTGTATTCAGGAAACTCCTCCTAGACCTCAATCTTCGGTGGGCAGGTTCATATCCATTTAATGGGTGTGCACATGAGGCAAGTGCATATAAGGCTCAAGGACATACTACTGCAGTTTAGTGGCAGTACTTGGCCTGTCATGACATTACTCCAGCACAGGATATGTACAGTGTGTTCAATGTCCCGTTACTTCTTCATACAAGAGGGGGGCAGTGTTCTCCCCAGAAACTTTCAACAGCTGGGTGGCAGGAATGAGTAGCCGGGCGAGGAATACTATGTAAAAAATGAATACAAAAACTTCAGGGCATAAATGAAATGGCATATGGCTTTTTGTGCCGGGAGTGTCGAGGACAAGTTCGGCTCACCAGATGCAGGTCTTTTGATCTGACTCCCGTAGGCAACCTGTGCGTCGTGTTGAGGATGAAATGATGATGAAGACGACACATACACCCAGCCCCTGTGCCAGCAAAATTAACGAATTAAGGTTAAAATTCCCGACCCTGCCGGGAATCGAACCCGGGACCCCTGTGACTAAAGGCCAGCACGCTAACCATTTAGCCATGGAGCCGGCCAGGGCATTAACAATAATAATAATGTAACCTCAGCTACCCCGTGCAAACATTTTAATTTGAAGCCATCTGGCTGCCTGCTCGTCAATGCTGATGTTCAGTTTTACTCTAGGCCTACTAGAGGACAGACAGAGTAAACTGAGTCTCTCTTGGGCGTCTAAGGCTGTTTTAATGAATTTTGTTGGGTAAACACCAAATATGTCGCCAGAGATCTTTTAGACGCTGACATTGTACGACATGGAATGTTGCCCTTCAAAAATCCATGTACCTCTGCCAGGTTTGAACCCACTATCTCTGCCACTGATCCACGAAGGGCAATAACAGTAATATCAAACAGGTAAACATTAACTAATTTAGTGTTATTATCACAAACAAGATGTCCTAGTGTTCTACTGCTTGTTTATAATCAAACACCGGGGTCTACCCCTCGGTTGCTGTAGATTGCCATACGGGTTTGTGACGTCATGAGGAATCCAGTGCTCTCGTGCGTTTCCATGCTAATCCAGATACCGCTCGTGCACGACACTACATTACAGTCAAACTAAACATTTAAACTTTGATGTAATTGATGCGATATGCTAACAATAATGATTTATCATTTAAATGAACATTTTTACAGTATTTACATTTTAATTTGGAGCACGCAATGACGCGAATATGTATTAATATTACATAACTAGCACGTATCTGGGTTGTGTTAGCCAGGCGGTCTGTGAAAACGGCAGGGCAGTGTGCCTACTAAAATGGTCCTAGGGAGAACACTAGGGGGGATCAAATATGTCACGGGTGAACAATGTAGTGGAAGGGGAAAATGTTTATTGAATACTTTATTTGTAAAGTGTGGTAATATGTTTTATTTGTAACGACCTAATCTGTACAGTGTAATATTTGTAACATATGTATTTGTAAATAGTAGATTTCAGTTCTGTACTTACTGGAAGTATCTAGAAAATTGTTACATGAATTTTTGAACAGGGTGTGTTGCCTTTTGTTGGTTATGTGTTCTAGAAGGCATTTTCTAACTTTTCTGGAAATGGAAGATTTGCGAACGTGCGTATTCGAGAAATTTAAAGTTAGCGACTGAGGTAGGAATTGTGATTGGTGAATCTAGGTGATGATAGGCGGACTCAAGCATTCTGATTGGCTACTCCAAGGCCAGGGTTTACCTTTATATAGAGTGCGAGGCAGCATTTCGTCTTCTTGTCTTGGCCTGGTCTGCCTTAGTCTGTCTGAAGTTTTACGTCGTGTGCGACGCCTCGCTACTGGGGATGGGCCACCTTTGGGTAAGCACGGTTGAATTCCTTTCCGGCCAAAATTTCTGTAATGTTCGGTTGCTATTTCATGTAAGAGTCTGCCCTAGCCTAACCTAGATTCGCCAAATTAATTATTTATGACGCCTTAGCTTCTCAGCTGGGCTTGCCTGTTTGTTTTCGAGGCATTCCCTTTTCTTGTTTCACTAAATATGTAGATTGTAGTTTAATATATTTACCTTGCGATTTGCCTCTAGTAGTTGTCACTTGATGTACGCTAGAGTTTTGGAGAGTACGTTTACTTCACTGTAAATTGCATTGTACAACTGGATTTGTAACTAGATGTATAGTTGGTTTGAAATTTTGAACTTGTAGGAAGGTATTATCAAAGAACCTCTAAGTTATGTGTATCACAGAGCATGTAGTTCGTAAGTTGCAAGTTGGCGGATTTTGTTTGGAATGTATTTGTAAAATCCATTTGTAAATAATATTTTCCAAATTTAAGGATCACAGTTAATTATTTCAGAATCTGCAATCTAAGCCATATCCATGCCTTCGGTTAGGTCCTAGCTCCTTCCACCTTCCTGGTTTATTGTCCACCAGTTGGCCCTACTGATATTTATGTATGTTGTTGTCGGCGGAGATCCGCGTAGTTCCAGCTGATGTTCAACTGTGTGTGAAGTTTTTTGGTACTACATAATGGCACTTACCTGCCTTTACTGTGTTAAATGTTTTGTTTTAGTGTAACCGCTGTAGTAAATGTTACAAAATATAAACAGGTTTTAAAAAATTTATTTATTAAGGCAATTACAATTCATTTTTCCACATAGTGTCGTGCTTTGGAAATGCATTTGTCCCAGCGTATGATCAGCTTTTTGGTACCCTCATTGTAAAAAGAAAAAGGCTCGCGTTACCAGCCAATTGTGCACAAAGTCTTCTACACTCTTGTCATCTTCAAATTGTTGTCCTCCTAGAGCTTCTTTAAGCGGTCCGAACAAATGGAAATCACAGGGCAATAAGTCCGGGCTGTAAGGAGGATGATCAAGTGTAGTCCAGTGCATTTCCTGTAGCTTGGATATAGAACTGCAGTATGGGGCCGCACATTATCGTGGAAGAGGATGACCTGTCGAATCGGTCTTGTCTATTGCGGCGATATGCAACCCTTGCCTTGTAAAACAGCTCGCAGTAGTAAGCAGCATTGACTGTACATCGCTCATGCAAAAAAAATATTTAAAAAATATAAAAAATCTGTCAGCAAAATGCCTCGCCGATCGAAAAAACGGTTTGCAAGAACCTTGACAGCTGACATTGGAGTCATGGCTTTCACTGGTGCTGCCTCCGCTTCCCTCTGCCACTGCTTACTGGCCTGTTTGGATTTGGGAGTGTAGTGGTGGAACCATGTTTAGTCACAGGTGACGATCTGACTCAAAAATGCATCACTTTCTTCTTCAAACCTTGCTGTAAGCCTCTGACAGACCTCTAAACGTCTCAGCTTCCGATTTTCGGGCAAAAGACGAGGGATCAATCTTGGAATACACTTTATGGAACTGTAGGTAGTTTGTGATGATTGTTTGACAGCTCCCATAACTGATTACGACATGTTCTGAAATTTCTAATACTCTCGCCCGACGATTTTTGTCAATAATGTCTTTAACTGCACTAATGTTTTCGTCTGTAATGCTGGTCCGAGGACGGGGAATGTGTTGCTGATTTTCCACATGTTCTCGTCCTTTCTTGAACTTTTTATGTGAGGCAAACACATGCATCCTTGACAATGTTTAATCACCGAACTGTGCAGTCAATTTCTGGCAAATTTCTGCCATTGTAACTCCTTTACAAGGAAGAAAATTTCTAATCATGCATTGCACAGTGGAGGGGTGCATCTGTTGCAACGACATCATGAGCGTTACTGATGAAACGATGAGAAATATCTAACAGCACGCTCTCTCCACTCCTAACGGTCCTGCCTAAGCGTAGCAGAAGCCCGGAGCAATCCTACAAACTGTTGATGTTCAGAAACAAAAATCCTGTTAATATTTGATCGAACTTTGTATACTGTAGACCGTTTCATGTTCGTACCACCAGCAGTTGCAACACCTCCAAAGGCGTTACCACCGCCCGCAGCTGTTTAATATGCTCAGTGCTGATTACGTGCTGGGCATGTGATGCTAGTTTATAAGTGTGAGGGGAGCACATGCCTAGCGTGTCATGGGACGAGTACTAGAAAATGTTAACCACAGCTTTCCCACATGGTAAGAAAGATGCTTCTTGTCATCCCGCACAACGTTTAAGTCCAATCTACTAACAGATTCATCTGTACCTACATTTCCACATGCATATTCCATTTCCTGCGTATCTCCCATCCACAGTCTTCGTCATACGTCATCTATTTTTTTGGATCTTGAGCAGCAAGGCAACTTCAATGCGAGGTGAGACACTAAATTTTCTGATTATTATTACTTAAGAATAATTACAACTGAACTTGCAATTGTCATTTACTGAGCTCAATAGCTGCAGTCGCTTAAGTGTGGCCAGTATCCGGTATTCGGAAGATAGTGGGTTTGAACCCCACTGTCGGCAGCCCTGAAGATGGTTTTCCGAGGTTTCCCATTTTCACACCTGACAAATGCTGGGGCTGTACCTTAATTAAGGCCATGGACGCTTCCTTCCCAGTCCTAGCCCTTTCCTGTCCTATCATCGCCATAAGACCTATTTGTGTCCGTGTGACGTAAAGCAACTTGTAAAAAAAAAAAATTATTTATTACTGAACCACATTCATGAGCAACAAGAAAGAACTTGTAGTAATCATTCCTGACTGTGTCATGATGCGTATGCTATAATTTTATTTATATTTTGTTCGCATGGCCGACAATGCAGTTCCCTCAACATCACAACAGGGTTCCCGCTAGTAGCCTAAATCTGTTTTACCTGTATTTTATCTGGGATATTCCAGTTTTCCCTGCATTAAATTTAGTGGAACATGGTACATAAGAGTGATACTCTAGCATGTTTATCATATTCTGGAATGATCATCTTGAAACATATTTTGCACGAACACTTGCAATGTCATAAAATAATTGAAATAAATATATCATAAGTCAAGCTAAAACTTATCATAAGTGCCAATCTATGAAGTGGATATCAGTAATCTCATCATACACAGACACTACAAAAAACGCTACAACCAACGAAAATGAACTACATTGCTCACAGAAAGCCATCAGTCAATCACTCTTCAAACTAATACCTCTGTTCATCAGGGACCTTATTCTTGAAACTGGCAATAGTGAGCTTGTCATGTTGTGTTCACAGGTGACACACTCATAACAGAAAAGTATGGATTAGTGTTCAGAAACCCAGGAATAAGTTCCCAGTTTCTTTAGCAAATGGAAGTGTCATCTGAATACGTATGCTGGTCAACCAGTGTGCATAGAAACAAGCACCACTGACACATTCCATTAAAAAAATATATATATATATTTTCTGTGATAATTTTGCTTTTCCACAATAATTATTTCTCCTTAATACTGAGGCAAAATCTGTAATAATTATGGGCAGTCCATAATAGTTAGCACCTCTACGTTATGTAAATGACATAGGTAACTTTTAAAACATTGGGCGTTCTAAAAAGAACTTTAAGATTAGAGGTATTGCCTTCTTAATTTATAGTACACACCTAAAAAAAAAAATGTTTTTCACTGTTTGTATTTTTGTATGTGAAGAATGTTCGCTCTGCTGCATGACAGACAGACATCAGAATGACTTGTAAACACTACCCGTTAGTGGCCGTGGAGGTAATACAGTCTCAGAACGGTCTAGAAGAGTCTGCTGTTACTGTTACCTGTGAACACAACATGACAAGAGCACATTTGTGTCCTGTGCAGTATACAGACATGCCTCGACAAGTAATTACCACTTCTGACCGCTTGCGCATAGTGGCACTGCATCAGCAAGGCCCGTCTGTGAGGGCAATTGCCAGCCTGGTTAGTGTATACCATAACAATGTCGTCACTATGGCGTGACATAAAATGTTGAAGATCGTCCTCCCAGTGGTCGTCCGAGGTCAACAACAGGAGCTTAAAACTGTTGCGTGTGAATCCTAGTTCGCAAGAACCGGGCAGACACCACAACAGAACTGCGTAATGCCTTACGGCATCAGAAATAGTCTCCATAGGGACCACCTACACTCAAGAGTTCCTTGGCAAGCACTTGCACGTTCATCCCAACACTGCGGTCCCAGGTACAGATGGGTAAGGGAGTACTTGGAATTGACTCTGGAAGAATAGCGGCAGTTCCTCTTCATGGATGAGTGCCGAATGTGTCTGACGCAGGATAATTGCTAGAGGGCAGTTTGGAGAGACTGAGGTAATACCAGACGAGTCCCGAGTGCGAACATGCCCAACAGGGAGGAAGATCTATCATGTTTTGGGGCGGCATTATGTATGGATGTCGGACGCCACTCATCGTTGTAGAGGGCAATATGACTGGTACATAATACCAGAACAGAGCCTCAAAAGCCTTGTGGACAGCATGCAACGATGGGTCCAATCATGCTTCACTTCATGGGGTGGGGTAAGACCATACTGAGAGACAGAATCAGATTCCCATGTTCGATAGGTGGATGCATGTTGCTAAAGAATAGCATTTGTCTTGTGCCTGTCATTGCCTTTTCTTTACACCAATCATGTTATGCTTGGCATGAAGTATGTATTTGAATCCCATACATTCCCTGGGGTCATCAACAACCTGGAAACCTGGAACTCCAGGGGATGCACAATTTTTTTTTCAGTTGTGTATTATAATTTAAGTTTCATGAGAACTAAGCAATTACAAATTAATGGAGGGAAAGTTACTATCTACAAACATTTAATTTTACTAATCAAAGTAAGGACCCTGTAATTTCGTTATCATTAACAGTGAATTGTAAGCTACACCACTAACTAATGCAATACTAGATATGTCGCACACCTCGTGTACTGCCACCTTTTGAGCGGTTAGCACAAGTATGTCTTTTTCATTCACTTTTTCTCTACCACACACATTCACTCTATCTGTCTATTTTTCTCTCAAAGTACTACTCATTGAGTATAACTCGCTTAGTCTACATATCGGTCTCGTCCGATCATTTCGTTTGGGTCCAGTCTTAAACTGAAAGTTAATTTTGATGTGACAAGCCATTCCCTGTGTATTCCCTGTATATTTTCTGCATTTTTCTTTACCCGTGCTCTCTCCGTTTTCCCTGTTTTTCCAGAAAATGGGCACCCTGCACAAGGCCCACACAATAAGAGACATGCTTTGACAGAAGAAATGCTGCTCCAGCAGTTTTGCAATGATAAAGACATTGTGACACAAACTTCTATGATAGAGAAGTGTAAATATGAATACATTTATGTTTGTAATCATACTTTAAACATTTCTATGTTATCCGCAGTAAATAATGCACAGTGATCTACCAACACGCCTGGCATGTGATCCGTTTGATGACCAGTATTAGCTGCCTCTGTGGATCCGCAGTAGAGTGTCGGCCTCTGGATCCCAAGATAGCGGGTTCAAACCCGGCAGAGGTAGTCGGACTTTTGAAGGGCGGAAAAATGTCCATTTGACACTCCATGTCGTACGTTGTCGGCATGTAAAAGATCTCTGGTGATGCATTTGGTATTTACCCGACAAAATTAATTAAATCTCAGCCATATGGAAATTCCAAGTTCCCATGGAGGGAATTAGATATTTTTCCACCAATAGAGCATATCAAAATCAGATCAAAAATTAGATGTATGGCTTTTCAGGCGTTTGCTCTATTAACCAGCATTTTGTCTTAGGTCCGACACTAGACTCTTCAGAGTGGGAAGTGTCAGACCCTACCCACTGATGCTGGGGTGTATGCAGGTGAACTTATCAGAAGCCTTTTATGAGGCACAGTCTGATAACTGCATACGGGAGATATCCACAATGGAATATTTACAAAGGAAAACTGGCACTGCTGATAGTACCTGGCAAGACACTTATCCTGATGAATGAAATAAGGGCATATGTAGGAGTTCTAATTTATATGGGATTGGTTGTTTTACCTTCATTCTTTACGATATGAGTAACTGACCAGCTCTCACAGCTCATGGAAACAGACAGCTGAACTTCCGGCACAACTTGGTGCAACAGCTGATCGGGAACTTCACGTCCCGCAAAGGAAAATAAGTTTACCCATCAGCTGTCCATCCCCTAAATTATTTCATTCTCATGTGAAGATACCTGGTCGTGCCAAAGTGTGTGTTTTGTATTTACAAATGAAAACTAGGGCTGCCTCTGGGAAAGGCAAACAAACAACATTCAAATGTAAGCAGTGCGATCTACCACTGTGTAGGACAGGGTGCTTTTTGGAATACGATCAGGAGCGAAATGTGGATATTCAAAATTAGGGTGAGTATGCACCAATCATTTCGGAACGAAATGCAAAATAAATTATTACATTTATATCTTTATTCATTTCACTTCTAGTTATTTTCTTTTAAAGGGTGGTATTATGCTGCTGTGCCTATTGAGATTTAAAGGACTCTGTCAGAAAACATGGTAATTACGGCTGGGCATCTGCCTTTGAATGGGGAATGGCAAAGGGTTAATATGGGAAGGACAGTTGATTCAGAAAGAGATGGAGGAATATTCTGGACATAGTATTAGCCAACATGAAACTGTTTTTGTCGTAGTTAAAAATAAATGTGATAGAAAGGAAGGTCTTAAAATTAGGACTATTAGGCAGTACCATATCGCTGATAAAACAGTCATGAGGGAGTTTAAAAAAAGTAACTATGATCGGTGGAAAACTGTAAATAAATAAAAATGTAAGCAGACTCTGGGATGGATTTAAAGCAATTGTTGAGGAATGTGAAAACAGGTTTGTACCTTTAAAGGTGGTAAGGAATGGTATAGATCCACTATATTATAACAGAGAAGCAAACACCCTGGTATTTGCTGATGATGTGCTTTTATGGGGAGAGACAGAAGCTGAAGTTCAGAAGAAACTTAATGAATGGAACAACACATTCAAAAATTTTGGACTGAAGATGAGCAAAACAAAGACGGTGGAAATGACCATCAACAGAGAAGGAACAAGCTCAAATATATTTCTGGAAGGAGCAAAAATCGAATCAGCTTCCCACTTCAAGTACCTCGGAAGCACAATATTGAAAGACAACACTGTTAGGCAGGAAATACTCAGCAGGACACAGAAAGCATCAAACTTCTACAGTCAAGTCAGGAATCTCCCCTGGGACTGCAAAATACCACAGAAAGCGAAAACAATCATGTACCACACTTACTTCGTACCAATCCTCGCGTACGGTTTAGAGACATGTACCCTACTAAACAAAGACTTCAGTAGAATCCAAGCAACTGAAATGAGATTCATTAGAACTAATGAACCAAAGAACCAGAAAGGACAAAATCAGAAATAAAGTGAATAGGAAAGTACCTGGTATTGAGGTTCCTATTATCAGTGTCATAAAGAAACGCAGACTTCAGTGGTATGGGCACGTAATGAGAATGAACAGGGAAAGACCTGCCAGAAAATATTTCGACCTTAATCTCGTAGGAAGAAGACCACAGGGAAGACCAAGAAAACATTGGATAGAGACTGTAAGATCAGATGTGGAGGAGAGAGGATAAAATGGGAGGATGTACTGAATCAAAGATGTATGAAGACAGGAGATGGCGAGCGCTTGTACACCACACCCGGGAAACTGGAGTTGGGAAATGATGATGATGAAGTAAAGAGACTAAGGAGGAGGTGCAGATTGGAAACAAATACGGTACTTAGAAATGGGTGTGGAAGGAGAAATAGAAGGAACTACTAGAAAATTGAATCTAGCAAGGAAGTCAGCTAAGGTAACATAATGGCAAGCATAACTGACAGTCATACAAATTTTAGTAAAAATTATAAGGTATGCATAGGTACTTTATGGCAGAAACAGGTTCCAAGAAGGACATTCCAGGAATCATTAATGAACAAGGGGAGTGTATATGTGAGGAAAAGGCAGAAGTATTCCTTCAGCAGTACGTACAGATTGTTGGTTACAGGGATAATGTCCAATTAGCAGCGCTGATTAATATTAAAGAAGTTTTAAAAGTTACCTATGATAACGACATTTACAATAAGATACAAAAGTTGAAAACTAGAAAAGCAGCTGGAATGGATAAGATTTTGGGGGGATATACTAAAGACATAGTTTTAGGATCACATAGTAGAGAAGATCTACAAAATACTATGGGCAGGTTACAAGAGTATGTAGACAACAATAGACTGACAAACTCAGATAAGACAGTTCTAATGATATTCAGAAAAAGTGGAACAACAGCCGCTGCGAAAAAGATAACTTATAAAACAAGAAACTTAAGTATTTACGAATCACCTTTCAAACAACAGCAACTTCCTTCAGAATAAACATAAGATAAAAGTCAGCTGTGGAAATCAAGAACATATATGACATTAACGAGCCCACCAAGATATCGTCACCTAGGTGTGAGATGGACAGTATGCAATGGTATGATGATAAACCAGGGGGGTCTCTTCCCGCATCGCTCTCACTTGTTTCTCTCCCTGGCCGCCTTCCGCGTGACGTCATGTGATATGAGACAGCGCTCGCCTGTCCTGCTGACACGTATTACCACTACAGTCTAAAATGGTCATAACTTCTGAACCATTCATGCAAATAATGTCCTGACAAGGTTACTGTAATCCTTATAAAATACTGGATGAGGTCAAACAATTTATTTTGATGAGGAACTCGAGGATAATATCGAAATATTTATTTAATATTAAGGAGTTATATTTTTACCACGGACTATAGCATAAAATCGCTTCTAGAGGACAGCCGGTTGGAAATAGGTATGTGCCATCACAGACTTTTTTGTAGAGGTTCTATGCTCTACAATTCGTATGCTTACACTTGGGGTCTATTGTTGATGGTTCACGCAGCGTAAGCCAAGAAAGCAAGTGACCGACTGACCAACATTTTTGTCTCTTTCTACGTATTTACTGTATATCGGATCACGGACACATAATAATTTTATAGTGGTTCACTACGTGAACAGTGTTTGTGTTGTCAGTATCTGAAGTAGAACCACTGTACTGATTAAAATGCAGTCAACATACTATGGAAACGTGTGGCGCTATAAATTGTCAGCATGTAAAAGAACTCCCATGGGACAAAATTACGGCACCTCGAGTCTCAGAAAAATGTAAATGTTGTTAGTGAGACGTTAACACAAATAACATTATTATTATTTTGCATATTATAAAGAAAATAACGACAACAACCATCATAGACAGTTAGTTTGCTACTGTGATGGCATAACAATACTTCCTCTTTAGCAATGCTTGGTTGTTGAAACATTTCGTAATAAACTCTTGAATATCTCCATTATTACATCTCGTACGGTAAAAAGGTGTCAGATATAAATGACTCAATGAAAATTATATTTTCTATAATTATTGTTATGTGCTAATAGCCAGGCTGAGTAGCAACTCAAATGGTAGAGCGCTGGCCTTCTTAGCCCAACTTGGCAGGTTCGAACCTGTCTCAGTCCGGTGGTGAAGGTGCTCCAATACATAGTGGGACGTAAAATCCAATAACATTAACATTATTATGTGCTAATAACTTATATTTCTGAATATAATTCAAAGCTCGTGAAATAATACAGTATCCGTGATCCGATATACAGTAAATAGGAAGAGAGAAAAATGTTGTGCGAGAAGAGACCTGTTACTGGATCTCGGTTATTTCAAAAGGGGGCGTCACACACCCCAGTCATGAGTGGTTAAAAAACAAAGCCCAGTTTGAAATTTCATTTGGTGTGTTTCATGGAAAGACTGTATCCAGATGCAAAAACATAATGAAAACTCTTATTTCTATTATTAAGTCAAAATTTCCGGTATTCCATGACAAAATAATTTGTCTCTACGTAAGGACCAGGACATTTATTAGGATATGGCATTTTAATGCAAAGTGTAAGGAGCTAGCACTGAGAAAATATGCCAATAAGAAGGCTAAGCTTTGGGCTGGTTCATCAAGTAGCCTAATTAAGTCTCCTGACACATACGTTTTAATAATTTAATATAATTCCATAAAGATGTCGATATGATGTATATTTTCCTATGCCATTCGATATAAATATTTACTTCATCAGGAAATAAATTAATTATTTTGAGTTGCATGGTAATATTTTATTTCTTATCGTATTACATGTCATGTATTTTATATTTGATGTTCTACCTGCTCAGCATGTGACTAAATTTAACGCATGTTCATGTTTTTAAATCTATTGGAAGTGCCGTTACTTATCGAATCGGACCAAACCAGACTATTATTTGATGAAAGATTGAGAAGATGTTTCACAGGCACGAGGACTCACAGGCTTGCTGTACTGCGACTGTGTACCTTACTCGCTATCGTTCATATCGCTCCAGCCAATGGAAGCTTCAACCGCCGGAGTAGCCTACCTTTTATTCTACTTACCTTGAGGATAAACGGTGTTAAAAGTCATGTTGTGAGTTTCACAAATAAGAAAAGACCACTCAGTTTTAATTACTGCTTTGTTGGGGTGAAAGTTCCGTATGGGAATCATTGTAATGCAAAAATACTACCAGTAATAACATACGGCTTAGAACTAACTTGAGAAAGGCTAACAGTTGGAGACTTAAACACAACAGAAAATGTGAAAGCAAGATATTTAAAGCGAGTTCTTGGAATCTCCAAAATGACAGCTTCAAGTTTAGCATATGGGATAAATTATAAAACAAGAAATTTAAAGTTTGTAAATATGAGCTAGCCAACGAGCCATTCTTAATAGAAGAGCAGGAACTTCTCAAAACCAGACAAGAAAAAAGGAAGATGATTCACCTGGACTTCTATTCTACAGATGCCATGCTAGATCGTAATTGGACAGGTCCGAATAATCGCTTGCGCAGCGCTCTTACAAGATTAGCAGTACATGGCTTTCATCATAAGATGTGCATACGAACAGGTTTTCAACAATGTGTGTGTGCCTTGTGCAGGAATTTATGTGAATGGTATCACTTCAACACCTCTAAAGAAAGAATTAAATCACTGCTGGAACATAGTGAAAATTAGATTAAGCTGATCATACTTATGTAGGGCCTATGTCATATTATGGCCTTTTGGCTGAAATAAATTCTTATTACGTACCACCATATCTGAAGTACTTATCTGATAATTGTTTGCATGAAGGAGCTATACCAAATGAATGGAGAGTTGCTATACTAGCCCGTGTGTATAAAGGAAAGGGTGATAGACATAAAGCTGAAAATTACAGGTCAGTCAGTTTGACATGCATTGCATGTAAGCTTTGGGAAAGCGTTCTTTCTGATTATAATAGACATGTTTGCAAAATTGATAACTGGTTCAATACAAGGCAGTTCGGGTTTAGGAAAGGCTATTCCACTGACACTCAACTTGTAGGATTCCAGCAAGATATAGCAGATATCTTGGATTCAGAAGGTCAAATGCTTTGTATCACGATTGATCTATCTAAGGCATTAGATAGAATGCATCATGGAAGACTACTGAAAAAATGAGTAATAGGAGTGAAGAAGAGTCACTGAATGGGTGGCTACATTTCTAGAAAATATATCTCGGAGAATAAATTAGAGAAGGCGAAGCATTATCTGACCCTATAATAATTCAGACGGGAATTCCTCAAGGCAGTATTATTTGACTTTTATGTTTCCTTATTTATATAAATGATATGAGTAAAGAAGTGGAATAAGAGATAAGGCTCTTTGCGAATGATGTTATTCTGTGACCTCGACAATGTTGTGAGATGGACAGTATGTACAATATAACTATTTATAATAGTTTATTTAAATCCGCCTTGATCAATACACTCATTAAATGAAAGAAACATTATTTATTAAACCATACATGTTTCGGGAAATCTCAACCATTCCCTTCATCAGTGGTTAGATCAAAGAATAACATAATATGACACAATCTTTTGTTTTACAATTTGAAGGAGTACTGTGTCCCAATACATCATGTCAAAGAGTAAAGAGAACTTATGAAATATTATAAAAATGATCAATACATACAATTTTGGTTGAACTGAATGAGAAACACTATACAAATTTACGATCTTCAAGTTTTTCTTCTTTTCTTCTTCTTATTGTTCCTTAAATGATTATATGCTAGCCTAAACTTGAAGATCATAAATTTGTATAGTGTTTCTCATTCAGTTCAACCAAAATTGTATGTATTGATCATTTTTATAATATTTCATAAGTTCTCTTTACTCTTTGACATGATGTATTGGGACACAATACTCCTTCAAATTGTAAAACAAAAGATTGTGTCATATTATGTTATTCTTTGATCTAACCACTGATGAAGGGAATGGTTGAGATTTCCCGAAACATGTATGGTTTAATAAATAATGTTTCTTTCATTTAATGAGTGTATTGATCAAGGCGGATTTAAATAAACTATTATAAATAGTTATATTGTACATTCAGACCAGTCAATACGGACCAAACACAATATTAACCTATCATGGTTAAGTTTATTAACAGATGGACAGTACGCGATGGTATGATGATAAACAGGGTTCCATATGGGAATCATTGTAGGTACCTAGGTGTTAATATAAGGAAAGATCTTCATTGGGGTAATCACATAAATGGGATTGTAAATAAAGGGTACAGATTCTCTGCACATGATTGTGAGGGTATTTAGCAGTTGTAGTAAGGATGTAAAGGAGAGGGCATATAAGTCTCTGGTAAGAGCCCAACTAGAGTATGGTTCCAGTGTATGGGACTCTCACCAGGATTACTTCATTCAAGAACTGGAAAAAATCCAAAGAAAAGCAGCTTGATTTGTTCCGGGTGATTTCCGACAAAAGAGTAGCGATACAAAAATGTTGCAAAGTTTGGGCTGAAAAGACTGGGGAGAAAGGAGACCAGATGCTCGTGTAAGCGGTGTGTAAATTAATACAAATATTGATTTGCTTTCCACCTATTCAATACAAATACTCTCAAAAATGATAGTTTTTACATGTAATAAGCGGTATGTTACAAGTTATACATCTCATCGTTGGGTCCATATTGAGCAATATATACCTTTCTAAATAAAGTTTGATTCAATACAGTATGATTTTTTTTGATTTAGGCCTACATAAAAAGCTTTACAGTATTATGTCTTAACGGGACATGTTTCGCCCACATTTTTGGGCATCATCAGCCGTTGTTCCTACACACTTCAATGAAAGCACACAAAATCAAGATCATACAACCCAATTAACTAGGAGAACACACTCCTCATTGGATATTAAAGACTGAACAATTCAAACTAACTAATGTTACCCGAAAAGATATAAAGTATAACAATTTAGTTATTTATCTAATGTTCAACAAGTGTAGACTCGCTCTTTTTAAATAGAATAATTTATGCAATATTGTTTTTTTATATAGGCCTATAGCACATTTCACCAATCAGAATAATTTAAAACAGCCGGATGTCTCCACAGATCATATACAGCGTCTTCATTTATGCTTGGCAAGGACTTTCTCGCTCGACCTTGGCCGCCAGTAACGGTTCAGTTGCCGTGCGTATGTACGGCACAATACGGTGCTCAAAATCATTACCATGCATTATACTCACCATGTTTAGAGTTTATGCACAAAATCATTATCATGCATTTTACTCACCATTTTTACAGTTTATGCTGAAAATGTTCCCCACGTGCTGCCAGACATAATCGGCATCTCCTAATGAAGTTTTTGGTTACTCTACCAAGTTCTTCAGCACTGATGGATGCAACTGCAGCTCTTATAAGTTTAGTGTGTGAGGGGTGTTCCCATAAACTACATTTTGTAACATTCCCCGCAAATAAAAATCACATGTCGTTAAATCTGGGCTACGAGGGGGCCGCAGATTTTTACTTATGATCCTCGTACCAAACACGCTTCAGTCTATTTTTATTGTTTACTGAACCTGTACGTTTGAATCTCTTGGCCAGTTGTTTTATTGTCCTATTGATAGGAATGGGTCTCCCTCGAAATTTAGCTCGAAACTTTCGTCTTGTCCTAGCGCACGATTTTCTCCACTTAATGTAAGTGTTGTGCAGATATACACGTTCATGTAACGAATATTTCACATACATTACAGCACTATACACAATCACAATAAAACACTATACAATACGACATACAGTACGCAGTAGCTTCATTGAACACCCTACTATGTTGGAGCTCGGCTCTTAGCAACTGCAGGAAATGCCGGAAACCGCGCGCGGCTCTTAGCAACTGCAGGAAATGCCGGAAACCGCGCGCGCCAGCGGCCGGTAATCGGCGGCCAAGGTCGAGCGAGAAAGTCCTTACCAAGCATAAATAAAGACCCTGTATTTATACAAAAACATATTTCATCAAATAGGCCTAGTATCCAAGTTAGCTTGACATTTTTAAGTATTTTATTCAGGAACAAATACTTAGAATCTTGGCTATTTTGATTGTTGAGTGTAAGAACAATGGCTGATGATGCCCAAAAATGTGGGCGAAACATGTCCTGTTAAGACATAATAATGTAAATGAATAAAAATCATACTGAAAAAGTGGATTCGCAAAAAAAAAAACTTTATTTAGAAAGGTAAGTGGTATATTCCGAGCTGTCAGTGGAGAGATGGCATGGAACGACATTAACAGAGGAATAAGTTTGAGTGGTGCCCTTAAAAGTAGGAAAGATCACAATATGAAGATAAGTTGGAATTCAAAAGGACAAATATTTGTTCATAGGAGGGGAGTCAGGGATTGGGATAACTTACCAAAGGAGATGTTCAATAAATTTTCAATTTCTTTGCAATCATTTAAGAAAAGGCTAGGAAAACAACAGGTAGGGAAATGCCACCTGGGCGACTGCCCTAAATGCAGATCAGTAGCGATTGATGTGTTGAGATGCGGGCATTGTGTGAAGTCAATGAGACTTTTGTAGTCGCCCTAATTGATCCATCTGCATCTACTTCTTAACCTTATAGCCTACATGACTATGATGTGCATAATTTGTGAGCATTTCTTCTAAATAACCAAATTTTGAGATTTCTTCTGTTCACATAATGACCAATCCAAACTACAGCTTCATCTTACAATAGCAAAGAATTATGGTATACTTCTACCATATTGAAGAGGAATGAATATACTTGTGATGGCAGAACTGATGTAAGCATTTAAAAGGAAGATTGTTTTTAGGCTGAATAGTTATAAATGTGGCATTAGTTCAGCCCATAGACTGGCGTAATTTGTAATGTTACAAGTGAGTGGAAGTAGTGAAATCTTACTTGGAGAGTTCTACCATATTGAAGAGGAATGAATATACTTGTGATGGCAGAACTGATGTAAGCATTTAAAAGGAAGATTGCTTTTAGGCTGAATAGTTATAAATGTGGCATTAGTTCAGCCCGTAGACTGGCGTAATTTGTAATGTTACAAGTGAGTGGAAGTAGTGAAATCTTACTTGGAGAGCGTCTCAGAGGAGAGATGCGTTCTTTGCGATGTCCAGGAACCCACCATCCCACCCCCAGAAACACATTTACTTTTATAACCAAATTAAGATTATTACACACCATGTTCATTTCTGAAGTAGCTACTTGTAATCTTATTGGCCAATGTAAAGTGGCACGTGACCTTCACGTCAAGTATGTTGATGATAATCCGTTACCAACTGCGGCACAATAAAAGCGCTTCGGGGCTTCTAACAGCTGTCCAGACCAATGGTCTTGTCCACGGCAAGAATCCTAAGCATCCAGACCAATCGTCTTTTCTAGATCTCATCCTAACCGTATACGAAACTAGGGGCCTAACGCTGCTTCTAACAGTCCAGACCAAGGGTCTTATCCACGGCAAGAATCCTAACTGTCCAGACCAATCGCCTTGTCCACGGCAAGAATCCTAACCGGCCAGACAAATAATCTTGTCTAGATCCTATCCTAACCGTATACGAAACTAGGGGCCTAACACCGCTTCTAACCGTCCAGACCCATGGTCTTGACCACGGCAAGAATCCTAACCGTCCAGACCAATGGTCTTGTCCACGGCAAGAATCCTAAATGTCCAGAACAATCATCTTGTCTAGATCCTATCCTAACCGTATACGAAACTAGGGGCCTATGGCCGCTTCGCGGATGGCAAGAATGGGAAACGATTCGAAGCATAGTTCCTAAGTAGAGGGGTTGGCAGCACTGAGCACTACTGCAGAACATCCTTTCCAAGAAGGCCGCGAGCGAGAAAACAAATGACAGTTGTTACGCGTAGTGGTCCACGGGCTGAACTAATGATATAAATGTAGGTTTATGACAATAGTGTAATAATAGGTTTTTTGGTTTGTCCAACCCTTGTCCTGTTTCTCTATGGGGTCGGGTATGAGGTGAGATGAATCTGTTGTGGTGGGTTTTTATGTCCGGATGCCCTTACTGATATCAACCTCATCAGAGGTGTTAATGAGATGAAATGAATGACGTGATATAACATAGTACGAAGGGAAAGGGTGAAACTCGGGTCCGGCACATAGCCTACTCCTGTCGAATAGCAACAAAGGGTCTGCTCAAGGCTTAACGTTGCCACCCGATGGACGAATCACAATCAACAGTGTCATATGCCCTCACTCCACGAGTACTGCGGATAGGTTTGGAATTTAATACAGGCTCTTGGCATGCAATCTAGTGATTAGAAGTTGTATACCACCACCTCCCCTACCCTGCCGGCCAACATTCTGATTGGAAAATTCTAAATTCCCATGGAGGGAATTTAGATATTTTTCACCAATAGAGCATGTTAAAAATGTCAAAAACATATCGGATGTAAGGCTTTTCAGGCGTTTGCTCTATTAACCAGCGTTTTGTCTTAGGTCTGACACTAGACTCATCAGAGTGGGATGTGTCAGACCCTACCCACTGGCAATAATTCCATTGTGGAGATTTATCTCCCGTATGCAGTTATCAGACTGTGCCTCTTATAAGGGCTTCAGATAAGTTCACCTGCATACACCCCAGCATCAGTGGGTAGGGTCTGACACATCCTACTCTGATGAGTCTAGTGTCAGACCTAAGACGAAACGTGGTTAATAGAGCAAACGCCTGAAAAGCCTTACATCTGATATGTTTTTGACAACATTCTGATGGCGACATTTTTTCGACCAACAGGACTCAAATATAAACGTTTGTAGTAGTATGACGTAGTATGTTGTAGTATCTATCAATACGGACATGAAACTAATAGATTACAACAGGACTCGAGCCGGCTAACCATGGTGTCAGACCGTTTAGACTTCAAAATATAATGAATAAGAATGAATGGGAATAGGCTATGTGATATATCACAGTGAATTACAATCTTGGAAAATTAAACATATCTCACCAGTATCTCCTTTCTCTGAAATCTCGTTTATTTCATCCTTATCAGCTTCCTCCTCTTGATCACCCATCTGTTCAACTATTTGTGGCTTGCCTGTTTTCCCTCCTTTGGTATATTTTTCACTAGGTTTTATTTTCACTTTTTTTGACTTACAGTCTTCTTTTTCATCTTCTTCACCATCCACTAAAATGTTCTCGTCATCACTGCTAATTTCCTTCTTGTTCTTCTGTTTTGACTTTTCCTTTGAAGACTTCACTTCTCTTTCTCTGCTACCGACAGTTGTCTCTTCAATAATACGAGTATCTGCTAGTTTCTCTGCAAGTTCGTCGGGCTCATTATCTCCACTTTCAGAGGGTGCCTTAGTCTTCACGTTCCTTTTATCCATACCCTTATTTTTTTCAAAATCCTTCTTGTCTGTAGTGGCAGCATTTGCACTTTTCTGACCCTTTCCAGACTTCTTCCCAACTTCCTTAAGCTCAATATTGTTCACCTGTTCACTTAAATCGTCAGACTCGGAGCCTAAGTCGTCATCGTCATCTTCACTATCCACTTTCTTTACTGTTTTCCCCTTCTTCTTCTTAACAGGCTTAGAAATTAAAGTTTCATCTTCTGAATCTGAAGGTGGCTTCAGTAACTTATCATCATCATCATCATCATCACTCCAGTCATCTTTCTTTCCTTTGCCTTTCTGCTTCTTCTTAGTATTTTGTTTAGCTGGTTTTGAAGAGACAGTTCTATCAGCATCACCCCCTTTATCCAATGCAGTTTCGGATTCTTCATCACTGTCAAGTTTTTTCTTACCTTTCTTTTTATCTTTCTTTGCTGGCAATGGCACTTCGTCATCAGATATAACCTGCGGCTTCTTCTTCATTCGAGAGTCATCTTCACTGTCACTCCAATCATCTTTCTTACCTTTGCCTTTCTGCTTTTTCTTAGCTGCTGTCTTCGAGGTTTTGGATGTCACCTGGTCGATTTCGTCATTTGCCTTAGTTTGAGGCTTCTCCTCAAAATCATCATCATCGCCTTGGTTGCCTTTCTTAACACCTTTTCCCCTCTTCGGAGGCATAATGGAATCCAAAAGCGATGCTAAATGAAGGACGATTCACCTTTTCAACACAAACAATATGTTACCCACGTGCAGCACCACCACTGTCTCACACCATTACCATACACCAAAGAGTATCTGCCATGCACTTCACCAGACGTAACACCGACGGATGAAGACTGAAGACTTGCAGCCAATGGCGAAATTCTACAGTCCTGTCAAATATATTGCGGAATTCGATATTCAGATTTTATCAACAGCGATCAGAAACTAAATATTTATTTCATTCAAAGCCTCTTGCAATCCCGTGAAAAGTCAGTCCATATTCCTTTGTTACTATAGATTATTCCTGTTTATTTAACTTCTATTTTTTACTAGCAGTGCTAAAGTAATTTACAAGAACAGATAGTATTCACGAAACACTGGCAAATGGCAGCAATGATAGGATAGATTTGGAATAGATGTTAAACTCAACGGATGGTAGCATAGCATTTGTCTCAGGCTGCTACGGAAAGGTTCATAATAAAATTAAATAAAACATCACAATAAAGGTGCATCAATGTAAAGGAAATAAGAAATCAAAAAATTTCTTAGCCTTGAGGTCTCTGTCACGGGAAGAGCAAATACAGTGTAGCCAATAGCACGAATAGCACTTGTTCAATAGGTTGCAGCACTGAATAGAGAGAGTTCTGTTGCTAAAAGCTGTTGTTTTGTGCAAAATGTCTACTTCTTTGGAAAGTAAAATATTAGTATTGCAAGCGCGAATTAAAGCTGAAAATGAAGCTAGAGATAGAGATAAAATGAATAAAGTTTTCGATGAAGTTATGCCCAGTCCAAGGCACCCATCCAGTCGTCGACCAAAACAATGTAAGTGTTGGAAGTGTAGTAATTAAGCATTGTTTTGTATTTCACTGTTAGGTTTTAATGCGTTTCCTATTTTGTGTTAACTTGCGTGTTTTGTAGATTTGAAGCCTAGAATTAATTGTGCGAGTAACTGAAGATATGTGCCTGACACAAATGAACGATTTTCCCGATGTGTTTTTATAGGTTAGACGTGTACTTTTATACTGTGTCTATCAAGCAGTTTCGGGACGAAGAAAAGTAATTGCTGTCGTATTCTTGTATGAACATGTATCGTCGTTTTCAAATCACGATTTTAGTCTTTATTATTGAATTAAGCGGTTTTTTTACCAATTGCAAACTTTTGTTTACAGTGGGAGAAATACGGACAGACGGAACTCCTATCAGACCTCGTAAACAGTTAGATCTTCCAGTTGGTATTGGAATGCAACCAAGGAACCAGGATGGTGCTGAAATTGAAAGCAAGTTGCAAGAAATTATGAAGATGAACGGCATATTAAATATAAATGGCAAGGTAAGCTTTTGTACTATTAACCTCTCATCCAGAGCTGAAATTAAGTTGTAGGTCCTATATTTGGTATAAAATTGCATATCCTTCAAGACACAATAACATGATTTAAAACTACAGTTATTTTGGCTGCTTGATTCCATTTTCCAACTGGATGTGTGACATTGGTATCACCCGTGGAGTCTGTCACTTTGGAGAATTTTGAGATATTTTAAATAGACTACAAATGTCGTATGTTAATAGTTGGTTTTCAAAACATAAAGGAAAAGGCACAATGTAATTTAATTAGTAAGGATATCAATGACAGCAACTCAGCAGTGTAACTCTGGATTACCTGTATGCAAGTCCCTTGCAATTATATTCTCTACAATAGACACTTACACCTGCAACTTTTATGTTACTTGATACAATTATCAACTGACTGATTTAGTAATCTAGCATATCTAATAAACGAACACAATATGATATGATCTATTACAATTATCACTTCTTGAGGGACATTCATTTATTTGCACAGTCTAGCCACAGATGTTCATGCAGATAGGTCACTTGGATTCTATCCAATGATAGACATTGACAGAGAATTCAATTTTGCTGATACAGTTAACCCACCATATGGATGGCTAATGTGGATGCCACCTGTGGATACACAGACTTGAGGGATCACCAGCATGACTCAGTAGAACTTCTCAAATTGAAAAAGATTAGTCAACCTGATTTTCATCATGGAACGTAGGGTGAATCCTAGTGCAGATTTAATGTTTACAAAAACATGTTTTGATTGTTGTTATGGTTGGCACCACTCTCTGTACATCCATTGCAGGTTATCAGCACTGTAACAGTTCTTCTGCATTTCCATCTTTTTATCTTCTTAACACCGCACTGACACAGATATTTCTTATGGCATTGATAGGATAGGAAAAGGTTAGGAGTGAGAGGGAAGTGGCCGTGTCCTTTATTATTTCAGGGCTGCTGACAGTGGGGTTTGAACCCACTACCTCCCGAGTGCAAGCTCACAGCCATACACCCCTTCCCACATGGCCAACTCGCTCGGTCCTTTCCATCTTACAGCTGTATCCTTCAATTTAGGAGGCTGCAGGTGGTCTTGTAGTGTACTGTACTTCTGTTGTGGAGTTTATTACATTTATTGTTCTTGTGGCACCTAGTCAACATTTTGTGACTAAAAATTGCCACTGCAAAATTTAAAAGAGGGCCTAAACTCCTTTATTAAAAATAGGTCTAATGAAATCTCATATTTTGGTGGCTGAATATGGCTAAGCAGTATATTTTCAATGTTAACATTCTATTTCTATTGATTTCTTCTACCACATTCATCCCTTATTCATCTGATGACCTGTCTTTTACTTGTGATGCACACATGGTGTGATAGGAATGAGCATCTTAATTAGAGCTTAATGGTGTCATCAGCTCCTGCTTGGAATGCTCATCAATCAATCAATCAATCAATCAATCTGCATTTAGGGCAGTCATCCAGGTGGCAGATTCCCTATCTGTTGTTTTCCTAGCCTTTTCTTAAATGATTGAAAAGAAATTGGAAATTTATCAAACATCTCCCTTGGTAAGTTATTCCGATCCCTAACTCCCCTTCCTATAAACAAACATTTGCCCCAATTTGTCCTCTTGAATTCCAGCTCTATCTTCATACTGTGATCTTTTCTACTTTTAAAAACACCACTCAAACTTATTCGTCTACTATACCGCTTTTCACGAAAGTTTATTCCTGATGTAAACAAATAGGCAGAGCATGTTGCCTTCGGACATGGACATTTTATAGACGTAGTTGTTTGGAGAAGCAACTGTCGCACTCACTCGACTGTATGCGTGCTCGAAGAAAAGTAGTACGTTGCATTAATTTTATTTTAGTTTATTACATTTAGAAAGTTTGGAAGAGTACGTAATCAAATTAATATATGGTTGCCATATATACCGGTATATATATGTTTAAAAAAAAAATATAAAATAGTGATTGCTTAACGAGAAATGAAGGCTCAAGGCGTGGTGTAATACAGGAAGTCTTGTCGTAGTGGGGGAAAGTCCCAAGCTGTACAGCGTGAAGATAAGGTGTTGCATCTTGCAGCAGCAGCCAGTGTCAGTATTCATAGTGAGAGAAATGGAGCAAAAGTTAGGACCATCATGTGTAGTGAAGCACAAAAGAGGAAAACTGCTCAGAAATGACCATACGCAGTGCATTGTGAATGTTTTCAATAAACTAAGTGAACAGAATCCAGGTTTAGTCATTTATTCAGAAGTTCAGATCTTCACACTATTGTCGCATGTGATGCACAGCCCTGTATGTTCGAACACGAGACGTTGACGGGGTGGAGGTCTGTACTACACGCTCAGCGAATCAAGTTTTTTTTTGGCGGGGCTTGGACATACCATGTTTACATCACAACTTTTGTTGTGAAAAGACATATAATGTCATTCCATGCTATCTCACCACTGACAGCTGGGAACATACCTATGGGAATCAACATCTATATCAACATACCACTTAGTCGAGCAGCTCGTGTCCTTTCTCCCAAGTCTTCCCGGCCCAAACTTTGCAACATTTTTGTAACGCTACTCTTTTGTCGGAAATCACCCAGAACAAATCGAGCTGCCATTCTTTGGATTTTTTCCAGTTCTTGAATCAAATAATCCTGGTGAGGATCCCATACACTGGAGCCATACTCTAGTTGGGGTCTTACTGGAGACTTGTATGCCCTCTCCTATACATCCTTACTACAACACCTAAATACCCTCATAACCAGGGCCTGGGTTTTGTTGACCTAAAAATGCTAAAAAATGACCTTTAAAATTACCTTAAAATTATCAAATGTCCTAAAAACGAACAAAAAATGACCTAAAAATCCCAAGTTTTTATTGTTTGAAACTAAATTATATACATTTCTAGATATGAACAATATTGACAGGCTAATTGATATTTTCTCTAATTTACATAGCAATATGTCAGTTCTTTATTTTGGAATCTCTGTTTTCCTTAGAAACAAAATGTACCGGTATGAAGATCTTCTGACACCAGGTACTCCGTAAAGAGAAATGATCTAAAAAGGAAAGCAACGTTCCTATAAAGATAATCGTAATCGCTGTCGGTTGCAGATTTAACTGTAAAGCTATGAGACTGATAATTGCTCTACAAGAGGGAAACATAACACAGATACAGACACGAAAACAGGGAACAAAACCCATCAAAATTAATCGCGGTGTGTTTCAAGGCTCCCCTTTGTCACCGGCATTATTTAACATCGCTACCAATCATATTGTGGAAGAACTTTCTGAAGATTCTTTAGCAAGGAATTACTCAATTGCAAACGAGGAGCCTAACCTCACTATAATGTGTTTCGCCGACGATACAGTAATATTTGGGGAAAACACTGAATCTGCTGCCGAACTAGCCAGGATCACTTGGAAAGATTTAAGGAACTCGGCCTGGACATCAGCGCTTCAAAATCAGCTTGTCTTTCTATCAAGAAAGGTTGGCTAACGGAGGAGAATATCATCATTAATGATGACTGTGAAATTAAATTCAGTGCAACGGAAGTGCGATTCGTTACTTAGGTGTGAATTTCATCAATGAAATTAAACTGGATCGACAAGACGCGAAACAAGATTGACACCCTTGTTAGCTCACCATTGCTGCAATCTGACCAGAAGTTTTCAATTTTAAACAGTTCAATATCACCTACTCTTATTTATCCACTCCAAGTTACTCAATTGTCTCTCCAATTCTTCTTCAAAGTCATCTTTATCTTTTTGCATGCATCCTGCTTGTGGAGCACACACTTGTACAGTTTCCCAGGTTTTTCCTTGACTGTTATTTTGACTTTTATCAACCTGTCACTTATCCCTTTTACTTCCTCTTTCAATCCATTTCTTACTACCACTCCTATTCCATTTCGCTTTCCCTCATCATTTCCTATCCAGTACAACCAAAAACCATTCTGCAGCTCTCTCTTACCCTCACCCCTCCACTTAATGGGACATATGCATAAAAATGTAGAACATTCTACAAGCATAAGCAATAAGTAAAAGTAAATGCTTTCAGCAAATACTGGCAAGTAAAAGCATTTGCTTAAATTGTTATGAATAACCTTTTGCTTGTGCTGACTAGAAAGTGCTGCAAGTTTTTCCAGCATATGCTGACTTCTTAGAATATTCTAACTAGCATTTTCTAATAGCGCAAAGCATGCTGGTTGCCGATAAGAGGTTATGTTAGTATAGAAACACGTGTTGACCGCCGTAACCTATGAGTTTTGTATTCGGTGTTATTGGTGTTTACAGCTCGTTTCCATTTCCTGCAGTGCATATTCAGTATTCTACGATGTCCGAGATATCAGAAACAGATGTAGAAATTGACGTAAATTTTCACTTCATTTCAATGATCAAACAGTTACCAGTGTTATTAAGTAAATCCCAAACTCCTTCGACGAAAACAGCTAAATTACAAGCTGTTGAACAGTTACGCGAGAGTTGTGAGAAGAATCTCGGGCGGCAATTCACAGCAGATCAGGTGAAAAAAAGGATCCATAACATGAAGACCGAAGTGAAAAAGAAGAGTGACCGTAACACTACAGGAAACAGGAAGATACAGTTGAAGAAATGGGAGGAGGAACTTCTAAATTTAATGGAAGGACAACAAAATCCATCATTCACTCGTGTACCAGGTATGTCTATTAACTATTATTTTTAAAAAATTTGCTTTACGTCGCGCCGAAACAGGTAGGTCTTACGGCGGCGATGGGATAGGAAAGGCCTAGGAGTGAGAATGAAGCGGCCGTAGCCTAAATTAAGGTACAGCCCCGGCGTTTGCCTGGTGTGAAATGGGAAACCACGGAAAACCATATTCAGGGCTGGGGTTCGAGCCCACTATCTCTCGGGTGCAACCTCAAAGCTGCGCGGCCCTAATCGCACGGCCAACTCGCCCGGTATCAAACTTTACTGGACTCATTGATGAAATACCACATCACTCCACAAGCTGTGTATTAATTAGAAACATAATCATTAGGCCTAACGTATTTCTTTCTTTTGTGAATCATTCATGTGGAGTTCATTTTATCAATCTGTAGATCAAGGTCAGTAATTATATTTCATCAACATTTCAGGAGGATGCGCTGTAGGAGGAAGTAAGGAACACGCAGCTGATATCAATGATGATAGCATATCGCTACAGAGTACGACACCACCACCACCAAGAAAGTACAAGAAAATAAAATTAGCTGCAGAGACTGAGGAGACGGAAAGACTTTCGAACATGGAACTTCAGAGACTGGTGTTATTGGAACAGCTTAAGTTAGCTCGCATGCAACAACAGGAAGTAGAAGAACGGAAATTAGTTTCAAAATTAAACTTAAGTGAACAAACCTACATACAGTTTGAATGATGTGTGGAACATAAAATCAGAGAAATAAGTGTTGGTATTTGTATTCAACTGAGGCGAAATGATACAGTAGCGTACAAGATGAAGTGAATCACAAATAAATTTATAACGATGTAAGAGTATAAGTTAAATGAAAAACACGAGCCACACAACTGTTAAATTTTGTCATTTCCAGATCACAGTGCTTCACTACTTTCATAGTTAATTTACAGCAACTTGTTGAAACAAAATATTAGCGATTTCATTTCTTCTCTGTGCACCACGTCTTCTCATGTCATCATAACCATATTCTTGTTCACCCCAATAAGCAGCACCATCATCATCGTTTTCTTCAGTATAAACATTATCAAAATTGTCCTCATCTCTTAAATGCTTAGAGACGTTATGCAGCACAAAGCAACAGATAATAATGCGTGAAATTTTCTGTAAAGAGATTCTGACTTTGTTTGCTAGTAGAGGGAAACGTCTCTTCAGCTGACCAAAACATCTTTCAATAATTACTCTGTTATGAGCATGCACGCGATTGTAATTTTCTTCTTGTGGATTTTGAGGGTTTCGGTAAGGAGTTAGCAGCCAAGGTACAAGCCCGTAACCTGAATCACCCAACAGTATTGCAGCTCCCGCATGGTCTCGCAATCCTTCATACACACGTGAATTCTTAAATATGCGACTGTCATGTACAGAACCAGGCCAGCTAGCATCAACACTTGTAAAAACTTCGCTTGAATTGCATGTTGCTTGTACATTGATAGAAGCAAAATTTTTGCGGTTGATATATTCATCGCCGTGTAGTTGTGGCTTTAAAATAGGTACATGTGTACAGTCAAGAGCATCGATCACACAAGGAAAGTTAAAGCGTTGCTGCCATTCCTCTTTAGCTATATTGATTTCTTGTGGACGTGACGGAAATTTTATCCAGTGATGTGCTTTTAGAAAAATTTTCTCGCTGACGAAATCAATGGTTCTACTAACAGTACTTTGATGCACTCCCGTATCTTCTCCTATCCCAACTTGAAAACCCGGATCGCCAACAAAACGAAGAAATATCTGTATTCGTTCCTTCGATGTTAACGCACCACCACGCGTCTCGCCACTTTTTCCCAAGAAAGAGCTCGAAATTAATTCAACATTTTCTTCGTTAAATCTATACAAATGTTTATATGCACGTTCATCACTACGCCGTCTGGGATTATACAGTTTCCTGCGTCGGATATTCACAGTTTGTGCCATTAAATCAACCAGAAAGTAACACTAAGTCGTCACAGAAAAAACTTCAAGCTAACTGAGACTGGCTTGGTAAATCTTAAGCAAATGGTTGCATAGTACTAGCACATGCTAGGTTTTATTCATGTAGAATTCAGCATTTGCTGGAAAATTAAGCAAATGCTTGCTAGCAAGTAAATACCAGTAAGTAAAGCAACTGCTAGATTATTTTATTCATACATATTCCAGCATATGCTTACAAAGGAGGTAGCAAAAGCATTTGCTAGACTTTATGCATACGTCCCATTCTCTGCCAGTCTTAGTACATCCAGCTTTCTTCTTCCCATCATGTCTACAACCCCTTCTACTTTTCCGGTCAATATTTGTATATTCCGTGTGCCAATTCATAATCCTATTCCTCACCAGGGTTGTCGTCTGTTACATCCATCCGGCTTATTGTTCCTTGTTTCCTTGAAAGAGGTTAATTTCCATCACCGGCTTGCTAGGCCTGTCATAACTTCACCAGAGCCCCGTTAGCCGCCATCTTTTTCAGGATTCCTGTAGGGCCTTCACAGCTACCGTAGCGGTCTCGGGGCCCACGCAGTCCTCACTGTACTTCGCCCCCACAGGCTGTTCCCTACTTGATGACGTTGCCCATCTCCCATGACGTGGACGAGGGGTTGGACTTGTGGCAGACTGTGTTCTTATCAAGAACAGATTTTAGTTTCCGAAATACCGACTCTCCAACTTCACCACGCACATTTTCCAAAGCTTCCTGCGTTGCTGTCACCAAAGCTGTCGCTTGTTCGATTGTCACACCTCTCTCCTGAAGTCGTGTAATAGCTGACGGCAGGGAGCTAAAAATTTGCCTTAATATATGCCAACTTACCCTGCACATCGTCGGCTGAAAACATCTCTTTGGCGATTTCGATAGCCCTGGCATCTTGGGCTTCTAGAGAGTTTATCACTTGCTTCACTGCTAAAAAGTTGTCGCTGTAGTACTCGCACGTATTTATCCACGTACCCCAACGTGTGACTACATGCTGCGGAGGTAGTGGGATATCGGGAGCTAGTGACTTAAAGAGCTTCCTGCGCGATGGGGCCTTGATAAATGCCTTTTGTACCTGCGACTCAAGTCTATAAATGTCAGGAAAATTCACTCTCACGTCTTCTGCCACTCTGTGGAAAGCATGAGCTAGACAAGTTACATGCACCTTTCTTGAATAAAAAGCTTTGATAGCTTTACCAGCTTTAACTATGTAAGACGCAGCATCGGCCACGAAAAGTAAAACGCCAGGCCACAGCAGAACCACGGCCCTGTCAAACATTCAACATATTGTAGAATGATTGACAGATTCCAGGACTTCAGAAGTTAGCAAAAATATTTCTCCGGAATTATCTATTTCCAGGGTTCCTACAATTACATTAGCTACGTAACAACCTTCACCATCAGTAGTTTCATCTACTGAGACAAAAATCTTCCTTCCGCTTGTTCTTTCCCGTATTCTTTGAAGTGTTTTTTCATAGCAGAGCGGTATGCAATTTTTCCTTGTTGTAGATTTGTCTGGATTGGAATGACCATGCTAGAAACTGCCTTAATTTAGGAATAGTTAGTTTATGAAGAGGAATATTTGCTGTGACAAAAACTTCACACAGTTCATTAAAAAAGGCTGAGGTTGTACCTCTGCTTGATGATGCGTTTTGCATGAGTAACTGTTGAGTACTTATCTTTCTGTTGATATTCTGAATTCTGTGCACATGTTTGTCGCGACTGACGTGCTGTTGAACAGTGAATCTTTTTGCTGCTGCCACTTTCACTTTACACACTTTACAGAATAGTATTTCACCATGTGTAGAAGAGGTGTCTTCCCCAAATTCAGAGACAATTTCTCTCAAATGACCTGCCTTGGATGGTTTTACCTTTGGAATTTTAACACGCACTCGAAATGGTTACACACAACTGACATCTACAAACTGTACAACTAAAACTGACCTGAAGGAACAAGGAAATAGAGTACACTGGCAGAAATACCTCACTGCTGACGTCACACTGTGAACACACTTCCCTGCCCTCGTCTGAAGGTCACCCAAGAATAGCTTAGCTTTCACCTTCTGTTAAGACACAAAATGAGAGATGTACAAAGCTACGTACTCAGCTCACAACTGAGTGCAGAAACTTTCGAAGATGAACCTTCATGTAAACCTTCAAGTACGTCAAGATACAGCAACTGGTTGGTTGATGATGCAAAACGTGGATTCTTATTTAAAAATAACCAATAAGAAAAATAAAATAATAAAAAATGACAAAATAATGATGCAAAAAGCAAAAAAAACCTAAAAATCACATACATCAAAAAATTACAAAAAATGAGTTAATAAATACCCATTTCTGTAATCTGAGGGCCATGAACAGGATTTGTATATAACTTAGCAACTTCTATGATGCACCAATTAAAAGATGACATGTCATTGAAATCCGGGCCCTGCTCATAACCATGCGCAGAGATCTGTACCCTTTATTTACAATCCCATTTATGTGATTACCCCAACGAAGATCTTTCCATATATTAACACCTAGGTACTTTCACCTCATCAACACAGTAATTAAAACTGAGAGGACTTTTCATATCTGTGAAACTCACAACCTGACTTTTAAACCCGTTTATCATCATACCATTGCCTCCTGTCCATCTCACAACATTATCGAAGTCATTTTGCAGTTGCTCACAATCTTTTAATTTATTTATTACTCTGTATAGAATTCTCTGGAACCTGCACACTAACATCAGAGGATTGTAGTAGGATTCAAGCCTGTGAAATGAAATTTCTTAGAACTGCCCTCCAAAAGACACGACTTGATTGCGTGAAAAATGTTGAGATCCGATCTAACCTAGGTCTAAATTAATTGATGGAGGAAAGACTTAGGGCATCTAGACTTAAATGGTTTGGGCATGTTAAATGAATGAATAGCACAAAGTTACCCTGTGCCTATTTGGAAAAGAGAGTAATAAATAGAAGACCAAGAAGAAGATGGATGGACCAACTGAGGTAAGACATGGAGAGAAGAGGATGGAATTGGGAATCTGTCATGGACAACAAAATCATTTTGAATAGGCAACTTTGGAAGACGCTCGTTTTAAAAAACCCAACCCGGCTCGCTGGAAGGGCAAACCGATGATGATATTGATGATGATGACAGAATAACATCATCTAAAAAGGCCTTATCTCTGATTCCACTTCTTTTCACATATCATTGATATATATAAATATATAAGAAAACATAAAGGTTCAATAATACTGCCTTGAGGAATTCCCCTCTTAATTATTACAGGGGCAGATAAAGCTTCGCCTACTCTGTTTCTCAGACTTCTATTTTCTAGAAATATAACCACCCATTCAGTCACAGTTTAGTGGAATCGAACGTAGATATATTGGACAACGATTTTTAAGAACATCTAATTACAAGCCATCCATTCCGTTTTACATTTTAAACAATTTGAATGATTAATTTTTGTTTTAATAGACATAAATAATCTTATTGATAATTTTTAAAGTGTTAAATTCATACATTTTACAAATGTATTTTAGACATTCTTTTGTGATATACACCAGGATCAGGGCCCTGACCTACCAATGTTTTAGGTTTTCTATTGCTGATGATGCTCACTAAGATTGAGCGAAACATGTCCAATTTGTGATTTAACGGTTTCATCCTAAACATAAGGATTTTGTGTATTGGAAAGGTGGTTCTTCAAATATATTATAAATATAATAATTTATTACTCTGAACTCCAATACGGTTGAAAAATGAGATTTATAACTTGTAATAGTACTGCTATGTTAGATACGCAATAGGTTTGTGATTAGTAGCAGCAGAGAGCGGCTTACTGTGGGTTTCCAGTACCTGTGATTAGTACCACTATATGTGGAACATTACGGGTTTACGTTGCCTGTGATTTGTACCATTATGTGAGAAACACCACGGGTCTGGGCGTTGCCTGTTATTAGTACCACTATATGAGCAACACTGTTGGCCTCTGTTGCCTGAGTTTTGTACCCACTATGTGAGGAACACCACGGTATAGTACGAGTCCCTGTGATTAGTACCCCTCTGTGAAGTGCACCATGGGTTTGTGTTGCCTACGAGTGGCGCCATTATGTGGGAAACACCAGAGGTCTGCGTTACCTTTACAACGTACAATACTTGTTAGTACCATAAGGTTTGGAACACCGTGAGTTTAGCTACATTTGATTAGTACTGTAACTTGAGAAATACCATGGTTCTGCTTTACTAGCGATAAGTGCCATTATGAGGGATATTGATATTGAACCCCTTTAGACAACAAGAATCATCGATTCAGGATTGTGCTTTGGAAGCAGTCCCTTGGTCAGTAAAATTTTTTTCTGGGAAGGTGAGGCATTACGAGGCAAACTGATTGTTTTAAGTTCATATTCATTCATCCATTCATTCTTTATCATTACGTTTTGAATTCTGATCAGTGGATGAATTTTGGACTTTTAAATTCAATTGCCATTGCATTTCGTCTCATTTGTACCATTAGGGGCCGATGGCTAAGATGTTAGGCCCCTTTAAACAACAAGCATCATCATCATCATAATTTCCCTTTCCTACCTTTTCCCAGCCTCCTACTTCCACACTTCTCAGCAACAATTCCCTGTTCCTCATCGCCCGTTGGTTGTTCTACTTGCAGTGACTCATGCCGATTTCTCACAGACACCTGTCGTGAATTCTGATCCTGAATAGAGCCCTTTGCATGCAATCTCCTTCCCCTTAAAACATTAGACCACTTGTCTTCTACAATTCCTCCTTTTCCTTCCCATCCCTCTTTTATACCTCCTGTAACCTGTACATTTTTTGAGGGAGGCCTACTTTCCTTCCTGTCATTTGAGAGAATCCTAATTATCTCCGTCAAACTCTCCAACTCCTTCCTCATGCTCCTTAATGCCTGGCCACATCCACAGTTCCTACATTTGCACTCCATAGCCATTCTTTACAAAATAATGAAAAGAAAAGGAAAAATAAAATAACGTATTAAATGAAAGGAAAGAAATATTGTCAGGTATACTTCACAAAGATCACACGACAATAAGGTAATTAATATAGGCTACTACTACACTACAATAGTGCTTAGTTGTACGAAATTTTTTTGCTACAATACCCTAACAGAATGAAAATTGGTGTTAACTACTGAAAACCAAAAGTAATACACAAGCATTACACAATTCTACACTGCAGTTATGTCTACCCTAATTACTATAACAGAATTCTAGATGTCTTCGTTGTGAGCAGTTGAGATTTTCTTCTGAAGATGCGGAGCAAAATTCTCTGTGAAACGTAAAGAGTTTCACCTTGTTTCGCTGACACGGCATGAGCCCAAAAGCCTATATCATGTCTACAGTATATTTTCATCTAAATAAATTTTGAGGCTAAATAATTATTTAAAAACGTTAGATTTAGCCACAAGTGATTCCACTGGCAACAGTGATAAATTCATTCAAGAAAAGTATAGACAGTACAGGACACTTCTGGATTTAACCTTGTTAAAATGGGAGACAATTCGCAAGTGGCAAGGGATAAAAGAAAGACGAGCATGAACAGGTTATTGATAGTATTGTTTTGAGGAATATTTATGTACAAGTAGAGTAAGAATATAATATATCCTTGGCTTTATAGTCGAGAATTTTTATAGTCGCTTACCTGGAAATGATCTGAATATGCGTTGTAATTCTTATTCAAGCGTAACGTTCCTTCTTTCTTGTATACCTTATCCATAGATCACACCTACAACAACACATCGGTATTGAAGATTAAATCTACACTATGCAATAAAAGGAGCTTATTATATTTTAAGCCAGTTAAAATAGGGGTTGCACAGCTCAAAAGTTTAGAAGGTACTGTAAAAATCTCTTTGTCACTGGAAGAATGTATATGTAAACACAATAGGCCTATCTATTTACATTTTCTTGTCACGAGGGAAACGGAAGAAAGACAGCGAATTCTTCTGCACTTCATAATTACTGCAGCCAAACAGCACATACCTTTCCAGTCATAATGAGAGGAGATATAAATTAATAACACATGCTATTATTTACTGATACAGTGAAACCTCGGAATGCGAGTAACTTGGTCTACGAGTGTTTTGTAAGACGAGCAAACATTTAAAATAAATTGTAACTTGATAAACAAGTGAGGTTCCGCAATACGAGCGTCATATGTGCCTACGTTTTTCCCTCCCCTGTGTCTTTGTTGAGTGGGCGAACGAGGTGTTTGGTCCGTAGTGAAGAAATAACTTTCAGAAAAAAATCTGCCGCTTAAAGTCTAGCTGGTTATGGACAATGCTCCTGCTCGTCCTTGAGGCCTTGAGGATGACTTGAGGATGAATTCAAGTTCGTTAAGGTGAAGTTCCTTCCTGCCAACACTACTCCACTACTCCAGCCTATGGATCAGCAAGTCATTTCGAACTTCAAGTAGCTTCAAAGTGACTGAAGGAACAAATCTTGCCCTCCGAGAGTTTGGGAGAAATCATTTCCCCATCGTGAACTGCCTGAAGATCATCGATACAGCCTGGGATGGAGTCACCAAGAGAACTTTCACTTCCGCTCTGGGAAAGCTGTGGCCTGACTGTATTCTTGGACATGACTTTGAGGGTATTGTTGGTGAAAATGAGCCGCCGATTGTCGATGAAATTGTGTCCTTAGGGAAGACTATGGGGCTGGAGGTGAATGACGTGGACATTCGAGAGCTGGTGGAAGCACATAGCCAGGAACTGTCCACCAACGAACTGATGGACTTGCATTGCGAACAACAGGAGGAGGTTATGGAGGACATCTTGGGCGGGGAAAAGGAGGAGGAAAAGTCAATGGAATCTCTCACTTCAACTGAGATTAGGGAGAAGTGCAAAATGTGGGAAACGGTGCAAAATTTTGTAGAAAACACCACCCGAATAAGGCTGTAGTAGTACGAACGACGAATCAGTTCAATGCCAATACAATGTCACATTTTCATGAAATCCTCAAAAAGAGGCAAAAGCAACAGTCATTGGACAGGTTCCTCGTTAAAGTTGCACGAAAAGAAAACAATTCCAGTGAGCTAACAGATAGCAGTGATTCCGTTAGTGAAATTCGTGCTACACAGTAACTCTTCTCATGTCATCTCTCATCTCCCTCACACCAACAATGAATCTATTATAAGGTAAAATGCATTTTAATTTGTTTTAAGTTATATTTTGTTTCAGAAATGGTATGCGAATAAATATTGTTGTGTTATGGATAAATCATCCGCGTTTCAATTGTTTCTTATGGGAAAGCTTGCTTTGATATACGAGCGCTTTGGATTACAAGCATG
Source organism: Anabrus simplex (assembly GCF_040414725.1). Classification (NCBI taxonomy): domain Eukaryota; kingdom Metazoa; phylum Arthropoda; class Insecta; order Orthoptera; family Tettigoniidae; genus Anabrus; species Anabrus simplex. Next base: position 1,577,488,489 of record NC_090265.1, read on the forward strand.
TTGCCGGAACAAATTATGCTCGCAGTCCAAGGTTCCACCGTATTAACTTGCTCCAAACACACAAACAACACTAAAAATTTCCCGAACGAATACACGTACTCTTATGACAGGCTAAGTAACTCAAGGTCACACTGCTAGACAGAGCTCTAATCGCAGTCCCTCGATAGACTGTCCTGTATTATCTCTACTGTATTTGGTTCATTCTTCCTCTAGTCACCTGACAGCATGGTGCCTTCACAATTTTTTAAATAAATGAATCACAGCAGCCAAATACTTCGGGCATCATGTCATAAGTTCAGTGTGAACTACCCAACTGAAGGGCAAGCTGCTAAATTATGAATGGGCATTAAATGCTCTGTTCTTGAAATTCAACAAGCCGGGCTGAGTGGCTCAGACGGTTGAGGTGCTGGCCCTCTGACCCCAACGTGACTGGTTCGATCCTGGGTCAGTCCGGTGTTATTTGAAGGTGCTCAAATACGTCGGCCTCGTGTCGGTAGATTTAGTGGCACGTAAAAGAACTCCCGCGGGACTAAATTCTGGCACCTCGGCGTCTCCAAAAACCGTAAAAGTAGTTAGTGCAACGTAAAGCAAATAGCATTATTATATTAAAATTGAACAAAATCACATGTGTGTTGCAGATGTGAAGCGACCAATCAGCTTGGAAGTATAAACAAAAAAATTTCACTTACAATGGGGGTTAAGGCAGCTGAATAGTCATAGTGAATACTGTATCTTGGCAAGTACACACAGTATAGTGTGTAAGTGCTTGTTTCAAAATCAGAGTTTTATTATGTTTAAAATGTAATAGGTGTACAGATTTAAATATTAATACGAATAAAAGACAAGGGAATTTGTGTATTAAGAAATGTCATATTGAAGGTAATTGTGATGTAACAATTAGTGATGCATGCACCTCAAGTACAAAGGCATTCAGCATTTCATATATTGTGACATAACCCACTTTTAACAATCTTAGTTTGTAACTTGATGTTTTATTCCACCTAATCAATATTTAAAATATTTTACACGAATAGGATTAGTTTCGGCTGTATTACTTTGTAATCTTCAGCTATACGTTTGAACAAGTTAAACTAAAATTAAGACACGTCATTAAATAAATGGGATTTCATGCTGTAAACACCTGAGTGTGCAAATTTATTGACAGAATTCAATGAACTAGAATTGTGAATTTTAGAAAGTTATTGTTAGAGGTCCTGAAAGCTAATTGAATATTATATTTCTTCAAATGGTCAGTAAAACTGTATGTAAAAACTGCATACTTCATCTGAGGTTTAAGTTCCCTAATCAGCTTTGATTTAGGCTTAAATTTGATTTTCTTTAGATCATTTCAAGCACACCAGCATTAATAGTATAACTAACATGGAGTGTTGGCTGAGATATGCAGACAATGTTCTGATAGTGATGGACGAAAGAACAAAAAGTAGTGAAAAAACTCTGTAATCTATCAACAATTTAGATCCACACGTTAAATTCACCCTAGATAAAGGAATCAGAAAGTTCATAAATTACCTCGACCTCACCAATACTAGACTCAATGACCATTTAAGATTCAAAATTTGTATAACAAGCTCAAATTCCTGTCACTATCAGGGCAGATTCTGGTTTCACATTACCGTGGGGATAATTGAATCCATAAATACATCGGTCTTCTCAGAGATTTCATTCAGATGGAATGCAGGGTTGTAATATTCATCTAACGATATAAAATATTCTTCTGGGGCATTCAGAAGGCCTTTTTGATTAAAACTAACTAAGATTCTTAAAAGTGAATACATCCATCAGTACGGGCAAAGAATGAAAATTACAGTATTTCTTATACTGTGACGTATTCACTCAAAGAATAATAAAGCTTGCAGTATTTGACAAATTCCTTAATCACCTCTCCAAAAGCCATGAATTTATCTGCTTTCTGCTGGTTTTCCAGGTTTTTGTAATATAAAGCAGTCAATAAAAATTGAAATCTTCTGAGCTCAGTACCTGTACTGTCTTCTTCTTCTTAATGTGCCATCTTCTAGTGAAGGTTGGCGGTCAACATGATGATCTTGAATTTGGATGCAGCGACACGGAACAGAGACATCGTGTCCAACCCATACCAGTCTACGAGGTTCTTTATCCTTAGAGTTCGTCGTCTACCAGGACTCCTACGTTCTTCTATTCTTCCTTGTATAACAGGCTGCAGAATTCTGTTCTTATCATTGCGCATTATATGGCCAAAGTATTCCAGCTTCCGCCTTTTAATGGTCAGCATGACTTCAGTCTTCTTTCCAAGTCGATCAAACACCTCAGAATTCCGGATTCTGTCTGTCCACGAAATGCGAAGCATCCGCCTGTACACCCATATTTCGAACGCTTCCAGTCTTTTACAGAGGGCTTGAGTAAGTGTCCAGCCTTCCATTCCATAAAGTAACGTGGGAAATATGTAGGCACGGACCAGACAAAGCCTTAGGTTTAGTTGTAGGTTGCGGTCGTTGAGCAGTTTCTTCATTTGCATGAAGATGCTTCTCGCATGTTCAATGCGGACCCGTATTTCTGGGCTGCAGTCCCATTTCTGGTTGAGGTAACATCCTAGATACTGGTATTGGTCAATCCTAGCGATGGGTTCATTGTGCAGAGTGAGCTGCACGTGGACGTCTTGCCGTTTACTGACTACCATGAATTGGGTTTTCGTAATGTTTATCTTCAGTCCTCTGTTGTTGCAAGCAATGTTCACTTTGTCTAATAATACTTGAAGGTCTTCTGCGTTGTCTGCTAGCAATACCGTGTCATCAGCATAATGGAGATTGTTTAGACGTTCCCCGTTGATGATGCCTATGGTAGACTGTTCTTCCAGAGCTTCTGCAAGGATAGCCTCACAGTAAATGTTGAAGAGTATAGGCGATAACACGCAGCCTTGTCGAACGTCGCGGTGGATGTCTATTTCTTCTGACAGGTTTTTCTCAATCTTGACTGCTGCATTCTGACCCCAGTACAAGTTGGCAATAATTCGAATATCTCGGTCATCCAGTCCGATGTTCTGTAGAATTTCCCTCAACTTCCTGTGCTGGACTTTGTCAAATACCTTTTCGTAGTCTATGAAACATGACAAGAATTATTTAAAGGGGTTATGAATGATAATTTATTCACTGAAATGTGATTTAAACGTAAACACTATAAATGCAATAAAATATTAACACAAACACGTAATTACCGACATGCCTGATGGGCTTACATGAATTCACCACAGACTTCATCTTGGCAATTATGAATTACAAAAATCCAGGTTCGCCTCTGGTTCTTGTCACTTATTGCAAACCAAGGATTATATATATAACTAGCAAGATACCCGTGCTTCGCTACGGTATTATACTGAAATTTATAATTGAATGCTTATGGTTTTAGATATATAATCCGCCGAAATTCGCGATCTGACTCGTTTTCTGCGAGAATCCACCAAAACTGCCGATCTGACTCGTTTTCTATTAGATTCCAGCACGTTTCCTCCCATTTTTCAATCTTCCTTTCCAGCAATCGATTTCGTACTTCCCGGGCTATGCTCAGGTATTCCTCCCGGTCAGTTGGGTCCGTAAATCTTTGCCATCTTTTCCTATAATCATTTTAATATGTATAAAATCCTTCAGGAGATCCGGCTTGGTGTCATATTGGGTGCTTTGGCGGCCGGACTGCATTCTTAGTCATTACCCATCCAGGAGCCGTTTCCAGCGCGGTCCGTACATTTGACGACGGTCCGGAACATTATTATTATTATTACTATTATTACTATTATGTGTTGCTGGAATGGCTGATGACAGGGAAAACCGGAGTATCGGGATAAAAACCTGTCCCGCCTCCGTTTTTCCCAGCACGAATGTCACATGGAGTGACGGGGATTTGAAGCACGGAACCCAGCTGTGAGAGGCCGGCGCGCTGCCGCCTGAGCAACGGAGAATACTTATAAGTACATTAAGAACAGTAAAATCAATTGGTCTCACCTCCTTCTACACCCCACCGCCGTTAAGTTTATTTACCGCCATCCCCGCCCACCCCCCCCAAAAAAAATTAAAAGAAGGCTTGATTCTTTAGGTTTAAAGGAGATTCCAAACACCAATGTTCACGTCTATTACCTTCAGTTTTGAGATATAAGTATCCCCATAAAAATAATTTACTTTTTTCACTTCATTTCACACCACTCTTCCCCCCCCCCCCCTCCTAAGTGAACTTTCCCGCAAAAAATACTTGTTTCTTTAATAGTAAAAGATCTTCTAAATACCAATTATCACGACTCTAACTTCTTCAGTTTTTGATTTATGTGTCCCCATGAAAGGAATTCAACTCCTCTACACTCCCACTCTCCAAGATGGTTTCCCCACTAAAACGCGTTTTTGTTTTTGTTTTTAAAGGAGATCTAAATACGAATTTTCACGTCTGTAACAACTTTAGTTTGTATTAGATGTATGCATTCTCATACAATTAAGTCAATTAAATTTTCAATTCTTTAACCCCCACCCTTTCATTGGATTTTCCGAGAATACGTCTTTCTTTACTTTTAATGCAGATTGCAAATATCAAATTTCACGTCTGTAACATCTTCATTTTTGAGATATCAGCAGCCTAATTAAAAGAATTCAACATCATTTTCAGTCACTTTTACCCACCCCCCACCACCCAAGTGGTATTTCCGAAAACTAAAAATACACGATTCGTTATGTTTAATAGAGATAAAAAATACCATTTTTCACTTCTGTAACATGTTAAGTTTTTTTGGATATACTGTAAAGATTCTCATTTTAAAATTTCTCCCCTTTTGAGTTCCCCTTAAGTGGAGTTTCCAAAAACAAATCACCTATGTTTCTTTACATTTACAGGAGATTCCAAACACCCACTTTTTACGTCTGTAATATTTTACGTTTCCAAGATATTCTGTAGATATAGACTTCCAAAAAATTCACCCCAATTTGTCGCTCCTGTTTAACCGCCATTAATTGGATTTTCCAAAAACTAAAAAATACATGTTTCTTTATTTTTAAAGGAGGTCCCATATACAAATTTTCAGTTCTGTAATATCTTCAGGTTCTGAAATATAAGTATCCTCATTAAAGGCATTCAACCCATTTTTCACCCTTTTACACCCCTCCTATTGGGATTTACAGGAAACAAAAAATTACGTGTTCCGTTATTTTTAGAGGAGATTCTAACTACCAATTTTTACATCTGTAAATTTTAAAGTTTTAAGATGTAGACACATTCATTTTAAAAAATTCACACCCCACTTTTCACCCCCCAATATTTGAATTTTCCAAAAACGAAAAAATACGTGTGTTTCTTCACTTTTAAAGTAGATCCCAAATACCAATTTTCAGGTCTGTAATATCTTCAGGTTCTGAAATATAAGTAGCCTCATTAAAGTTATTCAACCCATTATTCACCCTTTTACACCCTTCCTATTGGGATTTTCCGAAAACAAAAGAATACGTGTTTCTTTATTTTTAAAGGAGATTCTAAATACCAATTTTTATATCCATACACTTTAAAAGTTTTGAGATATAGATACACTCATTTTAAAAAATCACCCCTTTTCACCCCACCCATTAATTGGATTTTCCAAAAACAAAAAAATACGTGTTTCTTTATTTTTAAAAGAGATCAAAAGTACCATTTTTCAGGTCTGTAATGTCTTCAGTTTCTGAGATATAAGCACCGGTATCCTGATTAGGCATTCAACCCTTTTTTAACCCTTTTTCACCCCTCCTATTGGGATTGTCTGAAAACAAAAAAATACGTGTTTCCTTATTTTTAAAGAAGATTCTAGATACCAGTTTTCACATCTGTAAACTTTTAAAGTTTTGAGATATAGACACACTCATTTTAAAATTTCACCCCCCTTTTCACCCCCTTAGCGAGGGAATATCCAAAAATCCTCTCTTAGCGAGCACCTACAGCTTAATATGAATCTATGCCCAAAATTTCATTTCTTTATGTCCAGTAGTTTTGGCTCGGCGATGATGAATCAGTCAGTCAGTCAGTCAGTCAGTCAGGACAAGCTACTTTATATATATAGACTAGCAAGATGCCCGTGCTTCGCTACGGTATTATACTGAAATTTATAATTGAATGCTTATTGTATTAGATATATAATCCGCCGAAATTCGCGATCTGACTCGTTTTCTGCGAGAATCGACCAAAGTTCCCGATCTGACTGGTTTTCTATGATTTTACGGCACGGTTCCTCCCACTTTTAAATCTTCCTTTCCATCAATCGATTTCGTACTTCCCGGGCTAGGCTCAGGTATTCCTCCCGGTCAGTTGGGTCCGTAAATCTTTGCCATCTTTTCCTATAATATTTTTAATATGGATAAAATCCTTCAGGAGATCCGGCGTGGTGTCATATTGGGTGCCTTGGCGGCACTGAACCCGCGGCCGGACAGCATTCTTAGTCATTACCCGTCCAGGAGCCGTTTCCAGCGCGATCCGCACATTTGACGACGGTCCGGAATATTATTATTATTCTTATTATTATTATTATTATTATTACTATTATGTGTTGCTGGAATGGCTGATGACAGGGAAAACCGGAGTATCCGGAGAAAAACCTGTCCCGCCTCCGTTTTGTCCAGCACGAATGCCACATGGAGTGACCGGGATTTGAACCACGGAACCCAGCTGTGAGAGGCCGGCGCGCTGCCGCCTGAGCAACGGAGGATGCTTATAAGTACATTGATAACAGTAAAATCAATAGGTCTCACCTCCTTCTACACCCCACCGCCGTTAAGTTTATTTACCGCCACCCGCCCCCACCGAAAAAATTAAAAGAATGCTTGTTTCTTTATGTTTAAGGGAGATTCCAAATACCAATGTTCACGTCTATTACCTTCAGTTTTGAGATATAAGTATCCCCATAAAAATAATTAACTTTTTTCACTTCATTTCACAATAATCCCCCCCTCCTCCTTAAGTGAATTTTCCCGCAAATAATACTTGTTTCTTTAATAGTAAAGAATCTTCTAAATACCAATTACCACGACTCTAACTTCTTCAGTTTTCGATTTATGTGTCCTCATGAAAGGAATTCAACTCCTTTACACTCCCGCCCTCCAAGATGGTTTCTCCACCAAAACGCGTTTTTCTTTGTTTTTAAAGGAGGTCCAAATAAGAATTTTCACCTCTGTAACAACTTTAGTTTTTATTAGATGTATGTATTCTCATACAATTCAGTCAATTAATTTTTCAATTCCTTCACCCCTCCCCCCCCCCCCCCCCCTTCAATGGATTTTCAGAGAATACGTGTTTCTTTACTTTTAAAGCAGATTGCAAATATCAAATTTCACGTCTGTAACATCTTCATTTTTGAGATATCAGTAGCCTAATTAAAAGAATTCAACACCATTTTCAGTCACTTTTACCCCTCCCCTCCACCCAAGTGCTGTTTCCGAAAACTAAAAGTACACGTTTCCTTATGTTTAATAGAGATAAAAAATACCATTTTTCACTTCTGTAACATATTAAGTTTTTTTAGATATACTGTAAACATTCTCATTTTAAAATTTCACCCCTTTTGAGTTCCCCTTAAGTGGAGTTTCCAAAAACAAATCACCTATATTTCTTTACATTTACAGGAGATTTACACCCACTCTTTACGTCTGTAACATTTTACGTTTCTAAGATATTCTGTAGATATAGTCTTTCAAAAAATTCACCCCAATTTGTCACTCCTGTTTAACCGCCATTAATTGGCTTTTCCAAAACTAAAAAATACGTGTTTCTATATTTTTAAAGGAGATCCCATATGCAAATTATCAGTTCTGTAGTATCTTTCGTTCCTGAGATATGTGTATCCTCAATTAAGGCATTCAACCCATTTTACACCCTTTTACACCTCTCCTATTAGGATTTACAGAAAACAAAAAAATACGCGTTCCTTTATTTTTAGAGGAGATTCTAACTACCAATTTTTACATCTGTAAATTTTAAAGTTTTAAGATGTAGACACACTCATTTTAAAAAATTCACCCCCCCTTTTCACCCCCCAATATTTGGATTTTACAAAAACGAAAAAATACGTGTTTCTTTACTTTTAAAGTAGATCCAAAATACCAATTTTCAGGTCTGTAATATCTTCAGGTTCTGAAATATAAGTAGTCTCATGAAAGGCATTCAACCCATTATTCACCCTTTTACACCCTTCCTATTGGGATTTTCCGAAAACAAAAGAATACGTGTTTCTTTATTTTTAAAGGAGATTCTAAATACCAATTTTTACATCTATAAACTTAAAAAGATTTGCGATATAGATACACTCATTTTAAAAAATCACCCCTTTCCCCCACCCCCATTAATTGGATTTTCCACAAAAAGAAAAATACGTGTTTCTTTATTTTTAAAGGAGATCCCAAACACCAATTTTCAGGTCTGTAATATCTTCAGGTTCTGAAATATAAGTAGACTCATGAAATGCATTCGACCCCTTTTTCAACCTTTACCACCCTTCCTATTATGATTTTCCGAAAACAAAATATACGTGTTTCTTTATTTTTAATGGAGATTCTAAATACCAATTTTTACATCTATAACCTTTAAAAGTTTTGAGATATAGATACAGTCATTTTAAAATATTTCCCCCTTTTCACCCCCCTTAACTGGGTTTTCCAGAAAAACAAAAAATACGTGTTTCTTTATTTTTAAAAGAGATCCCAAACACCAATTTTCAGGTCTATAATATCTTCAGTTTCTGAGATATAAGTAGCCTCATTAAAGGCATTCAACCCATTTTTAACCCCTTTTCACTCCTCCTATTGCGATTTTCCGAAAACAAAGAAATACATTTTTCTTTATTTTTAATGAAGATTCTAAATACCAATTTTTACATCTGCAAACTTTAAAAGTTTGGAGATATAGATTCACTCATTTTAAAAATTCACCCCCTTTTCACCCTCCCATTAATTGGATTTTACAGAAACAAAAATATACGTGCTTCTTTATTTTTAAAAGAGATCAAAAGCACCAATTTTCAGGTCTGTAATATCTTCAGTTTCTGAGATATAAGTACCGGTAACCTGATTAAAGGCATTCAATCCATTTTCCCCCATTTTCACCCTTTTTCATCCCTCATATTGGGATTTTCTGAAAACAAAAAAATACGTGTTTCCTTATTTTTAAAGAAGATTCTAAATACCAATTTTTACATCTGTAAACTTTTAGAGTTTTGAGATATAGATACACTCATTTTAAAATTTAACCCCCATTTTCACCCCCTTACCGAAGGAATATCCAAAAATCCTCTCTTAGCGAGCACCTACATCATAATATGAATACATCCCCAAAATTTCATTTCTTTATGTCCAGTAGTTTTGGCTCGGCGATGATGAATCAGTCAGTCAGTCAGTCAGTCAGGACAAGCTATTTTATATATATAGATTTGAAGTCTGGCAATTACATCCCTAGGATCTTTCCATAAATAGACTTTCAGTAGATCACCTTTGTTATTTCACCCTAGCAGATGTTGCCTAACCTATACAATTCCATCTTAGCACTAGTGATGGGACATTCGATTCATTTTACTGAATCGATTCATTTGATTCCGTTCACATTACTGAATCGATACGTGATCCGATTCACGGCACATTAGTCACCACTCCGACTGCATCTGTGTAGTATGTACTGGTAAGAAAAAAATGCTAGTCACTCTAATACATCAAAGGTTTCTGGCGACGCAGGATGGGAAAGGTCTAGGATTAGGAAGGTAGCAGCCATGGCCTTAAATAGGGTACACCGGGCGAGTTGGCCGTGCGTGTAGAGGCGCGCGGCTGTGAGCTTGCATCCGGGAGATAGTAGGTTCGAATCCCACTATCGGCAGCCCTGAAAATGGTTTTCCGTGGTTTCCCATTTTCACACCAGGCAAATGCTGGGGCTGTACCTTAATTAAGGCCACGGCCGCTTCCTTCCAACTCCTAGGCCTTTCCTATCCCATCGTCGCCATAAGACCTATCTGTGTCGGTGCGACGTAAAGCCCCTAGCAAAAAAAAAAAAAATAAAAAAAAAAATAAGGTACAGTCCCAGCATTTCCTGGTGTGAAATTGGGGAAACTACAGAAAACCATCTTAATGGCTGCCGACGGTGGGATTCAAACCCACAATCCCCCGAACGGAAGCGCATAACTACGCGATACTAACCGCACGTCCAACTCGTTCAGTCATTTTTGAAAATATGTATTTTTCTATCAGCTGAGGATTTTTTTAAATCGTCATATTTTGTATAGGCTACCCGAGATGTACAGTAGCCCGCTGGTTTTATGATTCAACATATTGTTGCTTAAGTTATTGCGTCAGTCGACTCACTTACTGTCCACATATGATTGAAGTCTTGTGCAACGATGTGACATATGAACTGAGAGAATACTGAGCCGTTCTTCCCAATATAAAACAGGTACTTTTGAGTGCTCATGAGCATGACTCATAGTCATAGGGTGGGCTAGAGTCGAGTTTAATTGTCAAATGTCAACTAAGTTATAGTACTAAGATTCATTAAACTAATAAATAGTATAACCTAATAGCCTGCCTACTTACTAGCTACTTCAGAATTATGTTTTGACTACCTTTTTAACACTGCAAATAAATCCATCTATTATTTAAACCTCCCTGTAAGAAGAGGACAGTGAATGCAAATGGGTATTATTTTCAAATGAACTGAGCTCGAGAGTCCATTATAACATACGATTCTTTCAGTGTACCACGGCTCACTGTATGTCTTGCTGCAGCGGAAGCTCAGCTCTCCGCCAGTGTCCAATGTGCCGATAAGGAGCCGTGCGTATTTTGTGTCTCACTGAGCCGTGCTCGTTCACGATTCTTACGGTGTGCCATGGCTCACTGTATGTCTCGCTGCAGCGGAAGTTCGACTCTCCGCCAGTGTTCAGTATGCCGATAAGGAGCCGTGTGTATCTTGTGTCTCACTGAGCCGTGCTCGTTCGTGATTCTTTCGATGTGCCATGATTCACTGTCTCACTGCAGCGGAAGCTCGGCTCCCCATCAACGTCCAGTGAGTGCGCCACTCAGCACTGTCCGCTGGGAATAAGCTAAATCGTGTGCCGTGAGCTCGCCGTTCTTGTGAATCGATTCACTCGGACACTTGACTGAATCGATACACTGCTTCGAATCATGCATTCAGTAGCCAACACTACTTAGTACATAAACAACTGGTTATTCTCTAAATTACGTAATATAACACACAAACATAATATTTACATAAGTGACATACAACACTGAGCAAATTCTGCGGACGAACCTCGGCCCTACTGACCAGACAACACAGCGATGTAACATAGGCTCTGTTTGAGCTCAAAGAAAACATAACCCTTGACACAATCTTATCTACGCTATATGTATATGTGGAGTCATTCCTGAAAGAGAAACTCGGACATGCCTCGAATCAAAGCTTAGGAAACACGTGTTCTCAAACGGAACGATTCAAAGAAAGTCTGGGTTTACAGGGGTCCATGCCCTTGAACTCAGTGGGCATGGCAAGGCTCTCCGCACGGAGAGAAGAAAAAAATTCCCCTCTATTGTGTTCAGTAGGTCAGTCAACCGGCCCTTCTCTTCTCACTGACAGCCATGGGCTGAACTCATCTTAACTACAGCTGTGAATTCTCTTCCTAGGATATACTTTTTATTGCCTGATTCACATCTTTCTCCTCTTTTATTCATATCATCGCAAAGTGTTCCCAAGGAATATTACTCACTTATTCTTTGTTCCTCATTCTTCACTTAGATTACCATAGGACTTACAACGTTCTAATTCCTTACTTTCCATGTCTAGTCGTAGATTATTTTGGGCATTCAACCTCTTCACCACTTCTCACATTGTGTATTATAGTTCCTATGGCGTATGGGCTGTCATAGTCTTTCATCCCACATTTCATTATGCTTCTCTGCACTTTCCATCAATGTCCATCACTCTCTCAATTTCCTGGCATTCGCTACAAATTCACACTGTTCCACACAAAAACAAAGAAACACTACCAACAAGATTCTATGAATACTCATCAAAATCAAGGGAAATTTTACTTACTGTTCGGTCAGTATCTCACTAAATATCATGTTAGTTATTTCTCTCTTTCTCAGCCAGAATTCTTTATTATTGAATATTTCATGCATTAACCACTATTTGTCAGCTGATTATGCAATGCTGTAGAGCATCTGGCTACACTGTTCCCCACAATAACTACATTGAACAATAACAACCACCTCTCAGACATGATAATTCAAATCCACCACTTATTACTATTTTCCATCCCATGTAGGGATGCTCTAATGCTGCTCTAATCATTATTGTATAATCATTATTCTATTAATAATAATAATAATAATAATAATAATAATAATAATAATGACCTCTAAAACGCAAACATAAGTTCAACAGACATTCTAGAAAGAGACATCTTTAGACGCAAAGTGAACAATTGGGAAGCTACACCAGAGCAGTACAGAGCGAAGTGGTCAGGAAAATGAAAACAAGCCTTCTCGGAAAGAGTGAAAGCCTACTGGAAAAACAAGAACAACTCACAGAAGAATTGATTGAGTTATATGCTTAACGTCTTCCAGTATTGGGAGAATTCACTAATAATAATAATAATAATAATAATAATAATGTCTTCCATACACGCTAATATATTACAAAAAGAATGAAAAAATCCCACAATATACTAGAAGAAAAATATAATTCCGTCTGGAAATTTTAGCTCTTATTAGTTACGTTCCAATTGTAAAAAAACAAACTCAGTATCATAGCATGCATTATTTACAGCAGTTATACATTTAAAAATAGTACATGCTTGCCGGTGTTTACATGCCAGGTAATAAAAATGGACATCTACTCATCTTTCAGTGATCATCTTCTCTTTTCACGGACTTCCTGTGGTGGAATTTACAAGATCTTATTGATGGTGCCGTAGACAGTAGTATATTCCGTCACTCCCCGTCTCCGACAGTCCTTGAGGTCTCGGATCGTCCAGCTGCTCCAATCTTGAAATAATCCACAAGGAATATCAGCTTCAGCACTCACCACATGACACCATCCTTGGATAATGGGGCACACACACACAAAATTAGGCAACTGAAATTTACCCTATTAAGGCTGGTTACTATAGCAATGGCCAGCACATATTAATGTATTGAGTAAGGCGACTTACGAGACTTGAGGAGCCTTACTCAGAATAGCGGAGTGTCCCAGTCGACGCTATCCTGCCGTCCTAAAATATGATTTTGAATCTCTAGCACTTGTTGACTTATATCGGGCATTAATCCACATTAGCATTATCATAGCCAACTCCCACTCATTACCTAGTCAGCTCCACAAGCGGCCTAGCTTCATTAGGCACGAAATTTGAGATTTTTTTTTAGGTGCAGTAAGCTATTATCTTGAGTCATTCCCGTACCAGCACTTACTATGACACTCTTGACTGCAACTAGCATAGGTCTTCGCCAGACTGACCATCGGCAAGCAACCAATCCTTATAGATTGTCGAATGGTCTACTCTGGGGGGTCCGAGAGTACGACACCCTCACTTAATATATTCACAATATTTTAAAATTACATGGAACTAGTTTCGACCCATCTAGGGATCATCATCAGCCACATCAAAGCAAAGATCACGATGTGGCTGATGATGACCCCTAGATGGGTCGAAACTAGTTCCATGTAATTTTAAAATATTGTGAATATATTTTGTATTGAATAGGTGGAAACCTTTACTGTGTTGTTACTCATATGTTAGCCTCACTTAAGAAAATTGACTTTGTTAGCAGCTCAAATTCGAAAGATCTGAAGTGTGCATCTAGTGGTTCTGGATCTCCCCTTTCACCTGAGCTACATGCAATCGCAAATCATTCGATAGTTTTCTCGTAATTACTCTCCTGTCATTAATTTCAGTACAAGCATTCTTGAGGGGGAGGGGGTTGGAGCCAAACTCTGTACCACTCTCCATCCACAGGGACACTTTCCTTGACACATATGGTTCACATACATTCCTCTTGACACCACGTGACCTCAATTCACCCTGTGAATTAAGTATTACATCTTTCTAGCTTTGGAGTATAGGGTAAATTCTGCCCAGTTTATTGGTGTCTTTTATGTAACATTTCTACTGCAGGATCTAAATACCACATAACTTTGCATGCCAAAATTCTACGTTGGCACTTGTGAAACATGAGGGAAAAATGGGAAATTGCCTCTGTTGGCTTGAAACGCTGTAGAATAGCCACACCCCTGGGCGTATTAGACTAGTATTAGCGCCGTGTCCTGTTCTTTTCTCTCTCGTCTGACTGAAATGGCTTTTTGGCCATGGGCTAGTTTCATCTCCTCCTTTTCTTTGTTCACCGAGCTTTCTCCCTTGAGTCTGGCTCTGGTGATACATCGATCGAGTCCCGGGGACGTTCATCTCTGACATGCAGAGTACAAATGATACTACTTCTGACACAAAATTTTATAAGATGTAGCGAAGCAAATAATACAAATGCGGTGTTCTTCCTAGGACCTTTTTATTGGGCGCACTGCCCTGCTGATTTTAGAGACCACACGGCTAACATAATCTACATATCGATGGCTTAGCGCACACATGTGTTTAAGTACACTTTTGGGGTAAAATGTTAAGTGCACTATATGAATCGTGGGTGGTTTATGTTCATTGTGTACAAATATGTTTATTATTATTACAACTTCCCCCAGGCGGAGGCTGCCACAAGGACAAAATATGTCGACTACACAGTATTTTGTCTTCTAAGTTACTGTTGACTTTGCTAGTGTGCCAGGTAGAAAAATCACTACAAGGCTCAGAGCCATACATCCATACAACATTTGTATTATTAGATGTGCATTGTTGTTTTGGCGGTATTGATGGTCATTGTTAAAAAGAGTTCTAAATGCCTGTTTCAGTAGTATTTTTAAATACTGGTGTTGTGCATGTGTGTCGGTAAAATGAATTCACGGGGTAGGAAGCTAGTGGAAATGGTTTTAGCTGCAAATAACCAAGCCGCTACATCTGCACAAGGTACGTCTATTATTAATTATTTAAATAATAAAGCTATTATTTATTAATGGATATTAATGATTAAAGAAGTAACAACTATTTTTCTGGTTCCCCAGCTGAGCTAGTACATCAGCAATTATCTGAAGAGGAACAAACTTCAATCAGTTCCGATCCATCCTCTGTAGAGGATGACTTCAATGATTGTAATGCTCAGCTTCAAGATAACTATCCATTAATTTGAAGTTTGATTTCTTTTGAATAACTAAAAAATTATGTAGGCCTATGGGCTCATGTTTTGTTTTTATAGAATCAGATAAACAAAATGACAATGAGCAAAATAATTTAAAAAATCAACCAAGAAAAAAAAAAAAAAGCAAATGGGTGTGCTTGGAAATGCTCCATAGTGAAAAAATTGAGAGTCAGTTGTTAAGCATATACCAACAGGAGCGGAAAACCTATTGCAGCAAAAAAGCAAAGTTGTTGACTGTTCGAAGTGCAGGTATGCCTTTACTTTCTTTCTTTCTTTCTTTCTTTTTTATTGCTTTGAAATTAAAAAAGTGTGTGGTGTGACACCTACATGTTATAATAATTATTTTCTAGGTGTAAGTGCAGTGAAAACTTCAATGAAGCTCTACGTCTCCATTTGTATGCAGAGTACTTTAAACTGGCAGATGATGTATCGGTACAACAGAATATCTACCTCAGCTCATGCGTTGTTAACAAACTTGTTTGTCGCAGAAAAAAATGTTTTGCACAAAAGGAACGGATGACATCCGGCAAATTTTATTTACGACATTCAGAAGGTGAAAAGAAACTTGTGTGCTTGAAATTTCTATGTTCTAGTTTGTATGAAGAAAACAAGTTACACTGGACTGTATTCTGGATGCGATGGCAGATCACAGAGACAGTAGGTGCACAATGTAACCCCCCAAGAACAGAAGGATTACTTGAAAACTCACATTGATTTGCTTTCTCGTATAGAGTCCCATTATTGCCGTAAAGACTCAAAAAAAGCCGTACTTGTCACCTGATTTGAATTTAACTCTAATGTATATCGCATGCACAAGGAACAATACTGTAAGGAAAAAGTATCACACCAGTCTCCCGATTTGTATGTTGAATTTTTTTCAATTCATATGATCCAGCTTTGTCCTTTTTTATTCCAAAGAAGGACCAATACACTAAATGTAATGCTTATCAAGCAGCTAAGGATAAAGGTCCCTTACAAGAAGAGTGGGCTAACCGCAAGGAAAGAGAAATTCAGTCCATACAAATGAAAGCCCAGGATAAGAAAATAGCTATTGATGATGGAGGCATAACCTTCAGATCCATCACTTTTGAACTTCAAGCTATTTTAAGTGTTCCTCATGCAGGAGACTGTGATATTTATTACAAACGTAGACTCAATGTTTACAATTTCATTATAAGGACCAATACACTAAATGTAATGCTTATCAAGCAGCTAAGGATAAAGGTCCCTTACAAGAAGAGTGGGCTAACCACAAGGAAAGAGAAATTCAGTCCATACAAATGAAAGCCCAGGATAAGAAAATAGCTATTGATGATGGAGGCATAACCTTCAGATCCATCACTTTTGAACTTCAAGCTATTTTAAGTGTTCCTCATGCAGGAGACTGTGATATTTATTACAAACGTAGACTCAATGTTTACAATTTCATTATAGTGGATGCGAACAGAAATTATAGTTTCTGCTACATATGGGACGAGTGTAATGGAAGAAAAAAAAAGAGCATAGTAATTGGAAGTTGCCTCTTAAAGCAAGTTTACCTGACACTGTCACGCACGTAACCACATTCAGTGATACCTGTGGTGGACAAAACAGGAATCAATTCATCGGTACTGTATGCTGTAATTAAAAAGACAGATTTGGAGACAATTGACATAAAATTTATGGAATCAGGACACACTTATTTGGAAGCTGATTCTATGCATGCCACGATCGAGTGGAAAAGGAAGCACATGGAAGTCTGCACCACTTGCAAATGGGCACTCTTGATCTTGGCAGTCAGAATTAAACCTTCCCCATATCAAGTAACAGTAATGCATTATGAAACTGTCTATGATCTTAGGGAATTTGTGGGGAAAGTAGTAAACCATATATCACTGCCACAGTTAATGGTGAAAAGGTTAACTGGCTGAAGATTAAATGGATCAGGCTGCAGAAGAGTGTATGTGTATGTTCAGTCGTCAGCCCGAAGGCTGGTTGGATCCTCAACAGCTCTGCCATCAGCTGTTATAGATGGCCTAGGCATCACTGAAGAGGCGTACTAGGGAAATGAGGAGTGAGGTAGTTTCCCGTTGCTTTCCTCACCGAGCGAGAAGTTGCTATTACATATCAGTCTGCCAAGCCCACTGAAATGTATGCATCAACCGACCCTATGAGCGACATTTTCACACCATTCATAGCAGGGACTGGCTGCATAAGGAATGGCATTACTAGCATTGCTCATACCTCAGTCACTTTCATATTGTCAGAGCCAAGGATAAGACTATGACAGGTCAATGAAAGTAACAAAATTGCTCTAGCCTATACCAGAAGACATAGTTCATTGTAAACACTACATCCTGCCAGTAAAGGCATGCAGAAGAGTAAACCTACCATTATTCAGTTCAAATATGACTTCTCAGAAGATTCATTTTATGACAAAGATGTACATATGCCAAGAAATTGGACAGGAATGCAGGAGAAAAAACTACAGGATTGGGCAGATGTTTCTCTGAAACTTGCATACAGCAGTAAGGTACCAGTAAGTGACAAGAAGAAGAACGATCTCTTATCCTTGTTACAAAGTAGGGTGATCCCTGAAGAGTACAGAGATTTCATTGAAGACATTCTAGCTGCAAAACAATTTGCAGAGGTTTCAAAAGACGAATATGAAGGTATGTAAATGCAAATAGTAAGGTAATGTGTGTGAAAAAATTGTGCATTAAAATTTTAATTACAGGCTTCATAATTATTTTCGCTCTATCTCCCTAATGCACACATGTAGTAAATGCAATTATAGTGCTATTAAAACAATGTGCATTTTCTGACAGTTCAGTGGGAGAGCAGTGTTGCCATGATCCGGAAGAGTTACTATATCACAATCAACACCTCTCGTTTTGCACTAGGCTCTGCGGAAAATAATATCCATGTACAGGGATCACAAGAGCATTAGAAAAACGTTAAATATCGTTGCTATCATTCCAAGGTGGCTCATGAGTAATTTTATCAGCTCAAATATCGTAAGACAAACTCCTCATTCCCCTTCCTCATAGTTTTTTATCAATTTCCAGAAGATTGATTTTAATTTTAGGTGGATTTCAGTAGCAGAATGGCACTTTTTCAGGCCTGATCAACATTCCAGGTTCAAATCCAGGTGAGAATGAGAGATATATCTAATAGATTTTTGTAAAAAGGGGAGAAATTGGTCAGACCCTGTCATATGCAAAGCACAATTTAAGATGTATAGATAAGAAAAGTGTTCCACCGATTAATATTTATTGTAAATGGATTTATAACAACTTAAAAACAACGCAAAGAAAATTTTAACAGTCATAATTTGAAGTCATGACCAGGTAGTTACATAAGGTAGTTGTGAACAGTACCAACTTAAAATTACGTATAAGAAAATGAGCTCTCAATTTAGCAAGGACTATCCCTCTACAACCTAAGAAGTTAAAGAAAATACTCGTTGACTTAACATAACACCACATGCAGGTTAAGACATTAGCAAGGAAAAGAAAACAGGTTAATTATTAAAAATCCTAACTCAGAGCCCGATAAAGAAGCTGCCTTTTCAAAAACACTTCTGAATAACGTGCATACCTTAAAAGGGAATATGTTAAGATGAAACTGGAGACAATCCCGGAGGAAAATTAAATGTACATATTTATTACACAGTTTTCAGAAATCAAGAAAATGGGAATGCCTTTTAAACAAAGGGGTTATGACTAGCTGCGAGGGCAAAGTCATTTGAACTTTTAAAATTGGCGAATGGAAGATACCCCTTGCAAAATCCGGCCCCACAAGAAGTTTAAAATAACAATCTACATTTAAAGGTTGAAATCCAAAACATGAACCAATTGGTGCTCACGTCGGAAGGCCGTAGGTCCCATCAGACGGAGGAGACGACTACTCCCTTCGCCGGTCAGAAATCAAAGACGACGGACACAAGCTTGGCTCTGGCCAAGTCACCAGGAGCCTGGAAATGGGACAATCAAGAGGTAGCCAATTAGCGCACCCGCGGGTCTTACATTCACCAATTAGGAATCGCGTCATTTTAGCCAATCAAGGCTCCAAAGTTTTTGATGAGAAAAGATCTTTACAACTTTCAGAAACCTCCTTTTTGATGCAACAGAAATTCGCTAGATTCATCTTACTAGCACAAACACGTGCGGCTACACCCTGCCACAAAAGTTGACAACAATGAGTTTAAGATTGCATTTCGATATTTATTTCCTTAAATCATATGTTTCATTGCTGTGAAGTACAGTTCTGAAACTTAAAATGCTTTTTTTCTCACAACAAAGGAATGTATGTGTAACACGTGTGCTAGTTACATAATGTTAATACATATTTGAGTCACTGGGTGTTCCACGTGAGAATTTTATTACTGTAAAACTGTCTATTTAAATGATAAATCACTATTGTCAGCATATTTGCATCAGTTACATCAGAATTTAAATGTTTAGCTTGACTTTCGCATAGTGTCATGCGCGAGCGGTGCCTGAATTAGTGTGGAATCGCATCTGAGCACATGATTCCGCATGATGTCACAAATCCGTATGGTGCTCCACAGCAACCAAGTGGTAACCTGGTGTTACAGGATTATGGACGGCCCTCTTTCTCTTATTGTTCCCTCAATTCTGAGGATTCTGATCTGTGAGGAGGTTGTTGGTCAGTGCCTTTATTTCTTCCGATCCTTGGCCAAATGTGCTGCACCAAAGATGTTCAACCCAGTTATACTCTTGATAATGTTTGACCATCGATTAAGAACTCATCCACGATATCTTGCTGGAAACATTTCTAAGAATGATCAGTTTTTCTATTCTGTCATATAAAGTGTCCAAATAATTACAAAACTCTTTGTTTACATATTGATCATAATCTGATTCTGAGGTTGAGCTGGTTTATTGTGGAATCATTGGTACAAAATGCTGTCCACGGTATGCATAACATTCTTCTCCAACACCACATTTCAAAAGAATCGAACACTAGAAGTTCATAATACTGTTATGTCTTATTTGTGATGATAACACTAAATCATTTCAGTATTGCAGTTACTGTTTACCCATCTCATATCATTGTTAATGCACCGAAGGAAGTAATATGAAACATTATCATATTAATTTATTATGTAGTATTTCCCTCCTGCCTCCTGATTCCTGCCACCCGGCAGACAAAAATTTCTGGAGAGAACACTTCAAATGAGCTGCACAAGGCACTGTAAGGTTTAATACCACTCTCCACTGACAGCTCGAAATATACCACTTAAGTGTAAATATAAGGAAAGTGGGAAGACCTTTTTAGGAGGTAAGAGTGTTTAGATCTTCCATGATCTATCCTCAATCTACACAAAACGATGGCCTCTCTCCGTAAGGCCGGGAATAGGGCCACCACACTGTAGTTGTCCTGTTGATTGTTCTCAGCTTGTTGGGAGTTCTAATAGCTAGCCACCAGGTATATCACATTGGGGGAAAGAATATGCATGCGCAGGCCAGACACTTCCTACGTTGAGGCCACGGTACCTTTCTTCCACTTCGTCAGAACATCCCTCCATACATTCTTAAAAAGCCCCCCCTCCCAAAAAAAAAAGCACACATCTGGCTGTAGTAGAATATACGTGCTATTCGATTGAAGAAGAATGAATGAAATGTTGTGATTCTCACATTCTTGAACCAGTGACAGAGAGAGATGGCTTGATAAATTGTTCTCGGTCATAACTTTGGTTCCATCTAGCAGTTTCAAATAAGGCAATGTCACCATTAAGAACCAGTCTTCAGAAATTGGCCGATCGAACCATCTGCATTTGTCCCTGTTGTATCTGGTGCCAGGAGGGCTGCCTTCTTGGCAGGTATCCTACTGATGCTCAGCCTGCCTTGCACAAGACGTGCAGGGGCAGTAGGGGTTTCCATCCCCACTCGCACACATTGTGACAAAAATACTTAACCTTGGAAAAGTCCCTCACCCTCTTTGCATGCTTGATACCCCTCTTAATAGTTGCATGTTTCTTCCTGGGGTCATCACTCAAGTTGGTTTTGTCCTAGTTTGACATTTTTGGGTAAAATATTTTCCAGAGTAGGTTGCAAATTGACGAAAAATTTGTGCACACACACTGAGCTGACCTCAGCGCAAGCTCTCTTGATATTCTCCAACAGACGAACAGAGAGAATGTTAACATGCTTTTTCGAAATGATCCGTGCTCATGTAATGCCTAGAAGTTTCTGCGTAAACCGTCTTTTCTTTCTTCCTGCCCTGTCAGTCTATCCTTTAACATCATGCCGCATAAAAGTTGGAAGTGAAAGAGTGCCCCCAGTGTGCTGCTCTGAGGATACCATGTACAAGCATTTCCTTCTCTTCACTGTCCAGGACAGGTGGTGATTTGGGTTTTGTGCGGTATACTTTTATTCTGTAAGGTCGATCGTGGTACCTGAAAATACTCCTCGACTTTGTGGTTTGACATTTTCCCAGCCATGATGGCTTTTACTAACATATCAATTTTACTTAATCATGATTACAATGAGACTGTGCCCCTAATCTTCTCTTGTAAACACGCGGCATTGTCCGAAATTACATCTGCCTTGCACAGATTCACAGAAAACTGTATACTGAGTGGAAGGTGTAGGGATGAACTTCCAAACCTTCACACATACTTTTCAACATGATAGAATAAATGATAGACTATAATTACCAGCAGCTAGACTCTTCTAGTACCTATGTACAATAGGAAATTCCTGTAGCAGTTGTAAAGGCTACAATGAAGCCAGCAACGAAGACCATTATTAACTTGAATCTTTCTTAATTAACACAAGATTAACCCGCAATAATTGATGCAGGAATTTGTCATAAATTCAAACAATATGAGTGGGAATTCTCTCTGGAAAAATTCAGAGTGATCAACATTAAACCGAAACAGTACTGTTTTGTCCGAAATTACCTCCTTTGTCCAAAATAACTCCAAATGACGGTACTGAAATTTACTTTTGATAAGGCTACCTGCAGTTTGTAAACGATTTATCTTTATTGAAACACACACTAAAATTATTTCAAAATGCGTATTATGCTATTAAGTGTAATTAGCGGAAACAGTTAAATGCAGAAACAAAAATAATTCGTTATTATGAATAATAGAAAAATAATATTTTACAGTTTACTGTAGAGCATGACCTTGCTTTTTCTCCAAAAGACGCATTATAGTGTAGAAAGGTGTTTTTTGGGGGGGCTTTTTCAACCTTGAGATGTCTGGAAGGGAGGTTGTCTACCTGCCTTGGAACTGTAAGTTATGGGAAAAGGACTGAATACATCAGACATATCTAACGAAATATCAGTTATTACCTTCTACAGTTGATTATAGAAGGGAAGGAGAGGAAAAGGGCAAAAATAATATTGTGGGTGCACAATATAAAGCAATGGGCAGTGTTACTGTTGACGTCTGCTTCTCACTGCAACCAGTTGAACAGGAATGCAACATCTGTTAATGGACATGCAGGAGAAGCAGCTTCCAAATGAACATTTATCTGATAGCTTTTCCTCACTGAACATACCAGCCTTCCTTGAGGAAACATCAGTGATCATGATAAATCCTAATTTAACAACCCACAAACACCTCGGAAGATTGGGTGCTTTGCCATAAAAGCTTACATAAGCAGTGTTCTCCCTAGGACCTTTTTAACGGGCGCATCACCCTGCCGTTTTTACATACCGCCCAGCTAACTTAACCTAGACATTTGCTAGTTACATAACATTAACGCATATTTGAGTTGTTGGGCGCTCCAAATTAAAATGTAAATACTGTAAAACATTTTATTTAATAATCTTCATTGTCTGCAAATTTTCATCAATTACATCGGAGCTTTAATGTTTAGTTGATTATCGCGTAGTGCCATGCGCAAGCGGTGTGTGGATTAGCGTGGAATCTCATACGAGCGCTCGATTCCGCAGGACGTTCCAAACCCGTGTGGCACTCCCCCAACTGAGTGATAGCCCTGAAATTACAGGATTACGAACGAGTAGTAGAACACTAGTTCAAAATACTCTTGTGTCTTGTTCCTGATAATACCACTAAAATAGTTCAATTTTGCAGTTAATGTTTACCTGTCTGATATTATTGTTAATGCCCTGAGGGTGATAAGTTGAAATTTCATCATATTAGTTTTTAAGTAGAATTCCCCGCCCAGCTGCTCATTACTGCTACCCGGCTGATGAAAATTTCTGGGGGAGATCACTGCATAAATATATGTGCATGTAGTGCTAAAAATTGCGTTCAGTGACACGCCTTGATTACTGTAATATTAGTAACGGAAATTGTTTGTACATCATATAAATCTCTTCTGATAGTACAAGATGGTGAAATGCCAATTCATTGTGCAGTATTTTTCTTTTAGGAAAGCATTATAAATGTCTTTGTTTAATCTATGTATTTAATTCATCAAAGTAATAGAATACCTCATAATACAAAACTGAAGAACACAGTAGGTCTGGATGAATGGCTGGCAGTGCTGTTTGGCATCACATGACCTAAGCATACACGAGGGCGGTTAAAATGCAAACTATTAGCTCTGCTAGGCTTCTCGTGCAATCTGAGCATTTTAAACACTCCCGAGCTCTACTGAATAAACAAACCTATCTTCTCACCTTGCATGTTCGAACGTCGTCGTTTGTCATTCTTTGGTTACTCTTAGGAAGCTGAACTATGGATGCTTGCTTTAAGTAAGTTGTTCCTCTAAATTAAATTGTTTGAGGTTACAAGGCCCAACACGTGTTTTCTCTTCCTAACACATCAAGTTTAAATTGCTGTTAATTCAATAGAATTTTATGCCTTCTTTTTATGAGTTGCTTTATGTTGCACCAACACAGGTCTTATGGTGGAAATGGGATAGGAAAGGCCTAGGAGTGGGAAGAAAGCAATCATGGTCGTAATTAAGGTACATCACCACCATTTGCCTGGTGTAAAAATGGGAAACCATGGAAAATCTTTATCAGGGCTGCCGCATGGCTAACTCACTCCATTTAATATCTTATAGTCAAAATATGGACTATATTGATTTTAATGACTAAGAATATGGAATATATGCGCTAAAGTCCAACACTGCAAGTTTCAACTCCACATGTTATGATTTGTAAAGTTAATAAAAAATATAATTAATTTTAGTTTCCTAAATAGATATGAATTTACATAGAAATCTGTTCCCAGGTAATAACTTATAATTAACATCAATCACAAGGGATTCTATTACTCTACTCTATGTTTTATTTACTGCCAAGTAAGTGCACATGATAGCTACACTACAGAGTAGGTTGTGTGTGTGTTTTTTTTAATAGATTATAGTTGCACTAACTCGGATAGGTTTTTGGCAACAATGAGACAGGAAAAAGCAAGGACTGAGAAAGGAGTGACTGTGGCCTTAACCGGTAGAGAGACAGACAGCGATATATCGTTTTGTATGTACAAGTAAAGTGCCAACCACGATATATCGTTGTTTGGATAGCGCGCAATTCTATACAAGTTAGTACAACTTGGGCCGTCAGATTGCAACATCTTATGTGTCGAGTCCATAGAGAATTGTCATTAGATTTTCTACAACGCTAGATGGTGCGTAAATTCATTTGCTATCATGCATTGAATTTCTGAAGTCCGTGTTCATCTACGACGTATGATCTCCATGCCGCGTGAGTAAAATAGCGACTAGCGGGAGAAGTCATTTTGTTAACGATGATGAACTGGCTGTATACCTTAATAATTTTTAGTGAAGAAGACGATGATGAAGACTCTGATGAGGAATTCATTCGTCCAACAAGTGAGGAAGGGGAAAGTGTTACTGGGAGTGATAACGGCGAGTTTTCTGTAAACACTCAACCATGTGCTCATTGTCCGAGTGTAAACATTGAAAGTGGTAATGACTGTCTGAGTGACAGTACTGATGATGATGATGACGGCTGTAATAATATCCAACAGCAACAATTTCCTGTTTTCTGTGAAATTCAATTAGGACAAGATGCAAAATACCAACCCTAACCTGATTATTATGATACTCCTGGCCCGTGACACGCCCCTTTGTTAGACGCAAACCTATAACGTATTTTTATTTTATTTTTCACGGCTCAATTATTGAATCTCATAACTACAGAGACAAGCAGATATGAGAAATCATGTCTTGTCACCATATGCCAAGGCATAGCAGTGGCGCTCGGTTACATTGACTGAAATGAAGGCTTTCATTGCTGTTTTGTTGGAAATGGATATAACTATAAGGCCGAGGATATTTTCTTATTGGGTCAAAAACTCCCGTTATATTTCATGGTTTGGAAATATGTTCTCAAGAAACAGATTCCAATTGATCTTGAGATTCTTTCATCTTGTGAACAATGGTAATGTATCACCATCTGGTCACCCTGACTACAACCCATGTGCCAGGTTCGATCCCATTGTTGAACATGCCAATTGTATATTACGATAGCATTGTACATAACTCTTAACCCTCTCCCACCCATAGCGTAGTAATGTGTAGCGCGAAAGCTTAGGGTCTCCCGCCCATAGCGTAGAAAAGCGTACTTGTACTTCTAGTCGCATGTATGTGTCATCTATCGTCCGATAGACAAATATAACTTACTGTTACTAGCATGTGCACTTCCTAGAGACCAAATACACTGACTGACAGAGCAAATGCAACACCAAGAAGGAGTGGTCAGAACTTTATGCCAATTGCAGGGTAGACTGACGTCACTGAGGTATGCTCATGATGTGAAATGCGCCGCTGTGCTGCGCACGTAGCGAACGATAAATGGGACACGGCGTTGGCGAATGGCCCACTTCGTACCATGATTTCTCAGCCGACAGTCATTGTAGAACGTGTTGTCGTGTGCCACAGGACACGTGTATAGCTAAGAATGCCAGGCCGCCGTCAACGGAGGCATTTCCAGCAGACAGACGACTTTACGAGGGGTATGGTGATCGGGCTGAGAGGGGCAGGTTGGTCGCTTCGTCAAATCGCAGCCGATACCCATAGGGATGTGTCCACGGTGCAGCGCCTGTGGCGAAGATGGTTGGCGCAGGGACATGTGGCACGTGCGAGGGGTCCAGGCGCAGCCCGAGTGACGTCAGCACGCGAGGATCGGCGCATCCGCTGCCAAGCGGTGGCAGCCCCGCACGCCACGTCAACCGCCATTCTTCAGCATGTGCAAGACACCCTGGCTGTTCCAATATCGACCAGAACAATTTCCCGTCGATTGGTTGAAGGAGGCCTGCACTCCCGGTGTCCGCTCAGAAGACTACCATTGACTCCACAGCATAGCCGTGCACGCCTGGCATGGTGCCGGGCTAGAGCAACTTGGATGAGGGAATGGCGGAACGTCGTGTTCTCCGATGAGTCACGCTTCTGTTCTGTCAGTGATAGTCACCGCAGACGAGTGTGGCGTCGGCGTGGAGAAAGGTCAAATCCAGCAGTAACTGTGGAGCGCCCTGCCGCTAGACAACGCGGCATCATGGTTTGGGGCACTATTGCGTATGATTCCACGTCACCTCTAGTGCATATTCAAGGCACGTTAAATGCCCACCGCTACGTGCAGCATGTGCTGTGGCCGGTGGCACTCCCGTACCTTCAGGGGCTGCCCAATGCTCTGTTTCAGCAGGATAATGCCCGCCCACACACTGCTCGCATCTCCCAACAGGCTTTACGAGGTGTACAGATGCTTCCGTGGCCAGTGTACTCTCCAGACCTCTCACCAATCGAACACGTGTGGGATCTCATTGGACGCCGTTTGCAAACTCTGCCCCAGCCTCGTACGGACGACCAACTGTGGCAAATGGTTGACAGGGAATGGAGAACCATCCCTCAGGACACCATCCGCACTCTTATTGACTCTGTACCTCGACGTGTTTCTGCGTGCATCGCCGCTCTAGGTGGTCCTACATCCTACTGAGTCGATGCCGTGTGCATTGTGTAACCTGCATATCGTTTTGAAATAAACATCAATTATTCGTCCGTGCCGACTCTGTTTTTTTCCCAACTTTCATCCCTTTCGAACCACTCCTTCTTGGTGTTGCATTTGCTCTGTCAGTCAGTGTATATTAGTTTTCTTCTTTTAAAACCTTAGCAGGCGTATTAGAACACGAAATACGGAAGGCAGTGGCATATTGTAAACAAACACATCGACGCTTAATTCGCGTGAAAATATTTTATGCAGTAACGACATTGAACGTTTGGTGAGCGATAATTCTGACTGTGAAACTGTTAGTAGTGGCTTAAGTGAACTCAGTGAAGTTGAAAGTGAAAATGAAAGTGAGGAAATTTCAGGAAATGACGACGTACACATGCGTGTTGACATATATAGAGGCCTAACTTTCAGTGGACAAATACATTGTCTTGCGTCGAACGGGCAGACTTTACTGACCTTGCCATTCTCTTCCTGTGGGTAGTACAGCAATAGAGTATTTCTCCCTTATATTTGATGAAAACATTTTCGATTTAATTGTACAGTATACAATTTTATAAAGGTCTGCATTATCATAATGATGGCTGAAAAGAATTGCTTTAATTCTGGGGAAAACATGCATTTTAATATGGGCGGGAAAGGGTTAAAGTACTGAAGATAAAAATGTAAAACTTTTCATGTTTATTCATCTAAATTAGGACATTTCAAAGCAGTCATCAATATTTACCGTTGAGTTGAATTTTGTGTGTTTTTCTCTTTTGTTTCTGATTTTTAATTTTTGATGTTTTAAAATTGTTTTTTTTTTTCAAAATACCCAAGAGCATTTTAGTGCTGTAATTCAGTTCAGAACTAAGAATGTCTTCTTGTTAACATTTAATAAAAATTTTGAGTCATAGTTATAAGATTTGTGAACTATACCGTATAGTCTAGAGAGTGAGAACCTGCAAAATTCTCTAAATCTGTCTGGCACTCTTGGCATACTGTGAGCAACCGGGCCTGGCACTAAGAGGGTTAATAACAACCCCAGGATTTGCATGGTGTGAAAATAGGGAAACTATGGATAACCATCTTCAGGTCGGCTTATGGTGGGATTGAACCCATGATTTCTGAAATGCAAGCCTACAACCACTTTGATTGTACTATGCAGCCAACTTGCTCGGTTACAGAGAACTGAAGTTCTTCTTCCCTTTGCCACTGCTATTTAGGTTGCACTGAATGTAATTACAACACTGTATTCAAAGATACACTTGCTTGTACGGTGGTATGTTCCTCTACTCTTCATAATATTATTTTTCAGGTTCACAGAAAGCGGTGTTGTCATCTGTGTACAAGTCCTGCTCTTGTATAACCATATTGTGTAAAATCTAAAGGTCAGTCTCCACTGATTAACATTTAACACCAACATCTTAAATGTAACATGTTTCAATTGTCATGTATATTGTGATTGTGTCTTCCACTTGACTTTGCATGTTAACTCAGAATGTTGAGGTTAACGCTTTTAACATGTTGGTGTGCTTTCTGCTCCAAGTGGAAAATATGTCAAGTCAATTCATTGTTTGTGAGATGTTGGCACAGCTTCAGCAACTTCTGTGCTGTTTTCATGCCAACAGATAGCCTAAACGACGCAAACAACATGCTTTCCATGAAGTAAGATTATAGTTATCACACTCCGCAACACTCATTCTCTTTGTTATAAGCTTCAAATACAGTACACGCACGTGTGTAGTCTTCTCTGCACTATACTAAAATTTGTAGTCAGAAATGGAGTGGAGCAAGGAGATTACTCTGGTCTTACTTAATGATATACGAGGGTAATCCCAAAAATAAGGTCTCCTATTTTTTTTATAAATCCAGAACTCTGTTCATGCGGCTGCTGGTCACAATATGTGAAGAGTGTTTCCCGTGCTCGCATATAAACATGCACACGCCTTGCTGAGGCACTCAGTCTTGGCTTGGCAGCTGTTGAGAATGGAACTCCCATTGGATGTTACAGCCAAGTGTGAAGTGCGCGCAGTTCTTCGGTTTTTGAACGCAAAAAGTACTGAACCGATTTAAATCCATCGCCAGTTGATGGAAGTGTATGGTGAGTTGTGCATGGATGTCAAAAATGTTCATAAGTGGTGTAGAGAGTTTGCAGCCGGTCGGGCTGAAATTCATGACGAAGGAACAAAGGAGCGAGAGACCGTCATGCGTGAAGATCGGCGGATCAACCTGGGTGATCTCTGTACTTTGGTTCCTGAGGTTTCCTCACAACTTCCTGAACAGCATGGCGGTGAGCTGGTATGACATGATTGATTCCCATAGGGAACCTGAATTATTTGTCCCGAATGAGTAAATTTATAATACCAATATGAATGGTCCATTATTGGACATTATTAATTTTCCAGCTAACTCATTCCTGTTGCCAGCGTTTTGCCCCAGTGTGCTAAAGTTGGGTTCATCAGTTGGTTAATAGCACACCCACCAAGACGCATGGCTAGGGCATACTGTGGAGGCCACTGTGTAGGCTACTTGAAGCTACCGGCAGTACCAAAGCACTATGAGAGACTTTGTCTCATTACCAAGAATGGATGCCTGCCTGGCCATCAGATGACATAGATGTTGATTCCCATGGGGAACCTGAAATATTTGTCCCAGATGAGTAAATTTATAATACCAGTATAAATGGTCCGTTATTGGACATTAAATTTTCCAGCTAACTCATTCCTGTTGCCAGCGTTTCACCCCAGTGTGTTAAGTTGGGCTCATCGGTTGGTAAATAGCACACCCGCCAAGACACATGGCTAGTGCATACCGTGGAGGCCACTGTGTAAGCTACTTGAAGCTACCGGCAGTGCCAATGCACTATGAGAGACTTCATTACCAAAAATTGATCATCTGATGGCCAGGCATGTCGTTATTGTTTAAAGAGGAGGACTGGGAAAGAAGAACCATGGCCATAATGACAGCCCTAGTATTTACCTGGTGTAAAAATAGGGAAACTACAAACTCCAAAATGCAAGCTACAACTATATGGCCTGTACAACACATTTGGTTACACATTACTTTTGTTTCATCTTCCCTTTGTCGAAGCTATTTACAAATAGACTACACTCACCATAACAATGCTATAATTAAAGCTACACTTCCCCATACAGTGACGTGTCGCTTTAGTGTCGATAATATTATGAGATTTAATTTCCACCAAAAATGATATTCTTACCTGTGGGCAAGTTATGCTCATACTGAGCCATATTTGGGTCATGTGTAGCTAGATGGTCTGTAGGAAGACAAACAGCTGACTGGCGTTCTGCGTGCGAACTGACGAATTTCATTGGTTGCGACAAGCAAAGAGTTGCATGAAAGATACTTCTATCTCCATTTTTTAACCAATATTGAAACTTCAAACGATGTCTAGTTAAACACTAGCTGAACATTTTTTATGCAATGGAAGATCGTGATTGATTTAGACGTTTTCTAAGGCTTAACAATAGTCATTGTTTCTGCAGTCAGCCCTTAACATTTAACATGTTGTTAAAATCCTAATCAGTGGAGGCCGGCCTTAAGACAGGCAATAGTTAACTAACATTTGGCACACACTCACCGGCAAATTGCATTCATTGCGACAAGCAAAGTGTATTGTGGAATATTCTCCTATTTTTCTCTTTAACCAGTATTGAAACTTAAATGATGTCTTACTAAACACTGGCTGAATATTGTTTATGCATTACTTAAACATTGTTTAGGTAGACATTGTCTGAGGCTTAACACTAGTCAGCATTTCTGCAATCAGCCCTTATGGAGAGCATTTTCAATATTTTTTTAAAATCCAGATGGTATACTTCAGTTATTTGCATAATAAATCAGGTTTTACGAATTCAGTTTGCTAAAATATGGTAGTTTGAATACCTAGGATGTCATGTAGTGGTGAGAAATAGGATATGAAAAATGTTACACTATTCACTGTTTCCAAAAAATGCGGACACTAAAAATACGATTTGGTCTTGTGTTTTTAGAAAAGAAATTGTTTGATATAGAATAGTTCATTTTGGTGTATGTTTGTTCCTTTTTTTCCTGAAGTACGTTACTTGCGTTCATGGGTTTGGTAATTTCCAGGATTGAAATATTATGGTCACTTAGGTGACTACCTTACCAGTATGTTAAACACAGCATGATTGTTACTAGGGATATTTGTAAAGATGTGGGGAATTAAACTTGAGAATCTTGATGTAATTTCTTTGGCAGGCTGATAAAGGTGAATTTCAGCCAGTCAGCTGAGATGTTTCTTATGTTATTGAACAGTTTCAAAAGGAAAGTTACTTCCCCTTAATATTATAATCACCACCCCTTTTATACAACAGAAATAAAATGCATAATCTCTATGATAATGTTATGGACAAGTTTCGGTGTATCTGGAGTGCAGAACTGGGTTGTGTTTGTATACATTTTCTTCTGTCCATTCTTCATGTTGCCAAAAATCTAATATACAATGACAGTACTTTCTGTTTCATGTTTTAGAAATACCAGACTGATATAAAAGACTTGGAACACCTAGGTGAGCTAGGTAATGGCACCTGTGGTCATGTTGTCAAGATGCTGCATAAGCCAAGTCAGACTGTTATAGCTGTAAAGGTGAGTTATTTCAGATTTGTGTAAATACACAGTAGCGATTGATGGAAATGATGCAAAGGAAAACAATACATTGTTAACATAGTTAATTCACTTTCAGAGATTATGCTTGCTGTATATTCCATTTGTAAGATAGAATGAGAATCTCCAGTGTAAATTTTTGTTTAATGTTTAACAGGAAATTTGTATTTTGTCAGATCAAATAACGTGATATAAGATCACTATCAACGCTTCATATATATCGTTCAGTCCTTTATATTTGAAATTAGAATCTGAATTTTGGATACATGCAGCTTAAAGGCAGAAATGAAAAAAGAAAATAAACGTTTGTTCTCATTTTGTTTACTAACCAAACGAAGCCCTATGGCGCAACAGCCCCGAAAGACAATGGCCTTCCAAGCGACCGCTGCTCAACCTGAAGGCCTGCAGATTACGAGGTGTTGTGTGGTCAGCACAATGGATCCTCTCAGCCGTTATGTGCTTGCTCACTAATTTAAATGAAACAGAATTACAATATTCATGAAATAAAATAATCATTGGACTATATAGTCTCACTTAGTACTTACCTGATTACTTACACATATAATTGTTGTTGGGCGCCAGCTACCAATAAATATAACGATAATAGAATGGGAATCTTGAATATCTGTAGGGTGTAGGGTAATAAGCTTACTTTGACAGCATAACATATAGGTTCTGGGAAAAGGACATTGTCGTTTGGTTTCCCAACTAAAGTTTGAGGTTATCTGATCTACCATTGAAATAAAACAATTGTATTTGATACTAAACAAAATATATTCTTTAAATTTATAATTTAAATGGCGAGATTTGCTACGATAATTTAGATGATAATATAAAACTCTGAAATTACAACTGAAAGAAACTCTAGGCATTAAATTTGAAATCCTCTTGACCGTACATTTAAAAGTTGTATAAGAAATTTTTCCCTCACTGTTTCACTTAACAGTACCTTGAACGCTTTGAGTGTTATTACGACGTATTCCTTTCAATTGCTATCTCAAACCTAATTTGGTGAAGTATCCTTTTAGTTTCAGAGAGACGAGATATAGCATGACTTGAAAATATAATCACACTTGATAATCAAGTTTACAATTACTTCACTGATAACTGTTAGTCTGCATTACGACAACTCAATACAGCTTATAATTCTTATATTTTGTCATCTCCTTATAACTTAAACTTAGACAGCTCAATAATTGGCTGACACAAGAATTGCAGGTTATAAATTTCTTAATCTTCTTGTTAGCCTGGTTGGCCATTACATTGCAGGTTATAAATGTCATTTTTTGTCCATATTGAAGATCTACTTGTGATACAAATTCTTATAATTTTATTAAATACCACCTATTCAATACATAATAAGCTAAAGAGGACTTACATCCTTATTAAGTTATTAACATGTACCGCTCACAAAAGGAGCGAAACATGTACCATGTACCATAAGGATGTAAGTACTCATTAGCTTATTATGTATTGAATAGGTGGTATTTAATAAAATAATAAGAATTCGTGTCACTGACACAATAACTCAACCGAACAGATACACGAAACACACTCCGAACATATAATCATTTGGTCACTGACGACTACGTATTCATATCACTGCTCTATCTCCAGCTGACTGACTGACCAACTGTGGCCTCACTCTCTGTACAACTATCCATCGACCAAGACTCCTTCCAATTGACAACACCACTTCATTGTTCAAGGCTGTCCATCCAACTGACTAGCTGCTATAGGATACTGCTCTTTATATAGACACTAGTTGTCACATGGTATAACACCCATGTCATCTTTAAAACAGGACATGACATCACTCCCACCCCCAGCTCCAAAGTGTCACTGATTGTGTTGAAATAGCCTCAGGCAGAGTAGGAACTGCGTAAATTATCTCATATTTCTAAATGCATATAATGACAGAGCCATGACTCGACAGTTACTGTAACATAACGTAGCCACAAAGACACACACGAAATGCTGCCAGTTGGTACAGTTACTTTTATTTACATATACACAAATTAATACACACACAACCTTAATCACCGTATCACAAGACAAAAACACTTCACTTGTAGGATATCAACGAAACCGCCATCTTTAAACAGTTGAAATCACCGTATCACAAAACAAAAACACTTCACTTGTAGGATATCACCGAAGCCGCCATCTTTAAAGAGTTGATAACTGACACCAAATACCGCAGAGGTTACACTTTGCAACACAGCTAAAACAGATGACTACTGATCAATTCAACATGGAGACTGCTTGGCTCGACATGTCAGCCATGTGCTAACTCTCTTCCAACAACTGTCACTCCCTTCATTGTCAAGATCGTCTCATTATATACATGCTGGCCAGTCTTCCAGAAAGATACATTACAAAAAATACTACCTTCTTGAATATTCCAGTGTGTCCAATATGTAGAGTACAATGTACAATGTATAGAATATTCTCAAATGTTCTAGTGCCTTATTACCATTCTGAAAGTTACAGTGTGTTAACCAATTACAGATTACAATTTATATATACAGATAAGAATATATAATAATAGTAATATACAGGTATTTACATTATCTGAACTCATATGAATATCGATGTATATCACTTGTTTCATGAAATAACCTCACAAACAGCGCGATTATATCGTCCGTACATATAACTTAACTACGTAAAAAAAACTAAATCGATGTAACACTTCCCAGCTACACATACAATAATAGCCTAATAATCGTAAAATAATAATAATTATTATTATTATTTGAGCTCAATATCTGCATTTGTTACCCATGGGTGAGAAAATATTGTTTTCAAGTTATACCTGATATTGCACTTGCGTCTGTATCGCCCCTATAACTGGAAACAATTTCCACACTTTGTCACATCCTCTTGGTCCACACCATTTAACCACACACAGATTACCTCAGTCACACAGCTCTCCTGTTGGCACTGTCAAAGTCCACAGTTCACAGCCTGGCGAATGCATCGGGGACCACCACCTTCCCATGGTGGGTCCACTGGGTCCGGTCGACGGTGTCTCTTCGTTCCTGGTGATGGTGATCCACAGGTTCTTGCGTGGCATTCGAAGCTCCGTGTCTGTAAAAGACTTCTATGCTCGTCTTGTGAGGGAAGCCATAGAGATAGAGCTGCGCCCAAATACATCAACAGGGAAGACGGCTTCAAGTTATCAAATACATGGAGACCTGTACTGCAGAAATACATGCATAACACCACCATGGCACAGCGGGACGCACTCAAACTGTCGACAGAAGACAGTGAATCAGTAACTTAACCACCACAGCACAGCGCCACGATCCTTGAGTCCAGTTAGTGGGGAGAGCCGTGTATACTACGGACATGTCTTCCACGTTCCTTCGGAGAATTTCTTTGTTCACTGTTGGAGGCAAAACTTCACATGCCCTGATGAAGGCCAATGCAATTTGGCTGAAAGCTTGGCTTTATTATTAAACATACATACATACATACATACATACATACATACATTATCATTATAGACTGTTATGCCTTTCAGCGTTCAGTCTGCAAGCCTCTGTGAATTTACTAAACGTCGCCACAATCCTCGATTTGCAACTAGTATTGTGGCCTCATTTAGTTCTATACCTCTTATCTTTAAATCGTTAGAAACCGAGTCTAACCATCGTCGTCTTGGTCTACCTCTACTTCTCTTACCCTCCATAGCAGAGTCCATTATTCTCCTAGGTAACCTATCCTCCTCCATTCGCCTCACATGACCCCACCACCGAAGCCGGTTTATGCGTACAGCTTCATCCATAGAGTTCATTCCTAAATTAGCCTTTATCTCCTCATTCCGAGTACCCTCCTGCCATTGTTCCCACCTGTTTGTACCAGCAATCATTCTTGCTACTTTCATGTCTGTTACTTCCAACTTATGAATAAGATATCCTGAGTCCACCCAGCTTTCGCTCCCGTAAAGCAAAGTTGGTCTGAAAACAGACCGATGTAAAGATAGTTTCGTCTGGGAGCTCACTTCCTTCTTACAGAATACTGTTGATCGCAGCTGCGAGCTCACTGCATTAGCTTTACGACACCTTGATTCAATCTCACTTACTATATTACCATCCTGGGAGAACACACATCCTAAATACTTGAAATTATCGACCTGTTCTAGCTTTGTATCACCAATCTGACATTCAATTCTGTTGAATTTCTTACCTGCTGACATCAATTTAGTCTTCGAGAGGTTAATTTTCATACCATATTCATTGCACCTATTTTCAAGTTCCATGATATTAGACTGTAGGCTTTCGGCACAATCTGCCCTGAAGACCAAGTCGTCAGCATAGGCCAGACTGCTTACTACATTTCCACCTAACTGAATCCCTCCCTGCCATTTTATACCTTCAAGCAGATGATCCATGTAAACTATAAACAGCAAAGGTGAAAGATTACAGCCTTGTCTAACCCCTGCAAGTACCCTGAACCAAGAACTCATTCGACCATCAATTCTCACTGTAGCCCAATTGTCAACATAAATGCCTTTGATTGCTTTTAATAATCTGCCTTTAATTCCATAGTCCCCCAGTATGGCGAACATCTTTTCCCTCGGTACCCTGTCATATGCTTTCTCTAGATCTACGAAACATAAACACAACTGCCTATTCCTCTCGTAGCATTTTTCAGTTACCTGGTGCATACTGAAAATCTGATCCTGACAGCCTCTCTGTGGTCTGAAACCACACTGGTTTTCATCCAACTTCCTCTCAACGACTGATCGCACCCTCCCTTCCAAGATGCCAGTGAATACTTTGCCTGGTATACTAATCAGTGAGATACCTCGATAGTTGTTGCAATCCTTTCTGTTCCCTTGCTTATAGATAGGTGCAGTTACTGCTTTTGCCCAATCTGAAGGTACCTTACCAACACTCCATGCTAATTTTACTACTCTATGAAGCCATTTCATCCCTGCCTTCCCACTATACTTCACTATTTCAGGTCTAATTTCATCTATTCCTGCTGCCTTATGACAATGGAGTTTATTTACCATCCTTTCCACTTCCTTAAGCATAATTTCACCAACATCATTTTCCTCCTCCCCATGAGCTTGGCTGTTTGCAACACCACCATGATGATTTCCTTTTACATTGAGAAGATGTTCAAAATATTCCCTCCACCTGTCCAGTGATTCCCTGGGATCTATTATGTGTTCACCTGAATTACTCAAAACACTGTTCGTTTCCTTTTTCCCTCCCTTCCTAAGATTCTTTATTACTGTCCTGAAAGGTTTCCCTGCTGCTTGACCTATCCTTTCCAGGTTATTACCAAAATCTTCCCATGACTTCTTTTTGGATTCAACAACTATTTGTTTTGCTCTGTTTCTTTCATCTACATACAACTCCCTGTCTGCCTCGGCCCTTGTTTGGAGCCATTTCTGATAAGCCTTCTTTTTACGTTTACAAGCTGCTCTCACTTCCTCATTCCACCAAGATGTTCGCCTTTTCCCATCTTTACACACAATTGTTCCTAGGCATTCCCTTGCTGTTTCTACTACAGTGTCCCTGTATGCCACCCATTCACTTTCTATATCCTGAACCTGCTTACTGTCTACTGTTCGAAACTTCTCACCGATCATATCCATGTACTTCTGATTTCCTCGTCCTGGAGATTTTCTACCCTTATTCGTTTGCAGACAGATTTCACTTTCTCTGCCTTAGGCCTAGAGATACTTAGTTCACTACAGATCAGATAGTGGTCTGTATCATCTAAAAATCCCCGGAAAACTCGTTCATTCCTAACAGATTTCCTGAATTCAAAGTCTGTTAAGATATAGTCTATTATGGATCTGGTACCCCTAGCCTCCCATGTTTAGCGGTGAATAGCCTTATGCTTGAAGAATGTATTTGTAACAGCTAAACCCATACTAGCACAGAAGTCCAGGAAACGCTTCCCATTCCAATTAGCTTCCATATCTTCCCCACATTTACCAATCACCCTTTCGTATCCTTCAGTTCAATTGCCAACTCTCGCATTGAAATCGCCCATTAGCACTATTCTATCCTTGCTGTTGACCCTGACCATGATGTCACTCAATGCTTCATAAAACTTGTCAACTTCATCCTCATCTGCACCCTCACATGGTGAATACACGGACACAATTCTAGTCCTAATTCCTCCAACTGACAAATCTACCCACATCATTCGCTTATTTACGTGCCTAACAGAAACTGTGTTCCATGCCATGGTATTCCTGATAAAGAGCCCTACCCCAGACTCTGCTCTTCCCTTTCTAACACCCGTCAAGTACACTTTATAATCTCCTATCTCTTCCTCGTTATCTCCTCTTACCCGAATATCACTTTAATCCAGTTCATTTATTTCTTTATGTTAAATAAATATTTCTGTTGCACTCCTGTGTTGGGTGTCACCCGGCCGAGGAATATATGAAATTTACTGCCTTAATATGTCACTTTGGTTATTTCTTATGCTGCTTTCTTGTAATGAAGAGCTTGAGTTACATCTATGCGCAGTATAAATCAATTGCTTTTAGCCATTCTATAGTTTTACATTTCATCATCTTGTCACAAGTGATTTGTTGAAATGTTGAACTGAGGTAACAAGTGATTGTGTACAGATGAGATTAGCGATTTACTGAATGAATTGAGTGGTAGTGAGGAGTCTCATGTTAATGCTTTTAGTGAGATTACAAGTTTACCTTCTAATTCAAGTGACTCAAACAGTGCAAGTGACAATGATGGTGATCGTAGATCTGATAATAATGGAAGAGCTGATGCGGTTCCGGGCAACTAGTAGCCAGTTGGAACATGTATAAATTTCACAATGCTTATTTGGCATTGTTCATTTTCGATGCACAGGGTAAAGTGTGTAAATTCGAAAGTTGGAGAAGCCTCTTGAATTTTTTCAGTTATTTTCTTCTAATGTATACTTGAAGAAATCATGTCTGTGAGAAGATCTCTAAAAATCGCACCTCTCCGACAATATTCATTGTGGAACACTTGGACTAAAGTTACCTAGACAGAAATGAAGCCATTTCTCAGTGTCATATTGAATGTGGATTTGAATCCAAAATGATCAATTGAGGACTGCTGTGTGCAGTAATAAAGTGAAAGGGGGCAGAAAAAAACTGTTTTCTTTTATA
This sequence comes from Anabrus simplex, assembly GCF_040414725.1. Lineage (NCBI taxonomy): Eukaryota > Metazoa > Arthropoda > Insecta > Orthoptera > Tettigoniidae > Anabrus > Anabrus simplex. Next base: position 1,577,527,414 of record NC_090265.1, read on the forward strand.
AAACTTGTTCTAGGAACCCAGGACTTCATCTAGGGGACTGTTGAAAAATATCACACCCTATATGCCAAATACTCCCCACATTTAAGAATTTATAATTTTATTAATTATGGTGTATTTATGACTGAAATATACTATTTTGTCAAAATAAACTTGGAGCTGGCATAGAACGAGGTGTGTTATTGCTTAAAGTCCAAAGGGTTAATGGAACCTTCATGAATATTATTTTAACTTTTGATATTAACCGATCAAGGTCTGGAAAATTCTGCCATATTTCCTCAGCAACCCTTTGCAGCTTACGAGCAAGACACGTTAAATGGACCCTATTTGGACAGAGTACCTTAAGTCTGGAGTTGATGTCTGGCTGGCTTCCTCGCTATGGTAATGGAGTAGACTATACAGCCATTGACTCAATGCCAAATATTAGGTGGTGTAAAATAACCTGACATCGTATAAGAGTCAGCGGCTTCAGGTGGATGGAGGGTGATGAGCCCTCAGTAGAGGAAATACTACTGGAACTCGTCATGTTGCAGGGCTGCAGCAACGATCATTGGCAAGGCTCATGACTAGATGGTGACAGGCATGGCTGGGATGTCCTTAATGGCTGCTATATTGCACCACGGAAAGTAGCGAGACACTACTGTGGTATATCATGTCCAGGAAAAACCTATTGTGCTGATCAACGATACAAATATTACCTTGCCAAATGATCCGCTTGACGGTTGATGCTGTAGTTCAGGGACTGCGTGTGTGAAGTGGACTACTGGTTGTGGAAGAATAGGGGATCAGGTTCTCTACAGAAAATTTGCGACTGGAACAAAATTAAAATCTAGAAAACTGAAGGTGTGCACTTGGAATACCTATGGATTAAATCAAACAGGAAAACTTAACATGGTAAACAGTCATATAAAGATTATTACTATGGCAGGAATTTCCGAGACCCACTGGAGAAACAGAGGTCATTTCACATCCATGGACATCAACCTTGTCATCTGGTATAGTAATGAATATCAGTCTATCAATGGTGTAGTTATAATAATAATAATAGTTTATAATTTAATATTAATTTATAATTTTTAATTTATAATTATTCTTCTTCTTCTTGTTTTCGAATGGGTCTACTATGGACCACGTTAAGCATCATTAATTTTACGGTTCTTCCTCTTTCGATCGGCCCAGTACGTCTTCATCCTTTCGGAGTGGGCTTCTTTACGTTCTCGTGACCAGTTGTTGCCAGTCCGTTTTTTGCTACTTTGATCTTGGAATCCCTTAATTTTGTTGATGATTTTTCTGTATTCCTTTCTGTTGTATACTATCTGCTGTGATATATTATTTTCCTCCATATCCTCCTTGACCCCTTTAAGCCAGCTAGTTTGTGTCTTCCTGTTCTCCATGTATTCCAGAATTCGCTTGGCTGTTCTCTCTGGTGGCATTCTTTTGACGTGTCCGTAGAAGCAGAGTCTTCTTGAAGGATGTTGTGATTTTTTCGGTCCTTTTGTATAGTTCCTATTTGGTCGCAGTCTAAATTCTTGGCCCACTTTCCTGGGCCCTAGTATCTTCCTCAAGATCTTCCTTTCTGTCTTTTCAATGTTTTCTAGTAAGCCCTTCCTGTTCATTGGAATACATTCGATCGCATATAGACTTTCTGGTTTGATGACAGTGTTGTAATGTCTGATTTTTGCAGTGAATGAAACTGATTTTTTATTGTAGACATTTCGACATAACTGGTATGCTGCTTCCATCTTTCTTGCCCTTTCCTGTAATGCTATTCCTGGTAGTCCTGTTGGGGTTATCCATTCCTCCAGATATTTAAACTTCTGTACTCTTTTAATTGTTCCATATTTGGTGACAATATTTTGTGTCGGATCCTTTTTGTCCTGAATCATTAGTTCCGTCTTTTTGAAGGATATCTGAAGTCCCGTCTTTACAGCAGTCTCTTGAAGTGTTTCAATTTGTACCTTGGCTGTTTCAGAGTCTTCTGCCAGTATTGCCATATCATCTGCGAATGCTAGACAGTCAATTTTGACTCCAGATCTTCCCAGTGATGTTCCATTTTCCACCCCTAATTCCGTCAGTCTCTTCCTCCACTCTCTGACCACTTTTTCAAGTATAACATTAAACAGGAGTGGTGACATCCCGTCCCCTTGTCGGACACCTGTTTCGATCTTGAATGGTTTTGACAACATACCCATAAACTTAACCTGTGATGTAGTGTCAGTGATGGTTTCTTTGATTAAATTTCTAGTTTTTTTATCTATCCCAAACTCTTGTAACGTCTCTTATCAAGGTTGTTCTGTCGACTGAATCATAGGCTTTCTTAAAATCCACAAATACAATCACTAGATTTTTGGCTGTGATTGCACGTAGTTGTATTATGGAGATTAGGTTGAAAATTTGCTCGCTGCATGATTATTATTATTATTATTATTATTATTATTATTATTATTATTATTATTATTATTATTATTATTATTATTATTATTTAAGTCCATGACAGGTGCAGTCTTAGGCTATGGAACCATGACAGAATAGTTTCCGTTAAACTTCAAGATAAACCTTCAGGATAAATGTAATTCAATTATATGCCCCAACATTATCTTCCACTGAAGAGGCAGATAACTTCTATGTGGAGCTAACAGGAACCGTAGAAAAAATTGCCAATCAGAGAGGTGCTTAAAATACTGGGACATTTATAATGCCAAAATTTAGAGCCACCATGGGCGATGACCATTTAAAAAATGTGGGTGGTAAACATGATTTAGGAACTAGAAATTCATGAGGAGAAATGCTTGCAGAGCTTTTTGTGTAGAGAACAAGTTTCATATTCCTAACACACATTTTCCAAAACTATCTTGACCATCTCTTCACTTCCCCTTTAGGGACACCAAGACATTGACATTGGTGTTGGGGGGTTTGTGCACTTGTTGACTCCATGGGCTATGACTGCTTATGGTTACCCATGCTAGATTGGCCTCGGAGTAGGACCAGACTAACAAGGTATCCCCTCAGTTGCCTGAAAGGTGTCTGTGCTCTTTTTTTCCTTCATTTCTATCTCCTTTCCTAACTTCATTAAATTTCACTTCTTTGACTGTTCAGCCAGCCTCTCTGCCTCTGGTAGAATATTAATTTTCTGAATGTGTTCACGTATGTGGAGGTTTCATCCTCCCCCAGTCACAAGTTTCGGGTTGTGGCAAGGTGACACATGCTGATACTTCCAAGCGGGTCACCTCCAGATACCAGGCATCCTCTGGAGTATGCAGCATTATCTCGGCATCGCTGCAGTCTCAAATTGCATGAACTCCAAGACTTGATCGCTCAATTATCGCCTCCCTTCATCTTTCTTGGAGACGTGAACACATGTAACACCCTCTGGGATTCTTTGTGTGCTCAACACAGGGGAACCTACTCACTTTAGTAGCGCGTATGGCACATTCTCCCACCATAATGTCATCTTGTGCATCCGTGCGCTAGTTCCCCTGTTGTGGTGTCAAGTACATAATGACCTTTTCCGATATTTCTCATGCTCTTGAATCAAAGGCAATGTGAAGTACCGAAGCTCTGGTTACTTGGATGGGCAAATTGGCCATAGTTTACAGAACACAGTGATTGCCGAAGAAGTACTGGGGTCTGTTGACGACCTAGTTTCTTTCATTACCAGTGGTATTCTGGCTGCTGCGGAGGGGGCAATACCTTCTTCGTTTGGGATCCCTTCCCAGAAACAAGTCCTATGGTGGACTGATGAAATTGCAACAGCCATATGTGATTGCAGACGGGCTTTTAAGCATTATAGTCAGAGTTCTACGATGGCCAACCATATTGCATTCAAGTACCTCCGCGCTGAAGCCTGTATCTTAATTCTAGAGAGTAAGAAAGCTACTTGGTAAAAGTATGTGCAATACTCCGTCATCACGAATGTGCACCATACTCCACCATATTGTCGGTGTACAGAACACTCCTTCTGTCCCCAGAATCTCCATTAATGTAGATATAGTTGCAATTCCTTCATTCATTGAAGATCACATCGCATCACATTCTGACGATACATCTGGCACTGGGAGATACAGTCCTGTGTTTCTGCGTATCAAGCACAATGCAAGGCTCATCACCTGTCATTTGCCTCTAGTGCTTTGCATTCTTATAACATGCCTTTTATGGAGTGGGAATTGCGGAGTGCACTCTTGCTATGCAGGGACACAGCTCCTGGACCGTACAAAATCCACAATCAAATGCTCAAACATTTGACCGATTTCTCAAGGATATCCTCACCCTATTCAACAGAATATGAAGTGAGGAAATGTTTCCATCTCAATTGTAATATCAATTCCCAAACCAGCTAATGATCCAAAGCTTGTGGATAGTTACAGCCCAATATGCCTTATGAATGGCATTTGTAAGTTATTTGAGAGGAGGGTGAACCGGCGGCTTTTGTGGGCAATGGAAAGGAAGGTCTTTTGACTAACTACTAGTGCGGTTTTGCTCTCATTGTCCTGTCACCTGCTGGGCTGAGTGGCTCAGATGGTTGAGGCGCTGGCCTTCTGAACCCAAAGTGGCAGGTTTGATCCTGGCTCAGTCTGGTGGTGTTTGAAGGTGCTCATATATGTCAGCCTCGTGTCGGTAGATTTGCTGGCACGTAAAAGAAATCCTGTGGGACTAAATTCAGACACCTTGGCGTCTCCGAAAACCATAAAACTAGTTAGTGGGACATAAAGCAAATAACATTATTAGTTCTGTCACTGATCATCTAGTTGGACTGGAGAGCGCCATTCAGGACGCCTTTCTCCAGAAGGAACACCTAGTTGCCGTGTTTTTTTGACCTGGAAAAAGCTTACATTACCTGGTGGTGTGGGATTATCTCCACACTACACTCGTGGAGATTTCAGGGTAATTTACGTAGGTTTATTGAGAACTTCATATCTGTCTGGCTGTTTTGAGTCCGAGTAATGAATGCCTTTTCTCAGTATTATGTTCAAGAAAATGGGTTACCACAGGGATCTGTACTGAGTGTCACGTTGTTTGCATTTGCCATCAATGGCATAGTTGCTGCTGCTGGGACATCAGTCATTCCATCGTTGTACATAGATGATTTAGTTCTACATTTCAACTCCAGAAGGATTTCTTTTGCTAGTGACAGTTACAGCTGGCTATTAACCAAGTCAACAGATGGGCCCAGCAACATGTTTTTTTATTCTCAGCAGCGAAACCTTCAGTTGTCCAGTTCAGTCAACATTGGATCGTGCATCTTGAACCTTAGCTCCACTTTCAAAACACTGTCTTATCAGTAGTAAGGGTTTCTGGGTTTCAATTTTGAAAAGAGACTAACGTGGCAGCCCCACATCTATCCGCTGAAGGTAGCCTGCTGGAAGAGATGCTTCAGTTTATCAGCGGCACTTCGTTTGCGGCTGCCCGTGCGATTCTGCTACGTTTTTCCACGGCTACAGTCCTTTCCCATGTTGACTATGGTAGTGCGGCTTATGGTGCGGCATCAAGATCTACGCTGTTCACCGTAGTCGAGTTAGCCTGGCTACCGGAGCTTTCCTTACTAGCCCCATTCTCAGTCTGCTTGCCGAATTCTGAGTTCCACCTTTGTGAATAAGGCAGCAGCAGATACGCACGCTGCCAGATTTTGTGAAATGTCGCATTATCCAGGCTAGTACCGGATACCACTAGGGGTACCAAAACTGGCCGAATGTCACATGGCCGGTTGTGATTCAAATTGATATGTGTCTTGAATTAGACGTGGCTATTGGCGTTTGTACTGAGCTGACCCGTAGCGAAGTACATCCATTGCTAGTTCCACAGCTGGATATACTGTTAGATCTACTCCATGGATCCAAGGTGAACGTGGGCGCCTCTGTTCTTCGGAGGTATTTCCAGCTTTGTTGACCAGTATTCGGCTGCATGGCATGTCTCCTGTAGTGGAGTACCTCTGTTTAAAATAAAATGCCTGGTTATGTGTTAGCTTCTTCTTCTTCTTCTTCTGGATAATGAAGTGTTATCGTCTAGCAGTGTGCGGTGATATGATAAGATGTTCAGTTTAATTGGACTCTTATATAGGGAAACAACCTTTTCTAAATTAAAAACTATATAATGGCCATTTATATGCATCCTCACTGATGATCCCTTTTAGAATATGGTTCATTTCCTAAATATCCTAACATTAAACTGCATAGAACATAAACTAAGGAACAGAAAACATTAGACAAAACACTATCCAATCTTAGATCAGGAAAAAAGTAGAAAAAACCAATTTTGAAGAACAAACCCCAACAACACTGAATCCAGTCAAACTTTTCACCCTCCTATCAAAAATTTAACCAAAGTAATTTTAAAAGATAAAGAATTAAGTTTTTTAATAAGGCCCAAAACATAATTGCTTAATTCTTATTTAAAAAAACGGTATATTACAACTATTGCTGAAATTGAACAGGTTATATTGCACATACCAAAAGGTAAGCAAAATGAAATAAGGTATGATGTCAGAAAGAAACTCCCAGTTCAAAAACCAGAAATCCAACCCAATTAGAAAACTAAAACAAAAAATTAAAGACAACAAAATTATAATTACCACAGCAGATAAAGGAAATGTCTCAGTCATTATGCATAAAATATATTATACAGGAAAAGCAGTCATTCTTTTCAGACAGTTCTTTCATTAAAGTTTCAAGAAATAACAAGACCCCACCAACACCATCGAAAGATCCTCAGACAATTATTAAAAAACAACGAAGTTCAATCTCAGTGGTATTGAAATCTCTAAGTTGATCAACATGAATCCTAGATTACGAGTAGCTAGAGCTAAAATACATAAAGCTGACATTCCTGAAAGACCAATAATTAACTTCAGGAACAGCCCTATTAACAATAATTCAAAATTCATGCACAGTTTTCTACAAAAAATACTGTACCTTACAAAGTAGGACATCAGTAAAAAACAATAGAATTTTGCAATGCCAAAAAAAACATGAAACTTAAACCTTTGTACACTTTAAATTCTTTTAATGTCAGCAATATGTATTCTGAAATCCCAGTAAAAGCAGCACTCCATTTAATCAGGGAAAACTTAATGCAGAAGAGTAAACTAAGCAAGCAAGAAATAGTGAAATTCATGACCATCCTTGACTTCACTCTTAATAAAACTACTTTTCTTTTAACACCATATCAGCAAAAAGGAGTCCCAATGCGAGCGCTAGCATCTAGAATTTTTACAGAAATTTCCATGGACTACTTAGAAAAATATAAAATATTACGTGATACTCAAGGGATAGTGCTTTGGGTGAACGACGTGGGATATGTATGTATATTGGTGATAATAGACAATCGGATTAACAATAACACTGACATGTTCAAACAAATAAATAACTTAGATCCATACATAAAATATACATTGGAAACTGAAAATAACAAGAAACTTCATTTTGAGACCTAACAATAGAAAGGAAAAGTGAAAATTTATCTTACACAACATTCAGGAAACTAACCCAAACCCCCAACACAATACAAAACAATTCACCCTACTCAGAAACAAAACAAACAAAAAAGTTCATTTTAATAATAATAATAATAATAATGTTATTTGCTTTACGCCCCACTAACTACTTTTTTACGTTTTTCGGAGGTGCCAAAGTGCCGGAATTTTGTCCCGCAGGAGTTCTTTTACGTGCCAGTAAATGTACCGACACCGGCTGACGTATTTGAGCCCCTTCAAATACCACTGGACTGAACCAGGATCAAACCTGCCAATGGGGTCAGAAGGCCAATTTGCAATCAGTAATCGATATACAAAAATTACATTGACAAATTAACAAATAAAATTAAAAGCAAACTTCAAACATGCTTAAGAAAACAAGTAAAAACAAAAAGAACTTTGCCACTTTCACTTTTAACCATGGAAACATTACTTTAAGATGTTACAATGCATTTTTTACATATAAACAAACATTTTATCCGTGTTCAGCATACTTTTAAGAATCTCAAATTGTTTCAGTGCATTTTGATATCTCGCATGTGAGATGAAACGTGTTCTAAAATAGACCTCAAGCTAAGTGTTAGTTCTGTGTACTTGTAGAATAATTATCAAAAGTATTGAAAGGTATAAATTATCTCAAAATCAAAGTAAGTATAGACCATCATAATGAAATTTGTAAACTGTTAACTAAAAAAGACATTGAATCATAAAACGGTGAATACAGTGAAATTTCCTTGAAATCATTTAAGAAAACACTAGGCAAATAATTGATAGGGAATCTGTCACCTTGGCAATAGCCCTAAATACTGATTGTTGATGATTGTGTGTACAGATATTTTTTCGTCTAATTCTATATACCGTACTTACATGAATAATCCCGCCGCCGAATAATCCCCGCACCCTAATTTTGGGAAGGACCTTCTTGAAAAATGAAATTAACTGAAATCCCTTCCATCAAAAGAGTAACATAGGCATAAACAATCATTTCATATCACTTCTTGAGTTCCACATGGTATTTACGCAAATATGAACATGAGTGATTCTTGTCTGGCGCATCTACGTTGTAGGGGTGGGTATCCCCCGCATCATTAGGCTGGTGTGAGGGAGAGCTAAGTTCAGGCAGGGACCCAGTCTCATGGGATATAATGTGGAACCCATGTCTAGGGTTACGGGTGAAGACCTTAACAACATCTTAGGCTGAGAAGGAGACCTTCAGAATGGCGAAGATGATGGATGAGGCAACCCATCCTCTCTGGGGAACATCAGAAGAGGAAACCACTGCCTTGTGGGGAAGAGGGATCGTCAAAGGCTAAGAGAGTAAACCCCGAAAGAAAATCCTCAGATGCTTAGGCTTAGCAGGTCAGCAGAAATTTGTACTTTCTTTCAACTATACTACAAGCCTTGGATGGAAGTTTAAAAGTGGAAATGGAATAGACAAGTATCTGGCTACAGTTGCACAGTATGATAGTAATGCTGATGTTCGTGCAAGTGTTAAATCAGAGAACAAAATCCAATTTGGAACAATAAATATTTTAACAGTGAATGGGAAGGAAAATGAATTGATTGACCTAATGGAGAGACGAAAACTGGACATCCTGGGATTAAGTGAAGTAAAATGGGAAGGGAAAGGAATGAACTAAGAAAAGGGTACACTTTGTACAGGATGGGTAATAGTAAAGAGAAAAGAAATGGAGTGGGATTAGTAGTGAATTAGAATGTTGAACCAATAGCTGAAGTTGAGTATGTAAATGAAAGAATTATAATAATGCACATACATATAAACAAGAACTACTGAAGATAGTACAGGTGTATGCTCCACAGACAGGATGTAGCATGGAAGAAAAAGAAGAGTTCCTCAATGAACTGGAAACACATATCGTTGGAGATGAGTTCATGATAATGGAAGATCTGAATGCTCATGTGGGAACTGATAGAATGAGATATGAGAATGTTCTGGGCCCACATGGGTATGGCGATAGAAATGAAGATGGAGAGAAACTGTTGGACTTTTGTATCAGAAATAACCTGACAGTAAACATGTGGTTTATGAAGAGGAATAGCCATAAGATCAGCGGATATAGTTGGGATGGACAGTATGGAAAACTCATCGATTTTATAATAAACCTAGAATGGGGAAGATATGTCATGAATACAAAGTTAATCCCCTGTGAAAGTATGGGGGGTGATCATAGATTATTAATTGTGGAATTAAAACAAGAAGAAACCAAAGATCAGATTTGGGAATTGGAGGAAGAGGATAAAAGAATGGCATTCCTAGATTATATAAAAGAGGAAGTTGCCTAACACGGAAATACAAAGTGGAGAAGAAGAGTGGGACAATTTGTCGGACTTTTGTGGAAGCAGCAATTGAAGTATGCGGAAAAACAAAAGCAAAGGTTAAGGGAAAGGACACGCGGTGGTGGATAGACAAAATAAAAAGGAAATTTAAAAAAAGGAACAAGGTGAGGAAAGAAATGGATAAGGAAAAGCAAAAAATGTATCGGAGGGATAAGAATAAGATAGAAAGATTACATTTGGAATACAAAAGATTGAAACTAAAAGTAAAGGGGAACGTCAAGGAAGAAAAGGAGAAATGTTGGGGAAGGTTTACCAGCAAAATTGAGCAAGATAGTCGAGGAAATCGGGAACTATTATACAGAGTAATAAAATCGAAAAGAATAAATAAATAAAAAATCAAAGCATTAGAAAGAGAAGATGGATCGATAGTACATGATGAAAAGGGCCTTCAGAAGGTAATGGCAAAGTATTTTGAAAAACTAATGAGGATGACTGCTCGGAGGAAGGAGGAGATGAGAAAATAGAGAAAAAGAAGAGAACCCGATAACATGGCTGGAACTTGAAAGGGCAGTGAAAGCAATGGCCAAAGGTAAAGCCAAGTGGAAAAGACAAATTCAATGCTGATATTAAGGCAGCAGGAAGTATTGGACTACAGTGGCTATACCGAGCCCTCAGTGCCATATGGAAGGATGAAAGGATACCTGAAGATTGGCAACAAGGAAGCATTGTACCATTGTTCAAAAAAGGAAATAGGAAGAAATGTGACAATTATCGAGGTATGACCCTATTATCACATGGGCTAAAAATAATGGAGAAAGACAAAACACTGAGGGATATAATAGATATGCAGTTAGAGGAAGAACAATATGGCTTTAGACCAAATAGATCAACAATAGACTTGATATTTACAGTGAGTACGATAATGGAAAAACATCTGGAAAGGAACAAGAAAATCATCTTCGTATCTTTGGATTTGGAGAAAGCTTATGATTCAGTTAAGAGAAAACATGTACAGGAATGCCTACTGAAAAGCAATGTACCAAAATCATTAATTAACAAGATAAAAATGTTGTATGATGAGAGTAAAAGCAGTGTAGGAGTGGTGACTGAAATATTTTATACAAAAAAAGATCTCAAGCAGGGAAGTGCACTGTCGCCATTATTGTTTATTATATTGATGGATGAAATCATAAAACATGTAAAACAGAGTATTAATAGTGATGAAGTGAATGCTTTGGTATTTGCAGATGATGTGGTGATTTGGGGAAAGGGAGAAAAGGAAGTACAAAGAACACTGGTTGTTTAGAATAAAAATCTGAAGGAGTTTGGAATGGTATTTAGTAAAAGGAAAATTGTAGTCATGCACTGTGGAAATGAGAAAAAGAGGAGCAAAGTGAACATAGACAGAGAATGGTTAGAGAATGTAGAACAAGTCAGAGAGCTTTTATGGGATGACAAAGTACCCAAGAGAACGAAATTAATATTATATAAACACTGTTTCATACCAATTGTAACATAGAACTAGAAACGCTGGCAACTAATTAGAGACAAGATAGTAAGATCCAAGCAGTGGAAATGAAATTTTTAAGAACAGTGGTTAAAAAGACAAGAAGAGATAGAATTCAAAATATTAAAATCAGAGAAGAGCTAAATATCGAACTATTAGTACAGAACATACAGAAAGCAAGACTGCGATTGTTCGGACATGTTAAAAGAATGGGAAAGGTTCGGGTAGCAAGAAGGGAATTATAAAGAGAAGTTAAGGGAAAGAGAACAGTTGGAAGACAGAGAGGAAAGTGGATGGATCAGATTTGGAAGGACATTAGAGAAGCTGGATTGGATGTGGCGGAAGTAATGGAGCAGGAAAAGTGGAAGGACAGAAAGTAGTGGAGGAGGCTTGTTAACCACACCCGGGAAACCAGAGTGGAACATTGATGATGATGATAATGATGATGAACGTGACAGATATAACTACTTTGCTTGAATATATTTGAGATGATAAAAATACATTAGCACTGCTATAAAATATATTTGCCATGAAAATTAGCAAGTAGGCCTTCTTACGTGACAGATATTTCATTAATCTAAACTTGCATTAGGCTTGATTTGCTGTAGATCGGAACTTTCTTTGTCTCTTGCATCACTAGAATCCTCTCCTAAATTACAAATTTGTCACTTTCCACATCTAAAACACTTCTCACATGCTGTCTCTTTTTACTCGGATAGTTACACGACCAGTGATGGATCATTCTTTTCTTGCAGTGTAAACACTGAAACAGACACACCTGCGAACTGCTTTGTTAGTTTTGTGATATAGTAAAACCTTGTTAATTCAAAGTCTTAGGGATGCAGAAATGTGACTTTGAATTACACGATTTCGAATTAACTGCCAACTTGTAATTCAGAAATGCCAACTGTTGCCGTGTGACACAATATTCTAAGGCCAGTTACTGCAAGCAGTTAACATTGATTCACAGTTTGAACCTTTCGAATGCTATTGAAAAGACTATTTCCGGAATGTATCCAACAAGTCGCATTTTCAGTATTCAAATAATGCCATTGGATAACTCGTTAGCAAATATACCCTCATGTAATGAAAGGATACAAATAATATTCAATGACGAAGGCAAATTATGCTGGCTCCCCTGTAAAAGTGCCTTATTTTTTGGATTACTGTAATGTTTGGATTTTTAGATGCCTTGTACTTGCACGGAAACATAATGGCTTATTGAACTTTCCTATGACAAGGGAAGGAAGTCTTTCGCATCTGGCTGCATTGCAACCCAGTACAGTGACCTGAATCTCCTTTAAAACGATAAGTTCGTTGATCTCTGCATTAAAAAAATGCATTTTAATCGGCATTGGCAATATTGTTTGGTGCGTACGAATTGATTATAATTATGAGCCATGCTTTTTTGCCAACTGTTGGCATCGCCAGTGTTCGCGGAATCTGTTTCTCCGCATACTGCCTGTTACGTGATGGTGTGGCGTTCCTTAAAACGCTGAATACAAACAAATTATGATTTCACTCTAACCTAGCAACTAAACACACTGTAGACACACCAAAGCGTGTGAAAGTGCGGAAAGCTACCTCTGCACATTCCGGAAGACTCATTCTATCGTGACGCCAAGAAAATTTGAATTTAAATTTGTAAAATACTACTTAAAAATGTAAAGACAGTTTTGAATTAAATAATTTTTTTCGGTTTAAATATGACACATGGGGGTAGTTTCCTTCCATCTATGGTTACACAAAGCATAATTGTACACCCAGTATAGAAAATTTTGTGAACCAGGAGCGTCGCCAACCTTGACGGAAATAAAACCCGCACTGCTGTTTTGTGCCTCAATTTTTTAAAAAAAATATGTGGCGATTATTCTCGTAAATACCATATTTATTTAATGGCGCTGTCACTGTAGCGGGAAGGCTTTGCAACATCAGAACTTGATGCAAAGAGGTGGCTAGAGGAGAAACCTGAATCTGAAAGCTGGATAACGTATAGGAAAGCAGTTCATACAATGTAGACCAGATGGCAGCAGCAAGCATTGAATGCTGTTGTGCTGTTGCTGCTGTTTTTCAGTACACACTGCACAGATATAATAGGAATGGTGACTTGATTATGTTGTGAATCGGATCGCTATTGATTCGGTGATGTGAACGGGATCAAATGAATCAATTCAGTAAAATTGATTGAATATCCCATCACTAATTAACATGGCTCTGCTGAACAAAATCAATAATGTTGTTTATAGAGAATGGTAACGTTGATGGAGCATTCAATTTGCTTGAAAATGCTCTCTTGATATCAGAGTGTAAAAGACTACCAAAGGCAAACCTTGGTTTGACAAAGAATGCTGAACTCTCAGAACACTGGAATTACTACACAGATGGAGAGCACTTAAATCAGAGGGAGCATTGGAAGAATACTCGCAAGAGAGGAGGAGTTTTAGAAATTTTCTAAGAGAGAAACGACTTATGTATGTTCGGGAAGGGAGTTCAGGACTATCTGGCGGCAGAAATGACACCCTGTAAGATCTTAGAATACAGGAGAACCAAAGTCACCTCCCACCCATGGAAATACGGGAAGAACGCTTTTTCAAGATATTCCTAAGAACAGAAATGGGCAAAGAACAGACTGCCCACAACCCAGGACACAATCCCACAAATCTCAGTTGATGTATGGTGCACCTTCCAGGAGTGTAAACAGCACAAACCCTCAGGACCTGGCAATCTAAGCTCATAGGGTGGAGGAAAATGATGTCGGTTACGCTTGAGGAAGCGGAAAGGATGGTAAATAAACTCCATTCTCATAAAGCAGCAGGAATAGATGAAATTAGACCTGAAATGGTGAAGTGTAGTGGGAAGGCAGGGATGAAATGGCTTCAGAGAATAATAAGATTAGCATAGAGTGTTGGTAAGGTACCTTCAGGTTGGACAACAGCAGTATTTGCACCTATTTATAAGCAAGGGAACAGGAAGGATTGCACAACTATCGAGGTATCTCACTGATTAGTATGCCAGGCAAAGTATTCACTGGCATCTGGGAAGGGAGGGTGCGATCAGACGTTGAGTGGAAGTTGTATAATAATCAGTATGGTTTCAGACCACAGAGGGGCTGTCAGGATCAGATTTCCAGTATACGGCAGGTAATTTAAAAAATGCTACGAGATGAATAGGCAGATGTGTTTATGTTTCGTAGATCTAGAGAAAGCGTATGACACGGTACCGAGGGAAAAGATGTTCGCCATACTGGGGGACTATGGAATTAAAGGTAGATTATTAAAATCAATCAAAGGCATTTATGTTGACAATTGGGCCTCAGTGAGATTTGGTGGTAGAATGAGTTCTTGGTTTAGGGTACTTACAGGGGTTAGACAGGGCTGTAATCTTTCACCTTTTCTGTTTGTAGTTTTCATAGATCATCTGCTGAAAGGTATAAAATGGCAGGGAGGGATTCAGTTAGGTGGAAATGTAGTAAGCAGTCTGGCCTATGCTGACGACTTGGTCTTAATGGCATATTGTGCCGAAAGCCTGCAGTCTAATATCTTGCAACTAGAAAATAGTTGCAATGAGTATGGTATGAAAATTAGCCTATCGAAGACTAAATTGATGTCAGTAGGTAAGAAATTCAACGGAATTGAATGTCAGATTAATGATACAAGACTAGAACAGGTAGATAATTTCAAGTATTTAGGTTGTGTGTTCTCCCAGGGTGGTAATATAGTAAGTGAGATTGAATCAAGGTGTAGTAAAGCCAATGCAGTGAGCTCGCAGTTGCGGTCAGCAGTATTCTGTAAGGAGGAAGTCAGCTCCCGGACCAAACTATCTTTACATCTTTTATATTCAGATAGCACCTTAATGCAGTCGGTAAGATATGGATCTGTCTTTCCCCTGCAGACATGAAGAGAGTGGAGGCATTTAAAGCTGCATACTTACAACTAACCCTTTGTCTATCAAGAACAGTATTGATCTGACTTGTGTTTCGAATGATTCGCATCAGCTTCTTTATCAGGGAGCTAACACCGATTACTGGCCTAGAAAATACAGCAGCATATGAATTTTGCATTGGGGAAAAGTGTCCGGCTTCATGGCTAAATGGTTAGCATGCTGGCCTTTGGTCACAGGAGTCCCGGGTTTGATTCCCAGCGGGGTCGGGAATTTTAACCTTAATTGGTTAATTTCTTTGACGTGGGGGCTGGGTGTATGTGTCGTCTTCATCATAATTTTATCCACATCACGACGCGCAGGTCGCCTACGGGAGTCAATTCAAGAGACCTGCATCTGGTGAGCCGAACTTGTCCTCGGCCACTCGCGGCACCAAAAGCCATATGCCATTTCATTTCATTGGAGAAAGGGACCAGCGAGCAGGTGACTCAGCCACTCCTCACCCTGTGGACTGGATGATTTCAGAATGTAACTCTTAGAATGCACTGATTTACTAAAACAATCCCAAGTTCTGTTCTAATGGTCACATTAAGATGAAACATTGAAATCCTACTTACCAGAGGGTCTAGTAGTTCTGTGATGTATGATACCTCTCGAAGCACTCTACTTTATGAAGAGGTATCTTACAGAATGAGCAGATATAGCAGGTTTCCTTTGTCATCTTGTGTGCACTGCAGACTTTGCAGGGCTTTGAAGGATATTTCTTGTTTCCTGACCCCTACTATAGCTTCCACTTTATGTTTCTTCACATCCCTTGATAGTCTTCGAGGATGGGTCCTGTTTCGGTGTTCGGGATGTGGGTATTTTCCTGGGATCTTCTTGCTCTTCTCCAACTTCATCCTCTTGAACATCTGGCTGCTGTGTTGATGCCCTGTATCTGGCTGTCTCCAGCAATAATGACTTACACATTTGATATTCTTTCCAGGGTTCTGGGTTCTGTAGACTATGAATGCATTGAAGTGGGCACAATTGATCAACCAGAGAACTTTTTTTCTTGCTCCACTTGTTGCTTTTTCTCAGTATTGTATAGCGTACCATTACGTTACAGTCGAGGCGATCCTACTCACAGAGATGGAGCGGACAAAATGGCGTGTGCCGGCTTCACGCAACGTGGACACATATGAACTATCACCAAGAGGCAAGTTAATCACAGTTTAGAAGGCGGAGACTTATGAAAGACCATCGGAAAAGAGTTTCATATTAGAATAACTATTGTCTTGAGAAATAATTGAATTCAATTAATTCTTACTACTTTGAGAGGAAGAAGATCGCATTTGAAAAAGTAATCTACTTGACACTAAGAAAAGGCTGATCAACAAAAAAGAAGAGAACTGTGTTTTTTAAATGTAAATATTGGTGAAGAATTTGATTATTCATAGCTAAAGAATTAGTCAAGTTTATTCACGTCTGCTAATGTTTAAAATGAATGAATTAGATAATTATTCTTCTAGTATGATATTGTTTTCTTCTTGCATGAACACCGCCAATTTCACATATTGGAAGAAAAGAAATATACGGACCAGTGCAAGACCAAAGAGAAAGGGCAAATTCTAGCACTATAAGTGGCTGAATATAATCAGAAATAAAGGAAATAATATCAAGAAGCTCTAGCCAACGTGAAGAAAAAGACCTATTTGATGAGAATAAGCCGGATTTAAATTCATATAAGAGCGCAATTTCAGGATGTAGGAGAAATACTAGCATTTATTCACGTCTGCTAATGTTTAAAATGAATGAATTAGATAATTATTCTTCTAGTATGATATTGTTTTCTTCTTGCATGAACACCGCCAATATGATGAGATCCGCTTAAGCTGATAGAGGAAGACTGCCCAGGCTACTATGATGGAGACCAAGATTCCGATGCCCAGTAACCAGCTGTGACGTGACCAGAGATGGAATATGTCTTCTCAGAGATGGCATGGCATACAACCAGAAGTTTCCGATATATATATAAAATTAATAGTAGTTGTTGTATTCAATTAAAAGTAACCTAGTGTTACTTATAGACGAATAATATGTGCCAAATTGTGAATGTCAGTATTAGATCTTAAAATGTTAACCGCGAGTGAGTGCCAATTTAAGTAGCAGATATAACCTGAATGCAATTATAGGTTACTGTCAACATACGTGAGGTGTGTATATCGATCTTAACATTCCGATCTACACGGAAAGTTTATTTTACTATGAAATGAGGGAAGATTTAAAAGAGTGGATATGAATTGCTGAGCATAACCTAATCTTTGAGTAAACCAAATCGACTGAATGTAATATAAACCTTGCATGACATAGTATTGGAAACATACGTTTAGTTATTATTGTAACCTCAGAAATACTACAAGGATCATTGGGAAGGCTTGGTTGACCTTCAAACGGTTTCAACTTTATATCAGGATTGTCCTTTGTATAGCCACTGCTAGTATCCAATCCAAATAAACAAACTTCTACCTCATCATCATCACTGGAATCACTCTCGCTCACCAATACATGCGGACATTTCCAGCGATTAGACGTAGTCGATGGCCCAAAATCACTTCCACTATCACTACCATTATCACTATTTATATTCTCTACTTCACTAGGCACATTAGATACCGTAATGAATCTGCATATAAATCGTGAAATATTTTGTCGTCACACAAGCCTCGTTCCCTTGGGTGCGCCATCTTGTACAATGATTCTCAGCACGTAAGAACACCCGAGTTTATATGAAGTTTCCATGGCTACAAGGACTCTACAATTAAAAGAATGCATCAACACTAAAATCTACGATCTCTCTACTCCATGACATGATTGAAATTAGTTAAAATTATAGCCAAGAGAAAGCACAAGAAGCTACAAATGCTGCCCGTGCGTAAAAACAGAGATCTCTGGGGCCCGTCGGCAACTGCTGGCCACAGTACTATGGAGACCTCCAGGGCTGGTCGTCAGTGTGTTAATTCAAACAAACTGAAGGAGCCTAACTTTGCAATGCTGCGCGTGTTCTCCAGAACTCACGACTCTTACAGCTCATGGCTTGCATTACAGGATCTGTGGTCAAAACGGATTTCACCAGGCATCATATCAGTGCCACTGCACTCCCTGTGGACAGCAATGTGAACAGTATCATATACTAGTCTGCTTAGCAAGGACGAATTCACTGGCGTATTACGCATACAGTAGGAACTTTATGTAACCGTTATGTATGCACAGTGTGTTTAATAAATCCTTTATATTAATCAGATGAACATACTATGGCCAAAACTATAAAAGTTTCCAAAATTTGCATTTATATGTAACATACTGTAAAATTGCTTTTCAGAAATGGGATCCCATACATCACACTTATTTTTCAGATTTCAGGTAAAATAAGCTCAGGAAGGAAATGTGACTTTTCTTTAATATCTGAACTTTAGTACTGACAAAGTAATAACAAAGTATAGCTGTTCAGATCACATGTTTGGTAATCATCATCTATATTGAAGATTCCAGCTCAGAAACAAAAAATATTTGCAGCTATAGTGTAGTATAATTTTTAAAGTATAGGCCTATACTGTACTGTGTCTATATATTGTCACTGCATGAGCAGTACCTTGTTTCCCACATCGTTCTTCCTATCAGTTATTTTCCTTAACCCGTTAACGCCGGAATTTTTTTTTTTTAAGAAATTTTATTTGCCTGTTATACATGTTGCTTCTGATTGTGTCTAGAGTAGGTATATAAAGTTTTACGCATTTCCGCACAGTAGTTTCCCCGCGAGGGACCGTGTCCATATGATCACGCTAGGCGGGAATGGGAGCATTTCATTTTATCATTAATATCTTTGTAAATGTATTATTATTTTAATAGGCGACAAGCACATTCTACAAATTGAACATATAATGTACAAAAACACTTGTGTAAAATATATGGGTACAACCAACCATGAAATGAAAAACGTGAGAGCCATAAGAAAAAGGATTTGTTCATCACGCTATCACTGTTTACCGATTTGGTTGTCTTTTCTTAGCGTTATTCAACTGTATGGTAAGGAACAAAGCAAGGAATGCGGAGTCCAACATTGCATTTCAAGCACTGGGTACGTACAGTGCTGAAACAGTTAATTCCAGCACATCTGCGACGATTACCAGATGCTACTAGATGATTTCTGCCATCTAAGCGAATATCATTGGGGGTGCGACCTTGGTGAACCGTTCCAATGGGACGTCCTGCCCCAGATGGTGGATTCCTGTACTCCTTGAGATATGTCTGTACGATGTGGCGGCGAAAGTCAAGCTGAGGGGTGTCAGCACCTGATCTTCTCATAAGCTGCCAGGCATTATGTGCTGTAACATCGAGCATCCACGTAAATAGGGACCACCACCACTTCTTCCCCCGTATGCCTATGCGGTAGTAGGAGACGTTCTCATCCATTTTGTCCGTTCCTCCCATGTGCTTATTGTATGCCCCGAAAACAGCGAATCGTCTCACACGTACTCTCTTCTTCTCTGTTTGAGAGTAACGTGAAACGCATGATGCAGGATCTGCGCCGTAGCACGTGGATGCAATGGTTACGACGGAATTGTCAACCCATCTTACAATACCAATCTCATCTTCCACACGCATGGCGACCTCAAATGTTCCATGGGGCTTCTTCTTCATTTCCGTTACTGTGGGAAGAGGACATTCTTTGGGAACACGATTCTCTCTGATTGTGCCAGTCCCTCCGTAGCCACGGCACTTCAGCTCTTGAAGAAGTGTCATATTTGCGAACAGATTATCAAAGTAAAGGCGGAACGGCAGTACTTTGATGTCCTCTGGCAGTTCATCTAACATCAGCATCATGGGAGCTGCACATTTACCATAGGCCTTTTCGTATTCAGAGTTTCCTTTTGGATTCTTTCCTTGGTAAATATCAAAATTGATAAGGTATCCAGAGGATGTATTCAAACACCAGACTTTGTAACCGCAACGTGTCGGTTTCCCCCTTATGAATTGCTTGCAGCCATGCCTGCCAAAGTATTTTGCCATGCACTCGTCGAAATCAAGATTGTGCTCAGGCCTGAACATGGAAACGAATCACTTTTTCAGAAGATCCATAAGAGGGCGTAATTTCCTCATCTTGTCATTGGGAACTGGCTGGGTGCTATCTGCACAATGAATAAATTTACACATATCTAAGAACCTGTCTCTGTGCATAGCATTGACAACTACTTCATTGCGCAAGTCCTCACTTGCTTCCCAGTACGAACGTTTACTGGGAACAGGGTTGTAACCAGACAGCAACAGAATAGCAATAAATACTTTCATTTCCTCTAACGAGAAATTAGGATCAGGGGAATTTTTAAAAAGTGCGTACTTTTTTGCTTGCAACAGCAGTTCAATAACTTCACCATCAAAGAAAGTTTCAAAACACTGCACAGGGGATTTATCACGAAACAACGTGTAGTCAGGTTCTGGAAAAACACTCTCTTGATTTAGTACGTTACACTTATTCCACAAGTAAATGTTTATTTTCTTCTTCTTGGCAGAAGTGTCTGCTTGTTCAGTATCATCTGTTGCACATCCTCCCAAATGTACATTATTTGTATACACAATTTCCACCTTGCTGGATAGTTGATGGCCAGTGAGATTGTCAACTAAACCACCTTCGTCTTCGTCATCTGAATCTTCATTAGATGGTACGTTCACTTCAGGTGGTTCGATGAATATTCCCTTCACCATTTCCTCTTCACTGTCATCGGCCTCCAAAATATCGAGGACTTCCTTTAGAGTTATGTCCCTGCAAAAAATCAGGACACGTGTAAAGAAAGCAGGCTATTTACAGTCTAAATGTACTTTTACCTATATTATGGACTAATAGAAATGTCTGATACATTCGCAACTACCGTAGGTATGTTTTCAAGCACCGTTATTGAGTTGTAGAAGCGAAGGTTAGGGCACAGATATACCGTAAAACAACATATAATAGCAGTGAGAGTAGGAGAAATAACTTTTAAAATGTTAAAACAGAGACCTCTGATAATATTCTCGTAAAATCCTAGCTCATTACATGTGTGATATTTTATGAAATCGAAAGCCACCGCTAGAGCCTAGCGTGATCGTATGATCACGCTAAAAATTCTTGGCACATAATATAGTAGTAAGAACATTTTTCCTCATGGAAATTATCCAGCATTCAATATGATTTATATAAAATATATCGGTGCAGTTTTCATGGGCTAATATGTGTGAACAGGACTAGAAAACAATTACTTACTTGAAGCACGGATCCATTGTTGATCCTCACAGAGGCACACTCCAACTCACAATGCAATAATGCCGCCAATTGAGAACTATAACATAATATATCGATCAGGCTGAGTTGCCAGATGTACGTCAAAGAGAATAAAACAATAATTAGTAGAATAAACCCGAAGGATTTGAAAATATACAATATTATATAAGGCATTGCGATGCGTGATCATATGATCATGCACAGCGTTAATGGGTTAAGACTGGTCATGCCTCCCAGCCACACATGGATATGCAGTCCATCAGAACAACATTCGTTGTGTTCATTTTTCTATGCCAGTGTGTAAAGGAAAATGAACTTGACTGTACCGTACTGTACTGTACAAATGTATATTTTCATGAAGTATTTACGCACTCCTACACTATAAGGTTCTGGAGAGCTCAGATTGACAGACTCACAAAGAAAGCGATCAGCACTACAACTTCCACTTGGCAGATTGTGTAAGACATGCTGAAAGATTGCAAGAAAATGGTATTCTGTGAGAGAAGTTCATGGTACTCACTGTCACTTGTTTTGCTCACAACACTATCTTTATTTTTTCTTTACAATTTAGTATACATCGCTCTAACACAGATAGGTCTTATGGCGACTATGGGATAGGGATGGAAGCTACTGTGGCCTTAAGGTACAGCCCCAGCATTTGTGTGGTGTGCAGATAGGGAAACCATGGAAAACCATCTCCAGAGTTGCTGATGGTGAATTTTGAACCAATTATCTCCTGGATACAAGTTAATATCTACCTGGCCCAAACTGCACAGGCACTTGCTCGGTCACAATGCTATGGTTGTTCTACCAGTCTTTCCTAGAGCTCCTGTATGCTCTAGTTCCTGTTACTTGTATCTGGCTGTATTTTCCCTTTCTCTTCTGTATATATCTTTTACACCTAGAAAAGCAGAGACGAGTTTCTGCGTGTAGCTGTCAAATTTACAGCAGTACAATCAGACGTGCTTCCGCATTCTATCATACAACTTCAGACTACTTCATACAACTCATTGAAGTAACGTTTATTCGTCATACACATTTTCTTATCTTCTCTTCTTCTTTTATTTTATTTTTAATACTGTAATGGTCTTAGTGTCTGTCATGTCAACTGGCAGTGGGCTCATCCTGGCACCGTATAGACGCACCCCTTACGCTTCAACTGCGCCAATCACTAGCAGCGCATCTGTATCATCTAGGCCAGCCCTACTTGCTTCTGCTCGCGGTCCCGCAGCAGAGGAGTATGGAAATGACTCCACGATTAATCTGGAGTCTTCTATCTCACGATGTTCCTGGATCCATCCAGCATCCGGACGATTCTAAAAGAACCAGCGCAGGTATATAAGAGAGGAACGACCTGTCTGGAGTTAGTGAGAGTTAGACTGAGTTAGAAGTTGGTGTGGTTCAGTTGTGAGGGACTGCCAGTGTAATGAAGTATGTGAACTGCTATGATTATCGGACTAGTGTGCTACAGTGCGGACTGTCGGCAAAGGAGAGAACGTGTAGCGGTGCGACACGGGACCTTGTGTGCGAGTGTAAAACTGTGTAGTGTGAGAACAAGTGAGAAACGAAGGGAGAGAGTGCGTGCGAACTGCGTGTGTGTTACGAGCAAAAGTTGTGTGTAGTCTTGTGTAATTCAGTGCCTAGCTAATAAATCTTAGTATTGAAGCTACCAGTCTAGTGTTAATTGATCATACTACCCCGCCAACTCGTTACAACTGGTGTCAGAATCGGGATTGACTGGTAGCAGTAATTTCGTAACTAGGAATTTCTAGTGAATCATAAAATGGATAGCGAAAAGTTTCAGGCTCTCCTCAGTAAGTTCACAGAACTCTCATCCAAACAGGACGAAATCAAGAGCGAACTGAAACTAGAATTAAATGAACTTAAGGGTGGACAAGGTAAATTAGAACAGGAAATGCGCTCTCTCGAAAGAAAATGAAAGAGTGACATTATGCAGAACGTACAGGAACTGGTTGAAAAACAGATCAAAGAAATACCGCAGGTTGTGGAGTCAGGGGTTCGGGACCTGAAGGAAGAAGTAAGTGCCCTGCGTACAGAGTGACTCGTGCTAGGGCCACCCGCAGCAACAGTGGCTCCAGCGCCGGGAAAGTAAAACCCCCGTGCTTCGACGGGACAGCATCTTGGCGGACCTTCTGGGCCCAATTCGAGACCGTGTGCGGGCACAACGGTTGGACATCGGGGGAAAGGGCCGTGAACCTAATCGTTGCACTGCAAGAACCAGCAGCGGAAGTAGTACACAGCCTTCAGCCGGGTGCCACTTACGACGAGATCATTAGAGCGCTCGACAGCCGGTACGGTGACCACCAGCTGGCAGCCGCCTATCGAGTCCAGCTGAGGAAGAGGACCCAGCACGCTAATGAGACGCTGCAAGAATTCGCGCAAGATGTGGAGCAGCTAGCCCACAAGGCTCTGGATGGGCTGCCTCTGGACCACATTCAGTGGGAGGCAGCCTATACATTCATTGATGGGCTCCGCGACGCTTAGATCCGTCAAAAGCTGATGCTCAGCGGGGAGCATGACCTCAGAGATGCCCTGACATTAGCCCTGAGGGTGGAGGCAGTGAAGAGAACAGTGGCACCGTCACCAAGAATACGAGCCATGAGAAGCGAGGACGCTTAGGAGATACGCGCCATTACGGGAGAACGACGCACGCCGCCGTTGAGATGCCGACGCACCAATGAGATCACCTGTTGGAATTGCGGCGAGTGTGGCCACCTGCGGAGGAACTGCTGTATGGAGGTGGTCCCTGATCAGGGAAATGAGTAAGGGCCGACAAGGAGAGGGGCTCGTTGGCACCGTCACTACCTTCCCCTCGTTTCACGCTAAATGTGGTTACCGAGCGGAGTGATGACAGCTTGATCGCAGACGGATGGCTCGGAGACAGGCAGTGCCGAGTCACGATAGACACGGGGGCGGCATTAAACATCGCTGAGGGACAGCCAGAGAGGGAACCCCACCGCCCTTATCTGTTGCTCGCCGCCATAAGACCTATCCGTGTCGGTGCGACGTAAAGCCCCTAGCAAAAAAAAAAAAAAAAAAAAAAAAAAAAAACTACTCTGTTGCGGACGGCCTCTGGAGACACCATCCCTGTCTTGAAGGAGGCGCTACTTCAACTAACGCTGGGACGACGCCTACGAGTCTGGCCTTCGTCGCCCCCATCACGGATGAGGTCATCCTGGGCCTAGACGCGCTACGGAAATACAAGGCTACTATCAACGTGGGACGACGTGTATTGTGGCTTGGCAAACAAGAGGTAATGCTGCGACGCCGAGGGACGCTACCTCGAGTAGCGCGGTTAATGTTGGCCAGCAACGAAGTGATACCAGCCAACAGCGAGGTGATGGTTATGGCACGGTTAGAGGAACCCATACAAGGGGACAGCGTGCTCGTGGAATCCAGTTCGCAGACCACCGATCAAGGACTCTACCTGGCCAAGATGCTCGTTCTGGCATTAAGCTGCGTGACGGTACGAATATTTAATTTGACGTCGCGGGAGCGGAGGGTACCCAGTGGGACCGAGTTTGGGACTTGTGAACCAGTCACGTGTGTCGTGCCAGTGGATGACGAAGACGCACAGGCCCTAGAAGCAGGCGAAGGAAGGGATAAGCTCTGGAAGATTATATCCGACGCCCGGAAACATTTAGAGGCAAGACAGCTCAGGGAGGTTAAGGAACTAATCCATGAGTTTCAGGACATTTTCACTGCTACCGGACGTGACCACGGAAAGACGGACCGAGTGTACCATCACATTAACACCGGCGACGCCGCTCCAATCCGACAGCCACCTCATAGAGTACCCCTGGCGAAGAAGGTGAAAATCGACCAGATTCTAGTTGACATGAAGGAGCGGGGAGTCATCGAGGAGTCGAACAGCTCGTGGTCATCGCCTGTCGTCCTGGTGTTGAAAAAGAAGGGTGAACTTGTTTTTGCGTCCATTACCGGAAGTTGAACGACATCACGAAGAACTACTGTTTCCCGTTACCTCGGATAGATGACACCCAGGACACATTTTCTGGAACCCAGTGGTTTTCGACTCTGGACTTGAAGTCTGGATACTGGCAAGTAGCGCTCCATCCGGAAGATAATGAGAAGACAGCGTTCTCAACCGGCCAAGGGTTCTACCAGTTCACCGTGATGCTCTTCGGCCTCTGCAATGCGCCGGCGACTTTCGAGCGACTGATGGCCGTGCTGAGGAGGCTAACTCACGACGCTTGCCTCGTGTACCTGGATGACATAATTATTGTGGGACGCACGTTCAAAGAGCACGTGGAGAACCTGAGGAAAGTGTTTGAGAGGCTACGTGGGGCTCACCTAAAGTTAAATCCCGGAAAATGCCAGCTGTTCCAGAAGTAGGTGCGCTACCTGGGCCACATCATGTCATCGGAGGGAGTAGCCACGGATTCAGAGATGTTAGAAGCTGTCAGGGACTGGCCAGTGCCGAAGGACAAGCGAGAACTAAGGTTTTCTCGGCCTTTGCACGTATTACCGCGGATTTATAGCTGGCTACGCAGACATCTCAAAGCCTCTTACACGGCTCACCGAGGGGAAGAGGTCTTTCCAATGGTCAAGCGAGGTAGAGGCTGCCTTCCGGAAGCTGAAGGAGTCACTGTGTAAGCTATGTACTGTACCCATCCTCGGATATCCCTAGCCTGGGGAGAAGTTCATCGTCGATACCAACGCCAGCGACGTGGGAATTGGTGGGGTACTGTCACAAGCGCAAGACGGCCAGGAGAAGGTGATCGCCTACACCTATTTCAGCAAGACGTTGTCAAAAGCTGAAAGAAATTACTGCGTGACGCGTCAGGAATTGCTGGCCATCGTAAAGACCTTGGAGCACTTCCACAAGTATCTGTATGGGCAGCCTTTCCGCCTGCGCACCGACCACTCCGCATTAACCTGGAAGGTCAGACAGCTCGCTGGGTGCAACGCTTTCAGGAGTACAACTTCACCACCGAGCACCGACAAGGAAAGAAGCACTGCAACGCCAACGCTCTATCGAGAAGACCGTCCCCTGCGAACTGTACACACTGCCAAAAAGTGGAGAGACAGGCAGGCATGCATTGTGGATGTCCGGGCCGTGAGGGCCACAGCCGCTGAAGGATGGGATTGAGACGCCCTCAGGAGGGAGCAGCTGAAGGACGACGACATCGGGCTGATCTTACGAGAAGTAGAGTCGGGCCGGAATGGAAAGACATCGCCGAACGCAGTCCAACCTATAAGGCGTACTGGGCCCACTGGTCGTTTCTCATGGTTAGTGACGGGTACTTGCCCGCACGTGGGAATCAACTGGCGGAAAGAAGCACAGTGCACAGCTGATAATCCCCAGGAGCATGAAAAAAGAGGTGCTGACCGAGTTGCATGTGGGTGCTACTGCCGGCCTCTTGGGAGGGAATAAGACACTAGATCATGCCCGACAGTGTTACTATTGGGTGCACTTGAGGAACAATGTTGAGGGGATGTGCCAGCTGTGTGACACCTGCACGGCAAGCTGGGGTCCACGTACCAGGAGTAGGGCCCAAATGATGCAGTACAACGTTGGAACACCATTCGAGAGGATCGTCATTGATGTCGCTGCACCATTCCCCGAATCTGACACCGGGAACCGTTACCTACTCCTGGCTATGGACTACTTCACAAAGTGGCCGGTGGTCTACGCCATCCCGAACCAAGAGGTATCGACAGTGGCCGACGTCTTGGTCAAGAACTTCTTCTGTCGATTCGGTGTCCCGAGGGAACTTCATAGCGACCAAGGCAGAAACTTCGAGTTCAGGTTGATGCAAGAGGTTCTGTAACGCTTAGGAGTGCGGAAGACATGTACGACGCCTCTCCACCCTCAGTCAGATGGTATGGTGGAGCATTTTGTGAAAACCGTCGAAGAGCACCTCAGGAAGGTGATTTCGGCACACCAGAAGGACTGGAACGAGAGGGTCCCCTTCTTCTTGATGGCCTATCGAGCGTCCATCCATGAGACGATGGCCATGTCACCTGCCAACATGGTCTTCGGAAGGGAGCTCTGCCTGCCATGCGATCATATGTTCGGGTCTGCACCAGACCAGCAGCAACCAGTGACAGACTATGCATGGGAGTTGATGGATTGGTTTAACGACATCCGCGATTATGCCCGACATCATCTAATTGTAGCCAGCGACAGGATGAAAGCCCGCTACTACATGCTCATGAACTCTGCGGGTTTCCAAGATGGTGACAGATTGTGGCTGTACCATCCGGTACGGACAAAACGGAAGTCACCGAAACTGCAGCCACAATGGGAAGGCCCATATACAATTGTCACGAGGATCAACGACGTCGTCTACCGGATCCGGCGGCCTCCCCGAGGGAAGATGATGGTTGTTCACCTGGATCGCTTGGCTCCGTATCGTGGAGCAGCTCGGGACGAGCAGCCTTGAGGAGGAGGCAGTGCAATGGTCATAGCGTCCGCCATGTCAACTGGCAGTGGGCCCGGTCCGGCACCGTGTGGACCCCACTCCCTTCCGCTCGCGGTCCCGTAGCAGAGGAGTATGGAAATGACTCCACGATTAATCTGGAGTGTTCCATCTCGTGATGTTCCTGGATCCATCCAGCATCCGGACGATTCTAGAAGAACCAGTACAGGTATATAAGAGAGGAACGACCTGTCTGGATTTAGTGAGAGTTGGACTGAGTTAGAAGTTGGTGTGGTTCAGTCGTGAGCAACTGCCAGTGTAGTGAAGTATGTGAACTGCCGTGATTATCGGACTGGAGTGCTACAGTGCGGACTGTTGGCGAAGGAGAGAGCGTGTAGCCGTGCGACGCGGGACCTTGTGTGTGAGTGTAAAACTGTGCAGTGTGAGAACAAGTGAGAAACGAAGGGGGAGAGTGCGCGCGAACTGTGTTAGTGTGTGTTATGAGCAAAAGTTTTGTGTAGTCTTGTGTAGTTTAGTGCCTAGCTAATTAATCTTAGTATTGAAGCTACCCGTCTAGTGTTAATTGATCCTACTACCCCGCCAACTCGTTACAATACTTTCCACCTTTTCTGACTCATTTTGGTCACAACGCTATAGTTGTTCTACCAGGTTTTCCATTCTGTTTACCTACAGCTCCTGTATGCTTTTTTTCCTGTTTCTCATAGCTGGCTCAATTTTACATAATATGATTCGTTAGGTATGGAGCTCATTGCTGTTGGCAGCATAATTGTACTCACAGTGTTATACCAACGGAGGGTGACGGATTCTGTATTTTTCTGTTCCCTATCTTAATTGCTGGCTGAATTGCCTTAAGGAGAGAGGTATTCTCGTGCCTGAGAGTGACACAACAGCTAGCATCGTTGATTCCTTATTGGAGAAACTGCCTACTAACATGGTGATATATAAGTCTGTGAAGTCCGTGGTGGAGATGGAGGACGTGGTTCACTACCCTGTGGAATTCCTGTACACTTTAAATCCACCACGTTTTTCACCTCACAATCTCAGTCTGGCAGTAAGCAAGGTCACCTGCCATTATAATGAGAAAACGCCCCAGCTCGATTGGGCTGGCAGTAGACAAGGGAGCTTATCATTATAATGAAAACTCTCAAAATCGATTCTGATTGGCAGTAGGCAACGGTGTCTGCCATTGTAATTTAAACTCCTAAACTTGACTTGATTGGCGATAGGAAATGGGGCCTACCATTGTAATGAAAACTCTCCAACTCTGACTTTACATGAGAAACGGCGTATGCTGACCTTCCTAAAGTTTTTCTCGCTGAGATTAATGCAAATAAATTAAGTCTTACTCACAACATGTATAGTATTTTACCTAGAATTTTGTATACAATGTAGAATTCCAAAGCGAAGCGCGGGTACATGATCCTGATTGCTATAAAAGAAGCTAGTGTGAATCAGGAGTTGTCATTAGTGAGTTGTGAATGTAGGTCCAGCTAAGATATGAAATACATTTTTCTGTAACATATATCCTGAATTCAATTATCATTGAGTTTTAATCCATTCATTTAAGATAAATTTGTTTTTCATGCATTTCTCCAAAGTTTAAAATTGAAATATTCTTCCCTCCTTCCTTCCTCCAGGGACTAGACTTCATAGCCTTTCTTCTTCAGTTGTTTTAACTACAAAGTGAAAATCGTGTTTTGACCCATAAGTCAACCAGTTCCAGCAAGGCTGAACTATTCAGCTAAAATAAGTTTGTAAGATTATCCAGCTATTATTTAAAAATAAGGTTAATGTAGATCATTTCTGGAGGGGACCCTGGGCCGGTGGCTAATGCGCAAGATGGCCGCCATGCGCAATCCACCTCTAGCTACACCTAAGAGAGCGAGCTTAACCTCACAGACGCTATCTTGGAGGGGGTTAACCTTACTTTTTACGCGCAATACAGCAAGCCTAACCTCAGAGCCGCTATCTTGGTGGGGCCTAACCCCAGTTTTATGGCCAGATGCCCTTCCCGACGCCGTCTTGAGTAGTAGGTCAATGGGTATTCTCGAGACGTAATTTGCGTAGTAGAGAATGGATATTAGCATAAGAGAGCACACCTAACCACAGGGAGGGGCCTAACCTCAGTTTTACGGCCGGATGCCCTTCCCGACGCCAATTGTACAAGATGGCGGCTATACACAGCTCATTATGAGACGGCTTAAGGGCACTTGCGCAAGATGTCTGCTGCTCTTAGGAGACGGCGAAGAAGGGATAAAAAGGGGCCAGTGGCTAATGCGCAAGATGGCCGCCACGTGCAATGCACCTCTAGCTACGCCTAAGAGAGCGAGCTTAACCTCACAGGCGCTATCTTGGAGGGGGTTAACCTTACTTCTTACGCGCAGTACAGCAAGCCTAACCTGAGAGCCACTATCTTGGTGGGGCCTAACCTCAGTTTTATGGCCAGATGCCCTTCCCGACGCCGCCTTGAGTAGTAGGGCAATGGGTAAATTGTAAATGTAGGTCCAGCTAAGATCGGAAATAAATTTTTCTGTAACATAGATCCTGAACTCAATTACCATTGAGTTTTAATCTGTTCACTTAAGGTCAATTGTTTTTCATGCATTTGTTCAAAGGTTAAAATTTAAATAAATATTCTAATTTTGGTGATTTAAATTTATTTATTTATTTATTTATTTATTTATTTATTTATTTATTTATTCATTCATTCATTCAGGATCAGCAACAGCATAACGCCAAATTACAAAGATCTGTCTTGCTAGCAAATCCATTTTTATTTGGTAATTCCTAGATATTTTTAATGCACCAGTATTGATAAGAAAATGTTTTCTTTTGACCAATATGGAGAAATAGCTTTCTCAACTCATTCTCCAGAGTGACAGATTTTTGTCCTACCTTTTGTAATCATTGTATGCTTAGAAGATTGACTCTGCTCGGAATCATTGGATATACATTTACTTTTCAGACACAATACATATCTATGAAGAAGGAAAATTATATTTAAAACATTTCAAATTTTGTATGTGCAGCAAATGCGTCGATCAGGCAACAGTGAGGAGAACAAACGAATAATCATGGATTTGGACGTGGTATTGAAATCTCATGACTGTCCATTCATTGTCCAATGCTTGGGTTGCTTCATTACGGAATCCGATGTATGGATATGTATGGAGTTGATGGCGACTTGCTTTGATAAGCTGCTCAAAAGGTTACGCAAGGCCATTCCAGAAGATATTCTTGGCAAAGTCACTTCTGCAGTATGTATATTTTGTTTATATGTATATACTTATGTAATGTATCTGTAAGGACATCTACATTGATTTATATTGTAGTGGCCTCTTGAACATAGTGTAGTTTAATGGATTGAATTTGTTTTTCTGCCTGGTGACAGACTGTTGAGCACATCACTCAGCTTACGTAGGAGACCCGAAAGACTTTTTTTTTTTTTTTTTAACACCTCAGGCAACTAAATATGTCCAAGAGTTTAAGTTTTGAATTGTATTTATTTTATTTTATTATGCATGTAATGTACTGAAAAATCATACGCTTAATAATATTCTTGGCATTTGATAGGAGGATATTTACAAACCAATCCTCAAGCATCGTAAGGTCAAACCATCCACTAGAATTTCAATTGTACCCATCCCCACCTATACCTCCTGCAATCCAAGTTGGATAAATATTTTTGGTGTTGTACACAGTGTATGGTGGTAGCAGTGATCCATCAGCAGCAGTCATGACTCAAATGCTCATTTTAGGTGTATCCATAACTCACTCAGCATGCTTAACACCACAGTTGACAGTGACTTCCTCTTAAGCTGGGTCATCATTAAAATTAGTTTGTGATATTTGAAGCCATTTCTTTTTGATTTCGACTCATTTAATAACTGAGAAACATAATATACTGTATTGAATAAGTGGATTAGTTTATGTGATTTCTTTATAAGAAATTTTGTCTAACTACGTATATTGTAAGTGTGATGCGAGCTCAAAAAGTAATAACCACTAATTGAATTGTAACAAATTGTATGACCATGATTATTACAGTAAGTACTCAATGGTACTTACCATTACTCATTGGTGAGAACACATGCCAAAGATATTCATCATCATTATCTAAAGGCTTTGCCTTGTCGCTGCAACCATTGATCTCTTCTCTCTGCGATCCTTTTCATCTCTCCATAACCTTGGCATACCATCATCTCAACTACGAGGGTCGAGTCATAAGTCAAGGCAACAATTTTTTTCTCGTGAACAGGAGACAACACGGAACATCTGAGATACGGATTTGGAAATATAGGGCATGTACTTATGCATAGTGCCTGAAGACAAATTCTGACTTCAGGAGGTTCTCGTAGGAAAGTGACAAAACACAGGCCATTGGTAAACATTGTTTTATTATGGTATAGACAGCAAATACACAAGACTACGTACAAAGGACAGGTCTCCACTGGTTACAGACCTTCGAGATAATCACCCAAGGTTTCCACTGTGCGTTGCCAGCAGTGGGGCAGGCGCTGAATACCATTCGCTGCATGTGTATCGCTAACGTGTGACACCTCTCTCCGAAATGCTGTTACGATGTCCTCTTTGTTAGCAAACCATTGTCCACGTATTGGCTTCTTGACTTTGGAGATTAGGTCATAGTCACACACCTAATGCTTTCCACAGCTCTGCATGGCATTGGCGTGCATTTCTGCTGCGGAGAGCTGCTACTTTAATATACGATCGTTCCTACTGTTTGTTGACTTTCATTTTGTGACACTCTCACTCACACACTTACCTTGGGGGCATGCTTAGACCCACACTGTTGTTTACATACACCATCTAGTGGCATCATACGCAAGTATATATTGTACGTTTCCAAATGCATATCTTAGTTTTTTCCGTGTTGTCTCCTGTTCGCGAGAAAGAAAATAGTTGCCATGACTTATCACTCGACCTCCATATCTCCTCAATGATCTTCTTCCGTGGTTTCCCTCTGCCTTTCTTTCCCCTTCCTTGCCTTCGAACAAGTTCTTTATGAAGTCATTATGCCGGAGAATGTGACAAAAAACTGGTGCTTTTCTCATTTTTATCGTTGTTATTAAACGTCTCTGGGTGTTTATTTCTCTAAGCACTGCTTCATTAGTTTTCTTCTCAATCTAGCTAGTTCTTGTCATCTTTCTCCATAGCCACATTTCCCCTGCCTCTAGTCATTTCAAGTTCTCCTTCAAGAGAGTCCATCCTTCACAGCCATATAGCAGCACACTCCAAATGAATGTTTTGATAAACAATTTCTTTTGTTCAGCATCCGAGGATTTATTAATTAAGAGCTGCTTCTTCTCCTCAAAGGCTTTCTTACACAGGGAAATTCTTTTTGTTATTTTGACAGTGCACCTGTTTTATTAAAATATTTCCAATTCTGAGATGTGCTGCTGGCCTCATTTTAGATTTGCTTACAACCATAACATTAGTTTTATTTACATTAATGTTAAGTTGGAAATCTTTTAAGGTGTATGTTAATTTGTTGAGCATGATCTGCATATTCTTCTCATTAGTAGCCAGAAGTGCAGTGTCATCTGCAAATCTAATACAGTGTACAGTTGTTCCATTTATTTTAATGCCAGGTGTTTTTGATTTAAAGATTTTCAAGACCTCTTTGGTGTACAGATTAAATAGAAATGGTGATAAGGAACACCCCTGTTTTACTCCTTTCCTGATTCTCACCTTGCATACTGTTCCATTACTTTTAATGTTTATTCTTTGATTGATGTAGAAGTTTAGTATTGCTTTTCTGTCTTTCCGGTCTAAATGAATTTCCTTCATTATTCTGAACAGTCTTTTCTACTGAACATTGTCAAAAGCTTTTTCCAGGTCCACAAAAGCTATATATGTATTTCTGTTTACCTCTAGTTTTCTCTCCAAGATAGTTTTAAGTGCTATAATAGCTTCTCTCATTCCTACTCCTTTCCTGAATCCAAACTGATCGTCATCTAGATTCTGCTCAATTTTCATTTTGATTCTGTTTTTTAATATGCATGTGAATATTTTTGCTGCATGCGAAAAAAGGCTTAGTATTCTGTTTTATAAAAATTTCATAATGTTCCATATTGAAATGTATCACAATTAAATTGATATAATAAATAAGGTAGTTCAACCTATTCAATAGAAATAAATACGAAATGTAGAGTTACATTCCTATTTAATTAAAAGCGGAAGCGGTACCGGTTTCGACCCCAATCCGGGTCATAATCAGCCGAATAAAACTCAAAAAACAATGCATGGGTAAGGAAGAAATTAAAGATCAAGTCCACATAAAAATAGTTGATTAGGCAATATAAAATAACGGGGATAGGTACTGTAAAATTCAGAAGAAGTAGAAGGTAAGTCACTTCAAAGAAGCAAGGCGCAATGTTCTGAATAGCAGCATAGCACACGCAAAGTTCGGCATTGTCTCATAATGTTTAATTAGTATTCTGTATTTGGAAAATTATGTTGAATCTCCTTTTTTGTGCAGGACTGTTTTGCTTTCTACAAAACTCTCTGGCATATCTCCGTTTTCATAGCAGTACTTGGTGATTTTGAAGAGTTCATCCTTCAGCTTTTTTTCTAGAGTTTTTCCACAGTTCAGCAGGCAGTTTGTCTGGTCCAGGAGCATTTATCTTTTTCAGCTGTTGCAGTGCTGTTTTGAATTCACTTCACATAATGGGAGGACCTAGTTCATCTTGTGAAAACTACTCTTGTTTTATGATGTACTCATCTACATTGTCAATTTCTTCTCCATTATATAGATCCTCCAAATACCGTATTTACGTGAATAATGCCCGCCGGCGAATAATACCCGCACCCTAATTTTAGGAAGGCTCATTTTAAAAAAATGAAATGAACTAAAATTCCTTCCATCAAAAGAGTAACATAGATATAAACAATCATTTCATATCACTCCGTGAGGTCCACATGTTCTTTACGCAAATATGAATATGTTAATTTATGGATATAGCTTAGGTGATAAAAATTATAACATTTCATGAAAATTGTCAAGTAGGCCTACTTACGTGACAGGTATTTCATTAATCTGAACTTGCAATAGGCTCGGTTCCCTGTAGATCGGAAGATTCGTTGTCACTTGCATCACTAGAATCCTCTCCTAAATTACAAATTTGTCACACTCCATGTTTAAAACGCTTCTCACACACGGTTCTCTTTTTACTCGGATAATAACACAACCGGTGCTGGATAATTCTTTTCGTGCAATGTAAACACTTGAAACAGACACACCGGCAAAGTCGGATGTTAGTTTTGCGATGCAGTAAAACCATGTTATTATGTGATTTTGAATTAACCACCAACGTTTAATTTGGAAATTCCAACACAAAATATTCTGATACCCACTACTGCATTTAATTAGTATTGATTCACATATTAAACCTTTCAAATGCTATGAAGAAATTATATTTCCAAAATATATCCAACAAGGTGCAGTTATATGATTCAAATAATGCAGTTGGATAACTCACTGGCAAACATAACCTAACGCAATGAAAGAAAAAAAAAAGCACGATTCAAAGACGACAACAAATTATGCTGGGTCCCGTGTGCAAGTGTTTTATTTTTTGGTTTACTGTACTGTTTGCATTTCTAGATGCCTTGTACTTGCACGGAAAGTGCCCGACACCCTTAAAACATCGTGGCTTATCGAACTTTCCTATGACGAAGGAAGGAAGTCTTTCGCTTCTGTCTGCATCGTAATACAGTACAGTTACCCCATCTCCTTTAAAACCATACTTCCGTCTAGACAATATTGTTCGGTACGTACGTGTTGATTATAATTATGAGCGTTGCTTTTTCGCCTACTGCTGGCATCGCCACTCTTTGCGAATTCTGCTTCTCTGCACACTGCCCGCTACGTGATATTGTGGTGTTCCTTAAAACGTCGAATACAAAAGAACATATGTTTTCACTCGAACTTAGCAACTATGAAACACACTATAGACACACCAAAGTGATTGAAAGTGCGGAAAGCTACCCCTGCATGTTCCGGAAGAGGCATTCTATCGTGATGCAGAGAAAATTTGAATTTAAATTACTCTGTAAAATACTATTTTTTGAAAATGTAAAGGAAGTTTATAATTAAAGCCTGAATAGTTTTCCGTTTAAATATCACATATGGGGACAGTTTTATTTCATCTGTGGTTACACAAAGCATAACTGTACACCCAACATCAAAAACTAGATGAGCCAGGAGCGTGTTGCCAATCTCGACACAAATAAAACCTGCACCCCAATTTCGTGCCTCAATTTTTTTCAAAAAATATGCGGGGATTATTCACGTAAATACAGTATTCTTTCCATCTCTTCATTACATCCTCATCTTCTATTAACAGATTTCCTTCCTTATCTTTTATTACACTGGATTTCATTTTAGCCTTGAATTGCAATCTTTTTACTTGATCGTAGGCTCTGTCAGCATTTCTGATTTTCATATCATATTCTATGCTTTTACAAATGTCATCCATCCATCTTTCTTTCGCTTCTCGGCACTTCCGTGTAACCAGTTTTTTTAGTTTCTTATAGTTTATCACACCTTCTGGAGTATTTTTCTGGTGTTCTTTATTTCTTTCCTGAATGAGATTTAGTATTTCTTCAGTCATCCAGTTCTTCCTGGGTTCAAGCGTCTTTTTTCCTAGCACTTCATCTGCTGCCGTTGTAAGTGAAACTTTGACAGTGTCCCAATCTGTTTGTTGTTGTTGCTGTTGTAGCACGTAATCGTGTCTGTCTTTTCTTCGAATGCTACTTGTGTTAATGGATCATTTTTCTCTAGATTCCACTTCTTGCTTCTTGGTTTCTTTAACTTCTTCTGCCTAATTAGACATTTTGCTAATACTGGGATATGGTCGCTATCGATATTTAAGCCAGGGTAGCTATGGCATGATGTTACCTGATTTCTGTACCATCTCTTAATGAAGAATGTAGTCAATTTGGTATCTGTTATTATCTCCGTAATCCTTCCATGTGTAACGTCTTCTATTAGGCATGTCAAATACAGTGTTCATTATGATCATGTCCTGTTCTTCACAGAAGTCCATCATACGTTCTCCTCTGTCATTTGTTCGTCCTACACCGAATCTGCCAGCAACTTTTCTAGTAATATTGTTGCCAACCACAGCATTGAAGTCTCCCATTATGACTATGTTATCTTTGTCATTGTTTAGTTTAATTATATCTTCTGTTTTATTATACATTTCTTCAACATCGTCGTCATGTCCAGTAGTAGGGAAGTATACCTGTATTATTAGTATGTCTGTTGGTTTGGCAGCTATTTTAACCATCATGATTCTCTCATCAACATGATATGTGTTTAGCATGTTGTTTGCCCACTTCTTACCTAATATTACAGCTACTCCATATTGTCCACCATTTTCATTTCCACTGTACACAATTCTGAATGGGTCACTGTGGAAACCACCTTTGCCAGGCCATCTAGTTTCACATAATCCCAGGATGTCTATTTTGTTTTCATCCATAATTATTTTGAGTTCTTCTGGTCTTCCTGTTCTTAGCATTGTTCTGGTATTCCATGTCCCTATTTTAATCCCTTCATCAAACTTCTGAGATTTTTGCTTACTGACGACCTGGGATACCTCAGTTACTCCCCTGCCAGATCTTGGTGTCTGAATACCATAATCAGTGGTATCTGAGTTACAATTTGTACTATCCATGGTTGCTATACTAGGAAAAATAATGTCGTGGTTTCCCTTTGCCTTCCACATTGCAGTTTTACTGCCATTCAAGTCTTCTTGACCATGTCAGTAAATTTTCAGCGACAGTCCAGTAGACACCTTTTAGTCCTGTACTCTGCTGATACTGATAGCGCTGCCTCCACTACCAGGAAGAGAGACTCCTCCGCCTTTCTAGCTGTTGGGACATATCTTCATTCCCCCTTAAAGCCGTTGGTCCTCTTCATCTGTAACCCTGGGTAGGGGTCCTATAACAGGGTGCTACCATCCGAAGCCAGATGGACCCTGGTTTTTTAATGAAGTTTATACTCCTCCTGCTCCTCCTTCCTCATTACGTGTGAGATGAGGCCCCGGGCTTGCAACCGGCATAGCCAAAGAAATTATACATACAAATAGAAGATGAGGCTCATAATAATTATATGGGCAGTGTTGCAACAGGTTTAGTAGAAATAATAGAAGTGAAACTAGGTGCCCAGAAGTAATCATAGATACGATGCTTGAAAATATGTGAACATGCTAAAGGATAAACACAAAGGCATGGGGGCAAAAATTGAGGAAAGCCAAAGGCATACATGAATATATATTTGTACATTTTTCATTTAGTGTATAGGTGTGAGGAGAAAATGGAGGAGTTAACCTGGTCAGAAGTGGAGGAAGCTGTGAAGAGGATGAAACTAGGAAAAGTACCAGGAGTGGATGTGTTAAGGGTGGAGATGATCAGTAAAAGCTGCAAGGAAAGTGGGTACACCATGGCTATACAGGATGATGCGGGTAGTGTGGAATGAGGAAAAATGAACTGGTAATATAGTAATATAATAGTATCCATCTTTAATAAAGGAGACAGAACTACTGTGGTATAACCCTGATGTGTCACTGTGCCAAGATATATGAAAAAGTACTGGAAAAGCAAATAAAAAAGTCAGTGGAAAAAGAATTGAGAGAAGAACAGTACGGCTTTAGACAAGGAAGGTCGACCTCATATTCACAATGAGGCAGCTACAAGAACAACACTATGATGACTATGGGAAGGATTTGGTGATTGCCTTCGTGGACATAGAGAAGGCATATGAGTTTGTCCATAGAAGCAAGATCTGGGAAGCTATGAGAATAAAAGTAGTAAATGAGCAGATGGTGACGTGTGAATTATATGTATGATGGAAGCGAAAGCTGTGTTAAAATCAGAACTGAAATAACTGGATGATTTACTTTAACAAATTGTGTAAAGCAAGGAAGTGCCCTCTCACTTCTACTATTTATAGTGGTGATGGATGATACAGAAGGTAGCCACAGATCATTGGGGAGAGAAGAATGAAAGCAGTGTTGTTTGCAAATGATCTACTGCTGTAATATGGGGAAACAGTGAGAGTGAAGTTCAGGAACAGCTAAATGTCTGGGAGGAAGCTGTGTCATTTTATGGAATGAAGTTCTCAGCGCAAAAGGTCAAGTGCTGGTAACGACACAAAACAAGAACAGAACATACACTTAAGGAAATGGAAATTGCAACACCATGAAGGCATTGGTCGTTTGTGTTGATTTTCAAGATATGGAACGTTGCCATGCAGGTATGTAAATGATCAAAGTTTCAGACCCATTGGATTGTTGCTACAGGTCTCCCCACGTGATTGGTCGCAGAGGAATCAACTCCAGTATACGGACTCTGGTGTAGCGTAGTTGACTTGCAGTCTGTGCAGTGAAGTGTTCCCCGTCAAACATGCCTCGACGACAGAGAAGAGCACAATACCAATATAAATGGTCCGTTATTGGACATTATAAACTTTCCAGCTAGCTCATTCTTGGTTGCCAACGTTTCGCCCTCGTGTGCTAGGGTGGGCTCATCAGTTGGTACCTAGCACACCTACCAATACGCTGGCTAGTGCATACCGTGGAGGCCACTGCGTAGGCTAACTGGAGCCACCGGCAGTGCCAATGCACTAAGAGACTTTGTCTCATCACTAAAAATTGATGCCTGCTTGGCCATCAGATGATATAGATGTTGAGTCCCATAGGGAATCTGAAATATTTGTCCTGAATGAGCAAATTTACAATACCAATATAAATGGTCCGTTATTGGACATTATAAACTTTCCAGCTAGCTCATTCTTGGTTGCCAACGTTTCGCCCTCGTGTGCTAGGGTGGGCTCATCAGTTGGTACCTAGCACACCTACCAATACGCTGGCTAGTGCATACCGTGGAGGCCACTGCGTAGGCTAACTGGAGCCACCGGCAGTGCCAATGCACTAAGAGACTTTGTCTCATCACTAAAAATTGATGCCTGCTTGGCCATCAGATGATATAGATGTTGAGTCCCATAGGGAATCTGAAATATTTGTCCTGAATGAGCAAATTTACAATACCAATATAAATGGTCCGTTATTGGACATTATAAACTTTCCAGCTAGCTCATTCTTGGTTGCCAACGTTTCGCCCTCGTGTGCTAGGGTGGGCTCATCAGTTTTTAGTGATGAGACAAAGTCTCTTAGTGCATTGGCACTGCCGGTGGCTCCAGTTAGCCTACGCAGTGGCCTCCACGGTATGCACTAGCCAGGACAGTGCCCGGGTTCACACTGCACACATCTCCAGAGAAGCTCTCCACGACATCACAACCTTAGAATGGCAACCAAGAATGAGCTAGCTGGAAAGTTTATAATGTCCAATAACGGACCATTTATATTGGTATTGTAAATTTGCTCATTCAGGACAAATATTTCAGATTCCCTATGGGACTCAACATCTATATCATCTGATGGCCAAGCAGGCATCAATTTTTAGTGATGAGACAAAGTCTCTTAGTGCATTGGCACTGCCGGTGGCTCCAGTTAGCCTACGCAGTGGCCTCCACGGTATGCACTAGCCAGCGTATTGGTAGGTGTGCTAGGTACCAACTGATGAGCCCACCCTAGCACACGAGGGCGAAACGTTGGCAACCAAGAATGAGCTAGCTGGAAAGTTTATAATGTCCAATAACGGACCATTTATATTGGTATTGTAAATTTGCTCATTCAGGACAAATATTTCAGATTCCC
The DNA here is from genome assembly GCF_040414725.1 of Anabrus simplex. Classification (NCBI taxonomy): domain Eukaryota; kingdom Metazoa; phylum Arthropoda; class Insecta; order Orthoptera; family Tettigoniidae; genus Anabrus; species Anabrus simplex. The sequence goes on from NC_090265.1 coordinate 1,577,568,023, forward strand.
TATGGGACTCAACATCTATATCATCTGATGGCCAAGCAGGCATCAATTTTTAGTGATGAGACAAAGTCTCTTAGTGCATTGGCACTGCCGGTGGCTCCAGTTAGCCTACGCAGTGGCCTCCACGGTATGCACTAGCCAGCGTATTGGTAGGTGTGCTAGGTACCAACTGATGAGCCCACCCTAGCACACGAGGGCGAAACGTTGGCAACCAAGAATGAGCTAGCTGGAAAGTTTATAATGTCCAATAACGGACCATTTATATTGGTATTGTAAATTTGCTCATTCAGGACAAATATTTCAGATTCCCTATGGGACTCAACATCTATATCAAGAGAAGAGCACGCTATCAACAACTGTCGCCGTTTGAGATGGCTCGGATAATTGGGCTGTGTGAGCCTGGATTATCGCTAAGGACTGTCGCTGCACCTGTTGGCCGACAGGCATCTACGGTACAACATGTATGGCAGCAGTGGTCAAATGAAGGTACCCACACTCATAGACCTGGCAGAGGCCCAGCGCGACAGACAACTGTGAGAGAGGATCGCCGCATCATTCGGATGGCCCGGATGGAACCCAATGCAACAGCAGCGCAAATTCGAGCAGCTGTGGCACCCCACGTTACACACCAAACAGTTGTTAATCGCCTGCATGCAGCTGGCTTACGAGCCTGTGTCCCTGTAGAAGGTGTTCCGTTGACCCCACAACAGCGACGTGTAAGGCTGGCCTGGTGTCGAGAAAGATCGACGTGGGTCGACGAATGGCATAGGGTCGCCTTTAGTGATGAATCGTGCTTCTGTCTTGCCCGCAGTGATCGCCAGAATCGTGTGCGCCGACGTACCAGGGAGAGGGGCTGCCCAGATCTTATTGTCGAGAGGCACACAGGGCCAACACCAAGCATTATGGTCTGGGGAGCTATTGGCTTTAATGTGAAATCACAATTAGTGCTTGTTGAGAGCACTGTGACTGCTCGACAGTATGTTGATAGGGTACTCAATCCAATGGTTGTCCCTATGATGGCGAACATGGCTAATGGGTTGTTTCAGCAGGACAGTGCCCGGGTTCACACTGCACACATCTCCAGAGAAGCTCTCCACGACATCACAACCTTAGAATGGTCCGCCAGATCCCCGGACCTCAGTCCTATTGAGCATGTGTGGGACATGATGGGTCGACAACTGTCCAACCACTCTCAGCCACCCACAACTCTGGAACAACTGACCCGTGCAGTGCAACAAGCATGGGCCACAATTCCTCAGGAAGCGATCCAGAGCCTTATTGACTCCATGCCTCAACAAATTCATCAATGTATTGCAGCTCGTGGTGGGCACATCCTGTATTGATTGTTGTCCAAACTTGCGGTCAGAGGGACCGGAAAGTGTAATAATCGAATCACAACCAAATACTCATCCTGCATGTTCAATTGCAGCAATGTAGCACCACTCCTTCTAGGTGTTGCATTTTCCATTTTCTTCATTGTATAATGGCATGACAGGAGAAGAGCAGTTAAAAAGAGCTGAAAGCTTTAAATATCTGGAAAGTGTAATTGAAGAAAATGGAGGATACAGGATGGAAATCAATGAAAGACGAGGTGTGAAAATAATTCTTTAAGAGTGTGGGAGGATTGATATGGAGCAAGGATATACCACAGGAAAATAAAGGAATTCTCTACGACTTATATTGTGTCAATTTTGACATATTGAGCAGAAATGTGGGTGATCAAGAGGGATAAAAGTAGAATACAAGCAGTGGAAATGAAGTTTCAAAGGTGTCAAGTAGATTTAACAAGAATGGATAGAGTAAGAACTGAGAGTGTTTGGGAAATGGTAAATGAGGTGCCCCTACAGAGAAAAACAAAGGGTACAGTGGTATGGACATGTTAAGAGAATGGGAGAAGAAAGGATACCAAGAAAGATGGTAGAAATGGAATTGAAGAAGAGGACAACTAGAGGAGGACCGAGGGACAGGTGGCTGAAGGTTGTAAAGAAGAGTGTCGAGGCAAGAGAATGAAACTGGACAACAGTGAGAGAAGAGAAATGGTGGATGGACAGAACATGATGAAGAGGCTTATGTTCCAAGCAGACCCAGCCTGTAGTTCGAAACTGCTCCAGATGATGATGATGTATAACTTTTAGTGCCGGGAGTGTCTGAGGATATGTTGGGCTCGCCAGCCGCAGGTCCTTTTCTATTTATTTCTATCTATTTATTAATCAGCAAATTCCAAAAAAATGTTTTGGCATGGAAATAAAAAATTGCAACAAAATGGTCATTTATACTCCCCTTAACATCCTCTGACCTTTTAAAAGAAGAACTCTTTTGTGGGCTTCGAGAAAAACGTTTTTCACTGAAGAAATCAACAAACCTACTTTGGGGTAACTGCCTCTTGTCGCTTCTGCCGCACATTAAATGGGTGACGTAAGCGTGGCATGGATAAGGCGTGGTATTCCTAACAAAAAGTACCTCTGTATCGTACTTAACGTCGTCTGACCTCAAGATACCCATAGCTTCATTCATCAGCTTTGCTATAGGCCTAGTTTTGTTATTGCACGTTTCTAGAACATTACAGTGTAAAACAACCGTATACAATAAGCTTAGCTTAATTAACTAATAATTACGTAACCAATTATCCTGCATTCTTAGTCTGCTGTTTCGTCGATGGAAACACGAATTGGACCGTCTTTAATTTCTTGCACAACAGATTTTTTCTAAACGTTGATTCTTCCGTGGCAATTCATTTAGTAAATTTCTCGAGGAATTCCGTGAAGCACTGATCATTCAGATTGAAGAGATGGTTATCAACAGGGATGAGTTCGGTGTTGAACTCGGACGTTACAATCAAAGTTGTTGTTTGTATCAGAAACAATTTGACCCCTCCAACTAAGAACATGGTAACTGACATTTTTGCGATTTTGAGATTATTCGCTTATCGTGTTCTAAAATTGAGCTCCATCAACTGGAAAATTATTCCACCGTGATTCGCAATGTATTCTTTATTAACTCATATTTAAGAACATCGTAACAGTTATTATTTAATTTGCTTCAATTAAGTTCATCGTAACCTAAGATACGATGTTCTTAAATGGAGTGTTGTCGATAACAAGTTCTATAAAAGTGAAATCAGGATCATCTTAAAGGAAGTATTCAACGCATTCACTGCATGTTAAGGATGGCGCTGATTTTGTGCCAATTATTAATACTGATTTTCATAACCACCATCACTTATTGTGTGAGGGAATAATTGAAATTGTTTTATCTTGCATTAAGGAATGTTTCATTTTTTATTATTATTTACTTTTGAAGTAGAGCCTCTGTGGCTCAGGCGGCCTCTCACCGCTGGGTTCCGTGGTTCAAATCACGGTCACTCCATGCAGGATTTGTTCTGGACAAAGCGGAGGCGGGACAGGTTTTTCTCTGGGTACTCCGGTTTTCCCTGTCATATTTCATTCCAGCAACATTCTCCAACATCATTTCATTTCATCTGTCATTCATTAATAATTGCCCCAGGGGAGTGTGACAGGCTTCTGCTGATGGCACAATTCCTATCCTCGCTGCTAGATGGGGGCTTCATTCATTCATTCATTCCATTCCTGACCCAGTCGAATGACTGGAAACAGGCTGTGGATTTTCATTCATTCCGTTTTCATTTCATTTTTTGAAAATTTTGCTATGAATAGAGTACTTGAATTTTGATAATTTTATGTCCATGGCTGCCTGTATGCTAGTTGATGATTTTTTTAAATCAGTGGATGTGATGGTTAAAGAAATTTAAACTGCTTGTTTTATTCAAGGAATTTTTAGTTGTAATACAAGGACAGTCTGTTTCAAGTACATAATTATGATCTTTTTGAGGAATTTGATAGCCATTCTGCATGACTGCATTAATCATATCTGTAGTTGGTATTTAACTGTGTGATTTTGTTTGTTAAACAGACGGTCAAGGCACTGCACTATCTCAAGGAAATCCATGGAGTTATACATCGTGATGTGAAGCCTTCAAACATCCTTCTGGACGAAAAAGGCAACGTAAAATTGTGTGATTTTGGGATTTCGGGACGCTTGGTAGATTCCAAAGCAAAGACAAGGAGTGCTGGGTGTGCTGCTTATATGGCTGTAAGTTGAAATTGTAATATTTGAAACAAATATCATCTTCATCATCATCGTTCCTCTTACATAGATGCAGCTTGTTTGGAGAAATTCTTTTCTCAAGTAATTCACATACTTTTTCTGCCAAAAAATAAAGGAAAAATCATTAGTGTGTAAATTATTCATGGAATTCTATACACGAAACTTAAAAACCTACTCACATAAAGTATCATCAGTGTTTTCTAAAGGCTATGCCTTGTTGCTGCAACCAACTTTCTTTAGCCGTTTCCAGAATCTTCCTCATAGAAGCGACAATTCATGTGCATCATGAGGTTCTTGATATATGAAAGTCTTGATTGCCCTCTTCCCTTTTCTCCAAGAATGTCCCATTCCATGATGTTGCAAATGATACTGTTAAATCTCATTTGGTGCCCATACAATTCCACCTTACCTTTCTCTTATTTCTCTGATGAGACTTCTCTTTTCATTTAATTCTCTCAGCACTATAGTGTTACTTTTTCTTTCAGTCCATCTTGTTCGGTTTAATCATCACCAAAACCACGTCTCGGCTGCTTTTAGCCTGTTCCGTAGGTTAGCACAGTCCACATGTAAGAACATTTTCCTTGTCTCAAAAATTTCTTTTTATTTTGAAATGCATTCTTAGCCATAGCTATCCTCTTTGTAACCTCCCTTATGCTTCGGTTATCATTAGTAATAGTACTTCCAAGGTAACAGTGAAATTCCATCTAGTTTGCTTTTTCCAAGTCATTACCGATTCCTGATATTAGAGATATTACTGTAATTTTCTGTACACACATATATGAAAGCCTGTTAATCCAGTTACTTGATTTACAGAAGTTGTAGAGTAAAAATTTTCAGCACTGTGGAAAATTAAAAAGTGGTGCAATGTATCCTCATAGGGGGAGGATACTTTGCACCACTTAATGAATAACATGAAAAATAGGCAGGACATGACAATGGAGCATAGTTAGCACATTTAAATGTTACTTTACACCATAGTAGTATGTTAGCATTATAAAATATTTTTATTACAGTGATTAGACAAATAGAAATGTGGAATTTAAACATTTTAAAAAATTGTTTCTGAACACTTTTCAGTTTTTTTATCTCACTGTTGACCAACACAAAATCAGAACACACTACAAACAAAACTTTGCTATGTCCAGATGTGTAGCAGCTCGGGAACTGAAAAATATCCACGATTATTAATTGGCTTTGGTGGTTTGATGGCACCCAAAATGTCCTCCCAACCGTACTCCATACTGTCAACACTTTTTGGACACTTCCATGCTCTTTCAGATCATTCCATTGATGATATTACCACAGCATCTGAAGTAAAAGAAACTATTTTACCAGGAAAGAGCTAGTCTTCATACCTGAAAATAACAAACTCACCTTTCTTTCTCTTGATAGGTTGCCCCTCTCCTCCACTTTCCTCCACTTTTCTCCACTTCTTCGGTTTCAGACAATCCAACATCTGAAGGACTTCATGGGTCTTGAAGTGAAAGTGTAATACTTTCTTTTTCTGATTCAGATTCTGTTACGCTTAAATGAGATTGCTCTCTCTTTTTGTCTGGCATTGTTGCCGTTAATTTTATTGCTTTCTGGGAACTTGGTTTTGAAAGGCCTTCATCAGCCAAATCTTCTGTGCAGATCTCATGACAGGGTGGCCACCCGTATGGAAAACCGGGGAAACTGGGAAATGTCAGGGAATTCGATAAATGATGGGAAAACTGGGAAATGGCAGGGAATTCAGGAAAAAATCTGGAAATTCGTTCTTCTGCCAGATAAAATTGACATACCGTATATATCCGTTAATAGAAGCACATTTTTCAGTTTTTATAACATATCTAGGGCATATCAATCAATCAATACTCAATAAATACTGATCTGCATTTAGGGCAGTCGCCCAGGTGGCAGATTCCCTATCTGTTGCTTTCCTAGCCTTTTCCGAAATGATTTCAAAGAAATTGGAAATTTATTGAACATCTCCCTTGGTAAGTTATTCCAATCCCTAACTCCCCTTCCTATAAATGAATATTTGCCCCAGTTTGTCCTCTTGAATTCCAACTTTATCTTCATATTGTGATCTTTCCTACTTTTATAGACGCCATTCAAACCTATTCGTCTACTAATGTCATTCCACGCCATCTCTCCGCTGACAGCTCAGAACATACCACTTAGTCGAGCAGCTCTTCTTCTTTCTCTCAGTTCTTCCCAACCCAAACATTGCAACATTTTTGTAACGCTACTCTTTTGTCGGAAATCACCCAGAACAAATCGAGCTGCTTTCCTTTGGATTTTTTCCAGTTCTTGAATCAGGTAATCCTGGTGAGGGTCCCATACACTGGAACCATACTCTAGTTGGGGTCTTACCAGAGACTTATATGCACTCTCCTTTACATCCTTACTACAACCCCTAAACACCCTCATAACCATGTGCAGAGATCGGTACCCTTTATTTACAATCCCATTTATGTGATTACCCCAGTGAAGATCTTTCCTTATATTAACACCTAGATACTTACAATGATCCCCAAAAGGAACTTTCACCCCATCAACGCAGTAATTAAAACTGAGAGGACTTTTCCTATTTGTGAAACTCACAACCTGACTTTTAGCCCCGTTTATCAACATACCATTGCCTGCTGTCCATCTCACAATATTTTCGAGGTCACGTTGCAGTTGCTCACAATCTTGTAACTTATTTATCACTCTATAGAGAATAACATCATCCGCAAAAAGCCTTACCTCCGATTCCACTCCTTTACTCATATCATTTATATATATAAGAAAACATAAAGGTCCGATAACACTGCCCTGAGGAACTCCCCTCTCAACTATTACAGGGTCAGACAAAGCTTCACCTACTCTAACTCTCTGAGATCTATTTTCTAGAAATATAGCAACCCATTCAGTCACTCTTTTGTCTAGTCCAATTGCACTCATTTTTGCCAGTAGTCTCCCATGATCTACCCTATCAAATGCTTTAGACATGTCAATCGCGATACAGTCCATTTGACCTCCAGAATCCAAGATATCTGCTATATCTTGCTGGAATCCTACAAGTTGAGCTTCAGTGGAATAACCTTTCCTAAAACCGAATTGCCTTCTATCGAACCAGTTATTAATTTCACAAACATGTCTAATATAATCAGAAAGAATGCCTTCCCAAAGCTTACATACAATGCATGTCAAACTTACTGGCCTGTAATTTTCAGCTTTATGTCTATCACCCTTTCCTTTATACACAGGGGCTACTATAGCAACTCTCCATTCATCTGGTATAGCTCCTTCGGCCAAATAATAATCAAATAAGTACTTCAGATATGGTACTATATCCCAACCCATTGTCTTTAGTACAGTAAAACCTCGTTAATTCGAAGTCGTTGGGACTCAAAAATCGGACTCGAATTACGTGATTTCGAATTAACCGCCAATTCGCAATTCAGATGTACCAACCCTTGCCGCGTTACGAAATATTCTAAGGCCCGTTACTGCATGCAGTTAACCTTGATTCACAGTTTATACCTTTCAAATGCCATGAAAAGAGAACTATTTCCAAAAGTTATCCAAAAAGGTGCATTTACAGTATTCAAATAATGCACTTGCATACCAGTTAACCTTGATTCACAGTTTATACCTTTCAAATGCCATGAAAAGAGTACTATTTCCAAAAGTTATCCAAAAAGGTGCATTTACAGTATTCAAATAATGCACTTGCATATCTCACTGGCAAATATAACCTCACGCAACGAAAGAAAGAAAAGAAAAAAAAAAGCACGATTCAAAGACGAGGAGAAATCTATGCTGGCTCCCATGTGCAAGTGCTTTATTCATTGGAGTACTATACTGTATGCATTTTAGATGCCTTGTATTTACACAGAAAGTACCCGATGCCCTTAAAATCAAACTTTCCTATGACTCTATCCTTGTACGATTTCCCGCCATGGCACTTCTCTCGTACTTCAGAAATGTAAACACTTGCCGCGTCACAAAGCATTCTAAGACCCATTAATATATGCAATCACCTCGATTCACAGTTTAAACCTTTCCAATGCCATAGAAAAACTATTTCCGAAATGTAACCAACAAGGTGCATTTACAGTGTTCAAATAATGCACTTGGATAAATCACTGACGAACATAACCTCACGCAACGAAAGAAAAAAGAAATCACACAATTCAAAGACGAGGATAAATTATGCTGGTTCCCCTGTGCAAGTGCATTATTTTTTTGATATCTGTACTGTTTGCATTTTTAGATGCTTTGTACTGGGACGGAAAGTGCTCGACGCCCTTAAAACGTAGCTTATCAAACTTTTCTATGACGAGGGATAAAGTTTCTCGCATCCCCGGCTGGCACTTTCTCCTTTAAAACCATAAGACCGTTTGGGCTCGCATTAAAATAAAGCAATGCAGTTTCATCGGCAATGACAGTATTGTTCGGTGCCTACGAATTTATTATATGAGCCACGCTTTTTCGTCAACTGTCGGCATCGTCAATGCTCGCGCATTCTGTTTTCCCGCACACTGCCTGTTGCGTGATATTGCGGCGTTCCTGAAAAGGTTGAATACAAAAGAATTCCGATTTCATTCAACTTGGCAATCATGAAGCGCACTGTAGACCCACCGAAGTGAGTGTAAGTGCGGAAAGCTACCCCTCCACGTTCCGGAACACGCGTTCTATTATGACGCGGATACATTTCGAGTTGAAATTACTCTGTAACATGCTATTATTTTAAAATGTAAAGGCAGTTTCGAATTAAAAGTCTGAATTTCGGTAATGGGGCCGACATTGTACTTCGAATTACGAATTATCCGTATTTCGAATTAAACAATTTAAATAACATGCAAAACTGTATCTCATGTTTCCGGGAACGAGAGCTTCTTCGAATTATGTGGGATTTTGAATTAACCGATTTCGAATTATCGAGGTTCTACTGTATATCGCCAGAAATCTGATCAATTCCAGCCTCTTTTCTAGTTTTCAACTTTTGTATCTTATTGTAAATGTCATTGTAGTCATACGTAAATTTTATTACTTCTTTGGCCTTAGTCTCTTCCTCTATCTCGACATTATCCTTGTAACCAACAATCTTTACATACTGCTGACTGAATACTTCTGCCTTTTGAAGATCTTCACATACACACTCCCCTTGTTCATTAATTATTCCTGGAATGTCCTTCTTGGAACCTGTTTCTGCCTTAAAATACCTATACATACCCTTCCATTTTTCACTAAAATTTGTATGACTGCCAATTATGCTTGCCATCATGTTATCCTTAGCTGCCTTCTTTGCTAGATTCAATTTTCTAGTAAGTTCCTTCAATTTCTCCTTACTTCCACAGCCATTTCTATTTCTTTCCAGTCTGCACCTTCTTCTTAGTCTCTTTATTTCTCTATTATAATAAGGTGGGTCTTTACCATTCCTTACCACCCTTAAAGGTACAAACCTGTTTTCGCATTCCTCAACAATTTCTTTAAACCCATCCCAGAGTCTGTTTACATTTTTATTTACCGTTTTCCACCGATCATAGTTACTTTTTAGAAACTGCCTCATACCTGCTTTATCGGCCATATGGTACTGCCTAACAGCCCTACTTTTAAGACCTTCCTTTTTATCACATTTATTTTTAACTACCACAAAAACAGCTTCATGATCACTAATACCATCTATTACTTCAGTTTCCCTATAGAGCTCATCTGGTTTTATCAGCACCACATCCAAAATATTTTTCCCTCTGGTTGGTTCCATCACTTTTTGAATCAGCTGTCCTTCCCATATTAACTTATTTGCCATTTGTTGGTCATGCTTCCTGTCGTTCGCATTTCCTTCCCAATTGACATCTGGCAAATTCAGATCTCCCGCTACAATCACATTTCTTTCCATGTCGTTTCCCACATAGCTGACTATCCTATCAAATAATTCCGAATCCGCATCACTGCTACCCTTTCCCGATCTGTACACTCCAAATATATCAAGTTGCCTATTATCTTTAGAAATGAGCCTTACACCTAGAATTTCATGTGTCTCATCTTTAACTTTTTCGTAGCTTACTAATTCTTCTTTCACCAGAATGAAAACTCCCCCTCCCACCTTTCCTATCCTATTTCTACGATACACACTCCAGTGCTGTGAGAAAATTTCTGCATCCATTATATCATTTCTCAGCCATGTTTCAACTCCTATTACAATGTCTGGTAAATATATATCTATTAAATTACTTCATTCTATTCCTGTCTTTACAATACTTCTACAGTTCAACACTAACAATTTTATGTCATCCCTACTTGATTTCCAGTTCCCTGTTCCCTTATCACCGCTCCCTAGGCCATCCCGTTTCCCTGAATGTACCTCCCTATTACCCTTCCAAACAAATTTCCTAACTTATACGTACCACTGCGGTTTAAATGAAGGCCATCCGAGCGCAGATCCCTTTCTCCTACCCATCCATTAGGATCTAGAAATTTCACTCCCAGTTTCCCACATACCCACTCCATAGTCTCATTTAAATCCCCAATCACCCTCCAGTCAGTATCCCTCCTACACAGTATTCCACTAATAACAATCTCCGCTTTCTTAAACTTCACCCGTGCTGCGTTTACCAGATCCCACACATCTCCAACTATGTTGGTACTTATATCAGCTTGCCTTACGTTGTTGGTACCAACGTGAAACACTACCACCTTCTCCTTCCCCTCCTCCCTCTCTTCTACTTTCCTCAACATCTGCCTCAACCTAATTCCTGGATAACATTCTACCCTGGTTCCCTTTCCTCCACACACTTTCCCCACGTGTCTAATGTCTTTTATGCCAGGGGTGAATTGTAAAGAAAATTGAATAAACATGAAAAAAATCAAGTGTGATCTCGACTGTGAAGTAACCAATAGCATCAATAGCTATATGGATAGCCTATAGCAAGCAGTAGTGAGTATGATCGATCAATTGATCGATCGAATTTTCAATGTTTTGATCTGCTTACTATTGAATATTCTGTGTTGTTGGGGAATTGCGCGGCCTATATTGCGTTCTCAGTTTTCTAATTGCTTAAATACATGGCTTCCACAGCGAAATATGCATATAGACAAAATTCCACAACCCAACAGATGACTGTATTTGTTTACTATGTAATGACATGTGCGATAGTCTCTACCTCGCAAAATGTAAAAACGTACAAAAAACACTGAATGCAGGAAAGTGTGAAATTCGCTTGAACTTAATACTCGTTCGAGTGCTCATTCTTATTATTATTACAATTATTAAATGTGCTGACGTAGGTAAACCTTAAATAAATGTGTAATGCATCGTGACACCGTTCAGGCCACGCCATGTTGAGTTTCTAACCTCGGAAGTTTCAGGCACGACTAGTTGCTTGTAATATCACGTGTAATTTTGTGAATAGAGAACAAGATTTAAAATAAAGTGACATCACATTGTAAGTTGAAAGTTGTTTGTTGGTTGGTAGTTTTTGAGTTTGTGAAGTATGATTGTATGTATTCGGTCTTGATCCATCCAGTCCCAAGCTGCCATTCATATCGATTTATGTAGATTGAGTGCAATCTCGAAACCTGGCTGCCAACTGTATTGTCTACAATACATCACCACCTGGCAGCCACGTGGTTAAACTTCCTGGCTCAGCGTGTGCGTTATAGGTTTAATAGTCTTCATTGTAGATGTAATTTTATTTACATCCCTGTGTTGGTTAGTATATAGTTCGTCTGTGTACCATACTTCAGTATAGTTTGTGAAAGACAAGTGGCAAGAATGTGACTCGGCAAGAATAATAATAATAATAATAATAATAATAATAATAATAATAATGTTATTGGCTTTACGTCTCACTTCGGTTTTTGGAGATGCCGAAGTGTCGGAATTTTGTCCCGCAGGAGTTCGTTTACGTGCCAGTAAATCTACTGACACGAGGCTGACGTATTTGAGCACCTTCAAATACCACTGGACTGAGCCAGGATCGAACCTGCCAAGTTGGGGTCAGAAGGCCAGCGCGTCAACCGTCTGAGCCACTCAGCCAGGCTCGGCAAAAATTGGCACCGTGGTCTCGATCAGCCATAACATCCTTCATATGGCAGTCATTAGCCGTGAATAATTTATTTCTTTTATTCTTAATAATAATGTCCCTATTCTTGTTTTAGTGTCGGATATTGTTAGGAAGTGCATACACTGTCTTAGTGAAGTTGATAGTATTTTGAAACTGTTACAGTTTGGGATTTTCTTGTCTCTGTTTCTTCCTTCCACACATTTGTCAACATTAGGTCGGATATCTATAAGATGTTCAATGAGTTTAGAATTTTCAAGCCATCTTATAGCACAGTATTTCAAAGGAAATGCGTTTGAACCTGAATAATGTGTATAATCAGCACGTCTTGCAGGAACGTAGCAAAACAAGAAGTAATAATTTTGTGTGGCTTTTTCTAGCTGCGTGCAGCTCTTGTAAGTCAGAACCTCCGATGAGGGTGGGCGGCATCTGCCTTGTGTAGGTAACTGCATGTTATTGTGGTGGAGGATAGTATCATGCGTGGTGTGTGAGTTGCAGGGATGTTGGGTACAGCACAAACACCCAGGCCCGGGCCACTGGAATTAACCAATTATGGTTAAAGTCACTGACACGGTCGGGAATCAAACCCAGGAACTTCTAAACCGAAGGCCAATACGCTGACCATTCAGCCAACGAGTCGGACAAAACAAGAAGTGAAGAGCACGAAGAAACTCTGCAATATCCCACTGGGTTTCTTTTACTGGCATCTTATATCAATTGTGCACAGTATGCAAGCCACTAGGTCCAATGTTCTCCAAAATAGGAGCATCTGGATCATCATTTAATAAATTACCATTACCCTGAAGGAAATTTTTATCAACATTTGGGCCATCCATTGAAATTTGTAAGTGTTTTTTTAGATTGAGTCCTTGCAGTGCTTGCAAAAAAACATTTAATAATTCCTAGGAGGTAGAGTGACCAAGAAACACGGAATCAAAATAAGAAGTGCATACCTCATTAGTATCAGTATTGAAACAACAAACTACAAAATCCATTTGGCCCATCTGAGAAACTTCATTCTGTGACTCATCAGAACCAACGGTGAGATGTGTGCACTTACTACACATCTCAAGAACTTGTTTATAAAAATAGGGAGCTAAACCATGAGTGATTGTATATGCAACTTTCGTTCTGTGCAGTTGAACTTACGAAGCGATTTCAGAGCCTGGAAACATTACTGGGAACAAACATACACTAGCTTCACTGGCACGTAAGCAATGGTGTTGCATGACATTATGCATGCACTATATAAACTCAGCTTTGGTTACTTGCCCTCTTGAAAGATAATTCTGTAGACATCTCGCCTCCGGTGAACCTTCTTTAATGGAAGAAGAAGAAAAAGCAGTGGAGTCATATGTGATAGAGTTCGTTGTGGTAGCTGTGGTAGGCAAAGGACAATTTGTGTTTGCGGCCATGGTATTAAGGCCGCTTTGTTGCTGAAAGAATTGAAAGAAAAGAAGTGGAGGGTGATGGCAGAAGCTCGACAGTCGTTGGTGGCTATAGACGAAAAAATGTCTTCGCTGAAGCAGTAATGGTAATCTTTTTTTTTTTTTTTTTTAAAGTGAATTTAATTAGACTAAATTCAACTTCCAAGTTTTGAAATTAAATATGCACATTAATTGCTCATTTATTTTTTGGATATGAAGCTTTCAAAATGTGTATTATTATTACTGTCATAGCTGGAAACTTCCTTTATAATTTTATTTTTTGTCGTTGTGTGTCAGGGAAAAAACTGGTTTTTATGTCTGGAAAACAGGGAAATGTCAGGGAATTTCAAAATTTGGATTTGGTGGACACCCTGCATGAGCAGTACTTTTCCCTGCTGGGACATCAACTTTCCTTCTTTTTCTTTGGGTGTTGGCATTTACTATGCTCCTTCCCTTTTCGGTCAAAAATTCTCTGAAGCTATTTTCGATACTACAGTCTGTTTCACAATCCTTGCCTGGAAGATGCTCTAACAGTTCATTAACATCACAAAGATGAATGTCACATTTCCAGAAGCCGAATTTTAGATTTTCTTTTGCGTGTGGAGATATTGCATCCATCAACTGATTCAAGAGCCTGGGAAAGAGTTTCTTTTGCAATACTGTACTATGAATTCCAGCTTCATTCTCTTTGTACTGACCCAAAATCTTCCTCCATGCAGCTTTCATTGGCCGGAAGAAGGCCACATCCAGCAGCTGTGTTGGGTGGGTACTGTTTGCTGGTAAGCAAACTAATTATCATTCTCTGTGCACAACTGTAAGACAATAGGTGTAATATGGGACGACAAGTTGTCCCCTAAAAGTGCTTTCTTCCCTACAAGTTTCTTTAATCTTGGAAGCATGTTGTTGTCGTTGTTGTTGTTGTTGTTGTTTGAGTCATCAGTCCATAGACTTGTTTGTTGCAGCTGTCCATGCCACCCTATCCTGTGCTAACCTTTTCATTTCTACGTAACTACTGCATCCTACATCTGCTCTAATCTGCTTGTCTTATTCATACTTTGGTCCTCCCGTACCGTTCTTACCACGTACACTTCCTTCAAAAACCAACTGAACAAGTCCTGGGTGTCTTAAGATGTGTCCTATCATTCTATCTCTTCCTCTCGTCAAATTTAGCCAAATCGATCTCCTCTCGCCGATTCATTATCTCTTCATTTGTGATTCGATCTATCCATCTCACCTTCAGCTTTCTTCTGTAACACCACATTTCAAAAGCTTCTATTCTCTTTCTTTCTGAGCTAGTTATCATCCATGTTTCACTTCCATACAATGCCACGCTCCACAAGAAAGTCTTCAAAAACATCTTTCTAATTCCTATATCAATGTTTGAAGTGAGCAAATTTCTTTTCTTAAGAAAGCTCTTCCTTGCTTGTGCTAATCTGCATTTTATGTCCTCCTTGCTTCTGCCATCGTTAGTTATTTTACTACCCAAGTAACAATATTCATCTAGTTCCTTCAATACTTCATTTCCTAATTTAATATTTCCTGCATCACCTGCCTTCGTTCAACTGCCATCCTTTACTTTTGTTTTGGACTTATTTATTTTCATCTTGTACTCCTTACCCAAGACTTCGTCTATACCATTCAGCAGCTTCTCGAACATCTTCTGCAGTCTCAGATAAAATAACAATATCATCGACAAATCTCAAGGTTTTGATTTCCTCTCCTTGGATTGTGATTCCCTTTCCAAATTTCTCTTTGATATCCTTTACTGCCTGTTCTATGTAAATATTGAAAAAGAGGGGAGGGGGGGGGGCAAACTGCAGCCTTGCCTCACTCCTTTCTGGATTGCTGCTTCTTTGTTCTCGGTATCTGATCCCAATCACCTTCAGTATCTTAAACAGCTTGGTCCTATCAACATTATCGAATGCCTTTTCTAGATCTACAAATGCCATGTACGTGGGCTTGTCCTTCTTGATTCGATCCTCTATGATCAGACGTGAAGTCAGGATTGCTTCTCGTGTTCCTACATTTCTTCTGAAGCCAAATTGATCCTCTCGCAACTCAGTTTCAACTTGTTTCTCCATTCTTCTGTAAGTAATAGGTGTTAAAATTTTTTAGGCATGAGATACTAAACTAATGGTGCGATAGTTTTCACACCTGTCAGCACCAGCTTTCTTGGGAATAGGTATAACAACATGTTGCCAAAAAATCAGATGGGACTTCTCCTGTATCATACATCTTACACACTAAATCGAATAACCTTGTCATGCTGGTGTCTCCTAGGACAGTCAGTAATACAGAGGGAATGTTATCAATTCCAGGTGCCTTGTTCTTATTTAAGTTGCTCGCAGCTCTGTCAAACTCTGACATCAAAATTGGGTCTCCCATTTCATCAGCATCAACAGCCTCTTCTTTTTCCAGAACCAAATTATCTACTTGTTCACCTTGATACAACTGCTGAATATGTTCCTGCCATCTTTCTACTTTGTCTTCTTTCCCTAGCACCTTCTACAACCTAGATTTCGTTTCTCCAAAGGTTTCCTTGATTTTCCTGTATGCAGCATGTACCTTTCCAAGGACAATAAAACCTTCGACATCTTTGCACTTCTCCTTCCACCAGTCTTCCTTAGCTACCTTGCACTTTCTATCCACTTCATTCTTTAATTGCCTGTATTCTTTTCTGCCCTCTTCATTTGTAGCATTCTTGTATTTTCGTCATTCATCAATCACGTCCAGTATCTCCTGAGTTATTCACTGATTCTTAGTTGATCTTTTCTTCCTTCCTAACATTTCTTCAGCAGCCCTACTGACTTCATTTTTCATGACTATCCACTTTTCCTCTATTGTGTTTCCTTCAGCCTTTTCATTTAGTCCTTTTGCAACATGTTCCTTTAAACAATCCCTCACACTCTTTTCTTTCAACTTGTCTAGATCCCATCTTTTTGCATTCTTTCCTTTCTTCAATTTCTTCAGCTTCAGGTGGCATTTCATGACCAACAAGTTGTGGTCAGAGTCCACGTCTGCTCCTGGGAAAGTTTTGCAATCCAACGCCTGATTTCTGAATCTCTGCCTAATCATAATGAAGTCTATTTGATACCTTCCAGTGTCTATAGGTCTCGTCCGCGTATAAAGTTGTCGTTTGTGGTATTTGAACCAAGTATTGGCAAGGACTAAATTATGATCAGTGCAGAATTCAACCAGCCGACTTCCTCTTTCGTTCCTTTGTCCCAACCCGAATTCTCCTACTGTATTACCGTATCTTCCTTGGCCTACCACTGCATTCCAGTCTCCCATTACAATTAGATTCTCATCACCTTTTACATATTGTATTAAATCTTCTATCTCTTCATATGTTCTTTCGATTTCCTCATCATCTGCTGAGCTAGTAGGTATATAGACCTGCACTATTGTAGTGGGCATTGGTTTGTTGTCTATCTTGACGACTGTAATTCTTTCACTATGCTGGTCATAGTAGCTTACCCACTGCCCTATTTTCTTATTCATTATTAAACCAACTCCTGCATTTCCTCTGCTTAATTTTGTGTTGATAATTCGGTAGTCGCCTGACCAAAATCCTGTTCTTCCTGCCAGCGTACTTCACTTTTACCAACTACATCTAACTTTAGTCTATCCATCTCCCTTTTCAGATCCTCTAATCTACCACAACGATTCAAACTTCTAACATTCACCGGGCGAGTTGGTCGTGCGGTTAGGAGTGCGCGGCTGTGAGCTCGCATCTGGGAGATAGTGGGTTCGAACCCCACTGTCGGCAGCCCTGAAGATGGTTTTCCGTGGTTTCCCTTTTTCACATCAGGCAAATGCTGGGGCTGTATCTGAATTAAGGCCACGGCTGTTTCCTTCCCATTCCTAGGCCTTTCCTGTCCCATCGTCGCCATATGACCTATCTGTGTCGGTGCGACGTTAAGCAACTAGCAAAAACTTCAAACATTCCACGCATTAAAAATTAAATAATTGAGGTTCAACCAATTCAATACATAAAAGAAAGAAATGTAGTAATTACATTCTTTTTTAAATGGGACCGGTTTCGACCTTAGTCCAGGTCATCGTCAGCCGTAAAAACAAGTAGGCGAAATCACACAATGTTTATGAATATTGGAGAAATGGATCAGTTTCACACTCTGTCAGGCACAAAGTCACAAAACTATCAAATGATATATGAAGAATATAAATAACTTGAAGTCGCAGACAAATAGATTTGTAGAAGCAGAACGCCAGTTCCCGGTGATTAGCGCGGCACATTCAAGGTCATGCGCTGCGGTCTCGAACGCCAAAGTAGAGTGGAGAATGTCTTGAAGGTCCAATATTTGTCTCGGTTGCGGGAAGTTAAGTACGTATACAAAAAATATACGACGCAAATCAGTATAATTGAATGAGTACTTGTGCTCCGACGTAGGAGGAATTGCAGTTGTTGCATTTGAATCTGTATACACCAGATTTAGAAAAAGCATTAGACTTATTTAGAGATTTAGAGTTGTGTAAGATATCAAGATTTCTATTGTTAGTTCTAAAAGAAATTTTCATGTTATGTTTTTTAAAAATATTAGTTATTTTATAAGCATCCTGAGTGAAAGTGAAGGTGGAAAAAGCAGTTGGTTTTATTGTGTCGGACAAACTGGCCGCAACTTCAATATCAGGTACTCTGAGCATGTCAACGCCATTAAATACAACAGATTCTCTGCCATAGGACAGCACATACAAGACTCCAAGCTTAGTTTCACCAGTATTAACAATGACATGAATATACTTAAAATCATTAACAAAGGCCCCCTCTTAAACATTACTGAAAATTGCTTTATCCACCTTGACCAGTACTTCAACCCTAATTTCAATTTAAACGACATTTCTGAAAAACCCAATATCCTTTTTGACTTCCTAATTCTTCTTCTCAAAAATTCCAAATTCCAAAACCCCAATTCTATTTTCCATGCCTTACAAAGTTCCCACCCACATTTTCTACCTCCAATAACCCACCCTCCTAACCCACCCTAAACTACCCCTCCTTCATTTCCCTATCTTATCCTTCCTCAATACCATCTAACTTCAATCACTTTTATTTTTTCTCTTTTTTCACTATCACTCTTCCTCTGTTAATTTATTCTACCTTCTCTATTTAAAAAAAAAAAAATAACCAATCGACCTTCATTTCGGTTCTCCTCTTTCAAATTTTTAACTCTTGTCTTGCGCGAACTTCGACTACTTCAATCATGTCCTAAAAATTTTTTCAATTTAAAAAATAGCGCACTGTGCATATAAGTTTTCATTTGTTTTCCGATATTGCGCTTTTTATTACAATTTTTTTTTCTCTTTACAATTGTTTTTTCAAGTCAACTGTTTTCCAAGAACTTAGCAGGAGCACAAGTACTCATTCAATTATACTGATTTGCGTCGTATATTTTTTATATACGTACTTAACTTCCCGCAACCGAGACAAATATTGGACCTTCAAGACATTCTCCACTCTACTTTGGCGTTCGAGACCGCAGCGCATGACCTTGAATGTGCCGCGCTGATCACCGGGAACTGGCGTTTTGCTTCTACAAATCTAATCGTCTGCGACTTCAAGTTATTTATAATCTTCATATATTATTTGATAGTGTTGTGACTTTGTGCCTGACAGAGTGTGAAACTGACCCATTTCTCCAATATTCATAAACATTGTGTGATTTCGCCTGCTTGTTTTTACGGCTGACGATGACCTGGACTAAGGTCGAAACCGGTCCCATTTAAAAAAGAATGTAATTACTACATTTCTTTCTTTTATGTATTGAATTGGTTGAACCTCAATTATTTAATTTTTAATGTTAATAATTTCAATACGGAACAATGAAATTTTTATCTTTAAACATTCCACACTTCGACTCGCAGAATGTCAGTATCCATCTTCCTGATGATTGCCCCCTCTCGTGTAATCCTTATCCTGACATCTGAATGGGGGACTAGTTTACCTCTGGAATATTTTACCCGGGAGGAAGCCATCATCGGTACATCATTCATAGAGAGAGAGCTGCATGTCCTTGGGAGTTAAATACGGCTGTAGTTTCGCGTTTCTTTCAGCCATGTAGCAGTATCAACACAGCGAAGCCATGTTGTGTATTATTACAAGGCCATATCAGTCAATCATCCAGACTGCCGCCCTTGCAACTTCCGAAAGGCTGCTACCCCTCTTTCGATGAACCATTCCTTAGTTTGGTCTCTCAGCAGATACCCATCCGATATGGTTGCACCTGCTGCTCAGCTATCTGCTTCATTGGGACACGCAAGCCTCCCCACCGCGGCGAGGTTTCATGGTTTACAGGGGAGGTATAAGATCATAAGACTTTGAAACCAGCCAGTGAAAATTTTTGCAGTAAACCACCCAGATTTGGAATTATTGTATCTGCATCCTCTTGGACCTCCTTCACGCCAAGTTGACCACATATTCTGTGATCGGTAAACCACATATGGGGGAAGGAGTTCACCAACAGCTGAGCCACAAATAATGACAGACACACTTGCCTTCAAAGCATTATGAATAGTTTCCGGGTACATCACACCTCTTTTAGTTATAACTATTTTGGAACCTGGGTCATCTGTTGGGATACTTTCACCATAATTCCATTTGTTTTGCGGAGGTACCCCCTCCAGTGTGCCCCCCATATTACCTATATATTCTTGGAGAGTTCCTTTGTTTATTGATGCCCTAGATCTCTCTATATTTGCAGCAAATCGTACAGTGAGTTCTGGATGTCTCTTTTAAAAGCTTGTCACCCACTTGTCGTGATCCTAAGGATTAGGCAGGCTGGGGACCTGAGTTCGATTTTTCGGGAGCTATAGTTAAAAATTACAAGAATAAACTTTATAACACACACAATTCTTTTCGCTTGTATTATCTCTAATAAATACACACTGTACAAATACAAAATATGCAATTGTAAATCTTGAAAATCTTTGTACAAGTACAAATATAGCTCTCTGTCAAAGTCCTTTGTCTATCCCGTTCATTTACACTCTGCAATACAATACGAAACTTGGTAATTACTTAGCTTGTGATTGAAGACTTCCTCTTCCATCAGCAAACGTCTTCTTTCTTGACTTTCTTCTCCGCACCCGTGAGCCGTAGTCGTCCAGCGTGACGCAGTGTTTAGTAGAAGCAGATTTGTATCTCCAGGGCTCGAACACAGACACCCACAAACTCCGTCGTCGATCAGAATAGCTTATCTTTCAACAGCTCTGACTACATGGTTAAGTTTACTGATACGATAGGCACACTATATTATACTACCTACCTAGTGAACAGTTCGATGTTCGTTCCCCGTGTTTAGGCTCACAGCTACGACAAGTAACTTAGTTGTTGTAACTCTAAGTCTTTCTATAGCAACCTGCTATCTTTGCTGTACACAGTGATACCTTCAGTGCCTCCCGTGTACCCTTATAATATCTGAACTGTTTTGCCTAGCCACATATAACTATACTGAGAGTCAACTCAAGACCTAAGCGGTCCCTTTGATGTTAGTTAGACTTGTGGTCGGTGAAAAGGTTTCTGCAGTGCTAAATATTTCCATAGGTTTGTTACTTGTTCCTGAAGTCAGGAGCTTCCTTCAGTTTGAATAGATATTCCGGTGAACTGACTTGACATATTAAACATTTTTGCCCTGTATTAATATGGAAAATATAACACAGGTTGTACGTTATTCTGGTTCGTTACCAACTCTTATATTTCATACGGAGATGGCTATGAATAGTTATTGTTGTCAGTGGTGTGTGTAGCAAAATAATAATAATTTAATATGAGATTGATATCTTATTGCACTGTGTACTTAGTAGGCTTTGTTCGAGTTCATTCCATTGCTGATAAGTTTGCATAGTATTTGCGATGTTGAAGATGAATCCAAGGAAACGGTTGGCAGTACTGTCTGCAACAGCAAGTTCAGTATTCATTATGGCTGCCAGCTGTGAGCAACACGTGTGTGATGCTGTGACACTTGAGTCCCCTGTGAAATACTTTAAAACTAACAAAAGTGGACAAAAATTAAGTAGGAAATCTCAACAAATGTCACTCAACTAAGCTGCATGCCACATTTATGTGACAGAAAATGTTTGCTCGTTTGGCTGTTCGTCAGTAGGCCTATGTGTCAGCTCAGTTCGAACTATCCACTCGCCTTAAGTAAAACAGGAAAGGCCTTAACATGGTATGGGAATAGGATCCTTGGTGTATTCGATGATGATGATGATGATGATGATGATAATAATAATAATAATAATAATAATAATAATAATAATAATAATAATAATAATAATAATTTGTACTTTATATTCGTAACCGCCCTCTATCTGCAGAAATGTTGTCATGAGGGGATCATGAGTTCGTTTTTACCTTCCAAATGACGAGACTACAATATTTACAACATTCCTGGAAACATTGTATTTTGCAATCGCAGTCATAGGTGGATTTTTCATCTTGTTGAACTGTGAGAAACTGCCACTGACAGTCGTTGCACAAGAGCGGAATCATATACTTATGTTGTAAGTCCTCATGTGCCGCACACAAATTGCATGAAAATGAAAATAAACCTTGCTTCTCTTGCCTTGGTATTCATCAGTAATCTGTCAATAAAGGAATAAATAGGTATGGTATGTAGTCAAAGTAGAGATAAGAAAGGAAGTGATTTCTTTTGATACTTCACTATTTGAGACTGAAGTACTTGTCAGATAGACGCACGACGTTAATAATAAGCTGGTTGTGGCGGAGATGGAGAATGGAACGGGGACGGGAAGAGATAGCGGGGCGTGCTCACATACGGATGGATAATTTTCCTAAGCTCTTGAGTTGACTTTCAGGATAGTTGTGTGGCTCACTGTCACACACATAACCTACAAATTCTGTACTATTCTGGCTTACAGCCACACACACGTTGCCTGCATGGAAGCTGGACAGTTTCTCCTCTTTGTTGCACACAGCCACACACACACACACACACGTTGCTTTTACGGTAGTTAGATAGATTCTTCCTGATCTGTCGAAGTATCATTCCCTATATCTTACGTCCAAAGCTTCTTGAAGATTTTCCCCTCTACTTCTCCAGAAGTCTCCTGTTTGTAAGTCTAATAGGTTCATGTGTCCCTCCCACTAACTGATGGGGAGTGTCATGGAATTTACTCGAACGAATCGCTTCTTACTGCATCAAAAATCTACGCACTACTTCCTTCTAAGTGCTTCTAAAAGCACTTTCAGAACTTTCTACTACGTTTCCGTTTACACTAACGCTGCGTTGTCGGCTATTACACAACATTACACACGCACTATTTTGAGTTGCACCAGCTTGCCTCAAGTAAAACTTGTATGAAATCTTATGCTTTAACAATCATAATTTTTCACTTAATAAAATTATCACTGAAACATTTGAAGCACTATAACTTCTTGCCACTGTTACATGATCATATAAACTCTAGATCAATACTCAATATCCTTGGTCTCGGAGGTTGCGGATTCAAGACTTGCTTGAGTCTGTTCACTCAGCACTGAGACATGAAAGGAGGGGCTTCGCGACACGTCTTCGTGACACCTCCCTCACCAGGGAAGAAATATTTGCGTCCACTTGATGCGAACATTTCTGTCCACTGTGCTCAACCATTTCTGTTATCATCTTATTATATTGTATGGCAATACTTATTTAATGTGTGCAGTACCTTTTGATTTACAGTCTCATTTTCTGATGGGATCTCGTACTACAGGTTGTGTGCACTGTATCACCAGTGACTATCTCTGAGGAATCATTTGAAATTTCCATTTCATGAACACTGGGTCAACTGTCAACTGGTCGAGATCTCTCAAAATATACTACCAAATCATCGTCTGATGACTTTATCTTTAAATGACTTTTGTTTACTATCTTCTGTTTAAAACAAATCTTTGTGTAACATCCAGTACTACGATCCCAATATTTTTTATGGTAAATCCCAGCTAAAAGGAAGCTACACTTTGCTCTGGCCTGTGCCAAAAGACGGATACAAAAATACTGCATCCATCAAGAAATGGCAACAAGCGGGTCCTTTCTATAAGTAGTATTAATCTTATCATTTAGACTTCAACGGCCCGTGCGACTATTCACGAGGTATATTACAGGCTTATGCCGTGTAATTAATTGTAAACACACACTACGTCTTTCGAAAGGAACCTTGCCTTTCTTCATCAGGAGACAACAGAGAAATGAAACAACGTATTAAAGGTTACTGGGAGAAAGCAACAATGAACTTGAAATGGTTCCCTAAGATATAAAAGGGACGCCATTTTAGCCGCATGCTAGAGACAATGAATGGCAACAGCAAAGCATTACTCTCTAATGGTTCTGATAATATGTGGCCATGATTCACTGAGGTTGTAACCTGTATCGGGGTTGAAATTATCTGGGTGTTTACGTATTTCAACCACCTCCATGATAATTCTTGGGCGATATTGCTTTATACAGGCAAGAAGATCCACTTCTTGGAACAAGACATCATGACCAGGTGTTAAGGCATGATCAGCAACAGCTGATTTATCAGGTTGGTTGAGTCTGATACATCTGGTATGTTCTTTGATGCGAGTACACATCGTTCTCGAAGTCTGCCCAATATAAACCTTGCCACAAGTACAGGGAACTCTTTAGATACCAGGTTGTTGCAATTTAGGCAAACTATCCTTGGTTGTTACATAAAATAAATTTCATCGTAAAGTCCGTATTGTCGTACGTATACTGTAAGGTTAAGTCAATATTCCACCTTTACAATACCATAAGTTTATTTATTTAAACAACATTATTAAATAATACGGGGCATGTTTCGTCTAACTTGTAGACATCATCAGCAATAAGATATTCAGGAAAAAGCTTTAAAAAGGACAAGGACAGAACAAACACAATAAAATAAATCGGTTGTCGAACACGTCAATCAAAATAGCGAGGATGTTCCAGATTGTTCCAGGTACAAACATTCAAATCCTTTCGATGAAAAAACTTAAATTCACACACATGAGAACGATATAGTAAAGCTTGTTGTTAAAATTCTTTTTGAGTGTGCCGTTGATATGCAGCAATCAGGTGCGTTGGCAAAAGCTGATAATGACTTCATTACGATACATGCTGTGTCCTAAAGATCCATCCTCTTTCTTGGTGACGAGAACATCTAAAAATGGTATTTTGCCCTCATATTCCATTTCCATGGTGAAACAAACGGAAGGGTGCTGGCAATTAAGGTGATCCAGAAAGTGACCAAGATTGTCTTCATCTTCTGTCCATACGACGAATGTATCATCCACATATTGCCACCAGATCTTCTGTTTGCAAGGTACTGACGACAAAGCTTTCTCTTCGAAGTTTTCCATGAAGAAATTAGCCACAACAGGAGAGAGAGGATTTCCCATGGCCAAACCATCTGTCTGTTCATAATATTTCCCATTCCATAGAAAGTAGGAGGAGGTCATGCTGATAGAAGAGCCTTGCGATGTCTTCAGTAAAAATATCATTAATGAGAGACATAATACCATCAACAGGTACTCTCGTAAACAGAGACACTATGTCGAGACTCGCCAAGATCACAAATATTATAATAATTATTTATAGATCCACCTGTTCAATACAATACAATCCACTATTTCATGTGGTTAAAATTTATACATAATATTTAAAATTCATAGGTACATGTTTCACCCCTTGTTTTTGTGGGCATCATCAGCCTGTATCAATCTTAAAGTTATTAATATGGGATCTTTCTGATCTTATAAACTGTACAATAAAATGTTGAACAATGATTTCATAAAATGTTATTGTATAACATGTAAATCAGGACAATGCACAGAAAGTTTGTTAAAAATACTGTATATTAACAGTTTTGAAAACTATAATGTGGTTAATCTCAAATATGTGAACGTTTAAAACCAAAATGGATCCTCATTCTTATACACCATTAGGACTAAGACGGCCTTGAGTGTGAAAGCACAGTTATCCAAGGGGGATATTTGTTCCACTCCCATAACATGAGTTCAAGATAACGAGACCAATGTCAAATATATTTAAAATAGAAGTGTGAACGTATCGAGTGTGTTAAAATATATACGGTTGTTTTATCAGAAAGTCATAGGATAGAAGATGGGACTTCTTTAAGGAGACGTTGCTAATGATAAAATGTTGAGGTGTCAAAGCTAGCTGATGTCAATGCTTAGTTATGTTACTACAGTAATCGATTGGATCCAAAAGACGGTCAAGAGGATATTGTTATCCCTGTTGAAATGTTTATTCGAAGAATGATCGAGTTTTTACTTGAAACAAAATGTTAAAGAGAGATAGTTAAATGGTATTGTGCATGAGATTTCCCATACGTCAAAAGTGCCTAAGGCGGTACTTACTCGTACGGTGCGTGTCAGGTATGTCGGACTGTTCTAACAGCGCTAGCTTGACTGACCTTTCTACTTCTAGTATTATAACGATATGGCTGAGGCGGTGAAGGACACGGAGGGGGGAGGGAAGGGGGGGGGGATCCTTGCGCGCAGGTGGTGTTGTTACACGGCTGTAAGGGGCAGGATGGGCGGGCCTAACATTTGGCGAGGTGATGGGAGCTTCAGAGCAAAAATTTCTAAAGGTCTGCGGGATTGTGGTATGTTTCGAATTCACAATACCGAATAACTGGAGTTAACTCATATAAAGGATTTTTTTGATTCAGTGGCGTCATTAAGATTGTGGTCTTTGTTATAGGCTTGGTCTAAAAAGATGTAAATACTTTCTAATTCATTCATAAGTTTCTCTTTGCCTATATATTTTAAAATGGTGAGATCCCCAATAGATGTAAACTGGTGTCCTGTTTCACTCATGTGTGAACTCTTCGCTGAATATTTATTATGCTTGAAGGCATTGTAATGCTCCACATATCTCGTATAGAAGCTCTGTCCAGTTTGACCAACATAACTAAATCCACGCTGAGCACAAGTTAGTCTGTAAATACCAGATTTCGAAAAACGGCTGTTTTTATAATTGACTTTATTATGGTTAAAAATATACTTTGATGTGTATTTACTGTTCTGAAGACATTCTTCTTCTTCTTCTTCTTCTTCTTCTTCTTCTCCTTCTTCTTCTTCTTCTTCTTCTTCTTCTTCTTCTGGTTCCTATCCGCTCTGAATGTTGGCAACCATCTTGGCTGTGCTTGTCCTATCACTTGCACCTCGAAAAAGCTCTGTAGATGATTTAAAGGTCCACGTTCTGAGGTTCTTAAGCCAGGATATTCTTCTTCGGTCAACGCTTCTTTTTCCTGGAATTTTTCCTTGCAGGATGGTCTGAAGGCGATTGTATCTGCTGTTGTTCCACATGATGTGTCCCAGGTACTGGATCTTTCTTGCTTTCACGGTGGTCAATACTTCTTTCTCTTTCTTCATTCTTTGCAGAATCTCAACATTTGTGACATGCAATGTCCATGGTATTCTTAACATTCTTCTATATAGCCACATAGGCAATATTAATATCAAATTTCTTCAGTGTGTTTGCGATCTGGTGGATGGCTGGGTTATTGTAAATAAACGTGGTGTAACTAGTTTTTTTAGGTTTATCCGTAATGAGATTCGTGCATAATTTATATTTGACTTTATTAATTATTAAGTTTAGCCATGTTCCTTATATAGTTTAATTCAATTTTTAATTTGTGAGGGGAGAGTGGGATTTTCAACACTCTGTGTATTAAACTATAGAATGACGCCTGTTTTTTGAGAATTTGGATGTAAAGAGGAATTATTTATGGTTATAGGAGATTGTGTGGGTTTCCTAAAGATTTGAAAATCAAAAGTATTATTGACACGCGTGATCATTATATCTAGAAAATTTAAGGACTGTTTAACTTCGTCTTCCTTAGTGAATTTTACATTTGCTTTGATTTTCATATGCTCTATTGAATCCATGTAAATGTCAGCTAAGATGGCGGATAAAGGGTCACCCATGGCTTAGTCGGTTTGCTGGTAAATCTTTCCGTTAAAGGAGAAAAAGTTGTTATTCAATACAAAATTCAAGATCTTCATACATTCATCAATTTCCAGCTTACTCAGGTCGCTATGTTTTGAAATATTGTCATAGATAATTTTGACTGTTTCTTTGGTAGGTATATTTGGATACATGTCTATGACGACATAGGAACACATTACGTGGTTAGGTTGTAAGTCAAATTTACTTAAAATATCGCAAAATTTGATTGAATTCTTTAAAGGATGTTTATTATTAAACTTATAATATTGTTTTAGAAAACCGTGGATATATTGGAAGCTTTATAGGTAGGGCTATTACGGCGATTAATAATCGGACGTACGGGAATGTTATTCTTATGGATTTTAGGTAGGGCTCTGACTACTGGAATGCTGGGGTTCATGTTGATAAGTCTCAGTTGTTCCTGTTCAGTATGAAGGAATGTGGAATTCCTGATTATAGATTTTAAATTGCATTGTATTCTTACGATAGGATCTTTGCTAACTATTGTATAAATCTGATACTTAAAAAATTCCTCTGTTTTATTTATGTAACTGTCCTTAGCTATTAATACCATAGACCCTCCTTTATCAGCTTTTGTGTCTATAATGTCACTGTCTTCTATTTTAGTTCTCAAATTAAGTATTAATGTTTTGTGATTAGAGTCAAATTTAGCGTTAAGTTCTTCAGCTAGTGTAGGTAATTTCTTTTTATATACCAAATCTAGTGTCATTTTGTACTTCAAAGGGGAGTTTAGAAATATTAGCCTCTACCTCAGTCACTGTGATAGTGCTATCCAAATCCTTTTTCTCACTAGGCCAGTTATACTTTGGACCCTTATTCAAGAGTTCCATTTCTATTTCAGAAAACTGCACGTTTGTTAAATTAACAATTGTATGTGTGTTGACATGAGAACAACTTATTTTTTGTTTATCTGCATTCTGTACAATGGACTGTGTTTGGGATTCTTTTAATTGTGTTAATTTCTTATCTAATGTAGTCTGCTTCTGGTCCAGTAATACCATCATTTTGTAGTCTACGTGTAGTTCCATTCTAATCGGGGCAACACCTGAGCCACTGTTAAACGAATTTTATATTGTTGTAAGTTCAGTTGGGATTTCTTTTTATATAGTGACCTAATTTCATTTCTTAACCATATTTCATTTACTTTGTTTTGGATTTTGTTCATACTTGGAATGGTTAAGTTTTTTCTTTGTGTAGGTTTCAAAAATTTTGCGATCAATTTTAGCTTTAAACATTGCTTCAAAAATGCTATATCCTTAGACAACTTGCATATTTTGATCTTAAGATTGATAAACCTTGTAACTCACCAAGATATCGCCTGGCTGAAGTGATAGAGTTTTTAACTTCTCAATGAAGTGTGTGGGATCCTTAATATAGGAAGGGGGGATAGGCCTAAGAGGAACACCTTCCTTATGTATATTCGGAAGCCCATACAGTCTCGGAGGAATAGCATCCCCTGGAAGGAGACTCTTTGCTGTATCTTCTGGAATAGAAGATTGCTTGACCAATTTGACGGTCACATTTGAGTAGTCAGTTGTGGGATCACGACTGTTAATCCTGTATATAGGATCAGCTAACAAGGACAAGATCTTGTTTTCATAATCATCCTTATCCATCACCACTGTCGCATTACCCTTGTCAGCGGGGAGAACGATTATATCAGAATTGTCCCTTAGATCTTTTAGCGCCCGGATTTCGCCTCGTTTTAAGTTGGACTTAGGTGGATTAGCGGTCTTGAGAACTTTGGAACATTCTTGTCTAACTTCCTCAGCCTCTTCAGGTGTGAGGTTATGTACCGAGGATTCTATAGATGTAATAAGTTCCTCATTTGAAATTCTTCTAGGCGCCACAGCAAAGTTGAGACCTTTGGCGAGAACTGCCTGTTGGGTGTCATTCAAAGGCATACTGGACAAATTTACGACAACTTTGTTGGATAAGTAAAATTCTTTCAAGAATAAAATTTGCTGTGTCCACCTATTCAATACAATTATATTCTATAGTGATTAAATCCTACATGAATTACAAACACTAATTAGGAACATGTTTTGCCCTAGTTTTGGGCATCTTCAGCCTAATAATAATCTTAAGGTCAAGTCTTTAAACCTATTAAACATTAGAACTTAAAACTAAATACAGTGGTGTATTGTTATTATTGTTATCTTCAATACGAAACAAAATGAGATTAGTTACTTGTAACTTTGTTCGAATCGTGTCTAATGGCATGTGGTTTCTGCATCTGACATAACCTTTTATATTTGGAAATATGCCTACCCCTAACCTGATCTAGTATGCTGTTGGCTTGCACTGCAGTAATACGGTCAAAGACCTTCCATAATGCCTCATTTACGAAGTTCGAGAGGCGTAGATGCAGCTGTAGCAACTCCCTCGAATTTGAATCCAACTCCTTACGAGTCTGCTGTATCCTCTCTATCAATAACGCCTTGCCTGTATGACGGTAGATTCTCATAGCATTTATGCTTCAACATAACAAAATTTGGTAGTATATCTCCTAAGATGCATCTCCTAGTGTTTACAGTGCACTTTGTCTTCTGGTATGGGCTAGAGTAATTTTGTTACTTTCATTGATCTGTCTCTGTCTTATACTTGGCTTTGACAGTATGAAAGTGACAGAGGTATGAGCGATGCTAGTACTACCATTCCTTCTGCAGCCAGTCCCTGCTATGAATGGTGTGAAAATATTGCTCATAGGGTCGGTTGGTGCATGCATTTCAGTGGGCTGGGCAGACTGATATACAATAGCAACTTCTGGCTTGGTGAGGAAAGCAACGGGAAACTACCTCACTCATTTCCCTAGTATGCCTCTTCAGTGATGCCTAGGCCATCTACGACAGTTGATAGCGGAGCTGTTGAGGATCCAACCTGCCTTAGGGCTGAAGACTGAACATACATACATACATACATGCCATACGCTAAATAATAAATAATGCAAAAATATCTTATAAGCTATTATTATATAAATGATCATTTAGTATGTGGGAAGAATCTTATAAAATCCCACTGATGATATCCAAATACTGTTAATCTGTCATTCTGAGGTGGTGCAGTTGGGCTGTTTTCCAATTGAATGAAGTCCCATGAGCACCAAAGAGAAGGCCATGCACCTCCCATGTAAAATCAACTCACCGGTAACTGAGCAATACATGGAAGATACAGATCCTACTTCCTGTCATCCACTTTCTGTGCCTGCTAAACATTGTTTTCAAAGCAAATTATGTCCGGCTCCATGGCTAAATGGTTAGCATGCTGGCCTTTGGTCATAGGGGTCCCGGATTCGATTTCCGGCAGGGTCGGGAATGTTAACCATAATTGGTTAACTTTGCTGGCACGGGGGCTGGGTGTATGTGTCGTCTTCATCATCATTTCATCCCTATCACGATGCGGCGAGCCAAACTTGTCCTCAGACACTCCCAGCACTAAAAGCCATATGCCATTTCAAAGCAAATCATTGGGTCCAAAATAATAGCTTTATCTGATGGACTATTTCATATATCAGTATGTCTGGTACTTCCATTTTCCTCCAAGCAATGCACTTCTTCATACACTTCTAATTTGCTTTCTGGAATGCTGAGGTTGTGTTTGACCAAATCGTGTGGTGCCGATTGTTCCTGATTAGTTTTAATTTAAAACGATATCCCCTGATTAGTTTTAATTTAAAACAATATCCTCACACGTGACCCAGCGTTTCTACTTCCTCACATCATGGGAAGCAACAGTGGTTTGAGCTAGTTGTTTTCTCTTGAACAGATTTCACTGCTGCAGTGTTGCAAGACATTTGCATTGCTGTCATCCGTTCTGAAGAAGACATTCCATTTCTGTTGCTGATCCATGTATTGCTCTTGGGATCATCCTCATATACAGCTTTACCTTTAAATTTGAAAGTGACTCCATGAACAGTGAATCATCATTACAAGGAATCCGTAAGTTGAATAGTGATGTCCTCATTGCAGATCACAGCTTCTTATCAGATGTGCATCTTGTACATTGAGTAACATCTTGGCAATATTAAAGTGCTGGATATTTGCCTCCCATATTGTTTTGACGGTACGTAATCCTTCTTACAAATTGTACAAAATTGTGTTGATTATCCTCCTAGTCAGTACTCAACATTACATCCAATTCAGATGTAACTTCAAATAGACATGTTTTGACCTGGTGTAGGGTCATCCTAAGTAAAATATACACTAAGAGACATTAGACACACAATATGACGTGCTTGTTAAAAAGTTTTTCCTTAAAAAACATGATGAAAGTTAAAAATATGAAGTCGTCATGGTTAAAACAATTTTTGAGCTGGAGGCCTTTTTGTTGTGATATTCCCGTTGTCTCCTGATGCAGTTCAAGTGATACCTGTACACTGTTGAGTTAATTAATGTGTTCAGTCTTAGGCTGACAATTTTTATTATTTAACATATGATGGACACAATATTATATACAATATGTACAACAACCATCAAAAGTTGAGAGCCAGAAAAGAGCTTCCATAAGTCATTCTTATTGAAGTTGAACCATCTTGTTTTTAGTCTGTAAAGTGGATAATAAAAATCAAATTAGGAATAAAAAATAGGAAATATTTAAGGTATTTGATCAATGAAATTAACTTACGTTACGTAGCCCGCTTGTATTACTCATGTTCTGACTACGGAGTCCAGCTCTTGACTGATGTGGTCCTGCAGTCGAAACGTTCAGCATGTTGTTAGGAGGAGGTGGAGTGGGGAAATGGTGCAGGACTTGCAGGAGTGTAGGAGTATGCGGGATTATGGGAGAATGGAATAATATCAATAAGTTAATTTATTGAATTTACCACCTAATCAATACAAAATGTCATACTTTAGTTGGTTTACTTCGGCATATTAACTAAAATGGTACATGCTTCGCCTTGAATTCAGGCATCATCAGCCATTATCTTAACTTAAAAATAGAAACAGGCATCTGATTTATATATACATGAAATAAAATTAAAAAACCTTGGAGAGACTAAAATTACAATTAACATATAGCAAAAGAATTGAAGTTAAGTTGGTTATAAAGATATTACAATGAATCAGTAAAATTACAATTGGTGAAAGTAATGGTGATAAGACATTAGAAAGTTTCTATTATAATTAAAAAGAAAGAACAAAGCAACAGTTAGTCATAAACGAGTGATAGAATTGCTAAAAATTATGTTGGACGACCAGCGGTTACAATGAAAATGACAATGATGGTCGTATTTAATAAAAATGTAGCATAAAATAATAGTGAAATATGGTCATGTGACCGTCAATACTTGTTGACTAGAGATAAATCGAAAGTCAATGGCATATGGTGATATGGTTCAGTTTAATGAAAATAAAAATACAAAGTTGAATAACGATGTTTAAATAGGGCCTTATGGACCATCTCAGTTTGTTGCAAAAACTGCAATGTTCTTAAGAATGTGTGGATGATTGACATTCGAGTCGATACAGACGTGTTACAGTTGAAACTGTAAAAGGAAACAAAAAAACGTGGTGTTAATTGAGTGAAAAATCGTAATTGAATGTTAAAGTGAAGATTGTGTACACTTACCATTAGACTAAGAGAGGGTAGTTTGTTACGTTATTACGTTATTAACTGAATGTTATTGTCGACTGTCTGCTTCTTACTGCGAGTGTTGTAAGAGTATGTTTGAGTTGGAGGTGGAACTGTTTGCGAATGTGTGGCTATGGGCTTGTTTGTAGTGCTTGGAGGGGAGTTGCTACTGGCGGAAGAGAGAGGGGGAAGTGTGCTGCTGCGCGTGTTGTAATGGTGAGATGCCGTTGGAGGGAGCGAAAATACAGTGGGTGTGGCTAAGAGTCTATTGGTAGCATTTGAATTAGAGGTAATGGCGGTGAGGGGAAGGGGGGGGGGATTGTGTTAATTGTAGAGGAGGTAAGGGGGCTTATTGATTTGAGGTTGAAAACTTTTAGGAATATATTGGTGAGGGGAATTGAATCTTGTAATAGACATAAAGTCTGTTCGTACAAGGGGCTTTTTTTTAATCAATGATATCGTTTAAGTTCTTATCTTTGTTGAAATGTTGGTCTAGGAAAATGAATAAATTTTCATACTCAGTCATAAGTTTACTTTTGTTGACTCTTTTAAGGATATGAAGGTCTTGTTCTATAGTGGTTCATTTGTGTCCTGTGTCCGTCATGTGGTTGGCCATTGCTGAAAATTTGTTATGTCTTTGTGCATTATAATGTTCGGCGTATCTAGTGGAGAAGCTGCGGCCAGTTTGGCCAGCATAGGAAAAATTACATATAGAGCATTTTAGTCTGTATATTCCTGATCCAGAGTAACTATTGTCTGTGATGTTAATAGAGTTATGATTAAAGAATAGATTACGATTAGTGTTTTTTGTTGTCTAGGCTATTTTTACATCGTGCTTCATTAGTGAATTGATATCGGATAAATACCATAGTTATTGAATGTGAATTTAGCGTATTTTGGTTTGACGGGTTTCAATGGGGTTAAATTTGTAGCTAATTTTAATTTGGTTTTATTGATGATTTTATCAATTATATCTGTATGAAATCCATTGAATTTAGCTATTTCTTTAATGAATTGTAATTCTTTCTTTAAATTACTGGGGGACATAGGGATTTTTAATGCTCTATATATTAGACTGTGATAAGTGGCATTTTTATGTGAGTTGGGATGTAAAGAATCATTTTTTATGGTTGTTGGAGAAAAGGTGGGTTTTCTGTATATTTGGAAGTCGAACTTGTTTGATAATCGTGTGATTTTGATGTCTAAGAAATTTAAAGAGCTATTGATTTCATCTTCTTTAGTGAATTTAATGTTATTGTCCAAATTGTTGAGGAAGGATAATATGTTATCACTGTTATTGATTTGTTTATCTACGATTGCTATGGTATCATCGACATAACGATGCCAAAGGCAGAATCCGTTGATGTTATTGATAATCTTGCTGTGTTCGAGGTTATCCAAGTATATATCAGCTAATATTCCAGATAATGGGTCTCCCATCGCCAAACTTTCCTGTTTGTAAATTTTCTTATTGAAGGTGAAGTAATTATTGTTTAAAACGAAACTAAGTAATTTTAACCACTCCTCAATTTCGATTTTACTCAATTTGCTATGTTTCGATAGATTGTTCCTTATGATATTAATAGTATTATTGATAGGGATATTTGTATACATGTTGGTGATATCAAAAGAGCATAAAACGTGGTTTTGTTGTAGATTGAATTTATTTAGGGAATTCCAAAGTTCGATCGAGTTTTTTATGGGGTTGGAGTTGTTGAATTTGAAATGTTTTTTCAGGAATTTGTGTAGGAATTGAGAAGTTTTATAGGTAGGACTATTCATACTATTAATTATAGGTCGAATGGGGACTTCCTTTTTATGAATTTTGGGTAATGATCTTACTGTAGGTAACTTTGGGTTCATTATCGTTAATTTCTGATAATCGTGATCATTTAAAATAAAAGTAGAATTTTTGAGAAGGTTCTTTAAGTCGCGCTGTATTTTGTTTGTTGGATCTTTATTAATTATAGTATAGGTTTTGTCTGATAGAAAGGTTTCTGTTTTATTTATGTAATCTTGTTTATTCATTATTACTATGGTGTTGCCTTTATCTGCTTTGGTTATTACTACATTACTATTATGGATTTTAGATTTCAGGTTTAGGATTTGTTTTGAGATGTTGTAGTTGTTGTTAGATGTTATCTCATTAAACAATGTTAGGAGTCTCTTTTTTTACTTCATAACGTACGTCATTTTGCTTCTCAATCGGAATTTGTTTATCAATATTAGTTTCGGTTTCAGCGATGGTAGTAATTATGTCGTCTGCTTTTTTGTGATTAGGCCAATTATATTTAATACCCTTATCCAATGGATTCATTTCTTGTTTGGAGAAGGCAGTATTAGAAAGTAGTGGAAATGTTAGTCAAATGGGAAGGGGGGCACTTTGTTAGTTGTGTTATGGTCGGAAGTTTTGCGTTTGTTTTCTTGTAAACAAGATAATTTATGGTTTCGGGTTTTCTGTTTCTTTTCTAATATGTAAGATAGTTTAAGGTCAGTGTGCCTTAAAAATGAATTCCATTCAAGTGGAGATAGTTTTTGAGAGATGGTCAAATGTGTCCTGTATAATTGTAAATTCAATAGAGATTTCTTCCTGTATAATAGCTTGATTTCATTTTTTAACCATATGCTGTTTACTTTCTTTTGAGTGACATTAGATTTTGAATGGGGATGACCTTTTTAAGTTAAGATAATGGCTGATGATGCCTGAATTCAAGGCGAAACATGTACCATTTTAGTTAATATGCCAAAGTAAACCAACTAAAGTATGACATTTTGTATTGATTAGGTGGTAAATTCAATAAATTAACATTGATATTATTCCATTCAAGTATCATCAATACGGATCAAGAATTATATTTATCACATGTAATTATGGGAGAGGTAACTGAAACTGAGTGTGTAATGATTGTGAAATGTTCTGGTCTTGTTTTCTACTCAGAATGAAAGTTTCCCATATTATATTATTTTTTCATGTATGTCACTTAGGTTGAGGGTTTGATTCTTGTATTGATCCATATTAATGTAAAAATTCCCTAAGATGTTGAGTAGTGGACCTTTTTGTTCACGTTGTAGAATTTTTAGATCTTGATCTATTGTGATACGCTTATGAGTATGGTCTTTATGATGGTTACTCATGTCCGAGAAACGATTATATTTTAAAGCGTTGCGGTGTTCTGTATATCTTATAAAGAAATTCCTGCCAGTTTGTCCATCGTAAGTTGAACCGCATCCCTGGCATTCCAGTTTATATATCCCAGAATTTGTTTGTTGCTAATACAGTATTTACTGTATGGGGTTTAAATACTATTTTTTCATTGGGCGTTATTAATTGTATGTATATTATTATTATTATTATTATTATTATTATTATTATTATTATTATTATTATTATTATTATTATTATTACTAAATGTGACTGTGGCATATTTTTCTTTAGTTTTTGACTCTTTCATCAAAGTGATTATGGGCTTGTTTGTATGTTTACTAATTAGCTTATTTATAAACTTTGCGCTAAATCCATTGCTCATGGCTATTTCGCAGTTGGTCTAGATTTTTTCAAATTTTTCTTTGAAAGTGTTATTTTTAAAGTTCTCTCTAGCATGCTGTTGTAGGCAGCTTTTTTTATGAGCTTCAGGGTTTACTGAACTTTCTTTAATAGTATTAGCAGTAAATATTAAATGCCAGGTCTTTCTTAGGGTGTGATACTGTTATGTCTAAATAATTAACCGAGTTGTTGTTCTCCATTTCCATAGTGAATTTAATACTATGGTCCAAACTATTGAGTACTTCCAAAATTTCCTTTCCTTCGTTAACATTACTATCTATAATAGCTAGAACATCGTCAGCGTAATATTTATCATCCTTTTGACAGACTAAAAACAGACGGTTCAACTTCAATAACAACATTAACTTATACTGAGACCTAGGGCTGAACACATTAACTCAACAGTGTACAGATATCAGTTGAACTGCCTCACGAGACAATGGAAATATCACAACAAAAGGGCAATTTTTTTATTTTTTTTATTTTTTATTTTTTAAAAAATTTTTTTTACTGTGGATCTAATAAACTTCCCAAAAGCTTTCCAGAATTTTCTCAATAGAAGTAGTTTGTAATTTTTAGATTATGCTTGGCGAGATACACTGTTTTATAACGTTAAATTTTGAATGTCTTTCCTTTTATACAAAAATTATTTCATCTGAGAAAGTAACGCCCAGATATTTGATTATTTCACCGTTCTTCAAAGAGTGCGCATAATCGCCATAAGTAGTGTTTTGGATCCCTCTGCAACTTGACTATTTCTGATGTTAGTGTTTTTATACTCTGAAGGGTTTACTTTAAAACCTGCTGATGTCAGTCTGTTAAGAGCAAGATTCATAACTAGAGTAATATATAAGTAATAATAATAATAACGTAAATGTTTCCACCTTTTCAATACTACAATATATTCACAAAATTACAAAATTATACGGTACTAGTTTCGACCCATCTAGGGGTCATCATCAGTCGTATTGGAGCAAAGATCATTTGTGGCGAAATCCTAAGACAATATTATTTTAAAGAATAACAAGTGAAATGAGATGTTATGGTAATAGTTAATAATACAAGGAATATACATACTAAGAGGTTTTTTAACAAAGAATAAAGTATAAATGGGGTGTTGTAAAAATTATAATCATGGAAATCAGTAAGTTCTTGTTCATATGGCTTAGGAAGAGGGCTTAAGGTGGGGCTGAAGGGTGCGGGAGAAAGTGTAATTGTCTTGGAAAAGTACCTTTGATTAAATTTAGGATTGAGTTTAGGTTGGCTGCATTATTGTTTCTGAGGAAAGTGATAAATAGATCGAAGAGTATGTTGGGTTTCTCTGAGATTTCATTGAGATTGTGACTGGCATTAAAGTATTGGTCTAGGTGTATGTAGTAATTTTCCATTATGTTCAGTAAAGGGCCCTTGTTTGCTAATACGAGGATGTCCATGTCTTGTTCAATATTGGTGAAATTATGGTTATAATCTTGCATGTGTTGGCCGATGGCTGAAAACTTGTTGTATTTTATTGCGTTAGTGTGCTCGTGGTATCTGATAATGAAGTTTCTCCCGGTTTGCCCGATGTAGGTTTTTTTACAGGTGGTACATTTGATCCTATAAACTCCTGATTTTAAAAAACTGCTGGTCTTGTTGATGTGTGAAGTATTGTATAAAACATTCATGTTCTTATTGTTGGTTTTGAAGGCTATTTTAACGCCTTGTTTCTTAAAGATGTTGGTTAACTTGTAGATATCATTGTTGAACGTGAAGGTGGAAAATGTTAGAGGTTTGGTTATTTCTTTTTTGAGGGTAGTTTTTGGGCGATGTTTGTGTTTATTGATTATTCTTTCTATAAAATGATTGCTGAAGCCGTTGAATTTTGCGATTCCGCGGATTGTGTTGAGTTCGTTTTTTAGATCTTTATTGGACATAGGTATGCTGAAGGCTCGGTGAACTAGGCTGTTGTATGTGGCTCGTTTGTGGGACTGGGGGTGCACTGAATCTTGGCGAATGGTGGAGGCTGTTTGAGTGGGTTTTCTGAAAATTTTATAACTGAAAGAATCTGAGTTTCTAGTGATGGTTAAATCTAGAAAGTTGATTTTTTGATTTGATTCGGATTCTAGTGTGAATTTGATATGAGGATCAATATTGTTGAGTCTTAAGAGGGTGGTGGGTGCGTTAATTGATTTCCTAAAGCAATGTATATCACTTAACTTGACACCTAATTTTCTAAGAAGCAATAAAAAGAAACATCGGACTTCACCTCAAACCATCAAAACTCAAAACAAAACAAACAAAATATGGTTAAGAGACGAAATTAAATTCTTGTACAGGAAGAAATATTTTTTGAATCAGAAATTATACGACACTCACCTCGCAGCGACTAAACTACTTTCAAACGCACAATGGACACTATTCTATCAAGAAGTAGAGAACAAATTATTCTACGAACTCGCCAAAAAACAGTCAAATTTGGAGAATAAACTCAACAGTCTAAAAAACTGCCAACTACATAACCAACAAACTAGAAACTCCAATAGTAACACGTTCGATCGTACGCAGTTTCATCCAGCTGTTGTAAATCTATCTAACACGCCCTTAAGTGAAAGTGAACACTTAACTTTATCCAAAGGACCGAAACACAACTGGCCAAACTTGAACAGCCTCAACATAGCCGCTACTATGATCACAGAATCAGAGCTAGCCATCAGCAAAATGCCGGAAGACACGCAAAATGAGGTTAGAACCGATGTTAAAAGGAAACTGACTGATATCCTCCACAATTTAACCAACCCCGCAAATAACCTCAATAATAAAGAAAAAATTGCTGAACAAAAGCGCATATACGCCCTCAAGAAGAAAATTAAAGACAACGAACTCATCGTAACCAAAGCTGACAAAGGCAATGCAACAGTTATCATGGATAAAAAAGTATATATTGAAAAAACAAAAAACTTTTTCACAGACAGCTCATTTTCCATAATCAAAAAAGACCCCACCCAAAAAATTCAAAAACTACTTAAACAAACTCTTAAAAACACTTCATTTTTATTTACCGAACAGGAAAAATCCAAACTCATACATATGAACCCAGGACTCCCCACTGCTAAAGCTCTTCCCAAAATTCACAAAACCGGAATTCCCATCCGGCCAATTATCAACTATAGACCGAGCCCCTTATACAGAATATCACAATTCATCCAATGTTTCTTAAGAAAAAATTATCAATTCTTATCCAAAAAGTCTATTAAAAACACATCTGAGCTAGTAGAAAAACTAAACAAGTTCAATTTGCAACCGGATCACTCCATCCACTCTTTTGATATTGTAAACATGTACCCAAGCATACAAGTATCAAAATTAATTCCGATAATTATAAACAATTTAAACAAAAACAGCCACTTAAGCAAACTAGAGATACAAGACTTTATCACAATATTAAAACTTATCATCGACAATAACTTCTTCACTTTTGACAATGTCATATATCAACAAAATGGTTTGGCAATGGGGTCACCGGCCTCAGGTATCTTAGCAGAAATATACCTGGACTTCCTCGAATACACCAAAATTGACAACGAATTCGAAAACATTCTCTTTTGGGCCAGATATGTCGACGATGTCTTTGTAATCATGAATGAGAAATCAATTAACGCACCCACCACCCTCTTAAGACTCAACAATATTGATCCTCATATCAAATTCACACTAGAATCCGAATCAAATCAAAAAATCAACGTTCTAGATTTAACCATCACTAGAAACTCAGATTCTTTCAGTTATAAAATTTTCAGAAAACCCACTCAAACAGCCTCCACCATTCGCCAAGATTCAGTGCACCCCCAGTCCCACAAACGAGCCACATACAACAGCCTAGTTCACCGAGCCTTCAGCATACCTATGTCCAATAAAGATCTAAAAAACGAACTCAACACAATCCGCGGAATCGCAAAATTCAACGGCTTCAGCAATCATTTTATAGAAAGGATAATCAATAAACACAAACATCGCCCAAAAACTACCCTCAAAAAAGAAATAACCAAACCTCTAACATTTTCCACCTTCACGTTCAACAATGATATCTACAAGTTAACCAACATCTTTAAGAAACAAGGCGTTAAAATAGCCTTCAAAACCAACAATAAGAACATGAATGTTTTATACAATACTTCACACATCAACAAGACCAGCAGTTTTTTAAAATCAGGAGTTTATAGGATCAAATGTACCACCTGTAAAAAAACCTACATCGGGCAAACCGGGAGAAACTTCATTATCAGATGCCACGAGCACACTAACGCAATAAAATACAACAAGTTTTCAGCCATCGGCCAACACATGCAAGATTATAACCATAATTTCACCAATATTGAACAAGACATGGACATCCTCGTATTAGCAAACAAGGGCCCTTTACTGAACATAATGGAAAATTACTACATACACCTAGACCAATACTTTAATGCCAGTCACAATCTCAATGAAATCTCAGAGAAACCCAACATACTCTTCGATCTATTTATCACTTTCCTCAGAAACAATAATGCAGCCAACCTAAACTCAATCCTAAATTTAATCAAAGGTACTTTTCCAAGACAATTACACTTTCTCCCGCACCCTTCAGCCCCACCTTAAGCCCTCTTCCTAAGCCATATGAACAAGAACTTACTGTTTTCCATGATTATAATTTTTACAACACCCCATTTATACTTTATTCTTTGTTAAAAAACCTCTTAGTATGTATATTCCTTGTATTATTAACTATTACCATAACATCTCATTTCACTTGTTATTCTTTAAAATAATATTGTCTTAGGATTTCGCCACAAATGATCTTTGCTCCAATACGGCTGATGATGACCCCTAGATGGGTCGAAACTAG
Organism: Anabrus simplex; assembly: GCF_040414725.1. Taxonomy (NCBI): domain Eukaryota; kingdom Metazoa; phylum Arthropoda; class Insecta; order Orthoptera; family Tettigoniidae; genus Anabrus; species Anabrus simplex. Next base: position 1,577,609,581 of record NC_090265.1, read on the forward strand.
TACCGTATAATTTTGTAATTTTGTGAATATATTGTAGTATTGAAAAGGTGGAAACATTTACGTTATTATTATTATTACTTATATATTATTCTCAGTTCAATACGGACCAATAACATGAAATTCATAACCATCAATCATAACTAGAGCCCGGATTTCCATGCACTATAAACTGGAAAATATGCACTATCAGAATTCATTTTCTTTTGTTACACTGTACAACTATCGTAATTTCCCCAAATCGTCTTGATTTAAGCTCATCCGTTTATCTGTCAGCGTATTCTTAAATACAGAAATGATCTTTCTACGTCACGTGAAGTGATATGTGCATACTTAAATGAAGATATTTGGGACAAAGCGAGGTCAAATTGTATGTCTTTTGCATTTTCACCACAGTACGTCTTATTCAGTATAAGGTTGACGAATTCAAAGTCAGGATTTGAACGGATCTCTTTGTTCGACCTATGTGTAGCTGCCACAGCTACTTCTCCGTGCGATGATTGCAGACACTTTTGAATGTCCTCAATAACTGGTAACGATTGCCTGCTGCGATAACAGACGTGTGAAGATTGAGAGTTACGGGTAACAAATTTCAGGATAACAACAGAGGGGTGTTCAGTGCAAAACCAAGGTTTGTAAGCTGCTATCTCAGTAACGCGGCGTCGCAGAAGTGTGATACAAGTGATACAACAAATGAGCCGTTCATTAATACTGCACAATTTAAGGTTCAATTTATAGCAATGTATAACTGGGATACCTTATGCCTAAGAATTTCAGAAACTGATATGCAACAGATAAGAAAGTGCTTGGTTAACTGGATTATAGAACCTTTACCGTATGTACTAACTTTGGTTGTCACATAGGATGCCAGGAATACATTCTCTCCGTCTCTCAGTAATAGACATACTGTATAACGTGGAAAAATTGTCCCAAGTTCCGCACACCAACATTCATAAAAGGCACTATATGAAAGTTAACATTATATATCTGCCATAGTCAGAAGAAAAGCCATATTATGCAATATTAAACGTCCAAGTATTCGCTATTAGAGCAAAAACCTTCAAAATATGCATTATGCATGAATTTTCTCCTAAAAAGGCCAAAATATGCAAACATGCATGGAAAAAGAACGGTTATTTGGAATCGATGAGCCATAAAACGGATATTTTCAAAGTTTGAGAAGTGGAACCAGCCTATTTAAAAACATGCATTTGCATGGATATCTGGGCTCTATTCATAACCCTTTTTTGAAACCTTATTTTTGTGTTATTTGCGGTTCGGTCTGTTCCTTAATTATATCATCAGTGGCAAGATTGAATAAACCAGGAGATAATGGTGACTTTGTGCTGCTCCTTTTAGTAGAGGAATGGATCCAGTTTTCTCCTTCCTTGATTTTATATATAATTTCCTTGAATAAGATCAAGAACAGGGTTTCTCAAATGATGTGACATATCTGTCTGGAGTAAACACCTTTTGATATGTTTATGCCCCACATCATCATAATCCTTGGCTGTATCCAGAAAGGCAGTGCAGCAGTCTTTTATTACACTTTGCTGCCTGTAGACAAGCATTAACTAATGTAGGGTATCAGTTTGAGAACCAGGAAGGGATACAAAAATGCACTGATTAGGTGAGTAGCCGAAATATTCACGCAGTCACTTATTCAGAGCCTTTTCAGTTATCCTCCTAATAACTGAATGTAATTGGCATCCAATTTGATATATAACCTGTATTTCCACACTTGTAAATTAGAAATGTTCTAGCATTCTTTAGATATTTAAGACATCCACCGAACTTCAGCATAGCATTAGCAATTATTGTTCTGTGGTGGTTTTAAAAGCTGTGATTAATCTTATAGTATGTGATTCAGTCCCAGTGATGTATCACCTTTCATTCGAAACAGGGAAGAGAAAATTTCTTCCTACTAATGTTGATATCTTCCTATGAACTAATAGCAGAGCTAAAACTGTTCTCCTCTCCGAACATCTGTTAATAGTTATCAAAAAGTTGTTTAATAGATATTTTGTATGTAATATCTTCTGATTACTTAACACGTTCCCTGCAGCAGTAAATTTTGATGACTTAATGTTACGTCATATTGACCCACTGGTGACCCAATGCTGCCTTTAGCTATTATCGGTCCAGATCACCAGCAACCTGACGAATTTGACTTTGGTTCATCCCTACTATGAAATCCAAAACAATGCTGGTGCACTTGTTGCGTGCTTTATTGTTGAGGAGACATTTCGATGTATCTACCTCTGCGACAGTTTTCCGATTCAACAAGTGCGTGACTCAGAAATGACCCCTGAAGTAAATGTTAGTTTCCCGTTCGGTGATCTGTTTTTATGGGAATGTGATAGGCCTATGTTAATTATTATCATATTATGTTTAGTAACAAAATAATATCACAAAAGACGAGGTTGTATGTAGGGTCATCATCAGATACTGAAGAGAAATCACCATCACTGTCATCACTTTGTTCCAAATAATAAGCAATTCGTTTGGGTTCCAGTGCTGTCCTAAACCTCTTTCTTTTGCGTGCCACTGGTGTGTCAGAATGTGGAGGCTCCATGCCTTAAAAGAAGAAAAAAAAAGGACGTGAACTTGCTTGTTAATATTATCTACCGAAGATAATAAACATACCAATAACTACTCCAATAAATAAAATTCTGAAAACTTACAGTTGCTTACCTGAGAGCAATGTAGAAAGGAATAGGTTACATGAGATGTCAGAAGCATGGTACTCTTAGTATTAAACAGCAATCTGCCACCTAAAGGCAGCAACATTCACCGTAACCGTGCAAGCGGTTCCCACGTAAAAATATAGGTTAGACAACAATCCGAACACAGGGTGACCCAAAGTGTTATGAATGGTAGATGCAAACAATTTCCTTCAGGTCACCAGTGGGCCGATCGAAACTTGCAGTATGCCTCGATCCTTCACTTCAATAGGAACACTATGTTGCCGTTAGTTATCGGAAATTTGTAACTTTTTTTTTTTTTGCTAGGGGCTTTACATCGCACCGATAGTGGGATTCGAACCTACTATCTCCCGGATGCAAGCTCACAGCCGCGCGCCTCTACGCGCACGGCCAACTCGCCCGGTAAATTTGTAACTAGGACATAGTTACTTACTCCGCAATTTTGGGAAGTTCGTCCTGACGGATAAGATTAACATGCTTCGGGGCACATGGTGATCCAAACCGCAAGGAACGTGTTAATATATTGCTGACTACCTTATGTCTCTGATTATAATAGTGAAATTGAGATCATATTGATACCTTTCCTTTTTATTTTCTTGTTTTCTTGTACCTAACCTGTGTTGTTGTTGTTGTTGCTGTTGTTGTTGTTGTTGTTGTTGTTGTTGTTGTTGTTGTTGTTGTTGTTGTTGTTGTTGTTGTTGTTGTTGTTGAAGAAAATAAGTTGCAGAAAGGGATCTGTCAATTTTTACATCATTTATAATAGCAAACCACGGGATGTTTAGGTCCTGATAGAGTTTCAGTTGCGTTAGCCAAATAATCTGAAAACTCCGATAAAATAGTCTAAAATCATTCGTAGTTCTGAAGAAGGGAATCATTTAATCTCTTTTCAAACATTTCTATTTCAGGAAGGTATTTTTTTTGTCCTGAATAGTAAATTATAATCAGTGATATTACTGCAGTTATCATCCTCAATATTGTCTAAATTCATACTGTGAGCAGAAGCTTTGTCGTATTTGGGGGTAGACTATTTTGATAAATATCAGGGTGAGCCTTGCACGTGTGAATCAGTATGGATTTATACATTTTACCATACATTTGGCAAGAAGACTTCCCATAATTATTTTTCACAGGGACCAAATTAACAAGTTACTCTGTTCCATAATTGCATTTGCAATTATTTTGTTATCTAACTTGTTTCCAACATCAGCTATGGTTGTTCTGCTACATAGATAATTATTTTCACTATGTTGATACGTTCTCTCACATGCAAGTACTAGCGATGACAAATCTACTGAGTCATTTGCTGTATCATTTATTCTACACACAGCTGGTAAAAATGATTTGGGATCTCTGTTACCCGGAATGTGATGTGATTGTCCTGTCGATGTACTAGGACACTGCAGCTGGATATTTAACCGTTGATTATGTTAATACTGTAGTTGTTAACGTCGTTCGTAAGACCACAACGAAGTTTAACTACCTAGGATGAGGATTTATGCTCTTTCCTGGTATGTAACTTTGTTGCATTGGGGACCTGTAATCAAAAGGAGGAAATCATGTAAGGTTATCCCATCCATACTAAGATATAACCAAAATTAATAATAGCTTTTGTAACTAGTGATGTGGCAACAAGGGATAATGTATAAACAACTTAAAGAGCTATATAAGGAGCTAATATTTCACAGTAAACAATATAAAAATACCAAAACACATTACACGTCATTAGGGAGAGCACTTAAAAAGAAATATAGAAAATTAACATTCACACAAATGCTGAAATAAAGTACTGGTATAACAAATTAAAATTAAGGAGCTCAGTATCAAAGACATGCATTATCTTTCAAGAAAGAACAAAATACTAGTTTCCATTATGTTCGTCCCATTTAACCATTACCTTCTCAAACCCCTCAGTTCTATTCTTGAATTGAAATCGCTCATTTACACTATACCAGACTTGCTGTTGTTCCTGATTACTACATCACTCAGTGCTATATAAAGCTTGTCTACTTCATCCTCATGTGCAATTTTTTCAGTGAGACAATTCTAGTCCTAATTCCTTCAAACACAAAATCTATTCGAAGAATTTGTTCATTTATGTGTATGATAGAAACTATAGCTTATGCTGTGGTTTTGTTAATGATCAATTCCACATCACTCTCTATCTTTCTGCTTTTAATACCTGTTAAGAACACTTCATAAGCTCTTCCTTGTTATTTCACCGTACTTGAACATACACATTATTTTCACTGATTCAGTTAATACTTTATTCTTTCATAAACCCTATTAATATTGGTGCCACCCCATATTGAACTTCATTGCATTCCACGAGTTGCAGAATTGCATATTATTTATATATTTTTTAAACTTTATTAATTCTATAGCTTTGCATTTCCCAGTTTCCTGTTCATTGTCTGTATTCCAACCTTGTGATCATTCTGTTAGACTCTCACAGCTTTTTCACTCTGAAGATATAGCAGTGAGGAATCATCACATGGGTGAGGAATATATTAGGAGAAGGCATTGTAGAACTTGAGCAAGGACATGAAAAAGAAAGCATGACAGAAGTGTGCAAAATAGAGTGGAATGATACTAAAGAGTATACTTCTCCACATCTTTATCATCATGTTTGGCTCCATGGTTAAATAGTCAGTGTGTTGGCCTTTGGTTCTTGGGGTTTTGGGTTAGGTTCCCAGCCTGTTCAATTGATAAATTCCCTTAGCTTGAGGACAGGGTGTTCATGCTGTCCCCTACATCCCTGCAACTCATATACCATATATAACACTATCATCTGCCACAATAACACGCATTTTCTTGTACGAGTAGATGTCAAGAGGGTTCGCCATCATCATAATCTGACTGAGTAAAGGAAGAGTTGTGTTGGGTAGCACTGTAGCATAGCAAACTTGTTCCCAGCTCAGTCGTGTTGCCTGTCTTACGTTTTATAATTATGTGTACTTTCGAATTACAGTTCCTCGGGAGTTTTTGGTAAACTCATTTAATAATCTTTTTGTTGTTGTTACTTTGTTCATTTAGCCAGAAAGAATAGATCCTCCTGACCCTCAGAAACCGGACTATGACATACGTGCAGATGTCTGGAGTTTGGGCATCACTCTTGTAGAACTTGCCACTGGTACCTTTCCTTACAAAGACTGCAAAACAGACTTCGAAGTTCTCACTAAAGTGCTGCAAGATGACCCACCATCACTACCTAATGACGAATCTTTCTCCACCGAATTCCACAGTTTTGTCACATGTTGGTGAGTTTGACATTTTAGATATATCTTTTATATTATATTATTTCTATATTATTTCTATGTACTGGACCAATTTTAATTATCTACTTTGGATATTGAAAGCTTTTTAACTTCAGGACATTGTCCATATATGTGCTTATATGTATGATTAAATATACCAATAATCACTCAAAGTTCTTGTAACAATCATCTACTGTTATGCAACTTTTAAATGATAGAATGACTATAAGACCCTGTTATAGAAATTTCTACGGTCTTCTGATCATAGACCCCAAAACGTGTGTGTTAAGTACCATATTTTTCCATGCAACAGATAAACATTACCCCTCAATTTTTATAACAAAAATATAGGGTGATCTTTTATACATGGAAAATTGTGTAAAGGAAAATTGTACTTACCAAAATATGCACTATCTCGAACAGGAAATCAGTAGTATCAATAGCAATATAGTAAACCAATAGAGACTACAAATGATGTATTGATGGTCTTGCTACAGATCAGTGTATGATTATTTGATCAATCAGTTGCTAGCATCAGCTCTTTAACTTCTGCTGAATTTATTTGTAGATCCACAGAATTTTGGCAGCCTGTATGGATACATGGAGTTTACAACTGAATTTGTTAAATGCCAGACATTATTTGAGTTTTTAAGTGAGAAACCAATGTTTTTTTGATGTGTTAATTTAGTACTTTTTCAGTGAACTCTACTGTATAACATTATCTATGTTTCATACTAATCAGCCATAGCTGCAATTAACATTCATAGGGTTGCAAAGGTCCAATGACTGCATGTGCCTGCTACGCACTGGTTGGAATGTTGCCCATGTTATACTGGGTAAAACAATTCGATTTACCAAATAGGGTTGCTATGTGGTGTCTAAATACACTGTCCTGCGATGGTTTCATTGCCGCCATCCTGCATTGCTTTTTAGGATGACTTCTGCATCCTGAATCAGGATCCGATGTTAATTTTTCCCCACCACTTCACATTTTCTCAAAAATCCTATATTACGTTTATTTCATCACATGCACTAATGCACTTCTTACATTGTTAGGAAGATTGTTGCTTTAATTTAGATTTCCATATTCTTTTATGAAGTTATTTTATTAATTCGATGACCTCTAGCCATCTCGTAGTCCTGTATTATCACGCTCAGAGTCTAGAGCCGGCAACTATGTACAACATAGCCGGCAACGCGCAGTTTTGGCTGAGTGGCGTCATTCTTTCGTTGTGCTTCGTCTGCGACCGTCTGAGTTGTGTTTCGCTTGCTAGTGAAAAGAGATTTTTGTCTTCATACGCATTCTATATGTGAGTGACGTACTGTGTTAATATTTTTATTGAACTTACATCTATCAACATACCACAATGTGGCTGCAAGAACAATCCAGATACATTCTGCTATATATGTGGAAGTTTCGTGCCGATGAGACAGTGGCACAATATAGCCGAGTTCGTGAGAAAGGCCTACTATGCCTACTTTGGCTTGAAACTTGGAGACCAAGACAAGCCTTGGGCACCACATAAGGCTTGTAGAACCTGTATAGAGCAGTTACGGCAATGAGTGAACGGTAAGCAAACTGTGTTGCCATTCAGTATTCCAATGGTGTGGGGAGAACTCCCAGACCACAGTACTCACTGCTACTTTTGTTGGGCCAGTGACCTAGATGTTAGGCCCCTTTAAACAACAAGCAAGCTACTTCTGTTCTGTGAACGTGAAGGGATTTAACAGCAGCAACAAAGGTAACGTTGTGTATCCAAGCAATATTAGATCTGCAATTTTACCCGTTCCTCATGGCCCTGATATACCTGTATCACAGCGTCCAGAACATTTACAGGATTGTCCTTCTTCTGAATCTGATGCAGAAATGGCGGGCACTAACTCAGACTGTGATTTCTCCCCTGAATGTGTTGAAAAAGAACCAAGACTGTTCGAGCAGAGTGCATTAAATGACTTCGTTCGAGATCTTGGCCTTACAAAGGAATCTACCTAGTTACTCGGGTCTAGACTTCGTGAAAGGAGCATTTTGGCACCAAGGACAACGTACTATTGGTACAAACATGACGAACAAGAATTTACACCCTTCTTTTCTGAAGAGGGAGCCCTGGTTTACTGTAACAACATTCCGGAGGTTATCTTAAAACGAGGAGCGCCAGAGTATGACCCTATTGACTGGAGACTTTTCATCGCCACCTCCAACTGTAGTTTGAAGTGCGCCCTTCTTCATCCATTCCCGTTGCTCATTCAGTTATTATACGAGAAACATATGGAAATCTCGAAATGCTGTTGTGTAAACTGAAGTACCAGGAACACAAGTGGCAAGTGTGTGGTGATTTCAAAGTTATAGGTATTCTGTTAGGTTTACAGGGAGGTTACACAAAGCAACCCTGCTTTCCGTGTGAGTGGGACAGTCAAACAAGGTTACATGACTGGAATCAAAAAGAATGGCTACGTAGACAATGGATTGTAGGGTCGAAAAACACAAAACAAGAAACTCTTGTTTACAAGAGCAAAATACTATTACCTCTGCTTCATATCAAACTAGGGCTTATGAAGCAGTTCGTTACGGCTTGCTAGTGAAAATAGATTTTTGTCTTCATACGCGACTACAAACAAATGATGGATAGATTGCTTGTTTCTTTCCAAGATTTTGGCTGCAAAATGAGGTTGAAAGTGCACATGTTACAATCACGTCTGGACTATTTCCGTGAGAACCTAGGAATGCTGAGCGAAGAGCAAGGAGAAAGATTCCATCGGGATCTACAGGAAATGGAACGCAGATATCAAGGGAAATGGAACAAAAACATCCTGGCAGATTACTGCTGGTTACTAAAGAGAGCAGGTCCAACTACTCCCCACACACGAAAAGGAAGGCGAAGATGTATTTTTGCTAAGGTAGGACATTATAAAATTGAAGCCATAGACTTACCATTCTCAGTACGATATGAGGCTTAATGCGTGGTAAATTTTGGTCCATTTGGCTGTGTTTTTATACAGATCTGTTCATACAATACACTACAGTTCATAAGTATACCAGTATAAGATAGGAGTGTTCAGATGGGTGAAAATAATAAGAAAGAAGCGTTCTTTACATGTGATGATAGGTATTTTGTGTGTCCGGGTGCAGCATATTTATCAAATTTTCATTTTGAAATTGCACAAAAACTTGATGTGATAGGGGGAAACTGACTTCAGTTCCGGAATCAGCATGACTGAAATATAAAAGATCACTATGTAAACTTCATGCAATGATCGGAAAGCTTCAATTCGCAGGTCAGATTCTTTGAAAATTGGTTTGGTGTGTTTATGCCAGTTTACTTAAGTAATTATTTTTATACTAATATAATACAGTCGGCCAACAACCATAGCCGTGCTGAAACACTGAATCCCATGAGAGTTAAGCAACATTGGGCGTGATCAAGATTTGGATGGGTTGCCACGCGCTGTTGGTGGAGGGCAAGGGAATGTAGGAGCGGAAAGGAACTGGCCACCCTACCATACGTAAGCTCCGGCTCAGGCACACCTCTGAGGAGGCTCAGACCTGCCTTCGGGCAGAATACACCCTTACCCTTACCTTAATGACAATTAAGACCGAGCTTGATAGCTGTAGTCACTTAAGTGCGGCCAGTATCCAGTATTCGGGAGATAATGGATTCAAATCCCACTGTTGGCAGCCCTGAAGATGGTTTTCCGTGGTTTCCCATTTTCACACAAGGCAAATGCTGGCTGGCAAATAATTAAGGCCATTGCAGACTAAGCTCATAGTTTACATTTTCTGAATTTGATATACGTATTTTTCCAAATTCAAGAAGACATTTTTTGGGTCAGATTTCATGCGAAAAATCAGGGTTGTCTTGCATTTGCGACGTAAGAGTAATGAACACCACTGGCAGCTACTATGGTAACCACACTGCTTCCCTTGGCATGAAGGCAAAGGTGGTCTAAAAATGCTTACTGTACAAGAAAGGCATTCAATGGTCAGCAACAAGGATGCTTCAAACAAGTTGAACATTCGGTTTTGAGTTGTGTGTGTGAAAAATGCACGGTTGGAATAGCCATAACACAAGATGTGTTATGAATGCGGGCTTGTGAATAGGAATTCCCTGAACTTTCAAAGGCAGTATCAGATACTTCTCAAGGAAATAACTCGGGATGTAGGTAGGATTTACATGATACTTGTGTATTTTTATTTTATTTCTCAAATTAAATTTGAAATTTGTTCTAAATAAAATTATGATTTCACAAAGCACTTTCTAAGCCTGATTTAATTTTTTGAAAGAAAAAGTGAGGGTCGTCTTTGATTCGGAGAAATATTTAAAGTCAAGAATTCATGTTTGGTCCATGTTGAATACAGTAGAGATTACAGAACAATGAATTAGATTGTACAGGATCCACTTTTTCAATACAAGATGTGTTGTTGGTTAATAATTAAAACCTCATTTATTTATAGTACCCGTTTCAACATCCATGGACGTCATCATCAGCCAAGTAGGGTTATTATACAAAGATACATAGTAAAGTTTAAACACACAAAATTGACCCTCATAATTAAAACTGTCTATAACAAGTTAAAATACAAAGCATAATAATGCTAAATGTCCAGGTTTGAATACTTAATTTGTACAAGTTTGAGTACTTGTTAGTCACAAATAAATGACTGAGGCTGAGGAACCTCGCAGAAAAACAAGTTCTTCCCACTGATAACATAATTATGTTACCTTATGATCTATGCACCTCAAGCTGGACTATTCTCTTGTTTATCAAGACTCAACAACTGGGATACCTTCTCAAAAATTTTATGAGGGGCATCCGGAAAGTAGTACCCGTTAGCGCCACATGAAGCGCTGATGACTCGGGTAGCCGCTGGGCAAGGTCAGACCGCGTCAGTGGCTTGTCTGCCTGCTCTGTGCGAGGTTGCGTGACGCTAGCATTGCCTGTGTTGTGTGTGTGATCGTGACACTCGTAAATTTTTTAAATGCCTCTTTTCCCTTATCTTTCTTTTGGCTATGTACATTTATATCACGCCTAATTTGGCTTTCAATCTTTTCGTCAGGTCTCCACATTTCCATACTGAACTGGGAATCGTGACGTTTATTCAAATTATGATCTTCACACGACCACATTGTTGGCTTCGAAACCACCTGAATTAAGCCTGTTAATTACCGCAACTTAATAGAACAAGGTTTATTCTTCCCACTGATAACATAATTATGTTACCTTATGATCTATGCACCTCAAGCTGGACTATTCTCTTGTTTATCAAGACTCAACAACTGGGATACCTTCTCAAAAATTTTATGAGGGGCATCCGGAAAGTAGTACCCGTTAGCGCCACATGAAGCGCTGATGACTCGGGTAGCCGCTGGGCAAGGTCAGACCGCGTCAGTGGCTTGTCTGCCTGCTCTGTGCGAGGTTGCGTGACGCTAGCATTGCCTGTGTTGTGTGTGTGATCGTTTAAAATGTTTAAACAAATTGAGAACTCCGCCAGTTGTGAAGTGAGGGCAGTGATTAAATTTCTTAATGCACGAAAAGTTCGACCTTCTGATATTCATCGCCAATTAACGGAAGTGTACGGAGACAATGTGATGGACGAGTCGTCTGTTCGGCGCTGGTGTCGCAACTTCAACCTGGGGAGGACGAGGAGCGTTCAGGGAGACCATCTGTCATTACAGACCAACTGCTGAGCGCAGTAGACGAATGCGTGAGGAACCTTTGGCGCATCACAATTGATGAACTCTGTGAACATTTTTCTAGTGTGTCTCAAACAATTGTTCATGAAATTGTCAAAGACCATCTGCATTATTCAAAAATCTGTGCAAGGTGGGTTTCTCGCATGCTTACACAGGAGCACAAAACCAAGCGTATGGCTGCAGCACTGATGTTTCTGGGACATTATTCCGATGAAGGAGACTCCTTCCTGACTCGCATCATTACTGGGGATGAAACATGGGTTTGTTATGCATCACCTGAGAGTAAACGACAGTCAATGGAGTGGCATCATGCTCATTCACCAACCAAACCAAAAAAAATTCAAGACAGTTCTATCCACTAGGAAACTCATGGCAACCGTTTTCTGGGATCGCCGAGGTGTACTGCTCATTGATTTTATGGCCCGTGGAGACACAATTAATGCTAATACGTATTGTGAAACATTAAAGAAATTACGGCGGGCAATGCAAAATCAACGGCGAGGTATATTGTCTACAGGCGTCATTTTCCTTCATGACAATGCCAGGCTTCATGCAGCTGCGATAACACAACAACTTTTGCAGCAATTCAAGTGGGAAACCTTCGACCATCCCCCGTATAGCCCGGACTTGGCCCCTTCGGATTTTCATCTCTTTACAAAGCTTAAAGACTTTGTAGCGGGAAAAAGATTTGACAGCAATGAAGAACTTAAACGAGCCGTGACTACGCATCTCAATACGCTGGTGGCGGAGAACTATGACGCTGGGATACAAAAACTCGTCCCATGTTATGACAAATGCCTAAATTTGCTTGGATATTATGTGGAGAAGTAGTGTAAAGTATGCTCTTTCCAATAAAAATGTGTATATTTGTTAATATTTACTCCTGTGTCTTTATTGCGCAAACGTGTACCACTTTCCGGATGCCTTCGTATATTTTACGGTCAGATGCACCTCATCATTTCAACTGGTTATAATCTAACAGTGACTTTATAGGTGCTGTCATGTGTTTTAGATGGTCATACACATCATACCCTCATCATTTTAATGTTACATTTAAAATTTGCCTTAATAGATGCATTCAAGTGTTATATATAGATACACCTTATGTTCTACAAAACCTCAAGCTGGACTATTTTCTCATGTATCATACCTTAACAATTGTGTTACCTTCTCTGAATTGCTTTCATTGTTTTAACTTGTTACAATTTAACTTTTAACATTAGTCCTTGTATTTGCTGTCATGTGTTTTATATTTTAACTAGTCATTTAACATGTAGGTGCTATCGTGTTATATATTGCTATTTGACAAGTTGTATTTTGCTCAGTTGATTCATTGGCTGATGATGATGCACAATGAGCGTCGAAACTAGTAGCAATCTTCTTTAAACGTTATGTGATATATGCTCACATCAATAAACATTCATTGTAATGAAAAGGTGGACCTTTAACATTTTCGTCCTGGGAAGATGTCGAAAGTCGGTAGACATCATCTGGAGGTTATGATTTTCACATAATTGAACAAGACGTTTTGCATTCTCATTGGTCTTCTTGTGAGCCGAGTATCACCCAGTGACGTGTCTGTGTTTCTGTTTCCGCCCTAGTTGTGTGTTGAAATCACCAGTAAGATCTTTACATGGTGTTCTGGAATTTTTTGCAATTCTGGTATCGAAGGTGTTCCACAATATCTCTGTTATTATTATTATTATTATTATTATTATTATTATTATTATTATTATTATTACTACTATTACTATTATTAACTTTATTGGCCACATTGGATCACTTGCGTCGTTCCACGTTTATTTTCTCTTTGAAGTTTGTATAGGTTGTTTCTTGTGATTTGCCCAGTACTTTTTCATTCACTTGGATTGTAATTTCCTCAATTCATCTGAAATGGTTATAGCCATTCTATGTGTCATTTCTGCTGAAAATATCAACTCTCTTGGTGCCATGCGGTAGTGCGAGCATCCACCCTTTAAATTGCCAGAGCCGATCTGGTCGGCCGTTAACAATCCAGTCGGAAGTTGCCAGAGCCGATATCCGATTATATCGGCTGGCTTAAAATTCTGTGATATACATAATTTTGAGGCAACCTATAGTGATGTGCATACTTTTGTTACAACCTGTAGTAAAGGGGCTACACGTTATTGTGTGCTTGGCCTTACTTTGGCAGTTCTAAGAGGGTGTTTTACCTTTCACAAGAGTCGTTTCCTGTGTTTACAAATACCGCTAACCGGTCAGTAAGAGATTGCTCCTTGCAGTGAGTGGATTTGTGACAGGAAAATGGCATATTGTTCACGCGATAATTTTTCAGCAGGTATTGATGACAATAAATTAATGCAGTATTTAGAACAGTGCGAAGTTAACGCGGATGATTTATGGGATAACGATAGGGAATTTAGTTCGGAGAGTAGCAACGAAATTATACCGGACACGTCCGCGCAATCACCGCAGCTAAAGAAGAGACGTTTAATTGTGTCTAACAGTACTAAAGCTACTCTGAATATGGTGGTAAATGAAACTAGTGATAATGAATATGATGATGATGATGATGTCTCTGGAGAACATTTTGTGGAAATTTGTCCCAATGAACCCGACAACATTCCTCAACCTCCTGTCTCCTTCAAGGAAGTTCTTGGACCTAAACATGCCCTACCGTCTGATTCTCCGCCCATATCACACTTCAATTTACTTTTCACTTACTCTCTGCTAAACCTTATAGTTACATATAGTCCTCTATCATTACCTAAATGCCGGTCTCCACGGGCCAACTGTAGCGTGCCTGCCTCTCACCCGGAGGTCATGGGTTCGATTCCCGCCCAGGTCAAGAATTTTCGCCTGGTCCTGAGGGTTGGTTCAAGGTTCACTCAATCTAAGTGACCCTAAGTGATTGCAATTGAGGAGATATCTGAGGGTGAGAGGGCGACCCTGGTCTGGAAAACCAAGAATAATTACTGAGAGGATCCGTCTCACTGACCATGATTCACCTCATAAACTGCAGGTACCGAACTGAGCAGCGGTCGCTTAGTAGGTCAAAACAAATCACGGCTTTAGTGCCATACATTTCTTAACTTCGTAAATTCTGTTGTATTGTAAAATTATTTTTCTAATATATACTACAACTGAAAACGAGAAACTATTCTTTTCTTAAAACAAAAAGCTATAATATCAACTACTATTTTTTACTTATTTAATAATTCAGAATTATTTTAATACTATGTTGTCCGCACGTAGAAAATTTGTAGTCAGTATTTGCCAAACACTGATACATACACGTTAATTTTATCGATGAGTAAAATTGTCTTGTTTTTATTAGTGACATATGTTTGAATTTTTATTTTTTACGTTTTTATTTTTCTTGTTCAAATTAGTTATTCTATAGAATTGTATTTAGAAATACATTATACATAATTGTGTATTCTTTTGTATCGTAGATTATTTTTTCAAAGTAGATATTGAGAGAGAAAGTGCGAAAATATGTTTCTCTTCCTAAAAATAAAAGTTATCGACAACTATAAATCAACAATAAAACGTCTTTGACTCTTTATATCATTCCAAACCAGTTTCTTATTCTACGTAGTCGATATGTAGAAAATTTCATGCCGGTATTTGCTATACACTGGTAGATATACGCGAATTTTAAAATACATGTGTTTCCACTGAAAACGGCCTGGTACTTTACAGTAGTAGAGTGGAGGCGGAGCTCTGGCCTCTTCCAGCTGGTGGGGAGCGGCCGGCCAGATCGGCTCTTGTCTCCAAGAGGGTTAAGAAGGGTGTTAAATTTGTTTTAATAATAAAATTTTATACATGAATTTTGTTTTTATTCTCTCTGCCTAGTAACTTGAGATCTTGCTGAATTTTGCATATCCATTGTCCTCCTGCCTCTCACCCGGAGGTCATGGGTTCGATTCCCGCCCAGGTCAAGAATTTTCGCCTGGTCCTGAGGGTTGGTTCGAGGTTCACTCAATCTAAGTGACCCTAAGTGATTGCAATTGAGGAGATATCTGAGGGTGAGAGGGCGACCCCGGTCTGGAAAACCAAGAATAATTACTGAGAGGATCCGTCTCACTGACCATGATTCACCTCGTAAACTGCAGGTACCGAATTGAGCAGCGGTCGCTTAGTAGGTCAAAACAAATCACCATGATTTCTCATCTCTAGTTGTAAAATCCGGTTTCCTGACAGTCGCAAGAAGTGAAAGAAATACAACATTCTTATCTCCTTCATTGTCTGGTGATTTTGTCAATCTTTCAATAGACAGTTTCACTATCTAGGATTCTTCAGACTGTTTCGATCAGATATTTTTTATTTTTGCAATTTCTGATGACTCTTCTTTCTTTTTTGAGGAGCTGATCAGTTCTTTAGTTTTTAACCCTTTGACTCAAATTATTTATAAGTCCTGATTTCTCCCAACTCGCATTTATTTCTGTCAGCATTCTTCACATTTTAAAACCTGGTATTTAGTTCTGGTTGTAACATTATGTACAGGAAGGAAGGTATTTACATGACACAAAATAATGTTTTTCACTTTCTTATCGGTATGTCTTGAGTGTGTGGAAGTGTTCCATGTAAATGCCTGGATAGAGAACTGGTTGCTTCTCACAGGTTTTACAGAAGTGGACTGTCTGTCATCTCCCTCCAGCGACTTTCCTGTCACTGCAAATCTTGCAATCCTTAGTTTTTCCTTCGGGATGGGAGTAGAGCAGGTGCAGCTTGCCATTCAGTCTCCTTTCTTCATCTGTTGAGGATGGTCTTCCCCTTTTCCTGTTCTGTGTATTCTGCACATTTCCTACAAGTTATCTTATAAAATTTTTCCTAAACTTCAGATGTCATTCCATTGTTACCATCTTTGAAGAGTAGGAAGGCACCCACTACCGTGATCTCCAGAAGCCAGAAGATCATTTTTCTCCACTACTTCACTGACTTACGTGTGAATGGTATGAGCTAGCATAGTGGGCCCCCCATGTATTGATTATAAGCATATATGGCAGTAAGTTTTTCTATAATTTTCTCGGCACCTTGACGTTTTATTCTTTGCACAGGCTGAGTGAAATTGTCATAGAATGTGGACAGCATAGCAATAATCCGCTTGTCCTTCCAAACCAAGCATGAAGTGTTATCTGTTCGGAGTACAATAATGTTATGTTATTTCATTCTCTTTGTTGTGACTTTTCTCACTTGTATTGGCAGACCTCTCCTCTTTACCATTACAGTGCCTGTAATATGAACCTTTAGTTTCAGTAGCTCAGTTCTAAGGTCGTAACTAGAATAGAACCAGCCCGTAAAGGCATGAAACCCAGTTTTGTTGGTGGCTTGCAAAACTTTTGTAACCAAATGAATATCTATCCTACAAGTGAAGGGTAAATCGGGCCTAACAAGTGATTGTGTGGTATGGTCAAATACGGTAGAGATAATACATGACAGTCTGTGAGATGTCGTGGGACAGCGATTAGAGCTCTGTCTAGCAGAGTGACCTGGAGTTACTGACTCTGTCATAAGAGTACGTGTATTTGTTTGTAAAGTTTATGGTGTTATTTATGTATTTGCAGTTCGTTAACTTAAGTAAATAGTAGTGTGTGTCATTTCTTTATATCTCCTTTCAACAAGAGTGGAAAGATGTGTGCTGTGTTTGACTGCAATAACTATGAAGTGCAGAAGTATTTGTGGCCTTTCTTCCATTTCCCTCGCGACAAGAAAATGTAAGTAAATATTGTGTTTGCATATATATTCTTCCAGTGACAAAGAGGTTTTTATAGTACTTTCTAAACTTCTGATCTGTACGACCCATATTTTAACTGGCTTAAAATATAAGCAGCTTATTTTATTGTATAGTGCAGCAGTTAACCTTCAATACCGATGTGTTGTTGTAGATGTGATCGGTGGGTTTTGAAATGTCTGAGAAGTGATTTGGATAAGGTGTACAAGAAAGAAGGGACGTTACGCTTGAGTAATTATTATAAGATCAGATTATTTCCAGGCCAGCGACTTTAGAAATCCCTGACTATACAGCCAAGTGTATGTTATGTTTCTACTCTACTTGTAGGTAAATATTCCTCAAAAGATAACTATCGACAGCATTTTCATGCTTTTCTTTCTTTTATCCCTCTTCTCAGATTAAAGCTGGGATCTGTACCAACACAGAATTTCCCAAAAAATAAGACATCAAATGCTACTGCCCCTTCTAAAAGGGGTCCTTCCAAGAGAAAAATACAGTAATGTACCGATTTGTTTATTGACAAGTGCCTTAATGTGATGATACATTGATTTTTAAATGAGGGAATAGGCCAATCCAACCGTAAACATTCAGGCAGAAATGCTAAAGCAAAAAAGGTAATGCATAAATGAAAGATCAACCCCTTTCACAGCAGTGCAGTATATGCCTAATTACAGTATTTAAATAATAACCTGTTAAATACAGTGGAACCTTGGATTGCGAGCATAATTCGTTCCGATAACATGCTTGTAATCCAAAGCGCTCGTATATCAAAGCAAGTTTTCCCATAAGAAACAATTGAAACGCAAATGATTCGTCCACAACACAAAAATAAAATTAATTATTCGCATACCACTTTTAAAACAAAGTATAACGTAAAACAAACTAAAGTTCACTTTTCCTTGCAGTGAAATCATTGTTGGTGTGAGGGAGATGAGAGATGACATGAGAAGAGTTACTGTGTAGCACGAATTTCACTAACGGAATCACTGCTATCTGTTGGCCCACTGTAATTGTTTTCTTTTAGTGCAACTTTAACGAGGAACCTGTCCATTGACTGTTGCTTTTGCCTCTTTTTGTGGCCTTCACAAAAATGTGACATTGCATTGTCACTGAGCTGATTAATCGCTCGCACTGCTACAGCCTTATTCGGGTGATTTTCTACAAACTTTTGCACCGTTTCCCACATTTTGCACTTCTCCCGAATCTCAGTTGAAGTGAGAGATTCCATTGACGTTTTCTTCTCATCTTCCCGGACGTGATCTCCATAGCCATAACCTTCGCGATGCAGGTCCATGAGTTCGTTGGCGGCCAGTTCCTGGCTATGTTCTTCCACCAGTTCTATAATGTCCAAGTCATTCGCCTCCACCCGCATAGTCTTCCCTAAGGACACAATTTCATCGACTATCGGCTGCTCGTTGTCACCAACAATCCCCTCAAAGTCACGTCCAAGCGGAAGTGTGAGTTCTCTTGGCGACTCCATCCTAGGCTTTATCGATGATCTTCAGGCAGTTCACGATGGAGAAATGATTTCTCCCAAACTCTCGGAGGGTAAGGTTTGTTTCTTCTGTCACTTCGAAGCATCGCTGAAATAGTGCTTCGGTGTATAGCTTCTTGAAGTTCGAAATGACTTGCTGATCCAAAGGCTTGAGTAGTGGAGTAGTTGTAGTATAATTGGACAGTTCTGCGGCCACCACCCCCACCGGCTCCCAGTGGCCACCTCTACCACCACCACAGCCAGAGGCCTCCCAGATGCCTCCTCCACCACCACCACCACCACAGCCAGAGGCCTCCTAGAGGCCTCCTCCACCGCCACCACAGCCAGAGGCCTCCCAGAGGTCTCCTCCACCACCCGCGGAAAATTTCAATTTGTAAACAAAGCCACGTGCTTTTTGACAGCTGTCATCGACAACAACGCATCGCTAACCTCAGTACTGCCATCTTGACGGGCCTAAACCTCAGTAGTACCAACTTAACCTAACTAGCGCGAGATTTGAATTGGTAAACAAAGCCACGTGTTTGTTGACAGCCACGTGCTTTTTGACAGACAACAATGCATCGCCAACCTCAGTACTGCCATCTTGACGGGCCTAAACCTCAGTAGTACCAACTTAACCTAACTAGCGCGAGATTTGAATAGGTAAACAAATCCACGTGCTTTTTTGACAGCTGTCATCCGCCATCTTTAAACCACAGAGCACTGTGCTGCCCTCTTTATCGTAGTAGATGTAAATTCGTCACCTGTCATCTGCAGTGCTGCCATCTTAACGGGCCTAAACCTTAGTGCTACCAACTTAACCTCACTAGCGCGAGATAAACAAATCCACGTGCTTTTTTGACAGCTGTCATCCGCCATCTTTAATCTATAGAGCACAGTACTGCCCTCTTTAGCTACTTACCTTTGAAATGTGGTGGCGGATAATTTGAAAAATTCTACATTCTCTTGTTTGGAAACAAACCCATGCGCTTTCTTGACAGCTATCATCCGCCATCTTTAATCCAGAGAGCACCGTGCTGCCCTCTTTAGCTACTTACCTTTGAAATGTGGTGGCGGCAAATTCCACGTGCTCTTGTTTGGAAACAAATTCCACGTGCTCTTGTTTGGAAACAAGCTCACGTGCTTTTTTCTGACAGCTGTCATTCGCCATCTTGCATCACAAACCTCAGTGCTGCAGTCTTTAGCTAGATACCTTTGAAATGTGGTGGCGGCAATTTGAAAAATTCTATGTGCTCTTGCTTGCAAACAAAGCCACGTGCTTTTTTGACAACTGTTATCCGCCATCTTTAATCAATAGAGCACTGTGCTGCTATCATGCGGGCAATTTTGTCAGCTGTCATCTGCCATCTTTCATCCACAGAATACCGTGCTGCCCTCTTTATGACATGTAGTAGCGGGCAATTTGAAAAGTTCTGTTAGCTGTCATCCGCCATCTTTAATCAAGAGAGCCCCATGCTGCCATCTTTAGCTAGATACCTTTGAAATGTGGTGGCGGCAAATTGAAAAATTCCACGTGCTCTTGTTTAGCAAACAAACTCACGCGCTTTTTGTCAGCTGTCATCCGCCATCTTACATCGCAAACCTCAGTGCTACACTCTTTAGGTACATACCTTTGAAATATGGTGGCGGATAATTTAAAAAGAAAAATTCTACACAGCCATCTCTCGACGCTAATTGCATAAGGTGGTGGCTATACATGACTCCTTAAGGGTGCTTACGCAAGATGGCTGCTATACACAGGTTCTTATGAGACGCCCTTGGAATGCTTGCGCAAGATGGCAGTTATACATGGCTCCTTATGAGATGCCCTAGGGATGCTTGCGCAAGATAGCGGCTGCTCTTATGGGACGGTTTAAGGGTCCTTGCACAAGATGGCTTGAGACGCCCTAAGGATGCTTGCGCAAGATGGCAGACACAAGATGGCGGCTATACACAACTCCTTATGAGACGCTTTAAGGGTGCTTGCGCAAGATGGCTGCCGCTCTTATGAAGAAAGCTAGCTTAGAGGCTAACGTGTCGTGCTAGTTCGATTCATTAAATTTGGGGCTTAAATGCGAAATGTTAAATATCTCGAAAATGGTGCACCGTAGAGCAAAACGGACAAAATTTTTCTGCCCAACACCCAGGTTCGCAGTATGAGGAACATGATAGCATAAGAAAAACATAGTCTATCAACGGTTCGGTTCCTACTTAGGCCCTTTGGCATTCGCTCTGTTTTAGCTTGTATTGAAGCGAGTCTTCATAACATGATCAGGTCTAGCTATGGTAGAGAGTATAACGTACCGTGCTGATTCGATTCATTAAATTTGGGGCTTAAATGCAAAATGTTAAATATCTCGAAAACGGTGCACCGTAGAGCAAAACGGATAAAATTTTTCCACCTGATACCTAGGTTTGCAGTATCAGGAACAAGAAAAAACATAGTCTAATGATGAGATCGATGGTTCAATCCCTACTTAGGCCCTTTGGCATTGGCAGCTATCTAATTCTACAAGATGGGGGCTATACATAGCTTCTTATGAGGCAGCTTAAGAGCGCTTGCACAAGATGGCTGCTGCTCTTATGAGACGCCCTAGGGGTGCTTGCGCAAGGTAGCAGCGACAAGACAGCGACTGTACACAGCTCCTTATGATACGACCTAGAGGTGCTCACACAAGATGGTGGCTGCTCTGATGAAGAAAGCTAGCTTTGCATCGTGCAGGTATCTTTACAGCACTAAACCTCATACCTTTGAAATGTGTTGGCGGGTAATTTGAAAAATTCGACGTGCTTTTTCTTAACAGCAGCTATCTTTAAACAATAGCGGCTATACATAAGCTGTTAAGGCCTCCTCTTATGTCAAGGCATAGCTCTATCGAACAAGTTTAAACCTGCATCGGGATAGCTAGAGTAAGCACGTGCTGCAGTGATGACGTCATTATGCATGTTTAGACTTCCAAATCACTAAAGAAACATAACAAGACTAGAATCGAACACTGCACTCTATGCTGTTAACTTTATCGTGTGATCGGAACATTGATTGAAGTGTTTAGAACACTAAATAAGTGATCAAGACTAAAATAGAACACTGTACTCGATACAACATGTGTTTAGAACATGTCAGGGGATACCTTTGTTCTAAGAAGATTAGATTACCGCACATTCCTTGTAGGGCTAATGAGCAAAAGGGCTAAAGGGCTAGGGTGCCTCTCCTCTCTTTATCCGGGCTTGAGACCGGCTCTACAACTAGAGGCGGAGTTAACACCCTAAGGAAGGGAGAATGTTGGGAAATAATCTATACGAATATAGCTACTTGATCGACTATATACTACAGATGGATGACTTAGGTGAGGGTAAGCGCTTACTTAATAATACCTACACGACATAATTCATGCTCTATTTCAAAAATATCTTCTTTGTACTGTGTGTAACCAGCATCATGATAGGCTCTTAGCAGTTGTAAACATTTTACCAGTACGTTGGGGTCTTTACAGTAGCTTATATCTACATACTGCCTGCTGTCATTTCTTGATGGATACAGTACTTTTGCATCCATCTCTTGGCACAGGTCAGAGTAAAGTGTATCTTCCACCGAAGTCCCAGTCAACATCCATGGCTGTGACAGTATGGAAGCTGCTGGGGTATGGGTAGTGCTGAGTAATGACATTCAGGAGCACGACTAGTGCTTCTGGGTGTTATGAAAGGTGCTGCTCACAGGGTCAGTCATGCTGCAATAGTACTTTCTGACCCAGTAAGGAAAGCAATGGCAAACTACCTCACTCCTCATCTTGCCTAGTACGCCTCATTTTGGTGCTGCCATTGGTTTTTTGGGTTTCCTTATAACCCCACAACCTTTGGTGGTGCTATTTGAGGATCCAACCAGCCTCTGGGCTGTTGACCTAACAGACAGACATATCTACATAGGGTAACAGAGGCTCGTTGTGAACTTTGAGTCTATATGCAGACAGTTGATGTGCAGGGACTTGTTTTGATGTAATACGTGCTTCAGCAGTAGCGTTTCTAGGTACAAACTTAACTTGTTTCGATAGCGATGAAGCGTTGAAATTTCCTTCTTCTTTACCTTGCATCTCTTCTTGAGATGTTTGCACTGCGACAGAACGTGTAGTAGGCTTAGGAAATGAAGTAAAATCATCAAGCTGTAATGGCAATGACACATTCAGATTTTCTTCTTCTACTTTCCCTTTATTACTGTTTTGATCAACATCATTATCCTTATTATCATAATCATGATCTTGCCTCTCTTTATCTTGA
The DNA here is from genome assembly GCF_040414725.1 of Anabrus simplex. Taxonomy (NCBI): domain Eukaryota; kingdom Metazoa; phylum Arthropoda; class Insecta; order Orthoptera; family Tettigoniidae; genus Anabrus; species Anabrus simplex. The sequence goes on from NC_090265.1 coordinate 1,577,632,689, forward strand.
AGTTTGTGCTTAGTAACAGAACTCGCAGCAGGTCTAGACAACAAGGGAGAATTAAAAATCTCTCGCAGAGGTGTACTTTTTAAACATAAATCAGTGTTCGCTGGAATATGGTTGAGCTCTTTGTATTTTGTTCCCGATGAAGCTACATTACACGCGGCTTCATGACGTTGAGCGTTGTATGCGTTCTTGAACTCTCTTCTACAATGTTTGCATTGAAAAATTGTCCTACATGATATCTCATGACGTCTCCTGTGATAGCTTCGGGAAAATGCTCTTCCACACTCTTCGCAAATATACCTAGAAATAGGTTTTCCCATGACGGACTTTTACCTTCTGCTAACAGATTCTTCTTTAAATCTACTTGACATTTGTTATTCTCTACTTCGATGATGCGAACAGCTTAGCGATTAACAGTAAACTAACACAAAAGCGTATAACCAAGGTAGCAACAGTAAGGTTTAAGCCCATCAAGATGGCAAGAGTGAGGTTAGCGACGTTCTGTTGTTGGATTTTAAATTCCGCGCTATCACATGCATAAGGTGGCAGCCTTGAGGTTTACCGCCGTAAAGATGGCAGCAGTGTTGTAGGGGTAGCGTGCCTGCCTATCATCCAGAGGCCCCGGGTTCAGTTCCTGGCCAGGTCTGGAATTTTTTACCTGGACGTAAGGGCTGGTTTGAGGTCCACTCAGCCTACGTGATTAGAATTGAGGAGCTACCTGATGGTGAGATAGCGGCCACGGTCTAGAAAGCCAAGAATAATGGCCGAGAGGATTCGTTATACTGACCGTGTGACACCTCATAATCTGCAGGTCATCGGGCTGAGCAGCGGTTGCTTGGTTGGCCAAGGCCCTTCAAGGGCTGTAGTGCCATGGGGAGGTGGGGGGGGGTGCTTATTATAACACTTGAACACGACATGACCCTTGAAGCCTACAGTGCTTTCATCAACACTCAGATTCTTTCCTGGAATGAAGTGTTCCCTGAATTTAATGTCAAGGTATGACACTATATTTCTAACCTTCAAACTTGTAGGTTGTGGGCCTGCTGTATCAGCATCAGGGGAAGAAAGATACAGATTCCAGAATATCTGTAGAAATCTGTCTCTAGAGAACACATCTTTGTAGAACACCTGCTATCCAACCAGTCTTCACTAAAATAATCCTGCCTTTCTGCCTTACTGTTCATCCCCATGTTGATAATTACACCTATAAATGCCTTCAGCTCTTCTAAAGTCACAGCTTTCTAAGAAAACCAGATTAGATGTTTTCTGAAGTGGAGTATTTTGCTGTATTTTCATTTCAGCAAATTTGTTTGTCTCGTGGACAATAGAGGTTAGCAATGGATCAGTAAAAAATAGCTGCCAGTACTCTAATTCTATATATTTTTTTGCTAGTTGTTTTACGTCGCACCGACACAGATAGGTCTTACGGCGACGATGGGACAGGAAAGGGTTAGGAGTGGGAAGGAAGCGGCCGTGGCCTTAATTAAGGTACAGCCCCAGCATTTGCCTGGTGTGAAAATGGGAAACCACGGAAAACCATTTTCAGGGCTGCCGACAATGGGGTTCGAACCTACTATCTCCCGAATACTGGATACTGGCCGCACTTAAGCGACTGCAGCTATCGAGCTCGGTAAATTCTATTTTGGGTCCATTACCACATCTTATGAATCCATTAACTAACATGTGAGGAAATTTGGGTAATCGTGCATCACCCATGATCTCCAAGGTATGTTTTAAGTCAGCACTGTATGACTGGGACGAGACGAGTCATAATATTATCACCTCCTCCATGATTTCTTGCGATTCTGATATCAACATCGTCACTTGAATCACTCGCGGATATATCACTTTCATCATCAGATTCAAAATTTTCATAACTTTCGTGGTCGCTGTCATAAAAATCTGCCGAAATAGACGCACGAATCTCAGCTTTGGTCAGACTGTTCACTGCCATGTTGCTTCACCGTGACTGCTTTCCATGGTCAAGGAAAAGGAGTTGTTTTGCCAAGCAAAGAGGAACTAAAACACTCCTATTTGGTTTCTTTCGGTTTCCGGAAGGGACCAGCACTTACCAAACAAAATACAAAAGCCCTGGCATGCCAGATAACCTAGCAATGAGCGGCGAAACATTGTGTTGACTCAGGATCGACACGAGCTGTAACACTTGTGACGGCTGTCGATAGATAAGTGGAAAGGGTTAATTTTGAACAGGGTTTCCTAAGCATAAGTGGCTTCCGGGATAGTTACGATCAAAGACTGCAACAGGACAGGCATGAAATTCTCAAATGTTGGCATCAGCAGTTTTATGAGAAATCTAATGGTGAGTTCCCGGATCCACCTAATCCTGAAGGCAACCCAACAGCAGGACCCATTCTGGAAATCACATCCAAGGAAGTCACCAGTGGTATCAATTGCATGAAGAACCAAAAAGCGCCAAGACTGGATAAATTGCCTGGTTACTTCTGGAAATTGAGAGAAATGAGAGAGACTGTAATTAATTTGTTGACCAGTTTTTTCAATGCAGTAGTAACCTCTGGCTGTATTCCCATTGAATGGGCCACAAGCATCACTGTGCGAGTCTTCAAAAACAAAGGTGACGCGGCAGACTGCTTTAACTACCGCCAATCCTCCACCTGTCGCGTACCAGGAAAATCTTTGAGAGAATCCTCGACCAGTGCCTGCACAAAATCATCAAAATTAGTACCAATTACTGCGGTATATTTTTATGAGCTGGGACAATGGACGCTATCTTTGCAGCTCGAATGCTCATGGAGCAACATTGAGAGAAACAGCTGGTGCTTCATATTGCCTTACTCGATCTTGAGAAAGCTTTTGACAATGTTCTGCATCTATTGATTGGTACACACTTCGCGACCATGGCGTTCCCAGAGCAGCTCATCAGCTGGGTCAGAGTTTTATATACAAACACCAGCAGTCGGGTACGCTGTACTGCCGGCACCTCAGACAGCTTCCCCGTTAAAGTCACTGTTCACCAGGGCTCAGCACCATCACTGAAGCTCTTCATTACCATCGTGGACACCATCACTGAGGATTTGCAACAGAGTGTTCCTTGGACTCTCCTACACGCCGACTATGTTGCGCTCACGAACACCACTCAAGCACAATTGAATGGGTGCATGCGAAAATAGACTAACCATCATTTTCTTAAATTTGAGCAAACGAGACTTTCTCACTGATGCATCTCATTTAATGGTGACAATATTGAAAGTGGGGGGAATGTGATTTTTTTTTTTTGTAATAAAATTTTCACATTTAGTCTCAGTCTTAATTGAACACCCTCAATCCTGGCTCAATCCAGTGGTATTTGAAGGGGCTCAAATACATCAGCCTTGTGTCGGTAGATTTACTGGCACGTAAAAGAATTCCTACAGGACTAAAAACCAGCACTGCGGCATCTCCAAAAGCTGTGAAAGTAGTTAGTGGGACGTAAAGCAAATAACATTATTAATTGAACACCCCTCATATAAATCAGAAAAAACATGTTCAACAAATCATTGTGACCACAGTTGTAAAAATTTCTGTAGCTTTTCTCAGAAATTGTATGTTTTTAATGGCATTCATTGATTTTTTATTAGTACAAACTCCAGTAATAAAACAAATCTACTGTTATTGATTTTGTAGATCTTCTTGTGTCATATTAGATAACTAAATAAATGCCCAGTAATACTTCTCAGATTTGTTTATAGAAAAGGATGATGAACTTATATTGTATATCCTTTTTATGTCAAGAGGAAGTTCTGGGCAAACCATCTTTACTATGTTAGATGTAGAATTAAAAAGAATACATTGCCTGCTTGCAATAGTGTGAGCTAATTAACCACCACCATCACCGACCGCCTCCTCCTCCTCATGAGTTTGTGTTACTCGTAAGATAAACTGCATTTCAAGTTTCAAGCTTTCTTCCTATCTATCACCCAAAATCCATAATAAACCTTACGGTATTAGCAAAAGGAAGTGAAGGACCGAATCCGAGCAAACCTACTTAGCTTGGAAGAGAAAATTGGCCAAGGAAAGTTGAATAGGAGAGATGCAAATGACTAGGCTTGCACATGGAAGTGGAGATGATGATAGGGGCTCATAGATGTCATATCATGCCTGCATATTAAGAGTTCTTGTGTGGAAGATGAAGCATATTTTCAGTAGTTACATTCAGTGGTTTCTAGTGTGCATGTCCAAGCATCATCTGACTGTAGCTGTCTCGGTGGGTCAGTGGTTGAGTATCTGATTCATGATCTCAAGTTCGTGGGTTCATTCCTGGCTGAGATAATCAGTTTTTGAAGGCCAATAAAAAAATCCTATTCTTTGTCATTGTTATTGGCTTGTTTAAGGTCTCATAGTAGCATACTCATTATCATCCGACTAAATTATATTAACTCATCCATAAGGACTGTCCAGTTTCATTCTGCTTAATTGCTGCTAAGCAGCAGCTCAGTTAGAATTCCAAAATTAGTAGACAACCTACCTAGAAGACACCATTTCAAGAGGTCTGTAGCTGAGGCCATAGATTATTGTTATTATTATTATTATTATTATTATTATTATTATTATTATTATTATTATTATTATTATCATCGTCCTCTCCCTTTTATATTTCCACTTGGTAAGGATGTGATGTGTGCATTTTTCAGGATTAAAACCTTTTAAAAAAATTAATTACAGTTTCTCTTTTGCAGCTTAACAAAAAACTACAGAAATAGGCCAAAGTACAAGAAACTCCTGGAACATCCGTTCATGAGAAAATATGAGACTGCAACGGTGGATGTAGCAGAGTGGTTTGCACAGGCAATGAAGCTGTGCGATGTTAATCTGTCGTGCAATTCTCCCGTCAGAAGGTGCGTGAGTGTGTTGCATAGCTTAAGGTTAGGAAGTGCACCAATAAGGAAAGTGGTATAGTGAAGAAACATGGCTGGTGTTTCCTCATTCAGCAGTGATTCACAAGAGCTGACAATGTAAGCCTTGTTTGTTATTGAACATTTGTTGTCTTTTAATTCATTGGGATTAGCTGTTCAGAGCTGAGGTGTCAAAGATGAAATAAAAATAGTTGTTGGAAAGCCAGGGTGGACTGTTGCATCTTTGTTAACTTCATTACCATTCAGGATAGTTTCATCTTCAGGTAGAACCCATCCTATATTACCTTCCCAGAGCACCTTGTTTCTTCTAAATTGAAATACCCTACTTGGAATTTTACAAATTATCTCAGAATTGTTAACTTACTTCAGCAGTATATACATTTAAAAATTTTTTTTTTTACTTGTCTATGTAGCATTTACCCCTTTGTTATCGAAGAATAAACAGAACTTAATACAGTGCTTAAGTACAGCTGCCAAGAACTTAAAGCAGCAGTTTGGGTAAAAAAATTAGTTACCCTTAAATGATGATGGAGGAATTAATTTTTTGATGGTTCATGGTGTGGGTTACTATAGTCATGTCCTAGTTCATGAACCATGGGCAGTGGCTGAGTGGCCTAGTAAGTGGTCCTGAGAGTCGGGATGCCAGTTGCTACGGAATAGGAGTGCGCATCTCGGACATATTTTGAGTCATGGCCCTTCTTGTGCTCAGGTGGCTAGGACTATACAGTCCACCAGTGGTTCCTAACCTGTTAGAGGAGAGATTCTCACTTGGGTGTAAGTAGGGTAGCATCCTACTTCACAAATTTACTGAGCTCAGAACATTACTATTACCCATTACTATGGGAGTAATGGTGTCCCACTCCCAATTGACAGGTGAGGGACTCCTTAGAAACAACTTGGCGAACAAAATGAAATTCCATGGGGACCCATCGATATTAATGGGGCTTACGGAAGAAAGAAAGTAGAACTGGCTGAGTCAGCAAAGAGGATGCATCTGGATGTGCCAGGAGTAAGTGATATTCGGGTAAGGGGAGATAACGAGGAAGAGATTATAAAGTGTACATGATTGGTGTTAAAAAGGGAAGGGTAGAGTGTGGGGTAGGGCTGTTCATCAGGAATACTATCGCATGCAACATAGTTTCTGTTAGGCACATAAATGAGCGAATGATGTGGGCAGATTTGGCAGTTGAAGAAATTAGGATGAGAATTGTCTCACTGTATTCACCCTGTGAGGGTGCAGATGAGGATGAAATTGTCAAGTTTTATGAAGCATTGAGTGACATTGTAGTCAGAGTCAACAGCAAGGATAGGATAGTGCTAATGGGCGAATTCAATGCAAGAGTTGGAAATGGAACTTAAGGATACGAAAGGGTGATTGGTAAATGTGGGGAAGATATGGAAGTTAATAGGAATGGGAAACATTTGCTGGACTTCTGTGCTAGTATGGGTTTAGCAGTTACAAATACATTCTTCAAGCATAAGGCTATTCATCGCTACACATGGGAGGGTAGGGTTACCAGATCCATAATAGACTATATCTTAACCGACTTCAAATTCAGGATATCTGTTACGAATGTATGGTTTTTTGGGGGGATTTTTTGATGATACAGACCACTATCTGATCTGTAGTGAACTAAATATCTCTAGGCCTAGGATAGAGAAAGTGAAATCTGTCTGCAATCAAGTAAGGGTAGAAAATCTCCGGGACGAGGAAATTAGACAGAAGTACATGGATATGATTAGTGAGAAGTTCCAAACAGTGGACAGTAAGCACATTCAGGATATAGAAAGAGAATGGGTGGCGTACAGAGATGCTGTAGCAGAAACAGCAAGGGAATACCTATGAATAACTGTGTGTAAAGATGGGAAAAAGCGAACATCTTGGTGGAATGATGAAGTGAGAACAGCTTGTAAACGTAAAAGGAAGGTTTATCAGAAATGGCTCCAAACAAGGACCGATGCAGACAGGGAATTGTACGTAGAGAAAGAAACAGAGCGAAACAAATAGTTGTTGAATCCAAAAAGAAGTCATGGGAAGATTTTGGTAATAACCTGGAAAGGCTAGGTCAAGCAGCAGGGAAACCTTTCTGGACATTTATAAAGAATCTTAGGAAGGGAGGGAAAAAGGAAATGAACAGTGTTTTGGGTATTTCAGGTGAACTCATAATAGATCCCAGGGAATCACTGGACAGGTGGAGGAAATATTTTGAAAATCTTCTCAACATAAAAGGAATACTTCCTGGTGGTGTTGTGAACAACCAAACTCATGGGGAGAAGGAAAATTATGTTGGTGAAATTACATTTCCGGACGTGTAAAGGATGGTAAATAAACTCCATTGTCATAATGCAGCAGGAATAGATGAAATTAGACCTGAAATGGTGAAATATAGTGGGAAGGCAGGGATGAAATGGCTTCATAGAATAGTAAGATTAGCATGGAGTATTGGTAAGTTACCGTCAGATTGGACAAAAGCTGTAATTGCACCTATCTATAAGCAAGGGGGCAGGAAGGATTATAACAACTATCGAGGTATCTCATTGACTAGTATACAAGGTGAAGTATTCACTGGCATCTTGGAAGGTAGGGTGCGATCTGTGGTTGAGAGGAAGTTGAATGAAATCCAGTGTGGTTTCAGACCACGGAGGGGCTGTCAGGATCAGATTTTCAGTATGCCCCAGGTAATTGAAAAATGCTCAGAGAGGATAGACAGTTGTGTTTATGTTTTGCAGATCTAGAGAAAGCATATGACAGGGTACTGTTGACCATACTGGGGACTGTGGCATTAAGGCTGGATTAATAATATCAGTTAAAGGCATTTATGTTAACAATTGGGCTGCAGCGAGAATTGATGGTAGAGCGAGTTCTTGGTTCAGGGTACTTACAGATGGTAGACAAGGCTGTAATCTTTCACCCTTTTTTGTTTGTAGTTTACATGGATCATCTGCTGAAAGGTGTAAAGTGGCAGGGAGGGATTCAGTTAGGTGGAAATGTAGTAAGCAGTCTAGCCTATCTACTTGGAGCCACCAGCAGTGCCAGTTCAGTATGAAAGATTTTGTCTATGCAGTGGCCTCCAGAGTATGCACTAGCCATGCGTCTTGGTAGGTGTGCTATTTACCAACTGATGAGCCCAAATTAATTCTCTGGGGCGAAACGCTGGCACCCAGGAATGAGTTAGCTGGAAAATTTATTATGTTCAATAACGGACCAACTATATTGTTATCATAAATTTACTCATTCGGGACAAATGTTTCAGGTTCTCTATGGGAATCAACATGTATATCATAAATTGATGTCAGTAGGTTAGAAATCCAAGAGAACTGAAAGTCAGATTGGTGATACAGAGCTGGAACATGTAGATAATTTCAAGTATTTAGGATGTGTGTTCTCCCAGGATGGTAATATGGTAAGTGAAGATTGAATCAAGGTGCAGTAAAGCTAATGCAGTGAGCTCGCAGTTGCGATCAACAGTATTCTGTAAGAAGGAAGTCATCTCTCGGAACACTATCTTTACATTAGTCTGTTTTCAGACGAACTTTGCTTTGTGGGAGCAAAAGTTAAGTGTACTCAGGGTATCTTATTCATAAGTTAGAAGTAACAGACATGAAAGTAGCGAGAATTATTGCTGGTACGAACAGGTGGGAATGATGGTAGGAGGGTACTCAGAATGAGGAGATAAAGTCTAAGTTAGGAACGAACTTGATGGATCAAGCTGTACACATAAACCGGCTTCGGTGGTGGGGTCATGTGAGGCAAATTGAGGAGGATAGGTTACTTAGGAGAGTAATGGACTCTGTTATGGATGGTAAGAGAGGTAGAGGGAGACCAGGACGACGATGGTTCGACTTGGTTTATAACGATTTAAAGATAAGAAATCGGTATAGAACTGAATGAGGCCACAGCACTAGTTGCAAATAGAGGATTGTGGCGATGTTTAGTAAATTCACAGAGGCTTGCAGACTGAATGCTGAAAGGCACAACGGTCTATAATGATGTATGTATATATGTATTAATTTTTTGGTACACATAGTTTTTTTGTTCTTCTCTCTGTTGTTTTTGTGTTGAATGACCAGCATTTGAAGTCGGAGAGTAGTTCTGCATGATGTCACTAGAGGTTACCCGCGTCGGTGCCTATAACTAATTTAGAGCGTACTGCAGCAGTAGCGAAGTATCAGATGTGAAAACACATGTTACACATTTGCACAATTTGTATATTTTTATTATAATGTAATATGCTATAAATTTCATAATGATCTCTATTGAGAGGTATTCAATGTTTAATGGGGCAAGAGTGGGTCTACGTATTCAATACACAAATTATTAATGGCAATATAACTATGTTTTCATTAAAAAATCCTTGGTTGGCAGTAGAAAAATACTCGTGAAGCTTTGTGAATGGGGCATCTATTCTGCTTAATAACAGTCGACCGAGCTCGATAGCTGCAGTCGCTTAAGTGCGGCTAGTATCCAGTATTCGGGAGATAGTACGTTCGAACCCCACTATCGGCAGCCCTGAAAATGGTTTTCCGTGGTTTCCCATTTTCACACCAGGCAAATGCTGAGGCTGTACCTTAATTAAGGCCATGGCCGCTTTCTTCCTACTCCTAGACCTTTCCTGTCCCATCGTCACCATTAGACCTATCTGTGTCGGTGCGACATAAAGCAACTAACAAAAAAATAAAAATAAATAGCAGTCGATCCATATTGACAATCGCCTATAATTATCTGCAGTTTTGTTGTTTACAGATGTCCTCCTCAGCCAACCTTGTAAGATTGTTAAACATCACAGCCTGTAAACTCTTATAAGTTACTGCAGTCAAGACTACAAATGGTTGTGTTCTACTCCTACAAATTTACAAACCACTGTCTATATATATTGTACCAGGAAAAGTTCGTGGGTATTGGGCATGAGAAGGACCTCAGATAGTGGAAGGTGATTTTGGAGCCGATACAGAGCAGGATAGAACCGCAGGGCGAATAATAGATAGTTATACTTTTGTTGACAATTTATTTATGATGTTCAAAGATTCATTGCCCTGCAATATTAATTTAGGACTCAAATCTTTTATCAAAATCAAAGGTTTAAACGGAGATCTTCTTGAAGTCAGTTCAAGAAAAAATAAATGAATATCACTATCCAATAGTCTTTTTAATTTTTATGAAAACACTAAGTATTTGTCTTGAACCAAGAGTCTTTCTAAGTATTAAATCCAAAAAACAAAAAATGAACACACGCTTATTATTGAAAAATTGAAATAAAAATTTAACTTCATGATGAATGTTTCTCAGTTCGTCAGCATTGAAATTAAGGATCATAAAACACTTGAAAACCCTAAAGTTCTTCTACTTAATGTGACCATGAATTAGTTATTAAATTTGAAAAATGAATCTATCACTAAATATGAACTTCTTGGTAATGATGAAAAGTTATGAAATATTGTTCACACGTAGCACTGAGAATATCACTGCTCAGGATTAATGAAAAGAAAGTCAGTCAGTGTGTGACTACTCACTTAGAAGAGAAGATTTTGCTTACAAATGTTGAATGGGAGTCTGGAACATTCCGTAGAGTGCGGACGGAGACTCGAACTCGGCGATGTTCCATGAAGAGACCACGTTGGTGTCCCTCGATGGGTACCATAGATGAAATGATGTCTGATGTAACTGGATCTTGAAGTATTTCACCAAGACTTCTGCTGCTCTGGGAGGTGATATTTGAACAGGGAAAGTTCAATTGGTGCGATTAGTAATCACAGATATTATCATTCACTGTCGTAAAACATAGTTTAGTTCGTATTCTAATTTTATGATGCTAAGTGAATAATTACAGTCCTTGCTGCATAAGACACTATTTAAAATCGTCACTGATAACGTCTATAAATACACAGTTCAAACACTTGAAAATGCAACGTGTAATAATTTTTATCACAGTCTCTGAACCAATATCGTAAACGGATAAAGCTGATTTTTTGATCGTGATTATATTATATTAGCATGAATTGTCTAATAAAAAGTTCTTAATATTCACCAAGTTTATTACTGGAGAAAGTCGTGTCCTGATATGGCACGAACACTGAGTAAATAAAGAGACACAGTTCAAGGATGTACTGTTTTAAAAGAAATGAGTCCTAGAATAATTAGGGTTATCGTAACTGATGGTTTCTGTTTATCACACATGACAGTTTGAGATATCGTAGTATTTCACTATTATGCAAAATTAACAAAATTCACATGTCATGCGCTAGTCTGTGAATATCAAATACTTGACTTCTCACTTCAATAAGTTCACAAGTGTAATCTTCCGAAATGTCCTGAATTTTATCGTAGTCGCGGCACGGTAGAATAAGTACGGTGCAACATCTTTTACAAGTTCACCGGCGATCGATTATGGCCATAATTACGGACTCACGAAACGCGACAGAGTGTACTTTCTTCGCGAACGAGACTGCACTGACAGACTGTACGAGGGTCAGACTGCTTCCTCTCCCTCTGTCACACACACACACACACACACACACACTGCTTGCCGGCCTTGACATAGTGGCATATATATCCCCGCCAGGAGGGGTGGTGCTATGAATCATGTGACTGAGAGTGCACATTCTTCTCAAACTTTAAATTGTAATAATTCAAAAACTACTTGACAGATTGACTTGAAATTTTCTGGGTTTTACTTATATAACGTCAGCTACAATTTAGCGTTGGTCCTGTTGCAATCGGTTAAGGCGTTAAAAGTTTCATGAAAGAAAAAAAACTTCGAGAAACGTCTCTAGGGGAGGCAAGTTACAAGCGGCAGGTGACGTCACTTGACCTTGCCTGGCTTGCTTGTGGAGTCTGGTAGTTACTGGAATGTTCCTTCGCTCAGCTGTTCACATATCGGAAGGGAATTGTATGCTGAAATAAAGTTTTTATTCCATATGTGCCAGGGTCTAGGCATTCCTGGTACATCATATAAAATAAGAATTCTGTTTGTACGTTGCTCAGAACTGAAAAATGAATGGTATTTGTGTATCAATCGTGTTCACAGTAACAAAGACATGCACTTTTTAATTTTCCTTCATTTGTCTGTCTGTATGTATTGTACCCGCTCAAAGCCTGCTTTGAGCAGGTACAGTATGTAAGGGCATCATGAGAAAATGGCTGAAGAGAATTTAATGAAAATCAGTATGTAAAGTCAGGGAATGATGCACTACAATCTAGGCTATAAATAATTGTATTCGCACTGAGTAAAATGGTAGTTTAGGGGAAGGTCTAACATTTAATTCTCAAAAGTATTTGTTATTAATGGTCCTATCGATAAATACTACATGACTATAAAGTTATATAAAATTACATTTTCGATCATTTATGTCTTACGCATTTTACATTACTAGCTATGATACTGTTTACTGGTCACAGTGTAGGTCTTATGGCGATGGTGGGATAGGAAAGGCCTAAGAGTGGGAAGGAAGCGGCTTGGTGTCAAAATGGGAAACCATGGAAAACCATCTTCAGGGCTCACGACAGTGGGACTCGAACCCACTATCTCCCGGAAGCAAGCTCACAGCTGCATACCCCTAACCGGTTGGCCAACTTGCCCGGTCCGGCCATGATAACAGATATTCGTGAATTTTGATTTTTGTTGCTACGTTCAAATCAATGCCGAACCATGAGAAAATGGGTCAACATAATTTAATGAAAATCTTTATGTAAAATCAGGGAATAAAATACTACAGTCTAGGTAATAATTAATTTTTAATCACGCTGGCTAAAATGGTAGTTTAGGGGAAAGTGCCTATAAAGTTTAATTTTTTAAATACGTGTGTTATTGTTCCTATCAGAAAGTATTACATACCATAACAAAAGTTATAGAGAATAGAAGTTCCAATCCTTTATGTCATACAGTTTTACCATACAGAGTATGATAATACAATAATGAATTTAGACTTTTGTTGTTTAATTCATATCAATGCCAAACATTGTTAACATGGAAATATTGTTTAATCGTGTTAACTGGCGATGATTTTTGTCATGGTTGTCTTAAGGCGTAAAACTGCGTAGTCCGTATCGACAAAGAAAAATGTGAAGATGATTATAAAAATGAGAAAAAATTGTAAAGGCTCAATCTCTTGAAGAACAAAACAAGAGGGGTCATGAAAGAAAGGACTGTCTTTACATTAGATGCTCTAATACCCCAGAATCGGATGAAAACTAAATGTGAAGGTCTACAATATCGAAAGCTCATAAAATTGATCAACAAAAAGCATTATATTGACCATTAGTGTGATGTGATTTGTCTCTTCTGCTGTCATTCATCTCCACTAGATGGGATTACTGCTGCGTCACGAGTAAAACACCTTGCCTGAATATTAGTGTAAAATAGCTGGGGAATTAGGAACTTGACACATTGTATGTGATTGGCCCGTCAACGACTGGTACTCCAGCTAGTTTGACTTAATAAAATATTTTCTTCACAAAAAGCATCAACATTATATAATAACTGGCAGACATTGGGGTCTTTTTTTAAAATCTTTACCATCGATATCAAAGATTTATGAATTTTTAAAGTCTTTTGTTTCATTGCATATTTTAGGTGTTTTATGATTTTCATTTTTTTTTAAGTGCCAGTTTTGGTTTAATGTAATGGCTGAGGATGACCTCATAGTTCAGTTCAAAACTTGTCCCATTTATTTCTTAATAATATAGCCAATGATTTTTTAAATGAAAACAGTTATATTTTCAGTAATTGTGTATTAATAGGGGGACGTGCTTTTGCCTCTTTAAACATATTATTTTATTATTTAAAGTGAAGGAATTCAGTGGTGTACTTTAAAATCTAACAAAATGCCTCAAAAGTGTTGTCCTTTTAAATGTAATTGTCCTTTTAAATGTAATTCGATGCGTGAGAATGCTGTCTTTCCACTGGTTTTCCGATCATTATTAAAACAAAGTAAATAGACTAGGTTTTAAGCCTACAAAATATAGTGTGGTTTGATCTAAGCATTTCAGTGTGAATGATTTTGAAGAATGAAAGTTGATACAGACTCAGAAATTTCAAGGATTATTGAGAAAAAAGAAACTACCTACCCAGAGCTGTATTTAAAGGGAGAAACTAAAGAAATAGTCATGTCATCCATGGTTCTCTTCTTATCAAAGAAAGAAAATGCAGACTTGCAGACTGAACACTTTAAGGCATAACAATCTATAATGAAGATGGATGCATGCTGCAAAATTTGTGATACAGTTCATTGGACTTGGAAGAATAATGAGATTATAGATTTTAAAGTGATCCAAAAAAGGAATGATGAAAGGAGACGTGTAATTGGTTGCTTGTAAAGCAGTACTTCCATCACTCGCCACCAAGTTGAAATTACTATTTTTTCCCTGACTGCCACAGAGGTATAATGGAACTCCTTTCCAAACATTAAACACCAGTTTGGCATGCGGCATTTAGCAAAGAGCTTTACGAAGTGGCTTAAATCTGAAGCGAAACACTGTGTACAACGTATGACATTGAAAAATAGTTTAGTAAACCACCTGTGGTGGTCATCTGCAAGTTGCGGAAGTGACAAAGATGAGGTCGTTGAAAGATTTGCATCTGCTCTCCAATATGTTTGTGATATCCATTAGTAGGACAATGACAGTCAATTCAAAAAATGTGAACAATGTTGCTATTGGAGAAGATAAGAGTACAAACAAGATAAAACAGTATAAAAATTCCTGTTATTGCTCATCGTTAATCAAAATAACTAAATTCTCTTGACGCATTTGCCTTAAAGCCACTAATTGCCATACCTTACAGAAAAGGTTTATTGTATTTTGCTAACAGCACAGCAATGTGTAATATTTCTTACATATGTACCCATCATATTCCAGGAATTGTCTGTATGCAATATGACACTATGTAAGAAAGTGTATTTTTCTTTTAACTGCTGTTGTAACTCTTTAGTTGCATGCATAATTATTAAATGTGTTGAAGTGTTCTAATGTATCAAGGCTCAAGATTACTGTATCAAAATTATTGTGTAACTTAATACAGTCCCTACTTCGCCTAACCTTATTTATCACGTCATTTTCATGTGGCAACACAAACATTTATTATCAGTAGATATATTAACAGAATTACCAAGCACCAGATTTTTCGTAGTTTCTATGACTTACAGATTATTGCAGATTTTACTAAATCAGAATGTTCTTTATAAATTCTCTATTTCTCCCGTGAACATGAAAAAAGTTTCATACATTGGAGACTCAAGTGTTAGAAATCAGTTCATTAAAAAAAATTAAAAATAGCAACATTTGCACCTTTAACAGCCAGCATAAGATCTTGTAAATTGCCAGCATATGCATTTGGTTTCTGTTTGTCTATGATTTAGTAATGAGTTGCCTGCACTGATTATTACTTCCATTGCATGTTTTTGCTGCAAATTTGTCATAGAACAAGTATTTATTTAGGTATTGTTAAAAAAATATGAACTATAATAGTAAGTTGTATAAACATAAGAATTAAGAGCCGACTGAGCATGTTGGCTGTATGGTTAGGGACACGCAGCTTTGAGCTTGAATTTGGGAGATAGTGGGTTCGAATCCCACTGTTGGCAGCCCCGAGGATGGATTTCTGTGGTTTCGTAATTTCACACCAGGCAAATGCTGGGGCTGTACCTTAATTAAGGCCACGGCCGCTTCCTTTTCACTTCTGGCCCTTTTCCATCATCACCATAAGACCTATCTGTGTCAGTGCAACGTAAAGCCAATCGTAAAGAACAAAGAATCGAGTAATCGTAGAGAAAGACAATCTGCAGTGAATCAGTATTATAGAAAGCAGTACACGGAAGTGTTTTCATGCCTGGGACCATCAAAAATTTCACCAAACTGTTTTCAGTTTTTCAATTAAATATGGAGAATGTAATGACTGGGTAATAAATTTTAAAAAATCTTCAAGAGTATGGATGCATTGAATGGTGCTCTCTCTCTCTCTCTCTCTCTCTCTCTCTCTCTCTCTCTCAACCATCTCTTACATGCAGAAGACCATGCTGCATCGGACTACCACCTTTGAAGTTTGGCATCTCTGTATTAACACAAACTTCACTCACATCATAGTTCCCTCCTCTCCTATTCTGGGAATTTGTTTTCGATTCACCGCTTCCACTTTGAAGGGCTCAAATTGGTATGGTTTATATCTAGAAACCATGATAAATAATCTACAATTGTGTCAGCAGCAAATTTCTCTCCTACTAACATAACATGAGTAAAAAGGACACGTACATACGCATGAAGGTTGAAGCATTGACGTCCGACTCAGCCTTACCGATAGTGACGGTGGCAGCTTTGGAGAAATACCAACTATGCGATTATTGCATTGAATGGGATGGGTCAAAATTAGTTCACTTTCAAATTTAATTCCCTCTCATTTTTGATGTTCAGTTAAAAACCCATTTTAACCCAAACTGCTCCTTTAACTATCTCAACAGCCATATACATTTTCTGTTATTGTAAATGTCATCCTCTTGTTAAATGTGATATGATATTGAGTACTCTGCCTTTCTAATTTTACTTTCTCACCTATATTTTGTTATCTTTTAATGAATTTTGCGCAACCAGTGCTGGTAGTAATCATGATCTTTTGTCTAAAATTAATTGTTCTATTTGGGACACTAGGTTAAGTACAGGAGAATATTGTGCTTGCTGTGCTTGTGAATTTTGTACTTGCTGGAAGTATTTCTAGTAATTTTACAAAGATTTAATGCTAATGAATGTAAATTATACCTCTTACTAGCGCCTTACATACATAGATTTTACTGTTGATATATATTTGCCTTCTCCTCCTCTTTTGCTCAACTTTGGAAAATGACAGTTGTGAATCATTTATTATTCCATTAATTGAAATCATTTGTATGTCTACCCCTTAGTCCTTGTTCCTTGATACGAGGTCAGGGTTTACCTGAGATGACTTTATTCTTCTTCTTCTTTCGGTGCCTATCCGTTTCGGATGTTGGCGATCATGATGGCTATTTTCGTCTTGTTTGTGGCAGAGCGAAACATTTCAACTGATGACATATTGCACCAGCCTCTAAGATTGTCAAGCCAAGATATTCTTCTTCTTCCAGGACCTCTTTTGCTGTTGATTTTCTCCTGGAGTATTTTTTGGAGTAGGTTGTATCTATCTGTGTTGCGCATTATATGTCCCAGATACTGCAGCTTTCGGCATTTCACTATCTTGATCAACTGAGGTGTTGTGTTCATCCTTTTCATTGCTTCCACGTTTGTAATTCTCTGGGTCCAAGATATTCTCAGGATCCGCCTATAAAGCCATGTTTCAAAAGCCTCCAGCTTCTTCTCTGTGTTTTTATTTAAGGTCCATGTCTCTACACCATATAAAACAACAGAAAATACATAACAGTGCAGAAGTCTGATTTTAGTCCCTAAAGTTAGATTGTGGCTTTTAAACACATTACTCATTTTCTGGAACACACTTCTTGCTTTTCCAATGCGTACCTTGACTTCTTGTGAGCAATCCCAGTCTTCATTTATTATGGTTCCAAGGTATGTATATTGTTTTACCCTTTCTATACTCTTTTGATTTATAACCAAGTTTATTCCGGAAATATTTTCCTTACTTATAACCATGAGTTTTGTCTTTGCGGTGTTTATTTCAAGCCCGTATTGGCTGCTGACTCTTACAGTTCTATCCATTAGTGATTGTAGCACTTGGATAGTATCAGCAAATACAATTGTATCATCAGCATACCGGATGTTGTTTAATCTCACTCCATTTATCAAAATTCCTTCTTCTATATCTTCCAAGACTTCTCTAAATATGTATTCTGAATACAAATTAAATAGTATAGGTGACAAGATACATCCTTGCCTCACTCCTCTCAGGATTTTGACTGCTTCGGTGTGTTCTCCTTCAACACGCAACACCGCTGTTTGATTCCAGTACAGCGTCTTGATGATTCGTTGATCTCTTTCCTCCATTCCAATATTTCTCAAAATATCCATCAATTTTTCATGTTTTACACAGTCAAAGGCTTTCTGGTAGTCTATTAAACAAGCAAATACATTCTTATTTACATCTCTACATCTCTGAAAGAGGACCTGCACACTGAACAAGGCTTCTCTCGTACCTACTGCTTTAATAAACCCAAATTGATTAGGAGCTATCTGATCTTCACACAGTCTGTATATTCTTCTGTGTATCACTCTCAAGAACACTTTCAAGAGATGACTCATCAAGCTTATTGTGCGGTAATCTCCACACTGGTTTGCGTTTTGCTTTTTTGGCAAGGTGATGAACTCTGATTTGAGCCATTCCGATGGAATATTCCCGGATACATAAATTCGATTGAAAATTTTGGTCAACCATTTTACATGATGTTCATCCATCAGTTTTAAGAACTCTGCTTCTACTTTATCTGGTCCCACTGCCTTTCCGTCCTTCATCTGATTGATGGCTGTTTGAACTTCTTCTTCTAATATATCTGTGCCACTTATTTCATTTGTATTTTGTGTAAAAGCACATCTCTTGTCATAAAATAAATCTTCTATATATTTTTTCCAGATCTTTTTCTTGTCTTCTAAATCCACCATCAAGTTCCCGGCTTCATCTATTAACTTTCCACCAGTGCCATTCCTGTATTTCCCTGTTACTTCTCTTACTTTCCTGTGTACATTGAAGCTGTCATACCTACTTTGATATAACTCAATCTCTTCACATTGCTCCACTTTTTCTTTTTCTTTTGCCTCCCTGATCTTTCTTCTGATGTCTGCATTTATCTTTCTGTATTCTGCAGGTTTTCCTTTATTGACTCTTCTTTTCTCCATTAGGTTCAGTATTTCATCTGTCATCCATGACTTTCTCTTTTTCTCCTCTGTTTTCATGTACTTTATAAAGTCTGTTTTTACAGCAAGGTGCCCTTCCTGATGCCAACCTCAGTTGGCAAGCTAATGAACATGAAATTAATTATGGTAGGAGATGGAAGGAATTGGCTGTGGGCTATGAATTGGAATTGTCTTGGCATTTACCTGGAAGTGAAAATATGAGACCCCAGAAAAGGATTCTCTGGTCAGCTGATGGTGGAGTTGAAACACATGCGTGTCCCTACTACAGAGCTTGATTCTATAGCTGTAGCATGTTACCACTTGCGGCCCCTCTGCTCGACACTTTAACGTAATTATTTAACTCAAGATGGAATCTTGAAAGTCATGAGTTATATTATGTTACGATAAAGTGTCGTTCTGATTGGGACTGTCATATTTACAGATTTACAGAGAAACTCTAAATGTGGTTCGACTTTTGTATAACATTTCATTTATGACAAGACTTTTTATTTATTTGAGAATCTTACTGTTCTGAGTCAAACTCAATACTTTCAAAGTTCTAACTTGAGTGAAAAGAATTATGTTAATTGTCGTTCTAATCGTGACTTCAAGGTTTTGAAATTGTGATTATTTGAAGTTTTCTCCAGATACTTTAGGGGCATTATGAGTCCCATATTAAGAGGGTTGATTACAGCCAGCTGGAGTTAGCCTTTTATGTATAGAGATATAAATGACAGATAAGCATGGGCACGTTTATTAGTGCTGCAGACCTTCATTTTGAGATTTACTGCTCCTAAATGGTTCATCATATCGACAAACGGATTGCACCATCAAACACCCCCTTTATCGTTCTACATGGTTAGTCCTGTAACATTTTCTCATATCTCCCATATTAATGGGTTAGATTGAGTTAGAAACTTTGAATAGGGCAAAGTTTGGGTACATTTTTAACACTTTACATTATTTTTTGCATAGTTATGTGGAAGCTAGAATAATGAAATTTGGCTTGTATATGGCCATGAATAGTGTGAATATACATGCCAAATTTGATGACTCTATCTTTCCTATATGTATGCCAAAGTAAAAAAGTATGAGTAAAAAATACATTATTTACGTAAAATACAAATACAAATATAAGGGATCGAGGTACGACAAAATGTCAAAGGACCAATGTTGTAGATCTCTTCATTCTGAGTTCGATTGTGGTGTCCGTTTTGTGATACAACTTCCCATTTAGCCACAAAATACATCAAAACGAAGGTCTGCACTGTCATTAACATTGCATCCATATTACGATATTTTCCGGGGGGTAAAAAGTGAAAAATTTAAACATATTGGAATTTTTCCGTCGGTTACAAGCTAAAACTTATAAGTTTGCCAAATTTCAATTTTCTAGCTTGTTTGGCAAATTGTGCCGCCGTCTTGATTTTGGGGTGAGGGGTAAAAAGAAGACTTTAAAGAAACAAAGGCTAAAATATATGCAGATTGTCATTATTACACCTGAAACGGTGAACTGTACGATAATAAGTATCATAATAAAAATATTTCAACCTCTACATCACTTCTTTTCAAGCCCCCCTTAAGTTGATTTTCCATGAACAAAAGTATTTGTTTCTTTACTTTTAACGAATATTCCAAATACCGAATTTCACGTTTCACGTCTGTAACATCTTCAGTTTTTGAGATATCAGTATCGTAATACAAATAATTCAACCGCATTTTCAGTCCTTTTTACCCCGCCCCCCTTAAGTAATTTCTCCATAAACAAAAAAATGCAAGTTTCTTTATTTTTAACCCTCCGGGAGCCAGGAGCCGATTTGGTCGGCCACTCACCATCACCTGGAAGAGGCCAGAGCTCCGCCCCCACTCTACTACTGTAAAGTGCGTGGCGCGTTTAGTGGAATTACATATATTTTAAAATTTGCGTATATCTACCGGCGTATGACAAATACCGGCAAGAAATTTTCAACATGTCGACTACATAGAATAAACAGCTGATTAAAAGTGATATAAAGAATCAAAAATGTTTTATTGTTGATTTATATTTGTCGATAACACTTATTTTTAGGAAGAGAAAAACATTTTCGCACTTTCTCTCTCAATATCTACTTTGAAAAATTATTTATGATACAGAAGAATATATGTAATGATGTATTACGTATTTCTAAATACAATTCTATAGAATAATTAATTTGAAGGAGAAAAATAAAAGCATAAAAAATAAAAATTCAAACATATGTCACTAGTAAATACAAGACAATTTTACTCACCTAGGAAATTCGCGTATATCTATCGATGTATGGCACATACTGACAAGAAATTTTCTACATGTGGACAACATAGTATTAAAATAATTCGGAATTATTAAAAAATAAAAAGTAGTTCTTAGAGTTTGTTTTCTGTAAAAACCTTTTCTCATTTCCGTTTCTAAAACCTATTTGAAAAATAATTTTACAATACAACGGAATATATGTGACTAAAAAATCTATAGCGCTAAAGCCCTGATTTGCTTTGACCTACCAAGCGACCGCTGCTCATTTCGAAGACCTGCAGTTTACGAGGTGAGGCATGATCAGTGAGACGAATCCTCTCAGTCATTATTCTTGGTTTTCTAGACCGGGGTCACCCTCTCACCCTCAGATATCTCCTCAATTGCAATCACTTAGAGTCACTTAGGTTCAGTGGACCTCGAACCAACCCTCAGGCCTAGGTAAAAACTTTTGACCTGGCCGGGAATCGAACCCATGACTTCCGGGTGAGAGACAGGCACACTACACTTGGCCTGCAGGGACTACACTTAGGTAATGATAGAGTACTATATGTGACTATAAAGTTTAGGAGGGAGAAAGTGAAAAGTAAATTGAAGTATGATATTTATTTATTTATTTATTTATTTATTTATTTATTTCTTTCTTTCTTTCTTTCTTTCTTTCTTTCTTTCTTTCTTTCTGTCATGCCTTCATTTGTGGCGAAGTTAAAGCTCACGGCCCTCTCTTACACTTAACCACATATCTAATAAATTTTATAAAACAGAATAATGAAATAATTTAACAAAATATAAATCCTAACCTCATTCATTCTTCCATTCATACTGCCATTCATACAAGCTGGTTATACATTTAATAAGTAATCTCGGCAAGACCGCTTGAAAGAAGCTAAGGAAGTGCAATTCCTAACACTAACTGGAAGGGAATTCCATAGCCTTTCACCAGACACTTGAAAGGAGCGGTTAAATGAAGATGAGCGATGCACACGAATGAGAGGAGGAGAGTAAATTAAACTTTGAGGATAAATACTGGGGTTTAGATTCATTCAGCAGACGAAATACAAGAGTAGCAACATGAAGATGTCGTAGTTTATCGATTTTTAACCAGGAGAGAAGTTCATAATAGGGGGAGATATGAGTTGAAAATTTAATTGAAAATATAAACCTAATGCATGAGTTCATTGCCCTCTGTAATTTTAGTGTCTGTTCCATGGTGGCATCTATCATTACAATATCACAATAATTAAGTATGGGAAATATGAGGGTCTGGATAAGTTTAATTTTCAAGCTTAGTGGAAGAAGTGATTGGCGAATTTTGAGAGGGTGAAGTGACGAGTGAATTTTCCTACAGATGCTTGTTATGTGCTTACTCCAATCTAGTGTGTCACTTATGATAATTCCAAGATTCTTTTACCGACTTCTGAAATGGTATAGCTACACCACAAAGCAAAAGTGAAGGCAATAATTTCTTATTAAGGATATTTAACTGCCTTTGTTGCCCTATTATAATAGCTTGTGTCTTTTAAGGATTAATTAATAAACAATTCTTATTAGAATAGGAGCTAATCAGATTTAAAATGGAATTCATCTGATGAATTCCAAACTCAATATCAATAGCTTTACAGTGATAATATATTTGTAGATCATCTGCATATAAATGATACTTACAGTTACTGAACTGAGAAGATATATCATTGATATATAGAGTAAACAGAAGTGGTCCAAGCACGGGTCCCTGTGGGACACCAGTTTGCTTCGTCTTCCAGTCTGTGGTAATGCCGTTTATGACAACACGTTGTCGCCGATTGGAGAGGTACGAAGCAAAGAGCTGAATAGCAGAGGAACTCAGATTAAATCTTTGTAGTTTTGCTAATAATATGTCAATATTTACTGTGTTAAACGCACTACTGAAGGAGAATCGGACAGGTTTAGGTCCAAGAAGTTCCATGAAGGAGACAGGTGGTTCAGAAATGCTGTCGGGTTCATTGAGAGAAATTTCCATAAAATGTCCTCCAGAGACATCATTATCATCATCTTCGTCATCACAATATTCACAGTAGCTTTAGTGCCGTTAGAAACAAATAAATTCTCTTCTTTGGCTGCTGTGATCCCGGGGGCATGCCCGGTATAATTTCGTCGCCACTCTCTTGCCTAACTTCACTATTGCCATCCCATAAATCATCCGAGTTAACTTCCTATTGTTCCAAATACTGAATTAATTTATTGTCATCAATACCTGCTGAAAAAATATCACGTGAACCACTTGCCATTTCACTGTCACAAATCCACTAACTGCAAGGAGCCATTTCTTACTGACCGGTTAGTGGTATTTGTAAACACAGGAAACGACTCTTGTAAAAGCTATAACACCCTCTTAGAACTGCCAAAGTAAGGTCAGGCACACAATAACATGTAGCCCCTTTACTACAGGTTGTCACAAAAATATGCACGTCACTATACGTTGCCTCAAAATTATGTATATATCACAGAATTTTAAGCTGGCTGATGTATTCGGCTCTGGCAACTTCCGACTGGATTTTTAAAAGCCGACTTGATCGACCTTGGCAATTTAAAGTGCGGGTGCTCGCACTACCGCCTGGCTCCAAGAGGATTAAAGGAGATTAATAATACCAATTTTCACGTCTGTAACATGTTAAGTTTTAATACTGTAGATATGCTCAGTTTTTAAGGTATAGATGTACTTATTTGAACAGTTCACCTCCCCCCTTTTTTCTCCCCCTTAGTGTCGGAGTCCAAAATTCCCCCCTTAGTGAGCACCTACACTGTAATATAAATGTATCCCCAAAATTTCATTTCTTTATGTCACGTAGTTTTAGCTGGGCGTTGATTACAGCCAGTTAGAATTCGCCTTTTATATATAGGGATACACATACATACATACATACATACATACATACATACATACATACATCTTGGCATTGGTAGTTAAAAGAAAATATTTGTAATTCCTTTAAAAAATGCCTTTCTGTACTGCTTGTTTTAGGACTGTATTTACAATGTGAATTTAACAGTTTCTTCTTGTCCGTTTCACCCACTTTGGAGTACGATAGATCAATCAATGGTTAGTGAGTCGTGTTTTCTTGTCCTTCCAGTACTTCTTCATCCTTTCAGATCTTGCCTTCCTCTCTTCTTCAGAAATTCTGTGTAGTCTTTTGGGCTTCACTCTTATCTTTGGTTATCTTTGATTATTTTCTTCGCGGATCCATCTACAAGCATCTCTTCTGTAATTTGGAACTCTCATAGGTCCTCCTCAGTTTCCTTAAACCAGTTCGGCTTGGTTTTCTTACTCCGGAAATAGTAAAAAATTATTTATCTCCAACTTTTCCATTGGACCATATGTAGTTGTAGACAGTGTTTCTGCAGCATGAAGGGCTTCAGGCTTGAAGGCTGTTTCTATTTTGGTTCGTCGCGATTCCATTGCTTTCTTCTCTAGACCAGTCCAACTAATCCATTCACCAAGGTATTTGAAATCCCGGATGATCTCTATTTTTTGTTCCTCCACTTTGAAATATTTTGGAAGATTCTTAAAGTTGGTTATTATTTTGGTCTTTCCAAAGGCGATTTTGAGACCTATGTTCTCTGCCTGCTTCAGCAGTTCAATGGACTGCTTGTTGACTTCCTCCCATGTCTCAGCTAGTAAGGCCATGTTGTCTGCAAAAACTAAACATTTGATCTTACCCTTGTGTACCGATCCCTATCGAATTCCACCACTGGTTGTCTTATCCTATTCTCTGACTACCTTCTCCAAGGCACAATTGAACAGCATGGGGGACAGTCCATCACTCTGTCGAACACCAGTTTTGATCTCAAAAGGAGCCGACAATTCTTCCATGAATTTGACTTTGGAATATGTATTAGTGAGAGTTTCCCTAATGTGGTTTGTTGTTTTGTTGTCCAGACCAAATTATTTTGAGTACAGAAAGGAGATCTTTCCGGTCTTTACGCCTTCTGTAAGTCAATAAAGGTGATGACATATGATTTTGCCCTAGATTTCTGGTATGCTATAAGATTTTTAAGGTTCAAGATCTGTTCTGGACAGGATTTTCCCCTTCTGAATCCCGCTTGATATTCTCTCAATTTATGATCTAACTGTGGTTCTGTTCTATTAAGTAAGGCCTTTGAGAATATCTTATATGTAATATCCAAAAGTGATATGCCTCTATAGTTGTTGGGGTTCATTTTATCTCCCTTCTTGTGGATTGGGTGGATAGGGGCCGTCTTCCATTCTTTTGAAATCCTTTCTTTGACGCAGATTTCTTCAAAAACTTTTGTATGGATTCTGTTGCTTCCTTGTTGGCATTCTTCAAAAGTTCGGCTGATTTTCTCCCGATGCTTTTTTTGTTTTTAAGGGTCGAAATGAACTTTTCTAGTTCCTTAAAGGTTGGTGGCTCTGAGTCGGGATTGGTATTTGTTGGGACATTAAATGTCATTTTTTCAACTGGCATTTTAAGTTGAGGAGATTTTCAAAGTAGCCTGCAGTTATCCGTATTGTTATGGGACATATTTCTGTTCTTGTCCCGTAACTGTGGAGTCGGTGCCTTGTACTTCGTTGTTCTCTGTTTAAAGATTTTGTAGAAACTTCTTGTCTTGATTTTAGTAAAGTCCTCATCTTTTTGAATAAGCATCTTATTTTTGCAGGCTTTTTAAATTTTTATTGACCATCTTTCTGATGTTCAAGAATTTTTGTCTATTGCTTTCTGTTTGTTGTGACTGCCATTTGTGCCATGCTTTCTTCTTTTGTTTCAATGGATTGTCACATTCTTCTGATCATCAAGCATGATTTTTTGACTTTTATTATAGGGGCTAATTGTTCGGCTTTTGATAATATGTTCCATTTTATTTGATCCCAGTCTTGTTTATGTATATCCTTTGACGCAAGATGGTATTCCTTTGAATTTAAGATTTTCTCTGGGTCATATCATTTACTTGTAAGAAGGGCCTTGTCTCTCCTTGTGGGGATGAGTTTGATCTTTATCTTCGACAGGCAATGATACAAGTCTAAATTAGGTCCCCTGAAGACTTTGACATTTTGTATCTCGCTGTTGAATTTCCATCAAATAGCCACATGGTCCAGTGGAAATTCACCCAAGTTGGGGTTTGTTGAGATCCAAGTTTTTTGTTTTCTAGGAAGCTTTTTAAAAGGTGTGGATTTCAGTATCATAATATTTGCTTGGCACAACTCTATAAGTCTGACACCATTTTGATTGGTCCTGTTATGCACTGGGTATTCCCCAACTACATGTTGGTCTTTCTCTCTTTCCCTATCTGGGCGTTGAAGTCTCCCATTAGTATGATGATGTGTTCTTCAGGTACCCCTTGGATGACATCGTCCAACTGATCCCAAAAAAAAAAAGAGTTCCACTTTCTCCTTGTTCTTTCTGTTGTCCTCATTTATGGGGGCAGGGGCATTCACGATAGTGTATATTCTATTGGTAGATTTGAAAATCAAAGTTGATAGTCTTTGAGACTCAAACTGGACTATGGAATCCAGGACATTCTTGTGTATTATGAAGCCAGTTCGTAGGTGTGGCATGTTTTTATGACTCTTTGACCACCTTTTCCCTTGTATATCCTGAACCCGTCAGTTCAGTGAATTGTCATTATGATAATTTAATGATTTCTGAGAGAGTCAGTAAGGTGTTTTAACTTTCCAGTTTTAAGAAGAGAATTAGCATTGAAGGTGGCTATGAAATTCGGTTATTTGCATTTGATTTTGTTAGAGGTTCCAAGACGCTCCAACTCATCTCTGTGTAATGCTGCAGTCAGAATCTGAATGTCTGCTTGTGCACAACGGTGCACCTGAGGTAATTCGTTTCACATTACACTTTCCCATGAACGATAAACATGAGTTTGAGGTAACTACTTGAGTCACCAGTTTACAACCAAGGTTGTGAGCCCTGGAGGTTCCTTCCAGCTGCCCCTAACCTGGGGTGCAGACGCTGACCTAAGGCCGCCCAATCTGGGAACAGACGCCTGGGGAATTTTATGTTCTTCAACCAAGATTTGATTCTTGGAGGTAGCTCATCCACCCTGTCTGCCGTTGGGAGACTTCTCTTCATCCGCCAATGAGACCGTTGACCAGTTTTTGCCTAGTAACCCTAGCCAAGGTTTGCCCCCTTCGCCATCTCCACCGTACTGAGGGTTATCTTCTCCACCGTAGATGCCATTGAGGACTTCACCCTTAACCCAGGCTAAGGGCCCTCCATATTTATGACCCCTGGAGAGAGGGTGTCCCAATATTTTAAATCCCCCAGTAATTGGGCTACCTGTTGGTGTGCAGGTTGTATTGGGTATTTCAACCAGCCCTACAAACTGTAGGGGCCCTCTATCTGCCACCTGGGGACACGCTCTGTAGGGGACGGGTTCTCCTGGTTACTTTCGGAAGTTAACCTCACCCACAGAGATTTGACAGCTTATTGTAATAACTTATATTTTGATTTATATTGTGGAATCTTAATTGTCTGGCCAGGTTTATTCTGCTAGAGTAATTGAGTAGACTGTACAGCCAGTGACTCTTATGTCCGCAGCAGGAAATAATGTAACACCCTGAAGGCGCCAGTGGCTTGAGCGGAGGAGCTCCTTTGGGAAGGTGGAGGTCCCTCATTTGGAAGAAAAACCACTGCACAGCGTCTGTTCTCTTATGTTAGGAGTGGCTGCAAAAGGGGTCTGTTCTCATGTTTGGGGTGTCCTGAAGATATCCTCGCATTTTGTATAAAATACCTGTGGTGACAGGTAGAGACCCACATTGTTCAAGGTATATTTAGTTGTATCAATATGCAGTTAACTCGTCTTTATACTGATATAAATGCTAGGGCATCCACTCCAAGCGATGTGCACGGTTTTACCCAAACGATGAAGAAAACGGGACAAGGGCTACCAACGTATGATTGACATTGGCTAAAGAAGCTAAACCAGTTAACATCAAAATGGATCATTCTATCCACTGTCAACATTTGGTCAATGACAGACCAAAACCAAGAAATGGCTGCTTATTTAAAGGAACAGAATATGGTCATAGCTTGCATTCAAGAAACCAGATGTACAGGTGCAAAATCACGTGATCCAAAGAAGACTACAAGCTTATCAACAGTGTCGGTGAAGGTTAACTTGAGGACCAATTTAATTTGAGTTGCTATGCTCCACAGATTGGCTACCTCGATGAAGGGAAAGACACATTTTGGAATGCCCCCGAATCACACGTCAAAGCCGTTGACGATAATGAAATTCATTTCATTGGTGGAGATCTTAATGGACATGTTGATCATGCAAGGGGTGTCTTTGAACAAAACCTTGGAGGCCGTGGATATGGTTGCCCAAACAATTACGGCATTCAAATCCTAGAATTTGCTGAAGCGTAGGATCTGTCTGTAACAAACACCTGTTTTAGAAAGCAAATTTCACACCTTAACGAAGGGAGGCCAGATATAAACCCTATCAATTGTTAAGCTTATTTCTAGATCTCACTTTAAATGACCTTAGAACTGATGTGGCGGCTGTAGCACAACGAGTGGTGGCTTGCTTGAATCATGTGCATAAAATGGAGAGGGGCGGTAGGGGTTAGCAGGGAGAATCACCTATGGAGCTATAGCAAAGGAGGGGTCCATTAATTCTTGGTTTTCATCATTTCCAGGTTTCTGATATTGAACTGAGTAACATAGTCCATGTTAATATTTTCGGGACACATTTGTATTTTTCCACCTTACCAGGTTATAAGCAACTGCAGAGCCAAGCATAGTAAACAGTCTGCTACAGGAATCTAGTTTTATAAGATTGCACATTTTAGTATATAAAATTATAAACAAATATAGCACAATGAGGTTTTAGTGTAATTTTATTTTATTATTGTAATATAAGTTCAAACTGAACAATTTAGAATTTAAACACCAGTAAATTTGAATGTATATAGTTTCAATTCAGTTAGTATATTTGTCCTTGAAGATCAGTACTATTGAACTGTCACAATGTGTTAAAATATAAAGGAATAATTTAAGCAATACCAAGCAAACAAGAAACAAAATCGAAACCAGTATCTCAAGATGAAAAACTTTGAACGCACACAAACTTTATTTCTTTTTCTTTAGGTTCTTTTTAATTGTGACATTGACCCACAAGTTTGTGAACTTGTTGAAATATGAGACAATAACTTAGTATTTTATTTAAATATATATTTTAATATAAGGTCTTTAGGAGCTAGTGCTACAAAATGTTGATGTATTTTTATATTTTAATTGCCAGTTTTTCATGACTTTTATGCAGCTGATGATGGCGCCAAAGTAACGCCGAAACTAGTACTGCTAAATAAAATTAATATGTTGTAATATATTCAGACAACATTGTTTTGTATTCAATAGGTGGAACTCCTAAAAACTTTATAAGTATTTGTGATCTCGGTTCAATACAGATAAAATAAAAGATGAAATTTCTTATGTTACACAAATATACTCTACAAGTTTGCCATGCTGACAATCATGTCACACAAGATCTAGGGCATGTAATCAACATCAAAGACTAAAATGTGCTACTGTTACAAACAGGAAATTATATACTACATCGTTGGTAGGAGTATTTCTTGGTTACATGCAATAAGGAGTTCCACCTCTACTTACATTCAGTCCCATTCATAGCGCATTCCCCACTATCACTACGGAAGAAGTGTCCACTGCAGTCAACAAAATGAAGTCTGGGACATCACCTGGTGCAGAGAAATCATAGACAGTGCCTTGTTGAGCTGGTGGATGCTGTGGGCTATAACTATTTAAACTTTCACAATTTGCAGCCAATGATAATAGAAGTTTCCCAGGCTTGTAGGTCGTTGTCCAGTTGAGGAGCTTCATACCAAATTGATGCAGATGGAATTTTCTTTAAGAACAAGGTATAGTATGGCTTACTGACTTCAACAAGATTATTGAGGATGACACAGCACCCAAGGCCTGGCAAATCAGTATCCCTAGTCCAATTTGGAAAGGAAAAGAAGACATGAATGCTCAAATTGTATGTCAATCCACCATTTATGCCCTACTATGAACATTTTTTTTTAGCATGTTATCAATGCAAAATTACAAAACATCTCACCTCACCTAACCAGTGTGGCTCTTTGTTAAAAGGAGCAACACACACAATCTCTGCATTTCGTCTATTGATGGAAATCCACCATGAGAAAAGGGAGACAGTTTTCTGTGTCTTTCTTATTTAGGAAAAGGCATTTGATAGCGTACCACATTGCCTCATTTGGTTGGCAGTGAGACTACACAATGTACATGGGTCAACGGGTGAAACTTCTGTGCTGAAAGTCTACAAGTTCAGTACAGTGTGGAGCAGGAATGTCGGGTCACTTCTAAATCAGTGTTGGTATCCATCAAGTATCAGTTTTGTCCCCATTGCTCTTCGTACTCTGCTTGAACACCATCACAAATGACATCCAGGCGTTATTATACACTGACAGTGTCATGCTAGCTAACGAAACGCGTAATGGCCTCGAACAGCAAGGAAGAGTGTGGAAGTTGTGTCATGAAGAATTTCGAATGAAATTAAATCAGATGAAGTCAAGAGTACCTGGATTGCGGTGACCAAACACATGACACAATCGGTGTATGCGGGGTTAAACTGAAGAAAGCGACCCAATTCAAACACCCAGGTTAATGCTTCACCTCAGAAAAAAATAAGTACCAAGTCAACCATAATATGCGCTAATATCTTATTATTATTATTATCATTATTATTATTATTATTATTATTATTAAAGCGTCTTTATTGTGGTGAAGTTAGGGCTCCCGGCCCTTTCTTACACTTAACCACTTCATGTATATGCAATATAATTTTTACATAAAATTTAAAATTTAAACATATGAAATCTTTACAACGTAAAGTAAAACTAAAGCAACTAAAGTATCACTAACTAAACTAAAGTGAGTAAAGTATAACTAAAATATAAACAGGAACACATTACAATAAACAACCATATTCACTCTCATTCATGCATCCCATTCACACAAGAAAGATTGGAAGTGCTTATAAGATGACGCTGGCAAAGGATTTAAAATTTTGTCTTAGATTTAACTTCCCTGATGTCATTGGGGAGTTCATTCCACCAGCTCATGGCGGTGATCATGAACGATCTGTTGTAGGTTGCGGTTCGATGCACAGGAATTTCTAGCGTACAGCCTGACCTGGTATTGAACAGGTGTAGGGAACTAAGGTAGCAAAATCTGGTGGATAGGTAAGGAGGAGTGTTTTCAGAAAGCACTTGATACACCAAAGTAGTTGTATGGAGTCAACGTCTGTCATTCAGTCGTAACCAAGATAATTATCTATAGTAGCTGCCTCTGTGGATCAGTGGTAGAGTGTTGGCCTCCGGATCCCAAGATAGCGGGTTCAAACCCGGCAGAGGTAGTCAGATTTTTGAAGGGCGGAAGAAAGTCCATTCGACACTCCATGTCGTACGATGTCGGCATGTAAAAGATCTCTGGTGACACATTTGGTGTTTACCCGACAAAATTCATTAAATCTCAGCCACAGACGCCCAAGAGAGTTTCGGTTTACTCGGTCTGCCATCTAGTGGGGGCCTAGAGTAAAACGGAACGTCGAAATTGACGAGCAGACAGCCAGATGGCGTCAAATTGAAATGTCTGCACACGGTAGCTGAGGCCATACGATTATTATTATTATTATTATTATTATTATTATTATTATTATTTTATTATCTATAGTATGGGGATACATGGGCATATGGTCGTATGTCGAATGCATACCTGATGCATGCATTTTGGGCACGTTGCAGTCTCATGCCTTGCTCGTTATTGATGTCAATAAAAACTGTATCACAGTATTCGAGACTTGAAAACAAAAGTGATTGAATGAACTTTATTTTCAGGGACCAAGGAAATATATTTTTAAACCGCTTCAGGAGATGCAGGCTTTGATATATCTTTTGGCACACTTTCGTCACATGTTGCGACCAGTTCAATGTTTCGCTTATAGTCACACCAAGATTCATAAATGGTTCACAATATGGAATGATGGTATTGTTTAGAGCTACAGGATTAATTTCGTATTGTTTTAAGACGTGTAAGTTTTTCGAAGTACCAATGATTATTGCTTGCGTTTTAAGAGGATTAATTTTGAGATTGTTACTCAATGCAAGATTACTTATGAGACTTAAATCTGTGTTAACTTGTTGTACAACGCTCTGAATTTTATGAGTTCTAACATCAGTTGTCAGCTCGAATATATCATTCATCTTATTAATCTAACAAATCAGTTTAATTATGTAAACGTGTCTGATGAAACGTGTTGTCAGATAACTAACGGAATTCCAACACATTATCTAGTGTCATTTACTAAACTAGGTGTAGAATATTATTCATGAAGATTCTATCATTTATTTTACCTACTGGAATTATATGTGAAGAAATTATAATATTTGTGCATAGGATTCAGTGAGTGCCATGTATTTCTTCAACAAATACTCAACATTATGGTAGAGCTGTAGGTTAATGTTAATCAATATCTTACTCAACTTTCCCTACAATGAATTATTTCAATGATTTACTAGTGCCATAACTTATTATAAGCTTCACCATATGTCTTCATTCATGTTGGATATAGAATACCTGTCAACGATTATACATCATGGTATCAAGTATATTACTGGTCCTGGATTGTGTCAATACTGTTCTCTTTATCTTCACAATTAATCATTCCCTTCCTTACCGATGAAACAATACATATCACATTTATTTATCCTTCCTCATATTCATTTACTATTCCAACATCATTCTCTTCATATATTATTATCATATTTCTTCTTCCTCTTCCAAATAATTCTTAACTATACCTTAATTTGATGCTTGGAATCCTCTATCAATCAATCAATCAATCAATCAATCAATCAATCAATCAATCATTCATTCACTTGTTTAATCCATTTCTTCTCAATTAATCTCATTACCATTTTATATTACTCTCAAATCCCTATATAATTCTATTCTGATTTTATATGGCACTGTTTAATCTTCACACTACAAGATATTAACCATCACTCACTTATAACCTTAATTATTCTACCAATATGGATCTCATAATTCCTATATAATAACCTCTTCACATGCTTAAATATCACTGCAATGGCACTTACGTATTGTTCACTTCTCATTTCCTATCAAGGATTGGTTATGTTATTCAGATGACTACCTATTATCCCTGTATTCTGACACAAGTAAAGCGATAATTCGCACGAATCTAACATATCTGAGCTAATTTGAAGATCACAACGTTTAACCATCTATTCACCATCAGAAATTGATTATTTTACTATTTGCAAGGTTTATCTAACTTACTGCGCTAAGAAATAAGATATTTTTCTGTCAATTCCACCGGGATTGAATTAGATGCTCCAGGACATCTATGGTTCGGGCTCGGCAATTACATCCTCTCGCTGGCCATTAGGATGCTCTGGAATAGGTAAGGTTCCTTTGCCGTCACCTCAGCTCTGCCTCTTCCATACATCTCGCCATCGTCTTCTTAGAACGTCATGAGAGCCATGTCTTGCACAAATATAATAGAAATAAGCATATACGAAGTTAGCTGCATCATAATACGGAATTCATACCCTTCTAACATTATAGCTTCAGTGTGAATTCTGTCGTTTTAACTCTAGTCTTAATAGCATTTGTAGACTACCAAAATATCTTCCACTGTCTCAGATACAGTACCGGTATCTGTATTAAAGTTGTTATATTATGGGTTAATTTAGCTATTCCTCCATATCCTCGAGATTTTCTTCCTTGTAATTGTGTGAATGGTTATCCCTTGTCGTCTTCTTAATCCAATGTATGTACTTCTTTCTAATTTTCTTCTTGTGTCGCAGATTTATGTACGGTTTCCATTATAATGCGCTCTCCAATAAGTATATATATTCTGCCGATCTTCATCCTTAAATGAATTTCTTTCTAAGTCTTGAAATATTGTATGTGTTAGGTATCACCAGATCAACACGACCGTTTCTCAAGCTTGCTTTTTTCTACTTTCCTTTTTTTTAATAGTAGTGTGTTAACAATTCTGAATTCTTTCTTTGTCTCAGTCACTGCCACCTTGATCTTTTCTACTTCGATCTCGTAATATATTGTATTTCATTGATATAGATGACTGAGTTTATGCATCATATTTAACTTAGATCTTGGTAATTGCATCCATTTTAGGTCCATTAAATTATCATTTTATGACAGTGAAATGGCACAGTATATTATTAATCAACTATTTTTAATAGCTGCCTCTGTGGATCAGCGGTAGAGTGTCGGCCTCCGGATCCCAAGATAGCGGGTTCAAACCCGGCAGAGGTAGTCGGATTTTTGAAGGGTGGAAAAAAGTCCATTCGACACTCCATGTCGTACGATGTTGGCATGTAAAAGATCTCTGGTGACACATTTGGTGTTTACCCGACAAAATTAATTAAATCTCAGCCATAGACGCCCAAGAGAGTTTCGGTTTACTCGGTCTGCCATCTAGTGGGGTCCTACAGTAAAACGGAACGTCGAAATTGACGAGCAGACAGCCAGATGGCGTCAAATTGAAATGTCTGCACACGGTAGCTGAGGCCATACGATTATTATTATTACTATTTTTAATTTTAATTTTGTTTTTTAAGGAAAATCTTTTTAATAAGCACTTCATATTGTGTAACTATTGTTTTTAGTTTATGATATATTGTCCCCTTTTCCGGGGTCGCTCAATCAGCGAAGCGAGAGTCCCAAAAGTTGGACTGTTCGCAGGGCCAACTTTACTATTTCTGGACCGACCTTCAGAAAATTTATTTTTGCAGGGCCATAAGTGACTGGATAGGTGACATAACGTGGAATAAAAATCAGAACAAAATAACAACACTATTTATTAAAATATTAAAAAAAAGAACCCAGTCTGGACAATGCAGAAAAAAAATATAATATTTTCTTCAACATAAATCAATTGCTTCTCGTTAACATAAATGAATGTAAGTCCTCGGCATGCTTAGAGGTTCCATTAGATTCAGTTACATCTTCAATGAAACTCCACCCGAAGTCATACTCTGTAACATTTGACCAATCACAAATTTAGTGATATCATTATGATCAAAAACAAAATGCTGCATTAAACGTGAAATTACCGTATTCCCTTATTTCATTAATCTTTATAAATTATTATTCCTCATCATAAGAGTTTGGGTAGCTTCCCATTAATTAATTCTTTCCAAATTATAGTGTCTTTTGTCAGAAAGTATTATTATTTTCTTTCTAGAAGTTTCCCTTATCATGCTTTAAAAGACTCTGTACCATTTTATAATAAAACTATTTTTCCCATACTCTGAAAATCTACTTGTAAAACGTTTGGAAATCTCAAAACATCTCAAAAATACTTTGACAAATTTCCTTACAAATTCACTGGGAAATTATCTTTACAAATTTCATTTTTTTCCACCTTTTGAAAATTCATTACAAAATTCTGTAACACGTTTGGAAATTCTTTTATAAATTATTTTGGCACATTTTTGAAAATTCTTTGGCATATTTCCCCTCTCTCGCAGATTTTTCTCGACTGTATTCTTTTTACACATTACATGAAATGATTTCTCACTGACTAATACATTGTGGATAGATAGAGCATCACGTAGCACCACGCGTAATCAACAATAACATCATTGGATAATAAATCACACAAAATCACTAAAAGAATAAACATTCATGAAAATACAGGGATAAACTATCGCGCAATAACATAATCTCCCCCAACTGACTATCAGCAGATTTTATCACACTGTCGAAAATATTATATTTTATTATTATCATTTTATTTATTTAATTATTATTATTATTATGTCTCCCTTTAGAATTTGATTGAAGACCCTCACAGTATTAACCGATCATAGTAAGAATTCACCATGACTAGAGTTAAACGACAAAATATGATGAGTAAAAGAATAATCTCGAAGAAATAATCACCACCACCATCGGTTAAAGAACTTCGAAGAACGCGCTCATAACCCTCAGGGAAAAGAAAATAATAATCGAGTCATACATTACACAATACCAGTTGTTGAGTGAAGAAAAATAACTATTATTATTCCCTAAACACTATTTCATCACCATAAATCACTATAATCATCACGACTGACATGCACCCTAGTGGTCCCATGTCGTCAATTATCATCATAAAAATACATCATCACAATAATCGCTCATTTTTAATCCTCAACAACCATTCAGAATTTCCGACTCTTCATTATTATTATTATTATTTCCCTGATCATGGCTCCTAGAAGCGTCTTCTCGATGAGCTGCCTACTGTTCACAGCAATCACCATCCCTTCTAAGCTCAATTTTTTTTTCCACAAACCAGTCGTTCATTAAAACTTTGATTTAATTATAGTTTTAATTTTATATATTTAATTTCATCCTCGTCATCATTATTATGAAGTCACATTTTATTATTATTATTATTATTATTACTATGATTATTATTAGGCTTCATTCCCCCATAATTCCTTTTGAAGACCTTAATTGTTCGTGACCTTGTGAAAGTCGCTGGCAACTGGGGTTATTCATCACTGAATCAAATATCAATATTCCAAGAGCATGCAAAAGAAGAGAAAATTGAAACTAATAAATCAATGAATCCATGACTTCTCTACCATCACCACCACTTAAATACAGACATTTCTAATGAAACTACATTTCATTAAATAAGAATACAATCTAACTAGCCATCTACTGAAAGAGAAGAAATGTGACAAAGGTACTTATTGTTCCGATGTAAATCTCTGGCGTCTGGACGTAGCTATAGATGTCGGTTCCTCTCCTTCACTATGGTGGCTTATAGACGAACAAATTCATCGCGCTGGCGTGCACACGTTGGCTTAACACATCATGACCCTGGCGAAGTACAATAGCGTTGCATCACTCCAGCAATGTTTCAGAAAATTCCAGGATTTCCTTCTGGTTCGCTCCATGATGACGGCTGGTCTTCGCGGAGATAGCTGAAACTGAAATTGTGTATTAAAAATAGGATCCACACTTACTGTATCTCACTCAATTGTCTTATGGCACTTAACTGGCGCAATGATGTACACTTAGGTTCAGTTCTACCAAAAGCTTCGAATTTCGAGCACATTTACCAGTCTACAGTACATCTTTGAGCTGACGGAACATTATATTACTGGTAAAACGGTGTTCATAGGCCAGGTTTATTCTCAAACATTCTCTCTAGATGGTCATCCTCCCTTGTAGTTCTTACTGGAACATTCTACAAGTTTCTGCTGCAACACTCAGCGTAATGAGCGCACTGACTGTCTGTGGTTTTAGAAAGTTCCACCCGGGAAAATGTGCGGCTGTAATAACATCGCACTATACTGAGTTGAGTTTTAAAAGGTTGAATTAGCACTCATTAACAACAGTCACCGTGCAATACAAGAAATAGACAGTTAATACCACTATTTGCTAACTCTTCTGGAGAATACTGTTCGCTGTCCTTCCTGTAACTATACGAACTTTCGTCTTCTCTCTCGAGGCTAAAACTGTTCGACAGTACCATTCGACTTTCTTCCAGAGACTCGGCTTCGACTTCTTTCTAGCAAGATCCTCCGACCATCCAACACCTTCATTGATTTTCATTGGCTGTCGACAATCCTGCAATGTGATTCGTCCTTCAAACTTGTGAGTTGATTTCTCTGGAATGTCGCTCCCCTCTTGGCTATCGG
The DNA here is from genome assembly GCF_040414725.1 of Anabrus simplex. Taxonomy (NCBI): domain Eukaryota; kingdom Metazoa; phylum Arthropoda; class Insecta; order Orthoptera; family Tettigoniidae; genus Anabrus; species Anabrus simplex. The sequence continues at coordinate 1,577,670,365 of NC_090265.1, forward strand.
CGTGCTAGGTGACGTAACCTCGTGACGTGGCGACCTTCATCAGCCGCTGACCCAGTTCTCACTCGCCCGCAGCGGAACGGCACAGTAATCAGCTGATGCTCGCTCGCTTGTAAACCAATATTTCATTACAAAATATTTTTTTTTTGCTAGGGGCTTTACGTCGCACCGACACAGATAGGTCTTATGGCGACGATGGGACAGGAAAGGCCTAGGAGTTGGAAGGAAGCGGCCGTGGCCTTAATTAAGGTACAGCCCCAGCATTTGCCTGGTGTGAAAATGGGAAACCACGGAAAACCATTTTCAGGGCTGCCGATAGTGAGATTCGAACCTACTATCTCCCGGATGCAAGCTCACAGCCGCGCGCCTCTACGCGCACGGCCAACTCGCCCGGTTTACAAAATTTTACCAATTTCCCAAAATTCAATAAAGCACCATTTGAACGGGTACAATATATTTTGCTGAGGATGACCCTAAGGCCAGGTCCAAATATGTCTGTCTAAAATTTCATCTTAATTGGATGTAATATTGCGTATTGACTAGGAGGATCATCATCATCATCATCTTCCTTCCAAGTATTGGGCCATGTGACCCGTTACGGTCTTGCATTTTACTTTTTGCAAGACTTGAAAGCAGTCAAATGTCCTTCCGACGGGTTGCTAGCCTGAAGGAATGACTAGGAGGATAATCAACACAATTTTGTACAATTTTAAGTAGATCATATCAGGAAGGTTGATGTGCAGAAGAAGAAATTCAAGAATACCCCAATAACAGAGAAAATGTGAGAATCACGCCTGCATGTATGGGCAAGTACTCCGTTGTTGTGAAACCCTAGTTGCAAAGACTGCTCTTCAGCTCAAAGTGTGAAGTTGCTAACTGTGAGGATGACCTGAAACATGCTGGTTGGACAGGGTGAGAGATGACATGAAGCTCACAAAAGTAAACAGACAGACAAAAACTCACTTTAGATGTTCAAGGAACTGGAACAAGAACATGTGGTGTGTATAATGTGAGATCAGTATGAATGAATGAGTCGAGAGCAGCAGTGGAAGTTACTTTGTTGCTGCAGATGTTCAGTTGGTCTTACAGTGTGCTAGATGATCAAGTGGCCTCTGAACTGCAGCTGAAAATCTCAAGAAAGGTGAAGTGTGACAGTTATTTATTTATTTTTTCCTAGTTGTTTTACGTCGCACCGACACAGATAGGTCTTACGGCGACGATGGAACAGGAAAGGGCTAGGAGTGGGAAGGAAGCGGCCGTGGCCTTAAGGTACAGCCCCAGTATTTGCCTGGTGTGAAAATGGGAAACCACAGAAAACCATTTTCAGGGCTGCCGACAGTGGGGTTCGAGCCTACTATCTCCCGAATACTGGATACTGGCCGCACTTAAGCGACTGCAGCTATCAAGCTCGGTAAGTGTGACAGTTAACTGAAGAGTTGGTATTATACATGGCATCATCATTAGTATGGACAGTCTTCAAAACAGCACATGTAAGTGTCAGTGGATTATTTGAGGTTCATTTGCATCATTTTCCAACTCCGGTTTCCTGGATGTGATGCAAAGAACTTGCCACTTTTCATTTTCTTACTTCATTCCTCATTTCTCAATGTCTGGTCTTACAATTGAGGCCCATAGAATAGCAAAGGCATATGCGCCGAAAGGTAGTTTTGAGAGAAATGCGATTAACGCTTTACTAAGGGGCATGTGCGCCAAAAGCTAGTTTTGGAGAACAATACGATTAAAGATTTACTGCGCTTTATTAAAAGAATCGATGAAGACATTACGAGGTGTTCAGATGTGAACATAACGTATTAATAGTGTAAAGTATGATTGCAAAATGCAATTTGACAGATATTCAAGGTTTCTGAATGCTAATTTCATTGACATTGTTATTTAAATAAGGTATGCATTAATGGGTGTGATAGCCGAAACTTTAAAGTTAACATTTTGCAAGAATTCTAATATTAATCGTTAATACAAATAATAATATTTTGCAAGAATTGTTCTAATATTAATCATTAATACAAATAATAAATACACAATAAAACATAATGAATAAACTAATATAAAGAAATATGTAACCATGAAGTATAAAGTTTTGTGCACCGGAGATGCCTAAGCACTGGTCCAGGTTGGGTTGTGCTGTGAGGAACCGTCAGTAATGTAAAGTGTCATCATCCACTGCTGCCTCTTCTTTTCCCTCTGGTGTGTGATACATGTTTTCTTGTTCAGTAAATATACATGTGAAGGATGCATGATGATGCGCGGGAATGTACGGAAGAAGTGAGCGAAGATATGCAAGTTTTTCTGGTGAAATAACAACAGGTTTAGTGTACTTATTCGGTAGACTGACTGTCAGAAGATTGAAATGATGATCGTAGCCCTTCACACGTCCTGTTTTCAGATGCACTTGATAAGGTTCTCCACTGTAAGTAGGTTTAATGCCAAATCCCATTTCGTAGTTGCTGGAGAAAACAAAAACTCTTCCCTCTGAAAACTTGGCGCTCGGAACTTGCTGCTTCGTTATGTGCTGTTGCAAAATTCTTACATCTCTAAACTGATCTCTCATTACCATAATGACATCAAAAGGATTCTTCCTTCTGCAAATTCTTATTTGTTGGCTGTACTGAATCCCAGTAAACACTTCCATTCTCCTAAGATACAATTCACCGAGCTCGATAGCTGCAGTCGCTTAAGTGCGGCCAATATCCAGTATTCGGGAGATAGTGGGTTCATTAATGAATTTTTTGGGCCAGAGTTTATGAACCAGAGCTCAAATGCCAATCAGTGGAATCGCAACATGTTGGATCTGTGGTAAGACTGAAGGTCTGACCAACCCTTCTTCCATTAAGTTAATGGTTGTTGTGGCTTATGACCACAGCGAAGTAATTTCTGTCACATTGTTCTACTTGTCGCATAGAAGACAACCTGCAGACACAGCCAAGTCATGCTTCTGGATAGTGCTATTATTTCCTATGACATTGTAACAGAGCATACAACAGGGGGTATACAGAAGCTGCTCTAAGTTTGAGAATTGGAAGTATTCAAAACACCTACGAAACCTGCTGGACCAGTTTGAGCGATTTCAGCCTAATATCCAAAGAAAAGAACCATTGTGTGGAAATATGGGATGTCTCGATTCTCATGTGATAAGACAGTATTAAGTTCTTCTCACATTGTTAACAGCATGTTGAGGGTACTCTGGGAGACTACTTTGAGGGATCATAAAGTTATTGTGTATAGCTCTCTTGGTACTTTAATGGTAATGTATGCTTACCAAATAATATGTTCATTCACATTCCTATTGTACACATAACGTGCATTGTACTTGCATTCCCCCGTACCATACATTGCCCCCATTGATTTGTGTATTTCCATATTTTGTGCCAGTACAGCATTCTTACAAAATATACTGTTGTCCATGACCTGATTTGTATTTCCTAGTTGATCTGGGGTTGTTCATTCTCATCTCATGGCTATACCACTGGCCTGTTTTCCTGCAACAATAGCTGGCTTTGCTCCTTTCATTACATTCCTGATTTTATTTCTCTTGGTTTTCTAGTTCATAATTTTGATGAATTTCATTTTTACTGTCTGAATTTTGCTACTGCACTTGTTTAACGCGGTTTTGTTTCTATTCTTTGGTAAGAATTGGTACGAAGTACCAATAAAACATGAGTCTGCTGTTCATTATTTCTTGTTTGGTAGTGTTGTCCTTTGATATGATGCTTCCAAGGTATTTGAAACTTTAAACTTACTGTAATTTGGTTCTCTCTAATAAGATGTTTGAACTTGTACCTTGTGTATTAATTACCATTTCCATAAAATAATAATAATAATAATAATAATAATAATAATAATAATAATTGTATGGCTTCAGCTACCGTGTGCAGACATTTCAATGTGACACCATCTGGTTGTCTGCTCGTCAATTTCGACAGTCTGTTTTACTCTAGGCCTACTAGATGGCAGACCAAGTAAACCGAAACCGTCTTGGGCGTCTATGGCTGAGATTAATTTAGTAAGCATGGCCTTTATTCTGTTTTGATGCTTCAAAGTCATTTCCATAGTCATGGTTTAGTTAACATCTAAAATCCCTTGAGCTGGTTGTTCCAGACATTCATTTATGCTTATATTGTCTGCAAATATCATTGATATCTTTGACATATTTTAATATGATCTAGATTTTGATTCCTATAGGGAATATGAAATATTTGTCCTGAATAGGTAAATTCATAATTCCAATATAATTGGTCCGTTATTGGAAAATCCTCATGATATTGCTACTCTGGGGCCACTGGCAACCAAGAATGAGTTAGCTGGAAAATGTATAATTTCCAATAATGGACCAGTTATATTGAAATTATATTTTATTACGTAGTTCATTTCTACAATAAATGAGAGAGATGACAATACACTACTTTGCTGGACTCCTTTCATTGTTTCAAACCATTAGTTCTCTACACACTTCTAAAATTTACAATTTTTTCTTCTTCTTCTTCTTCTTCTGCTTATTATTATTATTATTATTATTATTATTATTATTATTATTATTATTATTATTATTATTATTATTATTATTATTCAGCATGATTAGTCCCACTAACTTGCAGGGTTGCAGATGAAGATCTGTCTTCTCCATTAATTTCTGTTGAACACTAGGTCCAACTCCAGTTCTTTTAGATCTGAGGTGACAAGAGACCTTTCATCTCCTAGAGGCCTATTCAGTTCCCATTAGGAGGTATATTCAAAAGGCTTCTTCTCACATGGTCACTTCCTATCCTCATGATGTCAAACCATCCTAGTCTTGACTCCTAGTCTTGACTCCTGGATCTTTTCTTAACTCTGGTCACATTACCCAGTCCCATGTAGTTTCATATCTGATTCTATCCTTCCTTGACACGCCATATGCCCACTTTAGAATTTTAATTTCTGCCGCCTGCAGTTTTCTTCCAGAAGCTTTTGTCTTTGGCTCTGTTTCCAAACCATATGTTAAAGTAGGATATAATAAAACCCTTATAAATTAAACTCTTGAGGTTTGATGGTATCCTCTTATTACAAAGGGCTCTTGTAACTGCTCTTTATTTATACCAGCCAGACTGAGCTCTTCTGCTGATCTTAACTCCGGTTTCACCATCATTCTGCACCACTGAGCTCAGATGTCCAAAGGTTTCTGTCAGTGGCATAAATTTCCGTTCGAAATGTACCAGTCTAGTTCCTCCTCACAACATGTATTTAGATTTTGTCTTACAGAGTTTCATGCCTCTGCTCTCTAGTGCAGACCTTTATTTTTCCGGTGAAAAATCAATTTCTCCAGATGATTCAGCGCATAGTACAATGTCGCCTGTATACAGCATGGTCCAAGAGGATTTTGAACTGATCCCTTTACATTGTGTCCATAAGGTTGGCAAAAATTAATGCAGTAAGTTCTGAGCCCTGATGGAGTCCACTTCAGCTCTGAAATTATTTTTGTCTCCTATCTTGCACCTTACATATGTACCGCTGTAATATTTCTGATATAGCATCTTAGTTTTGTTTAATCACATGTATATTCAAATCTTTCAGATGTTCCCAGATTTTCTTCTGAGGAATTCTATTGTAGGGCTTTTCACTGTCCAAAATTACCATTATAAATTTCTTTTCATGCTCCCAGTACTATATACTGTATTAGTATTCAGACTGCAAATACAGTCGAACCTCCCTATATGCACATTATTCAATGGAATGATTTTATTTTACGTAAGACACATGTTAAATAAGCCTCATATAAGTGAACACCTTGAATTCCGGACAGTGGACATTGCCATTAGTCTTGTCCACTTTTCTTAAGTGGACACTTCACGTGTTCAATCAGTCAATACTGATCTGCATTTAGGGCAGCGGCCCTGGTGGCAGATTCCCTATCTGTTGTTTTACTAGCCTTTTCTTTAATGATTGCAAAGAAATTGGAATTTATTGCACACCTCCCTAGGTAAGTTATTCCAATCCCTATCTCTCCCTTCCTACAATTGAATATTTGCCCCAATTTGTCCTCTTGAATTCCATCTTTATCTTCATATGTGATCTTTCCTATTTTTAAAGAGGCCACTCAAACTTATTCATCTACTAATGTCACTCTGCGCTATCACTCCACCGACAGCACCGAACATACCCCTTATTACATGTGATAAAATAATAAAATAACTTATTATTATATAAAGTCACATAGCACTTAGTCGAGCAGCTCGTCTTTCTCCCAAGCCTTCCCAGCCCAAAAACTTTGCAATATTTTTGTAAAGCTACTCTGTTGTCGGAAATCACACAGAACAAATCGAGCTGCTTTTCTTTGGAATTTTTCCAGTTCTTGAATCAAGTAATCCTGGTGAGGGTCTCCTACACTATAACCATACTCTAGTTGGGGTCTTACCAGAGACTTATTGCCCTCTCCTTTACATACTTACTACAACCTCTAAATACCCTTATAACCACGTGCAGAGATCTGTACCCTTTATTTACAAACCCATTTATGTGATTACCCCAATGAAGATCTCTCCGTACATTAACACCTAGATACTTACAATGATCCCCAAACGGAACTTTCAGCCCATCGATGCAAAAATTAAAACTGAGAGGACTTTTCCTGTTTGTGTAACTCACAACCTGACTTAAAACCATGTTGATGATTATACCATTGCCTACTGTCCATCTCTAAACATTATCAGGGTCATTTTGCAGTTTCTCACACCTTGTAACGTATTTATTACTCTATACTGAATAACATCATCCACAAAATGCCTTATATCTGATTCTCCTTCTTTGCTCATATCATTTATATATACAGTATATATACAAAAATATAAAGGTCCAATAATACTGCCATAAGGAATTTCCCCTCTTAATTATTACAGGGTGAGATAAAGCTTCACCTACTCTAATTCTCTGAGATCTGTTTTCTAGAAATATAGCCACCCATTTAGTCACTCTTTTGTGTTGTCCAGTTGCACTCATTTTTTGCCAGTTGTTTCCCATGATCTACCCCATTAAATGCCTTAAATAGGTCAAATGCGATATAGTCCATTTGATGTCCTGAATCCAAGATACCTGCTATATTTTGCTGTAATCCTACAAGTTGAGCTTCAATGGAATAACTTTTTCTAAACCCAAACTGCCTTCTATCGAACCAGTTATTAATTTTGCATACATGTCTAATATAATACCAATATAATGGGCCGTTATTGGACATTATAAATTTTCCAGCTAACTCATTCTCGGTTGCCTGCGTTTTGCCCTCGTGTGCTAAGTTGGGCTCGTCAGTTGGGACTTAGCACACCTCCCAAGACGCAAGGCTAGTGCATACCGTGGAAGCCACCGCATAGGCTAATTGAAGCCACCAGCAGTGCCAATGCACTATGAGAGCTATGTCTCATTTCCAAAAATTGATGCCTGCCTGGCCATCAGATGATGTAGATGTTGATTCCCATAGGGAACTTAAAATATTTGTCCTGATTGCCCTGTAATTTTCAGCTTTATGTTTATCACCCTTTCCTTTATACACAGGGGCTACTATAGCAACTTTCCATTTGGTATAGCTCCTTCATGCAAACAATAATCAAATAAGTACTTCAGATATGATACTCTATCCCAACCCATTGTCTTTAGTATATCCCCAGAAATCTTATTTCGGCTGTTGTTCTAGTTTTCAACTTTTGTATCTTATAAATGTTGTTGTTATCATAGGTAAATTTTAATACTTCTCTAGTATTAGTCATCTCCCCTATCTGGACATTATCCTTGTAACCAACATTCTTTTCATACTGCTGGCTGAATACTTCTACCTTTTGAAGATCCTTGCATACACACTCCCCTTGTTCATCAATGATTCCTGAAATGTCCTTGGAACCTGTTTCTGCCTTAAAGTATCTATACATGCCTTTCCATTTTTCACTAAAATTTGTATGACTGCCAGTTATGCTTGCCATCATGTTATCCTTAGCTGACTTCTTTGCTAGATTCAATTTCCCTGTAAGTTCCTTCAATTTATCCTTACTACCACAACCAGTTCTATCTCTATTACTTTCCAACCTGCACCTCTCTTCACTTTTGTGTTCATAATATCGTGGGTCTTTACCATTCGTCACCACCTTTAAAGGTACAAACCTGTTTTCACATTCCTCAACAATTGCTTTAAACCCATCCCAGAGTTTGTTAACATTTTTATTTACCGTTTTCCACCAGTAATAGTTACTTTTTTTAAACTCCCTCATGCCTGTTTTACTAGTCATATGATAGTGTCTAATAGTCCTGCTTTTCTGACCTTCTTTCTATCACACTTTTAACTATGACAAAGACAGTTTCTTGATCACTAATACCATCTATTACTTCATTCTCTGTAGAGTTCATCTGGTTTTACCAACACCACATCCAGAATTTTCTATGCTTCAGTTGGTTTCGTCACTTTCTGATTCATCTGTTCTTCCCAGTTTAACTTATTTGCCTGTCGTTTGCATTACCTTCCCAATAGACATTCGGTCAATTGAAATCCTCTGCTACAATCACGTTCCTTTCTGTATCGTTTCCTACATAGCTGATCATCTTGTCAAATATTTCCGAATCAGCGTCTGTGCCATCCTTTCCAGGTCTGTACACTCCAAAACATCAAGTTGCCTATTATATTTAGAGATAAGCCTTACACTTAGAATTTCATGTTGGTCATCTTTAACTTTTTTGTAGCTTACAAATTCTTTTCACCAGAATGAATCCCCACTCCTACCATTCCTGTCCTATCTCTACGATGCACACTCCAGTTCCATGAGAAAATTTCTGCATCCATTATATCATTTCTCAGCTGTGATTCAACTCCTATTACAATATCTGATAAGTATATATCTATTAAATTAATTCTATTTCTTTCTTTACAATTCAGTACTTCTACAGTTGAACACAAACATTTTTATGTTATCCCTACTTGACTTCCAGATTTCTGTACCCTTATCACCACTCCCTGGACCACCCCGTTTCCCTGAATGTACCTTCCAGTAACCCTTTAAACAAATTTTCTTACTTATACGTACCACTGTGGTTTAAGGAAAGGCCATCTGAGCACAGATCCCTACCTCCTACCCACCCATTGGGATCTAGTGTTCCAGGACACTTTCTTTACACAGGGCTGAGTCTTTCTTTCTTTCTCTTAATATCATTCTGCAGACATACAAGAATTCCTTTTGAATATTTGTTCTGTCTCAAGTTCAAGGTATAGAGAGATGAAACGTGTATAGGAATGCTGAAATAGCTGTGTAGTTAATTGTTCCAAACCTTACGTTATGGTCGTCTTGTGTTCTAATTAGTGTACATTCTGAGAATTCTAGTTACCCAGAAATGTTACTAGTGGCTGCTTTCTCACAAGTTACCATGGGATTTTCCTGCATATCTTGCATCATTCTGTTCATAATTCAGATTGCCTATGATCAGGTCAAGTTCAGGTAGTTCATTGAAACTTGACAAGGAAGAAACTTTCATGTGCTGATTGTTGAAGCAGAAATACCATAGTATTTCTAGACATGATATAGGCTTTTGGGCTTATGCTGTATCAAGAAAATAAGGTGAAATTCTTTATGTTTCGCAGAGAAATTTGCTTTGCATCATCAGAAGGAAATCTCGACTGTTCATGAAAAAGGCTTCTCAAGGAATGAGGTTTGATTTTAGACGTTATAATAGAAGTGGAAGCCAGAGCCTCCATGGCTCAAGTGGCAACACGCTGGCCTCTCACAGCTGGGTTCCGTGGTTTAAATCCCAGTCACTCCATGTGAGATTTGTGCTGGACAAAGTGGAGGCGGGACAGGTTTTTCTCTGGGTACTCCAGTTTTCCCTGTCATATTCCATTCCAGCAACACTCTCCAATATCATTTCATTTCATCTGTCATTCATTAATCATTGCCCCAGAGGAGTGCGACAGGCTTCGGCAGCCGGCACAATTCCTATCCTCGCCGCTAGATGGGGGCTTCATTCATTCCATTCCTGACCCGGTCGAATCACTGGAAACAGGCTGTGGATTTAATTTTTAACAGAAGTAGAAGTGGTACATTCATAGGATATAAACTTCATGGTTTTGATCCATATTGAATTGTGATCACAATAATAATTATGAAATTAATGTCATAATGGTCCACCTTTTCTAATACTATAATATACAATATTATTGAATTACATTACTAAACTAGGGGCTAGTTTCGGCCTTGGCTGGCCATCTTCAGTCTTAATGTAATACATCTAATAACGAAACAAATGTACAAACACACAATTGACATAAAAAGTAATGTACAAACACCCAATTAACATGAAAAACTGGGATGAAGTATGTGTAAAATCTGAAAAATAAATTAGTCACTAAATTCTTAGCATCCGGAGTATGCTCATCATCCAGACTCTTTTTTGTATTAATATTCATAGAATTGTAAGTGCTAATCATTACAATTGCAAAACGGGAACTGGTAAATGCTGATTCTGTAGTCAGATCATCAGTCACCAAATCTGCTTCAGTGGTGTTAGCAGTATGCAAGCCACTGGGCGCCACTGTAAATAACCACCAGGTGACACAGAACAGCTAGATGGTTGTTTCCACATCGACAAATGTAAATAAAATGAAATGCTCCCGTAGTGCTTGTTAAAATCATGCTGAAATGCTGTTGGACATTGTCAGCACAGCACATGAAGGTATGGTTAAAACTGACACATTCTTAATTTGTGGCTGGTATAAATTCACAATTCATTGTGGTGTCCACCTGAATAAATGATAGATAAAATGAGATAAAATTAATGAATAGAAGGGGAGAGAGAGAGAGAGAGAGAGAGAGAGAGAGAGAGAGAGAGAGAGAGCATGTTAGTCAAATGGCATAAGTTATATGAGATTTACCTCTCGTTGCAGCATGTGGTGCGTGGCGTATTATTGTGTGCCTCATACTAACGGTTGTGAGATTCAAAGGAAAAGGAAGGAGCGGGGCAAGGAAAGAGAGGCGGGGCGAGCGTGAGCTCAGGGAAAGGAGAGGGGGTGGAGGGGAAGGGGGATAATTAAGGCGGGGTCAAAGGATGTGGGGAAAAGAGACGGCTGCTGAGGAAAGGTGCTGTGAATATTATGGAAAAATGAATTATGACTTGTTGGTTTGAAGTTTCTAAAAATGAGAATTAGAAGGTCAAATAAGATATTTGGCTTTTCTGAAATGTCATTAAGATTATGATTCTTGTTAAAATATTGATCTATATTCATGAAGCAGTTTTCAGTAATGTTAAGAAGGGGTATTTTGTTGATGATTTTGAGAATTTCCATATCTTGTTTTATGTCTGTGAATTTGTGATTATAGTCATGCATATTCTGTCCTACAACTGTAAATTTATTGTACTTCAGGGCATTGACTTGTTCCGAGTACCTTATATTAAAATTCTTCCCAGTCTGTCCGATGTAAGAAAAATTACAACTGTTGCAAATAATCCTGTATACTCCTAATTTAGAAAAACTATTGAACTTGTTTATGGATGTGGCATTATGTAAGACTTGTGCATTCCTGTTGTTGGTTTTGAAAACTACTTTTACATCATGCTTTTTAAAGATATTGGTGACTTTGTAAATTTGTTCGTTGAATGTAAAGATAGAAAGGGAGGAGGGGTTTTGTTTATCTTTTTTCAAAGTGGTAGAGGGGCGATATTTATATTTATTGATTATTTTTTCAATAAAGAAACTGTTGTATCCATTAGATTTAGCTATATTACGAATGGTGTTCAACTCAGTTTTGAGGTCTCTTTTAGACATTGGAATACCGAAGGCTCGGTACACCATGCTGTTGTACGCTGCTTGGGGGTGTGAAGAATCTTGACGGATTGTAGTAACTGTTTGGGTGGGTTTTCTGAAAATCTTATATCTTAAGTAGCTTGGGTGCCTGATAATAGTTCAGTCTAAAAAATTAATTTTCCGTTCAGTTTTGGATTCAAGTGTGAATTTTATATGCGGTTAGTAGTAGTAGTAGTAGTAGTAGTAGTAGTAGTAGTAGTAGTAGTCTTTATTAGTGGCAAAATTAGGGCAGTAATGTCCTCTGTTACAGTTTGTTTCTTTGATCTAAAGAAAGCATGTGACAGTACCAAGATAAAGTACTGTATGTTGGCTGTACTGAGGGATTATGGTATTACGGGTAGGTTATTACTGGCAATGGTATTTATGTTGATAATAAGGCTGCAGTGAGAATTGATAGTAGAATGAGTTCTTGGTTCAAAATAGTTACAAAGGTTAGGCTGTCACTTTTGTTGTTCACTGTTGTATACATGGATCATCTGTTGAAAGATGCAAAATGGCAGGAGAGATTCTCTTGGGTGGAAATATAGTGAGCAGTTTGTCCTACACTGACAACCTGATTGTAACAGCAAACTGCTGAAAGCCCGCTATTTAATATCTTAGAGATTGAAAAGAGATGCAGCGAATTTAACATTCCCAGGACTAAGGTAATGTCAGTAGGGAAGAAACGTAAGATTATTGAATTGTTGAATGTCAAGTGAGGAATACAAAACTGGAGCAGGGATATTATTTCAAGTATTTAAGATTCGTACTCCCCCAGGATGATAGTATACAGAGTTAAATTTAATCAAAGTGGAGCAAAGCAATGCAGTGAGCTTGCTCGTGCGATTCACTGTATTCTGTAAGGAAGAAGTCTGCTCCTGGATGAAGCTATCTTTAAATCTGTCTGTTTTCAGACTGACTTTACTGGACTCAGAATATCTTATTAGTAAGTTGGAAGTAACAGACATGAAAGTAGCAAGGATGATTGCTGGTACAAACATATGGAAACAGCAATTGCAGGAGGTTACTCAGATTGAGGAGATAAATGCCAGGTTAGAAATGAACTCGATGGATGAAGCTGTATGTAAAAACTAGCTTCAGTGGTGTGGTCATGTGGGATGTATGAAGGAGAATAGCCTTATCTGTGATTCCAATCCTTTACTCATATAATTTATAATTTAGAAGAAGACATAAAGGTCCAATAATACTACCTTGCAGGACTCCCTTTTAATAATTACAGGATTGGATAATGTTTCACTTACGCTAATTTTTTAGTTCTTTTTTTCTAGCAATTTAACCACCCATTGATTCGTTCGTCTTGTCCAAAAGCCCTCATTTTCATCTGTAGTCTCCCATGATCTGCCTTATCAAAAGGCTTGGATAGGTCAATAGCGATACAGTCCATTTGTTTCCTGGATCTAAAATATCAGCTTGAATCCTACAAGTTGAGCCTCACTGAAATAACCTTTCCTAAACCCAAACTGTCTAATATAATCAGAATGAATGCTTTCTCATAGCTTACAAGCAACACGTCATTCTGACTTGCCTGTAATTACAGTGAAACCTTGGAATGCGAGTAACTTGGTCTAGGAGTGTTTTGCAAGACGAGCAAACATTTTAAATAAATTGTAACTTGATAAGCAAGTGAGGTTCCGCAGTACGAGCGTCACGTGTGCCTACGTTTTCCCCTCCCCTCTGCCGCGCTGGACTTCAGTTGGCATGCATCGCTCTCATAGTCAACACCGTACAAGTGTACATGTTTTGTTTCCTTCATTAGTGTTACAACTGTAATGAAACGATGGACCCAGTGAACGAAAAGAAGGCTGAAAAAGGAAGTCGGTTGGAAAAAGGAGATGATTAAGAAGGAAGTTGAGAAGGTAATCGAAAGCACGAACGGGGTATGTATGTGGCTGATATCGCGAGATTTTATAACAAGTCTACGTCAACGATTTGCCCAGTATTAAAGGAGGAAGAAATAAAAAGGGGTAGATGCAGCAAAAGGAGTCACAAGAATATCAAAGCAATGGCCATGTGTTCTGGAAGATGTAGAAAAGTTGCTTCTCATTTAGATAAATGATAAACAACTAGCAAGTGATACTGTGACCGGGAATTTAATCTACGAGAAGGCGAAGATGTTGAACGCCGACCTTGTAAGTAAATTACCATGTAGTACACGTACGTCAAGAATCGAAGAAAACTTCAAAGACAGCAGGGTATGATTTGATAACTTTAAGAGGAGAAGTGGTATCCATAGTGTTGCGAGGCACGAGGAGGCTTCCATTTCGGATGCTAAGGCAGCCGAGGCATTCACTGCTGAGTTCCAGAAGCTCATTGTTACCCAGTCTTACCTGCCACAGCAAATTTTTAACTGTGATGAAACATTACTTTTTTGGAAAAGGACCTACTTTACAGCCGAAGAGAATTCAATGCCCGGTCACAAGCCCATGAAAGATCATTTAACCCTGTTATTGTGTGCTAATGCAAGCAGGGATTTAAAAGTAAAGCGCCTGCCTGTGTATCATTCCGAGAATCCACGAGACTTCAAGAAATGCAAGGTGCAGAATAGCCAGTTAAAGTTATGTGGAGGTCAACACTAAGGCTTGAGTCACTCGTATTTCCTTCGTTGAATAGATGAACGAGGTCTTTGGTCCTGTAGTGAAGAAATGGTCCTGTAGTGAAGAAATACCTTTCAGAAAATAATCTGCCGTTCAAAGACTTGCTGATTATGGACAATGCTCCTGCTCATCCTCCTGGCCTTGAGGACAACGTACTGGAGGAATTTAAGTTCATTAAGGTTTAAGTTCCTTTCTCCTAACACTACTCCACTACTCCAGCCTATGGATCAGCAAGTCATTTCAAACTTCATGAAGCTATACACCAAAGCACTATTTCAGCGATGCTGGAGGAAAAAAGCTTACCCTCCGAGAGTTTTGGAGAAATCATTTCCACATCGTGAACTGCCTGAAGATCATCGATAAAGTCTGAGATGGGCTCACCAAGAGAACTCTCACTTCTGCTTGGGGAAAGCTGCGGCCTGACTGTGTTCTTGGACGTGACTTTAAGGGGATTGTTGGTGACAATAAGGTAAAGTGCAGTTGTCAATGAAATTGTGTCCTTAGGGAAGACCACGAGGCTGGAGGTGAATGAAATGGACATTCAATAGGTGGTGGAAGAACATAGCCAGGAACTGACCACCAACGAACTGATGGACCGGCATCGCGAACAACAGAAGGAGGTTATGGAGGAGATCATTTCCGGGGAAGAGGAGGAGGAAAAGTCAGTGGAATCTCTCACTTCACCGAGATTCAGAAGAAGTGCAAAATGTGGGAAACAGTGCAAAATTTTATAGAAAAACACCACCCGAATAAGGCTGTAGCAGTGCGAGCAATGAATCTGTTTAATGACAATGCAATATCACATTTTCATGAAATCCTCAAAGAGAGGCAAAAGCAAGTCATTGGGCAGGTTCCTTGTTAAAGTTGCATGAAAAGAAAACAATGCCAGTTAGCCAACAGATAGCAGTGATTCAGTTAGTGAAATTTGTGCTACACAGTAACTCTTCTCATGACATCTCTTGTCTCCCTCACATCAACTATGATTCTATTATAAGGTAAAGTGCAGTTTAATTTGTTTTACATTATATTTTGTTTTAGAAATGTTATGTGAATATATTTTTTTGTGTTGTGGACAAATCATCCTCGATTCAATTGTTTCTGACGGGAAAATTTGCTTTGATATACGAGCGCTTTGGATTACAAGCATGTTGCTGGAACGATTATGCTCACAATCCAAGGTTCCACTGTTTCTGCTTTATATTTTATCACCCTTTCCTTTGTACACTTGGGCTACAGTTGAACTCTCCATTCATTTGGTATAGTTCCTTTATGGAAACAGTAATAAAATATTTCGGATAAAGCATTATATTCCAGCCTATTACCTTTAGTAAATCCCCAGATATCTTATGAATCCCATTCACTTTTTAAAATCTTTGTATCTCTGTGTAAATATCTCTGTTGTCGTAGGTAAACTTCAATACTTCGTTAGTATTAGTCACTTCCTCAACCGGGACATTAATCTTTTATCCAACTATCTTAACATACTGCTGACTGAATATTTCTGCCTTCTGTATATCCTCACAAATACACTCGCCTTGTCCATTGATGGTCACAGGAATGTCCTTCCTGGAACCTGTTTCTGCCTTAAAGTACCTGTACATATCGTTCCATTTTCCCTAAAGTTCATAAGGCTGTCAATTATGTTTGCAGACATGTTATTCTTAGCTGAATTTTTTGATAAATTCCATTTCCTATTACGTTCCTTCAATTTTTCCTTACTTCCACAACCATTCCTAATTCTGTTTTCAACCTGCACCTCCTCCTTAATCTCCTTATTTCTATATGTCTCCAGTGGTGTAGCCATGTCCTTCGTACTGCACCGAATACCACAATTAATGATGCTTATCATCTAAAAGTTGACATGACATTCTCCAAGAGCCATATCCAAACAGTGACGACACCAGTAACATTGTCATGAAGATTTTACTGTTAAAATCAAACAACACGTTTGATCGAGCAAAATGATGTTCTAGGATACATAAGGCAGACCCTGCACCAGCGGGATAAATGCTTAGATTATGATGATAATTATCATCATCATGAGGAGGAGGTGGCTTGATAGCCAATACTGTCAATACTGACTTCTCATTGAGGCGGCCGTGGTTCAAATCTTGTTCAAAGAATGCTGGGTTTTTGAAATGGGAAGTCATGACCTGTGGTTTAGATTCCATGGCGGCAGTCGCGTGTGGCCAGTATCCAGTATTCAGGATATAGTGGGTTCGAACCCCACTGTCGGCAGCCTTGAAGATGGTTTTCCGTGGTTTCCCATTTTCACACGAGGCCACAGCTGCTTCTTTCCCATTCCTATCCTTTTCCTGTCCCATCATCGCCATAAGACCTATCTATGTCGATGCGACGTAAAGCAACTTGTTGTAAAACTGGAGATCTTATGGCTATCATCATGATATCAACTGTCATGTAAAACTACAAGTTTATTTGCTTACTTCTCCATGTAGAGATGACTTGACTGTTTAATTAGGAAATTAATTCATTGTAACAACTATTCATCACATACAGTGATATGAGGCTTGCATATGGATTGAAATACTGTAAACTCGCCTAAAGTTGGACAAAGGTTCTTGAGTCTGTCTCTGATAGGTTGTTGGAAAATTGTACTCTCGCTGGTTGCTATCGACATTGTCAAGAATCTGAAAGAGGCAGTGTAACTCATGATTTCCCTGTTTGTTTTCTTACTAATGAAAAAACCATGTTCAATTTTTATTACTAAATTACTTAAAACTGAAGAATGATATTGCCTTCTTGAATGCATACAATTTTTCCCAATATCTTTGCAGACATGTCGGTGATAATTATTTAAATATTTATTTTAGGTTATTAATTAATAATTTTTATGAAATTAATTTTCGGTTGTGTCACTTTATGCCCTAGTTTGTCAGATAGTGTCAATATTCTTTCGACTCAAGTGTACACTAAATTTTTTCACAGTTCATTGTTCATGCATGTAACTGTGCTCATTATTATCTTTTTTGATGGTCACATTGTTCAACTTGTATAGAACTTAAATTTTATGTAGCTTGCACAGAGAATGTGATGAATAATGGACTGAAAATAATGACATTGGCAGATTTAAATGGTCATATTTGCCAGACAAATGATGCCATAAATTACAATCAGCTCAAATGTAGCTTCTGCACCTTGATTTAAGGCAACTTATACTTGAGCTTGCACAAATAGCAACTAGTGAATGGATCCCCATACCTAGTGTATTCAGGCAATGCTGTTTTCAGCATAGAATTTATTGTAATTCAAATGTCAGATGAATACATGTTGCATTGACTTTTCTATCATGTAGATTGTATGGCACGAGTTTTGTTGAACACCATCATCATCTTCAGAGGACCTTTTGGGATGTGTTGTATTATGAATTTCTTCAACATACAACCTGTGACAATAAAGTTTGGTGAATGAAGTCAGAACAGTCGATCCGGCAACACTGGCGACATGCAACGCTGCACCTGCGTAGCAGCAGGTTTTGACCACTTGCTCCCAACGTTGTTCAGTTGAGTATCGTGTGTGTGCTGTGTAAGACTTGTTTGACACAGTGCGTTGGTTCTGAACTGTGAACAGGAACATGAACGACCAAAAGATCAATGTACAGTTTTGTTTTACGCTTGGCAAGACACCGAAAGAAACGCATGCGATGCTGGTACATGTTTATGAAGATCAAGCACTGTCCTTGAAGCGTGTGTACGAGAGGTTCGCCCGTTTTTGAGGAGGCCGGGAAAGTGTTTCTGACAACTGCCGTAGCGGAAGACCGGCGACCGCCGTCAGTAACAAAAACATTGAGAAGGTGAGGACATTAATCACGAACAATCGGTGATTAACTGTGCGCATGATAGTGGATGAACTGCAGATTAACCGTGAACCTGTGTGACAAATCGTTACCCAGAAGTTAGGGAAGAGGAAACCGTGTTCTCGTCTTGTGCCACATCGCTTGTCTGACGATCAGAAGCAGGCACGTTTAGAGACTTCACAGGATTTTGTCAAAATGGCGAATGCGACGCCAAATTTCTTGAACTGTTTCATTATCGTCACTGAGGATGAAACCTGGTGTCTCAGGTAGACCCTGAAACGAAACGGCAAAGCATGGAATGACATTCTCCAGGATCTCCTCTTTGGGAAAAGGTCAGAGCCAAACAGTCACGCATCAAAACGATGCTCATCACCTTTTTCGATAGTCATGGCATTATCCACAAAGAATTTCTACCTGAGGGAGCGACGTTTTGAACACCATCCCAAAGGAAGCCTTCTTCCAAAGTTTCCAGGACATGTATCGCCAATCTCAGCAGTGCATAGTTATGGGAGGGGACAATTTCGAAGGACAGTAAAGTCACTGTCGTGTATTGTTCATCTATGTTGATAGTACAGGACTATTCACCGAACTTTATTGTCACAGGTTGTAGTTTGTTGCTTTTAATGCTTGTGAAAATGCATTAGACCCCATCTTATCAGATTTTCATAGTTTTATAGAATTAGTAACTTTCTTCTCTCCTCCTCTGCACATATATTCTGTACATGGTTATTCATCCAAAATATTATCAAAGCTGAGAGATAGTAATATTCTTTCAACACAGAGATAAATCGTAGGGAGCCATGGCATAAACATCTGCATCTTGCCAAGACAGCCTCATCAAAATCCCCACCAATGCACATGTGATTTTTGAAATGTCATGTTGTTGTGGTTCAGATTTAGTGGATATGATCAGTTTATCAGTAGTGGCATAAAACTACAAGCTGGCTTGCTTTTATTTTTTTTATTTTTATTATTAATAAAATGTAATATGAGGCTTTTAACTTGGTGGACACCTCATGTCAGTAGTATTATTAATCACTGAGGTAGGGATTCCAACTTGTTTTTGCCCTAATGGATCAAGACTGTAAAAAGAATACATATATTTGAGTTGTTGAAGGTTAAAACTGAATGGATTTTGTGTGATGTTATATTCAAAATCCTGATACTTATTTCAATTCAACTTGGGCTCTTATCAGAGTACTTCACCACCCTGTTAATATGGCAAATTTAAAGTTTCTAGAAATTATTGTCTGGTCTTTCCTTCCTAGCAACATTTCACAACCTTCGTGATAATATTTTTCCCCCCGCTGTGAATCTTAACTTTGCTTTTCCTGCATGAAGGTATTCATTCTTGTACTTCCTCATTTAACCTCGCTCATGAAATGTTTCCACCATGTGTTGTGCGTGATGCAGCATGCATTCAGCTTCTGTCTGTCACTCATCCCCTTGAACAGTATATACATACATAATCATAAAAGACTGCTATGCCTTTCAGAGTTCAGTCTGCAAGCATCTGTGAATTAACCATGTACTTCACAATCCCCTATTTGCAACTAGTTCTGTGACCTCATTTAGTTCCACACCTCTTACCTTTAAACTTATTCATAAAATCTATGTATAACTTTAATGCGAGGATGACTTTTTAAAATTTATATATAATAATAATAATCATCATCATCATCATCATCATCATCATCATCAATGTCCCACTCCAGTTCCCCGGGTGTGATTAACAAGCCGCCTCCACTCCTTTCTGTCCTTCCACTTTTCCTGGTCCATTACTTCTGCCACATCCAATCCAGCTTCTCTAATGTCCTTCCAAATCTGATCCAGCCACCTTCTTCTCGGTCTTCCAACTGGTCTCTTTCCCTTAACTTCTCTTTCCAATTCCCTTCCTTCTACCCATTACTTTCCCATTCTTTTTACATGCTGAACCATCTCAGTCTTGCTTTAGGTATGTTCTGTACTAACGGTTCTATATTTAGCTCTTCTCTGATTTTAATATTTTGAATTCCATCTCTTCTTGTCTTTTTAACCAATGTTCTTAAAAATTTCATTTCTATTGCTTGAATCTTACTATCTTGTCTCTTATTAGTTACCAGCGTTTCTAGTCCGTATGTTACAATTGGTATGAAATACTGTTTAAGTATATAATGTTAATTTTGTTCTTTTGGGTACTTTGTCTTCCCATAAAAGCTCTCTGACTTGATGATAAAATGGTGTAGCTGTTATTAATTTCAGGGTTGATTTTAATTACTTCCATTAATAGTGCTACCCAAATATCTAAACTGTTCTACATTCTCTAACCGTTATTCGTCTATGTTCACTTGGCTTCTCTTTTTCTCTTTTCCACAGTGCATGACTACAATTTTCTTTTTACTAATTACCATTCCAGACTCCTTCAGATTTTCATTCCAAACGTCCAGTCTCCCCTGTACTTCCTTTTATCCCTTTCCCCAAATCAGCACATCATGTACCGAGCTCGATAGCTGCAGTCGCTTAAGTGCGGCCAGTATCCAGTAATCGGGAGATCGTGGGTTCGAGCCCCACTGTCGGCAGCCCTGAAGATGGTTTTCCGTGGTTTCCCATTTTCACACCAGGCAAATGCCGGGGCTGTATCTTAATTAAGGCCACGGCCGCATCCTTCCACTTCCTAGGCATTTCCCATCCCATCGTCGCCATAAGACTTATCTGTGTCGGTGCGACGTAAAGCAAATAGCAAAAAAAATAAAATAAATAAAAAGCACATCATGTGCAAATCCCAAAGCATTTACTTCATCACTACTGATACTCTGTTTTACACATTTTATGATTTCATCCATCAATATTATAAACAATAATGGCGACAGTGCACTTCCTTACTTGAGACCTTTTTTTGTATAAAATATTTCAGTCACCACTCCCCACTTGTACACTGCTTTTACTCTCATTTTACAACATTTTTATGTTGTAAATTAATTATTTTGGTACATTCCTTTTCAGTAGGCATTCCCATACATGTTTTCTTTTAACTGTAGATAAGTTTTTTCCAAATGCAAAAATACGAAGATGATTTCCTTGTTTCTTTCCAGATATTTTTCCATTATCGTTTGCACTGTGAATATCAAGTCTATTGCTGATCTATTTGGTCTAACTGTGTTTCTATTATATCCCTCAGTCTTTTGCCTATGACTTTCTCCATTACTTTTAGCCCATGTGATAATAGGTTTATACCTCTATAATTTTCACATTTCTTCCTATTTCCTTTTTTGAACAATGGTACATTGCTTCCTTGTTGCCAATCTTCAGGTATCCTTTCATCCTTCCATATGGCATTGAGGGCTCGGTATAGCCACTGTAGTCCAATGCTTCCTGGTGCCTTAATCATACCAGCATTGAATTCGTCTTTTCCACTTGCTTTACCTATGGTCATTGCTTTCACTGCCCTTTCAAGTTCCAACCATGTTATTGGGTTCTCTTCCTTTTCTCCACCTATTAATTTCATTTTCTTATCTTCTTCTTCTTCTTCCTCCGAGCAGTCATCCTCATTATAAAGTTTTTCAAAATACTTTGCCATCACCTTCTGAAGACCCTTTTCATCATGTACTATGGATCCATCTTCTCTCTCTAATGCCTTGATTTTTTCTTGATTTATTATTTTCTATTTATTACTCTGTATAATGGTTTCTGATTCCCTCGAATATCTTGCTCAATTTTGTTGGTAAACTCTCCCTAACATTTATCCTTTTCTTCCTTGATACTCCTCTTTATAATAATTATACAAACAAATAATATCTTTTCAGGTCTAATTTTGTGTGTTTCAGTATTTTGTTTGTTCACTTTGTAATGAAAGAGTAATAAATTATAAATGATGTTTTCTATTGATTGATGTTGTATGCCATTAGATAGTTTTCAGATGTTGGTAATTTGTAGGTTAACTCCAGCACCTGCTTCGCCATCGACAAGGCGACATCCTCCTCCTTTCCATAGTCATCATCATCGTTCACTCTCGGAAACAGTGAAGCAATCGAATGGTGGTACTCCTGCAAATCTAAGGCTAGCGTCTGATCCCAGTGCCAGGAATTCGTATGAAAACTCTTCGTCTATACCTGCACAGAGCTTCTGGAAACCAGTGCAACCTAGTGCTGATGCAGACTGGGACGAGAACCGAGTTGTCGGGTAGGGCATTTCTCTCTCTCTCTCTCTCTCTCTCTCTCTTATCTCCTACATTCATCTAGCATGTTGGGCAGTATTAATGTATTATTGGCTCATGGTACTGTGTAAAACTGGGACATTTCCCCACCTTTTTTAAAAGTATGTTTTAATTTGTAAATATCTCTCAAATATTATTTGTAGTTACAGTAGTTTACTAGACTTGGGAACAGAAAATTCAGAAGACAATTGCATTTATTGTTTACTTTAGGAACAGGCAGAATTCAGATATTGTTATAAATTGTATCTGTATTATATTAAATTTCAAGATTGCTTGCTTAGTACAGGTTTGCCTACTGTTTGGTAACCAAGTTAGATATGCTTGTAATTCAAATCAAATCAAAATCTCTTTATTTGCAAATGAGGTGTCTACCTCGGTGGCAAATGGTACACTAAAATACATTATTGTCAAGCACTAAATATTAAATTAACAAGAGAAGAAAATTTTCCCATAATACAATATTATACAATTTACACTAACAATTTTTTCTATTAAACACAGCTCATCCTTAATAAATTTATATTGTTTACAAAATTCTACTTATAATATCTCCTGTACTACTTACAAATATAGTCAACTGATATACAGTATGTGGAATTACTTCAAATGATACTATACAACTGGTATAAGATTAAAATTTACATTGCATATATTTCCTTTTTTTTTTAACCCATTCTGGAACCTAAGTAGCATAATGACTCTGTTACAAATCTTGCTGCTTTCCTCTGCACACTATCTATTTCTTTTATTAGGTATTCTTGGTGAGGATCCCAAACACTGTATGCATATTCTAATAATGGACGAACCATACTTATGTAACTTTTCTCTTTCTATTCTTTGTTGCATCCTTTAAGTAGCCTCATTATGACACGTAACGATCTGTATGCTTTCCCAACAATGTCATCCACATGACCCTTCCAGTGCAAATTACTTACAAATCTCACACCTGAGTATTTGCACTTGCCATCTTTTGGGATAACTACCTCGTCCAAAGCATATTCAAATTCAGTTTTAAAACTGTTTGTAAATGTTGTAACAGTTGATTTACCTCCATTAACCTTCATATTATTCTCTTCAACCCATTGTTGGATACTCTGAAGGTCCCTTTGTAATTCTGAACAATCCTCAATGTTATTTATTTCCCTATAAACAATTATGTCATCTGCATACAGTCTTATTTTTGATGTTATATTATTCCCTAAATCATTTACATCTTGAGAAAAGAGTGGTACATGGACAGACAGAAGTGGAGAGTGCTCGTAAACCACACCTGGGCAACTAGAGTGGAAAACAGATGATGATGATGAAGAAAAGTAACGGACCAATTATACTATCCTGTGCAATTCCCTTCCAAACTTTCTCTTCCTGCGATACATTATTTCCTACTTTGACTTTCTGAATCCTTGAAATTAGAAATGTTTTTATCCAATGTGTAACCCTCTGTCCAATCCTATTCCCTCCAATTTCTTTAATAATATTCCATGTTCCACTCTATCAAGGCTTTGGAAAGATCTATGGCTATGCAATCTAACTGGCCTCCTGAATCCAATTGATCTGATATGTCCTGCTGAAATCCCACTAGTTGTGCCTCACAAGAAAATTTCTTTCTAAATCCATACTGGCTTCTCATGAACCATTTTTATCATCACATATCCCTCTGATGTACTTCGATATTAAACTCTCCAGTATTTCACAAACTATACTGGTCAGGCTGATTGGTCTGTAGTTCTCTGGTTTCCTTTTATCACCCTCTCCTTTATAAATTGGTATTATTATAGATTCCTTCCATTCCTTTGGTATTACACTATTATTTATGACATAGTCACAGATAAATTTTAAATAAGGCACTATGTACCACCCCATTGTCTTTATCACCTCCCCAGTAATTTGATCATTTCCTGCTGCTTTTCCTTGCTGAAGCAGTTGGATTTCTCTGAAAATATCGATACCTTAATGCACAATTGTGCCAAGTCCAATTTTTTGTGATTTTGACATATTGGTATTGTAGGAAACCTTGTGGGGAGCTGCTTCAAGTGCACTCAAATTCCTTGTGCAAATCTATGAAAAAACTATATAAAGTCGCAAAATTAAAAAATGCCATCTCCACGCGTGCTTTATTTGTAAGAGCACAGAAATTCCAAGTCCAAGCGACTTCAATTCTTTGAGATTTCAAGTGCGCATTTGATTGTGTTGTTTTGTTCTTCTTGTTGTTTAAGTCACTGTCAGAATGTGTGTTTAGATCTATTTTCAAACAATTTGAACCACCATTAGCAATTTTTATTCCCAAAAAGGACCAACGCTCTAAGTGTAAAGAGGCAGAACGCACTAAAACCACTACAACCAATCAGGACTATATAGACCACATCAGTCGTAAACTTGAAATTCGGGAAATGAAAGATGAAGACACTAAAAGTGCAGTTGATAACCCAAAATTAGTATGTGGAAGTTTTGATCTTCAGGCCATACTTCAAATCCCTTTTGCAGGTGATTGCCAAATTTATTATAAAAGAAAGCTCTCTCTTTATAATTTTACAGTTTATGATTCATTGCAAAATGGAGCTTGCTCTTTGTGGGATGAGACCAACGGAAAAAATGGCAGTCCTAAAATTGGGAGCTGTCTACTTTCTTACATAGCATATCTAATTCCAGAAGTTGAGCATCTAATCCTGTGTGCAGATGCATGTGGTGGGCAGAACAGGAACCAAAGCATGGTATCTGCTCTACTATATGCCATGAATATGAGGTTACACCCCAATCTGAAAATGCTGGATCTAAAATTTATGGAAAGTGGCCACAGTTACCTAGAGGCCGATTCCATTCATGCCACAATTGAAAGGGTGAGAAACATAGAAGAATTTATACTCCTTATGAGTACAGAATTGTCATGGAAATGGCCAGAAAGAAACCACACCCTTACATTGTACACCAACGGGACTACAGCAGCATTTACGATTTAGATTCATTGACAAAATGCGTAATACACAACAGAAAAAAAATTTCAAGCACGAAAATATCAATTGGTTACACATAAAGTGGTTTCGCTTTACACAACGTAGCAACTCGGTTAAGTTTAAGTATTCTGTGAAGGATGAATTCCGTGAATGCAGGTTAATCCTACGAGCATTAAATGGGATGGAATCACTCTTCAACCAAAATACAGACAGCTGCTACCTATGTCACTTCAAAAAAGGAGAGATTTGTTAACTATGTTAAAAACTGGATTCATCCCAGCTGAATATAAGGAGTTTTACAACAGTTTACCTTCGTCAAAGGGAGTTCATGAAGAAGCTGTTTGGGCAGCCTTAAGAATGGATGAGGTAAACGAAGAGGACTAGAGGATAGCAAATACCCTTTGGATTGAAAATCAGTGCAAAATTCAATTTCTCTTGCTGCGATGCATGAAAATAGCACCTGTATGCAAAAATGGTTCCATAACACAGTTGTTTCTAATGTAGGAGAAGTTTGATTTTGATTTGATCTTACTGAAAAAATTCTATTTAGTAATAATCCTACGTTCCATAATGTATGTATTCTTAAATTTAGATAAATAAATGTATCTTCTATTGAATTTCTGACCTGGTTTATCATTTTACAAGAAAAGACAGTAATTTATCCTATGTCCAATAAAACTGCATTAACAAGTGCTCAATTGTGCCATGTCCTGACATCAGCACAAATAATCACATTTAGAAAGAATGTATTCAAATTTCTAACATAAACTGATTAGAAAAACACTTCTGCGAGATAGTTATACCTAAAAAGTCAGTACCACCAAAGAATAATACATCATTTGATATCGAAACATGAGTTTGAAACATTGGTTTTGCATTTCCCACAATTTAAGAAATCTGGACTTGGCACTTCTGTGCTTTAAGGTATCGATATCTTCATTTGTGAATGAGAAGCTTCTTGTTTCCCTCTGTCTCTCTCCCTCTCTATCTTCTGTTTCGGTTTCCAACTCCTGGCAATCATCTACTGAATCTCTGAATTCCCTACTAAGGGCTGGTTCTACCATCTGTTGATAAAGTGGCGGGCAGCTGCCCGGGAGGTAAACTACCTGGAGCTGTAAATCGGCTGGTACTTCGGCTTGCGTCCAACCACCTCCGCGCAAGCGCTAGGTAGCTACCCGGAGCTAGACACCGATATACGAAGTTGGCTAGACTGATTTTCAGCAACTTCTTGCTTTCGAGTGTGGTGCTATCTATCGTCAGATGTATGAAACTTACTTCAATTGTCTTATTTACCTATGCTTGCGTCTGCTGATTATCTCCAAAAAGCCGAATAAGGGGAGTCTTAAGAGTTATGGACAACGATTAATGTCATGCTTTCGTGATTTTAATCTATGATCTTCAATATCAATACCTAATTGGGATTAAAATCTCGAGATTACATTTCCTTACGCCAGTTATAACCTGTCATGTAAGGCAGCGTTTTTGAAAATTATTCTCGTACCGTAGTAGATTGGTCAAATTGCTTGCTCCGTAATAGAAGGTACGCAGGTTTTCATTGTATTTCTAATTTACATTTTAAAATGTATTTTCGTTCCCTGCCGTTGTTCTTAACTCTCTTTTACGTGCTTCCATATACGCACACACACACACACACACACACACACACACACACCTTTTTTTCTTCGGACTTATTGCCTTTGAGCATTCTATCTGCAGGCTTCTGTGAATTGATTAAGTATCTCCACGATGCTCTATTTGCAACTAGTTCTGTGACCTCGTTTAGTTCCACATGCCACACTTTTCTCAGAAACAATTAAATCTATAGATATAATGTTTGTTATGACTATCCACAAGGTAGGGAGGGATCTGTGCAACTGAAGGCTAGAATCGTCTGTGTCACCTCCATCGACTCTGTACACCAGAGTCAGTTTGCACGAAGCCTCGTGACTCCAAGACACCTGACACTCGTAGAGCTGCGCACATATCAAAGCGCAAAAATATAATATGATGCATGCTTATGCTCATTTCCCCTGTGGGATTTTAAGTGTGTTATAGAGTGAAACTAAATGAATGGAAAGTCAATTTCCAGGAATTCAGTCTCATATGCTTTTGTTAGATCTATGAATGTCATGACCAAATCCTTTCCAGATTTCCACTTCTTTTTCATTAATTGCCTCATGCTGAAGATTAGGTCCACTGTAGATCTTCCACTTTTAAAGCCATACTGTTCCTCTTGCAACACACCTTCTGCCATTCTCCTCTCTCATATTCTTTCCAGTATTTTTTCCACTTGTGATAAGAATGTGATTACTGTATAGCTATCACACACATTTTTTTTTTCCTTTTTAAAGACTGTTATTATTATTCCTTTTCCCCAGTCTTCTGGCACACGTTTCTGCTTCCATATGCACTTTAACAATCTATACACCCATTGTAGTCTAGCAGGTCCAGCAGCCTTTATCATTTCCTCACTAATTTCATCTATACCCAGTGCCTTCTCAATTTTCATTTTACAGACTGCTAATTCCACCTCTAACATGGTTGTATCATCTTCTGTTCTTGAGTCATCACACTGTATTACTACCGTCTCCTTTGCACAATTTCAGACATTCAGTAATTTGTCAAAATACTCCTGCTATCTTCTGTATTTCTTCCAGATGTGTTATCAACTCTCCACCTTTCTCTTTCATCAGCTTTGTAATAAACTCTTTCTTTCCTATTACTTCGTATAATTCCATACAACATTCTCTTACTGTCACCTCCATCTGTTTCCGTCTTTTGTGTAAATTCTTCCCAGCTTCGTATCTTCTCTTACCAATTTCTTACACCAGGCGAGTTGGCCATGCGATTAGAGGCGCGCGGCTGTGAGCTTTCATCTGGGAGATAGTGGGTTCGAATCCCACTGTCGGCCGCACTGAAGATGGTTTTCCGTGGCTTCCCATTTTCACACCAGGGAAATGCTGTGTCTGTACCTTAATTGAGGCCATAGCCGCTTCCTTGCCACTCCTATGCCAGTAAGTTCCATATGATGATGTAAATATTGTATATTGTGTTGTTTTTATTTCCATTATGTTGTTTGTTCCTTCATTATGTTTATTGGCACATTTTTAGCTTGTAGTAAATTACTTCAACCCCCCCCCCCCTTTTTTTACTGAAGATGGCTCAAACGAGTCGAAACATGTTTGAATTTGATTACTCCATCTAATGATGGAATTATATGATGTATTGAATTAGGAGGATACACTTAATTTTACCTTTGTAAATTGACAGAGAGGTACATAAACACTTGCATCGGATCTTTTTGACTCTCAATTGCAAGTGAAAAAGTATAAGTGTATTTATGGCGTAACATGAGGGAAATGATCAATTCTTATACATAATATGTGGTTCTGATTCCCAGCTGAAATGAAATGCCGTATGGCTTTTAGTGCCGGGAGTGTCCGAGGACAAGTTCAGCTCACCAGATGCAGGTCTTTTGGTTTGACTCCCGCAGGCGACCTGCACTTCATGATGAGGATGAAATGATGAAGATGGCACATACACCCAGCCCCCCTGTCAGCGAAATTAACCAGTTATGGTTAAAATTCCCGACTCTGCCGGGAATCGAACCCAGTTAGCCATGGAGCCATTCCCATGTGAATGACCAGCATAGTGGCCTTTGGTTCAGAGGGCCCTGGGTTTGACTCTTGGCCGAGCCGGGGATATTAATTTCATACAGTTGATTCCTCTCAGTCGGGGATTGGATGTTTGTGCCCATCTTGATATGCACACTGCACACCACCCCACCAACTATTACTGTACGATATACTGTATATTAAAATGACATGTGGCCTCTGGAGAAGCCTGTTGCAGGTATTTTGAGTTGATGCCCATGGGCTACCTGACCACTTGTGAGAGTGGGGCAATACATGCAGTGAAATCTAATGTTGAAGGGAGCACAAACACTCAATCCTGAGCTGGGGGAAAAAACCAACGAAGATAAAAATCCCCGCCCCAGCCAGGATTGAACCCAGGAAACCTGGAGTAAAGGCTGGCATGCTAATGAGTTAGACCATGGAGCTGCACCATAATATAACACATAAAATGAGAAATTTCTTTAGCCCATCACTAATTTTCTGGTAATTTTTATTGCCCTGTAATTGTTTGGCCAGTAGGAAGATAATCTATCAGCAGAATGCCTTTTACATCCCAGAAAACTGAGGCCATGACCTTTCCGGCCGAACGCACTGCCTTTGCTTTTTTTGGTGGTGGTGAATCAGCATGTTTCCACTGCTTTGATTGCTATTTTGTCTCTGGGGTATAGTAGTGGACCCAAGTTTCATCTGTAGTCACAAACCGGCGCAAAAAATCTTGTTGGTTGCACTGAAAACAGGCCAGACTTTGTTCGGACATTTCCAATCTGGTGCGTTTATTGTCCAATGTCAAGAGTCACGGCACCCATCTTGCGGATAATTTTTTCATACCCAATTCTTCGGTTAAAATATAATATACCCGTTCAGAAGACATCCCTACAACTTCAGCAATCTTCCGCACTTTCAGTCGACGATCCTCCATGACCATTTTATGCACTTTTGCGATAAATTCTGGGGTCGTAACACTTTTTGGCCGTCCACTACGCGGATCATCATCCAAGCTCTCCCGACCTAATTTAAATTCGCTGGTCCACTTGGCAACAGTTGAAAATGAAGGAGCAAAGTTCCCCAGTGTGTTCTGAAAGTCGGCATGAATTTCCTTTGCTTTCATACCTTTCTTTACAAAGTATTTAATCACTGGTCAAATCTCAGTTTTTTCCATTGTCACAAATCACTACGCGGGAACAGCAACAAAGAGTCGTGACTACCACACTCCTGCAACTAGAACACTTACGCGCCACGTGTTCACTCACAAAGGATGTGTGATTATTGTGCGGGAACCTTGTTGCTCTAGCACTGACATTTAGCGGTGATTCCGAGAACTTTTCAAACCGTCCTCATAAATATGGTATTCATTACAGCTTCACCATTGGACTGCATGCTGATTCCTTTTTACCAAAATGGTAAAACCTCTAATTCATTCTCACTTGTTAATTTTCAAAGCTATAGCTGCAGGCCAACTTCCTGAGTGTTTTTAGATATATATATATATTTTTTATAGGCTGATTTGACCATTCATTTAAGGAAACCCTAGAGTGTTGTGAAATACAAATTACTAATACAGAAGTATGGATTATTGCTTCATAGTGAAGTCTCATTTATATACTTCTTTTTAAAAGCCTCTTTCCAAGATGTCAATTTTCATTTTGCTTTTTGATGTTACTTTGTTGTGGTGTTTATGGATTACATAGCAGAGGTGCCAACGTTTGAAAGTGGGTTATCAGTAATCCCTCCCCACATGTACCTTCAGAATATGTTCAAGTCAAATCCAAAGCATGCTACTCCCTTCTCAATAATGACACCTCGTTTTGCCCTTCCTGGCAGCAATCTGTTCTTAACTATTTCATATTACACAATACAGTTTGCACATTACCAGTTAGTTCTGTCATAAAACATTTTTTGTAGCTTGTTTCATACCCAGCAGGTGCTTTTCAGTGTAGGTTTCTTTTAAAGCATCCGTTCCCATGTGATGACATTTTCATCCTTTGAACCATAAGGCATTTTGAATGGTCTGGTTTTTCGTAACAACACTGATACAGTAACTTTTCCAGTGGGAGAGTTTCTGTCAGGTACACTTAATGCTGCAAATACAACGTTATTTAGAACATTGCTTAGAGAAGAGCACAGTAGAGCTCCGTTATTCACAAAGAATTTCACAACGCTCACAGTTAACAAAAGGAAGTAACGATCGAATGAGTATCGTCGTCAACTCTCAAGTACTGAAACGAGGAGGGTTGAGCAGTAATGCTCGAATGGATTAGACATTTTTCCTTCTTCCCTTTTCTTTCTTAGATTTTTTTATAATACCACTTTTCCGTAATAATTTCCCCTTTGACCGTAATGCCGTAATAGTGAGGTGAAATCTGTAATAATTACGGACAATCCGTAATAGTTGACACCTCTGACATAGCGTTGTATTTTTAGTAATGACATCGGGATGGTGCCTGTATGCATAATGTTTGTAACAGCAGAGTTTGCTGTGAATAGTATTCTGATATAACATGAAAATAAGAAAAGATACAGGATGAATATTTAATTATTTTTATAATTTTTTTTATAATACCCTCAATAGACAAAATAAGGAATGAGAAAATCCGGGAAGAAATTGGAGTGGAAAAAATTAATGATAGAATAGAGAAGAGCCGACTAAGATGGTTTGGGCACATAAAGCGAATGAGCGACGAAAGAATGCCAAAGAAGGTGATGGAAATGCAAATCCAAGGAAGGAGAGGCTGTGGACGACCACGATTGAGATGGAAGGATACCATACAATGCAGCATTATAGAAAGAAACCTGGACTGGGACACAGTGTTGGAGGAGGAGTGGTGGAAAGACCGAAGAAAGTGGAGAGGAACCATATTTGCCCCTACCCGGCTGCAGCTGGATAAAGGGAAATGATGATGATGATGATGATGATGATGATGATGATGATGATGATGATGATGATGATGATGATGAATACCCTCAATGTGTAGAATTAAATTGTTAATTCTACTTATCATTCTACTTTCATAGATTTGTGACATACAGTATTTCTATCCATGTTTGGGTAAGACAACTAACAAGAGAAAATATATGCATAGGAAACAGGTGGAGATCATGTGAATTTCCTTTTTTGTGTGCTCTATTTCTGTAAACTGGCATGGTAAGTAGCTTTTCTCCATCTGTTTCATATAAATGCATAGTGTGTTACAGCATAGGCCTAATTTATGCTGTGTGTTCTGTTCTTAGTGGGAGGAATTTGGTTTGCTGGAGGTCTTCAGTGCGTGAGAAATGTTTAAAGAGGTTTTTTTAAATTTTTTATGTATAAAGTCTCTAGATGTCTCAGTACTTACACATGTGTTGCCTGCCCAACATGCAAATTTTTACTATTATTTTATGTGTGTGTATATCGTTTGTGCAGTGCTAAAAATGTTGTTTTTTTAGAAATACAGCTTGCCACTTAGTCCTTTTCTGTGTGTTCCTAATTTTGTGTTTAAGATAGTTTTGCAAGCCCTTTTCCTGTTGATTTTCAAGATTTTTTAAAAATGTTATATTTATGACCTTAGTAATAATATCTTGAGAACCTTTTGTACTGTAAAAGCCTTATTAGCAATAGACATTATTTCTCAAGATAGAATTGCTTGTAAAATTGTTGATAATTTTTGTGTTTATTTTGAAACTGTTATTTTCTTTGATACATAACTTCACAATGAAATTGAGAGGATTATTTAATTTTCTTCCCAGTATGTTATGGGATATTGAAAGGCCCAGTAGTAACTTTCTAGTTTAGGTTTTTTAAATTTACTGATATGTGTTAAATAATGTGGTTTTTATTGTAAGTGGTTTGGGACTATACAGCTGCAAAGAATAGTTTTAGAAAAAAACTCATAACTTTTTTATTTACAATATTGTAATACAAGTTTTTTCTTATACAGAGGTCTATGCACTGACTCTGGCTGCTCTTTTATTCAGCTTATCAAATTGCCTGTTGTTTCAAGGGTCCTAACATCTAGGTCATCGACCCAACCTATCAAATTATACATCTCTGTGTAAAATGAAGAACTTTGTGACATTTTTTCATAATTTTAGTATAAATCTCAAAACTGTAGTCAACATCCTTAACTGAATGATCAGTGGAATGGCCTCTGGTTCTGAGATTCCCGGGTTCAATTCCGGCCAAGTTGGGGATTTTAGCCACGTCTGGTTAATTCTTCTGGCTTGGAGACTAGGTGTTTGTATTCATCTTAATACACAATTTCATCTACATACAACACACCATACTGCAAACCTCTGCAGAAGCACACAATATTGAATACATGCCCCCCCAACATGGGGTTGGTTTCAGGAAGGGCATCTGACCACAAAACTGGGCTTAATCTCCATATAGTGCCGACCCCAATTAGTTGGGGAAAAGCTAGGTAGAAGAAGGTGTCTTTAATACTGCACTGAAAAATTGTGATGACTTGTTTTAAATATTTATATAGAGCCTGGTGTGCTATCGCAACTATTTTGCACTCATATATTTTATGGTCACTGCTAATGTACAAGTTTTCAAGATCAGTAACATTTTCCCTCTACAGAAAATTAATTCTGATGCTTTTGTTTAAAGCCGCTGAAACCTTTTTTGAAAACATCTTCTAAACCTGGTTAGAGAGCTTTTTGCATCCTTCAAATAACAAATGTTGTGGTTTATTTTCAGCTTTGAAAAATGTTGTATCCCAATGATTTTTGATTTAGAATAATTTCTGTGTTTATTGATATCCAAAATTTGGAACAAAAAGTAGTGAAAAATCTTGCACTGTAAGTAATCTTAGCACTAGGGGAATAGAGTGGTTAGCCCTTTATGCATCCGCCTTGGCCTCCAGGAGTTAACGTGGTATTCTTTTTTTATGTAGGTTGAATGAACCTCAGGGCCAAATTTCTGAACTTCCTGATGGGTAATTGAACCAGAGCCCTTCCAGGTGAACTGAGCACACTTTTACCACCTCGGTCAAGCAGCTCCTTAATATATACAATACCCCCTGTGGGTGGGGGATGCAGACGAAGAATACACCAACGGTATCCCCTGCCTGTTGTAAGAGGCGACCAAGGGATGATCAAATTAGAACCATGAGACTACTTGTAATTAGTACCATCACGCAGGGAACACCATGGGTCGCTTCTACTTGCGCGTAGTACCACTATGTTAGATACAAAATAGGTTTGTGATTAGTAGCAACAGTGTGTGGCTCAGGATGCATTTTACAGTACCTGTGATTCGTACCCCTATATGAGCAACAGCATGGGATGTGCGACACCATGGTTCTGTCTTGCCTATGAGGAGCATCATGGGATAGTGCGGATCCCTGTGGTTAGAACACTTATGTGAGAAATGCCATAGGTTTGCATTGCCTGTAAATAGTGCTGTAGTGTACGAAATACCATAGGTCTGTGTTACATGTACGAATTTCATTACCTGTGAGTAGTACCATAATGTGTGGAATACCGCGTGTCTATGCTTCTTTTGATTAGAACCGCAACATAACAAATAGCATAGTTCTATTTTCCTAGCGATAAGTACCATTACGAGGGGCTGATGACCTGGATTTTGGACCCGTTTTGACTACAAGCATCATCAATTCAGTATTGTGCTTTAGAAGCAGTCCCTTGGTCATTAATACTATTATTTAACACTAATTTCTGGGAATGTGGGGCATTGTGGGTCGGATCCACTGATTGCTTTAACTTCATATCCATCCATTCATTCTTCGTCCTCACGTTTTTGAATCTGGTCAGTGGAGGATTATGGATTTTTAAATTGTCATAACATTTTGTCTCATTTCGTACCATTAGGGGCCGATGACCTAGAAGTTAGGCCCATTTAAACAACAAGCATCATCATCATCATCATCATCATCATCAATATATAGAATATATTATTCCATACAGTTAAATCTGTGGTACTTGTTATATCTATCTAATGTGACTGGTTTACAATATTTTCATCTTACTGAAGTCATCAGACAATTTGGGGACATTATCCTTCAACTTATAATTTGACCTTAGTGTAATGATATTTAATGCTCTTGCAGTCCAGTTCATGACAGAGAGCAAGTCTTTAGAGCCTTCAAAGAAGACATTTATTAATTGTTCACAGCTGGTAGATTTAAGCCTTTATTCATTTATTAATATAATTTCAGTACAATACCTGCCTAGTAGCTATGATCATTAAGGTGTGAAGTAAACTTGGTCTGACACTGTGGTTAGCAGGTTCGAGTCATTAAAGGCGTGAAGTAAACTTGGTCTGACACTGTGGTTAGCAGGTTCGAGTCCCGTTGGTCATAAAAAAATATTCACCATCAAATTTTTGGCCGACAGGTTAGAAGTGCTGGTGGTATTTCTTTTTTACAATTGGCTTTATATCACACTTACATGTAGGTTTTATAGCGACAATGGGATAGGGAAGGGCTGGGGGTGGGAAGAAAGCGGCCGTGGCCTTAATTAAGGTACAGCCCTAGCATTTACCTGGTGTGAAAATGGGAGACCACAGAAAATGTTTTCAGGGCTGCTGTCAGTGGGGTTCGAATCCTCTATCTCCCGAATGCAAGCTGATAGCTACATGACTCAAACCAAATGACCACTTGCTTGGTGGTGCTATTTCTAATCACTAGATTGCATACCAAAAGCCTGAATTCATTTCTAAACCTCTCTGCAATGTTCACGTGGAGTGAGGGTATATGACGCTGTTAGTGGTGATTTGTCCATCGTATGGAGACGTAAAGCTTTGAGCAGACCCCTTGGTGTAATTCGACAGGAGTAGGCTACATGCCGACAATGGGTTTCACCCTCTCCCTACCTCATTATCATCGTCTTCATCATCATCCCACATCCAGACATGCAGGTCGCCCATGGGCGTAAAATAGAAAGACCTGGACCAGGCGAACCGAACATGTCCTCGGGCACTCCTGGTACTAAAAGCCATATGATAAATAGTAGATGAATAATATACTGTATATTAATATATTATATAATGTGTTTTTGCATCGCGCGCGCGCGCGCACGCGCGCGCACACACAGAGTGCATATTGGGGTGGGGTGTGGGGGTACTGTATATATATGGACAGTAAATAGATCTAATCCAACCTAATTTGATTTGTAAATAATCCATTCAACTGGCCAGTTCCTACCATATTTATAATGGAAAATTTACAGTTGCGCATAGGACTAGGTTAGGGGTGAAAAGAAGTGGACGGCCACACACTCCATTCATCTAAATTATTTCCGCGGGCCCCTACGATTCGAGTAACACGGGCAACAGAATTTAAGAGAAAATGATTGAAAAATGTACATTCCACTGTAAACATTTCCAATTTTTTAAGCTTTGTATTATCTTGTGATGTCTATCCTCCCCACATGGCGCTACAGCCCTGATGGTTCTTGGCAAACCAAGTGACTGCAGCTTAGACCAAAAGCTTGCAGTTTACAAGGTTACATGTGGTTAGCACAACAAATACTCTCAACAGTTTCCAATATGCCGAGTACATGAATCGTCAATGAACTGATGGAAAGCTTACAGGGACTCCAATTGAAAGTACTCCACAAGTAAAACAGGTAGACTTGACAAAGGATGACAATTCTTTTTAGGCCAAGACAGGTGCAAATGACTTGGTTTGAGAAAATTGTTTGATTTCAAAGAAATTTGTTCAAGACTAGTTTCTCAAGAAATTATGTCAGCCTCGCTATGAGCAGTAAAAACTTATGAAACACATGATATGATTCGAGAAAAGGAATATAGCAAAGGAAGGGTGATTAATGTTGATACTTACTTGATTAACTCAATACAATAAATGCGCTTGGCTCAAAGAAAGAAAAAGTACACATGTTGATATTTATGGTAATTTATAAAATGATTAATGGACTGAACAAATAGAACTCTCAAAAAAATTAAATAGCTTGCTTATCAAGTAATTAGCCCAGAGGTTGCTTGAATCCTCAGGTAACACCACCAAACATTATAGGTTTATTAGGAAACTGCAAAAATTATGGTTGCACTATGTTATGTGTCCAATACATGAGCATATCACAGGCATTAGCTGTGGCCTTCACCAGATTTTCCATTGTGCACCTTAATGGACACATGCTACAGTTCATGAGATGGGACATTGATTGCCTCCAATTCATTGTGGAAAGTACAAGGAAAACCCTAGCTGTTGATCTGTCGGCCCCAACACATAGCCTATTAAGTGACTTTCAGGTAGTCCAAAGTTCAGGAAGAGTTTCAGATGGATGCATCCAGTTTATTGTATTGATAATAATTCTGCATAATCACTCTATTTTTGGACCAACTTTCCTATATGGAAAGGAAAGCTGGGTGGCTTCAGGATATCTTATAAGCTGGAAATAACAGACATGAAAATAGCTAGAATGATTGTTGGTAGTAACAGATGGGAACTATAGCAGGGGGATACTCAGAATGAGGAGCTGAAGGCTAAGTTAGGAATGAACTCACTGGCTGAAGCTATGCGTATGAGCTGGCTTTGGTGGTGGAGTCATGTGAGGCAAATGGTGGAGAATTGATTGCCTAAGAGAAGAATGGTCTCAGCCATGGAGTTAAGAGAAGTAGAGGAGATCAAAGCAGTGATGGTTAGGCTGGGATGTTAATGATTTAAAGATAAGGGATGTGGAACTAAATGACACCTCAGAATTAGTTGCAAATAGTGAATTGTGGAAACAGTTTGTTAATTCACAGAGGCATGCTGACTGAATGCTGAAAGATATAACAGTCTATACTGATAATGGATGTATAATTTTGTGTAATATACGAATGTCAGAGTTAGTATGCCGACTTTTTTGGGGTGGGAATTTCATATTGGTAATTTATTTAGATTTATCTTGTTTATGTATAGGTTTGGTGAATCTGTAAGGCAAAAGCCCTGAAAGCTTTACTTCGAAATTAACAGTTTGCAAACCCCCATTGCCAGCGCCTTGCTTATGTTGCCAGCACTCTACTTTTGAAAGAACAGTTATTCCGATACAACCTCTGTACTCAAGCTTTGAAAAATGTAATGTACTCAGAAAAGCTAATGAATTACGAGGCATGCTAAAAACAAATTCACCGAGCTCGATAGCTGCAGTCGCTTAAGTGCGGCCAGTATCCAGTATTCGGGAGATAGTAGGTTCGAACCCCACTGTCGGCAGCCCTGAAAATGGTTTTCTGTGGTTTCCCATTTTCACACCAGGCAAATGCTGGGGCTGTACCTTAATTAAGGCCACGGCCGCTTCCTTGCCACTCCTAGCCCTTCCCTGTCCCATCGTCACCATAAGACCTACCTGTGCCGATGCGATGTAAAGCAACTAGCAAAAAAACCCCCACAAAAAACAGCATCAGATGCACTTTCTGATAACGTCACTAAAACAAGGAAATTATTAGTAATAAAAAGAATAAGAGAGAATATCTAGAATGTAGCCATCCCTGTTAGAAGATCAAATCGATCACCCTCCCAATCAGTTCATACAGAACAATAATTATGAAGTTTTTCTGTGTTTTATTGCTATTTTTCTAGCAAGCAGGTTCTTATCTGGTGTCGAGCATGAGGGTTATCTGTTGAATCTCCTGTCCTCTACTTTATTGAAATTTTAAGCATTTAACATAAACAGTCATGTCATGGAATACATGTTATGTCTGATAATTGATAACAAATATTTTAACACCGAGTCTGCTATAGCGTGGTTGGTAGATTCAGGTGTTTTTATCTTCCTCAAGAAGTTCAGAGTTTCTTTAAGTATAGTCTCTCTTGCATCTATTATCTGACCAACCACTTCCCATTTTTGTATTCTGGATCTGTTTTTAAGGTCCTCAAGGCATGGTTCATAGATGGCCTTTTTCTTTCACAGATGTTTTTTGGCTGGTGTTAGTTATCCTCATATATTATAGTTGGGTCAGTCACCATAACCGCTCCTTTAGCTTGGTCGATCAATATAATGTCAGATTGATGTATTGATCCATCTTCGGAGAGGCACCCAAATTCTTTATAGACTTTGAGGTGATGTCTGCAAAAGCTTCCGGTGAGCATAGAACACACTGCATTGTGGCGATTAATTCTCATTAGCCGTCCCTTAGGACAGAACCCTAATACATGAGGAAACGTTTCATACTCATGACATATTCTGAAAGGGATGTATTCAGGGCTCCTTCCAAGAAGATTAAACAGGGATGGCATTGCATTTAATTTTAATTGCTTCCATCCATTGCACACAAGGCATTCCTTTCTTATTGCTCACCCAGGATTTGCATTTCTTCCAGTGAGAAAAGAACACTACTCCACTACTCCTTTTTCCTTAGATGCCAGCAAAGTCCAGTTTCTGAAAGAATCTTCACAAAGCAATTTTTGGATGGATTTAGCATTAGAATATTTGAGATGTTCAGCTTGCTGTTTGGAGAGTGGCAAGAGCTGGAGACAGTGATTAATTTTGGCTTGAAGCTCTCTGGTCACTTTAATATATTGGTTCTGTTCAGCCATCAACCTTTTGCATTTATATGTTGTTGAATGGAGATTTCCCATTATGCTATAAAGACACATCCTCTTAGGCTGCATGGTGCATAGATCATAGTATCTAGGGCATCTGTTGGCAATATAATAATTTCTTTAACAGTGCTCACTTGGCGAGTTGGCCATATGGTTAAGGGTGCGCGGCTGTGAGCTTGCATCTGGGAGATAGTGGGTTCGAACCCCACTGTCGGCAGCCCTAAAAATGGTTGTCCGTGGTTTCCCATTTTCACACCAGGCAAATGCTGGGGCTGTACCTTAATTAAGGCCACAGCCGCTTCCTTCCCACTCCTAGTCCTTTCCTGTCCCATCGTTGCCATAAGACCTATCTGTGTTGGTGGGACGTAAAACAGATTCTTTAAAAAAAGAAAAAAAAGCTTTTTATGACTGTCAGTGTTACTGAGAAATTTTGCTGTCAGGTTTTTAAGAGGTGCTCACTGGAACGGGTGTACCAGCTGTGGCCAAGTATACTGGTTAAGTATATTTAATTTCTAATCAGGAATGAGAAGGGGTGAGCTAACCAGTTACTTTAAATTCTTCCTGAGCTGTTCTGCGACAGGGCAGTGATTGAAATTAATTTTGTCTTGAAGAGTTACACCTAGATCGCATGTGAGAAAATACACATATTTTTGTTCCCACCTAGAGTAGTGAAGACAATGGAACTCAAGTGACTTTTAAAAATATAAATATCTTTACTTTTACTATTATTTGTTCGAAGCCCAATTTTTACTATGGAAATTGCGGCCAGATCTACAAGGTGCTCAGCAGAAGCTTTATTCTTGCACAGAAGAATCATATCATCTGCAAACACAAAGTACTATCAAACTTTCTGCCTCTGGAATTAGCATGTATACATATTCCTGGGCAAATTCTCTCAGAAGATAGTTGACTGGTAAATTGATGAATAGTAGGCTATAGTAAAAAAGAGGAATTCCTTGTGTCACACCTCTTTTAAAAGAGACAGTACCTTCTGTTTGTCTTATTTATCTGTTTGCTGGTTGAATTATCAATGAAAAGATTTACAACCATTGTCCTAAGTTTAGATGATATAGCAATAGTGTTAGGCCTAAGTGTTTGCTTTTTATGCTAATGTGGTATGTTGTTAAAGGCCTGAGAAATATCAAGAAAAAAAATACAGCAATCTTTCTTCTTAATTTTGTCATCGTTTATGCTTTTGTTTATAATGGATGTAT
Source organism: Anabrus simplex (assembly GCF_040414725.1). Classification (NCBI taxonomy): domain Eukaryota; kingdom Metazoa; phylum Arthropoda; class Insecta; order Orthoptera; family Tettigoniidae; genus Anabrus; species Anabrus simplex. Next base: position 1,577,711,064 of record NC_090265.1, read on the forward strand.
TAATGAAAGTCCCTGGATAGAATATGAAACCATTATGTTGGAACGGAGTTCAACATTTTATCATTCACATGTTTGCTGATTTGCCAAAGAATTGAGTAAATTGTCACTGGTTTCCAGTTCTGGATATTATCTGGGTCACCTCATTTATGGGTTAAAACAGTCCTAGTCCATTTGAAACCCATTGGTACAAAGTCCCAGTGAAGCATTTAGGTAGCAATAAAAGTAATGGTGTGATAGGCGACAAGCTCCTTTATGAACTTTATCTATGCGCCATCCTCTCAAAAGCAGTATCAAGATGGATTCAGTGATGTGCGTTTCATTCTTTGTAATAATATTTTCTACTCCAGAATCATCAGTGATGAACTTTTCTGCATATTTGTCCAGCAAATGTATTCCTTCACCAACATTACCCATTTGAAATCTATAGTGGTCAGGAACGTCTGACACAGTTCAAAATTATATAAATTTCTCTGTCCTTCTACTTTCCTTTTGCTAGCCTCTTTTGGGTTCAGTTTTCTAGCTTGATGCTGTTTATAATATTTTACTTCAGGATGTTGGGGACCTTTACAGCCTTTTACAGTAGGATATAGATGTTGATTCCCATAGGGAATCTGAAATATTTGTCCCAAATGAGTAAATTTATAATACCAATATAAAAGGTCCGTTATTGGACATTATAAATTTTCCAGCTAAGTCATTCCTGGTTGCCAGCGTTTCGCCCTCGTGTGCTAGGTTGGGTTCGTACCTAGTACACCTACCAAGACGCTGGCTAGTGCATACCATGGAGGCCACTGCGTAGGCTACTTGGAGTCACCTGCAGTGCCAATGCACTATGAGAGACTTTGTCTCTTTACCAAAAATAGATGCCTGCTTGGTTTTCAGATGATATAGATGTTGATTCTCATAGGGAATCTGAAATATTTGTCCTGAACGAGTAAATTTATAATACCAATATAAATGGTCCTTTATTGGACATTATAAATTTTCCAGCTAACTCATTCCTGGTTGCCAGCGTTTCGCCCTCGTGTGCTAGGTTGGGCTCATCAGTTGGTACCTAGTACACCTATCAAGACGCTACGTAGTGCATACCGTGAAGGCCACTGCGTAGGCTACTAGGTACCAACTGATGAGCCCAACCTAGCACACGAGGACGAAACGCTGGCAACCAGGAATGAGGTAGCTGGAAAATTTATAATGTCCAATAACGGACCATTTATATTGGTATTTTACAGTATCCTTGAGAAAGGACCTCATCTACCCCCCCCCCAGCAAGCCCCCACCCCCCCGAATTCCACTTCACAAGCCTCCGACCTCATGGAGCTCTTCAAAATTCTGAAAGACCCTTCGTTCCGAGAAATTATCAACCTAATTAAAACCACTCTCTTGAAGCTCAAGCAAGCCCCCACCCCCGCTGATAAGATTGAAATTATTATGTCTGCTATTCTTTCTTTCTGTGATTAATGGCCCACACCAGCGGACAAACACGACCTAAACAGTTGAGAGTTCTCTTCTGGAACGCAGAGGGGATCCAGAGGGATACCTACGAGCTCTCGGAATACCTCGCAGAAGAGAGTATAGATATTGTCCTCGTCTGCGAGACCTGGCTTAAACCTGGATTGTCGGCTCATATCAATAACTATATTAATTACAGAGACGACAGGCCCAACCGTCGCCGCGGCGGTACCAGTATTTATGTGAGGCATAACCTCACCCACCATAGAATTCCCACCCCCAACAATCTCACTAGTCTCGAAGCCACGACAATCCAGGTTTACACCCGGAAGGGACCTCTCAACTTAACGGCGTGTTACATTTCACCCGATGCCACGTTCGACTCGCAAGACTTGGACCATATTATCGACTGGAACGTGCCGACTGTTCTGGCTGGGGACTTTAATGCCAAGAACCCCCGCTGGAACAGCCGCTTAACCACCCCCAGAGGCAAACTTCTCGCCCGTTACTGTGATCATCACCATATTACAACCCACGGCCCTGACAGACCCACCTTCTTCTCACACAACCCCAACATCCGGCCGGACACACTGGACATTGCTATTTCCTACAAAGTACGTCAATTTCTAGAATTAAACACCCTTGATCTCTTTGATTCGGACCATAAACCTGTGCTTATGACTATAGACTCCTCTCCGGAATACACCCCCATCCATATTCCTATTTACAGCCGCAAAATCAATTGGACCGTCTTCCGCACCCATCTTACTGATCATTTAAATGGCAATCCCAGTGTGAAAGGCCCTGATGATATAGACAATCTAGCACTTCTGATTTCCACCACTATTGTCAGTGCTGCCCAGGCTGCAGCTGAGGGCCCCAGCGTGGTCCACCATAGGAAGGATACGCTCCCCTCGGCAATCCTGGCGCAGATCAAATTTAAGAATAGAATAAGAAGACTGTGGCGTCTAACCAGGGACCCTGGTCTTAAGAGAAGATGGAACCACTCCAAAAGAAATTTGCAAATATTAATACAAAATCACAGACGTGATACGTGGCGCTCCAGGCTTGCGAGTCTGAGCGTGGCAGACAACTCCCTCCATAGGTTGGCTCGCAAATTTACGAAAAATAGGACTGGCATACCCGCCCTCCACGGCAGAAATGGAATGGCCTACACTGACCAAGACAAGGCCGACGCCCTGGCGGATACATTCGAAAGCGCATGCACCCCCAACGTCGTGCCTTGCGACGACAATTTCGTAGAGACCGTCGAAAATGACAACGAACTTCACGCCACTGACGAGACTGACCTCCCCCCTGACTTTAAGTTTATATCGCCTTCCGAACTGTTCGCCGCCATAAAACGACTTAAGAACAGGAAATCCCCTGGCCTTGATAGCGTGTCAGCGTCTTTCCTTAAGAACCTTCCCAGAAAGGCGCTGACATGTCTAACCAAGCTTTTTAACGCGATTTTCCGTTTCGGCCATTTCCCTACGTGCTGGAAGACAGCGAAAGTCATCATGTTACCAAAACCACAGAAAGACAAAACTTTTCCGCAAAATTATCGACCTATCTCCCTCCTCAGCATTATTTCTAAACTATTCGAAGTACTGTTCTTAAGCAGACTTAATACTATTATTGACGACAAGAAACTTATGAACGAGGAACAGTTCGGCTTCAGGCGAGGCCATTCCACTGTCCATCAATTAACTCGCCTAACCGAAGAAATCACCAAAGGCTATAATGACCGTCGCCACACCGGAGTCTGTTTTCTAGATATTTCCCGTGCGTTTGACAAAGTTTGGCACGATGGACTCATCTACAAACTAAGGACTTTAGGCTTCCCTCCTTACGTTCTACGATTACTGACGAGCTACCTAGCTGACCGAAAATTTCAGGTCCAGGTCGGCGCTGCGCTGTCGAGCCCTCGCCCTATTGAGGCGGGCGTTCCGCAGGGCAGCGTGATCTCACCAGTGATTTTCAACCTTTTTATGACCGACATGCCAAAACCTACGCACGGGAAATTATACTTATATGCTGACGACACAGCTATTTCCTCTGTCTCGTGGCAGGCATCTAAAGCAAAAGACTATCTCCAAGACGCGCTCTCCACTTTAGAGCCTTGGCTCGAAAAGTGGAGAATCAAAATCAATGTAGACAAAAGTAGTGCTACACTATTCACTAAACGCCGTCCTGACCCCCCACAGCCCCTGATGTTTTTTGGCGAAGTCATCAGGTGGACCAATAAAACCAAATACCTAGGTGTCACCCTAGACAGAGGACTTACCTTCGCGGACCACATTAAATCTATAGTTGCGCAAGCTAAAGTGCGCCTTTTTCAAATTATCCCCATGATTAAAGCCGATAATGGGCTTACAATAGAAAACAGGCTCCTATTATATAAATCAATGGTTAGGCCCATCCTAGAGTATGCCAGTCCTATCTGGGGAGGCGCAGCCAAGACACACCTGGAAGCAGTGCAGCGTGTACAAAACCGTGCCCTGCGCTCCTTATCAGGTGCCCAATGGTTTGAAAGGAACACCGATCTGCATGATAGATACCAGCTAACCACCATCCTTGGCAGGATCTATCATGCAGCCACTAAATTCTACAATAAGCTCCATATGAGCACTAACCCTCTTATTTCCAATCTGGGGAATTACGACACCGTGGGGCTGCGATACCGCAGACCTAAAGACATCTTGAACAAACCACATTAGGTTCGGCGCTGTCGTGGTCCCACGGACATCCAACATAATGTAAGTCAACATCATCCTACCCCTCGGGGTACAGGCCATACCCTGGTCAACTAGATCCCTTATCAACAATCCACACACCGTCACAACAATGCAGTTCCAGTCTAATCTCACCAAGAAATAGCACTCAAGGCCTTTAATTGGTCGACGGGCTAAAACATCATTGGTCCCTCGGGACCTCTGATGAGGTGGCTTCATTCAGTAATTATATCAGGCTGAAGATGTGATTTATTTATATTGTCTGGAAGGTAAGAAGCCTCTGTTTTGTTTTAAGTATTTGGTTGAATCAACGCTGCAGTTTGATGGATTTGACTGATGTTGTCTTGATACGCTTCAGGAAGTAAATGGTCAAAGCGATGATTAATGTGTTTGAAAAAAGTCCACATAAACTGCATTTTGTCACTCTCTCAAGGATGTCATCTGGACTTGGTCTTGCTACCACTGAACTGATCCTTGCTTGTGTTGTATCACATGCGCTTTGTATGTTATTAAAAATATCTTGATGGTGGCAGCATCTAAAATGAATATTTATTCCTCTTGTGCTGAAATTCTTGCACTGTTCCTGACATTCTACACTTGATGCAGCATTTTCTTTTGACAGTCGCTTTTCAGTGCTAAGTGTTACACCAATAAACATCAATGGCAGTGAACAGCAGCTGGCCTCACAATCATTATATATTTTTTGTTTGTTGAGTCATACAAGTAATTTTTTTTTCCTTTTTACAATTTGCTTTTACATTTCACAGACACAGATAGGTCTTATGGCGACGATGGGATAGGAAAGGGCTAGGAGTGGGAAAGAAGCGGCTGTGTCCTTAACTAAGTTACAGCCTCAGCATTTGCCTGATGTGAATATGGGAAACCACAGAAAACAATCTTCAGGCCTGCCGATAATGAGATTCAAACCCATTATCTCCCGAACGCAAGCTAACTGCATGGCCAACTCGCTCGGTAAATTATTTTTAACATTCATGATCTAGGAATTTAACATATTACTTTCTCTGTTAGGTTTTCATAAAATGTGATAAATAAAACGGTTTTTCAATGAAATGTTCTTTGTAAGAAAGAAATGACCAATATTTAGTTATTGTATTAAGGGATGGGTACCAGTGTAGGGAATTACTTTTTCCTATCAGCTCAGAACATATCCCTTAGTCGAGCAGCTCGTCTCCTTGCTCCCAAGTCTTCCCAACCCAACCTTTGCAACATTTTTGTGACGATAATCTTTTGTCGGAAATCACCCAGAACTAATTGAGCTGGGTTTTTTTTTTGGTTCTTAAATCAAGTAATTCTGGTGAAGGTCCCATACACTGGAACCATAATCTAATTGGGGTCTTACCAGAGACTTACAGTATATGCCCTCTCTTTTACATCCTTACTACAACCCTATAATCATGCACAGAGATCTGTACCTTTTATTTACAATACCACTTATGTGTTTAACCCAGTGAAGATATTTCCTTATATTAACACCTAGGTACTTACAGTGATCCCCAAAAGAAACTTTCACCCCATCAATGCTGTAATTAAAACTGAGAGGACTTTTCCTATTTGTGAAACTCACAACCTGACTTTTAACCCTGTTTATCAACATACCATTGCCTGCTGTCCATCTCACAACATTATCGAGGTCACGTTGCAGTTGCTCACAATCTTGTAACTTATTTATTACTCTATACAGAATAACATCATCTGCAAAAACCCTTACCTCTGATTCCACTCCTTTACTCATAATATTTTATATATATACCGTATATATAAGAAAACATCAAGGTCCAATAATACTGCCTTGAGGAATTCCCCTCTTAATTATTACAGGGTCAGATAAAGCTTCGCCTACTCCAATTCTCTGAGATCTATTTTCTAGAAATATAGCAACCCATTCAGTCACTCTTTTGTCTAGTCCAATTGCACTCATTTTTGCCAGTAGTCTCCCATGATCCACCCTATCAAACTCTTTAGCAGGTCAATCGCGATACAGTCCATTTGACCTCCTGAATCCAAGATATCTGCTATATCTTGCTGGAATTCTACATGTTGAACTTCAGTAGAATAACCTTTCCTAAATCCCAACTGCCTTCTATCGAACCAGTTATTAATTTTGCAATCATGTCTAATAAAATCAGAAAGAATGCCTCCCCAAAACTTACATGCAAACATGTCAAACTTACTGGCCTGTAATTTTCAGCTTTATGTCTCTCACCCTTTCCTTTGTACACAGGGTCTACTATAGCAACTCTCCATTTATTTGGTATAGCTCCTTCAACCAAACAATAATCAAATGAGTATTTCAGATATGGTACAATATCCCAACCCATTGTCTTTAGTATATCCCCAGAAATCTTATCAATTCCAGCTGCTTTTCTAGTTTTTGACTTTTGTATCTTATTGTAAATGTCATTGTTATCGTATGTAAATTTTAATACTTCTTTAGCATTAGTCACCTCCTCTATCTGGACTAATGCTTTGAACTTCACAGGAACATAAAAAATTCAACATAAGAAAACTATACACCACATATATTTCTGTTTTTTCCCTCATAAATATCTATAAAGAACACAAATCCCTTGAAGTCAAGCTATTAATATGCAAATATGACTTCATTACATCATTACTTGGGAGGTTAAGCCATGTTATTCCTGATAATGCCACATGTTAGTAGCGTTAAATTACGGGCATAAATATACCTCACTCTACCTACATAACCACTAGCTCAGAACTAAATGAATACTAGGTACACAATAGAACAACCTTAAAAACTGACAAAAGCAATGCTTAAATCAAAATGTTTTGCGGTAAGATCCCAGAGAAGTCGTCCATCATTAACAGCTGAAATAAATTACTCAATACTAATGGCTAGCGCACGAAGAAAATTATGGATTGCAAAGAGATTGTGCCAGTGGAGACCTCTGATGAAATATCACTGTCACTATTGCTCGCTCGCAAAAGGATGATTAAATTTTTAACACAGTTCTCCACTACAACTTCAATTTCCCAGTCTCACGTATCATCTCTCTTTGTATGCTATACAATTTTCTTAGAGTCATCTGCATCAATGTTTGCCACAGCTTATTATTTTGCCCACAACATATGTTAGAAATTGTGGTTTATTTTCCTTCACAAGCTGCAACAGTTTACTTTTCCTTTTGTCATGCAGAGAGAGAGAAAGACTAAAAATAATTATGTGCAAAATACAAATTAGAGAAAATGCAAAGGTTTGCAAAACGTACTGAATACCATACATGCAGAGCGAGATTGCTTAACTGCATGGTGAATGTAAACAAGAGAGTTTGTAGCCAAGGTCCAGGATCATGCTCTGTTGATATTAGTCATAGTGAATGGCAGCTTGGATGTGTCTGTTTCTGCACACAACTAGACAGCACCAGAACATCAGTTTAGAAGTTGAAATTTTCAGAGCAGATATATATTAAAATTATGGTATATTTTTTTCCATTCTTTTGTTGTGTGACTCACAAAAGGTGTCTCCAAATTATGGCACAAAACTTTAGAAATGGTTTGATGAGGCACAGGTAAAGAATTAGTTATAAACTTGTCATTCTTTTGTACATAAATCTTTGTATAATGAACAAAAATTCAGCCAACATCTCAGTATGAAGAGAAGAAATTAAACATGTACAGTTGGAAAGGATACAGACTTCTGTTACATTTGCCTTTACAAATAGGTGATGAAACACAAGTCTTCTTGTGATATTAGTAATTAATTATTGTCAGATATGCACGTATTATTTACAGAAGAATGGAAAAACAAGTTGAAGCTGAGTTGGGGGAAGATCAATTTGGCTTCAGAAGAAATGTAGGAACACGTGAAGCAATCCTGACTTTGCGTCTGATCTTAGAGGATCGAATCAAGAAGGACAAGCCCACGTACATGGCATTCGTAGATCTAGAAAAGGCATTCGATAATGTTGATTGGACCAGGCTATTTATGATTCTGAAGATGATAGGGATCAGATACCGAGAACGAAGAATTATCTACAACCTGTATAAAAATCAGTCTGCAGTGATAAGAATCGAGGGCTTTGAAAAAGAAGCAGCAGTCCAGAAAGGAGTGAGGCAAGGCTGCAGTTTGTCCCCTCTCCTTTTCAATGTTTACATAGAACAGGCAGTAAAGGAAATCAAAGAGAAATTTGGAAAGGGAATCACAGTCCAAGGAGAGGAAATCAAAACCTTGAGATTTGCCGATGATATTGTTATTTTATCTGAGACTGCAGAAGATCTCGAGAAGTTGCTGAATGGTATGGATGAAGTCTTAGGTAAGGAGTACAAGATGAAAATAAATAAGTCCAAAACAAAAGTAATGGAGTGCAGTCGAACGAAGGCAGGTGATGTAGGGAATATTAAATTAGGAAACGAAGTCTTAAAGGAAGTAGATGAATATTGTTATTTGGGTAGTAAAATAACCAACGATGGCAGAAGTAAGGAGGACATAAAATGCAGACTAGCACAAGCAAGGAAGAGCTTTCTTAAGAAAAGAAATTTGCTCACTTCAAACATTGATATCGGAATTAGAAAGATGTTTTTGAAGACTTTTGTGTGGAGCGTGGCATTGTATGGAAGTGAAACATGGACGATAACTAGCTCAGAAAGAAAGAGAATAGAAGCTTTTGAAATGTGGTGTTACAGAAGAATGCTGAAGGTGAGATGGATAGATCGAATCACGAATGAAGAGATACTGAATCGAATTGGTGAGAGGAGATCGATTTGGCTAAATTTGACGAGAAGAAGAGATAGAATGATAGGACACATCTTAAGACACCCAGGACTTGTTCAGTTGGTTTTTGAAGGAAGTGTAGGTGGCAAGAACGGTAGGGGTAGACCAAGGTATGAATATGACAAACAGATTAGAGCAGATGTAGGATGCAATAGCTACGTAGAAATGAAAAGGTTAGCACAGGATAGGGTGGCATGGAGAGCTGCATCAACCAGTCTATGGACTGATGACTCAAACACATGCAGGCTGTATTTGTTGTTACGAGATCTTGATGCTTGGATGATAGAAGAGGTGATTTTTAGCAAGCTTTTTATTATACATTTTTATAGCTGCTTTGATTCTTATTTGAATGGCTTTGTTAAAAAATCTAAGTGTTCTTTAATCAATGTAAAGAACTGCTGTGAGATTTGTTAGTTGATACACTATCGTAGTGTTCACTGCGCGTAGTTGCTAGTGTCCATTCATGTGTGTGTTAAATGGACTGTAATAGTACATTACTGTAGCAGTAGAGCTGGATGACTCTGCAGAAAGATTTCATCACCTCACTTTTGGAGGAAAACCATAGAGATGGAATGTTAGTTTTGGTGTACATAGAAATCTCAGAACTGATTCATAGGAAGGAATAAATAGGGGGAAAATATAAAATTTTGACAGAGAAGTTATACATTCACCAGCTGTTGTGAGCACTTGTCTATGACGGATTCATAGGAATCACGCATAACGTATGGCATGGCATTTTGTCCTGCCCTAATTTGAAGCCCCTTTTATCGATCATGTAAAAAAATGGAAAAAAGTACACCGTAAATTACAACATATCTATGCTCTGAACATTTTAACATCTAAACAGACATGCGACCAATTCCTACCATGGTACCCCTGTGGGTGGGAAGGAATTTATATACAGAATACATTCACAGTATTATCTGTCCAGCGTTGTCAACTGTACGATCTGGATTGTACATGTGCGATAATTCGATGCTGTGTACTTTCATGCGATCCAACTTGCGGATTGTACGCCTACTGTATGATCCTATGATGCATTGTAAATTTTGTCTAGTTTTCTCTGTGAAATGCATAAATTTTTGTTCTTCGTGCAAGTTATGCTTTATCATGGATGACATGTTGGAAAAGGAGGCAGAGGCTTTTCCAATAATAAGATTCCCGAAGGGAATTTACCAAGAATTGGCTCTTTCGTTTCTGAGTTACTGCACGGTCTCGCGCCTGTACTATAATCAGTTGATCATAGCATTTGCCTTCATCAGACAGACGATGACTGGAGAAAATTACCTTTTGTCAATGTCATTGATGATATTAAAGTTTGCTCTGAAGTAGATTAATTTTGGGCTAAGTTACAGGAGGTGAAAAACACGTGTGGTGAATGTGAGTTTCCCGCATTTCCAGAATTTGCACTTTATGTTTTGTCGCTCCCTCACTCGAAAGCTGATTGTGAAAGAATATTCATCAAAATTAATCTCATTAAAGTAAAAAACAGGAATAGGCTAATTATTTCTACAGTGAATGGATGCTTGCTGGGCAGTCAATGTGTTAATGTCATTGGTACGTGTAAAGACTTCAAACTATTGGAGAACATTCTCAGAAGGATGACTAACTAAACCAGAGTTGTATAATCAGCCAGCAAGTACCGGTACTTCTGAAACTTCTGCTGTAAATAATGTGCCTACAGTGTCCACAGAAGATGACGATCATGATGACAATGATAATGATGACGATTTCTAGCTCTGAGGTGAGGCACATCAGTGACTTTATATCTCAGTGTTGACTACTTCTTTATAACTTACCCAATTCATGAGTAATAGGCCCTAATCTAAATAAAATTTATATTCATATCCTTGATACAGTATCTCACATATTAGCACAATGACTTATATTCATTTTTCATCCTAACCTGTTTAAAATCGGAGTTGCGACAGCGGTACACCTAGCTATCGTGTTATTGTCCATGAAACGTATAGTTTTATGTGGGACCTAAACCAGAGGTCTTTTCGGAAATTCATTATTAACCAAGAATCGAACCACTCAGATTCCTGAGAAGCAAGCTGCTGCATAAAGGAGCTATTGCATCTGAAAGAGACTTAAATAGCCAATATTTTAAGGGTTATTTTAAGTCGTACGATCCTCTCTTGAAGAAATACAATATTTTTGGTGTTATTGTACGATCCTGACCATCTCAAAGGTTGGCAACGCTGCATCTGTCATAAGAAAGGCAATAAATGTTTGATCCCCTGGGGATTCTCAATCAAGAACATGGGTTGTTGACCACAGGCCCCCTAGCCGAGTCTGGTATTTTTATCTCACTCACTTATACCAGACTGCTCACTTTTATCTTTACAATTGGACCTCCGTCTCTTGTTAAACCCTTGTTCTCTTCTGACCTTCATAGTGTTAGGTTTGCAAGGTCTAGCAAAGTCTGTCATTTTTTTACCCTCCATGCCCTTTTGTCGCCGATTTCTTCTATTATTTTGTCCTGCATGAGCTAAGTCTCTATTTACTAATCCCCGATTTAATAAAAATATTTGTAAATACATAACATGTACTAAAGTTATCTGTTTCCAATATATAAGATAAAACCCTTACAGCTCACCTCTTACCCCACCCCTCTTTTTTGTTTAAATATATAAATTCTGAGTTAATACAGTATTGAAGAATTCCAAGCATACACACACACTTGTGGAATATACCAGCATATTTTTTTATTTATATAGGTTTCAAATGATCTGAGATCTATTTCAGAATGCTTCTCGGTAAGTTTCATTTATATACTCCTCTTGACTGCTTGGTAGTACCATATACGGCAAAACAAACAATACTGAAATGTTATTTAATTGCGTTGATGCAGTGTGTGTTCAAAATGTACCACCACATGCCACACATTGTTCATAATGTTTCCGAAGGTTATTGAACATATTGATAAACAAAGGTTGCTGTAAGAACGCTAAAAATGATGTCGTCTTCTTGCGCAATTCAGGAATATTTGTAGGTAGGTCATTTGTCTTGAAAAATGATCATTTTAACTCGCCCCATATTTAGGCATCTGGGGCCATGAAAAGAACATCCAGCATGTGGAAAAACAAACAATACTGAAATTTCTGCTCATCTGCTGTCCTCATTTCCCTAGCAATGAAATATTTTTTTATTGTATATAATAGTTTGACACATTGTGAACTCATTCAGTGTTGTGTTAATTCTTCAGTTCTCATAACAAAGGAGGTGTTTATCATAGAATATGAAGTTCATAACATGCAAATGTAATGCTCCAGCTGTTTTCAAGTTATGAAATGTAGTTAATGAAATGTACATGTGTTGTCGTAGGACAGATATCCTAATTATAATAAAACCTTCAATAATAGTATTTTGAAGTTTTACGATGAGCCGAAAGTATTATGTTAATATATTTATGTTTCGTGTCCATGGACGTATAACGTACATATGCTTATCCTGGTTAACATAGCAGCGGACGTACGGACACAGACTTCCAATATGGCGTCAAGAAACAGCACCATTAGGTCTCTGATGTGAAACATGTATATATTCTATGTAGATTGTTTTAGAGAGCGATTGTTTTCTCTCGAGGGATTGTTTTCTTCTTCTGACAGGATAAGTTTCGTAGTGATAATAAAGTTGTTTTAGAAATTCGTAAACGTGTTCTCGTGTGATATTTTTATTTAAACATAGGAATTTCATTTTGTCCGTATTGAACCGTTTTAAGTTTTTTGATATTTTTATTTCGTAAAATAAAAAATCGCATATAGAGAACGATAGTGTACACAATACAGGAAAGAGCATTTATGTACTATAGTCTTGCTGGGAAGTCAGTAGACAGTTCATAATACAAATTTCCAGGTGTATGCAATCTACATAAAGATACAATGTGGGAACTTGTAAACAAATTGACAGTAAAGGGTTCTTTGTTTCATAAGAAGTAAAGGATTTTTTTTAAAAAGTGTGTTGAATCTATTAAGTGGTATGTTCCGAGCTGTCAGTGGAGAGATGGCGTGGGAGGACATCAGTAGATGAATAAGTTTGAGTGGTGTCTTTAAAAGTAGGAAAGATCACAATATGAAGATAAAGTTGGAATTCAAGAGGACAAATTGGGGCAAATATTCATTTATAGGAAGGGGAGTTAGGGATTGGAATAACTTACCAAGGGAAATGTTCAATAATTTTCCAATTTCTTTGCGATCATTTAAGAAAAGACTAGGAAAACAACAGATAGGGAATCTGCCACCTGGGTGACTGCCCTAAATGCAGATCAGTAGTGATTGATTGATGAGGGAAAAGTAAACAGAATCATGGATAAATTAGAACATACTTCTACATAATCCCTAGGACAACATGGCGATTTATGAAAAATAGAAACCATACATGGTAGCTGTAGTACATGAGCTGCATCCATGTGGTCATATAAGCGAGTACTATTTTTTTTAAATTGGGTGTTGCGAAATATTCATGATGGTATGATTGATCTGTGCTTAATATTGTTCTCTGGCAAAGCATGGTTCCATTTAATGGTTATGTTTCAATGCAGAATAACAGATATTGGAGTCCAGAAAACCTCCATCGCTTATATAATTTTCATAATTTTAACTGTTATCATGCACGGACAAAGTGAGGGAATTGCTATGCTTGTTGCTGTGCCATATAGGAAAAAACCCATGGCGCAACAGCCCCGAAAGGCCTGGGCCTACGAAGCGACCCCTGCTCAACCCGAAGGCCTTCAGATTGCGAGGTGTTCATGCGGTCAGCATGATGTATCCTCACGGCCATTATTCTTGGCTCCCTAGACCGGGGCCGCCATCTCATCATTAGATACCTCCTCATATGTAATCATGTAGGCTGAGTGGACCTCGAACCAGCCCTCAGATTCAGGTAAAACTTCCTGATGTGGCCGGGAATCGAACCCAGGGCCTCCGTGTAAGAGGTAGGCAAGGTACTCCTACACCGTATAGAGGGGGGGAGTAAAAAATTAGTGGCAGGGAAGTCCTGTGCGCCTGCCAGCCGACTGATGAGAGAAAGTACTACAGTTGTGTCCAAGTTCCGCCTTGTCAATACCATTCAGAATGTATTGTATATCTAAACTATCAAGTACATATATACACACACACAAGTAGATGTTTCAAGAAATTTTAAATTCTCTTCTTCAGCTTATGGATAAAATCACATGCATTTCAAGACTTTATTAAAAATATTGGTGGCCACCATGGTCAAGCTAATAGATATTGATGAGAGAAACTCACTGTACATTGCAGTATTGTTTATCAAGGTGACTTATATTCCCCTCCTTTATCTGAAGTAGTCAGTCTTCCTGGAGAGACTTTACAAAACTAAACAAATGGGCTCTGCAGTTTGAGGCTTGTATTTTTACCTTGCATTTGTAAGGTGGTGGATTTGAACCCCACTGTTGGCAGCCCGGAAGATGGATTTCCTTGGTTTCCCATTTTTGTACTAGGCAATTTTACCTTAATTAAGGCCACGGTTGTTTTCTATCTTCCTAGTCCTAGCCCTCTCCTATTCCATAGTCACCATGGTGCGATGTTAAGAAAAGAAAAAAGATCAAGAATACTGCAATGTGTTTGAAATGTCAGCAACCTATCCATATGTAGGGTACATAAACATCATCATGGTCCAACCCAGAAAAAGAACTTCCTAGTAATAATGGAAGCTTCTCATCTAAGAAAGATAAGCAGTGTAATTAGGTTTCTCTTATAACAATTCCTATATTTTATGATCCCAGAAAGCTTAACTGTTCTCTTATGCATACAATACATATTTTACTTGTAGGTTAATGTTTGTCAAGCTACTAAGTCTTAACATACATGCATAAGATATAACCTGCTTTGTTACTGTTGATGGTTATGACATCATTTTTCTCATTAAATTTTCCTTCACCATTTAAATGATATACATAATTATCAATTCCATGGAGTGTATTGTGTCTTAATATTCACAAATTTGTGATGCTGTCAAATGGGGTGTGAGAATCTTTTCTCATAAGACAATATCAGCCTGTGTGTTGTATCCAAAAGAGCTTTGAACCTCATTCCTAGAAGTGGTAAGTCTTGTGAATTATCATACCTGAGACTTTCCAAAATACTTTGAATTCATAACTGCAGTCAGTCCGGTGAGAATGTAAGAGCTCACTTGAGTGAAAAAATATTGATGTATTCTTGGTTACTTGAGGTGTAAATAAGCTTGTAGTTTATATTTACTTTCGATGTTGTGATCATAACCATGGGACTTACAGTTTTATGTGGAATCTAAACCACAAGGATGTTGTTCTTCATTTCAAAAATCTTGGATGCATTGCCTGAGATTCGAACTATAGGTGCCTTTGTGAGAACCCTGGCCACCCGGCTATCGCACTTCACAAATATTTGAGGTATTAAAGCACTCAGTTCAGGCTAATAAAACTACAACAAATAACAGAATTTGCACTCATTTGTAAACTGTGGATTCATGCAGCAGGATGCCACAAATGCACTGTCATTGTTACTTCCAATAACATGCTTGCCAAATACGCATCATTATTGTTATTTCCAATAACCTAACATTTACAAGAAGTGAGTTATGGCACTAGTATGCTTAATAGTTACGGGAAGCAGACCAGGGTTGAGACATTATTTTGGTCATTCTGTGGGTGTGACTGCTGAATAGACATCCTTGCTATCTCACCAAGATAACTGTTTCTTGTTTATGCATGTTGTGAAATATTTGAAATGGCAGACTTGTTTACATTTGGTAAGTAATCCCCAATATGTATTAAACCCTAAGCAGAGGCTTAATTTCCTCGTACTATTCGTTTGTAAGAAATATGAATACTGCTGTCTGAACATTATGGAATTAATAGAAGAGATGCTTTTCTTAACAGTAATAAGACTGAATAATGAGTTCTTGTAAATTAAATGTGGAATTGAGCATTGAGTTAAATTTTCTACTTCTTGAGCATCAAGGGTAGTAGACATAATAATGGAAAGGGTCTTATGAAATATTGAAGTGAATGTGTGTCTGGATTACTGTAGATGATAACCAAATTATGGCCTTTCCCAGAAGTAAGTAATTCCTTTGTTTCTTTTATTGTGTCGTATCTTGGTTTGGGAGAGCAATAAGCATGATCACTTTTACTTATAGTCAAATTTGAATAGGGAGAGTTTGTTCCAAGAACCTGAGGAGAACTTTGGCAAAATTGAGAGACTTCTTACACTTTCAAGTGAACAACTTGAAACTTCAGCATAATTTTTTCCATATTATATGTTGAAATTTTACTTGGATGGTTTCTGGATGGACCAGCTGCATTTGATTTTAATTATTTGAATTTTTCTCCTTCAGAAAGTAGAAATAATATCATAGTGTTCCTCCTTCAAATAAATAGAAGTCAGTAACTGAACTTTCTGCAACTTATTAGGTGGTGCTTTTTGCAGAATGCATCATTTTGGCTTCCATTATACCTCTCTGCTGTTTATGCTTGTTTGTCTTATCTTTCGGGTAGATTGTAGATAAGCGAGGGCTTTGAACAATACTGTGTTTGTAGAATAGTTTGAGGTATTTGGGAATTGTTGTTAAAATATACACTATAAAAATAATTTTAAAATCTCTGTTATTTGCAGCTGTATTAGTCCAGATAGCCAAATACTTTTGTTGTCAGTTTTGCAACTTGCGATTTGTTTGATATTATTGGGCCTTTCATGTGTGTTACCTAAGATGAGCATAGTATGATATTGATTTTTATTTCATTTAGATTATTCATGTAATGTGGATAGTACTATATTCAGAGTTTGTCTAACCACATGAACTGCATGTTCCAAAGATTTGAAGAAGCAGAGTATAGTATTTTTTTCTGACAGCATTTACAGAAGTCCCAAAATTTGTAATCTATAACTTAGAGAATCCTGGTTTTAAATATGGAGTTGAAACTGTGGCAAAATTAAATCCAGTGAAATGTTTCTAACACAGTGTGATAATACTGCATTTCAGATATATCTAATTACTTCACAGCTTGTATCCTTATTCTTACCTTACCACTTAAAAGTTGATGTACTGAAGAAGCACTCTTATGGCCTGATCTGTTGTAGCATGGAGCATGGTGGAAATCATGTGAAATATATAAAAATATGGTAATTAGATATTTCTTGCCATAATATAATTTTCAAATACATTTACAGTGGTATAAATTTTGGAACACTGTATAATGCATTGAGATATATTTCAGTATCCTCTCTATGGTGTTAAGTCTATATATCATAATGCAAAAATGTTGAGTATCATCAGCTTTGTTTAGATAGACAAGTTAGACTTTTGTAACCAATCCAATATACTGTGTTGACTATAAATATTTTATCTATTCTAAAAAATGGAATTTGTTTAGTTATGCAGTGAAAAGTAGCTCTGAATTCCTAACATTAGTAAGTTTGTTAATTCTAGTCTGTATCAACATGAGCAGAATATAGCTCTTGATATATTTCTGTGAACTCGTGTTGGTGATATTTATTTAGTTAGAAGGAGATGGTGATGTAGTCAGAGTTTTGAGGCTTTGTGCGGAGAACTTCTGAACAGATTTAACAGACAAGGTATATAGTAAGATAGCAAGTTTTAAGCTTCTGTGAATCCGTTTTCCTATGTTCATCATTAATATAGAAACATATCATCATCAGATTGTAGGACAGCTTCATTTTCTTACTTATTCTGTTATTTGTCTCCTGCAGTTACCGTTCTGTTTCAGTGTATTCTTGCACACTAGTTACCTCATTGTAAACATGTTGTATAAGCAAAAGGATGTTAACATTAATTATTCTCTTTCTCTGAAATTTCACGACTCTTCTGGAATACTCAGTATGAGATATTCGGCCAGCTTATAAGTAAAGTAGAACCCTGTTTTGAGACACGTGTATATATGCATACCATTCATGAAGTGACACGTTAAAAGCTTGACATTTTTTACATTTTAAGCTCCATCAATAACCCAATATCTTTACTCTTTAAAATTTGTCAAAGTTGTTAAGGACAGAAATATGTTATCCCTGTTAACTTGTATGTCATAACTTCTGAAAGATTTTCGAGAGACTAACAAGATTTATTTTGTAAATCGTCATAAAATAAAAAGGAATTAAAGAAAAATCCATCAAATAAATTAAATTTACACAGCTTAGGGACAATACATAAATTTTGGAAAATGGTAGTAACTTTCAACTGAGGTTTAAATCCTAAAATAAGACTAAATTCATTTAAAAATAAATGTTTTTGTGAGATTAAGAAGTAATGAAATTTTATGTACATGTAGCCGTCTGAATATTTTTTATTTAACTGTGTCAAGTTTGTAGACTACGTAAAGCTACTCTGGGCAGCAGTATATATTTTTGTCCTTATGTGTTGCATATAATGGTGTGCGCTTTATTCTTTCTGATAGCAGGTATTTGCAACAGTATGCATTCATGAAACTGGTGAATGTTGTATCCAAAAATATATTCCTTGACCTGTCCGATTGTCCACTTTAGTTTGTGAAATATATTTTACAGTACTCATATACTGTGAGGTATTTCTAATAAAAATCTGAAATTCCAGATTCCAGTAGAACTGGAATGTTTTGTATTAAAATTCCAAAAAAAGGCAAGAGATCTCAGGAAACTTGATGCTTTTAATAAATTGACTGTATTTGATATGAAACGTATATAGTATTTCATATTTTGGTTTCAGTTGTGTATTTCTATTTCTTCACTGTATTATAAGACACATTTATTTCCTGTCTCGTTAAATACGTATGATGGCTCACTACCATTTTCACTTCCTCGTCCTTAATTGATTTGAAAACTTGGCTGATCACTTGATTTTCCTTCTAATTCATTGCTGTAAATTTATTAAGGTAAGGGTAGAACCAGTATTGCATATCAGGAGATTTGTTTCAAGCGCTACTTCGTTTTTACGTACAGTACTTGGATGGGGAATGTTGTCATCTTCTATGTTACTTCTGCAGTTGTAAGTCGTCTTTGTTGAATTATGTGAAAAAGTCCATTTAAGGGAGTTTTTCTTCCTGCAAATATCAGTTCCTACTTGGGTTCATGTGAATCAAAGATTCTTTGAGTATATTGAGCATGTTAAATGGAAGACAGCATTCAAATAAAATAGTGGTGGTGTTTCTCAAGACCCTAGGGTCTGTATACTAAAGATGCGTGCTGTGTATGGCATAGAGGTACTGTTAATTTTTGCTAGCGAGAGGTTTGTGCATTGTTCAGGATGAAGGATATTGCACCCAAATGAAATTCCTATAGCTATATATTATGTAGATTAGGGCAAATAATAATGCATTTCTTACCTAAGACTGCTGCCTGTTCTCTTTGCATGAAGCCTTAAACTGTAATTTGCCTTATAATTATTGTGGTGTGTATTTATATAATATTAAGGAACTGTAACTTATGAATCTGCATCCATTTTCAGTAGTGAAGTCAGGACTTGGATGTTCAGCACAGTGGCTGAGAACATTTCAGCTAACAACACTGTAGTTTCGTATAGCAGATCAACATGTTAATTCTATGGGGATAGAGTTCACAGAAACTGGAATATTGTTTTATCTTTATCATATTTTGTATGAAAATCTTACCAGATCTGTAGAAACCTCATGCTTGTGATAAACATGACTCTGCATATGGTACTAAACATATTTTGTATTTTAATTATTTCTTGGATGTATTTATTGTTTCATGATTTTATCAATCTTACATATATTTCTAATCCCAAAAATGGCATCAATATTGGATAACATTTCATTGGCATGTATTTCATAATCATCATATATAACTTTTGGTTATTATTAACGGAATTGTGTTTGGTATATTTAAGTTTTGCATTTTGTTTTTCCTTTGTTATAACATACCTTAACATTTGAGTGAGTTCCATTTTGAATTAAAATATAATTTGGTCAATTATTTTTGAAATGGCCTTAATTCTGGCTAATAAATGATTTGTTTATTCAACTGGTTGACTATTTACTTATCATTTAATTAAAATCATTCTCCAACATTTTTTGTTTTGGCTCTGTGATATATTTATGTGAAGTGATTATTTTCCTTTGAACTTCCAGTTTAGTTTTTAATGCTGGAGTTGCCATTCTGTGAACACTTTTTGAAAAAATTGTTAATACAGTAATTAAAATTTACTTTTTACTGCCTAGGAATTGTGCCTCCATGGGTCAGGCAATAAATAACATGCCGGTCTTACCGCTGGGTTCCGTGGTTCAAATCCCGGTCACTCCATGTAAGATTTGTACTGGACAAAATGGAGGCAGGACAGGTTTTTCTCCGGGTACTCTGTTTTTTCCTGTCGTCTTTCATTACAGCAACGCTCTCCAGTATCATTTCATTTCGTCTTTCATTGCCCCAGAGGAGTGTGATAGTCTTTGGCAGCCGGCGCAATTCCTATTCTCACCGCTAGATGGGGGCTTCATTCATTCATTCCATTCCTGACCGGTTTGAAACTGAAAGCAGGCTATGGATTTTCATTTCATTACCTAGGAATTCTTGTTTTTACATAATTCAGGAGTAGCCAATAAAGAAATAAACCAAAATTTGATGGGTATTGCGCACTAATTGTATTAATAGAAATTGCTTTTCATAGAGTGGGTAACCTGTATTCTTGGTTGTTTTCTATCATCTCAGATTAAATGTTTACAATTTATGCATCTCCCTGATTGCTTTTCATGCTTGCAGTGACACATTTGTGATTTTAAAGTTCAAAAAACTTGAGAGGGTATTTTCAACTGATAGTTAAGTCTTTCATTCTGCTTGATTAGTTCCAGTGCCGGGTCAGTAGCTCATACAGTTGAGTGCTGGCTTTCTGAGCATAAGTTAGGGGTTTGATCCTGGTGGCTCAGCCCGGTCATATATGTCAGCCTCATATGGGTATATTTACTGGCACATTAAATAATTCCTGTGGGACAAAATTAAGTCATCTCTGAAAACCATAAAAGTAATTAGTGGAACGTAAAACATAACATTATTATTATTATTATTATTATTATTATTATTATTATTATTATTATTATTATTATTATTATACAATTATTATTTCTAAGCCTGATTTTAATTATTGTGTATCGAGTGAGTTGGCCATGCAGTTTGAGCTGCGTAGCTGTAAACTTGCATTTGGAAGTTGGTGGTTTTCAGATCACGTCGGCAGCCCTGAAGATGATTTTGTGTGGTTTCCCATTTTCACACCAAGCAAATGCTGGGATTACACCTTAATTCAGACCACAGCCACTACTTTCCCAGTCCTAGCTCTTTCCCATCCTTCCGTCACCGAAAACCTTCGATGTGTTAGTGCTACCTTGAATCATTGTGTATTGGTAAACAGCATGAGCTGGTCACCTAATATCATTGTGTTAGATGTTCCATGTAGAGTAGTAACTTGCCTCTTCTTAAATTCAGTTTTTGCCAAAATTCCCTCTTCTCACCAACTTAACATGATATTCATTATTTAGATAGAATATTATTGGTTAGTAATATTCCTAAGTTTACTCCCACTCAAAGGTGTACATAATTTTCAAATATTATAGTTGATTATATTGTGTTTACATTGTAATGTCTCTGGGAGTGACTTCTTCTATCTTTAAAGGTATGGAGTAATTTGTAGAGATACCAGGTCTTCGGAATTAAATTGATTTAATCATAAAACCCTCTCATTGGTATATCTTCAGTTCAGTGTTCTATCATCTACTGAACATATTTTAAGTTGTATGGACTTTTTTGTTGCACAACCAGTCCTCTGTTAATATACACTGCCTAACAAAGAAAGTTAATCACCCAGAAGGAGTGGTCCAATATTATTCCATTTTGGTATACATGCATACCATTGATGTGTGAGTAACTGTTAGATTTACAAGGATCTGTAATGTTTAGAATGCCCACCAGAGTGCATTCGTGATGGCACCGTCCAGTTGTTAAGTTGTTACCAGTCATCTGCTGTGAGTGAGACAGTTAAACAAGACGTGTAGAGAGGACTACGTTCGGTGCATAGCACCTGCGATGCCTCGCAGATGCATTAGACAGCCTATCCACCATCTGACAGCATTTGACACAGGCCGCATTGTGGGACTGCATGAGGTTGGTTGGTTATATCGTGCAATTGCCAGGCTTGTGGGCCATTCAGATGTCACAGTGGCCCGTTGTTCGACCCAGTGGGTACATAAGGGCATCCAATCACGTGCAGGTATGGGTCGACCAGGAAACACCACCCCGAGCGAGGACCGTCGTATGGTGCGCCAGGCACTGTGGGATCCAATAACTTCTGCACC
The DNA here is from genome assembly GCF_040414725.1 of Anabrus simplex. Classification (NCBI taxonomy): domain Eukaryota; kingdom Metazoa; phylum Arthropoda; class Insecta; order Orthoptera; family Tettigoniidae; genus Anabrus; species Anabrus simplex. Next base: position 1,577,733,298 of record NC_090265.1, read on the forward strand.
CGCCATCTGCAAACATGTACTGGAAACTCTACAACATCCTGCAAGTTGCCGCTCAGTGTGTCGATGACTCTCATCCGCCAGATTGGGGTCCTACTACCCCATGTATCGGTTGCCATTGACACCAGAACACCAACACCTGCATTTGGAGTGGTGCCTTGCCTGGGAAGCATGGACAGAAGACGACTGATGTCGCATCATGTTCAGCGATGAGTCGCGGTCCTCCATAACCTCCGATGACAATCGCATGCTGGTTTGGTGTCGTTGAGGGCAGAAGGCAGATCATGCCCATATTGTAGAAAGACACACAGGCATAATCCCTGGCATCATGGTTTGGGGAGTCATAGGATATGCGTTCAGGTCACCTCTAATATTGCATCGGCAGACTTTGACAGCACAGCAATATGTCACAGACATTCTGCGTCAGCATGTCCTACCCTTTATGGCACAGCACCCTGGGACAGTGTTCCAACAAGATAATGCACATCTAGGAGCATGTTGAGGTCCTCCCATGGCCAGCAAGATCCCCTGACCTCTCCGTCATTGAACACGTGTGGGATGACATTGGAAGGGTACTCAGTCCCAGTACCAACCTGCGGGATCTAGAAGGACAGCTACAATAACTGTGGATGAACTTGCCTCAGGAGAGGATCCAAAGGCTGTTTGACACCATTCCGCATAAGGGGATGCATTGCAGTCAGGAGGGGGGTGCGCGCGCAATCCCCTACTGACCTGGCGCCAACATTCCACCTATAACTGCCAACAGCCTTGTCTCCTTCATCCCATATTGTAATCAGTTCACTAAAGGCACATGGTCTTTCAGCATATGTAGTTTCATTCACTTTCAACCAGTCCTTCTGGGTGCTTAACTTTTCGTCAGGCAGTGTATTTATATCTGAATAACTAATGCAGCCTACATTGTCTAAACTGCTTAGCCTTCTGTACCTGTCTTACTCTGTATTCTTCTTTTGCTAAATTTTTCTTTTCTCACCAACTTACCATGGTATCTTTTCACTTCAACACTCTTCTTCAGATCAAATATTGACTTGGTCTGTTATCATTGGTTTACCATTGGTTGCTGTTCATGTTTCACTGCCACATATTACCATGCACCATAATTTCTTCAAGATTGACTATCTAACATGTATGTCTATTGTACTTTTGATGTGAGAAAATTTGTGTCCTTCAGAAAAGCATTTCTTGCTTGACCTTGTCCACTTTCTTGGTTCTCCTTTGTTCTGTCTTCTCTCAATTTTATTAAAGAAGCAGAATTGATATTTCCTTTACAATATCAGTTTCTAATCTCTCTCTTAGTTTAACTTGACATAATTTAATTTATGTATGGCAAGAATACAAGGTGAATTTAAGTGTAGTCCTTTATTAGCAGTTAAATCCTCTCAGTGTCGTGCGTATTTGTTAGGTACTAGCTAAGAGTGCCACCCACTTTTAGTCCAATTTGCAACTCTCTAGAAAAAAAATTCATCATTCTCTCAATTTATTTCCATTCTCAGTGAAACTTTTTTCTATTATATAAAAGGAATGTCCCTTTGAATGAATGGCACTTTATACCTAAAAACATTTATAATTAAAATTGAAATAAACCATGAATTTAAAAATGTAAAATTCAATTAATGATAATCCACATTTTAAGGCAAATATGTAGTTCTAAAAATCTGTGACATACTAACTGATGGTATTTCTTGTAGTACAGCCTCTTGACTCATTTTGGATAAAATTATGATATTTGGAGTGATAATATGTCATAAAAATCGAAATATAAGCTATACTGTAGATTCAGCATCATGCAGAGGGGCATGTTTCGGTCCAGATAACACAAGGAAAGGGTGAGGTGGTTGGTATAGTAAATCATTATCACGGGTAACTTCAATGAATAATGGCAATGTGTGATATTGTTAATACCAATCTTACCATGGAAATCTTCGTTACTTTCCGAATTATATCTAATCTCGGCAATTGGCGGTGTTCCACTTATAGAATCGTTTTCAGAATCACTCTCAGTGACTCTAACCTCAATAGAAGTGTTTTTAACACTATTATGATGTTCAGTTCACTTTCCGGCTTGACATAATCATCGTCATTCACTAAAGTATGTATCTAATAAGTTAGATCATCGTATGTAAATACGTCGTCCTGTAAATCCACCATCACTATTGACATGTCCACAAGATGTGCAGACACGGCCTTCACACTTTTAAATATACGTCACACTAAAACAAATCGTTATATGCGGCTCCTAGTGGTAAATTTGGAGACTACACCCCTTCCTTGATAAGAATATACTGATATGTGCTACCATCTAACAGAAAAGGAAGAACTACGACGGTTTCTAAACGAGTCTGCATGAGGAATGAAATATCATTCCTGGCACTTTCGGCGAGTTCATGGAGGAATGAAAAATCATCCCTTGGCGCTCAAAGAGTTAAATCCTCTGTATTGGCACAAAGAAATGTACAAGTGAGTGAATCATTTTCGTACTAGGAAGACCAGGCTCACTTGGTCAGATCATTGCACACTGGCTTTCTGATCCCAACTTGGCAGGTTCACTTCCGACTAGTGGTATTTGAAGGTACTCAGATGCACAAACCTCATGTCAGTAGATTTGCTGGCACATAAAAGAACTCTGTAAGACAAAGCTCTGGCACCTTGGCATCTCTGCGAAGCATAAAAGTCGTTTATGGAACATAAAACAAATAACGTTGTTGTTGTTGTTGTTGTTGTTATTATTATTATTATTATTATTATTATTATTATTATTATTATTATTATTATTATTATTATTATTATTAGAAAGGTTTATTAAGTACAAGATAGTTTATCATTGTTTTTCAAACTATCGTTCAAATACCCCATAATTCCTGAAGAAAGTGTTTCCTAAAATGTTGCAACAATTCAAATTCATCTTGAATTAATGTACATTCTCTCACTTGGATTGTTTTGTTTAGGACAGTCAATATAATACTACAATCATTTCATAATTTACTAGCTGTATAGGATATACTTTAGAAGCTTACGTTGTGTGCTTAAGGTTATAGGATTGAATCTGTGGACAGTCCGTTGGCATTTAGGAGTAGCTTTAATGGAAGAGACTCATATCAAGGGATTTACTGATGCATTAGCCTGGGTTTGACATGCTGATGTCTCTTTAAACCAGGAACAGTTGCAGGCACATAAAACACATACCATTGTTTTTATCTTATGTGGTATTTTCAACATTATTTGAATATATTTTTAAATTGCCTAGTATGTTTTCATCAATTAATTAATAGTTTCTTCATTTGATGAATGAGATGAAACAAAGTAAGCTGCTTTCTTACTGAACTTCTCACGATGCGAGGTATTTACAGAAGTATCGAATGATTTCTGTTGGAGGCCTTGAGTGACTGTGAAGCACACTGAGTGTAGCGTGCTAGAAACTTATTTCCTAAGCTGGCAGCTGGCTTTTTCCCTGTCAGCTGCTCGTTCAGAATGAAAACCTGGTTCATGTACTGACGGAAATGTTGCAGGGTGTTCTTAATTGTAATATTTCTTTCTCACAGGAAGTACATGACTTTACATGCATTCATAGACACATCTCAAGCAGAAATAAATGTCTTTCATTGATTCATATATTCACATTATAGATGTAAATGTTGTATCAATGAAACTACCATAAGTTATTAATCTGAAAGATTTTCTCTACTAGACATAACATCGTCAGAGTGTCTACCACCGGTATCACTACTATTATTCAGTTTAGTTCCTGAGATGTGGAAAAGGTACTCAATAAATTTGATTTCCTTTTCCACTTGGTATCATTGATGAAAGGCCTGTATGAAGGAAATACTGCAACTGTGAAAGTTGATGGTAATAGCTCAGATTTCTTCAAAGCACCTTGGGGAGTCAGATAAGGATGCATCTTGTCTCCTTACTTATACAGTTAAAAAGTAACAGACATGTTGAATCTCTCTTCTGCGGACACCATTGGTTCTGTGAAAAAATGTCTGTTATGAGAGGTGTCCGCTAAAACAAGGTTTAAAAATTAATAGAAAATCAAACATTTTAACGGCAAAGAAAATTCACCTTAAATATCTTTATGTTGATTATTCTAAATAATTTCTAACTAAATATTTACCTGTGAGATATTACAAGTTATTTTACAGCCTTTACGTTCATAAGAGCTTCGGAAAGTAATCATTCAGCTGGACATACAAATTTAGCACATTTTTCTTTACTGTGATATTCGTGAAAAGGGAATAATGACCCATTGTGACACAGATTCTTTATTCAATTAATCTCAACTTTCAGATTATTTGCAATTTCTTGCTCTTTTTCTTGCCCATTTACTCACAGTGTCTTTGCTCGGACACATTTGAACCACTCATATACCGCAATGTTCTCTTCTGCGAAAACTGACTTCCACTTTCTTTTCATTCCTCGAGTCCTATTTTTGTTCCATTCACTTCAAATATTATTTTTATTCTTCACAATTGTGTTTTCCCTCAGTTTAATTTTTCAGGGAATGTCCTTTCGCACTACATTTTTTCTTCTCTTGAGGACTAAACGCCCTCGTCCTTCGTAATCGTGTTTACTGGGTGATTGAAATGCTGTGGTATTTCTGCCTCAACAATCAGCATATAAAAGTTTCTTCCTTGTCAATTTTAACTGAGCTACCTGACCTCGACCTTATCAGCAACAATCTGAGTTATGAATAGAATGACGGAAGATATGCTGGAAGATCCCTCGGTAACTTGTGAGTAAACAGTCTCTGGTAGCATTCCCTGGCAATTAGAATTGTCAGAATGTACACTAATTAGAACACGAGGCGACCGTAGCGACCCTGTTCAGAAGAATTAACCTCACGGCTATTTCAGCATTCCTATGTGTGTTTCTTTCTGTTTTCCTTGGACCCGAAATAGTACACTCAAAAGGAATGCAGATGATATTAGGAGAAGGAGTGAATTAGCCTTGTGTGAAGAAAGTGTCCTGGAACGTGTAAAATGTCCGCTTGTGGATAAGACCAGTGGCGATGTCCGCTGTCCAGAGTTTGAGGTGTTCGCTTATAAGAGGGTTATTTAACACATGTCTTTTGTAAAATAAAATTGGTTCCGTGGAAAAATGTCCATATAGGCAGGTGTCCACTGAATAAAGGTGTCCGTTAGGGCAGGGTCGACTGTATAACATCTATGCTGAGTCTGTCATAAAGGAAGTACTGAATGACGTGTATGGTGGCTTCACTCTTGTGGCAAGAAATTTAACAACCTATGCTTTGCTGATTGTAACATCCTCTTAGTTAGCAGTGAAGATGAGCTGGCACACCTGCTTGCCAAAGTGAAAAATGTAAGCCTAGAACATGGTCTGAGCCTTAAAATGTCAAAAGTGATGTTGATTGGCAGAGCAACACAACTTGAATTCACAGGCTGCCTAGAACAACTAGAGTTTATGAAACCTTGGGTCAATAATCAACGATTTAGGGAGTTCTGAAAATGAGGTAAAGGATAAGTGGCTATGAGTAAGCTGACAAAGATCTTTCAAAGCAGATTAATCACCAACTCCGTGAAGATCTATCTTAATACCAATATAAATGGTCCCTTATTGGACATTATACATTTTCCAGCTAACTCATTCTGGTTGCCAGCGTTTCGCCCCCGTGTGCTAGGCTGGGCTCATCAGTTGGTACCTACCACACCTACCAAGACGCTGGATAGTGCATACCGTGGAGGCCACTGCGTAGGCTCATTCGGAACAATTATATCTGATTCCCTATGGGAATCAGCATCTACATCATCTGATGGCCAAGCAGGCATCAATTTTTGATAATGAGACAATGTCTCTCATAGTGTATTGGCACTGCCGGTGGCTACAATTAGCCTACGCAGTGGCCTCCACGGTATGCACTATCCAGCGTCTTGGTAGGTGTGCTAGGTACCAACTGATTAGCCCAGCCTAGCACACGGGGGCGAAACGCTGGCAACCAGAATGAGTTAGCTGGAAAATGTATAATGTCCAATAAGGGACCATTTATATTGGTATTATAAATTTACTCATTCGGAACAATTATATCTGATTCCCTATGGGAATCAGCATCTACATCAAGATCTATCTTGTCGAATCCCTTGTCTTTCTGTGATCACATATGAGTCATCCACTTGCAAATCCTGCTAAATGCATCATAAATGTAATGGAGAAAATTGGCAGAAACTTCTTGAAGCTAATCCCCAGGAGATTTTTATTCCCCCATAAATCAAGGGGAAAAAAGCTCATTTAAAGTCTGAATAATCTCATCTAAATGTTTTTTGAACTATAATAATTTAAAGTTCACATATAGGAGGTTTTGCAAGAGGAAGTCAAATTTGGCAGGTTTTGCAGCTGTGTCGATGGCCATTCTGATCATGTTCTGATTTGCAAAACCAGTAAAATTTGACTTCTACTTGCAAAACATGCCAAAGACTTAATGGCAGGTCTGACATTTTTCTTGTCTACATATTTTGAATTTATTTTGTGTTGTAAAATGCAAGAGACTACAGTATTTTAATATTTTAGAACAAGTGACTGGGAGTGACAGCCAAATAAAGTAAGTTAAGATAAATTATCACAAAATATTTAATATCGGGTAATTTTTGTTCATGTTGAAATTAACCCCCCTTCTCTTGAGCTTACAGTATAATCATCTGATGGTTTTCCCAAGGTTTCCCATTTTCACACTAGGCAACTGCTGGGGCTGTACCTTAATTAAGGCCACGGTTGCTTTCTTCCCACTCCTAACCATTTCCTATCCAATTGTTGCCATAAGACCTATCTGCGTTGGTGCAAAGTAAAGCAAATTGTAAAAACTAGATGTAATAATCTGAACACATTAAACAGTATTTAGCTTCTGCTTGAGCTGAACTTGGAAAGAATTAACAAATTGTATGAAAGTGTAAAATAGAAGTTTAGTAAATTAATTTTAAAATATATTTTCTTGGTCTGGATATCATGATAACTTGAAAATTTATCTAAACGAATTGTACTTGGAAAATAGAAGAGAAAAATGGCAATCATTGCTTTTAACAACGCAACATCAACTATCATTGTGACCAAAAATATTAACTAAAAAACCATAGTAAAAGATTTGAAAAGAAAGATAGTAAACACAGGTAGTTGAGAACTGTGATAGTAATTAATTCGAAAATGTTTATTACTGTAACAGTCAAATCTTTATTTAAAAATATATTGACAATGTTCATAATGATTAAGTAATCTCAACGTCTGTAGCGTCCATCTCATCAGACGCCTCTCCATCCTCATTATCTTCATTGCCAAGCAGGTGGTCCTGTTCCTTGAAAAGGTCTAAAAAGAACTTGAGGTTTTCAGCTCCTCCCAGTTGTCTCCATAGTGCTTTTTGAGTAATGTTATGGCGACATTCAATTTTTGGCTCTTCAGGGCAATGACCTTGGGGATGGAACTAGGGAGAAGTTTATTCTGAACAGCTTCCCTCTTTTGTTTAAACTCTTCGGCTGTCTGGATTGGAAATCGTTATCAAACGATTCTTCATTATTGTAAGTTTCTTAGCCCTTCGAAACCGAAAATGCTACTGACCAGTTTCCTTCCAGGTATTGTCTGACCAATGTTTCCAGTCTTGAACAACACATTCTTGTCCCACGTTTTTTTCATGATATTAGTGTAGGTATCAGGATCGTGTACATGGTATTAGGACTGTACTGAAAAAAAAATTTAGGAGGGTTTGCATATGTATCTTAACGAGCAGCCATGTTGCTTATGTAATTTAGTAGGTTTTACAAGTGTAATTTTTTAGCAGGTTTTACCTTTGCAACCATCTCAATTTTAGCAGATTTTGCAAGTTGAAGGAACTTTGTTTTGGCCATTTTAAGCTGTTTTATTGGGGTTTGCAAATGGAAAATTTCACAGCCATGTACTGTAAAGGGCGCTAAGAGTTTAGCATTGGTATCAGTAACTGAAATTTAAAAAAAAAACATTATGTTTAACAGGGTTTTCAAGTGAGTGAATCATATGCCTGTGAAACCTGGACCATTAAAGCAACTGATTGGAAGCCCATCGATGCCTTTGAAATGTGGTGCTGGAGGAGAATAGTACAAGTGTCTTGGACTGCATGAAAAACATGTGTCCATCATCAAGGAACCAAAAATTCGTAGACACCTTTCATCTCGTGTTTACAAGACGATCCTTTAATTCTTTGGCCACATCGTGGAGCGAGATGGGGAAAAACCTTGAGAAATGTATTGTGGAAGGGAAGATTGAAGGCAGAAGAGTATAGGAAAGGGCCGCAAGCAAATGGCTTGGGCAAATAAATATGATTACTGGTTTGCCTCTCCAGCACACCCTACAGAAAGCTCAGCACTGTCCAAGATGGTATCATTACATCAGAAATTTTACAAACAACTCTGGGGTCACAACACTCAGGATTGGGCAAATCAAATAAAGATGGTGGCATTATCTTAATGGTCAGTTCCAAACTGTGTCTTGTTATTCTTCGAAACAAAACCCTTAGCCACTTTTTGTTGTTGTTGCCATTGATGCTTTCACGGCCTGTACTTATAGACATGATACTGTATAGGCTTTTGGGCTTATGCGGTGTCAAGAAAATAAGGTGAAATGCTTTACATTTTACAGAGAACTGTGCTCTGCGTCATCAGAAGAAAATCTCGACTGTCCACGAGAAAGGCTTCTTAAACAATTACTTTTTTAAATTTAGACATTATAATAGAAGTGGAAATGATATGTTCATTCACCACCAGATGGCTCCCTGGACGTGGCACAGCGCTAGCGTTCGAAGCGGAAGCTGACTGAACCATCAGAATCAGTCTATGAGGTTCAAATAACATGTGTACTTAACATATGACATTGACGCAAGCCTGGAATGAAACATCTGGCTCTGAGGAACGTACAAATTTGGAAAACACCAAGACGAAATAACAATAGTGAAGGGACAGGGAAGGGAACTACCTACGTAAATTCTTAATGGCTGGCAACCAGGTATTACTTAATTGATAGCCAGTGACCCTGTTGAAATTGTTAGGATTTCTATGTATTTCCACAGCTTCCCGTATAATCCTGGACCTGTAGTGTCTAGTGTGGGTAAGAGCTCGAGCATCTTGGAACATGACATCATGACCCAACTATAGAGCGTGCTCAGCTATGGACCGGCATGTTTGGCCGATGTATAGAGTGGGTGTCCCAAATATCACCTCTGTTCCTAATGCCACCTATCCGTTTGCAAGCTACCATGAGCGCCATCTATGAGATTACGTAGTTAACTTGACGTCCTGATGTATTGCCACATAGCGCCAGTGGCAAGCTTCCTATGAGTGATAACAACAGCAGTATGACGTTTGATGTGTTTGAATCTGTGATGAACGTATTTTTTGTCTCCAATCAATCCAGGGAATAACCAGGTAACTTTTTCCAAATCATAATTTTCTTTATATCACTTGAAAGTGCATTAAATGAGGATTCCAAAGATTATTACTTTTAAAAACTGTTTTTAACCTCGGTCATGAGTATTTTTGTGTTGAATGAGCTGTGTTCTTAATATCGCCTACCAACCCGCCCCTAGGTGATATTTGGAGCACCGACTTTCATTCACCTAACAGTTTCACTTAATCAGTCTACTCTAGATTTTAACCCAATTCTATGTTTTGTTGTTGTTGTTGCAGGGCTCGTAAATAAGATGCCAAGAGAAGAGAAGGCAAACGTGGAGCACGTCGAGTCTTGAGGGTGCATGTCGGGCTGTTCAGAACAAAGAAGTGGGAATGCCGAGAGCATCAAAAGCATGTGGAGTACCAAGATCAACGATTCGAGACTACATTAAAAAAGTGCAAAGGGGAAAAACGAAGAAGAATTTGCTGTGGTAAGAAGGAAACTTGGAAGGAAACCTGTGCTGACGCCCGATTTAGAAAAGGAATTGGTTGAGTACTGCATGGGAATGGAAAGACTTTTTTTTCTGTTTGACTCGAAATGACATGAAGCAGATGGCCTTCCAACTTGCTTTAAGGAACAATCTTCCTCATCCCTTCTAAAAGAACCAACATCACAGGTCGAAAGTGGTTGAACTTGTTTTTGAAAAGGACATCCCAGCTGACAATAAGAATTCCACAGTCATTGTCAAGATTGACAAGAAGGGTTCACTGAAAAAAGTGTGAACTTTTTTTTCCTATATCCTTAGAACAGAACTTGCCAAAATCAAGTTCAACCCTGCCAGAACTTTTAATGCAGACGAAACTGGCATCACAACTGTTCAAAGCAAAAATGTACAAGTGATTTGCACAAAAGGGAAACCGGCAGTCTACAAAATGTCATCGGCAGAGCTGGGAAAGCTGAACACCATTGTCACCTCTATGTCTGCTGTTGGCCAGTACGTTCCTCCCATGATAGTTTTTCCCAGAAAAAAACATGACTTGAAGCTATTGAAGGGAGCTCCTTCTGGAACTATTTCAGGATTTCACCCATCAGGCTGGATTCAGTGTGATTTGTTCTGTAAATGGATGAAACATTTTGCTTCTTTTATTCAACCTACAGCAGAAGATCCGGTTGTATTAATCCTGGATGGCCACTACTCTCATGCAAGGAACCTGGAAGTGATAAACTTTTCTCGAGAAAATCATTTCATAATGGTCTGTCTGCCACCTCACAGCACGCATATAATGCAGCCATTAGATGTTGCTTTCATGAAGCCATTCAAGACTTTTTACAATCAAGAAATTGAGAAATGGATTTCTAGCAATGAGGGCAGAGGTGTGACACACTATGAAGTTGCCGAACTCATGGGCAAAGCATACATCAGGTCAGCAACCATGAGCAATGCTATGAGTGGTTTTCGTGCCGCTGGTATGTATCCTTTTAATGACTCTGTATTTACCGAAGCAGATTTCCTCGAAGCAGTGAACGATAGCGGCCCAGAACCTACTCCTGATCTTGTGTGCGCGACTCAACTCTCTGTGGACGCGGCAGGAATTGATCAAACAACTCCGTCACCTAGTACTATTGACGGAAAACTTCAGATAGCTGGTCAAGATAAACCGTCATCCGGCTCCACCCTGTTCCATGCTGCAGGCCTAATCTCACCCAAGGACATAAGAGCCGTACCAAAAGTGCAACCACCATCTCGCAAACAAAAGGGTGGAGAGAGCATGGTGTTGACCAACTCTCTTTATAAGAAAAAGCTGGGAGACTTCTATACCGCTAAAGGCCAAAAACATTCTAATCAGGCCTCAACTAGTGCAGCAGCACAAAAGAGGAATCGTGCCACCAACAAGAAGAAGAAAGTTGTAGGAAGGAAGCGTAAAGTCTCAAGCTCTTCCGACAGTGAGGATTCAAATGAACCTCCGCTAGTGGACGCCGAAGATGATCTTTATGTGGGCCTTGACGACCCTGATTCTATGGATGCCACCTGCACATTTTATAACGAGAAGTTTTCAGGCGATTTCAGTGGACAGCAGTGGGTTATGTGCTGCTCGTGCTCCAACTGGAATCACAAACTTTGTGATGCAGTGAGTGGTGAGCGGAAAAAATACACATGTTCGTACTGTCTGAATAGGCCTAACTGAAATTTAATTGGACTAGATTATGTTGTAAGTGCAAGCCTACTAAATGTATACACGTATTTTGGTTATCTAATAAATAATGAAGCATTTCTGTCTGTCCTCGTTTTCAATTTAAGTCCTCTTTTCGTACCAAAAGTTTGAAATTAGTTAACAAAGGTAAGTTATGTGTGCTCTACTAACTTAGCAACTCGTTTTTAACAGGTGCTCCTAATTTCGCCTGGTGGGCGGTATTAGGAACAGGGGTAGCCGATATTAGGAACACAATCATGCGAAATTGTCTTGGGACAATTTTTGACATTTTGCTAATTAACTTAAACTGGCGTAAGTTATGGAGTGATTTGACCTCTGGGAACCAAAGGAAGATTGTTCCTAGTGATATTCATTTAGTTTCCAGCTTGATTTTCCACCCCAGGAGGTTGACATACAGGGAAATAGTTATGGTAGGCGATATTTGGGACACCCACCCTACCTTGCCGCAAGTACAGGGAATTTTGTATACCCCAGGATGTAAAAATGGGGACAGTTTGTCCTAGGTTTTATTCAAGCTGTGAGCAGTTTTAGTGGCGGTGCCAAACACGGTTTTTATATTGTGTTTGTGGAGGACCTTGGCAATTCGATCTGTAGTGTTGTGAATGCACTGTCTAATTGGCCTTGGCGTGTATAGCCTACCTTGACAATATCAAACTAGAATCATTGTTTTAGGTGGAATTAGTTTCAGGGAGTTCTTTTTAAATTACTTACCTTTGTGTCGAAAGAGGCTCTGAATGGACTTTACAGCTCATCTTTTGTGGCATTTATTACTCTTATTATACTCATGTCAACTAGCCAACATTTTCAGATTAAAATCACCCACCGCAAAATTTAAAATGACTGTAGTCTTTATTAACAGTTATGAAATATTTTATTGTAGTGGTAAATGAACTTTTGAATGTAGCTAAGCAATATATTTTCAGTTCAGAGAAATTCTGCAGCTAAATAATTCTTTAGAAGGGTTTAAATTTGTTGCATTGGCAACAGTTATAAGTTAATTCCTCCTGTAGCAACTTGACTGCACAGCATCTTTGTGATTTTTTAATTAAGTGAATCACTGCTGCAAAATTCTTGAGGAGCCATACCAAGTTTAGTGTGAATGTGAGGAAAAGGTACAAAATTTGGAAATTAATTAATCATTCCACAACTCTTGAGGTGACTGTCCATGGTTCTCAAAAAGAGTAAACAGTAGACAAGCATTTCAACAAAGGGGAAGGATGCAATATTGGTCTTACTGTGTATAGCCTATCATGACTATATCAAGCTAGGACCAGTGCTTTATTTGAAAATAATAAATCTGACCTACTTATAAAGGTTTCAAGCAGCTTATAGCAATTTTTAATAAAGATTAAATGGGTATTTTCAATTCTATGACTTTTTTCACTATGCTAATTGAATTTTTTAATTTATGGTTGTAAGGCGTACTGGCCCAACTACAGCAATGATTAGGATGTAAGATTCGCTCATGTTCTAGATTCTGATTACTTCTTTCTAATAATTGCAGATTTTAGACAGCAGTGCTGAAAGGCAAGTTAAAACAGTGCTGAACTAGTGCTCTCCACCTGCACTGTTGCACTATTATATCATATTATGTTTCTCTTTAAAGATTGTAAGAGGGGAAAATATCTAAGGGACGACTGTAATATTAACCTTCCATTTCTTAATTATTATATGCATTAACATTTTTGTTGGGTTTTCATACACGGTTACATTGTTAAATAAACATTGCTGAATATCATGATACAGCCAAAAGTAAAAACAAAATTGCATTTTTTAAATTGTGCATCTGAAAAGGGTGTGGGGAATATTTGTACCCAGCTTGGTAAAGTACGTATGGTGTTTTAACCGCATGTGGAGGACAGAATAAGGATAACAAAGCGGGTAGAATCACAATCTCTGACTGCAATGAAGGAACATCTGGGAGGTGAACATGTGGTGGAGAGCATGGAAATGGTGCAAACAAGATCAAGCATCAGACACTGTAAATTGTGTGTGAGGTAGAATGATAGAAAATAGAGAAAGAGGTGTAATAAGGGTTTGTGCTTTGTTTGTAAGGAACATTCAGACCCACAAACTGAAACAACATGCAAGTCCTGTTTGGGAGTACTTTACTAACATGGTAAATGAACTGAAGGAACTTACAGTATGAGAACCCAACTTGTGGAGAAAAATATGGTGGATAGTAATGTGAAATAAATGTGCAAACATTTCTCTTAGGTATATTTGTACCACTTGATAATCTGTGTGTGTTCTTAATCTTGGTATTAGGAAGGTTAACCCTACAGCATGCATTCTTTAATAGAATGACAATGTATTTTAGTATCTTACAGCATAATTAAGGCCTTGGCAGCTACCTTCCTAATCCTAGGCCTTTCTAATTCTTGTTTTGTAACCGTAAACCTTCGATGTGTAAGTGCAATGTTAAAAAAAAAAAAGCAACAAGTGCAGCCTTTTCCTACAGTGACCACAATGTATTGACACAGTCAGCGGGTCTTGATTGGTAATGAACTGAAAGCCATAATTTATGGCAACATGGTGATCACTTAGGTCATCTGTCATCATCATCATCATCGTCATTGTTGTTGTTTGGGTCATTGGTCCATAAACTAGTTTGAGCAACACCTTTCATGACAATCAGGCGCACTGGTCGTGCTGTGAATGTCATTACTTAGCACTACCCATACCCCAACAGCTTCCATATTGTCATAACCATGGATGAGACTGGGACGGTGGAAGCTCCATTTTGCTCTGGCCTGTGCCAAGAGATAGATGCAAAAGTACTGCATCCATCAAGAAATGGCAGTAGGCAGGAATTCTTAGTGTCAGTCATCAAATCTAGGTCTCTGAAAGCTCTGTCGAATTCTGAGCTCGAAATAGAGATTCATTTTATCAACATCAACAGCCTCTTCTTATTCCAGAACTTTATCATCTACTTCTTTCCCTTGATACAGTTGTTCAGTATGTTCCTGCTATCTTTCTGCCTTGTTTTCTTTTCCAAGAAGTGGTTTTTCGATCCGAGCTCTTAATATTCGTAAATGTAGTTTTTCTTTCTCCGAAGGTTTCCTTGGTTTTCCTGTATGCAGCATCTGTCTTTCCTCCAACCATAACACCTTCAACAGCCTTCTCTATCAGTCATTCTTCCTTAATCACTTGCATTCTTTTCTGCCCTCCTCAATTTTTGCTTTATTGTACCTTCACCATTCGTCAGTCGGGTATTTGAGTTATCCATTAATTCTCACTTGACCTTGCCTTTCTTCCTAACTTTTCTTCTGCTGCCCTTCTCACCTCATTCTTCAGGACTGTCCACTCTATATATTGTTTTACTTTAATCTTTCACCATTTTTATTTAGTCCTTATGCAACATGTTCTTAGAAATAATTCCTCACTCTCTTTTCCTTCAACTTGTCTAGATCCCATCTCCTTGCATTCCTTCCTTTCTTCAATTTCTTCAACCACAGGTGGCATTCCATGACTGTCAAGTTGTGGTCAGAGTCCACTTCTGCTCTTAGGAAAGTCTTGCAATCCAGTACGTGGTTTTTGAATTTCTGCCTAATCATAATGGAAATTTATTTGATAATCTTCCAGTGTTTCCAGCTCTTGTCCTTGTATACAGCCAGATGTCTTCACTATCGGGTGAACTTGTAGGCATATAGCCCTGCACTATTGTGGTGGGCATTGGTTTGGTGTGTATCTTGAGAACCATAATCCATTCACTATCCTTGCCATAGTAGCTTATCCTGTGCCCCATTTTCTTATTCATTATTAAATCAACTCCTGCTTATCCCCTGTTTAATTTTGTGTCGATAATTCTGTTGTCATCTGATCAAAAATCTTGCTCTTCCTACCAACGTATTTCACTTATGCCATCTACATCTAACATTAGTCTGTCCATTTCCCTTTTTGGATTCTCTGACCTACCATAAGAATTCAAACTTCTTACATTTCACACTTTGACTCACTGATGTGTCAGTATTCATCTTCCTGATGATAGCACTCCCTCCATCTTTTGTAGACCCCACCTGAAGATCTAAATGGGGGGATTATTTTACCTCTGGATATCTCAGCCGGGAGGAAGCCATCACCAGAAGATCATTCATTCATAGAGAGCTACATGTCGTTGGGATTTAGTTATGGCTGTAGTTTCCTGTTGCTTCCAATTCCATAACTGTATCAACATAGCTAAGCCATGTAAAATATTATTACAAAGCCATATCAGTCAGTCATCCAGACTATGTCACCCTTGCAACTTCTGAATGTTTCTTTGGATGAACCATTCATTAGCCTGGTCTCTTGACATATACCCATCCAATATGGTTGCATGTATGGCTCGGCCACTTTATTTTTCTGGGACGCGCAAGCCTCTCCACCACAGTAAGGTTACAGGTTCATCTCTAGCAACATTAAACAAGAATAGTGGGAGAGGAAGCCTTGCATAACATCGTGAGAGTGTGGTATGGATTTAGATTTATGTCTCTTTTATATAACTTTCAAAGATTATCAGTTTGGAGGATAACTAGATTTCTAGATGAAATAGACAATGCAGTTAAAAGATTCTTATCAGGAGTTTGTGACTTACATTATCAAAGGCTTTTTGTGTATATAAAGAAATAATAGCTACGTTTGACTTCTCCAATTTAGCTTCCTGCATTATGAAATCTAACAAAGCAGTAAAACACCTGTGGTTGAAATAAAAGCTGACGAATTCTGAATTCACGCAGATGTCAATAGAGAATTCTTTCTATTATTCATTCAACTGTAATGGACCCTCAGTCCCTTGCATCCATTGTATCTCTTCCTTTGTGTATCAAAATGGTTTTTGTTGTTGTAAGACGTAATGGAATATACCCTACTGATAGCATGCATGTAGCAGTAATGGCAATTATTTCTGCTGGAACCTTTTCTTTGATCATTCTTACATTGACACGGTACAGATGAAGCTTTATCTATCTATCTATCTAGAGATGTATCAACAGCTATACTGTTAAGTGCTATGTTGACTTCTTCTCTGCTTATCAATTCGTTACTTGTGTTGTTTATTTGATCTCTTTCAATTTCTGTTACTCTACGTAGATATTTGGCCCTAACCATGTCATGTTGTTTTTTATTTCCATGGATCTCGAGAAAGTAATCAAACACCACATCAGGGAAGATTTCACATATTTTTGCTCTTGTATTCATAACAGTTCTCACTGCTTTACTTCACTGATTATAGTATTGGTATTATGTGATTTGATACCTGAATATTTATTTTCTCTTTATCTTGTCTCGTTTTGTAGCTCACTCAGAATTCAGTGTTTGTTTATACTTCCTTTGCATATCTACATTACCTTTATTTTGTCAATGCCCTGGTGTTTGGGACCTGGGAAAAGATCAATTGTGATGCTAAGAAATACTGTCCAATTTTTTAACTCCCTCATCTTTTATCTGATGTGAAAACTCCTCCATTCCATCATTTCTTTCCTTTCTTAAACTTTGCCAGAGGATCATAACTTTTGTTTACAGGGTGCTGAATGGTTGATAGACTACTATTTGGTTGACTCTGAAGGAAGATTTCACTGTGCTACTTTTTTGAATGACTTCCTATCAGATGTATATTAATAGCCTTTCTAGCAATGTTTTCTTCTAAAGTTTGCAATTTAACATGATCAGCTGGCCTAGCAGATGACATATTTGATTTCTCTTTACTTGTACTCAATGACACCAGCAGCAGCTCCTGTATGTTAGGACGAGAACAAATTGCCTTTTAAAATTAATTTCGAGTATAATGATGTAGTTCTAATTCAGAAACAAGATGCATGTAGTTATATAAATTCTATTATTTCAACTACTAGTTGATGCTAAGGAATACTGTCCAAATTTTTACAAACTCCTCGTCTTTCATCTGATGTGATAAATCCTACCATTCCATCATTTCTTTCCTTTCTTAAATTTTACCAGAGGATCATAACTTTTGTTTACGAGATGCTGAATGGTTGATGGACTACTAGTTGGTTGACTCTGAAGGAAGATAATGTGCTATTAGTGTAAAATAAAACAGCAATACACAAACTTCCAGTTAATATGTAATCAGATAACTGTCATGGCAAACAAAACAGAATGTAACCTTAAACTATATTAAACTTATCAATATTCACTTTCCAAAATATCTGTAAATAACACATACAATAAAAGAACTCTCCAAATTAGCAGTTAAAACTCAGGATATGCTAATGCCTATAAAACTACCGTATATAAATAATAAAAAATAGCAGGTCTTTACTTTCCAATGGACCTACTCAGTCATTGTGAGTTTTTACATTAAGATGCTGGAAGCGTAGAGGGCCAGTTTTGTCATTTGCACCAAGCATCTTAAAGGCCACTAATTGGCGATCGAGCTGTCTCTAGTCCAGCTGTTTCCCACGTGATTGGCTTCAGATGGAATGAGGAAATATATAGTACTCCCTTCATACAGAACAGACAGCCAGGATTTGTTCAGTTAGTTTCTGAGGGAGTTGTGGTCAGTAAGAACAGTAGTAGATTAGAGTAGATGTAGGATGTAGGAATGAAGAGGATAGGGTAGTGTAGCAAGGAGGGCTGCATCAAATCAGTCCATGGACTGATGACCCAACCAACATTTCCTTCAATAATATTAACACTGTACTGCTTCCACTACATGATGCTGCTATAGAGAAATCACAGAAAACGATGGTGGCACCAATATGAGGCACACTGGGCAGGATGAGGAGTGAGTTAGTTTGCCATTGCTCTCCTCAATACCAAGTTTGTTATGTACACCAAGCACTTCAAAGACTGTTAATTGGTGATCATGCCCACTGTAGTCCAGCTGTTTCCCATGAGACTGGCCCAGACAGGCTGAAAGAAAGGAAATATATAGTACTCACTTCTTTCAGAACTTGCTGGAAATGCTATCCATTGGCTTGTGTGCACTACTGATTTCTGTGGATCAAGTTTCTATTTGAGAACAGTTTTTCCGGGGGAAAATGTTTTACATTGTATTAAATTCGTAAGTTTAGATGTTGCCAGCCTTGATCATCAACACTATGACTTACTATTAGTAGGCAATCTAGCTGGGCAGGTCAAGATCCTAATGAGCTGTTGAGCCACGGATTTAGTTTAAAAACATAATTTAGTTCATAAAATTGTATATTATTGTATTATTCAGAACTTAATTTCATTGTTCCTATTATCTGTTTAGGTCTGTATGTCACTGTATATTTATTTTATTTTGATGAAGTATTTGGGAGATAGTAGGTTCGAACCCCACTGTCGGCAGCCCTGAAGATGGTTTTCCGTGGTTTCCCATTTTCACACCAGGCAAATGCTGGGGCTGTACCTTAATTAAGGCCAAGGCTGCTTCCTTCCCACTCCCAGGCCTTTCGTGTCCCATCGTTGCTATAAGACCTATCTGTGTCGGTGCAACGTAAAGCCAACTGTAAAAATAATTTAAAAAACAGCTTTGGCAAATCCGTCTATTCTTCTGGACCGATTTGCTTCATTTCTGTTTTATTCTCTCCAGAGTTACTTGCCGGTGAATCATGAGACATTGATAGGTCTCTGAAGTTAAGCCAACTTTGAGTAATCATAAAATTAAATCATTAAATCATCACTCCAATAATTGCAGGCGAAGGCTTACCCTAACCCGCAATACATTCTGTACTTAGCAGGTTGCTAAGCGACTAACACCTTCATTAATATTCTGATATATACCGTATATATGCTTTTCATCCTTAGTAATGTCATTGCATGCAGCCATGCCTGATTACTACCTCTCAAGCCAGAGAGTATACACTTCCTATGATCATGGAAGAACACTGTTCCTTGCTAGATATTCTTTTATTCTCTAAAACTTTCCCAGCTTCCAAATATATTCAACAGACGACAGAGCGTTCCTAATAAGTTACATGGTGCTAAGAGAAAAAGTCTACGTATAAACAGACCTCATTATGACATATGCCTTAGACATTATTTGGAACACCTATAGAAGGATAACCTAGCTACACTAGAAAGAGTGAAGGCCATGTATCTTTAAAATAATCTCTACCTGGCAAAAAACGCTCCTATGAGACTAACCTGTGAGCTCACAAGACAACTGTTCTATATAGAAGAACTGCTATTAAAAATACCATTGCCTTCTACAACACAATATGAAGCTTTAAATCAAGAACTGCAGGATAAAAAAAGTGAATATAGGGATATATTTTTACCAATCAGATAACATGATGACGTCAGAATGGATGAATTCTATCTACAAACTGCTTCATACCATAACGTGTTTCTTCTTAAATGTTCATAAAACCATTGAAAAGGGCAGGCAAAATAATGACTACGACAGGCATATCAAGACAAGTTATCTGACTGATTTATAACGAATGTTGCTGAACAGCACGGGTCCTCTATAGTTATCCTAATTCAGAAATGAATTGTAGAAGCATCAATATATTATGTAGCTGGAAAGATCACCTATCTTTACTTGGAAATATCCTTACAGGTAATGACATTTTTTTTAGCAATTTATTGTTTTAATGGTTAATGAATACAAAGAGAGAAATTTTCATTTTTGAGCTTTGGCCCTGTATTTGGGGGAAAACTGTATATTGTCCGGTAGATCTGCTTTCCTGTCAGCATGTACTAGTAGAGTGCATTTTGCCCTGTTCATGGTGGGTTGTATTCAACTGGTCTTCTACTTGGGAATCAGTAACAACATTTTATCATATCTGTTTATACATTTTTTTCAGTTCATTGTAAATCTCCCTAGTAGTAACGTTTCTGGCTTTACTCTATAATTATTATGATAACAGGATAAGATAAATACATTGAACTAGTAGTTTAGGTTATTGGATTGGGGCTCATAGTTTATATTGAGATGTTATGTTACAGCTGTATATAATATAAATTAAGCATACAACATATTAGATCTTACTCTAAAAGTTTAAATATTCCACAAAATAATTCATATTTGAAAACTCTTGTCTCTTATTGTTTATGGATAGGATATTTTTAGTTATTGTAGTAACAGTTCCATGCCAGGAGATATGCAGTGAATTAACAGAATCTATATCCACATTTGTCATTATCGTATTTAAATAAATGTGCTAATTATAGGCAATTGCTGAAACCAGTACGTAGGTACAATATTACCCCGCTTTTACATCCCCATATTCTACGTTCTTCCATCGTTCATAAAAAATGTTTGATTTCCTATGCCCACAATGTATTGAAATCTTCCAATTTACGTTTGCAACATTTTATGCTTTGCCATTTAAGTCACGTCAGCCTGTTCAAGACATGAAAAAACGAAGTAAAATTGCGTCTCAACTAATCTATAACATTTCAAGTAACCGCAGCATGATTACCAAACCAGGCAGCACACACTTTGTAACACCGAGCAAGTTGGCCGTGCAGTTAAGGACATGCAGCTGTGAGCTTGCATTCAGGAGATAGTGGGTTCGAACCCCTCGCCACTGTTGGCAGCCCTGAAGATGGTTTTCCATGGTTTCCCATTTTTATACATGGTAAATTTCAGAGCTGTACCTTAATTAACCTTTTTGATGCCAGGTTGTATATAGTGGTTGCGCTAAAAATGCCAAGATAATTTTAATGAAAATGCACACACTAAGGAAAAATATTCTCCTACCTTAATTTTTGGAGGTAAATCCCTGTTCTTTTTTCCATAGCACACAGATGAATAGAGAACATGAGAGTGTCACTATAATAGCAATAGAATTTCAATTTCTTCATTTTAAAATGTACATTTAAAGAAAATATAAATATCATAATTTGACCTTATTTTCACATTTATAGTATATTCTTATCATGAGTATGATACCTTTGTGAGAATATTCTGTTAATTTTGAATAAAAACTGAAGATTTATGCAGTTCTTGATAGTACTTTTTGAAAATTATGAATTTTTACAGCTTCAATCTTTCCTGTGGTATTTCCAACTACTTTTGGAAAAGTAAAACCAAGAATAATTGGTTCAAAGAAGTCCAAGGTGATTTAGGTGAGTTAGGCTTGACAATGCAGCAAATTGAAGACCGAGAGGAGAAGAGAAGAGAAGAGGTTCCTGAGAAACAGGGTTTCTAGTAGTCTTGGCAGAAAAATGCAACCCTCCTTTTCTGCATTGTGTGTATTATTGACTCAGTTTCCTAGTATACAACTTCATTAGGTAATAATCACCAATGTCTATCTGCTTGGTGTTTTGTGTTGGATTGTTCTAAGGATTCTTCTTTCTGTCTTCTGTAATTTATCTGTTGTTGATTTGGTGTTCAAATTGAATAGTGTTTCTGTAGCATAAGTTGCGTCAGGTTTAATAATGGAGTTGTAGTGTTTGAATTTTGCATTTATTGAGAGAGATTTCCTCTTGTAGGTTGGTCAATTTACGTTGTACTTGTTTCAATTTAGTTGTTCTATTTTCTACTGATACTTTCTCATTTAAGTTCCAAGTAATAATCTCCTAAGATACTTGAATTTATTAACAATCTTAATTTGTTTGTATTCAGTGTGATAGTTGGT
The DNA here is from genome assembly GCF_040414725.1 of Anabrus simplex. NCBI lineage: Eukaryota > Metazoa > Arthropoda > Insecta > Orthoptera > Tettigoniidae > Anabrus > Anabrus simplex. The sequence continues at coordinate 1,577,755,397 of NC_090265.1, forward strand.
GTTCAACCTTGAAGGATGGCATCATTTCCGTCTCTTCAAATGAGATTTGTAATCCAACTTTTGGTGCTATTTTTTCAAGTTCTTCAATTTGGTGTTTAGCCTCTTCCACACTATTTGTGAGCAGCGCAAGGTCATCTGCAAATGCCAGGCAATTGCCAGTATTGATATTTAAATTTGTTTATATATTATACCATATTATGTGAATAAAAAACTCTGACAGTCAACTAAGTAAGTACAGTTTTCAGAAATACCATTATATATACCCTAGATTGATCAGGTAAAATATGCATTTCCACTACAAAACAAGAACAATAATGAAAATGATATAAAAATAATATGGTACAATACAATAGCAAACACCCAAAAATGAGTAGGTTAGTCTTTCAGTCAGAACTCCTCTTCATTTGTGAGTCCGTAGGTTACTGAACAGCCCAATACGGGAAGCACAGAATTTTCCACAGAGATGGCAATTAGTCCCAGGTGGAGCAGCCATTGTTCTCTTATTTCGTTACTTTTCCTTCCTAATAATAGTAATAACAATAATGAAAATGGAAGTTCTTATGAAATTTTATTTATATTTATCTGATAGTGGCTTGGAAGGCGATGTTAGCAAATATTCTCAGAGTGAAGATGATATTGAAGGTATGTAATTTATTATAATTTTATACAGAAATGGAAATATTATTGGCATCCGAATATTAATTTGAAACAATCTCTTACATTTCATTATGATTGGAATTTGTTTTACAGTCTACCACATGTTCCTGCGCATTTTATATTTTGCGTGAATACATGAAATAATCACACATTAGTAAAGTTGTCTGTTTTTCCTAGATATGAGGGATTACGATTACATAAAATATTGAAAATATAACTTTCATCAAGCACTTGTGTGCTGCAAGAAGCCATGCTTTAGAGCATATTGAGTGACAAAATCTACTAATGCACACTTGTTGATAATATCATAAATTCTCTGACTTAGACAGATAACACTACCATCTTTTGAAACACTCTTGTAACTACCGTATTTACGCGAATAATACCCGCATATTTTTTTTTAAAATTTGAGGCACGAAATTGGGGTGCAGGTTTTATTCAATGTTGGCATTATTTTTTCTTCAAAATCAGCCTTCCTAAAGTTAGGGTGCGGGAATTATTCGTGTAAATACGGTAATACATGAAGAACCATGATGTAGCCACCAGAATGCGTGATAGCTTGTTCTCAATTTTTAGTGAATTGTCAAACCTTACTACGGGCTATGCTCGCAGTTAGACTGGAAAGAGTTGAGGGAAGATGTGCATAAAGTGGCGAACATTCTTGGCATTGTAAATTTCAGCATGTCCAATGGCTGGATCGACCAATTCCATGTTGGGAAACACAGCAAAATGGAGCTTACTTTGATGTTTGGAGCCAGTGCTTATTGCTCTGAGAAGAGCCACCTCTTTGTGATAGGTAAATCTAAAAAGCCTTGTTGCTTCAAGCATGTTCGATCATTACCAACTGTCTATGACACTAATCTCAGCTACTCTAGATACAAAAATGGGTGTGCAAAATAGAAAGATTATCATCAACCATTGTGCTGGACATCCCATGGATGTTTATTTGAGGAGCAGGTAGTTAGAATTTCTACCTGATAACTGCACAAGCAAGCTGCAGCCTGTGGATTTAGGAGTTATACACTCCTTTAAGTCACTTTATAGGAAGAGCCTCGTGCAGAGAATTTTATTATTTATGGGTGCTGGAAAGGATCCATCATCATTCAAAGTGTCAATCCTGGATGCACTTCACTTCCTTACTAAAGCTTTGAAGCAGAGTACTATCTCAAATTGTACCTTGAAAGTAGGATTGTTCAAGAATCATCCCAACTCGCAGCTGCAAGAAGGAGGGGGAAAAGAAGAAGAAGAAGGCAGCGGCCTGCTTCCTGATGTATGGTGAATGTAGCAGTCAAACTGCACTCCTGAGCTTTGCGTGGATGATGCTATGATAACTTCAGAGGAAAAAAGTGTGCATAGGAGTTGGTTGTGGAACGAATTTCAGCCGAGTCTCCCACCAGTGACAATGAAGAAGATGAGCATAGTGATGTGATGCCTACCAGTGCTGAGGCAAGTGCAGCAGTGGACATTTTATTTAGATATCTGTCATCTCTAGAGGAGGTGAAAATAATTTAGAAATAAGTGTAAGTAGAGATTGATTCTGGACTATTTTGGTAGGAAATGGTGATTGTCTAGTTTTCCTTCTGGAATAAATTTGTGATGTTGTAAATAAGCATGGTAGCTGGTTTTAAAATGTCCCAGCCAGAGAAAGAAAGTTGATCGTATTTTAAATAATTATATATCTTCTAAGAAAGATAACTGGATTAGAAGAATACATTACCCATTATTTTTACTACCTACCCGTACCCTTCTCCTAGTCAGTGGATGAGCAGAATTACAAAGGCAGAGTAGTTTCAACAGTTAATTTATATTAGACCTTTATTTGGGTTAAGTAAAAGGATTAAGATTGAAATACTGTATAAATTAAGAATATGGAATTGTGATTTCCCTCCTTTTCCAGAGTATTTTTGTATATATAAGTTGTTTCCCATAATTTACACTAAAAAGCCTTGTTGCTTGTTGCTTCAAGCATGTTCGATCATTACCAACTGTCGTATGACACCAACTGTCAAACTTCCGATGACCTCAGATAATTTTTGGACAGCAGTCAGCTGTTTACACCAGTATTCTTTGGGTCTCTTGAAAAGTATAAAAGAGGAGTAATACTGTAGTAATGATGAAACATAGATCAAATGAGGAAATATGTTGTTTCATGTAAAAGTGTTACAGTTTATCACATTACATGTGAATTTTTTCCTGATCCTTACAAAAAATTGTTTTCTAAAACTGTGAACTGTAACAAGATTGAAAAAGAGGACTTAGAGTTTTGAAGCATGTTTAATGTTCATTTAAGAGCTCAGAAGATGATTCACCTAAATAAGGTTTGTAGCATTTCTATTTTTTCTATAGAGAACTTTCCATCATTCAATTAGGAAGGCAACAAATACTACTGTATGTCATGTGATACTGTTCTCATTAGATTTGAAAATAAAAAAATTAATACAAAATTACATTACCATTTTTGTAAGTTTAGTATTTGTAGAAAGCTTACAGTTAGCAATTACATCAGTAATTTATATCATTTATACTGGTTAAGACTTATTGTAGGGAGACAACTGAGAATTACTCCTAATGAATACTTTTAGTGCACAGTTCTGAGGGGATGATAAGGAGGAAAATCTGTCTCCACAGATTTCTATTTACAGTATCTTTATGAGTTTGGAAAAACTTCATGAGCAGTAAAATTACTCAAACCAAAAAAGCATTACAGATTGGCAATTTCTGGCTGCTCTTTAAAGAAACTGTTGTACAAAAATACCTTTTGTTTAGAACTCTGGTGTGTGTAGTTGGCATTTGAGGTGGTGGGTAGAACCTGCTTTTTCTTACTGTATTGTTTCCCAGTTTGAAATTGCTGTTACATGTTTCACTGCTTTACGCCTAGGTAGATGTTACACTGTTCGGCAGCTTTAATTTTAATTTAGCCTTACAAATGCTAAATGCATGTGTATATTAGATTGCATTGCAATATCATACTATAATGCCTCTCATTTTATGTGCCCCTTCATGATTTGTTTTTCACAGTGCCTACATCTGAGTAAAGTATCTTGATCAATTTTTGTGAGAATTTCCTGTGAATAAATTGCCTTAAATTTGGAATAACTTAATTGCATTATCTAAATGACATATACATTAAATTTTCCTGACACTAAGAGTGGTTGTAGAAATATGTTAGTTTTATATTAATTTTTTAATCACATAAAAAGTATTCCCTAGATCTCTCTGAAGATATCTGTCTTTCTCTAACTTCTGTATTATAGACATACTATGAATTGTGTACTTTGCATTTAGATATGTATTGGAACTGTTTGCTTTAATGTTGAACTGACTTGCATTCTTTTTTTAAATGTTTATTTTTCTAATGTGATTTTTTTTTATACACCTGTTCATATTGGAATACTAGATCATGCCTCTAAAATTCAGTCATCAAAATCGTAAATTACATATGCAATAGAATTCATTGTATTTTTAAAAGATACTGCTAATGCTACTATGCCCCTGTGACTTCATTACTGGTCATTGGTGATGGTGTGGATTTTCTTTTGTTAAATTTGTTTTTGCAACAAACACTTATGTCTTATCAATGTTGCTGTTATAGTTTTTGAAATAAATTGAACTAACTTACATTTGATAGGATATGGTTACATTATACACCTGCTTGTGATGTTCAGAATGTTTAAATACTTCACAAATGTGTAAAAGAGGTAGAAGCAAACATTGGCAAAGATTTTATTTAGCTTAAAAGTGATTTAGGGATAAATGGGATTTCTTTAAATGTTCAGTCTATAGTCGTGAAAGAAAATATGAGCAAAGGTATTCTTTTGTGATGAAAGGAACTTGGATTTTTTCTTGTAGTTTCAAAAGTCAGTGGGATGTTGAAGATAAATAATTGGCAACGTTATTATTAGAACTGTTTAGTTTACTGGGTTGCTATATGAATGTGTTAGGGAGAAACACGCCTTGGCTTATATGAGAATAATAGCGTCAATTTTTAAATTCTTTATAAGCCCTTGTTGCTTGTCTTTAAAGCTTTAGTGCTCTTTTAAAGCCACAACTTGATTTTGTTATTTGTATTTTATTTCATTTTATTTAGAACATTTGTTACGCATTCTTTCCTGATGACTGTGTTGACTAATTCTTCATCTGTTGAGTATGTGGAGAGACTGCTACATCCGTAAACCTTGTAAAGTTAATGAGCCCTGTGGTATCATCATATATGCCAATATCAGCTGGACATCTCAAATTCTTGCTGGGTTATTCAGTTTAGTATTGTAGACATTGCCAGTGAGTAGAATCTTCATTAAACCTCACTCACTAAAGGTATACAAAATTAACTAATGGTTTTCAGGCACTTGATACTTGAAACTTTACAGTGGTTAGCTTATCATTTTTCATCTCCATTCCTCCCACTTTATTTCCCCTTTCCCATCTGTCATACACTGCAATTTGATTTTGTGTACAGAATACTGACCAGAAACAGTCACCTAGTATCATATTTAATAGTTACGTAGACCGTTGAATAAGATTTTAAGAAGCTCAGTGATTAATTCATATCTGACTTTTATATGCTTTCTCTTATTTCTTCCATCTTATCATGATCATTATTTTATTCTTTACACAGATTCTCATTCTTCAATTTTCCCATTTATTGCATCAAACGGTCCTTGTACTCCTCTTATCTTTTTTCCAAATAATAATAATAAGATCAGCAAATAACATTATGTTTATTCTTGTACGTCCATATGCTGATTTTGTTGCCCTCATCATGCCATCAATCATGGTTTATATATAGTTTGTTGGTTTGGCTGGTTGGACCCTCAACAGCTCCGATATCAGCTGTCATAGATGACTGAGGTGTCACTGAAGAGGCATACTAGGGAAAAGAGGAGTGTTATAGTTTCCTTTTGCTCTCCTTACCAAGCCAGAAGGGGTTAAGGTAAATGAAATGCACACACCAGCCAACCCTGGGAATGCCACTTTCTCATCATTCATAGCAAGGAATAGGACTACTTCTAGCATTAGGCCTACTCAGATCTTGAGTCACTTTTATATAGTCAGAGCCAAGGATGAGACTAACACAGATCAATGAGAAGACATAGTCAGCACTATGTCTAACCAAAATTGGGTCCCGGCTTCTTCATCACAGTTATAAACAGTGTAAGTGCCAGAATACTCTCCTTTTCCAATCTAGTTTCAGTTACAAACCATTCTGTTTGCTCCACTTGGGATTCTCATGCTCAAAGAAACACCAGGACTTAATATCAGATTACAGCTTCTATATTCTCTTCCTTTTTCATCCTCTAGCTGTGTCCATGTAGGGCACACCACAATCTACAAAGCCACTCTTCTCACACCCACCAATGATGACAGATGTACTGATGTGGTATCCTTTTTTTTTTTTTTGCATCTACTATCAGCTGCATTCTTACCTGCTAAGTCGTCGTCTGTCTACTTCTTAGTCCTATTTCTTGATATGGGATCGTGGTTTAGGTGAGCAGGACCTATACAGCATGCTTTTATGGCCAGATGTCCTTCCTGATGTTCATCTCAGTTGAGGAGCTAATGATGATGAAGAGAATGATGGAACGAAATTGGGTAAGGAGGTGGATGGAATCGGCTGTGGTCTATGAATTGGAACTGTCCCAGCATTTGCCTGAAAGTGAAAATGGGAAACCACCAAACACCATTCTCAGGACAGCCGACGGTGGGATTCGAACCCACGTGTCCACCAAATGCAGAGTTTGGCTCCATAGCTGTAGCATGTTAACATGTGTGGTTTCTCCACTCAGTTGCTAAGTTATTGTATAACACCTTATATTATTCCATACATTGCTAGCTTTCATACCTGAGAATTCATATTAGTTCATTCGGTTTACCGGGCGACTTAGCCGTGCGGTCAAGGTCATACGGTTGTGAGCTTGCATCCGGGAGATAGTGGGTTTGAATCCTACTGTCGGCAGCCCTGCAGATGGTTTTTTATGGTTTCCCATTTTCACACCAGGCAAATGCTGGGGCTGTACCATAATTAACACCATGGCTGCTTCCTTCCAACTCCTAAGCCTTTCCTATCCCGTCATCGCCATAAGACCTATCTGTGTCGGTGCAACGTAAAGCCACTAGCAAAAAAAAAAAAAATTCATTCAGTTTTGTTCAGGACGATAAACAGTTTAACACATCAAATATACATTATATTTGCGTTCTTGGAATCTGCTTAGTAGCAGCCACTTCTCCTCCAGTGGCGGCAGTGACACACACATAATGAAGTGAATATAGCTGGAGGTTTTATGGGAACATGAATGAGAATGTCAAAGTGAGAAATATTTATGGCTGAAAAAGGGAAACCACGCACACATATATACATGTACACATTTTGTAGATCCTTTATTCTAAATGAAAGGTGGGTTTTAAATATTTGGCAAATTACTTTTTGCTGTATTTACGAGATAATGTTAAGAATCTGTTCTCTTTATTTATTATTCTTCAACCCTGTGACAAATTAGAAGCATCTTCTATTCAGTGTATTTTGATATACCGTATTTACTCGCATATCACCCGCACCCTTAATTTTTGATTGAATATTCACATACATTTTTGTGCCAATTAAGAGCCGCACATCCAATTCGTGGGCTTGTCGCAGAATGCGGAAAGGGCCACTGCTGCACACAATCTGAACTAAACCATTGTTAGTATATATTTGTCACGGGGAAAGTTAACTGTTACATGGCTTCATTCAAGCTAAAAGTGGTAAAATTCGCCGAAGTAAATGATAACAGAGCAGTGGGCCGTGAATTCACAAAAAACAAGTGATGAATTGTAAGTGGCATTTCATGGCCCAAAACATGGCAAGTTCCCAGGTGTAGAGGAAGCCTTTCTGGAATGGGTGAGAGAGATGCGGAACAGTGATTGAGAGGTTTTTCATGAAATGTTATATCTAAAAGCATGGCAAATTGAGCGATTCCATGATATTCCGGGAAACTTATTCAAGGCAAGTTGCAGGTGAATTACTTGGTTTATGCAGTTTAGTAACCTGTCATTGTACCGGAAAACATTCCTGTGCCAAAAACTGCCTAAAGACTGCTCTGATAAAGTTACATAGTTTCACGGCATGCAACCGGGTCAATGCACCAGAACTCATTTCTCCTCTCACAGATCAGCAATACTGACCAACGCCTGTGTATTTTGACATGCCAAGGGACACTACTGTGTCTGAGAAAGAAGCTGCAAGTTTTCTAATTAAAATTACTGAAAAGTTACGTTGTGTGGTGATGTTGGCCATTACTGCTGAAGGCCGTAAATTACCTCCATTTGTTATATATATGCAGAACATTACCAAAGAACATCACATTCCCGACTATTGTCCACAAATATAACGGAGTTTGAGAGATGTTCTACCATTCAACACATTGTAAAATATATTAAATTTATTGGGCGAAGACCGGTTTCGACTCCCTTGGAGTCATCATCAGTTCTTGTTGAATATCAAATCAAGGGGAATCTGATAAGAAGAACTGATGTTGACTCCAAGGGAGTCGAAACCGGTCTTCACTCAATAAATTTAATATATATATATAATGTGTTGAATAGTGGAATATCCCTCAAACTCCCCTAGTATGTTAGTTATATGTCAGCATGGAAATTAAAATCATAACCTATGATACTATCCACGAGACAAAAGTAAAACCAGCCGCTCTGCTTGTGATTCCGAGTAAATGTTCATAAGCAGTGTGTTTTTTAAGGACATGTTACTGTAAGATTATAATGTATTTTTTCTTCCAATTTTTAAAAATGTAAACATTCTAGCCCCTCTGCAAGTAAAAGACCTACCTTGTTGGTAAATTATGAATGGAATATAAACTAATAAATATCCTTCGTGTACAGTTTCAATCTTTCTTTGTTTGTTGTATGGTTGTAAATAAATGTGGCTGAGACCTGGACAGTGATAAGTAAGGAGGAGAGTAGAATTAGCTAGTGAAATGAAATATCTATGAACTATGATAGGAAAGACAAGGAAAGCCAGATTGAGAAACAATAATGTGAGAAAGGAGGTTGAAATGGAAAGCTTAAATGAGAGAATTCATAGGGATAAACTAAGATGATGACATGTAAAGAGGATGGGGGAAGAAAGAATACCAAAACAGATGATGAAGATGTTTTTTCCTTTTTTACAATTTCTTTGTTGCACCAACACAGATAGGTCTTATAGTGATGGTGGGATAGGAAATGCTTAGTGTGGGAAGGAACTGGCCGTGGCCTTAATTAAGGTACATCCCCCAGCATTTTATGTGAAAATGGAAAAGCCATGGAAAACCATCTTCAGGGCTGCCGACAGTGGGGTTCAAACCCACTATTTCCTGGGTGCAGGCTCACAGCTGTGTACCTCTAACCGCACATCCAACTCGCCTGGTGAGAGAGGTGAAGTTCGAGGGAAAGAGAGTAATAGAGGACCTAGTACAAAGTGGATCGATTCAATAAAGAGGAGTACAAGAATACGAAACCTGGACTGGGACAAAGTGATGGAAGAGGAATGGTGGAAGGAGAGAGGAAGGTGGAGAAGTGCTATAAATGCCCCGACCTGGCAGGAGCTGGATAAGGGGAAAGGATTATGATGATGATGTAAGCAAGTTAAAATCTTTCTTTGAGTGTATCCAGTAAAATATTTCGTGAGATAAGTTCAACAAGATAGGAAACATTACTCATTTCATACGGTGTGCATTAGCGTGTTACTGATATTTTTGTGTGTTCTTGACAACGCCATATCAGTAACATGTAACGATCGTAAATGCATGACGCACTGCCAGCTCAGGACGGGGATGCGATCGAGCCTGCAGTGGCCTTCACAAGAACACGCGAGAAAGTGAAGGATGATTCCCAGATCAGGCACACAAACAAACTGATGCAGGAACACAGCATACACATCTCCTACTAGTTCATCAGGTTGACTATAAATTTGATGTTGGATTTGCAGTTTAGATAAATAAATCTATGATTGAAGTTATTTACACTCACCTTTTGTCATGATGATGTACAAATAAGCTGATCAAACACATCATTCTTTGAGTCTTTTCCCTGAGTAACGTTTTCAGTTTCAACTATTATCTCGACATGCAGTACAGTTGTTATTGTTTTAAAGGCACATGGTAAATTGTTTGAAGTAATTGGATTGAACACAACAGGCTGGATATTATAAAATTGCAATTGATATTTCCACAGCACGTGATGTAAAAAGCGACAGCATCATGTCTGCTCCCAGTCTGACCTCACCATACATAACGGATAGACCATTAAATTCTATAATGGCCTTCCAGTGAAGTTTTATTGAAATCATTGCCCATTTTAACTATGTTTTTGTGCAATATTTACCATGCTTAATGTGAAGGTGCAATATGTCCCCAGGTCATTTAAAAATTATATCTGAAAATTTCAGGACCTTACAATTGGCAAAAGATGTGCAGCCAATATGCGAGTAAATACAGTAACTGTCTAGGCTATAAGTTACATTGTAGTTGTAGTACCTGTGTATATAAGCAATTGTATTTTGTGAAGGAGCAAAATATGAGAATTTTAAAAGCATTTCTTAAATTTTTGAGTAGATTTTTTTTCACTCCTACAATTTATAGTGTAATCTAAAAGGACTACTGGACTACTCCTGTTATTCTCGCTAGGAGAAAAGTATGTGTCAAGAGTAAGATTTTTTCAGGATTATCTTACAAATATGGGATTTACATGAAACCATCTGTTATATATACATTTTTTTAATTTCATTTTATTGATTTTTTTTCTGTTTGTCTTCATACGTTAACTCTGTAAACTGTAATACCAGTGTTTGTTATTTAGTATAGATTTCAAAACGAATGTCTGTTGTATAATTTACTTCTGTCTGGACAGTACTTGGTTACTCACGTTCAGTAATGCTGCACTTTCATTTTATTCTTTATTCCCTCAGTGGTGTTATGGGGTCTGTACATATTTGTCAAAGGTTGCTTTGCAGTACTGCATTTATAAAGGAAAGCTAGCTTATGTTATTTTGAAAAGCTTATTCATGTTGCTTCTTGCACTGCTTTTGTGATATTGTTTATGTTAAGTGTTTCCTGACAAGAATGTATCTTTATATAGTTTGGTATTTTGTGATTATATAGTTTGGTATTTTGTGAATATTGGTATTATTTTAGAATGTATGCATATACTCAAGCTTTCAGAAAAGAACAACCACTCAGGAACTATTAAGTTCTTAGTTTTCATAGACTACCGGTATTAAGTTCTTAGTTTTCATAGAAAACAGGGTTTAAGTTTTGGGCACGTGTCTCGAAGTTAGAAAATAAAGTAAAAATGTTTATATACTTTGATGAGTGGATTTTCAGGTATGCAGCAAGTGTGGAAGAAATAGGGCTTTAAAAGTTTCCTTATACTGGACTGTACCAGTTTACTTTCTTCTTCTTCTTCTTCTTCTTCTTCTTCTTCTTCTTCTTCTTCTTCTTCTTCTTCTTTTATGACCACATAGGATCACTTTAGTCAGTCCATCGTTCAGGTCTCTTTGAAGGGATTGTTCGGGCTTTGCGGTCTTCCCAGTACTTCTTCAGAAGCTCTGATATTCGTGCCCTTTCCTCAGTTGAAAATATGCGTGTTGTTGGTTTGTTTTGTGTAAGGGTAAAGCGGAGGTTTGTATTCTTGAGTTTTGTATTCAATTTTATCTTATTTGTGATGTCTTCTGTTGTAAGGCCTATTTCCTTCAGATCCTCTCTTACTTCTCTGATCCATTTACATCCTGTTGTGGTATTTTTTGAGACGAGATTGTGTTGTACTAGTTGTTTCAGAAGCGTCGAATCCTGCATCCTCATGACATGTCCAGTTTACTTTATATAAATAATTTCATATTTATTTCATACCACCAACAGAGATGCTTCTCCAAATACATTAATTATAAAAAATAACAAATGTCAGACAGAACTTAATATCCAAAAATAAAAATAATAATTATTAAGCAGTAAAGCAGCAAATGGAATTTACAGCACATGAATACTTTTTCAAGTTCAAAGTGGACTTAAGACCTAAAATATTATACATAAAATCATGGTAACACAGAAAGAGAAGACAGGAAATAAAAATGTAGACTCTTAATTTGTGTACAAGATTCTTTTGATAGATTTATTATTTGCTGGTCAGTGCCATCAACAGTATTGGTAGAGCAAATCACAGATGAAGAGATACTGAATCAAATTGGTGAGGGGAGAACAATTTAGCAAACTTTTATCAGAAGTAGAGACAGACTGATAGGACACATCTTAAGACACCCAGGACTTATTCAGTTAGTTTTTGTGGGAAGTGTAGGTGGTAAAAATGGCAGGGGTAGACCAAGTTTTGAATATGACAAACTAATTTTAGAGTAGATGTAGGATGTAGAAATGTAGAAATGAAGGGTTATCACGAGACAGGATGGCATGGAGAGCTTCATCAAACCAGTCTATGGACTGATGCCCCAAGAATAACAAATTTCATTTAATGATATTTATAACAACTTTATTTCTAATGGTTTAAAGTTATAACCATATAATAGAGATTGTATTTATTTGACTACCTTTATTAATCCCAATGGCAATGTTTTGTATATTAGTTCTAGGGATCATATGACTAATGATTAGTATTTCTTGGTGTACAGATTAAGAGATGGATATATTATGGTCAGAAGAAAATTAGAACTTCCTGTCAGTACCCTAGGTGAAATACCACACTATGGAGGCACAAGTAATGGATAGTAAATTGAACTGTAAGTTTTAGCAAAAAGGAGTGAATTTAATGTAACAATAACAAGAGTGTGACTTATAGTTTCAAATTTTAGCTTCATATGTAAGAACACATAAGAAAGGGCTCTATCATTTAAGGAATAAGGACAGCGGAGTGACATATCATAATTATAAAAAGTAAATTGCATAAATTCCATTAAATATATCTTAATCAGGTAAACCAAGAATTCATTTTAAATATGATTGTACAGTGGAAAACTGTAAAAAGCATATTTTTAGTAGAGTAAAAATAAATGAAGCAATAGAGTAATGTTCTCTACAGGGTGGTGCATGAATAGTTGACACATTTGAAAAGCAATTATAAAATGCAACTCATGCACTATGTTATTGAAATTTTGCACACACCTTCCATGGAAATATCTGTAGAGGTGACACTGCTGCTTTGTCTCTGAATGCCTGCATTCCAGTGAGCTTTCTGCCATGGCCAACTCTCCATTCAGCAGCGTGCAAAAACAGTTATCTTTTATTGCGAATTAAAAAGTGTTACGGTGACACAACGGAAATTTCAAGCTGTATTTCAGACTAGGTGGGCACCAGCAAGGAACACCATCCTTCGCATATACAGAAACTTTGAAGAACAAGGCTGTGTGAAGGAAGAAAAACGACCACGTGCACCAGCAATTTGGTCTCCTGAAAACATTCCTGCGCTGAGGGTCGCCCTGCAGCGCAGCCCGCACAAGTCAACATGGGGAGCTTCAAGGGAAAGTGGAATATTGCGCCATTCAGTTCAAAGAATGTTACACGGTGACTTTCAATTGTACCCACACAAAATGGCTGTAGTACAGATCTAGCTAACAGATCTTTACAGGCAGAAGAGTTTGCAGTATGCCTTATGGACTCAAGATAAAGATGAAGTACTGTTTAACACTTGGTTCTCTGATGAAGCTTATTTTCATCTCAGCGGGGCAGTTAATAAACAAAATGTGCAGTTTTGGGCTACAGAAAAACCAGACAATATTCACGAAAGAACACGTATGGAGTAAAAGTGGGTAACTGCTATTGCTAGACAATGCACCCACCCATCCAGAGGAACTTGGATGCATAGGTGAGAGTGGTATTAGACTCTTTTTTCTGCCATCGAATGTAATGAGCTTTGCACAGCCAATGGACCAAGGGATCATTGAATGTTTTAAGAGGAAATACTGTCGTAAGCTTCTTTCAGAGATTTTAGTAAAGCTGCATAATGAAGACAACATAAATTTGATTGAGGCCTAGAAGAAAATCAGCATGAAAGATGTGATTTACATGGTGGCTAAGGCATATGATGAAATACCATCATCCACACTTGCAAAGTCTAACCAAATGTACAAGAGATTGTTGAAGAACGTAAAGAAGAAACCCATAAAGCAGATGACAAGCCTAATCTTCAGGATTTTCAAAAGATGACATTGCAACTCTGTTACACGACCTATAGCAACTGCCTAACTTGGACGATCTTGTAGTACAAGACATTCTGAACTGGATAGATGATGAAAAAAGAAAAAAGAACTCTACAATGAAATATTAAATGACGACAAAATTGTGCAAGCTGTTATTCGGCAGGACAAAGACGTAGAAGAAGTTGATAATGGAGAAGAAAAAAATGAAGAGGATAAAGTAAGTCATGCTGAAAGAAGTGCAGCTTTACAATTGGCAGTGATGTATATTGAGCAGCAGACAGAAGCAACAGCAGTTAATGTAATGTTTATAAAGAAGTGGTGTGATTTTACTTCTAAAAAAGCATTTGACACAATAAACAGAAAAAGATAACTAATTTCTTATAAGTTTTGATTCTGCTGAGTTTATGATGCAGTACTGTACTGTAATGTGAGGTCCTTTTGTTTATACCAGGGTTGCTATATTTCTAAAAAATAGATCTCAGAGAATTAGAGTAGGCAAAGCTTGATCTGACCCTGTAATAATTAAGTGGAAAATTCCTCAAGGCAGTATTATTTGACCTTTATGTTTTCTTATATACAGTAGAAGTCCGTTATAGCGAGTACAGCATATAACGAGAACTCCGTTATAGCGACGACCTTTTTCTGTCCCTTCAAAATTCCTATGTTAACCTTTGTATCATCATTCGGTTACAGCGAGAACCCTATCACTGGCGCATCCGTTATTACGAGCGATTAAGCGCGCGCGATTTTTTCCGTTACCGATATTTATGCACCCCAGCGAAGATATTGCATGCGATCGATTACCTTCGGCATCTTTTCCTCGTTATGTGCACTAGCGATTTCTCTCGTCGACATTCGAAGGCGATGTCGGAGTCGATTAGTAATATCCGTCGACAGCTGTTCCGTAAAGAAAATTCGAAATGAAAGAGAACATAATTTCGTAATAAATGCGTAAATAACGTGTCCGATAACGGTTGTTAACTCGTTAAAAATTAAGGCTGACTAAGTGACCGCTTAATTTTGTGGCTAAATACTGCAATTAAGTAAGAATGGGATACACCTCAAGATATGGCAGAGTGTTTAATTGCTTTCATAGGTTAGTTTGTATTTTGTCGCGTCTGGTTAAATTACAGAAAGGCTATTATGAAAATTTATTGCGAGAAAGGTATAATTTCTCTACCGGCGCTTGAAGTGTGTTTTCATCATACGTACAGTACGGTTAAGTTACGATACGTGACGCTGTTTGAATAAGAAAACTGAAAGTTTGCAACAAAATGCGATCGATCATCTTCGGTATGGTATAGTTTTCTCACTTTGTGCATTTGCGAGTTCTCTCGTTGACATTCAAAGGCGATGTTGGAGTTGAATAGTAATACCCATCGACTGCTGTTCTCAAAAGAAAATTCGAAATGAAAGAGGATAACACGTTTTCGTAATAAATGCGTAAATAACGTGGCCGATAGCAGTTGTTAACTCGTAAAAATATGACTGATAAACGATATCTTAATTTTAATGTTATATACGGAAATTACGTAAGAATGTCATACACCACAAGATATGGCAGAGTGCATCACTGATTTCAGAGGATATATCATATCTTCTCGCGTCTAGTTACGGCTATTTACATGTAAAATTCTCGCGGGGAAGTTATTTCTCTACATGCATTTCAAACATATACGGTTAAGTTAGGTGACGCTGTTAGAAGAAGAAAGCTGAGGCGTTTGCCACAGAGATCTCTGGAGTGATATTGTATTTCTCCGAATCCAAGACTTTTTTTCTCAGAATCTCATGCGAAAACTCGAGGGTTGTTGCATTCGCGGCCTAACAGTAACTTAATGGATACCACTGGCAACTACCGCGTTAACCACGCTGCTTCTTTCCACACGCGCACAGAACTCATTGACGACCGCTTCTTTACTACACATCGCTACCGGTTGTACAGTGTGTTTTTCTCAAATCTGCAGAATGGCATCAAAACATGCGACCCTTCGAATTCTTAGAAAAGCCATGGCTACTTAGTGGCAGAGTCATAACGCGTCTATTGTAGGCTACTTGACGCTTAGTAAAATTAAGGTTTATAGACAGCAGGAATATTTTCGTGATG
Source organism: Anabrus simplex (assembly GCF_040414725.1). NCBI lineage: Eukaryota > Metazoa > Arthropoda > Insecta > Orthoptera > Tettigoniidae > Anabrus > Anabrus simplex. Next base: position 1,577,771,329 of record NC_090265.1, read on the forward strand.
GATAGTCGTATTGTAAAGATACGTAGAAAAGGCATTGCCGGCAAATCTTCAACGGGTTCTAGTCGATATTATGATGCCAATTTTAAGTTAATGTTTATTAAACACTCGGAAATGTAGAATAATTGTGCAGCCGCAAGAAAATACGGCATAGGCCTAACTAAAGCCAATATTTGGCGTTAGCGTGAAGGCAAAGAGCTAAAAAAAATGCGTACCGTACAAAAAATGCATTCAGTGGTCCACAACAAGGACGCTTTAAGGAAGTCGATGATGAATTTGTGAGGTGTGTGCACGAAAAACGCAAAGGCGGTTGGCCGTACCGTGGCGCAATAAACTCGTTCGTTGACATTCAACGTTCGCGATTAGGCCTATAGATCGCTAGCCGTTGAATTTGGCCGCACCCGACAAGCGAGACGTGCGTGTAGCGGTAGCCGGTTATATCTGACGCTGCGTAAAAGTAACAGTTATATAGACAGCAAGAATAATTTCCTGATGGATCGTTGTATGGTAGAGACTCATGGAATAGGTATTGTCGGAAAATTTTCAACGAGTTCTCTTCAGTATTATGATGCCAATGTTAAGTTAATGGTCCTTTAACTCGCGGAAATAAAGAATAATTGTGCAGCCGCAAAAAAGAATGAAATACGGCGTGAAGAAAGTCAGTGTTCGGCGTCTATAAATGCGTAGGCCTGTACGATTTTACTAACTTCCTTTTGAGCCTGATTTAAAATTTTGGAGGAAAAAGTGGGGTTCATCTTGGATTCGGAGAAATACAGAACTGTATTTTTTTCAGAATGAAATTAAACATACACTTTCACGTAGTATCGGATTACGAAAAATAACAAACAAGTAAGCCGTAGTGTGAATATCATCTGCGGAAACGCAAGTTTTGAACAAACTGATTGCCGTTTCATATCGATTTTAAAGTGCATGAAGGGTTTTCCGACTTTTATACAAAATCGGATATAACGACAATCCGCTATAGCGAGCAAATTTTTCGCTGCTATGGATTCTCGCTATAACGGACTTCTACTATATATAAATTATATGAGTAAAGAAGTGGAATCAGAGATAAGGCTTTTTTGCAGATGATGTTATTCTGTATAGAGTAATAAATAAGATACAAGATTGTGAGCAACTGCAAAATGACCTCGATAATGTTGTGAGATGGACAGCAGGCAGTGGTATGGTGATAAACGTGGTTAAAAGTCAGGTTGTGAGTTTCACAAATAGGAAAATTCCTTTCTGTTTTAATTACTCCGTTGATGGCGTGAAAGTTCCTTTTGGGGATCATTGTAAGTATCTAGGTGTTAATATAAGGAAAGATCTTCATTGGTGTAATCACGTACATGGGATTGTAAATAAAGGGTACAGATCTCTGCGCATGGTTATGATGGTGTTTAGGGGTTGTAGTAAGGATGTAAAGGAGAGGGCATATAAGTCTCTGGTAATACCCCAACTAGAGTATGGTTCCAGTGTATGGGACCCTCACCAGGATTACTTGACTCATGAACCAGAAAAAATCCAAAGAAACGTAGCTCGATTTGTTCTGGGTGATTTCCGACAAAAGATTATCGTTACAAGTAAGTATTCTCATTTTGGTTCCGTATTGAAGTTGACGTATGTCTCAAATATTATTACAATAGTATAAGTCCACCTGTTCAATACAATACATACATACATATTGTACTTATAGTATTGTAATAATATTTGAAACAAAAGATTATCGTTACAAAAATGTTGCAAAGTTTGGGCTGGGAAGACTTGGGAGAAAGAGGACAAGCTGCTCGACTAAGTGGTATGTTACAAGTAATGAAAATCATTGCGAATCCGTATTGAGTTGTATAGAATAGGTGGAAGAGAAATAAATTTCTTACATTTATCGTAAGTGGTATGTTCTGAGCTGTCAGCGGAGAGTTGGTGTGGAATGACATTAGTAGACGAATAAGTTTGAGTGGTGTCTTTAAAAGTAGGAAAGATCACAACATGAAGATAAAGTTGGAATTCAAGAGGACAGATTGGGGCAAATATTTGTTTATAGGAAGGGGTTAGGGATTGGAATAACTTACCAAGGGAGATGTTCAATAAATTTCCAATTTCTTTAAAATCATTTAAGAAAAGGCTAGGAAACAACAGAAAGGGAATCTGCCACTTAGGCGACTGCCCTAAATGCAGATCAGTATTGATTGATTGTCTGTGAAGTTTATATGAAGAGTTAGTGTACCTTTACAAATTAAATTCTGAATTTTTCGTAATATGTTCTTCTCCATTTAATTTTCCACCATGAGTTTCTATGTCTCTTCGAGAGTGAAACTTCAGTAGTGTATGTAGATATTATAAAGACAACATCAACTCATTTCGGGTGAGTACACTTGGGAAAGACACATTAATACTACTTGCTTTTTCATTGGTTCTTTATTTATGTACTACCTTTCACTTAAGTTAAACTTTGGTTTTTATAGCATATTGTTGGTTAATATGACCTTTCGTTAGTCCAGCCTAGGGTACAGTCCCGAGGTGGCCGAGCTAGAGGGAGTCTACTGTACTGTGATTCATGGATCCTTTGTAATCACTTGTAGTTTTATGAAAGGATTCTTGCAGTCTTGCAAATGACACTGCTTTTCTTATTCAGATACAAGGGAAGTGATGGGAAAATGGAGGAAGGGGTGACAACATGTGATCCCATTGATAGTATCTCTCTAGGTCTGATGATTTTGTGATTTTAAATGTACACTCAACCGCACAAAATTTGGCCGCTAGCTAAAATGAAAGAATCTGTCAATGTTAGAGATCGGGGTAAACCTGTACAGTACTTGCCTTGAAACAGAAGCATACACGTCTGGCTTGCAGACATCACTGAGGTCCAATTTTTAGATTGACACATAAACAACAAATAGTGAAGGAAATTGTTTCTAGAAGGTAAAGGAGCAGCTATCTTTCCAGATAGCCCATTAATAACATACCTCATCTCTAAGTGGTAGTTATGTGACCCGTTCTGACAGTTAGACGCACTGTACATGGGCAACAGGGTATAAATTGCAGTCGTTTGAATCCTCCCAGTGCTTACTGCTTTTTTCATTTAAAGCGATGAGGTAGGCCTATGTTATTAACGGGTTGACCAGAAAGATAGCTGCTCCGTTACATTATAGAAACAGTTTTCTGCACTATTTGTTGTTTATGTGTATTATGTATCAATCTAGAAATCGGACTTTAGTGATCAAGCCAGATACTATGGATGCTTCCCTTTCAAGGCTAGTAGTGTACAGGTTTACCCTGATTGGTGGATCTCTAATGTGGCAGATTCTTCAGATTTAGCTAGCAGCAAAACTCTGTGCGGTTGAGTGTATAGTATATTCAATAGTGACATGTCTTAAAAAAAGGTTTTCAGTTGTTAGGTCATGTCAGGTACATATACTGTAATTCATGCCTTTGAGATGTTTAGTGCATCAACTTTGTTGATGATATAATGCTAATAATATAGTAAAAGCATGCCAGTCTGTTGATGATGAAAATATCAGAGGTGGTGAATATACAGGAGTTTTACACTGTCTTGTATTCTCAGAAGGAGAACTGATACAACCTTTTGTGTAGTCTGTGATTTGTTACAAGTTGGTGAGAACTTTGAAATAAATTGACATAATATACAGGAATGAAGAGAATGGCATGATGAACTTTGAGCCAAAAGCTGGCTGTGTAAGAGTTAACCTAAGTTTACCTTTACAAAGACAGACTGTAGGCAACAATAAAGTTCAACAATGAAACTATAAGAGGGAGAGAACTAATCTCTGGAAACATAAAATTTCATTTGGGCCATGGGCACTATCAACTCAGTATCATAATGAAACCATCCTTGTTACAAGAAGACAATGTGAAATACACACACACAGTAGAACAGAGTTTCAGACCAAAAATATTTTTACTCTATCGAATCCCGTGTTAATGACGCTGTTTATAGGAGAGCACACTGAAGACAGTAGGCTAAATACTGAAGGTGTGGAGAGAGCTAGTCGTGACTGAAGCGAAGTTGGTAAAGTATGGTCACGATCATGTTTTTAACTCTAGGGCACTCTTCCTTCATTCTTCTCTCCTGTATGCCTCTACCTGCCCCTTTCCAACCTTTCTACATTTAGTCCTCTGCCAACTCTCTTTTGTGCTCGGTACTTTAGACCATCACCTTAACACAAAACTCCTCTTCCTTTTTGACTGATGATGTTATTATATTTATAAGTTACTGGGTTTATTTTTGGATAATTTACTTCATGACATTAGATCCTAAATTATACTGTTTCACTAAAGTTGTGGATGCTGAGTTCATTGTTCCTTCTTTCAAAGTTTTTAAGTTTTGTTGTGTTGCGTGATACAGGAATTTTTAATTCTGAATGATGTTCTGATGTTTGTCAGTTCTCATTAGAACTTCAACATTTATGCAAGAAATTGTGAACAAAATGCCAAACTTTTTTAAATCTATAGTATATTTTATGTGAATATTTATTCATACTTATGAATAAGCAGTATACCCTCATAAGAAGACTATGTGAATGTCTTCTGTATATGTTTTCCTAAGTATTATGTTTCATTAATTCTAATGTTTCTGTGCAAACATTTCACATTACATTTCTACTGAATTCAGTATGATTCTTTACATATTGCTTTGAAATAATTGCTTATTACTCTGAATGGTTACGGCATGCCCAGATTCCATCACCAGATCACTTCATTGTGAAGGAGAATATTCCTAATGGCTTTGTGTGTTTTGTTTCTCTTCCTCATTTCATACCCCTTGTCAGGGGTGTGGTGACTGCCTGCAACACAACTCTTCTCTAGTTCTCCAGTTTTTGCAATTTTGTATTTGCCAGGACTACAATTTGAAAACTGTTACCGTTATTTGCCAAATCCTGATGACCAACATCTGGGAATTCGGCCTCTGGGTCTCTTACAGTTTAAGTTACCTTCTGTCATCAAGAGATCAAAGTTTTCTTTTCTTGCTGCTTGGTCAAAATAATGTGAGGTCCTCTCACTGATAATGCTGCGCCGAATTTTGTGTATAAGGGTACTATTACCACATGGTGCAAAAGCCCCGAAAGGCCATGGCCTACCAAACGACCATTGCTCAATCTGAAAGTGTCATATTGTCATCACAACAAATCCTGCTGGCCATTATTATTCTTGGCTTTTTGACTGGGACCACTATCTCACCGTGAGATAGCCTCTCAATTGTAATCACATATGCTGAGTAGACCTCGAACCAACCCTCAGATATAAGTAAAAATCCATAGCCTGGCCAGTAATCAAACCCGGGCCCTCTGGGTAAGAGTGCAGTGCAAGCTAAGAGTGCTATTCACTTTCTAAATTAAGTGACACCTTAACACTACACATGCATTCATTTGTATACACTGCGGGACCAGCTAAGGGTACTATTGTGTAACACTACACATGTATTAATTTGTATACTGTAAACAAGCCCTTAGTGGAGAAAAGTCTACAGAAGTATGACCTTAACAGGAACATCATGTGCCCTGAGAAATTGACATAAAAATGCACGTTATTAGTGAAAGGAACGTATTGAATGTAGAAAGGCTACTTTACTGTGTAATATAAAATATAGCACAGTTTCAAAAGGATACTGAAATACACGACCCTGTTTTTCTTAAGAAATTCTTTATAGCATAGAATGTCTCTTGGTTGTCAGGGAATTTCTCCTGCATAAATTAAATACCACATCTTAGTACCAAAACAGATAAGCAGAAGTAGGAAGATGACAAAAGATGGAAAAGAAAAAAAAAGAAACCTGAAAAATCAGGTGTAAACAATTTTTGCAGTGCTACATGACGTTTGAAGAATTCAGAACATTTTTCATTTTTCCAGTATGATTTTGAGTTGTTAAAAATAATATAAGAATTTTGGCAGAATATAAACCCCGTGCTATAAATTATTTTTAAAAATTAACCCATAAAATTATTTATGTAAGTTAAGATGCTATTTCAGTATAGTTGTATATTTCATCAGAGTCTGTACTCTGCAGAATGTGGAACTTTAGAACACAATTAATATGTAAACTGTGTTTTAAATTATCTTGACCTCTACTTAAAGAAACTCTCTCTGCAGGATAGAAATAATTTAGTATCATGTAGATCTGTTATAAACAAGTGCACGCCATATCCGTGTATATTTCCAACCTTGATAATAAGCTCACTGGACAAAAAATTAGCCACACCTGGAGGAATCATTACAAGCATCATTTAGTACCATGTAACTCTGCCTCTGGACTTGATAACCACCTAAATTTTCTTAGGAAGCTAGTCCACAAGGTTGTGCAGGTACGTCCCATCCAGGTTAAGCCACTCACTGAAGATTTGATTGCGCGATTCCACCAAATTTTGGGGATGCTGATGTCAGCGTTTTACCCACTGTTCCAATGTGTCCTACATATTTTCAATGGAGTTTAAGTCAAGTGATATTGCAGGCCACTCAAGTTGTAATAGGGCTGAGGAGTGTTCATAAAACCAGTCATACTGTATATGCGTCCAGCACGATGAAGTTTGCTATTGTCATCTTGAAAAATCGGGGTATAAATAGCATACTCATTATGCAGAAGTTGACTGAATGGCAATATCTGTTCATCCAGAATATTTAAATTAACATGCTGGTTCATGTTAGTGGTCACCTCAGCGAGTGGGCCCAGTCCACGATACAATAAACTCCCCAAAAACATCACAGACCCACCTCTGGCTTGAACCTAACCTTGAACACACCCAGCATGAAATGCTTCGTGTGGCCTTCACTGCACTCGACGATGTGTCTGATTGGTATACAGGCAAAAACATGATTTGTCAGACCACATTACATTCTGCCAGTCAGCTACTGTCCACGTTCAATGATTTCCAGCCCATTGAAGGCTATGTGCCTGTGTGAGCAATGGCCTCTTGTGAGGTGACGACTCCAAATGTTCATTGCACGCAGTTCCCATTGCAATGTTCTCTCGCTAACAGGTTGGGATAAACCTTCATTCACTGACTGTACCAATTCCTGTTGGGTTTGGAAGCGATTTTGATTCACAGGCTGTAAAACTCATCTCCGGTCCCTCTCATTTGGGATTTTTTCCGATCACTATTCTGACGTGTTTCACGGCCACGTATAGTACATCACTGCTTGTAGACATGTTGAACAGCCCACTGCAGAACACCAACAAATCCAGCAACTTCATGCACCGTATGGCCATGAGCACGGCTAAACACGGTTGCCCTTTTTGTCACTCTGTCACATCCTTACATCTACCCATGTTGACGTACACTGTCCACTTGAAACATCAAAGTCTCACTGATTGCTACTGCCTTATGTTCACATAGAGGTAGTGCATGTGTGGTTGAGCATGGGACTCGCTCTCTGCACCATGTGTACAGGCTTAACGATCCATTTGTGCGTACGCACTAGGGTGAGTAATTTTTTGTCCGGTAAGTTCTTATGTTTGGGGAAATACTCTGGTTTATTTCCATGCTGTTTAAATATTTTAATTTGTAAGGTGAAGCTTTTTTGAAGATTATGGTTAGAGTAGACTTTCTGAATGCTTTCTTCTGAAGTTTGTCATATTATTTCTAATCCAGAAGGATGAGTGGTTTTACTTCACTCGAAGACATTCACATAAAAATCTCCTTTGTCGTCAGTGTTCTGTATACAAGAGGCATGTGAAATGTGTGACATTGATCTTACTTAACTATGGTAAGGGACTAATTTTTCAAAGTTTAATAGGGTTTTATTACAGTATTTTAGTGAAGTTTAAGTATGCTGGAATAATCTGTGATTTTTTTATTTTAAGTTACATTTTTCATATGCCTCAATGGAGATGGGCTTTTACTTACCTAATCCCTGCTTTGATTTTTCATGTTTATATTGAACAACTAGTATTTGTCTTTGTGGTGTGTAGATTTCTTAATTATTGCTATGGTGCTTGATTTGTGATGGGATGTTTGCCTGTATAATTGCTTGTATATCTCCTGCCATGCTGCATTTTCCTGAGTGTAAGGGGACTGTTGTATTCTTGTGATTGCCAGGAGCGGGTTTCTTGGGTCGCCTGTCCCGGGACGGAAACGCTTTCCCTCTGAACCTCCACATCATCCTCACCAGCAGTACCATCATAATATAGGTAATACAAGTCCTCTAGTCCTTCAAAGGTTTTTTCACCAACAGAATCAACATCAAACCAATCACCATCATCTTCACCATCACCACCACCACCACTTAAATCAGCCTTCGTCACTACCCTTGTCTGATTCTAATGGGGACAAAACAGATGACTCAAATGCTTCAAGTGGAGTTGTGAAGAAACGTTTTGCGTCATACATTAAGTTCCATTTAGGAGGTGGAGATTCACGCAGAAATCTGCCTCCTCCACGCCCTTCCCGACATCCTTCTCCTGTTCCTAGTCAGAGTCCAGATCCTCCTCCTCGACTCAGCAGGGTGTCCAACACGCCTGATGGTGGCACGCCAGGCGCCGGCTCATCGCCACTTATGATGCGCCGAGGGTTTCTGGATGTATCACCTGTGCGGAGGAGCTTTGCTGAAGGTTCCCCTTCTCTCTCTAGAAGGTAAGTTTAACTAATGCAACATTATTATAAGTTACTGAAACATGAATTTGCTTAGATAAGTAACATATGTTCTTTAATTGCTAAACCTTATTACAAATATGCTGTTTTTTCTTATAATGGTATCACTAGGTTTATTCTTTGCATATCAAAGTCCAGTTCATGAAAAAACAAAGAAGCTACACATTTCAGAGATCCAAGATGTGAATACCAATGCTGACAGTGGTTAATTTGAGTGATATTACTCCTTTACTTTCCTTTCTAGTCCTAAAAGTTGCAATACTGATGACCAGCGTTATTACAAGCATCTTTAGTTAAGTACTTCAATTATAGTTTCAGTCAATTCTCTGAATATTTTTATGGCAGATTATCATGTTTCTGGCCATTTAGGTAGTGTAACATTTGATTAATGATGGCTTATTTTTTCAATGAAAATATTGACATTACCAAAATTGCCTTTCATTCTGTCTGAAGTCAGTTGTATTAGTTACTTTTTGGAGAATATTTTTCTGTTTTTTAAGGGGACTAATTCTGTTATTGACCTTCGGTAAGGGGACTGTTGTATTATATATAGTAAAAAATAAAATTGAGGAGTCAGTGAGTTCTTTTGATTAGGCATACATTTTTTAAACGATCATTCTATAAGAGATGAGAGTTGATGAGCTTATTGTATTGTCCCTAAAACAACAATCACCACCAATTCGGTAAGGGGACTGTTGTATTATATATAGTAAAAAATAAAATTGAGGAGTCAGTGAGTTCTTTTGATTAGGCATATGTTTTTTTAAACGATCATTCTATAAGAGATGAGGGTTGATGAGCTTATTGTATTGTCCCTAAAACAACAATCACCACCAAAATTATCACAAATTTTGTCTGCTTTTTTATTAGGTACGCCAGTATGGGAATCTGGCTGATCAGATTTATGTGAACATATTTATACTCCTGTTAGTCCAAATTAAATAACAGTCTGCATTTTCTTTTGTTAGTCATCTTGCGAGGGGATTTTTAAAGGAAGGTCAGAGTACCAAAGTTGACCAAATACTGCTCATTTTAATGGTTTCTATGTGAGGAACAAAACTCTTCAGTTCATAGGATCCAGAAAGCCATCATGTAAGAGTGTGCAAAGAATTGTTTTTGGTATCCTGAGATCACTACATGTTTGCAAAATCAATCAGTCAATCAATCAATCAATACTGATCTGCATTTAGGGCAGTCGCCCAGGTGGCAGATTTCCTATGTGTTGTTTTCCTAGCCTTTTCTTAAATTATTTCAATGACATTGGAAATTTTTTGAACATCTCCCTTGTTAAGTTATTGCAATCCCTAACTCCCCTTCCTATAAATATTTGCCCCAATTTGTCCTCTTCATGCTGCAGAATAGTTGTGTGTGCCATTGCCCACCACTCTTGATGATTTGAAGGCCTAGCTAGACTGGTCACTAGTCACCTTCCATTTGTGGCATGATTTGGCTGTGGAGTAAACACAAATTCTCACTAGTTTCTTGTATTATATTAAGTTTGTCTTCTTAAGTTTGTTTTACAATCACCACTGATCTGCATTTAGGGCAGTTGCCCAGGTGGCAGGTTCTCTATGTGTTGTTTTCCTAGCTTTTCTTAAATGATTGCAAAGAAATTGGAAATTTATTGAACATTCCCCTTGGTAAGTTATTCCAGTCCTAACTCTCCTTCGTATAAACATATATTTGCCCCAATTTGTCCTCTTAAATTCCAACTTTATCTTCATATTGTGATCTTTCTTACTTTTAAAGACACCACTCAAACTTATTCATCTACTAATGTCATTCCACGTCATCTCTACACTGATAGCTCAGAACATACCACTTATACTATAAAATACAATTTGTTTATTGACAACCACCTACGCAATACCATACAATCCTTATGATTAGGACATAATTTGTTTTACATTAGTTATTGTGGGACATGTTCTGCTTGTGTTACAAGCATAATCAGCCACTTATCTTAACAAGCTAGATCAGGATCCTGAATTGGTTATTATATATATATATATGTATATATGAGAGCCGGCACCGTGGTGTAGGAGTAGCGTGCCTGCCTCTTACCCGGAGGCCCCGGGTTCAATTCCCGGCCAGGTCAGGGATTTTTACCTGGACCTGAGGGCTGATTCGAGGTCTACTCAGCCTACGTGATTAGAATTGAGGAGCTATCTGACGGTGAGATAGCGGCCCCGGTCTAGAAGGCCAGGAATAACGGCCGAGAGGATTTGTCGTGCTGACCATACGACACCTCGTAATCTGCAGGCCTTCGGGCTCAGCAGCGGTCGCTTGGTAGGCCAAGGCCCTTCAAGGGCTGTAGTGGTATGGGGTTATATATATGAGATTATTCCATCAAAGTCAATTACGTACATACACTGACTGAGCAAATGTCATGGGATAGCGGAACACTGATGCGCAGGTGTGTTGTCTGCGCACCACACGCCCCCTGTCCCAGCGGCAGTTGTATAGGAGACCTTGTGAGCAGTGGCTGTGCATGAGACAGGTGTTGAAATTGACCTCTGTGGACCATCTCAATTAGAAGCGATGTTAAAATGTTGTCAAGAATATGAGTTTATTGACAGTTGAATCATTTGACGAGGTGAAGGTAGCTTGTACGTTATGAATTAAGTGTATTGACAGCTGTAGACTTCTTACTACGAGTGTAACACTGTTTAACCTTTAATCTACAACTTTTTATCTTCTCATCAATGTGTTCTACATTTCTACCATATGCCTATGACTTTCGTCTTTTGTCTCCTAGAAAGGAATATAGTGATCTCCTGACCAACCTTCAACATTATTTTCTCAATATTACTTTTTGAATAAATATGACTGATTGTCATTCTCGTCAGAGTCTAATTGTAACCGCCAATTGGTCAACTTAATTTTATAGCAATCTTACTACTTGTTCATCACAGTCTGTTGCTTTGTCCATTTTACTTGTAATAGCAACCTTTTAATGTCAATAATTTTAATAATTTCACCTTTGTAATTCTTCACATTGTAATTTTTTTTTAAACCAACATTGTTATTTTTAATGTTAATTTTAGTTTAAGTCTCTTCAAGACTTTTTAAAATCAATTTCATGTTATATGTTATTCAAGTGCTTATTTTTATTCTGAGGTTAAGACAATGGCTGATGATGCCTTCATACTAGGCAAAACATGTACCATTTTTAGTTAATAGATCAATGTGAATCATCCAAGACAATGACTTATTGTATTGATTAGGTGGTTAATTTAATAAATAACTTACTGTTATTATTCTAATCATATATCATCAATACGGATCAAAAATGATATTTATTACATGTAATACATACCACTTAGTCGAGCACCTTGTCTCCTTCCTCCCAAGTCTTCCCATTAACGGTTGTAATGAATAGGTGGAAACCTTTACTGTGTTGTTACTCAAGTCTTCCCAGCCCAAACTTTGCTACATTTTTGTAACGCTGCTCTTTTGTCGAAATCACCCAAAATAAATCGAGCTGTTTTTCTTTGGATTTTTTCCAGTTCTTGAATCAAGTAATTCTGGTAAGGGTCCCTTACATTGGAACCATACTCTAGTTGGGGTATTACCAGAGACTTACATGCCCTCTCCTTTACATCCTTACTACAACCCCTAAATACCCTTATAACCATGTGCAGAGATATGTACCCTTTATTTGTTGTTGTTGTTGTTGTTGTTGTTAGTCGTTTAGTCGCTTTCGACTCTCCGTGACCCCATAGACCAAAGTGCGCCATTTCTTCCTGTCGTATACTATTTTCCGAAGTCTTTCTAAATTGAGAGCCGTGGCTTCCTTGATGTCATCAATCCACCTCATCCGTTGTTGCCCTCTTCTCCTGTTACCATCAGTTTTCCCCAGCATTAAGGTCTTTGTCCGCCTCTGTGGTGTAGTGGTTAGCGTGATTAGCTGCCACCCCTGGAGGCCCGGGTTCGATTCCCGGCTCTGCCACAAAATTTGAAAAGTGGAACGAGGGCTGGAACGGGGTCCACTCAGCCTCGGGAGGTCAACTGAGTAGAGGTGGGTTCGATTCCCACCTCAGCCATCCTGAAAGTGGTTTTCCGTGGTTTCCCACTTCTCCTCCAGGCAAATGCCGGGATGGTACCTAACTTAAGGCCACGGCCGCTTCCTTCCCTCTTCCTTGCCTATCCCTTCCAATCTTCCCATCCCTCCACAAGGCCCCTGTTCAGCATAGCAGGTGAGGCCGCCTGGGCGAGGTACTGGTCATACTCCCCAGTTCTATCCCCCAACCAAGAGTCTGAAGCTCCAGGACACTGCCCTTGAGACGGTAGAGGTGGGATCCCTCGCTAAGTCCGAGGGAAAAACCGAACCTGGAGGGTAAACAGATGATGATGATGATGATGATGATGATTAAGGTCTTTTCCAGTGAATCATGTTTTCTCATAATACGACCGAAGTACTTTGGTTTTTGGCTGAGTATTTGACCTTCCAGTGAACAGCCTGGGTTGATTTCCTGTAATATGGACTTATTAGATCTCTTCGCAGTCCACGGAACTCTAAGGAGTTTTCTCCAACACCATAGTTCAAATGCGTCTATTCTTCGGCGCTCAGCCTTTCTTACTGTCCAGGTTTCGCTTCCGTACATTGCTACTGGGAAGACCATAGCCATTACTATACGAATCTTCGTTCTTAAAGTTACGTCTCTACTCTTGAAAATGTTATCAAGGTTGGCCATTGCCTTCCTCCCAAGAGCAAGCGTCTCTTAATTTCATGGCTGCAATCGCCATCAGCAGTTATTTTTGAGCCCAAGTAGATGAAACTAGGAACAACCTCCATTGTTTCACCATTTATAGTATGTCACAGAAAGAAAGAGATCCACCTTATCAATACAAAATTTAATATTGTTATTTAAAACAGGACCGGTTTCAACTTATTACAAGTCATCTTCAGCTGTCATTTACATTCACATTAGAATACATGTTCAAACAGGTGTATCTTACTAATAAACATGTCGTGTTTGATAGACATTAGATAGTATGTCTAGAAGTGAAATTCTGCTTCTTGTATCTAAGTTTAAAGGATCAAAAATATTAAAAAGATATCTATCTTTAACACATTAAAAAATTACAACACATGATAAAATTTGTTGTTTACACCTGACCTTGAATATAGCATTATCGTTCAAGTTTTACTAATAATAGTTCTTAAAAGGACTTTTATATTGCATTGTTTTTAGTCGACTAAATATGCTTAAATGTAGCCGCATGTGCTTATACAGATACTTCTTATTAGGCTTAGACTTCGTCAAAATGAGTAATGTGAATTCAAAGTTGAAATTACAATAACAAAGTGAAGTGCGTTTGAATTAATATTGAATGACCTCTTCAAATATATACTGTGTAAAATACATTAAAATCAACATAAAACAATGGTACATTTCAATAAAAGTTAAAAAGTAAGAGGCAGTCCTGCAAATTTGTAAAACTTCATATGAAGTACTGTTCTTCATGTGTACATGCCAAGTTCAAATGGGGCACTATTGGCCACTATTTGCTTAAAGTCCAATCACTATAAATTTATATTGTCTGGTTGAATATACAGATTGAAGATGAATGTGCTGCTGGGGTTATGAAAGCTGTTGTTGTAGGTGGTTCTTTTTCGGTCTATGATACTTGCTAACTATCTGTAAAAGTAAATGAAATCAGTTAGAAGCGCATTAGAATGTTAAAGTGTTAAACTTGTGTGTGTCTGTGTGTGTATTGTAGAGATTACTTACTGTCGTGAGATGATTGGGAAGTGTATCGCTTGGCAGCTTGGCGTGTACTATATCGTGAACTTGTGGTATTGGTGTCTGTTCCCGTGAGGGGAATGGAGGGGTGGGGAAGGGGAGTTGCTAATTGTGTAGAGGTGGAGTTAGTTGTGTCTTTCTCCTGCGCTGTGGATTGCGCGTGGTGTTGTTTATTGACTGTTCTCAAATAATAGTTTTTTATAAAAGGGATAATTTTATTAAATAAAATATTGGTTTTTTCTGTGATTTCATTAATATTATAATTAGGGTTGGCATATTGGTCTATTGTTATATATAGTTCTTCAGTAATATTGAGTAAGGGTCCTTTGGGGTTTGTGCTTAATATTATCATATCATTATCTATATTAGTAAAGTTATGTTTGTAATCAACCATGTGTTGTCCTATTGCCGAAAAATGGTTGTGTTTTATGGCATTGACATGTTCGTTGTATCTGATAGTAAAGTTTCTGCCTGTACGTCCTATGTAGCTTGTTAGGCAGTTATTGCAGCGGATACGGTAAACTCCAGAACGAAGGTATTTGTTGTTATTGTTGATAGTTTTTGTGTTATGTATGATGATGTTGCTGTTATGTGTAGTCCTGTAGGCTATTTCAAGGTTATGTTTTTTGAAAATGTTGGTTAACGAATATATGTGCGTGTTATTAAATGTAAAGGTTGCGTAGTTTTTCTTAGGTTTGTCTATTTTTGATAATTTAGTTTTGGGTTTTGATTTGAATTTGTGAATGATTGAATTGACTGTATCTTTCTTGTATCCATTTTTTCTTGCTATTTCTCGGATTAAATGTATCTCTTCATTAAAATCTGTTTTTGAAAGCGGTATGTTAAAGGCTCTATACACCATACTGTAATATGCTGCTTTTTTATGGGAGCTAGGATGAATGGAATCTGTTGCTATTGTGTTTATTGTATGGGTAGGCTTGCGATAAATTTTGAAGGATAAATGATTGTCTTGTCTAGTAATGGTCAAATCGAGATAGTTCAGTTTGCAGTTGTTTTCTGATTCTTTTGTAAACTGTATATGTGGGTCTATGGTGTTTAATGTGTCTAACAAAGTGTTGTCATTGGTTAGTCTATTATCGATGATAGCAAATACGTCATCAACAAAACGGCACCAAAAGAATATTCCGTTTATTGTACTGATTGAGTTGTATTCGAGGTGGTCTAAATATATTTCAGCAATTACACCGGAGGCGGGAGAACCCATTGGTAAGCCTAGTTGTTGATAAATTGTGTCATGGAACTTAAAAAAGTTGTTATTGACGGCAAATTCTAAAATTATTATGAATTCCTCGATTTCTAAATTACTTAGTTTACTGTAAGTTTTGAGGTTGGATGAAATTATATCTATAGTTTTTTTAGTGGGGATATTGGGGTACATATTGGTAATGTCATAAGACGCTAAGGAATGGTATCGTTCTAGTTGTAGCTCTTTAGTTTGAAATAGCCTACAGGACTACACATAACAGCAACATCATCATACATAACACAAAAACTATCAACAATAACAACAAATACCTTCGTTCTGGAGTTTACCGTATCCGCTGCAATAACTGCCTAACAAGCTACATAGGACGTACAGGCAGAAACTTTACTATCAGATACAACGAACATGTCAATGCCATAAAACACAACCATTTTTCGGCAATAGGACAACACATGGTTGATTACAAACATAACTTTACTAATATAGATAATGATATGATAATATTAAGCACAAACCCCAAAGGACCCTTACTCAATATTACTGAAGAACTATATATAACAATAGACCAATATGCCAACCCTAATTATAATATTAATGAAATCACAGAAAAAACCAATATTTTATTTAATAAAATTATCCCTTTTATAAAAAACTATTATTTGAGAACAGTCAATAAACAACACCACGCGCAATCCACAGCGCAGGAGAAAGACACAACTAACTCCACCTCTACACAATTAGCAACTCCCCTTCCCCACCCCTCCATTCCCCTCACGGGAACAGACACCAATACCACAAGTTCACGATATAGTACACGCCAAGCTGCCAAGCGATACACTTCCCAATCATCTCACGACAGTAAGTAATCTCTACAATACACACACAGACACACACAAGTTTAACACTTTAACATTCTAATGCGCTTCTAACTGATTTCATTTACTTTTTACAGATAGTTAGCAAGTATCATAGACCGAAAAAGAACCACCTACAACAACAGCTTTCATAACCCCAGCAGCACATTCATCTTCAATCTGTATATTCAACCAGACAATATAAATTTATAGTGATTGGACTTTAAGCAAATAGTGGCCAATAGTGCCCCATTTGAACTTGGCATGTACACATGAAGAACAGTACTTCATATGAAGTTTTACAAATTTGCAGGACTGCCTCTTACTTTTTAACTTTTATTGAAATGTACCATTGTTTTATGTTGATTTTAATGTATTTTACACAGTATATATTTGAAGAGGTCATTCAATATTAATTCAAACGCACTTCACTTTGTTATTGTAATTTCAACTTTGAATTCACATTACTCATTTTGACGAAGTCTAAGCCTAAGAAGTATCTGTATAAGCACATGCGGCTACATTTAAGCATATTTAGTCGACTAAAAACAATGCAATATAAAAGTCCTTTTAAGAACTATTATTAGTAAAACTTGAACGATAATGCTATATTCAAGGTCAGGTGTAAACAACAAATTTTATCATGTGTTGTAATTTTTTAATGTGTTAAAGATAGATATCTTTTTAATATTTTTGATCCTTTAAACTTAGATACAAGAAGCAGAATTTCACTTCTAGACATACTATCTAATGTCTATCAAACACGACATGTTTATTTGTAAGATACACCTGTTTGAACATGTATTCTAATGTGAATGTAAATGACAGCTGAAGATGACTTGTAATAAGTCGAAACCGGTCCTGTTTTAAATAACAATATTAAATTTTGTATTGATAAGGTGGATCTCTTTCTTTCTGTGACATACTATAGATATCAATACGGAACATCATGAAATTTATTAATCAAGATATTCACCATTTATATGCCAGGAGGTGATAGGTTTAGTTGCCATGATCTTTGTTTTCTTGACATTCAACCTTAGTCCAGCTTTTACACTTTCTTCTTTCACTTTCATTAGTAGATACTTAAGTTGTTCTTCACTTTCTGCCAACAGGGTGGTGTCATCAGCATATCTAAGCTTATTTATATGTATCCCACCAATTTTAGCTCCAGTTTCTGTTTCATCTAATTTGGCATTCCTCATCACATACTCTGCATATAAGTTGAATAAGTAAGGTGACAATATGCAGCCTTGACGTACACCTTTCTCAATCTTGACCCATTCAGTTGTTCCATATAGGGTTCTCACCATAGCTTCCTGATCAGAGTAGAGATTTCTCATAAGGCAAATAAGATGATCTGGTACTCCCATAGTCTTGAGTACTTGCCACAATTTATTGTGGTCGACACAGTCAAAGGCTTGAGCATAGTCAATAAAGCATAAGTATAGGTCTTTCCGGAATTCTCTTGCTTTCTCCATAGTCCAGCGAATATTAGCAATTTGATCTCTGGTTCCTCTGCCTTTGCGGAAACCGGCTTGTTCTTCAGGTAGTTCTCGATCTACATACTGCCGAAGCCTATTTTGCAGGATCTTGAGCATAACCTTACTAGCATGCGATATAAGTGCGATTGTTCGGTAGTGTGAACATTCTTTAGCGCTGCCCTTCTTTGTAATTGGGATGAACACTGAGTTTTTCCAATCTTTTGGCCACTGGTGGGTTTTCCATATTTGCTGACATATTGAATGTAGCACTTTCACAGCATCCTCTCCTAGGATTTTGAACAGTTCTGCTGGGATTCCATCATAACCACTTGCCTTATTGTTTGCAATACTTTCTGGGGCCCACTTGACCTCACTTTCTAAGATATCTGGTTCTGGCTCTGACAACAGAGTAACTTCATCATCAGGAGTATTCCCATCTTTCCTATACAAATTGCCTACATATTCCCTCCACCTTTCTTTAATCTCCTCTGCTTCAGTAAGTTTTCCATTTTTATCTTTTATCATTCCAATCTTCGCCTGGAATTTCCCTCTGATGTCTCCAATTCTTATGTAAATATGTCTTACCCAGTCTGTTATTTTCCTCAACTTCCTTGCACTGTTCATTCAAAAAGGCATCCATATCTCTTCTAGCTAGTTTCTGAAACTCTGCATTTAATTTAGACATCTTTGATCTTTCCCCTTTGATTTTTGCATTCCTTCTGCTATTTGTAGTGCTTCACTAATAACTATTTGGCCTTCTTCTTGTTCTTTTTCTTGGGAATATGCTTTTCCACTGTCTCCTTAACAACACAGCGTACTTCTGACCATAGCTCTTCTGGAACTCTATCTCTTAAATCTAATCCATTAAATCTGTTTCTAACCTCTACTGTATATTCAAGAGGTATGCTATTTAGGTCATATCTGCTTGATGGTTTGGCTCTGTCAATCCTTTTTAATTTGAGCCGGAATTTGGAAATTAAGAGCTCGTGATCTGATCCACAATCAGCCCCAGGCCTTGTTTTGGATGACTGTACAGCACTCCTCCACCTTTGACTACAGAGTATGTAGGCAATCTGATTCCGACATTTACCATCTGGCGAGGTCCAGGTGTATAGGCGTCGTTTGGGCAATTGAAACAGTGTGTTGGTAATGACCAGTGAGTTGTCTTAACAGAATTCTAGGAGTCTCTGTGCAGCTTCATTTGTTGTGCCAAGGCCAAATTTTCCCGTTACTCCATCTACAGTTCGATTTCCTACTTTGGCATTCCAGTCGCCAATAATGAAGACAACATCCTTCTTTGGTGTTAACTGTAGCAATTCTCGTAAGTCTTCCTAGAACTGGTCAGTATCTTCCTCTTCAGCTTCTGTGGTTGGTGCGTAAATTTGTATGACTGTGATGTTAAAAGGTTGGCCTTGAAAACGTACAGACATCATTCTATCAGTTTTAAAATTGCACCCCATTATAGTGTTACGCACCCTGTTGCTAACTATGAGGGCAACTCCATTTTTCCTTTGGTTTTCACGTCCAGAATAGTAGACCATGTACTCATCTATAGCAAATTCACCAATACCAATCCATCTCACTTCGCTTATTCCCAGTATATTGATGCCCAGTCTCTTCATTTCTTGTTTGACTATATCCAGCTTTCCTTGTTGCATGGATCTTACATTCCAAGTTCCTAAACAGTACTGTTCCTTGCAGCATCGCACATTTCTTGAGGCTTCTCTCAACGTAGTTCCCCCCGGAGATCCGACTGGGGAACTTGAAACTCCGGAATATTTTGAATTGAGCAAAGCCATGGGGTTTATATGATTACCCCAATGAAGATCTTTCCTTATATTAACACCTAGGTACTTACAATAATTCCCATCAATGCAATAATTAAAACTGAGAGGACTTATCTTATTTGTGAAACTCACAACCTGACTTTTAAGCCCGTTTATCATCATGCCATAACCTACTATCCTTCTCTGAACATTATCAAGGTCATTTTGCAGTTGCTCACAATTTTGTAACTTATTTATTACTCTGTATAGAATAACATCATCTGCAAAAAGCCTTATCTCTGATTGCACTTGTTTACTCATATCATTAATGTATATAAGAAAACATAAAAACAAAATATTGCCTTCAGGAATTTCCCTCTTAATTATTATAGAGTCAGATAAAGCTTTGCCTACTCTAATTCTGTGAGTTCTATTTTCTAGAAATATATCCACCCATTCAGTCACTCTTTTGTCTAGTCCTGTTGCAATCATTTTTGCCAGTAGTCTCCCATGATCCACCCTATTAAATGCCTTAGACAGGTCAATTGCAATACAATCCATTTGACCTCATGAATCTAAGATATCTGCTATATCTTGCTGGAATCCTACAAGTTGAGCTTCAGTGGAATAACCTTTCCTAAACCTGAACTGCCTTCTATCGAACCAGCTATTAATTTTGCAGACATGTCTATTATAATCAGAAAGAATGCTTTCCCAAAGCTTACATGCAATCTATGTCAAACTGACTGGCCTAATTTTCAGCTTTATGTATATCACCCTTTCCTTTATATACAGGGACTGCTGTAGCAACTCTCCATTCATTTGGTATAGCTCCTTCATGCACGCAGTAATCAAATAAGTACTTCAGATATGTTACTACACTATATCCCAACACTTTGTCTTTAGTATATCACCCCCGATATCTTATCAATTCCAGCTGCTTTTCTAGTTTTCAACTTTTGTATCTTATTGTAAATGCTGTTGTTACCATAGGTAAATTTTAATACTACTTTAGTACAAGTCACCTCCTCAATCTGGATATTATCATTGTAACCAACAAACTTTACGTACTTCTGACTGAATACTTCTGCCTTTTGAAGATCTTCGCATACACAGTCCCCTTGTTCATTAATGATTCCAGGTATGTCCTTCTTGGAACCTGTTTCTGCCTTAAAGTACCTATACATACCCTTCCATTTTCTACTAACATTTTTGTGACTGCTAATTTTGCTTGCCATTATGTTATCCTTAGCTCTAAGACTTCCTTGCTAGATTCAATTTCCTGGTAAGTTCCTTTAATTTCTCCTTACTTCTGCAGCCATTTCTAATTCTATTTCTTTCCAACCTGCACCTCCTTCTTAGTCTCTTCTTCCCATGTTGTACTGAAGTGGCTTCTCACTTCCACACAATTTGTCATGACTAGGGCCTATTTTTTTCCTTCCATCTTAATTGGAAACTTTTGACATACTTCTTAGTTATATGCTCTTAATATTTTAATTTTTAGGATCTTATTGACCCTAAAAATGCTGCTAAATGGAACTTAAAGATATAAAGAAGCGTAAAATGGCCCTTTTCAAAATCTATTACATAAATTGTTGTTATTTTCTCAAATCCATTTGGAGTTACCAGTTTTTTTGATTTTCCCACAGACTGCACATTTTACATGAAAGCTGCCGACTAAATACAAAGGAACAGAATGCAGTATTCTCTGAAAAGAGAATGGCATAGAGCAGGTCATTACCCTTGCCTTTACCAACAAGAAAACTGAAATGCAACTTACGGAAGTTGGCCAGCCTTCTCATTGCCTCTCATCTCCTCTCTCTCATCTCATCACCTTTTCGGTTGCTAGTGAGGATTAGTGTCTCATTCAGTTAATTTTTCCAGCTAGTTTGTGTGTGTGTGTGGAGTGTATCGTAACATATTCAACATGTCAAAATAATAAAAGGCTAACATTGCTTTTATAATAAACTTAAAATTCGGACCATAGTCAAGACCATTCATATCCTAGGAGTAGACGTAGGCATTGCCTTGAGGTTCAGCTGCTTCTCAAATGGCCAGCTGTAGGTTCCTTGGTTTGTCAGCATATTGCAATTGATATCTCAGACAATGACTTGGCTTGTTTGCTGTTAATTGATGATATTTTTTGGTAGTGGAATTTTTTAATGGTTGAGGAGCAGATTTTTTACAACCTTCAAAATTCTGTTATGTGTAAATGAACTAGATGATGACTGTGTTTCTAACACACTGTAAAACCCATTGATGTATGCATTGCAAGAAGTGGAGGTGGGTCAGTTGCACACTGTAACTCTTAACAAAGAAATTTCCAGGTAAGACCCAGAGTGGAATTCACAACGAATGAAATGCAAAGGTAAGCAGTGGAGTTCTTGCGGATTCTGTGTAGAAATAGAGGGCATTCGGAAAGGAGGAAAGATCATAATAAAGTAGTAATTTGTTTTGCTGTTTGCTTTACTTATAAGTTACAGGCCTTATTTTTGTCCTTACCTGATGTAATGGGAACAAATGAAAATGTTTCAATGCTTCAGATGGTTTGGTAAAGGAATGATGAATGATTTACATCATACTTGAATTTTCATGTAGATGCTTAAAAATTCACTTTTCTTCATCCTGAGGTCCAGCAATTCCTGGTTTATGCTATGGTTATTAAATTTAGAAATCATGTTAGAGAATAGCTTCTCTTGAAGCAGTCATGATTTTGAAATGTGTGTGGGGGTAGGATTTCACAGTTTCAGCTTGTTTTTCTTAGAATATTGATAATTTCAAGAGAAGCTATCTTCTAGATCCCTTTCTCAAAAACTATCAGTTTTGGTATTGGCAATATACTGTTGAACACTAGCTATTGTTTAGTAGTTTCATAGTAATCCAGTTTTTGCTCAGTAGATATCTCCAAAGACATCTGTTTCAACATCAGAAGAACTGAGTGTACTCTCTCATGTGCTGGCTGTCCTGGTAGAATCATTGAACACACTGATCCAGAGAATGGAGTATTCGGATAACTCTGTAAGGCAGTCTCATTTACTACTTTTTTGCCCATGATATGTTTGTCACATAGAACTTCACTTGCAAATAAATTTTATAAATTGCAGTATTGCTTTTCGACTACTATAAAATGTTTCTAAATAAAAAACACAGAGCATATTCAGCGGTTGACCATATACGTGTATGCAGGAACTTCCCTGTGACTGCCATTTATGACCTGGGAAGATAAATGCTGTAATATACAGCGATGTACCAAAAAAGCCAACACTTTTATCAGTAAATTGATCATAACCCATCCTGTACCATGGTTTGCGTGGAGAACTTTTCAGACTTTATTTTAATGCCCCCACATGATTAACAATTGGTTGTTACCTTAACTCATTTACAAGAGCATTGCTAGAAGAGTTGAGTTTCAACAGGATGGCACTTATGCACACTTTGTATTGTTTGTGAACATCTGAAGTAGGTTATTTAGTTTATTTTCCGGGTTGAACCGTGTTGTTGTTTTCTGTGCATTACGTACAGTTTGCCGATGTTTCGAATACATTGCAGTATTCTTTGTCAAGGAAACTGAAATACCCGTACTCGATCCGAGGTAATCAGTCTCCCAGGCAGCAATTACACTACAAAGAGTGGTTCCTGACCTTGGTCAATATATCCTAGCCTTTCTGGCTGACATAAGCCCCCTGGCTGTCTTGTGAGAATTCTGGAGGTATGTGTCACAGCTGGGTAATGGGGTTTGCCTGTGCTATGTAGTAGAAGGTTCGACCTGCATGTTTATGTTGTGGTCTGTATGTCTTAATCTATGTATGATAGGCATCCAAGAATTACAGATTTTATATCCTTGAATATAATCTATGTATAACTAAATTTGTCACCCCAAATTTCACAATTTGGGGTGACCATGGGAACAAATCGAGTATTACTGCTACTTGTGCCAAGTTCATCTCTTTAATCCTTCCTGTTTGATTTCAGGCCTCCTTTCCATCTCTTGTACATTTCTTATTGGAAATCTGGTTGTATAAACTTAGCACTGCGCGCTCTCTCTTTTCAGTTAAAACATTGTGAATGGAGACATCCATTTGCCAAGAGTGTGAAGTCACTATTGTTTATTTCTATATTGATTATTATATACCAGGCTTAGTAGCTCAGGGGGTAGAGGTCAAGTTGGCAGATTTTATCCCAACTCAGTCTGGTGATATCTGAAGGGGATTAAGTACGCTAACCTCATGTCGATAGATTTTGCTGGTACATAAGAAGAAACTCTGCAGGACAAAATTCTGGCACCTAGGTATCTCCAAAAACCATAAAAGTAGTTAGTGGGACGTCAACATATATTGAAACATGGTGTCAAGTCACACGAGCATGCTGACCAGTTGACGGTCCCATTACGTACAATCTGCTCAGTAAATGTGTTTATCAGAATGTTACGGACTTCCAGTCTGAAGTTGGGAGCTCCATTTTGTTAATGAATATAGTGATAAGTTGGGATGGTTTTCCAGCTCGGGCAACACAGAATCTTGAAGCATCTCTAAGTAAGCTGCTGAAGTAACAGTTCTTTTTAAAAAAGTGTCCACTCACCTTAAATGTTGTTTCGTCTGTCCATAGGACTGACCGCCAAAACATTGGATCTGATGCATTACGGATTACAAATGCATCACAGAACGCGAGACAATATAGTTTCCTTCAAGATTCTCTTATTGTAAGGTTCATTCGAGACACGTCAAACTATAATGCCGATATACAAGGGAATCTGATGTTTGCATTACTACCAACAATTATTGTTAATATCAAATTATAATTAAATCTACATAAATGGAAAGTCTCTCATGAATATGAAAGTAATATTAACCCTACAAGTGCCAATGCTATATTCTGTAGTGCCATGCGTTAATGCTAAAACGATAGTGGTTTCAAAAATATTTTATAAAATTTATAAATATTATCAGAAACCAACAATATATACACCATTTTGATCAGAAAGCATTATTTCACGATAAAAAGACATATAAAAACTTAAAATATTGGAATTAAAGATTCTTCATAGAAAGGAAACTTTTTGTTGGTTTCAATTTTTGTTATCTTGAAAAAAAGCGAAATTGCACAAAAAATGTCATCATAACAAAAAAAAAAGCAGAAATATACAAAAAATCCCCCATAAAATGCTAAAATGACCCTGAAAGTTTAAAGAAAATCCATAATTAGCACTCCTAAAACAACTTATGTTACAGTAGGGGGAAAAGAAAACATTCCCCTTTTTCCTTGCAGATTATTCTGATTCTACTTCCTCTTCCTGGGCTTTCTACCTTTTGTGTCCCCTTGCTCTGAAGAAGTGCTCTAATTGATCTCACATTACATCCTGGATACCAATATCTGGATTGCCTTACTTTTTTGTTGTTGCTCTTACAGTGCACTTCCTCAGTTGTTTGCAATGGTGTATCGTCATCTGACAAATTATCCAAACTTCCTCCAACCTCACTTAGATTTTTTTTTAGAATTTGTTTTACGTCGCACTGACACAGATAGGTCTTATGGCGACGATGGAACAGGAAAGGCTTAGGAGTGGGAAGGAAGCAGCCGTGGCCTTAATTAAGGTACAGCCCCAGCATTTTCCTGGTATGAAAATGGGAAACCACGAAAACCATCTTCAGGGCTGCCGACAGTGGGATTCTAACCCACTATCTCCCGGATGCAAGCTCACAGCTGCGCCCTCCTAACCGCACAGCCAACTTGCCCAGTCACCTAGATTTTCAATGTCCTCAGAATCATCTTCACCATCAATTTCACTAAAGTCACTACCTCATCTAAAGCTTGTAAAAATATCCAATTCAGTCAGCAATGTTTTTGATTTTGATGCTGCTGTGTTTGTTTACTACAGTCACTACTTGATACGAGATTTGTACAGACATGAAACTCTTAACAAGTACTACCAAATTGACAACAGTGGTGATAAGTGTGAACTAGAGACATTCAAGTTGATGTAGTACAAATATTTCACCAACAGATGACATAATGGTCACGGAAACACACATTTACTGAGGATCTCAAAAAAGCGATCCTGGCACCACAGGAAGGCGTAATGTGCCACTTTTAGAGATCCTTGGCAATTCTTGTGTTAAAAACAGAAAATGGTCTTTAGGAGCACCCTGTAAAACTAATACCTCACACAGATATGTTATCATGCTTGTCTTCACTATTTACCAAAAACTCAAAAATTAGAATTTTTATAAATGTATGGAGGGATACATTTATTGGTATACAAAATCAGACAATCCTGATTTTTCGGAATGTGTGGCAAGTGTTATGTAATCTTTGCTCGGTAGCATAGGTCATCATGTATGTTGTGTCTCTCCACTATCAGCTTCTTGAGGGTGTAGGTTGGACACAGTTGCACTGATACATGTAGGAAATTGTCTCTTTATCTCCAGCGGCAGCAGCCGCTACTCATTTCCGAGAATACATTTTTCTCCTGCAATTCTTCTTAAAGTCTCTTGGCTCTGTGGATGTGTCGCTGATGACTGATCAAGCCAATCTTTGCCTGAGATATGCGGCCACACAAGTCACATCTAAAGGTGGGTGGAGGACGCGGTTGGATCTGTCGTAGTTTCTGCTTTTCATGTGTTTCAATTTCTTGTCTACGACATGCCTGCTCAAACAGTGAGACATCTTCTGCAGTAGCTTTGCGCCAGAGAACATGGTTTTGTGCCGTTGTTGCCCAGGTGTTAGCATTTATGTTGGTACTATTCATAGTCTTCTTAAGCTGGTCTTTATAACGTTTCAAAGGAGCACCTCGAGGCCTTTTGCCATGACCAATCTCATCGTAGAGAAGTTGTTTAGGCAGTCTGCTATCATTCATACGCTGGATGTGACCAGCCCATGTAAGCCGATGAAGGCTTCTATGCTGTTCATATGCCCCTTGTCAAGAACTGCCGCATTGCTTATGTAGTTAGTCATCCCATTTGATGTTCATGATGGATCTAAGTTTCTGCTTATGAAAGTGTTCCAGTTTCTTTATGTCACAACGATAAAGTGTCCAGGTTTCATATCCATATAGTAATGTTGTTATGACTACAGCTTGGCACACCATTAGTTTGGTATTATGTATTTTGAGATCCTTATTCAAGAAAACTCGATGGGAGAGGCGGCCATAAGCTGCATGGGCAGAGCGTATTATATTTTCCACATCCTTTTCTGAGGTGCAGCGTGTAGTTAGAATACTACCAAGGTAGGTGAATTGGTCTGCTTGTTCAAGAGGTGTTCCTGTTATGGTGACGTTTAGTTCAGGAACAGTACCACCTGGTGCCGGCTGTGCAAGTACTTTGGTCTTATGGGTGTTGATGGTCAGACCAAATCGTTCTTAAGCTTCCTTAAAACAGTTGTTGGATATTTGAAGCTGCTCAGGTGTATGGGCAGGTGTTGCATTGTCATAAGCATATTGAAGCTCTATTATCTGAGTATTATGAGTCAACCTCTGAGAACAGATGCTTGTTTGGTTGAACAGTCTGCCATCATACCAAAACTTAATTTCCACACCTACATGGTCATTAGTGGAAGTCTCGTGAAGCACAGCTGCCAAGTACAGGGCGAAAAGGGTGGGGGCAAGCACGCAGCCTTGCTTAAGCCCATTTGTGATAGGAAATTCTTCTGATAGCTCATTCAGGTGAAGAACTCGTCCAACTGTTCCATCATGGAGAGCCTGGATTAAGCCTACAAAACGGTCAGGACAGCCAAAGTGCCGTAATACCATCCACATAGCTTCTCTAGGAACAGAATCAGAGAGAGGCCTTTTCCAGATCGTAAAATACTAAAAGAAGCAGGATTTGTTGTTTTCTGCATTTCTTTTGGATTTGTCTAGCACAAAAGATCATGTCACGCCATCATGTGAGGCACGAAATCCACATTGATACTCAGGCAGTACGATTTCAGAGTCTGAAGACAGTTCAACAAAATCCTTGCCAGAACTTTTCCTACTGTGGATAGTAGGGAAATGCCACGATAATTGCCACAGATACCTCGATCACCTTTCTTGAAAATGGATACTATGGTGGCATTTTTCATGTCGGCAGGCACCTTCTGTGTTTTCCCAATTACTAGAACTGAGGAGAAAATCCTGGTTTTCAAAGATAGTCCTCCACTTTCAATAGGTTCCACAGGAATGTTATCTGGTCCGGGAGATTTTTCTTGGTTTCATGCTTTTGAGGGCTTTGGTGAATTCATGGAAAGTTGGTTGGACTGCTATCCACAGTTGCAAAGGCTGTTGTGGCACATATTGGAGGAAGTCTTCAGCAGCAGTTGAGCTTTGATTTAAAAGTAGGCTGAAGTGTTCTTTCCAGTGTCATATATATTAAGACGCCTTATCTCCACATGTAGACTAAACTCAACTGAACTACTGGAGGAGCTCTATTTCAGCAGATTCCCTGTGTTTCTTCCAACCCTGTTATCTAGTCTATTAGAGACCTCCAGATGATTTAGTTTGCTTGATATTTTGGAACCGAGCTTGATAGCTGCATTCGCTTAAGTGCATCCAGTATTCGGGAGATAGTGGGTTCGAACCCCACTGTCTGCAGCCCTGAAGTTGGTTTTCCGTGGTTTCCCATTTTCACACCAGGCAAATGCTGGGGATGTACCTTAATTAAGGCCACAGCCGCTTCCTTCCCAGACCTAGCCCTTTCCTGTCCTATCGTCGCCATAAGACCTATCTTTGTCGGTGCAACGTAAAGCCAGTAGCAAAGAAAAAAGTAGTTTGGCGTTAGTTTCTCAGATAGTCTAATCCAGTTGATGAGACAAGTGCTCGTGTGTTCCGTAGACCTAGTGTAGAAGTTTCTGCTGGTGACTCAAAAGGCCTTGAATTACATTCCAGATTTGGTTGGACAGGTTAGTGAGCAATGGACAAGGGAAATGGACGTTGAAGTTGCTTTGAGAAAACCATTAATGATTCAGTAGGTTTTTTTTTTTTTTTTTTCCCAGTGCTACATCAACTTATTTGACACGGGAAGACTGACTTCATACAAAGCAGGTGTTCTCCTTTGCACTATAACTCAGAGCCAATATGGAGGTTTGGATCGTAAGCACTTCATTGCTACAACCACTTCCTGCTAATTTTCTTAGTGTGTTACTTCTGCTGATATTTTCTGCCCTGTATTGCAGGGGTGCTTTTTGTATGTTAGGCTCTGTCAAGGACACCAAAATATTTTAATGTGATGCAGCATTTCATTTTAACTGTAATTTTATTGATGCCAGATTTCTTCTCAGATGTATAGCATATATTTGAGTCTTTAAAGGATTATGTTTTAACTGAGTCATGCCATTTGAAAATTTGACACTGTACATAGGTTGTTTCATAAGTCTTGGCAACGATCTTATTTTGCTCGAACATGTGGCAGCACAGTAAGACTGGTATTACATTGGAAACCCTGTAGCAGATGCTTTAAAAAAGGCCACTAACAGATTCCATCTTTAGGTACAGGTCTCTAGGTACCAGCGCCTGGCACAGTCAATATGGGTCCGTTTGTGGTCCAAGATGGATGTAAGTAAAGTGGAACAGCCGTCATACATGAAAATTCCAGTTCTCGGCGTGCAGAAATCCCTATCATTGTCTTGCAAAGTTATGAGAAGCTATGAGTGATAATAGGTCATATTGGACTGCCGTTACGTGGCATCTTTCCAGCATAGACACGTAGCAACTGAGACCTGGGTGCAGGGTGGCCATTATCAAACAGTGCTTAACAGAAGACTGACCTTGGAATGTTGCAGGAATTATTCACACAAATGGGTATATGTGACTCAACAGTGTTCAGCATTTTAGTACTGGACTTGCAGGTGCACAAGAAGTGTTTGAAGTGAGTGCCACATCAGTTAACAGAGGTGCAAAGTGGTTGCAATAGGAGACTTGCCATATCAACCTGGAGTGATTTCAATGTGAAGGGAAGAACATATTCAGTCACATTTTTGCTTTTGGCAAAACTAGGGAATGAGCATACCAGAACTGAAGTATCAGTCACCTGAACGATATCACTATGACAACACAAAATGCAACAGTATCCATCCATCACCTACTAATGACGTGCTCATTTTAGCTTATGATTCTTGAGTGTCGTCCTCTTTATAAGGTCAGTGCCGTCAATGCTCAGTATTACTGCACATTTCTGTAGAGCAGTCTGTGTTCTACAAATTCATTGAAAATGTCCATCACTGCTGAACAATGCTGTACTCCTTAATAATGCTACAGTCCTCACTACAGCTCCCATCAGGGGGCTTTGTATGTGGGTGGAGGTGCCTCCCTATTCACTAGATCTCAGTCCATGCAACTTTGATTTTCTACTGAAACTGAGAAGTGCTTTGCAGACAGGTCAGCTACCGTAATGGAATATTAGCAGCAGGTAGTACATGCTGATACAACCAACACCACCGATGGTGTTTAATACCTGCCCCATTGTTGGTAATGATGTGTTGACACTCAGGGGAACTATTTTGAAGGATGTTAGCTCTTTGTAATGTGTGTTTGTGTTCAATTTATGCATAATAAAATACTACAGCACTTCATTCTATATGTGCATATTTTGATTCTCTCTCCTGCTATTAACTCCTGTAACCCGATCTCATTTGATGCTAGCATTGTGACAGACATTGCCTTGGCTTTCCAACAAACATAATGGATTTCTTGTTTTATAATGTTATCATAAAAATGACTTAAAAATCCCCAAAAAGACAGAAAATGACCTAAAAATGAAGGAAACTATATACTTACCCAAATTAGTAAATATGTCCATTATCTGCATTATCTTTAATTGGGAATGGATTGTACACAGTTAATAAATGTCATCAGAAAATAATAATTGCAAAAAATAATTGGTTTAAAGAAGTTCAGAATGATTTAGAAGAGCTGAATATTACAATGAAGCATATTGAAAATAGAGAAGAAAAAAGGATTCTCAAGAACAAACAAATAAGATTGTCTTTAAAAACTGTACAACACAAACAATATGTCATATCTGATGAAGAAAGGACAGCCAGGTCAGCCAGAATGAAGAGGTTTTGGGAAAGGAAGATGATGATGCAAGCTAAATCTTCAGTTAATTCTTTGTTAACGTAAATGTATTTGGATTTGATTTAAGTGCTCCAATGTGGGCGTAAACTATGTAAGTAATAAATAAATAAATTGCAGAAACACCTGAAAGATGAATATTTCACTCCTGTTTTTAAAACGTAGTTCGTAGGAGAAAAATAACTGAGCCACTGATATTCTGGTTACCATTGTTTGTCAGGACCAATATGTTGCTAAAAGGTAAATCTTTTATTTGCTCTGATTTCACTTCACATATTTCTCAGAAAGGTATCTGATCCTCTGGAGAACTTACTGAATTGTGAAATATTTTACTTCATTGGACAGCTATAACTTTTTCTTTGGCATTAAAACACTTGAAGTTAATCACACATGAGTGAATAAAACTAGCATTGTGTAAAACAAAACTAACAAGCATGTGTATGTATGTTCGTGCTCGGGCACTTCACCAACCTGATTTCAATGTGAATTTGTACCTATTACAGTGATAATACCCTCCCCGTCTCATCGCAAGCCCATCCAAATTAGAAACAGTGTGTTGTCACTCTCTGGAGTTCTGGATTTCCAAAGTGTTCAGATAAGGGTTGTAGAAGGTTACTTTATTTCACAGTTTCTTAACTGAGTACTGAACATTTTGATTTTCCCATCTGTTGAAAACTTGAATGATATTCAGATATGTTGACTATCCAACATAAATGCATAAAAATAACTGTATATTAACGTAGAACAAAGAAAGTTAACTTTGAAACAGGATTGCTGAAAATGACAAAATAATTAAGCAAAATTAAAAAAGAGCTTGAAAGTGAAAAATAGCAAAAAAATTACAAAAAATGAGTTGATAAATATGCATTTCTGTAATCAGGGGCCATGATCAAGATTTACATATAAATTACCAATGTGTGTGGTGCACCAGTTAATATAAGATGTCATTTCATCAGAATCTGGGCCCTGACTTACAAAATAACCCTCACGTCATAAATTTTCTGCAAGAGAACTTTATGATTTGTTGTAGCATTTGCCAGGCTTAATGAAGCTTTTTTTTTTCTCCAAGTCACATTGTGAATTCACTTGGCTGTAGGATGGAAAGAGATTCAGCATCTCCTCAATATGTTTGGTATTTTCTCAAATACTTTATGAAGATTATTGAGGTATGATATTAGCCGATAATTCTTAGAGATATTCTTGATTGTTGGTTGTTGTTAAGCAATTATCAAAGCTTTTCTCCAAATTTGGGGTACTTGGTACCCATGAAGTTAGGTCCTTGTAGGAGCATTATTTTGTTATGTGTCCAAAATTCTTCAATACATTTGCGATGGAGTTCAATTGTACCTTTCCTCCTCCCTGCCGTAAGCGAAACTTTTCTGTTTTCTGTATCATTGTAGTAGGTATTTAAAAGATACATCCTTTCAACAGCACTAACAGTGTATTTTCAACGCATTTCCACGTATGTTTTCATGTACCACCTATAACAATGGCTCTCAGGAAAGCTGGGCATGTATCAGTGAGCAGTTTGCTTTTTTCTTTTTTCTTTCCCCACCCCCTTCAAGGCTACATCTGAAGACAGTCCAGTTCTCTTTAGGAGCATTAATTCATCTGGTAGTAATTAACACAGTTCATAAGACTGCAGAGATTTGTACATTGTCAAGTTTTCCCACCATTATTGATGATTTCAGGCATTAACCTCATCGTCGTATCCCATGTTATTCCCACTGATGCTACCGATAATCACGCCACACACTACGACTCCTTCTGAAACCGTATGCTGTTGCAAATGTTTTAAATACTCCAGGCAAGTATATATCTAAGCCAGCTACTTTTCCATTTAAATTTAAAACTTACGATTGCAAAAGCACATAAATTATAATTCCTGATAAAGACGTCTTTTGCACTCGCGGGAGAAGACGAGTGCTTGATAAACACATGAAATGCTTGAGTGTTAATGCTTATTTCCATAGATTTACCAAGTTCACTTTAACCATTTTTATGTCATTCAAATGATCATAAAGGGGCAGTTTTTGTGAAGAAACCCACCAGAAAAGTGGAAGAGTAACTAACTTCTTCGCCATTATTGAGTTGGGGCCATTTTTATTCAATTCCCCAACCCATTTTATGTCAAGATGCAAATTCCTTTAAGTTTTCTCCATACGTTTTTAAAAAATATCACACCGAGCTCGATAGCTACAGTCGCTTAAGTGCGGCCAGAATCCAGTATTCGGGAGATAGTAGGTTCGAACCCCATTATCGGCAGCCCTGAAAATGGTTTTCCGTGGTTTCCCATTTTCACACCAGGCAAATGCTGGGGCTGTACCTTAATTAAGGCCTCGGCCCCTTCCTTCCCACTCCTAGCCCTTTCCTGTCCCATCGTTGCCATAAGA
Source organism: Anabrus simplex (assembly GCF_040414725.1). Lineage (NCBI taxonomy): Eukaryota > Metazoa > Arthropoda > Insecta > Orthoptera > Tettigoniidae > Anabrus > Anabrus simplex. The sequence continues at coordinate 1,577,804,439 of NC_090265.1, forward strand.
CCAATTTATGTCGGTGCGACGTAAAGCAACTAGCAAAAACAATTTTAAAAATTATCACAATCGGTAATGGCTGATTTGAAAAAGGCTGTTAAAAAATGCTTCCTTGGTAGTCACTTGGCATTATTATGAAGGCTACTTTAAAATTAGGAAAACAAAGTGGGAAAATCTCAAAAGGGAAGCCATACATCTTTCTTATTAGGAAAACCTACATACATTTGAGCACTTCTGGATTACAATAATAAGAAATTGCCTAGATTTAAAAAAAAATTTTTTAGGCTGTTGTATTCTCTATGTTAACAGGCTTGTTATGATTATAATTATAATATTGACATTCATTGCCAGTTCAGTGATCAGTTCTCACGTCTAAATCAGCTAATGTATTTAACTTCAAACAGTGCTTTCATTAGTGAAATGTGGACAGGTGAGAGTGTTGAGAGCATTTTGCCAAATAAATTCCTTAAGTGTTCAGCAGATGTGTTCAAAAGCCATTCAATGTCATTGCTAGCAATAGGAACACTGGCAGGAGGGTATTCATAACAAAAAAGTAAGACCTAAATGTAATATGTTACTTTGGATGAAACTGGACATATACTATAATTATTGGACTCTGGCAGTGAGGTTCTGGGAGGCAAATGAAGGAGAGTAGATTGTTTAGTAGAATAATGTATTCGTTGTGAGCTCGCATCCGGGAGATAGTGGGTTCGAATCCCACTGTCGGCAGCCCTGAAGTAGGTATTCTGTGGTTTCCCATTTTCACACCAGGCAAATGCTGGGGCTGTACCTTAATTAAGGCCACGGCCACTTCCTTCCCATTCCTAGGCCGTTCCTGTCCTATCGTTGCCATAAGACCTAACTGTGTCAGTGCGACATAAAGCAAATAGCAAAAAGAATAATGTATTCAGCAATGGAAGAAAAGAAGAGGGGAACCTAGGGGACAGTGGGTAGATATTGTTTTATACTTGCAAGGTAATACATATATCTATGGTTACTAAAGAGTGGCGAGAATTTTGTAAATATGTTTTGTAAAAACTTTCCTATCCTATCATCGCCATAAGCCCTATCTGTGTCGGTGCAATGTAAAACCACTAGCAAAAAAAAATTAAAAATTAAAAACAGCATTTTGAATTACTCTTCTCATCCACGATACAGCTACCTAGCAGCACGCCGATGTGACGGATTCTTCATGCTCTACGTACCTATATGGTAATGTGTACAATTTGTGAATTTGTCAAACTATTGGTGTTCTAATACACTTTTATCATTTATAATTGAAGCTAATATATTATGTAGTATGAAATCTTGGTCATCTACGTAGGATGTTCCCAAACATGTACCGTAACTTGTAAAAGGAAATTTTGTTCATTCTGAAAGCCAACGACCCTAAATCACGCCCAAGTGCGAAGTTATGTACCGTAACTTGTAAAAGGAAAATGTGTTCATTCCGAAAGCCAACTACCCTCAAATCTAACCCTAGTTTATATGTTTGTAAGAATTGCACAACACCTTCATGAAAGTAAAGATGAAACACTATTGGCGGAAATTTTGAGGAGAACGGCGTCACTCCAGGAATGCAATACAGCTAGATGTAAATGAACTCTCTGACAAGGAGGAACTTAGTTCATTCCAAGAGGGATAATACATAACATTCTATAATAATAAAAGTCTGTGTATAAGCTTATAAATTTCCAAGGTATGTATTCAACATCTTTCTAGAGGACCTTGCAAATCATAAACATTGAATATTGAATAATGGTATATGTGGTTACAGAACTGTTATTCCAGATTTATTCATGGATCAGCACCATATTTATAGTACAAATGAACTGTTTGGATTGGACTTGACAGATTTCAATGAAACTTGAGTGAATGATCAATTAACCTATCATAAATTTAATTGTAATAATCATTTTGCCATAAAATCAACAGTAGTATTAGAATTCATTGCTGGAAACTATTGAAGAAAACACTTTATACCAAACATGAGAGGTTAGCTACATGGAACAGAATTTCATGCTCTACGAACCTATATGGTAATGTGTACAATTTGTGAATTTGTCAAACTATTGCTGTTCTAATACTCCTGTATCGTTTATAATTGAAGCTAATATATTATGTAGTATGAAATCTTGGTCATCTACATAGGATGTTCCGAAACATGTGGGAAGTAAATGAGGGAGGGGAGAGGGGTGGATAATACAAAGATGCCAACTACTGCAGATTTTGTGTAGTTTCTGTGGATTTCTCACATCTACTATGGTAGTACAGAAATGGTACTGATTATTATGGATTTTACGGATTCGATGGGTTAAAACTTCACTTTTGACGTAACTCATTTTATCACAACCAAATGCGAAGTTATGTATCGTAACTTGTAAAAGGAAAAGTGTTCGTTCCGAAAGCCAACGACTCTCAAATATAACCCTAGTTTATATGTTTGTAAGAATTGTGCAACACCTCCACGAAAGTAAAGATGCAACACTATTGGCGGAAATTTTGAGGGGAATGGCGTCACTCCAGGAATGCAATACAGCTAGATGTAAACCAACTCTGTGGCAATAAACAGCCCTGAATGAATAAAACTGTGAAATAAGCTATGGTAATCCAGTACAATACAATTCTGAATGTATTTATCCTAATACAGTTCACCGTCTGCCTCAAAGAAATTGTATGCTCTGGCCTTAATGGGAAATATACTTTTATAAAGAATCTGTCACATCGGCGTGCTGCTAGGTAGCTGTATCATGGATGAGAAGAGTAATTCAAAACACTGTTTTTAATTTATTTTTATTTTATTTTTATTTTTTTTACTTTTTGCTAGTGGCTTTATGTCGCACCGACACAGATAGGTCTTATGGCGACGATGGGATGGGAAAGGCCTAGGAGTTGGAAGAAAGCGGCCTTGGCCTTAATTAAGTTACAGCCCCAGCATTTATCTGGTGTGAAAGTGGGAAGCCACGGAAAACCATCTTCAGGGCTGCTGACAGTGGGATTCGAACTCATTATCTCCCGGGTGCAGGCGCACAGCTGCGCACCCTTAACTGCACGGCCAACTTGCCCATTTTTTTATTTTAATTTTCCGTATTCTCCGCGAATATGGAAAACTTTAAGTTTTGTAAGGTACGTCGCATAGGAGACTGGCTATTGAGATATAATTGGTCAAGAAAATTACGAGATGGCGACATTTGTTTACAATTTTTGACCGTGAGTGGAACATCTTTGCCGAACTCATTCCCTGCATATATGTTCAGTTCTTGTTCTATTACCTCTGATTTAGTAATGAGTTGCTTGCTTTTGTTACACAACACGAATTGCAAATTACATTCATTTGTGTTTACTTATTTTTGTGAGAACAAAGAACCGATTGTTACTCTACTGCTTGCTTTGGTGGAATGTGATAACGCGGGGGAAGGAATATTTCAGATGTTGGATAGAAAAATTAAGATCAAGATGCTCAAACTGTAAAAGCTGTTTATCATTTCATTGTGACAATCCAATTACATCGTCATCATTATCATCATCATAATTAATGTCCCACTCCAGTCGCCCAGGTGTGGTTAACAAGCCTTCTCCACTACTTTCTGTTCTTCTACTTTTCCTGCTCCATTACTTCCACCACATCCAGTCCAGCTTCTCTAATGTCCTTCCAGATCGGATCCATCCACCTTCTTCTCGGTCTTCCAACTGGTCTCTTTCCAATTCTCTTCTTACTACCTGTTCCTTTCCCATTCTTTTTACATGTCCGAACCATCTCAGTCTTGGTTTCTGTATGTTCTGTACTAATGGTTGTATATTTAGCTCTTCTCTGATTTTAATATTTTGAATTCTATCTCTTCTTGTCCTTTTAACCGATGTTCTTAAAAATTTCATTTCTACTGCTTGGATCTTACTACCTTGTCTCTTATTAGTTACCAGCGTTTCTAGTCCATATGTTACAATTGGTATGAAATACTGTTTATATAATGTTAATTTCATTCTCTTGGGTACTTTGTCATCCCATAAAAGCTCTGACTTGATGATAAAATGTTGTACCCTTTCTTAGTCTTTATTAATTTCAGGGTTGATTTTATTACTTCCATAATAATGCTACCCAGATATGTGAACTGTTCTACATTCTCTAACTGTTCTCTGTCTATGTTCACTTGGCTTCTCTACAGTTTTCTTTTTACTAATTACCATTCCAAACTCCTTCAGATTTTCATTCCAAATGTCCAGTCTCCTTTGGACTACCTTTTCTCCCTTTCCCCAAATCAGCACATCATCTGCAAATACCAAAGCATTCACATCATCACTACTGATACTCTCTGTTTTACACGTTTTATGATTTCATCCATCAATATAATAAACAATGATGGTGACAGTGCACTTCCGTGCTTGAGTCCTTTTTTTTGTATAAAATGTTTTTCACCACTCCCCACTTGAACATTGCTTTTACTCTCGTGATACAATATTTTTATCTTGTTAATTAATGATATTGGTACATTCCTTTTCAGTAGGCATTCCCATACATGTTTTCTCTAAACTGTATCATAAGCTTCTCCAAATCCAAAAATACGGAGATGATTTCCTTGTTCCTTTCCAGATGTTTTTCCATTATTGTTCGCACTGTAAATATTAAGTCTGTTGTTGATCTATTCGGTCTAAAGCCATATTGTTCTTCCTCTAACTGTGTTTCTATTATATCCCTCAGTCTTTTGTCTATGACTTTCTCCATTTTTTTTTAGCCCATGTGATAATAGGGTTATACCTCTATAATTTTCACATTTCTTCCTATTTCCTTTTTTGAACAATGTTACAATGCTTCCTTGTCGCCAATCTTCAGGTATCCTTTCATCCTTCCATGTGGCGTTGAGGGCTCTGTATAGCCAATGTAGTCCAATGCTTCCTGCTGCCTTAATCATATCAGCATTGAATTAGTCGCCTCCCTCATAAATAAATCGAAGAACAAAGAATCGATTGATTTATGAACAAAATTATATATATAACACTGACACAGATAAACACTTTAAATGAGTATACAACAATAATTTTCTTTTTCAACATCCATACATTTTATAATACATCACATATGAGAATTTTTCTCGCATATTGCCATCGTAGATAACTGTTCAGTGTCCCATTCTCTTTTTCTCTCATACAAATCACAAGAGTACAGCACTCAATTTAACACATACAAATAATTTTAAATGATTACACTATATTCTTCTTTTTTTTTAACATATCAAAACTTTTTGTGAAATATCACTTATATGAGAACTTTTCTCGCATATTGTTATCGCAGATAACTGTCCAATGTCCTGTTCTCCCTTTTGTCACACAGAACATGACAATGTAGCACTTATTCTTCCAATACACCAATACGACACTTGGTTCACACGCAAATTCATATATGTTAGTTTTATTTTGCCAGTTTCTTACAAAAATTAATCATCTTATTATTATCTCAACAAATCTCACGTGACGTACTTCTTTACATACATTATACTATAAATACCGACAATATCCCCTTCCTGATCTTTATAAGAATATGCACACTCCCCGATACGGTTCACAATAGTGAAATACGGTACCCCTGATACAAAAGAATAACTTCGACATATTTCCCGCCTCTGCAGATGATGAAATGGAACTCTGAGTAGCATTCTGTCACTCAAACTGAATCAATTTTGCCCTCATTGACTTACATATCTCAATAGATCACATCCTTCTTGGCAACAATAATTAAAGAATCAATACTATGGCTACAAGATGGTTCAATTATTCCGTAATCCAGCATAATGTTCATTTGTTCTTAGACTTCACTAGTATTTTTAAGTTGACTGGGGTACTTACCTCCCACAAACGATCAATGGTCATTTACTACAAATTTATGTTCATATACGTGTTCTTCCTCACTTACCACTAAATACATCTCGATGCTTACCTAACATCGAACACAATTACTCCTCCTGGAATTCACTCAAATTACCTCACGTCACTGCCTCATACCGACTATCCCTCGGATACTGGTCGTTATAGACACCTGACACACTTCAACACATTTCCTCTTACTAGGAACACCTTCACTTACCTCTCACCTATCTTTAAAGAACACACGTTACCAAACACTTACCTCAGACCATCATAATTAACACATACGTCTTTGCTAGTTTCCTCATAGAACAAACACACACTACCTAAATTAAAGTCTATTCTACTTCCATGATTTGCAACCAAGTCAGCTCCTAAAACAACTGAATACACAAGTTTTGGTACAACGCATAGATGAAACTTACAATCATCTTCTATCGTGATTACTACCGCTATCATCTTATTTACTCACTGTGACTTACCCAACGGCTGTTATAAAATAGTACCTTCTTCACATCACAATTTCCATAATCGGAGTTACTACCTCACTACTTACATCACATACTCGGTATTATAAGTATTTCCATCACTTATCAGAACACTTCTTATGTCTACCTTACTACTACCATTAATTACTTCATTATCTACGACTACGTCATTACTTAAATATCTCACTTAACATTACTTAGGTCACAATCACACTATACTCTTAAATCTACTTTCATTACATAACTACTTATACTAAATAAATACTAAATACCAGTTCATCTTCTACCTTCGGACTGTTCACTTTATTTACCCGATTCCCTGTGAATCTGAGATACTCTGGCTCGATAACGACACTTGGATAACATTCGTATTAAGACTATCATAATCCCTCTGATAACTCAAATCCGTACGCCTCCCATCTTCCGATTCTCTTTGGTTACTCCTCTGACCTTCTCTCTCATAACTCAAATACATACGCCTCCCATCTTCCGATTCTCTCTGATTACTCCTCTGACCTTCTCTCTCATAACTCAAATACATTCGCCTCCCATCTTCCGATTCTCTCTGATTACTCATCTGACCTTCTCTCTCATAACTCAAATACATACGCCTCCCATCTTCCGATTCTCTCCGATTACTCTTCTGACCTTCTCTCTCATAACGCAAATACATACGCCTCCCATCTTCCAATTCTCTCTGGTTACTCCTCTGACCTTCTCTCTCATAACTCAAATACATACGCTTCCCATCTTCCGATTCTCTCCGATTACTCTTCTGACCTTCTCTCTCATAACGCAAATACATACGCCTCCCATCTTCCAATTCTCTCTGGTTACTCCTCTGACCCCTCTCACCATTGACACAACTATTAATCCTCTGCTCATCATGATCACCCCCTCTCCTCTGATACATGGCTAACATTTTTCCCTCTCTCTCTACTATACTACTTTCCCCAGCTATCATGCGCTCTCTCTCTCGCGCGTGCCCTAGCACACATTCCTCCCAAAGCCTATCAATGAACACTTTAATCTCTTCTAAATTAGACATATTATCCCAGTACACTCGAAACCATATTCTACTTTCACCGATAAAAACATTCGACAAGACTTCCAGTACGTATTCCCATTCAGTATTATTATTCCTCAACTTATTTGCAAATCTTTTCTCAACTAATGTTACAAACTCCATAGGATTAAATTGTTTTCCAGTAAACTTAGGCAAATCTTGGTCCCTATTGTATAAACCACTCGTTACTACTATTTCTCTTGTAATCTGACCTTCTCTGATTTCTTGCCGTAGTACCCTCTGGCAATTCAAAACTTTTTCTTCCGCCACTCTCTCTGCATTCTCTTTCATTATTCTCAATTCTTCTTGCACTTTTTCCTCTTTCTCTGTAACCTTCTGCGACAAAGTTTCTTGTTTATTCTTTAGTTCTCTGACCTGCCCAAGCTCTTTTTCAAACGTTTCTACCTTACTGACACATTCCTTCATATCTTGCCCCACTGCATTATGGATCTTGTCTAGTCTTTTGTCTATGATCTCGTGAATTTCTTCCTGATTACTAGAAATCTTATTACTTAACTCTTTGATATTCTCTGTACAAGTTCCTTTGACATGCTCAATTTGCGTATGAAGATCGCTCCGACTCGATTCCATTTCTTCTCTAAGGTCAACACACTCTTTATTTACCTTATCTTCTAACTTAGATATTTGACTAGTTACCTCTACTATCTTAGTATCTATTTTAGAATTTAGTGATTCACTTAGCCCATCTATTTTATCATTAATCGCACTGTTACCATTAATCAATTCTTCGATTTTACTACTTAGAGAGTTAATCTGTTTATTACAATTTTCATTACTATTGTCAATTAATTCTTTCATCTCTTTCTTATTATTTTCATTACTAATACCAATCATTTCTTCCATTTTATTACTTATCTCTTTTTTACTATTTTCGTTACTACTAATTATTTGTTCCATTTTACTGCTTATTTCTTTCTTATTATTTTCACTACTAGTATCAATCTTTTCCTCCATTCGTTTCTGACTATTTTCACTACTATCAAACTTTTCCTCCATTCTACTGCTGAACTCGGTAAATTTGGCCATCAGCAAATTTAGAGTATCTTGGTTCATCACTCCCGCGATTTCCTTTTGAGTTTCAGTGTGCTTCTCAATTTCTGCACTTTCCTGAATTATCTCAGAACCTTCCATCGTGCTCACCTGTTCCCTATTTTCAATCTCACCTTGGATGTCCGCAGAAGCAATGACCTCGTCGTCACATGACTTGTTATTGTCTTCCTTGTCCATCTTTGGTTCACTAGTGATAGTACGCGATCTCAAATTAATTTCCCTCTTCAAATCCCTTGACATATCCCCAAAATACAAATATATATCACAAAGTTACACTCCTAACATTTACCGGTAATAATTCCGTTGGCTTAAATGTGCATACTCTTCCCAAATGAACCTATGATATGCTGTCATTCAGACCAAATTCTGAATTTATTCGTGCCCCACGTTGGGCGCCACATTGTGAACATGTTCCTGAATTGCTGACTAATTTTACAAATATTATAAAACTGCATTTAACTTGAAAATATGAAATATCTGCATTTAAAATGGAAATTATGAAAATTAACATTCATTAAATAAAATACACACTCGTCGGACCTTGTACTCACACTTACTTGTTACCTGCTTACTTACACATACGTTATTTGAAGGGCGCCAGCTGCCACTCAGTGCAGCAATAATAGAATGAGACTCTTGACTATCTCTAGGGTGTGGGGTAATAAGCTTACTTTTGACAACATACCATATAAGTTCTGGGAAAAGGAGATTGGCGTTCGGTTTCCCCATTAATTTTGAGGTTAAGATATTTTACTGTCAATGAAATAAAACTATGAATTCGTTTGATAGAACAATATATATTCTTTAAATAATATATCAAAAAATAGTGAGTCTTGTTGCGATAAAACAGATGAGAATATGAAATTATGACATTGCAACTGAAAGAAACTAGGCATGAATTTGAATTCTTCTTGACCGGACATTTAACAATTTATACGAAAGATTTCCCTCACTGATTCACTTGACTGTACCTTCAACACTTTGAGTGTAATTACGACGTAATCCATTGCTCTGGTGTTTACTGTAGATGTGTCACGCCTAACTTGGTGATACATCCTTGTGACTGCTTCTTCTCCATATCATCTGACTTTTTTGTAAGTCAATATGGTATTACCTCTTGGCAGGTCCAGGGTTGCCCTCTCTGACTTCATGGTAAGCCCTTGCGTCCGTGTCTTCAACTAAGTGACGGACCAACCTCTTGGTCTCACTCTCTCAATGACCAATAATTAATGGCTCACTGAGTCTTCACCATCTCTCGTTCACACTCGTTGACTGACCAACTAAGGCCTCTTGATCTAGTAGACTTCTTCACTGTACTGCTTCCGTTTAAGTAATGACTGACGCCACAATATGCACCCACCTTTTATAGACGTTGGTTGACACAGCTACGTAATCTCCAGAAATAACAATGACATACTCCCACAACGCGGCAATTACATACAATGGTGAAATAGCCTGGGGCGGCTGACTCTCTGAGCGCATATTCTAAAAGCTCACGATGACATAGCCATGACTTGGCAATGACTTGGCAGAATCGCCAGTGGTATAGCAATATAACAACGTCACTTCCACATCTGATATATCGAAACTCTCACTGTACAGGTATTTAATGTTAATCTACATATACTTATATATGCATACACTTAAGTACAATCTTGCAAGCAACAGGCATTGCAAAATCGAATTAAATAAGACTGATAATTACAATAATAGTAACAATATCACAGATAACATAATAATAATACTGAAATAATAATAATAATAATAATAATAATAATAATAATAATAATAATAATAATAAATACAGATAAAATCATACAATAATAAAAATACAGATATCATCTTGTAACGGGATTTGAACCGTTACATAGGGTTATACCTCTATAATTTTCACATTTCCTTTTTTGAACACTGTTACAATGCTTCCTTTTCGCCAATCTTCAGGTATCCTTTCATCCTTCCATGTGGCGTTGAGGGCTCTGTATAGCCACTGTAGTCCAATGCTTCCTGCTGCCTTAATCATATCAGCATTGAATTAGTCTTTTCCACTTGCTTTACCTTTGGTCATTGCTTTCACTGCCCTTTCAAGTTCCAATCACGTTATCAAGTTCTCTTCTTTTTCTCCATCTATTATTACCATTTTCTTACCTCCTCCTTCCTCCGAGCAGTCATCCTCATTATAAAGTTTCTCAAAATACTTTGCCATCACCTTCTGAAGACCCTTTTCGTCATGTACTATTGATTCCACTGGGTAACATCATTTTCGGGTTTTACATGAAAATGGATGTATTTAGATCACTTTTTAGAGCTGTTTACAAATATGGTATCAGCTTTCCTGTAACACCCACAGTTTTTATGTAATTACATAATTTTCCTTTTTTTTAAATTTGCTCATAACAATGTGCACTGATCGATAAAATATGTACATTAGAGTAATCTAAAACGATCAACTGCGGTAAAATCGATAGTCTGATGTCTATGTTTACAGAGGAACACTGAAACTGGTTTAGTTTCGTTTGGAAACGTGGTGTAAATAGCTATTTAATACATATTACAAGTGCAAATCAGTCTACAAATGGCGAGTTCCTCAAGACGACAGTGTGTAAACAATCCCAACTCCTTTTGTTTCATTTGCGGCTTATTGACTTTGAAATCGAGAAGAGAGAACATAACCTCATTCGTAAAGGAAGCTTACCTGGCATATTTCGGTGTCAAGTTAGGCAACCAAGATAAAAGGTTTGCGCCGCACAGCGTGTGTCATACGTGTGTTACGGGATTAAGAAAATGGACTCGGGGGAAGCAGAAGTCGTTACCTTTTGAAATTCTGATGGCGTGGAGAGAGCAAACAAATCACACCGATGATTGTTATTCTTGTATGGTAAAAGTTGAAGCCCATAACAAGAAAAGTATTAAAAGCATTGCATATCCAAACCTGAAATCAGCAATCAGACCTGTACCACATGGACCTGACATTCCTGTGCGTAACCCACCAGCAACCCTGCAATCATCATCGTCTGGTTCGAGTGACAGCGATGAAATCTTGATAACCTCAGAAGAGCTACAACCAAAGTCGTTTACTCCATGTGAACTAAACGACTTGGTAAGAGATCTGGGTCTCTCAAAAGAGTTGTCACAAATGCTGGGCTCTCGTTTAAAAGAGAAAAGACTGCTAGCTCCAGGTACAACATTTTCCTGGTACCGAACAAGAGAAGTAGAATTTCGTGAGTACTTCACGGAAGAGGGTCCTCTTGTTTACTGTAAGAACATTGAGCGAGTAGTATCAAAATACGGAATTACATAAAACAAGAATGAATGGAGGTTATTTATCGATGGAACCGTAAACAGTATCAAAGCTGTACTCTTACACATCACCAATAAGTATGGTTCGATACCTGTAGCGTATCTTACGCCTTGAAGGAAAACTATGAAACCCTTGCAATGTTATTACAATTTTAGGGATTTTTACTTATTTTAATTCCACAATTAATAATCTATGATCACATTCCATACTTTCACTGGGGATTATATGACGTATCTTCCCCATTCTCGGTCTGTTATTAAGCACACTTTCTCTCAAAGCATTGATACTTTGTCAATGTATGAATTTTTTATCCAAACAGTGTTATGTGGCTGAAGATGTTAATAATATACAAAACATGTACCACTTTTAACCAATAAGTTACCTTAAGCAACTAATGTATCGACAAGGTGGAAAATAAAAAATACTTAGTTGTGAATCTATTAAGGTGTGATACAGACCATGAAGTTGATTTTATGTAAATTTAGCCAAATCGATCTCCTCTCACCAATTCGATTCAGTATCTCTTCATTCATGATTTGATCTATCCATCTCACCTTCAGCATTCTTCTGTATCACCACATTCCAAAAGTTTCTATACTCTTTCTTTCTGAGCTAGTTATCTTCCATGTTTCACTTCCATACAATGCCACGCTCCAGATGAAAGTCTTCAGAAACATCTTTTTAATTCCTATATCAGTGTTTGAAGTGAGCAGATTTATTTCTTAAGAAAGCTCTTCCTTGCTTGTGCTAGTCTGCATTTTATGTCCTACTTACTTCTGCCATCGTTAGTTATTTTACTACCCAAGTAACAATATTCATCTACTTCCTTTAAGACTTCATTCCCTAATCTAATATTTCCTGCATCCCTTGCCTTCATTCAACTGCACTCCATTACTTTTGTTTTGGACTTATTTATTTTCATCTTGTACTCCTTACCCAAGACTTCGTCCATACCATTCAGCAGCTTCTCGAGATCTTCTGCAGTCTCAGATAAAATAACAATATCATCAGCAAATCTCAAGGTCTTGATTTCCTTTCCATTGATTGTGATTCCCTTTCCAAATTCTTCCTTGATTTCCTTTACTGCCTGTTCTATGTAAACATTGAAAAGGAGGGGGGACAAACTGCAGCCTTGCCTCACTCTTTTCTGGATTACTGCTTCTTTTTCAAAGCCCTAGATTCTTATCCCTGCAGACTGATTTTCATACAGATTGTAGATAATTCTTCGTTCTCGGTATCTGATCTCAATCATCTTCAGAATCTTAAATAGCTTGGTCCAACCAGCATTATCGAATGCCTTTTCTAGATCTACAAACGCCATGTACATGGGCTTGTCCTTCTTAATTCGATCCTCTAAGATCAGACGTAAAGTGAGGATTGCTCCACGGGTTCCTACATTTCTTCTGAAGCCAAATTGATCTCCCAACTCAGCTTCAACTTGTCTTTCCATTCTTCTGTAAATAAGAGGTGTTAAAATTTTTGCAGGCATAAGATACTAAACTAATGGTGCAGTAGTTTTCACACTTATCAGCACCAGCTTTCTTGGGAATAGGTATAACAACATTCTGCTGAAAATCGGATGGCCCTTCTCCTGTCTCATACATCTTACACACTAAATGGAATAACCTTGTCATGCTGATTTCTCCTAAGGTAGTCAGTAATTCATAGGGAATGTCATCAATTCCAGGTGCCATGTTCCTATTTATGTCTCTCACAGCTCTATCAAACTCGGACCTCAAAATTGGGTCTCCCATTTCATCAGCATCAACACCCTCTTCCTGTTCCAGAACCAAATGGACTATCTTGCTCGGTTTTGTTGGTAAACTCTCCCCAACATTTCTCCTTTTCTTCCTTGATACTCCTCTTTACTTGTTGTTTCAATCTTTTGTATTCCACGTGTAAACTTTCTTATCTTATTCTCATCCCTCTGATATGTTTTTTTGATTTTCCTTATCCATTTCTTTCTTCTCCTTGTGTTTTTTTTTTTTTTCACCACTGTGTCTCCTTTCCCTTAACCTTTGCTTTCGTTTTCCTGCATACCTCAATTGCTGCTTCCACAAATGTCTGTCTTAAATTGTCCCACTCTTCTTCTCCACTTCGTATTTCTGTGTTAGGCAACTTCCTTTTTATCCAATCTTAGAATGCCATTCTTTTATCCTCCTCCTCCAATTCCCAAATAATGATCTTTGGTTTCTTCTTCAATACAATTTTAGGGATTTTTACGTTTTAATTTCACAATGAATAATCTATGATCACCTTCCATACTTTAACTGGGGATTATCTCTGTATTCATAACGTATCTTCCCCATTCTTGGTCTGTTATTATAAAATCGATGAGTTTTCCATACTGTCCATCCCAACTATATCGGCTGATCTTATGGCTATTCCTCTTCATAAACCACATGTTCTTTACTATCAGGTTATTTCTGATACAAAAGTCCAACAGTTTCTCTCCATCTTCATTTCTATAACCATACCCATGTGGGCCCAGAATATTCTCATATCCCATCCTATCAGTTCCCACATAAGCATTCCAATATGCCATTATCATGATCCCATCTCCAACAATATGTGTTTCCAGTTCATTGAGGAAATCTTCTTTTTCTTCCACACTACATCCTGTCTGTGGTGCATACACCTGTACTATCTTCAGTAGTTCCTTGTTTACATGTATGAGCATTATTATAATTCTTTCATTTACATACTCAACTTCAGCTATTGGTTCAACATTCTGATTTACTACAAATCCGACTCCATTTCTTTCGTCTTTACTGTTGCCCATCCAGTACAAGGTGTACCCTTTTCTTAGTTCTTTCATTTCTTTCCCTTTCCATTTTACTTCACTTAATCCCAGGATGTCAAGTTTTCGTCTCTCCATTAGGTCAGTCAATTCATTTTCCTTTCCTTTTTGTTAAAATATTTATTGTTCCAAATCTGATTTTGTTCTCTGATCTAACACTTGCACGAACATCAGCATTACCATCATACTGTGCAACTGTTGTGAGAGACTTGTCAGTTCCATTTCCATTTTTAAACTTCTATCCGAGGCTTGTATTATAGTTGAGGGCAAGTACAAATTTACTCATCTGCTGACCTGTTAAGCCTAACGTATCTGAGTATTTTCTTTCGGGGTTTACTCCCGTAGCCTTTGAAGATCCCTCTTCTCCACAAAGCAGTGGTTTTCTGAGAGGATGGGTTGCCTCATCCACCATCTTCACCATTATGAAGGTCTCCTTCTCTGCCTAAGATGCTGTTAAGGTCTTCACCCGTAACCCTGGGCATGGGTTCTATGTTATACCCCGTGAGACTGCGTCCCTGTCTGAACTTAGTTCTCCTTCACACCGGCCTACTGATGTGGAGGATACCCACCCCTCGCAACGTGGATGCGCCAGACAAGAATTACTCAAGTGAAGGATAGGGAAGGTTACCCTATCTCCCTTGAGCCAGGTTAATGGTTGTGTATGATGCCACAACCAAGGCATGCAGATACAATGTTAGGTAAATATAAGAAAGTGTCAGCATTTTTGAAACAGCAGAATCCTTCAGTGATTATAAGAAGCTGTTTCTGTCACCTGTTTCACTTAGTTGCCCAGTAGGCTACTAAAACATTAGAAGCAAGTGCAAATATGGAGAAGACATTGTTAGTAGACATATTTCTTTCTTGAAAGTAGCTTTAAAAAAAAAAAAAAAAAAAGAAAGAAAGAAAGAAAGAAAGGTGTATCAGGAAATTAGTGGACCTGACAAAGCTCAGAAATCACAAAATCTTGAAACATTTTGGCACAAGATGTTTATCCCTTCCTGATTCAATAAACAGGGTATTAGAACCCTCATCTGGAGATGGCATAAGACAGTTTTTCAAATTGGTAAGAACCATTGAAATTGTTGTTTCATGTTGGTGATAAAGTCATGTCAAATGAACCAGCCATGAATGGATTGTTGATGGATTTAATAGTAAGGTTTGTGAAAGCTGAAAAGATTGGAAAGCATTTAGAAGTAAGTTTGAAATGCTTTACCGATTTAAAGTTCAATAGCAGGAGTTGTCAGAAAGATGATGACAATCTTGTAACTGGAGTTACAACAAGAAAGCACATTAAGCAATAAAGTGAGTCTGGCAGGTCATCTGGAGATAGCATAAGACAATTTTTCAAATTGGTAAGAAATATCTTCACTACAGCATGAAACTTAATTTTGGACAAATTCCCTTTTCATGACTGTGGTGAAGCATGCAGAAGTAGTGGTTGTTTCATTGTGAGCATCTACTTCGTTTTCATCAGAGGTTTTTTTTCTTCCCAAAGCATAATTGAGAACACTGCCAAAGACAAACTGGAAATGGAATTTGCTTCCTACAAAGCAGATCCATTAAATGAAGCCATTCCAAAATGTGAACAATGGATGTGAAATAGGATAACATTTTGAAGCTGAAAGGTGCTTCTGGAAACATTAAATATTCAGTTTTTCATCTAGTTAGCTTACCGTTTTGGTGATACCTCATACCAGTGCTTCAACTGAGCGAATATTTAGTATTGTTTGCAAGAATCAGACTGACTTTCAACCAAATATGAGTCCAAGGACTCTTAGTGTTCTCCTGGTGGGGGAAAAAAAAAAATCATCATGCTCTGAGATCTGCAGCCCCAGGGGCTCTAAACTTCGGAGCATGGGTTGGCGACCGTGGGGCCCTTAGCTGAGTCCTGGCATTGCTTCCACTAACTTGTGCCAGGCTCCTCCTTTTCATCTATCCTATCTGACTTCACTTGGTCAAATCTTGTTCTTTTCTGACTCCGGCGGTATTACATATGAAGGCCTAAGGAGTCTTTCATTTTCACGCCCTTCGTGGCCCTTGTCTTCCTTTGGCCGATACCTTCATTTTTTGAAGTGTTGGACCCTTCCATATTTTCTCTTTGATTAGTGTTTTATAGAGGATGGTTGCCTAGTTGTTCTTCCTCTTAAAACAAAAATCACCACCACCACCACCACCACCACCACCACCACCACCACCACCACTCTGAGATCTGCTATCAAAAGCAGTTTTCTGAGAAGGATCTCTGCGAGGCAAAAGATGCAACTATGAAGATGATGCAAGAAAAGTAACTTAGTTATGTTTGTGTGTGTAATTCTTTTGTTTTTAACTTGTAGGAATAGAAAAACATGTTGATATTATTTAAAATTGTATATTATAATTTGTCTCAGATATCGCATTCTCCACCATCTCTTCTGAGATTCGCACTATTGATGACCACCTTTGAAGGTTGGCATCCCTAATTGTACGTCCCAAAACAGCACAAAAAGTTATTAGGTGGGATGGGGGGATAGTTCATATTTAGGATTAAGTTTGCAGTCAGGTATGCTGTTATGGACATTGGTACCTCTCCAGCATGTGGAGCAAGGTTGTCATAGAATACATGCAATGCCTGGAGTGTTTGAACATGTCTTACACTCAATAAGGTGGTGTGTTCAGCATGCATTCAAGTACGTGGTGGACATTTTGAGAACTTCTTGTATTAGAATGCAGTATCCCTGCTGGAGCACCAACATGGCAACAGCTACTTAGCATGGGATGTGTCAGGTAAGGCTGTTAGTGGAGCTTTCTGTACAAAGTTGGAAAATCTGTAATTCGTGAATGATAGACTGTAAGGCATATGTTCATAGGGATTTTTTGTGTTGTTTTGGGTTGTGCTATCCACCCCTGATAACTTCCTACATGTTTGAGAACATCCTTTATTATATAAACATGCATTCCATGAATATAATCTTTTATAGATACGAACAAGGAATCTGCTGGATTTTTATTCAGAATCACTAATGTTGTCATGCTGTAGGCAGCCTATGTAACAACTAGAGCCTGGATTTTTATGTAATCTGAAAATGCAAAATATACACATTAAAAATGTATTAAATACCAGAGAAATGTGTGATGATGAAAATAATAATAATAATAATAATAATAATAATAATAATAATAATAATAATAATAATAATAATAATAATAATAATAATAATAATAATGTCATTTAGGGCCATTAGAGACCACGTCAAGTAACTATAAGGCATTTTTGGAAGAGTTGTTTTTTGTTTTTTCCCAGCCCTAAACATTGCATTCTCTCTCTGGCTGCCTGTCTTCTCTCTTCTGTCCAGCTGCTGCTCTGCTTTTGCTCATCGTGGAAGCCCTCAAAGTTTTTGATCACTAATCTGTATTTTGATCGGTTAGAGATGTCCTCCTCATTCAGTCCCATGCTCATGAGGTGCTTCCTTACTTCCTTGAACCATTTATCCAAGACGTTAGGTCTGTTGTCCAACACATTAAAAATCTGCTTCATTAGTCGGGTTGCATCCATCCTGAACAGATGTTCGTAGAACTTCAGTCGTCGTTTCCTTATTGACTCCATCAGCCATTCATTATTCCTGTATAGCTCTTCTCTTCTTCGGAGTCTATACTGTCCATCTGTTATCTTAGGACCCATTATTTTGCGAAGGATCTTGCGCTCATACTTCTGCTTCTCTCAGACCAGCCTTTCCTGTCATTCTAAAGCATTCACTTGCGTACTGACACTCGGGTTTGATCACTGTGTTATAATGCCTGTGTTTATTTTTCCTTGAGATTGCCTTCTTCTTGTGTAGGACATGTGTCCTACAAAAGCTGTGGCCATCTTCTCTTGCCTGCTGTTGTAAGCTTCTTTCTCTCTAGATTTCATCTGCACTATCTCACCAAGTTATCTGAAACTGTCCACTTTTTCTATTTTAGCATACTCTGTTGTTAGGTGTTGAGGTGCTGTTCGGATATTGGTTATGTACTTTGTTTTCTATAAAGAAATTTGGAGGCCAGCTTTCTCTGCCTGCTCTTTCAGCAGGTTTATTTGCTCCATAGCTGTCTCTGTGTTTCTTGACAGGATTGCCAGGTCATCGGCGAAGGCAAGAGCAGTTGACTCTCATGCCATTTTTTGAGCTTCCAATGTGAACTTTGTTCAGTAACCCTATCCAGTTAATTCCTTTTCCCATTGTCGGATTGCCTTTTCTAACACGCAGCTGAAGAGAACTGGGGGACAGTCTATCACCTTGTCTGACACCAGTTTTATTTAAAAAACTCTTTGGATAGTTCTCCCATGAATTTTATATTTGAATGTGTCTGTGTTAGAGTTTGCTTGATAATTTCCATGGCTTTGCAGTCCACTCCAAATTCTATCAAGATGTCAAACAATACTTCCTTGTCGACCAAGTCATAGGCTTTCTTAAAGTCTACAAAGACCGCTACCAAGTCCTTAGAGACGTAATTTTCTAATACCCTTTTCAAGCACCAATTCTGCTCAACGCAGGACCTCATTTTCCAGAATCCACCTTGATATTCGCCAAGTTAATAATAATGATGATGATGATGATGATAATAATAATAATAATAATAATAATAATAATGGCATATGGCCTCCAGAGAGTCCAGGTGCAAGTCTTCCAAGTTGATTTCAATGAGCAACCTGCATGTCTGTGAGGATAGGGCCGTACCTAGGATATTAACTAAATATCTTGTTTAAAATCACTTTTATTAATATACAAATTTTATAAATATGTTTGTATATTCATTTCATTATGAAATGGTTATGATATGAGACCATAAAATTGTTTTTAATGGTAAAGTTATTGTTGTTACTTTGGTTAATTTACCTACTCTACTGTTCTCTGATTAGTAAATCAAAGTATCAAAACTAAAGGCATGACAAAATCTGTCTTAATATTATTATAACTGACTGATGGTTCACGTTTGTGGGTTACTGTAGTCACGTCCTAGTTCGTGAACCATGGGCAACGTCTGAGTGGCCTAGTAAGTGCTCCTGAGAGTCGGGATACCAGTTCCTATGGAATGGGAGTGGGCATCTCGGACATATTCTGAGTCATGGCCCTCCTTGTGTTCAGGTGGCTAGGACTATACAATTCACCGGTAGTCCATAACCCGGTAGAGGAGAGATCCTCACTTGGACTATGTGCAAGTAGGGAAGCATCCTGCTTCATGAAATTACCGAGCTCAGAACATTTTTAGCAAGCCTTGGACCTATGGGAGTAATGGAACCTCACTCCCAATTGACAGGCGAGGGACTCCTTGGAAACAACCTGGCGAATGAAATGGAATTTGATGGGGAGCTATCAATATTAATGGGGCTTATGAAAGAAAGAAAGTAGAACTGGCTAAGTCAGCAAAGAGGATGCATCTGGATGTGCTAGGAGTAAGTGATATTCGGGTAAGGGGAGATAACGAGGAAGAGATAGGAGATTATAAAGTGTACATGACGGGTGTTAGAAAGGGAAGGGCAGAGTCTGGGGTAGGGCTCTTTATCAGGGATACCATTGCATGCAACATAGTTTCTGTTAGGCACGTAAATGAGCGAATGATGTGAGTAGATTTGTCAGTTAGAGAAATTAGGACA
This sequence comes from Anabrus simplex, assembly GCF_040414725.1. NCBI lineage: Eukaryota > Metazoa > Arthropoda > Insecta > Orthoptera > Tettigoniidae > Anabrus > Anabrus simplex. The sequence goes on from NC_090265.1 coordinate 1,577,824,620, forward strand.
AGAATTGTGTCCATGTATTCACCATGTGAGGGTGCAGATGAGGATGAAGTTGACAAGTTTTATGAAGCATTGAGTGATATCGTGATCAGGGTCAACAGCAAGGATAGAATAGTGCTAATGGGCGATTTCAATGTGAGAGTTGGGAATAGAACTGAAGGATACGAAAGGGTGATTGGTAAATGTGGGGAAGATATGGAAGCTAATGGGAATGGGAAGCGTTTCCTGGACTTCTATGCTCTTATGGGTTTAGCTGTTATGAATACATTCTTCAAGCATAAGGCTATTCACCGATATACATGGGAGGCTAGAGATCCATAATAGACTATATCTTAACAGACTTTGAATTCAGGAAATCTGTTAGGAATGTACGAGTTTTTCGCGGATTTTTCGATGATACAGACCACTATCTGATCTGTAGTGAACTAAGTATCTCTAAGCCTAGGGTAGAGAAAGTGAAATCTGTCTGCAAACGAATAAGGATAGAAAATCTCCAGGACAAGGAAATTAGACAGAAGTACATGGATATGATTAGTGAGAAGTTTCGACCAGTAGACAGTAAGCAGGTTCAGGATATAGAAAATGAATGGGTGGCATACAGGGATGCTGTAGTAGAAACAGCAAGGGAATGCCTAGGAACAACTGTGTGTAAAGATGGGAGAAGGCGAACATCTTGGTGGAATGATGAAGTGAGAGCAGCCTGTAAACGTAAAAAGAAGGCTTATCAGAAATGGCTCCAAACAAGGGCCGAGGCAGACAAGGATTTGTACGTAGATGAAAGAAACAGAGCGAAACAAATAGTTGTTGAATCCAAAAAGAAGTCATGGGAAGATTTTGGTAATAACCTGGAAAGGATAGGTCAAGCAGCAGGGAAACCTTTCTGGACAGTAATAAAGAATCTTAGGAAGGGAGGGAAAAAGGAAATGAACAGTGTTTTGAGTAATTCAGGTGAACTCATAATAGATCCCAGAGAATCACTGGAAAGGTGGAAGGAATATTTTGAACATCTTCTCAATGTAAAAGGAAATCATCCTGGTGGTGTTGCGAACAGCCAAGCTCATGGGGAGGAGGAAAATGATGTTGGTGAAATTATGCTTAAGGAAGTGGAAAGGATGGTAAATAAACTCCATTGTCATAAGGCAGCAGGAATAGATGAAATTAGACCTGAAATGGTGAGGTATAGTGGGAAGGTAGGGATGAAAAGGCTTCATAGAGTAGTAAAATTAGCGTGGAGTGTTGGTAAGGTACCTTCAGTTTGGACAAAAGCAGTAATTGCACCTATCTATAAGCAAGAGAACAGGAAGGATTGCAACAACTATCAAGGTATCTCATTGATTAGTATACCAGGCAAAGTATTCACTGGCATCTTGGAAGGGAGGGTGCATCAGTCGTTGAGAGGAAGTTGAATGAAAACCAGTGTGGTTTCAGACCACAGAGAGGCTGTCAGGATCAGATTTTCAGTATGCGCCAGTATGTGCCTTTGAGAGGAATAGGCAGTTGTGTTTGTTTCGTAGATCTAGAGAAAGCATATGACAGGATACCGAGAGAAAAGATGTTCACTATACTTGGAGACTAAGGAATTAAAGGTAGATTATTAAAATCAATCAAAGGCATTTATGTTGATAATTGGGCTTCAGTGAGAATTGATGGTAGAATGAGTTCTTGGTTCAGGGTACTTACGGGGGTTAGACAAGGCTGTAATCTTTCACCTTTGCTTTTCATAGTTTACATGGATCATCTGCTGAAAGGTATAATATGGCAGGGAGGGATTCAGTTAGGTGGAAATGTAGTAAGCAGTTTAGCCTATGCTGGCGACCTGGTCTTTATGGCAGATTGTGCCGAAAGCCTGGAACTTGAAAATAAGTACAATGAGTATGGTATGAAAATTAGCCTCTCAAAGACTAAATTGATGTCAGTAGGTAAGAAATTCAATAGAATTGAACATCAGATTGGTGATACAAAGCTAGAACAGGTCGATAATTTCAAGTATTTAGGTTGTGTGTTCTCCCAGTGTACCCGTAAAAATGTGTTCATATCTTTAAGGCGCTTTATATTAAATGAACGAGCACGATTCTTAACCTAGGGAGTGGCTTTATCATTGGAGCTGGTACAGAGAGAGGTATAGTCATCAATTTGAGAGATTATTTTGATAAATTGAGTTTATTGATCATCAAAAGCAAGTTCATATCACCTTCGTGCAGCAGCGTGGAAGTGTCGTGGTTGGTTGGCACCTCCAAGTCCTGGGATGGTGCTGGACATCAACTGGGCAGGGACCACACCTGCTCGGATGAGGAGTTCTGGAATGTCTGGAGGTTCTGGAAATGTCTCGACGTTCTGGAAGTCTCGACGTTCTGGAATGTCCCGACGTTCTGGAATGTCCCGAAGATTGGCACACGTTCCTGGGTTCGATTCGAGACGTAATTCACACCTGAATTTCCTGCACGGCACTCCACACATTCAGGGCGCTGTCTGAACAGATATGACCCTTTAATTATGGTTACTGCACTCTAGATATTAAATCAAAACGTTCTGGAATAATCACTCGAAGAACAAGTACTGGTAGAAATGCAGCTTCATAATGCAAGCCCACTGTAAGTCAGAATGTTCTAGAGGATTACTGTCACTGCAGTCCTAAATGCATAGTTCTGAAGATTTAAAACATATTGGCAATGAACTGAATAAGTAGCACTCGGAAACTGTCCTGTTGCATTAATAAGCGAAGTGAATAGCCATTAAAGAAAATAATATTTGAAAGAAAAAGTCTGACTTCATAAATTCTGGATCACTCAAAATACTGGAAAGTTCTAGGCTTTCTGGAAATGCGATATGCGTATTCTGAATTGTCACAGTCTTTAAGAATCAAAACATAAGTCCCTGTGCAGCACTTGGAAAGCATTGCATATTTCACAATTAAACGTAATGTTGAATGTCCCCTAAGTTCAATGTTCCAGAAATTGATTCAAAAATATAAGTTCGAATAAGTTCGAAACGTAAGTTCAATGCGATACACAACACACGTGAAAATTCAATCGTCGTCGAATAAGTAAGTCCTTATGTGGCACTTCAAAAAAAAAAAGTTACAATGTATAGAAATAACAAAGTTCCAATGTGCCAAAATGTTAAAGTCCCAACACGACACTCGAAGAAAATAAAGTTCCAACGTGTCGAAATGTTAAAGTCCCAACACGACACTCGAAGAAAATAAAGTTCCGATGACAATGTTCCAGTACGTCACCTTAAGAAAATAATAAAGTCTTATCGCGACACTTGGCGAAAATAACTAAGTTCCAATGAGACGCTTCAGGAAAAAAAAAAAAAGTTCTTATATGGCACTTTAAGAAAATATCAAAGTCTAATCACGACACACGAAAAAAAAAAAAAAAACAAAGTCCCATTGTGTCAATATGACTAAGTTCCAATACGATGCTCTCAAAAGTAAAGTCCCATTCAGGCACTTCAAGAATATGACAAAGTCTTGATACAACACTTAGAGAAAATACCGAACTTGGATTTCGCAGACTGTCGACTAGAAGTTCGACACGCACAACACTTCTCTTGTCACCCGTGTCACAGAGACGGCGGAGTGACAGACACTGAATTCGTAGGTCGGGTGGGCCTCCTTTTATACACGTTCGCATGGAAGTGTCTAGACCTCGGGTACTATCTACCCTTATAACTTCTATAATACTCGGTGGATTTTCTTGAAATCTGAAGAGATGATGTCCATTGTAGAGGCTTTTAAGTTGGCAATGTCAAAATAGCGATAAATTAGCTCAAAATGTACTTTTGAGGACGAGCTGGATCATTACCATATATGGTAGCGGATAGCTGGCTTACGGCGGCCACGTCACTCACTGCGTTCGGCAGGCTGCCTACATTCCACCTCGCGCGAAGTTCAACAAACATACTTCGGACTTCTGTCGTAGCGGTGTTCCCGGTACAATAGTAAGTGAGATTGAATCAATGTGTAGTAAAGCTAATGCAGTGAGCTCGCAGTTGCGATCAGCAGTATTCTATAAGAAGGAAGTCAGCTCCCAGACGAAACTATGTTTACATCGGTCTGTTGTCAGACCAACTTTGCTTTACGGGAGCATAAGCTGGGTGGGCTCAGGATATCTTATTCATAAGTTGGAAGTAACAGACATGAAAATAGGAGGAATGATTGCTGGTACAAACAGGCGGGAACAATGGCAGGAGGGTACTCGGAATGAGGAGATAAAGGCTAATTTAGGAATGAACTCGATGGATGAAGCTGTACGCATAAACCGGCTTCGGTGGTGGGGTCATGTGAGGCTAATGGGAGGATAGGTTACCTAGGAGAATAATGGACTCTGCCATGGAGGGTAAGAGAAGTAGAGGTAGACCAAGACAACGATGGTTAGACACGGTTTCTAACGATTTAAAGATAAGAGGTATAGAACTAAATGAGGCCACAAGACCAGTTGCAAATCAAGGATTGTGGCGACGTTTAGTAAATTCACAGAGGCTTGCAGACTGAACGCTGAAAGGCATAACAGTCTATAATGATAATGTAATGTATGTATGTATTTATGTAGTTAACTGTAATTCACGGAGAATATTACACAGTGTATTGTTGTAGCTAATTGCTGTTACCTTCATGCCCAGAGCCAACGGCTGTAGCCGTGTTGAAACACCGGATTCCGTGACATCACATGGTACAAATCTCACATTTGGTCCTTATTGAAATGTACATCAATTTAAGATATTACCAAAATTTATTAGGATCAAGCTATTCAATACAATAGAATTAACAAAGTTAGGACTTACATCCTATTAAACTAAAATTTGAAGGGACATGTTTCGCCCTTTAAAAGGGCATCATCAGCCGTTTTACACTCATACTCAAAGATAAAAATCAGGATCCTGATTGTCATGGTAAAAAATATAAAATGAGAATCTAAGATTAGAGTGAAATTATACAATGTGAGAAATTGTTATGAGTTCTTAAATAATAATTTATTATTAAAACTTGATTTTAAATGTTTGCAAAGAAGAAGTTGAAGTTGGTATGATATTACACTAGTAATTTTAAAATGATTTTATAAATTAGACAAACTAGGCCTTAACCACATAATAAGAAGAAGGTCTATGGCTAAAGTTGCTGTATCAAAGTTCAATTGAAATTCGGCTGGAAGCAACTTGATTAACATGTTGAAGAGAAGGTTAATGGAACTTAGTAGCCGCTTGAGATGACATTGAAACTTTCTTGTTGAAAAGTCGTAGTATTTAACTGTAGTATGGCGCTATGTAGATTATAAAGTTGTATCCAACTAATCCATTAATCTCGTTATTTACGCAGTGGGTTCGCGGTCTCCGTAATTTTGTTGAAGGAGTTATAAAGAGTTCATAATTGAATGTTGCCGTATAGATCTTTGTTAACTCGTATACTGATAGTATACGAGAATATTCTTCTTCATATATTCCTTCAATAGTTAATCTATATTCAAAACTACAGCCAACAACAAGTAAGAATGTTCCCATTTAACTATCAGTATACGAGTTAACAAAGATCTATACGGCAACATTCAATTATGAACTCTTTATAACTCCTTCAACAAAATTATGGAGACCGCGAACCCACTGCGTAAATAACGAGATTAATGGATTAGTTGGATACAACTTTATAATCTACATAGCGCTATACTACAGTTAAATATTACGACTTTTCAACAAGAAAGTTTCAATGTCATCTTAAGCGGCTACTAAGTTCCATTAACCTTCTCTTCAACATGTAAATCAAGTTGCTTCCAGCCGAATTTCACTCGAACTTTGATACGGCAACTTTAGCCATAGACCTTCTTATTATTATGTGGTTAAGGCCTAGTTTGTCTAATTTATAAAATCATTTTAAAATTGCTAGTGTAATATCATACCAACTTCAACTTTTTATCTGCAAACATTTTAAATGAAGTTTTAATTGTAAATTATTATTTAAGAACTCATAACAATTTCTCACATTGTATAATTTCACTCTAATCTTATTTTCTCATTTTAGATTTTTACCATGACAATCAGGATCCTGATTTTTATCTTTGAGTATGAGTGTAAAAAGGCTGATGATGCCCTTTTAAAGGGCGAAACATGTCCCTTCAAATTTTAGTTTAATAGGATTGTAACTGTTCCACCTCATCCAAAACTCTTGGGGAGATGAAAGTTATTATCTTGGGACACATGAATATTAAATAAACTATTTGTGGCTTGCCCGCAAATTGCCACGCAAATAGAAACAATTAACATTCCATGGTTCCCCATTTCTCTATGTAATGTTTGGGCGCCGTGGTTACAGTTTTAAAGAAAACTGTAAACCAAAATTTATATTTAGTAGCATAGAGACTTATACTTAAATCACAGGGGTAGGATTTTAAATAATTAACCATTAAGTATCGCTTAAGAAAGAAAATTAACGCAATATAAAATACAAATGAATTTATTATACAAAAAAAATGAGATGAATCGGAAAAGTTTCCTTAAAGCGTGGAGGAATTTATAATTTACTGAATTTACTATTGCTTGCTTTATCTAATTGAAGATCACCAATTGCAGCTTCCGTTGAAGTCATCTGGTTTCCGTGGTTACTCGTTCTCTTCTTCTCGATGTTGAATTTGCTCCATGGACATCCTTCCTTCCTTCCTTCCTTCTCTGATATGGTACGGGCTATCTGGACTAGCACTCCCTGCTTGCCTAGTCTTTAAATTAGACATTGGCCCTATACTTGTAAAAACTGATCAGCGTTGATCGTATGAGGAGAAAATTCAGAGATATGAATTTTTCCATATTAGTAGAAATCTCAATCCAACTGAGCTATACTATTTATACGGTACAGACTTGTACCAAAATTCCGTAGACTTGAACTAAACATAGTTCTTCGTCCACAATATTTACTGAATATAACACAAGCCGTAAGCTTGTTTCGTGTCACGCAGATCCGATAACATTACCGCAGCTGAGTACTGTATCGAAGCGATAACACATTGTACAAAAGTAAGTATGTCGCAGAGCGACCACACACTGTTTCAAATATCAAATCACGTCGTTCAAAGTAGATGTTCACAGTAGAAGTAGTAGTGATGGAGTTCACGTAGTTAGGTTGTAACGTTGTAAGGTCGTAAGGTCCCGTTCCCGTGTTGAGAATCAGTATATATCTGGGCTCACCCCCACTCTTGGTAACAGTTCAATCTCAAAACTCATATACAACGAAGTATCTGATTCGATAGATCGAAGCATCAACTCCCTTTCTCTTCTTCCTCGACAAGTCCAGAAGGCGTGGCGATGATATAGCTGACCAGCTTGCAAGCCTCGTGCACCGGTCGCTGTTTACTAGCCTTGGTCATAAAATAAACCCATGACTCACGCAAAATCCCAAGCTTCAAGAATAACCCTCCGTATACACAAACATGAGATGAAATGAAAACAACTATGTCTCAACATATTGACCGTATTTACAACATAATGAATTCTTATCGTACATAATATAATAATTTAAATACTAAAACGATGTTATTATATATACAATTTGATTCCAAAAAGCCTTGATTACAAATGATTGACGTTGAATAAATATGTTATTACAAATTATTGCCGATGGCGGATAAACTTGATATCAAATGATATCGCGTAAAATGATATTATATTAAATTAGTAGGGCTGGAGAAGCCTGGACGGTTACGGGATGTAAGTCCTAACTTTGTTAATTCTATTGTATTGAATAGGTTGATCCTAATAAATTTTGGTAATGTCTTAAGAATGCCGTGACATCTCCGAAGTTAAGCAACGTTGGGCATAGTCAAGATTCGGATCGGTTGCCACGCGCTGTTGGTAGGGGAGCGGAAAGGAACTGGCCACCATACCGTACGTAAACTCTGGCTCAGACACACCTCTGCGAAGGTTCGGACCTGCCTTTGGGCAGAATACACCCGTACTTTCATGCCCTGGGAATAAAAATAAGAAATTACTAATTAAAGTTAATAAAGAATTTGTCTTTAAACCCCCTTTAAGTAGCGTGCACTGTACTTCTCCATGTTTTCCGTCGTAACCGTTGAGCACCGATCCGATAAAATTCTCTTGTAGGCCAAAAGGCATCCTTCAACATTGCAAGTACTCACTGGTGCACATTTTGAAAGATAAATTAACTGGGCGAGATATCTTCTGAGAGTTGATCTTGTTCTTCACCAAAGATCTTGTAAACAGAAAGAAAACTTGAATAACCTGTATTTCATTTCAAGACTGCATGGAATTCATTAGAAACTCTGAAACCAATAAATTTGTTTTGCCATGGGTCTACTAAATTTCAGTATTCATGTATTTTTAAAGTGGTAGGCAAGTTGTCTGTAGTTCCATAATGCTCCCTGCAATCCACGTAAAATCCCTGTGAATATAATCAGTATAGTTTACTAAATGCACTCTGAGAACCTCATACTGATGCTAGTGATTCAGGTAGAAAAAAAATTACTATTTACTTAACAGCTTCAAAATGTTAAAGTAAATAGCGGTGAAATGTTATTTAATCACGTTGGTACAGTATGTGTTAAAATTGTGTACCATCGTGTGCCACACATTGTTCATAGTGTTTCTGAAGATTATAGAACATGTTGATGAACAAAGATTGCTAGGACACAAAATATGATGTTACCTTCGTGTGTAATTTGGGAATACTTGTAAGCTGGTCATCTGTCCTGATGAAAAATTCTTCCAGCATGCCCCATACATAGGCACCTGGGGCTGTGAGCTCCGAGGAGCAGGAAGGATACAGGAATGGAGTTCCTTGAGAAAGTAGGCGTGTGTTGTTACAGAAGAGTAACTCCCATAGTGTGGACTGTAATTCCATTTTGCTGCATCTGTTTTCGTTGGACGGATAAGTTTCTGGCGTGATAACAACTGTGCAAGTCCCACACAAATGGGGTAATAATGAGGTCTCTGGGTTCAATCAATCAATCAATCAATCAATCAATCACTACTGATCTGCATTTAGGGCAGTCGCCCAGGTGGCAGATTCCCTATCTGTTGTTTTCCTAGCCTTTTCTTAAATTATTGCAAAGAAATTGGAAATTTATTGAACATCTCCCTTGGTAAGTTATTCTAATCCCTAACTCCCCTTCCTATAAACGAATATTTGCCCCAATTTGTCCTCTTGAATTCCAACTTTATCTTCATATTGTGATCTTTCCTACTTTTAAAGACACCATCCACACTTATGCGTCTACTGATGTCCTCCCACGCCATCTCTCCACTGACAGCTCAGAACATACCACTTAGTCGAGAAGCTCGTCTCCTTTCTACCAAGTCTTCCCAGCCCAAACTTTGCAGCATTTTTGTAACGCTACTCTTTTGTCGGAAATCACCCAGAACAAATCGAGCTGCTTTTCTTTGGATTTTTTCCAGTTCCTGAATCAAGTAATCCTGGTAAGGGTCCCATACACTGGAACCATACTCAAGTTGAGGTCTAACCAGAGACAAATATGCTCTCTCCTTTACATCCTTACTACAACCCCTAAATACTCTCATAACCATGTGCAGAGATCTGTACCCTTTATTTACAATCATATTTATGTGATTACCCCAATGAAGATCTTTCCTTATATTTATACCTAGGTATTTACATTGATCCCCAATGGGATCTTTCACCCCATCAATGCAGTAATTAAAACTGAGAGGACTTTTCCTATTTGTGAAACTCACAACCTGACTTTTATTTCCCATTTATCATCATACCATTGTCTACTGTCCATCTCACAACATTATCGAGGTCATTTTGCAGTTGCTCACAATCTTGTAACTCATACAGTCCAATACAGTCCAACTGACCTCCTGAATCCAGGATATCTGCTATATCTTGCTGGAATCCTACAAGTTGGGCTTCAGTGGAATAACCTTTCCTAAACCCAAACTGCCTTCTGTCAAACCAGTTATTAATTTTCCAAACATGTCTTATATAATCAGAAAGAATGCTTTCCCAAAGCTTACATACAATGCATGTCAAACTGACTGGCCTGTAATTTTCAGCTTTATGCCTATCACCCTTTCCTTTATATACAGGGGCTACTATAGCAACTCTCCATTCATTTGGTAAAGTTCCTTCATCCAAACAAAAATCAAACAAATACTTCAGATATGGTACTATATCCCAACCCATTGTCTTTAGTATATCCCCCGAAACCTTATCAATTCCAGCTGCTTTTCTAGTTTTAACTTTTGTATCTTACTGTAAATGTCATTGCTGTCATAAGTAAATTGTAATACTTCTTTAGTATTAGTCACCTCCTCTATCTGGACATTATCGTTGTAACCAACAATCTTTACATACTGCTGACTGAATACTTCTGCCTTTTGAAGATTCTCGCATACACACTCCCCTTGTTCATTAATTATTCCTGGAATGTCCTTCTTGGAACCTGTTTCTGCCTTAAAGTACCTATACATACTCTTCCATTTTTCCCTAAAATTAGTGTGGCCACCAATTATGCTTGCCCTCATGTTATCCTTAGCTGACCTCTTTGTTAGATTCAATTTCCTAGTAAGTTCCTTCAATTTCTCCTTACTTCCACAGCCATTTCTAACTCTATTGCTTTCCAACCTGCACCTCCTTCTTAGTCTCTTTACTTCCCTGTTATAATATAGTGGATCTTTACCACTCCTTACCACCTTTAAAGGTACAAACCTATTTTCACATTCCTCAACAATTGCTTTAAACCCATCCCAGAGTGTGTTTACATTTTTATTTACCGTTTTCCACCGATCATAGTTGCTTATTAAAAACTCCCTCATGCCTGTTTTATCAGCCATATGGTACTGCCTAACAGTCCTAATTTTAATCTCTTCCTTTCTTTCACATTTATTTTTAATTACCACAAAAACAGCTTCGTGATCACTAATGCCATCTATTACTTCGGTTTCTCTATAGAGCTCATCTGGTTTTACCAGCACCACATCCAGAATATTCTTCCCTCTAGTTGGTTCCATCACTTTCTGAATCAGGTGCCCTTCCCATATTAACTTATTTGCCGTTTGTTGGTCATGCTTCCTGTCGTTCGCATTACCTTCCCAATTGACATTTGGTAAATTGAGATCACCCGCTATGATCACGTTCCTTTCCTTATCGTTTCCCACATAGCTGATTATCTTATCAAATAATTCTGAATCAGCATCTGCGCTACCCATTCCTGGTCTGTACACTCCAAAGACATCTAGTTGCCTATTATCTTTAGAAATGAGCCTTACCCCTAGAATTTTGTGCTTGTCATCTTTAACTTTTTCGTAGCTTACAAATTCTTCTTTCACGAGAATGAATACTCCCCCTCCTACCTTTCCTATCCTATCTCTACGATACACCCTCCAGTTCCGTGAGAAAATTTCTGCATCCGTTATATCATTTCTCAGCCATGATTCAACTCCTATTACAATATCTGGTAAGTATATATCTATTAAATTACTTAATTCTATTCCTTTCTTTACAGTACTTCTACAGTTGAGCACTAACAGTTTTTATGTCATCCCTACTTGATTTCCAGTTCCCTGTTCCCTTGACACCGCTGCCTAGCGCACCCTGTTTCCCTGAATGTACCTCCCTATAACCCTTGTAAACAAATTTCCTTATATGTACCAGTGCGGTTTAAGTGAAGGCCATCTGAGCGCAGATTCCTATCTCCTACCTACTCATTAGGATTTAGAAATTTCACTCCCAGTTTCCCACATACCCACTCCATAGTCTCATTTAAATCCCCAATCACTTTCCAGTCAGTATCCCTCCTACACAGTATTCCACCGATAACAATCTCCGCTTCCCTAAACTTCATCCGTGCTGCATTTACCAGATTCCACACATCCCCAACTATGTTGGTACATATACCTGCTTGTCTTACTTTGTTAGTACCAATGTGAAACACTACCACTTTCTCCTTTCTCTCCTCCTTATCTTCTACTTTCTTCAACATCTGTCTTAACCTAATTCCTGGATAACACTCTGCCCTGGTACCCTTTCCTCCACACACTTTCCCGACATGTCTAACAATAGAATCCCCCATGACCAGAGCCTCAACCCTACCCACCTCATTTGATCCCTTCCCCTCCTGGTCAGTCCTATCTTTCCTGACAGCTGCAGAAGCTACTTCCTCCTCCCTTTTCTCCATCCCATGCCCCTGTTCCACCTGTCTTTTCCTATCCACTACTCCACATTTCCCTTCCCTACATCTTCCCTTTCTCCTACTTCCAAACTTCTCGGCAACAGTTCCCTGTTCCTCATCTTCCCTCGGTTGTTCTACCTGCAGTGACTCGTACCGATTTCTCACTGACACCTGTCCTGAATTTTGATCCTGAATGGAGCCCTTAGCCTGCAATCTCCTTTCCCTTAAAACATTAGACCACCTGTCTTCCACAATTCCCCCATTTCCTTCCAATCCCTCTATTTCACCTACTGTATCCTGTACATTGTTTGGAGGCCTACTTTCCTTTCTGTCCTCTGAGAGTATCCTAATTATCTCCCTCAAGCTCTCCATCTCCTCCCTCATACTCCTTAATGCCTGGCCACACCCACAGTTCCTACACTCGCACTGCTTAGGCATTTTTTTACTAAATAATGAAAAGAAAAGGAAAAATAAGATAACTTATTCTGTGCAAAATAAAAATGAAAGGAAAGAAATATTGTCTAGGTTAGTTCACAAAGAACACATGACTGTAAATTATTTAATATAAACTGCTACTACACTACAATACTACTTAATTGTACTATTTTTATTCCTACAACACGCAAACACGATGAAAATTGCTATTAATTACTGGAAGCAGAGAATAATACACAAGAATTACACCATTCTTAATGGCAGTTAAGTCTACCCTAATTACAACAACAGAATTTTAGTAAGAGAGTTACAACAGATACCACAGAAACGGTACTATACTATACAAATATTTCACAGTAATAGAATAAACACACTACTTTCTAATAAGATGCTATAATACACTGCGATAATTTTAAACTACGTTCAGGGATATTCTAATTACAACAGGTTATTACCAAGAAAAAAACAGAAAAGAAAATTACCATTAAAATTCGAAATTCGCAAAACTACTCAAAATTATGGAATAGGCACTCTTAATTTCTAATAAGTTACTATACTACACTACAATAATGTTTAAACTACATTCGGACGTATACTAGCTTCTTACTAAGCACAAATAGAAATGAAAATTCCATTTAGGGCTAACTTTAGATATTCGCAAGAACTACCGGTAGGTACGGTACTCAAAGATTACCAACAAAGTTAAACATGTATACAGATTAATATTAGTACTACTCTGTCCTATATGCTGTAAAGAAATGAAACCTGCTGTTTGCACAAAAATACACACGAATTTAACAGGCAAGATACTATCTAATATACTGTATCTACAATATCTACACTACAATTCCATCGTCAAGGGGGTGAATTTTTAAAATGAGTGTATCTATACTCAAAAACTTAACAGTTTAAAGACGTGAAACTTGGTATTTGGAATCTTTGTTTTCAGAAATTCCTCTTAAGGGAGCTGCAAAAAAGTTAAAGGGGGGTTGAATATCTTTTATGAGGATACTTATATGTTATGTTATGTTACAGATATGAAAATTGGTATTTGGAATCTCCTTTAAAAATAAACACGTATATTTTTGTTTTTTGAAAAATCCAATTAATGGGGGGTGAACAGGAGTGACAAATGGGATGAATTTTTAAAAAGACTTTATGTACAGTATATCTCAGAAACGTAACATGTTACAGGCATGAAAATTAGTATTTGGAATCTCCTGTAAAAGTAAAAAGACATAGATAATTTGTTTCTGGAAAATCCACTTAAGGGAAACTGAAAAATGGGGTGAACATTTAAAATGAGCATATCTACAGTACATCTCAAAAACTGAAGATGTTACAGACACAAAAAATTGGTATTTTTAATCTCCTTACTGTAGTCTCTCCGTAATTCAAGGCGGTTGGGAACGAGACTACCTCGAACTATTGAAAAATTGGGACGAAATTACACAAACAAACCTGTATAAATGAATCGGTTACTTATATTAAAAATTACAGCACAGTAGTTTTAGAAACATACAGATTGTCTGGCACTGAAAGAAGTTATCAAGAAAATAAAAACCTACTTAAGTTAAACATTGTAGAGCCTATTTCAGTAGTGATGAAAACAAAAACACACATTTCATTACATTTAAAAAAAAATTGTCAATTGTCCTCTGTTTTAACGAACTGCACAGTTTCCAAGCAGCAGTGTCACGCCACCATCTAAACAGAAAGTCTTCTGTCAAGATTCCCTCATAATAACAAATACAGTGAAAACGTACACCTCTTGGTAACTTTGGACCAGTATGAAAAGAAAAACATGCACTATGTGACAACCAAACAATTTAAGTAACCTCCTCAGTTAGAACATCACAAATTAAAAGCAGTTTTCAGTGCAGTCACAAGTCAACATGTTGGTCCTCCATGAATCCTAAGGCACTCTTCAATGTCACGGAGCATGCTCTGCCAAATCCTTGAGGACAAATGGTCCTACTCCTCAATGGCAGTATCTCTTTAAGGTTTGATTTGTTAGTAGTAGATGTTGACAATTGGAAATTGCTCTTTCAAAAAAAAGGTCCATGCCTGCTCTCTGCATTTCATGTCCAGGGAAGATGCTGACCAGTCCATTTTGCAGATTCCGTGTCCCTCTAGGTATCCATTCACAGCTGCTACACAATGAGGAAAAGTCTTATAGCACTGTAGAGTAAACCCATCTTATACAGTCTCTGAAAAACCACTTACTAAGTTTCCTCAAATGTGAACCAGTGGTATACAGTGGCCAAACATGATGCCTGCCCAGAATAGTGCTGAACCTCCAAGCTGTTGGTGATGTTCTTCTGAGAATGATTCATTGTAATGCTCCCTCTTGCCCTCCATATGTGGTGAACAGTGTTCTGGACCGTTGATTTCATGTCCAAGTCTGATAGGCTCTAGCCCATAGAACACGAGCCACCCTGTGATTACAACTGATAAACTTCATCTTAGGCTCCATATTGACACAATTACTAATACCCTGTGATGTCAAAGTGGAGGAGTCCTGAGGAGTCTTCTTGAATACAGCCCCCATCATGGATTCTATTGCACACAGTTTGGGGGTACTTAACTCATGTGGTGTCTCGAAGCTTATGGTGCAGAGTTGTAGCTGTATATGTAGGGTGTCTAATTGCAGATGTGCATATATACTGGTCGTCAGCTGCTGCTGTTTTGCATGGCCAGACCACACAATATTAATCTGCTACTGAATGGGTGTCTTGGAACATTTTCCACAACCTGGAAAATATTGGCAATGTCAGCTTGTCTCATGTTCTGTTGTATCAAAGTGATGATTCTGATGTAATCTGCCATAGGCGGTGCGTAGAAGTGAGGCACACTGACGAGCTTGCTTGACGTCACCTTAGCTCTACTGTACTGGATTTGTTTACCAGTCATGAGTCAAATACCCCTAGCTGTGAAGAAGGCAAGGTTGTCACGATTTAAACAACGTACTTACTATCCAACCGTAATTGAAACATAAATATTAGACAGTGTTGGGTGGGAAAACTGAAAATATGCTTAACTTTGATGATTGTATTTGAGAAGGATGAAATAATGACTTCAGTGTTGAATTTCGTAACACTAGCTGGTGTGTGTAACTGCTTTAACCCAAATTTGGAACTACTGGTGACATTTTCTTGCAACTAAATTTGTCTGTAAAACAAACTTCTGAGAAAAAAAATTATAAATATAATACCTTGAACATTGATGTAATGAGTCTGTAACTTTCTAAGTACGTATTCACAATCACTGAATACATTTTTATAAAAATATCACAAAAAATGACAAAGATAGGATATTTTTTCAATAAATAAACAAACTTAAAGTACACAGGGAACTCTAAAGAACTATTGGGCAGCATCCTAGCCAGCAGAGAATGAGTTAATTAAACTGTTTACTATTTAACTGTATTGTCTCGGAAGTAATTATCAGTTTTAACTCTTTTAGGTCTTTAGATATAACGCCTAGATGCCTCTAGTGTGACGGAACTGCCAGACTGTGTTTTAAGGTCAGTCTCTCGTGTGTAGTATTCAGATTTCAACGTGTATGAGGTACTCATACACTAAAAACTGACGCTTTATTTTTCAAATTTTGCAGCTCAGATTTATGGGAATATTGAACTATTGAGACTGAAAATACCGAGACTCTACTGTATTCAAAAAATTTTGGTAAGGATTGTCACAGGGCCAGAAAAGAATCTACATTATGAGTCTAGTCAGGGAAAATCTTTTTAAATCTGTCCCTCATCAGAACAGTGTGGTGTGAAACAGTTTTTACATCTCTGCAAGGTGTCAGTTTTGAGATAATGGAGAAATCTCCAACCTTATTAATTAATTATTAATTTGTAATGACAGTTATAAGCTACAAATTTCATTTTTGTTCCGTATTGAAGTACAATTATAAGAAATAAATTGACAAGAGGGTCCACTTTTTCAATACAATATATCAAGTAAATAATATTACATCAGTCTTGGGACTAGTTTCAGCCATCTTCAGCCAAATACAAATTAAACACATTATGTGATAACTAAAACATATGTATACCAGACAAAGACAATGTTGCAGGAATAACTGTAACATTAAAACACATATCTTAAAAGAATTATGGTTGTGATCTTCCTGTCATAATATGATGTCTCTAAGTTGACTTAGGACCTCAGGCAAAGAAGTAAATCTGGCAATGATAGCCAGAATTAGGAATGAATAAATATACAGACAAGAAATTAAAAAGGAGAAAAATGATTTATGAGACTCACCTCTGTAGTGAAATGTACAGTACAGTATATCTAATGTCTGATGTAGAACAAGCACTGACATGCTGGAGGAATCAGGTAGGCCATGTAAACAAAGGAGTGGATAGGGACCAAGCACTGACTTCTTGTAGGAAGCAGGCAGTGTAAACAAAGGAGTAGATAGGGAGAGGAGGGGAGGGGGTAAAGAAGGGAAGGGAGAAGGGATGTCTAAGGTAGGGCTGGAGGATGCAGAAAGAAAGACTGCTGCTGAGAGGGGAATTTAAAGAGATTATGCAAGAAAGAATTATTTTTATCTGAGACATGATTACTAAAGATAGGAATTAAAAGGTCAATTAAAATGTTTGATTTCTCTGAAATTTCATTTAGATTGAAGTTAGGATTGAAAAACCGTTCCAGATGGATAAAACAATTTTCCGTAATATTGAGCAGGGGACCTTTTCATATAAATTTGAGAATTCATGTCTTGGTTGATATTACGGAACTTATAGTTAGTATCACCCATGTGCTGTCCCATGGCCAAAAATCTATTAGCTGGGCTGAGTGGCTCAGACAGTTGAGGCGCTGGCTTTTTGACCCCAACTTGGCAGGTTCGATCCTGGCTCAGTTCGGTGGTATTTGAAGGTGCTCAGCCTTGTGTCAGTAGATTTACTGGCATGTAACAGAACTCCTGCGGGACTAAATTCGGACACCTTGGCATCTCCAAAAACTGTAAAAGTAGTTAGTAGGACGTAAAGCAAATAACATTATAAAAAATTTGTTATATTTCAGGGTGTTAACATGTTCTAAGTATCTTCTATGGAAGCTCGTACCTGTTTGACCAACATAAGATGCGTCACAATTATTGCAATTGAGTCTATAAACACCTGACTTAGTGAACTTATTGCTATGATTATTAGAATTGGTATTGTGTAAAATATCAGTGTTTCTGTTACAAGTTTTGAAGGCTGTTTTGACGTCATGCTTTTTAAATATATTTGTGATGTGATTTAGTAGACTTGTTTGTTATTAAACGTAAAAGTAGATAAAAAAATTGTTCTGAGTTTTTTCTTTTGTGAAGGTGGTTGAATTGCAAGCTGTCCACTTCATGGCCGTATCGATGAGTTTAATCAACAAATTAATCTAAAAAGCCACCTAATCGATACTTTATTTCTTTTGCCTTTGGCAAACTTAAAAATACATTAACAAACACAGTACATGTTTCGACCACTTAGTGGTCATCCTCAGCTGTATATAAAAAAAATATTTTAAAAAATCTTAGATGATAACATTTAAAAGCAAGCACATTGGATCTTATAACTATATCCCATGGGAATCCAAAAACTATTGTTCTAGATGCTTTAAATGAAATGGAAGATGGGGGGGGGGGGGGGTTGGGGGTAAGGAGATTTATGTGAATGATACTTAAATTACAGTTTCGTTTACAATTGTGTTTAAAAACTTAAATGATGAAAAACGTATTTAAAATATTTAAAAGCGTCTATGGTAAAAAAATTTTTGATAAAATTAGGTGGCGTGATTAAAAGTTCGTGTTTGTAACAATCTTCAGGCATTTGTGAGAAAATAACTTAATTAAAATTCGCGTCTATGGTGCTGTTAAACACTTTGTTTTTAATAAACACACTTAAAATATTCTAAAGTGTCTATGGTAAGCCACTTATTAAAAAAAAAAAAACACTTGTGCTTGAATGAAAGTTTATGTTAGATGCACCAGTCTTCAGGTATTTATTGTTTATATTTGATAACTTCCTTGAGTGATATTCTTGTGGTTAAAAGGCCGTGTTGACTGTTTAACGTCCGAGAATTGCTCTTCGGAATGTGATAAAAGAATTTGTGTTAGTCGTTTAACTTGTTAAAACCCTGTGGTGGCTTCTGTTATACAAAATGGCGATCTGATTCGGGCAGCTTGCCTCGCGATCTTATCTGGCAAATGTTAATCCGCGTTGCCTTGGAGAACTTTTTTTTTTTTTTTTTTCTAGGGGCTTTACGTCGCACCAACACAGATAGGTCTTATGGCGACGATGGGATAGGAAAAGCCTAGGGGTTGGAAGGAAGCGGCCGTGGCCTTAATTAAGGTACAGCCCCAGCATTTGCCTGGTGTGAAAATGGGAAACCACGGAAAACCACGGAAAACCATCTTCAGGGCTGCCGATAGTGGGATTCGAACCTACTATCTCCCGGATGCAAGCTCACAGCCGCGCGCCTCTACGCGCACGGCCAACTCGCCCGGTCCTTGGAGAACTGCCTTCGTGCACGACCTAGTGTGATAGCGAGGCAAGCTGCCCGAATCAGATCGCCATTTTGTATAACAGAAGCCACCACAGGGTTTTAACAAGTTAAACGACTAACACATATTCTTTTATCACATTCCGAAGAGCAATTCTCGGAAGTTAAACAGTCAACACGGCCTTTTAACCACAAGAATATCACTCAAGGAAGTTATCAAATATAAACAATAAATACCTGAAGACTGGTGCATCTAACATAAACTTTCATTCAAGCACAAGTGTTTTTTGTTTTTAATAAGTGCCTTACCATAGACACTTTAGAATATTTTAAGTGTGTTTATTAAAAACAAAGTGTTTAACAGCACCATAGACGTGAATTTTAATTAAGTTATTTTCTCACAAATGCCTGAAGATTGTTACAAACACGAACTTTTAATCACGCCACCTAATTTTATCAAAAAGAATTTTACCATAGACGCTTTTAAATATTTTAAATATGTTTTTCATCATTTAAGTTTTTAAACACAATTGTAAACGAAACTGTAATTTAAGTATCATTCACATAAATCTCCTTACCCCCAACCCCCCCCCCCCCATCTTCCATTTCATTTAAAGCATCTAGAACAATAGTTTTTGGATTCCCATGGGATATAGTTATAAGATCCAATGTGCTTGCTTTTAAATGTTATCATCTAAGATTTTATTTTTATATACAGCTGAGGATGACCACTAAGTGGTCGAAACATGTACTGTGTTTGTTAATGTATTTTTAAGTTTGCCAAAGGCAAAAGAAATAAAGTATCGATTAGGTGGCTTTTTAGATTAATTTGTTGAAGGTGGTTGAAGTTTGGTGTACATGTGTATTAATGATTTTCTCTATAAAGGAGCTGTTGTGGCCATTAAATTTAGCTATACTGCAAATGGTGTTTAATTATTTTATAAGTTCATTTGAATAACAATTATTTCACATTTGACAATACCATTTATCAGCAAAATAGGTTAGCTATGGGATCGCCAGCATCAAGCATCCTAGCTGAAATCTATCTGGTTTAGAACATGCCTAAATTAATAACAATAACATCTTTAGTTGCTATTGATGCTTTCACGGCCCGTACTTATGGCTATGATACTGTGTAGGCTTTTGGACTTATGCCGAGTCAAGAAAATAAGGTGAAATTCTTTATGTTTCGCAGAGAACTGTGGTCTGCATCCTGAGAAGAAATCTTGACTGTCCACGAGAAAGGCTTCTTAAACAATGACTCTTTAAATTTAGACATTATAATAGAAGTGGAAATGGTACGTTCATTCACCAACAGATGGCTCACAGGACGTGGCATAGCGCTAGCACTCGAAGCAGAAGCTGACCTGAACCATCAGAATCAGTCTAAGAGGTTCACATAACATGTGTACGTAACAAATGACATCGACAGGTATATGACATAGACACAAGCCTGGAATGAAACATCTGGCGATTAGGAACGTACGAATTTGGAAAACACCGAGACGAAAGAACAATAGTGAAGGGACAGGGAAGGGAACTACCTACGTAAATTCTTAATGGCTGGCAACCAGGTATTACTTAATTGATAGCCGGTGACCCTGTTGAAATAGGATTTCTACGTGTTTCCACGGCTTCCCATATAATCCTGGACCTGTAGTGTCTAGTGTGGGTAAGAGCTCGAGCATCTTGGAACATGACATCATGACCCGATGATAGAGCATGCTCAGTTATTGCTGATTTGTCTTATTGGTTGAGACGAATATTACGTTCATGTTCCTTGATACGGGTACCAATGGACCGGCATCTTTGGGCGATGTATACCTTACTACAAGTACCCCAGGATGTAAAAGTGGTGACAATTTGTCCTTAGTTTTACTCAGACTGTGAGCAATTTTAATGGCAGTGCCAAACATGGTTTTTATATTGTGTTTGCAGAGGACCTTTCAATTCGATCTGTGGTGTTGTGAATGTAAGGCAAGTAATTAGTTCCATTCACTTCTCCCTTCTGTGAGCTTTGCTTGGTCATTTCTCGGGGATGCAGGGCTTTATGAATCTGCAAATAACTATAACCATTAACCTTGAACACGACTTTGATCGTGTCCATCTCCACCTGGATTTTTGATGGCTCACAAATTCATCTTGCCCTCTTGGCGAGTGTCGTGAGAATGCCTTGTTTTTGTGCTGGATGGTGGTGAGAATCTGCATGAAGATAGCGATTTGTGTGGGTAGGCTTACGATAGACGGTATGTCCTAAGGAGCCGTCCGGTTTCTTCCTTACTAGAATATTCAAGAAAGGAAGGCAACCTTCCGACTCCATCTCCATAGTGAATTTAATTGAAGGATGTTGCTGATTTAGGTGGTTTAGAAATAGATGAAGTTTCTCAGGACCTTCTGTCCAGACCACAAATGCATCATCAACATACCTCCACCATATCATAGGTTTGACGGGCACCGAAGCAATAGCCTCCTCCTCAAAATGCTCCATAAAGAAATTAGCCACTACGGGCGAAAGTGGACTTCCCATAGCCACTCCGTCTGTCTGTTTGTAAAAATTCCCACCTCACAAGAAATAGCTGGAAGTCATGCAGTGGTAAATGAAATGAAATGGCGTATGGCTTTTAGTGCCGGGAGTGTCCGAAGACATGTTCAGTTTGCCAAGTGCAGGTCTTTTGATTTGACGCCGGTAGGCGACCTACACGTCGTGATGAGGATGAAATGATGATGAAGACGACACATACACCCAGCCCCCCGTGCCAGTGAAATTAACCAATGATGGTTAAAATTTCTGACCCTGCCGGGAATCGAACCTAGGACTCCTGTGACCAAAGGCCAGCACGCTAACCATTTAGCCATGAAGCCGAACATGCAGTGGTAAAATAGCTTAGTAATGTCCTCAGGGAACAGGTGTTCAATGAGAGACATGACCGAGTCAATCGGCACTTTATTGAACAAGGACTCCACATCAAAACTCACCAAAAGTGCATTAGGTTGAAGGGTTATACTTGACAGCTTGTTGACGAAATACCAAGAGTCCCTGACGTATGATTCAGTTCGTCCTGTGTGTGGCTGAAGCATTTTGCTTAGGTATTTAGCCAGAACATACGTAGGAGTACCTATCGCACTAACAATAGGTCTGAGGGAAACATCTTTTTTATGGATCTTAGGCAGTCCATATAATCTAGGTGGCACTGCATCCCCCAGGGACAGATGTTTAGCCTCCCCTTTTGGAATTGGAGATTGCCTTAAGAGCTTCACGGTGGCGTTAGACACACAAGTGGTGGGGTCACGTGAGCTCATTCTGTAAACAGGCTCTGACAG
This sequence comes from Anabrus simplex, assembly GCF_040414725.1. Lineage (NCBI taxonomy): Eukaryota > Metazoa > Arthropoda > Insecta > Orthoptera > Tettigoniidae > Anabrus > Anabrus simplex. The sequence goes on from NC_090265.1 coordinate 1,577,847,004, forward strand.
TATAGCCGAAATTTATTCTTATACTCGTCAGTGTCCATAACCACGTTGATATATTCTCCTGGCCTTCGGTGTATTTAACATGTGCTTCAGTTTCACACAGTTGGGAATGATGTTATGGTCCCTGCATCTCAGTAGAAAGCACAAAGAAGAAAGAAGAATAGACTTCTTTCTCCTTAATTTGCTGAATTTTGAAGCCTTCTTCAAAGTATCCTCCCCATAGAGGTTTTTAATGTTGCCATTGATGCTTTTGCAGCCCGTACTTATAGACATGATACCATATAGGCTTTTGGGCTTATGCCGTGTCAAGAAAATAAGGTGAAATTCTTTGCGTTTCGCAGAGAACTGTGCTCTGCGTCAGTCGAGATTTCTTCTGATGATGCAGAGCACAGTTCTCTGCGAAACGTAAAGAATTTCACCTTATTTTCTTTTCTTATTTACTTGACACAGCATAAGCCCAAAAGCCTATACAGTATAACATCTTTACTAATATTTTTTGGACGAGATGTGTGGATGACACTCTTGTGATCATGAACGAAAGTGCAACTGATGTCATCACCACTCTATCCAATCTTAATCACATTGACCCACATATCTAATGTACACTACAATCAGGAACGATAAAAAACTCAAGTATTTAGATCTAATGATCATCAGACAACCTGGTTCATTGAGCTACAAGATTTTTAGAAAATTAACACATACCGCTAACTCAGTCCATCATGATTCCATACACCCACATGCCTATAACTGTGCAACATACCATAGTATGGTACACCATGCTTTTAGCATCCCGCTGTTTTTTTTTTTTTAAAAACTTAGAAACAAATTAAACACCATTCGCAGTATAGCTAAATTTAATGGCTACAAACAGCTCGTTTATAGAGAAAAAATCATTAATAAACATTAACACCAACCTTCAACCACCTTAAAAAAAGAAACAACAATTTTTTATCTACTTTTACGTTTAATAATAAACAAGTCTACCGAATCACATCACAAACATATTTCAAAAGCATGTGGTCAAAATATCCTTCAAAACTTGTAACAGAAACATACATTTTACACAAAACCAATTCTATTAATCATAACAATAAGTTCACCAAGTCAGGTGCTTATAGACTCAATTGTAATAATTGTGACTTATCTTATGTTGGTCAAACAGGTAGGAGCTTTCATACAAGATACATAAAACATGTTAACGCCCTGAAATATAACAGATTTTCGGCCGTGGGACAGCACATGGGTGATACTAATCGTAAGTTCACCAATACCAACCAAGACATGAAAATTCTCAAAGTTATGAAAAAGGCCCCCTGCTCAATACTATGGAAAATTGTTTTATCCATCTGGAACAGTTTTTCAATCCTAACTTGAAGTTTCAGAGAAATCAAACATTTTATTTGACCTTTTAATTCCTGTCTTTAGTAATCCTGTCTTAGATAAAAATAATTCTTTCTTTTATAATCATTTAAATTTCCCTCTCAGCAGCAGTCTTTCTTTCCGCATCCTCCAGCCCTACCTTAGACACCCCTTCTCCCTTCCCTCCCCCTTACCTTCCCCTCCTTTCGTTACCCATTCCCCTCCTCTCCCTATCTAAACCTTTGTTTACACTGCCTGCTTCCTACAAGAAGTCAGTGCTTGGTCCCTATCCACTCCTTTGTTTACATGGCCTACCTGATTCCTCCAGCATGTCAGTGCTTGTTCTACATCAGACATTAGATATACTGTACTGTACATTTCACTACAGAGGTGAGTCTCATAAATCGTTTTTCTCCTTTTTAATTTCTTGTCTGTATATTTATTCATTCCTAATTCTGGCTATCATTGCCAGATTTACTTCTTTGCCTGAGGTCCTAAGTCAACTTAGAGACATCATATTATGACAAGAAGATCACAACCATAGTTCTTTTAAGATATGTGTTTTAATGTTACAGTTATTCCTGCAACATTGTCTTTGTCTGGTATACATATGTTTTAGTTATCACATGATCTGTTTAATTTGTATTTGGCTGAAACTAGTCCCAAGACTGATGTAATATTATTTACCTGATATATTGTATTGAAAAGGTAGACCCTCTTGTCAAGTTATTTCTCTTGTAATGACAGGTCGGCTGTATGTATTGCAATACCAATAATTTCTATTGCAATTATTTCTGACTCTTTACTTCCCCCAATGGATGGGGGCTGTATAATACATCCACGCTATCCCCAGCCTGTTATGTGAGACGATTGAAAGGGGAACCAAGGGCTGTCAACTTGGGAGCATGGGTTGACGACCATGGTTCCCATTTGACATTGCTTCTGCTTCCTTGTGTGAGGTTCCTCATGTTCATCTTTCCTATCTGACCATCCTTGGTGAGCTCCTGTTCTCTTCCAACCCCAGTGGTATTAGGTTTGCTAGGCCTGGGGAGTCTTTCATTTTCACGCCTTTCATGGCTCTTTCCTGTCTTTTTTCCCATACCATCATTCTTCGAAGTGTCGGACCTCTTCCATTTTCCTCCTGATTAATGTTAATAGAGGATGTCGGGAGATAGTAGGTTCGAACCCCACTGTCGGCAGCCCTGAAAATGGTTTTCCGTGGTTTCCCATTTTCACACCAGGCAAATGCTGGGGCTGTACCTTAATTAAGGCCACGGCCGCTTCCTTCCCACTCCTAGCCCTTTCCTGTCCCATCGTCGCCATAAGACCTATCTGTGTCGATGCGACATAAAGCAACTAGCAAAAAAAAAATTAAAAATAGAGGATGGTTGCTGTGTTATACTTCCCAAGTTTCTCGTCAGGCCATGGGGGTTCAAAGTACTGCTAACAGGTGTTGTTATATGACTTTCCCCACTGGGCCGTCAGACCGCTTAGCTGTTGACTTTGCTATGCTAACATACCACTATGGCCTCGCAGGAAATTCTGGTTTGCCTGGTTTCCAAATTATTACTATAATCTATCAGTTTCATGTCCATATTGATAATTTGAGTACACAGGTATGAAGGATGAGTTTTCCACATAATCAATACTTTATTTTACAAAGTGTTTAGAATATTTACATTAAAAGATAGTACCAGTTTCGACCTGTAAACAGGTCATCACCAGCTGTTGATGAACCTGCTTAATAGCGATTATGCAGAATAAAACACTATTAAAATTACACAAGAATGTCTCTATTTTATTCTCATTACATTATCATTATAGAATTTTATTAAGTGTATGGCTTTACAGATACAACACACAGTGATTTTGAAGAACAAACTATATATTTATATCCAGGTTATTTATATAGCTAACTGTCTGTGGAAGCGCATGAGCAAAGTCACTGATATCACCACTGTACTTGCTTTTCGGACATTCGCTGATAATGTGCAGGATGGTCTGCTTGGAGGCACCAGAGTCGCAGGTAGGCGTAGGAATGCTTTTCCACTTGTAGTGGAAATTTGCGCAGTTACCATGGCCCGATTTTATCCTGTTAAGAGTAGACCAGGTTTTCCGAGGAAGCTCAAATCCAGGTGGCAGTGACGGTCGTATGTGTGGCTAAGTTGACTCGGGCGTAGTATCTTTTCTTCCCTGCCATTCCTTAGTAATATTGAAGTTGGTATTCTTTAGTTCTATTGCAGTTCTTATTGGTGGATTTTGGGACCTTAGACGATTCAGATGAACATCGGCGATGTCGTTATATATTGGTAATTGGAGATTATTTATTAATTTCTTAAATTCCCTGAGGAGAGTGTTTTTACGTTGAAGATCTGGTGGGGAGATATGGCTGAGAATAGGTAGACAATATGTGGGTGTAGACCTTATTGTGCCAGTGACGAGATGCATCGTGGTGTTGAGCTGCATATCTATGAGGTTGGTGTGAGGGCTATTCAACCAAACAGGAGCGCAGTACTCGGCAGCCAAGAACACAAGTCCCAAAGCGGTGCATCGGAGTAAAGTTGCTGTTGAACCCCAAGTTGTACCACATAATTTCTGGATTTCGTTGTTGCAAGTTCTTACTTTGGATTGGACGTTACGAAAGTGTTGTCTAAAGGAGAGTGTTCTCTCTAAGGTAACTCCTAGGTATTTAGGGAATGTATTATGTCTCAATAACTGATTTCCAATGTACACCTGCAATTGTTTGTTAGCCATCTTGCTGTTTAGATGGAAGCAGCATACTTCTGTTTTATTGGCATTAAGTGTAAGTCTCCACAATTTAAAATACTGTACCAACACTTTTATGTCGTCCATTAAGGTCATCTCGGATTTCTCGAATGTTGTGTCTCTGGTAGCAATAGCCCAATCATCGGCATATCCACATTTTCTTGAAAATATGGCAGGCATGCCTGAGATATATAGGCTAGATAAGATTGGAGCAAGAACAGAACCCTGTGGAAGTCCATTATTTAGTGATCTTGTGGTGCTCACAGAATTCCCCATATGTACTTGGAAAAGTCTTTGGCTTAACATATTATTCAAGAGCTGGGCAGTCATCTTACATAGTATCACCTTCAGAAACTTGAAGAGTAGGCCGTCCTTCCAGACTGTATCATAGGCTGCTGTCAGATCAATAAAAGCTACTAATGTCTTAAGCTTTCTCTGTTAGCCTGCTTTGCTTCTGTTCGGTCTGAATCCTGCCTGCTCCACTGGGATTTTCTCGAGGATCTGTGGGCCAATTCTATTGAGAAGGAGCCTTTCTAGTAATTTATGTCACATTAAGCAGGGCAATAGGTTGATAGCTCTCTGGTTTATCGCTGGCTTTGCCTTTCTTCAAGATGGCTATGATCTTTGTTTCTTTGAATAGCTTTGGCAATTGCCCACTCTGTCGGATGTTCGTGAAGAAGATGGACACCCATACTCTAGCTCTATCCCCACAATGAGTGATAAATTTTGGGTGAATACCATCCACTCCTGGTGCTTTGCCTGGCTTGATATCAGCAATTGCAATAGTTATCTCATTCTCAGTAAAAGGTCTGGAGTACTCCGATATATCTGGGACACTGTCCTTCAGGATTTTCAGATTCTTCTTTATTCGTTTCGTGAATACTTTATCCCTGCTACTTTTGGATGTCGTGACTATATGAGATGCAATTTTGTTAGGGTGAATTTCTGAATTTATTCGTGTAATGGGTTTTCCATCCCCCAGCTTCCTGAGAAGGGACCAAGCTTCACGACTGGATTTTGTGAAGTCAAGAGATTCAACTTTTGAAATACACTTTTGTCTTCTTGCAGAATCTAAGCTATGTAAAAGTTGATCTGCAATTTCGTAATCACCACTATCAATGTATTGTTGATAAAGATTATCTGCTTCCTCGCTCCATCCAGGGATATACTCTCTACGAAAGCCGCTAGGGATGTGCTTTTTTGCTGTAGATATCACTGCTCCCACGAATCTCTCATATCCTGTGCTTGTTGGTGGTACCTTTCGCAAAACATTGTCAAGGTCCTCTGTAAAGGCAGACCAGTTAGCTTTACTGAAGTTCCAGCGTGGTTGTTGGGTAGTTGAAACTAGAGGAATCTGGATTCCAAGCTCATAGAGGACTGGTCGGTGCTGGCTATGAGGAAAGTCTGTGAGCACTTTCCTGATGATTGGTAAGGATTTATCCTCTTTGTTTCTAGACACAAAGCATAGGTCAGGGCAATACTCTAATCTCCATGCTGCAGATCTAAAAGTACCTCGATCCTTGGCGTCAAAAACATGGAAAAGATCATTCATTTTAACCCAACCCATTAGCGCCTCTCCATTGTCGTCATTGGTTCTATAATTCCACTCCTGATGAAGGCTGTTGAAGTCTCCTACATAGACAGCTGGGTGCGGATGCACATCTAAAACTTGACTAGGCCACTTGACATTGGGTGGTTTATAGATATTTGAGACTACAGTGTCACCTATTCGAGTAACAACAGTGTGAATATCCTCACTTCTACTGGAAGAGACAAGGTAGGCATTATCTATGGTGGAGCATACGTAGGTGGCATTACCATACGCTTGATGATTGGTAGCTCCCAGAAGATCATATCCTGGAATCTTTCCTCTTGTTCTCAACTGCTTATCATCTGCAGCATGAGTTTCTTGGATAACTACCAAGTCAACTTCATAAGAAAGTAGCAGTTTCGACAGCGCTTCACTCTTGGATCGGCTAATGCCTTCTATATTAAGTTGGCAAATACGGACAGTAGGTCCCAGTCTCGTAGTAGTGGTGGTAGTGGTAGTAGCAGCAGCAGCAGAAGCAGCAGCAGCAGCAGTAGTAGTAGTAGTAGTAGTAGTAGTAGTAGTAGTAGTAGTAGTAGTAGTAGTATCATCCTGAAAAGGACCTGTGGATAGTGAAGCCATGTTCATTAATGTTGTATCTTGACCAGGAGAGAAATATGTCCTGTTCGCTGTTGCTCGCTTAGCACCACCCGGGCATCAGGTGTAGGGTACTTTAAGGTTAAACCTATGGACGTGAGCAACAATGGATCATTATAGATCACTATGCCTTTCAGTGTTCAGTCTGCAAGCCTCTGTGAATTTAATAAACGTTGCCACAATCCCCTATTTGCAACTAGTGTTGTGGCCTCATTAAGTTCTATACATCTCTGTGATCAATAGTATCCGGACACTTGGCTGAACATGACGTACAAGTTCATGGCGCCCTCCATCGGTGTTGGCCCACCCTTAGCCTTGATGACAGCTTCAACTTTTGCAGGCATACGTTCAATCAGGTGCTGGATGTTTGCTTGGGGAATGGCAGCCCATTCTTCACGGAGCATTGCACTGAGGAGAGGTAGCGATGTCGGTCAATGAGGCCTGGCACGAAGTCGGCATTCCAAAACATATACAATAATAAAGTTTTATTATGAATCCACCTGTTCAATACATTATAATGTTGTTACATTAAAAATAACTTCATTAGTTAAAAAGTTATATATGGGACATGTTTCGCTCCCTTATAGAGCATCATCAGCCAAATCTGAATCTCAAATAATTGTTATTTACGTAAATAAAGACTTAAGAACTATTAGAACATTTTTGACAAACTTAAAACTTATTCTATTAGAAAATCATAAAATATAAAATCTTTGTATACATGGCTTAATTACATGTGCTTAATAGGAAGATACATTAAAATTATGGAAGAAAGAGTACTAAAATATAAAATAAATAATATATATATCATGTCCAAATTCCTAGAAAGACGTGAAGATCAATCTTAGGAGCTAAATTTGAGGATTTTCTTAGCAATGAGATGAGATCTATAGGATTCAGATCTCATTGCTAAGAAAATCCTCAAATTTAGCTCCTAAGATTGATCTTTACGTCTTTCTAGGATTTTGGACATGATATATATATTATTTATTTTATATTTTAGTACTCTTTCTTCCATAATTTTAATGTATCTTCCTATTAAGCACATGGAATTAAGCCATGTATACAAAGATTTTATATTTTATGATTTTCTAATAGAATAAGTTTTAAGTTTGTCAAAAATGTTCTAATAGTTCTTAAGTCTTTATTTACGTAAATAACAATTATTTGAGATTCAGATTTGGCTGATGATGCTCTATAAGGGAGTGAAACATGTCCCATATATAACTTTTTAACTAATGAAGTTATTTTAAATGTAACAACATTATAATGTATTGAACAGGTGGATTCATAATAAAACTTTATTATTGTATATCAACAGATTTCAATACGGATTAAAACATGAGATTAGTCACTTGCAATTCCAAAACATCCCAAATGTGTTCTATAGGATTCAGGTCGGGACTCTGTGCAGGCCAGTCCATGACAGGGATGTTATTGTCGTGTAACCACTCCGCCACAGGCCGTGCATTATAAACAGGTGCTCGATCGTGTTGAAAGATGCAATCGCCATACCTGAAGTGCTCTTCAACAGTGGGAAGCAAGAAGGTGCTTAAAACATCAATGTAGGCCTGTGCTGTGATAGTGCCACGCAAAAGAACAAGGGGTGCAAGGCTCCTCCGTGAAAAGCACGACCACACCATAACACCACCATCTCCAAATTTTACTGTTGGCACTACACACGCTTGTAGATGACGTTCACCAGGTATTCACCATACCCTCACCCTGCCATCGGATCACCACATTGTGTACCGTGATTCATCACTCCACACAACGTTTTTCCACTGTTCAATCATCCAATGTTTACGCTCCTTACACCGTCGTTTGGCATTGACCTGCATGATGTGTGGCTTATGGGCAGGACTCTGTTTTCTCACCTCCCGCCAAACTGCCATAGTACTTGGAGTGGATCCTGATGCAGTTTGGAATTCCTGAGTGATGGTCTGGATAGATGCCTGCCTATTACACATGACGGGCCTCTTTAACTCTCGGCGGTCTCTGTCAGTCAACAGGCGAGGTTGGCCTGTACGCTTTCATGCTTTACGTGTCCCTTCATGTTTTCACTTCACTATCACATCAGAAACAGTGGACCTAGGGATGTTTAGGAGTGTGGAAATCTCGCGTACATACTTCTGACACAAGTGACGCCCAATCACCTGACCACGTTTGAAGTCCGTGAGTTTCGCGGAGCGCCCCATTCTGCTCTCTCACGATGTCTTAATGACTACGGAGGTCGCTGCTATGGAGTACCTGGCAGTAGGTGCCAGCATAATGCACATAAGATGAAAAACGTATGTTTTGGGGGGTGTCCGGAATCTTTTGATCCCTAGTTTATCTTTAAATCGTTAGAAACTGAGTCTAACCATCGTCGTCTTGGTCTCCCTCTTACCTTCCATAACAGAGTCTATTATTCTCATAGGTAACCTATCCTCCTCCATTCGCCTCCATTACACCACCACCAAAACCGGTTTAGCCTTTATCTCCTCATTCCAAGTATCCTCCTGCTATTGTTCCCACCTGTTTGTACGAGCGATCATTCTTGCTACTTTCATGTCTGTTCCTTGTAACTTATGAATAAGATATCCTGAGCCCTCCCAGCTTTTGCTCCCGTAAAACAAAGTTGGTCTGAAAACAGACCGATGCAAGGATAGTTTCGTCCAGTTTTGTACAGAATACTGTTGATTGCAACTGCGAGCTCACTGCATTAGCTTTACTACACCTTGATTCAATCTCACTATGTTACCATCCTGGGAGAACACACAACCTAAATACTTAAAACTATCTACCTGTTCCAGCTTTGTATCACCAATCTGACATTCGATTCTGTTGAATTTCTTCGCTACTGACATCAATTTAGTCTTCGCAAGGCTAATTTTCATACCATACTCATTGCACCCATCTTCATGTTTTCGTGATACTTGACATAAATTTACCATGACAAATCTCCAACGGCTTAACTTTGTAGTTTTATTAACTAGTGATGTTGCCTGACTCTAGGTTTCTTGATCTTACATTCGGTCCTTATTATTTATCGGTGAACTCTTATTTTCCATTTTATTCATCAGCTCATCGACTGGTTCATCTATGCAATTATCTCAAGAATACTATTTCCCTGGGCTCCAAAATGCCAGTATTTACTCTTCATCAGCTTTATTCATTATCATTATAGACTGTTATGCCTTTCAGCGTTAGTCTGCAAGCCTCTGTGAATTTACTAAACGTTGCCACAATCCTCGATTTGCAACTAGTGTTGTGGCCTCATTTAGTTCTATACCTCTTATCTTTAAATTGTTAGAAACCGAGTCTAACCATCGTCGTCTTGGTCTACCTCTACTTCTCTTACCCTCCATAGTAGACTCCATTATTCTCCTAGGTAACCTATCCTCCTCCATTCGCCTCACACGACCCCACCACTGAAGCCGGTTTATGCGTACAGCTTCATCCATCGAGTTCATTCATAAATTAGACTTTATCTCCACATTCCGAGTACCCTCCTGCCATTGTTCTCACCTGTTTGTACCGGCAATCATTCTTGCTACTTTCGTGTCTGATATTTGTAATTTATGAATAAGATATCCTGAGTCCACCCAGCTTTGGCTCCCGTAAAGCAAAGTTGGTCTGAAAACAGACCGATGTAAAGATAGTTTCATCTGGGAGCTGACTTCCTTATTACAGAATACTGTTGATCGCAACTGCGAGCTCACTGCATTAGCTTTACGACAACCTGATTCAATCTCACTTACCATATTACCATCCTGGGAGAACACACAACCTAAATACTTGAAATTATCGACCTTTTCTAGCATTGTATCACCAATCTGACATTCAATTCTGTTGAATTTCTTACTTACTGACATCAGTTTAGTCTTCGAGAGACTAATTTTCATACCATACTTATTGCACCTATTTTCAAGTTCCAAGATATTAGATTGCAGGCTTTCGGCACAATCTGCCATTAAGACCAAGTCGTCAGCATAGGCCAGACTGCTTACCACATTTCTACCTAACTGAATCCCTCCCTGCCATTTTATACCTTTCAGCAGATGATCCATGTAAACTATGAACAGCAAAGGTGAAAGATTACAGCCTTGTCTAACCCCTGTAAGTACCCTGAACCAAGAGCTCATTCTACCATCAATTCCCACTGAAGCCCAATTGTCAACATAAATGCCTTTGATTGATTTTAATAATCTACCTTTAATTCCATAGTCCCCCAGTATGGCGAACATCTTTTCCCTCGGTACCCTGTCATATGCTTTCTCTAGATCTACGAAACATAAACACAACTGCCTATTCCTCTCGTAGCATTTTTCAATTACCTGGCACATACTGAAAATCTGTTCCTGACAGCCTCTCTGTGGTCTGAAACCACACTGGTTTTCATCCAACTTCCTCTCAACGACTGATCGCACCCTCCCTTCTAAGATGCCAGTGAATACTTTGCCTGGTATACTAATCAATGAGATACCTCGATAGTTGTTGCAATCCTTCCTGTTCCCTTGCTTATAGATAGGTGCAATTACTGCTTTTGTCCAATCTGAAGGTACCTTACCAACACTCCATGCTAATTTTACTACTCTTAAGTGTGGCCAGTATCCAGTATTCGGGAGATAGTAGGTTCGAACCTCACTGTCGGCAGCCCTGAAAATGGTTTTCTGTGGTTTCCCATTTTCACACCAGGCAAATGCTGGGGCTGTATATTAATTAAGGCCACGGCCGCTTCCTTCCCACTCCTAGCGCTTTCCTGCCCCATCGTCACCATAAGACCTATCTGTGTCGGTGCGACGTAAAACAACTAGCAAAAAAAAAATAAAAATTTACTACTCTATGAAGCCATTTCATCCCTGCCTTCCCACTATACTTCACCATTTCAGGTCTAATTTCATCTATTCCTACTGCCTTATGACAGTGGAGTTTATTTACCATCCTTTCCACTTCCACAAGCATAATTTCACCAACATAATTTTCCTCCTCCCCATGAGCTTGGCTGTTCGCAACATCACCAGGATGATTTCCTTTAATATTGAGAAGATGTTCAAAATATTCCTTCCACCTTTCCAGTGATTCTCTGGGATCTATTATGAGTTCACCTGAATTACTCAAAACACTGTTCATTTCCTTTTTCCCTCCCTTCCTAAGATTCATTATTACTGTCTAGAAAGGTTTCCCTGCTGCTTGACCTATCCTTTCCAGGTTATTACCAAAATCTTCCCACGACTTGTTTATGGATTCAACAACTATTTGTCTCGCTCTGTTTCTTTCATCTGTGTACAATTCTCTGTCTGCATCAGCCCTTGTTTGGAGCCATTTCTGATAAGCCTTCTTTTTAAGTTTACAAGCTGCTCTCACTTCATCATTCCACCATGATGTTCGCCTTTTCCCATCTTTACACACAGTTGTTCCTAGGCATTCCCTTGCTGTTTCTTCTGCAGCATCCCTGTATGCCACCCATTCACTTTCTATATCCTGAACCTGCTTACTGTCTACTGTTTGAAATTTCTCACTAATCATATCCATGTACTTCTGTCTAATTTCCTCATCCTGGAGATTCTCTACCCTTATTCGTTTGCAGACAGATTTCACTTTCTCTACCCTAGGCCTAGAGATACTTAGTTCACTACAGATCAGATAGTGGTCTGTATCATCGAAAAATCCGGGGAAAACTCGTACATTCCTAACAGATTTCCTGAGTTCGAAGTCTGTTAAGATATAGTCTATTATGGATCTGGTACCCGTAGCCTCCCATGTGTAGCGGTGAATTGCCTTATGCTTGAAGAATGTATTCGTAACAGCTAAACCCATACTAGCACAGAAGTCCAGCAAATGCTTCCCATTCCCATTAGCTTCCATATCTTCCCCACATTTACCAATCACCCTTTCGTACCCTTCAGTTCTATTCCCAACTCTCGCATCGAAATCGCCAATTAGCACTATTCTATCCTTGCTGTTGACCTTGACCACAATGTCACTCAATGCTTCATAAAACTTGTCAACTTCATCCTCATCTGCACCCTCACATGGTGAATACACGGATACAATTCTAGTCCTAATTCCTCCAACTGACAAATCTACCCACATTATTCGCTCATTTACGTGCCTAACAGAAACTATGTTGCGTGCAATGGTATTCCTGATAAAGAGCCCTACCCCAGACTCTGCCCTTCCTTTTCTAACACCCGTCAAGTACACTTTATAATCTCCTATATCTTCCTCATTATCTCCCCTTACCCGAATATCACTTACTCCTAGCACATCCAGATGCATCCTCTTAGCTGACTCAGCCAGTTCTACTTTCTTTCTTCCATAAGCCCCATTAATATTGATTGCTCTTCATCGAATTCCATTTTGTTCGTTCGCCAAGTTTTTCCAAGGAGTCCTTCGCCTGTCAAATGGGAGTGGGACTCCGTTACTCCCATAGGTCCGAGGCTTGCTTAAAATGTTCTGAGCTCGGTAAATTCATGAAGCAGGATGCTACCCTACTTGCACATAGTCCAAGTGAGGATCTCTCCTCTAACGGGTTATGGACCACCAGTGGATTGTATAGTCCTAGCCACCTGAGCACAAGGAGGGCCATGGCTCGGAATATGTCCGAATTGCCCACTCCCATTCCATAGCAACTGGTGTCCCGACTCTCAGGACCACTTACTAGGCCACTCAGCCGTTGCCCATGGTTCACGAACTAGGACGTGACTACAGTAACCCACAAACATGAACCAGCTTTATTGCTGGTATTATTTCACATCAGCTCCTAGGCTGGTACACAAATTCTTCTTCCATTAAGAAGATTTCCTCCTATTAATCTGGGCCTTTTTCAATACTTGGTAAACGTTGTCACTCAACATTGTATTTTTCAATAAAATAAAATATTTCCTTTACACACAGCATTGTACAACTACCCAATTGGTTATCACAGGTTATTTCTGTGAAATACGAATGTATCTGAATAAACATGACTGTCATCATGACCGTAGTTCAACAGAAGTTCCTAATTGACTCATATAAATATTACAATGCTCTACCCTGATGTGTTCCGCCGGTTATTTACACATATTTTTATTATTATTATTATTATTATTATTATTATTATTATTATCATGAAATAAATTACAGGTCACTAATCTGCCACCTTATAAATTATCTGCTTATGGCACCTCATTTATACCAAAAATAAGCCTTATATAGTCATCAAAAATGAATGTTGATAACCTGGATTGAAAATGTACTAAAAATAATAATAATCGTGTGTGATAAACAAACAAAAAAAGTCTCTATAGAATTAGACTGCACTCCTGACTACATGAAATGAAACACCGACTAAATATTATCACTGACAACTCGCGTAAATAAATGTACAATTACAGCAAAGCTACATCTTAAATTATTATAAATTCATAATGTACTCACATAGTCGCAACCTTGTTCTCCCATCATCAGCTGGCCTCCGTCATGGATGAATTAGAACATTTTAGACGGAAGATTACACATTTCCATTATCTTGCAGTATCCTATCATGGTTTATATTTACTTAATCTAACACACGGCTTATAATCTTGACATCTTAAATCTAACATACGGATTACACTGTACAATATTACGCACTTGTATTAGCTTATTAAACACTCTTCCCTCGTACTAACTCTGATGTGTTGTACCGCAAATGTTATCCTAACTGCAATACTTAATTGTGTCAGCTGGTCGTTCTCGTACACACATAGATATTATTATTGTTCTGAACTTCCCCATCTATTTTGCCAAGTCGCCTCCTACAGTGTTTATATATGGGTTGTTTACCTGCGCTGGGGAAATATCAACTCTCTGCGGCCTCTCGCCTAACCACTTTAGAACGGTAGCTCTATTGTTTGTTGATCGCCGACCCTCGGCTCACCTCTTACAAATAACTGAAAGCGAAAGTGTTAGTTGAAACTAGGATTCCTCCTCGCCTGTGAGACTGTCATTTAAACTGCTGAAGATAGCAAAAGACTGTAACATGTTTCAAATTGTCATTACGAATTACAAAATCTCCAGTTTAACATAGTTTCTGTTCCTCAGAATCCCATTTATATTACTCAAGACCCTGGTATAAAATAGACAATACTGTCTAAAACATAGCACTGTAGGTTCTTGTGCCATACTTAGAACTTATAAATGTACTCTAAGTGTAGTAAACCATTCACTTATGTGGAGCAATTTCAATTCACGTCTGATATGATGATTGTTCAGGACACGACTGATTTGTGAAGAGCGCCTTGCCTGCTAGCTTGATACAGTTCTGGCGGAATGATCTCAACTTACTATACGGGGATTTGTACTTCACAGAGCGTCACTTTATTACAATAAAGGTTGTATCATTTTACTGTCCGCCTTGTTTAACTAATAAACTCATGGCCTTTCAATTTATATGATCTGACTGAAGATTTGATCGTCAAATTCTGCACAATTATGATGGCTTGGGTAGTTATATTTCCTTTCACGGACTTGATCACGTGGTCACTATATGGCGGTAACCTTCCACACCTGTTTCTTTATTCCGCGCTTAGTCGTGATTAATTATCTGTTATTCAGTTAACATATTTATTTGCTCCTAAACTCCCTGGCTACTTCTCACCAGTATTCAAGCAGGTTGTTATACTGGGTGCCGGCCCCATGGTGTAGGGGTAGCGTGCCTGCCTCTCACCCGGAGGCCCCGGGTTCGATTCCCGGCCAGGTCAGGGATTTTTCTCTCGACCTGAGAGCTGGTTTCAAGGTCCACTCAGCCTTCACAACTAAGTATTTATTTATTTTCCACCTAGTCGATACAATGATTGCCTAAGGCAACTTAATGGTTAAAAGTGGTAAATGTTTCGTATATTATCAACATCTTCAGCCACATAACACTGTTTGGATGAAAAATACATAAATTGACAAAATAATGCTTTAGAGGAAGTGTCCTTAAAATTAACATTATGTAGTCCACTCAGCCTGCGTGATTAGAATTGAGGAGCTATCTGACAGTGAAATGGCAGTCTCGGTTCGAAAGCCCAGAATAACAGCCGAGAGGATGCTTCTCATGCTGACCACACAACCCCTCGTAATCTGCAGGCCTTCAGGCTGAGCAGCGGTCGCTGGGCAGGCCAAGGCCCTTTGAACAGCATTAAGTGCCGTGGCGTTTGGGGTTTTGTTATACTCGGTACTCGGCAGTAATCCCATCTATTGGAGATGAGTGGCAGCAGACTGTAATGTTATTGTTGATCAATGTTATGAGCTTTCTATATTGTAGGCCTTCTCATTTAGGTTTCTTCCAATTCTGTGATATTAGGACATATAAAGTGAGTCGTCCTTCCCTTCGTGACTCTCTCTTGTCTTATTATTCAAGCGATCATTCCATTACGATTTTTTCTCATTTTTATTATCATCTTCACAATCTTCCTTGTCAATATGGGTTGATGACCATGCATTTTTACACCTTAAGACAAAATCCAGTTAACACGATTGAACAATATTTCTATGTCAGTAGTGCTCGATGTTGATATTCTATCCTCTTTTTTTCTGAGCTAGTTATCACCCATGTTTCACTTCCATACAATGCCACGCTCCAGATGAACATCTTTCTAATTCCTGTATCAGTGTTTGAGGTGAGTAAATTTGATCTATTCCCCGACTTTAGTGCCAATTTTCATTCAGTTCTCTCCAGCCGTTTCCTTGTGATGCACATAAGTACGTTACATACATACAGACATTATGGAAACTTAAAAAGTGCATTTCCTTCTTATTGTGGACATGATCGATAAAGAAATACCATTCTACTTAAATTTTGAGTGATGTACAAACAATACCCTTGTAGGTTTACTACTCATTGTTTGAAATTCAGTGCTGAAGACAAGCTTGTCTCACATATCTTTTTTCAGTATGGTATTTTTTTAAATTGTGTGAAACAGCTAAATTGTTCGTGCGTTTCCCTGGTTTATATTAATATTTTACTACATTTTTTGTTTGACTGTCATTACAATTCAATTATTTCATGGAATAGTTGCATGCCTCTGATCGTGAGATATTTTGCCAACCTTATTATAATCCAAGCCAGCCCCACACTGTAGGGTAGCATGCCTGCCTCTTATCCAGATGTCGTGGGTTTGATTCCTGGCCAGGTCAGAGATTTTTACCTGGATCTGAGGGCTGGTTTAAGATCCACTCAGCCTATGTGATTACAGTTGAGGAGCTATCTGGCGGTGAGATAGCGGCCCCGGTCTAGAAAGCCAAGAATAACAGCCAAGAGGATTCACCAAGCTGACCACACGACACCTCATAATCTGCAGGCTTTCAGACTGAGCAGCAGTCTCTTGGTAGGCCATGGCCCTTCGGGGCTGCTGCGCCATGGGGTTTGGGTTTTGTTGTAATCCAGGTACAAATCTCTTGTCATTGGTAGTGAAATTTGAAGTGGACAAAGCTTACAAGTACAGCTTATATTAGGGATTATCAGTTTATAATCATTTGCATTTAACATTGCCCGTGACAAGATGACATAGTCTTAAACATAAGATGCCTCTCAGTAATTACTGTAGTTACAGCCATTGACATTTATCTGTTCTTACCTGTTCTTTTTTGTAAGAAATTTAAAATAAATTTAACCTTTATATTAATTTCTTCAATATATCTTTATTTTGACAGCATTTTACAAAATACAAATATAAAATCAACACTTGGTTATAGGTATGTGTCACCTTCGCCTCCTCAACCACCACCTAGAAGACTGTCTGAAAGCAACTCAGTACCTGGCTCCCCTCAACACCGGCGAGTGGAGCATTTCCGAGCACGGTTTCACTATACACCTGAACCACAGCGTCGAGTATTTAATGGTGGAGACTACCAAGACTTATGAAGAGTTGACCTGCCAGCTTTGAGTAGTTACTCTCCACTTTACATCTATTCTATAAGTGCTTACTGTGGATTGTTTGGGTTGGTCAGATCTTAAGAATCGCAATGAAATTGTTAATTCCTTCGTGTAGTATTGTAACATACATGTTTTATACATCTGCATCGTTCCACACAAAAGTTTCATATTTTAAGTGCTGCAACCAGGTATACAACCTTAACATTTTTGCTCTTCCTATGGTAGGTTGAGATGAACTTCAAGACTGACCTTCCTTTGTACTAGATGGAGAGCAAAGGAAAGTCACCGCTATTGTACTGAAACTACTCCATACTTTATATAATATTTGTTGCCTAATTGTGTGAAATGGCAGTCTAGGTAGATGGCTGCAGTTGTATATTATAGGTGGAAAGTGTTTGATTCTGAAAGATAACCTATGGCTTAAATGAGTGTTTCGAGTGATGGCCTGAGTTTAATTATACTGTGGCTATGTAATGTGTACACAGTGCGTGTTTTTGGGCTGCATAAGAAATTGGTATACTCACTGTCTTCATATTTATTTCCTTTTATGCCACTTTTCTGTGTGTCTGGTTCCTTTTATTTATGTAGTATCTTTATCAATCATCTACTGTGTTGTTGTTTTTTTAATCTGTTTTTAAGATGTGAAGAATGAGAGTAGTGATCTAATATGCTTGTGGTCGTAAGAAGCAGCTGTGTATCTCTGAAGCACTCGGCGTTTCATTCTGATTACCATTGGTGTATGCTTGCCTAGTGTAATGACTGCTTATTGTAGAAGACTGCAACATTTGGCACAAGCTGCAGTTTCATATGCAGAAGAATTATATCTGTGGGGATATTACACCAGCAATCAGAAGATTAATCCTGGACTCCTCAAATTCTTTTTGGTTGGTTCTTTTTCTTTAAATTACTTTTTTTATAATTTGAAAAAGGTTGTCTACTGAAAAGTTTAATATATTCTTCTTGCTGTATATCTACTTTACTTGTATTTATCTGAGAAGAATTGATGTTACCCAGCATAAAAATAAAGGGGTAAACGTTTTACATGGTTTGAAAAGTTTCAGTACTATTTTTTATGAATGAAAAGAGATCTCCCTTACTTTATCTAGTTGATTCCTATAGAGAGATATTTTTCCATGTTAATCTATCTTTGCAGAAATGCTTTTACTTTACCCATCCCATGCATTCATGTGGTTAATTCTTCTAACTGATAAATACATCAAAGATTCCATGTTCAAATTTCCAAAGAGATTAACTAACTATATATAGAGAATGTACATAAATAAGTAGGGAAGAGAGGATTAATTTACCAGGTAATTGGTTTGAAAATTGTTTAAAATACTTCCAGACATCAAAAGCAGATTGTAGAGTTTTAAGAAATCTAGTGTCAAAGATTGTTTGATAAGGAAAAGAAAAGGAATACAAGAGTCAACCCATCTCTGTAACGCTTTGTTAATGCTAATTGCTATACTGTGCATTTGCGAACAGATAGAGATGTAGTCTCTTTGGTCATAAACAGATAAATCTTAAAGAAGCTGACTTTTGTACATTCCAGCATTGTTGAAATTCATTGTGCTGCTTAAGATGTATCAATACATTTATACCAGCTGATTGTAAGCCCTTGAATATTTTTGTAAGCAGAGAATACCTCTGTAGTTATTTGTTAAGGATAAGTAGGAGGAGGATTATAAGAGATATTTTGTTCTTTCTCTTTTAATTCCTCTGCTTACAGTTATTTTGTTTCTGGCTTATTTAAGATTAGATGACCATCACTATAATAGAATATTTACATTGGTAGCAACAAAGACAATTAAATTTCTCAGTAGACTGAGATATTGCAGTTGAGGAATTTTCATTGGATGTACTATTCATCATTTAATTATAGTACTTTATTTTTAATTAGTACATTATTGTATTAAATATCTGTTCACTATCTGTCACATAAGCCTGAAGGAGTGATTGACCTCTGTGCCTTCTAATTACGTCTCTGTCCTTGGGTTCTCCGAACTTTGGCCTTCAGCTCACTGTTGAGTTCTGGAGATCAACCTGCAAAAACTGGTCATTTCTAAAGTTAATACCTGATATTGGATCTTTCGTATTTAAGTACAGTACAACTAGTTTCATCTCTCACTTTGAAGACATTTTTGTATTGTAAAACCAGTCATCTGTTTTTAAATGGTGTTCGAAAAAGGGATTTTATTTCCATGCATTCTTGTAAAGTTACCCACATACCTATCAAGGGCATTGTAAAATACATCCTACAGTCAGTTGTGACAGAGGAACAAACTGGTAACTGAATAAAACAGCCTAATATTATGTACAGATTTTTTAATATCCTTCTTGTGTATTAGTTCACTCCACAGTCATTAATTTGACATAAAATTAACTTAATATTGTTCTCTTGTGGAAAAAAAAAAGTTTGAGTGGCTATTCCTAGCCTGATGCAGCTCTTATAAAGCCGACAAGGGTAGTTGACATCTGCTGTGTAAAGGAAACTGCATGTTAGTGCGTTGGAAGAAAGGGTTCTGTTTGGTGTGAGAGTTGCAGAAAAGTTGGAGATGGCACAAAAACCCTGTCCCAGAGCCAAGGGAATCAACCATATAAGATTAAAATCCCTCAACCTGGTCCAGAATCAAAGCTGAAGCCACAAGGACTGAATTTCAAGACACTGGCCAGTCTCAGCCATGGAATTGGACTCATGCAAAAATCTTAATTTTGAAATCTGTTAATATTCCCAACCCGAGAGTTGGGAATTTTAATTCAAGTCCCAAACAAGGTCAAATTTTCAAATCTTTTGTTTTAATGATGACCACTTTATAGAAGCCATTCTCTCAATCCATCTCAAAGATAAAATTTAATGAGGTTCTGACATTATTGGCAGAACACATTGGTACACTCAATATTTCCCTCCTTGTGGAGGAACAAGATTGTGAGCAACTACGAAATGACCTCGATAATGTTGTGAGATGGACAGCAGGTATTATGGTATGATGATAAACAGTGTTTAAAGTCAGGTTGTGAGTTTCTCAAATAGGAAAAGTCCTTTCTGTCTTAATTACTGCGTTGATGGGGTGAAAGTTCCTTTTAGGAATCATTGTAAGTACCTAGGTGTTAATATAAGGAAAGATCTTCATTGTGGTAATCACATAAATGGAATTGTAAATAAAGGGTATAGATCTCTGCACATGGTTATGGGGGTGTTTAGGGGTTGTAGTAAGGATGTAAAGGAGAGGGTATATAAATCTCTCGTAAGACCCCCAACTAGAGTATGGTTCCATTGTATGGGACCCTCACCCGGATTCATGAACTGGAAAAAATCCAAAGAAAAGCAGCTTGATTTGTTCTGGGTGATTTCCGACAAAAGAGTAGCGTTACAAAAGTGTTGCAATGTTTGGGGTAGGGAAGACTTGGGAGAAAGAAGATGAGCTGCTTGATTAAGAGGTATGTTACCAGTATAGTTGGTCTGTTATTGGACATTATAAATTTTCCAGCTAACTCATTCTTGGTTGCCAGCATTTCGCTCCATTGTGCCAATTTGGGCTCATCAGTTGGTAAATAGCACACCTACTAAGACGCATGGCTGGTTCATACTGTGGAGGCCACTGCGTAAGCTGCGTGATGTACAGAGCTGTAATTGCTTCTTTATGTGATCTTTTTTTAAAATACTATTCCATATATCATTTTCATATTCCCTTTACTGTCTTCTTCCAGTGTAGTTATAAATTTTTTCCAACTTTTCTCTTTTTCTTCCCTTACAATTGTCTTGACTTCCAACTTCGTGTATCTATATTCTTTTGCCATCTCTTCCAATTTATTGTTGTCTATTCTGTCGCTGTTGATTCTTCTGTCAGACTTAGCCACATCAAGAGCTTTTTTGGCTTTATTCCTTTTCATTATGGCTTCTTTCACTATATCATTCCACCAAGATGTTCTTTTCTCTCCAACTCTTCTGCTTGTTCTTCCACACATTTTATCTCCGCTACCAACCAGACTTGTCCTAAAATCATTCCATTCTTCATTACCTTTCTTTGTGCCTGTTATCTGATTTCCTCTTGAAACTGCTGTTTGACTTCCAGATCTGTCAATTTCCAGTCTTTAATTTGTGGTTTGTTATTTTTCTTCTTGTTTACTTTAATAATAGGTTTGGTGATCACTGCCATTTGCTAATCAAGAGTAGACTGTTGTATTATTGTTTGTTTTTTTTTTTTTTATTTTTTATAGAATTTTGTATGAGTGAAAAGTTTGTTTTGACAGTTATTGCTATCACATGTTCACTCATCAAGCAGTAAAAGTAAGATCTATCAGTGTACATTATATAGTATATGTTTTAACCATTTGATAAGAATATGCTTTTATATATATGGCATTATGCATTTACTGATTAGAAATAAATACTCTAGTCTGTTTGGTTTCCTACTGTTACAGAATAAGAAATACTGGGATGTGTCACATATGGAAAATATAAACAGTTATTCTACAATTCCATCATCCTCATTGTTTAGACACTGTTACCTATAGGAATAAAATTTGTAAGTAATATTTATTTCTTCAACCTATTGTTTTATATCAGTTAAATTGAAATATGAACCCTAGTTTTGTAACCACAATTTGTTAATTACAGTTTTGCCATATTTCCCAACAATTTAAGATATTTCAAAATCTACAATATCTGTAATGCAACCAGATGTGTTATACGTTGGGTATTCAGCCCAAAGGCTGGTTTGTTCCTCTACAGCTCCACCAACAGGTGTCATAGATAGCCTAGGTGTCACTGAAGAAGCATACTAGGGAAATGAATGAAGTAGTTTCCTGTTGCTTTCCTCACTGAGCCAGAAGTTGCTATTACATATCAGTTTGCCAAGCCCACTGAAATGCATGCATCAACCGACCCTATGAGTGATATTTTCACACCATTCGTAACGGGGACTGGCAGCATAAGAAACGGTATTACTAGAATCGCTCATACCTCGGTCAGTTTCATATTGTCAAAGCCAAGGATGAGACAGACAGGTCAATGAAAGTAACAAATTTATTTTAGCCCATACCAGAAGACATAGTGCACTGTAAACACTACATACCACCAGCAAAGGCATATCCAGGAAGGGATGTATGTGTGTGTTTGGTTTTTTTTCCTCTCTCATACACACACTTGGAGCAAATAATTCTTGATAAATATAAATGCATACAGTAGACCTCCAGTCATTTCTGGAGAATCATGAAATACAGGGGGACTTGTATAAAGCATGTGGTTTTCAAAACAACCCCATTTCTGTCTTGTAGCAGATAAGAAGGTGCAGCTATGTTCCAAACATGAAAAAATTCTGAGAGATTCACTTACCATCATAGCAGATATTGGAAATAACTTTCATCTTCCTGTAGACACAGCTATACCCGTCGCTCAATACTTCTGGCAGTACGCTGCAACATTTCTTTTCCTGTTTCATTGATTTCAGTCATTATGTTGGTATTCTAATCTTCAATTGTTTATGGTCGATTTCAATACACTTTATTCTCGAGTTAACCTTGCAGGAAATCTGGTGTCATTACGTCTGGTGATTTTGGTGGCCACAAATTCTTACTCTGTCCTCAAAGAAGCTGCTGACCAGAGCGAGAGACTCAGCTGAAAATAACCCTGAGTTAGCTCAATGTCGTCTAGTTGTTCAACAAATTGCAGAAAAATATCCTTGTACTGTTCTGTGTTCATCATACCCAATAAGAAGAACGGACCTATTATTCAGTTTACCAAGTCTGCAAACCTAACTCCAGTCTTCTTTGAGCAGAGGGGTCTTTCATGAATACCATGTGGGTTGTGTGTGGCTTAAATGCAGGTATTTTGAGAATGGACATAACCAGTCGGATGGAACCAGGCCTTATCGAAGAACCATGTGAAGTAACGGACTTGTTTGTCCTTAACCGGCTTCTGCCACTCGTGAATGGCAGTGAATGGCATTCGTCTTGTGTGGCCGCAATTTCTTTGCCTTGGTCACTTCATATAGAATATGAATAACCCATCTCCTGAAACAAACAACGTGATGATTTTCTAGGAGACCAAAGCAATCAAGTCTAAACATCTTCTGACACATCTGCCAAACCAGATGTGCGATTCTTGCCAGACTCACTCAATGAAGACCCAGTTGTTTCTGACTTCCTCACTATAGCCAGTACCGTTTCTGTCTTTGGAGGATCATGCACACCATTCTCTCCTAAACTTCTTTTGTGTGGCTACTATTAACTCTGTAATCCAATAATTTTTCACTAAAAACATGCCCTGAGCAGTGGCGGCTCGTGAAAAAATCGTCCTACGTGCTACAAAAAACAAGCTAAATACGCTGTTTTAAATCTGCATATTGCCATGATGAACAACGCATACTTCAAACTTGGTACTACTACTACTACTACTACTAATAATAATAATAATAATAATAATAATAATAATAATAATAATAATACAACTTTTCTCACAATTTATAACTCAGAACAAACAAAAACAACATTAATTTGGAAGCAGATGAATTCTTCGACAACTGTCTACGAGATAAATAATTCATTGGAGAAATATTGTTTTTACTAACCTAATGGCGCAACTTACATCAGTGCAAGTAGAATCGTGGGAATATAGATCCCCACTAAGAACACTAATTTAATTTCACTTTATATACACTGCAGTGGATAAATAATTTGATAAATCTTCGTATAAACTTTAGCACTAACACAATGACAGAAAAAACACGCACCAGTAATATAACCGCGAGATTAAAAACCGCACAAAGCAACTGAAAGAGCTGCCAACTGATTCATTGAGACCTCCCCTATTACCAGAGTAAATGTCCGGCTCCATGGCTAAATGGTTAGCGCGCTGGTCTTTGGTCACAGGGATCCCGGGTTCGATTCCCGGCAGGGTCTGGAATTTTAACCATCATTGGGTGTACGTGTTGTCGTCATCATCATTTCATCCTCATCACGACTCGCAGGTGGCCTACGGGAGTCAAATAAAAAGATCTGCATCTGGTGAGTCGAACATGTCCTCGGATACTTCCGGCACTAAAAGCCATACGCTATTTCATTTCACCAGAGTAAATTACATTGTAATGCGGATAACATTTAGGGTCAGTCAAAGATTCTTTGACTCACCTACCAATTTCTTATTTTTGACACAAAAGGAAGGTGGATATTTTAATAAGCATGTGTGAGATAGATTGCCTCCACTTACGCTTTACTTTCGAACCCAGACGATGCTACTCTCTAGTGGCAGATTCGCTTACCACGTTCAACATAAGCACGGCCGACTGGATCCCTCGCTGCGCTCCGGGTAGCGGGAGACATCGAGTAATTCTACCCCCTTGCGGGAGA
The DNA here is from genome assembly GCF_040414725.1 of Anabrus simplex. Classification (NCBI taxonomy): domain Eukaryota; kingdom Metazoa; phylum Arthropoda; class Insecta; order Orthoptera; family Tettigoniidae; genus Anabrus; species Anabrus simplex. The sequence continues at coordinate 1,577,871,528 of NC_090265.1, forward strand.
GGAAGTAACTATAGACGGGATCAGTAAAAGTTGATCCCGGTTTACGGTATACTCCGCCGGCTAGGGGGAGTGTTGCAAGCTTGGCTGCGCCTGCGTATTGCTTCCTTCAGGCTACAGGCAAGGGCTCACTTCACATGAGCACGAGCTTTGTTCCCCGGGAGAACGGCGCTAGGTGTTCGACAGATCTCGTCCTGATTTTCACAAAACACAAATTCATACCGTACTCAAAACAACGAAAAGGCACCAGGATAATTGTACTGTACATAAATAACATTCCTTACAGTTCCAAGCTACGTGCTGGAGCCCGGTAGCACGCACTGACCGGCCGCCACTGGCCCTGAGGCAATGTCTACTTCATTTTAAATGAATGTACAATAAAACAAGAAGCAAGCCAACAAGCAAAATTAGTGAAACAATTGATGTCTAACAAAGCTATACTTGCATATTGTTGGCAATGTTGCAAAGTGAATCTCCCAGAGTTTCTTCACATTTAAAAATCAATCACACCTTCCGATCTGCGTTCAGACAGAAATGGGGACATTTTGAAAACCACCTAGTATAAACCTTTATTACATAATACGGCTCAGAAATGGAGGAAAACGGGGTGTACTGACCAGCATCCTGTGAGTTGGAGGTGTCAAGTAGTTGTAAAAAAAAGTGAGAGATAAAAATAGGTGTACCTTATGTCAAATATGAATTAAGGAAAGAAAGTACAAACACTTACTAGCTTAGTAACTCACCCAGGTAGGTCCTGCAATAGAAGGTAGTCACTAGTGTTCAAAAAGTGATGAAATCTCCATATTTACTCACATGCTTATGTTGTTCATAAACGTATTTGAAAAAAGCATTAATCAGAGGTTGTAAATCATACTTCTGTCTAGGTGAAGGATGTAGACTATAGTTTTTCCAGAGTTTGGAGAAGTATCCTTGTTAGTGAATTTAACATGTGTCTTGTATGTTGGAGTTTCACAACATTGCCATAAAAATAAATTCCTGTGTAAAATATTGTCATTGTAACAAATGTAAATTTGTTGGGATTGTAAATTGACAGCATTGTTATTTAGCTCTTTGTATCTATTTTGAAAGATTTAAATTTTATAATCATAGAGAAAAGTTCATTGCTGTGTGTACATTCACTAATGAAAGAGTTATGCAAGTATTGTATCTATTTTCAATCTTACAAATATGAAGCAAATAGATGTTAATTTCAGTGGCTTTTTTAGAAAGACAGTATTTCATAGTGATGTGCTCAGTCTCATGGAAAATACTGTACTGTTCGTGTATTCAAGTTGATGAAGCTTAGAGATATTGCTAGAGTGTTTGACATTTCAGAATTTGTTTTACACTTCTTGTGTGCCTATAAGTACATATTCATATTTTGATTTTTGCTACCTTCATAAAATCAGCTCTTTGGGTACTTCTGAGACATTGTATTTGTCTATTTCAGGGATTTAAAAAATTCACATTGAGAGGTTTCTCTTCCATGATTCACAAAACTTACAAAATGTGAAATTTTAGCTTATGAAATTAATGCTTCATTGCTTCATATTGATATTTTTGGGAGCCAAATAAAATTTTGAGTCAAAAAAGTGTATATATTTACATTAATAGTGCTGAAAGAAAATTTGACTTTCTTTTTGAAATGGTAATTTGACTGTTATCTGTGTGAAAGATAAATGGGTAGTTAATGTATATGCCATTGTAGTAGACTGGCATGCACTGGCCTCAATGAAATGCACAGTGTAATAATTGAGTAGGGTTTTTTTTCTTTTCTTTTTTTTTTTTAAAGGGACTGGCAGTCTGTAAGTAGTGTAAGATTTACTTTTTTTTTCTTTTTTTTTTTTTTAAAGTAGTTGTCATTTAAAGACTGCAATGATTAAGTGTAATGTTATAATTAAAAACTTCAGTATTACTTAGCATAAAAGTTAGATCTGTTGTAAGGATTATAGGATATCACATGTGGAATAATGCATTCACCTGGAAATTCACACTGAAATGACCGTCTTCACTGGGAAGGCTCTAACAGTGGACAGGGCCTTATAATAAGTTATGATTGTCATTATTAATAGCTTATAGTGCCTTTGTACCAGTAAGTGATGAACACAAGGCACATAATAGGAGACCATTAATAGGAAAGATTGAATGTGCCTATTTATTTATTTATTTATTTATTTATTATGGCTTCTTTCATGTGGCGAACTGAGTAAACTTTGAAAATATGCATACGAATTATTATCTTTGTCATTAATTAATTTTCATATAACAGCATTCATTAATTTAGTATTAGTCTCTCCTTTAAATTAATGAAAAGTAAATGGAACAAGTTTGTTTTAATATTTCCTTGAACTGTATGCACTATGTGAAGTTACTTTCATAATGCTGTAGAGTATGTGCCATCGTTCTATTCAAAGTATCTTGATAATACTTTAGGTAATGATAGCTTACATTGTATAAACTGTCCTAATATTGATTGTTCTGATTACTTAATTTTCTATTGATTTTACACTTATAAAGCAAGATCATATTTTTAATTTGAGGAATTCCTGTGATAAGTAGAACCTTTGCTCCTCTGATTTTATCATGCATTTAGTATTTCTGTTTACTGTTAAGTCTTGAGGATTATAGTTTGCTGCTTACTTGGAAGTTCTGGTTTTAGTCCTTACCTGTGTAAATAATTTATAATTCTTAGCATCTGGTATGGGTGTACCGAGCCTTATTATTTAATATGAGAGTTTCTTTGATACCATGTTATATGGTGAACTCAAGCTCTATACACATGTCCTGACACCCAAGTCAGAAACATAATGTTCATTTCAACTTTAAGTGTGATTCCTTTGTGAAACAAATAATTTCTCTTCATGATTGAATATGACTTCACTGGAGGTCTGGCTTCCCTTTTCCAAGGATCATTTATGCCCAATGGTGTATTGAGTGTCATATTATAAGGTTCCATGGCACTTTTGGCAGTATTCATATATTTTCTATTATTGTACCATTTAGAACTTGCTTTCTAAATTAATTATAAGCTATTACTTTGCAATTTCTATGATACTTGGCATGATATATGGAGTGAATTTTATTTGGCACTTTTAGCAGTCTTGTTTCTAGTCCTTTGTTGTTACCCACACATTCATAATCTCTGCTGTTGTAGTTCTAATAATAATAATAATAATAATAACAACAACAACAACAATAATGGCTTGTGACCTCCGGAGAGGCCTGATGCAGGTCTTTTGAATTGATGCCTGTAGACAACCTATGCTTCTGTGAGGATGGGACCCAACGTATAATGAATTCTAATGCTGAAGACACACCCTTGTCACAAGCCTTCGGAATTAACCAATGAAGGTTAAAATCCTTGACCCCTTCGGGAATCGAACCCAGGACCCCTTGGACCAAAGGTCAACACACTAACCATTTAGCCATGGAACTGGACATGCTTGAAATCACAGATCATGTATAAAATACATGGTTATTGTTGTTGACAGATATTGCTCTTATATATTCATATCTGTCTGTGAAGAAAAAAAAGTATAAGAGCATGGCAAATTCATAGTGAAAGGACCGTGAATCAAAGATATTGCCTGGACTTCAAAAAGGAAAGGAGTTAATCACTTGAGTGCAGAAGAATTGATAAGACCTTCAGACCAAGTGAGCAACTGTGTGGTTTGGGTCACGTAGTTGTCAGCTTGCATTCTGGAGATAATGGGTGTTCAAATGCTGCGGCTGTACCTTAATCAAGGTCACAGCTACTTCCTTCCCACTCCTAGCTCTTTCCTATTCTATCATCTCCATAAGACCTATCTGTGTTGGTGCAACGTAAAGCAAATTGTAAAAAACAAAATTTCAGAAATTAGGGTAGATCAAATGAATATATCACTAAATCTTAAAATAATATTTAAATAATCTAAATTGAGTAGATTTTATAATGCCCAGGTACACTATCAGTTGGGAAATAAAGACTTGAGGAATATAGTCTTTATGATGTCTTGTATTTATGTTTTGTGAATAACACTGCTCTGTATGTGGTTGTTATATGTATACCTCGGATTTGTAGGTGGTAATAGGTTAGAATGCGAAGTAATGTGGTTTGTAGTAAGTGTCAAGCATCCCGTTGTACCATAATGTTGGAAGAGTAGCATGAATTCAAGGAGTTCCATAGGCTGTACCCCTAATATCTATGCAAATCTCATAGCATAACCATTGTACAGTGTAGGGTATACTTGTTACTGGCCTAAGTAAGTTTGCATTCTAACCTATCAGTACCTAATAATCCAGACTCTAGGTATATGAGTCTACTAGTGGAAAGGAAGAAGATTACCATTAGTGAATGAAACAAGCAATAGCTGTTATGAAAAAAAATATTGATTGTAATATCAGCTACATATTTCAGGAATATTATTGGAATTGTTTATTGCAGTACTGTCGGCAGCTCTGAAGATGGTTTTCCATGGTTTCCCATTTTCACATCAGGCAAATGCTGGGGCTGTACGTAATTAAGGCCACAGCCGCTTCCTTCCCACTCCTAGCTCCTTCCTGTCCATCGTCACCATAAGACCTGTCTGTGTCGGTGCGACGTAAACCAACTTGCAAACAAACAAAAGTTTATTGCAGTTTCATCTATTAGTAAATAATTATATGATACCAGATTATTAGCTTAGTAATGACAGGTTGCTCCTGCTTTCAAATGAATAAGGCAAAGGTTCAGGAAAGAAGTTGACAGAAGCAAGGACAAAACCATAAAAGAACAGAAAATGAATAATGTTTTTTTTTTTTTTTTCGTTTTATTGAATATGTTGCATTATCAATCAATCAATCAATCAGTCAATACTGATCTGCATTTAGGTCAGTCGCCCACATGGTAGATTCCCTATCTGTTGTTTACCTAGCCTTTTCTTAAATGATTTCAAAGAAATTGGATATTTATTGAACATCTCCCTTGGTAAGTTGTTCCAATCCCTAACTCCCCTTCCTATAAATGTGTGTTATTTGATGGTTGAGAGACATGTTAGTAATAGTCTTCAAGATTTGTCATGTTATTGAAAGGATCTTTGAAAATTATTGATGCTTATCAAAAACATCATTATTAATCAACATAGTCATTGTCATAGATAGCCATTGCAAAACATCTCTTAAGTAATTTGTTTGAATTATATTGGTAACACCCAAATATTCAACATGTTCAGAATTGCATTTTTAATTAATGTCTTTATCTAAGTATGATGAGTATTTTAATACGTACATACTTCTTTATAGACTGTTATGCCTTTCAGCACTCAGTCTGCTGCAAGCCTCTGTGAATTTACTAACCACTGCCACAATCCTCTATTGGTAACTAGTTCTGTGGCCTCATTTATATTTTTAAATTGTTAAATAGTTAGAAATTGAGTCTGACCATCATCATCTTGGTCTCCCTGTACTTTTCTTACCCTCTATAAGAGGTATTATCCTTGTATTATTAACTATTACCATAACATCTCATTTCACTTGTTATTCTTTAAAATAATATTGTCTTAGGATTTCGCCACAAATGATCTTTGCTCCAATACGGCTGATGATGACCCCTAGATGGGTCGAAACTAGTACCGTATAATTTTGTAATTTTGTGAATATATTGTATTGAAAAGGTTGAAACATTTACGTTATTATTATTATTACTTATATATTACTCTATAAGAGAGTTCATTATTCTCCTAGATAACATCCTCCTCCATTCGCTTCACATTTCCCCGCTCCCGAAACTGATTTATGCATACAGCTTCATCCATTGAGTTCATTCCTAACTTATCCTTTATTTCCTCATTCCAAGTACCCCTTACCATTGTTCCCACTTGTTTGTACCAGCAATAATTCTCGCTACGTTCATGCTTGTCACTTCTAACTTATCAATAAAATATCTTGAGTACCCAGCTGTCATTACTGTAAATCAAAGTTGGTCTGAAAATCAAATCAAATCAAATCAAAATCTCTTTATTTGTAAATGAGGTGTTTACCTCGGTGGCAAATGGTACACTAAAATACATTATTGTCAAGCACTAAATATTAAATTAACAAGAGAATAAAATTTTCCTATAATACAATATTATATAATTTACGCTAATGATTTTTTCTATTAAACACACAGCTCATCCTTAATAAATTTACATTGTTTACAAAATTCTACTTATAATATCTCCTGTACTACACACAAATATAGTCATCTGATATACAGTATGTGGAATTACTTCAAATGATACTGTACAACTGGTATAAGATTAAAATTTACATTGCATTTATTTACTTTTTCTTTTCTTTACCCATTCTGGAACCTAAGTAGCATAACGACCTGCTGCGTCTTAACCAGAGCCCCTTTTACCACCACTTTTCAGAGTTCCTGAAGGGCCTTCACAGCTACCGTAGCGGTCCCAGGGCCCTCGAAGTCCCCACTGTACTTCACCCCTACAGGCAGTCCCCTACTTTGGCTGTCCAAACTCCTTAGACCAGGGGATGGAATTAATTTATTTACACACATTTTTAATTTACAGTAACCTGCACTGGTCGAATGCCCTCTAACACTTCATTTATTTTCTCTGTTGCTGTTTATTCTCTTTTTGAATATCTGTACAGATTTTGGAAAAGGATCAAACACTACCCCTGGTAAACTGTTCCACTCCTTCACACCCTTCCCAATGAATGAAAATTTACCCCAATCGCTTCTGCTAAAATTCCTTCTAATTTTATATTTGTGGTCAGTCCTGCCGATATAATTATTTTCCAACTGAAGCCTCTCACGGATATCTCCCCATGCTGCTTCTCCTGTATAGGCTCTATATAAACCTATAAGTCTAGTTTTCTCCCTTCTCTTACTTAAAGTTTCCCACCCTAGTTTCTTTAACATTTCTGATACACTACTCTTTCTCCTGAAATCCCCTGTTACAAATCTTGCTGCTTTCCTCTGCACACTATCTATTTCTTTTATTAGGTATTCTTGTTGAGGATCCCAAACACTGTTTGCATATTCCAATAATGGACGAACCATACTTAAGTAACTTTTCTCTTTTAATTCTTTGTTGCATCCTTTAAGTAGCCTCATTATGACATGTAACGATCTGTATGCTTTCCCAACAATGTCATCCACATGACCCTTCCAATGCAAATTACTTTCAAATCTTACACCTAAGTATTTGCACTTGCCATCTTTTGGGATAACTACCCCATCCAAAGTATATTCAAATTCAATTTTAAAACTCCTGTTTGTAAATGTTGTAACAGTTGATTTGCCTCCATTAACTTTCATGTTATTCTCTTTAACCCATTGTTGGATACTCTCAAGGTCCCTTTGTAATTCTGAACAATCCTCAATGGTATTTATTTCCCTGTAAACAATTATGTCATCTGCATACAATCTTATTTTTGATGTTATATTGTTCCCTAAATCATTTACGTATATTAAGAAAAGTAACTGACCGATTATACTACCCTGTGCAATTCCCTTCCAAACTTTCTCTTCCTGCGATACGTTAATTCCTACTTTGACTTTCTGAACCCTTGAATTTAGAAATGTTTTTACCCAACGTGTAACCCTTACGTCCAATCCTATTCCCTCCAATTTCTTTAATAATATTCCATGTTCCACTCTATCAAAGGCTTTGGAAAGATCTATGGCTATGCAATCTAACTGGCCTCCTGAATCCAATTGATCTGATATGTCCTGCTGAAATCCCACCAGTTGTGCCTGGTAAACAGACCAATGTAAAGAGTTTCATCCAGGAGCTGACTTCCTTCTTACAGAATACTGTTGATCACAATTGCAAGCTCACTGCATTAGCTTACGGCACCTTGATTCAATATTACTTACTATATTACCATCCTGGGAGAACACACATCCTAAATACTTGAAATTGTCTACCTGTTCGGCTTGGTATCCCTAATCTGACATTCAGTTCTCTTGGATTTCTTACCTCCTGACATCATTTTAGTATTGGAAAGGCTCATGTTCATACCGTACAAATTGCACCTATTTTCAAGTTCCACGATATTAGAATGCAGGCTTTCAATACAATCTGCTATTAAGACCAAGTCATAAGCATAGGCCAGAGCGCTTATTACATTTTCACCTAACTGAATCCCTCCTGCCACTTTATATCTTACAGCAGATGATCCATGTAAACTATGAACACACATAGGTTAATGATTACAGCCTGTAAGTACCATCTACCATCAATTCTCACTGCAGCCTTATTGTGAGCATGAATGCCTTTGATTGATTTTCATCAATAAATCTGCCATTAATCCCATAGTCTTTTCGCTCGATACTCTCTAGATCTATGAAACATAACTGTCTATTTCTCTCATAGCACTTTTTAATTACTTGACGCATACTAAAAATCTGATCTTGACACCCCGTCTGGTTTTCATCAGACTTCCTCTCAAACCCTGATCACACCTTCCCTTCCAAGATGTCAATGAACACCTTACCTGGTATACTTTTTTCTACTAGTTGCTTTATGTCGCACCGACACAGATAGGTCTTATGGCGACGATGGGATAGGAAAGCCCTGGGAGTGGGAAGGAAGCGGCCGTGGCCTTAATTAAGGTACAACTCCAGCATTTGCCTGGTGTGAAAATGGAAAACTGTCTTCAGGGCTGGTGACAGTGGGGTTCACACCCACTATCTCCCAAGTACTGGATACTGGCCACAGTTAAACAACACCAGCTATCGAGTTCGGTGCCTGGTATACTGATCGATGAGATACCTCGATAGTTGTTGCAATACTTCCTGTTCCCTTGCTGATAGGTCCAATTACTGTTTTTATTCTAATCAGAAGATACCTTACCAACACTCCATGCTAATCTTATTACTTTCTAGAGCCATTTCATCTCTGCTTTCCTACTGTATTTCACCATTTCAGGTCTGATTTCATCTGTTCCTGTTGCTTTATGACAGTGGGGTTTATTTATCATTCTTTCCACTTCCTAAAGTGTAATTTCACCAACATCATTGTCTTCCTCCCCGTGAGCTCAGTTGTTCATGGCATTACCAGGAAGATTTAATTCAAGAGGACAAATTGGGGCAAATATTCACTTATAGGAAGGGGAGTTAGGGATTGGAATAACTTACCTAGGGAGATGTTCAATAAATTTCCAATCTCATTGAAATCATTTAAGAAAAGGCTAGGAAAAGAACAGATAGGGAATCTGCCACCTGGGTGACTGCCCTAAATGCAGATCAGGATTGATTGATTGATTGATTGATTGATTGATTGATTGATTGATTGATTTCCTTTTATGTTGAGAAGATTTTCAAAATATTCCTTCCACCTGTCCAGTGGTTCCCTGGGATCTATTATGAGTTCATCTGAATTACCCAAAACACTGTTTTCTTCAACACGTACTCTGCATGTATAACACGACCTAATAGGTTGAAAGTCAATTTTGATTACTATTAATTTCTTTTTTCCCTTCCTTTCGAAGATTCTTCATTACTGTCCAGGAAAGTTTCCCTGCTGTTTGACCTAGCCTTGCAAGGTTATTACCAAAACATTCCCACGACTTCTTCTTGGATTCAATAATGATTTGTTTCTTTCTCTTTCTTTCATCTAGATACAATTCCCATCTGCATCAGTCATTTGGTGCCATTTCTGATCCTTATGTTTACGTTTGTAAGCTGCTTATACTTCATCATTCCACCAAGATGTTTCCCTATCTTTACACACAGTTATTCATCAAAATATCAAGTATCAAATCAAATATCACTACTGATCTGCATTTAGGGCAGTCGCCCAGGTGGCATATTCCCTATCTGTTGTTTTCCTAGCCTTTTCTTAAATGATTGCAAAGAAATTGGAAATTTATTGAACGTCTCCCTTGGTAAGTTATTCAATCCCTAACTCCCCTTTCTATAAACGAATATTTGCCCCAATTTGTCCTCTTGAATTCCAACTTCTTCATATTGTGATCTTTCCTACTTTTAAAGACACCAACTTATTCATCTACTGATGTCCTCCCATGCCATCTCTCCACTGACAGCTCGGAACATACCACTTAATACCAATATAAATGGTCGAGCAGCTCGTCTTCTTTCTCCCAAGTCTTCCCAGCCCAAACTTTTGTAACGCTACTCTTTTGTTGGAAATTGCCCAGAACAAACCGAGCTACTTTTCTTTGGATTTTTTCAGTTCCTGAATCAAGTAATCCTGGTAAGGGTCCCATACACTGGAACCATACTCAAGTTGAGGTCTCACCAGAGACAAATATGCTCTCTCCTTTACATCCTTACCACAACCCCTAAATAGGGCCTAAATATAGGCATTCCAGTGCTGTTTCTACTACAGCATCGCTGTATGCCATGCATTCTCTTTTCTATATCTTGAACCTGCTTACTGTCCATTGTTTGGAACTTCACAATGTACTTAGTACAGATGAGATAGTGGTCTATATCATCAAGAAATCCCCAGAAACCCCACATATTCGTAAGAGATTTCCTGAATGTATAGTCTATTATGGATTTGATGCCCCTACCATCCTCAGTATGAGTTCTAACATGGAAATAAAGCATATCCAGACCTGTGTCCATATAACATATTTTATTCTTCTACATGTGAGAAATGTGTCTTGAAAGTTTAGCTGTACTTATTGTTACACCCTGTATATTACTTTGCCTCATTAGGAAGCTATATTTCAGTATGAAGGATAGATTAGAATACAAATTGTCACTTTTATGGACAAATTTATAAGTATGTATGCATATTCATATTGATTGATTGAAGATTTCCTTTTATATTGAGAAGATTTTCAAAATATTCCTTCCGCCTGTCCCTGTTTTTTGTTGATAAAATATATTTGCACTGATAATGATCATTCTTAGAAATAGTATGTTTCATTCTAAAATTAATTTAGATACAGGGTCTGGCAAAAAGATCTGATGGATTTCAAAATTTTAAAAATTAGATGTACTTAAATATATGTTGATATTGATTCATTCATTGTAAAGAAACATTGTTGCCATTTAATAACAACCAGGAAGAAATGTCTTGGGACAGCAATTAAGTTTTGGAAATAACACCCTCCAAATGATGTCCATTGTTTCTCATGCACTCCTCGAACCTGCTTCTGAAGTTCCCTATAGTGGGCTGTACCACATCTTCCGGTTTGCCAAAATTTCATGATGAATAACTTCCTTGAGATCATTCATTGTGCTGGGTTTGGTCTTGTAATCTTGCCCTTTAAAGTAGCCCCAAACAAATAAACTACAAAAACCGAGATCAGGCAAACGAGCAGGCCATGGCACATCACTATGGCCAGATATGACATGTCGAGGAAACATACGGTTTAAAACTGCTGAAGAATTCCTAGATGTGTGTGGTGTTGCACCATCTTGCTGAAACCAATGTTGACCTTTATCATTGTTGCATCTGTGTAGTTCAATTGCCAGAAAGTTGCTTAACATTGCAATGTAGTGATCCGAATTCACTGTAACGGCATGACTATTTTCATTGAAAAAATTTGGTGTAGTTTTCCCAAAACTACTCACGCCATACCACACCAACAAACATTTCCTGACCGGGCGAGTTGGCCGTGCGCGTAGAGGCGCGCGGCTGTGAGCTTGCATCCGGGAGATAGTAGGTTCGAATCCTACTATCGGCAGCCCTGAAGATGGTTTTCCGTGGCTTCCCCTTTTCACACCAGGCAAATGCTGGGGCTGTACCTTAATTAAGGCCACGGCCGCTTCCTTCCAACTCCTAGGCCTTTCCTATCCCATCGTCGCCAAAAGACCTATCTGTGTCGGTGCGACGTAAAGCCCCTAGCAAGAAAAAACGTTTCCTGTGAAGGGGACGCTCGTGTAGGATGTATGGCTGACCAGTATCCAAAATTTGCTTATTTTTAGACTGGCCTTAGCTTCGGCTAGGAAAGGTTTGTGCAGACAGGAGAGGAGGGGGATGAACTCCGCTCTCCATAACACCATAACATTTTATTTGTGATGGATTTGTGGAATGCTACGCATTGGGCATTCTCTGTGGGGACATTTTTAAAACAGATGACTTTGTAACTGTTACATAGTGAAGATTCCGGCAATATTTCATTGTAGGTCAACATGGCTGAATTCCTGGAACACAATATTGCTGTAGGTTAACAATTTCAGAACTGCATCGGCATCTAAATGGAATCAACGGGAAGGCCAAGAACCACCTGTATGCCTGAGAACATCCAGGCAGTGAGGCAAGCATTTCACAATAGCCCTGAACACTCATCACCCTGTCATTCCGCTGCTCTGTGTCTTTTTGAATGGTTGGTGAGGAAAATCCTGCATGTAGATTTAAAGTTCCACCCCCTACAAGCTGGTGGCTGTGTAGAAGTCGAGTCTTCGTGATTGCAGAGATTAACAAGCTTTCTCAGTGAAAATGCTGGAAGTGATGAACGATGACATATTATCATGATAAGTGAAGAAGCACATTTCCATCTTGTTGGTTATATAAATAAGCAGAACTTTCAATACTGGTCCATTACTTCATAATGTCCAGTTGATATGAGCTCCATCCTGAATGCAAATTCCCACCGCCCAGCTCAGTTGTTTGACATTACAATAAGCTACTTATATGATATATTGTTTACATTGAAATACACTGCCTGATAATTAAAAAAAACTGAACACCTAGAAGGGGAGGAGGAAACAAAATGAAACTTCACGTGTCGTGAGGGAATGTGATATTATTTCAGTGATTACAAAGTTGAGTAGAATTTACAAATAGCTTGGCAGTATGAGCCCACTTATCAGTATGACATTGCACTCACTATGGCCTGGATGCATACACTGATTCGTTTGGAAAGGGTATCAAGAAGCCATTGTGTCCTCTCCTGAGGCAAGCTGGCCCACAACTGTTGTAACTGGTCCTTGATATCCTGGATACTGGCACTGGGATGGAGGAGCTTGTCCCACACATGTTCTATCGGGGACAGATCTGGGAATCTTGGCTGGCGAACGGAATACCTCAACATCACGCAGACAGTTCATAGAGACACGTGCCATGTGTAGATGAGCATTGTCCTGTTAAAAAATCGCACCACAATACTATCGTGTGAGAGGTAATGCATTAGGATGCAGGATGTCCGTTGTGTAGTCAGAGTTTCCTCAGTCACTACCAACTGTGATCTGAAGTCATAACCGATGGCTCCTTACCCCATGATGCCAGGAGTAACACCGCTGTACCTCTCCAAAACATTGGGAAAATGGGACCTTTTCCCAGGTCGCCACCTTAGTCACAGACAATGGTGATCTGGGGTAGTGCAGAACCGTGATTCATCACTGAACACAATACGACGCCATTCATCAGTGGTCCATACTTCCCAGTTACAGCACCTCTCCAAATGCAGCCGTTTGTGTTGTGATGTTAACGACAGCCTACGCATGGAACGGTAATTCCCTTGTCCAGCTACTGCTAGTCTCCGACCAATGGTGCAGGATGACGCAGAAAGTTGCAGGGAGTCCATTACTTGTTCTCGGATAGCAGGGGCAGATGTGAAAGGGTTACGATGTGCTTGGTGCACAATACAGCGATACTCTCTTGTAGTCGACCAGAACCTTGACAACGAGTATGCCTGCCCTCACATTCCCATTCAGCCCGACATCGGATCCCTGTCACATCCGAATGCCCTACAAATCTCGATATTACACAATTTGACCAGCCAGCCAAATGGAGACACACAATGAAGCCACTGTCAAACTCCGTCAGGTGCTGAAAACGCTGTCTTACACAAGTATGTGTCATCTCCATGTGATTCACAGTTATCACTCAACATCTGATGCTTGTCACGCCAGGACTGGTAGCAATACTAAACACGAACAGCACTAATGCACTCTTGGTGGCCGTTCTACCTGTTACAGAGAATTGCAATTCTAATGATTTACATACCCGCTGATGGTATGTATATGTACGAAGTTACATTGACATCTGACCATTTCTTCTGGGTGCTTAAAATTTTTTGTCAGGCAGTGTATTCAGATAAGCAAATTAGAATACCTTCTGACCTCTCCCAGCAACAGTTTTATTCTAGAAAAATCACTGACCCAAAATCAAAAGTTAATCCATGTGCATCTTTCTCAACCATTTGACTGATGTTTCTAAGTGAGGTGCATCCATTTTCAGCCTCCTAAAATCCAATTTTTTTCTCTTCTAGTCCTGATGCATCATTTCATCTTTCTTTGCATTGTGATTGCCAGTCTTTAGCATTTTTGAAACATGCATTGAAAGTTCTTAATACCCTATTGAATTTGCCCCTTAATACAGGTTTGCCAGGTTTGATTTAGATATAAAAGTACTCATTATACAGATAATTTGGCATGTGTGGACTATGTTCATGCCAAAATTGATGTTGATTTACATTATCCGCCGGGCTGAGTGGCTCAGACGGTTGAGGTGCTGGCCTTTTGACCCCAACTTGGCAGGTTCGATCCTGGCTCAGTCCGGTGGTATTTGAAGGTGCTCAAATACGGCAGCCTCGTGTCGGTAGATTTACTGGCACGTAAAAGAACTCCTGCGGAACTAAATTCCGGCACCTCGGCGTCTCCAAAAACCGTAAAAGTAGTTAGTGGGACGTAAAACCAATAACATTATTGATTTACATTATCCATCATGCTATAGTGGCTAACATAAATTGGGATTATTTTCAGGCAGTTATGAATATGCTGTTCTTGGCTATCCATTGTCAGATGTAGATGATTGGTGTCTTCCTCTGCCATCAAAAGTTTTTCTTTGCAAGAATATTAACACAGCTGTTTGGTATGCCATGAATATTGTTGGAAGCAACTTTGCTAACTTCATTGTCTCTGTTGTTTGCATGAATATCTCACTATCTTATTCCTCCAACTTCAACTTCTTTTAACTATATGAAGATGAATAATTCATGTAGATGTTCAGTTTGGGTTTCATACCTTTTTAAAGTCCGGAAATTAGAAAACAGTCTCTCTCTTCCTTGCAGACATTTGCTTAACATTTCATGAGTCTGATGAAACTAGGCTCTATTGATGCAACAGATGTAAAATCCTTATGTTTTCTGAAGTTTTATAAACTTTACTTGAATTTTTGTTTCTTTTACTTCCCTCGCACAGATTTATATTTACAGATTTCTTCATATGCAGCTTACATGGACTATCTGGAGGGACATCTTAGTTAGTCTTGTCCAAATTTCCATACTGATTGCTTTCTGCTGCATAGTTGCATGAGGTATCAAGACATGAAACGACTTGCTAAATATAAATATATGGAGGATGGCTATCTTTGCTCCTGCTACTGCAAACCAACCTATGAGCTCATAACTGTGATGACGATGATTGCTGTATTAATTTTCCAAGGCTTTATTTATGATGGCTCAATAATCAATAGAATTAATATTCCATTACAGACTCTAATAGTCAAATAAATACTAAAAAGTAAGACATAACTAGAAAATTCTTAACATTAATACATGGGTGACGGGCCCCGAGAATCTCGTAGTACGCTCGCCAGCGGTAGGTGACAGGCCCCGAGAAATCTCGGTTTTATTCACGACATTGTTTTTGGTCTTCCTGTGACATCTCTTGACCATATCTTGAACAATTTTGGGCGTGCACATTGAGTAGAATAAATCGTAGATGTATATCTGCCACTTTTCTTTTATTCACAGCCTCTTTTATTCTTTGATTTAGTTTCGAAACGTCGACTTTCTTTCTGCCGGTTCAGTCAATGACAAGATGGAGCGCCCGTGGAATACGGTGTTAGCTGATGACGATATTTTAGAAGAATTATATGCCAATGATCGTTCAAATGGAAATAGCCTAATCAATTAGTGGAAACCAAATGTGAGAGTGATAATGGAAGTGATATTCAAGCCTCTACAGGCCGTAATTTACCTAGTGTACTTATTTATTCAAGTGATTCTGACGACGACAACGATGAAAACATTAATGATGTGTTAGGAATTGCCGCTGAAGGTTTTGTAAAGGCAGATCCACTACTACTAGGGGCATTGGAGAGTATCCATACCAACTTTAAAGATAAAAAAATATTGACTGGTTTAATATTTATGTACATTTTTATAATCAAGTGCACCCTAGTATACTTAGTAGAAAAATGTCCGGTCCACAGGGTATGTGACAAGCTCAAGCATCCGGTCAGCAATGTGTTATAACAGAGTAGTGCATACAAAGGCCCAATGTACTTGTATAAAATTC
Organism: Anabrus simplex; assembly: GCF_040414725.1. Classification (NCBI taxonomy): domain Eukaryota; kingdom Metazoa; phylum Arthropoda; class Insecta; order Orthoptera; family Tettigoniidae; genus Anabrus; species Anabrus simplex. The sequence continues at coordinate 1,577,887,714 of NC_090265.1, forward strand.
AGTGTGGTATAACAGTTTCTACATGTCATCTATCACTGGACTTGTTTGTGTGTAACCCCCTGTGGCTGGGGGATGCAGACGAAGAATACACCCACAGTATCCCCTGCCTGTCATAAGAGGTGACTAAAAGGGGTGACCAAGGGATGATTGTATTAGAACCATGAAACTACTTGTGATTAGTACCATCACACGGAGAACACCATGGGTCGCATTTACTTGTGAGTAGTACCACTATGTTAGGTACACAGTAGGTTTGTGATTAGTAGCAGCAGAGAGTGGGGTTCACTGTGGCTTTCCAGTACTCGTGTTTAGTACCATTGTGAGAAACACCATGGGTCTGGGCGTTGCCTGTGATTAGTACCACTATATGAGCAACACCGTGGGTCTGCGCTGGCTGTGATTAGTACCCACTATATGAGAAACACCATGGGAATACCAGTGCCCGTGATTAGTACAGCTAGATGAGGAACACCTTGGGTTTGCATTGTCTATAAGTGGTGCCTTTATGTGAGAAACACCATAGGTCTGCATTATCTGTGCGATGTACAATACTTGTGAGTAGTACCATAATGTATAGAACACCGCGAGTCTACGCTACTTTTGATTAGTACCGCAACATGATAAATACCATGGTTCTACTTACTAGCAATAAGTACCATTATGAGGGGCCATTGATTGAATTTTGGACCCCTTTAGCCAACAAACATCCTCGATTCAGAATTGTGCTTTAGAAGCAGTCCCTTGGTCAGTAATATTATTGTTTACGATAGTTTCTGGGTCGGATCCACTGACTGTTTTCAATTCATATCCTTCCATTCATTCTTCATCACATTTTTTTAAAAATTCTGGTCAGTGGATGATTTTGAACTTTAAAATTGTCATTACATTTCATACCATTAGGGGCCGATGACCTAGATGTCAGGCCCCTTTAAACAACAAGCATCATCATTATCATCATCATCATCATGTTTGTGTATAATTAACCTACTACACAGTATTCCACTGATAACAATCTCCACTTCCTTAAAATTCACCCATGCTGCATTTACCAGATCCCACACATCTCCAACTATGTTGGTACTTTTACCAGCTTGCCTTACGTTGTTGGTACCAACGTGAAACAATACCACCTTCTCCTTCCCCTCCTCCTTCTCTTCTACTTTCCTCAAAACTTAACACCTACAGCGGTAATAGTGGTGTAGTGGAGTAGAGTATAATATTAAAAATATTCATTGTAGTATGGTTTGATTACTGTACAAGTCCTACCAAAAATTTAAGGCCACCTGTATATTTCTTGAACATCATTCCTGTCCTTAAACTTGTAGTCTCAGGCAAGCAATTTTTCACAGAGAACTAGTATATATTTAGTGGAACATTTGCTGAAATTTTCATTAAAATATCGCTCTTTGTTTTGAAGTTACTATTTTTCAAAATAATAATTGGAAATAAAATCTCTATTTTTTAATGACATGGGAAGATCTGGACAGTACAATATGGATATTGCATTAATAAATTTTGTTATGGAGATAGACAGGTACCTATCAAATATTTATAATTATAATAGAGCAACAGAATATGTTTCCATTAAAAATTACACCGTTTTATAGGTCACAACAAAATCACAGAAGGAGGTTCTAAAACAAACGTTCCTTGACTTAGGCTGGACAGGAGACTCCTCAAACTACCGAGATCATTTGTCTATTATGTTTTACAAAGGGCATTAGGAGAGTTTTGCAATGTGAGTGAACGCTTTAGACTTTCTCAAAATTATTTCCACCACACTCAATACACTTCTCCGTATGTCGAAACCAGTCACTGAACCAATTCTGCCACTTTTCTTCGGTTACATTTTCACACTGTTGATCCCATGCTGCCAGAAGCTCCTCGTCGGATGAAAAACGCCGCCCTTTCAGCTTTATCTTCACTCCTGGGAAGAGTGCGAAGTCACATGGGGCAAGATCAGGACTGTATGGAGGGTGATCAAGCACAGTCAACCCTGATCTGGCAAGAAAATCCGTTGTTACATTAGCACGATGTGCTGGAGCATTGTCATGATGCAAGAGCCAAGTGTTGAGCCCTGACTTTGGACGGAGCTCCTTGAAAGCCTGGATGACCTGAGGCAGACAAGTCTCACTGTACCACTTTGCAGTAACTGTCCTTTGTGTTTCTAGCACAACCTGAGTCAGGATGCCCCGTTTAGTGAAGAATACTGCAATCATCCTTTTCTTCACTGACCTTGACTTTCGCACAGTCACAGGAGTACCCTCATCTTCAAACAGCCACACCTTGTTCTGGGATTTTGTTGTACATCGTAATAATAAAGCCAAGTTTCGTCACCTGTAACGATGCTATTGACGTTACGCGAAGTCCCATTTTCAAACTGTTTTAGCATTTCTCGGCACCATTTCACTCGATGTGCCCTTTGTTCCTCTGAAAGTGAATGGGGCACCCAAAGGGAACAAACCTTTCTAATACGGAGATGGTCGTGTAGAATTGAATGAATAGCTGGTACAGGGGTGTGGAGGGTCTCTTCTTCTACCTGCTGATATGTCAACCGCCCCTCTTGTTGCAACATTTTCCTCACAGTTTCAATGTTTTCCTCAGTCACTAATTCAGACGGTCGCCCAGAACGAGGATCATCTTCAACCCCAAAATTTCCCCTCTGGAACTCTTTGTACCAGCGGAAAATTGTTGTCTGATGTGGACAGTCTTTCCCAGCACAGGAGTAATTTCCTCCAGGCACTGGTTAACAGTTAATCCACGAGCAAAATTGTAGCGGATAATTGTGTGATATTCACCTTTAGACCACATTGACATCTTAACTTGCTTTCAGTCCCACTGCTTAGTAACAACTGGTGTGAAGGTTGCACCTTGTTGTCTTTTAGACCGGTTTTTATTACTCTTTTCATCCCTCACCATAACAGGGGTGTCCAACCAACCGTTTTTGTGTATTGCAAAACTTTCCTAGTGCCCTTTGTAGTTTAAATATCCCAATACAACTTAACACGCAAACGATCTCAGTAGCTTGAGGTGTCTCCTGTCCAACCAAAGTCAAGGAATGTTTGTTTTATGACCTCTTTCTGTGGTTCTCTTGCGAGTTATAGAAAGAGGAATTTTTGTAATGGAAATATATTATGTTGCTCTATTAGAATTACAAATATTTTACAGGTATTTTTGTTTCTTCTTAATGAAAATGATTAATGTAATCTCCATATTGTACTATCCAGATTTTCTCAGGTAACAATAGCTATTTTGTTTCCAATAACAAAAAATGTAATACCTTCAAACCATAGAGTGATATATTAATGCAAATTTCAGCAAATGTTCCTCTACATATGTACAAGTTCCCTGTGAAAATTTGTTTACCTGAGACCACAAATTTAAGAACAGGAATCATGTTCAAGTAATATGCAGGTGTCAACATTTTAGTAGGAGCTGTAAATATTACTGCCAAGCTGAGTGGCTCAGGCAACAGTCTTTGTGAGTCTAAGTTGGCAGGTTTGATACCAGCTCAGTCTGGTGGTATTTGAAGGTGATCATATACATCAGCCTCATGTCAGTAGATTTACAGGTACATAAAAAAGAACTCCTCCAAAACAAAATTGTCTTCAAAAACAAAAAGGTAGTATTTAGTGGGACATAAAGCCAATAACATTATTTATAAATATTACTCTTTGATATGTTATAGTGTACTTGGTTAATACAGTTGGATCTGATGCCCAACAGATATCCTATATTTGAGTTACCTTGCAACAGATTATTGTGAACAATTTTTAACTGTCTTAAAATCCCTTGCACTCTAACTTGAAGCTACTCCTTTGGTAAATCTTACTCATGCAAAAAAGGAATAGTATTTCAAAATGACAGGAGCTATTCTTAAGAAATTTGAATTTTGCATGAACTAGAAATGTGCTCATTGGTAGGCATGTCATTCAAGACATACAAGGGTGAAGAACCTGCTCAGTTTTTCTAATAACATGAACTAGATATTATTGGGAGATAAACAGTAGTTGCCCACACATTAATCCCATTTTTGTTAGCAGTGAGTTGCTAAAAGAGAAATTTAAAACTAGGTAGAATGTCACTCTGTTTACTTGTCCATGCTTCCCGGACATGACTCTGCACCAGAAATAGGCTTGGATTTTTGGTTTCTAGTGTTTTTTGAATGGGATACCTATTAACAGTGCTTGCCTCTTACCTAGATGCCCCAGGTTTGATTCCTGGTCAGGTTGGGGAGTTTACCTGAATCTGAGGGCTGTTTTGGAGTCCACTTATCCTACATGATTACAGTTGAGGAGCTATCTGATGGTGAGATAGTGACCCCAGTCTAGAAAGCCAATAATAACAGCCGAGTCACACTGACCACACGGCACCTCATAATCTGCAGGCCTCCAGGCTGAGCAGCAGTCACCTGGTAGACCAAGGCCCATCAGGGTTGTTATACCATAGGGTTTGTTCAGTTTGTACCTACAGTATTAACATAGCTGCCGCAGGTGTGATTTATTCCTGTTCCTTAAAGCAAACACTGGATTGGAACTTTTGTTTGAGTTACGAGACTCCAGCTTCAGTTCTAAATCAAAATCATTACAAATATACCTAACAATATTATTATTATTATTATTATTATTATTATTATTATTATTATTATTATTATTATTATTATTATTATTATTAAAGCATCTTTATTGTGGCGAAGTTAGGGCTCCCGGCCCTTTCTTACACTTAACCACTTCATGTATATACAATATAATTTTTACATAAAATTTAAACATATGAAATCTTTACAACCTAAAGTATGATTAAAGCAACTAAAGTACACTACATTAATTCTAATGAGACAAGTACACATGATTTTTGGTCAAATTGTCCTTAACCTTTATATGAAGAAAACACAATACATTTCTGTAGGAGGCCTGGAATGTATGCTGTTTTTTGCTTCTCAGTATGTAAATATGCAGGAAGATGTAGGATTATCTAGATAGACACTTACTAATCTTCATGGTGGACAAAGGAGCCTTTTAAACTGTATAAACTTATCTCACTTTCTGACAATTCTTGATATTTGTCTAGCATATATGTTTCCTCACTTTTCCATTATTGCAATTTTTAACACTGCATTATAGTTCAGTTGAAATTGTGAAGGAGGCTGGCAGATTGTGCTGCACAATAGCGTGACTCATGCTCAAATGCTAATTATATTTTTAAATCTGTTACAGATATACAGCATGATTCAGCTGCCCCTTCCAATGTAGTTTTATGCAACCCACAATATTCATTCCTTCCTGAAAACATCTGCATTGCCGGTATTCTCAGACAATACAACCGGATATCTTGGTATTTACCGCCTAACCATGATAGGATGCCATAATGTTATACTCGTATTAAACACTGGAAGACATGCATTTGCCTTCTAGATAATATGAATCTGACATGCCAGCGAAACATTACATTGATATTGTGACCTCATTAAACCTAATACTTGCTATAAGCTTCCCCGTGTGCCATACGGAACCATAGTGTAGTTGGTAAAGGCGTGGCGGAGTGGGCTTGCATGTCAGGTGGGAGGTTCAAGTCCAGGGCAAAAATTACAAATTTTTGAAATATTTGTTTAATACGTACCGCATGCAATGTAAGTTCAGTACCCACTTTCATGCAAATTGTGTGTGAATGAATATGTTTGTGGCCCAAAGAAGGGCCGATTAGTTAGCTGGACGGACACATACAGACTGGAAATAATAGGAACACAACTGCCCTGACAATGTTTTATCGCAGCAAATGCTCGATGTGATGACCATTTTGGTTTATGCACATTCGGGTCCGGTGTCCAATAGATCGTCTTGCGCGCTGAAGCATTTCAGGTGTAATTGCTCGGCAGGCATCCGTGATGAGTTGCCGGAGCTGGTCGGGATTTTCCAGCGCTTGAGTGTAAACGACATTCTTCAAATGTCCCCACAAGAAGAAGTCTAACGGTGTTAAATCCGGTGATCTGGTGGGCCAAGAAACAGGGCCTCCTTGGCCTATCCATTTCCCTGGCAGTTCCTCGTTCAGATGGTTACAAACGGACAAAGTCGAATGTGGTGGACCTCCATCCCGTTGCAACCACCTTATCAAACGATCGCGCAAGGGCACATCCTCCAGCAGCAGTGGGAGTTCCTGGCGGAGAAAGGCCCGTCCAATGGCCCTCAAAGAAATAAGGTCCAATCAGGCAATCCCCCAAGATTCCACACCAAACATTCCCTCCCCATCGTACTTGATGGACCGCCTGTCGCACCCAGTGAGGATTGTCCAGAGTGCAATAGTGCATGTTGTGGCAATTGATGTTCCCATTAGTATGGAAGCGTGATTAATTCAAGAACAAGATATGCAATACAAATGCTGCATCATTGTCCAGCCTGCGTAATAGCCACCAACAGAACTCCATTTGAGCTTCGAAATCCCGCCCATGGAGCTCTTGGTGTAGCTCAAGATGGTATAGGTGATATTTATGTTCCATGCAGTATTCGCCAAACAGACGGCTGGCTGGTGTTCACCTGTTGTGCAGTCGTCCTTGTACTTATGTGTGGATTATTATGAGCTGCCTCCAGAATGGTCTCTTCTGTTTCACCCAATGTAATGGGCTTATCGCGGACTGGTGGCAAGTTGGAAATCACACCTGTTGTCCTTGGGTGTCTTTCAACACGGCGGAATGTCGTAACAGCCGGGTGTCGCCTGTCGGGATGCCATTCCTGGTACAGTCTGGCATTCGTTTTCTCTTGCTTCCCCACAAATGAAGAGCATGTCAACGTATTCCTCTGTGGAAAACATGCTGAATGACAACAGAGATTACAGTACATTCAGGCCCTAACCAGCGGAGTATGCGCAGGGCACAAGATGAATAACAGCGCCATTCTACTGTTTGAATGTGGCAAACATGGGCCTGTGTTTATGTATTCAAACATCATTCCAATGCAAAAATATTTGAACGATGTGGGATTTGAACCATCGCTGGCACATTCCGTTGATTGCTAAGTGAATGCCTAACCACATCCACTACGCTACACTGCTGGAAACATCCTGGTAGAGTACATACGCCATCCAGTTGGGTGTTTAATTAATTACTGTACTGTTACCTAGTTTTATGCATTGATTCCCCTCTTCATTACATCCGGTCACAAGGCACGACACATTAATATAGTTACATGGTAAAAGGATGTTGCTACATGATTTCAAGGCATCATCTTTTGCGAACCAATGATGTAACATTTCGCTAGGGTTCAGAATCGTGTGTAAAATGTGCTCGCTGAATGTTAGTCCATACAGTATGCCTGCAGGGGAATAGCACCCCTATAACCATGTGCACGTTAGTTGGAATGCAGCAAACGATATTGGAAGGGGCTGCTGAATCACACTGTATTTCTAGTGGTAATGAATCTCGTACAAAGTATCAGTAAAGAGTACAACTAATCAGCAAAAGTCTAAGAATCTTCATATCATGGTATTGTTGTACTTATTGTCAATCAGTAACTCAGCTGCATTCATTTCTAAGTAATTATTATTTTCTACAGACCAACATTTAAATTAAGGTGGCCAGTATGAATTATTGTTTAATTAATGGTACCGTAATAAATGTACAGATCAAATGAAACATGTAATAACACAAACTCGCTCTTGAAGTTTAGCTTCTGAACAGTTTGTGCAATATAGTCTGCCATTTAGAAGTTTGGTGCTGCCATTTCTACTATGCTGGTCAGTGTTCTACCATTTAAAATGTTCTCTGTCTGTGGTATTTGGACCATTTCACTTTGACATGGAAGGAAATATCTTGTAAAAGTTTCTTCACCTCATGATATTATTTGCTCATTCCCTAGGAGATTTGAATATGGATAAAGTTCGTTAATAATTAAGATAAGTACTGACAGCAGTACCCCTAATGCAAGAGTTTGAGATTAATGAATGAACTTCTCCATATTATTCATTTATATATGATGAAAAAAATGAAATGGGGTATGGCTTTTAGTGCCGGGAGATCCCAGGATGGGTTCGGCTTGCCAGGTGCAGGTCTTTTGATTTAATGCCTGTAGGCGACCTGCGCGTCGTTATGAGGATGAAATGATGATGAAGACAACACATACACCCAGCCCCCGTGCCAGGGAAATTAACCAAACATGGTTAAAATTCCCGACCCTGTCGGGAATCGAACCCGGGACCCTGTGACCAAAGGCCAGCACGCTAACCATTTAGCCATGGAGGCGGACAGTATATGATGTTATACCATGACTTTCTCTATTGTTATTATTTGGGTCATCAGTCTGTAGACTGGTTTGTTGCAGCTCTCTATGCCACCCTATCCTTTTCTAACATTTTCATTCCTACATAACTCCTACATCCTTCATCTACTCTAAGCTGTTTGTTATATTCATACCTTCGTCTACCCTTGCTGTTTTTAACACCTACACCTCCATCAAAAAACAATTGGATAAGTCCTGGGTATCTTAAAATGAGTCCCTTCATGCTATCTCTTCTTCCACTCAAATTTTGCCAAGTCCTTCTCCTCTCACCAATTCAATTCATTATCTCTTCATTCATGATTCCATGTACCCATCTCACTTTAAGTATTCTTCTGTAACACCACATCTCAGAAGCTTCCATTCTCTTTCTTTCTGAGCTAGGTATCATCTATCACTTCCATACAGTGCCAGGCTCCAGACGAAAGTCTTCAAAACCATCTCGCTAATTTCTCTATCAGTGTTCAAATTGAACAAATTTCTTTTCTTAAGAAAGGCCTTCCTTGCTTGTGCTTGTCTGCATTTTATGCTTCCTGTCATTTGCATTACTTTCCCAATTGACATCTGGTAAATTGAAATCCCCCACTACAGTCATGTTCCTTTCCGTATCATTTCCTACATAGCTGATTATCTTATCAAATATTTCCAAATTAGCATCTGTGCCACCCTTTCCAGGTCTGTACACTCCAAAAACATCAAGTTGCCTATTTTCTTTAGAGATGAGCCTTACATCTAGAATTTCATGTTAGTCATCTTTAACTTTTTAGTAGCTTAAAAATTCTTCTTTCACCAGAAGGAATACCTCTCCCTCCCCCCTTCTGCCATTCCTACCCTGTCTACGAAAAACACTCCAGTTCTGCGAGAAAATGTCTGCATCCATTATATCACTTTTCAGCCATGATTCAACTTCAATCTGTAAGTATTCATCTATTACTTAATTGTATTCCTTTCTTGACAATACTTCTACAGTTCAACACTAATATTTTTATGTCATCCCAGTTTAACTTCCAGGTTCCTGTACTCTTATCTCCGTTCCCTAGTCCACCTCATTTCCCACAATGTGCCTTCCTATAACTCTTATAAATAAACTTCCTAACTTATACATACCATTGCAGTTCAAGTGAAGGCCCTATGTCCTACCCACCCATCAGGATCTAGGAATCTGACTTCCAGTTTCCCACATACCCACTCCATAGTCTCATTTAAATCCCTGATCACCTTACGTTGTTGGTACAAATCTGCCACTTCCTTTCCCTTCTCCTTCTCTTCTACTTTCCTCCACACACTTTCCCCACATGTCTAACAGTGGAATCCCCCATGACCCGAGCCTCAACCCTACCCATCTCATTTGATCCCTCCCCTCATGCTCTTCACTATCTTTCCTTGACGACTGCAGAAGCTACTTCATCCTCTATCTCTCCCATGACCCTGTTCCACATTTCTTTTCCTATCCACTACTCTACATTGAAGGAAAGGTGGAATTGGCATTGACAGAAGGTCAATTTGGATTTAGGAAGGGTAGAGGCACTCGAGAAGCAATCCTAGCTTTAGGATTATAGAAAAACTACGACGAAAAGATCTTATATATTCATTGCTTTCGTAGACCTGGAGAAGGCATTTGTTAAGGTTGAGTGGGATAAACTATTCCTGGTGTTGAAAGAACTGGTTGACAGGAGGACAATTTGGAAATTGTATGAAGATGAGATAGTTGTTACACTATGTGGAGATTCCACAACAGAGGCCAACATTAAGCAAGGAGTTTGGCAAGATTGTTTGTTATCACCTTTTCTTTTTAATGCATACATCCAAAAAGCAGGAGATGAAGTAAATGATAATTTGCCAATGACTAGAGGTCTCAGGATTCAAGGAATGAGAATACCATGCTTCGCTTTGCGGATGATATCGCAGTCCTGGCAGAAAACGAAGATGATCTGAATTACACATTCGCAGAAATGGAATCCACCTTCCAACAGAATGAAAACCAAAGTCCTTCTCTGTAGCTGGCAGTATGAACCTCCTCGTACTTTGAATGGATAACAGTTGACAAATATACAGGAGTTTCACTTATCTTGGTAGCAAAATAACAGCAGATGGAAGAAGTAGAAGAGAATTAGTCAGCAGCATTAAACAAGCCAAAATAGCGTTCAGCAAAAAAGGAAAGCTCTTTACATGCAAAAACATTAGTATGAGCCTCAGGAAACGTCTTGTGAAGATATATATGTGGAGCGTACTGTTGTATGCTAGTGAAACCTGGACTCTTAGCTTGGCTGATAAGAAACGTATAGTAGCATTTGAAATATGGTGCTACAGGAAAGTACTGAAAATTCAATGGGTGGAAGATATCACTAATGAGGAAATGCTAGAAAGGATTGGGGAGAAGTGATGTTTATGAAATATGCTTATTCAACGAAGAGACAGTTGGATTGGACATATCTTGAGGCATGAAAGTCTTCTCCGCACAAACTGGAGGGCAGTGTGGAAGGAATTAACTGTAGAGGTAGACCAAGGCTAGGATATATAAAACAAATCATAGACTGGAGTTCATAGAAAGCTGCTACAAACCAGTCTTCAGATTGAACACCACAGAAGAAGACTCTACATTTCCTTTTCCTTATTTTTCCTTTTGACCTACTTCTGCACTCATCGGCAGCAGTTCCCTGTTCCTCATTTTCCTTTCTGTTGTTCTACCTGCAATGACTCATACTGGGACAGATACCTGCAGATATTTTATATTTTCAGGGCAAAATAGAAAGTTAGTATGAAGTTCTTACAGCTCCTGCAGTTTTTGGAGATTGCATGGCCCCAATTTCCATTGGAGGCTACAGCACGTGGTTGCATGTTCGGCAGAGACAAATTGGTGGAGGTATTGTTTTCATGGGACAAACTTTTGCCTACTTTTCTGGTACACCAATCCCTAACAGCTATCCGGTATTGACGTTATTGAGAACCAAGTCCATCCGTTCGTGTCAACAGTGTTCCCTGGTGGTGATGACCACTTACAACAGGACAATGCACAACACGGCCATGTTTGTGAAGGACTGGTTCTTGGCTCCCAAATAGCCCCGATATGATGAACCTCGTTGAACATTCGTGGTTCAACTGTGAAAAGCGGGTTCGTGCTACATCACTGCCCAGCAGTGTATACTAACTGGAGGACCTGCTGTTGCATTTTTTGTATTAGATACCCCAAGATTCTTTCCGCCACTTTGTTGAATCGATGTCTTGCCGAGTGGCCACAGTTCTGTGAACAAAAGGTGGTCCTACATTATATTAGGTAGGTGGTCATAATGTAATGGCTCATCGGTGCAGAAGAGGAAGGTGGATAGCTGGAAACGCTTCTATATGTCGGCAAAGTGTCGAAGTATGGTGCCACATAAGGCCCGCTCACACTTACTGGCAGGGAGACGCAGAGAGAGGATCTTCCGAAAAGAATTTCTCCTGTGTGCGCTCATACCTATCATAAGCATGCCTCGTCATTTGGACAGCTGATCGTCAAAACTTGTCTTGCAGTTGTGTGTGAAGCGTTGGTCCAGCCGAACGCAACTAATGGATCACGTGTTAGCTCTTTTCTCTCTTGTTAGGTAATGAAATGGCGTATGGTTTTTAGTGCCGGGATGTGTCCAAGGACTTCGGCTCGCCAGGAGCAGGTCTTTTGATTTGATGCCCGTAGACGACTTGCGCATCATGATGAGGATGAAATGATGATTAACACAACACATACACCCAGCCCCTGTGCCAGCAAAATTAACCAGTGTTGGTTAAAATTCCCAACCCTGCTGGGAATCGAATCCGGGACCTCTGTGCCAAAGGCCAGCATGCTAACCATTTAGCCATGGAGCTGAAAGGTTGAAGATGCTGAAAGGAAAGAACAAAAGAGGGCATTAATTTATCTAGAAATTTAAATGGTGAATTGTTTAATTTGTTTCAACCGTTGTTACTCCCTCAGGATAAATTCAAAGTGTATTTTTGAATGAGCATTGTGAAATTTCAACTGCTAATTCAATGGTATTGCTATATAACTTATGGCATTTATCATATGGAAACGTGTACTTTTCAAATAAATGAGTAACTTTTTTGCAGTCCATTTTCAACACAGCCCCTTGGAAGCAAACACTATCTTTGATATGGACTCAACGCAATTGCGAAAAAACTGTACGAACATTACCAAAATAAAATTCCTGTGGGAGAAGCAGAAGAAATATTCTCGCCAAGAAACTTCCTCTTCTTTGGCGTGGCGCGTTTCCTCTCCAGTAAGTGTAATTGTGAGCCATCACATCTATTATGCAACGAAAAAAATATTTTTCTGCCTTTGCGCCTCGTCTCCCTTCCGCTAGGTGTGAGCGGGCCTATACACTGCAATAGTCAATTATTGTGTATTATTGATTTTATTCCTCATCTCTTCTGTTTCCTTCAGCCTTTCCGTTTAGTCCTTGTGCAACATGTTCCTTGAAAAATCCCCTCACATTCTTTTAACTTTGTAGATCCCATCTCCTTTCATTCCTTCCTTTCTTCAATTTCTTTAACTTCAGATGGCATTTTATGACAACTAAGTTGCGGTCAGAGTCCATATCTGTTCCTAGGAAGGTCTTGCAATCAAACACCTGATTTCTGAATCTCTACCTAATCATAATGAAGTCTATGTAATACCTTCTTGCATCTCCTGGTCTTGTCCATGTGTATAGCCGTCGTTTGTTGTATTAGTAAGGACTAAATTATGATCAATACAGAATTCAACCAGCCAGCTTCCTCTTTCATTCCTTTGTCCCAGTCTAAATTCTGCTACGGTATTACCTTCTCTTCCTTGGCCTATCACTGCCTCCCAGTCTCCCATCCCAATTATATTCTCATCGATTTTTACAAAGCCTCCATGGCTCAGGCGGCAGCACGCCGGCCTCTTACCGCTGGATACCGTGGTCGTGGTTCAAATCCCGGTCACTCCATGTGAGATTTGTGCTGGACAAAGCAGAGGTAGGACAGGTTTTTCTCCATGGGCACTCCGGTTTTCCCTGTCATATTTCATTCCAGCAACACTCTCCATGAACATTTCATTTCATCTATCAGTCATTTATCATTGCCCCAGAGGAGTACGACATCCTTGCCGCTAGATGGGGGCTTCATTCATTCCATTCCTGACCCGGTCGAATGACTGGAAACAGGCTGTGGATTTTCATTTCAGGCTTTTACACATTGTATTAAATCTTCTACCTCTTCATATAGTCTTTTGATTTCTTTTATCATCTGCGTATAGACCTGCACTAATGTGTGGGCATTGGCTTGGGTTCTATCTTAGCAATAATAATTCATTGATTATATTGTTTGTAGCAGCTTACCTGCTGCCCTATCTTTTTATTCATTATTAAACCAACTCCTGCATTTCCCGTGTTTGATTTTGTCTTGCTAACTGGTTTAATATTTATATTGTTGTTATTACACTGTTATATTAAAAGCTGAAGTTGTCGCCTCATTGCTGAAGTCCTGTGTCAATAGTTGGCAGTAATGACTTAATGTGCATTATGATATTTCAGCTTGTGTGTTGCCTTTTGTTCTGTTCAGTATCATTATATTTGGTATTATTATTATTATTATTATTATTATTATTATTATTATTATTATCATCATCATCATCATCACCATTGTCATCCTTATTATTATTTGTTACTATCTCTCTGATCTTAAAAATGTAATAACTACAAATGAATGTATGTAGAGTATCAAAGTGTATTGTGTTACCACAAACTCAAGAATTAATTGCAGTAGTATCAGGTCTTATGTAGGAAAATATACAAGTTTTGAAATTTGCTATTGTAAGTCTTATTTTAATGAGGACCGTCCTTTCTATAGATTCATATTGTACCTAGTAATGCAGTATGTTTTGTGTACCTTTTGTTATTGTGCAATTGATATATTAGTGGTTAACATTATTTTGATTTACTCAGTGCTGGTATGATCGTTGTTCTTTATGTTTTCTGAATATAAGTTAGTGAACAGCAGAAGATTATATTGTAGTCTAGTTTTTGATAATATAATAATTGACAACTATATGGGCAACCATGTGCATGAGGGTGATGCACTTGTGCACTGTGTGGTAAATGTTATAACCATATCATTCAGAGAGTTGGTAAATGAAGAGAGATTAAATTATCATTATACCATGGAATTTAACTGTCTTTGGTAGGTATCATAATCTGTGCAATAGAACAAATAATACATACATTATTGATTCTTGCTTGAGACATTGTTGCTGTACAAGGCTCTCCTTAATGAAAAATGGTAAAAGTGTATGTATTCAGCCCAAAGGCTGATTTGATCTTCTACAGCTCTGCCATCAGCTGTCATAAATGGTCTAGGCATCACTGAAGAGGCATGCTAGGAAAAAGAGGAGTGAGGTAGTTTCTCGTTGCTTTCTTCACCAAGCCAACATTGCTAAGTCATATCAGTCGGCCAAGCCTACTGAAATACACATATCAACTGACACCATGAGTGACATTTTCACACCATTCATAACAGGGACTGGCTGCATAAGGAATGGCATTTCTAGCATCACTCATACCTCAGTTACTTTCATATCATAAAAGCCAAGGATGAGACTGAAACAGACAGATCAGTGAAAGTAACAAAAAAATATGATGTAGCCCATATCAGAGAGCAGAGTGCACTGTAAACACTAGGACTCGCCAGGATAAGGCTGATCAATTCATCTATTTAAGAAGTCCCAAATTGGTACTACCGGTATACAGTTTTCATTTCTTGACGGTTAACATCCTAATTCCTCAGTCACTGAAAATAAAACATTACTCATTCTCTAAAATCTTAAGCATAATTTATCTGTGAAACAGGATGTTATCCAAATAAGATTTCTGTATTAGGTCAATAAATGTATCCTTATTTTCCTGTTCGTACAGTAGTGAAACAGGCTTCATTCTCTACATCGTTCTCTCACCAATTTCCTTTTTCTCAGGATAGTCTTCTTTTTTAGAGTTCATGATCTAAATATGTAAACCTTTCTTGTAATTCAATTTACTAATAATTTATAAATCATATAAATCATATTAACATGTATTCTGTTATAGTCTTATTGAAATTTAGCCATGCTAAGTTTTTTATTTACATTTGTGCTGAAAGTATCAATGCTTTATAGAAATTGGAATAATTAATATAAATTAATTTTATGACAAATTCTTCAAAGTATTGTAAAAATGTAATCAGATGATTTTGAGCTTCAATCTGATTTTAACCAGCTAAATTTATCGTTTTTCCCTCAAACTGGTTATATTGCTATTGGAACAACACGTACTTTGGAACAAAAAATGTCAGATGCCATTATTAGGAAAATACATTTTTCATAATTCCCTTTGAAGAAAAGCAAAGCAAATTTTTAAACATGAGAAAAATTATGTAATATATCTGTAACAAGATTCATAATCACAAAAAGTGGCTTTTAAAAAATTTTGCAAAATTCACTGTTTTATTCTTTCTGCAAATGTCAATATAG
Organism: Anabrus simplex; assembly: GCF_040414725.1. Lineage (NCBI taxonomy): Eukaryota > Metazoa > Arthropoda > Insecta > Orthoptera > Tettigoniidae > Anabrus > Anabrus simplex. The sequence continues at coordinate 1,577,903,470 of NC_090265.1, forward strand.
TTTTTAGTTGCATTAATGCTGTAGTGTTCCGTCCTAAGAACCATTATAGAGTTCATACGTACCTTCCACCTCTTGCAGCAGAACCAAGATCTGCTGGATGAATATTTATGAAAGATGTTAAAAAAGAATTGCTAGTGAAGTGAGGTATTTAAATTGAGTTTTGAAGAATTAATGGTTTTATGAAATCAGTAATATTAATTATTACTATTCTGATGACATTACATATTATAATAGTGTCAAATCATAAATTTGGTGTGCCATGTCAAGTCACGAGTGTGCCAAGAGTAGCAAATGGTTGCAGAACACTGTCATACAGGCTTCATCTACCAGATGGCAAACCTTCTAGTGGATAAATTTGGATGACTGTCTTTTGATTTCAACATTCTATTTGCACTACTATCTAGCACCAAAAGCATAACTCTTTTGAACGTTTTTATTTAACATATGTCTTTTAGTGCCGAGGGTGTCTGAGAACATGTTCGGCTCTCCTGGTGCAGGTTTTTCTATTTGACGCTTATGGTTGACCTGTACATCTGGGTGTGAGATGATAACGAGGTAGGGAGACTGTGAAACCCAATGTAGTATATTCCTATTGAATTTCACCATGGTGTCTGCGTACACATGGCTCTACATCCCTTTTCAATCATCAATAGAAAAGGAACTCCATAAGAGGTTTAGAATCGAATCCAGGCTTTTTACACACAATCTAGTGATTATAAATTGTATACTACAACTTCTCCTACCCTGCCAGCCAACATTTTGATGGATTTTTTTTTTTTTTTCCACCAGTGGGACTCAACAGGTTAACTGTAAATTTTTTATGTACCCCAGAGATCTTTAACATGTCATCAACGTAATGGAGTGGCAAGTTTTTGCCCAGTGATTGTCGAACCTATGAACGTGAGATTATAAGTCAGGCATTCCACCCCTGATCCATCAAAGTAGCTGTTACACTTCTGCAAATATACAGAAAATTTGTGTATGTACTCTCTCACCTTTTATTGGACACTGATTTATATGACCTATCCTTTATGATTGTTGCCAGTCTGTTTTTACAGATGCAAATCTCATAGAATTATTAATACCTACATTTCTTATCTTACATTCAATGTAACATTGCTTTAAAGTCTAAATTGCAGCTAATATATCAGCATAAGGGGACTGAATTTTGTGCATTATATATTGCTGTAAAATATTGTACTGTATGTGTGCGTTTTGCCCATAGGAAGTCATTAAAGAAAAAAGTAATTAAAAAGGGAATTCTGATAATGATGTGTATGAAATTGGCTTAGCATATAAAGAATGAAAGAGTAAACACACGTGAAATACTAGTACTCTACTTGTGGAAAATGTCTTATACATCAATGAAATAGATATATACTTCAGGTTAAAGCAAACAAAACCTTTAATATGAAAATTTTACTCTGAATTGCTCTGAGATAGTAAATGAAATATCAGTTTAGTAACTTACCAATTTTTATCTGCAGTGGCCTTAAGTTTGTACTATAAACTAGTCAAGTACTGAGCTTCAGACATGTTTCTTCCACTCAGATAATGGTTTTTGGCTTCTTCTTTCTCCCCTCTCGAGCAAAATCCTGCTGAAAGCTTTGCACCTATATAATTCATATTCCATATACACTAGAGTCCCGTTAATCCGAACCCCGTTAATCCAAAAGTCTGGTTAATCTGAACTGAAATATTCAATTTAAAAAATTATCCTTATTGAAATGAAAGAACATATTATAGAATGAAGATTTACTTGCATTTTATTAGTCATATTTTACTAGAATAACTTAATGAAAACATAATTACACATCATAAACTATCAATCACTGATCGTTTATCTTTACAAAGTCTGTTAGTTTCTTTTGCTGTAGTGATTGAAACCTACTCGAAGATGCAGTGTTAAACCAGCGTCTTATAAACATCACATCAGTGGGCGTAGCAGTGGAGTGTTGCTCGACGTAGCGTACAGCAAGTTCTAAGGCAGCCGCAGCATCTGAATGTGACACTAGTTGTTCATTGTGGTCTTCTTTGTCGTCACTCTGTTCCTCATCAACTCCAGATTCTTTCTCTACCATAGCTACAATTTCTTGGTCTGTTTGTAATTGATGACAGACAGCTTCCATCCACTCGCTAATGTCATTTTCATTGTTGTTTTCTCCTCTACAGGTTCTTAACTACCCTACTGTAATTTTATACAGTATTTTATTAATGTAACTGGTAAAGAATGGACATTTCAAATTACAGTATGTACTGTACTGTATTGTAGAAACTGTTTTCCTCAGACGGTTGAGGCGCTGGCCTTCTGACCCCAACTTGGCAGGTTCGATCCTGGCTCAGTCCGGTGGTATTTGAATGCACTCAAATACGTCAGAATCGTATAAGTAGATTTACTGGCACGTAAAAGAACTCCTGCGGGAGAAAATCCCGGCATCTAGATGTCTCCGGAAACCGTAAAAGTAGTTAGCGGGACGTAAACACAATAACATTATTATTACAAAATATTTTCCGGTTAATCCGAAAATTTCGTAATCCAAACAGACTTCGGTCCCAATTAGTTTGGATTAACGAGACTCTACTGTAATTGGAAAAATCAAATTTGAATATGCTGATCAACATGTAAAATAACTTGAAAAACAACTGTAATCTATTATCAGAAAACATGTTAAAAAGTCTTATGTAGACTTATTTTTTGATCTTGACTGACACTTTGAAATTACCTACTTAACTATGTGTTCAGTCATAGTGAAGAAAAATAAGTTCTTTACAGCAGTATTTAATTATTACCATATTTTATGGTGTATAAGGTGCACTTTTTTCTTACCCTTAAAATAGGCATTAAAAATGGGGCTCATCTTATATAACGAAGGTACATATTTGTTGTGCTGCTTTTTTTCTCCAAAGCATTACCGGTATAATTTTGAAATGGATCAAATAGTAAATATGGATGAAATGCCACTTACATTTGATGTACCCACAAATAGGACTTTTGCTGAAAAAAAGTTGTATTGAAAGTGAGTGGACATGAATAATTACACTACACCATAGTACGTGCATGTTGCGCTGATGGTACTAAGCTGTCACCGATGATAATCTTCAAGTAATAGATTCAGCGTAATGAAAAGATACCAGCAGGTGTGGTTGTACATGTGCATGAAAAGGGCTGGATGGATGAAAATTGCATGGAAGTATGGATAGATAAAGTGTGGGAAAGGAGTAAAGAAAGTTCTTCTTGTATTTGATAAGTTTCGATCACACTCAGTGGAATCCATCAAGCAAAATTTCCAACAGTGCAATACTGAATTGGCTGTTATCTGAGGAAGACTAACTTATCTGCTACAGCCACTTGATGTTTCATTAAACAAACCTTTTAATCAATCAATGTTCTAGTGATGGGATATTCGATTCATTTTACTGAATCGATTCATTTGATTCCGTTCATGTTACTGAATTGATACAGTGAGCCGATTCACAGCTCATTAGAGTCATCAATGCTATTGCATCTGTGTAGTGTGTACTGATAAGACAGCAGCAACAACATTCAATTCTTGCTGCTGCCATCTGGTCTTCATTCTATGAACTGCTTTCCTGTGTGTCATCTAGCTTTCAGATTTACTCTACACAGGAAAAATTAAAAGTATCCTCCCATTCAATACAAATCATAAGCTTTCAGATTCTCATTTCTCCTGCAGCCATGTCTTTGCATCATGTTTTGATGTTACAAGGCCTTCCCCCAACAGTGACGAACTCCATTAAATAAGTATACAGAGTTATATGAAATAAATTTGTACACACAATCATCAACGATTGCATTTAGAGCTGTCACACAGTTGGGAGATTCCTTATGATTCTTAAATGATTTCAAAGAACTTGGAAATTTCATTATATTCTCAGTAAGTACATAATACAAAGTAAATAACTTAAAAATTGAAATGCAGGAAAATATAGGTACTTGTGCAATACTATACATGCTTATTATAGCACAAATCTTATGTAGTTAATAATAATAATAATAATAATAATAATAATAATAATTTATATAACTCAAATTTTATACACTACCTTATGGTTTTCCACAGTTCTCTGAAAGTTGCAACTCTATTATATAAACAGAATTAGATGTAAAAATACCTGTGTCCACAACAGGTAGCCTACTTATTCAATATAAATTAAATAAGTTGCTTTACGTCTCACCGACACAGATAGGTCTTATGGCGACGATGAGATAGGAAAGGGCTGGAAGTGGAAAGGAAGTGGCCATGGCCTTAATTAAGTTACAGCACCAGCATTTGCCTGGTGTGAAAATGGGAAACCACGGAAAACCATCCTAACGGCTGACAACTGTAGGATTCGAGCCCGTCATCCCCTGAATGCAAGCTCATAGCTATGTGACCCTAAACGCATGACCAGCTAGCTCCGTCATCTTTGATTTTTTTTTTTTTACTTTTTTTTTTAGCAGAGGATTTTTTAAAGGTCATATTTTGTATAGGCTAGCCGAGTTGTACAGTAACCCATTGGTTTTCTGATTAAACCTCTTTTTATTTAAGCTATTGAATCAGTTGGCTCACTTACTCACTGTCCAAACACACCGGTGTTCTCGTGATTTGATTATTGAAGTATTGTGCAATGATGCGACATACGAACTGAGAAAAAACTGAGGGGTTCTTCACAATATAACACAGATAATTTTGGGTAGTCATGAGCATGACTCATAGTCATAGGCTAGATAATAATGTTACCTTAATTAAGGCCACAGCTGCTTTCTTCCCATTCCTACTCCTTTCTTATCCCATCTTCGCCATAAGACCTATCCGTGTCAGTGCGACGTAAAGCAAATAGCAAAAGAAATGATGTTATTGGCTTTACGTCCCACTAACTACTTTTACGGTTTTTGGAGACTCTGAGGTGCCGGAATTTAGTCCCGCAGGAGTTCTTTTACGTGCCAGTAAATCTATGGACACGAGGCTGACGTATTTGAGCGCCTTCAAATACCACCGGACTGAGCCAGGATTGAACCTGCCAAGTTGGAGTCAGAAGGCCAGGCATCAACCGTCTGAGCCACTCAACCAGGTGGATAGGCTAGAGAGCTGAGTCAGTGTTCATCAAGTGATGCCGAAAGGGGCTTTGAAACGGCCTACTATCTCACAGGTGTGCAAGTGGGTGAACGCATCATGGTTGCAAGTGAACGAAAAAAGTTGTTAAATCTTTTCTTTGTACCATATGGAGGGCAATTATGAAGAAGAGGAAGAATCAGGTGTATATGGTAACAGTGTCTTGAGTGGGAGAGAATGTTCAAATGTCAATGACTGGATTTTGTAGGTTTCTGTAAGGTCAGTGCACTGTTCAAAAGCTATTACAGTATTTTGTTATGTATTTTTATTTTAAAATTAAAGTCGTTCTTTTACTTTCAACTTTGTCTTTTCCTGAAAAAACGTGTTAAATTTTGAGGGGTCTCTTATACTAAGGAGCATCTTACACACTGGAAAATATTGTAATTCTTTCCTTGTATTTGAATTCCCAGTGCCAAGTGCATCATGCTATTACAAAAGTATAGTGCACACTGTACATATTGGTCAAATTTTCTACTCATATTTAGACATTAAGATTTAAAATAATTTCTTCAATAATCATTTAAAACTGGTATCTAAGTCACTGTTTGTTGTATCTCATTTTACTTGGTATAATTTTGTCACTTGTAACTATCAGCGTAATACTTCATATTGTAATTTATTCTTTTGAATGCCAGTGTAGTCATTGATTATGAGGTGAAAAGAGTGCGTATTGAGCATTATGAGATTAATATGTATTGTATTTTGTTTCAAGGGAATTGGTATTACCAAACACATCTAGTCATAAGTAAGTCAATGGTTGTATTATCATGTATGCTTTGTTCATTTTCTAATGAAAAATATCATCACCTTTCCTCCTGAGTGTGAAAGAATGATGTTAATAATAAATTATATGAAGAACAAGTATTGCATTTTAAGAATTGGAGGATGATCCTCCAATATATGCCTTATCCATAAGTAGAAATTGTAATCTTACCTGAGAAAGGTGTCTTCCAGTTTCAGGATAGACTGTTAATTACATAAGTACTTAACCAATGAGCTCAAGATATTGGTATAGTAGCCCTGCATTGGAAGATGTTTTTCACATTGTATATTGTAAATACTATTATTATGCAGTTTATTTTTGACCTGTAAATTTTTTATATGAGCGCATATTATATTATTTGACCTAACAAGGTTTCTTAAAATACGTAGTAGTATCTGTGTTGCAAATATTTGGTTTATCATACCCATAAATATTTCCAGGAACACATAAATTTTTGTAGTCATATATATTCTATATATGTCCACAAATAGTAAAATGCAATAGAATGTATACTCTGAATCATTCAGAGTATTTTAATTCAAACAGGTATGGGGTGATTTAATTGTAGCAGAATAAATCATTTATATTGGTGAAGATAAATTTTATTGTTTTGAATTGTTAATCATTCTTGGAAGACTGACCATGGAAGTGGAGTATGCTTGGTTATATTATTTCCTTTCCCTCATTGTACTGTATTACTGATGGTATTTTGTGTACGTTAGATTCACTTTACGTGGTATATTATACTTTCAAATTATGTATGATGATGCAGTACTCAATATATTATTTCACCCCAATGGCTGTTGTTTATAGAGAGCTTGATGGTCTGTTGTGAACCTGTTATGGTGTCATATTTTGCTCTAATTAGATATGCAAGGCCTGGAATTTGTAATGAATTGATCTTTAGAACAATATTTCTATATTAAGCAAAGTGGTGCTACTATCTTTAGTATGATCTCCTAGTTTTGTAGTATCACCATGTTGTAAATGCAGATGCCTGTATTGTGTGTATTTTCAGTATAGTATAAAAGCCTTCTAATTAATGCCTATTGCAGAACTTCTATATGAATAAAATTGCTCTCATATGATTTGATATGTCAAGAAGGAAGTATACAAATGAATAGGAGTGATTTAAGTGTGTGAACTCAATGGAAGAGAGGTTAGTGGAAAAGATGAGAGGATGACTGCTGGCAGTTATTCTCGATTATGATATTTGCTGTAAAAGATAAATCTCTGCTCTCAATGTGTTTGCCTCTTTCGGATATGTAAATATTTGGTATGTGTAATATGATTTGAAATGTTAATTTTAAAAATTTTGCCATGATGTAGAATAATTTGCACTCACTCTGTATATAGCAGAATATGATTCTGTATCATTTTTCATTAGATTGACTGTATATATTTATTTATTTTGAAATTATGCAATATTTTATTCCACAAAATAATTGAAATGCCAGTAATAATAATAAATTAATAATGATAATAATAAAATGTATTATATAATATATTATTTAAGATTCCAGTTAGGATATTGCCATGATACACCTGATCATAATTTGCCAAGTCACTTCAATAACCAATGCAACAATTCTATGCAATAAATTAATTCTTCTGACTTTCGAATCCCTTGTAAGTTACTATAAATCATTTTCAGAATTTGTTGTCTTTGTGCATCCTTTAGATGAATATAATAATGATACCAAAGATTTGAGTAGTTAATGGTTACTGGTATTAGTTCTTAAACTTTCAAGTTAGTCAAAGACCGCTAAATTTTGTATCGAATTTCATAAAACTTTGCTGGCGCCCTCTTATTTTATTCTTCTTTTGGCAATGATGAAAGATTAAAAGGAGGTCGCCACGTATGAATAGCATTTGACATTGAACTGATTTTTTGCATTGTAATAGTTATACATCCAAGCATATATCATATAATTAAAAAATAACTGATTTTGCTTTAGATTGACTGGGCATTTTTGTAGAAATTTCAGGATTGCCTCTAGCATCAATGTAATTAGTTCGCTAAGAATATATATTGAGCTGTGGTTTGGTTGAAGGAAGAAGCCAAAATATAATGGCTTATAGTATTCAAGTTAATTTTCCAACTGATAAAATATAATAAAAATTAAGTAGTACAATTAGCATTTATTTCCGTCATTTTTCGTAAGTTTGGTCCGTGCATAAACCTGCTCTGTAAAACAATTTTTCTCTTGTCGTATTTTCATTCTGCCTTCATAATTGGAACCATTCTATTAGTTAATTTAACACCTGTCAAGCTGGAAAACTATTACATGAATTTGTAACTTGTAGGGTCAAATAAAACTTTTTATTTCAGTCCGTGCTTATACGTACATTCTTGCCAAATGTGCTGCTGATTATTAACTTGGCATAACTTTATTTTTAAATTTTTTATGCTGTTACTGACATGAAATCTCTTCAAAATCTAACAAGATTGATAAAAAGAGGGGGTCTTCTGTTTGGGTAAAGTACTGCTTGCTGTTGCAATGTTTGTATTCTGCAAAGAGTTGCATTGCAAAGTTTCCTCTTTTTCTTTTTCTTTTTGAGAGTTATAGGTTATGGAGTGCTTGAACTGAAGTGTATAATTGTGCCAGTATCTTATTCTGTAAGCTCACAAAATATATTTTGCTCATTGAAAGAGAGGAAGGTGACAACAGGCCTTTATGTAATCATAAGTTTTTCATACACTATGCTGTTGCACTGATTAATTAGTGCACATATATACAAGTGATTTTGGTATCACTAACTTTTCTACCTCTACTTTGCCAGTAGCTGTAAACAAAAGAAACATCACATTTCACAGGTCTATTTTGCAAGCATAGTGTCAGCACAAATGAAACATACAAATTAAAACAATACAAGAGTTTGCACTTGGGCTTTATACCTTTTTTTAAGAAAATGGAACAAATTTTTTAGTAAATTCTGTGTATATGTATATAATATATATACCGTATATTTGTTTTTCTCATTGCATCTTTTTATTGCCCATGTGTTGGTCTCAAACTGAACTAGTTCACAGAGTTAATATTGAAATATGTAAATACTGTGTAATCATCAGCTGTATAGATTTTTTCTGCTTAAATGTGTACATAAAAATTATGAATAAAACATAGCTTATATAAAAAAATTGTATTTAAGTTGTTCTCCAATTTCTTCTTCACAGATGTACAGGCAAACATGGAGTATATCCTGATGTACATTTTGTTTGAATGCCTGCAGCATATACTTTACGTTTTGTTGTTTGAGACTTTGGGCAAGTACTCTGCAAAATGAATAGCATAACGTTGTTCATTTTCTAGTGGTTTGGGCAGCAAGTTTGGAACTTGTGGAGATCAATTTTCTTCTCTCCACTGCACAAGTTGTATAATACAGGGTGAATCAAAAAGTACGTTACACTAGCTTGCCATAAGAGCATGCTGTGTGTTGTGTGGGAAGAGCGGGCTAGGTTCAATGGCACGTTAACTGGATGTTCACTCCAAATTGGAGGAGTGTGCAACGATCAGATTTCTATGGGCTAAAGGGTTCAATTGTACAGACATTCATTGTGAAATCACTGCTGTATATAGTGGCGTGCAATTTCTCACCCAGGTATTGTAAAGTGGTGTAAGCAGTTTGACACTGGACGCATGGATCTCACGGATGAATATCGCGAAGGCAGGCCCGCAACGTCCAGTAACGTTACAAATATTGACCGTGTGGATGGGATCATTAGAGAGAATCGGCGCATATCACTGCAGGAAATTGCCAGCCAGCATGCTGAACATTTCGTGTGGCAGTGTGTTCTCCATTGTTCACCAGCACCTTGTATTTCGTGAACTGTGTCAATGATGGGTCCCACGTCTTCTCACCGATGTTCACAGGGGACAACATTTCCAATCGTCGCTGGCATTTTTCCAACGGTATTCTGTGGAGGACGAATTTCTGCTGCGAATTATCGCAGGATGAACTGGGGGTCCACCACTTCAGCCCCGAAACGAAAAGAACGTTGATGGAATGGGTGCACACCACATCACAACCATGAAAGAAGGCCAAGGTCCAACCTTAAGCAGGGTAGGTAATGGCGACAGTGTTCTTTGACATGGAGGGCATGGTGCGTTTGGAATTTATGCTGAAAGGCACGATAATCAACTAGGCTCGTATTGTCAAATGTTGAACCGGTTGTGTAAAGCAATTAAAGAAAAGCAGCGGGTGAAATTGAGCACCGGTGTGATTTTGTTGCACAATAACGCAACACGTAGCACGGCCCGCCAAACGTCCAAACTGCTGCAGCAATTCAAGTGGGAGGTATGGCAACATCCTCCATACAGTCCAGACTTAGCACCATCCGATTATCATGTGTTCGGTAAGCTAAAAAAGGATCTCAGTAGACGACGATTCTGAAATGATGAGGAGGCGAGAGCAGCTGTCTCCAGGTGGTTACATAGCGCTGGAGGTGATTTCTACACATCTGGAATCAAAAAGTTGGTTGACCGTTCCGAGAAATGTTTACAATCTCTTGGGAACTATGAGGAAAAGTGAACTTACATTGTATGTTGTCATAGCCTTGTTGCCAATGTGTAGGTGATTTAATAAATGGCCATAACTTGGAAGTGTAACTTGCACATTTTTGAGGGTGAATCAAAAAGTATTATTCAACATCAAATAAAATAAACATATTTCTTTTCTACCAATGAATTGTTGTGAATCTTGGATAATAGGTCAACCAACATCTGATCCTGCCTATCAACAACCTTCGTATGTTAATTCTATGATCAGTTTTTTTTTTTTTTTTTTTTTTTTTTTTTTTTTTCTGGCCATACTTATTTGCAGTTTTAACTAAATTGCTCCCAGATTTGCTAGAAATCACAATGACATCCATAGTATGTTGCCTTTTACTATATACTCCTTCGTTTATGTAGCAGTTAAACACTCCACCCTTTTTCAACTGGTTACCTACAATGTCTGGCGGGTTACCCTTCCTCATTGCTTGCAGAGCTCCAGTACAATGCCTGCTTTTGAAGCAGCTCCTTTATAAGGCTAATGGAATTATAGAAACTATCCATGAAGAGAGCTATGTCCTTTCCTTTCCATCCCTGCCAGCAACTTCTTAACCACTTTCGTTGCATGCCTCTGTCAGCTAACCTCACCATGAATTGCACTGACCATTCATCATACCATATTTATTTTATTTGCCTTGAATATACCATATTATTTACATCACAGATGATGTCTTCATAAAACCATGCCCTTGTCTATGGTTTGTCACAGGATGGATAACACCATTCATTTTATTATTAAAATAATCCATCATTGGGAAAATTTCATGAATTGAATCACTTCACATTTACTCTCTTTTGAATTGTAAACATCTCAAAGGCAGTAAAAGCATACATTCGGAATATGACAAATCAAATCAATAATTCACTCCAGCAGTCATTTATACGGCTCAGATGAATCAAACCCATAAGAAATACTATATCTATGAACATTTATTTATTTATTTGTGTCTTTATTAAGTGGCGAAGTTAGGGCTCTTGGCCCTCTCTTACACTTAACCACATACAATTTTTTTATTTTTACAGTATTAATCTAAAGTATCATTGTAATCAATTACTGTTATTGAGATATGTATGTCAGATAAGGAATTACAATAATACAATTAATTAAGGTTACTACTGATGAAAAATTATAGGATAAATAGAGAGTGGATAATAACAAAAAAAAAATATCAACTTATAACCTAAAGAATATATCTACAACTAGCTTAAAGAAAAACTTATTCAAATATAAGGCTAAAATAAATTAACTAGTATGTTACGATCTGAGTGAACTAAAATCAATGTTACTATGTAGTCTATTTCTATGAACAGTCTATAGCCTTAAATGAGAGTAGTAAGAACGTAAATGGGATAGCCTAAGAACTTAAATCTAGTACGTCATTTTTGGTTTCATTCACACGTCATTCACTCTTACATTCATTCGAGTCAACTGTATGTACTCTGGAGGAATTTACGGTAGGCTGTTTTAAATGTCCTAAACGAGCAAGACTTTTTAATATCATCCGGGATCGTATTCCATAACCTCGTAGCGGAGACCAGAAATGAAAGGCTGTTGGTATTAGTTCGATGCGGTGCTATTTCAAGTAGTGATCCGGAACGAGTGTTAATTTCGTGGAACGAAGAAAGAAGCCTAAAATTGGATGACAGGTAGCTGGGGCTGTTTGAAGAAAGCAACTGATAGACAAGGGTCATTTGGTGTATTTTTCTACGGTCATTAAACATTGCCATCCCAACTTTTTGTAGTATGGTGTTATATGAGCATCATGTCGGAGCTGGAAGGCATATCGAATGCAAGAGTTCTGTACACGTTGTAGCTTTGTTGCTTGTTCACAGGTTAGATCAGTCAATAAACTGTCACAGTAGTCAAAGATTGGAAATAGAAGTGTTTGTATGAGTTTTAATTTAAGGTCCAGTGGGAGAACATTTTTTATGACGCTTCAAAGGATAAATAGATGCGTGTACTTTTCTGCACACATTGGTTATATGCTCATTCCAGGTCAGAGTCTCATTTAAGGTGACCCCGAGGTTTGTGACAATCTTGGAGTATGGCACTTCGGTATCATCAATGGTAATTGGAGGAGGATTGTGATTACTATTTAGAGCACATAGTAATTTATTGTGTCCAATTATTATGCTTTGGGTTTTTCGTGGGTTGATGAGTAAGGCGTTGTTCCTGGCATACGTTGTGAGTCGTTGTAGGTCTGTATTCATATGCTGGATCGCTTCGCATATACTATCTACACTAGTATGGTAATATACCTGTAGGTCATCAGCATACAGATGGTATTTACAGTGGACAAGTGGGGATGAAATATCATTGATATGCAGGCTGAATAATAAAGGTCCAAGCACAGATCCTTGAGACACGCCAGATAATCTGATAGCCCATTTGGATGTAACATCGTTTACTGAGACACACGGACGATGATTTGTGAGGTAGGATATAAAGAAATTGAACGCATTCCGGTCAACGCCAAGGAAGCACAATTTTGAAAGGAGTAGTTGTATGTTGACTGTATCAAATGCACTGCTAAAGTCAAGGAGCATGAGTACCATCACCTGTCGCTTATCCATAGCAAGCCTGATATCATCTGTTACCCGAAGGAGTGCTGTCGTTGTACTGTGGCCCTTCCTGAAGCCAGATTGCAACGGGTCTAGTAGTGAATGATTTGTGAGATATTCAGTTAGTTGCTCGTGAATAAGTCGTTCAAGGGCTTTCGCAAGCGGAGGGAGTATTGATATAGGGCGGTAGTCTGATGGATAATTTGTCATTTCTTCAGAAGTAGCATCTTTCCAGTCACTGACTCAAACTTCTTCCTGAACATTGAAAGAGGACGTATTACAAAAAATAATTTTTAAAAACTGGAGGGGGTGATAAAAAGTTCAAAATATCTTTAAGGAGTGGCTTGTGATGGGGTCGCTTTGAGTCCTTTCTTACTTGAAAATGAAATGTTTGGAATTACAGAGAGTCGAGTAGGAAGCCATTTATGCCCATTAGAAGCTGCCGATACCTTTGGCAATTGCAGAATTTCTCCACTAGAAATGATGTGTTGCTCTGCTTCATATGGAACTGAAGCAACATTAGTACTAACTCCAGGATTTCCAACCTCAGGGAAAGTTGCTTCATCTTCATATTCAGGCTTATTTTGTGGCTTGAGAAACTCCATACCATCAACAGACTCATCTTCAAGATCATGAATTAACTTCAGAATGCCTTCATCTCTTGCATCTGCCATGGTGTTTTTTTATCTGTTGAAATCCCTCTATTTTTTTGCCTGGGGTCACTCATGATGTTGATTGGAACTGCAGTATCTTTAAAGCATAAACATTTCTTTGTGTACAGCATATTTTTTAATTATTAAAGAAAAATGTAGCATTCTGATTGGCCAAAGCACTTGCCAGTACTTCAAGGCAGCCTGAACCGTGAGAGCGCTGAGGCATCAGGCGTGATAGAGGAGGTGGAAGTGGGGAAGCACACATGCGCAGTCAGACGTCCTCCCATTCAGCTATTCAGCACAATTTTACTTTCTTTAATTCTTCCTATATTTACTAGCTTGAAGTGATTTCAGATAAATTCAAACGTTTCCTTCTCCATGTCGTCTCTCCCTATATTTGTTAGCTTGAGTGATTTGAAACTGAGGCTGTGAATTTCTTCCATTCCAATAGTTAGCAAAATGAGTCCATCCTCCTTGTCTTATGCTAATTTTCAATTTTTATTTGGCCAGCATGGTACTCTAACAAACTAGGAACAACTTTCAATTATTAATGAAATCATTGACATGCTCCAACAAAACAACACAAATGTCCAGAATGCATTTTTCATTGATGGTCCCGGAGGCACTAGAAAAACATTTTGGATATACAGAGTGTTTGAAAAAGAATATACGTATTACAAAGTATTATTTTGTCCAAACTATTGATCACTGCGCCTCGGCTCGGCTATTGGAGAAACGAATACATAGTCTAGTTTATATTAACAGCCACTAGATGTCAGCTGTCTTCTGTTTTGCTTGGTAACCGTCATATGTTTAAAATGGCTACTCCACAGCAGAAATCATTTTGTGTTCTCGAGTTTGCAAAGTGCAATTCCATGATTACAGTGCAAAGGTGTTTCAGGTTTAGGTACCAAATTGATCCTCTGAATGGGTGGAACATTTGTAGATGGCATTGACAGTTTGTAGATACAGGATGTGTATGTAAAGGAAAGAGTCCTGGCGGCCCTCATGTTCCTGAAGAAAATGTTGCACGAATTGAAAATGCATATATGCATTCAAAATCAACTTGTCGTGCCAGTCGGGAGTTACAACTGCCTACAACAACAATTTGGTGTGTTTTGAGACGTCGGTTGGTTATGAAGCCGTATAAGTTACAGCTGTGACAAGCTCTGCATCGTGATGACAAATGCAAACGTGTGGCATTTTGTAACGAGATTCTTGATGCTATTGACAATGATAACACTTTTGCACAACGCATCGTGTTCAGTGATAAAGCGACGGTCAGGTGAACAAACACAATATTCAAATTAGGGGCCTACAGAACACACATGCAGTCATTGAACATGTACGAGATTCACCCAAAGTCAATGTGTTTTGTGCGATATCCGATCATCTGTTTACAGCCCATTCTTCTTTGATGGAAACATGGTTAACGGTCAGCAGTATCTCGCTATGTTACAAAAGTGGTTGTTTCCAAGGTTGCACGAAGACAACTCCATGGAGTCGCCAAGTGCATGAATATCTGAATGAAACTCTACCGAACTGTTGGATTGGTTGTCAAGGAGCTGGCAACTTAGCATGTCTCAGCTGGGCTCCATGGTCACCGGATTTGACACCCTGTGACTTCTTCCTGTGGGGTTTTGTTAAAGACAACGTTTATGTACCACCACTCCCACAGAACCTGGAAGAGTTGAAGAAATGGATTCTTACTGCTGTAACATCAGTGACGAAGGACATGCTGACCCGAGTATGGGAGGAATTTGAGTATCGATGTGATATTTTTCGTGTCACTGATGGAGAACATATTGAACATCAATAATCTGAACTTGAGAGGTTCGTAAATATGTGTGTAAAGTTTCATATTCGTATGTCTTACAGTTTAATAAATATATGCATTCAAAATACGAATATTATTTTTGAAACACCCTGTATAATACAAAAGTGCTTCAATTTAAGGCTTCATGTTGTAACCCATTGGTCAGTGCAACCTTTCCCGATGCCTCAATCTATGTTGCTGCGCCACGATAGGCGACCGATTAATGCAACCAACGGGTTAAACATTCTTTGCCCGATACCTCCATTCTCTAACTCGACGCTTGGCAGCCTAGTTTGACGAAATGGAGTCGGTCAGCGGATACCTCAGGGTTTAATTATGGCTAGTAGGACCTGTAATCCTACTGTAGAATTCGCTTAACGTGGATCCATGAGAAATCCGACCCACGGATGTCACCCATCGTTATTTACGACTTTATAATAATCACCGCCAACTACCTTATTAGAGTTTTGACCTCGAGAAACTTGCCATGGTAAAATAAATACATAATTATACGATTCCTTACTTCACTATAAATTAACTTACAATCTAGTCATTAATTAAAGAACTCATGACACCAGCAATTGTAGAAAAACAACAAAATATTTATTAATAAAATACTAAATTACTAATTTCCATATTATGTAATGCAGTATTCAAATTGACTGATAATATGTATGAAAATATGTATGAGTCAGCGCTGGCTCGTATGATAAATAAAAAATAATATTCAGTATTTAAATTAATGAAATGATCAGTTCCTTTGTGAAGTTGAAATTCAAAAATTACACATTTACAACAGATCACTGGACCTTATCCGAGTTCCACTTCGCATTTTAAATATAAGTAAAACATCGACACAATAAACTCGTTCCGAAAGTTCACTTTCTTTAGTCTTATTTAAGCACTCTGACCTGGATACAATATCCAGCCGCAATGAATCTCTAATACACTGATAAGTCAAGTGTAAATAAATTGGAATTCGTTTAAGTAGCTCTAATGGAATTTTAGGAAATCGAAAATAAATCTGAATATTTTAAATTAAATTTTAATAAAATCCGAAGTCATGATTTTGTTGCACTGCTCTCGTTGTGCGTTGAAACTACATATGAACTAAGGCATTCCTTCCTAGTGCCTGTTAAATTCGGCTCCTACTCTTGCCTTTCCCTAGTTGAAGTTCGTAAATAAAAATGTACGTTCAAACGGAGAATATTAACTGATCTAGCTATCTATCTAACTTCAGCATAATCTTTGGCTGTCCCACACATGCCCTTGTCGGTTCTATGTCCCATTAAATAGTTATATTTCAATAACATTCAACCACAATGCAAGCTATACTACTCTCTTGCAAATAACATGGAAGCGCTTAACTGCGAGGTTTGGCAAACATCATCTTATATATATATCGGTGTCGTAATGCTTTTGGTTATCTACAGCTATTCAAAGTCGAAGTATTCTAGTATTCATTATAAAACATCTACACTGAAATGCAATTACGTCACGAGCATACATCTATAGTAATACATGCAGTTCGTACCTTGGCTTAAGTAGCTCCTGCGGTGTGGACACTCTTACGCAAATAAAACATATACTTCACTAGTAGTGTGGCACAACTTAACTTGCAGGTACACGATGGTCCTGCATCGCGTAACAAACATCTCAAATCACTATCTATAACTCGTAACTTTCCTCAATTATCATATTCATATTCTCATTATAACATCAATCTAATATCAGCACTGTAGCCTCCATAATAATATATCGCGTTCCAAACTTGACGACTACGTAAAACTACCACACTGTTTCTTAATAAAATTCACAAGTCGCAGATCCTCATAACCTATCGACGAGTTCAATGCCCCTTTCTATGAACCAACAAATGCGTAATTCCATGTTTCTTTCTATACCGCGCACATCCATTCGTGACGTCAACTTAATTCATTACATCAATGAAATCTCTATAATCTCTCATTATGTCAATTCAATCAGCTGTTTCATATTTCTCTTCAAAACTCACGCTTCCTACAAGTATTCTAGTCGATATAGCATAACTTCTGCTATGTTATTAACTCGTAATTATGACTTAATTATCTCACACTTAGATGATAATCATCACTTGCATTGCCTTCTTATCGGCCTACAATTAGCCATCAGCACATACCTAAGGTACATGTGTAAGCAAACCAAAAATTTATGCAATAAAATGTTATGAATGACTTAGCTCGCTCATAGTTGTCCCTGGTCCAGCTGTTCCATTCCCATTGGATGTAGATGGGTCTTCGGTTCGGTCACGGGTAAGACATCTGGAACGTCATCCGCTCCTCCGCTCTGGTAGTATTATCTGGTTACCCGTCGCCTTCTTTTCGTCATGGCTCGGTCGGATGGTTACCCGTCGCCTTCCTCGTCATTTCCTGGTCGTATGGTAAGATGAATTGTTCCCAGGTCGGTCCATCATGTGAATTCAGTGCATCATCTTGATCATCTTCTTGACAATCTCAAAATCGAAGCTAGTAATATTACGATATGTTGCCATTTTACTATTGACGTCGTTTATCCTTAAATTTTAATTTATTTCGTAGCTCCTCGTCGTCTTCGCAATTTCTTACGTATCGACTTCAGTACTTTTATTTTCGTCTTAACCGTTTGAATTTTGGTGAAGACTGATATTTTATTCTTATTTAATCGTCGTATTCTTTCCTTTCTTTTATATGCGCAGTCCTTTGCTTCTCCAAATCAAATATTACGATTACGGTGATTGCGTCCGCTCTCGATGCCGTGCAAATTTCAAGATGAAGATTTTCAATAATAAACTTTTTCTATTTTTTTGAAAACAATACTGTGCACCGTCCACTGTCCATCTTACTCGAAAACATTACCATTCCGTGAAATATATGGCCCTCTGAGACATCATAGCAGGCGACTATTCCATGCTTGCTTTAGATTACTAGGCCCATACCTTAGGTCGGCGCCATTTTGTAATCTATCGTGGACGTGCGAACGAGCACAATGTTATATCAGTAATGTGGACTGGAATAGTTGCTGTTTTGTTGCCCAGCAGTTGAACAGTGCACATAACATTCAAAATTCCACTAAATTTAAATGAGAGTTTGGTGTCTGGATTAAAATTAAATTCCAAAGTAGCTGACAATATTCGATTAGCACAGCTCAATATGGGATAAAGCCCCAATAATAAATAGTCATTCATTAATGTGTGTGAATCATCTTCTGGAATATATCATAGATAACGACATTCCATTCCTTCTGGTGGAAAAATTGTTGTTAATGGGGAAGATTTCAGAAAGGTTTTTCCACATGTTTATCGCTGTGCTCGTTCGCACGTCCACGACAGATTACAAAATGGCGCCGACCTAAGGTATGGGCCTAATAATCTAAAGCAAGCATGGAATAGTCGCCTGCTATGATGTCTCAGAGGGCCATATATTTCACGGAATGGTAATGTTTTCGAGTAAGATGGACAGTGGACGGTGCACAGTATTGTTTTCAAAAAAATAGAAAAAGTTTATTATTGAAAATCTTCATCTTGAAATTTGCACGGCATCGAGAGCGGACGCAATCACCGTAATCGTAATATTTGATTTGGAGAAGCAAAGGACTGCGCATATAAAAGAAAGGAAAGAATACGACGATTAAATAAGAATAAAATATCAGTCTTCACCAAAATTCAAACGGTTAAGACGAAAATAAAAGTACTGAAGTCGATACATAAGAAATTGCGAAGACGACGAGGAGCTACGAAATAAATTAAAATTTAAGGATAAACGACGTCAATAGTAAAATGGCAACATATCGTAATATTACTAGCTTCGATTTTGAGATTGTCAAGAAGATGATCAAGATGATGCACTGAATTCACATGATGGACCGACCTGGGAACAATTCATCTTACCATACGACCAGGAAATGACGAGGAAGGCGACGGGTAACCATCCGACCGAGCCATGACGAAAAGAAGGCGACGGGTAACCAGATAATACTACCAGAGCGGAGGAGCGGATGACGTTCCAGATGTCTTACCCGTGACCGAACCGAAGACCCATCTACATCCAATGGGAATGGAACAGCTGGACCAGGGACAACTATGAGCGAGCTAAGTCATTCATAACATTTTATTGCATAATTTTTGGTTTGCTTACACATGTACCTTAGGTATGTGCTGATGGCTAATTGTAGGCCGATAAGAAGGCAATGCAAGTGATGATTATCATCTAAGTGTGAGATAATTAAGTCATAATTACGAGTTAATAACATAGCAGAAGTTATGCTATATCGACTAGAATACTTGTAGGAAGCGTGAGTTTTGAAGAGAAATATGAAACAGCTGATTGAATTGACATAATGAGAGATTATAGAGATTTCATTGATGTAATGAATTAAGTTGACGTCACGAATGGATGTGCGCGGTGTAGAAAGAAACATGGAATTACGCATTTGTTGGTTCATAGAAAGGGGCATTGAACTCGTCGATAGGTTATGAGGATCTGCGACTTGTGAATTTTATTAAGAAACAGTGTGGTAGTTTTACGTAGTCGTCAAGTTTGGAACGCGATATATTAATATGGAGGCTACGGTGCTGATATTAGATTTGATGTTATAATGAGAATATGAATATGATAATTGAGGAAAGTTACGAGTTATGGATAGTGATTTGAGATGTTTGTTACGCGATGCAGGACCATCGTGTACCTGCAAGTTAAGTTGTGCCACACTACTAGTGGAGTATATGTTTTATTTACGTAAGAGTGCCCACACCGCAGGAGCTACTTAAGCCAAGGTACGAACTGCATGTATTACTATAGATGTATGCTCGTGACGTAATTGCATTTCAGTGTAGATGTTTTATAATGAATATTAGAATACTTCGACTTTGAATAGCTGTAGATAACCAAAAGCATTACGACACCGATATATATATAAGATGATGTTTGCCAAACCTCGCAGTTAAGCGCTTCCATGTTATTTGCAAGAGAGTAGTATAGCTTGCATTGTGGTTGAATGTTATTGAAATATAACTATTTAATGGGACATAGAACCGACAAGGGCATGTGTGGGACAGCCAAAGATTATGCTGAAGTTAGATAGATAGCTAGATCAGTTAATATTCTCCGTTTGAACGTACATTTTTATTTACGAACTTCAACTAGGGAAAGGCAAGAGTAGGAGCCGAATTTAACAGGCACTAGGAAGGAATGCCTTAGTTCATATGTAGTTTCAACGCACAACGAGAGCAGTGCAACAAAATCATGACTTCGGATTTTATTAAAATTTAATTTAAAATATTCAGATTTATTTTCGATTTCCTAAAATTCCATTAGAGCTACTTAAACGAATTCCAATTTATTTACACTTGACTTATCAGTGTATTAGAGATTCATTGCGGCTGGATATTGTATCCAGGTCAGAGTGCTTAAATAAGACTAAAGAAAGTGAACTTTCGGAACGAGTTTATTGTGTCGATGTTTTACTTATATTTAAAATGCGAAGTGGAACTCGGATAAGGTCCAGTGATCTGTTGTAAATGTGTAATTTTTGAATTTCAACTTCACAAAGGAACTGATCATTTCATTAATTTAAATACTGAATATTATTTTTTATTTATCATACGAGCCAGCGCTGACTCATACATATTTTCATACATATTATCAGTCAATTTGAATACTGCGTTACATAATATGGAAATTAGTAATTTAGTATTTTATTAATAAATATTTTGTTGTTTTTCTACAATTGCTGGTGTCATGAGTTCTTTAATTAATGACTAGATTGTAAGTTAATTTATAGTGAAGTAAGGAATCGTATAATTAAGTATTCATTTTACCATGGCAAGTTTCTCGAGGTCAAAACTCTAATAAGGTAGTTGACGGTGATTATTATAAAGTCGTAAATAACGATGGGTGACATCCGTGGGTCGGATTTCTCATGGATCCACGTTAAGCGAATTCTACAGTAGGATTACAGGTCCTACTAGCCATAATTAAACCCTGAGGTATCCGCTGAGCGATTCCATTTCGCCAAACTAGGCTGCCAAGCGTCGAGTTAGAGAATGGAGGTATCGGGCAAAGAATGTTTAACCCGTTGGTTGCATTAATCGGTCGCCTATCGTGGTGCAGCAACATAGATTGAGGCATCGGGAAAGGTTGCACTGACCAATGGGTTACATTAAATTGGCTGCCCAATCGTGGGGCCTAACTGAAGAGAAATACTCCGCGGCCACATTTAATTGCTGCCCAATCGTGAGGCTATTTAAAAGAAAAACACCGCGGGAAAGCACATTAAGTTGTCGCACCAACGTGAGTAGAAGAGAAAGACATCGTGGGAGTATAATGCATTAAATTGGAGTACCAACGGTGACCAGAAGTGAAAGACACCGCGGGATCGTCAAGAAAGAGATTGAATATTAGAATATTTCAGCTAGCTCCTATACTGTGACCGAGAAGAGAAGTCGCCGTGGGAACGTATTGTTATGGAATACAATAAGTTCAGATAATATTGATCAACATAGATAATAATATGTAGAGATATTGTATGGAAAGGATTTATTAGGTTTGTAATGTTTGCAAGATATATGACGAGAGTCTGTGATGGAGAAGGGGGTATAATATATATGAGTATAAAGTCATATTAAATGAAATGGTCAATGTTGAGGAGTGAATGAGGTTTGTTAAGTGTTTATTTTCTTCTGGTCATATTAATAATATGAGTTAATTTTAACTGATTTTATTTTTTTAAAAATATTGCAAATGTTAAAGGCTATGTAGGCTTGTGTATGTAGAAGGTAGGCTAAATGCCATATAGTAATAATTTATTTTCTTCTATTATGATCAGTTCCGGAGTGAATTCAAAATGACAAAATCCGAATTCATGGTCTAGTTGTTCATGGTCTACCTGGTAAGATGATGCTGTTTCCAGCAAGGTCCATCCATATCATAAGTGATTGGAAACAAGAAACTTTAACCTAGTGCACGATAGTGACATAAGAGACTATTTTAGTATAAGTAGTTTAAGGAGCTGTGAATTGTGTTATATATATGTATGTGTATTTATACCCTGTGAACTTAGAGGATTGCTAGGAAATTTAGAGTACCGTAGGAAAATTGAAGAATTGTTAGGGATTTAATGAAAGCATACTAAATAGAATTTTACTTGACGGAAACATGGCGATGCAAGGAAGAATACAGACCAGAAGGGGTCAGGAAGAAGAAATGAGAGAAATACAGGAGAGACACGACGGAACACCGATGTGGTTCTTAGAGTATGTGAAAAAGCAAGAAGAGAAGGAGAGAAGGCAGGAAGAAGAAAAACAGAAGGAGAAAAAGGAACGCGAAGAAGAAAAACAGAAGGAGAGAAAGGAACGCGAAGAGAAGGAGAAAAAGCAGGAAGAAGAAAAACAGAGGGAGAAAAAGGAACGCGAAGAAGAAAAACAGAGGGAGAAACATGAACGTGAGAATGAAAGAATAAGGCAGGAAGAGGAGAAAGAAAGAAGACGAGCAGAAAAGGAACGAAGATTAGAAGAATGGCAACAAAAACAAGTTGAGAAGCAAATTGAAGAAAGGAGAAAAGAACGCCACGAACTAATACAGGAGTTGGACAAGAAACAGGAAGAGTGGCAACTGAAGCAAAAGGAGACTATGGAGGAAATCGTTAGCAGAATAGAAAGCGAACATAAAGGGATGATCCAAGAATTAAAAGGGAAACAGGAAAAGATGACTGAAAAATTTTTTGGAGTCAGAAATGAAATACAAGGTTTGCGTGCCGAGTTGACCGAAACCATGGAAAATAAAAACCAAGAGATGCGAGAGGAGATAAACAGAATGAGGGCAGAAGTGGTACAGAATCCAAATATCATCACAGCACTGGTGGATGAGGAAATTGCCAAACTGACTGACAAGCTAGAGGAAATCAAAGGCAGTAATGAGAAGAAATGGGAAGAAGTAAATGAAATAAAGAAGAAGATAACTGAAGGACAGGAAACTATCAAGAGATTAGAAGATGTGAAGATAAGTGAAATAGCGAAGGGCATGGAAGGACTAAGCCTGAAACAACAAGACTTAGTAGGAAAATTTAACCGAGCTTCAGATCAGGTAGCCGACAAAATAAATGAACTGAAGGAGAAAATGGAAACTGATAAGGCTGATTCAGAGCGGAAGATGGAGAAGACCGATGAGGAAATGAAACAAATAAGGAAAGAACTTCAGGAGATGAGGGTAGAAAACCAATCGGCGAAATCTGTGTTTTCGAACTCAAGTGAACGGCAAAGAGTTATGGAAACACAAGTACAAGAAAGAGAAAACACACCTTCAGTAACAATCGACTCGAACAGGCGAGACTTGGATATGATGAACGGAAGCAACCAGAGTGATAGCACTCCCATTATTAATATCATTAAAAATTATGATGATCGGCCCAAGCACTTCGACGGTTCAGCGAAGATATCTCCCAAACAATTCCTTAGAGATATCGAAGAATATTTTAGAGAAGGGAGAATACAGGAAGAAAAGAAATTACGCATAATCGAGAAGCACTTAGATGGGAACCCGAATATATGGTTTCGAGCATTTAAATACACTTTCCACACGTACGATGAATTTAAAGCAGCTTTCTTGAGAAAATTCTGGGACTCAGAAATACAACAGCAGTTGAGATTGGAGCTCTACTCTAGGAAATTTTCTAATGCAGGGCAAACACGGTATTCCGATTTCTTTTCCTACCAGTTTCACCGTTTCCAAGACTTAGATTGCGCACCGAGTGAATTAGAAGCGATCAAGACTATACAGAGACAACTACCGTTAGAGGTACAGAGGTTGTTAGCGGCCACGGATATACAGACCGCAGTAGACATGGAAAAACGGCTGAGGCAGATTGATTTGACATCATCATGCCTGGTGGAAAATCCCAGAAATATTAGGCAAGTAGAAGCGATTAACACTATTAGGCATGAAAGCACAAGCGGTAGAGTGAGCGGATCTGAACAAGACAGGACCGAGAATCATTTCAACACTCAAGATAACACACGAAAAAGACATTGTTGTAGATGCAGCGGAGAACAACCTGCGAGATGGGAACCAAGAGATCATAGAAGTAACCCACAATACAGGAACAATATTCGATATAATAGAAATAGGAGCCAACCCTATCCAAGAAACAGAAGATGGTATAATGAAAAACGACGGCCTAATGAGTATAATAGAAATGAAGAAAATAGAAGGTATATACAAGAGCTTAGAGAGCAAAGGCAGAATAAGACACGATGGGAGGATGCTATTAGAGACAAAGATATCAATGGAGACCTCGAAGGAGCAGAGAGTCTCGAGCTCCAAGATTATAAGAGGAAAAGAGGAGAGGAGAAATTTACAGAAAACAATACGCAGAGAGGTACGCCTGATTCCGAACCATCGGTTAGAAAAAAAAACGCCGATGGAATAATAACTCAGTTGGAAGAAGAAAATGATCAGGAAAATAGAAACATTGTCAAAATTCGTAGTTGGATTATAACACAATTTGATCACTGGGACATCCGACCAGAAGACTTGGTTCGAGATGAGACATGCGACACAAAGGAACCAGCATTTAAATTGCCAGTAATATTAGTTAGAGTAGCAGAAATCAAAATATACTGCTTGGTTGATTCCGGGGCCAGCATTAGTGTCATGTCAAATACGTTATTTCAAGAACTGACAAAAAGGATGGAAATACCGATAATACCAGTATCTGGAGTTAAGATCAGGGGTGTCATTCCAGATAAATCGGTAGAATGCAAGACTCAAGCATATTTAACAATAAAAATGGGTAGACGCGAGTTCGAACACCCATTTCTAGTAATGAAGAAGATAAAATATAATATAATTTTCGGAATAGACTTCATGATGGCTTCCCAAATGACGATAGATATGGAACGTTATGAAATTAGATTCCCTATTAGGGAGAATGATGGGAATGAAACTTTAGAAACAATCCAACTTAAAGACATGTTACATCCTGAAGAATACTTGAAGATTGAGGGAAAGGAAGTCGACTTATTGAGTAAAGAGAATCCAGTTTTGGAAGAGAAAGATGAAGAGCTGCAAGAAGACATCCAAATGACAAAAAGGATCGAAGAAATCATAACCATGGAGGAAGAAAATAGTGAAAAAACAGAGATATGGGAGGCACTAGCTCAAGCCGACGTACCATCTGAAGGAAAAAGAATACTGTACGGAATTATCAATAAATACATTGACGTTTTCGATGATAAACCAGGGCAAATTCCGAATTTCAAGTATAAGATAATAGTGAATGACTGGACTCCATACATGGGTAAAATATATGACGTGCCGGAGAAATATTTCAGTGAAGTGAAGACGATTATCCAGCAAATGTTAGACGATGGAATAATCATAAAAACCACCACTCCCTATGTGAATCCAATTGTAATCGTAAGGAAAAACAACGGGAAACTCAGGCTGTGCTTAGACGCGCGAAGTATCAATGGAAAACTTATTCCTGAGTACAATAGGGCTCCTAAGATCAAGGAGGTAGTAAAGAAATTTCGTGGTCAGAAGTACTTTACGACCATGGATTGCACGGCTTCTTTCCATCACATTGTCCTCGAGGAAAGGTCACGGTTGTTGACTGGATTTATGTTCAACAACCAAACATATGCCTACTGGCGTCTTCCATTCGGATTGAAGAATAGTTCTGCCGTATTGGTGAGAACATTGGATAGAAGCCTTACTAGTGAAGTGAAGGAATTTATTAATTGTTATATCGACGACATAGTTTTCGGAAGTTCCACCTTTGAAGAGCATTGCATTAACCTAGAAAAGTTGCTCAAAAATCTGCAGAAAACTGGTTTCAAAATAAATATCTCGAAGTCGAGATTTTGCCAAAGTCAAGTACTCTTTGTCGGACACTTAATCGATGGCGAGGGAATAAGACCTAACCCTGCCAAGATTAAAGCTATTTGCGAGTTTCCTCGGCCGACAAAGGTCAAACACGTCAGACAATTCCTCGGAATGACGGGATTTTTCTCAGACCACTGTGAGGGATATACTGAGATAGCCGCACCACTGTACAATTTATTAAGAGCTAACAACAAGTGGAAGTGGAATGACGAGGTTGAGCACGCTTTCAATAAGATGAAAGAATTGATGAAACAAAGCATAAAACTGGGATATCCAGACTATGAGAAAAGATTTATAATACAGGCAGATGCTTCGAGTATCGGCGTAGGCGCATGCTTGTATCAAGAAAACGAAGAGGAACAGAAAAGAACATATCTGGCATTCACCAGCCGGAAATTAAGGAAACATGAAATGCACTACACTACCACCGAACTTGAACTTCTAGCGATAATCCACGCGTTACAACAGTGGAGAAGGATCATTTATGGATATCCAGTGACCATAAGAACTGACCATAAAGCATTAACTTTTGGATTAAAGGCAGTCATGGTAAGCGAGAGGATAACGCGCTGGATGTTGTATACACAGCAATTTGATGTAAAGATAGAGCATTGCAGTGGTAAACAAAATATTTTAGCTGATGCTTTGAGTAGGAACCCTCCAGAACAAGAAGAATGTATTCTAGAAATCGAGTTAGACATTCGAGAGCAAGAACTACTGAGAAAGCTCGAAAACCTAAAGGAATACCAGGAGTCTGACAAAGAATTAAAATATATTATCGACAGGTTAACAGAGAAGGAACCGGATTATGAATGGCAGAACAGTTATGAGATTGTAGACGGAATACTGATCAAAATTATGGGTGGAGTTGACCGAAAAAGAAGGATTATAATACCACAAGTATTACAAAAAGAACTGATTTGGTACACCCATAACATCACGGGTCATGCAGGCATAGACAAAGTGATCAGTACGTTAAAAGAAAAATTTACTTGGAAGGGACTACGAAAATCTGTCAGGGACCTGGTTAAAACTTGTGACATATGCCAGCCTGTTAAACACAACAACTATGTATGCGGACATAAACCAGTGTCAATCATTCCAACAAGGTCGCACGAGATATATGCGGTAGATATTTTTGGCAAGTTACCGACTGCAAAAAGAGGAAAAAGATACATACTAGTGGTTGTTGACATATTTTCCAAGTACATTTCACTCCAAGCTATACAAAGAGCCAATGCTAAACAAGTCATACGAGCCCTAGTGGAAAAGGTTTTTCCTGAGATGGGTAAGCCGAAAAAAATTCTCACAGATAGAGGTACGCAGTTTACGTCAGAAATATTCCGTGAACGAATGAAAAATGAAAGCATCAGACATACGATGTGTTCAGTACGACACCCAGAAGCGAACCCAGTAGAAAGATACATGAGGGAAATCGCCAAGTTCGGCAGAATATACTGTAATCAACAGCATTGGAAATGGGTGGAGATATTAAGTATTATTGAAAAGAGCTTGAATAACACCATTAATCAATCCATCGGACAGATTCCCAGCGTAGCTCACAAGAATATCCATCCTGAAAGGAGTTGGGACAGAATATTTAGTATGCCCTTGGAAAAGAAGCCAGATCCACAGCAAATAGAGACTATGATAAAGGAAAAGCTACTGGAACAATCACGAAAAAGACTAAAGAGGATGCAAAATAAGAAATTCCATGCACCTTATAAACGAGGTGATCTTGTATTAATTAAGACGGTACCAATATCTAATGCATCGAACAGAGTATGTGCGAAGTTCCTACCATTATACAACGGTCCATATAAAGTAGAGCGTGTGCTAGGAAATAATGCATACGAATTAACAAGCATGAATGGAAAGTACAGAAATGTACACAATGCTTCTAACATCAAGCCTTATTACCAAGAAAATCAGACTAATGAAACCACAGAACTAGTAGAATAAAGGGCCAAGAATGTATAAATTACATACCAATTCAAGTTACCGTCTGCAAGTCATTTGAAATTACGATTTATTATGTTTATTGAAGGAAAGAATCAGCTGGTTACATAAGCACAGTCGAGGATAGCAATGAGCATCTCTAAATCTGGAGCGATAATCAACGGTCGATATATTAAAATCGATTAGCCAGTCGCAATAGGACAATGAATATATATAAGAAGCGAAGGCACATTTATGATGTGAGTTTAAGAAAGGAAAATATATTGTGACCAATATATTTTATCCGTGACGTGGGAGAAAATGTGCTCGTTCGCACGTCCACGACAGATTACAAAATGGCGCCGACCTAAGGTATGGGCCTAATAATCTAAAGCAAGCATGGAATAGTCGCCTGCTATGATGTCTCAGAGGGCCATATATTTCACGGAATGGTAATGTTTTCGAGTAAGATGGACAGTGGACGGTGCACAGTATTGTTTTCAAAAAAATAGAAAAAGTTTATTATTGAAAATCTTCATCTTGAAATTTGCACGGCATCGAGAGCGGACGCAATCACCGTAATCGTAATATTTGATTTGGAGAAGCAAAGGACTGCGCATATAAAAGAAAGGAAAGAATACGACGATTAAATAAGAATAAAATATCAGTCTTCACCAAAATTCAAACGGTTAAGACGAAAATAAAAGTACTGAAGTCGATACGTAAGAAATTGCGAAGACGACGAGGAGCTACGAAATAAATTAAAATTTAAGGATAAACGACGTCAATAGTAAAATGGCAACATATCGTAATATTACTAGCTTCGATTTTGAGATTGTCAAGAAGATGATCAAGATGATGCACTGAATTCACATGATGGACCGACCTGGGAACAATTCATCTTACCATACGACCAGGAAATGACGAGGAAGGCGACGGGTAACCATCCGACCGAGCCATGACGAAAAGAAGGCGACGGGTAACCAGATAATACTACCAGAGCGGAGGAGCGGATGACGTTCCAGATGTCTTACCCGTGACCGAACCGAAGACCCATCTACATCCAATGGGAATGGAACAGCTGGACCAGGGACAACTATGAGCGAGCTAAGTCATTCATAACATTTTATTGCATAATTTTTGGTTTGCTTACACATGTACCTTAGGTATGTGCTGATGGCTAATTGTAGGCCGATAAGAAGGCAATGCAAGTGATGATTATCATCTAAGTGTGAGATAATTAAGTCATAATTACGAGTTAATAACATAGCAGAAGTTATGCTATATCGACTAGAATACTTGTAGGAAGCGTGAGTTTTGAAGAGAAATATGAAACAGCTGATTGAATTGACATAATGAGAGATTATAGAGATTTCATTGATGTAATGAATTAAGTTGACGTCACGAATGGATGTGCGCGGTGTAGAAAGAAACATGGAATTACGCATTTGTTGGTTCATAGAAAGGGGCATTGAACTCGTCGATAGGTTATGAGGATCTGCGACTTGTGAATTTTATTAAGAAACAGTGTGGTAGTTTTACGTAGTCGTCAAGTTTGGAACGCGATATATTAATATGGAGGCTACGGTGCTGATATTAGATTTGATGTTATAATGAGAATATGAATATGATAATTGAGGAAAGTTACGAGTTATGGATAGTGATTTGAGATGTTTGTTACGCGATGCAGGACCATCGTGTACCTGCAAGTTAAGTTGTGCCACACTACTAGTGGAGTATATGTTTTATTTACGTAAGAGTGCCCACACCGCAGGAGCTACTTAAGCCAAGGTACGAACTGCATGTATTACTATAGATGTATGCTCGTGACGTAATTGCATTTCAGTGTAGATGTTTTATAATGAATATTAGAATACTTCGACTTTGAATAGCTGTAGATAACCAAAAGCATTACGACACCGATATATATATAAGATGATGTTTGCCAAACCTCGCAGTTAAGCGCTTCCATGTTATTTGCAAGAGAGTAGTATAGCTTGCATTGTGGTTGAATGTTATTGAAATATAACTATTTAATGGGACATAGAACCGACAAGGGCATGTGTGGGACAGCCAAAGATTATGCTGAAGTTAGATAGATAGCTAGATCAGTTAATATTCTCCGTTTGAACGTACATTTTTATTTACGAACTTCAACTAGGGAAAGGCAAGAGTAGGAGCCGAATTTAACAGGCACTAGGAAGGAATGCCTTAGTTCATATGTAGTTTCAACGCACAACGAGAGCAGTGCAACAAAATCATGACTTCGGATTTTATTAAAATTTAATTTAAAATATTCAGATTTATTTTCGATTTCCTAAAATTCCATTAGAGCTACTTAAACGAATTCCAATTTATTTACACTTGACTTATCAGTGTATTAGAGATTCATTGCGGCTGGATATTGTATCCAGGTCAGAGTGCTTAAATAAGACTAAAGAAAGTGAACTTTCGGAACGAGTTTATTGTGTCGATGTTTTACTTATATTTAAAATGCGAAGTGGAACTCGGATAAGGTCCAGTGATCTGTTGTAAATGTGTAATTTTTGAATTTCAACTTCACAAAGGAACTGATCATTTCATTAATTTAAATACTGAATATTATTTTTTATTTATCATACGAGCCAGCGCTGACTCATACATATTTTCATACATATTATCAGTCAATTTGAATACTGCGTTACATAATATGGAAATTAGTAATTTAGTATTTTATTAATAAATATTTTGTTGTTTTTCTACAATTGCTGGTGTCATGAGTTCTTTAATTAATGACTAGATTGTAAGTTAATTTATAGTGAAGTAAAGAATCGTATAATTAAGTATTCATTTTACCATGGCAAGTTTCTCGAGGTCAAAACTCTAATAAGGTAGTTGACGGTGATTATTATAAAGTCGTAAATAACGATGGGTGACATCCGTGGGTCGGATTTCTCATGGATCCACGTTAAGCGAATTCTACAGTAGGATTACAGGTCCTACTAGCCATAATTAAACCCTGAGGTATCCGCTGAGCGATTCCATTTCGCCAAACTAGGCTGCCAAGCGTCGAGTTAGAGAATGGAGGTATCGGGCAAAGAATGTTTAACCCGTTGGTTGCATTAATCGGTCGCCTATCGTGGCGCAGCAACATAGATTGAGGCATCGGGAAAGGTTGCACTGACCAATGGGTTACATCGCCAAACAATTATTTATTTATAATTGTATTAAATACTCTCCCCTTTAACCCTATTTCACTGCTTACATAAAAATATGCAGGCAAAACCACTAAATAATGGCATTCACCAATTTTTTTTTTGCAAGAAATCAGTAACGGCAACTACACCTCTGTATATTATGACAGATCAAATGTTATTGAACTACCAGTCAGAATTTTAGCACATTACGATATCGTGATTGAAATTTATAGCAAAACATTCACTTTTATGAAAGACGTCATCATTTTCTTGAAAGTTGCCATTTTTAATTAATTAATTAATTTGAAAGTCAAAACCATACACTAGCGTCAACAGATTAATAATGAAGATGAAAGCTACCTAGTTCTGTTTCCTGCATAATTCTTGAATTCTTTGGAATTAATGGTTTACCTCCGCATATTCTTATTCTAAAAATTGTAACTACAGTTATGCTCCTTAGAAATCTGAACATTTCCCAATGGCTCCTAAATGGAACCAGAGTAGGGCCTAATGTATTTGTAAGAAGTATGTACGAAAATTGTTTAGATTTGGAAATAATAAGTGGAGATAAAGCTGGACAGAGAGCTCTAATCCCTCGAATTGACTTAAAAACATCCGATAAACCTTCTTCTTCTTTCCTAGCCATATGTGTATCTACAATGGACAATCCCAAGTATCACACAGGGTCAGCTCTTCTGATCCTTAGAGTACTCCCTGCAGTTGGATGTCTCTGCTACTGGAATGTCTTTTCTATTTAAGTCCTTTTCGGCTGTTCGCCACCTTGTTCTCAATCAACATTAAAAACTTCACATCTGGTTCGTATTGAAAGGAGATAACATACGATAGAGAGAAACTTGATTTGTATGTATGTATTGAAAAAAGGTGGATCAATCAATGTTTCCTTGTTCTCAGACGCCTCACTTCCTCTCCTTGGTTCCCCAATTGCAAGAGCTCTCTTAACAGGATAATCTTCATCTCGATGTTGTACGTGTCCGTACCAGCGCAACTGCCGCTCCTCCAACTTCTCACTGATAGGGGCCGTATTGAATGATCCTCCTTGGTCCAAGAGGGTGACACCTGCTGATCATCACAGCATCTGCATTTCCATTACATGCATTTGCTGATCATGCTCCTTCTGCCTTGTCCAACACTCAAGCCGTGAGTGTAGGCTTAACAGTCCAATAAACCACTTCCATTTTATTTCAAGAGGCGTCAATTTCCAATTCGCTTGGCATTTTGTATCACGATCAATAAACCTCACGGGATGTGAAGGTCTCTATTTACCTCAGCCAGTTTTCAGCCACGGCCAGTTAAATGTTGAATGTCAAGAGAGCAATATTTTAAAGTTGCAGTTGTGACAAAAGATAATTGTACAAGGAATGCACCAAGCAAGTGACCGCACAGATTGAGTCAAGTAGCTGTCAGCTTGCATTCGGGACGTAATGGGTTCGAACCTCATTGTCAGCAGCTTTGAAGATGGTTTTCCATGGTTTCCCATTTTCACACGAGGCAAATGCTGGGGCTGTACCTTTAAGGTCACGGTTGCTTCCTTCCCACTTCTAGGTATTTCCTATTGCATCATCGCCATAAGACCTATCTGTCGGTGCGATGTGAAGAGAATTGTAAAAAAAATATAGTACAAGGAATGTCATATGTAAGTAAATTCTTCAATGGATATTTACCCCATTGACTGTCATTTCTTGACAGGTTTCAGCTAGTAATTATTTATTACTATAATGGAAGCGCATGGAATTCTTTTGAAATCAAAAAATCCTGCATTTTGCCATGCATTGAAGGTGTTTTCTTGTTGAAAGGTCTCCGAAAGACTGATGCGATGTGACAAAAACTGGAACTGGAGAGAGGAAGTCCACAGTGACCGGAATATGCTTGTGCAAATCGGACTAGGGCTGTACCGGCTCCAACTTCAAGTTAACCGAGGGCCACATTACAACCTAAAGAAAGTGTGCGTGCCACAAATGGTGAAATTACTAATATGACTTTTCTTATTTTTTTAGAAATGTTACAAAGCAAAGAAGACCTTTTATACTATTGAATTAGTGATTGTTTTGACTTTGTTTGATTCAAAATTTTGCGTTGCTCTTCATACAGTACAGCAGTTAAGCAATTTGAATATTCAGGATACAACTTGAAAGTGGGCCAAAATTTAATACAGTGAACTAGAAATGATCGTTATTTTAAATAAATTTCAGTTATGAAAAAACACCATACATCATTGAAAATAACTAAAAAATAACTGTACAGATAAAGAACAATAAAAAAATTGAACTGATACCAGTACTCATTAATATGAACGTTATGGGTGTTCTTTCTTTGCTACTAGTACAGATAAGTGTACAGTTACATTTATTATGGCAAGCCTCAATATGTCCACCTCTGTGGCTTCTTGGTTAGTGTGATTAGCTGCCACCCCCGGAGGCCCAGGTTCGATTCCCGGCTCTGCCATGAAATTTGAAATGTGGTATGAGGGGTGGAACAGGGTCCACTCTGGCTCGGGAGGTCAAATGAGTAGAGGTGGGTTTGATTCCTACCTCAGCCATCCTGGAAGTGGTTTTCCATGGTTTACCACTTCTCCACCAGGAAAATGCCGGGATGGTACCTAACTTAAGGCCACGGCCGCTTCCGTCCCTCTTCCTTGTCTATCCCTTCCAATCTTCCCATGCCCCCACAAGGCCCCTGTTCAGCATAGCAGGCGAGGCCGGCTGGGCGAGGTACTTGTCATTCTCCCCAGTTGTATCCCTCAATCCAATGTCTCACACTCCAGGACACTGCCCTTAAGGCGGTAGAGGTGGGATCCCTCGCTGAGTCCGAGAGAAAAACCAACCCTGGATGGTAAACAGATTAAGAAGCCTCAATATATGCTTCAAAGAGTCATTAGAAATAGAGTTTCTATAATGTGATTCTATATATTTCATATTTGAAAAGTCACTTTCACAAGGTAAGTACTTGCAAACACAGAAGACATTTTTTAAGTTCAAAATCACGGAGTTGAGGAAATTGAGTTTCAGTCGAAAGCTTGAAGAAACTGATATCTTTCGCTTCTTTGTCATTGAAAAAAGAAAGGATCTGTTTGTAGGTCACACAGTTCAAGTAATTTATTCAACTAATTTCCATCTCCAATTTTCCGTCTTTTTATTGAAGAGCTACTCATCTCGTTGAACTTCACCAACATACTGTAATATTAAAATTAAGGTTGTTAACGCAACACAAACACAAAACAACCAAAGATTGAGCTGCCTCATCTAACAGCAAGCAACTGCTGTAAACCTACAACTGACAAACTTGTGCACATTCTAATATAAGCAGTGTATTATTTTATACTCTTAACTCAGTTCAGCTATTTCATTTTCAGTCATTGTTATCCATTGTTACATAAAAATATTATATTGAATATTCTGTATAACATCCTCGGCATATACAATATAATACCAATCATGCTTAAAGAACTCGCGCATGAATTTCAAAATTTTCTAATGCATCGCGGGCTTCAAAACATCAGTCCAAAGGCTGCCAGTTGGACAGCACTGGGCAAATAGGTTGGGCTTCATGGAAGTATGTGACAACAATGGCAAGCAGTTCTTACCACACAGGAAACCTGCTGGTCACACTTTCTTGCCCTCCTTGTATCATGCACTAAGTGACTTGCACTTGAATTTCTATTAACCCCTCAAGCTGGTAATATTTATTGACCATGCAGTTCGCCTACAGCAGTAATTAATTCTAGCAAGTCAACACAATTTTACATGCTAACACAGACATTGCAGTATCTTATAAACTACTTGTTCATTCTTCAAATTTTTGCAGTTCTTATCCACATAATGTGCCAGCAAACAATCACATTATAAATAATAAGTAATTTTTGACCCTTTTATGAATTCAACACTCTGCTGTTGTCATAATTTATCTTGGATTTCGTTCAGAATGTATGACTTCATCAATTAGTGATGGTTATGAATTTCATGTTTTTGGTCCGTATTGAACTGAGAATAATATATAAGTAATAATAATAATAACGTAAACGTTTCCACCTTTTCAATACAACAATATATTCACAAAATTACAAATTATATGGTACTAGTTTCGACCCATCCAGGGGTCATCATCAGCCGTATTGGAGCAAAGATCATTTGTGGCGAAATCCTAAGACAATGTTATTTAAAGAATAACAAGTGAAATGAGATGTTATGGTAATAGTTAATAATACAAGGAATATACATACTAAGGTTTTTAACAAAGAATAAAGTATAAATGGGGTGTTGTAAAAATTATAATCATGGAAATCAGTAAGTTCTTGTATTGAAATGAAATATGGCTTAGGAAGAGGGCTTAAGGTGGGGCTGAAGGGTGCGGGAGAAAGTGTAATTGTCTTGGAAAAGTACCTTTGATTAAATTTAGGATTGAGTTTAGGTTGGCTGCATTATTGTTTCTGAGGAAAGTGATAAATAGATCGAAGAGTATGTTGGGTTTCTCTGAGATTTCATTGAGATTGTGACTGGCATTATCAGATACCACGAGCACACTAACGCAATAAAATACAACAAGTTTTCAGCCATCGGCCAACACATGCAAGATTATAACCATAATTTCACCAATATTGAACAAGACATGGACATTCTCGTATTAGCAAACAAGGGCCCTTTACTGAACATAATGGAAAATTACTACATACACCTAGACCAATACTTTAATGCCAGTCACAATCTCAATGAAATCTCAGAGAAACCCAACATACTCTT
The DNA here is from genome assembly GCF_040414725.1 of Anabrus simplex. NCBI lineage: Eukaryota > Metazoa > Arthropoda > Insecta > Orthoptera > Tettigoniidae > Anabrus > Anabrus simplex. The sequence continues at coordinate 1,577,939,694 of NC_090265.1, forward strand.
CGATCTATTTATCACTTTCCTCAGAAACAATAATGCAGCCAACCTAAACTCAATCCTAAATTTAATCAAAGGTACTTTTCCAAGACAATTACACTTTCTCCCGCACCCTTCAGCCCCACCTTAAGCCCTCTTCCTAAGCCATATTTCATTTCAATACAAGAACTTACTGATTTCCATGATTATAATTTTTACAACACCCCATTTATACTTTATTCTTTGTTAAAAACCTTAGTATGTATATTCCTTGTATTATTAACTATTACCATAACATCTCATTTCACTTGTTATTCTTTAAATAACATTGTCTTAGGATTTCGCCACAAATGATCTTTGCTCCAATACGGCTGATGATGACCCCTGGATGGGTCGAAACTAGTACCATATAATTTGTAATTTTGTGAATATATTGTTGTATTGAAAAGGTGGAAACGTTTACGTTATTATTATTATTACTTATATATTCATCAATTAGGCTTTATTTGCTGTCGTTAAAATTTGGATGCTCCAGCCCTATCAGCTTGGCCCCTATTATTCAATTACCCTAGAAGGATGGAAGGGTCATTTTTGATCCATATTAGATTTTACATGAACTCGGATCGTATTTCCATAACTTTGCTTCTAATTTGTTTTCTATGCGTAATGCAGACTGTTAGCTTCTTCCCCCACTCCACTCCATCTGCTACCTTTACCTATTTACCCCTTCCTCACTTCACTAACGTGAGTCAAGGTTAGAACAAAGCCGCCATCCCACCATTCGTAGTAAGGAGCTCACGATACTTGTATAAAAACAGTTTACAATTAAATTAATAATATATTATGGTTTCACCTATTCAGTACAATAACACTTAGTAATGCAAGGTTACATGATCGCCTTGTGATGTAACCTTGCAGTGATGTAACCTTGCATTACTACGTGTTATTGTATTGAATACATGGAACCATAATGTATTATTAATTTAATTGAAATCTCAGTTCAATACACCCCAAAATGAAATTCTTATCTTAATAATCAGTTTGTTGTAATTGGTTTATTGAGCTGTTTGTTGTGGTTGTTTTGTGAACGATTCCTCAAATATGGAGCACAGAGACCGGACAATATAATAGTTTCTCTCCAGGAACTAAGTGAAGATGACTCTGGGGATGAGTCGGATCCAGCACCACATGGAAAACGAAATATTGTTGATGGGTGCATCACAAGCACATAGAGACACTTCATGGATGAATTTATCCTCAAAACAAACAGAAATATATGGAAACAGAGGCTGAAAGGCAGCTACAATGCAAGAACTGTTCTGTGACTATGGATGAACTTGATGCATTTCTAGGTATATGGTATGCTCGTGGGGCAACTTTATTTATTTATTTATTTATTTATTTATTTATTTATTTATTTATTTATTTATTTATTTATGCACAATTGATCAAAATAATTTGCGATAAATCTACGTTCATAACGTGCAGCGGGCATTTCCTGCTGGACGACAATTTGTCGTCCATAACAGAGAGCGGGCTAATCATAAAGAGTAATGACTGCAAATAACACTTGCACAAACAATGACTCGGCAAGTAATTCAGTCAAATATTATTTCCTATAATTAAAAGTTAAAGAATGAAAATAATAATAATATACCAAATGCACATACCTAAAATAATTATATCGTGGAAGTTTATTTCAAATTGTCAGATTTGCTATAAACCTGGAGCTTGGATTACAATTGATGAGCAACTGTTCTCCAGCAAAACTGTCTGTGGCTTTTTGAATTTATGGCATATAAGCCCGACAAATATGGACAGCAATTCTGGATGACCATGGATAAAAGAATCAAAATTCATCTAGAATGTATTTCCTTACCTAGCAACAGAACAGCACCCTGAAAATATGTGTTTGGGTGATTATGTTGTTGAGAAGTAAATGGCCCCTTTCATAAACAAGGGTAGGAATGTCACTTACAACAGTTATTTTGCATCACTGCAGCTAGCCGAAAAGCTGAAGTCCCAGGGAACCAATCTTCTTGGTACAATAAATTGGGTAAGAAGGGAGATTCTGCCAGAAGTGAAAACTTCCTGAGCACAAGTTCTAAAAAAGAACAACATAACTTATGAATATTTATCAAGGCAAGGTCTCTAACAATGTACATGTGCTCAGTCCACTTCATCCAGATGTCCAGGTGGGAATGGAGAGAAAGAAGAAATCTAACACTGTAACATGTTTCAGCGGAACTAAGTATGGAGTCAACATTGTGGACCAAATCGACGGTCCCAAGTAGTAACATTGATACTCACTTTTGTTTGGGTTTTGACTTAAGTCAACCACTGAACTAACATTGAAATTGTCTATTATTTCAACTATAAAAAATTGTATGTTTACAATTGAAAAAAAAAGTTATTAACAAAAATATTAAGATTGTAACAGTAACTAGATCCCCTGTTACATGTAAACAAATCGGTGAGAAGACTTGGGACCCATCATTGACACAGTTCACGAAATACAAGGTGCTGGTGAACAATGGAAAAGAGACATAAAATAGTGAATTACAAGGTCAGAAATTGTCAGTCATCAAAATGGTCCATGAAGGGTGAATCAAAACTGTACACACATGAGTTAGGACTCAAAAACACAATCCCCCCAAAAAACATACGACACAACAAAACCACGCAGAAGTTTGAGATGAACTTGGCGTTGAAGATTCAAATTTTTTTCAGACACTCTTCCATTAAATGTCGCCTGCCATGAGTGTAATTTAAACCTAAGTTAGGATTCAACAAACACAATCGTCTCAAAAATGCATATAACATTTTTAAAAAATTTAGGATTGAGATGAACTTGGCAGTTGAGGATTCAAATTTGTAGTCACTTTTTCACTAAGTGTCAATTCAAAACAGGTTGCGAAGAGTGAAATGAAATTATACAAGCATGAGTTAGGACTCGATAAACGGAATCTTTTGAAATACATATAACACATTTGAACTTTGTGTAAGCTCGAGATGAACTTGGCACTTAAAGATTTGTGTTCATTTATTCATTAAATGTCACTGGTGCGAGTGTAGTACAAACACGAGTTAGGACTCAACAGAAACAATCTTCTCAAAATTGCACATGACGTTTAAACCTTTGGTTCGAGGTGAACTTGGCAGTTAAAGATTCAAATTTGTAGATACTGTTCATTAAATGCCACTTCAAAACAGTCTATGAAGGGTGAAATAAAATTATAACAAACACGAGTTAGGACTCAATAAACACTAACTTCGAAATACATCAGATCAAAAATTAGATGTATGGCTTTTCAGGCATTTGCTCTATTAACCAGCGTTTCGTCTTAGGTCTGACACTAGACTCTTCAGAGTGGGATGTGTCAGACCCACTGATGCTGGGTGTATGCAGGTGAACTTATCAGAAGCCTATTTATGAGGCACATATAAATATATATAAATACATATAAATACATATAACACATTCAAATTTTGTGTAAGTTTGAGATGAACTTGGCGGTGAAAGATTCAAAATTTGCAGTCACTTTTCCATTAAATGTCACATAGGACGAGCGTAGTGTATACATGAGTTAGGGTTCAACATTCACAAACTTTTAAAAATGCATATAACATTTCAAAACCCAAGTACGAGATGAACTTGGCAGTTAAAGATTCACATTTTCATTTTCATTTGACAAGAATACAAACTTTGATTTATGTAAAACATTCCTCTGAGAGCACAGATAATAGCACAGTCAACTTCAAAGCTGGAGGTAAGTCACCCCAGTGGCATTTGTCAGTTTCGTCAGGTTGGGTTCTCGCTAGGGGTAATCCGTGGGTCCCGTTTGCAGTAAACTTGTATATTCCGACTTTCTCCAAATTGCTAACAGATGGCAGAGAGTAGCACTTGTATGGGGTGACAAAGTGTGACCAAGTTTCAATTGCAGCGGCATCATTCGGAGGGTTTCAGAACTATGTCTGCCACCAAATGCGATTTTAAGATTGAATGCCTTACATCCTTACTCCTCCATTTGCTGTCTCTTTCTTTCAAGAGTGGAATAAATGGCGAGACTACACCAGCACCACACGTAGTCAAGCAATGGAACTAGTACAGTTGCGCGGAACTTTTGAAATTCTGAGAGATGAAATCGTTAATATTTGACTTGAAACAACCTAAAATCATACTTCAGACAGTTCTTTGCGTTATCGTAACGCATGCAATGAATGCCTTGCATTCAAGGAGAATACGCGCCTGCTTAAAGGGTCCAACTTTTCAATACAAATTAATGTTAAAATGTTTATTTGCAACATATTTTTACTTGGCACTAGTTTCTATGCTATTTAGCTTCATCTTCAGCCAAAATGTGAGAAATAGGCATAGGCGTATACATGTAGACATGTACACTACACAAAATGTTACAGCATTATTGTTAAATAAGAGTAAAAGAGACATAAAATAGTGAATTACAAGGTCAGAAATTGTCAGTCATCAAAATGGTCCATGAAGTGCTTGAGTTGTGGCTGACTAGTGAGTTCATTTATTGTGTTTTGCTGATTAGTGAGTTAATTCTATATGTGCTGTCCCTGTGCTATTCATCGTTTTTTGGTGTTTTTTATATTCTCTGCATGTGTGGTATTAACGATGGATGAGTCTAAAACGGATATAATTGTAAATCTGTTTGAAAAGCCATTTACTGATTTGATGAAAAGATTCCAATACTTAAAGCCGGGACACCTCCCTCTTCCCTCGCAAATTTAAATAAATTTAAATAAAAAATGTAAAAACAGAAAACAAGAATTGTGTTCGCACGTTCCATCCAGAAACTTACAGTAAAACTGTTTGGCTCTCTGGCTCTGAGTCACTAAACAAATTATTCTGTTGGTCTTGCTTATTGTTTGTTACTGAAAATTCCCCTTGGAACAGCAAGAAACTATTGTCATATCCATGCATGGATATCCTTAGGTACCTTTGGTAAAACTCAGTTGGATAAGCAGAAGCAGGAAAATGTTCTAAGGCACAACGAAGCCATTAAGAAACACAGGAAAATTCTGAAATGGCTGATTGAGGTGACATGCTTTTTGGGGAAGCAACAGTTACCATTCCATGGGCACAATGAGGCTAGTGAATCCAACAACAGAGGGAATTACATAGAACTAATTAAATTGTTAGCCGAGTTTGATGAAAAATTAGAGTCACTTCACAAAATCGAGTGCATTTACAGGACTGCTTCCACTCAATCAGAACGATTTGTCCGGCTCTATGGCTAAATGGTTAGCGTGCTGGCCTTTGGCCACAGGGGTTCCAGGTTCGATTCCAGGCAGGGTCGAGAATTTTAACCATAAATGGTTAATTTTGCTGGCACTAGGGCTGGGTGTATTTCATTCTCATCACGATGCGCAGGTCACCTACGAGTGTCAATTCAAAAGACCTACACCTGGCGAACCGAACTTGTCCTTGGACACTCCCGGCACTAAAAGCCATACGCCACTTCATTTCAGAATGATTTAATTCAAAGCATCTGCATCGTAATGACCGCTGAAATAAAGATTCAGGTTGGGGAAGCTAAATTCGTAAGAATTATGATTGATGAGACTTCTGATGTTTCGAACTTTTCACAGAGGGGGAGAGAGAGAGATTTATTAAAATAAATCGTCCATCCTCCAATGAGGGTGACCATTTGGATCCGGAATACAGTTTCAATTTCAATGGAGTTTAAAAATATCAAGGAATTAAGATTTAATCGTTGAAGCTGTTATCTTCTTCTTTCCCGGGGTTAGCGGGGGAGAAATGTCAATCACGTTCTCAGGTATAGATGGAAGTGAATGATTTGCAGAGAGTCCCTCAGTATCTGTAATACTATTTTTTCTAACTTGCAGAATGGAACTTTCAAGTTTTGTAGGAAGTTCGATGTCTGACTAGGGAGGGCGCCTCTTGCTCCGAATAGCAGGCCTCTGACAATCCACCGATCGATAGGTATTTTATACTTAGATAAAAGGTAAGGCAAGCATGGAATATAAATAGCTTGCTTTTCTAGGTCCACATCCCGAGCCTGATCCAGGTCCCTTTCAAAGCGAATGGTGGGATCTAAGACCATCGCTTTCATGTCCTCTCTGTTGATGGCTACGATGTCCGCCCTCCGATTAGAGTCATCGGTAGAGACGCAGTGAACCTCCTCGTGCACCTCCCATCCACGCTGTCTCAAGCCTTGAGCAATCGACGATCTTACACGGTGGTGGCGGTGGTTGCGCATTAGTTCAGTGCTCCAGCAGAATCCCAGCACATGTCCAAGGATTTCTGTCTCGTTGCAGCCATTTTGGCGGCAACGGGTTGTGTTGAATGACCTACCGGGAACCGACCTGACTGCGGGGAGGTTGCATTGTCCTCAGATACATTCATAATGGTGATGTTGTTGAAAGATTTGTTGGTTTCTATAATGTGAGTTCTGATAGGACAGCGAATGCATTGGTGAGACTTGCAATTGAGTGTCTGGATAAATTTGACTGCCGCGAAAAATCAGTTGCGCAGACTATTGATGGAGCGGCGGTGCTTGCAGGTCAGCTGAATGGTATGCAAGCTAAATTAAAAGTAGTTCCTGAGGCTGTATTCACCCACTGCTACGCTCACAAGCTTAATTTAGTCTTCTTCAAGCCGTTTCATGACAAAAGAATGTCGTATATTCTTCACAACGATGAGTGGCTTTGCGACATTTTTTAGCAATTCTTCTAAGAGAACTAACCTGCTGGACAGTATCCTCAAGAAAAGGTTTCCTAAACTTGCTCCAGCAAGGTGGAACGATTTCAGCCATTTAGTACAGACCATCGCGGAATATCATGCTCCTCTCCAAGAGCTTTTCGAAAGTATTTTCGAGGAACCTGGGAACTGGGATAACAATACAATTAATGAGGCAAGCGGGTTTCTCGCGAAGTTAATAGAATTTCAATTCAATTTTCTTCTGAACGTTTTTAATGAAAAATTTTCATTGACTGATGTTACATGTATCATCCTTCAATCTAAGACCCTAGACATTGCATATTGCATCAGAGAAGTGAATTCCTTAGAAACTAAAGTATCTATAATGCGAAACAGTGGATTTGATAACATGTGGGATAGAACAAAAGAGAAATTTGATCCACTAGGGAAGAGAATAAAGGATGAAAATTCATTTTCAGTTAAAGATGAGTATATGAGGGTTTACCTGGAAATACATTATATTATTCTAGCACAATTAAAATATCGCTTCTGTTCATTAGGAGATCTGTCCTTCATTGAAATGCTTTATTGTAAGAAATTTTCATTTTTTCTGGCAATTTTCCTGAAGAACAATTCAGTAAATTGATTGAAGTTTATGGAAAATATTTTGATATAGTATGACTTAAATCTGAATTGAGGGCAATGCTTGCTTCTGAACACTTCAAAGATAAGACTGTGGCTCAAATCCAGAAATTCCTATTGACCAGTGGTCTCCTCAGCGATCTTCCCGAGCTTTATAAGTTGTGCACTTTGATTACTACTATTCCCGCTACATCATTATCTGTAGAACACTCTTTCTCGGCCCTAAAGCGAATAAAATCTTTTGTTCGCAATTCTCAGAGTCAAAGTCGTCTGTCTGCATTAGGAATGATGTCTGTAGAGAAAGATCTTCTTGTTAAGATGAAAACACATGAGGACTTATACAGTGACGTCGCCGAGGAATTTCGCATAAAGTATCGCAAGGTCGAGTACACCTACATGTAATTAGGGTGAGTAGAATTGAAATTTACTTAATACGTTGTGTTACTATTGCATGCCTCAGTGGAGATTCCAGGATATGCCACTGCCTTTAAGCTACCTATCTTACATTATTTCTAACCATACTGTAACTGAAATGATGAGGAATTTTAGTTTCTGCACAAGGGAAATGGTGCAAATAGCACTCAGTATCATCGAAAACAAGGAAATACATTAATTATTTTAGTTATGTGCGTTTGGTATTGTAACAGTAAATGTGGTACTTCGGTAGACATGAGACGCAGGGCGTGTACCATTTGTTGAAGTGCGTACAGAGGGAGAGGGTTTGTTTAGAAATAAATCTTAAAATTTTTCCTCTGAGTTTATTAATACAGCAGATACAGTAGAAAAAGTTCCTCGTCCTAGGGCTGGCGATGTCCTTGGATTCCGGCAGCTCCCTTTCCCATACCAGTGAACCACCATTCCTCCCCCGATGGAAGTTCTAGAAGATCCATTCGACGTCTTGAAGATCCATACGGTGCTAATGAAGGGCGTTGAGGTAGTCCTCGTGAATGATGAACGTGAATGAACATCGTTAAGTCTTGGGGCGTGTTAATACAAAGACTGCTTCTGCACAGATGAGAAGAAAGTTTATCAATGGTTTTAACAAGGTTCAAACACGAAAAAAATATGTATCTTTGAGATTTTGTCACATGGTGAAATGTCACTAAATTTTGTCCCGTGTTAAATGAAAGAAGGCCACTAGACTCGAATGAGCATGTAAGTTTAATACTCATAAAAATAAAAGTCCACTTGAAACTTATCGTCGAATTTTAACAGAGTCACTTGAAGTTTGTGGCACTTGGCATAATGTAAAGTAATGCCACACAACTTAGTTCTTAGTTTGAAACACTGTTCAACATAATTTAATTGGATAAGAAAATAAAGATGCTTCACTCGTGAATTCGAACTCATTCACGTAATAATAACATGAAATTACAAGACGAAATTAATCATGTATTGACAGTCCTCGGTTCGACTGTTCGTAAAAATTGAAACGCACAACTGAATGTTCGTAGAATTGAAATGTGCTGTTTAGTAGAATTGAAATGCACAGTTCACACATGCACAGTTCACAGTTCATGACCTACAAATATTTACACAGTTCATGAAATGGTAAATTAGTGACGTAGTCATGCTTGCAATCGAGTAAATCTGGATTAAAACACAGTCTCATAAACTTGAAGTATTTAGTACTCTGTAAGGAGCAAATTGTTCTAAGTCCTGTCCATAACATTAAACTCCAAATTATGAGCACTCGAAAACATTCGCAAGTCTTAGACATTCGTGTAGAATAACAGTCACTTGATAATGTTCAGACGAAACACAACTTATATCACGTCCCATCGGAGTAAAAGTTTGTCACTCACAGTATAAAGAAATCCATACAAGTCCATATTCGACGCGATTGGGACTCCACGGACTCCACGGACTCGAAGATTGATAGCCGCTTCACGCTAGACCACGGTCCTCGCGAACCGACTGTATGAACTCCACTGCCTAGCGTGCACATACACACTCTGGCCACATACTCAGGCCACACACTGCTCTGCTGAGCATTTTTTTTTTTTTTTCGGGGGCCCCCCGAAGTCCGCTCCCCCCGCGTGACCAACGACTCAATCTACATGGTCTCCGACATGCTATTATTTCTAAGAAGAAGAAAGATAGCAGGGAGGAGTGGGAAGTGATACAAGGAGTATCTGCCTGTTTCCATGTCAGACACGCCACCAGGCGATATTGTGTTAGGTATATGGTATTGAAGGGTCAGGGAAAAACCACATAGGCAGAAAGAAGAAAGAGCCTACATGTAAAACCTGACATCTTTTGATAGCACATGGAAGGATGTGGGCTGGAGAAAGACCAGAGGTTGTGTTAGTTAGGAACAGGTAACATGCACAAAACATAAACCCGGCTGCGGAGCCATGCGTCGAGTACCACTAGGGCCCGTCGCACAACTCCACCTCCTTGGGGTACCTCGTACCCAGTCTCCGATGCCGGAGAATGAGGCCAAGCCCGCCGAGGCGGGGGCCTCCTGGAAGGGGGTGGGTCATGGTGCCGGGCCTCCCTCCTCTCTGCCCGCGCCATGGCCCTGTAGACTGGGCAACTGCGATGGGAGGCCGGGTGGCCCCCCGCGCAGTTGGCGCACACCGGCGCCTCCTTAAGTGTTGCGCAGGCCGTGTAGTGGTGATCACCACCACAGCGGTTGCACTTCACTTGGAGTTCACAGCTAACTTGACAGTGGCCCCACCTCAGACAGCGGAAACACTGCAAGAGCTGCTGAGGGGGACGTTTTACTCTCACCTGACTGCCGCTACCCACTGAGGTCCTCTCCTGATTGGCTCCTCGGTTGACTGCTGTCCTGGGGGCAGTCATGGGTTGCGGCTGGGTGGCCCTCTCCTGTTGGGCCGGCGTCGCCTTCTGCTTCCTGGTCTGGCGTCGTCTTCTTCTTCATCTTCCCGGGGATTTCTTCTCGGCAGGGGAAGAGGCCTCGTCCTGGTGGCCCTCCTCCCGGCCTGGTGACCCCGGGGTAGCTGATGGCTCCGCTGCGTCGCCGTCTTCCTCCTTCTCCTGGCTGGCGGCGGTGGCGTCGATCGGTGCTAACACTCGACTGCTTTTCCGGTCCTGGGGGGCGCACATCGAGGTCTGCAGCTCGACAGACACGATGGCAGGCTGGGCTTGGGTAGCAGCCTCCGAACGCCATGGGGCGTCCTTTTCCACTGCTGCGCTGCCATCCGCCATCAGGGGCGACTTCCTGGATTGCGTCCGGGTGACAGGCCCTTCCTGGTAGGCCTGGGTCTGCGACCACTTCGTGGAGGTGGCCCTTGGAGGAGCGGTCTGCGTCCACTTCGCAGTACCGAGCCGCTCAGCCCGGGTCGCACAGTTGCGGCGCCAGGGGGCGGCATGCTCCACCTCCGTGGTGGTGTCGCTGGTCTCCGATGTGGACGGGAGGACTAAGTCGGTATTAACCGCCTTATTCCTCGTCCATCGGTCCCTCCTGTCCGTCTGGATGGCGGCCGTGCTGGTACTGGGCCTCCATATGTAGGCGTCGAACATCCCTGGTGCGTCGTCCCTGCCTGGTAGCCGGATGACCTGGTATATCTGAGAGAGATCTCTCGCGATATTATCCAGGCGCTCCTGCCTGGGGTCCCTGATGATTAAGCCTCCCGGGAGGAAGCTCTCGACGCTCTGCGTAGGGGAGATCCTGGCCCCCTTGGACACGGGGTGGCGCATGAAGTTCAGGACCCCGTCCCGCTCCTTGGCTGCGTCTTCCCCCGGCCGGTAGTAGACGAGGAGAGCCGGGTCCACCGGGGTAGCGGAGCTCTCTCGGAACTCGAAGCCGTCAGGGGGGTCGCACCCGTCCCTGTAGGCGTCCCACTCCATCTCGTCGTCGTCCGCCGTAGTCGTCCTGATGTCCGCCTCTGTTGTCCTGGTGGCCCCCGCATGCCACACGTTCCTGGGGTTCGCACGCCTCTCGTTCGACTTCTTCATCCTGAAAGGAAAGCTCCTGAAACAGAAAAAGCAGAAAAAGCGAGCACTGAGAAGTGCTCAGCTCAGACAAATGCTCTTCCGAAGTCGTACTAATAAGTACAGCTGCCTGGTTAGCACTTGAGAAGTACCGAGCGCCTGGCAAGGAGAGAGAGAGCGGAGCGACAGGCACGTACGACCTCTCGTTACGACAGTCAGCTGCTCCTTCTTTGTGCTGAGCGTTTTTGTTTTTTTTCTTCGGGGGGGCCCCCGAAGCCCGCTCTCCCCGCGTGACCAACGACTCAATCTGCATGGCCTCCGACATGCTATTATTTCTAAGAAGAAAGAGATAGCAGGGAAGAGTGGGAAGTGATACAAGGAGTATCTGCCTGTTTCCATGTCAGACACGCTACCAGGCTATATTGTATTAGGTATATGGTGTTGAAGTTTGGTATTGAAGGGTCAGGGAAAAACCACATAGGCAGAAAGAAAAAAGAGCCTACATGTAAAACCTGACATCTTTTGATAGCACATGGAAGGATGTGGGCTGGGAAAAGACCAGAGGTTGTGTTAGTTAGGAACAGGTAACATGCACAAAACATAAACAATTCCTTGCCATTCCATCGTCTGGGGATCAGTCCGTCTGGGCACTGCTGTGACTAGCACGGTCCTTGCCGGCTGCGGAGCCATGCGTCAAGTACCACTAGGGCCCGCCGCACGACTCCACCTCCTTGGGGTACCTCGTACCCAGTCTCCGATCCTGGAGAATGAGGCCAAGCCCGCCGAGGCGGGGGCCTCCTGGAAGGGGCTGGGTCATGGCGCCGGGCCTCCCTCCTCTCTGCCCGCGCCATGGCCCTGTAGACTGGGCAACTGCGGTGGGGGGCCGGGTGGCCCCCCCGCGCAATTGGCGCACACCGGCGCCTCCTTAAGTGTTACGCAGGCCATGTAGTGGTGATCACCACCACAGCGGTTGCACTTCACTTGGAGTCCACAGCTAACCTGACGGTGGCCCCACCTCAGACAGCGGAAACACTGCAAGAGCTGCTGAGGGGGACGTTTTACTCTCACCTGAGTGCCGCTACCCGCTGAGGTCCTCTCCTGATTGGCTGCTCGGTTGACTGCTGTCCTGGGAAAAGTCCTGGGTTGCGGCTGGGCGGCCCTCTCCTGGTGGGCCGGCGTCGCCTTCTGCTTCGTGGTCCGGCGTCTTCTTCTTCTTCTTCTTCTTCTTCTTCTTCTTCCCGGGCGTGTCTTCTCGGCGGGGGAAGAGTCCTCGTCCTGGTGACCCTCCTCCCGGCCTGGTGACCCCAGGGTGGCTGATGGCCCCGCTGCGTCGCCGTCTCCTTCCTTCTCCTGGCTGGCGGCGGCGGTGGCGTTGGTCGGTGCTAACGCTTGACTGCGTTCCCTGTCCTGTGGGGCGCACATCAAGGTCTGCAGCTCGATAGACGTGCTGGCAGGCTGGGCCTGGACAGCAGCCTCAGAACTCCAGGGGGCGTCCTCCTCCACGGAAGTCGCACAGTCGCGGCGCCAGAGGGCGTCATGCCCCACCTCCGTGATGGCGTCGCTGGTCGCCGGCTGGGTGGCCAGGACTACGTCGGTGTTAACCGCCCTATTCCTTAGCCTCCTCGGCGTCTCCCTGATTTCCGTCGCGGCCCTGACTGCGCCGGCGTTCATCCCTGGCACTCCGTCCCTCCCTGGTAGACGGATGACCTGGACCAGAGAAAAAAGCTCCCTCTCTGCGTCGCGCATCCGCTCCTGGTCGTGATGCCGGATAATGAGGCCTCCTGGTAGGAAGCTCTCGACGGCCATGGTTGTCGAGATGATCCTGCCTCCTCGGCGAGGGCGCCGCATTCTGTCCAGGACGAGGCCCCGTTCAGAAGTTATAGGGCGCCCTGGCCTGTAGTACACGAGCAGCGCCTCGTACTCCGGGTCGGTGTGGCCTTCGGAGAAGAGAAAGCCGTCAGGGGGGTCGCACCCGTCCTTGTACGGCTCCGTCTCCACCTCGGTCTCTGGCTCCCCCTGCTGCGGCTCCAGCTCGGGTGCAGGCGGCTCGTTGTCCTCCGCTGCCCAGCAGTAGTGCGGCGATCACCACACGTCCGTCTTCTTCATCCTGGTCCTCATACTATCTATAATAAGTGTGGAAGACTTGCCACTCCGCCGAGCAGGAAGGGGAAGAGACTTCATAAGGTTGTAGAGTGGTGGACAAGCCAATAATGCTTGCAGGGAGGAGTTCTGCTGAGCGAAGCAGTACTGTATTTATATCTGATCCGGGCCTTCACATCTCGTTCCATAACTTCATCGCCTCATGTCAGATTTACGCGAAACTCTGCAGGAACGTAGATAAGGGATCGGGTTACACCATGATATTGTTAAATTTGTTTAATTATTATTGTGGGGAAAGTTATTACCCATAGAAATTCGAAGAACATTCCACATCAGTCTAGGCTCTGTGTCGCGGCGAGGCATGCTGTGACGTCACCCGCTCTCTACGTCACACGCACACAGCTGTTGCTCGCCGTCCAGTCAGTCTTTCGTAGCCGGCTCGGAGCTTAACGCGTAAGTTTTTTTAAGATTTCTATTACGGGGACTTAGTTTTGTACCGCCGTTACCGGTACATCTCCCCCTCCTCCTGGGGAAAAGAAAATTCGATAGGATTTTCTTTTAATGATCTCTCCTGAAATATTTCTTTAGGTTGGCTGCATTGTAAATGCCCTCGATGCTTCCATCCAGCTTATTAATTTTGTATGCCCCGTTTTCGAGAACCTCTGCAATTCTATATGGTCCTACATAAAGTGGGCAAAACTTTGCATAAATGCAAAGTTCGGGGTGCGAAACAGCTGGTTTTCTTATCAGTGGCCAGGGGGTTTAGATACGGAGTGACACATTTAGAAGTGATACCGTTGTTTTCCATCTCTTTGATCACAGTTCTGGCTTCCTCTCGGTACTTCTCAGGAACTGGATAGGGTCGTTTTTTATAAGGAGAGGTGTCCTTAACATTCAATTGGTATTCAAATCTATAATAACGCCGGGTCTGTCATTAAAAACCTCAGGAAACTTCTCAAATATTTGTCGAGTTGCCTCTGCCACGCGGGAATCGAACACTGGGCTTTCAGCCGCACTGGTGAGAAATATGAAGTGACCACGACCTTCGTCGAACACATCCTCAATAATGGGCACTTCCTGGCCCTCGACGGGTCCCTCTTGACCGGGTCTACCCTCTTCGCAATCTATTTCATCGGCAGGCAGAGCATCGCTCATCTTGCCTCCTGTTTCTATGAATGGGGTACCCAGACCTTGGCACTTCAAATTATTACAGTCTACCAGCTGCAACTCTACAGAGTCGATGTTAAAAAATCGTATGACGTTGGCAGGATAATCAATGATTCCCCCATACTTGGCTAGGAAATCTGACCCTAGAATGACGTTGAATTTCATCGGCGAAATGACTAGGAATATATGCTCGAACTGGACACCTTCAACGTCAAATGTAACGAAAGCTTGAAATTACATTTGATATGCCTGTCCGGTACTATCCCTTTAATTTTGATCTGTGCGACTGGTATCAATAAAATGTCTTCTCCCCCCTTCAACATTTCAATTAACCTCTCAGAAATTAATGAGGCCTGAGCTCCAGAATCGATGAAGGCAGTTACGTAAAGGGTATCCAAAGTAATATTAATAATTGGAAGACTTCGTTGGACCTTTGGTGTTGTAGGAGTGGGATCTTCATACAAGAGATCTGAGTCATCCAAGTACCAGTAATTAATATTAGTGACACAAATTATTTCCCCTCTACTCCGGTTTTCAGGCAATCTTATTGTTGTGTTGTCGAAGTTTTTTTAATTGCGCCTGTCGATTCGGAGTTTGTCGCAGGCGTCGTGTTCTGTCTTCTGGCGTGCTCTTGGTATTCTAAAGAGGTAGCGCCAGGTAATCCTTTATCCCGGTTTCGATTCTGGATATATTCGCGAGTTTCTCTCCATCTTCTTTCGATCTCGGCTCTCGGCGAATCTCCATCTCGAGTAAGCGACTCAATAGGTTTCTTCCACGTTTGATTACGTCTGTGAGGCGTACTTTGCCCGTATGGACGTCTCCTAAATCGCCGGAAATGAGATAACGAATATCTCCGTGGTTCCACTTCCTCACGGGGTTCGGGATTCGATCTCGGCGGGTTGTTAACTTCGACATGGTTGGTTGCAACCTCTTTCGTCTTAGGAACCCTGGGTGGATTTTGTGTATGGGCAGTGTCAAGTTTCCTTAATAAATCATCAAGTTGTTCTAGGTCTTGAACATTGGCTGCCACAAGGATTTCTTGTACATGCGCCGGAAATTGTAAAGTTATTACCTGTATTAACTCCTGTTCTGGCAAAGGAGGATCAAAGAATTGCATTTTCTTTAATTGAGAAATGAGAAAGTCAGAATATCGTGAAGAATTAATCGCTGTGTTGTATCTCCTGGAGTACAACTGTAGCTTAATCAAATGTTGAATTTCTGAATTCCAACACCTCTTCAACAAGGCTTCCTTGAACTCATCATAAGTTTTAATGTTAAATTTAAATGCTGTGTACCAATTCAGTGCTTTCCCTTCCAATAATCTAGAAGCTATCCTCAATTGATGATCGGATCGTACTTTATTCCTTTGAAAGTACTCTTCAATGTTGAGAAGGAATTCTTTCGCTGTGTACTCTTCCTTTCCGGAAAATTTTGCAGGTTTATCGTCTGATCATTTTAAAACTGTGGAAATGCTAGAAGTATCTCCGCTAGACCCTTGACATTGGTGTGTAGATAACTCCTTCTCCACCTGAGAGATCCTATTATCAATCGTCTCTATTTTTTCCTTGCAATTCGACCTTGATAGTCTTAACTTGTCCACGGATGGAGTTTTCCACGCTCTGGACTTCCTTTTCGAGGTCCTGCTTCACTTCATTTACGTCGCGGCCTATGCGAATGATTTGAGTATGTGCGCTATATAATTGGGTTTTTACATGCTTATCTGTTTCCTCCTGCTTTGTTTTGAGTAAATTAACCTCATTACTTATTTTCTGGAAGTTAGTCTTAAAAGATTCATGGACGTTATCCTGAATAGAGGCTATTTTTGCTTGTGCCTGTGATAACTGACCATGAGATTCTTTAAATTCTACCTTTAAGCTTTTAACTTCCTTAATCAATTGATGTGAGGTAGGAAACGAAGCTTTTAAGTCTTCAAATATTTGCAGTTTAAGGTCCTGTTTTACTGTTTCTAAGTCACGGGTGAGGCGTTCGTTTATTTCCGTAAACTTAGAATTAATCTTCGCATTAGTTTCTGAGAATCGTATTTCAATCTCAGAACCAGCTTTAGTAAGCCTATTTTCCAAATTAGCATTAACATCGGTAAACTTGGTATTAATTATTTTAGTTACTTGTGTGATACGACTTTCTAAGTTGGCTGCAGTTGCGGCATTGGCCTCATTAATACGAGTGTTAATCTGATTAATACGAGATTCTAAAGTAGTACCTGATTGAGCAGTTGCAGCATTGGCCTCGTTAATACGAGCTTGTAAATCAGCACCTACTTGAGCATGCGATTCGGCAATACGTTCATTTAAGCTAATCTTGAGAGCTTCAATAGCAGCTAAGATATTTTCCATTTTGATGGTAATGTATTTAAACCAAGCAACAAGAAAATCATAAATCACTTGAAAAGAATTCAGATATCACCATTATTGTCCAATGGTTAAAAGTTCATGTTCAAAGTAATTCAAACATTCTCAAAAAGAAAAAAATCTCCAAGACCTTTAACACACAAAAAAATTATCCCATATCATTGATAACACTTCTTATAGAAGAAAAGTTAAATCTTGTTAGAAAGTTCTCTGGAATGTTAATGGCTATTCCACACAAAGCACTGGAAATGTATCTGGATTAAGTTTCTAAGTCCCACGATTTTAGTGCGATTTTGTCTATCACTGCACTTCTTTATTTATTACTAGTACTTCAAAATTGAGCCTAGAATGGTTAAGTGTCAATTTCATTTCTACTGCACTCATAATTAAGTTCTGATATTGCTGAAGCGCTAATTTCTAGTTCTACTGCACTCCAAATCGAGCCCCAACACGGCTGGGGCGCCAATTTCTCCCCCTCTCCTCTGTAACAGTAAATGTGGTACTTCGGTAGACATGAGACGCAGGGCGTGTACCATTCGTTGAAGTGCGTACAGAGGGAGGGGGTTTATTTAGAAATAAATCTTAAAATTTTTCCTCTGAATTTATTAATAAATCCAAATTCGTGTCACCTCTGTACAGCAGATACAATAGAAAATGTTCCTCGTCCTAGGGCTGGCGATGTCCTTGGATTCCGGCAGCTCCCTTTCCCATACCAGTGAACCACCATTCCTCCCCCGATGGAAGTTCTAGAAGATCCATTCGACGTCTTGAAGATCCATACGGTGCTAATGAAGGGCGTTGAGGTAGTCCGCGTGAATGATGAACGTGAATGAACATCGTTAAGTCTTGGGGCGAGTTAATGCAAAGACTGCTTCTGCACAGATGAGAAGAAAGTTTATCAATGGTTTTAACAAGGTTCAAACACGAAAAAAATGTATCTTTGAGATTTTGTCACACGGTGAAATGTCACTAAATTTTGTCCCGTGTTAAATGAAAGAAGGCCACTAGACTCGAATGAGCATGTAAGTTTAATACTCATAAAAATAAAAGTCCACTCGAAACTTATCGTCGAATTTTAACAGAGTCACTTGAAGTTTGTGGCACTTGGCATAATGTAAAGTAATGCCACACAACTTAGTTCTTAGTTTGAAACACTGTTCAACGTAATTTAATTGGATAAGAAAATAAAGATGCTTCACTCGTGAATTCGAACTCATTCACGTAATAATAACATGAAATTACAAGACGAAATTAATCATGTATTGACAGTCCTCGGTTCGACTGTTCGTAAAATCGAAACGCACAACTGAATGTTCGTAGAATTGAAATGTGCTGTTTAGTAGAATTGAAATGCACAGTTCACAGTTCATGACCTACAAATATTTACACAGTTCATGAAATGGTAAATTAGTGACGTAGTCATGCTTGCAATCGAGTAAATCTGGATTAAAACACAGTCTCATAAACTTGAAGTATTTAGTACTCTGTAAGGAGCAAATTGTTCTAAGTCCTGTCCATAACATTAAACTCCAAATTACGAGCACTCGAAAACATTCGCAAGTCTTAGACACTCGTGTAGAATAACAGTCACTTGATAATGTTCAGACGAAGCACAACTTATATCACGTCCCGTCGGAGTAAAAGTTTGTCACTCACAGTATAAAGAAATCCGTACAAGTCCATATTCGACGCGATTGGGTTGAAGTCCACGGACTCGAAGATTGATAGCCGCTTCACGCTAGATCACGGTCCTCGCGAACCGACTGTATGAACTCCACTGCCTAGCGTGCACATACACACTCTGGCCACATACTCAGGCCACACACTGCTCTGCTGAGCGAAGCAGTACTGTATTTATATCTGATCCGGGCCTTCACATCTCGTTCCATAACTTCATCGCCTCATGTCAGATTTACGCGAAACTCTGCAGGAACGTAGATAAGGGATCGGGTTACACGATGATATTGTTAAATTTGTTTAATTATTATTGTGGGGAAAATTATTACCCATAGAAATTCGAAGAACATTCCACATCAGTCTAGGCTCTGTGTCGCGGCGAGGCATGCTGTGACGTCACCCGCTCTCTACGTCACACGCACACAGCTGTTGCTCGCCGTCCAGTCAGTCTTTCGTAGCCGGCCCGAAGCGTAACGCGTAAGTTTTTTTAAGATTTCTATTACGGGGACTTAGTTTTGTACCGCCGTTACCGGTACAGTATATTATTATTTGCATTCCTTAACTTTTAATTATAGGAATTTCTTACTGAGTCATTGCTTGTGTAAGTTTTATTTGCAGTCGTTACTCTATATGATTAACCCACTCTCCGTTATGGACAATAAATTGTCGTCCAGCAGGAAATGCCCGCTGCACGTTATGGACATAGATTTATCACAAATTATTTTGATCAATCATGCATTGTTTGGAAAAATAATTTTCGCAAAATACTAATAAATGTGTTTGTATCGCACATTTACATGTTGAGTTTAGTACGATGCCTCGAAACAGGAGTTGAAGAACAAGGGCACATTTCTGCAGGCAGCGCACATTTTTCCTAAGATCTATTTTCTGACACAACACAAATTGCCAGTTAGGATATTTTTTCTTATCCGTGGATGGAATCATGGAGATAAATATCTCTCTTCTAGCCTAGCACCAAAGCTAAAATCAATATTATTGTCATTCTCTAGTGCATCTTCAGCGAAATACATCGTAATTTCCGCGCCACTAACACTCACTATACATCGCGATTCGCTTGACTCACATTGACTAGTTGAAGCCATACCTACAAGTGATTGTGATACAACCTAAATATCCAAGGAATATTATTTGAATAGTATCATGAGCTATTTGTATTCAGTTGTAATTATCATTCTTTCTTTCTTTATTTCTTAATCCGTTTACCCTCCAGGATTGGATTTTCCCTCAAACTTAGCGAACTATCCCACCTCAAGGGCAGTGTCCTGGAGCGTGAGACTTTGGGTATGGGGATACAACTGTGGAGGAGGATCAGTACCTCACCTGCTGTGCTGAACAGGGACCTTGTGGGGAATGGGAAAATCGGAAGGGATGGACAAGGAAGAGTGAAGGAAGCGGCTATGGCCTTAAGTTAGGTACCATACCGGCATTTGCCTGGTGGAGAAATTGGAAACCATGGAAAACCTTTTTGAAGATGGCTGAGGTGGTAATTGAACACTCTTTAGTCAGATGACCTCCCGAGGCTAAGAAGACCCTGTTCCAGCCTTCAGAGCACTTTTCAAATTTCGTGGCAGAGCCGGGAATCGAACCCATGCGTCCAGGGGTGGCAGCTAATCACACTAACAACTACACCACAAAGGCAGACATATTTGTCATTATGTGTAATTTGTAATTTCATAGTGTTTTCCATTTAAATCAATCTATCTCTTTTGTATTAGGCTTAACCCTTTCGTGGCCAGTGGGTGGTATTATTCCCACTAACATTTTTCCGCTGTTGGGCCATGGGGTGACCTGATTCCCACATTTAATTTGTGCCGCTACCTGGTGTGGACATCAGAAAATCTAGGAAAAAATTCTGCTCGGGTATATTTGCAGTTTCTAGGTTGGTGGACGTATTTGTTTACATGTGTGTAGTGTAATGACTGCCAGGAGCACGCATTTTTGGGAAGTAAAGTAAATTTTCTGCACCAGAAAGATAGATGTTAGTAATTCTAAGCTATTTACGTTATCATAAATTATTCTCTAGTGCTTCAGACATAGAGGTAGCATATTTTTGTCTCGGTATGGGTAAATAAATAGGATTTATGTAAAGGTGAAACACAGGAACGTAAGTTCTTCATATTGCCATGATTACTCATCTCCCGAATTATTTTGTTATTTTATTTCATTTTACTATGTTACTGAGTTCCAGAAATTCCATGAAAAGTAAAATGTAATGTATTAGTAGCTTGTTTCATGACAAATAAATGTGTTCAGATTAACTTTCCAATATATAATTGTGGATCTATTATTCGTTGGACTTCCATCATGGCGCCCAATACCAGCAATGTTATGTGCAGTTCCTGCAAAGTGTCGCTCAAGGAGAACGTGAATTATGTACAGTGTGACGGGAAGTGTAGTGAAACGTTCCATTTAAACTGTGCACGTGTTTCAAATGCTGTTTTTAAGGCAATGCTGTCAAATCCGGGAGAAATTTTGTGGCATTGTAAACAATGCAAACATAACCCAAATTCGTGTAAACCGTTTTCAATCGCTTTTCAGCAGAATAAAGTCAAAGCGGACAATACAAGCCTATGTGAAGCTGTGAACAATATGCAGCAAATCCTGAAAGATGTCTGCAGCTCACTGGAGTTTCAGTCCAGAAAATTTGATGAACTGCTACAGCAAAACAGTGAACTTAAAAAGTGCATAGACCATTTAACCAACGAAGTGAACAACAGCAAGGCTGAAAATAGTGCTCTCAAAGAACAAAATAATCATTTGAAGGATCAAATCAATGATCTTGAACAGTATTTTAAGAATTATAATTTAGAAATCGCCGGCATACCAGTCTCTAAGGATGAGAATGTGTATGAGATCGTATCTCAAGTTGCAGGTGCAGTTGGAGTGGAAATTCAAGCTGAACGGGACATTGAATATTTGCCATCGACTCCCAGCGGCTACAGATAAGGACGGAAGGAAGAAGAT
Source organism: Anabrus simplex (assembly GCF_040414725.1). Classification (NCBI taxonomy): domain Eukaryota; kingdom Metazoa; phylum Arthropoda; class Insecta; order Orthoptera; family Tettigoniidae; genus Anabrus; species Anabrus simplex. The sequence goes on from NC_090265.1 coordinate 1,577,961,195, forward strand.
TCCTCTCAGAATTGCAAAATTCTATTCGCGTAAAACGAAAAACATGATCATGGACAAGAAAAGAAAACATGGGAAACTTCTCTGTGCAGATATTAAAGTCAGTGGGGACACGACTGTATATCTAAATGAACACCTAACAAAACAGAACCAAAATCTATATTGGCTAGCCAGAAGTATGAAACACTCCATGAACTACAAATTCGCTTGGACCAAGAATGGGAAGATCTTCATGAGGAAAAATGACGACAGCCCCATATTGCAAATCAAGATTGCAGCTGACTTACCAGCAGCTCCTACGAAGCTGAGAGACAAAGGATTCAAGTTAGGGTATGTATACCTGAGCCAAGTGATTCATAAATATACTTACATTGAAGTTCTCTCTCGAAGTGTGCACCAAGCAATCACAAATAGTAATACTACACATTAGGCTATGGATATGAAATCAGATCATGAGTTACAGTAGGGCCCACGAGAGTTGAAGTCTGACGTTTAGCGCCACCGGCGAGAAAAAGTTGACTAACGCCGTTCGAAAATTGCCTGTTGCTATGGCAACGATAACAGAGTTGCAACATTTTAGGACGCTATCACCACGTGGGTTGGCTTGCTCTCAGTCGCTTTTGTGATAGTATTCCGAATGGTACTGTGTTAGCTGTGCTAGTCGTTGCTGCTTAATGTGTATGTTTTCAGAATATTATGTTAAGTGTTAGTTTATTTCTTTAAGTTTATCGGTGGCTAATTGTTCAGTTTCCTAGTTTTGTTCGTCTGTAGATGTTAGCGATCTTGTAGTGTGACTATAGTGTTAGTGTGAAGTACTCCATTATTCGTTAAGAATCCGTGTAGTTTTATTTGATCGGTTCTTTTAAGTGTTTAACGATGACTTCCAAGTCAAAAGAAACGACAAAAAATACAACTGGCCGAGGTGTGACTGTTCGAAGCCAGGGAAGAGAAATGATTGTGACAGTGACAGTGACAACGAGCAGGATAGTATAGGAGATGATATGGATGGGATAGAGCCCCTTCTAGATGACTGATTGCTGTCGAGCGGAGCAGTGAGTACTTCTTATTTTTACAAATATCTCGGTTCAGTGCTTTGTGTACATTGCATGTCTGTACATTTTATTGCTATTTTCTGAGCAATTACGGGGGAAAATCCGAATGTCTCCTTAATTCCATCATTGTCATTCATATTCTGACTGATTTCTTTTCTCGATGAAGTACCGTCTTCCTATTGTGTTTATTATACCGTAGTTTATTCCCGAATTGTACAGGTACCGTTAACAATGGCGTTTAATAATAAAAACTATCAATGTGGGTAGTGTTGTTCTATATTGTAATTAACATGTCCATTTGTTGAGGTTATTGTCAGAAACTGATGTTTTTGTTAGTGATTATGAAATCTTTTATACATAGGCCTATCGATAATGTCGTGTTCTGTCTTAAATGCTGGAATTATTAACACGAGCTTAGGAACCGGTCAAGGGTAAATGAATTGCGGTAGGCCTAGGCCTACATGTTTTATTAAACACTCAGCCTGTCTGAAAGGTCGTAGACCGCGAATTGAGGTAACTATGACAGCGCAGCGTACTTCGTAGTTACAGCTTTCGCCGCTCACCTGTCAGACTTCAACTCTCGTGGGCCCTACTATAGGGATTACCTTACAAGATGATAACACCACAGGCATTGTAAACACCCCTCAAGACTTGAACAAATTAATCCACTATCCTGCAGGAATGAGAATTATGCACCTGAATATAAGTGGCATGATAACACATTTTGATAGCATGCTAGTTATGTTAAATCAACTGGATCATAAACCAGACATTATAATATTATCTGAAACCCAACTCATTAGGGATATACCCTTCTCTATTTTAGGATATAATGTGTACTTTATACCCACACAAAATTCTACACATGGCAGTCTAAAAATATACACACATGTAACCATACAAAATGTTGCAATATCTACAGTGAAAACCCTAAAAGCAGCCAATGGTAGCCTACTCAACTTACAATATAATAAAGAAAGCTATTTGATACTTGCTATATACAGATCACCCTCCACAAGCCCAAAGATATTCATAGAAGAACTAGGAAATACACTTCAGCAGCTACCTGCAGCCACACATTATATAATAATAGGAGATATTAACATAGACATTTTAAACCCAACTGGTCAGTACCTCAAAAAATTAAAAATGAATACATAAACACCTTAAGTGCTAATGGTTTCATTTCATATATCAACTCTGCAACAAGGATAACCCCAAAATTTAGAATATGTATAGATCACATACATGTTAAATCACATAGAAATAACAATTTTGAGTCATATGTTCTACATTCTAGTATCACAGATCACAGTCCTATTTTTCTGATACATAAACAAACCCAGAAACATCAAATACCACAAAAGGAAGGAAAAATAATGAACAATGCCAGAATAGATTATGAAGCTTTAAATAAAGCCTTAAAAAAGGAAAATTGGGAATCTGTCCTGAATGGACATGATGTCAACAAAGCGACCAGTAGTTTTATGCAGCTATTAACTCAACATATCTCTGAACACTCTACTAACACAAGACATGTAAGATCAAAATTCAGAAAGATAACACCATGGATCACAACTGGAATCCTAACTTCCATTAGAATAAGGGACAAATTACACCAGACAATTGTAAAGCAAAAGATGAGGTCCTCTAATAATGTCGAGATCACAAACACTATTAAGAAACATAAAACATACCGAAACTGGATAAACAGGCTCATTAAAGTAGCAAAACAGAAGTACTATTCTAATAAAATTATGTCAAGCTCAAACAATACTAAAATCCTATGGAAAATCATAAATGATATAACATGTAGAAAGTAGAAAAGAAATTCAGATATAGACAGCATAAATCTTACAGACTCACAAGAAACAACCCAACCAACTATCATTGCAGACAACTTTGTAGATTATTTCAGTGGTATAGGTTTAGAACTTGCTGTCAAAATAATGAATAGCAGCAAAGAACCTAATGACACATGTACATATGATATTCATGCAATACCTCAACCACAATCAATGTTTTTTCTTCCCATAACAGAAACAGAATTAATGAATTACATAGCTGCACTAGAAGATGACTCAGCCAATGGCTGTGACAATATCTCAAGTAAAACACTTAAAACAATTAGTTCACATATTCTACACCCTCTGCAATATATTTTTAATCTTTCACTAATGAAAGGACAATTTCCAGACCCATTCAAAATTGCCATCATAGTCCCAATCCATACATCAGGCGATAAGAGAGAATTAAACAATTATCGCCCAATTTCTCTCACAACCCACATTTCAAAATTACTAGAGAAATGCATTAAAACCAGATTACTTAATTACCTGAATAAGTATAACATATTGTCTCCAAATCAGTTTGGTTTTAGACCAAAAATTAGTGCTCAATATTCTCCTTAACTGATTATTTGTATAAAACCATTGATAACTCCAAAAGGACTATTTCTATATTTTTGGATTTAACAAAGGCATTTGATACCGTAGATCACAATATACTCCTTAGAAAACTTGAAAAGTAGGCATTCGTGGAATTCCTCAAAATCTAATTAAAAGCTTTCTTTCTAACAGAATACAAAAGGTAAGAATCAAGGATACTCTAAGTAAAAGTGCTCAAGTGAAAATCGGAGTACCCCAAGGAACAGTATTAGGACCAATACTTTTTCTGTTATATATCAATGATCTGTGTGAGCTAAACTGTAATGCAAAAATTAACTCATATGCTGATGACACGGTAGTCACAGTCACGGGTGAAACTTGGGAGGACACCTTCAACAGAGCTCAAGAAACCCTAGTCATAGTTCAGAAATGGCTAAACAACCACCTACTTACTTTAAATGAAAATAAAACAAAATTCCTCTGCTTCTCGCATAATAAAACAATGCAACCCTCAGACAATCTAACACTAAAACTCCACATACCAACTTGCAAAAAATACTGAAAGCTGCAACTGTTATACTTTACAGAAATCAATACATGTTTCATACCTAGGGATAATTATACGTAGTTATCTGAAATTGATTTTTCATGCATCAAATTTGATCATTAAACTTCCAAAACTTATTTATATATTTTACAGAATTAGAAATGTTATTTCAACAAAAGCCTTGAAGTCTGTATACTTTGCCTTAGTTCAATCACAACTGCAATATGGAATTCACAGTTGGGGTGGAATACTTGATTCACACTTGGCTCTGGTAAATACATGCCAGAACTACATACTGAAAATCATGTACAAAAATCCACTGATGTTTCCAACATACGAACTGTTCCAGCAAAGCATGGTACTTAACATACGGCAGCTATTTGTGCAGTCAGTGACCCTATACATGCATAAAAATTTAAAGCTCTTCTGCAAAGAACACAAGCCAAAAATTTGCACTAGGCTGCAAGACAGAACTGGAGTAAGTATACCACGCCGGAACACTTTACTTGGACAAAGAAATCTAAGTTGTCTAGGACCAAGGATATACAATTCATTACCTGTGGACGTGATCAGTGGCAATCAGAATACATTGAAGAAAAGGCTATTCACATGGCGCATTAACAATTATTACAAAGTAGATCAACTTATAAATTTCCATTATAATATTTAAATCAACTAGCACACTATTCCTCTCTACTAAGAAATCAACCTTCTCCTTAACCCATGCCCCTCCTTTCCAGCTTCTTGTTTAGGCCTATTACACCAAATACAGAAAAACAGTTCATAAAATTACTCTAATTAAATATCACCAATATATTAATGGAGTAAATGATATTCACTAGATGCCATGATGTACATAATCTAGCTATTGTATTTTTGAAGCCCACACACAAGTTTACCTTATGTGGGATTCACATTGTATCTTATACTACCTTTGTATGTATATGTAAGATACTGATTGTGAATAAAAATGTATGTATGTAAGAAAAAAACTTTGTACACCCCGTATTCTACCTGAAATTATGGTTACAGCTGTATTCAGTGTAAATTAGTTATACTTCTGTGTGGTATATGATGAATGCACATATTCACATTCTATGTCTATATAGCCATTGGGATATATAGTTCCCACATATTTTTTTCACAGTTCCAGTGTTTGAATGTTTAAAAAAAATAGCCTCCCATTCTTTGACATTCCATCACTACAAAAATATGTTTAGTTCCCAAATATTCATTTCTTAAATAATTTGGCCACGAAAGGGTAAGGTTTGTGTTAGAGATGAATAAATAATCTTACCTATGTTGAAACACAATGAACAATGGAATATACTAAAATAATCGTCAAATTCTCGTATATTTTACAAGTATTTTCACTGTAACTCATCATACAATGTTCATATTTCAAACTATTTAGAATCTGATTATTGTGTCTCATGTAATTCTGTAATCAATATTTAAAATAAATCAAAAATGTTATATATTGTTGTCTTCCTGTTCAACATCAACACTAAATTGTAAAAACAACACTAGGTATTTTCTCTGATTTGTGAGGAATGCGCAAACATTAAAAGTGCAATATCTCCAAACATTGGGTGGTGAGAATAAAAATGAATCTAAGCGAGTGAGCGTGTGCTCGCTGAGTGCCTGAGTGTCTTCCTGCTGATGAGTTTCCACTCAGCATTTGCGGTGAATAAAAATGTAGAGCGGAAGCACAGCGTAAACTCGAGTGTCTGGAGCAGCCACTCGGTGTCACTGATCAAGGTCGTGCACGTGCCATGTATATAACACCTTAGACTGTGATAATACTTCGATGACTTCCGGGTAGTTCCATGCTTAACATGGCAGACGACAGTGTGGAATTACAGTCCGCTTTTATCTCCATCTTAAAGGAACATACAATTATGTTTTCAAAGTCACAGTTACCGGATAAGAACCACAAGAAAACAAGTGCAATAAATGCAATTCAGTGTGAACTACTTGCTAAATTTAACTTAAACATTTCCATCCGACAACTGTCTGACTGATTGGCTGAATGGTCACCATTGAGGCCTTCGGTTCAGAGGGTCCCGGCTGGGTCGGGTATTTTAATCGCCTCTGATTAATTCTTCTGGCCCGGGGACTGGGTGTTTGTGTCTGTCCCAACACTTTCCTGTTCAAATTCACACAACACACTACACAACCAACCACCACAGAAGCACGCAATAGTGATTACATACCTCCATCTAGGGTTGGCATCAGGAAGGGCATCCGGCCATAAAACAGGGTCAAATCCACATGTGCTACACAATTCGCACCCGCGACCCCACAGAGGTGGGAAAAGCGGTAGAAGAAGAATAATTTCTGTCCAACAACCGTTGGTAAAAGATTACAAAACATGAAAAGAAGACAAATATAAAGTAGAATTAAAGCGTACGGGAAACAAATACATAACAGATGTAAGGCTTTTCAGGTGTTTGCTCTATTAACCAGCATTTTGTCTTAGGTCTGACACTAGACTCATCAGAGTGGGATGTGTCAGACCCTACCCACTGACGCTGGGGTGTATGCAGGTGAACTTATCAGAAGCCCATATAAGAGGCACAGTCTGATAACTGCATACGGGAGATAAATCCCCACAATGGAATTATTGCCCGCCTAGCAATTCCGAATGCTACATATCGTTAAAATGATGGGAGAAGCGGCTGATGAATCTGATGCAGGGGGAGAATAACCATATCATCGGCCATCTGAAAGGTAGGAAATCATAGCCTGAATATTGCAACATTAAGAAATTGAGGAAAATGATATAACGTAAATAACAAAAAATAATGATGATGAAAATAATATATTTTGACAATTGAATGTAATTTTAACCCGCAAAGACTGGCGTATGGGTGTTTTTGACCCGAGACTTAAATAATAGCCTATAATTCTGATTGGGTCATCCCTAGTTTCCTGTAACCTTCAGTACCTTCCTTCCTGACCTTGGACTACATCCTGAGAAAGTTCACACGTTATAGCTTTGTCATCACCCGAGTTATTAGTGTGTTACTCTCTGGCGGGTCAGATTTACCCAAGGCGCCAGTCCTCGCGTGACTTTTCGGTCAAATCAGCGCTTCATAGTATAGCTGTGTCGATGGATTGGATAAAGGAACAAGAACGTTTAAAACGACTAATTGATGAATTATCTAAAGAAGATGAAGAGGAGGAAGGAATCCATGGACAGGCAAGTGAAAGTGAAAGATGACTGTATGTCAGAAAGTGAGCTTAGCAAAATATTTGCTGAACAATCATCGGCTTGCTTCAGTCGGAACGATACGTAGGAATAAAAAAGAAATTCCTCATAGTATTGTACAACACAAAAACATACTATAATATTCAAGTAAATTTGCATTTGATAATCAAGTGACTCTGGTGCCACATGTTCCGAGGAAATGGAAGACCGTGCTGCTCCTATCAACAATGCAGCATGACGCAGCCATTGGTGGAGAAACCGGTGACAAACAGAATCTGGGGATTAATACATTTTACAACTGGACAAAGTCTGGCGTTGGTTGTTGACGAGCTTTTTGCAACGTACAACGTTGTACGTGTGAGTAACCGCTGGCCACTAACAGTATTTTATGCCATGCTGAATGTAACTGGCATAAATACTCTCATTGTCTACCAATCAAGGGGACCTGATAAGGTAACTAGACGAGCATTTCTCAAGTCATTGTCTCAAGAAATGGTCCACGAATACATGAAAATCCCAGCCGTAATGGAGAACTTTCTTCGTACACTGAGGCAGAACATAGCTGGATATGTAGGCATTGAAACTCCGATGACAGGACCTCCAGCTAAGAAAGGCCAAACAAAATGTGGGTATTGCCCTTCCTGTGCTGACAGGAAGACGAAAACGGAGTGAAATAATTGTGGAATAATGATTTGAGGTCAACACGCCATACCCATATGTCTCCAGTGTACAGGTATCGCTATCAGCTAGCATGAATAGCAGAGCACATTTTGGACAGCTATGAATTCTTGAAGAATACTGGTAACGATTTGTGAGTAATTGAAAATGTTTATTGAGACTTATGTTATATATTAATGTGAGTATTTATTTGAATTGTTGATCCTAAGTGACTGAAATTGAAGATAAATACTTCTCTGCCAATATTAAGGCCTATTTTACAATTCATTAAATTATTGTAATTAGTATGCATGTTACATTGAATACATGTTTAAAAATCACATTGAACGATTTAGAATAGTTCATTAGAAGAGTCCAGGTGCAAATTCATTTCGTATGTCGTGCATGATGGCTAAAAATAAATTTAAAAAATCCGGGTCAAATACACCCATACGCCAGTCTTCGCGCTGTATTTTTTCACGCTAGTCCTCAAGGGTTAAGGAGCCAGATTGCAGGGCAGGATGAGTTGGCCGTGCGGTTAAGGGAGCGCAGCTGTGAGCATCCGGGAGATAGTAGGTTCGATCCCCTCTGTCGGCAACCCTGAATGTGGTTCTCCGTGGTTTCCCACTTGCGCACTAGGCAAATGCTGGGGTTGTACCTTAATTAAGGCCACAGCCGCTCCCTTGCTACTCCTACGCCATTCCTATCCCATCGTCGCCATAAGATCTATCTGTATCAGCGCGACGTAAAGCAAGTTGTAAGATCTGTAGAAGTTGCCATCCCTTCGACTTCCAACAGAGGCGTCATAACTCTGCAAACATCGGAGTTCCTCCAAATTCGGGAGTCATAGACAGAGCCAGGCCGTGATAATCTACACTGGTTGAATTCTTCCTTTCCATTGCAAGTGGCCTATACATTAATGCTAGGGACACCTTTTCTGTAAATGTAATCATTCCCATGAACATGTGGCTTCTGAATTTCTACATGAGTACAGTCTACAGTTCCGACAGCATAAGGAAAGCTAAAATGTTCTTTCCACTTAGCCCATGCTTCCTGCATCTAAGCAACATTTGTTGGAATTTTATCTATCAATCTTCTTTCATTTCTGTTCATGTCAAAACCCGGAGTTCAGAAGGAAATGCTCCGCTAACCATTCAGCATGTTCCTTGAAAATTCACAACCTTTTTCCAGTCATCTGACCGGGTCACGAATGGAACTAATGAAGCCCCCATCTAGCGGTGAGGATAGGAATCGGGCCGGCTGCCGAAGCCTGTCACACTCCTTTGGGGTAATGATTAATGACTGACAGATGAAATGAAATTATATTGGAGAGTGTTGCTGGTATGAAAATGACAGCAAAAACCGGAGTACCCAGAGAAAAGCCTGTCCTGCCTCCACTTTGTACTGCACAAATCTCGCATGGGATGACCGAGATTTGAACCACGGAACCCAAAGGTGAAAGGCCGGCGCGCTGCCGTCTAGGCCACGGAGGTTCTTCAGCATGGTCCTTACTGGACCTAAATAACTCTCTGTAATCAAGTTGAGATGATTCTCTTTGAAGTTTATTTTCTTTTCCGACTAACCACCACCATAACCTCTGCCATGCCACTGAACTTGACACTATCATTTGGAGTCACCTACTGAATAAGTTCAAGGAAACATGAGCGGGCATTTACCGCAAAGAGTGCCAGCTTTATCTTTATTCACCAGAAATCTGGAGCGCCCACTCTGCTACTCGAGCGACTGGAGTGTGTGCTCAAGGTCAGAGGTCTGCTGTGAGTGACTGCTTCCGACAGGCGGTTTTTATTCACCTCGTTGAGAGTGCCTGCTCTAAATTCGCGAGTAAAGAGTGCGAGCTCGTTTTTATTCACACCACCCATTGAGTTTTGAGATACAATGTTACAACTTGGGACTGTCGAAATGGCCATAAAGTATATCGTCAAGCCAGCTACACATAGGTGGCCATTACACACATTTTTTAATGTTCTCGAATTAGCAGGAATAAATGCTTGGGTGTTCTACAAGTAGGTTACAAATACCAAGATCTCGCGGAGAAACTTTCTCCTACAACTTGCTGAGGAATTTACTGCAGCAAACACCCAGAGTAGAAATAAAAGGACCGATACTGCAGACGATGATGACAGTGATACAGCATCTTAATCTGGCCAAAAATGCAGGAAATGCCAAGTGCGAAACAAATGTAAGAAGGACATGAATGGTGGGCATGTGTGTAAGGCATGCAAAAAGGTTGTCTGCAAGAGATGTATTGGAATCGAGAAAGTCGTCACCTGCGTAGAATGTCTGTTGATGGTACACTCATTCACAGACATACTGTACTTCATCACGTGCACTTCAGATCATTGAAGGATGTGCTTAGTATGGATACATAGGTTCATGAAAATAGAAAACTAATCACACAAGAGATTTTCATTTTATATCCATATATTATCTGATTGTGATTTTTAGTTGATTTTACATCCATTTATAACTGAATGTTTGATATAACTGTATGGTTCAGAACCAAATCTCTCTCTCTCTCTCTCTCTCTCTCTCTCTCTCTCTCTCTCTCTATATATATATATATATATAATAAGAGTTTTGTCTGTACATTGCTCAGAATTTAAAAAGAATGGTATTTCTGTATCAGTCGTGTCCACAGTAATAAGAAAATGCACTTTTTAATTTTCCATAATTTCTGTCTGTCTGTCTGTCTGTCTGTCTGTCTGTCTGTCTGTCTGTCTGTCTGTCTGTCTGTCTGTCTGTCTGTCTGTCTGTCTGTCTGTATGTATGTATGTATGTATGTATGTATGTATGTATGTATGTGTGTATGTACACGTATCGCGAGAAAACGGCTGAATAAAATTTAATGAAAATCGGTATGCAAAGTCAGGGAATAAGTCGCTACAATCTAGACTGTAAATAAGTTTAGTCACGATGAGTGAAATGGTAGTTTAGGGGAAGGCGTAAAATTTAATTCTCAAATATTTATGTTATTGGTGGTCGTATCTTAATGCAAATCGGTAGGCAAAGTCGGAGAATAAGTCGGTATAATCTGGGTTATAAATAATTATATTCATGGCGACGGATACGGTAGTTTAGGGGAAGCCCCAAAATTTGTCAAATATTTAATGTTAACTTATTAGTGGTCGTATCTTTGTCGTTCTCTATATGCGATTTTTTTTATTTTACGGAGAAAAATATCACACGAGAACACGTTTACTAATTTCTAAACAACTTTATTGTCACTATGAAACTTATCCTAGTCTCGTCAATCTCTCTATCTATCTATCTATCTATCTATCTATCTATCTATCTATCTATCTATCTATCTATCTCAATCTATCTCCAAAAACAAAACGCTCTCATTCAAAACAATCTACATAGACTAAATACATGTTTCACATCGGAGACCTAATGGTGATGTTTCTTGCCGCCATATTGGACGTCTGAGTGTCTGTTGCTATGTTACAAATCTTCAGAGCAAATCCTTTCCACTGGACCTACTCATATACGTTCGGGGATAATATTTTTCTATTATACAAAATATGATTTTTGAAGGTTTTATCATGATTAGGATAGCTGTCCTATGACAATTATTCCCCCCTAAAACTTTCAATACCTATCCTGGACCTTTCTTTTTCTAGGTCTTAAATTATACCTAAGGGTCCTGATCTCCATGTCTTCAGCTATCTCATCCTCCGAGGTAGGTACCAATATATGTTGATCCTCTCTGGAGTCCATGTTCTTCTGGGGTCCTTTAGAGAGAGCCCACTCTCCGGTCCCTCTAACTTCTTTTAGGAGTCGAGGTAACACCTTTAATTCTGACGTATGCACCTTCGTTGGCGGTATAGTTTTCAGAAGATACACACCATTTCCAAACTTTTTCTCCACCTCAAAACGGCCGTAGCTGTGTTGAAGCACCGGATCCCGTGAGATCTCCAAGTTAAGCAACATCGGGCGGGGTCGAGAAGTGGATGGGTTGCCACGCGCTGTTGGTGGGTGGTAAGGGAATGGAGGAGCGGAAAGGAACTGGCCACCTTACCGCACGTAAACTCCGACTCAGGCACACCTCTACGGAGGTTCGGACCTGCCTTCAGGCAGAACACACCCTTACCTTACCTCTCCACCTCAAAAGATCCGAGCCATTTTGGAGCCATCCCAGCGTGGAACTTTTGAAGCTTGTTGCTGAGGGGATGGTTTTGACAAAGAACTAGTGTTCCCGGTCTGAACTCTGTTTCTTCTGGTGTATCGTTGTTCTTGGCTTCTCTCCTGGAACGCTCTTCGGCTTGGCTATGCACCTGTTGAATTCGCTGCTGGTTCTGCACATGCCATGTATCAAGACCCTCCAGTTCCTCTTCTTGCCCATGGATGAAGTTCCAGTTGCCGGTTCTCTTGATTGGACGTCCAAGAAAATGTTCTGCAGGCGAGAAACCCGTGATGCGATTAATTCGCTGTCTGATGGCCAGAAGGGACTCATGTAGTTGTTGGTCCTACATGGTATGTTCTTTGCCAACCAAGTGAATTCGAAACATCTTCTTCATTTTCTGATTTCTCTGTTCGGTTGGATTCGCTTGTGGGTGGTAGATCAGTGTCATCCAGTGTTCGATTCCCCATTCTGACAAAGTTTGCAACCACTGTCTCGAAGTGAATTGACTACCATTGTCTGTGAGTATACACCGAGGATAACCATAACGACTGAAGACTTCTGTCTTTAAGAGTTGTGCGATAAGTCCAGATGTAGCTTCAGGGATGGCGAATGCTTCCACCCATCTGGTGAATAGGTCAGTCACCATGAGGATTCCTGTTTTTCCCCGTGATGTCCTAGGGTAGGGTCCCATAAGGTCAATGGCGAGTACCTCCCAAGGTTGATGGGGTCGGCGTCCTCTCATGCTGGTACTCGCCTTCTGATTGTTCGTCTTAGTGCGAGTACAGATATCACATGTTTGGACGTAGCTCTTAATTTATTGACTTATGTGTACCCAGAAGGAACGTCGCTGAATCGAAGAATATGTTTCCTCTTGACCAGGATATCTGGCTTCTGGATTATCATGATATTTATTCAAAATCCTCGTGGTTTGTGACTTCGGGATGACGATGACCGGAGAAGATCCAGGCAGATGGGAAATGTATTTAAATATGCCGTCTTCGAGTCGAAAGTTCTTGTAGCACATCTTAAACTGAACTGGGACAGATCGACAATTAGTGCTGCGTTTGCTGATCCAGCATTTCATTCGGTTACAGGATATGTCTTCAGTTTGCCATTTCCTTATTAACTCTAAATCGATCTCATTATTCCTTTGCTGGATAGCAAGAAGCATATGGTCGGTTTGAGGCTTCTTAGTTGGCCCAGGAATTTCTCTCTCTAATAAATTCGTCGCTGATACCTGTCCGTCCTCAGGATTTCTTTATAGGCTATCCGCCGCTTGATTGGTTGCCCCAGGAACGTGATAAATCTCAAAGTCAAAATCGGCAAGGATCAAGGCCTATCGTATCAGTTTGGACTTCGATCCAGACACTTGGTTCAACCACTGAATTATCTGTAAATAGCCTGAACTTCCTTCCCTCTAGATAACCTCTAAACTTCCTGACAACCCACACCACTGCTAATGCCTCCTTCTTGGCTGTACAATAGTTTCTCTCGGGAGCAGAAAGTTTCCTACTGGCATACTCAATTATATCCTTGCTTCCTCCTTCTCTCTCGTGGAACAGTACAGCCCCAAGACCTATGTCACTCGCATCTCTCTGTAAGCAGACTTTCCGGTTTGTATCCGGATAGGCTAGACTTGGAGCATCACAAATAGATCTTTTTATCTCCTGGAAGGCTGTTTCTTCCCTCTGAATCCATTTAAACGGTATGATTTTGTTGAGGAGGTCAGTTAATGGAACAGCTTTCGTCTCACAGTGCGGCACAAAACTACTGTACCACCCGCAGAGGCCGAAAAATTGACATACCTGGTGTTTCGTTCGAGGTATTTTTTGTTCGTGAATGGCCCTATTCTTCTCAATTTGTCTCTCTAATCTCTTGTCCGTCAATACATGACCTAAGTACTCAACTGAGTTTGACGCGAACTGACACTTCTTGACTTGGCAAGTAAGTCCGTGAATCCTCAGTCTTTCTAATATTCTAGCTAGGTGTTCCAAATGGTCCGAAAAATGTCTTGCTATACACGAGAATGTCATCCAAATAGACCTGGCAGAATTCTCCTATGTATCCTGATAAGACTTTGTCCATCAGATGCATAAAGGTGGCTGGAGCATTCTTAAGACCAAATGGCATGACCTGAATTGATAAAGTCCTCTTGGGGTAGAAAAAGCAGTCATCGTTCGAGATCCTTCTTTGACTTCTACTTGCCAGTAGCCAGAGTTCAAATCGAGGGTACTGAAGACTTTTGTCCCACTCACTTGCTTTAAAGGTGGCGTAGATCCGGCATGGGGTAGGCATCTGATATAGTCTTGTTATTTACCTGACGCAGGTGTACACAAAGTCGGTAATCCCCACTTTTTTCTTAGGTAATACTATCGGAGAAACCCATCCTGATACTGAAGGTTCAATCAATCCCTTAACCTTTCCTTGACGTTTTTTATTACAAATTTTCGTTTATCTGTGTTAAGTGGGTAGGGCCTTTGTTTAACTGGAGTATTATCCTTACATGTTATTTTATTTTTTACCGTTGTGGTAAACCCGATTTTATCAGTGATGGCCTCAGGGAACTTATTCAGTAACTTCTCAAGATCTTCCTTCTCCTCCACCCTCAACAGTCCTGTTTTCAGTTCCCCCCATAAATTGGGTTCTAATGTTTATGACTCGAGAGCTTTATTTTCAACCTATGCCAGTCTACATTTGTTCTTATTGCCAAAGAACAGTCTGGCTTGAGCAACCGTGGAGTGAAGTCGCGTGGTGCAGTGCGTGCCAAGGACATGGTCGGTATTGAGCAGTACCGGGCGGCGATTTGGAAATGGCAGGTGAGGCAGAGGAAGGAGACCAGGAATGGACGGGTATTAAGAAAAGAAGGAGTAAAAATGGGTGAAGCGGTGCTGGTAGTGACAGTGATAGCGGTGCTACTAGTTATTAGGGCGGGGTGGTGGAATTAAACCAAGGCCCAAATACCAGCGGAAAATTCAGCATGGAGGACTTGCCAGCATTCAAGGTGGCAGTGAGTG
Organism: Anabrus simplex; assembly: GCF_040414725.1. Lineage (NCBI taxonomy): Eukaryota > Metazoa > Arthropoda > Insecta > Orthoptera > Tettigoniidae > Anabrus > Anabrus simplex. The sequence continues at coordinate 1,577,976,210 of NC_090265.1, forward strand.
AGGTAATACAAGAAAAGTGTGAATGGGATAAGGTACAGGAAATGAAGGACATAATGGAGGAGCAGAGAAAGGAGATAGGGAACATGAAATGGCTAGAAACGAAGACTGAGGAATCGAACAGGAGAGTGGACAACAATGAGAAGGAAATAGAGTTATTAAGAGGGAAAGTGAAACATCTGGAAGAGGAGGTGATGATGATGAAGAGAGAAGCGGAGGGATACAGGCAGGAGAGAATGAAAAAAGCCATATTTATATATGGTGTGGGGGAAGGTGAGAGGGAAGGCAAGATTGACCTGATATCCAAGGTGGTAGAGGTCATACGGGATAGGATGAACATAAACTTCAGTGAAGTGGACATAGACGAAGTGGAGAGAGTGGGAAAAACTAAAGGGCGGAGGCCAATTAGGGTAAAATTTTTCTCAACCCTAATGGCGGAAATTGTGATAAGAAACAGTAATAATTTAGAGGGCCAGGAAGTAGGGGTGAAAAGAGACATGGGAAAGGAAGGAAGTGAAAATATGAAGATTTTGAACAGGCACCTATGGGGAATGAGAAATCAGGGGCTAAAGGTCCGATTAAGAGATCAGAGGTTGGTGGTGACAAACGGAAGGTGGGTTAGGGAGCACTCAGTGGCGAAGCTAAAGGAGATGGACGAAAGTGTTAGTTCCGAGGGAGGAGAGATGACAAGGCAAGATGGAAAGAAGAAAGAAGTAACAACGAGGAGTGGAGACGAGGAAGGAGAGGAGATCAACTCAGGTGAGAACGGACAGTGCAGTGTGGATACAGAAGATCAGAACAGTGAAAGGGTGAGTGAGGGTGAGCAGCAAGAAACGGTGAGAGCAGAGTGCAGTGGTTTAGTGAGCAAGAAAGGACATGAGAAAGTCTGATCGACAGGAAGGTAAAGCAGTTATGAGCAAAGGAAGAAGTAGGAGTTTAAAAGACCTCTGGGTTAAAGTATGTAAAGGGATGAAGGATACGGAGGGCATGGAACGGAATAGGTTGGTAAAAAAGGAGGAGTGGAGACGGGATGAGGGGGCGAGAACTACAGGGAGTAAGATTAGAGGAGGAAACTTAGAAGGGAGGGAGGGAAAGTTATGACTATATTGGAAAATAGGATGTGTGAATATTGAGGGACTAATGAACAAATTAGGAAATAAGAAAGTTCGGGAAGTAATAGAAAGTTTCGATATTGTGGCACTCTTGAAGACCTGGCTAGAAACAGGGAGGGAGATGGAAGGGGTTTGTGATTAAATATAGAAGAAACGAGAGGACTAAGGGACGTGCACCAGGAGGGATGATAGTACTAATTAGGGAAGAAATCAGTGAACTGATGGAGGATATTGAGACAGATATGAAAGAATCCATATGGTTGAGATTGAATATGGGAGGGGTAGAGGGAAGGGGGAAGAAAATAAATCTAGTGTTCGTATATTGCCATCCTGGTAGTTCACCATATGCAAATAAGTATATTTTTGAAGATTTATTGGTGGATATTAGTATGATAAGAGAGAAGTTTACAGGAGAAGAGGATATGTTGTTATTCGGAGACTGGAACGCTAGAATAGGGGAACAGAGCCCAGTATATAGTAGGGAGGATGGAAGGTGTATGTTGAAAAGTAGAAGTAGTGAGGATAAAATTATCAACAGCTATGGGGAGAAACTCCTAGAGATGTGCGCTGCGGGAAATTTGTATATTCTAAATGGATGGATGGAGGGTGACAGTACGGGAAAACTGACCTATGTTACTGAGAAGGTAGTGTGATATATATGGTTTTAAGCTCAGAAGGAGTGTTGGAGGATATTGTAAGGATGGAAGTAGGAGACTGGATTGAAACACACCATTTCCCAGTGTGGGTTATGTTGAAAAGGGGAGAAGAGATGCATATAAGGAGGGAAGTTGAGATGAAGGATAAATTAGGGAGTGGATATAACAAGTACAAATGGTCAGAGAAAGTGGGACGGGATTGGGATAGGGTACCAAAAGAGGAATTACAATTTCTAAAATATGGTTGGGAAGGTGCGTTAGAGGAGAATAATATTGATAAAGCCTTGGAATTGATGCTACATCCAATAAAGATGATAGCACAGAAGGTAGAATGTAGAAGGAAGAAAAAGAGGGTGAAGAATGGTTTAATAGAGAGTGTGAAGGAATGCGGAGGAGGGTGCTGGGTGCGTTAGAAGAGTATAGAAAGAGAGGTGGGAGTGCAGAAAGGGAGGTTTTCTGTAAGTTGAGGAAGGAGTATAAAAAGAAATTTTATGAGGTAAAAAAGGCATGGTTAGAGGAACAAACTGAAGCCATAAATAAAGATTGTAAGACTAACAGCATTGAAAAAGTTTGGGAAAGGATTAATAGAATAATTAAGGGTGGAAGGAGTATAGAGAGAACAAGCATTGAGGAAGTTCAGTGGGTGAGGTATTTTGGCGAATTACTTGGGGGTAAAGGGGAAGAATAGTGGAGGGAGATGGGGGAAGAAGTAATTTGGAGGAATAGAAGGGTGGCAAATTATGAATTGGAAAAGGAAATTACAAGGGAAGAAATCTTGAGTGTGATGAGAAGAAAAAATGAAAACCTACAACCTGTTTTCCAGTCATCGACCGGGTCAGAGATGTAATGAATGAAGCATATATAGGCAATTAATACGATGGGGTCGCCACTCCCAAAGTGATATATATTAATGACTGATAGATGCTATGAAATGAGAATGGAGAGTGTTGCTGGAATGAAAAATGACAGGGAAAACCGGAGTACCCGGAGAAAAACCTGTCCCGCCTCCACTTTGTCCAGCACAAATCTCACATGGAGTGACCGGGATTTGAACCACGGTATCCAGCGGTGAGGGGCCGATGCGCTGCTGTCTGAGCCACGGAGGCTCTAGTGATAAGAAGAATCAGGGGCAAATCGGGCAGGGGATGTAATGGGATCAATAATAAGTATTGGAAAGAAATTAGCAAAAATATGATAATGATGGAGGGCATAGTTAAACTATTCAATAAGATCTATGATAGGGGGGAAATACCCGAAGGAATGAAGGGACAGGTTAGTAAAAATAGTTTGAACAATTATAGAGGAATATCTCTATTAGACTCCTTAAGTAAAATTTACGCGGGGGTGTTGGCGAACAGGTTAAGTGAATGGGCCGAAAAAATGAAATATTGACAGATTGCCAAGGAGGATTTAGAAAAAGAAAAGAATAATGGATAATATAATGATAGTAAGGACAGTCTTAGAGAACTATAAGAGCCTGTATAGAAGTAAGGTGTATGTGGCAGCAATTGATTTCGAAAAAGTGTTTGATAAGGTGAATAGAGAGGTTCTATTGGAGAAATTGGGTAGATTGGGGCAGTGGAGGGAATATATAGGGTGGTCAGGTTTTGTGTAAAATTGGGAGACGATTGAGCAGACCCTCAGAGTCCAAGATGGGCTTGGAGCAAGGGTGCAAATTATTGCCAATACTGTTTATTTTATTTACAACGATATCTTGGATGGGCACGGGGATGGAAATTGGGCCGGGCTGTGCCGGTAATTAATGGGTTGGATGTTACGGGATTGATTTTTGTGGATGATGTAATATTAATGACTCTAACTGCAGGAGGGATGCAGAAAGCTTTAAATGCAGTGTCAGTTTTCACGAAGAAATGGGACCTGAGAATTAATGGGAATAAATCTAAAATTCTAGTAGCCCAGGTAAACAAAGGAAGAGGGGAGGACGGGAAATGGGTTCTGCAGGAAGAAAGGTTGGAAGAAGTAAGGAAGTTGGAATATTTAGGAGTCATTATTAACACTAAAGGAACTTGGAATGATCAGATTAGTAGGGTGAAAAGCAGAGTTTTGGCAGCCCTAGCATCAGTCAAAAACTTGTTAGGTTAAATATCCTGGTATCAGTTATAAAACCTTGAGGTTAGTGTTAAGATCGGTGATTTTCGGTAGGGTATTGTATGGCACGGAAGTATGGGGTTTGGATGAGAAAATAGGTGAATTAAGAAGAAATATAAGTAACTTCGATAAGATGGTGATGGGGCTGCCGCTGTGCACAGCTAATGCAGGGGCAGAACTAATGTGTGGGGAGGATTTGGAATCTGAGTGTGTGAAAAGAATAGTTAGATACTGAATGAATTTAAAAGGACAGGAAGGGGGGAGGGTATTACAGGCCGCATATGAACAACAACGAAAGAGCATGTATATGGGCGGCTGGCTAGAAAAAATTAAGGGATATTTGGAGATGATAGGTTTGGGGTACATGTGGGAAGAGGTGTGGACGAAGACAGAAGCTAGAGGGATGAAGGTACTGGCAAGGAGGATTAAAGATTTGTATAGGCAGAAATTATTGGCTGAAAATAGTGTAAGAAGTTCTCTTAGTGTTTTTAATTAGAAGAAGTAACAGGGATAAATATTAGAAATGTTGAGAGGTTAAACAGGAGAGGGTTGATTTGGTGGCTATTCAGGCTTCATAAAAATAAGGGATGGTTAAAAGGTGGAGATAAGTCTGTATGTATACTTTGTGGGGCAGAGAACAGCAATTTTCATTTATTAGGTAATTGTGAAGAAATAAGTAAGATCAGAAACAGTCTATTGAGTGCCAAACATAGGGAAATGTTAGGAATAGGGGATGAGCAGAGTATTATAAGGTGGATTATTAAGGAATGGGAAGACGGAGGAGAATTGAACAGGTATTTATGTGCGGTTAAAAAAGCATGTATAAGAAAAATGGAAGAAGGAGATTCATAGGGCAATGGGGGTGAGTATAGCTTGGAGGAAATAAGGAGGTATGTGTTTGGGAATGGGGACGGGTGTTTACAATGTTTATTGGGGTCTTGTTTAACAGTACTCAGTGGTTGAGTTTGTTAGGCAAGGTCAGCAGTAAGTGAAGTGCTGGTGACTTATTGAAGAATGTAGAATTCGTGCCTGGAGGTGAAGTAAGACCGAGTGACAGCGATGTGCATTAAGATTAAAGTATGCGATTGTTGTCATTTGGTATACTTTTAATCCAGGGTAAGCCAGTTAAGTAACAAGGATTGCGAAGTAAGCAACTGTGTATATAAGGGCTTGAGCTGAATCTGTTGTAATGTAATGTCAGCGGTTTTCTTCTTTTGCAGAACTATATGTTGTGACAGTCATGTGGTGAATGCAAGGTCAGTGTAGTGCCAGATTAGTTCTTTTATAGGTAGATTTTTGTTTTTTTTTTAATTCGTTAGGGCCATCTATGGACCACGGTGCTTGTGTTTTAGCTGTTTCTTGAAGTCATCGTCGTTGTTTGCCACAATTGGTGTTCTTAGCGGCTGGTTTGGCAGCTGTTTTCTTGTTGGTACCTCGAGCTTTCCTGATGGCCCAGTAGTCCTTCATTTTCCGGCTAAATTCAATCTTACGTTCCTCAGACCATTTCCTGGTCTCGTCTTTTGGTCTGTGGGTAACTTCTGTGAGGGATGTTACAAAGGATTTAGTTTTAAGAGTTGTATGATAGTTACTCCGATCAGCTATGTCGTTTTGATTTATGTGGAGTTCCGAAAGGTCCTTCTCCACTTGCTTCATCCACACGAACCCAGTAGCTTTGCCCTTGTTAGCAGCCTTGAAGATCCTATGAGATAATCTATTTGAGTCCATTCTGGATAGGTGTCCGTAAAAAGCCAGTCGCCTTCTTCTGATGGCATCTATGAGATTTTCTTGGTGTTTATATAGCTCACGATTTGGTTGATACCATCGGCTTCCATCTGGTAAAATTCTTGGTCCCACTATCCGTCTCAGGAACTTTCTTTCTTGTACCTCGAGGGCTCTTAGTGGGGTCTTCTTAGTTAAATATAGACACTCTGCTGCATAGAGGACTGACGGTCTGATTACTGCATTGTAGTGTCTTAGTTTGACATTCATCGACAGATTTTTTGAAGCATACAGCTTTCTACAGGCATGGTAAGCCTTATCTAGTTTGAGTCTCCTGTGTTCAAGAGCCATTGTTTCGCTGAGGTCCTCTGAGAACCATTCCCCAAGGTACTTTACACTTTTGACTCTCTTGATGTAGATATTATCACTGACTCTCATCTTTCCAGGGGCATCTTTGATGTTAGTAACAAACTCGGTCTTTCCTATGTTGATCAAAAGACCCGTTTTAGCCGCTATTGAGTGCAGTGTTTGGAGCTGAGTAGTAGCCTCCTGTATGTCATTTGCCAATAAAGTCAGATCGTCTGCAAAGGCTAGGCATGGTATCCTCAGGTTGTCTGCTTTAATCCCCATCCGTAATCCAGTGTTCTCTGGAAGGAATCTCATCCACTCTCTAATTATCTTTTCCAGAACGCAGTTAAATAATATACATGAGATGCCATCTCCTTGTCTCACCCCTGTTTTAATGGCGAAACTCTCCGAGAGTTGTCCTCTAAACTTTACTCTGGCTGTGGTATTGTGCAAGGTTGCTTGCACCAGCCTGTTGATCTTGTCGTTAAGTCCTAGTTCTCTTAATGTATTGTAAAGAGTAATTCTATCTACTGAGTCGTATGCTTTCTGGAAGTCGACAAATATAGCTACCCATTGTCGAGCTCTTTTTGTTTATTATTATTATTATTATTATTATTATTATTATTATTATTATTATTGGTACTTGTTTATATACATTAGGGCATGAGCTTTTTCTCACTATTCAAGAATAGTAGGAGCGATTAAGGAATGATGGGCAAGGGAGAGCAGGACATACCCGTAAGAAGACGAGGTGGGACTCCAAATAAGTAAAAGAGGAGAAAAATGTGAGAGGCGGGATATGGGAGGAGAGTGGCTCTAGTTTCATGTGGTCGGCCGCAATGGAATGGTGAGAGAAACGCATTGTCATCTGTTAGGTTGTTGGGGTCTTCCTTAGGACCCCACGGATAGGGCCGGTCGTGTCATCACCGGGAGGGCAGCCTTCTTCTCACCAGGGGTGATGACACGGCCGGACAGTAGCAGTAGTCACAATATTATTTCTTGCTTTATTTTATTATTCTTTATTGTTCATTTTATTTTGTGTCTTAATATTAAGTGGAGACGATGGGCGTGGCATGAGGGACTGAGGATGACTGTCGTGGTGATTCTACCTTGGGAGTATCATGTTTCCAGAGTGTCCATTAAACCTCATGGCATGCCTAGGGAATCCGGTATTTCTTTTCTTTTCTTTTGATGTGAGTTGTCCATATGAACATGTATCGGGGCAAATTCGCCTGTTATGTTCAATATCTATCTATCTATCTATCTATCTATCTATCTATCTATCTATCTATCTATCTATCTATCTATCTATCTATCTATCTATCTATCTATCTATCTATCTATCTATCTATCTATCTATCTATCTATTACCAAAGAATATTTCATTAGCTGTGTAATCTATCACTACCCCATATTTAGTTACGAAGTCATGTCCTAATATTATGTCAGGTATCAAATCCTTGGTAACCTTCACTGGTATGTCTATGACTTCAGTGGAGCATTTGGCTCGAAGAAAAGTACAACCCTCAATCTGATAATGTATGTGGCAAATTGCCCCTCTGACTGTTACTACCTTATCAGGACGAATAGGTTCTAAAATTTAACAACATTCATGCTCACAAACGAGTGTGAAGCTTGAGTGTCAAGGATAGCAATTACAGGCTTATCATCAATCATCAAATTAATAGCCGGGTGGGGTGAACTAGGCCCATTATCACTACAGATTTGACCAATATCTTTACTTTCCCGCCATGTGCCATGTATCTGGGACTTCTTCATTCCGGAACCCTCCTTCCCTCAGCTCGAACGGTCCCAAGCTAGTCTTCTGGACATTGTCCTTTAAAATGCCTGATCTGCCCGCAATGGTAACATTTCTTGGGTTTCTCCAAAGTTGAGGTTTTCGTTTTTGAGGAATGGTAACTTGTTTCCTTGTCCAATTTTGCTACGATGTGACGGAGCTCTTCAAAAGTTTTCGGTTGTACCACTTTCACAAGTGATCGTACCTTATCATGTAGCGGCTCGATTATATAAGGAACGCTCGTATCAATATTTTCCTTTTCATGGACTCGCTTAAATAGTTGGAGTTTTTGAATTACGAAAGCTCCTGCTCTCATCCCACTGGGTTGCATTTCAGTGAGGAACTTCTTTTGGATCGACGTTTGGACAGACTCCGAGTCAAATCTCTGGACGAATTCCTTCCTAAATTCCTCCCAGTCGAGGCTGACCCCTTTTATGTTCTGCCACCAAGTCCCTGCTGACGCTTTTAGTTGTTGACTGACAATTTATAAATCTCCATAGGCATATTTGTCCTATGTAGTAGAGATTCTGATGTCTTTAGAAATGCTTTAGGACACTCCTCCAGTCTCCCATGAAATTCTGGTAGGCTATCTCTAATTACTCTGGGATCAACCGGTATACCAAGGAAAAGGTCCTTACCTCTGCTAGGTTGACCGCTGCCTACAGAAATGTTTTCCTCCAGGGTTAAAACTTTTCTCTTAACCTCGGATTCAAATTTTGTAAATTTCTGGTCTACTTCTGTTTTAAAACAGTTGGATTCCCGCTCATTTTCTCCAATCTTCTTCCAAGGTATGCATATCATTTACAACTTTATCTACATCTAATTCTACGCTGTTGATTTTATCATTAATTTTTGAAATATCCTCTTTCAGATCTCTTATCCAGGAATCAATTCGGCCTTTTATCTCTTGAGACTGGGCCTCGATTTTCCCTTCAAGTTTTTCAGATTGTGTCCCGATCAAAGTAGTTAATTGCGTAAGCATAATGCCTACCCGGTCGTCGGCTTCCTTCTCCGAGACGACTTCAAAATTGAAACTGCTTGGGTCTTCCTCATTTTCTATCAGATCCTGGCGTAGCCTCTCTTGTAGTTCCGACTTGCTCCCAGCCGTCGGTAACCCTCGGGATATCAGTGCCTTTCGTAAAATCACTACGGTCATTTGATCAATCTTCATCGTTAAGTTTCGGAAGTCCTGTCACGGTCACCAATTTGTCGTTCTCTATATGCAAATTTTTTATTTTACGGAGAAAAATATCACACGAGAACACGTTTACTAGTTTCTAAACAACTTTATTGTCACTACGAAACTTATCCTAGTCTCGTCAATCTCTCTCTTTAAACACCACAGTGCTAACTTTTTTACTATCTCCAAAAACAAAACGCTCTCATTCAAAACAATCTACATAGACTATATACATGTTTCACATCAAAGACCTAATGGTGATGTTTCTTGCCACCATGTTGTACGTCCAAGTGTCTATTGCTATGTTACAAATCTTAAGAGCAAATCCTTTCCACTGGACCTACTCATATACGTTCAGGGATAATATTTTTCTATTATACAAAATATGATTATTGAAGGTTTTATCATGGTTAGGATAGCTGTCCTACGACACCTTTAACGAAAACCAGTAGGTGAAGTTGGGGAATGTCACTACAATCTAGGCCATAAAAAATTATATTTACGCTGAGAAAAATGGTAGTTTAGGTAGTTTAGGGGAAGGCCTAAAATGTAATTCTCAAATATCTATGTTATTAGTGGCCCTATCTTAATGAAAATCGGTATGCAAAGCTGGGGAATAAGTCGCTGTAATCTAGGCTGTAACTAATTGTATTCACGCTGAGTGAAATGGTAGTTTAGGGGAAGGTCTAATATTTAATTCTCAATAATATTTGTTATTAGTGGTCGTATTGATAAATACTACATAACTCAAGTTATATAGTATTATATTTCCAACCATTTATGTCTTATACATTGTTATCGTATCGGCTATGATCACAGAGATATTCTTGAATTTGGATTTTCTTTAATAAGTCCATATCAGCGCCGAGTCACGAGAAAAATGGGTAAACAAAATTTAATGAAAATCAGTATGTAAAGATGGAGAATAAGAAACTACAGTCTATGCTGTAAATAATTTTATAAGACACCCTAATATCACAGAGTCACAAGAAAACTACATGTGAAGGCCTACAATATAGAAAGCTCATAAAATTTATCAACAATAACATTACATTGACCATTGTTGTGATGTGTTTGTGTATTCTGTTGCCATCCTTCTCCGATAGATGGGATTACTGCTGCGTACCAAGTATTTTTTAATTTGCCTTACGTCGCACCAACACAGATAGCGTAATCTATAATCTTCATTTCCGTATTGACGAATTACACAATTAAAAATAGGAAAGAATTTCCACCAATCAATACTTGTTTACTGCTTATATTAAGCTACAGGACCGGTTTCGACCCCATATACAAGGTCATCTTCAGCTGAACCATGAATACATATCTACATGATGAAGCTTTGACTAAATTGCATTGTCAAAGGAATGTCATATGATGATGTGCATTTAGTCATATACAAATGGGGCATGTCTTAACGTGAATTGGCATATATGTCAGTATGTACGATATTGCAACTGTATGTCTAAAATATTATGTTCAGGTCCCAAAATTAGTGTATAAAACATATCTTCACTTAAACTACCGTAACTTATATATATGTACAGGATAAAATACAATATGTATAAAAAACATTTCGTGCACATGAACATTTAATTGGCCAACACAGATAGGTCGTTTTTAGAATTTGTTTTTTGTCGCATCGACACACATAGGTCTTACGGCGACGATGGGATAGGAAAGGACTAGGAGTGTGAAGAAAGCGGCCTTGGCCTTAATTAAGGTACAGCCCTATCATCTTCCTGGTGTGAAAATGGGAAACTGTGGAATACCATCTTCTGGGCTGCCGACAGTGGGGTTCGAATCCACTATCTCTCGGATGCAAGCTCACAGCTGCGCACCCCTAACCACATAGCCAACTCGCCCGGTCGTACCGAGTATAACAGCCTGCCTGAATATTGGTGGGAAGTAGCTGGAAAGTTAGATAACTTTCTTCTTTAGCATGCCATTCCTCTGGTTCATAAATTTTCTGATACTACTGGTGCGTAACACACTGGTTCATCATAGCATTCGATCCCTACACTGAGGCACTGATTGGAATGAGCAGTGTGCATATTTAACGGAATGATGCTAGAGGAGTATTCACGGCTGTCTGCATCCTGGTCATTTCAGCTCTGGAACTATGGACTGTTAGATCGGCACCGTAGTACTGTTCGCTAAAAGTGAGAAAATATGCGGTTTTTCATTTGATTGATTAGGTATGTTATATGATAACATTGCTTTTAATCGCTACATTCCTACTGACGTTTTTGTAATGACCTATGTTGACTTCAGTTAGGAAAACCACAAAGTCAGTTTTTCCAAGAATCCCGTAGTGAAGCACGGGTACATCAGCTAGTCTTCTATAAAATAAGAGTTTTGTCTGTACATTGCTCAGAATTTTAAAAGGATGATATTTCTGTATCAGTCATGTCCACAGTAACAAGGAAATGCACTTTTTAATTTTCCATGATTTCTGTCTGTCTGTCTGTCTATCTGTCTGTCTGTACACGCATCGCGAGAAAACGGCTGAGAAGAATTTAATGAAAATTGGTATCCTAAGTCCGGGAATAAGTCGCTACAATCTAGGCCATAAATAATTGTATTCACTCTGAGTGAAATGGTAATTTAGAGGAAAGCCTAAAATTTAATAATCAAATATTTATGTCATTAGTGGTCGTATCTTAACGAAAATCGGTAGGCGAAGTCAGAGAATAAGTCGCTACAATTTAGGTTACAAATAATTGTATTCACGCCACTGCCCGCTCGATCTGCATCCGATGGCTGCTTATACTGCCTGCTCATTACAACATTTTAACATGGCACTAAATGAAACACTCCGTTTACAAATACACACAGCAGGTGGCAGCACGAACCGGCTCCAGACCTGTCGGAATGAAATAGCGGGAAATAGGGTAGTACTGTACTTGTTTTGAGTGAAAATGGTGTACTGCTGCGTGCCTTTCTGCAAATCAAAGAAAGGGAAACCAGAATGCCGTGGTATTTCATAAATACCTTCAAGTACGGAATTGCGTCGAAAGTGGTTAAGTATTATATCCAGGGAAGGAAACAGCAAAGGAAGTAAATGGCCAGTATCCAGTATTCGGGAGATGGTAGGTTCGAACCACACTGAAAATGGTTTTCCGTGGTTTCCCATTTTCACACCAGGCAAATGCTGGAGCTGTACCTTAATTAAGGCCACGGCCGCTTCCTTCCCACTCCTAGCCCTCTCTTGTCCCATCGTCGCCATAAGACCTATCTGTGTCAGTGCGACGTAAAGCAACTAGCAAAAAAAAAAAAAAAAAAAAAAATTCTGGGTACATTGGACTGTTAATATGAAGGTACAAAACAGAATAATATGCTGTAATATATTCCATTACAAGTCCTTTGTTAGTAGTATAAAATACCGGGCGAGTTGGCCATGCGCGTAGTGGCGCGCGGCTGTGAGCTTGCATCCGGGAGATAGTAGGTTCGAATCCCACTATCGGCAGCCGTGAAGATGGTTTTCCGTGGTTACCCATTTTCACACCAGGCAAATGCTGGGGCTGTACATTAATTAAGGCCACGGCCGGTTCCTTCCAAATCCTAGGCCTTTCCTATCCCATCGTCGCCATAAGACCTATCTGTGTCAGTGCGACGTAAAGCAACTAGCAAAAAAATAAATTTAAAAAATCTGGGGACAATTGCACTGTTAATATGAAGGTACAAAACAGAATAATATGCTGTCATATATTCCATTACAAGTCCTTTGTTAGTAGTATAAAATACCGGGCGAGTTGGCCGTGCGCGTAGTGGCGCGCGGCTGTGAGTTTGCATCCGGGAAACAGTAGGTTCGAATCCCACTATCGGCAGCCGTGAAGATGGTTTTCCGTGGTTTCCCATTTTCACACCAGGCAAATGCTGGGGCTGTACCTTAATTAAGGTCACGGCCGGTTCCTTCCAAATGCTAGGCCTTTCCTATCCCATCGTCGCCATAAGACCTATCTGTGTCGGTGCGACGTAAAGCCCCTAGCAAACAGAAACCAGTGTTGCTCCCTGAGTATGTACTTGATTTACTAGAAGATATTCGTGAGCCCCCTGAGTCAGTGTGTGTCACTTTGGAAACTGCATCCCAGGCATTGGTGTGTGGTTATTTAGTGCGGATAATCGAAGGAAAAACAGAATGAAGTACGTGCTTGAATAACGTTTCCACCTCAGTTAACGCTTCCCCATTGATAAACTTAATCAGACAGTCGGATAGAGGAGGCCTGCGCTATCCCTAGCAAATATTTATTGGCCTAATTATAGGGCTACAGAAATTTGTTGAGGCGGCTCTACCGTACTGCAAGAAATCTGCAAGTCTGCTCCAGACTATAAAAACTATGTTCTACCTTCTTTGTGCCAGTGTAACATTTTAAAGTGTTTTAGTAACAATAAGCACCAGGAACTTGTGTCGGAAGCTGTGGTTGCCAAATTCGTGAAACCTCTACTTAGTAATGTAGGGAAGTACCGTACCATACAGAAAAAGTTTCAAGGTTTTCTTGTTCGTCAAAACCTCTTTCTCGAAAAGTCTTAAAGCTATAACTCTCTAGAGCAGCACTTTATACGGAAAATTATTTAATTTTTCTGTTACTGCTGTACGCTTGTATGCTTATCTAGTTGTATTCACGCGATAATTGGGTACGGTTGGTGCTACCATCTAGCGGCAGATCGATTGTAAGTCGTGTTACACGTTTGAACACGGAATGAGCAGGCAGTATAAGCAGCCATCGGATGCAGATCGAGCAGGCAGTGATTCACGCTGAGAAAAAATGGTAGTTTAGGGGAAGGTCTAAAATTTATGTCTCAAATAATTATGTTATTAGCGCTCCTATCTTAATGAAAATCGGCACACAAAATCGGGGAATAAGTCGCTATAATTTAGGCTGTAAATAATTTTATTCACGCTGACTGAAATAGTAGTTTAGGGGATGGCCTAAAATGTAATTCTCAAATATTTATGTTATTAGTGGTCGTATCGATAAATACCACACAACTAATGTTATACAGTATTAAATTTCCGATCATATGTCTTATACATCGTTACCATACCGGCTATGATCACAGAGATATTAATGAATTTAGATTTTTGTTACTAAGTCCTTATCAGCGCCAAGCCGCAAGAAAATGGGTAAACAGAATTTATTGAAAATTGGTATATAAATTCGGAGAATAAGGAACTACAGTCCACGCCCTAATCTCACAGAGTCGAAAGAAAATTAAATGTGAAGTCCTCAATGTATAAAATTGATCAACAATAACATTACGTTAACAATTGTTTGTTCTGATGTGCTTTGTGTCTTCTGTTGCCACTCATCTTCGACAGATACGATTACTGCTGCGTACCGAATATTTGTTTTACTTCGCCTTACGCCGCACCGACACAGATAGGTCTTATGGTGACGATGGGATACGAAAGGGCTAGGAGTGTGAAGAAAGAGGCCTTGGCCTTAATTAAGGTACAGCCCCATCATTTTCTTGGTGTGAAATTTGGAAACCATGGAATACCATTTTTGGGGCTGCCGACAGTGGGATTCGAATCCAGTATCTCCCGGATGCAAGCTCACAGTTGCGCGCCCCTAACCTCACGGCCAACTCGCCCAGTCGTACCGAGTGTAACAGCCTGCCTGAATATTGACGGGAAGTAGCTGGGCTGTTAGATAACTTTCTTCTTTAGCATGCCATTCCTCTGGTTTATAAATGTTCTGATACTACTGGTATGTAACACACTGGTCCATCATAGCATGCGAGTATTCAATCTCTACTCTGAGGCAGTGATTGGAATGAGCAGTGTACATATTTAATTGAATAATGGCAGAGGAGTGTTCACGGCTGTCTGCGTCCTGGTCATTCCAGCTGTGGAACTATGGACTGTTAGATCGACACCGTAGTACTGTTCATTAAAAGTGAGAAAATGTGCGGTTTTTCATTTGATCGAGTATTTTATATGATAACATTGCTTTTAACCACTACTGTCGTATGGTACTAATGTGTTTTTAATGACCTATGATGACTTAAGACAACCACAGGTCAGTCCTTCTGAGAATCCTGTAGTGAAGGATGGGTACATCAGCTATTATTTAATATAATATTCAATCAGGAAGATCATTGATATTTATTTTCATTGTAGAAAATATATCCCCACATCTGTATTCACAAAAAATGAATAAAACTTATATATCAGTTGAGGGTCATTTTTGACCCCTTCGTCTTTTTAGGTGGTGCGACTCATTCCGTCTTTCTAGTGTTAATGATTAGCCAGGCTAGGATTTTGATGACATGTCTTCTTTTAATTGGTTCATAGTAGACATCGCTATCTTGTACAGAAATCCTGATCATAGTTCCCTCATTGTAGAAATGCTCATTTATTAGGTCTTTTTTTTTGTCACTATTTGCCATTTTTTATTTTTAGGTCATTTTCTAAAATTTTACATCATTCCTTTTCCTGGAAGAACCTGTCACTGTCATCTATTGTAATGCAGAAAGAGGTAAGATTGTATGTCACATGTAAGTGCACATTTTTCATGTTTGCTGTAATTCAATAATACATTCAGTTACCTAATGGCAACATTTTCCTTTGTTTTGTTCTTCACATGTTCCCAACTTAACAGACTACTACACAAAAAAGAAATTTGTGAAAGAAAAACTGAATTTGCAATATTAAACAGTGGGTTGAAATGTTATCCAGTATGTATGTACATCCTCATCAAAGTATGAAATTAGATTAGTTCTCCATGAACGTTTTGTTAGTGTAGATATGACACAGTCTGAGTTTGTTTATATCTATATTAAAATTATGTCAACAACATAAATATAGGTTATACCAACTTGATTAGTAAATTGATTATAAAATTTCATTTAAAATTTAAAACAGTTTAAGTCTCTCTCTCTCTCTCTCTCTCTCTCTCTCCCCCCCCCCCCCCCCAATACAGCTCAAACTTATATGTAATGCGAGTATACTTTGCTGTCACTCAGGGCTTATATTTTTATACTATACTAGCTGATGTACCCACGCTTTGCTATGGAATTCTACATTGTATACAGAATTCTAGGTTAGGTAGTGTTCACCTTGTGAACAAGATTGTATTATATTGCATAGCTCTTAATGTTACCCTAGAAACGTGACGGGGAACTAACCAGACATCTTTTCTCATATGAAGACAGGGTTAAAGAATTTTCATTGCAATACCATCAGTCACAATCAGGTTGGGGAGTTTGCATTATAATGACAGACACTCGCTCTCCACCTGTTTCTTACATCCTCAGAAAGACTGTCTTAGTGGTTTTCCCAAATAAAATGAACATTGGTCATTACAATGACGTCAGTAATATTGGCATGATTAAAAGCAATATGAAATACTCGATCAAATGAAAAACCACACATTTTCTCACTTTTAACAAACAGTACTACGCTGCCGATCTAACAGTCCAAACAAAGTTCCAGAGGTAGAATGACCAAGCCGCAGACAGCCGTGATCCGTGAAAACTCTTCATCTTTTCTCAGCGGTTGGGGGGGGGGGGTTCGAATTGTTGAGAGTCCCAGGGCATGTCTATGCCCTTTTACTAATCTGTTTTCTAGGAGTACCCGATGAGTCGGAAAATCTAATTTCACTGCGCTGGCGGCGGAAAAATCTATCTGATTTGGAGGCAAAGTTTTCCTCCACGGCAGAGGAGAAAACCCCTCTTCACTGCTAATTTGGAATGAAATTAATGTAGAATTTAATAAAAGTGAAGAGTAATACGCTTTTCTTGAGAAATGGCTCTTTTCAGGGTTGAATTTTGAATTATTTAGTGAATTGTAGTGCTATAATTTGGAATAGGCCTAAATTGTAATTCTAGACCAGGTCGTACTACTATTACTAAGTGAGCCTCTGCCAAATGTGCACACTGCTCATTAAAAACAGCGCGTCAGGGTAGAGAATGAATAGCTGGAATACTATGATGAACCAGTGTGTTACGTACCAGCAGTATCAGACAATGTATGAACCAGAGGAATGACATGCTAAAGAAAAAAAGTTTTCTAACTCCACAGCTTTTTCCCGCCAATATTCAGTCAGGCTGTTATACTCAGTACGCAACAGTAATCCCATCTATCGGAGTTGAGGGCACCATAAGAGCCAAAGAACATCACAACAAACAATTGTCAATGTAATGTTATTGTTGATCAATGTTATGCGCTTTCTATATTGCAGGCCTTCACATTTAATTTTCTTCTGACTCTGAAATACTAATCTTATCATAGTTGGTACAGTAAAACTATAAAACATAAATGATCGGAAATTGTATTCTCTATAACTTTTGTTATGTAGTACCTTTCTATACGACCGATAACATAGGTATTTAAAAATTAAATATTAGGCGCCTGCCCTTAAACTACCATTTCATCCAGGGTCAGTAAAATTGTTTATAGCTTAGACAATATTTTCTTCTTCCCCAACTCTATATACCGATTTTCATTAAATTCTGTTCACCCTTTTTTCTCGTGGCTCGGCGTTGATGTGGACTTAGCAACAAAAATCGAAATTCATGAATATCTGTGTTATCATAGCCAAAAGGGTAAAATGTATGACACAAATGATCGAAAATGTTATTCTATATCACTTTAGTAATGTAGTATTTATCGATAGGACCACTAATAATATAAATATTTGAGAATTAAATTTTAGGCCTTCCCCTAAACTGCCATTTCACTCAGTGTGAATAAAATGATTTATAGCCTAGATTGTAGGGGCTCATCTCCCGACTTTACATACCAATTTTCATGAAATTCTCTTCAGCCATTTTCTCGTGATGCGTGTACATACATACATACAGACAGACAGATAGAAATTACGGAAAAGTAAAAAGTGCATTTCCTTGTTGCTATGAACATGACCAATATAGAAATACCATTTTTTTCAAATTCTGAGCAATGTACAGACAAAACTCTTATTTTATATATATAGATTTGGCTGGTTTGTTTGGTATATATTACAAGAAACCACAGCGCCCTCAAAATGCTACGAGCATTTTGTCTACTGTGACAAACTCACTGTGCAATTATTGAGGAAGCTTGTATGCAATTCCCTAATAGCTGCTAACTTATCACATTGTTGTCATTCTTGACGAATGTCCACATTATGAAATTGAAATGCTCACATCATAAAAAAGAAACCATTTGAGACTGAATACAGCTGATAGGAGAGGCATACCAGTGCCATCTACTTTCCATAGTTTTTCACCGTTAGTGTGTCTTTCTTTTTTTCATTCTGATCTGAAATAAAACCCCAAAACGAGCCATGATTTCTGTTCTCGTATCATTGCAGTCTCTCTCTCACACAAACTAGTGATGGAGTGCAATTTGTCAATAAAAATATTCATGCATGAAATTATATTGTCAATGATATCAAAATCGAAGAATTTTAGAAATTCATCAGGTTCAGTTTTAGTATCCCTTGCAACTCATTTTGGACCTGAAAAAAATGTTTACTACATTTCTCGACCTAATTTTGCCTGGTTCAGTAATCAGTTTGCTACACCAGATTGTGTCTAAGTCTTTACCTAAGTTAAATCTGAAATCATCTCCATCATTGTGAGGTTCATCTCCTCCCAAATCCACTGACTGATCCGTATCACTATCCTCTTCTTCCTTTCCCATAACTACATGCCTATGATTGTCATCCTGCTCTCCATCCTCGTCATCATGGAATTCAGGCTGAAGATCTGAATCATCATTGGAAAGCTCTATAAGAACTTGATGAATGTCCTCCATGGTTGCTAATCTGTCAGCCTTTCAAAAGAAATAGGTAAGTAATAACTTTTGAGCCATATTTACAGTAATGAAATTGATCTGAAACATATTTGCCTATGTGAAAAATAATACTGGAATGTTCACAGTGAGAATAGTCATACAAATAATACTTACATCACAATGAATGTGATGCAAGAACTATAAAACAAGCACATGGAGTGAACACATCCTACACCAAATGTGAAAGAAACTGTTACGGGAGTGAGTGCGTGCTTCATACAATGCAGCGTTATGGTACCTGTCAACATCCACAGCTGAAAGATGACTGAGAAGAGGTAGAAAAGCGATCAATTGAGTTGAAACCTAGTGGTGATATAATGAACATAGCTCGCGAAGCAGGAGATAACTATGTTCATTGGAGAAGTGAAAACAAACAAATTTGCCACACTGAGTGCGGCTGCGTGCCAACCAGAGGGTTAAGGGAATGGTGAAATTTATCAGTGGAATGCTGTGTAAGAAAGATACTGTCTAAATGATGTCAAGGATTTAAATAGGTCCATGGAGTGGGTATGTGGGTAACTGGGTGTGAGATTTGTAGATCCTAATGGGTGGTTTTGAGATAGGAATCTGTGCTCAGATGGCCTTTACTTAAACTATGGTGATATGTATAAGTTAGGAGTTTTGTTTAGAAGGGTTATAGGGAAGTACATTTGAGAAAACAGGATGGACTGGGAAGTAGTGATGAAAGTACAGGGAAATGGAAGTCAAGTAAGGATGACATGAAGTTAAGCTGTAGAAGTGCTGTACAGAAAGGAATAGAAATTAAATTGAAATATTTACCATATATTGTAATAGGAGTTATTATGGATGCAGAAAGTTACTCTTCGAAATGGAATGTTTATAGTAGAGACTATGGCTATGATTTTTAAGGCATCAGATTTATATGGTTTGACGTTGTGGCTAGCTAGTTGAAGCCTGTTGGTGGAAAAAAATTTCACCAACAGAATAGTGACTGGCAATTTCTAATCACTAGATTGCGTGCCAATCCTGGATTCAATTCCAAACTTCTTTGCAGTGTTCATACATGGAGTGAGAGCATGTGATGGGAGTATACTATGTGCTGACACTGGGTTTTACCCTCCTTATCTCATTATCATGATTATCTCACATCCAGATGTGCACATCGCTCATGAGTGTCAAATAGAGGGACCTGAACCAGGTAAGCCGAACATGCCCTTGGATATTCCTGGCTCTAAAAGCCTTACAATAAATAAAAAGATAAATAGAGACAAGATAGATTCAATAGGAGGAAGAGTATTCATGCTGGTGAAAGAAGAATTTGTAAGCTATGAAAAAGTTAAGGATGAGAAACATGAAATTCTAGGTGTGAGATTCATTTCTAAAGATAATAAGCAACGTGATGATTTTGGAGTGTACAGACCTGGAAGTGGGGTGATGCTGATGCAAAATTATTTGATAAGATAATCAGCTATGTAGGGAATGACAGAATGGAATGTGATTGTAGCAGGTGATCTCAATTTACCAAATGTTAACTGGGAAGATAATGAGAATGACAGAAAGCATGATCATTTTAGATTCAGGAGATCAAATGGACTGTATTGCTATTGACCTATCCAAGGCTTTTGAAAGCGTAGCATGGGAGATTGCTGGCAAAAATGAGGGCTATTGGACTAGACAAAAGAATGGTTGAATGGGTGGCTAAATTTCTAGAACACAGAACTCAGAGGATTAGAGTAGGTGAAGTGTTATCTGATCCTGTAATGATTAAGAGGGGAGTCCCATAGGGCAGTAATATTGGACCTTTATGTTTTCTAATATATACAGGTTGTATCTAAATTTTACCAACAAACATATCAGGGATGCTCTTCGTATTATACACAGAACAATGATACAATTGGATTGGCATAGAAAATGTTTCTTTTTTTGAAAATGAGGTTACTTTATATATTTGCTGTGCTAGAGTGCAAACCGCTGCCCGCCACTGTGCTTCAAGGAAGGGAGGGGAAATGGGCTGTATGATAGATGGAGACAGAGATAATGCTCAAGCAATGACCAGCAGATGCCATGTTGAGAGAAATACACAAAGTCTCTGTGCTTTGTAGAAGCAAACAAATTTCCTGTAGTTCTCTGTCTAGTGCACTTTCTTTTTAAATGATGTAGTTTATCAGGAACATTATCTGTCATGGTGGATGTACTGTATATGATTAGCCAGATGCATATTATTTCATGTTGATCAGAAGTATTTATTCTGTGTTAAGAAATATTTAATCCTTGAGGAGTGAAATTATTTGTTTCTTGTACGAGAAGTATTCTATCTAATCTTTCAATACTGTTTGACTCGACGATTCACAATGCATAAAAATTCCACTATGGTTGCATTGTGAACTAACAATGTAATATGCTATAATTCACTCCTTTTCTAACTGGATTAAATCTACACAATATTCAGTTGACCTTCCTAACCAAATAATCGAGAAATACTACAACAACTTATAGAAAGGCAAGCACATACAGATGATGATGAAAATTATAATAAAGTAATGGTTGGTCCACCTATCTGGATGAAGTTCACATGTTGTGTTTTCCTTTGTAGCATGTTGTAATGACTTGCCAGTGTGTTCTAATAAGATAATCCCTAGTCTGTTTTTTTTTTTTTTTTCTGAGTTTATCTTTGCATGATTTTCCTAGCTATTTCTGGGGTTTTGGCACAAAAAACACGAGGAGAATAGATCAGTATTAAATGAAACACAAGTCGTAGCATCCACCTGCCGTCATGTTAATTCATTCATTCAAAACCTTGTACATAAAGATGTCACTCTTGTACAAACAACAACAAAGAGACAGTCAAGGAAGTTACAGTTTCTCAATCTTCCACAACTAGAGGGAAGAATATTCTAGACATGGTGTTGATAAAATCCTATGAGCTCTATAGAGAAGCTGAAGTGATAGATGCTATAAGTGATCACGAAGCTACTTTTGTCATAGTTAAAAATAAATAACAATAAAATAAAAGTAGGACTAATAGGCAGTAGCATATCATATGGCTGATAAGACAGGGATGAGGATGTTTGAAAAAAAGTAATTATGATTGGTGGAAAATGGTAAATAAAAATGTAACAGTTTATGGAATGAATTTAAACAATTGTTGAGGAGTGTGAAAATGGGTATTGCACATTTAAAGGGGATAAGGGATGGGTAAGACCCACTATATTATAACATAGAAAAAAGAGTTTAAGAAGTAGATGCAGGTTAGAATTAGAGTTACAAATCATAGTGGAAGTGAGAGGAACTTACTAGAAAAATGAATTTAGCTACCAAATCACCTATGGATAACATGATAGCAAGTATAACTGGCAGTCATATGAGTTTTGTGAAAAATGGTGGAATATGTATGGGTATTTTAAGGCAGGATCAGGTTTCAGGAAGGACATTCCAGTAATCATTAATGAACAAGGCGAGTGTGTTTGTGGGAATTTACTGAAGGCAGAAGTACCATATTTAGTCAGCAGTATGTAAAAATTGCTGAAAGTCCAGGTAGAGAAGGTGACTAATACTGGTAAAGTAGGCCTACTGAAATTTAATAAGGATGTTTACAAAATGATACAAAAGTTGAAAGGTTAGAGGATAAAGGCATTGCGTTGGGATATAGTACCATATCTGAAGTACTTATCTGATTATTGTTTGCATGAAGGAAATTGTACCAAATGGATGGAGAGTAGCTATAGTAGCACCAGTGTACCGGTACAAGCGAAAGGGTGATAAAACATAAAGTGGATAATTATAGACCAGTCAGCTTGACATGTGTCACACGTAAGCTCTGTTGTTGTTTGAGTCATCAGTCCATAGACTGATTTGATGCAGCTGTCCATGCCACCCTATCATGTGCTAACCTTTTCATTTATTGCATCCTACATCTGCTCTAATCTACTTGTCATATTCATACCTTGGTCTACCCCTACCGTTCTTACCACCTACACTTCCTTCAAAAACCAACTGAACAAGTCCTGGTTGTCTTAAGATGTGTCCTATCATTCTATCTCTTTTTCTCGTCAAATTTAGCCAAATCGATCACCTCTCACCAATTTGATTCAGAATTTCTTCATTCATGATTCGATCTATCCATCTCACCTTCAGCATTCTTCTGTAACACCACATTTCAAAAGCTTCTATTCTCTTTCTTTCTGAGCTAGTTATCGTCCATGTTTCACTTCCATACAATGCCATGCTCCACATGAAAGTCTTCAAAAATATCTTTCTAATTCCAATATCAATGTTTGAAGTGAGCAAATTTCTTTTCTTAAGAAAGCTCTTCCTTGCTTGTGCTAGTCTGCATTTTATGTCCTCCTTACTTCTGCCATCATTAGTTATTTTACTACCCAAGTAACAATATTCATCTACTTCCTTTAAGACTTCATTTCCTAATCTAATATTTCCTACATCACCTGCCTTCGTTCAACTGCACTCCATTACTTTTGTTTTGGACATTTATTTTCATCTTGTACTCCTTACCCAAGACTTCATGCATACCATTCAGCAACTTCTCGAGATCTTCTGCAGTCTCAGATAAAATAACAATATCATCGGTAAATCTCAAGGTTTTGATTTCCTCTCCTTGGACTGTGATTCCCTTTCCAAATTTCTCTTTGATTTCCTTTACTGCCTGTTCTATGTAAACATTGAAAAGGAGAGGGGACAAACTGCAGCCTTGCCTCACTCCTTTCTGGATTGCTGCTTCTTTTTCAAAGCCCTCGATTCTTATCACTGCAGACTGATTTTTATACAGATTGTAGATAATTCTTCGTTCTCGGTATCTGATCCCTATCATCTTCAGAATCATAAATAGCTTGGTCCAATCAACATTATTGAATGCCTTTTCTAGATCTACGAATGCCATGTACGTGGGCTTGTCCTTCTTGATTCGATCCTCTAAGATCAGACGTAAAGTCAGGATTGCTTCACGTGTTCCTACATTTCTTCTGAAGCAAAATTGATCTTCTCCCAACTCAGCTTCAACTTGTTTTTCCATTCTTCTGTAAATAATACGTGTTAAAATTTTGCAGGCATGAGATACTAAACTAATGGTGTGGTAGTTTTCACACCTGTCAGCAACGGCTTTCTTGGGAATAGGTATAACAACATTCTGCCGAAAATCAGATGGGACTTCTCCTGTCTCATACATCTTGCACACTAAATGAAAACCTTGCCATGTTGGTTTCTCCTAAGACAGTCAGTAATTCAGAGGGAATGTCATCAATTCCAGGTGCCTTGTTCCTATTTAGGTCACTCACAGCTCTGTCAAACTCTGACCTCAAAATTGGGTCTCCCATTTCATCAGCATCAACAGCCTCTTCATGTTCCAGAACCAAATTATCTACATCTTTACCTTGATACAACTGTTGGATATGCTCCTGCTATCTTTCTGCTTTGTCTTCTTTCCCTAGAAGTGGCTTTCCATCTGAGCTCTTAATATTCATACACCTAGATTTCCTTTCTCCAAAGGTTTCCTTGATTTTCCTGTATGCAGCATCTACCTTTCCCAGGACCATACAGGCTTCGACATCCTTGCACTTCTCCTTCAGCCATTCTTCCTTAGCTACCTTGCACTTTCTATCTACTTGATTCTTTAATCACCTGTATTCTTTTCTGCCCTCTTCATTTCTAGCATTCTTGTATTTTCGTCGTTCATCAATCAGGTCTAGTATCTCCTGAGTTATCCACTGATTCTTAGTTGATCTTTTCTTCCTTCCTAACATTCCTTCAGGAGCCCTACTGACTTCATTTGTCTTGACTCTCCACTCTTCCTCTATAGTGTTTCCTTCAGCCTTTCCATTTAGTCCTTTTGCAACATGTTCCTTGAAACAATCCCTCACACTCTTTTCTTTCAACTTGTCTAGATCCCATCTTTTTGCATTGTTTCCTTTCTTCAATTTCTTCAACAGATGGCATTTCATGACCAACAAGTTGTGGTCAGAGTCCACGTCTGCTCCTGGGAAAGTTCTGCAATCCAACACCTGGTTTCTGAATCTCTGCCTGATCATAATGAAGTCTATTTGATACCTTCCAGTGTCTCCAGGTCTCGTCCACGTATACAGCCGTCGTTTGTGGTGTTTGAACCAAGTATTGGCAAGGACTAAATTATGATCAGTGCAGAATTCAACCAGCCGACTTCCTCTTTCGTTCCTTTGTCCCAATCCAAATTCTCCTACTGTACTACCTTCTCTTCCTTGGCCTACCACTGCATTCCAGTCTCCCATCACAATTAGATTCTTGTCACCTTTTACATATTGTATTAAATCTTCTATCTCCTCATATTATATTCTTTCGATTTCTTCATCATCCGCTGAACTAGTAGGCATATAGACCTGCACTATTGTGGTGGGCATTGGTTTGGTGTCTATCTTGACGACAATAATTCTTTCACTATGCTGGTCGTAGTAGCTTACCCGCTGCCCTATTTTCTTATTCATTATTAAACCAACTGCTGCATTTCCCCTGTTTGATTTTGTGTTGATAATTCGGTAGTCGCCTGACCAAAAATCTTGTTCTTCCTGCCAACGTACTTCACTTATACCAACTGCATCTAACTTTAGCCTAACCATCTCACTTTTCAGATTCTCTAACCTACCACAATGATTCAAACTTCTAACATTCCAACTCGCAGAATGTCAGTATCCATCTTCCTGATGATCGCCCCCTCTCGTGTAGTCCCCACCCGGAGATCCGAATGGGGGACTAGTTTACCTCCGGAATATTTTACCCGGGAGGAAGCCATCATCAGTACATCATTCATACAGAGAGAGCTGCATGTCCTCGGGAGGTAGTTATGGCTATAGTTTCCTGTTGCTTTCAGCCGTGTAGCAGTATCAACACAGCTAAGCCATGTTGAGTATTATTACAAGGCCGTATCAGTCAATCATCTAGACTGCCGTCCTTGCAACTACTGAAAGGCTGCTACCCCCCCTTCCTATGAACCATTCGTTAGTCTGGTCTCTCAACAGATACCCATCTGATATGGTTGCACCTGCGGTTCGGCTATCTGCATCATTGGGACACGCAAGCCTCCCCACCGCAGCAAGCTCACATGGTTCGCAGAGGAGGGGTAAAGTATTATTTCTGATTATATTAGACACATTTGCATAATTACTAACTGGCTTGATAGAAGGTGTTTTGGGTTTGGAAAGGTTGTCCCAGTGATGTTGAACTTAATGATGATGATGAAATTGGAAAACCTAACAGTGGAAATATGAGGATGAAATGATGATTAAGACGGCACATACACCCAGTTCCCGTGCCAGGGGAATTAACCCATTATGGTTAAAATTCCCGATGCTGCCGGGAATCAAACCCGGGACCCCTGTGACCAAAGGCCAGCACACTAACCACTTCACTATGGAACCGGACATTATTCTTATTATTATTATTACAGATGCAACAAAAAGAATCGATTAGCTCAGATACAGGGGCTTCTCTTTATTAGTGGCAATATAGGATATGGAACCAATGTTACCAAGCGAGTTGTCCATGCAGTTAGGATCATGTAGTTGTGAGCTTGCATTCAGAAGGTGGTGGGTTCAAATCCCACCGATGCCAGTTCTGAGAATGGTTTTCTGTGGTTTCCCATTTTCACATCAGCAAAATGCTGGGGTTGTACCTTAATTAAGGCCATGTATGTTACCCTCCCAATCCTAGCTCTCTCCCACCCTTGCATCACTGAATCCCTTTGAAGTGTTAATGTGACATTGAAGTCCTGTAAGTAGTAGGAACCAGTGTTTCTTGTATATACACATGTTAAGGTGGTACCCTAACTGCCTCACAGTACATAGTCTCATCTGTTAAATGCTCTATGCATGTGCTGTGCTGTGAAGAATAGAAGTATTAGAAATTAGATTTATTTTTATTTAATTGTGTCGGAAACATAACATATAACATCAAAGATATTAAAATAAAATATAATAAAATAAAATAAAATTCATCCAAAAACTGGTACTACAAGCATATCATTTCTGGTCACTAGGTAATACCACATCACATGTCCGGCTCCATGGCTAAATGGTTAGCGTGCTGGCCTTTGGTCACAGGGTTCCAGGTTTGATTCCCGGCAGGGTCGGGAATTTTAACCACTAGTGTTTAATTTCGCTGACATGGGGGCTGGGTGTGTGTGTTGTCTTCATCATCATTTCATCCTCATCATGACATGTGGGTCACCTATGGGCGTCAAATCAAAAGACCTGCACCTGGCGAGCCGAACATGTCTTTGGACACTCCCGGCACAAAAAGCCATATGCCATTTCATTTCACCACATCACATGTGCCTACCCTCCTTCTTCTTAATTAGTGTCGACCTCTAAGATCTTTTGCTACCATGTTTTTTCTTCATTCCCACCTAGATATACCTGCTCCCTTCACAAAGCTGCAGGTTGTTCTTATTGGGTCTTCTTGGATTTTTTCTCTTTCTTCACCTGGTAATCTTAGAGTGGAGAGTCTGATTCTACCCAGCACCTCACATTCAAAAAGTATGTGTTCAGCTGATCCTCTGCTTCATTGCATTTCCTACATATATTGTGTCTTATTACTCCAATTCCATGTAGGTGTTTTTTTCAGATGGCAGTGTCCTGTCAACAGTCCTACTACCCATCTTATATTTTATCTGCGTTTTGTTTGGTCCTTTTATCAGTTCCTTTGCAAGCCTGCATCATGGAGTATTTTTCCAGTTCTCCATTTGTTTCTTTTGTACCCATTTTCCTATGTGGTGTCGGGCTTGTCCATAGGAAATTCCGCATACAGGTTATGGGCCTACAAAATATGTTTCTGCCCCTTTCCTGGCCAGTTTATCTGCCTTTTCATTTCCTTCTATACCTGCATGCCCTGGTACCCATATTATTTTGACAATGTTGTACTTTGAGAGCTTCAGGAGAAGTGAATGGCAATACCAGATAATTCAGTGGCCGCTTGGCTGTCTGTAAAACTGAAAATGTTCTTATTCCTATAGTTCATTTTCAGATTTTCTTCAAGATATGTTGTGATAGCTATCACTTCAGCTTAAAAGACTGTAGTGTGTTTGCCCAGGCTCATCTGGATTGATCTCTCAGGTCTTCCCCTGTTGATCCCTTCTCCTGTGCCATCCACAGTCTTATGAGCCATCAGTCCACCACACTATATCTTCTTTTTCAGTATTCCATTTGTTGATATCCCAGTCTTCTTTTATTAATATCTGGGTCTCAAACGGTTTTTCAAAGTTGTACTTTGGTATCATATGATCAGAAGGCATGTGTAGAACTTCCTCTGTTATTACTGTTAATTTTACAGTGTCCTAGATTGGGTCTTTGTGCATTCCAGCACTCTGATTATGCCAATCTATATGAACTCATTCTAGCCTGTCCTTTTATGAAATTGCATAGTGATGGGAGGTCTAGTAAAGTATTCAAGGCTTCTGTCAGCGTAGTTCTCATAGCCCCAGTTATGGCTATGCATGCCATTCTCTGTAGGCTATCCATTCTACTGCTGACTTTTCCTTGACTTACTTTCTGCCACTAGATGATTGCAGCAAAGGCAAATTTTGAAGGTTGTTCATTGAGGCTTTGTGTTGAATGAGAGATGAATGAAAGATGCTCTGGAAACAGAAACAGTGCAGTTTGATTAAATGAATATGCCCATGGCCATACAGCACAACAATGTCATTGAAGGTCTTCTTGAAGCATTCATAGATTTGGTGTTGCCTTATAAAATTGTGTTATGGTAGATGAGAGTCTTCAATTACAGACAACAGAGTGTGGCCAACATGCCTTTACCAGGTCACCCTGTTATCAGTGATGAGGTCGTACAGCTCGTTGGCGGGTTGCCGGGAATGGATACTAACCCAGATGGTTTGTGCTTTAGCCCTAGAGACAGGCATAGCTCTTAAGACTGTTTCATATCCTTAAAAACTGCCTTAGCTTGAGAAAAATTGCATTGCTATGACAGGGTGTCTACAGGCCATGAAAGTTATGAAAAAGTCATCATTTGGAGTTTTGGTCATGACAGTTCTGAAAAAAGTCATGAATTTTGTTTTCAGTCATGTAAATAGCAAATGAAGAAATTAGGATACATCAAGTTTACTAGTCTCTACAGTGAATAAACCATCAGTGTCATGCTTCTTTTTATAAACTTTTATTTTTAACATCATCATTTCTCCATATCCATCTGGGTCAGGGAATTTATGGTAGTTCTCCAACTTCCTCTCTCCTTCCACAATTCTTTTTCTTTAATTTTGTTCCATTAGGTATGAGCCCCATGTGGATTCCATCAATGTTTACTGCTTTCCTCATTTTTTTCCTTTTAAATATTAATTCCACCGGTAATATTATTATTGTTTTCTATTTCTATCTCTTGATACTGTCCCACTGTTGTGTCTCACACACTATTTCTCACATTCAGAAAATTGTCAAAAGTCTTCACATGTTTCCTTTATCTCTTTTTGGCTGTGTTAGTAACTCTCAACCTTCCTCTTTCCTCAGCTTTGTACATACTCTTCTCTTGCTCCTTACAAGCCCATATAACATTGTTTTGCTTCCCTCTACATCCTCTTCTATCTCTCTTGTGAACTTGTCCCAGTTTTCCTCTTCTCTTCAGTTTTTACAAAATTATATTTGTTCGTGGCGTTGACCTATAGAGATCTTTTGCCACTACTTGCACCATATGATATGAACTTGCATGTTATTGGAATTGTGAAAGTGTAGAGTGTTGAATGTGAAGAAAGGAAAGTTAAGAACGACACAAACACCCAGCCACCAGGCCAGGGATATTAATCATTTACAAATAAAAACCCCTGACCTGGCCGGGAATCGAACCCGGGGCCACTGGGTGACAGGCGGACGCATTGCCCCCTACACCGCGGGGCCGGACTTTTCTTCAGTTACGGTACTAAATTTTTACAGATACTTCCTTTTTATCTCTTTTCCATTCTTGCCTTGCTTTCTTTGTTCTTTCACAACTTCCTTCACTGGCTCTTTCCACCAAGGTGTCTCCTTTCCTTTTACTCTTTCAGATGTTCCAACACAGGTATTCTCTATACAGCTTACAGAATGTCTCTTTAAAATTGGACCCTTCCACACTTCCATATTCCATTGCTGGAATTTTTTGTTTCAATATCTCCTGTGTATTTTTATTTTTTAATTGCCAACCTTACATTTTCTTTTCTCTTTCTTCCTCTATTCTTTCAATTTTTATCACTCTCATTACGGCTACCACTACCGGATGGTCTCCGCCTTCCCAGTAAAGCCATCCAGCAACTTGCACTTGCAGTGACTTGCACTTTCCACCACGAAGTAATCAAGTACTGTCTTCATCCTTCTGTTGTAACAACTATCATTGGAAGTGCAATATTTTGGTGTAATTACCATGCTAAATGTATTACATCTATATATATAAAAGTGAAACTGTGTGTGTGTTTGTCTTGAATGGACTCAACAACTACTGGACCGATTTTGCTGAAAGTTTCACAATTTGTTCTTATTACTCCAGAGACAATTTAGGAAGTGGTTTGAACAAAATCTGACGGGTATTTGTGTTGATGAGTAATTTGATATAATTAATTTAATTGCAAAGCCGCACCAAGATTGGATCAAAATTGATCGACAAATTGTCACTTGGCAACAGCAACTAACTCTCTATTATGATAGTCTGGTAAGTAATGCGCCGGCCCCGTGGTGTAGGGGTAGCATGCCTGCCTCTCACCCGGAGGCCCTGGGTTGGATTCCCGGCCAGGTCAGGGATTTTTACCTGGACTGAGGGCTGGTTCGAGGTCCACTCAGCCTACGTGATTAGAATTGAGGAGCTATCTGACGGTGAGATAGCGGCCCCGGTCTAGAAAACCAAGAATAACGGCCGAGAGGATTTGTCGTGCTGACCACACGACACCTCGTAATCTGCAGGCCTTCGGGCTGAGCAGCGGTCGCTTGGTAGGCCAAGGCCCTTCAAGGGTTGTAGTGCCATGGGGTTTGGTTTTTTTTTTTTTAGTAAGTAATGCTGTATATAGGAGGATGGGAACACGCCACCATGTTTTATAAAGTACCTTTCTTGCTAGGAGTTTCATGACCATGGCTGTATATAGGAGGATGAGAACACACTGTCAGATTTTATGAAATACCTTTCTGATAGAAGACCATGCTACTAGGCAACTCATTGACTAATATTTGGAAATAGCAATCCAACATGCCGTGATCGAGATGTACTTTCATGGAAGATTTCATGTAACTAGGCAACTTGTTGCATGTTATTGTAAACAAATGTATCTTGTTTAAGAAGTTAAGTGGTGCATGAATACATGTAAATATTGGCATATATTTTCATTACAATTGTATTTGCTTTTTCCTTTGTCATTAGACTTTTTCAACAATAGATTAGAATTCTTTCACCATGCTGTTCTGCAGGGTCTCTCTTTTAGTTCTGGGTGAGTGCCCGGAGGTCTACATGGAAAGGCGACTGCACAGCCGGGTAACTCATTTGCCGAGAGATATTTTACTTCATGTTGGGCTAGTATGATCTAATGCAGTAACGATTAAGCAATAGTTTAGTTTAACATCTGTGGTACTGATAGTGTGTTCAATGTGTTAGCTTTGAAATAGTGTAGTTTCTGTATGAATACAGTACAAGAGTTAGTGAGTGTTTAGTAAGTGACTTATACAGTAGAACAGCATGTATACATTGTATTGTACTATGCGAAGATTAATTCTGTTAGACTGCTGCTTTCGATTCATTTGCAAATTTGCTGCCATCATCCCTCCCCTTAGGAATACGATACGTAATTCAGTGAAGAAGTTCCGTATCACTGGGTCCATTCTTAATGAGAACACACGCAGAAGACGATCTGTTTTAACAGAGCAAAAACTCAATGAAATAGGAGCTCTTTTGGAAAGAACTCCAACAAAATCCCTGTCGCATCTCACTTTACAAGCTAATGTATATCTTCTGCTTACAAAGTAACAAAACTGTTAATGGCCAAGCCTTACAAACCCACCGCTGCCCAACATTTAAGTACACCTGAGAGTTTCGCTAGGGTTCAGTATTGTAACTGGTCTATATATAAAAATAGATGTATGTGTGTATGTAGATGACACATCTCCTCCTAAACCACTGGAGCAATTTCAACCAAACTTGGTACACTTATGACTTACTATCTGGAGATGAGCACTGTGGGGGTAAGACACCCCTAGCACCCTTAGGGGCAGGGTTGAGGGCAGTAAGATATAAAAATAATCGAAAATTGTGTTGAATCCATAGTTTTCAGGGTCGCTGAGATGGATAGTAACACTCATAATTTTTTAAACTTCAAGTTCATCCTCCATTGGCAAAGGGAATGAGAAAGGTTGAAAAAATAAAATAACCGAAATGACTGATATCAGATGTGTTCCAAAATAGCTCTCTACTAAATTTGGTACAAATATTACTTACTATCTGTAAAAAATACTGCGGGGGAAAGACACCCCTAGAACTCCTAGGGGAGGGAATGAAATATAAATATAACTAAAAATGACCAATATTAGTGTTGAATCCATAGTTTTTGAGACTATTGGTGCAATTTCAACCAAACTTTGTACACTTATGACTTAAATAAATTGCAAGGGGGTATGGCAACCCTTGCACCCCTAGCATAGTGGGAGGGGGTGAGCTGAAAAAATAATTGAATAAATAGTGTCAAATCCATAGTTTCCGGGGTCGCTGAGATGAACAGTGGCACTTCGGATATCATTTAAGTCCAAACTGAGTCCCAGTCGTCAGTGGGGTGAGAAGGGGTAAAGAAAAGAAAATGCCTTATGTGACCGAAATTATGGTTGTATATGTGTATGTTCCAGCATAGCTGTCAACTAAACTTGGTACCACCTACTATCTGGAAAAAATACTGAGCGAACAAGACACCCCTAGTACCCCTAGAGGAGGGGGTGAAATATAACTAAAAAGACCGATATTAGTGTCGAATCCATAGTTTTTGGGGGCGCTGAGATGAACTGTGACACTTTGGATGCCTTTTAAGTCAAAGTTCATCTCCAGTCAAAATGGGAGTTACCCCTACTAGAATGACCGAGATTATAGGCGTGTGTGTGTTCTAGCATACCTCTCAACCAAATTTACTGCACATATGACTTACTATCTGGAAAAAATTACTATATGGTTAAGATACACTAGCACCCCTAAGGGCAGGTATGAATTATGAAAATTACAGAAAATGGAGTGAAATATAAAAATAATAGACAACGAACAATATTAATGTAGAATCCATAGTTTTCAGGGTGAATGAGATGAATAGTGGCAACGCCCACATCATCATGGGAGTTGAGAAGGGTGAAAGAGAAAATGTCCAAAATTACCGAGATTACAGATGTATGTGTGTATGATCTAAAATAGCTCTAAACTAAACTTGGTACACATATGACTTACTGTATGACAAACTATTGGGGGGGGTAAAACATGCCTAGCAGTCCTAGGGGGGTGAAGTATAAAAATAACTAAAACAGCATTTACGAGGTCGCTGTGTTGAACTGTAACACTCTGGATGCCGATGAAGTCATACTACAGACACAGTCAGAATGGAGGTTGAGAAGGGGTGAAAATGAATGTAAAAATAACTGAGATCATGGATGTATGTGGGTATGTTCCAGAATAGCTCTCAACAAAACTTGGTGCACATATGACTTGCCATCTGAAAAAAAAGTGCTATGAAAATTAAACATCTCAACCACCACTGGGGGTGGGGAATGGAAAGGGATGATGTATAAAAATAATGGAAAATAATATCAAATCCATTGTTTATCTGTCACTCAGATGTATTGTGACGATCTGGTTACTGTCTAAGTACACGTTCAGCCTCCATTAGGACGGGGGCTGAGATGGGGTTAAAAGTAAATAGTCTGAAATGACTGAGATTAGTGTTGAATCCAATGCTTTTGGGGTCTCAAGGCTGATCAGTGACAGTCTCAGCAACAGTTGGAATCGTGTACATCATATCTGTAGCATAGCAGATAAATTACTCATTTTTGTTGTTTTTGAAAGGAACAAATACTTCTCAGGAAACTCAAGCTTCTACAAGGACAAAGTTTTACTTGAACATTAAATAATTAGGAACTTGAAATCAAATACATCTAAATAACTCCAAAACTACATAACAAGTTGTAAAATATCAATCAACAGTTCAATAAGGAATTCTATAAAACTAATTAGAAAGAAAGAATGAGAGAGGAGACACTTGGTGAAAGTGCCAAAAGGTCGAGTTGTGGGCGTTCTTTCTAATTCATTCCTGCTTGTATTGGTCGAGTCCTGAAATATTTTAGTAAATAGTCATGAAAGTCATGAAAAATGGTTTGCTCAAATCTGTTGACACCCTGTGTGCCACACTATCTGATGGAATTGCAGAAATGGCATTGGTACGATGCTGTGAAAACCTATTTGGAACAGTATGAGCATGAAGGGGAGGTTTTTGTATGTTGTATCATAGCAATGGATGAGACATGGGTGTGATCATATGAACCCACACTGAATCACCAGTCAAATGAATGTTGTCATAATGGGGCTGCAGGAAAGTAAAAAATAGATCAGAAACCCATCATTGTGAAAGTGATGGTGATTCTGCAGCACAACTGTGATGGCATTATCTTAATCTTAGTGCATAGTGTCTGAGGAGCAACACATCAAACCTCCTGATGATGGATGTGAAACGGTTGATGATAATGACAGATGAGTATGCATGGTATTAAGCTCACAATACTTCCATGTGCTTCAGAAAGGCTGTAGCTAACAAGAACCAAGAATACATCATTCTTCATTCTTATCAATCATTGTTGAATCACACGGCAAGCATAGCGACAAGATAGTACAGAGTTTTGAGAAACAGGCAAGATTTTTATTTATGAATTAACAAATATTTCCAATAATTGTAAACTTTGGGTTGGATCATATTGTTGACACTCCTATGAATCTACCAACACACAAAAATCTCAATTACCGTATGTCCTACTGATATAACAGAGGCTTGTAAATATAGCTGTCCTGAAAATCAGACTCTATGCACAGGGAGTGCTATTGTCTCAAACATTAGCTTCCCTTACTAGTATGATGGTGAGTGAAATATCGGAAATTTTGGAGGAAGAACTGACATTTGGGGCAGAGCAGTATATCAAACCTCCTGATGATGGGTGTTCAGTAATACTTTATTAACGGTAATACCATTTTACATAACAGTAGAGAAGAATAAACAAAACAAAACACACTAAAAAGAAAGTTCAATGGAGTATAAGTAGAAAAATATGTACAGATATATACACAGGTTATATTACAACTAATCACAAGAAAGTAATAGTCAATTCTGGAGATTATGTAAGTGATTTCTAAATTTTGACAATGAGCAGTTAAATATATCAATATCCACTTTGTTTAGAGATCTTGACATTCGTTCAATTGGCCCATTGAATGCGTAGTTAGTTCTATGCCAATTTGTAGACAATGTATTCTTGAACCTTGTGTGCCTGTCTGGTACATGTACGTTAATTTTTGCAAGGGATTGTGGACAGTTCACCAAGGAATGAAGCAATTTAAAAATGAAAATGTATCCAATAATTCACAGCGTTGTGACAGGCTATGCAGATTTATGGACTGTTGTAGGGATGTATAATCATTATCATATGAGAATCCTGCTCTAAATGAATATAAACAAAGAAATTTATGTTGTACTGAATCTAATCTATGGATAGAGGTCTGATGAGAAGGGTTCCAAACAGGTGTACAATATTCTAGTATATAGGTAAGGTAGGTAAGGGTTATTCTGCCCGAAGGCAGGTCCGAACCTCCGCAGAGGTGTTCCTGAGCCGGAGTTTACGTGCGGTAGGGTGGCCAGTTCCTTTCCTCTCCTCCATTCCCTTACCCCCACCAACAGCGCGTGGCAACCCATCCAACTCCTGACCATGCCCAATGTCGCTTAACTTCGGAGATCTCACGGGATCCGGTATTTCAACATGGCTATGGCTGTTGGCTTCTAGTATATAGGGCGTACCATAGACACATACAGCAATCGATAGGTAGCTAAGTTTGAAAATTCTCTAGAATCTTTGAAATGCTTTCTTACAAATATTTTCAATATGTTCATTAAACGATAGGTTATAACTGAATAAAACACCAAATTCATTAACTTGTGAAACAGGAGTTAGAATGTTATTATTACTAAATTTGTACTGAAATGATATTTTCTTCTTGTTTAAAAAAAAAAAAAAACAATATTATTTTACATTTCTCATGCAGTCCACTTGGGAGTGGTTCTCTATTGCATCCAAAAGGAACTGATAGAATAAAAAAATATTGCTACAGGTTGATATACTAACAATTTGTTGGTTATTTTGATTCACCTTTTCAATACAAATTACAGTTTGTGTTGCTAAGTTGTAATGTTACAACACTAATTTACCGGGACATGTTTCGCTTTTATTCACAAGCATCATCAGCCTATACAATTGCCTCAAGGTTTGTCATTTTTGGTTTGTTGTTACAAATTTCATTACATTGAATGTAAATCTAATTTCAGTGTTAACAATATTTAAAACAAGAATAATATACACATTAAAAATTATGACAATATGTTGTGCGATGTTGAAATGGTTTAACTCTTAATTCTAAAACACATTGACGTCCAAAACACAGTTTTTAATTTGGCTAAAAATTGTTTGCAATGTTATGATTCAACTATAATTTGGCATTAAAATTTGAGTCATAAATATAAATATAAATATTGGATGTTAATATATAGGAGCCATAGTTTCTGAAGTGCGTTGGTTTCTTGAATACAGTAACATTTCAGTATTGCAAATTATAGTTAAGAATTGTGCTCTCCAAATAATGTTATTTAAAAAACTGTAGTTTTGCATTATGCGTGATTAGTCATGATGATAATCTAGAATTGAAGTCTTGAGTTCGTTGGAAAATGGCTTCTAGATTTGATGAGGCTTGCTGCTGCAATTTGGCAATTTGATCAGAGGAAGTATCATCATGACTAATCATGCATAATGCAAAACTACAGTTTTTTAAATAACATTATTTAGAGAGCACAGTTCTTAACTATAATTTGCAATACTGAAATGTTACTGTATTCTACCAACGCACTTCAGAAACTATGGCTCCTATATATTAACATCCAATATTTATATTTATATTTATGACTCAAATTTTAATGCCAAATTATAGTTGAATCAATTTTATTTTAACATTGCAAACAATTTTTAGCCAAATTAAAAACTGTGTTTTGGACGTCAATGTGTTTTAGAATTAAGAGTTAAACCATTTTAACACCGCAGAACATATTGTCATAATTTTTAATGTGTATATTATTCTTGTTTTAAATATTGTTATCACTGAAATTAGATTTACATTCAATGTAATGAAATTTGTAACAACAAACCAAAAATGACAAACCTTGAGGCAATTGTATAGGCTGATGATGCTTGTGAATAAAAGCGAAACATGTCCCGGTAAATTAGTGTTGTAACATTACAACTTAGCAACACAAACTGTAATTTGTATTGAAAAGGTGAATCAAAATAACCAACAAATTGTTAGTATATCATAGCATAGTTCAATACGGGCCTAATAATGAGATTAGTTACATGTAATGTGATAGCCAACCAGGCAAAATCTAAGACAAACAGGTATATTAACCTCAAGGTTAAAGTCAGTAAGATTGCTAAAGATATCTGGTTTTTGAAAGAATGTTTAAGGTGCGGTGTAATAACGAAATTCTTAAGGTCTACCCAAAGAAAGAACATATCAAGCTCAAAATCTCTTGACACCCAAAACAGAGTAAACAAAATATGGCTAAAAAACGAATTAAAGTTACTGTACAGAAAAAAATCGCTACTAAACTTACAGCTCTACAAAGCACACTTAAGTATATCCCATTTTACATCGCCTTTAGACTGGAGCTCCATTCAACGACATACCATTGATAAACTCTCAAACATCTTAGACAGAAAGCAAAAAACTCTAGAAAACAAACTAAAACACCTAATAGAAGTTCAAAAAAAGTTAACCGTTAATGGAAAAAATGATTCAATTCCTTTAAAGATAAACAACCCCGCGACAATTAATTTATCAGACACCAATTTTTCTGAAAATGAAATGAACATACTCAACAAAGGAACTAAGTTCAATTGGCCTAACCCGTACAAAATGGAAGAATTAACTATCACAATAGCGGAATCTGAAGCAAATATAGGGAAACTGCCGGCAGAAATACAAAATGACATTAAATATGAAGTAAAATAGAAACTCCCAAGTTTAGTAAAAGAAATGAAAACTAATTCCGACCAGACCCTCCTAAAACAAATAAAAGATTTAAAGACAAAAATAAAAGATAACGACATTATCGTGACTAAGGCAGATAAAGGCGAAACAATAGTCTTAGTAAATAAAAGTGACTACATAAAAAAAAACGAAGAATTCTTTTCTAATGAATCTTACACTATAGTAAATAAAGACCCAATCTCTAGAATTCAAAGGAATCTAAAAACAATCCTTAAAAATTCAATTTGTTTATTTAACGAACAAGAACAACAAAAAATGGTCAACATGAACCCAACCTTACCCGAGGCAAAGGCACTACCTAAAGTACACAAAAACAATACACCCATCCGACCAATTATAAACAGCAGAAATAGCCCAACATATAAAATATCAAAATTTATACATCAGTTCCTCAAAAAGCATTATAAGTTCCAGAGTAACTCCTCAATTAAAAACTCAATTGAATTTTGTGAAAGATTAAAAAACTTCAACTTACAACCCCACCATAGAATGAGCTCGTTTGACATTTCCAATATGTATTCAAATATCCCCATTAAAGAAACGATCGAAATTATTAACTCAAACCTTTCCAAATATAGCAACTTAAGTAAGCTAGAAGTAGATGAATTTATTATACTACTTAAATTCGTACTAAATAATAACTATTTCACCTTTAACAATAAAATTTACCACCAATTAAGTTTAGCCATGGGTGACCCCAGCTCGGGAATATTAGCGGATATTTATATGGATAACATAGAACATAGCATTATAAAACCAAACATAGAAGGAATCTGTCTTTGGCTGAGATTTGTTGACGATACATTTGTAATAACAGACAATCGAAAAAATAACAGCGAAAAAATCCTTGAATTTTTAAACAACATCGATAGATACGTAAAATTTACCAAAGAAGATGAAAAAAACAACTCATTGAATTTTTTAGATGTTACTGTAACACGCTTAAAATCCAAATTTGATTATCAGATATACAGAAAACCAACACACACGCCAATAACAATAAGAAATGACTCACTCCACCCCAAATCCCACAAACAAGCAACCTTTTTCAGCATGGTCTACAGAGCCTACACCCGCGAATTTTACAAAAGAAATAAATTTTATAAAAGAACTAGCACTAGCCAATGGATATAAAGCAGACATAGTAAATCGAATCATCAACAAAGTAAAGCTCAAAATAGCCACAAACCTCACACCGGAAAAGACTAAAAAATCCAAATACGCAACCTTCACTTACACCAGTTCAAAGATTCACCAAATAGCAAACCCACTCAAAAAATGAGATATTCAAATAGCCTTTAAAACATATAACACTAACAAAAACTTATTTTTTAACCATAACACAGTAAATGCCTACAATAACAAATTTCAAGGCTCCGGAATATACAGACTAACATGCGCACAGTGTAAATCTTCATATGTTGGCCATACTGGACGCAGTTTCCTAACCAGATACATGGAACACTTTAATGCCTTAAAACACAATAAATACTCTGCAATGAGTAATCATATGAAAGAAACCGGCCATCATTACACCTCAATAGATAAAGACCTTACAATAATCAAAAGAATCGAAAAGGGGAAGCTAATGACAGAATTCGAAAACATATATATTTATTTGGATCAATACTTTAATAAAGGAAAAAACTTGAATGACGCGGTCGAAATAAAAAGTCCGTTAATAGAGCAGTTGCCAACATTATTACGAAATCTCAAATCAGATAAAAGCAAATTCTTTAAAATATTCAATCTAAATACACTCACAACTGAAACCATTTCGGCAACGCAAAAAAGTCCCCCTCCACATAACACGCCAAAGCTTAATGCCCCACCTGCAGAATCGTCCTCTACCCCCACCTCGACAACAAATAAGAATTCCCCACCACGTAGCACGTCAATAGCAAACGCCCCGCCCAACATCTCTTCCCCTCAACCCCCTACCCGCCCTTTACAACAGCTCTTTCATACGTACAACACAAGGAGTAGAGCCACAACAAACAATAGTCACAGTAACGCAATAAGG
Source organism: Anabrus simplex (assembly GCF_040414725.1). Lineage (NCBI taxonomy): Eukaryota > Metazoa > Arthropoda > Insecta > Orthoptera > Tettigoniidae > Anabrus > Anabrus simplex. The sequence goes on from NC_090265.1 coordinate 1,578,016,214, forward strand.
CCCACAAGATTCTGTAGCAGCAAACAAAGGGGTAAGTGATAATGCAACATCAACACTCACATTATAAGCACAACACACACACACAATATTACTTAAGTTCATTTCCATTTGTTCCAGATGCTTCTTCCATTCCATAAATCGAAAGTAACATAATCAGATACCAGTACTCAAAATTTGGATTGAAGCCCCTTTTAACCATAACTTACATCAAAACAATCAACTTCCAACGGAGAGTCTGGTCGCTACAAACAAGAATTAAATTTGTCAATACTTCCTCTGATCAAATTGCCAAATTGCAGCAGCAAGCCTCATCAAATCTAGAAGCCATTTTCCAACGAACTCAAGACTTCAATTCTAGATTATCATCATGACTAATCACGCATAATGCAAAACTACAGTTTTTTAAATAACATTATTTGGAGAGCACAATTCTTAACTATAATTTGCAATACTGAAATGTTACTGTATTCTAGAAACCAACGCACTTCAGAAACTATGGCTCCTATATATTAACATCCAATATTTATATTTATATTTATGACTCAAATTTTAATGCCAAATTATAGTTGAATCATAACATTGCAAACAATTTTTAGCCAAATTAAAAACTGTGTTTTGGACGTCAGTGTGTTTTAGAATTAAGAGTTAAACCATTTTAACATCGCAGAACATATTGTCATAATTTTTAATGTGTATATTATTCTTGTTTTAAATATTGTTATCACTGAAATTAGATTTACATTCAATGTAATGAAATTTGTAACAACAAACCAAAAATGACAAACCTTGAGGCAATTGTATAGGCTGATGATGCTTGTGAATAAAAGCGAAACATGTCCCGGTAAATTAGTGTTGTAACATTACAACTTAGCAACACAAACTGTAATTTGTATTGAAAAGGTGGATCAAAATAACCAACAAATTGTTAGTATATCATAGCATAGTTCAATACGGGTCTAATAATGAGATTAGTTACATGTAAAGCTACAGGTTGACCGTCCTGAAAAGAATCCAGGTTGCTCATCAATGATGATGTTTCTAAAGAGAGGTGTGATTTTGTCGAGAATTATTGAATCAAAGATTTTGGAAATATGAGAAGAAATTATGACTGGTCTATATTGTTTTATGTCAGTTTTATCACCATTTTTGAAAACTAGACTAACAAATCCTTTCTTTCATTCCACTGGAAAAATGCCTTGGATTAATGATAAGTTGAACAGATAAAAGAGTGCTTCACATAAAATAAATGAGCAGTACTTGAGCAGGTAAGTTGAAACACCATCAGGTCCTACAGTTTTCTTTAATTCCAGAGATATCAGTTTGTTGTAAATTTCTGCTTTACTAATGTTTATAACTGATAGACTGACAGAGAAAGGATAATCATATGACATACTACTACTATTCTGATAAGAAGAATAAACAGATGAAAAGTGGTTGGCGAAAAGATTGACAATATTTTCTCCATTATCTGCTGTAACTTCATTAAGATGCATTGTTGAAGGAATATTATTACATGACCTTTTAGAACTTAGATATTGCCAGAATTTCTGTGGATTGGAAGTAATACTTCATTCACAGTTGGAGACATACATTGTATAGCAAGATTTAGATTCAGACTTGCATTCATTTCTTAATTTTGAGAAATGCTGATAATCACTATTGAGACCTGATATTTTATATCGCTTGTGTGCTTTCTTCTTTTCAATAATCAGGGACTTCAATTTATGATTAAACCACTTTGGAAATTTGGGAGTCTTAAAATTCTGTATGGGGATGTAAAGTTCCATGCCATAATGTAGTACTGAATAGAAGGTTTCTACTGCTTTATCAATTGATACATTTTGAAACATCACCTTCCAGCTGAACTGTGACAGATAATAATTTAGTCCATTATAGTCACCATTTAAAAAGTCAAAATAAAAACTATCAGCAGGCAAGGAATTGTATAGCTCATTTATAGGTAAAGAAATCTGTAATGCTGGGTGGTGTCTATCGAGGGGGACAATGCTTTCATTACTAGATTATATTCAATGGAACTGGAGTTACTGAAAACCAAATCAAGAAAGTGATTCAGAAAATTTGGGATAGCATTAAACTGAATTAAAGAGAGATAAGAAAAAGTGTCTATAACTAAACTGGACTGCATAGTGTGGTTACCTTCTGACATAAGGCCAGAAGATGTTTCTTCATTTACTATCCAATTAAGATGTGGTATATTGTAGTCACCAACAATGAGCAATAAATGGTTGTCAAGATTTTGGACAGGAGACTTGGGTGGAATATATACAGCACCAATGATTAATTTTGTGGTGTTAAAAGTCAGGGACACAAACAACTGTTCAACTGTGTTAATGCACGGTATCAGAGTAGGTTTAAACCTCTTGCTAATACAGATCATTACCCCCCCATGGGATGCCTTCATACTCGTTAAAGAAGGCCTATCACATCTGAAAATTGAATACGTTTTGAGTCCGAGTTCCACATCACTAAATTCATCATTTAAGTTTGTTTTGGTTAATACCATGAAGTCATAGTCAACTAAACATGAAGAAATTTTAAGTTCAGTTAATTTGCTTCGAAGTCCATTTACATTTTGATAGTATCCTCTAAAGTATTCAACTAACCTTTATATTGATGTCTTTAGTACTTTCTTAGTGTAGTGTATCTGATTTCTGTGAAATGATTCCCTATCTACATTGTGCATTGTATTCCTGATATAAGTTAAACTTTCTAAATCTTTTTCTGTATCACTTAAGTTTTTGCCATTAGGATTAGCATCCCCCCTCATTTTCTTAATTAGTTTCCCGAGAGCATTTTACTAGATATTCTATTGAGAAGTTTACCAAACTTAGAGGTTCCTTTTCTGTTAAGGTGTAGCCCCTCTTTTCTAAAATCACTATCTCTAAGCCAACTATTACCATCGACAGAAAGGACATCTCCATTACGGCATAACCAGTCAAGAGTGGAGTTTACAGCATCTATATAGCAATAATCAACATCATGCCGATATAAAACGCCACTGAGACAAAACTTTGCCACTGGAAACCTCCTTTTTATCGCAGTAATAAGCCTATCAGTTTCAGCCATTATGTCACTAGGTGTTGAGAAATTATGAAGGTCATTTGTGCCAATATGAACTATCAGGGCTTCAGGATTTTCTTTAATACTGCCACTGTTTACATGTTCAGCAAGTTGACCCTCTCGTATGCCTGGACCAAAGAGAATGGCCTGGATAGCAGTACGCAACTCCCTCTTCAACTTCGGGTCCAACATTTCTTATCATCGAGTCTCCCACTATTACTGTAGGGCTTGTTTATGTACCGGTCGCCAACAGGATTTTTTTTTTGTCTTTTCGACACTGCAGCTGAGTCATGTTCTATGATTGCCTCATGATCATTACATTCTAACACTTGAAAACTGTTTTTTGTCACTAAATTACTATTTACAGAATCTTTAAATGCAACATGTTTCTGGTTAGGCCTAACATTCTTCGACGTAACCTCTTTAAAATCATTTTTGTATTGTCTCAGCATTTCAACATTATTTTGTTTAAAGTTCTTCAATTCCAGCAGAGCATTTTCTAGATCCGTTGATAACATTTTAATTATTTCATCTTTGGATGAGAGTTCAAGTTCCAGATCTCTTATTCTAAACCTCAAATGCGAGGAGTCCAAAGTGAGGTTTGATGATAATGACAGATGAGTATGAGGGTAATCTAAATTACCTTGATAGAAAACTACTTCTGATTAAATGTGAAGGGCAAATTTCTACAACAGAATATGAAAATAGGAAAGGCTAGGTTCTGTGGAAGTCAAAACATGGAACTGAAAAACTAGAAAAACTAGAAAACCTAGCAAAAGGAAGCTGTCATATGAAAATAAAGAGTCATACATAAGATTGGGCCAGTACCTCTGTTTCTAATATCCCTGTTAGAAAATTCAAAAGCATTAGTAGGTTGAATTATAACACACAAGAAACAATCCCAAAGTGGACAAGATCTCAGTCTACATCTCTTCTATTCTCTCTTATATGATCCTGTGACTGACTGTGTTCCTGCCTCTGCCTCCCATCCCCTCTCCCCCATATTAGATGATGCACAAAATTGTGAAATTCCACTTGACTTCCTTCTCTGCCAGTGGCTATAGAATACCTTTACACCTTTCCAAATGTATACAGCAATTTAAAATGAAAGGCTGAAAGAATTTGGGCTTGGTGGAAATTTAGTCCTACCTCTCTTTGCTGCAGATGGAACTGAATCAAAGAGGGGACATACAATATTCTTTGACAACTACTTTACATCCCTGAAATTGGTAAGACATCTGGATTCAAAGGGAATAAGTGAAACAGGGACATTTCAAGAAAACCCGGCAGAGAATTGCCCCCTTCAGAGAAAGGCGAACAGGAAAAAGGAGGGGATAATATGACTGCAGGAGTTTTGGTGGTGTGTTGCTGGTGCACTGGAATGACAAAAGGGGAGTTAGGGATTGGAATAACTTACCAAGGGAGATGCTCAATATATTTCCAATTTCTTTGCAATCATTTAAGAAAAGGCTAGGAAAGCAACAGATAGGGAATCTGCTACCTGTGCGACTGCCCTAAATGCAGATCAGGATTGATTGATTGAATGATTGATTGATTGATTGATTGATTGATTGATTGATTGATTGCAGGTACGAACTAAATTAAATGGAGATAAGTGGTGCGTCAAAGTGGTCCAGCATAAAAAATTTATGCAAAGTGTCTGTAGGCCTTTGCTGGCAAGATGTAGTGTTTACAGTGCACTATGTCTTCTGATATGGGCTAGAATAAAATTGTTACTTTCACTGACCTGTCTCAGTCTTATACTTGGCTTTGACAATATGAAAGTGGCTGAGGTATGAGTGACGCTAGTAATGCCATTCCTTATGCAGCCAGTCCCTGCTGTGAATGGTGTGAAGATGTCGCTCATAGGGTCGGTTGGTGCATGCATTTCAGTTGGCTTGGCAGACTGATGTGCAATAGCAACTTCTGGCTCGGTGAGGAAAGCAACGGGAAGCTACCTTATTCCTCATTTCCCTAGTATGCCTCTTCAGTGACACCTAGGCCATCTATGACAGCTAATGGTGAACCTGTTGAGGATCCAACCAGCCTTTGGGCTGAATACCCAACATACATAAAGCTTCTGTACCGCAATGAAGGCTGTTCAAGTCCTATAGTGGCATCCGAAGAGTGGATCAGCTTGACCAGTGTGGACTTCACCTGAAATGCTTCTGTGGATATCATAATCAGTAAATACATAAATGTAAATAGCGTATACAGTGCGCCCTTCCCGCGTCCAGGTACGACACAATAAAATTTTCCTGACTGCCAGATGTAATCTCAGGGTATTTCTTCTTATGAGAAAAATATCTAATTTTTCTTCTTAGGCTTAGATTAACGTGAATTCTGAGAAAAGACAGGGAATGCACGCGACAATGATCGATGAACATCTCCATCTTATCGCAATCTTGAGTAAATCAATCATTCACTGCATAAATTCGACGTAAATTACATGATAAATATCTTAACAACTAAGTCTATCTACAATCAACCTCTACAAGTTATCACTCACTTGATAAATAAAAAATAATAACAGAAGACATTTATTAAATGAAGCACAAGTGAAAGAATAGAGAACTCGAATTGTCATGAAATTCCATCATCGATGAATAAAATCAGTTATAATTCACAATATTTTACATCTAAGTCAGTGCTGGCTTTATAAAAAAAAATATATATAAACTGAATCCATTGGTTCTGAAATGAACTTGTGTTTCTTAACATATTATTATGTCTGAGATTTAAATCAGTCATTCAATTACTGTGTAAATATTAATATATTAGTTAGCTTGCAAGAAAGTTCATGATTCAAATCAATCACAATAACATAATGACATTGAAGTTTAAAATGAAATATTTCCTTATAATTGCTAAATTTCCTGTTTATGCAATCTGAACTCGTTGTTAAATTTGTTCTCTGGCGTAGAAATATTTTCTGACGATTGACGGGCTAAGGTTACTATCCCTATTGCCTACCAAAATCTAGTCTCCTAACATCCTAGCCTATCATTTGAAATACCAGATAAATTATTAATCATCACTCAAAATATAAAATAACCTACAACACTTCTAATTAAATAATTCTTAATTTGCTACTATAAGGCTCAATATGTCATAAGACACAAATATTTTAACATCAACAGCTGTATTTGACATTATGGTAACTCTCTAATCTCAACTATGCATGTAAATCCACCATTCATACCTTACTTTGTGTTATTCCCACGGCGTATTTCCTTCCTTGTGCTTGCATCGCTTATTTGATCCAAACACGAATATCTTAACTTTTATTGACCATATTTACGTCTTATAATCACCTAAATTCACATTACTATTCTCAAATTACTTCACATAACTTCTTTCTCAACGATTAAACCTTTAAACAATTGCAGGTCATCATTATCAATACGGTACCATATTTCATTACTCATAACCTCTTTCAACATAAATGCGATTACTAAGAAGTACTATTCTTCTTTACATAAATACTTCCTTAAATGGATCAGTTCTCTTCTCGTATTACGATGCTTAACCTTAAATATTTCAATCATGCATCTAGTAACATTATTTGACAAGGAATAACTCGGATATATATCGCACTTCTTCTCATATGATCCACTTATGACGTAATCCTTGCCTGAATGGTTTCACGAGACCCGTAACTGATATTTAACATTCGCAAATCCTTATATTCAGCTGTTTGATACTTTACCTTCATTCATGTAATCTTAATTACTATGATAATCTATTTATTTTATGCATAGCCAATTCCCACAAGATATCGATCTCATTATATACCGTATCAACAAAATATACATAACACACATCACTTCACTGTATCACTTGCACTTCTAAGTATTCCACACTTAAATAATACTTTATACTATATGCATATGCCTAGCTAAATTAAGAATTAAAATATTTATAGTAAAAACTTAGCTCGTCATTCATCAGGTAAGCCGTCAGTAGCTCTCTTTCTGCGTCACATGGCTGGTCAAACTGGCCACGGTCTGAGGTTCGGTGGGGATCCTCCTCTCACATTAGGTATGGTCAGCGGGCTGGATCATATCTCCCTCCAGGTTGGTCCATCTCAAGTTTAGCAAGACATCTTCTTCATGGTACAACTGTCAATATTATCAAACAAGTTTGACTAGTAAGCATTCATTTTGATAATTTCTTAGAATAATATTCTCCCTTTTAAATATTCTATTTGTTTTTCTTTGCGCTATAGCCAATCAATTATGTATATTTGTATAGAATCTTCGGTCTTGTCTTATAGCAATCTACTATTTCAAATTATTTGTCTCCTGAAAATTCAATTTGTTCCTTAATTCTTTTTCTTAAGGAATGATTCTTTTGTATCTTTCTCTTTCTTCAACACTTCTAGATAATGAGTTCCGATGAGTTGCTAATCTTGCGTATCGACTCTATCGACAAATGTATTTAAATTAATACTCATATATTATGCCGTCCTTATATTTTTTTACTGTGCTATAGCAAGTATCTTGCCATCTTTTCTTATTTTGGAGCGGTAATTCTTCAAATTCCGCTGTAGTCGTGATTATTCCTCTCTTCCAGCGCAATAATAGCGAGTTGCTTCCTATCGCCTTGGGTTCAATTTTTCAAGTATGTATGTTAATAATATAAAAAAATCTTGTTTTTTTGAAACAATTCACCTGACATTGCTCTGTTCTCCACCGCCTTTTAAAAATAGACGACCCAAGTTAGTCATGGCCTCCTAATGTATTCATATCTCAAGATTCTCTTGTATACAATCTGGGCCTGTGTGGTCTATACCTTTTCTGGACGCCATTTTGTAATACATCCAAAAATGCAATGGGCACGACAGTATTGTGATAAGTCTGTAGTGGAAATTGTAGGTGCAATTGGATAAGGTAATCCAACTCTCTAACACTGCCTAGCTTGCAACATTATTGTACAATATAATGCTGAGTAACTAGCATTGTTATACTGACCTGACTGCATAGCGTCTGATATATCGGATGGCCTGTGTGAATAAAACTATCATTTGTGTGAACATTTTGACTGTTGGAATATGTTTCTGCAATTATTAATAGCAGAAATGTGTAGATAAATTGAAATAAAATAAAAAATATAACATTTTGCACCAATGGGTTAACGTATGCCATACACCAATGACAGGTTGTGAATGTACAGAATTAGTCTACTGTTAAAGTTTGGAACATCACCTGCGATCAACATTGCACAAGAAGCGGCAAAGATTTCTGAAGATGCCTCCCATCATTTTGCAGGATAATGCTCCAATGCATGTCGCACAACCGGTGGATGATTTATAGGTATGCTTGATGGGGCTGGAAAGTGATCTATCATCCCCCATATTCCTCAGACTAAAACTTCTGTGATTTTGATTTTATAGCTAAGATGAAGGAACTGCCTTGTGGCATCCACTTCTGAACTGTTCCTGAAGTTCTGCGGGTGACAGACCGCTCATCAAGAGAACAGGTGCTGCTACACGGATACTATGGCTTCCACATTCCTGACAATGGGTTCTACACATTACTGGGAACTACAGTAAGGGGCTGTAGACGTTTCATCAGGGTATCTGTTTGTTTTGTATCAGTTGTAATTAATTGTTACTACTAATCAAAAAACAGCTCTCAAGTTTAGATACAGTACAATTTCACAAGATCTACCTAGGAAGCTGTGTGGTATGAAAATCAGCGACAGCTTATTAGATTTTCATGAAATAAAATACCAAAAGAATATTTCAAGATCACTGTTTAAATGAACATTTGGACATTATTTTGGCTCAGTTAAAAAGCAGATTTGTGAGTATGAGTACCCTTGAAAATCATTTGACTCTTCTAAATTCTGCTTCTGATGAAGAGATTCATAATGCAACAGTAGTTTTGTAAAATGAATACGAGTAAGACTTCCCTATTAAATTCCCAGACCAGGTAGTGGATTTCAGAAATGCTCTGATAAAAATAAATTCCCTTGACAATTGCTGTAGCTGACTTAACAACTATCAAATTCTTGTCAAATTCAAGTCAATCACTACTGATCTGCATTAGTAGTAGTTAATTCAGTTGTAACTGCAAGTGTCCCAGACTCTTCCTGTTACTGTCTCTTCTGCCAAAAAATAAGTTTCCAAAACAAAACTTATGTACGAAATGGTATAACACAAGACAAACTCAATGAAGTCAGCCTTTTCAGCATCAAATGTGAAATGGTTAGAATCACTTATGCCAGTGAAATCATCAATACCTTTGTTTCCTGGAAAGCATGCCTAGTGGTAAAGTTTCATTAGACTCTAATGTGAGTACAGTAAAGTAAAAAATATATAAAAAGAAAAGACAGAAGCACATACTGTATTTATTTACAAAGTACTTTGATCCCTAGAGAATATATTTCATAGTGTATTAATTAATGTTTTGTAATCTTAAGATAATTTATATATACATATTTATATTTTCCTTTATTTATGTCGCACCGACACAGATAAATCTTATGGCAACGATGGGACTGGAAAGGCCTATAAGAGGGAAGGAAGCAGTTGTGACCTTAATTAACATTCCACCCCAGCATTTGCCTGGTGTGAAAGTGGGAAATCACGAAAAACCATCTTCAGGGCTGCCGACAATGGGGTTCGAACCCACTATCCCCCGGATGCAAGCTCACAGCTGCGCGGCCCCTAAACACATGGCCAACTCACCCGGTGGTTTATTTTATATATATAGCTTGTATGTGCTGCAGTTACACTAGAACGGCTAAGAATCTTAGATTACTAGAACAGCAGTAAAGGGTCATTTTGGCCCATCATAAGAAATGCTGGGAAATGTTCAAATTAGAACTCTATGAGAGATGTATTTTCTTCTATTGTGTTTCCACAAATGTAATTTACACACAAAGAATTGACATTAGTGTATAGACCTTTCATATTACTGATTGACATATGAATAATTACAAACAACTGCATAATGTTTCTCTTTCTCTAACAATTTTTCCCAGTATTAACCAATTGAACTCCTTTTCTTAGTCAGTCACCCACATTGCAACAATTATACATTTTTAGAAATACTTCAAGAAAATTAAAAACAACCTAAACTCATTTAGCACACACAACTTCTAGTTTTAGTGCACATTTTCTGCACACTGCTTTGAGGCACTTGCTGCAGGTATCTCTAGACTTGTTACCTTTACACGGACCAACTTGCGACTTCTTCCTTTAGCTTCCTCCTCTTGTTGTTGCCCTTGCTCGTTCCGTCTTGTTGGTTTACTTGTCAGATGGAGGATGAACTTCTGCTTTTTATTGCTACCCATTACTTGCTTGTAAATGACTCAAGCATTAACAGCTGTTAGATCTAGGATGTTGTAAAAGACATTAGCCACCTCCGTTTTATATATATAAAAAACTTTGTTTTCCTTTGAAGACTTGTTTCCTTTTTTTCTTCAGATATTCAGGGTTCTTTGTAATAAAGAGGTCACCATGTTTTAAAATCATAAATCTCATCAGTGATATTTTGCTCTTCAGACTTTCAAGTTTAGCTTGATTTCATTATCAAATTTGGTCCACAGTATAGATTCTGTCATGTCTGTTTAGTTCTCTTTTTACTCATATTATACTAAAGTCTCTGTCACAGGGCAAAAAGGAATGACCCCTCACTTGTTAGTATTGTTCAATTTTTAAATTTTTTTAATTACTGTTAAAGCTGTCAACAGGTGAGGGCAGGTTCTTATTTTGCCCCGATCAGTTATCTGGATAAATATGTAGCTCAGTAAACTGTGAAGGAGTATTAAAAATTTCAAAAGAAATGAACACATATCATTAATTGGTCCTTTCCTTGCTGTTCCCTCATGATAGACAAAAGGCTTAGCTTTATTTTGCTTAATATCGTGCACACAAAATACATTTTCAGACAGCCACCTTAAGTAAAATGTTTCTTGTACTGGAATTTTTGGCAACTGTATGTTTTGCATAAAATTAAAACTGATAGAAAAAAACTTGATCATTTTCCTTATCAGAAGCATCCTTTTATATGAGATCTTAGAACTTATTTAATTTTCCACAGTGAACATCAAGTAGAACTTAATTTTCAGCCCCAGTTCTTCACAAATACAAGTGTTGATTGGAGGCCTCCCAAATGAAAATTGTAATTTTCTTTGAATTAATTAAAATGTATGGATAGCTGACATTCTCACTTGAATGTTTCCCTTTGAATAACCTGTTTAATGCTAAGTTTGGGGTCAAGGTACTCAGTAGGTTTCCCAAGATAATGTCTTGTTTTAATTGGGAAGCTTTTTATATGCTGTTGTATTCTAAGATTGGTTTGTTCAGAAAATGTCTCCTTGACATGCTGTCCCCTCTTATCTACAGGACTGTTTCCAATAACCTTTAAGGCCTTAATTCTCTCTACACATTTTTTTTCACTGTGTGCAAAGATAAGAATGGCTTCAAACATACTTCTTGCTGGGCAAAGCCTACCATAGCATGGTTTTTGAAGGCCTTCGAGTTGATTCATGGATCTCCTTTTCGAGGCCAACATTGTTGAATTTTGTGGGTATCGATTAATAACTGGAGGTGTTGGTCTTGTTCAAATGTCTGCCTGGTGTTCTTCACTTATGATGATGGTTACTCAATTCCTCTTGCATCTGAAACAAACAACTTATTATAAGCTAGGCCTATAACCTTCTGGACAGGGTGCAATACAACAGAGATCAATATAATGCCATAAAAAGTAACCTTTGTGGTTTAGTAATTCAATAAGTTGATGTTAGAAACGTGGTACACCTATATGTGATGTGACAAGTCAGAAAATTAATTTTTACTAGCTTACAGTATCACTGTAATATTTATGGTATAAAAGCATAATAGTCAATAATTTTACCTACATGGTAGTCTGGTAGTTTTTTCTGCAACAGTCCTTCCTTTGTAGTCCTCATGTTCCTATCCTTCTTAACCTAATCATTTTAGTCCTGTTTCTTTTCCACAAACTTGGATCACATTTTCTCTTCTCACCGACCTGTTCATGAATATTGTCTTCTTGTTTGTCCATTTAGCTGTCTAACTATAATGTTATTCAACACACCAGTAGTATAGGTTATTAAAGCATAACATTCAACAGACAATGAACAACTCTGTGTCAGCTGATTACCAGTGCACTGCATGTCAGACAGCTGACAGTTGGCTGTTGGTGGTTGGTGCTTAAAAGGGCTCAGTTCAGAATTGAGTTCACTTTAGCATATAGCTAGTTCAAACCACTGCGTGTATCACAGACTCTGATGAATGGACTGATGCCATTGTAGGTCTAGCATGAAAAGAAGTAAATTTACCTCAGAATCTCTAGAAAGCCTTAATCTCATTTTCTGATTTAAAAAAAAACTCAAACCCTTTTAGCATCAACCAATCTTACCACTAACATACGTACTTTCCCTTACATCCTTACTACTACCCCTAATTATGCTCTGTCGTGAACTGGAATTCAGGACAGGTTTAGGACTTGGGTTTGAATAACAGATTAGCAAAACTTAAGAAACTTATATTCTTTTTATGCTTCTGACACCTTTTAACTTCATAGTCTCTCTTCAAGTCTTTACAATATATACAAAGGTATTTCTCACTAGTTAGATACTTAGCTCGGAGGCCTAAGAGATCTTCATTCTTCTTTTCTTCTCTCTTCTGCGCTGGCATCCCTTGGAACCCTCTGCTGCTGCAGTAGTATAGGTTATTAAAGCATAACATTCAACAGACAATGAACAATTAAGGAATGATTGCTGGTCTATTTTCTGCCTGAGCTACAGAAACTCCACCACCTAACTGAATATCGGTGTAGAAACCCTGTGACTGTCCACTGACAAAGTCACACTTAAGTTCAAGAGCCTACTACTGCTCTGACTTGCTAATACCTTTAGCTAACTCTACAACACACACTTGTAGCTCTACCGGCACTCTTAATAGGCATCTCTGGCCATCCATCTACCAGCTCACGCACGGACAGCGTCTCCAACTGACACTCGAAAAAGCCCCTTGTTTACAAAAATCCCAGTTTATATATCTCTAGGAAAGTCCACTTGGTTACCTCTCACTACAACTACCCGTATACGTCACAGTAACACTGTTCTCTGATTGGTTCCTTCGTATGGAATCCTCCCGTCATGTTGAAATTCTTAGGTTTAAATGTTGGAACTCTGCATGTTCCAGAACATTTTGTAAACTTGCTGTTTTGTTCCTCACTAGGCATAAGTGACACCAATATCGTACATTTCCACTATTATTACTTGACCTATGTCCTCAGACCATATGAACTACACTTCTTCTGCTCTCAAATGTACACAACATGTCTTTTTTAAGATTGCCTCACTACCAGGCTTGCTACAAACTCCAACTCAATGTAGAATATTCCAGACCTCTACATTTAAAATGCTCTTTCTTTTACTTAACATTATTTATTCCAAACACCATTGTTTATGAATTATACAGGTTCTCCTATAATATCCTTTTATACTGTATGTATTCTATATACCTGCTACTCTTCACATTACAGGCTTTGTACCTTGGAGGTCACAGAATCGAATACCATTCAAGTCCGTTCCTTCATATGCGGCATGCACGTTGTGAACCCCACTCATGACAGCTCATAATCATTTACAATCCTGTTAATATGATTACCCCCAACAAAGATCTTTACTGATATTAACACCTTGGTACTTACGATTATCCCCATGAGTAATCTACTTTCACTCCATCAGCACACTTATTAAAACTAAGAAGTACTTTCTCTCTTAGTGAAACTTACAATCTGACTTACTTTTCACTCCATTTATCATCATAACATTGCCTCCTGTGCATCTCGTACCATTGTCAAGGACTTTTTGCGGTCACTCACAACCCTGTAACTTATTTACAACTCTATATAATGTAACATCATCTGCAAAAAGCCTTATTTGAGATCCCAGTTCTTCACTCCTATCATTTTTATACAGGGTATCTCAAAACTTTTGGGTCAAATTGAAACAGGTGTGGTGGGTCTGCAACCGATTATATTGAGATAGGGAACCAATTGTAGAAATGCATATTTATTGTGCTATGGACATACACAGCATACACTGCAAAACAACAATGTAGCTCATAGTAATTGTTTAAAGTGATGACCACCAGTCTCAAAGCATGGGAACAGTGCATGAAGTTCTGCCACACTCTCTCAAAGATCCCTGGTGTCTGTTGTACCATGAGACAGGCAGCTTGGATCCTAGCAAGCAGGTCTTCATCTGTTTCTAGGGGGTTTCATCTACCAATGACTTGACATAACCCGAGAGGAAAAAGTCCAGAAGTGTGAGATCTTCGATCGCACCAGCCATGGGACAGAATCTCCCCTTCCAATCCAACGATGAGGGTACGTGTTGTTCAGGTGCTCATAGACATTAACATCAAAGGGATATAATATCTGTTCCGCCAGTATACTCTCCACACTGTATCCTTCGAAGTGTGCGTTTCACTGACAAGTTGATGGGTGCTTATTACTGGGTGGTCAACCACGCGATTCAACACCATCTCCTCAAAGTCTGGTGCTTGGACATGTCTTTGGTGGGAACCTTGGCCGGCTCTCTGTGGCTTGAACGATCCCGTCTCTCGTAAGTTGGTATGAATGGAGATAAACTTCTTCCAATTAGGACGACGCCTGTTGGGAAAGCATTCTCTGTACATTCGTGCTGCTTTACGGGCACCACATCCTGCCGCACTGTACACTAAATGCATGTCTGTCAACTCTCGTGACAAGTAACGTTACATCTTTGAGTACGTATCATACACTGAACACAGTAACATACCACACCATGGACACATCACAAGCTGTCTGATGCAACGGACAACTGACACCAAGGATAGTGGTGTGCGTGCGGCACAGGTTAATGTCTCAGGTGTAAGGCTTTTCAGGCGTTCGCTCTATTAACCAGCGTTTTGTCTTAGGTCTGACACTAGACTCATCAGAGTGGGATGTGTCACACCCTACTCACTGTCACTGGGGTGTATGCAGGTGAACGTCATCGTCATCATGAGGTCATTTCATTCCCACCACAATAGGGTGGGCGGGCCATCAGCTCAACAAAGGAGCTCTTCGGCCATATGGGAACACAATAAGCAGTAAAAGTGAAATGGAGAAGGCATGTGTCGTACACACCGAAAAGGGAAGAGAGTAAGTGAATTGGCGCAGGGAGACCGTGACAACAAGCCGGGACCCAGGGAGGAGCCGCAAAGCACCCGATCGAGCGAACCCCCGCAAACACCATAGGGAAGAGGGACAAGAAATTTATTGACAGAGCAAAGTATCCCGGGCGCGCATTACAGAAAAGTAAAGGTGTTACATAAACAGTGAGTTATACAAAAATGACAGAGAACTATGAAAGAGAGTGTTACAGAGTGTGAGGCGGGGCAGGTTGGGGGTACGGTGGGATAGTAGTGAAAGAAGGACAAGAGGGGTAAGATTGGAGGAGGAAATAATAGAGAGTGGTGGTGATATTGGTGACGGAGGTGGCAAGTAGACGGAGAAGTTCTAGAAAGGAAAGAGGCGGTGGGCTGGAAAGTAGTTGCGGAACAGGAGGGTAAATAGCGTGCGACGGGGGGTCGGGTGGTGGTGTTGGTCGAAAACGTGGAGAGGGGGGAGGGGAAGGTGATCGCGCGGCGCGGGGTGGTGAATGAGAAGGCTCCACACGATAAGTCCGCCGGTGAAGATGGACGCCGTTGTTGAGCAAGTGTTGGACGTCTTCATTGGTGGGAAGCTGAAGGCGAACAATGTACGTCGGCCCATGGACGTTGAAGATGCAGAAAACTCGCCATGCCGGGATGCCTGCCTGATGGAGGTCGAGCAGGAGGTCGTGCTCAGTAATAGCAGGGTGAACGCCACGAAGAACACAGCTGAATGATGAAGACGGGTGATGTACCGTAGTAGCGCCAGACTCTCTGACAGAGGCTGGCTGAGTGGCGCTGGCAGTAGCAACGGAGTCGGCAGGGGGCTGCTGGGGTCTCATAAGAGTCGTAGATATGGAGGAGACGGTGGGAGACATCAACGGAGAGGAATGACTAGACGTAAGAGTGGGGGTGGAAGAAGATGGGGAAAGATGAACGGAAGCGGTGACGGTAGTGGTAGTAATAGTAAGAGTAGGTGAAAGATGTTGGACGGGAGTCGTGAGGGGAGCAGCGGTAGAAAGAGGGAGGGGAGACGGTACAGAGAGAGGGAAGTCAGGATCATTGGCCAGGTGCTGTAAAATATGGGCAGGAGTAGGAAGAACTTGATGCGGGACATGAAAGATCAGTAAGTCGCCGTGAACAAGGGCCAAAGATGCCAGTTGCATATCGCGAAAGAAGACCACAATATCAGGAGACGGCTGGCCAGAGAAAGCATCCTGGAGACGAAGTACCACTCGAACGTCAGCCCCGGTGTCACAAAGCCACTTGCGACTTGCGGCGGGGGAATAGGCAGTGTCCACATTCTTCACGAGACAAGAGGAAGACATGGTGGGGAGGTGACAACCAACTAGACGTCTGCCCGTTTGCTTGTTCTTGGGCCGGCTGAGGATGCGACATATGTGGACATACGAAGAGATCGATGTATGCAGGTGAACTTATCAGAAGCCCTTATAAGAGGCACAGTCTGATAACTGCATACGGGAGATAAATCTCCACAATGGAATTATTGCCCGCCTAGCAATTCCGAATGGAAAATTCTAAATTCCCACGGAGGGAATTAGATATTTTTCACTAATAGAGCATGTCAAAAACATATCAGATGTAAGGCTTTTCAGGCGTTTGCTATATTAATCAGTGTTTTGTCTTAGGTCTGACACTGGACTCATCAGAGTAGAATGTGTCAGACCCTACCCACTGATGCTGGGGTGTATGCAGGTGAATTTTCCATTTGGAATTGCTAGGCGGGCATTAATTCCATTGTGGATATTTATCTCCCATATGCAGTTATCAGACTGTGCCTCTTATAAGGGCTTCTGATAAGTTCACCCGCATACACGCTAGTGTCAGTGGGTAGGGTCTGACACATCCCACTCTGATGAGTCTAGTGTCAGACCTAAGACATAATGCTGGTTAAGAGAGCAAGCGCCTGAAAAGCCTTACATCTGATATGTTTTTGACATGCTCTGTTGGTGAAAAATATCTAATTCCCTCCATGGGAATTTAGAATTTTCCAACAGGTTAATGTGCCGGTGTGATGCATGTGCTCATCACATGACACATGTGCTATGAGCTAAGTTGTGTACAGTACGTCTGTTTGGTGGTCAGGGGTGTGTGCTGTTCATCACCCGTTGCCTGTTCCACTGTACAACAGGCACCTCGGATCTTTGCGAGAGTGTGCCAGAACTGCTTGTGCCATTGCAATACTTGCATTGTATAACACAATAAATATGCATTTCCGACCATTGGTTCCCTATCTCAATATAATCAGTTGTGGACCCACTATCACCTGTTTCAATTTGACCCAAAAGGTTTGAGACACCTCGTATATAAGAAAACATAAAGGTCCAATAATATTGCCTTTTGGGACCCCTCTTTTAATCATTACAGATCAGATCTCTGAGGTTATTTTTTCTTGAAATTTGGCCACCCATTTGGTCACTCTTTTGTCTAGTCCAATAGCCTTTATTTTAATCATTAGCCTTGGACAGGTCAATTGTGACGCAGTCCACTTGACCTCCTGAATCTAAAATGTCTGCTATATCTTGCTAGAATCCTGCAAGTAGAGTGTCACTCAAATAACTTTTCCTGAACTCGAATTGCCTTCTGCCAAACCAGGTAGTAATTTCATAAAATGTCTAATATAATAACAAAAACTGCTTTATCAGAGTGTACATGCAACATATGTCAAGTTGACTGGCTTGTAATTATCTGCTTTATGTTCAGCACCCTTTCTTTGTAGGCTACCCAGGGGATAGTGTAGCAATGCTCCATTTATTTGGTACAGCTCCTTTATTCAAACCATAATGAAATAAGTACTTCAGATGTGGTACTATATCTCAAGCCATTGCCATTCAATCAATCAATCAATCAATCAATCAATCAATCAATCAATCAATCAATCAATCAATCAATCAATCAATCAATCAATCAATCAATCAATCAATCAATCAATCAATCAATCAATCAATCAATCAATCAATCAATCAATCAATCAATCAATCAATCAATCAATCAATCAATCAATCAATCAATCAATCAATCAATCAATCAATCAATCAATCAATCAATCAATCAATCAATCAATCAATCAATCAATCAATCAATCAATCAATCAATCAATCAATCAATCAATCAATCAATCAATCAATCAATCAATCAATCAATCAATCAATCAATCAATCAATCAATCAATCAATCAATCAATCAATCAATCAATCAATCAATCAATCAATCAATCAATCAATCAATCAATCAATCAATCAATCAATCAATCAATCAATCAATCAATCAATCAATCAATCAATCAATCAATCAATCAATCAATCAATCAATCAATCAATCATATGCAGTCAGGGCTGTTGCCCAGGTGGCAGATTCCCTATCAACTGTTTACTTAGCTTTTCCTTAAATGTTTTCAAAGAACATGCAAATTTATTGAACATTTCAATCAATCAATCAATACTGATCTGCATTTAGGGCAATTGCCCAGGTGGCAGATTCCCTATCTGTTGTTTTCCTAGCTTTTTCTTAAGTGATTGCAAAGAAATTGGACATTTATTGAACATCTCCCTTGGTAAGTTATTCCAATCCCTAACTTCTCTTCCTACAAATGAATATTTACCCCAATTTGTCCTCTAGAATTCCAACTTTATCTTCATATTGCAATGTTTCCTACTTTTAAAACACCACTCAAACTTATTCATGTACTAGTGTCATTCCACGCTATCTCTCCACTGACAGCTTGGAGCATACCACTTAGTCGAGTAGCTCGTCTCCTTTCTTGCAAGTCTTCTCAGCCCAAACTTTGCAACATTTTTGTAACGCTACTCTTTTGTCGAAAATCACCCAAAACAAAGCTAGCTTTTTTCTTTGGATTTTTTCCAGTTCTTGAAACAAGTAATCTTGGTGAGGGTCCCATACACTGGAACCATACTCTAGTTGGGGTCTTACCAGAGACTTACATGCCCTCTCCTTTACATCCTTACTACAACCTCTAAATACCCTCATAATCATGACTAGTGATCTGTACCCTTTATTTACACTCCCATTTATGTGATTACCCCAATGAAGATCTTTCCTTATATTAACACTTAGGTATTTACAATGATCCTCAGAAGGAACTTTCATCCCATCAGCGCAGTAATTAAAACTGAGAGGACTTTTCCTATTTGTGAAACACACAACCTGACTTTTAACCCCGTTCATCAATATCAAGGTCATTTTGCAGTTTCCCTTGATAATTTATTCCATTCCCATACTTGTCCTATAAATTAACATTTGCCACAATTTGTCTTCTTGAATTCCAACTTTATTTTCATATTATGATCTTTCCTACTTTTAAAGCTTTGCTGAAGCTTATTCGTCTACTAATGTCATTCCACACCATCTCTCCACTGACAGCTTGAAACATACCACACAGTTGCACATCTCATCTCCTTACTCCCAAGTCTTCCCAGCCCAAAGCTTGCAACATTTTTGTGACTGTAGACTATTACTGCAGGCATCTATATTTAACTGTATCAGTGAGATTTTTTTAATTTATGGAGTTCGAGATGATATAAATGGAGACTGAAACAGCTGTGAATTTATTTTACTTATTTCCTTTGTATTAATTCAATTACTAAATTACTAAATGAAGCATATTAATGATTACAATATGCAGTAAGTTGAAAATTGACTGAAGAAGGTTTATATGAAAAAGTATGATTATCTGCATGGATCTCTAAGACTAGCTAAAGTACCCATTCTTTGTATGGATTTATGGAGAAAGGATTAAAGTGGTTAAAAGAATTGGTGGCATTAAGTATAAGTGTGACTTACAACACACTTTTGTGGACAATATTTATGTCCTCATCGGATACACACACATATATATACTAGCAAGATACCCGTGCTTCCCTACGGTATTATAATGAAATTTATAATTGAATGCTTATTGTTTTAGATATATAATCCGCCGAAATTCGCTATCAGACTCGTTTTCTGCGAGATTCCGCCAAAATTCGCGATCTGAATCGTTTTTTGACATTACGGTAACGTTCCTCCTATTTTTCAATCTTTTTTCCAGTAATCGATTTCGTAATTCCCGGGCTAGGTCCAGTAATTCTACCCGGTCAGTTGGGTCCCTAAATCTTTACCATCTTTTCCTATAAGCATTTTTAATATGGATCAAATCCTTCAGGAGATCCGGCGTGGTGTCGTCTTGGGTGCCTTAGCGGTACTGAACCCGCGGCCGGACTGCATTCTTAGTCATTACCCGTCCAGGACCCGTTTCCAGCACGGTCCGCACATTTGACGACGGTTCAGAATATTATTATTATTATTATTGTTATTATTATTATTATTATTATTATTATTATTATTATTATTATTATTATTATTATTATTATTATTATTATTATTATTATTATTATTATTATTATTATTATTATTATTATATATTCCGGACCCCACAGCAAGATGCAAGACCGCTACTTGGCGGTAAATGACATCTGCTGCCATTGTCATTTTTGACAATATGACCAGCACCATTGTCGCGCGTAGGCAAGTGTGCCGGATTTCTGGCGATACGAATGACATACTTCCGTGCATTATTGACCTTATTATAGAGGTGAACAATTTGACGGTCAATCTCATTTCTATCGTTTATTTCAAATGTGTTTACATTTTTATTTATATGCCAGGAGAATCTACTGTAATCTAAGAACGTTCTTCGAAGGAAAATATGGCTGTTGGAAACGAACCCCAGGAAAGATAAAAAATGATCGGTTTACGATCAGAATAAGTACATCGAAAATCTACAGCCTGTTTCCAGTCTTTCAATAGGGTCAGGAATGGAATGAATAAAGCCCCATCTAGCTGCGACAATAGGAATTATGCCGGCTGCAGTAGTACTCCCCTGGGGCAATGATCGATGAAGGACAAATGAAATGAAATATTAGACAGTGTTCCTGGAATGAATGATGACAGGGAAAACCGGAGTATCTGGAGAAAACCCTGTCCCGCCTCCATTTTGTCCAGCACGAATGCCACATGGAGTGACCGGGATTTGAACCATGGAAACCAGCTGTGAGAGGCCGGCGCGCTGCCGTCTTAGCAACAGAGGCTCCTTATAAGTACATTATGAACAGTAAAATCAATTGGTCTCACCTCCTTTTACACCTCACCGCCGTTAAGTTTATTTACACCGCCCCCCCCCCCCCAATATTAAAGGAAGGCGTGTTTCTTTATGTTTAAAGGAGATTCCAAACACCAATGTTCACCTCTATTACTTTCAGTTTTGAGATATAAGTATCCCCATAAAAATAATTCACTTTTTTCAATTCACTTTTTTCACTTCCTTTCACACTCCCCCCCCCCCCCCGCCAAGTGAATTTCCGGCAAAAAATACTTGTTTCTTTAATAGTAAAGGATCTTCTAAATACCAATTATCATGACTCTAACTTCTTCAGTTTTTGATTTATGTGTCCTCATGAAAGGAATTCAACTCCTTTTCACTCCCGCCCCCCAAGATGGTTTCCCCCCCAAAATGCGTTTTTTTGTTTTTTGTTGTTGTTTTTAAAGGAGATCCAAATACCAATTTTCACGTCTGTAACAACTTTAGTTTTTATTAGATATATGTATTCTAATACAATTAAGTCATTTAATTTTTCAATTCTTTCACCCCCCCCATTTCACTGGATTTTCCGAGAATATATCTTTCTTTACTTTTAAAGCAGATTCCAAATATCAAATTTCACGTCTGTAACGTCTTCATTTTTGAGATATCAGTAGCGTAATTAAAATAATTCAACACCATTTTCAGTCACTTTTACCCCCCCTCCACCCAAGTGGTAATTTCGAAAACTAAAAATACACGTTTCTTTATTTTTAATAGAGATAAAAAATACCGTTTTTCACCTCTGTAAGTTGTTAAGTTTTTGAGATATACTGCAGATGTTCTCATTTTGAAATTTCACCCCTTTTTAGTTCCCATTAAGTGGAGTTTCCAAGAACAAACCCCCTATGTTTCTTTATATTTACAGGAGATTCCAAATACCCACTTTTTACGTCTGTAATATCTTACGTTTCTCAGATATTCTGTAGATATTGTCTTTCAAAAAATTCACCCCACTTTGTCACTCCTGTTTAACTGCCATCAATTGGATTTTCCAAAAACAAGAAATACGTGTTTCTTTATTTTTAAAGGAGATCCCATACGCAAAGTTTCAGTTCTGTAATATCTTCAGTTTCTGAAATATATGTATCCTCATTAAAGGCATTCACCCTTTTACACCCCTCTTATAGCGATTTACAGAAAACAAAAAAATATGTATTCCTTTATTTTTAAAGGAGATTCTAAATACCAATTTTTACATCTGTAAACTTTTAAAGTTTTAAGATGTAGGCACACTCATTTTAAAAATTCACCCCTCTTTTCACCCCCCCCCATTATTTGGATTTTCCAAAAACAAAAACATACCTGTTTCTTTATTTTTAAAGTACATTCCAAATACCAATTTTCAGGTCTGTAATATCTTCAGGTTCCGAAATATAAGTAGCCTCATTAAAGGCATTCAACCCGTTTTTCACCCTTTTCCACCCTTTTGAGATTTTCCAAAAACGAAAAAATACCTGTTTCTTTATTTTGGAAGGAGATCCCAAACACCAATTTTCAGGTCTGTAATATCTTCAGTTTCTGAGATATAAGTATCCTCATTAAAGGCATTCAACCCCTTTTTCACCCCTTTTCACCCCTCCTATTGGGATTTTCTGAAAACAAAAAATACTAGTTTCTTTATTTTTAATGAAGATTCTAAATACCAATGTTTATATGTGTAAACTGTAAAAGTTTTGAGATATAGATGCACTCATTTTAAAAATTCACCCCCCTTTTCACCCTCCCATTAATTGGATTTTCCAAAAACAAAAAAAAATATGTGTTTCTTTATTTTTAAAAGAGATTAAATGTACCAATTTTCAGGTCTGTAATATCTTCAGTTTCTGAGATACAAGTACCGGTATCCTGATTAAAGGCATTGAACCACTTTTTCACCCTTTTTCACCCCTTCTATTGGGATGTTCTGAAAACAAAAAAATATGTGTTTCCTTATTTTTAAAGATGATTTTAAATACCAATTTTTGCATCTGTAAACCTATAAAGTTTTGAGATATAGATACACTCATTTTAAAATTTCAACCCCCTTTTCACCCCCTTAGCGACTGAATATCCAAAAATCCTCTCTTAGCGAGCACCTAGATCTTAATGTGAATATATCCCCAAAAGTTCATTTCTTTATGTCCAGTAGTTTTGGCTCGGCGATGATGAATCAGTCAGTCAGTCAGTCAGTCACGACAAGTTATTTTATATACACTGACTGACAGAGCAAATGCAACACCAAGAAGGAGTGGTCAGAACTTTATGCCAATTGCAGGGTAGACTGACGTCACTGAGGTATGCTCATGATGTGAAATGCGCCGCTGTGCTGCGCACGTAGCGAACGATAAATGGGACAGGGCATTGGCGAATGGCCCACTTCGTACCGTGATTTCTCAGCCGACAGTCATTGTAGAACGTGTTGTCGTGTGCCACAGGACACGTGTATAGCTAAGAATGCCAGGCCGCCGTCAACGGAGGCATTTCCAGCAGACAGACGACTTTACGAGGGGTATGGTGATCGGGCTGAGAAGGGCAGGTTGGTCGCTTCGTCAAATCGCAGCCGATACCCATAGGGATGTGTCCACGGTGCAGCGCCTGTGGCGAAGATGGTTGGCGCAGGGACATGTGGCACGTGCGAGGGGTCCAGGCGCAGCCCGAGTGACGTCAGCACGCGAGGATCGGCGCATCCGCCGCCAAGCGGTGGCAGCCCCGCACGCCACGTCAACCGCCATTCTTCAGCATGTGCAAGACACCCTGGCTGTTCCAATATCGACCAGAACAATTTCCCGTCGATTGGTTGAAGGAGGCCTGCACTCCCGGCGTCCGCTCAGAAGACTACCATTGACTCCACAGCATAGACGTGCACGCCTGGCATGGTGCCGGGCTAGAGCGACTTGGATGAGGGAATGGCGGAACGTCGTGTTCTCCGATGAGTCACGCTTCTGTTCTGTCAGTGATAGTCACCACAGACGAGTGTGGCGTCGGCGTGGAGAAAGGTCAAATCCGGCAGTAAATGTGGAGCGCCCTACCACTAGACAACGCGGCATCATGGTTTGGGGCGCTATTGCGTATGATTCCACGTCACCTCTAGTGCGTATTCAAGGCACGTTAAATGCCCACCGCAACGTGCAGCATGTGCTGCGGCCGGTGGCACTCCCGTACCTTCAGGGGCTGCCCAATGCTCTGTTTCAGCAGGATAATGCCCGCCCACACACTGCTCGCATTTCCCAACAGGCTCTACGAGGTTTACAGATGCTTCCGTGGCCAGCGTACTCTCCGGATCTCTCAACAATCGAACACGTGTGGGATCTCATTGGACGCCGTTTGCAAACTCTGCCCCAGCCTCGTACGGACGACCAACTGTGGCAAATGGTTGACAGAGAATGGAGAACCATCCCTCAGGACACCATCCGCACTCTTATTGACTCTGTACCTCGACGTGTTTCTGCGTGCATCGCCACTCGCGGTGGTCCTACATCCTACTGAGTCGATGCCGTGCGCATTGTGTAACCTGCATATCGGTTTGAAATAAACATCAATTATTCTTCCGTGCCGTCTCTGTTTTTTCCCCAATTTTCATCCCTTTCGAACCACTCCTTCTTGGTGTTGCATTTGCTCTGTCAGTCAGTGTATATACTAGCAAGATACCCGTGCTTCGCTACGGTATTATACTGAAATTTGTAATTGAATGCTTATTGTTTTAGATATATAATCCGCCGAAATTCGCGATCTGATTCCTTTTCTGCGAGAATCCGCCAAAATTCGCGATCTGTCTCGTTTTCTAATAGGTTACGGCAAGTTTCCTCCCATTTTTCAATCTTTCTTTCCAGCAATCGATTTCGTACTTCCCGGGCTAGGTCCAGGTATTCCACCCAGTTAGTTGGGTCCCTAAATCTTTGCCATCTTTTCCTATACGCATTTTTAATATGGATCAAATCCTTCAGGGGATCTGTCGAGGTGTCGTCTCGAGTGCCTTGGCGGTAGCCTACTGAACCCGCGGCCGGACTGCATTCTTTGTCATTAGCCATCCAGGACCCGTTTCCAGCGTGGGCGGCACACATGTGACGACGGTCCAGAATATTATTATTATTATTATTATTATTATTATTATTATTATTATTATTATTATTATTATTATTATTATATGTTCTGGACCCCACAGCAATATGCAAGACCGCTACTTGGCGGTAAATTACATCTGCTGCCATTGTCATTGTTGACAATGTGACCAGCACCATTGTCGCGCGTAGGCAAGTGTGCGGGATTTCTGGCGATACGAATGACATACCTCCGTGTATTATTGACCTTATTATAGAGGTGAACAATTTGACGGCCAATCTCATTCCTACCGTTTATTTCAAATGTGTTTAAATTTTTATTTATATGCCAGGAGAATCTACTGTAATCTAAGAACGTTCTCCGAAGGAAAAGATGGCTGTTGAAAAAGAACCCAGGAAAGATTAAAAATGATCGGTTTATGATCAGAATAAGTACATCGAAAATCTACCGCCTGTTTCCTATCATTC
Organism: Anabrus simplex; assembly: GCF_040414725.1. NCBI lineage: Eukaryota > Metazoa > Arthropoda > Insecta > Orthoptera > Tettigoniidae > Anabrus > Anabrus simplex. Next base: position 1,578,042,120 of record NC_090265.1, read on the forward strand.
GACAGGATCAGAGATGGAATGAATAAAGCCCAATCTAGCGGCGACAATAGGAATTGTGCCGGCTGCCGAAGCTCCCCTCTGGGGCAATGATCGATGAGTGACAAATGAAATGAAATATTGTACAGTGTTGCTGGAATGAATGATGACAGGGAAAGCCGGAGCATCCGGAGAAAAACCTGTCCCGCCTCCGTTTTGTCCACCACGAATGTCACATGAAGTGACCGGGATTTGAAACACGGAACCCAGCTGTGAGAGGCTGGCGCGCTGCCGCCTGAGCAACGGAGGCTCCTTATAAGTACATTATGAACAGTAAAATCAATTGGTCTCACCTTCTTTTAAACCCCACCGCCGTTAAGTTTATTTACCCCCCCCCCAAAAAAAAAGAAAACTAAAAGAAGGCGTCTTTCTTTATGTTTAATGGAGATTCCAAATACCAATGTTCACGTTTATTACCTTCAGTTTTGAGATATATGTATCCCATTAAAAATAATTCACTTTTTTAACTTCCTTTCACACTACCCCCCCCCCTTAAAAAGTGATATTAAGGCAAAAAATACTTGTTCCTTTAATAGGATAGGATCTTCTAAATACCAGTTTTCACCACTCTAACCTCTTCAGTTTTTGATTTATGTGTCCTCATGAAAGGAATTCAACTCTTTCCCCCCCCCCCAGATTGTTCCCCCCCGAAACGCGCTTTTCTTTGTTTTTAAAGGAGATCAAATACCAATTTTCACGCCTGTAACAACTTTAGTTTTTATTAGATGTATGTATTCTCATACAATTAAGTCAATTAAATTTTCAATCCTTTAACCCCCCAAACCCCCTTCATTGGATTTTCCGAGAATACGTGTTTGTTTACTTTTAAAGCAGATTCCAGAAATAAAATTTCACGTGTGTAACATCTTCATTTTTGAGATATCAGTAGCCTAATTAAAATAATTCGACACCATTTTCAGTCACTTTTACCCCCCCCCCCCACTACCCAAGTGGTATTTCCGAAAACTAAAAATACACGTTTCTTTACTTTAATAGAATAAAAAAATTACCATTTTTCACTTGTGTAACATGTTATGTTTTTTGAGATATACTGTAGAAATTCTCATTTTAAAATTTCACCCCTTTTTAGTTCCCCTTAAGTGGAGTTTCCAAAGACAAATCACCTATGTTTCTTTACACTTACAGGAGATTCCAAATACCCACTTTTTACGTCTGTAAAATTTTACGCTTCTCAGATATTCTGTAGATATAGTCTTTCAAAAAATTCACCCCAATTTGCCACTCCTGTTTAACCGCCATTAATAATTTTCCAAAAGCAAAAATATACGTGTTTCTTTATTTTTAAAGGAGATCCCATTTACAAATTTTCAGTTCTGTAATATCTTCAGTTTCTGAGATATATGTATCCTCATTAAAGGCATTCTACCCATTATTCACCCTTTTACACCCCTCCTATTGGGATTTAGAGAATACAAAGGAATACGTGTTCCTTTATTTTCAAGGGAGATTCTAAACACCAATTTTACATCTGTAAACGTTTAACGTTTTAAGATGTAGACACACTCATTTTAAAAATTCACCCCCCATTATTTGGATTCTCCAAAAACGAAAAAATACCTGTTTCTTTATTTTTAAAGTAGATCCCAAATACCAATTTTCAGGTCTGTAACATCTTCAGGTTCTGAAATATAAGTAGCCTCATTAAAGGCATTCAACATCTTTTTCACCCTTTTCCACCCTTCCTATTAGGATTTTCCGAAAACAAAAAAGTACGTGTTTCTTTATTTTTAAAGGAGATTCTAAATACCAAATTTTACATCTATAAACTTTAATAGTTTTGAGATATAGATACACTCATTTTAAAATTTTCATTCCCCCTTTTCACCCCCCATTATTTGGATTTTCCCAAAACGAAAAATACCTGTTTCTTTATTTTTAAAGTAGATCCCAAATACCAATTTTCAGGTCTGTAATATTTTCAGTTTCTAAGATATAAGTATTCTCTTTAAAGGCATTCAACGCATTTTCACCCCTTTTCACCCCTCCTATTGGGATTTTCCGAAAACAAAACATACGTGTTCCTTTATTTTTAATAAAGATTCTAAATACCAATTTTTACATCTCTGAACTTTAAAACTTTTGAGATATAGATGCACTTATTTTAAAAAATCACCCCCCTTTTCGCCCTCGCATTAATTGGAATTTCCCAAAACAAAAAAATATGGGTTTCTTTATTTTTGAAAGCGATCAAAAGTACCAATTATGAGGTCTGTAATATCTTCGGTTTCTGAGATATAAGTATTCTCTTTAAAGGCATTCAACCCATTTTTCATCCCTTTCCATCCCTCCTATTGGGATTTTCCGAAAACAAAAAAATACGTGTTCCTTTATTTTTAATGAAGATTCTAAATACCAATTTTTTCATCTCTAAACTTTAAAACTTTTGAGATATAGATGCACTCATTTTAAAAATTCACCCCTCCCCTTTCACCCTCGCATTAATTGGATTTTCCAATAACAAAAAAATATGTGTTTCTTTATTTTTGACAGCGATCAAAGTACCAATTTTGAGGTCTGTAATATCTTCAGTTTCTGAGATATAAGTAGCGGTATCCTGATTAAAGGCATTCAACCCCTTTTTCACCACTCCTATTGGGATTGTCTGAAAACAAAAAAATACGTGTTTCCTTATTTTTAAAGAAGATTCTAAATACCAATTTTCACATCTGTAAAGTTTTGAGATATAGACACACTCATTTTAAAATTTCACCCCCCTTTTCACCCCCTTAGCGACGGAATATCAAAAAATCCTCTCTTAGCGAGCACCTACATCTTAATATGAATATATCTCCAAACTTTCATTTCTTTATGTCCAGTAGTTTTAGCTCGGCGATGATGAATCAGTCAGTCAGTCAATCAGTCAGTCAATCAGTCAGGACAAGCTACTTTATATATATAGATATATACTAGCAAGATACCCGTGCTTCGCTACGGTATTATTCTGAAATTTATAATTGAATGCTTATTGTCTTAGATATATAATCCGCCGAAATTCGCGATCTGACTCGTTTTCTGCGAGAATCCACCAAAATTCCCGATCTGACTCGTTTTCTATTAGATTACGGCACGTTTCCTCCCATTTTTCAATCTTCCTTTCCAGCAATCGATTTCGTACTTCCCGGGCTAGGCTCAGGTATTCCTCCCGGTCAGTTGGGTCCGTAAATCTTTGCCATCTTTTCCTATAACTTTCAGGAGATCCGGCGTGGTGTCATATTGGGTGCCTTGGCGGCTCTGAACCCGCGACCGGACTGCATTCTTAGTCATTACCCGTCCAGGAGCCGTTTCCAGCGCGGTCCGCACATTTGACGACGGTCCGGAACAATATTATTATTATTATTATTATTATTATTATTATTATTATTATTATGTGTTGCTGGAATGGCTGATGACAGGGAAAACCGGAGTATCCGGAGAAAAACCTGTCCCGCCTCCGTTTTGTCCAGCACGAATGTCACATGGAGTGACCGGGATTTGAACCACGGAACCCAGCTGTGAGAGGCCGGCGCGCTGCCGCCTGAGCAACGGAGGATCCTTATAAAACCATTAAGAACAGTAAAATCAGTTGGTCTCACCTCCTTCTACCCCCCACCGCCGTTAAGTTTATTTACCGCCACCCTCCCCCCCAAAAAATATTAAAAGTAGGCTTATTTCTTTATGTTTAAGGGAGATTCCAAACACCAATGTTCACGTCTATTACCTTCAGTTTTGAGATATAAGTATCCCCATAAAAATAATTTACTTTTTTCACTTCATTTCACACTACCTCCCCCCCCCCCTTAAGTGAATTTTCCCGCAAAAAATACTTGTTTCTTTAATAGTAAAGGGTCTTCTAAATACCAATTATCACGACTCTAACTTCTTCAGTTTTTGATTTATTTGTCCTCATGAAAGGAATTCAACTCCTTTACACTCCCGCCCTCCAAGATGTGTTCCCCCCAAAACGCGTTTTTTTTTGTTTTTAAAGGAGATTCAAATACGAATCTTTACGTCTGTAACAACTTTAGTTTTTATTAGATGTATGTATTCTCATACAATTAAGTCAATTTCTCAATTCTTTCACCCCTCCCCCCACCTTCATTGGATTTTCCGAGAATACGTGTTTCTTTACTTTTAAAGCAGATTGCAAATATCAAATTTCACGTCTGTAACATCTTCATTTTTGAGATATCAGTAGCCTAATTAAAAGAATTCAACACCTGTGTCAGTCACTTTTACCCCCCCCTCCCCCACCACCACCACCACCAAAGTGGTATTTGCGAAAACTAAAAATACACGTTTCTTTATGTTCAATAGAGATAAAGATACCATTTTTCACTTCTGTAACATGTTAAGTTTTTTAGATATACTGTAAAAATTCTCATTTTAAAATTTCACCCCTTTTGAGTTCCCCTTAAGTGGCGTTTCCAAAAACAAATCACCTATGTTTCTTTACATTTACAGGAGATTCCAAACACCCACTTTTTATGTCTGTAACATTTTACGTTTCCAAGATATTCTGTAGATATAGTCTTTCAAAAAATTCACCCCAATTTGTCACTCCTGTTTAACCGCCATTAATTGGATTTTCCAAAAACTAAAAAATACGTGTTTCTTCAGTTTTAAAGGAGATCCCATATACAAATTTTCAGTTCTCTAATATCTTTCATTTCTGAGATATATGTATCCTCATTAAAGGCATTCAACAAATTTTTGGTATTTAGAGGAAACAAAAAAATACTTGTTCCTTTATTTTTAGAGGAGATTCTAACTACCAATTTTTACATCTGTAAATTTTAAAGATGTAGACACACTCATTTTAAAAAAAATTCACCCCCCTCCTTTTCACTCCCCAATATTTGCATTTTCCAAAAACGAAAAAATACGTGTTTCTTTACTTTTAAGGTAGATCCCAAATACCAATTTTCAGGTCTGTAATATCTTCAGGTTCTGAAATATAAGTAGCCTCATTAAAGGCATTCAACCCAGTATTCTCCCTTTTACACCCTATCCTATTGGGATTTTCCGAAAACGAAAGAATACGTGTTTCTTTACTTTTAAAGGAGATTCTAAATACCAATTTTAACACCTGTAAACTTTAAAAGTTTTGAGATATAGATACACTCATGTTAAAAAATCACCCCCTTTTCACCCCCATTAATTAGATTTTCCAAAAACAAAAAATACTTGTTTCTTTATTTTTAAAGGAGATCCCAAACACCAATTTTCAGGTCTGTAATATCTTCAGGTTCTGAAATATAAGTAGACTCATGAAAGGCATTCGACCCCTTTTTCAACCTTTTCCACCCTTCCTATTAGGATTTTCCGAAAACAAAATACACGCGTTTCTTTATTTTTAAAGGAGATTCTAAATACCAATTTTCACATCTATAACCTTTAAAAGTTTTGAGATATAGATACACTCATTTTAAAATATTACCCCCTTTTCACCCCCCCCCTTAATTGGATTTTCCAGAAACAAAAAACACGTGTTTCATTATTTTTAAAGGAGATCCCAAGCACCAATTTTTAGGTCTGTAATATCTTCAGTTTCTGAGATATAAGTAGCCGCATTAAAGGCATTCAACCCCTTTTTCACCCCTTTTCGCTCCTCCTATTGCGATTTTCTGGAAACAAAAAAAGATGTGTTTCTTTATTTTTAATGAAGATTCTAAATACCAATTTTCACATCTGCAAACTTTAAAAGTTTGGAGATATAGATTCACTCATTTAAAAAATTCACCCATTTTTCACCCTTCCATTAATTGGATTTTCCAAAAACAAAAAATACATTTTTCTTTATTTATAAAAGAGATCAAAAGTACCAATTTTCAGGTCTGTAATATCTTCAGTTTCTGAGATATAAGTACGGGTATCCTGAAAAAGGCATTCTACCCATTTTCCCCCATTTTCACCCTTTTTCACCCCTCCTATTGCGATTTTCTGAAAACAAAAATATGTGTTTCCTTATTTTTAATGAAGATTCTAAATACCAATTTTTACATCTGTAAACTTTTAAAGTTTTGAGATATAGATGCACTCATTTTAAAATTTCACCCCCCTTTTCACCCCCTTAGCGCCGGAATATCCAAAAATCCTCTCTTAGCGAGCACCTACATCTTAACATGAATGTATCCCCAAAATTTCATTTCTTTATGTCCAGTAGTTTTGGCTCGGCAATGATGAATCAGTCAGTCAGTCAGTCAGTCAGGACAAGTTATTTTATATATATAGATATATAGGTTATTACCACTCAACACTTGAGAGTACACCATGTGAAGCTGGCCATGCCTGAAGCACTGGTTCTCTAGATGCAGTCCTAACTACAATCTCTTAAGGATGAATGACAAGTATGATGGTATTAGTGGAGTGCGCAAGATGGAAACACGCTGGCCTTTGTCACAGCTCATCAAAAATATCCCCTCGATAATACTGAGCCCGATGGCTTTGACAATCAGTCTGGTGCCATTACACAGTCTGGGTGCATTCAAACTGCACAGCAGCATGACCAGTGCAATCACTTTAAGATGGAGTTTGTGGGATGGACTCCAGATATTTCTAAAGAATTTAAAAATTCCATTGCATAACCAAGAACCTGGTTATTGTCCGTAATGGTGTCAATGGAGAGGAAGGTGTGCAACCAGCATCACTGTATATGATGTCTGGGTTGTCATCCACTGGTGCTCTGATAAGATGACATTTGAATTGTTATGTAGGTGTGTTTCTTAAGTATTAGTAAGGTAAAAGGATCATTCTGGCAGATGTTAAAAATTCTGTGAGTGTTGTGTTAGAAGGATTTTGGATCTATTTCTGGAAGTTTCAGTCATTAAAATAGACATGCTGGCCATTTTTTAGATTGATCTTCAAATATGGGACCGTAGCATGTTTTTCGTGCAAGGGAAATCTGAGGATCCTCAACAGACCCTCATTTTTACTAATGTAGAATCCGTACTGGTACTTCAAACTTTCTCTCACTGGTTACCTTGACCACCTGGCTTATGAAGATTGAATGCAGCCTGACCACTGCCCTTGATGATGTACTTGCAGATGTACTTAATGTATTTGACAGAACTGCGAAATTCCATATTTATATGGGCATTGAACATTTTACACAGAAGTGAGCTGTACCGACTATCCAGGAATTGTCAATGTCAAGGTCTGTTGCTGGTGGTCACCATATTGATAAGATGATAAAGATGTTGATTCCCATAGGGAACCTGAAATATTTGTTCCGAATGAGTACATTTTGGTATTTTGATAAGAGCCGTGCAGCCACCATCTGCCGGACTTCTTCATCTGTACAAAGGGTTGCCATTCTCACTGTTCTGAGTCTTTTTGATGAGAGCTTTGAGGTATCCTCTACTACACTCTTGCCAATTTTGCATGCAAGTTGACTTGGGGTTATAAACACTGCAAAGAGCGATGGACCATGTTTTTCAGGATGATATCATTCAGAACAGGGTCAGTGATTTTTGGTTTGGTATTTTGGCACTTATAATGCCATCAAACTGTTAGGGCAAATTTTAACTAAAAGCCAAAATGTAAATATGGAACTGAGATTTTACCATTCTACTGTGTATATCTAGCATTGGACAGGATCAAAAATTTCACCCTTTGTCAAAATGGCTATACATTTTTCTATCGGAACACTTCGGCTATGATGTAATATAGATTAGTTGGTTTTTGGCCTACGAGCTGCTCTGACAAAAATCTGACCACTTGGGATTGCAAGTCATTGTTATGAACATGTCAGGCAGCTCATAATATCTGATGTATGCTAATGCATCTTGTGCATGCTCATACCCATTCCAGTGAATGATGATGGCAAGATGACAACCCTGGCCCAAGTTATTGGCAAAGATAATAATGAAAATGACTGAACAAATAAACTACAGCCCACAACAGTTCTCAAATATGGATAAGCACACTTCGCACTCTCAGCAATACAATATTGTAACCTCCAAACGTTTTCCACAGAATAGCAGGTTCATATTTTAGCTCACCTGTTGAAAAACAAACAATGACTTTACACAAATGATGATGAACATGGCTTCACATGACCCCTACTTATGTACAATATGAGTACTGATGATAGTATAGAAGATTATGAAACAGTTGATTCACGCGAATAAATTTAAACTCTGAATGCTTTGTGAAATACATCAAAATGACTTATGATCGACTTACAACATTTTGGAAGAAAGCTGCTCCCTGTCCCTTGTGTTACAGTATAATACTATTATCTTGGGACTGTTAACAAATACAGTACATGTAAACTACTCAACAATACTGGCCTGTTTTGAAAAGCTGATGATGTATAGAGAATGTAATATGTATTGATGAGTTAGATTTCAACATTCTTGAAAGAGCTCCCAGAGCTACTTCCTCTCACTAAAAGCCTGTATGAAATTGTGAAGTACCTAACAGGAGTTAGAAGGGCCCTTGCTATTCATACAATCTCTTCCATATGATTGTAGTGCAGATGCCTAATTTCTGAAAGTTTGTTACCTGTAATGATTAGAATCTACATGTTTATACCTACTTACTAGTGATGAGTGTAGAGGATGGATGAGATATAGTAAACAAATTACATAGACTTAGAGACGACATTTTATTTACAAAAACACATAAGTGACATACATACACTTTACTTGGAACCAACAATATATTGATCTTAAGTTAAATAGTATTTTGTTTTTTTAAATAACAATCTTGAAAAGAACAGTGAATTCATCTGAGCGTAAAGTATGTATATAACTGCTGTCCACATAATTTATGTGTCTGGAAGAAAGGGACTGAGATGAAATGTAACAATGAACCAAATGGGAGATGGGAATCTTTTGTACATCACACACAGTTGTGTTCATTAGGAAATACAACATAATCATCGACCATCATTTAAAATATACTGGTTCAAATCACTCCAAGAAGTAACTTGAATTCATTCCTAGTTTAACTCTAGTGAAGGTTGGGGAAAAACACGGGAAGAAATATCAACGTAACACACACTTGTCAAAACAAGATGAGCATTTAGCAGGCAGTCTAGCACTTAGCATCACACCTAAGGCTTCAGAGTGTCCATGTTTATTAAATTATCACTCATAATATTGTTCATTTCTTCTTCATTTTCGGAGTCCCAACTTTCTGAGTGCCTTAAGATCCACTTCACCATAATAGTCCTCACTGCAGGAAAGTAGGCAAAAGTATTAGTGCCAATGTAAAAATAGCTATAAATTGCATTAAAAGAAATATATATACATACATAATAATTATTTTAAACTGATTATGTTTCATCAAAATAATATTTACATTTCTTCCTAATTTCCAAGAATCTGTTATCCAAACTCGTTACAACTAAACATACATTTACTGTATTCAGCGACACATACACTATATATTGGTGAAATCAGTGTTAGTAACATCTAGCTAAGCCATAGAAGATTGTAAATCTCTATAATTCCCTTAAAAGGACTATAAATATCAAAATGTTAGGTGATGGTAATAGTAGGCATGCAATTAAACCACATTACAGTATTTGGGATATCAGCTTATGCAGAGCTATTAGGTTATTTCTAAGGAGTTCATATGATGAAAACCTCAAAGCAGATATTATTCTAGGTTCAAAGTTACAATAGCTGACATCCCAAAAGACCACATTAGACTACAACAGACAGCTGAAGCAGCTGAAGTAGTACAGAAAACAGCAGTACACCCATGCAGACAGTCGTTGATCTACTATACCTTGTAAAAGATTTTCAGGTAGCAGTGAGTTGAGGATACTTTAATTCCAAAGTTAGGGAAGAGGAATTCCTTATCAGGTGAAAGTGTGTATCTTGTGTCCAAATGGTGATGTTTGTTTACAAGTGTGACACGCTGAATGTACCATTGGTGTCGTACACCAATAACATTTTAAAATCAGACGCAGTTGAGGTTGTAAAATGTGTAGACGTAAACAATATTTAATTTTAAAAATTTGAAATAGTAATGCAATGAAGTGTATCTGTACATTGAATTATATACATAGCCATATGGAGTAATTTCATTTCTCGGAGAGCAACCAAAAAATTGTCCTTAGAAGAGGGCAATCTCTATTGCTTTCACTACTTTTCATACTAAACTGTCTTCATGTAATTGTGTGTGCGGACAACATTAAGTGATGATTTCTACTATCGTTTTCTACTATGTTTTCATTTTCTTCTCAATGTGTTTAATAAGGGAGGCTAATAGAACTAGCCTATAATAAATTGCACTTACGAGAAGTTGCAGACATCCCACTGATGAGATTTATGAGAATTTTCTAATCGCTTGGTCATCGAAGAAAAGTAGCAGTCTGGAATGTTGATGGTCACAAGAAATTGTCTTGAAAATGCATGTTTTAATTTTCTTAAGCTAGAGTTAAGGTAAAAGTGATGTTATAGGTGTTGTGTGTGATTATGCGGCATCATCGGGCCTCGCGTTTGGTGGGGCGGCCCTGCTGCCGGGGGCTTGAGGGACTGGGGGACGTGGCTTGATGGAGGCCTTGTTGGAGGAGGCCCCACTGCGACTCTGACCGTTGGACTGGACACCGGCCAACAGCTCACTCTTGCGGATACTCTTCAGATCCAGGTCACCGTAGTAATCCTCGCTAAGGTGGATGTGATGGAGGTGAACGAGACAGATTAGAGAGAAGAACGAAAGGAAGAAAAGAAATAGAGAGACAAAATAAAAACAAGAGTTGTAATGAAATCATGCTTTTATCATGCTAACCAACTTAGGTATATTCAGACCTTGGTGTTTTTCAATCCTTGCATTTTAAACAGTATGGCCTTGAGTTTTGAAATCAACAACCATGGTGGTGATTACAAAAGCAAAATTAAAACTTGCAAGGCAAGTTACATCTACCTAGGTATATGTTTTTGCACATAGAATGAAGTAAAGCTATCAGGTTCATTACAATGACAAATTGTAGGTGTAACTAATTTTTTTCCCTACATCTCTTCTATGATTCACAGAAGTCATGAGATTCAGCAGTAAACTGAATGCTACCTCAAGTATTTTTATGCCAGGAATATTATACTATTCATCCATTTTTGTTTGCCATGCTGAAGAGTTTAAATATAATACTCTGTAGTAATTCATATTAATGCAGGCCTATTCAGCATCAGACAATGGATAATTTCAGTTCTGAATGCCTCTGCTAGTTTTATGGCTGAATCATGTTTAAGGGAATCAGTTGATGTAAAATTCCCTACCACAGGATATACCTTGGTAGAGTGAAGAAGGATTTATAAATATCAGTGAAGTTAGAACTGAATTAAAATAAAACAAAATGACAAAAAAAAATGCTTCTTGCAGCTGTTGGATGTGGCTTCCTTCATAACACACTCTCCTCCAAAAGCCCTTTTACTGGAGTCACTGAGTGGCAAACTGATTAGTTATATTCCTTACTTCCTTCCCTGCTTTGGATTGTGGTAATGTTCATTCAAAACCCATACAGTGTAAAGATTGTATGTATTAGATCCATTGTTAAACAATAATGTGCCACGATCCACTCAAAACTTGTAACTTGAGGCTGGAAGATTGGATTTCTCTCTCTACTAATAGCATGATATAAATTAATTGAACTGTGAATAGTAGAAATGAGTTAAAATGTGCAAGAAAATTTCCTGATTACCTCTAAAAACACAGTCTGAATATACCTAACATAACATAATCATCAAGACATAACAGAACAATGAAATTTTTTTGCAATCTTATTCATGTGCAATATCATTACTCTTGTTTAGAAAATAATTGTGTTAATGTAGTGCTTAGAGTGCACAGAATTATTTAGTACTGGAATGATTGGCATCCAGAAATATGCATGGCATTTATGATAGTCTCAATATCAAATGACCATTCTATTTCTGGAAGCTCAAAAACATAACCATCAATTATTTGTGCTCAATGCAGTAGTTGCCTTGTAATTCAATTTCATTAATACTTCTTATTAGACATAGCTGTTAACACAGATACTGATAATTTAGTTGCAAGGTAAATACCAGAAACTTCAAACTAATACACGAATACCAACACCAGCACACAGAAATAGAGCATGTGGATAGTTACTAGAAGGTGTGCAATAGTCCCTCTATACACATACACAGTTGTCCGAGAAAAGAATCTACATGACTTTTAAGAAATAGTATTGCATTACTTAACTCTAAAATAATAAGAATTTTAGGGAAATTAAATATTATAAAAGCATATGTTTGAGAAGATAAAATCAAATATGGGCCACAATCTCATCTATAACAAACTTAGTTTCATTGGTATCAATCTGCAGAAAATGAGGTGTGCCTAAGAGAATTAGACAAACATATAATGAATACATTTCTTTAACTGATATAAAGGAGAAGCCTTCTTTTTACAAGTATTGTGGAAAGGACAGTATTAACAATGATATAGACCAAAAAAATATTAAAATCAATGTGGTTTTGTTCAACACAAAGTTGTTGGAAATGGATTTTCCAGAATACATCAAGAAATGTTGAAATATTAAGAAAGGTAATAGGTAGTTATGATTATATTTATCACATAAAAATGTACAAGTTGGATGATGCAATGCATAGGTTACTAGTCAACTAGGGCCATATCATTCATGAGAATACATTTGTAAGAACAGTAATGAACTTCTCTGCAAATAACCTCAGCCTTTGTGGGTGAGGATAACTTCCGAAAGTAACCAGGGAAACCTGACCCCTACAGAGCGTGTATGTAGGGTTGGTTGAAATATCCAATACAACCCGCGGACCAACAGGTAGCCCAATTCCTGGGGGCTTTGAAATACTGGGACACCCTCTCTCCAGGGGTCATAAATATGGAGGGCCCTGCCCTGGGTTATGGGTGAAGTCCTCAACGGCATCTTCGACGGAGAAGATGAACTTTGGTATGGTGGAGATGGCAGAAGGGCAAATCCGTAGTGTCTGTACTCCAGAGGAGTGGCTACGAAAGGTATCTGTCTCCATGTTAGGGGCAGCCTAAGTTTGAACCTGGCAGTAGGTATAAAATGCCTTTGGGTGTGGCGAGCCCATTGTAACAATAGCCTATATGGATAAAGCAGATATGGTGCCTCAGAAAAGTTTAGGGTGTCTCCTGCTAAAAGTGACGCGCAGCTGTTTGGGTGCTGGGAGAACTGTGAGAAGTGGGCAACCAGCACCAAATTACATCAAGATTGTGACAGTAAATGTCCTGACACTGATGGGAAAGACAGAAGAACTGGTTGACTTCGTGAAAGAAAAAGATATAGCCATACTTGGACTGTGTGAGACCAAGAAGAGGGGTATAGGAGAGATTCCTCTGAAAAAAGGATACAGGCTGTATTACAGCAGAGGACCTGAAGCAAAAAATGGAGTAGCCATCATACTTAGAAAAGAAATCCAAGAATATGTGGAGTCTACAAAATGCATCAGCGATAGGATGATGGTGACGAGACTCCAGTTTGAAAATGGCATGAAAGATCTATTCCAGTTGTATTCCCTACAAATGGGTTGCATAGATGAACATCTAGAGGAATTTTTAGAGAAAGTGGAGAGACAGAAGATAATGAAGTGCTATTGATGGGAGATCTAAATGCACAAGATGGAATGAAAAGACAAGGAAGGGAAGATGTTGTAGAGCCATTTGGATATGGAAACATAAATCCAGAAGGCGAGTTGTTGGTGGACTTTTACATGAGGAATCAAATGATTGTTGGAAACACTTGGTTTAGGAAGAAGAACAGTCAGAAGATTACAAGGTATGGTTGGGGAGACAGACAAACAAAGACCATGATTGATTATGTAATCATCGAGAAAGATCACCAGAAGAACCTTTTAGATGTTACAGACATGCCTGAAGAAGCCTTTGGTGGAGATCATAGAGTTGTGATAGGAAAACTGGAACTGAAAGTGGGAAAGATTGAAGAAACCCCATTAAGAAGAGAAAAAAGAATTAAAGTATGGAAGTTGAAGGAGAAAAGCATACAAGAAGAATTTCAAAGTGAAGTAATACCCTTGGTACCCAGGATGGAGCTGGGGAATGTTGAAGATGAATGGAAAAGATTTAAGGAAGCACTGGTTGGATGTGCAGAAAAAGTATGTGGTAGAACATCAGGAAATGTGAAAGACAAAGAGATACACTGGTGGAATGATAGGGTAAAGTGAAGGAAAAGAAAATGGTATGGTAAACATGGAGAACATAAAGACTGAAGAAAGTAGAAGAAAATATATGGAGGCAAAGAATTTGGCCAAGAAAGTAGTAGAGGAAGAAAGAGGAAAAGCTGGGCCTTACTCACACAGAAATTGAGAGATGATATGCAGGGCAGCAAGAAAGGTATCTTAAGAAACAAAAAGAGATATCAAGTAAGCACCAGATTTGTGAAGGTGAAGACGGCATAATAACAAAGCCAGAAGAAATAAGAAATAGATGGAGAGAGTATTTTCAGAAGTTGCTGAATATGAGAAATAATGACAGTCATTTAATGGACTACCAGGAAAGGCAATTAGTTGATGAAGAAATGGATAAAGAAATTACATTGAATGAAAATTGAAATGGCAGTAAGAAAGCTGAAGAATGGAAAAACTGCTGGAATAGATGAAATTTCAGTGGAGATGATAAAGGCAGCTGGAGCTGTAGGCCTGCAGTGGACATATCGAGTTCTCAGGATTGTCTGGGAGAATAAGGAGGTCCCTGAGGATTGGTAGAAAGGAATAATCATCCCAATTTTCAAGAAAGGCGATAAGAAAGTATTGAAGAATTACAGGGGAATTACTCTGATATCCTATGTTGCTAGGCTAATGGAGAGGATGTTGGAAAGTAGGATAAAGTTGAGGGTTGAAATTCAGATACAGGAAAATCAATTTGGTTTCAGAAGTGGAAGATCAACAATAGAGCCCGTTTTCATTATGAGACAACTGATAGAAAAGCAATGAGAGTATGGGAATGATATGATGATGGCATTCATTGACATTGAAAAAGGCATATGACAGTTTCCCCAGGACAAAAGTTTGGGACAGTCAGGTGCAAAAAGAAATTGGACAGGGATTAATAAAAATGATCATGACAGTGTACAAGGAATCTTGTAGTTGTATGCAAACACAAGTTGGAAGGACAAGTTGGTTCAAAATCACTAGTGGGCTTAGATAGGGAAGTGTTCTATCACCAATTCTGTTTACAATAGTAATGGATAACATCATGAAAACAGCAAAAGCAGCATATGGAGGAAGAGAATGAACATGTTGTTATTTGCAGATGATATTGTGATTTGGGGAGAAGACAACGAGAAATGAACATGTTGTTACTTGCAGATGATATTGTGATTTGGGGAGAAGACAACGATGAAGGTTCAAGAACAGCTGGATGTGGTGAATGGGAAGATCAAAGAATGTGAATTGAAAATAAGTGTAGAACAAAGTAAAACTGTTGTTATGACTAGAGGGGAGAAGGAAGGGAAAGGTCAGATTAAACTTGCAGACAAGCCCCTGGAAGTAGTGGAGATGTTCAAATACCTGGCAAGTGAATTAATGGAGAATGCTCGACTGGATGCTGAAATTAGTAAGAGAATTCAAGCTGGAAGCTGTTTCTACCATAGTTTAAGAAACATGTTATGGGACAAAGATGTTCCAAAGGAAGCAAAGGAAACTATGTACAAGATGTATTATGTACCCATAACAACTTACAGAGCAGAAACTTGGACAATGACAAAGAAGGATGAGAGTTGAATACAGGCAGCCAAAATGAAGTTGAGGCGTATGATACATAAAGTAGTAGAGACAAAATAAGGAATGAGGAAAAAGTGGGAAGAAATTGGAGTGGGAAAAATGAATGAAAGAATAAAGAAGAGCCAATTAAGATGGTTTGGGCACATAAAGTGAATGAGTGATGAAAGAATGCCAAATAAGGTGATGGAAATGCAAATACAAGGAAGGAGGGGTCGTGGAAGACCACGATTGAGATGGAAGGACACAATCCAATGCAGTATTAGAGAAAGAAACCTGGACTGGGACACAATGTTGGAGGAGGAGTGGTGGAAAGACCAAAGAAAGTGGAGAGGAATCATATTAATGATATCAAGGTAAGATATCTTGAAGAAGAAGTGACAACATCAAGAGAGGAGAGGGGTCTGCATTATAGCAGAGTTAACTGAATTCTATGTATACAAGTAATATTGAAGACAAACATCTATAGAGCAGTAATAAGTGAAGTCTGGCACTTCAAAAATGTAGAAGGAAACTGTAACTGGCTTTAGATGAGTAGGTGTTATGCAGTTCTGAATATAAGAATAATAACAAATTGGAAGAGGAGGAATAAGAATAAAAAAAACAATGCCTGCATACATGCAAAGAGAATACTTTCTTCCAAGAGAAAAGAAATACTGCTTTTTCAATAAGATGTGAAATAAGTCTGAGAAATAATTTTTCAATGTCCTTAATAACCTCACAAAGGTATATCATCATTGCACCTCGAAATACCGTTATGTGACAATGGTGAGGGGAGAAATACTGACCCACAGCACATGTATCACTTAGAATGAAAATTTGTTGATATAGTTCATGCAATACTGAACTTAAGATGGCAGAACCTTTCTGGTCAGAGTTATTAGCTGAAATATTACCACATAGCAGTTTTTCTAGGTACAACAATGATACGTGGAGAAAATAATGCAAATTTATCAATGCTACTTAAAGCCACACAAGATTCTTTCACTCTGACATGAAGCACACATTCTACATGTTACTATGGCTACTGAAGCCTATTTATTGTAAACACAACGTACATTTGTTCTATGGGCTGGGTATGGACAGTATCATGCAGGTAGGGACTGGGTGAAGGGATAACAAACTTTTACCTTGCCATTGTCACAGTATATCATGGCTCTATTTTAATAGATGGTAATACATTGGGATTATGGATCTAGTGTGAGTTCTTATCTTCTGGTTCCATAAACTTCTGTGATTAACTGTCTACACTTGAAGATTAATATTCCTGAAATAGTATCTCTAAGATGTTACTGTCTGGATCTCACAGAGACTTATTTTACAATGCCATTCATGGTCTTACGATGCCAACAATAAATATGACAAATACCTAGAGTTTATGTATAGAATTTTATTGTTATTGCCTAAATCCAAACTGATACCGGTACCATACTTGACTTCAAGTCTTAATTGCCAGTGGATATTATTTTTTGAAGAAAATTTCTTTGTCCAGGCAAAAGATTCTTGTGACTAGTAATTTTCAACTGTTACTTGTCAGCATGAATTAGAATTGAACCAACTACCTCCAGTTCAGTGATAACTAAACCAATCACTAACTAGAATCTATAGTAGGGCCTATAAACATAACCATTATATGTCATTATAACCTTTTTTTACAGTCTGTCAAATATAAAATACAAATTTATGGAAACACTATGCCATACTGGTACTGTATCTGTAGAAGAGAACATTGTTATTAATGTTTTCTATTCTAGGTATGTTATAGTGTTTTCATAAATTTGTATTTTGTGTTTGACATACCAATAAACTTAATGGTTAGGTATGGTATATTAACTTAGTCAACACTGATAAAAATGGCTTCCATCTTAACAAAATGGAAGTTACTGGTTCATAGCTGAGTGGAAATATAATCTTCGAGCAAATTTTAACTCCAATCAGCTTCCAAGTTATAGACCTTCTGGAGTTGTGCCTTCTAGACAGCCTGCTGCCAATTTTGACATTTCCTGATTGTACTGCTGTCTAACAATGAAAACAAAATACTGTTGGACTGTTCCTATAGCAGGGTTATATTTTGTCAGGAATACACCAAAAGAGAACATGCCCAGAACAAGAGAGTATGGAAAGCCAAGACTTTTAACAACCCTTCAAAAATCAACTACTGGTACCTCAGCTGGGATTGAAACTGTGAACTTGTCAAGAGCTTCCAGTTACAGTATGTTGCTGAATAAGGAGAGTATGAGATGTTACCTTTCAGAAGTACTTTGATAAAATACTTGGCTACTTTACTTCAAGATTTAGCATTGTAGTTTAAGGTACTGCAAAAAGACACTGGTTGATGTCTCTATATTTCAATCTGAGAGACACTGTGATCTAATTTAATTTTGCATTTTCTCTCTCTCTCTCTCTCTCTCTCTCTCTTGTGCATGTAAGCCACTAGCATGTGGACTTCTACCTGTTTCACAAAGAGTGAAGCTCATTCTTTCAAAGGAATACAGTAGCTATTTATTGATAGTCAGACTCACCAGCCAGGTACATCCTCAGGATCTTCGCAGTTACCAGTGCCGTCACTGTCACCAATCTTGAAGACAGTACCAATGGGACATCCGTACTCGCGAGCTGATCCCTCCATACACACATAATATTTACGGCAGTCCTCAGGATGGGGATGCCTTGAAAAGGAGCCAGAATTGACCAGCTCTCCAGCAGCGGGGCAGTTGCTGAAACCTCCGGCCACTTCTGAAATATGATAAAGTTCATCAGTAACGTCAAAGCTTAATGAAAAGAACTTTACTTACAGGCCAAGTCAACTGGCATCCAGTCGAATAGCCTATATCTATTGTGATTGTACTACATCAGCATCATGCTTGGCATTATTATGACCAGATGTTTATAAATAAATTATTCATATTAACTCAGATAAACCAGTAAATTGGATTAAGATAGTCATTGCACAGTGTATGAAAACGGATCATTCTTCCAGACGTTTATTAGAGAAATTAATCATCTTATGTCCAGCACTTTGGCTGAATGCTCAGTGTAGTGGCCTTTGGTTCAGAGGGCCCCAGGAGTCCCGGCCAGGTCAGAGATGTCAATCTTAAATGGTTAATTCCCTGCCTTACAAGGGCTGCTCTAGACTAGCAATAGCTACTCTAAGTGTAATAATAATGTTAATAATAATAATAATAATAATAATAATAATAATAATAATAATAATAATAATAATAATAATAATAATAATAATAATAATAATAATAATAATAATAATAATAATAATAATAATAATAAACTCTGTAGAGAGATTTGAAATTGAACCCATTAATATGCATTCTAGTGATTAGGAATTGTATACTACCACCTTTCCTACCCTGTTGGCCAATATTCAGATTTGTGATTTTTGTTTTCCACCATCGGGATTCGAACCAGCTAACCACAGTGTCAGACCATAAAGATTTGATGCCTTAATGACCATGGTCATCTGGCAGGCTCAGGGGCAAAGTCGATTTTTAAAGCATGTATTGAGAGTGGGGAAATTTGCACTGACAAGGCTGGTTTATGAACTAGCTAATGAATCCTTCTATGTAGAAGATCTGAGGTTACAACTATCAGTGCCATCCACAGGAAGCTGTACCGAGCATATAGAAGGAAGAATAACCAATAGGAGAGAAATCGATTTAGATTTCTACACCATAGACGTCATTCCCGACAGGAACTGAACCAGAGAAAACCAAGAGCAAAGACATAACACGACTTGTCATTAATGGCTTTCACCATAAGATCTGTGTGAACAAATCCTATCACGATTCTAATGAAAGTTGTGTGTGTATTCTGTGCAGTAATAAGTATGATAGATATCATATAACCATGTGCCGAGCGAGAAAAGTCATTGAGTGACTATTGTAAAACCTAGTTTATAATTATAATCTAATGCCCATTCAGGGGAACCTTTCTTCTTAATAGTTATTGTTCATTGAACGAGTTGGCTACAAACTTCAGGTCACATAGCTTAGTGCTTGCATTCAGCAGATATTGGGTTTGAACCCCACCATCGGAATCCAAAAGTTGGTTATCCATGTTCACACTAGGCAAATGCTGCAGCTGTATTTTAATTAAGACCACGGTTGCTTCATTCTCAGTTCTATTTCTTTCCTATCCCATTGTTGCCAAAAGACCTGAGTTGGTGCAACGTTACAACACTATCCCATTGTGTTCTAACAATTGACATTCTGTATAGTGAAACACATTTTATCAGCCTGCTAAATTCCTCTCATTTCTTTCTTGGAAGGGGAATATGAATTTGTTTTCTTGTTTTCAAAATATATAAAGTCAATGAGGATATCATACTATTTATTCCTAGGCAAAAGTAAGGGTAATCCGGGTTAAACATCTTTTCCGGACAGAAAGCTTGAAACCATATTTGAGAATTGCATCAGAACATGAACACTTAGAGCTGTGTAACATAAAGTAACAGTTTCGTAGCTAAAATACTTACCATCTACTCTGCACTCTGGCACCTGGTCAGCCCACATGCAGACGCGAGCCTGAGGGTCATAACCGAGACCGGGAGAGCACTGGTATCGACTAGCCTCACCGTTCCAGCAGTTCCAGAATACGTCACACTTGGTCTCATCGGGGAAGATACCATAGAGACGTGGGCAGTGTGGTGCACTTATGGGGGGCTCTGAAATAATAATAATAATAATAATAATAATAATAATAATAATAATAATAATAATAATAATAATAATAATAATAATAATAATAATAATAATAATAATCAGAAAAGGTTGTTAGTTGCCAGAGTTAACTACTTAAAAGCACAAGGAGTATAATTAAAGTCATGCATAGAAATATATGAGCATGAAAAAAGCACATAAGATAAACATAATGTCAGGTTATTATCAGGAGAGGAAGCAATAGAGTGGAGGACAAGAATAAACATGAAAATAGAAAAGGACAACAATTCTCCATGTCATCGTTCACTGCCATCTTCAGGTTGGCAGGTTCTCTCATCATCAAGTCTTCTACACCCATTTCTTCTCAGCCCTTGACAAGCTTGTTTCTGATTCCCAGCTTCATTTGGAAGGTGAATTTCAACACCCATTGAGGGGCCATCTTGGAAGATTTTCAGTTTTGATCTGGGAAATGTAGGATAAGAGGTGAGCCGCAGATAAACACAGGGTTTTTTCTTTTCAGCATATGGCTTTTAGTGCTGGGAGTATTGAAGAATATGTTCAGCTCGCCCATTTTGCACCTGCTTTTCCTGGTACACCTCATTTCCCTAGCATGCCTATTCAGTGACACCTGGACCACCTATAATAGCTGATGACAGAGCTGTTGAGGTCCAAACCAGCCTCCGGGCTGAGCACTGTACATAACAGCATACATACCCATGGGGGTGAGCTACATATACTGTTGGGTGCTGCCTGTAGGTGTGGATATAATTGTACAGGCTAGGAATGAAGAGAAAGATGCTATGGCCATGAGAAAGGTGCTATTCCAGCATTTAACAGGAGTTGAAATGGGAAACCATGGAAAATCATTTCAAGGGTGGTCGATGGGGATTTCAAACCCACCTGTCTCCTGAGTACAGAACTAATATTCACAACTAGCCATGCCACAACACAATGAGCTAATCTCATTCCTATTAACACAAATAAAGGAAAGAGACATAAAGATAAAGATGACTACATGTGTAAAAGAATAGAAACTCAGGACAAACACAAATGGAGAAAAGGAACCCAACCATGGTTCTGAGGTTCACTTAGCCTGTACCAAAAACAAGTACCAGGTTAATTCCTGAGAGCAAAAGCAGCAGGGCGTAAAGCCAACTGCTCTATCCTGCAGAGTACCAAGGTTATGAACAGTGAAAGCCTTTGCCTTCCACTTTTCCATGAGCTTTTCTGGCCTGTACAAGGATGTATTTACTTTCTTGCTTTATTAAAAAAAAATGTGTTTATAGTAACTACAGTATAATGTGTTTATAGTACTTTTCCTAAAGTATGTATGTTGGGTGTTCAGCCCGAAGGCTGGTTTGATCCTCCACAGCTACGCCAACAGCTGTTATAGATGGCCTAGGCATCACTGAAGAGAAATAATTAAAATAATATGTCATAAAGCATTTGTTATCAAAGATGATTTTTGGTTGTGATAACCTAATTAGTGAGAAGTATGTCAATTACATGTAAGATATACAATGTATCGTAGTCTGTATAACAGTATTTACTGGTATATATTGTATGGCTTTTGGTGCCAGGAGTGTTGAAAGACATGTTCAACTTGCCAGCTGCAGGTCTTTCTAAGAGATGTTCATGGGTAACCTGTGCATCTCGATGTAGGATGATGATTATGATAACAGTATTATGAGTATAACAGTAACTAGGTAGGTCAAAAAATTCAGATCTGTGTATTACAGATTGTCTGTTCCCTTATTGTATCACTGTAAAATGGGTTCTTTAAACACATATCAATCAATTACTTCTTCTCTTCGGCTGTCATATTCTAGACCTGGGACTTTAAACGTGTTCAGCACAGCAAGTACCGGTATTTTGATTTTTGTCGTAGCTTTTCTCCCTCTGCTAATTTGGATTTCTTCTCTTCATGTTTTATTGTATCTTTAGACTTTCCTCTTGACCCTGTGAACCGAAACATTATTTGTCTGTCTGTTCCATCGTCATGTATAGACAGGTGAACTGAGTGTCTTGAACCTTAAAAGGGGGACAGTGAAATGCCTCTGCTAAAATACACGCTGTATAAAGAACGTAGTTTAATATCTCAAATTATATATTTCCTTCTGTTATAGAAACTGGATATAATTATTTATAATTTATTATGATCACCTAACAAGATATGATGATGATGATGATGATAATAATAATAATAATAATAATAATAATAATAATAATAATAATCATCATCATCATCATAATCAAATCATCATTCATGGTCTCAGGTACAGAGTTTAAGACCTTTTGAAGTGGTGCCATCTAGGTTGATTGCCAGCCAATTTGGACATTCCAATTGTGTTTGCAGAGTAGTAACGAATAATTACAAGGAGTGCGAGGAGTTTTGAACTCACGAACATGGGGTCAAGAGTTGGACATATCACTGATCCACCGAAGCAGCTATCCAACAAAGATGAGAAAGAATTCGAGATCATTGGTGTTAGTGGCGCGCCATTTTGAATATTCAAATAGGGTAGGCCCTATGCAGTTTAGGAAAATATACCGTAACTTCACTTTCTATAGTAATTTTAAGAAAGCGTCATAGTTTATTAGTGTATTTCTCTTATCATTGCATATACTTACAGTTTCAACTATGTCCATTCTTCCACTGTTCATACACCTCGGTAATAAGTGGACAGATGTAGGTGAGCCTAGTTAAATTGCCACATGTAGGCCTACTCTTGTCTGGTGTAGACTGAATGAACCTCGGAGCTTTGTGTCACTCTAGAATTGGAATCTCATCTCTATTCTTCTTTTCTTTTTAATTTCTAACGGGGGTTACTTGTTGTTTAGAAAACGTTCCAACATGAATGCTGGAGAAATATTTACATCATTTTTATACGCGAGTATTTGTTACTCTATATCTAAAATGTAGTTTTTCCGAGGTTTTAACTAACAGCTGTCAATATTTCACCGCTGTATTTAGATAAAAGATCACGCATCGCCATGTGTAACTAGATTACACCAGTGAACCCGAGTTCGAACCTGTAACATTTTAGGGCACAGTGCCTCAGAAAACCAAAAGTGTGAATGATAGGTAACCCTATCACCCATTTTTAATTTCTTCATGTCTTTTCGAGCACGTGTTAAGCTCGATTAGTAATGTTTGCTCGTGCACGTAGTTATTTAGTAGGCCTACTGTATTGTAGTTGTTCTGATTTTACTGCCCTGGCTTGAATATTAACTGACAATATTTTCGGTACCGGTAATGTTAAACACTAAGAGATGTCGTATTAGTGTAGTACGTACCAAGAGTTGTTCTGTCACCGCATTCTACGTTGTGGATGTAGTCGCAGTTCTCTGTCAGGTACTTGGGATCAGAAGCATCGAAGGCGAGACCATTGCCGCAAGTCTTCAGTTCCGCAACTCCGTTGTCGCACTTGAAGTATTTGTCACAAGACCGACTGTGTGGGTAAAATCCATAGTCATCGGGGCACTTGAAGCTTTCCTGGGCAGCAGCTGCAAATACAAAGACATGGAGAAAATTAAATCATCAGTTTTTCGTTGTTATTCATTTTGGGACTGCCATTATTAATATATCAATACTTTAGGTTACGGGTTATTTGACCTTTAGATCTGCTGGCTAGGATATAAAGTTACGAACTTAAGAACCTGGAACTCAGTCTGCTGCATGAATGTCGTAAATTATAATTGATGCACTTTGCATGAGAGATGTATTTATGCGTCGTTGAAAACCAGCAGCAGCCGAAGGGACGTTAAACTTAAAACATTGTTACATCACATGTTTTGTTCACATGGAGCTGTTTGCAAGCTGTGATAAGATCTTGTGAGACTGGTGTCTCATTTCTTTTAGGATACGGTACACACAGAGACACACAGGAAAGCAGATGGAACTCTTTGATACTGAAAGAGTGTTCATTGACTCTTCAAGCAGCCTTGACACAGTAACAGGAAACGTGCTAAAACAATGCGCGATTTCAAAACTCTTTATCTCACGGCCTCAAGTGATCGTATGATCTGCATGGAGTAAGGCTCAGATCTTTGTCACTCATCAGTATGAAGCATTCAGCATAATATATTGTTGACTTATCCAAACATCTTTCGGATGTTGCTAGAAATCGGCAGCATAAAACATTAATCAAACATTTTTTCCATTGGGCAACATGAAAGGCACGATAGCATTATTGTAAAAATGAAACTCCTTGAATATATATATATTTATGCTTAAAATGTGTTTGAAATTTCTGTCATGAACTACAGGTTCAGTCTCGCCTTCAAATTAATATAATTGTTATCAAATATTACCTAAGTTTTTGCTAATTTCTGTTTCTTCTACAAGCGCTTGTAAACTCGGATATACCGTACGGTATATTTTCATGTATTTCGTCTTATATTAAGAATTATTAACATTGTTTCGACTGATATGCTGCTCTATTAAAATCCCGCTAAATTCGGGTCAAAATTTAAACATTTAATCATTTTTCAAACACTAAAAATGATACTGTAGACTGGAAATAAAGATGGCATGGCCATCATCGAGTGGGTTACAGACTACGGTAAAGAATGCTCAGAGACCGACAATCGCCCTTAAAACAGAGTATCTACTGCCTTAAGGGATTAGTTGAATTCTTGACATACACTTCCTACTGTTAAAATCGAAATCTGACTGTGGCAAGGCCATCTCCTCCGCCCACTTAAAAAGAGACCATCTCCTGCTTCTCTGACCTAACTTTCTCCCACCTGCGTAAGACCTTGAAGAACAACTTCTACATTGCGCTAGGCCGGTTGGTTAATTTTAATATTACAGTAGATTAGATGTAACAAATTACTTAATTATTCACCGCTATAGTTACGGGTTTTGAATTCTACATATACCTAATGTGTTGAAGGTATTTTTCGATATTACAACGAATACAAAATCCGCAGCGATTTGCCTATCATTAAGTATTCAAGTTGATGACGATTAAACGTACCGGTAAGGACAACGAAGTTAGACAGAAAAACTAAACACGATCTGTAGAAATGTCGATATACGGGGCAATGTGGAAATCGAGAACACTGAAATAGTATTATTGGGATGTGGGAGATCAGATTAGAAACTGAAAAGGCACGTCTTGGAACAACAATATAAAGGTTGGGAAAATGTGTATATTTAGATGGAATATTTCAATAACGTAGATTTAAAAGAATATTAGACGATGGTTGAATTATTATGGGAGGAGGCGTGAAAGCAAAATAAATTACTAAAATTTATTAGAATGTCTTGGAATTATTTGGTGACAGAATGTTGTAATATTATCACCCTGTATGTTGCATTTACGCATTCATGTTGGACGTAAACATGAAAGTCTCCTTAGACAGAAGAGAAGTCTACAGTCGTTGAACAACGTATGTTAATAGGAGCCTTGTATTCATAAATAGAAGCAATGCCTGACCCAGGTAGGGATGCCGTGGTTATCAGTCAATGTTATCAATTCAAAGATAAGACAGCAGAATTATCATTCCTCCTATAAATTACTATCGAACAGTAAGCTCATGACAAAATCGCGAAGGAAAGCTACGGTAATAACATAAAACAGAAATAAGACAAATCACTCAAATTCGCTGTTAGAAGAGAAAATTGGTAAACATCAAGCCTTATTACTAAAAACAATTGTGTTATTTCCCTGGGTTGTTCCGGACCGCTCCCTGCTCTGCTCTGGAAGGGTGAAAGTTAAGGCACATGTGCCTCGTAGTCCGAGCGCTATACTTTCACTTTCCGCATTCCATACCAGACAACTCGTGCCACACTGGAACGTGCCTGTTCACTTCCGTATGAGACTTCGAAATGATTTACGTGTAACTGAACACCACATGTACCATGGGTTTGCAGTCCTGATTCATAGTTGAGAGCGCTAACGTACATTTCGTGATAAGACTAGGAACATAAGTTTCATGTTAGATCACAGGGCCAACCAAAGTGTAGGTTTCCCCGGAATGTCCCATGCTCACTTCTTTGGACACACTTTCAGACTTGGAATTCCAGTACTTTTCTTATAACTGACAAAGTCGAACATAAATAGGCTCTGTAGTATCTTCAACAGTGCCATTCAGAAAAATAATGGCCTTGACTTCAGTCTGCGATTGCGTGAGTTTGTAACTGAACTTCATCCCGCAATTGTATGAAGTCCTAAAAATAGGGAAAATTGTAAGGTGAAGTTCTATAATGTAATGCTTGTACGTGTATTTCTTCATTTATTTTGTCATTTTACTTTGTCGTGTGTTCCGCCATATTAAAATAAGGTTCTTTAGTTTTTAGAAAAATACTTTGATATTTTACATCAATATTATAGAAGATTATATAAATTTGTAGAATATAGTTTAGATATAAGTTTCACCATGTTAATTGTAGCTTATCTGACGTAGTTACCATTGTAATTGGGACACTAAGTCCTGTAGTGTGCAATAAATAAATAAATAAATAAATAAATAAAATAAATAAATAAATAAAGATTTCTAATTAAATTTGCTGTCCCTTTTGTGTTTCAAGATTACGTATTATCCTACTTTCTAAAGCGAATCCTTTTCACCAACCGAGTCGGTAACAGTTAGTGTAGGACTGTTAAAAGAGGCGAGTCATGAAACAAGAATTCTCCACTGTAAATATCGAGTACGGCTTTAAATTTTCTTAATGAGCTCATTCTAGATTGGGTGGGAAAGATTAAATGCTTATGGAAAATAAGCGAGAGTTTATTAAGTAAGAAATGTTCCTAATAGAATGATCAGTTAAGAATTAGGTGAAGAAATGACGAAAGTTGATTGCATAATTGTGAAGGCGAGAGAAAGTGAGAGTTATGATGCATAACCTGGTTTGAACAATGTTTGATGCAAATAGCTGATCAAACGGTAACTTTTACCACCCGGTTAGCTAAACCTTATTCAACAGTAAACTAGCAGTGTGATGAAGCATATAGGATCCACCAGGTATTTAGGGAAGGTTTCAGTAATTTTATGACTTAATATCTTCACCAGAAAAACAATCTATTACATCATTAGATTGATATTTTTAAGTAAATCGAATGAGACATCTAGGATAACTCATGTTTATGGGGAACAAGATTTCCTCTCTGCATTTTAAATTCCATTCCATATTCTAAATAAAGTAGATTTGGCGACCATTTCGGAGGGCTATCATGTACCAATCTAAAGATATTCGTCCTGTATAACAGCTTACTAAATAATATCATCTTTGAGGAAGGCTTAACAAGTGAGTGATTATTCTTTTTAAATGTGTTGGAATCTTATTTGAGTGTGAATGCATTATACAATAATTTTATGCTTCTAAAACTAACAATGCCTGAACTTTCCTTCCGCATTCTTCAGAATTACATCTACTAAGAGAGATGAATGATAGGAATAATTGTTTAGAGTGGCAGTTGTCCGTTGGTTGAAATTCCTATGCACAGAACGTTTTACTCTTACCAAGCACTGTCAGGACTATGGTATGTAATTCTGCGGTTCACAGGGTGCAATTTATCGTGACGTTTCACTGCAGTAGCCATCCAAGCTTAGTGAGGGAACGTTAGAAATTCATCTATAGTAAAACTAATATTTATATAATTATCCCTGTTCTCACTACGTAGCAAAATCTAATCTGCACGATTCTTTGGAGTCTCTCAAATTTAGTTAACAATATTAAGCATTGCATTATGCATGTATGTCGAAGGAGGGTTGGGTTTTAAATGTTGACACCTGTGAAGGAGGAACACTGTTTGGGGCCCTTCACCCAGTCAGCCCAACATAGCCCAGCCACACCTTGTCGCACCTCACCCGCCCACGAGAGCGAAAGCTGCCTCCACCTTTACTCTTCCGTATCTATATATTCTGTAATCAACTTTATGGGTTCATGCCGAGGATGCGAGGAGGTACACTTTCACTCTCCATCTCGTGGCCCTGAATTAGAAATCATTATGCAAGTGACCTACACTCAGCTTACACGTGTTCCTGGGAATATTTTAATGAGAGAGAAAATACCTACCGTAGTAGTTACGAAATTTAGAGGTTAACTGACCATATAAACATTTTGATCGTCATTAATCTTTCCATATGCTGCAATTGCTAAGTATTAATTCGCCCTTCATAACATGAATTCTCTTTGACCTTGTTTTCCACGCATTGTTCCGCTATCAGTATGAAGGAACTTATTAAATGCCAACTCTTGTATTTCAACAAGTTTATTAGAGGGAACTGATTATAATCACGACGAGCGCATAGCACACTTGCAATTGTTATCTGATGTTAAGGGACTCTTCTAGTTATCTATATTCACAGTAGCTCATCTAATTCTTATCTGATGTTAAGATTCTTCTAGTATTAACCCAATTATTCACTGTAATAATTCCAGACTTCTCACTTTCATCTGTCCTATCCGACTTCCCTTCTAGTTCTTTTCCGACCCCGAGGGTATTACGTATGGAGGCCTCAGATGTTATTATTCATGTCTTACATGAGGTAGGGAGGAATATAAGAGGAGTAAACTGACTTTTTGAAGTTTACATATGTCTTTCAATATTTAACTTATAAAGCTTATCTTCCAAAAACTTGTTATAAATTGGTTTTATAATTATTCTTGTTATCAAGAACAGATAGTCCTGAAAGATTCTCTGGTTAATGACAGTAAAGGACTGAAGACTGCAATGCAATGCATACTTTTGCGCGTGCTGAATCTTTTCGTATGCAAGATGAACGACTCTCACTCCCCATTGCCCCAACCTATGGTACCTGGTCGGACCGGCTCCGATAGCCGTAGGCTTCAGGGCAAGGTTAAACAACTCCATCCATTCTTCAGCGCTACTTTCGAAGGAGTTCTTTGTTTATCACTTCTAATGCACTTTTACTTCCTCGCGTCTAAAGGGAGAAAGCATTTAAGCAAATACATGAAGAATAGTCACTGAGAATTATATTGATGATACAAAATACCGTTTAATTTTCACAAGAGTTCATTTCACAATGAGAAAGTTATTTATGAGAATTCAATAAAAAACAACCTCTTTTCATGGAATAATCTACAGTATGTTTATTGTAAGCGAACGTCTTAGTGAGCAGTGTTATGCAAGCATAAACCTGACCGAATGAGTTGGTCGTGCGGTTAAGGTCGCGCAGCTGTGAGCTTGCATTCGAGAAATAATAGTTTCGAACCCCACTGTCGGCAGCCTGAAGATGGTTTCCGATTTTCATCCTAGGCAAATGCTGGGGCTGTACCTTAATTAAGGCCACGGCCGCTTCCCTTCTTTTCTATCCCATCGTTACCATAAGCCCTGTCTGTATCGGTGCGATGTAAAAAGAACAAATGTCATAAATTGAAAAATATTATTAAAATGCGGACATGGAGCCCGATCTGAGAAATATTTGGTCTGGGTTGCATGTAAGGACCTGTGGTACTGGCCGGTTTGACAAGCTGAGAGTATACGCTGTTGAAATGCCATGAAGTGATGAAATATTTGTTCATCAAATAGTTTAGATAGGATCATACCAGGGAAAATTCTGCTCTATCGACTATTCATGATTACCATATCCGTATCCTTGGAAATATACTTAGCGAGTACTGTCCTATTCTTCAAAGTCGATGCAATCGATTTCGGAACACGCGATTCACGTTAATAAATGAAACTCGACGTGTTCTGTATTTATTTTGATACAATCTGATAACAGAATCGTACTCAAATGACAGTGTGTCATACTTGGTGAGATATTCGATCCAAATGAGGTACACCAGGTATTTGAATAGAACAGCTATTTAACAGGCATCGTGGCATGATGTGGGAGGTTGTCGTTCTGTGAGAAAGAGGCTTCCATGTAGCAGTTGAGTGTTTTAAAAAAACGGAATGATAAGATACCTTTAAACGTAGATTCTTTGTTTACTGAAACTTGCCTTCATCATAAGTACAAGTGCAGTTACTAGAAATGAAGACAGGAATGATACCTAGGCTGTAGCAGCTGTAATTCTGAAAAATATATCACCTTACATATTACTAATTGGAAACATGGTGTTAATGAACTACTTATGTTGGTAAGATAAACAAATAGTGCTTTACTAACTGTGGAATCTAGTCCATTCCACTCCTCTCCAATAAAATATTATGTAAATGAAAGTTTGAATCTTGACAGTGGTTGCTTCACCGAGGCAATTAACCTAGTTAGAGATGTCAAGTTTTAGCAGTTGGTGAATGGAAAAGAAATGTTACTAGCTTCGCTAGCAATAATTTACTGACTAGTAAACTAGTAGATTTTTCGTGTATACTTCAGACTCTTGTCAATACTTACGTACCTTTCAAAAACGCCTCCAAGTTAAGGATATTTTTTAAACACTACATAACTTTAGATACATGAAAATGAATCTTGGTACTCCTGGATTCCAGTCAATTCATACTTCAAAATGCAATTTACCTCTTTGTGAGGCACCTACAGTTCGTTCGTTCTTCAGCAACTGATACGTTAGGCTAAACATTCCTCTTTAATTTTCTGAGCGTATTCTATATAAATACTTTTAGGATATTCAGAATACTTCCTGCGCTGGACTTATCTTACTGTATTGGTCTTCACAGCAGCTCTGGCTAACTCTGGCTAAATTCCCAGGTTCTTTGAAATCTAGGTAAACTATTGATAAGGCTGAATTCACGTATCACGGGAGAATGTAAAAGAATGGTTTCTTCCTGGTTCTCGGAAGTTTTGGCGCCTCTATCGAGTACGAGTTTACCTCTTGGTATTTGTAAACTATTCCAGGAAAATAAGAGTTTTTCTTTCCCGAGGGACTCCTTCTCCAGTATGAAATCCACAAGAGAACAGCAAAATATTCACAGAATATATCTGCATTATGGAATAAACTAGTGACTTTGAAACACTATTAACTCGAATGGTATTTTTATAGCAATACCTAATTAATTACCATTTTAAATCCTAGCAGATGGTAGTCATTAGCACAACACGTCAAAGAACTGTATTCCAGACCTTACGGAACGAGAGCCAGAGTTTCAAGAGAAAACTGTACAATATATTGAAGCGTAGATTTATCTAACTCCCACTTGTACGATCAATTGAATTTCTCCCTCGTTTTCTGTTGATCTGTGTAGCCTATCCATACAATGGCTGCAGCTATATGATAAATATTATGTGAGTGGATGATTATAATGTGGGATTTTTAGCTGATAGAAAGCAAATTATGTAAAATACAGGCTTTAGACCTGTGTGCCTAGAAAAATGAAACACCGGGAAAAATTAATGTTAACATTCACTAAGAAATGTATGCGCAAGGCTTATTAGAATATGATTTGGCCAATAGTCTACAAAACTAAGCTGCTAGTTATTTCGTGAGAAATATCGACTTGTTACCGTACGCAATATTTTGTTGTTAAAAAATCACCTCTGAGAAAGGATTGAGCAAATTAAAGATAGACACTGGTGGAAACAAGAACACGTTTCGACATGGAACGAGCCGCGATATGCCCGATTGCGTCACCAGCTTACGAGCCTGGTTATGTGATCTCCTCTTAATAGACGAAGAATAAGATGAACATTACAGTTATGTATACGATTACAGTACATGTATTTTATAGTGTTTTATCAAAGAATAAATGGGTTGAAAATGGAGTCTCAAAAATCATTTTAGATTTACGGAGGTCATGAAATAATTTTACATGGTTTCGTGAGATACAATAGACCCAATCTCCTTCATGCGCCGGTGAGTAGGGCCTATCCGAATATCTTCTTCGCTTCACCAGCTATGAATTTTTCATCGTTGGTGTCCTGGTTATGGAGCCACTGTTACAGATTCACTTGGGTTATCGAAGCGTAGTTGTATTCCGTTGTTAGCAATTTCTAAGTCTTCTAAAATCAGCGCGGTGTTTTGCTGTGTCGCATCATCTGTGGGCCCATTTGTTGTAGGTCTTCCTCTTCTTCGTATGGTGGGCATTGAAGGTCAAGGGCTCTTCCGGGTACACGATTTTCGAGTTTCCGAAGATCACATGGTCTGTATACATGCCGTTTTTTAAGAAAAAAGATACGGTACGAATTCCCCGTAAATTAAGGGAGTGTCTGGCAGAAGAATTACCATGCAGTTTTATGGCATTCAGTGTGGACTGAGACTTTAAGGTTGTTCATTAAGATTCAAGAACTGTTTCCATAGTTAGGTATCTTAAAATGGTGTACCGTTGCAATAACATTCTGACTGCACGCTGTCCTATTGCAGAAGTAATACCTTATCGAACAGCGCACAGGAAGTACGTTGGAGTATAAGTTTCCGAGCGTCCTATACAGGCACGTTTGTCGTGCGCCACGCCTGTGAAGCACGTGGCTAGCATGTGATGGAGAACCTGCCCTCGCCTTCAATCAATGTTATGTACTTTCTTGGGATAGGTGCGGCCAGTACGGTATCACTCGATCTGATTTTTCTTTCTCTCGGTACTGTCGGTACTGGTGTAGGGGTAGCGTGCCTGCCTCTTACCCGGAGGCCCCGGGTTCGATTCCCAGCCAGGTCAGGGATTTTTAGCTGGACCTGAGGGCTGGTTCGAGGTCTACTCAGCCTACGTGATTAGAATTGAGGAGCTATCTGACGGTGAGATAGCGGCCCCGGTCTAGAAAGCCAAGAATATCGGCCGAGAGGATTCGTCGTGCTGACCACACGACACCTCGCAATCTGCAGGCCTTCGGGCTGAGCAGCGGTCGCTTGGTAGGCCAAGGCCCTTCAAGGGCTGTAGTGCCATGGGGTTTGGGTTTTGGGTACTGTTGAGTTGGGCACAGACCGCCTCAGGGAACGAACCACTGGCTATGGAGTGTTCTCTGTTACATTAATTATCCACTTCAAAACCAGACTTCCGCGTCATTGTTTTAAATATATTCTTATCCAGTAACATATTTGTACTTAGTGATAACTTGGGTTTAAGCTTACCTGGTTATATTAAAACTAATGAGTATCCTCTGAACTGTTATTTTACGAGTATAGGCTCGATGTTCCTACATTTCTACTAACCCATATATATGTCTCAGTACGAAAGGCTTGGCTGGAAAATTCAAGTTCGATGGAGTATTTAAGGCCAGACATGACATTTGTCAGCCGTCCTTCAGCAGTCCTTCTTCTTCGGATCGGGAAATGTTGACGTACGTTTCTTATATAACGAGGTAACCTGCCTATTTACAGCATAAACATTAAGTTGATGGTAATACAAGCCCCAATCCACTCACGAATCAAATGAACTACTGCATACCTTTTGCCACGTGTAATGAGATCTGAAATGAAAGTACATTAAAATTTGTTGCTTTATGATCATATTCTGATATTCCTGGATGCAAGGACAACATTTAAATTTATTTTTATTGGCTCCACTAGAGTTCTTCAATGGTAGATGTCAATGTTTTTAAGACATAACATTTCTTTTATCTCTTTGCGACAGTTCCTCTGTTCTTGTCGCTAGTTTACCTGGCTGGAATTCTTTATGTCCCAGACACAATTCCTGTTTTTATAATAGGTCGATTGAAAAGATATCCAATGAGAAGATAACTTTCTGATAATAGTTAATTACATTATCGACTGAATCGCCACGTTTCGCTATAGCTCCATAAGGAAAGCAGCCATCATTTAGCGAGCCTTGGCATCCAAGAGAGCTGTACTGTCTGAATTTGAGCTTTAATTATTTTACAACCTCCTTAATAAAATGCCAAAAAAGGAATAATATAATCTTAAGACTTAATTATCTTGTATCCTGTATTATAGGATTGTTGTTCGAAAATACAACACCAGAAACTGGGATTCAATACAGGGTATCCAATAAATAAATAAATAAATAAATAAATAAATAAATAAATAAATAAATAAATAAATAAATAAATAAATAAATAAATAAATAAATAAATAAATACATACATACATACATAAATAAAGAACGAACGAAAGAGAGGAGAGGTTCTATACAATAAGATCATAGAAGAACATGTATTCATACATCATGTAGATTACACACATAGCTTTCCTGCAACAACATGGAACTACTTAAAATTACCAGACCGCAGTAAGGAATAAAATTACCAAGAATTATAATAACCTCACATCTGTCAGGAATTCTGAAGTGGAAAAGACTTGGAAGGAAGACAACACCGTTTTAGGAAAGCTCAAATTTGTGTAGTCGTTCTGAAAATTATAGCAAGATATTACGAGCCAAATATATTATCCATTTTCAAGTTTATAAGGGGGCATTTTCATGAAATCGAAAATTAGATACCTACGCAGAGATCTGATAGATTCAGAACGGAAAACATCATTTACTACTTCAGAAAATAACATTGTCGACAAAAGAGCTGGTCGACGGTGTCACCGTTTGAATAAGTTTTCATTTTCTGAAGGAAGTAGAGTCAAGGTTGATACCCTTGGAGAAGATGCACAGACATACGAAATATTTACTGATCAACGATTGTCTTTCTTCTTTGATTATACGTTGATCGCCTGCATTTTGTAAGTTGCCTGGTAATCAGACGTTGTGGAAGGAAAAGAAAGCCTACATAGAACATGGATTTAGAAATATAAGGATGCACATAGCAGTTGTTTTCGGTAAGGTTTGCTTCGCAGTCTTATTCAGTATTTTACTACGTCTGTATTTCTTCCAGCTCATACATAATAGAACATATTGAAGAGGAGGGAATTAATCTTAAACTTCTACTATGTTTTACCTACGTTATGGGGTGACTGACTTTTCCCTGCCCTGAAAGCCAAGAATAACGGTCGAGAGGATTCATCGTGGCGACTCCACGATACCTCGTAATCTGCAGGCCTTAGGGCTGAGTAGTGGTTGCTTGGTAAGCCAATAGGCCCTTCGGGGCTGTTGAGCCATGGCATTTAGTTTGGTTTGACTGATTTTTCAGACCATCGAGAACAGAAGGTATCTTAACTCAGACCCGAGCACTTTAGATGTAAGTGACAAGAACGTGAACCATGTCCAGTGTTAAATTGAAATAGACCCTTAAGTAGTCTACATATCTGAGAAATGTGTTTTTATTCAATAACACCGATATCTCTGAAGCGTTCCTCAAAATTTTTAATATGCCAATGAGAAAAACAATTATGTATCATTAAGACCGTCTCTTCGTATTGAGGCTAGAGGAAGGACGTTGAGCCTTGCACAGTCAGGTCACTATCCGGATGTAGTCGAGTATAGGATCCTTGTAATTATCGTCAACCATGGTGAGAATGGTTTTTCCTTTTTATCTGTGCCTCTAGCGGCAGTAACGTCTTTAGTACCTATTTTAGATCATTTTCATGGTTCATTTTTCTCTTTGAACCACGAGAAAGCTTGTAAATCGTCTACAGTAATTTCTGACGTGGACTTTCTTTTGAAATCCCATCCAGAGATGAAACTCATTGGCAGAACCGGTCCACTAGATCTCTTTTAGTCACTCAGCCTTCAAGTGAGAGGGTATATAATTGATGAGAAAAGAGATGCGTAAAAAGACAGTCCACTGTTTTATGGACCAGTCTAACAGGTCAAACATCTCTAGAGAAAACTGACCTACATCTATCTCTCGCTAACGCTATTCTCAAGAAGATATAGTATTTCTGTGAGCTGTTAGGCCATTTTAATGTAGAAGCACTCTCGATTATTTTATAATGATGAAATGGAACCATTTGATACTGCCTTCATTTTCAAGAGATTAATCACCTCTTGTGGAGTAATTGAGGAAGGATACAGTCTCAGGATGTTTGGTTTAGTTGGAGAATGCTTGTAAGAGGGACAAGAGATGTACATGTATGGCAGGAAATTGAAGAAAGGAGTTCATGACGATTCTGAATTCAATATGTCGGCTATCATAGTGTAAAATATTCTGTGAATAGTTGATTAAAAGCGTATGTTTCCTCAATTTCAACATGCTCCCCTGGGAATGATTTGAAAATTGTTAATGACTCGAAATTTTCCTACAGAATGACAATATACTATACACATTTACGGATAATAAATATACATAAGTCATGATCCTACTATTTCCAATATGGGGGGTGGACTTCGTGGCTTGCTGAACGAAGTCAGTGATACTGTAGGCACATCTTTCCTATTGGTTATTAGCTATGTCACCATGATTGTGAAACAATATGCCATTTGACAGTGGAATGACTTAAATAGATCAACTAACTGTAAAGCGATACCATGATTACCTAGATATTCTTTGTAAAACTTTCGGAATTTGTATTCATAGTTATTTGCCTCTTAGGACAACTTTAGTGCCAACCCTTTGTATTATTTGTGTTATAGTGGTACATAATATTCATAAACTTGGCTAATCCAGCGACACGTGCACTTCCAGTTTAGAAGCGATCTCGAGTTTATTAAAATAATTTTCTTTTAAAATGGGTCCCAGCACGTTATAGAATGAGAACGAGGATGTCAAAGTTCGGGAAGTATTAAGTACAAAAACTTGTTCATTATCTTTCACGGTGAATTAGCTGTTTTAGAGGGAATTATACTGATTTGACAAGACTTGATGTAGGTCGATTTCATAGGCCTTGAGTGCGAGAGAAAAGAAAACATGAGCAAGCAACAGTGTATCAAGTTCAGTTTACTCATGACTTATGAGTGAAAATAGAGGTCATTGAACGGGAGCGAGAGTTTGTCTTCAGACACCAAAGTCAACTGAGACACTTTTCTTTTCTACGTCATTGAGTCTCAGAGACATGATTCTAGCTGTTAACAACCCGAGTAGATGAATTCTTGTTGCATTAAGTTTTCACGTACTATATACTTTCTTTCACACAAACGCAAAACAAAGCAATTACAGATATGCCATATTCTATCTTATTCCCCGCTTACCTAAATATTCAGAAATAATTACAAACGGGAAATGAAAGGTACAGAGGTATCAAAAGACTCGTACTCGACATCGGTATTTTGTACATTAAAATGGAGAGGTATCGGAATAGCTTGTGGTGTTTCCTCTGGTCTAAATCAATAATCCGATTTCCAATTTCTTTCGATTTTCAAGTAATTAAATGGATAATGGGTAAGTAGATACACTAATTTTACAGATTGACTTAAGCTTCTCGAGATAATTAACGCTACAGGCGAGCGAGGATAGAATGGGATTTACAGAGATAGTGAAATGTACTAACTTTTCAACATTTTAAAATCTTTTCGAGTTTTAGTAACGTCAACATATAGGCTACACCGTTCGCTTGAATCCGTACTTTACTCGTACCAAAAACAAGTATTGGTAATATACCCTTCGATGCGTTAGTTGTTGATCTATGTAATACGTCGTCAATCAGCAGAGATACGGATATACAATGTCTGTCGAATTAACCTCCCAGATTTGTAAAAGTTATTACCGCTGCCTTTGGGCTTTATGATGTCTACGTCTACATATCGCTATAATCTTCAAGGTGATAAGGCTGTACATATTTATATCTATAGTTTTAATATTCTTAGAGTAAATTTGAAATCATTTCAGGTTAAGATTCATCCAGACAAGTGTTCTGAATAGAAATAATGCACAATGAGAAGGATTTTGGGATGAAAACACAGCATTTGTTTCGATTTTTATGTAAAATGTAATAGACTTAAATCTATATAATACTTTGTACATTAAAATGGAGAGGTATAGGGATAGCTTATGGTGTTTTGTCTGTTCTAAATCAATAATCAGATTTCCAATTTCTGTCGATAAATGGATAATGGGTAATGGATAATGGGTAAGTAGATACCATGTGTCATAATTACGTGTTTCAGTTATCAGATCGCCTTAACATCAAGTATCATATTGTATTTCTGTTCTTGGACTAGAAGACTAAAGCTGGTCCTTGTTTGTTATCTCTTTCAACACAGGCAATTCACAACTATTTAATACTACAGAACATACGTG
Organism: Anabrus simplex; assembly: GCF_040414725.1. NCBI lineage: Eukaryota > Metazoa > Arthropoda > Insecta > Orthoptera > Tettigoniidae > Anabrus > Anabrus simplex. The sequence goes on from NC_090265.1 coordinate 1,578,080,422, forward strand.
ACGGCTGATGGCTAGATTTCAAAACACTACAACGAATTGATATCCAAAATATTCATATATTTTGAAAGTATATTACTTAACGATTGCTGTGTTGAAAGAAGCCTGAAGTAAACCATGCCAGTGCGGTTGTATGTTCGTGTGTGTGTCTCATAGACTGCAATTACTTCATCAGCAAAAAAACCAAGCATATTTAACTTGCCGAACGTGTTTCTTACATAACTTTGGTAGGTTTGTGCAGTGGCGGTGAGAGAGTTGAACGCTCTGATAGACATGCAACTTACTCAGCGACATTCGTTAGTCGACCTTTACTTTTAAGCAGGACCTACGTGACGTGCACACGTAAATGCCAGTTTTCTCTTTCGTTTTAACTCACGAATGAAGATATAAATGTCATCTGTGACTTTCTTATTCTACCCAGGTAAAGGAGTAAATGTCACTCGGTTGTGAAGTTGAATCTACCACTCTGAATCAGGTTACTTTTGCAAGTAAGTCAATTTCGACAGAAATCTGGTGTAATGACGTAGATGAAGTATTTCACCTTTAAGTACAGTTCATGAGTTACAGGAATACTACAGGACCCAGAATATTGTAGTTAGTGTGTCCAGAAATTCCTGAATGAGAGTTCACAATCTTGAGGCCTCTGTTCCTTCTTTAAATATTTGTGTCATGCCAATAGGGATAAAAACGTTGCAACAGTCCTTATTTACAACCGAATTAATTTACTTAACACATTATGGCAATAAATGGCAACAAATTATTTATACCCCCTGTTTTGGTTGGGTTCTTCTATCTCATTTACTCCTATCTCGGGCTGACAACGCATATTATCAAATTTTGTTCTGGCAGGCGAATGACTTACAGTTAATCATTCTGCAGAAAATACAGTGTGAAAGCAGAAAGGAAGAGTAACGCCGAGGTGCGGTTACACTGGATTGACCAAGTTAATAGCTAATAGTCTAGTGTAGAAATGTGAATACTTCGATGGTGTCTGTCTTGGATTAACCGATTTGACTGCACCAGGAACGACGACATCCGAGAATGACTGGGAACCACGCCAGTCGCAGTCAAACTAAATAAAGGAAGGCTTACTTTCTAAGGACAAGTCGTCGTACGCAGGAAAGATGACTAGGCAGCAAAGACGGCCGTTCGTTTGAGCTCCAAAGAGCATAGACCACGTGGTAAACCGAAGAAGAGGTGAACGGATGGCATCAGGGAGGTCATAGGATTTGTAATCGCTATCCCCATAGATGCCTTGCTTTGGAGTCGGATGTATTAATAAGCGAACCCTGCTATAGCACAGGAATAATGTCAGGAAGAAAAAGACAACTCAGAATCTGGGAACACATACGTATTGTTCCTTCGTCACTTTAAACGTTTCATCTCTTGTGCATTTGTCTTAACTCTAGTAAATTTTAGACCTTAACGGTATTGCAGATATGAACCTTAAAGCATAGTTATGTTTTCCCGCGATCAGGGCCTTTTATTTACATGATACCTTCATTCTTCGAGGGGTCGGAAAAGCCCTTTGTTCTCTGTCAGTCATGGAGCGGTTGATCTCGTTGTTAGTCCCATTTGAACGGAATCAGTCAACCAATCAGAGTTGTGTTGAATATAAACTACGAGAAATTTTTGGGGAACCTGTCTTGAAAAAATGTCCGTAGTTGAAAAGTGTGATTGTTCGAATTTAATAATAACATTTCCGCGTTCTTTCTAATGCAAGATTAGTAAATAATTGAAAGATATTTTAAGAACACTCGGAACAGTTTTACAACGACATGAAATTTCCACTGATCTCCAGAAAGGCATTTGAATTATTTCAATGCAAGAACTTCTGTTTTTACTCATATATTGTTAAAGATTATGTGAAGCGTCCCCTTAAAAGAAAGTGATGGAGATTATTCGACGTGTCCACTTTCCGGGGTTCGAGGTGTCGTATTGAAGGAGGACTTTTTATAACATATGTGTTATATACAATTTAATGTGTACCTGAAATAATATCCTTATAAGGAGGTGTTAACTTATGAAGGTGACTTTCTGTTTGGATTTTGCAAAGAAATGTGAGGTCTCCTTGTTTGCGGGGGCATGTACTATATTATATCCACGATATCCCCTGCCTGTTGCAAGAGGCGATTTAATGAGGGGAGTTCTTAGAGGCTTCATCTTGACCGAGCGAGTTGGCTGTGAGGTTGCGAACTTACATTCGGGAGATCGTGGGTTCAAAACCCACCATCGGCAGCCCTGAAAATGTTTTTGAGTGGTTTCCCATTTTCACACCAGGTAAATGCTGATTAAGGCTACGGCCACTATCTTCCCAATCCTAACCCTTTCACATTCTTCCGTTGCCGAACACCTTCTATGTGTTGGTGAGACGTTGAACAAGTGACTCCTCTTACTTGTGCCGGGCTCGGCATTAGGTTTGCAGGGCATAGCGTTCTTCACTTTACGTCCTTCGTGGCTTTTCTCATTCTTTTGCTGATATCCTCATTCTTCGAAGGGTCGGAACACTTCAACTTTTTCTCTAATTATTAGTGTTAAGAGGGGCTGGTTGCCTAGTTGTACCATCCCTTAAAACAAAAATAATTTTCATTCCCCCGTGGGTCGGGACGGTAGAATAATACCCATGGTATCCCCTGCCTGTCGTAAGAGGAAACTAGAAAGGGTACTAGGGACTGTCAACTTGGGAGCAAGGGTTGGCGACCACGTGGCTCTTAGCTGAGTCCTGACATTACTTCCACTTAACTGTGCCAGGCTCCCCACTTTAATCTATCATATCCGACCTTCCTTGCTCAACTCTTGTTCTTTTCCCACCCCGACAGTGTCAGAACATTTGAGATCTAGGGAGTCTTTAATTTTCGCGCTCTTCATGGCCCTTGTCTTTCTTTGGCCGATATCTTCATTTTTCGAAGTGTCGAAACCCTTCCATTTTTTCTCTCTGATTAGTGTTGTATAAAGGATGGTTGCCTGGTTGTACTTCCTCCTAACATAATTATCACCACCACGACAATAATTATCACCATCGAAGCGTAAGAAGGTGTGGACGTTCTCACTCTTACACCATTATTTTCACTTACACTTTTAGAGAGTGGAATGTGGAATGTCCTTACACTTTCTTCGTGGAGGACATAGTATCACGCACTGATCTCTACATCTTCTCGTAGAATTGGATACGCTCCAAAGAGTGACGAGAGAAACCTGCGTGTTCATGATCTACTGGTCATCGGTTTCACAAATTCACACACGTTCTCAAGTTTGAGGTCAGCGAAAGAAGCGTTATATGTTCTCCTCGAAGTTAAACAGAGCGTGAATGTGTTGTCAGGAGGCAAAATGAAAGTGACACCAGTCAAAAAACACTAGTTCCGTGGAATGGGCACCAATCTGAGAGAAATTGAGCTCATTATATATCGGATGAGCATTTCAAATTATTAAAAGATGAATGTTGGATACTATCGGAAGCGTGGTCGGTACCTGGCATAAATGGCTATCTACAGACTTGGGATTAGAGAGTGTTCACGTAGATGGGTAGTTGAGAAATAGCGAAGTTAAGAAACATGATAGCTGTGTGAATTTGTCATTGGCTTCTCACTAAGGTGGTCGCAGTTCCAATCCTGGCCAATGCATGTAGGATTTTTGGACTGCACCTGTAACTGGAGGTCGCTTGCCTATGATCACTATATTAACTGTTACTGGCATGTAAAATAACAAGCTTGTTTGCTTTTGCTTTCCAGAATTAAATTGATCAAGCTAAAAATAAGGCAACATTTTCGCACATTCTTCTGAAACAAGTGGTGGTTTCTTTCGTGAACAGAAACGAAATGATCGTTGATCCTCAGGTAGAGATTCTTTTAAAGTTGTTAGAATTAAGAATTTTAAATTTACATAGAAATATTGACACAGGAAAATTGTTCACTTTTAATTCATTTTTTGGAATGGAAGGGCACGTAGAAATTCGGTAATCATCTGTGAAATAAAAGACTCATGGTTCTTTTAATTTGAACATCGAAGGAGAGCAGATCACAAAATATATTTGGAAGATATTCACTGATATTATTTAATGTTTGTTTATTGTACAGAGCTCTCAATTAAAGTGAGAAAAATTTTATTGCTCTATTTGCATTTACTTAACTTTTATTAATAATAATGAAAAAAATGAATGAGGACCTGTTCTCGACCGAAGTGCGTAATATGTGAAATTATAAACCTCCAGCACGATGTGTAGGTTTCCATTGCTGATGAACTAAGTAGTTAGATTTTGTCTTACATGTTTGATTTCAAGGTTAGCATTGAAAGTAATTTCTCTCTTTCTCGCTTAGCGTCTTTGATTTAATATGGGAGATGTGTGTGTCTGATTCGGGGTCACAGCTGGCAGCTCGCCCACGAGTTAGTGCAGAGAATGTAAGTGGAATTTTGTAGGTAACTGCCACGTGTATGCAGCACACTTTCACTTGCACCTAGATTATGCTCTAAGACAATTTTCAACTGCATCTCTTACAGCAAGCTCACCCTGCAGAAAACTATGTACAAAAATAAGAGTTACATAGCAATAGATTGAAATTCACTCCGTAAGCTTGGTCGTTATGTAAGGTCATACAACTTTGACTCCTGTGATACCCTCTGCCCGTTGTCCATTTCCTCAATGCAAATAGGACGGGTCTTCTGATGATTGCCTATGATGTTTCCAGAGGAATTCCTCGAGTGGATCTGTTTAAGTTTTTAATTGACTTAGGAGTTAGATATCGGTCATTCATTTTTTGGAATGGAAGGGTACGTAGAAATTCGGTAATAATCTGTGAAATAAAAGACTCATGGTTCTTTTAATTTGTTGAAGTTTGGGTGAACGTGATCACTCACGCTGTATTTATATGTGTGTGTATTTTATTTGCTAGTCTGTGTAACTGTTTCGTGAATGTGAAGCGATTATCAGCATATTGAGGACGATATTCGAAAAACTCTCTAGCGGTAGAAATAAAGCGCTATTTACAATTTTTCTGACGCTGGTGTGACAACCTTAAAAAACAAGCACACCCAGAAACACCATCGTTACCACTGCACAGGAAATTCCGACCTTTAGCTCGCTAGCCCTCCAAACTGCCACTCTTTGCTATGGCAGAATTAATCATTAATAATGTTGTGAAGTGTTGGTCTATTTCATCGGAGGCATTTCTTAGACCGAGGAGCTGCCTATCTGGGGTGGTAAAGGAATGCTCGGTTCACCCGGAGGAATGTGGATTCATTTTCCCGCCAGGAAAATTTAGATATGAGACTTCGACTTCTGAAGACGCACATACCCTGAAGTTCAATCAACCTACTTAAAATGGATGAAAATCCACAGCCTGTTTCCAGTTATTCGACCGGGTCAGGAATGGGATGAATGAAGTCCGCATCTAGCGATGAGGGTAGGAATTGTACCGGCTGCCGCAGTCTATCGCACTTCTGTGGGGCAATGATTAATGACTGACAGATGAAATGAAATGATATTGGAAAGTGTCAAGATAACCGGAGTACTCACAGAAAAACCTGTCCCGCCTCCGCTTTGTAGCTCAAATCTCATATGGAGGGACCGGGATTTGAACCACGGAACCCAGTGGTGAGAGGCTGGCACGCTCGGACACATAGATAATCACTCCATCTCACTTAGCGCTGAGGTTAACGATAGTGGAAGCATTAACCTTCCACTCCTCCAAGGGCCTTCATGATCTGTAAGGAAATGCTTTGGCTGGCATTTCGATATTTCTTGCACCTGTTCTTACTTTGTGAGGTATTTATCGTGACGATTGCCTTCAGTCATTTTTAGCTTCTATTTCTCATGAACCACTGAGTTGCTAAGAGCTGCCCAACCAGATGGCTTCGAGATTTTAATTTGTGAGGTGGTCATTGTTATGGCTCCTTATACACATTAATTGGCTGTGATGACCGGATTTGTTGCCTGTTACATCAAACAGCTCCTCAGTTGACCTAACGATGCTGAAAGAAAATCGTTCCTTGCGAAAATCGAATCCGGCACCTCTAGGTGAGAGGTAAGGTGTAAAGACGCAACCTTTTCATCATCTAGTAAGATGATCTGAAGAAAGGGTTCGTACTGCTATTTAGCATGTTAATAAAGTGGGAAGTTCAGCTTGCTCGGTGCTCTACGTTATTCTCAGATCAGCCTGCAAAGGTTGACTCACGACCCGAGCAGAAAGGCTGGCACAAGAAACCAGTTGTGCATGAAATGAGCTGAATATGGTATAACGAGAAGTCTCAAGGTCCATGGTAACGTGATAGCAAGCAGCTCTCTGCTAACGGGACTTTCGATTTTATGTGCCTCCAACGGACCTGGCATCCTATTATGTCAGGAGAATTATGTCGTGATATGTCCTCTCTGGACCTGATAAATTACACGAACAGCACCACAGTCGTACTGATGACATGGCGCCTAGAAACTGAGTTCACTCACGAGAGATTTTGGCGGAATAAACGGCACGGACATTATTATTCATAAACACTAATACAGTTAAACACAATATTGTTTCCTGCAATGTAGCAAAGAAAAATCCCACGAACTTTGCTTGATTGTTTAGGGAACGATTTCTTAGCAATGTGAGGGGGATACATTGTATATTCTGAAATAGGTCGTGCTTCACGTATACAGTACTTGAAAGAGGATTCAGTTTTCCTGAGCTAATGAACTATGTGGAAGAGCAGTTTGATAATGGGTGCTAATATAGAACGAAAATTTCATATGATCAACGTTACAGAATCTATAATGACTTCAAAGTCTGAATGTTACCACACTCAGAACGTTATCAAACACTCGGTTTAGAGTACAAACTAATATGACTTTTAAGGCCATTAACCTTCAATTTAACTTAATGTACTATGATCCTAATATACTTTAGTAAAATTATATATGTTCTTCGAGTAATTATTAAACAATTATGACTCAGGAAAAAAGATGAACACCATGTCCTCTTCGATTCTCACAGATACTTGTATGATCAGGAACTGCACATCATTTAGCATCATGTGTCAGTGAGAGAACAATTTATGCACTCATTTTGTACTAGACAGTGCTAAGTAGTACTGTGTACATTGGATGAGGGTGGAACAGCCTGATGTAGTACATTCTTACAGCAACCCCTTGGGTTTTTGAAGTAACCCCTATAACAATGCACGGAAGTGGGTCTTCAGGATCCTAACAGCTTTTTGGACTGTGTCTATAGCGTTCCACCATTCATGGTAATGTTGGGAGCATATCGTACAATCAAGTACCGCCAAGCTCTTGCCATTAGTTTTGCTGTTTATACTCATGAATTCAGTGCTCATGCCCACGGTTATGACATTTAGAACATTTCTGATCTTACAATGGAACATGCATTCCCCTACCCATAGGTCTACTCATAAATCGCCATTAACCTATCTATGACATGTATTGCCAAATGTTCATAACAGTTTATTGTATTTTACTAAGCAAGGTAATCTACAGGCGATTTCGAGTGTTCTTCTTTCGTTTAAGTACGACAATGCTTACCAGAAAAGTTGTGTAGTAGTTCTGGGGAGTAAGTACATGTATCAAGGGAAGTTATGTCTGTAGGATCTGTAGGTATCCAACGACGATTCACAAATGTAATAAATATGAACAAATTGCAGTGTAGTTACTAGCTTTTGGAAGATTATTAAGGATATTAAGGTGAAACATGTCATGAATATGTTGAGTGTAATGATTCACACGATTTTGAACGTTTTCTTCAGTTGCTCTATGATGTAATAACTCTGAAAGAGAAGATACCCATTCTACCACTCATTGAAGTCTCCAAGGGGATTATTTTCATGGTGTAGGATATTCATAGTTTCTTATCCTTAGTAAGTACATGATTGATGATACTGACTGATTATGATAGTTTAAGAAGATGCAATCACCATTTCTTTAGGAATTTTTAAATTGTCACATGTTATGTATAACAATAGACAATGTAACCTTTATTGTAACGAAATAGTGGGCTTATTATAATATTTTACGGAGATTTAACCAATAGTATAACGCATGGTATGTATGTGTGTATTTATATAACACATTATTCACCTTCGAATGGTCATGACTGTAAACGACATTTTTTTCTTCTGTCAAGTTATGATAAAATATTGAAGAAAAACTGTAAGTTCCTTCAAGAAATAGATATTAGCTATAGGAAGGGTCTGTAGTTGTAATTTATGAAGTTTTTGGGAAGAAGTAAGGAAAAGTTCTCTTTGGAATAGAAGGTTCTAAAAGTAACCGGCTGGTAAGAGAAAGGAAGTCCTACGAGGCCACATTATTCTTGGCACACTTCTGCGATGTACACTACCATTGTTTTACTCCTTCGTCGAGTTAAATATTCTATACTGCAGTACTACTGTATGTATGAGATATTTGTTTGAAGGAATTGTGCAAATCATGCTTCAATATGTACACTTCGTAGAAAAAAGAGCTATATTAAACACTGTCTTTAAACAATAATAAAGAGGAACAAGATCAATTGAAATGCAGAAACATATAACCATTCTTAAATATAATTTTTGTTACCAATTTGGATAACATTGGGAGTGACACAGAAAGTTAAAATTAATGATGCTTATAACTAATTTATGCAGACTGCTCCTAAGACTTCCCGCTGCATGTTATGAAGGCCGCCCTTTCACAAACAGTGCCTGGTTGTACTTGAGAGTGGAACGCGGATATGATCGCATTAAAAATATTTCCTAGTTACAGAAATATTTGTCAGTTAACTTGCTATAGAATTTTCTTTAACAAAGAGTTTTCCTTTACTTCGAGATAATAACTCACGGAGAGAGGTATCTCAATACGTCATATTGTCTACTAGAACGTTAAAATTCAGACAATATTTCTGACCATAGTATATTTTAAGATTAAACATTCTGAATGGATTCACCTCTTTCGGAGGAGTACTTAGCCAGCTTATCACATTTCTGGACGATTCTTAGACCAAAGAAATGGTTGATAACGTTCAAGTTTGCACTTGAATATTACCGGTACTATTTGGAGAAGCTACCCTCGTTTAAAATTTTGTATATTTAGAAAAGCATTTTATATATTATAAGCATAGATTAGATCTACTGATAATCCACTACATTAATGAATAAGTCATTCGAAGGAATATATTTCAGTAAAGCGATTTTCTTTGTGTTTAGGTAAGCTGGGAACGGAAATATCCACAGTCAACCTTTTTCTGGTTTTAAGTAAAGACTCTTTCTTTCCAATGGTGATTCATAAGAAGGCGATAGAAAGGAAAATGCATTTTAGATTCACATTAAAGAAAGAGACTCGTGAAGATTCTTTCAGTATTAAATATGTTGTAATCTTATGCACCATTGCTATATTTTCAACCAGGAAAATAGATTTCACGCTATTCATTGCCGTTCTTTGATTTTCTTCGTGGAAAATATTTGAAGGAATTTACTGGAAAGTGAAATGCCTCTTAAATTCAGGCAAGTTCATGGCAATGTTTTACTAAATTCAATTGACGGATAATGTCACCTTAATAATTTGCTTATAGAATCGTGTTTACGATGTTGCTTCGAGCAATTGCATAGTACTATATGAAATTTTCACTGTTTGTAGCTACTGAGAGCGCTATCTCTCAGATGACTCCATTTAGAATGAACTAGGGGAACGTCACATCCTTCCGTAATAGCGGATGATTTGAAGAACCATCTTCCAAGAATGAAGATGACTTGCGGGAAAATCGAGTTTTCTAGAGAGAGAAGTCCAGGCAGGCAGGCGGGCGGGCTTTATCGTTGTGTTCACTAGTAAACATCACGAGTACGTACCGAGAGCAATCACTGCAACAAACACGCCAACACTCACGCAGGTCTTCATGGTCACCACTTGTTGAGCACACTGGTCGGCGGCGACTGGTGCGGGGCTGTTTTATACCCGCGGGAGGGCCTCGCTGCATGACCTACTGAGCGCGCAACACCGCACCACTTTCACGTTCTCATCCACAGGGAGCCAAATGAATTATTCATTTTATATGCCCACCCCAAAAGAGTCTCATATGAGAAAATATATATTATTAAATTCATTTATAACGCATTCTTACTGACAATTTTTAAAATAATCTTACCAACCTACACACATAGTATCCATAACAACTCTCCATTCACCTTGTCCAAGAAATCTGGCAGACATTTAGTGAAGGCCGCTGAGGCCAGTGCCCTGCATATAAAGGTCACAAGTTCGAGTCTATGGCACTCTTACACTTAATTGTCTGTCATTCATTGCGAGTGTGGTATAGTGTATTACGTTTAGATTGCTTTCACCTGATTTTCCGTTCAACTTATACTTGGTGACTTACTTAGAAGCTTTTCTTGAATTCAAGGATAACTTGACATCGATTCTACGTCTGAAGGCCCTCAGGAAAGAACTCTCCCAGTACATTCCTCTGTATTGATGAGTTCTGAGACCATTTAGTGAGAGTTAAGAAGTAGGCAATCACATCACACCTCACACCAGGTGACTACAACTTCCGAACATGTAAGTTTGGGAAGTGGAGATACTGAGTCTTTATCTGAATCTATGTATGAAAACTAAAACTTCTTGATATTTTCTACCCCCATTGAGCTTATTTAACTTGTACTGTATGGTTTGGATGTAAGAAATTGTAAAACAGTGACTACTGCAACTGTGGTCACTCCATAATCGTACCTTGTATTAACTCCTAGGCATTTTATTTTCCTTACAAGGGAACTGTTTGTGCTGAACCAGATATATTTCAATGAAATTTTGGTGACAGATTAATTAATGTATTACAAATTTAGTGGTGAACATAATTTTGCCGGAAAATCAACTAAAGTGTTCAAATTAATTGCTGAAAAATAGCTGGGTGGCTCGAAGCAGGTAGCTGATGATGACTTGCGTATGCATTGGAGAAACTTAAAATGACATAAAGCCATTTATACCGAAAAATGCGATTTTGAAAACACAAACCGAATTGCACACCCACAAATCTATTTTACTAACACGCCAAGGATATGTCCAGATCCATGGGTAAATGGTTAGCGTGTTGGCTTTTGGTCACAGGGGTCCCGGGTTCGATTCTCGGCAGGGTCGCGAATTTTAAGCAGGATTGGTTAATTCACTGGCACGGGGGCTGGGTGTATGTGTCGTCTTGATCATCATTTCATCATCACGACGCGCAGGTCGCCTACGGGGGTCAAATCAAAAGACCTGCATCTGGCGAGCCGAACTTGTCTTCGGACACTTCCGGCACTAAATGACATACGCCATTTCATTTCATTTGCCAAGGATATGAATATATAGAAATATTAGGGTCGTAATACTTCTGTACCTTTTAAAGGAAGCTAAAATATTCTGCAGTATGAAATTTCGATCATCTATATACAAACATGCATGCTATTAGTATAATACTTTGCTAGCACAAACGACGCACCTACCGGATCCCTGTTCAGAATCATTCATTTTTTCATACTTTCAGTAGAATAACACCCACAGTATCCCCTTCCTGTCGTAAGAGGCGACAGAAAGGGGCCCCAGGGGCTTTAAACTTGGGAGCGTGGGTTGGTGACCACGGGGCCCTTAGCTGATTCCTGGCATTGCATCCACTTACTTGTGCGAGGATCCTCTATGTCTATCCTATCCGACCTCCCTTGGTCAATTCTTGTTCTTTTCCGACCCCGATGGTATTAGGTTTGAGAGGCCTAAGGAATCTTTCATTTCCCCACCCTTCGTGGCCCTTGTCTTCCTTTGGCCGCTACCTTCATTTTTCGAAGTGTCGGATCGCTTCCATCTTTTCTGTTTGATTAGTGTTATATAGATGATTGTTGCTTAGTTGTACTTCCTCTTGAAATAACAATCACCACTACCACCACCTTACGGCAGAATGACTGTTTCCATTAAGTTTACGATGTCTTAACTGATCATCCTACGAAGTTGCACTGCAATCGATCTTGTCTAAACCAAACAGTTTCCTTTGATAACCCAAAAAATGTAGATACAAATATCTCGTACATATCTGTGATGGTACTTGAAGTAGCTCTTCTTCTGAGAAGTTGGTTTGAAACAAGTCAAGCGAGAAAGCAGATAATTGCTCCAATATAGTATTTCATCACAACAATATAAGTTGGCTATATGGTATGATGTACACTTGCAATGGGGGCTCGAGCTCCACCATTGTTGGCCTTGAAGATGGATTTCTTACTTCCACATCAGGTGGGGACTGTACCTTCATTTAATATTACTACCGCAACTTTTTTTAGATTTAGCCCTCTCCCATCTCAGCGTCGCCGAACACCTATCAACGTTAATGCGAAGTTAACACTGAAAAAGGCGAGCAAATTGGCCGTGTTGTTAGGGGCGCGCAGCTATTAGCTTGCATTTGGGAGATAGTGGGTTCGAAACGCACTGTCGGCATCCCTGAAGATGGATTTCCGTGGTTTCCTCATTTTCACACCAGGCAAATGCTAGGACTGTACCTTAATTAAGGCCACGGTCGTTTTCTTTCCACTCCTAACCCTTTTCCATCCCATGGTCGCCATAAGACCTATCTGTGTCGGTGCGACATAAAGCAACTTGTAAAAAAAAATAAAAAAAAAAAAAGCAAAAACAGGAAAAAACGGATAAACTGCTAGCAAAAGAAAATCTATATCATGGTCACGATTTGCCATGCTTGGTAGTTTACCGAGATTTTCTCAACGATCTTGTATTGTTAATTCATATTTATTTCATTTATCTGACATTCTTTTGGCATTCATTTTACGACTATCGATCTAAAGAAACGACGAAGGTCTGGAAGTTTATATTTATAAGGGGTTCTTCAAAGTGTTAGTGAATCTATTGACGTTTAAGCACTCTGAAATGCTAACCTACTGGGCAAGAGTTTCATCTCGCAAGATTGAACACAAACCGCGTAATAAATAAATAAATAAATAAATAAATAAATAAATAAATAAATAAATAAATAAATAAATAAATAAATAAATAAATAAATAAATAAATAAATAAATAAATAAATACATATATTGTATTAAATATATAATAATCACTGTAAGGTGCTGTTTAGTGCTTATGGGGCCGATGACCTCGATGTTAGGCCCCTTTAAACAACAAGCATCATCATCATCATTTATTGCTTGTCTTTCTAGCTCACAATGTGGATCTGCAAATGGTAACCCTCACAGGCAGTGAAGTACGAAGAAATTGTTATCAGTGAAGAGTTCAGAGTTCAGCTAAATCAAAATTGAACAAAGCCATATTCGTACAGGCCATGAAGACCCTTGGAGGAGTTGAAGGTGAAGGCTTCCACTGTACTCGGAACTAACTGTGACATAGTGGGCAGCTTTTCCCGAGGAATTAACCTGGTACCCACTTTTGGTTCGGGATGAGTGAATCTTTGGATCACATGCTTCTCCAGAAATGGAAATCTAGTTTCTAAATATTTGAAGTTCTTGACGGGGAATCGAATCCACGCCTTTCTGGGTGAACCGAGCTAGCCTTTACTTTCTAACATTTACGCAGTACAATAATTAAGATAACTAAGTATCCGAGTATGTTACCATGCTTTAGATGCCATTATGGAAAATATTATTTCCTGGTTCCGAGATTTCAAGAGAGAGTTCTGTATTTAATTTTGATACAGTCGTTAACATTCATACTGTATATTTTTGGAGAGTCTTTATCGAAGTCCATGTTCAAAATTTAATCAAATTAATGAAGCACATTTTCTGCTTTGAGACATGAAGCAACATTATACTATGAAATTACCGAGCTCGATAGCTGCAGTCGCTTAAGTGCGGCCGGTATCCAGTATTCGGGAGATAGTAGGTTTGAACCCCACTGTCGGCAGCCCTGAAGATGGTTTTTCGTGGTTTCCCATTTTCACACCAGGCAAATGCCTTAATTAAGGCCACGGCCGCTTCCCTCCCACTTCTAGCCCTTCCCTGTCCCATCGTCGCCATAAGACCTATCTGTGTCGGTGCGACGTAAAGCAACTAGCAAAAAAAAAAAAAAAAAAAAAAAAAAAATGAAATTTCCATTCATTTCCGATTCTGCACTTCTAAAATCAGGAGATTCTGTCAATATGTCGTTAAAAGAAAACATACAACTTTACAGAGGAGGAAATGCCTGTCCGTATGGTGAGATACTTCTTCTGGTCACGAGCTCCATTGAGAATGAAGAAGTTTGATACGTACTGAATCATGAATAAAAGGGGGTATGCATGAGTGATGTAGGCAGCACTGAGTGTCAACCAACAGTTATCCCTAATAAAAAAGTCTACGTGAAAAATTTCCTCTAGTACTCCTTTTTTATAAACGGCAAAGTCGATCTGGAACCTTGGAGTAGATGTAAGACAAGATAAACTCCGATTATTGTATTGAGAATCGAACATCAATTTTTCTATAATAATAATAATAATAATAATAATAATAATAATAATAATAATAATAATAATAATAACAGACCAGCTCCTTATCTGAACGGCCAGCGTTGCACCTCCGATTCAGATAGTTCCAGGTTCGATACCCGACTGGGTCGAGGATTGCAGCCGCATATGGTTAATTCCACTGGCTCAGAGATTGGCTGTTAGTTTTCATCTCAATACAGATCTCTTCACATGCACACAGCACACCACACTGCCAACCACCACAGAAACATGCAATTGTAAACACATCCCTTCACATAGAGTTGGCATCAGGAAGGGCATTCGGCCGTCAAACAGGGCCAAGTCCACATGTGCGACCCTGTTCGCACCTGTGATCCCACCATGGTGTGGAGCAAGTTATTATTATTATTATTATTATTATTATTATTATTATTATTATTATTATTATTATTATTACTGTAACATTCATTGTAACTTCTGAAGATCTTGGCAAAAACCATAATTTTACACCGTAGGAGTTCTTTACAGTCCTGAACTTAATGACACGGTGCCCACAAGTGCTTCTGACCTTGGCCAGGATCAAACTGAAGACCAGGAACTAACCAACTGTGCCACTAAGGTACACTGATAATCTTTAATCGTTGCTTAATTTCTTAGAATACTGAGACTGTCTTTTCAGCTGAACCTTTATTAAATGTGCCCTTAATAGCATTGAAATTGGCGAGAATTATGGCATGGTACAATAGCTAATACAACCAAAATTCGTACTCGGAAGTTCCAGGCTTTTAGTGAATTGCACTTAGCTTCCTTATATTAGTCTATGGCCTTGAAGCTATCCCCTGTTCCTCATGCTGATTTGTGAAAGCGTACGCAAGCGTACTTTTTAAAAGTAGTGTGCATATATACCACGTTGTCTTATTTTCGTATTATAAATGTAGCCTACTAGCTGTAACTTAAGCTTGTCCACGACCGGAAAGAAGTGCTTCCAGTGTAAAAGACTTCCATTAATTAATTACTTAAGGCTAAAATCCCCGACCCGGCCGGTAATCGAACCCGGGACCTCTGAACCGAAGGCCAGTACGTTAACCATTCAGCCAACGAGTCGGACAACACCTTAGTGAATTAGTGCCTAAGATACCTTAGTTTGAAGTAGCTCTATAACTTAAGTTGTGAAAGCAGCTCGAAGCGTCTTCTAACGGTGGTAGACCAATGTTTCCCTATATCGTTTATTTGTACATTATATTCTTGGCAGTTCCTTTTGTGGATTAGTGGTAGTGTGATGCTTATGGTTTCCGAGATCACAGGTTCAAACCCGGCAGAGGTTGTCGGATTTTTGAAAGGCTGAAACAAGTCCATTAGACACTCTATATCGTTCGATGTTGGCAGGTAAAATATATCAGATGACACATTTGGTGTTTACACGTCAAAATTAATTAAAAATCAACCACAGATCGCCCAAGTGAGATTAGGTTTACTCTACAATCTGGCAGTTGACAATGCCGCGTAAGCAGCCTAAAATGGCGACAAGTCAAAATATCTGCATACGGTAGCTGAGATCATATTATTATTATTATTATTATTATTATTATTATTATTATTATTATTATTATTATTATTATTAAAATGGAAATCCACAGCCTGTTGCCAGCCATTCGACCGGGTCAGGAATGGAATGAATGAAGCCCCCATCTAGCGGCGAGGATAAGAATTGTGCCGGCTGCCGAAGTCTGTCGCACTCCTCTGGGGCAGTGATTAATGACTGAAGGATGAAATGAAATGATAGTGGATAATGTTGCTGGATTGAAAGATGACAGGGAAAACCGGAGTACCCGGAGGAAAACCTGCCCCGCCTCCGCTTTGTCCAGCACAAGTCTCACATAGAGTGACCGGGATTTGAACCACGGAACCGAGCGGTGAGAGATTGGCGCGCTGCCACCTGAGCTACGGAGGCTCTATTATTATTATTATTATTATTATTATTATTATTATTATTATTATTATTATTATTATTATTATTATTATTATTATTATTATATTCCTGGCGAATACTTTTTCACTTTCGCTAAGCAAAGTATTTTCATTTGGTCCATTAATGATTTGAACATAGACGTCACCTTGCTTGTAGGTTCTAATAACGCGCGTCTCATACTGTCTGTTTCTTTTGCAGATTTCAGCGATCTTTGTTCCCGATTTTTTGACCAGGTCCTAAGTCCGGCTCCATGGCTAAATGCTTAATGTGCTGGCCTTTGGTTCAGAGGGTCCCGTGTTCGAATCTCGCCCGGGTTGGGAATTTTAACCTTCATTGGTTAATTCCAATGGATCGGGGGCTGGGCTCCATTATTATTACCAGGTCCTAAGTAAAACAGATATCTTTCTCTGGAGTAGTCTTTAATAAACGGTCCATCAACATATGATTGCTACCTCAAAACTTCGTAACTTTTGCGTACCTTGTTTTCTTGTTTATTATTTCGTAAGGGTTTTCTTCACTGATTGTAGATATACCTAGCACAGGGTATGGTTGCAGCGCATATGTCAAAAACATATTTCGTAGATTAATTCTTATTTCAGAAGAGTTATAATTCCTAGAAGTCGGATTTCCACTGTGTGCTTCTGCTGTCGCATAAGCAACTAAGGGCCGGTTGCATAAAAATCGCTAACTGTAGTTCAGTTTTGATCGAAGATCGGAAACGAACTTCGTTCTTTTCTCTGTGTGAGTTGTATAACACTAATCTGAGATCACTGAACCAAGTTCAGTTTTGATCTAAGGTCGACGAAACAGAGTTGACAACATCGCTAAACAAGAGAGATAATTGCGATTGTATCGAATCGAGTTGTATCGAACATGCGATTTAGATAGAAACGATCGACAATTCTCGACGCCATTCGACATTCATTTGTCTGCGATACGTAAACAAAGCCGCAAAATGGAGAAGAAAGATGAGTAACAAGAAGACGCGTATTGCAAATTTTAAGAAAGAGGAAAAAGATATTTCCTTCCTACTTCACCCTCCTCAGCAGGCATCTTGATGAATTGAGGTTTTAGAGCTGCAATCTCTCTAGTGACTTTGTGTATAGTCCTACTTGCAGTTCCTTTATTTACATTGAATACATCTCCAATTACTATTTGGAAGCTTCCAGTTGCGTAAAATCTTAGTGTGAGAAGGATCATGAACATTGGATTCAGTGCATGATTTCGTTTAGTTTGTGTCCTTAATTGTAGATGTAATATTTGTTCTAGTTCTTCAACTACACGTTTTCCTAATCGAAACCGTATTTTAAATTGTCGATCATTTAGTTCTAACAAGGGATTCCTTCTATGTTGAAACACGCGAGGAGCTCTTTGGAGTTCAAACTCTCCATTCTCTGGAGTTCAAACTCTCCATTCTCGGATGAAACGTCAGAGTAATCTGAAATCTGAAAATACCATAACCTATAGGCCCTAAGCATAAAACAGTGGAGAACAAACAACTTGTTAATAGTAGGATTATTGTTCAAATAATTACAATTAGCATTAGGCCTACTTATCATTTTACTTTAATCAACAGTAGGCCTATTTATTATTTTTCTTTGTTATTATGTCATAGAAACCTAAACAGATTTATTTCTCACAAAAATAATAATTATATTCCTTCTGCTGAACTTAGTTCAACCAGGTTAATCTGAGAAAATTCACCAGTCAGATTTGATCTTCCATCAAGAAGACATGATCTTGGATTAATGTTTATACAACCAAAATTCTAAGTTCAGCTTGACTGGAGATCAGTTTCGGGTGGTTGAACTCGGTTTAACTTTTATGCAACCGGCCCTAAGAGAACTCTGCAGACAATGAAATTAGGCTGTTTTGCTTGGCTTCTTCATAAACAATATGAACTGAAACTGAGCAGAGAGTTGGCAAATATAAGTGCTGATTTAGTGAAACTGTTCTCAGATTTACACTGTTAGAAACATGAATGATATAGCTATCAAAGTATATACATATTGCTATTTATGTAATCCAGCATGCAATATCTACGGGACATTTCATGTGAAATAGGAGCCTCCGTGGCTCAGGCGGCAGCGTGCCGGTCTCTCACCGCTGGGTACCGTCGTTCAAATCTCGGTTACTCCATGTGAGATTTGTGCTGGACAAAGCAGAGGTGGAACAGGTTTTTCTCAGGGTACTCCGGTTTTCCCTGTCATCTTTCATCCCGGCAACATTCTCCACTATCGTTTCATTTCATCTGTCGGTCATTAATCATTACTCCAGAGGAGTGCGACAGGCTTCGGCAGCCGGTACAGCTCCTATCCTCGCCGCTAGATGGGGGCTTCATTCATTCCATTCCTGACCCAGTCAAAACGCTGGAAACAGGCTGTGTATTTATTCCATGTAAAATAGGACAGAAAAATGTTTTTTTTTAAATTCGAAATTAAATTCCTTAGAAAATAAACTGGTGCAATATCAGACTCCTCTGTTCAGTCTTCATTGTATTAATATTGAATAACATATTGTAATTTTTGCGACACAAATTTTTCCAGAAATATTATTCATTTGTTTACAGTTTATCACCATATAGATTACAATAATAACTGTCTTAGAATTTAGTTGTTTCTTAACATGTTCAGGAAGCATTTTTATTAAAATTTAGTGACTTTTCCACATCTTTTTTTTAAGATTACTTTGGAAGTCACTACAGTTTCTTCTTCAAAGCAGGAGACGGACTGCACTCACAACATTTTAGGTGTCTTCCTGTAATTGTCTGGAAGTGATTTTATTTGTTGTTTTCGCATCTTACCCCTGAACTTAGGCAACCCTTCGTGAACTGCAATCTACGCACTTCCGTTGAAGACGCGCTACATAGCCATGCTATGCCTGTTGAGTAGCTACAGTAGCCACGTGTTTCTTGTGAGAGGTCAACCACCATAGTACTGTTTTAATTCATTTTTCTATCGTTTATCATTCACTACCCCATACACTTGACAACGCCGATTTATTCAACTGTCGAAAATAAAAGCAATGAAGTATTTAGATACTTTTTCCATTGTGGCATAAAACTAATAATAAAACCCATATTATACGTGCGAAAATAAAACCTCATTCAATTTTCTGTCTCTAAGGATAACTCAGATAAGCACCTCGGAAGTGACGAAAAATAATATTATACGATAAATTTAACATCAGCTTCTATGAGCGCTGTTAAATTTAGCAAAATATTATTTATATAATATTGATTCTGAAGATTTTTTAAATTTTCGTTACTTAAATCTCCCAACTTCCTTTTTACAGTTTTTTTTCGGACTTGACGTTGAATGTCCCATACTTGAGTTGTATTTCCTCTAAGAATTTAATTGTGAGGTCAATTAACCGGCGTAACGAATTCCAAAACATATAATCTCATTTTATCCTAGAGAGAGAGAAAATTCACGAATGGAATGGCATAAGTTGTTCTAAGGCAGGTATACCTTGTGGATTTTCTTTCCCTTAAAAATACGCTTTGAGGCCTGAAGTCTGTATACATGGTTAATATTTTATTTAATTTGTTAATGTGATCGATGAATAAATAATTCAGTCTGATCAGTTTATCAAGCAGCTTATGGAATGAAAAAAAGAAAAAAGAACTAACCTTCAAGTTTTTACTATTAAGTTATCAGAACTATAAAATATAAGAATTACTGTTAAGAACTACTTTAAGTGTCAATATTCTCCTCAGGAGAATGTAACTTTGAGATATAATACTACAACGCACCAACTTTCAAGTCTACACCTGAAAAATGTAAGAATTACCGCCTTGAATTTAATCGACATCAATAAGATAAGGAGAATTGTACCAAAAAGTTAAAAAATTAAAAAAAAAATTTGTCCTCGTCCCGAGGCGATGCAGATCTTTTATGCGCATCTCCAAATGAGGTAAGCTACGTGTATGTTTTTAACTACCCACCAACATTCTTCCCAATATTAAATTTCTAGCAGTGCCGGGAATCGAATGAGGGTCTTGGAGGACAACAGCCAATAGTTTGGAGATGAACAGAATAAAAACTGCAACCGTCTAACAGGGAAGAGCGCTTGCTTTAGTTGTAGAGTAAGATGGCGGGACATTGAGACAGCGAACTACTCAGACCTTTCCGTCAAGCTTCCAGAAGTTAACATTTAAAAAAAGTTAAATTACAATGGAGAAGGAATAAGTATGCAAAGTTTGAATTTCCTATCTTGTCAGAAAATCAGTACAAATCCTCGGATAGTCTCACAGCTGGAGAGAAAAGGTGATACATAATAGATAGATAGATGTTTTTGTAAAATATTATATTGGTAATCAGTCTTGCTGTTGTCCAGCCGTTTCCTTCAGTAGGTAGATCTAAACTGTTACATACCGATCTCGATAGCTGCAGTCGCTTAAGTGCGGCCAGTATCCAGTATTAGCGATATAGTGGGTTCGAACCCCGCTGTCGACAGCCCTGAAGATGGTTTTCCGTAGTTTCCCATTTTCACACCAGGCAAATGCCGGGACTGTACCTTAATTAAGGCCACGGCTGCTTCCTTCTCACTCATAGCCCTTTCCTGTCCCAGCGTCGCCATAAGACCTATCTGTGTCGGTGCGACGTAAAGCAAAAAAGAAAAAAAAAATGTTACATGTCTAACATATACTATGAACAATGAGGTGTTGTAAACCTCCTGATGACCATAGCGACGCACTTCTGCTCCCCAGATATCCTATCTTACAACGCTGGAATTTGAGGGTGTTTAAGTGTGACAACTGTCTATCCTTGATTTCTGATATGTTTTAGAAATCTTACGGGATAAATTTCGACATCATTACGTCTGTTTAGATCGTTAGCCGTAAGACTGAATTTTAAACAAATGTTATTACTGCTATGAACTACCTCATGAAAATGACTTTGTGAAGTAAACATTAACATAATCCATTTCTTCGTTTTTGCTTGGGACCTTGTTATAGGTTCGGTAGCGGAGTGTTACCAAGGCTGTAAGGAACTGTACTAGTAAGTACGTTGTTGTTTCTTACAATTTTACGTGCTTAGGACACTGATCAACATGCCCACTAACCTGCTTGTAATGTGAATGTTTCCTGATTACCTGTACTAATGTGATGTTGATTCTGGTGCGTATTCGTAGCTTCTAGAATCGTGATTATTGGTTATTGGAAGTAGCCGTGCCTTCCCAGTCGAGTTGCCGGTTATTCCCTGTGCCGTGTCTGGGCGAGTGTATGATGTAATAGCCTCCTGATACATATAGCTCGCCCAGTGATGCCATGGTCTCAGCTAGTGTGCGATAATCTACCGCACGGCGTGATTCCTTTTTATACAACAGCAGGTTTAGTGCATTTTATGGTTTCTGAGTTAAGTGTTGAACAGCGTATTTTCGTGTATTGTAGACATTTAAAGCTTGAATCTTCTGGGAGAGTGAGAAGCGAATTTCGCGAGCAATTTCCTGGAGCGTAGGTGCCAATGCGTTGGTTTTCTTGTTTTTATACCAGTTTTCTAATCTGACCATCTATTCATCTATGTTGATGGGTGTTCTACGAGCGTAAAGAAAAGGTGTGACGGCGGCAGCGGTTTTGTTTACCAACACACGGCATGCAGGAAGGACGGAAACGTTACGGGACTCGCCCTCTAGCATCTCAATAGTTTCTTGGAGTTTAAATGGATCCACCTTCATTGGAGTGCAGCGTACTCGGTCAGTAGACATCGAATACCATTCTTAGATATCCTGATCGGTTACAGTCTGAATAGGTTAGACACTAGAGCGATGGCTTCCTGAACCCATGACAGTTCAATCCCGGTTCGATACAATGATATTTCTAGGTGTTCAAATGCGTACATAGATTTATTGGCACGTAAAAGAACCTGTGCGGGACTAAATTCGGGAACCTCGGCGTCTCTGAAAATTGTCAGTGTAAATATAACACCGATCAGGATACTTAAGAATGGTATTCGATGTCTACTGACCGAGTACGCTGCACTGTAAAGAAGGTGGATCCATTTAAACTCCAAGAAAATATTGAGATGCTATGGGGCGAGTCCCGTAAGGTTTCCGTCCTTCCTGCATGTCGTGTGTCGGTAAACAAGACCGCACCGAGCTCGATAGCTGCAGTCGCTTAATTGCGGCCAGTGTCCAGTATTCGGGAGATAGTAGGTTCGAACCCCACTATCGGCAGCCCTGAAAATGGTTTTCCGTGGTTTCCCATTTTCACACCAGGCAAATGCTGGGGCTGTACCTTAATTAAAGCCACGGCCGATTCCTTCCCACTCCTAGCCCTATCCTGTCCCATCGTCGCCATAAGACCTATCTGAGTCGGTGCGACGTAAAGCAAATAGCAAACAAAAAAACAAAAAAGCAAGACCGCGGCTGCCGTCACACCTTTTCCTTACGCTCGCAGAACACCCATCAACGTAGATGAAAAATAAGAAAGCAATACAATTATTACATCTCAAGTCTGCATAAACTGCTGACTACGGGTGTACGTGTTCATAAAGATTTATGTACACTATCTGATCAATTGTATCCGGGCACCCCTACACACAACACATAACGCATCGTACTAATATAAAAGGATGCAGGGAGGTTTGTATTGCTCAGTGCGATTGCGAAGGAGGAACACGGGTAGGTCCTGTTGCCACATAAGCAAAAAATATGTAAGGGACATTTCTAACCGTACGAATATATCCAAATAGACTATCAGTGATTAAATTGTAGAATGGAAACGTGAAGGTACAACTACAGCATAGCCACGATCTGGTCGTCCAAATCTACTGACACCCAGGGACGAATGTACATTGCGAGAAAATCCTCGGTTGTCTGTACAAAGAATCACCAGGGAATTTCAAAGTGTGCGTCGGGAATTAAAAAGAATAGCGTTTCATGGTCGAGCAACTGTCCATAGACTAACTATTTCCCCTCTTGATAATAAAAGTACCGCCTGGCGTATTGTAAAGAGCGACGCCACTGGGCACTGGAACGGTAGAGAGCAGAAGAATGTTGGTAGGTTAATGTCAGACGAACAAACTGACGTATATGTCAAATTCATACGCTGCGTACATGTTCGCTGGCGCCATCTCTTAGTGAAACCGGAAAAGACTTACGCATACACCTGGCAGAGTATACAGTACTTGACTGTCGGTGACCTCGCTATCATCTGCTGCAGTTCGTGTGCGTTAGTATTTATTTACATGGAAAGTTTAAATGAGTATTTTGCTCTTTTATTATCTCAATACTTCACAAACTGGGAGGAAGATATGTGCTGTTTACTGTGAAGATGTGGTAACCGATCTAACGTGCCCGAAATGGTTTTCTAGGTTTCAATCTGGAATTCGCTCTTCAAATGACGAGACTTTTACCGGGATATTCGTTTATACAGACGAGGAAAGACTCAAGGAGTTGGTTGAAAGTAACCTATGGGTGACGATGGGAGAAATAGCTCAAGTGCTGAATATATCGTCTCGTAATCTGAGGAAACGCCTGAAGAAACTTGGTTACATACTGACACCCAGGGACGAATGAACATTGCGAGGAACGGAA
Organism: Anabrus simplex; assembly: GCF_040414725.1. Lineage (NCBI taxonomy): Eukaryota > Metazoa > Arthropoda > Insecta > Orthoptera > Tettigoniidae > Anabrus > Anabrus simplex. Next base: position 1,578,104,302 of record NC_090265.1, read on the forward strand.
TTTGGTAGAGCGCGTTGCCTTGCTAAGGTGCAATGAACATGACCCATTTTTGAAACGTCTGATGACGGGTGATGAGAGGTAGACATATGACAACACTGTGAAGAAAAAGTTATGGCCAAGAAAAGGTGACCGAGCTCGACAGCTGCAGTCGCTTAAGTGCGGCCAGTATCCAGTATTCGGGAGATAGTGGGTTCTAACCCCACCGTCGGCAGCCCTGAAGATGGTTTTCCGTTGTTTCCCATTTTCACACCAGGCAAATGCTGGGGATGTAGCTTATTTAAGGCCACGGTCGCTTCCTTCCCACTCCTGAGCCTTTCCTATCCTATCGCCGCCGTAAGACCTATCTGTGCTGGTGCGTCGTAAAGCAAATTCTGCTTCCTAATGGACAGACCATCAATTTAGTGAGATATTATTCTCAGTTAGACCATCTGAAATAAGCCACTGAAGATAAACGGGCAGAATTAAAAAAACTGTGAAGTGGTGTTCCATCATGACAACGCGAGACCAGATGTGTCTATTGCCACTTGTCAGAATTTGTGGTATTTTGGCTAGGAAGTGTTACCTCACCCGCCCTACTGCCCTGATGTCGCTCCATCAGATGGTTATCTATCTCTGCAGAATTTTTTGAATGGTAAATGCCTTGATTAATTGGAGGACTACAGAAGGACCACCGTACAGTTCATCCAACAAGAACCTGCAGCTTTCTGGGAAACTGGTATTTTTAAACTACCCCGGAAATGGAAAAAAAAAACGTAATTGATATTAATGGAGAGTAAAATATGACTTGTGCAATGAAATAATAGAGATTTAGAGAATTGGAAGTAATTTTAATTACACCCTGATGTAGATGTCAATAAGTGCATCTATGTATGATTCCTTTTACCTGCTTCCCTGACAGTCGATTGAAATAAAATTTACTTCGGTAGGTTAACAATGTTTTCCGTTGCATCGATGGTGCTGCTCTACTAACCTATTTTCCTTCTATCATATTAACGTAGAAAAAATTATAAACATAAACACATGCTCCCTTGCACTTGAATGGGTAAGAGTTACGTCGGCAACTTATCCGCCCATGCCGTTGAGTGGGCATGCATACCTTTCAGGCGTTCTAAATGGTGATACGAACAGACTTTTGTGCTCACTAGATAAGAATATCCTACGAGTTACGAGATTTTTCTTCAGATCCCCTCTTTCTAAACATCCCAACCTACTTAATTTCCTCAGTAAATTATTTTTGTTAAAATTGGAGAACTATAATATTTAAGTACCAAGTAATTTCAAGTCAAGCTAAAAAAATTCCACGAGTTACAAAGTCATCATATAGGTAGCTAAAATTACTGCTCTTCGAGATGTGTTATGTCGAATTTCTAGATGTATGCTTATTTGTATTACTATACTTACATCTATAGTAGTATTTGCTACGATAATAATCAAAGACACCAGCGAAATGTTTGTAGAACAAGAGATTGAAACCCGTATATTTGAAAGAAGGAGCCAACGACTAACTGATTATGCATCTGAGACTGATGAAGAGAATAAAACTGGATATAGATAGAGGAGTAGAGTTTTAAGAATTACTACAGTATTTAGGTAAGAGGGGGGGGGGATATAATTGGTATTTCAATGTGATTTATAGCGCAAAGTATGAAGACGAACTGATCTCCATGAAATACATATATGCACCTTTATTAATAGTCTGCTAGACACGCAAATGGTTGATGGCCTCTGGCTGCTGTAGGATGCACATATCAGGCAAGTTTTGACGTTCTGATAAATATTGTAATGACGATCAACTGGGGCAGTTTTGTGTTGTTTGGTCATAAGAATAAAACCCAAGAACTCCTCTACAGGGGTTGATAACCTTTGAGACGTGTATGACATCGTGGGGGATTGCCGACATTAATCTGGGATTGTCTGTACCGTACTTGTATGTTATGTTACGTTATGTTCACAGCCTCTAAGTTTGGTTAGATCAGCAATAGCTCCACTATAGAGGCGTCACTTAAGAGGCGTACAAGGGAGATGAGTGAGATAGTTCCTGTTGCTTTCTCACTGGGTAATACGGTGTTATTACATACGCGTCTGCTAAGCCTACTGAAATGGACACACCCTCTGACCCTACAAGTGATAGTTTCACACCAGCCTTATGAATACTCACTGCGTAAGGAGTAGTGTTACTGTCATTGGTAATACTTTATAAGTAAATTCGTGCCCTCGTCCCGAGGTGGTGCGGCTCTTTTCAGGCAAACCGTCAATTGAAGTAAGTAGCATATGCCATTTCTAACCATATATTATCCCTACAGCCTGGTTGTACCGGTGATCGAAACCGGGCTACCGAGGGTGGCAGCTAGTAGTGTTAACCGTTACACTACGAAAGTGGACAATGCCTCAGCCCCAGAATCGAGGATGAGACTGCGATAGGTCAATGAAGTGAAAATGATGTTCTTTCCCACAACAAAAGATACAGTACACCTCAAACACTGTATCTATTCAGAAATACATCTCTCTAGACGTCATTGTACTGCTTCCTGTAGGCTCTCCTGTTTGACCAACCTCCCATTAAGACTGAGAAGAGTGTTTCACATTTTCCTTGCTATTCTTAATTCGATGCACTCGATCTTGGAGACATTCGACAATTTTCTTTTTCAATTTAAGTTACAAATGGTTCATTAACTCTTTCATTTGCCTTTCGAAACAAGCTAGTAAGCTTGTAGATTTCCGTGATTGTTGATACCACGGTAATAGCCAAGGGACCTCCAGTTTTACGTCGAATCCAATCCATGTAGACGTAACTTTTCATCTCAAGAAATCCCATCTGAATTGGCAGGAATTCAAGCCATAGCTATCTTGACGAGAATCCATTCTTCCATCACGTCACTTCAAAACAACAATCACCATATCCATTGAGACTTATAAGGCGAGCAGTGTGTGCTCCTTCAGACGAGTGTACTGATAGCATCTTTTGTCTCGGAGTGGAAGGAAACGGGAAACTGTGTCACTCGTCATTTCCGTGATATGCCTATTGTAGACCCTATGCAAGAGCTGATAGCTGAGTTGCAGGAGATTCGATGAGCTTTCGAGCTAAGAAGTATACAGTATATTACTGTACTGTGGGTTTATGATTCGTTAATATTCTAATAATCATTTCTTTTGCGTAGTAAAGCAGTCTACCGTTTACTATTCATAAATAGGTATTTGATAAAATAACACCTGGCGACTGAAACCTAGAAATACTTGTAATGATCAATATCTAATTGTTTGAAGGAACATGTTCTTACTGCTGGCAGTGAAGGCGCGTTCGTTAATCAGAAAGGATGGGAGTCCGAATCCTCGTCATGTATCGAGAAATTTAGAAGCAGACTCCCCTATCTAAGGAGGCACATGTATCTGAGGTTCTTTTGGTACTGAGATTATGGGCACTGAGAGGTATTATCTTCCATTTCTCCAAGTGTCTTCATTGTCTATATGGAGAAAGTTTTGGAAGCTTATTATTCTTCTTTGTTTGTATCGGCCTACTAAACACCACGTTATTTTAGCTGTCTTCTCTGGGCTTTGATCTTTGCCCTGTGCTCCTTCATTAGTCGCCGGTGTTGCTCTATTTCTTTCCTCCCTCCACGTCTTTCCCGTCTTCAACATTGACCTTTCTTGAAAACCCTGGTGGTTCTTTAGTTTCCTCCTGAGTGGGTTGCGTTCTTGTATATCTTCATAAGTGATCCCCATCTCCTGTACGCCACTTTCCACCTCCTTGAACCAAGTTGGCTGGGTCTTTCTACCTATAAAATAGGTAAAGATCTGGTTCGATAATCGCGTTGGTTTCATTCTTAGCAAGTGGCCATAAAATGCAATTCTCCTTCTCCGCATGGCATCAGAGATCTTCTGGACATGAATATACAGCTCATGGTTATGCCGACGCCTGTATTCATCTTTGACTTTAATTGGGCCAATAATTTTTAATAATAATAATAATAATAATAATAATAATAATAATAATAATAATAATAATACAACTACTACAAATACTACTGCTACTACTACTAATGATAATAATAATTCATGTATGCATGTTGGTTGGTTGACTTTTCAGCTCGAAGGCTGATTGAATCTCAAACAGCTCCACCATCAGCTGTCGTAGATAGTTTAGGAAAATAGAGAGTGAAGCAGGTTCTCGTTGCTTTCCTCACTGAGCCGTAAGGTGCTGTTACATGTCAGTCTGCCAACTACACTGAAGTGTGGACACCAACCGTTCCTATTAGTGGCAGTGGCATTTTCATATCATTGATACGAGGGAATACATGCTAAGGAATGACGTTACTAGCATTGGTCATACCTCGGTCTCTTCGATATTGTCAATGCCAAAGTTAAGCCTGAGACAGGTCAATGAAAGCAATAAATTTGTTCTTGCCCATACCAGAAGACATACCGCACTGTAATACTGCTTTACTTGGAATGCATCTGGGCTTCTTCTTATTCTTTCTGATGGATTATACCTCACGTGATCCAGCGCCAATGTCCATGGTATGCTCTTACCTCGCATGAGTAATTTAAGACCCTCATTGTCAACCAGTCTGCAGAATATCGCCCAGCACCTTGACTTCCTTACAGACGACCCACTTTTGATGGACTTCCTATCCGAAATACGAGCCCACTAACTTTTCATTTAACATCTGAGTGAAGTTAACTTCAGTATTGTTTCCTAACAACTACTCTTGTGTGTTCCTTGCCGAAGAACAATGCTAGGTCCCCATCTAGCATGCAGGGACCACGCCCATGACTCGTGGCCGCTCTTGATCCACATCGCATGCCAATTGTCCACACGGAATGGAATAAGTTCAAGGCAGACAAGAGAGCGCTGCCAAGGAAGGGAACATCACCAACAGGAGCCAACTCAAACCTTTCGCTTTTTGTTTGGAAATTCAATTGAAAGTGAACTGATACTTTCCTTTTGCGTTGCAGCGAGTAAGGCAGTGACCGCACTAGAGCAACTCTCATTTCCAGATGAATCGTCTAGTTCCTTCTTCTCTGGAGGATCATTTCTGAAACACATCGTAACAAGGACCAGTAATCATATCCTGTACTCATAAAATAACACACAACAATTGTTTTAGTCAGTGAAAGGGTAGATTGTTTCAAGTATACGAAGAAGTTCATGGACTTAACGCTCAAAATATCGGTTAATCGGATAAATATGATAACCATTCCACCGGGCTTGGCTCATGGATTTATAACTCTACCCTTAAAACTGAGGCCCGTGAAACCCAACCAGCGGATGTTCATAACCGCTCACAAAAATTCCCCACTCTACAGGCTATGCAATGTCTACAACAGTGCAGTTTAGGAAAATAATTCTTTAGACTTCTGTGTACCTCTAGACCTGTTTCTGGAACAATTCACCATCTCCGTGAAAACTCTCTAAATAACGCAGAGTGCTGATTTGAACCACAAAATGTACTTCAAACAATCTACATGAACCCCTATCCCATAAAATAATCATACGTGTTAGAACTAGAAGAAAGTAATAGTTTAGATACGAAATTACGCTTCATATTTTTTTACTCTATCTTGTAAAGATTAAACTAGATTATTTTTTTGATGGTGGTTTTACGTCGCACCGACACAGATAGGTCTTATGGCGACGATGGGATATGAAAGGCCTAGGAGTTGGAAGGAAGCGGCCGTGGCCTTAATTAAGGTACAGCCCCAGCCTTTGCCTGGTGTGAATATGGGAAACCACGGAAAACCATCTTCAGGGCTGCCGACAGTGGGATTCGAACCCACTATCTCCCGGGTGCAAGCTCACAGCTGCGCGCCTCTACCCGCACGGTCAACCCGCACGGTAATATTAGATTAGATATGAAATATTCTTTCTTTCTAATTGTAAGCATAATTTTAGAATAGTTCAGATATTAGGTTATTAGGCTAGTTTAGATACGAAATTATGTTTTTTGATATGCAGACGACATTGCATTGGTAGCTCAAAGCAGAAATGTTGAGGATGGAGAAGGCATTTGTTGAGCATAATTGGACAAAATGGCAACATTCTTCAAGTCTTGGCGATTGATTCCAAGTGCTTCTAAGATAGAAGTTTCATGTTTCCATCTCAGCAACTGACTCGCAAATGACGAGCCATCTGTTTTATTCCTTGGTGAAAAACTAAAGTACAGCCCGTTCCCGAAGTATCTAGGGGCCACCCTGGACAGAACCCTGAGCTACAAAGAACATCTCACCAAGCTCTCTCACAAAATCGCTACAAGGAATAACATCCTGCACAAGTTTTGCGGCAGTTCCTGGGGAGCCTCGGCTGACTGTTTACGATTAACGGGTATCGGTCTTGTCTACTCTGCAGCGGAATACTGTGCCCCGGTATGGCTGGAAAGTGCACATGTGTATAAAGTGGATACTAAGTTGAATGATACCATGCGCTCCATAACTGGTACTGTAAAGTCAACACTGCGCCACTGGTTACCCGTACTTAGTCATATCCCACCACCCCACCTGAGGAGAAAGGAAGCTCTGCTGAGAGAAGCAAAGGAGATCTGGTCATCGCCCTCATTACCAGTTCACCAGGAATTTTCTTACCCATCGCCACGACTTCGATCTCGAAGACCAGTGAGTGTACTGGCCGGCCGACTCTTGAGGGATAATTTTAATCTAAACCAGAGCTGGTGGGATCAGTAGTCAAATTCAACATCTGGAACTAGTGCTCGTGAGCTAAATCCAACTCGGAAAATAAAGGGATTCGACCTCCCAAGAAAACTATGGTGTCACCTCAACAGGCGAGAACTGGGCGTGGCCACTGATATTTCTTACGCCATGAGTGGGATTGGATATATTCTCCAATGTGTGAATGCGGTGAAGAGGAGCAGATCATGGACCATGTCATCCTGCACTGCCCCCTTCATGCCTACTTCGGAAGTCCCAGCGACCTGTTACATCTTTCAGAAAGTGCTGTAGTGTGGCTGAAAACTTGGACCTGGGCTTACGAATTTGTTATAATAATCACCATACGATTAATTAAATAAATAAATGTTTTATCTACTTGTTTCTTGTAATAATTAGATATGAAATATTGTTTCTTTTTTATTGTAAATATAATATTAAAATTGTTTAGATATTAGGTTGTTAGACTGATTTGAAACATTGAAAAATAAACACATGTAAGAAATTACTACTGTAATTGGGATTATAAATCCTGTAGTGCACAGTAAGTTAATAATCAATCAATCAATCAATCAATCAATCAATCAATCAATCAATCAATCAATCAATCAATCAATCAATCAATCAATCAATCAATCAATCAATCAATCAATCAATCAATCAATCAATCAATCAATCAATCAATCAATCAATCAATCAATCAATCAATCAATCAATCAATCAATCAATCAATCAATCAATCAATCAATCAATCAATCAATCAATCAATCAATCAATCAATCAATCAATCAATCAATCAATCAATCAATCAATCAATCAATCAATAAATCAATCAATCAATCAATCAATCAATCAATCAATACGATACCTACGAACCCACAATTCCATACTATTTATAGAAAAAGTGGATCTTATGATTTGAGTTAGAGGCACAATAACAGCTAGATTTGCTCAGTTTTGTAAGATATTCAGATTGAATAACAAATTTATGGCATTGGTGGTTGTGAAGAGTTCAATTGCTATTGTGAGAAATGATTTGTGTAACAGTTATGAGAGACCTAGCGAACCCATCTCTCTCCTACCATCTCGATCATAAGACTTATGTTTGGAATGGTTTTTCTATAGAGCATCCACTAATCGGAAGAAGCTGAATGGCATTTGTTGTTGAAAATATATCCATAGGTGGGCAACTTTGGATGATCGCGTTTTATGACAATCCAATAAATAAGGAGGATCTCGACAGACCACTAGACACCTAACTTCTTATTTCCAAAATATATTGAGGAAGTCTAATGTGTTTCTTCCTTGTGAATATACCGGATGAATCACCTAATACTACTGCAACACATGTTTCCTAAATGAGACGTATAATATTGATGCACTAGTTTCACAGAATTAAAATGCAGATAGGGCTGGCGAGTGTAGGCTAGCTCACACAGAACTTCCAGGTATTATCAGGAAGTAGTTTAAGCAAGGTAGGCCTAATATGTATTTAAAATGGAGCAGTGAGTGTAATGTTAATAATAATAATAATAATAATAATAATAATAATAATAATAATAATAATAATAATAATAATAATAATAATAATAATAATAATAAAAAAGCTAACCCCATTGCTCTACAGTCTACCAAGCGACCGCTGCTCAGCCAGAAGGCCCGAAGATTACGAGGTGTCGTGTGCTCAGCATGAAGAATCCTCTCGACCGTTATTCTTGGCTTTCTGGCTGGGGACGCTATCTCACCGTCAGATAGCTGCTCAATTCTAATCACGTAGGCTGAGTGGACCTCGAACCAGCCCTCAGATCCAGGAAAAATCCCTGACCTGGCTGGGAATCGAACCAGGGGACTCCGCGTAAGAGGCAGGCACGCTACCCCTACACTATGGGGCTGGCAATAATAATAATACGTCCCACTAATTAAATTTTTTATGGTTTTCTGAGACAACCAGGTGCCGGAATTTTGTTCCGTAGGACTTTATTTACGTGTCGGTAAAGCCACCGACACGAAGCTGAAGTATTTCAGCATCTTAAAATACCACTAGACTGAGGCACGATCGAACCTGCCAAGGTGGATTCAGAAGGCCAGCGCTCTACCACCTGACCTGCTCAGTCGGCAACAGTGCGAGGTGACGCTAAGAAAATTAGATACTATTAGAAGCACAGTGACTTTTTCTGAATGACTCTAGTACATAGAGCTTATGAAATATCGCCATTTGAATATTTTAGTGCTATAACATAAACTTGAACTGTCACTACTAAAGTACGTGTGCCTACTTCCGCCGTACCAGTGTGTACGTTGATCTTTTTTGAGAAAGGAGTGTTTACAATTACTCGAAAAGCCGACATGATCCTAGATTATGGGGAATGTAGAAAGAACGTCGTTCTTATTATGGATAGTCTACACCAATGTTAAAAAAACAAAGTTAATAACCAATGTTAATAAAAACATTTCTCAACAAGGTTAATCAACTTTTGTTAACAAACGTTTTTGTTAACCTGCTTACCCTCCAGGGTTGGATTTCCCCTTGGACTCAGCGAGAGATCCCACCTCTGCCACCTCAAGGGCAGTGTCCTGGAGCGTGAGACATTGGGTCGGGGATACAACTGGGGAGGATGTCCCGTACCCTGTCCAGGCGGCCTCACCTGCTATGCTGAACAGGGGCCTTGGTGGAGGATGGGAAGATTGGAAGGGATAGACAAGGAAGAGGGAAATAAGCGGCCGTGGCCTTATGTTAGGTACCATCCCAGCATTTGTCTGGAGGAGAAATGGGAAACCACGGAAAACCACTTCGAGGATGACTGAGGTGGGAATCGAAACCACCTCTACTCAGTTGACCTCCCGAGACTGAGTGGACCCCGTTCCAGCCCTCGTGCCACTTTTCAAATTTCGTGGCAGAGCCGGGAATCGAACCCGGGTCTCCGAAGGTGGCAGTTAATCACATTAGCCACTACATCACAGAGGCGGCTAACAAACTTCTTCAGCATTATATCCGCACCAAAAATGCTATTTGTGAGGTTACGATGCATAGGGTCAGGAAGAAGAAAATACTTACTGTTGCAGCTTTCATTATTTTAGTGAACACAATTACACGAAAGCGCAGACGTAGTGTGCCAACAAAAAATATTGGAAAGGTATTTAAAATGAAGTTTGGAGAGAACGAATATGTCAGAAATATTAATTCATGACGCAGCAGGCTTTCAGAATGTTCTTGAGAATGCTTCTACATGACTTACAGCTCTTTTTGACAGTAATAGTCCTGAAATTGCAAGAAATGGTACAGATTACCGGAAATCCGCCTCCATTAATGACAGGCTAGGTATAACTTCAAGATTGCTAGCAACTGGTGACTCCTACATTTCACTTATACAGTGTGATTCAGCAGCCCCTTCCAATATTGTTTGCTGCAGCCCAACGAACGTGCACATGGTTATAGGGGTGGTATTCCTCTGTAGGCGTACTGTATGGTACTAATGTTCAGTGAGCACATTTTGCACACGATTCTGAACCCTAGCGAAATGTTAAATCATCCGTTCGCAAAACACGACACCTTGAAATTTTGTAACTATGTTAGTGTGTCGTGCCTCGTGACCGAGTGTAACGAAGAGGGGAATCAATGCATAAAACTAGGAAACAGTGCAGTAATTTATGACTTAAACACCGAACCAGATGGTATATGTACTCTGCTCTCGTCGTACTACCAGCATGTTTCCAACAGTGTAGCGTAGCGGATATGGTTAGGCGTTCACCTAGCAATCGACAGTATTTGCCAGCGGCGGTCCGAATTCTGCATCGTTTGAATATTTTTTCATCGGTATGATGTTTGAATACGTAAACACAGGCCCACGTTTGCCACAGTCAAACAGTAGAATGACGCTGTTATTCAACTTGTGCCTTTCGCATAATCCGCTGGTTAGGGCCTGAAATAATCTCTGCTGTCATTCGGCATGTTTTCCACAGAGGAATACGTTGACATGATCCTCATTTACAGGGAAGCAAGACAAAATGCGTGCGAGGCAGTAAGTCTGTACCAGGAACGGTATCCCGACAGGCGACACCCGGTTGCTACGACATTTCGCCGTGTTGAAAGACGCCTAAGGACATCACGCGGGATTTTCAGCCAGCCACCAGTCCGCGATAGGCCCGTTACATCGGGTGAAAAGGAAGAGGCCATTCTGGAAGCAGCTCGTAATGATCCACACATCAGTACAAGGGCGATTGCACAACAAAATGTGAACACCATCCATACGTCCGTCTGGCGAATACCGCATGGACATAAATTTCACCCATACCATCTTGGAGTACACCAAGAGCTCCATGGGCGGGATTTAGAAGTTCGAATGGAGTTCTATCGGTGGCTATTAGGCAGGCTGGACAATGATGTGGCATTCGTATCGCATATCTTGTTCTCGGACGAATCGCTCTTCCACAATAATGGGAACGTCAATCGCCACAACATGCACTATTGCACTCCGGACAATCCTCACTGGGTGCGATAGGCGGTCCATCAAGTACGATGGGGAGTGAATGTTTGGTGTGGAATCATGGGAGATCGCCTCATTGGACCTTATTTCTTTGAGGGCCATTGGACGGACCGACGCTACCTGCAGTTTCTTCGTCAGGAACTCCCACTGCTGCTGGAGGATGTGCCCTTGCACGATCGTTGGACGATATGGTTGTACCGGGATAGAGTTCCATCACATTCGACTTTGCCCGTAACCATGTGAACGAACTGCCAGGGAAATGGATAGGACGATGAGGCCCTGTTTCTTGGCCCGCCAGATCACCGGATTAACTCCGTTAGACTTCTTCTTGTGGGGACATTTGAAGAACGTCGTTTAAACTCAACCGCCGAAAGACCCCGACCAGCTCCTGCAACTTATCACGGATGCCTGCCGAGCAATACACCTGGAATGCTTCAGCGCGCAAGACGTTCTATTGGACACCGGGCCCGAATGTACATACATCAAAACGGTCATCACATTGAGCATTTGCTGCGATAAAACATTGTAAGGGAAGTTGTGTTCCTATTATTTGTCAGGCCTGCTAACTAATCGGCCCTTCTTAGGACCACAAACATATTCATTCACACACAATTCGCATGAAAGCGGGTATTGAACTTACATTGAGTGCGGTACGTATTAAACGAATATTTCAAAGATTTGTAATCTTCGCCTCGGACTCGAACCTCCCACCTGACAAGCAAGCCCGCTCCGCCACGCCTTTACCAACTACACTACGGTTTCGTACGACACATTGAGCAGCTTAGAGCAAGTATTAGGTTTACTGCGGTCACAATATCAATTTAGTGTTTCGCCGGCGTGTCAGGTTCATATGATCTAGAAGGCAAACGCATGACTTCCAGTGTTTAATACGAGTATACATTACGGCGTCCTATTATAGTGAGACCAAGATATCCGGTTGTGTTGTCTGAGCATACCGGCAATGCAGATATTTTCAGGACGGATTGGATATTGTGGGTTGCTTAAAAATACTTTGAAAGGGGCGGGTGAATCACGCTGCATATTTGTGTAGAGTATCAAAACAAGCAATTTCAGTTTTTGTGCCTGAGGTGTGTTGAGCTTTATACAAAAATCTCAAGGAATTGGCAAAGGTAGGAAGTAAAGAAAATCTTCATTTAACCTAGTTATCATAGTGTTATTTTGATGGCATACAAGTGGTTGTGGAAGGTTATTCAGCGGGGAGCGAAGATGAAAATGAAACTACACTACATAGCTAAAAGAATACATACATATCCCACGTTGTTCCATCTATATGATGGGTCGGCGAATGAAGCCGCTTCACCAATTTCTGTCTTTGTACTTTTCTCCTTCTTCAGTGCTGTCCCAGTTCTCTCATCGTTGCTGAATGCCGTTTTTCACCATGTCTGTATATCGCATTCTTGGCCGCCCTCTTGGTCTTGAATATTTTAACTGCAGATCATCTATTTTCCTGGGAATGCGATTAGGATCCATCCTTCACATGTGACCATACCATTTGAGTCTACGCAGAGTTATGTTATCCTGCATTCTGCCAACCTGAGCCATGTCCCTGATGTTCTCATTAAGAATTTTATCACGTCTTGTTTTGCCAGCCACCGCTCGGACGAATCTAATTTCAGCTGCCTGAATCTTCGCTTCATCGTTTTTCCTCGTGGTCCAGGTCTCACTCCAATATGTCAACATTTTCATGTAATCAGTCAGATAAAATGCTCGCTTGCATTTAAATGGTACTTTTGGTTGCATATATATAGAATGTTCCTCCAGCTTGAATCCTGCAGGTAAGTTCCTCTTCAATGGAGCCTGTTGCTGATATCATGCTTCCTAGATATTTGAAGTTGTTGGACATCTTGATTTGTTTACCTTCTATTTCAATGTAACCTTCAGGTTGACCATTTCTCTGCATAACCACCACTTCACTTTATTCCTGACTGAATCTTAGGCCGTACTCTTTAGCTGTTACTGTCCATGCATTGATCTGATCCCGAAGTTCCTCCTTGGAATCTCCCCATATACAGATGTCATCAGCAAATAGTATGACTTTAATTTTGTTGACACCAACGTTTTGGCATACTTGTTGTTGAATCTCATTCATCACAGTAATGAAGAGAAGAGGTGACAGAACTCCACCTTATCTTAGTCCCGTAGTTATTCTAAAGGGTTCCGTCATTGCTGCTGGTGTTTTGATGCGACTACTGATGTCTTCATATAAATTCTCAATTCGTTGTATTATGTCATTATTGATTCCACTGTTTCTTAGCACATGCCAGACTTTGTCCTTCCTTACAGCATCAAAGGCCTTTTTGATATCCAGGAAGGCCAGTTAAAGGATATTATTATGTTCATAATACTTCTACATTAGCTGACGAAGTCCAAATATTAGATCAAATGTTGATCTGCCTTTCCGGAATCCGTATTGCTACTCTGATAACTTTAATTCTATCAATGATCTTATTTTTCTTTCTAAAATCCTTTCATACAGATTTCCCAATTGGGAAGTTGATGTAATTCCCTTGTAATTGGAACATTTCTTCCTGTCACCTTAAAGAGTTGAATGATGATACCTATTTTCCAATCTGCTGGTATCTGCCCATCCTTCCATATCTTGTGAAAAAGTCTATACATCCACTACTTTCCTGAATCACCCATAGACCTGATAATTTTACCACACACTTCATCAATCCCTGGAGATTTTATCTATTTTTATGTACTTCCATGCGTATTCTATGTTATTCCATGTCATATATGTTATAGTGTCTTCCATACTTCCATCATTAACTATTCTATCTAATGGAATATTTGTGATATCATTCACATATAACAGCTTATCAAAATAATTCTTCCATTCTTTTTTGATATATCTGTCATTTGTAATGAGATACCCACTATCACTAGTCAGATAAATAGCCTGTTCTTTGTCCCTCCTCCTATTCTTCATCATTCTATACAACATTTTTCTGTTGCCATCTACATCTTCATTTATTTTATCACTCCATTCATTCAATAATTTTTCTCTTTCTTCTCTGATAACCCGCTTAGATTCTTTTTTCGCCAACTTATAGACTCCTTTGTCCTTACTTGTTCGACTTTTGAAATATTTTTTATATGTTCTTTTTAAGGGCTGTGTCTCTTGTTTTATCATTCCATCATGGTGTCTCTTTGCATTTCCTTTTGCCATTTGCTCTTCCACATGTCTGCTCTATTGTCTTGACCAGACATTCCTTGAAATTGTTCCATTCTTCTTCAACTGTTCCAGTGTCTGTTTTTGGTATTCGCTGCTGGATGTTTTCTTGATATTCTGAGGACTTTTCTTTATCGTTCAATTTCCATACCTTTAATTTCTTGTCTTGGATGGTTCTTATTTCCTCCAACCTTTTAAACCTTAAATAAGGAGGCTATGATCACTGTCAAGAGACACACTTGGGATCACTTTAACATCCAGCAACATTTCTTGTATATGTTTATCTACCATAATATAATCAATGATGGACTCCTGTTGCCCATTCCATCCATATCAGGTGATTTTGTGACTTTTCTGTTTGTGATACGTTGATGTGTAAATTGAGTTCCGTGATAGTCAGAGAAATGATACACTAGCACTACTGGATGAGGAGGAGAACAGGCTGTTAAACAGTACTGATTACTGTAATAGGCTGGCGTAGAGTCACTTATTGTCTTCTCATCCTTGGTCTTCCGAAGTGAGGAGAAATTACATGAATGACCTTGGAGTGTTCAGCATTTTAACGGCATGTGCCGACCAGTGGAAATTACATCTTACGTAAAGAATTGAGAATTATGCTCTATACTCTGGAAACTGTAAAGAGGAAATCATGGAACTGGGTCCTATGAGGAACAT
The DNA here is from genome assembly GCF_040414725.1 of Anabrus simplex. Lineage (NCBI taxonomy): Eukaryota > Metazoa > Arthropoda > Insecta > Orthoptera > Tettigoniidae > Anabrus > Anabrus simplex. The sequence continues at coordinate 1,578,119,314 of NC_090265.1, forward strand.
ACTTTTAGATGAACAGACGGTTGTTCTCATTAGGAATATAACTTTTCATTTCTGCATCACTTGTCTTCACGCATATTTCGGGTATCTTCGTTTCCATTGTGAATTCTATTGTCAGTCTAATAACATCACTTAGGGAATCACAATACTAGCTCTAGCGTACTTATTATTTATATTTTGTCGTATAACTGTATTATGTGGATTAAATAATAACTATTTGTTCATGTGCTTTCTTTTGATGTTTGAATGGAACAAGCCGTAAATAAGATCAAAGCGAAATTTCGAAATAAAGTAACAGTTCCTGGATGGGAATTCAAAACTAAATTAGATTTACGTATGATATTGTTTCTGTTCTTCTATATGTTTAATGTCGCACTAACACATACCGAGTTTCGACGACAACGATGGAATAGAAAAGCTCTAGGACTAAGAAAATAATACCATAGCCTTAAATAAAGTACGCCTCCGTCATTTGAATATTGACTCCTTGGTTGAAGGCTGGTTGGATCTCCAGTAGCTGTTATAGATGGCCCAGGTGTCTGTGAACTGGCGTGGTAAGGAAATAAAGAGAAATATAGTTTATTGTTGCTTTCCTTACTGAGCTAGAATGTGCTATTACATATCAGCCTGCCAAACCAAACCAAACCAAACCAAACCAAACCAAACCAAACCAAACCAAACCAAACCAAACCAAACCAAACCAAACCAAACCAAACCAAACCAAACCAAACCAAACCAAACCAAACCAAACTCCATGGTGCAACAGCCCCGAAGGCTCTTGGCCTACCTAGCGACCGCTGCTCATCCCGAAAGCCTGAATTTTACTAGGTGTCGGTGTGGTCAGCACCACGAATCCTATGGCCGTTATTCTTGGCTCCCTATATCGGGGCCGCCATCTCACCGTCAGATAGCTCCTTAATTGTAGTCACGTAGGCTGAGTGGACCTCGTACCAGCCCTCAGATCCAGGTAAAAATCTCTGACTTGGCCGGAAATCGAACCCGGGGCCTCCGGGTAAGAGGCAGGCACACTACCGTACACTGCGGGGCCGGCATATCAGCCTTCCAAGTCCACGGAAATCTTTGCTCCACCCGTCCATATAACAGGGACGGGTTGCGTAAGGAATGGCACAGTATTAATAGCAATGGGAATACCTAAGTTATTTTCACATGTTCAATGTAAAGGAGGCGTCTGGAATAGGTCAATGAAATCGATGAATTTGTTCTCGTCCAGAATGTAAGACGTAGTGCACTCTAAACCTATCACTCATTACAAATGGATCATGCTTGAGTAAACGTGATAAAAAAACGGAATACTATATTTAGGTCTGCCTCGGGCGAGTTGGCCGTGTGATTAGGGGCGCGCAGTTGTGAGCCTGCATCCGGGAGATAGTGGATTCGAACCCCACTGTCGGCAGGCCTGAAGATGGTTTTCCGTGGTTTCCCATTTTCACACCAGGCAAATACTGGGGCTGTGCGTTAATTAAGGTCACGGCCGCTTCCTTCCCACTCCTAGGCCTTTCCTATCTCATCACCATAAGACCAATCTATGTTGGTACGATGCAAAGCAAATGGTAAAAGATAGGACTGCCGGTGGTAGAGTTCGAACTCGGTATCGTTTGAATGCAGCTTACTGCATACGGCCTATAGTGAGCAACCACCTCATCCAATTAATGTCATCAGCATATCCAACTAGTTGAGCTGTTTTGTATAGAAGTGTTCCACTGGTGTCCACCCTTAACTTTCTATTCACTGGTTCTAGTGCCAGTTTAAATAGAATTGGTGCTAAGCCATCTCCTTGTTTCAATCCGTGATTCACTTCGAAGAAGCTGCCTACTTCAGAATGAATTTTCACTCCCACCATCGTATTTCTCGTAGTTAATTCCACCAGTCGCACCAGCTTTTCTGGTATCTTGAACTCTCTTAATATCTCTATTAATTTATCCCTGTCAATAGTCGTATGCTTGTTGAAAGTCGATAAACATCTGTACCACATCTATGCCCCGTTCTCAACACTTCTCCAACACTTGTTTCACAGTAAATATCTGATCAATAGTGGATCTACCCTTCCGGAACCCTGCCTGGTATTTTCCTAGAATTTCTTCCACCAGGGTTTCTAGTCTCTTCTTCAGGATGTAGGTGAACAGCTTACATACTGTACACAGCAGTGTGATCCCTCTGTATTTGCTACATACCAACTTATCCCCTTTCTTGTGTATTGGGCATATGATGCCTTTGCGCCAGTTTCCAGGCATTTCTTCTGTATTCCACACACTCACAATTGGTTCATATATAGCTTCTTGTAGTGTGGTTCCTCCGTATTTCCACAACTCTACAGGGATTCCATCGATACCTGGTGCTTTATTGTTTTTCAGTTGCTGTATGGCTTCTATCACTTCTAGCATAGATGGTGCTGTAACTTCGATTCATTTGTCTCATTGTTATTCCTTGAGGTAGTTGGTATTTTCTGTTTCATTTCTAGTGGGTTCAGGAGGTGTTGGAAGTATTCCTTCCATCTATCTTGGATCCCTTCTTTATCTCCCGAAAGCTGTCCATCTCTCTCCTTACATATGTTTGTTCTTGCCTTGAATCCTTCTTTCACTTCCTTAACTTCTCTGTAAGCCATGTAGCTATTAAATTCCTCCACTACTCTAGCCATTTTCTCATATGGTTGATAATACAGGCATGAGGGAGTTTAAAAAAAGTGATTATGATCGGCGGAAAATGGTAAACACAAACGTAAACAGTCTGTGGGATGCGTTGAAGCAATTGCTGAGGAATATGAAAACAGGTATGTACCTTTAAAGATGGCAAGGAATAGTAAATACCTGATGAATTATAACAGAGAAGTAGAAACTAAGAAGGAAGTGCAGGTTGGAAAGACATAGAGCTAGAAATGGTTGTGGAAGCAAGGAGAATGTAGTGAAGAGTTTGCTAAAGATAACATGATGGCAAGCATAACTGGCAGTCATACACATGTTAGTGAAACATGAACGGGTACTTTAAAGCTGAAACAAATTCCAAGAAGAACGTTCCAAGAGTCGTCAATGAACAATGGGAGTGTATATGCCAGGATCTTAAAAAGGCAGAAGTATTCAGTCAGCATTATGTAAAGATCGTTTGTTACAAGGATAATGTCCAGGTAGAGGAGGTGGCTAATACTAACGAAGTATTGAAATTCACATACAATAACGGCATTTACGATAAGATATAGAACTTGAAAACTAGAAAAGCAGCAGTTCGAATTGATACGACTTATGCGGAAATACTAAAAGTAATGGGTAGGGATATAGTACCATATCTGAAGTACTTATTTGATTGCTGTCCGCATGAAGGAGCTAAACCAAATGACTGGAGAGTTGCTGTAGTTGTCTCTGTGTATAGGGACTAAAGGAAGGGGTGATAAACAAAAATTCTATAATTAAAGACCAGTCAGCTTGACATGTGTTGCATAAGAGGCGGGAAAACATTTTTTACAATTATATTACATATGTTTGCGAACTTACTAACTGGCTTGATGGAGGGCACTTCGAATTAGGAAATGTTATTCCAATGAAGCTCAACTTGTAGGATTCATATATTTTAGATTCAGAAGGTCAAATGTACTGTACCGCGGTTGACTTATCTAAGGCATTTGATAGGTTAGATCAAGAGAGACTACTGGAAAAAATGAGTGCAATTGGACTAGACAGAAGAGTGACTGAATGGGTGGCAATATTCCTAGAAAATACGAGTAAAACTCATATAATTAGAGTGGGTAGAGTATTGTCTCATCTTGTAATCATTAATGGGGATGGGGCGACTCCTGAGGGCAGTATTATTGGAACTTCATGTTTTCTTATATATATAAACTGGCAAGATACCCGTGCTTCGCTACGGTATTTTAATGAAATTTATAGTTGAATGCTTAACATTTTATATATAATCCTCCGAAATTCGCGATCTAACTCGTTTTCTGAGAGAATCCGCCAAAATTCGTGATCTGACTCGTTTCCTGTGAGATTAAGGCGAAGTTCCCCTCCATTTTTCAATCTTTCTCTCCAGCAATCGATTTCGTACTTCCCGGGCTAGGTCCAGGTATTCCACCCGGCCAGTTGGGTCTCTAAATGTCTGCCATCTTTCCCTATAAGCATTTTAATATGGATCAAATCCTTGAGGAGATCCGGCGTGGTGTCGTCTTGGGGGCCTTGGCGGTACTGAACCCACGGCTGGACTGCAATCGCAGTCATTATCTGGCCAGAACCCGTTTCCAGCGCGTTCCGCACATTTTGACGACGGTCCAGAACATTATTATTATTATTATTATTATTATTATTATTATTATTATTATTATTATTATTATTATTATTATTGATGGTGTGGAACCCACAGCAAAGTGCAAGATCGCTACTTGGCGGTAAATTACATACTCTGACATTGTCATTGCTGACAATGTGACCAGCACCATCGTCACGCGTAGGAAACTGCGCGAGATTTCTGGCGACTCAAATGATATACTTCCGTGAATTATTGACCTTATTATAGAGGCGAACAATTGCACGGTCCATATCATTCATATCGTTTATTTCAAATGTGTTCAAATTTTTATTTATTTGCCAGGAGAATCTACTGTAATCTAACTTTCTGCACTCCAAAGGAAAAGATGGTTCTTGAAAACGAACCCAGAAAAGATAAAAAATGATCAGTTTATGATCAGAATAAGTACATTATGAACAGCAAAATCAATTGGTCTCAACTTCTTTTTCACCCCACTGCCGTTAATTTGATTTACCCTCCTCCCCACAAAAAGGCGTGTTTCCTTATATTGAAAGGAGATTACAAATACCAATGCTCACGTATGTTACCTTCAGTTCTGAGATATAAGTATCCCCATAAAGAGAATTAACATTTTTTCACTACCTTTCACACTCCCCCGCCCTTAAGTGAATTTCCCGTTAAAAATACTTGTCTCTTTAATAGTAAAGGATCTTCTAAATACCAATGATCACGCTCTAATATTTTCAGTTTTTGAGATATGTGTTCACATAAAAGGAATTCAACTCCTTTTCGCCCCCGCCCCCAAAATGATTTCACCCAAAAACGCTTTTTCCTTTGTTTTAAAGGACATCCAAATATCAATTTTTACGTCTGTAACAACTTCAGTTTTTATTAGATGTAAGTATCCTCATACAATTAATTCAATTAATTTTTCCATCTTTCACCTCCCTCCCCTTTTTTATTGAATTTTTCGAGAATACGTGTTTGTTTAATTTTAAATCAGATTCCAAATACCAGTTTTCACGCCTGCAAAATCTTTCGTTTTTGAGATCATAGTATCCTCATACAAATAATTCAACTAATTTTTCAATTTGCCCCTTCCCTTTAGTTTGATTTCCGAAAACAAAAAATACGTATTCCTTTATTTTTGAATGAAATTCCAAATGCCAAATTTCACGTCTGTATCATCTTCAGCTTTTGAGATATCAGTATCCTAATTAAAAGAATTCAATCCCATTTTCAGTCACTTTTACCCCTCCACACAAGTGGTTTTTCAGAAAACAAAATATACATGTTTCTTTATTTTCAATATAGATAAAAATAATATTTCTCACTTCTAAAATACGTTAAGTTTTTGAGGTATACTGTAGAAATTCTCATTTTAAAAATTCACCCCCTTTTTAGTTCCCCTTAAGTGGAGTTTCCAAAACAAATCACCTATGTTTCTTTACTTTTACAGGAGATTCCAAATACCAAATTTTACGTCTGTAAAATTTTACATTCCTGAGATATACTGTAGATAGTGTCTTTCTAAAAATTCACCCCAATTTGTCACTCCTGTTTAACCCCCATTAATTAGATTTTCCAAAAAAATTACGTATTTCTTTATTTTCAAAGGAGATCCCAAATACCAGTTTTCAGGTCGGTAATATTTTCTGTTTCTGAGATATAAGTATACTCATTTAAGGAATTCAACCCTTTTTTCACCCTTTTCACCCTTCCTATTGCGATTTTCCGAAAACAAAAAATGCGTGTTTCTTTATTTTTAAAAGAGATTATAATACCAATTTTTACATCTGTACATTTTAAAAGTTTTGATATATATACACTTATTGTAAAAATTCGCCCCCTTTTCTACCCCCATTAATTCGATTTTCCGAAAACAAAAAATACGTGTTTCTTTATTTTTAAATGAGATCCCAAATACCAATTTTCAGGTCCGTAATATCTTCATTTTCTGAGATGTAAGTATCATCATTAAAGGCATTCAACCCCTTTTTCAGCCTTTTCCACCCTTCCTATTGGGATTTTCCGAAAACAAAAAATACGTGTTTCTTTATTTTTAAAGGAGATTCTAAATACCAATTTTTACATCTATAAACTTTAAAAGTTTTGAGATAGATACATTCATTTTAAAAATTCACCCCTTTTCACCCCCCATTAATTGTATTTTCCAAAAACAAAACAATACACGTTTCTTTATTTTTAAAGGAGATCCCAAACACCAATTTTCAGGTCTGTAATATCTTCAGTTTCTGAGATATAAGTATCCTCATTAAAGGCATTCAACCCGTTTTTTCCCCTTTTCACCCCTCCTATTGGGATTTTCTGAAAACAAAATATACGTGTTTCTTTATTTTTAATGAAGATTCTAAATACCAATTTTTACATCTGTAAACTTTCAAAGTTTTGAGATATAGATACTCTCATTTTATAAATTCACCCCTCTTTTCACCCTTCCATTATTGGCTTTTCCAAAAAATACGTTTTTCTTTATTTTTAAAAGAGATCAAAAGTACCAATTTTAAGGTCTGCAATATCTTCAGTTTCTGAGATGTAAGTACCGGTATCTTGATGAAAGGCATTCAACCCCTTTTTCACCCTTTTTTACCCCTGCTATTGGGATTTTCCGAAAAAATACGTGTTTCCTTATTTTTAAAGAAGATTCTAAACACCAATTTTTACATCTGTAAACTTTTAATGTTTTGAGATATAGAGACAGTCATTTTGAAATTTCACCCCCCTTTTCACCCCCTTAGCGACGGAATATCCAAAAATTCTCTCTTAGCGAGCACCTACGTCTTAATAGGAATGTATCCCCAAAATTTCATTTCTTTATGTCCAGTAGTTTTCACTCGGCGATGATGAATCAGTCAGTCAGTACAAGTTATATATATAGACTAGCAAGATACCCGCGCTTCGCTACGGTATTGCAATGAAATTTATAATTGAATGCTTAACGTTTTGTATATAATCCGCCGAAATTCGCGATCTAACTCGTTTACTGAGAGAATCCGCTAAAATTCGTGACCTGACTCGTTTTCTGAGAGATTACGGCAAAGTTTCTCCCATTCTTCAATCCTTCTTTCCAGGAATCGATTTCGTACTTCCTGGGCTAGGTCCAGGTATTCCACCCGGCCCGTTGGGTTCCTAAATCTTTGCCATCTTTTCCTATAAGCAGTTTAATATGGATCAAATCCTTGAGGAGATCCGGCGTGGTGTCGTCTTGTGTGCTTTGGCTGTACTGAACCCGCGGCCGGACTGCAATCGTAGTCATTACCCGGCCAGGACCCGTTTCCAGCCCGGTCCGCACATTTTGACGACGGTCCTGAATATTATATTATTATTATTATTATTATTATTATTATTATTATTATTATTATTATTATTATTATCGATGGTCTGGAACCCACAGCAAGATGCAAGACGGCTACTTGGCGGTAAATTACATCCTCTACCATTGTCATTGCTGACAATGTGACCAGCACTATCGTCGCGCGTAGGCAAGTGCGTGAAATTTCTGGCGACACGAATGATATACTTCCGTGAGTTATTGGCCTTATCTTTTTTCGTGTGGCTATTTGTAGCCGAGTGCAGCCCTTGTAAGGCAGACCCTCCATGAGGGTTGGCGGCATCTGCCATTTGTAGGTAACTGCGTGTTATTGTGGTGGAGGATTGTGTTATGTGTGGTGTGTGAGTTGCAGGGATGTTGGGGACAGCACAAACACCCAGCCCCCGGGCCATTGGAATTAACCAATTAAGGTTAAAATCCCCGACCCGGCCGGGAATCGAACCCGGGACCCTCTGAACCGAAGGCCAGTACGCTGACCATTCAGCCAACGAGTCGGACATTGGCCTTATTATAGACGTGAACAATTGCACGGTCAATATCACTCATATCGTTTATTTCAAATGTGTTTAAATTTTTATTTATATGCCAGGAGAATATACTGTAATCTAACTTTATGTACTCCAAAGGAAAAGATTGTTCTTGAAAACGAACGCAGGAAAGATTAAAAATGATCTGTTTATGATCAGAATAAGTACATTATGAACAGTAAAATCAATTGGTCTCAACTCCTTTTTCACCCCACTACCGTTAAGTTGATTTACACCCCCTTCCCAAAAGAAGGCATGTTTCTTTATGGTTAAAGGAGATTCCAAATACCAATGTTCACGTCTGTTACCTTCAGTTCTGAGATATAATTATTCCTATAAAAAGAATTCACTTCCTTTCACCTCCCCCTTAAGTGAATTTCCCGTTAAAAGTACTTGTCTCTTTAATAGTAAAGATTCTTCTAATTACCAATTATAATGACTCTAAAATAATTTTTTGAGATATGTGTCCACATAAAAAGGAATTCAACTCCTTTTCAACCCCGCCCCTCCCCCCAAAATGATTTCGCCCAAAAACGCTTTTTTCTGTGTTTTTAAAGGGGATCCACATATCAAATTTTACGTCTGTAACAACTTTAGTTTTTATTAGATGTAAGTATCCTCATACAATTAATTCAATTAATTTTTCAATTTTTCACCACCCCCTCTTTATTGGATTTTCCGAGAATACGTGTTTGTTTAATTTTAAAGCAGATTCCAAATACAAATTTTCACGACTGCAAAATCTTTCGTTTTTGAGATAATAGTATGCTCATATACATAATTAAAATAACTTTTCAATTTCTCTCCTCCCTTTAGGTGGATTACCGAAAACAAAAGTACGTATTCCTTTTTTAAAGGAAATTCCAAATAACAAATTTCACATCTGTAACTTCTTTAGCTTTTGAGATATCAGTATCCTAATTACAAGAATTCAACCCCATTTGCAGTCACTTTTACCCCTCCACCCAAGTGGTTTTTCAGAAAAAAAATGCATGTTTCTTTAATTTCAAATGAGATAAAAAATACTATTTTTCACTTCGGTAACATGTTAAGCTTTTCAGATATACTGTTGAAATGCTCATTTTAAAATTTCACCCCCTTTTTAGTTCCCCTTAAGTGGAGTTTCCAAAAACAAATCACCTACGTTTATTTACTTTTACAGGAGATTCCAAATACCAATTTTTGCGTCTGTAACATTTTACGTTTTTGAGATATGCTGTAGATATAGTCTTTCCAAAAATTCGCCCCAATTTGTCACTCCTGTATAACCCCCATTAATTAGATTTTACAAAAACAAAAATTACGTGTTTCTTTATTTTCAATGGAGATCCCAAATACCAATTTTCAGTTCTGTAATATCTTCTATTTCTGAGATATAAGTATCCTCATTTAAGGCATTCAATCCCTTATTCACTCTTTTTCAACCCTCGTATTGGGATTTTCCGAAAACAAAAAAACATGTTTTTTATTTTTAAAGGGTATTCTAAATACCAATTTTTTCATCTGTACATTTTAAAAGTTTTGAGATATATATACACTTATTTTAAAAATTCGCCCCCCTTTTCTACCCCCATTAATTTGATTTTCAGAAAACAAAAAGTATGTGTTTCTTTATTTTTAAATGAGATCCCAAATACCAATTTTTAGGTCCGTAATATCTTCAGTTTCTGAGATATAGCCTAAGTATCCTCATTAAAGTCATTCAACCCCTTTTCCACCCTTTTCCACCCTTCCTATTGGGATTTTCCGAAAACAAAAATACGTGTTTCTTTATTTTTAAAGGGGATTCTAAATACCAATTTTTACATCTATATACTTTAAAAGTTTTGAGATATAGATACACTCATTTTCAAAATTCACCCCCTTTTCACCCCCCATTAATTGTATTTTCCAAAAACAAAACAATACACGTTTCTTTATTTTTAAAGGAGATCCCAAACACCAATTTTCAGGTCTGTAATATCTTCAGTTTCTGAGATATAAGTATCCTCATTAAAGGCATTCAACCCCTTTTTCACCCCTTTTCACCCCTTTTCACCCCTCCTATTGGAATTTTCTGAAAACAAAATATACGTGTTTCTTTATTTGTAATGAAAATTCTAAATAACAATTTTTACATGCGTAAACTTTCAAAGTTTTGAGATATAGATACACTCATTTTAAAAATTTACCCCTCTTTTCACCCTTCCATGATTGGATTTTCAAAAAAAAAGTTTTTCTTTATTTTAAAAAGAGAAAAAACGTACCAATTTTCAGGTCTGCAATATCTTTAGTTTCTGAGATGTAAGTACCGGCATCTTGATGAAGGGCATTCAACCTCTTTTTCACCCTTTTTACCCCTCCTATTGGGATTTTCCGAAAAAAATACGTGTTTCCTTATTTTTAAAGAAGATTCTAAACACCAATTTTACCATCTGTAAACTTTTAAAGTTTTGAGATATAGAGACAGTCATTTTGAAATTTCACTCCCCTTTTCATCCCCTTAGCGACGGAATATCCAAAAATTCTCTCTTAGCGAGCACCTACGTCTTAATATGAATGTATACCCAAAATCAGTGTTTGAAGTGAGCAGATTTATTTCTTAAGAAAGCTCTTCCTTACTTGTGCTAGTCTGCATTTTATGTCCTCCTTACTTCTGCCATCGTTAGTTATTTTACTACCCAAGTAACAATATTCATCTACTTCCTTTAAGACTTCATTCCCTAATCTAATATTTCCTGCATCCCTTGCCTTCATTCGACTGCACTCCATTACTTTTGTTTTGGACTTATTTATTTTCATCGTGTACTCCTTACCCAAGACTTTGTCCATTCCATTCAGCAGCTTCTCGAGATCTTCTGCAGTCTGAGATAAAATAACAATATCATAGGCAAATCTCAAGGTTTTGATTTCCTCTCCTTGGATTGTGATTCCCTTTCCAAATTCCTCTTTCATTTCCTTTACTGCCCGTTCTATGTAAACATTGAAAAGGAGAGAGGACAAACTGCAGCCTTGCCTCACTCCTTTCTGGATTACTGCTTCTTTTTCAAAGCCCTCGATTCTTATCACTGCAGACTGATTTTTATACAGATTGTAGATAATTCTTCGTTCTCGGTATCTGATCCTAATCACCTTCAGAATCTTAAATAGCTTGATCCAATCAACATTATCGAATGCCTTTTCTAGATCTACGAATGCAATGTACGTGGGCTTGTCCTTCTTGGTTCGATCCTCTAAGATCAGACGTAAAGTCAGGATTGCTTCACGTGTTCCTACATTTCTTCTGAGGCCAAATTGATCTTCCCCCAACTCAGCTTCAACTTTTTTTTCCATTCTTCTGTAAACAATACGTATTAAAATTTTGCAGGCATGAGATACTAAACTAATGGTGCGATATTTTTCACACCTGTCGGCACCGGCTTTCTTAGGAATAGGTATAACAACATTCTGCCGAAAATCGGATGGGACTTCTCCTGTCTCATACATCTTACACACTAAATGGAATAACCTTGCCATGCTGGTTTCTCCTAAGGCAGTCAGTAATTCAGAGGGAATGTCATCAATTCCAGGTGCCTTGTTCCTATTTAGGTCACTCACAGCTCTGTCAAACTCTGACCTCAAAATTGGGTCTCACATTTCATCAGCATCGACAGTCTCTTCTTGTTCCAGAACCAAATTATCTACATCTTCACCTTGATACAACTCTTGAATATGTTTCTGCCATCTTTCTGCTTTGTCTTCTTTCCCTAGACGTGGCTTTCCATCTGAGCTCTTAATATTCATATACCTAGATTTCCTTTCTCCGAAGGTTTCCTTGATTTTCCTGTATGCTGCATCTACCTTTCCCAGGACCATACAACCTTCAACATCCTTGCATTTCTCCTTTAGCCAGTCTTCCTTAGCTACCTTGCACTTTCTGTCCACTTCATTCTTTAATCGCCTGTATTCTTTTCTGCCCTCTTCATTTCTAGTATTCTTGTATTTTGTCGTTCATCAATCAGGTCTAGTATCTGCTGAGTTATCCACTTTTTCTTATTTGATCTTTTCTTCCTTCCTACCATTTCTTCAGCAGCCCTGCGGACTTCATTTTTCATGACTATCCACTCTTCCTCTATTGTGTTTCCTTCAGCCTTTTCATTTAGTTCCTTTGCAACATGTTCCTTGAAACAATCCCTCAAACTCTTTTCTTTCAACTTGTCTAGATTCCATCTTGTTGTATTCTTTCCTTTCTTCAATTTCTTCAGCTTCAGATGGCATTTCATGACCAACAAGTTGTGGTCAGAGTCCACGTCTGCTCCTTGGAAAGTTTTTCAATCCAACACCTGGTTTCTGAATCTCTGCCTAATCATAATGATGTCTATTTGATACCTTCCAGTGTCTCCAGGTCTCATCCCCGTATAAAGCCCTCGTTTGTGGTGTTTGAACCAAGTATTGGCAAGGACTAAATTATGATCAGTGCAGAATTCAACCAGCCGACTTCCTCTTTCGTTCCTTTGTCCCAATCCGAATTCTCCTACTGTATTACCTTCTCTTCCTTGGCCTACCACTAAATTCCAGTCTCCCATCACAATTAGATTCTCGTCACCTTTTACATATTGTATTAAATCTTCTATCTCTTCGTATGTTCTTTCGATTTCCTCATCATCCGCTGAGCTAGTGGACATATAGACCTGCACTGTTGTGGTGGGCATTGGTTTAGTGTCTATCTTGACGACAATAATTCTTTCACTATGCTGGTCATAGTAGCTTACCCGTTGCCCTATTTTCTTATTCATTATTAAACCAACTCCTGCATTTCCTCTGTTTGATTTTGTGTTGATAATTCGGTAGTTGCCTGACCAGAAATCCCGTCTTCCTGCCAACGTACTTCACTTATACCAACTACATCTAACTTTAGTCTATCCATCTCCCTATTCAGATTATCTAATCTACCACAACGATTCAAACTTCTTCCTGATGATCGCCCCCTCTCGTGTAGTTCCCACCCGGAGATCCGAATGGGGGACTAGTTTACTTCCGTAATATTTTACCCGGGAGGAAGCCATCATCAGTACATCATTCATACAGAGAGAGGTGAATGTCCTTGGGAGTTAGTTACGGCTGTAGTTTCCCGTTGCTTTCAGCCGTGTAGCAGTTTCAACAAAGCTTATCCCTGTTGAGTATTATTACAAGGCCATATCAGTCAATCATCCAAACTGCCGCCCTTGCAACTTCCGAAAAGCTGCTTCCCCCCTTCCGATGAACCATTCCTTAGTCTTGTCTCTCAACAGATACCCATCCGATATGGTTGCACCTGCGGTTCGGCTATCTGCTTCATTGTGACACGCAAGCCTCCCTACCGCGTCAAGGTCACATGGTTCGTTAATGGGTGTGAAAGTTCCTCATGGGGTTCACTATAAGTACGTAGGTGTTAGTATACTGAAAGGTCTTCATTGGGGTTAATCACATTAACAGGGTTGTAAACAAAGTTTACATGTCTCTTCACATGGTAAAGAGTATATTTAGGGGTTGCAGTAAAGATATAAAGGAGGGGGCGTATAAGCCTCTGGTAAGACCACAATTAGAGTATGCTTCCACTGTATGGAAACCTCACCATAATTACTTGATTCGAGAACTGGAAAAATCTAAAGAAAAGCAGCTCGATTTGTTCTGCGTGATATTCGAGAAAAGACTAGTGGTACGAAAATGTTGTAATGTTTGGGCTTGGGAAGACCCGGGAGAAAGGAGACGAGGTGCTCCACTAAACGGTATGTTCCGAGCTGTCGGTGGAGAGATGGTTTAGAATGACATTAGTAGACGAAGAATTTTGTATGGTATTTTTAAAAGTAGGAAATTGTTAAACGTCGAATTTGACACGGAAATATCTTAAAATATGTCAGACGCAAATGGCTTCACATGGTAGCCGAGACCATACGATTCTTCTTCTTCTTCTCCTCCTCCTTATTGACTCTCATAGAAGACAGACCGCTTAGAATATTACAGAAGTTATTGCGAGGGTATCCTCGTGGGGAATTATCGAAGGTGAGAGGAAGCTGATAGACCGTGTCTAATCGATGTTGCACGGGTGGTATAGCAACTAAGAGCATACCTCTACTTGGAGAGTTGCTCAGAGATGTACAAGCACCTGCCGAATCGGTCGGGAGACTTACTATCAACATTAAACATCGTTTTTGAAATTCTCATCTAATGTATTGGATTCAAGAATAAGGGTTTATATTATCTTCGACATTTTCGGTGCAACAAGCTATACATTAGCCTGAAAATAACCTCATATTCGCGAAGGGCCGGCGGGAGAATAGCAACAGGGGCTTTGGACAACAGCTCTCATGTGCACGAAGCATTGTACTGTATGTAACCTTGACAACAAACACTTAACCTTCAGCTGACATTGAAATGGATACGACGAATAAAATAAGATATCCCCGTCTCTCTTACGAAACATCCGCGCGAACAGGTGTGGGAATTCATAATGATAGCTTCCTTCTTTGCAATTTTCCAATCGGTTATGACAAGAGAGAACTCAACCCCGCTCTGGCTATAAATCTCCACGAGGCATTGACTAACTCCAGATAATTTAAATGCAACTTTACACGAACAAAAGGAGTTACAAATGGGATAATATCCACAGCCTTCACACGTAGTATAATCACAGCTTTGTATGCAAACGTTTCGAGTATTGAAACGTATTCTGATGCTTCGGGCAGTCAGCGTGATGTCCGTTTTTGTGAAGGATATATCTGAACAAATCTACTTTACAACGAGGTACATTTCAGTAGAAATAAAGAATGCAGGATTCAGCTTATTTAGGATAGATTAATGAAACATCTGAGGCTGCCCAATGTTGATTCTGAAAACTGTAAATAACTTGGAAGTGTCCACTGCAAAAACGGGGAATATCAAATTATACTGATTTGACAGGAAATGCATTTTGAAGTTTGGAAGAATTACATTTCTAAACTGTACAAGAGACTAATGAAAGAGGTTTAATTTATTTCATATTATATGTTTGAACCTCTTGTTTTCAGACTCTTGATAATATTATAATTTAATTCACTGAATATACAAAATAATATTAAAGGAAGGGGGAATGTCACTAGGCTTGCAAAACAGTTATATGTCAGTACACTGCACAACCTTTATTGGGAGGGAAATTTTTATAGTATTCTCTTGCATCTTGATCACCAAACTTCTTTAGCCATTGAACACCTTTTCCATGAAATTGGCAAAAAAATTTAAATAAAATTTTTCATCTTATTAGTGATTCTATTGTAAAATTTTCGTTTCTTTGACCTTAGGTTCAATTATTTCACATTAGACGGCTGATCCTCATTGCCTTCCGAAGATGACATTGTAGCTACTTATCATAAACCATTTAAGAGGAAAAATAATTGTTTCATGGAAAGATTTCGGCAATAACCTGGAAAGGCTAGGTCATGTGGCAGGGAATCTTAGAAAGGCAAGGGAAAAGGAAATGAATAGTATTTTGGGTAAATCATATGAAATCATAATATATTCCAGGGAATCCCTGGAGAGGTGTAAGGAATATTTTGAAAATATTCTCAGCATAAAAGTACATCTTTCCGGTGACGTCACGAAGAACCGAGCTCATGGGGTGAAGACAACGCTATTAGTGAAATTATTTTAGAGGAAGTCGAGAGGATGGTAAATAAACTCCATTGTCATAAAGCAGGACGAGACCTCAAATGGAGAAATATAGTGTGAAGGCAGGGTTGAAGTGGCTTCATAGATTAACAGTATTAGCCATTTTGGAAGGGAGGGTACGATCAGTAGTTGAGAGTAAGTTGAAATGAAAACTCATAGGCGCTGTCAGAATCAGATTTTCAGTTTTTTCCAGATAACTGAAAAATTCTACGATAGAAATAAACAGTTATATTTATGTTTCATAGATCTTGAGAAGGCATATGGAAGAGTACCGTGCGAGAAGATGCTAGCGGTACTGGGAGATTATGAGATTAAGAGTGAGTTAGAAAAAGCATTCAAAGGCATTTATGTTGACAATTGGGCTCTGGTGACAATTAATGGCAGAATGAGTTCTTGGTTGAGGTATTTACAGGGTTAAACAAGGCTGTAATCTTTTAACTTTATTGTTCATAGTTTACATGGAAGGGAGGGCAGAGAGGGATTCAGTTAGGTGGAAATGTAGTAAGCAGTTTGGCGTATGCTGACGACTTGGTCTTAATGGTAGATAGTGCTGAGAGGCTGCAGTCTAATATCTTGAAACTTGAAAATAGGTTCAATGAGTATAATATGAAAATTAGCCTCTCCAAGACTAAAGTGATGTCAGTAGGGTAAGAAACCTAAGAGAATTGAATGTCAAGTTGGATATACAAATCTGAAACAGGTAGATCATTTCAGTTATTAACGTGTGTATTCTCACAGGATTTTTTGTATAGTAAGTGAGATTGAATCAAGGTTTCAGAAAAGCTAATGCAGTGAGCTCGAAGTTGCTTTCAACAGTATTCTGTAAGAAGGAAGTCAGCTCCCGACGAAACTATCTTTACACCGGTCTGTTTTCAGATCAGTTTTGCATTACGGCAGTGAAAGTTGGATGGACTTAGGATATCTTATTCATAAGTTAGAAGTAACAGACATTAGAATAATGAGAATGATTGCTGGTACAAACAGGTGGGAACAATGGCATGAGGGTACTCGGAATGAGAAGATAAAGGTTTAGGATTGAACTCGATGGATAAAGCTGTGTGCATAATCCGGCTTCGATGGTGGGGTCATGGAAAGCGAATGGAGGAGGATAGGTTACCTAGGAGAAAAATGGACTCAGTTATGGTTGGTAAGCAGAGCGAGACCAAATATGACGATGGTCAGACTCAGATTGTAACGATTTAAAGATAAGAGGTATAGAATTAAACGAGACTACATAACTAGTAACAAACTGAGGATTGTGGCGGCGTTTAGTAAATTCGTAGAAGCTTGCAGACTGAACGCTGAAATCATAGCAGTCTATAATGAAGATGTATGTATGTATGTACGTATGTATGTATGTATGTATGTATGTATGTATGTATGTATGTATGTATGTATGTATGTATGTATGTATGTATGTATGTATGTATGTATGTATGTATGATTTGGAATCTCTGAGATTTATGAGTAGTGAGTTCTTATGTTACCTGCCTTTCGCACAACCCTCAGCCTGGAGGACCATTTGTAAAAGGTACAAGAAGAGACCGTAGTTTTGGCATGCCGGAGGAAGTACCCTGTCAGATCAAAGATAGCAGTTAACAGTCAGCCAGTACGACAACATTTACTTACCTGGGATTAACTTATCTGTTAATGAAGTTGACGAGCTGAAGCAGGTCTGATTGTGTGAAACAACTAGACGAGCACTGAAAGGTTCATCTGAAATGCTATTTCTTAGTTCAGAGAGACTATATTCCCTCAAAAATAAAAGAAGGAAGGAAGGAAGTAATATTGAGTACTTTTTCTGTAAGTTACCTGAAATAATTTTACAAAATAGGACAAATTGGAAAGACTGCGTTCTGAGGATGAAGGACAATAGAATATCAAATCTTGCCCTTGGACATTATCCTGCTGGAAGAAAGGACATGGGTAAACATATGAAAGGGTGATTAAATATCTGAGATCTGGACATCCTTAATAGCATATCTATGATGGGTAAGTGAGCGCGCAAGCAAGTGCTATTAGAATCAAAATACTACCAAGAAGTGAATGAAAAGAAAATCATGCACAGTCTTTGCAGCACCTAGCTCGATATCTGCAGTTGCTTAAGTGCGGTCAGAATCCAGTATTCGGGAGATAGTGGGTTCTAACCCCACTGTCGGCAGCCCTGAAAATGGTTTTCCGTGGTTTCCCATTTTCACACCAGGCTACGGCCGCTTCCTTCCCATTCCTAGTCCTTTATTCTCCCATTGTTGCCGTAAGACTTATCTGTGTCGGTGCGGCGTAAAGCAACCTGAAAGTAATAAAGTATTTACAGCAGTTCATGTTTGATTTGTAAAACAGAATATTAATCGGGGAAGTAAATGTATTTTCCGGAAAAATTGAACAACGTAACGGGAGTAATAGCTAGATGTCTGTGATGTATTTGATTACAGAAAGTAATTGCCTTGTAAATAACAGGATCCATTTTTTTCTGCTGCATTCTCTTTGTAAACGAGCAGTTCCTCTTCTACCAGGCTCTGTAAATAACCGATTATTATTATATTTAATGAACGTTTCCATAGCCTATAACATTATTACGACCCTGAAAATTAAAAGACATAATAAACAATTCTTATCGCTATATTCTCAGCTTCATTAGGTTGCGCTTCAAGACACGAACTTCCGGTTTTTTCACTTAAGAGTGAAACGATGTTAATTTGTAGTGTCTTCCGAGAATGGGTAAAGGGGAAGTAGAAGCGGAAATATATTTCAGGGTTTTACATTCAGTATTAACTTTTCCTGTCTGTAGACTGACTTTCTTAAGTACCACTATTTCCAGACAATGTGGCAATACAGAAGATGATTAACAGTACATAAACTATGCATGACAACACATCCAAAGTTTAGAATTTCTATCCCAGGTAACCCCGAATTTCTGCGCACATCTTATGTAAATTTCACTTCGTATCGATCACCTCTGATATGCATTTAGGACAGTCGCCCAGGTGGCAGACTCCCTATCTGTTGTTTTCCTAGCCTTTTCTTAAATTATTGCAAATAATTTGGAAATATTAATTTTTTTTGCTAGGGGCTTTACGTCGCACCGACACAGATAGGTCTTATGGCGACGATGGGATAGGAAAGGCCTAGGAGTTGGAAGGAAGCGGCCGTGGTCTTAATGAAAGTACAGCCCCAGCATTTGCCTGGTGTGAAAATGGGAAACCACGGAAAACTATCGCGCCTCTACGCGCACGGCTGGAAATATTAAATCAATAAATCAATCAATAAATCAATCAATAAATCAATCGTCAATCAATCCCTTCTGATCTGCATTTAGCACAGTCGCCCAGGTGGCAGATTCCCTATCTATTGTTTTCCTAGCCTTTTCTTGAATGATTTAATCCAGGATGACACTGGAATGCTATTTATCGTCAGTCCCAGAGTTCCGTAATGAAGCTCGACCACCAATTCATTAGAAATTCATTAATTATACTTGTACATCAGTAGCACAGGTGTTGCGTATTCAAAATACGATCGCACTTGCAAGATGAGGCGCACGAACGCTCAAATGAAAAGATCCACTGTATCACCAATGAGTGACGAACTGAGCCGACCTGGTGACAGAGCCGAAGGGCATATCACCGGACGTAAACAGGCAGCAGTTCCTGGCATAGCCTAGTGGAATCACATTTTGAACACGCAATAATTGCAGTAAATTTAAAACTACACAGGGTTTCTCCTATTAATACAGCAATACTAAATCAAATAAGCAAGCAAACGAACTAAACCGTGAGGCAATAGGTCATTAGAACTTTAGCTTGCCAAAGACAACTACTAGATGGCTTGCAGATACTAAAGTGGTCATCTCTGCAGTGCTGATCCGGATAGAATACGAAATGAATTATGGAGTGGATCAATCTGAAGAAAAGTAAGTAGAAGAAGAATGGGATGAAGGGGAAGAAGCAAAGCTTACTGTTTTATGCTACTACTGTTTTAACTTTGTTGTCATAATTCACAAGACCCGTACTTAGTGGATGTGAATGGAGTGTTCTTAAGTTTGATCTTAAGTACAAAAATAATTTGCAGAAAACCACCGACAAAATAAAAAACCCGTAATAACCTTCTCCAGCGTCTGGCAGGTACCGCTTGGGGAGCAGTCGGAAATACTTCACGGATAACAGCTCTGATTTTGTTCTATTCTACATCTGAATACTGCTCAGTTGTTTGGCTTAGCTGTGCTTACATACAGTTAGTAGAAGTCCACCTCCGTTAAACCATGCACATCATAACCGGTACACTTCGTGCTACACCAGTCCAATGGTTACCAGCGCTCAGTAATATCCTGCTTCGTCTTCAGTCTAGGATGCTGAAGAATGAGAATAATTCACGAGGGTGTCAAACAGCAATGCACACATCTACAGGTTGTATCAGAAAAATACCGACAAAAAATCGTGCATGCTCTTCGTGTTATGTTTCGAACGATGATGCAATCGTATTGGCGGAGAAATGTGTTTCTTTTCGAAGAGCATCCCTGCTTTTAATTTCTCACAAAGCACACTATCCTGGATGTATTCCTATCTCTCTGATCGCCGGCAGTGTGTATCTACAGGTGAAAATTTCTCTTCATGGCAATCTGTAGAGACTGGAATACAACAGGGGTCAGTGCTAGCGCCACTCCTATTTTCGATCTTCATTTCAGGACTAACACAAGTAATTAAACATTGTCAATATCACGTGTTCGCTGACGACATACAAATATATACACATGCACATCCTCGTGACTTACCGACTGCAATAAATAATATGAATGATGACCTACGAAGAATATGTAGGTGGACCGATGACCATGCACTAAAAATCAATGCCCAAAAATCGCAGTGTATTCTTTTAGCTACCCAAAAAACCCACGCACGACTTACGGACATCCATACCCACTCAGTAACATTAAGAGGCACTCAGTTACAATTCAAAGACACAGTTAAAAACTTAGGGATGATAATGGATAAAAACCTTAGTTGGAACGATCATGTAACAGGTATATGTCAGCGAGTGTTTTATTCCTTACATTCCCTTAAAAAACTCAGAGATTTACTCCCCCAAAATGTAAGAAAACTGCTTATCCAAAGTATGGTAATGCCAATATTCGATTACTGTGACGTAGTATACAGTAACCTGAATGCCTCACTTTTCATCAAGCTCCAAAAGGCACATAACGCATGCGTTCGATTTATTTCAGATATACCAAGGTTTAGCCATATTTCTCCCGCATTTGCTAGGCTTTCATGGCTACGCTTAAGAGAGCGACGAAATTTACACACTCTTTCCCTGTTACATCGTATACTGAACCTTAACACACCTGAATACCTTGCCACACAATTCCATTGCCTAGCATCACCTTCTAGTATTCCTACCAGATCATCGTCCACCGCACTACTAAGCATTCCCATTCACCGCTCAACTGGCTACAGTAGATCATTTATAGTCGCCGCCAGCCGAATTTGGAATTCCCTACCTGCTGAAATTAGGAGCGTGTCAAACCACCTCCGCTTTAAGAAACTCTGTCAAACCTGGTTAATAAATAATAATGATTTCTTATAACATAGTAGGATTAGATCATAGCTAAGTATTAGATTAATTAAAACATTTAATTGCTACCTTAAGATATTAAACTGTAGATAATTTAGTGTATATTTAACTCTTCATGTAGGTGTATGTATGGTCGGACAGAATAGCAGGCTTCATAGCCTGAGTCCCGCCATATAAAACAAGACAATAAATAAAATAAATAAATAAATAAATATTTTTTTGGGTATATTTGTGATACACTGTGCATAGTCTCGACAACCTGTTTGGAAGACTGACATGAAGACAAAATGCACCTGCTTCAACCCCATCGTCAACTGGTCCACCAAGAGGAATAGTGTATATTAAAAATCCATCCACAAAGCTTACTGGCTTCAACCTTCCACGCAAAACTTGGAGTAGATTAAACCACATATGATGTGCAGAGTGTTGAACAGCATCTACTCTACACAGCTGGGGATGGCCAGTTTTTCCTTGTTGTGACTGTGTTGGGGTTCCTACGCATCGCGTCCTTCCTGCACTGGTTCTTTTTCCTTCATTCTAATGAAAACATTCTACAAGCGTATAACTTGAACTTGAACATTTTATTGAACATAACAGGCGACATCGCCCCTATACATGTTCACATGCAGAGCAAAATAAATAATAATAATAATAATAATAATAATAATAATAATAATAATAATGATAAGGATAATAGTAATAAGAATAATATAGTATTCTTCTAGCAGTCATTAGCTGTAGCAGTCACTCACTCAATGTTCAAACATATTCATCCAGTGTCCTTATTCTGCTCTGTACTTGCGTCACATTATTGTTCCTGACCTACACCTAATCAATAAATCAAACAACAACACTCAGCATTTCAGCACTTGCATTCCAGCTAACTTTAAAACAAACAGACCATGCAATCCTGTATCATTACCCAACTCCACATAACTAAGTACTCGATCCCTATATTCCCTAATCCATTAGAATTTTGTCCCCTATCCCCTTCCCTTATATACATTAACTATTCCACCTCCCTATTCCCCTGCCCACCCTCTAACTCATTCTCCTTCATTTTACTCTCGCAGGCTTTTTTTTGTCGCACATAAATACCTGTTCAATTCACCCCCTTTTTCCCATTGTTTAATAATCCATCTCAGGATTGCGTTCTCATCCCCTCTCCCCAATATTTCCCGATGCTCGGCACTCAATAATCCATGTCTTAACCCCCTCGTTACCTCACAGTCTCTTAGCAAGTGAAAATCATCATTCACATCTCCGCAAAGTACACACCTTGTCTTATCCCTCCCCTGTATCCACCCTGTATTCCTTTGCAAACCTAAAAGCCACCACATCATCCCATACCGTTTTGACCTATCAACGTATCTAATATTCAACCCTGCTATCTCCTCTATTTTCGTCAAAACAGTCAGCGAGTTTCTTAGTCTGCTTTCCCCCAATAATTTCTGCCTATGGATATCTCTAATTCTCCTTTCCAGTATCTTCATCCCTCTCACTTCTGTCTTCGACCAAACCTCCCCCCACAGGTGTCCTAATCCTATCCTCTCCAAATATCCCTTTATTTTTTCTAACCCTCCACCCTTATACATGCTCTTACATTGCTGTTCATACGCTGCCTGTAATACCCTCCCACCTTCCTGTCTTTTTAAATTCATCCAGTATCTAACTATTCTTTTCACACCCTCTGATTCCAAATCCTCCCCACACATTAATTCCGCCCCTACATTTGCTGTACACCTCGGTAAGCCCATTACTAACTTAGCAAAACTACTAACAATAGTTCTTAGCTCCTCTCTTTTCTCATCCAGTCCCCAAACTTCTGCGCCGTATAATACCCTCCCAAAGATTACCGACCTGAACACTAGCCTCAGTGTTTTATAACTGATCCCCGTATACAAGCGTATAAGTACTCCAGCATGCTCACTGGTTTCAACATCAGACCGGTCATGAGCTGAACAATTGTGCAAACTGTCCAATGATTTTCACGCAGTCTAATGATCAAACTCCGTTAGTAAATGTCTCATAGGTACAGTAGCTCAAAAAAGTATTGGTCTGCCCATAACCGTGGTATGAACGGAACTGTATGGTACAAATAATGGTGCATATAATCTAATTATACACATACAGATATGTAAGACAGTCAAGTGCATCAGTAGGTTGAATATAGAGCCAACAAGATTCACGCTGTTAGCAAACGGACCAGTAATACAACGGTGTGCTTCATTACACGCCAAACAAGTATTGGTCTAGTACACAATATCATCGTGACATCGTGCTGTCTGCCGCATCTGGCTCATTGTGTCTGTGCTGACACGTCGGAAGGTAATATTGAGCACTGTTTCTGTGTTCAGTTAGCAATGAGAAGGAAAATGAAAGAAATCACCGTGGAAGAAAGGAGGATTGTAGTGTGACTATTTCAGGAAGGTAAATCTTTCAAGGACATAAGTGAAATTATTGGAAGAGCTTTTATAACTGTTAAAAATATTGTGTACAGGTACAAAAGACCAAAGACAATAGAAAATGGACAACGAAGTGTCCGTCTCTCAAAGTTATCAGTACAAGACAAACGGCAGATTGTGCGTTTGTGGCCCAAAATCCTCAGCTAAGTGCGCCGAAGATAGCAGCTGCGTTACAACAAGATATAGGAGTGCAAGTGTCATCTGAAACCAATGGAAATGTGCTACGCGAAAGAGGATATGCGGGGCGAACAGCCCGTAGAAGACCATACATCAGTAAGGCTAACAGAAATTAGAGAATTGCCTACGCTAAAGAGCACATTAATGACATCTATGAGGATTGGAAGACAGTCGTTTTCACTGATGAGAGTAAGTTTACCCTCTTCAGATCAGACAGACCAGTGACTGTGTGGAGGAAGACGAATTCTGAACTTGAAGAGAAGAACCTGACAGCCAATGTGAAACATGAAGGTTGTTCCCTGATGGTGTGGGGTTGCATGAGTGCGAAAGGTGTAGGTGAATTAGCCTTTATTGAAGGGGCTATGGACACAAAGCATACAGTAACATTCTCAAGACACATCTTCCATCAAGTTTACAAAAAATGGGACTCTCAGCAAAGTATACGATTACGCAAGATAACGACCCCAAACACACAG
Source organism: Anabrus simplex (assembly GCF_040414725.1). Lineage (NCBI taxonomy): Eukaryota > Metazoa > Arthropoda > Insecta > Orthoptera > Tettigoniidae > Anabrus > Anabrus simplex. Next base: position 1,578,143,768 of record NC_090265.1, read on the forward strand.
CCCTGAATAGGAAGCTATGGCTGTTATATAATACACTGCGTTGGATGGAAACTCCACCACAATCTCCCGACATCAACCCCATCCAGAATTTGTGGCACTATTTGGAGCAAAACGTTAGAAAGCATGCAATATCAAACAAACCTGACCTGAAAGAAGCCTTACTCACTGAATGGAATAACATATCAACGAAAACTACGGAAACCTTGATACGAGCGATGCCAAATAGGTTAGCTGAGATTATAAAGAGGAAAGGAGGAACTACTAAGTACTGAAACGTTCAAGAAGGATCAAGAAATTGCGTTATGTTAATTCAGACCAATACTTTTTTGGTAGCAAGTGAAAATGATCGTTTTAAGTAACAGCTTTTTAGTTATATGAACATGGAAGAATTATGTTTTTCTTACAATGTACATGTTACGCAAGATGATAATAATCAGGGATTCTAGTATATGTCAATTTTTATCATCATTCCCTCAGATTCCTCGTCCTCATATGTAGCATATCTCGACAGATCAATACTTTTTTGAGCCACTGTATATATTCTCAACCACCTTTCCTCAGTGTATTGACTAATTTTACTACGCTGTGAAGTGGTGTCTCTACAACGCAATTTTGGTGCGAAACTCGTGTTCTGTAGAGGTCGTGCTGTATTATTGCCACGTATCTTATCTTGGTCCGCCTCTGTGGTGTAGTGGTTAGTGTAATTAGTTGCCACCCCCAGAGGCCGGGGTTCGATTCCCGGCTCTGCCACGAAATTTGAAAAGTGGTACGAGGGCTATAACGGGGTCCACTCGATAGCTGTAGTCGCTTAAGTGCGGCCAGTATCCAGTATTCGAACCCCACTGTCGGCAGCCCTGAAAATGGTTTTCCGTGGTTTCCCATTTTCACACCAGGCAAATGCTGCAGCTGTGCCTTAATTAAGGCCACGGCCGCTTCCTTCCCACTCCTAGCCCTTTCCTGTCTCATCGTCGCCATAAGACCTATCTGTGTCGGTGCGGCGTAAAGAAACTAGCAAAAAAACGGGGTCCACTCAGCCTCGGGAGGTCAACTGAGTAGAGGTGGGTTCTATTCCCACCTCAGCCATCCTGGAAGTGGTTTTCCGTGGTTTCCCACTTCTCCTCCATGCAAATGCCGGGATGGTACCAGAAAAGGCCACGGCCGCTTCCTCCCTTCTTCCTTGTCTATCCCTTCCAATCTTCCCATCCCCCACCAAGGCCCCTTTTCAGCATAGCAGGTGAGGCCGCCTGGGCGAGGTACTAGTCATTATCCCCGGTTGTATCTCCGACCCATAGTCTCACGCTCCTGGACACTGCCCTTGAGGCGGTAGAGGTGGGATCCCTCGCTGAGTCCGAGGGAAAAACCAACCCTGGAGGGTAAGCCGATTAAGAAAGAAAGAACTTATCTTGACGTACCCTTCTACCAAGTGAATGTACAGTTCTTCCTTGTTAATACTTGTATTTATAATGCATTTCAAATGAATTAGCAACAGAGGAGCACGCCTTAAGACATCCTCCGGTTTAAAGCTGAGGACGTGGATATCAAATAATGTTTAACCCTACGATTGTGAACTGGGGCTGGTCAAACTCCATTACTGAATCAAATTACTTAAATATTCAGAAGCATCAATCTAACTGTACATCACCTCGTTTCTCTAGTGGAGTGGTTTATGTGTTGGACAAATTGTTCACAACGCGCTGACATACCATGCCAGGTTTTCTCACATCCCAGTTCACAATCATCAGGTTGAAAAAGGAAGAGTCAGCATAGCCATGGGCACAACCCGTGGTGTGGGAGGAAGTCATACTTTAATTTTTGTTATTTTGATAAGTTCATAGTAAATTTCGGTTCTTCGTAAAGAACAGATCGTCCTTCAGGAAGGAGCAGCATTAAACGCTTTCGCCGTTGACAAGTGTGGCTCCAGTGGTCAACAAAGGCTGCAGTAGCAGCAGCAAGGTTGAGTGCCATCTTACATTACGCTGTTGGTTCAGATCCATTGCTCAACACGCTACTAAATGCCACGACCGACCGAGGCACTTTCACTCTCAGCGCCTCGGCTTGCTCGTTTGGTTCCTGCAACAAATAGCCACGCTGGTTGATACTGAGATAACCAGCCTCTCGGTGGGTAGCTTCCTTGTGACTCTCGAAATAGGCGCGGCACCTCGTCAAGAGACAGCGAAGAATCCTTTAAAGAAATATGATTGATTGATGCTGATAATTGTTATTTTAAGGGGCCTAACATATAGGTCATCGGTCCAAAATGTAATTATACCATTTACTGTATCAATCATCTTACCCTCCAATATCAGCTTAGCTCACGGGAAATGCGAACGTTCTTGTCTCTACACCTGCAAATGTCAGAGTCTTGGAGGTGAAACTTAATGTTTCGGGTACAGCACGAGAAATGTCCCTTTGTTGTTACTGTAACCTGGCTAGATTTATATATGAATGCAAATTCTTCAATCGATGTACTCCTTAACACACGCCGTCTTAATTGTGTCGAGACCGGGCGAGTTGGCCGTGCGCGTTGAGGCGCGCGGCTGTGAGCTTGCATCCGGGAGATAGTAGGTTCGAATCCCACTATCGGCAGCCCTGAAAATGGTTTTCCGTGGTTTCCCATTTTCACACCAGGCAAATGCTGGGGCTGTACCTTAATTAAGGCCACGGCCGCTTCCTTCCAACTCCTAGGCCTTTCCTATCCCATCGTCGCCATAAGACCTATCTGTGTCGGCGCGACGTAAAGCCCCTAGCAAAAAAAAAAAAATGTGTCGAGTGGTAAATCATTAGTAATATAAACATAAAAACATATGGATGGAATGGAAATATATATATATATATATATATATATTTACAATCTGCTTTAGCCTACGTCGCATCGATTCGGATAGGTCTTATGGCGACGATGGGATAGGAAACGCCTAGGAATGGGAAGGAAGCGACCGTGGCCTTAATTAAGGTATAGCCACAGTATTTGCCTAGTGTAATAATAATAATAATGCTATTTGCTTTACGTCCCACTAACTACTCTTTTACGGTTTTCGGAGACGCAAAGGTGCCGGAATTTAGTCCCGCAGGAGTTCTTTTACGTGCCAGTAAATCTACCGACACGAGGCTGACGTATTTGAGCACCTTCAAATACCACCGGACTGAGCCAGGATCGAACCTGCCAAGTTGGGGTCAGAAGGCCAGCGCCTCAACCGTCTGAGCATTTGCCTAGTGTGAAAATGGGAAAGCACGGATAAACCATCTTCAAGGCTGCCGACAGTTGAATTCGAACCCACTATCTCCCGAATGCAAGCTGATAGCTATGTGGGTTGGAAATAAATAAAACAAATCCCTGCTTAGGATAAATAGCATTACGATGCCCTCATATTTACTCTAAGTCGTTCAGATGTCTAAAGTTTGAATCCTGCTGCTGACTCAATTATAGTTTTATTGCACATATTTCAGGAAAATACTAAGATACACTATTATCTGCAGTTAATAATATCGTATGACTTCACAAGGAGACTAACCAACTGGATCTTCAACTATTTTCTATATGAGAAGATAAAAAATTCCAAAGAGTTCCAAGTACATGCGGCTGCATATTTAACACACTTTAACACATATTAAACCAATTCCCGTTATTAATGATAATAGATACCTGGATTACGCCTATATTGAAGCAAAACATTAATAAAAGAAATAATGTGAAACGACACGTTTTGTAACACTTACAGGGACAAGGTTGCTACTGCGTTGAAATGATAAATAACTATTATTATCATCAGAGAGAAATTTATTATTTAAAATATCAATATGATTAGCTTGTTATCAGATGTCTGAACATCCTTATTTTAAGCACTTTGAAGTACTGAGTACTACTACTACTACTACTACTACTACTACTAGTACTACAACATGCTTTTATCGTATGGATCTAATTCCTTGGCTGAATGGTTAGTGTAGTAACGTTCGTTTCACAGAGCCCCGGATTCGATTCCTGGACAGACTAGGGATTTTAACCTTATATGGCTAGTTCCTCTATCTCGGGAATGTGTGTTCGTGATTATTTTAATACACATCTTCATTTACATGAAAAGCATCACATGCAAAGAACCACAGAAACATCAAATAGTCAGTACATCCCTCTCTATATAGAGTTGACGTCAGAGTAGGCTTAATTTACAATTAGGCCCAACCGCAAGTAGTTTGGAAGAGGCCAGGAAGTAGAGGAGGATAATATCGTATGACTTCACAAGGAGACTAACCGACTGGATCTTCAACCATTTTCTAGGTGAGGAAACCATCTAGCTAGACAGGGAACTGCAAGAAGTGGGAATCCCATACGAAGATGTTCAGAAATGAAATGGCTTTTAGTGCCGGGAGTGTCCGAACACAAGTTCGGCTCCCCAGACGCAGGACTTTCGATTTGACTCCCGTAGACGACCTGCGCATCGCGATGAGGATTAAATGTTGATGAAGACGACACATACACCCCGCCTCCGTGCCAGCAGAATTAACCAATTATGGTTAAAATTCCTGACCCTGCCAGGAATCGAACCCGAGACCCCTGTGACCAAAGGCCAGCACGCTAACCATTTAGTCATGGTGTCAGACAGATATTCAGAAGTGTCAACCTTAAGGAGAAACTTATCGCAAGGGGGTTTAAGAAAAACAAACAGGAAAGGCTGTAGTGAGCAGAGAAAATGAGGGCACCGAACACGCAGATGTATGGGAGTGCTGGGCAAACGTTGAAGAACGTGGAAGAAGACGAATGAATGAAGAGCGCCAGTGCACAAAGGAAAGGATGATAAACATAAAGCAGATAATTATGGGGCAGTATTATTGTACCTTTGTGTTTTCTTATGTATATAAATGGTACGAGTAAAGAACTGGAATCAGAGGTAACGGTACAGAGTAGTAAATAAGTTGTGAGCGATTACAAAAAGACCTCAACAAAGTCGTGAGATGGACGGTATGATGGTAAACGGGACGAAAATTAAGGTTGTAAATTTCATCAAGACGGAAATTCCTCTTAGTTTTAATTAGAACTAATTTCATGTTATCGAGCCGCTACAAGATTTAAAAGAAAATAATCAAATACCTAAATATTTTTAATAATTACAGTGAAACATATTGTTACCTCGATTTTTAAACAAATTACAGAAATCCTTGTGTCGCACTGCACGCATGTGTTAAACCGTGTTCTACCCTCCAAACCGTCCGACTCGTTGGCTGAATGGTCAGCGTACTGGCCTTCGGTTCAGAGGGTCCCGGGTTCGATTCCCGGCTGGGTCGGAGATTTTAACCTTAATTGGTTAATTCCAATGGCCCAGGGGCTGGGTGTTTGTGCTGTCCCCAACATTCCTGCAACTCACACACCATACATAACACTATCCTCCACCACAATAACACGCAGTTACCTACACATGGCAGATGCCGCCCACCCTCATCGGAGGGTCTGCCTTACAAGGGCTGCACTCGGCTAGAAATAGCCACACGAAATTAAATTTTAAAAACCCTCCAAACCGCTTCACCCGTTGAGTTGTAAAAGGTACTATTCTAAAACTATTTCAAACTTTTCTGTCTGTAAAACCTATTTGGAAGTAAAACAAAATAAATTGTTACTATAGATTGTGTTTTCGGAAGCCCCCTTCCCATTCATAAACCCCTCCGAAATAATTTCCTGGGTACCACCTTGTTGTAAGTACTTAGTTTTTGATATAAGGAATGATTTTCGTTGGAGTAATTACATTAACAAGATTGTAATAAGGGGTACAGATCTCTTCATATGGTTATGAGAGTACACTTAGAGGTTGAAGTAAGGATGTAAAGGAGAGGGCGTATACGTTTCTGGAAATACTCCAATTAGAGTGTGGTTCCAGTGTATGGGAACCACGCCAGGATTACTTGTCCGACTCGTTGGCTGAATGCTCAGCGTACTGGCCTTCGGTTCAGAGGGCCCGGCGTTCGGTTAGCGGCCGGGTCGGGGATTTGAACGTTAATTGGTTAATTCCAGTGGCCCGGGGGCTGGGTGTTTGGGCTGTCCCCAACATCTCTGCAACTCACACACCTCACATATCACTATCCTCCACCACAATAACATGCAGTTAACTACACATGGCAGATACCACCCACCCTCATCGGAGGATCTGCCTTACAAGGGCTGAACTCGGCTAGAAATAGCCATACGATATTATTATTACCAAGATTACTTGATACGAGAAGTGGAAAAGATCGAAAGGAAATCAGCACGGGTTTTTCTTGGCTGATGTGTGACTGAAGAGTAGTGATACGAAGATATTGTAGGCTTTCGATTGTAAACATTTGGGAGTGAGGAGCTAAGCGGGATGTTCGAGCTGTCAGTGGAGAGATGGCGTGGAATGACATTAGTACACGAATACGCTTGAGTGGAGCTTTAAAAGGTACGAAATATCATAAAGTGAAGTTAAAGTTGTAATTCCGCTCGCTATTTGCTTTACGTCGCACCGACACAGATAGGTTTTATGGCGACTATGGGATAGGAAAGGCCTAGAAAGTGGAAGGAAGCGGCCGTGGCCTTAATTAAGGTACAGAGCCGTCATTTTCCTGGTGTGAAAATGGGAAACCACGGAAAACCATCTTCAGGGCTGCCGACAGTGGGGCTCGAACCCACTATCTCCCGATTACTGCATACTGGCCGCACTTAGGCGTCTGCAGCTATCGAGCTCGGTAATTTGTTATTCAAGAGGAACAATTGGGGAAAATATTCGTGTATTGGAAGAGGAACTAGAGAATGGGATCATTTTTCGAAATTCTTTGAAATTATTGAATAGATCCGGTACACAACTGATAGAGAATCTGCCACCTGGGCGACGGTCCTAAATGTAGATCAATGATGATTGACTTCATTTGATGAAATCCCTTGAAATGACTTGGTCCTTAGTTGGCAGAAACGAGAAAAGAAAGAAGAATATCGTATGCCAAAATGCAATTATTTTGAGTTGATGCTACCTGGGTGTCTTACGTGTAAATGCCAACGTTTCATTGTCACTAACTAGTCGTGCCGTCGTAATTAACTACTGTTAGCTCTGCTAACGGCGAAACTGAAACCTTACGTAAAAGCCCTACAGTACAATTTCCAACAGCTTGACGTTGTTTAAAATCTTTTGCTGTTGAAGGCACGCTGAACGAATATTTTATTATGAACAGACTTGCAGACTGAATCTGAAAGGTATACCAGATTACAATGAAGATGTATGTATGTATGTATGTATGTATGTATGTGTGTATGTATGTATGTATGTATGTATGTATGTATGTATGTATGTATGTATGTATGTATGTATGTATGTATGTATGTATGTATGTATGTATTTGCGCAGAGAACCATTCTCTTGGGGCCGTGCTGAGTGGCTCAGATAGTCGAGGTCCTTGCCTTCTGCTCCCAACTTGGCAGGTTCGCTCCTGACTCAATCCAGTAGTATTTGAAGGTGCTCAAATACGTCAGCCTCGTGTCGGTAGATTTACTGGCAAGTAAAAGAACTCCTGCGGGACTTAATTCCGGCACTTCGGCGTCTCCGAAAACCGTAAAAGTAGTTAGAGGGACGTAAAGCAAAGGACATTATTATTATTATTATTATTATTATTATTATTATTATTATTATTATTATTATTATTATTATTATTATTATTATTATTATTATTACATTATTTTGGGGGTATCCTGGTGCCGCTAGTGGGCAACAGCATAAAGCTCGTTTTTAGGGATGAACTTTGTACTTTGCATGACTTCTTTCACTCTGTAGCAGGTAGGGTTAAGAACCGGCGAGTAAGGCGGGTGAGGCAGGAGGGTGTACCCTGGAGTACCGAGGGTGGCGATGATCTGCCGACTGCCATGTGGCCAAGTATGGACTTGGTGCTGCCTTCCGATGTACGGCTGCTAATCTCGTATGAATGTGTCATGCAGGCACTCTTTCCCTTTAGAGTCATCCCACCGTGCACCGTTGCTCTTGGTTGTCTGCTTCTGTATTACTTGAGTATTGTGCAGGAATGCATCTGTAAACCGGCACGAATGACGCAGCACCTGTGCGTAGTAGCAACGTCATCTAGCTGTCATATTTATGTGAGTAGAAAACACTTGTTAATATGTAAACTGCTTTGGATACGTTGGAGAGTGGCTGGCCAGTATAACATTTGAGTATCACTACCACCACACGAAACCTGCTCTCAAAGCCAATATTCCAGGTAGTGCCTTTCCTTTGTAAGACTGGTATTACACTATCGAAGTAATTTGTCAAATGTCTTCAGTAAAATATCTTTTATAAAATGCTGTAGAGAGAGGAATTGGGATACTGTATTGTAAAGTTGAATAACATTCTTCTTCCCCCTCTTAATCTGTTTACTCTTCAGGGTCGGTTTTTTCCTCAGACTCAGCGAGGGATTCCACCTCTACCGCCTCAAGGGCAGTGTCCTGGAGCGTGAGACATTGGGTCGGCGATACAACTGGGGAGGATGGCCAGTGCCTCGCCCAGGCGGCCGCACCTGCTATGCTGAACAGGAGCCTTGCTGGGGGATGGAAAGATTGGAAGGGATATACAAGGAAGAGGGAAGGAAGCGGCCGTGGGCTTAAGTTAGGTACCATCCCGGCATTTGCCTGGGGGAGAAGTGGGAAACCAAGGAAAACCACTTCCAGGATGGCTGAGGTGGGAATCGAACCCACCTCTACTCAGTTGACCTTCCGAGGCTGAGTGGGCCCCGTTCCAGCCCTCGTACCACTTTTCAAATTTCGTGGCAGAGCCGGGAATCGAACCCGGGCGTCCGGGGGGTGGCAGCTAATCACACTAACCACTACACCACAGAGGCGGACGAATAACATTCTATCGTTGCTAAAAACGGCGATGGAACCATAAAGAGACCTTCAACTTTTATAAAACTTCTGAAGTGAGTATTTTGATAATGGTTATAATTTCTTACTTTTCATGATCTCGTACTCCAGTTCTTTACAGAAAATTTTGATGAACGCCTTTCTTGTCATGTCTTACAATCCATGGTTTAACATGTTTTCCTATCTGTTCCTGTTTCCTTTTTTAATAGTCTACGTATCGTAACTATCGAACTAATAATAGCTAAACAAGCACCGAAATGTTCTTAATCCATTTTTGCTTAACAATAATACAATATTTTGTGTAGTGAGGTGTGTAATGACTGCTGTCATAATCGTTAATAAAAGTTAATCTTATAAAATAATTTACAAAATATCTTTGCTTTGCTATTGTATTACCAGCGTAACACGAATCTCTCAGCTTTAAGCAGCCGTAACATGCCGACCGCCTCGGCTTGGGATTCGACTTCGCAACCTCGAAAGTGAGGGGAAGTGGGGATAGCAGTCGAACAGGTAGCCTGTTACATCACAAAGCAGGCCAACTCCATCTCTCCGAAAAATGAAATAATCCCTTTCGAGGAAACCACTTCCAGGTATACGATGATGTCAAAATGAATTTGGTGATTAGTTCTTTGAAATTGGCATCTGGCAGTTTCGACGACTACCGGGCGAGTTGGCCGTGCGGTTAGGGGCGTGCAGCTGTGAGCTTGCATTCGGGAGATAGTGGGTTCGAACCCCACTGTCGGCAGCCCTGAAGATGGTTTCCCGTGGTTTCACATTTTCACACCAGAAAAATGCTGAGGCTATACCTTCATTAAGGCCACGGCTACTACCTTCCCACTCCTAAACCCTTTCCTATCCCATCGTCGTTATAAGACTATCTGTGTCGGTGCGACGTAAAACAAATTTAAAAAAGAAATGTTTCGAGGACGAAAAAAATTCTTGCTATATTTTTTGTAGAATAATGAAAGGTGTTGGACTTCTTCGTTAAGTTATCGCTTCGAATACAGAAAGGAGAATTTTGTATCAACCAAAGCGTGCCGCCTCTCAAAGCATTAGGTCACGAAGATTCCAACGTATTGTTCCCGGATGAGGAGATGGTTTCTTACTATAGGCCCTGATAAGGCTGAAGAGTGTATCTGCGGATGCCCCAGCATGTATATTCCTTACGTGCAAATATTAACACACATATTTGGGATTAAGATATCGATACTCAAGGCCAATATCAGTAAACATATTGTAATCACATTTAATTTTAGTTCATTTCATTACAACTTCTTCCTCAAAGACAAAGTGCACCAATCTAAAATGAAAAGGATATATGCTCTGTGAGAAAAAGAAGGCTGCGAAAATACATACTTGGAAGAAAGAAATGGCAATATACAGTAATTCATGTAAACTTTTCTCAAGACTTAGGCCTACACAAAATAATTACTACAGATAGACAACGAACCTTGTACAGCGAAATTATTAAAATTATGCCTCGATAAGACCTATAAAAATTACACGAAAAATTTGAGTATATAACTAATCATGAGACCATGGACAGAGATGTCCAAATTATATTTGGTTTTATAAGAGGTCACAGTTGGTTGCTGGATACACTTTTCCTTCTTCTTAATCTGTTTACACTCCAGGGTTGGTTTCTACCTCGGACTCAGCGAGGGATCCCACCTCTACCGCCTCAAGGGCAGTGTCCTGGAGCGTGAGACATTGGGTCGGGGTATACAACTGGGGAGGATGACCAGTGCCTCGCCCAGGCGGCCGCACCTGCTATGCTGAGCAGGAGCCTTGCTGGGGGATGGGAAGATTGGAAGGGATAGACAAGGAAGAGGGAAGGAAGCGGCCTTGGCCTTAAGATAGGTACCATCCCGGCATTTGCCTGGAGGAGAAGTGGGAAACCACGGGAAACTACTTCCAGAGTGGCTGAGATAGGAATCGAACCCACCTCTACTCAGTTGACCTCCCGAGGCTGAGTGGACCCCGTTACAGCCCTCGTACCACTTTTCAAATTTCATGGCACAGCCAGGAATCGAACCCGGGCTTCCGGGGGTGGCAGCTAATTACACTAACCACTACACCACAGAGGCGGACTAAATTTTTTCCACGGATCTATTTCATTCTGTTTCTTTGACATTGGCCTTGAAACGTATCGAATGGTCTAAAGTGATCCCTTGTTGCTTCCGCGTTCAAATGCTATCACATCAATATGGCAATTACACCCAGTCGGTTTCCAGATCAGATACTTCTTTTATGCTGTCTGTAGAATGTTTAGTTCAAATGCTTCCATGTTTATACTAACACCATTAATTTTCGGTTCCGAAAGTTCTTGAGGTAGGTTCTCTTTTTGCTGAATATTCAACGCCGCGCCAACCCGGATAGGGTTTTAGTGATTGGGAAGACTAGAAAATCAAATATCTTTCCATGGTTTCGTAGTACAATACCCACATTATTGTGGAATTTTGATACAGGACTCAGCTGGACATGACCAGTCGCTACATCCACATTACTAGATATATTGGGAAACGTCTTCAGGTGCCCGGCTGAGTGGCTCAGACGTTTGGGACACTGGCCTTCTGACCTCAACTTGGCAGGTTCGATCCTGGCTCAGTCCGGTGGGATATGAAGGTGCTAAAATAGATTTACTGGCACGGAAAATAACTCCTGAGGAACAAAATTTCGGCACCTCGGCGTTTCCGAAAACCGTAAAGGTAGTTAGTGGGACGTAAAGCCAAGGGCATTAAAATGATTATTATTACGTCTTCAGGCCTCATGGTGTTGGAATTTAAACCCGCAATCTTCAATTGCAGGTCTACTGGTAGCCTACTCGGTATTTCTCGGATGAGTAACAATCTATTTTGCGAAAAGTATAGTTGACGATTAGTATAGGGCCTCTCTGTGGGAATAGCACGACTGCCTCTTACCCGGAAGCCCTAGATTCGATTCGCAGCCAGTCCAGGGTTTTTCTTTCTGGACTGAGGGCTGGAATGAGATTCACCCAGCTCTTTAAGTTCAAATCAGGTGCTGTTTGTTATGAGATACAGTGGACCCGGTCGAGAAAGCCAAGCAGTGCGACTCAGGACGTCGTCTCTCTGACAGGCCCTTACTAAGCTACTGCGCAGCAGTTTTTTAAGGAAATTTTACTTTAACATGTTCAAATATCGGGCGAGTTGGCCATGCGGTTAGGGGCGCGCAGCTGTGAGCTTGCATCCGGGAGATAGTGGGTTCGAACCCCACTGTCGGCAGCCTTGAAGATGGTTTTACGTGGTTTCCCATTTTCACACTAGGCAAATGCTGGGGCTGTACCTTAATTAAGGTCACGGCCGCTTCCTTCCTAGGGCTTTCCTATCCCATCGTCGCCATAGGACCTATCTGTGTCGGTGCGACGTAAAACAAATATCAATAATAATAACGTGTTCAAAGTCATTTATCTCAAAAGATTTTTTCGTACTCTCTCTCTTAGCAGTGTGTTGAATACAATACAACAGATTAATTCGAATATCCTTTGCGTATTACCTCCTTACTCCACTTCGCCGTGTACTAATTGACGTTTCTAACAGTTCAGCTTTTTCCACAATACATTCTGTGAGGTAGTGATAGTGGTGAGTATTGCTTTAAGAGTAAGTACAAATTGTCAACCATCTTTTATATAACACTAATCAGAGAGAAAAAAGTGGAAGGAATCTGACACTTCGGAAAATGAAGGTATCGGCTAAAGAAACGTACGGGCCACGAAGGGCGTGAAAATGAGACTCCGTAGGCCTCGAGTTCTCTAATACCGTCGGGGTTGACCAAGGGAGGTCGGAAAGGGTAGATGAAAGTGAGGATCCTGGCACAAGTTAGTGGAAGTAATGCTAGGACTCAGTTAAGGGCCTCGTAGTCGCCAACCCACGCTCCCCGATTCAGAGTCCCTGGGACCTTTTGTGAGGTACTGTATCTGCAAAATGTCGTGCCTCTGCTTAACAATTTCCCTCCTCGTTATTCGCTTTTTTCGATTGCTTTGGTAAACTAGACTCTACTTACTGTATGTCTCCATCGACGAGAATCATAGAAAGATAAGGGGTGCTACGCAATATGTGTAAAGTAAAACTTTCAAAATCGCCCGTAGCATCTGATTCAGCGATCGGAATTTAGGATTGGGAATCACTGTGATGACTGTGTGCAACCAAATATTCAAGAGAGACTATTTACAGTACGACGTATGTTTTTTAGGAGCTTCAAATCCGGAGATGTAGGCGAGGAAACGTGTACTATAAATGGCTATTGACTTGCGTTACTTTGTAAATATTTTCTTCTTACATGTGGAAGACACATAATAAAACAACATGTACAACACAATATGAAGTACTTTCGTTCTAAGGTATACAGCAGCAGAAGCAGCACTGCTCGTTTCATACCTTAGCTGACATGCATTATTCTGCTACTCAGAATTTACAAAATCCATATCGTGTGCAGTAGGGTAGCCCACGGTATCCCCCACCTGTCATAAAATCGACTAGAGGATTTGCGACGACGGGATCCTAGCTGAGGTTGATATTGCATCTATTCTGTTCTGATGGGCTGCATATCCATATGAGGCTGGGGTGCATAGGATAGGAAGTGCATTGCCAGATACGCGGTACTGCTTCCGCAGCGACGATATGCTGACTGTATGTTGGAAGTGGAAAGTGTCTGATGAAAATACAAAGAACAAATCCAATAAAATTAAATAGGATTCTGTGATGAGTCATTGCCGACCAGAGTGGCCGTGTGTGTTAACGCGCTAAGGCTATGATGCCAAAATCTGCACCGGGAGACAGCCCCATCGTCGGCTGTCCAGATAATAGTTTTCTGTAGTTTCCTATTTTCACTTACAGGCAAATGACGGGAGAGTTCCTAATAGGCCACAATCGATTCTTCCAACCTCTTTACCAAATTTCTTTCATCACAATCCTTTTAATATTCATTAGCTCCTCCATTGAGGTTGGCGACATACCATAACATGCCTTCTCACCTCATCCCCGATCCCGTATCAGGAAACAGGACTAATGGGTAGGCATACACACAAGACCGAAGCAGTGAATTTACTCTCCCAAAAATATTCAAGACGAACCTTAATTGAAATCCGCCAACATCAATGGAAATATGTTTCTAAAACCTCCTTTCTCATGAACACTTTTTAGATGGAGATATTATTAACGAAATGTTCTACAGTCTAAGTCCTTGCGGACATAGCCCATCTATCTAGGACCAAACATAATGGAAATCTATTTATAAAACTTGTTTATCATGTAGTCCGGCTCCGTGGTGTAGGGGTAGCGTGCCTGCCTCTTGCCCGAAGGCCCCGGGTTCGGTTCCCGGCCAGGTCAGGGACTTTTACCTGGACTTGAGGGCTGGTTGTAGGTCCACTCAGCCTACGTGATTAGAATTGAGGAGCTATCTGACGGTGAGATAGCGGCCCCGGTCTAGGAAGCCAAGATTAACGGCCGAGAGGATTCGTCGTGCTGACCACACGACACTTCGCAATCTGCAGGCCTTCGGGCTGAGCAGCGGTCGCTTGGTAGGCCAAGGCCCTTCAAGGGCTGTAGTGCCATGGGGTTTGGTTTATCATGTAGACATGCATTGGAAAGGTTTCTGACAGTATATTTTTGTGCTTGTAGAGTTGAGTGCAGCAAGTAGGCCTAACTACTGTATCGTAAAGTTTCACTTTCCAAATTATTTTGAAGAACGTGAAAATATGATAAGCGATAAAATAAGGAATAAGGAATCAATTGCTGACGAGAACAATGATTAGGAAACGAGTTTTCAAGTGCGAAAAATTTGACAATTTGAAAACAAAAATCCTTTCTTATGTAGTAAAAGATTGATAAATATGTCTAAATATATCTCGTTTCAGTATCACAAAATTTTAAGTATATATTATTAAAAATCACTCACCAGTCATATTGAGACAGTGATGACTAAAATAGTTTGCTGTGGCTATAAACAGCGAAAACTCTCTTCGTTCTCCATCACAAAGCGGTACCAGTTAAATATTGAATGAGATTCATTCACGTAAGGGTTAAGAGCGTTGCAGAGCTGGGCATTGAAAACTTGTCAGTATTGGACGGGAAGGCAAACACCATTATTTCATCTCACCTTATCACTGATTAATACTTAACTGTTAAGTTGTGTAAGAAGGTGCCCAACATGCTTTCTCATGTTGAGAAATACAATCTCAACCTAGAGACAGATCTCAGGGTAGACCCGGATACAGTAACTGGTTGAGGAATTAAAGCAGAGAGAATAGACAAAAAGTTAAGACATTAAGCAGAGAACAAAAAGTAACGGAAGAAAGCCAAGTAAAGCGTGACATAACAGACAGTTAGCGTTGTGTAACACCACCCACACGGCGGCGGCGTGACGCTCGCCGAAGTCCCGCTCAGACCTTGGGGTGTCGAAATACAGTTCATCTCTGGGGAAGATGATAGGAAGCTTTTCACTCAGTCAACCATAATTTACTTTGTACAATTAACAATAACAATACAAAGGATACTTCCTATGAAGAGCACAATATGTGTGTTTCAGTGTGTGTGCTGTCTGTACGATTGTAAGAGTGCTTTGGGAGATAAGTTGTGAAGATACAATAAAATAAGAGATCCCGTTTAGTAGTGATGGGTCAGTGGCTGAGTATCGGCGTCCGGATTTCAAGGTCGCGGGTCAAACCCCGGCAGAGGTAGTCCGATGTTTGAAGGACGGAGACAAGTCCATTCTGCGCTCCATGTCGTGCGATCGCGGCATGTTGATCGAGTTGGTACTTACCCGTCAACATTAATTAAAATAACTCAGCCGTAGCTCACCCAGCGGAGCTACGTTTCTCTGAAGTTTGTTAGAGTAAAATGGAACACAGGCAGTCTAAATGGCATCAAATCAAAATGCGTGCACCCGAACGCTTGTTATTTATATTCCCTCCAACACTTCCTCTCCTCTAACTGCAACCTTGATTCTGAGGTTATATCCCATATTATCTACATTTCAATCAGCCCGCCTGGTGGCTATCATCGTTAAGGCCGCCCGGTGGCTATGACGGTTAAGACCGCCTGGTGGCTATGATCGTTAAGGCCGTCTGGTGGCTATGATCGTTAAGGCCACCTGGTGGCTATGATCGTTAAGGCCATCTGGTGGCTATGATCGTTAAGGCCGCCTGGTGGCTATGATCGTTAAGGCCACCTGGTGGCTATGATCGTTAAGGCTGCCTGGTGGCTATGACGGTTAAGGCCGTCTGGTGGCTATGATCGTTAAGGCTGCCTGTGGCTATGATCGTTAAGGCCGCCTGGTGGCTATGATCGTTAAGGCCATCTGGTGGCTATGATCGTTAAGGCCGTCTGGTGGCTATGATCGTTAAGGCCACCTGGTGGCTATGATCGTTAAGGCCGCCTGGTGGCTATGATCGTTAAGGCTGCCTGGTGGCTATGACGGTTAAGGCCGTCTGGTGGCTATGATCTTTAAGGCTGCCTGGTGGCTATCATCGTTAAGGCCACCCGGTGGCTATGACGGTTAAGGCCGCCTGGTGGCTATGATCGTTAAGGCCGTCTGGTGGCTATGATCGTTAAGGCTGCCTGATGGCTATGATCGTTAAGGTCGGCCGATGGCTATGATCGTTAAGGCCATCTGGTGGCTATGATCGTTAAGGCCACCTGGTGGCTATGATCGTTAAGGCTGCCTGGTGGCTATGACGGTTAAGGCCGTCTGGTGGCTATGATCGTTAAGGCTGCCTGGTGGCTATCATCGTTAAGGCCGCCCGGTGGCTATGACGGTTAAGGCCGCCTGGTGGCTATGATCGTTAAGGCCGTCTGGTGGCTATGATCGTTAAGGCCACCTGGTGGCTATGATCGTTAAGGCCGCCTGGTGGCTATGATCGTTAAGGCCGTCTGGTGGCTATGATCGTTAAGGCCACCTGGTGGCTATGATCGTTAAGGCCGCCTGGTGGCTATGATCGTTAAGGCTGCCTGGTGGCTATGACGGTTAAGGCCGTCTGGTGGCTATGATCGTTAAGGCTGCCTGGTGGCTATCATCGTTAAGGCCGCCCGGTGGCTATGACGGTTAAGGCCGCCTGGTGGCTATGATCGTTAAGGCCGCCTGGTGGCTATGATCGTTAAGGCCGCCTGATGTCTATGATTGTTAAGGCCGCCCGGTGGCTATGAACGTTAAGGCTGTCCGGTGGCTATGATCGTTAACGCCGTCCGGTGGCTATGATCGTTAAGGTGTCAAGTTTGACACCGTAGTTAGCCAGTTCGAGTTCCGTTGGTCTCACCATCAGAATGTCGGCGGGTAGGGTTGGATGCCAACAGTCTCACGTCAGTTCCATATCTCTCCGCAATGTTCATATGGAATGATGAAATGACGCTGTAGATGGCGATTCGTCCGTGCGTCCGTCCGTCGCATGATGACGTTAAGCCTTGAGTAGACTCTTTAGTGTTATTCGACAGAAGTATGCTATGTGCCGACACAGGATTTCACGTTCTTCCTATCTCATTATCATAATCATTCCACACCTAGAGACGCAGGTCACCATGGGAATCGAATACAAAGACCTGCACCAGGCGAAGCGAACATGTCCTGGGACACTCCCTGTACTAAAAACCGTATAGGCCTACCTCCTTCAAAATCACTTTGCTTGATTTTCGAATCAGCAGTTCCAGAATTTAACGAGCCACATATTGCGATATGCAGTTTAGTATTTGATACTAGGGAGAGTGTGATTTTAAAGAGATTTTCACATAACTCGACGTAAGAATAGGCTGCATGAGTGATAGTGTTCTTAGTGTCACTCATACGTCGAAACCAAAAACTGAATATGAATCACATGAATAAAAGTAGGACACGTGTTATAGCTGATAGCAGAAGACATAGAGTACATGCACTATATCTTACAAAACTTTCAATCTGGACTTCGTGCATTAATGATATAGACTCAAAATGTATGAGACTGTCCAAATGTCTGTATAGCCTATATGTATGAAATATGTTGTTCTTATTATATGTTTTCTATGTGTTAATAAATACCAAGTTATTTACTTTATTCTTGAAATTCCTTAAAAGAATAATAATTGTGTTCCTCTGGCGTCATATGATACGAGACATGTCTCATCAACATTCATGGGACACTCTTCCCAACCATCCCCACGTACAGTATGCGCAGTGTGGAGTGAGGATATGACCACCCACGCAGCGGAATTCTTGGCTCATTATTGTTATTGCTAAGGAGAAGAGTACAGTTTTCAATAATTTTCAATAAATACTCACTGTGATTGAATCTCCCACAACTTCAAAACCGTAACAAAAATTCGCATCATGTTCGTAAGGTTGAACTGAAGCTATATTTTTCGTCTGTTACCTAAATTTTACTTTAAATTACTTGTTATTTTCAATTTGTTCTTGTATTCATTTCCCTTGAGCCATGCATTGAAAACTGAAATACTTCTTTAACTAATGTCTAAAACATTGTACGAGTGTCAGTAAAATATTACAACTTCCACATTTTATAATATGAACTACAAAACTTCAAATTTATGAGGAAGTGTTTGCAATGTATCCTATCTGAGGTTTACTTCGTTCTCCCGGAAGAATGCGGGTTTTATTCCCCCTGAGGAAAACAAGAAATTTAAAAACTTTATTAACACTTCTGAGAAGGTACAGATAGGGCGCTGGGGTTTACTCAACTTACAACAGGCATGTGTACCAGCTTGATTCCTAGCAGGAAAGGTTGGCAAGTATAGGGTTGCTCAATCCTATTCCATAATATGCGTACCGAATGGAATAATTGGGAGTACAGAAATTAACCCTCTGTAGAAACGTGTACATAAAGTAATGTATATTAGAAAGTTGTTCACCGATGATCTCAAGCAGCATCTTTGTGTTCACTTGCGGGTGAAATGTTAATTAAGAAATGGTTAGCATACTGACTGAGGTAATAATAATTTCGTGTGGCTATTTCTAGCCGAAGGCAGCCCTTGTAAGGCAGACCCTCCGAGGAGGATGGGCGGCATCAGTCATGCGTAGGTAACTGCGTGTTATTGTGGTGGAGGATAGTGTTATGTGTGGTGTGTGGGTTGCAGGGATGTTGGGGGCAGCACAAACACCCAGGCCCCGGGCCATTGGAATTAACCAATGATGGTTAAAATCCCCAACCCGGCCGGGAATCGAACCCGGGGCCCTCTGAACCGAAGGCCACTACGCTGACCATTCAGCCAACGACTGACAGAGGTAAATCGTAGTAAGACGAATAAGAAGGATCTACTGAAGCTAACTGATGTCTTTGGTGAAACAGTTACGTAACATAGAATGTTGTTTACTGGAAAAGGCTGTCACAAGAGCGATGTTTATTGGAATACCTGTAACACAATCAAGGGCATAATGGTATTTCCGGAGGTATTTCTGCCATTGATATCATACCAGTGGAATACCTCTAGCAGGTTGTCACGGCTCAGTGGAAGTTAATGGTCATCCTGACATGGAAGATGAAGACTTCACTCAGTCTATTACACGGATGTCGCAAATACTGGCATGCGGAAATCCACATTTGGCGTTGACATGGAAGTAGCTTCTAGTTTCTGGACAACTGGATATCTAACAATTTCACAAGATTGGAGAAACAAATCTTTTTTATATTTTTGAATGTGATACATTCAGAATCGTCTTAGCATAGCGTAGAAGAGTTTATCAGCTTGTAAATACATGAAGTTCGAAAGTCCAATTGTCGGGAACTATTAGCTCTACAACACTAAGATATGTATACATTAATTTCTGTTTTGTTCTTTTCTGTTTCTGAGTTCCCGAGACTCTTGGCTTGATTTCAGTCGCGGGCAGGAAATAAAACTCGTATAGTCTTTCTGTGGTCTCTTAATATTCCACCATGAAAATTGCACCTCATGTGGTAGGATATTCAGGTTGAGACACGAGTTGTCATTACAATTATTAAAACTTCAACGTACACCCACAAGTATGAAAAGGCTACGTGGCTAATTATTAAGGCAGTTTTAATTGATTAAAACCATTCTTCTTAAATATACATCGTAAAAAAGACAAGAGTGCGGAATGAAATAATTCTTATAACGCATCACAAGAAATTTACGTTTCGTTTGTATGTATCAAGCATTATACGTAGATAGAGTCATAAGTCATGGCAACTATTTTTTCTCTCGCGAACAGGAGACAACACGGAAAATCTAAGATATGCGTTTGGAAACGTACGGTATATACTTACGTATGATGCCACTAGATTGTCTATGTACACAACAGTGTGGGTCTAAGCATGCCCCCAAGTTCAGTGTGTGAGTGAGAGCGTCACAAAATGGCATACGATGTTTAAGGTGTTCTTGTGTGTCATCCAGTGCGTGAGGGGCACACTGTCAATGCAGTTTATTACAATTCCTTTTTGTTGTACCAATTGCGCCGTGCAGTGCGAACCAAACGTCCAGATCTTCTGGACAACGCCATAATCCTACACGATTACGCGACGGCGCACACAACAGCCATCGTTCAGCGTCGCGTACAACGGTGGGGATGGGAGGTTCTTCCACACCCGCCTTATTCGCCTGATCTGGGCCCATGTGACTATGATTTAATCCCCAGAGTCAAGAGGCCATTACGTGGACAATGGTTTGCTAACAAAGAGGACATCGTAACAGCATTTCGAAGAGAGGTGTCACACGTTAGCGATATACATGCAGCGAATGGTATTCAGTTCCTGTTCCATCGCTGGCAACGCACAGTGGAAACCTTAGGTGATTATTTCGAAGGTCTGTAACCAGTGGAGACCTGTCCTTTGTATGTAGTCTTGTGTATTTGCTGTCTATACCATAATAAAACAATGTTTACTAATGGCCTGTGTTCTGTCACTTTCCTGCGAGAATCTCCTGAAGTTAGAATTCGTCTTCAGGCACTATAAGTACATGCCCTATATTTCCAAATGCATATCTTAGATTTTCCGTGTTGTCTCCTGTTCGCGAGAAAAAAAAAAAATAGTTGCCATGACTTTGACTCGACTCTCGTACAATGATAATGAGATAACATAACAGCATTCCCTATTTGTATAAAAGTTTCACAAAACGCTAGATAATAATAACTAATGAATAGTTTTTAATCTTAATTCTGGAATTCAGAAGTTACAAATCATAAAATTTTCAATGGGATGGGTGTACCTGCATGGCGTGACGTAGTTTTAGCCGTTGTCCCTTAATCTATCTCCAATTAATGACGGATGTTATATCAATTATCTTCATGTTCCACCGTGCAAACCTTTAGTAACCAGCGGAATGACTCATTTCATATGCTGACAGTTCACAGTCACTCCTCATGGGGTTCTGAATGTGTGAATTTTCCCGGGCACGGATATTCAAATTTCGCAACCTACAAGAATATTCAAGGGACATACCCTTATGCGGCCTAGACCTTGAATCCTTTGTTAGTTTCCCAACAACAACAGTACCGAGCTCGATAGCTGCAGTCGCTTACGTGTGGGCAGCATCCGGTATTCGGGAGATAGTGGGTTCGAACCCCACTGTCGGCAGCCCTGAAGATGGTTTTTCGTGGTTTCCCATTTTCACACCAGGCAAATGCTGGGGATGTACCTTAATTAAGGCCATGGCCGCTTCCTTTCCATTCCTAGTCCTTTCCCGTCCCATCGTCGCCATAAAACCTAGCTGTGTCAGCGCGACGTAAAGCAACTAACAAACAAAAGAAAAAGAAAAAGAAAGCACGATTCTACTGTATTTTTCTCTTCCTCCCAGGATGAGTTCCATCAAAAATAAGCATTATTTGAAAATATTGGAGTTTTAATATGATAACATTACTTCGAATTCAATACGAACTTTCAACATTTTTTTGTACCTTATATGAAATCCAATAAAAACTTTGGAATTAACCAATTTCTACTGTACTACTACTTGACCTAAGATATAGCCGTGCTCTCATAACAGCTGTATGATCCACAACTAAGTCCTCAAGGAGAAACTTGCATTTCACTGACCTACGATCTCATTTGGTGTGACGCAACTTGGTATAGAGCAGTCATTTGGGCGATCTTCGTTATTGCTCCAGTTTCAAGTTGCGGGGAGAGTTTCTCCTGCCGACGATCACCACTACTAATGATGTTCTACTTCCTTATTCCAAGATCACGATTTGTATACTAAAAGGAAGCCTTCTAATTTAATTTTCACAGCTAGTTAAACCA
Source organism: Anabrus simplex (assembly GCF_040414725.1). Lineage (NCBI taxonomy): Eukaryota > Metazoa > Arthropoda > Insecta > Orthoptera > Tettigoniidae > Anabrus > Anabrus simplex. The sequence continues at coordinate 1,578,165,805 of NC_090265.1, forward strand.
GAATAACTGACTCTGATCTTGTGAACCGTTTATTGGAACTTGTTTAATTTGCTAACTGATTAGACATCTTGTGGCATGGTTCAATGAATTTTATTGCATGTTTTGGCCAAACCCTATTAGCTGTTATATAGCTCGTTAACACGACCAGCATGTATGCACTGTAACAAGTCTCTACTTTGAATATATATTTATTTAGTTAGTTACATATTTATTTATTTATTTATTTATTTATTTATTTATTTATTTATTTATTTATTTATTTAAATATCGTTGCCCGGCTCCTTGCCTGGAATAATCAGCGTACTGGTCTTCGGTTCAAAGGACCCGTGCTCATTTCCTGATCAGGCCAAGGATTTTAACTGCGTATCGTTAATTTATTTTGCTTGGGGACTGAGTGTTCATATTTGCCCTAATGCACATTTTCATTCTTGTACAATACATGACACTTTAAATCACTACACAAACACGTAATCTTTCTATATAAATAAAATCGTAACGACCGTGTGTCTGTATATTGATTATATTGGCGAAATTTCCGTACAGTTATCCGTTTCAGGTGTACTAATGACCATCTGCATAATTTTTAGCTTTGGTGTTTGTTTGTCTGTTTGTCTGTCCTTCTATAACTTGAAAACTACTGGATATATTTCCACCAAACTTCATATTTAGAATCCACCTGTCCTTGGGTAGGTTTTAGCGCAAATATCGTTTCTAAATCCCTGAACTGAATGGGTATTTTTACGAAACCGTGATTTTGCACTCCCTCAAAGTATGCACAACCGAACTTAATGGAAATCTACCTGCCTTAATGAAAATTAATTTCTAAACTTTTTTTTCATGTGCATCATTTCGATAACAGGATTTAATAAGGGAGATATCATTAACGGACCGTTTTTCGGTACAAATCCCAGCGGACCTAACGCAAGAGCGGGTGCGTGCAAAGCGTATTTCTTACAACTTGAAAACTACTGAAGATATTGGAACCAAACTTTATATATAGTATCCACTTGTCCAAGGGTAGGTGCCCTTGGTGTTTGTTTGTTTGTCTGTTTGTCTTTCTATAACTTGAAAACTACTGGATATATTTCCACCAAACTTCATATTTAGAATCCACTTGTCCTTGGGTAGGTTTTAGGGCAAATATTGTTTCTAAATCCCTGAACTAATTGGGGCTTTATACGAAACCGAAACCGTGATTTTGCACTCCCTCAAAACATACACAACCAAACTTAATGGAAATCTACCTGCCTTAATGCAAATTAATTTCTAAACCTTTTTTTCTCATGTGCATCATTTCGATACCAGGATTAATAACGGAGATATCATTAACGGACCGTTTTTCGGTACAAGTCCCACCGGACTTAACGCAAGAGCGGGTGCGCGTAAAGCGTAGTTCTTACAACTTGAAAACTACTGAGATATTTGAACCAAACTTTATATTTAGCACCCGCCCCTCCAAGGGTAGGTTTTAAGGTTTATACCATTTCAAATTCCCGGAATGGACTGGGGTTTTATAGGGGACCGAAATGGTGATTTTTACTCTCCCACAATATATAAAGTACAAGACCAACCTGACTGGAAATCGATCAAACTGTTTGGAAATCCAATTCTAATTCCTTTTTCTCATGTGCATTTTTCAACGGGAGGATTAATAAGGGAGATAACATGAAAGGTCGGTTTTCAGGCTAAGTCTAGCGGACATAGTCCAAAAGGTATTATATATACGTGGAGCAGATTCCTTATCTATCTAGATAAATCATATAATAACGACCGTGTGTCTGTGCATTGACTATTTTGGCGAACGATCTCCGTTCAATTTCGAGTGATCTACAACTTTGGTCCTGTGATATTTTGTCATCTCTCTCTCTCTCTCTCTCTCTCTCCCTTATAGGGTAGATTTGGCTGTATATTTCGATGGTTCGTAAATTTTGTGCTTTTTACACGTGTATTACTTAGTTTGACACACTTATATGAAAAGTAGAGTCATGGAATTTGGCACGTACATTGACACGACCAATGGCTATATGCGAACCCAATTTTATGATTCTAGCTTCCACATAAGCATGTGAAAAATAATGTAAAATGATGAAAATGTACCCAAATTTCACCCCATTCCAATATCGTAACTCAATCGAACCCATAAATATGTGAGATACGAGAAAATGTTTTAACACCAAACATGTAGAGCGATAAAAGGGACATCTGAGGGTGCAAACCGTTTGTTGGTATGATGTACCGTTTAGGAGCACTAAATCTCGAAATGAAGGTTTGCACTTTCAAACGTGCCCATGCTTATCTGTCATCTATATAAATATAATCGCAACGACCATCTGTCTATACATTGGCTATTTTGGCGGAATTTCCGTGCAGTTATCCGTTTTAGTTGTAATAATGACCATCTGCATATTTCTTAACTTTGGTGTCTGTCGGTTTGATTGTATGAGTTTTTATAATTTGAAAACTACTGAATATATTTCTACCAAACTTGATATTTAGAATCCACCTGTCCTTGTGTAGGTTTTAGGGCCAATATTATTTCTGAATACCTAAACTTACTGGGGGGTTTATCCGAAACCGGAACCATGATTTTGCACTTCCTCAAAATATAAACATCCGAAATTAATCGAAATCTACAATCCTTAATGGAAATCCATTTCTAAAACTTTTGTTCTCATGTGAATTTTTCGACGAGAGGATTAATAAGCGAGATATCATGAACGGTTGGTTTTGCAGGTTAAGTCCAGCGGACGTAGCCAAAATGTGTTGTACGTGGAGCAGATTCCTTATCTATATACATACATACATACATACATTATCATTATAGACTGTTATGCCTTTCAGCGTTCAGTCTGCAAGCCTCTGAGAATTTACTAAACGTCGCCACAATCCTCGATTTGCAACTAGTGTTGTGGCCTCATTTAGTTCATATACCTCTTATCTTTAAATCGTTAGAAACAGAGTCTAACCATCGTCGTCTTGGTCTCCCTCTACTTCTCTTACCCTCCATAACAGAGTCCATTATTCTCCTAGGTAACCTATCCTCCTCCATTCGCCTCACATGACCCCACCACCGAAGCCGGTTTATGCGTACAGCTTCATCCATTGAGTTCATTCCTAAATTAGCCTTTATCTCCTCATTCCGAGTTCCCTCCTGCCATTGTTCCCACCTGTTTGTACCAGCAATCATTCTTGGTACTTTCATGTCTGTTACTTCTAACTTATGAATAAGATATCCTGAGTCCACCCAGCTTTCGCTCCCATAAAGCAAAGTTGGTCTGAAAACAGACCGATGTAAAGACAGTTTCGTCTGGGAGCTGACTTCCTTCTTACAGAATACTGCTGATCGCAACTGCGAGCTCACTGCATTAGCTTTACTACACCTTGATTCAATCTCACTTACTATATTACCATCCTGGGAAAACACACAACCTAAATACTTGAAATTATCGACCTGTTCTAGCTTTGTATCACCCATCTGACATTCAATTCTGTTGGATTTCTTACCTACTGACATCAATTTAGTCTTAGAGAGGCTAATTTTTATACCATACTCATTGCACCTATTTTCAAGTTCCAAGATGTTAGACTGCAGGCTTTCGGCACAGTCTGCCATTAAGACCAAGTCGTCAGCATAGGCCAGGCTGCTTACTACATTTCCACCTAACTGAATCCCCCCCTGCCATTTTATACCTTTCAGCATATGATCCATATAAACTACAAACAGCAAAGGTGAAAGATTACAGCCTTGCCTAACTCCTGTAAGTACCCTGAACCATGAACTCATTCTACCATCAATTCTCACTGAAGCCCAATTGTCAACATAAATGCCTTTGATTGATTTTAATAATCTACCTTTAATTCCATAGTCCCCCAGTATAGCGAACATCTTTTCCCTCGGTACCCTGTCATATGCTTTCTCTAGATCTACGAAACATAAACACAACTGCCTATTCCTCTCGTAGCATTTTTCAATTACCTGGCGCATACTGAAAATCTGATCCTGACAGCCTCTCTGTGGTCTGAAACCACACTGGTTTTCATCCAACTTCCTCTCAACGACTGATCGCACCCTCCCTTCCAAGATGCCTGTGAATACTTTGCCTGGTATACTAATCAATGAGATACCTCGATAGTTGTTGCAATCCTTCCTGTTCCCTTGCTTATAGATAGGTGCAATTACTGCTTTTGTCCAATCTGAAGGTACCTTACCAACACTCCACGCTAATTTGACTACTCTATGAAGCCATTTCATCCCTGCCTTCCCACTATACTTCACCATTTCAGGTCTAATTTCATCTATTCCTGCTGCCTTATGACAATGGAGTTTATTTACTATCCTTTCCACTTCCTCAAGCATAATTTCACCAACATCATTTTCCTCCTCCCCATGAGCTTGACTGTTTGCAACACCACCATGATGATTTCCTTTTACATTGAGAAGATCTTCAAAATATTCCCTCCACCTCTCCAGTGATTCCCTGGGATCTGTTATGAGTTCACCTGAATTACTCAAAACACTGTTCATTTCCTTTTTCCCTCCCTTCCTAAGATTATTACTGTCCAGAAAGGTTTCCCTGCTGCTTGACCTAACCTTTCCAGGTTATTACCAAAATCTTCCCATGACTTCTTTTTGGATTCTACAACTATTTGTTTCGCTCTGTTTCTTTCATCTACGTACAAATCCCTGTCTGCCTCGGCCCTTGTTTGGAGCCATTTCTGATAAGCCTTCTTTTTACGTTTACAGGCTGCTCTCACTTCATCATTCCACCAAGATGTTCGCCTTTTCCCATCTTTACACACAGTTGTTCCTAGGCATTCCCTTGCTGTTTCTACTACAGCATCCCTGTATGCCACCCATTCACTTTCTATATCCTGAACCTGCTTACTGTCTACTGTTCGAAACTTCTCACTAATCATATCCATGTACTTCTGTCTAATTTCCTCGTCCTGGAGATTTTCTACCCTTATTCGTTTGCAGACAGATTTCACTTTCTCTACCCTAGGCCTAGAGATACTTAGTTCACTACAGATCAGATAATGGTCTGTATCATCGAAAAATCCCCGAAAAACTCGTACATTCCTAAAAGATTTCCTGAATTCAAAGTCTGTTAAGATATAGTCTATTATGGATCTGGTACCCCTAGCCTCCCATGTGTAGCGGTGAATAGCCTTATGCTTGAAGAATGTATTCGTAACAGCTAAACCCATACTAGCACAGAAGTCAAGCAAACGCTTCCCATTCCCATTAGCTTCCATATCTTCCCCACATTTACCAATCACCCTTTCGTATCCTTCAGTTCTATTCCCAACTCTCGCATTGAAATCGCCCATTAGCACTATTCTATCTTTGCTGCTGTTCTTGACCACAATGTCACTCAATGCTTCATAAAACTTGTCAACTTCATTCTCATCTGCACCCTCACATGGTGAATACACGGACACAATTCTTGTCCTAATTCCTCCCACTGACAAATCTACCCACATCATTCGCTCACTTACGTGCCTGACAGAAACTATGTTGCGTGCAATGGTATTCCTGACAAAGAGCCCTACCCCAGACTCTGCCCTTCCCTTTCTAACACCCGTCAAGTACACTTTATAATCTCCTATCTCTTCCTCCTTATCTCCCCTTACCCGAATATCACTTACTCCTAGCACATCCAGATGCATCCTCTTTGCTGACTCAGCAAGTTCTACCTTCTTTCTTCCATAAGCCCCATTAATATTGATAGCTCCCCATCGAATTCCATTTCGTTCGCCAAGTTGTTTCCAAGGAGTCCCTCGCCTGTCAAATGGGAGTGGGACTCCATTACTCCCATAGGTCCGAGGCTTGCTTAAAGTGTTCTGAGCTCGGTAAATTCATGAAGCAGGATGCTGCCCTACTTGCACATAGTCCAAGTGAGGATCTCTCCTCTAACGGGTTATGGACCACCGGTGAATTGTGTAGTCCTAGCCGTCTGAGCACAAGGAGGGCCACGACTCAGAATATGTCCGAGATGCCCACTCCCATTCCATAGCAACTGGTATCCCGACTCTCAGGACCACTTACTAGGCCACTCAGCCGTTGCCCATGGTTCACGAACTAGGACGTGACTACAGTAACCCACAAACATGAACCTTATCTATATATATATATATATATATATATATATATAAATAAAATCGTAACGACTGTGTGTGCCTGTACATTGACTATTTTGGTGAAATTTTCATACAGATACCCGTTTGAAGGGTAATAATGATCGTCTGCACATTTTTTGGTTTAATTTCCTGAAAGTCATAACTTTTACCCCCTCACCCAAAATCCAGATTGCAGCATAATCTGCCAGATAAGCAAGAAAATTAAAATTTGGCAAAATTATACATTTCAGCCTGTAACGAACGAAAAACTTCACAGATCTTTAATTTTTTCATTTTTTATCCCCGAAGAATATCGAAATATGGAAGCAATTTGAATGATGGTGCAGACCTTCGTTTCGAGGTATTTCGTGGGATGAATTAGGAGTGATCTTCAACCTTGGTCTTATGACTTTTTGTCGTATCTGTATCCCTTATACATTAGATTCGTCTGTATTTCTCGATTTTAAGTACATTTGGACTCTTTACCTATATAATTCATACTTTCAATCACTTACAGGAAAGATAGTATGATCAAACTGTACACGAACATTGACCCACCTAGTACCCATATGTGAGCCAAATGCCATGTCACATAATTATCCGAAAAGTAATGCAATGTAAGATAATCTTACACAAATGTAACCTATTCAACGTTTCTGACTCAATCTGACCTATGAATAGATGAGCTGCGAGAAAATATCGTAGGACCAGCCATTTAGATCGCTAAATACTGCGCCTTACGGTACAATCCTTTGTCAATATGACGTACCGTTTAGCAGCAGTTAATCTGTAAGGTCTGCAATATTGTAAACATGCATATACTTTCGTATGTCCATCTATATATATTCATTGATATCGATTTGTAGCGATCGAGAAAGGGTGTGTCTGCTATTGTAATCAGTACTCCCTACACCGACTTTGACTGCTGACAGTAGGCATGGGGTCCTTCTCCAACTCCTGTGTAACTGGCATTAATAAGGAGGGCCTACCATTTTAACGAATAATTCACTTCTCGATTTGTCTTGCAGAAGGCAAGGGATCATGCAGTTTTGTTCGAAAGTCCCCTACCCTATTGTGTTTGGCTCTAGGCCAGGGTGCCCGCCATTATAAACAAATGTTCGAATCTAAAATTTGACTAGCCTTAGGCATAATAGCCTGCTATTTTCATGGAAACTCACTAAATCTGTGTGACTGGCAGTAAGCTGGCTGGCAGCAGTAAAAAGGGCCTGTCATTATAATGATAACTGCACAACTCAATTTTGACTGGTGGTAGGGAAGTTGCCTGCTATTATAATAAAAACTCCTCAACTGTAATCTGTCTGAAAGTAGGAAATGGGTCTGCCATTGTAACTAAAACTCCCCAAATCGATTGTGACCGCGCAGTAGGCAATGGGGCCTGCAATTATAATGTAAACTTGCCAACTCGATTGTGAATGGCAGTAGGCAAGTGAGCCTGCCATTATCATCACAACTCTGCAACCCTCACTTTACGTTGGAAACAACATATGGGGACCTCCCCATACTATTTCTCGGATAAGGCTAAGAGACATGCAATTTTAAAACAATCTCATTTATTGCACGCACAATCTTTACGTCGATATCCGTATACAATGTGGAATACCGTAGCGAAGCACAGGTACATTTGATAGTAGTGAATAAATCCCTCTACATAGGGTTGGTGTCAGAAAGGCATCCCGCCGTAAAACTGTACAAAGTGGCGACCTCAAGTAGCTGGGAAAAGATTTATTTGAATAGCGTTGTTTGTAAACGGGTCAACCTCTTATCCGGAGATTCTGGATTCGATTCCAAGCCAGTCCGTAAATTTTAATTCTGGACTGAAGGATGGAACAGGGTTCTTGAGACTGACTGACGAGCTATCTGATACGGAAGGTAGCAGACTAGGGTAACGACCCACAAATACTAAATTCATGACGGAGCCGATAATCGAACTAAAGCCAGTCAGAAGCTTTTTCTAATCTAATTGAAAACATCTAAACATCTCTAATGAATCTACTTCATTAAAATTAAGTTTCAATATGGGAATAGACTGAATAGCCTCCGTGCCTCAGGCGGAAGCGCACCAGCTTCTTACCGCTTGGTTCCTTGGTTCAAATCCCCGTCACTCCATGTGCGATTTGTTCTGGACAAAGCGGAGTCGGGACAGGTTTTCCTCCGGTTACTCCGGTTTTCCTTGTTGTCTTCCATTCCGGTAACACTCTCCAGTATTATTTAATTTGGCAGTCATTAATCGTTACCCCATAGGAGTGCGACAGGCTTCGGCAACCGGCGCAATTCCTACCCTCGCCGCTAGATGGGAGCTTCATTCATACCGTTACTGACCCGGTTGAATGACTGGAAACAGGCTGTGGAATTTTCATTTCCATGGGGACCTATTTTGGAGTAATACATTTAATACTGTGAACTCATTTTACGTAAGGGAGATCAGTTGTATGTTGAAATCAATTTCCGAATTCTAAGGAATTTCCAACCGAAATGTATTTTCATAGCTCGTGCTCTATCCCATTCTTCGTGCGCCTGAGCTTATTGGTGAGTCACAGCAAGTTGTTTTAAAAGCGGTCTGATATCAGGGGGCCTGGATCCATTCAAGAAAACCAAGTCATAAGACTGAGAAAGTCAATCACGCGACTCTACAGAATTTACAGAATTTTGATAGGGCAGCAGTCATATTGGCAGGCAAGGTTTGAACACCTCATCCTTGCGAGAGACCAACAGGCTACTCCTTATTAAACTATTTTTTTCTTTCAGTTGCAGTTTCAGTATCGACTGGGCAGCAGTCGTCTTGGCAAGCTGAGATCCTTAGCGGCCTATACGTTCCATGGATTCGGTTTTTTAGGACAGTATTGAAATAGCAAGGTTGTGACCACCTCGTCCTTGCGAGAGGCCGACGGGCTGCTTCTTATTAAACTATTTGTTCAGTTTCAGCCTCATTATCGACTCATTACTGAGGGTAATTACTGTGGCCCCAAGACATGAAGACTTTTGTTTCCTGCTTACCTTGCTCAACTCTGCACTTTCTATGTAGTCATTTTAAATCAGCAAATGGGCATATTGGCCAAACTATGTAGAACACACTCAGTGTTCTCACTATCATTACTCTCTTGCTAATTGAAGGGCCGAGAATGATAACATCCAAAGCCACAAAATAACTCTTTTGCAGGAGAGCAAATTGAAAGTTTCAAAATATCTTCAAATCAGGATTTCGAAATGAAATTGTATCTTCTAACCTTTTACTATCACAGTAAATTAATTAATTCAGAGCGTGTTTATTATTATTATTATTATTATTATTATTATTATTATTATTATTATTATTATTATTATTATTATTATTAACAAATACATCGCAATTGGGAAGTATCCTGGTGACAATAGTCACTTACAACAGTGTGATAATAAGATAAGGTTCAAACATAATTACCCAACAACACCAACAACAAAAATAAAATATTACAAGAAATATTACTAGTTTAACATTCTTAAGTACATCCAGTGCTTAACATTACGGCTTACAATTACTACAGTTTGGGCTTACTACTAGCTTAACTCTACAAGTGATAATAAAGTTAAGTTAAAACTTAACTACCCAACAACTAGAGTACAACAAGCAATTCCATGGAGAGAAAATACGACAACAAATACTACTAGTTTAACATCGTATAATTTCACACACATCTTAAGTATTTCCAGTGCTTAACACTACGGATTACAATACTATACGTTGAGCTTACTACAAGCTTAACATTGGAACTGATAATAAAGTAAAGTTAAAAACATAGGTAATTACCCAACAAGAACAACAACATGAGTACAACAAAAAATTCCCTGGAAAGAGAATACTAACAGAAATGCTACTCGTTTAATATTCTAAATCAAGCAGAAAATTACAAATTCACGGTCCGTAATTTACAACTTTTACTTTTCACTTTACACTAGCACAAATGATCTTCTTAAATGACTTGATACCGGAAGGGAATGTATCAAAGGCTGCTGCAGATTATTTATTACAATCTCTCATGGTCCTGATTACGAAGGAAAATTTGTCCATATCCGTATGCTGGTTTCTGGCCCTAATTTTATACTTGTGATAATTTCTCGATAATTTTTTTTTGCTAGGGGCTTTACGTCGCACCGACACAGATAGGTCTTATGGCGACGATGGGATAGGAAAGGCCTAAGAGTTGGAAGGAAGCGGCTGTGGCCTTATTTAAGGTACAGCCCCAGCATTTACCTGGTGTGAAAATGGGAAACCACGGAAAACCATCTTCAGGGCTGCCGATAGTGGGATTCGAACCTACTATCTCCCCGATGCAAGCTCACAGCCGCGCGCCTCTATGCGCACGGCCAACTCGCCCGGTCTCGATAAGTTCGATGGAGGTTCCAACCTATTACTAATACTACTCCAGACAGTCCTTCCCGTATAGCTCTTATAAAGACCACACAGGCGAGCTCTACTTCTTCTACATTCAAGACTTTCCCAATTAATGGTATTCCTCCTATTCCCGGTTACGAAACGCATCGCTCTTCTTTGAACTTTTTCTAGTGAATTTATTAAACCTACCCTGTTCGGAGCCCAGCACGCTGATCCATATTCGAGAATAGGTCTTACCAAACATTTATGAGATTTGTTTAAAAAAATGCTATTTGTTCGGGGCGTCGACCCATGTGGATCTTTTGCCCCTACTGGCACCATATTGTATGAACCTGCGTGTAATTGGAATGGCGGTAGTGTGGAATGTTGTGTGTGGGGAAAGGAATATTAAGGACGTCACAAAAACGCAGTCCCCAGGCCAGGGATATTGATCATTACAATTAAAAACCCCTGACCCGGCCGGGAATCGAACCCGGGGTCGCCGGGTGACAGGCGGACGCGTTTCCCCCGACAACGCGGGGCCAGACTTTATAAGATTTAGTTTTTCCATCAGAATTAGCTTTCTTGAGATTCCGCATAATAAAATGTAACGATCTCCAGGATTTCTTAACTACATTTTCCACTTGCTCTGACCAGTTTAAGTCTTTTCTAATAGTAACACCTAAGTACTTACAACTATCAACTTCAGCAACACTTTCCCCTCTTCTCATTTGTCGTTTACTGAAACATAATTTCTTGCTTTTTCCGCTGTGGATTTTCATTCGATTTTTCACGCACCCATTTTTTCAATCGTATTTACATCCTGCTGAAGCAATAGTTCATCCTACCCTGTCTTTATCTCCCGGTACATGACGTAATCATGAGCAAAGAGGCGCACTTCCGATTTTATCAAATCAGACATATTCATGAAAAGTATGAAAAGAATTGGCCCTATAACACTACCCTGAGCCACACCAGATGTAACGTTTATTTGGAGAAGGTAGTGTTTCTCCCACGCGCACCCTCTGAGTTCTTCCATTGAGGAGTTCTCGTATCCATTTCACAACTCTCATGTCAATATCCGTACGCGCTAACTTGTTAAGGATGATGTCATGTGGCTCAAGATAGAATCTCTTAGCAAAATCAATTACTACTGCATCGATCCTTGACCCATTGTCGAGCTTATCCGATACATCTGGACATGAGGAACAGAGCTGGCTTTCGCAGGAGAAGCCTTCCCTAAAACCATGCTGCCCCTTAAACATCACTCCAGAAGAGTCCCATTTTAATCTCAAATGATCTACTATTAATTGCTCCACTTGTTTGCATACGACTGACTTCAAATTTACCGGTGTGTGGTTATTCAAGTCGCTCTTGTCACCTCATTTGTGAGTAGGAACTACAATGGCCAATTTCCAATCTTCTGAATCCTTTGTATTGTTCAGTGATATACGAGTATTAAAGATTCTTATTAGGTATGGTAGGATCGCTTTACCCCCGAGTTTAAGTGCCTCTCCGGAAATGGAATCTGGCCCACAAGATTTACTCTTTCTGAGTTTAGAAAGACTTTTACGCAATAATAAAGATTTAATTTGGAAATCATTATTAGTTTTCGGAAAATTGTCCTTGAATAACCGTGCCACCGTAGTGCTTATTTAATGCTTCCGCTTTATTTACATCCATTGTCACCAATAAATCCCCACCTGTACAAAAAGAAAGAATTGACTTGTTCTCCCCCTTCAATCTTCGTATATATTTCTAAAAAAGGGTACCAGGAATTTCGATTTTCATTTAACATTTTGTAAATATATTTCTCTTCAGCTACTTTCTTTTCTGCTAGCAAAAGCTTCACCAAACATCTATACTCCACTTTGTACGCATCGATATTATTTCTTCTGTTGAACCCTCTCCTAGTCTTAAGTTTAAGGTTCCTAATAGTCGCGGTGTAGTACGGCGGATCTGAATATTCCCTAATTATCATTTTGGGAACGAGTTTATTCAGTCCAATGTTAAAAATGGTTTTGAAATTCTTCCACATATCATCCATCCTCTTGCCATCCTTTAACCAATTAGTATAGCACAACCTCAAATAGTTTTGAAAACCTACGGAGTCCCCCCTCGCATAGCACCATATAGTCTTAGAAATTTCTACATGTTTCGCAATACAAGTTTCCCAAGAGAGATCGAGTACCACTGCACTGTGGTCACCAATCCCAAGATATAACTATGCCATCCGGCCTGCCTAGAAAAACATCTAAAAGTGCTCGTTTACGTGTGTTCTTTGTAACGACTTGGGAAAAGCCATTATTTCACACTAATAAATTAATTGCTTCTTGCGATAGCCCCCCCCCCCGTAGTTGACCCAGCCCAGTTTACTGACGGTAGGTTTAGATCCCCTGCGAATATAGTTCTTTTTCCGTAGCTTATATTTGCACATGTCAATTCTGAAAGACGAGTGATCGTGTTTAAACCTGATTTCGCCGGGCGATACGCTCTAATAATGACCATATTTTGTTTATTAGGTGCATTATTTACCTCCACCCCAATTATTTCGCAGTCATCAAGAACGCATTTTAACGCTCTGCTTAGCTCTGACCTAACACAAATGAAAATTCCCCCATCTTTCGACCCTCTATTCCGTCTAAACGTTAGAAATTTTGACCTGAATATTTCTGAATTATATACATTTTTCGATAACCAACTTTCCGTTCACACTATTATATCAGGGTAACTCTCATCAACTAAGCTTTCGAATTTTGCGATTTTATTACCAATACTTCTGCAGTTTACCTGTAATAATCTACCCGATATGGTATCCCTTGTCTCTCACAATATCCTGTTGGTGGTCCCGTTGTCGCTGTAGCTGCAGCGAATTTACTCCCGTCGTACATCGTCATTCGGCAGCCCGTTCTGCGCTCTCATCTGGTTGAGTGGAAAACGACTCGGTAACTCTCGAAAAGAGTTCACCTAGTCTCGCCACTCCTCGCTGATTCAGGTGAAGTCCATCCCTGCTGAAGTTCCTGTCGTCGATCCAACTGTTACCGTCTACAAATAGTGATCCGGAACTTTCGGCCACCCACTGACGCTCTTCGTTCAATCGGCCAAACTTCTTCCAAGATACATCTGGTCTCCTTAGTATATCACTAATTACAACATATGCCTTCGATAACTTTTTCTTCGTCGAGTTCACTAGAACATAAATGTTCCCCATTACGTATTCAGTTCGTTGCCTTTTTAAATCATTAGTTCCTACGTGGAGAATTACTACTTCCTCATTTCCGCCGCAATTGTCCTATATTTTCCTGTTCAACTGTTCCACTCGAATTCCCGGCAAGCACATCACTTTCACTGACTTATTTTCCTGCCCTATATGCCACACGATAGAATCGCCTATAACCACACAGTTTACAGGTTTAATTACAGGGTGCGAAATCAGAAAGAAATGGTGGGGGTGGGGGTGGGAGAAGGAACATAGGGCTTAATTACTAGTGTTTACTTCAGGCAATAACCGGCAGGGGAGGGGTATAATATTCCCCTGTAAGTTAATTACTCCCTCCCCCAGAAAATTGTACATTTTAAATCTTTTTGTTTGAATTTTTTATAACAAGTGTGATAAACATTAGAAAGTTATTCCAATCAGCTGAGAAGTTTATGAGAGTCCGTTCCTTCTTAGGAAATGCCAGACCGCGCGCGATTTGTCCTAATTTATTGTTTTAATAGTTTCTGCTGACTGAACGAATTTGTCAGCTTGTACACTCCTGAAGTGAATATGTCCTATTGGCTACTTATCGGAAATATACGCTCCTCAAAAAGTACAGGAGTGGTGTAAGCTCGAGCAATGACAAGAGAGGAGAGCTTCAAGTACAGTAAATTACATTTTGGCCGGGTTTCAGATGGACTTGCCACGGTGAAACATGAACAACAGGCTGCAGGTCTGGATTGCCACTGCTGCGTTGTTTTATTGCTCAAGGTCTGGCAGTCATTTGTATTATTGCTGATGATTTCATGAAAATATGCACAGTAAAAATCATTCATTTCAGTAATAAATTGTATGTGTTCTGCATTTTCCCCGTTATTTTATAATGGAAGATTCCCCCCCCCCCCGGACATTTTAGTGTGTGTGTGGGGGGAACCTTTGAGATAAAATCATCGGTAGGGGGGTAAATCCCTCCCTTCCCCCCGCGATTTCGCACCCTGGTTTAATATTCTCCACAGGTGAATGAGTGCCTACATTTCTCATATACACTTCCTGAGACATCTTTTGTAGCTCTACAGTCATGAGATTTGCTTCATTGCATTCCCGCTGAAAGTCGTCAATTTTTGCTTTGTCGCTAGTTACAGTACATTCCCATTCATGAAACACTTGCTACATTCCATCCTTTCCTTATCACTGTCCAGGGCCTGTAGCTTAGCACACTTGAAATGAAACCACATTCCACGATTGCTACTCGACAAGCTGATAAGGAAATACCCATCACTTCATAAACACGTCTGCTCCCTTCAACAGTCAACTATACCTCTGATGGACACAGGACTGTAAATTTCAAATATTCAAACTACTGCGTGGCAATTGATTGGTATAGGACTGTATCATTCTAAGGCATTAAACTATATTACACAAATAATCCATATACATACAACATGGTTATATAATCACAAGTGTGTATTTATTTTCATTGTTACATTTATTGATACATGTAAATAAGGAAAGACTGTGAAAATTACACAATGGAGCCTAAATCAACATCCCCTGTGTCTTCTTCCCCAGCTTTTTCTCTTCTTAGACCCTGAAAATATATCCCTGACAAACAAGAGGAATGTATGGCATAAGAGTCATTACATCTTGAAGCTTCTTATCACTGATTGCAATAGGTCTATTATACTTAGCTGGTATTGGAATGGATCTACATCCTGGATAGGGCGTCCTCTTCTTGAGATAGTAAAAGTTTGAAAGGGGCCAATGTCGCTGTAGGTGTATTTCACATGAATGTTTGAGGTATCTTCTACATTGAACATAAGTTCTGTAGGTGTTTGATTAACACATAGGTTTGTTTTTAGATTTCCTAGGAGTAGGCGATGTACGTATTTAACATGCTTCTCGATTCTGGCGAAGTCTCTGTCACAAGTTAGTCTCGTGTGGTCAACTTGAGGAAACGAGTGATGTATTGATTTGAATAACTTATACTTTACTAATGCTCTTTCAAGTGCTGCAATGGTCCAGTTTTTGCCTTGGCCCTTGCAGTTATCACTGATAATGTATAAATGATCAGCATTTGGCTTTTCAAGTTACAAATATTTTATTAAGCAACTTCCGATTTCGCCTGAACTCTTTTAGCTTGGTATTCACTCCAAACAAACATGTAGACTACATCACTGACACATTTGTGGATTCCCAAATTATAGGTTGTATCTTTCTTTTATAAAATGCCAGTCGTAAGTCTTGGTTTTGGGAACGTTTGCTGTAAACAAAACGCTATTGTGTGATGCTCACCACGCTTTTCTTTTGCAAGTGTGGACAGTTGTTTAATGACCGTTTGTCCAGCATCAGCTTTCCTATGATGAAGTTCACGACCAGCTTCTAGCTCTTTTATTAGCTCAGGTAATTTTTTTTCTTAGCATCTTTAACTTTGATATGAAACTCGTCACATTTGTGACAGGTGTATGACTGAAGAAGTTTAAAACATATATCCAAATCTTTGTTGAAAATTTCTCCAAACTTCGAAAGTGTCAAGTGCCTCAATTGACGTTCAGTGCAATAACTTGGGTAGTTTTGTTTCTATAAACATGTAATATTCATATCAAATTCAAAATATTGCTTATCTGGATTTTGTGTTCGGCTATAGTGACTACTGTACTTCGGTATGTCATTAATAAAGTCTCTAACTCTTTGGACATCTTGTTCTGGCACTTTTCTAACAGGGTTTCCTTGTTCTCATGAAGTTCATTTTATTGCAATATTGAAAAAGTAATGAATCACTGAATAGTTTAATGGTATAGGACATCCCAGAATACTTACCTCTTCTGTCCTTTGGTGACACACATCGGCTTCCCCGCATTCGCGTTTGTATGTTTCTTCACACGTCCATGATTATTCTGTAATCCATGCACACTTAAGAATGCATCTTTACATACACCCAAGGTGCAACCTTCAGTTTTCACGGTATATGTGAATGTGTTCATTCTTCTTGATGTAGCACTTTTCCTTTTCTTAGGGCAGCTGAAAATGATGACGAGAATTTTAGTTTAAGTATAACATTCTACATGCAGACAAAAGCTGGAGAGGACAGTATTATTCTCACTCTTCGACACTGAGACACTTTTGGAAGACACTCTTACTACGATTCTACGTCTGCACATCGGAAAAGATTTTAACTTAGTTCACTTCGCATCTGAGTAGTACCGTAGGATACTACTCAAAAGTTACTCTCATTGGGACTTGTTATCTCAATGACGAGAGGTATAGTCAACGGGAGACCGGTTTTGACTAGTACAGGGAAGGAGAGCTTTTGCTATGAATTTAGCTACGCGACTGTTCCGTAATACGGAAGAATACAAGTGTATTCTCTCCATGAACATAACCCATGGTGGTTTTGCATTTAAAATTAGGACTCATTACGACTTTATGTAAGTAGTACAGTAGGAAGTATTAGAGGCAGGAAAAGCATAAGTAGGACTGGAATCCAACAACAGATGAGGCAGCCGGTACGAGAGATCCATCGATCATCGGCTTCAAGACAACAGAGTCTACAAATGGTGAGCTTATGGTATAAGTTACGGCAAGTCTTCGCGCATCAGTTCATTTTCTTAGAGTTAATTTCATTCAACTTTTCTTTTGCTTCCGTAAGTTCAGATTTCGTTAATACGCCGCTACGTCACGTTTTTCATCCTAATAAATAGCTGTTTTAATTTGTATTTTATGAAATGATTATTAATGATCCTTAAATTCCAAGTTAGTGTACTTAATGGTTAGTGTCCCATCACCCTACCCCTGGGAGTTTTTTGAGTCTCATGACGTATTATTATTATTAATTATCAACTATCGTTTTCAAGCCATAAGCTTGAAGGCTGGCGCCCATGGGATATTGTTTATTGAGAAACAATGAGATATCATTTATTTATATTACTATTAAAGTGACCCGCCCCGTTATAATACTGTCACACTTCTGTGGGGTGAGTGGGTACGTCACAACTTGTATCGACCCCTGCGATCTGTATAACGAAGCTGGTAGTACGTGAGGAGTGCAGTTCGGAGACGGTAGCTCGTTCCAAATATTTTTCAAACATTTCTAAATACGGTGTTAGCTTTTATTATTTAAATGCGAAATTTCAAAAAAGAACATCCCCACAAAAATAACGACCTTATGCTACTTTCATCTTTCTACTTTTATGCCAATATACACTCTACTAGACAGTTACAAAGTAGCTACTGTATATACCTTCTGTAGTTTAGAGAACAGTATGATCTTTCCACCCAAAAGTGGAGTATTTTTAAAGGTTCTCAAAATATTTGAAAAACTGTAACTCTTAAACTTTATTCGATATTTCACCGGTTGTTTTTCATAATGTGTCTCAACACAAATAAGCCGAAAACTATTCTTCAGACCAGTTCGTTCAATAAATGTAGGGCAAGGAGTTCATTAACTGGTGGTCTTAAACTTTTGTTAGGTACTGTATTATATAAAAATGTGAATACATCCTTCGTTGGAATAAAAACTTTGTATTTACGATAGTTGTGAGGTTCGTATCTGAGCGCTGCCAGAAGTCTCCTGAGTGTCCACGATATTGGTGATGAGTGTTGTAGCCTACCTTTCTAAATTCTACAATTTATATTACTACTGTTATTTATTGAAAAAGAAGCAAATCCACAACCTGTTTCCAGTCATTCGAAGGGTCAGCGATGGAATGAACGAAATCCCCATCTAGCGGCGACGATATGAATTGTGCCGGCTGCCGAAGCTGTCGCACTCCTCTGGGGCAATGATAAATGACTGACAGATGAAATTCTAATGGAGAGTTTTGCTGGAGTGAAAGATGGCAGGGAAAACCGCAATGCCCGGAGAAAAACCCGCCCCGCCTCCGCTTTGTCCAGCACAAATCCCACATGGAGTGAGTGGGATTTGAACCACGGTATCCAGAGGTTAGAGGCCGGAGCGCTGCCACCTGAGCCACGGAGGCTGTTATTTATTTAATATTATACTTGAAATGTATGAACTATAATAACAAAGTGTTCAGAAATAAGTTTGGCTTGCATCAACCACATTATGTATTTTGGCCTCAAATATTATATAGTCGTTACGCCTAGAACAACCGCTATGTGATAATATTTCAGCTTAGAACTCTGACCAGAAAGGTTCTGTCATCTAAGGTTCATTACCTGTACTATATCAAAGAATTTCGTTCTAATTGTAAGTGATACATGTGTTGCGGATCAGTATTTCTCTCCTTCAACCTTGACATATAGCGGTATTTTGAGGCGCTGCGACGATATGGGTTCTGATAAAGCGTTTCTTCAACGCTAAATTTGCATGAAATTTATTTTCTAATTGGCTGAAGGAAACATCTAAGATGATAGATATCTCTCAGTTACATTATTATGATTTGGAGAGACTAACATAGCTCGAAATTTCACACTATTTCTGACTTTTCTTTTAATTAGACAATGCCTTGCCGAGACGTTGTAGAGAAACTGAGGAATTTAGAAACAAGTCTTTTACTTCTGGAGACGCATATGCCACCCCTCTACCCCGCACTTATCTCCACCCATTCCCTGGGATTCGCACAGCGTATTACAGCCTTTCAGGAGGACACTCGCAATGAGGGCATACGGCTTCGTTAAGAGTGAGCACATTGGTTCGAACTGAGTGTACGAAATGCTTACTGTGATGAGGTCATGCGAAGCCCGTAAGGAAAATAGGTTACACAGGAGAATAAGGAAGTCAGGTAGAGAAGTTAAGATAATAAAGACCTAGAAGATGATATGATATTTTCTCCTGATATCAAGAAGAGGAAGAAGAAGAAGTCACAGTGCTAATCGAAAATACCGAGCTAGTTGGCCGCGTAGTTAGAGGTACATAGCTGTGAGCTTGCATTGGGGAGATGTATTCGAGTCGCACCGTCGGTAGGCCTGAAGATGGCTATCCATGGTTTCCAATTTTCACATCAGGCAAATGTTGGGGATGTATCTTAACTAAAGCCAAGGCCGCTACCTTCCCAGTCTTAACCTTTTCCCATTCTTGCGTCGCCGAAAACCTTCGATGTGTTAGTGCAACGTTAAACCACTAGGGGCGAAAGTTCATTGAAGGTTGCAAACTGAGCACTGAAAGAACAGCATATAAAGAATGTGTATGAAAGTGTGTATGCATGTTTATGTTATAACTAGCTGATGTACCCGTGCTTCGCTACGGAATTCGACATTGTATACAGAATTCTAGGTTAGGTAGTGTACACGTTGTGAACAAGACTGTATTAAATTGCATAGCTCTTAACGTTACCCCAGAAACGCTACGGAGAAATCACCAAACGTCTTTCCTCATAATGAGGACTGCGTTACGAGAATTTTCATTGTAATGGTAGGCCCGCTTACCTACCATCAGTCACAATCAGGTCGGGGAATTTCATTATAATGGCAGACACTCACTCTCCACCTGCCTTTTTACATCCTCAGAAAGACTTAGTGGTTTTCCCAACTGAAATGAACATAAGTCATTACAATGACGTCAGTAGGAATGGCGCGATTAAAATCAATGCTTTCATGTGCAATACTCGATCAAATAAAAATAACCACACATTTTCTCACTTTTAACGAACAGTACTACGCTGTCGATCTAACAGTGCAAAGTTCAAGAGCTGGAATGACCAAGCCGCAGACAGCCGTGGTCTGTGAACACTCTTCGTCCTTTTTTGGTGACGGTGGGGGGGGGGGGGGGGTCGAATAGCGGAGAGTCCCAGGAAAAAAAAACTATGCCAATTTTCTAATCTCTTTCATAGAGTACCCGATGGATCGGAAAATCTTAATTCACTACACTGGCGGCGGAAGAATCTATCTGATTTGGAAGCAAATTTTTCCTTCAAGCCAGAGGTGAAAACTCCTCTTCACTGCTATTTTGGAATAAAATGGATGTAGAATTTAATAAAAGTGAAGAATAAGAATAAGAAGAAGCTCTTTTTTAAGAAACGGCTCTTTTCAGGGTTGAATTTTGAGTTATTTAGTGAATTGTGGTGCTATAATTTGGAATATGCCTAAATTGTAATTCTAGACCAGGTCATACTACTACTACTACTACTACTACTACTACTACTACTACTACTACTACTAAGTGAGCCTTTGCCTGAAGTGTTCACAGTGCTCATTCAAAACAGCGCGTCAGAGTAGGAATCGAATAGCTGGAATACTATGATGAACCAGTGTGTTACGTACCAGCAGTACGGGATCAGAAAATTTATGAACCAGAGGAATGACATGCTAAAGAAGAAAGTTTTCTAACTCCCCAGCTATTTCCCGCCAATATTCAGTCAGGCTGTTATACTTGGTAAGCAGCAGTAATCCCATCTATCGGAGTTGAGCGGCAGCATAAGAGACAAAAAACATCACAACATAGAATGGTCAATGTAATGTTATTGTTAAACAATGTTATGGGCTTTCAATATTGTAGGCCTCCACATTTAGCCGACTCTGAAATACCACTCTTTAGTCGGTACGGTAAAACTGAATAAAACCTAAATGATCGGAAATTGTATTCTCTATAACTGGTGTTATGTAGTACTTTTCGATAGGACCAATATCATAGAAATTTTAAAAATTAAATTTTAGGCGCCTTCCCCTAAACTACAATTTCATCCAGGGTGAATACAATTTTTATAACACAAGACTGTAGTTTCTTATTCCCCGACTCTATATACCGACTTTTATTAAATACTGTTAACCCATTTTGTCGTGGCTCGGCGTTGATATGGACTTGGCAACAAACATACAAATTCATGAATATCTGTGTTATCAAAGCCTGTACGGTAACAATGTATGACATAAATAATCGGAAATTTAATTCTATATAACTTTAGTTATGTAGTATGTATCGATAGGACAGCTATTAATATAAATATTTTGGAATTAAATTTTAGGCCTACCCTTAAACTACCATTTCACTCAGCGTGAGTAAAATGATTTATAGCCTAGATTGTAGTGGCTCATCCCCCGACTTCACATACCGATTTTCATTAAATTCTCTTCAGCCGTTTGCTCGTGATGCGTGTACGGACAGACAGACAGACAGACAGACAGACAGACAGACAGACAGACAGACAGACAGACAGACAGACAGACAGACAGACAGACAGACAGACAGACAGACAGACATTACAGAAAAGTAAAAAAGTGCATTTCCTTGTTACTATGGACATGGCCGATACAGAAATACCATTCTTTTCAAATTCTGAACATTGTATAGACAAAACTCTTATTACTCCATTCAACTCGTTTCATCTGTCTGTCTGATTGTGTTTGATCTGAAAGTGAGCAACACAATTTGACTTTTTAAGGGACAAAAAACTAGCGCTGTGTTTGCATCATATAAACTTATTTTGGCACATATATAACTTAAAAGGAATTTTGGTCTTTTGAGCACGTATATAACAAACACTTGAAAACACAAGTAAAATAATTTTTCATTTTTACTGGTGTGCCATAGTGTTCTAAGTGTTATATTCGTGTTCGACACACTGAAAAGCTTTAAGTTATACTAAGCGAGTCGACAATAGCTTCATTCTTAACATATTATTTTGGTTTATAATTGATCATAAGTGATACATACAAAACACTCATATGTGCTTATTTTCCTAGCGGAGCGGTAAGATAATAATATGCTAAATACAATTTCTCAATGTATGATTATTAATAATATAAATTACTAATAGACTGAAAAAATATGGTTTGAGAATGTTACTGGCTCTGACAGAAATGTTAATCAAAGATATTAATGACGTTATTTAATATATTTCCACACCTTTTCCACAAGTTACCTCAGAACGTACAAATAATATCTATGCATCGTTAGAAGTCCACGGAATATACTCCAGATAAAATTGTAATATTAAGCAAATCACCTTTCATCAATATCTTTTCAAATATTCACCAAATTACTTTTTCGTAAGTGAGGATCAGTATCCTAAATAGCAACATCAATACCAAAAGGTGTCTATTTCTTGATCGAATTCGTCTGAGCGATGAAAATAATAAGTTACAAGGGTGGAAATTATTTGGCTATCCATCTAGAAATAGCTAATGTTATTAATTCAATGCTTTCAATGTACTGGCATGTCAAGTGATTGTTACATTTCAATGGTAGCAGTAATTTTAAAGTAACCTTAGCGAAGTCGTAATACAAGGTAACCAGGAAACAAATTCTACTCAGTTTATGATTTACAGATGGAAATTAAAAGGCAATAACCCGCTCATTTAATGCAAATTATTTCGTTGCAGAAACTAATTCTGTTATTAGTTGAAAGTACATGTATATAACGGGATTGTTTCATGGATGGAAGACAAGGTCAGTCATGGTCGTTCATTTACACCCCACGTCCTCACAAGGTTGAACTTAATCTGAATTAACTTAAATATACCGAGCTCGATAGCTGCAGTAGCTTAAGTGCGGCCAGTATCCAGCAATCGGGAGATAGTGGGTTCGAGCCCCACTGTCGTCATCCCTGAAGATGGTTTTCCGTGGTGTCCCATTTTCACACCAGGTAAATGACGGGGTTGTACCTTAATTAAGGCCACGGCCACTTCCTAGGCCTTTCTTATACCATCGTTGCCATAAGACCTATCTGTGTCGGTGCGATGGTAAAACAAATAGCAAAAAAAAAAAAAAAAAAAAAAAAGAAACAACAATAACTTAATTCCAGCCATGAAGTGATGAAATGCCAACTAGGTGTAGGAAAGTGCCGGCTGACAAGGCTTGTCTCACATCTCCAGGGCTATAACGAGAGATTATGGGCCATTATACTGGAATGAAATTAACTGAGGATACCGTACCCCTAAGAAATCCCGTTTTCCAGCCTCCGTTTTGCCCAGCAAACATTTCATATACTGAACCCCGAATGCAGACGTGGAAAGCCCACATCCAATCACCTGAGTTACGAAGGGACATAATAATGTTTATCACTGCCTCAAGAACCATTCTTGCAGTTAGGGATGCGCAGCTATGAGTTTGCATTCGAGAGATAGTGGGTTAAAACCCCACTGTCGGAAGCCCTAAAGATAGTTTTTCGTGGTTCCTAATTTTCCCACCAGTCTGTACCTTAATTAAGGCCACAGCCGCTTCCTTCCCACGCCTAGCCCTTTCCTATCCCATCGTCGCCATAAGACCTACCTGTGTCTGTGCGACATAAAGAACATTGTAAGGACAAATAAGAACCATTCTACTAACTCCTAAAGAAAGTTTATTTTTTGACAGTGACATACAATTTGTCTTCCGTTTTGTTCGTGAACTGCTTTCCGCGTAGAATTTCGAGTGTCTCACGGGAATGTAGGCTATTGTAAGTTCGACTTTAAGACTTAGCAACTATAAATTATATCTAAATTATAATACACGATTAGAAAGACAAAGAATGAAAATATTATTTGAGATAAACTAGTTTCAACAATTGATAAGGGCATGGCAAGTGGCGTGGGCGTCCGCCAGTTTGTGTTCCAAGCAAGATTGTCGCGACGCAGTAAAATGAGTATAGCTCGCTATTCCGTAGTGCTAGAGTCTGGCAAGTGGTATCTTTACATTTGTCTCGTAGAACTCTATCGTACTAGCTACTATTAGACACTGTAACTTTCATAATTTCATAATCATGCCAGTTGAAATGTTGAAAATTATGCTAAATTTGCACAATGTCTAAATATTTTCGGTTTAAATGGATTAGACTTTTCCTTAGATAGAGAGAATTACGAGGAATAGAGTGAGGCTAGGAAGTCTGGTGTAGAGCGTACCAGTGTGTACCGGCAGTGCAAGATAGTGGAAGCGGGACGTACATCCCACCACATCTACCGGGCCTGAGAGGTCTGTGGACCGGGAGTAGACTGTAGATGACGAAGCAGACTATCCCTGACCACCAGCAGCTTGTGGAGCATGATCAAGCCCGAGTGGAGGAAGCGCGTTGGGGGATTTAGTAACCTGCCACTAACATCTCCCAAAATATTATCACATAGGAGGTTTTGTCCCGGCAACGACGATATATTCTTGAAGGGATCATCTGAGTCTGCAGAGGAGAATGAGCGTAGTTGACTGTTAAGGGACCGAAGTGAAGAAGTTCGTAAGAAGTTTCCAAGAGTTTAAGAAGAGTCAGTCACTCGTTGTCAACAGCTATCTCTGTTTGAGTGGTTTCACATCATTGGATTGGGTGAAAGGAGATTGTCTCTGAAGTACAAGTATTTCCGTATATGTTAGAAGAAGTGATTCTACAGAACAATAGTAAGTGGCCCATAGCAGCAGTGGTCAAGTGAAGACAACTTTACCTACAAGTCTTTGTCAAGTCCACTTACAATGATAATAGAGAGGATGTTCAGTACACATTTTCTCAAGTAAATTTTGAAATTCGATGAACTACAATATTCATCGTTAGAGTTTCCTTGAATGTGAACTGCATTGCTGTATCCCTTCAAAATGCTTTCCTTTAAGAACCATAACATATCCGTGCAAGGCTGGCCTAATACTGGAAATAATCTTGCTTGCAGGTTGAAAGACATTTATTTGTTTTTGTGGTGAATTTTGTTTTGATGTTTACGAAATAAATAATACATTTCGTATCCAGAGAGAGAGAGAGAGAGAGAGAGAGAGAGGTCGTATTGTACAGAGGCGTATGGGTCAAACATCAGACATTAAGGTTATGGACTCCATATATATATAATTGCGTATGGCTTTTAGTGCCGGGAGTGTCCAAGGACAAGTTCGGCTCGCCAGATGCAGGTCTTTTGATTTGACTCCCGTAGGCGACCTGCGCATCGTGATGAGGATGAAATGATGATGAAGACGACACATACACCCGGTCCCCGTGTCAGTTAAGGTTAAAATTCTCGACCCTGCCGGGAATCGAACCCGGGACCCCTGTGGCCAAAGGCCAGCACGCTAACCATTTAGCCATGGAGCCGGACATAGATATTACAAATAATATGTAACACAAGGTTGTAACTCTTGAATGTTAATGGGCTTCTTGGCATTACTGTACGTGCCCAAATTTTGGAAAGGATACATTTTCATCATCATCATCATCTGTTTACCCTCCAGGTTCGGTTTTTCCCTCGGACTTAGCGAGGGATCCCACCTCTACCGCCTCAAGGGCAGTGTCCTGGAGCTTCAGACTCTTGGTCGTGGGATACAACTGGGGAGTATGACCAGTACCTCGCCCAGGTGGCCTCACCTGCTATGCCGAAGAGGGGCCTTGTGGAGGGATGGGAAGATTGGAAGGGATAGGCAAGGAAGAGGGAAGGAAGCGGCCGTGGCCTTAAGTTAGGTACCATCCCGGCATTCGCCTGGAGGAGAAGTGGGAAACCACGGAAAACCACTTCCAGGATGGCTGAGGTGGGAATCGAACCCACCTCTACTCAGTTGACCTCGCGAGGCTGAGTGGACCCCGTTCCAGCCCTCGTACCACTTTTCAAATTTCGTGGCAGAGCCGGGAATCGAACCCGGGCCTCCGGGGGTGGTAGCTAATCACGCTAACCACTACGCCACAGAGGCGGACAAGGATACATTTTACCAAGACATACACACTTTCATTTGATACACATGTGAACGAAAAAATTTTCCAGTGGCAATACAACTAGTCAATTACTCGCTAAGTCCTCAAACCTCGATCTTATTAATTTATCATGTGTGGTATATTAAAGTAAACTGACTGGAAATCTTTCTTCTCTCAATCGTTAACGTTGAACAACAGATATTAATATATTAACCAGCATGGGCGTGTTTCTACTTGCATAAAGACTCGGAGAATTCAGCAATGTGTTGAAGCTGACTGCGATCCTACTCTGAAATGGTTTTCATAATCACTTAACCGCACATAACCCTGAGACCATTCCTTGCATCCATTAGGTATTTGCGGCATTCTCCAACATACCATCACCTTTCGTACCAATCAACTATTTGCCTCAAGTGATTGTGCTTAGCCCTGGAGAAAAATATTTTGTCAGAATAACAAGTCGAAATTCACTGATGTCCGGGATCTAACATCATATTCATTGTTCCCCGAATCATCTTTCGTCTATGACTTGGTAAACACTATAATAAAAGTTGAGCATATAATTTAACAGCGTGTCTTTTACTCCTTTCAGTATTAATAACAGACAATGTTGGAATATGGAACAAAGAGTAAGTACAGATAATTATCGAAATGCTCGACTCGTTGGCTGAACGGTCAGCGTACTGGCCTTCAGTTCAGAGGGTCCCGGGTTCGATTTCCGGCCGGGTCGAGGATTTTAACCTTAATTGGTTAATTCCTACGGCACGGGGTCTGGGTTTATGTGTTGTCTTCATCATCATTTCATCCTCATCACGACGCGCAGGTCGCCTACTGGAAAATAGAAAGACCTGCACCTGGCGAGCCGAACCCGTCCTGGGATATCCCGGCACTAAAAGCCATACGACATTTCATTTCATTCATTCATTCATCATCTGTTTACCCTCCAGGTTCGGCTTTTCCCTCGGACTCAGCGAGGGATTCCATCTCTACCGCCTCGAGGGCAGTGTCCTGAAGCTTCAGACTCTTGGTCGGGGATACAACCGGGGAGAATGACCAGTACCTCGCCCAGGTGGCCTCACCTGCTATGCTGAACAGGGGCCTTGTGGAGGGATGGGAAGATTGGAAGGGATAGGCAAGGAAGAGGAAAGGAAGCGGCAGTGGCCTTAAGTTAGGTACCATCCCGGCATTCGCCTGGAGGAGAAGTGGGAAACCACGGAAAACCACTTCCAGGATGGCTGAGGTGGTAATCGAACCCACCTCTACTCAGTTGACCTCCCGAGGCTGAGTGGACCCCGTTCCAGCTCTCGTACCCCTGTTCAAATTTCGTGGCAGAGCCGGGAATCGAACCCGGGCCTCCGGGGGTGGCAGCTAATCACGCTAACCACTACACCACAGAGGCGGACACATTTCATTTCATTATCGAAATTTAAGAATAAATAGAAGGGAAATATGACACTATGCAGTCAGTAATTCTTGCATCTATCGAAGTATTCATTATAACCAACACAATTGAGGCATTCGCATGGGAAAAGTAGGCCTAAGTCATAAAAAGTGAATTTTTCAGGAGAAGAAATAGTCTTGCCAGTATTGTGAAGCAGATGACCCCAAATTGGCAGGTTCGATCCAGGCTCAGTCCGGTGGTATTTGAAGGTGCTCACATACGTCAGCCTCGTGTCGGTAGATTTACTGACACGTAAAATAACTCCTGCGGGACTAAATTCCGGCACCTCGGCGTCTTCGAAAACCGTAAAAGTAGTTAGTGGGACGTAAAGCAAATAACATTACATTATATTTGGCTGATGATGCCCTAAAAGAAGGACGAAACATGTCTCGAAACTTGTTAATGTTATCCTTATTAAACACAATTTTTTTTACTAATGTAAAGGTAGAATCTTTGATTGTACCCTAGTATCCCAGAGGTGTCAAACATACATCAGGGGTAGTATGTTCACAACTTCAAAGACGAAGCTCTATAGTAGACAGTACACGGTTAACTCTAAGATGCTTTCAATGTTCGGTATCTCATACATTTGCGAAAAACAAATTTTGTGCATCTGGAAGTGACGTGACACTTCCAGCATAAGATAATCATTTTAACCTACATGCCAGTATAAAATTTTAAACGTAGCGTATGTCCGTTCTTGCAGTTTGTTAATGTGCTATTTTTTGTACCACAGTCAGTTGTATAATTTTCATACCGAGAAATGTATTTTATAATATTTTCAATAAAATATGTAGCCCTATGTCCCACTTTGACATTTTCTTGTCTCGGTTGGTGGCCCACTTATTGAGTTATATGGCCCGCACACTAATTAGAGTTTGACACCCTTGGTCTATTCCACTTGTAACCCTGGCCTTCGTCCACAAAACGCTGTACGTTTGAGGGTTATGAGAAATCATCCCGCATTGAGCTAGGGGATGAAGCCAAATTTAGAGGATGAAACGAAAAAAAAAAGTTCCCCGTGGGGGAATGTTTCACAGATAGCCTTGTTCATTTACAGAGAAAATTGCGTTTTCTATTTTTAATTACATCCGTGAATGTTCATTTATTGCCTGAGGCTCGTGGTGTGTCATCTGTGACGGAACGGAACGGAACAGAAAGACGTTTCCAGGAAGAGGCGTGAGGAGCGCTGATTGCCGTTGTCACGGTTACCTTGGCAGAGGGCTTAGATCGGCTGCCTCTCTCTTTCATTGCATGCAGCCTTGGAGCACAACACTTCTGAAGCGAATCATTTCGCTCCACTTTCCGTTGCACTTTTCATTTACATGTGAGTCTTTGTATCAAATTCTTTAGAGCATTTATCTGTTGGCCACGGTTTAGGAACTTTCTAAAATTATATCATCATGCAAGCCAGAAAAAGATACATTGTTTAGCTGCCCCTTGTACACTAGCAGGGTGAACTTGGGATTTTATTTTCTCGGAACACCGCGGAGCTGGTGTCTGAATCTGGGTTTCCAGTGACCTTGCAGCTGCCTTCTTTCTGTTTCTCTCACTGAACTATTGATTTTCACTCCTCATTTTTCGATTCCGAAGGGCAACTCTCTTTAAAAACCCCTTTCCTTAATAATGTCGTTCTTATCATTATTGGAAGTTACTTCTTCGTCCCTAGGTAGTAGATGTCATTCACGCTGTAGTTTTAATGTTTCATATTAGAAGCACGGTAGAACTTTGAGTCTGTGTAACTTTCGAATGATCTATGTTATGTTCTGTCCTGTTGTAGTGTATTCAACTGTAATTCTTTAGTTTTCGGTTTAGCATAAATATCCTGGGATTCATCGTCGTTTATTCATATTATGAATATAGAACATTTTAACTTGCGCGTGTAGAATCTGTCTGATAACATGTTTCGTTGTATGCAGGGTGGCTAGTAAGAGTATATATTTGTAAAGGATTAGGGTTGGTTCTGTCAGTGTATTTTTCTACTGTAAGTTGGATAAATGTTCGCCTCTGGAGCGTAGTGGTTAGTGTGATTAGCTGCCACCCCTGGAAGCTCGGGTTCGATTCCCGGTCCTGCCACGAGATTTGAAAAGTGGTACGAGGGCTGGAACGGAGTCCACTCAGTCTTGGGATGTCAACTGAGTGGATGGGGGTTCAATTCCCACCTCAACCATTCTCGAAGTGGTTTTGCGTGCTTTCCCCACTTCTCCTACAGGCAAATGCCGGGATGGCACCTAACTTAAGGGCACGGACACTTCCTTCCCTCTTCCTTGTCTATCCCTTCCGATCTTCCCATCCCCCACAAGGTCCCTGTTCAGCATAGGAGGTGAGGCCGCCTGGGCAAGGTGCTGGTCCTCCTCCCCAGCTGTATTCGCCCCGACCCAAAGTCTTATACTCCAGGACACTGCCCTTGAGGTGGTAGATGTGGGATCCCACGCTGAGTCCGAGGGGAAAGCCAACCCTGGAAGGTAAATGGATTAAGAAAGAAAGCAAGTGGGATAAAAAAGACTCACGATAGCCACTATCAGTAGCTTATTTTCCTACCAGTCCTAATGTGCAGAGTGGCGCAACTCGACTGCAATGGTGGAAATAAGGATTTATTGTAGGATTTCATATTCATGGAAAGAAAGCATTTATGTTGCCTACTGTCCAAGTCGGGAATCGCCGAGCCCAAAACAATGCAGCTTCCTAGTTCAATTATTGTGGAACGTGATTCAAACAAATGAATTTATTATCCACCCCGAACAATAACACAATAATGAACATCATGAGCAATTACTATTTATAACTCTAAATGGGCTGAACTAAAGTTGCTTCAAAACGATATCTGAGTTATTCAAGCTGCCTGTTGATGGGTGGTCGTCACCATCATATAAGAGACCTTTATAAATTTATTCCACTCAAATTCCGGCACCCTAGTTCGGTCTTATTACATTGCACTTCTCTTAACGTGTAAAGAGAAGGAAAACAAATGTCCCTAAGGGGTGGAAGGTGAAGGATTTCGCTATTCTTAATTACTTTACTAAGTGGGATAGAACGCTCTACCTGACCGGATGATGTTGTAGGCAGAAATTATCTAGGGTAATTAACCGCGTAGTCACATGCCTCTCTATGAGTGGAAATATCATGTTTAATTTCTCGATATATGATGGGGAATCCTTTTATATGATCTAAGCTCGTCTTCACCACCTCTGCTAAAGAAACGTTTATCTTTCAAGAGGAAAAATGGGCTCTGTAGGAGGTGATCTTTATTTTTGTGTTCTGCTGCTTGATACGATGTAAGAGATCAGTGCGAACATTACAATTTGTAAGGAATGGAAAATTATTTGATACTTATTTTCTGGTCCTACTTTTGTTGTTTCCTCAAATGTATTTTATTTAATTTGGTTATGGACAAGGTTGCGTTTTTCTATGTTTGATTAGTTCTATGGCTGTCTCAAAGTTGGATGGTGTTTACTGTATTTGGTTCGAACTGTTCTTCCTTTCAGCCGGCCCCGTGGTGTAGGGGTAGCGTGCCTGCCTCTTACCCGGAGGCACCGGGTTCGATTCCCAACGAGGTCAGAGATTTTTACCTGGACCTGAGGGCTGGTTCGAGTCAGTCTACGTGATTAGAATTGAAGAGCTATCTGACTGTGAGATAGCGGCCCCGGTCTAGAAAGCCAAGAATAACGGCCGAGAGGATTCGTCGTGCTGACCACACGACACCTCGTAATCTGCAGGCCTTCGGGTTGAGCAGTGGTCGCTTGGTAGGCCAAGGCCCTTCACTAACGGGGTAGCCGCTTCATTTCGATCCATCCAAATTATTTAAAATAATAATAATAATAATAAGAATAAGAATAAGAATAATAACTTTTCTTCGCCTTCTGAAAGAATTTCAACACTATCCATTAAATCAGGAAACAAAGCTTATACATTAATTAATGCACATGCACCCACCAATAACTACAATCAAAAAGATCCACAAATGGTGGAAGACTTCGGGGAACTGCTAGAAGAAACTACAGCCACAATTCCAAATCATCACATAAAAATTCTATTAGGATATTTCAATGCCCAAATTGGTAGGGAAAAGAAATTCAGGACCATTGTAGGACTATACCCAGCGCACAATAGAACTAATAAGAATGGAGAAAGATTAATTGATTTTTGCAAAAATTTTGATCTCAAATTAATGTCAACACATTTCCGGGCGCTTCCACACAAGAAAACAACCTGGAGATCTCCAAATTTTCACTTGGGAGAATTTCAACTAGATCATGTGGCTATTTCCAAGAAAAATCAAAAATAAATTATGAATGTTAAAGTTAAAAAAGGGATCATTGACTCTGACCACCATCTATCCTTAATCAAGGTCAAATTTCAACCAAACAGGTCCAAACCCAGAATAACAAAAAACCTGCGTGTCGATCCGGAATTTCTTAAATAGAACACTAGTACTTTCATTGAAAGTATTCCTACTCACAATCCTTCGAACGGGTTAGAACTCAAAGACATACTTTTGAAGGCTTCTCGAAATGTTGGCACACCACCCAGGAAACGCGAACATAGGTGGTGGAATGAAACCTGCGACAAGGCCATAAACTTTAGAACTAAAGCCTGGCAGAATTGAAATTCTCATAAAACTGAACAAACCTGGCAGGAATTCACCAAAATACAGAAACAAACATAAAAAATTATCAGGTCTGAAAAACGCAAATACGAACACTACAGATTGGCAGAAATTGAACAAGATTTTACAAAAAACAATACACGAAACTTCTACAAAACTTTCAGAGAAGAATTATCAAATTATCAGGCACCTGGTCTTTGCTTCAAACGCCCAGATGGGACATTGGAAACGAATAATCAAGAGAACTGCAAACTTCTAGCAGCTTATTTCCAGAATCTTTTAAACTGTGAATCCCCTAAAGAACAACTCACCTTTGAAAAACCCTTATCTAATCAAGATTCAGAACCCCCAACACTGGAAGGAGTCAAAGAAATCCATGGACTCAAAAATAATAAAGCCCTGGGGGAATATGGTATAATTGCCGAAATGCTGAAGATAGGAGGTGACAGCGTAGCCCGGAAAATCCACTCGATTCTTGAGAACATCTGGATCACTGAAGAAATTCCGGAAGATTGGAAATGTGCGCTAATCCATCCACTACACAAGAAAGGGGATAAAACGAACATCAATAATTATAGAGAAATTAGCTTGATACCAGTTGCTTACACAATTTTTTCCAAAGCCTTGCTCACTAGACTTGAGAAACAAACAGACCATCTAATTGGTGAATACCAGGCAGGTTTCCGAAAAGGAAGATCTTGTACAGAACAAATCCTTAATCTCAAAACTATCCTCCAAATGCGCAAAACCGGACAAACAGTCATTACTTTTGTAGATTTCAGAAAAGCATATGACTCTATAGACTGTCAAACACTTTTCAATACTCTAGAAGAATTTCAAGTGGATAAAAAAACAAGAGAATTTATCAAACAAACATTAACTGGCACAACTTCAAAAGTTAAATTCCTAGGCGAAATATATGAGCCTTTTCCTGTTAACACCGGGGTCCGTCAAGGGGATGGTTTATCGCCGTTACTGTTTAACTTGGTACTTGAGAAAGTAATCAGGACCTGGGAAAAGGAAACTAAAGGAGTAACCCTTAGAAGACTACGTAAAGACAGAATTCACGTGCAATGTCTGGCCTTTGCTGATGACATAGCATTCCTTTCCAATAATAGGCATGAAGCAATTCATTCCATTGAAAAACTGCATGAAATTGCCATCAAAACGGGACTTCAGATTTCATATGAGAAAACTCAGTACATGGAAGGAGCCTCACGATACTTAGATGGACAACCTATGATAACTAAATTTGGCAAAATTGTTCAAGTGAACCAATTTAAATATTTGGGAGAAATTATTCAGCCCTCTGGTTAAACCGCGAAGCAAATAAAGAAAGAATTTCCAAATTACAGAAAACATACAGGATCACTTGGAACAGGTATAATAAAAAGTCAATATCTCGGAATGCAAAACTTAGACACTATAATATAGTGATCAAACCTGAAGCGTTATATGCCTCAGAAACCTTAAACATTGGTGGTGGATCTTTAACCAAAGACATTGAGAAACAAGAAAAGAAAATTTTACGAAAATATTTTGGCCCAGTTTGTATAGATGGAATATGGAGGAAAAAAAATCATCCCAGGAGATATATTGTCATTCTTAAAAAAATTCTCATACTTTTCTGAAAAGACGATTGAAACTTTATGGACACATTATCAGAATGAACACTAATAGGCTAACTAAAAGAATTTTCAACCTGGCCCTTTCGTCTAAAACCAAGAACAGCTGGCTTCGTGAAATTGAAACAGATCTCCAGGAAATCAACATCTCAGAAGACATTGTAGAGGACAGTTGTAAATTCAGAACCAAAATCGACAATCACCACTTTGAAGACAAACCCAACACCAGAGCTACTATAACTTGGACAGAAGAACGAAGGAAGAAGTTCAGCGAGAGGATGAAGAGATTTTGGGAGGAAAAGAAGGCCAACACATCAGCTAAGCAAGTTCAACCGTGCTCCTGAGTAGGGCATAACGATGTAAATAATGATAATAATAATAATAATAATAATAATAATAATAATAATAATAATAATAATAATAATAATAATAATAATAATAATAATACGACGTTTGTTACTGGGTTGCATGCCTTGTGAAGTGATGCTGATTGGTCGGTTTGGTTATCTTCTCGGCATTGCAATTGTGCTGCTTTCTAGCTGTGAAAGCGGAACTCTTCTTAAAAGTGTCTGAAGCTGAATATTTTGGGTAGCAATACTAAATGCGTCATCGGATGTCTTTAATTGAACAACAACAATAACATGTAGAGTGTTAATACTTTTGTCCTCCTGCTGCCACTTTTCCTACTCCGTGGTCGAGTCATGGGTGCGAACTGTGTCGCACATGTGGACTTGGCCCTGTTCTACGACGGATGCCCTTTCTGAAGCCAAAACTATTCGAGGCATGTGTTTCTATGGTGATTGGTAGTGTGATAGTTTATGTATGATGAGATACATATTGAGACAACCGCGAACACCCAGTCTGTGGGAAGTGGGAATTAACTACACGTGGCTAAAATCTTCTATCTGGTCTAGTATCGAACTCGGATCCTTTTAACTGACGCTTATCATTCAGCCAAGGAGACTATTATCCGCACTTCAAAAAACGTTTCTCTTCTGTGATCAAACGCGAGCACTTCGAATCATGAATTAGATTCTTTACTTCTGATCCACCGAGCTCGATAACTGCAGTCGCTTAAGTGCGGCCAGTATCCGGTAATCGGGAGATAGTGGGTTCGAGCCCCACTGTCGGCAGCCCTGAAGATAGTTTTCCGTGGTTTCCCATTTTCACACCAGGCAAATGCCGGGACTGTACCATAATTAAGGCTACGGTCGCTTCCTTCGAATTCCTAGGCCTTTCCTATCCCATCGTCGCCATAAGACATATCTGTGTCGGTGCGACGATAAAGCAAATAGCTTCTGATCCACTGTGGCAGCTAGTCCAAGTGTTATTAACATGCATGTGATTCACGCAGCCGTATGGCATGTACTAGTCATAATTTGAGAATGCAGTTCGGCCTTGACGTTCCTTGGAATTGGAATACAGATCGAGTGTTTTCATAAAATATTCAGGTGATATCATTTCCGTGGTTCTTTCTGATTCAATATTAGGGCAATGTTTGTGTGTAACGAAGAATACCGTTCTCGACGGAAGGTCTCGTCACCAGTGGCGCCCACATACATGCCCCGCCATGCTCTGTTGCAAGGCCGGACTCACTTTCGCTCATTCATACCCAAGTTTCGGCCGGCAAACGTTGCTATGTTGCTCACTTACCGTTACCTGAAAGGTTGGACCGCTGTCTCAAGGTCGTCTTCCTATAGGTTAAAGATCAACAAGTTAAAAGTTTAAAACATTATACGTCGTCGTTAATATATGCATATTTCTTTTCTGTAAGTTATCTTGATTTTCTGGCACGATTTTGCCGAGCCGTCTGCCAACCATTTTAAATGTTAATAACACATTGCCGGCTGTGTGAAATGTTCTAGTCAGGACATCAGAATGCAGTTCGGCCTTGATGTTCTTTAGAATTGGGATAAAGATCGAGAATAATAATCGTGATACCTATACGTGAGATATCATAGAGGGTAGCAAGGATAGAAGAACGGAGCTGCTGTGTTTGGCTAAGGTCGGCTTAGTCACCAACACCAAACTGGATTTATTGAACAACATTTGGGCTGAATAGCTCAGGCGGTAGGGTGCTGGTTATCTGAGTGCAAGTTGCAGGGATCAATCCTGCTTCAGTCCGTTGGTATTTGAAGATACTCAAGTACGTACGACGGAAGGATGGGAAAGGGCTAGCACTGGGAAGGGAGCGGTCATGGCCTTAATTAAGGTACAGCCCAAACATTTACCAGGTGTGAAAATGGGAAACCCACAGAAAACCATCTTCAGGGGTACTATTGGTGGGATTCGAACCCACCATTTCTCGAATGCAAACTCGTAGCTGCGCTACCCCTACCACCTGGGGGCCGGCTTTTATATGTGAAATCTTATATGTTAAAATATTAGCATTAATATGAAATCGAAGTGACTAGAAGACTTTAGAATGTGTTCTATTGAAATAATTATTCTTTCTATTTATGTACTGCTTACTCTTCGTATCTTATTGTATCTTACATGAAATGAGAGAGCGTGGATGTTGATGTTGTTTAGAATAATGAACATCAAAGATCGAGATGGCAGTGATTGGGAAATAGATGTAAGAAACAAGCAGTTGTTTTGTTTCTTAATTACAGGTTCACGAGAGAGAATTTTATGGGAGAAAAACATTAGTAGTGCTACAGTTCATTATTATTAATTATTTTACTGAAGACAGAATAAACGCCCTAAAGCATTTTTAAGCGGAAAACCGTATATTGTATATAGTAAGTCTCATTCGGATAACGAGAATATCTTTGTTACGATTTTGGATCACTGGCTTATTTTAATTGTCTGAAAATAGTTAGAAATACTATTCACTTTTAGTTTGTGAGATATAAGCAGTCCAATATATCTACTTGAACTGCGAGGAAGAAGATATCCTTGATTCTCTCTGTTTTATATGCTATCATTAGGGACATTAGACCACAAGTTAGCCAATGAGGAGACTTTTCAACGACTCATTTATATCATTATACACAGAAGGTATTTTGGAATCACTGTAAACTGTCCATTTGATTTCCATATTGCCCCTCAGAACTGGTGCACTTTTAAGGAAAATAAACTTGTCCGTAACGGTTGAGAGCATTTATTGCTGTGTTGGAAGACAGCAGGTGGTGGACTTTCGGTTAGCGTCTACTACTTTTAAGATGTACCAGTACAACTAGAAATGCACAACACTACTGCGAGACATACATACCGTGAATCGCATCATGGATATGTGGAACGACAGTAGGTACATTGCCAGTCATCGTCCTGCATCTCAAGACAATCTGTGTATCACAAACATCTTGACACACAACTCTACTTAGAGAAGACTTTCTTCACTACGCGCTAGTTACTTGCTACATGAGAATGAAATAGTAAACGCTTTTTTTTTTGCTATTTGCTCAACGTCGCACCGACACAGATAGGTCTTATGGCGATGATGGGACAGGAAACGCCTAGGAAAGGGAAGGAAGCGGCCGTAGCCTTAATTAAGGTACAGCCCCAGCAGTTGCCTGGCGTGAAAATGGGAAACCACGGAAAACCATCTTCACGGCTGCCGACAGTGGGGTTACGACCCACTATCTCCCGGATGCGAGTTCACAGCTGCGCGCTCCTAACTGCTCGACCAGCTCGCCCGGTGAGGTAGTAAATAAAGATGCTAATAAAGACATGGAAGTAATCTGGATTCCAATGACCAGACATAATGAGTTGGAGTACTTCCTTTCTTACTGATATGAATGAGTCGTTGAAGTCTCCTCATTGGCTAACTTGTGATCTCTAATGATAGCATATAAAACAGAGAGAATCAGGTATTTCTTCTTCCTCGCAATTTCTAGCACTTGATATTTTCAAGTTGATATATTGGCCTACCTATAGCTCACAAACTAAACGTGAATAGTATTTCTAACTATTTTCGGACAATTAAAATAAGCCAGTGATCCAAAATCGTAACAAAGATATTCTCGTTATCCGAACGAGACTTACTATATAAAGTATACGGTTTTCCGCTTTAATATGCTTTAGGGCGTTTATCCTGTCTTCAGTAAAATAATTAATACCGAGCTCGATAGCTGCAGTCGCTTAAGTGAGGCCAGTATCCAGTAATCGGGAGATAGTGGGTTCGAGCCCCACTGTCGGCAGCCCTGAAGATGGTTTTCCGTGGTTTCCCATTTTCACATCAGGCAAATGCCGGGGCTGTACCTTAATGAAGGCCACGGCCGCTTCCTTCCACTTCCTAGGCCTTTCCTCTCCCATCGTCGCCATAAGACCTATCTGTGTCGGTGCGACGTAAAGCAAAATAGCAAAAAAAATAATTAATAATAATGAACTAATGTTTTTCTCCCATAGAATTCTCTCTCGTGAACTTGTAATTAAGAAACAAAACAGCTGCTTGTCTCTTACATCTATTTCCCAATCACTGCCATCTCGATCTTTGATGTTCATTAATCTAAACAACATCAACATCCACGCTCTCTCACTTCATGTCCATTAACGCCGTGCGTGATCATATGATCACGCATCGCAGTGCCTTATATAATATTGTATATTTTCAAATCCTTCGGGTTTAATCTACTAATTATTGTTTTATTCTATTTGACGTACATCTGGCAACTCAGCCTGATCGATATATTATGTTATAGTTCTCAATTGGCGGCATTATTGCATTGTGAGTTGGAGTGTGCCTCTGTGAGAATCAACAATGGATGCGTGCTTCAAGAAAGTAATTGTTTTCTAGTCCTGTTCACACATATTAGCCCATGAAAACTGCACCGATACATTTTATATAAATCATATTGAATGCTGGATAATTTCCAAGAGGAAAAATGTTCTGACTAATATATTATAGGCCAAGAATTTTTAGCGTGATCGTAGGAACACGCTAGGCTCTAGCGGTGGCTTTCGATTTCATAAAATATCACACATGTAATGAGCTAGGATTTTACTAGAATATTATCAGAGGTCTCTGTTTCAAAATTTTAAAAGTTATTTCTCCTGCTCCGACTGCTATTATGTTGTTTTACGGCATATCTGTGCCCTAACCTTCGCTTCTACATCTCAATAACGGTGCTCGAAAACATACCTACGGTAGTTGCGAATGTATCAGACATTTCTATTAGTCCATAATATAGGTAAAAGTACGTTTAGACTGTAAATAGCCTGCTTTTTTTTACACATGTCCTGATTTTTGGCAGGGACATAACTCTAAAGGAAGTCCTCGATATTTTGGAGGCTGATGACAGTGAAGAGGAAACGGTGAAGGGAATATTCATCGAACCGCCTGAAGTGAACGTACCATCTGATGAAGATTCAGGTGACGAAGATGGTGGTGGTTTAGTTGACAATCTCACTGGCCGTCAACTATCCAGCAAGGCGGAAATTGTGTATACAAATAATGTACGTTTGGGAGGATGTGCAACAGATGATACTGAACAAGCAGACACTTCTGCCAAGAAGAAGAAAACAAACATTTACTCGTGGAATAAGTGTAACGTACTAAATCAAGAGAGTGTTTTTCCAGAACCCGACTACACGTTGTTTCGTGATAAATCCCCTGTGCAGTGTTTTGAAACTTTCTTTGATGGTGAAGTTATTGAACTGCTGTTGCAAGAATCAAGAAAGTACGCACTTTTTAAAAATTCCCCTGATCCTAATTTCTCGCCAGAGGAAATTAAAGTATTTATTGCTATTCTGTTGCTGTCTGGTTACAACCCTGTTCCCAGTAAACGTTCGTACTGGGAAGCAAGTGAGGACTTGCGCAATGAACTAGTTGTCAATGCTATGTGCAGAGACAGATTCTTATATATGTGTAAATTTATTCATTGTGCAGATAGCACCCAACTAGTTCCCAATGACAAGATGTGGAAATTACGCCCCCTTATGGATCTTCTGAAAAAGCGATTCGTTTCCATGTTCAGGCCTGAGCACAATCTCGATTTCGACGAATGCATGGTAAAATACTTTGGCAGGCATGGCTGCAAGCAATTTATAAGGGGGAAACCGATACGTTTCGGTTACAAAGTCTGGTGTTTGAATACATCCTCTGGATACCTTATCAATTTTGATATTTATCAAGGAAAGAATCCAAAAGGAAACTCTGAATACGAAAAGGCCTACGGTAAATGTGCAGCTCCCATGATGCTGATGTTAGATGAACTGCCAGAGGACATCAAAGTACTGCCGTTCCGCCTTTACTTTGATAACCTGTTCACAAACATGACACTTCTTCAAGAGCTGAAGCGCCGTGGCTACGGAGGGACTGGGACTATCAGAGAGAATCGTGTTCCCAAAGAATGTCCTCTTCCCACAGTAACGGAAATGAAGAAGCAGCCCCGTGGAACATTTGAGGTTGCCATGCGTGTGGAAGATGAGATTGGAATTGTAAGATGGCTTGACAATTCCGTCGTAACCATTGCATCCACGTGCTACGGCGCAGATCCTGCATCTTCCGTTTCACGTTACTCTCAAACAGAGAAGAAGAGAGTACGTGCAAGACGTCCCGCTGTTTTCGGGGCATACAATAAACACATGGGAGGAACGGACAAAATGGATGAGAACGTCTCCTACTACCGCATAGGCATACGGGGGAAGAAGTGGTGGTGGTCCCTATTTACGTGGATGCTCGATGTTACAGCACATAGTGCCTGGCAGCTTATGAGAAGATCAGGTGCTGACATCCCTCAGCTTGACTTTCGCCGCCACATCGTACAGACATATCTCAAGGCGTACAGGAATCCACAATCTGGGGCAGGACGTCCCATTGGAACGGTTCATCAAGGTCGCACCCCGAATTGTATTCGCTTAGATGGCAGAAATCATCTAGTAGCATGTGGTAATCGTCGCAGATGTGCTGGAATTAACTGTTTCAGCACTGTACGTACCTAGTGCTTGAAATGCAACGTTGGACTCTGCATTCCTGCATTTACGAAGAGTAAGTAGTACATAAATAGAAAGAATAATTATTTCAATATTATAACACATTCTAAAGTCTTCTAGTCACTTCGATTCCATATTGATGCTAATATTTTAACATATAACATTTCACATATAAAAGCCGACCCCTCTTGGTAGGGGAAGCGTGCATGCTTCATACGGTTTCGATTCCAGGCAGGATCATGGATTTTTATCTGAATCTGAGGGCTGGTTCGAGGTCCACTCTGCCTACGCGATTATAAGTGAGCAGTTATCTGACGGTAGATAGCGTCTCCGGTCCAGAAAGCGAAAGATAACAGCAGAGAGGATTCGTCGTGCCGACCACATGACACCTCGTAATCTGTAGGGCTTCGGGCTGAGCAGCGGTCGCTTGGTAGGCCATGGCCCTTCGGGGCTGTTGGGCCAAGGGTTCTTTTAACAACCTCTTATCCAGAGAATCCGGGTTCAATTTCCGTCCAGGTCAGGGATTTTAATTGGACCTGAGAGCTAGTTCGAAGTCCACTCAACCTACGTGATTACAATTGAGGACCTGTGAAGAAAACGTAATGATGCCATGTAGCGTCAGCAGGCAATAAAATGTTGGAGGTATGTGTGTTGCAGGTGAATATTTGCTTACATCCCAGGCAGTCGATGAAGCTTGGTTCGGGGACTTAGTTGCTGAGAATAACAGAAGAATAACACGATACGTCGATGGATAGTTAAATATTTTACTGTTTCAATAGCAAGCCTTAGATGATTTCAAATCTCTTAGGGCAATTTCGTGTTATTTCGAATATGTCAATCAATCAATCAATCAATCAATCAATCAATCAATCAATCAATCAATCAATCAATCAATCAATCAATCAATCAATCAATCAATCAATCAATCAATCAATCAATCAATCAATCAATCAATCAATCAATCAATCAATCAATCAATCAATCAATCAATCAATCAATCAATCAATCAATCAATCAATCAATCAATCAATCAATCAATCAATCAATCAAAACTGATCTGCATTTAGGACAGTCGCCCAGGTGGCAGATCTGTTGTTTTTCTAGCCTTTTCTTAAATGATTAAAAAGAAATTGGAAGTTTATGGAACATCTCCCTTGGTAAGTTAGTCCAATCCCTAACTCCCCTTCCAATAAACGAATATTTTTTGTTCTAATGTGACATCTTGAATTCCATCTTTATCTTCATATTGTGGTCTTTTCTACTGTTAAAGACACCACTCAAACTTATTTGTCTACTGATGCCCTTCCACGCCATCTCTCCACTTAAACTGATAAAGCGAGAAAAATTGGGCGCATTTCAGCCACAGATAAGAAAATAACCGGTGTGACCTCTTGAGGCCATTTAAAAAAGTTTGAGATCATACTGTTCCGAGTTTTCTTAAGAGGTTTGGATTATTTTATTCAAAATACGATAAAAAATTACACCTTATGTAGTTTTTTCATTTACTAGTTGTATCGCATCTTCAGGAGCCGTTAGACGACACAATAACATTTTCCGTAGAATATTTTCAACACTTCCACACATGAAGCGTGCCGCTACTTGTGAGGTAAGACGGAGGGAGCTTGCCTAACCATTGTGATGGAGAAATAGAAATGTTTTCTGTAGCTGAAGATGATATCAGAGGGTTGTATGTAACCTCCGTGATTGAACGAATAATGTTTCATTTAGAATACTATTGCGGAGCCCGAAGTATTAAGGTAAAAAGATGTAGTTAGTGAAGTAACTCAAGACGATAGCCACTTCACTGAACTGTAAAGAATTCATAACCGCATAGAGAGTCGCCTTTATCAGTGGCTCATAGTGCCTTTAATTTTATCCCCATCATGACAACCATGCCTGTTATTTCAGATGTCACTCGCAGTATTGCCAACCTGACGAAATATCCGTCAACACTGACAGAATTTCAACGTAGAGGGTGGGAAGATGATCGCTTTGACGGATGGCGAATTTTCTGGCGAAAATTATTACAAATTAATATGCTCAATAACATGAAACTATCCCTCAAACATACATACATACATTATCATTATAGACTGTTATGCCTTTCAGCGTTGTCTTTTTTTTTTTTTTGCTAGGGGCTTTACGTCGCCCCGACACAGATAGGTCTTACGGTGACGATGGGATAGGAAAGGCCTAGGAGTTGGAAGGAGACGGCCGTGGCCTTAATTAAGGTACAGCCCCAGCATTTGCCTGGTGTGAAAATGGGAAACCACGGAAAACCATTTTCAGGGCTGCCGATAGTGGGATTCGAACCTACTATCTCCCGGATGCAAGCTCACAGCCGCGCGCCTCTACGCGCACGGCCAACTCGCCCGGTAGCGTTCAGTCTGCAAGCCTCTGAGAATTTACTGAACGTCGCTACAATCCTCGATTTACAACTAGTGTTGTGGCCTCATTTAGTTCTATACCTCTTATCTGAGTCTAACCATCGTCGTCTTGGTCTCCCTCTACTTCTCTTACCCTCTATAGCAGAGTCCATTATTCTCCTAGGTAACCTATCCTCCTTCATTCGCCTCACATGACCCCACCACCGAAGCCGGATTATGCGTGCAGCTTCATCCATCGAGTTCATTTCTAAATTAGCTTTTATCTCCTCATTCCGAGTACCCTCCTGCCATTGTTCCCACCTGTTTGTACCAGCAATCATTCTTGGTACTTTCATGTCTGTTACTTCTAACTTATGAATAAGATATCCTGAGTCCACCCAGCTTTCGCTCCCGTAAAGCAAAGTTGGTCTGAAAACAGACCGATGTAAAGATAGTTTCGTCTGGGAGCTGACTTCCTTCTTACAGAATACTGCTGATCGCAACTGCGAGCTCACTGCATTAGCTTTACTACACCTTGATTCAATCTCACTTACTATATTACTATCCTGGGAGAACACACAACCTAAATACTTTCAATTATCGACCTGTTCTAGCTTTGTATCACCAATCTGACATTCAATTCTGTTGAATTTCTTACCCACTGACATCAATTTAGTCTTCGAGAGGCTAATTTTCATACCGTACTCATTGCACCTATTTTCAAGTTCCAAGATATTAGACTGCAGGCTTTCGGCACAGACTGCCATTAAGACCAAGTCGTCAGCATAGGCCAAACTGCTTACTACATTTCCACCTAACTGAATCCTTTCCTGCCATTTTATACATTTCAGCAGATCCATGTAAACTACAAACAACAAGGGTAAAGGATTACGGTTTTGTCTAACCCCTGTACGTACACTGAATCAAGAACTCATTCCACCATCAATTCTCACTGAAGCCCAATTGTCAACATAAATGCCTTTGATTGATTTTAATAATCTACCTTTAACTCCATAGTCCCCCAGTATGGCGAACATCTTTTCCCACGGTACCCTCTCATATGCTTTCTCTAGATCTACGAAACATAAACACAACT
Source organism: Anabrus simplex (assembly GCF_040414725.1). Lineage (NCBI taxonomy): Eukaryota > Metazoa > Arthropoda > Insecta > Orthoptera > Tettigoniidae > Anabrus > Anabrus simplex. The sequence goes on from NC_090265.1 coordinate 1,578,210,027, forward strand.
GCCTATTCTTCTCGTAGCATTCTTCAATTACCTGGCGCATACTGAAAATCTGATCCTACAGCCCCTCTGTGGTCTGAAACCACACTGGTTTTCATCCAACTTCCTCTCAACAACTGATCGCATCCTCCTTTCCAAGATGCCAGTGAATACTTTGCCTGGTATGCTAATCAATGAAATACCTCGATAGTTGTTGCAATCCTTCCTGTTCCCTTGCTTATAGATAGGTGCAATTACTGCCTTTGTCCAATCTGAAGGTACCTAACCAACACTCCACGCTAATTTTACTACTCTATGAAGCCATTTCATCCCTGCCTTCCCACTATACTTCACCATTTCAGGTCTAATTTCATCTATTCCTGCTGCCTTATGACAATGGAGTTTTTTTTACCATCCTTTCCACTTCCTCAAGCATAATTTCATCAACATCATTTTCCTCCTCTCCATGAGCTTGGCTGTTTGCAACACTACCATGATGATTTCCTTTTACATTGAGAAGATGTTCAAAATATTCCCTCTACCTTTCCAGTGATTCCCTCGGATCTATTTTGAGATCACCTGAATTACTCTAAACACTGTTCATTTCCTTTTTCCCTCCCTTTCTAAGATTCTTTATTACTGTCCAGAAAGGCTTCCCTGCTGCTTGACCTAGTCTTTTCAGGTTATTACCAAAATCTTCCCATGACTTCTCTTTGGATTCAACAACTATTTGTTTCGCTCTGTTTCTTTCATCTACGTACAAATCCCTGTCTGCATCGGCCCTTGTTTGGAGCCATTTCTGATAAGACTTCTTTCTACGTTTACAGGATGCTCTCACTTCATCATTCCACCAAGATGTTCGCCTTTTCCCATCTTCACACACAGTTGTCCTAGGCATTCCCTTGATGTTTCTACTACAGCATCCCTGTATGCCACCCATTCACTTTCTATATCCTGAACCTGCTTACTGTCTACTGTTCGAAACTTCTCACTAATCATATCCATGTACTTCTGTCTAATTTCCTCATCCTGGAGATTTTCTACCCTTATTCGTTTACAGACAGATTTCACTTTCTCTACCCTAGGCGTAGAAATACTTAGTTCACTACAGATCAGATAGTGGTCTGTATCATCGAAAAATCCGCGGAAAACTCGTACATTCCTAACAGATTTCCTGAATTCGAAGTCTGTTAAGATATAGTCTATTATGGATCTGCTACCTCCAGCCTCCCATGTGTAGCGGTGAATAGCCTTATACTTGAAGAATGTATTCATAACAGCTAAACCCATACTAGCACAGAAGTTCAGCAAATGCTTTCCATTCCCATTAGCTTCCATACCGCCCCCTCATTTACCAATCACCCTTTCGTATCCTTCAGTTCTGTTCCCAACTGTCGCGTTGAAATCGCCCATTAGCACTATTCTATCTTTACTGTTGACCTTGACCACAATGTCACTCAATGCTTCATAAAACTTGTCAACTTCATCCTCATCTGCACCCTCACATGGTGAATACACGGACACAATTCTTGTCCTAATTCCTCCAACTGACAAATCTACCCACATCATTCACTCATTTACGTGCCTAACTATGTTGCGTGCAATGGTATCCCTGATAAAGAGCCCTACCCCAGACTCTGCCCTTCCCTTTCTAACACCCGTCAAGAACTCTTTATAATCTCCTACCTCTTCCTCGTTATCTCCCCTTACCCGAATATCACTTACTCCTAGCACATCCAGATGCATCCTCTTTGCTGACTCAGCCAGTTCTACTCTCTTTCTCCCATAAGCCCCATTAATATAGATAGCTTCCCATCGAATTCCATTTCGTTCGCCAAGTTGTTTCCAAGGAGTCCTTCGCCTGTCAAATGGGAGTGGGACTCCGTTACTCCCATATGTCCGAGGCTTGCTTAAAATGTTCTGAGCTCGGTAAATTCATGAAGCAGGATGCTACCCTACTTGCAAATAGTCCAAGTGAGGATCTCTCCTCTAACGGGTTATGGACCAGCGGTGAATTGTATAGTCCTAGCCGCCTGAGCACAAGGAGGGCCATGACTCAGAATATGTCCGAGATGCCCACTCCCATTCCATAGCAACTGGTATCCCGACTCTCAGGACCACTTACTAGGCCACTCAGCCGTTGCTCATGGTTCACGAACTAGGACGTGACTACAGTAACCCACAAACATGAACCACAACCCCTTAAAAACAGACTTAAAATCAACACGGTTAATTACATCCTCGCTGTGCACGTCGACTTTTAGCATGTTAAGAAATGTTGTCATGATTATGTCCTATCACAAAATTAGCAAATTGGCACGATGGCAGCGTAACCCAGCAGAGGCAGTTGATTATGATGTGGAAGAATTCTTATTTTAATCGACATCGGTAAGTAAGGTAAGGTAAGGGTGTATAGGGTGTATTTTGCCCGAAGGCAGGTCCGAACCTCCGCAGAGGTGTGCCTGAGCCGGAGTTTGCGTACGGTAGGGTGGCCAGTTCCTTTCCGCTCCTCCATTCCCTTAGCCCCCACCAACAGCGCGTGGCAACCCATCCAAATCTTGACCACGCTTAATGTTGCTTAGCTTCGGAGATCTCACGGGATCCGGTGTTGCACCACGGCTACGGCCGTTGACATCGGTAAGTAAAGATGTCTTAATTTCCTTTTTATTTTTATGTAGGAACTAGTTAGGGCTAGGCCTTACTTGTTTCAAATTTCAAAGGATTTTGGATCTTCATATGACGGGGAAATATTAGGCTACTAGTTGGCATTTCCTTCCATCATCTGTTATACCCGTTGTTAACAGGTTATTATTATTTCTTCTTTTTCACAGTAGTAATACCATCGAGTGGAGATGAGTAGTATCAGGGAAGACACAGTATACGCCAATTAACTGCGGTCACTCAGTGCAATGTTTTAACAGTCTAGCCAGGATTCGTCCTGCCACAGTGCAGCCAGCGTCTCTACGCCGAGTGTTGGGCGACGGGAAATAACCTGACACCTTGAAGGAGCCAACGGCTTTGGGCGAAGGAGTACCTTTGGGAGGGTGGTGGTCCCTCAGTTGGAGGAAATGCCACTGAAAACCACTGTGCAGCGTTTGTATTCCATGTTAGGAACGGCTGCAAAAGGCGTCTGTTCCCCATGTTAGTGGTGGCCTCAAGAAACCCTGGCAGTAGGTAGAAAATTCCCTTGACGACAGGCGGAGCAACACGTCATTTGAGTTATGTTTTGTCGTATCAACATGCAGTTGACTCCTCTTAATTCGGATATAAATGCTGGAGCGTCCCATCTAAGCGACGCGCACCGTTTTCGCCCGAACGATGTGGAAAATGGACGAGGGCTACCGACGCGTCGTCGACGTTGGCTAAAGAAGCTAGACCAAAAGACATCAAATAGTATCAGACCAGACACTGTTAACATTGGGACAATGACAGGCCGAAGCCGAAAACTGGCCGTTTCTTTGAAGCAGCGGAATGTGGACATAGCTTGCGTTCAAGAAACCCGATGGGCAGGTGAAAAAATCAAGAGACATCGGAGGAGGCTGCAAGCTAATCTACAACGGTAAAAAAGTGCAAGTGGTGTAGGCGTGATTGTAAATCAGTGGATTCGCGACAGCGTATCTGAAGTAGTACGCATCAGCGACCGCCTATTGTCAATAAATATCAACTTAGAGACCAGTTTAATTCGTGTTGTGACATGCTATGTCCCACAGATTGGCTGCCTTGAAGAAGAGAAGGACAAATTTCGGAACGATCTCAAATCACACATCCAAGCCGTTGATGATAGCGAAATTCTTTTTATTGGTGGAGATCCAAAGGGACATGTTGGTCATGAAAGGGATGGATTTGAACGAAAACGTGGAGGCTATGGATATGGTTGCCGTAACTATGATCACATTCGAAACCTAGAATTTGCTGAAGCGTGGGATCTGTCTGTAAGAAACACCTTTCTTCGAAAGCGGAATTCACACCTTATCACTTACTATAGTGGAAGCCATATGCTCCAAATTGACTACTGGATGACACGACGAAAAGACCTTGCGATGGCCAAGGATACGAAAACGATACCGTATGACAGCGTTGCTCCTCAACATCGACTACTTGCACTAAATGCCGCAGTCCATATAGATTATAAATCTGTGAGGCCCAGCACGAAGATTGAACGCATTAAATGGTGGAGACTATTAGAACATCGAGCTGCCATCAAAGAAGCATTGATATAATCGATTTCAAATTATACAATGCCATCTGTGGAAGATGGCTGAAACACACTGTCTGAATCCATCAAGACATGTGCGACATCCACCCTAGGTGTCACCAAACCAATTGAGGCCTTATTGACAAGCAGACTTGGTGGTGGAATGACGATGTGCAGCAGGTAACTAGGGAAAAGAAAGTTGCTTACAAGACATGGCACCAGACACGCAACTCGGAGAATTTAGAAGGTTACCGGGCTCTTAAGTCTAGTGCCAAACGAGCTGTAGCAACTGCATAAAGTATAACATTACAAAGTCATGTATGACGAGCTGCATAAGCCTGGTAGCACGAATAGAATCTGCAAACTTTCCCGCGCTCGTGACCGCGTCACACAAGATCTAGGTCATGTTATCAACACAAATGGGATCCTCCTACAAAAGAGACATGACATACTACGTGCTGGAAGGAGTGTTTTCAGGGTACGTGCAACAAGGCGTTCCCTCATCCATCTCTACCTACAGCTGATCCCGTTCACGACCCAGTGCCCACTATCACTACGGAAGAAGTGTTCACTGCCATCAACAAAATGAAGTCTGGGAAAGCGCCTTGTGCAGATGATATCCCAGCCGAAGTATGGAATATTCTGGAAGAACAAGGTGTAGTATTTCTTACTGACTTCTTCGACGAGATTATTATGGAGGACACAATACCAGAGGCCTGGAAGATCAGTATCTCAATTCCAATTTGGAAAGGAAAAGGAGATATACAGGTTTGCTCAAAATATAGCCCAATCCACCTCTTATGCCGTACTATGAACATTTTTAAACATGTTCTTAATGCGAGATTACAAAACATCATCCCTGTTTCATCTAACCAGTGTGGCTTTGTTAAAACGCCATCCATGCACTTCGTCTATTGAAGGAAAGACACCACGAGAGAAAGAAGACAGTTCACTTGGCCTTTCTTGATTTGGAAAATACGTTCGGCAGAGTACCACATGATCTCATTTGGCTGGTAATGAGACTACACAGTGTACCTGAAGCCTATGTCAACTGGGTGAAACTTATGTAACGAAAGATCACAAGTTCAGTACGGTGTGCAGCAGGAATGTCCGATACCTTCCAAATCAATGTTGGTGTCCATCAAGGATCAGCCTTGTCCCCATTGCTCTTCGTACTCTGCACGAATGTCATCGCAAATGACATCCAGACCAGGAATCCATGGACATTATTATATGCGGACGTTGTAATGTTAGGTAACGGGACACGTGAGGACCTCGAACAGCAAGTACAAGAGCGGGAGGTGCGTCTTGAAGAATTTGGGATGAAATTAAAGAAGACGGAGTGCCTGGAATGCGATGACCAAACTGATGGCACAATCACTGTGGGTGGGGTTCAACTTAATAAAGTGACCCAGTTCAAATACCTTGGATCAAGCATCATCTCAGAAGACTGCAGTGCAATTCCTGATGTCAAGACAAGAGTCATCGTCGCATGGATGAAATGGCGCCAAGTTACTGAAGTCCTGTGTGATAAGAAAATTACATTGCATCTAAAATCTAAAGTCTACCGCACAGTGATTAGGCCGGTGGCTCTTTATGGATCTGAATGTTGGCCTACAACGTCGAAGCACGAACAGGCATTTTATGCAATAGAAATGAAGATGCTGCGGTGGTCCAATGGCTTGACTCGACTAGACCATATCAGGAACGATTCAAGATTGCCCTAATCACAGAGAAAATGCGTGAATCACGTCTGCCATGGTATGGGTATGTACTCCGTAGCAGTGAAACCTCAGTTGCAAAGACTGCCCTTCAGCTGAATGTGGAGGGTCGCCGACCGCGAGGGCGACCTCAAACACACTGGCTAGTAGGGTGAGAGATGACATGCGGCTCACTAAACTCAGCCCTCGGGACGCTATAGATCGATTGAGGTGGAGGAAACATTGAAAGAAAAATGGGAAAATGCAAAGAAGATGATGATGACTGAGTGCAATGTTATTGTTGATAAGTTTTAAAGGCCCAGGACACTGTAGGCCATCACGAACGCATACCTTTTTCTTTAAGTTGCTTTACGTCACACCGACACAGCTAGGTGCTATGGCGACGATGGGACTGGAAAGGGCTAGGAGTGGGAAGGAAGCGGCCGTGGCCTTAATTAAGGTACAGCCCCAGCATTTGCCTGGTGCGAAAATGGGAAACCACGGAAAACCATCTTCAGGGCTGCCGGCAGTGCGCTTCGAACCCACTATCTCCCGAATACTGGATACTGGCCGTACTTAAGCGGCTGCAGCTATCGAGCTCGGTGAACGCATACTTGAGTGTGTCTAAATCTGTCTGATAACTAGTGGTATTGTGGTTTCTGTTCTACAGCTGGAATTATTATAATTTGGGTAGTGTTTCTGAACTTGAAATAAAGTACTATCCGATCATTTCCATGAGAAATGTGGACTGGGCGGAGGAGAAAACCATAGTATGGGGATATAATTAAAGCTTGGTGTTACCTGTGCTTTGAAGTGAAAGAAATCACCACATCTGAGAAGTAATTCAGTAAAAGTCATCAAATTTCCTGTAACGAATACTTTCATGGGGTCCGCCTCTGTGGTGTAGGCTAGTGGTTAGCATGATTAGTGCCACCCCCGGAGGACCGGGTTCGATTCCCGGCTCTGCCACGAAATTTGAAAAGTGGTACGAGAGCTGGAACGGAGTCCACTCAGCCTCGGGAGATCAACTGAGTAGAGTGGGGGTTCGATTCCCACCTCAGCCACCCTGGAAGTGGTTTTCCGTAGTTTCCCACTTCTCTTCCAGGTAAATGCCGGGATGGTACCTAACTTAAGGCCACGGCCGCTTCCTTCCCATACCCCCACAAGGCCCCTGTTCAGCACAGCAAGTGAGGTGACCTGGACGAGATTCTGGTCATCCTCCCCAGTTGTATCCCCCGACCTAGAGTCTGAAGCTCCAGGGCACTGCTCTGTGGGATCCCTCGCTGAGTCCGAGGGAAAAACCGACCCTGGAGTGTAAACAGATGAAGAAGAGTACTTTCATGGTAATTTTTACTTGTAATCGTTACTTTTTATAAAATTTAATTTTTACTCTTAATTGACTTCTTGAAATAAAACTGTAATCGTCACATTCCAGTAAACAACGTACATGGCATGGAAGAAGAAATTGACAGTTGATTTACTTTCTCGGTTCTACGATAGCAGAACCTGTAGCCCTCACCAGTGCTGGATGGGATACTTTCTTACGTCCCCTGTATTTCCAACTACATCAGACTTTCTCTACAATGTCCATCACTTCTGGCGATCTTCTTAAAATTAAACAGAGGTATTTCTTCATGTGCTCCTATAGAGCGGTTTTTCAGCAAATGAAAAGACGTACTTTCTCCCGAAGAGGTCTAGGCTCAGCGATGGGAATTTTAAGAAGCAATTATTTTGTCAAGTAAGTAGCAAACTGTCCCCCTCCATGGTGTAGAAGTTAGTGTGATTAACTGCCAAACCCGAAAGCTCGGGTTCGATTCCCGGCTCTGCCATGAAATGTGAAGTGGTACGAGGGCTGAAACGGTGTCCACTCAGCGTCGGGAGTTCAACTGAGCCGGGATGGGGGGGGGGGGGGGTCTATTCCCTCCTCAGCCATCCTCCAAGTGGATTTCCGGGATTTCCCCAATTATCCTCCAGGCGAATGCCGGGATGGTACCTAACTTTAGGCCACGGCTGCTCCCTGCCCTCTTCCTTGTCTATCCAATCCAATCTTCCCATACTCCCCCCCCCCCCCCCAGGCCATCTGTTTTTGCTCCAACCAGTTGTAACGAAACGTCACGTACGGAATAGACGGGCTGAAAACCGCTACCATTTTAATAATATAGGTTACTTCATAGTTCATGTGTCTATTCTTTCTTTTTTTCTTAATTTGCTTACCCTCCAAGGTTAGTTTTTCCCTCGGACTCAGCGAGGGCACCCACCTCCGAGGGAAAAACCGACCCTGGAGTGTAAACATATGAAGAAGGGTACTTTCATGGTAATTTTTACTTGTAATCGTTACTTTTTATAAAATATAATTTTTACTCTTAATTGACTTATTGAATTACCGCCTCAAGGGCAGTGTCCTGGAGCTTCAGACTCTGGGTGGGGGATACAATTGGGGAGGATGACCAGTACCTCGCCCAGGCGCCCTCACCTGCTGTGTTGAACAGGGGCCTAGCAGGGGGATGGGAAGTTTGGAGGGGTTAGACAAGGAAGAAGGAAGGAAGTGGCCGTGGCCTTAAGTCACGTACCATCACGCCATTTGCCTGGAGGAGAAGTGGGAAACCACGGAAAACCACTTCCAGGATGGCTGAGGTGGGAATAGAACCCTCCTTTACCCAGTTGACCTTCCGAGGCTGAGTGGACCCCGTTCCAGCCCTCGTACCACTTTTCAAATTTTGTGGCAGAGCCGGGAATCGAACCCGGGCCTCCGGGGTTGGCAGCTAATCACACTAACCACTACACCACAGACATGTGTCTATTCACGTGTCTATTTCTCAAATAAGAAAAAAAAAAGGGAGTCTGGTTTAAGGGGGTCCCGACAAATGGGTCTGCGCTGCAACACTGTGCTGTTTCAGTTTCATATTGATTTGACATCAAGCTCGTCAATGAAAGGGTCCTTATTTGGGAAGCTGACGGAGTAGAGCATAGGCGTAGAGGTAGGTGGAGATCAACAGTATAGTAAACAATAATTCCTTGGAGTTTATTGTCTTAGAGAGAGACTTGAAGGAACAGATGCTTCATAAACGAGTGGCAAAGTGACTTCAAGTGTCAGGCACGGACTAGAGCTCTACACTAGACTTCGGTCAATGATATCCAATAGTTGAAATCATGTAAACTTGTCCCTAAAACGCAAATATAAGAAATTAAATTTTACGACAGATTTAATTAAAATAAGAAGTCATCTCCGCTGAGGCCATGAGGCTCTTGGAGGGGTGGAAGATGAAGTCTTCCACTATCCGTAACCTTGGTACTTGGTGGGGTACAGAGGTTAGCTCTGTGCCCGACCGCCTTTGCTCCCAAGAATTAACCTGTTACCCATTTTTGGTGTAGGCTGAGAGAACCTCAGGGCGATGTGCACCTCCGGAAGTCGAAATCTCGTTTCTTAAATTTTACGACTTCCTGACGGAGATTCGAACCCACGCCCTTCCGGGTGAACCGAGCACGCCTTTACCACCTCGGCCAGGCAGCCCCTAGCAGATTTTAGTACGATCCGTCATTGCTGTTCACTTGAATGGTTACTTATGAATATCACCAAACATTATGAAAACAAACAAAATCTCAATGCTACTAGCAATAATTTTGACTCATTTACCTGAATAATGCTCCGATTCCGTGGGTAACTGGTTATCTTGCTGACCTTTGGTCCAATGGGTCCCGGGTTCAATTCCTGGCCGCGCATTCATTAGTTCATTCCTCTGGCCCGGAGACTGTGTGTGTGTGTGTGCCGTCTTCAATATTAAATTTGTCCTAGGTAAATGAAATGGCGCATGGCTTTTAGTGCCGGGAGTGTCGGAGGACATGTTCGGTTCGCCAGGTGCAGGTCTTTTGATTTCACGCCCGTAGGTGACCTGCGCGTTGTGATGAGGATGAAATGATGATGAAGACGACAAATACACCCAACCCCCGTGCAGCGAAATTAACCAATGATGGTTAAAATTTCTGACCCAGCCGGGAATCGAACCCGGGACCCCTGTGACCAAAGGCCAGCACGCTAACCATTTAGCCATGGAACCGGACTGTCCCAGCTAGATGCGATCGCACAGGTCACCCATCGGCATCGAATTACTATGTCCGACTCGTTGGCTGAATGGTCAGCGTACTGACATTCGGTTTAGAGGGTCCAGGTTTCGATTCCCAGTCAGGTCGGGGATTTTTACCTTCATTGGTTAATTCCAGTGGCTCGACGTCTGGGTGTTTGTGCTGTCTCCAACATACCTGCAACTCACACACCACACATAAAACTATCCTCCACCGCAATAACACGCAATTACCTACACATGGCAGATGCCGCCCACCCTCATCGGAGGATCTTCCTTACAAGGGCTGCAACTGGCTAGAAATAGCTGCACGAAATTATTATTATTATCATCAAATTATTATTCTTATTCTTCTTATTGTTATTATTTCCGATGACGCCTGCTAAGGACTACGTGCCAATTTCAACTCAATTCTTCATACTTTGTTTTCTCTTCCGTTCCTTCCAATATTCTGTCATCTTTACACTGTGCTGTTTCTTTCTGTCCTCGGACCACTTCGCACCAGGATTCTTGTTAAATTTTCCTTGGAATCCTTCCATACTTACTACCCTCTTTCTGAAAATCTTTTGGTCCATAGTTCCTTCTTGTCTTATATTATTTCTTCCTAAATCATTCTTTACATCTTGAATCCAGCTAGTTGTTGCCTTTTTGCCACAAAGGTACTTAAAAATCCTTTGTGTTAATTGGGATTCATCAATTCTGTAAATATGTCCAAAAAATTGCAATCTCTAATGGTTTCTGTTATGTTTTCTATGTTCCTGTATATTTCATCATTAGATCTTAATCTCATACTTCTGTTGTTTCACAGGGCCTAAGATTTTCCCCATGATTCTCCTTTCTAGTACCTCTTCTTCTTTTTTATCTGTTTACCTTCCAGGGTCGGTTTTTCCCTCGGAATCAGCGAGGGATCCCACCTCTACCACCTCAAGAGCAGTGTCCTGGAGTTTCAGACTCTGGGTCGGGGGATACAACTGGGGAGGTTGACCAGTACCTCGCCCAGACAGCCTCACCTGCTGTGCTGAACAGGGGCCTTGCGGGGGGGGATGAGAAGATTGAAAGGGATAGACAAGGAAGAGGGATGGAAGCGGCCGTGGCCTTAAGTTAGGTACCATCCCGGCATTTACCTGGAGGAGAAGTGGGAAACCACGGAAAACCACTTCCAGGATGGCTAAGCTGGGAATCGAACTCATCTCTACTCAGTTGACCTCCCGAGGCTGAGTGGACCCCGTTCTAGCCCTCGCACCACTTTCCAAATTTCGTGGTAGAGCCGGGAATCGAACCCGGCCCTCCGGGGATGGCAGCTAATCACACTAACCACACACCAGAGAGGCGGCTTTTTTCTTGCGTTGGGTGTATTGTTATTATTATTATTATTATTATTATTATTATTATTATTATTATTATCCTGAGCTGAACGTTTCATTTCTACGTTACTGCTACATCCTACATCTACTCTAATCTGTTTGTCATATTTATACCTTGGTCCACCCCTACCGTTGTTAGGGCTACACTTCCCTCAAGAACTAACTGAACAAGTCCTCGGTGTCTTACGATGTGTTCTGTCATTCTCCGGTCCGGCTACGTGGCTAGATGGTTAGTGTTCTGGCGTTTGGTACAGAGGGTCCTGGGTTCGATTCCCGGCCGGGTCGGGGATTTTAACCTTTAATTGTCTGTCTCTGGGGCTGGGTGTTTTTGATGTGTTTAATATTAGAAATCATTTTAGGCAGGGCCCCGTCCTCACAGAGATGCAATATCAATCAATCAATACTGATCTCCATTTAGGGCAGCCGCCCAGGTGGCAGATTCCCTATCTGTTGCTTTCCTAGCCTTTTCCTAAATGATTTCAAAGAAATTGGAAATTAATTGAACATCTCCCTTGGTAAGTTATTCCAATCCCTAACTCCCCTTCCTATAAATGAATATTTGCCCCAGTTTGTCCTCTTGAATTCCAACTTTATCTTCATATTGTGATCTTTCCTACTTTTATAAACGCCATTCAACCTTATTCGTCTACTAATGTCATTCCACGCCATCTCTCCGATGACAGCTCGGAACATACCACTTAGTCGAGCAGCTCTTCTTCTTTCTCTCAATTCTTCCCAACCCAAACATTGCAACATTTTTGTAACGCTACTCTTTTGTCGGAAATCACCCAGAACAAATCGAGCTGCTTTTCTTTGGATTTTTTCCAGTTCTTGAATCAGGTAATCCTGGTGAGGGTCCCATACACTGGAACCATACTCTAGTTGGGGTCTTACCAGAGACTTCTATGCCCTCTCCTTTACATCCTTACTACAACCCCTAAACACCCTCATAACCATGTGCAGAGATCAGTACCCTTTATTTACAATCTCATTTATGTGATTACCCCAATGAAGATCTTTCCTTATATTAACACCTAGATACTTACAATGATCCCCAAAAGGAACTTTCACCCCATCAACGCAGTAATTAAAACTGAGAGGACTTTTCCTATTTGTGAAACTCACAACCTGACTTTTAACCCCGTTTATCAACATACCATTGCCTGCTGTCCATCTCACAACATTTTCGAGGTCACGTTGCAGTTGCTCACAATCTTGTAACTTATTTATCACTCTATAGAGAATAACATCATCCGCAAAAAGCATTACCTCCGATTCCACTCCTTTACTCATATCATTTATATATATAAGAAAACATAAAGGTCCAATAATACTGCCTTGAGGAATTCCCCTCTTAATTATTACAGGGTCAGATAAAGTTTCGCCTACTCTAATTCTCTGAGATCTATTTTCTAGAAATATAGCAACCCATTCAGTCACTCTTTTGTTTAGTCCAATTGCACTCATTTTTGCCAGTAGTCTCCCATGATCCACCCTATCAAATGCTTTAGACAGGTCAATCGCGATACAGTCCATTTGACCTCCAGAATCCAAGATATCTGCTATATCTTGCTGGAATCCTACAAGTTGAGCTTCAGTGGAATAGCCCTTCCTAAAACCGAATTGCCTTCTATCGAACCAGTTATTAATTTCACAAACATGTCTAATATAATCAGAAAGAATGCCTTCCCAAAGCTTACATACAATGCATGTCAAACTTACTGGCCTGTAATTTTCAGCTTTATGTCTATCACCCTTTCCTTTATACACCGGGGCTACTATAGCAACTCTCCATTCATCTGGTATAGCTCCTCCGACCAAACAATAATCAAATAAGTACTTCAGATATGGTACTATATCCCAACCCATTGTCTTTAGTATATCCCCAGAAATCTGATCAATTCTAGCCACTTTTCTAGTTTTCAACTTTTGTATCTTATTGTAAATGTCATTGTCATCATACGTAAATTTTATTACTTCTTTGGCCTTAGTCTCCTCCTCTATCTCGACATCATCCTTGTAACCAACAATCTTTACATACTGCTGACTGAATACTTCTGCCTTTTGAAGATCATCACATACACACTCCCCTTGTTCATTAATTATTCCTGGAATGTCCTTCTTGGAACCTGTTTCTGCCTTAAAACACCTATACATACCCTTCCATTTTTCACTAAAATTCGTATGACTGCCAATTATGCTTGCCATCATGTTATCCTTAGCTGCCTTCTTTGCTAGATTCAATTTTCTAGTAAGTTCCTTCAATTTCTCCTTACTTCCACAGCCATTTCTAACTCTATTTCTTTCCAGTCTGCATCTCCTTCTTAGTCTCTTTATTTCTCTATTATAATAAGGTGGGTCTTTACCATTCCTTACCACCCTTAATGGTACAAACCTGTTTTTGCATTCCTCAACAATTTCTTTAAACCCATCCCAGAGTCTGTTTACATTTTTATTTACCGTTTTCCACCGATCATAGCTACTTTTTAGAAACTGCCTCATGCTTGCTTTATCAGCCATATGGTACTGCCTAACAGTCCTACTTTTAAGACCTTCCTTTCTATCGCATTTATTTTTAACTACCACAAAAACAGCTTCATGATCACTAATACCATCTATTACTTCAGTTTTCCTATAGAGCTCATCTGGTTTTATCAGCACCACATCCAGGATATTTTTCCCTCTGGTTGGTTCCATCACTTTCTGAATCAGCTGTCCTTCCCATATTAACTTATTTGCCATTTGTTGGTCATGCTTCCTGTCGTTCGCATTTCCTTCCCAATTGACATCTGGCAAATTCATATCTCCCGCTACAATCACCTTTCTTTCCATGTCGTTTCCCACATAGCTGACTATCCTATCAAATAATTCCGAATCCGCGTCAGTGCTACCCTTTCCCGATCTGTACGCTCCAAATATATCAAGTTGCCTAATATCTTTAGAAATGAGCCTTACACCTAGAATTTCATGTGTCTCATCTTTAACTTTTTCGTAGCTTACAAATTCTTCTTTCACCAGAATGAACACTCCGCCTCCCACCCTTCCTATCCTATCTCTACGATACACACTCCAGTGCCGTGAGAAAATTTCTGCATCCATTATATCATTTCTTAGCCTAGAGGCCATCTATTAGCAAAGGACCTGTACCAGGTCTCTCCGGAGGCCATACGCCATTATTTATTTATCATTCGATCTCTTCTTGAGGTCATATTTCACCAATTCGTTTCGGTATCTCTGCATTCGTGAATCGAGCTATCCATCTCACCGTCAGGATTCTTCTTTAACACCACATATCAAAATCTTCTATTTTTTTTTCTTTCTGAGCTAGTTATCGTCCGTGTTTCACTTCCGTACAACGAGATGCTCCAGACGAAAGTCTTCAAAAGAACTTTAAAATTCCTGTATCAGTGTTCGAACTGAACAAATTTCTTAAGAAAGGCCTTCCTTGCTTGTGCTAGTCTGCATTTTATGTCCTCCTCACTTCTGCCGTCGTTGGTTATTCTATTTCCCAAGAAGTATTCATCTATTCTTTAAGTCTTAATTTCCTACTGTAATATTTCCTACATCATCTTCGTTCGACTGCATAACTTTTGTTTTGATTTACTTCTTTTCATCTCGTACTTCTTCTCGACTTTCTCCACGACTTTTTTCAACAGCATTCAGCAATTTCTCCAGATCATCTCCAGACTCAGTACGTGAGTACATTTGTCGTGAAACTCAAGATATAATGCCACACTAATCAGGGTATTAAATACATTATAATTACATTCTATTATTATTTTTTCCTTCGACACAGCGAGGAATCCCATTTCTGCCGCCTCAATGGCAGTGTCCTCGAGCGTGAGACGTTGAGATGGGGATACAACTGGGGAGGAGGACCACTACCTCGTCCAGTCGGCCTCACTGAGAATAGGAAGTTTGGAAGGGGTAAACACGGAAGAGGGTAGAAAGCGGCCGTGGCCTTAAATTAGGTGCCATCCCGGCATTTGACTGGAGGAGAAGTAGAAAACCACGGAAAATCACTTTGAGGATATCTGAGGTGGGAATCGAACCCCCGTGTACTCAGTTGACCTCCCGAGGCTGAGTGGACACCGTTCCAACCCTAGTACCACTTTTCAAATGTTATCCCAGAGTCGGGAATCGAACTCGGGCCTGTGGGGTTGGCAGATAATCACACTAACCACTACACCACAGAGGCGAACTACAATTCTACTTACCTGTCGTTATCCAAATATCCTAAAATGATATAAAATATAATCAGTTACCGGTACACTTCGAAATGTAGTGACTTTATAACCGGCTCCATGGGGCCCCGGGTTCTATTCCCGGCATGGAGGGGAGTTTTAACCATAATTAGTTAATTCTGCCGTGTCGTATTCATCATCATTTCATCCTCATCACGACGCGTAGGTCGCCTACGTGCGTCATTTCAAAAGACCTGCACCTGGTAAGCCGAACTTGTCCTCGGACACTCAGGGCACTAAAAGCAACACTCCACTTCATTTTTAGTGACTTTATGATTCGACATTGTGAATGCTGGTGACAGTTCAACCTGTCGCAAATTAGAAAGAATGTTGACGACATATGACTAAAAATACTACTACAAGAAGTTATATTGGTCTCTTCACTGTATGGGTGGCAACGCGAATACACACAAGAGTTAGAAAATAACTGTGCAATCATACATACTAGCTTCAGTAGTAATGAGGGAGATACCGTAAGGTTTCTCCCTCGGGGACCCAATGTCTGGTGAAACCAACTATAGTTTGGGACTCACTTATGCCGGCTGCTCCAAAATGTGACAGGGGAGTAGGAGGGGTGGATTTTCACTACAAATGTTTACAATACCACTTCGGCGATGAGATAAGTTGACTCTCTCCGTTAATGCTAACATAGGATATAGGCTATCAGGCGTCTAACGAGGAGTGAGGGGAGCTACTTGTTTTAAACGGTGTAACACATTTCTTTTACCTCAGTGTGTCCGGCTCCACGGTTCAATTTATTAACATGCAGGTCTTTTGAACCATGGGGTACCGGGTTCGATTCCCGATCAGATCTGTTCCTTTAACCCTACTTGGCTATTTCCTCTGGCTTGGAGACGGGGAGTACGAACCGTCTTCAACGTTAGAAATTATCTTTATAGACATGCAAGTAGCCTATAGGAAACAGTTCGAAGTACCTGTACCAGACCTCTTCGGAGGTCTCACGCCATTATTATTACTCTAGTATGAGCGATGCAGTCATGTCTTCATAGAACGCTAGTGAATTGTTTTATCAGTAATGTTGCTGTTGTCCATGTGTAGTCACAGAGATAAGCTGTTTTGGCGTGGTAACGTTTCAGTCCACCTTAAAGTTGGCGTTATAAAAATCTGCTTATCACAGGCTGTTTCTGGCAAACTACAAGTCATGCATTCGATATTCTGTTATCGCTAGGTAATTAAAAGCTTCAGATGAATGGTACATCAATGCAACCTCTCTCCGCGCGGGCCTCGTGCTTTCATCGCTCCATCTTAATTTGGCGCTCTCAGTACATTTTGGGACACCGTAGCGAGTGAACGCGTCGACCGACTTAAAGGATTTTGTTTGCAAATGGACGGGATAACAAATGTAGATGACATTATAGCTCATAAGTACAGTTTGTGAACAAGTGACTGTTGATATTTAATAGTAATTTTCCCCATCATGCGGGGTACCGTTAGAAAGTTCTCCGTAAGATCGAAATGACAGTACCACAATGAATAGGGAATCGTATGCCCAACACAACGGTACCATTATGGTAGATGCAGGACAGAAGTTAAATGGTGTAAATTACTTAATGTATTGAAACATAATATACCCGGGCTATATAATTAGTCATCCGTGTCACTAGGCGACCAGCCAAGAAAGTTAGTTCGCAATAAATAAGATCAATAATAATGACATAACAGCCGAAAATATTTATTTATTTATTTATTTATTTATTTATTTATTTATTTATTTATTTACTGAAGTGACAGTTGCCCACTACGATGCTAATCGTCTCTCACTGTTGTTATCATCGGCCACTTGTGAATAAAGTTGTATTGCATTTTCTATCTGCCTTTTCTTCCATTTCACATTAAGTCAGATTTGCGTCGGGCGACGTCGTCATGAAAGCCAAGTGGAACAGTCCCTCCCCTATGGTGTTTTGTTTTCCTGCTGTGTGAGCGGAGCTGTAGTTCCTTTTAGAGATGACATCCCTCAATGAATTCACGTGATGTGATCCCTTCTGAGCAGAACGGTCATACAGTGTTCTAAAATTCTATAAAGAAAGGTCTCCAACGTTTAAGAAAGGACTGCTTAAGTTGTAGGTGGAGGTGATAAGACACTGTGTTACACAGCTAGGCAATGTGAAAAGGCTACTAAGAACGGAAGCCACATTCTAACTCAGGTAAACGTTGACCACGTGTGAAGAAGACGATTTTGAAAATAAAAAGTGTTGTGCGCCTATATTTCTTCGGTAATGATGCACGGAGAGAAATTCCTACTGGCGCGGTGACACATTAATGGAGCAGGAACTCGAAAGGAATGTGATTGATGCTGGTTTGGAAGCGGTGATGAAAGTTAACTTCGGGGTTGTAGCAGCCAGCGACTATGACGTGGTTCGACAGAAACGGCTTAAGAGTTAACCGATACGGCGGACGAAGATTTTGACACAGGATCATCTACTTCAGATGCTGAACGTTAATGGATTACTATAGCTTGTGTCTGCTTGCAGTTATAGATTGCAATAATGGTATCAGCAACATAATAGAATGCGATCTGTATTCCTAGCCTGCTAACAATATGCTTTGACAAGGGTGTACGAACTGGTTCCATTTCTTCGTGAACTGCTCCAGCACCTGCTCTTCACATGTCAACAAACTTCAACGCTCTTACTTGCTAGCGGTAATGATTGATTGGTCAGGTAATATCAGGATATACATGGGGTTCACTTTAACATGCATGCCACCCTGCCAGTCTAGTGGCAACCTGCTGTCTGTTAAAACCTATAGCAATTGCAGAGATGAAATATTCTTATTATTCTTCTTCAAACTTTCTGAGAATGCAGTAACTTAGTGGGTGTGACCTGGTGTCGAGCTCCTGATGTTTATGTACATTTGGTTGCTTCACGTTCACTTCGTGATCTCCTACGTTAGAAGGCAATTCTTGCATTCGGGAGATAGTGGGCTCGAACCTCGCTGTCGGCAACCCTGAAGATGGTTTTTCCGTGGTTTCCATGTTCACGTCAGGCAAATACTGGGGCTGTACCTTAAATAACGCCACGGTATTTTCCTCCTCCCCCCCCCACACCCATTTTAAGGGCCTTTGTGATAGTAAGTGTTATCCAATAGTATTCATGAGAATAAATTTAATGATATTTGATACATGTATTTTTCATCAGATTTGTTTACATGGTCTCTAGGGAATAGCTTTACAGGGTAACTTTCGTACCGAGCTCGATAGCTGCAGTCGCTTAAGTGCGGCCAGTATCCAGTAATCGGGAGATAGTGGGTTCGAGCCCCACTGTCGGCAGTCCTGAAGATGGTTTTCCGTGGTTTCACATTTTCACACCAGGCAAAGGCCGGGGCTGTACCTGAATTAAAGGCACGGCCGCTTCCTCCCAATTCCTAGGCCTTTCCTATCCCATCGTCGCCGTAAGACATATCTGTGTCGGTGCGACGTAAAGCAAATAGCAAGTAACTTTCGTAGGTATTTAGGTTACAGGAAATAGCAAAAAATGTGATGACATTTGT
The DNA here is from genome assembly GCF_040414725.1 of Anabrus simplex. Lineage (NCBI taxonomy): Eukaryota > Metazoa > Arthropoda > Insecta > Orthoptera > Tettigoniidae > Anabrus > Anabrus simplex. The sequence goes on from NC_090265.1 coordinate 1,578,229,095, forward strand.
GTGTAGACTATGACAGTTCACTCCTTTCGCCGCTGCCTGATTAGAAACCTCCAACAATTGTGGGAAAACTTACAGCGTGCTATTTGCGTGCGATAAAATCACATATCAAAACTGACGGAATTTTAACGTAGATGGTAGGAAGAAAATCGCTTTGACGGATGACGAATTTTCTGTCGGAGATTCTTACGAATCAGTTTATCGCTTCCTTCACACTCCTAGTCGTCCCATACCATCGTCGCTATATGACCTAACTGTGTCGGTGCGACGTAAAGCAACTTGCAAAAAAAAAAAAAAAAAAAAGGTCATCCAGCCGTAAAACAGGGTCAAATCCACATGTGCGGCACAGTTCGCACCCGCAGCCACACAGGTGTGGGAAAAGTGGTAGAAGAAGAAGATACTCATTTTAAAAACTCACCCACATTCTTATTCCTTTCACCCCCTTAAGTGGATTTTCCAAACAAAGTGTGTTCATTTATTTATAAGGAGATTCCACGTACAAATTTTAAAGTCTGTAACATATTCAGTTTCTGAGATATGTTTATCCTCATATAAATAATTCAACTCCTTACTCACTTCTTTTTACCAACCCCCCTCCCCCCCCCGCTTAAGTGGATTTTCTGAAAACAAAAATTTGTGTTCTTTTATTTTTACAGAAGATTCCAAATACAAATTTTCATGTCTGTAACATGTTAGTTTTTTGTGACATATTGTAGATAATTTCGCTGCTGTAGAATCCTGGAGCTGACATTTTCATGGTTTCGGCAGTTCATTTCTTTTTTTTTTTTTTGTTTTTTTTTTTTGCTAGGGGCTTTACGTCGCACCGACACAGATAGGTCTTATGGCGACGATGGGACAGGAAAGGCCTAGGAGTTGGAAGGAAGCGGCCGTGGCCTTAATTAAGGTACAGCCCCAGCATTTGCCTGGTGTGAAAATGGGAAACCACGGAAAACCATTTTCAGGGCTGCCGATAGTGGGATTCGAACCTACTATCTCCCGGATGCAAGCTCACAGCCGCGCGCCTCTACGCGCACGGCCAACTCGCCCGGTAGTTCATTTCTTTATCCGATTCCTAGAGCAGGGGTAGTGTGGTGCCAATATCTCCATAACGTTTGATTTTAGAGCCTTGAAACATGGTTTTCGGGCCCGTAAAGTTTACCGAGTTTTGTTATTTGCGTCAAGGGGCTGAAATTGAGCTTTATCTCGTATTTGTACGACAAATTCGTTATTTTGCCTACATTAGCCTATTATTTTTATATCTCTCGCCCCGTGCCCCCCTCCCTAGAATTGTTTTGAAAATAAAATACAGCTCATGTTACTCACGGATAACGGATATTTACGTTAGAAAAATAATTTTTAGAATCGGTGCAGTAGTTCCTGGGATTAGCCGTTACATACAAAGAAACTTTACATCTTTATAGATATCGGCGAAGCGAAACGATTAAAAATTTCGGCGACTATAGGTAAATCTGCAATTTCAACCAAACTTGTTACGCATATGATTTAATACTCTCTGGAGAGAAATACTGTGGGGGTAAGACACACCGAGCACCTGTAGGGGTGGAGTGGGGAAGGAGTGAGGGACATGCAACTGTAATATAGTGTGGAATTCATAGTTTTTGGGGTGCGTGTGTGATAAGAGGTGAAAAAGAAAATTTCCGTCCTAAATAACACGTGATGTGTATGTGTTCTAGAATAGGTCTCAACCAAACTTTGTACTTACTATCTGGAGCAGAATATTGTGGGCAGTACATGGAGCAATTTTATATTAAGACACGTTATTTGAATTATTTATAACGAAAGCTGCGGAGCAGGACGATCCTCTACTTCTATTTAAAAAGAGTAAAATAATTTAAAAGTTGTGAAAATAATTGTGCAATCTGTGAAATATTTGTAGTTTAAGACGTTTATCCAAGAAGCGTTATTAAAATACGTTTATAAATCTTTTGACTTAAATGTTCTAAATGATCCGCATCTGACTCCCTGACTCACGGGCCTACCAGATGTCTTAGCCACTTCTACTGGCTTCCTCTGGCTTGAGAACTGAGTTATTGTGTTTGTCTCTACACTCACAACGCGCCACATTTTTAACCTTCACAGGAGCACGAAGCAGTTGAGTATATCTCTTTCTATATAAGGTTGGCGAACTGAGCCAAATCCACAAATGCGACATATCTCGTGCTCACGAACCCATCGAGATGTATCTGCGGCAGAAGATGAATAATTTTGTATCATCCGCCTGTTCTTATTTCTTGAAGGATGCAGTTTTTTCTGCGTCTTTACTGGCGCACACCGAAGTAAGATGTCACTGAATCTCAATCTCATTATAAAAAATAATGCTCCTAGAAAGAAACCACTCAAACCACATCACACCACCAACCACCACAGAAACACGCAATTAAGAATATTCCCTCTACATAGGGTTTGGCATCAGGAAAGGCATCCGGGCGTAATACTAGGCCAAATCCACACGAATTGCCAACCATAAGGAATTGGAAAAAAGGGCAGGAAAAAGAAGAATAAGCGGATGTAGGAGGAGGGGGAGGAGGATTGTAACTATGTACAGTACGTGACTGCCAAGCATAAGGACATGTAAGAGATATCCGTTGTTTCGGGCAACGAGTGTGAGGAATCTATCTGTACTGAACATAAACTAAGACAACCTTTAGAGTTACATCATAGGTATGGTATGTTTTCCAGTAATCTAATGCGAACACGTCCAAACTTGTGACTCATCTCACAGTTCCGGTTCACCACAAGGTGTGGAGGGAATGATTTCATCATAACTTTAAATTGTATTCATTCATTTCACTTTGTTCACTCTCGTGAATTCAGGCTTCAAATAAAAAACGGCGAGCAAACTGATTTTAATTATGAAGTTACGGTGTAACACGCGATCAATTCTTGAGATCACTGAGCTAGTTGGTTGCATGGTACAGACCGCGTAGCTGTAAGCTTGTAATCGATAGGTAGTGCATTCGAACCCCACACTTCACAGCCAAAAAATGGCTATAAGCTTGCATTCGGGAGATAGTGGGTGCGAACCCCACTGTCGGCATCCCTGAAGATGGTTTTCCGTGGTTTACCATGTTCACACCAGAGGTTGTACATTAATTAAGGACACGGTCACCTCCTTCCTACTTCTAGGCTCCTAGCTATTTTCTATCCCATCGTCGCCATTAGACCTACACTATCTGTGTCAGTGCTACGTAAAAAATAAACCCTTAATTAAGACTACGATCATTGCCTTCTCTTTCCTATCACACCTCCTCGGAAAACTTACCCGGGTTAGTGCGGCGTTTCATTTTTCACAATTAAATTGCATTTAAACCACTGGCAAAGGAAAAGATCGGCCGAATGCCTTTCTTTCGTATCATATTTTCTTTGCGGACATCGTTTTTACCAAGAATCTTAAGAGCATAACTTTAGAAATAACATCCTTTTATCTTCAATATAGACTGTTGTACATTTCAGTGTATGAAATAAGCAAAAAATATGAGAATTAAATATTGTATATAAGAGTCTAAGACCACGCTGTGGTGATGGTGGTTATATTTGGGTGGCATTAAACAGAAAAGAACCAACCCTGAAAATGATAATGAGTTAGCAGTATTTTTGAGTGTAGTTAACCATCGCCTGTCCTTAGCAAAAAAAAAAAAAGTACTAAATCCATTCATTATTAAGTAACGTTTTTGTCAGAATTATTCTTTTCTTTCTTTCTGTCTTTCTTTCTTCCTTAATCTGCTTACTCTCCAGGGTTGGTTTTTCCCTCGGACTCAGCGAGGGATCCCACCTCTACCGCCTCAAGGGCAGTATCCTGGAGCGTGAGACATTGGGTCGGGGGATACAACTGGGGAGGATGACCAGTACGTCGCCCAGGCGGCCTTACCTGCTATGCTGAACAGGGGCCTTGGTGAGGGATGGGAAGATTGGAAAGGATATGCAAAGAAGAGGAAAGGAAGCAGCCGTGGTCTTAAGTTAGGTACCATCCTGGCATTTGCCTGCAGGAGATGTGGGAAACCACGGAAAACCACTTCCAGGATGGCTGAGGTGGGAATTGAACCCACCTCTACTCAGTTGACCTCCCGAGGCTGAGTGGACCCCGTTCCAGCCCTCGTACGTTTTCAAATTTCGTGGCAGAGCCGGGAATCGAACCCGGACCTCCAGGGGTGGCAGCTAATCACACTAACCACTACATCACAGAGGCGGACCAGAATTATTCTTTCGATATGAAAAGCAGCAACTTCATTTCAGGAGAAAGTCACTACTTTCAGTTTTGTAGAAGATTGACGCATTTATATTCAACCACTGGCCAGTGGTTCCTTAAATAGACTATCTTTATTCATTTAACTTCACTACAAAGAACCGACTCGTTGGCTGAATGGTCAGCGTACTGGCCTTCGGTTCAGAGGGTCCCGGGTTCGATTCCCGGCCGGGTCGGGGATTTTAACCTTCATTGGTTAATTCCAATGGCCCGGGGGCTGGGTGTTTGTTCTGTCCCCAACATCCCTGCAACTCACACACCACACATAACACTATCCTCCACCACAATAACACGCAGTTACCTACACATGGCAGATGCCGCCTACCCTCATCGGAGGGTCTGCCTTACAAGGGCTGCACTCGGCTAGTAATAGCCACACGAAATTATTATTATTACTACAAAGAAGGATTTGGTTTAACTGCGACTTCTGTTTTCTCAGAACGTACTCAATGATGGTTCGTTCCTTTCTGATAAATAATGTCCAGTTGCATTGAGGGGGAATACAAGGAGCAAAAGTCTCTCTTAATAGTAATCATAAGCTAAAACGGAAGAGCTCCAACATTGCGAAGGATGAAGGTATAGCCAAAAGAAACTGATGAACCATGAAACCGAAAGACTTTGTACCATCGAGGTCGGAAGAGAACAAGAGTTGGATCGGAAAGATCCGAGGAACCCAGTACAGGTAATTGGAAACATTATTAGGCTCAGCGACGGGTTCCATGCTAGCTAGAACACGCCAGAAGCTGAGAGCCGCTAAGGAAGATCTATACAAACGTGTTTACAGCATCATAATAACTCATTTAACTCTCAGTTGGTATCCTACGTCCGTGAGACCAAAATTTCCCACGACCATTATCTTTCCTTCTTGGATCCTGCTGAATGTATAGTTATAGACGTCAGAAAAAAATAGTAGGGACCCTGCTAGTAAGTACAATTGTGCATTCTAACCAAAATGGATTATGGACATCCAAATGTAAATTTACGTTTTGAGCTTTCGAATAGTTTTTGTTTCTTTCACTGATTCTAAACCCCCATAGCACTACAGCCCTTGAAGGGCCTTGGCCTACCAAACGACCGAAGCTCAGCCCGAAGGTCTGCAGATTGCGAGGTGTCGTGTGGTCAGCACGACGAATGATCTCGGCCGTTAATCTAGGCTTTCGAGACCGGGGCCGCTATCTCACCGTCAGATAGGTCCTCAATTCTAATCACGTAGGCTGAGTGGACCTCGAACCAGCCCTCAGGTCCAGGTAAAAATCCCTGACCTGGCCGGGAATCGAACCCGGAGCCTCCGGGTAAGAGGCAGGCACGCTATCCCTACACCACGGGGCCGGCTTCGCTCATTCTAGTTTCTTAAAAATGTGATATTGACATAGTAGAGAAATGATGATGATGCTGTTAATCAATATTGAATTTTCACGATCGCATTGTAATCGAAACTGACTTTCAACTTATTAGGTCGTGTTACATACATTTAGTACGTGTTGAAGAGATATTAAGTACAGAACAAAAATGGCCAACCGGACACCATTAGGATCCGAACCCACAACCTCCCGATTTCGCGTCGGTTTTTTTTTTTTTTTGCTAGTTGCTTTACGTCGCACCGACACAGATAGGTTTTATGGCGACGATGGGATAGGAAAGGGCTAGGAGTGGGAAGGAAGCGGCCGTGGCCTTAATTAAGGTACAGCCCCAGCATTTGCCTGGTGTAAAATGGGAAACCACGGAAAACCACCTTCAGGGCTGCCGAGAGTGGGGTTCGAACCCACTATCTCCCGGATGCAATCTCAGGTTGTTCTTTACTCAACATTTATTCAACACGCACTCTACAATGTGATTGCAGTAGTACTGGGATAGTAGACTGGGATACAACTGGGGAGGATGACCAGTACGTCGCCCAGGCGGCCTTACCTGCTATGCTGAACAGGGGCCTTGGTGAGGGATGGGAAGATTGGAAAGGATAGGCAAAGAAGAGGAAAGGAAGCAGCCGTGGCCTTAAGTTAGGTACCATCCTGGCATTTGCCTGCAGGAGAAGTGGGAAACCACGGAAAACCACTTCCAGGATGGCTGAGGTGGGAATTGAAGAGATATTAAGTACAGAACAAAAATGGCCAACCGGACACCATTAGGATCCGAACCCACAACCTCGTACGTTTTCAAATTTCGTGGCAGAGCCGGGAATCGAACCCGCTATCTCCCGGATGCAATCTCAGGTTGTTCTTAACATTTCTTCAACACTTACTAAATGGACGTAACACGACCTGATAGGTTGAAAGTCAGTTTCGATTACAGTACGGTCGTGAAAATGCAATATTCATTGACTTGGCCCTCAACGGGCGACTTAAACGCACTCTACAATGTGATTGCAGTAGTACCAGACCTGTAGCTAATATCCTTTCCAACAGAACAGAGATGGCCTAGGCCATCATAGCTCAATTGGTTGAGCAACCGACGCGAAATAGGGAGGTTGTGGGTTTGGATCCCACTGGTGTCCGGTTGGCCATTTTTGTTCTGTACTTAACATCTCTTCAACACGTACTAAATCTAGGTAATACGACCTAATAGGTTGAAAGTCAGTTTAGATAATGCATGTTGTTTAAAGGGGCCTAACATCTAGGTCATCGGCACCAGTAGAGAAATGATAGTAAGAAGCTTTCACTAGACTTTGGGTTTGTAATGTTTTCTTTAAAGTTTTTCTGGACGTGACTGAAAACATTTTAGAAGGAAATCATGTATAATTTAATAGTAAATAGCTAGAGTCTATTTATTTTTTCAATTTACGTCGCACCGACACAGATAGGTCTTATGGCGACGATGAGATAGGAAAGGGCTAGGACTGGGAAGGAAGCGTCCTTGGCCTTAATTGATGTACAGCTCCAGTATTTGCCTGGTGTGAAAATGGGAAACCACGGAAAACCATTTTCAGGGCTGCCAACAGTAGGGTTCGAACCCACTATCTTCCGAATGCAAGCTGATAGGTACGTGACCCAAAACAGTGCGACCACTTGTTCGGTAGCTGGAGTCTAACGGACACCATGATACCAATTACGTTACAGAAATATATAACACCAGGTCAACACGTGGATACCATGAGCCGGACTGAGTAGCTCAGACAGTTGAGGCGTTGGCCTTCTGACCGCAACTTGGCAGGTTCGATACTGGCTCAGTCCGCTGGTATTTGAAGGTGTCAACCTCGTGTCGGTAGATTTACTGACACGTAAAAGAACTCCTGAGGAACTAAATTCCGGCACCCTCGTAGTCTCCAAAAACCATAAAAGTAGTTAGTGGGACGTAAAGCCAATAAAATTAATTGGCTATTTGCTTTACGTCGCACCGACACAGATATGTCTTATGGCGACGATGGGATAGGAAAGGCCTAGGAATGGGAAGGAAGCGGCCGTGGCCTTAATTAAGGTACAGCCCCAGCATTTGCCTCGTGTGAAAATGGGAAACCACGGAAAGCCATCTTCAGGGCTGCCGACAGTGGGGTTAGAACCCACTATCTCCCGAATACTGGATACTGGCCGCACTTAAGCGACTGCAGCTATCGAGCTCGGTAAAAATTAATTGGCTGCCATGACGTTGGTATAATACGAAATGGCTTATAATGACCTAAAATGTACTGTTTCTCTGAATGAGGTGGAAAAAATATGAAAACAGAGCAAAATTGAAATCGTACCTTATCAATTTTTTGGGTGATGTGCCTTTGATACTGTTAAATTAGTTCTGCACGTAATAGTATGAAGAAAGTTCCGAATATATGCTAAATGTTTCTTGTCTATTTTAAAAGAGGTACAAGGTAATTGTTAAGTGTAGACATTTTTTTAAGTTGTAGAGATAAAGTAAAAACAAGTGTGTTGTTAACGTAAGTTGAGAAATTTTATTTAGATTTTAAAGCAACCTTTTTCTGAGGCGAGGGGTTTTCTATACAGTCAACCATGACATTGACTTTCTAATTCGAAGATCTGAAAATCAGTTCCTTGCTTTGATGGGTAGAAAGCAGCTCTTGGCAACGTTTCATGTGATAATGTACTTTCTGTACAATTAGATGTTACCTGGCTTATGTTCGCAAACAGCGTATATCCTGGTAGGTTGTTTTCTGGGACCTGCAGTCACAGTTGTTATGTAAAGCAGAGCCTATCTCAATATCAGTGGCAATTACTGGTAATTATGGCATACAAAGTGTTGTTGAAATCAATGGAAAATCCAACTTCGTTTTATTAGAGCCGTTGTGGTTTCTATTAATTGAGAGAGATCGATCGATAAAATTGCACATCACTGCAACAATCTCTTCAACATGTCCTCGACTAAAATACAGTAAAAGAAGTCATTTTTATTGTTTGACAAGAGAGTATTAGAAATCCACTTTAAATGTGATGTGTTATGATAAAAGGGAGGAAGAAGGAAAGGTGAGGAACTGTTCGTTTATTAAATTAGTGAATGTAGATGAAATGTTACGAATTATGTTCATAGCTACCTCAGGAAACTGCACCCGGAATTTAGGCAGGTAAGGGTTATTCTGCCCGAAGGCAGGTCCGAACCTCCGCAGAGGTATTCCTGAGCCGGAGTTTACGTGCGGTAGGGTGGCCAGTTCCTTTCCGCTCTTCCATTCCCTTACCCCCCACCAACAGCGCGTGGCAACCCATCCAACTCCTGACCACGCCCAATGTTGCTTAACTTCGGAGATCTCACGGGATCCGGTGTTTCAATACGGCTACGGCCGTTGGCACCCGGAATTTATAAGGGTTGAAAATGCCGAAACAATGCTTCTGTGTTCACTGCAATGCTTGCAGTATAAACCTGTTGTTATGTTATCACGTTATTTATTCGTTCCTTTGTTTGAAAAGAGGATCTAGAATCTCTTCATTTGTAGCTAATCCCAATTATTTTCAAGATTGTAACAAACAAGTTCATGTCCCATATGAGCTATTGAGCCTGCTGTCCAACCAGATTGCTTGCAAGTACTGGAGTGTCACGGGTTACGGCATCCTCAGCTGTACTGTTTGTCTTTCTAACTGAGTTCATTGCCTCTCATATCAGGCAGCTTCTCAACCGACCACACGTGGCTGAGTGAACCCCGTTCCAGGCATCAGTTCAGAATTAGAATCCTCGTACTGGCCGAGAACAAAACCCGGGACCTCTACCTACTAATTATTTCGTGTGGCTATTTCTAGTCTGGAACAGCCGTTGTAAGGCAGACCCTCCAAGGAGGATGGTTGGTATCTACCGTGCATGTGAAACAGTGTGTGTTGTGGTAGAGGATAGTATTGTGTGAGGCGTATGAGTTGCAGGGTTGTTGTGGACATCACAAACACCCAGTCCCCGGACCAAGGGAATTAATCATTTAAGATTTAAATCCATGATCCGGCCGGGGATCGAACCCAGGACCTTCCGAACTACGCCGACCACCCAGCCAAGGAACCGGACTGCTTCTAACTAAAGACATGGGCGTTGCCTCTACACAACGCAGTTGCTATCTAAAGCAATACTACTGATCGAGAATACATATTGTAGCATATTGGTCGATTCATTTTACGTACATTTTTCCAACTCCGGTCTGGACGGGTGACCGACTTGGCCGTAAGCTAGAAGTGCTGCTTTTACACATAAATGCGCAATTTTCTGGCAAACCGTTACAGTTACGAAGCAAAAGCACATGCGCATTTTAATAGGAAATTACATTTTAAGTCCTCCAGGTGGCCCATCTTTTATGTTAAGACTAATAATTTACCCTATACTAAGGCGTTGGCCGGTTGCTGGAGCCACTCTTTAAGGTCTCACTACGTAATATTTCGGGTAAACTTCATATAACAGTTCACCATGGTTCGAACCTCGGCCGTCCGGGTGTAAATCGAATACAAGCCAGTGTGCTAATCACATCCCTCGGAATCTGTACGTGAAGTAGGGCAAGTATTGCTTCTTCTTATTATTCTTCTTCTTCACGGCCTTTTCCCAATTTCATGAGGTCGGCCGGATGCCTTTCCTGACGCCAGCCCTATATGGATGGAAGTATTCACTATGGTATGTTTCTGTGATGGTTTGTCGTGTGGTGTGTAGTATGTAAATGAACATGTGTATTCAGGTGAACACAGACACCCAGTCACCGTGCTAGAGGAATTAATCAGATAAAGTTAAAATTTCTGGGCGTACAGAAATCGAGCCAGGGGCCCCTCTGAACAGAAGTTCAGCACGCTGACTACTTAACCAGGCAGCCACTCGCAAGTATTGCCTTTCCTAACGCCAGTCCTGTATGTAAATGAACATACGTCGTAAGACGTTCACAAACACTCAGCTCGCGAGTTGCAGGAGTTAACCAACCACGACTAAAATTCCCAGCCCGGCTAGGAGTCGAACCCTGTGCTCAATCAACTGAAGGCCACTACGCTGACCATTCAGTCAAAGAGCCAAACAGGAAGAAATGTATTAACTCTTCTTATATTAGTTTTAATGTGTTATACTGTATATATATATATTATAAAACACTTCCTACTTCCTAGGAACCGAACTCGATAACTGCAGTCGCGTAAGTGCGGTCAGTATCCAGTGTTCGGGAGATAGTGGGTTCGAACCCCACTGTCGGCAGTCCTGAATATGGTTTTCCGTGGTTTCCCATTTTCACACCAGGCAAATGTTGGAGCTGTACCTTAATTAAGGCCACGGCCGCTTCCTTCCCACTCCTATCCCTCTCCTCTCCCATCGTCGCCATAAGACCTATCTGTGTCGGTGTGATGTAAAGCAACTTGTAAAAAAAAAAAAAACCCTTCCTAGGAGTGATTACACAATGCAGATGAATTATTGTTACACAATATGCTTTTGACAAGACCAGTGGTCATAGTTATATTTACTGTGTGATGTGAAAATTATTAAAAGTTATTAACTTCCACGGTGTTTGTACTTTGCGCTACGGCAGTTGCCTCAGCCGAACTTATGACGTGCGCGGTCGCCCTCCTTTAAGCATGTTTACAATTTTATATGAAGTCTTACCTTATAAAAATACAGGAAGTGTCGTCCTTCCTGGGTTATACAAGCATTGTATCTGGTAAAACCACATTCTGGTTGACGCGAGTGAGTTCTACCACTGTTATGCTTCTGATTTCATTTGTAATATTTTCTTTCAGTTCCTCCGATGTGTGAGGATTTGTTCTCAGGTTCACTAGGCTAATTGGTGACTGCCCCAATGACAGTTGGAATCGTGTATATCATATCTATTGCGCGAAGCGTAAACACATACAACTATCACCTAAGTTATCTTTATTATTTGTCTGAAAGAATAATCTAATTCGCAATTAATATGGGGTGCAACAAGGACAAACTTTCATTCGAAAACAACCTAAAACTTTAAGAACTTAAAAAATAAATAAAACTTTAAATTAAACACAGAAATATTATTCTAAAAGTACAAGAAGTTCGTAAAATATCAATAAATGTCACAATAAAAAAATCCACAAAACTTGCTTGACACGTTAACAGGTAATATAAATCCTAACTTTTCATAAAAGTACCAGGGCAACGCACGGAGCAGTTTCACATGAATACACGTTATTTGACCTATTTATAATGAATTCTACGGAACGGCACGGGTTCTCTTGTAGAAACCTCTACTTGTTTTGCTACTTTTATAGGTGATTTATTCGGTGATCGTTCAAGATTCGCACCAATATCATCTAGCTTTTCCTCTGTTAAAACTGTTCGTGTGCGCGCATGTTTCTTTATTGAGTACTGAATTAGTAGTTTCAAATTTATTTACAATTAAGTTACGTGAATCTGTGCTCGTGAAGCTGGCACTTCACCAGGAAATTGCTGAACAGATGCATCGCGCATCCATCGAGCCGACTTGTACTTAAACTAACTTTTACATGTGAAAATACGGCGTTGCAAGGATAACCGTCTCACCATGTTAACAGCTGAGATTCAGACTGGCGACTGATGCTTGTGAGGTCGTACGTCTGCAAGCACCTTGCAAGGTCAAGAACTGTGCGTGCGCCTCCAGTACTGCAGCTTTCGTATCGGAGAGTAAAACCGCCGCTTGGGCGGTCTTAGTTTAAATGAAATACCCTGTATTTATATAAAAATCTTGTGTTCAATGTCCAGGCTAATAATAAATGTAACATCGGGCAAGTTGGCCGTGCGGTTCGAGTTGCGCAGCTGGAAGAGTGCATCCGGGAGATAGTGGGTTCGAATTCCACTGTCGGCAGCCGTGAAGATGGTTTTCCGTGCTGGGATGTACCTTAGTTAAGGCCACGGCCGCTTCCATCCCACTCCTAGCCCTTCCCTGTCCCATCGCCGCCATAAGGCCTATCTGTGTCAGTGCGACGTAAAGCAAATAACAAAAAAGAAAACAGAAAAAAGAATAACCTTCTACATTCAAGAAGAAACGTAGTAAGCAAGATTTTAGAATTACATGACTGTTGGTATCGTGATCATAGCCACGTTTCAAAAATCCCATATGCCATCTAGCTTTCCCTCTGTTAAAACTGTTCGTGTGCGCGCATGTTCCTTTATGGAGTACTGAGCTAGTACTTCCAAATTTATTTACAGTTAAGTTACGTGAATCTGTGCTCATGAAGCTGACAAACCTCGTTCTCCTTCGTGAAAAGCCTGTGAAACTCTGTATTCAAGAACTTGACTTTTCTCGTAACGAATATATTCCATGATCAATAGGACAGATAAAGTCCACTTTCTCATGTAAGTATTAGAGAAAAACTCTTCGATATTACTGTGTAGTAATTAACGTAATTTTAATGAAGATAAAGCTTTCATATGAATAATTGAATATATTACATCAGTTTGATTTTCAACTTAATATCAATAATTTCCTCTTTTTATTTTTAATTCCTTCACTTCGAAAGTTGAAAACTTCAATATTACCGACAAATTTCTTCGTAATAAAGCATTAGTGAATCTTATGATATATGTTTGTGTTTTAAGATCCAACTTTACCGAGCTCGATAGCTGCAGTCGCTTAAGTGCGGCCAGTATCCAGTATTCGGGAGATAGTAGGTTCGGACCCCACTGTCGGCAGCCCTGAAGATGGTTTTCCGTGGTTTCCCATTTTCACACTAGGCAAATGCTGGGGCTGTACCTTAATTAAGGCCACGGCCGCTTCCTTCCCAGTCCTAGCCCTTTCCTGTTCCATTGTCGCCATAAGACATATCTCTGTCGGTGGGACTTAAAGCCAATAGCAAAAAAAAATAAAAAAAATAAATCCAATTTACGGAATAATGGGTGGATACTTCTCACTCTAAACGCTCACGTTCTTGAATGTTGACTTACTTATCTAGGTGGACGAAGCTCATGTCTTAATACCATCAATTGAATTATTGAATACTCGTACATGAGTCCCAAGTCCTATAAGGAAGTGCAGTCCTAATGCCTGTTTGTACATATTTTTTTCAGACGAGAGGAATTATGCAGCTCATAGCAATTTATTACATATGTATTGTGACACACCTAGCATGGACAGAACATTTCAACCAGTGTATTACTTATCATTACATAATGTGTCTCATCGTGATTCATACACTGTACTACTTGCTGCAAGAGACTATACCCCACCCACGTAGTCATCTGCCAGATACGCTAACATTTCTTTTCTATTTTTCTTTTGTGTTTTTTTTACAATTTGCTTTACGTCGCACCGACACAGATGATTCTTATGGCAACGGTGGGATTGGAAAGGCCTAGGAGTGGGAAGGAAACGGCCGTGGCCTTAATTAAGATACAGCCTGGAGTGTAAACTAGAAACCACGGAAAATCATCTTCTGGGCTGCCGACGGTCGGATTCGAACGCATCATCTCTCGAATGCAAGCGTCTATAAACGCACAGCCAACTTGCTCGGTGTATGCATCTAAGCATCCGGTATATTATAATGGATACTGGGTCCGGATGACCTAAGTCACTTAAGTCACTTTTTCGTTTCAAGTAGCTTTCAAGTGAGCGACGCGCACATCTTAAGTGAAATACTGTACAGTACACGACGGTGACTCGTGGGTGAATACGAGCTTTAATGAAGAAAAGTAAATTAATGGCAAACATTTTCTTTCAAATCATGGACACTACAGATCCGAGGCTTAGTGTGGAACTATTTCGTCTTCTTCTTCTTCTTCTTCTGTTTACCCTTCAGGGTCGGTTTTTCCCTCAGACTCAGCGAGGGATCCCACCTCTACCGCCTCAAGGGCAGTGTCCCGGAGCTTCAGATTCTGGGTTGGGGATACAACTGGGGAGGATGACCAGTACCTCGCCCAGGCGGCCTCACCTGCTATGCTGAACAGGGTCCTTTCGGGGGTGGGGAGATGGGAAGGGATAGACAAGGAAGAGGGAAGGAAGCGGCCATGGCCTTAAGTTAGGTACCATCCCGGCATTTACCTGGAGGAGAAGTGGGACACCACGGAAAACCACTTCCAGGATGGCTGAGGTGGTAATCGAACCCACGTCTACTCAATTGACCTCCCGAGGTTGAGTTGACCCCGTTACAGCCCTCGTACCACTTTTCAAATTTCGTGGCAGAGCCGGGAATCGAACCCGGGCCTCTGGGGGTGGCAGCTAATCACACTAACCACTACACCACTGGAGCGGACTAGTGTGGAACTAACGTGACAAATTAATCAAGCTGTACTTGTCGGTTAATTAGCGTGGAACTAGTGGAACTACAAATTTTAAGCTGTGTTTATTAATTAATTCGAGTGTTTAGTGTGAAACTATATTACCCAAGTGATTGACTCATCATTTAAACACTACTTTGAAGTTGGCAGTCATTCTATCTCACATCATTGGTTTTCGTACAAATCAGGTCGTACAATAACTTCTTCTATAGATCAACGGGTGTTAGACAATCCATTGAAAGGAAATTTAACACTTTATAGCTTTATTCTAAGATTATGTAATCAATAAAGGTACTAAATATCTCTCACGTTACGTTCAGGTTGGTCAACTTGACCGCTGTAATTTGCAAACAGTTACTTGTTTCGCCACGATGGTGAGATTAAGCATGGTCTAAAAATAAATTAGAATATCTGGTCAGCGGTGTAGTTCCGGCTTCATGACCGAGACAACAATCCAAGATCAAGAAAAGCAGCTCTCCTTGGGCTAGACGGTCTCTTCATTCCATCAGGTGTGGCTCGCCAACGTCATCACACAACCACCCCGCTTAGTCATTTGATTCATTCAAGTGAAATAGAGGTATACAGAGCACGAGATGCGTATATCCCTTCAAAGGGGCCGGGGATGGAAACTGATCTGAAATATTCCCTCCCAGATCAAGGCAGGAGGAGCGTGCTCAATTCACTCGGAAGGACGTGTGTTCGACTCCTCGTCAGGAATGGACTCCAGTTCTGGAGAGGAACACGGTTCTGAGTTTCACTCTGCCTACACCAAAAGTGAGAACCAAGTTAATTTTTTTACAATTTGTTGCATGTCGCACCGACACAGATAGGTCTTATGGCGACGATAGGACAGGAAAGGATTAGGAGTGGGAAGGAAGCGGCCTTGGCCTTAAGTAAGGTACAGCCCAGCATTTGCCTGGTGTGCAAATGGGAAATCACGGAAAACCACCTTCAGGGCTGTCGGCAGTGGGGTTCGAACCCACTATCTCCCGAATACTGGATAATGGCCGCACTTAAGCGACTGCAGTTATCAAGCTCGGTAGAATCAAGTTAATTCCTGGGAGCAAAGGCGGTCGGGCATAGAACTAACCACTCTATCTTACGTAGCAACGAACTTGCCAATAGTGGAAGCATTTACTTTACACTCCTCCATGGGCTTTCTGAGGCATGCACGGAGATTATTAAAAGCACAAGGCTGAAAATCTAGTAGAAATTGGTGGGGGATTTTCTTCAGATTATCTCAGATATTGCTATGGTCGAGGAAGCCCGCAGTTTAAGATTGGATGCCCTTCGTGAGGTCACGTGAAATATTACAACCCGGTGTCCAGAAGGATTCAAATCTTGGCTGTATGGATAGAACGCCAGTAGCAAATCCGCTGTATCAATCGCAACCCGTGAAAACAATTTAGGTGCCAGATGACCACACATTAATATCTCCTATCTCAAGGTTTAAATAACATAGTTCAGTAGCTCAGATATAAGTAATGCGCAAATGTGGCGATCGCGGGGCCATGATCATCATAGAATACCTAAACTCTTGTGCCAAAAATTGTTGAGAAGCGTTATTTTTCCAGTTGAAGTACACAATTACTAGCGTTTTCCACTTGGTACTACTAACAGTCAGTTGACATTCAACAGTGCTTAAACTCGAGTGAATCATGATAGTAGATTTTGTGGCATGATGAAGATCCCCTTCTAAGGACAACATCCCAGCACCTCAGCGCCTCATAGAATCTACACCGATTGGAAGGACAATTATTATTATTGTTATTATTATGATCCTCTTCCAGCTCACTGGCATTAGACGTGCGGAAGCCTAGGGTGCCTGTTATTTTCTTACCGCAAAGACACTTTCCTTTCTCAAATTCTTCGAGTTGCATTATTCTTGTCTTTCTTTCACCAGATATAAAGGTAATATAAAGGAGACGAGCTGCTCAAATAAATGGTGTGTTCGAAGCTGTCAGTGGAGAAATGACCTGGATTGATATTTGTAACAGTGGCGTATGCTAAGGGCTACCGAGGCTATCGGTGAAGCCCAAACCTCAACTGAGAACGATGGAAATTATAATGTAAGCATCTGACACATTGTTCCATTTACAAAACTTGAAAGCAATGAGAAAAAACGTCGCACGTATTTCTGAGAGCAAGAAATCGGAGACTGATATTGCAGCCCAGGCTCTGCGTCCCTCTCACCTCGCGCGGCATGCTGCTGAATGTCCGATAGATGCGGGGACCGGGGGTATAGGTGTGCTAGGCTTCGCTCCGTCAGATTGCCACTGCTAACGAACAACCGTGCCTTACTCATGGACTCATCGTATATACTTCCTCACCTCATACTTATGAACATACAATCATATCAGCGTGCTGGTATTTCACTCCTGTATATTTCTACATCCTTGTAAGAAGACACTGCAGGACTGCTGCTATAGGAGTAATATAGTTTTCTTTTATTATAGTAGATCGGCTAAAATGAAATGCAATCTTTCTGGTTCAGTGTTCTCTTTTGTTGGTTGGAATAGAATCCATGATCATAGGTTGGACACCACCATTGATCTCTCGAGGAAGCTAATAAATCAGTGAACGATCGGTACGATCACTGGTAATGCTGTAAGATTCAAGATTTTAATTTAATAATAATAATAATAATAATAATAATAATAATAATAATAATAATAATAATAATAATAATAGTTCATGATGGCATCTGTATAGTCTTGGTGGTGACGTAATGAGAATGAAATGCTAGTGGCTTTACGTCGCACCGACACAGATAGGTCTTATGGCGACGAAGGGATAGGAAAGGGCTAGGAATGGGAAGGAAGCGGCCGTGGCTTTAATTAAGGTACAGCCTCAGCATTTGCCTGGTGTGAAAATGGGAAACCACGGAAAACCATCTTCAGGACTGCCGACAGTGGGGTTCGAACCCACTATCTCCCGGTTACTGGATACTGGCCGCACTTAAGCGACTACAGCTATCGAGCTCGGTAGAATGAAATGAATGGGGGAAACGTCATAAACACCCAGTCCCCAAGCCAGGGGAGTTAAGAGTACGAGGGGGTTGATTCTGAGAATTGAACCGGGGCCATCGGACCAAAGGCAATTATCCTTTAGTCACAAAGATGGGCTTTAATTTGCTAAACCTTAGGCTACCGTCTCCACTGTTCAGGTGTTGAGTATTGGCAGTGGCAGAGGCCAGGACAGTAGCTTGTGAAACAGCCTTCACAACACAGCAAGCTAGTCCGTTGGCTGTTGGCTGCAGCTCAAAACGCTTAAGGCTTGACGTTCACTAAACCAACTGTCCGGCTCCATAGCTAAATGGTTAGTGTGCTGGCCTTTGGTCACAGGGGTCCCGGGTTCGATTCCCGGCAGGGTCGGGAATTTTAACCATCATTGGTCAATTTCTCTGCCGGCCCCGTGGTGTAGGGGTAGCGTGCCTGACTCTTATTCGGAGGCCTTGGGTTCGATTCCCGGCCAGGTCAGGGATTTTTACCCGGACCTGAGGGCTGATTATGGTGCCACGTGATTAGAATTGAGGAACTATCTGACGGTGAGATGGTGGCCCCGGTCCAAAAGCCAAGAATAACGGCCGAGAGGATTCGTAGTGCTGACCACACGACACCTCGTAATCTGCAAGCCTTCGGGCTGAGAAGCGGTCGCTTGGCAGGCCAAGGCCCTTCAAGGGCTGTAGTGCCATGGGGTTTGGTTTTGGATTTTGGTCAATTTCTTTGGCACGGGGGCTGGGTGTATGTGTCGTCTTCATCATCATTTCATCCTCATCACAAGGCGCAGGTCGCCTACGGGTGTCAAATCAAAAGACCTGCAGCTGACGAGCCGAACATGTCCTCGGACACTCCCGGCACTAAAAGCCATACGCCATTTCATTACTAAACCAACTGTCGAAAAGAGATAACCTAAGTCTAGTGGTAGCCCACGTCATGGTCCTAGCATACGCCACTGATTAGTAGACGAATAAGCTTAAATAGAGCCTTCAAAATGAGGACTGATCATAATATAAAGTCGGAATTCAACAGGACAAATTTGGGCTAATATTCGATTTTAGGAAGACGAATTAGTTATTGGAATTGTTTACCAAGGGAGATTTTCTATAAATTTCCAACTTCTTTGAAATCATTTAAGAGAAGGCAAAAATGATTGGGAATGTGCCACGCGGGCGACAGCCCTAAATGCAGATAAGTGGCGATCTAGGTGTTAATTCCTCTCTAAACTGATGCAACAATAATCAGAATAATATTTAGTTCAACTGTCTTCTTTATTTTATCTTCCTTAATTAATATTTCCATTAAATAAATAAATAAATAAATAAATAAATAAATAAATAAATAAATAAATAAATAAATAAATAAATAAATAAATCTAATATAAAGTGAATGTTTGTATGTTTGTATGCATGTAAATGGCACATCTCCTCCTAAACCACTGGAGCAAAATCAACGAAACTTGGTACACTCATAACTTACTATCAGGAGACGAGCACTGCGGGGGTAAGCCATCCCTAGGAACTTTACGTGTGGGGGTCAGGGGGGTTATATATAAAATTAATCGAAAATATTGTCGAATATATAGTTTTCGAGTTCGCTGAAATGAGTAGTGACACACCGGATTATTTTAAGTCCAAGCTCAGCCCCCTTCGTGATGGGGGCGAGGGGGGAGTGATATATAAAAATTATCTAAAATAGTGTCGAATCCATAGATTTAGGGGTCGCTGAGATGAATAGTGGCACTCCGGAAATTTGTAAAGCCCAACTTCAGCCACCTTTGGAGTGAGGGCGAGGGATTAGTGATATATAAAAATAATCGAAAATAGTGTCAAATCCATACTTTTTGGGATTGCTGAGATGAATAGTGACACTCCGGATATTTTTAAAGTACAAGTTCGGTCCAATTTGGTGTGGGAGGCGTACGAATATGACCTGCTATCTGGAAAATATACTGTGGGGGCAAGACGCCCCAAAGAAACCCTAGGGAAGGTGGTGAAATACAATCTATATCAATAAATGGAAGGTATAAACATTAAAATATACCGGGCGAGTTGGCCGTGCGCGTAGAGGCGCGCGGCTGTGAGCTTGCATCCGGGAGATAGTAGGTTCGAATCCCACTATCGGCAGCCCTGAAGATGGTTTTCCGTGGTTTCCCATTTTCACACCAGGCAAATGCTGGGGCTGTACCTTAATTAAGGCCACGGCCGCTTCCTTCCAACTCCTAGGCCTTTCCTATCCCGTCGTCGCCATAAGACCTATCTGTGTCGGTGCGACGTAAAGCCCCTAGCAAAAGAAATTAAAATAGACGTGAATTAATGAGGCATTTCCAGGCATCTTATATACTTAAAACTTGGTACCAGAGAAGCTGATGACTTCAGGATCCCTAAAAATATCGAACATTTTCAAAATACTCTGAGAGGGCCTCGCTGGGAGTCTCAAATTTGGGGCTCAGCTAAAGAACGCAGTCGGATATATTTACCCAAAACGATAACCTATAGGTTTCATGGGCTTAAAGGTTTTCTGAAAACACTAATTTTTAACCCCCTCCCCCAAATCAAGGTGGCGGACTAATCTGCCAGACGAGCTAGAAAAATGAAATTCGGCAAAATTATAGCTTTTAGCTTGTAACCGACGGAAAAATTACGACGTGTAAAAATTTTTCATTTTTACCCCCGAAAAATATCGAAATATGGAGGCAATTTTAATGACGGTTCAGACCTTTCTTTCGAGGTATTTGGTGGCTAGACGGTAAGTCGTATCAGAAAACGGATTACACAACCTCGTTCAATTTAGAGTGATCTACAATTTTGGTCCTATGACTTCTTGTCGTATCTCTACCCCCTATACGTTAAATTTGGCTCCATTTCTGGATTGTACGTAAATTTTGCACTTTTTGCACGTGTAATTGTTAGTTTGAATCACTTATCCGAAAGACAGGATCATCAAATTCTACGCGAACATTGGCCCACTCAATAGCTATATGTGGGCCAAATTCTGTGTTTTTAGCTGTCACATATGTATCCGAAAAATAATGCACTGTGAGGAGACCTTACCGAAATGTCATTCTATTCAACGTTTCTAACCTAACCTTACCCATAAATAGACGAGATACCAAAACATATCATAGGGCCAGCCATTTAAACCTTTATATGTGGCGTCTTATCGTACAATTCCTTTGTCGATATGATCTACCGTTTAGAGTAGTTAGTCTTTAAATAAAAGTAAAGATGCACATACTTTCGTACGTCGATCAATATTTATTCATAGAAGTCAATTTGTAGCGATCTAGATGGGGTGTGTCTGCCTTTGTAATTAATACTTTACAAATCGATAATGACTCTCAGCAGGAGGGCGTCTGCTGTTGTAATCAGTACTCCCCACATTGACTTTGTACCATTGTAATGATTACCTTCCTTTTCGATTTGACTGGCAGAAAGCTAGGGAGCATGCATTTTTTCAAAACTCCTTTACCCGATTGTGTTTGGCAGTAGGCAAGGGTGCCCGCCATTTTAAACAAATTTAACCATCTAAAAAGTGACTGACGTTAGGCATAGTGGCCTGCGATTATAATGGAGACTCACCAACTCGGTGTGACTGGCAGTAAGCTGACTGGCATTAGGAAGGGTGGGGGGGAAGGGTCTCATTATATTGTTAACAGCGCAGCTCAATTTTGACTGGGAGTAGGAAATGGGGTCTGACACTGCAACGAAAACTCCCCAAATCGATTGTGACCGCGCAGCAGGCAATGGGGCCCGCCATTATAATTAAAATTCCCAACTGAATTGCGAATGGCAGTAGGCAAGTGGACCTGCCTAAGGCTATGGGTATGCTTAGCCCCCATTTTGGTTCATACATGCGCAGTGAGCCATGTGATCAAACTCTAGTTTCTCCTACGAGCGCTCGCTTCCTCACATTGAACACATCGCTTTAACCACCGCGTGCATGGACAGAATAGTGCTATATTTGCGTGGATATTTATTAGATAATTGTTGGTTGTTCTGCGTCTAATTGTAGTAATTGCTGTACTGCGGGATACAGGTTATTTAGATTCCTTTCTTATCTGCATTATGCCTCCACTGCCGCTGCTACACCTACTTCAACTACTGACTTAACCCTTTCAGACCTGAAAGAAAACTGGAGGTGTGAATTTTTGTTTGTACGTCAAGAACTGACTAAAATGCTGCTCAATACACATATTAATAGTTTATTTTACAAAATAAAAACTAACATCCTAAAAACAGGACCCACACAATTGTGCGTATCAAAATTCAAAACCTCGTTGTATCACGTACGATGGTGTAGCTTCAAAATTTACGTTCATTAACCAATGTACACACTTCATTGAATATATTCCGGTATTCAGTAAAGCTTCTAGATTAATATAAACGCTGTAAATAAATACTTACTTTCGGCACTACTGCTTCCTGCCATCTCGCCGATCAACTGTGCTTTTTAAACTCTTCTTCCTTCGCCCTGGCGGTCAAGCGCATACTAAAATCAATTGAAATACATGCCACGTGTCCTGCACAATCACTGAAGTCCGGTGTAGCGCCGAAAAAACATCAAATACGGTCAGGGACAACTAAAATACGAACCCGCACAATTGTGCGTACTCGGTCTGAAAGGGTTAAATCTGCATCCAGCTCCCACTGACGCCTTAATTCAGTAACATTGATCATTCAATGCTCAGTTCTGCCCCCAAAGTCCGGCGACAGGAGTTCAACATCCAAATACCACAGTTACAATATTTGTCAAACTAACTTCATATGACAGAAATGATTTAACATTGGTGGTAGTACAACAAATGCATTATTGAAAACAAAGATCTGTGGTAGGCCTATATGCAGACAGGTTTCAAACTATGAGCTTTCTGACTCAAGCTCTGAAACTTTCGTTTTTCTTTTAAATTGGGGTGGTCTAAAAAACCAAATTGTGAAGTTATGAAATTAATTTGTAACTGTGAGTTATTCTATAGGGACTATGAGCATTATATAATGCAAAATTGTGCAAATCTTGTAATGAAGAAAATTTTGAATGATAAATGTACCAGTACATGTTCTCCAACGTGCTGTAAATTGTTAGATAGTTCTTCAAAATTCGATCCTATGCTGTTGTGGACTTTAACAAGAATGTACGGAAACGAGGTAAAATGCAAGGGGAACTGCTTCGGAAAAGAAGAGAAAAATGTTACCAAGGAATGGAATGTTATTGTTTTGTAAATACTGTAATAAAAGGAGACAGTAAATCTGTAAAATATTACTTAAGCATCATATTTCTTTTAATGTGCTGCCTGAGCATGTTAACGAATGTTGCAACCCTTTGAAGTTTAAAAATGTGAGACGTGTTGAGAAATCATACTATTCCTCCTCAAACCAGAGGAATCTCTGTCAAACAAAAATGTACTGTTAACTTTGCCAAAATCAAAACTTTTCAATATCCTCCACAGCTCCCCTTACAAGTCACTGGTAACTGATTATCAGTGCAATACTTCATGTTAGAAGAGAAGATTCAGCTATAGAAGTAACTACACTATTCCTATTTTCTTCCTGAATGTAATTTATAATAACATAACATTTGTTTCATGAATGTTCGCTTGAATAAACTTAAATCCTCTGTTCTTTACAACTGCATAAGCTGATGAGATTCATAACACTCACCAAAAATTAAGTTTATTTTGCACATAGAATGTATTTTTTTAAATTACTGGTAAATAAGACAAGGGACTAAATTCTAGAAGAAAGAAATACACTTAAAGAATCCCAGTTACTTAGGTATGTTCGTCTTCGTACATCACATTTCAGTTATTTTTGTTCGAAGAGTATTTTTCTTATTATTTCGACAACACTGAAAATAGCACTAGTATGAAATACCGACTGAGATCATATGGTATCAAAATCTTCAATCACAATTTATGTATCTTCGACACTGACCGATTACAACGTCAAATTCCACGACTTAAGAATGACAGTAGCCTATATAATACCACGGTGTCCCTCATTTCATTTGACGGTGCCGCGGCGCATAGCTTACGAACAACCTATTCTAATTATCAATAATAATTATTATAATAAATCGATGTATCAGTAATCTATTTTTTTCAAATATGTCTCCAGTGTGAGTACATGCCTAGCTTGTTTGTTTGTTAAAAGGCAAATTTTCAACGACCTTGCTTTTAAAATCACAGTCTCGAGTAAAAATTGCACAATACTGTACGAAATATACTAATATTTATGTTGAGTAACCGTTTGAGTAATACTGAGAATGAGTATTTTTACAGTATGCCAGTTCAGCATTATTTTTTAGCGTGGAGAACAGTAAAAAAGAGGAATATATAAGGCTGGGGCGATCAACTGCCTTACCAACGTAGTGCAGGAATGAACTATAATGGTGGGCGAGCATACCTAGTCTTTAGAGAGCCCTAGACCTGCCGTTGTCGTCACAACTCCGTAACTCGCACTTTACTTTGGAAACAACGTACGTGGACCTCCCTATGCTGTTTCTTGGATAACGCTAAGAGACATGGAATTAAAAATAATCTTATTCACTGGATGTACAGTAATTTACTTGGATAGTAGTATACCGTAGCGAAGCACGGGTACATTTGCTATTAAATAAATAAATAAATTTGGTAGCTATACTATTTCACACCATTCGGAACTGGATGACGGGCATACGCTCACTTAACTCTATTATAAAACTTTAAACGTAAAAGTAGTTCTATTGAGTGAGTTTTAAACTTTGTGTCTGTTTTACATAGTTGAAAAGGAACATAATGTCTCGAAATCTACGATTGGTAAATAGCTATTTTTAAAGCCGTACATTATCTTCATTTCATTCTAGTTTTATTCTTTTCTGCTTTGCTATGCAGAGAAAGACACATAAATATTTCCTCTTAACCTAGACCTGTTTACTTATATAAGGTTTACTTATATAAGTTCACTTGCAAAACCTGATCCAACTGACGTGTGAGAACATGACACAGATCGTCACTTATGTTCCACCATCTCCAAATTGGTGCGTAAACGATGCTAATTGTTTCAAAGCAGAATATCATTTTGAATAAACATTGTGAAGAAATAAGCTCTTTAAGATTTCAGTTGTTTTTGCGGAAAGCAATTCTTATCCCATCCATAGAAGCTGACGGTGAATTATAATGCCAGTTTATGCTGAAGTACTGCTGTTGTCTTTACAGAGTGTTGTTTCATTTTGTGCAAGTGAAGAGTTATTCCGGCTTCAGTTTGCGCATTATGAATTGCTAACGTACATTGTTACGCTATGATGGCTGGAAGGGAAATCGTTACGCCGTACACCTCTTTAGAGTGTTGCGAGTTAATAGCTTGACGCTGAACGTGTGCACTTCCACTTGACGCTGAGCCAAATGACCTGAATAGCCACCTACGATTACATATCTGCCCTCTTTCATAATTTACTTCCTGAATAATGTCAGCAACAGGTATAGTAACAGGTGACTATAGGAATCGACTTTCCTTCCAGTATTTAGCAACTCCATAAAACTGTTGGGCTGTTTATCGAATCGCATGTATGCAGTTTATAAAATAAAATTGAAGGCATGAGAAAGGGAATTAAAATACTTATTCACATAATTACATTTGGCGCGCGGCTGTGAGCTTGCATCCGGGAGATCGTGGGTTCGAGCCCCACTGTCGGCAGCCCTGAAGATGGTTTTCCGTGGTTTCCCATTTTCACACCAGGCAAATGCTGGGGCTGTACCTTAATTAAGGCCACGGCCGCTTCCTTCCAACTCCTAGGCCTTTCCCATCCCATCGTCGCCATAAGACCTATTTGTGTCGGTGCGACGTAAAGCAACTAGCAAAAAAAAAAAAATGCATTTATTTCGTTACCGAGCGAGTTGGCCGTGCGGTTAGGGGCGCGCAGCTGTGAGCTTGTATCGGGAAGATAGTGGGTTCGAACCCCACTGTCGGCAGCTCTAAAGATAGTTTTCCGTGGTTTCCCATTTTCGTAACTTAATTACGGCCACGGCCGCTTTCTTCCCACTCCTAGCCCTTTCCTATCGTATCGTCGCCTTAAGACTTATCTGTATCGGTGCGAGGTAAAGCAAATTTTAAAAAAGATATTTCGTTCAATCAAATAGACATCTCCTTGTTCATCTCAGTTGTGCCCTGTTAAACGGCAGGTCCCTTGAGTTACTTCGATATTTCCACTTCCCTGTTTCTCCTCCTTTTAGAAGCAGAGAATAAACGTACTGGTACCAGATTATGGGTGGCATCTTACTTTTCCTGCCCTGGAATGGGGCTTCATATTATTTTGTAACCGGAAGTCAATTCTCCAGCTTTATCTCCCATGTCCAACTCTCTACTATATTCAGCAGCAAGGGCAGGAAACTCATTATAGATCCTCTTCCATACTGATTCTCCTTTTGCCTACGACACATACGAACCAAAATATAAATATAAATATAAATATAAATATAAATATAAATATAAATATAAATATAAATATAAATATAAATATAAATATAAATATAAATATAAATATAAATATAAATATAAATATAAATATAAATTAACATCTACGGAAGTATGGCTGGTGCTAGATCTAGAGGCATAATAACAGCCAGATTTGCACATTTATGCAAGCTGTTCAGATAAGATAACACATTTGTAAACACGGTGACCCTGGTGTTTGAAAAAGTTTCAATTGATATTCCGAAGAATAGTTATGAGTGACATGTGAAACACGCGAGGAGTATCGTTGCAAACCGTTGTGTGTTTAGCCATGGACAAAACTGAGTTTGATGCAGTTCCGTGTGCTCTTTCATGCTACGAAATTAATTTCTCTCAGACCGTGTGTTTTCTTTGTGTAAATGAGGATTCAAAAGCGACTGTCGTTTCAAATCATAGTTTATCCAGTGAAATGACCGGCGAAAACTGTGTTATGTCCACTGACATACTTTGTTGCGTTGGATGCAATGGAAATTCTTGCATTGTTATACTGGGTAACTTATTCTGCACATTAGAAGGCATTTGATTACGACAACACTGCGTAGACTGGTCTAATTTTCAGCATAATGATGGAGCACGATCTCAATGTAGGGGAGCACTAAACATAACAAAATATAATATAGGCCTACGGTATTTTTTCTTTCTTTCTTTCTTAATCCGTTTACCCTCGAGTGCTGTTTTTGTCCTCGAACTAAGTGAGAGATCCCACTTCTACCGCCTCAAGGGCAGTGTCCTGGAGCGTGAGACTTTGGGTCGGGGAATACAACTGAAGAGGAGGACAGTACCTCGTACAGGTGGCCTCACCTGCTATGCTAAACAGGGGCCTTGTGGAGGGATGGGAGGATCGGAAGGGATAGACAAGGAAGAGGGAAGGAAGGTACTGTAGGTACCTTCCCAGTATTTGCCTGGAGGAGAAGTGGGAAACCATTTCGAGGATGGCTGAGGTGGAAATCGAACCCCCCTCTACTTAGTTGACCTCCCGAGGCTGAGTGGACCCAGTTTCATCCCCCGTATCACTTTTCAAATTTCGTGGCAGGGCCAGGAATCGAACCCGGGCCTCAGGTGCTGGCACCTAATCACACTAACCACTACACCACAGAGGCGGACATATACATTATTTATTACGATATACAAAACATTGGTTTCCTTCAGATATATAAATCATCAATAAAATAAGCCTAATTCAATTCAGTTTAAAAAATTATATTACCATACTGTGGCCCGGTTTATTCAATCTCAGTTAAAATAACACTAACGCTCTGTTTGTTAACATAGCGTTAAAAATTCAGCAGCATGTTAAGATTCTTGCGTTTTTCCAAACATTTCCTGGGAACTGTTAACTAACACGGTGTTAACTCTCACAAGAGTCACGATCAGTGAGAATTTAGAGGGCAGTGGCAGAATCATGCAGTTTTTGAGCGCGCTCCGATGCGTTTTTGTTTAAAAACAGCTGTAAACCAAGACTCGCGAAGTTAACATTTATTAGAATTTTTCGTCTTGACCGTGAATTTCCCGTTGCTCTATAGACAAATATGAAAAAACGCCGACAAGTGAATAGATTTTTCCCCCCAAGTATTATAGAAAGTAAGCAAACCAATGGATCCGTGCTCAAAGCTAAAAGTGACGCTTAGCAGAAAATTTGTAGTGAATTGAATGTGCGGGCAGTATGCGCCGCGGCGATAGGGGCCACTCTTCTCAAGACAGAGCTTGGCCTGGTTTTTGCAAACATAGGTTACAGCTACTCATCTATATATATAAAATAACTTGTCCTGACTGATTGACTGACTGACTGACTGATTCATCATCGCCGAGCCAAAACTACTGGACATAAAGAAGTAAAATTTTGGGGATATATTCATATTAAGATGTAGGTGCTCGCTAAGAGAGGATTTTTGGATATTCCGTCGTTAAGGGGGTGAAAAGGGGGGGTGAAATTTTAAAATGAGTGTATTTATATCTCAAAACTTTAAAAGTTTACAGATGTAAAACTTGGTATTTAGAATCTTCTTTAAAAATAAGGAAACACGTATTTTATAGTTTTCAGAAAACCCCAATAGGAGGGGTGAAAAAGGGTGAAGATGGGGGAAAATGGGTTGAATGCCTTTAATCAGGATACCGGTACTTATATCTCAGAAACTGAAGATATTACAGACCTGAAAATTGGTACTTTTGATCTCTTTTAAAAATAAAGAAACACGTATTTTTGTTTTTGGAAAATCCAATTAATGGGAGGGTGAAAAGGGGGTGTTTTAAAATGAGTGTATCTATATCACAAAGCTTTTAAAGTTTATAGATGTAAAAATTGGTGTTTAGAATCTCCTTTAAAAATAAAGAAACATGTATTCTTTTGTTTTCGGAAAATCCCAATAGGAGGAGTGAAAAGGGGTGAATAATGGGTTGAATGCCTTTAATGAGGCTACTTATATTTCAGAACCTGAAGATATTACAGACCTAAAAATTGGTATATGGGATCTACTTTAAAAGTAATGAAACACGAATTTTTTCGTTTTTGGAATATCCAAATATTGGGGGGTGAAAAGGGGGGTGAATTTTTTAAAATGAGTGTGTCTACATCTTAAAACTTTAAAATTTACAGATGTAAAAATTGGTAGTTAGAATCTCCTCTAAAAATAAAGGAACACGTATTTTTTTGTTTCCTGTAAATCGCAGTAGGAGGGGTGTAAAAGGGTGAAAAATGGGTTGAATGCCTTTAATGAGGATACATATATCTCAGAAACGAAATATATTACATAACTGAAAATTTGTATATGGGATCTCCTTTAAAAATAAAGAAACACGCATTTTTTAGTTTTTGGAAAATCCAATTAATGGCGGTTAAACAGGAGTGACAAATTGGGGTGAATTTTTTGAAAGACTATATCTACAGAATATCTTGGAAACGTAAAATGTTACAGACGTAAAAAGTGGGTGTTTGGAATCTCCTGTTTATGTAGATAAACACAGGTGATTTGTTTTTGGAAACTCCACTTAAGGGGAACTCAAAAGGGGTGACATTTTAAAATGAGAATTCTTACAGTATATCTAAAAAAAACATAACATGTTACAGAAGTGAAAAATTTTATTATTTATCTCTATTAAACATAAAGAAACGTGTATTTTTAGTTTTCGGAAATAGCACTTGGGTGGAGGGTGGGGTGGGGGGTAAAAGTGACTGAAAATGGTGTTGAATTCTTTTAATTAGGCTACTGATATCTCAAAAATGAAGATGTTACAGACGTGAAATTCGATATTTGCAATCAGCTTTAAAAGTAAAGAAACACGCATTCTCGGAAAATCCAATGAAGGGGGGGGGGGGTGAAAGAATTGAAAAATTAATTGACTTAATTGTATGAGAATACATACATCTAATAAAAACTAAAGTTGTTACAGACGTGAAAATTGGTATTTGGATCTCTTTTAAAAACAAAGAAAACGCGTTTTGGGGGAATAACCATCTTGGAGGGCAGGAGTGTAAAGGAGTTGAATTCCTTTCATGAGGACACATAAATCAAAAACTGAAGAAGTTAGAGTCGTGATAATTGGTATTTAGAAGATCCTTTACTATTAAAGAAACAAGTATTTTTTGCGGGAAAATTCACTGGGGGGGGGGGGGGAAGGGTAGTGTGAGATGAAGTGAAAAAGTAAATTATTTTTATGGGGATACTTATATCTCAAAACTGAAGGTAATAGACGTGAACATTGGTGTTTGGAATCTCCCTTAAACATAAAGAGAGGGAGAGAGAGACTCTGTGTGTGTGTGTGTGTGTGTGTGTGTGTGTGTGTGTGTGTGTGTGTGTGTGTGTCGAATTACTTGAATGTTGATCAGATCTTGTGAGTATTATGTAAATATGCCTATGTAAATACGGTAACTGTATATAAGAACACCATGTAGAATGTAATTGTATACTTGTATATTATAATTTTAAGTGGTGATGGAGGCACTTTTGTGTATGTGGGGCTATGCCCTTTCTCCATTCACCATACCTAAATTGTAACTACAATTAGTGGAAAATAAATAATAATAATAATAATAATAATAATAATAATAATAATAATAATAATAATAATAATAATAATAATAATAATAATAATAATAAGCCTTCTTTTAATTTTTTTGGGAGGGGGAGGGTGGCGGTAAATAAACTTAACGGCGGTGGGGTGTAGAAGGAGGTGAGACCAATTGATTTTACTGTTCTTAATGTACTTATAAGGATCCTCCGTTGCTCAGGCGGCAGCGCGCCGGCCTCTCACAGCTGGGTTCCGTGGTTCAAATTTCGGTCAGTCCATGTGACATTCTTGCTGGACAAAACGGAGGCGGGACAGGTTTTTCTCCGGATACTCCGGTTTTCCCTGTCATCAGCCATTCCAGCAACACATAATAGTAATAATAATAATAATAATGTTCCGCACCGTCGTCAAATGTGCGGACCACGCTGGAGACGGCTCCTGGACGGGTAATGACTAAGAATGCAGTCTGGCCGCGGGTTCGGTGCCGCCAAGGCACCCAATATGACAGCACGCCGGAACTCCTGAAGGATTTTATCCATATTAAAAATGATTATAGGAAAAAGATGGCAAAGATTTACGGACCCAACTGACCGGGAGGGATACCTGGACCTAGCCCGGAAAGTACGAAATCGATTGCTGGAAAGGAAGATTGAAAAATGGGAGGAAACGTGCCGTAATCTAATAGAAAAAGAGTCAGATCGGGAATTTTGGTGGATTCTCGCAGAAAACTAGTCAGATCGCGAATTTCGGCGGATTATATATCTAAAACAATAAGCATTCAATTATAAATGTCAGTATAATACCGTAGCGAAGCACGGGTATCTTGCTAGTATTATATATTTTTTCTTGACGTGCGGGCAGTATGCGCCGCGGTGGTAGTTAAGAGCCTCTCGAAGGGAGTGTGCCTCTAACCTTGCAAAATCCAGGCCAAGCTCTTTCATGAGAATAACTTCCATGCTTTGCTGTAAAGTCAAAGTAACCAGTCTATTCCATAACATCTCTGAAAACAAAGATGGCTATCATGAATACATCATCATACTTCATATGTGCAATTATTACCAATATTACCCACAAAATCACTAAGAATGCAACATTTCGGGACCTGAATATTATTCAAAATGGAGTCTTGAGCACATGTGAGTAATTTTTAATACAATACTATTATTATTTGCAGTCCCCTACTTCTTTACCATTGCCGATAAAGCAAGTGAAACAAGACTGTAGTATCACGATATAATAGGAAAGAACCTGAATCCCTTATTTGTGATCTGGTCACGTTTGTATGTTGTAGTAAGACGCCATGATATATCGCACTGGCGTGAAGATGTAGAACCCCGTGTCTCTGTGATAAATAAATGTAACTAACAAATGTATACTCAGTGTTCTCTCAAGCACATTTTTGATGGATGCACCGGCCTGCAGTTTTTACAGACCGTCCGGCTTAACATAACCTAGCTGTGTGCTAGTTACATAATATTAAAACAAAAAATACTGTAAAACTGTTTATTTAAATTATAAATCTTCATTATTGTCAGCCTATTTGCATAAATTACACCGGAGTTTAAAATTTAGCGAGCGGTGTCTCGATTAGCGTGGAGTCGCATGGGTGCAATCGATTCCGCATGACGTCACCAACCCAAACGGCACTCCACAGCAACCGAGTGGTAAGCCCCGGTGTTACATAATTATGATCGAGTAGTAGAACGCTAGAAGTTTAGAATACTCTGTTATGTCTTGTTCGTGATAATAACAGTAAAATAGTTCAATATTGCATTCAATGTTTATCTGTCTGATATCATTGTTATTGTCCTAAGGGGAATAAATTAAAATGTTATCATATTCCATTTTTTACGTAGTATTCCTCACCCGGCTACTCATTCTTGCCACCCTGCTAACGAAAATTTGTGGGGAAAACGCTGTAGGCCCTATACTTGTTACTAACCGTAGAAAGATATAATATTCCTAATTATGCAATAAATAACTTCTTTCACTAAATAGTTCGTAGTTCCGCTTATTAGTTTTTGGTTAGTAATACTTAAATCAAACCAGTGACTGGACGCAGTGCACAAGCAAAGTTTGAAAAACAAATAAGAAGAAGAACTCTACGAAAATCACCTCCCCTGTTTGTCTTTCTGGAAAAGGCCTATAATATTCCAATGACACAAGTTCTGGATCTAACACACCTGCCATATTTGCGTTTTTAGTAAGACGGCGTGATAGATCACACTGGCATGAAGATGTAGATTCCCGTGTCCCTGTGATAAATAAATGTAACTAACAAATGTATACTCTGCGTTCTCTCTAGGACCTATTTAATGGGCGCACCGCCCTACCGTTTTTACAGACCACTTGGCTAACATAACCTAGACGTGTGCTAACAGAGAATTTAACTGCTTGAACCTGGGCAGTTAAGTTAACTGAGAGTTTAACAGATTGTTAGACTTAACCAATGTGAACCTGAGCAGTTAAGTTAACTGAGAGTTTAACAGATTGTTAGACTTAACCAATGTTGATTAAATGCTAATTTGGTTAAGTTCACTGTTAAATTATTTTAAAAATGCAGTTAAATGTTAACTGAGGTTGAATAAACCGGGCCTGTGCAGGTCAAGTAGCAGTATGTCTCTTGATATTCTTACCGCTTTTTGACAAATGTAAGATCTTCATTATCTATTTTTATTGTGTTCAGAATTCGCAGGAATTCGGGATGTTTGACACAATGAAATGCTCGGACATAATCAATGAAGGAGAAGTATACATCTTTAAACAGGTCTCTACAATTTTGTAAAATTGTCGTAAGGCAGAACAAGGCCTCACATGTCCCAAAGTCCTTACGGAAACCAAATTGTTCGTCACCTATGTCCAGTTCATATTTTTATGGATTCTGAAATGTATTACCATTAGAAACAAACTATTATTATTGTTATTATTATTATTATTATTATTATTATCTCTAATATGGATTGAGTGAGGAGATACGTTGAAGAAAACGACAACCAGAATAGCAGCTGAAAAATTGGTATGGTTAAGTGTAACCACTAACATCAGCTTTCGAGAATGAAACAGGAGTTAACATACATGGCAATGGAGGTCGGTACATTAAGTTGATACAATGCTGAGAGGTGAACGTTACCTATATCACCGTCATAAAAGTGAATGAAGATACTTAAGCCAATTAAGTTATTAAATCTGCTTGCTATCGCACCGGCACACTACTTGTGAAACGCATTAAGGCCGAAGGCAATTTGAATACTGAAATTACGTTGGATGATATAGATCTGAACGTATTGATTAGAACGGGATTGAGTAATTGGTCCTAAGGTTAATAAATTTATTCAAATATAATACATTTTTCTTTTTCCCGATAATAATTTTGGTTATTTGATGTTTATCGGTAATTCAAAAGGAATCATCCAATGCGAGAAAGTGATAACTTTAAAATTGAAACATGACGAGGGCTCCACAGAGAATCTGGAGCTCAAGTTGTATTTATTTTGATTTAGCTAATAATTGTAGAATTAAATGTCTTGGTAATAAAAGTGCAAAAATATAACATATCAAATACATAGGTATTCACAGTCTATAACTTAAGCCCTGCGCTGATATACAGAATTATTATCCGCATTCACACTTTGTTCATCCGTACCCGCATCCTCGGATATTGTAAATGTTTAACTACAGTATATTACATCCGAGGTATTGAAACAGATAGATCTGTTAATAGGCCTGATACCCTCCCGCCCAATCGCAGGATTATGAGCGATTTTCTCTTGCGACAACTATCGACGTTCCTTCCATTAATTTCGGGCAGGAGCGTGTTAGGCTGCGGTCAGATTTACGGCTTTTTATGGTCTCAAGGCTGTTTATGTATCACCTCCCATACCACTGTTAAGGGTCACCTAACCACAAGCAAAAATAAGAGTATACCTGAGTAAAAATTAATAAACTTCATTATTTAGAAATTATCAACAAAATTATCCGCACTGCTACACATTTTGCATACGCCAAGACACTAACTTCGCAGATATCCGCATCCGTTCAGGGCTGTATCTATAATATAGAAAACAAAACTTCCAGCACGGAAATACACTGTTTTATATTTGCATTTAAAATTTTGAGCTCCATTCTCTCAATATGTCTGCCGTCGGCTTCTGCACTCTGTGGTAAAATGTATTGCTGAAGACCCTTCGCTGCGCTATTCCGATTAGTTATTATAGAAACAAGTTCATGTAGGTGCGATAATAGAGAATTGTTAAAACTATTACGAAAAGCACCAACTGTTTTATTGACTCAGTAATAAGCACACAATATTATAATTTACAATTAATGACAACACTTCACTCATTAGGCACTATTTGCAAAAGTCTCTTGTCCTCATAGCGAGTCTCTGGGTGGCTGGTATTTACCTGGAATGGGCGATCCCTCCGTAATCTTCATTCACCATTTTCTTCACTTCGCACACACAACCGTCACTTCATACAGCAGCTTCTTGCAGACAGGTTCAGACACACGTTTGTTAACTATCAAAACGCACGACTGCTGTATACTTGGCCCTAATCCAGATAAGGTAAATAACTCGCACCATCAACTCACGTGACGACTTCGCACAATGAACTACTCAACACATTTATCACTCGACAAGACAATAATACAGCACCAACTCAACTACTACTCAACACTCCAACACTCCTCCATGACAACCACCTACTAGCGGTGAGCCTGCTTTGGTGTACCTGGTGATGAAGTTGTAGAATCTCCATGGAGACGCCAGACGAAAAGCACAATGCAAACAAAGGTCATTATATACCGCCAAGCCAGCTGGGAGCTTCCCAGCTTGACTCGTTCATCGGTTCCATGGAATACCAGACGGGGGCTTGCAGAGCGCTCGCAGTCGCATGAATACGTAACAATACGAAAACAATTGTGGCAATAGACAGCTATTCCTGAT
Organism: Anabrus simplex; assembly: GCF_040414725.1. Classification (NCBI taxonomy): domain Eukaryota; kingdom Metazoa; phylum Arthropoda; class Insecta; order Orthoptera; family Tettigoniidae; genus Anabrus; species Anabrus simplex. The sequence continues at coordinate 1,578,264,390 of NC_090265.1, forward strand.
ATTATTTTACCGGATTGTTCTTTGGAGCCATCAACTGAATATTTGAGTCTGGATTTACTATGGGATAGACCAGGGCCTCTCAAACGCCCAAAATCTCACGCGTGCAGAGCGAAGCGCAAGAGCTCCGTGCACTGTGCATCGGTGCCGCTCGGTACCGCTCGGTATGGCTCGGATCAACGCTTCGTCTCTGGGCTACTCGGCTATGCTCGGCTCTACTCGGCTATACTCGGCTCAACTCAGCCGGGATTTGGAGCGCTACGGCGCAAGTGGGGGAGAGGGAGACAGGCGGAGCGAGCGAGACAGGCGTGGGGAAAGAGAGAGTTAGCGCTATTGCTCCAAATCGAGGAGTGGGGGTCTGCACTCTGGTCAACCAAGCGAAGTCGTCTTTTGCACCGTGCACAGTGCATGCACCACGCGCATGCACCCTGAGAGGCCCTGGGATAGACTTTTGGTAGAGGTTGTTTTACACCCCAGTAACCACTTCTACGGTTTTCAGAGACAGCGAGGTGTCGGTAATTTACTCCACAAGATTCCTTTTACGTGTCATTACATCTACCGATATGAGGCTGGCGTATTTATCCTTCTTCAAATACCACCGGACTTAGCGGGGATCGAACTCACCAGCTTGGATTCAGAAAGCCATTGTCTGATCTACTGAGCTCGGCTATTTTCACCACCATACTTCAGAAAAAAATTACAACAAACCCAACAAATCTGTGGCGGAACAGTCCATTAGAGCCTTGGTGTGCCAAAATGATCGCTATCCTGACAGATGGCCTGCAGGTACTGAAGTTCCACGTGTTCAGCGTGACGAAATTCTCAGTCTAGTGCTTGGCTTTCTTGTCCGGATCTGTTACCTCTCATATCAGGCAGTTCCTCAAACTGTTTCATGAGGCTGAGGGAATACCTTTCCAGCATTCAGTTCAGAATTAAAATTCCTAGACTGACCAGGAATCGAATTTGGGATCTCCGGGTATGAGGCAAGCATGCTGCCTATACCTAGTTTCGGCATAAGAATAGTGATTGTAATGCTGTTACTGTTTTTATCGAGATCTTATATTGAGAATGTACAAATCTAATAAAAAGTGTATTCATAAGCGAAATGTTATTACTCGTGTATTGAGAATGCTTTTAGATATTACGCAGGCTTGTAATAAGTTACAGGGAAAAAACTGCCGTCGTTTTACTAGTGTACTATCAGATCATTGTTACGTAATGCCAGAAAACTCAGAATTATAAGTTATCTTGTCTTGTCTTAATTTATCAGCCACGTTTGACCACCATTCTCTGAGTGTAATTTTAACCAAGGAATAAATGAAAATTTCGGCCAAATCATGATGTGAAATGTTCTGTATTTTTTAATAAACAGACTGTACCACACGTTTTTATAATAATATGTTTGTAACACTACCAGCTCTGCTTGGATATTTAAAATAATAATTGCTGGTAGAATCATCTTTCAAAGGTTGACTCTCACGCACACAAAGAAAATATAATATCCGATTTATATTTTCTTGCACGTGAATATAACATATTATCTATATTTCATAATTAAAAAAGAAATTTGCACCACTTATATGAACTGCTTAACCATAACGACAGGTGAGACAGAATCCTAGTGATCTTAATGTTTTCTTATTTTACTAATATCCCAGGTTCAGGGCTATTTAACACTCGCTCATGCGTATCAGACATTAATAACTTAAAGCATTTTCAGAAGATATTCCGTCATAATCATCGTTATCATCTTCCAGGCAGGTATTAGATCAAGTAGTTTGTTACAGTTTCGAGATCCATCTGCTATCTGAACGCCCGAACTATTGACTTCATGACTGGCATCATAGGATCTCTCTGGCGACTATTCCTATTTTTTCTGTTTTTCCCTATGCACAATATTTCAATAAAGGTCCCGTTTTCAATTCTCTCGTCATAAGTACCTGTTGCCTGCTAAGTGATCAGTCCGGAGGCTATTAGGTTACCCTGAGGCTTAGTTTTTTCAACGAATGTTAAGTGTTTTCACTGCTGTTAAGGAGATTTAACAAAATGGCCGTCTCGTCAAGGATTGTTATCTCTAACAAATTGTTAATACGTGTTAAATTAACATGGCAGCAACCCTGTGTTAAACCTCTTAACAGCTGTTAACATTTCAAAATGGTAGCATGTAGAAGACGTAATTTTGAAAGGACGACTCATACTAAGCAAACACTACTTTTTATAGTTGTCAGAGGAAACTTTTCTACAAGGATACCTAATTACCAAAACCATAATGAACAAGGTACTAAAATAAATTTAAAACACTTTCCCACAGATTGAAACTTATCAGCGTCTCCAGTGAAGCAGTTGCTTGTGGTTCTTGGATATTATGCTTCAGACTCTTTCGTGTAACTGTAGGTAACTATGTTCAATTGCTCACGAGTGCAAGACAAGAGTGTGTAGAATTCTGCATAGAATTCATGCTGCCTTTGCAGCATTAACATTATTTTCCCCGCAAAGAACGCCCGAAATATTTTAAGTCGTATCAATTATTCATTTTCCCGATGATGTAGGAGTCTTAGATTGCACTCATATAAGAATATATTGAATTTTGTGATGTAACAGTCCGTTCTTTTATATTTCAAGCACAGTGGCATACTTTGAAATTAAATCCATAACAACATTTGTCTCATTTTCACCACAATAACGCTTTTGTTGCCTCTTACTTGACATTATTACGTCTTAGTCGTCTCCGCTAACCATAACCTATAATAATGTCAACCATGTGTGACAAAATGCTATTCCAACATTCCGCTGCTTTAGGTAAAGAAACAAAAGACGCTCACTGCCAAACGCGTTCAGAAATCTCACGGAAACGTGTTCATTTGTCCTTAACAATTGTTTCGTAACAAATGCTGGACATGGGTTCGTGAAACAGGGTACTTTTTACGGAAGTGTTAAATTCATAACAATTGTTAGTTAACATTTGTTAAGTAAAATTTAACACAGAGTTGAAGAAACCGGGCCTGACAGTATTACCGAGACTACACAGTTACACAGCAAGAACAAAAACCGATAGCGGTACAATAATGAGGCATACTAGACAAGATGACGAGTGAGATAGTTTTCTGTTGGTTTCGTTATTAGGCCGAAAGTACTATTGCAGCACTACTGACCATATGGGTAGTACTGTTAATAACAACCAGACGCACTAGTCGTGCTCAGAATATTACTTAGCACCCCTCATACCTCAGCAGCTTCCATACTGTTGCAGCCATGAACGTGTTTGAGACTTCAGTGGAAGTTATAATTTGATTTAACCTTTGCTAAAGGATGGATGTGAAAAATATTGCATTCATCAAAAGAAAACAAAAGTAGACAGTGCACTTGTTGTATCTATCTATCTATCTATCTATCTATCTATCTATCTATCTATCTATCTATCTATCTATCTATCTATCTATCTATCTATTTATATACAGTAAATACGAGTTTTGTCCGTATATTGCTCAGAATGTAAGAAGAATGGTATTTCTGTATCGGCTGTGTCCTCAATAACAAGGAAATGCACTTTTTAATTTTCTGTCATCTGTGTTTTCTGTCTGTCTGTCTGTCTGTCTGTCTGTCTGTCTGTCTGTCTGTCTGTCTGTCTGTCTGTCTGTCTGTCTGTCTGTCTGTCTGTGTGCATGCGCATCATGAGTAAATGGCTGAAGATAATTGAGGCACTAAAATTTAGGCTATAAATACTTTTATTCACGCTGAGGGAAAAGGTAGTTTAGGGGAAGGCTTGAAATGTAATTCTAAAGTATCTATGTTATTGATGGTCTTATAGATAAATACTAAACTTATATAGAACTACATTTCCGATCAACTATGTCTTATACATTTTTATCATACTGGCTGTGATAACGGAGATATTCATGAATTTCGATTTTTTTTGCTAAGTTCATATCTACGCCGAACCACGACAAAATGGGTGAACAGTTTTAACTAAAATCGGTATTGAAGTGAAAGAATAAGGCACTGCAGTATAGGCTATAAATAATTGTATTCACGCTGGATGAAATGGTAGTTTAGGGGAAGGGATCTAACATTCAATTTTTAAATACTGGTACCTATATTATTGGTCCTGTCGAAAAGTCGGGAAATGAGACAATACAATACAATACAATACAATACAATACAATACAATACAATACAATACAATACAATACAATACAATACAATACAATACAATACAATACAATACAATACAATACAATACAATACAATACAATACAATACAATACAATTTCCGATCATTTATTCTTAGACAGTTTTAACGTGTCGTCTATGATAACAGAATTCATGAATTTAGACTTTTGTTGCTTAGGCCATGTCAACGCCGAGCATTGCGAACATGGAACTATCGTTCAATCGTTTTCACTGGCGATGGATTTTGTCATGATTGTCTTGAGGTGTAAAACCACGTGGTTGTCGGTCCATATCGACAATGAGAATTTGTTGTAAAGGTGATTATAAAAAGTGAGGAAAAACCATAAAGGAACGCTCGCTTGAAGAATAAGACAGGAAAGAAGGAAGGACTACCTTACATTAAATACCCTAATATCACAGACTCAGAAGAAATTTAAATGTGAAGACCTACTCAATCCAGAGCTCATAGAACTGATCAACAATAACATTAAATTGACCATTGTTAGTATGTTGTCTCTTCTGCTGCCACTTATCTCCGATAGACAGGATTACTGTTATGTCCCGAGTAAAATTGCATGCCTGAATATTGATGGAACGTAGCTAGGGAGTTGATAACTTTGCACATGCTATACGATTGCCCCATTAACGACGGGTACTACAGCTAGTATCTAACCAATTCCATCACTGCGACAGTGAGTCTAGCTCTACCCCGCTTTATGATGGTCCGCTTTTCACTTCCATATGGTAGGACTGGTCAAGATAATGCGAATTTGTGTCTCTTGTGGTACCGGTTGTTTTAAAACGTGGAATTAGGCAACATCTCCTCTCCACCTCTGGAGAGTTCCGACACTTAGAAGAATCATAAAATTGGATAAACAGAGGGAAGAGCCACTCTTAGCCATCCCAGAAGTAGTTTCCCATTTCATTTCTGAGTGACCTCCAATAGAGGTCAATTACAAGTACACACACGGTTGTTAGCGCCAATGTTAGACAGATTATCAGGTAGTGAAATTATACACGAGTGTTAACCAAAATAACACACTGTCTCGTCACACAACGGCAACTACAGTTAAACCTGCTTTATACGTAACTCTGTTCTACGTAATTCGTATTTGTACGTAATTTCCTTTAGGTCCCGGCAAAATATAATTTAAAAGCGTGTTAATTAAATCTTATTTATACGTAATCCGTTTATACGTAATTCGCTGTTATACGTGAAATATAACTGAGTTTTGCGTAATTGTAATGAGAATGTGCGTTTTTGAAAAGAAACTACTGTATTTACGAAGTTTCCTCTTTGTCGGCGTAGGCGGAAATAGAGCGATCGGGTTTTGGTGCTGAAACAGAGAGTTTCGCCGAGTGACATTGTTGACCCTTACTTACTGGCGGCTTAACAAAGACGAGCCCCCTTCGCTCCTCCTCTACCTTCGTCGTTTTTAACACGCCGCCAAAGATTAAGGTACATTGTAAGCAAAATGGGCGGTTTCGGTGCGTAAACAAAAGAAAATACAGTAAATTTGTTTGAATATGAGAATTTCTTTCGTGGGAACAACGGAGAATAAAATGTCCACGATGCCGGTATCTGGTGTTTACTGTTGAACAGTAGTTTTATCATTCAGTTGCTTTTGATTAGCCATGGAGAACAGAAAAGGGAAAAGTTATACGAGAAGTGGACGCTAATCCACACAAAACAAATCTGAAATCGCTTCGGACTTAGGCATTGCTTATACCACGCTATGTACAGTCATCAGTAAAAGAAACGCTATTTTGGATGATTCTTAAAACTGGGTTCAAAATCAGCAAACGCAGCCGTCAGCAAGAAGGATGGTACGTAGATTTGAAGAAAGCACTTTTCACATGGTTCCAACAAAAGCGGGCTGCAGCTCTACCAATTAGTGCAGACATGCTGAAGGCAAAGGCGATAGATTTAGCTAAAATGATGAGTAGCCTATCACTGCTGCTTTCAAGGCTTCATCGGGAAGGTTGCAAGGATTTAAATATCGTCATGGAATTACAGGGAGAACAATTTGCGGTGACTCAAAATCTGCAGACGTCACGGTGCAACACTGGAAAGAGGAGGTTCTGCCGGGTATCGTAAGCGATTATCAGCCTCCAAACATCTACAACTGTGATGAGACCGGCCTATTCTACAATCTCCTTCTTAATAAGACATTAGCTGGAAAAGGTGACTCATGCCACGGAGGGAAGAAAAGTAAAATTCGTGTAACAGTACTTCTCGCCACCAATGCAAGTGGATATTACAAACTTCCTCCACTTGTGATAAGAAAATCGAAGAATCCGAGGTGTTTTAAGGGTGCGAAAACAAAACCTAAGGAAGTTGAATCCAATGGAACAGTGGTTGAATAAACTGGACATTAAAATGAAAAAGAAACAGAAGAAGATCCTTCATCTTATGGATCGATGTGCAGTACATCCACCTCAAATCGTTCTGGAGAATGTCCGAATGGACTTTTTCCCTCCTAACTGTACCAATGTTCTACAACCGCTTGATTTGGGCATCATTGCAAATTTCAAAGTGCATTATAGAAAAATGCTGGTTCAACATTTAATAACACTGAGTGATGCAGGAAACGAACCTCTCTCCATTAATTTGCTACAAGCCATGAACTTTTTTTCGGCTGCCTGGAAGCAGGTGTCATCCTCCACAATCAGCAACTGTTCCTGCAAAACTGGTGTCTTACGAGAAGAGGCTGCCTGTAATTATGATTATGGGGACGAAGTTTGGTCTGGTAATGAGCTAACGCTACAGGTGGGTGTGTAAAAAATAGAATTCGATACTTTTGTGCATTTCGATGACAATCTGGCTGTATGTGGAGAACTACCGGCTGAATAGATTATTGCTGATGTATGCCAACAACGCGGCGGTGATGGACCAGCTGCAAGCGATAGTGACATTGGAGATGGAGATAACGACTTGAATCTTGACACCTGAACTGAGTGAAGTGTTAAGTGCAATCGAAGTGCGAAAAGTTGTAGTGAAAATGCTTTGAATGCATTACCAAATTTGCTAAAAGAGGTTTATATTCTTAATGCAAGAAAAGTGAAACAAACCAAACTATCTGATTTCTTTAAGGCCGGGCCAAGTTCAAAATAATATTTTATGTCTTAATGTATTTATTATTTGCAAGGATTTACACATGTAGGTCTATTCCATTGGTTTTTCAGTAAATATGTGATGTATTGCGTAAGTCTGATTTCTAAGTAATTCTGAGTTACAAGTAGTTTTTTCTCTTCCCCTTGATATACGTATAAGTCAGGTTCAACTGTAATTCGATGTCTCCTCTGAAGGAATGGAGTTTCATCCCAATTCAGTTATTTTCCAGCTTGTTTCCAGGTTGTCGGTGGACGCAGAGTGGGTCTCGGTCCACAAGTGGCCACGGCTGGTCCGTGGTCCAACAGAGCTGCACTCTGACCGGCCAACCGAGCAGAGGAGGGGTGGTCACGGCTCTAACGTGGCTCTACGCCTCTGTATTCGGGAGACGGGAAAGGGCTGGACCACACGGCTGGTCCCAACCGTCGGCTGTCCTGAGAATGGTTTCCCGTGGTTTTCCATTCTCCTGCTCTAAGGCGAATGCCGGGACAGTTCCTAGTATAGGACACGGCCGCCAACCCCCATTACACTCTCCGAGCATCTCCTACACCATAACGAATCTCCCGGCCTGAGAGCCGGCGTCACCGTCTAGGAGGAATAAGAACATTTTAGTAGTAGTAGTTGTTTCTGTTTTAACTAAACGCTATTAAAGATCCAACTTATGCAATCGGTGTAACATCAGGATATTGCACAATGACTAATTGTGGGCATTTTTAAGTGACATAGTCTCTCATTTTCTTTAGCTGTCGACTGAGAGTCAACTCTAAGTTACATTAAAAAGTATACTTTTTACCTTTCACAGTGGCTGAGGAAGAAGAGATAACCTTTTTAATCTGTTTTTAACTACGGCTTTATGAATAACACCCTATCATAAGACTGAATGATAATTAAGGTCTCCTTAGAGAAATAACCAAGCATCATACACTTAATGGCTATAATTAACTAACTCTGTACTAATATCTCTGTTTAACCAACATGCGCTGAAGTCAACCAACGAAATAAACAGTCCACCGAAGTTCAGTTCTTCAACTAATCTTCCAATTAAGTATAATAATAATTTCGTGTGGGTATTTCTAGCCGAGTGCAGCCCTTGTAAGGCAGACCCTCCAATGAGGGTGGGCGGCATCTGCCATGTAACTGCATGTTATTGTGGTGGAGAATAGTGTTATGTGTGGTGTGTGAGTTGCAGGGATGTTGGGGACTGCACAAACACCCAGCCCCCGGGCCATTGGAATTAACCCGGCTGGGAAACGAACCCGGGACCCTCTGAACTGAAGGCCAGTACGCTGACCATTCAGCCAACGAGTCGGACTCCAAGTAAGTGATTTAGGTAAAACTGATAATAATAGTAGTGTTCTTGGTTTTACATTAAATTAAATGATATTTTTTGGAGACGTTGAAGTACAGGAATTTTGTCCTGCAAAATTTATTTCACGTGCCAGTAAATAATTATATCGACGTGGCTCATACGAGTATCTTCGAACACCAATGGACTGAGCCAAGATTGAATCCACCATCTTGACCTCAGGAGGCCAGCATTGTATCGTCTGAACTACTCAGCCTGGTGCAATGAGGATTGAACGTTGCTCTCGCCATAGGTTTAGCTTTAAATTGCCCCACACGCGACACCTGAGCAACAGCATACAGGCGGGCAAACTATTTGTTGTATTTCAATAGATCTTTCGGCCATGTGGACTCAGATATAAACACAAAAGGTTCTTCTCCGAATCAAACAGCGAAGCTGATGGGACTCCGTCTAAGATTTTGCCAAATTAACATCTAACCAATTTCAGGATCTAAAAGCGAACACCTGTCACACACTTGACGTTGCTTGATAATGATGTTGACCTAATCACAATGCAGGAGATGCTTGTAACAGATAAAGAGCAACTGAGGAACTGAGGGAAGATTCTCGGTGCGAGTTACCATAATCCATACGACTCAGCTTTGTATACTCGCACCGCCATACAGAATATGCACTCATTATCCGTTACAGTGGATTATAGAATAGAAACAATAAATAATAACGTAGTCGGAATTATTTGTGTATATAAACCAACATGTGCGTCATGGCTAGATAATGTGATTTCTATTTCTAGTCGCCCAGCAATACGGTCAGCCATCACCTAAGTTAGAAACATGAGGTTGAGGATGCATGTGGGACAAAACTTGTAAGATGGTCTGGTGTCAAAACCTGCATTTGGTTTTCGTTACTAAAGGTAAGGAAACTTTCGGCTCTCGATCGGAATTCAAGTAACTCTAGTTAGAGGTGCACTTCGAACACGCTGGAACTTCGGTAAGGCTGAAAGGTATCAGAACTCAAGTGATCTGGACTCGACTCAATTAATTCCATCCATATAATCAAGATACAACCATGTCGTTTGTACTGTGCTCGCAATACCAAAGAAACACATACCACGAGGAGCACGCAAAAATATATATCTGGATAGTGAATCCATGAGTAACTGCACCAACAGTATTTACTCAGGGCAGAATCACAAGCAGCCGACGATCAATTACACAGAATGGACGTGTCCAGAAGTGGAATAGTACAGTTGAGAGTGTGGATTTCAAACAATACAGCACGAAAGCTTGGAGCCTCCGAGGGAAACTTGGTAAGCTAATTGTACAAATAAAAAGATACATATCACCCCAAATCAGGTTGAAGGTATCAATGTGAATTTTTCAAGGGGTCCTGCTGATATGAAACTACTGAAGCAACTCAATTTTTAATCTCCAGTCACCTTGTCTTTCTCACGCCCATTCATGAAGTTGGAGTTAGATACTGCTCTAAGCTATTGTCAAATAATTCCACGCCTAAGTTTAGATAATCTGATTAACAGCATGATGCCCAAGGTACTTTCGTGCAGTCACAAATGGCATGAGAAGCGTATGTACGGTCTGCCACAAGTGCCCGTAATGACCCCTCTGTTATTGAATTTATATACATCTTACATTCCTCCAACTGTGTGTCTTGAATTTGCTTTTGCCGATAGATTAGCAATTACCATTCAAAATACAGATATAAAGTTAACGAAGTAATTTTAACAGCCTCCGCTGGATCTGTGACGTTCAAACACATTACTTCAGAGTACAGTAAGATCTCGTCCATCACTCTCCTAACACCTCACAGGGATATCAAGGATCTTTGCAGCCGTAGACTATAATCCTGGCACCCACCAATAATCACAAGTAAGGAGCTGACCGAAACAGAATTTATTCTGGGTGCGAGATGGTAAAAGCAAAGGATACATGTGAGCTCCAGAGCGGTTCAGAATGCTCAGTCCAAATCATGCTGTACTTCGTACGACTTGGTCGACACTGAACCAGTTTCAAACAACACACATTCGATGCGCATACCCGCTCCATGAGAGGGGCTACCGGAGCTCACCTGAATGTGATCGTAGAACTTCCCAAGAGAGTGTGAACCAACGTTTGGGAATACCCGACGTGTTCATACGAAGGACCACAGGCAGATCTAGTAAATGCTCAAACATCATTAATCTAGTGGGTGAATGAACTCGATGTTCAGCTCTCAAACTGTGATCATTACCTTTCTCATTGAACTGGTGTTGACACCTCACTGCTGATATTGTACATTATTAATTACAGTAATTATGAATTGACTTGATGAATTGAACTTATACGTTTAAGACGCACACAAACACACAGTCTCCGAACCAGAGGAGAATCTTAAACCTCAGTACGACAAAGGAAAAGAAAACACACCTTACGATAATGTACATGATATCATGAATGACAACACGTAATATAACTGTCGTAGTTTTTTAGGACTATTTAGGTAGATGTAAAGAGTAGGTCTTATAAGTTTGCAGTGATAAGTATTTACTTGCAACACTTTATCAGAAATTAACATAACTCGACAATTGCTTCGTATTAAGTTATTATCCTGTACTGTCCGACTCGTTGGCTGAACGGTCAGCGTACTGGCCTTCGGTTCAGAGGGTCCCGGGTTCGATTCCCGCCGGGTCGGGGATTTTAACCTTAATTGGTTAATTCCAATGGCACGGGGACTGGGTGTATGTGTTGTCTTGATCATTTCATCCTCATCACGACGCGCAGGTCGCCTACGGGAGTTAAATAGAAAGACCTGCACCTGGCGAGCCGAACTCGTCCTAGGATATCCCGGCACTAAAAGCCATACGACATTTCATTTCATCCTGTACTGAACCCGTAATTACAGTAGTTTATTGTGACAAGATGAGTTACAACCCCCCACTTATGGGTCTGGACAGCGATCGCAAAACCTTCATTGAACGTAATCTGTAACAAATCTTGTTAATACGCCTGGTTTACGAGATGAACATTTTGCTTCTTCGCGTTTCAGTGAGGGAGAGGCAATACCCCCAGTAACACGGTTCTTAACCTCACCGTCTCAAGGTCTTGGCCACTGTCTGCGTTATTCAAATGGAAATGTAACGAGTGCGATGCTGCCTCTTATAGCCCTCTGCTGCAGAAGTACATCCTCATGCTATTTATGATCTAGACTAAACTAAACCAAACCAAACCGCGGGGTGCAGTTTATGATAATATTAGCATATGACGCTACCAATTAAGTGCTGCTTTCTGCAGGCGATCGAATATGGAAGTAACATACGAACATACTGTAAGTAAATTACAAATCGAAACCAGTTGGACTGTTGATTAACTTACATGTATAAGAGATGGATATTTTTTAAACGTTTTGTTAAATCGGTCGTGCCTTAAAAGAAACTACACGTAGATTTATACAAGATTATAATTTATGAATAATAATAATAATAATAATAATAATAATAATAATAATAATAATAATAATAATAATAATAATAATAATAATAATAATAATAATAATAATATGGTCTCAGGTACGGAGTGCAGTTATTTTAACGTCATATAGCCAGGTAACTGTTGTTACGATTTCAAAGGGGAAATCTACTGGGCGACCTACTCGTCAGTTTTAATTCATTTCGTTCGTATGCATGTAATGGCTCAGTAAGACGTCTGGCATGCTGACATCATACGATATGGATTTCTGTATGGTCTTCTTTCGAGCCTCAGAAATCTTGTTGGAGCTTACTGTCGACAGCTTAGGTGCTTTTTACACATGAGCTGAGTGATAACTAACAGAGAATATGAGTTGATGAAGAGGGGACGGACAGTAAAGAAGAAGAAGAAGACATTATTATTATTATTATTATTATTATTATTATTATTATTATTATTATTATTATTATTCTTTCGTTTCGGCCTGCTGTGGACCACGTTATTTCAACCGTTTGCATCCTTGAGCTTTAATTCTTCCCTAGTACTCGCGCATTCTCGTTCTGTGAGCCTCCTTTCTTTCAACAGTCCACTTCTTGCCTGTTTTCAACTTTGGCCTTTCTTGGAACCTCTTGTATCCCTGGAGCTTTTTCTGGAGAGGAGCACGTTTCTGGATGTCTTCGAGTGTGATTCCTATTTCCTGAAGGTCTTTTTCAACTTCGATAAACCAGGGTCCCTTGGTTTTCTTGTTAAGAAAGTAGGAAAAGATCCTATTGGTCTGTCTCTGTGTGTTCATGCGTGCTATATGCCCATAAAAATGAATCCTCCTTTACGGAATCGTGTCCGTTATCCTCTCCATATGCTGGTACAGATCGCTGTTGTGTCGTCTCCTGTACTCACCATTTTCTTTGATTGGTCCAAGAATCTTTCTCAGGATTTTTCTTTCTTTAGCTTCTAGCTTCTCCATCTGACTTCTGTTCATTGCAAGGCATTCTGCTGCGTACAACCGAACAATAATGCCTAAGCTTGGCGTTGATGGACACTGATCTTTTGTTGTAGACATTCCTAGTCAGCTGATATGCCATCTCCATTATTATTATTATTATTATTATTATTATTAATCGAGTCAGAAACATCTATATAAATATGTTTTTCATTATACTTCAAATTATTGCTTCATTTTTCGTTTTTATCTCGCATTAGTCATATAAAAGTCGAAAGGGGGTTCAATTCTATTTTTGTCAGCCTGTTTTTTGTTTGTTTGTTTGTGGTGACACGAATGGAAAGCGGCTAAACATATTTCGCGAAACTCGCTATATATATTCAGGAATAGCTGCGGTGTGTACTACGTTATACCGGGTGTTTGGCAGATAAGGGATGAATATCCGCAGTTCTTAAAATATGATATATTTAAATTTAACGAATGGTTTGTCCGAGAGAGGAGCTTGAAGTAGAGAGCAATATTTGTGATGTAAGTATTTGTTTGCTAGTTGCTTTACGTCGCACCGACACAGATAGGTCTTATGGCGACGATGGGATAGGAAAGGGCTAGGAGTTGGAAGGAAGCTGCCGTGGCCTTAATTAAGGTACAGCCCCAGCATTTGCCTGGTGTGAAAATGGGAAACCACGGAAAACCATCTTCAGGGCTGCCGACAGTGGGATTCGAACCCAGTATCTGCCGGATGCAAGCTCACAGCCGCGCGCTCTAATCGCACGGCCAACTCGCCCGGTGTGTGAGGTAAGTAGTAGCTTCGTTTGCCCTTTAACTTATATTACCCACCGTACCATGCTTAAGGCAATATGCATCCGTAATATGTAATAAGCGTCCGCCTCTGAGGTGTAGTGTTTAGTGCGATTAGCTGCTACCCCCAGAGGCCCGGGTTCGATTCCCGGCTCTGCCAAGAAATTTGAAAATTGGTATGAGGGCTGAAACGGGGTCCACTCAGCCTCGGGTGGTCAAGTGAGTAGAGGTTGGTTCGATTTCCACCTCTAAGGCCACGGCCGCTTCCTTCCACTTCCTAGGCCTTTCCTATCCCGTCATCGCCAAAGACCTATCTGTGTCGGTGCGATGTAAAACAAATAGCAAAAAAAAAATTCCCACCTCAATCATCCTGGAAGTGGTTTTCCGTGGTTTCCCACATCTTCTCTAGGCAAATGTCGGGATGCTTCCTAACTTAAGGCCACGGCCGCTTCCTTCCGTCTTCCCATCCCCCACCAAGGCCCCTGATCAGCCTAGCAGTGAGGGCGCCTGGGCGAGATACTGGTCATCCTCCTCAGTTGTATCCCCGACCCCATGTCTCACGCTCCAGGACACTGCCCTTGTGGCGGTAGAGGTGGGATCCCTCGCTGAGTCCGAGGGAAGAATCAACCCTGGTGGGTAAGCAGATTAATAATAATAATAATAATAATAATAATAATAATAATATGTAATAAGCAATATTCTAAGAACACCATTGAATAGCAACTTCAGGTTGTATGCATGCGTACCTTGTATGAAAACATTCTACTTACAAGAAACTGGAGCATACCTGTGTTAAAAAATATATTTAAAAAAATTGAAAACTAGGAAAATAGCTGGCATTGATAAGGTTTCTGGGGATATACTGTCCGGCTCCATGGCTAAGTGGTTAGCGTGCTAGCCTTTGGTTACAGGGGTTCCGGGTTCGATTCCCGGCAGCGTCGGGAATTTTAACCATCACTGGTTAATTTCGCCGGCACGGGGACTGGGTATATGTGTCGTCTTCATCAAAATTTCATCCTCATCACGACGCGCAGGTCGCCTACAGGCGTAAATTCAAAAGACCTGCACTTGGCGAGCCGAACATGTCCGCGGACACTCTCGGCACTAAAAGCCATACGCCATTTTTTTGCGTGGGGGGGGGGGGGGTGTATACAAAAGGCAACGCGTAACCACACGTGAGGTACTTATTTGGTTATTGTTTGCATGAAGGAGTTATCCAAATGAATGGAGAGTTGCTATAGTATCCGCTGTGTACAAAAGAGCGATAGGCATAAAGCGGATAATTGCAAACCAGTCAGTTTGGCATGTGTTGCATGTAAGCTCTGGGAACGAGGAGCATTTGATTCGAGATAAGTTGGGAAGTTACCAGTGGATTTGACAGAAAGCAGTTCGGGTTTAGGAAAGGTTATTCTAGTGACATTTAACTTGGAGGATTCAGGCAAGATATAGCATATATTTTAGATTCAGAACGCCAACAGTGCTCTGCCATTGCTCATCTATCCAAGACTTTTGTTAGGATAGAACATGGGAGACTACTGAAAACAGTGAGGGCTGTTGGACTAGAGGAGTGATTGAACGGGTAGCTAAATTACTAGAATACAGAGCCTTAGAGTAGGTGTAGCATTATTTGATCCTGTAATGATTAAGGGGGGGATTTCGCAAGGCAGTATAATTGAAACCATGGTTTCTTACACACAGGATTATTCACTTAAGATTTTGCACCAAAAAATGTCAAATTAATTGAAGATATGGACATTCTTGTTTTCATGTTCTTAAATGGTATAACAATAATAATAATAATAATAATAATAATAATAATAATAATAATAATAATAATAATAATTGTACCGGGCGGTACACCTCCACGCCGCTAATTTAAAATGTGCGCCAGTTGAAACTCCTCTGCTGGAGGAAGTCTGAACTTTATTGACGGTATTAATTTTCTACTTTCTCAGAAGATGTCACTACCTGTAAATTTTGGAGTTTTAGAACTGTGTCATTTTTGATGTGTTTTTGTTTTGCTTGAAGTAAGAAGTGTGAACTTTCTCTTCTAGAGGACACTACTGAAGAACTACAATAGTGCACCCTAGTGCGAAGAAAAAGAACTGTTCTTTGGAGAAAATTTTCTTTCAAAAGTTTGTTCTTTGTTAAATTTCTTTCAGTCATTGGTTAAGTTGGCAATATTACCCCTTTCTTTCCCCTTGTTTTAAATCTAGCCAATCCCGAATTTCTGAAATTAATTTTCCACCAATAATGTGTTTCTTCTTCATCTTGTGTAGGGGTTTCTCTTTATTCTCCAATAAAGTGATTGTGGGCGGGTGTTCTCATTCCCCTAACGCCTAGAACCTTCCGCGAGGGTATATAAACTGCTGATTTTAGGGTCTCTGCGCCACTTCTGTTCCATCTTTCAGTGTGTAAAGTACATAGCAGGGGGCGGGAAGCGCCTCTTTCTTCGGCAGCGGTCAACAACAAGGTAATGGCCAATTAATAACTTCTTTCTTTGCTAGCTCAGCAGTTTAACTCTCGGGGCGGGTCCGAAGCTTTTTCCATTATGTAACCTTCCTTAAAATGTAAAGAAACTTGTATCTATTTCATCTTTTAAACTGCATATCGGGATAGAGAGTGCTTAAACCTCTCGAGCTCCCAATCATATTGTTTTGAGGTGAACTTATTTTTCTCAACCTATTCTTCGTTAATATTATGTAAATTGTTCTTTTCTGAAGTCACCTCTGTAGTATGGGATTAGCCCTTGCAGTAACGGCCTAGTGCCAAGAAGGTTTTAAATAAAGTGTATTAGGAGTGCGGAGAGCCTCCTTTCAAGTTGGTATTTTAGAGGCCATATAATTAACCTTTTCTCGCTTAATAGGCCTCAGTAGATTGGGTATTTTACCCCTGGGTTTATGTCCGTTGAGGACAGCTTGAAGGTGGAGTTTGGTGTGGCCTGGGAGAGGCTTAAAGTTGAGAGAGAGTGACTCTTTTTTTTGAAAACTGAGTGTTGTATGCCTCGAGGAGGCTTTACTGTGTAATTTGGAGCAAGTGCTCCAGGGTTTGATTGGGGTCTTCTGCCCCGTTGTTGAAATTTGTATATCGTAAAGTTGGGCTAGTTGCTCAAGAATTGTGTTTTCAGGGCTCGAAGCCCAAATCCTGTAAATACTGTAATTGTACTTTGTTGCCTTGCTACTCCGTACCTGCCATTCTTGTTATTTCTGAATTTTGGAAAGAAAATATAACCTTGTTAAATTTTACATTAACTTTAATTCCGTAGTTGGAGACCTATTCACACCCGCACCTTCTTTCACCTCTACCTACCACGGAAATCTCCGTAACAAGTGGTAGCAGAGCGTGGTTGAATGGGTCTCATTTTAGCCCCTTTTGACGGCTAAATAGTGTTCTGTTCCGAACTCTAACCATTTTCTCAGTTGCTGGAATTTTTGAGGTTTTCAAAATTGTTCTGTCATCATGCCCGGCCCTCGCGATGTCCTCCATCTTAACTATTTGCGCAAGGAGGAGTTAATCTATGAATTAACTATTAGAAATGTGCAATCTGGAGGCACGGTTGCAGTAGACACAAACAAGCTTAGAGAGTCCCTTGATTTGCCCATTTCCATCCCCACTTTGGGAGAGAAAGAAATTGACGACTCTCTTTCCACGATCGTCGAGAATATTAGGGGGCTAGCTTCTGTAGTTAGTTTTTTTGATGAAAATGATCCTTCTCCTAATCAAATTAAGCGTGTGCAAGCTAGGCTGTTTCATTTTTCAAATAGAGTTAACGATCTGTTGTCTCTAAAGTTGAATGATGTTCAGAAGAAGGAAGCTAGCGCGCTGCTTGAAAATATTTCTGAATTATCTAGCAAGGTCACTCAATTGTTAACTGGGGAAGTTCCTCCCAAAACTGATCAACCCGCCACGATGAATGCTGGGAGCGAGGAAGAGCCTCCTAAGGGAGAAGTCAATAGGATAACCGTGGCTGCTCAAACTATCTCTGCCCCATTAGACAACGAGTCTGAACGTCGGAACTCATTGACTAATGTACGTTCTGAATTAACTTCTTTGCCACTTAAACCTTTACCGACTATGTCACCTGGGTTCAGTAGTTTGCCCCATCCATTGGCAATGTTGCTCAGGGGTATCTCTAAGTTTTCAGTTAATACCACCAGTGAAGTAATTTCATTTTTAAGATTTTTAGTTGAATTTCAGGATCATGCCCTTGTTTTTTCTCTTTCTTCGTGTCAAATTTTGCAAATAATTTATCCTTATGCAACTGGTATTCTCTCAGACAAAATAGTAAGAGCCATAGCCGAACAGTCATCTATTGAAGATTTTCATGCACATTTGCTTGCAAATTTTATTCCTGCTCGCGCGAGGTCATCTCTGATTCAGAAGTACTATTACCGTGTACAACGCTTGGATGAAAACTTGGCTGATTTCATACAGGACATTAAGTTTTATACTAGGGTGTTTGCTCTTCACTTCCCTGAGGATCAGATTGTACAAGCCATTGTGGAAGGTATTTCACCATCTTATAGATCATATTTGTGTTTCGCGGCGTGCCCGCAAACCTTCTCTGAACTTGAAGCATTGGCCGTCTCAGCGGAAGGAGTTAGATACGCCGATTCATTGCGTGTCGCGAAAGAATCCCCGCCTTCTTTTAGTAATAATCGGCCTCCACCTCGCCGACCAGTCACACCCCGTAAATGCTATGCTTGCGGGTCGCCCGACCACCTTCGGAACAAGTGCCCATTGCTCAAATCTAGTGTGACAAGGAATGGAGCTGGTTCATCACAAGGCTGTTTTAAATGTGGGGCCTTCTCACATATCGCCAAGAATTGTCCCAATTCGAATAGCACCCCCTCCTGCTCAACTTCTGGTGCAACTTCCAACAACAATATAAAGTGACTAGTGCCTTCGGCTGAGTCGATTAATCCATCTTCCCGAGACTCAGCCCCGGGTAAACAGAGCGAAAAATCAGGGAAATTTCAATCTTCAAATCCATCCCTTGAATGCCCCAAGGAGTGTCTTAGGATTGCGGCGGATACCCCCGCACCGGTTCCTTTTCTTAAGATTGAGTTAAATAAGGAACCTGTAACAGCTCTCTTAGATTCAGGCAGTGTCTGTTCGATTATTTCGGCTGAATGGTATTCTAAATTGAAATCTGTTTGTAAACTACCTGACTATGTCTCATCTCCTGTTCAATATGTTTCGGCTAATTCATCTCCATTAGAAATTCTAGGTTCCGTACAGGTCAAAATTCGTATTTTTAAATTTACATGGAAAACCAAACTGTTTGTGGCTAAGCATTTGTCTTGCCCCATCATACTGGGAGCGGACTTTATTTCTCACACTGGTCTTGTGCTCGATCTTCAGAGTAAGTCGTGCACATTCAAATTTGCGTTCAATTGTAAAATTCCCTTGTTAAAGTGTAATTCTGTATCATGCTCATCTATTTCGCCTACCCAGGATGAGATGTTGTTAGACCTTAGACATCTACCTGAGGAGCAGGCTGATAGTATTCGTAAATTATGTCAGTCATTTCCAGAGGTGTTCTCTGATACTCTTGGTGTTACTGACCTTATTGAATACAAAATTGAGGTCACGGATTCAATTCCTGTCCGTTTTCCACCTTATAGGCTATCTCCACCTAAAATGAAGGCTCTGAAAGAAATCATCGATCAGATGTTGAAGGACGGTATTATTAGGCCCTCTAAGTCGGCGTATTCGTCACCTATCTTTCTAGTCCCGAAACCCCAAGGAGGCTTCAGGCCTGTCATTGATTATAGGGCTCTCAATCGGAAGGTGGTGTTGCAATCTGTGCCCCTTCCTGACCTTCATTCTTGTTTTTCATGGTTTCGTAAGGCCATGTTCTTTACTATCTTGGACTTGAATCAGGCCTATAATCAAATTCCCCTTGCCGAAGAGTCTAAACATCTTACAGCGTTTGCCACGGATTGGAATTTGTATGAATACAACCGCGTGCCTTTCGGGCTCCCCACGGGAGCAGCTGTACTCACTAGGCTACTAGATAGGGTCTTCTCCGACATCAAATTTGAGTACTTATATCACTACTTGGATGATGTCGTCGTATTTTCAGAAACTTTTGAAGAACATCTAGATCATCTGCGAGAAGTTCTCGATCGCCTTCGTAAGGCGGGGTTAACTGTCAAGTTGTCCAAGGTCGCCTTTGCTAAGCCCTCTATGTCATTCCTAGGGCATATTGTGTCACCTGATGGTGTAGCAGTCGATCATTCTAGAACACAGGCCATCCGTGATTTTAAACCTCCCAAGGACATTAAAGGTATCGCCAGGTTCATTGGTATGGTGAATTTCTTCAGGAAGTTTATTCCTAACTTCGCTAATAGAGCGGCGCCCTTGAACCTTCTTCGTAGGAAAGGCATCAAATTCGAGTGGGGTCCTTCTCAACAAGCCGCTTTTGAAGATCTGAAATTAGCTCTCTGTAATGCCCCTGTCCTTGCTATGCCTGATTTCTCAAAGAAATTCATCGTCCAAACGGACGCGTCGTCGTCAGCAGTAGCTGCAGTCCTTCTTCAAGAGACTGAACTAGGGAGGCGACCCATCGCCTATGCATCTAGGACTCTATCGGCTCAAGAAGCAAAATACTCCATATATGAGCTCGAAGGTTTGGCAGTCTTATTCGCCTTAGAGAAGTTCCTGGAACATGTCAAATTCGACCTGGAGACAGATAATCAAGCCTTAAGCTGGGTCTTAGGTAGACCGCGTCGTACTGGTCGTATAGCCCGTTGGGCCATCCGTATTTCTGCCTTCCAATTCGATGTCAGGCATATCCGAGGTACCGAAAATGCTGTCGCTGATGGACTCAGCCGTATGTTTTCCAACGACATTGAGAACCATGAACCGGTCGATAGTTCATCTCCTCCCGAGTCCATGTTATGTGATGTTAATGCCATCTTAACAGATGCCCCCATGCTTTTTAGGGATATCGAGAAATACCAACGTGAAGATCCGACGCTGGCTCCGATAATGGAAACCCTTTCTTCTGGGGAACATGTTGTCCCTTATGTTCTGAGGAATGGTGTTTTATGTTGCCCTTCGAGGCATGATAAGATGATGAAAGTTGTCGTTCCAGCTGTTCTTGTACCTATGATCTTCAAGTACTATCATGAGACCCCATTAGGGGGGCATCTTGGAATCTTTAAAACTCGTGAAAAGATTCGTGAAAGGTTCATCTGGAAGGGTATGGACGGTGAAATCCGTGAACTAGTGAAGGCTTGCAAATCCTGTTTGCTTAGTAAACCCACTATGTCCACCAAGGTAGGCCTTCTGTCTTCGCATCAAGCGTCGCGCCCCATGGAACGCCTGTATATTGATTATGTAGGACCCTTCCCCCAGTCAAAGGGAAATGCCAACAAGTTCATCTTTGTGTGCGTAGATGGTTTTACAAGATTTTCCTGGTTATTTCCGACTAAGCTGGCTACCGCTCAGTCCACCATTACTTGCCTAAATTCTATTTTTGCTTCTTTTGGTCCGTGCCAATATGTTGTGTCTGATAATGCTAAGGCGTTCACATCAAACCTTTTTCGTAAATTCTGTTTTGACTTGTCTATCTCTCATGTAACTACTTCTGCTTATTACCCTCAACCATCGCTGGCTGAACGGGTTATCTCAGGTCCGCGCTTATTGCCTATCATCATGAAGATCATTCCAGGTGGGACACGTCCTTGCATTGGTTAGCTTTTGCTTTGAATTCGGCGGTTCATGAATCACATAAGTTTACTCCAGCCTCTTTGATGTTCAAGTTTGTTCCCAACACGCCGCTCTCTAACCTCTGGTCTCTGAGTGACATTCTACCCGAGACAATAGATCCGGACAACATCAAAGATCTTTGGAAGAAGGCTAAAGCCAATCTTAAAGTCTCTCATGAAAAGGTTAGGGAAAGGTATGATCGTGGACGGAGACCCACCCCTTTGAAGGTAGGTGACCAAGTAATGGTCAAGAACTTTGTTCCCGCGGGCAAGCTTGCCCCCAGATTCCAGGGGCCGTGTGCCATTCTTGATTTCCTTACGCCGGTTACGTTGTTATTAAGTAATCCAGCCACCGAGAGGATATTTAGGGTTCACCTGTCACAGGTGAAACCAGTGTAAATTTTGTGTTAACTTGCTTCATATAATTTGAAAGGAATATGAAGGTTATATATTTTTTTGAGTTTTCACTTTTAAGGCATTCTGCCCCTTCTATAATATTTTGTTTCATATGTAAGTTTTTGTAAACCCCTCCCGCACGGTTAAACTGCCATTCTGTCCTTACCACGGCCATTACCACGCTCCCGTCTCCTGCTATACACACTGTGGCTTGCTTATATTAAATGCCATGGATATCTGCACGCCGCTGGCCCCTCAACCTCTCCACCAAGTCTGTGCCCTCAAAAAGATGATGGTCCAACAATATTCTGCCGCCTAGCTTTAATGTTTCAGTGCCCCCGCAGCCGCGCGGCGCTGTGCCGCGACTGGGTTTGAGGATGGGCCCCCTCGACCCCAGCGAGGACGACATGTGCACGGCGAGCCGGAGCTCTCCTCCCGGCCAAGGCTGATGTGCGGCGCACGACCTGCTACTTGCCCGCAGCCTGTATATCTTCACCGCGGGCGCGGCGTGTTTCAACACCACTGCTCCCCTCATGGTGCGGGCGAGCGGTATCTCAGGGTACTTGAGGGGTCCGAGCGGCCTCTCCTGGACGCAAGCGGCAACGGCCGATCTGGCCATTCAACTTAGTCTACATCAACTACATGGACATTCCAGTTCGACATTACTACCTTCTCTTGGATTTTTCTGCAATGCCTGGTGGACTTAGAAATTTTTTTTCCCAACTTTAAAAACTGAAGTTTATCTTCTGAATTCAACTTCTACAAGCATAAAGACTTTACTTCACCTGCAACAACAAAAATTTTGAAACTGAATCAAACCATATTAAGAAAATCTTAAATATACTTCTGCAATTAATCTCCACATCTACATCAAAACTTGGACCTAGTTTTCAAACAAATTTCATGTGTCACCCCTGGAGGAACTTTTGGGGGGGGGGGGAGGTCTGTACCGGGCGGTACACCTCCACGCCGCTAATTTAAAATGTGCGCCAGTTGAAACTCCTCTGCTGGAGGAAGTCTGAACTTTATTGACGGTATTAATTTTCTACTTTCTCAGAAGATGTCACTACCTGTAAATTTTGGAGTTTTAGAACTGTGTCATTTTTGATGTGTTTTTGTTTTGCTTGAAGTAAGAAGTGTGAACTTTCTCTTCTAGAGGACACTACTGAAGAACTACAATAGTGCACCCTAGTGCGAAGAAAAAGAACTGTTCTTTGGAGAAAATTTTATTTCAAAAGTTTGTTCTTTGTTAAATTTCTTTCAGTCATTGGTTAAGTTGGCAATATTACCCCTTTCTTTCCCCTTGTTTTAAATCTAGCCAATCCCGAATTTCTGAAATTAATTTTCCACCAATAATGTGTTTCTTCTTCATCTTGTGTAGGGGTTTCTCTTTATTCTCCAATAAAGTGATTGTGGGCGGGTGTTCTCATTCCCCTAACGCCTAGAACCTTCCGCGAGGGTATATAAACTGCTGATTTTAGGGTCTCTGCGCCACTTCTGTTCCATCTTTCAGTGTGTAAAGTACATAGCAGGGGGCGGGAAGCGCCTTTTTCTTCGGCAGCGGTCAACAACAAGGTAATGGCCAATTAATAACTTCTTTCTTTGCTAGCTCAGCAGTTTAACTCTCGGGGCGGGTCCGAAGCTTTTTCCATTATGTAACCTTCCTTAAAATGTAAAGAAACTTGTATCTATTTCATCTTTTAAACTGCATATCGGGATAGAGAGTGCTTAACCCTCTCGAGCTCCCAATCATATTGTTTTGAGGTGAACTTATTTTTCTCAACCTATTCTTCGTTAATATTATGTAAATTGTTCTTTTCTGAAGTCACCTCTGTAGTATGGGATTAGCCCTTGCAGTAACGGCCTAGTGCCAAGTAGGTTTTAAATAAAGTGTATTAGGAGTGCGGAGAGCCTCCTTTCAAGTTGGTATTTTAGAGGCCATATAATTAACCTTTTCTCACTTAATAGGCCTCAGTAGATTGGGTATTTTACCCCTGGGTTTATGTCCGTTGAGGACAGCTTGAAGGTGGAGTTTGGTGTGGCCTGGCAGAGGCTTAAAGTTGAGAGCGAGTGGCTCTTTTTTTGAAAACTGAGTGTTGTATGCCTCGAGGAGGCTTTACTGTGTAATTTGGAGCAAGTGCTCCAGGGTTTGATTGGGGTCTTCTGCCCCGTTGTTGAAATTTGTATATCGTAAAGTTGGGCTAGTTGCTCAAGAATTGTGTTTTCAGGGCTCGAAGCCCAAATCCTGTAAATACTGTAATTGTACTTTGTTGCCTTGCTACTCCGTACCTGCCATTCTTGTTATTTCTGAATTTTGGAAAGAAAATATAACCTTGTTAAATTTTACATTAACTTTAATTCCGTAGTTGGAGACCTATTCACACCCGCACCTTCTTTCACCTCTACCTACCACGGAAATCTCCGTAACAACAACAATAATAATAATAATAATAATAATAATAATAATAATAATAATAATAATAATAGTAATAATAATATCTTTATGTCCCACTCACTACTTTTACGGTTTTAGGAGACGCCGAGGTGCCGGAATTTAGACCCGCAGGAATACTTTTACAAGCCAGTAAATTTACCAACACGAGGCTGACGTATTTGAGCACCTTCAAATACCACTGGACTGAGCCAGGATCGAACTTGCCAAGTTGGGGTCAGAAAGCCAGTACCTCAACCGTCTGAGCCACTCATCCCGGCTTCAAAGGTATTAAGGAGCTCGTGAAATATTGTGCTACGTTTTTCCATTGGATTTTTAATAACGGGAATATTAACTAATTAACCAATGAAAGTTAAAATTCCCGACCCGCGACTCCTTGGATCAAATGCTAGCCATATTAACCATTTAGCCTTTGCTGGCAGGACCTAGTGTTTACAGTGCACTATGTCTTCTGGTATGGGCTAGGGCAATTTTGTTACTTTCATTGATCTGTCTCTGTCTTATCCTTGGCTTTGACTATATGAAAGTGACTGAGGTATGAGCGATGCTAACAATGTCATTCCTTCTGCAGCCAGTCCCTGCTATGAATGGTGTGAAAATGGTCCTCATAGGATCGGTTGGTGCATGCATTTCAGTGGGCGTGGCAGACTGATATGTAATAGCAACTACTGGCTCGGTGAGGAAAGCAACGGGAAACTACCTCACTCTTCATTTCCCTAGTACGCCTCTTCAGTGATGCCT
The DNA here is from genome assembly GCF_040414725.1 of Anabrus simplex. Classification (NCBI taxonomy): domain Eukaryota; kingdom Metazoa; phylum Arthropoda; class Insecta; order Orthoptera; family Tettigoniidae; genus Anabrus; species Anabrus simplex. Next base: position 1,578,289,481 of record NC_090265.1, read on the forward strand.
AGACCATTTATGACAGCTGATGGCAGAGCTGTTGCGGATCCAACCAGCCTTAGGTATGAAGACTGAACATACATACATTAACCATTTATCCATAGAGGTGAACTGTATTATTATTATTATTATTATTATTATTATTATTATTATTATTATTATTATTATTATTATTATTATTATTATTATTATTATTATTATGGAGGCGGACAAGTATTTCCAGTACTTAACACTACGGCTTACAATACTATAGGTTGAGTACTAGCTTAACAACAACTACAACAACAAGAGTACACCGGGCGAGTTGGCCGTGTGCGTAGAGGCGCGCGGCTGTGAGCTTGCATCCGGGAGGTAGTAGGTTCGAATCCCACTATCGGCAGCCCTGAAGATGGTTTTCCGTGGTTTCCCATTTTCACACCAGGCAAATGCTGGGGATGTACCTTAATTAAGGCCACGGCCGCTTCCTGCCAACTCCTAGGCCTTCCCTATCCCATCGTCGCCATAAGACCTATCTGTGTCCGTGCGACGTAAAGCCCATAGCAAAAAAAAAAACAAAACAAAAAACAAAAAAAAACAAGAGTACAAAAAGCAATTCCATGCAAAAAAAAAAAATATTACAAGAAATACTACTAGTTTAAAATTCTAAAACCAGCATCATCATATACCATTTTATACACAGCTTAATTATTTTCAGTACTTAATACTACGGCTTACAATGCTATAGATTGAGCTTACTACTAGTTTAACATTACAAGTTATGATAAAGTAAGTTTAAAACATAGTTACCCAAAACAACAACAACAACAACAACAACAACAACAGGAGTACAACAAGCAATTGCATGAAAAGGAAATATTACAAGAAATACTACAAGTTTAACATTGAAAATCCAGCATCATCATATAGGCTACGAATTCACACACAAGTTATATTTTTCCAGTACTTAAAAACACAACGGCTTAGAATATTGCAGGTTGAGCTTACTACTACTTTGTCCGACTCGTTGGCTGAATGGTCTGCGTACTGGCCTTCGGTTCAGAGGGTCCCGGCTTCGATTCCAGGCAGGGTCGGTGATTTTAACCTTTATTGGTTAATTTCAATGGCTCGGGGGCTGTGTATGTGTGACGTATTCACCAATTGAAATCATCCTAGGTAGGGCCCTCATCTTCACAGAAATGCAGGTCGCCTAATAGGCCGTCTACGAGAAAAAGACCCACACCAGACCTCTCCGGAGGCCATTATTATTACTACTAGTTTAGCATTATAAATGATAAAGTAAAGTTAAAACATAATTGTACAACAACAACAACAACAACAAGAGTACAACAAGCAATTACATGGAGAGGAAGTATTACAAGAAATACTACTATTTTAACATTCTAAATCAAGCAGAAAATCACAAATTTAGTGTCCGTTGTTTACAGCTTTCACCTTTCACTTTACACTAGGACTAATGATCTTCTTAAACGATTTGATACCGGAAAAGAATCTATCAAAGACTGCTGCAGGTAATTTATTCCAATCCCTTATGGTCCTGTTTACGACAGAAAAATTGCTTACATCAGTATGCTGGTTTCTGGCCCTAATTTTATGCTTGTGATCATATTTCTGTAAGCACGAGGGAGGTTCTAAACTATTCCTAATACTACTACAGACAGCTCCTCCCGTGTAGCTCGTACAAATACCACACAGGCGAGCTCTAGTTCTTCCAGATTCAACACTTTCTCAATTAATGGTATTTCTCCTACTCCCCTTTACGAAACGCATCGCTCTTCTTTGAACTTTCTCCAGGGAATTTATTATACCTACCCTGTACGGATCGCAGCACGCAAACCCACATTCGAGAATAGGTCTTACCAAACATTTATAAGCTTTACTTTTGCCACCAGAATTAACTTTCTTGAGATTCCGCATAATAAACTGTAACGACCTCCAGGATTTCTTAACTACATTTTCCACTTGCTTTGACCAGTTTACGTCTTTTCTAATAGTAACACCCAAGTAGTTACAACTATCAACTTCAACAACACTTTCCTCTCACCCCCCCCCCCCAAGTTCGTAATCCCTCTTTCCTGTCATTTTTCTTTTACCGCTGTGGATTTTCACTCTATTTTCACGCACCCATTTTTCAATCGTATCTAAATCCTTCTGAAGCAATAGTTCGTCCTCCTCTGTCTTTACCTGCCGGTATATGACGCAATCATCAGCAAAGAGGCGCACTTCCGATTTTATCGAATCAGGCATATCATTCATGAAAAGAATTGGCCCAATAACACTACCATGTGCTACACGAGATGTAGCGTTTATTGGAGAAGGTAGCGTTTGTCCCTCGCGCATCCTCTAAGATCTCCCATTGAGAGTTCTAGTATCCATTTCACCACTCTGATGTCAATGTCCGTATGCACTAATTTGTTAAGGAGGATGTCATGTGGTACAAGATCGAATGCCTTAGCAAAGTCAATTACAACTGCATCAATCCTACCCCCACTGTCGAGCTTATCCGATATATCTTTATATAAATGAAGGTATGTTTTAGGACTAACATATACTCCCAGCCCCCGAAATAGAGTAATTAATCAGACGCTGTTAAAATCTCAGTACCACCTAGAGTCGAACGCAGGGTCTTCTGCACCAAAACATTACCATTCTTCCAAGCAAGGGGACGCATCAAATATTATTATTTCAGATGGCACATATTCAAACACTTTCTTTGACATATTATAATTTTTTGCTCGACATAGACTTTGTGGTAGATGGGTAAACCGCTAGAACATTATAGATCACGCCTCGAATGATTGCTTCGCGTTCTTTTCTTAAATGAAATGCAAATAATCAGTGTGTGGAAGTGTATATCCACCTGTTCGTGTCCAAAGTATGTTTTTTCTTTCAAATTACTGGGCGTGAGGAAAACTGTCCTAGCACATGTTCCTCTACAGTCTCATATGAAACAGGATTGCTCGTAAAAAGCCTGGGGTACTAGTTATCAAAATCTTGTACTTGATGACTGTCAATAAATTTCACTGTCACGATATTCTTGATGTTAAATATTAATACTGTATTATATTGAGAATAGGTATAAATTCGGTTGTTCAACACCAAGCAAAGAAATCCAGTAGTTTATACCATTCAGAGAAGCATGGCTTGTTTCATTTGCACATTGGATGATTGGCTAAAATTTCAGGTAAAAAGTTCCATGAAAAAGAGGAAATCACAAATTTGACTTATTTGGTTTTTACCAATTGACGATTAAGTTGGATATTTTTCTCTTACTAGTGTAATTTGCAAGGTGGTGTTGATTTTCAGGGATCTCTTCCTAGACATCATTCTCTGAGTAAATGCTAAGTGACCCTGCAGTGAATGAGTAGGGTCTATGTTCAGTTGCCTAATTGGTTCTTTCTGCATGGCCAAATATCTCAGGCCAGATTTCAGCCGATTCGACTCCTGCAAGCTGATTGATTTTTACAGAGGCTGTATATCTTTAACATTCAGTAATTAGCCTGAGAATATCGTTCAGAACCTTGTCAAATAATTATATTCGGGCAGTGACACAGCCAGGTATTAAAGATGGGAAGGGCTCGCTCATAACTTACATGCAATATTGTTGTGATATAAGCTTGCTATTTGCTTTACGTCGCTCCGACACAGATAAGTCTTATGGCGACGATGAGACAGGAAAGGCCTAGGAATGGGAAGGAAGCGGCCGTGGCCCTAATTAAGGTACAGCCCCAGCATTTGCCTGGTGTGAAAATGGGAAACCATTGAAAACCATATTCAGGGCTGCCGACAGTGGGGTTCGAACCCACTATCTCCCGGATGCGAGCTCACAGCTGCGTGCTCCTAATCGCACAGCCAACTCGCCCGGTGATATAAGCTTGTGTTGATAGCATCGGCGGATTCATAAATAACAGAAAAGACGCCTAATTCAAATTCTTGCCTCCGTATGTTTCTACTAGTTTTGTAGGATTTTCTTTTTGTGAAAAAAAAAAACAGAACTTAGTTATTGTTCTTCAGTCGTTTTGAATTCACTGCTCAACTGAAATGATGAACTCTAAAACCTGTAGCTAACTGAGCTCTCAATGAGCATTATTATATGGTAGCTGTATCGGCTAGGTGTAGATGACTACAATATACCCTTTAAAGAGCTGATGGAAACGGATTTCCTTGATTTGGAATACCGCGTTTAATCCTGTTACAGTTGACAGCAAAATAAAACATTCGCCGAAACGGATCTAGGACAAAAATGATATATTTTTATATGCTACCTGTGACATGGATTTAATTTAAGTAAGTTGCTTCACATTAAGATAACATGCCACAGGTATTGTAAATAGGCATTCCAATGAGTTCATGTCCGTAGAAACACAGGACGTTCTCAGTGTCCTGCTCGTAGCTCTGGAGATGGATTGCTTCTTGAAAACCCACTCCCTGTTTCCAGTCATTCGACCGGGTCAGGAATGGAATGAATGAAGCCCCATCTAGAGACGAGGATAGGAATTGTACCGGCTGCCGAAGCCTGTCGCACTCCTCTGGGGTAGTGATTAATGACTGACAGATGAAATGAAATTATATTGGAGAGTGTTGCTGGAATGAAAGATGGCAGGGAAAACCGGGGCACCCGCTAAAACCTTTTCCACCTCCGCTTTGTCCAGCACAAATCCCACATGGAGGGACCGGGATTTGAACAACGGAACCCAGCGGTGAGAAGCCGGCGCGCTGCCGCCTGAGGAACTGAGGCTGAGTGGGTTGATTCTTCATGTTTTAAATTAACGTTTGAGAATATTTCTATAAGAATGGAGGGAAGGAGCTACTTCACTGTGTTTAGATAAACATGTACAAGAAAGGATATGCTTATTCTTCCACATAGAACATACCAGGATTCTTTCTGAAGAATACTGTCTGTTAACCTATCGGACAATCTTAAGAAACGATACCAATTATCGGCTGATCTATTCACTCCAGAAGGATCATTGAAAGTATTACCATAAATAATAAGCTGTAGGTTTCACGTCGCATCGACCCAGATAGGTCTTATGGTGAAAATGGGATAGGACAAGGTTAGGACTGGGAAGTGACCGTGACCTAAAGTAAGGTACAGCCCCAGCATTTGTCTGGTACGAAATTGGGAAACCACTGAAAACATCTTCAGGTCTGCCAACAGCGGGGTTCGAATCCACCATCTCCCGAATGGAAGCTCACAGCAACGTGACGCACCAACCAGTATAGAAGAAAAACAGGAGTCTAGACCAAGTGTGTGACCAAGAAGTGTCAAACTCAAATGCGCGCCATGATAAACACTAAATCATCTACTTTTGAAAATTTAAACCACAATACAACCAACTGTTGACCCTATGGCTACACCGCAGGATATTTAATATCGAGAATGTCCAATTTATGCACGAAAGGCATAATTATAGTTTTTGAGTTACAGCCTGGCATTGCCATTGACTTATTGTCTGGTATATTTTTTGTATAAACTTGGTTGTCCTGGGATCGGAAATCATTTTGCACAGATGAACACTTGGCTGCCGGAGTTACTGTACGTACGTTTATTTACGACCAGCTGTTTGCATCGATTGAGATGAACTCCTGTCCGAGTTTCCTCTCAATGTAGACAAAAGATGACGTGATGGGGATATCAATAATCTGTACCTATACTTAAAGTAAGTTTGAGAAATGAATTTACACTGACTGACAGAGCAAATGCAACACCAAGAAGGAGTGGTCAGAACTTTATGCCAATTGCAGGGTAGACTGACGTCACTGAGGTATGCTCATGATGTGAAATGCGCCGCTGTGCTGCGCACGTAGCGAACGATAAATGGGACACGGCGTTGGCGAATGGCCCACCTCGTACCGTGATTTCTCAGCCGACAGTCATTGTAGAACGTGTTGTCGTGTGCCACAGGACACGTGTATAGCTAAGAATGCCAGGCCGCCGTCAACGGAGGCATTTCCAGCAGACAGACGACTTTACGAGGGGTATGGTGATCGGGCTGAGAAGGGCAGGTTGGTCGCTTCGTCAAATCGCAGCCGATACTCATAGGGATGTGTCCACGGTGCAGCGCCTGTGGCGAAGATGGTTGGCGCAGGGACATGTGGCACGTGCGAGGGGTCCAGGCGCAGCCCGAGTGACGTCAGCACGCGAGGATCGGCGCATCCGCCGCCAAGCGGTGGCAGCCCCGCACGCCACGTCAACCGCCATTCTTCAGCATGTGCAAGACACCCTGGCTGTTCCAATATCGACCAGAACAATTTCCCGTCGATTGGTTGAAAGAGGCCTGCACTCCCGGCGTCCGCTCAGAAGACTACCATTGACTCCACAGCATAGACGTGCACGCCTGGCATGGTGCCGGGCTAGAGCGACTTGGATGAGGGAATGGCGGAACGTCGTGTTCTTCGATGAGTCACGCTTCTGTTCTGTCAGTGATAGTCACCGCAGACGAGTGTGGCGTCGGCGTGGAGAAAGGTCAAATCCGGCCGTAACTGTGGAGCGCCCTACCGCTAGACAACGCGGCATCATGGTTTGGGGCGCTATTGCGTATGATTCCACGTCACCTCTAGTGCGTATTCAAGGCACGTTAAATGCTCACCGCTACGTGCAGCATGTGCTGCGGCCGGTGGCACTCCCGTACCTTCAGGGGCTGCCCAATGCTCTGTTTCAGCAGGATAATGCCCGCCCACACACTGCTCGCATCTCCCAACAGGCTCTACGAGGTGTACAGATGCTTCCGTGGCCAGCGTACTCTCCGGATCTCTCACCAATCGAACATGTGTGGGATCTCATTGGACGCCGTTTGCAAACTCTGCCCCAGCCTCGTACGGACGACCAACTGTGGCAAATGGTTGACAGAGAATGGAGAACCATCCCTCAGGACACCATCCGCACTCTTATTGACTCTGTACCTCGACGTGTTTCTGCGTGCATCGCCGCTCGCGGTGGTCCTACATCCTACTGAGTCGATGCCGTGCGCATTGTGTAACCTGCATATCGGTTTGAAATAAACATCAATTATTCGTCCGTGCCGTCTCTGTTTTTCCCCCAACTTTCATTCCTTTCGAACCACTCCTTCTTGGTGTTGCATTTGCTCTGTCAGTCAGTGTATGTACTGTTCATAAGGGATACAATTTGTGCTTAAATACATTTTTAAATCGTGGGGAGAAATTTAATATCCTAAGTGTAATTTGAGCAACGGGAATGACTCATCCTTTGTGAAACACATGGATAATATTATACAGAAAGCTTTCAGACTACTCGGGTTTATAAAAAGATATTGTAAAGATTTCAGTAACGTTGCATGTGCCAAAACACTGTTTTGTTCTCTGGTGAGACCCTCTCTCGTGTATGATTGTGAGGTGTGGCTACCGTATAAGAAAGGTTACATATACCGTCTCGAGGGAGTTAAGATATGGTTCATTAAGCGGGTTAGTTTTGATTACCAGGGCATGTTACTCTCTTCAAGCAGGTATGAAACATTTCTAAAAAATATTAGAATGAATACGCTGGCATCGAGCCAAAAATGTGCGACTAAATGTCTGAAGAGTAAAGTGGACTGTCCGGCTATACTGGGGTTGATTCCGCTTCATGTTGCAAGCAGGCGAACTAGGCAGAAATTTATATTCCGCCTGCCCAAAGGTAGGACAGTTCCACACCAAAGTTTTGGTTCATAAATCAGCTGGAAGGGTCAGTTAACAATTTTCATCACCCTTCCACTGCAATACGGAAAGCACTTCTCAGGGATGGAACGTGATTATTGTGTAAACTACCGGTATGTGTGAATTATTATGTGAATGTATCATATCTGTAGAACATCTGTGAAGATGTATATTTGCACTTCTTTTCTTTTACCACTTTCCCCACACCTTTGGGGTCGCGGGTGCGAACTGTGTAGCACATGTGGATTGGGCCCTGTTTTACGGTCGGATGCCCTTCCTGGCGCCAACCTTATATGAAAGTAAGATGTATATTCGTACGCATACGTAAATTTGTATTTATCTGTCAATTTCCTCTCATTGCGGTTAGTTATTTAATTTTCTATTGCATCATCTGTAATTCGGTTACCCTGTAGATGATAAATCTGATTTCGCCCATGCCTGTGGTCCAAATATAGACCTGTACTATTCGAGAACACTGAAATCAAACAAAAATAATGGTATTCAAGCTCTTTAGTCTATGGAATTTCCAATGTTTTGTCCCACTATACCGGGCTTATCAAGTCGTCGGTTGGATTGCCGCACCTTTCCAAGACACTAACGGTTAGTGTGCTATTGAAACACCACTGCAAACCTCCTTTGTTGGTCAATGCAGTGACCGTGCTCTAGGAGAGATACGTACCTCCATTTGTATTAGGACCAAAGAGCTTGAATATTTTAAAATTCGTAATTAGTGATAAATAAGGATTCCTTTCCGGGAACTTAATTTTTAAAAATAACGGTGACTTTTCTTCCTGTTATTACATGGCGTGACCAATACCACAAAACCCAAGTACGCACGACAATAGTGATCAAGTCAAGGACTTGGGCAACTGCCCGATATCAAGTACTTCGTTCGAAACGAGGAGTGTCAGAGAGAAGCCACTAGGTGCAGAAGGCTGCCTCGCTCAATGCCCCTGCCCTAGATTTTGTTGACAGCCTTCAGTGCGCGGTGACCCTACAAACATGACATTTATGTGGCAGAAAAATACTCTTCAGTTTAATAATTCATCTGGTCTAGTTCCAGCCTTCACATGACACGTTTGAGGAGTGGACAAAGGCGCTGAAGAAACCGCCAGTCTTGAAATTCAGCTCTGTTCAGTGACCTGGGGCATAATGTAAATTCATTTGAAGTCTATAGCACTCTTTGTGTTGTTTCTTTTCTTTTTTTGCTAGTTCTTTTACGTCGCACCGACACCGATAGGTCTTATGGCGACTATGGGACAGGACAGGGCTAGGAGTGGGAAGGAAGCGGCCGTGGCCTTAATTGAGGTACAACCCCAGCATTTGCCTGGTATAAAAATGGGAAACCACGGAAAACCTTCTTCAGTGCTGCCGATAGTGGAGTTCGAACCTACTATCTCCCGAATACTGGATACTGGCCGCACTTAAGCGACTGCAGCTATCGAGCTCGGTGTGTGTTGTTTCAGGAGGTACAGTAAGCATTATAACTTACGAAAACATCACATGGGCTTATAAATATATATTATTATCATGTCCAATTGCAGTCAAATAGCTCTTTTCCTTACTTGGATCTGCTCTAGCTCTCTGACCGTGAGGTTCTTAGAAGCAAGAATCTATTAGGAAAATGGAATACCCTTCCTTTCCTGGCCTTTTCCTTGGTTACCTAGGATCGGCACTAATATGGCTTAAGCCTACTTTTACGGCTGGATGCCTTTCTTGATGCAAACCCTACGTGGAGGGACAGCAGTGTGATATGCTGTGTGTAAGTAGGATGTTCATTAAAATAATCACAAACACCCTGTCCCCGCGGGGGATTAACCAAACGATGTTAAAATTCCCAGCCGGGCAGGAATCAAACTCAAAACCCTATGAACCGCAGGCTACTACACTGCCAATTCAGGCAAGGAGCCAGATGAAAAACTATTTACTTTTATTCTTAAAAGAAGAAGAAGAAGAATAAGAAGAAGAGCGACTTTAGGTTCAGTTGTTTCCGGGTTCGATTCTCTTTAGGACCGAGGGTATTGGCCAGTGTAGTTGTCCCAATGCAGCTTTCTTTGTTGAGAAACAATATACCACACTTACAGCCACCAAAGACTCGTAATAATTGAGTACATCCCCAAGGAAGGCCATCCGACCAAGTCCAGATATACGACACAGATAATGACCGCACCAAGGTGTCGAAATACAGCAGTGAAAGAAGAAGATGGAGGAGTGCTTTGTTTATTCATCTCTAACATTTGCAATTAGCGTGAAATAATGATTCCCTTCCGGGAACTTAATAATAATAATAATAATAATAATAATAATAATAATAATAATAATAATAATAATAATAATAATAATACGCGCGGCTGTGAGCTTGCATCCGGGAGATAGTAGGTTCGAATCCCACTATCGGCAGCCCTGAAAATGGTTTTCCGTGGTTTCCCATTTTCACACCAGGCAAATGCTGGGGCTGTACCTTAATTAAGGCCACGGCCGCTTCCTTCCAACTCCTAGGCCTATCCTAACCCATGGTCGCCATAAGACCTATCTGTGTCGGTGCGACGTAAAGCCCATAGCAAAATAATAATAATAATAATAATAATAATAATAATAATAATAATAATAATAATAATAATAATAATAATAATAATTTAGAATTAGAAAAGCGTCTTAGTTAACCTCAAATTTATTCTCAAAGTAGTGAATGCACACTACTGTTTTATTATTGGCTTCAAAGTCTCTCTTAATGCTCCTTTTCTTTCTTTCTATCTTTCTTTCTTTCTTTCTTTCTTTCTTTCTTTCTTTCTTTCTTTCCTAATCTGTTTACCCTCCAGGGTTGGAGTTTCCCTCGGACTCAGCGATGGATCCTACCTCTACCGCCTCAAGGGGAATGTTCTGGAGCGTCAGACATTGGGTCGGGGGATACAACTGGGGAGAACGACCAGTACCTCGTCCAGGCGGCCTCAACTGTTATGCTGAACAGGGGTCTTGTGGGGGGGGGGATGGGAAGATTGGAAGGGATAGACAAGGAAGACGGAAGGAAGCGACCGTGGCCTTCAGTTAGGTACAACCCCGGCCTTTGCCTGTAGAAGTGGAAAAGCACGGAAAACCACTTCGAGGATGTCTGAGGTTGGAATCGAATCCACCTCTACTCATTTGACCTCCCGAGGCTGAGTGGACCCCGTTCCAGCCTTCGTACCACTTTTCAAATATCGTGGCAGAGCCGGGAATCGAACCCGGGCCTCTGGGGTGGCAGCTAATCGCACTAACCGCTACACCACAGAGGCGGATTCTTAATGTTTCTTCCTTAGGAATTTAAAAGTACAATAGTTGTATGAGATGCTCGATTTTTTTTGATAGACAATAAAATAAGAATGGCGTGTAGTCTTAGGAGAGGTCTGGTGCAGGTCTTTCGAGTTAATGCCGTATAGGGGACCTCCGCGTCTGTGAGAGTGGGGCTCTATCTAAGATGAAATCTAATACTGAAGGCGTCACAAACACCCAGACCCCGAGCCATAAGTATTAACCGAAGAAAGTAAAAATCCCCGATCCGACCAGGACTCGAATCCGGGACCCCTTGAACCAAAGGCTAGCATGCTAACCATCTAGCCATGGAGCCGGACATTTAGAAAGATGATAATGGATATGATTCCATCGGTATCTACACTGACTGACAGTGACAATGCAACACCAAGGAGGAGTGGTTCGAAACGGATGAAAGTTGGGGAAAAAACAGAGTCGGCACGGAAGAATAATTTATGTTTATTTCAAACCGATATGCAGGTTACACAATGCGCACGGCATCGACTCAGTAGGATGTAGGACCACCGCGAGCGGCGATGCACGCAGAAACACGTCGAGGTACAGAGTCAATAAGAGTGCGGATGGTGTCCTGAGGGATGGTTCTCCATTCTCTGTCAACCATTTGCCACAGTTGGTCGTCCGTACGAGGCTGGGGCAGAGTTTGCAAACGGCGTCCAATGAGATCCCACACGTGTTCGATTGGTGAGAGATCCGGAGAGTACGCTGGCCACGGAAGCATCTGTACACCTCGTAGAGCCTGTTGGGAGATGCGAGCAGTGTGTGGGCGGGCATTATCCTGCTGAAACAGAGCATTGGGCAGCCCCTGAAGGTACGGGAGTGCCACCAGCCGCAGCACATGCTGCACGTAGCGGTGGGCATTTAACGTGCCTTGAATACGCACTAGAGGTGATGTGAAATCATACGCAATAGCGCCCCAAACCATGATGCCGCGTTGTCTAGCGGTAGGGCGCTCCACAGTTACTGCCGGATTTGACCTTTCTCCACGCCGACGCCACACGCGTCTGCGGTGACTATCACTGACAGAACAGAAGCGTGACTCATCGGAGAACACGACGTTCCGCCATTCCCTCATCCAAGTCGCTCTAGCCCGGCACCATGCCAGGCGTGCACGTCTCTGCTGTGGAGTCAATGGTAGTCTTCTGAGCTGACGCCGGGAGTGCAGGCCTCCTTCAACCAATCGACGGGAAATTGTTCTGGTCGATATTGGAACAGCCAGGGTGTCTTGTACATGCTGAAGAATGGCGGTTGACGTGGCGTGCGGGGCTGCCACCGCTTGGCGGCGGATGCGCCGATCCTCGCGTGCTGACGTCACTCGGGCTGCGCCTGGACCCCTCGCACGTGCCACATATCCCTGCGCCAACCATCTTCGCCCTATGGGTATCGGCTGCGATTTGACGAAGCGACCAACCTGCCCTTCTCAGCCCGATCACCATACCCCTCGTAAAGTCGTCTGTCTGCTGGAAATGCCTCCGTTGACGGCGGCCTGGCATTCTTAGCTATACACGTGTCCTGTGGCACACGACAACACGTTCTACAATGACTGTCGGCTGAGAAATCACGGTACGAAGTGGGCCATTCGCCAACGCCGTGTCCCATTTATCGTTCGCTACGTGCGCAGAACAGCGGCGCATTTCACATCATGAGCATACCTCAGTGACGTCAGTCTACCCTGCAATTGGCATAAAGTTCTGACCACTCCTTCTTGGTGTTGCATTTGCTCTGTCAGTCAGTGTATATGCTTCAAAGTGTCGAGTGACTTAGATGCAAGTGTTTTTTACAAGAATTTGTCCTTGACTGCGGAAAACTTTGGCTGAATCTGGGAGTGTAACAAAACTTCCTGATAGATGGAGCAAGATGCAGAATTTGTTGATTTGTCTTGCTAGTTATATTGATGAAACTGTATCTCTCTGAAATAATAATGCCGTTGATAAATGTACACTAAGGCAGAAGAAATAGTGACTTGGAGGGACTATCTGGGTTTGTAATGGAGGGTATTAACCTACCACCATCCTAGAGCTCAATGTCTTCCGATTGATGCTGTGGTTATCTGATATCAAGCAGACTACATCAAACTGAAGCTCGTCCATGTAGGTTAAGACATCAGTAGTAAGTGTCAACTGTGGTGTAGTGGTTAGTGTAATTAACTGCCACCCCCGCAGGCCCAGGTTCGATTCCTGGCTCTGCCATGAAATTTGTAAAGTGGTACGAGGGCTGGAACGGGGTCCACTCAGCCTTGGGAGGTCAACTGAATAGAGGTGGGTTCGATTCCCACCTCAAACTTTCTGGAAGTGGTTTTTCGTGGTTTCCGACTTCTCCTCCAGGTAAATGGCGGGATGGTACCTAACTTAAGGCCACGGCCGCTTCCTTCCCTCTTGTTTATCCCTTCCAATCTTCCCATTGCCCACAATGTCCCTGTTCAGCATAGCATGTGAAGCAGCCTGGGCGAGGTACTGTGCATTTTCACCAGTTGTATCCCCCGACTCAATGTCTCTCGCTCCAGGACACATCCCTTGAATCTAGAGAGGTGGGATCCCTCGCTGACGCCGAGGAAAAAACAACCCTGGAGAGTAAACTGATTAAGAAATAAAGAAAGAAAGAAAAAGAAAGTCATTGAATTCTTGTCTCTCACAGGGAAAATACCTATTATATCTTTAGTGGCTGAATGTTTCAGTACTAAGTTTACCAACATTGTGTGAGGTGTTGCTGTTTCATATCTCAAAATCTGTTTTAAGAGTTTCCAGAAAGGAAAGCTTAGCCTCATCAGGGCCGTAAATTGGGTTGGTGCGATGATTTTAGGTGGACTTACCTTTCACTAGGTGCTGAACATTCGACATTGTCCACCATTCCGGAACTTATTTCAAAAAGTGGATAGTCCCATCACAAATTGCAACACCCTCTCATTTAAGCATACATATTGCCAGGATGATTTTGGTATCAAATATGCTCATTACAGAAACAACATTTTGTTTTTTGATAGCAGTGGGATACAATACCTTTCTTGACAAGTTCGGAGCCAGTTTTAACTTCATGTTTTTTTTTTCAGAATGGAATATATCTCTAATATCAGTTACAAATGTGTGACAAGACGAGTTGGCCGTGCGGTTAGGAGCGCGCAGCTGTGAGCTCGCATCCGGGAGGTAGTGGGTTCGAACCCCACTGTCGGCAGCCCTGAAGATGGTTTTCCGTGGTTTCCCATTTTCACACCAGGCAAATGCTGGGGATGTACCTTAATTAAGGCCACGGACGCTTCCTTCCCATTCCTGGGCCTCTCCTGTCCCATTGTCGCCATAAGACCAACAGCAAATAAGGTAAATGATATTTAACATTACTTCACTGTTCTGTAGAATTTGGAACAACTTCCTTTAGCTAGAGATGGGTCTAACCTGATTATGTTCATCAACCTTCGAACATTAACTCGACTCATTTCAAGAATATTCTAGCCCCCAACTCCTCACCATTTGGCTCTGCTCATGTAGTATCTTAGTTAATATTTTGGACTGTCCCAGGGCAGGTTTTCATAGTTCTCATGAGAGTCAACAAATTGAGGTGTTTAACAACTTCATTTATTTTTAAATATTCAAAATGATGCTTTACAATTATTTTAACAGTTTTATCATGTACTACCATCTATCCAGAGGAATGAATTCGAAGAGAGAATGTTACTATTTGACTAAGTGAAATTTCTAAATAATCCTCTTGTTGTTCCCTTTCACTGTGCATTCGTTCGTTTATTCTAGTAGAATTATTATGGCTGAAGTCTAGCATATGCGATGAACGAAGCTTTTTCATACATGATTTTCATTTATCATGTTAAATTACCGCCATTGACATAATATGTACCTAATAATTTCATGTCAGACAATACCATCACTCGGGCTACTATAGCCGCCATGTTTTTTCTATGTTACGGACTGAATATTGTAGTTGGTCTTGGCTAGAGCCAGAGCCGCCCGATAGAGCAGAACGCACGCGTTAGCTATTGTTTCAAGAAATAGGCAAGATGGCAAGGCAATGCACTTCTGTATGAGCGGGATATAATTATCAGACAATGAAGGGAAAAATAAATAAATAAATAAATAAATAAATAAATAAATAAATAAATAAATAAATAAATAAATAAATAAATAAATAAATAAATAAATCAATCAATCAATCAATCAATCAATCAATCAATCAATCAATCAATCAATCAATCAATCCTGATGTGTATTTAGGGCAGTCGCCCAAGTGCAGATATCCTAGACTTTTCTTCAATGATTGTAAAGAAATTGGAAATTTATTGAACACTTCCTTTGGTAATTTATACCAATCCCTAACTCCCCTTCCTACAAATTAATATTTGCCCCAATTTTTCCTCTTGAACTCCAACTTTATATTTATATTGTGATCTTTCCTACTTTTAAAGACGCCACTCACACTTTTTTGTCTACTGATATCATTCCACGCTATCTCTCCACTGACAACTCGCAACGTACTACTTAATCGAGCAGCTCGTCTACTTTCTCCCAGTTCTTCCCAGCCCAAACTATGCAACATTTTTGTAACGCTACTCTTTTGTCGGAAATCACCCAGAACAAATCGAGCTGCTTTTCTTTGGATTTTTCCAGTTTTTGAATCAAGTAATCCTGGTGAGGGTCCCATAAACTGGAACCATATTCTAGTTGGGGTCTCACCAGAGACTTATATGCCAACTCTCTTACATCCTTACTACGGGGAAGGACGTGGATTCGATTTCCCGTCAGGAAGTCGAAATATTTAAGAAACGAGATTTCCATTTCCGGAGGTGCACATGGCCTTGAGGTTCACTCAGCCTACACAAAAATGAGTACCAAGTTAATTTTCCAGAGATCTGTTCCCTTTATTTACAATCCCATTAATGTTATTATTAGAATGAAGATCTTTCCTTATATTAGTACCTAGGTACTTACAATGATTTCCAAAAGGAACTTTCAACTCATCAATGCAGTAATTAAAAGTGAGAGGACGTTTCCTATTTGTGAAACTCACAACCTGACTTTTAACTCAGTTTATTATCATACCATTGCCTGCTGTCCATCTCACAACATTATCGAGGTCATTTTGCAGTTTCTCAAAACCTTGTAACTTATTTATTACTCTATAGAGAATAACATCATCCGCAAAATGCCTTTTATCTGATTCTACTTCTTTAATCATTTGTATATATAGGAAAACGTGAAGGTCCAATAATACTGCCTTGAGGAATTCCCCTCTTAATTATTATAGCGTCAGATAAGGCTTCGCCTACTCTAATACTTTGAGATCTATTTTCTAGAAATATAGCCACCCATTCAGTCATTCTTTTGTCGAGTCCCATTGCACTCATTTTTTTCCGGAAGTCTCCGAGGATCTACCCTATAAAATGCCTTAGAGAGGTCAATCGCGATACAGTCCATTTGACTTTCTGAATCCACGAAATCTGCTATACCTTGTTGGAATCCTGCAAGTTGAGCTTCAGTGGAATGTCCTTTCTTAAACCCGAACTGCCTTCTATCGAATCAGTTATTAATTTCGCAAACATGTCTAATATAATCAGAAAGAATAATTTTCCAAATCTTACATGCAGTGTATGTCAAACTGATTCGCCTGTTGTTTCCAGCTTTATGTCTATCACCGTTTCCTTTATACATTAGTATAATAACTCTCCATTCACGTGGTATAGCTCCTTCATGCAAACAATAATCAAATAAGTAATTGATAAATCCTATCAATTACAGCTGCTCTTATACTTTTCAACTTTTGTATCTTATTGTAAACGTTGTTGTTACCACAGATGAATTTTAATACTTCTTTAGTATTAGTCTCCTTCCCTATCTGTACATCATCCTTGTAATCAACAATCTTTACATACTGCTGACTGAATACTTCTGCCTTTTGAAGATCCTCGCATACACACTCCCCTTGTTCATTAATGATTCCTGGAACGTCCTTCTTGGAACCTATTTCTGCCTTAAAGTACCTATACACACCCTTCCATTTTTCACTAAAATTTATATGACTGCCAATTATGCTTGCCATCATGTTATCCTTAGCTGACTTCTTTGCTAGATTCAATTTTCTAGCAAGTCCCTTCAACTTCTCTTTTACTTCCACACCCATTTCTAACTCTCCTATCTGCACCTCCTCCTTCGTCTCTTTACTTCCCTGTTGTAATACAGTGAGTTTTTACCATTCCTTACCACCTTTAAAGGTACACAGGTAGTAAGAGGTTGGAAGAGATATATGCCCGGATATTTTCTTACGATTTAAAGAAATTATGTCAACCTTTTGGCAGTTTCACTATTTTTGAACAGATCTGCAATGTAGTAGGGACGATGCGTACATTCTATTTGAACTTCCTGGCGCATTGGATAGTTGGTAAAAGTACTCGGACAGACCTACTGTTGTACAGAAAGCGTAATTTTATATGTTGCTGTCGATTCGTGTCGGATCCTTAGGATATCTTTAACCATGGCATAATCTAAGAATAGGAAAGTCCTCGACATTATTAAACCAGTGGCTCCAAGTTGGCGGGTTCTTTCCCGGCTCAGTTCGGCGATATTTGAAGGTGCTCAAATATGTTAGCAAATATGTTAAGAATGTACGAGTTTTCCATGGATTTGAGGTGATACAGACCACTATCTGATCTGAAGTGAACTAAGTATCTCTGGGCCTAGGATAGGGAAAGTGAAATCTGTCTGCGAACGAATAAGGGTAGAAAATCTCCAGGACGAGGAAGTTAGACAGAAGTACATGGATATGATTTGTGAGAAGTTCCGAACAGTGGACAGTAAGTAGGTTCAGGACATGGAAAGTGAATGGGTGACATACAGGGATGCTGTACTAGAGACAGCAAGGGAGTACCTAAGAATAACTGTGTGTAAAGATGGGAAAAAGCGAACATCTTGATGGAATGATGAAGTAAGAGCAGCTTGTGAGGGTAAAAAGGAGGCTTTTCAGAAATGGCTCCACACAAAGGCTGACGCAGACAGCGGTACGTAGATGAAAGAAACAGAGCAAAACAAATATTTGTTAAATCCAGAAAGAAGTCGTGGGAATATTTTGGTAATAACTTGGAAAGGTTTGCTTAAGCAGCAGGGAAAGCTTTCTTGACCGTGATAATCTTAGGAAGGGAGGGAAAATGGAAATGAACAGTGTTTTGGGTAATTCAGGTGAACTCAAAATAGAACCCAGGTAATCACTGGACAGGTGGAGGGAATATTTTGAAAATCTTCTCAACGTGGAAGGTAATCTTCCTAGTGTTGTTGCCAACAACCAAGCTCATGGGGAGGAGGAAAATAATGTTGGTGAAATTACGCTTGAGTAAGTGGAAAATGTGGTAAATAAACTCTATTGACTAAAGCAGCAGGAATAGATGAAATTAGACTTGAAATGGTGAAGTATAGTGGGAAGGCAGGGGTGAAATGGCTTCATAGAGTAGTAAGATTAGCATGGAGTGTTGGTAAGGTACCTTCAGTTTGGACAAAAGCAGTAATTTCACCTATCTATAAGCAAGGGAACAGGAAGGATTGCAACAACTATCGAGGTATCACATTGATTAGTATACCAGGCAAAGTATTCACTGGTATGTTGAAAGGGAGGGTGCTATCATTCGCTGAGAAGAAGTTGAATGAAAACCAGTGTGGTTTCAGACCACAGAGAGGCTGTCAGGATCAGATTTTCAGTATGCGCCAGGTAACTGAAAAGTGGTACGAGAGGAATAGACCGTTATGTTTATGTTTCGTAGACTTGAGAAAGCATATAACAGGATAACAAGGGAAAAGATTTTCGCCTACTGGGGGACTATGGAATTAAGGGTAAATTATTAAAATAAATCAAAGACATTTATGTTGACAATTGGGCTGCAGTGAGAATTGATGGTAGAATGAGTTCAGGGTACTTACAGGAGGTACAGGCCGAAATATTTTACCCTTGTTCTTTGTACTTTACATGGACCATCTGCTGAAAGGTATAAAGTGGCAGGGAGGGATTTAGGCAGGTCGAAATATAGTAAGCAGTCTGGCCTATGCTGACGACTTGGTCTTAATGGCAGATTGTGCCGAAAGCCTGCAGTCTAAAACCTTGGAACTTGAAAATTAGGTGCAATGGGTATGGTATGAAAATTAGTCTTTAGAAGACTAAACTGATGTCAGTGGGTAAGAATTCCACGAGAAATGAATGTGAGATTTGTGATACAAAGCTGGAACAGCTAGATTATTTCAAGTATTTAGGATGTGTGTTCTTTCAGTATGGTAACATAGTATGTGAGACTGAATCAAGGTGCAGTAAAGCTAATGCAGTGAGCTCGAAGTTGCATCAACAGTATTCTTTAAGAAGGAAGTCAGCGCACGAACGAGAGTATCTTTACATCGGTCTGTTTTCAGACCACTTTCCTTTACGGGAGCGAAAGCTGGGTGGACTCAGGATATCTTATTCATAAGTTAGAAGTAACGGACATGAGAGTAGCGAGAATGATTGCTAGTACAAACAGGTAGGAACAATGGCAGGAGAGTACTCGGAATGAGGAGATAAAGTCTAAGTTAGGAATGAACTCGATAGATGAAGCTGTGCGCATAAACCGGCTTCGGTGGTGGTGTCATGTGTGGCGAATGGAGGAGGATAGATTACCTCGGATGATAATGGAATTAGAGGGTGACCAAGACGACGATGATTAGACTCAGTTTCTAAGGATTTAAAGATAAGAGGTATAGAACTAAATGCGGCCACAGCATTAGTTGCAAATGGAGGATTGTGGCGACATTTAGTAAATTCACAGAGGCTTGCAGACTGAATGCTGAAAGGCATAACGGTCTATAATGATGATGTATATATGACGTATATTATTATTATTATTATTATTATTATTATTATTATTATTATTATTATTATTATTAGTGACCCTGTATTATTGTAAGTTAATCTTTTTTCAATCTTATTTTCTTCACCCTAAGTAATGTGATACGTGACGGGAAGAGAAACCGACTCGGTTTCACAACTAAGGTCAATATTATCCTCTTTACCAACCGTGAGTTAGAGTTCTAGAAAATAAGGTCTGTTTCGGAAGGAAAGTTCTTTCCATAAAACGGGAAGTGATTATGTGGTTCTTCTCGATATTACCATGGGTAATCATACCGTAGAGCTGAAGGACTCGCCCCGGGTTGTGGGTCAAAGTTACACTTCGAGTAAGTCACCGAAATATGTGTGTGTAACCTTGTATCTTCTTGCAGCCAAAGGTAGTGGCGAGGTGATCTGGCGGAGACCTTGAGGTCACCGTGAAGTGTCTCACGGTCATAGCAGGTGCAGGTTCTTCTGTGCGCAATATGAATACCAAGGCTGCGGTACGTTAGCAATTCCAATAGTATAATTTCCTGAGCTACACTGTAATAACAAATAATTCGTTTTACAAGTATATATTACAGGAACAAAAAATGAATTATAAAAAAAATACAAGTTAATATTCTCTTACCTATCGTGTGCAGGAATTTTTATTCGATGCCATTTTAACATTTGTTTTACTCTATCAGCTGCCAGAGAAACGGGTCTCTGCTGGGCGATTGAAAGCTGTATTTTAATTAATTTTGTCGGGTAAACAGCAAGTGTGTCACCAGCGATCTTTAAATGGATAGGAATTGTCGAATGGATATCATTCAGCCCTTCAAAAATCCAACTACTCATGGTTTAGATCGTGAAACTAGGTACAACACATGCCTTATGATAGAAACTATGGACCATTGCACGGGTCACTGTATGCCTGAGATCGAAGCGGCTTTGGCACAAATTGCCTGTTGTCACAGAGTCCGTTATATAAAAGTCACTCCTAATTTCTGTCTTCTTCAATTGTAATTCATGTAAAAGCTCTTGACATTCTTTTGTAGCTTGTAGAGTCATAGTATGTCGCAGGTCCTCAGTGAAGAAAACTTCTCGGGTCAGTTGGTATACAAGTCTTCAGGGCGTGTTTAGATCAATGCCGTAGGTCACGATTGGTGTTCATTTTCAGAGGGAAATGTTTCAAGGCTGTTTTCATCGATAGTTGACTAAGATGATCTATGTTGTTTATTGATATTATTGCTGCCAGAGTCCATTCTTTTATGTAAGCTGTAAATTTAGTCCCAGTTGTCTGGAAAGTCATTCCGAGACATTTGAACGTATTTACAATTCTTAGAGGTGAGCCTTCGTAACTGAGAATGTGTGTTGCTGCTCGCTTTCCTCCCCTTCAAAAAACCATGACTACTGTTTTCTGTTCATTAATTTCTAAATTGTTTCCTTTTTGCCATTTTGACAGGTTGATGATTGCTTTCTGAAGTTCATCTCGGTGTGGCGACTTAATTGTTTGCTAGTGGATTTACGTCGCACCGACACATATAGGTCTTATGGCGACGATGAGATAGGAAAGGTCTAGGAGTGGAAAGGAATCGCCCGTGGCTTTAATTAAGGTACAGCCCCAACATTTTCCTGGTGTGAAAATGGGAAACTACAGAAAACCATCTTCAGGGTTGCCGACAGTGGGATTCGAACCTACTATCTCCCGGATGCAAGCTCACAGCCGCGCGCCCCTGACCTCATGGCCATCTCGCCTGGTTGGCGGCTTAATTAACATATTGTCCGCGTATAGGTAAATTCTAACTTGATTCGCAGCGACTGCTTCTGTTACATCATGTGTTAGTCCATTGAAAAGAAATGAACTCAAAGGATCCCTCAAAGGACCCAGAAAGTCTGAAGAATTGGCTTTGATTTTGCTAAATCGTCCGATATTCTCACATAGTTTTCCGATAGTATATTTTTTATCAGTTTTGTAAAGCAGTTTTTTCCTGTTATCTCTTCCAGTTTCTGAAGGATCAGGCTCATGCTTGTGGAGTCAAAGGTTTTGCGAAAGCCGACAAACACTACATATAACTTTCTTTTCGGCCTGATTGCTACTTGTATTCCTTCAATTAAGCAATTATTTGCCTGAGGTGTTGATCTGCCTCTTCTAAATCCGAATTGTTCTTCTGGTATTTTTGTCATCTCCTGTATCTCTCAGTCGGTTTGTTAGCGTTTTTGTTAAGAGTTTCAATAATGTGCACTCTAAAGCAATTCCACGGTAGGCGTTAGGGTCACTCACAAATATTTTGCCCCTGTACATCACTTTTAAAGTTGATTACCGCCATTTCTCTAGAATCTTTTTACTAATATATAAAGAGAATCTGTGAATTTGCGTATACGTGACGGGTAATCTCAAAAACCACTGGACCGATTATGAAATTTCTCTCACCAGTTGGAACATAATATCATTTCCCGGAATATCAAAGGGTTCCCGTAAGGACCGTGATTTAAGAAAAACGTGGCAGAAATAATAAATCACGAAGTTTGTATGTTTACCTGTCTGTGTTTATTTCATGCAAAAACTACTTGACTGATGGAGCAGAAATTTGGAGAGCTGATACCTTCGGTTAACACACAGGCTACGTAATATCACGCTAATTTTGAAGTGGGACCTGAAGTGAAAGTAAAATGTGAAGCAAGTCAGAGGAAAACGTACGCTTGGGATCCTTAAAACTGAATACGCTGCCTAAACGGTTAGTCCTATTGAACAATGGAGCGCACCTAGTGTACTTGAAATTCAATTTCCCAGAAAAAGTTTATATGAATTTTCTTTGTATCTCCATTTGAGAAAAATATTTTCATGCGTTTGGCGCTTGCTTTATCCTTGGTCTCTTTTTCTTGGTTTCTTTCATGTAAAAACTACTTGACGGACCGTTTCACATCTGGCAATCATACTGCTGGAACCTTTAGTTAACATATGGGCTACTTAAATTACAGTGTATCTTAAGGGAATCCTGCTGGGATATAGAGAGATAGATAAATGTCTTTATTGGCGTAGTTAAGGCCATTGGGCCTTCTGTTACACTAAACCAATTAGTATACATTAAAGTCATAAGTAATTATACTGTAATTAATACTAGAAGACACAATTAAAACACAGTCAAAATACAACTGAAATAAAATTCCACCACAGTAGGAGATACATATAATAATAATAATAATAATAATAATAATAATAATAATAATAATAATAATAATAATAATAATAATAATAATAATAGCTAGTAATGATATTGTAGTAGCAAGATCACTCAAAGGCCAGAAATTCACAGGACACTCGCATCCTGTTATACCTCTTAACGCTCTTTTAAATGACACTGTAGTTGGTATCCCTCTGACGTCGTCCGGTAAACGATTCCATTCTCGTGCGGCAAACACCGAGAATGAGCTGTTATATGTCAAGCAAGTAAAAAGGAAAATGTACGCCTGGGACCCTTAAAAGTGAATACCCCGCCTAAACGGTTTGTCCTACTAAATAATGGAGTCAGCGACTGTGCTTAAATTTCTATCTCCTAGAAAAATGTTTCTAAGCATTTCCTTCGTAATTCTAACAGTATTCCAGAAAAAAAGCTTTTCTGTTTTTACTATCACTCTACCTCTTAAGTGGGCCTTCTAGCGAAAGAAAATGCGAAGCAAGTCAGACGAAAACGTATACACTAGGTGCGCTCCATTGTTCAATAGGACTACACGTTTAGGCAGCGTATTCAGTTTTAAGGATCCCAAGCGTACGTTTTCCTCTGACTTGCTTCACATTTTACTTTCACTTCATGGCCCACTTCAAAATTAGCGTGATAGTAATGTCAATTAACTGCTTGAACAATTAGCCATCATAAACACTGGAGCAGAGTAGATGTACTTAAAATTCGATTTTCCAGAAAAAGTTTCTTCGTTACTCTAATAATTTTCGAGAAAAGAATGTTTCTGTTATGAGTCGAGTGTGATGTCCTTACTTTGAACACAAAATGGTGGAATATGTACTATTTAATTTGGGGAACTGCTACACACATTCTTAAACTTATCAGATTTTTGCTGCCCACTCACCATCTCGTCTTTTCTTTACTTTTCGCAGTAACCCAGTACAATCCATATACAACCGACTCCACTTCAATCTGAGGACACTATACTAGTGCCGCGTAATAGCCTATCTTATTATGAATGCTTTCGATTGGCGAGAAACTTGAATTGATGAAACAAATGACGAAACAAGAAAAGAAACACATTTGGTCAGCTATCACGGAACGATTCTCTGAAAGATACTGCACTGATATAATTTCATTTAATTCGTTAAAGTCATCTATGGACCACCTTTATATAAACCATCATATCTTCTATCTCTCAAGCATTACCTTTTCTTTGTCCAGATATTCTTAAGTCTTTGACTTCTCCTTCGTCGCTCTTCAGCCGAGATGTTGCGTAACCTGACGAGTTTCTCCGGCGCACCCCTCATTCGCGCGATTTTCTTCCTAAAGGTTGTTCTTTCCTGTATATCTCCCTCCTGGATCCCCACTTCTTCCAAGTCCTTGTGCACCTCCTTAAGCCATAAAGGTGTTGCCTTCCATTTTTCTTGTAGAGTAAGTATCCTGTGTGCCAGTCTCTTTGAATTCATCCTCTTAATGTGCCCATAAAATGATAGTCTTCATATCCTCATAGTAGTTCTTATATTCTCTACTTTTTCATAAAGTTCTCGATTCTGTCTCAATCGGAACATGGGTTGTGAATTTAGTGACTTCTTTGGACCTAAGATTTTCCTAAGGAATCTCCTTTTTCTTTTTGTCAATGTCTGGGTCATACACTCCTCAACAAAAGTTTGGAATAACAGTTAAAGTAAATACATCGAATAGAGTATAATTCATTTGAAATGTTTAATATAGAGTGAGGGCTTTATCTTACGCCTGAAAGTATGTGTTAACCCGCAACACATTTACGACAATATTCCAAACTTTTGTTGAGATGTATAGCCTACTCGTATAATATGAGATCGTTTTAACTCTCGCAGCCTTCCTGATTCTTAACATTCTCCAAGTTGTTATGACAAATTTTAGCGATATGTCTTGGAAACATGCTGTTCTTTACGGAACCGTTTTACACAATAGAGAGAAAATCCACAAGGGATAGATCCCCTAGAACAAAAGATACCGTACGGTAACAGTATCAAAGAGATAGTAATTTTCGCACCATTTATCTTAGGATAAAATGAGCTTATACAGTATAGTTTTGAATTTTGAAATTCCCCTGGTGTACAGCTATCTCCGGTCAGGAAAACTATATTTTTCTTTACATATACCGCATAAATGATGATTTACCATTGGCAATGAATTACGTGAAACATCTAAACAAATATATTTTAGAAAAGAAATCTGAAAATTTTGTGACAGATCCTCGCGCACCGAAGAGCAACCCAGTCACCTCCCAGCAACTGGCGGGTATGTGTTACTTTTCTTGAAAGTTCTTGATGTAGAGGCATACTAGGAAAATGAGGAGATAAGAAGTTTCCAGTTGCTTTCCTTGCCGAGCTAGAGTTGCTATTACATATCAGTCTGCCAAGCCCACTGAAATGCATGCACAAGCCGATTCTATGAGCAACATTTTCACACCATTCATAGCAGGACTGGCTGCACAAGGAATGGCATTACTAGCATCGCTCATACCTCAGTCACTTTCATATTGTCAAAGCCAAGGACGGAGACAGATCTATGAAAGCAACAAGATTGCTCTAGCCTATATCACAAGATATAGTGCACTGTAAATATTAGGTCCTACCAGCAAAGGCATTTCTTCTATATATTCCAGTAATAAAACTGACTATTAATCATAAACATTTTTCCTTTGAATTTGTACTTCCGCAGACACGTGTTAAAACAGCTTTATTAAATCAATATTCGTGTCATATTGGTTTTCTGCCCATTAGCAGATCCTTTAAGACTTTGGGAAAACCACAGGGACGGTCTTTCTGAGGATTTAAAAATACAAATGGGGAGCGAGTGTCTGCCATTATAATGAAAACTGCCCAACTCGATTGTTGCTGCCAGTGGGCAAGGGGTCTTCCATTACAATGAAATTTCCTAACCCGATCTTCACACGAGAAACGACGTTTCTGGGGTAACAGTAAGGGCTATGCAATTTAATAAAATCTTACTCATATCCTGTACTTGACTTCATTTAAAATTCTGTATACAATGCAGAATTCCGAGCGAAGCACAGGAACATCAGCTAGTGAAATAATTAAAAAAAGCAAGAGTCAAAGGCAATAGTTACAAGCACTGTGGTCCGTTTTCTGTTACCAACATGTGCAAGTGGAAAATTTAATTTTACTGTTTACCGATGAGAGGGCATTCATTTTTACCTTATAACAGAGATTTTGGTATTGAAAAAGACTTATTAGAAGGCAAGACAGAATATTAATATTAATTAATCAGTTCATCGACCTCAAAATTTCAAATAAACTTAAAAAGTAATTTTGGACTACAAAGACTAACTGTCAAACTATTACAAATAGACCGCATTTTAAATTTGTTCGTAGACAAAACCACCATAAGAACAGAAAGTCCAGTTCCAATATTTCTAAGTACTGTATATTCATTTTGAATACAATGTAACCAAACCTGGAATTGCCTTAAACAGAATCGACGGCCTTATCAAGGATGACTTCTCACTGGGGAAACCTGCACATAATGCTCCGCCATTGCCATATACGCATGCTTATAAACGTGACAAAATGAATGACGTTAAGAAGCTGTTACAACATCTATCTGCAAGAAAAACAGAATTTAACGATGAATAATGTCAATGGCCTACAACTGAAGAAAGTGTATCAGTGGAAGAGGATTTTAAAAACATTCTGTTTCTGAATATAATAATTTTTATGCATTGTTCTACTTTATCAATATCAATGTTTCGGTATTCTTTTGGTGAATAGACTGATTTTTAACTTAATAATTCCACGTTATAAATATTATTTGTTCTCTTTTTGGAATATATTTCTTTGAAGCATTGCATTAAGATTCATATTAAACAGGATTAGGTAAATCTGGCTGAAGATATTAATTTCTCCATACCAGTTTTGTGTTATTCAGTTCCTGTCTCCTGCAAAATTTAGAAATCTGGATATATGACCTTCTCCAAATAAACGATTCAATTGAACGATGGAGAATTCAGTCATAGAGAAAGCTCAAACGACACAAGGACGTTCTAAAGAAGAAGTGACAAATTAAAATCGGTTAGAGAAGGATATAGGCCTAGAGTCGTATCGACCGATCCAACATGTTGAACCACAGTGATGAAAGCAGACATCGTAGAATAGAGAGAGAAGAAATCTGGTTTTTATCAGTTATTATTATTGGAACGTAAATCAAAGAATATGCAGTGTATATCGCTTATTATGATCACCTAGTGATGTAAATAATATGATAATATGAACGGACTGATAGCAATGACCGAAAACATCAAACTGAAAGTTATTCATCCAAACATGATAGTTAATACATCACAATGAAACAATGAACCACTCATAGTCCAAGTTTAACGATTGAAAATAAACAATTAAAACGCATACGGCATATTGATTATTTTTACGTTTTCCTACACCCATATATGAAATTTCAAACACTGTGCATTTTATCAATCTAATTTAATACAGGATGACGCGGTTAGTACACACACATATACACAATTATATTTGAGAAGGAATGGAAAATGTTCTCTAATTAGCGGCTATTTAAAAGTCTCTGTCCTCCTCACAGTAGGTAGTCCGGCTGAATGGTATAATTCTAATTGAAAGCTCGCGTTTATTTTGTTTGCGTACGATCAGTCACTTGACACAACACCTGTGCGCAGAGAGGTTGGAACATAGGGCTGTTGACTATCACAACACAAGAGCGCTGTTCACTTGGTCCGACTCCAGACGAATCCATTCACTCACACAGTCAAGATAATCAATTCAACTAACTCTCAGTCAACGCGATTGCTCCACACACCGAACTACTCAACACGTATCACTAAAACACACACAGCCCGCACTACTATTGGTCAACTCCATTACTGACTCTTCTCACGGCGGGCCTATTTTTACATCCTGGTGATGAGGTACTGGGATCTTCGGGGTGCTGCCAGGAAAGGAATATCCTCGTTTCACCTTCGAGAAGGCTCACGGGGAAACCAGACGAAAAGAACAATAGTGGAAGAAAGTGTCACTATGCCCTTCGGCTGGGAGCTGCCAGTTGACTGTTAGTTCATTCTAGGAAATACCGAAGCGTACTAAAGGCTTGCACGTAAAAATGCTTTAAAGAACAATGAAGCAGCGAACCACCTGTATAAGTACTGTATTACTGAGTCAAACGAAATTATTTGCAGTCGGTAATGTAACATTATTATTATTAGTTATATTGAATGATATCTAAGGAGAAATTGAAATAATGAATCCGCACTATCTGCTAAGAAAAAATCATGAGCCGTATGAGTTTAATTCTTTTGCAGATCTTTCAGAACGAACGCTAACAAGATTAAGTGCCTATGAGGAAAGCATATGGAGAGACAGAGACAACCGTGAGTTAAAATGAATATATTTCTATATTAAACTGTTGGTCATAAAGCCTTTGTAGGAAGATATTCACCTTGACGTCCCACAAGTAGGTGTGTAAGGATCGTTTATTACGAAGGTGATGCACTTCCTTCGTATTGCGTAAGAAGGTGGAGTTGCACATCTTCCCCACACAAACCGTTGAACTTTGACCTAGTCCCATAAATGGCAACGCCCTGTGTACTATGTCGTCTGCTATTCACACTTTCTCTAACAATCTTACAGCATGCTTTAGCCGCAGCGTTGAACTCTTCACAACAGGACCAGAGCCATAGATGTCAGCAAGTCCTCTGCAATCTTAAAGTATGTTTAAAGTGACCTCCATCGGCGTGCGTGTGAAATCACACGATCCACTTACCGTGAAGCATGCTGAATGGTTTAACTACCGACTTCGACTTCAAGTATTCAGAAGACAATCCTGTTATTATTATTATTATTATTATTATTATTATTATTATTATTATTATTATTATTATTATTATTATTATTATTATTATTATTATTATTATTATTGGCATTTTCCCGTCGATATGGGGTCACCACTGTTCGTGTATTAAGCAGAGTTTTATGGCTGGATATCCTCCGTGATACCAGCCTTATGTAGAGGGATGTATTCACTGATGTGTGTCTCTGTGATGGTTCTTAGTGTGATGTATTTTATGTAGATGAACGTGTATATTAAGAAAACTACAAACACTCGGTCCTCGAGCCAGATGGGCTAAAATCCCCGACCAGGCCGGGAATCGAATCCGAACTACATTGACAGTTCAGTCGAGCAGTTGAATAATTATCGAAAAGACAGTGATTGAGATACATTACATTTTCTTATTTGTTGATACTGTATAATAATATTGTCAATGGTTCTAATACAGAAGTGTTAACTTGGAATTTATTTCAAAGAATACAATTCTGATACCATCCCTAAGTTGAGTGTTTAGATCCGTGATAGACGACGCCTAAGTTGAAGTTCCTAGATGACCTAACATAATATAACATAATAACAATAACAATAATAATAATTTGTTCTACACCCTGGAAAATCTCATAGTGGACAGATAGACCAGAGAATTTATCCGTCGGAGCCTCGTTGGTACGACAGCTAAATTGAAATTTCTTCTGGAAATATCCGAACCTTTCGAAGTACATACGGGTGGCCAACAAGTAGATGGTCTCTCCCTACTTCTATTCAGCTTACAATTAGATCTAGACAGGCGTCAGAGATAGGGAAAAGGACACCAAAGGTAAAAGCATCAGGAGGTCGGGATACCAAATCAAAGCAAAATGCTTGTCGTTTGTAGATGATTTAGCAATCATCACGAAGAAAGAAGAAACTAGGAATTCCTTAGAGACATTACATAAGATAACATCAAAAATAGACCAGGAATTGATCTGGTACTGATTTCTGGTGTAGGCTGAGTGAAACTCAGGACCGTATGCACTTCTGGAAGAGGAAATCTCATTTCTTAAATTTATCGATTCCTGACGGGCAATCGAACCCATGTCTTTTTGGGTGAACCGAGCACGCCTTTACCGCCTCGGCCAGTCAGCCCCTAACAATTTTACAAGCAGGTTTGTTAATATCCTATGCAAGAGACTCTTGAAGTTCTATGGGCATATCTACAGAACGGACAATAACAGACTCACCAAAATGTTATTGAATATAATAAACTCACACAATATCAAGATACTCTGGCTAGAAGAAACAAAGGAAGACCTTTATGAAATGAATATCAGAGAAGTTATCATAAGAAATAGCAGAGCCTTTGGTACATTAGTAACTAAGCACAAATCTAAGGAGAAACCTTGAGATTGCATGCCGGTATGAATTCATTCAGACATTTGTGGGGGTGGGAAAAAGGGCGAAAGCCACCAACCAACTAAAACGTAAAGGTGTATTCTGCCCGGAGGCAGGTCCGAACCTCCGCAGTGGTGTGCCTGAGCCGGAGTTTACGTACGGTAGGGTGGCCAGTTCCTTTCCGCTCCTCCATTCCCTTACCCCCCACCAACAGCGCGTGGCAACCCATCGATATCTTGACCACGCCCAATGTTGCTTAACTTCGGACATCTCACAGGATCCGGTGTTTCAACACGGCTACGGCCGTTGGCACCCAAGCCAAGTAACCAGTTCCAAAACGAAGTAGAAGGAGAAGAAGAAATATCTTATTGGCGACATCCAGAAATCTATAGTTTTCAGTACCTGAAAATTTATGATTATGTCTATTATTATTATTAGCGTATGGTAACGTACACAAACAATATAAAGATTAAATATACATGAACAGTAAGCACAAAATATTATATACATAATTAAAAGATATACAGTACACATTATAAAAATGATAAACAATCATGCAAGCAAAAGTGTTCAAAGAGTTAGATCTAAATTCTCTAGCCATTGTATGGCCTCAGCAGAAGCCACCACAAAGTCCTGGATGGATCCAGCGAATACCCTTCTGATAATTATTTATTCGTTCAATTATGCTAGTATACCAAGTGAGAAATCTGAGGGATAATGAAATCATAATATGTGCTCAGTATCCTTAAACTACTGTCAGTTTTAAGAAACCACCTGAACGTTGGTCTGAAAAATACTTGCTCAACTTACCAGTTAATTGTTTACAGCACAGATCTCTATTATTTACTCTCTCTTATATTTAATCAGACGGTATCGAGAGTCCACTCTGAAACCTTGAGTACAGGAGGCGATATACCTTTAAGGTACACAATTTGAAATTATATTAATTAATTTATGCAAAGTATTGCAGTTTGTGGTTGAAGAACATAAGTTTACTTGCTGTGGCCCCTGCGTAATCTTCTAGGAGAAAAATGACAATGTTGAAAATGAGTACAGCTTGAAGTATTTATGGAACGGTGGAACTTAAAAGAGCTAAAGATGCCTTACAAAAAAGGAAGTATTACCGAGCTCGATAGCTGCAGTCGCTTAAGTGCGGCCAGTATCCAGTAATCGGGAGATAGTGGGTTCGAGCCCCACTGTCGGCAGCCCTGAAGATGGTTTTCCGTGGTTTCCCATTTTCACACCAGGCAAATGCAGGGACTGTACCTTAATTAAGGCCACGGCCGCTTCCTTCCACTTTCTAGGCCTTCCCTACCCCATCGTCGCCATAAGACATATCTGTGTCGATGTGACGTAAAGCAAATAGCAAACAAAAATAAAAGGAAGTATTAAATTTGATGGCACGTTGAATGGGGATATGAAGAGAATTTTAACAAATTCTATCCGTTATGTGCTGTTTGCAATAGTTCAATGCAGTCTTTGAAAGCGAGAGAGTCGTTCAAGAGATTATCTAGCCCTTTAAACAATAGGGCATTAGGAAGATGATGAAGGGTCTCCTTTTCCTCAGAGATTAGATTCGATCCCGTCAGAAGTCAGCGTTTGGTTGCCAAAACTCCATATCGTTTCTTTCCTAGTCCTTTAAAGAACATATGTGGAACAAACTTTGGACACACTGGCATATGTTAAGACAATTAGCAGTTAGAAGAGACATAATAAGTATGACTATAATAAATTATTATTATTATTATTATTATTATTATTATTATTATTATTATTATTATTATTATTATTATTATTATTATTATTATTATTATTATTAGAAAGGTAACGACATGACGATGACGTTTATGAGCACCTTCGAATATCAGTGGACTGAGTTGAGATAGAACCCCCCCACCAATTGGGCTCAAAAGGCCATCACTGTACTGTCTGAGCCACTAAGTTCAGCATCAAAGATGAAAGAGAGGATCTTGTTAAAGGTACTGGGGGATAATAATCCAGTGGCGTATTAATATACAGGCCATATAAGCCTAGAACGGCAAATTTTAAAGGACGACGGAAACTAATTCAGTTCCCATGAGCGGTGGCAAATTGACCACTTTACACTTGTTAAAAGCACTTGCTATTACATTTTTCAAAATATAATGAAAAAAAGAAAGAAAAAGCGAGTATAACTTTTACAAGATATTAACTATGGACGCGCAACTGTGAGCTTGCACTTGGAAGATAGGGGCTTCGAGCCCCACTGTCGGCAGCCCTGAAGATAGTTTTCCGTGGTTTCCAATTCTCACACCAGAAAAATGCTAGCCTGTACATTCATGAAGACCACGGCCTCTCCCTCCCCACTCCTAGCCCATCGTCGCCACAAGATCGGTGCAACGTAAAGCAAATTGCACAAATAAGCAGTGAAAAACTTACCAACATGTTTCCTCAGTGCAATATGCATTTAGAATTTTTCACTTCCCTGTGCAGTTTACATGGTAAGTAATTTTCTGATCATTCCATTCAAGTTGAATTTACTACTGCCCTCTGTAGATATCTGTACCTAAGGATGTATGACAATACTACGTCATCTTTGAGAAACTAGCTTAAATTATCAGGCAATACAATCAATAGTGCTGTTCTATTAATAGTTTACACTCTCTTTCTCACGCTATTTCTTGACCCATTTCTAGAGTGCAATTTGCAAACAATTCCATTATGGAGGTGTATGAACAATGCTGTTCTGCGGTGAGAAGGTAATACGTACAGTGTACAATAACCCCTTGATGCGCATGACCCCGTTCCACCCAATTTGAGCACACCAACACCTAATGAGACAATTCAACTCATCTAATGAAGGTTGGTGTTATACTAATGAGCCATATCTGAACCAACTGAGTAGAAAAGAGACTCCGAGGATGAAGTGTTTCACGCAGCGCAAATGGGTCGAAAATATCAATCTGAAACAGTTGAGGATTGTGTAGTCTCAAACCCTGTGTACTTACAAACGTATGAGCATTTTCTGACATTGTACATTATTGAAGTTTTCAAATATTGGCCACTGTAGCCTATTTTGGTTCAGCTCGCTAGATCTAATCTTACATTAAGCTAGAAGTCCAGTATTTCGACCCGTCGTTGAGGTTGTCTTCCAACTAATGGTCAGTTCATGGATCGGTCAAGTAGCTAGCCGGGGAGGGTCAGAATAGTTTGGACCCCCTTTCAAAATTCGGTGAGACCTGTGGACTCGTCCTCATCAAAGTGAACATGAGCACAAATTTGCAGGCAATGAATATATTTTATTATAATTGAAAATTGGTAGCCCCATACAATGAACAACTTATATAAATAACAAAGTAAACAATTGTAACCAAACATATTGTTTTCCAACATTTATCATGCAAATATTAATGGCAACTTCACACAAAAGTGAAATACAACCATGATGCGCTTCAATTTTGACATTTCCCTCTGCCTGCAAAGTAGCAGCATTCATGATGGCGAAACCGAAACTACAGTATATGGAGGCGGATTTATAAGGCTGAGAGTTCCCGATGTATACTCGAAATCTTTAGTATCTCGTGGCCAGAAATATTCATTTCAGGCAAGAATTCAGTACAGCCCTCAGAACCACCCAGTACCTGCTTACACACTTTCTCTCATTGGTCACATCCATCAGACGCGTTAACACATGCACACATCTGAAGAGTGAGGGGAGGTGGATAAAACGGAAGTACGAGGATATCTAGCATGAACGAAATACTGGCGGAGGGGAAGATAATTGCTTCTCCGCATGCCCACACGTCCCATTGGATCGGCAATGAAGGGAGAGAGAATGAAGGGAGGAACCATACGCCTCCTTCAAGGCAACAGACCTAATGTGTGTGTCAACTCGTTGACGGTCAAATTCTTCAGTTTCTTTGTAATTCTTGTCTGCGAGGTCTGGCTGAAATGTTAGCGGTCTTGACTATGACTTCATTCTCAAATGGCATCTCGCTCAACCACTGTAATAAAGAATGAGTATTATTTTCGTAAATATAGGCCCTTTTAAATACTACTACTACTACTACTACTAATTGTTATCCTCAAAAACTAAAGTAAAAATAACCTGGGATTAAATAATTATGATTATCAGAGACGCAAGGCGTTTGGAAAACCGTTCCTATGAAGTTTTTGTCAGCGCTGATCAAATAATTAAATGCCATAAATTGGGATGGGATTACATCGTGCACACTTCATCGCAATTAAATTACAGTTAATTAATTGTATTCCTTGATTAGGAAAAGTTAGTTTAGCCCGAATGTTTACCATTGAAACATCTTAATCAGTTCCCGAAAAAATGGAGTTGGGAGTGGCCTCTGAGTGCGCAACGCCGCAAGCCACACCTCCTGGAAGACGAACACATGAGACGTTGTCTTGGTTACTTCTCCTTCATCCTAAGGGTTGGCCAAAATCTTCGCCCATACGTTACCTTTTTTCCTTTTCCACCCCGGAATTCTTGTGATCGCGATTGTACATCCAAGATCTTGATCAGCATTCTTGTACTGAGTTTATTAGCGTCCTAATTAAAATGTTCACATTGCTGTATTATTCATATCTCTACCATCATTTTCAACATAGGGGACATCTTGATCCAATGTTTTCATTGTTAAATTATTGTATTTCATTCTCTGCAATAACACTCCGGCAACTGCTTCCACCTGGTTCTTTTATCATTTCACCATCTGTTTAACGTCCAGGTTTTGCTTTTCCTGCGGACTCCGCGAGGGACTCCACCTTTGCCACTTCAAGGGCAGTGTCCTGGAGCGTAACATACTTGGTCGGGGATACAGCTGGGGAGGAGGACCAGTACCTCGTTCAGACAGCCTCACATGCTATGCGGAACTGGGACCTTGTGGGAGATGGAAAGATTGAAAGGGATAGGCAACGAAGAGGGAAGGAAGCGGCCGTGGCCTTAAGTTAGGTACCCTCCCGGCATTTGTCTGGAGAAGAGGTGGGAAACCACGGAAAAGCAGTTCGAGGTTGGCCGAGGTGGGAATCGAACTATCCCCTCTACTCAGTTGACCTCCCGAGGCTGAGTGAACCCCGTTCCAGCCCTCGTACCACTTTTCAAATTTCGTGGCAGAGCTGGGAATCAAACCCCTACTTCCGGAATTGGCAGCTAATCAGAGTAACCACTACACCACATTGGCGGGCTCCACCTCATGATGCAAGAGGAAAAAAATCAGGTATCTAGTCGGTCAGCACGTAATAACATTCCACATTTATTTGGGTGATTCTTCTTGTTCTTCTTACTAGCTCCACCCCCATTTATTAGGGCCTACACCTGACGTGGATTCGTGCGGGTTTATTTTCGGATACCCTTCTTGATACCAACCCTGTGCGGAGGTATGTGTTCACTATTATTTATTTCTGTGATGGTTGGTAGTGCGGTCTGTTCTACATAGATGAAGAGAAGTGTATCAAGATGAACACAAATACCAGCCACCTAGTTAGGGGAATTAATCATGCGCGTTTAAAATTCCATACCCAGCCAGGAATCGAACCCGGGGTCCTCCGAACCGAAGGTCTCTACACTGACCATTCAGCCATGGGGATAGCCTATTTGGGGGACTGATAAAGTAAACTAAATAAATGCAGGTTGCTCAATCGTAAAAGAAAAGTACGAGTGTTCGCTCCAGTGCGGCTTGGGCTCATCAATTGGAAACCACAATTGATTTTACGATTAAGCAACCTGAATTTATTTATTGTTCTCAATTGAAAGCCATAAATTCAAGTTTCCTTATGGAAACTTAATATTTGATCAACAGTGAAAACAGTCGCTTAAGTGCGGCCAGTATCCAGTATTCGGGAGATAGTAGGTTCGAACCCGACTGTCGGCAGCCCTGAAAATGGTTTTCCGTGGTTTCCCATTTTCACACGAGGCAAGTGCTGGGGCTGTACCTTAATTAAGGCCACGGCCGCTTCCTTCCCACTCCTAGCCCTTCCCTGTCCCATCGTCGCCATAAGACCTATCTGTGTCGGTGCGACGTAAAGCAACTAGCAACAGTGAAAACATTTGTTAGGTAAAAATCAAATAAGAATGAAAACAATTGCTTAAAAGCAACGTATCTAAATGATAGTTACGTGCCAGCTCTCTGTCTGTAACTAGTGAGTCAATTGAGAGCTCCGGGCTGGAGGGCTCAGAGACGGCCTCTCCCCTCAGTTTTTCCCATGGATTTTCTGGAAGGCGCTACAAAAATGTTCTCATTTCGGCCGCATCCCAAAAAGTCTAGAACTTCATTACCGGGGATATAAGATAGGCTCACCGTGAACTGACAGTGAGTGTAGGGCAGTTGGACAGCAGTAGTGCCGGATGTCGTCGTTGTTGGTGTGGTGGGTATCCCACCGGAGTCAGAGGACTGCAGTGTTGAAGTACTGTGTGTGTACTGCCGTGAAATATTGAGTACTGCCGTGAAGTACTGAATACTGTGTGTGTACTGCCATGAAGTACTGAGTACTGTGTGTGTACTGCCATGAAGCACTGAATACTGTGTGTGTACTACCGTGAAGTACTGAGTACTGTGTGTGTACTGCCGTGAAGTACTGAGTACTGTGTGTGTACTGCCATGAAGTACTGACTACTGTGTGTGTGTACTGCCATGAAGTACTGAGTAGCGTGTGTTTACTGTCATGAAGTACTGAGTACTGTGTGTGTACTGCCATGAAGCACTGAATACTGTGTGTGTACTACCGTGAAGTACTGAGTACTGTGTGTGTACTGCCGTGAAGTACTGAGTACTGTGTGTGTACTGCCATGAAGTACTGACTACTGTGTGTGTACTGCCATGAAGTACTGACTACTGTATGTGTACTGCCATGAAGTACTGAATACTGTGTGTGTACTACCGTGAAGTACTGAGTACTGTGTGTGTACTGCCGTGAAGTACTGAGTACTGTGTGTGTACTGCCATGAAGTACTGACTACTGTGTGTGTACTGCCATGAAGTACTGACTACTGTATGTGTACTGCCGTGAAGTACTGAGTACTGTGTGTGTGCTGCCATGAAGCACTGAGTACTGTGTGTGTACTGCCATGAAGTACTGAGTACTGTGTGTGTACTGCCATGAAGTACTGGGTACTGTGTGTGACTGCCATGAAGTACTGAGTAGCGTGTGTTTACTGCCGTGGAGTACTGAGTACCGTGTGCATACTGCCATATTGCCCAGAGTGACGATTGCTTTTTCGGGAAGGCTTTTAATTTAATCCTTGTGAAGAAATAAGTATACACTTTCATGAGTCATATTGGGAGTTGATGATGAGGAAGATTTTCAATTGTATTCCAGGTGAACGGTTACTAACGTTCACGGAAGGGTGCTTTACCCAATATCCCCTTTCCTTGCTACCTTATGGAAATATATGTCAAAGCCGTAGTTTTTGCTAGTTTTTGCTAGTTGCTTTACGTCGCACCGACACAGATAGGTCTTGTGGCGACGATGGGACAGGGAAGGGCTAGGAGTGGGAAGAAAGCGGCCGTGGCCTTAATTAAGGTACAGCCCCAGCATTTGCCTGGTGTGAAAATGGGAAACCACGGAAAACCATTTTCAGGGCTGCCGACAGTGGGGTTCGAACCTACTATCTCCCGAATACTGGATACTGGCCACACTTAAGCGACTGCAGCTATCGAGCTCGGTAAGCCGTGGTTTAGCGGTTAATATAGCAACTTCGTATCTATTAAACCCTGGCTGGTTTGAGGATCTGGTGCGAAGGCTGAGGACCCGGCTAACAAGCGAAGTAGATAACAATCCCTCCCGCATTTCTTAGAAAAGTCTTTCTGTGATCTTCTCACACGTACCGACATGGCACCTAAGTATGAGCTTCCAAATTTTATTTCTAATTAAATATAAACACTTCAGAACAGATACAACAATTACACAGATTATTAATAAGAATGAGACTTCAAACTCTTTAACAAAGAGGAATCTCTCAACTGTTTGTATGAGATTGAAGTTGCAAGTTTTGAACGTGATCATGCTCAACGCTTGAATAATTTGAGCAGCGGTCGCGAACAAGACCAAAGAGTTATAATTGACAGATCCCATATATCTACTAAATACTGTGCAACGAATGAAAATATTCTGCGGTGTTCTATATGAAAGTTTTGGGTCATTGCGGTCAACGACACAGAAAATGTCAGACAAATTCTCGAAGAAGCAGAACATGACCTCGATAAATTGATGATGAAGACAATATCGCTCAACACAACAGGTAAGCTTCAACCCCTGGATCATACATGATACTTGAGCTTTAACATGACGTTAATCTTGAACAGTCGGCCGATATTCTGCAGCAGTGAAATAACATCCTCAAATGTCCGGCTCCATGGATAAATGGTTAGCGTGCTGGCCTTTGGTCACAAGGGTCCCGGGTTCGAGTCCCGGCAGTGTCGGGAATTTTAACCATCATTGGTTAATTTCTCTGGCACGGGGGCTTAGCGTATGTGTCGTCTTAATCATCATTTCATCCTCATCACGACGCGCAGGTCGCCAATGAGCGTCAAATCGAAAGACCTGCACCTGGCGAGCCGAACACGTCCTCGGACACTCCCGGCACTAAAAGCCACACGCCATTTCATTTTATTTTTACATCCTCAAGTTATAGCCACTAGAATACCAACTGTTCCTCTCATCACGAATTTTTTTGCTATTTGCTTTACATCGCACCGACACAGATAGGTCTTATGGCGACGATGGGAAAGGAAAGGCCGAGGACTGGGAAGGAAGCAGCCGTGGCCTTAATGAAGGTACAGCCCCAGCATTTAACTGGTGTGAAAATGGGTAACCACGGAAAACCATCTTCAGGGCTGCCGACAGTGGGGTTCGAACCCACTATCTTCCGATTACTGGATACTGGCCGCACTTAAGCGACTGCAGCTATCGAGCTCGGTCATCACGATTTTAGCACCAACATTAGTATACATGGATGTTAGCTGGATAGTTAATGTTACTGTTGTTATTGTATGGGTCATCAGTCTATAGACTGGTTTGATGCAGCTCTCCGTGCCACCCTATTCTGTGCTAACTTTTTCATTTCTTCGTAACTGCTACATCTAATCTGTTTGTCATATTCATAGCTTGGTCTAGCTCGACCGTTGTTACCGCCTTCACTTCCCTCAAGAACCAACTGAACAAGTCCTGGGTATCTTAAGATGGTGTCCTATCATTTTATCTCTTCTTCTGGTCAAATTTCGGAAAATCGTTCTCCCCTCACCAGTTCGGTTCAGTATCTCTTCATTCGTGATTCGATATAGTCATCT
Organism: Anabrus simplex; assembly: GCF_040414725.1. Lineage (NCBI taxonomy): Eukaryota > Metazoa > Arthropoda > Insecta > Orthoptera > Tettigoniidae > Anabrus > Anabrus simplex. Next base: position 1,578,328,938 of record NC_090265.1, read on the forward strand.
CACATTCAGCATTATTCTGTAACACCACATTTCAAAAGCTTTTATTCTCCTTCTTCATCATCATCTGTTTACCGTCCAGGTTCGGTTTTTCCCTCGGACTTAGCGAGGGATCCCACCTCTACCGCCTCAAGGGCAGTGTCCTGGAGCTTCAGACTCTTGGTCGGGGGATACAACTGGGGAGAATGACCAGTACCTCGCCCAGGCGGCCTCACCTGCTATGCTGAACAGGGGCCTTGTGGAGGGATGGGGAGATTGGAAGGGATAGGCAAGGATGAGGGAAGGAAGCGGCCGTGGCCTTAAGTTAGGTACCATCCCGGCATTCGCCTGGAGGAGAAGTGGGAAACCACGGAAAACCACTTCCAGGATGGCTGAGGTGGGAATCGAACCCACCTCTACTCAGTTGACCTCCCGAGGCCGAGTGGACCCCGTTCCAGCCCTCGTACCACTTTTCAAATTTCGTGGCAGAGCCGGGAATCGAACCCGGGCCTCCGGGGGTGGCAGCTAATCACGCTAACTACTACACCACAGAGGCGGACATTCTCCTTCTTCCTGAACTTATTGTCCATTTTTTCATTTCCATGCAGTGCCACGCTCCAGACGAATATCTTTAAAATCTTCAATATCTTCAATATCTTCAAAAAACATCTTTCTAATTCCTATATCGAAGCTCGAAGTGAGCAAATTTATTTTATTAACTGGATTAGCTACAAAATAACCAAGAACGTTTTTAAAACACAATACTGAGTATTGCTTCAAGAATTTGCAAGGTCATTATATTAAACTGTGAAACTTCCGCGGTTATTAAATATGAATGGTGTTCAGAAGCTTTGCACACATTTTGTGCACCATCACTACTACTGTGTTTGTGTTCCCAGTTAATCGCAGTCAGATGTGCTTTATAAACACAACGAACATATCAACGTACTCGTCACTAGAATACATGGTGGGTGCAGAATAGTACGTGTGCTTCCATTGGACGAGTGAATGAAAAGCTTTGTGCTGGGGAACTTATTTTAACGAATTCTGAGTTCAAGAAGTGTACAGGCTTAATAAAATATTGTGGTGCCGTTTCAAAGGAGACACTCTGCAGCAGATTGTTAAAAGTGAAGCTGTTAACATGTTCCGAAATATTTGTTTAGAGTTGGATTTGAAGAATATCAGAACTTACTGATACTGTACCGTGCTCCCTGTTCGCAGGGAACGCCCACCTAATACAGGTCACTTCTTTATTTGTTTAACAGTTTGCTTTAAGTCACACCGACACAGATAGGTCCTATGGCGACGATGGGATAGGGAAGAGCTAGGAGTAAGGAGGAAGCGAATGCGGCCTTAATTAAGCTACGGCCACATCATTTGCCTGGTGTTAAAATGGGAAATCATGGAAAACCATCTTCAGGACTGCCGACAATGGGGCACGAACCCACTATCTCTCGAATGCAAGCTCACAGCTGCACGCCCCTAAACCCCTTCGCCAACTCGCTCGGTCAGGTTACTTCCACTACGATATGAAATTTCCATCTCATATTCGTGATTTATACTTTTACAGCGTTCATTTTACAGAGTCCATTATTCTCCTAGGTAACCTATCCTCCTCCATTCGCCTCGCATGGCCCCACCACCGAAGACGGTTTATGCGTACAGCTTCATCCATCGAGTTCATTCCTAACTTAGCCTTTATCTCCTAATTCCCAGTACCCTCTTGCCATTGTTCCCACCTGTTTGTACCAGCAATCATTCTCGCAACTTTCATGTCTGTTACTTCTGACTTATGAATAAGATATCCTGAGTCCATAAAAGATCACTTCGCATAACCGATTAACTAGCTGGTACTAGCGGTACTGCATTATAAAAGCAAGCAATAAGCATCACGTTTGTGGAATAGTACGTTCATCTTGGTGCCCAGATTGCATATAAGCAAGCAGAGCAATATTGACCTTAGGGACTATCAATGTTATGTGGGTTGCATATTTGTGAATTATAAGGGGCTGGTGGACTACTGTTTAAAATACACTTGCATCCACTTCCTTGTCATTAAATTACGGTCTCGCATTTGCCTTCTACATTAATTTATTTATTTATTTTTATCAGAAAACGAAAACTCGACTAATTTTTAGTGATTAGCTAACGTATTCTATGTCAATACTGGCTTTATATCTCTTTTCGCTCCGTACTGCATTCAGAACTCGATGACCGTGCTAGCATGGTGTTCTCTTATTCAACTGCAGCATTGTTGCATAATAATCATTCATCATTACACCGAAGGAAGATGAAGTGCCACACTAGTCAACAGCTTTATAAACCATGGTTACATCTCCTGATCTGACACGTGACTGAAATAAGGAAAATTTAGCTTCTTTGTCCTTAAGGATGTGGGAGATACTATTCTGACTTTACAGTTCATTCACATTCTGCTATCATCCATCAAGATAATACAGAGCTCTCACGCGTCGTCGGTCTGATGATATTCATGAATAAGACGACAAGTAACAGGAGAGTAATTTCCTCGCATGCAAGGCATGCATTGCATGCGTTATGATAACGCCAAGAACTGTCTGAAGTACGATTTTAGGTTGTTTCAAGTCAAGTATTAACAATTTCATCTCTCAGAAGTTCCGCGCTACTACTAGTTCCGTTGCTTGACTACGCGTGGTGCTGGTGTAGTCTCGCCCTCTATTCCACTCTAGAAAGCAAAAGAGGGTAAATGGAGACGTTAAGGACGTAAAGCATTCAAAAAATTGCATTCGGTGGCAGACATAGTTTTGAAACCCTCCGAATGATGTCACTGCAATTGTAACTTGGTCAGACCTTTTCACCCCTCTGCTATCTGTTAGCAACTTGGGGAAGTCAGCATGTCCAAGTTTACAGCGAACGGGGCCCACGGATTACCCCCTAGCGAGAACCCAACGTAACGAAAGTGACCAATGCCATTGGGGTAAATGAAATGAAATGGCGTATGGCTTTTAGTGCCGGGATGTGTCCGAGGACTTCGGCTCTCCAGGTGCAGGTCTTTTGATCTGACATCCGTAGGCGACCTGCGCGTCGTGATGAGGATGAAATGATGATGAAGACGACACATACGCCCAGTATCCGTGCCAGGGTAATTAATCAATTATGGTTAAAATTCCCGACCCTGCCGGGAATCGAACCCGGGCCCCCTGCGACCAAAGGCCAGCACGCTAACCATTTAGCCATGGAGCCGAACGCCATTGGGGTGATTTAACTCCAGTGTTTGAGTAGTGACTGACTAGTGAGTACATTCATTGTGTGTTATGGTGATTAGTTCATTCTTTGTGTGCTGTTCCTGTGCTATTCCTCGTTTTCGGAGTTTTATTATATTTTGTGTTTGTTTGATGAAAAGATTCAAATAGTTAACGCCGGTAGATCTCTTCCTTCCCTCGCAAATTTAAAAACAGAAAACACGATTTGTGTTCGCACGTTCAGTCCAGAAACTTACAGTAAAACTGTTTGGCTCTGCAGCTCTGAGTTACTCAACAAATTATTATGTTGGCCTTGCTTATTGTTTGTTGCTGAAAATTCCCCTTGGAACAGCAAGAAACGTGGATATGCAGATCTAAACAATCTGCACACTGCTATTGCGAGACACGAGAAATCAGATTGTCATATCCACGCATGGGTATCCTTCGGCACCTTTAGTAAAACTAGAATAGATTTGCAGTTGGATAAGTAGAAGCAGAAACAAGTTCTAAGACACAACGAAACCGTTAAAAAAGTAGGGAAATTCTGAAACGGCTGACTGTGGTGACATGCTTTTTGGAAAAACAAGAGTTACCATTCCGCGGGCACAATAGGGATAGTGAATCCAACAACAGAGGGAATTACACAGAACTAATTAAATAATTGTTAGCCGAGTTTCATGAAAAATTAGACAGTCACTTCACAACAGCGAGTATATTTACAGGACTTTCTCCACTCATACAGAACGATTTAATTCAAAGCATCTGCACCGTAATGGCCGCTGAAATAAATATTTAGGTTGGGGAAGCTAAATTCGTAGGAATTATGATCGATGAGACTTCTGATGTTTCGAACTTTTCACAGTTGTCTGTTGTCCTCAGATACGTTCATAATGGTTGTTGAAAGAATTGTTAATTTATATAATGTGAGTTTTGATAGGATAGCTAATGCATTGGTGAGACTAACGATTGAGTGGCTGGATAACTGACTGTCGCGAAAAATTAGTTGCGCAGACTTTTGATGGGGCGACGGTGCTTGCAGGTCAACTGAATGGTGTGCAAGCTAAATTAAAATAAATGGTTCCTGAGGCTAAATTCACCCACTGCTGCGAACACAAGCTTAATTTAGTTCTCTCTCAAGCCATGTCATCCACGAAAGAATGTCGTATAGGCTATTCTTCGCAACGATGAGTAGCTTTGCGACTTTTCTTAGCAGTTCTTCTAAGAAACCTAACCTGCTGGACAGTATCGTCAAGAAAGTGTTTCCTAAGCTAGCTCCAATAAGGTGGAATTATTCTAGCCGTTCAGTACAGACCATCGCGGAATATCGTGCTCCTCTCCAAGAACATTACGAAAGTGTTTTGGAGGAACCTGGGAACTGGGATAACAATACAGTTAATGAGGAAAGCGGGTTTCTTGCGAAAATGGAATTTCGGTTCAATTTTCTTCTGAATGTTTTTAATGAAATATTTTCATTGACTGATGTTACATACAGCATCCTTCAATCTAAGACCCTAGACATTGCATTTTGCACCAGAGAAGTGAATTATTTAGAAACTAAAGTATCTATAATGCTAAACAGTGGATTTGCTAACGTCTGGGACAGAATAGAAGAGAAATTTGATCCACCAAAGAAGAGAAGAAAGGAAGAAACTTCATTTTCGGTAATACATGAGTATCGGAGAGTTTACCTGGAAATACATGATATTATTCTAGCACAGTAAAAATATCGCTTCTATCCATTAGGACATCTCTCCTTTACTGCAATGCTTGATTGTAAGAAATTTTCATTTTTCTGGCGATTTTCCTGAAGAGCATTTCAGTAAATTTATTGAAGTCTATGGAAAATATTTTGATATAGTACGACTTAAATCCGAATTGAGGGCAATGTTCACTTCTGAACACTTCAAGGATAGGGCTGTGGCTCAAATCCAGACCAGTGGTCATCGCGAGCTTTATAAATTGTGCACATTGATTAAAACTATTCCCACTACATCACGTAGAACGCTATTTCTCGGCCCTAAAGCGAATAAACACCAAGGATTTTGGTAAAAGAATCGCAGGGTCGAGTTCACCTACGTGTAATTAGGGTGAGTAGAATTGACTACATTGTGCTAATGCATGGGTACTAGTTGTATGCCTCGGCGGAGATTCAGGGATACGCCACTGACAAATAAGTTCGTGAGTTAGCTGCCTTCAAAATTATTTTATGCACCACCTCCAGGAGAATGGTGTTTTCATCGTCAGGATAAACGGGTCAGAAGCAGCCCAAGTTGGCAGGATTGATCCCGGCTCGGTCTGATGGTATCTGAAGGTGTTCACCAATATGTGCCCCCAGAATCAAATATCTGCTCTTAGGTACCTCTGAAAATCGTAAATGTAGTTAGTGAGACATAAAACTGGCACCGTAATGTAGTTAGTAAAAGATTGTGGTGTCGAATCCTACAAGAGTTGGTTGGCATGTGAGAATAGTTGACGCCAAAGAAAAGTGTCAGCAGACTGCTTTGCTAGCTATTTATCACTGCGCACACACTCATTTCTGGTGATACAGGGATGGGAATGCGAACGTAGTAGTTATGAACTTAATTAAGGTACAGCCTCAGCAATTTGGTTGTGGTAAAATTAGGAAACCATAGGAAAATATCTTCAGAACTGACGAGAATGCAACGAACAGTTACAGGACTTGCACATCGTAGCCTACTCACTAGGCTCTCTACAGGATCTGAAGCAACTTTAGAAATTTCCAGCAGTAGGTAGGTACACTGATAAATACAGTATCGAGCAATGCATCCCATGCTCTTCATATCGCTCACCGCCATTCTTATTGCTGACTTCTGTCGACCATCTCCTGTTGGTTGCAACGCTTGCAGTACGGCTCAGGAACAATGTCAGAATAATGAAAAGGTTTCCTTAGGCCAGTGGCGGCCAAGAATTGCGCTTCTTGTGCTCAATCACGTTACTTAGAATATGAAAATATAGCATTATGTTTCATATTTCATTGATGTACTGCTGAACAATAACTCGTCTTCAGAGTCCAAAAAAAATTGAGTATTCCTTTGTTATACTTGTGTCGGGCCCTTCATTTTCTGATTTCAACACTCATTCTTTCCGACTTCAGTTTCTCTCTTTTTTCTTTGTTTTTTTACTACAGTATTTGCTTTACGCTGCACCGACACAGATAGGTCTTATGGCCACGATGGGACAGGAAAGGCCTAGGAATAGGAAGGAAGCGGCCGTGGCCTTAAGTAAGGTACAGCCCCAGCATTTTCCCGGTGTGAAAATGGGAAACCACGGAAAACCATCTTCGGGGATGCCGACAGTGGGATTCAAACCCACTATCTCCCGGATGTGAGCTCACTGCTGCGCGCCCCTAACCGCACGGCCAACTCGGCCGGTGACTTCAGTTTCAGAAGTTACGCAAACATTCGAGAATTTCTCCTATTTTTGCCATTTGTGGCTTTCGATTCTTATTATTGATAACTTAATTAAAAGTTCCTGGGAGATTTTCCTTCTCTCTACCGCTACCGAGCGAGCTGGCCGTGCGGTTAGGGGTGCGCAGCTGCGGTCTTGAATTCGGGAGATAGTGGGTTCGAGCCCCACTGTTTCCCATTTCCACACCAGACAAATGCGGGGGCTGTATTTTAATTAAGGCCACGGCCGCTTCCTTTTCTATCCTATCGTCGCCATAAAACCTATCTGTGTCGGATAAATAGCGCCACGTGATCAGGTAAAATCCTCCGATCGCTGACATATGAGCACTGGTTCTCTCGCTGTCTCCGGCGGGACGAGCCAGACAAGACCAGTGAACTTCTCCAAGATAATTTCGTTTTCTAAAACCGTGGGAAATTCAGTATGATGTAAACATGATTAGCGGGCGGGGCTGGTGTTGCGACACAGCTTCCGGTAGCCCGCGGGCAGCTGAAAGTGTTGGAGTGGTGTGGTGCTGCTATGTGTGCTCAGAAAGTCTTACCTGAGAGCACGTGTCACGGTAATGACAGGCCTGAGGTGACCTACTCACAGTCAGATGCGCTGTATCAAGAGTTTATGGCGGCCGGACAAGTACGGTACCTCTAAGCAATTAATGTTCCTATCTCCCTCTCTTCTTTCAATTTGTTAGACAATTATGTTGAAATTTAACTTGTTACTTTCACAACCCAGAAGCAAATGGCCTTTACTAAAATGTGAGGGGTGTACCGTAGAACTAAGAAGTTCTAAGGAAATACAGTACATAGAAATTCTTTATTCCGCCTTTTACTTCACGTACCGATATTAACATATGCAGGAGGTACATGATCAACAATAAAACATGATGAAATTCCTTAAGGTGAAGATAGACTTGTAACATTTAGTTGTAATGTAATGCTTGTGAGAGTTTTACATAAGAGCGGAAAGTTTAGACTTTACCGGATATCCGTTTGCAATATTGGGCACCCCATTTTTAGTTTCAATATAAATTCGGACTTACAACTCATTTCTTCTCCTGCGTTTATTATGATGCCAAGAGAAAGTAATAAGTAGGGAAATGATATGGTTACAAACTCGGTTGTAAAAAATTGAAGATAGCAGCATGGGACAAATTTGACGAATATTTAAATAAATAAGTAAATACATAAATAAATAAACAAAGAAAGAAAAAGAAAGGAAGAAAGAATTACATGAGCAATGCAGACATTTTTTTCGCTTTTCATCAAGTGATTTTGAATGTTTAGTTAACGTGGTTAGTCACAAAATAGCTAAACAGGATACATCATTTAGACCAAGTATTACAGTACAATGAAGAGTGGCCTTCACTAGACAGTTTTTAACAACTGAAACTATTGTTTCCATTACGAGTTTGCGGTATCTTGACAGCATATAACAACTGTACTACAACTCACTGTTGCACAAAGGTAATGAACGAGTATCTGTTGATCAGTACAAATGCCACTGCCAGGCTGAATAGCTCAGACGGTAGTGCGCTGGCCTTCTAAGCTCAAGTTGACAGGCTCGATCCTGGCTCAGTTCGGTGGTATCTGAAGGTTCTCAAATACGTCAGCATCGTGACGGTAGATTTGATGATGATGATGATGATGATGATGATGCGTGTTGTTTAAAGAGGTCTAACATCTAAGGTCATCATCGGCCCCTACGGTAGATTTACTGACACGTAAAAGATCTCCTGTTGAACAAAATTTCTGCATCTCAGCGTCTCCGAAAACTGTAAAAGTAATTAAGAGGAACGTAAAATAAATAACACCGGGTGAGTTGGCCGTGCGGTTAGAGGCGCGCAGCTGTGACCTTGCATCAGTGTGCGAACCCCACTGTCAGTAGCCCTGACGATGGTTTTCCGTGGTTTACAATTTTCAGTCCAGAAAAGTTCTGGGGCTGTAACTTAATTAAGGCCACGGCCGTTTCCTTCCCACTCCTAGCCTTTCCTATCCCATCGTCACCATAAGACCTATCTGTGTCGGTGCGACTTAAAGCAAGTTGTAAAATAAATACAATTTCTACAAATGCCTCTACAGACTTTTAATATAACAAATAGATGGATTCGGCGACAAACTGACACCCATGTGGAGAGCAGCCAGTCACACATCTCGGTTCGCGGTACCTGTCCACACTTACACTTGCTCGATGTTACTTACAAGTAAATGTTCAGACCTGTCACCGAATTTAAGAGCTACCATGGGGAAGTCAAGAAAAGATATAATCAGGAAAGAAGTCGTTTAAGAGGACTGGAATTTCAAAATCACAAGACACGATAGAAACAACAAGATAGTATGACACGGACACATGATACGAATTGGAGAAGACCGAGTTCCAAGGAAAATATTTATAGAGAAACCAACAGGAACGAGACCACAAGGAAGAACTTTAAATAGGCGGAGGAGAGTATAGGGACCGTGCGTATAGCGAGTGCTGCCATCTGGTGGCTTAACCTGAAGTAATTGGTAGGAGCGGTAGGAGCATTTTTCACCATCGAGTTAGTGAATAGTGTTTTTTATTTTACTAGCTGTAAGTCTTTGACTGTTCACATTCCTTACTGAAGTGGCCTATGTTTTGATTAGGTTCTTTCAGCATATTCTCTAAGCATGAACGAAACTCATAGTACCGTACCAGTAAACGCAGTAAATGTCATGTGAACTGTTCCGTGTACGGTTGTAATTACACCTACTAAAACAGCCCACCAGGAACGAATTTTTTCCTTTTCCAGCCGCACCTGCCCATAAATCAGAAGGGAAGCATGGATAACATCTTTAAATCGTTCAGCACTTGATGGAAAACCGTGGGTTCCTGCCAGTAATTCCAGAATCTGCATCCGACACTTCATTGATGGAACACCTACCAGAGACCCTGATAGCCCTGGATATAAACCTACTTTGCATATATTACCAGGAAGAACTAATTGGGACGAAATACAGAGGAAACTGACAGTCAGGTACAAGAGGAGGAGAGGGAGACAAAGTGAAGTGCAAGAAAACATGAATTCTGTTCCTGAATCACAATCTCCCCAAACTATTTGTAGTATAGGTATTCAGACTGATAATTTACCATTTTCATTTGACCAGGGAAATGTAAATGTACTATTTTGTAATTTATATTTTGCCCAGTGATAATTCAAAATATGATTCAGAAACTCTGACAATTTTACACACGAAAGTGTTAGACAGACAAAACGCGTAGGGAAGCGCTGCGACGTAGCAGAAGAAACAGTTGTAAGGTAGTAAAGTATGTATCCATATTATTCTCTACAAGTAAAATATTTCGTCCTTTTTCTTAATTTACCGCAGATTTTATACTTTATTTGAGTAAAAACAATTATTATCTTCCATTTGGGACAAATAATACCGTGTCATTTCGTGGATCGGATTCGTTCACGTAACCAAAGGATCTAGATTCAGAATTTTTTAAAATTCTTACCTTGATGTTAATATTATATGGGGTTTGACTAACATTTGTCTCTCCCAAACATACACCAGATACTTCTCTTGAAGGTTTTTCTTCCACCTGATATATGTAATGGCTATCATTAAGCTCTCTTCCTTTCCTCAAAGTAGAATTCCTAACATACTGAGAACTCCAAATAATTTTCTGAAAACCCACAAGAATAACAGCATTCGACATAGCTGATTAATTCAAATTATACGTATTCACAACACGTTTCAATAAGTAAACAACGACAGCTGATGTTGTTCTGGTGTTTCTCCTACCGATGAATAATCGTCTCTTCCGCTAGGGGCGCTGCGGTCGAAAATTTGTTGTTACGCACGGTCCCTATAGAGAAAAGATGAAATATTCTCAGAAGGAAAAGAGTGGTGGAAAGACAGGCAACCTTGGAGTTTGATTCATAAATTGACCTACGAGAAAACTGGAAACGGGAACCGCAAACCTTTCAGCGAACGGTTGGATAAAAACACACCATGATGGTCTATCTTGCAGTGATTGGCGTGATGCTCTAAAGATAACCGCTAATGTCGTAGCCGTTCGAGCCGTGCCGGACAGGTCCCAGGACAGTAACTGTTGTCGGCATTGCCTGGGGCACTGTCCCCACGGTGAAACCTTGCGACTTACTAGAATCTACGCGATACGAAACTCTATCCCTCAGTCAGTACGAGTCGCTGGTTAAGCAGTGCATGGGTTGTCGGAGAACGGCAGTACCCGCAGGATTGATATGATAGCCTTCAAAATAACAACAATGGATATATTATCGATCTTATGTATCGGTTTGAATCGCACGCTAACCAGCCCAGTGAAGTACACGGAAAGAAAATCATCTAAGAACCAACTATCCCCTTCTACCGACGTGAATACGGACGGGACAACATCGAGGTGATAGGTCTCATGATCGATGCAAGAGGAACAATTCTTAAGTTCTTCGAAGAATTCCGCTCAATATTAAAACTACCAGAGCCTTTGACGAAGAATTTGGTCGTCAAAGCCTTGAAAGGTTCACTATCAATACTGAGAGATCATTTATATAGTAATAAATGTACTTGGTATACTTTGTCCTCTTGGGCAACCTCCTTATGGAGGAAGTGTTTATACTTATACATGATACTCTTTTAGGTTTATGTAGACTTAGGTTCAGAGGGCCTGGTTTCGATTTCCGACCGGATGGAGGATTTTTACCCAGGTTGTTTAATTCCTGTACCTTAGGGTTTGGATGTTTTTTCTCGACTTGATACACATCTTCATAAAAACACAACACGTCCCACTACAAAGCACCACTGAAACATGCAATAGTGAACACATTCCTTCACACAAGGCTCGCATCAGAAAAGGCTTCAAAACTGGACTAAATACCTACAAAGTACCTACCCCAGGTAATTGGGAAGACGTCAGGAAGGATAAGGGACACTGTTGGGTTCACGCCGTGTGAATGGTGACAAACTGTTCGTAAAATTTATATTTTACGAAGAATTTGCTCCGTTTCCTCAGAATTGAACTACGTTCCATGTTTCACAAATCTAATATCGTTGGGGTCGGAAGAAACAAGAGCTGACCAAAGAAGTCGAACAGGAAGATGAAAGTGAGGAGTCTGGCACAAGATAGCGCAGACGGTCCAAGATCGAAAGCTGGTGGATCTCGGGTTGGTATCTTCTCCGGAAAGATTTCATTACAGATCCACTACCAGCTGTCGTAGCTAGAAATAGAATAAAAATATATTTATTTAAAATTAATTACAAGTAGGACCAGAGGTCCCTTTGATTGTAACTAACTACCACTGTATCAGTGAATATACAAATTCTAATAACAAGAATACATACAAGAGCGTAAGATACATTTCCTACTGAGGATAAATAAAGATTAAAAACTGAAAATCGAGGAGATTACAATATTAATTTTACCATTTCAATGCCCTAGAGAAATGAGGAGTGATATTGCTTCCCGTTGTTTTACCCACCGACCAAGAAGGAACTATTACACTCAGTTTCTAAGGTCCACTTAAATGTATACACGAACCAGAAATTTCACACTACACATCACGGGGATTGGTTGCAAAAGGAATGATGTTACCAGCATCGCTCATATCTCTACTACATTCATATTGTCAATGCCCAGCTTGAGAATGAGAGAAGCCGGTGAATTCAGTGGGCGTCTAACACGTAGTAGAAGATATAGTGTATTATAAACACTATAATTCACCAGTGAACCAAGCGAGTTGGTATGCACTTATAGATCATGTAACTGTGCACTTGTGTTCGGGAGATGTTGGGTTCGAACCACGCTTTCGGTAGCCCAGAAGATGGTTTTCTGTGGTCTCCCATTTCACACCAGGCAAACGATGGGGCTGTATCTGAATGAAGGTTACGATCACTTCCTTCCCAGTCCTATCGGATATTTCCGTGTTAGTATGTAATGCATGCACTAGGTGCATGTAAACATGAACATCATCATCATCTGTTTACCCTCCAGGTTCGGTTTTCCCCTCGGACTTAGCGAGCGATCCCACCTCTACCGCCTCAAGGTCGTCATATGACCTCTCTGTGTCGGTGCGACGTAATAATATAGCAGAGACCATCTACATAACATTTCGTATTACTGTTTGTTTTAGGAGATTTTTCTCAGTATGTTCATGTTTAGTCCGCCTCTGTGGTGTAGTGGTTAGCGTGATTAGCTGCCACCCCCGGAGGCCCGGGTTCGATTCCCGGCTCTGCCACGAAATTTGAAAAGTGGTACGAGGGCTGGAACGGGGTCCACTCAGCCTCGGGAGGTCAACTGAGTAGATGTGGGTTCGATTCCCACCTCAGCAATCCTGGAAGTGGTTTTCCGTGGTTTCGCACTTCTCCTCCAGGCGAATGCCGGGATGGTACCTAACTTAAGGCCACGGCTGCTTCCTTCCCCCTTCCTTGCCTATCCCTTCCAATCTTCCCATCCCTCCACAAGGCCCCTGTTCAGCATAGCAGGTGAGGCCGCCTGGGCGAGGTACTGGTCATACTCCCCAGTTGTATCCCCTGACCAAGAGTCTGAAGCTCCAGGACACTGCCCTTGAGGCGGATCCCTCGCTAAGTCCGAGGGAAAAACCGAACCTGGAGGGTAAACAGATGATGATGATGTTCATGTTTACACGCACCTAGTGCATGCATTACATACTAACACGGAAATATCCGATAGGTTTTTCGGGGAATAATCTTTCTTACGTAAGACAAACTGGTGACGTCAATTATCCTAGTCGAAAAATAACGAGACAAAAACAATAAAAAATCAAACTCGTATCACATTCAGCGAATACGAGCCAAAGCAACTGGTGTCCAGCCAGATGATATACAGACATTGGAGTATCACGAGGTCACTTTGATGATATTCTCAGTCGTTTTGCTTGGCTTTCATGGCCGGGCTCGCTGTCCCCAACATCAAAGAGCTCCTCAGATGCTCGCACGAGGCTCAGTGAATCCTACTTCAGGTCTTAGCTCAGGATTAAAATCCTTGGATGGGTCAGGACCTAACCTGGGGTCTCCAGGCATGTCACGGTTACACACAAGATTGCAAACATAACGAGATTTCACCACGATGTCCAGCTCTATGGCTGAGTGGTCAGCGTCTTGGCTTTCTGTCTGCGCGGCCCCGAATTCGATTCCCGCCTGGGTCGACGGATTTTTATCTTAAAATAATTTACTTTGCTCGGGAATTGGGTGATTCTACTGTCTTCAACATTCCGAAAACTCAAACACCGCACACACCATCCTCCCCCACTCTAACACACAGTTGCATATATCTCTTTCAGACCCAAGGGTACAAATTTTATTTTTTAAATATCAGTTCTATCGATTTCCATGCTGAAAAAGAATAACATTATAGGGAAAATATATTAAAAAACCGGTTGTTAACATAAACTGCAGACTTTCACATTTGTGTGATGTAGGTCATATACACTCATTTTTCTCCATATTTTTACGTTATAATAGGTCTTTATTTCTGTAGTTACCCAACATTTTAACTATTAAATGACACGCATTGCTTAAGTCCTACCGTTTTAAAGGTGAAACACAACTTTACAGCACCAAATGAGATGTTCTTCGTTTTGTTTTAAAGGCTTTAGCAATTGAATAAAAAATGAAATTGTTTACATCCCTCGATAAACAAAGAACACATTAAAATTTCACAACAGCTACTCAAGTAGTATTGCAAAATTAACCATTAAAACAGAGAGAGAGCAAAGTCCGCTCAAACATGTGGTACAGTTAGGAACTGTCCAGTGGGAAGTGTGGAGCAAGAAAGAAAAAAGAAAGAAAGAAGGAAAGAAAGAAAGAAAGAAAGAAGAAAGGAATTCATATTCATATTATGTTCCTGACCTACACATATATGTAGGCTGAGCTTGAAAATGGTATACATGGCAGTGTTACCCACCTACCATAGGAGGTCTACCTTGTAAGGGATGCACCAAGCTAGCAATAGACACAGATTATTATTATTATTATTATTATTATTATTATTATTATTATTATTATTATTATTATTATTATTATTATATATGAGAATGAGCCCATTAGGACTACGTAAAGTACGTAAAGGCGAGCATTTGTCTTCGTTTGTGCCCACATTTCTTTAATTCTTTTACTGAGGGCTTCCTTTCTGTCTTCAGACGAGGTTGTTCCAGTTGTCTTCCTTGGTCTCTTGACCAATTTGCTATCTGTGAATTTTAGATCTGAAGATTATCCTGTTTTGGACATCTCCTGGTGTAATTCCTACCTGTTTGAAATCGGTTTTGATTTCGCCAATCCATTTCACTGTGTCTGTTTTGACTTTACACCTGTTTTTTGTAGGATTCAAATGTGTCTGTGTCTGGATGCATTGTTTAATATGGCCATGGAATCTTAACCTGCGCTTTATAATGACGTAAGTACGATATCTTAACTGGTGTAAAACCTTCAATTATTCTGCTTGGTATATTTTGGTTATATTTTATTAAATGCGAAATTATATTTTATTAAATGTTAAATATGACTAATACATGGTTTCCCTGTAAATATGTATTATAAATTGGTATAACCTCAAATACGTATTGTGTATAAGTTCGAAAGCTGTAGAAAACTCTATAATATTCGTATATTAGATTTATTCTGCTATAATTTGGTACATATGAAGGGTTCTGGAAACTTACTGTAAGGTTTATTATCCAGATACATGTAGAGACATTAGGAATGTTGGAGAGATTCCCATGTGTATTGGTAAACAGTAAGGAAAGTTCTAGCTGGATCCATTACTGATGTACTCCATTCGACTAGCTGGTCGATCGATGTTTCGAGCGTGTTTCCATTAGCGTGTTGTAAGAACTCTTCCAGAAATCGATAATTCTAGACGGTTGATCGAACAGTATATATATTGAGCCGTCAGTCATTGAGGCGGTCAGTTCAAGAGAGTGTATGTTATTGTGCGGGAGTCAGTGTTGTTGATAGCAGTACTTGTCAGGATCGACTTTAGGGTACTTCGCTATTAAGTGTTGTAGTGTCACTTGCTAATGTGTGTGATTGTGTGTTGACCGGGCGAGTTGGCCGGGCGGTTAGGAGCGCGCAGCTGTGAGCTCGCATCCGGGAGATAGTGGATTCGAATCCCACTGTCGGCAGCCCTGAAGAGGGTCTTCCGTGGTTTCCCATTTTCACACCAGGCAAATACTGGGGCTGTACCTCAATTAAGGCCACGGCCGCTTCCTTCCTATTCCTAGGCCTTTCCTGTCCCACCGTCGCCATAAGACCTATCTTTGTCGGTGCGACGTAAAGCAAATAGGAATTCTGTGTTGTGGCTTACAATGACAATAAAGTAATTAACACAAGGAATTGAACGTGTTCTCGTGTGATATTTATTTACGTCAAATAAAATCGCATTTCAGAGCGATAATAATGCCACTGAATATTTGTGCGTATTGTTTGATTTTCTATCTGCCTCTGAGTCGGTATTGTCCATCGGTCAGTAATAATAATAATAATAATAATAATAATAATAATAATAATAATAATAATAATAATAATAATAATATGGCGGAATCGTCAGCGTTGAGGTCTTCAGTTCAGAGTGTCACGGGTTCGATTCCCGGGCGGGTCGAGGATTTTAATCACATCTGATTAATTCTTCTGGCTCGGGGACTGAATGTTTGTGTTTGTCCCAACACTTTCCTCTTCATATTCAGACAACACATCGCACTACCAACCGCCACAGAAACACGCAATAGTGATTACATCCCTCCATAAAGGGTTAGCGCCTGGAAGGGCATCCGGCCGTAAAACAGGGTCAAATCCGTATGTGCGACACATTTCGCACCAGTATTGGAAAATTAACTATTAAAACAATGAGAGCAAAGTCCGCTCAAACATGTGGTACAGTTTGGAACTGTCCAGTGGGAAGTGTGGAGCAAGAAAGAAAGAAAGAAAGAAAGAAAGAAAGAATTCATATTATGTCCGTGACATACACGTATATTCTACCTGGTCATTTCCCAATTTATTGGGGTACGAACTGGATATAGCTTAGTTTTAGGGCCGCTTGCCCTTCATGGCGCCAACTTAATATGGAGGGATGTAGGTCTATTCACTATTGTTTCTTTCTGTGGTGATATAATAATAATAATAATAATAATAATAATAATAATAATAATAATAATAATAATTTCGTATGGCCTGGTGCAGTCATTGTAAGGCAGACCCTCCGACGAGGGTGGGCGGCATCTGCCGTGTACAAGAATGATACACGTATTCTCCAAGAAAGTAGATGCTATGTCCGCTTCTTTCCTTGTATAGGCATAGCCTTACTCTCAGATAAGAAAGTGTGATTTCTTTGGTGTCAATTGAAATCGCAGAAAAGTGGGTGGATGTGCGTGTAGCACCCGGGGGGAGTCAGAGTGGAACAAGGCGGGCACGTTTAACAGAGCATAGGCTGTAATGAAGTCCTCTCTCAGCCGTGAAACCGCAACTTTTAAGGCCAAGGTTGCAGTAGCGGGCTGCGCAGGAAGTCAGCATCTTGAGCCACTCGTCTTCCGTTCACTAAGTTGTTATTCTGTGGCAGTGCAGTTCAAACAAAACATGAAAGTTTATAAATCAACGAATATTAAAGTAGTAAATGAGAATCCTCCTGGATATTAAAACAGACAATAGTGATTGTAGAAAGAAACTCAGGAAGTGAATATTTACAATCTTCCACGAAGAGAGAGCTTCTTAAGGAAGAGGAAATTCTTGATATCAAAGAAATTTAATCATGGCCATGTACAATGTTCAAATAGCCGTTAATAGGCTTTTGAAAACCATTTACTTTGAACACTCTTCATAGACCTACTAACTAAACTAAACCACTGGTTCATACATTCCAGTAATTACTTGAACATACCAAATTGAGTGTGGTCAGCAGATACTGGTCACCGTGACGACCTTGTCATTTTTTAAACAATCTAGTGATTTGAAACAGGAACTGCTCTGTGAAATAACTGGATAAGTGATAAATATTCCTCGTCACTGGATATTTATGTGCTTATAATTTTTCTTCATATTATTATTAGATTAAGAAATGAAGTTTTAAAGGGAGTATATGAATATTGTTACTACCGGGCGAGTTTGCCGTGCGGTTAGAGGCGCGTGGCTGTGAGCTTGCATCCGGGAAATAGTGGGTTCGAATTCCACTGACGGCAGCCCTGAAGATGGCTTTTCGTGGATTGCCATTTTCAAACCAGGCAAATGCTCTGCCTTAATTAAGGCCATGACCGGTTCCTTCCAACTTATAGGCCTTTCCTATCCCATTGTCGCCATAAGACTTGTCTGTGTCGGTGCAACGTAAAGGAAATAGCAAAAAAAAATATCGTTACTTGGGTAGTAAAATAACTAACGATGGAAGAATTAAGGAGGACATAAAACACAGACTTGCACAAGCAAAGAAGATCTTCCTTAAGAAAGGAAATTTGCTCACTTTGAACATTGATATAGGAATTAGAAAGATGTTTTTGAAGACTTTCGTCTGGAGCGTGACTGTGTGAAAGTGAAACATGGACGATTTCTAGCTCAGAAAGAAAGAGAATTGAAGCTTTTGAAATGTGGTGTTACAGAAGAATGCCAAAGGTGGGATGGGTGTAGTAGAAGAAATCACGATTGAAAAGATTCTGAATCGAATTGGTGAGAGGAGATGTATTTCGTTAAATTTCACCAGAAGAAGAGATAGAATGATAGGACACGTCTTAAGACACCCAGGATTTGTGCAGTTTGTTTTTTGAGGGAAGTGTAGGCGAAAAGAAGAGTAGGGGTAGACCAAGGTATAAATATGACAAGCATATTATTATTCTCATTATTTGACTCACATTAATGTTTTAAAGATGTAGGCTATAATGAGTTTTCATCCCGAAGGCTTGTTGGATCCTCATCAGATCACCATTAGCTGTCGCAGGTAGCCTAGGCGGCCCTGAAAGCAATACTGGAAAATTGATGAGTGAAGTAGTTTCCAGTTGCTTTCCTTACCAAGCCATAAGGTGCTCTTATATAGCAGTATCCGAAGCCCACTGAAATGCATACACTAACTGACCCAGTTGGCAACACACTTTTAAACCAGTATCCACGGGGATTGGCTGTATAAGGAATGATGTTACTAACATCGTTCATTCTTCAGTACCGAGCTCGATAGCTGAAGTCGCTTAAGTGCGGCCAGTGTCCAGTAATCGGGAGATAGTGGGTTCGAGCCCTACTGTCGGCAGCCCTGAAGATGGTTTTCTGTGGTTTCCCATTTTCACACCAGGCAAATGCCGGGGCTGTACCTTAATTAAGGCCACGGCCGCTTCCTTCCACTTCCTAGGCCTTTCCTATCCCATCGTCGCCATAAGACGCATCTGTGTCGGTGCGAAGTAAAGCAACTAGAAAAAAAATCTTCAGTCATTTTTATTCCATTGCTGACCCGGTCGAATGTCTGGAAACAGACAGTGGGTTATCCAAGATGGTTTCAGTGTCGCCAGAAATTCCTGCTGGGATGATATGTAGTCAGATCAGTAAACCGTCTGTGGTTATGTACTTGACCTGACTTGAATTGCTGAATAAGAATCAATTTTAAAGTTCATTCGGAGCTTAATGTGTCAATAACGTGGAGCACAGAGTGTGTATAAAGAACTCAGATATTAATTCCTCACTGATGGAATTGTAACCGAGATACTTGTTTTCAGAATAAAACAGTCCCGATGTTTCAAAGTTGGTGGAAATGCAGCAGAGCAATATCATAGCAGTGGCGTTGAATTATTTATTCAGTATAAAAACCCATTGCGCAACATCCCCGAAGGGCCTTGGCCTACCAAGCGACCGCCGCTCAGCCCGAAGCCCTGCAGATTATGAGGTGTCATGTGGTCAGCACGACGAATCCTCTCGGCCGTTTTACTTGGATTTCTTGACCGGGGCCGCCATCTCTCCGTCAGATAGCTCCTCAATTGTAATCACGTAGTCTCTCAGATCCAGGTAAAAATCCCTGACCTAGCCGGGAATCGAACGTGGAGCCTCCGGGTAAGAGGCAGGCACGCTAACCCTACACCGCGGGGCCAGCTCTTATTCAGTATAGAGCCTACGTAATTCTATGATGACCAACATGAAAATAAATATTTATGACATTTATTACTACTACTACTACCTATTATTTTTATTATTATTCCACTTTGTTCAGCACAAATCTCACATGGGGATCAGGATTTGAACCATGGAACCCAGCGGTAAAAAGGCCGGCGCGCTGCTGCCTGAGCCACGGAGGCTCACTTCTTGTACGATATTGTAAGGTATTAGGTCGTGTTTTATGTAGACTGTTTGTAGAACTTTCGTAAAAGTTATTGAAGTGATAACTACTACGATCAAATTTTATTGGCAGTTTTATTTATTTTCAGCTGTTTCTTTCTCTTCATAGCCTTCTGTGGAAGGATGTGCAAATGCGCTGAAACAAATTGTTTTCTTATTTCTTCTTCTTCTTCTTCGTTATCTGTTTACCGTCCAGGGTCGGTTTTTCGCTCGGACTCAGCGAGGGATTCCACCTCTACCGCCACAAGGGCAGTGTCCTGGAGCTTCAGAATCTGGGTCGGGGATACAACTGGGGAGGATGACCAGTACCTCGTTCAGGCGGCCTCACCTGCTATGCTGAACAGGGGCCTTGCGGGGGATGGGAAGATTGGAAGGGATAGACAAGGACGAGGGAAGGAAGCGGTTGTGGCCTTAGGTACTATCCTGGCATTTGCCTGGCGGAAAAGTGGGAAACCACGGAAAACCACTTCCAGGATGACTGAGGTGGGAATCGAACCCACCTCTACTCAGTTGACCTCCCCGTTCCAGCACTCGTACCACTTTTCAAACTTCGTGGCAGAGCCGGAAATCGAACCCGTGCCTCCGGGGGTGGCAGCTAATCACACTAACCACTACACACAGAGGCGGTCGTTTTCTTCTTAATAATTCAATTTTACTGCACAAGTCTGTTTAACATAGTTGATTCAGTTTACTATCTAACAAGGTATGTATTACTTAGTTTATTTTATGAATTAATTATAATATTGCAACAAGCGATTATCGTAGAGCTTTCTTAACATTTCTGGTTTACAAGATACTGCTCTGCAATAAGGAGGCCACTGCCTAGAAACATTACACTACATTACTTTAACCTTGGAGTATGAAGTGCATTTCTGTAATTACTGCCGCGTTGGATAGCACAGTAGCGTCTATCTGATTGGCTCAGATTCGATTACAACTCTGCCACAAATATGTAGCAAGTTTCTGGACTAGGATGGAGTACATTCAGGCTCATAAACACAGAATACTGTTGATCGCAACTGCAAGCTTACTGCATTAACTTTATTGCCCTCTGATTCAATCTCACTTACTATACCACCATTCTAGGACAACACACATCCTAAATACTTGAAGTTATCTACCTGTTCCAGATTTGTAACACCAATCTGAGATTCATTTCTCTTGAATTTCTTACCTACTGATATCAATTTAGTCTTTGAAAGGCTCATTTTCACATCATTCTCAGTGTACATATTTTCGAGTTCCAAAATATTAGACTGCAGGCTTTCGGCACAATCTACCAT
This sequence comes from Anabrus simplex, assembly GCF_040414725.1. Lineage (NCBI taxonomy): Eukaryota > Metazoa > Arthropoda > Insecta > Orthoptera > Tettigoniidae > Anabrus > Anabrus simplex. The sequence continues at coordinate 1,578,350,127 of NC_090265.1, forward strand.
TAAGACCAAGTTGTCAGCATAGGCCAGACTGCTTACTAAATTTCCACTTGCCATTTTATACCTTTCAGCATATGATCCATGTAAACTACGAACAACAAAGGTGAAAGGTTACAGCCTCTCTATATAACCAAGGTAGATGTTCAATAAATTTCCTATTTCTATGCAATCATTTAAGAAAAGGCTAGAAAAACAACAGATAGGGAATCTGCCACCTGGGTGACTGCCCTAAAAGCAGATCAGTAGTGATTGGTTGATTGATTGATTGATTTATTTATTGATTGATTGATAATTTCGTTAAAAAACACTTTCATTCATTTATCAAGATTGCTGACTTTGCAATTCTGATAGAGCCATCAGCGCCTTGGAAGTGTGTGGCAATTCAGTTTCCGAACTCGTTGTCACGCTGGAGCGAGGCGCTAGTGATTTCAAGATTGAAATACTTTAACTGTTTTGGAATCAGTGAAATTAATTGTGGTTTCCCTCTAGGAACTTTCCTTTTTGACAGTAGTACTGTTATTGATTTTACGTACCACTAACTATTTTAACAATTTTTCGGAGACATCGAGGTGCCGGAATTTTGTCTTGCAGGAGTTATTTTTATGGTAAATCCAGCGACACGCTGCTAGTTCATTTAAACACCTTTAAATACCAGCGGAATCAGTCGGGATCGAACCAGCCAACTTGAGTGAAGTGGTCTAGAGCTTTATAGTCACCATTCAGTACGGCTTATCTGTATCTACTTCCACTTCCTCTAGACATTCCTAACTTATGTTCAGTGTGAAAATATTGCATTTTAAATTTTCTATATCTGTAAGTCTGCCTGTTTCTATTTCTTGATGGATTCAGTATTTTTGCAACTGTCTCGCGGTACAGACCACAGACAATAGTTTCCACCGAAGTTCCACTTTCAGTCATGGTTGTGACAGTATGGAGCTACTGAGATATGAGTGGGCTGAGTGATCACATTCGTAGCACGACCTGTGAATCTGTGTGTTCTGAAAGGTTTTATTTATAAGGTCCGTCATACTGGCCCAGTGAAGAAAGCAATGGCAAACTACCTCACTTCTCATCTTGCCTAGTACGCCTCATTTTAGCATCATTCTCGGTTTTTCCGGTTTTCCATAACTGCGGTGCAATTTGAGGATCCAGTCAGCACTCTCTGGGCTGTTAACCTAACAAACAAACGTGCATAAGGCATTACTTGTCTCATTGAGGAACAAACTGTTTGTAAAATGCGAGGTTAAATGTCCACTTGGTTTCGTCATTAGCCGTCGTAGGAGTGAGGTAACGGTCAAAGCGGTACCTCTGTTCGAGACGTCTGCTGTGGCTCCTGGTGTTGACATTCTCCCTCCTCGTGTTATGCAACCAGCGATGAGCCTGACGTAAGAGATGCATCTACCCTCGTCCCACACGGGTCAAGCTGAGGTTATATATTACTTTAGAAAGTATTGCTGTGCTGTCCTTTTTGTATAGAGAATGAAAGCGGCAGAAGACTGTGGAACTCGTCTTATCTCTCGGAGAAATTCGTTAACTCATTCTCCTCGGGTTCTTCAAATAGACAGGAACAACGCCCAGCACAGAGCACTTTCTTTTGTTTGTGAACCGTCGTAGTAGTCTCAGTCTTTAGTTCATAGCCTGTCTAGATACATCTGTCCATGGCATCGTATCCTTTCTATGTAACTATTTTAATTCATATCCACTCTACTCTGTTTGTGCGGGGCAGAATAGTTCAGACGGTAGGTAGAACGCTGGCCTTCTGAGCTCAAGTCAGCGGGTTTACTCATGGCTCGGTCCGGTGGTATCAATTTGAATGTGACCAGATGTCAGATTCATTTCACTGAAACTCCTGATGGACAAAAATTTCGGCATCTCGACGTCTCTGAAAACCGTGAAAGTAATTAATGGGACATGAAATTATTATTATTATTATTATTATTATTATTATTATTATTATTATTATTATTATTATGATTTACGACCATTTGAGACCACTTTAAGCAAACTTCACACACTACTGGAAGCCTTCTTTGCAGTCCAAAATCTTTGCATTCTCCGGCAGCCTTGTCTTCTTTCCTCTGTCCATCCCCTATTATTTTACTAATCGTCTTGGAAGCCCCTGAAGCTGTCGATCACTGATCAATACTTTGGTCGGTTTAGGATGTCGTCCCGATTTAATCCACTCTGCTCAAGATCATATTCTTCTTCTTCTTCTTCTTAATAATCAGGTAGTCCTATTCAATACATAATCTCTCTCTACCGTTCCTACTCTCTATGTATTCTTCTAAAGCTATTTGTTTGTGCTCTAGATGTCCAAATATGTGTCTTGTCATTACAGGCTATCTTTCTTCTGGACAAATTTCGCGTAACTATTTTCCATTCACCATCTTGATGAGATATCTCTTCACTTGTGATTCAACACATCAATCTTATATTCTATATTGGTGCTTAATACAAAACTTTTAAGGCTTTTAAGGTGGTCAAGTTGTTAGCTTCTTTTACCCAAGATTGTGGGCTAATTTTGGAGACGAGATAATGCATAGTGTTAACGTCACAGTGTAAAATAGTCCTGGTGTTCACAGTAGTAAATTATTGTAGTAAACCAATCATTCTGTGAGAAGTGATTTCTCTGTGTATTTTCTTTGCAAACTGTAGTCTTGGTGCCAGAATTTTTTTCTATTTGTTTTACGCCGCACTGACACAAATACGTGTTATAGCGACGATGGGATAGGAAATGCCAAGGAGTGGTAAGGAAGCGGTTGTGGTCTTAATTAAGGTACAGCCCCAGCATTTGCCTGATATGAAAATTGGAAACCACGGAAAACCATCTTCAGAGCTGCCGAAAGTGAGACTGGAACCCACTATCTCCCGGATGCGGAAAATTCTTACTTTTAATTTTTTTTTTGCTAGGGGCTTTACGTCGCACCGACACAGATAGGTCTTATGGCGACGATGGGATAGGAAAGGCCTAGGAGTTGGAAGGAAACGGCCGTGGCCTTAATTAAGGTACAGCCCCAGCATTTGCCTGGTGTGAAAATGGGAAACCACGGAAAACCATCTTCAGGGCTGCCGATAGTGGGATTCGAACCTACTATCTCCCGGATGCAAGCTCACAGCCGCGCGCCTCTACGCGCACGGCCAACTCGCTCGGTCTCTTACTTTTAAGCCAGTGTTCAAGTTGTTCTGCAGATTCCTTGGGCAAATTTATATATGCTTACATAAAATAAGAGTATTGTCCGTACATTGCTCAGAATTTGAAAATAATGGTATTTCTGTATCGGTCATGCCCACAGTAACAAGGAAATACACTTTTTACTCTTCCGCAATGTCTGTCTGTCTGTCTGTCTGTCTGTCTGTCTGTCTGTATGTATGTATGTATGTACATTATGTATGTATGTACACGCATTACGAGAAAACGGCTGAAGAGAATTTCATGAAAATCGTTATTCAAAGTTGGGAAATAAGTCACTATAATACAGGCTATAAATAATTTTATTCACGCTGAGTGAAATGGTATTTTAGGGGAAAGCCTTAAATTTAATTCTTAAATAATCATGTTAGTAGCGGTCGTAGCGGTCGTAAATGCTACACAACGAAAGTTATATAGTATTAAATTTCCGATCATTTATGTCTTATACATTGTTACCGTACCACCTGTTATCACAGATACATTCTTAAATTTGGATTTTTGTTACTAAGTCCATATCAGCGCCGAGTCACGAGAAAATGAGTAAACAGAATTTAATGAAAAAACGGTATGTAAAGTCGGAGAATAAGAAACTATAGTCTACCGGGCGAGTTGGCCGTGCGCGTAGAGGCGCGCGGCTGTGAGCTTGCATCCGGGAGATAGTAGGTTCGAATCCCACTATCGGCAGCCCTGAAGATGGTTTTCCGTGGTTTCCCATTTTCACACCAGGCAAATGCTGGGGCTGTACCTTAATTAAGGCCACGGCCGCTTCCTTCCAACTCCTAGGCCTTTCCTATCCCATCGTCGCCATAAGACCTATCTGTGTCGGTGCGACGTAAAGCCCCTAGCAAAAAAAAAAAAAAAAAAAAAAAAAAAAAAAAAAACTATAGTCTACGCTATAAATAATTTTATAAGACGCCCTAATATCACAGAGTCGAAAGGAAACTAAATGTGAAGGCCTACAATATAGAAAGCTCATAAATTGATCAACAATAACATTATATTGACCATTGTTTGTTTGATGTGCTTTGTGTCTTCTGTTGCCACACTTCTCCGATAAATAGGATTACTGCTACGTACCGAGTATTTTTTTTTAAATTTGCTTTAGGTCGCACTAACATAGACAGGTCTTATGGCGTCGATGGGGTAGGAAAGGTCTAGGAGTGTGAAGGAAGCGGCTTTGGCCTTAATGAAGATACAGCCAACACATTTGCCTGGTGTGAAAATGGAAAACCACGGAATACCATCTTCAGGGCTACCGATGGTGGGGTTCGAATCCACTTTTTCTCGAATGCAAGCTCACAGGCGTGCGCCCCTAACGACACGGCCAACTCGCCCGGTCGTACCGAGTGCAACAGCCTGCCTGAATATTAGCGGGAAGTAGCTGGGAGTCAGATAACTTTCTTCTTTAGCATGCACGGCTGTCTGCGGCCTGGTCATTCCAGCTCTGGAACTTTGGACTGTTAGATCGACACCGTAGCACTGTTCGTTAAAAGTGAGAAAATGTGCGGTTTTTCATTTGATCGAGTATTTTATATGATAACATTGCTTTTAATCGCTACATTCCTATTGACGTTTTTGTAATGACCTATGTTGACTTCAGTTAGAAAAACCACAAAGTCAGTCTTTCTGAAAATCCCGTAGCGAAGCACGGGTACATCAGCTAGTTCAGATTTAATTTAAAATCATTAAGTTCATTCTACCGTTGTAAAGACGTCTCAAGGTTTGTAAATACTATCATTATCATCTTCAAGTTGTTAGCACTTTCAACATCTTCTGTCATGTTCTCTATATCAGGTGGAGGAAGAGCAGCAGGCAAATCTTCTCTAAATGGAAATGGTCTAATTACTGAATGAATTGTTGTATTTAAAATGTGTTTCTTACTTATCGAATTTTGTCCCAGAACTAAACAGAAGTAACAGTCATTAAGATAGTATTTATGTTTATTCCACATTATAGGAATTGTCAACGGCAGGCACGTTTAATTTCCTTTTGCCCGCAACCTTATCCTCTCAATACAATCGAGGTGAACTTTCTTTGGCACGCACATCTTGTTGTAGTCTCCAAGTTTATCTTTAAAACTCGCACAGAATATTTTTTCTCAAAATATTTTAAATAAATTATTTTCATAAATGAAACAGAACACATTAGAATTATTCACGCAATTGCGTGTAGATATTGTAAGACTACAACTAAAACTTCAATCACAGTAGACAAATAAACTGAGAATAGGTCTAGAAATTCATGAGTTTGAAATCAACAACACTGACAATGGCACCTAGCAGCAGCTGCTGTGTCAGCTCAGAGGCTTACAGGTATGTATTGTGAAGTTTCCCTACAGCAATGCTCATCCCCTATTGGCACAACGATAAAGTCCGGCTCTATGGCTAAATGGTTAGCGTGCTGGCCTTTGGTCACAGAGGTCGTGGGTTCGATTCCCGGCAGGGTCGGGAATTTGAACGATAATGAATTAATTTCGCTGGCACGGGGGCTGGATGTATGTGTCGTCTTTATCATCATTTCATCCCCATCGCGACGCGCAGGTCGCCTACAGGAGAACTTGTCCTCGGACACTCCCGGCACTAAAAGCCATACGCCATTTCATTACAGTGACAAACCTTCGAAACCAACTCGGTTCTGTTATGAGAGAATTAGGTTATGTGAAGAAGATCAAAAACAATTCTGTAATCCCCATAAATGTAACCTGATAAGACATTATTTTTTAATTATCCAATACCATCCAAACTGATATAATTTAAAAGTTATAAAAAATATCCTACATAATGCATTGATTGAAAGGTGAAAAATATCAAATTGGAATGCGTGTGAGCGAGGTAGGCTGTGAGGATTGGTTTTTAGCTCAAGTAATGCTATGACGATGACTGATATTTACGTAAAGGTAATGCCTTTTTAATTCGCCATTGAAGAGCTTCCGGAGGATTACACCCTCTTCACTTTTGAGTTGCCGTACCTAGCGTCCTTCTTCGGTCTGCAGGTATAATCGCCGAGATTTGTGAGTGCATCGGCCACGATATTATTCCTAGTTGCGTTGCGATAAAGGAATTAGTTATTTTTCTAAAGGAACTACTTAACCAAGGTAATAAAGTCATTCTCGATTCATCTCGGCGGACAAGGGTTCATTCTAGCATAGGAACACAGAGCAATTGTAGAAATGAGGCTTCATCTCCTCGGGAGTTATATGGCCTTGGAGTTCACTCAACTTTCACCTTCCATTCCTCCAGGGATCTTCATTATCTGTGCATGGATAGCTTGGTATTGGCTTTTTTGTTTTTGCTAGTTGCTTTACGTCGCACCGACACAGAGAGGTCTTATGGCGACGATTGGACAGGAAAGGGCTAGGAGTGGAAAGGAAGCGGCCGTGGCCTTAATTAAGGTTCAGCCCCAGTATTTGCCTGGTGTGAAAATGGGAAACCACGGAAAACCATTTTCAGGGCTGCCGATAGTGGGGTTCGAACCTACTATCTCCCGAATACTGGATACCGGCCGGCTTGGTATTTGTGAGGAAGTCATGACATATAGTATTTGGGATTACAATTGATGGGAACGTCTCAACCAATGCATATAAAAAGATATATTGTGGGACATCCTTAAAGTATAGTATTCTGAATGAAAATTTCAACCGGGCTGTGTGGCTCAGACGGTTGAGGCGCCGGCCTTCTGACCCCAACTTGGCAGGTTTGATCCTGGCTGAGTCCGGTGGTATTTAAAGGTGCTCAAATACGTCAGCCTCGTGCCGGTAGCTTTACTAACACGTAAAATAACTCCTGCGGGACAAAATTCCGTCACCTCGGAATCTCCGAAACCGTCAAAAAGTAGTTAGAGGGACGTAAAAACAATAACATTATTATTGAAAATTTCAGCAGTATGAAGGAAACTTGTCATTTAGTTGGTGAGATGTGGAATAGTGGCTTGCAGATACGTAAACAATACAGGTGTCAGGCTGGTTGGATTGTTTCTGTCACTGGTTGGGGACATCCAACGTCGAGTGTGTGCTGCACATTGCAGCGTAGCTCACCCGTAGCTGTGAAGTAAGGTGATCCCATACCTAACATCCCTCAACAACGGGGGAGAGTATTATGTGAACAAACTGCCACAGTTTGAGAGGAATCGCATAATTCAAATGTGTGAGAGTGGATTATCTCTCAGGACTGTTGCTGCATGAGTTGGCCGATATAGTTCTGCAGTACAACAACAACAACAACAAAATAATAATAATAATAATAATAATAATAATAATAATAATAATAATTTCGTGTGGCTATCTCTAGCTGAGTGCAGCCCTTGTAAGGCAGACCCTCCGATGAGGGTGGGCGGCATCTGCCATGTGTAGGTAACATCGTGTTATTGTGGTGGAGGAGTGTTATGTGTCGTGTGTGAGTTGCAGCATAAATACCCAGCCCCCGGGCCATTGGAATTAACCAACGAAAGTTAAAATCCCCTGACCCGGCCGAGATTCGCACCCGAGACCCTCTGAACCGAAGGTCAGTACGCTGACCATTCAGCCAACGATTCGGACGGTACAACATTTATACCATTAGAGGGTAAGTGAAGCTTTACATGCTCGCAGACCTGGGACAGGGACAACAGGGACAAGCCTCAGAGTACAGAAGAATCACCCCCTCATTCGAGAGACCTAAAGAGCAAACATGTCATACCAACAAGCAAAGCGACAAATAATATTTGTAGCCTACTGTCAGTTCTGATTATTACTTGCATGAAGCTGACTTACGAACCCATGTCCCTGTAACAAGTCGATCATTAACCCTACAACGACGTGTGAAGCCTAGCTTGGTGTTGGAAATAATTACGCTGGGCCAAAGAATGGCATAGTTTTGTCTTGGTCGTATTGATTGTCACAACCATGTCCGACGACGTACCGGTCAGAGGGACCGAGCCAGTGTTAACTTCCATAGGTACATCTGGCCAACGACAGGCATTATGGTCTTGGTATAATGTAAAATCGCAACTGTTGGTTGTAGAGGACGATATGAGCACTGCGCTAACCCCGTCCCGATTGCACAACTGAAGTTATTCAGCTCCATTTCTTCATAATGCGAGTCATATTTTACGATTTTTATAAAACCCATGTTACAATATAATTTAATTCAGTGGTAAAATTGACCCATCAATGTAAGTGAAATTGTTTTAGAGATGTGCGGGATTAATATAGCTTCTACAGAACGGGTTGGCAGTATGGTTAAGGGTGCGCAGCCGTGAGCTTGCATTCGGGAGATAGTGGCTTCGAATCCCAGTGGCAGCAGCCCTGAAGATGGTTTTCCGTGGATTCTCATTTTTACACAGTGAAAATGCTGTTGTTGTACCTTAATTAAGCCACAGCCGTTTACTTCTCACTCCTAGTCCTGTCCTATCCTATCGTCGCCATAAGACATGTCTGTGTCGGTGCGACGTAAGCAATGTCTAAAACAACTTTTTTAAAAACATAGCTTCTAAGTCCTTCTTTTTGCTGTATCATTACTGACCCAAAACAGAGCTACTTCAATAATCTAAATCATACGAATCATCCAAATCTGTAAATATTGTATATGGCACACTTATTTACCTATTTCTTAGAATTAGGAAATACATGCATGCATTCTGTAGTACGCAAAATATATCGTTGTATTTGGTAACTTCTTGCCAGATGTTCTCAATTCCATTGCTGCAACACGGTCACAATCTGTTCCCGTTGAATTCTACTCAACCCATAGGAACCATCACTCCACTATTGGTCATTGCACACCCAGTGTGACATATTTTGACACTGGTAAAGTTAAGTTTGGTTACCTGGAGCGCTAAGTTTCAGATCTCAATTATTCACAGGTGACATTTTGGACCCTTTATAATGAACAAATATCGTTACTCAGAGAAGAATTCGAGTCAAGTAAGAACAGTTTAGCAGTTAGATTCGCTAAATAATTACCTTGGAAATAAGAAACATTACAAGGGACCCAACCCATCGGTGAGGTATTTCATAAGTTTCCTGTTGCGTGAGAGATGGTTGTCAATCTTAATTTGTTGTGTACATGGGGATCATCCAATCTTGATCAGCGACCGGATAGAAAGCTGTCGCGAGCTGTATGTTGCCTGCAGGTCTGGAATTCGCATTCAAGCTTCACATCCTGCCTGGAAACAAAATCAGAGTCACCATTCTTCTATATTAGACTTTCATAACATATTCATTGAAATCTAGTCTCATAACATATTCTTTGATTTGGTGGTTCACTCAGTTCTTTGTAATCTAGTATATTCCGAATGAAAATGAAAAGTGTTGGAGACCAACGAGCATTTAAGGAATAATAATAATAATAATAATAATAATAATAATAATAATAATAATAATAATAATAATAATAATAATAATAATAATCGTCTTCTTCCTTATCTGTTTACCCTCCAGGGTCGGTTTTTCCCTCAGACTCAGCGAGAGGCCCCACCTCTACCGCCTCATGGGCAGTGTCCTGTAGCTTCGGACTCTGAGTCGGGGGATACAACTGGGGAGGATGACCAGTACCTGGCCCAGGCGGCCTCACCTGTTATGCTGAACAGGGGCCTTGTGGGGGGATGGGAAGATTGGAAGGGATAGACAAGGAAGAGGGAATGAAGCGGCCGTAGCCTTAAGTTAGGTACCATCCCGGAATTTGCCTGGAGGAGAAGTGGGAAACCACGGAAAACAACTTCCAGGATGACTGAGGTGGGAATCAAACCCACTTCTACTCAGCTGACCTCCCGAGGCTGAATGGACCCCGTTTCAGCCCTCGTACCACTTTTCAAAATCGTGGCAGAGCCGGGAATCGAACCTGGGCCTCCGGGGGTGGCAGCTAATCACACTAACCACTACACCACAGAGGCGGACTAAATATACATTTTTGCTGCTCTTCAAAAATCCGACTACCTCTGCCGGGTTTGAACCCGCTATGTTAGGATCGGGGGCTGAGACTTTACCACTGACCCACTAAACGATGTTTTTGCTGATAGTGTTCTTGTTTATTGTGACTTAATACACTTCTCTTCACATCATACTAAGAACCATGGTAGAATGAAACATTTCACGAAACATATAATTTTTTCTTTTACAATTGGCTTTACGTCACACCGACACAGATAGGTCTTATGGCGACAATGGGGTAGGAAAGGGCTATGAGTAGGAAGGAACTGGCCGTGGCCTAATTAAGGTACAACCCCGGCATTTGCCTGGTCTGAAAATTGGAAACCACGGAAAACCATATTCAGAGCTGCCGACAGTTGGGTTCGAACCCACTATCATCCGAATGCAGCTCACAACTGCGCGCCCGTAACAGTACGGCCAACTCGCTCGGTAATTACGTCACACGTAAGGAATTATTTTGAGTTATTTTATGTCAATTACGTATTAATAATTATGGGAGTGTTTTAATTATTGTTACACAATACAGAAGTAATATTTAATTGTCAATTACCTTGTTTTAATGTATTTCTTTTTATTATTCTTTCCTTAGCATTAAAATTCTTGTTTTGACATAATTAACTGAAACATGTAATTGCTTTCTGAAATTTTTGTTTCTGTTCTTTTAAGGGGAGTAAGCTGCCCTATCTCGCTCATATTAATTTACCAAATTTTAGGTACCATTTTTTTTTTAAACTGAGAAAAAGTATTAACTTGAAACTCCTACCAATTTTAGCTTGAACATTCCTTGAAAAGAATAAGAAGCTGCTTTCGAAAATATTGATTAGTTGTCCGGATATGATTTTTCCCTAAGTCATATTTTTTAAAAAATTTCCCTTAAATTACCATATTTTGAAAAGTACACACACACCGGGCGAGTTGGCCGTGCGCGTAGAGGCCCGCGGCTGTGAGCTTGCATCCGGAAGATAGTAGGTTCGAATCCCACTATCGGCAGCCCTGAAGATGGTTTTCCGTGGTTTCCTATTTTCACACCAGGCAAATGCTGGGGCTGTACCTTAATAAAGGCCACGGCCGCTTCCTTCCAACTCCTAGGCCTTTCCTATCCCATCGTCGCCATAAGACCTATCTGTGTCGGTGCGACGTAAAGCCCCTAGCAAAAAAAAAAAAAAAAGTACACATTGTATGGAAAATTGGCTTCTTAATTTTGTAGCTCTGTAATGTAAAAACAAGCTGAAGAAATTTCAAACCCGTAGCGTTAATAGTGTAGGAGAAATCTGTACCAAGAATTAGGAAAATGTCGAACCGAGAAAAATTACTTCAAAGATTTGCAACAGAAATCTTACTTTTAAAATTGTCCTGCTCCATACTCTTCGTTCTCCCCATCCTCTCTGGACCTCTTCTTATTTCTTCTCTTCCTTCTAGAACATTCCTCAATTTCTTTCATCATTGTGTCTGCTTTATTTATGCGAATGGCGTAGATTCAGCCTCTGTAATCATAACCTCACCGACATCTTTCTTAGTTGAGAAATCAGTCCGGTAGTTTCCAGAAAATTTGCGCTTATCAGACTTTTTTATTCGAACCATGCTTGCTATATAACATTCACAAGTAATGATTAGAAACAGTACAACAGTCTCTTCTTTTCTCAGAATGCCAGTACAATTGGCAAAAGCACAATACTTCAGCACAACAAAACACGAAGGAAGTAAGCAAACTTTTCCCACTATAGGCTAGAGACACCGCATGTCTTTCAATTGTCTCCAAATGCTACCAGTGTTGGAACGAAACATTCTCCTTCAAGTATTTGGTTGCTGTCAGAAAGATCGTCAAGATAGGTCAAGTATATTTCACATAAGTTTCACTCGAGTCACTGACTATATAGAAGAGGGCGTGGCTACAAAATGTCACATTTGAGAGTTGATTGAAATTTAAGGATTGAAACTTAGTTTGTGCTTTCCGTCTTTCGGCGTGATGTTAATAATATATCAAAGATGCAAAAAGATTTATTTTTACTACCATAGAGGCATTGCCATCGCGATATCTTCCAGTGAAAATGATATGGCGTATAGCTTTTAGTGCTGGGAGTGTTCGGCTCACCAAGTGCAGGTCTTTTGATTTGACACCCGTAGGCGACCAGCGCGTCGTGATGGGGATGAAATTATGATGAAGACAACACGTACACCCAGCCCCCTTGCTAGCGAAATTAACCAATGATGGTTAAAATTCCCGACCCTGTCGGGAATCGAACTCGGGACCCCTGTGACCAAAGACCAGCATGCTAACCACTTAGCCATTGAGCTGGACATCTTCCAGTGACAATGCATTTAGTGATGATGATAATAATAATATTATTTCCGCCTCTCTGGTATAATGGTTAGTGTGATTAGCTGCCACACCCGGAGACCTGGGTTCGATTCCCGGCTCTTCCATGAAATTAGAAACGTGGTACGAGGGCTGGATCGGGGTCCAATCAGCCTTGAGAGGTCAGCTGTGTGGAAGGTGTTTCGATTTCCCCCTCAGTCATCCTCGGACTGCTTTTCCGTGGCTTCCCAATTCTCCTCCGGGTAAAAGCCGGGATGGTATTTAACTGAAGGTCACGGCCGCTTTCTTCCCTCTTCCTTGTCTATCTCTTCCGATCTTCTCATCCCCTACATGGCCCCTGCTCAGCACAGCAGGTGAGGCCGCCTGGGCGAGGTACTGGTCCTCCTTCCCAGTTTCACCCCCCGACCCAAAGTCTCAAGCTAATATTTTCATCATCTGCTTTCGACGCACCTCACTACAGAACACGGCAGAAAAAATAGTTTACACATACCTCAACATAGGATTGGCGTCAGGAGGAGCATCCGGCCGTAAAACTGAACTGAATTCACACGAGTGCTGTTCCAAGGTAATTCGAAAAAGGCTAGGAAATAATAATAATAATAATAATAATAATAATAATAATAATAATAATAATAATAATAATAATAATAATCGTACCAGGGGTACACCTGCCCCGGCTGTTTATACTGCGCGCCTTCTCTACGACCATCTAAGCCAACGGACATGAACTTTAAACTCCCGAAAACTTTCTTCTTCGAGAGTGAGATGCATATGCCGTCTAGTTACTCATGACATCTCATGGACTAAAAACAAACTAATAGCTTAGGAAATTTATTTTTGACGTGCGCTTAGGGGCACGGCTACTTCCTTCTCACCCCTAGCCATTTACCTCCCATCGTCGCCATAAGACCTATCTGTGTCGGTGCGACGTAAAGCCACTAGCAAAATAAAAAGTCTTTCTTGTTATTGGTAAACCTTTTCCTGAAGATTGCTTTTTAAATGTACCGAAATTGTCAACATATCAGCTGCTTCCTCCTCTAGTGTAATCTACCTATCATATGCTTGTACATATATTCTCTATCAAACCCGTGGGGTGTGTATGGGAATTCAGCCTATCAGCATAGTGTAGTTCAATTTAATCTGGAACTTTTCTCTTACGGAACGATATAAGCAGGGCATTTTAGTGCACTTTTGTCCGAATTGCTCCAGTGCTTGAGAGTGCAACTAGCCTGGAGAGGCAGGGGCGCGGCCTGCTTGAAGAAGATCCGACGATACAAGGTAATGGCTGAATTTACCTAAACATGTGATAGTACCTGCGGGTAGTTTGAGGGGAAGGTATTTTGGTGGACCTTCTGCGAAGTCTTCGGACACCAGTTCTATTCCCTATTGAGAAATATGTAACGTATGGGAACGCGAGTGGTGACTCTCAGTCGTCTCCCCTTCAACTTTTGAATTGGGCGACTAACGTTTTCCAACCTCTGAATTTGGGAAATCTTGTTTCGGCTTTAAATGTCCCTCCGTCAGTTACCCCTTTTAGTATGGGGTTAACCTCTGTGTCATTGGGCCTTAAGCCCACTTAGGTTTGCATAAATTTATATAACGAGTGCGGGTGTTGCGCCTCCTTGCCTTTTGTTGATGGCCTGTTTTGTGCACCCTTTCCTTGATACTCTTAAGGCCGTGTAGTATGGGTAATTATGCCCCTGTTGGTTCTATATTAGGGGCTGCCTGGCCGAGGCGGTAAAGGCGTGCTCGGTTCGCCCGGAAGGACGTGGGTTCGAATCCCCGTCAGGAAGTCGTAAAATTTAAGAAACGAGATTTCCACTTCCGGAGGTGCATATGGCCCTGAGGTTCACTCAGCTTACACCAAAAATGAGTACCAGGTTTATTCCTGGGAGCAAAGGCGGCCGGGCGTAGAGCTAACCACTCTACCCCATCACGTGCCGCGGTTAACAATGGTGGAAGCCTTTACCTTCCACTCCTCCAAGGGCCCTCATGGCCTGTACGGAGGTGACTTCGTCTTTGTTTGTCTTTGCTGTTTATTCTGTATTATTCTTATGGTAACTGTGTCTTCGTTTTGGTTCCATTCGGGAACAGTGATCACTATTATTGTGGAGCAATTGATAAGCCCAACATGGGACAACCGTGTCAGACAGGAAAGGATAGTATTAACTTTAATATAATATACTATTATAATAATTATAAAAAAGGAGTTTCCAGGACAAGCCACCAATCAGGAAGACAGATACACTCTGGACAAAGGAGAGGAAAGTATAAAACAGCCAGAGGATGCGCACTTACTGGGCAAACATCAAAACCCACTCCAAACGCAATAGTTGAATATCGTACCTTAGTTGGTCTATTCGAAACAACGACAACAATGGTAATAACGTAGTAATCTCCCTTCTTGTTTAAATGTAAGAATATTTTGTCCAATAATCTGTAGGGGTAGAGGTCGTCGTGGCGGTTATTGTTTTAAAGGAATGTACAATATAATCATCAAACAAGGTTGTTGAGTGCAGATTTCGAATATTTCATTTGAGGTACTTTCAGCGCAATGTACCACAGTGTCAGCATATAACCATAGTAGAACAGAACTATTTCTGCGCTGTTCGTTCATACCAGTACTACAAGGAACGCTGAAGTGAAGGGTATATCTTCAAACTTTGTAGGTGTTTCCGGGGGTAGATGTACTGGTATTGCCTTTTATAGACAAACGTAAAGAATAGTATAAAATCCCGATAAACGAGGTTCTACTCTATTTGCCATTAATCGAGGCCATGAGAGGAAAGGAAGTAACCATAATCTTGAGGAAGAAATGATCCCCTCCATTCTTCTGTACTTCTTCTTCTTCTTCTTCTTCTTCTTCTTTTTTGTCCCTTCTCCCACACTCTTGTGGGGTCAAGGGCGCTAACAGTGAGGACTTGGTTCTGTTTTACGAAGGGATGCTCTTCATGACACCAAGCTTAGTGAAGGGATATATTCAGCTGAAACGTGTTTTTGTGGTGGTGGTTTGTAGTGTAGTGTGCTGTGATGTGTATTATATATAAAGAGGAGTGAGCTGGGACAAAGACAAACACTCAGTCCCCGAGTGAGAGGAATTAACATTCCCCAACAGGTCGGAAATCGAATCTAGGACTTCCTGGTCTGAAGACTTGAATAGTGATCATTCAGCCATGGAGACGGATTCCATTTACCTGTGCGGCAGGATTCAAATGTATGGGTATCTCTAACTCAGGTCTACACTTCATTGCGCTGAGCTAACCTGACTGGTCTTGACTGGTGCAAACAATCATGCCAAATCAAACACACAATTATAAGAAGATAATGATCAATCCAATTACCTGTTCGTGACTGGCGTGATAACAGAGTCCTTCACAAATTACAGAATTAGAAACCAAATGTAATACGCCTGCCGTAAATCTTCCGCCCGTCCTTGATCCGAGTTTGTCAGTTAATCAAGGAAAATACAGGAGGTTTCAACTCAAAATAAATATTTGAAATAATAATAATAATAATAATAATAATAATAATAATAATAATAATAATAATAATAATAATAATAATAATAATAATAATGATAATAATAATAATACACCGAGCGAGTTGGCCATGCGGTTAGGGGCGCGCAGCTATGAGCTTGCATACCGGAGATAGTGGGTTCGAACACCAGTGTCGGCAGCCCTGAAAATGGTTTTCCGTGGTTTCCCATTTTCACACCAGGCAAATGCTGGGGCTGTACCTTAATTAAGGCCACGGCCCTTTCCTTCCCCGTCCTAGCCCTTTTCTATACCATCGTCGCCATAAGACCTATCTGCGTCGGTGCGACGTAAAGCAAATAGCAAAGATATAATAATAATAATAATAATAATAATAATAATAATAATAATAATAATGAGTGAGATAGCTACGCAGTAAAAGTCGTGTGTGATTATTAGCACGAATTCGGGAGACAGCGACTTCGAGCCCCCCCCGCCGAAAACCCTTCAGGTAACATTCCGCGTTTTCTCATTTTCACATGAGGAAAATTATGAGGCAAACATTAATTAAGAGCACGACCTCTACCTTCCCAGCCCTATGTCTCTGCCATTGTCACCGAAAACTTTAAGCTATTTTTGTGTTTGCCTTTCAAATGATAAAAATACGGTTGTGAAACTACTACTACTACTACTACTACTACTACCACTACTAGTACTAGGCCTACTATTACTTTTCTTGGAGATCGAGTAAATTTGGGGACAGGACGACGAAACTGCACTGCTTGAAAGTATGTCTGTTAGGTGATATCGGCCTGAAGGATGGTATAGTTGGATCCTCAAATAGTACCAGCACGCTAATGAGGCGTACTAACAAGATGAGGAGTGAGGTAGTTTGCCACTGCTTTTCTCACTGGGCAGAAAGTGCGACTGCAGTATAACTGAAACAGTGAGTAACACCTTTGAGATGTGAACCATGCTACAGAAGCATCCATATTGACACAGCCATAATTGTGATTGTAACTTCGGTGGAGACCACATTTTGTTCTGGACTGCGCCAAGTTACAGATTTAAACAAATATCCCCAAAATAAATCCACGAGTGCGAATTGCAAATTGTCTAGTTAACCGTCTACAGTTAAGGCAAATATAGACGCAAATATACCAAACACAGGGCTTATTGCACTGCACACTCTGAAGCCATGGTCCGAATTGCCTTTGATAAACCAAGATCAATAAGAAGAAGAATTCCCTGTGGTACTAGCTGAGTATCTTTTGAATAAGATTAACAAATTTGGTCTTAAAATTATCACTCAGGAAAATAAATTCCCGGCTATTAGAAAATAAACAACATTGTTGTCGGCCTGGATACCAAAGCCAATGAAAGGGTGTCAGTATCTAGTACCTAGGATGCAGGCTAAGGCAAGAAGGGGATTTAAATGTGTGCATTGGAAGAGGTGTGTGTGTGTGCCTGAAGTCAAAACATCTTGTGTGTAACCGTGACTTCAGATTCGATACTCTGCGTATCGTGAACGTTATGTGTAGTGTTGAGAATGATCATATTTCACCATTGATCTGCATTTAGGCAGTCGTCCAAGTGGCAGATTCCCTGTCTGTTGCTTACCTAGTCTTTTCTTAAATGATTGCAAAGAATCGATCACCTCCCTTGGTAAATTATTCCAATCCCTAATTCCTCTTCCTATAAACGAATATTTACCCCAGTTTGTCTTCTTGAATGTCAAATTTATCACCATCCCTACCTGCAAAAACACCACTCAAACTTATTCGTCTACTAATTTAATTCCAAGCCATCTCTCCACTGACAGCTCGTAAAATACCGCTTAGTTGAGCAGCTCGTCTCCTTTCTCTCAAGTCTTCACAGCGCTAAAGTGACAAAAACCTTGTAAGTATGCACTATAAATTGCCAATAAACAGTACAATTTGTCCAAATATGCTCATATATACTGTATGTACTAAAACGTGCAGATAGTTCTCCGTGGTTTCCCACTTTCACACCAGCCAATTCTGGTGCTGTCCCTTAATTAAGGCTACGGTCACTTCCTTCCCACTCCTAACCCTTTCCTATCATATCGTCCCCATAAGAAATATCTGTGTTGGTGGACGTAAAGCAAGTTGTAAAAAGAAAAACGTGCAGTTTACAAGTTTTCTTTTGTACAGGATACGTGAACAAACAATACACTAGCACATGAAAGATTCCAATTTTTAAAAGTGAAAATAAACACGTTATAACTTATACACACAAACACAAACATTTTACCATTCAACAAAAACTAGTTTACCGGGCGAGTTGGCCGTGCGCGTAGAGGCGCGCGGCTGTGAGCTTGCATCCGGGAGATAGTAGGTTCGAATCCCACTATCGGCAGCCCTGAAAATGGTTTTCCGTGGTTTCCCATTTTCACACCAGGCAAATGCTGGGGCTGTACCTTAATTAAGGCCACGGCCGCTTCCTTCCAACTCCTAGGCCTTTCCCATCCCATCGTCGCCATATGACCTATCTGTGTCGGTGCGACGTAAAGCCCCTAGCAAAAAAAAAAACTAGTTTTGTAATACGCTTAGATACTTTAATTTACTTAACATTTTCTAGCTCCAACCTATTTCTCCTGTCCGTAAAAAGATGAGTTATTGGAAAATGTTCGTTCATCGGCAAAAGAAGCGTAACCCGCTCGGTGGCCATGATCAGAATGTGTTCCTTCATCGGCAAAAGAAGCATTACCCGCCCAGTGGCCCTGATCAGAAAATGATCCTTCATCGACAAAAGAAGCATTACCCGCCCAGTGGACGTGATCAGAAAATGTTCCTTCATCGACAAAAGAAGTATAACCCGCCCGTTGGCCTTGGTCAGAATGTGTTCCTTCATCGGCAAAAGAAGCATAAACCGCCCAGTGGCCCTGATCGGAAAATGTTCGTTCATCGGCAAAAGAAACATAACCCGCCCAGTGGCCCTGATCAGAAAATGATCCTTCATCGGCAAAAGAAGCATTACCCGCCCAGTGGCCCTGATCAGAAAATGTTCCTTCATCGGCAAAAGAAGTATAACCCGCCCGTTGGCCTTGGTCAGAAAATGATCCTTCATCGGCAAAAGAAACATAACCCGCCCAGTGGCCCTGATCAGAAAATGATCCTTCATCGGCAAAAGAAGCATTACCCGCCCAGTGGCCCTGATCAGAAAATGATCCTTCATCGGCAAAAGAAGCATTACCCGCCCAGTGGCCCTGATCAGAAAATGATCCTTCATCGGCAAAAGAAGCATTACCCGCCCAGTGGCCCTGATCAGAAAATGATCCTTCATCGGCAAAAGAAGCATAAACCGCCCAGTGGCCCTGATCGGAAAATGTTCGTTCATCGGCAAAAGAAACATAACCCGCCCAGTGGCCCTGATCAGAAAATGATCCTTCATCGGCAAAAGAAGCATTACCCGCCCAGTGGCCCTGATCAGAAAATGTTCCTTCATCGGCAAAAGAAGCATTACCCGCCCAGTGGCCCTGATCAGACAGTGATCCTTCATCGGCAAAAGAAGCATTACCCGCTCGGTGGCCCTGATCAGACAGTGATCCTTCATCGGCAAAAGAAGCATTACCCGCTCGGTGGCCCTGATCAGACAGTGATCCTTCATCGGCAAAAGAAGCATTACCCGCTCGGTGGCCCTGATCAGACAGTGATCCTTCATCGGCAAAAGAAGCATTACCCGCTCGGTGGTCCTGATCAGACAGTGATCCTTCATCGACAAAAGAAGCATTACCCGCCCAGTGGCCCTGATCGGAAAATGTTCGTTCATCGGCAAAAGAAACATAACCCGCCCAGTGGCCCTGATCAGAAAATGATCCTTCATCGGCAAAAGAAGCATTACCCGCCCAGTGGCCCTGATCAGATGTTCCTTCATCGGCAAAAGAAGCATTACCCGCTCGGTGGTCCTGATCAGACAGTGATCCTTCATCGACAAAAGAAGCATTACCCGCCCAGTGGCCCTGATCGGAAAATGTTCGTTCATCGGCAAAAGAAACATAACCCGCCCAGTGGCCCTGATCAGAAAATGATCCTTCATCGGCAAAAGAAGCATTACCCGCCCAGTGGCCCTGATCAGAAAATGATCCTTCATCGGCAAAAGAAGCATTACCCGCCCAGTGGCCCTGATCAGAAAATGTTCCTTCATCGGCAAAAGAAGCATAAACCGCCCAGTGGCCCTGATCGGAAAATGTTCGTTCATCGGCAAAAGAAGCATTACCCGCCCAGTGGCCCTGATCGGAAAATGTTCCTTCATCGGCAAAAGAAGCATAAACCGCCCAGTGGCCCTGATCGGAAAATGTTCGTTCATCGGCAAAAGAAACATAACCCGCCCAGTGGCCCTGATCAGAAAATGATCCTTCATCGGCAAAGAAGCATTACCCGCCCAGTGGCCCTGATCGGAAAATGTTCGTTCATCGGCAAAAGAAACATAACCCGCCCAGTGGCCCTGATCGGAAAATGATCCTTCATCGGCAAAGAAGCATTACCCGCCCAGTGGCCCTGATCAGAAAATGTTCCTTCATCGACAAAAGAAGCATTACCCGCCCAGTGGCCCTGATCAGAAAATGTTCCTTCATCGACAAAAGAAGTATAACCCGCTCGGTGGTCCTGATCGGACAGTGATCCTTCATCGGCAAAAGAAGCATTACCCGCTCGGTGGCCCTGATCAGAAAATGTTCCTTCATCGACAAAAGAAGTATAACCCGCCCAGTGGTCCTGATCAGACAGTGATCCTTCATCGGCAAAAGAAGCATTACCCGCTCGGTGGCCCTGATCAGAAAATGTTCCTTCATCGGCAAAAGAAACATAACCCGCCCAGTGGCCCTGATCAGACAGTGATCCTTCATCGGCAAAAGAAGCATTACCCGCTCGGTGGCCCTGATCAGACAGTGATCCTTCATCGGCAAAAGAAGCATTACCCGCTCGGTGGTCCTGATCAGACAGTGATCCTTCATCGGCAAAAGAAGCATTACCCGCTCGGTGGTCCTGATCAGACAGTGATCCTTCATCGGCAAAAGAAGCATTACCCGCTCGGTGGTCCTGATCAGACAGTGATCCTTCATCGACAAAAGAAGCATTACCCGCTCGGTGGTCCTGATCAGACAGTGATCCTTCATCGGCAAAAGAAGCATTACCCGCTCGGTGGTCCTGATCAGATGTTCGTTCATCGGCAAAGAAGCATTACGCGCTCGGTGGCCATGATCAGAAAATGTTCCTTCATCGGCAAAAGAAGCATTACCCGCTCGGTGGTCCTGATCAGACAGTGATCCTTCATCGGCAAAAGAAGCATTACCCGCTCGGTGGTCCTGATCAGACAGTGATCCTTCATCGGCAAAAGAAGCATTACCCGCTCGGTGGTCCTGATCAGATGTTCGTTCATCGGCAAAGAAGCATTACGCGCTCGGTGGTCCTGATCAGACAGTGATCCTTCATCGGCAAAAGAAGCATTACCCGCTCGGTGGTCCTGATCAGATATTCGTTCATCGGCAAAGAAGCATTACCCGCTCGGTGGTCCTGATCAGACAGTGATCCTTCATCGGCAAAAGAAGCATTACCCGCCCAGTGGCCCTGATCAGACAGTGATCCTTCATCGGCAAAAGAAGCATTACCCGCTCGGTGGCCATGATCAGACAGTGATCCTTCATCGGCAAAAGAAGCATTACCCGCTCGGTGGTCCTGATCAGACAGTGATCCTTCATCGGCAAAAGAAGCATTACCCGCTCGGTGGTCCTGATCAGATGTTCCTTCATCGGCAAAAGAAGCATTACCCGCTCGGTGGTCCTGATCAGATGTTCGTTCATCGGCAAAGAAGCATTACCCGCTCGGTGGCCATGATCAGACAGTGATCCTTCATCGGCAAAAGAAGCATTACCCGCTCGGTGGTCCTGATCAGATGTTCGTTCATCGGCAAAGAAGCATTACGCGCTCGGTGGCCATGATCAGAAAATGTTCCTTCATCGGCAAAAGAAGCATTACCCGCTCGGTGGTCCTGATCAGACAGTGATCCTTCATCGGCAAAAGAAGCATTACCCGCTCGGTGGTCCTGATCAGATGTTCGTTCATCGGCAAAGAAGCATTACGCGCTCGGTGGCCCTGATCAGACAATGATCCTTCATCGGCAAAAGAAGCATTACCCGCTCGGTGGCCATGATCAGACAGTGATCCTTCATCGGCAAAAGAAGCATTACCCGCTCGGTGGTCCTGATCAGACAGTGATCCTTCATCGGCAAAAGAAGCATTACCCGCTCGGTGGTCCTGATCAGACAGTGATCCTTCATCGGCAAAAGAAGCATTACCCGCTCGGTGGTCCTGATCAGATGTTCGTTCATCGGCAAAGAAGCATTACGCGCTCGGTGGCCCTGATCAGACAGTGATCCTTCATCGGCAAAAGAAGCATTACCCGCTCGGTGGTCCTGATCAGACAGTGATCCTTCATCGGCAAAAGAAGCATTACCCGCTCGGTGGCCATGATCAGACAGTGATCCTTCATCGGCAAAAGAAGCATTACCCGCTCGGTGGTCCTGATCAGACAGTGATCCTTCATCGGCAAAAGAAGCATTACCCGCTCGGTGGCCCTGATCAGACAGTGATCCTTCATCGGCAAAAGAAGCATTACCCGCTCGGTGGCCCTGATCAGACAGTGATCCTTCATCGGCAAAAGAAGCATTACCCGCTCGGTGGCCCTGATCAGACAGTGATCCTTCATCGGCAAAAGAAGCATTACCCGCTCGGTGGTCCTGATCAGAAAATGTTCCTTCATCGGCAAAAGAAGCATTACCCGCCCAGTGGCCCTGATCAGACAGTGATCCTTCATCGGCAAAAGAAGCATTACCCGCCCAGTGGCCCTGATCAGACAGTGATCCTTCATCGGCAAAAGAAGCATTACCCGCTCGGTGGCCCTGATCAGACAGTGATCCTTCATCGGCAAAAGAAGCATTACCCGCCCAGTGGCCCTGATCAGACAGTGATCCTTCATCGGCAAAAGAAGCATTACCCGCTCGGTGGCCATGATCAGACAGTGATCCTTCATCGGCAAAAGAAGCATTACCCGCTCGGTGGCCATGATCAGAAAATGTTCCTTCATCGGCAAAAGAAGCATTACCCGCCCAGTGGCCCTGATCAGACAGTGATCCTTCATCGGCAAAAGAAGCATTACCCGCCCAGTGGCCCTGATCAGACAGTGATCCTTCATCGGCAAAAGAAGCATTACCCGCTCGGTGGTCCTGATCAGAAAATGTTCCTTCATCGGCAAAAGAAGCATTACCCGCTCGGTGGCCATGATCAGAAAATGTTCCTTCATCGGCAAAAGAAGCATTACCCGCTCGGTGGCCATGATCAGACAGTGATCCTTCATCGGCAAAAGAAGCATTACCCGCTCGGTGGTCCTGATCAGACAGTGATCCTTCATCGGCAAAAGAAGCATTACCCGCTCGGTGGTCCTGATCAGATGTTCGTTCATCGGCAAAGAAGCATTACCCGCTCGGTGGCCATGATCAGACAGTGATCCTTCATCGGCAAAAGAAGCATTACCCGCTCGGTGGTCCTGATCAGACAGTGATCCTTCATCGGCAAAAGAAGCATTACCCGCTCGGTGGTCCTGATCAGACAGTGATCCTTCATCGGCAAAAGAAGCATTACCCGCTCGGTGGTCCTGATCAGATGTTCGTTCATCGGCAAAGAAGCATTACGCGCTCGGTGGCCATGATCAGAAAATGTTCCTTCATCGGCAAAAGAAGCATTACCCGCTCGGTGGTCCTGATCAGACAGTGATCCTTCATCGGCAAAAGAAGCATTACCCGCTCGGTGGCCATGATCAGACAGTGATCCTTCATCGGCAAAAGAAGCATTACCCGCTCAGTGGCCATGATCAGACAGTGATCCTTCATCGGCAAAAGAAGCATTACCCGCCCAGTGGCCCTGATCAGACAGTGATCCTTCATCGGCAAAAGAAGCATTACCCGCTCGGTGGTCCTGATCAGACAGTGATCCTTCATCGGCAAAAGAAGCATTACCCGCTCGGTGGTCCTGATCAGATGTTCGTTCATCGGCAAAGAAGCATTACCCGCTCGGTGGCCATGATCAGAAAATGTTCCTTCATCGGCAAAAGAAGCATTACCCGCTCGGTGGCCATGATCAGACAGTGATCCTTCATCGGCAAAAGAAGCATTACCCGCTCGGTGGTCCTGATCAGACAGTGATCCTTCATCGGCAAAAGAAGCATTACCCGCTCGGTGGTCCTGATCAGATGTTCGTTCATCGGCAAAGAAGCATTACCCGCCCAGTGGCCCTGATCAGACAGTGATCCTTCATCGGCAAAAGAAGCATTACCCGCTCGGTGGTCCTGATCAGATGTTCGTTCATCGGCAAAGAAGCATTACGCGCTCGGTGGTCCTGATCAGAAAATGTTCCTTCATCGGCAAAAGAAGCATTACCCGCTCGGTGGTCCTGATCAGATGTTCGTTCATCGGCAAAGAAGCATTACCCGCCCAGTGGTCCTGATCAGACAGTGATCCTTCATCGGCAAAAGAAGCATTACCCGCTCGGTGGCCATGATCAGACAGTGATCCTTCATCGGCAAAAGAAGCATTACCCGCTCGGTGGTCCTGATCAGACAGTGATCCTTCATCGGCAAAAGAAGCATTACCCGCTCGGTGGTCCTGATCAGATGTTCCTTCATCGGCAAAGAAGCATTACCCGCTCGGTGGTCCTGATCAGATGTTCGTTCATCGGCAAAGAAGCATTACCCGCCCAGTGGCCCTGATCAGACAGTGATCCTTCATCGGCAAAAGAAGCATTACCCGCTCGGTGGTCCTGATCAGACAGTGATCCTTCATCGGCAAAAGAAGCATTACCCGCTCGGTGGTCCTGATCAGACAGTGATCCTTCATCGGCAAAAGAAGCATTACCCGCTCGGTGGTCCTGATCAGATGTTCGTTCATCGGCAAAGAAGCATTACGCGCTCGGTTGCCATGATCAGAAAATGTTCCTTCATCGGCAAAAGAAGCATTACCCGCTCGGTGGTCCTGATCAGACAGTGATCCTTCATCGGCAAAAGAAGCATTACCCGCTCGGTGGCCATGATCAGACAGTGATCCTTCATCGGCAAAAGAAGCATTACCCGCTCGGTGGTCCTGATCAGATGTTCGTTCATCGGCAAAGAAGCATTACCCGCTCGCTGGCCATGATCAGAAAATGGTCGTTCGTCGGCAAATGAAGCATTACGCGCTCGGTGGCCATGACCAGACTGATCCTTCATCGGCAAAAGAAGCATTACGCGCTCGGTGGTCCTGATCAGATGTTCGTTCATCGGCAAAGAAGCATTACCCGCTCGCTGGCCATGATCAGAAAATGGTCGTTCATCGGCAAATGAAGCATTACCCGCTCGGTGGCCATGATCAGAAAATGGTCGTTCATCGGCAAATGAAGCATTACCCGCTCGGTGGCCATGATCAGACAATATTCGTTAATCGGCATAAGAAGCATACCCGCCTGGTGGCCTCGATCAGACAATGATCCTTCATTGGCAAAAGAAGCATTACGCGCTCGGTTGCCATGATCAGACAATGATCCTTCATCGGCAAAGGAAGCATTACCCGCTCGGTGGTCCTGATCAGACAATGATCCTTCATCGGCAAAGGAAGCATTACGCCCTCGGTGGCCATGATCAGACAATGATCCTTCATCGGCAAAGGAAGCATTACGCCCTCGGTGGCCATGATCAGACAATGATCCTTCATCGGCAAAGGAAGCATTACGCCCTCGGTGGCCATGATCAGACAATGATCCTTCATCGGCAAAGGAAGCATTACCCGCTCGGTGGTCCTGATCAGATGTTCGTTCATCGGCAAGTGAAGCATTACCCGCTCGGTGGCCATGATCACCAAGGCGTCAAGTATTTATGATCTGACGCCGTGGTTAGCTGAATCGCGTAGCGTTGATGGAAAAAAAAAATCGCCATCAGAATATTGCCAGGCAGGGTAGGAGAGGTGTTGATATGCCATCTAATCACTAGATTCAAAAGCCTAGATTCAGTTCCAAAATTCTGCGAAGTATTCATATAGAGAGGGGACATTTGGCGCTGTTAATGGTGATTCATACGTCGGATGGAGGCATTAAGCCTTGAGCAGGCTCCCTGGTGAAATTCGATGGGACTAGACTCTGTAAAAACCAGGTTTCACCCTCTCCCTGGTTATCATCCTCATCATCACACATGCCCAGACGTGCCGTCGTCAATGGGCATCAACTAGGAAGACGTGCATCTGGCCTGTCCGAATAACACACGGCAACACATGACCACAAGAAGCGAGGGGTAAAAATTTAATATAAGACCGTAAGCTAAGGTTATATCCACATCACCATCAGAGCCTTGAAGGACGTTAATAATTTTCCTTAGTTCATGAGTTTATTGTTCTTTGCAAGAATGTTTGTTCTGCTGCATGTAATTTCAAGGTTTTCCAGTAGTTACATCTACACTTTTGAAGGTAGCATCAACTACGTTCAAACTTCCAGATAGCTTCATGTCTTCGCTTCCAATTGCTTCATGCTAATGTACAGATTACAAAAATTAGATGTTATGTACACTTTGCATACTCTGCATGACGTGTTTTACCGAAGCCAAAAAAACTCGCAACCTGCATTCGCCAAAAGAAATGGTTCTTCTTAATATAACTGGAAACATGTAATTACGATATTCAGATATGGATCTGCATTAAATATATGCATTTCTGAACGTTAGTTATGTCTTATGGGGACTGTTTTATGTTTTTGAAAGGAGGACATTAAAAACTTAGTGAACAGAATGTGGGATTTTGAAATGTGGACGTATCGCAGAATATTGAAGATGCCATGGCTAGACCGTCTTACCAACGAGGAGGTAGTCGTCGCCCTGAAACAATGCGAAGTCCTAACCTTCACAAAACGCAGAAACCCAGCTATATCTTCACATGCAGTCTGGTACAACTGATCATAGAAGGCACGATAGAAGGGGACCGTGAATGGACAACATTTTTCTGGGTGTGGAACTTCCGATAGTGGTTCGACATCCACGATATGGCAGCATTGATGTAGTAACCACAAAACAAACATAACTACGCCATGATAATCACCAGCCTCCTATGAGGTGGAGGTACAAGGAGAAGACTGAGCTTCTGCGACACGTGCTTTACACCGTTTCGAGTTTAAATCTAAATTATAGCATGGAAAATTTACTTTGAAGGTAAAAAAAGGAGAGTTGGGGCAGGTTGTCTCTATTGTTTCCCCGTTATGTTCATTCCACGGTCTGAGTATTTCAGACCAGGGACCGCTGACCTTCTGACCTCAGTTGACAGATTCGATCCCGATTCTGTACGGTGGTATTTGAAAGTGCTATAATACGTCAGCCTCGTGTCGGTAGATTTACCGGTACTTAAGAGAACACCTGCGGAAGAAACATTCGATATCTTGGCGTTTTCGATAACAGTAAAAGCAGTTAATGGAACATAATACTAATAACATTATGATGATGATGATAATTATTATTCCAGTTTTTCCACCTACCCATTAAAATGCCATTGATCCGTAGCTGTCCGAAATACCTCTTCTGGTGATCAACCAATTCTTTTTACTAGGATTTCATAATAATAATAACAATAACAACAACAATAAGACTGTATGGCGTTTTTAGACTTGAGAAAATTAAGACTGCCCTGCCAAGGAAAAAGAAAGAGAGAAAGAAAGAAGAAAGGAAGGAAGAAAGAAAAGTAGTTAATATCCCAATACAGATTTTCAGTCCAGAATTGTGTTTAGCAATTCATTTTTTAGGGGTTAAAGCTGGTAATAGGCTACTGGTGGCTTTTGGCACGCAAAACTTAGATTTACGGAACGTGTCACTATTTTTGTATATTTTTATAATTCGCTTTACGTCACACCGGGGCAGATAGGTCTTGTGGCGACGATAGGATAGGCCTACGAGTGGGAAGGAAGCGGCCGTGACCTTAATTAAGGTACAGCCCCAGCATTTGCCTGGTGTGAAAATGGGAAACGACGGAAAACCATATTCTGGGCTACCGAGAGTGGGGCTCGAACTCACTATCTCCCGGATGCAAGCTCACAGCTGCCCGAGTGAAACTAGTGTCAATGCGGGATGAATTGTGGGGCGTCGATGTTTTGAGCGTTAACAGCCATGTTCACCTTTGTCAGATACTATTTATTTATTCACGCTCTATTGGCCATGCAACTTAACTCCGTCCCTCGGTTCCTCTGGAACAAAGCCCCGCTTGTGCTAGGTCTTTAGATAAATCTCGGTTCCGACCTTTGCCAGAGTGTCAGGTGTTCCTCGCTGCATCTTTCGTGCAGATCGCACATCCTGATGACATCATACCTGATAGCCTTGTCCAGTGGACCACCACGCTCGGCTCTTCTGTCCTTCTCGTGAGCTTAACGGCTTAACGGACTCTTCATAGGAAAATATCTTCTTACTGGGTCATCGTATGAGCTTGCTTTATTGCTGTCACGGTTATGATACGTACGGCAGAAAATACGTTAACAAGGTGGCAAGTTAGTTCTTGTAAACGCAAGAACTCAAGAATTCACTATAATAAGAATAAATATCTGTAGGAAACTAGGTACATTTGTGGATGTATAAGCACGGTAACGGTGAATAATAATAATAATAATAATAATAATAATAATAATAATAATAATAATAATAATAATAATAATAATAATAATAATAATAATAATAATAATACGAGGGTGGGGAAAAAGTTATGGCAACAATTTTTTTCTTGAATATACCAGTCCGGTTGGAAAATGTGACATATACAGACGAAATGACAATTGCATTTGTGGACAATGAATAGCACTGAAATATCGTAACACACTAATTTATTACGGTAGTACACAGGGCAATATGGCCTTCCCGGTGCGGTGGAAAAGAATGACAACACAGTACACATAAAGTTGACATGACCAGCCTGGGCCTAAAGACCTTCAAAGTAGTCCCCTGCTACTGACACCACACGCTGCCAACGATGTGGGAGACGCTGAATACCATCTGCCTCAGCATTTGCCGCACCATGTGTGAATCGGGTCACCTGTTGGCGTACAGCATTAGCAATGTCCTCTCGTGTTGCAAACCGCCTACCACGTAGTGGTTCCTTAATCTTTCGAATGAGATCAAAGTCACAGGGTGAAATATCGGGAGAGTACGGTGGGTGTTCCAATTCTTCACATTCCCAACGTCGCAGTAGTTGCCCTACACACTCTGCTTTATGTGGTTTTGCATTGTCGTGCAGGGTTATTGCACTGTTCACAAGATCCGGACGTTTCTCCCGAACGCCACGTCGTACCTGTCGCACCAGGAAGTCCCTGTAGTACTGTGCGGTCACTCTTCTGCCATGTGGAACAAAGTGGCAAGCAATGACACCCTTGACGTCATACGCGACGATCACCATCAATTTGACTGGGGAAGGATTTTGACGGACCTTCTGCCTCCTTGGTGATCCGGCATGTCGCCACTCTTCGGACTGACGTTTCAGTTCTGGTTCGTATGCCCTGGCCCAAAATTCATCGATGGCGATTTTTCGTGACAAGAATTGATCACTGTCCTGTTGCCAGCGTGCAAGGTGGTCGGAGCATATTGCATAGCGCACCCACCTTTGAACTTCCACCGCGATGCGATTATGCGCAGTTACAGCTCATTACGCAATATCCTGTGGACAGTGCGTTTCTCGATGCCACTTGCCCTCTATAACTCCAGTAGCGCCCATCGTCTGTCTTCATCCAAGAGCTGCTCGATGACAGCACGTGGCACGTCGGTCCGCACACTGACAGGTCTTCCCGAACGTTGCTCATCACTGGCTGACACACTTCCTTGCTGAAACTTTCCTACCCACCGTGCTACTGTACGGTGTGGTAGGGCATTATTCCCAAGGGCTTCCACTAATTCACTGTGACATTCCATCGCATTTCTCCCTCGGAGAACGGCTACTTTGATGTAAGCGCGCTGCTCAACACGGGTTACGTCCATCTCGCAGGACACTCACCAACTGACTGATTTCACAGCCCTCGCTGCGCTACTACCAGCTATCACAGAGCCATATATCTACAAGAAAAAATAGTTGCCATGACTTTTGCCCCAATCCTCGTAATAATAATAATAATAATAATAATAATAATAATAATAATAATAATAATAATAATAATAATAATAACTGTACCGGGTTTACGCCGCACGTTTAAATCTTGCGCCAATTAGAACTCCTCTACTGGAGAAACACTGAACTTGGAACTAGACCAACTTAAATTTTTCCTCTGAAGATGTCACTGTGTGAATTTCGACTTGTTTTTGTTTACTATTTATCAAGAAGAGTGGACATTTTCTCATAGATATCTATACTAAAAACTATGATCATGCACCCTGGTGCGAGGTGAAGGAACTTTATTTGAAGAAATTTTGTACTCATAAGATTTGTCCTTACTAAATTTCGTTCTTTCATTTGTGGGTTGGCAATATTAATCTTTCCTTCCGCCAGTTTTGAACTTAGCCAATCCAGAATTTCTGTAATTAATTTTTGACCAATCGTGTCTTTCTTCTTCGATTTTGATGTGTAACTGTAAGCTACCCAATAAACGCCTGTGAGTATGTCTTAATTATTCATGAAAGGTCTCGAACCTTCCCCGAGAGTATAAAAACTGCTGATTTTCCTGTCTCTCGGCCACTTCATAAACATCTAACAGTGTATGGACGTGTAGCAGGAGGCGGGAAGCGTCTCTTCCATCTTGCAGCAGTTCTTCAGTAAGGTAATGGCCGCTTAACATCTTTATTTCTTGCTAGGTAAGCAGTTTAACCCGCGGGAAATGTCCTACACTTTTACAATGTAACCTATCTTTCTACAAATGTAAACTTGTGCCGGCTTATGTAAAAACTGCATATATCTGTAACTGTAAATCGGGGATAGAGTGTGCTTTACCCTCTCGAGCTTCCCTTCATTTTGACTTGAGGTGACTACGTTTTGGTAACTGATTTTCTACTCTTCTTTAATGTGTTAAATTTATTCATTATACGAGTCACCTCCATAGTTTGGGAATAGCCCCTGTTTCATCGGCCTAGTGCCTCTTAGGTTTTCAGAAGTTTCATGTAGGAGTGCAAATTCACGCCTCCATTCAGTTTTGCATTTTGGGCCATTTACTTAACCTATTCTTTTTTCTATTAAGGTCCAGTAGGTTGGGTACAAGATACCCCCGTTTCATTTTGTGTAAGTTGAGCCTTGATGGCAATTTTGTGTAAAGCCTGGTATTGCCTTTAATCGTCTTGGAAAACTGAGAGCGGGTCAGCTCTTTTAAGTATTGGATATGTGCCTCTAGGAGGCTTGACATTGCTAGGTGGGAGCAAGTGCTCCATGTTATTAGGGGATTTCTGTCCTTTGGTAGATATGTGTTTGTGAGCTGAGAGCTCAGAAATTGTAAAACTTGGGGCTTGAAGTCCATATTATTAAATTGTCTCTAAATGTTGGATTTTCTGGTTTCGGTTAAAGCCTTGTCATTTTACCTAACGCTTCATTGTTATAAAATTTGCTAAAGTTAAATTAATAAAAAAAGGAAATATAACCTTCAGTTTAAGTTTTAATTTTTTTCTTTTCTTGGCATTTGTAGTTAGACCCATTCACCCCTGCACCTTCTTTCACCTCTGCTGTTCCACAGATACCTCGGAACAACAACAACAACAACAACAACAACAACAATAATAATAATAATAATAATAATAATAATAATAATAATAATAATAATAATAATAATAATAATAATAATAACCACCCGACAGAGATGAAATCAAGCGCCACATTGCCCGTCTCAAAAATAACAAAGCGCCGGGGGAAGACTCAGTAGTAGCAGAACTATGGAAATATGCCCCAGAGGAATCACTTGATATCTTGGAAAAGGAAATAGAAGAAATTTGGAACAAGGAGACCCTACCCGAAGATTGGAAAATAGCTTTGATCCATCCATTACACAAAAAAGGCAGCATGAAGAACACCAACAACTACAGAGGAATATCTTTGCTACCCGTGACTTACAAAATTCTATCACTTGCCATCCTGGAGCGTTTGGAAGCACAAGTCGAACATCAAATAGGTGATTACCAAGGAGGGTTCAGAAAAGGTCGCTCAACAGCTGAACAGATCAAAAATCTCAAAACGATCATCAGATATTGTACACTAAGGTCCAAGCAGTATGTGTCTGTCTTTGTGGACTTTAAGAATGCGTACGACTCCATTGACCGGGAAGTCCTGCTAAACATCTTAAATGAATTTGGAGTTGATTTGAAACTGCTGGCATTAATTAGAGACACCCTGACCAATACAAAATCCAAGGTGAAGTTCCACGGATGTCTCTCGCATTCCTTTGACATCAAAACAGGAGTCCGACAAGGTGATGGGCTCTCCCCGATACTCTTCAACTGTGTTCTTGAAAAGATCATCAGAACCTGGCGGGTGAGATTACAGGAAACCAACTACAGTCCATTGAGAATAGGAACCAAATCCAAGGGGATCGCAACAGACTGTTTAGCATTTGCCGATGATATTGCTGTTCTCTCAAACGACATAGAAACCGCTAGAGCTCAAGTTGAAATTTTAAAGGAAATTGCCGAACAAACTGGTTTGCAGATATCGTTTGAGAAAACAGAAGTAATGACTAACATCAAAGAGGCTCCACTAAAACTCCATACAAAATACGGGGACATCACCCGAGTAGACAAATTCAAATACCTGGGGGATATCATCATAAAAAATGGACTGGACAAAGAAGCACTTCAGGAGCGAGTACACAAACTGGAAATAGCCTACCAAACATCCCGCACAATCTACAACAAAAAATGCCTTTCCCAAAACACCAAGCTACGTCACTATGAAACAGTTCTGAAGCCAGTAGTTCTATATGCAGCCGAAACCCTGTCTCTAAATGCCAACAAAGGACTCCTTGAAGAACTGGAGAAAAGAGAACGCAAAATTGTGAGAGGAATCTTGGGATCAAAGTACAGAAATGGAATCCATCAAAAGAGATCCAACAAGGAAGTCTACAGCAAAATAGAGAAAATTACCGACACAATCAGAAAAAGACGGGCACGATTTTACGGTTATCTGAAAAGAATGGACGGAAGAAAGTTAACTAAAGAAATCTTTCACTTTATTGATTCAAACCCCAAAACCACAATTCCCTGGTTTAGAAATACCAAGGAAGACCTGCAAATGCTACATATCTCAGCTGAAGACGCCCTTAACAGAGATCTCTTCCGAAAGAAGATATTGACGAACGGGCTAAACCGAGACGAGCAACCGAAGAGAAGACACGGTGCCCCTTGGACAGAGGAGCGTAAGCAGGCCCACTCACAAAGTATGAGGGAAATTTGGTCTCTAAAGAAGGCCAAGTTCAGTGTCAAATGCAACAAGATTTAACGTGGTCCTTGATGGCCCCAGCGAATTATATAATAATAATAATAATAATAATAATAATAATAATAATAATAATAATAATAATAATAATAATAATAATAATAATAATAATAATAATAATGTCCTTTGGTGCCTGTCCTCACGGGGAGGTATTGAGAAATTCCCGCCATCATTCAATACGACACATGATCGCAACCTCACTCAGTGATCATGGTTTCACGGTGCACGAAGAGGTTTCTGGCCTAGGTACCGGTGGGAGTAAGGCGTATTGACAAGATAGCCTTTCAACCAGCAAGCTGAGTTGGGAGAAGATCAGTTTGGCTTCGGAAAAAAATGTAGGAACACGCGAAGCAATGCTGACTTTATGTCTGACCTTGGAGGATGGAATTAAGGTCTCTCTTGACACTAATGCTGTGAGGAGAGATATATTCACTGTTGCATGTATCTGCCGAGGTCGCTAGCGTGGTGTAGTGTTTTGTGTTTATGTGAAGAGGTATATATTAAAGCAGAGACAAGGTCCACGATAGAGAAATAACCCAAAGGTGGTTAAAATATGAACATGGCCCACGACGCTGAACATTCGTCGAAGGAACCGACGAATAGCTAATCTATAAACAAGGCCGAAAAAATTATGAAAGGGGGAATATCAGCATAATTTAGCCTCTGTGAGGGCTCTCGAAGGAGCATTCGTTACAGATACTGCAATGAGACTGAAACTCTCGCACACTTAGAGCAGTTAAAAAAAAAAGGTCACTAATTTTGTGGTACAGAAATTATATTAAAACTACAATAAATGTATTCAAGGTATCATTTGTAGAGTATAACGTACATGATTTCCACATATTCTCATTACGTATCTCTAATGGTCTCTCAATATTCTGGGTCGTTAGATGAGGAAAACCGTAAATGGGGCGGAAATAAGTTATGAAAGCGTGTTTTACTACCGGGAAATAACATGGAATGAACGAGCTATGGGCATCATTACCATCTGCTCCGTGTTTTACAGTGCGTGTGAATTTTCACAAATAATACGCATTGATGCATCTACGTAGGTGGTTCAAGAAATAAAATGAGAAGGCATTTTTAAAATGTCCAGTGTGTTCCATATTTCTCCCTGGTTTGACCAAGTGGACCACTACTTGCCTTCGTTATGGTTAGACCGTATCATGAATAATGCCCCACGATCAACTGTACGATGAAGGGGTTTGGCAGAAAAATAGTTAAATATTGAGATGCATAGTATGATAGGAATTTTGAATCTATAGAATAGTCTATATTATAAATTGAAGCTCGTAAAAAATTATACATGATTTCCTGCGAACAGGCGCATGATAACTCCAGACTTCGCTCAGCCTTCCGCACACGTGAGTTATCCCATGAGATACTGGACTGTTCTCCCTACATTCCTGGCCTGCAATTGAGGGATTTCTATCATTTTGGGCCATGAAAATGCGGAAGGTGATTGACAACCAATGTCCTGGCTTTAGGTGCTAGACAATCTTTCTTTTTCTGCTGTTTGTCGGAACGATTGCAACAAATTCTCGGATGTGCTCGGGGATTGTGTAATACAATTAATGTGGCCATACAACGGAATATCTATGTATATGCGAAGTGAATACGTTTACAGCATGAGAGGTCCGGTAATATTAATTCGAGAATCGTCTTCGTGTTAGTGACCATTCAAGGATATTCCTTTCACGAAATTTGGATATATGTGGAATAAGTTTTCCTCATGGTAGATAACACCATTAGCACTCAGTAGAAATGGGAATATCCTAATGAGTTTGTTTTCTAGTATTAATGGAACAGTAGAACAATACTGTGTACTGTCTGCACAACATTAGAGAAATCAGATATTTGTCCTTTTTTTTCACAGTCCTAATACTAATACTGACGCAAAGCCAGTTTTGTACATGACATGAAGACTCCTGGTGAAGAGGAATTTAAAGGCTTATATAATCTAAAATCTCTGCATTAAGTAGAACAGAGTCAGACTGCTTTTCCCCTTGGGAATTAACCTAGTACTCGTTTTTTTTGTTGTAAGTTGAGTGAAGTCCGGCCCCGTGATGTAAGGGGCAACGCTTCCGCCTGTCAGGTGGGTCAGTGGTTTTTAATTGTAAATGATTAATATCCCTGGCTCGGGGGCTGGGTGTTTGTGTCGTCCTTAATGTTCCTTTCCTCACATTCAACTTTACACTTCCGCCATTTCCAAATACACGCAGGTTCACAACATATGGTGCAAAGTAGGAGCAAAAGATCTTCTTAGGTCGACGCTTCGAATAAATAGCATTAAAAAAAGGCTGAGTGAACCCCAGGGACATAAGAGCCTCTCAAAAAGTGGAAATTTTGTTGTAAATTTTCGATTCCCTAACCGACATCGAACCCTCGCCCTTTCTGATAAACTTAGGACGCCTTTACCGCCTCGGCTAGGCAGCCCCTACACTGCTGCTATAATCTAGCACAGGTACCTGCACCCATCATTGACTAGGGTATCTATAAGCGATAAATGTCAAATCAGCAGTGATCTTGTAGGAATTCGACAAAATATTGAAATACCAAGCTCGACAATTGCAGTCGCTTAAGTGCGGCCAGAATCCGGTATTCGGGAGATAGTGTGTTCGAACCCCACTGTCGGTAGCCCTGAAGATGGTTTTCCGTGGTTTCCGATTTTCACACCAGGCAAATGCTGGGGCTGTACCTTAATTAAGGCCACGGCTGATTCCTTACCACTCATCGCCCTTTCCTGTCTCATCGTCGTGATAAGACCTATCTGTGTCGGTGCGACGTAAAGCAACTTGTAAAAAGAAATATTGAAATACATTAAATCCCATTATGCAGCAGCAGGATTGTCCATCTTCTTGGTTGAATGGTCAGCACCTAGTTCTTCGGGTCACAGGGTCCTGGATTCGATTCCTGACCTATTTGGGGATTTAAACTGCATTTGGTTAATTCCTCTGACTCCGGGACTCTGCATATACTGTACATACAACACACCACAACACCAACTACCCCATGAACAAACAATGGTAAATACATCCCTCCACATAGGGTTGACATCAGGAAGGGTATCCAGCCGTAAAGCAGGGCGACACATTTTACACCCAAAATTCCGACAGGGCATGGGATAAGCGGCGGGAAGAAGGAGAAATATGTCGTAATAAGATTGGATTACAGCATCAGGGTGAGGACTTCAGTGAGTCACGCTTGTGGCAAGGAAGACAGGCTTGGGGCTGTCCCGCTAGTGACAGTTAGGAAGTGGCCTTGCTGTATCGCAGTGTGTTACCGCCTGATGGCATTTAAATATGAGAGTGGCCCTGAGAGCGCATCTCTGTCCCATAGGTCAGACCGAACTTAATGTCGTAATTCTTCACCCTTGACTTTTTGGAGAGTATCATATAATGTATACGATCATGTCTTGAGAGTCATGGTTCTCACCATTTCATTTTAAGACAGCAGTCTTGTTCAAGAAAGAAGAAGTGAGTGTCAGAAAATGCTTGACAAGTAAAAGAATAACTCTTTCGTGAGGATGTATGAACACTATTTCGAACAGAAACGGCGAAGTTCCAGACGAATGCCTCTATATAAATAAAATCGTAACGACCGTGTGTCTATACATTGACCATTTTCGCAAGATTTTCATTCAGTTATCGTTTCAGGTGTAATAATGACCATCTGAGTATTTTTTAGCTTTGGCGTGTGTTTGTCTGAGTTCTTATAACTTGAAAACTACTGTTTCTAACGAACTTCATATTTACACTGACTGACAGAGCAAATGCAACACCAAGAAGGAGTGGTTCGAAAGGGATGAAAGTTGGGAAAAAAACAGAGACGGCACGGACGATGTTTATTTCAAACCGATATGCAGGTTACACAATGCGCACGGCATCGACTCTGTAGGATGTAGGACCACCGCGAGCGGCGATGCACGCAGAAACACGTCGAGGTACAGAGTCAATAAGAGTGCGGATGGTGTCCTGAGGGATGGTTCTCCATTCTCTGTCAACCATTTGCCACAGTTGGTCGTCCGTACGAGGCTGGGGCAGAGTTTGCAAACGGCGTCCAATGAGATCCCACACGTGTTCGATTGGTGAGAGATCCGGAGAGTACGCTGGCCACGGAAGCATCTGTACACCTCGTAGAGCCTGTTGGGAGATGCGAGCAGTGTGTGGGCGGGCATTATCCTGCTGAAACAGAGCATTGGGCAGCCCCTGAAGGTACGGGAGTGCCACCGGCAGCAGCACATGCTGCACGTAGCGGTGGGCATTTAACGTGCCTTGAATACGCACTAGAGGTGACGTGGAATCATACGCAATAGCGCCCCAAATCATGATGCCGCGTTGTCTAGCGGTAGGGCGCTCCACAGTTACTGCCGGATTTGACCTTTCTCCACGCCGACGCCACACTCGTCTGCGGTGACTATCACTGACAGAACAGAAGCGTGACTCATCGGAGAACACGACGTTCCGCCATTCCCTCATCCAAGTCGCTCTAGCCCGGCACCATGCCAGGCGTGCACGTCTATGCTGTGGAGTCAATGGTAGTCTTCTGAGCGGACGCCGGGAGTGCAGGCCTCCTTCAACCAATCGACGGGAAATTGTTCTGGTCGATATTGGAACAGCCAGGGTGTCTTGCACATGCTGAAGAATGGCGGTTGACGTGACGTGCCGCTTGGCGGCGGATGCGCCGATCCTCGCGTGCTGACATCACTCGGGCTGCGCCTGGACCCCTCGCACGTGCCACATGTCCCTGCGCCAACCATCTTCGCCACAGGCGCTGCACCGTGGACACATCCCTATGGGTATCGGCTGCGATTTGACGAAGCGACCAACCTGCCCTTCTCAGCCCGATTACCATACCCCTGGTAAAGTCGTCTGTCTGCTGGAAATGCCTCCGTTGACGGCGGCCTGGCATTCTTAGCTATACACGTGTCCTGTGGCACACGACAACACGTTCTACAATGACTGTCGGCTGAGAAATCACGGTACGAAGTGGGCCATTCGCCAACGCCGTGTCCCATTTATCGTTCGCTACGTGCGCAGCACAGCGGCGCATTTTACATCATGAGCATACCTCAGTGACGTCAGTCTACCCTGCAGTTGGCATAAAGTTCTGACCACTCCTTCTTGGTGTTGCATTTGCTCTGTCAGTCAGTGTATAATCCACCTGTCCTTAGCTAGATTTTAGAGCCAATATTTTCTAAATCCATGAATTCACTGGGGGCTGACACGGAACCGAAAGCATGATTTTGCACTCCCACAAAAGATACACAACCAAATTTAAGGGGATATGGAATCGCCTATCTTCACAATGTTAACTTATAGGAACATTTTCTTGGGCACCATGTTAGGTACATAACCCAAATTTTTACTCTGTATGGAAACAGTGAATCTATGTATACCGAATCGATAACATGTTTTAAATAGGTCTATTGGGGGAAATATAATTTTTTCTTACCTAATAATTTTTTCATCGCCGTTTTCCGATATATTATGACCAGTAACTTTTTGAAGAAACTACAGATCTATATAAAATTGTTTCCATGTATGTAAAACATTTAAGTAAACATATCCTGGAAGTTTCTTTATTTTGGGTTGAGCAGAAACTGAGAAAATGTTCCCTGAATGCAAAAAAAGTAAATTTTCAGGAAATTGAGTTTAAAGTTAAAAACATTCCTGCTCCATAGTTTGCATCATCTTCACCACATCTGAAGGCATACTGCACTCTCCTTTTGGCACCCCTAATGGTCTGTCTTGCTTTTTTTAGCTACGTAGTTGTCAACATTATCACATGTGGATTTGGCCTTGTTTTATGACCGGATGCCCCTCCTGACGCCAACCCTACGTAGTTATTTTTTGCTATTTGTTTTACGTCGCACCGACACAGATAGGTCTTATGGCGACGATGGGATAGGAAGGAAGCGGCCGTGACCTTAATTAAAGTGCAGCCCCAGCATTTGCCTGGTGTGAAAATGGGAAACCACGGAAAACCATCTTCAGGGCTGTCGACAGTGGGGTTCAAACCCACTATCTCCCGAATACTGGATACTGGCCCCACTTAAGCGACTGCAGCTGTCGAGCTTGGTATCACTAATTTTATGATGCAGGAATTATATTAAAATCTACTACTACCCTTAAGGCATTTGTAGACTATAAAGCATGATTTTCACATGTTATACATATCCATACAATGTGAACGTCTATGATTACGTAAACTGCGGTGGGAATTATTCATCCAGAAGTTTAATGGTTGTAATATTCCTTGAAATGTCAAATAATGAGAACATAAACGCAGCCCAAGACATTGTGACCGACAGAGAGATTTGTCTGCCTGAGCTGGGCATTTGTAATCCACATACTGTACACCTCAAGGCATTAACAGTGCCAAGGATGTGAGAAGTTTGCTGCACGCAAAAGAATACACATAGAAAATGGTGCCACCTAAGAGCTCACAGCAAAGGCGTTGTTTTATATGAAGAGACTCGACTCTAACCAACGACGTAGAAGTTCTGAAAAGCAGGACAGTGAGTGCTCTCCAAGGAGTCGGGACGGCACTTGATACATATACTGCAACGAGACTGAAACTTTCGTACACTCTCATGGCTCCTGCTGGTATGAGCTACTAGACGTGATCTGATCAGGACCAAGACAGCGTCAGCCAGGCGAGCAAAGACTTCGAGGTCTACGACAAAGTCCACTGGGTTACATCCAACGAAGGTAACAGTAGAGTTAACACTTTGGTATTCGATATGAAGATGAGACCATCCTTCATCACTGACCTTATAGATCGATTTGAAACTGATGGAGACCAGCTATCGCTAGTAGTCGAAGAAAAGAGAGCGTGAATAGGGTTTTCCATTTTCACACCAGGCAAATGCTGGAGCTGTATCTTAAATAATGCCACATACGCCTCCTTCCCACTCCTATCCCATAGTCACCATAAAATCTATCTGTGTCGGTGTGAGGAGAGCCACTCAATCGTCAAACCTATGGTTTCAGCAGATAGTAGTTTATATTCTTGTCGGCAGTAGTGGTGTTGTAGATTCCACTCTCTTCTTTGCGGACTGGTGTTCACTCGTTTCCATTCTGATGGTCGCAGGCCAACTAAAGGCATCAACTCAAAATACCTGCACCAGGCCTCTCCGGAGGCCACACGCCATTATTATTTATTCTAATAGTAGAGTTAATAATTAAACCATTAGTTGAGCCCGTCTGAATGGCGATCACGTCTAGAATAGCGGCGTCTAGTTGACCCAAAATTCAACAGAAATACTTTCAGCTGTTAGAAGGGTCAATAATAGAACAAATTCAAAACCTATTTGAAGAAATATCATTAGCACACACTGTCAGTCTACTTAATCATTATACTTTCCTCTCCAGTTTGTCTCTGACCGAGGTATTTGGAGAAATATCACTAGTACATACTGTCAGTCTACTTAATCATTATACTTTTCTCTCCAGTTTGTCTCTGACCGAGGTATTTGGAGAAATATAATTAGTACACACTGTCAGTCTACTTAATCATTATACTTTCCTCTCCAGTTTGTCTCTGACCGAGGTATTTGGAGAAATATCATTAGTACACACTGTCAGTCTATTTAATCATTATACTTTCCTCTCCAGTTTGTCTCTGACCGAGGTATTTGGAGAAATAACATTAGTACACACTGTCAGTCTACTTAATCATTATACTTTCCTCTCCAGTTTGTCTCTGACCGAGGTATTTGGAGAAATATCATTAGTACACACTGTCAGTCTACTTAATCATTATACTTTCCTCTCCAGTTTGTCTCTGACCGAGGTATTTGGAGAAATATCATTAGTACACACTGTCAATCTACTTAATCATTATACTTTCCTCTCCAGTTTGTCTCTGACCGAGGTATTTGGAGAAATATCACTAGTACACACTGTCAGTCTACTTAATCATTATACTTTCCTCTCCAGTTTGTCTCTGACCGAGGTATTTGGAGAAATATCATTAGTACACACTGTCAGTCTACTTAATCATTATACTTTCCTCTCCAGTTTGTCTCTGACCGAGGTATTTGGAGAAATATCACTAGTACATACTGTCAGTCTACTTAATCATTATACTTTCTCTCCAGTTTGTCTCTGACCGAGGTATTTGGAGAAATATCATTAGTACACACTGTCAGTCTACTTAATCATTATACTTTCCTCTCCAGTTTGTCTCTGACCAAGGTATTTGGAGAAATATCATTAGTACACACTGTCAATCTACTTAATCATTATACTTTCCTCTCCAGTTTGTCTCTGACCGAGGTATTTGGAGAAATATCACTAGTACACACTGTCAGTCTATTTAATAATTATACTTTTCTCTCCAGTTTGTCTCTGACCGAGGTATTTGAAGAAATATCACTAGTACACACTGTCAGTCTATTTAATCATTATACTTTCCTCACCAGTTTGTCTCTGACCGAGGTATTTGAAGAAATATCACTAGTACACACTGTCAGTCTATTTAATCATTATACTTTTCTCTCCAGTTTGTCTCTGACCGAGGTATTTGAAGAAATATCACTAGTACACACTGTCAGTCTATTTAATCATTATACTTTCCTCACCAGTTTGTCTCTGACCGAGGTATTTGAAGAAATATCACTAGTACACACTGTCAGTCTATTTAATCATTATACTTTCCTCACCAGTTTGTCTCTGACCGAGGTATTTGAAGAAATATCACTAGTACACACTGTCAGTCTATTTAATCATTATACTTTCCTCTCCAGTTTGTCTCTGACCGAGGTATTTGGAGAAATATCATTAGTACATACTGTCAGTCTACTTAATCATTATACTTTCCTCACCAGTTTGTCTCTGACCGAGGTATTTGAAGAAATATCACTAGTACACACTGTCAGTCTATTTAATCATTATACTTTTCTCTCCAGTTCGTCTCTGACCGAGGTATTTGAAGAAATATCACTAGTACACACTGTCAATCTATTTAATCATTATACTTTTCTCTCCAGTTCGTCTCTGACCGAGGTATTTGAAGAAATATCACTAGTACACACTGTCAGTCTACTTAATCATTATACTTTCCTCTCCAGTTTGTCTCTGACCGAGGTATTTGGAGAAATATCATTAGTACACACTGTCAGTCTACTTAATCATTATACTTTCCTCTCCAGTTTGTCTCTGACCGAGGTATTTGGAGAAATATCACTAGTACACACTGTCAGTCTACTTAATCATTATACTTTCCTCTCCAGTTTGTCTCTGACCGAGGTATTTGGAGAAATATCATTAGTACACACTGTCAGTCTACTTAATCATTATACTTTCCTCTCCAGTTTGTCTCTGACCAAGGTATTTGGAGAAATATCATTAGTACACACTGTCAATCTACTTAATCATTATACTTTCCTCTCCAGTTTGTCTCTGACCGAGGTATTTGGAGAAATATAACTAGTACACACTGTCAGTCTATTTAATAATTATACTTTTCTCTCCAGTTTGTCTCTGACCGAGGTATTTGAAGAAATATCACTAGTACACACTGTCAGTCTATTTAATCATTATACTTTCCTCACCAGTTTGTCTCTGACCGAGGTATTTGAAGAAATATCACTAGTACACACTGTCAGTCTATTTAATCATTATACTTTTCTCTCCAGTTTGTCTCTGACCGAGGTATTTGAAGAAATATCACTAGTACACACTGTCAGTCTATTTAATCATTATACTTTCCTCACCAGTTTGTCTCTGACCGAGGTATTTGAAGAAATATCACTAGTACACACTGTCAGTCTATTTAATCATTATGCTTTCCTCACCAGTTTGTCTCTGACCGAGGTATTTGAAGAAATATCACTAGTACACACTGTCAGTCTATTTAATCATTATACTTTTCTCTCCAGTTTGTCTCTGACCGAGGTATTTGGAGAAATATCATTAGTACATACTGTCAGTCTACTTAATCATTATACTTTCCTCACCAGTTTGTCTCTGACCGAGGTATTTGAAGAAATATCACTAGTACACACTGTCAGTCTACTTAATCATTATACTTTCCTCACCAGTTTGTCTCTGACCGAGGTATTTGAAGAAATATCACTAGTACACACTGTCAGTCTATTTAATCATTATACTTTTCTCTCCAGTTCGTCTCTGACCGAGGTATTTGAAGAAATATCACTAGTACACACTGTCAATCTATTTAATCATTATACTTTTCTCTCCAGTTCGTCTCTGACCGAGGTATTTGAAGAAATATCACTAGTACACACTGTCAGTCTACTTAATCATTATACTTTCCTCTCCAGTTTGTCTCTGACCGAGGTATTTGGAGAAATATCATTAGTACACACTGTCAGTCTACTTAATCATTATACTTTCCTCTCCAGTTTGTCTCTGACCGAGGTATTTGGAGAAATATCACTAGTACACACTGTCAGTCTACTTAATCATTATACTTTCCTCTCCAGTTTGTCTCTGACCGAGGTATTTGGAGAAATATCATTAGTACACACTGTCAGTCTACTTAATCATTATACTTTCCTCTCCAGTTTGTCTCTGACCAAGGTATTTGGAGAAATATCATTAGTACACACTGTCAATCTACTTAATCATTATACTTTCCTCTCCAGTTTGTCTCTGACCGAGGTATTTGGAGAAATATCACTAGTACACACTGTCAGTCTATTTAATAATTATACTTTTCTCTCCAGATTGTCTCTGACCGTGGTATTTGAAGAAATATCACTAGTACACACTGTCAGTCTATTTAATCATTATACTTTCCTCACCAGTTTGTCTCTGACCGAGGTATTTGAAGAAATATCACTAGTACACACTGTCAGTCTATTTAATCATTATACTTTTCTCTCCAGTTTGTCTCTGACCGAGGTATTTGAAGAAATATCACTAGTACACACTGTCAGTCTATTTAATCATTATACTTTCCTCACCAGTTTGTCTCTGACCGAGGTATTTGAAGAAATATCACTAGTACACACTGTCAGTCTATTTAATCATTATACTTTCCTCACCAGTTTGTCTCTGACCGAGGTATTTGAAGAAATATCACTAGTACACACTGTCAGTCTATTTAATCATTATACTTTCCTCTCCAGTTTGTCTCTGACCGAGGTATTTGGAGAAATATCATTAGTACATACTGTCAGTCTACTTAATCATTATACTTTCCTCACCAGTTTGTCTCTGACCGAGGTATTTGAAGAAATATCACTAGTACACACTGTCAGTCTATTTAATCATTATACTTTTCTCTCCAGTTCGTCTCTGACCGAGGTATTTGAAGAAATATCACTAGTACACACTGTCAATCTATTTAATCATTATACTTTTCTCTCCAGTTCGTCTCTGACCGAGGTATTTGAAGAAATATCACTAGTACACACTGTCAGTCTACTTAATCATTATACTTTCCTCTCCAGTTTGTCTCTGACCGAGGTATTTGGAGAAATATCATTAGTACACACTGTCAGTCTACTTAATCATTATACTTTCCTCTCCAGTTTGTCTCTGACCGAGGTATTTGGAGAAATATAATTAGTACACACTGTCAGTCTACTTAATCATTATACTTTCCTCTCCAGTTTGTCTCTGACCGAGGTATTTTG
Source organism: Anabrus simplex (assembly GCF_040414725.1). NCBI lineage: Eukaryota > Metazoa > Arthropoda > Insecta > Orthoptera > Tettigoniidae > Anabrus > Anabrus simplex. The sequence continues at coordinate 1,578,395,074 of NC_090265.1, forward strand.
AGAAATATCACTAGTACACACTGTCAGTCTACTTACTCGTTATACTTTCGTCTCCAGTTCGATTCTGACCGAGGTGGTGGCTGATACATCTAATTTTAGCAGTATAACACACTTAAAGGCGCATGTGAGGATCCTCGTATACGTTTCACATTGGACAGTTCACTCCTCTGTAACCAGTACTGTATACAGTGGACAGTACCACAACTGACCACTTTACTTAGTATGGGTGTTAAGAAACTAACCTTGCTTTCTTAATGACTGTTTAACGTACGGTGGAGTGTTTTGAGGATTCTAATATCCTCAGGACTGAACTCAACAGAATTTTTCTCTATTATCATTTATCTAGAGAAGCAGAGTTTTCATTGTATTGTGTTCCGTTACTTTGGATGATGATAATACAACCTTGTCGTCTAATTACACGGTTAAAGATCTAAACTTTGCACTGTTTTTGCAATAGTAGAACTCACTGGTGCGTTGATTTTCTGTCGTCCTTCTGTTCCTAAGATCCCAGCAGATATCGGTGAAATTTAGGAGTGTCATTGGCTCCCAGCACGTACTTCGGTACTCCATTGTCTGTTATAATATGTAGGGACGTTAAACGTATAATATTACGTACCATCTTCCTCTAAACACTATACCCTCTTAGTAATTTGCAACGCTAATAATAAATAATAAATGCTAGATCCTTAGATATTACTCATGTCATTAACATCATTCGAATATTTCTAACTTCCCCACATAATGGTTACTAAAACAAAAGTCCATAATGTGTGGCAACTCTCTCATGGAGTAGTTATTCGTAGTTTGGCCTTCCTGTATCAGGTTTGCTGTGTTCTAGATGTTCAACGACTGCCATGGCTTTTATCTTTCCCAAATGATATATATTTGCTTATGATCTCTAAAACAGTTTGATCTCGCGGCGTATCAAATGAATATCCCCGGCTCAGTAAGTATAGTTCGAGGGGACTGATTGCCATATATTGCGTCTAATTACTTCTCGTGGCCGAAAATCTCAGTCACGCACTCGGAGATGCGTTATACAGCGTGTAAGTACCGCTGGACCATTACACAATCACCAGCATTGAGAGCAGCTCTTCCTCATTTCTCTGGCGGCGCTAGGGCCGCGTTACGCAAGCGAGGTAACTCACGATCCCAGAAGATGCTGAGTGCTTCTCGGAGCGGAGATCTCAGTGCCTCTTCTTGTTCATTATTGTATGTGCACTCAGTGGATATTGTGTACTTTTCCGTGTCTCAAGTACACAGGAATGCTTTAATAAATGAACTACTTTTACGGTTTTCGGAAGAATCTTATATGAAGCTCTAAAGGAATAAGGAATCGGCTAACATTTAAATGGCAGCATCTCCGTACAGGCCATGAAGGCCCTTGGAGGGGTGAAAGGTAAAGGCTTCCACTATCTGTAACCTCAGACTTGATGGGGTAGAATGGTTAGCTCAACGCCCGGCCGCCTTTGCTCCCAGGAATGAACCTCGTACTCATCTTTGGTGTTGGCTGTGTGAACTTCAGGACCATATGCACCTCCGGAAGTGGAAATATCGTTTCTTAAATATTTCGACTTCATGACGGGGAATCGAACCCACGTCCTTCCGGGTGAACCGAGCACGCCTTTACCGCCTCAGCCAGCCATCCCCCTGAAAGATTTAAGTAGAAGGTTCAAAAACTAAGAGACCGAGCGATTTGGCCGTACGGTTAGGGCCGCGCAGCTGTGAGATTGCATTCGGGAGACAGTAGGTTCAAACACCACTGTTGGCAGCCTTAAATATAGATTTCCGTGGTTTTCCATTTTCACACCAGGCAAATGCTGGGACTGTACCTTAAATAAGGCCACGGCCGCTTCCTTCCCGCTCCTCACCCTTTCCTATCCCATCGTCGCCATAAGACCTATGCGTCGGTCCGAAGTAAAGCAAATCGTAAAAAAGAAAATCTCGAGAAACCATCTAACACACACACACACACACACACACATTAGACCACCCTCATTTTCTGTCACAAGCTACCACCTCTGTGGATCAGTGGTAGAGTGTCAGCCTCCTCATCCCAAGATCGCGGTTTCAGACCCAGCAGAGGTAGTAGAATTTTTCGAAGGGTGGAAAAATCCATTCGGCATTTGCTGTTGTCTGATGTTGGCATGTAAAAGCTCTCTGGTGACACATTTGGTGTTCATCCGAAAATTGATTACTATGAAAACTCTGCAATTAATCGCCCAAGAGAAATCCGTTTCTCTGCCACCTGGTAGAGTAAAACAATACGTTGAAATTAACTCGCAGACATCCTAAGTAGTATAATATCGAAATACCTGAATACCTGCATACGTTATATGATGATGAAGATTATTATTATTATTATTATTATTATTATTATTATTATTATTATTATTATTATTATTATTATTATTGTGAGTTTGCATCCGGGAGATAGTGGGTTTGAACCCCACTATCGGCAGCCCTGAGGATGGTTTTCCGTGGTTTCCCATTTTCACACCGTGCAAATCTTGGAGTTGTACCTTGATTGAGGCCATGACTGCTTCCTTCCCATTCCTACTCCTTTCCCGTCTCTTCGTCGCCAGAAAACCTATATGTGTTGGTAGGGAGAAAGGAGACGAACAGCTTGACTGTTCCGAACTGTCAGTTGAGAAATGGCGTGGAATGATATTTAAATGGACTCTAGTTTGACATCTTCAACCAATATGCAAGGTCATCCATTCAGCCAAAGAAAAGACGGTATATGTTGCATAATACTGCAGGGATGCAATTAAATCGTGCACGGATATTGGTATGACTATCGAAACTTCCTCCATTCTCTAGGCTTGTTTCAACGACCTGTGAGTTTCACCGTATGAGTAAGAGGAGATGAAACGAATAGATAGCTACTGTAAACTTTCTTCTCTCGGTATTATTTGAAAGAAGCAGGCTCCTTTCATGAATACAAATTATACCAAATGAAACGAAATCTTCTCTAGCACATTACAGAACCGTTAAGAAGTGATTTACTGCAGTGAATATGCATTCCAAATTACGTAACTTAACACGTTGGGGTATGTTGTGTGACCAAGATATACTCGTATTTTCCCATTTTTTCAAGAGACGAGACGTACATGCCCGTTAACAAACTAGGCTTCATTGCTTTCTTTTATGAGTCTTGTAAGCAGGCATAAAAATGGGGCCTAGCGTAAAGGGTTAGTACTACGAAGGGGAGAAGACATCAGAATCATGAAAAGTAGACGATCTACTTATTCAGTTATGGAACCATTTGATCCTACTTAATAAGCTGGCAACTTCAGTCTTCTTCTAATTTCTCATTTTTAATTTTTTCAGGGTCGGAAATTCAAGGTGATTTGGCTCAGTTTTACGGCCGGATGCCCTTTCTGACGAGAACATTATGTTGAAAGATGTACGTTCTATTGCGTATTTCTGTTGTACTTCATAGCGTAGTGTGTTATAATCGTGTAGATAATGGTGTGTATGAATACAAACAAAAATTGTTTTACGTCGCACCGACACAGATAGTCCCAGCATTTGCCTAGTGTGAAGATGGGAAACCACGGAAAAACATCTTAAGGATTGCTGACAGTGGGGTTCGAATGAATACAAACACAAGCATCCATACCCGAGGTATAGAAATTAACCACTGGCATTTAAAATCCCCTACCGGACCGTGAATCGAACCCACAGTCCACAGAACCGAAGGCTACAATGCTGACCATTTAGCCAAAGAACTGGAAAGACCATCGACCTAATCATTATTGCTGAGTAGGATCGTTGAACATTAGTATGCACATAAGCACGGTGAAACTGATCTCATAATTAAATTTAACTTAATAATAATAATAATAATAATAATAATAATAATAATAATAATAATAATAATAATAATAATAATAATAATAATGGTTTCACGTCTCACTGGTTATTTTACAGTTTTCGAAGGTGCTGATGCGCGGGAAATTGATCTCGCATGAGTTGCTTACGTGCCGGTAAAACTACCGACACGAGGCTGACATATTTGAGCAGTTTCAAATACCACTGGAGGGGGGTGGGGGGTGGGGGGCGACCGGGATAAAAAGTGTCAGCTTGGATTCAGAAGGGCAGCAACCTTCTGTCTCAGCCACCCATGATCCTTTACATCCACTCTTATTATCACTTTGGTACGTCGTACTTCTTTATTGGAACCGATAAACAGAACAGCTGTCGAGATGGCCCCTTTGTATGGTAAGCATATCAAATAGTAGGACTGATGTAGGCTTTAGAGGGAATAGAGTATTATAATGTTATTATGAATTGTGGAGTGAATCAATCAATCAATCAATCAATCAATCAATCAATCAATCAATCAATCAATCAATCAATCAATCAATCAATCAATCAATCAATCAATCAATCAATCAATCAATCAATCAATCAATCAATCAATCAATCAATCAATCAATCAATCAATCAATCACCGGGCGAGTTGGCCGTGCGCGTAGAGGCGCGCGGCTGTGAGCTTGCATCCGGGAGATAGTAGGTTCGAATCCCACTATCGGCAGCCCTGAAAATGGTTTTCCGTGGTTTCCCATTTTCACACCAGGCAAATGCTGGGGCTGTGCCTTAATTAAGGCCACGGCCGCTTCCTTCCAACTCCTAGGCCTTTCCTGTCCCATCGTCGCCATAAGACCTATCTGTGTCGGTGCGACGTAAAGCCCCTAGCAAAAAAAATCAATCAATCAATCAATCAATCAATCAATCAATCAATACTGATCTGCATTTAGGCAGTCGCCCAGGTGGCAGATTCCCTATCTGTTGCTTTCCTAGCCTTTTCCTAAGTGATTTCAAAGAAATAGGAAATTTATTGAACATCTCCCTTGGTAAGTTATTCCAATCCCTAACTCCCCTTCCTATAAATGAATATTAGCCCCAGTTTGTCCTCTTGAATTCCAACTTTATCTTCATATTGTGATCTTTCCTACTTTTATAAACGCCATTCAAACTTATTCGTCTACTAATGTCATTCCACGCCATCTCTCCGCTGACAGCTCGGAACATACCACTTAGTCGAGCAGCTCTTCTTCTTTCTCTCAATTCTCCCCAACCCAAACTTCGCAACATTTTTGTAACGCTACTCTTTTGTCGGAAATCACCCAGAACAAATCGAGCTGCTTTTCTTTGGATTTTTTCTAGTTCTTGAATCAGGTAATCCTGGTGAGGGTCCCATACACTGGAACCATACTCTAGTTGGGGTCTTACCAAACACTTATATGCCATCTCCTTTACGTCCTTACTACAACCCCTAAACACCCTCATAACCATGTGCAGAGATCTGTAACCTTTATTTACAATCCCATTTATGTGATTACCCCAATGAAGATCTTTCCTTATATTAACACATAGATACTTACAATGATCCCCAAAAGGAACTTTGAATGTTGTGTCTGGACATATATATCTGTATATACAGTGGTATATAATCACTTTGCAACGGATATGTTGTCATATACAGTGTGTATTAGTACTTACATTTATTGCAGCTACCTGGCGCCATTAAAGTTCACCATTTCTTTGTCCCAGACAGTAACATCACTTTAAGTAATAGTAACCTTAGTTTATATCCCAGCTGACTGCATTTTGCTTCAGGTAAAGTTTTTAAGACTGGCCCGTCAGGTCCAGTTGGGCAAGTTCTGTGACAGGAACACCAGACGTGATGTCGTGTGGAGTAATCATATAGTTATGTAACTGCAAGTTGGTTAATGAACGCCCTCTCTGCAGCCACCCGCACGACTCCGTACTGCCTGCATGGTAACTACAGCTATCGGCCGTCAATTATTTGAGCTCCTGTATATTCTTGGCGTTGGAATTAACATTATAAAACTTATGGGGTCTGTTGTGGTAAAAGGAGAGTAATGAAATGAATACAAAAATCTTATTCCAGCCAAAGGTTTGTAATCCAAATTCCATACACAACACCGGAGATTAGAATTCACAGCACAGAAGTGGTGCTTCTTTTTAAACTATGAATGACTTGCTAAATATGAAGGAGTTATTGAAGGAAGGATATTGTCAGTATAACACAATGGCGGTCAGCATAGCTGATTTATTTCATCGTTACCTTCTCACTCAGGCTGTCTTGTTTGAAACCCGGTGAATGTTAATGCTATTTCCGAAATGATAATAATAATAATGATAATATTAAGAGATTTAACATCGAGGTCACCAGCTACATTTTCAAAGTAAATAGTTACGTAACATGGTTTGAACGTAAAGTTGTAGGCACTATGAGTTTAGTCTCCGGAATAATAGTCGAATAGAACTCCTTGCTTTCTTATATAATGCGATATTATTAATAACATTTTCTTGTGCACACTCCGATGCATAAAATAAGTTATAAGTAACAGATATGAAAGTAGCGAGAATGAATGCTGGTACTAACAGGTGGGAACAATGATAGGAGTGTACTAGGAATGAGGATATAAAGGCCAAATTAGGAATGAACGCCATTGAGGAAGCTGGACGCATAAACCACGGCTTCGCTTGTGGGATCATGTGAGGCGATTGGAGAAGGATAGTTTATCTAGGAGGATAATGGTCTCGGTCATAAAGGGTTAATGAAGTAGAGGGAAACCAAGATGACGATTGTTAGACTCAGTTTCTAATGACCTAAATGTAAGGGGTATAGAACTAAAGAATGTCACAGAACTAGTTATAAATAGAGGATTGTGGCGGAGTTCAGTAAAATCACAGAGGATTGCAGACTGAACGCTGAAAGGTGTAACGGACTATAATGAAAATGGTATATCCGTCCAGATTGTGCTAATGAGAGTATGACAGATTACAGATGCCGTTGTCTGAACAAAGTAGCTATGCACATTTGTAAACTCAGTATTACATGAGCTGTAACTGATTTGTTGTGTATTATAACATTTTACCACGTGAATAAGTACGGAATAACTACCTTTACTTGAAAGATTCAAGCAAGTTGCGCATAGTTCTTTTGTAAACTGTAACGCACAAAAGGAGCTGCCTGGCAGAGGTGGTATAGGCGAGCTCGATTCACCCAGAAGGACGTTGGCTCGATTCCCCGTCAGGAAGTCGAAAAATTTAAGAAAGGAGCTTTGCACTTCCGGACGTGCATATGAACCTGAGGTTCACTCAGTCTACACCAAAAATGAGTACCAGATTAATTCCTGGAGGTAAAGACGACCGGGTGCAGCGCTAATAATTCTACCCCACCAACTGCCAAGGTTACGGATAGCAGAATCCTTTGCCTTCCACCCCTCACATGGTCTTCATGCCCTGTGCGGAGATGACTGCTTTTTTTTAAATGTACAAAAGCAAGATTGTAATTGATATAAAATGCGCGTAAAGTTATGTATTATAGGCTTATGCCTAAATAAATGTAATCTCTGAACAAGTAGGTTAGGTTAGGTTACAAGGGAGAGGTCACTGCATGTTCTTGCACTGCGACCAATTGGATCTATTGTGCTTCTGTCGTAGGGAGAGCGTGAAACCCGTTGAAGGCGCATGGCCTGCTCCGGCTGAATAAAACCAATAGGTTGTTCTTGGCTTTACATCTCCATCCTACGAACGAATCTCCATCAACAGCGTCTTATGACCCCGTCCCATATGAATACTCTGGAGAGATTTGGAAATGAAACCAGGATTTTGGCACGCATTCTAGTGATTAGGAATTTTATACCGCCCCTCTCCTATACTGCCCTGATGATGAAATTTATTTTCCACCAACGGGACTCAAACCGGACAATCACGATGTTGCACCACCCATCCTTTTTCCTTCCAATAAACTTAACTAGCTTCCTACCAGGAAGTACCTGGAACACGCATAAGAAAAACAAACGTAGCAGATATACGCACATAGGAAACACGGGAGGGGATGGGTACCTTTTGTGGACTCGACCAGAGCGAACAGAATAAACAGTCCGGAGTTGAACTCGCATCACCTAACTTTAAACTTTTAACTACAGTAACAAATGAAATAAGGGTTAAAATGATAAAAACAGGAAAGATGTACGAAGCTCAAAATAACAGGAAAGTAAAAAGGTTGGATACGGTACTCACGTACCTTACTCACGTACGTACAAGTCTTGGGCAGATAGAAATCTAAACATGCCATAGCAACACAGGTGTTGGTGGAATAAACAATTTCAATTGAATGGACCTTATATCGGGCTTCCATATACCATCTCGGTTAAATATTCTTTCATGAATATATGAGTTCGCAGCTCATTTTTTGAATGGGCTCAAAAGTTATACACCACGCAGAAGAAAGGAAAACATTGTTAAACCAACACAATGTCATACAGTAATATAAAATCAAAGATACCAATAGGTAAAGCTGATGACATGGAAGGACCCAGAGGCAACTGAGGAAAGGGAGTGGTACCCGCAGATCTCATATAACATCAAGAGCCGCCTAACCCTCGAAGGAACCAAAATAAACATGACAAGTTACTATTTTATGAATGATTGGTACCGGAATTTTGTCCCATGTTTTTTTTTTGCGTGCCAGTATATCTACCGACGCGTGGCTGATGTAACTGAGCCCCTTCAGGTACCCGCCGGACTAAGCCAGGTTAGACCTGCAAGTTCGGGCTCAGGCGGCCAACGCTCTACTGCCTGAGCTGCTCAGCCCGGCTATTCTTCTTCTTTTGCCACATTTCCCCACTGGATTTGTCTATGTTTTACGGTTAGATGCCCTTCATGACGCCAACCCTTTGTGGAGGGATGTAATGACTATTGCGTGTTTCTGTGGTGTTTGGTAGTGTGATGTGTTGTGCTGTGTGAATATGAAGAGGAGAGGTTTGGGACAAACACAAAAATCCAATTCCCGAGCCAGAAGAATTAATCAGACGGGCTTAAAATCCCCGAAGCGGCCGGGAACCGAATCCGGGAGCCTCTGAAGCGAAGACCTCAACACTGACCATTCAGCCAAGGCGTACTCATCCCGGCCATTATTATTATTATTATTATTATTATTATTATTATTATTATTATTATTATTATTATTATTATTATTATTATTACCTGCGAAATTGGTTATGAATGTGTGTGACCAGTGGTGGTAGATTTAAGGGCATTACCCACTTTCAGGGCAGAATTCCGGCACTACGCCGTCTCTTAAGACCGACAGTAGTGGAAGATACGTTAAGCAGATTGCATAGATGCTGGACTAGGTGAGTTGTGAAGACGACTATTCACATTCACTGTGCGTTAAGCATTCTACAAAATTACTGCACGTTCCGGAGCAGGTCTTTGCGATAACTGGTCACCAAGGTTGGATAGATGACTGTAACTCCATTTACAGTTACGTTCCTTGGAGGACACTTTCTGCGGCCTTTGGATGCCATATCGTAGAGAGGGAACTAGGTTACTCGTCGAGAACGTGGACAAGCTTGTGCCTTTTCATTTCTCGCACATTATCACCTCGTCATGACCATACTGGCAGCCACAGGTCTGATAATTCGAATACGCTGGGAAATGGAAAGATGAACTGAGGAGTACAATGTCGTTCGTTGACCATCCTGTGCTTGGCCTTTGCTGGTAACTTTCCAATCACTCTTGGTAATTCAGAGATATTCCATTATGTCCCCGTACAGGCCTACTTTGCAAAACCCTGACCCCACATCCGAGAACGAATTGGGTGCTGGAAAAACGCCTAAAAATTATTTTCGTATTATAGGGCACGTAGGGCTCATGACTGAGTTGTTACAAAATCCCTATACTTAATCCTCTGTTGATCGTGGATTGAGCGCCACGTTCATCTTTGTTTTCAAATATCTGTAGATTTGCGAGTTGTTTGACTAGGAAGACGAATACTTTTCCACCTCCCGTTTGCAGTATTGTATTCACTTACACCATGGTTAAGCATCAACTGTGGTACAGTAACTTTCAGATAGCCGCTTTCAATGTTGTGTACAACACATGAGCTCCGCTCTTACGCGCGACCAACCGTGTTCTTAACACGAATGTGACCTACGATTGGTGAAGAATAAAATATAGTAATGATGACGACAACGGTCTATCACCGTAGTGTGATGATTACGCTATGAGCTACCGTTGTCGGAGTCTCGGGTTCGATTACCGGTACTGCCAAAAATTTAAAATTGGGAGGAGGGCTTATCAGCCCTGGTTAAGAATGTACGTCGAACACACTTCCATTGGGGGTGCGTTTGAAGAGAGTTGCACTACCTCGGGACGGGGTCACAAGTTTACTTTTTTGTTTATTTACAATCTGCCTTACGTCGCAACGACACAGACAGGTCTTAAGGCATCAATGCGATAAGAAAGGGCTAGGAGGTGGAAAGACAGGGTCGTGTCCTTAATTAATTTACAGTGCCAGAATTTATGGTGTGAAAATGGGAAACAGCCGAAAACCATCTTGAGGGCCACGGACAGTGGGGTTCGTACCAACTACCTCCCTAATGCAAGCTCACAGCTGCGCGCCCCTAACGGCACGATCAACTGGCTCAGTGGTACAACGGATACATTAACAACACTCAAAATATTTGTCGAAAGACAAGCAAGGAAGCTTTTAGTGATTTTGATACCGAGATCATAGCGAGACGACCTCCAGTTTTACGTGGAATTCGTGCCACAGGGAACGTGAATTTTCACTTCAAAACCCCACATGCATTGGCCGAGAATCCAGACGCGGTCGCCTTGATGAGAAGCCAGTGACTATGTGACACGGGTATCACTCTGTTCTTGCGGAAAGTAAGATGTCTAGGTTTAGACGTCTTTGTTCAGGAATACGAATTAAGGTAATGACAGTCTTCCACTTTGTAATGTTCCAAACTTTAGTTTTGACAATCTTTGTACTTACCCGGGGAAGCTACAGTTCAAGCCCAACACTACTTATTCTTTCAGTTCTGAATTAGCTCCCTGCATGTTATATCACATGCTGTGTGAGAACATATCCTCAACTTTCAATTACGTTCATAGTACGTGTCAGACACGTTTAATAATATTTTGATTTTAAACACCTATTGAAACACCCATTGTTCGACGTATGGATAAGCGTATTTTAACGTTTCTTGACGCTGTATGGAGTAAGACGATCGCAGAAGTCATTGCCCTGTTCATGCAGTCTTATGATTTTTTTTCTTAATTCTTCATCATTTCATCTTTTAAATGATGAAAGATGGATTATGTTATATATTAACTAATTTTTTCGTCAGAAGTAGGTGTTAATTACTATAAATTCTGACAACTTGGTCAATCGAAGGGTCTGATACAAAAATGAGGTGGCTCCACTTTTTAGTGAAATTTATGTACGAAGGTCGATCAAATATAAACGGAATTTTGGTTTCGGAACATCAACATTTTGTAGGACTGGCCTCGCGCTTCTGCTATGCTTAGGAGTGACCGTTAGAAGTGGGGAGAGCGTGCTGTTAGATATTTCCCGCCGTTTTGTCAGTAACGCTCACGATGTCGGAGCTACAGGTGCACTCCTCCACTGCGCAACGCATAATTATAAAATTTCTTGCTCGTGAAGGAGTTACAGCGGCGGAAATTTGCCAGAGATTGACTGCACAGTTCGGTGATCAAACGTTGTCAAGGACGCGTGTGTGTAAGGAGTGGCGGAGGAAAGGGGAGGCAGCACTTGTAAAAGCCAAGACTCGACTGTCAGCTGGCAAGGTTCTTGCAACCGGTTTTTTCGATCGGCGAGGCATTTTGCTGTTTTTTTTTTTTTTTTTTTTTTTTTTTTTTTTTCATGAGCGACGCACAATCAATGCTGCTTACTACTGCGAACTGTTGAACAAGGCGCGGGTTGCATGTCGCCGCTAAAGACGAGACGAACCGATTCGACAATGCGCGGCCCCATACTGCAGCTCTAACTGTCTCCAAGCTGCAGGAAATGCACTGGACTACAGTCGATCATCCTCCTTACAGACCGGACATATCGCCCTGGGATTTCAATTTTTTCGGACCGCTTAAAGAAGCTTTAGGAGGGCAACGATTTACAGATGATGAGAGTGTAGAAGACTTCATGCGCAGCTGGCTGGTGACACGACCCCCCCCCCCTCGTATTATTAGTTTCGTACAGTATTAAAATCGTCGGATCGTTCGGTGAAAAAGTGGTGACGCTTCGATCGTTAGTGCGTTGCAGTATAGTGGGAGCTCTCCTACTGTTTGATTTTGTGCAAAATAAGAACATAGCTCCTAGAGCTACCTTGTTTGTGCTGCAAACAAAGTATCGAGTTCTCCTGTAATACTCAGATATGACTTTGAGTTGTCCTTTCTACAGTGCCCTTAGTTCTTGAGAAGACAAAGATGACTACGTATTGTGATTAAAGAACGAGTTTATATGTGACCTACCGAGCAAGAGGCTACATTGTCTGGGTCACGTAGCTATCAGCTTGCTTTCGGGAGATATTTGGTTCAAAACCTACTGTCGGCAGCCCTGAAGATGGTTTTCCATTTTCACAACAGGCAAAATCTGGGGCTGTACATTAATTATGGCTAAGGTGGCTTACATGTCACTCCTATCCCTATCCCATCGTCGCCATATTACCTACCTGAGTTGGTACGACATAAAGCTAATTGTAAAAAAGAAGTATGTGTGTGACTTTCCGTTTGAGGTATATATCATTACTGTATATGACACAACTATGCTAAATATATTCTGTTTCTTTTCCCTTGCTGCTCTATATACTATAAGCAGGATAAATAGTGAAATTCCTGAAAACTGTATTTAAAAAAAATGTAGCTAAATTCTAGCCCATTTCAATGCAAAAGGTGAGGAAAGGAGCAGCTCAAACTTTTGTTCGCATTTTGAACGTATAAATGTATGATCGTGTTAAATTAATATAGGCTGTAATAATATGTTTATTTAAGTAGTATTTACTAAGTTATAGAAAAGAAAACACGTTCAGTTAACATTAAATTTTCTGGAAAAGTTCTTGTTTTTCCCCCACAAGTTTATATAAATAGAGCCACCCAAGTTTTACACTGGGCCTTCATTTATTGCTGTTCTTAATTTGCCTTATGTCACATGATGTTCACCCTGCCTTTCACAATACTGCTTCGAACTGGTCTATCAATCATTTTCCACTGCCATTACAATTTTTTCTTAATACAGTGACGCTGTACGTATGAAACATCAGCAGTCGGACCCCCTGACGCGATAAAATACTGATGCGAAACACTAAATGAAAAATGCACAGATAATCTTTAATACGGAAAACTAACCTACTCAGTCCCCTCTACCATTACTAGGAGATTGTAATGCGAATTTTCAAACACCCTGCATGCACTGCGGGTCAGTGTTTGCCTGTATTCCTCGCTGTTGACGACGCAGCTATGGAGTAATAATGACGAATACACTCAAGAACCTTGAATTTATATAATTATTATATTCCACGATTGCCTTTGTATTGGCAGTAAAGCTACGGATTTTATTATTATTATTATTATTATTATTATTATTATTATTATTATTATTATTATTATTATTATTATTATTATTATTAGTTATCTGTGTTAAAAATTTAAAAAAAACATAATGACGTTTTCTCATTTCGATCATGTCACTAAAACTTTTCAGGTATTAGTCTCATTTTTGTCAAATATTACGTTTTCATCAGGATTCAATATAATTAGTTTCTTAATCACACAAATGGACGTTTCACGATAGTATTGATTTAATATTCGCATCAAACCTAAGGTGGTCAACCTCGTTTGAAAACCATTTACAGTAATGTTGTTATTTCGTCGAGTCTTTTGGTCATCGCTACCTGCTCATGTTTGTACAGTATAATTTACATTATAATAATGCCCATAGTAATGTGTAATAGTAATTGTATGATCGTAAGACCTGATTAGATGGCCTAGGTTGGCGGAAATTCTTAGGAGAGACTACTCCCAGATTAGCGGCCATGAAAACTATCTCCAAATGGTCCAGCCTACTAGTATTATCGCAGACAGGCACCACAACGTATGGAAAAATTACACAGTACAATATATATATATATATGTATTGTATGGAGATTTTACTCCTCAAATTGGCAAAGAACGTTGTCATCGATCTATAGCAGGTAAATTCCCTGCTCATCGAAGAACAAAATGCTAATGGAGAAAGACTCATTAGTCTATGCAGAGAACAAAATATAGTTCTAAAATCTGTATTCATTAAAAAACTTCCTAGAAAACAAACTACATGGGTACCAAAAATCCAATCTGTGGTGAGAAAGAACTGACAATGTTGGCATAAGTAGACTGTCTGCACCGGAGATACTTAATGTAAAGGTTGCTAAGAGTGCCAGTTTGGGTTCAGACCGCTATCTATCAATCATTAAATTCAAAATTAAACCAATAAGTAGAAAAAAGAATCAACATCAACCTAAAAAGTTTGACGTACAAAAACTAGGCAAAATAAGTAGTTTCAACATATTCTTGGAAAAAAGGACACCTAGAACATGGGTACAACTTCAGAAGGACATTTCACAGACAGCAGAAGAAACTATTCTTCTTAAAAAAGAAAAGAAAACATCCTTGATGGAATGATGAGTGTGATCAATTAATTCTAAAAAAACAACGATCTGGAAACACATGGAATACAAACAAAAATGATCAAAATAAAAGGAACTTCACAGAAGCCAGGGATATTTCTATCAAAAGGCCTCAAAAAGATCAAAATACAACCTACGAAAAATCAGCTAACAGCAATGGAATTGGACTTCAAACAGAAGAACTCAAGAGACTTTTACAAAGCATTTAAAACAACGCAAGGAAATACACACCACCGAGTTTACATTTCAGAGATCCAAAAATACAGAAAATCGGTTAAAATAACACAGAAAATTGTAGGATACGTGCACAATACTTCGAAGAACTATATAACAACGATACACCAGAAGAGAACTTTAATTTTGATAATACAACCAGACTCAAAACCACCAACAAAAGAGGAAATAAAAGAAATTACCAAGGAACTTAAAAACAATAAAGCACCTGGGGAAAATAATATAGTTGCTGAATTGAGGAAAAACTTTAGTGACAATATGATACAATGTTTAACAAAAATCATCGAAGTAATCTGGACAACAGGCACTTTACCAGCAGAATGGACATCAACATTAACGCATGCACTACACAAAAGGGGAATAATAATAATGTTATTTGCTTTACGTCCCACTAACTACTTTTACGGTCTTCGGAGACGCCAAGGTGCCGGAATTTAGTTCCGCAGGAGTTCTTTTACGTGCCAGTAAATCTACCGACACGAGGCTGTCGTATTTGAGCACCTTCAAATACCACTGGCCTGAGCCAGGATCGAACCTGGCAAGTTGGGGTTAGAAGGCAAGCGCCTTAACTGTCTGAGCCACTCAGCCCGGCAAAAAAGGGGAATAAATCAGTAACAAATATAGGGGAATTTCCCTGTTACTAATTACATATAAGATTTTGTCCAATGCACTCTTAAAAAGAGCTGAAGAAATACTAGACCCACAAGGAGGAGAGTATCAAGCAGGATTTAGAAAGGTAAGGTCATGTTCAGAACAAATTTTAACTCTAAAGAACACAATAGGTATGAGGAAGATCAGAAACTAAATTTGTAATAACTTTTGTAGACTTTGAAAAAGACCTATGATTGAATTGATAGAAATACTTTATTTTATATTTTAAAGGAATTTGGACTTGATAACAAAACAATTGAAATAATTAAAGCAACATTAACAAACGACAACATCCAAAGTAAAATTTTTGGGAGAGCTCTCCAAACCATTTGAAATAAGATCAGGTGTACGACAGGGAGGTGTCTTGTCACTCTACTCATCGATTGTGCTTTAGAGAAGGTAGTTCTAGAATGAAAAAAAAAAAGCCATCAATACTAAAGTACCTACTCAACTAGGCAGAAATCTAAATAAAATCGTTACTAGATTGTTAAGCTTTTGCAGATGACATGGTGTTAGTTACAGACTCATTAGATATCGCTCAAGAACAAATACGAGAATTACAGAAACAAGCTGCCAAAATTGGATTGTAAATATCATTTGAAAAACACAGTTCATGAAAAACATCATTAATGCCCCTCAAAATAACACAATTAAGAATAACATAATATCTCGGACAAACTGCTTGGGAGAATGGATAACAAACAACACAAAAGAAAAGGTAGCTATTGATATAAGAGTAAAGAAAAAATGGAAAGGATGTTTCATATGACAAAAATATAAACAATAAGAAATCTCTATCCTGAACTTGAAATTAAGACATTATCAAACAGTGGCTCGGCCAAAAATTTTATATGCAGCAGAAACTCTTAAACTCACAAAAATTGGGGATCTTGAAAAATTCGAAAAAGTGTAAAGAAGAATTTTGAGAAAAGTACTGGGACCTATAAGGAACAACAATGCCGAATTTAGACTACAATCAAAGAGAGAGAGCTATATTTAAAAGTTGAAAAACTGACAACTGTAATGAGGAAAAGGAGACCAGTTTTTGGACACATATTTTAGAATGAATAACAATAGATTAACTAAACAGATCTTCAGCCTATTGAACAATTAAAAATCCAAGCCAACGTGGTTCATTGAATTTGAAAAGGATATGTAAAACGCTGGAATTAAAATAGAAGTAACACGAAAGGAAGGATTTCAGGAGAGAAAGAAATTAACAACTGGATAAAAATTAGCTCAAGAGGAAAAGGAACAACATTCTCAGAAAATGAAGGAAGATTGGAAGCGAATAAAGTTAAATGCAGATAAAAGTATGAAAGAATATGAAAACGAGATCTAATTTATGAAAAATTGTAAAATGCGACACGTTTTTTAAGATATGTATGTCAAGCAGAAAATTGTGAAAAAGGAAGCAAATTGCGATGAGGAGAAAGTTCCTGGAAGAGATCATAAGGGATGGATAAATTAGGTTTGTACAGGATGAAGCCTCACGTGACTCACGCGGCAGCAGTATTAGGTTGATGACAAACAGTAATTCATGGAAGAGCATGTATAACTCAGAAACTATTTCCGTACTGACATACTCATTCCTCATGCTACTTCATACTACTAAGTTTGCTTTCACCGTTTAGCGTCTGAGGAGTGTTGAACAAGCACTTACGGCTTATTAGCAACTATGGAAATGTTTACCGTAATACTTTACATAAAAAAGAGATCCTTTTACTTCCTCTAACAATATATTTTAGTGACTACTTCCGTACGTTTTCGAAAGTATCTGCCATACAACAGGCTCTATTGTCTATCTCGTACAGCTGTCTACTGTCTTCAAGAAATAGGATTTCGGATAATTTCATATTAGAATTTTCTGCTGTCAGATCGTGTAGTGAACAATGAGTGCATGTCGTACTGTTACTCAATACAAAGTTAAAATGGTACAGAATAATCAAGAACCACTTTTAGGCCGAGGAATTGATCTTACGTTTGAGTTACGTAGCATTCCGTCCTGTTTACTGTACGTACTCAGCAGGCGGATGCTCTGTTCTCTAGTGTTCTAAAAACATTCTATTCTTTCTTTTATTGTAATATCTTTAGAAGGGACTTCCTTAACTAATCTCATGTAGAATACGTTTAGTGAGGTATTTCGTAGATCGTGTTAGATCTGACCCAGATAATTGTAATTAATAAGTCACTTAATACATGCTCTTAAGGCTACCGTTAAACAATAAATAAATTGTTTACGCTACGTAGAATTTCTTGATAACATCAAGTTTCCACTCACACTGAGGAAAATATGATTAAGTGAATACTTCACAAGGATAGACCCTGGAGTAGCACAGATCCATATCTGGTGAGACATAATGTTTACAATGTATTATATTTTCTGGTAAGGGGGAGAGCAGATATGTTAATTTCATCGATTTACGTCAGCCCGACCTTTGACTTTGGCAATGGAAAGTGACTGATGTATGAACGCTAGCTATACCATTCCTTCCACAGTCAGTCTTTGTGATGAATGGTGTAAAGATGGTGTTGTTTGTAGAGTTACTTGGCCTGTGTATTTCGGTAGGCTTGATAAACTGATATGTAATAGCTTCTTCTGATTTGGAAAGGAAAGCAACTGGAAAGCTTGTCATTGGAATGCAGCACTCCGTGTTTATGTACGTCAAGTGAAGATCGGGGATACAGCAGGCCTTTAGGCTGAGGACTCAGTGTATATACACTACACGCCGTGGAAAGAGAGCTCACTGACATGGTGTCTATATTTGCAGCACTTTGGAGAATAACTCCAAATCCAGGATGACATTCTGTAAAGGAAAATAAGGTCCTAGTAAGAGCAGACGTTCTCTGATATGCACTTTTCACCTTAGTCAAATACACAATGTGCAGCAAGCAGAGTGATTGGTTTGATTATAAATCTCCAGTTCATCCACTCTTAATCATTGCAGTTGTTCGTCATCACGTAACAGATAATATGTAACATTGCACAGCATCGTACACTGTGGCGCTAGGTGTTTGGAATCACTTTAAGTACGATAGATTAGTGGCGTCAGGAAGTCGTGATTATCTCTGTCGTAGCTTAGCAGTATTCATTCTCATAGTAGTTCATAATATTACAAAAACATGCGTTATTAATTCAGTATATCGTAACCGAATCTGTGGCGTAGTATGCTGGACGCTGGTCCTCTCAGCTGAGGTTTGCTGGATTGAATCTTGGTGTAGTCGGTTGGAATTTAATAGCTCTTCAATACAAGAAACTCGATGCTATTTCTACGGTAAAATTAAGGTGCTCCAAGGTACCTTAAAACAATGAAACATAAAAGAAAGCTCAACAGATAGCAGAATAACAAACATTACAGGATTTAATCAATCAATCAATACCGATCTGCATTTAGGGCAGTCGCCCAGGTGGCAGATTCCCTATCTGTTGCTTTCCTAGCCTTTTCCTAAATGATTTCAAAGAAATTGGAAATTTATTGAACATCTCCCTTGGTAAGTTATTCCAATCCCTAACTCCCCTTCCTATAAATGAATATTTGCCCCAGTTTGTCCTCTTGAATTCCAACTTTATCTTCATATTGTGATCTTTCCTACTTTTATAAACGCCATTCAAACTTATTCGTCTACTAATGTCATTCCACGCCATCTCTCCGCTGACAGCCCGGAACATACCACTTAGTCGAACAGCTCTTCTTCTTTATCTCAATTCTTCCCAACCCAAACATTGCAACATTTTTGTAACGCTACTCTTTTGTCGGAAATCACCCAGAACAAATCGAGCTGCTTTTCTTTGGCTTTTTTCCAGTTCTTGAATCAGGTAATCCTGGTGAGGGTCCCATACACTGGAACCATACTCTAGTTGGGGTCTTACCAGAGACTTATATGCCCTCTCCTTTACATCCTTACTACAACCCCTAAACACCCTCATAACCATGTGCAGAGATCTGTACCCTTTATTTACAATCCCATTTATGTGATTACCCCAATGGAGATCTTTCCTTATATTAACACCTAGATACTTACAATGATCCCCAAAAGGAACTTTCACCCCATCAACGCAGTAATTAAAACTGAGAGGACTTTTCCTATTTGTGAAACTCACAACCTGACTTTTAACCCCGTTTATCAACATACCATTGCCTGCTGTCCATCTCACAACATTTTCGAGGTCACGTTGCAGTTGCTCACAATCTTGTAACTTATTTATCACTCTATAGAGAATAACATCATCCGCAAAAAGCCTTACCTCCGATTCCACTCCTTTACTCATATCATTTATATATATAAGAAAACATAAAGGTCCGATAATAGTGCCTTGAGGAATTCCCCTCTTAATTATTACAGGGTCAGATAAAACTTCAACTACTCTAATTCTCTGAGATCTATTTTCTAGAAATATAGCAACTCATTCAGTCACTCTTTTGTCTAGTCCAATTGCACTCATTTTTGCCAGTAGTCTCCCATGATCCACCCTATCAAATGCTTTAGACATGTCAATCGCGATACAGTCCATTTGACCTCCAGAATCCAAGATATCTGCTATATCTTGCTGGAATCCTACAAGTTGAGCTTCAGTGGAATAACCTTTTCTAAAACCGAATTGCCTTCTATCGAACCAGTTATTAATTTCACAAACATGTCTAATATAATCAGAAAGAATGCCTTCCCAAAGCTTACATACAATGCATGTCAAACTTACTGGCCTGTAATTTTCAGCTTTATGTCTATCACCCTTTCCTTTATACACAGGGGCTACTATAGCAACTCTCCATTCATCTGGTATAGCTCCTCCGACCAAACAATAATCAAATAAGTACTTCAGATATGGTACTATATCCCAACCCATTGTCTTTAGTATATCCCCAGAAATATGATCAATTCCAGCCGCTTTTCTAGTTTTCAACTTTTGTATCTTATTGTAAATGTCATTGTTATCATATGTAAATTTTATTACTTCTTTGGCCTTAGTCTCCTCCTCTATCTTGACATTATCTTTGTAACCAACAATCTTTACATACTGCTGACTGAATACTTCTGCCTTTTGAAGATCCTCACATACACACTCCCCTTGTTGATTAATTATTCCTGGAATGTCCTTCTTGGAACCTGTTTCTGCCTTAAAATACCTATACATACCCTTCCATTTTTCACTAAAATTCGTATGACTGCCAATTATGCTTACCATCATGTTATCCTTAGCTGCCTTCTTTGCTAGATTCAATTTTCTAGTACGTTCCTTCAATTTCTCCTTACTTCCACAGCCATTTCTAACTCTATTTCTTTCCAGTCTGCACCTCCTTCTTAGTCTCTTTATTTCTCTATTATAATAAGGTGGGTCTTTAAGTAAGCACAAAGTATAATCGACTGTATATTTATAAAGGAAGTAAATAAAATCATTTTTCTGTATGTGCTTTTTGAGTATTGACCTGATAATTGATGTTTACGCCGTACGGTACCAATAATTATCTATGACAGGATGATTAATTTTTGTTTGTATTGTCTGTCTGTTTGTCTGTTGCAGCATAACGGGAAAATGGATCGTGAATATTCGTGAAAATTTAAGTTCAGTTTAAGGACGACTGGAATCTTAGCTATAAGTTCTTCAAAGTATTTCAACAGGAGGGTGCCTTAAATGTAAAACTCGATGTACACATCTTAGGTCAGCCAGAAAGGCTAGGATATAAAAGGCCAAGGTCAGGGCCACTCTAGTAGTGTAAATTGCTGCCTGGGAGACTGATTACCTCGGATCGAGTAGGGGTATTTCAGTCTCCTTGACAAAGAATACTGCAATGTATTCGAAACGTCGGCAAACTGTACGTAATGTACATACAACTACAACACAGTTCAACTCGGAAATTAAACTAAATAACTCGATGTACATTTGTTTTAGTTGTTTACAGGAAAAATGCTCATGGCAGAATGACAAAATTCATTTCGAACATTACTTTAAAATTTTCTGTTCTATACTTTTTTTACGATAGGAGAAAAATAGGGCTGTTGAATGAGAGTTTGAATAGAAGAACGGAGAAAAAACATTCTATGGAGAGTTGTTATGGAGATCACCTCGGTACGATTTTAAGTGCTTTGTACATCTCGCTGCACTTTATGAACATTGCCCTGATACTCATTTTTTATACGAGAAGAAAGAGATCATGTCCGCCTCTGTGGTGTAGTGGTTAGTGTGATTAGGCCCGGGTTCGATTCCCGGTTCCGCCACGAAATTTGAAAAGTGGTACGAGGGCTGGAACGGGATTCACTCAGCCTCGGGAGGTCAGCTGAGTAGAGGTGGGTTCGATTCCTTCCTCAGCCATCCTGGAAGTGGTTTTCCGTGGTTTCCCTCTTCTCCTCCAGGCAAATTTCGGGATGGTACCTAACTCAAGGCCACGGCCGCTTCCTTCCCTCTTCCTTGTCTATCCCTTCCAATCTTTACATCCCCCACCTAGGCCCCTGTTCAGCATAGCAGGTGAGGCCGCCTGGACGAGGTACTGGTCATGTTCCCCAGTTGTATCGCCAGACTCAATGTCTCACGCTCCAGGACAATGCCCTTGAGACGGTAGAGGTTGGATTCCTCGCTGAGTCCGACGGAAAAACCAACCCTGGAGGGTAAACATATTAAGAAAGAAAGAAAGAAGGAAAGAAAGAGATCAAATCAGGTGCATCAATAATGAGGAAATGAAAGGAGACGAAACAGAAAAGGGCCACAGATAGCCAGGGAATGAGTACGCGACAACAAGCCGCTGATAAGGAGAAGCATGCCTCAGAATCTTAGGGAAAACATGAGATCTCGACAGAAATGTAATCATATACATGCTAACGCCGCGTACAACATCTAGCTGTTTAATTGTACTGAAACGCGTATTTATTTACACTAAATTTCACTTGTAACATATAAGGTTTTATTTTTCAAAGCATCAGAGGACCGCTAATACAGAATATGAATGTGTACAGCCAAGTGTGATTTATCAGGGAAGGGAAGTTATTTACTTGAGGTGGATTTCTCTACATTTCGTTTAAATTATTTGTCTATTCATGAACCACAATATATAACCACACTGAGCACTTCTAACTTGTATTAACTGTCCGCCTCTGTCGCGTAACGGTTAGTGTTATGAGCTGCCGTCCTCTGGGGCTGGTACTACCAGAAATTTAATGATGACAGGAGGGTTGGTATGTGGTTAAAATGGTACGTGTAGCTCACGTCCATTGCGGGTGTTCCTGAAAACAGCTACACCACCTTGGGACGATACGAGTTAACTTTTTACCAACAGACGACGAACGTAAGATTTTACGGTGAAATATAACAAACGAGTGGCAAATTCAGCAATATACGTAACAACTGTCTAAATAGTCCATCTCTGTGGTGTAGTGGTTAGTGTGATTAGCTGCTACCTTCGGAGGCCCGCGTACGATTCCCGGCTCTGTCACGAAATTTGAAAAGTGGTACGAGGGCTTAAACGGGATCCACTCAGCCTCGTGAGGTCAACTGAGTGGAGGTGTGTTCGATTCCCACCTCAGACATCCTGGAAGTGGTTTTCCGTGGTTTCCCACTTCTCCTCCAGGCAAATGCCGGGATGGTTGGTACCTTACCTAAGGCCACGGTCGCTTCTTTCCCTCTTGCTTGTCTATCCCTTCCAATATTCCCCCACCCCCCGACGCAAGGTCCCTGTTCAGCTTAACAGGTGAGACCGCCTGGACGAGTTACTGGTCATTCTCCCCAGTTGTATCCCCCGACCCAGAGTATGAAGCTGCAGAACAGTGCCCTTGAGGCGGTAGAGATAGGATCCCTCGCAGAGTCCACTGGAAAAACCGACCCTGGAGGGTAAACAGATAAAGGAGAATAATAATAATAATAATAATAATAACAATAATAATAAGAAGAAGAAGAAGAAGAAGAAGAAGAAGAAGAAGAACTGTCTAATTAGAGATACACGAGAATCTCGGTGTTCGGTGGTGAAAATGGTTGAACATAAAATATTTTAAAAATAACATCCATTTATTTAGGAGTTTATACACCCTCTCCCTTTGCTCGTCAATATATCAAGCCTTCAATTAATTTGGTTACAGAGGGTTGAGAAAAAGGTTTGAAAGGATCATTCGGTTATTATATACTGAGTGTGAAGAACGTGAAGAACATGGTGAAACTGGTGGAGTGCGAAAGGTTATGGGAAGAGAACAGTGAACTTCCATCTTACGACTGAAAATGTAATGTAAAATTCTGTGACAGAAGCTCATGTCAGCTGCCTGTCGTTTACTGTATACTCACTTCCTGACACAATAAGTGATTGGCAAAAATTTTAAATCCCCGAGGACAAGTATGATCGAAAAGAAAGGAACATTTTATCATAAACATTTTTGGTAAATTAATACGCAAATGTTTAACTACATTTTACCAACAAGATGGCGCAATTCTAGTATTGTCGAACGAGTTTAAAATATAACGCTCTAAACGTTCCTTGTTTCTTCCCTAACACAACACGCTAGAACGCTTGGCTTAGTAGTTCAGACGGTGGAGCGCTGACCGCCTGAGCTCAGGCTGGCAGTTTCCATCCTGGCTCAGTCCGATGGTATTTGAAGGTGCTCAGATACGTCAATCTCGTGTCGGTAGATTTACTGGCACGTAAAATAACTGATGAGGTACAAATTTCTAGCACCTCGGTGTCTACGAATACCGTAAAAATAGTTGGTAGGACGTAAAACTAATAATATACGGTAGGACTACGCAAGTTTATTGGCGATGTGTGTTTTGGACAATTAAATAACACTTTAAGGAATAAGACAAGGCATATTATATTACAAAAGATCATAGCACGGGACAAGTGATACAAAGTTTGAAGCTGATGCTTTCGGCTGAGGTGCTTTCCCACCTCAGACATCCTGGAAGTGGTTTTCCGTGGTTTCCCACTTCTCCTCCAGGCAAATGCCGGGATGGTTGGTACCTTACCTAAGGCCACGGTCGCTTCCTTCACTCTTCCTTGTCTATCCCTTCCAATCTCCCCCCCCCCCCTCGCAAGGTCCCTGTTCAGCATAACAGGTGAGACCGCCTGGACGAGTTACTGGCCATTCTCCCCAGTTGTATCCCCCGACCCAGAGTATGAAGCTCCAGAATAGTGCCCTTGAGGCGGTAGAGATAAGATCCCTCGCAGTGTCCAAGGGATAAAACTTTCTTTTACTTACAATATAATTGCAGTTACATTACATAATACTCAGAAGGCATATAATAGAAATGGTCTTTTTTTTTAAATAGTCTGCCTTTTCTTTCACTCACGATGTCAGGTCTCCATTCAGATTTGCCGCACACTACAAGTTTCTACAACTGCACGTTCATTAGGCACAGAAATTAAATAAGGATTATTGTTTGTTTACATCTGGAACGTGATGATGAAGTTACACCACTGTGCAGTTATTCTTACACCATCTCTGTTTCTCAATGTTAGGTTATTATGCTGCAATAGTAGCGTCCTCGGTCAAATACCTCGTAATAATGGAGACGGCAGGAATTCCTTAGAGTACTCAACTGGTTTCCTTCTCTAAATGGAACTTATGATGCCATGATAGGCTATGTTTGTGAAGTAACTGAAAGTTAAACATTAAGTACTGAATCATATAGCATTAATATGGCGAACGACGTCAATTTTATGTCAAATCAATCGAGAGGGGTAAGTCGTCTGGCGAGAATAAGAAAAAAATATACAGAAGATTTAGCAATTTTTACCTCTTACTCCATCCCAGGGAAGTCCATAAAGGCTGTAAACTAGGGAATATGGGCGCAACAACTAGCTGAGTCCGGCATTGTAATCACTCGCTTGCGCCATGCTACTTACCTTCCTCTTTCCTGTACGACCTCCCGTGATAATATTTTGTTCTCTTCTAGATTTACGAAGCATATAGAAATTTTTCTTTTCATGTCATTCATTGCCCTTCCCTTTCTTTTGACTATAACTATATTATTCGAATTGTCAGAGTTATTTTTTTATCTCCGGATTAACCTTTAAATGCACAATTTACTATTTCTTTCCAATTTTACGGTTTTTCGTTACGAAATTAATATGTTATAGTCAGGAAAATATTAAAAAATATTTATGTCAAAATAAATCAGTAATATGTAAAATACCCGCGGCTTCACAAGGGACAGCAACTCCTTAATTTCTCACTGATATACAACATTGAGACGAATTTATCTTGGGAGGAAATAGTTCTCCCATATGATTCTCAGAGAGAAGAAGCAAATTTGTTCAATCTTGATAATTTTATAAGTTTTACGTACCGGAATATGCAAAACTGTACGATTACTCTAGCTACTGCAGCACTTCAAAAGTAAATAAACACTTGTAAAGTCGTAAATCAGATATAAAAAGCAAGTAAAGTTTCCTTTCCACATATGCAATGCTGTGCATTCAAGGGTTAAACAAATAATCACCATAACCGCCTAACATACCCGCGCCTTCACAAGGGACAGCAACGCTCGAATTTCTCACTGATATACAACATTGAGACGAATTTTTCTTTGAAGGAAATAGTTCTCCCATATGATTATCACAGAGAAAAGCAGATTTGTTCCATCTTCAAAATTTATGCAGTACCAAAGATCTAAAATTAATTATTTAAAATGGTAAAAGTAAACCGTTATACAAAATAAAGGAGTCAAGGTAAACAGTTCCGCATTTGTTACTAGCTGCATTGCCCTCCGTTGATGAAAGATATGTCCAAATGCTTATTATCTTGCACGAAGTAATTAGCCTCGTTTAATGTTAACTGTTAAAATATAATCTCCAACATTTTTCAGTATAGCCAGATCCTGATCTGATCTCTGATGTAAGGAAGGACATCCTGTCTTAAAATCTCGCCCAAATCACAAACTACTCAAGCTAGGGGAGCTCCAATGACCCCCAGAAATACCTGGGATAAGATAAATAAATATATTTTATGGTTGCGTATCCATGTAGTTCGCCGCGATCTTTTAGTAATCAATTTTAAATATTCTGTACATATCACAATGGTTTCCGAATATTATTATTTCACTTTATTTACTGTCCTTGTGCCTGATCCATAACGGACAACACATCACCTTCCATAAATTAATTTTGTGCTTTTAGTCCTATTGTAATCGACTGCAGTATTATTTTCAGTTTACCAAACCAGACCGACCGTGATCAGCGCAGTGATTTAGCTACTGGTTTTCAGAGAAGACGACCGAGATATGAATCCCAATTGAACCCAAGATGGAATTTTAACCTGAAGAACATGCGATGTTAGGAAGGGCATCGGGCCACAAAAACTCCGGCCATAACGTAAAACGAGCAAGTGGCTATGATGACCCGCATTCTAGGCTGAACCGACAATACTATACAGTGTAAATTAAGAATATAACAAAGAACGGTCGGAGAAAAGTTGTAATGATACTGACCGAAGTAGGATGCGGTGATTATTGTTTTACTAAGGCGAAATACGCGGAATCATTGCAAACTAGCGGTGCCAGTGATTCTTTGTTACATATACAAATAGCAAAGAGTTTAAAGAACGTATTCGATGATAAATGCTACTGGCTTTCCGAGAAAATGACCACGTTATGAATGCCAATTGAACCCCATAAATACCAGCTATTCAAATTTGCGCGCTAGTCGATGAAGATTGATGACTACCTTACACAGCAAGTTTGCTATAAATACGCGCTATACACTTCGTGAGCACTAGTCATCGTCTGGTGTTGACTTTGTGAGGAAGGTATGAGTCAAACATGCTTTTAAGGAGACGAAGAAGGCAGTATCAGCAGGTTACTCCCTTTAAACGTGACCGCGTGATAGGGTTTTCAGAAGATGGATGTTCCTTCCGCGATATTTCAGAAAGACTTTGCAGGGACGTATCCACAGCGCATCGATGTTGGCAACAATGGTCATGGGAAGGCACTGTCTGGAGAAGACCGGAGTCCGGCCACACACGGGCCACTACGGAGAAGGAAGATCGCCGTATGACTGTGTTGGACCGTACTGCACCTGCAGCAGCCATCAGAGCTTCAGTTGGCACCAGAGTGACTCAGCGAACTGTAACAAATCGATTACTTGAGGGGCTGCTCCGAGCCAGACGTCCTGTAGCGTTCATGCCATTTCCGACTTCAGTGATGTCAAGCTTGAGCTCATTGGAGGGCGGAGTGAATATCTGTTGTGTTTTCAGATGAGAATACGTTACATAATAAAATGAATAATCGCATTCTTGAAATTATTCTTCTTTTCCTTTCGTCATCAACCCGCAGGTTGCAATATCGCCAAGTCCTTCTGCTTTCAGCCTTCATTTTGAGAGCGCTATTTGTCAGGCAGCCGGGGTCTTCCGTTTCTTTTTGATGTACTTCAATCTCGGCTTGCCTCTAGTATTCTTAGCCTCAACTTGTCCGTCTATTATAGTTTTAATGAGATCATCGTGTCATAGCAGATGTCCTATCCAAATGGCTCTTCTCGTTTTGATGAATTTCCAAAAGCACGGTGATTCTTCCTCCATTCGGCGCAGTACCTCATCATACGATACCTTGTCCATCCAGGAAATGTTGAGTACCCTGCGAAAACACCACATCTAAAACGTCCTCAGTCTCTTCATTTCTGCCTCTCCAAGTGTCCAAGTCTGGCTTCCATGCAGTATCACGTTCTAGAGAAGAGTTTTACCTGATATTTTCGGAGTTGCGTGTCTATGCTGTTAGAGGTTCAGTTTCTTGTTAAAGATGGTCTTAGCCTGTTACAGATCTAACATACATCCTGTACAATATAATGAGAGCTGCTGAATTTATCTCGAGAGGACCTGGAGCTCGACTCTTTTGGATATTTAGTCAACAACCAAGAAATTAAATTAAGTACTGCTAATGATAAAGAATACAATTTTCAGCACCGAAATACACTGATTTACTTTTCCATTTCAACTATTTGGGTGTGTGATTACATTTTAAAAGATGCTTGAAACAAAATGTGAGTCAATAAAATAGACCAGACAGGCTACAGCGGCCGCCAAGCCTGGCCATATCAGCTGAGGGGAGTTATCTGTATAGATCAACAAAATGATACTTACCTTTATTGAACACTGTACACATGAATTCTACAACTTACCGTAATAGTTTCATATGTCGTTCTTTTCAACCTTGAGGAATTCTACCCGCTTCAATCAGGATTCGTTGTGGAAACTTATGAACGACGTATTTTATATTAATCATACGAAGAACGATGTTTACTTAAAAGAGACGATTTTAAAGTGAGATTATTGTAACTTGAAGAAACAGTGTTTTCCCCCTATATTAAGGCTCTAATTTTATGACTCAGATTTTTTCTAAGCATCTTTCAAAATGTACTCAGCGCATATCATTAATTTCTTTGTAGGACTTAAAAAGCTGTAACTTTACTAGGTCGTTGTCAATGTCTATCAAGTTTATTTTAACTTAAACTGTATGAAGCAGCTGAAGATGTCTCCTAGGATATGAAACATGTACTGCATATTTTTAAATATAATTAATCGCTAAGATTGATTAACAATTGTATAGATTGGGTGGAAATCCTCAAATCTCTCTATATACTGGAACGTCAGAGTCAATGGAGATTGTGTGGTGTGGAATAGTGCACCATCAGTTAACAGGCGTTTTTCGTAGAAGGAACACTAGATTCTCAATCTCCTAACAAATGAACTTCAACAGATGTCAGAAGACGTACCACTGAAGACTAGGAGGAACATGGTATATCAAAATGATGGCACTCCAGCGTGTAGTGCATGATGCACTACAGCTTGTCTTCACTGATTGCTTCCAAATACTTGGATTGGACGAAGGAGACTTATACCTTGGCCCGCCCGTTCACCAGATTTGACCCATTTCGAATTTTTTCTGGGGAAAGCTAAAAGACAATGTTTACATGGATATACCTACTACACCAGACGATATGGAACGACATTTTACTGCTGGCTGTGCTTGATACTTCTGATGAAATGCCAGAACGTGTGCATGTCTTTATGTAGCAGAGTGGAATCTTTTATTGAAGCTGGTGATCACAAGCTTTGAAAGCCAATTCCCTTTCCTCTCCTTCTGAATACAAAGAATTATTCACTTTTATCTTAAGTTAATCCTAACATACGGAGCAAAAAACTGTCGGTATTTAGAATTTCAAACTATTATAGCTTGTAAAGTACTTGTACTCGAATACTGAAGAAATGAAACACCATTGACATTCTAATTTACTCTAGTTTTATAGGCATATGTCATTAGGCATTATTCCTAAAATAAATACACATTATAACAATGAATCAAATGTACAGGCTACAATTATGATACCTTGGTTACGTTTCACTTCTGTGAAACCAGCACATCAATGGCATCTTCCATTTTAGAAATATGTGGAGTGCAAATCTGAGGTGATTCACGCTGTTGATATTGTGGCAGGTCAGCTGTTCCGGATTGTTAGCGGAATATACTACAGCCTGCCTCAGAAATATCACATTTAATATACAGCCTGTCTCAAAAATACTTCGCCATCAGCAAATATAGCCTGTCTCAAAAATTCATCCTCATGTGGCAGATAGATTCTCGACCAGTAAAATCAGAATTAATCATGGGGAAATCTGGTTTGGTAAACTGAAAATAATGTTAATCTCGCGTACTAAATGTACAAATGTGATTTGTCGAAGGATGTGTGCGGCCTTTTATGGATCAGAGACAAGGATATTACATACTGTAAGGTGAATGAATTATATCTGTAAACCTTAAAATTTAAAACTAAATGTACTGATAAATTACTAAAATAGCACTACTATTACATAGAACATAAGAACCCCAGGTATTTTTGGGATTATTGGAGTTGCCCTTGGCTTATTTTGGGATTTGGGCGAGATTTTAAGCCAGGATGTTCATTCTGGTATCGGACTATCAAATCGACGTTACTATATACCAGATTCGATTTTCATTTTTGGCAAGGATTTTAAAGTTCTCTTTTAGACTATCAACCCTATTGACGCTCACCTTAGGCATATGTAGGTGCTATTGCACAATCTACCCGAACCCGTACGGATCTTAAAACTCACCCATAATTATTAGAGCGATATAGATATATTTCTACAACTACTCGATCGAAGGTCCAGTGTAGTGTTTGTAACAACAGGTAGTTGGCTCGAGATCTGAATCCTGTCTGCGCCAAGGTCTGTCACAGAATCTCTGGAAAGTAATTTATTTGGCCTCCCTGAGTACAAGGCTGTGAGATACCATTCCGAAATTTATTTATTTTGATACACAATGAAATCTTACAGAGTACATTTAAAATGTTCCAATTTTGAAAATGAAAGATTATTTTTACTTTACTGTCGAAAGGTTAAGTATCTTCTAATTGTCTGGTACAGCCAAACGCTTGGGACTGGATACATTTTCTATCTTACGGTGTGAAAATCTTTCAACGATCATCGGCAACATTCACATCATACTTGCTACTCTTAAAACTTCCTTAACTGTTACTGAACTATGCGTGATATCTATGTAACCGGCTTTGTTACATAAGCCAAAGACGTATTTCATTTTGTTCACGAGGATGAAAAAATGTTAATGGACTTTTAATGGCTCATACAAACTAAAGAAACTGTTGTAGCACGTTACTTCAATGTTTCTCAGATTAATGCTGATATCGTAATCCTATAGGAATTTTTAGCTACAAATATTAGTTACTGATGTATATCTGACAAGGCCGTAATTACACTATACAGCTCCTTAAATCGTACATTTCTTTCACACTAATTTAATTGTATATTTATTCGTGGTCATGGAGAACAACTAATTAAAAATATACCGTCAACGTATCGTGATTTGGAAATAACGCCCGTATCACTCACCAAAATTATTCACAGTAAGAAAGATAAAATCCTGTAATTTACGCCATACAACGATAGTAGTTTCATATTCCGAACAATTTAAATATATATTTTATACCCTAACCCTAACAATATTACTTTAACTTGCTAGTAACTTAATATGTAAATTGAATAACGCCCCATTATAGGTTTACGTGTTAAAACAAAATATCAACACAGAAATAAAAACGAATTATTGATTTAAAACTAAACGCAAAATAAAGCAAAGCGAAATTATCTTCATGACAGCCATGAAGGCAATTCAAGGAGTGAAAGATAAGGCTTAACATCGACGCTAAATGAGATAGAATGGTTACTCATTTTTGGTGTAGCATTAGTGAACCACAAGAACATGTGCCTCTTTGATGTAAAAAATCTCATTTTTAAATGTTTCGACATCCTGACTGGGAATCGAACACACGTCCTTGCTGGTGAACGTTGGACGCTCTTTACACCTCGGCTAGGCAGACTATCTTGATTTCAAAGTACAGTCCTAAAATCAATACAGTAATATAGAATAACCTGTTTTCGGTGTAACCATATTGTATTTGTTCCTAATTTAATAATGATATTTGGTTAGCATCTCTTCCAAATCCATGGATTTTAGGAGACACAAGGTGTTGGAATTTTGTCCCTTAGCAGATGTTTAATATAGCTTAGCTATTATTATCGAACGAACGAATTAATGCAAAGATATGGCTGCGAATTTCTGTAACATCTACCTTTTTTTAATTAGTTAAGTATCCTAACTACGAATTGGAAAGTGTTGAGGACAAATAGAGCATAGAATGCTTTATTTAGAAATAGTATATAAATCAAAAATATTAGGGATTTCCTTGTCCCGGTGGCGGAGATGAGGAAATTATCTGTTCTGGGAATCGAACTTCGAACCTCCGAGTGGTTCAGTTTTCGTAGTCTAATAATGGAGCATGACTTAACACAGCAGTTAAGCCATTCACTGGGTACTTCACTGGCTTTATGCCTTTACATTGGCTTAGAAATTTAGTGCCACTCCCGATTTCGTCTAAAAGCACTGTTATGGGGCCCGGATGTTTATGCAGTAATAGGTTAGAATGCAAACTTACTGAAGTGAGTAACAAGTAGAGTCTACCTGCACGACGGTAATGTTATGAGGCTTGCATAAACATTAGGGGTTCTAATGGGACGAACATCTGAGCCCTAGATACGGTGTAATCTGTCGGACACGTTCCTTCTCAAGTGGCAAAACCTTTTACTACTGTACAGACACTGACTTACTGAATGAATAAAATGTTTCTTTTAGACTTGAGAGTTAAGGTATACATTTGCTACACGAGGGTATTGGTGGTGTTGTTGCTTCATGCATGAGCTTAGGACTTTGTGATCATCAGCCTCCTGTAGTTGATATGCGCGAATTTCTGTCAGATAAACACTTTGTGATTAATTGGAACTGAGATTAGAAAGGAAGTAGCACTGTTCTATATGACGTTCACCTGCGTATGAAGCGAGAAACTCTGCGAAAAATAAAACTTAGGATGACTTAGAATGGGGTTTTGTTGTAATTCTCATCTTAATTGCATATGGTAAGGTAAGGGTTATTCTGCCCGAAGGCAGGTCCGAACCTCCACAGAGGTGTTCCTGAGCCGGAGTTTACGTGCGGTAGGGTGGCCAGTACCTTTCCGCTCCTCCATTCCCTTACCCCCCACCAACAGCGCGTGGCAACCCATCCAACTCCTGACCACGCCCAATGTTGCTTAACTTCGGAGATCTCACGGGATCCGGTGTTTCAACACGGCTACGGCCGTTGGCTAATTGTATATGAGCTCACAGTAATGCAGAAAACCAGAACCGGGATCAGACTTGAATCTAATAAGTCCTGAGGAAGAATGTATTCCGAAAATAGTTTTAGGGAATTGTACATATATTATTCACCTGTTGCTATTTATTTTTGGATTCAGTATTTTCGCTTCTGTCTCTTTGTATAGGCCAGAGAAAAATGCGGCTTCACTCTAAACTCGGCCCATTCATGGCTGTGGCAATGTGGCAGCTAGTAAGGAAATGGGAATGACATTCGGAGAACAGCTAGTTCATCTGGATGTTAAGACATATGCTACTCATAAGACCGGTAGTACTGTAAGAACATTTTCTGCCCAGTGAGGAAAGCAATGACAAACTACCTCACTCCTCCTCATACCTTCTAGATTTCACCTTCTAATACCTTTTGGTTGTGCTATTTAAGGATATTTTCTTTTGCCAATAATCAAACGTCACATTAGCACATGTAGATTTTCGGCGACGATGAGATAGGAAAGGTAGCGGTACTGGCCGCACTTAAGTGTACAAAGCCCTAGCATTTACTTGTGTCAAAATGAGAAGGCACAGAAAACTACATTCAGGTAAATATGATGGGGTTCGAATCCATCTCTCTCGAATGTAAATTTACTGCCTGTACCACACAGCTATATATTTAAGGATCCAGCCAATCTTCGGGCTGATGACTTAGCAGGAAAACCCTACTTTAGAACTCTTGGATTGCATATCCCGTATATTCTTACTATAGCTTATATTAGTTAGGCTGCCTTTTAATGAGAAACGCGCAAAATATCTCCTTTCCAAGGTTGTTGTCGAGAAAATGATACCAGAAGAAGTTGAATGAAATTATTCACATGCATGAAACAAGGTGTAATCCAAGGTAAGCTACTGACCATATGAACATATGCAGGTTGAAAGGGTACGTTAACAACAATTTTTTTAAGAGGGAATGTACTGAAGACCAGCCAATCAACTCCTCACCTGGGTAGGTGGCTTAAAATAAGGCTCACGTTCAGACATATGTCTTCGAACTGTAAGACTTGGGTTGTTACTGGAAGCTGACGTGGACTGTTTCTAGGAGCGCGTGCTAAACGTGACCTCCACTATCATTCTCTATATAACTCTCGATCACCTTGTATGCTTGTTCGTCAAGTTTCATGCCTATTTCCAGCTACCAATGATGTTCTTAACACCGACAGGTACACGGATATCATTCGTTTCTGAACTGCGTTAATAGGATTAACTGTAAATATAGGATTGATTCCCCCAATTAGAAGCCTTACAACATTCCTGAATGCCAACTAACCATTCGAATGGAAAATGACCTTGTAGTACCCATTGACCCTCCACTGCCTGATGTCAAATCCCAATTTCACGTTCTTGAAGTGTGACCTCACATAAATAAATTAGTAAGAGAAGCCATCGGAAAAACGCTGTTTCTTAGTTTCAAAGGTCTCAACAAAAGAAACAATAAATCAGTTCCTGAAAAAACCCGACAGACTGCACGAGTAAAAGCAAAGCAAAGTCACCTCCGTACAGGCCATGAAGGCCCTTGGAGGAGTGGAGGGTAAAGGCTTCCACCATCGTTAACCTCGGCACGTGGTAGGGTAGAGTGGTCAGTTCTACGTCCGGTCGTCTTGGCCCCCCAGGAATTAACCTGGTACTCATTTTTGGTGTAGGATGAGTGAACCTCAGGCCAATATGCACCTCCGGAAGTGGAAATCTCGTTTCTTAAATTTTACGACTTCCTGACGGGGATTCGAACCCACGTCCTTCCGGGCGAATCGAGCACGCCTTTACCGCCTCGGCCAGGCAGCCCCTGCACGAGTGCATCACCAAATGTATTTAAATACTTTCGGTCCATACCTGGTAGATTTGTTGTAGGTAACCAATTCATCACCAAGAACTGATTCATAGAGCAAATGGTAATACACCCATCCGCAGAGTAGGGATTCGGATTCCAGTCCCGAAAATGGCCACATAGGTTTATCCAACATTGCACTCGAGAAAAGGGGACTTTAAAATTTCATCATCATCATCATCATCTGTTTACCCTCCAGGGTCGGCTTTTCCCTCGGACACAGCGAGGGATCCCACCTCTACCGCCTCAAGGGCAGTGTCCTGGAGCTTCAGACTCTTGGTCGGGGATACAACTGGGGAGAATGACCAGTACCTCGCCCAGGCGGCCTCACCTGCTATGCTGAACAGGGGCCTTGTGGAGGGATGGGAAGATTGGAAGGGATAGGCAAGGAAGAGGGAAGGAAGCGGCCGTGGCCTTATGTTAGGTACCATCCCGGCATTCGCCTGGAGGAGAAGTGGGAAACCACGGAAAACCACTTCCAGGATGGCTGAGGTGGGAATCGAACCCATCTCTACTCAGTTGACCTCCCGAGGCTGAGTTGACCCCGTTCCAGCCCTCGTACCACTTTTCAAATTTCGTGGCAGAGCCGGGAATCGAACCCGGGCCTCCGGGGGTGGCAGCTAATCACGCTAACCACTACACCACAGAGGCGGACGACTTTAAAATATATTAATTGAAATTCCGATGTCACTGGCAGATCTCGTCTTCCCTTAACTAATAAGTACTCGTATTCTGCCTGTTAAATCTTCTGGCCGGAGGTTGGTTATATTCTCAAACAGCACACCCAAAGGTTATGCGGTTATTAGGAAACCGCAAAAACCAATGGTGGTGCTATAATGAAGCATACCAAGTATGGTGAGGAGTGAGCTAATTCACCATTGCTTTCCTCCCTAGGACAGAAAGTGCTATTGGAGAACGAACGGTCCCACGAGCAACATCTTTCATAACACCCAGTCTCACCGGTCTTTCTCTGAGTGTCATTTCTCATCACCACCCATACCTCAGCAGTTTCCGTACTGCCACAGCCTTTCATGATGAGACTGAGATTTCGGTGAAGCTACATTTTAGTCAGCGTAGCGACGTCAGTAGCCAGATTGCTTTCGCGACCATATGAACTCTCACGCAACTGCTTTATCCATAATAGTGTTCGGCTCCTTGGACGAATGGTTAGCATATTGACCTTCAGTTCATAGGGTACTGAGTTCCATTCCCGGCAGGGCCGGAGATTTTAACCGCGTCTGGTTGATTCCATTGGCAGGGGAACTAAGTGTTTGTGTTCGTTTTACTGCACATCTTCTTTCACATACAACTCATAACAGGGCCAACCACCACAGAAACACACAAGTGAATACAACCCTTCCCCTAGGGTTGGTGTCAGTAAGGGTATCCTGCCTTTAAACTGGACTTCATTCTCGTAAGCCTATCCCAGATAATTGGAAAAAAAGACCTGAAAGAAAAAGTTCTCGAGTTTTACTTTCACGGTGTAAAGAGAGGAAAGTGAAGGAATTTCTCAGGTGGGTCAGTTGTGAAGAATTTAGTATTTCATGGAGGATCCTTCGGTGTGGTAAGTGTGACGCATGTCTAGACGTGGTCATGATGGCGATACGTGGTCGAAATACCACAGGCTGTAAATGTTTCGGACACGTGCATTAATTCTTCACTGGCGCTTAGTTTATCTATGAAAGATGGCGATGGTACTGTTTAGGATCCAAAGAGAATATCGACCAAGGACTCAACAAACAAAAATAGGTACTCATGTATTACAGAGCACATTATAATTTTGAGAAAAAACTACCTACTTTTGACAAAAATAGACTATAAAAGATGGGATGGACTGAGTGTCTCACAGAATTTCTGAGTCCAAGTTGACAGGTTCGATTCCGGCTCAGCCCGGTGATATTTGAAGCCGTTCAAATACACCAGTTTCGTGTCGGTAGATTTACTGGGACGTAAAATAATTTCTGTGGGATAAAATTCAGGCTTCTCGGCATCTCGGACGTAAAATAAATAACATTTCTATTATTACTGTATTATTATTATTAGCAGAATGTGCTGAAGGCCTTCAATCTAATATCTTGAAACTTGAATATAGGTGCAGTGAGTACGATATGAAAATTAGCTTTCCAAAAACTAAAGTGATGTCAGTAGGGTAATAACCTAAGTGAATTGAATCTAAGGTTTAGAATACAAAATTGGAACAGGTAGATTAGTTCATTTGTATTGTATATTATCCCAGGATGGTATTATAGTAAATATGGTAGCATAGTAAGTGTAAGGGCACACAGGAAGCGGCGCGGCGCGGCTCGGGGCGTGCCGGGCCGGGGCGGCGCGTCGTCTGCGCGGGTATTGCACACACAGGACGCGATATCGTACAGGTGGTAATCGACAACATGGCACTGCACAAAGCTGCACGTACAAGTATCCTCTGTGCAAGTAACTCTTTTAAATTGACAATTTTGAAGCGACGGTGGAGGAGAGGGTGGGTAAATGAAGTGTGTTTGAGGAGAGCTGTTCATGGAGAGTATCATCACTTATTTCCAGTTTAAAGAAAGCACGAGGAACACTTTTTACGTTACACAAGAATGTCAGTATCAACATTTGGGTATATCCTTAGCAAAGTTAAAAACGATCTGGAAAAACAACCAGCCAACTGGAGGAAACCTATCGGTCCAGAGGAGAGACTAGTTGTTTGTCCGAGGTAAGTCAGTTTCATATGGCTTATATCAGCATTACTTTTGCATTTGAAAATAAATGAGCTGGTAGAGGTGGTAAATGAAGGTTGGAGTACATGCTTTGTAAAATATACTAAATGTATTCGAGCCATGACATTTTATAAAACAAATGAAATCAGAATTAAAGATCCCCTGAGGGAACTTTTTGAATGACAATGTAAAACACAAACTGTTTCAATGTAGATATTTCTTTATATTTTACCACTGCTGTTGTGGAGTCTCATGATTAGAAGGTATACGTTCTTCGTCGATGTAATGAAATGTTCCAAAAGCACCACCATGATCTGATTTAGCCACTTTCGCATCAATGAACAACTGCGTAATTTTATTTCTCATTGTTAACTTTTCTAAAGGTGACATACCTTTAAAACGAGGCAGAAAGCTCATTAAAAAGTGATAATCTTCACATTGTTCATTAATATTTTAAGGAGTTCGACTTTTTGCTCTTCTACCAGTAACATTTTCTTTGCTACGACATCTTGCACATTTTTTTTCCTCTTACGGGGATTTTGAGAACCGAAACTTGAGCTAGGGTGGGACATAATTGAGGGAGTTTCAGAACGTGATGCAACAGTCGAACACTCGCCTTCTACCTCCTCCACACCGTCCTGTTTTTGTGACTGCGTACCATCGCCGCTATCATCAAGTTAATCGAAGTTCATGTCGTTGGCATACGGGGATGAAATCGTAGGAGACGGGTTCAGGTTTTCAGATGTACTTGGATTCATCTCATCTTTCAAAAAGTAGAGCAACTCAACAAATGGCCAGGTCGAAAGTTGCGTTTTACCGTCGGCATCACCAGATTTGTATTTCATCATCTTTTCCAATTCCTTTCTGTGATTATCTCTTATGTTCTTCCATTTACTTCGAGCTTCAACCTCTGAAAGAAAGTAAAAACACTTCTGAAACAAACTTGTTTTCTGAGTTAATGGGGTAGCTTGGTATAGTAGGTCAAGCCGGGTTTCAGTAAAAGAGTAACAGACACTACCCCCATTTTTATACTATGTAGTATCGATAAATTTTATCT
The DNA here is from genome assembly GCF_040414725.1 of Anabrus simplex. NCBI lineage: Eukaryota > Metazoa > Arthropoda > Insecta > Orthoptera > Tettigoniidae > Anabrus > Anabrus simplex. The sequence goes on from NC_090265.1 coordinate 1,578,433,741, forward strand.
TTAGAACTGGCAGCGTTGGAGGTCCTTATCACTTAGTGTTTTATTTAATTTCATAATTTATTTCATTTTTAAGGGAAACGGCAATTGCTGTCACCCTGTTGCTGTAAAATCTACCAAATGTTTTTTACATATATTTTGATAACAAATTACAACTATTGTTGCTGATATATTAATTTGATTTTGTTTTAGGTGTTTAGCCACAGGTGCTTCATTTCAAATGCTGGCTTATTCCTTCTGAATGGGATATTGAAGCATGAAGTCTATTGCGATAGATTGGTGCAAATTACTGTGGAAAACACTAGGGGAAGATCACATGCCTGTGGCCATTACTGAATAATTAAAGCAATCAAGAGCGGGGTTTTGGGACTTACGGAACTTGCCAAATTGTGTAGGAGCACTTCATGGAAAGCACTGCAGAATAAAATGTCCTCCACATTCTGGATCGGAATTCTAGAAAAAAAGGTTTTTCTCAGTAGTCCTGCAAGGTGTGTCTGATCCGGAATACAAATTCTTAGCCATTGACGTAGGTGCGAAAGGTAGCCAGAATGACGGCGGTACGTTTGCTGCTTCTTCACTACGAGTATATGCAAGCCTCGAAAACAACACTTTCAGTATGCCCCCAGACTTGCGAACTTCCTACTTTTTTCGAAATATTACCAAACGTTCTCATTGCAGATGAAGCATATCCATTGAAAACGTACCTGCTGAAACCATATGCGCGGAATGATCTGACTCCTGCAAAAACAACCTTCAATTATAGATTATCATGAGCTCGGAGGTGTATTGATTGTGCTTTCGACATACTTTACTCAAAATGTCGCATTCTTCAGAAAGACATTGAAACGACTGTGCCCCACGCTATAACAATAATAAAGTGTGCTTGTGTTCTCCACAATGTTGTGAGGGACAAAGATGGTGAAAATTACCCCGTGTTCAGAGAAGCCACAACTCTACGCAAACATAGGAGAAATAACAGATACACATCTCGAGCACAGGAGATCAGAGATAAATTTGCCAACTATTTAAAAACTCAAAAGACTTTTGAGAGGAGACTATAGTGTCTAAAAGTGTGGTTAACTTTATTATTTCATAAACTATAGTAGTTAGAATAGAACTGAACTGAATTGAATTGAAAAGAATTTCTTTAGAAATAGTCTAACATCAACATACATAACCATATATTCTGTGTTGTTTTACGAAATATAGCTAGGTACTTACTTGTTGTATTCATTGCTCTTCCTATTTCATCCCACAGCTTCTCAATCACACCTCTGTTGCGATAATGCTTGTGCCTCGATTGCCAAATAGGCGGTCTAGCAAATACCTCGTTAATAAGTAGTTCGCCGTCCATGGTACAACGTGCAGCCCGCGTCAACCCGCCTCAAGAAAACAAACTCGACTGTTCCAAGTTGGCCCGCGCCGCATCGCGCCGCTCCGGCTCGCTTCAAGTCGCTGTTTGTTTGTGCAGTCCCATAGCTCAGTACGTACTTGTTCATACCGCCCCGGACCGGCCCGGACCGCCCCGCGCCGCACCGCTTCCTGTGTGCCCTTACACTAAGATGCAGTAAACAAGTGATCTCTTAATTGTGATTTACAGTTATCTGTAAGAAAGAAGTCAGCCCCCGAACGAAAATATCTTACAACGAGCAACTATGCTGTACGGGAGTGAATACTGGGTGGGGTCAGGATATCTTATCCATAAGAAAGAAGTAATAGACATGCTAATAGTGGGAATGATCGCGGGTACAATCCGACGGTCACAATTGCAAGAGGTTACTCGGAGTAAGGAGTTAAATACTAAGTTCCGAATGAACTCGTTGGGTGAAGCAGTACGCATAAACCGTCTTTGGTGGTGGGGATCATGTAGAGCGAATGGAAAAGGATAGGTTACCTAGGAAAATAATGGACCCTGTTATGGAGGGTAAGAGAAGTAGAGGGAGACGAATACGACGATGATTGTACTCAGCTTCTAATGATTTAAATATAAGATGTATGGAAGTAAACGAAGCCATACAGCTAGTTACAAATAGATGATTATGGAGGCGTTTAGTAAATTCACAGAGGGTTGCAGACTGAACGCTGAAAGGTACAACATGTATAATTAGAAGAATTTGCTTCACGTCGCACTCACATGGATAGGTCTTATGGCGACGATGGGATAGGAAAGGTTTAGGAGTGGGAAGGAAGTGGCCGTGGGCTTAAATTAAGGTTCAGCCCCAGCATTTGCCTGATGTGAAAATGGGAAACCAAGGAAAACCATCTTTAGGTCCTCCGACTGTGGTGTTCGAACCCAATATCTCACGGCTTCGAGCCCCTAAGCGCACGACCTACTCGTCCGGTTATCTGTAATGAAGATTTATTATTATTATTATTATTATTATTATTATTATTAATTTTAAATAATACCAACAGCAATGTTACTGGTTTTACGTCCTACTTACTACTCCGACTGCAATGTGCTAGAGTTTTGACCCGGTAAATGTATCGACATGAAGCTGGTGTGTTTGAGTAACTTATACAGTAATATCACTGGATTATGGGGCGATCGAGCCCATAAACGTGGCCTCAGAAGGGCATCGTTGTACCGTCTGAGCCACTCAGCCCGGCAAATGTACTGTAATTCAAGTGCAGTATAACAATAGTATTTTAATATATTGCTCCCATCATCACCAGTTCTTGAGTTTGATAGGCGTATAACGCTAGACAGAAATACATTAATATTTAGATACTGTGAAACCGAGCTTCATATTTAGTATGTAGTACGGACCCACAGAGGGAATACATTTTATGAATTTCTCTACCAAAGTTATTGCTGTTTCTTTTGTTACTTTTCTTTATTTCTTTATTTCTTAATCTGTTTTACTCTCCAGGTTCGGTTTTTCCCTCGGATTCAGCGAGAGATCCCACCTCTACCGCCTCAAGGGAAGTGTCCTAGAGCGCCAGACTTTGGGTCGGGAGATACAACTGGGAGGAAGACCAGTAGCTTTCCCAGGCGGCCTCACCTGCTATGCTGAACAGGGGCCTCGTGGAGGGATGAGAAGATTGGAAGGCACAGCCAAGAAGAGGGAAGGAAGCGGCCGTGCCCTTGTTAGGTACCAACCCGGCATTTGCTTGGAGGAGAAGTGGGAAACCACGGAAAACCACTTCAAGGATGGCTTGACCCCTCGAGTCTGAGTGGACCCCGTTCCACCCCTCGTACCACTTTCCAAATTTCGTGGCAGAGCCGAGAATCGAACCCGGGCCTATAATCACGCTAACCACTGCACCACATAGGCGGGCCTGTTTCTTTTGTAGTATTATTTACACTTGAGATTTGGAACGAGGCATTCGCGTTGAAATAACGTAACACCGCTGTGATCACCCAGTATGAGTGTTACTAATTCCTGAAGGGCTACGATCATGGTAATGAGTGTTTGTACCAGGATTCAAACTTTGGATCTCCGAAGGGTACATGTATGCTACAATCTCACATTCTTACCCTCAAGCTACGGTAGGTAGTACCTAAATCAAGGTATTCATTTATTAGAACAGTTTATTCTTTTCATTGAATTTATGTCCGACTTGTTGGCTGAACGGTCAGCATACTGGCATTCGGTTCAGAGGGTCCCGGGTTCGATTCCCGGCCGGGTCGGGGATTTTAACCTTAATTGGCACGGGGGCTGGGTGTATGTGTTTTCTTCATCATAATTGCATCCTCATCACGACGCGCAGGTCGCCTACGGGAGTCAAATCAAAAGACCTGCACCTGGCGAGCCGAACCCGTCCTGGGATATCCCGACACTAAAAGCCATACGACATTTCATTTCATTGAATTTATTCCGAATCTCATTGGTTCGAATAATCTCCCATATTATACAGCAGCATCTACGGCGATATGCATTAGGACAGGCAGTCAATCGTGAGCAAAATGCCATTGGAGGCAGTTTGCTCCCCGCTCTTGAGGAACGAGGGCAGCTTAGCGAGCAAGTAGGGGAAGTGCATGACGTAGTACGCACTGAAGGTCAGTGGCGCAAAGGTATAGCACATCTTTGTGGACAGGTTAACACGATACGCGTGAACTCACAAGAGGTGACAGTAGTGTGTTCATTCCCGCCTTTAACCTCACACCACACGACGTTCAAGCCTAGCCGGTAAATGTTGCATTTACTATGGAAGAGAGTTCAGCACAGCGTTGGCCATCAACGCCAACAGGGTTCAAACCTTCTTCAAGAAAATAACACACAAAATGTTTAATATGTAATAAAATATTGAATCACATTAAAAATTTAATCTGTAGCGCCGTTGTTCCTTATGTCATGCCAACAAGTATGATAAATATGAAGACCGAGAAAGGATAGCGTTACTAGAAAAACTTAAAAATACCACATTTGAGGATGTACGTACATTTCATATTAGCCTATTCAACTCTATTTCTATTATAATGTTTAAAAATTCCTCGGAGATGATTTATTTATGTACCGGTATATATTTCATTGCTGTTGCTCAGATCGTAACATTTCCGAGCGGCAAGTACAGTACCGCCACGGTATGCAACCCACCTGTCAGCTGCTATCTTGTCACGTGACTGACAGCCGTCCCGAGCGGAGCAAGTAACACCGGCTCCCTAGAGCAACTACGTCTGCATTAGGATACATTTCCGATGTGTTAATAGTAGACACCCTGCAATTTTCTAATTATTATCATAATGGTATTACGTACGTTTCGTCCTAGATAACCTGTCTAATTCAAAACAAGGGAATGGTTTGTGAAGACACCAGTAATATCGCTAACTGCTAGATAGTTTGATAACGTAATATTTTTTTTAAGTTCTGAGCCAATTTACAAGAAAATGTTCCCTCAAGAGTTTGAGACATTTTCTCTTGCACCAGACAGCTACTGCACAGTTAATTTTTATTGTTATATTTAAACTGTGGCTAGTTCACGGGAGAAGTGTGGCAGTAGTTCCTGAGAAAAGAGCTCCCATCTCAACATTCACATGCAGTGCTACAATTGAAGTATTTTTCAAGACAACCTTAAATTTGTTTCTACCGAGCAAGTGGCTGCGCTGTTTGAGTCACGTAGCTGCCAGCTTGCATTCAAGAGAGAGTGGGTTCAACCCCACTGTCGGCAGTCCAGAAGATGGTTTTCCGTGGTTTTCCATTTTATATCAATCAAATGCTGGGGCTCTGCCTTAATTAAGGCCACGGCCGCTTTCTTCCCACTCCTTCCAATCCTTTAATCACCATAAGACTTATCTGTGTCGGTGCGACGTAAAACAAATAGTAAAAAAAAATATATATATACAGTAGAGTCTCGCTCAACCGACCTTCGCTTATCCGACATTCCGTGTTATCCGACAATAGTAGACTTAATTTTGAACTTTTGGTGGAGACTAAAGGACCTGCCAATATCTGGCCCCATTCTGCAAGAAAAAGCGATGTACTTCCAGAAGGAGTTTAATGAAGGGGACCCTAAATTTACTGCCAGTGCTGAGTGGTTTCATCGGAGGAAAAAACGGTACGGCATTAGGCAGCTTAATATCTGTGGAGAAAAACTGTCAGCTAAATCCGATGAGGTTGTGAAATTTAAAAAGGAATGTCAAGTAATAATACTTGCTGAGGGATTAACCGTTTATCAGATTTTTAATTGTGATGAGACTGGGCTGAATTTCAAGATGCTGCCATCAAAAACTCTCGCAGCCCAAGCCGAGACGTCTGCACTTGGCTACAAGCGTAGTAAGGAAAGATTTACTGTTCTTGCCTGTAGTAATGTTACTGGGTACTTAAAAGGAAAACTGCTTATGATTGGTAAAGCAAAGAAGCCTAGGGCATTTAAAAATATTTCTGCTAATGCCCTTCCAGTCCATTACACGAATCAAAACGCTGCCTGGATGTCTGCTGACATCTTTAAAGACTGTTTTGTTACACAGTTTGTTCCAGGTGTAGAAAAATTTCTAGCTTCAAACACTCTCCCTAGAAAACCTCTTCTTCAACTAGACAACGCTCCATCACACCCAAATGAACAGCAACTTAGAAGTGATGACATCAAATTCATGTTCCTCCCTCCTAACGTGACGTCATTATGCCAGCCAGTGGACCAAGGTGTGCTGGAAACACTGAAGAGGAAATATCGGCGGAAACTCCTTTCATCCTTGATTGTTGGCAAGTTTCTTTTCGTAAGATATTTGGAATGTTTTCGTTCAATACTGCATGTACTGTACAATTGAACTGATAATTTAATAAATAGAGTGCTGTAAAACATGTTATTGTTTTAGTAATACGGTACGGCCTTCCTGTTTGTTTTAGTTAATTTTCAAAGTAATTCTGTATTATCCGACATTTTCGCTGATCCGACATACTCCAGGTCCCGTTTAGGTCGGATAATCGAGACTCTACTGTATTTAAAACATTTTTTTGCTATTTGCTTTACGTCGCACTGACACACATAGGTCTTATGGCGACGATGGGATAAGAAAGGCCTAGGAGTTGGAAGGAAGCGGCCGTGGCCTTAATTATGGTACAGCCCCCAGCATTTGCCTGGTGTGAAAATGGAAAACCACGGAAAACCATCTTCAGGGCTGCCGACAGTGGGATTCGAACCCCCTATCTCCCGGATGCAAGCTCACATCCGCGCGCTCCTAACCGCACGGCCATCTCTCCCGGTTTTTAAACATTTCCCATTATAGTCTAGTTGCTCTTTTAGTCTTTAAATCAGGTATATAATATGACTTTAACTGCTCGAGTTTTAACCTAGATGTAGAGGTTAGTCCATAAACATTTTTTCTCTAAGTGGACTAACGTTCTACTTGTTATGAAATATGCATATTTAGTGAAATCGTAAACTTCGATTTCATGTCCTGAGGAGCTGCTTCGGACACCATGCAATTTTCTAATTATTATCTTAATGGAATTACGTAAGTTCCGTCCCAGAAAACCTGCTTATTTCAAAACACGGGAATGGGTCATCACGACACCAGCCATAACGCTAACTGCTAGATGGCTTTGATAGAGTCGAACGTAACATCTTTAGTTCTGAACTAATAACACATCTGGACGTGATGAAGGCTGGTATTCACCAACGTCAGTTAATTTTGCTGTTATCATAGATTTCCAAAAGTCAGATAATGTCATTATCTCGAATAACGCTCACTTCCGTAGTCATCACAGAATGTATTATCTTGGTTTACCAAAACTAAGTTTTCGTTTCAGTCTGAGTTTAAACTACAAAATTTTCATACTGATGCACGGAAAACAAATGACTAAGAGCTGCCACCACTAACGAAATAAGTTATAAACAAGTTTTTGATTCCATTCGGGATTTGCAAATCATTTGCATAAATTATGTCGGCTATTGAACAGAAACGAAGAATGAAGCCTAATATGACTTTCCAGGAGAGTGAATTGTTACTGAATTTGGTGGCAAGAAAGCATTAACAACATCGAGAATAAGAAAATAAATTACAGCGTACACATTGTATATTTCACTCAAAATGAAAGCAGTATTCCTTAATTCTTCATTAAAAAGTCACCCAGTCGTGTACCGTACAAGATATAATCCAGAGTCTAGAATTCATCTTAGGCCTACCTACAGTATGTGTTGGGAATACCAGGTTATGTTCGATCATGGATAACACTTGATAGTGTCGATGAATTCTAACCCTTTCAGACCTGAAAGAAAACTGGAGGTGTGAATTTTTGTTTGTACGTCAAGAACTGAATAACATGCTCCTTAATACACATATTAATAGTTTATTTTACAAAATAAAAACTAACATCCGAAAAACAGGACCCACACAATTGTGCGTATCAAAATTCAAAACCTCGTTGTATCACGTACGATGGTGTAGCTTCAAAATTTACGTACACTAACCAATGTACACACTTCATTGAATATATTCCGGTATTCAGTAAAGCTTCTAGATTAATATAAACGCAGTAAATAAATACTTACTTTCGGCACTACTGCTTCCTGCCATCTCGCCGATCAACTGTGCTTTTTAAACTCTTCTTCCTTCGCCCTGGCGGTCAAGCGCATACTAAAATCAATTGAAATACACGCCACGTGTCCTGCACAATCACTACAGTCCGGTGTAGCGCCGAAAAAACATCAAATACGGTCAGGGATAACTAAAATACGAACCCGCACAATTGTGCGTACTCGGTCTGAAAGGGCTAACCTAAAATGAGCTTGAAAACCAGTGTAGTCCTCGCAATAAGTCGCACGTACTTTTATCCACCCAGGACGTCTATTAATTGCATAATCTTGATCATATTGATTGTAGCTCTGATTTTCTGTAGTAATTAGATATTCCAGCCGTCTACGAGCAGCCATCTTTGAAGGTTGTTAACGTAGATTTCTTATTTTACCGGCCAACCAGTCTCCGGTAAAATTTTAAACCGAGATAATACCCGTTTTCCAAGATAATGTTGTTGGTGAATACAAACTTGATCTCGGTTTACGTAGCATTAAACTAAGATAAATTATTTTGCTCGCGTTGGTGAATACGCGCCTGAGTAGCTCACAACTTGAGTGAGATATGTGTGGTGATCACGAGTCTCCAGATGAACCTCTACCTTCAGAGCCATTTACTGTATGTACGTCTAGCTCTTTTATATTTCCTGTTCGACCTCTTTTAGTCATCCCTTTTTCATTTCCGACTCGTTGGCTGAATGGTCAGCGTACTGGTCTCCGATTCACAGGGGTCCCGGGTTAGATTCCGGCCGGGTCGGGGATTTTAACCTTCATTGGTTAATTCAAATGGCCCGGGGACTGGGTGTTTGTGCTGTCCCCAAAATCCCAGTTATAACTGACACACCACACATAACACTATCCTCCATCACATTAACACGCAGTTACCTACACATGGCAGATGTCGCCCACCCTCATTGGAAGGTCTGCCTTACAAGGGCTGCACTCGGCTAGAAATGGCTACACGAAATTTTAATTATTATCCCTTGTTGATTACGGACCCGACGATACTTTTTCTATGTCGAAGGAAACTTTCATTTTTTCGCCTTCCATGTCTCTTGAAATCCTGTACCCAATACCTTTGTATTTCGAGGGGTCGTAACTCCTCCTTATTCTTCTTTAGACGTATGAGAGTGTTAGTAATTTCATTGTTTTGCTTTCTATGTCGAATCACTTGGATGAATTGTCAGGGTCGAGGCCTTCAGTTCAGAGGGTCCCGGGTTCAATTCCCGCTCAGGTAGGGGATTTGAAACGCTTTTAATTAATCCCTGTGTCTCGGGGACTGCGTATTTGTGTTTTTACCAACACTATCCTTTTCATATTCGGAGAACATGCCACATTATCAGCCACCACAGAAACACGCAATAGTGATTACATCCCTCCACATAGGGTTGGCGTCAGGAAGGGCATCCTGTCTTAAAACAGGGCCAAACTCACATGTGTGACACAGTACGCAGCGGCGACCCCACAGGTGTGGTAGAAGAAGAAAAATAATTTACTCTCTATATCAACTATCACCACAACCACCACCTGAAATGCTGATAAATTCTAACCCGCAACACATATTTCACGGCTTCAAAAACTTCACTACCTGTCAAAATACTGGAAAATTTATTTTCGAAGATGATATGGCTCGTAATGTGACTGCCCTCCGGACTTGAACGCGAATATCATGTTCTCCGGACAGGTGGGTAAACCGCTTCCATTCGCACGATCGACACACAAGATACGTTTAGCTGTTTGATCTTGTAATGGCTATCTTTGCAGATACAGTATCTGCCGAGCAACCATTTGACGATACCCTGAGAATTCAATAAATCATGCCTCAAACTGTGTATTATTTTAATATGTGTACAGTCATATTCCTTCTTTGTTAGCTCGTACGTTCTTCGATAGGTCATTAACCCGGACATGATGTGCTGAGCGCGGGTGCGAATACAGGAAGTCACAGCTTGTCACGTCATGATGACTGCCACGTGGCTGCGTAGTACGAATAGGACAGTCGAAGACACTCGGAAGTATTGAAGTGAATGTGTCCGGTGGAAGTTCTTGTGTGTCGAGGACGCATCCTTGTAGTCATCGTTTCCTTCATCAGCGACCCTTGTCCGTCAGTGGATGAGTGAGGAAAGCGTGAGTCGAAAACCTGGCAGAGGAAGTCTGATTTTTAATTTTAAGGGAAGAAACCTGTCAGTTCGGAATTTCAAGTCGTACGATATCGGCAGCCGCCTCTGTGGTATAGTGGTTAGCGTGATTAGCTGCCACCCCCGGAGGTCCGGGTTCGATTCCCGGCTCTTCCACGAAATTTGAAAAGTGCTACGAGGGCTGGAACGGGGTCCACTCAGCCTCGGGAGGTCAACTGAGTAGAGGTGGGTTCGATTCCCACTTCAGCCATCCTCGAAGTGGTTTTCCGTGGTTTCCCACTTCACCTCCAGGCGAATGCCGGGATGGTACCTAACTTAAGGCCACGGCCGCTCCATTCCCTCATCCTTGCCTATCCCTTCCAATCTTCCCACCCCCCTACAAGGCCCCTGTTCACCATAGCAGGTGAGGCCGCCTGGGCGAGGTACTGGTCATACTCCCCAGTTGTATCCCCGACCAAGAGTCTGAAGCTCCAGGACACTGCCCTTGAGGCGGTAGAGGTGGGATCCCTCGCTGAGTCCGAGGGAAAAGCCAAACCTGGAGGGTAAACAGAAGATGATGATGATGACGATATCGGCATGTAAAAGATGTCCCGTGGGATATTTGGTGTTTACTCTTCATCTGTTTACCGTCCGCCTCCTCAAGGGCAGTGTCCTGGATCTTCAGACTCTGGGTCGGGGGAAACAACTGGGGAGAATGACCAGTACCTCGCCCAGGCGGCCTCACCTGCTATGCTAAACAGGGGCCTTGTGGAGGGATGGGAAGATTGGAAGGGACAGGCAAAGAAGAGGGAAGGAAGTGGCCGTGGCCGTAAGTTAGGTACCATCCCGGCATTCGCCTGGAAGAGAAGTGGGAAACCACGGAAAAACACTTCCAGGATGGCTGAGGTGGGAATCGAACCCACCCTACTTAGTTGACCTCCCGAGGCTGAGTGGACCCCGTTCCAGCCCTCGTACCACTTTTCAAATTTCGTGGCAGAGGCGGGAATCGAACCCAGGCCTCCGGATGTGACAGCTAATCACGCTAACCACTACACCACAGAGGCGGACTTAGTGTTTACTCTACAAAATTAATTAACACTTAGCCATAGATCACCTAATGGAGCACTAGTTCCTCTATCACCTGGAAGAGTGTCCGCCTCCGTAGCGAAACGGGTAGTGTTATTAGCTGCCGTCCTCGGGGACCTGGGTTCGATTCCCGATACTGCCAGAAATTTAAGAGTGGCTTGAGGGCTGGCATGTGGTTGGAATGGCACATGCATCTCACCTCAGTTGGGGGTGTGTTTGAAAAGAGCTGTACCACCTCAGTATGAGGACACGAGTTTACTTTACCTGGAAGAGTAAACCGGAACGTGTAAATTGACATGCTGACAACCAAAATGACGTCATATATAAATGTCTACACACTGTAGCTATGGCTGTGGTCACACGACTACTGCCATCTTCTTCTTCTTCTCCTCATTCTTCTTCTTCTTTTTAGTATTATTATTATCATTATTATATCTTGCTCCGTGACTAAATGCTTAGCGCGCTGGCCTTTGGTCCAAGGGGGTCCCAGATTCGATTTTCGGCAGGGTCGTGGACTTTTTCCCTCATTGATTAATTCCAATGGCTCCGAGACTGCTTATGTGTGCCACCTTCAACATTAGAATTCGTCATAAGTAAGGCCCCATCCTCACAAACAACCAGGTTTTGTACGGCGTCAACTCGAATGACCTGCAGCAGGCCTCTTTGGAGGTCACACGCTGTTATTATTATTATTATTATTATTATTATTATTATTATTATTATTATTATTATTATTATTAGCAGTAGAAGTAATTGTTGCATTATTTTATTTATCTATTACGAACATACCATAAAGTCACATTTTCGAACATGCAAGGAGAATTGGCCCGCACTGATTTCCATGTAGTGACGGAAAGATTTTTTCAAGTGATTAATCCACAAAATTAATAGCTCTCATTCTCTCAGGCCCTAATTCTTCATTACAATAAGTAAATTCCCGTCAGATGTACTTCCATACCTATACGCAGGTGATAACGATTAGGTTGTAGCATTTACGAGTTCGTTGCATTCTTTTTGGATCATGTCGCGACTGAATGAGCAAAACATTTAGGGTAATTTTACATCTGACATCTCCCTTTACACTTATAATTCAGTGAAAATAACAGATCTTCAAAGCCAGCCGTCAGTATTGGCCACTACTGTACAGAAACTATCCTGTCCCTGGATTTGATCTGTCAAGGGAAACATGGATTCCTTTGAAGAGGATCTAGACTAACCACGGAGGATGCGGATTCCTTTTACAAATGGTGTAAACTATTCTGTACCCAACATGCTGAATGTCTCAGATGGTAGAGCGCTGGCCTTCTGAGCCCAAGTCGGCAGGTTCGATCTTGACTCAATCCGGTCGTATTTCAAGCTCCTCAAATACACCAGCCTCGTGTCGGTAGACTAACCGGCAGGTGAATGAACTCCTGAGGAGAAAAGTTACGACGCCTCTGTTTCTCAGAATCGTAAAAGTAGTTAGTGGGACGTAAAACCACTAACTCACCGCCTGTGGGTGGGATCGTAGAAAACATCGTTGGTCGTAAGAGGCGACTAAAAAGGGTGCCCCCAGGGGCTCTCAGCTTGGAATTAAAGGCGAGGTAACCGATTGTCATTGACCTTGACTTCTTACCAAGGTGGTCTTGGTTTAAATCCGAATCAATTCGTATGGGATTATTGAAATGACAAGTCATGTCCCTGTGGTTCAGATTCTACGTAAAACTCAGGTCGCACGGCTAGAGTCAAGATAACAATAGTCACGTCAACTTATTAGCTTCAGCTGGGGAGTGTAGGTTGTCAACCACGAGTTTCCTAGGTGAGACTGACATTTCTTCCCCGTACGTGTGCCAATTTCCTCACTTTCAGCTTTCCTATCCGACCCCTCTTGGACAGCTCTTGCTCTCCTCCGATCCAGAAGGCATTGCATTTGGGAATCTAGGGTGCTTTATTTTTACGCCCTTCAAGGCTTTTTCTTTGCCGATATACCTATTTATCCAAGTGTCAGACCTCTCCTATTTTTCCCACTACTTGGTAAGAGGGAATAGTTGCGTAGTTGCTCTTTCCTTTAAAAAGACAACCATTACAACTACTCCCGGCCCTGCGGTGTAGGGGTAGCGTGCTTGCCTCTTACCCAGAGGCTCCGGGTTCGATTCCCGGCCAGGTCAGGGATTTTTACCTGCATCTGAGGGCTGGTTCGAGGTCCACTCAGCCTACGTGATTATAGTTGAGGAGCTATCTGACGGTGAGATGGCAGCCCCGGTCTAGTAAGCCAAGAATAACGGCCGAGATGATCCGGCGTGCTGACCACACGACACTTCGTAATCTGCAGGCCTTCGGGCTGAGCAGTGGTCGCTTGGTAGGCCATGGCCCTTCGGGGCTGTTGCGCCATGGGGTTTGGTTTTATTAAACTACTATCCTCCATGCAGTACATCTTGGTTACTCCCTTCCAGACAATAGAGTACGCCGAATATGAGTGCAAAGATTCAGCTGATTTCCTCTTAGCTACGCCACGCTATACTATGCACACAGTGTTATAGTGAATATATTAATTAAATCTGAGGTTATATGCAACTTACTCTGTTCTTAGGTCTGGCTCCATGACTACATGGTTACCGTGTTGGCCTTATGGTCCAAGGGGTCCATAGTTTGATTCCAGGCTGAGTTGGAGATTTTAACCTTAATTCATCTGACTGGGTGTGTGTTCCGTCTTCAACATTGAAATTCATCATAAGTAGGGCCCCAACCTAACAGACACACAGGCTGCCTGTCGGTGTTAAATCGGAAGACGTGGACCATGTCTCTCCAGAGGTCATACGTCATTGTTATAATAAGGTGTTCTTATCATGTGCAATGTACATACGTATATACCTTATGTCTCTGCATGTTGTCTATTCTGTACTATAACTACTATAAACAACCTGTGAGCTTTCGTTAGACTCCAATTTTGTTCCTAAAACACCTGTTAATCTTTCTTGTCCTGAAGTTAGCAGACAAAGGTATAGTCTTTCTTTACCTTGGTAGCTGAACTCACGTGTCGCTATGGCAAATAACGATGTTTTCAGGCATCTCCTGGTATTTTAACGACTGGAAATGTATCAATTTTAAAACCGCAAATACTACGTGGTAGCAAATTATCGTCCGTTAGTGAGGCATTTCTTCTTATGCCGAGCTGAGAGGCTCAGACGGTTGAGGCGTTGGCCTTCTGATCCCAGCTTAGCAGGTTCGATCCTGGCTCAGTCCGTTGGTATTTGAAGGTGTTCAGATACGACAGCCTCCTGTCAGTAGATTTACCTGGCACGTAAAAGAAATCCTGCGGGACGAAATTCCGTCACCTCAGCGTCTCTGAAAGCCATAAACGTAGTTAGTGGGACGTAAATCCATTATTATTATTATTATTATTATTATTATTATTATTATTATTATTCTGCTTTTCCTAACGCTGTCCCTCAGGTGTCACCATCGTAATTACATTGGTATTATAGATGTAATATTTACATTTCGTTTGTCACCACTAATTTACTTACCACTGTTGATTGCGAACTTGCAGGAGAAATAGCCGATGCCGTGTGCTCCTACCAATCTAATGTGTTTGACGTACAATGCTATCTTGAAAATAATTATTGGACTGAGAATTACGTTTTATGGAGTCACGAGTTGAGTGTAGGTAGGTGTCTCTGTAGTATAAGCTGAGTAATGGGTGGAGAAAATTATGTTCAAAAATGTGAACTGTGGATTACGTATTTAACAAGATTTCAAGTGTTACATATTTTTAAAACGCCTGAGTGCCAAAATATTACCTAGAACATGTGTTATGTAATGAAATTCACTGAAACGTGTCTGTATTATTTGTTATTGTTACATTTATTTATGACAAATGTCTGCAACGGAGTTCCACTCCAATTATAACATACATTACAAAATATAGCACAATAATATATATCACGAAAAATTAACAACAGATTTTGAAAAATTATAATAAACAAATATGCAAGAAAAAGTGACAAAAACAACAATAGGTTATATACAGATTAGGATTAGATAGTGCTGCAGTTACTGGCTCCTGATTACATAAGTAGGAAGATCTAACATTTTATATGCCAAATGAATGTGTCGGGATACGATCGAGTAATCTTGAGCACAAAAGATGAGTAGTTAACAAACTGCACTACGTTGCCAAATGGTGGTGTTAGCTATCATATAAATAAAATTACTCCTACATTTTGTGCAAATATCACACTAAATGAAATCTCGAAATTTTAGAAAAATTATTGCACGCTGATAATTAGCTGAGAAAGAAAGTAGAAGATTTTGAAATATGGTATTACAGGAGAATATGAAAAGTGGGATATGTAGATCGAATCAAGAATTAAAATATACTGAACCGAAATTGTGAGAGGAGAAATATTTTGGAAAATTTGACCTGAAGAAGAGATAGGAGATATAGGCTATATATAGACACCTAGGATATGTTAATTTTGTTTTTGAGGGAAGTGTAGGCGGTAAGAACGGTAGAGGTAGACCAGGACAAGAATATCATAAATAGATTAGACGTAGGATGTAGTAGTTACGCAGAAATGAAAAGGTTGAAATCTGCATCAAACCAGTCTATGACTCGAGAACAACATTCTTCATTTCTGCCAGCTGCTATTTCGTGATGGATGTCTGTCACTTGCCACAGTCCAAAGCGAAATGTAGCTTCCACTGAAGTCTCAGTCTCCTTTATGGCTATAGTTTGAAATTTAAGGAGTAGAGAAAAAGACAATGGCAAATTATTTCATTCTACATCATGCCTAGTACGCCTCATCATTGCGATTTCCATATAACCGCATAAATTTCGGCGGTGCTGTGTGAGGATTCAGTTAAGCTCTGGGCTGAACACTTAATAAACAGACCTCATTTAACCATAACTACACTAAGCTCAATAACTTTCATCGCAATTGGGTTTTAGATGATTGATTTTTCATACTGGACGTTCACTTACGATATCGCTGATAATAATTCAATTACAAATCAGACTCACGCTGTGAGTACTACTTGATATTTAAAATCCAGACTAA
The DNA here is from genome assembly GCF_040414725.1 of Anabrus simplex. Taxonomy (NCBI): domain Eukaryota; kingdom Metazoa; phylum Arthropoda; class Insecta; order Orthoptera; family Tettigoniidae; genus Anabrus; species Anabrus simplex. The sequence continues at coordinate 1,578,449,933 of NC_090265.1, forward strand.
TACTAAGTTGACATAGTCAACAACCTCTGTTCTAGTTCATATTCAACCGAGCGAGTGGCTGCGTGGTTTTCATCGGGATATAGTGGGTTCGAACCCCACTATCGGCAGCCCTGAAGATGATCTTGCATGGTTTCCCATTTTCACACGAGGCAAAGCTTGGATCTGTACCTTAATTAAGAACGCGGCCGCTTCATTCGAACTTTTAGCTCTTTTCTATCCCATCGTAGCGAGATCGATAGCTGCAGTCGCTTAAGTGCGGCCAGTATCCAGTAATCGGGAGATAGTGGATTTGAGCCCCACTGTCGGCAGCCCTGAAGATGTTTTTCTGTGGTTTCCCATTTTCACACCAGGCAAATGCCGAGGCTGTACCTTAACTAAGGCCACGGCCGCTTCCTTCCAATTCCTAGGCCTTTCCTATCCCATCGTCGCCATAAGACATATCTATGTCGGTGTGACGTAAAGCAAATTGTGAAAAAAGTTCATATTAAGTAGGCTTACAAGTACACAAATCAGAACAGACGCATGGTAAACGCAGGTCGTTCAGAACAGTTTCAGATATAATGTATATACTGTACATGACTTATCACGATGCTTCGTGCCTTTGAAATGAAACCGACAGCTACAACAACCTGTTAAGTTATGATGTTACATAATCTATGAGGTTACATGTGGTAAGAGTTTGAACTTTTTTGAATTTACTCAAGAAAGAGCACCAGAGCCGAGGCTCTTAAGGGTGAAATACAAGGATAAAATATTGGCAGAGTTTACAAATTGTTTTACAAGATAATAATACGGTACATTATATCTAAGGAGGCTGCCTGGCCGAGGCGGTACTGGCGTGCTCGGCTCGCCCGGAAGGACGTGGGTTCAATTCCCCGTTAGGAAGTCGTAAAATTTAAGAAACGTAATTTCCACTTCCGGACGTGCATATGGCCCTGAGGTTCACTCAGCCTACACCAAACATGAGTAGCAGGTTAATTCCTGGGGGCAAAGGCAGCCGGGCGTACAGCTAACCACTCTACTCCATCAAGTGCCGAGGTTACGGATAGTGAAAACATTTACCTTCCACTCCTCCGAGGGCCTTCATGGCCTGTACGGAGAAGACTTTGCTTTGCTTTTACATTGTTTCTAAATACGGTACAGTCTGAGAGAAGAGGAAATTCTTACAAGTACATAAGACCGTCCGCCTCTGTGGTGTAGTGGTTAGCGTGATTAGCTGCCACCCCCGGAGGCCCGGGTTCGATTCCCGGCTCTGCCACGAAATTTGAAAAGTGGTACGAGGGCTGGAACGGGGTCCACTCAGCCTCGGGAGGTCAACTGAGTAGAGGTGGGTTCGATTCCCACCTCAGCCATCCTGGAAGTGGTTTTCCGTGGTTTCCCACTTCTCCTCCAGGCGAATGCCGGTATGGTACCCAACTTAAGGCCACGGCCGCTTCCTTCCTTCCTTCTTCCTTGCCTATCCCTTCCAATCTTCCCATCCCTCCACAAGGCCCCTGTTTAGCATAGCAGGTGAGGCCGCCTGGGCGAGGTACTGGTCATACTCCCCAGTTGTATCCCCGACCAAGAGTCTGAAGCTCCAGGACACTGCCCTTGAGGCGGTAGAGGTGGGATCCCTCGCTAAGTCCGAGGGAAAAACCGAACCTGGAGGGTAAACAGATGATGATGATGATGATGATGATGATGATATAAGACCACTGTACATTGCTTGGTATGTAAGATTTACTGCTCATTTTCTTTAATCCATTGATTATTTACTTTTGTTTAAAGTTTAAAATTGTTGCTGCCTCTTGTATATGTTTAGGGAGAACATTGTACACCTTCACAGAGTAGTGCCATAAGTAGATACAACCATATATACTAGCTTTTATAAATTATGTACGGACTCTCATTACTCTTCAAGTGTTGCATGAGTGTATGTCGTGAATTATGATACAGTTAGTATTTGCATGAACCAAATTATGAATAATTATGTATACCAACATAGCTGAGGCTCTATCACGTAACATATAAAGTGGTGGAAGTCTGCATTTCTTATACAAACAATTCGTAGGTGTTAAGGGTGGTAAATTAAAAGTATTTTTAGTGCTATTTTATTTGTAAAATGACAACTATCTCAAAGAGTTCCTTATAGCAACATCACCAAACATGAGTCATCTAAATAAGATAATTCCCAATGAGAGCATGATAAATATATTTTTAAAACTTATGGTTGAATTTATATCTTATTCTGTGAAGCACTCCAATTGCTGGAGTTACTTTTTTGCATATGGTTTTAACTTGCTCGTTCTACTCAAGCATTTCATCTATTTTTAAACCTAGAAATTTAGTAAATTGCACTCCTGGTAAAGGATTATCGAAAAATATGAATGTAAAATCAAGATGAGTTGCACATGAGGGCTTGTGAAAAATTATGTAGTTGGTCTCACTAAGATTGATTGTTTAAATAGGATCTTTTACTACTGTTCGTTTGGTGTTCTCCACTAGAAACAAAATAACCAATATTATTTATGAGTTCGTTACGATCGAGGAATAAATTATATTTTAGCGAAGAGTTTACCTGGCTCCAGGATACAGTTTGGAGTTTATGTTCTTCTGTATAAGACCATCACAGAGGAGTAATGGCTCTTTGTTGTATCGTGCCCCTAGGTTGACCTTCAGTTTACCTGAAAGACAGTGGCTGGACCACATCAAAAGAGGCGCGGTAAAGCGTGCTACTCGATTTGGTAATGACCTTCAAGCTTCGCAGATTATGCAAAAAACAGAATATTTAGCCTTCGGACCTTGCGACGTGGATAAAACGGAGCTACATAAGACAGCGTATGTTTCTAAACAGAAAGACCTGAATTAAGTGATGGAGGAGTTTCTATATTTGCAGCTAAACGCACTAACTCATACAGGTTTTCGACGACGATGGGATAGGACGGGGCCAGCACTGGGAAGGAAGTGACCATTAAGGTATAGCCTCGGCATTTGCTGGTGTGTAACTGAGAAACCATGGAAAAACATCTTTAAAGATACCGATAGTGGGGTTTGAACCCACGGTCTCCCGTGCATAGGCTTACAGATACACGCCAGACCCGTGCAGGAAATTGACTCGTTTTATTCTTAATTATTATATTCTGGCCTTTGGACTTGTTCGACCATACAACCAGTGCACAATTTCCATTTTCCACAGGTCGAAACTCATTTTAACCACTAATGTCTTATTGATTTACATACCGAGCTCGATAGCTGCAGTCGCTTAAGTGCGGCCTGTATCCAGTATTCGGGAGATAGTGGATTCGAACCTCAATGTCGGCAGCCCTGAAGATGATTTTCCGTGGTTTCCCCATTTTCTCACCAGGCAAATGCTGGGACTGTACCTTAATTAGGGCCACGGCCGCTTCCTTCCCACTCCTAGCCCCTTCCTGTCCCATCGTCGCCATAAGATATATTTGTGTTGGTGCGACGTAAAGCAATTAGCAAAAAAATAAATAGCTTCCTTCCCACTTCCAGCCCTTTCCTGTCCCATCGTCGTCATAAGACATATCTGTGTCGGTGCGACGTAAAGCAACGTACTTTACATTTTGTATTTATTTGCACCGATTTTTGTACATGTTAGTTCATTTTAGGATGAACACGAACACCCAGTGCCCGAGCTAGAGAAATTAACCAGACATGGCTAATATCCATCACCAGTTTGGTGGGGGGGATAGAAATCATGGATTTCTGAATCGAAGTCCTTTGTGTTGACCAATCAGTTAAAGAGCCTCACGGAAACTGTGAAACAGAAAAGCAACATCATCCTCCAGCTGTTTTGTTTGTACCAACAAATCTTAATAATGATAATAATAATAATGTTATTTGCTTTACGTCCCACTAACTACTTTTACGGTTTTCGGAGACGCTGAGGTGCCGGAATTTAGTTCCGCAGGAGTTCTTTTACGTGCCAGTAAATCTACCGACACGAGGCTGACGTATCTGAGCACCTTCAAATACCTCTGGACTGAGCCAGGATCGAACCTGCCAAGCAGGGGTCAGAAAGATAGCGCCTCAAACGTCTGAGCCAAAAAATCTTAGGCGGAACTGAGATCATCTACAAAACTACCACATCCTCAACATCAATATGTCTGTCACTATCGTGCCTTGTCGTCCGGTTCCTGGGCTGAATTGTCAGCGCAGTGGCCTTCCGTTCAGGGGGTCCCGGGTTTGATTCCCGGCTGGTCGGTGTTTTAGTTGCATCTGGTTCATTCCTCTAGCTCAAAGGCTCAGTGTTTGTGTGCGTCTTAATATACATCTTCACATACAACACACCACACTACCAACCACCACAGAAATACCCAATAGTGAATAGGTTACACACCCTTCCTAATCGAGCTGGCGTCAGGAAGGGCACCCGTCCGCAAAACTGGGCTTAATCAAACTAAAGAGCTAGTACGAAATAACGGGAGTAAAAAGCCAGCAATGATAAGGTATAATAATAATATTTAGGTCCGCCTCTGTGGTGTAGTGGTTAGCGTGATTAGCTGCCACCCCCGGAGGCCCGGGTTCGATTCCCGGCTCTGCCACGAAATTTGAAAAGTGGTACGAGGGCTGGAACGGGGTCCACTCAGCCTCGGGACGTCAACTGAGGAGAGGTGGGTTCGATTCCCTCCTCAGCCATCCTGGAAGAGGTTTTCCGTGGTTTCCCACTTCTCCTCCAGGCGAATGCCGAGATGGTACCTAACTTAGGGCCACGGCCGCTTCCTTCCCTCTTCCTTGCCTATCCCTTCCAATCTTCCCATCCCTCCACCAGGCCCCTGTTCAGCATAGCAGGTGAGGCCGCCTGGGCGAGGTACTGGTCCTACTCCACAGTTGTATTCCCGACCAAGAGTCTGAAGCTCCAGGACACTGCCCTTGAGGCGGTAGAGGTGGGATCCCTCGCTAAGCCCGAGGGAAAAACCGAACCTGGATGATGATGATGATGATGATGATATTTAGTCTATGTCCCGAAATGCAAAAATGGGACATTATCAAACTGTAAATTAGACTTGAAGCATTATATGCAATAGAATGTTTAACACTTAGAAAATATAGCCTGCTTGAAAAACTGGTAATTAACGAAAGGAGGATTTTCTGAAAAAATCTTGGTTCTAACCTCAAAAATTGTGTTTACAGACTTCGGAGCAACTTAGAAATATACACCCACACCGACAAGATATTAAGCGTGAACGAGAAATGAAGGATAATATTTTACGCTCACCTCTTCAGATTGATAACTGAGGGAATCTGTAAACGTTTGTTATCTTGCTTAAGAAGTCTCAAAACTATTTCTTCTTGTTGGTGTAGATCGATAAGGATATTTTAAAGCATGGAATCACAAAAACAGACAATCAATTCCGAGCAACTCTCAAACACAAACTTAGACAGGTTCATCAAGAAGTAGTCCCAACTCGACCGAAGCATGTCCATTCTGATGCAGGAAGAAAACACACTCCAAAAGGATGACAACGTGACCAAACAGTTGAGATCCCATGGTCCTTAATGGCCCTAACGATGAAGAAAAGAAAGAACAGTTGTTAGAAGAAAATTTGTCCTGCTTCTAGCATTCTTATCACAGACTAGAACGTCTTGGATGCCTGTCGTAATTACACAGATTAACATCCACAATCAGAGAAGTTTACGTGCCTGATGGCCAAGAAAGCCTGGAATTCCTAAAACAAATGACCAATTACATGTTTATTCCAGACACTTCGTCCTTTACCAGTCGCAATTCTTATTTGTAGTAGAAATATCAAGAAGATACGCTTTCTATTAAGACGAGGGTGTATTTTTAAGATTATTTGAGGTGTTACGATGAAAATGAGTGAAATCAACATTTTTCTGATTTTCTGATTTTATTTTTGATACCAAGAATAAAATGAAACCGAGCATATTTTGAGCGATGTGGTCTCCAAAACGGAGTACAAACTCAACAGCTCCTTCTTTACGAAAGTGCCATTTCCCAGAACTCGGTTGATGGGAGCGAAATTTAAGGTTTCTACATGTACAACCTATTAATATGGAAGTAATAAACACTATTTAAAATTAAAAACGAAATGCTAAGTAGAAGATAATGAATAAATCTCTTGCAAATGAAAATCTACAAAAATTGTACGACTCTCCAATTCCCACACCTCCAGCAAACATACGTCTCATTCATATTTCAGTTATTACCGTGGAGGGCAAGATTTCTTTGGATATCATTGATGCCCAAACTTAGGGAACTTAGAAACTGCAACAAGAGTATGATAACAGTGACCATGATGTAATTGATTTCGAATAAGTGATATAATTGTTTTTTGTAAGAGATCATTTTGTTGGAGAAACCTATGTTGTTGCTTCTAATATTTTAATTAATGATATTTATTCCTAGAAAATATTAAAAAATCCAGAACACAGAAAATAGAAAATGCTTTATTTATATTCCCTGAATAAATATATTTAAAACTTACATTTGTAAGTTTTTTTTTTTGTTGTTGCTGATTTTCCTCGAATGGAATAATTTCGAAAGGTTTTCTCTTCAAAACGAACATTTGAAGAGTTCGCCCTTTGTTTATTCGCAATATCTTATTTGAGTTCTTCTGAGCCAGGATAAGTCTCTAGCTCCAGCTCTGTTCCAGTTCACCTTGAACACTCACCCCCCTAGGGCTACCTGTAACCTTGTTCTTGTAATTGTACCGCCAGGACGTCTTTGCTCTCTCTGATGGTGGCGAGACCGAACCCAAGGGCAAATCTACTCTGAATGACTTCCAGTGAATGTCCTTCTTGGTACTGATATTCTTTAGCAGTGAGACAGAGTTTGATTTCAACAACAATTCATTCAGATGTTCACTAACAGCCCTGTGTTACTAGTAGAGTCCGAAATATTAACGGATAATTCTGTGGAAGTATAAGTGATAGATCATGTAGCACAGATGCCAAGGCGGTGGGATATTGTGGGTTTAAAATCACTTATGGAGGAAATCAGTTTCGAATTAAAGGTACTTTGAACTGTTCGTTGCTGAACGGAATGTGTATGATTATCATGGATAAAGTAGGTAAGTATGTGAGTATTCATTTCTGCTACAAGTGGCTTACAACCGGTGGCAGCATCAAATGCACGGTGCAAAAAGGTACACAACAAAATGAAACGAATAAACTACGCTATACTGATTCTGTATGTCAATTGAAGATAAAATAAATATTGGTGATGGCCCCTTATATTAAAGATGTTACCAATAATATTTTTGCTAATTATATTTAATATAAGGAAGCTTTCTTTGTTATTCCGTTTACCTTCCAGAGTTGGTTTTTCCCTCGGACTCAGCGAGGGATCCCACCTCTACCGCCTCAAGGGCAGTGTCCTGGAGTTTGAGACTCAGGGCCAGGGGATACAACTGGGGAAGATGAGGCCGTAGCCTTAAGTACGTACAACACCGGCATTTGCCTGGAGGAGAGGTGGGAAACCACGGAATACCACTTCGAGGATGGCTGAGGAGGGAATCGAACCCCCTTCCCCCTACTCAGTTGATCTCCCGAGTTTGAGTGGACCCCGTTTCAGCCCTCATACCAACCCCCTACCCTCGTACCACTTTTCAAAAATTTCGTGGCGGAGCCGGAAATCGAGCCCGGGCCTCCCGGAGTGGCAGCTAATCGCGTGATCTGTCATCCGAAACGACGAATTATTTACAGGCCCTCAACATCACATATACTAACAGATTCTGTAATAAAGGCAGCGACGTTCTAAATCCAAAAAATTACTGCCAGGCGCTTGGAAGTCGTGAAATGACAATTTGGTGTTCTTTGCCTCAGAAGGGGATCGATGTAGAACTGTATAAAGAGGACACTCCAGCCAACAATTGGATTAGGCATCACCAAGGACTTTCTCGTAGCGAATGGTGGGAAGCAATCAAGATGACTTCAAATGTTTCTGCAGTACGAATCATTCTGGAGAGAACTCAGGACGGAAACCTCTGTCGCAGATGCCCCAGAGAGAAGGAAACACTGGTTGACGTCGTGCGTTCTTGCCCCTACATTGAAGTACTGAGAAAATCACGTCACCACAAGATATGATCACTGACTGCAGAAGAACTCCGCAGTAAACACTTCCGTGTACATGAAGAAGTCCACGGTTTGTCTGTGACAGGTAGTACAAGACGAAGTGATACAATTGCCTTTAGAGATAACGACAAGAAAGGCTTCATAAGCGAGTAAACCATCCGATTCGAGCACCATGTCGGCCAGCCTACTCAAGTCCACCATGAGGAGCTGAACTTTTACGCGCCCACCATACCGTTCTACAAAAGCCAATACCAGCTGAATGAAGTAGAGATTATCGGCCTAATGGTAGGTGCGCGTGGCATTATACTTGACTTGTTCATGGAATTCTGGAGGAAGTCCGAGCTGCCTAGGGACAGCATTAAAAGTTTGGTTACTGTCACCATACGTGGATCTGTACGCATTCTGAGATCTCATTTGTTCGTACCTCCATAATTAAAAAAAGCATATTACCGCTATAAAACTTTCTGTATCCTGATACGCTATACTTTGTCCATTGTGGCAATCCGTAATTGAGGGAAGTCGTTGACACGTTCAATAAATATAAATAACAATTAGATTGCTTACGGAAACCGATTACTTAACTCACATGAATCATTCATTAATACTAATGATTGATTATGAGATCTAGTGTACTGTATGTCTATCGTCCCAATCAAGAATTTATTGTAACCTATTTCGTAACATGTAATATGAATATAATTGTACATGATATAAAATAATTGTTCATCCATCCTAGATCGATATTTGTCGATTTGTCAGGGATTTTTTAATTCAATAAACGGAATAATTCTTTCTAGATAATTAGAAGGAGCTGTTATTTAACAGATCAGGCTTTCACATACTCGCTCTTTTCAAATTATGTACCAGTGACTGCCGGAAGACTTTGATTTTAATCCTTGTTTTACCTCAACCCCTCGAGATGTCTCATATCAAAAGACTGACTAATGCTGCGGTTAATTACAGTGTGTTGAAACTAACTTACGAAGAAATGAGGTCGCCCAATGAAGAATCTCGTGTCGGGTACAGGAACTATTGGATTGAGCCTGTTTATGAGCCTTTGAATGCTGATGTATCTAAAGACTTCGTGTTTCTATTATGACCAACTGGGCGAATTGATCGTGCGGTTAGGGGCGCGCATCTGCGAACTTGCATCCGGGAAATAGTGGGTTCGAACCCCACTGTCGGCAGCCCTGAAGATGGTTTTCCATGGTTTCTCATTTTCACACCAGGCAAATGCTGGGGCTGCACCTTAATTAAAGCCGCGGCCACTTCCTTTCCACTCCTAGGCCTTTCCTCTCAAATCGTCGCCATAAGACGTATCTGTGCGACGTAGAGGCAATTGCAAAATAAAATTTTCAAAATGTTATGTCTAAAGGGCTATTGAAGCAATGAACAAAAGATGGTCATTTAACAATCCTGCATCACTTTAGGAAGGTCAAGAACAGCAGCTATCTATCTCGTTATCAAGGATGTTATATACAGCAAGGAACGAAACATAAGGAAGTCAATAGCGTATCTGATACGTGTGGTCCAATTTTTAAGGAGGAAAAGCAAATACCAATCTCCAGTCGTCGTAGAACTCTGTGGCACTGGGTCAGCGTCCTGAAACTGTCAAGGGCCGTGTGACTGTTGATGTGCGCCAGCATTCCCACATAAAATGATTTCACGCACAGAAACACGAAGCGCAATCAGAGATAGTCAACAACTAGAAAGACGCTGATGATTTGATGATTTCACGCACAGGCATCGTTTGGAAAGCATCATTATCTTCTCAATATCAAAGTCCTGTGGCTATCGGCAAGTTGCGACGGGGGCAGAACAGTGTAATCTGGGAGCTGCTAGTGATGAGGTCTAACACGAAAGCTAGAGTTCTTGGACTGACTGATTTCAAAGCTGGATAGACCTGGGTTTGAAATTTCAAGTCATATCACAAGGTTGGAACAAAATCTTGTCTGATTCTCGATTCATTTTCACTCCATCAGAAAAACTGGTTCGTAATTCCGTGTAAACATGTATAGATAACAATCATTAACAACCATTCAACCAGGTGCAACTTCCTTTCTTCAACCTTTAGATGTATACTTTTTTTCGTCATTGGAAGGAGATCGCCAAACGTTTTACTGAGCGAGTTTTACTCGAAACTATTTTTATTAACCTCCAGAGACGCAACGCTATTATCAACCTTCATGCACGTATCAATCAGTCCAGTGCCCCCTATTCAATAACGTAATTAAGCATGCCTGAAAGAAATCTATATTTCCAGCAGAATGTGATGACTTTGATATTCTTGACAATGTTTTCTGGGACACTGGTGATTCAAGTTAACTCCCAAGTCCATAAATGTACGTATTGTCATTTACATTTGTACTTGTTTTTGGGTGCGTAATGGGAGTGAGATGCATCTTTGCAGTCATCTAGCAACAATAATATAATAACTCGGCAAGTTTGAGTTCACTGGCCTCTCTCACTCCAACTCCAAGCACGTAACCTACAAGAGGAGCCCTTGTTAAAACGAGCAACCCCTTGGAAGGTTGGGTATCCAACCACAGCGGAAAACTGGGTCAGTGAGCAGATCATTGTGGGAGGATCACCACTCTATCACTGATTAACGTGTGGTGATTACTATGGCATGCTGTACTGCTTGTAGCCATAGGAGCGCAATCAGAGATAGTCAACAACTAGAAAGACGCTCCTGGAGGATACCATCTTAATCTCCAAATGTTGGGTAAGGTACAACTCCACCTACACCAGATTATGTCCATGAGGTCTAACAACCTCGGCAGTTTATGGATCTCCAGTCGTCGTAGACTCTATGCCACTGGGTCAGCGTCCTGAAACTCTCAAGGGCCGTGTGACTGTTGAGGTGCGCCAGCATTACCACGTAAAATGATTTCACGCACAGGCGTCGTTTGGAAAGCAACATCATCTTCTCAATATCAAAGTCCTGCGGCTATCGGCAATTTGCGACGAGGGCAGTATAGTGTAATCTGGGAGCTGCTAGTGATGAGTCGGCACGTAGGCGGCGAGTGTGTGTTCGCCGTTTTGGCCGAGGACAGACTATAGAGCAACTCGCGTGCTACACCCGTGACTGAGCAGTCCTATTTAGGAACTCCTCTGCTCACCCTGAATGGGGAGGGGGCTATAAAATGTGCTCTAAACATAGGCAGTCTTACTTGTCACCAGACTGGATTACCGCGTTCAGTGGGTACACCAATTTGCGGTAGAAACAAAAGAAAGATTTGCGAAATGAATATAGCCACCTGGAATATTTGTACTCTGATGGGCACTGATGTAGATAACCGACCAGAGCAACTTACAGCAATAATAAGTAGTGAGTTGAAGAAATACAACATTGATATCGCTTCTCTTAGTGAAACTAGGCGTGCTGGAAAAGGACAACTCAAGGAGCATGGCGGTGGCTATACATTCTTCTGGAAAGGAAAAGATGAAGGGGAATTAAGAATTCATGGAGTAGGTTTTGCAATAAATAATGAGCTTATTCATAATCTTGATGAGTTCTCATCTGGAATTAATAAAAGACTCAAGAGACTCCGTCTGAAACTCAAGAACAACCAAAGAGCTACGGCAATCATTGCCTATGCCCGAACGTTGAAGTCAGATGATGATCAAAAGGAAGCGTTCTATAACCAACTTGATGAACTCCTGTCGAATGTACCAAAGTCAGATAAGCTTATTCTGCTCGGAGACTTTAATGCTCGGGTTGGTAGAGAACCTTCACTGGAACTATTGGTAAAATAAGGTGTAGGCAAAGTCGATGCCAATGGAACCCTCCTACTCACGAAGTGTTCTGAATATGACCTTGTCATTAAAAATACAATCTGCCGCCAGAAGGATAGATTTAAAACAACATGGCAACATCCCAGATCAAAGCACTGGCACTTAATCGACTACATTATTGTCCGCGCCAGAGATAAGCGCGATGTTCATATAACCAAAGTTATGACCGGTGCTGATGACTGCTGGACTGACCACTGCTTAGTTCGATCTGTGATGGCCATACAGGTTTATCCAAAACGACGGATTCAGGGGAAGGCGATAAAACACAAACTAAATACTGAACAACTTAGGAACAACAGTACCAAATCTGCCTATCAGGTACTATTGGCTGATAAACTTCCAAACGAATACCCAGAAGATACTGAGCAGCACTGGTCGTTATTAAAATCAGCTGTTCTAGTAGGTGACGAAGAAGTAGTTGGTTGAATAAGAGGAAACATCAGGACTGGTTTGTCGAGAACAGCAAAGACATAAATATGTGACCTAATAATTGATGAAAAGAGGAAATCCTACAACGCTTGGCAAAATAATCCAAATTCACTTCCCAAGAAACAGAGATATCACCAAATCAAAACGGAAGTCCAGAGAAGGTGCAGGATGATCAAGAATAAATGGTGGATGGACAAATCAATAGATATGGAGAATTTAATCGCCTCCAAGAACACGAGTGCCTTCTTCAGTCCTACCAAACCTATTTATGGTCCCTCCACCAAAGGTCTTATCTGTCTAAGATCCAAGGATGGTACTGAAGATCTTCAAGACCCTGACTCGATAGCTTCCCTTCGGAAAGAACATTTTCAAGACCTCTTAAAACTCGCGTGTCGAGGACGATGTGTTTGCTGATATTTCACATCATCCAATTCAAGGTCACTTAGGTGAAGTCCCTTCTCTTCAAGAAATCGATAAGGCCATTCAACAGCTGAAGAATAAAAGGGCACCCGGACAAGATGGAATTCCAGCCGAGATCTTCAAGGAGGGTGGTCCTTTGCTAATTCAGCATGCACACGTGATGATTGTGGAAATATGGAACACTGGAACACTCCCTGCTGATCTACGAGATGTTTCCATAATCACTATCTTCAAGAAAGGGGACAAGACTCTGTGTAACAATTATTGAGGAATATCATTGCTCTCTTTTGCGGAAAAGAATCTTGCTAGAGTATTGTCCAATCGCCTACTGACATTGACTGAAATGTGTCTATCAGAAACACAGTGTGGTTTGAGGCCACACAGAAGTACAATTGATATGATTTTCAGTGCAGTCTAGAGAGCAAAACCAACCCTTGTATATGGCTTTTATAGATCTTGTCAAGGCGTTTAATTCTGTTAATCGAGAAGCTCTATGGAGAATTATAGCTCTGATCGGATGTCCAAACATATACTGTATGTACAGATACTTAGACTACAGCACAACGGGATGTTTGCTACTGTCCATTCCAGTACAAGACCGAGAGACCTTTTCCGTGTTTCTACTGGAGTCAAGCAATGGTGTGTAATTGCTCCAACACTGTTCTCAGTATTTGTTGGAACTACTGTATAACAAACCTTGTGGACGATAAACTGCCATCAGGTGTAAAATTTTTGTATTGAACAGATGATAATCTGTTTAATGTTAACAGACTGCGAGCTAAGACCATGGTGTCCCCAGTGTCAGCTATGGAGCTTCAGTACGCATATGACAATGTTATTTAGGCAACACAGAGGAAGATCTGCAATCGATCTTGAATGCTTTTAATCAAGTATATGAAAGTTTCGGACTGGAAATTAATATTAATAAGACTAAAATCCTTTACCAGCCGGCACCAAACTCCAGTAAGAGAACTCCGGCTATTACAATCAGTGGTCAATCTCTGCAGAACATAAATCATTTTCCTACCTTGGAAGACACCTCTCAACATGTGCAAACATGGATGCAGAAATCCAATATCGTTTAAAATTTATTGCTAGTGCGGTTTTCGGTCGCCTTCTAAGAAGAGTGCTTGACAATCACGATATCAGTGTGAGAACCAATCTCTACGTTTACAATGCTGTTGTAATCCCTACTCTTATGTGTGGTTGCGAGACCTGGACAACTTACGGGAGAAACCCAAAATGCCTTGAAAAATACCATCAACGATGCTTGCGGAGAATACTGAAAGTTAAATGGCGAGATCGTCGAACCAACATTAGTATCCTCGAGGAAGCTAACACCACTAGCACGGAGGCAAAGATAGTCAGGCATCAGCTACGCTGGGCTGGTCATATCGTTCGCATGCCAGATACACGCCTCCCAAAGAAAATCATGTACTGCCAACTAAAGAATGGCCTGTGTAACCATGGCCATTAAATTAAATAAGGATGTTCTAAAGTGTAATCTCAAAAAGGTGTCAAATTGATACGGTTAACTGTGAAACTACAGCCGAGGATAGGCCCAAATGATGTATAACTGTATACAATGGGGTTGAACATCCAGAACAAGACAGGAGAAGATTAGAAGCTGAGAGGAGGAACCGCACGAAAGAACGAGCGAATGCGAGGGTTGGTGTTCTTGCACAACCATCTGCTGCAAAGACTGTTGCATGGAATGCATTCCAAGGATCAACCAATTGCCACTTAGGCATTCACGGCTGCAGATGAAAAATCACATCAATAGAGCCAAGCCTTTGGATTATTTTGCCACATGTGTGTGCAGCGTTTCGCCCAGATGTACCATTTGAGCTCATCATTTGGACTGGCACACCCTTCCAAGACGCTACTTAGCAGGGGCAGAATGTCTCTAAATGAGGTTCGCTAACCTGCTTAATTAAGAAAAATTGTACTCCTCGCGGAGATACGGTACTGTGCCCATTAAGGCTTTCACAACGGCCTTAAAATGACAGTAATTGCTCGCTTTCTATGCAGATAGCCGAAGTTCAACTCCTGATGGAACCTGTGGAAATTTCACTTGAATATTCACATTGAGTCAGAAAGGAAATCTGATCTCAACTCTCCACCCAAAACGCAAAATGAGCCAGCTTGGTTCCAGTGTCCCTAGATATACCACGAACAAACTGCAGAATGTTAATGTATACTATAATTATGAAATAGTATGGTGAACATCTAGTGCCCACTTTCAGATCTGAGAGAGGTGTCATATATTTTAAGGACGCTTGGGACTTCATGTCGTACGATGCCGGCAAGTAAACGATTGCTGGTGACACATTTGGTGATTATCCGGAAACTCATTAAAACTCAGTCACCCTTTAGAGCAGGGCCTCTCAGGGTGCATGCGTCTGCACTGTGCAAGGTGCAAAAGACGACTTCGCTTGGTTGCCCAGAGTGCAGGCCCCGACTCCTCGATTTGGAGCAATAGCGCTGTCTCTCTCTTTCCCCACGCCTGTCTCTCTTGCTTCCCCTGTCTCCCCCTTCCTCACTTTCTCCGCAGCGCTCCAAATCCGAGCCGAGTTGAGCCGAGATTAGCCGAATAGCCCAAAGGCGAAGTGTTGGTCCAAGCCGAGCCGAATGGAACCGATGTGCAGTGCATGGAGCTCTTGCGCCTCGATTTGCACGCGTGAGATTTTGGGCGTTTGAGAGGCACTGCTTTAGAGATCCGTTTCTGTGTGTTTGGTAGAGTAAAACGGAACGTCGAAGCGTCAAAGAAAGATGTCTGCGCAGGGTATCTGAGGCAATACAACTATTATATTCTATAATCATACCTATATTATAAAACAAAGAAATTGATATAATATCAGCGCCTTCTTTATCAAACGTCTTAATGTATGCAATGTCGCTGACGTATACACTCTTTTCAACGAAGGGTGCCAATGAATTCCTGTAACGTGAGAAGATGCTATGATTCAGAGATAATCTAGTATGCCATCACTGTACCTCAACCTTCACATTTCCGTAGTAAAACGGTGCCTTTCGTCCACGTAATGCTGACAGCCTACTTACTCACTGACGTGTGCAATGTCTGTGTTGACGAAGATAAAATACTTGATAACACTTTAATAAGCACCTTGTAGCACATGCTCTGATGCAACTCTTAAACAGTCAACATCTGCACTGCACGATAATGTTACATTTTACTGCTAAAAGCATCATCATGCTCATCTTAAGCTGCCCAATTGAATTCAGTGGTGTTTTGATAGAATGTAATGTGTTACAGGCGTATTTCAATTTTAACCTGATCCCCCATGCTGACCAAGAATTGATCGGTACTTTTCAATATACATAGATGTTCCCAGAAAAGTTGTAATATATTTAAATATTTATTTAAACATTTAAATATTATCATTTAAGAGACGCTTCAAACCACAGTGTTTCTATCACACGTTATCAAACACCGAAACCTGTACTGTAGTCAATTATCGCAAGAATAATATGGATTTAAGCTAAGAAAACAGAATTTATATTTAATTCTTTAAAGGATTATTGATTTTTGGAATTAATACAAATATTCAATACCGAGAAAAGTTAATAATATGTAAAACGAATGGATCTAGATTCTACATTTCCTTTTACTTCTTTGCACAGTAGATATTTTTACAACTGAAATTTTCACAAAGTAGTATTATTTTCTAATACAAATAATATAAAATACGTTATATTGGTGATCAAGTCTACATCAAACCTGCTTACACAAACCAAAACATTGGGTAGTTGCAGAAATTTCATGACTGACCCGGAGCGTGGCGTTGGAATGTTATGGGTGTTGCCACTTCGAAACTAATACAGTCGAGGAGAGGATGAAGTTTATAGGAAAAAGAAATACTTTTTTCAAATATATAATCCAATGTATATAATTATACTAACAATAATGGAATTATAATAGCAGTAATAAAAAGGTGTATATTTGTAATTTTGGAAGATCATCATCATCATCATCTGTTTACCCTCCAGGTTCGGCTTTTCCCTCGGACTCAGCGAGGGATCCCACCTCTACCGCCTCAAGGGCAGTGTCCTGGAATTTTGGAAGATATGACCCAAATATATACACAACCACGTTCATTCTGCATACTGTGATGCATTTAAATTTTTTTCGAAACCTCCGTGTGATTTAATCTTCAAGTCTTTTAAACCAGCAGTTGATTTGCCATTTGAAGTAATATTAGAAACCTACAACCTGTTTTCCAATCATTGACCGGGTCAGAGATGTGATGAATGAATCATATATAGGCTGTTAGTACGATGGGGTCGCCACTCCCAAAGTGATTTATTAACGACTGATAGATGCCATGAAATGAGAATGGAGAGTGTTGCTGGAATGAAAGATGACAGGGAAAAGCGGAGTACCCGGAGAAAAACCTATCCCGCCTCCGCTTTGTCCAGCACAAATCTCACATTGAGTGACCGGGATTTGAACCACGGTATCCAGCGGTGAGAGGCCGACGCGCTGCCGTCTGAGCCACGGAGGCTTTGAAATAATGTCATTCTCACTCTGTATATGTGATCCTAATGACCGGTTTAAAAGGCTCTCTATAGCACAGTCACAATCGTAGGAGAATATTTCACCGGTCATTTTAGAAATCATGCTTGGGGAGTGGAGGAGAAGGAGGAAAAACACTATTTACCTTTGTGTCTAACCGGCAAATCATGCACGACACCAAGTGCAGTCCACATTCACCATGATAGTGAAGGTCACTGTCACCCATCCTGGGCGAGTTTGCCCAAGAAGCGCTGCAGGCAACATGTGGCATAAATCGGGAAATACTGGAGACGTTTTGTGTACGTACTATGCATAGTTCAGCGCTATATTGTAATAATTTCTTTCCTGATATGTGTTACGAGAATCTGGTGGATTTAGATTGTTGATAGAAAATACAAATTATACAATATAATAACAAAAATATCTCATGTTTAATTTTCTGAATGTTGCTGGCGACAACACCGACAACGTAGACGCAACGATCCTGTGACTTAAGAATGTATCAGATGGCATCCGTGTCGCATATTAATATTTATTACGTACTAATAATTTTGCAATTTACCATTCGTTATCTATAGTAACCACTTTATCCTCTAAATATTTATGATCAGTTTGAGGGGTGTGTGTGTAAATTAAGCAGTTATGGATACCTGTTTACTTACTAAGTTCATAACACTATGAATTTATACATAATCCCCTGCAACGTACAATAGTTCTTTGAGTTACACCTCTAAAGCTCAGCGTTTTCCGCTTATGAAGATCGAAACTATTACTTCAATAAATAGAAAAATCCATTACATTACGCATTATGTCTAACTGTATTTTTGTCTTTTCCCTAAGTAACACATCCTTTATATAGGTTGAAATTAAGCTGATCTACTGACCTAGCCACTCTGCAGTTAACATGTCGATACGCTGTGGGTAAGCGGTAACTCGTGGCTGAATTATGTTCTGTGACGGACATGGTAACCGAGTTTCTGCCGTATTATGA
The DNA here is from genome assembly GCF_040414725.1 of Anabrus simplex. Classification (NCBI taxonomy): domain Eukaryota; kingdom Metazoa; phylum Arthropoda; class Insecta; order Orthoptera; family Tettigoniidae; genus Anabrus; species Anabrus simplex. The sequence goes on from NC_090265.1 coordinate 1,578,468,148, forward strand.
ACGCTGTGTTGTTCTACTGAAGCAAGGTATCTATTCTCATTTCTGTGTCACTATTGAGGCGCATATACGTACCCAGAGACTGGAATATGTGTTACATTAATGGTATGCTGCACGGTGTGACACGGCCCAAAGAAATCGGCCTTAATGTGGGCTGAATGGCTCAGACGGTTGAGGCCTTCTGGCTCCAGCTTAACAGGTTCGATCCTGGCTCAGTCCTGTGGTATTCGAAGGTGCTCCAGTATGTCGGCCTCGTGTCGGTAGATTTACTGGCGCGTAAAAGAACTCCTGCGGGACTAAATTCCGGCACTCCGGCTTCTCCGAAAATCTTAAAAAAGTAGTTGGCGGAATGTAAAGCCAATAACATTATTATTAAATCAGCTTTTCACCAACGCATAGGCAGTTTATATCACAGGTTTCAATTTTAATTTTAATTTCGTGTGGCTGTGTCTAGCCGAGTGCAGCCCTTGTAAGGCAGACCCTCCGACGAGGGTGGGCGGCATCTGCCATGTGTAGGTAGCTGCGTGTTATTGTAGTGGAGGATAGTGTTATGTGTGGTGTGTGAGTTGCAGGGATGTTGGGGACAGCACAAACACCCAGCCCCCGGGCCATTGGAATTAACCAATGAAGGTTAAAATCCCCGACCCTGCCGGGAATCGAACCCGGGACCCTCTGAACCGAAGGCCAGTACGCTGACCATTTAGCCAACGAGTCGGACACAGGTAATATAAGAGTAGGTAATACTAGGCTACGTTTTTCGTCTGGGGAGGGATGTAAGACTGTACAGTATGTACAGTTTGCTGACGTTTCGGGTACATGGCAGTATTCTTTATCAAGCCTAGACGATTTTAGCTGCCAGGGAAGCGTGATTACCCCGAATCAAGTAGAGGTACATCAGTATCCTTGATAAAGAATAATGCTGGGCTGAGTGGCTCAGACGGTTGAGGCGCTGGCCTTCTGGCCCCAACTTGGCAGGTTCGATCCTGGCTCAGTCCGGTGGTATTTGAAGGTGCTCAAATACGTCAGCCTCGTGTCAGTAGATTTACTAGCACGTAAAAAGAACTCTTGCGGGACAAAATTCCGGCACCTAGGCGTCTCCGAAAACCGTAAAAGTAGTTAGTGGGACGTAAAGGAAATAGCATTATTATTATTATTATTATTATTATTATTATTATTATTATTATTATTATTATTATTATTATTATTATTATTATTATTATTATTATTATAAAGAATACTGGAATGTATTTGAAATATCGGTAAGTTGTACGTATGGTGCATAACACAACGTTACGGTCCACCCCGGATGATGAACAAAATAGTTCAACATAATATGGAAGCTTCATTTAATGTGAGTGTGGTTTTAAAATTCAAATACTCGCGTTCGTATTCTTTAGATTTTTACACTTAAACGTTTACGTCCCCATGTCGTATTAAATACATGCAAAACTGTTAAATCAGCTGCTTCTGATGTTAATGTGAAGTATCGATATACTCTGATAGGTATGTTCTTGAAAGGTAATTGTTAGGTTGTCACGTCCACGGTGACCTCGTTCGATACCCGGGTGCAGCAGGTCTGCAAGGAGAGTGCAGGAGACCTTCAGCCTGACTTCCTGTTCACAACTAGACTTGCCAGTGCCAAAGATCAAGAGGTGAACTCTGATCATAGTGACAGGTATGCTCCCGACATTCCACAACCGGGAGAGCTGACAATCTTACTCACAGATGGTTTCAGGAATAAATATTTGAATTCATCCTAAGCCTTCCCTAGGTAGAGAACCCTATCGGCATTACAGATACTTCCTTCCCAACGGGCTCCAGTTAATTACAACTACTCGCGCATACATTGAAGTAATAGTAGATATAGCGAGCGAGGGGCTGCGCGGTTCGGGTCACATAGCTGTCAACTTGCATTCGGGAGATAGTGGGTTCGAACCTCACAGTTGGCAGCCGTGAAGATAGTTTTCTGTGGTTTCCCATTTTCATACCAGGCAAATGCTGGGGCTGTACTTAATCAAGGCCACGGCCTATTCCTTCCACCTCCTAGCCCTTGTCTGTCTCATTGTCACCTTAAAACCTGTCTCTGTCGTTGCGACATGAAGCAAACATAACATAACATAGGAGTTATAGCTTAATAACTACGCACAGTTGTCGACCACAATATCTCCACATCCTGCAACGAAGAGTCATCACCAGGAGGGACCTTTTGTTTCACTTAAGGTAGAGTAAGGTTGTTAGTAACGTGCATATACCGCTCTAGTGGCCACAAGGAAATTGTACAGTATAGGGCCCAGTACACGAGACGTGCTCAACACTAACTTTCAGTCGACATTCGTCATCAGAAATAAATCTTGCCGGGTGGAGAAATAACACCATTATTTAGTGTAGTTCACACATACGTAGCTTTGTCCATCTCAGAGATAACATATTCTGTTCTTATGTGTGCATGTATGTGCGAGAGAGAGAGAGAGAGAGAGAGAGAGAGAGAGAGAGAGCATTTAAATATGAGAGCGGACACAATATGCGTTTTCTTCGCAATCAAGGTCACATGAGGACAACATAAACCGAAAATCTTCGTTTCTCACTGATTGATTAATAATGTTATTTGCTTTACGTCCCACTAACTACTTGTACGGCTTACGGAGACGCCGAGGTGCCAGAATTTAATCTTGTAGGAGTTCTCTTACGTGCCAGTAAATCTACCGACTCGAGGCTGACGTATTTGAGCACCTACAAGTACCACCGGACTGAGCCAGGATCGAACCTGCTAAGTTGGGGTCAGAAGGCCAGCGCCTCATCCGTCTGAGCCACTCAGCCCGGCACACTGATTGATTTTTTATGGACAAACAAGTTTTCAGTAAGTTACTTGTAAAATGTGAATGGGGAAGTCGAAACACATAACATTACCCATGCCCTCGAAGAAAGGAAAAAGGAGGAAACTCACGCTTAGTAGAGAGTCTTGCTCGTAAAATTCTCCTCACCTAAACACATTTTAAATCTGCCAGAAGGAAAATAATAATCCAAAACAGGCAAATTACAACTTAGATACTTTAGACGCTACTGATTATTTATATATATATATATATCACTGAAGAGAAGTTTCCCAGCGATAACTTTGCCAACGATGAGTATGGTCAATGCTGAAGTATGCCCTTCTATGTTTTCCAACTATTGGATTAAATATAGTGGTGTCGATATTCACTAGCTTTGTCTATCAAGAAAATTACTAATTTCAAGCAGTATTCCTTTAAATTTCCAATAATTTACGACCACGATTACATTATTGACACTGCTGTCCTACGAGTGAGTCATATTTCGCGCGCTATAAAAGTATCCAAACACTATATAAATGAATTATCCAATCGCATAGCACGTTCACACAAAATAGGGTCCCGAGTTCAATTCCCTGGCGGAGAGGGGATTTAAATCGCGACTGATTAATTGTTCTGGCTCGGGGCCTGAGTGTTTGTGTTTGTTCCAACACTTTTCTCTTGATATTCAGACAACACGCCACATTACCAACTACCGCAGAATCACGCAATAGCGATTACATCGCTCTACGTAGGATTGGCGTAAGAAAGGCCATCCGGTGGTCAAACAGAGCAAAATCCACATGTGTGCCACATTTGACACCCTCGACCTCATAGATGTGGGCAAAGTGGTATAATAATAATAATAATAATAATAATAATAATAATAATAATAATAATAATAATAATAATATAGCACGTTGTACAAACATACACTTCGCTCCACGGCTCTGATTATCAGATATGGCCCGTGAGAAATGGTATTCATATTTCAAAGATTACTCACTGAGTCGGTTTTGACAATTTTCGTTTACAGTATCATCCCGTATCGCCTAGTACTAGACAAGAAAGCTTGACGGTACCGATTATGAAATTTGTATACAGAGAATGAAGTTTAAACATTACTGCTACATGGAGATGATCTGTATTATGTCGGCAAGTATTGAGAGTATGTCATCGAAAATCATAAAGATGGTAAGTGGGATTTAGATGCCCGGTATAGAAAGCCAAGAATTTAGGCCGAGAGGATTGGTCATGCCACCAAACGACACCTCGTAATCTGTACGCCTTCGGGTTGAACAGCGGTCGCATGTTAGGCCGTGACATTTCGGGGCTGTTGTGCTATGTGATTTGGTTTGGGATATAGAAGCAATGATATTACAGGCCGTCTCCAATGGAAAGCTGTTTACGTTACCGCTGTCTTTATGAAGTAAAAATATTTTGGCCTGACGTAAGAGCAAGTGATTGGAATAATGCAACCACATAGCGGCCGCTTAGTTGAACTATTCTGAGTAACCTCTCAAGGCTGAAAAAATTCCCATTTGACACAAAATTCAAAAAGTTATATCAAAGGCTGAGAATGAAAGGGTTACAATTCAGAATCCCTGATTTCTCAGGAGAAGAATTTGAAAATTTAACTGTTTACATCATTGCCTCTCAAAAATACACTTGTCACGTATTTTTTTTATTAAAATTGGTGTGTACATAGTTCTTACATCATTTATTATAATCTGAAAATTAAGTAAAGCGACTAATGCCAGAACACAGAAAACTGTTAGAAGTGCTTCCTAGAGGGTGATATCCGGTGCTGGCAGATAGGCTACTCCCGTTGAAGAGCATCAGGTGGTCTGATCAAGGCTTAACCTCTCCATCTGACGGACGAGTAATCATCAACAGCGTCATAAGCCCACATTAGATTTTGTATTGTAACGCCTTCGGAGGTCGTAGAGTACGAAATAAGCTATACATTGATGGTAAACTCTCAAAAATGCATTACTGTTTTTCGTTTTAACCCTTTCGTTCTCACCACATTGACTGGTACACAGCCATAATGAAATACTAACGTCTAGCCAATAAACATGTCCCTACTTTAGGTGTGTCCAACCATTGTCCGGTTTCCCTATGGGATCGGGTATGAAATGAGATGAAACTTCGTAGCGTTCTTACGACCAGATGCTCTTCCTGACGCCATGGTGTGATATTTGATAATAGGACGGGGGAGTTTGAAGCCCGGTGCTGGCAGACAGCCTCCTCCCGTTGAAGAGCATCAAGGGGTCTGATGAAGGTTTGACGTCCCCATCCGACGGACGAATAACCATCAACAGCATCATATGCCCACACTCCATATGAATTCTGTGTAGAGGTTTGGAAATGAATCCAGGATTTTGGCACGCACTAGTGATAAAAAATTGTCTAACTAACCACTACCTTTACTGTCCTGCCGGCCAATATTCTGAAGGTGAAGATTGTTTCGACCAATGGGACTCGAGCTGGCTAACCACGGTGTCAGACCACATAGACTTGACGCCTTAACGATCATGGCTACCAGGTGGGCTATTTTCCTACTGTAGGCATGCCTTTACCGAGTGACTTGACCGTGCGGTTAGGGCCCGCAGCTGTGAGCTTCCATTCGGGAGATGGTGGGTTCGAACTCCACTGTTGGTAGTCCTGAAGATGGTTTTCTGTGGTTTCCCATTTTCATACCAGGCAAATGCTGGGGGCTGTAGCCTACTGTAATTAAGGCCATGACTGCTTCCCTCCCACTCCTAGCCCTTTCCTGTCCCATCGTTGCCATAAGTCCTATCTGTGTCGGTGCGACGTAAAGCCAATTGTAAGAAAAGAAAAAAAAAGGTGATCATTAGTATTATATATTCTTCTTTCTTTAACGACTTTTGAGTGCTTATTCCTTGTTGTTGACAGTGCTAGGCTCCGTGATCAGACTTGGAGATTCGGTGGATAGAAGTATATTCTAAGGCTTCTAACGTTCAGCGGTATCTTGTAAGAATGACGTAAGCTTTCAGACGAAAATCTCTTCACATCATCTTTCAGACCGACTTTGCCGTACGGGATACAAAATAATAATAGTAATGCTATTAGCTTTACGGCACGTACCGCTAACTACAACACTTCGACAAGAGGTTGAGGTACGTGAGCACCTTCAAATACCACCGCACTGAGCCAGGATCGAACTTGCCAATTTGCGGTCAGAAGGCCAGTGCCTCGACCGTCTGAGCCACTCAGCCCTACACTGGGTACAAAAGCTGACTAGACTCAGAATGTATTATACGTAAGTTGGAAGTATCGAGAAGAGTTGCTTGTACAAGCAGTTGAAACGATAGTAAGAGGCTGCTCGGAATGCCGAGATAAAGCTGTGTATACAAACTGGCTTCGTGTGAGTCGATTGGAGGATGATAGGCTACTGAGGAATGAAATGTACTTTGCTATGCCGAGGGTGGTTAGACTCAGTTTTGAATTTTCTAAAGGTAAGAAATGTTGAACTGAACGAAGCCATAGATAGGGTTGCAAATGCTATTAGTTTCACGTCGCACCGAATAAGACTGGTCTTGCATCGTTGATGATATGGGACAGATCTAGAATGGGTAGAAAGCAACTGTGGCCTTAAATTAAAGTACATATTGGTGTGGAAACAGAAAGTACAGAAAACCATCTCCAGAGTTGCCGACTGTGTGGCTCAAACCCACCATCTTCCTAATACAAGCACACTGCAACGTGATGCGAACCGCGCAACCAACTCGCTTAGTTAGTTGCAAAGAGGGGGTTGTACAAGTGATTAGATAATTCACAAAGACTTGTAGACTGAACACTAAAAGGCAGACCTCTCTATAATGAACTTGTATGCATGTTTCAAGGCTTCAGTTTTCAGTTGATGTAGTCTGGTATTGATTTTGAGGTTTATTATTTCATTTTCTATCTTTCTTTCTTTCCTTCTTTCTTAATCTGTTTACCCTCCAGGGTGGCTTTTCCCCTCGGACTCGGCGAGGGATCCCACCTCTACCGCCTCTAGGGCAGTGTCCTGGAGCATGAGAGTTGGGTCGGGGAATACAACTGAAAAGCAGGACCAGAACCTCGCCCAGGCTTTCTCACCTGCTATGCTGAACAGGAGCCTTGTGGGGGGGGGGATGGAAATATTGGAATAGATAGACAAGGAGGAGGAAAGGAAGTGGCCGTGACCTTAAAATAGGTACCATCCCGGCATTTTCCTGGAGGAGAAGTGGGGAAACCACGGAAGACCACTTCGAGGATGGCTGAGGAAGGAATCGAACTCTCCTCTACTCATTTGACCTCCCGAGGCTAAGTGGACCCCGTTCCAGCCCTCGTACCACTTTTGAAATTTCCTGGGAGAACCGAGTATCTAACCCGTGCCTCCAGGGGTATCAGCTAATCACACTAACCACAACATCACAGAGGCGGTCATTTTTTTATTTAACAAGTGTATTTACGTATATGACTGGCCCTGCATCTCTTCCAGGGGTGCCGGGTTGAGCGGCTCAGACGATAGAGGCACTGGCCTTCTGACACCAACTTAGTAGGTGCGATCTTGGATCAGTGCGGTGGTATTTGAAGGTGCTCAAATACGTCAGCCTCATGTCCGTAGATTTACTGACACATTAAAGAACTCCTGCGTGGCTAAATTTCGGCATCTCGGCGTCTCCGAAATCCGTAAATGTAGTTAGTGGAAAGTAAAGCAAATAACATTATTATTATTATTATTATTATTATTATTATTATTATTATTATTATTATTATTATTATTATCATCATCATCATCATCTTCGAGCGACTGTGGATGCCTTTTCCAGCTCATACAACGATTTTTAAAAATGGAATGAGGTACAATAAGCCTCGTAAAGGAGCCTCCGTGGCTCAGACGGCAGCGCGTCGGCCTCTCACCACTGGATACCGTGGTTCAAATCCCGGTCACTCCATGTGAGATATGTGCTGGACAAAGCGGAGGCGGGACAGGTTTTTCTCCGGATACTCCGGTTTTCCCTGTCATCTTTCATTCCAGCAACACTCTCCATTCTCATTTCATAGCATATATCAGTCATTAATAAATCACTTTGGGAGTGCGACTAATCGTACTTCTTCTTCTTCTTAATCAGTTTATCGTCCAGGGTTGGCTTTTCCCTCGGACTTAGCGAGGGATCCCACCTCTACCGCCTCAAGGGCAGTGTCCTGGAGCTTCAGACATCGGGTCGGGGATACAGCTGGGGAGTATGACCAGTACCTCGCCCAGGCGGCCTCACCTGCTATACTGAACAGGGGCCTTGGTGGGGGATGGGAAGATTGGAAGGGATAGACAAGGAAGAGGGAAGGAAGCGGCCGTGGCCTTAAGTTAGGTACCATCCCGGCATTTGCCTGGAGAAGTGGAAACCACGGAAAACCACTTCCAGAATGGCTGAGGTGGGAATCGAACCCACCTCTACTCAGTTGACCTCCCGAGGCTGAGTGGAACCCGTTCCAGCCCTCGTACCACTTTTCAAATTTCGTGGCAGAGCAGGGAATCGAACCCGGACCTCCGGGAGTGGCAGCTAATCACGCTAACCACTACACCACAGAGGCGGCCGACTAATCGTACTAATAGACTATATCTGCTTAATTCATTCCATCCCTGACCCGGTCAATGACTGGAAAACAGGTTGTAGGTTTTCACTTTCATTTTCAAGCCTCGTGAAGTCAGCTGAAACATTTTAAGGTATGAGAGCAAAGTAATACAAGTGAACAGTCACTGAAAGTGACAAAATGACAGTCCAACATCAGCAGCGCATCACCTTGCTCGATCCAGGACCCTTCGTGAAGTGTATAACTCAGGACCATCTTCCTTGCGTAAATTAATAAATTTTTTTGCTCAATGAACTGAGAATGTTAGGTAACATGTTGAACAAGTGAAAACCGGAAATTATGCTGAACTCTCTACTGACAATACAGTACTATTCTTTATAAAACATAGAACATTGGTCGTAGGGAAACAAACCAATGTAATATCGCTCTTGCTCTTGCTCGTGAACTCAGGAAAGTAGTTATACGTCAATGACATTTAATATGGCCTTTTTTACGAGACAAGAGAATTTGTGATGGAACAGTACCACTGTGTATTGTACGTGAGGCGCAGGGGACAATGACCTGGAGTACGAGTGAAAGTATGTAAATACTGAAGGTCGCTCATCGTCGTCTTGTACAGAAGAGTAGAGAGCCAGATTCTGTGAACCCATATAATAGTACAAGAGAAGGAACATATAAGAAATTCATTACACTTATTTTGGTAAATAAAAAAGTAAATTTGTGTCCTCATCCCGAGGTGGTGCAGCTCTGTTCAGGCACCCGCAATGGAGATGAGCTGCGTGTACCTTCTTAGTCACATACCAGCCCTCTTGCCAGAGTTTTCAAGAAAGTAAACCAGAACTATACGGTTCAAAATGATAGATTAGCCATTGCTGAGTGTAGCGATTGAGTAAGTTTGTTTATCAAAGTTTGTGGTGAGAGAAGTTTGAAAATATCTCATAAAATAATGTATTCTTGGTCTTCACCTTGATTCTTTGTACTTCTCTTGTTGATCCACTCTTCCCTTTTCCTCCTTTCTTTCTTCTTTCTCATTGTTACAATTTTCACTACATAGGTTAATTTTTTCGAGAACTATTCACAGGATTCTATTGAAATTGAGCACCCCCTTTCTCCATCAAGGAATATAAATCTCACTGGAATCTTTCTTTGATATGTTGGTAACTGTAGTTTTAAGACGTGTAATTTTTATGGTAAAAATTGATAATAATTTAATTTTTTTGCTAGGGGCTTTACGTCGCACCGACACAGATAGGTCTTATGGCGACGATGGGCGACGATGGGATAGGAAAGGCCTAGGAGATGGAAGGAAGCGGCCGTGGCCTTAATTAAGGTACAGCCCCAGCATTTGCCTGGTGTGAAAATGGGAAACCACGGAAAACCATCTTCAGGGCTGCCGATAGTGGGATTCGAACCTACTATCTCCCGGATGCAAGCTCACAGCCGCGCGCCTCTACGCGCACGGCCAACTCGCCCGGTGATAATAATTTTTAAAATTCATATAATAAAAATATAAGAAGATTTTCCAACTGATAAAGTTTTTGATATAATAAACCTTGTATACAAATTTTCTAAGTGTTTTTGAAGAAATGTATCTGATTGCTGTGATAATCTAAAAGAATGAACATTGCATAGAGGGTTACGTCGTCAATAAAATGTCAAAAATTATTGTGAATTTGTATGCAAAATTTCGTTGGTATGCCTCCGATATTACAAAAGGTATGGGAATTTCAAACTTTCTTCAGCCGCTTTGTGCCCTAAAACTGATACGTCCGTCAACCTAAGGGAAGACGTCATTATGTGACGTAAATACTGTACCGGTAAATAGCAGGTTTTTAAAAGTAAATTCCATTCTGATTAGGAGGTGATGGAGTAGACTTAAATTGGCAGTAGCTCTGGCTTTAGAAGCCTTGGAGGTCTGTCCGCAATTACTGGCAGCTAGCCTTAGCGAGATGAAGACCTTTTTGGGACAGGTAACGGTACCCTACGCAGCTCATCGCACACACACACAGCCTTATTACGCAACAGCGCTATATAAGGTCTTGTACATGATGATATGCTGTGTAGTGATTATTCAGACCTTGAAAGAGGATGCTAATTTTTAATAAGTCTTATGTAACGGTTCAAATACCGTTACAAGCATTCATCTGTATTATTATTATTATTATTATTATTATTATTATTATTATTATTATTATTATTATTATTATTAGTTTACATGGATCATCCGCTGAAAGGTATAAAATGGCAGGGAGGGATTCAGTTAGGTGGAAATGTAGTAAGCAGTTTGACCTATGCTGACGACTTGGTCTTAATGGCAGACTGTGCCGAAAGCCTGCAATCTAATTTCTTGGAACTTGAAAATAGGTGCAATGAGTATGGTATGAAAATTAGCCTCTCGAAGACTAAATTGATGTCAGTAGGTAAGAAATTCAACAGAATTGAATGTCAGATTGGTGATACAAAGCTAGAACAGATCGATAATTTCAAGTATTTAGGTTGTGTGTTCTCCCAGGATGGTAATATAGTAAGTGAGATTGAATCAAGGTGTAGTAAAGCTAATGCAGTGAGCTCGCAGTTGCGATCAGCAGTATTCTGTAAGAAGGAAGTCAGCTCCCAGACGAAACTATCTTTACATCGGTCTGTTTTCAGACCAACTTTGCTTTAGGGAGCGAAAGCTGGGTGGACTCGGGATATCTTATTTATAAGTTAGAAGTAACAGACATGAAAGTAGCAAGAATGATTGTTGGTACAAACAGGTGGGAACAATGGCAGGAGGGTACTCGGAATGAGGAGATAAAGGCTAATTTAGGAATGAACTCGATGGATGAAGCTGTACGCATAAACGGGCTTCGGTGGTGGGGTCATGTGAGGCGAATGGAGGAGCATAGGTTACCTAGGAGAATAATGGACTCTGTTATGGAGGGTAAGAGAAGTAGAGGGAGACCAAGACGACGATGGTTAGACTCGGTTTCTAACGATTTAAAGATAAGAGGTATAGAACTAAATGAAGCCACAACACTAGTTGCAAATCGAGGATTGTGGCGACGTTTAGTAAATTCTCAGAGGCTTGCAGACTGAACGCTGAAAGGCATAAGAGTCTATAATGATAATGTATGTATGTATGTATGTATGTATGTATGTATGTATGTATGTATGTATGTATGTATGTATGTATGTATGTATGTATGTATGTATGTATTATTATTATTATTATTATTATTATTATTATTATTATTATTATTATTATTATTATTATTATATTTGTATTACTATTATTGTTATTTGTATTCTTCTTCTTATTTTTATTGTACCAGGAGGTACACCTCAACGCCGCGCATTCAAATCTAGCGCCTAAATGAACTCCTGTATTGGTAAAACAGTGAAACTGAAACTAGACCAACTTGGAATTTTAATCAGAAGAGGTCACCACTAAAACATGATGTAATTTTGTTATTGTACTGTTTCCTAACCTGAGTGAAGTTCTACTTGTTTTGTTTGACATTCATCAAGAAGTTTTTCTTCCACAGGGGACACCACTAAAAACTATGTTCATGCACTGTGGTGTGAGGTATAAGAAGTTATAATTCAAAGAAGTTTTGTATTCATAAGTTTTTTCGACTGATGTTCATTTATTTTTGGGTTGGCAACATTTCCTCTTTATTTCCGCCAGTTTTGAATCTAGCCAATCCCAAATTTCTGTAATTAATTTTCAACCTATCACAAGTCTTCTTCTTCTTCTTCGTCTTCTTCTTCTTCTTCTTAGATTTTTAGTGTAACTTTTAAATTGACCAATAAAATTGTGAGGGTTTGGCTGGTTTATTCGTGAAAGACCTCGAACCTTCCCTGAGGGTTTATAAACTGCGGCTTTGCACGTCTCTTGGCCACTTGATCGTCATCTTATTGAGTGTGTGTGTCAAAGCAGGAGGCGGGCGGCCTCTTTCATCGGTCAGCAGTACTTCTAAAAGGTAATGGCTACATAACATCTGTCTTTCTTGCTACCCCCGCAGTTTAACCCGAGGGAAATGTCCGAATCTTTAACTATGTAACCAACTTTTCTAAAATGTAAATCTTCTTTCGGCTAATGTAAAAACTTAGTAAACTCTTTAACTGTAAATCGGGGATAGACAGTGAATTACCCTCTCGAGCTCCCCTTCATCTTGGTTTGAGATGACTACGTTTATAACTGTTTTTCATTCTGTAGTGTGGTAAATTTCTTCCTATACGAGTCACCTCAGTAGTTTGGGAATAGCCCCTGTTTCATCGGCCTAGTGCCCTTTAGGTTTTAAGTGTTCACATCTAGGAGTGCAAGTTTTCGCCTCCATTCATTTTGTGTTCGGGCCATTTATTTAACCGTTGTTCTTTTTCCATGAAGGCCCATTAGGTTGGGTATTAAATACCCCTGTATTATCATTTTCCAATTGTAAGTTGTGCCTTGAGAGGCCAGAAATTGTAAGTTGATGTTGCCTTGAGAAGGCGTGGGAAACTGAGAGCCTGTTTGCTCTTTTTCAAAGTTTTTTAAAGATTAATGAATGCCTCCTGAAGGCTAGATGTTGTAATTTTTGGAGCAAGTGCTCTTTGAATTAGGGGATTTTTCCCCCTCACTAAATAATACCTATTCCTTTGTAAAATTGTAAAACTAGGGGCTTGAAGCCCAGAATTTGTAAAAACCACTAATCTTGGACTTTCCTACTCTTGTTTCAAGATTGATTTTGTACCTGATATGTTGTTAAGTTTGTTTTGGAAAAGAAATATAACCTTTTAAAGTTTTAAATCCCATTCTGGACATTGTAGTTGGACCCATTCACCCCAGCACCTTCTTTCACCTCTGCGTTCCACGAGAAACCTGGGAACAATTATTATTATTATTATTATTATTATTATTATTATTATTATTATTATTATTGTTGTTGTTGTTTTCGTTCTTTGATTCAGTTCTACAATCTGATTTCGCTATGTATTAATTAATTATCGCTTGTTCATTGTAGTTAATTTATTGTGCATATATATATATATATATATATGTGTGTGTGTGTGTGTGTGTGTGTGTATTAGCATCAAAATTATGTAGAGTGAGACTTGCTGCCTAATATCAGATATGGATATGTTTTGTGAAACCGTTTGACATTGCAACATATGGTAATAATCCTTTTACAGTAACTGGCGAGTCAACGCTCTGTCATTGTATGCATTTAGCGATGAGATCATATTTAGGGAGTTCCAAATTTGCCTGAGGCTATTCCAACACAATATGTAACATTTGTAGCTGGGTGGGAGTAACATCATGTCTGTTTTTAGAAATGACGTATGTGTGACAACTCATGTCTATATAAAGGGCTGTATCCTATTTCGGCAGTTCAGTTGGTTGGAAGCAGTTGTTTGGAAGGAGTTGAATGGAGAGACTTGCCATGAAGTCAATTGGAGTCAACTGGAAGGAGACGGATAGTGAGTCAGTGAGATGAAGAAGAAGCAGTCGCATGGAGACGTAATCGTCAGTGACCAAACGGATTATATGTTCAGTGTGTGTTTCGTGTATCTGTTCGGTCGAGTTCTTGTGTTGACAGCCGAACATTGAGTCGTCGTAATGTAGACTAACAGTTATCAGTGAATTACATAAAAAATTGATTTTGAAGTGTGAATATACAGTGATTTCAAGTCATGCTATACCTCGTTTGTGAAACTAAAAGGATACATCACCGTATTAGGTTTGTGATACCTACAGCTGATACCAACTCAAAGGAATACGTCGTAATAACACTCAAACTGTTGAAGGTACTGTTACGTGAACCAGTGAAGGATAATTTTCTTGTACAACTTTTAAATGTCCGGTCAAGAGGATTTCAAATTTTATGCCTAGAGTTTCCTTCAGTTATAATGTCAGAGTTTTATATTATCTTTTGAATTATCGCAGTAAATCTCACTCGTTAAAGTCAACTTTTAAAGAATATATTTGTTTACTACCAAATACAATTTATTGTTTTATTTCAATAGTAGATCAGATAACCTCACATTTTAACGGGGTAATGAAACTTCAGTGCTCTTTCCCCAGAACCTATATGTTTTGCTGTCAAAGTAAGCTTATTACCTCATACCCTAGACTCTCATTCTATTATCATTACAGTGATTTGTAGCTGGCGCCCATCAACAATTGTATGTGTAAATAATCAGGTAAGTACTAAGTGTGAGTACATAGTCCGTCGATTGAGTATTCTATTTCATGAATATTTCACTTCATCCATATATAGTTACATATATTTGTGACCTACTAATAGCCACACTTATTTCAATGAATAACGCAAGGATTAGCCTGATGAAATGGTGTGCTTATCTTCATTTGCTATGTTATTCGTTAGTTTGTTGGAAGTCCCTTCAATTGCTGCAGATTTCACGCAACGCCGGGTTATAGGCATTTTCTCCCCAGGAGTTCTGCAATGTACCGAAAGCTTACGATACGGAGGACTTCCATTTACACTTCCAATAGAAACCAGTGACCTTGATGTTAGACTCTGTAAAATAAAATGATCTCAAATGCCGTCGACTTCAGTCAGGATCAAATCCACTATTTTGGGAACAGAAGGCCGACGACTGACCAACTGCACAATTGAGTTCAGATGATTTTCAATTTAAATTAAGCAAATTCACCCCAAGAATTGTAAATGAAACTACGAACTAGACTGCCATAGATTTACAGTAATCGTAATAGACCTGAATCTATGTTATGGAAGTAATTAAAATGTTGCTGTGATTTTCTACATATAAAAAGGAATTGCACGAAAACTACATAAATTTATAACACTTTCGTTTGTTTCATTAGGTAGAAAGTGTGTAACATGAGAACACCTGATCGAAGGAGTTGACAATGTGGTTGGGATCGCCCAGCTGTGAGCTTGCATTCGGGAGGTAGCGGGTTCGAACCACGCTATCGGTAGCCCTGAAGATGATATTCCATGGGTTCTCATTTTCACACCAGGCAAATGCTGGGTTGTGCTTTGATTAAGGCCATGCCGCTTCGTTCCCACTCCTATCCCTTTCCTATCCCATCGTCGCTATAAGACCTACCTGTATCGGTGTGACGTAAAGCCAATTGTATAAAAAAGTTTGAGTGTTATGAAAGGTGCTGCTCATAGGGTCAGCCGTGGTGCAATAGCGCAATAGCACTTTATGGTCCAGTGAGGAAACCAATGGAAAACAACCTCACTCTTCATCTTACCTAGGCCGGGCTGAGTGGCTCAGACGGTTGAGGCGGTGGCCTTCTGACCCCAACTTGACAGGTTCGATCCTGGCTCAGTCCTGTGGTATTTGAAGGTGCTTAAATACGTCAGCCTCTGGTCGGTAGATTTACTGGCACGTAAATCACATGCGGGACTAAATTGAGGCACCTCGGTGTCTCCGGAAACCGTAAAAGTAGTTAGAGGGACGTAAAGCAAATACATTATTATTATATTACCTAGAACACCTCAATTTGGTGCTGCCATTCGTTTTTCTGGTTTTCCTATAAGTGCATAGCCTTTAGTGGTGCTATATGAGGATCCAACCAGCTTCTGGATTGATGACCTAACAGACAGACACGGCAATAATAATAATAATAATAATAATAATAATAATAATAATAATAATAATAATAATAATAATAATAATATATGCACTGTATCCTTCCTCTTCCTCCTACTATTGCTGTTAAGCGAAGGTGATAAAAGAGTTGTTATGCCGATTACGTCAACCATTACCATCACCGCTCCTACCACCGCCACATGGCTATATTGCGACCTCAGTCGAAAGTCTGGTTGGATCCTCAATAGTTTCTCTACTAGCTATCCTAAAAAAGGCCAGGAAGTTCTCCTAGTCGAACCTGCACTCGACCATGATCACATAAATCCTCTTATAGGTTGGTTCTAAATATACGTGGGATGTACGATAATATTCGACTGAAAATACTGTATTACAAGTTCTGTATTTAGAATATAAGTATTTCCTACTTAGTGTCTTCAGCTGCACAGCCACTCGCTTACTCTCAGAGATACCAATACGCTAATGAATGCTGCTGCGGACCGTGCCTGATAGCCTCAGCTAGCAGTGCGAAACAATGTCATGGACGAATGATGGCAAGTCCTGGACTTCTGCCTCGCGAGTCGCTCCCGAAGACCGTGGCAGCAGGAACAATTCACAGTTGGTTTCACTACCTTTTGTAACATTCTACTGTTAAAACCTCCATCCATAATTTACAAACAACAACAACAATAGTAATACTTGTTTGTCCAACCCTTGTCCCGTTTCTCTACGGGGACGGGTATCAGGTGAGATGAATCTGTGGTGACAGGTTTTTATGACCGGTGACCTTCCTGACGTCAACCTCATTAGAGGAGTTAATGAGTTTAAAACAGAATGACGTGATATATGATAGTAGGAAGGGGGAGGGTTAAACCCGGTGCCGGCACATAACCTACTCCTGTCGAATAGCACGAAGGGGTCTGCTCATGTTTTAACGTCCCCATGCGACGGACGAATCACCATCAACCGCGTCATATATTCTCACTCCATATGAGCACTGTGTACAGGTTTAGAATTTAATCCAGGCTATTGGCACGCAATCCAGTGATTAGAAGTCGTACACCACCACCTCCCCTACCCTGCCGGCCAACATTCGAATGGTGCAAACTTTTTCAACCAATGAGACTCGAACTGAATAACGAAGGTATCAGACCGTTTAGACTTCGACCAGGCGGGCTAATATTAGTAATTTCATGTGGATATTTCTGGCTTTGTACAGCTCTTGTAAGGAAGAAGGCGGGTACCATCAGCCGTGTATAACGAACTGTGTGTGGTGTTGTATGTGGTGTGTAAGTTGCAAAAATGTTGGAGACGGTACAAATACCCAGTCCCCAGAGGCTAGAGAATTTACCGTTTAAGATTTAAATTTCTCATAATTGAGCCTCGGATCCCGAGGACCGACGGCAAAGAAGATGAGCACTCAGCCAAGAAGTCGGACAAGTAAATTATCAGAGAAAATATGGTTTTACAACTTCAAAGTTGCCTTAGTACCAATTCCAAAATGACGTTACGTTTGAGAATGCAGTGGTCAAAAATGTTGTCCTGGACAGAAATTAGAGCCGTATATCGACCAACCATGATCCCACTCAAAAATATGACGTAACCCCCTTGTTTGAGCAAGAAACACTCGTTCCACCACCGGACTGCCTCCAGACTCCTGTTTTAGTGGTGCAGGCTTATGATGACTTCGGAAATCAGCGTTTGGTTCCGTTGTTCCTGATGGCATGGGTTATATGTTGTTCCCCACCTCACATGAGCCCTCCTTTGGTGCGGTTTAAAAGGAGGTTTTGGCACAGACCTTCTTGATATCTGTCCTCCGTCGTGCAACCAGTTTCACGCTGTCTGATCTCACACATTCACTCCGATGGCCCCTGAAGATCCTGGCTGAACGAGTTGTCAATATCAGTAGACATACGACGTGCCGAAAGCAACAAATACCGATCCTCCCTGCGAGCTGTTGAGTCAGCAATCACTTTTCGTCTCCCTGAACTTTCTCCAAACTCTGGAGGTATCACTATGACTCAATCCAACACGGGCGGTAACATCCATTTGTCGCCATCCTTCTTGCAGCAATGTTACAATTCGAATGCGGTCAGTCGCAGAAATGGGCACTCCTGCCTTGTTTAACCCAGTCCTATACATGCTGTCTCTATACCACTAACCTTACAAATGATGATGTCAAACTGACCGACACCACAAATGCCTCCTATAGGGCCAATATCGAACTTGATATGGGTTTAGCATCTCTATGGATCTCAAGACAATGGCCTACAATGCATAGTGTAAACATTTTTGAGGTACCATGACATATACCGTGTGAAATCGTGCTATGCAAAACTTGTTTTGAGTAGTGCATTGTTGATCAACCGCTGTAGAAATAAATAATCATGATTTACAATTTGCGGTAGAAACCCGATGTACTTTGCTTTGAAACATCGCTGGATTTGAAATAACACGAAGAATGTCGTAGGAAAACACTGAAAGCAAGGAAACAAGCTTCTAAATGTACGTGACTTGATATTGTGAGGGAGTTGCCTTGCCGAGGAAGTAAACACGTGCTCGGGTCAGTCGGAAGGGCGTGGGTTCGATTCCCCGTCAGTAAGTCGAAAAATTTAGAAACGAGTTTTCCGCTTCCGCAGAGGCATATGACCCTGAAGTTCACTCAGCCTTCACACAAGTGAGTACCTGGGAGCAAATGCGACCAGACATTGAGCTAACCACTCTAAGTGCTGAGATTACAAACCATTCTCTCTCACTCTCTCATTTTTTAAAAATTTGCTTTCTTCCGCACCCCACACAGATAGGTTCTATGGCAACGATGGGATAGGAAAGGGCTAGGAGTTGGAAGGAAGCCACCGTGGCCTTAATTAAGGTACGCCGCAGCATTTGTCATGTGTGAAAATGGGGAACCATGGAAAACCATCTTCAGGGCTGCCGACAGTGGGGTTCGAACCCACTATCTCCCGGATGCAAAGCTACGTCATCTAAACCTCGCACCCACTTGCTCAGCAGACCTTTTATCTTCCACTCCTCCAAAGAATTTTGTAGATCCTACGGAGATGGCTTTGTAAGATAATTCTAATAAATGAGATAGTTGATACTAGTCTTGAAACAACATTTCAAGATGTATAACTGTCTGGGTAGTCAGAATATCGGCGTGGTATGCCAGCTAACCCTAAGAAGTGTTGAGGGAAGAATGTTAAATTTACCCCTACGGAAGGAATTGTTCGTCACCTTTAGTTAAATTGTATAATAATAACAGTGGTAATAATATACGTTAAACGTCTCTGCAATTGCTACAGATTTCAAAATCGTCGGGTTGTTAGAATTCTGCCAGAAGCTCTAGTTTCCAAAGACATATAATTATTGTCACATTTATAAACAATGCCTCTGAACTCAGTCGAGATAGAAACCACTGTCTTGAAAACGGAAGGCCAACAACTAATCGACTGCACCGCTAAGCTCGGATAATCCTTTTTCTACTTTTAGTGGCATGATGGTCAGCAACAAGAAAGGTGCTTAATACTGAAAGAGAGAAAGTTCTGAAAACCAAATGACTGTCATCCGCCTGTGCAAGGGGGCGATAGAATACATTCACATTATCCTCAACCTACCATAAGCCGATTAAAGTGGGGAAGCTAGGAGCTTGGATTAGTGACCATTAGCTCCCTAGCTTCCACTTACTTGTATCAAGAACCTCCTCAGTTACATAATTTCTGATCATCTCTTTTTCTCTACCGTCCCGAAAGGTGTTAGTTTATCGAGCCCTAGGGATTATTTTATTTTCACGTTCTTCTTTGCCCTTCCCTTTCTTTTGTTGATATTCTCATTCTCCGAAGGTTCACAACTCTCCACTTCTTCCTCTGATTAGTGTTAAAAGAGGATTTCCTCTGGAAACAATAACCACCACCACCATCTGTTTAACAGGCATCTCTGACGATGTTGACTGTGGCGAACAGTAACCTACACCTTACGGGATGTACGGAATTAAGTTATCTTCAGTGATGTCCGTGGTATAATTGCTACTATGAGCTTCAAGGTACTGATAAGTATCAAGAAGCATTGTCTCTCGAATACTTCAGGAGGCCACTACTACTAATTTACATGTTATCTTATTTACCTAACGCTGCCGTGTTTCCCTGTTATTGAGGAGAGTTCCTTAGTTCCGTCTTGCTATAAACAATCGTTAAGTGGCACCTCTCTATTACACCTCAAGGGTAAGACCACGTACGAATATGATGTGACCTTCTTACAGACCTCCTCTTACACTGTGTTACTTTGTATTGCTATGGTCTAGGAAATTTGCCGTTAAGTTATATTACAGGATTTCATCTTCGTGTGGAGAGAAAGTAGGTGAATTACATTCTCAAAATCCTAGAGCCCTAGAGCATACATCATATATGCTTTTCTCCAAATTCTTCTTGTCTGCTAGGGTAAGTTGAAATAAACTTTCTTTAGACGGCTGTGCCATAACCTCCTCTTAAATCACACCATAGGTCAGCTCGTGGTAGGTGGGGAACAACATATAACCCATGGCATCAGGAACAACGGAAGCGTACGCTCTTTTCTGGTATAATCATAAGTCTGCAAAAATAAAGAGAAGAGCATCAGATTCCGGAAGCAATTCGGTGATTGAACGAGCCTTTCTTCCTAGAATAAGGGGGTTACGTCATTTTCGACGCAGAGGGAAACGATAGATACGGTTTCAATTATCTCTACTTAAAAATAATCCCATTGCAATTATAGAAGCTGAATTAAAGATTTGATGGACTTACCACTCACTGTTAACACGTATTATGATTTATATAAGAGTTTAAGAACCATCAACTCCTAACCAATTCGACTCAGATTAGGACGAAAATAATAAAAAAATAATTTGCTTGGAATGAAGTATCTTTGAGCCGCCTCTGTGGTGTAGTGGTTAGCGTGATTAGCTGCCACCCCCGGAGGTCCGGGTTCGATTCCCGGCTCTGCCACGAAATTTGAAAAGTGGTACGAGGGCTGGAACGGGGTCCACTCCGCCTCGGGAGGTCAACTGAGTAGAGGTGGGTTCGATTCCTACCTCAGCCATCCTCGAAGTGGTTTTCCGTGGTTTCCCACTTCTCCTCCAGGCGAATGCCGGGATGGTACATAACTTACGGCCACGGCCGCTTCCTTCCCTCATCCTTGCCTATCCCTTCCAATATTTCCATCCCCCTACTAGGACCCTGTTCACCATAGCAGGTGAGGCCGCCTGGGCGACGTACTGGTCATACTCCCCAGTTGTATCCCCCGACCAAGAGTCTGAAGCTCCAGGACACTGCCCTTGAGGCGGTAGAGGTGGGATCCCTCGCTGAGTCCGAGGGAAAAGCCGAACCTGGAGGGTAAACAGATGATGATGATGATGATGATGATGATGATGATGATGATGATGATTATTATGAAGTATCATTAAATTCACTGTTGACTATTTGAGTGAAATATGGTATTTTTCAATTTTATATTTCCAATTTAAAATGTTTTCATTCTTATTTTATTTACAGTACTATGCGGATAATGTTCGAACCTTACAATTTTCAATTATCCTCTTATAATCTCATTTAATTCCGTTTTTTGAACTGACATTCAATATTCACATTTTAATTAACATATTTAATAATAATAATAATTATAATAATAATAGAAAAGACAAAGAGACCTCCGTACAGGCCATGAAGGCCCTTGGAAGAGTGGAAGGGAAAGGATTCCACCATTGTTACCCGCGGCACGTGATGGGATAGAGTGTTTAGCTCTACGCCCGGCCGCCTTTGTCCCCAGGAATTAACCTGGTACTCATTTATGGTGTAGGCTAAGTGAACTTCAGGGCCATATGTACCTCCGGAAGTGGAAATCTCGTTTCTTAAATTTTACGACCTCCTGACGGGGATTCGAACCCACGTCCTTCCGGGCGAACCGAGCACGCCTTTACCGCCTCGGCCAGGCATCCCCTAATAATAATAATAATAATAATAATAATAATAATAATAATAATAATAATAGACAAGACAAAGTCACCTCCGTACAGGCCACGAAGGCCCTTGGAGGAGTGGAAGGTAAAGGCTTCCACCATTGTTAACCGCGGCACGTGATGGGGTAGAGTGGTTAGCTCTACGCCCGGCCACCTTTGCCCCCAGGAATTAACCTGGTACTCATTTATGGTGTAGGCTGAGGACCTCAGGGCCATACGCACCTCCGGAAGTGGAAATCTCGTTTCCTAAATTTTACGACCTCCTGACGGGGATTCGAACCCACGTCTTTCCGGGCGAACCGAGCACGCCTTTACCGCCTCGGCCAGGCATCTCCTAATAATAATAATAATAATAATAATAATAATAATAATAATAATAATAATAATAATAATAATAATAATAATTAGCATTTGTACACGTTTTTCACACGGGAATTTGCTGTGGGTTACATGTTTCCTCCAGGAATTTATGCGAAGTAACATAGCTTTATTCACACTTCTAATAAGACATTTTACAATAATATTTTCCTATGAAGGCGCGTGGCAGTAACTTGAAATATGGTGAAGATTAACAAAGTCGAGAGAGAATGAGGATGATTTCCGAATTTATTGTACCGTACAGTCCCCGGTCCGAAATTGTGCAAAATTCTGCGTGGTTCTCACGTTCCATATTGTATCTCTGACCACTGGTGTGGTGCTCTGACGTTGATGATACCTCCATTAATATCTGTCCTATCGAAAGGAGTGAAATGGATTTTTAGTTTTTCCCGTTACCCACCTTGAAGTGACATGCACGACATGTCCTACGGGACTTCGACTACAAATCCATTTTTTTTATAATTCTCTGCATTATCATCTGTCCTACGATAAATACCTACATGGCATAAAAGAACGGAAATAACATATTCTTATACGGTTCTCCGAGGAAATGTTCGTTGTCAACGACATCTGAGACTTGTAAGAGTGGGTCAGTCAACGTAAAAATGTGTGTTATAATATGATACTTGTTAGAGGCCCGTGTGAGAGTGGTCCAATCAGGAAGAGTAATTATGTCTGAGTCAGAGATGGGAAGTACAGCCAGCTATATCAACTCACCTTGACAGTCCGAGCTGACTCACTTGGGACGCTGCCGATCCAGGGTCATATTTGTGATTCACCCTATTTCCTACATCCTTACCATTTCCTTTCACTTCTAGATATGTTCTACTGTGGAAACTGAATCAACAATGAATATATTGGTATATCATTATGGAACAGTGTTTTCCTCTAGAAATTAGGTGAAAACCCTTAGATTGCCAAATAATTTGGCCACCATTCCCCGGTTTTGTAACGTCCTTAATATTGACATTGGGGAACGATGCTAATGATTACCAATTCGAGATGCTCGTAAATTACTGTCTAGAATATGTTAGAAAAATATAATGGGATAGAGGAATTAAGTATCCGAAAACCATGGGGAATACAATATAAGCACAAAATAATGAGTTCTTAACTCGCCAGGCTTCTTCGTTGAAGGGTTACTCTGTAGCGACTTTAGGGCCAAGTTCACATGTGTGAAACAGTCTGAACCTCCAACTCCAGCACAGTGTGGGGAAATGTGTTCTTAATTCAAAATAGCAACAAGGGTCAGACAAATATGTAGTATGTAGTAGCTGTGGTATTGGTTTAATGAAAGACATAAAATTGCCGAGGGGTATTTAATATTGCAATTTGATCTTATCTTATCACTTGTTTGTTAAGTAATATATTGACAATACATGGTATGATTCTGAGATTGAAATTAGGCCTATGTCAGTCGTGGAGTAACCTATGACGATTGAATGCCGGATTGAAATTGCCAAATTTAACTAGTTAAAACTGTTATCTATCACGGTCTAGGGCTTATACGGCTCATTTACTGAAAAACAAAAACAAAGAAAAGACGACAGGATGAGATTCATTTTTTGTAAATGTTGTAAATCAATTCAATATGTATACTATCTGTGTCTAACTAGAGGGCCTCCACTGTTTGTAGGTACGGCACGAGTAACGAGAACTATACTCATTACAAACATTAGTCGTGACAGAAGAAACAGATCCATTATGAGTATTAACCTGTTTGTTATACAGTATACACAATTATAGTTAATGTGTAACTGAAAATGAAATGGCATCTGGCTTTTAGTGCCGGGAGTGTCCGAAGACATGTTCGGCTCGCCATATGCAGGTCTTTCAATTTGACACCCGTAGGCGACCTGCGGATCGTGATGAGGATGAAATGATGATGAAGACGACACATACAACCAGTCCCCGTGCCGGAGAAATTAATCAATGATGGTTAAAATTCCCGACCCTGCCGGGAATCGAACCCGGGACCCCTGTGACCAAAGGCCAGCACGCTAATCATTTAGCCATGGAGCCGGACAATGTGTAACTAAAGCACATTTGCCCTACCACTTCGGAACTTCACATCAGCACCTAAATTCGCAAGTCACCACGAACGGAACAGATGTTTATTGTCAGGCCTTCAGACTTGAGACAGGCGCATGCGTGGTAGAAATCCTTACTCCTCGCACCATTTTCCCCACAACCGCACGACTTCTCGTCTCGTCAGACGACCATAGTAAATGCTACTATCAAATAATAATAATAATAATAATAATAATAATAATAATAATAATAATAATAATAATAATAATAATAATAATAATAATAATAATAATAATAATAACAATAATAATAATAATAATAATAATAATAATAATAATAATAATAATAATGTCTGAGTGGTTCATCCAGTAGAGTGCTGAGACAAAGTTTGTAGCCTCAATAGAGTTTATGTGCTATGAAGGCGCTTTTGGATGAAGTTATGACGTGGTATGATTAAGTGTCTCTTAGGAGCTCTTGCAGATTAAAGGAGAAATATCCCAAACATATTTCCGTAAGCCATTTTGGCCAACATATCTTTCTCTCCGTGCATAATAACAGCTAGACTTTCAAAAATAGTTTTATAAATATTTTAACTTAAGGTACTTTTTATACTGTAATTATTAACAAATGACACAATTAGGAATATATTTCAACTCAAAACTCACCCAACACATTACATCCATTTTAATGAAGCTACAGTAAATAGACATGTAGGTCTGAGAAGAATCTTAAGGAAAATAATTTGTGGGACTTCGTTTATTGTCAATTAAGAACCTCATCGCAACACCAACACCCCCACTTCATGTGTTTTCTTAGACTAGCCATATTTCTAGTAGCCTAGTCACATATATTTTTACCGTACCTCAGTTACATTGCGATAAATTCTGTTTGTCACATCTGTAACCATTAATCAATAAAGTTCCAATGCTTGACAGTTCAAATCCTCTCCATTCGTATCTCACCTCATTCTGCAGAAAATTGGTTCTCCTTGACAGAACACAGAGTGTGATTTAGAATTTTCACTTCTCTCATCTCCTTTGTAACAGATAAACTAGAATTCCTTCTAAGCTTAAGAGAAAGGTCCAATGAATAGAATTTAAATCAATTGCTTAGTTGGAAGGAACTTTATTGGTCTACTTTCTATACCATGTCAATAATTAAAACGTAATGTCTAAAATATAGACCAATTTGAAAGCCAAGCCTTTAGAATGTATGATGTAATCAAGGTTCCATGTGTTTAGGAATCATAATAGCTGGAACCTGGGTGGTCAAGAACAGGTTACAGTTAGTGACAAGAAAACACTTCACCTCTCGCCAGTGTGTCTCTTCTCTTCACTTTTCATCATACGCTTGTTTCGGTGTCGACTTCTTTGCTGTTTCTGCTTTATTCGGGGTCATCCGCATGCATGGCGCCCACCCGAAAAATTGCTATATTTTCAAATGACTTTCCTTTCTTTATTTCTTTTGTGACTTTTCCCCAGTTATATGGATTCAATATTAATGTGGATTTTCCAGCCGGATGCCCTTCGTGACATTAATCCTATGTGGAGGGAAGAATTCACAGCGGAGTTTGATAGTGTTGGTGTGCTGTATGTAAATTAAAATCTGTATCAAGACGAACAATCACCCCCACAGCTACAGGAATGAACTAAACGCGACTAAAACATCTGGCCCCACCGGAAATTGAACACGGGGCCTCTGAACCGAAGGCTAGCATGCTGATCATTCGTCCAAAGAACTGGACTTTGCAAATTTCTTGCTGATATATATTTAACATGTTAGGTATACTAGGAGCGTAAATCGATACAAAACCCTTCCACACCTCAACATAAATGTAGTACATGCATGAGTGTTAGTTAATACTATTAAATAAACCTAGTTCATTTTCTAGTAACCCACCCTCGTAGCGTAACGGTTAACAGTATTAGTTGCCATTGTCGGAGGCCCGGGTTCAATTCCAGGTACTGCCAGAAGGAACTGGTAGAAGGGCTACCATGTGGTTAAGAAAAGTACCGGTACTCCCAAACGCAGTTTTCACACATTCAGACTTTTTCTATGTCCTTTCTCTCAGTATTGTCGTTAGCGTCTCAGCAGTATGCAATTAATGAGTTAGTTAATTTATTTTATTTACAAATGATTCTGCCCAAAATTAAAAGTATTTCGTTTGTTCAGAGCTCGGAGACCTGTCATTTTAAAAGTTACGTATGTAGTAAGAAGTACTTTAACTGCGTTGTACTGTGTTATTGTAATTTAATTGTAAATTAAGTGGAAAAGGCGTAAGACTTTTAGTGCTGGGAGTGTCCGAGGACAAGTTCGGCTCGCCAGATGCAGGTCTTTTGATTTGACGCCCGTAGGTGACCTACGCGTCGTGATGAGGATGAAATAATGATGAAGACGATACATACACCCAGCCCCCGTGCCAGCGAAATTAACCAATTATGGTAAAAATTCCCGACCCTGCGTGGAATCAAACCCAGGACCCCTGTGACCAAAGGCCAGCACGCTAACCATTTAGCCGTGGAGCCGGACAATTTACTTGTGAAGCTAAGTTACTGGTGATTCATTTAATAGTGAGTAGTACGACCATTTTATAACTATGTATCCTCATCTGGGCACAGCCCGTAAGTTATGAATGGCCAGTAAAATTAAGGACTGCTATTCTCATCAACTGTACCACATTATCAGTCAATGAAGATACGTCATCATTTTTAATGCAACTCGGATCAAGTCACTGCTATTTCCTTCCTAATCAAAACAACAACTGACTTTACGTCGCACCGACACTGATAGGTCTTACGGCGACGATGGGATAGGAAAGGGCTAGAGGAGGGAATAAAGTGTCCGTGACCTAAATTTGCCTGGTGTGAAAATGGGAAACCACAGAAAATCATCTTCAGGGCTGCTGACAGTGCGGTCCAAACCCACAATCTCCCGAATGCAAGCTCACAGCTGCGCGCCCCTAACCGCACGGCCAACTCGCCCAGTGCCTTCCTAATCGTAGCCCTACCGCAGCATCGTCGAAAACTTATATGTGTCAGTGCCAGGATTAAGGCTCTTTAATGCATAATAACAATTGCTCTGAGGTAACCAATACTGGAATACCTACGAAAGGATGAGTGGCTATTTCTACCTTCTTTAAATAAAGCAAGGGACTCTCTAGTCGGGCGATAATGGCGTGCTCGGTTCACTCAGAAGGACGTGATATAAACGAGATCTCCACTTATGGACGGCATGTGGCCCTCAAGTTCACTCAGCCTAAAAAAAAAAGTAACAGGCAATTCCTGGGGGCAAAGGTTGTCATTCATGGAGTTAACCACTCTGTGTTATTTAGTGCCGAGGTAACGGATAGTGGAATCCTTTAACTTCCACTTCCTCAAAGGCTTTTATAGCCTGTAACGAGATGGCTTTGCTCTTAAATGAATTCTTTTGAATTGCTGTCTCCATCAAGTGTTCAAGTTAATCTATCACTACGAACATTTTTGTGTGTTGACTGTCAATTGTGTAATTGTGGATGTGTTAACTATTATTTTAAGAGAGAAAAAAGTCATCATCAGCTTCTCTTAACAAATGAAACGGTTAACAGTAAATCAAATATTTAAGGAAATAATTTGGAAGGGAAGAAAAAGGAAATATACTAATATTGAAATACATGTATTAAAAATGAATATAAAGTCCATGTGTGATTAAGCGGTTGAAAATTTAGAACAGCTAATGCGAGATTGTGTGCTTCAAACAGGATGAGTTATCGTCAAAGGTGAGAGATTCACGCACTCTGTGAGGAAGTGGTCCAGGGCTGTCAGATCTACATGAGCACACTTTGAGCGGGTGAGCAAATAAGTTATTTGTTTTAGGTACGCCCATAGGTCTGGGTGGTTGTTACCTCTTCTCCTTCGCTTTCTGCTATATCCTTGGGTAAAGTGTCCGTTATTGCCTTCGTTGGATATCTTTATCGCTTGGTATCATATTCGTCATCAATACAGTGTCCTTAGCACAGTATTTTACATGTTTTGGACATTTAATTTTCTGCTAGGATTATAATAATCATTGATACTGAATTGAACACTTTATACCATTGTAGTGACTACCGACTCTTTGATTTAATGATCAGCGCACTGGACTTCAGTTCGGAGGTCCCTGAAATTGATCCTCGGCCGGACTGGGCATTTTATCTCCGTATGGTTAATTCCCTTGACTCAGGCACTGTTTCTGTTCGTCTTAGTACACTTCACTTCACATACACAAAATATACCACACTATCTGCCACAATAGAAACACGAAATGCATACATCCCTCTACGGACAAAACGTCCTACGTTATTCTAGAATGAAAGCTTCTTTCAAGTCGTGTAGAAACTTACCTTAACTCAGCCCTGTATATTTTCAGTTACCTCCACCAATACATACACAGTCGTATGGCTCATTATCAGCGTTATCAGCCCTTAAAAAATAAGAAATATTTTCCTCGCTTCAGGCTCCGGGTTATTGACTCTTGCACCCATATCCAAAACTGTATGATGCATGCACTCGCATATTGTGCTGCACGTTTTATAGAGTATACCAGGATGTTTCTTAATAGTCCAGTGGTGTAGTGGTTGTACAGGATGGGAGATATCCGCCGTTCGATTACCAGCGAAAAATATTCAGCTGTAAATACGGATTTATTCAGAGGTGTTGGTGGTAGCTGACATTGTGACGTTGTCACAGACTTCTCACTCGTGGTTCTATTCCTTTGCCAATTAGTGCGGTATATTTCAAATGAGGATTTCACTCTTTGGTTCACATTCAACGTAAAACTGGAGGTCCTGTACCTATGATCAAGATATCAGCAATCACGAATATCTACAAGCTTGCTTACATTTTTAATAGTAAGACCAGTAGGGCCGACTTTGTATTGTCAGCAATTGTGTTCCAGCGCGCCGTATCATGGCCGTTAGCCCCCGGGGTCAACCTTTCAGCTCCAAGTAAGGAGAATACAGTTTATTGCGGTGACAGGAAGTATCTCAGTAAGGAAGCCATGGTCATTACCACTGTACGTGATAAGGAGTAACTCCACCCAGACCTTGTCTGTCACGCACTGCAGCATTCCAGCCGCGCCTCGATCAATCGTCCTCACTTCAACGCATTTACTGGAATAGGCCATGGACTCAAACAGAAACGAGTTTGATCATTCCTTGTACACTGGAATGTAGTTTTGCATATCCTATCGGTTCAGAGGGTACTAAATGAAATGGCGTATGGCTTTTAGTGCCGGGAGTGTCCGTGGACATGTTCGGCTCACCTGGTGCAGGTCTTTCGATTTGACTCCCGTAGGAGACCTGCACGTCGTGATGAGGTTAAAATGATGATGAAGACGACACATACATCCACTTCCCATGCCAGAGGAATTAACCAATGGCAATGATGGTTAAAATTCCTGATATTGCCGGGAATCGAACCCGGGACCACTGTGACCAAAGGCCAACACGCTAAACATTTAGCCATGGAGCCGGACAGAAAGTACTGATTTAGACTCCCGGCTGTACCGGGAATTTTAATCGCCCTGGCTCGGGGAGCAGGTTTTGTATTTGTGTTAATCATCTCTTTATTTACACATAAAACATCACAATAACAATCACCACAGAAACGTGCTGAAGTTGCATACATCCCTCACCGTAGAGTTGGCGTTAGGGACTGTAAAACTGGACTAAGTCCACAAGACACAAATAGCACGCATGAACCCACGAAGGTGCGGGCGAAGTTGCAGAGAAAGGAGAAATCCTGAAGTGGAAGAGCTTGTGGATGCGAATAACACTCCAAAGTTCTGCTTTCCGGATAGATGCAGTGATCGTTTCCACTAGAACTCTCGACATACGGAACAATCGTATTCTTCCGTCTTAAGTAGAAACAGCCGTCTCTGGAGACCTGGAGAACAAAAATAGTATATTTAATATAGTAATAAAAACACCGAACAAGTGTACGTGCGGTTTGGATCACATACCTATCAGACAATGGGTTCAAACCTCGCCGTCGACCGCTCTGTACCTTAATTAAGGCCATGGTCGCTTCCTACCCACTCTTATCCCTTTCCTATTCCATCGTTGCCATAAAATCTATCGGTCTTGATGTAAAAAGAAATTGTAAAAAAAAGTAAATATAGTATTAATCAGGAGCTCTATAACTATACAGAAAATATCACGGACGGGACTAATCGTATTCTATCCTGCCTGCTGGTGGAAGAGAAAGATTACGATCCCGGAAGTGGCTGAAGACCTTCAGGAACTAGGAATGGTTGAAAGTGACATCAGAGAGCGTTCACCACTAGAAGTGTTCTGAGACTAAGGAGGTTCCAGGACAATCCGCCCCGTAAGAAGACAGGTGCCCTCTGTACTAAGGAGGGGAATGAGCAACAGAGCCAGAGAATGCGCACGTTCTGGGCAAACATAAAAACCTACTCCCAGCGAAAATGTTCAGTGTCGTGGTTGTTAGTTGGCCTTATCGAGAAAGAGAGAGAGAGAGAGATAGTATTAATATTGACGATTCACCAATATGCTCTACCACCAATGTCAAAACTGAAGAAAACTTTATATAAACTTAAGATCAGTTTTAGGGTATATCTCATTTCTGTTACCAAGTGCTGTTAGTTAGCTTGGTAATTATTTAAGAAAAGTATCTAAATTAAATGTATATCGTACAGCAAATGTATGGTAAGTCATATTTTACTTTATTCATAGCGAAGGGATAAACCATGAAATATTTAAAAAATATTAATTTAAGCTTTTAGATTATTAGTTTACTGTTTCAACATTTGTTACAGTGGTTATGTTACGTGTTGGAAAACAAGAAAACTTTTAAATAAGACATAATGTAAACCAGTGTTACTGAAAGGAGATGTGCTGAAGATTGTGTAGCTCTATGATTTGAAAATTTTCTTACGCACTTTGAGAACACAAGGAATGCCTTACTATGAGATGAACAATGATAAATTCATTAATCACGAAATCTTGTCTACCCTATTTTCTTGATATTAAAATAATCACTATGAAATTATTCATTACTGATAAATAACATTGAATATTTCTTAAGAAATACATTAAGGAGACTTTAATCCCAAACATAAATGCCAAATTCAGTGTCCTTCTTCAGGAAAATCAACAACGCCACTTTGTGCTGCAAGTTATTGAGGCTATCCTTGCATTCATCTGGAACCTATTTTAATCATTTAAGAAGGTCGTCATATTTTGCCTTACTGATGGGTATCTGATGACTGGTATAATTGAAGGCAAAATAATTTGGCATCATTTATTTCTTCGAATATAAACTTCACCGAATTCTTTTTCATCAACTGTTTATAGCAGTAATACCCTACATTCTTCTTCCGCGCTTCTCTATTTTAAGTTATGGGTGCCATCAACTTCCATGTGTGTGTGGCCCTTATCTAGAAATTTATTATTTATCTCTTCCAGGTTTTCTCCCATAGTCAGTAACTAAAAATGCATTGCAAGCATTGCATTATTTCGATTTTAACCACACCTCTAGACTTTCAAATAAAATGTTGCTCGTTTTAGGAAGCTCTGGGTTCGAAGCTCTGAGAATTAGCGAGTAATGGCATTCACTTCTGGAGATCTATCATCACCACCTGTCAGTTCTGCGATAGGTCTTCTTCGGCTCTCTTGAGTTTGTAAAGTACTATAGCGTGGTTTACCGGTACAGAAGTATTCCTATACCACAGCATACCTTACAGTGATATCAAACGTAGTTCCTTTCCCGACTTTCACCAGAGAGAGAATTGATGTCACTAATGCCACACCTGTTAGTTGTAAACCTAAGTTATTACTACGACTTTGAGGTTAACTGGATTATATAGTTAACACCTCGCTTGCTCTCTTCGAAATATGATCATTATATCAATATGTTGTGTTTGTTTCTTAATGTAAAGGGTTTTGGAGGTAATGGTCAATAGTCCCATATACTTCGTATATGCCAGATAACCTGTATCTTCTAGGGTCTGTACTCAAATGAGAATATTTAAATGATTGGAGATAAGATTGGAAAGAAAAGCCTGGTAGTCTATAACATGTTTAAGTAACATCTCGGTATTTATATCTGCAACCGAAATGGGATAACAACAAAAATCCCTTCATGAACAACCATGAGAAAGATTTTAAGTGTCAAATATTACGTTCTTCGTCCTTGTTTTACGATCATTACGTACAGATAGCCGACGTTTCTATTACAATTCAGTAATCTTTATGAAGGCGATTGATGTACCTCTACTATCCGTGGTAATGTCCCCCCTGGCAGCTGAAATCGCCTATCTGCCTATGAAGACTGACAATCATGGACCGAGTAGGGTTACATCCTATAGGCGTACTTTTAAACGAGCAGTTATTGTGTACCTATGTACTAACTTTCTCGAAAACTGCTCAAACGATTTCGTTAAAAATTTTGACTAGGGATTGATTTCGATGAAAATTCAGACTAGTAAATTTTTGGTCCAGAAATTGAACTGTCAGGATCTCATTTTTGGAAAAATTCATTTTCAGGCGTTTGCGTACATTTCTTACAGCATGACAGCGACTTCTATCTTTTTACTAGGAGTTTAGCTAGACAGTAACGTTTCACGATGTTTAACTACCAACCAACAGATGGCGATATCCAATACCATTAAACGAGCAATTCTTGCAAATATGTAATAGCTTTCTCGAAAGGCGATGTAACATTTGGCAGAAAATCACAGATGTGATGTGGCAGGATCTCATTTTTGGGAAAAATCATTTTAAGGTGTTTACGTGCGTTTCTTACAGCATCACAGTGACATCTATCTTTTTATGAGGAAGTCAGCTGGACAGGAGCGTTTCAAGAAGTTTAACTGCCGAGCAACAGATGGCGATTTTGTAGCCAATTTTAGCGATACCTTTGTACAGGTATTCTCGAAAACGGCTCTAAATATTTCGATGATTTCATGAAATTTAAGTACCGAGCAACAGACGGCGGTTGTCCAATGTAAACAGTTGTAAAGAGGAATTAGCGTCTCATTGTTCACCTTGTTTCATTGTCTAACGGAAACATAGAAAGTGATATGAATTATTGTAATCTGTTTTCATGATACTTTATCACTGTTCATCAAGCTCGCCTCGGTAGTGTAACGGTTAACATTATTAACTGCTGTCCATGGAATGTCGGATTCGATTCCCGGTACAGCCAGAAATTTAAAAATGGTACGAGGGCTGGTAAGTGGTTAAAATGGTATACCCAGCTCACCTCCATTAGGGGTGTGGCTAAAAGGAGGTGCTCCACCTCAGGATGAGGACACTTACTTACTGTTCATCAAGTGTAAATAAGAGTTGACGATGATTCCGAGTGGAACTCGGTCAATAAGGTAGTTAGCTAAACTCGACTACCTGCCTGAGGAGACTGATTACCTTGGATCGAGTAGGAGTATTAGCTAAACTCGACTACCTGCCTGAGGAGACTGATTACCACGTATCGAGTAGGAGTATTAGCTAAACTCGACTACCTGTCTGAAGAGACTGATTACCACGTATCGAGTAGGAGTATTAGCTAAACTCGACTACCTGTCTGAAGAGACTGATTACCACGTATCGAGTAGGAGTATTAGCTAAACTCGACTACCTGTCTGAAGAGACTGATTACCACGTATCGAGTAGGAGTATTAGCTAAACTCGACTACCTGTCTGAAGAGACTGATTACCACGTATCGAGTAGGGGCACATTAGCTTAACTCGACTATCTGCCTGAAGAGACTGATTACCACGTATCGAGTAGGAGTATTAGCTAAACTCGACTACCTGCCTGAGGAGACTGATTACCTTGGATCGAGTAGGAGTACATTAGCTTAACTCGACTACCTGCCTGAAGAGACTGATTACCTTGGATCGAGTAGGAGTATTAGCTAAACTCGACTATCTGCCTGAAGAGACTGATTACCACGTATCGAGTAGGAGTATTAGCTAAACTCGACTATCTGCATGAGGAGACTGATTACCACGTATCGAGTAGGGGAACATTAGCTAAAGTCCACTACCTGCCTGAGGAGACTGATTACCACGTATCGAGTAGGAGTATTAGCTAAACTCAACTACCTGCCTGAGGAGACTGATTACCTTGGATCGAGTAGGAGTACATTAGCTTAACTCGACTACCTGCCTGGAGAGACTGATTACCTTGGATCGAGTAGGGGCACATTAGCTAAACTCGACTACCTGGCTGAGGAGACTGATTACCTTGGATCGAGTAGGTGCACATTAGCTATACTCGACTACCTGTCTGAAGAGACTGATTACCACGTATCGAGTAGGGGAACATTAGCTAAACTCGACTACCTGCCTGAGGAGACTGATTACCTTGGATCGAATAGGAGTACATCAGTCGCCTTGAATAATTTTGAAGTGCATAAAAAGCGATGGCAACCTGTACAACAACGGCACGGTCCACCTTGAATGAAGAACGAGATAGTAGTTTAACGCAATCTAGAAAATTCGTCTGTAATATATCACAGAGCACCATTCTGGTGGTGTGACTATTTTTACTAAATGCGCATATCGCATGGGAATTATTCCAAACAAAATCTCATTTTCTCTTGATCGATAACGTAGGATGGTTGGTCCAAAACTTCTCAGTCTTAATCAGTCGCCACAGATCTGCATTTAGGGCTGTTGCGCTGGAAGCATATACCATATTAGTCTTTCGCCCAGTATTTCTTTAATTGATTTCAAAGTGGAAATTTACGGTATCAAAGATCCTTGGTAAATTATTTCAGTCGCTAATTCTTCTCCCAATTTGGCCCTTTGTATTCCAACTTTATCTTCATATAATGAACTTTTCTCCTTTTAAAATCTCCACTGTACTAATGTTATTCCACGTTATCTCTCCAGCTCGGAGCAACACGTCTCTGCTGACATCACCGACGCAGTCTAAAGACAGCGGGTTCGATCTCGGCTGAAATTTGTGTCAAACTGAAGAGTTTAAATGCTCTAACTCCATGTCGATAGCTTCCCGTACATCACAAAACTCGTTAGGCAAATTACTTTCACCCTTGTGTCAAATAACATCCACAACAATCACACTTTCACTATCATCCTCAAAGTTGTATAATCAATAACCGTTCAATCAGTTGACATTTAAGAGTGCTTTAAATCTGAACGACCTATGTTAGCAGATTGATAAACTATACAAAGGCATCTCTATACAAGCAAGAAATTAATGAGTGAGTGTGATTGGCTTAATAGCAGGAGCCATAAGGACCATCCTTAATTCTTTTAGTGATGTTTGTAAACCGTTTGGTCCCACTAATACTTTCATATACACAATTGTCATACCACTGCTAAAGGTTCAATTTGCATATTTAGGAACCACGGTTATGAGCCTCAAAAATATCATTGTAGGTTTATTTCACCAAGATACTTCAAGTGGTTTATTCAAACGACAATATATCATTTTGTATAGTAACTAACAGCATGCATTAAATCCTCTTGTTATCGTGGTAAACTACGAATGCAATGGCAAGATTTCCAAATTAAAAACTGTCACTGAGTCGGTTTGAATGGTTAGCTTCATGCCAACTACCTTTTCCTCCGTGAAAAATCCTGGTACCTTTTTCTGCTGTACGCTGAGTAAACTCCAGGGCTATGTGCTTCTCCAGAAGTCGGAGTCTCGCTTGGATATGTCTCGAATTCCACACAGGGAATCGAACCGTACATGACTCCACCACCTCAGTTATGTATCCCCTAAGAAAATTTACTCTCACGTTTAAAAAAAGTCCTTTCTTAATGCTAACGTTTGCTACTGTGACGTCACAGATCAATAATAGTTAAAGGGAAGTTAAATTAATTATTTTTTATTATTATATTATTATTATTATTATTAATTATTATTGTTCCAGGGTTATATGTGGAACGCAGAGGTGAAAGAAGGTGTTGCTTGGAATGGGTCTAACTACGATATTAAAGACTAACTTAAAACTTTAAAAATAAAGGTTATATTTATTTTCAAATCTCAAACTTAACAAACTTTTCACTTAGTGAAATAACAAGGTTACAGGTACAAATAGAATTTATAAGTTTACAACATCGCAAATGTTGCGTTTAGTTAGACGAGGAGAGAAATCTCCCAATTCAAGAGCACTTTGCTCCAAAGGTTACAAATACGGCCTTCTAAAGGCCCCACTCACTATTACACAAATTACAGAAAAGAGCTTACACGCTCTCCAAATTCAACCAAGGAGACTGCGCTTCCAATTCCTTACAGCCTACTCAAGGCAACTTTACATAAAACTTTACAATTTCTGTCCTGTCTAGTCATAACCTACAATTTACAATCTAGTTAATAGAGGGGTATTTAGTACCCATACTACTGGGCCTTCGTGAAAAGAAGAGCAGGTTAAATTACTGGCCCCAACTCAAAAGGTATGGAGGCGTACACTTACGGCCCGATTTTACAAAGGCTAATCCCAAGCTACCGAGGTGACTAGAAAGAAAGGTCAATTAATGCTTTACAGAAGAGAAACAGTGACAAAATCGTAGTCACCTCAAGATAAATTGAAGGGGAGCTCGAGACGGTAACGCACTCTCTATTCCCGATTTACAGTTTAAATCTTTATGAAATTTTACATGAGAAGACGTAGTTTACATTCTTAAGAAACGGATGGTTACATAGTTAGAAATAAGAACCTTCCCCTTGGGTAAGTCTGCGGAGATAGCTACAGTGATATAAAACTGGCGGCCATTACCAGGGCTGATGTTCTGCCTGCCGAGGAATGAGGCACCTCGCCTCCTGTCTTAACACACACACTCAGAAATCCGACGATCAATAAGACAAGGTAGCTAGAAAAAGCCGCAGCTCATATACCCGAGGGGAGGATTCGAGAAGGCTCTGGACTAAATCCGGATACACCCTCTCATTTTATTGGCAGAATAAAAAGTTACAAGACGCCTCCGATTGGTTGAAAAATAATTACAGAAAATTTCTGATTGGCCAGACTCCAAAGCTGGCGGGACGAGAAGGAAGTGTTGCAAATCTTGAAGTATCAAAATAAATGAAAGTCAATTTAGTTGCGAAAACGAATAAACGCAACACTTCTTCAAATAATTAATTATCAATTAATTATCATTAATTATTCCACCTGCACCGGGGAGCATGACCGCTGTTTTTATAGAGACATCTATGGAGAAAAGTTCAAACTTCTTGGTGTACACCAAAACAAAACAAAAAAAATTCCAGTCAGTTTAGGAAACTTTGAAATAACATATTACTCAGTTATTCAGTAGTGACATCTTCTGATCAATGTCCCAACTTTATGTATTAACAGTTGCAAGATTCGTCTGATAGACGCTTCTTAAGGCGCTTCTTTTAAATGTGCGGGTTTGAGGTGTACCTCCCGGTACAATTATTGTTATAATAATAATAATAATAATAATAATAATAATAATAATAATAATAATAATAATAATAATAATAATAATAATAATAATAATAATAATAATAATAATAATAAATAATTATTATAATATATAATTATTATAATTCTTCATCATCATTTCATCCTCATCACGACGCGCAGGTCGCCTATAGGCGTCAAATAGAAAGACCTGCACCTGGCGAGCCGAACCCGCCCTGGGATATCCCGGCACTAAAAGCCATACGACATTTCATTATAATTATAATTAATTAATTAATAATTATAATTAATAATAATAATTGTAATAATAATAATTATTATAATTATTATTATTATATATCTATGGCAATAAAATTGTAATTTTGTCTGTTCAGTTTAAATTTTTGCCTTATTCTTTGGTTTCATTTTGAAAGAAGTAGGGCCTAGGTGACGGTCGAACATATGATCAGTTCAAATTGTCTTTGTTTGTTTGATTGATTGAAATCACGTTAAACGACTTTAAAACGTTTCCCAGAGCTCGGTATTTAAGAAGAGAGATAGCCAGAGTGTGCAATAGGCTATATCATCTTTGCGCCTCGAAATACCGTTATGTGACAATGTTGAGGGAAGAAATACTGACCCGCGGCACATGTACCACCTAGTACGAAAATTCGTTGATACAGTTCGTGCAATACTGAACCTTAGGGACAGAAACTTCTGGTCAGAGTTCTAAACTGAAATATTATCACATAGCGGAATTTCTAGGCGCAACGACGATATATTACTCGATTATTACAATGTATAATAAGTATAAAATATCAAAGCCATATTGAATTCAATTTGACGACACACTCATGTGCACTTAAATGTTGTAAATAGTTTTAAAACTGATCATGGACCTTAGAGTCCGAAAACCGGTTATGTAATAACATAGTGCGCTGATGTGGTTAATAATAATAATAATAATAATAATAATAATAATAATAATAATAATAATAATAATAATAATAATAATAATAATAATCATATTACCGCCTCTGTGGTGTAGTGGTTAGCGTGATTAGCTACCACCCCCGGAGGCCCGGGTTCGATTCCCGGCTCTGCCACGAAATTTGAAAAGTGGTACGAGGGCTGGAACGGGGTCCACTCAGCCTCGGGAGGTCAACTGAGTAGAGGTGGGTTCGATTCCCACCTCAGCCATCCTGGAAGTGGTTTTCCGTGGTTTCCCACTTCTCCTCCAGGCGAATGCCGGGATGGTACCTAACTTAAGGCCACGGCCGCTTCCTTCCCTCTTCCTTGCCTATCCCTTCCAATCTTCCCATCCCTCCACAAGGCCCCTGTTCAGCATAGCAGGTGAGGTCGCCTGGGCGAGGTACTGGTCATACTCCCCAGTTGTATCCCCCGACCAAGGGTCTGAAGCTCCAGGACACTGCCCTTGAGGCGGTAGAGGTGGGATCCCTCGCTCAGTCCGAGGGAAAAACCGAACCTGGAGGGTAAACAGATGATGATGATGATGATGATGATGATAATCATATTATATTACACAGTATACGATATACAATATTAACAGATCCAAAATAGGAAATGCCAAACATCTCCGTTTATATTATCTATATCCAAAAACTGTATGTGAAATTGTGAAAAATATTATTTGCGATCGTTTATATTCCATGGAAAGGGGCATGGTTAGCTCAGTGGCTTAGCTGCTAGCTTCCCTCCCGGAAGGCTGAGTTTTGAATCTCGGTCGATCTGGGTTGAGACTTCCATCTCAAATATCACGTGGCGTCAAGAAGGGCATTCGGCCTTAAACCCCAAGCTAAAACCAAAATAAACCTGGGTGACACCTGAAACACCTGCCATGAGCTGAAGATAGTATTTACAAATTATTTCATGGGTTTTGCCGCACGTGGAATAATATCGGATTTAATACCTGTTATTACAGTTTTGACAAACATCCAATTATCTCCACAGAAATAAGCCCGCCTTGTGGCCATGATAGTTAAGGCGTCAAGTCCATATGGCGTGACAGTGTGATTAGCCGGCTCGAGTCGCGTTGTTGGAAAAAAATTCACCGTCGGCCAGCAGGGTACGAGAGATCGTATACCATTTCCAGTCACTAGATTCCGTGCCAATAGCCTGGATTTAATTCCAAGATTGTCTTTAGAGTTCGTACGCAGTGAGTGAATTTGACGCTGTTGGTGGTGGTCTGTCCGTCAGATGGAGACGTTAAGCATTTAGCAAACTCCTTGATGTTATTCTTCAGGAATAAGTTATGTGCCGATACCGGGTTTCACTCTCCCCCTAGAACATATCCTTGAACACTCCCCACGATAAAGACCATTTGCTAAATAAATTCCCAAAAGAATATGTTCCGTCTAATCCAATATTTGTTTATAACAAAAGCTATAGAAAAATACAGTTTCTGATATTTTATGCCCCATGCTCTGATAACGGAGATATTATTGAACTACAATGATTATTGCTAAGTCTATAGCTGACATGTAAATATTCAACAATCCCTCGGCGACAGGTAATCAGGTAATGCTACTAGTATAACATACAGGTAAGAAAACGAGTCGCCAAATTCCTGGAACAGCGTTAGCATTAGGAAGTGAATTACCACTTTGTGAGCTGTAGGGCAGAGGAAGTGGTAATGAGGCGGTGAAAAGTGTAAGTGATAGTTGGGTGTAGTCTCCTAATAGTAGTGGTATTGTTCTACCCAGAGATGAGAGAGCAGCCTGTCTGGCAACTGGACCAGCGTGGTGAAAAGTGTAAGTGATAGCTGGGTGTTGCCCCGAACAACTGGTGGTATTGTTTAGCGATGAGTCCAGAGAACACTTTCTCTACCTGCTCTCTATTGTTTCCCGAGACCACGCAGATTGTGTTGCTTTATAAACTGGTAGAGGTGCAGTGACTGACTAAATGCTTCACTTGCCAAAGTCTGGCAGAAGGTAGGGAAAGCTCACAAGCCGTCCCATGTATATAATTTCCTGATCTGCCGAAGAGTTTGAGAATTTAACTAAATCAAATTAGCAACAATGTGTCCATGATGAATCATTAAATTTCCTATGATCTCAGAAGGGATCCTTCCGAGATGAGAAATCGAGTTGGCCGATGTGATTCATCACAACGCATTAAATCAGAGTGCCTGGAGGCATAGGCGTAATTTGAGCATTTTGACTGGGGTACAGGGTTCATGGATCCCTTTTGAGAGCAATTTGCGACCCAAAATTATTCCCAGTATTCTCTCTTTCCTTTAATATTCTACGTTAATAATAATAATAATAATAATAATAATAATAATAATAATAATAATAATAATAATAATAATAATTTAATAACAAAACCTCGGTAAAGTAGAAACATTCATACATAATTTAAAAAGTAGACATACTTCAAATTTATTTGTTTTTTGCCCTGTTTATATCCTTAAAAATAAGAATCAAGTAGACAACACGGCAAAACCAAAAATTTTATGTTTTCATTTTTACATAATCTGACACACATCGTACTTTTACACAAAATGAATTCTTCTCTCTCAATTTCAATTAAAGTCATACATTATTTTTGAAAAGGCAACATCAGTAGTCCGTTTGATAGTCATAGAAGATAACCTCTCCTGTGCAATCGTGTTCCTGCATTATGTTTTTAAACAGTCCAAGCGTAAAAAATATCTCTCAAAAAGTTGCTGAATTCATTGGAACTGTAAAAATCAAATAAGAGAGTTCAAAAATGAGACTGAAACACACTTTTCATATACTTCTCTACAAAAATAATAATATCTATAATAACGAATAAAAATAATAACAAAGATAATTTTATTTCATTGAGCTAAATTAAACAGAGTAACGAAAAACGTAGGATCTACTTGTAGATTATTACGTATTTCTATGTCTGTAATATTACGAAAATTTGGTTTCCTTCAAAATATTGGGGGTGGGGGAGGGGGTGGAACTGTCACACCTTGCCACCCCCGAATTACGCCTATGTGGACTTGAGGTATACGATTATTATTATTATTATTATTATTATTATTATTATTATTATTATTATTTTATTACAGTAGTATTACTTAACTCAAGCGACAGACCAGGAGTCACTACAGCAGAGTTAACTATGCTGCCAGTTGAGGTAAGCCCCTGTGTGTAGGGGTGGTAGAATACTCACGGTATCCCCTGCCTGTCGTAAGAGGTGAGTACAGGGGCCCCAGGAGCTATGAACTTGGGAGAGTGGGTTGGCGACCACGGGGTCCTCTGCTAAGTCTTGGCATTGCTTCAACTTACTTGTGCCCGGCACCTCAATTTCATCTATCCTATCCGACCTCCCTTGGTCAACTCTTGTTCTTTTCCGACCCCGAATGTATTAGAGCATTCGAAGGCCTACGTAGTCTTTCATTTTCACGCCCTTCGTTGCTTATATTTTATTAGTTTCTATTTTCTCCTACCATATTCGTCCCTGATTCGTCTGACGTCCTTTCTGATACTTCTCAAGCACGCGCAATGTGCCAGATCATCTCATTTGGAGATTAATGTTGCCGTCTGCTCCCGCTTGGAGCGCTATGCCAGCATACAGCGAGCCACCTGGTGACGAACGAGTGTACCAATACAGTTCTACAACGGGAAAATATTCTTAAATTCAAACCCTCATTATTGTAGAAGACTTCCTCGTAACCAGTAGAGATTTTCTGCTGAAAGCGCGGAGCAAGTTCGCTGCGAAACCTAAACAGTTTCAAGTTGTTTTCTTGACACGGCATAAGCCCCAAAGCCCATATCATGTTCATAAGTACGGTCTGTGAAAGCATAAATGTTAACAAACCCGTGTAGTTCTTGTTGTCTGTAAATCTCACTCCCCCACACCCCACTTCTAATTATCACTCGTAACTACTGGTGACAACGTCGTTCTGGACTTAAAAATTTTTGTCAAGTAATACTCCACAAAGCATTCAAAATACATCTTGTACGAACCTGCTGACTCTGGTGAGTCTTTCTCACTCTAACCATGTTCTATGGATTTCACCATTGGGTGACAAGTGGTCTCATTGAATATTTTGAATTCTTCCCGTTCAGAAAATCATTTGAAATCGACAACCGGCCTGGATGGTCATTTGTTACACTTTAAACTTTAGTACCTCATCTCCAGGTATTAAGATCCTAATCGAGCCGGACAAAATACACAAAAGTCAGCTTTGTGTTCAACAGTTGACAGTAGTTTTAGCTTAAACAGCCCGATATCTCATAATCGCCTGAGACTGTACAGACTATCTAAAATACCGGAACTTTGTGGGCATTAACCGATAGTTGCACAATGGATTGTTGTATTTGTTACTAGCATGTACCTGGTGCTTCGCTTGCATTTATTCATTCTTTTTTAGAATTTGCTTTATGTGGCACCGACACAGGTAGGTCTTATGGCGACGATTGGATAAGAAAGGCCTAGGAGTGGGAAGGAAGCGGCCGTGGCCTTAATTAAGGTACAGCCCCAGCATTTGCCTGGTGTGAAAATGGGAAACGACGGAAAACCATCTTCAGGGATGCCGACAGTGGGGTTCGAACCCACTATCTACCAGATGCAAGCTCACAGCTGGGCACCGCTAACCGCATGGCCAACTCGCCCGGTGCTTATTAATTCAACCGTTAGATGTTTTTAAAACCATTTATTTAAAGAAAAATAAAACATTATATTTATTAACACAGGAACCTCCGTGGCTCAGACGCCAGCGGGTCGGCCTCTCACCGCTGGATACCGTGGTTCAAATCCCGGTCACTCCATGTGAGATTTGTGCTGGACAAAGTGGGGGCGGGACAGGTTTTTCTCCGGGTACTCCGGTTTTCCCTCATCTTTCATTCCAGCAACACTCCCCGTTCTCATTTCATAGAATCATTGGAACAATAAGTTAATTTATTGAATTCACCACCTAATCAATACAATAAGTCTTGTCTTAGTTGATTTACTTTGGCATGTTAACTAAAATGGTACATGTTTCGCCTTGAATTTAGGCATCATCAGCCATTATCTTAACCTTGAAATAGAATCAAGCAGCTGATTTACATATACATGAAATAAAACATTTTTTTTTTAAACCTTGGAGAGACTTGAACTATAATTAACATATGGTAAAAGACTTGTAAATATATTACAATGAGTGAGGAAATATACAATTGGTGAAAGTAGTAGTGATATTGACATTAGAAGGCTTCTATTATAATTAAAATGAACAAAGCAACAGTCTGTTATGAACGAGTGATATAATTGCTAAAAAATTATGTTGGCCGACCAGCGGTTACAACGAAAATGACGATAAAAATCGTATTTAATAAGAAATAATGTAGAATAAAATAATAATGAAAGATGGTCGAGTGACCAGCAATTATTTGTTTACAAGAGATAAGAGTCGAAAATCAGTGGCATATGGTGATGTAGTTCACTTTGATAAAAAAAAAAAAAAAAAACGAAGTTGTAGTTGAAGGTTGAAGAACGATGTTTAAATTGGACCTTTATGGACTATCTCAATTTGATGCAATACTACAATGTTGTTAAGAATGTGGGTTGAATTGTATATTTCCTCACTCATTGTAATATCTTTAGAACCAACTTCCTTACAAATCTTTTACCATATGTTAATTTTAGTTCAAGTCTCTCCAAGGTTTTTTTAAAAAAAATGTTTTATTTCATGTACATGTAAATCAGGTGCCTGATTCTATTTTAAGGTTAAGATAATGGCTGATGATGCCTAAATTCAAGGCGAAACATGTACCTAGTTAACATGCCAAAGTAAATCAACTAAGACAAGACTTATTGTATTGATTAGATGGTGAAATTAATAAATTAACTTATTGTTATTATTCCAATCAAATATCATCAATACGGAGCAAGAATGATATTTATCACATGTAATAGCATCTATCAGTCATTAATAAATCACTTTGGGAGTGGCGACCCCATCGTACTAATAGCTTATAAATGACTCATTCTTTACATCCCTGACCCGGTCAATGAGTGGAAACAGGTTGTAGGTTT
This sequence comes from Anabrus simplex, assembly GCF_040414725.1. Taxonomy (NCBI): domain Eukaryota; kingdom Metazoa; phylum Arthropoda; class Insecta; order Orthoptera; family Tettigoniidae; genus Anabrus; species Anabrus simplex. Next base: position 1,578,512,869 of record NC_090265.1, read on the forward strand.
TCATTCATTCATTTATTAACACACGTCGTTTGTACATAAACCACATGAATTATATTATTTTATTTTTAATTATAATTTTACTTTCAATCTTTAAAATACCGGGTTGGTGGATTGTTCAAATATTAAGACAATATTAAAGAACATATTGCCTTATAGACATAGAGCTTCCGGGTAAACTGTTTTAACTGTTTGGAGCTAGTATGTATAGTGTGTTTGCTTTTCCAACTCTTGAACAACCTACATTCAGTGGAGTTGACTGTGGGAGAAGCACCGTTTCCGAAGATCGGGTCGTACAACTTAAAGCGATTGTCCCTGTGCCTTGTTGATGCACAAAGCGAAAGTTTCAAGGGGCGGCTTGTTCACCGATATGAGGGTTACCTGCGTCTAATAATGCTGCCGCTCAAACTCTCCTAGCTCTTGAAACCATTGTCATATGTGCATTTCCGGACACACTTACCCACCTCCACTTCGTACGATCATATTGACACGACTGCCTTCTCTTATGTCCCACCAATATTGCATGATTCATGTTGGAGGAACACTAGAGCTCCTGGTGGCGCTTACACACAAGCAGTAATCAGTGACACGAATGTCTTTTTCTTCTACCGCTTTTCCCACATCTGTGAGGTCGCGGGTGCGAAGTGTGTTGTACATGTGGATTTTGCCCTGTTTTATGGCTGGATGCCCTCCCTAACGCCAACCATGTGTGGAGGCTTGAATCACTAATGCGTGTTTCTGTGATCGTTGGTAGTTTGAAGTGCTGTGTAAATATGAAGAGTAGAGTGTTGGAACACACAGAAACACCCAGTTCCCGAAGCATAAAAAATAATCAAACGTGATTAAACTCTCCAACCGGACGGGAATTGAACCAGGGACCCTCTGAAACGAAAGCTTCAACGCTGAACATTCTGCTAAGGAGTCGGACAATGAGCGATACGAATACCTGTGATGATATTCTGCATTATTCTTGGTCACTTCGTTCTTGGTGTGCAATATTATCTCCAAGGATGTGTAAACGACGTAAGAGACGCACATTACTTTGCTTTAAACCAAACCATAATCGGTTCAATGGTTCATGGGATTTGTTGTCAGCAATAACACATATATCACTGGAAATAAATACTTTGCTCTAACTGTGATTTTAATGATAGTTTAAATCCTTCTGTCACAGAGAGATTCGAAATGGATGAAGTGCGTTAGTGTCATAGTGATTTTCAAAATAGTTCACTTACCACGCTGTCACTGTGATTTTCAAAATAAATCGAGTATCTTCATATCATAGTGATATTCAAAATAGTTCAAATGCATTGCTGTCACAGTGTTATTCGAAATACTTCATGTGAGTTATTGTCACTTTAATTTTTAAAAGACTTCAATTGTCTTGCTGTCACTGTGAATTTCAGAATCGTTCAAATGTCTTGTTATCACAGTGCTTTTCAAAACCGTTCAAGTGACTTAATTTCATGGTGATATTCGGAATAGTTCAAGTCAGTTATTGCCACTTTGACTCTGAAAATGGTTTAGTTACCTTACTGTCATTATTATTTTCAAGCGTGTAATTGTATCTGGGAACAAAGGAAACATCACCCCCTCGTACATTATTTCCATGTTCGTTCATGTCACTGTAATATTCAAAATAGTTCATGTGCCTTGCTCTTAGAGTGATTCAATGATAATTAAAATAAATTACTGCTACTTTCTTCCCGGGTCTTTCCCATTTAATTCAGGTCGGTAATTTGTATGGAATTATCCCCGTTTTACGGCCGGATGCCTTCTCTGATGTCAACACTGTGTGGAGGGATGCATTCACTATTGTTTGTTTCAATGATACTTTGTAAGGTGATGTGTTGTATATTTGATTTCATGTTATTGTTGTTTGAGTCATCAGTCCATAGACTGGTTTGATGCAGTCCTCCATGCCACCATATCCCGTCCTAACCTTTTGATTTCTACATAACTGCTGCATCCTACAACTGCTCTAATCTGCTTGTCATATTCATTCCTTGGTCTACTCCTACCGTTCTTACCACCTACACTCTCCTCAAAAACCAACTGCACAAGTCCTGGCTGTCTTAAGAAGTGTCCTATTATTCTCTCTCTTCTTATCATCAAATTTAGCCACAACGATCTCCTCTCACCAATTCGATTCAGTATCTCTTCATTCCTGATTCGATCTATCCATCTCAACTTCAGCATTTTTCTGTAACACCACATTTCAAAAGCTTCTATTCTCTTTCTTTCTGAGCTAGTTATCGTGAATGTTTTACTTCCATACAATTCCACGCTCCAAACGAAAGTCTTCAAAAACATTGTTCTAATTCCTATATCAATGTTCGAATGAGCAAATTTGTTTTCTTAAGAAAGGCCTTTCTTGCTTGTGTTAGCCTACATTTTATGTCCTGCTTACTTCTTCCTTCGTTAGTTATTTTACTACCCATGTAACAATATTCATCCACTTCCTTTAAGACTTCATTTCCCAGTCTAATATTTCCGGCATCAGCTGCCTTCATTCGACTGCACTCCATTACTTTCGTTTTATTTATTTTCATCTTGTACTCCTTACCCAAAACTCCGTCCAGACCATTCAGCAACTTCTCCAAATCTTCTACAGTCTCAGATAAAATAACAATATCATCGGCAAATCTCAGGATTTTGATTTCCTCTCCTTGGATTGTGATTCCCTTTCCAAATTCTTCTTCGATTTCCTTTAGTGCCTGCTCTATATTGCACCCGCCCACCTCCTGAGTCCCAGACTAGCATTTATCTCAGGGGTGATCAGTTCGAAAATGATAAAAAAAAATTTATATAAAGAAAATCAAAAAAATATATATCGGCGCATCAAATGAACACAGGGATGAACGGGGCATGAAAATTTAAGGTTACGGGGAACGACTCATTCATGGATACAAATTTCTGACTCCACAATAGGACTGGGAAGTGACAACTTAAATTCCATGGGCATACTGGACTAACTACAATGAAAAGATATGGAAACTGTTTCCTATTGAAATTGCAATGAAGAGCAATTTATTCACTTATTTTGCATACTACACATGATGACAATTTTACATTGGGACACTTTCATCCTGAAAAATAAATGACATAATACTTGGATTTTACCTCACTACTCTGGTAGTGTAAAACATCTGGTGAATTCGCCCCAATTGGTTACTGGGGATCGAATTCACATCCGTATGATTGGACGTTTCACCGCTGGAGATCTTCTTTCGGCGACGAAGGCACGACAGTAACTTTTTACTGTCGTCTCCTCGTTCCGTTTGGACATGAGACACTTCCGGTATGTACATTCTGGTGAGCCGGACACCCACCGTAGAAAATGTTATCGCCTCGAAAAAACGGGAATTTATAATACGGACAAACTCTAGCCTATTATTTCCAGATTCACAAACACACCAGGTAGAGTTCATTAACGCAAAAGCTACTTTAATATTTACCCTTGTCAATACGACAAGACGTACGGAAAGGTTCATTACTATGCTCTGACCCTGCAAACATGTGCCGTCCGTGGGTTATTTACGTATCTACCGCTATCTCCCCGTGAAAACCCAACATCTGGTTCAGAGCAGTTCGATACAGGATGACTGTCCCTAGCATATCCTCCTATTATTATTAGATAATATCATTACCATTCTTTATCTGATCATTAGCATATTCTTTGACTACCATCAATTAATTTTATCATTATCATTAATTTCAATTATAATCCGGTATTTGATTATTATCATTTGTCATCCGGGATGATTATATGCCAACCCTTGCCGACGTTTCAAACGAAGGTTAGTTCTTCCTCCTAAATTATCCGCACAATATAATGATCAGCTTCCTCATAAATATTTTTATTATTATTATTATTATTATTATTATTATTATTATTATTATTATTATTATTATTAGTGGAAATCGTGATTATCGTAACCCGTAATCAACCTCGCTATAATACTTCAACTTCTCGCTCTTATTAATTTCATCAAAAAAATAAGATTAAAAAAAAGTACCTTCATTGGTTATTCTTCTTCTCCTCCTTCAAATATTTTATTTATTATTATTATTAGTTAAAAATCTCAAATCTTTCATTTCATCTCCCAACATCATTATTATGTCCAAAATATAAAAAAAAATTTAATTTTTCCAAAAAAAGTAGCTTAGTTTTTATTATTATTATTATTATTATTATTATTATTATTATTATTAAAAAAACTTAAATTCGCCTGTTACACGGTAGTTCACTCTTAATATGTTTAACGCATAACCCCTTTTACAATTTCGATTTATCTTGGCACTAAGCACTCGATTTAAGACAAGATTCACTTGGAGTATGATTAAAAAATGGAAAGATGATATTTTAATATCCACTCTTTAGAATTTAGTCACATATGTTAAATCCCGTTATGAACCACTAAGATCTGCTTTATATCGGTCGGGACAACACGGTATTCGGGACCGTACCTTCAACTTCGTACTGCCGTTAATTTTATATGGGGACACTTGTCCTCCCAAGACACATCTCACAACCTATGGCACATCGCGGCTGGGCAAATACCTCCAATGCCGGCGATTGCTAAACTATTCCTTCAAATTTGAAGTCCATTTCCTTTCATCGGACCTCTTCAAACATTTAATTCATAAAATAATCCTCGGTGCGTGGATTCTACCACTAATAACACCGGCATATGCATTTATATCATCTTAGGCCTTGAGATTCATCTATTTCATCATTACAAACAATACGGCTCAATTTATTTCACGCCGGATATTCGTCCCTCATGACTTCCAACTCTAAATATGGGCTCAAATCATTCTGGGCTTTTAACATATCGTGACCATTCTAATTCACGTGCCTATACCGCTTTTAAACAAAATTTTAATGGTTAAATTAAAGTCCAAAAACGTAAAATCAAAAATTTACGTAAAATCAAACTGACTACGCGAATGAAAGTCTTTAACGCTACATGTCATCTCCACTTTGATTATTATATTTGCACTGGCTAACTCGCGAAGCACCGTCATTATTATTATTATACTTTAACTTGCACACGCCCAAATATTATTATTATTATTATTTTACTTTCCTTTGTCGACTCACAAACATGATTATTATTAGTATTTTAATGACCTTCCGTACGCAACACAAATCTTCCATACTCTGGCTCTTTCATAATCTGGCTGTCTAATAGAAATTATTCCTAATTAAAATACAAATGATCACCGCAGTGAATGAAATTCAAATAAATGGGTCAGCACAAAAAAAGACTTTAACACTTGAACTGAACTTAAGTCAAAGTATTATAAACAGCATGCATTAATTGAAAGAAATATATCCCATATTTACATTATATACAACAAACAAATACTCAAATTAATTAATCTAACCCATTATTACGTTAATATAAATTAGTTCGTCCGTCTAACAAAAAAATAAAATCATGGACTCGGGAAGCGGACCATGTTAAGTAACCATAATTAATTTACACTGAACCCCGTTTAGTCGCGATAACATTCCCCAATATCAAAATTGTGTACTCATTCCTAGGTAGAATTCCATTGTCTCGTAGCGGATGAGATATAGGCCTTACGGCCCCATGGTGATTTACACGTCCATCATGTCGCACAATACAAATTTTACACAATAAAACACTTCTGGGTGACTACCCATGATTAATACCTTATTACACTATTTTACACAAAAATATTAATAACAAAAAAAACACTTATAGGTGCTCCTAGACCCCTGACACTCGCACAATATACTCTTCATATACGCCCGAAACACACGTCGTGACACATTACGACGAAATGTCGTTCATTTGAACCGGCGCGTATCGCGTCTTCAACCGGCACTTCCTGGTTTATTTTCAAGCCGTCTTGATCATCGCCTAGCTCCTATAATTCCCTGCTCGGATAGTTATTCACCGTCTATCTTGAGGTGTTTACTTCAGGCTCCGCACACTGCCTTCCAAAGGTACTATCGGCGTTCCGTTAGTAATTTATTATTTAAACACATGACATTCATTAAATTCAACATACAATTGTACTGATTATACACACTCGGTACTATGGATAATTTCACTGTTCGTATTCATTCTCCTAATAATTCACGTACTTTCAGCTCTAACCGACTCCGAATACGTCCCGAGGTACTGACTTACAGAGTCAACGTGTCAGAGTCTCAACTACTTCATTACGACTGACACGACTGGTGACCGATAACGACTGGTGGCTGGTAAGAACTGAGTGATGTGAGGTCCGCTTCTGGACTTTTATGGACGATCTGGTTTCCCGCCGGGGTCATCCGCGGTCATTTCCTGGAGAGGGGGGTTGGTTTCCTAAATCGGCATATGCAGGTGGATTTGGATCTCCTGCTTTATCCCACTTAATACACTGGCGATACACATTCATGTGTCGTATTCTGAACTCCTATCGTTCGGTGATCATGGAAATATCACTTAATTTCTGTCCTCCACCTTTCGCGCGCTAACTCGGCGTCCCTGATGGCGTGCTCATCTCGACCAATGGCGATATAGCGTGGGTCATTTCCACGAATTCATTACTTTAATTTATTACGATTACCATTATTCAACATGGGAACGATATCACAAAAATCCCCTCTATTCAATTATGTGGTTGGAATAATTTAATTATTGTTATCGGAGAAGCTAACTGGAGTTCACTCTGAGTTTTTCTTATGTTGGTTTATCTGCGGGCCTGTGATATATTTTCTCATTGGTCAACACCGTTTCGGTTAGTTTGAAATCTCTCCCTTGAAACGTAACCACACCAAACGCCTCGGGCGTGGAAAAACTGCCACGTCACATTCTCGGTATTGGTGATGCATCTGCTCGGCCTTGGTCCGAAATATATACTCTTCTACTTCCTGGTAGTCATTATTCTGTTGTTGTGAGCTCTAGATTTAATCCTCTTATCTTCTGACCAGGAAACCTTTTCCCCCTAATGACAAGCTTATTGTGGCGCCGGACAGTCGCGATCACGGCTGGCTTATGTCGAAATTTTTCCCGTCCACACAAAACTGCCACGGTATTCATTTAATATTCCTATATATCTGTATTTCTCATATCAAAATCAAATCATGAAACTAGGGCCTATCTCATCAGGGTACATTTTCCTGTTGCTCGGTAAAAAAAATCTTGTGATAATCATGAGATTTTTTTTATATATCCGCATCATACTTTCATCATGATTTGATTACTGCTTTCGTTCCTTTTTGATGGTGACTGATCTCGTCCCGCAGATTCTGGTTATTGAGTCTCAATTCTTCATTCTCTCGTTGAATCATGTGGATCCTGTTAACAAATTCTTGGACATCACTGTCGATCTCTCCGCATTCTGGGCATGGTCTTGCTTCTATTTGCCTATGGATCAGCTGGACTTCTTCTTCTCTTCCGTCTTCTTCTTCATCATCCTCTCCTTCATCCTCATCTTCTTCTTGGTCGTCCTCTGCTTTATTGAAACTCTCTCGTTTTTCTCCTAGCTCCGAGTTGTCGTTCGTCCTCGAATCTAGGGGCGTTTGGATTTAGCTGGCTACTATATCGAGAATGTGACAACGGCGCGTTCCTTTCCCCGTTGCGACCACCATTTGCCTCCTTCTTCCATTTGTCTTCTAAATATTGCTTGGTCTCCTGATGTAGCTCCTCCATAGTTTGTATCGTCGCCTCTATGTATGGTTTCCCATCGTCTCGGTCCCAAACACTACATGGCTTGTCATCCTTTCGGTCATGATTTTGGATTGCCTCCTTCCATTTCCTCTTCTTCAGCTCATCGAGGTACTGCTGGGTTTCTGGGTGTCGATCATCCCCATTTCTACGGTATTCCTCCGTGTAATGCCTTCGGTTATTCTGATTTCTTCGGTGGTATGGCTGAGTTTCGCTCCTTCCATTCCGATATCCACGGTATCCCCTTTCGTCATGGAATTTAACATGATTCATTTGCCGGTTGCTTTCCGCAAATCCTCCTCCGTGATTCCATTGTCGGGGTCTCCATCCTGGATCATACATCCTCTTGGGTTCTGGATCGGTACTCGTTCCTTGACTTCTAGTACTGATGGTTCTAGTTTCCGTCTGCCTCTCGACGTTATTTATCTGTTGCTCTCTAGGCCTGGGTTGCCTCTGGTTAGAGTGATATGTGGTCTGATCTAATTGACGTAACAGAGCTTCCGCTTGAACTGCAGTCTGAATATTCGACGCAATCATCATCCGCTGGACCTCAAATGGTAACTGCTTCCCGATAGCGCTAATGAGTTCTGTCTCACTTACCGGATTGTCTAATTCCCGCATCTTATGAAATTGGGATACGAAATACTCTGAATATTTAGTTGGGGACGATGTTGAATAACGTCTAGAATACAACTCCAACCTAAGATCTTGCTGTTCTTGGATACTCCAGAATTTTTGCAAAAACGCCTGTCGGAATCCCATAAAATCCTCGAATGTGTATAAGAAGGCCCTGAACCACATTGCAGGTGCTCCGTCCAAAAACTTCTCTAGAGTTCGTAATTGCCGCTCCGCCGGAATTTTATTTTCACTAATATAGTTAGTGATCTCGCGGATGAAGCCTTTAGGGGTTATATGTCCTCGAGCGTCGTATCTAGGTGGTTTGTCGTCTGACATTTTGATGACGTGGACCACGGATGTCGGAAGGGCATTTGATGATGATGACGATCCGTCTCCTACTTCAAACTTAAGTCCGGTCGTATCGGCTTGTGACATGCCTTCCTTTTTATGAAAGCCCTGATTGTCTGGGGTCTCGAACTCTCGGTACTGGAGATGGAAGTCCTGAAGTGACCCTGGCTGTTCTAACCTGGCCTTGACCTGTTCCAGATCCTTTCTAATTTCTTCCAGCCTTTCGGTATTACTGTCGGGCATTTGCTTGGACACTGAATTCTGCCCCGTGTGGACCTTAAATTGTTCCACTATTCTGACCTCTGTGTCAGCGATCGTCTGGCTTTGTTCCGCTAACCCATCAGTCTTTCTGAACAATGCTCTATTTGCCTCCTCACACTGCGTGAGTCTACGGCTACGATCTTCCGAATTCGTCTTTATATCCTGAATTTCATTTCTGAGACCGGCTACTAGTACTAGGGTACGAACAGTTTCACCTCGTAACTCATCGATTCCCTTTTCGTGCCTGTCCAAAGTATTTGCAGTATGTGCACCTTTACTTTCCACGTGGCTTCGGATGATATCGTTTTCCTTGCGACATTCACCCCTCACCTCTTCGATGTGCGCCTTTAAATCTTCGCGGTCGACCAACCTCTGAGCTGAAATCTCCTGAATACTGGCCATTAATTTCTCCTTAATTTCGTTACGTTCTAGTAACGCCTCATCCCTGAATCGGTCAACCTTTTCATTGACACTAATAATACAAGAGTCGATATGCCCTTTCAATTCGTCCTTAGCGAAATGACACGCCTCCTGGACTTGGGTCATTTGGTCCCGTAATTCCTGTCCTAGTGATATACTGGCGGCATGAACCTCAGCTATTTGTTCTGTGAGTTTTATTTTATTAAATTCACACGCGGCCTGTACCATATCGACTTTATTTTCTAATGAAACATTAGCGGCATGTATTTGTTCCGTCAGTTCCTGTCTAGTAGAAACACTAGCGGCCTGAACTATAGATGTCAGTTCCTGTTTAGTAGAAACACTAGCGGCCTGAACTATTGATGTCAGTTCCGTGAGTTCTTGTTTATTTAGAACCATAACTCGCATTAAGTCTTCCAAAGTGAGAGCTTTCACCTCTCCCTGTCCTAACTGTTCACCTTGGGGACGCTCCCCACCTTCGTCTGACATTATATCAAATGAGAAAAGAGGGCCGATCAGCCTCTCATCCTATCGCACACGATTACGACAATTTTGGGTCTAGGCCCTATCATACGGTTATATCCTCGTTAATATTTTCTAGAATTTTTAAATTTCCAAATTCAAAACCAAACAATATTTTTCGCTTTCACATAGCGAATAATTTATATAACGTAATTCAAATTTGCATATTAATTGCCATCACGTGCTCATTATGAGTGAAATTCATATCATTAGTCACTCCAGACTATGACAACAACAACAACAACAATCGATAATACCATGACGAAAACCTTGAAGTCACCTGTCTTGAAATAATTTAAATTTAACTTACACAGTTCCATTATCTTTTTATTAATACTTGAATCTGGTTCTCAGTCACATTTTTACCAAATACAGTATTCCTAATAAATTTTGCCTATATAAAATTCCTGCCCATGGATAGTTACATTTATGTGGAGTCTCACTAAATCACAATAAATTTTAATTTCATAGAATAGGGAATTATTAATTTAATGAGCCTTTATAGCAATAAACTACTCTTGTATAATTATCAAGTCTAGCCCCGTTCGAAACTAACCTTACTTTAACATGAAATACTACTTGACATATCTAAAACCACTATTTAACTTAACCGTGATGCGGTCAAAATTTTAATTAAATATCCCGATTGGGTTTACATTTAAGTTAAACAACTGGGCCTATTTATAATGAAATCGGGCACTGAGCTGCTCGCTAATGATATCGTCGCTAATACAACAAAAAAGTTCAGATATTTTTTTTTTTTTTTTTGCGAAAAAAATATAAAGTCACCCGTTGCTCAAACATGATGCAATAGGCCCTTTTACGTTGGGCGCCATTATGCACCCGCCCACCTCCTGAGTCCCAGACTAGCATTTATCTCAGGGGTGATCAGTTCGAAAATGATAAAAAAAATTTATATAAAGAAAATCAAAAAAATATATATCGGCGCATCAAATGAACACAGGGATGAACGGGGCATGAAAATTTAAGGTTACGGGGAACGACTCATTCATGGATACAAATTTCTGACTCCACAATAGGACTGGGAAGTGACAACTTAAATTCCATGGGCATACTGGACTAACTACAATGAAAAGATATGGAAACTGTTTCCTATTGAAATTGCAATGAAGAGCAATTTATTCACTTATTTTGCATACTACACATGATGACAATTTTACATTGGGACACTTTCATCCTGAAAAATAAATGACATAATACTTGGATTTTACCTCACTACTCTGGTAGTGTAAAACATCTGGTGAATTCGCCCCAATTGGTTACTGGGGATCGAATTCACATCCGTATGATTGGACGTTTCACCGCTGGAGATCTTCTTTCGGCGACGAAGGCACGACAGTAACTTTTTACTGTCGTCTCCTCGTTCCGTTTGGACATGAGACACTTCCGGTATGTACATTCTGGTGAGCCGGACACCCACCGTAGAAAATGTTATCGCCTCGAAAAAACGGGAATTTATAATACGGACAAACTCTAGCCTATTATTTCCAGATTCACAAACACACCAGGTAGAGTTCATTAACGCAAAAGCTACTTTAATATTTACCCTTGTCAATACGACAAGACGTACGGAAAGGTTCATTACTATGCTCTGACCCTGCAAACATGTGCCGTCCGTGGGTTATTTACGTATCTACCGCTATCTCCCCGTGAAAACCCAACATCTGGTTCAGAGCAGTTCGATACAGGATGACTGTCCCTAGCATATCCTCCTATTATTATTAGATAATATCATTACCATTCTTTATCTGATCATTAGCATATTCTTTGACTACCATCAATTAATTTTATCATTATCATTAATTTCAATTATAATCCGGTATTTGATTATTATCATTTGTCATCCGGGATGATTATATGCCAACCCTTGCCGACGTTTCAAACGAAGGTTAGTTCTTCCTCCTAAATTATCCGTACAATATAATGATCAGCTTCCTCATAAATATTTTTATTATTATTATTATTATTATTATTATTATTAGTGGAAATCGTGATTATCGTAACCCGTAATCAACCTCGCTATAATACTTCAACTTCTCGCTCTTATTAATTTCATCAAAAAAATAAGATTAAAAAAAAGTACCTTCATTGGTTATTCTTCTTCTCCTTCTTCAAATATTTTATTTATTATTATTATTAGTTAAAAATCTCAAATCTTTCATTTCATCTCCCAACATCATTATTATGTCCAAAATATAAAAAAAATTTAATTTTTCCAAAAAAAGTAGCTTAGTTTTTATTATTATTATTATTATTATTATTATTATTATTATTATTATTATTATTATTATTAAAAAAACTTAAATTCGCCTGTTACACGGTAGTTCACTCTTAATATGTTTAACGCATAACCCCTTTTACAATTTCGATTTATCTTGGCACTAAGCACTCGATTTAAGACAAGATTCACTTGGAGTATGATTAAAAAATGGAAAGATGATATTTTAATATCCACTCTTTAGAATTTAGTCACATATGTTAAATCCCGTTATGAACCACTAAGATCTGCTTTATATCGGTCGGGACAACACGGTATTCGGGACCGTACCTTCAACTTCGTACTGCCGTTAATTTTATATGGGTTCACCTGTCCTCCCAAGACACATCTCACAACCTATGGCACATCGCGGCTGGGCAAATACCTCCAATGCCGGCGATTGCTAAACTATTCCTTCAAATTTGAAGTCCATTTCCTTTCATCGGAACTCTTCAAACATTTAATTCATAAAATAATCCTCGGTGCGTGGATTCTACCACTAATAACACCGGCATATGCATTTATATCATCTTAGGCCTTGAGATTCATCTATTTCATCATTACAAACAATACGGCTCAATTTATTTCACGCCGGATATTCGTCCCTCATGACTTCCAACTCTAAATATGGGCTCAAATCATTCTGGGCTTTTGAACATATCGTGACCATTCTAATTCACGTGCCTATACCGCTTTTAAACAAAATTTTAATGGTTAAATTAAAGTCCAAAAACGTAAAATCAAAAATTTACGTAAAATCAAACTGACTACGCGAATGAAAGTCTTTAACGCTACATGTCATCTCCACTTTGATTATTATATTTGCACTGGCTAACTCGCGAAGCACCGTCATTATTATTATTATACTTTAACTTGCACACGCCCAAATATTATTATTATTATTATTTTACTTTCCTTTGTCGACTCACAAACATGATTATTATTAGTATTTTAATGACCTTCCGTACGCAACACAAATCTTCCATACTCTGGCTCTTTCATAATCTGGCTGTCTAATAGAAATTATTCCTAATTAAAATACAAATGATCACCGCAGTGAATGAAATTCAAATAAATGGGTCAGCACAAAAAAAGACTTTAACACTTGAACTGAACTTAAGTCAAAGTATTATAAACAGCATGCATTAATTGAAAGAAATATATCCCATATTTACATTATATACAACAAACAAATACTCAAATTAATTAATCTAACCCATTATTACGTTAATATAAATTAGTTCGTCCGTCTAACAAAAAAATAAAATCATGGACTCGGGAAGCGGACCATGTTAAGTAACCATAATTAATTTACACTGAACCCCGTTTAGTCGCGATAACATTCCCCAATATCAAAATTGTGTACTCATTCCTAGGTAGAATTCCATTGTCTCGTAGCGGATGAGATATAGGCCTTACGGCCCCATGGTGATTTACACGTCCATCATGTCGCACAATACAAATTTTACACAATAAAACACTTCTGGGTGACTACCCATGATTAATACCTTATTACACTATTTTACGCAAAAATATTAATAACAAAAAAAACACTTATAGGTGCTCCTAGACCCCTGACACTCGCACAATATACTCTTCATATACGCCCGAAACACACGTCGTGACACATTACGACGAAATGTCGTTCATTTGAACCGGCGCGTATCGCGTCTTCAACCGGCACTTCCTGGTTTATTTTCAAGCCGTCTTGATCATCGCCTAGCTCCTATAATTCCCTGCTCGGATAGTTATTCACCGTCTATCTTGAGGTGTTTACTTCAGGCTCCGCACACTGCCTTCCAAAGGTACTATCGGCGTTCCGTTAGTAATTTATTATTTAAACACATGACATTCATTAAATTCAACATACAATTGTACTGATTATACACACTCGGTACTATGGATAATTTCACTGTTCGTATTCATTCTCCTAATAATTCACGTACTTTCAGCTCTAACTGACTCCGAATACGTCCCGAGGTACTGACTTACAGAGTCAACGTGTCAGAGTCTCAACTACTTCATTACGACTGACACGACTGGTGACCGATAACGACTGGTGGCTGGTAAGAACTGAGTGATGTGAGGTCCGCTTCTGGACTTTTATGGACGATCTGGTTTCCCGCCGGGGTCATCCGCGGTCATTTCCTGGAGAGGGGGGTTGGTTTCCTAAATCGGCATATGCAGGTGGATTTGGATCTCCTGCTTTATCCCACTTAATACACTGGCGATACACATTCATGTGTCGTATTCTGAACTCCTATCGTTCGGTGATCATGGAAATATCACTTAATTTCTGTCCTCCACCTTTCGCGCGCTAACTCGGCGTCCCTGATGGCGTGCTCATCTCGACCAATGGCGATATAGCGTGGGTAATTTCCACGAATTCATTACTTTAATTTATTACGATTACCATTATTCAACATGGGAACGATATCACAAAAATCCCCTCTATTCAATTATGTGGTTGGAATAATTTAATTATTGTTATCGGAGAAGCTAACTGGAGTTCACTCTGAGTTTTTCTTATGTTGGTTTATCTGCGGGCCTGTGATATATTTTCTCATTGGTCAACACCGTTTCGGTTAGTTTGAAATCTCTCCCTTGAAACGTAACCACACCAAACGCCTCGGGCGTGGAAAAACTGCCACGTCACATTCTCGGTATTGGTGATGCATCTGCTCGGCCTTGGTCCGAAATATATACTCTTCTACTTCCTGGTAGTCATTATTCTGTTGTTGTGAGCTCTAGATTTAATCCTCTTATCTTCTGACCAGGAAACCTTTTCCCCCTAATGACAAGCTTATTGTGGCGCCGGACAGTCGCGATCACGGCTGGCTTATGTCGAAATTTTTCCCGTCCACACAAAACTGCCACTGTATTCATTTAATATTCCTATATATCTGTATTTCTCATATCAAAATCAAATCATGAAACTAGGGCCTATCTCATCAGGGTACAATATAAACATTGAGAAGGACGGGGACAAACTCCAGCCTTGTCTCGCCCCTTTCTGGATTGCTGCTTATTTTTCATAGCCCTTAATTCTTATCACTGCAGACTGATTTGTATATAGATTGTAGATAATTCTTCTTTCTCGGTACCTGATCCCTATCACCTTCAGATTCTCAAATAGTCTGGTCCAATCAACATTATTATTAGATTTGATATGATTTGTTTATCTATCATCAACAAATTCATTACTGCTCCAATTACAGATGATATAATAAATTCAAACAACAACAATATTACAAACAACAACAAATAATTAAAAAAGTAATACTAATAGGCTTATGTAAACGGACGAGTTGGCCGTGCAGTTAGGGGCACGCAGCTGTGAGCTTGCATCCGGGAGATAGTGAGTTTGATTCCTGCTGTTGGCAGCCCTGAAGATGGTTTTGCGTGGTTTCCCAATTTCACACCATTCCTAGCCTTTTCCTATCCCATCATCACCATAAGCCCTATCTGTGTCGGTGCGACGTAAAACAAAATTGTAAATAATAATAATATTAATAATAATCATAATAATAATAACATGTAAATGAATATGTGGTCCGCTTCTGTGGTTTAGTGGTTAGTGTGATTAGCTGCCATCCCCAGAGGCCTGAGTTCTAGGGCTGGAACTGGTCCACGGGTCGACTCAGCCTCCGGAGGTCAACTGAGTAGAGAGGTTTTCGATTCCCGCCTAAGCCATCCACGAAGTGATTTTCCGTGGTTTCCCACTTCTCCTCCTGGCAAATGCCGTGATGATACCTAACATAAGACCACGGCCTCGTCCTTCCACTTTCCTTGTCTATCCATTACAATCTTCCCATCCCCACACAAGGCCCTTGGGCGGTAAATGTGGGATCCCTCGTTGAGTCCGAGGGAGAAACCATCCCTGGA
Organism: Anabrus simplex; assembly: GCF_040414725.1. Lineage (NCBI taxonomy): Eukaryota > Metazoa > Arthropoda > Insecta > Orthoptera > Tettigoniidae > Anabrus > Anabrus simplex. The sequence continues at coordinate 1,578,528,889 of NC_090265.1, forward strand.
GGGTAAACGTATTAAGAAGGAGAAGATGTGTTTTAAGACGAACGCACATACTCGGTCCTCGAGCCGGGGAAATTTACCGGATGCGGTTAAAACCACCGACCCGTCCGGGAATCGAACCCAGGGCCGTCTGAACCAACCAAATAGTTTAATTGAATGCTGCCACTGTGATTAAAATTTGTAGCAGTTATAGTGTTTTGCACTCTGTGAAACCAGAGCTCATCGAGAGCCACCTTTCATTGGAGTGGGCCAGTTCACTTTCATCTTCGAGATAACCATCTACCTTGTCGTGGGCGAGCAGTGAGTCCCTCTGATATTAGCGCTGAGGCTCCTCTAGAGAGGCGAAAGTGCTGATCGAGACTGAGAACTGCGACCGTGAAAGGAATGTAGCAGCTCTGCTACTTGAAGAACGGCTTAATCCAGTGAATGAGTATAGGCTGGATTTTTTCTAGTTACTGCATGAGCCTGTCTTTGGCTGGCGTGTACCTGCTTGTCTTGTAACTGGGAACAAAGGAAACATCATTCCCTCATACATTATTCGGTATACATTGTTTCCATGTTACGAGGGTATTACATCTATCAGTATTATACCTGAAAATGAAACTTACAATGAATGTCCTCGCACAGGAAAGATTATTTCACTGATAATGATCATTCGTAATATACATTAGGAATGTTCCTCAACGAGCCTCCTGATCACGCTGTCTTTTAGTTTTCGCAACTCTAATTCGCTTTCTACTTTCGAACGTTCGACTATGGGTATGTAGTCCTCCATGGTGATCGAAAGTGCATGGACATGCAAACATTACCGCACTGGAAACTACGACATAAAAATAGCGGGAACAGCCTACAAAAGAGGGGGATAAGTGCAGAGTGGAAAACATATGGTGAACATACACCTACACCTCTGTGGCGTAGGGGTTAGCGTGATTAGCTGCCACATCCGAAGGCCCGCGTTCGATTCCTGGCTCTGCCAAGAAATTTGAAAAGAGGTACGAGGACTGGAAAGGGGTACCCTCAGCCTTGGGAGGTAAACTGAGTAGAGGGGGGTTCGATTCCCACTTCAGGCATCCTAGAAACGGTTTTCCGTGGTTTCTCACTTCTCCAGGCAAATGCCGAGATGAAACCTAACTTAAGGCCACGGCCGCTTTCTTCCCTCTTCCTTGTCTTTCCTTTCCAATCTTCCCATCCCCCCACAAGGACTCCGTTCAGCATAGCAGATGAGGCCACCTGGGCGAGGTACTGTTCCTCCTACCGACCCAAAGTCTCACGCTCCAGGACACTGCTCTTGAGGCGGTAGGGGTGGGATCCCTTGCTGAGTCCGAGTGAAAAACCAACCCTGGAGGGTAAACAGATCATGAAAGAAAGAAAGAAAGAAAGAAAGAAAGAAAGAAAGAAAGAAAGAAAGAAAGAACATACGTTTTGAACGGTTCGCCATGGTGCACATAATACGATTTGATCCGAACAATGTTTTCAGCCCATGCAAAAGAATACGAAATGGCCTGATCTAACACAACAACATTAAATAGCATATCATAATTGGCAGGAAACCGCATCAAAGCGTATTCTGGCCTGAGTGCATTTAATATGTTTTGAAACGATGCTCCTAAATTAAGGCTTCATGAAATTGACAATAGCCATTATAGCGTAAAGATTTATTTTCGTACTTTACAAATAATAGGCCTTTATTTTGCCGCAGTTTTAAATAGAACATGGTGTATTAAAGGCATCAATTGCAATGAAACTTGATAGGATGATCGATGTTAAGATATCAGAACATCGCTCCACGCCTGCCATTGTCACATACGCTGTCTACAGCATAACAAAGTGAGTGATTCTGAACAGGATACCGCTGTTTCCTCGTTTCTGCTAATAAAAATACCGGGCGAGTTGGCCGTGCGCGTAGAGGCGCGCGGCTGTGAGCTTGCATCCGGGAGATAGTAGGTTCGAATCCCACTATCGGCAGCCCTGAATATGGTTTTCCGTGGTTTCCCATTTTCACACCAGGCAAATGCTGGGGCTGTACCTTAATTAAGGCCATGGCCACTTTCTTCCAACTCCTAGGCCTTTCCTGTCCCATCGTCGCCATAAGACCTATCTGTGTCGGTGCGACGTAAAGCCCCTAGCAGCAGCAGCTAATAAAAATTTATCATTCATAATACATAAGATTTTAGCTTCCATTATACTGTAAATGACACAGAAGTACTGAAACCCTAAATAACAAACCAAACCAAACCCCATGGCACTACAGCCCTTGAAGGGCCTTGGCCTACCAAGCGACCGCTGCTCAGCCCGAAGGCCTGCAGATTGCGAGTGTCGTGTGGTCAGCACGACGAATCCTCTCGGCCGTTATTCTTGGTTTTCTAGACTGGGGCCGCTATCTCACCGACAGATAGCTCCTCAATTATAATCACACAGGCTGAGTGGACCTCGGACCAGCCCTCAGGTCCAGGTAAAAATCCCTGGCCTGGCCGGGAATCGAACCCGGGGCATACGGGTAAGAGGCAGGCACACTACCCCTACACCACGGGGCCGGCTTGAAACCGTAATATTTTGTTAAATTCACTTACTGTACGTGTTAATGGACTAGATTTGTAGGACGTTAAACCGGATTCTTGGTGTGAAAATGTTATTTTCTTTATGAAGTAATTTAACATTAAAATTGAATTATTGGCATATTTCTACAGTGTATACCTCACCATCAGCTAACTGCTCCGAGCTGCCCAACTAATTTTCAGCAATTAATTATAACACTACCCTTGCTTTCACGGAAAAATAATTATTACCACTAAATTTTGGATATATTAGTTGATCATTCACACAAGATTCATTTAAATCTGTCGGGTTCTAACTAAACAGTTCCCTTGTGAGAGCGGTATCCTTGACTCAATAACTTCCGATTCCAGTGGCTTTTACGAGGCATGATTAATATTATTTGTGTGTATGTGTGTTGGATTGTTTTCTCTTTTGTTTCCCTTCAGTGTTTTGTACGTGTCACAACATTAGAACTGCCTGTTTCTATGAGTACCGAATTTTTCGTATTTAATTTGATAAACGTTTTAACAGATTAGAGTAGATGTGGAATGTAATAGCCATGTAGAAATGAAAAGGTTAGCACATGGTAGGTTGGTATGGAGAGCTGCATCAAACCAGTCAATGGACTGATGACGCAAACAACAACATTCGTTTTAGAAGATGATTAAGTTACAAGATTCGTTTTGTCAAGCTTCAACTTGATTGAAATGTATGTAGAACTAAAACTTGTTGCGAGCTTTAGAATCATGTTTATACTTTTACCCTCCAGGCCGGTTTTTCCCTCGGACTCAATGAGGGATCCCACCTCTACCGCCTCAAGGCCAGTGTCCTGATGCGCGAGACCTTGGTTCGGGAGATACAAATAGGGAGGAGGAGCAGTACCTCGTCGCACTGACCTCAACTGCTGCGCTGAACAGGGACATTGTGGGGGGATGGGAAGATTGGAAGGGATAGACAAGGAAGAGGAAAGGAAACGGCTGTGGTCTTAAGTAAGGTACCATCCCGGCATTTGCCTGGAGGAGAAGTAGGAAACCATGGAAAATCACTCCGAGGATGGCTGAGGTGGGAATTGAACCCACGAAGCTGAGTGGACCCCGTTCCAGCTTTCATACTTTTCAAATTTCGTGACAGAACCGGGAATGGAACCCGGGTCTCCAGGGATAGCAACGAATCACACTAGCCACTACACCTCAGAGGCGGACCATTTTACATATCAATATTCATAATAGAATGCATTGTACATAAAAATAAATGATGAACATTCTCATAGACTTGAGGAAATTTTTGTCACGTTTCAACCAATTTTGATAAGATTAATAACGCAGAAAAATACATAAAAGCGAGAATAATGTGTGCTGAACTTTCAAATATTATATGCTCTTTGCTTAAATGTCCTTTAACCTGGATATGTTTTTGGGCTGGGGGTTACCATCTGGAGTTAGCGTTATCAATTCCTCGACACAGTTACAGCCGTTGTGTTCGTTTATCAATAATAAGTCAGTACCGTCATCTTCTCACGGTGCGCTTTCTTCCTGTAACTAAGATCTTGAGAAAATTTCGTACAAAGAGAACCCTGTTTTGCTCTCCATTCCAGAATTAAAGGTCTTGAACTGGCCGGAAGATGAACCCAGGGCCTTGGAACGCTGTCCCTACACCATAGGGCTAGCTAACAACAGCAGCAGCAGCAATAATAATAATAATAATAATAATAATAATAATAATAATAATAATAATAATAATAATAATAATAATAATAATAATAATAATAATAATAATAACAAAGTACGGCCTCAAATGCCGAAATAGAAATCTTTTGAGTTGACGTCACTTCGTGTCTCGCGTGACAATTGCGACGTTCCGTTCTTACCAACAGGTCACGACTCACGATGTTGTTGTTAACTACAATCATTGACTCATTCCATTGGTATTTGGAGATCCTCAAATACGTCAGCCCCATGTCGGTAGATTTACCGGCACGTAAAATAATTCCCATGGGACAAAATTCCGGTACTTCGGCATCTCCGAAAACCGTACAAGTAGTTAATGGGTCGTAAAATCGTTATTATTATTATTATTATTATTATTATTATTATTATTATTATTATTATTATTATTATTATTATTATTATTATTATTATTATTATTATTATTATTATTCATACACTTCTCCACAGGAAATATGGGTAGTAATGGGGCACGGGATGCACCAAGTGCCTTACATAATTAAACTATTTACACATTATAATACAAACTTTGATGTACAGGTATATACAAAACTGTAGATCACGGGATCTTCATTCATGCGAGAGGAACGATCGCACAATGTTGCATGTTGACAGGAGGACAGAATGTTGCATAATTTTGTAGATGTTCGGTGGAAGATCCAGTTCTCGCAGACTCTTGTGAAGTGTGTGTGGAATGAGGCCGTTGACTGACAGAATCACAGGAACTATTCGTACCAGTTTCATCTTCCAGATCCTCTTTATCTCTTCTGCAAGTTCTTTGTACTTGGAGATTTTTCACTGTACTTCCTGTCAATGTTGGTGTCATTGGGGATAGCGATGTCAATAATGAAAGTCGTCCCAGTTTTCTTGTTTACCAGTATGATGTCTGGCCTGTTATGGTTGACTGTTTTGTCTGTCACTACAGCAGTATCCCAATAAAGCTTAATCGACTCGTTCCTCAAGAATGGTGTTGGATGGTACTTGTAATAAGGGATACGCTCCTGAATTAATTGGTTTTCCTGAGCAAGTGCCTGGTGTATGATTCCCGAGACATGATTGTGTCGTCTCGTGTATTCTACGGGGGCAAGTACTGGGCAGCCCGCAGTGATATGGTTGATGGTCTCGAGATGAACGGAGCATCGTCTGCATTTGTCAGAGAGTACGCTGGTGTCTTTGATGATGTACTTTTTGTAATTGTTTGTAGCTATTGCTTGGTCTTGTATAGCAACTGCAAATCCCTCTGTCTCCCCAAACAAGCGCCCACTTTGTAACCACATACACGACGAATTCTTGTCTATGCTCTGTTGGTTTAGATTGCTGTAGTATTTTCCGTGGAGGGTCTTCTCTCGCCATGTCCTTTCTTTCTCCTGCAGGGATACTTGGTGATTTGTATGTGGGTCAGAGGCATTGTATGGATACAGAACAATGTACTTGTCAGCAAGTACTACAGCTTTATGGAGAAGGCTGTTTTCTTTCTTTTTATGGAAGTATCTCCGTAGGTTCTTTATCTGATCCAGGAGCATGACTTGAAGATCCAGTACTCCTCGGCCTCCCGATTTTCGTGGGAGAGTGACCCTTTCCATGCATGAATTGGGATGATGTAATCTATAGGTGGTGAGCAAAGTTCTCGTTTTTCTTTGTATGTTGTCTATTTCTGTAGCAGACCATTTCAGAATTCCGAATGAATAAACAAGGGTTGGAATAGCGTACGTGTTTATTGCTTTAATTTTGTTCTTGGCATTTAGGTAGCTGCGCAAAATCTGATGCAACCTCAATGTTTATTTATCAGTGAGTTCCTGTTTGATTTTCTTGTGCTCCAGAGTTACATTCTGAGCAAATCAAAGGTACTTGTATGTCTCTGTTTGTGTCATTCCCTCAGTTAAAGATCCGGTATGGACCTCATATGGTTGGGAGTTTGTGTACCGACCACGTTCAATTGTTAGCAGCTTACATTTCTTTACTCCCAACGTCATTCCCACATCAGATGAGTAAGAGTAATCAGGAGTCATTCAGCAGGGCGTTCATTTGTGTTTCGTTGTGGGCATACACTTTCAGATCATCCATATAAAACAAATGAGATATTCTGTGTTTCCCATTGTTATACTTAATATCAAATCCAAAACCAGTAGCTTTTAGAAGATTGGATAGGGGATTCATTGCAAGGCAAATCCACAGAGGAATTAATGAATCTCCCTGAAATATACCACGTTCAATAACTGTGTCGGACATGATACATTTATTTTCTGTCTTAGTGCAGAGCATTGTCTTCCAATTGTTCATAGTAACTTCAAGAAAATGAATTATGGCAGGACTGATCGTGTACAAATGAAGTACTTCTTTTAACCATGAGTGGGGAACTGAGTCAAATGCTTTCTGATAATCTATATACGCTGTGTACAGTTTCCTTTGTGAGTGTATTGCCTGTTGTGTTACAACGGAGTCTATGATTATCTGTTCTTTGCACCCTAGTGATGACTTTTGCATCCATTCTGCTCCTCAGTCAGAATGTTATGATTGCTGATATGTTTATACATTTCTTCTGTGAGTATGGATGTAAAAAGTGTGTAGATCGTTTGTAGACAAGTTATTGGCCTGTAAGCTGATGGATCTTTAGCATTTCCACCTTCCTTAAGTAGGAGGTATGTAATTCCTGATGTAAGAAATTCAGGACACTCTTCAGGATGATGCATGAGATAAGTGAATTGTTGGGCTATTTTCTTGTGGACGCAAGTGAAATGTTTATACCAAAAATTTTGTATTTTGTCTGTACCTGGTGCTTTCCAACTTTGAATTCTCCTGACAGCATTACTTAAATGGCTTTCTTCTATGGTATCAAAACTCATTTCTGCATAACCATTGTTGTTTTTCTCTTCCTTAATCCATGTTTTGTTTGTATTGTGGACTGTGTTGGTACACCAAATACGTTTCCAAAAGTCTTCCGTGTCCTGCATACTTGGAGGTTCTTCTGCCTTAGTTTGCCGATTTTGCTTGAGCGTTCTGTAGAATTGGCCCTCATTCTTGGAGAAAAGGTTGTTTTGCATTTTCCTAGTTCGAGACTATTTGTACCTCCTGAGCCTTGCTGCTTTTGCACACAACTTTTGTTTTTGGGTGTCAATGTATTCTTTGACCTTTTCTCTGTGCTCGGGTTCATTTGTGTGGGTGTTGATTTTCCTGAACACATTCCTCAAGTTTCTGTTAGTTTTCGTTTTCGTTTTGTTACAGAGGTATGCGGAAAGTTGACCAATGGTTTTTCTTAGCTCTTCGATATCACTTTGTAATCGACGTTGCCATGGTGGAATGTATTCTGAATCTGCGTTCTTACAAGAGCTTCTGGAGATGGGTATTAGATTTTGGTTGTTCATCCTAATCACAGTTACTGCTGCGCAATAAACGAGGGTGTTTGTTTCCTCTATGCTACTGGATTCTTCTATATACTGCTGTAGGATGTTATTTACAGTACTTACAAGGTTTTTGCTCACTGGTGTTCCTCGAATTTTGGGCAGTTTTGGTCTATAGTTCACTTTGAGACCCACGAACTCCGCTATTGCCTCTTTAAACATGTCTTCAGCACGACGTGCTTCGTCAGCACCTGAGAAATCACCAGTTTTTCTTATTTCCACAGATTTATCTTCCTGTGGTTCTTTTCTTCCAGAATCGTCCTGACGAATTTGAGGCATTGAGATGGAGTTGCCTTCACTGCTCGGCCTCGTGGCTAGAATTTTAGCAGCTTCTTCCTTAAGGTTTTGAATTATTGTGGCAGGAAGTCTATTGTTGGTTACTATTGCACGTCTTTGGTCTGCAACTCTTTGTTCTTTGACAAAGGAGTACGGGGGGAATTTGTCCACAAACAACCTGTGCATATCTTTCCTGTACGTTGTAAGGTCTTTCTCTAAGTTCGTAGTAGGAGCGCATTATGAATTTATTCATATTATCTGTCCATTTCAAGCGCTGCCTCGGTTTACCTGCCTTGGTGGTCAGCTGAACTTCTGAAACATCTTCGGCAGGAGGAGTAGGTAGCTGTTGAGTTCTCCTAGCTGAATTGTCGGCAGTAGAATTTTCGGGTGACCCGACATGTGCCCGCCTGATCAGCATCATGTCACTGGTGGCTTGCCTGCTGTCACGCTCAGCACCAGCTCCAAGCGTGCCCCGACGACCCTCGGACAGCGTCCTTTTCCGAGGCTCATTTCTATAATTCATTTCCTCCATCAATGATGGGTTGCATTTTGTACCTACTGCCAGGATTTTAATGAGGCCGCCTCTAACATGGGGTACAGACGCCTTTCACAGCCGCCTCTAACATGAGGTACAGACGCTGCTAGATGGCTTGTGTTCAGTAAGTTCATCCGCCCTCTCCGCCATTGGGATATATCCTCTTCTGCCGTCGAGGCCGTTGACCATATTCGCATTCCCTCAGTTGATCCGCGGGTGCTTATTTGGCTAGGCCTTATTCACACCTGTCCTGCATATCTGCAGGAACTTCCCCTGTCAGCCATTGGGACGCGCCGTGTCGGGGTTGAGGGCCCAAGCCCCAGTGTCTCGCGTAGAGTTATGCTCAATTCAGGGCTAGACCCCGATTATTATTATTATTATTATTATTATTATTATTATTATTATTATTATTATTATTATTATTGTTATTATTATTATTATTTTTACGTCGCACCGACATAAATAGGTCTTTTGGCGACGATGGGACAGGAAAGGGCTAGGAGTGGGAAGGAAGTGGCCTTAATTAAGGTACAGCCCCAGCATTTGCCTGATGTGAAAATGTGAAAAAAAAAAAAAAAAACAAACTTTCTTCAGGGCTGCCGAAAGTGGAGTTTGAACTTACTATAATACTGGATCTGGCTTCACTTAAGCGACTGCAGCTACCGAGCTCGATATTTATTATCATTATTATTATTATTATTATTATTATTATTATTATTATTATTATTATTATTATTAAAATCATTGAAGCGGAACTCTTATGTAAATGGATAAGGATATCGAGATAATTTAGCGGAATTAACACCTAATGTTTCACCAGCATTCTTTTACATATCGACGTGGTTCTCACAGAAGGTTAGCGACGGTTATGGAGTAGGCCCTGTTTTCTTTTCCATTCTCCGCTTCCCTTTGCAGAGTTCCTATGTCACAAATGTCGAACGACTGTCGGGATAATCTTCTCTGCTCATATCCAAGTTTCCCATCCATCTTGCCTTGTATGATTTGTGCTTTCAGGCGTATTTTTCGTTTTCTAAGAACCGAAATAGGCTGCTTTCCTGTGTTTTTATATGAGTTCACATTAATTAATGGCGTGTGGCCTCCGAAGAGGCCTGATACAAGTTTTTCGAGTTGACGCCGTATAGGCGACCTGCGCGTCTATGAGGATGCGGGCCTACTTATGATGTATTCTAATGCTGAATACGGTACACCCCCCCCCCCCAGCCCCCTAGCCATCGGAATAAACCAATGAAGGTTAAAATCCCAACTCGGCCGGGGATAGAACCCGGGAACCCCAGAAGCAAAGGCCAGCACGCTAGCCATTTAGCCATGCTATTTTTCTTTGCTATTTGCTTTACGTCTTACCGACACAGATAGGTCTTATGGCGACGATGAGATAGGAAAGGCCTAGGAATGGGAAGGAAGCGGTCGTGGACTTAATTAAGGTACAGCCCCAACATTTGCCTGGTGTGAAAATTGGAAACCACGGAAAACCATCTTCAGAGCTGCCGACAGTGGGGTTCAAACCCAATATCTCCCGGATGCAAGCTCACAGCTGTGCGCCCCTAACCGCACGGCCAACTCGCCCGGTCATTTAGCCATGGAGCCGAACATCTGTTCGTATGGTATTCCTGCACGACGAACTAGCTATTCATTGGTGACATGCTCTACTTACGACAGTTTTCAACATTCTTCAATATATCGACATTTCAATGAACTGCAGTCGCTTCACTGAAGAAACATTTAGTGCCAATTCTTCGACACCACAAATCAGCACACCGACCTTTGAAATGGGAGGTAATGGTTGCACTCAGGAAGAGTGTTGAACAGGGAGAGTGTTCAACCTCTGCCGGGTCTAAACGTGTGATCTTGGGTAATGTAGCTTGCATTCCAACCACTTGACTGCCAGCACCGAAAGAAACGTATATAAAGCTAGTTATTCAATTAAAATACAATATTCAATCACTATTCCCCTTGAAAGATAATAATAATAATAATAATAATAATAATAATAATAATAATAATAATAATAATAATAATAATAATAATAATAATAATACTTGCTTTACGTCCCACTAAATACTTGTACAGCCTTCGAAGACGCCGAGGTGCCACAGGAGTTCTTTTACGTGTCGATAAATCTACCGACAGGACCCTGACGTATTTAAACATCTTGACATGCCACCGGACTGAACCAGGATCGAACCCACCAACTTGAGTCAAAAGGCTAGCGCTTTACACCTCAGCTGTTCACTCCGACAATTAATGATGACATCAAGCATTAGTTTTTTTTTTTTTTTTACAATTTGGTTTACGTTGCACCGACACAGGTAGGTCTTATGGCGACGATGGGATAGGAAAGGCATACGAGTGGGAAGGAAGCGGCCGTGGATTTAATTAAAGCATTAGTTTAGACGTGATAGACGTAACTGTATATCTCCCTTTGAAGGAAACTTTGATAGATTATAAGTGTAAGCTGTTGACCAACGTGGCCCGTCGTAACACGTGTTGTATATTTGACAGAGCTTTCCTTCTGTAAGGATGAAAGCTACCCTACCTGAATAAGCGCCAGAGTACATTTCGATAATACACCACTATAGTGTCCGGCTCCATGGCTAAACGGTTAGCGTGCTGGCCTTTGGTCACAGGGGTCCCGGGTTCGATTCCCGGCAGGGTGGGGAATTTTAACCATCTTTGGTTAATTTCGCTGGCACAGGGGCTGGGTGTATGTGTCGTCTTCATCGTCATTTCATCCTCATCACGACGCATAGGTCGGCTACGGGCGTCAAATCAAAAGATCTGCACCTGGCGAGCCGAACACGTCCTCGGACTCTCCCGGCAATGAAAGCCATACGCCATTTCATTTTACCACTATAACTCCTGTCCTACAAATGATTGAACTTTTCAAGTCATCAGTCAAGAATATCTCAATCCTCTCTCTCTAACATTAGGACAGGAAATACTCCTTTCTGAAATCGAATCTGATAATTGCTTCTCACTCAGTGACGTCAATCTTGATCCTCGAGAACAATCACACCGCGAGTCTTTTGTCGTCAATTCTTTCGAATTAAACTGCATTCCAGAACAATGACGTGGGCATCAGACAAAACCGCGAGTTACTTCAAGGCTCCATTGTTGCCAGATGTCGTGCAGGTGACGCAATACAAACCCTCCTCGTTCCTTGAGGTGGCGCCAGAAGACAAAATAAATCTATAACTTTAATCAGCGTCTGGGAACAAAAGTTACGACATTCAGGAACTTCTAATATAACTTAATGGTTACAAAACCTGCATTCCGCTGCCTTAATCGTTTATGAGAGTTTGCAAAACATATTGCGCGGGTGTACTGTAACCCGTCAGATTGTGCAATTTGAATCGCGACCATTTCTTTATGACCAGAGAAAAGTCGATTTAGCGAGCAGCAATTATGATCTCGCTATGTGCTGACTGCTGCACGTTCGTTACCTACACGCCTGTTTATATAGTGTGATTAGGAGGGGCTTGGGCTCTTTGGAGGCTGAAAAGTGGGGGAGGAAGGTAAACACATATTCTTACACTCTAAATATAAAATGTCTTTCACTAAATTGTACTTGAAACTTTACATTTTAAAGTAACTGAAAGAAGAGGAAAACAATTACACCAGGATGGAAGAAAGAAGGATAAAGCAAAGCGAAAATATGAAGATGTATTGGAATACAAGAAAGGGCACTGGTTTATTTTCCGCAGTCCTTAGATACTCTTCGGTCTCCAGGTGTAGTTAAATTCTTCCAAAAATTCAGCATCTGCGATGATTTGTCATTGGTTTCGAATAGATCTTGACTAGTGTGAGATTAATTTGATTTATGGTAGACAAAGAGATGTGTAGGATTCTAGATGTTGTCGCATTCATACAGCGCGCTGGATCCCACAGGTAGCAGTCTTCACTTCTGAAGGATGCATTCTACCTCTCAGTCACTTCAATGACCTTTATATTGGGGAAGGTGAGTCTTTTTCTGGGGAAGTTCTTTGATGTCAGTCTGCACTTCTGTAGCTTTGCCTTTGTATTTAATGATGCGACTGGTTTCATTGAGCCGGCCCCGTGGTGTAGGGCTAGCGTGCCTGCCTCTTACCCTGATAGCCCCGGCCAGGTCAGGGATTTTTACCTGTAGGGCTTTAGTGCCATGGGGTTTGGTTTGGTTTGGTTTGGTTTGGTTTGGTTTGGTTTGGTTTGGTTTGGTTTGGTTTGGTTTGGTTTGGTTTGGTTTGGTTTGGTTTCATTGAGGCCTTGGAGGGGTTGTGACATTGAAGGGCAACTCCTTGTTCTCAGATGATGATCTGGTGGATGTTGGATGTAGACTGGGTAACAATCGAGGGTACCTCGGCAACGACGGGATCCTGCGGCTAACCCTTCTACCACCAAGTCAAGGTAGTTCATTGGTCAAAATGGAGAGAAGAAATAACCAATCAATCAACTTTTTGTAAACCATTTCTGGCACATTTCATACATACATACATACATACATACATACATACATACATACATACATACATACACTGATCAAATACTAATTCGGTATACAAGAGGAATAGGACCTGTTCGGTCAAAGATAAGGGATCTGTAGTTCTATAGTTAGCTGAAGATATAATGAGGCAATTGTGGAAGCACACAAAGAAGGTATTTCGATTACACAAAAGGTTGCACTTGTGGGTTATGTGAGAATAACAACGATTAATGGATACTCGGATAGACATCTCAATGTCAAAATATCGTCAAAAGAACAGACGCTAGTAGGTGTTATATCCGAATGCAATATTGTTGGGCGGACCTTTCCAGATACAACATGGATTTTAGAAAACAACATTTAGCATGATCAGATACGCGCTTAGGCAGCATACGTACATTACGCGATTCCCTACTAAACATAAACGCTTCACCTTACAAGGAACGAAAAAGTTGGACTTAACAACACTGTAAGAAGGTATACTGATGTGGTAATATGTTCCTCATTCAGCTCTGTGGTTTGATGTGTACATCAGCAATAAGTTCTCAATCCATTATGTAAGGTGTCGAGAGTTCTGTTAGAAATGGTCGTAATGTACGTGGTTTTATGAACCTGCAGAAACTTTCACATATCTTGTGTACAGATGAACGCATGATTAGTAACTAATGCTGACTTACTTTCTGGATGTATCTCACTGTACTTCAACTTTTCGATAGGATGGTCTGAAGATAGCCTCCCTATGCACAATCAGAGAAGATCTCCTGTGAAACAAGAGTTCAAGTATTCTGTAGATTGGAAGGTGTATGGATGAAATATAGGATATAAGAAACGATAACCGAGCGAGTTGACCGTGCGGTTAGGGGCACGCAGCTGTGAGTTAGCATTCGGGAGATAGTAGGTTCGAAGCACACTGTCGGCAGCTTTGATGATGGTTTTCCGTGGTTTCCCATTTTCACTTCAAGCAAATGCTGGCTGCTTCCTTCCCACTCCTCGCCGTTTCTTCTTTCATCGTCGCCAAACCACCTACTATCTGCGTACTTTTTAGTGATAGATTTACACCCTAATGCTGAAGTGGTCGACTTCGGTTATCTTCGAGATTCGTATTGGCAACCTTTGAAACACAAACTAAGAATCGCTTATCATCGCTGTGCGACATCTAGCGTACGCTTTAAGTACTCGTACTGTTGTTGTTTACACAGCAAAGCTAAACTATAGAATTCATGCTAGGAACACGTTTCGCAACGGGAAATGTTATATAGTGTGTGTGTGTGTTTGTGTGTGACACAGTTGTTTGCTTAAAATAATAAAGGTTTATAAAATTCATATCGATCGATCATATTATCGATTCAATTCAGATTTCATTTCCATTCAGTTGGCACTATTAACGGAACCCTTCTTACTTCTCCAACGAGTACAAAAAGCTATCACTAAAAAGTGCGCATACTATATATGTGTCGGTGCGATGTAAAGCCAATTGTAAAGTGAAGAAGAAACTATTAAAAGGGGCATATTACACCATGTATGGCAGCTGGAATTAAACATAATCCCTGACAAATGGGAAAACAATACATTCCCATGACCACGTGGTATGAATGATGTAAAAACATTCCAGTGACTGGGATCAGACTATGTACGTTGTTGAGGCTGACGTTCGATTGATGTGAAGCTTCCATTTGTGACAAACGGGGTCCAAGAGATTGGCTTCACTCATATAAATATTATACACCTTTACTAAAGCTAGCTTAGGTGGAAGCGACATCAGTAGCATTGCACCGGGCGAGTTGGCCGTGCGGTTAGCTGTGAGCTCGCATCCGGGAGATAGTGGGTTCGAATCCCACTATCGGCAGCCCTGAAGATGCTTTTCCGTGATTTTCCATTTTCACAACATGCAAATGCTGGATCTGTACCTTACTTAAGGCCACGGCCGCTTCGTTCCTATTCCTGTAGCATCGTCGCCGTAAGACCTATCTGTGTTGGTGCGACGTAAGGCAAATAGCACCAAAAAGAAAAAAAGCATTGCACTGGAGCACAGGCCTCATTATATCACGATTTAATGTGAGGTACGTTATGTCTCATTAGCAGCTACCCTAGAAGACATTCCTTGACCAAAACTGGGCCCAAAGGTGGCTGAGAGTAGAACTAACCACTTAACGCCAGCAAGTGCCGAGGTTACGGATAGTGGACGCCTTTACCCTCCACCCCTCCAAGGGCCGTCATGGCCTCTACGGAGATCACTTTGCTTTACTTTGATTTGATTTGCTTGGAGGTAAGAACGGTGTACAAAAGAGGACAGACCAGCAAAGGAGTTATTTATTTTTGCTTGTCATCAAGATAATATTTAATCTTAGTAGTAATTTTCCACATTACCTGGTAGGGTCAGATGTTGGAATACGGTATTGGATCGCAATCGTTACTGAACAATATCAATATGGTACTCTACATCTTCTCATGTGGATATATCTATATATATAAAATAAAAGCTTTGTCTGTACATTGCTCAGAATTTAAAAGTAATTGTATTTCTCTATCGGTCGTGAACACAGTAACAAGGGAATGCACTTTATAATTTTCTGTAGTTTCTGTATGTATGTATGTATGTATGTATGTATGTATGTATGTATGTATGTATGTATGTATGTATGTATGTATGTATGTATGTATGTATGTATGTATGTATGTATGTATGTATGTATGTATGTATGTATGTATGTATGTATGTATGTACAGCGTACGCGTATCACGAGAAAACGGCTGAAAAGAATATAGTGAAAATCAGTATGTAAAGTCGGGGAATAAGTCGCTACAATCTAGGCCGTAAATAATTTTATTGACGCTGAGTGAAATGGTAGTTTTAGGGGAAGGCCGAAAATGCAATTCTCAAATATGTTATTAGTGGTCCTATCAATAAATACTACATAACTAAAGTTATATAGTATTAAATTCCCGATCATTTATGTCTTATAGGCTACATTTTTACCTTACCGGCTATGATAACAGAGATATTCATGAATTTTCATTTTTGTTGTTAAGTCCATATCAGCGCCGAGTCACAAGAAAATGGGTAAATAGATTTTAATGAAGATCGGTATATAAAGTCGGGGAATAAGGAACTACAGTCTACGCCATAAATTACTTTATAAGATGCCATAATATCACAGAGCTGGAAGAAAACTGAATGTGAAGGCCTGCAATATAGAAAGCTCATAAAATTGATCAACAATAACATTACATTGACCATTGTTTGTTTTGATGTTCTTTGTGTCTTCTGCTGCCACTCATCTCAGATGGATTAGATCAATGCTGCGTACCGAATATAATACCCTGCCTGAATATTGGCGGGAAATAGCTGGAGAGTTAGATAACTTTCTTCTTTAGGATGCCATTCCTCTGGTTCATACATTTTCTGATACTGCTCGTACATAACACTCTAGTTCATCATAGCATTACAGCTATTCAATCCCTACTCTGAGTCGCTGATTAGAATGAGCAGTGTACACATTTAACGGAATAAAGGCAGAGGAGTGTTCGCGGCCGTCTGCGGCCTGGTCATTCCAGCACTGGAACTTTGGTCTGTTAGATCGGCAGCGTAGTACTCTTCGTTAAAACTGATTAAATGCATGGTTTTGAATTTGATCGAGTATTCTATGCCATAACATTCCTTTTAATCGCTACGTTCCTACTGACGTCATTGTAACGATCTATGTTGACTTCAGATGGGAAAACCACAAAGACAGTCTTTCTGAGAATTCCGTTGCGAAGCACGGGTCAAGCTATACAGTATATACTGGAACGAGCAACTCTACTATCCACATCTGGGCCTATTAAGAAGTTCTATTGACCTTAAGTTCTTGTTTACGGACGGTAGCGTCAGGCATGATTGCACTATAGTTATTACACCTGCACATGGTGTTGGAAGGAGAAGACTTTAATTTGGTGAATGGAATAGCCTACTTGTTGTACCAATTTAAACAGCATCGTACAGGCGTGGGATGTCCTTAAAATATAATACCCATCCAGCTCAAGACAGCGCTGAAAGACGAATAGGGACGATCATCCTTCCCTGAGTATCACCGCCTCTGTTCGTCCCATTTATGACAAAGAAGTACCCATTGCTGTATAATCACACAAGATGAAAGTCGTAGCCTGTCATTTCTTCTCTATCCCTTGTAATGTCTGCATTAGTTATTCAAACATTTCTATTACCTTCTTTTGATGTAATTTTCTCACATCCCCGCTACTCTTGTGAGGTGCAGTAGATTGAAACCTGTTTCGTTCTTAAATTTTGTGCATTCGTTAAGTTCCAACTGCTAACAATTTGATTGGCCCCCAACTCTTTCCGGCATAAGCCCAACAGAGCATAGGGACTTCATCAGACATCTGGATACATACCTTCCATCAATATCTCCTCTGCAAATTGCATTGCCGACATTATGTTTGGTATGCTACCTAAATCAATGTAATTCCTGGCCGATGACCTATATGTTAGGCCCCCTTAAACAACAAGCGCGTAGTTTACGGGAATCAATGAGAGGAGCTTCAGGGTTTTTGTGTAAATGGTCGTAATTCAGTGAGAATTCCGTATACTTGTATATAACCTTCTTCCTTACTTTGTCCGGCTCCATGGCTAAATGGTTAGCGTGCTAGTCTTTAGTCACAGGGGACCCGGGTTCGATTCCTGGCAGGGTCGGGAATTTTAACCATAATTGGTTAATTTCGCTGGCACGGGGGCTGGGTGTATGTATCGTCTTCATCATCATTTCATCCTCATCACGACGCGCAGGTCACCTACGTCGTCAAATCACAAGACCTGCACCTGTCGAGCCGAACTTGTCCTTGGACACTCCCGGCACTAAAAGCCATACGCCATTTCATTTCATTTTCCTTACTTTCAGAGTTAATCTTCCCCCATCTATTCACATTTAACAACTTCGGACATAAACAGGCTTATGCTTCGTTCAACGTGATTTTTTATGCTAGATTTCCTGTCATAATTTCTATTTGTCGTTGCCGGATATTCTAATTATTATCTTCAGTTTCTCGAGAATATGTTCTGAACCCATCGATTGTTTCCTCCCCAAGATTTTCTCCTCAAAGTTGTAAGATAATTGGGCAATGTGCATTACAAATTTTTCTTTCAGAACATCCTACATCGAAACTTTAGATTATTTTTACATTAGCTTTGTTATTCTATAATTTTCTTCTCCTCTATTCCTTGATGATTGTCTGTCCTTGCAGAGTCTGTCTGGCAAATACTGTGATATTATGAAACTAACTGACGATACGAAGTGTGCTCTCTAATAACGACGCCAGAAATCCCATACAGTTAAATTAACTTCAAGGAGTTGAATTTAGGCCTATTTCTCGTACATAGAGTGTCTCAGAAGAATAATTTAAACATTTCGTTCGGGTAGTGAGGGACTGAGTTTCAAGTCCCAAGCGTGGTCACTTTTTGAGTTCTTTGGTCTTAAAATATATTAAAGAATATCACTGTCATCTCGAGGATTCGTATCCTAGAACTTCCAAATGTGCAACAATTTAGTGGTCATTCTTACTGCTTCAGTTGTAATTCGTAATTAAAACGAGCAGTGAAGATAATTTTGGGTTACGCAGGGATAAGCACTTGGGATACCTAACAGTCATATTATTGACATAAATAAATAAATAAATAAATAAATAAATAAATAAATAAATAAATAAATAAATAAATAAATAAATAAATAAATAAATAAATAAATAAATAAATAAATAAATAAAAATAAATATAAATAAATAAATAAATAAATAAATAAATAAATAAAAGAGAAATGATGCCAGTCTACACCACAAATGAGTATCAGGTTAAATTCGTGAGGCAAAGGCGGTCGGGCAGAGAACTTAATGCTCCATCCCAGTTAGTACCGAGATTAAGGATACTTGAATCCCTTACATTCGACACGTTCGAGGGTCTTGCTTATTTCTCCAAACATTGTGCTGTTAGTCCTTTCTCACTGGGGACGAAATCCGTTTTTAATCCGTGTTACTGTGATGACAAAAAGTGTGATTTATTTAATTACGTGCTATAGTGTGATGTTTTGATGTTTTTCAATGCACACAGGTCCGTTGGTTGCAACGGAGCTGTTACATTAGGTAGCAGAAATTTCAATCGGATATCACCACTGACCAACAACTCTTCTATTCCCGGGTGTGATGGCGCATTGTCAATGAAGGAAATCGCCTTCAGTGGCAAACCTTGTTTCGTTAAAAACCGTTTTACGTTCGGCACTAAGTCGTCTTGCAACCAGTTTTTGAAAGTTCCACTGTCCATCCATGCATTCTTTTGGGATGTGTAAGAAACCGGCAAGGCAGGTTGATTCACATTTTTCAGAGCACGTGGATTTTTTTTTATTTCCCTATTAACAGGAGAAGAAATTTATGTCCTCCAGATGCATTGGCACACGCCATAATTGTAATGCAAGCTTTACTTCTTTTATAACCCCTTGCGGATTCATCTAATTTAAGCGCTAGTGTCTTATTTAGTAGCATGCGATAAAACAGCCCAGTTTCATCTGCGTTATATATCTGATCTGGCGTTAACGTATCAGAGCAAATAATGTCCTGAAATTCGTTTATGAAATTGTCAGCAGCGACTTTATCCCCTGAAAAACTTACACCAGTCACTGAAAGCTGGCATATGCCATGACTAGAGACGAGAATTATAGGCACTATAAACAATTAAAATAGGCAGGCATATAGGTTCTTCGAAAGGGGAGTAGCAGCCTTTCGGAAGATGCAAGGGCGGCAGTCTGGATGATTGACTGATATGGCCTTGTAATAACACTCAACATGGTTTAGCTGTGTTGATACTGCTACACGGCTGAAAGCAACGGGAAACTACAGCCGTAACTAACTCCCGAGGACATGCAGCTCTCTCTGTATGAATGATGTACTGATGATGGCTTCCTCCCGGGTAAAATATTCCGGAGGTAAACTAGTCCCCCATTCGGATCTCCGGGTGGGGACTACACGAGAGGGGGCGATCATCAGGAAGATGGATACTGACATTCTGCGAGTCGGAGCGTGGAATGTTAGAAGTTTGAATCGTTGTAGTAGATTACAGAATCTGAAAAGTGAGATGGATAGACTAAAGTTAGATGTAGTTGGTATAAGTGAAGTACGTTGGCAGGAAGAACAGGATTTCTGGTCAGGCGACTACCGAATTTTCAACACAAAATCAAACAGAGGAAATGCAGGAGTTGGTTTAATAATAAATAATCGTATGGCCTCAGCTACCGTGTGCAGACATTTCAATTTGACGCCATCTGGCTGTCTGTTCGTCAATTCCGACGTTCCGTTTTACTCTAGGCCCCCACTAGATGGCAGACCGAGTAAACCGAAACTCTCTTGGGCGTCTATGGCTGAGATTTAATTAATTTTGTCGGGTAAACACCAAATGTGTCACCAGAGATCTTTTACATGCCGATATCGTACGACATGGAGTGTCGAATGGACTTTTTAACGCCCTTCAAAAATCCGACAACCTCTGCCGGTTTTGAACCCGCTATCTTGGGATCCGGAGGCCGACACTCTACCGCTGATCCACAGAGGCAGCTAGTTGGTTTAATAATGAATATTCAGTTGGTTTAATAATGAATAAGAACATAGGGCAGCGGGTAAGCTACTATGACCAGCATAGTGAAAGAATTATTGTCGTTGAGATAAACACCAAACCAATGCCCACCACAATAGTGCAGGTCTATATGCCTACTAGCTCAGCAGATGATGAGGAAATCGAATGAACATATGAAGAGGTAGAAGATTTAATACAATGTGTAAAAGGTGACGAGAATCTATAATTCTGACGGCAGACTGGAATGCACTGGTAGGCCAAGGAAGAGAAGGTAATACAGTAGGAGAATTTGTATTGGGACAAAGGAACGAAAGAGGAACTCGGCTGGTTGAATTCTGCACTGATCATAATTTATTCCTTGCCAATACTTGGTTCAAACACCACAAACGACGGCTTTATACGTGGACGAGACCTGGAGACACTGGAAGGTATCAAATAGACTTCATTATGATTAGGCAGAGATTCAGAAACCAGGTGTTGGATTGCAAAACTTTCCCAGGAGCAGACGTAGACTCTGACCACAACTTGTTGGAGATGAAACGCCATCTGAAGCTGAAGAAATTGAAGAAAGGAAAAAATGCAAAAAGATGGGATCTAGACAAGTTGAAAGAAAAGAATGTGAGGGATTCTTTCAAGGAACATGTTGTAAAAGGACTAAATGAAAAGGCTGAAGGAAACACAATAGAGGAAGAGTGGACAGTCATGAAAAATGAAGTCAGCAGGGCTGCTGAAGAAATGTTAGGAAGGAAGAAAAGATCAACTAAGAATCAGTGGATAACTCAGGAGATACTAGACCTGATTGATGAACGACGAAAATACAAGAATGCTAGAAATGAAGAGGACAGAAAAGAATACAAGCGATTAAAAAATGAAGTGGACAGAAAGTGCAAGGTAGCTAATGAAGAATGCCTGAAGGGGAAGTGCAAGGATGTCGAAGGTTGTATGTAGATGCTGCATACAGGAAAATCAAGGAAACCTTTGGAGAAAGGAAATCTAGGTGTATGAATATTTAAGAGCTCAGATGGAAAGCCACTTCTAGGTAAAGAAGACAAAGCAGAAAGATGGCAGGAACATATCCAACAGTTGTATCAAGGTGAAGATGTAGATAATTTGGTTCTGGAACAAGAAGAGGCTGTTGATGCTGATGAAATGGGAGACCCAATTTTGAGGTCAGAAGAAATGTAGGAACACGTGCAGCAATCCTGGCTTTACGTCTGATATTAGAGGATCGAATCAAGAAGGACAAGCCCACGCACATGGCATTCATAGATCTATAAAAGGCATTCAATAATGTCGATTGGACCAAGCTATTTAAGATTTTGAAGGTGATTGGGATAAGATAACGAGAACGAAGAATTATCTACAATCTGTATAAAAATCAGTCTGCAGTGATAAGAATCGAGGGCTTTGAAAAAGAAGCAGCAATCCAGAAAGGAGTGAGGCAAGGCTGCAGTTTGTCCCCCCTCCTTTTCAACGTTTACATAGAACAGGCAGTAAAGGAAATCAATGAGAAATTTGGAAAGGGAATCACAGTCCAAGGAGAGGAAATGAAAACCTTGAGATTTGCCGATGATATTGTTATTTTTTCTGAGACTGCAGAAGATCTCGAGAAGCTGCTAAATGGTACGGATGAAGTCTTGGGTAAGGAGTACAAGATGAAAACAAATAAGTCCAAAACAAAAGTAATGGAGTGCAGTCGAACGAAGGCAGGTGGTGTAGGAAATATTAAATTAGGGGATGAATATTGTTACTTGGGTAGTAAAATAACAAACGATGGCAGAAGTAAGAAGGACATAAAATGCAGATTAGCACAAGCAAGGAAGAGCTTTCTTAAGAAAAGAAATTTGCTCACTTCAAACATTGATATAGGAATTAGAAAGAAGTTTTTGAAGACTTTCGTGTGGAGCGTGGCATTGTATGGATGTGAAACATGGACGATAACTAGCTCAGAAAGAAAGAGAATAGAAGCTTTTGAAATGTGGTGTTACAGAAGAATGCTGAAGGTGAGATGGATAGATCGAATCACAAATGAAGAGATACTGAATCGAATTGACGAGAGGTTATCGATTTGGCTAAATTTGACGAGAAGAAGAGATAGAATGATAGGACACATCTTAAGACACCCAGGACTTGTTCAGTTGGTTTTTGAAGGAAGTGTAGTTGGTAAGAACGGTAGGGGTAGACCAAGGTTTGAATATGACAGCAGATTAGAGCAGATGTAGGATGCAGTAGCTACGCAGAAATGAAAAGGTTAGCACAGGATAGAGTGGCATGGAGAGCTACATCAAACCAGTCTATGGACTGATGACTCTGACATAGTGTGATAAAGGGCTTGGTTAACCCGGAAAGGCATTGTTCATCAGAGATAAAGATGCTTGGAAACGAGATATTCTGTTTTTGAGGTTCATTTAGGCTGAAGCTTGACTCCTGCAGGCAAAGATGTCCAGTGCAGTGCTAGCTACTCTATTGCACTTAGCACTGAGTTTATGATTAATGTAAAGTTTCATCTGTCGCTCTTTCGGTCGGTAGGTGCTTAGTGGGTCTCGGCCCATAAGTGGCAGTGTTGCCAACTTATATTTTCCAGATCCGCTAAATACTACCCGCTAAAATTCCGCCAAGAAATTCGTTCTTACATAATGAGCTTTAAGTGTAATAATAATAATAATAATAGAAGTAGATGCTATTTTTTCTAGTGGCTTTACGTCGCACCGACACAGATAGGTCTTATGGCGACGATGGGATAGGAAGGGCCTAGGAGTTGGAAGGAAGCGGCCGTGGCCTTAATTTAGGACAGCCCCAGCATTTGCCTGGTATGAGAATGGGAAATCACGGAAAACCATCTTCAGGACTGCCGACAGTGGGATTTGAACCCACTATCTCCCGGATGCAAGCTCACAGCTGCGCGCCCCTAACCGCACGCCCAACTCGCCTGATCTGTGAGTTTCACTGGGCTTAACCCCCTGCCTGCGAGCCGGCGAGCTAATACTTGTAGGCGTTTTAGTGCCGGCTGCAAACTAGGTGAATCCCCTAACTCGAAGTGTCTCACACACAGAACAGGGCAGTTCATTAAACGATCTTCCATCATAGCATAAATACTGTATAAATGCTACTCTCACAGAGTTTCATTATCTGTCGTAATTCGTCAACTAAGAGATAAGTAACCTTTCCCCACGCATTACAAATTTATGATAACATGATCTCATAACATCAAATCCAAATAACATGTTTTCCTCATGTGACTGCCAGCTCCCGACAAGAAATACGGAATAGCTCGGAGACAGACTGGAGTACACTTTTTTTTAAAAAGGTAAAATGGATAAAGTCCGCCTCTGTGGTGTAGTGGTTAGTGTGATTAGCTCCCACCCCCGGAGGCCCGAGTTCGATTCCCGGCTCTGCCACGAAATTTGAAATGTGGTACGAGGGCTGGAACAGGGTCCACTCAGCCTCGGGAGGTCAACTGAGTAGAGGTGGGTTCGATTCCCACCTCAGCCATCCTAGAAGTGATTTTCCGTGGTTTTCCAATTCTCCTCCAGGCAAATGCCGGTATGGTACCTAACTTAAGGCTACGGCCGCTTCCTTCCCTCTTCCTTATCTGTCCCTTCCAATCTTCCCATCCCCTCCAAGGCCCCTGTTCAGCATAGCAGGTGAGGCGGCCTGGGCGAGGTACTGGTCATCCTCCCCAGTTGTACCCCCGACTCAGAGTCTGAAGCTCCAGGACACTGCTCTTGCAGCAGCCAACCCTGGAGAAAGAAAGAAAGAAAGAAAGAAAGAAAGAAAGAAAGAAAGAAAGAAAGAAAGAAAATGGATAAAACACTAAATTCCGTTATAATAAATCTAGAATTCCGCCAAAAAATCCGCTGTCCGCT
Source organism: Anabrus simplex (assembly GCF_040414725.1). Classification (NCBI taxonomy): domain Eukaryota; kingdom Metazoa; phylum Arthropoda; class Insecta; order Orthoptera; family Tettigoniidae; genus Anabrus; species Anabrus simplex. Next base: position 1,578,553,303 of record NC_090265.1, read on the forward strand.
AAGTGAATTATTTCTCCGCCGACAGTCTTCTAACTCCGCCAAATTTAGCGGAAAATTCGCTAAGTTGGCAACAATGATAAGTGGCCACGGCTGGTCCGTGGACCAACAGTTCTGCACTCTGACCAGCCAACCGAGCAGAGGAGGGGTGGCCACGGCTCTACGTGGCTCTACGCCTCTGCATTCGGGAGACGGGACAGGGCTGGACCTCACAGTTGTCCCCAACCGTCAGCAGTTCTCAGAATGGTTTTCCGTGGTTTTCCATTCTCCTGCACTAAGGCGAATTCCGGGACAGTTCCTACTATAGGTCACGGCCGCCACCTCCCTCACCTTCTCCGTGCATCTCCTTCACCGTAACAAATCTCCCGGCCTGAGAGACGGCGTCGCCGTCTAAGAGGAAACCAGAGAACTACAGACCAATCAGCCTGACCAGTATAGTTTGTAAAATACTGGGGAGTTTAATAGCAAAGTACATCAGAGGGATATGTGATGATAAAAATTGGTTCATGAGGAGCCAGTATGGATTTAGAAAGAAATTTTCTTGCGAGGCACAACTGGTGGGATTTCACCAGGACATATCAGATCAGTTGGATCCAGGAGGCCAGTTAGATTGCATAGCCATAGATCTTTCCAAAGAGTTTGATAGAGTGGAACATGGAATATTATTAAAGAAATTGGAGGGAATAGGATTGGACGTAAGGGTTATACGTTGGATAAGAACATTTCTAAATTCAAGGGTTCAGAAAGTCAAAGTAAGAACTAATATATCACAGGAAGAGAAAGTTTGGAAGGGAATCGCACATGGTAGTATAATCGGTCCGTTACTTTTCTTAATATACACAAATGATTTAGGGAACAATATAACATCAAAAATAAGATTGTATGCAGATGATATAATTGTTTATAGGGAAATAAATAACATTGAGGATTGTTCAGAATTACAAAGGGACCTTGAAAGTATCCAACAGTGGGTTGAAGAAAACAATATGAAGGTTAATGGAAGCAAATCAACTGTTACAACATTTACAAACAGGATCTTTAAAACTGAATTTGAATATACTTTGGATGAGGTAGTTATCCCAAAAGATGGCAAGTGCAAATACTTAGGTGTGAGATTTGAAAGTAATTTACACTGGAAGGGTCATGTTGATGACATTGCTGGGAAAGCATACAGATCGTTACATGTCATAATGAGGCTACTTAAAGGATGCAACAAAGAATTAAAAGAAAAAGTTCGTCCATTATTGGAATATGCAAACAGTGTTTGGTATCCTTACCAGGAATACCTAATAAAAGAAATAGATAGTGTGCAGAGGAAAGCAGCAAGATTTGTAACAGGGGATTTCAGGAGAAAGAGTAGTGTGTCAGAAATGTTAGAGGAACTTGGGTGGGTAACTTTAAGTAAGAGAAGGGAGAAAACTTATAGAAGACTTATAGGATTATATAGAGCCTATACAGGAGAAGCATGGAGAGAAATCCGCGAGAGGCTTCAGTTGGAAAATAATTATATTGGCAGAACTGATCACAAGTATAAAATTAGAAGGGATTTTAGCAGAAGCGACTGGGGTAAATTTTCATTCATTGGGAAGGGCGTGAAGGAGTGGAACAGTTTACCAGGGGTAGTGTTTGATCCTTTTCCAAAATCTGTACAGGTATTCAAGAAGAGAATAAACAGCAACAGGGAAAATAAATGAAATGTTAGAGAGCATTCGACCAGTGCAGGTTATTGTAAATAAAAAATGTGTGTTAAAAAAATTAATTCCATCCCCTGGTCCATGGAGTTTGGACAGCCAAAGTAGGGGACTGCCTGTAGGTGTGAAGTACAGTGGGGACTTCGAGGGCCCTGGTACCGCTACGGTAGCTGTGAAGGCCCTTCAGGAATTCTGAAAAGTGGTGGCAAAAGGGGGCTCTGGTTAAGACGCAGCAGGTCGTTATGCTACTTAGGTTCCAAAATGGGTAATAAAAAAAAAGTAAATAAATGCAATGTAAATTTTAATCTTATACCAGTTGCATAGTATTATTTGAAGCAATTCCACATACTGTATATGAGTTGACTATGTTTGTAAGTATAGTAGATATTATAAGTAGAATTTTGTATACAATATAAATTTATTAAGGATGATCTGTTTGTTTAATAGAAAAAAAAATGTTAGCATAAATTGAATATTATTGTATTCTAGAAACACATTATTCTTCTCTTGTTAATTTATAATTTAATGCTTGACAATAATGTATTTTAGTGTACTATTTGCCACCGAGGTAGACACCTCATTTGCAAATAAAGATTTTGATTTGATTTGATTTGATTTGATTTGATTTGAAGAAGCCCGCCTCCCCCTCCCCTTCCCCTTCTTTCTACAAGGGCTGTGACGATGGTATGATTATAATCACGTCGTGCGGTTAGTGGCGCGCGGCTTTGAGCTTGCATTCGGGAGATAGTGGGTTCGAACCCCACTGTCGGCAGCCCTGAAAATGGTTTATGTGGTTTCCCATTTTCACACAATGCTGGGGCTGTACCTTAATTCAGGGCACGGCCGCTTCCTTCCCACCTTCGTCGCCATAAGATCTATCTGTGTCGGTGCGATGTAAAACAAATACCAATATATATATAATTACGACTTTGAATTTGAAATGGGGAAGGAATATCAAGGACAACTGACCCACTATCTCGATCCTACAAATATATCTCACATCTCCCAGTCTTAATACGCTGAACCAACCTGATCACTGAGTCTAACTCATGAGCTCCGGTATATAAGACATAAATCTTGCTGCCCTTTCAAAATCCTTTACACACATCTAGGTGCATATCTAATTGAAAGCTATGCTCCGTCATCGGGTTGGATGTTGTCCAGTGTGTTATGTTATGAAGCCTATTTTGGCTGTTCAACAAAGATAATGTGCATTAGTTTGGTGCTGAAAAACTTTCACTCCATTTATGTAGTCGTGAATGATTCTATCAAGCTGAAGCCATTTCAAATGTGGTTGCACGTGAAAACCAACCATAAATTAGGCAAAAGTCTCACCAGTTTGGATTATAGTGGTCTCTAACCTGTTTCTTGCTTGTCTTGTATTGAGAATAGACTTCGCGTTACACTCGTTTCTTTATATTTTCTTTTCCTCTGTGTTATGGCCCGATGCATTTCTTGTCGCCAGCTGTATGTGTACTCATCCCGTACTGATTGGTAGTGTGATGTGTTCGAATAGTTATGTATAGACGAACACAAACATTGAGTCCCCCAGCCATACGCAATTAAATTTCCGGTGCCCCTCTGAACCAAAGGCCACAACGCTGATCATTCAGGTAAGGAAACAGACTTTAACATCCACTAATTATGTATCACAGAAGTATCAAAAACTTACGCACTGTAATTTTTTATCAAGACCTGCGGTCAGTGTATAAGGAAGTGCTTGATGGTCTTCTTTAATGCGAGTTAAAGCTTTCGGAGCCAGACCCTTGTTGTAGAGGTAGCGATTCACGGATCGTCCAAGGGTTTTATTCCTGTACTGATGGCTGGAACGGGATTCACCCAGCCTTGTGACATCAAGTGAGTAGCTGAATGACACGAGAGGTGGTGGACCCGATTACGAAAACCAAGCAGTAAGGTTGAGGTTGTCATCTTACTGATTTTGCGGCATTCCAGTATCTTTAAGCTACCTGCTTGGATAGCTTTGCTGATGACAGCCCAAGGTCTAATCATCATAATTATTTAACGACACTTCAATTACTGCCAATGTTAAAAGACCTCGGAAAAGGAGTTCTTTAAGCCTTTTCCCTTGTATAGCCCTCATCATGTGCATAAATCTTGAATGTAATTCTATGGCTAATAATATAATACAACTACCTGATGTACCCGTGCTTCGCTACGGAATTCTACATTGTATACGGAATTCTAGTGTACACGTTGTGAGCAAGATTGTATTAAACTGCATAGCTCTTAACGTAACCTAGAAACGCGACGGGGAAGTCACCTCTTTTCTGATATGAAGACTGAGTTAGGGAATTTTAACTGTAATGGTAGACTCGCTTGCATACCATCAGTCACAATCAGGTTGGGGAGTTTTCATTATAATGGTAGACACTCACTCTCCACCTGCCTTTTACATCCTCAGAAATACTGTCTTAGTGGTTTTCCGAATTGAAATGAACATACATTACAATGACGTCAGTAGGAATGGCGCGATTAAAAGCAATGCTTTCATATGAAATACTCGATCAAATGTAAAGCCAAACATTTTCTCACTTTTATTTAACAGGACTAAGCTGCCGATCTAACAGTCCAAAGTTCCAGAGCTGGAATGACCAAGCTGCAGACCGCCGTAATTCGTGAACACTCTTTGTCTTTTTTCGGTGGGGAGAGGGTCGAATAGTGGAGACTCCCAGGGCAAAAACTATGCCCTTTTACTACTCTGTTTCCTAGGAGTACCCGTTGAGTCGGAAAATATCAATTCACTACACTGGCGGCAGAAAAATCTATCTGACTTGGAGGCAAATTTTTCCTCCAAGCCAGAGGAGAAACTCCCTCTCCACTGATAATTTAGAATAAAATGAATGTAGAATTTAATAAAAGTGAAGAGGAAGGAGCTTTTCTTAAGAAACGGCTCTTTTCAGGGTTGAATTTTGAGTTATTTAGTGAATTGTGGTGCTATAATTTGGAATAGGACTAAATTGTTATTCTAGACCAGACCATACTACTACTACTACTACTACTACTACTACTACTACTACTACTACTACTACTACTACTACTACTTCTACTACTAAGTCAGCATCTGCCTAAGTATGCACACTGCTCATTCAAAACAGCGCGTCAGAGCAGGGATCGAATAACTGGAATACTATGAAGAACCATAAATTTCCAATTTCTTTGAAATCATTTCGGAAAAGGCTAGGAAAGCAACAGATAGGGAATCTGCCACCTGGGCGACTGCCCTAAATGCAGATCAGTATTGATTGATTGATTGATTGACCAGTGTGTTATGTACCAGCTATATCAGAAAATGTATGAACCAGAGGAATGGCATGCTAAAGAAGAAAGTTTTCTAACTCCCCGGCTATTTCCCGCCAATACTCAGTCAGGCTATTATACTCGGCACGCAGCAGTAATTCCATCTATCGGAGTTGAGAGGCAGCATAAGAGACAAATAACATCACAACAAACAATGGTCAATGTAATGTTATTGTTGATCAATGTTATGCGCTTTCGATAGTGTAGGCCTTCACATTTAGTTTTCTTCCGCCTCTGAAATACCACTCTTATCTTAGTCGGTACGGTAAAACTGAATAAAACATAAATGATCGGAAATTGTATTCGCTGTAACTTTTGTTATGTAGTACTTTTCGATAGGACCGAATACATAGGAATTTAAACATTAAATTTCAGGCGCCTTCCCCTAAACTACAGTTTCATCCAGGGTGAATAAAATTGTTTATATCTTAGACTGTAGTTTCTAATTCCCCGACTCTATATACCGATTTTCATTAAATTCTGTTAACCCATTTTATCGTGGCTCGTCGTCGATATGGACTTAGCAACAAAAATACAAATTAATATCTGTGTTATCATAGCCGGTACGGTAAAAATGTACAAGACATAAATGGTCGGAAATTTAGTCTATATAACTGTGGTTATGTAGTATTTATCGATACGACCAATAATAATATAAATATTTGAGAATTAAATTTTAGGCCTTCCCCTAAAAATAAAATGATTTACAGCCTAGATTGTAGTGACTTATTCTCCGATTTTGTATACCAGTTTTCAATGAGATAGGACCACTAATAACGTAAATATTTAAGAATTAAATTTTAAGCCTTCCCCTCAACTACCATTTTACTCAACGTGAATATTATTATTTATAGTCTAGATTGTAGCGGCTTATTCCCCAATTTTGCATACCAATTTTTGTTAAGATAGAACCACTAATAGCATAAATATTTGAAAATTAATTTTAGGCCTTCCCCTAAACTACCATTTCTATCAGCGTGAATAAAATTATTTATAGCTTAGAGTGTAGCAACTTATTCCCCGATTTTGCATACCGGTTTTCATTAAATTTTCTTTAGCAGTTTTCTAGTGATGCGTGTACATACGTGCAGACAGACAGACAGACAGACAGACAGACAGACAGACAGACAGACAGACAGACAGACAGACAGACAGACAGACAGACAGACAGACAGACAGACAGACAGACAGACATTACAGAAAAGTAAAAAGTGCATTTCATTGTTACTGTGGACATGACCGATACAGAAATACCATTATTTTCAAATTCTGAGCAATGTACAGAGAAAACTCTTATTTTATATATATAGATTATCAGTGAAGAGGGGGTTTCTCCTCTGGCTTGGAGGAAAAATTTGCCTCCAAGTCAGATAGATTTTTCTGCCGCCAGTGTAGTGAATTGATATTTTCCTACTCATCGGCTACTCCTAGGAAACAGATTAGTAAAAGGGCATAGTTTTTGCCCTGGGAGTCTCCACTATTCGACCCTCTCCCCACTGAGAAAAGACGAAGAGTGTTCGCGAATCCCGGCTGTCTGCGGCTTGGTCATTCCAGCTCTGGAACTTTGGACTGTTAGATCTGTAGTGTAGTCCTGTTCATTAAAATTGAGAAAATGTGTGGTGTTTCATTTGATCGAGTATTTCATATGAAAACATTTGCTTTTAATAGCGCCGTTCCTACTGACGTCATTGCAATGCTCATTTCAGTTCGGAAAACCACTAAGACAGTCTTTCTGAGGATGTAAAAAGGCAGGTGGAGAGTGAGTGTATACCATTATAATGAAAACTCCCCGACCTGATTGTGACTGATGGTATGCAAGCGGGTCTAACATTACAGTGAAAATTCCCTAACTCAGTCAGGAAAGATGTTTGGTGACTTCCCCGTCGCGTTTCTAGGGTTACGTTAAGAGTTATGCAATTTAATACAACCTTGCTCGCAACGTGTAGGTACACTAGAATTTCGTACACAATGTCGAATTCCGTAGCGAAGCACGGGTACATCAGCTAGTATACAATAAAAAGTGCTTGTCTCGCCATGCAAAGATAATACACTATAATACAGTAATCAAGCTCGAAGTCTTATATGCCAGCGAGACCCTTACACTAAACGGGAAAGGTGACCTAGAAAACATTTTAAAAGAAGAAAGAAGAACCCTGAGGAAAATCATCGGCCCTCGAAAAACAAAAGATGGTTATAGGCTGAGGTCACGCAAAGTGACAGAAGATGTTTCGAAAATTGCAGCAGACATCCGCAAAAGACGTCTGAAATTTTATGAGCACGTCCGCAGACTGCCGGCAAGTGCACTGACACAAGATTCTCACCTACATAGAAAATGAAAATGAAAACCTACAACCTGTTTTCCAGTCATTGACCGGGTCAGGGATGTAATGAATGAATCAATCATATATAGGCTATTATTACGATGGGGTCGCCACTCCCAAAGTGATATATTAATGAATGATAGATGCTACGAAATGAGAATGGAGAGTGTTGCCGGAATGAAAGATGACAGGGAAAACCGGAGTACCCGGAGAAAAACCTGTCCCGCCTCCGCTTTGTCCAGCACAAATCTCACATGGAATGACCGGGATTTGAACCACGGTATCCAGCGGTGAGAGGCCGACGCGCTGCCGTCTGAGCCACGGAGGCTCACCTACATAGAACATGTAAAAAATATCCCATAGGTACTGGAAGTGAAGAAGGATCTGGAAAAAGCCCAGATGAACTCAACTGACATCGCGGACAGAAACGTCTATAGGAAAAAAGTTAATGGATGGAAAGTGCAACCAGAGATCGAAGTGGAAAAGAAGACTGGAGCAAAGTGGACAGAAGAACGAAAAAGGATCCACGGAGAAAGGATGAGAGCTGTTTGGCAACTCAGAAAACAGAATCGTTAGAGCTTTGCGTGATACATTGGGTCCATACGCACATAATAATAATAATAATAATAATAATAATAATAATAATAATAATAATAATAATAATAATAATAATAATAATAATAATAATAATAATAATAATAATAATAATTGCTTCACGTCCCACTAATTACTTTTACGGTTTTTGGAGACGCCGGGTGCCGTAAATTCGTCCCGTAGGACTTCTTTTACGTGCCAGTAAATCTACCGACACCAAGCTGACGTACTTGAGCACTTTCGAATACCACTGGACTGAGCCAGGATCGAATTTGCCAAGTTGGCGTCAGAAGGCCAGCGCCTCAACCGTCTGAGCCACTCAGCCTGGCACCTACAAAATAAAATCTGAGTTAACATGACACTAAATCTCTCATCGTGAATTGCCAACGGAATGATTGGGATTCAGTCGTATAATATTGAGCACAGAGGACAACTGCCTAATCAGTTGAACTAGAGAATGAGTTCTGGCCCTTTCTGTAGAAATAATTTGACACCCCTGACATACTGGTTTGTATTTTAAATGTCAAATGATACAGACGAGTGCTCCTGTTGCGAGTGAAGCTGTGTGTACTACTCCAACACTTTCACCTCCTCCTCCTTCTCCCGCCACAAATGTCACCCGGCAGGACCCGCGGCGCTCCGTGACCTACATTCCATGCAGGATCACACCTAGAGGTGACCATGCCCATGCCCAGTTTCCTGCTAGGGCAGTTTTACAGCGGAAGTCAACTTACGTGTGTGTGATGTCATAGCAGGCACGAGGCTCCATTATATCACGAGCCGGGTCGCACTTGGCCCATTAGCATACTGCAGTCAGACCAAGACATTGTACAGCATTTCCACTGCTGCATTCGTACCAGGTAAGACCGTCCATGGTCCCCTAAGTGCCACACGGAGTGGCTCAGACGATAGAGCGCTGGCATTCTGAGACCAAGCTGGCGGTTTCGATTCCGTTATAGTTAAACATGCTCAAACACGCCAGACTCGTGTGTAAAAGAACTCCTCTGGGACTAAATTCCGGCATCTGGCGTCTCGTAAAACGCAACAGAAGTTAGTGGAACGTAAAACCACAATAATAATAATAATAATAATAATAATAATAATAATAATAATAATAATAATAATAATAATAATAATAATATCCGCCTTTGTGGCGTAGTGGTTAGTGTGATTAGCTGCCACACCCAAAGGTCCCGGGTTTGATTTCCGACTCTGCCATGAAATTTGAAAAGTGGTACGAGTGCTGGAATGAGGTCCACTCAGCCTCGGGTGGTCAACTGAGTAGAGGTGGGGAGGGGGGTCGGCTCCGCGGTGTAGGGGGCAACGCGTCCGCCTGTCACCCGACGGCCCCGGATTCGATTTCCGGCTGGGTCAAGGGTTTTAATTGTAAATGATTAATATCCCTGGTCTGGGGACGGGGTGTTTGTGTCGTCCTTAACTTTTCTTTCCTCAACACTCTAAACTTCCTGCATTCCAATTACACGCAGGTTCATATCACATGGTGCAAGTAGGGGCAAAATATCTCTATAAGTCGACGCCCCGAACAAATAGCATTAAAAAAGAGGTGGGGGTTGATTTCCACCTCAAGCATCTTCGAAGTGGTTTTCCGTAGTTTCCCACTTCTCCTCCAGGCAAATGCCGGTATAGCACGCAACTTAAGGCCACGGCCGCTTCCTTCCCTTTTCCTTATCTCTCTGTTCCTATCTTCCCATCCCCTCCCCCACAAGGCCCCTGTTCGGCATAGCAAATGAGGTCGTCTGGGAGATGTACTTATCCTCCTTCTTAGTTGTATTCCCCGACCGGAGGTCTAACGCTCCAGGACACTGCCCTTGAGGCGGTAGAGGTGGGATACCTCGCTAAGTCCGAGGGAAAAACCAACCCTGGGGAGTAAACCGATTAAGAAAGAAAGAAAGAAAGAAAGAAAGAAAGAAAGAAAGAAAGAAAGAAAGAAAGAAAGAAAGATAATAATAATAATAATAATAATAATAATAAATCTTCAAAACACTGGATAATACTGGACAATAGATTCAGATAAGTGGTTTCAGAAGGTCGGAGAGAACTTCGACAGGGATGGTCTCAGGTGAAACATGTTTCACATCGAGCACGATACAGATTACAGATCAACAACTTCAAGGGATTCCATGAAGAAGTGAAGCAGAACAGAGGATGGATGACGGAACGAAGATTAGCTGCTAGAGAAAGAATGTAGTGATTCTGGGCTGCTCCGAAAATGTTACTTAACGTGCTGTCCAATGGCCCTAAACGGACTGTAAAAATATATTCTCGTATAATTGTATGATTTTCTTGTTATCGTCTTCAAAGTGACTGCTCTAGTCCGTGCACACGACATGTACCTTTACTCAATTCCACATTTGTAATTCTTTCCCCCTAAACATAAATATTTCGGTCTCGTGGATTAGGAATAACTTCCTTGTCCCTTTACCGGAGGTCTCGAATTCAATTCCTGACTTCTAGTCTGAAGTTTGGAATAGAGATTCACTTAGCTTTGTGAAGTCAACTGAGGAGCTATCCGGTATGAGACGTCAAGAAAGGCACGAAGTAGGTGCCAGGAAATCGTTGCGGTAACCACATAGCGCTTCATATAACTGAGCAACAGTCGTCTTTGCTGATTCATGATCCTAAATGTGACACTGGTAATTATATTGTGTTAATTCTTCTTCTTCAACTGCTTACAATCCAGGGTCGGTTTTCCCTGGGACTCAGCGAGGGATCCCACCTCTACCGCCTCAAAGGCAGTGTCCTGGAGCTTCAGATTCTGGGTCGGGGTATACAACTGGGGAGGATGGCCAGTAACTCGCCCAGGCGGCCTCACTTGCTATGCTGAACAGGGGCCTTGTGGGGGGGGGGATGTTTGGAAGGAATAGACAAGGAAGAGGGAAGGAAGCGGCCGTGGCCTTAAGTTAGGTACCATCAAGGCATTTGCCTGGATGAGAAGTGTGAAACCACGAAAAACCACTTCCAGGATGGCTGAGTTAGGAATCGAATCCCCCTCTACTCAGTTGACCTCCCGAGGCTGAGTGAACCCTGTTCCAGTCCTCGTACCACTTTTTAAATTTCGTGGCAGAGCCGGGAATCGAACCCGGGCTTCCGGGGGTGGCAGCTAATCACACTAACTACTACACCACAGAGGCGGCGCCCTAAAGCTCATCAGAAATATCTTTATACTGACTTACTACTGTTAAGTATGTGTGTGTTTTGTCCCTACTGCTCCCACAAATCTCCGTTGGGTGACAGAAAGTACCCGTCGATGACCGGTACAGCAGTGCATGAAGTGAAAACGTTGGATGTTTACGCAATAATTGTTTTACGCAGTTGCAAACTTTATGCTCTTTTAATCAAGGAAACCACCATTCACTGCAACACACGAGCCACTAGAAGATGTATGACTTGCCATATTAATTAACTCTAGTATGTTTCAGCTTGTTGTGCACATCCATCAGCGTCAGTCACGAGTTGTATCTCTTACATCTCAGAAGGGTAAGTATCACCCTTGAACCTCCTCTTACTGCTGACCTTCACATGACGGAACTACTTTTCATCCTCTCACTGCTCACAAGTGTTCAACACTCTTCAAGATGTGTATCTAAAATATTATCGGAAATTCCACCACTAGTCTCTGATTTATAGGGGCTGCCTGGCTGAGGCGACAAAGGCGTGCTCGGTTCGCCCGGAAGGACGTCGGTTCGAATCCCCGTCAGGAAGTCGTAAAATTTAAGAAACGAGATTTCCACTTCCGGAGGTGTATATGGCCCTGAGGTTCACTCAGCCTACACCAAAAATGAGTACCAGGTTAGTTCCTGGGGGCAAAGGCGGCCGGACGTAGAGCTAACCACTCCACCCCATCACGTGCCGAGGTTACGAATGGTGGAAGCCTTTACCTTCCACCCCTCCAACGGCGTTCATGGTCTGTACGGAGATGACTTTACTTTACTTTACTTTTTTTGTCTCTCATTTATGAGCCATTCATTGACCATGGGATCCTAAGCTACATCTCTGATAGCTTCACGGTACTCGCTACTTAGCATTTTCTCTTTCCTACACATTTTCTCTTGTGCGGCTCCTGTTTTCATCGTATGTGTCCAAACTTTCTTCCGTTTCTGTGCGGTCGGGTATAAAGTCAGATGAAACTCTGTAGCGAGTTTTAACGAGTGAATGACCTTCCTGACTTCATCCTCATCAGAGGAATTAACGCGATGAAATGAACGACGTAACGTATGATTGTACGAACTGAGAGGGTGAAACCCAGCGACGACACAAAGCCTTCTCCTGTCGAATAACACGAAGAGGTCTTCTCGTGACTTAACGTCTCCATCCGACGGAGTGTCAACATCAACAGCGTCATATTCCCTCACTACACATGATCCCCGTGTGGCTGGGGGCGGTAGAATAACACCATCGGTATCCCTTACATGTCGTAAAAGGCGACTAAAAGGGCCCTAGGGGCTTTAAAATTAATAGAGTGCATTGGTGACCACGGGGCCCTGAGCTGAGTCTTGGCATTTTATCCACTTACTTGTGCCAGGCTCCTCACTTTCATCTATCTTATCTGACCTCCCTTGGTCAACTCTTGTTCTTTTCCGACTCCGACGGTATAAGAACATTCGAGGCTAGGGAGTCTTTGATTTTCACCCTCTTCGTGGTTGTCTTTCTTTGGCCGATACCTTCACCTCTCGAAAGTGTCGGATCCTTTCCGTTTTTCCTCTCTGATTAGTGTTTATAGAGGATAGTTGCTTAGTGGTTCTTCCTCTTAAAACAATAATCACCACCATTACCATCACCACTCAATCCACATGAATATTGCTGTGAGGTTTAAAATTGAACCCAGGTCTTTGGCTCACAGTCTAGTGATAATAAATTGTTTCTTATCACCGCTCCTACCCTGCCGGCCAACATCCTGATAGTGAACATTTTCTCATTCAGTAGGACTCGAACCGGTTAATCACGATGTCAGACCACATTGACCTGACGCTTTAACGATCATGGCTATCAGGCGGACTCGCTGTCTGCTTCAAAATGTCGAAAGCGTCTCAAGAGGTTATGTTGACCTTAGTCCACTGTTAAGATCCGTCCGACTCGTTGGCTGAATGGTCAGCGTACTGGCCTTCGGTTCAGAGGGTCCCGGGTTCGATTCCCGGCCGGGTAGGGGATTTTAATCGCTTCTGATTAATTCTTCTGGCTCTGGGACTGGGTGTTTGTGTCCGTCCCAACACTCTCCTCTTCATATTCAAGCAACCACCACAGAAACACGCAATAGTGATTACATCCCTCCATATAGGGTTGGCGTTATGAAGGGCATCATTCCGTAAAACATGGCGACATCCACATGTGCCACGCAGTTCGTACGCGTGACCCCACAGGTGTGGGAAAAATCTGTAGGAAAAGAAGAATAAGAAGACCACTGTTAAGATCCATAAACGAGCCGAGAATCGAAAGTGAAATCTCCGAATAAGAATCAGGTACGTTCACTCTACACCTTGGGTCTGGTCGCTTTCATTGTTATTGTCGCCAATTTCTGAAATATTAGTGAATTTATCAACCAAGGAAGCTGGACTTTGTGAGAAGTGGTGAATTCAGATTTCAAAAGACCACAGAGAAAAATGTATATTCATAGGCGTTATATTTAAGAGGGCAACTTCAGAAGCTTCTATTCAAAAGTTTCGGATTGTAATCCTTGTTCATTATGGCGAAACTAAGGCAACGTCGGTAAACATGTGTGCACCCAGGAAAGGAAGATTTATACGAAGTCCCATGTTTTGGTAAATATAACATGACTATAACTTTGGTATTTGCTGTGCATCAATTTTGTTACTGATATAGAAATTTGTTCATTACCGGTGTAACAAAAATCAACGCAAACGTGTTAGACACTTTTGCTGGCAGGAAATTTACGAAGTCGTATATAAATACAGTGTGACATCAGTTGAATACTTGATATAAGTTCTATAGTATTGTACGAGCTTAATAGTGGTGCATTTTTGAATTTTTATTTAATTCGAATTTAATTGATTTTAGAGAAAATTACTTATTCAGCCTACATAGTAACTTGGACGTTACTCTGTTACTGTGTAGGCTGAATAATTCAGTTTCACGGTTCACCAGGAGAGTATGGCCAGTGATTGACTACATCGTTCAGAAACAGTGGTACAATATTGAATTATTATTATTATTATTATTATTATTATTATTATTATTATTATTATTATTATTAGCACGGTACGTAGACTTCTGATCTGCAGTCTAGAGAGAACCTCCAACAAGTAACACTCTCGATTCAACAAACGTTCATGTGCGATGAATAATGGCGATGTCAAGCAGGAAGAAAAATATGTTCTAAAGAAACAAGATTAATTGTACAGAGAAGTAACCTTTCCAGAAACTGGTTCTTGTTGTCCATCTATTCAACATCTCTTAAGTATTTTAGAACTCAAACCACCGGCAGAGCTCGTGGACCCCTTGAAATCCCAGTGGCCCTGAAAAGTGGAAACACGGATCTGCGAGGTGGACCTACAGGAGTCCGGTTGCAAAAGCGCTTTCATCAATAAATTATTTTAAAGAAGTACATGGTCAAGAAAATGTTAGTTGTTACGTTGTTGGACGCTAAGAATACAATCAAGGTGTATTAGCTAGTTTAAATAGAGATAGGGTACACTGAACATTTTAGTTGAGAAGTCATACGAAATACTGAAAAATCCGTAAATGATGATGATACTTGTAATCATCATTCACCACTGATCTGCATTTGGGGCTGTCGTCCAGATGGAAAATTCCCTATTCCTTGTTTACATAGTATCTTAAATTACTTCAAAGAAATGGGAAATGAATGAAACATTCCCCTTTGTAAATTATTCCACTCCCTAATTCCACATCCGACGAACCAACTTCATCCTCACTTTACGATATTCCGTACTTTTAAGAACGTCATTCAAGCTTCCCTGTCTACAGATAATGTCATTCCACTCCATCTCTCCGCTGAGAGCTCGGATCATACTCCTTAGTCGAGGAGCTCGTCTCCGTACTCCCAAGTTTTCCCAGCCCAATGTTCGCGAAATTTTCATATCAGTACGTTTTTGCCGGAAATCACCTGAAAACAAATCATACTGCTCTTCTTTGCATTTATGCCCGTTCTCAAATCAAGTTATCCTGATGAGGGTTCCATACACTGGAACCATACTCTAATTGGCGCCTTACCAGAGACTTATATATATCTCCTTCACATCCTTAGTACCGTACAACTCCTAAATACCCTCATAACCATATGAGCCTTTATTTACAGTTCCATTAATGTAATTAATCCAACACCTATATACATACATTGATCCCATTGAAGTAGGTACTTCAACTTTTTCAACTCAGAGTACTGTGTAGAGATGAGAAGAATGCAAGAATGAGGAATGTTGCCTGTAAGCACGAACTTCCTGTTCTGCCCAGACAGATCGGCTCTTATCTGCTACACGAAAACATTGACTCACACTTTGTAGTTTGCTGGATTACAACTGACAAGAGCGAAAAGCTGCCGGTAGAAGATAATATAAAGTCGCCTGGGTAGTAGCGGAGTTGCTATGGTAACCATTGCGTCACTGGCTCTGCTGGTGAAAACCCCTTCGCCCCGTACCTCACCGGGTATGTGCATTCTTCTGATCTCCCAACAATACCTCTCCTCTTGGTCAAATTAACAATCTGACTTTTCACCACGTTTACTGTCACACCATTGCCTGCTGCCCATCTCACACCATTGTCGACGTCTATTACAGTCACAATCCTGTATTTTATTTTATTAATCTCTACAGAATAACAATATATGTAAAATGCCTCATCTATCATACCGGTTCTTTCCGAATATCATTTATATATATATATATACGAAATTGTAAAGGTCCAATGATACTCCCTTACGGAAACCACTTTTTTTATAATTACTGGATCAGATAAAGCTTCACCTACTCTAATTCTCTGACACTGTTTTCTAGAAATGTTACTCACACATTCAATAAATCTTTTGTATATTTCAATAACCCTCATTGTCATCAGTAGTTTCCCATGATATACCCTTTTAAGAGCCTTGGATAGGTCAACAGCGATGCAGTCCATTTGACCTTCTGAATCTAAAATATATCATCTGCTCTACCTTGTTGGGATCCTGGATTAACCTTTCCTAACTTGGACTGCCTTCTGTGAGACCAGTAATTTCGCAATTGCATGTGATATGATCAGAAGAAATGCTTTCTCGGAGCTTACATGCAGGACATGTCAAACTGACTAGCATATAATCCGCTTTGTGTTTATCACCCTTACCTTTGTACACAGGAGCTACTAAAGCACTTCACCATTCATTTAGTGTAACTTCTTCCTTAAATCAGTAATCAAATAAGTACTTCAGATACGACACTATATTACAACCTATTGCCTCTCGGGGCGAGTGACTCAGACGGTTGTGACACTGGTCTTCTGACGCTCTATCTAAAAATTCATTTTGGACTTCTGTTTTTCCAAATTTCCCTGAGTTGAAAAGTTTCATTCGTACAACTGCCCGTTTTATTGATGCTGCAACTTTCAGTCTTACATAAACAATCTTAAGGGATGGTTGTTCCATACATCTGCTCTACATTTATTCCTCACATCCAGGAGTAAATGTCACCATCTCTTAAGTTTTTGCCAAGTGATAAAATTGATTTTCTGTCCGGAGATCAGGTGACATCCACGAGATCCTGTGGCAGTTTTGTGCGGAAAAGTGATCCATCTATAACCAATCCAAAATTACTGCACTGGTCATTCAATCTCCAGCCATTTTTCTCCTATTCCCTGTTTAGTCATGATAATTTCTCCTCCTTCATTTTCACTACCATTTGTTACAATTAGGTTTCCTATTTATACCACAATGCCCTTCTTTGTGATAGGCATAGGTCTAACTTTGGCTCTTATTCGTACAGTAATTATCCTGTGTAATACAGGGGTCCATTTCAATACGATACTTTTTGCTTTCTTTGTAAGACACCCACTCCACTTGAATGCTGTTCATTTGCTTCTCTTACGAAGTAAATGAAGACGCCAACCTCTTCTCTTCGCACCTCTATGTAGCCTGTCTGTTTCCGTTCACTCAACCCAAGTATCAACAGTTTGTAACTTTTCATTTCTGCAATTTCTTCTCTTAGTCTGCCAGTTCCATACATAGTTTTCATATTCCAGAATCCGACCTGCATTTCATTACAAAAGTCGTCTCCGTACAATACGGCCGGTATACATTTCTTCTGGTTTCTGTTATAAGATGGTTTCGGGTGTGCGAGTTATTGGCCGAGAGCACCCTAGTCCAGAGGAGGAGCTGCCTCCTGTCTGCGCTAGAGCTCAGAATTTTTCGGTATGGGTTATCTCTCTTAGCCTTTAAATAACATTCTTTACCATAAGGTAGTGGTTTCTTCTGTGTTTAACCGCAAGAAGAGAGGCTACCCCCTCCATCAGTTTTGTCGTACCAAAGGACTCCTCCAGCGTTGCTGCCGTTGAGGTCTTTACCAGAGCCCCGTTAGTCGTCACTTCTCGGGCTTACTGTGGGACCTTCACAGCTACTGTAGCGATAATGGGGCACTCCTAGTTTTCGCTGTACACTCCCCCCCCCTATAGGCAATCCACAACTTTAAGCCTCTGTCCGCCTCCCACGAATTGGACGAGGGGTTGGCCTTATAGGGGACGGTAAAATGGCATGCCTCCCACCGAGCCCAATAGCTGCAGTGGCTTAGGTGCGGCCAGTATTCAGTAATCGGGAGATAGTGGGTTAGAACACAACTGTCGGCAGCCCTGAAGATGGCTTTCCGTGGTTTCCCATTTTCACACACGGCAAATGCTGGGCTGTACTTTAGTTAAGGCCATTGCCGCTTCGTTTCCACTCCTAGCCCTTTCCTGTCCCATCGTCGCCATAAGAACTATCTGTGTCTGTGCGACGTAAAGGAAATTAAAAAAAAAGGAAGATATGTCTTCTAAATTCCATTTTGACTAACACACATAATTTTTTGTCCATTAACATGAGATCTGTCTGTTGTAATTTTGATCGGCGGAGTAAAGTACAGGCATTATAAGGACCTGGAAAATATATATAAAATTTCTATTGCATAGATCCCTTCATTTACGCTAAAAAGGAGTCAATACATATGAATGAGGTACCAATCAGAATATCTTTTTCTATAATTTGACGAATTTAGATGTTGTTATGTTTTAATAACAATTTTAAAGACGAACAGGAGAAAAAATCCCACCCGAAAATACGTTCGTTTTGTTCCACTTACCGGATTCTTTTTTTTGCTAGTTGCTTTACGTCGCACCTACACAGATACAGTAGGTCTTATGCCGACGATGGAACAGGAATGGCCTAGGAATGGGAAAGAAGCGGCCATGGCCTTAATTAAGGTACAGCTCCAGCATTTTCCTGGTGTGAAAATGGGAAACCACGGAAAAGCATCTTCAGGGCTGCTGACAGTGGGGTTCGAACCCACTATCTCCCGGATGCGAGCTCACAGCTGCGTGCTCCTAACCACACGGCCAACTCGCCCGGTAACCGGATATTTTTAACCCAAAGCCGAGGTTGTGGCTTTTTACTTTCGGGAGATACCTCCCTATATGTGGAGTGGAAATTCGACAAAAAATTAGTATTTCCGATGTTTCACTTTTATTTGGACTCAGCGGCTAGTCGAGAAAAGACCGATGTCGTTTTTGAATTCCACGGACCGAAATGCATGGGAATTCACTTCGTTTTTCATTATTATTCCCGAAATGAGTAGATTTTGCCTATCTTTCTTAAACACCATATGAGTATTTCGAGTCGCAGATTTGGCGATCATCTGATTTCGACGTTATTTGTTAAATCGTCGTATCGAAGCTATGCCTTTCTTTTCTCAGATGTAATATACTAGACTGTCCGTTAGCGTTCAATAAGAAGAAACGAGCTGAAACCGAGTAAGTCGAAAACACGGTTTCATGCCGATTTGGCCCTTTTCGGACACATCGGTTGAGTCATTGATTTTATTTGCCTCATTCAGCTCACCGAAAACAATTGCACTTCAACGTTCCCTTAGGCGGGATGCGCTTAGCATGTAAAACACAATTTCCGCCCCCGTTCGCCGAGAGACATTCCGGGAGCCGTAGCGCCGGAACCAGCGGTCGTATCAGCATACGGTTACGCACATAGAGCTTTATTCTTTTTAGAGGAATATTTTACTTTCTATACATTTTTTTTACTTAGGACGTACCGTTTTCGAGCTATACTTTTGATATGTTGAGAAATGAGAAATCAACGCGATCTAAATGAATGTGATTTTTCTGTAATGTAAACTCACCATAATCAACAGTAATTACAAGAAGGTAAAATAGGGGCAAAGTGCGATATCTTCCCATGGGTTTTCTTAATGTTTAGTTTTTGTTTGAAAACTGCATCGGATTATGGACAATGGAGAGCAATATTTTACATCATTACATGGCAATTTCCCTTCTGCCAAAATTATCTTTCTGGTTTTCATTATCTTTGAAAATTATTGGTCAATAGTGATTTTATAATTTAAGTGTCCATCTAGTTCTCCTCTAAGATGGTCAGTTTTCAATTTATTTTTTACAATTTTACTTTTCGTCGCACCGACACAGATAGATCTTATGGTGGTGGTAAAGTGCTAAGAGTGGGAAAAAAGTGGCCGTGGCTTTAATTAAGGTACAGCTCCAGAATGTGCCTGGTGTGAAAACGAGAAACCACAGGAAACCATCTTCAGGGCTGCCGACGGTGGGGTTCGAACCTACTATCTCCCGAATACACGATTGTCAATAAAGAACCTAATGATATCACATAAAGTTTGAAGAAGTGTCATCCTACGGATTATACACCATGCTAGGACTGTCCTAAAAATTGTATTAGATAGATGATGTGTATTTAGATGTTATGATTTTTTAAGAATGGAGGAAGTCCGCCTCTGTGGTGTAGTGGTTAGTGTGATTAGCTGCCACCCCCCGGAGGTCCGCGTTCGATTCCCGGCTCTGCCACGAAATTTGAAAAGTGGTACGAGGGCTGGAACGGGGTCCACTCAGCCTCGGGAGGTCAACTGAGTAGAGGTGGGTTCGATTCCCACCTCAGCCATCCTGGAAGTGGTTTTCTGTGGTTTCCCACTTCGCTTCCAGGCGAATGCCGGGATGGTACCTAACTTAAGGCCACGGCCGCTTCCTTCCCTCTTCCTTGCCTATCCCTTCCAATCTTCCCATCCCTCCACAAGGCCCCTGTTCAGCATAGCAGGCGAGGCCGCCTGGGCGAGGTACTGGTCATTCTCCCCAGTTGTATCCCCGACCAAGAGTCTGAAGCTCCAGGACACTGCCCTTGAGGCGGTAGAGGTGGGATCCCTCGCTGAGTCCGAGGGAAAAGCCGAACCTGGAGGGTAAACAGATGATGATGAAGAATGGAGGAACGGAGGTACACAATGGACCCCTGTTAAACTAATGGGAATGTGAGTATTTTATCTGCTTCTGGTAACAAACGAACAACATGCTGTTTTGCAGTTCGTATGGAATGCAAAGTATTGAATGCTCCAATGTGAAAAAAATATTCAATCGTTTCAAGTATGGTAAATCTATAATACAATAATAATGCCAGTCAATTAATAATACCATTGGAGATAAAAATATAATACCTTTTATACTGCAAAATATCAGCATTTAATTACATATTTCTCAAGACGTGTTTTCGCAAAGCTTAGGACATATTCTTCTTGGAGTTTTATTTAAAATATTAACTGAAGAACGAGAGTCCGAATAAGCGGACGTTTGGCAATGAATTAGTCCGAGAGCCGCTGAAAATCGCATAAATCATTATTTGTAACATCATTTAGAGAACTCGTATCAGATTTTCCTGTTACAAAACTTGCGGGGTGAAGTGATGATTCATATTTTCCACACATTGCTCCGATGTGCAAGCGTTTACACTCTATATAAAATAATAGCCTCGTCACTAGCGCGTTTTGCTTTTTCAATCGTTACGTCGCCTTCTAAATAAATTAACATTTTCAGTAATATTACTTTTCAACTTATAGGCCCATTTACTAAATAATTTCAATAAATAAGTAAAATAGAATCGCATTATCAAAGACATGTACGGCTTTATCATCTTACATTTCTATAATTTTTCTAGTTAGTCAATCTATAAACAACAATTGTAAACAACCCTAAGTCGCGTCATTTTAGAAGTACGATCTCTTATGTAAAATTACAAGTACAACAACCATAATACCTACTATGAACACTGTTATAAAATCATTGTTATTACTGCTCCGATTAAGAAAGTTATGTCACACCGAGTCTACGGTTAGAAGTGTACTTGTTTCTTGATACATAAAAGTCGATATCTACCATCTCCAGAGTATGCAGTGGATCAACTATCGTAAAGTAAATACCAGTAATATTACATTTACAAAGACAAATGGTTTAAAAATAAATTTTCCGTTCTGAGCTGCCGCAGTGGTCAGTTTCGGGTTCGAATCACGGTGAATTCGGGTGGGATTTTTAACAGGACCAGCGTGTGATAACTGGAAGGGAAAGCGTCTTAAAATACTTGAAAAAATCCTAAACTCAGCCTGGGCGCTCCACTGACTTCAAATTAACTGGAGAATTCCACGTTGTCAGCGAAATTGTTGATCTTGTTAAAATATAAATATGTCGTTTATCATAAATTTTTATCTTGTTTTTCTATGTCTTTTTGAAACTCTAAGAAAAATTTCTATCACTGTGCCGATGATAATTTTGAATATAACACCCCTAAGTTACGCATAACATCATATACGTTTCTCTTTTCGTCAAAGACCTGGACTATTCATCCATGACAAAGGTGGTGGTGGTGGTGATTATTGTTTTAAGAGGAAGTACAACTGGGCAACCATCCTCTATATAACACTAATCAGAAAGAAAAATGGAAGGGGTCCGACACTTCGAAATATGAAGGTATCGGCCAAAGAAAGACAAGGGCCACGAAGGGCGTGAAAATGAAACACTCCCTAGCCCTCGCAAACCTAATAGCGTCGGGGTCGGAATAGAACAAGAGTTGACCAAGGGAGGTCGGATAGGATAGATGAAAGTGAGGAGCCTGGCACAAGTAAGTGGAAGCAATGCCAGGACTCAGCTGAGGGCCCCGTGGTCGCCAACCCACGCTCCAAAGTTCAGAGCCCCTGGGGCCCATGACAAAGCGATCATATTTGTCATGAAATGTAGTTATGTAGAACATCAGTTCTGTAACCAAGTGAAAATGCAAAACGATTTCTTGATTCAACGTCTCCTATAGCGGTGTCGTCCTTGAAAGAACCTACTGCGCACTGGCACAGTTCCCACTGCTCGGACAAGCGTCACACATAGGAATTCGCGGAGACTTGAATAGGCTGATAGAAAAGGAACTGTCTGTCTGTTCAAGACTTGCCACGTGGAATCAAATTCGACTTATATAACTATTTCTCCTTTGTTCTCCTATAGATAAATAATTCCATGTAAAATAATGGAAATAAATCATCTTTGTTGGATGAGAGGTATGCTAAATTGACTTTTGATCGGCATGAATGACGTTGTCTGAAATTGTTCTTGGAGTTACCTCCATTTTCCAAATGTAATTAAATTACATTGAGCATGGATATGTTCTCGTTGTTAGTGACATGGATAATAAGGTTGCCGAAGTAATCCTTTTAGGGACAATCTCGGATATATATACTGTATATAGTCTATTAACCTCCATTAAACAGGAAAATGTGAAACTGTCAGTGTATGTATGCATATTGGAACTATATTAAACAACCCTAAGAACATAATAATATTTTGTAGATAATTTACCGAAACACATTTTCCATTCTGAAGACTGCACTTACAAGTCCTTCCTTACACTAGTCGTTAATCTAACATCCTAGTTGAGGAGAAATTGATAGTGATCAAAGTGGATTATATTTCTAAAAATTCCAGGCTGCTTGCTAGATCATATAAGAAGTATTTACTCAAAATGCTATTAAAAATTTATTGATATCATAAATATCGCAAACAATTCAGTAACACACTCTGGCTTTAAGTGAAAACTTGGAAGTTCGCACTGACTCCAGTGAGCAGAAATTATTAATGTAATTTATTGATGGATTGTGCTTAAACTAAAATCGACTGTTGTAGTCCCACTGCGACTCAGAGGGATTAATTTATAACCATGTGCGTGTGTGTTCTTGGAAATAATACTGACTTAAAAACTGTTGTGACATTTTTCTAGATATATTCAGGAAAACTGAAGGGAAACATAGAGTCTGGATGTCAGTTTTCTTCACGGCCTGGTTATGAACAGAGCTTCCTCTTCTTCTAGTGTCATACCCTCAACGAAGATGGGTGATTACCATGTTACATGCATTTCTCTTCTGAATAGTTCTAATAATCTGTTGAAGATTCAGACATGTGCACTGTAGTATATCAGGAAGCAAGGAAGTACTTCTTCTACCTATTCTCGTCTTATCCTCGATATTTCCTTCCGTTGTAAGGTGAGGCCTAAGGCCATGACCAAGATATTCTGTTTTTCTTCTTTTTAATGTTTTCAAGCAGCTCTTCGTCTCCGTATTTCATTTTCACGACTGCGTCTACTCGAAATTATGTATTAGTTCGCATTCTGTACATATAATACATATCGAAGAGGTGTTAGTACAGAACAAAAATGGATCCGAAATCTCTCTTTCTCTCTCTCTCCCCCCCTCCCTGTAATACACATATAAATTCTAGGTCGGTCGTCCGGGTTGTCCGCTGATAAGGAGATTCTTTTTGCCTGGGAGTTTACATGGAAGGAAGATATCAATGTTATCAAGAAACTGTTGTTTAAAGGGATATGGCAATAAGATTTAATAATCGATTTGGCTGGAATGAACGTAAAAAGGAACTGGATTTACGCTTCCGAAAACTAAATATATTTTAGGTAGAAAACGCTTTAAGTCTCTTGTTATAAAGGCAAGGGATGATCTAGGTTTATGATTGAAGGTATATTCAGAACAGCGAGGTATGGGCTAGAACAATTTGTTACTTTCATTGACCTGTCTCAGTCTCATCCTTGGCTTCGACGATATGGAATTAACTGAGGTATGTTGCTAGAAATGCCACTTCTTATGGAGTCAGTACCTGTCATAAATGGCGTGGAATTATTACCCATAGTCGGTTGGTGGATGAATTTCAGTGGGATTGACAGACTGATATATAACAGTAACTTCTGGCTCAGTGAGGAAAGCAACGGGAAACTACCTCACTCCTCGATTCCCTAGTATGCCTCTTCATTGATGCCAAGGCCATCTATGACAGCTGATAGCGGAGCTGTTGAGGATCAAGCCAGCCTTCGGACTGAATACCCAACATACATATGCTACCTAGCGAGCTGGCTGTGAGGTTAGGATCGCTTAGCTATGAGGTTTTATTCGGGAGATGGTAAGTTCGAATCACACCATTGGCAGTCCTCGAGATGGTCTTCCATGGTCAACCGTTTTCACACAATGCTAATTCTGTAGCTGTATCTTACATAAGGCCATAGCCACTACCTCTCCAAACCTACTCCTGTCCCATCCTTGTGTCATCAAAAACCTTCGATGTTTTAGTGCGACGTTAAACCACTAGAAAAAAAAAACACAGTTAAAGCAACAGCTGGGCGTCGTAAGTAATGTGACGTCATATAACAGTAATCTGTCAAACTTCCTTTACTCTTTACGGGAGGTACCGCATCTTTTAGGGTGGAGTGTCCCATCACATCTTCAAGGTTACCCACAATGCTAATACACACTGGGACAATAAGAGGTCGGCCTTGATTTGCTGCAAAGATGCGCCTGTACGTCTCCTCCTGCAGTTCCGGGAAATAGCAACTTTTTTGCAGTCATATCACTGGCAGCATACTTCACATAACGGCCAACTGAAACGTCAATCAGCATATTTTGATTTAATTATTTAATATACATAGTTAGCCATAAAACGTTTCCTTAAAAAACCCTATGAAATATAAAACCAAACGTTCAAAAAATCGTCTCACTTGTTGGATTTTTATTTGATGCTATTTGTGCTGCCTACGTGTCAATTTCAATGTTCCATTTTGTTCAATCAACTGACAGAGAAAACAGATGTCTGTTGTGCTGAGTTTCAGTTAATTTTGTCAAGTGAACACCAAATATATCTCCAGAGATTTTTTTACATGCTGGCATCACACGACATGGAGTGCCGAATGAACTTTTTACCGCCCTTCAAAAATCTGACTACTTCTATCGGGTTTGAACCTGCATTCTTGGAATCCAGACGCTGACACAATACCACAGTTTCAAAGAGATTCATACAGGTATCTTCCAAACACGCCACACTGAAGTCTGAAGTAGCTCCGAAAATATGTCTCATCCTTCATAACGATCTAATGAACCATCAACATTAAACTTTCTGCAACGATTTTCAAATGAAATAATACATTTTAGAAGTATTTATTATTTAATTATACGCGAAACTACGTCGTTCACAGCATTTACAATTACATGCAATGGTTTCTTAAGAAATTCAGTTTAGCTGGTTGAGAAGGAAGGAAGGAAGGGAGGAAGGAAGGAAGGAAGGAAGGAAGGAAGGAAGGAAGGAAGGAAGGAAGACGCCTAAGACGATTGAACTTTATGTTGGGAATATGAAATTGGAGCAGGTAGACAACTTATTTAGGATGTGTATTCTCCCAGGAGGGTAGGGTAGTGGGAGAAACATGAAGAAAAATATTTGCACTAGTCGTAGTTGGGATCAACGACATTTTGTAAGAAGGGAGTTCAACAATTTTTATATTAAAATATTTTCAGGCCATCTTCTGCGGTATGGGAGTTAACGCTGGATGATCTCAGGATACTTTATTTATAAGCTAGGTCAGCAAACGTGATTACTTGTGCAAATAGGAGGGGATGATTAGCTGACTTCTTCTTCTTCTTGTCCTTTTCTCAATTTACCGGGGTCGGTTCTTCACAGAACGTGGTCATTTCTAATGTTTCTTTATCTGTTCATTGTGAGTTAATCATTTTGCGTGACAGTAAATCTACCGACACGAGATTAACGTATTTGAGCACCTTCAGATACCACCGGACTAAGCCAGGATCAAACCTGCCAACAAAATAAATTAAACTCGATAACTGTTGGTCAAGATATTTGGTCATGGAGTGTAGGCCTAACCCAAGCTCAGCCCCATGGTTAACATCAGCATTCTGATATTCGGTTCAGGGGGCCCTCGGTTCAATTCCCGGCCTTGTAGAGGATTTTAACTACGAAGCTTAATTCCTCCGGTTTGGAGATAAGGTGTTTGTATTCGTCTAAATGCGCTATCTTCATTTACACACAGCATAACATACCAGACTACTACCACAGTAAATACATCTCTCCACATAGGACTGGCATCAGGAAGGGCCTTCGGCCGTAAAACTCGGTCAAATCCACATCAAGAATCAACCCCAATAAATTGAGATCAGGTCAAGAAGAAGATTAAGAATAAGAAGAGGTGCAGTGTATATATTTTTAAATTTGCTTTACGTCGCACCGACACAGGTAGGACTTACGGCGACGATGGGGCAGGAAAGGGCTAGGAGTAGGAAGGAATTGACCGTGGCCTTGATTAAGATATATCCCAAGTATTTTCCTGGTGAAAAATGGTAAATCACGGAAAAAAACATCTTCAGGTCTGCTGACCGTGCGGTTCGAATCCACTATCTCCCGAGTGCCAGCTGATAGTTAAGTGAAACAAACCGTCACTCGCTCGGTATATAATACAAAGTAAATTATACCCTTTGAATGATGTCCTAGTGGTGTTTACACTGGCTTTACAACAAGATATCCGCTTTTCGAATTCCTACCAATGTATGTCTCTGCGGTTGGGTTTCCAGGACTTGAGATTCTGTGGCCATGATTCCGATATCAACATTCACGTAAAGCCGCAAGCTTGCTCTTCTTTCTTAGATTCTTTGCACTACCCAATTTATGGAAGTACTTCAGGCAGAGGTCTGCTCCTTAGTCATCGAGCCTTCGTAGAACCTATTGCCTTCACCCTTTCATAGCTGCCAATATTTTGTCGGTCGTATGTTAATTCAGCTTTCCGATGAAATGAGAATGCACCTCACGGTGTCGTCTGAGATCTATGTTGACGGCCTCCCTTGGTGATCAGCATCAGTCATGTCCGTGCAACAGCGTTCAGGCTGATGGCACCACTGGTTGTGATGTAAGACCTGCCCCGTACAGCGCGTGATTTGATGACGAATGTGCATAAAGTAAAGACTGAAATCGTAGAGTTCGTCTAGCCTTGAACTTGGAGAGACAGTCCAACTGACACGCTTTGGTGAATGTTTGCTCCTCTGAATATATGATCACCATGGCAACGAAACCGACTTACCAGGGAGTTGTGAACATGAACTCCATTCTTGACAGAAGTGTTCCATAATGTAGTAACTCAGCTTGATACTGTAACTGTACTTAGGCCTATGTATTATTAGTAAGTGGCTGTCCGGGTAAGCGAAGTGCGGACTAATCGGATCCGGATTAATAATTTTCTGCTATACCTACAAAATGTTCAGTATGCATTATGTAATGTTTTATTTGGTTATTGTGGCGCTGTCTGGCTGAGTTGTGAATTCGGTTCCCCATCAAGAAGTCGTAAAATTTAAGAAGCGAGATTTTCACTTCCGCAGGTGTATATATTTCCTGGAGGTTCACTCATTTTTCACAAGAATTAAGTACCAGGTTAATTCCTGGGGGCAAGGACGGTCGGGCGTAGAGCTAACCACTCTACCCTATCAAGCGCCGATGTTACGTATAGTGTAAGTCTTTACTTTCCACCCCTCCAAGGGCCGTCATGGCCTACACGGATTTTGTGTTTTAGACTATTGTAATTAAGACTTACCGTACGTTTTATTTATAGATATATCCACATAACATAGGCCCAAGGAGGAAGTGATCGTGACCTTAATTAAGGTGCAGCCTAGAAGTGAAAATTGTAATTCATGCAAATCCATTTTCACGCCTGTCAAATGTATGGTTCGAACCCACCGTTTCAGGAATGCAACCTAACAGCTACACTACTCGAACCGTGCATCCAACTCGCTCAGTCAGTAAGAGTATAGAGCTGGCGTGTGGGTCAGTACTGCAGTGTCCGATTAATGATCTCACGTTATCGGTTTCGAACCCTGTCGAAGTGGCTGATCTTCGAAGAATGGACAAAAAAAAAGTTTGATGCTCCACGCCATTGCTGTTGACATACTAAGGATCTCTGGTGGCACAGTCTGAGTTACGACAAAATTGATTTAGCCATAGGAACCGTCCGTAAGGGTTTAGCTTTCGTTGCTAGGCAGGCCTCAAACATCTTATAAGTGTGTCCCACTCCCAGCGGGGACGGGAGACAACATGCGTGTTCCGAGCGGTATATTCATAACCTCCCACGTATTATTTTACCGATACTATTACATTCATTGCTTATTTATGCACCCAATAGCCCAATAATCCCGAAAAATCTCTCCTGAAATGGCCTACATATATCTCTACATGACTACATAAAATATTCTATGTTCAAGGGTGAATTTAACTGGTATTTCAACGGTGTAATAATATAATTAATTCTGTTGTAATTCAGCCACACGTGCTCTTGAACAAACGTATCATTTCACGGCTTCCCACGACAAGCACACTCGAGTAACTGACCGCCTCGTGGCTATGCAGTGAGACAGCATGAGGTTCTGAATACACCTCTCGGTGTTTGCATGTGCAGATCGACTGCAGGCCCCGATGGGAGCTGGACACTGTTGCATCACTTCAGGACTTGTGAAACTCGCTAGCTAGAACATTATTACTCTCTAATGAGAGAAAATATGAGGTCGGCACTTATAGGGATTAAGCTCAGTTGTACGGCTGGGTGACCTTCCCGACGTCAACTCTATGTAGAGGAAGAGGGTATATTAATTAATGCGAGTTTCCGTGGTGACGTGATGTCGTGCGGTGCAGGTCTTTCTGGTCAGTGTGTCTTTCTGTGTGATTATAATCATAAGGTAAGGAAAGCGTGTCGGCACATAGCCAATTCTTGTCAAAAAATACCAAGGGATCTCCTCACTGGCCACTCGTGAAATTTCGTATATAGGAGAGTCGAGTTACAGTTCGAATACAGACATGGATATAATAGAAGTCTAAAATACTCACGAATATTTACACATGCACATCACATTACATTATCATTATAGACTGTTATGCCTTTCAGCGTTCAGTCTGCAAGCCTCTGCGAATTTACTAAACGTCGCCACAATCCTCTACTTCTCTTACCCCCCATAACAGAGTCCATTATTCTCCTAGGTAACCTATCCTCCTCCATTCGCCTCACATGACCCCACCACCGAAGCCGGTTTATGCGTACAGCTTCATCCATCGAGTTCATTCCTAAATTAGCCTTTATCTCCTCATTCCGAGTTCCCTCCTGCCATTGTTCCCACCTGTTTGTACCAGCAATCATTCTTGCTACTTTCATGTCTGTTACTTCTAACTTATGAATAAGACATCCTGAGTCCACCCAGCTTTCGCTCCCATAAAGCAAAGTTGGTCTGAAAACAGACCGATGTAAAGATAGTTTCGTCTGGGAGCTGACTTCCTTCTTACAGAATACTGCTGATCGCCACTGCGAGCTCACTGCATTAGCTTTACTACACCTTGATTCAATCTCACTTACTATATTACCATCCTGGGAAAACACACAACCTAAATACTTGAAATTATCGACCTGCTCTAGCTTTGTATCACCAATCTGACATTCAATTCTGTTGGATTTCTTACCTACTGACATCAATTTAGTCTTCGAGAGGCTAATTTTCATGCCATACTCATTGCACCTATTTTTAAGTTCCAAGATGTTAGACTGCAGGCTTTCGGCACAATCTGCCATTAAGACCAAGTCGTCAGCATAGGCCAGGCTGTTTACTACATTTCCACCTAACTGAATCCCTGCCTGCCATTTTATACCTTTCAGCATATGATCCATGTAAATTACAAACAGCAAATGTGAAAGATTACAGCCTTGTCTAACTCCTGTAAGTACCTGAACCAAGAACTCATTCTACCATCAATTCTCACTGAAGCCCAATTGTCAACATAAATGCCTGTGGTTGATTTTAATAATCTACCTTTAATTCCATAGTCCCCCAGTATAGCGAACATCATTTCCCTCGGTACCCTGTCATATGCTTTCTCTAGATCTACGAAACATAAACACAACTGCCTATTCCTCTCGTAGCATTTTTCAATTACCTGGCGCATACTGAAAATCTGATCCTGACAGCCTCTCTGTGGTCTGAAACCACACTGGTTTTCATCCAACTTCCTCTCAACGACTGATCGCACCCTCCCTTCCAAGATGCCTGTGAATACTTTGCCTGGTATACTAATCAATGAGATACCTCGATAGTTGTTGCAATCCTTCCTGTTCCCTTGCTTATAGATAGGTGCAATTACTGCTTTTGTCCAATCTCAAGGTACCTTACCAACACTCCACGCTAATTTGACTACTCTATGAAGCCATTTCATCCCTGCCTTCCCACTATACTTCACCATTTCAGGTTTAATTTCATCTATTCCTGTTGCCTTATGACAATGGAGTTTATGTACTATCCTTTCCACTTCCTCAAGCATAATTTCACCAACATCATTTTCCTCCTCCCCACGAGCTTGACTGTTTGCAACACCACCATGATGATTTCCTTTTACATTGAGAAGATGTTCAAAATATTCCCTCCACCTCTCCAGTGATTCCCTGGGATCTGTTATGAGTTCACATGAATTATTCAAAACACTGTTCATTTCCTTTTTCCCTCCCTTCCTAAGATTCTTTGTTACTGTCCAGAAAGGTTTCCCTGCTGCTTGACCTAGCCTTTCCAGGTTATTACCAAAATCTTCCCATGACTTCTTTTTGGATTCAACAACTATTTGTTTCGCTCTGTTTCTTTCATCTACGTACAAATCCCTGTCTGCCTCGGCCCTTGTTTGGAGCCATTTCTGAAAAGCCTTCTTTTTACGTTTACAGGCTGCTGTCACTTCATCATTCCACCAAGATGTTCGCCTTTTCCCATCTTTACACACAGTTGTTCCTAGGCATTCCCTTGCTGTTTCTACTACAGCATCCCTGTATGCCACCCATTCACTTTCTATATCCTGAACCTGCTTACTGTCTACTGTTCGAAACTTCTCGCTAATCATATCCATGTACTTCTGTCTAATTTCCTCGTCCTGGAGATTTTCTACCCGTATTCGTTTGCAGACAGATTTCACTTTCTCTACCCTAGGCCTAGAGATACCTAGTTCACTACAGATGGTCTGTATCATCGAAAAATCCCCGAAAAACTCGTACATTCCTAAAAGATTTCCTGAATTCAAAGTCTGTTAAGATATAGTCTATTCCCCTAGCCTCCCATGTATAGACAGATTTCACTTTCTCTACCCTAGGCCTAGAGATACCTAGTTCACTACAGATGGTCTGTATCATCGAAAAATCCCCGAAAAACTCGTACATTCCTAAAAGATTTCCTGAATTCAAAGTCTGTTAAGATATAGTCTATTATGGATCTGGTACCCCTAGCCTCCCATGTATAGCCTTATGCTTGAAGAATGTATTCGTAACAGCTAAGCCCATACTAGCACAGAAGTCCAGCAAACGCTTCCCATTCCCATTCGCTTCCATATCTTCCCCACATTTACCAATCACCCTTTCGTATCCTTCAGTTCTATTCCCAACTCTCGCATTGAAATCGCCCATTAGCACTATTCTATCCTTGCTGTTGACCCTGACCACGATGTCACTCAATGCTTCATAAAACTTGTCAACTTCATCCTCATATGCACCCTCACATGGTGAATACACGGACACAATTCTTGTCCTAATTCCTCCCTCTGAGAAATCTACCCACATCATTCGCTCACGTACGTGCCTAACAGAAACTATGTTGCGTGCAATGGTATTCCTGATAAAGAGCCCTACCCCAGACTCTGCCCTTCCCTTTCTAACACCCGTCAAGTACACTTTATAATTTCCTATCTCTTCCTCCTTATCTCCCCTTACCCGAATATCACTTACTCCTAGCACATCCAGATGCATCCTCTTTGCTGACTCAGCAAGTTCTACCTTCTTTCTTCCATAAGCCCCATTAATATTGATAGCTCCCCATCGAATTCCATTTCGTTCGCCAAGTTGTTTCCAAGGAGTCCCTCGCCTGTCAAATGGGAGTGGGACTCCATTACTCCCATAGGTCCGAGGCTTGCTTAGAGTGTTCTGAGCTCGGTGAATTCATGAAGCAGGATGCTGCCCTACTTGCACATAGTCCAAGTGAGGATCTCTCCTCTAATGGGTTATGGACCAGCATAAACAATAAATGACAATATGCCAAAACACAACTAGGTTTATGTATGTTGTATGTTGGGTATTCAGCCCGAAGGCTGGTTTGATCCTCCACAGCTCCACCAACAACTGTCATAGATAGCCTAGGAGTCACTGAAAAAGCATAGTAGGAGTGAGGTACTTTCCCGTTACTTTCCTCACTGAGACAGAAAATGCTATTACATATCAGTCTACGAAGCCTACTGAAATGCATGTACCAACCGACCAAATGAGCAATAATTTCCCACCATTCATAAAAGGGACTGACTGCGTAAGGAATTGCATTACTAGCATCGCTTATACCTCGGTCACTTGCATATTGTCAAAGCCATGAGACTTAGACAGGACAAGGAAAGTAACAAATTTATTCTAACCCATACCAGAAGACATAGCTGCACTGTAAACACTACATCTCGCCAGCAAAGGCATAATGAGGGTTAAATTATTATTAATTCTTATGTCAGATCCACCCTTCTTTCTTCAGCTGTAGCAAATCATAGGTTGCGTATGTTTCATCTTTATCGTCACTGTTTTTCTCAGGAATGTATTTTATTTAATGTAGAGAAACACCTTTCTCTTACCACAGTAGTCATTGGTATGGTTGTAGCATAGCAAGTATGGTTGTAGTATTATTTTCAACAATAGCTCATGCCGACAGAGTGAACTGCGTAGCTTTCTTTCTTTTCTTCCAGAGTTACCTGCTACCCTTCTCGGTCACTGTTTGCTTGTGACCGAAGTTCTCTCATTACAGCAGGCCTCTTCCCCAAGAAACATAGCCAGCAGCAACGTTTGGAGACCATGTACTCTACGGTCACACGGAGGTTGTGACCGGGAACTGAGATATACGATTTTACGCTCTATCCTGAAGCCAGATTTCGCAGTTTAGAAGTAATAGCCATCTTCCTTATGAGTTTAAAACTTGTATCGTACTGTGCATAATGTACTGAGAAGTAAAAATTAAATTATTAACGTTCATTGGGAGGGCACGCGATCCTATGACCTTATGCGCCAGCCGCCACTGGATCTGTTCAAGGCTTAACGTCACCATCCGACGGACAAATCGCCATTAACAGTGTCATACACCCTCACTCCAAATGAAGCGAAGAGGTTTGGAATTGAAGCCAGGTTTTCAACACGAAATTTAATAATTAGAAATTGTGGCCTATTCTACCATTTTTCCTACTCTGATGGCCAACAGTCTCCTGGCGCCTTTTTTTTCCACCAACGGACTTGGACCATCTATCCACGGTTTCATAGCCACGAGGTGGGATTTCTGTAGTGGTGATTTGTTGTATGTAAATAAAGATGACTATTAAGACGATTACGAACACCCAGCCCTCTGGTGAGAGGAATTAACGAAAGAGGCTAAAATGCAGTGCTCTGCCGGTAATCGAACCCGAAGCTCCAAGGCCAATACGCTGACTGTTCAGGCAAGGAGTCGGACTGGGACTCGTTAGGTATTAATGTACTTGCAGGTTGTCAACCTTTACTAGAGATGATGTGTGTTTCACACCAGCCTCATACTCGATGGCGATCTTGTCCAGTGATATGGTCAGCGATGGGTGACGTGGAGAATGGCTAATGAATACCAAGGTCTCTCCCTCACTCATTCGCTCACTCAGATGCTGCTACTTCAAGGTGATCTCCGTGTCGCATCGCATCTCAGTACAGCAACGGGCAAGAACAGGTGCCACGTTCTGGAGAGATGCCGGTACCAGTAAGGCGTTCACTTCGTCGAAGAGAACGAACATGCCAGGAGGTTGAAATATCGGTAATATTCAGTATGCAAAAGGAGTTCATTCACTTTTGATTGACATGAGATTTTTTACAATTTGTCTTATGTCACACCGACACAGACAGGTCTTATGGCGACGATGGGATAGGGAAGGCCTACGAGTAGGAAGGAAGCGGCCGTGGTTTTAATTAAGGTACAGCCCCAGCATTTGCCTGATGTGAAAATGGGAAATCATGGAAAACCATCTTCAGTGCTGTCGACAGTAGGGCTCGAACCCAATATCTCCCGGATGCAAGCTCACAGCTGCGGGCCCCTAACCGCACGGCCAACTCGTCAGGTGATCGACATTGTCGTTTTAACTTGGCAACCATCCTCCATGTAACACTACTCAGAGAGAGAAAAATGGGACGGATCCGATACTTCGAAAAATTGAAGGTTTCGGAAAAAGAACGACAACCGCCACGAAGAGCATGAAAATGAAAGGCTTCCTAGGCCTCCATACGTCATACCGTCAGGGTCGGAAAAAACAAAAGCCTACCAAGGGAAGTCGTATATGATGGATGAAACTGAGGAACCTGGCACAAGTAAGTGGATTCAATGCCAGGACCCGTGGTCACCAACCCACGCTCCTGAGGCCCCATTTCACGACAGGCAGGGTTTCCGCGGTGTTACTCTATTGCCCCAACCACAGGGGAAGTTTGACATCAGTCATTAAGAAAAGGATGAAAAAGACACTGAAAACATACAATACATGTCGTAGGAAGGCATTTATACTTTAGAATGCAACGTTACACCGAGTAGAGTGGCTTCGCCTGAACAGCTCTGCATTTGTTTGACGATGGGCTGGTCCCTCCACCGGCTGTCCTGAGAGTGCTTTTCCGTGGTTTCCCATTCTCCTCACTTAGGAAAATGACCGAACAGTTCCTTTTATAGGACACGGCCTCACCTTCATCTCACCTAAAATCATCGCTACATATATCTTGGCCTGAAAGGAGCCGTCACCCTCTAAGAGGCCCGCCGTAAGGAATGAAAACTTAATAAAATAATAAAAACCAACTAAAATAGTAGATTCACTTTTAAATTCTGTTTATCATTTGTAGTCCATAACAAGAAGGCGTTTATTTAAATTGTCAGCTCTGACATAAATCATCTGTAAGATACTGTAACAGTATAGTTTTCAGAACGGGAAAGGAACGCTCAATGTCCACTGAAGTAAGTGGAACATTCCGAAAAGAAGCAAAGACCAATGAGTCTACGTTCACAGAATCTGCAATTTCGCCACTAAGAATCTTGCCTACACTCTTTCTTTGTTCTGGATTTGAATTGACAACCATTACTCACTGCATTTCCCAAGACTGGTAATAATTCCAGGTAACTTTGCATAACGATCAACGATGAAGGCGGGGTCATTTTGAATTTCCGCTTCACTGGATCTTTCTGTCATCACGCAGAGAAACAGCTATATATTCAGAAAATAAATTCATGATTTCGCTTACTACTTTAAAGTTTGTTGCATGAGACAAAACAGCAGTAATCCTCATTCCTTATATCTTTAGGATTGTTTGTAGAGGTATGGAGAAATCAAGTGCGAGCTCTTTGAATTTCTGGACATGGGACGGAACGTTAAGGAAAGTCTTCTTGGTACTGGAGATAAATCAATCAACTTTGGAAATGGAGTTGCGCCTCTCCTCATTAGCTCATTGAAAACCATACAGATGATATGGCACATTTCTAAAAATAAAAATAAATAAAAAAATTGAAATTTGTAGCAGCTTTCTTCATATGATGCACCGTCCATGACAAATAGAACATCATGATACCGAATTCCCTCCGGCCACATCATATTCAGGGCTTTCGTTAATAACTGAGCAATTGTTACAATATTGGAGATTTTCAGTTCTTCAGAAGTTAGAAGAAAAGGGATACACCCAACTACGTTTTCTGGATAAAGGCCAACACTATCCATTATCTCATCGATGGAAATTCATAGTTTCCTTCCCCGAACCACACGCCTTCCAACATATTTTCTAATAGGTAAACCCCTTGACTTTCACCGATTCTGATTTTTATAACTGGTTTTGAATTTCTATTTCCAGTTATTAAAGGAAAGTTTTGAACTACATCCAGTAGTGAGGTAAGCCGAAAGTAGCTTTTGGTAAAATGTAAGACAGCAACTACGTTTAAATGTTATCTCAGCTCGATTTCATTTGAACAAAATAATAATTAATGTATATTAACTTCGAGGTCTGCTCAGCCTACGTGACTAAAATTGAGGAGCTATCTGACAGTGAGATGGCGGCTCCGGTCTTGAAAGCCAAGAATAACGGCCGAGAGGATCCGTCGTGCTTACCACACGACACCTCGTAATCTGCAGACCTTCGGGCTGAGCAGCGATCGCTTGGTAGGCCATGGCCCTTCGGGGCTGATGTGCCATGGGGTTTATATATTAACTTACCTGTAAAATGGACATTTCGACTGCTGCAAGTATTAACATCGTAACAAGTATGAACATCGTACTTTTCCCCTGTACAAACATCTCAACCACATTTACAATTTTAATTGTGCTATCATTCTCCCAGGGGACGACGTTAAGATCTATTATTGCTGCTAAGTTTGGGGTGCAGGAGATACGATTTTCATTAAGGGGAAAAATACTGAAGTAACTGCTTTGGTGATGATCGTAACTCATTTTGGCTTTACGATATTAATACTCGGAGCCGTTGATTTAATGTGTTATGGTGCTTCATGGTAATGTAGCTGTAGAACTCAATGTTCGATGAACAGTTTATTATCACACCACGGACGTACTATGAACGCATTTTCATCACAGTTCGAGTATCTACACAGCAGATTCCTAATACGTGGAGATTAATGTCTTGAAAAATTTAAAATCGAAGCAATGTGAATAAAAACCTCTTGATTGTCAGACACAGCGAAGCATTGGCTGATATTTGAATGAAAAAACTGATTATAAATAAGAGCGTGGATTTTCACTACGAAAATTTTGTCATAAAGTTTTCGGTCAAATTTTTGTCTGATTTCAAGTTTAAAAGCTTGATGCAATCTGCAGTGGTGTCCTGCTATTGCTATTTGGGCATGTCTCTCCAGCGATGTCCATCAACTTCTCGATGGTCAGCACTATGATATTCGGTGCAGCACGTGAGACATGGTCATACCACTGGAGACGATTCTCCAACATTTTCTCATCAATTGGGACGATGCGAATTTTCCGTCTGATGATAGCATTCGGAACGTAGTCAAGGAGTCAGATGCCCACTGACCACCGCAATATACGCATCTCCATGACGTATAATTGATGATTTTTGTTTAGGTAAATGCACTCAGATTCATAGAGGACTGCTTGACGAACTGCCGTCCGGTATGTTTTTGATTCCAGATGTATCGGCATCCGCCTATCACAAAAGACTCCAGTTACCTCCAGCACTGCCATTCAGCGTGCACCTTCGCCCTCTCTTCCTCTCTGATATTGCTATCACCATGTAGACTTAACTTCAAGGCTCAGTCTTCAGTAGATACCCGCCATCTTTGATGTTACTGTCACTTTGGATTGTCACCAAGTACATTGTATTC
Organism: Anabrus simplex; assembly: GCF_040414725.1. Lineage (NCBI taxonomy): Eukaryota > Metazoa > Arthropoda > Insecta > Orthoptera > Tettigoniidae > Anabrus > Anabrus simplex. The sequence goes on from NC_090265.1 coordinate 1,578,590,959, forward strand.
AAGATAGTAAGGCCTAGAACAAATTTACTAAATCTGTCATTTGAAGCTTCGACCTGATGCTGCAGATCATCTGGGTAGGGGCTGGCAAGCTTGACGACATCAGCATAAAGCAAGTTCCAAAGAGTTCCACGCTGTAAATCTCGAATGATCATATCCATAATACATATGAAAAGCAATGGTCACAATGAGGAACCTTGGTGGACAATAACCTTAATGAGAATGCTGCCCAATACGCCAGTAGCACGCTTCACTTGATTGCTGGTGTTTATATGGGGTACCTCAACCCAAATAACGAGCTGATCTGGTACTCCATGATCCCCCAAATACATCAAATTGGTTAGTGAAGGATGCGATTGAAGGCCTTTTTCAAGAATTGCCATCTGCAGAGGTTTTCTTTTCTCCCAGTGTCTTTTCAGTGAGTTGTTGGGCAAATACGATCGTATCCATCGTTCCACATCCTTTAGCAAAGCCACACTGATACTGTACTTGCTCAGCTGTATAATGCCATGCAAATGCTTGTCGAGAACCCTTTCGAAGACTTTCATTGTGTGTGACAGAAGGCGGATAACGGAAATTCCAATAATGGTGTAAGTTGCTATTCTCTGCAAAAACTAAATTCGCGATAGCGTCCTACTAGCCCGACTTCAACTTCGTATGTATTCCATGCAGTAGGGCGCTCCGTCGCTGTCATCAAGAGAGAATGTCTTATAAACGGTCCCCGACGGTTTCCTGACATTTGGCAAAAGGTAATAAACTTTGCGGATGGCTATACTGAAGGAATGTAATGCAATTGTACTAGTTAGTTCATCAACACAGCCTCTGCTTTACTTACAACCCTCGTATATTAGCTTTGCACAATAACGTACATTTCATTGTTATTATTCTATTATTCGTTCGTAATCTGTTTACCCTCCAGGGTCGGTTTTTCCCTCAGACTCAGCGAGGGATCCCACCTCTACCGCCTCAACGTCAGTGTCCTGGAGCTTCAGACTCTGGGTCTTGGGATACACCTGGGGAGGATGACCAGTACCTCGCCCAGGCGGCCTCACCTGCTATGCTGAACAGGAGCCTTGTGGGGGGATGGGAAGGTTGGAAGTGACAGGCAAGGAAGAGGGAAGGAAGCGGCCGTGGCCTTAAGTTACGTACCATCCCCGCATTTGCCTGGAGGAGAAGTGGGAAACCACGGGAAACTACTTCCAGGATGGCTGAGGAGTGAATCGAACCCCCCTCTACTCAATTGACCTCCCGAGGCTGAGTGAACGCCGTTCCAGCTCTCGTACCACTTTTCACATTTCGTGACAGAGCCGTGAATCGAACCCGGGCCTCTGGGGGTGGCAGCTAATCACACTAACCACTACACCATAGAGGCGGTCTATTCTAGTATTATTATGATTATTATTATTACGTGTGTAAAATGCCAATAGAAAATTCAAGTGATAAAATGATGGAGTATAATAGACTAGCACATAACTTATTAAATGGAGGAGAGATGATAAATACAGAAACAATGTATACACAGTTGAAAGTTAAGAGAGGCCGGGGAAGACCTAAATTATAATGGATAGGTGAGGAAAAACAACTAGATATGGACTGGAACATAATGGTGAAAATATATTTTTTTAGTCCACCTCTGTGGTGTAGTGGTTAGTGTGATTAGCCGCCACCCCCGGAGGTCCGGGTTCGATTCCCGGCTCTGCCACGAAAATTTGAAAAGTGGTACGAGGGCTGGAACGGGGTCCACTCAGCCTCGGGAGGTCAACTGAGTAGAGGTGGGTTCGATTCCCACCTCAGCCATCCTCGAAGTGGTTTTCCGTGGTTTCCCACTTCTCCTCCAGGCGAATGCCGGGATGGTACCTAACTTAAGGCCACGGCCGCTTCCTTCCCTCTTCCTTGTCTATCCCTTCCAATCTTCCCATCCCTCCACAAGGCCCCTGTTCAGCATAGCAGGTGAGGCCGCCTGTTCGAGGTACTGGTCATTCTCCCCAGTTGTATCTCCCGACCAAGAGTCTGAAGCTCCAGGACACTGCCCTTGAGGCGGTAGAGGTGGGATCCCTCGCTGAGTCCGAGGGAAAAACCGAACCTGGAGGGTAAACAGATGATGATGATGACATAATGGTGAAAATATTTTTTACGAACCATTATTGTGCATCTGTAGACTGTATACAATATTAAGTACAGCACAAGGCTGCCCAGGAACGACGTCACTATGTATTGTTTTAAGACAGGACCCCCTACGGTCAAGAAATCCAATTAACATTTAATTCTTCTTCTTGTAGATTTAGTAGGCGGCCCCATGGTGTAAGGGTAGCGTGCTTGCCTCTTACTCGGAGACCCCTGGTTCGATTCCCGGCCAGGTCAGGGAATTTTTCCTGGACCTGATTGCTGGTTCGAGGTCCACTCAGCCTACGTGATTAGAATTGAGGAGCTATCTGAGCGGCCCCGGTCTAGAAAGCCAAGAATAACGGCCGAGAGGATTCGTCGTGCTGACTACACGACACCTCGTAATCTGCAGGCCTTCGGGCTGAGCAGCGGTCACCTGGTAGGCCAAGGCCCTTCAAGGGCTGTAGTGCCATGGGGTTTGGTTTGGTTTTGTAGATTTAGTACGTTTTTATCTAAAATGTGGAAAGAAGGTTTGGCTGCTCTTCAACATTTATACATTTATGACCAGTTCCCATAAATGTTTACTTTTCAGAAATGGTTCCTCTGTTAAATCTAAGTGTTATTAAGATATTTAAATTAATTTTAAGCATTCTAAAATTGTTATTCAACTGTCATACTTTGATTTAATTTTTTACCAAAAGCGTCTACATACCAAACAATTGAAATACGAATATTCTTTGAAATAATAATTCATGAAATTGGGCAAAGAAGTGACAGTATACAACCATCATTGTGAAGATTTCATGTTTGTAATGCCTCCTAAAGAGCATATTTAAATACAAGCTATTAAATCGCTTATCAGGTTCGGTTTCTAAGAATTTTTCTGTTCTTAGATCACATGTTTAAGTGAATAAATGTGTAAATTATGTCTAAAAGTTAACGCAAGTCAAATGACATTCTGTTCCTATAATAATAATAATAATAATTTCGTGTGGCTATTTCTAGCCGAGTGCAGCCCTTGTAAGGCAGACCCTCCGATGAGGGTGGGCGCCATCTGCCATGTGTAGGTAACTGCGTGTTATTGTGGTGGAGGATAGTGTTATGTGTGATGTGTGAGTTGCAGGGATGTTGGGGTCAGCACAAACACCCAGCCCCAGGGCCATTGGAATTAACCAATTAAGGTTAAAATCCCCGACCCGGCCGGGAATCGAACCCGGGACCCTCTGAACCGAAGGCCAGTACGCTGACCATTCAGCCAACGAGTCGGACATTCTGTTCCTTTTTGCTCCAAACTTTCGATTCGAGTGATGCTAAACTTTTTATGCAAGTTTTATGCTGCAGTTGAATTCTAATTAGTACTACCATCTTCTAACCTCCTGCTGCTCGCCTCTACCACCTGAAGAACAATGAATGTAATTGGCCGTGCAGTCGGAGAGCTGGCCTTATAACCCTTGAGCCAATTTTATCGCTACCACGAGATCTCTCAGCCATGGGCTATGCAAAACCAGTTCGTGGTCTCACTTTAGATTCATGAGCGGAAAATTGATAGAGAATAAAGAATTCTAAGAAATCCTCACCTAATTTCCAGAACTGGCCACCATTAAAGAGAATATAATTATCTCTGCCAGTAATCTCTGCACTAACAAAGCACTAGGAGAGAAGGAAGAGAGACATCAAAATCTGATTCTTCGAAAAAATGTACACCAACCAGTAGTCTGCAACGAATATGAAATAAAAAGAAGCTTATGGAACTGATGTCTGAGGTACAACAGTCAAAACCAGATCACTGGCCTTTTTAATAATAATAATAATAATAATAATAATAATAATAATAATAATAATAATAATAATAATAATAACAATAATAATAATAATAATAATAATAATTCACGAAATTTGAGCTGCTAATCTAATACGGTAAAGTTGCAGTTAATTTAATCCGAGATATGTGGGTTCGATTCTTAGTCGAAAAATCACTAAAGTCAAAGAATAGATCTATATATTAGAGGCATGTGACTCAGGGGTTCACTCAGTTAGCAACAGAGATGAGTAATAGGTTAATTCCAGGAAGTAAGAAAAGCTGTACCGTACGGCATTGTATTTACACTGAAATTAGTGGAAGCCTGTCCGGCTCCATGGCTACATGGTTAGCGTGCTGGCCTTTGGTCACAGGGGTCCCGGGTGCGATTCCCGGCAGGGTCGGGAATTTTAACAATCATTGGTTAATTTCGCCGGCACGGGGGCCGGGTGTATGTGTCGTCTTCATCATCATTTCATCCTCATCATGACGCCCAGGTCGCCTACGGGAGTCAAATCACAAGGCCTGCACCTGGCGAGCCGAACATGTCTCCGGACACTTCCGGCAGTAAAAGCCATACACCATTTCAGTGGAAGCCTTTACCGTCCAGTCCTCTTGGGTCCCTCATGGTCTGTTATGGATATGGCTTTGCTTTTTAATATAAACTAGCAAATGTACCCGTACTTCGCTACGGCATTCTACATTGTATACGGAATTCTCCGTAAATTACTGCAAAGGCAGTGAGTAAGATTAATTAAATTGCATGTATCTTGGCGCTATCAGAGAAACAAAACAGGGAGGACACCGTACGTTGTGTCCGATGTAAGGTTGGCACTGGGGAAGTTTTGTTGATAATGGCAGGCCACATTTCCTACTCCCAATCACAATGGAGTTCCGAAGTTTCTACTACAACGGCAAGTTCACTTTGCACCTGTCATTCACGAAAGTTAGAGAGTTTTCATTGAAAATACAGGCCCCTTTCCCTAACGTCAGTCACAATCGAGCTGGACAGATTTGATTATAATCGAGAAATGGAGCGATATCTAACGTATCAACAATCCAGGCACTACAATAAGTCACAGGACTAAAGTTGCAGATCTCTCCAAACTGAACGGCGATTGTGCTCTCTCTTTTGTGATACGACTTAACGTTTAGCCACCAATTATACCGAAATGAAGGTCTTCAAATTCATTAAAATTGCATACATATTTATTAATATTAATATTAATCCAGGTTTCGGGATTAGCACTCGCATACATACGGAATAATTAAGAAAATAATACAGTTCAGAAGTTGAAATTAATAGAAAATAGGATAATAACTGAGGACAGTCGCATAAGGCAAATATGTTAATACCAAGTGGATGTATTTGAAAATAGAATGCCCTTCGATAAATTGTGATGGTATTACTGATATAAGAAGGCGCTAACAAAGGAGAAATTTAGGTGCAGGGATTCTTAGGTAAACAGATAGGAAGGTGACTTATAGTGTTATTACTTAAGCCTCAAGAGGTAAGGCAGAGGCAAGAAATTAAAGCGGAAAACAGAAGTAGAATAGAAATATAGTAAAAATTATAGCAAATGCCAGAAAACCCCGTACGGTGTGAAATAATACATTACACTCCTCGGTACTGTTCAAATAATAACAACGCCCCTTAGTGCTATTCGAGGACGGTTGTAAACTCCAACGGTATTCCACCAATATCCCGCAGAATGGTCGAATTGACGTCTCTCTTACATTCTATCTAACGAACAACCACGAGTTTACAGGAATGATGACGAAAATTGCAATACGTTACTTCCCTTCTGGCAAGAAGTTAGAGACGTTGCCATGGAAACCTGTAGGTTCTCTTCTTTGTACAATTTATTTTACGTCGCACTGACACAGATAGGTCTTATGGCGACGATGGGATAGGAAAAGCCTAGGAGTGTAAAGGAAGCGCCCGTGGCCTTAATTAAGGTACAGCCTCAGCATTCGCCTGGTGTGAAAATGGGAAAACACGGAATACCATCTTCAGGGCTGTCGATAGTACGTAGGGTCCGAACCCAGTTGCCACTAATCGAGTCTTGTTGACAATTTAGGTTCATAATGATTAAGTTTTTGCTAACCTTTGGAGCAAGTGTTTATGCTGGAATTTATATTAGTCAAAATTATGAGATACCAAGGGTGGATGAGCCAACAAAACTGTGGGAAAAGGTTCAAGAATTTTCTGAAAAGCATAAAAAGGATAAATAGAACTACTATGATAGTTTCCTCTTTTCCAGTGGTAGCTTGCACGGTAAATTATTGATGACAAACCATTGTATGACTTGTGCTCCAGCTGCCTTATATCATGTCAGCAGTGAGACATCAAACTCTGGGGACTTAGCATGTCTAATGTTCTTCAGCTGAGACTCCACTTCTAGCCAAGTTAGTTGGTGTTGTGCTCCATCACGTGCACTTAAATTGCAGTCTTCAGTGAAAAAAAAAGAAAAGAAAAACAACCCCACTATCTCCTGGATGAAAGCTCACAGCTGCGCGCCCCTAACCGCACGGCCAAGTTGCCCGGTACCTGTAGGTTCGTTGTCGGTCTGTCAGTCACTCAATGCAGATCATAGTAATTTTCTCCGTCATTTGAAGAGTAAGCGAAATTATGAACATAACAAAAGTTGTTATAATGAAGGGACGTTTCACATATAGTTCACGGATTTTACAAAGTCAATCGTATAAGAGAAAGTGGAAGAACATTTTTCTGGTTTTCGTCTATTCAGAGATGTTTAAATCATATGAATATCAAAACCTTCCCTGGGACGAGTATACTCTAAATATGAAGTTTGGTCGAGATCTATCCAGCCGTTTCCTCGTGATGGCGGAACAAACAGACAAACAGACACGAAAAATAAAAAAAAGAACACTGATACGGTCTTGAGTAGGCCTAAAACGGACAAATACCTGAAAAACTGGCAAATCGAAGGAAAATTACAAAGGAAATTACAACTTTATATAAATTTAAAGATAAGCACTTCTAAAAGAAGGTAACAATTGCCTGTAACAACATAAAACGCTCATTTATATCCGTTTAAGGAATTAATGACATACTTTATTAAAAGTAACATTAATATTCGAACGATTCATCCGAATGTGACTGATATTATTCAGTATAATGCTTTTGATACAATCTTCGCCTGTAGCTACAAGAAAATGTATTGACGTCAAGAATAATAATATATATATATGCTATCTATTTTACCCACGCTCTAGGGGTAGCGTGACTGCCTCTCATAGGGAGGCCTCGTGTTCGATTCCTGGCCAGGTCAAGGATTTTCACCCGGACCTGTGAGTTTGTTCGAGGTTCGCTTGGCCTGTCTGATTAGTACAATAGTGGAGCTACCTGATGGAGATGGGTGACCTCGGTCTAGAAAACCATGTATAACGGCTGGTGAGATTCGTCGCACTGTCCATCCGTCACCTCGTAATCTGCCGGCCTCAGGGCTGAGCAGCGATCGCTTGGTGGGGCTGTAAAACCACTGTGGAAACGGGGATACGTTTTACATCGCACTGACACTGGCAGGTCTTCTGGTGACGATGGGACAGGAAATGGCTAGGAGTGGGGAGGAAACGGCTGTGGCCTTAATAAAGGTACAGCTCCAGCATTTTCCTGTTGTGAAAGTGGGAAACCACGGAAAACCATCTCCAGGGCTGTCGACAGTGGGGTTCGAACCAATTATAGGAGAATTTTAACGCTGTAGACAGTGGAGTTCAAACCCGCTATTTCCCGAACGCAAGCTCACAGCTTCGTGACCCTGACGTCAACATATTCTAACTGGTGTTTATCTGGAGCTAGACACTGTGGACTCAGTGACTCAGACGTTAGAGTGTTAGCTTTATAAACCCAAGTTGGCGGGTTCGATTTCGGCTCAGCCCTGTGCTCAAATACACCAGCCTTGTGCGAGTAGATTTACCGGCACGGAAGAGAACTCTTGGGGAACAAATTTTAGCACCTCGGCGTCTCCGCCACAAACCTTACAAATTGTTTGTGGGACGTAAATCTAATAACATAGATCATTAGAAATTGTCGAATTTTTATAATAGCTCTGTAAATAGGAAAATTATTCCAAGAAGTCAGGAGTGAACGAGTTCTGTGAAACCCAGTTCTCTGTCATTATTCTTGCTTCAGGAAATATCCTGGAATAAGAGCACCGTGTGATGTGTCTGATTATCTGAGTACTGGTGTGCATAATTTCCTTAAAACACTTGGTTGGAAGTGACTCCAATACTGAGTGGTTTCGTGGCGTTCAGGTGGAGTTAAAGGGAAATCTAAAAAACTATGACCACGTTAGAGAGCTATTTAACTGATTTATCTTCTCAGTTGTGTTTGAATCCCATAAAGCAGCTTCACATACGTGATAGAGTCGAGATTCAAACCAGGACCAACTGGTCGGAAGCTCAAATGACGATCACTATCATTAATTTATATATGCCAATTATTTCTTTCTTTGATCAGATGCTCGATAGTGTAGTTCTTTGTCAATCTGTATTTGTTATACGTGTAGAAGTAGAGACCCCGGCCATAATAATATAGTCGCCTAAATTTATATCACTTTGTTATTCTATTCCACTTATAATCCATTGAGTAATATTAAGGACTGTTAGTGTGTAAAACAGACAAGTATGTTATAGGATTTCTTTCTTGAGACTTCGAGTATTAATCAAACGAATTATTACTTCTTTACTGAAATTTCATAATACTTAATCACAATTCTGTTGACATGATACTCCACCCAAATCCGACCTGTCGATTGAAGGGACGAGGAAGCTTGTCTTGCTCAAGACTGCTCATAGCATGACCTTTAAATGGAGGAGGAAAATTTATAATGTGGTCGTCATAATATGTAAAAGGTTCCTGCATGATCTTTCGATCGCACTCTTTCTAATGTTTTAATCTTTTCCTTAGGTGAATATAATCATGACAACATTTCGGGGTAACTGTAAACCTACTCTACCTTGTACACTGTTGAAGACCGTCATACTCTGCACGTTATACTGAATAATCGTGATGATAGTACAAACGAACTGGACATTCATTAAGAAGGGGGTCCAATTTCATGTTATGCATCCATAAGCAAGCTTGGACGACTCAAAATTGTTGAAATAAGTTTCCGTTATATCTCGTTTCACTCCTAGGAATGTACTTTGCTCAATTCTAAGTAAGCATAGACCACCTTAAACCGAAATAAAAATATTTTCTGTGACATAGAATCCTTCTCAAGTCTACGTGAGCTTGGATTTGTAATTCATAATTAATTCAGAAATCACGACCTTTCGATCAGTCTTACTTTGAATTGTAATTGTTGGTACGTGATTTCACATTCTGAAATCTCACCTGCATTGGCCAGCGTTCTAACCACTGTGACATTTACGGCAAGTTAGCTAAAGCATAGAATTGTTTACGCTCATGTTAGTCTATATTTAGTTTATTGATTAATATGTAAAATTTATTTCGCCAGGACCCTGAAATCTGTCTCTGGTAGAGATGGGTCTAGGGAATGCCTCCTCCGAAGAAAATTTAATTATAAATTATGGCCTGGAAGTTATTTACGTCAGATTTGCCCATCCATGCCCACATTCCCGCGCTAAGTTTACAGCGTTTCTGCTTACAATTATTGGGTTCTCTAAATGTGGCTTGAAAGCAATGTACTGGAGTGTTCTGCGACAAATTTGGTGATAATACACTCTCTGGAATAAACTCAAACGTCAGAGGCAACTCGTTTATGTCAGTCAGTCACTACTGATCTGCATTTACGGCAGTCGCCCAGGTGGCAGATGCTCTATTTGCTTTTTTTACCTAGACTTTTCTTAAATAATTGCACGGAATTTGAGAATTTATCGAACATCTCCCTTGGTAAATTATTCCAATCCCCAACTCCCCTTCCTATAAAAGGAATATTTGCCCCAATTTGTCTTCTTGAATTCCAACTTTATACTATGATCTTTCCTACTTTTAAAATCACCACTCGAACTTATTTGTCTACTAATGTCATTCCATGCCATCTTTCCACTGACAGCTCGGAACATATCACTTAGTCGAGCAGCTCGTCTCCTTTCTCCCAAGTCTTTCCAACCCAAACTGGCTCTCCAGAACAACTGTTGCTTAAAATATGTATAGCTCTTCTTATCTGTGCTATGCTCATTGTTCTTGAAGTACCTACTAGAAGTTGCCCCAGACGTAACACCCCCGCCAGACTTAAGTGCTCTACAAGGTAAAATATTTCGTCATTGTGGCTTTCAGTTCTCATAAGAAGTACGTCATTGAGTTCCCAAGTATAGCGCCAAACCCTGGTATTACACAGAAAACAGCACATAGAAAGCGAGCGTGCGGACCGTTGTTGGCTGTTGTGGATGACCACCAGAGAAAGTAGAGAACAAGAGGGCGTGGTGCCAAGTCGTTGAGGATCGCAGTTCGATGCCAGTGTGAGGTTTCTCCATCCGTAGACCGCATACTTTCTGTGTGATCGTTTCAACAGATTTCCACGTGCACAAGGCATGCATCCATTAAATTAAATGTGGAGTAAATTTCAAGCCGAAGATTTAATTTTGCTTGTTTCTTGTCTCATTTTCTTGATTTACTGAGTGTGAAACGTCAGATGAAGGGTAGAGTCCATACACTGAAACGGATATTAAGAAATCAAATTTAAATACATGTGCAAGCCATGCTATTAAATTCAAAATTTCAGTGACCTGCATGGTTTTAACATTGGCCAAGAACTACAGATGTTCCGAATCTCATATTTAATTACATTTATCTGTCATGTTTCTATTTCTTGTATTATCTATAATTATAAAAGGAAGTGTTTGTCTGTCTGTGCGCGATGCCCAGCAAAATCTACAGCACGCAGAGATCTGAAATTTTGAACATAGGTAGATGGAAAGGGGTGCGAATGCACCTCGAAGCCGGAATTTTAATTTTTGCTTTCGTTGGTGAGTTATGAACGAAAAACCATCGGAAAACGTGCATTGGGATATGACAATCCAACGTGCTGTCACCAAGATTAAATACATCGAGTCGCTGTCGCTAGGCAACGTACATAAAATAGGTAGAGAACACAATATTCAAGGAGCCATTTTACGTCCAGGGCGTAGGAAACCGTTTTTGGTCTTATATGGTGTGAGGGCATACGACACTGTTGATGCTCTGCAGTGAACACGGCTCTGAAACTGATGAATATTATTGAAGCCACCGCCATGACTGAGCATGCTGCGGACGAAGCGTATAACTGGGTAACATTGTCTTTGGAATCTCAGCAGGCAACCAGCAGTTAGTTCGAAGCAATATATGTGGGATTTTCTTGAACCGAACCGTAACATCACTGCTCTTTACATTCAACTTAATAGTACAAACACTGTATCAACAAAAACGTATAAACACAAGGTAGCTTATTGAACTAAAAATGTTTCCGTAATGTATTGGGAAGGAAATAGCTGTAGTTTCCACGGAAACAGTTCTTATTCTTTGAGTAATATTGTTATTTATATAGTATTTATTTTTCGACTATGAAGATTCTGAACTAATTAAATTTGCTTAGCCTTTCGTGGGACTTAATAATGTGTGATTATATGACAATTATACAATGAGAAATAGTAACATAAGAAAAATGACACTTAACAGTAAAATGAAAATAAATGCCGAATAGATTTACAGTAAATTCAGTTTCAATGAAAGTCCACAATGTTATGTATTTATTGATAATATTTACTGCATAGTGGCATATATTTGTTCAGAAATAAAAGAAATGTCTGAGAGACAAAATGAAGGAACCCTTGAAAGACTTCCTTCTCTGGGAACATTTTACGTCCGAAGTAAATAATAAATTTATTACTGCCGTGCGGTTCTGTTCACTATGCGGTCCGCACCCTGGCTTTATAAGGAGTACGATTTTCAACAACGCAATCCAATAATGTTATACGAAGTATTATACATACATTGAGTGCTTAGGGGCCTTCTCCATATCGGAAGTTACACTGCTGTTAGGAGAAGGACCATGTCAGCGAGGTGGTTTCATTTCTATAACCGAACTCCTTTGGTAGCAGGACTGCTGTATGCAACCAACGTCCTCGCAAGTTATGACCAAGATGGACGCAAAGTTGACTGACGATGGACATCATCAAGATCTTGAAGTCACCAACTGGCCATCAGAAGATTTTGGAGTCGCCAGTTTATCAGTAAGAAGATTTTGGAGTCGCTAGATGACCATCAGAAGATTTTGGAGTTGCCAACATATCATCAGAAGGTATTAGCCGATCATCAGATGATTTTGCAGTCGCCAGCCGATCATCAGAAGATTTTGGAGTCGCCAGCGGAACATCAGAGGATTTCGGAGTCGCCAGCGGAACATCAGAAGTTTTGGAGTCGCCAGCTGTCCATCAGAAGATTGTGAATTAAGTTAAGATGTGTGTTTTTGTGTGTGTGTGGGGGTCGGGGGAGTGGTTGTGTGTGTGTGTGTGTGTGGGTGGGTTTGTGGGTGTGGATGGGTTTGTGTGTGTTTGTGTGGGTATGGGTGTGTGTGTGTGTGCGTGTGTGTGGGTGGGTGTGTGGGTATGGGTGTGTGTGGGGGGTGTGTGTGTGGGTGTATGCTGGGGTTTACCGGTTGTAATGTACGAATGTCATTATGTAACAAATTTCATTTCATTATTGGGTAAGGGAGAATTTATTATTCGGTTAGAGTATCTGGCTGTTGTATGGGTGGTACTGAGTTCAATTACGAGCCCTTTACAGGGTTCTTCTCGGCTAAGGTGTTGCCTGCTGTGCAGGACTCACACAGCCCAGAATAAATAATTGAGGTACTGCTTGATACAATCGGTGCAGAGCTCCAGGGGCGAACAGTGTAGAAGGGTATATTTATTTGGGGCTGATGACCTAGATGTTAGGCCCCTTTAAACCATCATCATCATCATCATCATCATGAAGAATACCGGCGGAGGATAGCTGCAGTACAGCGGAGATCAGCTTTAAGAATTACAGAAGATGGCTTACGGCAGACGAATGGAACGATGGCAGCAAGGATGGCAGGAAGATCCACGAGGGAAATGGACTAAACGGCTGATACCACTGGGTAGCACGAGCACGCGTTACGCAGCTCTTGACAGGCCACGGACACTTTAGAAAATTTCTACACAGAACAGGCAGAGCGATCAATCCATTGTGTGTTTATTTTAATGATGCTGACGATATACTACTGCTGTACTAAACTATGAATTGTCACACAGATCTTAGAAGACTTAAACGAAACGAAATGTAATATTGTCAATTGTTTTTACATGCTTTACATTGTGACAATAACATTGATTTCATAACTTTAACAAAATGTATTTTTATTTTGTGCATAACAGATTTATGTGTAATTAATTCGTATAGAGAGGATCACATTTACAGTTTAAATAACGTGGTTTCTGACACATAATATAAATGCAAACTTTGAAACCTTGAATGAATATCGATGGCCTACTTCTAATAACACGTATCTGAGAATGCACTTCCTATGTTTACGCTTCCTAACCATATATAGCTATGCAGTCTATCAGAACAATTTTCGTTGTGTTCCTTTTTCTCTGCACACGTGGAAATCCTTGAAATTGTACAGGTTGGGAACCACAAATCTATAGCACTCAAAGTAAAAACAGGCGTAGTTCAGGGTTAAGTTACAGGACATTTTCTCTTCCTCGTGTATATAAATGCTATTGTGAGTAATTTAACCTGCAGATGATATTGCTGTCATAACAAGTGGTAAGGAGTTAACAAATGTGGAAAACGAAAGGTTAGAGCTGCTACAGAAATCATTCAATCGGTAGCAGGCTGATCAACTATTTTTAAATAGTAACAAGACGGAAGTTATTTCTTTTTACTTAATTAAATGAACTTAAGATGAGAATGAGCATAGTTCTGTCAAGTTATTGGGAATACATTCGGATTATATGTTAACCTGGTATACTCACGAAAGTTATGTAAAAGACTGTCTAGAGGGTTATCCTTATTTCGAAGACTGAAAGAGTCATTTCATAGTAATCAGATGTTTTGTGGATGCTATGCTTTCTTCCATTCACATTTATCATACTGCACCATATTATGAGGGAATTCGACAGACGCACAAACATTAAGTGGCAAAATATGGCAATATAATGAAAGCTATAAAAGGGAAGGCCAACAGGGAGTTATGCAGGCCTAAGTTTCAAGAATTTGCTGACTCTCCCATCACTACACATATTTCATTACATTCATTATTTTCAAATGAAATCTCGATGATCTGAGATCCCGTATAAATATTCACTCATAAGATACACGGAGAAAGAACGATTTAGATTTCCCACATGTTAAATTGATGAAGACACAATAAAATGATAGATATAATGGGATTAAGCTTAAATTGTTCAATAAGCTGCCCTATATGCCCTAAAGTAACTACAAAAAAGGTCATGGGTTCAATATCTCAAAAATGGCTGTTGTTGAACAGTTTCTATTCACTATCAGAATATGAAGAAAAAGTAACGCTATTGTCAAGCAGCGAATATGAAAGTCAACACCTATTAATAGATAGATAACACTGGTAGTTTTGATCAGCTCCATGGTTACTGTTCAATAGACAAATAGCCCAAAGTATCGTGATAAGCTTTCATTTCACTTTCCATATTCGCCGCATGACAATGGCATTACTGTTGCCATTGATGCTTTCACGGCCCGTACTTATAGACATGATGTAGGCTTTTGGGCTTATGCCGTGTCAAGAAAATAAGGTGAAATTCTTTACGTTTCGCAGAGAACTGTGCTCTGCGTCATCAGAAGGAAATCTCAACTGTCCACGAGAAAGGCTTCTAAACATGAGCTTTTGAATTTAGACGATATAATAGAAATGGAAATGGTACGTTCATTCGTCACCAGATGGCTTCCCGGGCGCGGTAGAGCTCTGGCGTTCAAAGCGGAAGCTGACGGAACAATCAGAATCAGTCTAAGAGGGTTACATAACATGTGTACGTAATATAGGACATAGACAATTGTGTGACATAGACACAAGCCTGGAATGGACTTACATTCACAACACCACAGACCGAATTGCCAAGGTCCTCCGCAAACACAATATAAAAAAACCTTGTCTACATTATGTGTCAAAAACTAACATATTAGAGACAAGAAACTTGGTATTTGGAAAGTCCTTTAAAAATACAAGAACCTGTACCTTTTTGTTTTCGGAAAAGGCACTTAACAGGGGTGAAAAGAAGTGAAAAATAGTTGAATTAATTTTTTATGAGGATACTTATATCTTAGAAACAGAAGATGTTACAGTCGTGAAAATTCGTATTTGGAATCTCTTTTTTTTTCTTTACGTCGCACCGACACAGTTAGGTCTTATGGCGACGAGGGGACAGGAAGGGGCTAGGAGTAGGAAGGAAGCGGCCGTGGCCTTAATTAAGGTACAGTCCCAGCATTTGCCTGGTGTGAAAATGGGAAACCACGGAAAACCATCTTCAGGGCTGCTGACAGTGGGGTTCGAACCCACGATCTCCCGAATACTGGATACTGGCCGCACTTAAGCGACTGCAGCTATCGAGCTCGGTAATCTCCTTTTAAAAATAAAGAAATATGTATTTACTTTTCGACATGAGAGAAGGCTGTTTCTCACATGTACATTTCAATGTCGCATGGTCGTCTTAGCTCCAAAAGGTAATACCACAAACATGGTTTACAAAGAATTTCTGGTGTAAATGAAACTCAATTTTTGGGTGAGTTTTTATACTTCAGGAAGTTTCAGGTAATGTCTTAGTACAATGCCGAGGAACGATTACTTTGATCAAATTACGAAATCCACGCGAGCGAAGCCGCGGGTAATTGCTAGTTACCTTATACGTATAACCTGCACGGCTGCGGAGTTTAGTGTCTTGGTAGATGTAAACTGTGAGGCTGTCAGTGGCGGCCGGTCAGTACGTGCTACCGGGCTCCAGCACGTAGCTTGGAACTGTAAGGAATATTATTTATGTACAGTACAATATCCTGGTGCCTTTTCGTTGTTTTGAGTACGGTATGAATTTGTGTTTTGTGAAAATCAGAACGAGATCTGTCGAACACCTAGCGCCGTTCTCCCGGGGAACAAGGCTCGTGCTCATGTGAAGTGAGCCCTTGCCTGTAGCCTGAAGGAAGCAATACGCAGGCGCAGCCAAGCTTGCAACACTCCCCCTAGCCGGCGGAGTATACCGTAAACCGGGATCAACTTTCACTGATCCCGTTTATAGTTACTTCCTCTCCCGCAAGGGGGTAGAATTACGCGATGTCTCCCGCTACCCGGAGCGCAGCGAGGGATCCAGTCGGCCGTGCTTATGTTGAACGTGGTAAGCGAATCTGCCACTAGAGAGTAGCATCGTCTGGGCTCGAAAGTAAAGCGTAAGTGGAGGCAATCTATCTCACACATACTTATTAAAATATCCATCTTCCTTTTGTGTCAAAAATACGGAATTCGTAGGTGAGTCAAAGAATCTTTGACTGACCCTAAATGTTATCCCGCATTGCAATGTAATGTACTCTGGTGAAATGAAATAGCATATGGCTTTTAGTGCCGGAAGTATCCGAGGACATGTTCGACTCGCCAGATGCAGGTCTTTTGATTTGACACCCGTAGGCGACCTGCGAGTCGTGATGAGGATGAAATGATGATGAAGACAACACATACACCCAATGATGGTTAAAATTCCAGACCCTGTCGGGAATCGAACCCGGGATCCCTGTGACCAAAGGCCAGCGCGCTAACCATTTAGCCGTGGAGCCGGACATTTACTCTGGTAATAAGGGAGGTCTCAATGAATCAGTTGGCAGCTCTTTCAGTTGCTTTGTGCGGTTTTTAATCTCGCGGTTATATGCGTGTTTTTTCTGTCATTGTGTTGGTGCTAAAGTTTGTACGGAGATTTATCAAATTATTTATCCACTGCAGTGTATATAAAGTGAAATTAAATTAGTTTTCTTAGTGGGGATCTATATTTCCACGATTCTATTTGCACTGATGTAAGTTGCGCCATTAGGTTAGTAAAAACAATATTTCTCGAATGAATTATTTATCTCGTAGACAGTTGTCGAAGAATGCATCTGCTTCCAAATTAATGTTGTTGTTGTTTGTTCTGAGTTATAAATTGTGAGAAAAGTTGTATTATTATTATTATTATTATTATTACTATTATTATTATTATTATTACCAAGTTTGAAGTATGCGTTGTTCATCATAGCAATATGGAGATTTAAAACAGCGTATTTAGCTTGTTTTTGTAGCACGTAGGACGATTTTTTCACGAGCCGCCACTGGAGGCTGTGCGAATAATTTTGCTCATAATTTATAAATAATGACGTTTATTGATTTTCACTCAGGTATACTCTAGAAATATCGGCAAGTCAGTCTTTCATACATTTCATGCAGTTATTTTTTGCTTGTGGTGAGGCAACCCCTTTTTTTATACAGCATCACAATATATGAAATTCTCGTGCACTGGCCGTTCAAACGTGACCGGTGTAATGCCTGTAAAGGTGAAGTTCGTCTTCTGGCCAAGTCTTCAATAGAAGAAGGATTTCCAAGTGTTCTTGACCTCATGTATGGCAGATGAAGGAACCATAGATTGAGTCGATCAGGAGCCAGTCGTTCCCCTTGAATTCACAGACTTTTTTTTTGAACTGGAGACTTTCTTTTGTAAGCATCCACGTATATAAAAGGCGTCCATGTTAATATGGGATGCCTCAGAATGTTATTCTTAAGTTCTGAAACAATGTTTCATGTTATCTTATAATACGGCGGGGTTGTTAAGTTTAAAACTATTTTGTTCGTTGCTAGCTTATTGTATTGTGTTAACAGATCTATTCATTTTAGTACCTTGGATGTAACATCGTTAAATAGTCGCAATATCCGCGGATAAGCATTCGCGAATGCGGATAATATTTTGTGTATCAGCGCAGGGCGCTGCTTATAAGGAGTTATGGACATCAATATCTTAGTTAGAAACCGTAACAACCACGCCACAGATATTGCAATAAAGGAACTTATACATGCTAATTATTGCATGGTAAGATGTCCGATAGTCGTTTATGCAATTTTTTGTCTGCGACTCAAAAATAGTACAATAAAATCCTATCCCTCTGCACTGAAAGACATGTTAGTATATGTGTGGTTGGAGTCTGAATTGTAACAAAATAAACCAGTGGTTTTCTAAATGTTCTTCAAATAATAGCGAAAGTGGAATGGAATATTGTGAAGACGTAACATTTATTAAGAGTTTGTACAGTTCCATTGCCCTTAGTCCGAACCACTTCGTTTTGAATCCACACTATTTTTGGCAAAATAAGGGTACCTTCAATTTAAATAATTATATTTAGAATGTTACTTTAGTGTGAAAGTATTAACTGAAATAAGAGTGAGGGGTAAAGGTTTAGAACTTACTTCTTGCTGTGTTGTTTGCATTTAGCGCGTATCCCCCTGAGGGTGGGGATGATAGAAAACACGCGCAGTTTTCCCTGCCTGTCGTAAGAGGCAACTAAAAGGAGCCCCTTTGCTCTCAACTTGGGAGCTTGTGTTGGCGACCATGGAGCCCTTAGTAGAGTCCTGGCGTTTCTTCCACTTAACCGTCCATAAGTATCATCTGTCCTACTCGACCCCCTTGGTCAACTCATATTTCTTTAGACACCAAGGGTATTAGAGCATTCGAGGCCTAAGGAGTCTTCCATTTTCACGCCCTTCGTGACCGTTGTCTTTCTTTAACCGATACCTTCATTTTTCGAAGTGTCGGACTCCTTAATTTTTGCTCTCGGATTAGTGTTAATAGAGGACGGTTGCCTAATTGTACTTCCTCTTAAAACAATAATCACCACCAGCACAAGTTAGCGCCTGAGTGGCATGTCTACGTCTTTGTTGTAAGTTTTTATATCGTTATTAACGAAAAAACCCGGGCGAGTTGACCGTGCGCGTAGAGGCGCGAGGCTGTGAGCTTGCATCCGGGAGATAGTAGGTTCGAATCCCACTATCGGCAGCCCTGAAGATGGTTTTCCGTGGTTTCCCATTTTCACACCAGGCAAATGCTGGGGCTGAACCTTAATTAAGGCCACGGCCGCTTTCTTCCAACTCCTAGGCCTTTCCTGTCCCATCGTCGCCATAAGACCTATCTGTGTCGGTGCGACGTATAGCCCCTAGCAAAAAAAAAATAACGAAAAACAAAGAAGAATTTTCGCCACAAGTCGAAACATATAGCCAATAAATGGCTTCAAAAAAAGATCGAAAACGTTATGGACTGCAAATGAAGAGTAATATTTCAGATGTTCGAAGGGGAGTAAAAACTTCATAATAATTCTGCAAGTGAGGTATTTGTCGGCAGCAGAAGTTACCTGACTGATGACTTTACTTCACGAGTGTGGCACGCAGGAGAAACATCCCTGCTTACAATGGCAATTGTTGGTAATATGCACTGAAACTTACGATTATTGTAAAACAGTTCGTCTAAAACTCAAAAGTGATCAACAATGGCATTGTTGTTAAGGTGCCACGCCAAAATATCCTATTGTCGGAAAATAAGATTCACGCCACCTGAATGAAATCACCTCATTTTACGGTACGGTTCCGAAGCAATAGATGTATATGTCAAGCATCTGTACCATAGAATGTTTACCATTCAAAAATTAGCTAGCGTAATTATTTTTATTGCACTAGCCCTGGCCTTGGTGGGACGTTCCCCATGTTAGTGTGGGTATATAACTCACGTAACTCCCGTCTCTTACAGTGTTCGTACTTGTGTGCGTACTTGAAATCCGATGTGAGTTTATGATAGTTCTAAGATGAACTCGAAAATCAATATTCTAGCATAAAATTTTAAACAAATTGTTCCTTTTCCGCCTCAGGGGCATACAATTAAAAGAAAGGACTCGTGACCTATGTGTTAGGTGCAGCACTGCCATTTGTTTAGCGATCAGTGTCTCTCTGCTGACAAGGTGGTTTTATCTGCATCGGATATTTACATAGCACAGAAGTCTGCACCGGAGTCAACTCAGTTCTTTCTTTCTTAATCTGTTTACCCCCCAGGGTTGGTTTCTCCCACGGACTCAGCGAGGGATCCCACCTCTACCGCCTCAAGGGCAGTGTTCTGGAGCGTGAGACATTGGGTCGAGGGATACAACTGGGGAGAATGACCAGTACCTCGCCCAGGTGGCCTCGCCTCCTATGCTGAACAGGGGCCTTGGTGGGGGATGGGAAGTTTGGAAGGGAGAGGCAAGGAAGAGGGAAGGAAGCAGCCGTGGCCTTAAGTTAGGTATCATCCTGGCATTTGCCTGGAGGAGAAGTGGGAAACCACGGAAAACCACTTTCAGGATGGCTGAGGTGGGAATCGTACCCACCTCTACTCAGTTGACCTCCCGAGGCTGAGTGGACCCCGTTCCAGCCCTCGTACCACTTTTCGAATTTCGTGGCAGAGCCGGGAATCGAACCCGGACCTCCGTGGGTGGCAGCTAATCACACTAACCACTACACCACAGAGGCGGACATCAACTCAGTTACCTAGGACAAGTGACGAGCTTTTTGATCTCAATGACATCGGCAGTGACCTCATATATCAATCACCAATCATCACTGATGTGCATTTAGGGCAGTCGCCTTCCTTATCTCCGTCACATCTAGCCCTGCTGAGAAATGAGTTTGATGAGTCAAGAACCTGCAAGGTCACGTTATTTGTTTGTTGGTTTATTTTAGCTGAAAATGTAATAATAATTAGGACTCCGAAGTTTATGACCTAAAGAAGTACAAAACATGCAAGCAAATATGCCCCAAAACTAGCTAAATACGACCTAACACGTCAGATATGACTTCAATATTTTAGGGACAGGTATCAAGTATTAGTGTATTATTAACATTAAACGTGCCAAAAAGTGATTAAATATAATGCAGCAGACACGTTTAATTACGCGAACTGACAGAGCTACAATAGGTACGTTAAAACTTCATACATTCGTGCAGTCATTCAGTATCATAGCCTTGAAGCTCACTTCTCACTCTGTTTCCCTAAAACGGAAAAAGGAAGTATTAGTATGATTTTTTTTGGTGTGAGCCTCCGTGGCTCGGATGGCAGCGCGTCGGCCCCTCACCTCTGGATACCGTGGTTCAAATCCCGGTCACTCCATGTGAGATTTGTGCTGGACAAAGCGGAGGCGGGACAGGTTTTTCTCCGGGTACTCCGGCTTTCCCTGTCATCATTCATTCCAGCAACACTCTCCATTCTCATTTCATAGCATTTATCAGTCATTAATAAATCACTTTGGGAGTGGTGACCCCATTGTACTAACAGCCTATATCCGCTTCATTCATTACATCCCTGACCCGCTCAATGACTGGAAAACAGGTTGTAGGCTTTCATTTTTATAGTATTCTTCTTGGTATCTGTCAGCGTACAGCATCTCTTCTAAACGTGCTACCTATCTGTTTCTGGAAAAGAAAGAAATATTACATCTACTACAGTATTTTGAAATCCTGTCTTTCAAACTCGACGCAGATAACAAGTGCCTTGTTAAAAATGATGCCTCAATTTAAACAAAAATATCCAAAATATAACAAAAATATGACATTATATCAATAATATGCGCAAAATATGACCAAAGCAATAAAAATGGCCGAAATATGCAACGGGGTCAAATTCACAGTCACTTTTCAGATTTCGGTAAAATGAGCACAGGAAAGTAATATGACTTTTCCTTAACACCCGAACCTTAATAATAATAATAATAATAATAATAATAATAATAATAATAATAATAATAATGGCCCTTTTGTCAAGCGATGAAATTCTCCAAGAATGTGCCAGAAAGGTCGGACTTCATATCTCCTTCCAGAAAACTGAATTTTTCTGTGCAAAACTAGACATCCATAGTCTCAATACAAAATACGGACAAATCAACAGAGTCCCTCACTTCAAATACCTGGGCGAAATCCTCGAACCAACCGGACAAGAGAAAATAGCCCAAAACAACCGTGTCCAAAAACTCAGAAGAGCTTATGGGAGAACAAGAGAAATCTACAACAAAAAATGTATGTCTCTCCACGTTAAGATTAAACATTACAATACTCTAATCAAACCGGAGGCTTTATATGCAGGGGAAACTCTAACGCTTCATAGAAAGGGCGAACTGGAAAATATCCTAAAAGAAGAGCGAAAAATCATGAGGAAAATTTTAGGACCAAGACACACGGGAGAAGGGTACCGGCTCCAAACCCGGAAATCCACAGAAAAATTATCTAATATTAGAAAAAAAGGCTAAAATTTTATGGACATGTTAAGAGGCTTCCAGAAACTAGACTAACCCACCAAGTTCTTGAAAGAGTTGACAAACTGAAGAATTTTCCTTGGATACAACAAACAAAAGCGGACATGAAGAACGCACAAATTCTCTGTGAAGACATTTTGAATCAAAATATATATAGAAAGAAAATTGACAATTGGGAAGTTACTCCAGAGAATGAAGTACCAAAAAGAGCAGGTACCAAGTGGACGGAAGAAAGGAAAAGGATCTTTAGTCAACAGATGAAAACATCCTGGATCCTCCGCAAACGAAATCATAAATAAAGCTTCGTGTGTTCCGAAAGGGACCATTCACGCATAATAATAATGATAATAATAATAATAATAATAATAATAATAATAATAAATTCTTGACCAAATTACAGATGAATACAGACGTCGGCATAACCATGAGCTGTATATTCGTGTCCAGAAGATCTCTGATGTCATGAGGGGAAGGAGAATTGCATTTTATGGCCACTTGTTAAGAATGAAACCAACGCGATTATCGAACCAGATCTTTACCTATTTTATAGGTAGAAAGACCCAGCCAACTTGGTTCAAGGAGGTGTAAAGGGAGCTACAGAGGATAGCGATTACCACTTATGAAGATGTAGAAGAACGCAACTCTCTCAGGATTAAAGTAAAAGACCACCAGGGTTTTCAAGGATGGCCAAAGTTGAAGACAGGAAAGACGTGGACGGAGGAAAGGAAAAGAGCAACATCGGCAAAGAATGAAGGAGAACTGGGCAAAGATCAAAGCCCAGAGAAGAACGTGGTCCTTAGTGGGCGGATACGAACAAATAACAACAGTAATAATTAATGGAGCAAAGAAGATCAAGCATCAGGCTAGAGTTGTCCTTGTGTGAACAGTGGTGGAAGCCCTAGTACAAATTTCCCATCTGCCTATGATACACTTTATACACTTCACCACCTAAACCTCAGAAGATAGTGTTGTCTTAAAAGCCTCCAGTATTGTGTCAAACTACAATTCACTGTTGGTTAACTAACGATAGCTTATGTAGACCTACAGTGAATAGCAGAAAGAGATTTCGTTCATATGTTGTGTACATTTTATGATCGTTGACAACTGTCACATACAAGTACAGTACACTTCACTTGTTTCACTACTGGAGCATGTCCGTAGTCATCATTCTCCCATGCGAATGATCATGTAACCTTTGTTTTTGACGTGTCTATAATGATAAAAGCAGCATTGGGTTAAGAGGGTTACCTATCCAAAGCGGCAAAGACGTACTGATTTCATTCGGAAGACTGTGGGTTCAAGTAGCTGATACGAAGTCGAGAGTTTATAAAAGAAGACTTCCACTCCAGAAGAGCCTCATGACCCTGCGATTCACTCAGTTTTAACCAAAAAGCAAGCAACAAGTTTCAGGACAAAGGCAGTCGGGCATATACATAATAACTCCACTCCACTTGCGACGATTTATCTATAATTGTTTACATTCCATTTTCACTCCCCCTATGGATCTTCAAAACCTCTACGGAGATAGCATCCTGTTGGCTGTTTGAACATAGGATAGTAGTATCAAGATTACCATTAATTATTATGATTATTTTGATGTGAACGTAGAATAATTCGGAGAAATTCGCCCTGAAGTGGATCACTGTCAGCATTGACAGCTGATGTCATAAGTAGGTCCTCTTCAAAGTAGGTAGGCTACCTTTGTATTGAGTGAATTTGAAGTAACTCAGAAGTTTGGTAGATAAAGAAGTAATAGGAATATTTTCCTATTTGAAAGATTTCTAGGAGAAACAAATTGTCGTATATTCGAACCTTGCTATTACAAAAACGCAGCCAGTGGCGTGGTTTTGGGGTTGCATGGTGTCCTCTTACGCGGAGCCGCCAGATTCAGCTCCCGGCCATTTCAAGGATTTTAATTCTGAACTGAGCCCTGGAATGGGGTTCGCTTGGCCTCATGAGAACGTCTGAGGAGCTGTTGATATGAGACGAAGTGAGTCCCAAAAGCTAAATAACAAATTCACGGGTTGCCATGAGGCTGATTTCGGGATCTGCGGGCCGCTGGCTGGACAACAGTCCTCTTGGAAGACAAAGGTCCTTAATGGGCTGCTGCGCCACGGGTTTGTTTATTTTTATTACGAAGGCGAACGGTTCAAATATTCTCTTGGTCCTAATACGGAGGAGTTTTTTTTTTAAAGAAGTTATGTTCAATATGTCGATATTGCATTAGGTCCCGACAGGTGAGCGTTTGGGATGTGGAAACTTATAGGATCCAGAACACATTCTGGCATGCAGAGAGCTGGAGGAAGCCTAAGTAAGGATGTAAAGGAGAGGGCTTATAAGTCTCTGGTAAGACCCCAACTAGAGTATGGTTCCAGTGTATAGGACCCTCACCAGGATTACTTGATTCAAGAACTGGAAAAAAATCCAAAGAAAAGCAGCTCGATTTGTTCTGGGTGATTTCCGACAAAAGAGTAGCGTTACAGAAATGTTGCAAAGTTTGGGCTGGGAAGAGCTGGGATAAAGGAGACGAGCTGCTCGACTGAGTGGTATGTTCCGAGTTGTCAGCAGAGAAATGGCGTGGAATGACATTAGTAGACGAATAAGTTTGAGTGGTGTCTTTAAAAGTAGGAAAGATCACAATATGAAGATAAAGTTGGAATACAAGAGGACAAATTGGGGCAAATATTCATTTATAGAAAGGGGAGTTAGGAATTGGAATAACTTACTAAGGGAGATGTTCAATAAATTTCCAATATCATTGAAATCATTTAAGAAAAGGCTAGGAAAACAACAGATAGGGAATCTGCCACCTGGACGACTGCCCTAAATGCAGATCAGTATTGATTTATTGATTGACCTGATTGCAAGAACAGACCAATCTATCCGAACTGCTAAATTCTGGACTTCGAGACATATTTAGTTCTATAGATCTATATGTCCTGGACACGCAAAATAAACTTAACCTTCTAAATGTTCAGAACTTATTTCAGAGGCGCTCTTTAAGAAACTGAAGTCTAAATATCGCTCTAGAAACAAATAAAGGAATATAACGCGAGACTGCTAGAAAACATAACATTCTTTTAATTTGTACGGTTCAGAAAAGGGGTCTGATTTTATGAGCGCGACTATACTAATGATCTGACCTGCCCACTCGCTCGTTATGACATCATAGGACCTGAACCCACGACCTACCACTTTGTTGGTCCAAGGCCATACTACACAAACCACTCGAGCCAGTTTCTAGTTGTTAGCGGTATTTATATGTGTTGTAATAAACCAAACAGTAATATCGTAGGCATGTTCCGAATGGTAATGAGCACGTTGTATTCACACGTTCCTTTCTTGGCATATGGATATTGGCTATCAGAAATTTATGTCTCCACCTAATTCATATTTAAAAATATTAAGAATACGAGACTTGTGAATAACATGTTCTCTTCAGGGACAAAATTCTGGCATGTCGGCGTCTCTGAAAATCGTAATAGTAGGTAGTGGAACGTAAAACCTATATTAAAGGCATATTCCCAGCACCCTAAAAATAATAATGGCATCCTTTGTAACAATCTTGTTTCCTGTACTGTGACTGTGTATGACAGCGAAAGGAGAAGCAATACTCGTACACGAAATAAACTTTTAGCATAGTAAGTCATGTTCCACCACCCAATGTTACCGAATCTATTTCAAATCAAACATTTGATAACACTGTTGCATTCATTACAGCTGTCAGAATATTTGAATGTTTTTGAGTTCATCTTCATCATCATCATCATTGTATTACTTCAGGAGGACTCTTGATATCGCGATCACGCGTAGCCACAGGACGACCAGTTTTACGTGAAATACGAACCGCATGATTATGACTGTTATTTCAAAGATATCATGTGCACAGGTCGGGATTAGAACATGGCCACGTTGGGAGAAGCCAGTGGCGATGACACTCAGCTGTCAAATCCCGTCCCCCAGAAGGCCAGTAACTAGAAGCTCAATCAAAAATAAACAACAGCAACAACAACAACAATAATGTATCATTTTCCCAAACAGTTTGTGTTGCCGATTAGGGTAAATTATATTAGGATACATTATCATTTAAAATGTGTAAGACGAGAAAACTGGGAGCAATAGGCTAATGGGAGTGGGACAATTACATGAAACTTACAGACTGTGTATTAATTCCTATGATTGTACCGATAATTCCTCAGTATCTGGATTGAACACTTCAGAGCGGCAAATCTGCTGCTGGATCCCTAAGGGATTTGAAAAATACCACAACAAATCTTGGGATTGTACCACGGCTCCCATCATCAGTCCAACAAATTCTTTACTGTTATTTGCATGCCGGAAGTACCTTATTGTAGGCTAAAGCAAAGTCATCTCCGTACAGAACATGAAGGCCCTTGAAGGGGTAAAAGGTAAATGATTTCACTATCCACAAGCTTGGTGGTATAGAGTGGTTAGCTCTACACCCGGCCGCCTCTGCCCCAGGAATTAGCCCTACTCATTTTTGGCGTAGGCTGAATGAACCTCGGAGCCATACAACATATTGTGATATCATTTGAGTGGCTCAACTGCTGGCTTCCCGCCTCGAAGGCTAAGTTTCGGATCCCGGTCGATTATGGGTTGAGAGTGTCAAAGTTCACGTGGTGTCAAGAATGCTATCAGGCCTTAAAAACCCGCCCAAAGCCAAAATAAGCCTGGGTGGCTCCAGCAACCCCGGAAATAACTGGGATAAGCAGACGAAACTTTATTATTATTATTATTATTATTATTATTATTATTATTATTATTATTATTATTATTATTATTATTATTATTATTATTATTGGTCTTACGAATCATCGAACGGTTTTAATCTCTTCCTAAAAAAGTTCACATTGACATACCAGTAAACAACCAGGAATATCCAAGAAAAACTTCCTCCTCCTGTTATTATTGTCACAATAATGCGTTCATAAATGTAGGTTGCAATGATCGACAGTTTCATTATCTCGACAATACCATTTAATTGAACACTGTGTTTGAAAGATTATTGGCGTTCTGAAAATCAGACAATGAATAAATTAAATATTTTAATAAATTAACAGGAAGTGCCAAATGAGGGAAGTAGAGCAGCGGTACACTTGTTCAGTGGACGGCACCACCACGAACTTCCTGTCTGGACAAGAATTGTACGATTACTTCTAGATATACCAGTTTAATGTAGTTGAGTTTCACTGCAAATGTTCGAAGAGCATGGATTTTGTATTCAGAGTACCTATAGAAGCATTCCATATACTTAACTGACTTCACACGTTGGTTGTTCGTAAGCTGTAATCGACACATCATTTGCTTCTTCTTTTTCTTCTTCTTTTCTTTGTGTTTCGACAGTCCATTATGAACCTTATAGGCTAATACAATTTTTCCACTTTACAATTCCTGCACCCTGTATTCCGTAGGTCTTCCTTAACTCCAACTGTTCCAGGGTTTCCGTGCCTCGCAGAGGATTAGGAAGTGCCCGGCTGAATGGATGGACAAGGAAGTACATACAACAACTTTTAAGGTAACAAATTTGAAAATTTTCTTCCTTTCCTACTTTTGTTTTCGTTTAAAAATGAGAGTTAGAAAATAACAGACAATATAACAAGTTATTAATGAGCTCAGCAGTTCTAACAAAATCAGGGACTTAGAAGTCCGAAAATCAGGTACAAAAGCTAGTGATAATTAACAGGTAGTTAATTTACATAGAAAAGAGCATTATTGCTTTTGACAGGTACAATATTTTATAAGAGCAGGATTTTCTCCAAGAAGTTACACAACTCAGGGGACTGAGCTCCACAATACCATAGATAAGCCTCGCGGAGGCAGCAGTTCCTCATGGCGCAATAAAAATTCCACCTCACATTAAAGTGTTCATGCACCGTTGCCCCAAAGTGGGCTTATCCATTGCACAGTAGTCACTGTTACAAAATGGAACTAACACAAGGAAACATTTACACTCTGAATGAATGCGTAGGGGCATAATTGCCCATACTAATCGGCCTTAACGGTAAAAGAAAAGGCTGCACATGACCGGCCATAAACAAAAGGCTAGGAGGGGAAACACTTGTCCTTTTTATAGGAATTCTTAAAACCCTAAGCGGGCTTATAGCCCAAAGATATCGAGACTAATCCTATACCATAAGGCGTGACTAAACGAGGACATTTAAGGCCGAGACAAGGTTTACAGAATTTTGAAGTTTTAAAAGCTTTAGTCATCCATTGCAAGGTTCAATAGGAAACAACAGTCCGACTCGTTGGCTGAACGGTCAGCGTACACTGGCCTTCGGTTCAGAGGGTCCCGGGTTCGATTCCCGGCCGGGTCGGGAATTGTAACCTTAATTGGTTAATTCCAATGGCACGGGGGCTGGGTGTATGTGTTGTCTTCATCATCATTTCATCCTCATCATGACGCGCAGGTCTCCTACGGGAGTCAAATAGAAAGACCTGCACCTGGCGAGCCGAACCCGTCCTGGTATATCCCGGCACTAAAAACCATACGACATTTGATTTCATAGATATTTAGATATTTCCCAGTAGGGAATAGACTTGCCCAAAATTCTACATTTAAACCACCAATTTTACAAAATTACATTTAAAGAAAAGTGGTTTAAACCTTCCCCTCAAACTACCCGCAGTAGCTATCACATGTCTAGGTAAAATCTGCTATTACCTTGAGCCGCTGGATCCTGCTCACGCAGGACTCGCCACTACCTCCCTAGGTTGCATCGCACTCCCCGAACACTGGAGCAATTCAAACGAAACGGCCTTAAAGTGCCCTGCTCTTATAGTACCATAAAGGAGAAGCTTCCAGAACTCTTTACTGATAGGCTGGATTCCTGTACACACTCTCGGTTTCAATTGACTAGAGAATATATTTCCAAGAATCTGATAGGTCGATTACAATCGAGAAGGAACCAACTGAAGTGTTGACAGTCCTCAGAACCAGGTTTATAAAATCCAAAAATAAATATTACTCTATTCATGTGTTGAAACTTTATTCCGGAAGAGGGAGCAACTAAATCGATGATAGAGACATCTAACTGTAGAAGACGAAAGTTTAAGGGAGTACACAGGTTGAACTTTGTTTACATAGATGGTCTTAGAGAAGGCGCACCTTTTAAACAGCCGGGGAAGGTGTAGCCCTGGTACACCAACCATGTCCTCTTTCCTCTACAAATTTCCACTTAATATCTCTTTGGGCACCACTGTATTACTCATTCGCTCCTCACATCAAGCCCATCCAGCCTTACTGATTCTTCTGATGTATACGATGTTTGTGGATAACGAACAGCTCATTGTCGTAACACTGAATTCATCTTTCCCGTTCTCTAAAGATTGCACCTTTTATTCCAAGGATAATCTCCCTCTTGGAAGCATTTAACCCATCACTGTCTCATGTCTACGTCTTTGCGGTATATGACAACAGTGGTCGTGTAAGTGTCTCGCAGTCACTCATTCATTCGCTCATTCAGTAATAAAAGTTCTCTCTCCAGCTGGTAGTTATCCGTGACTGGGAGAGAGACCTCTTTTCATTAATTAATTAATTCATTCATTCATTCGTAATGTCTATTGTAACCTAAGGATAACACTGCCCATGCTAGTGACATAATTACTATTTTGTACTAACACGAATTAACAGGGCTAAGATAAATGTTGTCACAGACTATATAACAATTTTAACGCCTAGGACAAAAATAAATAATAAATAATAATAATAATAAATAATAATAATAATAATAATAATAATAATAATAATAATATAATAATAATAATAAATATAATAAATATAATAATAATAATATAATAATAAATAATAAATAATAATTACAGTTTAGAGTCGGGTGTAAGTAGTGAGTAGGCGTAATTGTAATATTTTAAGGTAGAAACAGATAAATAAATTGTTACAAAATTATGCATTTATCAAATAACTTGGATTACAATAAATTGTTGCTCACTTCCCATTTCCAGGCTATTCCGAACTAGGGAATGGGAGTATTCAAATCTATTCTGTTCTGTTCTGTTCTAAAAACGTGTCTCATAGAAAATTAATTTTTGGTACATGATAAGATATATGAAGACAGTACATTTTCTAAGTCGATGTAAAATCATTGACTACTATTAGTTTGTTGTATTTCATTGGAAGTATCATCGGACTAGGTCTCTGTCGACCATAGGTATGTGATACTTCGACTAGCATGTGCATCATATGTGCTCACATTGCCATTGACACAGCAGTATCAATTCGTATTGAGTAGTCCAGGGCCTCTTAAACGCCCAAAATCTCACGCGTGCAAATCGAGGCGCAAGGGCTCCATGCACTGTGCATCGTTCTCGCTCGGCTCGACTCGGACCAACGCTTCGTCTCTTGGCTACTCGGCTAAGCTCGCCTAAGCTTGACTCTACTCGGCGCAACTCAGCTCGGATTTGGAACGCTACGTAGCAAGTGTGGAAGAAGGTGACAGGGGGAGCGAGCGAGATAGGCGTGAGGAAAGAGAGAGTAAGCGCCATTGCTCCAAATCGAGGAGTGGGGGGTCTGCACTCTGGTCAACCAAGCGAAGTCGTCTTTTGCACCGTGCACAGTGCATGCACCAGGCGCATGCACTCTGAGAGGCCCTGGAGTAGTGGGACAAGTTTTGTGCTCTTGGTTTTGGCTTAGTTCGTAAAGCGTCCATTACCTTCATGCGGATAACAATTTTTGTTTTGAAACGCAATCGGCTGGGAATTATAATAGGCCTTTCATGATTTCACAGGCATGTGCCTCAAATGAAATTATAAAGCAACCAAACAAAATATAGTAGTAGTTTCCATTCATTGTTTTCAGGACGATGTTCGTTTAGTTTCTTTTGAAACAATGTATATCTGCGCCTTAGTTCCGTTTTCTTGATGAGGTGAGATGAATTTGTAGGGTATAACTTTACGGCCGGGTGCTCTTCTTGACACCAAAGTCAGTTGAGGCGCTAAGAGGAACGAATCGGCTGTGAACTATAAACAGGAACTGTCCCGGCATTTGCCTAGAAGTGAAAATAGGAAACCACAGAAAATCATTCTCAGGACAGCCGGCGGTGGGTTTCGAACCCACACTTCTCCCGAATGCAGAGCTCGGCTCCATACCCGTAGCCATCAACACGCGCGACCACTCAACTCTCTTTTCTTTTGAAACAATAATTAGGCCATAATTATTAACACAAGAGGAAAATTGACATATAAGTACGATATACAGAACTTTGTTTATCGTAACACGTATTATTTTACATCAATGTACAGTACCTTACACTGTTTGATCCTTTTTGTTAGTGGATTACCGTCACATCAACTCAGACTTTTCGGCGACTGTGGAACAGGAAAGTGATAGGACTCGGAAGGAAGCGGCCGTTGTTTTAATTAAGGTATAGTGTCAATATTGTCTGGTGTGAAAATGAGAAACAACGGAAAACCAACTTCAGAGTTGACGAGATTTTGGTGTGAATTTTTTTCTTTCTTGAAAACCAAAAATTGCCTTTGAAAAGTTAGTAACTTAAAATATTTCGTCATTTTTAGTATTGATATAATGAAGTAAGAAAAGTAATATTTGTTCACTATTTCTAAGCTTACCGCTTCACTAACACAAATTTAAAGCCCAACCGCATTTTGAAGGCCTAAATCTGTGACATTATTCCCCCTAGCGTTCCTATATTTTTTTGGTCCGGCTCCATGTCTGAGTGGTCAATGTCCTTCAGTCCTCGGAGCCCCGTATTCGATTCCAACCCGAGTCCAGGGATTTTAATCTTTAAAAACTAATTCCATTGGCTCGGATACTCGTTGTTTGTGCTCTCCTCCATATTCCCGCAACTCGCACGTGCCGGATAACACTTTCATCACACCAAGACGCAATCTATAATAACTAACTGACTGATTCATCATCGCCGAGCCAAAACTGCTGGACATTAAGGAATGAAATTTTGGGAATATGTTCATATTACAATGTACGTGCTCGCTAAGGGATGATTTTTGGATATTCCGTCGCTAAGAAGGTGACAACGGGGGTGGATTTTTAAAATGAGTGTATTTATATCTCGAAAACTGAACAGTTTAAAGACATGAAATCTGGTATTTAGTATTTGGAATCTCCTTTAAAAATAAAGAAACACGTATTTTTTTGTTTTCGGAAAATCCCATTAAGGGGATGAAAAA
Source organism: Anabrus simplex (assembly GCF_040414725.1). Lineage (NCBI taxonomy): Eukaryota > Metazoa > Arthropoda > Insecta > Orthoptera > Tettigoniidae > Anabrus > Anabrus simplex. Next base: position 1,578,623,334 of record NC_090265.1, read on the forward strand.
GGGGGAAAATTGGTTGAACACCTTTTATGAGGAGACTTATATCTCAAAAACTAAAGATGTTACAGATATGAAAATTGGTATTTGGAATCTCCATTAAAAAGGAAGAAACACATATTTTTTGTTTTTGAAAAATCAAATTAATGGGGGTTAAACAGGAGTGACAAATGGGGGTGAATTTCAGAAACTTTAAAATTAGTGTATCTGTATCTAAATTTTACGGATGTAAAATTAGTACTTAGAATCTCATCTAAAAATAAAGCAACACGTATTTTTTTGTTGCTAAGGGGGTGAAAAGGGAGATGAGATGTTTTTAATGAGGATATTTGTATCTCAAAAACTTAAAAGTTTACAGACGTAAAACTTGGTATTTGGAATCCCCTTTAAAAATAAGGAAACATTTGTTTTTTGTTTTTGTAAAATCCCATTAAGGGAGGCGAAAAGGGGGGAAATTGGTTAAATACCTTTTGTGAGGATACAGTACTTATATCTCAAAAATGAAGATGTTACAGACATGAAAACTGGTATTTGGAATATCCTTTGCAAATAAAGGAACACGTAATTTTTTGTTTTTGAAAAATCCAATGAATAGGGGGTGAACGGGAGTGACAAACGGGGTGCAATTTTAATTAATATATCTAGGCCTACAATATATCTCAGACACTTAACATATTACAGACTTGAAAACTAGTGCTTGTAATCTCCTGCAAAAGTAAAGAGACACAGATAATTTTCTTCGGAAAATCCACTTAAGGGGAAAAAGGGGGTGAATTTTTAGAATGAGCATATCTACAGTATATATCAAAAACGTAACATGTTACAGAAGTGAAAATTGGTACTATTAATCCCTTTAAAAAATAAGAAACATGTATTTTTTGTTTTTGGAAAAAAAACATTTGGGGGTGGGGGCGAGGGACGGGTAGGAAGGACTGAAAATTGGGTTGAATTCTTTGTATTAGGATACTGATATCTCAATAACTGAAGACGTTACAGACGTAAAAATTGGTGATTGGAATCTCATAAAGAAATGCATATTTATTTTGTTTTCGGAAAATCCACTTAGGCGCGGGTGAAAAAATTAAAAAATTAGTTAAATTGTTTGTATGAGTTTGCATATATCTCAAAAACTATATATGTTTCAGACATGAAAATTGGTGTTTGGAATCTCCTTTCAAAGTAAAGTAACACATACTCCTTTGATTTCGGAAATTCCAATTAAGGAGGATGAAAAAAATGAAAAATATATTGAATTATTTGTATGAGGATGCTTATGTCTTCTGAAAACTAAAATTGATACAGACGTGAAAATTGGTATTTGGAATCTCCTTTAAAATACTGAAACGCGATTTTAGGGGGAGAATAAACTTGGGGGAAAGGGGTGAAAAGAAATTGAATTCCTTTTATGACAACACATATCTCGAAAACTGAAGATGTTAAAGTCCTGATCATTGGCATTTAGAAGCTCCTTTATTATCAAACACGTATTGTTTTGTTTTGGGAAAATTCACTTAAGGAGGGACGGTGAAAGGAAATGAAAAAATGAATTCTTTATGTGGATATTTATATCTCAAAAACTGATGGTTACAGACGTGAAAATTGGTGTTTGGAATCTCCTTTAAAAATAAAGGAACGCGCATTTTGGGGGGAATCAACTTAACGGAGGTTGGGTGAAAAAGGAGTTGAATTCTGTTTGTGAGGGTAGTTATATCTCAAAAAAAAAAAAAAAAAAAAAAAAGATGTTACAGACATGAAAATTTGTATTTGTAATCTTCTTTAAAAGTAAAGAAACATGTCTTCTTTTGTTTTCGGATATCCACTTACGGGAGGAAAGAATTGAAATATTCCTTGAATTATTTGTATGAGGATACTTATATCTCTGAAGGATAAAGATGTTACAGACGTGAAACTTCGTACTGTATTTTGAATCTCCTTTAAAAATAAACACGTATTTCTATGTTTTCGGAAAATCGATTTGGGGGGGGGGGAGGAGGGGTTAAAATAAGTAAAGAAGGAGTTGAATTATGTTTAAGAGGATACTTGTATCACAGAAACTGAAGATGTTACAGACGTGAAGGTTGGTATTTTGAATCTCCTTTAAAAATGAAAAAACCCACATTTTTTGTTTTCGGAAAATCCACATAATGGATTGAAAAGATTTGAAAAAGTGGGTGAATTTTGAAAATGAATACCGGTATTGTATTGTATTGCCAAAAACTTGACATGTTATAGACATGAGACTTGGTATTTGGAAAGTCCTTTAACCCTCAAACACACGCGTATGGGGTGGAATCCACCCCAGGTCATTTTATTTCCTAGTGAAAGGTACAAATAACTTTTCTGTGCTCTCCCCGCTCTTGTACCTTTCTGGCTGGATCCCCGCAGAAAGAGTCATTCTTACATAATCTACCTTAAAATCTCCAGTTAATACAGTAATTCATGTTTTACAATACAATTATGTGTGGGGTGGAAAGCACCCCTACGCGTGTATCTGCGTCCTAAGATCTGGCGCGTGTGCTTGAGGGTTAAAAATAGTGGAACGCGTACTTTTTGTTTCCGGAAAAACACAACGGGGGGGGGGGGGAAGGCGTGAATGAAGTGGAAAAAAGTGAATATATTTTAATGAGGATACTTATATCTCACAAACTGATGATGTTACAGACGCGAAAATTAGTATTTGGGATCTCCTTTAAAAGTAAAGGAACATGTATTTGTTTTCGGAAAATGGGAAGGACTAATGAAGGGGTTAAATTCTTTTTATGGGGATTCTTATAGCCTATCTCAAAAACTGAAAATGTTACGACGTGGAGATAGATATTTGGAATGTACTTTAAAAATAAACATTTTTTCGATTTGAGAGAAGCCCGGTTCTCATATGTACAGTTCTATGTTGCATGGTCATCTTAGCCCCAAAGGGAAATAACACAAACGTGGTTTACAAAGAGTTTCCGGGGTAAATGAAACTCAATTTGTCGGTGAATGTTTATTATTTAGGGATTTTCAGACAATGTCTTAGTACAGTACCGAGGAACGATTACTTTTATTATTTTACGAAATCCACGCGAGCGAAGCCGCAGGTAACTGCTAGTTACCCGGCAAGTGTCCTACACACCTATCGGAAGGTCTACCTACAGAAACTGCACCAGGCTGGCGGTAGCCACATGAAATTATTATTACTCTGTCCGGCTCCATGGCTAAATGTTTAGCGTGCTGGCCTTTGGTAACATGGGCCCCGGGTTTGATTCCTCGCAGGTTCGGGAGTTTTAACCATCATTGGTAAATTTCCCTGGCACGGGGGCTGAGTGTATGTGTTGTCTTCATCATCATTTCGTCCTCATCACGACGCGCAGGTCACTTACGGGAGTCATATCAAAAGACCTGCACCTGGCGAGCCGAACCCGTCCTGGGATCTCTTGGCACTAAAAGCCATACGCCATTTTATTTTATTGTTATTATTATTATTATTATTATTATTATTATTATTATTATTATTATTATTATTATTATTATTATTATTATTATATAAGTACTAGTAGTAGTAGTAGTAGTCGTCGTCGAATTGACCATTATCATCAATTCACATACTCATCACAGAGGAAGGATCAAATTATATCTTGGTCGTTACCCCCTATCGTATCGAAAAATACAAGGGCCAAGAAGGGCGTGAAAATTAAAAGAATCCCTAGGCCTCGTAACCTAATACGCTGTCGGGGTCATAAAAGTACGATATTTCAGCAAGAGAGGTCGGATAGGACAGATTAAAGTGAGCAGCCTCGCACAAGTAAGTGGAAGCAATGCCAGGACTCAACTGAAGGTCCCATGGTCGCCAACCCACACTCCCAAGTTCAGAGCCATTGGCGCCCCTTTTAGTTGCCCCTTACAACAGGCAGGGGATACCGTGGATGTTAATCTACCACCCCAAGCCATAGTAGGTCCGAGGTCAAAACTCAACCAAATTTTGGATGAAATAGCCTCAAGGATAGAAGCTCCCACAAAAGGCTCTAAGGAAATGGCGAAATTGTCTCATGACGCTTTTCGTGAACATATAGCGGAGAAGTTACAGTCAATGAATCCTACCATTCCCGTATGTGAGAAATTGGTTGGTGCCGTGCTTTTCCTTGAGAAAATAGGCAACCTGAATCCAAATTCAAGGGTGGTAACCGACGCCACCAATGAAGTCTTCTTGGATACCACAAACTACGAAACACTAATTATTGTTTGTGTTCCTTAGTGATAGAATAAAATAGTTGTTATGAAGAGAATAAAATATTTGAACAGTTCAGCTTAACTTCGTATGTTCTTGGAAGTAGAACAGAATAGCTCGGCATGTCTTGGATATTATTGCACCCAGCCTTTGGGGTGAGATTGATGTTATGTACTACAGTCCTTCATATGCACATCCGGGTGTAAAAAATCGGACAGATGATTGAATGATGCTTGCTTGTTGTTTATAGGGGCCTAATATCTAGGTCATCGTCCCCAAGAGAGAGAGAGAGAGAGAGAGAGAGGGGTGGTCAAATGCCCGTCATGGGGTTTTATTGACTGTCTAAAATGAGAATATATATTTTGTTTTTAATACACAGGGTTACTAACTCCAGCAAATGAAAGTATGTTGGCTCGTCCTTTCTCATAAAATTTCGCCAAGCCTCTGGCTCCAATGACAACTGATGCACCACGTTCACATTGGAGTTATTAAAACGATTGAGCAACTACAGCTTTGCTCATACCCATTTCTCCTTTTCCTTGCCTTCATTCAAAGGCAATAGGCAGCAACGGTTATGTCCTTCCTCTATTCCGTTACGCCAAATACAATAGTTGATAACGTAAGTAAACGCGCAACAAGACCTAAACCTCCTGTTGATGAGGAAGCGATTGACAAGTTAATAATAATGTTGTTTGCTTTACGTCCCATTAACAACCATTTTACGGTTTCCGGAGACGCCGGGTGCCGGAATTTTGTCCCGCAGGATTTCTTTTTACGTGCCAGTAAATCTACCGGAACGAGGCTGACGTATTAGAGCACCTTGAAATACCACCGGACTGAGCCAGGATTGAACCTGCCAAGTTGGGATCAGAAGGCCAGCACCTCAACCGTCTGAGCCACTCAGCCCGGCGATTGACAAGTTGTTGCGCGGCAGTGAGTAGCCCCTATTTTTGGACGTCATTCGTTTGGATGGCATCGGAATGGAAGTGCTCCATTCGGCGTGATAGCGAATGGTGGCCTTTACTTTTCACCACTTACCTTAGTGCTTTAACGTCACGTTTCTTCCAGGTTTTATAACATAATTAGGAATTGATTTTGGAAATTCCTATTTCCTTGTTGTGTGATATTGCCATAGGGCATTTAAAATTGTTTTGTCTATTCGATTAGTCAGTTTGACATTCCCTCCGATCATTACATCTTGGTATTTACTGTTAACTTGTCTACAGGTCCACCTCTATTGTGTAGCGGTTAGTGTGATTAGCAGCCACCCCAGGAGGCCCGGGTTCGATTCCCGGCTCTGCCACGAAATTTGAAAAGTGGTACGAGGGCTGGAACGGATTCCGCTCAGCCTCGGGAGGTCAACTGAGTAGAGGAGATTTCGATTCCTACCTCAGCCATGCTCGAAGTGGTTTCCCGTGATTTTCCAGGCAAATACCGGGATGGTACATAACTTAAGGCCACGGCCGTTTCCTTTTCTCTTCTTTGTCTATCCCTTCCATTTCTTCCAATCCTTTCATTCCCCACAAGGCCCCTGTTCAGCATAGCCGGCGAGACCGCCTGGTCAAGGTAGACATACTGGTACTCCTCTCCAATTGTATCCCCGACCCAAAGTCTCACGCTCCAGGACACTGTCCTTGAGGCGCTAGAGGTGGGATTGCTCGCTAGTCCGAAGGAAAAACCAACCATGGAGGGTAAAGGGATTAAAAAAGAAACTCTTGTTTACAGTATTATATTTGTGTTGTTTCTAATGTCCAAATCCCATTTCTTGTATTTTGTTTGCTTTTTAGTGGTTTAACACCACACTAACATACACTCTAGAGGTTTTCGGCGAAGGGAGAATGGGCATTTGCTAGGATTTGGAAGGTAGCGGCGTTCACTTTAATTAAGATATAGGCCCATCATTTGCTCGCTGTGGAAAAGAAAAAGCACGGAAAAGCATCTTCTGAGCTGTCGACGGTGGGATTCGAACTTACCATCTCCCAAATTCAAGCTCACAGCTACGCGACCCGAACCATACAACCAACTTGCTTGGTAATCCCATTTCTGGCCAGCTTATTATCTCCTTTACAAATGGCATCTCCTTTAAACTTTTGAAATGTATCCTGCATTATTGTATTTATACTATTATCAGAAACGGTTTCCAGGTTAGTGGCCGAGGATGAAGGCAGCCGAGCATTGAACTACTGGTAAGCACTCTATCTCACGTAATGATGAAATTACAGGTAGAGGAAGTCTTCACCTTTCACTTTTCAAGAGGCCTATATGGCCTGTAGCGGAGATTGCTAGCATTGAACGATCTATCAACATTCGAAGGCATTGTGAGTACACTATGAGCGCCATACATGGCAAATTCAATTTATTTGGAGGTCTGTCGTTCAAGTTTCTGCAATGAATAGGACTACACAGTGCATACTTTCCCCTTCACTTTATAAAATCCTCAGGGAAAACCTGGAGTTGCAATTAAATTTAGTTCCTTAGAATTTTTCCTGTTCAAACATACAATTACCATGAATGGAATTAAACTCGCATGAAATAGTACTCCTAAGAAATAGACTATACGGATCTAATGGTCGTGCAAGCCCTGTGAGTGGGGAAATAGAATACATCGACGGCGTGTTGTAAAAGGCGACTAGAAGGGGAATACTAGGTTTCCTCATTTTGGGAGCGGTTTTGGCGACCTCGAGCACGTAGCTGAGTCTAGCATCGTTTCAAATTACTAATACCTGGCTACTCACTTTCAAACTTTCTCCCTGATCCCTTGGTTAATTCTTGATCCCTTTCTAACCCTGATATTCTGCGAGGCCTGGCGAGTCTTTCATGTTCCTGCTCATGTTCATGTTCCATTTCTTTTCTTTATACCTTCATTCTTTATTGCTCTTCCTTTCCCTCTTCTGATTATAGTTAAGTAAGGTTTGGTGTCTGGTTGTACTTCCTCTTAAACTTAATAATCACCAACTCTACCACCATCTGTTGTTCATACGAACAACTTAATTTAGCGATGACAATAGTTGAACATGAAGCGTAAGTTCACTCTCAGGTGACACAATTTAAATTTTCGGGAAGTGGAATAATTGTACAATTTTAACTTCCTCTCCTCTATCCATGGACATAATACCAGATCGACTTTTACCTTTATGAACCCCTTTAATCACTAGAGAAGGGAATTACAAGCATGAATACGTTAGAATGCATACGTATTTGAACAAGGCGCAAGTGAAATCTAGCCGCTCTACAGGTATGCCTGGTTAGTTGCATATACTTTAGGGGTTCTGAAAGTTCAGATCGTTTATATTTATGCATATCTCACTGCAGAACCATCGTGCAGGTATATGACACTTGCGCCTTGGTTAAATACGCTTGCAATCTAACTTATTTGTGCCTATGATTCCCATCTCTATTAACTTCTCATCTGCATACAGCTACTCCTTCCAGGTGCCTGGAGCAAGGCTATGGAACACTCTCCCTGTCAGTACACGTAATACCACTTCAATAGCCTCATTTAAACGGTCTTGTCGGGATATCTTCTTAAATACGTAATTAGCTTGTATGAATGTTGGAGTATGATTTAGAGTTATTTTTACGTAATGTAGGTTAGATAATATTAATAAATAAAGAGATAACTGTTATAATACTATTTTATTCTATTAATTTAGGTAGTTTCTAGACTCTGTATACAGTCTTATTAACTTTCACATTATGTAACGATATACTGTATATTGTGGTTAAGTGTAAGAGAGGGCCGTGAGTCCTAACTTCGCCACGTACAAAAGCATGAAATAAATAAATAAATAAATAAATAAATAAATAAATAAATAAATAAATAAATAAATAAATAAATAAATAAATAAATAAATAAATAAATAAATAAATAAATAAATAAATAACAGATGTAACTATATTGAACATTATATTAAATTTCGGAGGAATTCCTACAAGCCTGGGAATTTGTGTTCGTTGTGTACGTTGATGACGGATATCTTCTATTGGAAACTGAAACATAGACCGGTAACTCATACTTCAAGACTCCTGGTGTACGTGCAGTTGAAGGAGATATCAGCTGGAGTTTAACCGCGCCTCGGTTATGGAAAGTGACCGACTAGAAAGGAGAAAGCTATTAGGGTGATATAGGAGCTATTTTCGGCAGCCTCAGACATCTGTTTGTCGCTTGAGGAATGTCCCTTGCTGTGTACATCATTAAATAAGCTGAGTAGTCACTGCTTCTTTCCTTTAACGCCTCACAACAGGACCACAAACAATTCGTTCCTATAAAAAAATCGGATTTTGCCTACTTATCTGTTATATTAAAATAACTTACTTCAGGACTGAATGATCAACATAGCGACCTTCGGCTGAGAGGGCTCCAGGCTTGATGCCCATTAGGATGGGGATTTTATCTACATTTGGTAAAATCCTTTAGTTTGTGGGCTGGGAATTTGTGTTCGTCTTAATACAGAACTTTATTTACATACAACACATCGCACTGCAAACCATTACAGAAACACACAATAATGAACACAATCTTCTACCGTGTCAGGAAGGGCATACAGCCACTAAACTGTACTAATCCACACGTAGTGCCCAAACCAAAAATTAGGAAGTTATCAGGAAAATAATAATAATACGCAGAGGAATGCATTATATTACTACAATTGAAGTAAATGCCGATCGCAATGTTTAAAACCCAAAGTGGTTAATTTCCTGTCTGTGATTTATTTTATAATTTCTTCATGCTTCGTAATTACTTTCTTTTGGACAGTGTCGAGATGTTACTTTGCCTAGAATAGCGAGCTAGGCTTCATATTCCATGCCCCATATACAGGATGAGAAGGAACGATGTATGTTAAGCTTTCTTCTTCTACTTCTGCCATACCCTCACCGGATGTCGGCTGTCCTCAGGACGATTTGGTGTTTATTTTCTGCAACTCGTAACAGTGTGGAAGTGCTGGTTTTATACCAGTCACGCAGATTTCTTAACCAAGACATTCGTCTTCGTCTACGGCCTCTCCTTCCCTCAATGTTATCCTATGAAACTCACACACAATACTATCCTCCACTACAATAACACGCAGTTTTCTGCACACGGTTGTACCAGGTTAGAAATAGCCATACCAAGTTATTATAGTACTTATTTAATATATACATAGTCTAACCAATAACGTTAAATTTACCTGTTATTCAGTGGTGGAGTGTCTGTTTCTGGAAACCGAGATCCCAGGTTCAAACCTGGCAGAGATTAGTCCAGGGTCCCTCAGGGTGCATGCGCCAGTGCAGTGCACGGCGCAAGGTGCAGGAGACGACTTCACTATGTTGACCAGAGTGCAACCCCCCCTCCCACCTTACCCAGTCCTCTTTCCTTACATCTGTCTCACCCGTTCGGCCTATTTCCGCCTTCTTCACGTTCCCCGCTGATTCTCCCCTCACTGCTAAATGTTTATGTGCGGTGAGTGAAGACACTGTGTATGGGACAATATTACCGGTGTTAAAAAACTTTTCTTTCAGTTTGGTTTGAGCATACAATTTATCTTTTCTAGCTCTTCTTTTCCTATTTATTTGTAATTACACCGGTAATATCTGAAACAAGGGATCGGCTGATAGCAATTCTGAGAGCGCTCTTTAAATTACAATAAGAAATACTTGCACGCAATTTAGTTTTCGTACAAGTCAAAACAAAAACCTTTAAATGTATGCATGTGGAACGAAACATAGAAATAATCTTAGCTGCTTCTCGATGCAGCTTAGGAAAATCTTCCTCGAAAAATTCTCGTAGAATTCGAACAAAGCCTTTTGTTGAAAAACAGATCTTTTTGGTGATCACAATTATTGTCCCACCGATTAAGCATTATTGCCTTTATCGTCACGACTGATAAAAAATACGAACGCTCCCAGTTCGATTGAAATGAACTTTCGGAAGTATTTCCTTTCTTCAAAACAGGTTGCTTCATTATTACGTTGTTGTCTTGCGCTTATCTCTTCCACTGATAAACAAGCCGTATATCACCGAACGCTTCGTCACCCTCAGCACACTACACCATTCGAGTCAAGCCGAGTTGAGCCGAGTCGAACCAATGCACAGTGCACGGAGTCTATGCGTTTCGATTTGCACGCGTGAGATTTTGGCTGTTTAAGAGACCCTGGATTAGTCGTTCATATCGGCAAGTAAAGGAATCCTATTGCATAAAATTAATTTCAACAACTCAACAAGTTTGATATCAATTCTCGTAGTCGGTGGGACGTTCGGTGTTTATCCATCAAAATTAATAAAAACTCAACGATAGATGTAAATATTTTTGTCAATTTACTTGTAATAGGACCACATAAATTTTAATTTTTTTATTCAAATGCTTTAAACATAATTACAAACGTTGATACAACAATGTTAGTATTTTTTTTTCTTGCTAAGAAATGCATCTGTACGCCACGCACCATTTCAGGAAGCAGACGATAAATTTAATAATTGTCATTGACAGCTTTCGAATCTCCTCCGTAAATTTTAGTTCGTGACGACGCCAGTAGTCAAATGGTTAGCGTGCTGGCTTCTTCTGCTTTGATCTTTGCCAATTATTATTGATTTTGAATATAGAAAATTCTATGGCATTCTAAGCCCTTCATATCGGCAAGTTATCGAGTTTGATGGTAATTCTCTGGAATGCTGACTGTAAACTACTGTGACGCGATCTGTTAGCGGAAACTAAACATTGATATTGACATGAAAATCGTCCTAGAAACTTTCTCACAATGAGGCTCGGTACTCGGGAGGGTGGATTACCGCGGTTCAACATATGTGTTGTGACGCAGGTTTAATGTGGCTAGAGAGCTGTGCAAGCTTTTCGGAATAACACCAGTACATATCACTATAGGAACTGTGATGACCGATTCTAGTTTCCACAGACGTTGTATTTCTATTGCCAATTTTGTGTATTCTGATATCTTAGTTTTTGCAGATTATTATGATTATTATTATTATTATTATTAATAATAATAATAATAATAATAATAATAATAATAATAATAATAATAATATACACTAGCAGAAATGGAAAATGTTACATCATGAAACAATTCTCTTACAAACGTACATATACCATAATTTTTTAGAAATGAACATCAAATAATATGTATTAAATGATTGAAAGTTCGGCTCTTTCTGTAGTGATTGATCCATGATTACGGCCATTGATGACACTGAACAAAATGTATTTGAATGCCATATTGAGAAACTTCTCTCGATGCCTGAAACCCATGTTGTGCCAGTTCTCGAATATTTGTGTCTGGAGGCTGATACGACGAGGAACGCCTTCCTATTACTTCCCAAACATGCATTGTGGGAAACAGAGAAGGGGAAAGGGTAGGCCAGTCTTGGATTCGTACATACCTTAAGGCTTCTCTGCTCTGATTTGTAGTGTATGCTCTTGCATTATCGCGCAGAACAAAGAACATGCCACTTGGTATGATGGCCTTAAAGGGCATGTCCACATACCGGCGGGTAGTTATTGTTCCCTGAACAAAAACAAAATTGGTCCTGGTGTCATGTGCAATAGCTCCCTTCACCATAATTCCAAGAGTTGAGGAAATATGCCTCTCAAGAATCAGACATGAATTTGCCATATCAGTAGTTTTTTTACGGACACGCCCACGCGTCGGTCTGACAATCTAAGACAGAAGTGAGACTCGTCCCCATAGACTACAGAATGCCACTCATTAGCTCTGTTTTCCCGGGCTCTACACCATGAAAATCTCAGCTGTTTGTGGTATGACGTCAAAGGTATACACCGCATGGTAAGTCGTGATCTCAGTCCAGCTCCAAACGACATGTTTTCGACGGTTCGTGGCGATATTCTGGCTGCCCGGAATTGAATTGCTGTCATTCATCTATTCACCAGAGTCATTCGCGTCTGACAATCTTCACTTGCTGTGATCTGTCATGAAGGATCTGTGCCTGGTATTCTTGCTGCAGTATTCTCCTGAGCCGTCTCCTCATCATTCGTTCTGCAGTCATTGTTCTATAGCCAACTCTCTGGGCTATCAACCTTTATGATGCTCCCAAATCAACCATGCCATTTACGCGACCGTTATCAAAATCAAAGAGGTGGTTTTAAATTGTTTGGGCAAGTCATCTGGGAATGCTGTAATCTTCAGTCTACCAGAAACATCCCAGTAATTTTCACCATCATTAGTGGCATTAATTATTCATACCACTTTTAGCTTGTGTGAACGCCTGCAGTGTGACTTCAAATATGCTTCCATAACAGTGAAACTGTAATCAGATCACTCGACATAGAAATCACCGGGCGAGTTGGCCCTGCGGTTAGGGCGCGCAGCTGTGAGCTTGCATCCGGGAGATAGTTGGTTCGAACCCCACTTTGGACAGCCCTGAAGATGGTTTTCCGAGATTTCCCATTATCTTCACACCAGGCTGTACCTTAATTAAGACCACGTCTCATTCCTTCGCAATCCTAGCCCTTTCCTAATCTGTCGTCGCCACAAGACCTATCTGTGTCGGTGCGACGTAAAACAAATTCTAAGAAAAAATGACATATAAATCACATACAACAAATTTCTTTACATTACGTTTAGTCTTCACGGTGTAATACTTTCCGTTTCCGCTAGTGTATATTTGGATCGTAACGTGAAATGTTACTCGTTATGAAATCATTTTATTTCAGTAATTTGAAGAAAAAATATGAGAGAAGAATTCAAAATATTATTTTGACCTCCGATTTAGCAGGTTTCCCCATAAGCAAAAGGCCGAATTTTACGCAGGCTTCTGTCAACCAAAATATGTGAGCTCTAATTCCACATCATCCTTCGATAACGCTTGTCAAATCATACCAGTCTGTTTTTTTTATTTCTGCCAGATGGAAATAATTGAATCCATATGTGAGTAACGTCTCAACGACAGGTAGGTACTTATTGTATACTCATTTCTTTAACTCAGTTTTGTTCCGCACCCTGCAATATGCTTATTTTTCGGTTTAGTTCTCATCCCGAAGGACTGTCGGTTCCCCAACAGTTCTATTATCAGTTGTATTAGCCTGGGCACCACTGAAGAGGTGTACTAGAAAAATAAGGAGGGACGTAGTTTCCAGTTGCTTTCCTCACTAAGTCAGCCGGTTACGTAATCCTGACAATCTCAGTAATGGCGTTACTACCGTCGCTCATATCTTACTCATTTACACATTATTATGGTCAGTGCTAAGAACTAACTTGTTCTAGCCCATAATAGAAGCTGTAAACACAAAATTGCACATATATAGATCTGGATTTACTCCTACATGTAATATACGTAATAGCCTGCACAATTCGAAATGCAATACGCTACATTCACTAAGAGTTCAGGCCAGTTTAATTATTTGCCTATGATGGTTGATCGGTTGATTGATATTTAACATAACGTTCGTCTTATTCATTAAAAAGAAAGAAGGTCTCTCCACTTTTATAATAAAAACGAAGGCATCTTGGTAAGAAAGTGCCAAGAAATGTGAAAGGCGCCCTAATCCCGAAAACAGTTATAGGTGGGGGGGAGGGGGGACGAAAACATTTAAAAGAAAAAAGAGTACGGTTGGCTATTCCAGATGTAAGAGAGGAGTCTAACAAAGTAACGAGAAGTATTGCCAATCTCACGTTGTGGTAATGGATGCCAGTCACTTACATTTTTCTATCTTCGGACACCTGGAGAGCACCAGGATGTAACGTCGAGTCAAATAAACAAATATTTGATTAGGGGAGAAATCATTCGGGTGATCAACTTCTGATAATATATAGATAAACTAGCAAGAGGCGATGTATGTAACGCTATCAAGGTCAGACTTTTAAGGAATGGACATTTCATGAAGTGATGAAAAATGTGACCCTGGCCAAATGCCTCAGGAGAAACTTTCCGACTTATTTTTGTAAACATCATGAAGTTCCTCTCGGTGTTAAGAGTCATTTTAGTAACAGCTATATAAAGAACTGCTCAATCTCCCTGAAAGCAGGCAAGGTCGCTGCTTGCCGATAATATGCGGTCGCTTCTCTCCTAATGAGGGGATATTAAGAAAACTATGAGAAATTGCTTCAATAGTTGAAAGTTATTTCTTGTCTCTGAAAAGAGTCGTTATCAGTTATCAATTTGTTTCAATCATTTATATCTAATGACAAGAACACGCGGTAGTAAATTAACTGCATGAATCTACCGAAGGTTAATGAACTTCTACTATATCCATCACCTCTCTTTGATACCATTTGGTATCTAGCATGAAGGTCGCGTATTCCTGACACTCTATGAAGTAAACACGCATGGGTCCTAAAAAGAATATTCCTACAAATTGAACTCCCCTCATACTTGACGTATATTGACATGAATGAGTTATTATCTCCAGTCCTTTAGTGGAAGTACAATAGGTCAGAAGTGTAACGTAGGACTCTCTTTGTTACATTTTCAAAAATATCACACAAGTTATGCACGAAACGTATCCAACGTCAAAACGGCTGGCAAGATATCGCCTTTCTAAAGTATAGAAGTAATGCAGGCACCCAGTGATATCTTCTACCAGATAATATCATTCACATGGAATGTGTTCCTCAAGACATGCACATGTCCATATTTTTTACAGGCAGTTGTAGACTATGCGGCAAATTAACAGTAAATGTATTTCCTGTGCGATAAAGGGCGAAAGTCTTTATCCAGATTCTGAAGTTTCTCACTAATACTACTACTATAATACTGCTACTACTACTGTACTACTACTACCCTCTTCTTTCTTCTAATGTTGCCCCGTGGATGCAGAGTCTGTTTCTCGGATCGCATAAGACCATTTGATCTCTAAAATACAATCAGGCGGCGAATGGGTGTTACACCAATTTTTATAAATACATTGAGGGAGAGACATCTTCAATAGTACGGCTATGTCAGACGAGCTGCGCATCTTCATCGATATGACATATATTTTAGAGGTAAACGGTCGACGTCCACGAGGAGGATCCAAGGAACAATGCCGGGATATGATTATCGTAGGAGACTTGGTCCAACCATATATTTGCAATGGTCCATCAAACTATCTGCACCTCCATGGTTTTATAAATGTAGCCAATACCGAAAAGTCAAGTTCTTAAATTGTTTCTGAAGATAACATATTTCAGATTTCATAAAAAATGTGAACTGGACACAGGTGACGAACAGTTTGATATACGTAAGGGCTTTGGGACACGCGAGACCTTGTTTTGTCTAATGACACCTTTACAAACTTGTAAAGATCGGTCTAAAGATGTACATCTGTATAAATCTGCTTCATTGATTACGCCCGAGCATTCGATTTTGTCAAACATTCCGAACTAGTGCGAATTCTGAATACAATAGGAATAGATAGCGAAGTTCTTACATTCGTCAAAAAGTTGTACTGCGAGCCATCAAGAAGTTTCTGTGAGAATTGCAAACTCCGAGACTCGCGCTACTAGGATCAAACAGGGAGTACGGCAAGGATGTTTATTATCTCCCCTGCTGTTTAATCTGTACTCTGAGCAGATCTTCCGAGATGCTCTTCAAGAAGCGGAAGATAGAGTAAAAGTTAACGGTAGGCTGATCAACAGTCCGAGGTACGCAGATGACCCTGTCATGTTGGCTTGACAGTACTGAAGGTCTTCAGCGCCTGGTAGACAGAATCGTAGCAGAAGGGGATAAACTTGGACTCAAAATTAACAGTGACAAAACAAAGGTGATGGCCTTTACCAGAAATCGTAAAACGCACATTTTAGGAAATAAATTGAACAAATGCGGAAGTTTAAGTACCTTGGCAGCTGGATTACAGCAAACTTAGATCCGGATTTAGATATCAGTGAACAAATAGAAATGGCTCGTGTTAGTTTTCTGAAAATGAGGAATCTGCTGTGTGACAGAGGCCTCAGCTTGGAGACACGTCACAACTTCGTTAGATGCCATGTATATTCATTGCTTCTGTACGGCGCTGAAACATGGAATCTGAAATGTAACACCATTAAGAGAATACTGGAATAATGCCTTCGAAATGTGGGTGTTCCGAAGGATCTTACGGATCTTGTGGACTGACCACGTCTCCAATGCTACCGTACTCAGGCGCATGAGGTAATGCATGTTTGTGTGTACAATCAAGAAAAGAAAGTCAGCCTATCTTGGGCATATTATGAGGAATAAAACCTACAACCTACAAAAATTGATCACCCAGGATAAAATTGATGGACGTAGAGGTAGTGGTCGAGGGCAACACTCTTGGCTGAAGAATTAACGGGATTGGATAGGATTAGATTCTAGTACACTAATGTTGACAGCCGAACATCGTACAGACTTCACTTTGATTGTGGCCGACCTTCAGTAATGGAGAAGGTACTACAATATGATTTGCTTTACGTCTCACTAACTACTTTGACGACTTTCGGAGACGCTGACGTGCCGAAATTTTGTCCCGTAGGAGTTCTTTTACGCGCCTGTAAATCTACCGACACGAGGTTGGCGTATTTGAGCACCTTCAAATACCACCGGATTGAGCCAGAATCGAACCTGCCAAGTTGGACTCAGAAAACATGCGATCTACCGTAATTTAGTAGGCTAAACACTAAATCTGTCAACAGAAATCTTTTTACACGTCGACGTCGTACGACATGGGGCGTCACTCTTCAAAAATCCGACTCAGTCAAGTATGAAACTGCGATCTGCCGACACACAGTCACTGATCCACAGAGAGAGGTAGTTTCCAACCAGTGCCAAGGAACAGAATTGTGCTGACTTACACGACCTGTTGTCTGAAGCGATCAAAAATGAATACCGTTATAGTGGAATATTACTGGAATCAAACAGATGATTGGCTGCCTGGCTGAATGATCAGATTCATAGAGCCCCGAGTTAGATTCCCAGCAGGGCCGAGGATTTCATCTGCATATGGTTAATTCCTCTGGTTTGGGGAATGAGTATTTGTGTTTATCCACTTATCTTCATCTACATACAACACATCACACTACCAACCACCACCGATTGTGAATATAACCCTCCACATTAGGGTTGGCGTCAGGAAGGGCACCACCGGGCGAGTTGGCCGTGTGGTTAGGGGCACACGGCTGTGAGCTTACATCCGGGAGATAGTGGGTTCCAACCCCTCTGTCGGCAGCTCTGAAGGTGGTTTTCCGTCCTTTCCCCGTTTTCACAACAGGAAAATGCTGGGGCTGTACCTTAATCAAGACCACGGCCGCTTCCTTCCCACATCTAGGCCTTTCCCATCCCTTCGTCGCCCATAAGACCTATCTCTGTCGGTGCGACGTAAGACAAAGTGTAAAGAAAAGGAAGGGCATCTGGCCGTAAAACATGGCACATAAAATTATCTCACCTCATCCGTGACCCTGTGTCAAGGAAATACATGAAATGAAGATAGGGAACTTCCACCTGGGCGACTGTCCTAAATGCAGAGCGGTAGTCAATAGTGCCTGTTAAGAACACACGAACAAAACAAGCCACATACGATAAAAACCTGAAAATAGTCATTTTTGCATTTACGATAGTTTAAATGCGACGTCCAGGAATAATAGGTGAAATTTAAATTCTTATAATTGACTTGAAACATCATCGAATTAATTTCAAATTACTATTTAGTTCTCTTTCTACGAGTAAAAGCGTGTAGTTGTTTCATGTAGCTTTGGTACCGTTTACCGATGTTTTGAATACACTACAGCATTCCTTGTGAAGGCGACTGATGTACCCCTACTCGATCCTAGATAATCAGTCTCCCCAGGCACCAAATATCAACCACCAAAGTGGTCGCTGTGCTTCGCTTTAACTAGTCGCTCATCTCCCCGGCTACCGCTAGCCCTGAGGAGCGTCTTGAAACACCTACCTCTCGCTTCGCAATCAGCTGGAGTTACCGGCGCTGTTACATACAACTGGAGGGTTCGTCCTGTATATTCATGGTGCGTCCTGCATATTGGTAATCCGTATACAATATGCATCCAAAAACGTTTTTTTACAAGTTGTTTTACGTCGCACCGACACAGTTAGGTCTTATGGCGACGATGGGGTAGGGAAGAGCCAGGAGTGGGAAGGAGGCGGCTGTGGCCTTAACTGAGATACATCCCCAGCATTTGCTTGGTGTGAAAAGTGCAAACCACGGAAAACCATCTTCAAGGCTACCGACAGTGGGGTTCGAGTCAACTATCTCCCGAATGCAAGCTCACAGCTGTGCGCGTTCCTAACCTGACGGCCAACTATCTTGGTGCATCCAAGAGCTGTTGATCTCAAATTTGCAAAATTGTAGCTTTATTCCCTCAATAAGATATTTTACTTGTTCCTGTTATAGACTGATATAAAGGATTGTAAATCTAGTTCCAAAATTTGTCAACTTCCTGAGAGGGAATCAAACTCACATTCTTCCCCGTGAACCACGCACTTCTATGCCATCTCGGTCAGGCTAGTGGTATTGTCGTATTGAGGAGTTGTTTATTATACTTTGTTATTACTGTTACTAATAATAGTTATTGAAAACTGGTTCGATAGAAGGCAGTTCGGTTTTTGGAGAGGTTATTCCACTGAAGCTCAACTTGTAGGATTCCAGCAAGATATAGCAGATATCTTGGGTTCAGAAGGTCAAATGGTCTGTATCGCGATTGACCTGTCTAAAAAGTTTGACAGGCTGGATCATGGGAGACTACCGGCAAAAATGAGTGCAATTAGACTAGACAAAAGAGTGACTGAATGGGTTGCTATATTTCCAGAAAACAGATCTCAGAGAATTAGAATAGGCGAAGCTTTATCTGACCCTGTAATAATTAAGAGGGGAATTCCTCAAGGCAGTATTATTAAACCTTTACGTTTTCTTATATATGTATATGATATGAATAAACAAGTGGAATCAGAGGTAACGCTTTTTGCGGATGATGTTATTCTGTATAGAGTATTAAATAAGTTACAAGATTGTGAGCAACTGCAACGTGACCTCGATAATGTTGAAAGATGGACACCAAGCAATGGTATGTTGATAACCGGGGTTAAAAGTCAGGTTGTGAGTTTCACAAATAGCAAAAGTCCTCTCAGTTTTAATTACTGCGTTGATGGGGTGAAAGTTCATTTTGGGGATTGTTGTAAGTATCTAGGTGTTAATATAAGGAAAGATCTTCACTGGGGTAATCACATAAATGGGATTGTAAATAAAGGGTACAGATCTCTGCACATGGTTTTGAGGGTGTTTAGGGGTTGTAGTAAGGATGTAAAGGAGAGGGCATATAAGTCTCTGGTAAGACCCCAACTAGAGTATGGTTCCGGTGAATGGGACCCTCACCAGGATTACCTGATTCAAGAACTGGAAAAAATCCAAAGAAAAGCAGCTCGATTTGTTCTGGGTGATTTCCAACAAAAGAGTAGCGTTACAAAAATGTTGCAAAGTTTGGGCTGGTAAGAATTGGGAGAAAAAAGATAAGCTGCTGGACTAAGTAGTATGTTCCGAGCTGTCAGCGGAGAAATGGCGTGGAATGACATGAGTAGACGAATAAGTTTGAGTGGCGTCTTTAAAAATAGGAAAGATCACAATACGAAGATATAGTTGGAATTCTAGAGTACAAATTGGGGCAAATATTCATTTATAGGAAGGGAAGTTAGGGATTGGAATAACTTACTAAGGGAGATGATCAATAAATTTCAAATTTCTTTGAAATAATTTAGAAAAGTCTAGGAAAACAACAGTTAGGGAATCTGCCATCTGAGCGACTGCCCTAAATGCAGATCAGTATTTATTGATTGATTGATTAGGAAAGGAAAAGGCCATGCGTACCATTCCAACGTTCTGATTGAGTAAAAGTGAAAGACACGGCAAGTACATCTACAATGACCGAGGTTAGGATACGATTTTATCAATTGTCCGTACGAGATTGGGTCTAAATCTCGAATCAAACTTAAATCCCTTTCGGTCACATGCAGAAATCGGACCATATCCAACCGGGAAAGGACCTACCCGTATTACTCCTGGATCATGAACGCGACTTAGTTAGTGAAAGCAATTTTTTTTATACGCACACACACACACACACATACACAAAGACTCATCAAAGTAACAAACTCCATTATTTACAAAATCTCTCTGAAGTAGGCCTACGACGTTCATATCCATCTTGTTATGAGAAGCTGGATGTAAGACGATGCTTGCGTACCGCTTGCTCTAAAATAATACTTCAAGTTCCCAGTTTTTGAACTTTCGCTGCAAATGAATTGTACAAAAGCTCTATCTACTTAGTCGTTACTCTAGGCTCTAGGGATACCTGACCATTATGTAAAGTCATAACACTTCCATCGTAGTTACAATGTCGAATCCGTAATTATCTCCCATAGCTCTATGCATTATGTCTTAATAACTAGTCTATTTATACACCTTGTATAATATTTCTTTGCTGGTCCTTCGGTCTGGGGGAAGCGAGCCTGTCTTACCGGAATGCCCCAGATTCGACTTCCGGAGAGGATAGCGATTTTTACCTGATTATGAGGGCTGGTTCGGGGTCAACTCAACCTACGTGTGAACAATTGAGGAGCATCTGGCGGTGAGATAGAGGCTCCAATCTAGAAAGCCAAGGATAACGGGCAAGAAAATTGGTTACGTTGTCCATGCGTCACCTCGTAATCTGCAAGCCATGAGCTATCGGGACAAACAGTGGTCACTTGTTGGAAGGATTTTCTGGGATATAGCACCAGAGTGGTGGCGGTGGTGGGGTTGGATATTATTATGATTGGTACATCTTTGTTCTTTACGAGATTCCGTACTCCGTGATTAAAAAGGCAATTCAAAACCTGTTGATTTCCACATCCATCTTCAAACGTGCATTAATTCACTTCCTAAATACTAAGTTTTCTAGATCTTCAATATTCTTAGCTATAATTTTTATTATTTTACTTCTTCCACTCTTCTCTTCTTATCACTATTTTCTTGCATCTTCGCCATATTTTCATTCCCGATATCTTTTCACTTATTGCATGAAGCCTTTTATAAATCTCTCCTATCTTACCTCAAGTTTTAATATTATCAACAATAAGAATTGTATTCATTCTTGTACCTTCATATCGTCGATGCGCCTAGAAAAAACACTATGTAATAATATCTCAGCTAGGAACTCTGACCAGAAAGGTTCTGTCATCTACAGCAAGGTTCAGTATCTGAAGGATACGTGTGCTGCGGGTCATTTCTCCCCTGGACTGTGTGACATAACAGTATTTCGAGGCGTAACGACGATGTGCTGATTTTACTGCTCTAATGATATTATCCATCACAATTATTAACAATGAATGTGGCTGTGCATTTTTATATCACAATTTAGATAGGTACAATTCCAAACTATTTTCTCCCCCCTTGCCAAAAATGTAGCATTTAAAATGTATTAGTTTTAACACTTTTGTTTTATGGAAAATTAAAAGTACTCTAGTCAGTGATAAAATTGACAAAAATAGAGAAGACTTAGACACATTAAGCTGATAGATATCTTCAATATAAAATAAAAGATTCCGGTGTAAAGATATTATCATAATTGTATAATATGTTAGCTCTGAGACACGAACGACAAAGTCTAAGGAAGAAGAGAAGCCGCGAACTGGTGTTGCGTAAGTTTTATGGTGCTATCAGCCAGCGGGTGTGGTCTTGTGTGTGTAACACCTTGCGAACAATGCTCCTTGTGTAATGTGTAAGAGGGCGGTTGTGGCACGACTCTCCTCATCAATGGCAAGGCGGCTTGTATCCAACAACGTATTTCAAACAGAACACTATTAAAACACTTCCCAGTAATTATTTGGAATATATGTGTTAGTTAAACTGTCTGTTACTTTTTATATGCTTCCATACCCAAGGGGTTCCGCACAGGCCCTATTTGAGACAGCAACTGTGATATATGGTAATGGTTTCGTACGAGACTTCTTCCTTCTCCCAAGAGGGCTATATGAAGTTATCAAAAATGTTCATGATGTATATTTTGGGTTTATGCCTGTAATGAACCATAAAAACACTCTCAACGCGTTTCAAAATGAACCTTGCCGTTCTTCATCAGGAGAACACAGAAAAATGAGACATGACGCATCAAAGGTTGCTAAGAGAAAGCAACAAAGAACTTAAAATGGTGCCCTAAGATGTAATAGGGACGCCATTTTAGCTCCATACAAGGGACAACGAATGGCCACAGTAAAACATCATTTTATGATGCCTGCATGGCTACAACCTCAGTGAATCATGGCTATCTATCATCAGACCATCAGGAAATGATGCTTTATTGTTGCCATTCGTTGTACCTAGCACGGGGCTGAAATGGCGTCCGTATTACATCTTAGGGCACCATTTTAAGTTCTTTGGTGCTTTTTCTTTGCAACCTTTGATGCGTCATGTCTCATTTTTCTGTTTTATCCTGATGTAGAAAGGCGAGGTTCCTTTTGAAACGCGTTGAGAGTGTTTATATAGTTCATTAAACGGCATTAACCCAAAATATACATCATGAATATTTATACGGGTCGTGAAAGTCTAAATGATAATAATAAAAATGTTATTGGTTTTGCATCCCATTGACTATCTTTTTGGTTTCGGAGGAATCCAGGTGCCAAACTTGTGTCCCGCAGGATATCTTATACGTAACTTACTACAGATATGACCTGTGCCCCACCTGAACTGAAAATATTTTAATATAATACTTTAGTTTCTGTTAGTTATAACAAAGAATTTCTATTTCAACTGAAATTATTTCATCATTAATGAGTTTATCTTTGCCGTGTAATACTAGGTTCAAGTCATTCAAAAGTTTGGTCGTCATCTAGGAATGCTAGGCAGAACAACCATGACGTCCATGACCTTTCTCGCCTGGAAATTTTCGGATTTCATCTCGCAGATCAAGATACCTAACTAACGTTTGATTACGACTTTAGTCATCCTATTTCCGCATGGTAAGTTACATCACCGGACATCAGCAACGTACTATGTTCAAACCACCAGCTTCACACTTCTAATTAGGTGAGTAATTATGCTGGCACTTTTACACCTACAGTAGCAAGCCTTGCAAAACTGGTTAGTACACCATATAAATTCGTTTAAAGTCATTAACTGAAATCTCTTTGGCATTTTGACATTCCATAAAATATTTCATTTTATATAATTTTGTTAAACTCTATGACCCGCGACGAATTGCTCAAGTTAATTACTTGTCCTGCGTGTAAAAGATTTCGGGCAGCCGTGGTCTAGACTATCACTTTTGTTGTTTGCTAGTGATTAACGTCGCACTAACACAGAACGTTTTCAAAGACGCTAGGAAGGGAAAAGGCCTATGTCTGGAAAGGTAGCGTTCGTGGACTTAACTGAGGTACAGCCTGGCGTGAAAATGGGAAACCACGGAAAACTATAAACACATTTTATAACTTGTTCTTCGACGAAGAGCCAAAAGTCAAAGGATGTGACTAAAGAGGGTGTACTAAGGCATATCGCATTAACAAATAAATTACATTCTCTCCATCACTACTATTTTCATATTGTTTCAGAACATTTCCTTGAATAATCATTCGCTAATTTATTTGTCCAGATCCATCCCTCCGAGAATTTAGTATTCAGAGTGCACTACGTTGTCTGTTGCGGTCTAGACGAAGTTCGTTACATTTATAAGTCATATCTCTATCAGTATAATACTCGACTTTGACAATAAGGAAGTAGCTGGGGCACGAGCTATAGTAACAACACCATTAATTCTGCAGCCATTTCCTGTGATAAATGGTGTGAAAGTTTCGCTCATAGGGATGTTTGGTGTATGAATTCCAATGAGTTTGGCAGACTAACATGTAACAACACCTTTTGACTACATGTGAAAGGCGACAGGAAGCTAACTCGCTTCTCATTTCTCCAATACACATTTTCAATAACTTCTGGAGTCTTCTTCTCCTTCTTTTTCTCCCGCTTTTCCCCATACCTGTGGGGTCGCGGGTGTGGACTGTGTCACACATGAGGATTTGGCCCTTTTTACGGCCGGATGCCATTCCCGAAGCCAACCCTACATGGTGGGATGTAGTCACTATTGCGTGTTTCCCTGGTAGATGGTAGTGTGATGTGTTGTCCGAATATGAAGAGTAAAGTGTTGGTACAAACACCCAGTCCCCGAGCCAGAAGAATTAATCATACGCTATCCAAATCCCCGATCCGGCTGGGAATCGAATCCGGGACCCTGTGAACCGAAAGCCTCATCTCCGGCGACTGCAGGAGTATCTATGACAGTTGATATTGGACCTGTTAGCAATTCAACCAGCTTTGGGCTGATGGCACATCATAATACCGAGTTGCAGCGAAACAGATTAAACCACCAGCTGCCTCGGCGGTTCAATAGTTAGTGTCCGATTCATGACCCTTAATTCACGAACTTGATCCTGGCCGAGTTGGTCGATTCTTGAAGGAAAACGGAAAATTTTGCTGGTGGCTTTACGTCGCACTGATACAGATAGGTCATATGGCGACAATGGGATAGGAAAGGCCTAGGAGTTGGAAGGAAGCGGCCGTGGCTTTAATTAAAGCACAACCCCAGCATTTGCCTGGTGTGAAAATGGGGAAAGCACGGAAAACCATCTTCAAGGCTAACGACAGTGGGATTCGAACCCACTATCCCCCGAATGCAAGCTCACAGCCCTAACCGCACGGCTAACTCGCTCGGTAACGTAAAATCTTACCGCTCCATATAATCACTGATGAGCCGTACTCAGCTCACCGGACAAGCTTAAAGCTCTAACCTTAGTTAGTAATGTTTTATTTTACCTGGTAAGATTAAGACCTTCAGGCCTTCTCTTTCATTCAACCAGGCACTGAAATATATGTATATTACATTGTATTACACTACAATAATTAGATACATATTAAATTCATAATAATACGAAATGATGGGTGATGAAAATAAATTAAATTGAAATAAATTAAATATAATAAAAGGAAAAATTCTTAAAACGAATATTATACACGTAAAAAGGAGGTAGCTCATAAAATTTAATATCATTTGAAAAATAAAACGATTAAGAATGTTTAACTTATCTTCTACCAGGGCATCCATGACAATAGAATGGTTGTTAGTAGCAGCAATGCTGGAACTGTACCTTAAATAAGGCCACGGCCGCTTCCTTCCCATTCCTAGGCCTTTCCTATCTCATCGTCGCCATAAGACCTATCTGTGTGGATGCGATAAAGAAAAACAAATAGCAAAAGAAAAATAAATAGTGATAGCAGCATCAAGTTTACATATGTTCCATATCGGTGCATAAAATATCTCCAAAGCGCTTCTTTGAAAGTGCGAATAGCGCTTAACCCTCTGATACTTTCAGGAAGGAGGTTCCACTTACTACTCCTATTACTAACGTGAAAACCCCACTATCGGCAGTCCTGAAGAAGGTTTCCCATGGTTTCCCATTTTCATACCAGGAAAATCCTAGGTCTGTAATTTAATTAAGCCCACGGTTGCTTCCTTCCTACTCCTATTCTTTTCCTATCTCATCGTGGCCATAAGGCCTATCTGCACTGGACGGGTTGGCCGTGCGATTAGGGGCGCGCAGCTGTCAGCTTGCATCCGGGAGATAGTGGGTTCAAACCCCACTGTCGGCACCCCTGAAGATGGTTTTCCGTGGTTTCCCATTTTCACACCAGGCAAATGCTGGGGATGTACCTTAGTTAAGGCCACGGCCGCTTCCTTCCCACTCCTAGCACTTTCCTATCCCATCGTCGCCATAAAACCTATCTGTGTCGGTGCGACAGAAAGCCAATTGCAAAAAAAAAGTTATTATCGTCGAACCGACTTCAGTTGCAATTGAGGAAGTATATGTAAACACCAGCCCGGTGGTGTAGGGGTAATGTGCCTGTCTCTTAGCTGGAGGTCCTGGGTTCGATTCTCGAGCAGACCAAGGATTTTAATTCTGGACTAAGTGTTCTAATAGGATTCGTTCATCCTGTCCAACTGAAGGAGCGCACCTGGTCAAGCAATAGGCTGAGGATGTCATAACTCTGACCACAAACCATCCGGTTGGACAGTAGTCGTCCTAGCCCTAATGGACTGGCGTGTATGACTTTCTATTATTGTTTACAAGTGTATAAATTCAGTTTTTGCTCTAATTGAGTGGTTCCTAAACTTTAACAAGCCTCCCCCTCATCAACTTCATACACTCATCGTCAGTGCCCCCAGTTACCTACCTAACCCCATAGTACATACAGAAAGGTGATTCGCACAACCAACAAGGATTAGTAATACTATGTTTTTAAAAACAAATGATTAATTTCCAGTTTTGCAGCATCTTCAGCGCTCTCACCCCACCCCCACCCCCTTTCCGTTCTCCTCGTAACTATCAGCGGCCCAAGGTAATTTTCAAAGATCAACAGAAGGTGGGTAGCCTGCTACTCACTTCGGGAACTCCTGCTCTTGCTTGTTGTTGCTGTTGTTGTTATTGTAAGTCATAGTGTATAATTTTGAAATACTTACTGTAAGGTACATGTGAATTTGTACATGACGGTTTTGTAATGGTAACCTCAACCTATAGTACTGTAGGCCGTAGTGTTAAGAATTGGAAATGCTTAAGCTGTGTGTAAATTTGTATATGATCATGCTGCATTTAGAATGTTAAATTAGTAGCGTTTATTGTAATATGTTCTTTCCATGGAATTGCTCGTTGTACTCTTGTAGTAGTAGTAGTTATTGTTGTATGTTGTTGTTGTTGGGTAAAAATGTTTAACTTTACTTTTTTTATCACACTACTGTAGGTGGTCATTGCCACCGGGATGTTTCCCAATTGCGATGTATTTGTTAATAATAATAATAATAATAATAATAATAATAATAATAATAATAATAATAATAATAATAATAATAATACTTGATAATCGTATTCGGTCCGCCTCTATGGTGTAGTGGTTAGCGTGATTAGCTGCCACCCCCGGAGGCCCGGGTTCGATTCCCGGCTCTGCCACGAAAATTTGAAAAGTGGTATGAGGGCTGGAACGGGGTCCACTCAGCCTCGGGAGGTCAACTGAGTAGAGGTGGGTTCGATTCCCACCTCAGCCATCCTGGAAGTGGTTTTCCGTGGTTTCCCACTTCTCCTCCAGGCGAATGCCGGGATGGTACCTAACATAAGGCCACGGCCGCTTCCTTCCCTCTTCCTTGTCTATCCCTTCCAATCTTCCCATCCCTCCACAAGGCCCCTGTTCAGCATAGCAGGTGAGGCTGCCTGGGCGAGGTACTGGTCATTCTCCCCAGTTGTATCCCCGACCAAGAGTCTGAAGCTCCAGAACACTGCCCTTGAGGCGGTAGAGGTGGGATCCCTCGTTGTGTCCGAGGGAAAAGCCGACCCTGGAGGGTAAACAGATGATGATGATGATGATATTCGTATTCGTTAATATACTGTATACTACTTTAATTCTTGTATGCATGTGAGAGTGTGAATGTTAGTATAATGCTACTCTGTTAGATTACAAGTTCATGTATCTGTGGATAAAAGTTGTAAAATTTGATTAAATGTAAGAGAGGACCAGGAGCCCTAACTTCGCCATTTGAAAGGATAAATAAATATATATATATCAGTGCTAGAAGCTATGGTCCGTGGTTTCCCATTTCCACACCAGACAAATGCCGGGGCTGTACCTTAATTAAGGCCACGGCCGCTTCCTTTCTACTCCCAGCCCTTCCCTGTCCTCTCGTCGCCGTAAGACCTGTCTGGGTCGGTGCGACGTAAAGCAACTAGCATAACATTCACTTACACTAAAACAATAATATCCTCAAAGTACACTTAATTTCAACAGTTCTGTGCTAGTAATCTGTATTTGTATTACGCAAAGGTACCGAAGATTTAAAATTACTCGGAAAAATTAATGGTTGCATGTAGCCTAGAGTAATCTGAGAATGTCCGACTCCTTGGCTGAATGGTCAGCGTACTGGCCTTCGGTTCAGAGGGTCCCGGGTTCGATTCCCGGCCGGGTCCGGGATTTTAACCTTGGTTAATTCCAATGGCCCGGGGGCTGGGTGTTTGTGCCGTCTCCAACATCCCTGCAACTCACACGCCACACATAACACTATCCTCCACCACAATAACACGCAGTTACCTACACATGGCAGAAGCCGCCCACCCTCATCGGAGGGTCTGCCTTACAAGGGCTGCACTCGGCTAGAAATAGCCACACGAAATTATATTGTCTGAGAATGAACAAATTGATTCACCTCTTTTCCCTTCAGAAACCTCCTATGGGTGGGGCGGTAGAATAACACCCACGGTAGCACCTGTCTGTCGTAAGAGGTGACTAAAAGGGGCCCCAGAGGCGTGGGTTGGTGACATGGAGCTGAGGCCTGGCATTGCTTTCACTTACTTATGCCAGGCTCCTCACTTTCATCTAGCCTATCCGACATCACCTGGTCAAGACTTGTTCTTTTTCGACCCCGACGCAGTTAGTTCCGAGGGCTAGGGAGTCTAATTTTCACGCCCTTCGTGGCACTTTCCTTTCTTCAGCCGATACCTTTATTTCTCGAAGTCTCGGATTCCTTTCATTCTTTTCTCTCTGATAAGTGTTATATAGAGGATGGTTGCCTAGCTGTGCTGAAATAAATAAATAGAGATTACTAATGAACACAGTATGAATGAGGAAAGGCAATTAATACTAATTGGATACATCTAACTAGTCATAAAATAGTTATTGTTAGAACAGTGGAAATAAAAAGTTCTCGTCGAATGAAGCGTATACAGAAATGAGTTAATTTATATGTGGAAAATGAAAGTGCTGGTTACGAACGAGGACACAGTTGCAACGTAGCTTCTAAATGCTCTTCCTTTGTGTGAGCAAAAAGAAAACCTGGTAGGTTCCTGTGATCATAGCCGAAGCTCCTCCAGATTTACGTAGAATTCGAAAGACAGGAACGTGACCTTTATCTCAGACATCATGACGGCCTTGATGAGATGCCTCTCACCCCTCTCCACCATCGTTTATGAAGATCTTAGTTGTCATTAGACAAGAACAATCAGAAGCATTGTTAGAAAGGATTGGTACCAGTATTGTCTTACACTTCCAAAATGAGAAACGAACAATCTTATTAATTTACTTTACCGAGAATTTAGATGAAGTTCATTCCACTAACTGTAACCTTTGTATAAGCCTCTGCCAAATCTCATATTTATTTCGCTGTTATATTATTACACATGCGATTATTTTCATCGTTTTAAAATATTTCCTCAGTGATAAGATATAAGTATGATAAGTTACAAATCATGTGCCCTCCTTTTTCTATGAAATTCATGCGAGTAGTTATAGTAATATAATTATTATAAATACTGATGAAGGAAGAAGTAGATATTTGATTAGAAATTTTAACGTCAGTTTGAGAGCCATCTATTGGTACTCCGAGTATCGACGAGAAAGTAAGAGCGTGAAGCGCCCTGAAGAGTACTGCACTCTTTCGAGAGTTTCTAGTACTAGCACTCATGAACGTGCATACTTCAGAAGATTCTTCATGGATGGCGCTACCATGCAGAAGGCACAGATATCGAGCGCGCTTTCAAAATCGCATTATGGTACAGTATCACCACAGAATACTTGAAAAACTTATTTGGTCAAAAGCGCCACACGGATGGCATCAACAGCGCATGAAAGTCAGAATTCAAGAGGGCAGATTGGAGCAAGTATTCATTTATAGGGTGAGGAGTAAGGGCTTGGAAAGAATATTATCAATCGATACGTCGATCAATCATTAAATAAACCGAATGAAACAAATTATCAATCGGCACATTTCCAAGTTCGTTGAAAATATTTAAGAAAAAGCTTGGTAAACAATGTAAATAAATGTAAAGATGAGATAAATAATTGATAGGGAATCTGCCACCTGGGCGACAGCCCTAAATGCAGACCACTGATTGATTGATTGATTGATTGATTGATTGATTGATTGATTGATTGATTGATTGATTGATGTACTTACCCGTGCTCATAGTTACCACAAACCATTGTTAAGTGTAATTTAAATTCAGATTGTGAAAAGTAATCCTGTAATATTATACACTGCACCAGCTGTTGTGCCCCTTGTTGGTGGAACTATCCCTTAGCATGTGCATGAATACTAGGGCTCGTATCTTTAAGACCTAAAAATAGCCCTAATAAGCAAGCAAATATGTCCTCAAAAGTGACGAAAACCGAGCTCGATAGCTGCAGTCGCTTAAGTGCGGCCAGTATCCAGTATTCGGAAGATAGTGGGTTCGAACTCCATTGTCGGCAGCCCTGAAAATGGTTTTCCGTGGTTTCCCATTTTCACACCAGGCAAATGCTGGGGCTGTACCTTAATTAAGGCCACGGCTGCTTTCTTCCCACTCCTAGCCCTTCCCTGTCCCATCGTCGCCATAAGACCTGTCTGTGTGTCGGCGCAACGTAAAGCAACTAGCAAAAAAAAAAAAGTGACGAAATATTACCTCAAAAGTGATTAAATATGACGTAAAATTACAAAATATGACCGAAAGTGTTTAATCTAAATATGGAAATTTTAAAATAAGTTACAAATCGAAACGACAATTCCTTTGATACGTATTAACTAAATTCTTTATTCTTTCTTTCATATTAATTTTCTGAATAGGCCTATACATGTTTAGCAGTTATTCACAGTCTATTATCCTTGATTCAGTGATCAAACATTTGTGAATACTTACCTCTAAAGTAGCCCTACTAAGTTCACCAAGATTATCAGATCACACAACATTTTAAAAATCTATGTGGTTGTTGTCTGAAAGTTCAACACTTATCACAATTTCAATACTTGCATGAATTTTTAAGCTAGCAGCATCTAAACGAGTAATAGCACTCGATATAATTCCAAAGTCTGCTTAATATATGCCAGACATTCTGACAAACTGTTGGAAAACAATTCCTGCGCGATATTGATAGAGGATGCAGAGTATTCCACTTGTATTAACTACAGATGTGATACCGAGAAGCAGTTTTTTGAATACTAGTTAGCATTCGATAAGTTGAAGATGATTTTGCACAGCTAAATCTGTCGTCAAACCACCGAAATACGACCGGAATATGGCGTTTCTACGAAAAGATCTTAAAATATTACCTTATAAGCCAAAATATGCATTTATATGACAATTAAAAATCACTTATTTGTGACGATAATCACTTGATTTGGACCAACATTGAATCAGGCAAGAAAATAGAGACAAAGAAAAAATACGACTTTTTCTAAATATCCGAGCCCCAATGATTACATTTCTCATGACACCTTATACTGTTATTGATATTCTGAGGCACAGCCTCTCTCTGTCAGTGGCTTGTAATGACGTACTCCTTTTCTGGTTCTCTCTGGCCCTGTGCAGTTGTATCTTTTTTAGAATTTAGAATTTCTTCCTTCTGGTCTGAAAAACCGAGCATTAGGTTATTATTCAGAGAGGTACTGAGAGATATAGTAAGCAATTAAACCGTTGCCGGTATGATCTCCATAGCAACCTCAGCATAGAGTTACTTATCAGCACAAACTTTCAGATGTCCGCCACTGTAATTTTCCTTATTTTATACTGTATGGAAAAAAGTTGGAACAGAAAGGTTTAATATACAATATCAATTTTGTCACAAGCAATTTTCCCTTAAAATCAACTGCAAGAGAGATTCATCGAGATTTACGCTTCAGGTTCGTTCTGAAGCATTCTTCCTGCTCAATTTTTTAAGCAACTTATTGTGAAGATTCCACTCACCCTTATCCTAAATTCAAATACAGTAGCTAGTTTCAAGAAAATCCCTCTATCCCTTCCCCGTGATGCTGTAACAGAGAAACGGAGAGACAAAAATGAAACTGAAGCCGACATAGGTTATTATTCTCTTTGGTTTAAAAACCATGTGTCAGTTAAATATTAATAAGTACAGACAGAAAGATGACTTTGTAACTATGTAGAAGATACATCATTTATCTATTTGTGTATTTTAAATACTGTTACGGCAAATTCTTTGATAGTTGATTCTGGTGAAAGTGAAAGTTCCTCTAAAATGGAGTGAATAAAGTCGGAGAAAAAATATATTTTAAAAACGTATATGATAAGAATCGATGGCTTTGAAAAAGAAGCAGCAATCTAGAAAGAAGTGAGGCAAGGCTGTAGTTTGTCCCTCCCACCTTCCTTTTCAGTGTTTATGTAGAATAGGTGGTAAAGGAAATTAGATAGGAATTTGGAACAGGGATCACAGTCC
Organism: Anabrus simplex; assembly: GCF_040414725.1. Lineage (NCBI taxonomy): Eukaryota > Metazoa > Arthropoda > Insecta > Orthoptera > Tettigoniidae > Anabrus > Anabrus simplex. The sequence goes on from NC_090265.1 coordinate 1,578,655,689, forward strand.
AAGGAGAAAAAAATCAAAACCTTGAGATCTGACGATAATATTGTTATTTTATTTGAGTCTGCAGAAGATCTGGAGAAATTGTTAAATGGCATGGGCAGAGTCTTGGGGAAGGAGTACAAGATGAAAATAAATAAGCCCAGAACGAAAGTAATGGAGTGCAGGCATACCAAGTCAGGTGATGCAGGAGAGTATAGATTAGGAAATCAAGTTAAAAAAATATATAATAGCTGTAGTGTCCGTCTCTGTTCGGGCACTTTTTTAATATCTACTTTTAGGAACTCTATTACCTTTTTGAAGTGATATTTTGTAGATTTCTTTATTGTGACGTTGACTGAACTCCATTGTAGATTTAGAAATACCAATACCAATACTTGACTACTGCGACATTGTCCTCATTGATGCAATCCGTGAACAAAGTATGAAACTTCAACGAGCATTGAACTCTGGTCTTCGATTTGTTTTTAACTTGAGTCACGATGCTCACATAACCCCTGGCTACACATTTCTTTCCTGGCTGAAATCCTAGAGGCGACGGAAATTCCACGTACTTACGTTGATATATCGAACTCAGAAGGAAAATCTACCCAAATACATCTCTTCAAAATTCCATTTATTATCCTCATTCCGTAATTGTAACACTAGATCTGGCACTTCCCTCGCTATTCCCGTCAACCACTCTTCAATATATAACAGATCCTTCGTTGTGGCTGGGTCACGACTTTGGAATTCACTCCCAGCTGCTGTCAGGAACTCAAACTCAATATCGAAATTTAAGACTGCATGTAGAGATTACCTGCTGAATACCGCTGACTGTTTCGTGTGTATGATGACGTATGATAGGTTGTGTGATTGTGATCATTATTATTATTATTATTATTATTATTATTATTATTATTATTATTATTATTATTATTATTATTATTATTATTGTTGTTGTTGTTGTTGTTGTTGTTGTTGTTGTTACCGTGGTTTGGTGGATTAGCAGAGGTGAAAGAAGGTGCCTGAATGAATGGGTCTAACTACAAAGTCAAAGTTAATTTAAAATTTTAAGACAAGGTTATATTTTCTTTTCTTTAAAAAATCAACAAACAACAATGTACAGGTGCCAGTATCAATAAATAGATCGAGTCAAGATAGGTGGCATAAACAGATCTTGGGCTTCAAGCCCTACTTTACAATTTTGAGCTCCTAGCTCACATTACAAACACAAATTCGTTCAAAGTGCAGAAATACCGTAATACGCGGAGCCCTTACTCCTCATTACAATATTAAGCCTCCCAGAGGCATTCTTACAATACAGGAAAAGAGCTGACACACTCTCAGTTTTTCAAGCCTACTCAAGGCAACACAATGTGAACATTTAATAATTACTGGCCTTGCCAGGCACTATTTACAAAAATGAAGCAGGGGTATCTCGTACCCAACCTACAGGGCCTTCGTGTAAAAGAAATGACAGTAAATAAATGGCCCGAATACAAGGTGAAAGGAGGCGAACACTTGCACTCCTCGATGTACTAGGCCGATGACACAGGGGCTATTCCCAACCTAAGGAGGTGACCCGTATAAGAAGGAAATTTAAACATTACGGAAAAGAAAAATTCAGTTACCAAAACGTAGTCACCTCAAACCAAAATGAAGCGGAGCTCGAGAGGGTAAATCACTCTCTATCCCCGAATTACAGTTACAGATTTTATGAAGTTTTTAAATCAAACGGAAGACAATTACCTGTTGGAAAGATAGGTTACATTGTAAAGGATTCGGACCTTTCCCGCGGATTAAACTGCTGAGCTAGCAAGAAATAAAGATGTTAAGCGGCCATTGCCTTACTGAAGACCTGCTGCCTGATGAAAGAGGCACCTTCCGCCTCTTGCTACACGTCCATACGCTAGGTTAGATGTTAATCAAGTGGCCACGAGACGTGAAAATCAGCAGTTTATAAACCCTCGGGGAAAGTTCTAGACCTTTCATGAATAATCAAGCTACACCCTCTTACTTTATTGGTCAATCTTGAAGGTACACTCAAAGTCGAAGAAGAAATACATAATTGGTGGGAAATTAATTACAGAAATTCGGGATTGGCTAAATTCAAAACTGGCGGAAAGAAAAGATAAATATTGCCAACCCACAAACTATCATAGATATTTTCATTTAAGAAATATTTTTATTTTATATTTAAGGAATTGTGTTACGAGAAACTTCTATTACGCTCTCTCACAAGACTCTAACAGACACTTGAAGTGCGCCTGCGCTGTGAGTGAGTTTCTACATTGGTTGTTCCCCCTCCTGTCCCTTCCCCTTCCCTTCTCAAACGTAGTCTTGGTGGCTGGTTGCATCCAGCGTTAGATTATCACTAATTATTTGTCGCTCTCTTGAGCAACTACTGGGAGGTTCCTTTCGAACCCAAGGCTTCTGGGCTGCGAACATCGGAGCGTAAGTCGTGAGTGAATGTTGTATGTGTGTGTATTGAGTGAGAGGTTAATGCTTGTGGCCGCGAATGTGTGTGTAATTGGATTTGAGTTGTGCTTCTGTGTGTGCTGTGCTGTTTGGATGGGCCGGGTTCGTAGTCCAGGGGCATATGGCCAGTTGAAGGCCGTTTCTTTTTCTTTATGTTAACGTTTAATATTACTTTCTAGTACTACTTGTTTCCATTATATTTTCTGGAAATAATAGATCTCCTGTTCTTTCTTGTACGTAAGAGGCCAATAGGAGTTTATTGGTTTACTTTTGAAAGAGTGCTTCAGTTATAATGTTGTACATATGTTGTTGTCAGTGAATAAAAGACAGATGGATTTACAGATGGAAAGCTCCCTCACCTCGGTCCACCTAGCTTCCTCTCTGGGAATGTTCCTATTTTCCTAGGCCCTTATGTTAGCACCTTCTCAAAACGAATGAACGAAATTTAGTAAAAAGAAAAAAACTTATGAGTACAAAATTTTGTCAAAAAAGTTCCTTCACTTCGCACCAGGGTGCATGATCATATATATCTATGAGAGAATGTTCACCCTTCTTGCTATACGGGAAACAAAACAAGTAGCAATGTACACAGTTCAGGAAACTTCACCAGAACAAAAAATTTTTAGTGGCGCCATCTTCAGAAAAAATTTTAAGTTAGTCCAGTTTTAAGTTCACAGTTTTTCCTGTAGAGGAGGTTTTATTGGCGCAAGATTTAAACGCGCGGCGTAGAGGTGTACCTCCTGGTACAATTATTATTATTATTATTATTATTATTATTATTATTATTATTATTATTATTATTATTATTATTATAGTGTAATGCACATAGTATTTAGCTTCTTACTCATGTACATAGATCACTTTTATGGCCATACTTATATTTCCATTTACCTTACAATACAGGAAAAATAGCTGACACACTCTCAGTTTTTCAAGCCTACTCAAGGCAACACAATGTGAACATTTAATAATTACTAGCCTTACCAGGCACTATTTACAAAAATGAAGCAGGGGTATCTCGTACCATTTACGTCCTACTATCTATTTTTTGACGGTTTTAGGGGACGTCAGGGTAACGGAATTTTGTCTCGCAGAAGTTCTTTTGCGTGCCAGTAAATCTACCGACAGGAGGCTGACGTATTTGAGCACCTTCAAATACCACTGGACTGAGCCAGTATCGAACCTGCCAAGTTGGAGTCAGAAGGACAGCATCTCACAGCCTCAGCCCGCCCCTAAATACAGAATATTTCACCAATATTGTCCAAGGAAGAAGCAATAGAACCTAATGCACATTGAATGCAATGGTTGGACAAGGTAGATGAAATATCATTGATATTTGAAAGGACAGAGCTAATAGAACCCAAGAATATTAACCCACATCATAAAAAACCAGAGGATAATCTGCAGTCACAGCAAAACCCCGGTAAACTGAAAATTAGGCCGCCTTCAAAGGACGGTCTGCATAAAGATACGCAACCCTACTAAAGTCTCAAGAACCCAAGAACACAGCTAATAGAACAACAGAAAAGAGATAGTGTATTGAGTGCAAAACAAGTATTGATCACCCTTACGATAATTCTACTGACTTGTACGATATTGTCTCTTAACATAAACTGTATCCAAAACGCATGTAAGTAACTCCTGTTAAGGCAACTTATTCGTGACCAGGACTTTGGCACTGCCCTTCTTCATGAAGTAGGTACTGATGATCTACGATCCATACCTGGCTATGATAACATGTTACATGTTAACGAATACAAACGTAGTATTGCCATATACATAAAATGCAACATTCAATATACAGATACGGTTCTGCATCTAACTCCCATGTAGTTAGTATTAGAATTAAAGATTTACTGATAGTGAACATTTATACACCATCGAGATCGAACGCAAGACTCGACATAAATATCCAACAATTCAAAGAAAACATGATCCTTGGAGGAGACTTTAATGTCGTAATTTCTCTAAAAGACCAAACTGGTAAATCTCATAGTTGCCCTGCCGCGCTGATACAAGGTTTACAATTGAAAGATACTTCGGAATTGAAGAGATTACTCAGCGCTGGTTACACATATTTTTACAACGCGGAAGCATCTCGCTTGGAAAAAAATTATATAAGTAACGATTTACAAGAGGAGCTACGCGAAAGTGGTATAAGTTATGTCCAGTGAAATTCTCGAACCACTGTGTCTACATATGAAAATTACACACCCGACTATGGGGCCAGCGCGGGGAAGAGGTATCTGGAAATTAAACCACACTATTTTGCAAGAGAAGCAATTCTCAACTGAATGCAAACGATGGGGACACCATATATATCGATATCAAGATATATTAGATTGGTGGTTGTTATATGCAACAGGGTTATAAAGCATAGGGTTCCTAAAGTCACCGTTTGCTAAACGAGACTACCGAATTGTATTACCAATATTTACGTCAATTTTATAATGAAGGTCTTACCAATCCAAGAACTTACCAACGAATAAAGTAAATACGGGCTTAACCCTTAACTTTGCACCGTATCCATATGGATACACAAAACTATTTGACTTATTTTATGTTATAAAAATGGTATTATTTATTCTTTGACTTTCCTATGTTATTCCATGACTATTACAAATCGCTTTGAAACACATGGCAACTACTTTTAATGAACGGGAAAGTAATAAACATTAGTTTACAAGATGGCGCTGACTAGTCAACTCATCTAGATATTGTTGCTGTTTCCAAGGCAATATTACATTATTGGTGAAGATATTATTGTGATTATGTTGAAGACAGCAATGATAATAATATTAAGAAGGTAGGTAAATGATTAAAATTAAATGATTATTAGTAGTATTTGAGATACAGGAAGAAATTCAAATGTATCCAATTGGATACACTGCCAAGACAGTAGACATATAATGTTTGGTTCAAACGTATCCAATTGGATACGCTGCCAAGACAGTAGACATTCATAATATTTTATATTTATGTATTCATATGTTCATATAATGAAATTATCACATGTTAGATTTTTATTATTATATCTTTAGAAAGGGAATGCATGTTTCTTCATTATTTCACATACTGTGCAGTAGCTTATTATTTTACACTAGTTTGCTGTCACAGAGAAGTTCCTACGTTCTTTGTGCAAGCTATGTGATACATATCGAGTTCTTTATCACGTAGTGTGCTAAAATCTCTTTCTTACTTTTTTCTTTCTTTCAGAAATTCCGCACACATTCAGATAGAATGATGGCAAACTATCCTAAAGCCAATTCTTCATCAACGGTTGTCAAGAATGGCTGTGGAAGAAGAAGTGAAGTAGAGCATTGACGAAATGAAGGTCCCTTACAAGGGTACTCGAGCAGGGAGCAGACGTCAGTACATAAAAAACAAACCTCATAAATGGCTCAAGATTTTTGTACGAGCAGGAATTACTGGTATGATTTATGACATCTAACTGTACGGGATTGAGGACACATTTCGTCAGCATGACTTCAGCGATGCTGAGGAACTCCTTGGTCTTGGTGGCAAAGTGGTTGTAGCTTTATGCAGCTCTATACAGAGAAAAGCATGTTCCTTTGTTTTCTTCGACAACTTCTTTTAGTCACTTGAGCTCTTGATTTTACTTCGTGAAAAATATATAATTTTGTCAATGGGCACAATAAGAGGCAATCGTTTGAGGGGCAAAACAGTCGCAAGTCAAGACGATGCAGCAACAGTGTGTAGAACCTCGTGCAAAGATCAATGTACCTTGCCCCAATATAGTGCTTGAGTACAATGCCTTTATGGGAAGGGTAGATCTTGCAGATAAGTTGATAGCATTATACCGGACTGCATTACAAACTCATTGATGGTACCTTGCCATATTCGCTCAAATCATAAATATGTGTGTGTGTGTAATGCCTGGCTAATGTATGTATAGACGCGATTGTAGGAAAAAAACATAAGAAATGATTCGTTGAAACAGTTTCGATGGAACATTGCTGAGAAATTTATGGCAAGCAGCATTCAGTGAATCATTCACCGACAGTACCTGCAACAGAATGCCCGAGGACTCAAGTCGATGAAGATGTTCGCTATGATTGTCAAGAGCACTTTCCACAACATTGTGAAAAGGGGGCGCTGTCGTTACTGCAAGAATGGACAAATTCGCATGGAATGCATCAAGTGTCGGGCAAGACTGTGCGTAACCAAGGACAAGAACTGCTTTTACCACTTCCATCAGAGGAAACTATTCTGAGCTGAGCTGTACAATCAATTATGGGTTCATGTGTTATTAAATATTTTTAACATAAGTTTATTGTTACCTTTAGACTGAGAATTTATAGTTTCCATGTTTATGTAATTCTTGGCAATGTATCCATATGGATACATAATAAAGTGACAGTCAGTATCAGAATACTTGGCACTGTATCCAAATGGATACATATATATTTTGGTAGATTTTTACTATGAAAACCAACTAAATATTTTTTAAGTATTTTAATAGATGTCAGAGAGCACACAAGATGAAGAATATTTGTATATGGCAAAAATCTCGGATTAAAAGTTTGTTGTGCCAAGTTAAGGGTCTACTAACATTGCATAGGAGACATCAAAAGAATTTAATGTTCGCACTAGAGACAAGTAATAACTGTGAAGAGACTCCTTCCATATATCATCTTATTCGAGCATATCGAAGGGACCGACAGAAACATTATATCAGTTTACCACCTTGAAGGATAAATTGTCAAAGACTACCAACGGACACAAGAAACACTTGAAAACATCTTTGAAGACTTGCATGGAGAAAGAGCAGTATCATACACTAATCACCAAGGCCCATTTTTCGGAAGGATTTGGAAGGATTCAGCACCGTGAACAAGATAGCCTGAGTTAACAAAAGACGAAATATATCAAGCAATCAAGCAGAGCGCATCAAGTAAGTTACCAGGATTAAATGGACTGGAGAAAGATTTCTATGTACAGATGCGGACAATTATCAAGGACAATATTGTCGTGGTATTAAATAACGCCCTGAGAATTGTAAGGAATATGGAAATTATGAAGGAAAGTAAAATAGTTCTTATCCCAAAGAAAACATACCCAAAGACATTAGAACCATCACACTCCTTAATTTTGACCATAAATTGATTACCCGATGCTTGAAACAAAAGGTGAAGAATTTCTTAAGAAACGTAACACCCAAACAACAGTCAGGGGCAGTTCATGGTAAAAGTATTCTGGATCCCATCTGTGCCATTCGAGATATCATTAGCAGGTCACTAGTAGAGAATAAAAGGAAACAGCTCATTGGACGTTGATCACGCATTTGATACAGCCAACCTTGATTATCTGCTTGAAGCTTTTAAAGCAGTAGAATTTAATATGCTTTTTTATAAGCCTTATAGACAAGTTACTGACTGGAGGAACTTCCAAGATAAATGTGAACGGTTGCCTTTCAAATCTTATCAAAATTTAACGAGGGGTACGGCAAGGTCGTACCTTATCTATGTTGCTTTTTTGTGATTGGAATCTTTTATCAACAATTTATCGCGAACATTTCCACATGGATATGCTAGACATATTTGCCTACGCTGATGATGTAACTTTAATTACGTATCGCAGAGCTTATTTTAACCGAATTAGAGACCTATGGAAGATATTTCGGTGTAAATCTCAACTTAAAGAAAACTAAAGCTATGTTTATAGGGAATCGAAGCAGGGACCGCGAAAATGTTTCCCCCTGGATGAAGATAACTGGCTTGATTAAGATACTAGGAATGACGTTGCATAATAGCATACACAAAATGTTTCAGAAAAATTGATCCGTTGCACTTGCATCAGTGAAAAGTGTCCTGCAGCAAGTTAAATATAAATTCTTGATGTTACATCAAAAGTGCAATATATCAATATGTATAGTCTATGCAAAATTTGGTATTTAAATCAAATTTTACCAATATCAAGAATAGTTGGAATCCGGATATCTCCAAGAGTAGGCTAGTATATATGGCAAGGATCATTTTCTGACATCGTAAGATCTAACCTTACGCTAGCTAAATCCGAAGGAAGTCTTGGTCGTTAAATGCAAAGTGCTCTTGTGATTACGGAATGTGAGAGTGATACAAGAAGTAGAAATCCGTAGCTCTGTTTTTTAATGAAACTGCAGCCTTCAAGAGATTAAGAACCTATCCGAGTGAACTATTCGACCTAAATTTAGCTTGAGACCATCTCAGCTATACAGCATTGTAGTGATCCTGTAAGGAAGTTACATACATTGTGTGCTACAAGCCAAAAGACCCTACACTAAACAAGAAATACTTGCACACATCAGTATCAATGTATACTGAACCCATGACCTTTGTGCCCTAAGAATTTTAAGTATGAAAGCTACTTCATGAGGCCCCATGTCAATGGTGATGAGGAGCTTGAGCATAGTCTTGATATCACGGAAGCAGCACGTGGCAAGGGGGTGGTTACCTTCATTCCCACGCTGGGATACGTGACGTCATCCTCACGTGTCGGTAGTGGAAGGATACAGAAGGAAGTTTATGTCGAATAAATATAATTAAATGAAGGAATTAGTGGTGAATCCAATATAATGATGGTCCTGTCTTTATCTTTAAGGCAATTGGTCTTTAGTAAGACGGATTTGAGACTGCTAAGCCATTTCTGGGGATTATTTCAGAAAGGCGCGTGTGTCTAGCGTCCCCACGCGAAGTCGACAGAAAAGTAGTGCCTATCAAATGAGGTCATCTAACCAGTTAATTTAATGTGCATAAATTTTAAATGTCCAGGAACACTACCGATAGCCATGTAGCAAGTATGTGGTTACATCCAAAACTCTTTTAAATACGGTTCATTTAAGTCAGAAAAGTTACGCACATTTTCTTGGCGGCAAAGGGAAAATGCCTGAAGAGAGCGGGTACTGTCTAAAATATAGAAGGGACGCCATGTTGAAACCCCTGCACTTTGTATCGTGAGGCTGAAGACAGAGGGTTGAACTGCTGTGTAAATCGATCGACAAAAGTAGACTAAGTCCAGCCGACAGATTTTAGCCGATGTGGCTGGGGTCTTGACTCCATGTGGAAATAGTTTTTCTTTGAGCAGAAGTAATTGTATAAAAAGGACGGTCAAGATATCGAAGAAGTTTTTATATATTTGTGTGTGGTAAGGAAAGTAATTCGTGTGCGGGAAATAAATACTATCAGTCGAGTGCAATCAGCAAAATCAACAAGTGAGGGGTATTTCTCCTTTTTAAAATGTTTTATTCCAGGAAAATAAATAAATATTATGATGTACAGCCAGAAATGTAAAATGGCTAGATAAGCGGCGGAAGGTCACGGGTGAGCCGAAGGATGGAATCCGACGTCAATCTAAGGTAGGTGCCATGCCATCTTACCACCTATTATATCTTGTTTTGTGATGTCAAACTTATGTGCATTTGAAATGGGTTTTTATGACGCAGTTGGTCACCCCTATGTTTTTTGGCGAATGTCAAAATATGACGAAAGGTCATTTGTTTTATTTTCTGCTTGGATAAATTTAAAATATTGCGAGTGCCGTGTGACATTTAAAAGTTATTAGTGAGGGCTTCGAAGTGATATCACGTCCAGAGTAAATCGTCATTTCCGTGAATTTATTGCCCATAATTTTGTGATGTCAAGTTCAGATATTTTATCTGACGTAAAACATTTCTGTTTGAAATTTGATGGAATTAATGTAAGAAGTCCATGGTTACCCATTTTCAATCGAGTGGAAGAGCGCTGTTGGGTTGAGAATATAGAGTTGTGAATTATGTCACGAAGTGAAACGTTATTCTATGTCCATTTAAACTGTGTCTGACTGACATTAAAAAATAGTAGAATTTTGACAGTCATTTTGGTGAAATCCAGTTTTGAAAATACGAGATCATTATGCGAAGTGTTCATTATTAATGTATTTGTGCGTATTATGCGTCGTGGATTCTAAATATTAATTCCATCATTTCTTTGTTAGTGAGAGCCGTCGAGTTGAGGCAGAGTTCAGAGTTGTCGTATGAGTTGAGATAGGATTCGTGAATCAGGTGAATGGAAGCCTGTAAATGTGCCGGGATATGTATAAGCCCGAGGAAGATTTTGTGTAATATTTGGGATGGAAAGAGAATCCATGCCGGTATTAATATGCGACGTTTACAATTAGTGTAGTGCATTTTGAAGTATAATCTATATGCATTTTGTTGGTCAGAAATATCGTATTTGTTTAATTATGTCGGCGAAGTTAAAGATTTCATTCTGAGAGGCCAGTCAAGCAAGACGAACAGATGTTTCATATCACAGCAGAGAGGGGTTCGTGCCTCAATGCCGTCAGCTGATGGGAGTTCGCAGCTCGTGTAACGGGATTTGGGTAGTGTGTTAGAATTGAGATCGCATTTCTTGGCAACGGAAATCATTATAACTACGGAATCTAGTTGAAATTTTCATCCGGGAATACCGTGTGTGTTACTAGATACTGTAAAGTTGTTTAATTGAGACTGTAATGTACATTTGAGACCACGAACTTAGAGTATAATGAACAAGATTAGCCAATTTCAGGGTTGTCCAAAATATAGAGCGATGGTAATGATGATTGTTTTGTTTGTGAGGGGCGCACAAAGCTTCACGGAAATGTTATGACCGAGCTCGATAGCTGCAGTCGCTTAGTGCGGCCAGTATTCGGGAGATAGTAAGTTCGAACCCCACTGTCGGCAGCCCTGAAAATGGTTTTCCGTGGTTTCCCCATTTTCACACCAGGCAAATGCTGGGGCTGTACGTTAATTAAGGCCACGGCCGCTTCCTTCCCATTCCTAGCCCTTTCCTGTCCCATCGTCGTCGTAAGATCTATCTGTGTCGGTGCGACGTAAAACAACTAGCAAAAAAGGAAATGTTATGACAAGATAGGACATCGTAATCGGTTTACATTGTACGGCGAGTTACTTATAGTTTTGCACTTAATTATCAGGGTTATCCAAGTAGTAATAATGGTTAGTATTGGATTAAATTGAAGTGTGATGTCACGAAACAGGATAAATACTGGAAAAAAGTGATGTAAATTTTTCCAGCTACTGACGATATACATCCAACATGATTAAAAAATGAATTACGTCAAGACTTGTGTAGGGGCTTATGAAAGAAACCATTCGTCCACGGAGATAGAAATTGTTGTTCATTAAGATTTCATTAAACCATTTAAATTTATTTAATCATTAAATTCAGTGGAAACGTATTTTGAAATAAATTTAAATCAAGCGAATGACTTGAAGATGCATTCTGGAAATATTAGTTTATTTTTCTGGGGAATATGTAAATGTTAACGTAACGATTAAGGGGGCATATCCGAAGGTAATGGATTTTACTGTCACAAAGTATTGTGAGCATTGTTGTTGCATTATTTGACTTTGATTGATGGAGCAGTAAAGGTGCTGGGGTTAGTAAAGTGGAAACTTTGGTCATCAACCGATGTAACTTAATTGTGTTTAGCCTTCAGCTTAGAAACTTGGATGGTCAGGGGGTCATCAACTTCAGTGACTTAGAGTAGGGCCATATGCCACTGTAGCATAATTTTCCTTGCGGTCGTCATCCACAATGACTTTAAAGTAACTTAGAAGTTTAGATGTCGGTCCATGACATAGTCGCAGGTCACATCGATTCATTTAAGGGTCCATGCCGTGTAACCACTGTGTGGCACACACCGATTGGACTGCCTTAATTATACCCAGAGTCCAGAGTTCGTGTTACGAGGACTGGACCATAAAGAATCACTATGATGGTACATGTAGTCTCACATGGAAGCCGAATCTAAGAATTTCCAGACTTTCTTTTCTTTAATTAATAATTGAGACAATGGTTTCTTATAAGGATGCCCATCAGGCAGTTATGTTAAAGGCTCACACCAGTGTTCTGACCTTCTGTGTAAGATTATCCCAACGATACCGATGATAAATGATTAACTCTTCAGAGATTACTTGAATAAATAGGAATATTTTTAAACAGACCTTTCATTTGAGTAGATAGATTAGAATTACTGAACCCTACCTTTACCTCAGCAAGTGACGAAGAACCCGATACGACCCAAGAGACAAATCTCATGAAATTTTGCTGATAGGTAAGGAAGGTAGGTATCCTTCATAGTGGACCAAAAGGGTTCAATACTAAGCCCTCGAATCTACCAAGAGAATGTTATATGTATGGAAAAATATGAATTGAATTTTAAACATCTTTTAACAAAGCAACTGTTATGTAAATTTGTAAATTCTACATAACAATCTTAGAATGTAAAAAAAACCTATTCTTTAATAAAATATTGACAATAGATACAAATTTCAAAAATAAATTTAATCCAGTTTTTATTTCACGAGAAACATCCTCAATCGTGGACTACAATGATTACCATGAGACAGGCTAATCGACTAGGCGGTGTGTTGCGAGCTATCGGTGCTGTGATGACGTGGAATTACATCAGCAGACGAATAAGCTTGTATGGAGCTTTAAAGGCAGGAAAAGATTATAACATTAAGATAAAATTGGAATTCAAGAGGAATTCAAGGGGCAAATTTTAATTTATAGGAAAATGAATTAGGGATTGGAATATTTTACCAAGGGAATGCTCGATAAAATTCCAACTTCTTTGAATTCGTTTAGAAAAGACTTGGTAAACAACTGATGGGGTATCTGCCATGTGGGTGGCAGTATTGGCTGCCTATTTCAATGTTAAGCTCTATCTACTGCACGGTACTTCGTAATGCTAAGACATTGGAAATATTTAAGTTGTGTGCGAATTTATTTGTGACTGTCTCGTAACTATTATTATTATTATTATTATTATTATTATTATTATTATTATTATTATTATTATTATTATATATATATATATATATATATATAATAATAATAATAATAATAATAATAATAATAATAATAATAATAATAATAATAATAATAATAATAATAATAATGGCTTTACGTCTTACTAAATACTTTTACGGTTTTCGGAGACTCCGAGGAGCCGGAATTTAGTCTCGCAGCAGTTATTTTATCTGCCAGTAAATGTACCAACACGAGGCTGATGTATTTGACACTTTCTTCAAACATCATCGGACTGAGCTAGGATCGAACCCGCCAAGTTGGTGTCGGAAGGCCAGCGCCTGAACCGTGTGAGCCACCCAGCCCGGCGTAACTATTATTGTGGTACGCTACTTGTAATAAGTTATAATATTTTGAAAATTCTTGGCTTTGACAAAATGAAAGTGACTGAGGTATGAGTGATGCTAGTAATGCCATTCCTTCTGCAGCCAGTCCCTGCCATGAATGGTGTGAAAATATTGCTCATAGGGTCGGTTGGTTCATGCATTTCAGTGGGCTTGGCAGACTGATATGTAATAGCAACTTCCGGCTCGGTAAGAAAAGCAACGGGAAACTACCTCACTCCTCATATCCCTAGTACGTCTCTTCAGTGATGCCTAGGCCATCTATGACAGCTGATGGCGGAGCTGTTGAGGATCCAGCCAGCCTTCGGGCCGAGGACTAAACAACATATGTGAGGGAATATTTTGTGTAATTTTCCGCAAATTTCGAATACATTTCTTTGCGAATGCTTATAATTACTATGGTACACTATTCGTATGTCATCCTTGTCAGGTCTTTTATGCTTCTCGTTTTAGTGTTCTTCGTCTTTATTCTTTTATTATCGTGTTTCTTGTAATACATGGTATTGTTTGTTGTATTTCTATTGTTGTTGTTGTCATGCAATTTATGTTTAAATTTTCGTCGTCATACTGCTGTAAATAAACATTACTACCGGGATATCTCCCAATTTCAATGTATATGTTCTTTTTTTTGCTAGTTGCTTTACGTCGCACCGACACAGATAGGTCTTATGGCGACGATGGACAGGAAGGGGCTAGGAGTGGGAAGGAAGCGGCCGTGGCCTTAATTAAGGTACAGCCCCAGCATTTGCCTGGTGTGAAAATAGGAACCGGAAAACCATCTTCAGGGCTGCTGACAGTGGGGTTCGAACCTACTATTTCCCGAATACTGGATACTGGCCGCACTTAAGCGACTGCAGCTATAAAGCTCAGTAATGTATATGTTAATAATAATAATAATAATAATAATAATAATAATAGTAATAATAATAATTTCGTGTGGCTATTTCTAGCCGAGTGCAGCCCTTGTAAGGCAGACCCTCCGATGAGGGTGGGCGGCGTCTGCCATGTGTAGGTGACTGCGTGTTATTGTGGTGGAGGATAGTGTTATGTGTGGTGTGAGAGTTGCAGGGATGTTGGGGACAGCACAAACACCCAGTCCCCGAGCCATTGGAATTAACCAATGAAGGTTAAAATCCCCGACCCGGCCGGGAATCGAACCCGGGACCCTCTGAACCGAAGGCCAGTACGCTGACCATTCAGCCAACGAATCGGACATAATAATAACAATAATTGTTCTACCCTTCTTTCTTTTTTTTCCTTAACCTATTTACCCTCCAGTGTTGATTTTTCCCTGAGAATCAGTGAGGGGTCCCACCTCTACCGCCTCAAGGGCAGTGTCCTGGAACGTGAGACTTTACGTCGGGGATACAACTGGGAAGGAAGACCAGTACATCGCCCAGGTCGCCTCACCTGCTATCCTGAACAGGGGCCTTGTGTCGCGGATGGGAAGTTTGGAAGGGATAGACAAGGAAGAGGGCTTAAGATGGATACCATTCCGGCATTTGCCTGGAGGAGAAGTGGGAAACCACGGGAAACCGCTTCGACGATGGCTGAGATGGGAATCGAACCCTCCTCTACTCAGCTGACCTCCCGAGGCTGAGTGGACCCGGTTCCAGCCCTCGTACCACTTCTGATGTTTTGGTGAATCACAGTTTGAACAGAAGAGGGTAGATGGACAGAAACACTCAAGTAAGTTAGAGTTCCGTCGCAAAAATGTTCTTAATCCACCCAAGTCAACTAATTTTTTTTAAAGAAACAATGAGAAGCAACTGTATAATATTATTATTCGTGTTTTTCTTTCTCCAGTTACCTACGCAAGGGACATCGCTTAGGAAGAATTACAGTAAGGAGGCTGGCACAAGTAACTAAGTGAAAAAATAAAGCCAGGACTCAGCTAAGGGCCATAGTCGCCAACCCACACTTCCAAATTAAGAGACCCTGGGACCCCATTTAGTCGCCTCTTACGACAGGCAGGGGATTGCGTGGTGTTGTTATACCACCCCCACTCGCACGGAGTAAAGGTTATGAAAGCCCACACAAACAGGGCAAGGGAGCGGCCATGGGCTTAATTAAGGAACAGCGCCAGCATTTGCCTGGTGTGAACAATGGGGAAAGCATGAAAAACCATCTTCAGGGCTGCCAACAGTGGGGGTTCGAATTCACTATTTCCCGAATGCAAGTTGATAGCTATGTGACGCACTTAAGCGATTGCCACTTGGATAGCCGCTTGCTCGATCTTCTCCTTCTTCTTCTTCTTCTTCTTCTGATGATGATGATGACTATTGCCTTTAATGTTTTTCTTGGCGAAAGCCAACTGTAGACGTTAGCCGTACAAATTATGATCACCGGTTTTCAGATGACGTTGAAACATAATACAGATGTTGGCTTTGTATTATTTTGTGGGGACGGTAGAATACATCGGCGGTATCCCCTGCCTGTCGTAAGATTTGACTAAGAGGGACCCAGGGACTCTTAACTTGGGAGCGTGGGTTGCGACCACGGGGCGCTTACCTGAGTCCTGGCATTGCTTCCATTTACTTGCCAGGCTCCTCACCTTTTCTGTCCTATCCGACCTCCCTTGGTCAACTCTTGTTCTTTTCCGACCCCGACGGTATTAGAACAGCCGAAGTCTAGGGAGTCTTTCATTTTCATGAACTTCGTGGACTTTGTCTTTCTATGGCTGATACCTTCATTTTTCGAAGTGTCGTATCCCTTCAGTTTTTCCCCTCTAGTGTTAATAGCGGATGGTTGCACAGTTGTATTCCCTTTTGAAACAATGTTTGCCTCAGAACCCAAAGTATTTACCATATGAACGGATAACAACGGTTAGCAAACATAATTTAATGAACTCAACTCAAGAGGCATTCGATGTTTGTCAGCATGCTGAAGTAACCTTTTTGAAACGCAGTGCCAGTAACTACTTTCTTAATAAAGAAAATGCCGAAGGTAATTTACTACAACTGTCTTTAAGTACTTTAAGTTCAATATTTCATGTATTCATAATATAACAGGGGTACCATATAGATTTCTAGGTTTCTTTCAATAATGTTTTTGATAATAATTTTGATAGATGATAAGGAACAAAGTAAGACCAAGTTGTATAAAAGTAAAAGAGTATTCATGAGCACTTCTTCTGATTCTCATTTCTCTAAAAATGAAATTTTGGTTTTATTAATTATATTCCTATTCAAATAGTTATGAATATTTCAACCAATATACAAGATACGCAGTTATATATACAGTATACATGGAAAGTAGTTGCCTAGTTAAATGTTAGGTGAAAAATAGTTGTTCGGTTCTTTTTTCAATGTTTGGTACCTAAATCCCGTAAGTTCGAATACACTTAGCCTCGGTTACGGTCACTCAAAGACTCAATATGGCGGCTCCATAAGTAACATTCGTGTCTTGACCTTCCTAGACTGACCTTGGTCAAATAAAGTATTTGCCTTGGTTACAAAGGTTGATTAGTGCTGCCATCTGGCGAGATACTGAGAAACTTATTCTAATAAGCCAAGACCGACTTGATTCGTTCGCTTTTGCTAGCTACGTGCAAGGAGCGGAGCGAGGGATCCAGTCGGCCGTGAAAAGGCGAACTTCAGTACGAGCTTGGCTGCTTTTTTTCAGTGTTGACGACTGTCGTTTAAAGCCTTAGAACATCTTTGGCCATTGTTCTGTCAGCTTGAAGGATCAATCATCGCCCTCTACTATGACTGCGCAGTCATAGTAGAGGCCGATGGATCGATATAAAAAGATGTGTTACAACGGAGTCTAATGAAGCTCAGTGTGGGTAATCAAAAATATTGGAGACTAAGGTTAGAGTAGGAAAGAAGAACTAAATTCATCGCTGTTTAACCCGCCTGGTTGAAATGATCGTTAAGGTCTGACACCGTGGTCAACCGGTTCGAGTCCAGCTGATGGAAAAATAATCACCATCAGAATGTTTTCTTGCTAGTGGCTTTACGTCGCACCGACACAGATAGCTCTTATGGCGACGATGGGATAGGAAAGGCCTAGGAGTTGGAAGGAAGCGGCCTTGGCCTTAATTAAGGTACAGCCCCAGCATTTGCCTGGTGTGAAAATGGGAAACCACGGAAAACCATCTTCAGGGCTGCCGACAGTGGGATTCGAACTCACTATCTCCGGGATGTAAGCTCACAGCCTTGCGCCCCAAACCGCACGGTCAACTGGCCTGGTCGTCAGAATGTTAGCCGGAAAGGTGTGTATTTACCAGATTGCGTGACAACGCACAGTGGGCGAGGAATCATATTTAGCTGGACAAAAGTCGTTTTTACCTGGAATGCTTGATGTTTGACATTTTATTGTTAGACATTCACTGGTACTGTTATATACGGTAAGCCCACACTGTATGTATGTTCAGTCTTCAGCCCTAAGGCTGGTTGGATCCTCAACAGCTCTGCTATCAGCTGTCATAGATGGCCTAGGCATCACTGAAGAGGCGTACTAGGGAAATGCGGAGTGAGATAGTTTCCCGTAGCTTTCCTCACTGAGCCAGAAGTTGCTATTACATATCAGTCTGCCAAGCCCACTGAAATGCATGCACCAACCGTCCCTATGAGCAACATTTTCTTACCATTGGTAGCAGGGACTGGCTGCAGAAGGAATGACATTACTAGCATCGCTCATACCTGTCACTTTCATATTGTCAAAGCCAAGAATAAGCCCATACTATATGTATTATGTATATATTATAAGTACTATTTTGGTTCGAAAATAGTATCGGTTTTATAGTAACACGATTTGACTTTATCCTTACTCACTGCTCCTAGAAATCATCCTCGTCGTCATCGCATTGTCGTTATCCTCATCCTCTTCGTCCGCAGCACGCAAGGTTTGAGTTCCGCCGAAAATTGTCGGTTCTAGTAGCAACTGCCGCGCTTTAAATGGCAAAGGCTCGTTCTTCTTGTGCAGGAAAGGAGAAGCACTTATTGTTGCTGGGTCAGAACTTGATAAAAACATGTTAAACACACCTTGAATGTTGTATTCTCGAGATGATTTTCTTGCATGACCCTCCCTCTATCGTCTAATGCGCTCATGTCTTGCATCTTGCGCTTCTTCACTCAGCATAGCTATTGGCAGGATGGCCTATTCGATTATACTTCCTCCATGTATTAGGATCTTGTGCACGGTAGATAGAAGGAAATACCACGGACATAACTCAAGATACAGACGTGTCGCGTCTGTAGTAAAGTTATCATATCTATCACCTGCAACAGGAAGTCCAGTTGATATGGCAAGCAGAATCACAGCTAATCTCTAGATTATTTCTTCACTGATTCCCGTAATTCTAGCTGATTTGACTGGGCCACGAATGAATCTTCGAGCAGTATTCCCGCCGTTGGAATTTCCTATTCCTCGACATCGAGGTTATACAACGATTAGACCTATTTCAGAGTGAAATCGTGCTACTATCTGCTGCTTCCTCGTAACAACTTTGACTTTGTCTTCGCTTTTTTAATCTGCAGTGCTTTTACATCAGGTCGATAGGCAATGTGCAGAAGGCATTCACAAAGTCTAATATATGCATGCAGGGATGAAAGACTGATGCAAAATCTCTTTTCGATCTTAACTGAATATCGTTCATGGTTTTAGGTGTTGCTCCACACACATAACATTTTTGTGTTGGCATTTCACTCAAAGAATTTCAACCTTTACCATCAACCATACTCAGGGAAGAGTTAGTAATTATATTAAAATTCACGCCTTCAGCAACAACTTTAGAGGGAACCAAAGATCGTATTTGTTTCTCAATACAACGAACTTCTCTCTTACACATGTTTGAAGTCTCTTTTCTGTACAGGATCTTGATTTGACGACAAAATCTTGGAGAGGAAGGACGAGGATTTTTCTATAGAACCCTATTACATTTGGCCCCATTTGAGACGGAATGTAAATACAAAGGCGCCAAAGAAATAACAAATATATCTCAGTCACATAACTCTGTATTTTCCGACTGGAATTTTTGTTTGTAAACACTTTGATTACTACTACCGTCACAGCCCTACTTGAACACTGCTTTTATCGTATCATTGTCTTTAATACATTGTTTTCACACCAGGCAAATGTTGGGGGTGTACCTTAATTAAGGCCACGGCCGCTTCTTTCCCATTCCTAGGTCTCTCCTATCCCGTCGCCAAAGACCTATCTGTGTCGGTGCGACGTAAAGCAAATAGCAAAAAAGAAATTACATTGTTTTATAACATTGGATTACACTTACAAGTCGATGTATTGTATGGTCTACAAGAGTCTGCAATGTTATTTTAGCAGAGATCTCCATCACCTTGAGAGCTGCCTTTGAAGTGTAGCACTTGAGTTGCGTGTTTTCTGACAACATTATAGGTTGAATAAATGTCGCTGTTCCTTGCTTTTGCCTCAGCTCGTGTGTTGACATACTGTCTCTTTGAAAACTCATTATCAATCGAAAACCCCAAAACTACTTCAGCGCTATAACGCATGGGAGGCACTGATGGTGATCAAAAGCTCTCTTATACCTCGTAGCCCTTTGCGGTGATGATTCCACAATATCCTGCAGCATCCCTTTTACCAGTGGACCTAAGTGATATGTCCAGTGCAAGTTCTTCATGAGAACTAAACGCTGGATATTTCTGCGTTTGGTTTTGTCTCCACTTTCAGTGAAAAGCTTCGTTGGTCGTTCCATGTTTCTCCGTTGCAGGTCCCTCGTCTTTATTAAATAACTATACGTCTCCATCTAGTCATGCACTGCATTTGGTAAGAAAACGATCTTTGTTTCTACCGCACTGCTTCCATTTTACACCAAAATTACACTTAAAAGCATTCCGATTTTAATAGTCCTTAAAATCTCCTTAGAAGAGTTACCAAGGTAATATTTTTGCACTCCAAATCATATAACGCTTCAGTAGACGCCTTAGTACACAATAGCTCCTCGAAGATTTCGCGTCTTTTCACAACACACCGCTGCGTCTGCGGAGTTAGTTCTGTAAACAATATTATATTTATCAAAAAGGCACAAACATGTATACTACAACATTTTAAGGATGGAAATTATTATTATTATTATTTTTTTTTGCTATTTGCTTTACGTCGCACCGACACAGATATGTCTGACGGCGACGATGGAAGAGGAAAGGCCTAGAAATTGAAAGGAAGCGGCCGTGGCCTTAATTAAGGTACAGCCCCGGCATTTGCTTGGTGTGAAAATGGGAAACCACGGAAAACCATCTTCAGGGCTGCCGACAGTGGGGCTCGAACCCACTATCTCCCGATTACTGGATACTGGCCGCACAGCTATCGAGCTCGAAATTGAAGCACACACTATAGGCTATACGTTGTGGTCTTGAATAGGGATGAATTCTTACAAATTTTTATTTTTATAAGTCTACGATAATTTAATGAATTGGAAAGTGATTATTACTTTTTCATTGGTCACAATTGACTCTGTATAATGCAACGATTGTAATTTCGATAGTATTATAGACAGTAAAAATATAAGTGCTTACCCATTGTGACAACCTAATAGCGAGATTAAATTAATGCGTCTCCTCTTCATCGTTTTATCACAAAGAGAGTCCCATGTCAACTAAGCATGAAGATGCTCTTCTTAATCTGCTTACCCTCCAGCGTGCTTTTTCCCTAGGACTCAGCGAGGGATCTTACCTCTACCACCTTAATGGCAGTGTCCTGGAGCGTGAGATATTGGGTCGTGGGATATAACTGGGGAGAATGACCAATACCTCGCCCAGGCGGCCTCACCTGCTATGCTGAACAGGGGCCTTGGAGGGGGATGGGACGATTGGAAGGGATAGACAAGGAAGAGGGAAGGAAGCGGCCGTGGCCTTAAGTTAGGTACCATCCCGGCATTTGCCTGGAGGAGAAGTTGAAAACCACGGAAAACCACTTCCAGGATGGCTGAGGTGGATATCGAACCCACCTCTACTCAGTTGACCTCCCGAGGCTGAGTGGACCCCGTTCGAGCCCTCGTACCACTTTTCAAATCTCGTGACAGAGCCGGGAATCGAACCCGGGCCTCCGGGGGTGGCAGCTAATCACACTAACCACTAGAGCACAGAGGCGGTATTATTATTATTATTATTATTATTATTATTATTATTATTATTATTATTATTATTGTTGTTGTAAAATGAAAGGGGCCTCTTCCAAGAGTTAGGGAGCAAGTTAATCATTTGGCATTAGTGTCATCTAGTGGCGAAACGTTGGACTCTATCCAAGTACGCAGTTCTGTAACCTACCTACAGGTGTCGCTTGACTGTTTTTGGCTGCCACCTACGAACCAGTGCTGGAATTTTTGTTTTGTTTTTGTTTTTGTTTTTATAGGAAGAATTATAATGGTTAGGGGTCGGCGAACTCTTCTAATGTCACTGCGTAAGGTTGCCTGTACGATAAAGGCCAATGTGCTATATTAAAAGGGACTTGCTATTGCCTGTTACGATTGTCTTGACTTGTGGATCATCGGCTGAGGTTCGCACCTCGCTTAAGGCAGCTGGCATGCTGGGGCAACCAATGAAGTAAGCTACTATCTCGTAAACACGTGGCTCCGGAAACATCGAGAGGCCGACTGAGATAACAGCGTACATTTAGAATGTAAAATTGAAGGTAGTACCGTTACCTGGTCTGTTTTAATGTAGGAATTTTTACTTAATTTTATTATATCTGTATATCTGCCCCTCCTGCGAACCATGTGACCTTGCCGTGGTGAAGAGGCGTGCGTGTCCCAATGATGCAGATAGCCGAGCCGCAGATGCAACCATATCGAATGGGTATGTTGAGAGACCAGACTAACGAATGGTTCATCGAAAGGGGGGTAGCAGCCTTTGGGAAGTTGCAAGGGCGGCAGTCTAGACGATTTACTGATATGGCATTGTAATAATACTCAATATGGATTAGCTGTGTTGGTACTGCTACACGACTGAAAGCAACGGGAAACTACAGCCATAACTAACTCCCGAGGACATGCAGCTCTCTCTGTATGAATGATGGACTGATGATGGCTTCCTCCCGGGGAAAATATTCTGGAGGTAAAATAGTCCCCCATTCGGATCTCCGGGTGGGGACTACACGAGAGGAGGCGATCATCAGGAAGATGGATACTGACATTCTGCGAGTTGGAGTGTGGAAGGTTAGAATTTGAATTGTTGTGGTAGGTTAGAGAATCTGAAAATTGAGATGGACAGACTTAAGTTAGGTATAAGTGAAGTACGTTGGCAGGAAGAACAGGATTTTTGGTCAGGCAACTGCAGAATTATCAACACAAACAGTGGGAATGCAGGAGTTTGTTTAATAATGAATAAGAACATAGGGCAGCGGGTAAGCTACTACGACCAGCATAGTTAAAGAATTATTGCCGTCAAGATAGGCACTAGTTCAGCGGATGATGAGGAAATCGAAAGAATATATGAAGAGATAGAATATTTAATACAATGTGTAAAAGGTGACGAGAATCTATAATTCTGACGGGAGACTGAAATGTAGTGATAGGCCAAGGAGGAGAAGATAATACAGTAGGAGAATTCGGATTGGCACAAACGAACGAAAGAGGAAGTCGGCTGGTTCAATTCTGCACTGATCATAATTTAGTCCTTGGTAATACTTGGTTCAAACACCACAAACGATGGCTGTATACGTGGACGAGACCTGGAGACACTGGAAGGTATCAAATAGACTTCATTATGGTTAGGCAAAGAGTGAGAAACCAGGTGTTGGATTGCAAAACTTTCCCAGGAGCAGACGTGGACTCTGACCACAACTTGTCATGGAACGCCATCTGAAGTTGAGGAAATTGAAGAAAGGAAGGAATGCAAGGAGACGGTATCTAGACAAGTTGGAAGAAAAGAGTGTGAGGGAATGTTTCAAAGAACATGTTGCACAAGGACTAAATGAAAAGGCTGAAGGAAACACACTAGAGGAAGAGTGGATAGTCATAAAAAATGAAGTCTGTAGGGCTGTTGAAGAAATGTTACGAAGGAAGAAAAGATCAACTAAGAATCGGTGGACAACTCAGGAGTTACTAGACCTGATTGATGACCGACGAAAATACAAGAATGCTAGAAATGAAGAGGGAAGGAAAGAATACAGGCGATTCAAGAATGAAGTGGATAGAAAGTGCAAGGCAGCAAAGGAATAATGGCTGAAGGAGATGCATTTTTTTTCTATTGGCTTTACGTCGCACCGACCGATTAGTCTTATGGCGACGATGGGACAGGAAAGGACTAGGACTGGGAAGGAAGCGGCCGTGGCCTTAATTAAGGTACAGCCCCAGAATTTGCCTGGTGTGAAAATGGGAAACCACGGAAAACCATCTTCAGGGCTGCCGACAGTGTGGTTCGAACCCACTATCTCCCGAATACTGCTTACTGGCCGCACTTAAGAGACTGCAGCTATCGAGCTCGGTTGAAAGGGATGTGCAAGGATGTCGAAGGTTGTATGATCCTAGGAAAGGTAGATGCTGCACACAGGAAAGTCAAGGGAACCTTTGGAGAGAGAAAATGTAGGTGTATGAATATTACGAGTTCAGATGGAAAGCCACTTCTATGGAAAGAAGACAAAGCAGGAAGATGACAGGTACACATCCAACAGTTGTACGAAGGTAAAGATGTAGATGATTTGATTTTGGAACACGAAGAGGTTGTTGATGCTGATGAAATGGGAGACCCAATTTTGAGGTCAGAGTTTGACAGAGCTATTAGAGACCTAAACAGGAACCAGAAGTGGCGTGTGGTGAACATATTCGTTACCCCTGTTGCAAAAATATTTTTAAGTATAAGCAATCTTAGCCTACTACACTCTCTAAGGTCAACATTACCATGTTATGAACTTACTTGGTAACTAAGTGGAAATATAACAAGCATAGACCAACAATAAAATAAATAAATAAATAAATAAATAAATAAATAAATAAATAAATAAATAAATAAATAAATAAATAAATAAATAAATAAATAAATAAATAAATAAATAAATAAATTTTAAGTATTAAAGAACTTTTGAAATTACTCACATGAATGATTTTTGGAAGTGAACTCAGCTGCGTATTTGCCCAGTAGCTGGTACTCTTTAGTCGGGAAGGGGGGTTCAAATCCAGTCGAGATTTGTAATGTAAAAGATAGTTTGGTGTACCTTGAGGAATTCCTCCGAGATGGTATTTATCCATTCTGCCAGCCGTTTTAGCCACTAAAGTAATGAGCAGTAAATAACGAGATTATTAATTTCATGTTGCTTAGTGGCAGAGTGGTCTGTCCTGAATCTTGTCGACAACGTTGACATCCTCATTTAAAGGTGACTCCATTTTTCTCTCCTGCGTAGCAAAGTAGTGAACAGCTCTTTCAAAATCTTTCTGGCGAACGTCTTCCAGCAGTACTGCTTCAATGTCCGGCTCCATGGCTAAATGGTTAACATGTTGGCCTTTAGTAACAGGGTTCCCGGGTTCGATTCCCGGCGGGATCAGGAATTTTAACCATTATTGGTTAATTTCGCTGGCACGGGCAGGTCGCCTACGGGAGTCAAATTGAAAGACCTGCACCTGGCGAGCCGAACATGTCCACGGACACTCTCGGCGCTAAAAGCCATATGCCATTTCATTTTTAGTGCTTCAACGGAAAGCAGTGCCAAGCTTTAACGTCTTTCCTCTCCCGTTCTGTTCCTTGAGTAGGTTTTTATTCTCTTGTTTTCGCTAGTTGATTTACATCGCACCGACACAGATAGGCCTTATGGCGACGATTTTACTCTTTTTAAAGCTGAGAAGGTCCTTTTCACCTACGTAGTAGACACAATGGTAAATGATCGCAATTAACTTAGAAAGTTGTGGGAAACAACAAATTAATAATTGCTCTGAAAAGAGGCTCATTAAATCAAATGGACTCTTTCCATTAAACTCCTCGCTACTGTAGAACACCGTTAGTTCATTTCTCAACCTAATTTCATCGAAATGGCCGGGGTATGAATTTAGAAGACTAGAAATGTCAGCTTGAGGGATATTTTTCTGATAAATTTAATACTTTCCTTTCTCCGCAGATATTAGTCCTAAGAAGTTCAATTTCCCATAATCCTGAAAACGCATTTCGAGGTGACTGTCAACATTCTCAAATATTTCACAGTAAATTTGTTAGTAATTAGGACTGTTTCTTTTTGTTGGCTCACCTATTTCTTGTGCTGTTTCTGCATAGATGGACTCAAA
Organism: Anabrus simplex; assembly: GCF_040414725.1. Taxonomy (NCBI): domain Eukaryota; kingdom Metazoa; phylum Arthropoda; class Insecta; order Orthoptera; family Tettigoniidae; genus Anabrus; species Anabrus simplex. Next base: position 1,578,681,527 of record NC_090265.1, read on the forward strand.
TTCGCCCCTTAACGAATAAATGGCCTTCCGAATTTAATCAGCTTTTGTCTGGCAGAAAATGATGTCGAAAGTTTTCGTCTGGAGGACATTGTAGAAAGCATCAGTGAAAGCAAATATTTTGTCAAATGTCCTAAGGAGAAAACAAAATGTGAAATCATTCAGAGTGAGAAGGTAACCTTTCACTGAGGCTAAATGTCATTCTCAATTTCGAGGGAGTTACAGAGCATTCAATTAAAACCTTCACACAAATCACTTCTGTGAATGAACACGGTGCTCTTTGTACATCTTCTCTGCAAATATTCTTCCAGGAATTTAGCCCCTTTAGGTGAACGTGAAAAGAAAGCAGCAATACCATTAAGAGACCTAAAAATATTTTGCATTCAGACAACTTTTTCATAGTATGGGACAAAACTAGATTTAAGTAGTGCGCATAGCAATGAATAAATAAATCTTGAGGATGTGTTCTTTTAACTAAAGCTTGCACTCCATTCATATGCCCGGTCATTGAAGCAGCTCCATCGTAAGACTGCACAATTAACTTGTTATTACAGTCAAACTCAGTCAAATATTGTCTTACCATTTCTGAAATGTCTAAAGTTGTTCTGTTTTCACTGACGTCACTGTATCCGACAAATCTTTCCTTTGTTTGCCCATTGTAAACATAATGTAGAACAACGGAGAGTTGTGCAGTGTTGGACACATCAGTCATCTGAAAATTGAAACGAACTTGGCTTCTTTCAATTCAGATTTCATTTCTTTCAGCAACGAGTTTGCCACTGCATCAATTAAATAATTCCGAATTCTATTTGATACATCCCCTAAAATTTTGGATGTCTCCAAGTGGGTTTTCAAGAGAGGGTCATATTCTGCAGTGTATTTTAACAGCTCGATGTAGTTACCCCTATTAACTGAGGTTTCACACTCGTCATGGCCCCAGAAAGAAAGTTCTTGCTTACATAAATAGCACACAACATTAACTAAACGCTTCAAGAGTGCTCTGTTTTGTTTTACCCTCTCGTTATGAAATGCGATTACCTGTTTGAGCTGGTCATCTAGTTGTGTGTCCACTCTAACTTTACCAAACGACGCTCTGATGTGTTCTATAGACTCTTCGTGAGAAACAGATGCATTGGTAAAATTTCCCAGATTAATATATTTTACAGATTACCAGATTAGCAAAAAGAAGGCAACACCAACAGAACAGAGCATTCACTTTGGTGCATCGTGCCAACCAAACATATGTTTCGTACGAAGAAGCAGTGAAGTGTCCAGTAAAACATTTCTCTTGTTTTGTTAAGCCTGGTTCTGGAGTTGGCCTACCTTCTTTTATAAGACTGCATATTTTGTGGAAAGGTCTACCTGAGAAAGGCCTTTCAATAATATTTTGTACTACCCACTCGTACATATTTCGGAATTGATATTTACGGCAGTGACGACACCATCATAACATAATCTACAGCGTCATGACGAATAACACACGTTATATTCATGAATAATGCCACAGAACTCACGAAATTTTCACCAGTAATCCGAAAGAACAATACAAAAATTCACTATATACCACCATTACAGACAACCAAATACAACATTCGATTAGCTCTGTGTTCCTGCTGGACAACCTAAATATTTTTCTGAGACTATCGGAAAACATACTGTACACGTGTTATCCATGAATTGCTCGAAAAAACTTTATACACGCTGAAACGAAAAATAAAATATATGCTTTTATATTGTACCATTCTGTTTAATCGTGAGAATGGATATTTAACGCAGTAAAAATATTGCGCAATGGGACGCCGCTTGTGCGGGCGTGATGCTATACAGAGCGCGGGAATCCAGAAGGTAATTCCCGAGGCAGGGTGTGGCTGTGTACAAGTGAAAAAGAATGTATGTGGAAGAGAGAAAGAGAGATAAGATTTTGTTATGGGAAGTCCCAGCGCCACCCTAACAATATTTTAAGCGGGAGCAGACAGGTTCGCCACACCCCGGAAATTGAGCCATAATTCTCATATTTGGAGGTTTCCAAGGATGGGAATTATCACTAGAATTTTACGAAGCTAACGGTACGTCAAAATCTATTAACATATAATTAAATCAATAAATACGTAGCAAGCCGAACTACCGTGGGAAGATCTTTAATGGCCACATTCCAGACTCAAGTTGTTTCTCTGGGCATTCCCTAGCATCGTTTGGCTTGGTGTCTCCTATAAGAGCTGAGAGATGAGGAGGAGGGCATTCATTCAACGATCACATTGCTGCTCGTGCGCGTCGTGTCTGCCTAGATTGCGCCAGAAACCTTTCTGTTCAGAACAAAGACAGTGAGTAATTAGTGCAGTGCAAAAACTTTGATTCAGTGGACCAGTGATCTATAAAGTTACATGTGGTAAATTCATAGGTGTGACAATACTTAGATACTTATCAGCGAGGTCGCGTGTGGCTAATTCATTGGCAACAAAAGAACGCTGTACTTATAGACTTCAATAAGAAGCGGTAAGGGCGAAGCTCGCGAGGTGCAGAGGAAGTGCGGACAATAGGCTAAGGAGGTCTATATTCATTCTCTGATAGACTTGTGAATCCAAATTCGGCGGGCATGAAAACACGATAAGTGACTAGATAGGTTCGAGGGCTGAAAACAGATAGTGACATAGTGCACAAGTTAGTGAGTATACGGTTATACGAGAATAGAGGACAAGGAGTTGTAGTGTTGCAGAGTATTAGAACTGTATGCTAGCTCCAACCTTAAATAAAGGTCCGGAATGATGTGTTGTAATTAAATTAGGCATCTCATTGTAGTAAGAGGCCGAGACGTGTTCCAAGGGACGTGAGGTGCAAGATCTTCAGAACGTGGCTTCGAGAAGACGCTACCTTGAACGAGGCATCCCTCAAGAAGACAGCACCATGGACCAGCTGTACGTAGAAACCGGACTCCAAGGATCGACCCTGGACGAGACCACTACCATGATGGGCTAAATCATTATAGCCTACCCAGATGGGGAGAGGAGGAGGTCATCATAATGTGATAAATGAACCATAGTCCTAGGCATGCAATAGAATTGGGGAGTTACGCAGAAATGGAGGGATTAAACTTGTAAATATTAACATAGGATTTGATTGTAGCCTATCAGGCTGCGTACTAAGGTTGTTTTGATGTATTTATAGTGTAAGGGTAGATAGATTTTCTTTATCTCTATATGTAATGCAGACAATGATGTAAGTTGATAACGCGGCAAGATGTAGTGTGCGCAATGGGTATGAGCTGTTTGAGGGCGATAGACCAGATATTTTTCTTTGTGTCGGTCGTGGGATACGTTTCCCTTGTATGTTAGGGCCGCTTAGAGCAATTATCATTTCATTCTCTGGGGAAGGGCAGACATATCTGCGTAATGTAGATGTGCATGCTGACTGTATTGGATTATATGCATGGCTCTATCTATGCAACTTTGATGAACATTAATCTATTAACGCAGGCGACATTGACACTATTTTGGCTCTGTGCGACTCTGCCAAACACGGGCTTGAACCTCTGACCCCAAGGTTACCGTATACTCGTTGTATAATTGACCGTGATGACCTTACGGGGTTGTATGGTTGAATAATTTATATAATGTAATTGAGGCCCGCGGCGGTCTATTAATGAAGTCGGATACGTAGGGTGAGATGTGTTATTCCTCACTTATTTTTGTGACCATTCCTTCGCTATTTGTAGAAGTATAAAGCCCCTTTGTGAAAGGAGCTCTGCGAACATAAGATGTAGGGTACGAGGTCGCAGGCAGTAGTTTTGTTTACATATTTTTTGGTGTGATGGGGGCGAGGCGCCTGGCGAGACAGTCAAGGTCAATGTACGGCCTGCCCTGGGGTATGCTGCAGCCATCTTTAAATCGCCCGGGTGAGAAACATTCTTCCTTTGGCAGAGTCGCTTCATTTATTTGATTTTTACCTCTCTTTCTTTTTTTGTTTCGCATTTTTATTGATGCGTATTATACTTATGTTATCCTGGCACTATGTAATGGGTAATGATAGTCCATCCGTTGACACAGTTTTTGCTTGGTGGACATGAGTTCACGCCCCTGTATATATGTAGAATATGGCTGTAGAGTAGCTTATCTGAGACGTCTTTGACACTTGTTGTGCTGCCATTTATGTGTCTATAAGTTTCCTGAAAGGGGAGAGAACTTTGAATAGTAACTCCATTTCTGCGGAGTATCCCTAATTCTACCATCATGTCCTTTTATGTCGTAGGCATAGTGGTGCTGCTTCCATGTAGAGGACACATACGTTCTTTCCCTGGTTCACAGATCTACAACTTCAGTACAACGTCATCACGCAAATTGTATTTACTTTGTTTTCTTTTAAAATTGTAGATGTGAGTCCTTGAGGCACTTATTTTGGCACTACAGGTGCAATTATTGTAAATACCCTAATTTTTCTAATATACTGACTTATGCTCAAAATTCATATCGTAGCGAAAGTGTACCTCATTCAGTAGTTTACCGTAATTGTATTGTTTCCCATAATCCTCTCGTCACAAGAACCCAGTAAACGACCTTTTTCTGCCGACTGCAGTTGAGATGGTGCCCGTACGTAATAACAGGTGAGCAGGTAAGTATGATCCTGCAGTGTTCTTGCGCACTGAAGGGTACAATATTACAATTGATTTCATAAACAGGCTATATTTTTATTAGCAAGATGATGTGTAAGTGTCTATATTGTTATTTTGTTGATATGTTATTGTAGTCCGTAGTGTGTGGCGCTGAACTCTTCGAGTGTCAAGTATTAAAACTAACAGGTCGTACCTAAGCTAGCTGGTCTGTCACCGTAAATTGCTGTCTGGGGAATGGCCACAGCTTCATCCAAGCGACTTCAATTTCGCTTGGGTATCTCTCTTTCGCGCCGGCAAGGAACCCCAGCTCGTTGGAGAAGCTGAACTGCGGGTAGTGCGAGCGGATCGTCGAGAGATCTGTACTTGGCTTAGATATTAGCTGTTTTTTAAACTTTATAAAAAGTGTTCTAAGGGATAATAAGAAAATACAAATACAAATTTATTTATTTACCCAAGTGTTCCTCATTCAGTAGTTTACCGTAATTGTAAATTGTAAATTGTATTGTGGTGTTCAGTGCAAGCCACTGGGAACAAAGCACCTGGAATTGATGACGTCCCCTCTGAATTACTGACTGCCTTAGGAGAAACCAGCATGGCAAGGTTATTCCATTTAGTGTGTAAGATGTATGAGACAGGAGAATTGCCATACGACTTTCGGCAGAATTTTGTTATACGTATTACCAAGAAAGCCGGTTCTGGCAAGTGTGAAAACTACTACACCATTTGTTTAGTATCTCATGCCTGCAAAATTTTAACACGTATTATTTACAGAAGAATGGAAAGACAAGTTGAAACTGAGTTGTCAGAAAATCAATTTGGCTTCAGAAGAAATGTAGGAACACGTGAAGCAATCCTGACTTTACATCTGATCTTAGAGGATCGAATTAAGAAGGACAAGCCCACGTGCATGGCGTTTGTAGATCTAGAAAAGGAATTCGATAATGTTGATTGGACCAGTCTATTTAAGATTCTGAAGGTGATTGGGATCAGATACCAAGAACTAAGGATTATCTACAATCTGTATAAAATCAGTATGCAGTGATAAGAATTGAGGGTTTTGAAAAAGAAGCAGCAATCCAGAAAGGAGTGAGGCAAGGATGGAGTTTGTGTCCCCGTCCTTTTCAATGTTTACATAGAACAGGCAGTAAAGAAAATCAAAGACTAATTTGGAAAGGGAATCACAATCCAAGGAGAGGAAATCAAAACCTTGAGATTTGCCGATTATATCGTTATTTTATAGACTTTCATCTGGAGCGTGGCCTTGTATGGAAGTGAAACATGGACGAGAACCAGCTCAGGAAGAAAGAGAATAGAAGCCTTTGAAATGTGGTGTTACAAAAGAATGCTGAAGGTGAGGTGGATAGATCGAATCACGAATGAAGGGATACTGAATCGAATTGGTGAGAGGATATCGATTTGGATAAATTTGAGGAGAAGAGATAGAATGATAGGACACATCTTAAGACACCCAGGGATTGTTCAGTTAATTTTTGAAGGTAGTGTAGGCGGAAAGAACGGTAGGGGTAGACCAAGGTATGAATATGACAGACAGATTAAAGCAGATGTAGGATGAAATAGTTACGTAGTAATGAAAAGGTTAGCACGGGATAGGGTGGCATGGAGAGCTGCAGCAAACAGTCTATGAACTGATGACTCAAACAACCACAACATCTGTATTATGTAGGGTTTTGCTTGTTTCTTCGAACAACGAATGTCGCCGCCCTAATGGGTGTATTATCTCAAAAGCAAGCACGAGTGTGGACCCTCGTTTCACATTTTCAATCCTTGTTTTTTTGTGACTAGGATTTTTAAATTTAAACTTTTCCTTTCTATATCGACTGTAAATTTCTATCTCTCTAGTCAAAAGGTAGCATGGGGTTATCCCCTCTTTACTGGCCCCCACGCTCGATTAGGTTTTATTGTAATGCTGTGCCATGGTTTTCATGGTGTGACTTCCCCTTTCGGAGAACAATCATAGAACGAGAAATGCAACCATGCAAGCTAAGGGCGCCAATCTTTAAGTTGATGACTTAAAGATAAAAATTTATAATCAAGCTTGGACGGACTCTTATCACAGGGGTGGGTTGATAGTGCACTAAGCATTAAGCAGGAGAATTAGAAATCAAAAGGCTAATTAAGGCAGATTAATTAAAGTGAACTAGAAAAATACTATTTATTATATTGAGTATAAATGACGACGGTTTAACGAGAACTGAATTTAAAATAGGAAATGAATTTAACAAAAAGTTGAATGACTCTACTTCGCGAAAACTTGCAATATTTTTAACTCGCTTGCTCACCATGTAGTCTTGTTCTGCTGGTCCTTGGAAAGCTTCCATCCTTGTAGCTGAAACATCACCGGTCGTCTTTGAGATCTCTTCATCTGCAGCTAAGTACCATTCCTGCCTTGCTAAGTGCACCGACCACTAATTAGAAGATGGCTTCGACACTAACACTCCCTATTATGCTCTATCCCATATATTGGAGATGAGCCCTAAGTCATAGTTAGAAAAACCTCCTTGGGTTATGTAGAGAGGATACTCAATTAATAATCCTTCCAACTTTACTGAAAATGTGCCCTGAAGTTTCATTTCTATCTAGTTTAATACTACCTATTGTCTTAGACTGGTACAAACCGGTCTAGTAGCCGAGCTGTACGTACTTCCTGATAAGAGTGGCTATACACCCCTCATTCAGAAATTCCAAAGTACCACGTCGTGGTAACGAAGTAATTAATGTAGAAGTGATAAACTATCACACTAGTCCACTATGGTACAACAACCATAAGACAAGTTCTCAGACCTACAGCGAATACAAGATCGAAGAATCAAGAAGATTAATAATAACGAATGCAGAATCAAGAAGAATGAAGCCAAGAGCTCCAACACGTCCTTTTATAACCTTCTCTGGCTCTAATTACAGGTCGCTACACGTGGTCCAATCAGTTGACACGTCTCTCCCCACTCCAGATATTGGAGTTGATGGGTCTTAACCATGATATCAACTGTTCTTCTATTAGCCCTTTCACTCAGTATCCATGGCAACATGACGCTCCTTTGAAAATATAGGCAGTGATCAGTTTGAATTATTCTGGTCGAAATACGGTAGCTGTCGTTACAACGCTTGAACACGTGCTCGCTTTTCCCAGAACTTGATGTCTAAATTTGTCCTTCCTTCTTCCTCGGTGATGTGGCAAGATAGAGGAAATCTACTGCAAGTTAAATTTAAACGAATGTCGCAAGAATCTAAGTGAATATTAGGATATTCAGCCCTCGTTTACAAGTCGTAGTTACAAAGTAATGAAATGATAGTGAGCAAATGATTAAACATGAATTATAATAAAATTACATACCAAGATAAATATCATGACGTTAAATTCCTGAATTAATTACACATAATAAAATTAACATAATTACACTGTGACGTCTGGAACGTTACAATGGTAGGTTTCAGCATTCCCTTTCTCTTTTGTGCCAGCCAGTTTTCTAAATTTCAGTTTTGGACTCCTTTCGAAATTTGACTTGTTCTTAGCCTATATGTAGTGTGAGCTTAGCTCCTGTTTACTTAGGAATTCTCTCCCTATCATATGTTTAATTTTCGTTGCCTTCCCTTGTCACTAAAAGGGCAGCGAGTGTTCGATTTTATTTGTACTGGTTCTTCAAGGCCTTAGAGAATGGTAACATAGGTTATCCCTTGTTATTAATGAAGTACTGAGAGCACTTGAACTGTTGTAAACTTAGCAAATCTTATAAATGTTACTGACCATTTCCATTTGTTATCGATCACGCACTAACGCAATTTAATATTGTTAAGAAAAGAAACACAAGAGAGAACGAGAAAAACGAGAACTAAATATATCAGAGTTTTGCCTTTATGTTGGTATTTTATTCGTCCAGCCCTACCACACTGCCACCTCTTGCCCACCCAGTGTGGACCGCCGTAATTATTATTATTATTATTATTATTATTATTATTATTGTATTATCTCCGCTACTGTTTGCCAACATATCAATTTGACCCATTTAGGCTGCCTACATGTCATTTTTAAAGTTCCTGCTTACTATTTCAGATGTCAGAAAACCCGGAACTCAGTTGGACGACTTATGGTTGATTTTTAAGTAAGTATGTCGGATAAACCCTAAATGTGTTACCAGAGATATTTCACTTGCCAATATCGTACGATACTGAGTGCCGAATTTATTGTTTCCACCCTTCAAAATCCAATTACTTCTGTCGGATTGAACCCGTAAACCTTTACTCCGTTTTGTTCGGGGCCGTAGAACACACACACTGTGTTCCCTGTGTGTCGTAGGAGAACATTGACAGGGTTTTCTGTCTAGCGACCAGGGAGCCCGTAGCTGAGCCTGGAATATCTTCCACTTGTGTCAGACTTCTCGCTTTCATCTTTCCTATCCGATCCTTGGTCAAATCTTTTCCTCTTCCGACCCCATTGGTTGGTCGGTTTGCGAGGCTCACGGTCCATCCCTTTCTTTTGCCGATACCTTCGTTCTTCGAAGGGTAGAACTTCTTCTTTACCCGCTCTGAATAATGTTAAGAGAGGAGGGTTGCCCAGTTGTCCTTCACCTTTTAACTATAATAACCATCACTACTCTACTATTAATCCACAAAAGGTTCCACTCCGATTGTTTGGAAAAAAGAGGGACTACACTTAAATCTTCCCTTGCAGCCTTCTTCTTGATGACCCGTTGAGTCTGGGTAATACAACCAACCAACCAACCAACCAACCAACCTACCAACCAACCAACCAAACAAACAAACCCCATGGTACTACACCCCTTGACGGGCCTTGGCCTACCAGGCGACCGCTGCTCAGCCCGAAGGCCTGCAGATTACAAGGTGTCGTGTGGTGAGCACGACGAATCCTCTCGGCCGTTATTCTTGGCTTTCGAGACAGGGGCCGCTATCTCACCGTCAGATAGCTCCTCAATTCTAATCACGTAGGCTTAGTGGACCTCGAACCAGCCCTCAGGTCCAGGTAAAAATCCCTGACCTGGCCGGGAATCGAACCCGGGGCCTCCGGATAAGAGGCAGGCACGCTACTCATACCCCACGGGGCCGGCATTTAAAATCCCCGACCCGGCCGGGAATCGAACCCGGGACCCTCTGAACCGAAGGCCTCAACGCTGGCCATTCATCCAACGAGTCGGACTCTGGGTAATACCATACTATAATAATATAACCAAACCCAAACACATGGCGCAACCACCCCGAAGGGCCAAGGACTACCAAGCGACCGCTGCTCAGCTCGAAGGACTGAAGATTACGAGGTGTTCCGTGGTCAGCTCGACGGATCCTCTTGGCCGTTATTCTTGGTTTCCTAGAACGGGGCTGCCATCTCACCGTCAGATAGCTCTTCAAGTGTAATCACGTAGGCTGAGTGAACCTCAAACCAGCCCGCAGATGCAAGTAAAAATCCCTGACTTGGCCGGAAATCGAACCTGGGGCCTCCGGGTAAGAGGCAAGCACGCTACCCCTTCATCACGGGGCCGGCATAATAATGTACTGGGTAATAATATTTTGTGTTTATTATAACTTTTACATTTGATTCTGATTTTAATTAAAATACATGACTTTTTCGGTCATATACCTGTCCCTAATCATTCAGTCGCTGCCTGCTTTTGTGCACTTCTCGGCTAGTCTCCCAGGTATTTGAGGAACATTGCAATGTGCCTTCAGTGATAGTCATGCTTCAGGAATGTATGATAATGCCAGTAAGGCAAAGTGTATATCATGTGAAATATGAAAGAACAACATAAATTTGGAAAATAAATACAGTGGTTGTCTAATTAATCTAACAAGAAATTTTGTACACCCTTGTAACTAGACATACTTTTTCCTTCATGAATTATTTGAACGCCAACAGGCTCAATGAATTTTCGTGTAATGTTTACTGATATCATTTCTATCCTGTTCGAATATTCTTTACTACGAAACATCCATACACATTCCAGATTATTGATGGTACTGATGGGAGGTGCGGAGCTTAATGAACAGGTTTCTTGACTTATTTTTTTGCTACCGGTATGGTTTAACGTCGCACTACTTCATTAAAGGTTTCCGGGGACAGAAGGATGAGAAGGGGCTAGGATTTGGAAGGTAGTGACCTCGGCATTAATTAAGATCAACTCTGAAAATAGAAAACCATGGAAAACAATCTTCAGGGCTGCCGACGATTGGATTCGACTCCACCACCTTCCGAATGCACGACCACAGATACGCGATCGGAACCACGTAGTCAGCTCACTCGGTCTTGAGTTTTCTTTATATCTACGAGGGTAAGTCAATAAGCAAGTTACTCAATGTTTCTTTTTCGGTGAACAGGTAAAGGCAGGTCAAGATAAAGAAAACTACTTTACTTCAGCACAACTCTTTTCTACAATTATCACGAAAGCTATTTAAGCATTTGTTATAGAATAAAATAACTACCCTCCTTTTCTTGACTGTAAAAATGGCGTCCTGCTCGTTGAACGCGTCTATCTGATTCAGAGTTAATTATCTGCTCTGCCGTACCATTTCATCAATGGCATTAAGGAATACGTCGGATGCTAATGGACGACCATTCAGCTCTTTATCTTTCACAATCGTTTGAGCCTCTGTAAATCCAAGGCTCCACTTCATCTACGAATACAGATACAATCCTCCTGTGATTGCTAGTATGTTCTGTAACTTTTACTGCTGAAATATTAGGACATCCTCACGTCACCACTAATTTAGTAACAGACATTTTGCAAATCTCAGTACCAAGTCTCTTGATTTTCGATATCTGCACTTGTTCCCATTTTATCATTTTCCAGAGATTTTCTTTTCTTTGTTTCTGATCAAAAATAGAGAGAAAATTCTATTTAATTTGTCAACTCAATGGGTCTGGTGTAGGACAATTCCAGACTTGGACTGAAACTAGCAACATATTCTTACTGTAAGACAGGGAATAAGAAGGAGCAAGGTTAAATGAAGTAGAGTGACGAAAAAATTGACAGATAAAAAATATGAAAAAAGACAGTTTATTTCATTGTTAATATATTTAATTATACAAATTAAAAAGAGAGTACGTTCTCAGTATCAAGAAACTCAGTGTCAACAACACTCACTATTATAATGAATCACTCAAAATTCTGAAAATACGAGGGATTACAAAGATAACGAGAACAATAATCACACACAATCATTCATGCTACCTGTTAACGAGTGTTAGTCAAAATACATAACAACGAACAGTAAAGGACGTAAACATTTTGAGAACGTTTCAGTTATTGTGCAGTTCTTTTTCTGGACATTAAAAATAGCAGAGAACATTTAATTTCATATTTCTATTTATTTGTACGTAATGTAATGCCTTGGGGGTGAGCACATAAGAAAGATAAGCACATACGTTCATTAGCTTTACTATCAGGGTTATTTGCACATTATTAGGTATCCTGACATTGCGGGCGTTTACTCTGTAATGAATTGTCGTCACACGAATTCTTTGAATAGAATTGGGTAAACACTTACCATGCAGGATAGATAATAATGTCATCAATATAATTAAATAATAATAACTTACGTATTAAAACACTCTGGATACAACATTATGACACCATATGAAGTGCACTAAATTAACTAACCATATAACTTCAATGTTCTCAGCTAGCAACTTACGGATCTCCTAAGTAAGTGTTCCGTTAGCCGCTAACCAGAAGTATCTAAAGATACTCTGTTTCTGAAACTGTCGCACGATCTCGTTCTTATAAATAAATGAGCATTTTCTACCGAAACAAACTTCTCTGTTTACATTTCTGCGTCACTGTTGTGTTGGACATTTTAATTACTTGTAGAGTCTGTTTGTGATTTTCTAGCTCTAGTATTCAGCAGCAGTAGAACAAGAAGTGTAGACGGCAGACGGGACGGCGCGAGAGTCAGAGAGATCTTCTGGTGCTTGTGTTGTGTCCAGAGAATACCAGGGCTGTCGATAACCGAATCAAAATGAAATCGTCGTCGTCATCATCATCAGTTGAAATATTTGTCCGATCGTTAACTGCAACAACAGGAAACAAACAATGAACACTTGAATAATAAAATTCTTGTACAGATGGTGAATAAATAAGTCCTCTAAATTGTGTGAGGATTGGAACAAGCAGGTATATAAAGTAAATCTCTTGAATATTGGGACATGTTTTAAAATATACATCATTTACATAGGTACCCAAATAGTCCACAGCAAAAGGCATAGTGATACAGGCAGATAAATGGTTACATCGTTCGGGAAACAGTTCCTCTATTTCCTTTTAATTAAAAGTAAAGCAGAAAACCAAATCCACCTACGTACAGCCCATGAAGAGCGATGGGAGGGTAGAAGTGAAAGACTTCAATCTCGACATTAGGACGTTTTCCTCAAGACTGAACATGCTACGCATCTCTGTTGAGGGTTGAGTGAGCCCTACAGCCATGTGGGCCTTCAGATGTGGAAGTCTAATTCCTAAATATTTCTATTTCTCGACAAGGAAATGAATCAGCATCCTTTCAGGGAAACTATTGAATTCTTGATGATGATGATGCTTTTGTTTAAAGGGGCCTAACATCGAGGTTATCGGCCCCAATTGAACTCTAAGAATAGTTACGAAATTATTACTGGTTCACATTCAGTATTATTTAAGTTATATTATTCTTGGCAATATATTTTCCAAATTTGGAAATAATTAATATTTAAAATATAAATTTAATACAAATTGTATGAATATGCAGTATTAACTGGAATATATTGATAACAGCTCAAATTAACTTTTAAGAAACGAGGTATGGTTGGTGTAACTGTAAGTTTGCATTCGGGAGATGACGATTTCGAATCTCATGAAGGACAGTTCTGACTATGGTTGTCCGTGGTTTCTCATTTTAAACCAAACAAATACGGGAGCTATTGCTCAATGAAGGCCACGCAAGTAAGTCCTTTCTCACCACAGTGACTGCAAGCCGCTAGCCAAGTACAATTTCTTCCTTTAACTTTTCAGATAGTCAAATAAGCATTTTGAACTTTGTATAATTTTCATGTCTATGTATTTAATATTGTGGCTGCGTATCATTTGAGGTTACGAAGCACAAAACTGACTTACTATATTCGCAATATAGAGTTTCTTTTGTAAAGGAAAAAATATTATTGGAGAGATACGAGTGAAATTCAATGCTAATCAGAAATATATAAGTAATTTTAAGGATTTGGTGAGTTTACGAGCCAAATAAAAGTAAACATGACAAGTTTAAAACGTTGTAGGAGTTTGCTATAATTCGATTAATTGGTAAATACAAGCCAGTCCCGTGGTGTAGGGGTAGCGTGCCTGCCTGTCACCCGGAGGCCCCGGGATCGATTCCCGGCCAGGTCAGGGATTTTTACCTAGACCTGAGGGCTGGTTCGAGGTCCATCCTACGTGATTAGAATTGAGGAGCTATTGACGGTGAGATAGCGGCCCCGGTCTAGAAAGCCAAGAATAACGGCCGAGAGGATTCGTCGTGCTGACCACGCGACACCTCGTAATCTGCAGGTCTTCGGGCTAAGCAGCGGTCGGTTGGTAGGCCAAGGCCCTTCAAGGCTGTAGTGCCATGTGGTTTGTTTTGGTTTTGGTAAATAGAAAGTAATGTAACAATCACATTGAATATAATGCTTCCTTATATCGAAATCATATCTTTCAAATCACTTCGTCAGACAAGTACGGGCGGCCTTTTGTTTGTTTACTTTCTGTAGTATGTCTTGGAACTACCGACAGCAAAACCTATCGTTTACTGAGACACGTGCAAAATGCAATTGAATGTAAAGCGCAACACGTGAACCGTTTGCTTACTTTATTCTCTAAAAATTTCCGTAAATGGTGGAAATAAAATGATCAAATGTGTGAGAACTAACGTTAATGACAAATAAGTACCTCTCAGTCTCTGTATGCGAAAACAAGTCCTGTAATCTAGTCCTGGTTCGTAGCTCACTTGGACACTTTACTCAACCAGCGTAAGGTGAAGTAACTTACCATCTAGCGCGGTAGGCGTCGAGGCAAGCACCGACACGGGTGTCGAACCTCATTCCCTGTCGACACCAGACAACCTGGGTGCGCCCACGAGAACAGTAGGCGATGGACGTGCACTGTGGGTTCAACTTGTAGACCTTGCGGTGGTAGCAGGATGCTCCGTTCTGCCACACTGTAACACAAACATGAAACAATGAGTTAAAATGCTATATTGTCTTTGTCAACAAGAAGAACTATGAGGTTCATGGTTTTTACTTTTATTTGGTAACACTGGGTTAAAGACAGTGTTGAGACTCTGACTATAGAAAGTGTACTGTGAAATAATACACAAATATACTTAGATATTTTGTATTTAGAGTGTGGGAAGGATTAGATAATATTAATTTGAGAACCTTTCAATTCTTATGAAGTATTTTCATCTTCCTAATTTTTCAGAATTAAGGCTGCATATTTTCATAAAATCATCAACAATAATAAGCACCTAGTTCGAAGTGTCTACTGGTTACTAAAAGTTTTTGAACTGTGTAGTGATTATAGGAAATAATATAATTGCCTGCAAGGAATTAGTGTACAGTGTTTATCATCCATGTTATGATAAGAGAATTCAAACAGGAAGATTTAAAATTTACATTTTACAGGGGAATTATGTACCCCTTCCCCCGCGGGGTACTGCCTGTAATAAACACTACTAGTTAAGCCCTATGACCCTCCTCCCCAACTACCATTTATTTTGATTTCGCACCCCGCGTTGGGGTGGATAAATGAGATATTAGATGACTCATGTGAGACTGGATTTCATAAACATAATGATGAATGCAATATATTCCTCTGGACAGTCCAATAATCAGTGGATAACGATGCCTTTTCCTCTCCTTAACTGGATTCTATTTTTTGCTTTTGAAAATATAATGAACCTCTTCCTCTACTACTTCAGGGCCTTCTTTTTTAAATAGCTCATTTTCTTTTCTTTCCGAAGGAGATGATTCTATATCTCTGTTTATATTGAGGCACTGAGGGAGTTGGCTGCGTGATTCGATTTAAATCAAGTAGGCTGTACCTCTTTATTTATTATTCATACGTACAGCAGGCCAGTACCGTCGTTACTTAGCGGTGTTTGCAGGCGCAACTAAAATGTATATTTTTCTATTGAATTTACGTCGCATAGTCTTACGGTGACGATAGTGCAGGATAGGACTAGAACTGGGAAGACGAAATCATAGCCTTCCTTAAGGTACAGATCAAGCTTTTTTCTTGGATAAAAATAGGAAACCACGGAAAACTAGCTGCAGTGGGGTTCGAAGCAACTACCACGCGAATACAAGCTCACAGCTACATGACCCAAGCCGCACAACCAGTTGCTCGATGGGTGAAATATTACAACCTTGTCTAACCCCTGTATGTACCTTGAATCAAGAACTCATTCTAATATCTATTCTCACTGCAGCCCATTTGTCCACAGAAATGCATTTGATTGCTTTAAGTTATCTACCCTTAATCTCATAGTTAACATTTTTTCCCTCGGTAATCTGTCATATCCCCTCTTTATATCTACGAAACATAAACATAACTATCTATTCGTCTCGTAGCATTTTTCAGTTACCTGGCACATACTCTAAATCTGATCCTGAGAGACCCTCTGTGATCCGAAACCACACTGGTTTTCATCCAGCTTACTCTCAACACCTTGCCTGGTATATTGATCATCGACCGTTCAGAGTGTAAAACATAAGCCCATTTACATTATATTTTCGTTTATCTATTCATACAGTTAAATACTATTTCGGCAAAAATTGCCTAGGCTAGTACTAATAATTATAAACACATTGTACATGGTTACGTAATATTTAACAAATAACATCTGAGCTTAATGCTTTGGTATTTGTTACTTGGGATAAGTGAAAGTTCTTCTAAAAGCGAGTAAGTAAAGTCGGGTAGTAAAATGTCATTGGTTAAGTAGAATTTTTCATGTACATGTTTGTATTTTCATTGTTATAATGAACGCATTCTGCACATAATCGAGTGAGTGGCTGCATGGTTTGGGTCCCGTAGCTGTCAGCTTGCATTCGAGAGAGTGGGTTCGAACCCCACTGTTAACAGCCATGAAGAACGTTTTCTGTGGTTTCCATTTTCACACCAGGAAAATGCTGGGGCTGTACTTTATTTAAGGCCATGGCCACTTCCCTCCCACTTCTAGTCCTTTCCTATCCCATCGTCGCAGTAAGACCTATCTGTTTTGGTGAGACGTAAAACAAACTGGAAAGATAATTCTTCACATGATGTTTTCATGAAAACTGTTTTTAATTATTGTTCTGTAATTCTATAGAACCTCACATAAATGATAAAAATATGTAAATTGACCGTACTTATTTGTGAAATTAAGAACTAATATAAAATCTCATCTGCACGGCGTAGTGTCGAATTTTCAAAAAAAGAAAAGAAAAAGAAAGAAAGAAAGAAAGAAAAAGTTGGATTTGGAATGCTTCAAATGTAACGCTCACTCTCATTAGTAATACCATCAATATTCGTGTAGTTTTATTTCCATGATATTGTGAACGTAAATAAAATCATCTCAATAATTATTCCTATAAGCTGAGGCTCTGAATTATAAATGATGTGGCTACTTACAAGAGGTATCGTATCGTCCCTCGTTGCTCGGCAGTTCCTCAGCAGGTGGCATGGGTCCAATTGGAGCTTCAGGCTCTCCAGGGGCGGGGACTGGAGCAGGAGCAGGGTCAGGTCCTGGGGCAAATGGAGCGCCTCCCTCAGGTTCAGGCATTTCAGGTTCCGGGGGAAGAGAGGATGCTGAGGTCAGACCTCGACAGTCCACACGGTACGGGTAGTCACACACACCCAGTTCCTGAAACAGGCAAAAGTAAGAGGAGCGTTTCATGAAATCAGACAGTTGATGTTCATAGTGCTGATAATAGTCTAAATGGTATTGGTACCTGCATATATCCTGTTAGGGGAACAAACTTCAGACACACAGTTGCTAAAAGAACGCAATTGTATTCCAACAATGAAGTTCAGTTCTGCTTATTCCCAGTGACTCGAAAATCATTGTGACGTGTTGAAATCAAGGAAAATAATGTGTTTAAATCGGTACATGTTTTAAACAGCCACGTACACGTGTTCTAAATAATACTATTACTGCTACTGCTACTACCGAGCACGATAGTTGCAGTCGCTTAAGTGCGGCCAATATCCAGTATTCCGGAGATAGTGGGTTCGAACCCCACTGTCAGCAGCCCTGAATATAGTTTTCCGTGGTTTCCCATTTTCACACCAGGCAAATGGGGGCTGTACCTTAATTAAGGCCACGGTTTCTTCCTTCCTATTCCTACGCCTTTCCTATCCCATCGCCGCCATAAGACCTATCTGTGTCGGTACGACGTAAAACAAATAGCAACTGCTACTACTACTACTACTACTACTAACAATAATAATAATAAATAATATTTAATACTAATAAATGTTGCAAACATTGGGCTGGAAAGAATAGGGAATAAGAAGATGAGCTGCTCGACTAAGCAGTGTGTTTCGAGCTGTCCGTGTAGAGATGGTGTGGAATTGCATTAGTAAACGAATAATTTTGAGAGGAGCTTCTAAAGGTAGAACGAAACTGACGACAAATTGGGGCAAATATTACTTTATAGGAAGATTAATTCGCAATAATGTTTCAAGGTGAATGTTAGGTAAATTTCAAGGTTCTTTGAAATAACTGATAGGGCATCTACCACCTGGAATGCAGCTATAAATGTAGATCGAAGAAGTATTTAATAATACTTCGTAAAGGTCCTAGCAGGCACCGAGGTGTAGGAGTTATGTCCCATAGGCCAATGAAATCGAGCTGTCACCTTTAACATCTCAAATGCCATCATCCATAGCAGGATTCAGCATTCATTATTCATTACATTGGGAGCAGAAGGTTAAAATTTGCCAAACTTGTCACAGAAGTGGGAAAATTTTCTTAAAGTTTGGGGGATACTTAATACAGTTTGCTTTACGTCGCACCGACGATTGGATAGGAAAGGGATAGGAGTGGGAAGGAAGCGGCATCTTCTTGGTGTGGAAATGGGAAACCACGAAAAATCATCTTCAAGGTTGCCGGCAGTGTGGTTCGAATCCATTATTTCCCACATTCAAGCTGACGGCCATGTGACTCAAATAATCACAAGCCGTGAAAAAAGGGAATCAGGACCTTTACAATAAGATTGGGATCAACCCAATAATTCGTAATTTTCATCCAGTCAACTGGAGCAAGCTGATGTGGTGCCGTTTAAGAGGAGGTCGATGGTCCATTTATTTATATAAAGAAATGGAGGTCGGTTTGGAGTTATCTATATATAAAGGTATAAAAATGTAAATAGACGTGAATTACTGAAGCACTTCCCGCCATCTTAGAAACTTAAAACTTGGTATCAGAAAAGGTTATGACCTCATGATCCCTCGAAATATCGAAAATTCTGGAAAATTTCCTGAGGGGACCATGCTGGGAGTTTACAAATTTGAGGCTCAGCATAAGAATGCGGTCGGATACATTTATAAAAAACGATAGCATATAGGTTTCATGAGCTTAAAAGTTTCTTGAAAGTCCTCATTTTTACTCCTTCTCCCCAAATAAATATTGCGGCATAATCTACCAGACGAGTTAGGAAGTTGAAATTTGGCAAAATTGTAGCTTTTAGCCTGTAACCGACGGAAAAATTCCAAGATGTTTACATTTTTAACATTTTACCACCGAAAAATATCGAAATATGGAGGCAATTTTAATGACCGTATAGACCTTCGTTTCGAGGTATTTGGTGGTTAAACGGTAAGTCGTATCACAAAACGGATGGCACTATTGAACTCAGCAGAACAAGATCTACAATATTGGTCCTATGACATTTTGTATTACTTATATCCCTTATACGTTAAATTTGGCAGTAGGAAAAGAGGGCCTGTCATTATGATATAAACTCTCTGATCCGAAATTTACATGGCATTTAATAAATTCTTACTCATAACGTGAACAGTAATTTACCTAAAAATTCGTATACATCGTAGATGACCATAGCGAAGCACGAGTACAATTGCTAGTCCCTATTATTGCTTGAGGGTGCTTCGAAAGGAGCCACACGAAGTTGTAAATCAGTCAAAAACTGAAGGGCGAAGTTTTGCACGAATAAAACACTTGCTTCATTCATTCCTATCCACGTTTGAAAGCAAAAGATCGAACCGAGATCAAACAGATCAACTGAGGAGGCACTCACCTGATCTCAGTTTGAGTTTAAATTGATCCTTTTTATCACGTCCTGTGATGATTCGATGACGGTTTTCGTACACACTCTATGTTTAAATACAGTGACTCATTTCTTCAAAGTCGCCACTTGATCATATTCGATTCAAGGAGTTTCTCTTAATGCCAGTGAATACAAGACGATGCCTATACTTACGTCGTTGTAGTCGAGACCTCGTGGGCAGTTGAAGAGGTTAGGCTTGCCAGCTACACAAACCACGAACATGGAACAATTCACACTGCTGCGGAATGAGCCGTAGTCTGTGGGGCATTCGCTCTCTCCGACTGGTGCTGGTCCTAGGAAGGGTAAACACCAAGCATGTTAAAGGATCGTAAAGGCAAATTGAAGAGCTTGTTAATTTATATATTACAATTAATACAACTAAATGGTACTCACAATAATTAATACAAGCGAAACGTGGATAACGAACACAGCGTTGCACCAAGTAACTTATAAAATTACCTGTTTGTTTTAATCCATCTGTCCGAAAATTAACTGATAAACAATAAAACTGTATTTATTTTCAAGAGTATTTGATAAAATTAATAATGATTAATTTATCGCATTTGTCAAAAATGGGTTCTAAAAGACAAATTCGAAAATAATCAATGTCGACTAACTTATTGTTTCAGAAGACCCATTCTTCAGTGTTACATACTGTATATACGTATTAACGCAAGGAAGACATGGGTAAATTCAGGGTGATTAACGTTATATTATTTTTACTTAGCTGCCTCAGTGGACAAATGGTATAATGTTCGACATTAAATTTCAAGTCTATGTGTTCAAACAAGACTGAGGTAGCCGTATTTTTGAGCTAAAATCATGGCAAGGCATGTTAATGTAGTTGGCGTGTTAGTGCCTGCGGTTTTGCACTCTGTGCCCATTCGACAAAATTAGCTTTACGAATGGTTCAGTAGAGCTCTCTATCACTGTCTGATAACAATTCAGTCAAAGAGTCGAAATTGCCATACAGGCCACCAAGGTGGAATTTTTCAGAAGGTATCGAGCATTGTATTGCGAGGCCATACTGTTGTTATTATTATTATTGAACGGAAAGTACATCGTATAATACAGTGTACTCTCTGGAAACCATTTTCTGATCAATCTGAATATGTAGAACTAGTCGCTTTTTAACCGAAATGTCACTGTATGACTGCTGCGATTTCTCAGTTGTATGAATAAGTAGGAATTAAATTAAGGACACTTACTGTCGACAGTTCTGGTACCACATTCCACATTGTACGGGTAGTCACAGTAACCTTCCTTCTCGTTGAAGTGCAGTCCACCAGGGCATGATTGCTCCACTACCATGTCATCCCAGCAGTTGACGAACTTGTGACAAGCGTTGTCACTAGGGAACTGACCTCGAGGACTTCTACACATCTTTCTCAGAGCTGCCATCTGGGGGTTGGAGTCGCTATCTGGAGCAGGAAGTGGTGCTGGCTGAGGAGGATAGGTACCTTCTGGGGGTAGTGGGTACTCAGGAGTCTCAGGGTTTGGTTGTTGGGGAGGAAAAGGTTCAGGGCCTGGGGCGGGAGCAGGTGCTGGGTTTGGCTGCTGGGGAGGGTAAGGTTGTGGAGCAGGGTTAGGTTGCTGAGGAGGGTAAGGCTGTTGGGGAGGATAAGGCTGCTGAGGAGGATATGGCTGTTGAGGAGGGTAGGGTTGCTGGGGTTGAATAGGAACCTGAATCCAAACATTGCCTGGAGGAGGGTTGGGTTGCTGAGGATATCCTCCAGACTGTGGTGGGTATGCTCCTGGTTTTTGAGGATAACCGCCTGGTTGCTGAGGATAACCACCTGGTTGTTGAGGGCTACCACCTGGCTGCTGAGGGTAACCGCCTGGTTGTTGAGGGCTACCACCTGGCTGCTCAGGGTAACCGCCTGGTTGCTGGGGGTAACCGCCCGGTTGCTGAGGGTAACCACCTGGTTGTTGGGAGCCTCCTAATTGTTGAGAGCCTCCTGGTTGCAGAGAGCCGCCACTCTGTGGAGGGTAGCCTCCGGGTTGTCCTCCAGGATACTGAGGTTGACCACCAGGATACTGTGGCTGACCACCAGGGTACTGTCCAGGTTGTCCACCCTGAGCTACATGCGGAGGAACCACCACGGCTATCTGCCACTGCTGTAGTTGCCGCTGTTCATCGTCATCAGGATGGGCAGGAATCGCTGTAAGGAGAAACGTTCCAGGCTAACAATATCAAGAGCCACAGTAAAAAAATGCAAAACACGTAATTTTACCTCAACAATATTCTACAAAGGAAGATAACGACAAGCTAGCTTATTTTAGTTCCTGCAAGATTTATGTTCTTACGAAGTTCGTGAAATACTGTAGGTACATGAAACTTGTTGAATACGCAAACTTTACGATTATAGTAACATCATATGGGTGTTCTTAGCTACAGGTCTTGTAGGCTACGTGCTCTAAAGGTGTTTACTCAGAACTAAAATGGCACGGCACCACTTGGAATCGAACTAAGAACCTCTTCCTTGCCGAGTAATTACTTTACCATTTCCCTAACATGATGTGCTTTTTTATGGTTCATTTACGTGTCTGTCTCTGACTAGTTGGTTGCTTAATTCCCAAGCTGTGTAACAATTACAACATGGAAAGCCCCCTCCATAAAAGCGATGATTGTCTATGGAGGGGAGAAAGGAACATAATTCTACTATACGTAACCTCGGCACTAAGAAGAATAAAACACTTAACTCCATACTCGGCTACCTTTTTCTCCAGGAATTAAACTGGTACTCATTTTTGTTCTAGGCTAAGTGAATATCAGGGCCATTTTTTTCTCCAAGAGTGGACATCTCGTTATAAATATTTCGACGTACTAACGGGGAATTGAATTCACGTTCTTCTGGTTGAACGAAGCACTCCTTTACTGCGTAGGCTAGGCAGCCTCTGCAACAGACACACCACTGACCGACATCACAGTGGTTGTCAGACTTCTATTATCAATATGCTCTTTATTTTTGATTTATAAAAATGTTTATTACTATTTTTGTAGGCTCGGAATAATGTCAGAGGTTATAAATATTACCTTATGGCTGCAAAGGAGCGCACCTACCTTCGAGAAAAAATTGCAATGAGGTGGGCTGAAATTTCAAACCGCAGCCTTGGTTTCTTTACTAAACCTGAAAGCAGATGCTGTGATTGTACCTAAGTTAAGACAAGAGGGCCCTCCCACCAAATCCTATTTTAGTTCTTAAGGATTTGTGTCTTTGAAGATGGCTCTCATTCGATGTATAGTACGCCCCTCCTAATTGGAGGGTCCATCTCCTTTTCCAGTTGTAGACAAGATGCAGTGTGTGCCAAACGCCGGGGGGCGGCATTGAGGTGAACTTTCCCACATTTCTAGGGGATTAGGTGAACCTAGAGTGTAAAATATAATGAATGGTAGAACTTACATATTGCCTCGTAGGAAATAATATTAGCAGGTAAATTAAGATTTCAATTCAATTTTCATTACCAAATTATATTTTACTTTTTCTTTTGTTACAGAATACTCTGTTGAGGAGATGCTCGGATAGCACGCTGTTGAACTAAAAATAAGCTTAGATGTGGTTGATCAATATTTTGTTTGTTAAACGGCTGTTCTAACTGCTTACGATCCTAATAAGCCAGGGTTTGTTTTAGTGATATCCAGTGAAATTTATTTAAAGTACTAGAAGACACACACTTCAGCCGGGATCGAACTAAATATCTTGGTAATTGAAGCCAAATGCCAAACAGGCTGCATCCCTGTGTTTAGATCTTACTATTACAATCTGCCTTACGACGCAGACACAGATAGGTCTTATGCCAACGATGGGATAGGAAAGGGCTAGTGGTGGGAAGGAAGAGGCCATGGCCGTAATTGAGGTACAGCCCAAGCATTTGTCTGGTGTGAAAATGGGAAACCACGGAAAACCATCTTCAGGGCTGCCGACAGTGGGGTTCCAAGCCACTATCTCCCGAATGCAAGCTCACAGCTGCGTGCCCCTAACCACACGGCCAACTCGCTCGGTGTGTTTGTATCTTGAGGATGAACATCCCAGATGTCGTTATATAAACAATCATCCGACCAGTTCGTGGAATGAATGGAAGTGAATCATTAATACACAATTACTATCAATTTTCTTCACTGTTATCGATAATGGTTACATTATCCTCAGTTTCTGATTCGATAATTTAAAGAGATGGTTATTCTATTCTACGTCCTCTTTTCAGGCAGACCTCTGGAAGTCAGATATTTTTATCTATTTGATTTTATTAGCGGTTGTTTCTAAGTACGTGTACATGTATTTAGCATAGGCCTGAGACAGCTATCGATGAAATGGCGTATGGCTTTTAGTTCCGGGAGTGTCCGAGGACAAGTTCGGCTCGCCAGATGCAGGTCTTTTTATTTGACACCCGTAGGTGACCTGCGCGTCGTGATGAGGATGAAATGATGATGAAGACGACACATACACCCAGGCCCTGTGCCAGCGAAATTAACCAATTAAGGTTGAAATTCCCGACCCTGCCGGGAATCGAACCCGGGACCCCTGTGACCAAAGGCTAGCACGCTAACCATTTAGCCATGGAGCCGGACACAGCTATCGATGATAAGGGATTATAAGCTGACTTGAGTCTTACTAGTAGAATCTTTACATCCCACCGACACAAATAGGTCTTATGGCAACGATGGGATAGGAAGGGGCTAGGAGTGGGAAGGAAGCAACCGTCGCCTTATTTGTAATTCTTTTTTCTGAGATTACAAGATCTACCTTTGCTCACATTGGTTTTTGCCTGCAATATTTCAAAGTTTAAAGACCATTCAGCTCAGTGGCCTGTTGTTTAACCGAAGCCTATTGGCAAGCTCAGATAAATATCATCCGTGTATCAGACAGCGAATGTTGTGGTTATTATACTGTGATGTACACAAAATGCGATTAGTCTAACCATTCCTATAAGATGTTTAATTACCGGTTTGGACTAGTGCCAGTAGATAGAGCGATAACCGGGGCACTGCCCTTCACCGTGCATTGATCACCTATCATTGTAGAACACCTCCATAGAGGAATGCTTCAAGTTACTATCAATTCGAGACAACTATGGATCGAGACGAGGTGGAATAAGTGTTAATAATCTATAGAAACATGATAAAATGTTCTATCGATTGCGCTTTGATATCAGATCACCATCTGCAATTTTATTACCATTTTCATGGCGTCCGACATTTACAGCAAGTTCAAATACCGCTAGTCATAGAGGGGGAGCATGCAAGCTCAGGTGAAGCAACACCAGGAAAGGGAGATTACGACTTAGAAGGGTACTTGTTATTGAAATTGATAGTTGTACGTACTTAGGTGTTACTATTAGCAAAGACTTAAACTGGTCAGAGCAAGTAGTAAGATGTAGTTAAGGAATCCTGGAGATCGTTACATTATATTATGCAAAATCTCAAGAAAGCTAATTCTGTTGTCAAAAGTAAAGCTTATAAATGTTTGGTACGACCGATTCTCGAATATGGTTCTGCGTGTTCGGATCCGTACAGGGTAGGTTTAATAAATTCCAAGAAAAAGTTCAAGGAAGAGCGATGCGTTTCATAACCGGGAATGGGAGGAATACCATTAATTTGGAAAGTCTTGAATCTTTAAGTACAACTGGGAAAATCACCTTATTAATATCATCGTAAATTTACTTAGAGTTAGCATTCAGCGCTACAATTTAAAAGTCCAATCTCCTAATTTGTACTCTATATAATAAGGATTGATGAAGGGACGATACGATGGCCACATAAAAAGATCATTACCGTTCGATTCCTATAAGAAAATGCATAATTTGACGTAACGGTATCAATAAATGTCAACTCCCATTGCAGGCAATGACCGATTAAAACCTTTGTCGATTGCACAGTACATTGCGTGCGACTGTACTCTTTTAATAATCGCTGACCAAGTTGGGCTGGTTATGTGCGCTGAGGTCACGAGTTGGTCTGTGTCTGTGATCATGCGATCTGTGCCTTAGGCCGTGCTAATTGGTCCCCCATTGTCTGCTACATTCATACATCCTGTTGCTTTTGTAATAGTTGTCAGATCTACCTTCACTGGACCAAGATACGAATTATCCGCAACTGAAGAAAGCACTTGTGTACTTTAAAAAGCACGCACACCCTGTTATAGTCGGAATTTATTTGGTGTTGTGTGTCATAATAATTGGTTATCGGACCGCTTTCAAACTATAATAAAGCTTGATTGTTATTCGAACTGGAATTTAAAACTACAGTATCCAGTCACAGACCACACGAGCTCACAGACATACAGTTGTAGTTTAGATGTAAAGGCCACTCTTTAAGAACGGTTACCAATCTTCCCTTTTTCGACCATGATCTTGTCCAAGTGAGCCTAGAATATATTTTCACCTAGTTAATTATACCGTTCTACTCATTCCATATTCATTCTTGTTTTTCTTGATGGATGTTTCAGTATATTATGAAGTGAACGCTTAAAGGCATAACAGTCCACAATGAAGATGCATGTACTGTGTGTATGATATTATATATGACCACAAAGTTTCGCAGATTTTCAAAAATTAATAACTATTCGCCACTTTTTTATAGCTACGTTATGTGAGGTGTATTTGATAGAATGGCCCTGATTATTGTATTACGTAGACTGTTGTTGTTCAGGATATAATATTCTACAACTTTTAATAAAGGTATAATAAAGGTATGGAGTTGGATTTATTTCAGTCAAGATCTCCAAAAGGATGAGCAAATCCTGTCTCTTCCGGTACCTGAAGTCTTTCAGAAAGAGATAAAGATAAAGAAAGAGATGAAGATAAAGTTGGAATTCAAGAGGACAAACTGGGGCAAATATTCATTTATAGGAAGGGGAGTTAGGGATTGGAATAACTTACCAAGGGAGATGTTCAATAAATTTCCAATTTCTTTGAAATCATTTAGGAAAAGGCTAGGAAAGCAACAGATAGGGAATCTGCCACCTGGGCGACTGCCCTAAATGCAGATCAGTAGTGATTAATTGATTGATTGATTGATTGATTGATTGATTGATTGATTGATTGATTGATTGATTGATTGATTGATTGATTGATTGATTGATTGATTGATTGATTGATTGATTGAAGAGTTTATTTGTGGGAATAAGGTTATGTATGGTGTACGAAAAAGACATTTACACAGGATATGGAGGAAGAAATATATACCGGTTCTAGGATTGGTAAGCCAACGATGACAGCCTCGGGATTTGAACAAGAAATCTAACCTAAAACTCTAGGTCCTCTGGAGATAAACACACTGCCAATTGGATCATAAAAGTGAATGTATTTGAAACTAAACTTTTATACACACTGCATTCAAAGTATCATGAATTTTATTTGAAAAAAACTGATATTTCTTATGCGTCTCTGAATTATTTAGAATGGTTGACAAGTAGTATTGACATTAGACAAAATAGTGCACCTATATATGAACGAGTTGAAAGCCGTATGCGTTGATTTGGAGAAGAGTAGCTTGAGGTCTGTACTAAGTTAATGGATAATAATTTCACGCTAAAAAACTTTCAAGGACTAAGTGGGAGAAACATTTAAGGCCGAGAAACGCTAATTCAATTTTTATACCTACAAAACTTAGTCGCTTAATTCCAAATTAATGGGAGAATTACGAGGGTAACCACTCGTGCTCCCTCACCTTCATCCAACTTTCCATAAGGGGATACTTATTTAAGTTCGAATACCCTACATTATAATGAGAAAAAGAAAGCCCTAACAGTTGTATTCAAAGAATATCTACACATTTATATGAAAAATAATTTGGTATTGTTATTTCTGTACTGACCGGTTTACCAGTTGGAAAAATGTATTCCATAGGGATATACGCATTCATGTCATGCACATAAAGAATTTAATGATTAAAATTACACGGCAGATTACCGAAGTGGATTATAAAAGAAACACGATCATTCCCTACAGTGCAATTTGGAGTTTGTACTCGTCCCACGGTACTCACGGAGTTCATTTTAAATACGAGAGACGAGTAAGTAGGAATGCTGCTTCTTGTCTTCTGAGGTGTTGCCCGAAAGAGTGGTCTGGAAGTCAACAAACAGGTTTCTTGATTTGGTGCGCAAATGTATTAATTGATGCACGGCCTCTCTAAGACTTGTTTGGCAGTTCAAATGAGAAGTGATTTCCGTGTAACCACTGTGTCCTGTAAAATGTCTTGTAAAGGTGAAAACATTGAATAGGTTCTTACACGGATTGACATTTTTAAATAAAACATGTTCCGACTCCTTGGCTGAGTGGTCAGCATAGTGACCTCTGGTTCAGGAAGGAGCCGGGTTTGATTCTCGGCCGGGATAAGGATAAAAACTGCGTATGGTTAATTATTCTTGCTTGGGAGCTGGATGTTTGTGTTCGTCTTAATAATCTTCTATTCACACCAGGAAAATGCTAGGTCTGTACCTTAATTAAGGCCACGGCCGCTTCCTTCCCATTCCTTGTCATTTCCTATCCCATCGTCGCCATAAGACCGGTCTGTGTCGGTGAGACGTAAAGCGTATTGTTAGAAGAAATCTTTTAATTTTCAGACAACACAGCACACTAATAACCACCACAGAAACACGCAAGAGTGAATACATCCGTCCACATCAGGCCGTAAAACTGTATCAAATATACATCAAGTGCCGAACTGAATACATTGGAAGAAGGACCAGGAAGAAGAAGATGATGGCTACTCTCTGAACAAGTCTCTGTCAGCTGACTAAGAGTCTACGGTGGAAACCAAAACTTTGACCACTTCTGCTTTTGTCTTTCTGAAGTTCTACAGTTTGACAGAATCTAACCATCGTATGCTAGTTTTCTCTCTGCTCATTTACACTTTCTCACTGGCTGTGAATCTATTGCGTTCCTAGGTAACTTGATTGCCATCAACTGGGGGCTAATGAAAGGTTAAATGTGGAGATCATGTCCCGTTCTTCAAGTATTCATCATAACTTATTTATTTATTCGGCTTATTTTGCTTGGCGTAGTTAAGGTTATGAAGCATTCTCTTACGCTAAACCAAGATTAACAAATACATGGAACTAATATAATTTACAGTAAGTGGGAAATAATTGAAGAGAACTGTCCTATAAAATAATGACAACTGTATTAGAAATTTTATATTATTATTATTATTATTATTATTATTATTATTATTATTATTATTATTATTATTATTATTATTATTATTATTATATTCGTTTACGCACATTTGAGATCACGTTAAGCAACAATCACACATTACTGGAAGCTTTCTTTCCATCCCGTATTCATTTTCTGTTCGTCGTGGTAATATTACTAATATTAATAGTAATTGTAATTATATTTTAACAGTAAAAGCAGTCCCAACTAATGGGTAATATTCTTTAAGCACCCCTGAATTATTTAGAATGGCTGACAAGAAGTATTAACTTTAGACAGAATAGTGTACCATACATGAATGAGAGGAAATCCATATACGTTGATTTGGAATGGGGTAGCTTGTGCCTTATTGATTATTATCAGTGAAAAGGAACTGTCTAGCGAGGCACTGAAGTAGTGCTCGATTCATCTAAAATATTGTGGGATCGATTTACCCTTCAAGAAACCGAGAAATATAGAAGCCATACTTCCATGTCCATAGCAGTGCATGGCTCTGATTTTCATCTGCATACATACAGTAAATGTAAGTGGAGGTGACTGAATAGGGCTAATAACCTATTACATCTAAGGCACAAGTTTCAAACAGCGTAGGCCCCACGCCTTTATTTGCCTCTCTCTTCTTGGTCTTCATTGCTCGCCTTGTTGGTTAATGCATCCTGGAAAGTGAATACATACTCAGGAATATGGAATGGAAATATAAGTATCTCATGATAGGTCTCTATAAATCGAAACTTGGATGTACGGAATAATGGAGAAAATATTGTAGAGAACTGAAATCAAGTGAATAGATACTCAAGAATATGGAATGGAAATGTAAGTATCTCATGAAACCGGTAGGTCCTTATAAATCGAAACTAGGATCTATAGAATAATGGAGACAATATTGTAAAGAATTGACATTATCCACAGGTAGGTCTAGACTAAATGAAGTGAGTAACACGAGGCACACGTCGATGAAGAAGGGCACCAACCCTATGAGGAAGCCAGTGTCATAGTTGGAGAATCAGCATTTGAGTCAGTTACTATTTCGGATCGCCTTCTGAGCTCAAGTTGGCGGGCTCGATCCCGGCCCAGTTCGGTGGAATTTAAAGGTGCTAATATCCTTGTGTCGATAGATTTATTATTACGTAAAAGAACTTTTTGCGGGGGACAAAATCCCGTCCTCGTCCCCTCCGAAAACCGTAAATTAGTTAGAAGGGCGTAAAAAATTAATGACAATATCATGATGAAACCAGCTGAGTGCTGATTTGATTTCCAGTTCAATGTCAATATCAATGTCAATGCCAATGTTAGATATTCACTTCTCTGGCATTTTTCCTGTAGTGTTAGGTTCAATTCTCTGCTTAAAGAACCTGCCCAAGCACCACGAATACAACGTGATGGCTAAAGGTCAATTAAGAGGAATTAACCTTACAAGCTGACAGTTGCCATTCCTTAGTTCCTTGTTTAATATGACATATTTTATAATACGTAATGCATTTTTTAACTAAACTGGTTTTCAGAGAGGTCTAACAAGTGATTTGTTGGTTATAACGGGTACATATTTGCCAATGACCTTCAGGAATCTGTGTGGGACTTGTTGGAAGCTCCTAACTGTTCTTTTAAGATATTCGCAGCTCCAAATAGGGCCTGACAAGTTGAAGAGATCGCTGAACCCTCCTCCCCCACTACCACACTCCACATGTAAGGGAAGTTATTTCAGATTCTTAACGTGTAGCCTACTATAACCTGTTCTCCAGCCTATTACAGTTTTTGTGAATGGCTCCTTCAGATGATTGGGCTGATAATTATTGCATACTATTACCATTGAGACTAAAAACTCATCCTTCCTGGTAGATTATCACCCAACTTGAATATAAACAGGAACGTGGAACAGGTTCTGTAGTGGTTCAATAACAGTCAATAACAGTCTTGACGGTTGTTGGATCCTTTGATATCAGGTGTGTAGTGAAAATATGAAGACGTACGATGAATAAAAGGAACTGATAACGGTTCTGCCTCTGACAGTCACTTGAAAAAAGTAAATTTGATTTTATTATTGTTATCACAATTCGTCTTTTCTTATAACAGTTTTCTTTTGCTGGTGGTTAAACGTTGCACTGCCTCAGACAGGAATTTTGTTACGATGGGATAGGAAAGATGGGAAGGATCGGGATAAAAGCGGTTGTGGCCTTAATTAAAATATAACCTCAACATTTGTCTGTTGTGAAAATGGGAAACAATCTTCAGGGTGGTCGACGGCGAGGTTCGAACTCACCATCTCCCGCAGCCAGTTGTACTCAACAGCCAATTAGATCGATCATTTCTCATTATTGTGTTATTTTAATTGAATCACAGATGATGAAGAATGAATACAATACCACTTTGGCTGATCTAGATATCCAAGATTTCGTTTCTGGTGACGGCACATGGGAGCCCGTATACTGTTGTAGGATAGTGTGTCTGTTTCTTACCCAGAGATTTCTAGTTCGATTTTTAACTCACCTAGCTATTTCAGTTCTCCACTGGGGAAACAAACGGTGTTCATTTATCCTTTTGAGACGAATACTATGAGAGGCAGTCAACGTCTTGGCTGTCTAAGGCTTGAAATGATCTGTATATACCATTCTTTTGTCTAAATTTTGATCAACTCGAGGAAATAACGTCTTTCTAATTGTCGAGGAATGTGATTTCCACTCAATATCCTAACTGCACGACTAAAGACATGTTTTATGTGAAGAATTATAATTTTAAACATCGGGAGAGGTGGCCGCGCGATTAGGGGCGCGTAGCTGTGAACTTGCACCGGGAGATAGTGGGTTCGAACCCTACTGCCAGGAGCCTTGAAGATGGATTTCCGTGGATTCCCATTTCACACCAGGTAAATGATGGGGCTGTACCTTAATTAAGACCACGGCCAATTCCTTCCCATTTCTAAGCCTTTCCTATCCCATCGTCGCAATAAGACCTATCTGTGTCGGTGCGACGTACGACAAATAGCAAGATAAACACTCATATTATCAATAATTCCTTAGATTTTAGACTTTTCCCTGGTGTATTTTAGTCGCAGTAATCCATCAGGTTTTCGGCGACGCTGCGATGGTAAAATGATTGGACTCGAGAAGTAGCGATCGTGGTTTAACTGAAATACAACCCCCGCAACTGTAACGGAACCTTCACTATCCAAGAGTGTTTAAATGCTAGGGAATCGTGTCACCTGTTTCCTTCATAACCAAGAGGCTTTTTCACTGGCCTCTAACCAAGGTGGCCAGTATTAGAATCTCGAGAAGTAGAATGTTTGAAATGAAATGAAAGGAAATGTATCGTTCTGTAGTCTGGATATCGTGTAAAACTTGAGGTCCCGTGGCTATTGTCACTGTATCAACATTCATATAACAATTCAAGTTTTCTTGACCTTCAGGTCATTGATAGTAAATATACTAGCAGTTTTAGAAACTCCTTCAACGAAGCACTGTACATTTCAATATCTCTTGCGTTCATTGAAAAGAAATCCTGGGAAATAAACCCACGGTCTAGGGGTAGCTATCCTGCCTCTTACCTCGAGGACCCGGTTTCGGTTCCCGGCCAGGTCAGGGAATTTTACCTGTGTCTGAGGGTGTATTGATGTATACTCAACCTACGTGAGGACAATTGAGGAGCTATCTGGCGATGAGATAGCGGCTCCCGTCTAGAAAGCCAAGAAATCGTCGCACTGAACATACGTCACCTCGTAACCTGCAGGCCTTCGAATTGAGTAGCGTTCGCTCGAACGGACATGGTCCTTCAGGGCTGTAGCACCATTCGTATTGGGGAAGGGCGGGGAGAGTTTATACTCGCAGATCCTGCCAAAGGGATAACTTAATTCCTCCAAATGAAGCGTGTCCTGGTTTCATTTCACAGTAATGGGGTTTCATTCCGTCTTCAATCGATGCGCATTTGGTGAATTTATTATTATTATTATTATTATTATTTTGCTAGTTGCTTTACGTCGCACCGACACAGAGAGGTCTTATGGCGACGATGGGACAGGGAAGGGCTAGGAGTGGGAAGGAAGCGGCCGTGGCCTTAATAAAGGTACAGCCCCAGCATTTGCCTGGTGTGAAAATGGGAAACCACGGAAAACCATTTTTAGGGCTGCCGACAGTGGGGCTCGAACCTACTATCTCCCGAATACTGGATACTGGCCGCACTTAAGCGACTGCAGCTATCGAGCTCGGCGGTGAAAATTGTAGCTGCAAAAGGAATCAGAAACGGTTAATATTCTTGGAATAGAATAATGACAGGTTGTAAATATGTATATTCCAACAACGCGTATTTTACTGTATGTATATATTTTAATTGTAACGAAGGCTTTCACGTTGTAGTTAATTGAACTCCTGTGTGCCATTAAAGTGTGCCATCTCATTAAGTACTCCTGAAATTACAGAGATTTAAAATGCCACGCGATCGAAGTCACTTTAGCCTTGGGCTTGACAAACATACTTAGCATGAGAGATCTTCCTTTTTTCTCTCCTAAGGCTGTGAGGATATTAACATAAATATATATAGTATTATGGCGGAAGATACGTGGTTTTACGTGGTTTTTTGTTCTCGCTCTACTCACTAACGAGGAGTCTATAAGGCATAACCCACTATTAAGAACTGAAAAATTACATGTTATCACATTTCCGAAATGTAACAATCAGTTGAGAAAGAACATTGTCTGTTTTAAAAAAATAACATAGACTATCCTTTCAGCTGTTTGCGAGGTGGAATTATGCAGATTAAATCCCGGGGCCATCAATGAAGTATCCTGATGAGCTCAATGTCTTTAAATACGTGAAGCCTGAAGATCAGTTTTGGCGAAGATGTGATCGTGCACCGAATCACTGTGTACCTAGCATAGCACCTATCCAGAGGAGGAAATACTAAGGGAAATTGAAGAAACAGACTCAATGACCGATATTTATTATGCTTAGACCGACAACGTGAAATGCAATTCTTTTCATTATAGGGCTACAAAAGTATAAATTAAATGAAATGGCGGATGGCTTTTAGTGCCGGGAGCGTCCGAGGACATGTTCGGCTCGCCAGGTGCAGGTTTTTTGATTTGACTCCCGCAGGTGATCTGCGCGTCATGATGAGGATGAAATGATGAAGACGACACATACACCCAGCCCTCGTGCCAGCAAAAGTAATCAATGATGGTTAAAATTCTCGACTCTGCAGGAAATCGAACCCGGGACCCCTGTGACCAAAGGCCAGGACACTAACCATTTAGCCATGGAGTCGGAGATGTATGCGCCTTTAATTCCCTGCCAGTTATGCAACTATCATTACGTGATCGTTCAGCGGCACAAGGAGAGTGTGGTGATTTCTGCGGTGAAACAGGCTGGCGAGGTTAAGAAGTTTCCTGTTAACAGGGGCAGGTCCGCTCCAGTTGACCTGAAGGTCAATGACTCTTGTAGTTTCGACTTGAGCCGGAAGGAGGCTCCGTGCCAAACCCACTGCTGAATGGCATGGAGTGGTGGGGAGGGCGCTAACAAGGCGTGGACTAGGGCTGGGCTGGTCTCTTTCGAGAAATGGCGGCAGAAAAAGAACTGGACTGTGTGTAACTGTAATGGCATGCATGCTGATATCCTCATAATTCTTGTAAAGCGTCCATTTTAAAATATCGCCTCTCTTGCGATGGTGGGATAGGCTAAATTATGAGTTCTATCCAGCCTCAGTCGGATGATATTTGGAGATGCTCAAATACGCCAGCATTGTGTCAGGAGATATATATGATATGTCGTATAGCTTTTAGTGCCGGGATATCCCAGGACGGGTTCGGCTCGCCAGGTGCAGGTCTTTCTATTCGACGCCCGTAGGCGCCCTGCGCGTCGTGATTAGGATAAAATGATGATGAATACAACACATGCACCCAGACCCCGTGCCGTAGGAATAAACCAATTAAGGTTAAAATCCCCGGCCCGGCCGGGAATCGAACCCGGGACCCTCTGAACCGAAGGCCAGTACGCTGACCGTTCAGCAAACGAGTCGGACTTTGGCACGTAATAGTAGTCTACTCATGCAGCACAATATTCCGGTACCTCTGCGTCTCCGAAAACCGTAAAGGTAGTTAATGAGACGTAAAACCAATAATATTAATTAGTCCTCAACGTAGATGGCTATGCCATACAGCCTAATTTAAGGTATAAATGCCCTTTATCGGCATTTCAAGTTCAATTGCTACGCACAGTTTACATTTACTTCGCAATTAGACACAGCGCATGACCTGCAACCCACAGTCAAACAAGTTTTATTTGCATAACCTCTACAGTGCATCGCAGTTATTGCTGAAGTTCCAGCCTTCCTAATGTATTCAATTAACTATGCATTAAGAGACATAAAGGTACCCATTGTACGGTTCATTAGCTGTAGCTACTGTACATGTTGTATCAGGACCACTCACTGCCAAACCATTACAAAGGAGCTACAAGCACTTCAGGTATGCTCGACATCAATTATACTGCTGACTTACCGTCTCGCACTTGAGTGGTCATCTCAGGCAAGTGACTGGAGGCTACGGACATGCTGAATAATTACTATACTGCTTGATTGCTTGCTCTAGGTTCATGGCTGGCCTAACTACTACTTGTAGCTTACCTTCAAAAGGTCATCGAACTAACTCCTACAGAATTTTGCAGTTTTATTTTCTGGTATGATCTTCAGGGGACTGTGATAGCTCACTGACTACGCCTCCAGGGTTTCCTGTCACTGAGGCTATGTTAAAGTAACAGTCAACGTATGTTAAATTTTGAAATGATAAGTTAAATTACTCGTCTTGTCTCATTAACTGTAATTGATTATCATGATATTTTAAATGAATGCTATCAAACTCTAAGGATGGTATGTGGGTATGTGCAAGAAAGGGCCAAGAACTCTAAGTTCACCACTTTCATAAATAAATAAATAAATAAATAAATAAATAAATAAATAAATAAATAAATAAATAAATAAATAAATAAATAAATACATTTTAAGTTAAGTCAACGTAAGATGGTGATAATCGATGTTTCAAGAGGTATATAACCGCATGTTACTAGCCATAGGAGAAAGAAAAACAGGTTCGACCCTTTTAAAAATGAGGATATCGATTAAGAAACTTCATTCTGAAAAAATCGAAACGCGAAGTTTTGATTACGAACATACTGCACGGTCATTTTCCTCTGGGTAAATCATGAATGTTTTTCCGTTTCTCCCATTTTGACTTTCGAAGAAATACGGAGATGATACCATTCCTTCGTAATTGTATCGATCAATAGTAAGGTAAGGGTTGTTCTGCCCGAAGGCAGGTCCGAACCTCCGCAGAGGTGTTCCTGAGCCGGAGTTTACGTGCGGTAGGGTGGCCAGTTCTTTCCGCTCCTCCATTCCCTTACCCCCCACCAACAGCGCGTGGCAACCCGTCCAACTTCTGACCACGCCCAATGTTGCTTAACTTCGGAGATCTCACGGGATCCGGTGTTTCAACAGGGCTACGGCCGTTGACTCGATCAATAGAATTGATCGTATTAGAAAAGAATGCTTAGCCGATGTGGTAAAGATGTGTTTGGTTATATTTCCCGCCAGGAAGTAAAAAATGTAGAAAGGAGATTTCTAATTCTATAGGGGCATACGGCCCTGAGATTCAGACAGCCTACTCCAATAATCAGTACCAGGTTAAATTTTCGGGACAAAGGCAGCCAGAAAAGAAGTTAATCACTTACTGCTGAGTTTGCGAATAGTGGACGCCTTTACCTTCCACTTTTCCAAGGGTCTTTAGGGCCTGAAAGAAGATGGTTTTGCTTTTAATGATAGCAGATCAGGTACCACAGTGACTCGGGTTATGCGACAGGATCTAGACGTTTATTAATTTCACGAGTTTGAAGCCTATGTTTAGTCTAAAATTATAATGGAAGCACCAAAGGCTTCGAGACTGCACCGTCCCAACCTTTAGAAGTACCGGCGCGGAAGGTCGGTAGCAGAATTCGAAACCGTCTCCATCCTCTATGGACAACAGATACAGATAGTATCTCAACTGAGTTATCCTGGTGAGTATGAAACACATGGCGATTGAAATGTCTTGTCACTGTGGTCCGGATCTCGCGTAAAACTGCTATGGTGTGGTTAAGATCATGACGTGAACAGTCACGTAAAACCACGACCCTGGTTTTTGAATATACAGCAGGTGAGGATGGAGGATGGGGACATAGTTTAGAGTTTCAGGGTCAGGAAGAATTGACGCACAATTAGTGTGGAGTCTTCATTGACACGAGGAACACACGGAGGTTGTAATCATCATAACAAGCGAGTAATTGTCGTAAGAAAGTAACAGGATGTTACAAAATATTGCGACTACATAACACGATCGAGGGTAAAATAACTCTCACTGTTTGACACAACTGAGCTGGAACGTCGGTCACGGTGAACCTAATTTGCCGCTATAATAACATTACTTCCCACGACCAAGTGGAACACATCTTAAACTCGTCACCCTACAGTTCGTAGCGGCAATGCTGTATAAAGCGTTGTATTTATCTTCCCGTTTAACATAGTCTACTTATGCCTGCCTCTGACTGATCATACAAGCAAGCAGCTACAAGGTCCTGAAGGCTTATGGAGGAGTGGAAGGTGAACGATTAATTATTCGTGTCTTTGTTACAAAATGGGGGGAAAATGGTTACCTTTAAGTCCACTCCTCAGGCAATAGAGCGCTGGCCTTCTGAGCCCAAATTAGTGGGTCGATTCGCGACTCTGTCCGATTGTATTTAAAGGTGCTCAAATACGTGAGATGAAAGTAGTAAGTCGACAATTCAAACCCTCTTTTGTAACTTAATGCACAGTATGATGCTATTATTGGGGGTGGTGGAGGTCTCTTGACAACATGCTGAACGTACGTCAATCCCCAAAACTGAGGTGTTGCCATATTTTGATGCCTCACAGCAACCAAACTATATTTCCCGGCATGGGTTACCCGTTGAAAAAGATGGGTTTGTTGGACCTCGCAACGTACTAAGCGTTATCCATGTTGTTTTGAATCCCCCTGTATAAGTATCTGCGAATTTAATTTTTACCTAAGATACCTAAAACTCAAATACCACTTAGGCTACATTTGATCTTACAAACAAGCAGGCAAACAAAGACCCATTCAGGGCCTTAGAATGGCGACTGCTGCCAGGTGACCTGGAGATACTGAGGTGTTGAATGGTCAGCGTAACGACATTCTCAGCCTATTTCTTGGCTTTCACGATCGGGTCCGCTGTCTCTCAAATCAGACTGGTATCATTAGTCTGAGTTAAACCCCAGTGAATGATTGTAGTCGTAGAAAGAAGTGATAATTGAACCCGACGCCTCTAAGTAGAGGTAACTCGCGTTACCCATACACCACGGTACTGGCAACTATTTTTAAAGAAATTGACGTTGCTGATTGCACGCCGACATTAACAACATCTCCAGAAGAGCGTCCATATGGATAATTTAATTTTTTTAATTTCGTGTAAGGCAGACCCTCCGATGAGGGTGGGCGGCATCTGCCATTTGTAGATAACTGCGTGTTATTGTGGTGGAGGATAGTGTTATGTGTGGTGTGTGAGTTTCAGGGATGTTGGGGACAGCACAAACACCCAGCCCCCGAGCCATTGGAATTAACCAATGAAGGTTAAAATCCCTGACCCGGCCGGGAATCGAACCCGGGACCCTCTGAACCGAAGGCCAGTACGCTGACCATTCAGCCAACGGGTCGGACGTAAATATGGATGAAACAAGTACATGATGAAATTAAGAGTCTTGAGACTTTGTTGTAGAACAAAGTATTTTCGTGGAGATGACAAGAAACGAGGAAAAGTTATGAATGGAACGTGATTTGCCTCCAGATGTACTTGGGTTCGATGCACTACCATTCGTCATTGGCCATGTCGTGCCCTTGGGCTAAGACCTCAGAAGAATAACAACAGAGTGCGCACCCGCTTGACATTCAACAACAGGGAACTAAGCCTGCACGCACCAGCCTGAGGTACGGTCGTTATAAGAAACTTGTTTTAACGAAAAACTCTTGGACCATATAAATATGGTTTCTGCTCATTAACAAGTCACTGCGGTCTGCAAGCCATTTTCGTTCATTACTATTCATTACTCTTTGTTTTCCCCATGAAAAATATATTCGTCTATTTTATGAACCTGTTGCCCACCTGGAATGACAATCATAATGTAGTTCCGTACTTTACGTTGCTGACTGCTGTTAGCATGCGTTCCCAGTTTAAAATAATTTCTTTGCCTCCAGTTTTTCCTTCGTAATACGAAGCTGAGTGATTCTCCTGATAATAACTGAGAGACAATACTAAGTAATTAGTGTATTTTCAAGTAATATTATGTCTGTGCTGGAGAGACGTAGTGTTCTTCTGCTGTGGGTTAGAAGAAATACAAGTATGTTATTTTCACAGTCTCTCCTTAACTTTGACAGGTAAGAGCGATGCTAGTAATGTAATTCCTTACTCAGCCAGTCTCAGTTATGAACAGTGTGAAAATCTCGCCCGTAGTGTTGTTCAGTGGGCTTGGCGGAATGATACGTAACAGCAACTTCTGGCATAATGAGGAAAGTAACGGGAAACCATCTCACTTTTCCCTCTTAAGCGACGCGTGGACCATCTATGGCAGCCGATGTTGGAACTGTTGAGGATCCAACCAGCTTTTGGTCTGGCTTCTCAACACACAATAGGTTTAAAGCTAAGCTAAGTTTCTAGTTTTACGTGACTGCTGATATCGTGATCACAGCCACGGACCTCCACTTTTACGTGGAATCCGAACTACAAGGACGTGACTTTTCACTTAAAAATCCACATGCATTGGCCGGGGTTTGAACCAGAGAAGCCAGCAGTTACGTCACTGAGCTCTCACGCCCACGACACTAAGTTTTAAACGCGAGCTCGCTACACGGTTCATGTCACGTCGTTGTGGGCTCTCCTTCGGGAGATGATGGGTTCGAATTCCACCATCAGCAACTCTGAAGATATTTTTCGTGGTTTCCCATTGTTACTCTAGGCATTATGCTGGTGTTCTACCTTCATTAGGAGCACAGTCGCTTCCTTGAATCACTTGCAAGAAAATGGTTTTAGGACACGCCGATTTGTTAACAATTACCTCTAAAACGGGAATTGTTAAATTGCGAGTAAATATTTTGTCATAGGACAGACGTATTTGAATCAACCTATTGCACTACGATACTATAATTTGCATTTTGCGACTAACTACTTCTACGGTTTTCGCACACAGCGAGATGGTAGATTTTTGTCCCGCAAAAGTTCTTTTACCTGCTGGTAAAATCTACCGACACGAAGACGGCGTATTTGATTACCTTAAAATACTATTGGATTGAGCCTTGATTGAACCGACCAACTTGGACTCAGAAGGCTAACACTCTACCATCTGAGCCTTTCAGCCCGGCTGCACTAGGATTACAGCCAAATGGAAAAACATTAAGCTTGTAGTTCTACTTAACCGTTCGTATCATGATCATACCCCAGAGACCTCCAATTTTCGTAGAATTCGACTTGTTTCGAAAATCCTATACGTGTTGGCTGGTATTAGTAAGTCGGTTGTCCGCCTCTGTAGCGTAACGGTTAGTGTTATTAGCTGCCGTCCTCGGGGGCCCGGGTTCGATTCCCGGTACTGCCAGAAATTTAAGAATGGCAGGAGGGCTGGTATATGGTTGAAATGGTACATGCAGCTCACCTCCAATGGGGGTGTGCCTGAAAAGAGCTGCACCACCTCGGGATGAGGACACGAGTTCACCTTTTTAGTAAGTCGGTTCGTCTTGGTGAGAAGATAGACTACCCTACCCATAAGACTACAAACCCGCTAAATGAAGTGGAGGAGAGGAATGCCTAACTTACGATATTAGGGGAAGTACCTGATGAAGGGCGTCACAACATTTGACAATAACGACAGAAATAGTCAATCCACTGCATCACCCAGGGAAAAGCCAGCAAAAACAAGACTAGATGACTGTTTTGTTATGGGTATGAGAAAAGCAAAGGAAAGTAATCTCCGCACAGGCCATGAAGTTCCTTGGAGGGGTGGAAAGTAAAGGCTCCCACTATACGTAACCCCTGTACTTGTTGGGGTAGAGTGGTAAGCTCTACGCACGGCCACATCTGCTCCCAGGATTTAACCTCGTACTCAAGTTCGGTGTAGTCATGGGACGTTGGCTATCCAAAAACATCCTAGCCTATCGATTACAGTATTTTGCAACGAACAAGAAAGGGTCAAGTTAGAATTCAAACAAGGTGATCTTGCATGGGATTGCCCAGTTTCGTGAGGAAAATGAGAAAATATGCGAGTGCTCTAGCATAGTGAAGAATCTGTGACTCCGTATGTTAAGTGCTTCCCCATGTATAGGCCATTAATTGACAATGGAATACCGAACGTTTATGTTGAAAATCAATTCTAAATTGTGTTTGCAAATTAACCGAATTCTCCGGTATTTCGCATAAATACTAACCAGCTGTATCGGAACTCAATCCGGGAATCTCGAGCTCTGAAGGTGAGGCGTTAGTTAACTGCGCGATATCATTGGCTACAAGAGAAGTATAATTTATCTCCCAAAGTAGCACGTAGTTGAGTGATTTTGTCAAGTAATATTGTTCAGTATACTACAGTTCGCTAACATTCAGAACATTTTATTTTCAGGCGCTCTATTTCTTCCTGAATTTTAAAACGCGTCACAGCAGATTTCTATAACTGAATACAATTTAAGATGTAAATTGCTTGGCTTCATTTACTTAGCTATCCAAATGCTGCAGGGAATGTC
The DNA here is from genome assembly GCF_040414725.1 of Anabrus simplex. Taxonomy (NCBI): domain Eukaryota; kingdom Metazoa; phylum Arthropoda; class Insecta; order Orthoptera; family Tettigoniidae; genus Anabrus; species Anabrus simplex. The sequence goes on from NC_090265.1 coordinate 1,578,723,359, forward strand.
CATAAGGAAACCAGTCTCTTGAATGTCTCCTTTTCTTTCAGTTAGAATTCCCGGCAGCGAACCAAGTGGTGCCCCGTGCTCATTCTTAGTTGGTCCCGTTTATAGAGCCTCGCCTGCTACAGCAACTCATACCTACCTCCATTATAGACTGTTATTCTTGACATAAGACAAAAAATATTAAACCTTAGGTATGTCAATGTGCACATTAGCATTGTGTTAACAAATAATTCGAATATTATATGTTGTATTGATGATGATGGCAATTGATGTTTTGCGACAATTCCTATTCATTGTTGACTCAGTTAATATAACTTACTCATTTTACAGTCACTTTCCAGTGTTCCAAGAATCATATTACATGTTCGACAGATTGGAAAATCTTAAAAAGTTGTATGTTACGACAAAGGTCATGATTTCTGGCTATCGTTGTCAATGGCTCCTCATCAGCGGTCTTGTTTCACATTCAGCCGATGTACGTGAGATTTTGGAACAGAAAATTCATATCACTGTGGTTTGTATTCCACACAGAACTGAAGGTCTCGTAACAATGATTACGTTATCAACAGCCGCTTAAAACTCGAAGCTTTCTTGTTCTGTTTATACAGGCCAAAGATTGAGATCATCAGGCACCATTATTGAGTAATTCTCTTACAAACGATAAGGGCTGCTTTTCTTTACAACAAACTACTAAAGTACCATACAGTAGGTGTCGGGTTTTATCCCGATTTACTCCATGGGTAGTCAATTTAAAAATGCTGAAATATGTTAGCCTCGTGTAGTTAGATTTACCGGCACATAAAAGAGCCCCTGCGTGATACATTTTCTGGACGTTGACTCTCCGGAAACCGTGAAACTCTTTAGTGGATGTAAAACCAATAAAGTATTATTATTATTATTATTATTATTATTATTATTATTATTATTATTATTGATATAACACCGTTTCAAGACGCCAAATTTGGATAATTTCTCTCTATCGATGCCAGATAAACAGGAACGTTCAACCTATTACAAGTCTTGAAGTATCTCCATCAATCTCCCTCCGGCCAGTTGTAACTACACTACATAAACACAGTGTCTATGTAGGGTTATACATACAGACATTAAGTACATAGAAATGATGACCACTGCAACCTCTAGTCTTAAAGTACACGGACTGAATGGATTCCGTCTAGTTGCATCTAGCAGTGCAGCAGGTCTACCGTGTGAGCAAGTGGCTGTCTTCCCTTATCGGATATGCAGCTCCATATAGGGTATTTATTTCTTCACACAGAGTACATTACCTTGAAGTCCGATCGTTGAACTCACCAGAGCTCAGTCCAGACATATATTTATAGTCGTGGTGCATGAGGGCAGCGCTGTTTTTGTGCCGCCAGAAGAAGATAAAACAACTCAACAAAGAGAAGCTGCGCCCATCCCGGAATAATAATTGTCTGACGTCAAAATTCGCGCACAAATTTATGGCCTTCTTTAGAATGATGGCGGTTCTTAGCACCGTTTTTCATCGGATATGCAGGATCATTCCGTTTAAATAGCAAGCGGGCAGTTATATTTGGATATAATGAGGTAGACCACCGAGAAATGCTGCTTCTGTTGTGAAGGTTCCTTCATTTTACAACAACCTTTCCATAAAAGAATGAAGTTTTCAAGATACGGTTTTGACTTTGAATGGAATACATGACAATTAGAAACAAGAAATAGGCCTAGTTATTCCATACTGTATTAATCAAAACATATGCAATTCTGAATAATTTGAACTAGATTATTTTCTTTCTTTAATCATCGTGGCAGCACTTCTACTGTAGACAGAAAAATTCTTAATTAGAATTTCCTTCATTTCATTTGTTCATTTACATCGGTGAGAGGTCAACGTCTCTGATTTCGGTCCTCGGGACCCTTAGTTCAATTCCTAACCGGGTCGAGAAAGGCTCATTTTAAATGGTAAATTCCATTAGCTCTTGTGCTGTCCCAATAATCTTGCATTATTATTATTATTATTATTATTATTATTATTATTATTATTATTTGTGGAGCAGATTTTATTTGATATGATGTGGTCTTCGTAGAGGTCTAGTGGAAGTCTTTTTAATTGACGCCATGGGCGATCTGCATATCTAGACGTATGATGATGATGATATGAAGTATGAAGAGGATGAATCCCGGTGTGGAAGTGAACCCAGACGTTTTGCTCACAACTAGTGATTAGAAATTGTATACCGCCACCTCTCCAACCCTGGCGGCCGAAATTCTGGTGCTGAAATTATTTTTCTCCATTGGGACTCAAATTTTCTAACCACGGCATGAGACCATTATTGCCACCAGGCAGGCACTTGTGGAGCTATAATCTAGTGGCATCGTCACTAGATTCGCACTAACGTGGCTGAATTTCGAATCCAGATCAACGCAAGGAAGATTTGTGAAAAAAATATCGTGCCTCTGTGGTCCATGTAACATTGTAGGATCCTTGGTTATGGTCACAATATCAACAACTATTAAGAACTACAAAGATGCGTTTTAAGTGTATCGATTGGGTATTCAGGCCCTCATGTCTCCCCATTCCTAGGTTACTCAACATGCCAGCTGATCAGCTCACCTGTTCAGTAACGATAAAAATATTGCATATTGCAAGACCTCAAAACTGCTACTTCGCATATCATCCTTGCCCATTAAGGTAGACCAATGGCCTCGACCTTGGGAATATACACGAGCTGATAAAGTAACAGGTGCCTGAAGATGCTTTTTGTATACCAATTGAAATAGTAAGATGTGATTTATTATGCAGGACAATGAAAAAGCACTTCTCCAGAAGATGGAGCACCCACGCTGATTCTTGGCAACGGGACCCGCCCGCTTGTTGTTCTATTGTCTGTGGCGTAGCTGCTGGAAGCCACTTGTTCAAGGAGAACACACCCAGTATCTAGTAATCAGGAGATCTCGAGTTCAAATCTGGGATCATCTGTTCCTAGAACTTCTCTTCTATTCATCACAGGTGTTGCGGATAGAGATTTCACTTAAAATGGCGAGAAATCCTGTATGTGGTAGATAAGAGTCTTTACAGGTGAACCATAACCTGGAAGGCAAGGGCAGAATATTGACTGAAACATGTTCATTTGTAAGCTCCCAGCGTTGTCGATGTGCTGGTAGAGGTTGTGGATTCAATCCAGCCCAAGTTCGGTGGACTTACGACGACGGAAAATACTTAGATGATCATGTTGTTTATTTTGTTTCTAGGACCATCGACTATAGCAGTGATTCAATCTAGTGGTGAGAACATAACGTCTGATTTGATGTATACGTTACACAAATGGCATTAAACCTCTATATGCCATGGCAGCCGAGGCTAGAATAAATTATTTTATTATTACTATTGTTTATTTATTTAGTTTGTTTCGACCCATAAAGGATCACATAAAGCAAATTTTGATTTGTTGTTATTTTTCTTGTTCTTCCAGAATTCTTTCACATGTCGTTATGTTTAGCTCGAAGTACGTCAGTCCATTACTCCTAGTTCTGCTGGGCTTATCTTCTGAAGCAACTTCCCAAGTGTAGATCTTATGTCTGAAATTCTGCATTCTTCGATATCTGTAGGTGAGATGTTGGTGTTTTTGAGATCAGTTTGGAATTGTTTTATCCAAGCCGTAGTTGTCTTTAATGTTTGTGAGTACATCAATATTTTCTTTGTTAGTCTGTTGTCATCTAGCCTCATAAAGTGTCCATAAAATTCCAATCGTCGTTCACGGAAATCTGTTTCAATGTTTGAGTATTTTTCTGTGATCTTGTGCGATTGTAGATGATATCCTTCATCTGTAAGTTTTGTGCCATGGATTTTTCGGATGATTTTCCAATCAGCTTTCTTGATATTTTCGAGATGACGTTTATAATTGAGGTTTAGGACTCCCTAGAGTAACGGTTAGTGTTGTTAGCTGCCGTCCTCGGGGGCCCGGGTTCGATTCCCAGTACTGCCAGAAATTTACGAATGGCAGGAGGGCTGGTATGTGGTTGAAATGGTACATGCAGCTCACCTCCATTGGGGGTGTGCCTGAAAAGAGCTGCACCACCTCGGGATGAGGATACGAGTTTACTTACTTTACTACTTATTGAAGTTTACGGTCTCACTGGCATACAGCGTTTCAGGTTTGACGACCGTCGTGAAATGTCGAGTTTTTGTGTGAATGCTCATGCATTTTTGTTGTAGATGTTCGCGGTTTTCCCGTACGCGTTCCGCATTTTGTGTTCACGTGTTTTTGTGCTATTCTTTCTGTACCTGTAGGTTCAATGATTTCACCTATATATTTGAAATGATTAACCTTGTTTATTGTGCCGTATTTTGTTACTAACGTTTGTGGTACAATGTGTTTTGTAGACATGAATGCACTTTTCCGACGGAGATTTGTAAACCAACTTCCCCAGGACATTCTTATTATTCATATTACTAAAAATGGGGGCTGCCTGGACGAGGCGGTAAAGGCGTGCTCGGTTCATCCGGAAGGACGTGGGTTCGATTCCCCTTCAGGAAGTCTAAAAATTTAGGAAACGAGATTTGGTCAACTCAGCCTACATCAAAAATGTGTACCAGATTAATTTCTCGGGGCAAAGGCAGCCGGGTGTAGAGCTAACCACTCTACCCCATCAAGTGCCGAGGTTACGGGTAGTGGAAGTCTTTACCTTTTACCCTCCCCGCGCCTTCATGGCCTGTACGGAGGCTTTATTTAAAAAAAATAATCAAAAGTAAGTCACAGTTCTAGGTACTTGAAAGTTGATGGAGTAATCATAACCATGGGACCTCAACTTTTGCAAGGAACCTGAAGAACAAGGACGTGGTTCTTTTTTCAGAATTCCCACATGCATTGGCCGGAACTCAAACCATGGCTATTTTAGTGAAAAGCTCATTGAACAAGCTATTATTATTATTATTATTATTATTATTATTATTATTATTATTATTATTATTATTATTATTATTATCCGACTTATTAGGTGAGTGGTCAGCGTTGAGACCTTCGGTTCTGAGGGTCCCGAGTTCGATTCCCGGCCAGGTCGGGATTTTTAGTCGTGTTTGATTAATTCTTCTGGCTCGGGGACTGGGTGTTTGTGTTTGTTCCAACACTTTTCTCTTCATATTCAGACAATACACTACACTACTAACCACTACAGAAACACTCAATACTGATTACATCCTTTCATACATGGTTGGCGTCAGGAAGGGCATCCGGCCGTAAAACATGGCCAATTCCACATATGTGTGACACAGGTCTCACCCGCTACCCCACAGGTGTGGGAAAAGCGGTAGAAGGTTATTATTATTATTATTATTATTATTATTATTATTATTATTATTATTATTAAGCAATTCAACAAAAGAAAAACCGAATGTATAATGTGTCGGACCCACGAGGAACCGGAAGAATAGAATTGTTGGCATGTATTTGACACGTAGTTTTCTGAACATTAACTCAATAATTCTTCCTTGTTTGTTAGTGATTACAGCTTTATCACACTTATATCGTGCATGATTTCATCAAAATAACTTCTAAATTTCGGCATATTCCGTACGACATTCTCGAATACAATGTTAGTTATGATCTCGTGACAGAACAGTTTAAAACTAACTCGTAGGCCTACATAACTATAACTTAACGTATTCTTCTTTGCCCTTTTCCATTTAAGTTGGGTCGGCGCTTTTGTAGGGATTTAGTCCACTTTTGCGACCAGATGACTTTCCAGACCCCCATCCTAAGTGTAATCATTATTGTGTGTCCCTGTGGTTTCTAGTGTGACGTCTTGTGTATAAATGAAGATGTGTGTAAAGAAGAACACAAACACCCAGCCCCCGAGCTAGAGGAAGTAACCAAACTAAATTAAAATTCCTGAACGGATCGGGAATCAAACCCGAGGCCCTTTGAACTGAAGGCCATCAAGCTGAATATTCAACCAAGAACCGGGGAAGTACATCTTAATGAAAATTTGTTAAAAACAGTTCAGTATTCAGTCGAAAAATACAAAACTTTAGAAGAAAAATTGAATAGTCTGCTATCTGTAGGAGCTTTGTGTACCTAGAATGTTATCACATCCCGGTGCTGTCACCTCCCTCAATGAAGATGTGAGCGGCTTTTTTTATATAAAAGGGTGGCAATTTTCCACCCACGAGAGCGGATACACGTTAAGAAGTTGAGATTTAATTTACTTTTTTTCGAGAATCTACCTTACGTCCCACCGACACACATAGCTACGATATGATAGGAAAGGGCTACGAGTGGGAAGAAAGCGACCGTGACCTTAATTACGGTACAGCCCCAGCATTTCCTTGGCGTGAAAACGGGAAACTACGGAAAACCGCCTTTAGGGCTGCCGAGAGTTGTGTTCGAACCCACTACCCGAATGCAAGATTTTAATCTTACTTGTATATCAGTTGAAAGTACGCGTTGTAGGTTCCCATCTTATGTTACTGTACACAAGTTTTCAGACAGACTTGCCGGTGAGTACACTGTGCTGTTTGATAGGGAACAGGCCACTTACAGTAAAACGCAACAGTATTTGGTTAATACATGGCCAGGTAGTTATTGAAATGACAGTGTAGTTCTCGGGTGTAACGGCCTCCTGAAGCAGACAGCAAATAATTTGCATCTATATCCTGCGGATAAAAGTAATTCCTACTTTATTTTCATGACACGCGTTTAGTTGGAAAATCCGGTTTTCAATAAGCCGCGGAATATGTTATACTCCTGGCGCGCGTCGTGGTCGCGCTGAAACAAGTTCTGTCACCGGAAATTCTCATACATGTGACGTCACGTCGCGTGGGGTTGGGGACCTGTAACTGGGCAGCCAACCGATGAACAACGTGTTTCATCTAGGTCTAAAAATATAGTGTTCGTTGAAATAAGTAGCCATCTTCATATAATTGATACTTAATATTTTGTGTTTATCTGTATTGATCTTTTCAACAATAACGGGGTATGAATATCACAGTGGCTTAGCTGGTCGCCTTTCATTCAGAATATCAGCAGTATCGGTACGACCTAAAGGCAATTTAAAAAAATCATAGTGGGTCATGGGATGAAATTTTCTCCTTAAAGGTGACACCGCAGTAATAATGGTTCCCGGCTTTTCCGCTATTCAGATTCCCGGAATGAGCGAGGGTAGTTCTAGTTCCCCACCACCACCACGAAATAATGGGATAAGCCGAAATAAATTTAGGTTATTGCTATTCTTTGTGTCTCTCTTCCTTACTTAATCTGTTTACCCTCTACGGTTGGTTTTTCCTCGGACACCCGCTAGGGATCCCACCTCTACCGCCTCAAGGACAGTGTCCTGGAGCATGAGACTTTGGGTCTCGCCCAGGCAACCTCACCTGCTATGCTGAACAGGGGTCTTGTGGGGGGATGGGAAGATTGGAAGGGATAGACAAGGACAAGGGAAGGAAGCGGCCGTGGCCTTAAGTTAGGTACCACCCCGACATTTGTCTGCAGGAGAAGTAGGAAACCGCAGAAAAACACTTTGAGGATGGGTAAGGTGGTAATTGAACACCCCTCTTCTCTGTTGACCTCCCGAGGCTAAGTGAACCCCATTCCAGCCCTCGTACCAATTTTCAAATTTCGTGGCAGAGCCTGGAATGGAGCCCGGGCCTCCGGGGATGGCAGCTTATCATGCTAACCACTATATCGCAGAGGTGGACGTTTATTGTTATATGTTCTAAAATTTGCCCAGTAATCTCTATGCCAGTCAAAAAGAGTGCAAAATGAAACGAAAATGTCCAGGCTCATTTAGACAAGAACATCAATTAGAAAATAAAAGTAAAATATTAGTGAATTGCAGTAGCAGCTCTCAGCCAGACCTCCACGTAATGAAATGCACTGTTAATAGTGGCTGATGGGCCGTAATGACAACTTCAGGTCGTGACTTGTACAAATTGCCGTGTTGAAAGAAGAGTTCTTTATCATGTCCGCTCCTTTTGTTGAGCCAACATAAAGAAGCTACCGACAGAGGAGATTCAACACTTGATACGGCATATCATCAATCAGGCTAGCCAGGGGATGGTGAACTCTGTCACGTCAGGCTGCACAATCGCTGACGATTAAGTGTTGCAGATTTGAAAGCCCGGAACAAGGTTCACTACTGTCACTTAATCTGTTACTGGACTAGAACAATTCAGACAGCTCACAAAACAAGTTGAGTAGTTCAGTCAGCTTAGACCATAGAAATTTAAGATAATTTGGTAGATCATAAGATTCCTTTGTAAAAAATCGAGTAACACTCCATACCACCGCTACGTACGAATAAGCTCGTTGAGTGTAGCGTACACATAAGCAGAACAAAATAAGTCATAATTCACCGTCAAAATATCCATATTTGTATAAATAATATGCTCTTGAATTTCTAAATTACATTTATTAACAAAAATTATTGCACAAAAAGTACAATAATAATAATAATAATAATAATAATAATAATAATAATAATAATAATAATAATAATAATAATAGTGGCGTATGGCCTCCGGAGAGGCCTGGTGCGGGTCTTTTTCTCGTAGACGGTCTATTAGGCGATCTGCATGTCTGTGAAGATGAGGGCCTTACCTACAGTAGGATAATTTCTAATGCTGAATACGTCACACACACACCCAGCCCCCGAACCACTGGAATTAACCAATTAAGGTTAAAATCCCTGACCCGGCAGGGAATCGAACCCGGGACTCTGTGGACCAAAAGCCAGCACGCCAACCATTTAGCCATGGAGCCGGAACCGAACAAGTTATCGTTCACTATAATAGCACGAAATAGTGTACCAGAACTTCACTTGGCTCTAGTGTTGCTGTGGACACTACATGAACTAGTTCCGTTTTAATTGTCACCTTCTTCTTCTTTTTCTTCTTCTTCTTCTCATTATTATTATTATTCTATCTCTTTTCCCACACCTGTGGGGTCGCGGGTGCGAACTGTGACCTTTTTTTCTGGCCGGATTCCCTTTCTGACGCCAACCCTATAGGAAGGAATGTAATCACTATGGGGTGTTTCTGTGGTGGTTGATAGTGTAATGCGTTGTCTGAAGATGATGAGGAAAGTGTTGGTACAATAACAACGATCCAGTCCCCGAGCCAGAAGAATTAACTAGACACGATTAAAATCCTCGACCCGGCCTGGAATCGAATCCAGGACCCTCTGAACTAAGGAATCGGACTCTCTGTGATTATGTTCTGACATACTCTGCTTGTCTTATGCTAGCCCGCTGAACGCTCGCTTGGCGCGGCGCCGTGCTTGGCATAGGGTAAAAGTATTCCCAGTAGCACGCAGAAGGACGCAGTACTTTCATGTCCAATATCTCATGGAGACTCTGTAGGAATGGAAAAGGCTGGGGATTAACGGTGTTGGATTGTCTAGCTCTGTGGTACCAAATTATTTTTGTTAAAAATATATAAGGGGATGATTATGAACTTCACATTGAAGTTATTTGTTAAGCTTTATTGTAATATTTACGCATCTGTAATGAAGGATGGTTAGGTGTGGGGACGATAGGCTATGCGATGACTCTGAGACTATGATTTCTTTATTTCAGAATCGAATCACAGAGGTTGCATGTGTAATTTATGCTGTAAAGAAAGATGGTACAAACGATTTGTTTTCTTAAAACCTGAATCACAGTTTCTCTGGTCATTTTCATTGCAATAGTTGGTTTGTATAATATTTCTTGTAAAATCCTTTTTAAGGTAGGTTTTCGCAGTTGGCCTTTTTGACAATAAGGCGACTACATATCCGAGTTGGTAAGGGCGTGCATCTTCACCTAAAAGGGCTGGAGCGGCACATGGCTCTGGAGTCACTCAGCCTACACCAGAAATGGGCATCATGTTAATTCCTGCGTACAGAGATGGTGGAGCGTAGAGCTAACCATTCTGTCTCACTTAGTGCTAAGGTTACGAATGGTGGAAGACTTTTCCTTCCTTTCCTCCAAGGTCCTCCAGCCTTTACGTAAATAATTTGCTTTCATGACTGTAAGTTTTTAAGTTTTTCTCTACAACTATACCTATGCTCATAGCTGAGAAGAAAGTACATTTACCAGCAAGTGTAAAGAGGAATGTAAATGAATAATGAATGGTGTTACTAACAAGACGATGCCGAGAGTGGAATGTCCTCTCTTGAGGAGGATAGTGAGACACTGCAGGCGGTCGCGCACAAACCTGTTTCACTATTACATGCTGCAGCAGTGACCTGGCTGCCTGGGAAGGAGATTGACCATATCTAGTTAAATCTGATCTGAATACGAGGTTGACAGCCTATATGCTGCATTTCATCAATCTCGATCTTCGACCGTTATTATACAATCCAAGGTGATGTGTCTCGCATATTATTAGCAATGCGGAACTGATAGCGAAATCCACAGCGCTGTCGTCGTTCAATACCACGCTTCGTCTATAATTTGCTACATCATCACACAGTACCGCTGGTATTAACATCTAGAGCTATTACGAAAGGACTTGGTTGTGGTATATTTTGTTCGTGTTCTGAAGATGGTGGTAAGAAGTTTTCCTATACAAGACTGTTGATAGGCATCATTTAACCCTTATATATCCGTCATTCATGTTTGTGAGTGTCCTTTTTACATTACAGATTAGATGCTGCGGGGTTTAAACCGGTCGTACAGGATTGTGCAGTTTCCAAGGACTAATTAAGCAACGAATTTCCATAGAATACTATCACTAGCCAATAGATACCAAGCTGAAAGTCTGAAAGAGTGAGATACCTGAAATGCAACGTCTGTGTGTATTTAAATGAAGATGAAAACTACTTCATTAAGTTCTATTTAGAAATATAGCTGCTGTAATTTGAAGTTTTTCAGGACAGTCATCGCTAGAAAATGTCGATGAAATTTTAAATTTAAAGTCTTTAACTTCAATAATTCAAAGACTTTAACTTCAAAAATGATTATTAATTATATAAATCTGAACACGAATGAATTGAAACTGAATTTATGTTTACCTTCATAAAAGTGAATAAATGACTTTATAATAGCTAAGACATTGCCCTGGTATTTGTTAGGGATTATTCCCTCCCGCACCCCCAAAACAAGTACACAAGTCTGTATTTTGAATTTCAAAAATAATTTAAATATACTCTATTTATATTAAGAGAAAACAGGAAATTATTTTCATACGTGAATGACCCGTAGTGGTCAAAGTGGTGATAGGCAGACTGGAGGGGTTGAACGAAGAAGTTCGCTTTGTTATTTAGGCATGTAAGTGATTATAACAATAATAATCGTACAGCCATTCGAATCCCACTGACGGCAGCACCGAAAATGGTTTTCAGTAGTTTTCCATTTTACACCTGGAAAATGCTGGGGCTGTACCTTGATAAAGGCTATGGACGCTTCCTTCTCACTCTTAGCCCTTTTCTATCCCATCATCGCCATAAGGTTTTATTGATTTTGCCGATAATGTTAACAGAGATCTTGAACTTGCCCACATCGCACGGTATGGACATTACTTCGTCCTTAAAAAATCCAATTACTTCTGTCCCATTGGAAACATAAATTTTACGATCTGGAGACCACAGATAGGCTTATATAAATGATTTTGCCAGCGGCATAAAACTAAATGATCAAAATTATATTCAACAATTTTATGTCTTCCGATGTTATCTCTTTCAACTTCACATAGATCAGTTTAACTCGGAAATATTACCTGAATATTCCTAAACATAATAATAATAATAATAATAATAATAATAATAATAATAATAATAATAATAATAATAATAATAATAATAATAATAAATGACTGTACCAGCCAACATGTTTACTGAGTCGAACGAAACTGACTTGTGACTTGTGCGTAAATTTAAATGTCCGTCCCCCATTCTCTAGGAAATAAGTTATAGTTTATCACGTTCCACGCTGGAGAAACCCTTGGCCATTGAGGCTTGTGGCTTATCAAGGTGAATGCTGCCCAGTTAGTTTACTTACAGAACTTGGAGTGTCACGTGGTCAGCCTGCTGATACCCTCAGTCTTAATTACAAATTCCAATTTAAAAGCCCGTGAGCATAATTGGAAATTGTTTATCTGTGAAATAACCAGTTATTGTCATTCGCCGCACAAAGCAAAGATTACTTTGCCTGGTACTCTGTACTCAAGCATAACAAACAACATGTCATGTCTGGATGACGCCCCGCCTGTAACTCCACCTTGTGCACAAAGGCTCGCACACTATACGTATTGAGATCGTGCTTTGTTGTTTAGCTTTAGGAGTAAGGAATATCACTGCTATAAGTTCCATTATTAAATATATAGGGTTATTCAAAATAATGCTGGCTACGCTTAGTATGTTGTGCAGGACGGCAAAATTATAATTTTTCAAGCCGGAATATATGTATGAAAGTGAATAGATTGGTCGCTGTGGGGCGTCCAAATCTGGAAAAGCCTCAGATATTGGGAAGGGTGTGCATTACCCATTCTGTCAAGACATCTCCACAAACCCAACAACAGCACAATATCGTGCATTAAATTACAAAAGGAATTCGAATTGTCTACTTGATTTACAGAGCCTATATCTGGGGTGTAGAGATTGACGCAAATAATCGTCAAACTCTACACTACATGTAGGCACTGTAATCAATTTAGAGGTCAGCAATTCAAATTATTTTGTAATTTAATGCACGATATCAGTTCTTGTTGTGATGGTGGAGGTTTCTTGCCTAAATGTATTACACCAACCCTTCCCAACAACTAAGGCTTTGCCAAAATTCGACGCCCTACAGTGTCTAAACCATGCATTTCCGGATAAGGGTTTCCCCTTAAAAAGTGATCACTTCGCTGTCCCGCAGAACACACTAGGCGTTGTCAGTAATGAAATGAAATGGCGTATGGCTTTTAGTGCCGGGATATCCCACGACGGGTTCGGCTCGCCAGGTGCAGGTCTTTCTATTTGACTCCCGTAGGCGACCTGCGCGTCGTGATGAGGATGAAATGATGATGAAGACAACACATACACCCAGCCCCCGTGTCATTGGAATTTACTAATTAAGGTTAAAATCGCCGACCCAGCCGGGAATCGAACCCGGGACCCTCTGAACTAAAGGCCAGTACGCTGACCATTCATCCAACGAGTCGGACGGCGTTGTCGGTGTTTTCTTGAATCATTCTAATAGCTAGCTAGCATGTGGATAAAATAGGTCCTGATAACAGAGTACAAAATTTATGTAATGAGAGCTTGGCCGAGTATTTCAGGCTAACCACTAAACTGTATCCATAGTTACTTATTTGGGTTGTGCTGAGTCGTTCAGGTGATAGGAGCCCAAGTTCGATCCCTGTTCAGTCCGGTGTTCTTTGAGTGTAAAATCAATAACATTGGATTTCAAATTCCGTCTGTTGCTACTTCTTCATGGATACAGTACTTTTGCACTAGTTTCTTGTCGTAGGTTAGAATAAAATGTAGCTTCTACCGAAGTTCCAGTCTCATTCGTGATTGTGACAATATGGAAACTGCTGAGGTGTGGGTGGTGCAGACTAATGGACATTCGGCTCACGACGGAGATGTCTGAGTGTTGTGAAAGGTGTCAATCACAGGGTTAGTAGCTTAGGGGGCTGATGACCTTCGATGTTAGGCCCCTTTAAACAACAAGCATCATCATCATCATCATCTTGCTTAGTGTGTCTCATTTTGATGTCACTATATGTTTTTGCGACTTCCCTATAACCACATAACCATTGAGGATCCAAACAACTTCCGGGAAGATAATCTAACAGACAGTTCAGTGGCCTTCAGTGCCTCTTTCACCTATTTGACATTGCAGGACAGAAGTTAGCATAAACAACAGAGGCACATCCCTTCCTAATGCATGTCGTTTTTGTAAACTATAGATAGTGTAGTGTTCGCTATAGATAGCTGAGGTGTACATTAAATTCTTTAGAGAAAAAACTGTATTAAAAGAAGAATGGCGCTTCTGGCTCCATCTCCAGTTCTCGCGGTGTTATCAAAATACAGAACAGTATTAACTGTTCATCAGGGAGTTGAGAGTGAGAGACAAGGTGGGCAGTGGTGGGTGTGGATGTAGCTCACCCGAACTGTCCATTCTAACCTGCAGTAGAAAGTAACCTTGAACACGGCACAGTAATTTACAGTAGCGTCCGACTTGAAGGTTAAAGTCAGAAGAGAGGAAGCAGTACGCAATCCCTGGAAATGATATCACTGTATCGACCTTCAGGATCACGTATTCTAGCACCTGTTTGCCTTTTGTCAATTGTAGCAACACAGGGAAATGAATAACACTTCTTCGCTCCCAATTAGCCATGAAAAAAAATTAGTTTCTTCTTCTTCTTCAGATCGTTACAACGTAGAAGGAAAATAGACTCACAAGGTCAGAGAAATGTTAGAGACGACGTGAGATAATGGATAACATTTAGTTGTAAAGGACGGCAATAATCTGATATTTATGTACGTTCCCTGGATTTTAAGCAATTTCCTGTTATCTTCTTAGTGGCCATTGGTTCTACTCCCAAGTGATGATTACGAGATATTACTTCCCTATGTTTCAAAGTTCGCGCAAAATTGAAAGTTTCGCGGGTAAAGTAAAGTAAACTCGTGTCCTATCGAGGTGATGAAGCCCTTTTCAGACCCCCCCCCAATGGAGGTGAGCTGCATGTACCATTTCAACCACATACCAGCCCTCCTGCCATTCTTAAATTTCTGGCGGTACCGGGAATCGAACCCGGGTCCCCGAGGACGGCAGCTAATAACAATAACCATTACGCTACCGAGGCGGACAGTTTCGTTGGCATGGTCACGTGATGAACAGTCAGATAAAAAAGACAAGCTTGTTTACTTTTGATGTACAAGATGAAATCTACCCATGGATTCAAAGGGCTAATTATTACATTCCTTCATCCCATAAAATATCAATCATCATCATAGGTTCAAATCACCCCAAGACTGAACATATGGAGAATATAACCATCAAGTTCAACTCGTGCATGGGTTTATAATAATATTTCCTATACGAAATTCTGTAGCGAGGAAACAATACTGGGAATATCATCAAATATAAAATAACATATCCTCAATCAGCTCATTATCACTTCTATTCATCTGACACAAGCACTTGGCAAATATAGAAGTTATAATTCCTCTTCCTCAATATCCGGTGCATGAATTTCCTCCCTAGTTCTCCTCCGAAGTCTCGGTAAAAATCACAGAAACCACACGAATCACGTTCGTGCCGAGATTGAAACTCAAAAGTCTGCCGGATAATTCCAGTCATCGAACAAGTTAGCCCTGCAATTTGAGTCCCGTAGCTGTTGTGAGTTTGAATTCTGAAGATGATGTGTTCGAATCCTACCGTAGGCGGCCCTGAAGATGGTTTTCAATGTTTCTCATTTTCACACTAGACAAATGCCTGGCTTGTACATTAGCTAAGGCTACGGCCGCTACCATCCCAATCCTATCAGATTCCCATCTTTGCATCGCCATAAACCTTAGATGTGTTGGTGTGACGTTAAACCGCTAGGAAGAAAACCAACAACAACCAGACTGTGAAACTGACTACCAATATAATGTTTACTTGATCGTCTGAGAAATTGTAAATATCCTGACCAATCCAGGAGTCTGTAAACCTGTAAAGACTCATAAAAGTGATTAATCTGAATGAACTGTAAGCGTGTGGTTTCTCTTGGAAATCAAATATTGAATTATGACTAGAATGCATTAGACAGTGGAACTTCAGGCTCTTTGTCACTACAATGAATTATGCCAGAACTGCCACGGATATGAGTTGGAATTTCCTGTTAAACGGTTTGTAATTCATTATCAATAGCCTATATCGAAGTCGTATAGCCACTTTACTTTCATGTTCATACTCTGAATAAAGCATGGGAACTTCTGACTTGCAGCTGAAATGTTAGTATTGAAGGAATACCGAGCTCGATAGCTGCAGCCGCTTAAGTGCGGCCAGTATCCAGTATTCGGGAGATAGTAGGTTCGAATCCCACTGTCGGCAGCCCTGAAAATGGTTTTCCGTAGTTTCCCCATTTTCACACCAGGAAAATGCTGGGACTGTACCTTAATTAAGGCCACGGCCACTTCCTTCCCACTCCTAGCCCTTTCCTGTCCCATCGTCGCCATAAGACCTATCTGTGTCGTTGCGACGTAAAGCAAGTAGCAAAAGTATTGAAGGAATGACATGTCATAATTGTTAGGTTCGAAACTTGTAATTTTACAACGAACATGATACCGTAGAGGTGTGGCTCTTCACGGTGAATACATTGCACGGTCTCGAACTGCGTTCTTCTGAGCAGATTATTACATTCTTACGCCTTCGCGTGATCTCGGATCTAATAAACATAGTTTTCGACTCAAGTGTTTTAGAAATGACTTACCGTCAGCATTAGTATATTACGAATATAATAATGATTGCTCTTTCATGAAGCCAATCATTGAGGCCATCAGCCCTTACAGTACAGAAATATAGCTGTTATTCAATAGATAATCTGAAACAGTGATACATTTTGTTAGGAAGTTATAATTGAGCTGTTAACACTCAGGTATAATGTTGGTTTTACGTCGTTTACCTATCACAGCAAAGTAATAGCAAAAGTATCTTATTTTGATTTTATTTGAGGAAATAATGCAATGTTATCACTAGTTCCAGAGCTTCTGATTCGAACATTCTCTCACTCATTTTTCCGTGTACTAACAGCCTAAAGCGTCATAGTAAGCCATGCTCATGAGGACAATAGCAGAGAAATTTGATGCTTAACTTTTTTTAGTTCTAAAATTGATTGTGAGATAACAGTGACAACAGTAAACGAGGGACCGAGCGAGTTGGCCCTGCAGTTAGAGTCACGTATTCGGGATATAGCGGGTTCGAATCCCACCGTAGGTAGGCCTGACGATGGTTTTCCGTGGTTCTCCTTTTTTAAACCAGGCAAATGCCACAGCCGCTACATTCCCAATCCTTCCGTCGCCGAAAACCTTCGATGTGTTAGTGTGAGGTTCAACAAGTACCAAAAAAAATATAAGGGGAAGTCTGAAGGTAGGTCTGCTGTAAAATGAACTTTCAGAACTCAGATTATTACATGAACTTCAGCTCAGGAATTCCTTTAAAAACAAGATTATTAATAATAATAGCTGTTGATTTCCCCAAGAACTAATCAATTTCATTTCTCGCTTCCTGTCCAGGAGGTCATACAACAAATTCTAGTTGTCTGCAGGTCTTTTGTAAGGTCAATGTCTCAACCTAGACCAATAAGAAATGAGGAGGCTATTTCTCAGCAGTACCAGTTCATTTCGCACTCATGCCCTACTCTTATGTGTTTAAGCTCCTTCTAAGTTTTAATAGTCTTGGAGACATGCGGATTGTCTCTGCCAGGGTCCTATTCCGCAAGTTTCAGCACTGGAAACTAAGGTCTAACAATTTTTACAACTCAGCCGACATTTGGAATCAGAACTGGACGGAATATCACGCTCCTTACTACATTTTTCTCCTTAAACACCAAATTCTCAAGTTCATAAAGGGTAGGCGGAGCTCCCAGGTTCAGCGTTGGACACTCCCTGGGCTAGTGAAGGTTCTATATGCACGAAGCAACTATACTGAAATTGGGACTGGTTTACTAATCCCATGTACCCTGTGCTGCGCGCTATGTACTATGTATATTTTAAATGAATAAGTATCTAGCCCTCTTACCTAAGAATAGCAGTAAATTAATCATTAACGCTTGAAGGATGTCGTGAAAAATGTTCATCAATAAACAAAAATAACATCTAGGAGCTTTATTCCAGATATCCTATGTTCTCTAAACTAATTCCATACTGCGCTTCTATGTGATATAACATTGTTCATGACAGTCCATTCTGAAATACATCAATCAATCAGTCAATCGCTACTGATCTGCATTTGGGGCAGTCGTCCTGGTGGCAGATTCCCTAACTGTTGTTTTCCTAGACTTTTCTTAAATGATTGCAAAGAAAATGGAAATTTATTGAACATATCCCTTGGTAAGTTATTCCAGTCTTTAACTCCTCTTCCTATAAACGAACATTTGCCCCAATTTGTCCTCTTGAATTCCAACTTTATTTTCATACTTTCCTAATTTTGAAGACATCACTCAAACTTATTCTTCTACTGATGTCATTCGACGCCATCTCTCCAATGATAGCTCGGAACATGCCACTTAGTCGAGCAGCTCGTCTCCTTTCTCCTAAGTCTTCCCAGTCCGAAATTTGCAACATTTTGTAACGCTACTCTTTTGTCGGAAATCACCCAGAACAAATCGAGCTGCTTTTCTTTGGATTTTTCCAGTTCTTGAATCAAGTAATCCTGGTGAGGGTCCCATACACTGGAACCATACTCTAGTTGGGGTCTTACCAGAGACTTATATGCCCTCTCCTTTACATCCTTACTACAACCCCTAAACACCCTCATAACCATGTGCAGAGATCTGTACCCTTTATTTACAATCCCATTTATGTGATTACCCCAATGAAGATCTTTCCTTATATTAACACTTATGTACTTACAGTGATCCCCAAAAGGAACTTTCACCCCATCAACGCGGCAATTAAAACTGAGGGGACTTTTCCTATTTGTGAAACTCACAACCTGAGTTTTAACCACGTTTATCATCATACCATTGCCTGCTGTCCATCTCACAACACTATCGAGGTCATTTTCCAGTTTGCTCACAATTTTGTAACTTATTTATTACTCTATACAGAATAACATCATTCGCAAAATGCCTTATTTCTGATTCATTATATGACAAACCACTGACTATTATGTATATAATGAGAGGAAAGTTTCTGGAATAAAGTTACATAAAATCTCTTTTTTTCTGATAGAAATAAATAAAAGAAACGTAGTGAATAGCTGCCACTGTTCTGAGAAAAGCCGTTAAAATTTAATGCTACTCACCATTATTGTTATTGTAATTGTTGTATCTGTTGCCTTGGCTGCCTTGGAACCTTGAGGAGCGCCGGTCAGCGGTGGCCGAGAAGGCCGGTGCCACCAACAGCAAGACCAGAACCCAACACCTCTTCATGACGATTGCAGAAGTTATCCCAATGTCAGGGTCGCTGGGGGTATTTATAAGTCGCCCCCTCCTGAGTACATCCCAACAAGAACAAGACCGACTTGCTAAACCATTTCGCGAGCTTCCCCTCCTGCCCTCCCCTTCCCCCTTCCTTCGCGCGAAGCACTACCTCAACCCATCCTTTGTGGTAGCACGATGCCATGTTGGTTGTCTAGCTCACAGGCGTCTCGCTGACACGCTATAATTGCGTAGTGCTGTTATTCGCCTAAACTGAAGATAAGGAAATAAGCTGAAATTCTAAGCTTAAGGTTTTCACGGGAATACAGGATTGATGACAGAGCTGGATTGCACTCCGGACAGTAATTCGCACTGCAGGAAGGAATATTTGAAAGGAAATGTGGAAATGACTCACCATTAACTTCACAATAAAATAATTTACTTATCAATCAGCTGCATTTAGGGCTGTAGTTGTATCATTCGAACTTTATCAAGTATTATTAGTTGAAAATGTGTTAGTTAAATGTCTTTGAGCGTGATGCAGGTCTGAAATTATAGGAGTCAAAGCTGGCTTGACTGGAGATATCAATATGTATTGAAGATAACTGGCATGGATGCAAAAAGAGTCACTGCTCGTACAAACAGCTGGAGGCAATGCTAGGAGAGTCTTGGTGAGAGAGAAATTAGGGTTATTTTAGGAATATAAACGTTATATATAGCTTTGACCTCGAACTAGCTTCGTAGTTGGAGTCATGTGAGGCGAATTGAATAGACATAGAGGTGAAGAAAGATGAGTTTCACCAAAGAGACGATAATCAGATCCATTCTGAGTTATTTTAAGGTAATGGGAGAGAAGCAAAATATATTACAATTTTGCTTATAACTAGAGAATACCTAATTCTTCATAAATGATTATAGACTGAATTTCAAAATATATTATAAAGAAGTTCGATTTTAAATAACGTAGTAACCAGATATCGTCCCGTCCATTGTTAACCGAAAAGTTCTTATACGAGACACAGTCAAACACTCTGCTTTAGATTTTAATTTTATATTGCTTTATCTTCCAATCGTGTTACTACCGTAACAAGGAAACAGATTTTCTAACGTCTATGAGTCGAGGCTAGAGAATGAAAGGTTATAGACCATACTTAGACTCCACCTACAAAAACTCTGCCATAATATCTGTGAACACTTGTAATCAAAGCCGTATTTACCCTATTCACTGTTCGTTTTCAGTTTACCAATAATTTTTAAATTTTTTGAAATAAAGAATCACACCATTGTAGTTCAGATTTAACGTAAAAGTAGAGCTCTCGTGGTTATGATCACGATATCAATGGTCACATAAAACTACATAATTGCTGGTTTTTGAAGTACCGAGCTCGATAGCTGCAGTCGCTTAAGTGCGGCCAGTATCCAGTATTCGGGAGATAGTAGGTTCGAACCCCACTGTCGGCAGCCCTGAAAATGGTTTTCCGTGGTTTCCCATTTTCACACCAAGCAAATGCTGGGGCTGTACCTTAATTAAGGCCACGGCCGCTTCCTTCCCACTCCTAGCCCTTTCCTGTCCCATCGTCGCCATAAGACCTATCTGTGTCAGTGCGACGTAAAGCAACTAGCAAAAAAAAGTTTTTGAAGTTCTCGACAACCACATACTTTATAATTTGTTTTATTTGTATGGCTGATGTTGTAATCTTGAGATAAATGAAAGGTAAATTATAGCGCTTTTCTTATCTCTCGAACAACTACGTTTACCATTACTCAATGTTTCAATAACTACGTTTCGATAAGTCTACACAATGCATAGATATGATAAACCAGAGGCTTGGCTACACAGTCAGCAATACATTGCTGTAAGCTTATATTCAAGAGATGGTGGGTTCGAACCCCACTATCAGCAGACCTGGAGGTAGATTTCCATGGTTTCCCAATTTTACTTACTTACTTACTTTCTTTCTTTCTTTCTTTATTAATCTGTTTACCCTCCAGGGTTGGTTTTTCCCTCGGAATCAGCGAGGGATCCCACCTCTATCGCCTCAAGGACAGTGTTCTGAGTGTGAGACTTTGGGTCGGGGGATACAAATTGGAAGGAGGACCAGTAGCTCGTCCAGGCGGCATCACCTGCTATGCAGTAAAGGGGCTTTGTAATGGGTATGGGAAGATTGGAAGGGATAGAAAAGGAAGAGGGAAGGAAGCGTCCGTGGCCGTAAGTTACAGTAGGTACCATCCAGGCATTTGCCTGGAGGAGAAATGGAAAACCACGGAAAACCACTTCGAGGGTGGCTGAAGTGGGAGTCGAACCCTCCTCTACTCAGTTGACCTCCCGTGGCTGTTTGAACACCGTTCCATCCCTCGTACCAGTTTTCAAATTTCGTGACAGAACCGGGAATCGAACCCGAACCTCTGGGGGTGGCAGCTAATTATACTAACCACTAAACCACTTAGGCGGACTTCCCATTTTCACACCAAGTAAATACTGGAGGTCACGGTAACTTCCTTCCCCGTCCTAAGCCTGTCCTATCCCATTGTCGCCTGTCTGAGTCGACACGATGAAAAACCAAAAGCATAAAATACATTTGTTTGAGCGTAACGTGAATGTATTCACCATTTTGAGCTTTTATAAAATTAAGGAATCCTTTTACAAAGCGATACAGACAATAACGTTTATGGGTAGTGCTGCAGTGAATGTAGATCTTTAAAAAAATCTTGGAAACTCAAAAATTGAACCAATACTGTAGAATGTATACTGTACCATTTACAGAGACGTACGATTCGCCATGGAAAGAATACGTTGGCTTGTAGTCATGCTTTAATCTGATTCATGCTTATCGGGATGAGTGGTTCAGACGGCTGAGGCGCTGGCTTTCTGACCGCAACTTGGCAAGTTCGATCCTGGCTCAGTCCGGTGGTATTTGAAGGTGCTCAAATATGTCAGCCTCGTGTCGGTAGATTTACTGGCACGTAAACGTACTCCTGCGGGTGCACCTCAGCGTCTCCGAAAACAGTAAAGTAGTTAGTTGGACGTAAAGACAATAACATTATTATTATTTTATTATTATTACAACTAATATTATTAATTATTATTACTATTCATGCTCAGGACAAAAATGTATCATTTCGGTGATTTATAACTGGTATGCAGGAAACGTGTATGAAACTTAGAATTACGAATATGTCGCGATGGTTGAGATCTAAAAAGATCAAATACCAGTCAATGGTACAGTATGTGAAGCACTAATGCGGTATATTTTCCAGGTTTATTTTAAAAACAGAAAAGAAACGAACGTGGGGATTCTGAATGTGTTACAAGTTGGAGGTAATGGACGTTAAACTAGTGAGGGTGATCATGAATAAATGCAGAGGCTTATTTGTAACGACGGCATATGGGTGAATTTATGATTGCACGCAGTTGTCTTATGAAATGAGCAACTACAAAGAACATATATGTATTTAATATTGATTGTATCTCCGGATCTTTGGCTGAATGGTCAGCGTAGTTACCTTCTCTTCAGAAGACCCAGGGTTCGACTTCTGGGGCAGGGGATGGGGGTGGAGATTTTAACCCGAGCTGGCTAATCCTCTGGCTCGAGGACTGGGTGTTTGTACTGCCCCAGCATTCCTGAAACTCTCGTACCACACAAATCACTGTCCTCCACTGCAGTAACAAGCAGCTTCCCATAGAGGCACATGCCGCCCACCATCGCCGGAGAGTCTCCTGCTACAGCAGGCTAACAAAATCCACAGAAAACTTAGGCTACATATATTATTGATTGTCTGGAGGATATGAACTAATCGTAACGGTAATGAAGCTAAGGAGGACTTAGGAGACAGTGCTTAACTATGGTTTCACGATATGAGAGTTGAGAGAGACAAGGTAGCAGTGGGTGTGTACCGCAAGCTTCCTTCTTTCCACGGTTGCTGTCTAAAGTAGAACAATGAAACGATTAAGAATTATGCTGATTGAATGAGGGGATACATTTACGTTTGTACGCACAGATGCATGTATGTGTGTACAGTTATTATGCATGTATTTAGAATGTACTTAACTATGGCCGTATTGGTTTTTATACAGTGATAAGAGTCATAAAGCTTCTAATAGATAAACCAGGTTGATAGCAAGATGGCGAAGATAAAATAGGAGAAAGATGATCGACTGCCTATCCGATGCTTTGTTCACTCGTAGGTGCGTGGGTTAGATTTGCTGTCGCTATTTCCAGAAAATAGAAACCAGAACACCACTTCTGGAGACTCTATGGTTCACTCAGCCTACAACAAAAATGAGTACCAGGTTAACTGGAGTGGGCGACCACCGCTGATCATAAAGCTAACCGTTCTGACGAAACTGGTGCTGAAATCTTTTATACTCTACTGCTCAAATGGGGAATGAATAATCCAAGCATGAGGGGAAAATTGAGTTGAATAGTTCGAGTTTTAGTCTGAGAGATTCTCAGGAGCCAATTTGACTTCAAACGTCTTTCAAATTTTGGGTTGGAGGATCTCAAGCGGGGTAACGTTCTTCATGAAACATTTCAAAACATTATAGCTCAAAAAGTATTACATAACTTTTACGGGAATAACCATGATAGCCGAGCTAATGCGCATGACACGATCACGAGATGGCCGTCAAAGTAAGGTAGTTCGGCAGTTGAAAATCACCGCGCGATAAAAGTTTGGTTCATAGATATCACACAGCGGTAAGTAAAGTGTCATTTGATTTTTATCTAAGAGATACATAAAAAAACACCAGAAAACTCAAAATATAAACGCAATTAATATTGAAGATTTTATAACTTAAAATTGACGAATTTTGGCGTACTTCACAGAAATTTCCGAATAATATTAGTAAGTGGCTAAAAATCTAAATAAGGCATATTTGTGAGGAAATTAGAATTAGTAAGTGATCGCATAAGACCAAAAGTACGTCTCAGAAAAAAGTTACGCGGCTACATGAGCGTTTAGGACTTGAGCCTGCAGTGCTGGCCTCTTGTAAAAATCAAATGGCAAATCGAAACGACACTGTAAATCACACGTATATTAATTATCACATCATCTACCGTTGTTCGGTAATATTTTGATAATTGATAAAAAATTTGCAAATCAAATTTACATTAATGATTAGAACGTTGTAAATATTTCAATTTGCTTTAATTTCTAATTTCAATACACAAGAGACATTTCATGTACTGGTACATTACTCTGGCGACTGCACCTAGTCCAACTTAGCACGCTACTTTTTCTTCTTCCGTGTAACGACCCTAAATTGGTAACACGAACAAACCCTTCCGAGAAACTTTTACACGGCACTAAGCGATGTGACTGTTATGTAAATTGACCACGGTAACACCTGATCACTCCTTGGACTGACTTTGAAATTCTTATGGTTCCGCGATGGAAGATAATGGGAATCAAATCCAATGTTCTCGTAATATTAAAGATTTTTTTATCTGGTCAATACTCGGAAGTTTGTCTACACTTTACCAATAAAAGAGTGCACTTACCTGCGTTTGTGACGAGTTTAAATTGTTACATTCATCACGAATTGTACAAAACATTGCTGATATAATAGAATATACGGGATTACCGGATAAATGTACGTTAAATAGTGAGATGAGGGACATTTTATAACAAATGACCAAACCACGGGAGGAGGTAGACAATGTTTGTAGCTCATTCTTTCGTACACGAGTCCACTCAGCTTTTGTCTCAGGAAGTGAGCGCATACAAATTCATAAAAAAGAAACGAGTTATTGTGAAAGAAACCCGCCAAAATGAAGAATCGAAACTTAAAATTCTCAATTGAAATCTAGATTCGTAGATTATGTATAATTCTTGTTTTCTCAATCCGTTTACCCTCCAGAGTTGTTTTTCCCCTCGGACTCAGCGAGGAATTCCACCTGTACCACCTCGAGGGTAGTGCCCTGGAGCGTGAGACCTTGGATCGAGGAAATGAAATTAGGAAGAAGGACCAGTACCTCTCCCGGACGGCCTCACCTGCTATGTTGAACAGGGGCCTTGTGGGGGAATGGATTAGATCGGAAGGGAGAGACAAGCGAGAGGGAAGGAAGCGGCCGTGGCCTTAAATTAGGTACCGTTACGGCATTTGCTGGGAGGAGAATTGGGAAAACCACTTCAATGATGGGCGAGGTGAAATCGACAAAATCGACACCCCCTTCCACTCAGTTGAATTCCCGAGACTGAGTGGACCCCGTTCTAGCCGTCGTACTACTTTTTCAAATTTCGTGGCAGAGCTGGGAATCGAATCCTCTCCTCCGGGAGTGGCAGTTAATCACACTAACCACAACACCACGAAGGTGGATTATGTAATACTACCAGCTCTTACTGTTTATTAGACGTTGATAACAAATGCGAACGTTCAGCTCTGAACATTGGCTATTTAAACCAAATAGGCTATTACTAATCCATCATTACCGGGCGAGTTGGCCGTGCGGTTAGAGGCGCGTGGCTGTGAGCTTACTTCCGGGAGATAGTGGATTCGAATCCCACCGTCGGCAACCCTGAAGTTGGTTTTCCGAGGTTTCCCATTTTCACACCAGGCAAATCGTGGCGATGTACAGTACACTAATTAAGGCCACGGTAGGTACCTTCCCAATCCTAGCCCTTTTCCATCCCTCTGTCGCCGAAAACATTTGACGTGTTAGTGCGATATTAAACAAATAAGAAAATAAATAAATAATTAAATATATATTAGATCCCTGTCTCGTTCACAGATTTCAGTCTTGAACATGCTTGGAACAGAGTTCTCTCCTCTCATGATAACACCTGGGGAACTTTCAGATATGAGAACAGTGAACCTCGGCCTGATAGTCAAGCAATACGGTACCGGAGGCTTCACTCCAGAATCTACAGGTCATCTCACTAGACAGTAGCCGACGTGGCAGACCAAGGTCCTTAACGTCATAATAACATGGCTAATTCTCTAGTAACGCTGAAATAAGGCAGCGCCAGCACCGGGAAGAAAACGGAATTAGGCTTAATTTAGATATTCCGTGACATTTGTGTATTGGAAAATGAGAAATAACGAATTTTGTAAATAGTACTAATCGTATAATAATGAAAATTTACGGTAACTTAATTCAATGCAAATAAATGGCCCAGAATATTTTCATTAAATATCTCCTTCCAAACATTGACGATTTTCTAGGCATTATAAATTTTACAGCTTGTAGAAGTGAACATGAATTGTTCCTTCGCCGAACCGTTCTCGTAAATTTACAATCTGAGATATTATTTGGCTACTAGACCTACGTTTTCCAACTATCTTCCCCTGGATGACAAATTGTGACTGTATTAATCTTCCTCCCCTCATTAAGTGGCGGAGATATGTTATTTTGCATACCTTAATGGAATAACGAAACTCTGTTGTTTTGTTCAATCCTTCGATCACCTCGTTGTCTCATCAATCCATAAGATCCGATAAACATGTATATTACACCTGTTTGTTACAATCATTTTGTGCATACCCTACAGCAATGAAAGTAATTAAATGGCGTATGACTTTTAGTGCCGGGTGTGTCCGAGGACATGTCCTTTGATTTGACTCCCGTAGGTGACCTGCGCGCCGTGATGAGGCTGAAATGATGATGAAGACGATAAACATACCCAGCCGCCGTGTCAGTGGAATTAACCAATGGTGGTTAAATTCCCGAACCTGCCGGGAATCGAACCCGGAAACGCTGTGACCAAAGACCAGCGTGTTAACCATTTAGCCATGGAGCCGAACCCTAGATCACAGTCAGAAAGGCATAAAGTTTGAGAAGGCTGAATTGTTTACTGCATTTTTAATTTTAAAGCATATCGTCGCTGCCGGGACAAAACCTCCTATGTGAAATATTTTAGCTTAAAAATTTGGCCGGTAAGCTTCTGTCATCTAAAGTGCAATATTGTGTGAATATGGTCAAGGCATTCTCGCTCTTCATAATGTATGTGATGCGGGTCAGTATATCTCCAAAAATATTATCACATACGAGGTTTTGTCCCGGCAACGACGATATATCTCTGCTCGCACTGTTCGAGTCTGGCTTTCTTGTCTGTTTCTCGTTTGGATTGCACTTGACATATCTGTATTGCCGAACACGCCCTATCTTATGATTAACAAGCATCAACTGCATATTGGCAGCTCGGGGTTCTTAACATTCTATTCAATCCACTGTTATTGCGGCCGAGATTAACTTGGTCGAGTAACGTTCGACCAACAGAAGATAATGTATGTTGCTTGTACCTCGCCATTCACCTTGGTGCATTTTTTAGAGGATGATTCACTTGTTTCAGATGTTATTGTCTAGGAATAGATATTAAACAAAAGGGGAAACAATAATATTCCGACAATAGCAATGTTCCTTAGAAACGTGCTTATCTTCTAGGATGGTGACCTCTCGATTATCGTAACATTGACGGTGATTCAAATATCTCTTTTATCAAGTCCAACCTTCTGAAGAATTTCGACATTTTCTCATGCTGCACTCAATCGAATACCTTCTCATAATATAACAATATAGCAATGAAAATTATTTAGGATATTTTGCTATTTGGTTGTTTTTCACTGAGTTCTGAAAAGTATTTGGGTGTTGGAATTTTGCACGTTAAAAGTTCAGTTTAATGACCTCTGTCAAGTTTACTCGCCGTCTACTCATCATTAGATTTAAACTTGTCTTCTTCCTTGCTTGTTTTGCTAAATAGAGCAACAAAACTTGCGCGTATGAGAGGTTCCGTAGCAGGCCTGAACCTCCGTCATTGGCTGGCGGTCGAGGAACTTGCCAATGGTAGGCTTGTGTATGTGATGTCACGGTAAGGCGGAGGAATAACCCGGACAAGGTCGCAGGCACGAGATTTCCGACCCAACATACTGGCTGAGAGCATAGGACAGGGCCGCCATGCATACCATATTTCGTGACATGTTGCCCTGAGCGGCACCCGGGTTCAAAGCCGGCGCATGTCATAATCTGTCAGAGTCCACCGGGCTCTTCTATCTCAATTCGTTACAAGTAAGAAAATGAGATGCGACAACCGTTAAGGCGCTGACTTACTGTGTTAGGGAATGATTAGACTCACAAAATATTTATAGTAGAGATGGGGAATCTGATTCTTTTAGAAGAACCGATTCATTTGAACCGATTCACTAAAATGATTCGTTCATTTGATTCGTTCATTTAATTCGTTCATTCCAATACCGCGTGACGGAGAGCCGAAAGCGAAACCATGGACTCAGATGAACCATTCCGTTATGTTCTTTATAACTGCTACTGCTTTACATGTTTACAGGTTACAAGAAGTGAAATGTTCAAGGTATAATAATAATAATAATTGATAGCATTTTAACAAGAGTAATATCCTTTTTAGAGGTTACAGTTGAGAAATGCTACACAACTGTCTGACTAATCCTTTCCAAACTTAAGTAGCTACCATTCGAAACTATACGAGAATCGAATTTGAAATTTATAGTAGATATGAACATTTTTGTGGCCATGTTTCACACGTTACTTCACAAGAACAAGAACGTGAGCGGGAACCTTGAAGTAAACTTAACCTAACATTTCGCAACGAGCTGAAAGTTGAGTGTAGCTTAAAGTTCCGAGAAGTGTGTGACTTGAAACTACGTGATAATTTCTTATTTAAAAAATATATTTTTTCCTGTAAGGTTAGGTTAGAGTATTTGACTTGTGGACAGGACTTTTAGTTCAGGTTAAATAAAAAATAACAGAGTCGTTCTTCACAAGTAGTCATTGATTCAAAAATGGTGGATACCCGATTTGGCGATATGAATCAGAACGAACGAGGAACCAAGGAACGAGTTGCGGCTGCCATCTCTCGATTCAGATTTCGATTCACAAACGAGTCGATTCATTTCGCTCACTGAATCATGATTCAATCGTTCAGTGCAATGATTCGTTCATTTTGAATCACTCGTTCAGAATCTCCCCATCTCTAATTTATAGCGTGAATTCTTAATTTGTTTACCGAAAACCTGTGCGAGAAAAACATTAAGCCAGAGGCGATTCTTTGTCTGATAGAAACCTTATCACAATTAGGAGCCATGAATAACGTGATCGTGAGTCCAGAGTAGGCCTACTTGAATGTGTAAAATATGTTTGGTTATTTTTGATCAAAACAATGAACTATTATATTCTTTAAGAGTACCGAAAAGGGTTTTAATGAGTTTATTTTAATAAGCTTAGACGCCTCTTACGTTCAACAAATTTAGGGAAAAACTGTGTAGGAATTCGATTCTGTACTGGAGCATAGAAACCAAGCACTCAGTCAACCACGCCGTCCAGCCGATCTTGAATATAGCAGATCACAATTGGAGGGAATATATATAGTTATTTATAGCTTCCATGGCTCAGTGTGTCAGCATTTCACCGCTGGATACCGTGGTTGAAATCCCGGTCACTCCATGTGAGATTTGTGCTGGACAAAACAGAGGCGGGGCAGGTTTTTCTCCGTTTACTCCGGTTTTCCCTGTCATCTTTCATTCCAGCAAAACTCTCCATTATTAATTCATAGCATTTATCAGTCATTAATAAAAACCACTTTGGGAGTGGCGACCCCGTTGTAATAATAGCCTATTTATGGTTCATTCATTACATCTCTGACCTGGTCTACGACTGGAAAGCAGGTTGTAGGTTTTCATTTTTAATATAGTTATTTATATCAAACGGGCAAAGAGACAGCTATATGAAGTGGCGCTCTCTTTCATTTTTATCCTCAGTTTTCAGAATTATGTTATCTACGGTATAGAACTACTTTCGAAGGAAATGGAAGGAATTCAAATGGATACAATCTTTTGTTTTCTGGTATTAGAATTAGTCTATAAATTAGTTTGAATGAATGAGTTTATTACTTACATAAGGGACTTGTGAATTTTGCTATTTCTTTATAGATTCATATTTTTAAAATCTGACTCTTGGTAGAGGCTACAGAAAAGTGTACCTACCACAGAAATCTCAGTCTAATTTAAAGCTGGGACAGTATGGAAGCTGTTGAGGTAGGGGTGTTGTTGGTTGATGATATTCGGAGAACAACTGGTGCGTCTGAGTATTATGAAAGTTGTTACTATTGGGTCAGTCGTAGCACAGTAGCATTTTCTATTTCAATGGGGGAAGGCAACGTCAAACTTACTCACTCCTTATCTTGCCTAGTACGCCTGCTTTTGGCTTCGTCATCTGTTTATGTGGTTTCCCCTATAACCGCATTACCTCCGTCGGAGCTAGTTGTGAAACCAATCACCCTCTCTGCTGATAATCTAGCAGATAACAGACACAGATTGTAATGAAATAGCGTATGGCTTTTAGTGCCGGGAGTGTCCGAGGACAAGTTCGGCTCGCCAGGCAGGTCTTTTGATTTGACACCCGCAGGTCGCCTGCGCGTCGTGATGAAGATGAAATGATGATGAAGACGACACATACACCCAGCCCCCGTGCTAGCGAAATTAACCAATTAAGGTTAAAATTCCCGACCCTGCCGGGAATCGAAACAAAGGCCAGCACGCTAACCATTTAGCCATAGAGCTGGAATGAATGCAATGAAAGTTACCATTTGAGTATAGAGAGTAATTAATTCAAAGAATAATAGTAACATATCGCATACACAAAGTTGGACGAGTACAGCAATACACTAGAACACATATACTGCATATAACAAAGAAAATGAAGGCAGCCCATAACATGGGGTGCCACAGAGTACAAAATTAGATATTACATGTTACAGACACAAGCGACTTAAGACCTTTAATTGTAGTTAAAAAGTCCTGGTGATCGTTACATTTTATTATGCAGAATGTCAAGAAAGCTAATTCTGGTGCCAAAAGTAAAGCGTATAAATGTTTGGTAAGGCCGCTTCTCGAATATGGATCTACGTGCTGGGATCCATACAGTGTAGGTTTCGTAAATTCCCTAGAAATACTTCAAAGAAGAACAGTGCGTTTCTTCAACGGGGAATAGAAGGAGTACCATTAATTGTCTTGAATCTGGAAGAACTAGAGCTCGCCTGTGTGGTCTTTATAAGAGATACACGGGAGTAGTATTAGGAATAGGTTGGAACCTCCCTCGAACTTATAGAGAAATGATCACAAGCAGAAACTAGCACACGGATGTGGGCAAGGCTTCCCTCGTAAACAGGACCATGAGAGATTGGAATAAATTACCTGCAGCAGGCTTTGATAGATTCCCTTCCGGTCTCAAAACGTTTAAGAAGATCACTAGTGCTAGTGTTCGTGACGGACACTGATTTTGTGATTACCTACACATTTTGCAATGTCTGATTTTTTCATCTGTTCCTATTATACAAAGGACGTGATATAAAATGATATTATATACTATTTTAATTTCGTGACCATTGAGTTAAGTGCCTGGATACTCCAAAAAGACCACTGACATATTCGATTGCATGTATGCAGTTTTATTTCAACTTAATTGTCAGTAGTATTGTTATATTTTGTTATCAACTTATATTAGTAAGTTTTTCTTTTTTTGCTAGGGGCTTTACGTCGCACCGACACAGATAGGTCTTATGGCGACGATGGGATAGGAAAGGCCTAGGAGTTGGAAGGAAGCGGCCGTGGCCTTAATTAAGGTACAGCCCCAGCATTTGCCTGGTGTGAAAATGGGAAACCACGGAAAACCATCTTCAGGGCTGCCGATAGTGGGATTCGAACCTACTATCTCCCGGATGCAAAGTAAGGTTTTTGTTGTTGTTACTGTTATAACTATAACTATTATTATTATTATTATTATTATTATTATTATTACTACTTCTTCTTCTTCTTCTTATTATTATTATTATTGCGTTAGGGCCTACTAGGGACCACGTTACAATTTCAGTTTTTCATCCTTTGTTTTTGTTCCTTCCTTTTATTCCTTTTCTTCCAGTATTCCTTCATTGTTTCACTGTGTTTCTTTTTGGTTCCTTCAAACCACTCTGTGGCAGTTTTCTTTGCCTCCCTCCCTTGGAATTCTGCTATCTTTAAAAGTTTCCTCCTGAAAGTTTCTCTTTCCATTACTTCTTTGATGTTGTTTCTTTCCAATTCTTTTTTGATCTCTTGATTCCAGGTGGTTGTTGACTTTTCTTCCAAAGATACCTGAAGATCATTTTGGTTAGTCTACTGTGATCCCTTCTGTAAATATGTTCAAAAAGTAGCAGTCTCCTCTTCCTCACTGTATTATGTTCTGATAAATTTCGTTATTACTTCTTAATTTTCAAAATTCTTTAGTTTTTAAAGGGCCTAATATTTTTCTTATAATTCTTCTTTCTACTACTTCCAATCTTTCAAGTTTATAATTGAGTACTAAGCATTTACTGGCATGTAAGCATTCTGGTTTCACAGCTGTGTTGTAGTGCTTTATTTTAAGATCTTTAGATAAACATTTTGTGTTGTACGTATTTTTTGTTATACCGTATGCTCTTTCCATTTTGTTTATCCTTGCCTCTATAGCAGATTTTTCCAAATAATCTTATTGGATTGTTTCCCCCAAATATTTGAAATGCATATTTTATATTCGTCATGAATTTTGTTTTCTCTACCGAAATTCTTATGCCTGCCGTGTTGGCTGTCTCTTCCAGAAGATTTTCTTGTATTGCTGCATTAGTGTCTGCCTCTGTGATGTAATGGTTAGTGTGATTAGCTGCTACCCCCGGAGGCCCAGGTCCGATTTCCGGCTCTGCAACGAAATTTGAAAAGTGGAACGAGGGCTGGAACTGGGTCCACTCAGCCTCGGGAGGTCAACTGAGTAGAGGTGGGTTCGATTCCCACCCCAGCCATCTTGGAAGTTTTTTCCGTGGTATCCCACTTCTCCTCCAGGCAAATGCCGGGACGGTACCTGACTTAAGGCCACGGCCGCTTCCTTCCCTCTTCCTTGTCTATCCCTTCCAATGTTCCCATCCCCCCGCAAGCCTCTCGTTCAGCATAGCAGGTTAGGCCACCTGGGTGAGGTATTGGTCATCCCCCGTAGTTGTATCTCCCGACCCATAGTCTGAAACTCCACGACACTGTCCTTGAGGTGGTAGAGGTGGGATCCCTCGTTGAGTCCTAAGGACAAACCAACCCTGGAGGGTAAACATATTAAGATAGATAGATGGATGCTGCATTAGTCAGGCTTTCAGAGAATATGGCAAAATAATCTGCAAATGCTAGGCAGTTTATTGCAACACCTTTGATACTTCTCCCCAGCATAAGTGGTAATATATTATGGTGCTTCATTTTTTCGTTCCATATTCTCACAAATTTTTCCAAGATACGATTGAAAAGGAGTGGAGATAAGCCATCACTTTGTCTGACACCGTTTTTATTTTAAAAGGTCGTGGAATCTCTCCCATAAATTTAACTTTTGAGACTGTGTTTATAAGGGTTTGGCGGATCAGGTTTGCCAGTTTTCTCTATCAACAGAGTTAAAAGCTTTTTTTAAATCGATGAATGTAATGATTATGACTTTCGAGTTCATTTGTCTGTGACGAATTACTGACTTCAAAATGAATATCTGTTCAGAGCAGGATCTGCCCTTTCTAAACCCAGCTAGATATTCACCCAGTTGACTGTCAAGTGTAGATTGTACTCTGTTTAGTAATATTGTTCTGAATACTTTATAAGCGATTGGTAGAAGAGAAATACCTCTATAATTGTCTACATCTTGTTTGTTGCTCTTCTTATATAATGGGTGTATTAGAGTCACTTTCCATTCTTCTGGTATTTTTTCTGTTTTCCAAATGTATCCAAAAATTGTTTGTAAATTTTCAATGATTTTTGATTCTGACCATTTCTAAAGTTCAGCTGTTATGGAAAATTCTCCACTAGCTTTATTATATTTTAGAGATTTTCAACGTTTATTGCGAGTATTTCGCAGTTTTCAGCATTGTTAAGGCCAGTTTTACCATTTTAATATCTGAAACAAGTACTAGGAGCTTGATAGCCCTTCAAGTTATTCTTGAAGGTTTGATAGAAGTTTAGTGAATTTTTTCGTATGAAATTATCCTGTATTTCCAGTAGCTGTGAATTTTCATAGGATCTTTCGACACTCCTTATAATTATTGCTGTTTCTTCCCTTTGTAATTTAAATCTCATAATTTTCATTCTTTCTAGAACATTTCCATATTTTTCATGTTTTCGTTCTCGTCGTTAGTGCTTCTTCGCAAATGTCATTCCACCAGACCTTCTTTATTGTTTTAGCCGACCCAAATATCTTTCTTGCTACATTGTTAAATTGTTTTGACACTTCTTGCCAATTACCACGTTAAGTTATTTTAATTTCTTTATGAAAATTCTTAATTACCTCTTGAGAAATGTTGAGTTTACCTGTATTATATTTCATTAGTCTTTCTCGTTTCTTTTGTGTTTTGTTTGCTAACAGTTTCAGCTTAATTTTTGAAGGATAGTGGTCAGAGTCAAAATCCCCACTTCTTATTACTTTAACATTCATTATTCTTCTAATATTCTTTTGAGAAATCGCTACATGGCTTAATTGGAATTCACCTAAGTTCGGATTTGGAGATCTCCAGATTGTAGCTTTTCTTGGGAGTTTCTTGAAGAAGGTCGACATTAACTTCAGTTGGAAGAATTTACAGAGATTAATAAGCCATATATGTTCGTTATTTTGTGTGCTGGATGTTCCCCTACAGTTATTCTGAAGAGCTTTTCTATGCCTCTTTGAGTGTTAAAATCACCCGGTAGTATGATAACATTTGATTTTGGGATTTTAGATATTTAATTGTCCAGTAGATCCCAGAATTATTTAGTTTTACTAGGATTCTTCTTATTATATTCTTTTATTGGTGCATTCCAGTTGACAAATGTGTACTTTTTGTTCCTACACTTAATTGTGAGAAGAGGTAAGCTTTCTGAACTTGATTTGAAATGTAATACATTATCAACTATTGTTTTATGAACATAAAAGGCGGTGCCCGGTAGTGGCATTCTTTTCATAATTTTGATTGCTGGTTTACCCTTAAGGATTCTAAAGCTTTCCGTTCACGTTATATTCTCTTCCACAAATCTTGTCTCTTGAACTGCTAGAATTTGGATTTCATGTTTATTTAACAATTTTTCCAGTTCTTTCTTTTTGCCAGTTTTTAGCAAAGAATTTAAGTTCAGGGTTCCTGCAATGAATTTTCTCCGAAATTTAAGTCTGGAAGGATTCCAAGGATGTTCCGTCTCATCCTCATTGCAGATGTTACGACTCCTCAGAACCCTGGGTCCCGTTGCATTGCATAGCGCAAGGTGGATTTCTCATTCCAGCTGCCACCTGGGGTAGTGTTATCTTGAAGCGGACTCCCCATTCTGCAATTGAAATTGTACATTCTACAGGTTGGGAACAGAAATTCCGAGTTAAGATCGGATTGTTAGTCCGAAATTATTATTTTTTCCTGGTTTATTCCACTAGGTTCTTCCGCTCTGTCTGCCGTTGGGAACCGAGATTTCTCCTCCGCCTTCGAGACCGTTGACCAGTTTTCACCTGTAACCCTAGGCAGGGGCCCTTTAACGGGGTGCTACCATTCGGAGCCAGATTGTCCCTGGGTTTTTACGACGTTGATACTCCTCCCCCTCCTCTTTCCCCAGTACTTGCAAGATGAGGCCGCGGGCTTGGGACCGGCATAGCGGAGTTTATTGATAGTTCATTATTAAAATTTATATTTACTGTATTTCTATTATTATTACCAAGCTCGATAGCTGTAGTCGCTTAAGTGCGGCCAGTATCCAGTAATCGGGAGATCGTGGGTTCGAGCCCCACTGTCGGCAGCCGTGGTTTCCCATTTTCACACCAGGCAAATGCTGGTGCTGTACCTTAATTATGGCCACGGCCGCTTCCTTCCCATTCCTAGGCATTTCCTATCCCATCGTCGCCATAGGACATATCTGTGTCGGTGCGACGTAAAGCAAATAGCAAACAAATTTCTATTATTATTATTATTGTTATTACTATTATTATTATTATTACGGAGGGTGGTTTAATTTAATTCTGAATTTAGTAAGATAATAGGTTTTTAACGATGTTATTTTATATTTATCGTTAGCAAAAGTATTATTGGGAACATCTTTAATATCATTTCCGTATAAGGGTTCATCACCATTATTTCTTTTATCTTCGCTTGACATCCAGAATCATTTCATTTTATTGCGTACTTTTACGCGTTGTGAATTTTATGCTGCCACCGGTGAAAGCAACTTGTAGCAATAAATACATACTGCATAGGGGCATATAAGCGTTAGAGGTTTGGTCATACCGATAAATAATTTGAAACAAATGATTTGGTACCTCGCATCGTTCTCATTTCCTCAGCTGCTGAAGTTAGCCAATCAGATCGCTTCGCTGTGCGAAGAAGGCTTGCATTGCAATGTGAGTCCAAGTCCATTCTATGTATGCCACACGGTTGTATAAGGAACATTTTCGTAAGCGACTGATCATCTACCAGCTGTCCGACTCGTTGGCTGAACGGTCAGCGTATTGGCCTTCGGTTCAGAGGGTCCTGGGTTCGATTCCTGGCCGGGTCCGGGATTTTAATCTTAATTGGTTAATTCCATTGGCACGGGGGCTGGGTGTATGTGTTGTCTTCATCATCATTTCATCCTCATCACGACGCGCAGGTCGCCCACAGGAGTCAAATACAAAGCCCTGCACCTGGCGAGCCGAACCCGTCCTGGGATATCCTGGCACTAAAAGCCATACGATATTTCACCTACCAGCTACCGATGCCGAGAAATCAGCATCATACAAAAACACATTGCGGAATTCAGTCGGTTTCACCGTAGCGTAGTTGCTATGATGCGTTCATACCTGCTCCGAGGTCCGTGTTCAAATCCCTCCCCTGACGATGTTTTCCTCTTCGTTTGGTGCTCTCAAGCCTTGCGAAGTCCATTTGAATTCGCCTGCGAAACGATCTGACTGGCTCACCTCAACGGCGCGAGATACCGAAATAAAGTCATGCGACCGGGTCAGGAATTGAATAAGTGAAGCCCCCATCTAGCGGCGAGGATCGGAATTTTGCCGGCTGCCGAAGCGTATCGCACTCCTCTGGGGCAATCATTAATGACTGACAAATGAAAAGGAATGATACTGGAAAGTGTTGCTGGAATAAAACATAACAGGGAAAAGAGGAGTACCCGGAGAAAAATCTGTCCCGCTTCCACTTTGCCCAGCACAAATCTCACATGGAGCAACCAGGATGTGAACCAGGGAACCCAGTGGTGAGAGGTCGGCGCGCTGCCGCCTGGCCCACCTCGGCTCCCAGATATCGAAATACCTGTTTTCAAATTATTTACCAGAAAAACCAAACCTCTAACGCTCATATGCATGGTTATCGTTGTTTCCGGCCTAGCAACCTGTGTGATAATGGTACCAGTGCTCATATGCAGTCTTGTGATTATTTGGAGTTACTATTTGGAAAGGATCGCCGTGGCGCATATGTTAATTCTCTCGACATTGACCTGGAGCTGAATCGACACACTTGGCAATAGGCTACTGCTTGTGTAGTGACCGAGGTTGAGATTTTAGCCTACGTCATTTGCACTCGTGTCCGACTCCTTGACTGAATGATCAACATTGAGGCCTTCGATTCAGACGGTCCCGGGATAGATTTCCGGCTGGGTTGGGGCTTTGAATCGCGTGTGATAAATTCTGAGGTCTCCGAGACTGGGTGTTTGTCTCAACACTGTCCTCTTCAAATTCAGACAACACAGCTATCAACCACCGCAGAGACACACAGCAGTAATTACATCCCTCCACATAGGGTTGGCGTCAGGAAGAGCATCCGGCCGTAAAACAGAGCCGAATCCGCATGTGCAACACAGTTCTCACCCGCGACGCCACAGGTGGGAGAAAAGGAAGAAGATCTTTTACAGGTGTGTTTATAAATCTGAGTACACTTCGTTTCTGATCCTAAATTAGTCATAAATGCAGAGCCGGATATTCAACTCGTACCAGTCGGTCGGGAATCTGTTGATTAAAGTCATCCTCAGAACCAAGTCGAGGGTTTACTTCTGCGATACCAAAAGTCTCATAAATACAGGTTAACTGTATAAATATTAATTTTATCACTCATCTTTTCCTTTTTTTTTTTTTTTTTGCTAGGGGCTTTACGTCGCACCGACACAGATAGGTCTTATGGCGACGATGGGATAGGAAAGGCCTAGGAGTTGGAAGGAAGCGGCCGCGGCCTTAATTAAGGTACAGCCCCAGCATTTACCTGGTGTGAAAATGGGAAACCACGGAAAACCATCTTCAGGGTTGCCGATAGTGGGATTCGAACCTACTATCTCCCGGATGCAAGCTCACAGCAGCGCGCCTCTACGCGCACGGCCAACCCGCCCGGTCATCTTTTCCTAACTTGCTGATATTTCTCATAAACGGAAGTAGCTGCTAGTCATAATCATAATCCTCCATCTCTGAATATGTGTAACGGAACTCGGTGAATCAAATGCGCCGCAATGAGGACGGAAAATGAATAATCTGTGATAAGAGACCTCAACATCCGGCACTACACAGCAGCCGTAACGTCTTCCTTAGTGAAGTGGATAGACTTTCAATCTATAGTCCCTAATTCGAATGACTTCTCCCCTGCTAGAACTAGTAGGTTTGGTCGTAGCTCACCGCTAGTATTTATAAAATATAATACTATCAAGGAAGATAATAATAATAATAATAATAATAATAATAATAATAATAATAAAAACAAGTATCAGACCTTTCTAAGTGGTACATTCTAAATGACCTGTCCGACTCGTTGGCTGAATGGTCAGCGTACTGGCCTTCGGTTCAGAGGGTCCCGGGTTCAATTCCCGTCCGGGTGGGGGATTTTAACCGCTTCGGATTAATTCTCTGGCTCGGGGACTGGGTTTTTGTGTCCGTCCCAACAATCTCCTCTTCATATTCACACAACACACTACACTACCAAACACCACAGAAACACGCAATAGTGATTACGTCCCTTCATATAGGGTTGGCGGCAGGAAGGGCATCCGGCCATAAAACAGGGGCCAAATCCACATGTGCGACGCAGTTTGTACCCACAACCTCACACGTTTGGGAAAAGCGGTAGGAAAAGAAGAAGAAGATTCTAGGTGAACTGCCAATCATTATCGACATTACGATTGTGCTCTTGTCTTCCAACGAAAGCAAAACTCATTTAGAAGACTCCTATGGCTGAGTTAAATTTTGTCGGATGACACTATGATCTTTAACTTGCTAACAACAACAGTGACATGGAACGCCAAGTTATTTGACAACCCTTAAATAATCGACTACCTCAACCGGGATCGAACCCGTGAACTTAGCATCATAAGTCGTATACAGTACCAAATACCACTGATCCACTGAGGAGGAGACGAAGTAAGTTATTACTTTTACTCGCTCCAGATCCTTTCTCGAAAGTCGATTACCTGGTCAACGTAAAGTGGTTAATTATACTAACCATACTGTTTTCTTTTTGCTAGGGGCTTTACGTCGCAACGACACAGATAGGTCTTATAGCGATGATGGAATAGGAAAGGCCGAGGAGTTGGAAGGAAGCGGCCGTGGCCTTAAATAATGTACAGCCCCAGCATTTGCCTGGTGTGAAAATGGGAAAACACGGAAGACCATCTTCAGGGTTGCTGACAGTGGTATTCGAACCCACTATCTCCCGGATGAAAGCTCACAGCCGCGCGCCTCTACGCGCACGGCCAACTCGCTCGGTAAAACCAGACTGTTAAGAATGGTAACATGGATTTTGAAGTTGAGTTCTGAAAGATATTAAAATGCATATTTTTATATCTTTCATTCTGAAGAATAACTGCAAGTTAAAAGGTACATAATTTTGTAACTTTTGAGATTGTTTGCACTGCACAGTACATAAGGTTGCCGTCAGGGTTCCTGAATTTGCGACCGCTATCTCTCATGGTTAGAAATATTATTGATGTAGGCGGTAATGAAGGAATATTCTCTCATACAATAAAGATACTTACAAGATGCACGAAGTGGGAACTATCTCAGAGTTAGAAAATATTTAGGGTGCCATGATAAGTAAAATTAATAGCAAAACCGTTTTAAATTTTTATCTCACGGTCAGGTATATGTATCACTGTAAAAATCTGATGAAGAAGTGTTAGGATTTCCCGTTGAGACTGGCTCTTCAATGCTGTTCTTCAGCACTTGTTGATTGATATACAATATCATTATATAAACACGATTTACTACACAGTTCAGCTTCCTACTGTTTGCCTTTGATTCTTCTGTTTTTTTTTTTAATTTGCTCCACCGGGCGAGTTGGCCGTGCGCGTAGAGGCGCGCGGCTGTGAGCTTGCATCCGGGAGATAGTAGGTTCGAATCCTACTATCGGCAGCCCTGAAAATGGTTTTCCGTGGTTTCCCATTTTCACACCAGGCAAATGCCGGGGCTGTACCTTAATTAAGGCCACGGCTGCTTCCTTCCAACTCCAAAGCCTTTCCTATCCCATCGTCGCCATAAGACCTATCTGTGTCGGTGCGACGTAAAGCCCCTAGCAAAAAAAAAAAAAATTTGCTCCACGTAGCACCGATACAGATAGCTCTTATGTAGACGATGGGGTAGGAAAGTACTAGGAGTGGGAAAGCAGTGGCCGTGGACTTAATTAAGGTATAGCCCCAGCATTTGCCTGGTGTGAAAATAGGAAACCACGTAAAACCATCTTCAGGGCTGCTGACAGTCGGGTTCGAACCCACTATCCTACGGATGCAAGCTCACAGCTGGCCGCCCCTAACCGCACGGCCAATTTACCGGGTGCCTTTAAATTGATATAAAAAATATTTGTTTTACTTTTTGCAGACTCTTTCTGTTATCTTTTACGCATCATAACACACTTACATACATGTGTACACACACAAATATTTTTATAGTAAATTGTTGGTTTTGCCTCTTAGAGCTCAGTCTGAGAGCATCTTTAAATTAACTTATCACCTTCGTAATTCCCTGTTTGCTGCCAACTCTTGTGAACTTTAGTTCTCTCTCCCCTTACCTGTAAATCTTTACATAAAAAATTAATGAACACCTCGTAGAACTAATTCTGTTTATTTTAACATTTCAAGTTGAGCCTGTTAGTTCTGAGTTTCTTTTCCCTTTGCTTCGTATTGATTTCAATACCACTTCGACTCTCATTTCATAATGTCAATAAGTACATTATGTACAAAAGTGACCAATTTCACTATTCTTACATTATTAAAATAGGCAGCCTCCAAGTGGGGAAAGATTTTCCAAATAAAAAAACCAAATCTTAATAAATGCTAATTAAGCATGTGGATATGGCTTTTATGATATTTATGGGGTTGAGTTTTGTTTCTAAAGTTCCGTGTTTGTGATTGGCAGTGCGAGAGATGAAATATAGGTTCATGTCTGTCATGGGCAGGTAAATTTGTAAATCTCTTTATAGTGGCAAATACTCCAGCTTCGTGGAACAAGATAAATGTTTAAGGCAGGTTAATGTTTTATTGGGTCCATTACAGAGAGATTACTGTTTTATTATTATTATTATTATTATTATTATTATTATTATTATTATTATTATTATTATTATTATTATTATTATCATTGTCGGACATTTTGACTGATTGGTTAGCGGAGTGGCCTTCCGTTCGGAGGGTCCTAGGTTCGGTTTCCAGTCGGGCCTGGGATTTTAACTGCACATGGTTAATTCTTCTGGCTCAGGGACAATCAAGATAGGGGGAGAAATTATTGAACAGGTGAATAAGTTTAAGTATCTTGGAAGTATTGTGACTGAAGACCTTCATTCTATAACAGACATAAAAGCTCGAATTGCCTTAGCCAAGGAAAGCTTCAACAAGAAGAAAAAAAACTCTTTTGTGGCCCGCTAGAGAAAGATCTATGGAAGAGGCTTGCAAGGTGTTACATATGGAGTATAGCTCTATATGGCGCTGAAACATGGACATTAAGGAAAGAAGAACAGAGAAGAATAGAGGCATTTGAGGTGTGGATTTGGCGAAGAATTGAAGGTGTAAAGTGGGAAGATAAAATATCAAGTGAGGAAGTTCTGAAGAGAGTGGGAGAAGAGAGGAGCATTCTGACCGTAATCCAAAATAGGAAGAAAAACTGGATAGGGCATAATCTAAGACACAACACCTTACTACGAGTAGCAATTGAAGGGATGATAGAAGGAAAACGAGGAAGAGGAAGGAGACGATATCAGTTATTAGACAGCACTATTAAAAAAAAGGAAGATTATGCAGAAGTGAAGAAAAGGGCACAAGATCGAGAGATATGGAGGTCACAGCCATGATTGGACCTGCCGAATGGCAGAACAACCTATGATGATGATGATGATGATGATGATGATTAATATACTTCCCTTCATCCACATACAACGCACGATAATACCTACAGAACGGCGCAATAGTGAGCACGACTCTCCACGTAGGGCTGGCGTCAGGAAGGGCATCCGACAGTAGAACTGCGCCAAATCCACAAGTAGTACCAAGCCCAAGGTATTATTATTATTATTATTATTATTATTATTATTATTATTATTATTATTATTATTATTATTATTATTATTATTATTATTATTTACAAGTTGGCTTTACACCGCACCGACACAGATAGGTCTTATGGTGACGATGGGATAGGAAAGACTTAGGAGTGGGAAGGAAGCGGACGTTGCCTTAATTAAGATACAGCCCCAGCTTTTGCCTGGTGTGAAAATGGGAAACTACGGAAAACGATCTTCAATGCTCCCGACAGTGGGGCTTCGATCCTACTATCTACCGCACACAAGCTCACAGCTGGACGCCACTAACCGCACAGCCAACTCGCCCGGGATTATTATTATTATTATTATTATTATTATTATTAGTAGTAGTAGTAGTAGTAGTAGTAGTAGTAGTAGTAGTAGTAGTAGTAGTAGCAGTAGTAGAGGTTGTTCAGCCGAGGCGGAGACGGTTGCTGTCGGCTCACCTTGCCGTTGAGTCAGATTAGGAAGACACAACTTTCTTGGATGGGCTTCGACATAGGAATGTGCTGATGAAAATTTTGAAAGGTAAAATACCAGGTAAACGCCCTCCTGGAAGACCAAGATAGACGTTAATAATGGCATTTCCTGTGAACTCAGGACACAGCAGCTATGCAGACGCAAAACGTACTGCACATGATCGATCCAGTTGGAGAAGACTCATCGCAGGGGCAAAGCAGTCATTAGAGTGAATTATTCAAAGAAGAGGAAAAGGAATAATAATAATAATAATAATAATAAGAAGAAGAAGAAGAAGAAGAAGAAGAAGAAGACAGACTTCTCCATCTAAACTCCACGAGTTTCGCTCCAGGGTGATAGCGGTCTCGTCAGCTGGAAGACCCTTATTAACAAATTTTGTGGAGTCAAATATGAGGGAATTTGTTTTATATCGACTTCCGAATGCAAATTCCGACTCACATTTGTATCATTGAATAGAGAATCTTTCACCTGACATAATGGTACCAGTGCGGTAAACTTAGGACAATTGGACAAAAGTTACATGGTGGTCGAAATTTCGAAAATTACCAAAATAGGTATAGGCCTATTCTAATCTCGTCCCGTTTCTCTACGGAGTCGGGTATGAAGTGAGATGAATCATCGTAGAGACTTTGTACGACCGGGTGGCCTTCCTGATGAAAACCTCACCAGATGAGTTAATAATAATAATAATAATAATAATAATAATAATAATAATAATAATAATAATAATAATAATAATAATAATAATAATAATACCCGTGTGGGGATTTACAGGTTACCTCCATCGGGCGCGTCCCATTGGAATTGGGGAAGCTCGCTGGCTCTGCCGCCAGCAGAGTCAGAGGGTAGTAGGGAAATAAAATACCACCGTGAAAAAAAACTGGTCCCTTGCCAGGGTTACTGCGAAGACTGGTAAATGACCAAAAGCCAGAAAACATCTTGAGGCAACCTCTAGGGCTAACAACCCTAGTTGTAAAAGGATGGGTACCCGTCCAAAGCAAAGTCAAGTCAAAAAGCATAATGGCACAACATTTCAAGAAACATACCCCAGGGGGTAAATCTTCGGATAAATCCCTCGTCGTGAACGCTACGGCGCACGAGTCTCGTTCGGATTCTGGGGGAGACTCGACATCATGCAAGAGACGAGTCGGAGCGTCTCGGTGTACCCCGAAGAGTCAAAAACTCAGGCCAAAATCTAAAACCTTTCTAGCAACTTTCAACATAAATTCACTTACACAAACTGGCAAGCTGAAAACTCTCCCCAAAGCTCTTCACGAAAATCAGATATCCATAATGGCCCTACAGGAAACAAGGTACCCAGATGAAGAGATTTTTGAATCCGAAGGCTACCGATTTTTCAAGAGCAAAGCGCAAAGAGGAATCCTCAATGGAGCTGTGATGCTTGGTACCGCGTTTGCTGTTAGAACCAAGATCCTTAAATCGGTTGCAAATTTCGAACCTGTGAATGACAGATTATCTATACTCACAATTAAATGCGCGAACAAAACCTACGCCCTAGTTAACGCACATGCTCCTACAAACGATAAGAACAAGTCTGATCCAGACGAATTTGATAATTTCTGGGACCTACTGGATGAAAAATTAAACAAAATCCCCAAACACCATGTCAAGCTTCTTTTGGGTGACTTCAATGCTCAACTAGGTCGTGAACAGAAGTACAAGAAAGTTATAGGAAATTACCCTGCTCACAAAAGAACCAATCCCAACGGCAAAAGACTGGTGTCCATTTGCGAAAATCACAACCTGCAGGTCGTGTCGACCCACTTTCGCCATCTACCAAGAAAGCAAATGAATTGGCGTTCTCCCGTCCAAGCTCTCGGAGAGTACCAAATTGATCATGTTGCAATCTCCAGGAGAAACTGCCCTGAGATTATGAATGTTAAGGTA
This sequence comes from Anabrus simplex, assembly GCF_040414725.1. Classification (NCBI taxonomy): domain Eukaryota; kingdom Metazoa; phylum Arthropoda; class Insecta; order Orthoptera; family Tettigoniidae; genus Anabrus; species Anabrus simplex. The sequence goes on from NC_090265.1 coordinate 1,578,768,228, forward strand.
AAGAAAGGCATCAATGTGGCCTCAGATCATTATCTCTTATCAAATTCATACCAATTCCCGCAAACACAAGGAAGACAACCAAACAGATCACACGCTTCGACAATGATAAACTTCGGCAAAGGGTCGAGGTGTTCCAGGAGAAGGCTAGACCAAATGACTGTGACTTTAACAACGCCAAAAGTCTCCTTGTTGAGGCCGCCAAAGACGTTGCAGAAATCAAGAGAAGCAAAAAGCATGCCTGGTGGAATAGTACCTGCAAATCAGTCCTCCAAGAAAGACTCAATGCGTGGAAACAGTACTACTCTACGAAATCAGAAAATGATTGGGAAACCTACAAAACCCAACGTGCCCAAGCAGCTAGGGTGTTCAGAACTGAGAAACGTAAATACGAAATATCTCTCATTGAAAAGATAGAACAAAACTTTAGGAAGAATGAAAGCAGAGAGTACTACAGAGCTTTCAACGCAAACTCACTGGCTATAAACCACCATTTCTATGCTTTGAGCGAAAGGAAGTCACACTGGGATCGTCAAATGAAGAAAATTGCAGCATTCTGGCAGCATTAAGCATTTACTTAATTGCTCTAAACCGCAAAGCGCCATTGAGACCAAGGAACCCTTACACAGGTACCCAGATTCCAGACCACCCGACAGAGATGAAATCAAGCGCCACATTGCCCGTCTCAAAAATAACAAAACGGCGGGGGAAGACTCAGTAGTAGCAGAACTATGGAAATTTGCCCCAGAGGAATCACTTGATATCTTGCAAAAGCAAATAGAAGAAATTTGGAACAAGGAGACCCTACCCGAAGATTGGAAAATAGCTTTGATCCATCCATTACACAAAAAAGGCAGCATGAAGAACATCAACATTTACAGAGGAATATCTTTGCTACCCGTGACTTACAAAATTCTATCACTTGCCATCCTGGAGCGTTTGGAAGCACAAGTCGAACATCAAATAGGTGAATACCAAGGAGGGTTCAAAAAAGGTCGCTCAACAGGTGAACTGATCCAAAATCTCAAAACGATCATCAGATATTGCACACTAAGTTCCAAGCAGTATGTGTCTGTCTTTGTGGACTTTAAGAAAGCGTACGACTCCATTGACCGGGAAGTCCTGCTAAACATCTTAAATGAATTTGGAATTGATTTGAAACTGCTGGCACCCAGACCGATACAAAATCCAAGGTGAAGTTCCACGGATGTCTCTCGCATTCCTTTGACATCAAAACAGGAGTCCGACAAGGTGATGGGCTATCCCCGATACTCTTCAACTGTGTTCTTGAAAAGATCATAAGAACCTGGCGGGTGAGATTACAGGAAGCCAACTACAGTCCAATGAGAATAGGAACCAAATCCAAGGGGATCGCAACAGACTGCTTAGCATTTGCCGATGATATTGCTGTTCTCTCAAACGACATAGAAACCGCTAGAGCTCAAGTTGAAATTTTAAAGGAAATTGCCGAACAAACTGGTTTGCAGATATCGTTTGAGAAAACAGAAGTAATGACTAACATGAAAGAGGCTCCACCCAAACTCCATACAAAATACGGGGACATCAACCGAGTAGACAAATTCAAATACCTGGGTGAGATCATCATGAAAAATGGACTGGACAAAGAAGCACTTCAGGAGCGAGTACGCAAATTGGAAATAGCCTACCAAACATCCCGCTCAATCTACAACAAAAAATGCCTTTCCCAAAACACCAAGATACGTCACTATGAAACAGTTCTGAAGCCAGTAGTTCTATATGCAGCCGAAACCCTGTCTCTAAATGCCAACAAAGGACTGCTTGAAGAACTGGAGAAAAGAGAACGCAAAATTGTGAGAGGAATCTTGGGATCAAAGTACACAAATGGAATCCATCAAAAGGGATCCAATAAGGAAGTCTACAGCAAAATAGATAAAATTACCGACACAGTCAGAAAAAGACGGGCTCGATTTTACGGTCATCTGAAAGGAATGGACGAAGAAAGTTAACTAAAGGAATCTTTCACTTTTTTGATTCAAACCCCAAAACCACTATTCCCTGGTTTAGAAATACCAAAGAAGACCTGCAAATGCTACATATCTCAGCTGAAGACGCCCTTAACAGAGATCTCTTCCGCAAGAAAATATTGACGAACGGGCTAAACCGAGACGAGCAACCGAAGAGAAGACACGGTGCCCTTGGACAGAGGAGCGTAAGCAGGCCCACTCACAAAGAATGAGGGAAATTTGGGTTCTAAAGAAGGCCATGTTCAGTGTCAAATGCAACAAGTCTTAACGTGGTCCTTGATGGCCCCAGCGAATTATATAATAATAATAATAATAATAATAATAATAATAATAATAATAATAATAATAATAATAATAATAATAATAATAATAATAATAATAAAGTTATTGGCTTTAGGTCCTACTAACTACTTTTACGGTTTTCGAAGGCGCCGAGGTGCCTGAATTTAAATCCGCAGGAGTTCTTTTGCTTTTACGTGCCAGTAAATCTACTGGAACGAGGCGGACGTATTTGAGCAACTTCAAATACCACACCACTGAGCCAGGATCGAACTTGTCAGCGGCCAGAGCCTTAACCGTCTGAGCCACTCAGCCCGGCTCAGAGGAGTTATTGCGATGAAATAAATGCTTTGGTGTTTGATAGAAGGGGAGAGGGTGTGCCATGCCGTCACATAGCCTACTCCTGTCGAATAGTTTTGTTCATGGCTTAACGTGTTCGTCCGACGGATGGATCTCCGTAAACAGCGTCATATTGCCTCACTCTATAAGAACATTTCAGAGAGGTTTGAATCTGAGTCGAGGCTGTTGGCACGAAAGCTAGTGATTAGAAATTGCATTCCACCCTCTGTCCTACCCTGCCGGTCAACGTTCTGAGTGCGAAGGTTTTCAGAACAACGGAACTCAAACCATCTAACCACGGCGTTAAACCATATAGACCGGGCGAGTTGGCCGTGCGGTTAGGAGCGCTCGGCTGTGAGCTTGTTTCCGGGAGATAGTGGGTTCAAATCCCACTGTCCTAAGATGGTTTTCCGTAGTTTCCCATTTTCACACCAGGCAAATGCTGGGGCTGTACGTTAATTAAGGCCACAGTCGCTTCCTTCCAACTCCTAGGGCCGATTGCAGAAACGATGACTAGTTTTAAGGCTTAGGCAACGTCTACATAAACAACGTCTAAATCAAGCACGATCTTCCTTTGCATAAACAGTGTTCAGCCGATTTTTAACTGGACATCGTTTAACGTTTCAATATTGGTTTGCTCATGGAAGTACCAGTATCTTTCATGCAACTCTTTGCTTGTCGCAACCAATGAAATTCGTCGGTGCGCGCGCCGTGCGCCAGTCAGCTGTTTGTCTTCCTACACATTACTCAAATATGGCTAAGCATGAGCATGACTTGCACGCAGATAAGAGTATCGCTTTCGGTGGAAATTAAATCTAATAATACACTGACTGACAGAGCAAATGCAACACCAAGAAGGAGTGGTCAGAACTTTATGTCAATTGCAAGGTAGACTGACGTCACTGAGGTATGCTCATGATGTGAAATGCGCCGCTGTGCTGCGCACGTAGCGAACGATAAATGGGACACGGCGTTGGCGAATGGCCCACTTCGTACCGTGATTTCTCAGCCGACAGTCATTGTAGAACGTGTTGTCGTGTGCCACAGGACACGTGTATAGCTAAGAATGCCAGGCCGCCGTCAACGGAGGCATTTCCAGCAGACAGACGACTTTACGAGGGGTATGGTGATCGGGCTGAGAAGGGCAGGTTGGTCGCTTCGTCAAATCGCAGCCGATACCCATAGGGATGTGTCCACGGTGCAGCGCCTGTGGCGAAGATGGTTGGCGCAGGGACATGTGGCACGTGCGAGGGGTCCAGGCGCAGCCCGAGTGACGTCAGCACGCGAGGATCGGCGCATCCGCCGCCAAGCGGTGCGGTGGCAGCCCCGCACGCCACATCAACCGCCATTCTTCAGCATGTGCAAGACACCCTGGCTGTTCCAATATCGACCAGAACAATTTCCCGTCGATTGGTTGAAGGAGGCCTGCACTCCCGGCGTCCGCTCAGAAGACTACCATTGACTCCACAGCATAGACGTGCACGCCTGGCATGGTGCCGGGCTAGAGCGACTTGGATGAGGGAATGGCGGAACGTCGTGTTCTCCGATGAGTCACGCTTCTGTTCTGTCAGTGATAGTCACCGCAGACGAGTGTGGCGTCGGCGTGGAGAAAGGTCAAATCCGGCAGTAACTGTGGAGCGCCCTACCGCTAGACAACGCGGCATCATGGTTTGGGGCGCTATTGCGTATGATTCCACGTCACCTCTAGTGCGTATTCAAGGCACATTAAATGCCCACCGCTACGTGCAGCATGTGCTGCGGCCGGTGGCACTCCCGTACCTTCAGGGGCTGCCCAATGCTTTTTTCAGCAGTATAATGCCCGCCCACACACTGCTCGCATCTCCCAACAGGCTCTACGAGGTGTACAGATGCTTCCGTGGCCAGCGTACTCTCCAGATCTCTCACCAATCGAACACGTGTGGGATCTCATTGGACGCCGTTTGCAAACTCTGCCCCAGCCTCGTACGGACGACCAACTGTGGCAAATGGTTGACAGAGAATGGAGAACCATCCCTCAGGACACCATCCGCACTCTTATTGACTCTGTACCTCGACGTGTTTCTGCGTGCATCACCGCTCGCGGTGGTCCTACATCCTACTGAGTCGATGCCGTGCGCATTGTGTAACCTGCCTATCGGTTTGAAATAAACATCAATTATTCGTCCGTGTCGTCTCTGTTTTTTCCCCAACTTTCATCCCTTTCGAACCAATCCTTCTTGGTGTTGCATTTGCTCTGTCAGTCAGTGTATTATTGACACTAAAGCGACACGCTACCGTACGGGGAAGAGTAGCTTTGATTATAGCGTTGTTACAGTGAGTGTAATCTACTCATAAATACGGTAGCTTCAAAGAAGGGAACATGAAGCAATAGTAATGTGTAACCGAGTGTGTTGTACGAGCCATATAAATGTAACTTGCATTCAGGAGATCGTGGTGAGCCGTATCCTGACGGCCCATAAGAGACAAAGCAGATATATATTTGCCATATTAAATAACTATTGAGATAAATTTCAGTCAGGCATTTTAAAAGTAGCATTTGCAGGATAGTTGAGACCGGAAGTCCATGGATACATAAAGTCGCTGAATATTGCGCGATGGTTCCCTGGGACCGTGGGAAAGGTTCAGCGTAACCAGAAGTTAGCAAATCTCGGTACGTGTAGAAGACGTTGGCCAAGAGGGGCATTCAGCCAATTAGGAAGCGTGGGTGTGGCCAGTATAAATTCTGGACTGCGCGGAATTAAAATCTGAGGTTGACCAACATGGATATCTGCGTGAAAAGGACATCGCTATAGAGGAATCAGTTCTGTTGGTCGATGGATTTCCCCAGGTCTGAAAGAGAGAAATAATAAGGAATACGCTATAGAAATAATCTGATTCATTTTTAAGTCATCAGGAAAGTGTTTTATGATATTAATTAATATAAAAGTCATTGTGATTGGTTGATTCTTTAAACATACGGGGAATCCCATAGCTACAACGGCGTTAGCCAAGCTTCCTAAGCGTCCCAAGCATTGGGAGCTTCACTCTGATTAAGTGAATCGCAGGGAGCGGACATTCTCCTAGTGTGAGTCGACGGGAGTGAACGTTGTTCTTTACTCCTCTTATATTTGTGCGCGAATGTTGCCACGTGGGTAGACATATAACAGTGTATGGTCTTTTCGACCGAAAAACAGTGCATTTAGTTGTGAAGTTTGCTAAATTAACTGGTGCAGTGATAAATTGCCGATTGCATTATGACGCGAAGTTTTACTCTAAAGTCATAGACGGTAATATCAGCCGTAGACGGGTGAGTGAAGGAGAGACGCTCAGCTGCATCGTATTTTCGAGTCGGTCGCGTATCGCGAAGGACTTTCGTACCGAACCGCGAGCCGCTCTAACTAACTGTGTTAAACCCTAACTGTTTAAACCCTAAATGTGAGTTCTTAATTTTACGTGTGTTTTTTTTGTCAGATTAATTTTGGCTTAGTTCACAGCTAACAAGGGTTTATTCGGCACGTGCACATAGAGCGGTGAAGAGGCATTTGCCTGAAGTCTTCTGTTTTGCAGTGTACAGGAACTTCATCAAGAAGATGGCACCGCCCATAGAAGAAAGAAGATTGTTTCCATGTGTTAAAGCCGTGCTGAAAATGGAGTAGAACATCATCGGTGCGAGGATGTGAGCCGTTGCCGATGTCCAGGGAGTTGTCAAAGATGACGCATGTTTTAAAATTAGATGGCATGTTATATGAATTATGTTTAATACTAGTAAAGCTTAGTGTAGGGATTTTTCTTTAACGCCATTTTGCCGGACGGCATGTGTTTATTTTACATTTGTGATGCTGTTAATACGGATAGGAGGGGAATGCATGATTTCTATATTTTTCTCTTACTTTACGATTAGTTAGATGGGATATTGAGGGAGTTGTTAGGATTTATTTTGTTTTTGTGTCATTACGCATGTTACTTTGCTTAGAATTATTCCGATATTCTTGTATGTTAGAGATAGGAGGATTAGATTCACAAGATCATCCACTTACCGAGTTCAACACTTACTGCGTTGAGAGTAAATTTCATTTTGTTTGTCATTTAGAAAGTTAGTAACAGTTAGATTGCATGGCGCATGTTATATCACGAGCTGTGACACGTGTAGAGCTGCATGCAACGTTGACTAGATAAGGATTCTTCCAATGTGGGTTGGAAACTGTTTCGTGTAATGATTTGAGTGGAAATCGAACCTGGATTTATAATGAGAAAAACTGATGAGATTGTAAGAAATACAAGAGAATTTAATGCATGCTGATTTATGAAGTTGACTATGCAGGCCTATCGCAGGCCTGATGATGTAATAAGAATGATGTGCAGTGAGAATAGCCCTGCAATTGTATTCTGAGAGATTATTGAGAATCAGAATTGACGGGAAATTAATGACAGGCTAGTGAATCTCATGTGTGTGTTGAATTATAATAGCATGCTAGAAAGAAGTACGATTGTATGTGTATTTCCGAGGAGTTGAGGAAATACAAGCTCGCCTTACAGGTTTACTTATCAGCCGTGTTTATATAGACAGTGTGAATGAGATGTCATTTCCATAATACAATCTTGTCGAACAGTGACCAAGCCCTCAGTGCAGTATTGAGTTTTAATATTTCTTTCCAGCCCACAGCACAGCAGGAAATATGTGACAGTTGAACGCACTTTCCAGTGCGCAAATGCAGCAGAGGAATGTTGTCCATTGCTTTCCACTTGTTTAATAAAGGATATTATATGTTTTCTCTTACAGGATTGTGTTTTGTGCAATTTCATGTTGTTTGGATATGTTGTCTTGTTGTTTAACGGGGAACAGCCTGAGTGCTGAGTGAATGTTGGTGGTCAATCTAGTTCTTACTAGATCTCTTTGGTGAGCCGCTTTTCATGTCCAGTTAGTGTAGTATATAAGTTTTTCCTTTCCTAATCCGATTAGATATTTGAGATACATTAATTATATTGTGATCACTGTAAATATAGCGTAGGTAAATGCCACTAGTATTTTTCATACTTCATATCATGTCGCATTGCGTCTAAATCTTAGATTAATGTTAACCTTTGCGGCAACGCACCTGAATTTAAAACCGTATCATTGTGATACTTAAGATCGTGCTACTCCATACGAATACGAATCAAATACGTATAAGCATATGAATACATATATGAACATGAACATTGGACAATCATGTGAAGTCATTTTAAAGTTCACAAGTATGTAATGTTGCGTTTGAAGTTTTATTTTGTATTTATTTATTTGCGTACTTAACGTTTTAATCTCCAATTTTATTTCAATATGTAGAGCTGCATCGCAACGTTGACTGGATAAGTATTCTTCCAATGTGTGTTGGAAACTGTTTCGTACAATGATTTGAGTGGAAATCGAACCTGGATTTATAATGAGAAAGGCTTATTAGATTGTAAGAAATACAAGACAATTTAATACATGCATGCTCTGTGATAATTTTATATTAATTTCATTAGTTGAATTTCATTTTGTATGATTCGGGGTTATTTTATGAATAAACTCATCCTACCCCATATTATTGCTTCTCATTCGAGTTAAACCTCCATTATTCCTGTCATATACTTAAAATGAAATGATACACTTCGACATTTAGACTTGCTCTTCGACAACCAACCCACTTCTCTGCCCAAACCTGAGTTAGTCGGATGTTTAATCAGGAATAGAGGCATCATCCTAGAGGGTTATTACCCCTGGGTACGGTACAGTAGGTTCGAAACGCATCATCGGAAGCCCTGAAGGCTGTATTCCGTAGTTTCACTATTTTTACACCAGGCAAATGCTAGGGCTGTTAATATGGTTACGGCTCTTCTTCCCCAGTCCTCCTCTTTGAACAATAATCACCATCACTTGCCTTTTCCTATCTGAGAGTTGCTGAAAACTTATACGATTATGTACATAAAAACCACATACAACCTACTTCTTAGTTTTTACTATTGTGTGTGTTCACTTGGCAGTAAATATAAGTGAATCCCTCCCGGTTGATATATGTGCCAGATCTCTTACGATCGAGACACATCATTCTGATATGTATGTAGTCGAAGTGACCTATAATTGCATGGAAATTACCCCCTGTATATTATAAAATATATCGGTTGCCAAGAATTGTATTCAAATTGACAGTTACCGGACTGTCCCTATGTCAATCTCAAGAAACAAGTCTCTTGAGAAGCGAAATCTTATTTTAAGATCTATCTCTCCGTACAAGTCAAATGAATTGCTGCGATTTAGCAGCGGGCGACCCACAGGGAGGCCGTCGGACTCACGGTAGTCGGACTAACCTTTCTTCCCGGAATCACCTCAGCATGATAATACACATTACATGTTTCATGGTACATAACCTATGATTGTGATTCACTCCTCTCATTTGAGGTTAAACAGTGCTCTCGTACGGGAAGTGTTTAAACATGACCGGTTGAACATCGGTTTTAGACAGTGTCTAAGAGATAAATAATGTCTCTGCAATGCGGCAGCCATGCTTAGGCATTGTTTAACCGTAGACATAGTCTAAACACCGTTTCGGCAATCGGCGCTTGGACTTTTCTTATTCCATCGTCGCCATAAGACCTATCTGTGTCGGTGGGACGTAAAGCCACTAGACAAAAAATCATATACACGAAAGTTGAATATTAGGAAAGGTATTGAAACATATGTGAAAAAAGTTAACGTGAATACCATCTCCATCTTGGAACTCTCATTCATTTCCTTTTGCCAACTTATGGATAGTAATTTCTCTAACCTAAAATCTTATAGTAAAATTTTCCTAACAGTATGCTTGGGCTAAAGAATTATGCATCCGTGTTGTTGGAGCACCTGCCAAGTAGACAGGTAGATAAAGAAAAATGTGATCTGTTTAATTAGCATATGTTGCTGTTGTTTTGGGCTTACTCAAAGGAATGCGTGAAACTACTTTTCGATCAAAACAAGAGATCCTGAGTTTAAAAGAAATCTTTCTTGGGTAGACAAAGGAATAATAACTTATTGCTATGTTTAATATAATTGGTATTGTGTAATTTCAGAGAAATAAAACATTTTATTTGACCTTTTAATCCCTGTCTTCAATAAGCGTGTCTCAGATAAAAGTAATTCTTTCTTTTATAATCTCTTTAAATACCCCTCTCAGCAGCAGTCTTCCTTTCCACATCCTTCAGCCCCAACTTAGGCACCCGTCCTCTCCTCCCTACCCCTCCCCTCCCGCCACTCCCGTCCATCCTCCAAACCCTTCCCCTCCCCTCCTCACCCTATCCGCTCCTTTGTTTATATTGCCTCTTCCTACAACAAGTCAGTGCTTGTTCCCTACCCACTCTTTTGTTACATGGCTTGCCTGCTTCCTCGAGCAAGTCCGTGCTCATTCTACATTAGACATTAAAGGCAAGTCTCGTAAATACTTTTTATCCTTTTTATTTTCTGTATGTTTATTGATTCGTAATTCTGGCTATCATTTCCAGATTTACTTCTTTTCCTGAGGTCCTAGGTGAGCTTTAAGACATCATATCATTACAAGAAGATCATAACCAAAAATATTGTTATTGTGTGTAATTTAATGCTATAATTATTCCTGCAACATTGTCTTAGTCTGTTATGCATATGTTTTAGTTATCACATAATCTGTTTAATTTTTAATTGGCTGAGGATGGCCACTAAGTGGCTGAAACTAGTCCCAAGACTGATGTAATATCATTCACTTGATATATTGTATTGAAAAGGTTTACCCTCCTGTCGATTTATTATTGTACCGGGTGGTACACCCCTACGCCGCACTTTTAAATCTTGCGCCAATAAAACTCTTCTACAGGAAAAACACTGAAATTAAAACTAGATCTCTTTAAACGTTTGCTCAGAAGATGTCGTTACCTTAATTTTGTGATTGTTAAGCCTCCAGGACTGTGTGTATTTCAACATGTTTTGGTTATTATTTATCAAGAAGTTTGGGCTTTCTACAACAGATGTCACTACAAAAACTATGATCATGCACCCTGGTGCGAAGTGAAGAAATTTTTTAAAAGAAATTTTGTATTCATAAGTTTTTCCTTTACTAAATTTCGTTCATTCATTTTTGCGTTGGCAATATTTTTCCTTTCTTTCCGCCTGTTTTGAATTCAGCCAATCCCTAATTTCTGTAATTAATTTTCAGCCTATCACAGGCTTCTTCTTCGATTTTGAGTGTAAACTTTGTATCCTCCAATAAAATTCTGTGGGTGCGTCTTGATCACTCATGAAAGATCTCGAACTTTTCCCGAGGGTTTATAAACTGCTGATTTTTACGACTCTTGGCCATTTGATCAACATCTATCTAAGGGTGTATATGTGAAGCAGGAGGCGGGTGGTGCCTCTTTCTTCGGACAGCAGGTCTTCAACAAGGTAATGGCCATTTAACATCTTTATTTCTTGCTAGCTCAGCAGTTTAACCGGCGGGAAAGGTCCGAAACCTTTACCATGTAACCCATCTTTCTAAACATGAAATTTTCTGCCGGCTTATGTAAAAACTTAAGTAAATCTGTAAATATAATTCGGGAATAGAGAGTGATTTACCCTCTCGAGCTCCCCTTCATTTTGGTTTGACGTGACTACGTTTTGGTAACTGATTTTCTTCTCTTCCTTAATGTCTTAAATAATTCTTATACAAGTCACCTCCATAGTTTGTGAATAACCCTTGTGTCATCGGTCTAGTGCCTTTTAGGTTTTAGAATGAGTTTTAGGAGTGCAAGTACACGCCTCCATTCATTCTGGTATTTTGGGCCATTTACTTAACCTGTTCTTTTCCGCTAAGGCCCAGTAGGTTGGGTACAAGATACCCCCGTGTCATTTTGTATGTTGAGCCTTGTGGGCAATTAATTGTAAAGTCTGGTATTGCCTTTAAGAGGCTTGGAAAACTGAGAGCATGGCAGCTCTTTTCAAGTGTTGTAAAGGTGCCTCTGGGAGGATTGAGATTGACATTTTGGGAGCATGTGCTCCAGGCATTAGGGGATTTCTGCCCTTGCTTTAAACATTGTGCGTCGGTAAGAGCTAAGAGCTCAAAGTTGTAAAACTAGGGGCGCGTAGCCCAAGAGTGTAAAAATCACTAATACTGGGATCTTTCTTGTCTCGTTTCTAGTTTTGTACCTGATATATTATTGCGTTCACGTAGTGAAAGATTGTTAAGTTTGAAATTCTAAAAAAGGAAAGAAAATATAACCTTGTTGCAGTTTTAAAATTAACTTTGATTTGGTAGTTAGACCCATTCACCCCGGTACCTTCTTTCAACTCTGCTGATGCACCAACCACGGTAACAATTATAATTGTACTTCAATACGGAACAAACATGAAATTTATACCTTATAACTGAAATAAACGTTCAATGCAGCCTCAGTCTAGTCTATGAAACAAAATATATTAAACATTTCATCGATGTACGGTAGTTTATTCTCAGGAGTGAGATAACGTACATTAGTGAACTTAACATGCAGGGAGTGATACTAATAATTCTGTCCTAAACTGGCAGTTTACCAAGATCACTACTTACCAACCTGAAGTGACGTGATTTACAAGAAGACGCTCTCAGTAGTAAAATGAAGTAAATTCTTCTATGGAGCTATCATCTTGTGCAAGAGTAAACAGAAAGCGAGCACACACACACAATACGTGGTTGAATACACGTTTACATAATAATAATAATAATAATAATAATAATAATAATAATAATAATAATAATAATAATAATAATAATAATAATAATAATAATAATAGTGAAAGGGTTTGGACAGAACCTGGTCGGCCGAGTTTTGAATCTTTTTGGATCCTGGGTTGGAACTTTCACCTAAAAGAAGTCACATAACGTCACAAAGGGTATTCGATTTAAAATATTCTCACTACGTTTTTTTCACAAATAGAGAGTTTAACAAATATAAGTTAAATGATAGCAAATAAGAGTACTGCAGTTGTTCCGTTCTGTTGGGTTAAGATTCTTTGTTGAATAATACACATATCAGAGGCCAGAATGATCGTTTAAAAGCTGATATGAAAGCAAATTACAAAACGGATTTTCGGCCCACGCATAACTTTGTCTATAAGCGTCATAGAGCAACCAAATGTTGTACCACACATAAGGGATCGGACTTGGTATTTCGACCCTGTAATGAAACACGAAATGATCTAAATCTCAGAAATAATAATAATAATAATAATAATAATAATAATAATAATAATAATAATAATAATAATAGGATAACATTTATACAGTCATTACATTACACTACACACAATAGCCTCTGTCAAAAAATACATGTACGTACGCACACTCAGAGTCACAGCTTATGCAATTTTAAGTTAATGTATAACACTCGCTTTTAAATACTACGTACTCGTAGGTTGTTGTAGTACCCTTGTCCCGGTTTTGTAAGGGATCGAGTATGAAGTGAGATGAATCTTCGTACCGATTTTTTATGACTGGATGCCCTTCCTGACGTCAACCTCATCAGAGGAGTTATTGGCATGAAATGAATAATGTGACATATAATAGTAGGAAGAGAGAAGGCGAAATCCAGTATCAGCACATAGCCTACTCCTGTCGAATAGCTTAAGGTCGCTATTCGACGAACGAATCACCATCAACAGTGTCATAACTCTCACTTCACATACACACTGCGGATACGTTTGGAATTTAACACAAGCTTTTCGCACGCAATTAGAAATTGTATACCACCCTCTCTCCTAGCCTGTGGTCCAACATTCTGATGATGAACATTTTTCGAATAACGGGACTCGAACCGGCTAACCTTGGCGTCAGACTATATAAACTTGATGCCTTGACAACCACAGCCACCAAGAGGGCTTCAACTACTACTTGTATAATAATAATAATAATAATAATAATAATAATAATAATAATAATAATAATAATAATAATAATAATAATAATAATAATAATAATAATTCTATCGCTATTCGCACACACTGGAGGGATTGCGGGTATGAACCGTGTCGCACATGTTGATTTTGCCCTTTTTACGGCCAGTTGCCCTTCCAAACACCAACCATGTGTGGAGGAATGTATTCACTGTGGCAATTTTTGTGGTGGTTGGTGATGGCGTGTTGTATTGATAGGAAGCGGAATCTATTTGGACAAATACGAACAACCGGGGCTCTCCAAATCGAATGCCAATGAGCTGACCATTCAGCGGCGGTTTTAGCTGTGTATGATCAATCATTCTAGTTCGAGGACTGGGTATTTTTGTTCGTCTTAATAAACATATTTTCATTAACTTGCAACACACCACACTAACAACCACCGCAAAAAAATGCTACGGTAAATACATTCCTCCACGTAGATTGCCGTCAGGAGGGGCATCCGGCTGTAAAACGGGGGGAAATTAGACATCGAGTATCGACCCAAGTTGGGGGAAAAGCCAGGAAGCGTGATCAAATTTAGCGATATCCTACAAGAGTACACAGTACCATCATGTCGTTATTATAGAGCCATTATTTGATGACTAGTCATCCTAACAAAAGTCATTCTTGAAGATTCTTTTTATTTTCAGTGGGTTTTTCTAATAATCTCCGCATAGCTACCGGCCAGTATCTCACCATCATTCAGTCAAGTTTTGACTGCGTCAGCTCTTAAATTTTCACAGAATTATTCGTTCGAAAACAGCAAATAAAATTAACAGCACTACCTACAAACTTAATGTTTAACGGAGTAACAAATATCCTCATTTATTATTAAATGTGCACATTAAAAAAAATTGGTTTTTGTTTCACAAGAAATTCAAAAATTAATATTGTATGTAAATGAGTGCACGCTGTCGTGATTACTAGGAGAACATAACTCACGCACAAGGCTCTAAATGTCACTGGCATAGCCCGCCTGATGGTCATGATCGTTACGGAGTAGAGTTTTTAATGGTTTGAGACGGTGGTTTGAAGTTCACGACCCGTTGGTGGAAAGAATTGTCACTGTCAGAATGTTGACGGTATGGTAGGAGAGTTGCTGGTATATAATTTCTAATCATTAGATTGCATGCCAAACGCTTGGATTCAGCGGACCAGTTGGTCGTGCGGTCAGGGGCACGCGGCTGTGAGCTTGCATCCGGGAGATTGTGGGTTCGGATACCACTGTCGGCAGCCCTGAAGAAGTTTTTCCGTGGTTTCCTATTTTAACACCCAGCAAATGCTGGGGCTGTACCCTAATTAAGGCCACGGCCACTTCCTTCCAACTCCTAGGCCTTTCCTATCCCACCGTCGCCATAAGATCTACCTGTGTCGGTGGGACGTAAAGCAACTAGCAAAAAAAGAAAGCATCAATTCAACTTCTCCGCATTGTTCATTTTAAGTTAGAACATTTATCACATTGTTAGAGATGGTGATTCGTCCGTCGGATGGAGATGTTGAGCGTTGAGCAGAATTCTTGGTGTTAAGTTGTTTGACAAGAATAGGCTATGTGCCGAAACTGGGTTTCACCCTCTCTCTACCTCATTGTAACCAATGTGCCACAACCAGACAAGCGATACGCTAAATAAATTAAACAAACAAATAAATAAATAAATAAATAAATAAATAAATAAATAAATAAATAAATAAATAAATAAATAAATAAATAAATAGTGAGGTATGAGCGATTTTAGTAATGCCATTCCTTACGCAGCCAGTCCCTGTTATGAACGGTGTGAATTTGTGGGGGTCAGTTGGTGCGTGCATTTCAGAGGGCTTGCCAGTCTAATATGTGATAGCAACTTCTAGCTTGGTCAGAGAAACAACGGGAAACTACCTCCCTCCTCATTTCTCTAGTAAGATTCTTCAGTGACTCCTGGGCCATCTATGACGGATAATGGCAGAGCTGTTGAGCTTCATACCAGCCTTAGGGCTGAGTACTCAACAGGTGATCCATAAATCTTTCTCGGACGTACCTTTAATATTTGCTTAAACTTACCACCGGTTTCACCAAGCTTCGTCCTAATATGCTTGACGCCTGTCAAAAATGACGATCCGTTTCTTTTTGACGCTTCGCCAAAACCTTTTACATTTCATCACTAGTTAGCTGGAATAGATGCTCCGTTTATTTTGACACGATCTCCCATTTCGAAACAATGTTATATCGCGATATGTGGAGTTTTATCGTTCGTTCTGTTTGCCATTTCTCGATTAATAATTGAAATATTATTGATCCGTGGTTGAAAATAGACTTGATTTTTAATTTAATGTTCTGTTATAAGAGTGGTCTCAAAAATGGAAGATAATAATAATATTTCGTCAAAGAAGAGAGGATCCAAATTCTCTGAAGACGAAAAGAGTTTGTTCGTGAGTCTTGTTGCCGAAAGGAGGGAGAGAATCGAAAACAAGAAAACCGATGGTATAACGTTGCGTGATAAAGAGAAAGGATGGATAGAACTCGCAGATTGTTTTAATTCACATGAATTTGTTTATAAAAGGTCAGTGAAACAATTGAAAATGTTTTGTAACAACTTCAAAAGAAGGGCTAAGCAAAAAAGATGCCAGGATAAGGTGAATATGATTAAAACTGAAGGTGGAGTTGCCTAATCACAATTGTTAGAAATAATCCGGGACCAAGTAGAGCCTCTTCCCAACAACTTGGATAGCGATTCTGCATACATAAGTCTAACCGCATCCAGTAGCAACACGATTGAACCATGCAATGTACTGGTGACGTTTGAAGAAGAACCAAGTACAGAGATCCTTCTCCCTACCAGTGAAGATACGGTCCCAAATGACCTTCCACCTACAACTAGCGGTAGCAAGATATTGTGGGCATCAAGAAACTGGCCTTCTTTTAAGAAGACAAAGAAATCAGAAGCATTGAAAGCTCGTGAAAAAGTTATTGAATTGTCAGAAGCAAGAAGGGATCTTTGCAAGCAAGAATAATTAGACATGCTGCAATTAAGGCATAACGAAGGACTAGCCTTAATAAACATGAAAAAAGAAACCAAAAAAAATTAAGCAAGAAAATGAAAAACTGAGAAGTGCAGTGCTAGAGGCAAAACTTTCCTTTTATTTGAAGAAACAATAGACTAAATTTAATGCTGCCCCAAAGTTCCTTTTGAAATGTAATGAAAACTTACATGTAACCACTTTTAATTAATATTTCACACTCCTACGAATTTATTAACATATAAACATTTAGTAACATAACCTATGACCTATTAGTAACAAACATACAGTCACATTAAATATTGTCTATTGTGTGCTATAGAAAACAATAAAGTGTGTGCTTGTTTATATAATATTAGTGATACAGAACTCGTGTGTTTTAAATTTATTCCACTTTTAAAGCAGTGTCTTAATGAAAATGGTTTTCAACGATTCTGTTCCAATTAACAACTGGAGGACAATCTTGATCAGCTAAGCCAGGTAGGCCTACATTAATTTTCTCGAAGACTGAATAATTACTGTTAAGTCGTATTTTTTCTTCTAGGTAGTGGTGGAGTGCTTCATTTTCCGGGGGTCATCTTCCTTTGTTTGCATAACAATATTATGTAGCACAGCGGTAGCCACTTTGTTGTTTTTAAACCCAGTGATAAGGCTGTAAATCTCCTTTTCCATTCTTCATATTGTCGTTCAACAGTGTTTCTTGTCCTAATATGGGCTCTGTTGTTGTGTTCCTCGCGTTGATTTCGTGGATTTAAGAATGGCGTAAGAAGAAAATGTGTAAGTCGATATCCATTATTCCTTAGGAGATGTCCGCCTTGGATTCTTCCCGTCTCAAATTTCATTCTTATTTCAGAATTATCAAAAATAAAACTGTCATGAACCGATCCAGGCCATCTAACAACAAAATTCCTTATTAGTAAATTAGCATCACAAATAGTCTGTACATTAATTGAGAAATAGGACTTTCTGTTGCGGAAAACTTCTACAGTATGTCAACCAAGAGACAGTATAGGTATATGTGTACAGTCGATGGCACCTGTTACTCCAGGGAAGTTGCTTATCACATAAGAATCGCAAATAACTGAACGAGCTTCATCACCTTCAGGAAAATTCACATACAGGGGTCTCAAGGAAACAATTGCTTCAGAAACGTTCCTAATATAGCGACAAATGTTTGATTTGGATACACTATTCACATCTGCTAGTCACAATTGAAAAGAACCAGTAGCATTAAAACGTAGAGTTAAAAGTAGTTGTTGTATGGGTGTTAGCGGACGGTTTCTATTAGTAGAATATTCCAGTCTATTTTCAAATTGCTCTAAAAGTTTCAGTACTACCCTCTTGGAAAGTCTGTACCTAGTTATAAATTGAAGTCATCCATTGAGAAGAAATGATTATTACGGTCAGGAATTGCACGTTTAGGCCCCATATTTTCCAATAATTCTATATACAGTAATTCAGCATCAAAGTTGTCTCCCACATTCATGATCTTCTAAATAACGTTCTGTGAAATGCTTTAACACATCCTGTAAAATGCCGAAACGCTTAAAACACTTTAAAAGAGACCTGTAATTTCCAACTACTACTGAACACTGTAGTGTTTACAACGCAGAGATACCATTTTAAATGAATCGTCATGTTTGAAGGTCGAAAATTGGCGCGTCAAAATTGATGGTGCGTTTGACGATCTTCAAAGTAAATGGATATTGAAGAAACGAAAAAATGGACGATAAACGAATCGTCAAAGTTAAACAGTCGTCAAATTCATAAACGAAGCTTGTTGAAACCGGCCATTAGACTTAAGTTATGGAGTACAAGATACCTCCTCATGCATCTCTTTACTACCAGCTACACGCATCTTTTCTATTCCTTAGATTTCCTCTCCAGAATTCATGTGATAAACTGGCTAAAAATTAAATCCTAACACCAAGAAGACATTAGTTTAGAGGTCCGGCTCCATGACTAAATGGTTAGCGTGCTGGCCTTTGGTCACAGGAGTCCTGGGTTCGATTCCCGGCAGGGTCGGGAATTTTAACCTTAATTGGTTAATTTCACTGGCACGGGGGCTGGGTGTATGTGTCGTCTTCATCATCATTTCACCCTCATAACGACGCGCAGGTCGCCTACGGGAGTCAAATCAAAATACCTGCATCTGGCGAGCCGAACATGTCCTCGAACACTCCCGGCACTAAAAGCCATACGCCATTTCATTTCATTAGTTTAGAGGAATGCAGTTTAGGCTAAGCAATTTCTACGGTACCATTTTATTGAATTAATGTTTCCAGGTCACCGCTTCAAGTATGCGCGAGAAGACATGTGCTATTGTGGTGCATGCATTGTGTCGTACAAGTGCCGTATGCCATTTTGTGCGATGGAGTTCATCTCGTGCTGCTCTTGGTCATTCAAATCAGCAACGGTTAATGCTGGTATTGGATGACGCAGGATTTGTTGTCCCATAATCTCCCATACATGCTCAATGGACTAAAGGTCTGGTGATCTCGCAGGCCAAGGCAATTGGCCAACACTCCGTAGAGCACGATGGGTAACAGCAGCGCTACGAAGACAAGCGTTATCCTGTTGAAAAACACTCCCTTGAATACTACGAACAAATGCCAGCACAACCGGTTCAGTCACCAGTCTGACGTACAAATCCACTGTCCATTTTCTTGGGATAATGACGAGAGTGCCCCTGCTGTCAAAGGAAATTGTTTCCTGACCATAACTCCTGGTTAAAGTCCAGTGTGTCGGCGTCGCAGAGAGCTTGTTTCCAAGTGCTTCTTCTTACCAACCTACGTCCATCAGTGGCACCAAGACTGAAACGGCTCTCATGTGAAAACAGAACAGATCTCCACTCCGTCCTCCAATGAGCTCTAGCTTGATACGACTGAAGTCGCAGATGGCAGTGATTCGGAGTTAGTGGCGTGAACGCTACAGGACGTCTGGTTCGGAACTGTCCCTCCAGTAGTCGACTTTTTACAGTTCGCTGTGTCACTCTGGTGCCAACTGAAGTTCTAATGGCTGCTGCAGATTCAGTACGAGCCACCACACCCATGCGGAGAATACGGTGGTCTTCCCTTTTCGTAGTGGTTCGTGTGCAATCGGATCCCCGTCTTCTTGAGACAGTGCCTTCCCGTGAACATTGTTTCCAACATCGATGCACTGTGGATACATCCTTGCTAAGTCTTCCTGCAATATCGCGGGAAGAACATCCACATTCTCGTACTCTATTGCACGGTCACGTTCAAATTCAGTAAGCTGTTGATACTGCCTTCTTCGTCTCCTTAAAAGCATATTTGACTCACACCTACCTCACAACGTCAACACCGGACGATGACTAACGCTCAGAAAATGTACAGTGCCTATTTAATCTAACACAACTCCTTCTTGGTGTTGGGATTTCATCTTCCGCCAGTGCAATTTTGTTGTACTCCCCATTTTCTTCCATTATTTGTTCTAATAGCTTAACAGGAAAATAAAGGTGAAATTTATTTTCAGTTTTACTTGTCACTCTCACATTTTAGTATTTTTATTGTTTTTGTAGAATATGACAGTAACGATTGGGTGTATTCTGCCTGGAGCAAACCTGAGAGGTGAACATTCTTTCCGAGCTTCTTCGTCTTTCAAATTCAAGTGAGCACTAGGATATGCCATAATATATAGGCCACAGTAGATTCGTTACTGGACATAACCCAAATTAACGACAAATATGGGCACCATCACTGTCAGACTTCACTATAACCTGTGATAATTTTGACCCTCACTACACTAGGCTGATGCCTACTGAGCCGAACTAGGGAAAAATCTTCTTGCCATGAGTGGGCGACTACCTTTTTCCTGAATCGAACGCTTAGTCCCGCGGCGTCTTTCTCCTTTCGAGCTCTACGAGTGGGTAACAATTTTTTCTTACACCGTTCTTATGGGTGACTATTTATCTAGAGCCGTGCTACAGTGCCTATCAACTTTCGGTCCTCCACAGCAATCAAGAAAATTCAATGTTCAAACAATATCTCAGGGAATAAGTTACATCAGCATTTTTTTACCGTGAATCCGACTGGGATTACCCTCTCTACCTTTCATTATATGCGAACATCGTTTGGAATATTTGGTCATGAAGACTCGGTTTCAAACTCAATTAATTACCATCATCAGATAAGATATTACCTTAAATTAATCTTATAATCTATAAATAATATAAAATCACTTAAATTCTAAATTATTAATATTTATTCAAAATTATATCATATTTTCAGATGAGCTAAATGTTTTCTAAATATTTTGTATGTACATTGGTATTTCATCCAAACAAAAAAAAATCTTGAAATCGTCCTTGAAGTCCATGATCATTAATCAAAATCTACCTCATTATTGCCTATGGTCTCATCCTACAAAATAACTCTTCTCCTAAAAATTTTCATGGATTAAGATTGTTTGATGAATTCATCCTGACTTATTATGAATTACAATCTATCTTCATATTCTCATTCTCTTATTGAAAAAAAATTATAATTGTATAGTTCTTTATATTGACATTTAGAAATTAATTAAATTAATGAATTAGCTTGAAATTGTGTAAATGACACAACAAGAGTAAAATAAAAGTGAAACTTTTATGAATAAAGTCAAATTCTCGTGAAATATAAGATTCTACTGTTAAACTCCAGCAGAATGTCGAGTTCTGACATACATCCTGTTTCAGTTATTGATATTTTACAAAGTCTCAAACTTAAGAATCCGAGAATATGTTTTTTTAACTTTTGGTAAGTAAGCTTAATTATCTGTCTGGGCTCTTCAACTACCTTTATCTTTCAGAAAACACACGCAGAATAAGAAATGTTTCATGATTGTAGCTCGTAATAGCTACCTACGTTAATATATATATATAAACACACACACATATATATATCATTATTCATGACTAGATGTGATCAAAATATTCCTATGAAACCTGTAAAATCTTCAAGATAGACTCAACACCTTTGCATTCAGGTTATAATATGTCGCACCGCTTAATAAATTCAATTATATGTTTGCAATAAGTCAAGGAATACCTTAGATGACAGTTCCTAAGCCATTAATAGTGATTAGCTAACATTACGATGACACTAATTTCATACCTGCCGACACTAATCTAGTGATTCAGCTTAAATCAACTTAAATATCAAATAGGATGTGGAAATTTTCTTTGAGGTTGCCATAATAGCCTGAGTTGTAGGTTAATTGAGATACATTTCCGATGACCATACTTCATTAACATCCTGTATACCCATCTTCAATTTGCCAATACGTCACATATAGATTATTCGAGGTTACGTCGCTTTAAGCATTAAATAAAACCTTAATTCTACACTACGTTACATACACTCTCATTAATTACTTATACGTGAGATTCTTTCCTCAAACGACCTTCCATTTATTATCATTCCCCAAACAAATATTCAAGGATATCTATTATTTATTATTCGCACTCCCTATCTCATATTTCCATCATATCCTTACATCACCGCATACATAAACTTCATTTGATCTATTCAATGTAACGCTCGATTTGAATAATTCCATATCCCAATGAAATTACAATATTATGGATCGACAACATCTATTTCTGACAATATGCACTTGATTTGTCAAAATATATATCAATATAACCCATATTTACTCACGTTTGGCAATAAGTTGGTATTAATGATGATCGTGGTAACCTACGATTCGATATGCATTACCGGTATTTACTTACTCCAAGTACATTTGAACAGCTTGATTATGGCATAACTCTTTGAAAATCGACTGACATGACGTTATTATTGTGCTTCATTGGCGAATGCGACATTTCCTACATATGGAAGTTCTTATCTGCTTTTGAAGATTACCAAACACCTTCATCTGAACAGCACTATCAATACGTTCGCGATGGAACTATCTTTATAAGTCATCTCTCGAAGATACATCGATCCATTCCTTACATCAACACAATCAACAAATTACTACATGATACTACACAAATATCTACTTTTGAAAAATACAGCTTTTAAACTTATCTTATTCTGCCTGTGTTTTGGGCTGGGACTGCTGTAATTTCGTCCTCTTATGTGGCGATCATCTCTGGTTTATATCTGCGGCATCTCCGAGTCTTGATCGCTGGACTTGTGTTGTCGGGCAAGGCCGGTTCGGTTCCCGTCTGTCGCCAATCCCATCTACATTTAGCAGGCCATCACAGCGTTTTCACGTACATGCATCTAAAACATAGACAAATATAACATTAATTCCACGGTCTCCATAGTTATAAAGCCTTCTTATATTCTTTAGGTTCTTATGAGGAGAATATGATGACGCAAATTCAACTACTGCAGTTTTAACGACACGAATGGTGGCTTAAATACTGTCAGGTTAATGTTTAAATGCTTCAAGATATTATTTTCATAGAAATCTACTTCAATAAACTTTCATCGATACTCAGTTCAACCCTGCTTTCCGTTCAGTCGTCTTCTTCATTTCATGCAGTGTAATTTGCCTATGACCCTATATCTTTACGAGAAATATAGCATTTGGACTTCGTATTTTTGTTAATTCTTCCGATAATGTTAGTATCTTCTCTCTAAAATCTGCTATTTCTTTATACAGTAACTTCTTGAAATCTTCTGTGTATATTCTTCCTTTTTACGATCTTCGAATGTTCCTACTGTTGTAGTGATGGGTAGTTCGCGAACGAACTAGTTCTTGGGAACTACTTCACTCCCACGAACTGTGAAGTGTTTACTCGTCTCTCGAGAACTACTTCGCGAACTGTAGAACTTCACGAGTGTGAAGGGAATGGGAAGGAACTTGTTCGCGGACGAACTACTTCAGCGGTTGCAGAGTGCTCTAGCGGGAAAGTTAAATATTTTGAAGTAGTTCGTGAAGTAGTTCATGAAGTAGTTCTTTCTTGGGAGCGAGAGTAAATGAACTAGTTCCCACAGGTGAACTGCTTCTTCCCATTACTATACTGTTGGTTTATAGTGAACTTTTCTTATATCACGGTTACCAGGATTCCGTTTGCCTGTATATTTTCCCTTATGTTAGCGGCCACATGGATTCCATTAGTCTGTATTTCATTACTTCGAACTTTCTGCCGCACGATTTACGGAACTTTACCGCTATTGTCGGCAAATGACGATTTCAATGTCGCGATTCTAAATGACCAGGGCAATGAAATGGTACACTACTAAGTTGGAAGTCCCATACATAACGAGCAATAACGCGAACAATAGCAATGATACATTTCGTGGTAATGTAATGAGGTGTCTTGCATAAAAACTGAATAACTGATGGTTTGTTAAAGAATCACATCACTGTTATAATCTCCTTTGGATATATAGCCTATTTCAAATTTAAAAGGGCAAAACCAAGATTTACTTACCAAATGTGTCCCGTGACCATGTGCTTCACCACATGTGGTAGCTAGATTCTGTATATCTCGATTTATTGACAGGGAATCTAAACCTGAGGTGAATGATCCACTCAGAAGCTCTCTAGATAAGGGTGACGGAGTAATAATAAGAATAAAACCCACGTTGTTTCAATGAACTTAGCACGCCTTTACTGCCTGAGCTATCCATTGTCCTATAACAATTTAAAGTGAATGCAAATATTAGGAAATCTCCGCTAATGAAAGCGCAAGTTGACGTTATACTTCATCTCTGAGGCGTGGATTCAAGAGAATATTTATTATTCTAATTTGCCAGATGGTTTCAACTTATATTACTCAGCTTTTGAAATGGGATTTATAACACCAAGTATGCTCGAAGAGGTGCGACTTGTTTTCTTAAATTAAATTACAGGCATTTCCTCTTAGTAAATCAGTCGTGAGTTCTGTATAATGCCCCGCTCCGACTGCTAAATAATATGGTGGACAAGGTTGTAAATAACTAGAGCTCCTGGAAGCTGCGAAGTGCAACCAACAGCGGGTGAGCGACCGACTGCCCTAACATGTACAAGTCGTTGGAACTGAAATATCAAGAGAGTCCTCTTTCACTGAATAATTCAAGCATTTATTTACAAACATGTATGCTAAAAATATGTAACTTTGTCTGACTTGACCTAACATATATATGGTTAATTTTAATCAAAGATCCTTTCTAAACATATAAATATTTCATATTTATAGCCATCTATCCCTACAACTCTATTACATGTCTTACAGAAAAACTAGCACGATCCAGAGATACGTTTCTGTGATAGTTATATCTTCAGTTACCGTAATTGACCTATAAATCAAAGTTTTTAAAAACATTTATATGGGGAACAACGGAATCAACTTGTTTGTGTGCGTAATAGGATAGTGACAAAATTATAAAGGAAATTAGATACATCTTTTCAGTTGATGTATCTAAGGATGAGTTCAATCTAAACGCAATCACATGACCTAGGCGAAGATGTAGGTGATACTGGTAAACTATACTGACTCTCCTAATTCATTAAATCTCTTGCCTTTCTTTATATCAAGCAATGCTCAAATTGAAGGACAAATACATCATGAAAATTGTGGGGCCACCGGGCAGGCTTGTCGCAGGTCTTTCGTAGTTGACGCCCATCGATGACCCAGGCATACATATGCTTGATGATGATGATGATGATGATGAGGTTGGGAAGGACGAAATCCGGTGTCGGTACGTAGCCAACTCTTGTCGAAGAAAACGAAGGATTCTGTTCAACACTTAACGCTTACCGACGGACGAATCACATTCAACAGCATTATATGCACTTACTCCATATAAACACTGAGGACAGGTTTGGAATTGAGTCCATGCTTTTGGCACACAAACTATTGATTTGAAATTGTACACCACCACCCCTCCTATCCTACCTGCCAACATTCTGAATGAGAAATAGTTTTCCACCAGTGGGGCACTCTAACCGGCTAACCAAGGTGTCCTATCAGAAAGACTTGACGCCTTAGCGATCATGTCTACCAGGTGGGCTGATGTGGTGGTGCTGATTGTTGTTTTAACGGAGAGGTGGACGTAATCACTGCTGGTCCAGGAAGTGGCGAGCGTGATTATTTTAGTGGCTTAGGTTCTGGATTTCCAACTCAAATACTGAGGTTCGAATCTTTTCTTTTTTTTGCTATTTGCTTTACGTCGCACCGACACGGATATGTCTTATGGCGACGTTGGGATAGGAAAGGCCTAGGAATGGGAAGGAAGCGGCCGTGGCCTTAATTAAGGTACAGCTCTAGCATTTGCCTGGTGTGAAAATGGAAAACACGGAAAACCATCTTCAGGGCTGCCGACAGTGGGGTTCGAACCCGCTATCTCCCGATTACTGGGTTCGAATCTTGGTCGACCCAGTGTCGAGATTTTTAAAACGTCACGTGGCGTCAGGGAGGGCATCCTGTCTTAAATCCCTGGCCAAAACCAAAGTGAGCCTGGTTAGCGGCAGTGACCCCTGAAATAACAGGGATAAGCTGATGAAAGTTACTGTGTCCGATTCGCTTCAGAGGGTCCCGGTTTCGATTCCTGTTTGGGTCGGGGATTTTAAGTTTGTCTTGTTAATTCTCTTAGCTCAGGGTCTGAACATTTGTGTTCATCTTAATAAGCATCTTCATTTAAGCACAACATATCACACTACAAACTATCACAGAAACACAATAGTGAATGCATCTCTCAACAATGTGTTGGCGTCAGGAAAGGCATCCACCCGCAAAACTGAGCCAAATCCATACTAGTGCCGACCACAGGTATCTGGAAAAAGGCCAGGAAGAAGATTACTCGTCTAGGAAAAGGTTAAAATGAGACAAACCCTAGACCCTAGAGAATAGAAACTTTTTTGGTTGCTATTTTGCTTTACGTCGCACCGACACGGATAGGTCTTGTGGCGACGATGGGACAGGAAAGATCTAGGAATGGGAAGGAAGCATCAGTGGCCTTAATTAAGGTACAGCCCCAGGATTTGCCTGCTGTGAAATTGGGAAACCACCGAAAACCATCTTCAGGCCTGCCGACAGTGGGGTTCGAACCCACTATCTCCCGGATACGAGCTCACAGCTGCGTCCGGTAATAGAATCTTTTGAAATGTGGTGTTACAGAAAAATGCTGAAAGTGAGATGGATAGATCGAATCACAAATGAAGATATAACTTGATCGAATCGGTGAGATGAGAACATTTTGGAGAAATTTGGCCAGAAGAATAGGTAGAATGATTGAATACATCTTAAAACACCCCTGTTAGATTAGGTGGTAAGAACGGCAGGGATAAACAAAGGTAAGAATATACCTAGAAGATTAGAGTAGATGCAGGATGTAGTAGTTATGTAGAAACGAAAATGTTAACACAGGATAGGGTGGCATGGAGGGTTGCATCGAACCAGTCTACGGAGTGATAATCCAAACATCAACAACTACAATAGTAACAACGACAAGACACCCTCTAATACAATGATGCAGAAAACTTGCCCTTTATTCCTTAAACATGTTCTGGTCTTACGTTTTGAAGAATAACGTTTTTGCAGCCTTACTGGCTTTCGAGTCTCGCGGGAGCCATTTGTTATAGCGACCAAAACATAAACTCAAAAATTCATGATTGGAACAGTCCACTTGGGCCACAGAAAAAGCTTTGGTGGGCCGAACATGGCCCCTGGATCGCAGTTTGGGTGACCCTGCTTCCTTAAAGCATTTCAGTGGTAGAGTGTCGGCCTCCTAATCCTGAGGTCGCAGACTGAAACGCGGCAGAAGTAATAGGATGTTTAAAAGGGAAGAAAGTCAATGTCGTATAGTGTCGGCATGCGAAAGGTCAATGCTGTTTAACGATAAAATTAAGTAAGAACTCAACCATTGACGCGCTGACAGACCAGGCGGTGTCAAATCAAAATGCCTGCAGATGGTAGCTGAGGCCATGTGATTCTTCTTATTATTAGCAAATACATCGTGTAAATATTCTATGAATTGGACCATTTTTACAGTGCAAACCAAATGTATAAGCACAAATTGATTGGAAATACTTGATAAGAAACATGCAGGTTTTTCACTAAGATTTTTAGAAATATGAACATTTTCATAAAACTTAATTTATTTCAGAAACGTTTCAATGACCATTTGGAGTCATTAGTTTTAGATCACTAAACGATTTGGCTGTATTCGATTTACAAATATATGCAAATAATATTTGAAGTATGGACTGTATGGGAGGGCGTGGCACACTGACAGTAGCCATCTTTCACACTTTTGTGTTCCAACGTTCACTCCTTGAATTTAGTACACATGTAGCTATTCCATTTGAAAGGAATCTGCAGTTGTTATGTTAGTTATGAAACTTAATTTACTAAAATCAGTATTCCCGTAAGTTTCTTCTGAATTCAATTTCAACTTTCTTAACCTAAATATTAACCAATCGCAGTGGTACTTTGGAAAAAAGTAGTCATGGGATATCTGCATTCCTCTATGCATTGATATTGTGGGAAATATAGTTTATTTATTTTATTATGACATTTATGTACAGATAATTAAGGAAAATTTCCGTTTGAAATTTGGAGAAAAAAAAGGAAGAAACTGGAGCTGAGAAGAGGTATGCTTGCTACGGCTTTTACATTGCCGTATTTACACTGACACATAAAGAAAACCGATAAAAGATTATATTTCTCCCTCCATTTGATATCAAATGTTAGGATGCCTGATATACGCGATGGAGAAAATTACACCAATATATACGGTAAATTAACTCCAATTGAACACTTGAGCTATTTGAAAGTGTAAGAATAAACTATTGATTTGAATTTTCCTGAGATAAAGTCCTTCGGTATAATGTATGTCAACTTAATTTCAGTACAGAATAACATTGATGATACTATCAATGTTTGGTTTATAATGTCAAGCATCTTTCTAAGGAATAGTAAAAGATACATTCTGTCCCTTGAAGGAAATATTGAAGAAAAATATGGCGAAAGCTTCTTAAATGCAACGAAAATATATGAATCAGAAAGAATTAATTGAGTAAATGTATAGCCTTGAAGATCATGAAATGAAATCCATTGTGTGAAATCGTGAGGCTTTATTGCTTTTGCCGAATATCATTTTCTAACGTAGCGAAGAATTCATCCTCTTCTCCGAAGACTAGCAATACACTAAAATATGTTATTAACTATACTTCGGAGTACTACATGTCACAGACTAGATAATAATAATAATAATAATAATAATAATAATAATAATAATAATAATAATAATAATAATAATAATAATAATAATAATAATTGTTAACAAATATATTGGGATAGCGAGATATCCTGGTAAGAATACCCACGTACAGCAGTATAGCAACTAAATTAAATTAAAATACATAACAGAATAAAAACATTGGCCTATTACAACAAATGTTATCAAAACAAAGAATTTGACGATATCTAAAAAAAAAAAAGAAACACGCCACAACAAGAAACAAAAATAAATGATAAATAAAAATTACCACCTTTATGGTGTAGAGGTTAGTGCGATTAGCTTCCAGCCCCATAGGGCTGGAATCGATTCCCGACTATGCCACGGAATTTGAAAAGTAGCGCGAGGTCTGGAACCGGGTCCACTCAGCCTCGGGAGGTCAACTGAGAAGAAAAGGGTTTGGAGCGGAAAAAATAAGGGGAGTGGAAGAAGAAGTAGAAGAAGTGTCGGATTGATACGGAGAAAAATTGTCGGAAAAGTAAGCCATAATGAGAAAACAAGCAAAGGGCCAAAGAGTGTAGAAAAGAAGAGACGGGAATCGAACATGAGTTAGTCTGCTACCATACTATGTAGTGAGGGAGGACCTCTGCTATCATACTATAATATAGCGCTACCATAACAGTCGGGGTGGTAGCGTGTTTAGACAAAAGTACAAGTAACGATAAATAATCAGAAGTACGCAGAGGAATATGCAAACATATATGGCGATACAGTAGAGAGCTCAGCGTACTAGAATAATAATAATAATAATAATAATAATAATAATAATAATAATAATAATAATAATAATAATAATAATAAATGATGATGAGGAGTAGTATAAATCAAGGAAAATCGCGCAGTAAGGAAGAAGCTAGGCCAATAACAATGCGAAATAGAATATATATTTAACAACCATAATTTAACAACAAGTTAAATAATTGCAAGTAGAAGAAAAATCCAAAAGGTGTGCCATATTTACAAATAATTATCCAATGGTACATAAAAGGAAAGCCTGTTGAACAACTTGGAAGTGTACAATATACATCGAAACTGAACCCTGAAAGAGAAAAAGCATGAAAGGGAGGGGGAAAGGAAGTAGGATGAGTATTAGGACGGGGAAAGGATTTCTTCACCGGGTATTGCTGAAGTTTAGTAAAAGCATAGATCTAGGATGACATCTGAAAATATTTTACAATCGTCCGTAGCGCAGTGCGTGAATAGAAGCAGTCTAAGTTATGAGTTTTTAAAGGGAAGCATAACCACTCGACAGAAGAAAGTATTACAGCAGGCAATAGCCCGAATGAAAGTTTTGAGTCCAAATGCAGATAAATATTATAAGTCTTGCTCACCGAGTCGCTGTAGATAGAGTCCAGATGAAATTGACATGATTATAATAAACACTGTATTAGTGTGTAGTCCACCATTCCGCCACGAAGCCCGACTCAACGGTGGAAAGGCGGAGAGAGCAATATATAGTAGAAAGGAAGATTCCAGAAAAAGAACGCAAGCTACAAGCCAGTGAGTTCTAGAAACATAATGTCACGTGGTTACACAGCGGACAGGCACAGCGAAGTGCAGCGAAGATTACGGAATCAGTCAAGTAGACGACAGGTGAGCGAGGTGCATGGTGCGGCGAGAAGGAAGTAGAAGCGAGCAGCAGTAAACAAGGTAGGAATATGTAGAGTAGATTCGGCGATCGTAATATAATATAATACATCTTGGGTGAAAAAAGCTTTTCAAGAGATAAGCCAACTGGCTACCGCACTTGAGGACTTTGATATGGATTCTAATCTGAAACCGTCAACATATATTAAGTTCAGCATTCTGAGGGTGGATACTTAGTACTGTACCATTTTGTCCAGTCATTAACAAATGATATTTAACGTAGAAATAATATTGCGCAACATGACGCCAACTGGAAGGGGGTGATGCCACATAGAACGCGGGAACCAAGAAGGTGATTTCCCTAGGCGATGCATGAGTGAGACAGAATATGTGGAAGGGAGAAAAAGAGATAAGAGTTTGCTTGGGGGAGAAGCATGCCATCCTAACAAAAATTCTTAGCGGGAGTAGTCAGGTGCACCACATCACGGAAATTGAGCGATATCTCCTCTATCGGAAGGTTTTCCAGGATGATAAAAGGATGGAATTTATCTCCAGAATTTTACGAAGCCAACGATACGTCTAATGCTATTAACAAATAATTAGATTAATAGCCAAGTAGTAAGCCGACTACCGTGAGAAAATATTTTGAGGCCGCATACCAAACTTAAGTTGTTTCCCAGGGCTTCCCAGGGCGTCGCGTGAGTTCCTGTCTCCTATAAGAGCTGAGAGATGTGGTAGGAGGGCATTCATTCGACGATAAGACCGCTGTCCGTGCGTGTCGTGTGTCTGCTCGTATTTACACCAGAAACCTTTGTCTAAGACAAAGATTGCGAATAATAATTGCAGTTGCGATAACTTTGATTCAGTAGACTGGAGATTTGTAAACTTCCCGGTAGCAATTCAAGTGTATGACAATATTTAGACGCTTTGTAGTGAGATCGCGAGTGCCTAATAATTGACGCTAAAGAATGCTGTGTATAGACTTCATTATGAAGCGGTGAGGGTAAAGTGGCGAAGTGCAAGGGATGTACCAATAATAATATGCTAGTGCCATTGGTATTATTCCTGTTAGACTTAGAAGACTAGGTCAGATGAGCAGGAAATAGTAAATTGCCACGAATGACTCAGTGTTGGTTTCAGTTTTGAGGTTACAGATAGCCAGTACTTATTCCCATGTCAAAAGGGAATAAAATATATCGGGAGATGGTGTGCTGTGAATAAAGTAGATATTTCATTCTAGTGAAGACTGGTGCTGTGTGCAAGAGACGGGTGTTACGAACTTCCGTCCACAACCCCAAGAAGATGACCAACGGGCCATCATACAGAAGAAGACATCATGAACGAGCTACACATGAAGACTGGACCTAAAGGATCGATCCAGGACTATACCACCACCATGATAACTTAAGCATCCGCAGTCAACCCGGAAGGAGAGGAAGAGGTCTCCAAGATGACAGATAAGTGAACCATGCTTAAGATATGTTAAGATCGGGGGTTGTTGCGCAGAAATACAGTAGTTAAATTTCTAAATATTGGTAGATGACGTGATTACAGCCTACCAGGCCATTCATTAAGATGATTTTAAAACATTAATGTAGAACGCATGTATATATTTTTAGGCTGCAACAAGGATAGAAACTAGGTTACATAATAGGGAGTAGCGTGCCTTATATTATGATAGCTTGTTTGCGTACATTAGATTGGTACGTTCCTTAATATCTTGTATAAGATTTTCTTGTAAATGCGGGTTACTCAGAGTAGTTTATCGTTTCTCTCTGTCGGGCAGGATAAAGGGATCTGCGCAACGTAAGTATCGTTAAAAGAAAGTTTCGATAATTTAAGACGGAGTCCGGGTAGGAATAATATGTTAGTTAAATTTATGTCGGGACCTGTATGTGATTATTGCATGGTTTCCAGTGGTTTGGGTGAGGCGGCGTATTGAACTGTAGTAACTTCGTAACGGTAAGATTATTTGAATTTCCGACAGAGTTTTTCACTATGAAATTGACTTGCACCTCGGACTCAAAGAAGAGATGTTGCGCTGTATGAAAGATGCTCCCTAGCTTTCATAATGAATTGGTACGTCAGAGTACCCGGATTTAATGAGATAGGCCCTAGATGCGGCCAGGCGTTTGAGCCTTTTTGTATTTGTGAAAGTAAATGATCCCTTGTGTTAGGAATGGCCGTGTGAGCCGATATGCCCGCTTGTAAGAGCGAAAGAATGAGAGTCCTGGTTCCGTCAAGTTCGCATCAGCTGACAGGAACTAGGTCATGGAGGCATGTTTGTTTACTGTTTTTTTTTTTTTTTTGCTGCTAGTCAGGGAGAGATCCTCACCCCACTGCGCAGGTCAAAGACACAACCTACACCCTTTAAAGGGGCGTTTTCGTCTCGTATGTCGGCATGCGAATTGTTATTTTCTTTGGGTCTGTTTCTCATGTGTTTTTTATTCCAGATGATTAATTTGATGTATATTGTTGGCATCCGTGTGTAGGTTTGTTTGTGTGGTAAGGCATTCCCCTTCAGGTAGAGAGGTACTTGACAGCGACGTTTCTTTGATTTGTCTTTTTCTTTCTCTTTCCGGTTACATGTTAATATTGTCATGAATTATATATAGGACATCGCGACGATAAGGAGTTAATAGTGTTAGGCTATCCTGTAAATACAATGATTACTTATAGACATGAGTTCGCATCCGTATGCATACCTCTATGCATGATAGGGACAGATACGGTTGCAGTGGTAGATCTATTCTAGTTGTAGTTATAACAGACGAACTTACTGTTCGTGTGTGTACTCCCCAAATGTGTGAGGGGACCCCTTGTGATCGCTTTATTTCTGCGAGACAGCTCCGATCTTGGCATCATGTGTTTACCTTTATAGGCCCGATGGTATTCCTAAAGGAGGAATACAAGTTTGGTTCACGGATCTACTCATCAGCACAGCATCATCACTGAATGTAATTTTACAAGTTATGAATATGCGCCTTTATATTGTACATAAGAAAGAGTGGTAACAAAAATTCTTGTTTATGTGATTAATCAACATGCTTTGTCCAGTAAAATATGAATCATAACTGAGTTCCTCATTTCGTAGTTGGTAGAAATAGAGTAAATTTTCCTAACCCCCATACTCTCGTCACAAGAACCCAGTAAATGACCGCCTGCCGACTGCAGTTAGGCTGGTACATATATCTAGTAACAGGTAAGAAGGTACGTTCGATTATGCATTGTTGTTTATGCCCTGTAGGGTATAGTATTATCATGTTCATGCATGGCAATGTACCATCGTTCAGAACAGAGCGGACGGTGATATATGAGATATTTGACCGTTTTCTATACAAATAAATTTAAAGCGTTCTAAAGGACTCGTGCTCTCAGCAACGTTCGTAAAAATGAATCAGATGACGTGTCTTGATAAGGAATTGCTCCATGTACTGCTCGGGTACTTTTTGAAAGTTTACTTTTAGTATTTGTAGACTATTACCTGTTAATTGTGTATCAAGTTTTGTTGGTTGTGACGTTGATTGATATTTTACGAGCTATTTTGTAGCTTTTATGTTATTGCTGTGTGTTAAAACTTAAATTTTAATATTATAATAATTTGTTTCCCGTGGAACTATGTCCTTGTTGCTGTCCATAGAAGTCGATCAATTCAAACAAATAATAAAGATAAGTAATACATGTATGTATTTACGCACCGCTCTACAGATATGATGTACACAACTCCCACTCTCATTGGGGCTGTCACCAATCAGCCTAGCCAATCAGAAAACTGAGGATTCAGTACTAATCTAGCTCATTTTGTGTATTTTCTGTTTCACCTCTTCTAACCCTCTGGACGACGGAGGCTGAACTTGGCCTTCTACGGCATCTAGAGTGTCACAATTCATTTTGCTATCCAGAAAAGTATGGATTCGACACTAATACAGGTCGTTTTCTATGATGTTCTCATGTCACACCCTCTCAACCTCCAAACGTAGAGGTGCCTTGGGTGTCTTACTCCCACATTATTTTTTCCAGTATATGTACTGCACCCATATTACCTGGCTACTCAGCCGGAGAACGAGAGTCTCAGTCGTGGACCATTCGTTTTCTGGCTTTGCAAAAATTTTAAGGGCAGGAATAGAAATAAGGACTAGCGACAATAAATCAACACTAAATAATATTAGGTTTTAACATTTATTATAACTAAGCACTCTTAACAACAAATTTTAAATTGAACAAAATCTTGGAATTTAATTTATCTTCTCTGCCGATATTTTCGGTACAACGTAAGTATTCTTCAAATAATTCTGGTGACATAGTTTCTGGAAATACACAGACGAATATTAGTCTACATCTGATATAATAAAATAATGAATGTAATTTTATGAGAAGACCTTTCTCTAATTTTAACAGGATTATTTACAAATTAAAATTTTAATAAATAATTTCCTGATTCATTTATTGTCAGCTATTAAATTATCCCTTCCTGCTTAATGTTTTAAATTAACGTTACTTCCAGTAGACTGAAATGAGAGAAATTTAAAATAAAATTTTCCTGTCAAAATTCCATTCAACATGACTTCCTCAGATTTAAATTTATAAATGAAAAATTCTCCATAATTATTATCTCAAAATTTCCCATAATAATTACATAAATTAACGCAATATATTTCTCCAATATTACACTCATTGAGAATTTTCAGCTTTGTAGGTTTTACAATAAATCGTTCGTGACTCCTGTCCACGAACATGACCCTTGCTTATTCATTTTTTTGTAAGACATTAAACCCTTCTCTATCTAATTTCGGAACAAAATCCACTAAAGATTCACTCCTCAACAAATGGGATCAACACAAATAACGATATTTTAACCAAAACACACGCAACGAACAAGTGATCCAGTCAAATTGTAATCATAAGAAATATCACAATCCATAGAAATAATGACTAATCACACATACAACATTCACACTAGGGTACACGGTAACAGTTTATAATATTTACGGCGATTTCTGGTCCTTGATTATTATATTTTAATTTTAATCTAAGTCATAGAAAATTTCTGATGACGGTATCGGGTAAAGAAATACCATTACAACAACTAGGAATGTGATAATGTCAGGATTATCACTTAAATAAAGAAACTAGGTTCAACAACGATGTTCGTGAGAATATCAGTGATAAATATCATCGGAAAGTTATCGTTACAGAAACGCACATAACTCAGGTCAAATATAAACGTACACGTTTATGGTTCATGAGTCACGACATTATTATTATTATTATTATTATTACTCTCCATGGCTATCAACTAACACGTGCTCCACTCGAGGAAATTATGTTCAACAACATATTCTCTTCACATGAGACTCAATAAATGGATTCACAAGTCAAACACATAATAACTGATCCATTCCCAAGTCCATAAATACAATAAATAATCCGTCAAGAGTCGGCCGTCTTCCAGGCTCACATTTATCCTAATAGAGCACATATTAATATTAATATTTCACACAAGAATAAACAATATTTACACTCATGACCCTTATTTCTTTATTTAACCCGTGATGAAGTTATTATTATTATTATTATTATTATTATTATTATTATTATTATTATTATTATTATTATTATTATTAAAAGTGCGAGATCACAAATCCGCGTAAGCTAAGGTTCGATAAAGTTACCAGATGACACTAATAAGCTTGAAATCCACATAAAGACCGTAATAACGTCTAGAGAAAATTCGACGTAATAAAACGTACCGATAATCTGTCCCACATGACTTCAAAATATTTGCTATCGGAGAGGTCAATTATTTTTAAATCACAGCCAGAATAAATATCGAAGACACTCACACATCACTAACTATCTAATATTAACCAATAATCATTCATACTCAATAACTAACTACCTTACACCATGGAAAGAAGAAGTGAAATGACAAACTACTGCAAGACTAGAAGAAAATTATGCCAAATGAATAAGGAAGCGTTATGTCTACATTGTGTTTACAAAGATGAATAGATAGATATTATAACATTGTACTTAAATGATTGATGAAACTGGATTTCGGCCGATGACCCTGGACATGTGGTAGGTCATCCACCACCAGTCGTCATCTCCTCCATGTCGGAAATTGCCTTACATTTTAGAACACCATTGTAGCTGCGATGATGAACATGGAGTAGTAGTAGGCTTCCTCTTCCTGATGTAGTGGCATCTTGAATTGTCTCGATCCGCACGTAGAATTCCTCTTCTCTCTTCCCAAGTAGTAGAAGCTGAAACTGACAAATAAGTTTTAAGATGTGCCCAGTACACACACACGATGAATGATATTGCTGAATAATACTTAACTTCTTCCGCAAATCTGCTAAACTCGTAGATCTAGGATGTGTAATGAGTCTGTTCTGCCAAGTGATCGAACCCAAGAGTGTCTGCGACGTGAATGTCAGCGTAGAATTCCCAAGACAGTCATCCAAAAAGACTCAAATAAAAAACAGGCAGTTCCTTCTGGAAACACCGATATATAATTATCTTAAGATGAGGGTGTGTCGCCGCAATCGTCTGTGATTGGTCAATAACTTGCACCGGATAGGCTGTTACATTTTATTAAAATACTGTCAGGTGTAGAGTGACCTTGCTCGTATCGATCGGACGGCCTTGGTTTCTGCCAGTAGGTCACGTGGTAGCAGCTGGTAGCCTGACACACAAAAAATCCACAGCTCACCCCTCGCTTGGAAAATCCGGTTTCGAGCGAGCTCTTCTCTCTGAAACACGGAGTTGGGAAAAATTTCCGCCCTTGCTAATGAAATGATATTCTTACACCCGTAGATATTACAAATATTCCCTATATGCCAAATTTGAAAGGGATAGTACCAAGTTTAGTTGAGAGCGATGCTGGAACATACACACATAGTCTACGTACGGTACATTACCTCAGTCATTTTAGACATTTTTTTTCCACCCCTTCTCACCCCTCATGCCGGTGGTGTGGAACTTGGGCTTAAATGTCATCCAAGGTGTCATTATTAATCTTAGCGTCCAAGAAAAATATGAATTCAGCTCTAATAGAGTTTTCGACTATGCTTACATGTCACTCCCTCCCCACTCCATCCCTAGGAATGCTAGGTGTGCCTTAGTCTCACAAGATTTCTCTTCAGATATGTCATATGTGTACCAAGTTTGGTCGAAATTGCAGGTGCGCCTAGTCACCGATATCTTTACGTAATATTGCTCCTTAACTGTGTCAACCCGCTAAGTCCAGAATGTATTGCGGGCTAGTGTACGCTTTCGCCTGCTGTTATAGGAGTGGAATTTAGTGATCTGATTTTAGGATTACTAAAAGTTGACTGAACTTAGAAACCTATCAATACCTGATAATTCATTGACAGGTAATTCCGGAGAGAATAAATCAATAAGGAAGCAAGTTGATCCACTAGAACGGACAGACGGACTGGACAAATCTGTTTTAGTAAACTTTATAATATATATTAGTTTGATAAGGCACGTTATTTTATCGTGACGACATGACAGGCAATGTGAAAATGGTTTTCTTCAACAGAAAGATATGTGGGAACCATATATCAAATAATAGTTAACTTTTAAGGAACTAGAATCATACTCTTTTATTTCAATATGGGAGCAATATATTCCAATAACAGTTTATTCATCATATTGTATGCGCTTGTCCCACAATAGAGCAGAGTCCGCTATTTTGCAAGCCAATCTCCACTTGGTTCTATCTAGGGCATCATTTGAAACAAGTTGAACATAGCGCATATCTTCTTGAAGGCGATCAAGGCAGCGTTTCTTGGCCGATCACGTGGCCTATTTCAGGATGGTGTGGTGCGAAGTGCTGTCTGTTCAATAGATGAACCTTCTCTATGCATTACGTGGCCATACCACGGAAGTAGGGTCTAACGCATCTTGTCTGCGATCGGGGCAACTCCCATGACTGCGGATTTGTGGGTTGGTGACATGATCTAGCCGGGTCAGTTTAAGTGAATAGCGAAGCATGTGCATCTCCATGACATGAAGTGCTTGCTCGGGCTTGACTCTTGCTGGCCGCATTCAGAGTCATACAGAGCGACTCGGCGAACAACAGTCCTGTAAATCTTGGACTTCAGGTTGATTGGTATGCGACGATCGCTGAGAACACCAGTAGTTTGCCGACACTTACTCGTGCACGGGCGTCTGAAATAGTGTCACACTCAACGTTGACTAAAGAACCGAGGTACTTGAACTGTTCTACTTCATTGAGATCTTGGCCATCTACCTGAATGGTTCCATTTGTCTGCGGACCGCATGACATGTACTCTGTTTTCTTGGTGTTGAGTCGAAGTCCATGTGCTCTTAGTTCTTCGTTCCACTTCTTCACCTGCTATTGAATCTGTTGACGCTTCTCAGCTGCCAGTAGGACATCGTAAGCATACACGTGTGACCATGGGGATGATGACTTCATATCGGGGATGACTGTGTCCACACACAAAATGAAGAGTAGGGGTGACCAACCCGAATGCGGAATGGCGGTGAAATCCCAGCAGGACATCGGACGGCGCTGACAGAGATTTGATAGAGCAAATTTGTGCAACGGACATGCTCACCAGAGACGCTGTGTGATCTGAGTGCATGTCAAATCAGTTCGTGAGGAACGCGGTTAAAGGCCTTTACCAGATCCAGGAAGGCAGTGTGGAGTGGCCTGTTGTCCTTTTCATGGTGTCTTTCCATAAGCAACGGAATCAATCGTTCCATAACATTTCAAAAATTCACACTGGTTCGGAGTAGTGTTGGCAATACCCCGTAGGCGCTGATCTGTGATGCATTCGAAGAACTTCATGGAATGACATAGTAGGTGAATAGGGAGATGGTTTGCTCAATCATTTACGTCGCTCTTGCCCTTCCAAACAGGCACAGTAATGCGTGTTGACCAGAAGGATGATAGCACTTCTTCTATGATAAACTGGTTGAGCAAGGTTGCAATCAGTTCAGCATCTTGTTGTCCAAGTATTTTCCATGCTTCAGCTGAAATGTCATCAGATCTAGTGGCCTTTCGAGGTTTCATTTTCTGCACGACCTTCTGAACTTCCGAAGAAGTTATAAGTGGGAAAGGTCCTGATATTGGTATTGCACTGTGTTTTGGAGAATGCGGGAATTCTTCGTTACAGATCTTGGAAAAATAGCTGTTCCAGCGTTCCAGGATTGCATTCGGTTTCCGGAGTACGTTGTTAGCTTCATCCTTGATGTACATTACATCCCCAACACCTTGGCTTAGGACATGACGTGATCAAGCCAGTCGGTAAATACCATTTTCCCTTGTGGCGTATCAAAACGCTCATACAGATCGTTAAAATGAGCAGCCTTAGTTATAGCTACAGCCTTCTAGGTCTCAACCTTAAGTCTCCCTCAATACAAGTGTCCCAGCAAATATTGTAGGCAAGCTTCTTCTCTTTTATCGCAGCCTGCAGCTCGTCATTCCAAAACCATGCTTGTTTATCTATGTATGGTTTACCTGGTTTTGTTGTTCCCAGGACATTAGATGCGGCACCACGTATATACTCGGTGAGGATTTCCCAAACCATATTAGCTGGCTGGCCTTTATATGAATATGGTGCGTTGAGAAGGGAAGATGGTTCATGGTGTGGGTTACTGTAATCACGTCCTAGTTCGTGAACCATATGCAACGGCTGAGTGGCCTAGTAAGTGGTCCTGAGATTCGGAATACCAGTTGATACGGAATTGGAGTGGGCATCTCGGACATATTCTTAGTCATGACCCTCCTTGTGCTAAGACGGCTAGGACTATACAATCCACCGGTGGTCCCTAATCCGTTAGAGGAGAGATTCTCAATTAGACTATGTGTAAGTAGGGTAGCATCCTGCTACACGAATTTACCGAGCTCAGAACACTTTAAGCAAGCCTCGGACCTAACGGAGTAAAGAAGTCCCATTCCCATTTCACAGGCGAGGGGCTCCTTGGAAACAACTTGGCGAATGAAATGTAATTCGATAGAAAACTATCAGTATTAACGGGGATTATGGAGGAAAGAAAGTAGAACTGGCTGAGTCAGCAAAGAGGATGCATATGTATGTACCAGGAGTAAGTGATATTCGGGTAAGGGGAGATAAAGAGGAAAGGATTATAAAGTGTACTTGACTGGTGTTAAAAAGGGTAGGACTGGCCATCAGGAATACTATTGCACGCAACATAGTTTATGTTAGGCACGTAAATGAACGAATGATGAGGGTAGATTTGTCAGTACCGAGCTCGATAGCTGCAGTCGCTTAAGTGCGGCCAGTATCCAGTATTCGGGAGATAGTGGGTTCGAACCCCACTGTCGGCAGCCCTGAAGATGGTTTTCCGTGGTTTCCCATTTTCACACCAGGCTAATGCTGGGGCTGTACCTTAATTAAGGCCACGGCCGCTTCCTTCCCAGTCCTAGCCCGTTCCTGTCCTTCCGTCGCCGTAAGACCTATCTGTGTCGGTGTGACGTAAAGCCAATCGAAAAAAAAAAGATTTGTCAGTTGGAGGAAATAGGACGAGAATTATCTCAGTGTATTTACCATGTGAGGTAGCAGGTGAGAATGATGTTGACAAGTTTTATGAAGCATTGAGTGACATCGTAGTCAGGGTGAACAGCAAGGGTAGGACAGTGTTAATGGGTCATTTCAATGCGAGAGTTGGAAATAGATCTGAAGTATACGAAAGAGTGATTGGTAACTGTGGCGAATACATGGAAGATAATGATAATGCTAGTGTGGGTTTAGCAGTTACGAATACATTCTTCAAGCATAAGTCTATTCACCGCTACGCATGTGAGGGTAGGGTACGAGATCTATAATTGACTATACCTTAACCGACTTCGAATTCAGGAAATCTGGTAGGAATGTACGAGTTTTATGGGGATTTTTCGATGATACAGACCACTATCTGATCTGTAGTGAAGTATCTCTAGACCTAGGGTAGAGAAGTTGAAATCTGTCTGCACACGAATAAGGGTAGAAAAATCTCCAGGATAAGGGAATTAGACAGAAGTACATGGAAATGATTAGTGGAAAGTTCCGAACAGTTTACAGTGAGCAGGTTCAGAATATAGAATGAGAATGGGTGGCATACAGGGATGCTCTAGTGGAAACAGCAAGGGAATGCCTGGGAACAACTGTGTGTAAAGATGGGAAAAAGCGGACATCTTGGTGAAACGGTGAAGTGAGAGCAGCTTGTAACCGTAAAAAGAAGGTTTATCAGAAATGGCTCCACACAAGGACTGATGTAGACAGGAATTTTACTTAGATGAAAGAAACAAAGCGAAACAAATAGTCGTGGAATCCGAAAAGAAGTCGTGGGAAGATTTTGGTAATAACCTGGAGAGACTAGATTAAGCAGAAGGGAAACCTTTCTGGACAGTAATAAAGAATCTTAGGAAGGGAAGGAACAAAGAGATCAACGGTGTTTTGCGTAATTCAGGTGACCTCATAATAGATCCCAGGGAATCACTGGTCATGTAGAGGGAATAGTTTGAAAATCTTCACAACGTAAAATGACATCTTCACGGTGGTGTCGCGAACAACCGAGCTCATGGGGAGATGGAAAATGTAAAATTACGCTTGAGGAAGTGTAAAGGGTGGTGAATAAACTCCGTTGTCGTAAAGCAGCAGGAATAGATGAAATTAGACCAGAAATTCTGAAGTATAGTGGGAAGGCAGGTTTGAAGTGCCTTCCTAGAGTAATAAAATTAG
The DNA here is from genome assembly GCF_040414725.1 of Anabrus simplex. Classification (NCBI taxonomy): domain Eukaryota; kingdom Metazoa; phylum Arthropoda; class Insecta; order Orthoptera; family Tettigoniidae; genus Anabrus; species Anabrus simplex. The sequence continues at coordinate 1,578,810,223 of NC_090265.1, forward strand.
CATGGAGTGTTGGTAAGGTACCTTCAGATTGGTCACAAGCAGTAATTGCACCTATCTTTAAGCAAGGGAACAGGAAGGATTGCTACAACTATCGACGTTTCTTATTGATTAGAGTACCAGGCAAAGTATTCACTGAGGTTTTCGAAGGGAGTGTGCGATCAGGATTTGAGAGGAATGTGGATGGTAACCAGTGTGGTTTCAGACCACAAAGAGGCTGTCAGGATCATATTTTAAGTATGTGTCATGTAACTGAATAATGTTACAGCACAATCCAAAATTCGTTCTCCCTCATAGTTACGGACTTCAAATATACATCCACCATGACATTGTTGATATCCCTCCCTTGTCGACCTGGCATGCATATTTAGATCTCCACGACAGAGTAGGTGTTCCTTAAAGTCAATGGATCGTAGGCGTGTATCGAGACTGTCCTCGAATTCATCCCTTTCCTCATAAAGGCACTCAGGTTGCGGGGCCTAGCATGAAACAACTCGTATCATTGTAATCCCAATCTTGATTGAGATCAGTCGGGCGCTGACGCGATTAATTTCAACAACGCTATCACGAAGCTTCTCATGATCGACAATAGCTACGCCGTTTAGGTTTCGTTTGCGACCATTATAAAAGAACTTGTACCCTTCAATATTACGGGGCTTGGCACCAGCCCACTTGTTCTCCTGAAGGCAAGCGATGTCAACATGCCGTTTCCTTAGGGAATCAGCTAGCTCTCGACTTCTTCCAGACAGGGTGCCGATGTTAATCGTAGTCAGTCAGAGTTGTTGATGAACTCGCTTGTTTGGCCCACCTCGTCCACAGGCGAGCAGAGGTTGAGAGAAATATGGATGGAAACCAGTGTGGTTTCAGACCACAAAGGGGCCGGTCGGACGATCGCGACGCGCGTTACTTAAGGGGGACTGCCTAGCCTTGGTACTAGATTCGCGAGACTACATTGCATATGGATGTGACGATTTGCTTTTACGGCCGGCTTGTCACATAGCCTGTCACCACGCATTTTAGAGCTGCTGCCAGCAGAGCGTTTAGGCCGCTCCTAACGTAGAGAACAGACTCCTTTTGTAGCCGCTGCACTGGAGTACAGACGCTACTGTTTAGAGGGTTTTCAGTATCATTTCCTCTACTGAGGGATCTCTTTCCCTCCTACAGGCGTTCATCCGCCCTAAGCCGTTGACCCTTGTAAGGGGTCAGGTTATTTATTACCCGTCGCCTGACACTCGGTGTTAGTTTTTATAACTGTTTTTGCTAACCAAGCCAACCCTTCTCCTTTCTCATTCCTGATTTGGGAGCGGACATCAGTAGTGCAGGAGTTAAAAAACCTCGAAAAAGGAGCGCGAGGAAAGGTTCACAAATTAAAAAAATATCTTACTACTCCTCGAAGAATAAGGGTAGCGAGGAGGCCGAAAATAAGATATCCTGCCATTCCTTGACGCATTGGGGTGGTGAGGAGGTCATCATCATCATCTGTTTACCCTCCAGGGTCGGCTTTTCCCTCGGACACAGCGAGGGATCCCACCTCTACCGCTTCAAGGGCAGTGTCCTGGAGCTTCAGACTCTTGGTCGGGGGATACAACTGGGGAGTATGACCAATACCTCGCCCAGGCGGCCTCACCTGCTATGCTGAACAGGGGCCTTGTGGAGGGATGGGAAGATTGGAAGGGATAGGCAAGGGAGAGGGAAGGAAGCGGCCGTGGCCTTAAGTGAGGTACCATCCCGGCATTTGCCTGGAGGAGAAGTGGGAAACCACAGAAAACCACTTCCAGGATGGCTGAGATGGGAATCGTACCCACCTCTACTCAGTTGACCTCCCGAGGCTGAGTGGACCCCGTTCCAGCCTTCGTGCCACTTTTCAAATTTCGTGGCAGAGCCGGGAATCGAACCCGGTCCTCCGGGGGTGGCAGCTAATCACGCTAACCACTACACCACAGAGGCGGCTGGCGAGGAGGTAAAAAGAAAAATATGTCTTACCATTCCTCGAAGAATGAGGGTGGTGAGGGGGTCGAAAATTAAAAACATATGATACCACCCCTCGAAGAATGACGCTGGCGAGGGTTCAGAAAAAACATATCTTGCCATCCCTTGAAGAATAAGGGTGGTGAGGCGGTTAACAATTACAAACATATTTCAGCACTCATCGAAGAATGAAGGTGGTGAGGAGGTCAAAAGTTAAAATATCTTACCAATATTCGAAGGATAAGGGTAGCGGGGGTCAAAAATTAAAAATTAAAAACACATCTTCCAGGTCCTTGAAGAATGAGGGTAATGAAGGGATCAAACGTTTATTTAAAGAACCAAATCAATACAGGAAATATGACAATGTACTTTGTGGAACTTTCCGGAAAAATATGTACATAAATCCAATTTCCGTCTTTACATACTAAGAACAATACTCGATTTCAACCAAACTGGGCGAGGTGGCCGTGCGGTTAGAAGCGTGCAGCTGTGAGCTCGCATCCGGGAGATAGTGGGTTCGAACCCCACTGTCGGCAGACCTGATTTTCACGCTAGGCAAATGGCTGTACCTTAATTAAGGCCACGGCCGCTTTCGCTCCCGTAAAGCAAAGTTGGTCTGAAAACAGACTGATGTAAAGAGAACACTTAGTATATCACTACAAATTATTTTAAAACAGAAAAATATAAACAGGAAGCTATGAAAGAAATTTTCATAAATCTTTTCAACATTTGCGGAATTACTGTACAAAGTTTGAAAAAAAAATTGTTACAAGATACCAACGATCTCTCCTTCTCCACCTCTGTCAGGAGCTGCGGAACCTCTTGCTGCTCTTAAGTTATAACTCTAGTACTAAAGTATAGTAAAATACATTAATATAACTTAGAATTACTTGCATTTGTCATTTGAAGCAAATACGGTATATACTTTATTTCTCAGAAACCATCAATCCTGGCAGCCATTATAGTGCATTCATGAAAAGAAACAAGTCCACCAACCTCTGAAATGATACTATACCAGTGCAGAATTTCCACATAGCAGCAGTGATCTGCTATCCAATAGCTTAATATCAGAAAAATAATGTTTGGAGTTATATCATCGTATAGTAAGCACTCCATCCTAAACATCAGAAATAACCCTGACGCTGAATGGTGTTTAGACCATGTCCTAGTCATCATGAGAATGGTACGGAAACTCAAAGTCACAGCAAAGTTAAGAGAAATAAACATTGATGATACTGCTCTCCGTAACTTTCGTTAGGCTATTCGTATCAAACTAAAATGCACGTATCACATTTCCGGCAGATTCGAAAGCGGCGCAGACTTGATAAAGCAAAACAGATTCGTGAAATGTATGAAGAAATTGAACAACATGATCTGCATAGTGAATCCTGTAATCTCGTCCTGATGGTCAAGAAAATTACCCTTTACATCAAACCCCTTCGTGGGTTGTGGAAGATAAGTGAAGAGAAATAACTGACCATTGAATGATGGAAAAGGTACTGTGAAAATGAGACTACCAGCAATAACTACATCCCTGATCAGTCTAGCTCAGAATCAGAGCCTTCAATACTGATGAGAGAATTAGAAGAAGAAATCAAACACCTAAATAACCATAAAGCACAAGGAAGTGACGGTATCTCTTGGGAAATGATTAAATAAATGGGAGAAGAGGGAATACGTCTAATGCTCTTGATCTGCAGCAAGGAATGCGACATTTGTTTGTGATCACAAGACTGGTTCACTTCCATTGTTATACCACTTCACTGAGCTTGGCGAACAAATGGTACTGTCATCCGGAAAGTTGGAATGCAATGTCTATGCCAAGTTTTACCAGAGGATCCTGCAATTATTTGGCCATATTTTGAGGAGAGGAAATGTTTAATGCAAAAAGTCACGATGACGAGTTACAAAAGTTTGTGTTGAACAAATCAGAGATATCACTAACTTGCCATGGAGAACTGCTTTCCGGGACACGCAAGATCGCTTATGAGAGCAGCAAAAATGTCCTTGGGTCACGACATTCAGTCATGAATGTAACGACTGGAGAGGGAGGGATAAAGATCGTCCTATAACCACGAAGAAGCTAAGGCGGAGTACAAGGTGAAGGAAAGTTAAATTAAAGGTCGACATGGAGTGATCACGTTTTCCGGCGAAAGGATTTGGTCATTGAGGAGAGGTACAGCCCGCAGTCATGTGACCTTATATGCTTCTTTAGCATCCGTTGTACAATTCGCTATCGTCATCTAAGGAAGAGTGACGAGGATACTATCTGTCTATGCCCAAAGTTACAGAAGGAACATTCTCAATGTCATGGTACGATGCTTGAGGGTTCCTAAATAATGATACACGTTAATATCTGTGAGTAAGCATGAAATACTTCGCCTAATATAGCCAGTAAGAACAAAGACTCTTATAGTGAAGAATTTTCGTTCACTATGTGATTTTTCCATACTGCTTTTTTTTTTTTTTAAATGTGAAGAAGCTGGCAACTTCGTTTTCAGTGTCTTGATATTACTAATGAACACTCTGTGGTGAGACAACCGTTAGGGCATTGACCTGTCAAGTCGACTGCTTAACAGTCAGATGGCTTGTAGATACTGGAGTGCACCCGGTCAGCATAACCACAGACTCAACCGAATATCTTGGCTTTTTTACCGGGTCCCCTGGCTCTCGTATCAGCCAGTGCCTCAGTTGGTTTCACGAGGCTGGATGAGATCCATTTAAGCTCTCAGTTCAGAATTTAAATCCCTGGACTTGTCAGGAATCGAAATCGGGGACCTCAAGTAAAAGTGGCTTATGCCACTAATAATTATATTAATTCATCTAACATTTCCTACAGTTCAAATACATAGTTTTTAACTACAATTTACGAGAATCAGTTACAGTTATTTCTCAGTCTATCTCATATTCTACTTCCGATTATACTACACGATTAACATTCCTTAATATTCTTGTCCCTTTAGTGATGAAAACAAAGGAAGTAGGATATCTTTGAAGGTGTTCAGTTTGTCGATAAGGTATCTCTAATGACTAAGGGTAGTTAAATCCTGAAAAGAATACACGAAAGAAAGCAAAACCGATAGCATTACTCCGATCATTAAGAACCTATCAGAAAGACTGCTGCCCACCAGGTTGAGTGGCTCAGACGATTAGAGCACTAAATATCTGAGCTCAAGCTGACAGGTTCATTTCTGGCTTAGTCCGGTGGTATTCACAGGTCCATAAATACGCTTATAAATGTGGCGAAAAGTCAGATTTTAAATTCTACCTATCGGTTTTAATTACTGTGTTGATGGTGTGAATATGTACCTCATAGGGTATGCTCTAAGTACCTCGGTGTTAATATAAGGAAATGACTTCATGTAGCTAATCACATTAACGTGGTTGGAAATTAGCATTACAGATTTCTTAATATGATTATGAGGGTGTTCAGGGCTGGCAGTAAGGATGTAAAAGATAGGGCATATACGTACGTTCCCAATTAGAGGATGGTTCCAGTGAATGGGACCCTCAACAGGATTACATGGTACGAGAACTAGAACGGGTCCAAAGATAGGTATCACGATTTGTTTTGGGTGATGTCCGACAAAAGAAAACGTTGTAATATTTAGACTGAGAAGACTTGGGAGTAAGGAGACAAGCTGTTCGAATAAGCGCTATGTTCAACGCTGTCAGTGAAGAGATTGCGTAGAATGGCATTAGTAGACGAATAACCTTGAGTGGAGTTTGTTTATGTAGGAAATATCATAATGTGAAATAATAAGTTGGAATTCAAGCGGTCAAATTAAGACAAATATTCGTTCATAGGAAGGGGAGTTAAGGACTGGAATAATTTACCAACAGAAATGAAATGGCGTATGGCTTTTAGTGACGGGAGTGTCCGAGGACATGTTCGGCTCGCCAGGTGCAGGTCTTTTGATTCGACTCCCTTAGGCGACCTGCGCGTCGTGATGCGGATGAAATGATGAAGACAACACATACACCCAGCCCCCGTGCCAGAGAAATTAACCAATGATGGTTAAAATTCCCGACCCTGCCGGGAATCGAACCCGGGACCCTCTGAACCGAAGGCCAGTACGCTGACCATTCAGCCAACGAGTCGGACCTACCAACAGAGATGTTCGGTGAGCAAGTTGGCCATGCGGTTAGGGTCGCGTAGCTGTGAGCTAGCATTCGGGAGATGGTAGGTTCGAAACCCAGTCCTACTACTCAGCTTTCTTGATCGTGTTCGTTGCCTGTCATGCCACACAGCTCCTCAACTGGTATCATATTGTCGAATAAAAGCTATTTTATTTCTTAGTTCAGGATTAACATTTTTGGGCGAAGTGCAAATGGAAATCAGCCGGATGAGAGGCAGACACGCTAACTCTACCTCACGGGACTGGCTGCATAATCAAAATAACAAATGAAATAATTTCAAATTGGTGAGCGTGATATCCAAGTGACTTCGTCACTGGTTTTTCATCAATGTTACCGCAGATTTAATCCCAGTAGTTTCAACTGGGATATTTGAAACGGCGAGGGTTGAGATTCCCCGTAAAACTCGAGGCACACTGATATGACAGTAATTTGTGAAAAGTCGCAGTAACTACAAACTAAGCCTACTGAAAATGATTCCACATCGAGGAGAGGACAAACAGTGGAAAACAATTTTTTCCCCCCAAAATGTGATCTTAAATTCCCTGGGATTCGGATTTTACACAAGAACTTCAAGTCTGCTGTTTCGATCTTCCCGGTAAAAATATTCCAGCGACATTCTCGAATTGAATCGATTATTTCAGAAACCAGTCAAGCGCTAAGTCTGTCATTTTTGGGAAAATAAAAAAAACTGTCTAGCATCAAACAAAATGTTATTGTAGGGGTTTTAATATTTTAGCTTGAAAGTACTATATCTCTTAATACTTTCTATCTAAGGAAAAATAATTTGTACATATTAACTTTGCTGTAAAAAAATCCGAAAATTTCTACACTTAACTGGTTTCCGAAATAAACGAGTGTTGCAAACATATTTTTATGGGATAATTCTTGAATTTTGAAAGGATTTAATCATAAACCCCATATTTGTGGAAATAGAAAATATTTTAGTTTTAGACTGCATTGCTGATATAAAAGAATGAAATCAGCAATGCCTGCTCATCATGGCAGGAGGTAATCAATCCTCATAAACAAACTCCACAGCACATTCTGTCTCTGTAGTAGGCCATTGTAAAATGCTGTCATAAAAATGTTCATATTCCATCAAATAAGGTTTTAAGGCATTTAGGTCACGTTTCTTCTTAATATTGACGGACACCTTTAACAAACAATAACAAAGAATAATATAGAGCTCAGACCAGGTACTTCCTTGTCTGAGTAAGAAATATAACCTTCTCCTTTTCCCTTGCATTCCGAATAATATTACGCGTGTGGATTTGTTTGTCTACCACTCCTCGTTTCCTTTTGGATACAGGTTCGTCTTCTGAACTTTCAGACATATCACTACAATTATAAAAACACTGCACTAAACAAAAACACTTTTTGAATCAGTTGTTGACAAAACTACGAACATGCGATTCGACAATATAAACAGCTGAACAACTGACTGTTCTGGATTCAGAGCAGCAGCGCCAACCGGCAAGGTGCGGCACATCACAAAATGTATCAGTATTTTACTGCAGTGGCACTTGACTGCTTTCTGAAATAATCGATTCAATTGATTTTGGTCTAAGCTATACCTATTTGCATGCTGATTTTCTTCAGATTCAACCCTAAAACCCAGGACTTAAGAAACGCGGTAGTCATCAGTTATGCAACTCAGCTGTTTACATCAAATATACATTCATTCCTATGCCTTTCAGCGTTCAGTTTGAAAGCATCTGTGAATAAACTAAGCGCTTCCACAACTATTTGTTTGGAGATAGCTCTGCGGCCTCCTTCGGTTCCACACCTCTTATCATTAAATCATTCAAAACATAGTTTAATTTTTGTACAAGTTGCTTTACGTCGCATCGACACAGACAAGTCTTATGGCGACGATGGGACAGGAAAAGTCTAGGATTGGGAAGGAATCGGCCGTGGCCTTAATTAAGGTACAGCCCCAGCATTTGCCTGGTGTGAAAATCAGGGCTGCCAACAGTGGGTTTCGATACTGAAAACTGACCGCACTTTAGCGACTGCAGCTATTGAGCTTGGTAGAACTTAGTCTAATCATCATCGGGCCGAGTCCACTTTTAGGTAATGATCCCGCAACCGAAGCCGATTTGTAATTATAACTTCATTCCTCTTATTAATTCATAATTAAACTTTTATCTCCTAATTTCGTGTATCCTCCTGCCATGGTTCCCACTATTCGGTACCAACAATCATTCTCCTTACTTTCTTGTCTGACACTTGTGACTTATGAATGCGATATCCTGAATCCATCCAGCTTTCATTTCCTTATAGCGAAATCGTTCTAAGAACAGGTCGATATAAAGGTAGTTTCCTCCGAGAGCTTACTGTTTTCTTTACAGAATACCGTTGGTCGCATCTTCGAGTTCACTGCATTACCTTTGATACACCTTGATTCAATTTACATTGGTGAAAAATGAAAAGGAAAAGAAAAAGGAGCAGTTGTATTGTTTGCCTTTCTGTAATTTGTTGCACATCTAACTATAAGTTTTAACATTTTATTTCGTTCTCGTAGAAAAGGTTAAGGTTTACTGGTTTCTAAACCTATAAAGGACACCACACCCTACCTGGAGGAGTGCGAGCCAGCGACCTCCTCCATGCCCTATATGACCTTGGTGCAGGTACCTTTAACATCTTTCAGTCAGTGAACCATATCAGCGTAACGGGTGAGAGGCGTGCTCAGGTTAGCATGATTTATAAACAGGTGACTCTCTACACAGTTGCCGAGATCAGTAATTTAATAAACAGCTCCATGAAAACTGAACAGATTTAGTGATACTGGCCGTAAACACGCAAACGCGCCACAGATAGAGTTATAGCGCTGCTTCTCAACATTAACGGACTCTAGCCCACTCTTGTGTGAGGGTTGGCACAACTGCGGCTTAGCAACAAGGAGAATGACTCTCTTGAACAGGCTGTGAATCATCCATTGGCTATTGTTGGTGAGAGCACCTGGTTAATCTGCGCAGTCTGTGTTAGTACTTCTTAGGTCTAATCACACGTGACACATCACCCTGAAAGGAAGTAATGTACATACTCAGAACTTGGTACAATGACTGGCTATAAACTAGGAATTCCATGAGCGAGGCGATCGATCACCGTGCCTTCATATTTACGTTGCCAGTAACGTTCATTCGTACTTACAGCATCACATTACACTAACTCTACCTAAGTCTTGCTCCAATGACCATTCGAATGGAAGAAAATACTTTTATCCAATAGAGAAGAAATCTTCCAGCCCTTTATGTCGTGTTTCGTTGCCTTTAATATACTTTCATGTAAATGAAAAACAAATTTGATGTTTAATTTTATTTACCCCGCCTCCGTGGTGTAGTGGTTAGTGTGATTAGCTGCCACACCCGAAGGCCCGGGTTCGTTTCCCGGCTCTGCCACGAAATTTGAAAAGGGGTACGAGGGCTGGAATGGGGTCAGCTAGCCTCGGGAGGTTAACTGATTAGAGGTGGGTTCGATTCCCACCTCAGCCATCCTGGAAGTGTTTTTCTGTGGTTTCCCAATTCTCCTCCAGGCCAAAGCCCGGTGGTACTTAACTTAAGATCACGGTCGCTTCCTTCCCTCTTCCTTGTCTATACCTTCCAATCTTCCCATCCCCCACCAAGGCCCCTGTTCAGCATACCAGGTGAGGCCGCCTGGGGAGGTACTGGCCATCTTCCCCAGTTGTATCCCCAACCCAGAGTATGAAGCTTCAGGACACTGTCCTTGAGGCGGTAGGGGTGGGATCCCTCGGTGAGTCCGAGGGAAAAACTAACCCTGGAGGGTAAGCAGATTAAGAAGAAGAATAATTTTATTTACCACTTGGTACACTTCACTTCGTGGGTTCGAATCCCCGTCAGGAAGTCGTCAAATTTAAGAAACGGGATTTCCACTTCCGAAGGTGCACATGGCCCTGAGGTTCGCTCAGCCTGCACCAAAAATGATAACCAGGTTAATTCTTGGGGGAAAAGGTGGCCGGTTGTCGAGCTAACCACTCTACCCCACCAAGTGTCGAGGTTACGGATAGTGGAAGCCTTTGCCTTCCTCCTCTCCAAGGGTCTTCATGGCCTGCAGGGGAATGACTTTGCTTTGCTTTTAAACTTCAGTTACATTACGTGTCAAGTACGAGCAATGAAGTTCGGGCTGAAGCATCAACCACAGACGTAAATTTTTCAACAGGTAGTATAGTACTGAGCTGTACACAGACTCCCAAGTTAGGACGATAGAAACATTAAGCGAGCAAGAACAAATCACACGAGGGATGTGACTCAAATTAAAATATTGTTGTGGACTAGCACAAGCCTGTCCAGCTTGAAATCAGCCAACAGCCTAACTTTATATTCCTGAAAACTGTGCGGAAAGATGTTCTTTTTACTGCGAACTTTTAAATGAAAATTAATTACTATTTTTCTGATTGGCAATTGATAGCTTTTATTGATTTGCATATTAAAACATGAAAACTGAGACAAAATACATACGGTGATACGAGGAAACAGCACTCATTGAACAGAACATTTGCAACTAAGTAGAAGCAGGGTGAATGAACATAGAAGTTAGAGAATTAGAGCGGCTGAAGCGTTATCTGATTCGGTAGTGACTAAGACGGGTATTCCACAAGACAATATTATTGAACCTTTATGTTTTCTTATACATACCGTATATGACTGGCATTAGTAAAGAACTATAATCACATACAAGGCTGTTAGTGGATGAAAGTTGACTTGTAGACTCGTACGAAGCCTAGACGGCGTCAGTTTCGTTGTTCCGTTTTAGAGTACCAGATCACAGAGCAAACCAGATCTTTATAAGATGATCTATGGCTGTAAGGTCCAATTAATTTTGTTGAATAAACATCAAAACTGAACATCTCTTATATGACGACGTCGTACGACATAAATGGCTAACGGTTTATGTAAGCAATAAAACACTGTTCAATTCAAAATTCAAAATATACTTTATTTCCACTACCTCCATTGAATGTAGAATTAGATAGTTACAAAAATATTTAAACAATAAGTAATGATGTATATTTGCATGACAAACTTGTACATACGATACGATATAGGACCTATTTTAAATCAGTCAAAATCCACCTTATGAGTGCAATTTTTGGTTGTTTTGTTTTTCGAATTGAGCCTCTATGGACTACGTGTTAACAACCAGTCTCATTTTCTGTGTCTTCTTCGTTTGCCAGCTTTGATATTCTGCCAATATCTATTGAGCCCATCGATCAGCGCTTTCTTCCGTTCCTCTGGCAAAGGGCCTCTCTGTCTTTGGGGTTCTGTCCCCACCATAAAAACTCGACAACTTTTCACCATCCTTCTAAAACAATCCCTATAATTGAGTTTATCCTCCGTAGTGCCCACCTGTCTCAGATCTTTAAAAAGTACAATACCATTTTATCTAAGTATTTTTAAAAAATGTGGATCCTGACAACAATTTTATTTCTTGGGGCAGTTTATTATAAATTACCTTTTTAAAAGGGTCCTCTTCAGCATATTGTTTATTTAATCTTACTCCAAAATAGCTTTCTTCACCTCTAGTTTCGTAATTGTGCATATTAATGTTGGTTACCATCTTATATGCACTATTTCCTACCAGTAAGACAACTTTAAATCTGAAGTGACAAAATAATAGTTTTCTGAAGACAGATCAAGCCTACATGATTCTATCTATCTCAGTCCAAATATGAATCTATCTACGCTTTTCTCTAATAAAAATAACCTGTCCATGTGGCTATGCGTCACACCTCCCTATATTTCAATACTGAATGAGAATATGAAAATGAAAATTTTCAGCTTGTTTCCAGTCATTCGACAGGGTCAGGAATGGAATGAGTGAAGCCCCATCTAGCGATGAGGATAGGAATTGTGCCGGGTGCCGAAGCCTGTCGCACTCCTCGGGGCAATGATTAATGACTAACAGATGAAATGAAATGATATTAGAGAGTGTTACTGGAATGGAATATGACAGGGAAAACGGGAGTATCCGGAGAAAACCCTGTCCCGGCTCCGCTTCCTCTCACATGGAGTGACTGGGATTTGAACAACGGTACCCAGTGGTGAGAGACCGGCGCGCTGCCACCCGAGCCACCGGGGCTCTATAAAAGAACGTATTAAAATATTATGTTTTAGTTTGATACTCAGTGTTTATATAGTTAGAAATCGTTTTAAAAAGAGTTTCAATTAATTTTCTTACTATTTGACTAATCTTGCCCTCCCATGTTAAGTTATTATCTACTGAATCACCCAACATTTTGGATGAATATTTTCAAAATCGAAAGTAAGGACAATGTATACTTCTAAATTGAGTTTCCTCTTAAATATTGTTACGTGCCAGCTCCGTGGTAGCCGCTTTCGGTACTTCCAGGAACGAGCTAGTGACACAGACCATCGGGGATCTCCCAGCCGGCTTGTGGGGTGGGGCCGGCCTTCCCGTGCATTGTTCTCGTCGGGCGGCTTACCTGTGAGTTTCTTGGAGATTCAACGGGAATGTTCCGCCTCTAGCCACATCGAGAATTTTCTGGTTCACATCATCCGAGCTATAAAATGGGAGGCTAGCCGCGGACAAACGGTCAGATTTGAGCTCCGTGGTGGAGCTATAGTTAGTGTTGGGCTCCGTAGTGGAGCCAGTGTTGGGGCTGGACTCGGTACCAGTGTTGGACTCCGTAGTGAAGTCAGTCAGTGAGAGACCCACTATGGCTAGGCTGAGGGCGTTGGCTGTCACTAATGTCCCGCCGAGGTCTGAACCAGGAGCTGTTGTTTCGGTGTCGGAGAGACCAGAGGGTGGATGGGCTGGAGGCGACGAAACGGAAGACTACTTTGTGTTTGTGTATTTCTGTGGACTGAGACGCCGTGAGTCAGCGAAAGAAACCGCTATCGTGGGTGTGAGGGTAAATGGACCTGTGTGAATATTCACTGTTGTGAGTATTGTCCTGCTGTCGAATACTGATGAGCTGCTGCTGTATGGTTGTTCACTGCTTGTGAATATGTCAATTACCGGACTGTCTGCGGAGTCGAACCAACGGACATTCATCGTGCGTCGAGTGGCCCGTAGCTATGTGTTCAGATCCAGCGGTCTATACACAGCTGCTGTATGAGGTGATTGCACATGGGGAAGTGAAAGGAAGGATTAAGCGTCCCCAGGAATAGCAACGGGTCGGACCTAAATGAGAACTGTCCACCTTTCTGAATACTGACTTAATTGTGGATAACTTTAGAATACTAGTGGATATAGCGAACCAAAATTCTAGGAACATGTTTGAACATTTCAAAATTCTCAAGATGGGGTTCAAAGCGCTTGTTTTAAGATCCATTGTGAAACTTCATCGTATATATAACAGAAGTTTTGTCTGTACATTCTCAGAATTTACAAAATGGTATTTCTATATCGGTCATGTCCACAGTAACAAGAAAATGTACGGCTGCTCTTCCCATACCCTGACGGTGACGGGATCGCGGATGTGAACTGAGTGGTGCAAGAAGTGAACTTGACTATGCTTTACGAATGGATGCCCTTACTGACGTTAACCCTATCCGGAGGGGTGTATTTACTATTGCATGTTTCTGCGGAGTTGATGGTGTTTTTTTTAAATATGTATATGAAGGGGAGAGTGTTGATACAAACCAAACACCCAGTCCTTGAACTGGAGCAATTTAATAATTTCGTGTGGCTATTTCTAGCCGAGTGCAGCCCTTGTAAGGCAGACCCTCCGATGAGGGTGGGCGGCATCTGCCATGTGTAGGTAACTGCGTGTTGTTGTGGTGGAGGATAGTGTTGTGTGTGGTGTGTGTGAGTTGCAGGGATGTTGGGGACAGCACAAACACCCAGCCCCCGGGCCATTGGAATTAACCAATGAAGGTTAAAATCCCCGACCCTGCCGGGAATCGAACCCGGGACCCTATGAACCGAAGGCCAGTACGCTGACTATTCAGCCAACGAGTCGGATACTGGAGCAATTAACAAGACGTGATTGAAATATCGGACCTAGCCGGGAACCGAACCCAGGAACCTCTGAATAGAAAGCCTATATGCTGACCACTTAACCAAGGATCAGGTCTTGAATTATTTTCAGATCTATGTATGTGTATGTCTATTTACATTATTTTATTTCCCCACCTTAAGAGTGAAGATACTTACAGAGTTAATTACATACAAGTAAGTTGCTTTAAGAAACGTGAGCAGTCGATGTGAAATGGAATAACATTTACAGTTTATGAAGTTAGAAATAGTACTTATAATATTGTGGAAAATACTAAAAATATTGTATTTCCTGATTGCACCAGATAGAAACATGTCCGCACCTACTAATTTGTGCTTAATTGGTAGTCATTGTGTCAGTGCTTTCTGCGGGACAATAAAGGTAATTAATCCCAACCATGTGTGCACTGACAGACTCATAAAAAAGAATAGTTACCGTCAAACGCTTGAAGATCTTTCAAAATCTTGGAAGAATTTTCTCTTAATTTCAAATGTTATAAACCGTAATATGGATACTGCTGCAACGCAATTACCTCAATTCAAATGAGGAAAAATCTTCTTTAGATTTCTTCTTACTTGCACATTAAATAACAACGACAGGACTAGGAATCCGTAAAAGATGGAAGTTCGAGGCTTTGAATCCCGACGCTGACATCAACTATTTGCGGAATTTTTGCTGTTTTCTGACAGATTCCACGGAAACCAAGGTTTGGCATATTCCACTGTCATATATTGAATACTATCACAATACTACACACCCACAAAATGTCAATGAATATCAAACAATTTCTTCTTTATTATTGTTATATGTGTAGTGTGGATAAATGTTATAAATGTACGAGTTTTATCAGACAAGGAAGAATCCCGTTGCAGACACTGCAACGAGTTTGCAACCCTTTCCCACATTCTGGAATTTTACTATCGTGAACTTCAAAGGAACTCCTTTCATCACTCAGTTCAAAAGACAATAGGAAGTAGCCTGAACTTATGTAGGATGTTATTGAGAAAGTTCAATCTTGCTGCAGAAGGTGAAGTGTGTTGTGTAGGTATAATTGCAACTGACGAAGAAATGAATGTACGATATGGCTGACGAAACCAGTTAGGTTTGAACTTAATTTTTAACAGCCACATAGAGTAGATTCGTAGTATGGGGATAATAATAATAATAATAATAATAATAATAATAATAATAATAATAATAATAATTTAATACACAAAGATAAGAACTTATCGCGGGTTAAGAAACAGTACCATGTATCTTCTGACAATGCTCTTCCCAGCCATTATTTTCCTTAAGGCTGGTTGAGCCTCCCAGCCACAAATGGATATGTAGTCCATCAGAACAATTTTCGTTGTGTTCATTTTCCTACGCCGATGTGTAAAGCACTGTACAAGTGCGTGAATATGTCATACAAACATACATTTCTACAGTACGGTACGCTAAGGTGCATAAAAACCATTACCTGTTGCTGGGAGAAAATAAGGTTTCATACACCCCCTCTTCCAGAAAAAACACGCGTACGCAAGAAAAAATAGGCATTATCCAGTAAAAGTTTTGATAGTAAGGACTTGTTGATTGGTGGATAATTGAACATCTTCTTCTTTATAGTGTTTTCTCTTCGTAACAGGTTGACGACTATGATTCTTTCTAATTCTTTCTAAAATTATTATAAATATGAATCTTTCCCATATTTTTTGTTTTCTGATAGCGTAATATATTTTAACATTATTTACTTTAACATAACCATGCATGTTCACCTAAATTTCCTGCAAGTTACTTACTGTGTGAGACTTTGGTAGTAGTAAACTCGTGTCCTCACCCCCGTTGGAGGTGAGCTGCATGTACCATTTTAACCACCCACCAGCCCTCCTGCCATTCTTAAATTCCTGGCAGTACCGGGAATCGAACCCGGGCCCCCGAGGACGGCAGCTAATAACACTAACCGTTACGCTACGGAGGCGGACTGAGACTTAGATGTGAACATTATATACATATCAATTACTGTAAGTTTTTGGCTGTAGAGTTAAGCAAAGAAGTAGAAGAGGGTAGTTAAGAAAACAAAAGTGCTTCCTGTGTCAGGGTTCCCGTATCGTGAATGTCGAACAACTGTCGGAGAATTCGCATCCAGAACAATTTTCGCCACCCTCGTCAAGTTTCCCTTATAGCTTTCCTTCTATATTAGGTTGTATAGGAATGTACTCGACATTTAGGAAGAATTGACAGAAATAGGCTGATTTCTTCCTTCTTCTGACGGCCCAGGCTTCGCCTGATTTCTACCTGCTCGACGGAATGCCTCCTCGTTGGTGACATGGCCCACCTTCAATATTCTGGTATACACTCACATTTCAAAATATTTCAGTCAGTTAATTTACGAAGCAATTTACAATACCATGAATAAGTACCGGTAACAAATAGCATTTTACAACACACCAGGAAGTTTGGTATCGGAATTAGACTCCAAAATAATAAAAAATATTGACTTCTTAGAACATTGGTCTGTTCAGTGTGAGAGGGATATATAATTTAGAGAAAACATGTAGAAGTTTCAGAGATATGAATTTGAATACAATATTGAAAAAGGGGAGGACTGATCTATAATGTAATAATAGGAAATCTATCTTGTTATTACTAAGTGAATTCCATTGCAAATTTCGAATTTGTGGGGTCCTGTTGTGCTTTACGAAGCAGCCGGACAATATATTGTTTTTCTGACCCAGTATGATGAGAAATTGTGTGTTATGTACAATCATTAAGTAGATAGAAAATGACGACATATATTTTCAAGTACATGAAGACAGCAACACTCAATGTCGCAGGTGAAAAAGAGGCTGGCTACTGTCTCGTTATACCAGTCGTATCAGCTGATTTACAGCTTGCAATAGTCCTCGTTAATCTCCAGTAGTGAGACTTATGTGAGCCGCTACTCAAGGCTACAATTAACTACGATACTGCTTGCCCTCTAGCGGTTCTCTCTTGTTTCTCCACCTTGATTGCTCATCACTCATCAGCTCTGATCAATTCGTCTCCTCGTCCCGAGACTCACCTGCTGTGCACTTGACGCTGGGTAAGTCCACACGGTGTTCTGTCAACAGAGAACGAAAAATTATGATTTATGGATGTGAAAATTATGCTTCACGTGGATAATCAATGCATTCAGATACGTTCCTGGACATCTGAAATGAAGCAATCACAATGCATTTGTATTTATTGCAGCCATTTAGCCTTCTACACCCTCTCTAGTACACGAAAACTAGACTGACACCAGCTGAAAGGCGAAGTGTTAGAAAAACCAACACACCATCACATGTTGAGTTTATGTTATTGCCAGGTTGTTTCTTTGTTTGCTTCCGTGATTGCCTAAAGGCTTGATTGATTGTTTGCGTGTACGAAAAATGTCGTCCATTAATCACAACTCGTGATAGATGGGGTTAGGGCAATGAAAATGTGAAAGGAAACAATCCCGGAACTAGCAATTTTCATCCAGGGTCAACGGGGAAAGGTAATGTAATGTAGTTTTATAGCTGTAATTAATTAGGTGGAAGTGTCTGTGATCGTTCTGTTTGGTCTCAGTTCAAATATCAGTTTCGAATGACGATAGAAAATAATATTGTATTCATGCAAAATTTTGGACTCCATCTTTTGACGAATATTAATGTTTCATTATTCCTAGACACAGAAGAGTTCGGTTTCAAAACGTACCCGAGAATAAAAACGTCTTGAGGCCTCCTTTTAATGCATTTTATTGCATTTTATGGGTTATTTTGAAATCATATCTCATCTAAAACAAAACTCAGTTATTTGCCCTAGTTGAATTTGGATGAAAATTGGAAGTTATATGGTTGATTCCTATCCACATTTTGATTTACCTTACTCCCTTAAGCGCCACGTTTGATTACTGGACAGAATGTTTCGTACATATACCACGCTCCCCCCCCCCCCCACCATCCCCCTTGCTCACGTAAAACCAGGGATCTGAAAGATTGCCATAAATAGTCGCCATTTCTAGGGTCTACACGTCCTCCATGTGGGTCATTGTATTTACTTATCAATCACTTGATTACACAATTCGAAATATCTTCCTTCTGCCTCGGTATACAGGGTTATTCGTCGGAGTAGTGACTGACGAACTCCTGCAAATATATATCTCAGTGAGCGAACATCACCGGCTGGGATGGCGATCCTTGTTCCCAGTTCTTGTTCACGTTCAGCATGAGTTGCATAAGCAATACTCTTAACGCAATTCCAAAGGAGAAAGTCAAGTGGATTCACGTTCGGAGATAGGAGAGGTCGGACAACGGATCTTACCCCCACCTATCCACCAGTTCCGGAATGTAGTATTGAACTGCTGATGCACTAGTAGACAGTAAGCCCATCAGCCTGAAAACTCACATTCGCTATCTTATTGGCATAGGAAAATCTTGTAGTAGTTCAGGGAGGATTTCTTCAGGGTGTATCCTTCGCACTCTACAACTTAAGTGGACCATATCGTCTAGCAAAGTTGCTACAGTTATGTAGTTCCCAATAACACCCGCTCACATATCAACAGATAATTTGTATTCATTGCCACATTTAATAGCCAAGCGCGGGTTCTCATAGATCGACATGTGATTATTGTGAAAATTATTCATTCTTTGCCGAGTAAACGTACCTTCATCATTATATGAGACAAAAGATACAAATTCATGTTCATGTAATGTGTGCTGCGAAAACCACTGACAAAGTAATTTTGCAAAAAAAGATATATGTTGGTTTTAATTAGGTAACCAGATATATTTTCAGTCTGTAATCAGACATTCATTTTCAGTTTAAGTTTATAATCGCTGAAGGAAAATATTTCGAATAAAGCAAAGTTGGCTTCTCTTCAATTTTCCAGTTTGAGAGAAGTAAGTTAACCTGTTTACTGTCTTTCTTCACTGTCTTTCCTTACTATCTGTTTTTCGTTGTACTGACGGAGATAGGCCTTATGGCGATTAGGTGTTAAGACTGGGAAGTAAGCGACCGTGGCCTCAATTAACATACAGCATCAGCATCTTCCTGGTATGGAAACGGGAAATCACAGAAAATAATCTTTAGGACTGTCGACAGTGGGTTAAGAACCTACTATCTCCCAAACGTAAGTTAACAGCTATCACCGAGCTCGATAGCTGCAGTCGCTTAAGTGCGGTCAGTATCCAGTATTCGGGAGATAGTAGGTTCGAACCCCACTGTCGGCAGCTCTGAAAATGGTTTTCCGTGGTTTCCCATTTTCACACCAGGCAAATGCTGGGGCTGTACCTTAATTAAGGCCACGGTCGCTTCCTTCCCACTCCTAGCCCTTTCCTGTCCCATCGTCGCCGTAAGACCTATCTGTGTCGGTGCGACGTAAAACAACTAGCAAAAAAAAAAAAAAAAAAAAAAAAAAAAAGCAGCTATCACACAGCCTCTTTCTCGCTCGGCACTGTCTTACTACGGTAGATAAATAACGCCGTTGGAACGCCTTCATCTGCTATTTGGGCCGCCGTCCTCAACACCAGGCTCCTGGCAGGTGAACACTGGCATGTATGTGTCTATTACCAATATTGCACCTTGTACAATGTTTTACTAAGGTAAAATAGGAAGTTGAACGGGTACCGGGAGGAGAAGAACATCCCGGCTAGATAAGCCCAGTATCAATGAATTGACAGGGATTTCCAATATTGAGTTCTTTTTCATCTGGAGAAAAATCGTTCTTCTTTCACCGAAGTGATTACTGAAGTCAAAATGACTTTATATGGCACACGGAAATATAATGACAAGAAGACGATACTTCATATTAAAATTCTCTAAATGCTATGATGTTCAGTATGTTAATTTCGTTTCATTAACACTGATCTGAAATTAGAACTTCCTTTCTACTACTACTGATGTTTTCATTCCTTCTCTGAAGAGAGAGGCGGGCCTCCAGATAGTGACGCTGTTTCTCAGACCAGGAGATTTGTATCGCACAAGGAGATGAGTGGAGGTGAGAGGTTTGGCGGCCGTGGCCTATACTAGGAACCGTCCCGGTATTTGCCTTAGTGCAGGAGAATGGAAAACCACGGGAAACCATTGTCAGGACAGCCTACAGTGAGGACCAGAGGCGTAGAGCGATGGGTAAGTCTTGGCCACCCCTCCTCTGCTTGGTTGGCCGGTCGGAGTGCAGAGCTGTCGTACCACGGACCAGCCGTGGCCGAAACCCACTCTGCATCCGCCGACCTAGAACTGTCTTCAGGTGCCATATCCCTTATCAGTTGTTTACCTAGTCTTTTATTAAATTATTACAGAAGTTGGACATTCTCTTCCTATAAACAAATATTTGCCAAAATGTGTCCATCCTTATAATTGCTGAACGAAAGTTTTTCGAATAAATATTTATATTTAATTTATATTTTAATTTATATTTAATAACTCTACTCAAGTTTATTCGTCAACTAGTACCACCCCACGCCATCTATTAACGAGGACTATAAATCTGCTGATACGACTGGGATAACGAGACAGTTGTGCCGGGTAGCCTCTCCTTCATCTGTGACACTGAGCGGCTACTTCCCACAGCCTCACTAACTCGAAATTCGCAATGGAATTCACTTAATAACAACAAGGTAGGTTCCCTTTCTTCATCATGGATTATTCTCAAACTTCTACTCTAACATTATACTGTGTATCGGTCAACCCTGTTTTCAATATTGTATTCAAATCTCTGAAACTTCTAGATTTTTTCTAAATTATCTATCGCTCTCACATTGAACAGACCACTGTTCTAAAAGGCCATTATTTTTTGCTAATTTTGGAGTCTTAATTCCGATACCGAAATTGCTGGCGTGTTGAGTAGTGCAATTTTTTTTTTTTTTTTTTTTTTTTTGCTAGTTGCTTTACGTCGCACCAACACAGATAGGTCTTATGGCGACGATGGGACCGGAAATGGCTAGGAGTGGGAAGGAAGCATTTGCCTGGTGTGAAAATGGGAAACCACGGAAAACCATTTTCAAGACTGCCGATAGTGGGGTTCGAACCTACTATCTCCCGAATACGCTAAATGTTTTCGGTGCTGCTTCATGGTATCGCAAATTGTTTCGTAAATCAACCGACGTCTGTCTATGTGGTGTAGTGGTTATTTTGATTGGCTCCTTCCCCTTCAGAGGCCCGGGTTCGATTCTCGGCTCTGCCACGAAATTTGAAAACTGGTACGAGGGCTGGAACGGGGTCCACTTAGCCTCGGGAGGTCAACTGAGTAGATGAGGGTTCGATTCCCACGTCAGCCATCCCCGAAGTGGTTTTCCATGGTTTCCCCTCTTCTCCTCCGGGCAAATATCGGGATGGTTCCTAACTTAAGGCCATGGCCGATTCCTTCCCTCTTCCTTGTCTACTCCTTCCTAACTTCCCATCCAACCAAAAGGCCCCTTTTCAACATGGCAGGTGAGGCCACCTAGGCGAGGTACTGGTCCTCATCCTCAGTGTTATCTTCCCACCCCCACGCAAAGTCTTACGTTCCAGGACACTGCCCTTGAGGCGCTGAGTCCCAGCGAAAAACCAACCCTGGACGGTAAAAGAAATTAAGAAAGAAAGAAAGAAAGAAATGAGCTCACTGAAAGATTTTGAAATGTGGGTAGGCCTATATACCGGAATATTGAAGATGCCATAAGTGGGCCACGTCACCAACGGTACGTAGTGGGCAGGCAAGTATATGATGTGTATACCACTTGGTAACACTCTTTGGTTGCAGGCTGCAAAAATATAATATAATTTTTATGCCAGCCAGAAAGTAATCATTAACACTTCTTAGTAATGCTTCTCTGAACTTCCTAAAAAGAAAAAAAAAGGGTTTATTCCTTTAAGCTTTACAGAAGAAGAAAAATGTTGTTTTAGTAACAATCACCGTACTAAGAACGGGTAGTTCCACTAGACCTATATAATAATAGCAATTGACGAGATTCATAAATTTAATACAGTAGTTAGTAATCTAACGTGATTTAATTATACGTCCCTGAAGTCATAAATGCCCCGTCAGGTCACAAATATTGTTTCCTTTCGATATGGAAAATAGTCAGCAATAAGTTCAGAATGTTCAAAAATCGCTGGTTCTGAAACTGTGGTACGCGTGCCCCGGTGGTTCGCGTGATAATTATAGTGGGTAGCTGAGCTGCTTTGAAGGGAACATTTCAAGAATAAATGGATATAAAGTGAAAATATGTACATGAAAATTCCTTATGTCGTTGCCCGTACCGTCTACTTTATGATGCTTTTCTCAACAACATATTTATGCGAACCGGGTGAGTTGGCCATGCGGTTAGGAGCGCTCGGATGTGAGCTTGCATCCGGGAGATAGTGGGTTCGAATCCTACTCTGGGCAGCCCTGAAGATGGTTATCCGTGGTTTCCCATCTTCACACCGGGCAAATGCTGGGGCTGTACGTTTATATATATTTTTTGCTAGGGGCTTTACATCGCGCCGACACAGATAGGTCTTATGGCGACGATGGGATAGGAAAGGCCTAGGAGTTGGAAGGAAGCGGCCGTGGCCTTAATTAAGGTACAGCCCCAGCATTTGCTGAACGTTATTTAGGTCACGGCCGCTTCCTTCCAACTCCTAGGCCTTTCCTACCCCATGGTCGCCATAACACCTATATGTGTCGGTGCGACGTAAAGCCACTAGCAAAATAAAAAGAAATTGTGCGAGAACGGGTTTTAATCCACAGTGTACCTGAAGGAAAAGCACCAAAACAACTAAAACGCATAACATTCGATCACCAGCACCGGTAGCTTTCCCGATGAAGGAATTGTTTGAATACTTGTCAGCTACTACACAAAACATGATTTCGCCCGACTTTATTACTTTTAATAACAGGTGTAATGATGGTTGGATGACATGCACTTACCTGTGAGCCTGACTGCTGTGCTCTATTAGAGACACAGCAAAATAATAAGAAAATGCCACTCTTCATGCAATAATATTACAGATGCATTTAATGCGTAGACTGTCGGACGCGATTCTCGTGCAGATATTCTGTTATGCACTAATCCGCATATTTCGAGGCAAAGAAACCGGAATGAGTGTAATCCCGTGCATTAGAGATACTATCACTACTTGTAGATGCCAACAGTACAACTTACTAACGAATTATGAATAGGTGACCTACAGATAAAATGTTACTTCGAATAGGTAAATCATATCCATATGCAGTTGATGTTCTTTCGGTAATTTTTGTGGAAACGGCCGGTATTATGGTGATATTTATTGTTCATGAGGAAACTGTTTATGTTGGAGCAGGCCGAATGAAATAAAAACCAAACAACTCAGTAGGATGATCAATTAAGACATCACAATATCGCTGCGTGCCTCCTGTTATTCCACAGATGACAAAATGAGTGATCCTGAACAGGGATCCTCGTTTTTACTAATAAAATGCATGCATGTTTATCTACTATAGTACATAACACTTTACTTTACTTTTCACACAGAGAAGTATTAAAGCCTTAATATTTTGATATGTTATGTGGTGTTTATTTAAGTCCTAAATTTAAATTATATTGTGTCCGTTTTCCATCTTAATTTAGTTTGTAAATTATTTAAATTCATTTTTTCTATAAATTTTTCTAGTTTTAACTATTTTAATTATTTTAGTATTTTATTTTAGATTGTAATCAAAGTGTGGTTAAGTGTAAGAGAGGGCCTAGAGCCCTAACTTTGCCACTGATGGAGGCACTAATAAATAAATAAATACATAAATAAATAAATAAATAAATAAATAAATAAATAAATAAATACATACATTCATGTATGAATGTATGTTTGTTTGTTTGTTTGTTTGTTTGTTTGTTTGTTTGTTTGTTGGGTATTCAGCCCGAAGGCTGGTTGGATCCTCATCAGGTCCACCATTAGCTGTCATAGATGGCCTAGGTGTCACTGAAGAGTTTTACTAGGGAAAATGCTATACATATTAGTAAAATAGGTTTGTAGAGCATGTAATTCTGTTCGAATGTATGTTTTATATAACATTAATCTACGTACTCGTATTTCTCCAGTGCATAGGCAAGGTCAGTCTATACCATCATCAGGTAACTGGTCCGAGCCACCCGGCTATCTGTTAGCGATTAATCATGACGCTATTGTTGATTTTACTACAGAGTGATTATTATAATTAAATTTAGGATATTATACTAATTAATCATTAATCATTCTCATACAGCAAAATAAGTTCACTTGTCAGTTACAAGGTACGAAGAGAAAAAGCCGTGAATGGCCAAATTCAAGATTGCAATGTGTATTTTAAGAAGAAGAACGATATGGCAAGATGCTGTGGAACCTACCAAAGAAAAGACAGGAAAGGAGAAAGGGGAAAACACGGAGGAACGACCATGTGTGTGTGTGTCTTGTAGGCATTATTGTGAACTGCAAAATGACAAAGTTTTAATTCTAAATGACAGTTGGAATATTAAACTTGCTGACGCAGTGTATTTGATACAATAGAGTTTCGCTTCATCATGTGGGATAATCCTCTAAGAAGTTGAATGGCAGTTCATTGCCGAACCTAGGCCGATCTTACCTTTAACATCGTGTTCATCACAACTGGAGGAGAATTCATGTGCATATCAATACCATTTCAAGATACTGAACAAGTTTCATTAAGGAATGTTCATTTCATCTCAGTCCTCACATTTTTAAAGCTGCTAGAAGTCGTGTGGAAATTTTACAAGAGTTTTCCCTGAGCATCGCTATTCTGCTTCTAGAGAGGAAGTAGGGACAAGGATGTGTAAACAAATGATTTCGCGAAATACGTTGTCGGATATAAATAACTAGTTATGCCATAGGCCTATAATATATTTCAAAATTATTCTCTACAAATGAGGCGGCGGTGGTGAAGATTATTGTTATAAGAGGAAGTACAGCTGGGCAACCATTCTCTATTAACACTAACACACAGTACATACATACATCATTATAGACCGTTATGACTTACAACGTTTAGTCTACAAGCCTCTGTGAATTTACTAAACGCCGCCACAATCCTTTGTTTGTAACTAGTTCTGTGGCCTCGTTTAGTTCTGTATCACTTATCCTTAAATCGTTAGAAACTGAGTCTAACCATCGTCGTTTTGGTCTCCCTCTACATCTCTTATCCTCCTTAACAGAGTCCATTATTCTCCTAGGTAACCTATCCTCCTCCATTCGCCACACATGACCCCACCACCGAAGCCGGTTTATGCGTACAGCTTCATCTATTGAGTTCAGTGCTAATTTAGCCTTTATCTCCTCATTCCGAGTACCCTCCTGCCATTGTCCCCACCTGATTGTACCAGCAATCATTCTCGCTACTTTCATATCTGTTACTTCTAACTTATGAATAAGATATCCTGAGTCCACCCAGCTTTCGCTCCTGCTGGTCTGAAAACAGACCGCGGTAAAGATAGTTTCGTCTGGGAGCTGACTTCCTTCTTACATTATACTGTGGATCGCAACTGCGAGCTCACCTTTCTGCACCTTAATTCATTATCACTTATTATATTACCATCCTGGGAGAACACACATCCTAAATACTGGAAATTATCTACCTTTTCTAACTATGTATCCTCAATCTGACATTCAGTTCTCTCAGTCTAGTCTTGGAAAGTCTAATTTTTATACCACACTCATTGCACCTATTTTCAAGTTGCAAGATATTAGACTGCAAGCTTTCGGCACAATCTGCCATTAAAACCAGATCGTCTGCATAGGCCAGACTGCTTACTACATTTGCACCCAACTGCCACTTTATACTTCCACCAGATGATCCATATAAACCACGAACAACAAAGGTGAAATGTTGCCATTGATGCTTTCACGGCCCGTACTTATACATAGACATAATACTGTATAGGCTTTTGGGCTTATGCCGTGTCAAGGAAATAAGGTGAAATTCTTTACGTTTCGCAGAGAACTGTGCTCTGCGTCCTCAGAAGAAATCTCGACCCTCCACGAGAAAGGCTTCTTAAACAATGACTCTTTAAAATTGAGACGTTAGTAATAGACGTGGAAATGGTACGTTCATTCGCCACCAGATGGCTCCCAAGACGTGGTACAACACTAGCGTTCGAAGCGGAAGCTGACTGAACCATCAGAAACAGTCTAAGCGGTTCACATAACGTGTGTACGTAACCTATGACATAGACAGGTGTATGACATAGATAATAATAATAATAATAATAATAATAATAATGAAATGAAATGGCGTATGGCTTTTAGTGTCCGAGGACAAGTTCGGCTAGCCAGGTGCAGGTCTTTTGATTTGATGTCCGTAGGCGACCTGCGTACCATGATGAGGATGAAATGATGATGAAGACGACACATACACCGAGCCCTTGTGCCAGCGAAATTAACCAATGTTGGTTAAAATTCCCAACCCTGCCAGGAATCGAACCCGGGACCCCTGTGACCAAAGGCCAGCACGCTAACCATTTAGCCACGGAGCCGGCCAATAATAATAATAATAATAATAATAATGATGGAACGACGGGCGGTATTCTTTACAACTGTCCTGTCAGCCAGTAAATCGACCGATGACACTATCGATCAGCAGATCATCGACATCATCCAAAATGGTCTTTAAGTTTCCTGTCGGCTAATAGATGCAATTTTACGATCAGTTGTACTAGAAAATTATTATTTCAACGAGTACAATTTACTATTTACTATTTAATTGCTATTACTATTACTATTTAATAGACCAAAAAGCCCGCCTGGTGGTTATGATCGTTAGGGCGTGAAGTTTGTGCGGTCTAATATCGTGGATAGCGGGTTAGAGTCTCGTAGGTCGAAAATAAGTTATTATCAGAATGTTGACTGGCAGGGTAAGAAGAGAGGTGGTGGTATACGATTTCTAATCTCTAGATTGCATGCCAAAAGCCTAGATTAAATTCCAAACCTCTCTACAGTCCTGATACGGAGTGAGGGCATTTGACGCTGTTGATTGTGATTCGTCCGTCGGGTGGTGACGTAAAATCTTGAGCAGACTCCTTGGTGCCATTCTACAGGAGTAGGCTATGTGCCGGCACCGGGCTTCACGTTCTCCTTTCCTTTTTTTTTTTTTTTTTTGCTAGTTGCTTTACGTCGCACCGACACAGATAGGTCTTATGGCGACGATGGGACAGGGAAGGGCTAGGAGGGGGAAGGAAGTGGCCGTGGCCTTAATTAAGGTACAGCCCCAGCATTTGCCTGGTGTGAAAATGCGAAACCACGGAAAACCATTTTCAGGGCTGCCGACAGTGGGGTTCGAACCTACTATCTCCCGAATACTGGATACTGGCCGCACTTAAGCGACTGCAGCTATCGAGCTCGGTCCTCTTTTCCTACTGTCATACATAACGGCATGCATTTCATCTCATTAATTCCTCTGATGAGGTTGACGTCAGGGAGGGCATTCGATCGTTAAAACTTGCTGCGAAGATCCACCTGACTTTATACCCGACTCCGTAGAGAAACAGCATAAGTGTTGGACAAACATATAAATCGATCAGAAGCTCTTCAGACAATAGTGATATTTATTTAACGTCCATTTATATGGTAGGGGTGTTGAAAGATGCCAGAGGGTCGCTATTCAAGACCACGGAGTTCTTTACTGTTCCAGAAGTCAACAGTACAGAGCTCTCACATTTCATAATTAAATGCCACCAGTTTAGACCGGGATTCAATCTATCTTGGCGAAAGAGGGGCAACGACTAACCAACTGCGCTACTGATACGGTGAAGCTGATAAATTAACAGATGGAACTTCAAACACATTTACAGTATATCAGTACTACCTTATTTCCGAATGAACTGTGTTACGTGTTTAGAGCACGATTGCACTCGGCAGGAGGTCCTGCTTGTGTGCTCAGTTATCCGGCTCTGTCACCAGGTAAAGTAGCGCGCTAAATCTATGACTTACCAGTTAACCAGTTCAACCAGCCGTCGTGAAAAAGTGGTGTCTTTCGTTCTAACTTCACCAGTCACATAACAATCAGCGCATTCCATTCCGAATTCGCTCTATTTTAGTGCATTTCTAGCACTCACACATTTTTCTCTAAAATGCACCCTTTCCTGTTGGTAATGCGAGATGCATGTGATTACATGGTCTATTGATGCGCCCGTTGGTCGCCCAACTGTCCTCTATCTACTGTGGTAAAGAAACCCTAGTGGCGTCCTGCCCAGGTGCAATCGTAAAGTAAAATACCATCAATGTTTCGTAAGCACGAATCAGAAAGGAGTGATACCGGAATGTTCCTCCCTAACAGCTTGGAAACAAAGTTTCCGTGTACGACCGCGCGGAAAGAGCACACAATCATAGATTTCTTGGCTACTTAATACACGAAGTTTTGTCAATATGGGTGCACTTCAGTGCTTATAGAACGAATTTATGTGATCGAGATTGCTGTGTGTTAACGTAGACTTAAAGTCTTTGACAACGGGCACACGAACAGAAAAAAATTAAGACGCCTTTAATGGTTGGATAAAACACATATATATCTGAAAAGTAATTTTCATGAAATAGATCTTCAAAGTAACTGTTATTAATTATGTCAAGTTTCGCCTTGTCATTACAATTCAAAATCTAGTATATATACTACACTATCAAATACATAAATATAATATATAAGTACATGTTTCGAGAAATGAAATTCTCTTCTTCATCTTATATATTAAAATCACATGCATGTAAAAGACCTGCCCAAGTGCAGCATGGTCAAGCTAATAGACAACTTCAAAGTAAGACAAAATTTGTGCTAAATATGTGATGTCACACGCATACTCTGTTACAAGATGGCGCTGTGTCGACTCGCGGGCTCAGCTGGAGGACATGATGTTTGTCTTTTTTTTTTCTAACTAGCATATGTACCCGTTCTTCACACGGGAATAGGCAGTTGATTTCACGATACCTTAATGAATTTATGTGAAGTTACATGTCTGTAATCAAACGTCTAATACGGCATGTTAAACTGAAATTCTTCTACGAAAGCACGTAACAGTGGGAGTAACGGGAAGTACGATAAAGCTGAACAAAGTGGAGACTTAATGGGGCAGATCACAGAGTTTATTGAACGATAGAGTTCCTGGTCCGAAGTTGTGCGTAATTTTCCCTATTTCTGAAACTAGGAGTGGCGCTGTGGCTGAAGAATTATAAAACCATTATCTATTCTGTCGAAAACAGTAAAATGACTCTTTAGGTAAACCATTTAACCCAACTACAAAAAACATGACAGCCTGTAAAAAAGTCCAGTAATGATAAGTCCCTTGTTATCTTCCTATCGAAAAGGTACACGTTGAAAATCAGTTTTTAGAAATTGATTTACATTAAGGCTGGTAGTTATCCATTAAGGTTGGTCATGTAAGTTTTGTGGGAGAGTAAAATCACTGTTTCGACTTCCAATAACTCCCCAAAACAATCCGGGAATTAAAAAATGCTATTTTTTTTTGCTATTTTGCTTTACGTCGCACCGACACAGATAGGTCTTATGGCGACGATGGGAGAGGCAAGGCCTAGGAAGTGGAAGGAAGCGGCCGTGGCCTTAATTAAGGTACAGACCCGACATTTGCCTGGTGTGAAAATGGGAAACCACGGAAAACCATCTTCAGGGCTGCCTACAGTGGGGCTCGAACCCACTATCTCCCGATTACTGGATACTGGCCGCACTTAAGCGACTGAAGCTATCGAGCTCGGTAATTAAAAAAATGATAATGACCCTAATACCTACCCAAGGACAGATATAAAGTTTTGTAGAAATATGTAGAGCTGTGTCCCAGTTATAAGAACTCAAGAAACGGACGAACAGACTATTCGACAAAAAAGTTAAAAGATGTCCGCTCGAAGTTAGACTGAAAAACGGTCCAATAATGATATCTCCCTTATTAATCCTGGTATCGAAATCATACACATCAGAAAAAACGTTTTAGAAATTGATTTCCATTAAGGCAGGTAGATGTCCATTAAGTTTGGTTGTGTATATTTTGTGGGAATGCAAACTCACTGTTTGTGTTTCTTATAAACCCCCAGTCAATTCAGGGATTTAGAAACAATATTGGTCCTAAAACCTACCCAAGGACAAATGAATTCTAAATGTGAAGTTTGGTAGAAATATATCCAGTAGTTTTGAAGTTATAATAAATCAATCAATCAATCAATCAATCAATCAATCAATCAATCAATCAATCAATCAATCAATCAATCAATCAATCAATCAATCAATCAATAAATCAATCAATCAATCAATCAATCAATCAATCAATCAATACTGATCTGCATTTAGGGCAGTAGCCCAGGTGGCAGATTCCCTATCTGTTGTTTTTCTAGCCTTTTCTTAAATGTTTGCAAAGATATTGGAAATTTATTGAACATTTCCCTTGGTAAATCATTTCAATCCCTAACTCCCTTCCTATAAACCAATATTTGCCCCAATTTGTCCTCTTGAATTCCAACTTGATCTTCATATTGTGATCTTTCCTACTTTTAAAGACACCATTCAAACTTATTTGTCTACTGATGTCCTCCCACGCCATATCTCCACTAACACCTCGGAACATACCACTTAGTCGAGCAACTCGTCTTCTTTCTCCCAAGTCTTCCCAGCCCAAACTTAGCAACATTTTTGTAACGCTGCTCAACAAACAAACAAACAAACAAACAAACAAACAAACAAACAAACAAACAAACAAACAAACAAACAAACAAAATAAATAAATAAATAAATAAATAAATAAATAAATAAATAAACAAACAAACAAACAAAAAACTGACACAAAGTTAAAAATTATGCAGGTGGTCATTATTACACCTTAAACGGATAACTGAATGAAAATTTCGCCAAAATAGTCCATGTACAGACACACGTTCGTTACGATTTTATTTATATAGAAGAAGTTAAGTAGGTCTACAACACCCTGCGCCCGTTACAGTAGTGACAGCCAATTTGTTTGGTCGTAAAGTGCACAGTATATAGCTTTAAGATGCCAAGTCCCAGTGGAGCTATCACGCTGAGACTTGAACATCTCTGAGCATGTCATCCAGACTACATTCCTTACTCAGAGGATCAAGAGATTATTCCTCTTCACTGCTGCTATTTACGTTCACAGTCAGTGACACTGTATCACTAACAATATGCTAATTGAGTCTGTAATTAATTAGCCTCCGTGAGACAGCGTCTACCAGTTGCTAGAGCAGAACACTGGAGGCATTGCCCGTGATGTTCGTGCATATCGACAGTTAGCTGCCTGCAGCTTCCGGCCGTTCCTCCCAGGAAGTCAACCACATTAAATGTGAGGTGCTCAGACACAAGCTAGATTCTGCTTCTAGCCACGACGTACGACCCGATGAAAACGTACAGCTGAGAGAATTGAGCATAATATGGATTTTTGAGTTGTTTTAACCCTCCAACCACCAAGCTATCAGAAACAATACTTATCAAGCTACGCGACTCCAGATACCAAGGAGAAGTTACTTTAGAAAGATCAAGGAAATTAATATCGAACAAAATACTGTACTATAAGAAAATTATAAATACAGTGGATTTTGATATTACAGCATATTAAAGCAATGAGTTCACAGACAGTGGAAATCTAATTTTAGAATCTGAATTTCTATGAAAGCCATTTTGAAGAACAGTCCTTCACTATCTAAATTTAATGAGAAAAAACTGTAAACCGAGGACGCACTGCAAAAATATTATGAACATTTCGGCGCGTGGCGTAAGATGAATTTTTTAGACCAAGCCTTTCTATTTTTACTTGTACATCAACCCACATATCGTTAGTATAATCATTTTTATCTTCAGTAGCACCGTATCAACATTTTATATTTCATCTGCTGCTTGTTCATCTACTTCTAACACAGTTTCTTCTGTCAGGTCAGTAAATTCTTCATTTTTGGCAGTCTGTATCATATGAATAACTTCCGCAACATACCCTTCACTACGCAGGTCATATATATAATTCTGTTTGATAATTTTTATATGTGAGGAACAGTAGTCGTGAAGAACACAAATATAATCCAATAATCTTTCTTCCTTTCTAAAACTGTTTACGACCGGGAGATTCGGTCTTGCAGTTACGTGTGCGCAGCTGTGAGCTTGCATCCGGGAGACAGTGGATTCGAAACCCACTGTCGGCAGCCCTGAAGATGGTCTTCCGTGGTTTCGCATTTTCACACCAGGCAAATGCTATGGCTGTACCTTAATTAAGGCCTCGGCCGCTTTCTTCCCACTCCTAGCCCTTTCCTGTCCCATCGTCGCCATAAGGCCTATCTGTGTCGGTGCGACGTAAAGCAAGTTGCAAAACAGATACAAAATCTGTTTACCGTCCAGAGTTGTTTTTTTCCTCGGACTCAGGGAGGAATCCCACCACTCCCGCCTCAAAGGCAGTGTCCTGGGGCGTGAGACTTTGGGATGGGGATAAAACTGTAGAGGAAGACCAGTACCTCACCCAGGTGGCCTCACCTGCTATGCTGAACAGGGGCCATGTGGGGGAATGGGAAGGTTGGAAGGAAGAGGGAAGGAAGCGGCCGTGGCCTTAAGTTAGGTACATCCAGGCATTTGTCTGGAGAAGTGGGAAACCACGGAAAATCACTTTGAGGATAGCTGAGGTGGTAATCTAACCCTTCTCCAATCATTGGATCTCCCGTGGCTGAGTGGATCCCGTTCCAGTCCTCGTACCATTTTAAAATGTCGTGGCAGAGCCGGGAATCGAACCTGTGACTCCAGGGGTGACAGCCAATTATACTAACCACTATATCACAGAGACGGGCATCCAGTAATCAACTGAACTGAAAGTAATCTGTTTTTATAGTTTGCTTTATGCGCACCGGCGCAGGTAGGTTTTATGGTGGCCATGGGATAGAAAAGGGGGTTGGCTACTAGTGGAAAGGAAGCAACCGTGCCGCTATCAAAATGGCAAACCAGGGCTGTCGACAATGGGGTTTGAACCCATTACCTCCCGAGTGCAAGCAGATAGCTACATGACGCAAATCGCACCGCCACTCACTCGGTAACTGATGGAGAAGATAAATACCCAAAAGAAATGGACAAGCAATTGAAATACCGGAGAAAGAACCAACAACAGCAATGACCAATACAAACGGTGACGAAAGCATTGTTCAACACTAACTACCAATAACGATCAACGAAGATCCAGCTGAATAGAAATGTAATATTATTCTCTTAATGATCAACCACATTTGATGTCTTTACTGAACCCGCTTGGCAGTCGGAAGATTAAACTATGAATATTTAACTAGGCAAGAAAACTCATGGGAAACTGATAAAACCGTTTACAGTATGCAACCAACACAACAGGCACCACGTGACCAGTAAATTTGATAAGTATAAATACGCATGGACACCGGTTGCACATTAAAATGTCAAAGAAACTTTGCTTTTAGGTCTCTGCTTATCCCTCATGGTAGTCTGAGGTTGAACTAAAACATACATACATTAAATAAGGCCATTAAGTTCCCGAGGAAGCGAAAAAATAGTCGAGCCATACGTGGTGCATGTTGAGTTAGGCAGTACTTCCACGATCTTATTCAATTATTCCTCGTCTTTTGCCCAGCCATAATATTTGATACCTAGAGCAGAAGTAGACAAGTCCATGAACACGTACAGTTCATTACACAAGTTGTAACTGAGATAAAACACAGAAGAAATACTTGAACAGCTTAAGTTATAATCGACACCGCGACTGAATAAGGGACGAAAAGCGTTACAGTAGTTAGTGTGGCGTAAACGTTATTATAATATCCCAGCAGTTAATGTCGAATGTGGTCCCAAAGTTATAATTACAAAAATGTTAATTAATATGAAGAAATGTATATACATAAATATACCGACAAAATATCACGGATGAGCTTCGTGTTATGTTAAGAAGGATGGTGCAATCGGATTAGTGGAGAAAACATTGTTACTTTGTTATTTTCTGGCGTGGGCGTGCAATTAAAATCGATGAGCTCACCGTATTTGCTATGCCAGAGCGTAAATCACTGCCGTGCTTCTGGGGAGAGAAGAGGTGGGAGGGGAAGTGGGGTGTATGATGGAGACAGAGATAATGCTCCGTACGCATGCGCAAGTTTCCTCGTTGGACTCGCCCAGGATTGTTCTGGTCTCTTACAGGCTGTATCCACAGTTCGTTTATTAAACAGCCGTAACTGCACACACAGTACAAGAACACACTTGTTAGTCAAGGAATGTAGCAGATCTTTTCTCCTCGCGTCTGTTGATCGCAGTAACGTTCTGTATTACTTAAAATGCTCCAAGATGCAACTCTGCAGCCCCACGACTGTGTATTCCTTCGCTCACAACACTGTAAATGGAATGAAATTCTGAACGAAGGAAACAATAGGTCCAATGGTTTGATTACAGTACATGTTTAATATGCCCTCATTCTGCTTGGATGCACAGTTCATAACGGTAAAGTAATTATATTTGGATCTGTTCAGGATGAGTGGTGTGTCGCGCATTAACTCTGTCTCCACTTTCCCCCTTCCCACTTCCCCTCTCTTCCCTTCCTCCTCTGACGCACAGTAACAGGTAGCGGCTGGCCCAGAAGTTACAAAGTAGCTTCATTTTCTCGAAAGAAACATTTTTTCCGCCAATCGGATTTTATTATCGTTCTAAACACATGTAGAGCATCACTGATTTCTTTTTTTTGTCGGTATAGTTCCGATACACCCTGTATATTGAATAAAGTTGATTTTAAGAGAGCAATTGATAGATATTTCCTGAGAAGAAGAGACTGGTAGACTGACCTGGGCCCATATAAAAGATGAAAAGGTTTTTTATAATTGAAAATTGTAATTATAGGGGCTAAGAATGGAAAGGACGAGGCCATGGCGTTGAGAAAGGTGCCATCCCGGCATTTACCTGAGTTGAAATGGGAAACTATGGAACACCATTTCGAGGAAAGCCGACGGGGAATTCGAATGCACTTAACTGCAGAGTTCAGAGCTTGCAGAAGTAACTGGTCTTGCTGCAGTGCACTGAGGTAGCCTGTTTGGTGTTAGAAGAGTGTAAAACCAGGCTGATTAGAATAGGTAGAGAATGGGATGAAAAGTCCAGCACGGAAACTGCACCATTCTACACACTGAGGATAAGAAAGTAAACCCCAATTTTGTGAATGAGAAAAAAGTTTCAAGACCAAAATATAGAATGTATAGATCTGTTTCTGAAAATTAAGCCGGCCCCCGCAGTCTGGGGTAGTAAGCTGAACAAATAACAACTGTTAACGCACAATCACAGCGATTCCACTTAGAGTGTCTTGTGAGTGGGGACGTTTGTATTATAGTTTATGTACTGTTCAATACATACAATTAGTTTCTTATGTTGGGCATACAGAGGAGGCTGCGGATTCGATTCTTGGCCAGATTAGGGAATTCACTTGGATTTGAGCGTTAGATCAAAAATTTACTCAGCCTGTGCGAGAGCAATATTGAAGACCTATCTCACGGTGAGGAAGTGGGATCGGTCAAGAAAGCAAAGAACGATGGCCTACAGGATTCGTCGCGCTGACTTCACGTATCATCGTAATCTGCAGGCAATGGGCTGAGCAACGGCCGCTTAACCCCATTAGGGTAGTAAAGCCATGGATTTAATTTTTCCTGAAAATAAAAAGACTTCTATTATAACATATGTTATGTAACGAAATGGAAATATGGCGCCACTAAGATGTACTTTAAAGAGAAATAGAGATAGTAAGTTCATTAAAGTAAATTTACATTAAGCAGCCGTCATTACAACAGGACATCGAGTTTATTTCCAACGAAGGAAGCTGTTTTCAATCGCTCAGACCTGAAACGTCACGACATATCCTAAAACCTGCGGTAATAATACAGTCTTTCTTTCTCTGCTGCCCGGTGGAGTCATAGGTAAGATCTGTATCACACATAAGGACTTGGTTCAGTTTTGTGGCTGCGTGCCCTTCCTGACATTCACCTTGGGTAGAAGACCGCATTTATTTTATTTATAAAATTGCCTCCCAGTGGACGTAATCCCATAGGACTCAGTATACCAACAAGACAATAATAATAATAATTAACATTACAATTATAATTACAATATTATAAATATAATCATATGATATAAAATTTCAAACAACACTTAGAGTTGTGGATTAAGATGGTGATGCAGCATTTGCAACTCTTCTTTAGGACTATGGCGATTATCTCGTCTCGTACGGAAGTTGGAATGTGATATTTTTCCGAAATTTCACAAATCCTAGGTATAGTCCCTCGTGATCTTACCAGTAGATCTATTGCATCAACGCATTTGAGTTTATATCTGTCTGAAATAACAGACAGCTTTCTTTCCTTTATCCACCTCCTCAGCTTGTTGAAGGCCAACCTCGCATCGGACAGAAGGGTCAGTTATTATGCCATGCCCAGCGGTGTCAGAATGTGCAATAATATCTACTCTTCTAGTACATCCATCTGAGGAAACAAATGAGATTTCTTCGTGCATTTGCCACCCTTTCTGTCGCAAAGCATTAGTGATCTCAGATCTCACCATGTGATGGCGTGAATTACGTAGGAATGTTCTTCTATCACAAAATCCTAAGACATGTCCAAGTAAATGTTTCTCGGTGCAGTGTCTGCATCGGGTACCGTCTAAGGATCTGCCTGCCTGGAATGATCCGGACAGCTGCTACTATTATACTGCGTGTTTCTGTGGTGGTTGATAGTGGGTTGTATTGTATGTAAAAGCGGAGATGTGATTAACACATGCACTCGGTCCCCCAAGCCAGAGGAATTAAACAGACCCGTACAAAATTCCTCAACCTGACCGGAAATCGAACCTGGGATACTCCAACACGAAGAGCGCTAAGCTGACCATTCAACCAAAGGAGTCGAACATATCAGTAATACAGTACCTTCGAAATTTTTGCAGTGGAATTTATTTTAATGTACTAATGTCCAGAAAAGTATCTCAAATGGGAAGTGATTGAGACACTCATTACAATGTGTTCATTGAGTTAAATTCAACCGGATTTCTTATTCATTTAAGTATTCTTGTTTCATTATTCGGAGCGCTAACTGTAGTTAGCTACAGTACTGTGGTGCAATCTGCCAGTGGAAACAATCCTTATAATTGACAAACGAGTCGTTCAGCTCAAAAGACTGTCTTGCATTATGTTATCTGAAAGTCATATATTATTATCTCGAAAAATAAATTTCCATTTAGCCTGTACTTCATATGAAAATATCTGTATGCATGTTTGTTCAAGTACCCTGAGAGAACAAAAACTCGGCATATATTTTATAATAGTACTAATGGTATATAGAAAGGAAGAACGAGGCTAAGAGTGAAGTTGAAATGGTTTTTTGCTATATTTTGAAAATGGTCAACTTTGTTTAGAAACATCTTAAGCAAAAAATACTTTAAATTTAATTTCTAATATTTTATGTCCTGGCAGCTTCCTTGATAGAGTCAACCCTGACCGACATAAATGCGAATAAGCTGGGAAATGGTATAATATGCAGTAACGTCACCCTGAATGAGTTCGGTTTCATAGTTGAGTGGTCAGCATCTTGACCTTTGGTCCTTGGGAAATCGGATTCGATTCCTGACCGGGTCAAGGGATTTTCATTTTAAACGGATAATTGCCGTGGTTCGGAGGCTTGGTGTTTGTGATATCTGC
Organism: Anabrus simplex; assembly: GCF_040414725.1. Taxonomy (NCBI): domain Eukaryota; kingdom Metazoa; phylum Arthropoda; class Insecta; order Orthoptera; family Tettigoniidae; genus Anabrus; species Anabrus simplex. Next base: position 1,578,847,930 of record NC_090265.1, read on the forward strand.
AACATTCTGTCATCTCATGCACCACAAGCTACACAGTGCTCTGCCACACTAACACGCAGTTTCCTATACAAGGCAGACGCCACACATTCTCACTGAGGGTCTGCCTTACAATGGCTGCACCAGGCTAGTAACAGCCACACAAAATTCCTCTTCTTCTTATTATTGATTGACGTGCACACTCTCTCTCTCTGTTTTGCTGCCATTCATCTCCGCTAAATAATAGCATTGCCACTGAAATTGAAAAAAAAACTACCCCAGCAACGATCGGTATAAAAGCTAGTCACTTGCAATAATATAAAGTAATATTACAAGATTCATTTGATCTTGTAACAGACTCTGGCGTCGAAGATTAGAGATATAAGATGGAGGATAATCGCTCAGGGGACTGTTTTTCTGCTCCAACATGGCGATTAGTAACAGCTGACAGATTCTCTTATCAACCCATGCAATCTGCAGTAGCTAATGGTTAAGTGAGAAGCGACGGAGGATCCTTCCTTCTCCATTATTTTATCAACTTTTCTTTTTGATGCTGTTCATTAATCTGACATATTTTATTCTCATCATTATACGACGCCAACCAAAGTTACGTACTGAAGGATTCCATATGTGGAGGCTTAAAGGTTGGAAGGTACTTACTTAATTCAAATAAAATATGGACCATGGGCCAAGAGCAAACAATATCTGTTTACCCACAATCAAAGCAAATCAGTTTTACACGTTCTTTGTGAGTGGAGACGTTTATAATATAGTTCATGAACTATACGATACATAAAACTGTGCCTTCATAGACGCATAGAGTTCTTCTGTTTCTGACCAATAATCATATTGCTCACCCATTTTCCTTTGTGTACTTTAGTAATAATAATAATAATAATAATAATAATAATAATAATAATAATAATAATAATAATAATAATAATAATCATCATCATCATCAAATACCTTCTTCTCAGATAGAATAAGCAAAACAGGAAAGAATATCATAAGGAAAACTATAGGAGCTGTTTGGGAGAATGGCGTGTAGAAATTGAGACCAGAACAAGATTTGTACTGAGCCCACAATTTTTTTTGCTGGTGGCATACGTCGCACCGACACAGATAGGTCTTATGGCGACGATGGGACAGGAAAGGGCTAGGAGGGGGAGGGAAGCAGCCGTGGCCTTAATTAAGGTAGACACCAGGCGAGTTGGCCGTGTGGTAAGGAGCGCGCAGCTGTGAGCTCACCTCCGAAACATAGTGGGTTCGAACCTCACTGTCGACAGCCCTGAAGATGATTTTCCGTAGTTTCTTATTTTCATACCATCGAGCGAAATCGGGACATTTGGGAAGACCTCGGGAAATTAATAATAAATTCTGGCTAATAACCCTTGTTGTGAGAGATTTCGGCACTGTCATTAGCGAGGGAGTAATTAATTAAGAATTTTTGAATCATTTGATGAAACTAACTTCACAGGGAGGAATGTACCTTAATTGAGGCCACGGTCGCTTCCTTGCCATTCCTAGGCCTTTCCTGTGCCATCGTCGTCATAAGACCTATCTGCGTCAGTGGGACATAAAGCAACTAGCAAACAAAAATTAAGGTACAGCCCAGGCATTTGCCTGGTGTGAAAATGGGAAACCACGGAAACTATCTTCAGGGCTGCCGACAGTGGGATTCGAACCCACTATTTTCCGGATGCAAGCTCACAGCTGCGCGCCTCTAACCGCACGGCCAACTCGCCCGGTCCCATTATTCTACATTGCTAAAGGAACCGCCGCATTGCTATGTAGGGCCAACTGTGAGGAAAATGCGCGCATCCATCTTTGTAATACAGCTAGCCTCATGTCCGTAGCTTGTCACTTCACGCAGGAGATGATCTAAAACATCGAGCGAAATCGGGACATTTGGGAAGACCTCGGGAAATTAATAATAAATTCTGGCTAATAATCCTTGTTGTGAGAGATTTCGGCACTGTCATTAGCGAGGGAGTAATTAAGAATTTTTGAATCATTTGATGAAACTAACTTCACAGGGAGGAATATATTTAATTATGCCCAGAGGGAAGTCAGCCTGTCTGTCGGCAGACTGGTTACACGTATCAAGGGCATACAGTCAAAATACGCGAAAATATCGTCCACGGAATTAATTAATTACGCCCCTGAAGGAAGCAGGAGAAACCAACGTACAACACCATTGTGATCGGAAAAATAGGCGGAATTTCTGGTGTGAGACTCAAGGAAATCGGTTAACCGGTTGTCAGATGGAACGATTGCACAATAATAGATAACACTTGGTACCGAGTCCCTTGTGTGCATATATACACCCATTGTCAAAACGAGAGATGCAGTGGGCGATCATCAGTCTGAGGTGACGAACCTGTGATATTCGACATCCAGAATATGAACTACAGGAATTGAAGTGTTCGAAGCTAGACTTGGAAATCTCACAAGCCAGTTTGTTTGAGAGATAAGAAATGTGTAAAGTATCAATATGAATAGAAACAACTTTGATAATAAAACATTTTTTAATTTACTACAATTCATCCTGGTAGGAGGGAAGATTGTAGTGGCTATTTATAGGATTTATGAACTTCTGCGAGGAAGACAGCGAAGTCCCAGATATCTCACTGAAATTATTATTAATACGGTTATTTTGACAGTCTGTAATGTTAAACAATTGGTTTCTTGTGAGGGATAGCATCATTGCCCCACAGCCGTTCACGTTTGGTGAACACCTGGCGGAAAAGGGTAGGAGCTTTCAACGATTACATTAGTTTACTGATGATGATTATGATGATTACGGTATGTTTGTTGTTTAAAGAGGCCTAACAGCTAGGTCATCAGTCGAGACGGAACGGTGTGATCCATTTTGTGTTATGTGTATAGTGAAATCTGTTATTACGTTAGTTCCTGCTCAAGAAAATTAATGTGTATTACATCAATACAAATGCAGAGTCAGTGCAATTTATATGTAGCTCTTAAGTGACGAATGCCACCTATCATGGCGAGGGGCTAAGTCGGAGATTGCTGGCTTTCTAAATGCAGCCAAAAATGTCGTCACATCATTCAGCAAAATTACAGGTCTGTCTAAATTAAGCATTATATCTTTGTAGTTAGAAATGTGAATTCGTGTTCCTTTAAATTAGTAAATCATGACACCGGGTTGTCTATGTGGCGTGTGTAAAGTTAGTTGTATTGCAATGACGATAATATGTCACGTCGGTATTCCAGGAAACACTGCAAGTGCGATTATCTGTTATTTAAGCCGCGAGGCGTTAAACAGTATTACATTTCTTAAAATGTGACGTGAAATATTACAGTGATAATCAATAAAATCCGTTCGTTCCGCTAAAAGTGACAATAATCATAATCATAATAATAATAATTTAAAAGTAAAAATAACAATTATAAAGGTGAAGTTAAATATTACAATTAGTTAAATCCGTTCGTGTCGGTGAAAGTTATAATAATAATAATAATAATAATAATAATAATAATAATAATAATAATAATAATAACGTGAAAGGTAACAATTATAAGTGCCATAAAGTCAAATAATAACAGGGATAATAATATTCGCGTTAAGAGTAAATTGAGATAATGCGTTCAGCAGTTATGTAAGCGAGATTCACAGTTTTATATCGAAATCCAGTGAAGAAGGATGATATTTCAATTTGGAAAGTTAATTTTGTGACACCGTGTGTTTGTGATATAGAAAAACGTCGTGCCATTTTACTCCTGAGGTCTGGGAAAATGTAGAAAAGCTACTTTGGGTTCCCTTATGAAGTTGTTTGGTTATGGGGTAGCCTGTACTTAAAATCTGATGAAACAAGAAGAAATGGATCGTAATGAGAAAGGAAATTTTTTGAGAATAATTAGGAAGAAATTTTGAGACAGAATAAGCTCTATATTTTATGAGTGGAAAGTTTTAAGCAGGACGCCGTAGTTTGACGGAGAGTATATGTTGATGTGTGATATTTCCGAGACAGGGTGTGTAAGAGAAGTGACATTCTGTAGCGATCCAGAGAGATTACAAAAGTAAGGGTTATCAAATCCAAGTGAGTGCGTTGTAACGCGTATTTTAAGTACAAGTAATGTCTCCCATGATTATTATTTTATGTACGACTGTAGATAACGTCTGTTAAGTCAAGTTGACAATTCTATTTGATACCAGCAAAGTGGATTTTGTATAAAACGACCTCACGAACAAAATACATTCTCACACATGGTTGAGATAATATTTGCTTATTGGAAAGTGAATTTTATTCTGTATCTTTACGAGGCGAAAAACATCGCGAATTGGAAACATTGAGGGTGAGACAATGACTTTATTGGATTGAGAGTTTATCCTGCGTATGCTGATGAGAGTTTACTTCACTGGAGAGTATACAGTGATACATGACTGGAGTGTTGACATTGCGGGTTATTTGGAGCCTCACACTCTAAGCTATGCCACGAATATCGAGGTCGTTGTGATTATTATATTCAGTAATATCATACGAGATTTGAGTTTACTTTTATTTAGCGAACATCACTGCATGTATTTAAATTTTAATGAGTGATAGATTGAAGTGTTAAAAACCGTCATTAATTTCGATTTCCCACTTTATCATAGGAAATGGACATAGTTGATATTATTGCAGATTAGAGTTCATTTCTGTAGCGGAAACTTCACGTGTTTGAATTTCAATGATAATTCGATTTAAATATCCGGGCATTGTTTTAAATTTTCGATTTCGCCCGACAGTATCAGTGATGTGCGGGTACCATAGTGTTGGGTCAATGATAGGTTCGGAATGCCGCATGTACATGATTGTTGTTAGAGATGTGCATACACTTCAGTGTTGGCTCAACCATCGGTTCGGGATGCCGCATGTACATTATTATTGTTAGATGTGTGTAGACACTGTAGCGTTGGCTCAACGATAGGATTAGGACACCGTTTGTACATAGCCAAGTCATAGCAGGAATTTGCTCCCATAATAGCGTCGCATCAGTAGTGGCTGAAATGTAAGGGTTGTCCCACGTTCAAACCTGGCTAATGAAGACTGGCCCCTACTACTTAAACGCGTGCGTTCAAGTTCGATGAAGTTTCATTTTCTATTTGACATTATTTTTTCTTTACCTCGAGATTTATTGTTCGGTCGTACGGTATGTTACGATAGTGCAGTGTGTTGACACTTAATTAATTTTTTGTAGTATTTACACTACGAATGTGGTTTCGATTCATCAGCTGTTTTATTTTTATTTTACCTTATTCACATTATTTAGGTAAGACGATGAGATCACTTGTAGTTTAGATTAAGGGGATAAGTGTAGGTAGACAGATTTGTAAATGTAGTTGTAGTTATGTAGAACTGGAAAGATTTCATGTTGTTTATTTTGTACTTTGGACTTGTACTTTAACGAATTGAACGATGTAACTGTTTCATAACCTAAAAGTTTGTTTAGTAAGAAGATTTTTCGAGTGATTTGTCACTTTTATTTAATTGCAGTCTTTGGCGTCTTTTATAAACGCATAGTGAATCAGTGTTTCCCTGAATTTCGCAGTTTTGTCCCCTCAGAACGATGTAATGTAAGATCGCTTCGGATCAAGAGTCGTTGGGTTCATTCTGAACATCTGTTTGGGGTGATGCATGTTTCAGCATCGGGACTCATATATAACTTAAGGGTGTCATTAGATTACAACACATGGTGGAATTTTATTTCAGATTGTGATAATTGTTGTTAACTTATAATACACACCACGGTATCAAATAATATTTCGCAACCTGTACAAAGCAACTGATAGTTAATTTGGTTCGATTAGGGATCCGTTTGGGGGATGTTTCTGTATCCATGAGGATAGTCGACTGGTGGATAACCTAATTAAATATAAATCTGGAATTCTACTTGTTGAAGGTCAGATGTTCCACGGATCGTGTTGGTTAACTCTCAGTTATTTTTCGTACCTATGTTGCCCGATTTTCAGGTTTTCTATTCTTTTTCTGGTTTTGCTGTCCACAAATCTTACATTACATTTTCACACTTTGAAAGACACTAATATAAATAATTTCAAGGTCCTTTCACCATTCACGTTATGCATTGTGATTGCGTTATAACATGTTGTGACAAGTTTAACTGATATCTTTGGGATTCAGTAAAACATGATTATCGTGATTTCGTCGAATACATTTTTAGTAAATACAGTTTTGCTCCTCATGCTCTTCTCTGAACCCTGTCGGTCGGTCAATGAAGTGACTGAAAAGAATCCTACACGGCCCTAGATCTAGGAATCAATATTTTTCTACCGAAGTAGCCGAGGCAGACGACCGACGATGGAATGGTAAGTTCAAGGGTTCAATACAAAGCATCAGAAAAACTGTCCTACTTTAAGGAAAAGATGCTTAAGATCATTGGTCACCTGCACAGAATGGACAAAGACAGATTAACAAAGTACATTTTCGAACAATATGCAAATAGAGGGACAAACCAGAACTTTTCTAGGAGCCGAAGAAGATTTGGAATTACTGAACGTTATAAAGGAACAAACTGCAAATAGGCAATACTTTAGAAAAGCAATATTCATTTTTTAAAAGTTCAAAAATGGGTTCAAAATATTTCTCTAGAAAAATTGATGATGTTTGTTGTTTAAAGGGGCCTAACATCGAAGGTCATTGGCCCTCTTTAGAAAAATTAAAAGCACAAACGACAAACTACAGTGACTCTAGTTACGACATTCAGTATGTTGAATCGACCTACGACAAGTAGAGTAACGATGAGGATGATGCTGAAAACCCAAACCTGGGGTGGGCTATTTCGCTGGTAGTTTTGGTGGAAGATGAATCTTCCGTCAAAAATGTTTAACTTGGTTTCATAAACCATGATCCAGTGCCAGAAACCGAATTAAATTCAGTGATTCTTTCTGAGTTCTGATCACTACTTCCCTATAAATATAAAATATTGCATTAATCCACTGTATGTAACTTTTGTAATTATCTTTTGAAAATAACAAACACGTAATAACAATTTACCTACTCATTCGAGTAATTAAATTAGGGACCAATAATAAATTCCTCACAAGTTAGATACATTTCAAATGGAAATGTTTTATGCCAATAATTAATTAAAATGAGTATTTTTTCCTGGTTTTCTGTTAAGGGACATTAAACGGATGTCACAATACATTTTGATACTGTTAGGCTAATTAATACTGGTTTCAAGTACTATAAAGTAACTGGGGTTCGAGGTTTGGTACCTGCCCCTAGTTTTGGGAATTTCGTACAGTAAATTATATCAGATTTTCAAATTTATTTTCATGAAATCATCATGCATATGCAATGAAACGACACAAACACGTAAATGATTTTTAATGATTTGTTATCAGAATTTACTCATTTTTCTTTAGAGGAACCTTCAGTTATTCCATGCACCAGTGAATTAAGCTCGGATGTTATAATTTAATTAATATGTTTCCCATTGCACGGAAAGGGACCCAAAGTAGGGAATGGAAATTTTGCAGCAGAGCTCAACAAACGTGTCTGTGGCGTAAAAGTTACATTACTATGCTCTGACTTCTTGCGCTACCTAGGAGTATTCCTTTTACAACTTGTTTCCCGTGGCACTGACACAGATAGGTCTTATGGCGACGATGGGATAGGAAAGACCTGGAAATGTGGAGGGAGTGATCGCGGCCTTAATTAAGGTACAGCCAAAGCATTTGCCTGCTGTGAAAATCGGAAACCATGGAAAGCCATCTTGATGAGCTGGCGACATTGGGTTTCGAACCCACTACCTCCCAAATACAAGTCGATAGCTACGTGACCCAAGCCGCGCGGCCACGTGATCAGTTGGGTATCCTTAACAAACTAAGTTACACACCAATTCGCCCCTCGATGTCATGTAGAGTTAGTATTAAAATGAGTGAAAACTGTAATTGTGTTTTCTTCTCAAAATATAGTTTTCTAACAATAGTCAATAATTAATGTCTTGTACCTTAAATGCTCAGTATTCTATGCCAATTTTAGAACCACAAAAACTCACCTTTTCAACGCAAAGGATCACATATTATAAAGCTATTTACAGTGTGTTTATAATTGTTATTATTACTACTATTTGATCCTAATAGACAATTATTATTTTTCTTAATAGACTTTAGTCCGTCTAAGTGCTTTAGTGGTTAGCGTGATTAGCTGCCACCCCTAGAGGCCCTGGTTCGTTTCCCGGCTCTGCCACGAAATTTGGAAAGTGGTACGAGGACTGGAACGGGGTTCAGTCAGATTCGGGACGTCAAATGAGTAGAGGAGGTTCTATTCCAGCCTTAGCCATCCTAGAAGTGATTTCCCATGATTTCCCACTTCTCCACAACACAAATGCCGGGATGGCGCGTAACTCAAGGCCTCGGTATCTTCCTTCCCTCTTCCTTGTCTGTCCCTTCCAATCTCCCATCCTCTCCACAACGCCCCTGTTCAGCTTAGCAGGTGAAGCCACCTGAGCGAGGTACTGGTCTTCCTCCCCACTTGTATCCCCCGACCCAAAGTCTCACGCTCGAGGAGTCTCACGTTTGAGGCGGTAGAGGTGGGATCCCTCCCTGTGTCCGGGGGAAAACCCAACCCTGGAGGGTAAACAGATTAGGAAAGAAAGAAAGAAAGATAGATTTTCAAATGCACAAATAAATAAACGAAACATGTAATACATAATCAGATTTGCTTTTTAAACTCCATAATTATCACTGTTTTATGGTAACTATGACCACAGCATATTACGCGCATTCGGTATACGGCTGTTAATATCCCCGTCCGTATGTAGCTTTTGACCAGGTCGGTCCTCCGAAAAAACGGTATTCTATTTCAATAATCACAAACTAAATTTCGAAGGAAAAAATAGCAGTTTGTCTCTTGTTCTAAACTTCCACAATTAAAGTTTGTGATTACTCGGTCACCTCTTTCCGAAACTCTACTTAAGAGAACATTTTCTAAGCCAATGACTTCTTACTTATCCTTGTCGAACATGGAATGCATAAGATAACTGAACTCGCCCACGTTACACCGTCTCAAGAAGCTTCCTCGTTGGGCGTGGACTAAACATGTCTCTCGTGATTTCAAAACATATAATGTATGTTAAAAACTTGTTTCGAGTAATGATAATAAATTCGAATAATAACGACATGCGCATATACTTTGAGCATCGTACAACACATTTGTGAAATATATTAAGCCTGGGTCATCTGTATGTGTTAACAAGATGAATATAAATGATGTCAAATAAGCAGGCACTGTTGCAACCAAAACACCTGCATCTCACAGTAGTGTTCGCAACATACATCACACTTGTAAAATAACTGGCATTAGGGATGATATTTTTCATAACCTGATACGCTTGTCTCTTATCGTTCAGAGATCGAAGGATTTTCTACTCTTCCAATGAAGAGAAGTCGTCTAAACGAATGAAGAAGACTTTCGGCCATGGTTCATGTGAAAGACGGTACATGGCTAAGCGCAGCTAGAAGAAAGAGACGGATTTGTTCAGAGTGACACTCTCCACAAACGGCTCAACTTTGTCAATTAGACATCCTTCCAGAGGGTGAACAGTGTAGGGAGGATGTCAGGGAATGAATTGTTTCCATCTGTAACCAGCAAGTGTAGGAGGAACTTTCAGCTCGAGCTCTTTTTGAAATTACTCCTAGTTTAAGTGTTATATCTTTGTGCAAAAGAGTGGGATAAAATAGCGTAACTGGAGTGTGAGTGTACGTGTTTCTACACTGTATCTCAACATACAAAGCTGAAAGAAATCTTGTACCATACTTCATTTTAGCACACGCTCAATAAATGTGAAATAAATTAATTTTTTAATGGTTCTCATATGCTTGGACTTTTTGAGAAAGGTGCATTCTATACCTATTTCTGTATCGGTCGAGTCCACAGTAACAAGGAAATACAGTTTTTAATTTTCCTAATTTATGTATATGTGTATGTACGTGCATCATGAGAAAACGGCTGAAGAGAATTTCATGAAAATCGGTATGTAAAATTGGAGAATAAGTCGATACAATATAGGCCATAAATACAATTATTCACACTGAATGAAATGGTAGTTTAAATGAAGCCCTAAAATGTAATCCTCATAGTGGTCCTGTCGATAAATACTAAATAACTTAAGTTATATAGTATTACACTTACGATCATTTATGTCTTATGCATTTTTACAGTATCGGCTATGATAACGGAGATATTAATGAATTTGGATTTTTGTTACTATGAGATCATATTTTAAATGCTATTATAAAACATACTTCGTTCTCAAAATAAGAAGTCAAAATTGAACACACGTGTTGCAATTACTTTACGTACAAAACAATATGGTCTCAATTTATTCAATGCTTCAATAACAGCCAAAAGATAGGAAATATTCAGGGAAATTACCTTTCAACTCGATTATAAACATTCTAAGTTCTGTGGAGCAAGGATAAACTTCTTGTGACTGGATCTCCGATTTAAAACACAGTTCAAAGAAGTTCTCACGCATGTAAGCTCCGTGACATGAATGGATGAACTAATTTCAGTGGTCGACTAGATAGCGTATTCGCTTTCCACTAGTTTCATGTGTTCGTTGGCAGATAGAGTTCCAGAGACATTGTTTAGAGTTCATGCTTTAATGAGAGGTATCCCCTATTTGTTTTAGCTGAATGATAAGCGTTGCGATTGGTGTGTGATAATGTACTGTAGACTGAACTTCCCTCTAATAATAGATATTGATAATCATAGCGATTAGTTCAAGGTTGTGTTTGAGCCAATATGCTGTAAGTGGTGATGAAGATGTCAGTAAGTTCTTATTATACTACATCAGATCTTAAACAAACATAGTACCAAGCCTGTACTTATTGCTGGATTCATTGGCATTAAGATCATTATCACCACGCTTTGGAGCAGATGGTATCGCATGTTACATAATAACAGAGCAGTGTATTATGAACAAGACTAGAAGGGGGGTATAGGAAACTCACAACCTGTATGATTCTTTTAATTTTCAGGTAAAAGAAAGAACACTTATGGCATAAAAATGGTGTTAAATGGTGTAAGTCTGCAGCTAGTAAAGTCATTATGAGACTCTTCTTTAACATAAAGGCATCCTTCCTGTGACTAAGTACTGTAGAGCAAATGGTTCAACGCTATATAAGATCGATTAATGGTATTCTAATATTTTCAGTTGGCTTTTAAAGCTATTAGATGTGAATGACCCATATCAGTAGGTTTACTGGGACGTAAGGGAACGTTTTTAAGGCAAAATTATTGGACTCGATGTCATTTAAAAACCAATAGAATTTAAAAGAACACTCCCACACTGGTATCTTCACCTTGAGCGATGTGGGAGCTTGCGTGTCTAAGTGATCCTGAGAGCTATGCCGGCGGGAGTCTAAGCTTCTGGTAGAGCCTCCCAAGCGAGAGAGGTCAAGATAATTGCTGACACTAATAGGGATACCCTGGTCCTCAAGGTTGGGGGTTAATAATGGGGCTAACAACCCCATATCGTAAAAATAAATCGTTACGAAACTTAAAGACGGGAATAGCGGGACTGGTGAGAATAGTAAACGACCCGCGCAAGGAAATGGAAGTTGCAATGGGAAATATGATATTTACATAGCAAATTGGAATTTACGAACCTTCAATAAATCAGCAGCATTAAACGGTCTGAAACAAATGCAATGTTGGAATAACAGGTATTCAAGAAGTCAGGTGGAAAGGAAATAGTGCTTTAAGAATTGATAATTATACAATTCTACATTGTGGAAGAGCTAGAGATACAATAGATGGCACATGCTTTCTTCTGGATAACCGATGTCATTCAGCGGTTTTAAATGTTAATCCTCTAAATGAAAAATAAAAAAGTATATATTCTAAGGACGAAGGATCATTTTTTCAATATCACCATTGTGTGTGCCCTTATGCACATACAGAATTTGATGAAGGTGAAAATATACGTTCTATTGATAATTGGAACAATAACTGGAATGCATTCCAAGAGAAGATGTCAGAATCATACTTGAAGATTTCAGTGCTGAGTCGGGCAAAGAAGAAGCCTATAGGGACATAATTGGGTAGGAAAGCTTGCATTATGTGTCAGATGATAATGGAAAGAAGCTGAGTGATTCTGCCCAGTGTAACTCGAAAGTGGTGAAGTATTCATGGTTTCAGAGGAAGAAAATCAGGAAAGCCGCTTGGTGCTCACCAGAGGGTAGCACCTTTATTTAAATAGACCAAGAATAAATAGGATACCCTGCCAGTTAACAGTTGTAGAGGATCTGACTGTGATTCGTACCATTATTTGGTACTGTACGAGTGAAATACAGGCAGCGTAGATCTGCGAAGAAAGAGAAAGCGGTCTTGAAACTGAAAAATAAGAAAACCACCAAGCAATGTGAATTCAGACTGGAGAAGAAATTTGAGGGTAAACAAGAAAAACTGGGCAGTAGAAAATATCGAAGGAAAATGGGGCTTAATGAGGGATGTTTTGCAGGTAATTGCTGACGGAGTATTAGTGGTGGAAGAAAAGACTGAAAGACGAGGGTGGGTGATGAAGAATGCAGAAGAGAAATTGAGGAGAAAAATGAAGCAAGGAAGGAAGTGTTTAGTAGGAAATGAAAAATCTGTGAATTTAGGAAGACAAGGAATGAGGCAGATAGACTTCATATAAGAAAGGCTGAGAGGAAATTGTTTGCGGAGCTGCAGTAACAACATGATAACAAGAAGTACGGAAGTTCTATGGGAGAATAATGCACTGAAAAGAAGATTTTCATAACGTGCCGTATTATTTAGAGATAAAGAAGGAAGTATGATTGATGGAAGAGACCAGAGTCTTGATCGATGGACTGAATATTTCAGTGAACTGCTGAATGTGTTTACAAAGACTATGGCACTGGAAAAAGAGGATGAAAAGGTTGGACAGCCTTGGCAGTATCCTAGCCTAGATTTAAAGCCAGTATCTGCAGCATTCATAGAAGAAAAGATGACGGGAATTAAATATTTGAAGATCGGGCGAGTTGGCCGTGCGGACAGGGGCCAACAGCTGCGAGCTTGAATTCGGCAGATAGTGAGTTCCAATCCCACTGTCGGCAGCCCTGAAGATGGTTTTCCGTGGTCTTCCATTTTCACACCAGGCAAATGCTGTGGTTGTACCTTAATTAAGGCCACCGCCGCTTCCTTCCAACTCCTAGCCCTTTCCTATCCCATCGTCGCCATAAGACCTATCTGTGTCGGTGCGACGTAAAGCCAATAGCAAAAAAAAAAAAAAAGACTTGAAGAATAATAAGACTCCAGGAAGTGATAACATTTTAGCTGCGTTGATCAAATATGGGGGTGAACAGCTGACACATCTCGTTCACCAGCTGACTGTGGAAGTTTGGGGAGCAGAACAAACGCCGGAGCATTGATGCTTAGAGATTATTCGCCCAATTCATAAGAAGAAAGGTAAAGCAAAATGTGAAACTTATAATATAATAATTTATAATATCACAGCGAAGGTTTTCGTTTTCGAGACTCATTCCACCAGTTGAGCAGGTACTAGGAGACTACCAGAGTGGCTTTCGATAGGGCAGATTAACGAAAAACTACATCTTCACTGTCTGGTCAATAATGCAGGAGTGCTATGAATATAATGTCGATGCACACCAGATGTTTGTGAATTTTCGCCTGGTTTATAATAGGGGGAAGAGAAGTAAACTGTATCAAACAATGATGGACATGGAGCTTCCAGCTAAATTGATAAGACTAGTTGGTACAAATGACCCTCAGGAGTACAAAATGTATGGTTAATACAGAAGGAAATATCACTAAAGACTTTGAAGTAAACGAAAGTGTGCGGCATGGGGGTCTGTTATCCGCTTTACTCTTCAACATGGTTCTGGGTAGTGTGATGTGCGGTACTCTGTTTAATTGTGTAACTTAGAATCTAGCCCATGCTGATGATGTGGACATGCCTCCTCAAAACTCACAGATCTAGAGGAAGTACTAGACAGATTAGAAAAGGAGGCAGGAGAAATGGGATTTGGAGTGGATAATGCCACAAATCAGTATTTGTTCTCATGTAGGAAGACCATCATTATGGAAGATAAACTCATAAAGTTAAATGGGATCAATTACGAGAGGTGTGAGAAGTTCAAGTATTTAGGATTGCTGGTAACAAAAATTGACATGATAGAGGAAATAAAAGCGAGGATTGTTGCAGGCAATAGGACTTACTAAGCTTTACTGAATGTGCTCAGATCACGCATTATTGGAAGAAGATTGAAGCTAAGAGTTTATCGAACAGTATTTCTACCAGTGGTAACGGATGGTGCTAAAACGCGGCAATAGCTAGGACAGATGAAGATCTGTTGAATTATTGATGGGAGAGGAAAACACTGAGAAAATGTTTGGTTCAGTGAATGAAGGGGAACAGTGGAGAATAAGAAGAAACAAAGAGTTGGAAGAACACTATGGGCATTCAAATGTTGTAGCTGAAATAAAAAGCAAAAGTTGAAGGTGGTTGTGACATGTGGAGAGCAAGCCAGATGATTGGTCTGTCAAGAAACTATACAAAAGGAATCCAGGTGGTAGAAGATGGAAAGTACTACCTCGAAAAGGATGGCTGGATGATGTAGAGAAGGATTTAAGAAAGATGGGAATAAGAAGATGGGGGAAGTGCATAGAAGATTGTGAAGATTGGGTCACAATTTTCAGCGAGGCCAAGGTCCTGCATGAGCCAAGGAGTAAGTAGGTAAGTAACAGAAAGCAAGATACGTTACAAGGGCAAAACGCGAGGCTTTGCGTAGAGTTGAGATGTATACTCGAAAGGAATACATGGAACACTTTCCTCCGTGTAACGTACGATATTTTATTTCATACTGATGTTGAATTTGGAGGACGTCATTAGCTCAGTGGCTTAGTTGCTGGCTTTCCACCCAGAAGGCTGAGGTTCGAATACCGGCTGATTCTATTCGTATAAAACATCACGTGGTGTCAGGAGAGGTATTCGGCCTTACACCCCAGCCAAAGCCAAAAGGTGCCTCCAGCGACCCCAGAAAAACTTGGATAAGCTGAGGAAACGTTGAAATTATTTCAATAATATTATGTTGAACATCAATTCACTGTCCATCATTTTAAAAACATTACTATGTTTAGTTCAGGGACGCCATCTGTGAACGAATCGATCGATGTAATTCAAAATTATTATGCTCAGCTAAGCACTCACCATTCAAACAGTCCAGTGTTCCCCAGTTTATTTTGGCCTTTTACCAATTATTTTTCGTCGGCATCAATGTGGATTAAGCCCAGTTATACGGTCGGATGCCCTTCTAATGCTAACGCTATATGGAAAGATATACTGACTATTGTGTGTTTCTGTGGTAGTTGGTAGTGTGATGTGATGTGATAATACCCAGCCCCCAGGCTGGGGAAATCAAACATACGCAGTCAAACTTCCCTGCTTCGCGAGGGAATGCAACCCGTGGCTCTTTAAACCGAAGGCCACTACGCTGACCACTCAGTCAAAGAGCCGGATTAATGTTAGACAAAATATCTTAGATAAATCGAAAGCAGATCGGGAAAGTGGAGCCTACCAAATCAGAATCTATCTCTACATAAAAGCCATTACGCTTATTATTCAGCTATAAGACTGACCGAAGATTTTTGTTGACTTTTCTATGAGTTGGGAGGTTTAAAATTTATGTAAAAATATTTCATGTTGAAACTTCCTAAAGATGCCAAAAGTTTGAGAGAGATTATTTAAAGTAGAAAATATCCGTGCATATCTCTATCTATCTATCTATCTATCTATCTATCTATCTATCTATCTATCTATCTATCTATCATTTCCGCTCGCCCTGTTCCACTTGCATCCAAACATATTGCCCTTCGTATATGAATGATGGTAGCGGAAGCTTAAGAGCATGGCCCTCAGGAAACATACAGGTATACTTAGCTTTGCATAACCAGTAGAAGTATGGGAATTATATCGAGTGCAAAAATAAGACGAACTTTAATAATAACCTTGTCCTGGGCGTTCTTCTCTATGAGGTAGCCAGTTTCTAGAAGAAGCGAGCAGATGAGGCCTAGTAATACTTATTCTCCTTGCATCATTGACATCCGTTGAGTCTGAGGCTGCAATTATCCTGCGCATTTATGATTACATACTTAATACAGAATTGAAGATTGACATTTTGTGGTATTCATCCCCTTAGCTACATTCTCTTGATGGGATACTAAGGCACTTACAATGGAAGAACTCCCTGCAGCTAGTTAAGAAATGACAAGAATATTAATAAATTTGTCCTTGGAAAACAACAAACAGCATAAAACAGTTGAACGAAGATATTACACCGACATTATTCAGTGTAGCCAACTGGTAGGCATCAAAGGAGCTGTATTACATGAACTGCGAAAGATTTGTGGTGGCATGTTTTTAACATGTTTACTGTCATATTGCTCCGTCATTCACACACAAATGACGGATGGTAAGCAGGAAAATACTAATCCAGGAATCTCCCCCGACGTTTGTAACAAAATGATTGGATATATTATCAATATAAGCTTGTGACAAACAAGAAAGAGTATTTAAATTCTTGCTTTCTGAGAACAATTAGTTGCAAAACTTCTTAGTAACTAGCCCATGTCCCAAACGACAAAAATTCGTTGGTGACACTTTTCATCTGACCAAAATTATAAGTGGAAGTGGCAAGAGAATATATAGGAAATGTTTAGAGCGCTATTTCAAACCGTACGACCGCAAAGCTCTCGCTCCTCGACCGATCCAACGCGGTCACAAATGTATCACAGTGACGGCAAATTTCCGTGTTTTTGTGGTGACTGCAAATCTGTTGGACCTCGACCGATCCAATGCTGACAAAAACACTGCAAATGTCCCCAAAGCCCCGTGACTCCAGATGTCCGGACACCGGTGACCATGGGCCCCATACCTGATTTTGGCATTGCTTCCACTTACTGTGATAATCACCTCACATTTTCTATCCTGTGAGACCTAACTTGGTCAACTTTTGTTCTTTTCCGACAGCGACGGTTTTAGGTCTGACATACGTAGGGTATCATTAATTTTCAAGCTTTTTGTGGCCCTTTCCACCGTTTATCCGGTACCTTCATTCTTCGACCTCTTTCGTTTATGGCTCTGATTAACATGTATGGAGGATGATTGCCCAGCACCACACTAGTCTATCAGTCTATCAAGTCTGCTGAACCTCCTTATTGCTGCAAAACCTGAAGGTCATTTCTTTTCTGCTTTTATCATTCTTATCTAGGATGTCTTTTATCATACTTGGTTTCGTCGCTATTGCGGACTCTCACGGACAATTCGTAGCCAATCGGCCGATTAGCTTCAATATCAGGTTCTACATTCTCTCACTTGCCGATGTGAGTACTCCTCCATATAACACTGGAGAAGTCAAGCTGAATGGTTCGGACGGGCCCAAATTAGTGCGTTCGATCCCAGCTCAGTCTAGTGGAATTTGAAGGTCTCAAATACGCTGGTCTCATGTCGGTAGATTACTTGTCCCTGTGGGACAACCTTTTAAGCACCTCAACGTCTCAAAAATCCTTGGGACGTAAAGCTATTATTATTATTATTATTATTATTATTATTATTATTATTATTATTATTATTATTATTATTATTATTATTATTATTATTATTCTTTCTTCGTTATGTCCATTCAAAGAGCGCAATGGCCTGGTGGTTTTCGCCTTCCTATCCTCCCAAAATCTCTTCATGAATGTACTGTGTTGCACATTCGTTCAGTGGACCGCTTCCCACCAGTTTCCTTTGTAGATTTCTCCATGAATCTGTGCTTGGCTACTACTATGCTAAAAGCTCCACGATCTTCTATGATGTCGTCCGTAATATTCATTTCTTGGAGGTCGGCCTTAGTTTCTTCTAGCCATTTCATTTTGACCACCTTTGAGTTCATTACTTTAATAATCTTTTGGTGGGTCCATCACTGCCCATAGAATTTCAGGGGTCTCTTCTGTACGGCATCAGTGAACCTGTCAGTTAATGAATAGAGGTCCGCTGTTCATCTCTTAATCCACATTCCATTATCTCTCGTGGGACCATAAATTTTCCGGAGAATTTTCCTTTCTTGCTTTTCAGTTTCTATAATTTTAGAGTGATCTCCAAGGGATGTGGTTTCTGAGGCGTGTAAAGCTTCCGGAAAACAACTGACTTAAAATGTCCTAATTTTGCATTACGCGATATGGTTATCCTGTTGTAGTGATTCCGCGTTATTCTCTACGCCGCATGGAGTTTAGTGGCTCTTTCTATTATTATTATTATTATTATTATTATTATTATTATTATTATTATTATTATTATTATTACTTCAAGAGCCCCAGTTTCCCAGTATTAAGGACGCTGAGGTTAACGTACACTATTCAAGCTAACGAACCGACGGTATTTACTCATATAATAGTGTGTTTCTTCGCATTTCAACGAACGTCGTGTTCGATGTAAAGAACATGTTGATGTCCCAACCATCAGTTTCTTATTGTAAATATATGTGTGTTTGAATAATATCTCGTAAAAATTACTTTTGGACAGGCACAACCACAGTAATTGCATTGGTTTGGAAAATGTTTTGAAGATGTCTGATTGTGAGATCCGAGTCCCTTACTTTTTCAATTGAGACCACTGCAGGTAACGCCTCAACGTATTGAGGAATCCTGCCCAGTATTTGTGAGGATCTTAGCTGAAAAATTCAATGAAATTACAATTATCCCGCCGTCGTCAACCGTGAAAATGGTTTACCTTGGCTTCCCATTTTCATACTATGCAAATGCTGAGGCTGCACCTTAATTAAGACCAAGATCATTACCATCCCAATCCTAGCTCCTTACCATCATTCCTTTTATGTGTTAGTGCGACGTTAAGCCACTAGCAAAATAAATAAATTAGTAAATAAGTAAATAAATAAATAAAAATACAATTTAATAGTTATTAGTGTATTTGTCCCATATATCATTTCTGATTCATTTAAATTACCTTCTGTTAGTGCTGCCTTCTTAGTAATGTTAATGATATAAATGCGCTATTAAATTCTATATCCCTCAGCATGTCTGATCACCACGGCAATAAATACTGATCATGTTTACACCAGTTCGGAGCAAGTTTCAGATGAATGACCACGGTCAGAATATTATCACTGTGGGGTTTCTTGGCAGTAACACCATCACAGCACGGTGGAAGGTGATACGAGCAAATTTATGGTGGGATGAAGATATAAAAGAGAAGGTTTTTACATACAGGAAAATGTTAAATTTAGTTTTTTCATTTCAACAAATGAGCTCTTCCATTAACGCAATTCATAATGAGACTTTTTTCTAAAGTGAGTATTCTAACTAAGCTGAAACAAAATTAGAGATGTGGATGTAAATAACCTTAGGATTACCACGCTCGGACTGCATTAGAATGACAAAAAATTCATGATTCTAATTCTCAGTGTACCAATATTAATTTTTAAAAATTTCCTTTGCATAATAATAATAATAATAATAATAATAATAATAATAATAATAATAATAATAATAATAATAATAATAATAATAATAATCCGCTTCTGTAGTGTAGTGGTTAGTGTGATTAGCGGCCAACCCCGGACGCCCGGGTTCGCTTTATGGCTTTGCCACGAAATGTGAAAAGTAGTACGAGGGATGGAACGGGGTCCACTCAGCCTCGGGAGGTCAACTGAGAAGAGGGGTTCGATTACCTCTTCAGGCATTCTCCAAGTGGTTCCCCGTGGTTTCCCACTTCTCCAGGCAAGTGCCGGGATGGTACCTACTGAAAGCCACGGCTGATTCCTTCTCTCTTCCTTGTCTATGCTTTTCGATCTTCCCATCCCCCAACAAGACACCTATTCAGCATAGCAGATGAGGCCCTTGTCCTCCTCCCCAGTTGAGTCACCCGACCCAAAGTTACGCGCTCCATAACACTGCTCTTGAGGCGGTAGATGTCGGGTTCCTGAGTCCGAGAGAAAAAGCAACCCTGGAGAATAAACGGATTAAGACAGAAAGAAAAATGCCCATTCCTCGAGTCAGAGGTACGGCTAAAAGTTCCTGATCCGACCTGGGGTTCTCTGATCGGAAGACCACTGGAAAAATGAAATGGCGCATGGCTTTTAGTGCCGGGAGTGTCCGTGGACAAGGTCGGCTCGCCAGATGCAGGTCTTTTGATTTGACGCCCGCAGGCGACCTCCGCGTCGTGATGAGGATGAAATGATGATGAAGACGAAACATACGCCCAGCCCCCGTGCCAGCGAAATTAACCAGTGATGGTTAAAATTCCCGACCCTGCCGGCAGTCGAACCCGGGACCCTTGTGACCAAAGGCCAGCACGCTAACCATTTAGCCATGGAGCCGGACAGGAAGACCACTATACTAACCGTTCACCCAGGAAGCAGGGCTAAGAGTAAGACAAAAATAGCTGAAGTGTGAAAGATTAAAGGCAAACTGTCTCATTTCTACCTGACTTGTGAAAAATCAGTGGATTGTTGATAAAACATAAATACATTCATAACTGCCCACGTGCAATGTTTACCAGCCTCAGGTGTCCAGTGAGGTAGCATCGTCCTCGTAACCGGTTCCGTGAACCCCGGAGCAGCGACGTGTCTCAACGAGTATTAATTTTACCTCCAATAGCCATATCAAGTGGCAGAGGAATGGTATTACTCCGATAGACCGATGGAGTTACCATCCAGTAAGACAGTGGAATATTCAACCATAGCTAGCGGTGAGAAAACAGGTTTCAAACTGCCACATAATCTGCATTCCCAACGCTGTACAGGTGGCCTAGCCTACCAGAACCCTAGGCGCTTCCTCACAGTAATTACAACTCAACCCTTTGATCAATAGGTTCACAACACACAGAAAAATTACTATTGCAGTTTAATACCATGTGGAGGAAATCTGTCACATACAGTAATTATAAAGAGTTGTAACTATGTAACTAGACCTAAGAATGCGATATCCCTCTTAAGAGTACAATTGAAGAATAATGACGTTACATAAAACTTTGAACGTACGCACAAAAAAGCCGAGGATGGGAAACTTTAACAGTTTTATAAGGTAGAACAAAAATCAAATAGTACAAGTTGTATGGCCTGGCAAAATACGGTATGACGCATTATCCTGCTTCATAAGTGCTTACAACCCCATACTTTTCTGATTTACATTGTTGAACCAAAAGTATACTATCAGTGCTAGGGTTTGTTTAATTCGAAATTCGTTAATTAAAAACTTTGAATAATTCACTTCAATTGGATTCCCCTTGAAATTCGTATTTATATCAATGGTAAAAATTAATGTTAATAAATTAATTCCATAGTTATTATGATCATCGTCACAATGTTTGAATATATCTTGATGTTATATTAAAGCAAATTTATTTTGTGCGCATTCAAATGGCAAGGAGGCAGTAATTCGTACTTTGCATCCTGGCTGGTAGTAATGATATTTGCACAGAAGCTAATTTAGCAAAGGAAGGCATGTTCCATGAACAGTTCAAACCTGATGGATGTGATGGAACAGGTCAACTAGACACTATCCCTTCTCTTTTACTTTCTCATTCCTTGCTTTATAGCACAGAGGTCTTAAAAGACCAGCCCTGTGGCAACATATGGCTTGGCAAACATTTGGGAATATTTGAGTATGAAACAGCTAGAAAAGATCGAGAAGTTGAAGGCAGTTTACTTGAAACGAGCTCTGTGCTTTTCCAAATATTCTCCTTCCCGGTTCGTGTATGAGCTATCCAGAGAGGGATTTTATGTGGAGGAGCTAAGGTTACAGTTACTTCCAGCAACAACACCCTATGTACATCTGCTTCGAGACCTACGATCGAAGAAAGCTGACATCTGGGAAGATTTCTACTCTACCGATGCCATGCTAAATCGCGAGTAGGTTCAAGGTGGACATGAATTGCGGCACTTGCTGACAAGGTTCTCCGTTCATGAGTTCCATTATAAACTATGTAATATAAAGCATTATCATGAACCAAGTTTTTGTATGTTCAAGGTACCATGTTTTAAGTTGTAAACAGCGATCGAAATCACTGGTGGAATTTTGTAACGAAAATTAATGTGCGCATTAAATAAATTATAAAAGAAACCAACCAAACCAACAATAATCCTAAGTGATATTCCCTTGTACTTAATTAATTCTGGAAGTGAATACTAGTATCATTCGAAGTTTGCACTGTACATTGTAAGAATCATGAGTATACCATGCAAGGCAAACCATATGGCTATGAAGGCCCATGGAGGAGTGCAAGATAAAGGCTCCACTATTCATAGCGTGCTCACCTCCATATACATTGTTAGTATCATGAGTATACCATACAAGCTAAACCATATGGCTATGGAGGCCCATGGAGGAGTGAAAGATAAAGGCTTCACTATTCATAGCGTGCTCACCTCCATGTACATTGTTAGTATCATGAGTATACCATACAAGCTAAACCATATGGCTATGAAGGCCCATAGAGGAGTAGAAGATAAAGGCTCCACTATTCATAGCGTGTTCACCTCCATGACCGGTGGTCTTTTCCCCCAGGAATTACCGTGGTACAACATTTTGGTGCAGGGTGACTTCGCACACTCTTGCACGACTATTCCATCCAGTAGGATGACTTTTTTTCTTTCTACTTTTACAATCTGCTTTACGTTGCATCGACACCGACAGGTCTTATGGTAACGATGGGATAGGAAAAGGATAGGAGTAGGAAGGAAGCAGCCGTGGCCTTAATTAAGGAAAGCCCCAGCAGTGAAAATGGGAAAGAACAGAAAACCATCTTCAGGGCTACCAACAGTGGGGTTCGAAGCCACTATCTCCCGAATGCAAGCTCCCAGCCGCACGGCCAATTCGCTCGGTAACTTTGTTTCTTTTGATGTACGTCGTGGTCGGAGAACCCACGGGCAGTTTCCTAAATCGGTGACCAGCGACTTCCCTTACTTAAAGGTACCAGCCAGCAAGTTCATCAAATGTCCAATGAAAATCTGACGACATTTAAAATGATACCGTATGGCCAAATGTGCAGGGCTTGAAGACTTCACTTCTTCAGGTGGATTCTTGTAAACCCAAACATGCATGTCGGATGGATATCGGAACTATTCAACTTAAAATTTACAGCATACGTAGAACTCATTTAGAAACTCATTCCAGGATGATGTACTGGCCCGATTCATTTATTACTTTCGCACACACATCGAGATTATATTTTATAACTAGCAAGATACCCGTGCTTCGCTACGGTATTATACTGGCATTTATAATTGAATGCTTAACGTTTTTCCGAAATTCGCGATCTGACTCGTTTTCTGAGAGAATCCGCCAAAATTCGCGATCTGACTCGTTTTCTGAGAGATTACGGCGAAGTTCCTCACATTTTTCAATCTTTCTTTCCAGCAATCGATTTCGTACTTCCCGGGCTAGGTCCAGGTATTTCACCCTGTCAGTTGGGTCCCTAACTTTTTGCCATATTTTCTTATAAGCATTTTTAATATGGATCAAATCCTTCAGGAGATCCGGCGTGGTGTCGTCTTGGGTGCCTTGGCGGTACTGAACCCGCGGCCCGACTGCATTCTTAGTCATTACCCGTCCAGGACCCGTTTCCACCGCGGTCCGCACATTTGACGACGGTCCAGAACATTATTATTATTATTATTATTATTATTATTATTATTATTATTATTATTATTATTATTAATATTATTATTATTATTATTATTATTATTATTATAGATGTTCTGGACCCCACAGCAAGATGCAAGACCGCTACTTGGCGGTAAATTACATCTGCTGCCATTGTTATTGTTGAGAATGTGACCAGCACCAATGTCGCGCGTAGGCAAGTGTGCGGGATTTCTGGCGATACGAATGACATACTTCCGTGCATTATTGACTTTATTATAGATGTGAACATTCGGACGGTCAATCTCATTCCTATCGTTTATTTCAAATGTGTTCAAATTTTTATTCATATGCCAGGAGAATCTACTGTAATATAAGAACGTTCTCCGAAGGAAAAGTTGGCTGTTGAAAACGAACCCAGGAAAGATTAAAAAGATCGGTTTATGATCAGAATAAGTACATCGAAAATATACAGCCTGTTTCCAGTCATTCGACAGGGTCAGGTATGGAATGAATAAAGCCCCATCTAGCGGCGACAGTAGGAATTGTGCCGGCTGCCGAAGCACTCCTCTGGGGCAATGATCGATGAATGACAAATGAAATGAAATATTGGACAGTGTTGCTGGAATGAATGATGACAGGGAAAAGCGAAGTATCCCGAGAAAAACCTGTCCCGCCTCCGTTTTGTCCAGCAAGAATGTCACATGGAGTGACCGGGATTTGAACCACGGAACCCAGCTGTGAGAGGCCGGCGCGCTGCCGCCTGAGCAACGGAGGCTCCTTATAAGTACATTATGAACAGCAAAATCAATTGGTCTCACCTCCTTTTACACCCCACCGCCGTTTATTTACCCCCCCCCCAAAAAAAAAGAAAATTAAAAGAAGGAGTGTTTCTTTATGTTTAAAGGAGATTCCAAACCCCAATGTTCACGTCTATTACCTTGAGTTTTGAGATATAAGTATCCCCATAAAAATAATTCGCTTTTTTTACTTCCTTTCACACTTCCCCCCCCCCTTAAGTGAATTTTCCGGCAAAAAATACTTGTTTCTTTAATAGTAAAGGATCTTCTAAATAGCAATTATCACGACTCTAACTTCTTCAGTTTTTTATTTATGTGTGCTCATGAAAGGAATTCAACTCCTTTCCACTCCCGCCCCCCAAGATGGTTTCCCCCATAAAACGCGTATTTCTTTGTTTTTAAAGGAGATCAAAATACCAATTTTCACGTCCGTAACAACTTTAGTTTTTATTAGATGTATGTATTCTCATACAATTAAGTCAATTAATTTTAGAATTCTTTCCCCCCACCCCGTTTCATTGGATTTTCCGAGAATACGCGTTTCTTTATTTTTAAGGGAGATCCCATATACAAATTTTTAGTTCTGTAATATATTCAGTTTCTGAGATATATGTATCCTTATTAAAGGCATTCAACCCACTATTCACCCTTTTACACCCCTCCTATTGGGATTTACAGAAAACGAAAAAAATACTTATTCCTTTACTTTTAAAGGAGATTCTAAATACCAATTTTTACATCTGTAAACTTTTAAAGTTTTAAGATATAGACACATTCATTTTAAAAATTCACCCCCCTTTTCACCCCCCATTATCCGGATTTTTCAAAAACGAAAATATACGTGTTTCCTTATTTTTAAAGTGGATCCCCAATACCAATTTTCAGGTCTGTAATATCTTCAGGTTCTGAAATATAAGTAGCCTCGTTAAAGGCATTCAACCTCTTTTTCACCCTTTTCCACCCTTCCTATCGGGATTTTCCGAAAACAAAAAAAAAAAAACGTGTTTCTTTATTTTTAAAGGAGATTCTAAATACCATATTTTACATCTATAAACTTTAAACGTTTTGAGATATAGATACACTAATTTTAAAAATTCACCCCCCTTTTCACCCCCATTATTTGGATTTTCCAAAAACAAAAAAATACGTGTTTCTTTATTTTTAAAAGAGATCAAAGGTACCAATTTTCAGGTCTGTAATATCTTCAGTTTCTGAGATATATGTATTCTCTCTAAAGGCATTCAACCCATTTTTCACCCCTTTTCACCCCTCCTATTGGGATTTTCCGAAAACAAAAAAATACGTGTTCCTTTATTTTTAATGAAGATTCTAAATACCAATTTTTACATCTCTAAACTTTAAAACTTTTGAGATATAGATGCACTAATTTTAAAAATTCACCCCCCTTTTCACCCTCGCATTAATTGGATTTTCCAAAAACAAAAAAATATGTGTTTCTTTATTTTTGAAAGCGATCAAAAGTACCAATTTTGAGGTCTGTAATATCTTCAGTTTCAGAGATATATGTATTCTCTTTAAAGGCATTCAACACATTTTTCACCCCTTTTCACCCCTCCTATTGGGATTTTCCGAAAACAAAAAAATACGTGTTCCTTTATTTTTAATGAAGATTCTAAATACTAATTTTTACATCTCTAAACTTTAAAACTTTTGAGATATAGATGCACTCATTTTAAAAATTCACCCCCCTTTCACCCTTGCATTAATTGGATTTTCCAAAAACAAAAAAATATGTGTTTCTTTATTTTTCACAGCGATCAAAAGTACCAATTTTGAGGTCTGTAATATCTTCAGTTTCTGAGATATAAGTAGCGTATCCATATTAAAGGCATTCAACCCTTTTTCACCCTTTTTCACCCCTCCTATTGGGATTGTCTGAAAACAAAAAAATACGTGTTTCCTTATTTTTAAAGAAGATTCTAAATACCAATTTTCACATCTGTAAACTTTTAAAGTTTTGAGATATAGACACACTCATTTTAAAATTTCACCCCCCTTTTCACCCCCTTAGCGACGGAATATCCAAAAATCCTCTCTTAGCGAGCACCTACATCTTAATATGAATCTATGCCCAAAATTTCATTTCTTTATGTCCAGTAGTTTTGGCTCGGCGATGATGAATCAGTCAGTCAGGACAAGCTACTTTATATATATAGATATTCTGAGTTAAAAAAGTTCTCTGATATGACCTAAGATTTTGAAGTAACATAATACGTTCAATGAGTATCGCTGGGCGTTTGCGAAGGGAGGGTATACTTTATATAGTTAGATGTACAACATAAAAGTGATGTGTCTCCGATAAAATTCGTCCAATTCTTTTATTTTCAAGTTAAATAATCGTGTTTCTGTTTTGTTTCAGTGTCCCAGACCCAACAGTTGAACACAGTTCCTTAGCAAGTTTAAACGTAAATTATAGGGTCTGATACTGGATTAATAGATGACTATGTGACCAGAGATGAAATTAAACCCTAATAATAATGTCGTAAGTAGGAAACTTCGTATTTGATGCGTATTGGCACAATATTCCGGTGAATGCCAACACAATAATTAACATGTAGGAGGATAACAGTGTCCTTAGTAATCCGATACTATTCTACACGGTCAGGAGGATACTTTTGGACCTATCCAAACTAATTCCACCACCTTTCGTTTTAATCAGGTAGGTCTTATGGCGACGATGGGACGGGAAAGGGCTAGGAGTGGGAAGGAAGCGGCCGTGGCCTTAATTAAGGTACAGCCCCAGCATTTGTCTGGTGTGAAAATGGGAAACCACGGAAAACCATTTTCAGGGCTGCCGACAGTGGGGTTCGAATCTACTATCTCCCGAATACTGGATATTGGCCGCACTTGAGCGACTTCATTGTCTATAATCAAAAGTAGCAACAGTCATTTTATCACTATCAGTTCAAGAAGACAAATCACGGCAGGGCTGAGCACTGGATCCTCCATATTGAACCCATGACCTTTGTGCCCTAAGAACATTATGCATAATGTAACAATTAAACTAAAAGTTGGATTCTTGATAGCATG
Source organism: Anabrus simplex (assembly GCF_040414725.1). Lineage (NCBI taxonomy): Eukaryota > Metazoa > Arthropoda > Insecta > Orthoptera > Tettigoniidae > Anabrus > Anabrus simplex. The sequence goes on from NC_090265.1 coordinate 1,578,875,396, forward strand.
GATTTGACACGTGACGAGGGGGTGATTACCTTCGGTCCCACGCTCTGGGGTACGTGACGTCAACCACACGTGTCGACGGCGGAAGAATCTCAAGTCATTTTTATGAACTATTTCAAAGCGCGTGTACATGGCGTGACCACGCCAAGTCAAAAAAATATAGTGCCTATCAAAGGAGGTCAATCATCTCACAAATCGAACCCGTAAAAATTTTAAATGTCCGTGAACACTACCGCCAGAAATGTAGCAAGCATGTAGTCACTTTCAAAACTCTTGAAATTACAGTTTAGGTAAGTCAGAAAATTTATAGAAATTTTCTTGGCGGCAAAGGGAGAGATCCGAAGAGTGGGGGTAACTGCTATAAATATGAAGGGACGCCATGACGAAGTCTCCTTCTCCGGCATTTGTGATACAAAGCAGACGAAAAATTGTTGAGCTGCTCTGCGAAATCAAACCAACGAAAGTAGACTGAGTTCAACTGCAGATTTTAGCCATTGCGGCTAAGTCTTGACTCCATGAGGAGATAGTTTTCTTGAGTGAAATAATTGTACCAGATAGGACGGTCAAAGTACTGAATAAATTCTAATGTGATTAAGTAATTCGTGTGCGTAAATAATTATAGTCCATCGTGTGCACTCAACAAACAAGTGAAGGGTATTTTCTTTTTTTTATGCTTTATTCCAGGAAACCTGAAGAAATGATAATAAATTGTGAAGCCATGAATGTAAAAATGGCTAAATAAAATGCCAGGGTCACAGGTGAGCCCTAAGACGAATACTGGCGTGACGACATGAGGTAGGTGACTTTCCATCTTACTACCTCTTATATCTTGTCTCGTGATTTCTTGTATTTGAATGGGGATATACGACGCATTGGTCACCCCTACTAAGCTTTGTAAATGTGAGAGTACGACTAAAAGAGTCATTTGTTTTATTTTCCACTTGGATAAAAGTTTGAAGTCTTGGGAGTGCCGTATAATGTTGTAAAAAGTTATTGAATAGGGTTTCGTAGTGATATCACGTCCAATGTAGATCGTCATCCGTGTGAGTGTACTGCCTGTATTTTGTGATGTCAAATTAAGATGTTCATTCGACGTAAAATTCTTCTGTCTGCAATTTGACGTTAATAATAATCCATGGTCACTCATTTTCAATCGAGTGGAAGCGCGCTGTCGGGTGAGAACCTAGGGTGATGAATTTGGTCACGGAGAGAAACATTTTTTTAAATGCCCATTTTAAACTGTGTCTGACTGACAATAGAAGATCTAGTAGAATGTTTCAGTCATTTCTCGTAAAAATCAAGTTATTAAATACGATATCATTTATGCGAAGTTATTCATGATTAATGCATTGTGCGATATTAGATGTCGGGATTTCTAGTGAGGATTTTATTCCAGTTCTTTGTCGATGATAATTGTGGAGCTGGGAAACAGAGGTTAGTTTTGTGAATCAGGTTGGACCTGTCATTGAAGCCGGGACACGGAAGCCCGAGGAATGTTTTATATGAGTTGAGATGAGATGTGCGAATCAGGTTAGAGTCCTGTCATTTGAAGCCGGGACATGATAGCCCGAGGAATATTTTATAATGTTGAGAATGGAAAGAAATTCATAGAAATCCATAGCGGTATCAATTGGCGACGCGTATAATTAGTATGGGCATCTTGAAGCATAATCTGTGCATTTTGTTGGTTAGAATATCGTATTTGTTTAATTATGTCGGCAGAGTTTAAAGGGAGCATTTTGAGAAGCCAGTCAACTGTGAATAAACCAGGTGTTTCCTGTAACTGCCAAGCGAGCTTGGGGAGATGAGAGGCCTCAGCTGACAGCGGGGATATAACGGGACCCGTGTGGAATTGAGATTGTAATTCTCGGCCAGGGAAAACGTTAAAATGCTGGATTTAGTTGAAATTCATAGCCGGTAATGATCTAAGTATTGTGAAATACTGTAATTGGGGACGTAATGAACATTTGAAATCACGAACTTTGAGTATAAGGAACAGAGTAACCCAATTTCAGGGTTGTCCAAAATATAGAGCGATGGTCGTGATGATCGGTTTGTCTGTGAGGGGTGTGCAAAATTCATAATGGTAATGACGAGATATGACATCGTAATTATATGGCGAGTTGTTTGGTTTGTACGTAGATTATTAGGATATCCAAGTGTTAATAACGGTTAGGACTAGATTAGATTTTTAAGCATGATATCACGAGACAGGATATATATAGCTGGACATGAATTATGTAAAATTCTTTTCCAGCCAGATAAACATCGCAATATTGAACTCACATCACAGCTGCGTAGAAATTTGTGAAGAAACCAGAGTCCGCGGAGATAAAATTTGTTGTTCGTTAATATTTCGTTAAATCATTTAAATTTCTTTAATTATTAAATTCAGTGAAACCGCATTTGAAATAACTTTAATCAAGCGAATAACTTGGATATGCATTCTGGAAATTTTAGTTTGTTTTCTGGGGAATGTTAACATGTAAAGTAACGATTAAGGGGACATATCCGAAGGAAATGGATTTTACTGCCACAAAGTTTGTGAGCATTGCTATTGTTGTAATTATTGAACTTTGATTGATTGAGCAGTGAATGTGCTGGGGATAGTAAAGTGGAACTTTGGTCATAAACCGATGTAACTTAATTGTGTTTTGCCTTCAGCCTAGAAACTTGGATGGTCAGGGGGTCATCAACCTCAGTGACTTAGATTAGGGCCATATGCCATCGTAGCATCATTTCTTTGCGGTCATCATCCACAATGACTTTAAAGTAACTTAGAAGATTAGATGTCGGTCCATGACATAGACGCAAGTCACATCGATTCAATTAAGGGTCCATGCCGTAGAACCACTGTGTGGCACACACCGATTGGACGGCCTTAATTATTCCCAGAGTCCAGAGTTCGTGTTACGAGGGCTGGACCATAACGAATCACTATGATGGTACATGTGGTCTCACATGGAAGCCGAATTTAAGGATTTCCAGACTTTCCTTTCTTAAATGATTAATAATTGAGATAATGGTTTCTAGTAAGAATGCCCATCAGGCAGTTACGTTAAAGTCTCACACCAGTGTTCTGACGTTTATGTAAAAATGATTGTGGTGTCCAGTGGACACAATTGACTTCTATGATACCATTGACATGCTTCAGAATTTTCCTGAATAAATAGGAATCTTTTAAACAGACCTTTCATTCCAGTAGATAGATTAGAATTAATGAACCCTACCTTTACCTCAGCAAGTGACGAAGAACCCGAAACGACCCAAGAGACAGATCTCATGAACTTTGCTGATAGGTAAGGAAGTTAGGTATCCCTTATATGGACCTAAAGGGTTCAATATCAAGTTCAACGTACATGTGGTGATTAAATGTGATAAAGAAGGTGTTTATCTGACAACCATTCATGTGTGATTTTCAAATAAGTTAACATAAACGAAAATTGAGAAAGCATTTATTGGCTGACATATGGTAATTTAAAGTGTTTTAAGCACTGTGTATGTAGCATTTTAACGCGTTTTTATGTTTTAGATGTGTTTTTGTAGGTTTAAAATGTTTTGTATAATTTTATAAACTTGCCGATTTTAAATCACGTGGCTGAAGATGACCCTACACAAGGATTGAAACCGGTCCCATACATGTCAAATGGTTTAATTTTTAGTTATTCCATTCAATTTTGTATTGAAAGGCGTATAATTCCTTTCCTGTTCTTCTAAGAATAATAATAATAAAAAGAATACATTATGGTTTCCCCTCACGTGAATGATGTCATGTTACTGAAAATTACCTGGATTGATCCTCACAATTATTGTTCATTTACGCTGAATGACAGTACGTGTTTCTTTGGCAATGACTATGACGTGAATGGAACGGCATCTTATGGGGCACTGTGATTGATTATATCGTTTGTAAACTCTTTAAGACAAACTACTGTTATAATCTAGTACGGTATTAACATTCATGCTTGTTCCTAAGGCTTCATTGTTTATAATTAGCACAATGTTATGGCTCACTCCACGACGGATTAGACCGGCTTCTGTCTTGCTGAACAGCAACGTTGAAGATAATGACCCCTGAGTAACAGGACAGACTGTTTATCTCATAATTAAAATTGCAGGTAAAATATCTACACGAAACAAGCCACTGTATACGCGCTAACTTGTTCGTTTTTCCAGGCATGCTGGCTTTTAATCTGGAGGATGGGATTATTATCGTTATAGCGTCGATTAAAATTTATCGATACCGCATTTGTTCGTGAAACCGTTCTGTGCAATGCTGACGTTACTAGATGCCTGTGCTTGTAATCGGCCCACGTTACGAGAGGTTTGCGTTCTAATTTATAGGGTGGTCGATAACAACATGAACCTGACATTCGGGCGGTAGAAAGTAGGTGAAAGTAATTTGGAAAAATCTATTTCGGTACCTCGTGCCGTTGTCATTTCATCAGCGTCTGAAGTTAGGCTATCAAATCGCTTCGCGGAAGAATTAAAAATAATGGGCTTTGCGAGGCAGTTTTGCAAAATCTGCACCTGGCGTAAGACCCGCTTCAGAGCACACCAATCGAAATATCAGCGCCTCCACTGGTCGGCGATGTCGAAACTGGCTAGACTTGCGTTGCAATTTGAGTTCAAGTACGTATGCCACATGACTGTTCAACAAACATTTCCGTAGCCCTAAATGACAGATGGCTAGGTGCATGATTTTTTAGCATTACTTTAGGTTCGATTTTGCGAAAAGGAAACAATTTTTCACGTTATTTCGCGAAATAGAGCTGACCTAATCGCTTTAATTTAGCCTTAATCCTTTCCAAAAGTTATTCATAAAAAGTTTAATTTGTAAGATTTGTGAATTATTTATGTAAAAGATATACAAATAAAAAGAAATATTGGTAATCATTCAATATTCATTTTGTAATCTTGATTATGACTGTAATATAGCCCTAATCAAGATATTACATAGCAAATTACCCTTTCATCCTACACGGCCATAGCTTTCACCCTTCATCAATCAATCACTACAGATCTGCATTTAGGAGAGTCGCCAAGTGGCAGATTCCCTATCTGTTGTTTTCCTAGCCTTTTCTTAAATGATTGCAAAGAAATTGGAAATTTATTAAACATCTCCCTTGGTAAATTATTCCAATCCCTAACTCCCCTTCCTATAAACGAATATTTGCCCCAATTTGTCCTCTTGAATTCCAACTTTATCTTCATATATTCATACATGGCCATACATTAAGAGATTTTATAGAATATTAATACGAATATATGCTTCTGTCGAAATGAGAACTTGTTATATCTTGTGTTTCCCCTGACACACATAATATTGGAATACAATTTCATGATCGTTATTTTCCATGAATTTCGCTGTCCTTTCGCTCTGGTCACTAAATTACTAAATTTCGATTTAAACTGGCATTGTCGCTTTAATTCGCTGTGATTCGCGAAAACAAAATCACTAATTTCTGAACCAGAATCATATGATTCGTTGAGATATTTCAAAATCGCTTCAAAATATTTTTTGTCGCGTTCATCGTTATTGCGAAGAAATCATACCTGTGCAGATGGCCTACCAGCTACCGATGGCAATAAATCAGCTTCAAACACAAACACGGTAGCGTAGGCCTACTTGCCATGGGGCGATGCTGTCAGCTGGGAGGTCAGTGTTGAAGTTACTCCCACTCCACTGGCGAAGTTTGCTTTTCTTTGATTGGTGCTCTCAAGCGAGTCTTAGGCCACGTGCAGTTTTAACAACACCCCGTAAACCCCAATTCAATTCATCCAAGAAGTGATCTGATTGGGTAACTCCAGCAGCTGATACAATGAAAACGTTGCGAGATATCGAATCCTTTTATTCTTCAAATTATTTATCAGTATGACCAATCCTCTAATGCTCACACACTCTGGTTCATATTGTGTCCTATCACCCTGTATACAAGATGAGTCAGTAAGCATCTATATTCTGTTTTCATAGTTCTCATTGGGTCTTTCTTTTATTTTTATAATTTGCTTTACGTCGCACCGACACAGCTAGGTCTTATGGCGAGAATGGGATAGGAAAGGGCTAGGAGCGTGAAGGAAGGAACCATGGTCTTAGTTAAGCTATAACCCCAGTATTGCCTAGTAGTACAATGAAAAACTACGGAAAACTATATTCAGGACTGCCTACTATTTCCTGAATGCAAACTGACAGCTACGTACCCAAACCGCGCAGCCATTCGCTCGCTCCATCGTAGAATTAAAGGGTTCGTGAAATAAAATTCGTCGCTTTACCATGGGATTGATAACGATGGATCTATTGATACCAACCTCGTATTTTAAAAAAATGTCCATATGTTGTTTGAATGTATGTACAAGGCAATTCAAAATGATCGATCCGATTTCATACATTTATTCTGTGAAATGTAATAAACATATCGCAATGTGAGACATGTACTAAAAACGGCAAACTCTCAAAGTTTTTCAGTCATATCACGACATACATCAAGCCAATAGTCTATCTTCTGCCAAACCTTGTGTAGTGTGTCGCAGCCAATCTCTGCGATGGCTGCTGTGATGCGGGCGCAAAGGTCGTCCAATGTTAGTGGAAGAGGTGGTACGTAAACATGATCCTTAACGAAACCCCACAAGAAGAAATCACATGGGGTTCAGTCGGGGGGAACGCGGTGGCCAACGAATGAGACTTCTATCCTCCTGAGATGCACGACCTAACCAGCGTTGTGCCAATGTCTCGTTGAGATGGCTCCGAACATTGCCATGGTAAGGCGGAGGGGCACCATCCAGTTGAAGGATGAAATCTGCACTATCCTCTTCGAGCTGTGGCAGGAGCAATTGTTGCAGCATATCAAGAAAAACATTTCCTGTCACAGTAGGTTCAATGAAGAGAAAGGGTCCATAAACCTTCTCATGGGAAATGGCACGAAACACATTCACCTTGGGAGAATTGCGTTGGTTTTCCACCAATTGATGGGGATTAGAAGTTCCCCAGATCCTTACTTTGTGTCTGTTCACAGTTCCGGAAAGGTGAAAAGTCGCTCAATAACTGAAAATTACCCTTTAGGAGAACCCGCCTTGTTCCATTAATGCAAGAAACTCAGCACAGAAGGACGCTCGAGCAGCATAACCAGTGCCTTTTAAGGCCTGCACCAGTTGCAAGCGGTAGGGTTTCTTCGTAAACGTTTCCGCAGAATGCGCCAAACATTTGCCTGTGGAAGTTCAAGTTGCCTCGCTGCCCGGTAGGTGGACTACTGCGGACTCCGCACGAAACTGGTGCGAACACGTTCTACTGTCTCTTCCCCGGTCAAAGGACGGCCAGTCGATTTTTGCTTACAGATGCAGCCCGTGTCTCTGAATTTTGCATACCACGCCACGAATGGCTTCTCCAGTAGGTAGGTCTCTTCCATACCTGGTACGGAAATGCCGTTGAACATTAATCACAGACTTGTTTACACGGTAATCAAGCACACAGAACGACTTCTGCTCTCCAGCCGCAGCCATTTTCTTCACTCGCTTCCTGCGCGCTCGTAACGGCTGAAAATTAAAGCACGTGGGATGAAATCTAAACTCAACTAAACTTTGAGAGTTTGCCTTTATTTGCGCATATCTCACAGTATGATATGTTCATTAGATTTTATAGAATACATTTATAAAATCGGGTCCATCATTTTGATTTGCCATGTATGTACAGTATGTGTGTATGTATATATGTATTGGTGTCCGGTTGTAACTCGAGAACCAATAAACGGACTGTTATGCGGTTTTTCGCTGTTACATAGAGAATTTCCGAGGGAAGGTTTTCCTCTATAAAATACTGAATTATGATGAAAGGAAACTGAGGAACAACGATTTCTCCTAAACAATTCGAAGGAAATGACGTCACGTGACAACTTTATCGGCATTACGCTCTCTAGGGGAATAGAGGAGAGTCGTATAATATGGAATACCATTTACTTTTGGCAGTATAAATTCTTACTGAAATCAGTTATGAAATATAAAAAAATATGGTTTGAAAATTCAAATAATTAGCCATGATTCTCCATATTTTTAAATTGTAAATTGTTAATGTCTTCACGTCAAAATTATTTCTTTCAAAAAGTTGCACTTGGTGGGTAATACGGAATAGTCGGCTAATATGGAATAGTAGGGTAAATAATATGTAAATTAAAATACAGCTTCAATAAATTCTTTCAGTTATACGTTCTTACAGGTGGACGTACAGAAATTTTTAAAAATCGAAAGAATAAAATTGGTAATTAACTTAAATGATAATATGTATACACTAATTATTCAGAGTTTTTTTTTTTACAGTCACTTGTTCATTCAGTGACAAAAGTCACAGATGCAGAAACTGAGATCTATAGGTAGTTAAATGTTATAATATACCAGGATTAATGCAATTAATTTTAATTAATTTTAAACGTCATTTTACTTTGAAACTAAAACAGTATTCCATATATCCCGACACACCAAGTTTCAATTAAAGGATTCGTCATGCCATGAACTTTGCACAACAAGGAAGTTACACTGGTGTAGCAATATAGGCAACTCTTGTACAATATGTAACATTGGATTTCCTAGGACTAAATTCAGTGTTGGTAATTAATACAAGCTTTAAAAGAGTTACCTGCAAAAGTTTTTCAAATATGAAAAACAAATATTCTTGCTCCACACACTAACCTCACTCACGATCATGTCGAAACTGAATACAAAGCATCATGAGAACATTTACCGTAATTCGACCACTTTCCACCTGAGAGGAGTACCTTACAGGCAAGATATTGTGGTATTCCATATTGACCGACTATTCCATATTACCCGATTCTCCTCTATAATAAAGATATCCACAAATTATATTCGTAAAATTCGGGAGACTATACTACTCAATGTAATTTCTCCTCTTACGCTGCCTAAACCATTGGAGACATCCACAAAGTATTTGAATAAGAATTGAAAACATAAAATGTTCTACGAAGCAGTCTGGGGAATCACGTATCATATTTAAACGTTTCAACACAATTTCACTGTTGATGTTTGTTTACGGTAGAAATCCTTCGGTAGATACGGGGATAACATTCTATAACTCGAGAACTGCTGAGGAGAGATACGTAATAAAAGACGACACGATGAAGCGCATCGCGACAGAAAAAAGTCGTGTCTGCAGCAAAATGATCGTCCTATGTACATATACAGGATAGCCAGAAGCAAAGTTAACAGGGTACATGAGCGTTAGAGTGTTGGTCATACTGATAAGTAATTTGAAAATGTGATTCGATATGTCGCACTGTTGTCATTTTATTAGGTGTTGAATTTAGCCAATTAGATCGGTTCGCAGGCGAACTAAAATGGGTTTTCCGAGGCGGTGTTGCTAAATCTACACGTGACTGAAGACCGGCTTGAGAGGATCGGTCGAAGAAACAAAACCTTTGCCATGGGAGGGATTTAAACACGGAGCTCCGAGCTGGCGGGATCGCGCCATACAAAGTGCGCTACGGTAACACAATTCGAAATCGCTCGGGAAGCGATCTGATTGGCTAACTTCAGCAGCTGATAAAATGAAAACGACGTGGGATATCGAATTACTTTTTAAAAAATAATTTAACAATACGACCAACTCTCTAAAGCTCATATACCCCGTTCACGTTGTTCCTCACCACCAAGTATATTTCTTTTTAAATAATAACATTTGTTCAGCGTCACCGAATTTTACTCTTCACTTACCCTGAGATAATTATTATCTTCTATTTAATACATAAATAATCATGAAATCGGATGGATACTATTCGTTCAAGTAGCCTAAGATTTGTTTCTTTCTTTGTTAACAGCCTTTATATTTTTTTGAAATTACTGTGAATTATTGATATCGATGTTTAGCATTGTACATCTTTTATAACTGCGAAATCATTAATCTAGTGCCACAAGTAAACAGTATTACATGTCACACTATTAGGAGCGTACAAGTATAGATTCCTCTGAGTTCCAACATAAAATTGATCGTGAGAGAAACACGAAGTTTCCAATTCAATCTCTGCTACTTTCAGTGATCTTCCTTGTACTTCGCTTACAGTCACCGCCTTACACTGACGTAGTACAATCTCATAAACCTGCTCCAGTTTCTACAGTTAAGCATGTAGTTATAGTTCCCCATAATGATAAAGTGGTGGTAAAACATTCAGAGCAGATTTTGCAATTGCTGCACTCTACGACTAAAACGCAGACTCTACAGCTGGGAATAAACAGGGTCAAGAAGACACGTAAAAAATGCATCGTTTTTTACTTTAAAAATGAAGAGGAATGCGAAACTATGGTCGTACATAACATTGTGGCAAGTAATCTGCACCTGAAGGTAATATTCCATACTCATTCATGGAATTAAGGTTACTTTTCTAGAGAATGAATCGTTAGATTTGATCACAGAGCAAAATTCAACTGTAAAGTAAGCTAGCACAGCAGGCCTTGACGTTTTTATAAAGTGAACATTTTGAGGACGCCGAGAGGTGGCACCACAAAATACGCACTAGTTGAAGTTAGCCCTATCATTTTTGGGCTCTGCCTCTTACAGAGTTAGAAGGAAACCCGAATGTGTCATCTTGAGTTGGCGTTACCATGATTACGCTGGCCATTCCTCGATCAGTTTCCAAGAGCGGGGAGTTTTTTGTCAACATCTTGGAAACAATTGATATTAGGGCTTCAGAGTTTTGCTTTTTGGAGTTCCGTCGATCCTTTTACGACAAGGGTATGTTTCCTATTTTGTGGATGTTTATTTTTTGCCCCCTTACAAACTAAGTTAAAATTTGAATTTGAAAATATAACTTATCTCTATGACCCGTCCGAGTGCCTCATGTAGTAATTTGGTACTGATCAATCAATCAATCAATCAATCAATCAATCAATCAATCAATCAATCAATCAATCAATCAATCAATCAATCAATCAATCAATCTCGATCTGCATTTAGGGCTGTTGCGCAGTTCTTAACATAGTCTCCTCTTAAAAGAATTCAAAGATCTTGGAAATTTATCAAACATTTCCCTTGATAAATTATTCCAATCTCTAATTCCTCTTCCTATAAATGAGTATTTACTCCAATTTGTCTTTTGGAATTCCAACTTTATCTTCATTTTACGAACGTTTCTACCATTGAAAAGGGCACTCAAACTTTTCGACTACTAATGTCATTCCAGACCTTCTCACAACTGACGACTCGGATCATACCACTTAGCTTGTCTCCTTACTTCCAAGTCTTCCCAGCCCAAAGTTTTCAATATTTACGTGATACTACTCCTTTGTCCGAAATCACCCAGAATTAGTCATACTGCTTGCCAATAGATCTTACCCAGTTCTCGTATATGGTGAGGGTCTCATACACTGGAATTATACTCTAGCTGGGATCTTGCCAGAGGTTTATACATCCTCTCCTTTACATCCATACTAAAACCCCTAAATACCCTCAAAAACATATGAAGAGATAAGCAAACCTCATTTAAAATCCCGTTTATGTGATTACCCGAACGAAGGTCTTTCCTGGGTACTTACACTTGGGTACTTACAGTGATCCTGAAGAGTTACTCAGAGGACTTCTCCAATTATGAAACTTACAACCTGACTTTTCACCCATCATAACTTTGCCCCACAACTTTGTCGAAGTGTGTAGGTTTGTATAACTTTCAAATGAACTTGCAATTAATTTTATAGATTTAAAAGATATTTAGTGTCATCCCAATGAAAAGCAGAAGCATTTGTCATCACATAGAAAGGACTGAAGTACAATAAAGCACCAATAAAACTCTCTTCAAATAACTATGTAAAAGACGCATATTTAGTGCAGCCGCTAGTTAAACGGCAGACGATGAAATTTCCTGAATATTCATATACGTTATTGTATTTCAAGTAAATTTGAGGAGAGTCTGTTCAAAAGGTGCTATGTCCACTTTAAGAAAATTGTGAGAAAATCGAAAGAAACGCAAACAAAAAGGCGCATGAGACGTACCCATGTTCGGCTTTGGCAAAACTTTTAAGGAGTGACATCTTCCTCGTCTGGCTCATGACAATCGATAATATACTACTACTGTAATGCATGTGGACGAAATACTCATTTATTCTTTGGAAGTGGAAATAGCACCCTTTGAACAGACAGTACTCAGTTGTGCTGTTCATATACGTACAAACATATCATATATTATTCAAATACATTGCATTGTAAATACACACGTATTAATTTTATCAAGGTATTGATGGCAGACAGCCTATACAGTAGTTTATGCAGAAGTACTGACATTGATCACCTAGAAAATCACTGATTAGCGTTTGCCTTGCACGTTAACTTGGGCAATGAGTAATTCATATTTTCTACCCTGTCTAAGTAGGAATGTATTCCTTGTGATATTACATCGGAAGAGAAATTGGCCAATTTTCTGATGCGAGGGTTTTAATTCCCGTGGAAACCAATCCATCAGCTGATTCTTTTTTTCCTTCTTCTCTAAAAGCAGTATGTATTTCGATTACAACATCTAGATCCAGAATGTCAGATGTCATCAAATCATTCTCTACTGTCGCACATTCCACCAAAACAGTGCTTCGCAGCTTTTCACGGACAACAGCCTATTTCTACACGTCAACAGTTCCATCATAAATTGTATTTTCAGTGAATGAATAAGCAAAAACCAAAGAATTAAAAGAGACGAAGTGATAATCGCGCGAACGCATATGGAGGCATGATCTTCATATTAACGCTAATAAAATCAAAGTTTCTTAGTTTATTAAGCCCAGCTTTCCTGAGGCATTTTGCGTTGGTGTGGGGACTGGCACCTTCCCATGCAACACTCTCATAGTTTATGTAAGCGAAGAGGGTGATGTGTTTATATTTCACACTCTCAGTGCTTCCAGATACCGCAGGATAATTTGTTTTCGATACTACTGCTTCCATACTGTTATTTTGTCTTGGTCCATAGGCTCCAGATTACTAGTTGTGCATCCATGTTCTAGACGAATAAGATGCCAATTATCTATAAACAACAGGATCTTGCGCCTTGCTTTCAACATTTGTTTGTCTAAATATTTTAACATATCAAGAAAAAGTCACTGGTCATACATGTTCGCGCTTGGCTTTTATAAACACGGTAAGTGCAGTTTGACTGTCCTTTCGACAACAACCAGAGACAATTTTCGCAAGCCACAACAATTAGCAGCAAAGAATGTTGTTGATTTTTGTCCTTCTCAATTTTCTTCCGTGAGAGTTTTCTCCTTTGAAACACTGGACTTGTCCTGCAAGAGTTTAACTTACATTGTAAGGTTAAATCTGCCCAGCCAATCACTGGAGTCAGATAACTCAAAGTTGAATTCAACTGTAACTAAGCGGGATGTTCCCGAATAAGCGGGCCATTTGTCGATACAGTTGCGCTTCGATAAAATTCCTTCCCATTCTTCGTACTACCCAGTATTTACTTTTCTCATCTTACATCTTTCCGACTTGCCAGAAGCGGTGATCGGGTGACTATTACTTTTATCACCAATGGTGATGACGGTGGCATTCCTAAGGAATCCCGATAGGTGAAATCAGCATTTTCTCAATACTTTTTCAAGATTTCTAATTTTTCCGATGCATAAAGTGCGTTTCGTTTCACATTCAAAATCCCAATAGAACGTGGGGTAGAAACTGTACTACCGTAAGATGCACTAAACGCAGTTGAAAACACAGCAGTGCTTTGTTACTAGCAAAACATTCCAGGAGTAAGAGGGATTTGTGCAATGGGTAATACCAGAATAATATTCTTCCAGGGAACCTTAATAAAATTTACACCGAGCTCGATAGCTGCAGTCGCTTAAGTGCGGCCAGTATCCAGTATTCGGGAGATAGTAGGTTCGAACCCCACTGTCGGCAGCCCTGAAAATGGTTTTCCGTGGTTTCCCATTTTCACACCAGGCAAATGCTGGGGCTGTAACTTAATTAAGGCCATGGCCACTTCATTCCCACTCCTAGCCCTTCCCTGTCCTATCGTCGCCATAAGACCAATCTGTGTCGGTGAGACGTAAAGCAACTCGCAAAAACAAGAAAAAATTACACACCAAGACTGATCATCAAGTCAATATGAACTTACCGTGGTGAGATTAAGGTAAGATACCGTAAGTCATAATGGAACTTACCATGCGACATACAGTAGCTGCGAGGAAACAGCAGCAACAACATTTTACGTTTCTTACATTTATTAACAACAAAATTTGAAAAGCCTTCTCATGTTAGAATAGCCACTTAAGCGGGTTGAGAGCCCAGTAAACGGGATTTCTATAGTGCCTATCTAAAATCATAACATTGCCCAGGAAGCGGGGAAATCCGCGAATTACTTGGGATAGCGTGCATGTATTTGCGTTCAGCTCATTTTCTAGCAGACCACTGGGAATATAATAAATAATCTAAGATACATGTCTCTTTTTTAATATTGATTACACTTCCCAGCATATCTAGTTTAGCTATCACGACCTCGTTATTGTCTGCGAACTGAGGGTAATGGTACGCTGTCAATTATCAGAAATTAATTGATAGGACCAGATAAGAGGCTGGAATTGGGTGGGACAGAGGTGTTGTAACATTCCATTACCAACAAAAACCACTATTTCTATACCTGCAAGATTCTATGCAGTCGATTGTATCTGCCAGCACTGTGGTGTACCCTGTTCCCAATATCATATGATGAACTGTGTTAATAGTACACAACCTCCCAGCAACTTAGGATATTTCTCAAAGACTGGTGAAAGAAAAATTATGTTTATGTTAGTTGTAATTATTCCATTATGTATGCACTAGTGTAGTGGCGTGCATTGCTCGAACTTGAGACGGGTAATCAAGGAGGAGCAAGATGTGTCTTGCTTGATATGCATCCACCATCACGCATGAGTGTAGCGAGTAATCTACAAGTATAATACTTGAGTCTGCTCCAGTTCATTCGACAGGTCATGTTCGAAGCGAAGTTTACTGACTAGGGAACTAACGTTGCAAATAATGTGGTTCATCCAGAGATGAATAAGTCCTTGTTCACAAAGAGCAAAGGCCGGGAATTTAGAGGTATAAAGGATGATGTTGTGGTTGAGTTATTCATTATTTTTGAACTGAAGTTCACCATGACAAGTCAATCGAAGGTCAGCGTTATGGACAAAATCCTCAATAGTGGATATAAACTAATACAGAGAGATGGGCACAGTTATGATGTTTGGAGGACGTTGCTGCTTGCGGTTACCGCAGACAGTCAGCAGCCAGGGTATGTCTCCTGTGATACGTGCAATGCACTGTACAACTCATTAAAGAAAACATGTTTGCAACTTTAATTCTAGCGCTTCTCGCCAAGTGTTTCCCGGCACCATAAAACAAGTCATAACTAGCGTGTGTGTTTTCATGTATGCCAAAAATTTCCGACTATTGAACACTGTTGCCGGAGAAGGCTTTAAAGATTTAGAGCTAGAACTGAGTGATATCGGTGGTAATTTTAGCAAAATAGATATTGTTGATGTGTTACCACATCCTTTCACCGTTAGTGGAAACTAGGACGGAAGGACGTGTGCACTTGTACCTGTGACTGAGATAGTGCATGAAGGAGCGAGTATCAAGGGGCAAGGTGAAACTAACATAGTTCGCTTCGCCTTTTAGAAGCAAACTTCAGTCATGGTGATACTGGACAAACATGAACCGATAATAGAGCGTATTTTGCATGACACTAGTATGCACATTGTGCTTAATAATAATCAGTGTCCTTGTCAGTTGACGACCTGAAGGCAATCTAGAGGACCTAAGTAAGATTCCTGAAAGGAACGTTATGCTTAACTAAAGCACATTTTCTAGATTAGCCAACGAATTAGCCTTTCTCTGTTTTGCTACCACTATAATACACCCACGGCATAAACAAGCGTTGGAAGAGATATTAGGGAAAAGAGTGGAAGAATCGCTACACTTTTACACTACGGATGCCATGATAGATCGCAAATCGATAGGAGAGAATCAAGATATGCGCCATGCGATCACCACACTTGCTGTCCACGGATTCCATCATTAACAGTGTGCTACTCAACGATACTATGAAGGCGGTGAAGAATGTGTGCACTCACCCTGTGGTGAAACTTGCAACCGTTACCATATTCAAAAGTGCAAACTAGAACCATGCCAGTTAGTTTAAAAGTACGATAAACAAGTCTCCTAAAAACAAAATTTGTCCACTCCATCCTGCCGTTCTACTGGACCGATTTGCTTTATTCCTTTTTTCTCTCTCCGGAATTATCTGCCGGTGAATCATCAGGCACAGGTAGAAATTCAGTCAAGTTTGAGTAATCCTAAAATCAAATCACTAAATGACCACTCCAATAGGTGATAGCGAAGGCTTGCTCTAGCCGGCAATACATCTACTGCATAGCGGGCTGCACACAGTTAAGGGGCAATACCCTTACATAAAGATATCGGTCAAGCTAAACGATTAAAAATGTCAGGCGTCTATAAGTAAACCTGCAATTAAACCGCACTTAGTAAACATGTGGCTCAATACTATCTGGAGAGAATATGGAGTAAGACATCCCTAGTAGCCCCAGGGGTGGAGCAGGGATCGAGTGACATATAGCAATAATCGTACACGACATTAGTGTTGAATCCATATTTTTCGGGGTTACTGAGATTATTAGTGACACTCCGGATGTCGTTAAGTCTCCATCAGTATTGGGGTGAAAAAAAAAATAGAATATCTAAAATGACGGAGGTGATGGATGTATGTGCGTATGATTCCGCATAGCTTTCAACCAAACATGGTACACATTTGACTTACTATCTGGAGAAAATAGTGTGGAGGTAAGACGTCCCTAGCACACGTACGGCTGGGTGTTGGGAGGGATTGACATAAAGAAATTATCTAAAACTACCAATATTAATGCCGAATCCATACTTTTGGGGTGGCTAAGATGAATAGTGACACTCTAGATGGTGTTCAATGCTCCATCTGCGCAGGGGGTAAAAAGGGGTGAAAAATGGCAATGTCCATTTTTTTTTTTTGCTAATGGCTTTACGTCGCACCGACACAGATAGATATGGGATAGCAAAGACCTAGAAGTTGGAAGGAACCGGCCGTGGCCTTAATTAAGGTACAGCCCGGTGTGAAAATGGGAAACCACGGAAAACCATCTTCAGGACTGCCGACAGTGGGGTTCGAACCCACTATCTCCCGAATACTGGACACTGGCCGCAATTAAGCGACTGCAACTATCGAGCTCGGTAATGTCCAAAATGACCGAGATTATGGATGTATGTATGTTCCAGGAGAGCTCTCAACCAAACTTCGTATACATATGACATATTATCTGGAGAGAAAACTGTGTGGTTAAGACTCCCATAGCAGGCACCCGTACTGTTGGGGAGTTAAGAAGGAATGACACGTAAGAATAATCGAAAACGACCGACATTACTGTTTAATCGATACTTTTTGGGATCGATGACATGAATAGTGACACTCTGGATGCCGTTTAAGTGCAAGTTTGTCCTCCATTAGCATAGGGGCCAGAAGAGCTGAAAGAGCAAATGTCCAAAATGACTAGATTAGAGTTCAATTCACAGTTCTTGGGTTCACTAGGCTAATTGGTGACAGTCCCAATGATAGTTGGTATCAAGTACATCTATATATATAAAATAAGAGTTTTGTCTGTACATTGCTCAGAATCTGAAAAGAATGGTATTTCTGTATCGACCATGTCCACAGTAACAAAAAAAATGCAGTTTTTACTTTTCCGTAATTTCTGTCTGTCTGTCTGTCTGTCTGTCTGTCTGTCTGTCTGTCTGTATGTATGTACGCGCATCACGAGAAAACGGCTGAAGAGAATTTAATAAAAATCGGTATGTAGAGTCGGGGGGTGAGTCGCTACAATCTAGGCTATACATTATTTTATTCGCGCTGAGTGAAATGGTAGTTTAGGGGAAGGCCTAAAATTCAATTCTCAAATATTTATATTATTAGTGGTCATATCGATAAATACTACAAGTTATGTAGAATTAAATTTCTGATCATTTACGTCTCATGCATTTTTACCGTACCGGCTATGATAACAGAGATATTCATGAATTTGGATTTTTGTTGCTAAGTCCATATCAACGCCGAGCTCCGACAAAATGGGTAAACAGAATGTAATGAAAATCGGTATATAGAGCCGGAGAAAAAGAAACTACAGTTTAAGCTATAAACAATGTTATTCACCCTGGGTGAAATGGTAGTTTAGGGGAAGGCACCTAAAATTTAATTTTTAAATACCTATGTTCTTGGTCCTATCTAAAAGTACTACATAACTAAAGTTATAGAGAATATAATTTCCGATCATTTATTTTTATTCAGTTCTACCGTACCGACTATGATAAGAGTGGTATTTCAGAACCAGAAGACAATTAATAATGTGACGGCCTACAATATCGAAAGCGCGAAACACAGATCAACAATAACATTACACTGACCGTTGTTTGTTGTAATGTTCTGTGTCTCTTATGCCGACATTCAACTCCGATAGATGGGATTTCTAATAATAATAATAATAATAATAATAATAATAATAATAATAATAATAATAATAATAATAATAATAATAATAATAATAATGTTATTTGTTTAACGTCCCACTAACTACTTTTTAAGGTCTTCGGAGACGCCGAAGTGCCGGAATTTAGTCCCGCAGGAGTTTTTTTACGTGCCAGTAAATCTACCGACACGGGGCTGTAGTATTTGAGCACCTTCAAATACCACCGGACTGAGCCAGGATCGAACCTGCCAAGTTGGGGTTAGAAGGCCAGCGCCTTAACCGTCTGAGCCACTCAGCCCGGCGATGGGATTACTGCTGCGTACCGAGTATAACAGCCTAAATGAATATTGACGGGAAATAGCTGAGGAGTTAGATAACTTTCTTCTTTAGCATGCCAATCCTCTAGTTCATACATTTTCTGATACTGCTGGTACGTAACACACTGGTTCATCATAGTGTGCCAGCTATTCGATCACTACTCTGACGCGCTGTTTTGAATGAGCAGTATGCGCACTTAAGTCAGAGGCTCAGTTAGTAGGAGTAGTAGTATGAACTGGTCTGGAATTACAATTTAGCCCTATTCCAAATTATATTACCAGAATTCACTAAATAACTCAAAATTCAACCTTGAAAAGAGCCGTTTCTTAGGAAAAGCTTCTTCCTCTTCAATTTCATTAAATCTACATTAATTTTATTCCAAATTAGCAGCGAAGATGTGGTTTCTTCTCTGGCTTGGAGGAAAAATTGCCTCCACGTCAGATAGTTCTTTCCCCCGCCAGTGTAGTGAATTGAGATTTTCCGACTCATCGGGTACTCCCAGGAAGCCGATAAGTAAACGAGCATAGTTTTTGCCCTGGGACTATCCACTATTTGAACAACCCCACCCCCCTCCGCCGCCGAGAAAAAGGACGACGATTGTTCACGGATGTCTGCGTCTTGGTCATTCCAGCTCTGTAGCTTTGGACTGTTAGTTCGGCAGCATAGTACTGTTCGTTAAAAGTGAAAGAATGTGTGGTTTTGCATTTGATCGAGTATTTCATATGAAGGCATAGCTTTTAATCGCGCCATTTCTACCGACGTCATTGTAATGACCCATGTTCATTTCAGTTGGGAAAACCACTAAGAGAGCCTTTCTGAGAATCTATAAAGGCAGGCGGAAAGTGAGTGTCTGCCATTATGATGTTTAAAACTCTCCAACCTGATTGTGACTGACGGTAGGCAAGCTGGCCTACCATTACAATGAAAATTCCCTAACCCAGTCTTGATATGAGAAAAGACGTTGGTGACTTGCCCGTCGTGCTTCTAGGGCAACGTTAAGAGCTATGCAACGTAATACAATCTTGCTCACAAGGTTTACACTACCTAACCTAGAATTTTGTATAAAATTTAGAATTCCGTAGCGAAGCACGGGTACATCAGCTAGTTATATCTATAGCACGACGCTATATTTATTTATTTATTTGAAAGAATGATCTACTTCCCAGACAATATGGGCTGCAACAAAGACAAACTTACACGTGCAACAAAATAATCTAAAACATTAAATTAAACACTCAACAACAATTCTAAAACGACAAAATAGTTCGTAAAACGTCAATCAACGTCACAAAAAAGAAATATACCGAACGCTCGACACATAATTAACAGGTAATAAATATCCTAAAGTAAACATTCAAAAAGGTACTCGAGCAACTCATGGAGCAAATTTAAATCAATACACGTTATCTGACCTATATATAACGAATGCTGTGGAACAGTTATTATTATTATTATTATTATTATTATTATTTGTCCACCTCTGTGGTGTAGTAGTTAGTGTGATTAGCTGTCACCCCCGAAGGCCCGGGGTCGATTCCCGGACCTACCACGAAATTTGAAAAGTGGTACGAGGGCTGGAACTCGGTCCAGTCAGCCTCGGGAGGTCAACTGAGTAGAGGAAGGTTCAATTTCACCCTCAGCCATTCTCGAAGTGGTTTTCTGGGGTTTCCCCACTTCTCCTCCAGGCAAATGCCGGGATGGTGCCTAACTTAAGGCCACGGCCGCATCCTTCCCTCTTCCTTGTCTATCCCTTCCAATCTTCCCATCCCCCCGCAAGGCCCCTGTTCAACATAGCAGGTGAGGCTGCCTGGGCGAGGTACTGGTCATCCTCCCCAGTTGTATCCCCGACCCAGAGTCTGAAGCTCCAGGACACTGACCTTGAGGCGGTAGAGGTGCGATCCCTCGCTGATTCCGAGGGAAAAACCGACCCTGGAGGGTAAGGAGATTAAGAATATTATTATTATTATTATTATTATTATTATTATTATTATTATTATTATTATTATTATTATTAAATAGAAATAGTAACGGTCGAGTCCATTTGATATTCAAATAAATAAAGACATTCAAGAATAAATAAATTCACGGAAACTAACATCCATTGGTGAAGTAAGTATATTATTATGTTGACCACCCCTTGTATACAAAGGTTTTCATTTAGAGAAGGATTTTATCATCACCCTCGTTAACCTCGAAGATAAAATAAAGCACTACCGGTATTCTTTATTTTAAATAAGAGACCCAGTCAAAGCTGCTTCCCTCGACCTCATTACACAGTGTCCTGTTCTTATCCTCTCTGCTACTTGGTAGTCATTCCCTCCCGTTAGCACTGCCCACTCATACAATCTGCACGACCCGGCTATCGACCCACTGATCCTCGAGTAACGGACAGAAAGAGCAAGAGATTGGGAAAGAAATACTGCTTTACTCGGTTCTGTTATAATTTTTCGACTAAATTACGCCACATTGAGCCACGATTACGCTAAGGTAATGTCGTTAAAGTAACAAGTGTTTCAGATGTGGATTACTGGTAGATACTTTCCATTCATCGCTGTGCCGAGAATTACGACTGTCTGGCATCACTATATCTAAAGAGCGGTTTCACTGTAATGAAAATTTATGTTCTTAATGCCATGGGTGAACTAATGTGTGGAGAATTCACGAAAAGGGAAAAAAAGAAGAAAGTTAAATATAGCTTTCAGGTCGATGATCTTCCTCACTGTACTCAGCTCTTTTGTCCCTCACCACAGGTCTGCTGGATTGTGGCTATGTAAATAGAAATTCTGTTCCTACCTCAGCTGATAAACAGAATGATAAAAGTCATCAATGGGCTACGCTGTATATAATGTTACCGATAAGAACTATTTCTTCACTTAATGTTGTATGTTTTCCACCCTTAATTCTCGTCTTACCGTATGTTTCCCAACTGTATAGTCCTAATAACTCTTCGTAACAACTATTGGAATACTGTACATGAATGGTACATAATGCATATTGCATAGATTGTACTAGATTTATCCTTATAGTGTGGCTTCGGTTCAGAGAGTCGAGGGTCTGATTCCCGTGTAGCGTCTGGTTATTTCATATGGCTCGGAAACTGGGTCTTTGTATCTGAGTCAACACACACACACACACACACACACACACACACACACACACACACACACACACACACACACAGAGAGAGAGAGAGAGAGAGAGAGAGAGAGAGAGAGTAGACAATACATCCTGCAAGGAAAGGCTTGTATAAGGAGCTGATTTGGTAGACGCCGTAGGTTTGTATCTTTGAATGAGTCCATTCGAATTACAACTTCCAAATATTAATTGCAGATGATAAAATGCGGATCTCCTAAGGGTTATTTCGTCATGAAATATAATTGATGTTGACAATGTGTCATCAGAAAGAACATAAAATCTTTAGCATATATTTGTGCGATGTTCAGTTTTACAGCCAGCAAAAATAAAAGTGGTCATTCGCTAGAACAATATTTCCCTTCGAGTGCCTTAACTACTGTAATATTCGGAGACAGTCAGTAATACATGTATTTAGACCACGCTCTGACGGAGCCTGATATCTGGACGAGCTCTATATGTTATTACTCTAGCGTAGTGGTAAAGTTATGGGCTGGTATCCACCTTGCTCGTGCGTTCGAACACAACCTCGTGGTTTTCTCCTTTAAGATAGATAAAATACAACATATTGGTCCTGTCTCTTTTATGACTAATTTAGTAATTAAGGCCAGGTTCATGCATTTATTATGTCATTATTTTTATCATTATTTATTATGGCTTTATGGCAGCGAATAGAAAGGAGAAATATTTTATTCCCAACAAAAATACCTTTCGTGGCATTAAACAAAAGTTTACTGGCACCTGCCTTAGAAAATTTAAACAATTAAAAGCACAACATTAACACATATAGTCCATCTTCCTTTCACCTCGATCATATTTTTTAGTCGAGTGGGCATTCAACCGACTAGTATTTTTAATAACAAATGCTTTCAGCCACAGCATCACAGGAATTCCGGATAGGCTTCCACTAATCATTGATGGACTGAGCCAATTTTCCGTGTATGCTTCTTTCTTGTGCCCGCATATCCCCAATTTGTGTTCTAGTGCGGAGAGCAATGAGGGCAGTCTAACAGTTCGATATCCCGTCTCCGTTCAAACCACTCTCGAATCTATCGGGATGTGTAGACTGGGTGAATATTCTGCTTAAATTGAACAATTCCAGCAGGATGTAACAAGCAAGCATAAAGAACCATATAAGATTCCAACAACCATTGATATTTCTGTAAGTTCTGTAAGATAGTGCCGATTTCAGGACGAGAAATACACCCCCAATACGACGAAGACACTCTGGCACTGCAGGCATGACTGACGGCTGTCTGTGATGGAATCAGATGCTAGGAGGATGGTATAAAAAAGTGAATCCCTCCTTGTAGTAGAAAAGGTGACTTCTTCAGAAAATATTATTTTCCAACCTCGATCTTCACTTTCCACTGCAAAGTTCTCTTCTGTATGCTTCTCTTTATGAATTTCTCGAGAAATGGCGCGTTGAGATATCAAATTGGCGGACCTTAAACGACTCCCCACAGTCTGGTCATGATCAAGAAAATGAACAAATGCCTTTAAAGCAGCAGTGGTATGAAAGGAGTTCCTGTCAACCTCTGCCCCTAATCTGTTCTGCTGAGTTGTTGAAATTTTTCTTCTACCACTCCCAGATATTTTGCCAAACTTTTTAAACTGACATGTTCTCTGTTGGAGTCCTGCATAAACTGGTTTAGATTACGTTCGACATCGGCCGGCCAGGGAATATAATGCGATAGATATTAAGCCATTCATTTCATAGTGAACTGATCTTTCCCCTGTGTATGCCAACACTTAAAGAACAACACCAGGTAGCTGACAGAATATAGATCGTGCCCACTCCAGGACGAGAAATACACCTCCAATACGACGCAGACACTCTTAGACTGCAGGCACGAATGACGGCTGTCTGTAATGGAATCAGATGATAGGAGAATATCATTATATGATACATACAGATAACTTCCTTACTGTTTTAATTGTTTTCTTCCCTTTCGGTAACATTTGGTATTTTATTCTTATGTGATACTGGTTATTAAACAACGATATACAGCCAACTGTGCCCACAGGTATTTGAGACTCATAACTCTCAACTGTAAGGTTAACATTATAACCGGGGTGACCTATTCATGTTCTAAATGATTTTTATTTTTGTATTTTCACTATATTCAAATAACAATAATGCTATTGTTTTTACATCTCGCTAACTACTTTCGACGACGACCTTTCTTCAATGAGCTCAATACAATCTTACAGTTCGTTATATATTTTCATATAATATCTATAGATGAAGAAGCCTCCGTGGCTCAGACGGCAGCGCGTCGGCCTATCACCGCTGGATACCATGGTTCAAATCCCGGTCACTCAATGTGAGATTTGTGCTGGACAAAGCGGAGGCGGGATAGGTTTTTCTCCGGGTACTCCGGTTTTCCCTGTCATCTTTCATTCCAGCAACACTCTCCTTTCTCATTTCATAGCATCTATCAGTCATTAATAAATCACTTTGGGAGTGGCGACCCCATCGTACTAACAGCCTATATCTGCTTCATTCATTCCATTCCTGACCCGGTCAATGACTGGAAAACAGGTTGTAGGTTTTCATTTTCATCTATAGATGAAGACTTGATACCGCATTTTGGACGTCATTCCGCTAAGATTCGGTTTGGATTCAAACTCTGGTGTATAACCTCAGCACCAGGATATGTGTATCAGTTGGAGACATGGAGGCGCTTCGCAGAAGAACGATGAAAATTTTAGTTTAGTTGAAAGTGTTGTTATAGGCTTGTTGAAAGTAGACCAGGATTCTGAAAATCACACCATATTTGTTGATAACTTCTTCACAAGCCATTCTCTTCTTACCATATTGTCAGAAAAGGAATTCTTTGCAACTGGAACGGTGCAAGAGGACCGACTGGTATCCTGTCCACTTCAGACAACAAATGTTTTAGCAAAAGAGACAAAAGAGAGATAGGATTTCATATCTGATATCAGCAACAAATTATTCACAGTTATGTGGCATGATAATTTATTCCGTTGTCACTTTTGTGACCAATTTTGGTACCTTAGAGCCACTAATGGGTGTAAAGAGGTGCAACAGGAAGCAAAAGGAACACACCATGGTTCCTCAACCGAAATTGTTCAACGAGTACAACCAAGGAATTGGAGGAGTGGATTTACATGATAATGGCATTGACAACTACAGGATAAGAATTAGAGGCAAAAGGTGGTTGTGGCCATTATTTTATAATGGTGCATACAGTGTGATTTTGAATACTTGGAAGATATACCGCCTGGCAACAGGCTCTACCATAAGTCAAGTAGACTTCAGATAGCACATAATTTTATGTTTGGTAAGGAGTGAGGAGGAATATTCAGAATTGGATGCGAAAGAGCAACCACTCAGCAGAAAAGGTAAACACGAGCACTCAAGCAAGAAAAGCATACCATACTCAATGAGGGAAGACCGAATTGCTCATGATATCTTTCGCCATGAAGAAAAATGCAATTAGAAGGTTGCAGGATGTGCAAAGGCTGGACAATATTTGCATGCAAAAAATGTGAGGTTCACCTACATACAGACTGCTTCTCAACACTCCATGATCAAAAGCATAAATTCAAGTTGTGAATTTTTCTTCCAGGTTAATTTGCATAGAAAGAATTTGTCATGTTATAATTTTCCATAAAGCAAACATTAGGAGAAAATGCACGATGTGTAAGAATAAGACACCATTTGTATTAAAGAATCCATTATCTCTAGTATTATTATCATTAATGTTAAAATTTCATTATTAAAGCCATAAATTCATGTTGTGAAATATGTCTGTGTCACTGATGTTGTTGAGTTCCCAATGTTGCGTCAGCGCACCGTCATTGGTCATGGTCATTACAAAATGCATTGATATATTTGACCAATCACTCTCTATTTTATTACATTTTAAAAGAATATCAATGGTAAAACGGCAATTTTAAAATACACTGGTAATTTAACGGTTGAAAAAAGCCTAACGAGCTTAATGTTCTTCAAATACATTTTATGCGTTGGACGAGATGGGTTAAGAACACCAAAGTGTGTGACTTGGTCGTCCTTGGTGGCGGTGGCCGCACGATTATAAAATAAAATTAAGGAAGGGATATACTGACACAGACAGAAAGGATCGAACATAAACGGAATAAGCAAACTCAATTGCAGTATACAATACCACTCCACAGAAATGTTAAGCGGCTTTCCGATATTGTTGGACGTCAGACAATTTCAATTAATCTCTGGCATTCGAACCCGGAGATGGAGGGCCCTATTCCCTATCAATATACAAAAATGACATTACTGCTGTTAATGTTTACAAGGAGTAAAACAGATAGTACAGTAGATATGAAGACAGATATGTGATCTCTTGAGGAAGATTCAGGTTTACGGTCTCATGGTAAAACTTTACTTCCCGCAGCCCAACGTTTATAACATTATAGGGAAGTGAAAATAATGTAAATCTTACTTGGAATTCCTTTTAGAGGAGAGATGTGTTCATTGCCATGTCTAGGAGCCCACCAGCCCGCCCCGAGAAATATATTTACTTTTATAACCTAATAAAGAGCAGTAGCCGCCATCGTCCATGGCTCAAGTAGTTTCTTGCATTCTCATTGGTCATGGTGAACGGAATGTGACGTCATTGCCATCAATGCTGATAAATACATTGCGTTACCAACCCCGGCTGAATAAAAGCACAAACAAAAAAAACACCATGTAAAATTACAATGCGGCTTTAACCGTCCGGACCAATGGTCTTGTCCAGGTCTTATCCTAACCGTCCGCACGGCAAGAACCAGTCCAGACTAATCGTGTTTCCACATGAAACTAGAGGCGTAGGGCCGCTTCGCGGCTTCTAACCGTCCAGACCAATGGCCTTGTCCACGGCAAGAATCCTAACCGTCCAGACCAATCGTCTTGTCCACGGCAAAAATCCTAACCGTCCAGACCAATCGTGTTTCCATATGAAACTAGGGGCCTAAGGCCACTTCGCGGCTTCTAACCGTCCAGACCAATGGTCTTGTCCACGGCAAGAATCCTAACCGTCCAGACCAATCGTGTTTTCACATGAAACTAGGGGCTTAAGGCCGCTTCGCGGCTTCTAACCGTCCAGACCAATGGTCTTGTCCACGGCAAGAATCCTAACCGTCCAGACCAATCGTCTTGTCCACGGCAAGAATCCTAACCGTCCAGACTAATCGTCTTGCCACCAGCTATCGAAGGACCTCACTCATTAGTTCCTCCGTACAGAGGTTGGCAGCTCTGAGCATAGCTTCACAACATCCTTCCCGAGAAGACCGCGAGCGTGTAAACAAACGACAGTCGTTCCGCGCGCAGCTGAATGTAGCGAGTGCTGGGCTGCGAGAAGTAAAGCATTGATGGTCTCATTTTCTTTTTCCTATTAGTTTAACGTTGCAATTAAACATCAGAGACTTTCGGTTATGCAAGGATGGTAAACGAGCAGAATTGGGAAGGTAGCGACCGTAACCTGAATTGTTGTACAGCCTGTGAATTTGCCTCTGGTGTGAAAATGCGAAGTCTCATCTTGCTGTCCTTAGAGTCAGTATCTAAATAGTAGGTAAAATAACAGGAATTTTATTCCTTTTCATTACTATACTCTCGCGGTAACGAAAAGCAAGTAGTATGGCTTAACACATTGCTGACCGGATGCTTGAGCTTGTCACATACCGTGTGGACCGGACATCTTTCTACCAAGCATACTAGGGTGCACTTGATTATAAAAATGTACGTAAATATTAAACCAGTCAAGATGTTATCTTTAAAGTTGGTATGAGTACTCAACCAATGCCCCTAGTAGTACTTCAACATATCTAAGATAAGCAAACAAATGCGTGTTAATTCAACAACACATCATTAATGTTTACATCGTTGTCGCCGTCTGAGTCACTTGAATAAATAAGCGCACTAGGTAAATTACGGCGTGTAGAAGCTTGAATATCACTTCCACTATCACTCTCACATTCAGTTTCCACTAATTAATTATCACTATATCCATTTGAACGATCATCGGCATATAATTCTTATCGTCGTCAGCTAACACCGTATTCCGCGGGCGCCCCATCTTGTCATTGACTGAACCGGCAGAAAGAAAGTCGACGTTTCGAAACTAAATCAAAGAATAAAAGAGGCCGTGAATAAAAGAAAAGTGATTGATATACATCTACGATTTATTCTACTCAATGTGCAAGTTCGAAATAGTTCAATATATGGTCAAGAGATGTCACAGGAAGACTGAAAACAATGTCGTGAATAAAACCGAGATTTCTCGGGGCCCGTCACCTACCGCTGGCGAGCGTACTACGAGATTTCTCGGGGCCCGTCACCTACCACTGGCTAGCGTACTACGAGATTTCTCGTGGCCCGTCACCTACCGCTGGCGAGCGTACTACGAGATTTCTCGTGGCCCGTCACCTACCGCTAGCGAGCGTACTTCGAGATTTCTCGTGGCCCGTCACCTACCGCTGGCGAGCGTACTACGAGATTTCTCGTGGCCCGTCACCTACCGCTGGCGAGCGTACTACGAGATTTCTCGTGGCCCGTCACCTACCGCTGGCGAGCGTACTACGAGATTTCTCGTGGCCCGTCACCTACCGCTGGCGAGCGTACTACGAGATTTCTCGTGGCCCGTCACCCATGTGAAGTTGAACAACAGTCATCGTGGCAGGCCAAGGTCATTTGTGCCGCATGTGTCACGTTTTTAAAATTTTTTTTATATGTTTACTATACTCTAGTTTTACTAATTTAGACTCTTTCTCACTCAATTAAATGGTAACATTTGTGCCGTCCGCCTCTGTGGTATAGTGGTTAGTGTGATTAGCTGCCACCCCCGGAGGTCCGGGCTCTGCCACGAAAAATGAAAAGTGGTACGAGGGCTGGAACGGGGTCAACTCAGCCTCGGGAGGTCAACTGAGTAGAGGTGGGTTCGATTCCCACCTCAGCCATCCTGGAAATGGTTTTCCGTGGTTTCCCACTTCTCCTCCAGGCAAATGTTGGGATGGCATCTAAGTTAAGAAAACGGTCGCTTCCTTCCCACTTCCTTGTCTATCCCTTCCAATCTTCCCATCCCCCTGCAAAACCCCTGTTCAGCATAGAAGGTTGGGTCCTCCTCTTCTTCTCTTATTACTCAGGTTTACTCGGGATGATTATTTCATTGTATTTTCTGACAATACGATAATAGTATATAGATTTAGTAGTTTAATAAGAACACTGGTCTTGTAAACCAATATTAAGGTATCTCTTGTAAAATACCAATAATAAAAATAATAATTCCTTGTAGCTATTGTTGGGCCAACGTAAGCCTCGTAAGCCAGATTCTGTGCGACGAGGGTGGGCGATGTCTGCCATGTATGGGGAATGTTTTAGCAGTGTAGTAGAGGGCAGTGCTGTGTGTTGTGTGTGAGTTACACGAGTGTTTTAGACAGCACAAATACTGATAATTGAAATTCCCCGCGAACACTGAGAATCCAAACCGTGCCCCGGAGGACTGAATATCTAAACGCTGACCACTCTGCCGTGGATCTGGATCCTTAAATCGATAAGAACCAATATTATTGTGTATGATACAATCTTGTTTGACATGTTAATGGTTAACAATACTTACCGCATATCACACGGCACTCTTTATCAAAAAGATTCCAATTCCAAATCAGTTCTCTAAAATATAATGACATTCTCACTGTCATTAAAGTAAAATAGAAGTGCTCCGAACTTTTTGAAATGGAAAGGAGTTGACTTTATTTGAATTTGAATAATTCTAAGGCCTGGAGCCGTCCATATAGCTGAAAAGTTTATGAACATTTGGTAGCTATATGTCATAGTGATTCGTATCATACCTGTCATGATTGATGAAGGCTGGAGGAGGAGCTGGTTTGAGCAAAACATCGTATAATACAGGTACGAAGTGTCTCTATACTTGTTTTATGATAATTACGAGTTCAAGATTATAGTAAGTTAGTACAACCTTGACTTTCTTCCATGGACCGTATAACATTCAATTTGACAGAATAATCTCTGCCTACGGATATGCTGAGAAAAAAGGAAAATATTTTTTTTTATAATCCTGCGCTTTAAAAGGAGGTACATGTAGACAAAATTAGGTAATATAACCAAAATCTGGTGGATAAACACTGCTAAAGAGCTCGAGGAGGGGCATAACCACAGTATGTGCTTTGAATTAATAAGCTGTTGCTCCCTCTGTGGGTTGTAGTAGACGATACCCATGATATCCCTGCCTGTAGTGGAAGGCGACTACGAGGGAGACCCCCAGGTACTCCCAAATTTGAAGAGAGGGACGACGGGGCCCGTAATTGAGTCCGGAATGGGTTCTACTTAGTAAAGCCAGTCTCGTCAAATTCATCTTTTCTGTCCTACTTATCCCCAATAGGATTCTTCTCTTATTCCGAATCCGGATGTATTAGGTTTCCGAAGCCCAGGAGGTCTTTCATTTTCATGCCCTTCGTGGGACTTTACATTAAAGAAAAACAACTATAATCTGCTTTACATAGACCGACACTTTAGGTCTTACGTCCATAAATATAATATAAGGTACAGACCCAACATTTGCCTTGTGTGAAAACGGGATCTTCAGGGCTGCTGACAGTGGGGTTCAAACCCACTATCTCCCAAATGCAAACCGATAACTACGTGACAGAAACCGTGCAGCCACTTACTCGATGCATTCCTTGTACAAGTACCTTTTGGCACTACTGCAACTTAAAAATAATGCTCTCTTGGCATTGCGACATTTAACTAGCCCTGCCTCAAAACTGACTGAGTCTCTGCTTACATCATAATGAAGTCCAGTGTCTCCAGGTCACGTCCAAGTATATAACCGTCGTTTTTGAGGTTTGGACCAAGTATTAGCGTGGACTAAATTGTGATCGATGCAGAATTCAACCAGGGTATGATTATTAACCTATAAATTAATGTTTCACATACGATATCATCACAAAACTGCTGTGAATTTAGGTTTGTGTTTCAAATTCCTTCAATAACGACCATCGTTGACATAGTCAAGGTAACGGGTTAACTTACATTGGTAGTGGTTGTTGTCATGATTGATTGCAAGGTACAAAATCCAGTGGTATTCCGCCCCAGTTTGTCAGAGGGGTGACTGATTTAATAGGAGGCACAACTGGGCAACCATCCTGTCTTAACACTAACCACGGGGAAAATGGTAGATGTATGAAACTTCAAGAATGAACGTGTTGGAAAAAAAGGAAACGAGAGTTGACCAAGGAAGGTAAGATAGGAAAGATGAAAGTGAGGAGCCTGACACAAATGGAAGAAATGTCTGGCTCAGGTAGGTAAACCGTGGATGCCTACATGCTCCCGAGTTGAGATCCCTTGGTCCCCCTTTTAGTCACCTCTTATTCAGAGGATAATGTGGATGTATTTTACTGAAGTCACCTACCGGAAATCCTTTTGACCAGAGCCCATATAAGTAACAATTTAACCCTGACATTTTTCGGTAACTTTTCAGTGGCGCGTAATACAGCTAGTAAGTTGTAAATTGGATTTATTTGAATAGGAGAGCATTTAAAATTAGGAAAATTACTGCTGGCTTTTAGAGATCCCAGTTTTCCATTTAATCATACAGTGAAAAATGTTACAGTATATGAAAATAGGAATAATTTTTATTTATGTCCTCGTGTAATAATACCTCGTGTACTGACGAAAGTTCTGCAGGGTAAAAATACCTATGCACTGATGAACCGGCGGAAATATTATTGTGTGTGCAAGAAGCTAAGCAGCAAAGTGTGTTAATATTTATATTGATAATCAATCATATTTTGTGTTCATTAAAATCAGAGAGAAAGTCTGAATTTTCACCATGTAATATACAGGGTCAGGTGTTTCCGTTTTACGGAATAAACTCGGAAGTTGATTTAACAATGCACAAAGAAGTATGCGCAGCTATTAGCGTAAATATGGTTGATTTGTAACAAGAGAGTTCTAGTAAATTTTCACAAAAATTGGCTGTTTTGGCGGCAAATATTAAAAAGAGGCATTATAAAGGAAGTCATTCGGTGATAACCCTGATGACGATAAGCGTGAGCTCGGGCGTAAAATGCATGTTAGATGCTTTAAAAATAACTGCTGACTTATGAAAACAATTAATAGGAAAATACATACATATGTTCTTGCTTCAAATCAAGTCTTGCACTATCGGGTATGAGAACAAATATGAAAGTTGAATTTCTTTAATATGGTATATTCTACTATTTGATTATTGCAAATATATGCGAGGTTGACCGTTTTATTTAACGTATTCGCTTTAAGTTCTTCCTTTGTATGAAACTGAACTAACTAAAATAGGCATAATTTACATAGGATAAAATATTTAACAACTATATTATTTCGCCATGAATGCAGGAAATACAATGTATAAGACTGCTCTCAATTGAAGCTTGAAATACATTATGATATGAAAAACATTAGTCACGAAGTATTGTGAAAATTATAAGCACATGTTTAACAAACGCGTATTTCGCCAATATATATCCAATAAAATTGAAAATGGTTTAACCAATACCACCTTGATGGTATTTTACAGGCTGCTAATCTTCATAAGTAAAATTACAAATATGATGTATTGCTCATATTAAGGTGATGACATAGACTCGTAGATGAAATATTTCATATATGACTTTAGGAATTTTTATAAGAACACAAAGATGTGATATCATTGGTTATATGGGGGAAAAGAGACAAGGACTAATGGATACCTGGCTAACATATAATGCATGATAAATGTCGGCGAAGCAAGCAAAGGAACGCACCTGCAACGTCCTAGCCATACACACGAGTAGCGCCAAAAGTATAGCCTCCAGCAGAGTGGATGCTGTGAGTCAGGCTTGAGAGGCGATAACACACTGGGGTCACCATATAACCAGTAATTTATAACGAGCAAATTTCAAGCGACAACCGTACAAGGAAGGACGCCCAAAACTTAGTTGAAGTCATTTCAGGAACACGTTCCTACGCAATATGTTCACATGTTTCTCTCCTCCCAGCTGGAATGCTGACCATTCATCTTAGAAGTGAACGATAACGTGAGATAGGAGCCCGAGAATAAAATAAATGCTTACACTGAAGACAATGGCCGCATTAGCCTTTTTAATTCGTATATACATTTCCTTATAAATTATTTGTCGAATTAAAATTTGACATCTGTAATTTTGAGGCTCAGTTATCAACGTGGCAGTTTCCATTAAAGGAATATACTAGGTAGGGTGTCGTTACAGATATTAGCGCTGTCATCACCGAAATATTGGAAGCATTAATCAGTAGTTCTCATCCGAGGTGAATTTCAGTTTATCTAATATTCGTAGCTTCCCCAGATGACTACCAAATACACATCACTATTGAGTGAATCTAGTATGTAACTACAATTTTCCAATGAATGCTAGATAAACGTTGGCCATTCTCAGGTATTATTAATTCGTCTCCAGTCACTCAAGGAAAATTTGAGTGTATTAAATGGTAATTGTTAAAAGTATCAAATTTATGTCTTGACATGATTAAATTTCCTTAAAAAAGAACTTGGAAATTCTCGGAATTATTTTATTTATTCATTCTGATACCAATACGTGTTTGCCAAAGTACACAGAATAGCTCATAAGTGAAAAAATAATTGAATAATTGTTGGTTTAGTAAGAGAAATATCAATATACTCAATAATGTGATAATTGGTTTATGTTGCCGTGAGGAAATTAAATATGTTTTACATACAAATGGTACCGCATTATTGCCACCGAGAGTTTTATAATCGTGGTAACAATTTTAACTTGAATATATCTGTCCAGTCTGTACGATTGCTGCCATTCGAAAAAAATTCTTGGGATGGTTCCTCTAGCATCCAGAAGCAGTCCTCTTACTGGTATGTTCCTGACGCTGTAGGCTCTCCTAATTTATTTCGTATGGTGATTATAACTACAAATTTATAAGTCCAGGTCCAAGTGTTTCAGCCACTCTACAGCACTTTCTGAAAGATGAAACAGGTCACTGGGGCTTCCGGAGTAGGCATGAAGAGGGCAGCGCAGGATGACATGGTCCACGGTCTGCTCCTCTTCATTGCATTCACACATTGGAGAATATATCCAACCCCACTTATGACGTAAGAAATTGCAGCGTCTATGCCCAGTTCTCAGTCTGTTGAGGCGACACCATAGTTTTCTTGGGAGGTCGAATCCCTTAATTTTCTGGGTTTAATTTAGGTCATGAGCATTTGTTCCAGATGTTAAAATTGACCACTCATCCCGCCAGCACTCGTTTAGATTAAAATTATCCCTGAGTGAGTCGGCCGGCGAGTATACTTGCTGGTCTCCTAGATCGAAATAATAATAATAATGTTATTTGTTTTACGTCCCACTAACTACTTTTTAAGGTCTTCGGAGACGCCGAGGTGCCGGAATTTAGTCCTGCAGGAGTTCTTTTACGTGCCAGTAAATCTACCGACACGGGGCTGTCGTATTTGAGCACCGTCAAATACCACCGGACTGAGCCAGGATCGAACCTGCCAAGTTGGGGTTAGAAGGCCAGCGCCTTAACCGTCTGAGCCACTCAGCCCGGCACCTCTCCTAGATCGAAGTCGTCGTGGCGATGGGTAACAAAATTCCTTGTGAACTGGTAATGAGGGAGATGACCAGATCTTCTTTGCTTCTCTCAGCAGAGCTTCCTTTCTCCTCAGGTGGGGTGGTGGGATATGACTAAGTACGGGTAACCAGTGGCGAGATGTTGACTTTACAGTACCAGTTATCATTCAACTTAGTATCCACTTTATGCACATGTGCACCTTCTAGCCGTACTGGGGCACAGTATTCCGCTGCAGAGTAGACAAGACCGATACCCGTTAATCGTAAACAGTCAGCCGAGGCTCCCCAGTAACTGCCACAAAGCTTGTGTAGGATGTTATTCCATGTAGCGATTTTGTGAGAGAGCTTGGTGAGATGTTCTTTGTAGCTCAGGGTTCTGTCCAGTGTGACTCCTAGATATTTCGGGAACGGGTTGTACTTTAGTTTTTCACCAAGGAATAAGACAGATGGCTCATAGTTTGCGGGTCGGTTGCTGAGATGGAAACATGAAACCTCGGTGTTAGAAGCACTTGAGATCAAACGCCAAGACTTGAAAAATGTTGCCATTTTGACCAAGTCTGCTGAAAGAATGCCTTCTCCATTTTCAAAATTTCTGCTTTGAGCTACCAGTGCTATGTCATCTGCATAGATGAACTTAGTAGCTGTGGTTGGTGGTAAATAATGGGTGTAGAGGTTGAAGAGAACTGGGGCCATTACTGATCCCTGTGGCAGATAGTTATTTAATTTTCTTTTGCGACCTTTAGAATCACCTAGGAATACTACAAACTCTCACAGAGAATGTTGGAAATTAGGTTTGCAATTTCCAGGCAGAGAATTACTTCCATCAATTTAAGAATTAGTCAATGGCACCAGACAGTATCATACGCACTTGTCAAATCAATAAATACAGCTGTTGATTTTAACTTCTTTTGGAAGCCTGCCTCGATGTGAGTGGTAAGAGACAAAACTTGATCAGTGCAACTACGATTTCTTCTGAAACCAGCTTACTCCTGGGGAATTACAGCGTCAATGAGTGGTGCTATCCTAGTGAGGAGGACTCGCTCCAAGAGTTTATAAGTGCAACTGAGAAGTGCTATTGGGCGGTAGTTTTCAGGTCTCTGCTCCGACTTTCCAGGTTTAAGAAGGGCGATCACCTTTGACCGTTTGAACTGCTTCGGCAGGTTGTTAGTCTGAAGGATGTAAGTAAAAAGAGAAGTGATCCACTTTATGCTATGTGGATCCATATTTCGAAGGAATTCGTTGAAGATTTTATCAGGGCCAGCAGCTCTCTCAAAGTAGGATATTGTTTCTGCATATATTTATCATGATTTTTCTTTAATTACGTCATCTGGCTGAGGAAGTATTCAAAACCTTATCGAAGGGTCAATTATTTCTGCTTTATTTTGTCTCCGATTGATGGAAATTATCATTTAAAGTGAGTTTATTGAATTTAAATATGTGGAACAAATCGTTTGCATTAGACTACCCATAGTTATCTTTCACAGATTAAACAACGAATGATGATTTATTATTTGAATTGCTGTAGTCGTGTCCTAGTTCGCAAACCATGGGTAATGGCTGAGTGACCTGGTAAATGGTCCTGAGAGTCGGGATCCCTAACCTATTAGAGGAGAATTTCTGTTAGGCACCAAATCGACGCATTATGTGGATATATTAAGGGTGGAAATAATTAGGTCGGTCATTACCTTAGTGTACTCATCATGTGAGGAAACAAATGAAGATGACGTAGACAAATGTCATGAAGCACTGAGTGACATCGTAGTAAGGATGAACGGATAGGACAGAATAGTGTTAATGGCCGATTTCAATGCGAGGATTGGAAATAGAAGGTTATGAGGAGTTAATAAGTAAATGTGTGTAAGATATGGAATCAAACAGGAATGGGAAGCTTTTACTGGTATGGGATTAGTATGAGATTAACAGTTGCGAATTCATTCTTCAGGGTGGTAGGGTTGCACACGGTAGGGTATGGGTACCCGATCCAAAATAGGTTATAAGTGACTTTTAATTTAGGAAATCTGCTAGGGATTCACGGCTATTCTGGGGAATTTCCGATCATACAGACAACAATTTGATCTGCAGTGTATCACTATACTAAGAAATAGAAATTTAATTTTTCTGCAGAAGGATAAATGTAGAAAAACTTCAGGATGAAAAAATTAGTGCTGTGCCCATTGACTAGAGATCATGTGATAGAGAATAGTCATCCCTCACGAGAGTTAGCCACTCAAACATTTAATTCTGGATACACAAGTTTTAGAGGCCCGGGTTCGATTCCCGGCTCTGCCACGAAATTTGAAAAGTGGTACGAGGGCTGGAACAGGGTCCACTCAGCCTCGGGAGGTCAACTGAGTAGAGTTGGGTTCGATTCCCACCTCAGCCATCCTGGAAGTGGTTTTCCGTGGTTTCCCACTTCTCCTCCAGGAAAATGCCGGGATGGCATCTAACTTAAGGCCACGGCCGCTTCCTTCCTTCTTCCTTGCCTATCCTTTCCAATCTTGCCACCCCCCACAAAGGCCCCTATTCAGCATAGCAGGTGAGGCCGCCTGGGCGAGGTTCTGGTCATTCACCCCATTTGTATCCCCCGACCCAATATCTCACACTCCAGGACACTGCCCTTGAGGTGGTAGGGGTGGGATCCCTCCCTGAGTCCGAGGGAAAAACCAATCCTGGAAGGTAAGCAGATTAAGAAGAAGAAGAAGATACATGACCTGAATCCTACCTTTTGCCTCCATGTATCATTTTCCACATTTTATTTTCTACAACAGTTTATGTTTCGTTACGTATGTAATTAATTTAAAGATTTATTGATATGTGTAGATTTCCGCCATAATTCTTTTCTTGTCTGTACTTCGACATTATAGTCTAATAAGAGTCTAATACTGGACTCTAGAAATACAATTTCAAAAGAAATAGTGCTAAACGAACGAAAACGCCCTGGAACTAGTATACCACCGAGGTAAATTTCACTACATTGCCAATGCAATAAAAATATTACCACATCTTCCGCATAATAATACCGTAGTTGGTAGTACTCAAGAAAATATTTCCTCAGCCTGTTTCCAGTCACTCAACTAGGTCAGGAATGGAATGAATGAAGCCCCATCTAGCGGCGAGGATAGTAACTGTGCTGGCTGCCGAAGCCTGTTGCACTCCTCTGGGGCATAATTAATGATTGACAGGCGAAACGAAATTATACTGGAGAGTGTCGCTGTAATGGAAAATGAGAAGGAAAACTGAAATACCCGGAAAAACCTGTCCCGGCTCCGGTTTGTCCAGCTTAAATCTCACATGGAGTGACCGGAATTTGAACCACGGTATCCAGCGGTAATAGGCCGGCCCGCTGCCCCTTGAGCCACGGAGACTCTCACACAATGAAATCTCTTTAGTTTTCAAAACTGCAGCTAACGTGACTGGCTGTTGATCTGCCTGCAATAGTACAGGCTCCTTACTCTCCTTACACTTTCGTGAATCCACCTTTATTATAAATCAGAATATGGATTTACGAAATCAAATTCTTAATTTTTATTTATTTATTATTGAAGTTAAGTTCGAACTTCTTGTTCTTGTTCTTTATCTGTTTACTCTCCAGGGTTGGTTTTTCCCTCGGACTCAGCGAGGGATTCCACCTCTACCACCTCAAGGACAGTGTCCTGGAGCTTCAGATTCTGGGTCGGGCGAAATACTGGGGAAGATGACCAGTACCTCGCCCAGACGGTCTCACCTGCTATGCTGAACAGGGGCCTTGTGGGGGGGATGGGAAGATTGGAAGGGACAGACACGGAAAAGGGAAGGAAGCGGCCGTGGCCTTAAGTTAGGTACAATCCCGGCATTTGCCTGGAGGAGAAGTGGGAACCACGGAAAACCACTTCGAGGATGAGGTGGGAATCGAACCCACCTCTACTCTGTTGACCTCCCGAGGCTCAGTGGACCCGTTCCAGTCCTCGTACCAGTGCCGGGAATCGAACTCGGGCTCCGGGGGTAGCAGGTGATCAAACTAACCACTACATCACAGAGGCGGACTAAGTTCGAACTACGTGTGGAACCCTACCATTGTAGATTCATATAAAGGCAATAATGGTGTTAATGAGAGGCAGAAATGTCAGAGCTTTAGCTCAAGTAGTTCATAAGCAAATGTGAAACATTAAAAAAACAACAACAACAGAAATCACTCCTGAAAGTTGAAGTAAAACCCACTAAATATACGGAGAGATAGCGTAAAACTCTCCAGCTCTGTAATCTTTATCTTCTTGAGGATCATCCAGATGCGGTCTCTTTCTCTGTAGGGGGGATCTTGATACCTTGTCACATTTTCTAACCATAATTTCTGCCTTGGGTACTGGCTGTTTATCTAGTTCTTATAGGATTGCTTCTATATTACGACCAGAATTCCTCCCGGGGTGCTTCAAAACCTTGGGTCTTCCTGCATTCCCTTCATTGAAGGTGGTAACAGCATCATTGGCCCTATGCTTCAGTGTTTTCAAGCCCACAAATTAGCTCCTAGGCATCCTGGCCCAGACAACACTGTTAAAAGATTCATTTACATGTTGAGTGTTCTTGTGTGGCATTTCTTTGGAAGATATGAATGTGCTAGATATTTGTATACTGGCTTGATTAATGTTTCAACACCTTCAAGGATGGTGATTTTGTGGGTGTATTGGTTAATGGATCCTCCTGCCTCAGCTTTGCGGTATTTACGTCAGTCAATTGAAATCAAGTCGTATAGTGGCTTATCATCACTTTGCGACTTGTCCGGCTCCGTGGCTAACTGGTTAGCGTGTTGGCCTGTGGTACAAGGGATCCCGGGTTCGATTCTCAGTCGGGTCGGTGATTTCAACAATTCTTAGTTAATTCCTATGTCTCGGGGACTGGGTACTTGTGACGTCTTCAGCATTAGATTTCATTTTGGATGGAGCCCGATCCTCACAGTGGGCCTTATCCTCACGCCTATACGGCGTCAACTCGAAAGTCCTGCACCAGGCCTCTCTGGAGGTCACACGACATTAATTAATTAAACTTGACGTCTTGTGGAGGAACGTTCCGAACACTAATTTTTACATATTTTCCTGGTTGTTTTTATTTTTTCTAATGGTTTTGCCATATTATTCACGTGCCTGATTGATAGTTTTATCAGTCCTCTAACAGTCTTACAGCCTAAAAGCTGTTTGCTAGAAAATGTATCTGATACTTCGCAGTTGGATTTATGCACATGATTCACACATACTAACTTTTGTGGTACTGCACCACGTCATGGTAGAGTTTGCAGTCAATTACTGATGTGAATGAACTGGAATCACCATCGCAGATGAATTTAGAAAAACGAACCCCATGTTTTCCTTGATAAACCTCTTTTCCCAGACGTAAACTTCCAGGAGGATATATTCCGTAGAATCTATTTCCGCCTCTGTGGTGTAGTGGTTATCGTGATTAGATGCCACCCCCGGAGGCCCGGGTTCGATTCCCGGCTCTGCCACGAAATTTGAAAAGTGGTACGAGGGCTGGAACGGGGTGCACTCAGCCTCGGGAGGTCAACTGAGTAGAGGTGGGTTCGATTCCCACTTCAGCCATCCTGGAAGTGGTTTTCCGTGGTTTCCCACTTCTCCAGGCGAATGCCGGGATGGTACCTAACTTACGGCCACGGCCGCTTCCTTCCCTCTTCCTTGCCTATCCCTTCCAATCTTCACATCCCTCCACAAGGCCCCTGTTCAGCATAGCAGGTGAGGCCGCCTGGGCGAGGTACTGGTCATACTCCCCAGTTGTATCCCCCGACCAAGAGTCTGAAGCTCCAGGACACTGCCCTTGAAGCGGTAGAGGTGGGATCCCTCGCTAAGTCCGAGGGAAAAACCGAACCTGGAGGGTAAACAGATGATGATGATGAGAATCTATTTCCATTCTTTATTCTCTCCTGAAATATTTCCTTCTGCGGAGCGATATTTGAAACACAACTCAATCAACAATAAATCCAATTATACACAAAGTTAAGCGAAATGCCACTTTTAAAAAATGTGCATGTTACTGTGCTTCTTACAACATATCACAGGAAGTAATATCATAGCAAAAAGACGTAGCCAACTTATGCAGCAGGATATTTACTACAAATCAACACAAATTACCGGCTTCTACAGTAAATAGTTGCTGATACACTTTGTCTTACCTGAACGAGTACGTTTATTATCTCATATTAATACAAGTTATACTTTCATATGTGTATTAGGTCCTGTTTAACTGTCAGATACACTTTCTGATCCCAACTCTATGTAGAGGAATGTATTCACTATTGTGTGTTCCTGTGCCGTTCGCAGTGCGATATTATGTTCTATGTACTGGAACATGTGTGATAATACGAACACATAAACCCAGTCCGCGGGTCAGAGGTATTTACCAAACTCCAAGACTGCCGGGAATCGAAACTGGGTTTCGCTCAACTGAGAACCACGTCGCTAACCAGTCAGTGGCCGTGCCAGAAATATATCTGGGGATAATGTAATTTACTTTTTCGTTAAATTAACCAGAAAGGTATGTTCTGTAAAGAGACATAAATAAATTGAAAATGTGCACCTCCGACTCAATTGAAAATTATGTATTCCATTTTCTTTCACAAATGGGGAATAGCGTTTTTCATCAAATAGATGCTTTTGAAGCGACAGTTATTTGTGTTCTTAGGGCCGAGAGTTACGTTTTACGCATGAGTTCAATAAATTTCGTAAACGAATACACGAAATGCTTTCACCCGTGTGACGTACAATTTGTTATTTCATACAATATCGTAGTAATTTATTTTTATTTCAATAATATCAAGACGAACACGTTATGATGTTCATTTCATCGCCCTCCATTCATATAGTCCACATAACGTAGCGTAGCCTCTATAAATATCTAAACAGTTGTTGTACATGAATTCCTGACGGGATATTTTAATCTTTGTTGAAGTTGAGTTTAGTCCGCCTCTGTGGTGTAGTGGTTAGTGTGATTAGCTGCCACCCCCGAAAGTCCGGGTTGGATTCCCTGCTCTGCCACGAAATTTGGAAAGTGGTACTAGGGCTGGAACGGGGTCCACTCGGCCTCTGGAGGTCAACTGAGTAGAGGTGTGTTCGATTCCCACCTCAGCCATCCTGAAAGTAGTTTTCCGTGGTTTCCCACTTCTTCTCCAGGCAAATGCCTGGATGGTACCTAACTTAAGACCACGGCCGCTTCCTTCCCTCTTCCTTATCTATCCCTTCCAATCTTCCTATCCACCCCCAAGGCCCCTGTTCAGCATAGCAGGTGAGGCCACCAGGGCGAGGTACTGGTCATCCTCCCCAGTTGTATCTCCGACCCAGAGTTTGTAGCTCCAGGACACTGCCCTTGAGGCGGTAGAGGTGGGATCCCTCGCTGAGTCCGAGGGAAAAACCAACCCTGGAGGGTAAACAGATAAAGAAGATGAAGTTGAGTTTGGTAAGTAACTTCAGAATTGTTAACTTCCACTTTCCTCATTATTTTGAAGAACGTTAACATACGAGGTCAGTCAGGCTCCATGCCTAAATGGTTAGCGTGCTGGCCTTTGGTCACAGGGGTCCCGGCTTCGATTCCAGGCAAGGTCGGGAATCTTAACCATAATTGGTTAATTCCGTTGGCGTGGGGCTGGGTTTATGTGTCATCTTCATCCTCATTCCATCCTCATCGCGTCTGGCGAGCCAAACTTGGACACTCCCGGCAGTAAAAACCATATGCCATTTTCTTTTATATGAGGTCCGAAGTAGAATGAACTGAGTTCGGCCCTACGGTGTCACCCGGCGGCCCCGGGTTCGATTCCTTTCCTCACATTCAACACTTTACACTTCCGCAATTTCCAGTTACACGCAGGTTCACAACATATGACAAAAGATCGTTCTAGGTCGACGCCCCGAACAAATAGCATTAAAAGAAAAGAATGAACTGAAATATTGTTGAGTCTATGATATTCTTCACTGACGCGCTGATGCACGGAACTGCACAAGCAGACGGTAACATTAAAATGTATAAGTACACCGTAACACTGCATACAGAGTGTTGTGGTCGAGATACACAGAGTTGATTACCGTTTGGACAAATATTTTTGTCAAGATGTGATCGGTACAGGTGTAGTTGGCTTCTTTCCCAGAGACACACTAAGTTCCGTGCAAGTATGAGCGGTCTTCCTCCCACTCATTGAAGTCTACAAAATAATGTGTGCGCACTATTGAAGGAACGGGGCTTGCTAGCGTTATCCCTTGGCACATTTGAAATTAATTTGGCTGAGCATTCGTGTACGTAGCCATAGTCAACTGTTATAGATATGTAAGAGAGAACTGTTCCAAAATGATAGGACATAATACAATCAGGTGTCTCATGTATGAGAGCACGGTCTTAGTAAAATGCTACAAGGTCAGTGACCACAAACATCCTGTGCAGAGCATAGCCACGCCCACCTGTATACAGTTCTCACACCCAGCTGTCTCACACATGACAAGGAATTTATCGGCGAAAACCAGCCCTACGAAGGAGATTAATATGACGATTTTTTTAAATAAGCAAGTTGATTTAACACAGTGGTTTAATAATATGCAAACATTCTACGGTTAATTCGGAAGACGAAGTGAATGCATATTAATTCTCAATGTTACAGTAACCATCATCATGGCAAAAAAGATAAAACTACCTGAACAATGAACAGTAGGAATTGTCACTTGTATTTACAGCATCCTGACAAGTAAATGAAATGAGGCCTGATTAGCGTAGTTTCCTTTGGGGCTAGCTTTCTACACAAATGGCTGAGGTTCGAATTTCGGTGTATCCTAGACCAGAATTAACTTTCCTGAAAAATTGTCGGGTAAGGAATAGCATCCCATCCACAATAAAACTACCCGTCAGATTCAAACAATAGTTACAGGAACGGTGGTAACCGCCTTCTCACCAAGGTGGCCATGATTCAGTTCCAAGCCAATGCATGTGGGATTTTAGAAATAGAAATTCACGTCCCTGTGGTTACGTACAACTGAAGGTCCAGTGGCTGAGATCACGACTGAAACAATCATGTTATAGTTGAAGATTGTTAGTTTGAGCCACATTGGCTCCCAGCAGTGACTAGTACTGTTTCGGAATCGACACTCTCTGAGTTCACTAGGAATTATATTTTATAAATTATTGGACTTGACAAAAGAGTGGCTCTGTTTCTAGAAAATGGAACTCAGAGAATTAGAGTAGGCGAAGCTTTATCTGTCCCTGTAATAATTAAGAGGGAAATTCCTCAAGGCAGTGTTATTGGACCTTTATGTTTTCTTATATATATCAATGATATGTGTAAAGAAGTGGAATCAGAGATAAGGCTTTTCGCATTTGATGTTATTCTGTACAGAGTAATAAATAAGTTACAAGATTGTGAGCGGCTGGAGGGTGACCTCGATAATGTTGTGAGACGGACAGCAGGTAATGGTATGTTGATAAACGGGGTTAAAAGTCAGGTTGTGAGTTTCACAAATAGGAAAAGTCCTCTCAGTTTTAATTACTGCGTTGATGGGTGTGAAAGTTCCTTTTGGGGATCATTGTAAATACCTAGGTATTAATACAAGGAAAGATCTTCATTGGGGTAATCACATAAATATGATTGGAAATAAAGGGTACAGGTCTCTGCACATGGTTATGAGGGTATTTAGGGGTTCTAGTAAGGATGTAAAGGAGAGAGCATATTTGTCTCTGGTGAGATCCCAACTAGAGTACGGTTCCAGTGTATGGGACCCTTACCAGGATTACTTGATTCAGGAACCGGAAGTAATCAAAAGAAAAGCAGCTCGATTTGTTCTGGGCGATTTCCGACAAAAGAGTAGCGTTACAAAAATGTTGCAAAGTTTGGGCTGGGAAGACTTGGTAGAAAGGAGACGAGCTGCTCGACTAAGTGGTATGTTCCGAGCTGTCATTGGAGAAATGGCGTGGGAGGACATCAGTAGACGAATAAGTTTGGATGGTGTCTTTAAAAGTAGGAAAGATCACAATATGAAGATAAAGTTGGAATTCAAGAGGACAAATTGGGGCAAATATTCGTTTATAGGAAGGGGAATTAGGGATTGGAA
The DNA here is from genome assembly GCF_040414725.1 of Anabrus simplex. Classification (NCBI taxonomy): domain Eukaryota; kingdom Metazoa; phylum Arthropoda; class Insecta; order Orthoptera; family Tettigoniidae; genus Anabrus; species Anabrus simplex. Next base: position 1,578,920,026 of record NC_090265.1, read on the forward strand.
TAACTTACCAAGGGAGATGTTCAATATACTTCCAATTTCTTTGCAATCATTTAAGAAAAGGCTAGGAAAACAACAGATAGGGAATCTGCCACCTGGGCGACTGCCCTAAATGCAGATCAGTAGTGACTGATTGATTGAAAAATATAGTTCTTAAAAGAGTAACTTTTCGAAGTATAGATTTACACAGAAATACACTTTAGGTTTGACTTTTCATTCATTAAACCTCCAAGTTTGTCCAACTTACTTTTTAGTGGTAGCCACATACAATATGTTGTTTTAGTGATCATGAATGTTTCAGCTGAACAGTAAAACAATTTAGGTAATTACGGCTCGATAAGTTAATACTTCAAAAAATATATACAATATTTTTTAATCTTTGTCACCACTTTGTACGATTTTTAAGCTGAAGTGTAACCTCACCAGATGCGGCTTTTGCTGTTGTGCTATGAAATAATATTATTAATCCATATTTTGATATTTAATATTTAAACATATTTTGCAACATCGCGCGAATGGAGGAGTACATTCACATTTATTTCATATTTGACTTCGGTCACTGACTTCACACTCAAATATTTTTCCTAAAAGGATCTTAGAACTATTCGACTTTTACATTTGTTTCTTGATTTCCATAATATTTTAGAGAATATGAGCTAAAATGAAATATGTACATTTTTTCTTATTATTCAATATAGCAGCAGCACTGCACTTATTCGTGAAACAATGATCACCATTTGCACCAATTTAAATACATCATTTGTTACCTAGAAAGCCGAGGGTAAATCACTAACATATTTATGGAAAAATTTTACTCTATCAATCTCTCAATCAAATGTTAATTAGCCTATTATTTTATCTTGATAAATTCAACCATACATACATATATTTTAAACTGAACTCCGGAAAATGTCTACTCGGGCCTGAGGATTTGAATATTTAAATTTCTAGTTTTCTTGTAGTATGTACGTTTGTTTAGCTTCTTCCGTAGCAACAACGCTTTCGTCTTATAACTGTCGAAATCCTCGGCTTACACTTGCATTTTTGCCCTCTCAGCCCATTGGATTGCAGTCTGTCACTACATCAAGGACTAGTCTAAAGCAAAATTATTAGTTTAATCACTGATTAACTCTTCAATCCCATGCATCTTTTATTTGAGAAACTTTGTAAAGTAGGAAGAATAATGGTTCAAAATTACACCTTGCCTGACTTCGTAAGTTACTTTGAACTTGGGAATCATTTTGCCTTATATTGCTTATGCAGTCTGAATATAACATACATAGATTCAGTTTACTTCTCTTGATAACTTACTATTTCTGCACGGTGTCTGTTCTGTTTTCTTTGTGCACTGTTATACGTTTTATCTTGATATGTACACCATAAATATCACTAATCCTCTCACAGCATTTCTTACTTAGTGTAATTTGAAAATAATTGAGCCCAAGAGAAGAAATTCTGCCAACTAAGTCGTTGCGGTGATAGGAGAGGAGTTATGTTATGAAGGAGATGTATCAAACATATATAATATCTACGAGTGAATGGATAATTGAGAAGTAGTGTGGTATAATTATAGACCAGTTTAAAATGACAGGTTTCACTTAAAGGCAAGTCATTACATTACTGAAAGCAAGTTAATCATATTAGGATTTATAATGTATTGCCTTGATATGTAAATGTAATTTAATCCAAACAAGAATGCGACTTGAATTTTAACTAATCGCAAAATACATCCGTTTGGTTTTAATTTCGTTTTATTTGTATGCAGTCTGGAGAGAACATCATAAAGATGAACAGAAGCTCTCGTTTAATCTGGATAAAATCTTGTATGAACAAGTTCCTTTAGAATTTACTTATTAGTACTGATGAAGTGGGACTGCAGCAAACAGAGCTTGCCAAGGTTGAAGGGTGAGTTAGTAACTTTCCATCGTTCTTATTTACATATTTAGCGTCATTCACATCGTTTGATTGGAAAGAACGTTGCTCGATCCAAATTACATAAGAGGTGTCGAAATTATCCTATGATCTATGTAGTAGTTTGCAAAGCAGAAATTATTTTTGTGAATGATGTTAAGAGTCTTGAAAAACAAATCATTTTCCGTAGAGAACGCAGGTTAAGTTAAGATAACAGCATGCCTAAGTCTGTATGTCCAGAAATGAACCACTCAATTCTGACATGGTTCGGTGTTGTCCATTGCCTCCAGTCATATCACGATCGGCATTCATCACAACAACATGCCAGAAGTTTATTAGAGTGACGTCTTTATATTGTGTCATTCGATCTGCAAGGAAAAAGTTGATGGAACATTCTCCATCTCACAAAACAGTAAAGCAACGTCCGTAAATAAGTGGACACTATACTTATATTAAAATCAATGTGTAGTTTTAATACTTTTTGTATCTTCGTAATGACATTTCACTTTTTAAAGTGTTTAGATCAATTTTTGATTACAGCTGAAGGTGGACAAATATGATAGCCGAAATTTATGGCCTAATGCTTTACAGAACTTTTATAATAACCTACACGATAAGTATTGAAGAGGTGGGCTTATAAACAAAATTATTTTATAAGAATTGAATGTCTGTACACCATAATATACTTTATTTAGAGTAGTTGTTGTGAGTTTTCAGGTATTTTCATCATTCTTCTAAGAGCTTTCTATAGCTTTTGTGCACGACTGTGACTCCATAGCCCATGAGCCTCTCTTTTCATTCTCAGCATAGAAACTTGTTGAGTTGTCTAGTACGACCACATGCCATATCGGCACATTACAATGCCAGGGATGTGGTGCCGTATACCTCATAATGGACGTAATTTTATCTATCACAAGAACGGGCCAAATGAATAAAAATGTACCACATAAAGGAAAGGGTAGTAGTGTCATTTTCAGAGTACCCGAAAGCAAACTCCTGAATGACTCATAAATCACCTCTGTCCTCTTCTGAGTACATAAACGCAGTGAAGATGTCATACAACCTCACCGCAGTAAAACCGATTCTCGGTAGGTCATTCAGCACAACATGGCTGCAACGAGATAGAAACTCTTGGATGTGTGGTGGAATTCTGCCGGAGCACTGAGCTAATGCGCAACCATAACCACCACCGTGTAAGAATGTCGATTGCTCAAGCCTTGAGATAGCGCCGATAGGAGGTGCACGAGGAGGTTCACTGCATCTCTACTGATGACTCTAATTGGAGGACTGACATCATAGCCATCAGCGGAAAGGGCTTAAAGCAATGGTCTTACAACCCACCATTCGCTTTGAAAGAGACTCGAATTAGGCTCAGGATATGGACTTAGAAAAACAAGCTATTTATGTATCATGTTTGCCTTACCTGCCAGCAAGGCACAAAAATCTATCGATCGGTTAATTGTCAGAGGCCGGCTATTTGGAGCAAGAGGCACTCTCCCTAGTGAGAAATCGACATTACTGCAAAATTTGAAAGTTTCATTCTGAAAACTAGGAATATAGTAATACATATCGTAATATAAGCTACGGCTGCACAATTTCACCTTCTCCATACACCTCCTGCTCCTATGCAAATCTCCTGGCCTGAGAGACGGCATCACCGTCTAGGAGGCCCGCCTCGCCCTTAAGGGAGGAGTGAAAACAGTTAGCAATAGCAGTCTAGCCCGTCGCCTTTGCTGGCAAAATGTAGTGTTTACAGTGCAGCTATGTCTTCTGGTATGGGCTAGAATAAATTACTTACTTTAATTGACCTGTCTCAGTCTCATCCTTGGCTTTGACAACATGAAAGTGACCAAGGTATGAGCGATGCTAGTAACACCATTCCTTATGCAGCCAGTCGCTGTTATGAATGGTATGAAAATATCGCTCATAGGGTCAGTTGGCGCGTGTATTCAGTGGTCTTGGCAGACTGTATTGCACTACCAACTTCTGGATCGGCGAGGAAAGCAACGGGAAACAACCTTACTCCTCATTTCCCTCGTATGCCTCTTCAGTGACGCCTAGGTTGTTTATGACAGCTGTTGAAGGAGCTGTGGTGGATCAAACCAGCCTTCGGGCTGAATACCAAACATACAGTCCAGCCCGCACTTCCTGATCAATGCCACAGTCACTTCTCACGCAGGATCCCAAATATTGGAAGCAGTTATTTTTCACTAGGTCTTGACCATTGATTGTGGCAGTGGATGTGTTCCGGTTAGTTTCCAGACACTCGGTCTTCATAGCGTTTAGACGCAGGCCGCGTCGGCTTAGACGTTTACTCCGTGTTTGACCTCAGCACTGCAGTTTCTCTTTGGTTGTAGCTGCAAGTAGGATGTCGGCGTATAGTACGGTCCAAGCAATACTCTGGCTAGATCTTTCTCTACGTTAAAGGGCATTCTCTAATATTTGTAGTTTTCCCGAAATGTTATAATGAAAGCATTTTCGAAGTTTTATTCGTCTGGTGCAACGTTTTGCTTTTTTCCTCATGAGCTGTTGAACGGAAGTGGTACATTTGATTCACCTCGTATCTGTAGAAATGCCAACACGATTGCGAATTTTCACATATGGGTGCATTTTTTCAGAGACGAATGAACTCGTTACCCCCGATTGTGAGGATAATTCATTCATTTATTATCAGTTTGCAGATATCTGTTAAAGGGAATGCGAATGTATTCACCTGTTATTTCATTACAAAACAACAGGACACTTGTGCATTGATCTGGGAGCAGGTAACACAATAACAGAGTAAATATGAAAATTTGTTTACGTCGTTACGAGCCCAATACAGAAAGGAAGGGTAACGGCTAATGAAAAATTAAGTTCACACGTAGGAATAACGTCGTCTAAAATCTTAAATCATTTTAATATTGATGGTAAAGTTAAGACGTTCTTGATATAGATTTGTAAAGAAATGTGTATGCATATGTAGTAGTTACTCACAATAATACAGGGACATTATTTTATCTATTCGGGGGATTGTCGCTCTCCCGGTCACCTGCGCTGCAAACCTGTCTCCCCCCAAGCACTTTGCCGTAAAGCGCTGCTCGGCGCAACAAGTTCCCCTCCTTTGTAGTCTGCTGAAAGCTTTATCAGCGTAAGGTTCAGTTTAGTCAAGTGTTTACGTGTTTAGTGCTCAGTGTATTGTTTTATTGCGAGTGTATATACATAATACCATCATAAAATACAGGAAACCTTTTGCGAAAACACTCTATGACTCAGTGCCGGGTGAGTGCTGGCCGCAGCACATCAAAGTGCTTGGCGGGAGAGAGGCTCGCATCGCAGGAGAGCGGGCGAGTGACAATCCCCTGAACAGATAAAATAATGTCCCAGTAAGAACGAGTAAATGGAGAAAGAAAACGTCTTACCTGCTAAGCATGTTACTAAAGCGCTGACCTCAGTGGTACAGTCGGTTAATTGTTTATCTCCTTCCTAAGATAACAGCTGAGATCCGTATCTTTTGGTGGTGTATAAAAGTGACAACACCATCTTTTTTGCTTCAAATACCATAAAGAACTCTTGCAGAACAGAATTCTGACGAACGCCCCTTAAAATCGAAAGCAATTGGAACGATATTGAAAACAGCATGCTTTATATAAAAAAGTAAGCTTTATTAGCCTTTCGAGCTTCCTGGGGAGCGTTCCTATAACAGCTCGATATAAATAACAAACTAAACGTTCTTGGTCAGCCATGTCATACTGGTGTCAGAAACTACGAATGCGTTCTAGGTCGATGTCTTACTGAACTGAAAATAAATATATCCGATGCAAACAAAACCACTCAACAGCAGAGATCAAGAATATGTTCATTGGTGTGCTTACCTGCAAAAAGGCAGGGGAGGTTGAAAGAGAATATGAGTTGACCAAGAGAGGTCCAATAAGAAAGATGAAAGTGTGGATCTTGACAAATGTACCTAAATCGAAATGACATCAAACACATCTAGAGGATCCGTGGTTGCAACCCACGCTTCTTATTTGTGTGCGTCAATTGTCTCTTACGACAGTCGGGAATCACTGTGTGTGAATTCTGCCACCCACAGAGGGATGTTCAAACGAGTACCGAAGAGATTTCCTCCATTGTAGGAATACTACCAGAGTGAGGATCTAACTGTTGTCTCCTCCTGCACTAGGAATTAAGAACATGTGGAGCCTTTCATTGATCGCAAGAGCAGGCGGACCGCTTTACCTTATCTTACGTAAATACTGTAAACGAGAGGCATGGGGTCAATTTCCTGGGATTCAGATCTCCTTTGTTCTAAATGACCGTCCGGGGTACATATTTCGAATGATGGTCTCGGCCACTCCCGAATGAGGGACAAATCAAAATTACCATAATGTAGGAGAATTGAGGTGCCCACGTGTGTGATCGCCAGTCTAGAATTGAGGCTACGCGAACACGTAACGGCAGGTCAATGTATCTGGCCCCGCTTATTATTTCAAGATGAAGGCGTCGCCGGTAATAGCCACAGAATTGGCTCACGTTCCAGGAACAGCTCAGCCTGAATAATGAACCCAGAAGCTGGCTCCAGATATTCAAAATGTGGCAATTAATTAACAGATGTCTATGAATCAGTTCAGGGCACGTCCAAGGTGTGTCAGAATGTGACGTGGGCTTCAGCTTTGAGGTGGACAGAATGGTAAAGGTCATGAGCATTTTTCGTCGTCTAAGAGGGATGTTAACTACTAGAAGTTTCAAAACCAAGCTGCTGTTTCTCCGATTAACCCTGCGAGGTCATAACAATGACCTTAATACTTTATTGAAATACAAATATATCTTGTTTACAACTTGCTTTACGTCGCACGGACACAGATAGGTCTTACGGCGACGATGAGATAGGAAAGGCCATTTGCTTTACGTCGCACCTACACAGATATGTCTTATGGCGACGATGGGATGGGAAAGGCCTAGGAAGTGGAAGAAAGCGGCCTTGGCCTTAATTAAGGTACAGCCCCGGCATTTGCCTGGTGTGAAAATGGGAAACCACGGAAAACCATCTTCAGGGCTGTCGACAGTGGGGCTCGAACCCACGATCTTCCGATTACTGGATACTGGCCGCACTTAAGCGACTGCAGCTATCGAGCTCGGTGAGATAGGAAAGGGCTAGGAGTGGAAAGGAAGCGGTCGTGGTATTTGCCTGGTATGAAAATGGGAAACCACGGAGAAGCATCTTCAGGGCTGCCGACAGTGGGGTTCGAAACCACTATCTCCCCAATACAGGCTCACATCTGCTCAGCGCTAACCACATGGCCAACTCGTTCGGTACCAATATATCAGCGAGTACGAAATTTCTCAGAGGTTCTGTGTTATTTTGGAATTCTCCAAAGAAGCGGACTTTCAGTGTCCTTAAGAAGCAGTTTGTCGATCTTTCCGTTTTCCCACTTGTGTGGATCTCAGGAACGGAATAACCCATGCCTTTGAGATTAACTCGTACGTCATAATGACTTTCGAGACGCATTTCTGGTCGTTGTTAAAGCATTTGCCTCACCATAGCATGTGGAAAATGTAACGATTATCTTCCGTAACATGCATAACTATGTATTGTCGGTAGTATCCCGGTAATAATTACCCTTCTTCTTCTATTTTACCTGTTTACCCTCCAGGGTTGGTTTTTTCCTCAGACTCAGCGACGTACCCCACCTCTACCGCCTCAAGGGCAGTGTTCTTGAGCTTCATACTCTGGGTGGGCGGATACAACTGGGGAGGATGACCAGTACCTCGCCGAGGCGGCCTCATCTGCTATGCTGAACAGGGGCCTTGCGGGTGGATAGGAAGATTGGAAGGGATAGACAAGGAAGAGGGAAGGAAGCGACCGTGACCTTAAGTTAGGTACCATGCCGTCATTAGCCTGGAGAAGAAGTGGGAATCACGGAAAGCCACTTCCAGGATGGCTGAGGTGGGAATCCAACCCACCTATACTCAGCTGACCACGCGAGGCTGAGTGGACCCCGTTCCAGCTCTCGTACGACCTTTCAAATTTCGTGGCAGAGCCGGGAATCGAACCCGGGCCTCCGGGGGTGGCAGCTAAACACACTAACCACTATACCACAGAGGAGCACATAATCATTACCCACCGAAAATAATTATAAGAGTGTCAAATAGATCGGAGGCAATTGTGGCGCAATAGAATAAGAGGAGTTGGACGGCGAATGGTTGCGGCTGAATTTAATTGAAAATATGCAACAACATTTTCAGAAAACAAACTGCTTGTATGGCATTGGCTCACGCTGCATATTATGGCAGATACAGTATTAAAGATATCACAACCAAGCTGTGATTGTGGTGGGAGCAGGCAGTCGATTCAGCACATAATTTAGACATCCACTGAGAGTCTTTCCAGGTTAACGAGTGGATCATCATCATGAAAAGTTTTCATTCCCCTCCACCTAGAAGGTAACGCCTTCTTTCTGGCCAGGAGATTCGGCGGAGTTGTGGGTTTAATGGAGTAGGAGGAGATGGGAAAAGGCTAGGATTGGAAAGGTAGCCGCCATGGCCTTAATTAATGTACAGCCCTGGTGCGAAAATGGAAGACCAAGTAAAACTATCTTCAGGGCAGCCGACCCACTACCTCCCGATTGCAAACTCACAGCCGCGTGAGCCTAACCGCACGGCCAACTTGCGAGGTGACTCGAAGATCCTTAGAGTATATTTGTAATTAAGAACTTTTCCTGTAACTTCTGTTTCTTTTCCTTTAGTTTCAACCTGTAATTTAATTGAATGTAGGCCCTTACTTAATTTGGTACTTGAATTTCTGTCGTAATTTTATTTTTAATCGGAGTAATTTAGATCCATGTTGTAATAGGACTGTGGTGGAATAGAACGCGAATTTTTGTGTTCTCTGGTGAAGTAGCGTTAACCATACGCTAAACAAGTGAAAAAAAATGGTATTTCACAGAATAATGCTATTGTTTGTATCATCAGTTTGTCGGTTGGTTTGATGGAGCTTCCCAGTCCACTCTGCCCAGTAATGACCTAAATTACTGCATTCCTCATCAACCCTAATGTGTTGGGTATTCAGCTCGAAGGCTGGTTTGATCCTCCACAGCTTCACCAACAGCTATCATGACAGCCTAGGCGTCACTGAAGAGGCATACTAGGGAAATGAGGAGTGAGGTAGTTTCCAGTTGCTTTCTTAACCGAACCAGAAGTTGCTATTACGTATCAGTCTGCCAAGCCCACTGAAACGCACGCATGAACCGACCCTATGAACGATATTTTTTCACCATTCATAACAGGGACGAGTAATGACATTACTAGCATCGCTCATACCTCGGTCACTTTCATATTGTCAAAGCCAAGGATGAGACTGAGATAGGTCAGTGAAAGTAACAAATTGCTCTAGCCCATACCTGAAGACATAGCGCACTGTAAACAATACATCTTGCCAGCAAGGGCTCATCAACCCTAATGTGTTTGTTATATTCATGTCTTGGAAACCAACTGAGTAAGTTCGGTGTGTGTCCGTACCCGCAGTGTAGGGGACAACGCGTCCGCCTGTCACCCTGCGGCCCCGGGTTCGATTTTCGGCTGGGTCAGGGGTTTACCCTAACGTGTTTGTCACATTCATGTTTGGAAACCAACTGAGTAATGGTGTGTGTCCGTACACGCAGTGTAGGGGACAACGCGTCCGTCTGTCACACTGCGGCCCCGGGTTCGATTTTCGGCTGGGTCAGGGGTTTTTAATTGTAAATTATTAATATCCCTGGCCTGGGGACTGGGTGTTTGTTTCGTCCTTAATGTTCCTTTCCTCACATTACACGTCCTCCATTTCCAAACACACGCAGGTTCACAACATATGGTGCAAAGTAGGAGCAAATGATCTTCTTAGGTCGGCGCCCAGAATAAATAGCGTTAAAAATTCCGGTGAGTCCCAGTGCGTGTTGTCGATCTTTTCTCCCGCCAGTTCATTTCACCTAATCTAACTTTCTCATTTGTTTGTTACGCACTCTCCAAGGATCAGTGGTATCGTGTCGCCCACTGGATCCCGACATAGGTGGTTCAAACCCGGCAGTAGTAGTTCGAGTTTTGAAATACGGGAAAATGTCCATTCGACATTCCACGTTGTACGATGTCACCATATACAAGATGTCTGGTGAAATATTTAGTGTTCTTCACGCCAAACCAATTAAAATCTCAGCCATAGGTCGTCCATGAGACATCCGTGTTACTCCGAAGCCTCGTACAGTGAAACTGAATGTGGAAATTGACGAGTAGGTAGCGTACATGGCATCAAGTTAAATGCCTACAGAAGGTAGCTGGGGCAATGCAATTAATGTTAGTATATAATATGCATGTCCGCCTCTGTAGTGTAGTGGCTAGTGTGATTAGCTGCCAACCCCGGAGGCCCGGATTCGATTCCCGGCTCTGCCACGAAATTTGAAAAGTGGTACGAGGGCTGGAACGGGGTCCACTCAGCCTCGGGAGGTCAACCGAGTAGAGGTGGGTTCGATTCCCGCCTCAGCCATCCTGGAAGTGGTTTACCGAGGTTTCCCACTTCTTCTCCAGGCAAATGCCGGGATGGTACCTAACTCAAGGCTACGGCCGTTTCCTTCCCTTTTCCTTGTCTATCCCTTCCAATCATCCCAACCTCCACCAAGGCCTCTGTTCAGCATAGCAGGTGAGGCCGCCTGGGCGAGATACTGGTCATCCTTCGCAGTTGTATCCCCGACCCAGAGTCTAAAGCTCCCGGACACTGCCCTTGAGGCGGTAGAGGTGGGATCCCTTGCTCTGTCCGAGGGAAAAGCCAACACTGGAGGGTAAGTAGATTAAGAAGGAAAGAAAAAGAAAGAATATAATATGCATCCCTTCAATTATTTGCTTTCTGTTTCAGTTATTGTCCATCGTTTACTTCGTTACAGTACCACACTTAACACAGCAGTCTTCAGAAACTTCTAATATGAATATACGCATGACGTGAGTAAATTTCATTCTTAATAAAAGCATTCACTGATCAATCTCCTTACCGCTGCCATAATTAGTTATTACTTATTATAAGATTTCATATCCTAATTTAATATTTTCTGCATTTGACGTCGTACTACTGCACTCCATCGTTTTGTTTTAGGTTTATTTTACATTCATTTTGTATTCCTTCTCGAAAATTGTAACCGTGCCATTCAGAAACTTTTAGATATTCCTTAGAGACTTAAATGAAATGACAAACCGTACTTGTTAAAATGCAGATATGTGGAGTGAAGAAGAAACCATTTCAAATTTCCAATCCACTACACTGGCTGTTCAAAATAACAGCGATATTATGTGGTAATACAATCCACTACGCTAATTAAAGGTATATACAAATATTTACATTTCCATAATTTTCCTTCAAATATATTTAGCCATTCACTAATAATGACCAAATTTATTAATACCTTTTTAATATGGTGAATAATGTAATAATATAATAATATAATAATTGTTCTCAGAAATATCTTCTGTGCAGAAATTTTTAAAATTTGGTTAAATATTCAAAATTTGGGAAGCGTAGGTGGTGAGAATGGTATTGTAGGGGAAGGCAAAGGTATGAATATGACAAGCACATTAAAGCATATGTAGGACATAATAGTTGTGTAGAAGTGGAAAGGTTAGCACAGGATGGGGTGGCATGGAGATCTGCATCAAACCATCTATGGACTGATGGCTCAAACAACGACTTATTAATTCAGTCTTCCTTGATATATCTATTAACGGTAACCATTCGGAAAAAAGGTTGATATTTCCAATTTTTTTTTATCACTTAAGGAAGTTTCAAGAACACTGAACTGTAAAAGGACATCTACAAGTACTCTCTACGGATCAAATAACGGGTGTACAGAATTTTAAAAAGACTTGTTTAGCAACCTGTTCAAAACGTAATGCAGCATTAATATGAGAAGTTTGAGAGAAATTTGAGGTTCGTTTATTGTATGTATTTCACTCATAAAATTCAATCAGAACGTTACTTAAAGGTACAGAAAGAAATTTGAACAGTTTTACCTGCTATTACAATAATTCAATTTTTTTATTAATTTGTAAGCATTACATGTAAGTTAAGTAACATAATTGAGTTATTAAAATAACTTCCACTTCTTTAACACCCTCGTTATATCAAGATGTTCTGCCTAGTATTGAAGAACAGATGAAAATATACCTGAACCGTTTGCTATCCCACAATATGGAATTGCGCGATTACAACATTCCTTTCCTCAAGAGTACGTAATCTAAAATCAAATACCATGTAAGTGATTTTTGCAAATTAAGAGAACATCCGCTATTACAAACTTTTCTAGTTTAAATCTGACGTTCAACGCTTAAATCTACATGCTTTTTAATTCCAATTATACTAGTCAATGAAAGGAGCTTCAAACTATTCAAGGACGCTCAGTTATAAAGACAAGAAAGTTCGTATCCCATCTCCAGACAGAGTCTCTGACCTTAGTCGAGTATGCTAATGCGGTACAATGAATCAACAATTATTGCTCATTACAGTTAGGTGATTCTTCATTATATTACTTCCGTTACATCGCTCTGGTATTCTGTGACATGCCCCTGACGAGATTTAGACTTGATTACCGTGACATGCTTTTCATAGCTCAAGAATAAAAACCACTTCATTACTCTAAAGTTGTTTTTTCTTCGAGATAATTATGGCAAGGGGCAGGTAGTGAAAACCATATTATCCGAACAACAACAAGAACTTCGGATGGTTTCAAAATCCTCACCTGATTGTTGACCACAACCTATGCAAATCATTTGTAATTTGATTAATATACAAGGGAAAGGCAGGAAATATCGCTACTATTACATCTACATGCTTATTACATCAATATTCGAGGCAACTGTATTTCTTTGTTGCTCTTGGGTTTACATTGCACCGACCCAGACAGGTCTTCTGGTGACGATGGGAGAGGACAGACATATGACTTGGAAGGAAACTACAGTGGGCTTAGGCACAACCCCAGCATTTGCCTGCTGTGAAAATGGGGAACCAAGGGAGACCATCATCAAGGCTGCTGACACTGGAGTTTGAAATCGCCATCTTCCGAATGTTAGCTAACAGTTAGTGACACGAACCACGCAGCTAACTCGCTTGGTATTGGTAATGTGTGTGATTATACTATTCAACAACGAACATACAGCTTTAATAAAACTAGCTGATTCTGATCAGTTTTGTCGTACCTATGCTGGATGTCAACAGGAAAGATAAAAATTACCTCTAGGTTTCATTTCGCACAACTTTGGTCGGCTTATAAGCATTACCTGTTAAATAAAAAAAACAATGTTGTGCTTAAGGTATAAGCACCTTTATCGTCGCCCCTTCTCAGTTTCGAGGGCTGTCTGGCCGAGGCGGTAAAGGCATGCTCGGTACATCCGGAAGGACGTGGTTTCGATTCCCCATCAGGAAGTCGACAAATTTAAGAAACGAGATTTCCACTTCCGGAAGAGCACATGGCCTTGAGGTTCACTCAGCCTACACCAAAATTGAGTGCCAGGTTAATTCCTGGGGACAAAGGTGGCCGGGCGTAGAGCTTATCACTCTACTCCACCAGGTGCCGAGGTTACGGATAGGGGAAGCCCTTACCTTCCACCCCTCCAAGGGCCTTCATGGCCTGTACGGAGATGACTTTGCTTTTGCTTCTCAGTTTCAGTCTAGTTTCTTTTTTTTTTCCTAGTTGCTTTACGTCGCACCGACACAGATAAGTCTTATGGCGACGATGGGACAGGGAAGGCCTAGGAGTGGGAAGGAAGCGGCCGTGGCCTTAATTAAGGTACAGCCCCAGCATTTGCCTGGTGTGAAAATGGGAAACCACGGAAAACCATTTTCAGGGCTGCCGACAGTGGGGTTCGAACCTACTATCTCCCGAATACTGGATACTGGCCGCACTTAAGCGACTGCAGCTATCGAGCTCGGTAGTCTAGTTTCTAGTGTTCCTTATGTTTAATTTACTTTCAGTGATTTTATGTCCCGTGATCGACTGCAGTGATTTTTTGTCATGTTTTATTTCATTCCTTACGATATTGTCTGGTGTTTGGGAGAAAGTATACTTGTTAAGGCCGTGACGGTTCATTTGACATCTGTTAAAGTGAACAAAAGAGGAATACGAAATTAAGTGAAGAGTGTGGAAACATTTTAAACTTCTATTCGTAAATAGGACTGTAATTTGTCAATGTTTATGACATATAAGTAATTCTTAAATAATAACAATTTATTGTCTTCAACAGTTTCTGGAACATGAGGATTTATAGACTACTTTGATACTAAGATGCGGGCTCAGACGGTTGAGGCGGTCGCCTTCTGTCCCCAACTTGGCAGGTTCGATCCTGGCTCAGTTCAGTGGTATTTGAAGGTGATGTTAGGGGCCGATGACCTTAGATGTTAGGCCCCTTTAAACAACAAGCATCACTGGGTCGGTAGATTTACTGCTACGTAAAATAACTCCTGTGTGGCAAAATTCCGGCACCTAGGCGTCTCTGAAAACTATCAAAGAGTATTAGGTGGGACGTAAAAAGCAATATCATTATTACTACTATTATTATTATTATTAAAATGCAGATAACCTACCATACTTTAGAATTAGAGCTAAGAATCACTGTGATTGAACAATGTATATTTCACCATTTTATGGCCTAATGAATCTAAATAACCCAAATTTATGCCATTCAGACACTTCCAGTGAGGACTTGCTGAATAACGGTATTGGCGAGGAAATGAAGTGAAATGGCGTATGACTTTTAGTGCCGGGAGTGTCCGAGGGCATGTTCGGCTCGCCAGGTACAGGTCTTTCGATTTGACGCCCGTACGCGACCTGCGCGCCGTGATGAGGATGAAATGATGATGAAGACGACACTTTTACCCAGCTCCCGTGCCAGAGAAATTAACTAGTGATGATTAAAATTCCCGACCCTGCCGGGAATCGAACCCGGGAACCCTGTGACCAAAGGCGCTGGCCATGGAGCCGGACATTGGCGAGGAAAATGACAAATACAACTTAGTGCGGTTTTGGAACAGACCAGAGTTGATTTTTAGTACGAATCAATTATTCGACAATTGTTACGCGATATCTACGCTGTGACGTTTATGATTCAGTGATTTAGTTCATTAACACACACACATGAGATTCCATTTTGATCGTAAGTAATAGCTAAGATACAATTTTGTATAATTTAACCCTAAAATCATACCCGCAGCGCTTGCAGGGAAAGTCATGGAAGTGCTGATTGAGTGACAAGGATTTGGCGGACTTTGACAATACAAATGTCACTACTGGTGTTGGATTTGGTGGATATTGAAACTCAAAACCATATCTTATTACGGAATTTTAACGGAATATGTCAGGTTTTGAAACAAAATCATCGTTGTATTGAATTCCTCGCGATAAAAGATTGTCATTAGCAATGTATAACTTCATTTTGTCAAAAATGGATTTGGTGGGTTTCGATACTAGGCGCCTAATTTATCGAGTGGTGTTCGCTGTACTGAAAAGTTAAAATATCTAGAAGTGAAATAACCGGTAATTATACTTTTATAACACACAATTCGTATAAGATCGGATTATCAAAAGCACACATACATACACTCTCACACTTTTTTCCGGGTTCCGAATCCTAGATCTACAAATGTATGTTTCAAGTTCTGCTCCGGCGTGAGTTTACACTTTAACAGTGGCTCTTAATACTAGAGAGATGAGTCGAATTCACTTACGATAACAATACGAAGATAATCTAAATAACTTACGAAATATATTTTATTTTTTAAAATGTTTATTAAGTTGATTTTTGCGTTAACACATAATATAATGTTTGAGATACCTTATAATTTCACAAATGACAATTTAAGTTAAGGCTAAAAAGGAGTGAGAGAACATTGTTTGTAGTTACCTTTGGATGGTTCAGCGGCCACCACCACCACCACCACCCGGCCCTGGGAGAGGCCTCCACCTCATGGAATGTGCTGACAGAGAGTGCATTTTTAAGTTCGTGTGACCTCGCTTGAATAGTAGGGCGGTTGGCTAAGAGCCCGCTCTTAACTTTACATGACCTTACGCTGGCTACGTGTCCAGCCTTAACCTTACAGACCTCGGGTTCGACCCCAGGCCTAAGGGTGTTAACCGTACAGACCCTAGTTCGAAGCGTAAGAGTACAAGCTTAACATGAAAGACTCAAAGTTCAACATCTAGGCTAACCGCAGAAGAGTGGAAGCTTAAATGAACAGATTTCAAGTTCGATACCTGAAGTAATTGCAGGGCTGACTTTACATTGACCACGCGTTAACCTAAGCTAACCTCCCAGACTAACCACATAAGTGTGTAAGCTTAATTTAACAGACTTTAAGTTCGATACCGTGACTAATTGCATAAAAGTGCAGGTCTAACGTTGTGCTGACCACGCTTAACCTAACCTAACAGGCCAACCGCATCAGAGTGCAGGTTTAACCTTACGCTGACCAGATGTTAACCTAACCGATTGCCCTTCTCCACACCCTGGCTAAAAGTGCAGGTTTAATCTTCCACTGACCACGCGCTAACCTAACTTAATCTCCCCGCACTTGGAGCTGAACTTGGAACAAGATGGTGGCTATAAGCCTTAATACGTATCCTTTATTCATAGGGACGTAACATAGGAAAGCGACTTAAGGGAGCTTGGAGCTGAACTTGGAAAAAGATGGTAGCTATAAGGCTTATGCGTATGCTTTATTCATAGAAGCGTAATGTCGGAAGATGACTTCGGGGCCTCAGAGCTGAACTAGGAACAAGATGGCGACTGCATATTGTAATAATGGGAATAGGGAGATGGTGTAACGCTTATTACATGTGCTGGGGCCGATGAACTTCGATGTTAGGCCCCTTAAAACAACAAGTATTACATGTACTTTATTCAATAGGGCGTAACATTCGGAAGGCATCTTTGAGGCTCGAAGCTGAATCAAATCTCTCAGGCTAACCGCAAAAGAGTGCAAGCTTAACAGAATTTAAGTTCGATACCCAGACTAACTGTATAAAGTGCAGGCTTAACCTTACGTTGACCAGGCGTTAACCTAACTGGTTGCCCTTGCCTACACCCTGGCTAAAAGTGCACGCTTAACCTTACACCAACCAGGTGTTAACTAACCGGTTGCCCTTCCCTACACCAAGTCGGACGTGTATTTACACCTTAATTGTGCACACTTAACCTTATGCTGACCAGACATTAACCAAACCAGAAGCCCTTCTCTTTACTAGCTTAGCGGCTACGCGTTGAACTAATAGGACTACGGAGGCGGTGTAAGACGTAATACATATGCTTTATTCAAAGGGGGCGTAATGCTGAAAGGCTTCCTCATGGGCTAGGAGCTGAACTGGGAACAAAGTGGCGGCATGGGACTAGGGAGCTGGTGTTAGGCTTAATGCATATGCTTTGTTCATAACGGGCTTAACGCTCGAAGGCGACTTAAAGGAGCTTGGAACTGAACTTGGAACAAGATGGTGCCTGTGCTGACGCGTAACGCGCTGTTCGGTTTTTTCGCGTCTGGTACACTCAGTTCTAGATTTGAACTTTATAGCTAATAGATTGAACTCTAGAGACTTACAGTAGCTTACAATATTGTTGATATCAACCGGAGACTAAACCCTTGTGTTCAGATCCGAAAACTGTTTGTACTACTTACCGGCTACCTAACAAGAGAGGTTAAGCCTTACCTGATATATACCGAAATTTCCCAGACATGTAACTGGAACATAAATAATACTTACCCGTAGCACGATGCAAAAATGTCCTGGATAGCTGTGCATATGTTCATTGACGAATGTGTAAAGTAGATTGCGGTATTAGGAGTAGCGAATAAAGGATTAGGCTTAATGAAATAAATAAATAAATAAGCTTTTTTAGTTTATCACATATATTAACACATCTGATATACAGCTTGAAAAGTACATACCTTTAAAATACATTGCTTAATTCACACATACACAATCTGCAGTTCTTAATCATTGGATTTAATCAATTCCAAACGGTATTACTGATTTACCTCGAATCTTGTAGTGTTGCTGGCAACGTCTGCATGCGGCTACTTCTAATTACATCTAAAATGGATGGGTAGAATTTCCGAAGCGGAATGTATATCGTGAGCAGCGTACGTTGGTAGAAAA
This sequence comes from Anabrus simplex, assembly GCF_040414725.1. Lineage (NCBI taxonomy): Eukaryota > Metazoa > Arthropoda > Insecta > Orthoptera > Tettigoniidae > Anabrus > Anabrus simplex. The sequence continues at coordinate 1,578,938,067 of NC_090265.1, forward strand.
CCAGATAGTAAATATATAACCAAATGCTGTGGCATACAGCGTAAGCGTTTATGGCTATAGAAAGCTGTAATACCCTTACTTACTAGTGTATCACTAGGTTTGCACAAACGTTTTTTTACTTCATCGTCTCTGCTCTCTTCTTCCTTATCCGTGATCCTCGATGTAGAAGCACACACACTAATAATAATGAAATAGAAATGTTTATATAGTCTTGTGACGATATTCCATAGTGGATGGTATGTGACATCAGTCATGTGAACAATAATAATAAAATAGGCTACATTGCTAGCAGGAATATTTTCAGATGTCGCAAATTCTAGACGGATATCGACAGGAAATTTTTTATAGACTCTTCATAATAAAATCAGTCTATAACAACAATAGGTACTTTATTTTCTTTAGGAGAAAATAAGGAGCGATACTTTTTCTGGTAATATGATGACTGAAATTTAGAAAACATGTCATAGAGCAAGAAAATTTTATTTTTCTCGAAATTAATACCCATATTTTCTCGATCAGATAATGTTACATGTGGAATCCTTCACTACGTTAAAGGGTAATTTTTGTGAGTCTACAGGTACCGCTGCTGCTTTAAGAGCATTGTAATCACTGCGATCACGGATCAGAATAAGCTCTTGTTTCGCGTTGATTATAATACGTCTATAGTCTTCAGCGAAGCCAAGAATATGTTTCAATGGTAACATACCTGTAAAAGTACCGTCCTCATCAATCATCCAGTTCTTGGTAGCTTGTGGACACAATCCTGCCATCCGTAAAAGATTACTTTCTTCAACACTAAAAGAAGGGTATAGTTTCATTGCACTTGTATTACCAACATTCTTCGATTTATCTATTTAAACACCGTTTACTTCATAACGCGCCTCCGAAGAGAGAAAAACTAGACCATGGTTGTTTAGTTGAGATGTGGTCGGTGCACTCCCATCAGCCTTATCTGTTCATCCTTCAACATAGAGATAGCTTTCATGAGGTAGGGTGTATACATCCTGTTGATTGATAATTGTGTGAATTTCATCATTGTTATTAAGTCCACATGTAAGAGGTTGATAAGAATGGAACTCACTTCGTACTACACTTTCTTGAGTTTCTGCTGTGTTCATGATGTCTACCACCTCTTCCATGTTGTTGTTGAAGTCCCGTATAACCTAAGTCTTGGAGAATCTGCCTATGCACATCTGTTAACTCGATAACTCCTCGCAAACATGTGGCATGTCTCCTTGATGTACACTGTGTTTTATAGATTTCTTTCATATAGATTTTACCTGAAGTTTGTAAGCTACGTACGTGTGACGATCTAAATTACTGAGCTGATTATGTTTATTCACAATTCTAAGGTAATGTTAATGATGTGTTTTACAGTCACAGGATGATAAAGCACAACTAACGGTTTCTCACGAATACTGTAACCACCTTCTTCTGTAAGGATAAAGTCATGCAGGACGTGCGAAGTTTGTTGATTACTATACAAGTCTGTAATTATATTACAAGTGATGCTTATGTCATGGTCATCGACAAGTCTTATAGGTTGGTCAGACTAATGACGTACGTTCGGTGTTAGTTGTCTTGATGAAAATCTGAGCAACGGTCCAATAAAATCAGGTTGTGATTTAAAGTCAATCTTGAAAAAAGATTCAATAACACATTTATGCGTAATGTTGATTCCTGAAAGTGAGAACTTGTAATTATTGTTACTAAAACTGTCATCACCAAACAGTTCAATCAACACACTTTCAAAGTGTTCATGAATATCGTCTACAGAATAAGAGCCTGAAGGCAGGGTTAAAACATACCCATCGTAGTAGAACTTGTTGCTGCCATCTCGCACGTTATAGATTTTATTATGTAGCTTTCAGATGATACTAGTCCAAGAGTATGTACCCTATGATTGAGTTCGATCGGTGGATTAAAGTAGACAGTTGATTCAGGTCCTTCTCCGTGTACAGTAAACGTTCGTGCAACGTTCATCATCATGCGCACACTAATGCCTTTTGTCTTCAGTCTGGGTTTGATATAAAAACATTCGACACAATCGCCCACACATGCCTGTATTGAACTTTTGCACACGGTTTTTGTTGTAAACATTCTCTGCACTGCTTCCGAAATATCGTATGAGCTCCAATGGAGGGGCTAATTCTCCATAACTATCGAAATACCTTACTTTAGTGTTACTTTTTACGTAAACAACGTTATGAGTTCCAGGTCCACGACTGTCGTATAAGTGGTTTACAGCACTCTCCAGTTTCCGTGGGCATGCTAGTAGCTGATCTCGTATATACACTCCATTTGGCAATATGTAGATACCAAGCACTTTTTGGACGGCGCTAGTTTCATGTGCACCTCGCAATGCAATTATTATGGCGCTCATTTTCCTTCAACTGCTGCTTCGCCTTTTCTACAGCCTTAACAGTTCTTACTACATCACTGGTGCCACCTAGCAAAGATCCTAAAGCCGCTAGCCCTGCAAGTAGCGCTGGAAAGTATCCGACTCGTTTCGGTACAGGAATAATTCGAGCACGATTGCTAAACATTACTTTACTCTTAGGAGAAATTCTGGCTCTAGCTGCTTTATTAATAGCTACTCGTGGATTGTATTCTCCTCGAATAGCTTTTAGAGCAGCCTTTATAACTTCTTTCCATCCGAAAGTTTTAGTTTTTTCTTCATAATGTCAGGATACCGTTGTTTCACCATTCTGTACACGACTTCTCTTGCCATCAGCAATTTACATACAGATAGTTACTTGTTGTTACGTCATTCGTTTAATATTCTTATGATGTACCATTTCTTTATTCCGTCAACATGAATATTGTAAAGCAGCAAGACACACTACCTGTCAGTGACATAGTGTCACATCTCCTACCTAGTTCTGCTACAATTACGCAATGTCGTCATGTAGTTTTGCTTCCCTTTACAATTAGATGTATCATAACTGGGCCGTCAGGATGCGGCAGGACAAATCTTTTACTTACACTTATTACCTATTCAAATTGCATATACTTCCAAAACATTTACATTTTCGCAAGGTCACTCTATCAATCGCTGTATACCATTATACAAGTTATTAAGTAAGATCTCGCAAAATCCAGTTTGAGATATTTTGAATTTAATGCGCATGAGCCAGTATTGCCACCAGATGATGTGCTACCCAATTCTCTTATGATCTGTGACGATGTCACTACAGACCATGAAAATATTATTCGTGCTTACTTTAGGATTGCACATCGTAAATATGCATATTGTTTTTATTTATGTCAAACACATTCTCGTGTGCCTAAGCAATTGATACGTAACACCGCTAATATCATTGTTCTTTTTTGTAAAGATGAACTCAACATGCGACATGTGTATGACGAGCACGTTAACACTTGTATGATATTTAATAGCTTTAAACGACTATGCGCTACATGTTGGTCATCACAACGCTACGGCTTCTTAGTTATTAATAAATAGATTAATGTTCATAGCGGACGGTATAACATGGGCTTCGATCATTTTATATGCATCAACACAGCGATTACGACTGCACTTTATCAAAAACCGAGATCATGTCCATATCAAGTCCATATTACACAACTATTATCCGCGCGCGAAACAATATTTGACGTAAATTTAAAGAGCTTACACATATCCAAGCAGATAGTGATTTCATTTTGAAAACGCAACTCGGTGCACCACTAAAATATATTTTTAATTCTACGTCAACCTCTCAGTCTACTACAAGTTCTGTTACTACGAAAACATCTAAAAGCAATGAGAAGCAAGAAGAGGAGAAGCCTGAAGAAAATAAGAAGAGAAGCAAGATGAGATAGAGGAGAAGCGGAATAAGGATGAAGAAGAAAGAACTTAACGTTTCTTTACCATCCAAGCGAGTTAAGTGTTTAGCTACAGACGTTGTTGCTGAAGCACCTACTACATCATAACACGATTTGCCTTCTTTGTCTGAGGTTCTAATCACACCGGAGTATCGTAATTAGTTAAAGACTTTTATTCAAAGCACCTGCTGCTCACTCTTTGCACCTTTCAGAGAAAACTCCTTACATGACAAACCGACACAACCTACGGTATTCGCTATGAAGGCAACTATTTTCGGATAAGTGATGCAACTGTTAAGATTAATGCTAAATAGCTCATCGTGAGAGGTGTAACTAATAAACCTACTAAAGATGTTTTAGAACTCCTTTTATCTCGGATTCCTTGGTAAAGATATAATTTCTCAAGGTGTTCTTAAAAAACATAGAGCAGTACTTTTTGCTACTGACGCTACTCTACGTAAGTACAAGAGGACAGAATCTTTAAATGCAAATAAGAGTCGCAAGTACCGTGATTTTATTTCTAAGCTGTTTCCTTCGCATCAACTATATGCACGAGGACTTAATGTTGTCTACAACCCTCTGTTACCCTATGTAGACGTAAGGTACTGGAACGACCCTAACTTACTCGTACGATGTTTGCAATTTCTAAGAGCTTATAAAGATGTCGGTCATACAGGTCATGAATAAAATATTCTAGAAAAAGGAGAGGAATTACTGTACGTGATGCTGGTATTATTCAGTAATGGCTTCTGAAAGCAAGACCTCGCCTATAAAGCTAAGAATTGTACATGAGTTACATAAGTTAGCTCGTCGCATCTACCGTCGCAGACATGTATTTAAAAGTGGAAAGGATGAACTATGGCAAGCTGAGTTAGTAGAAATGATTCCGTATGCCTATAGCAAAAACAGTGTAAGTATCTACTTACTGCCATCGATGTGTACTCTAAGTTCGCTTTTGCAGCACCCGTGCGTTCTAAGACAGCAGCGCATGTCAAAGACGCTTTCCAATGTATTGCTCAAGAATCAGAACGCTGCCCACGGCTCTTTCAAACTGATCAAAGTAAAGAATTACGCAATAACGTTTTTCGATTTATCTCAATTCAATCGGCATTCATCACTATTCTACGTAGCGTTGTAGAACGCTTTAATAGTACGCTGAAGACTATGATGTGGCGAGAATTTACAGACCAAGCTTCTTACAGCTGGATTGATCCCCTACCTAGACTTGTGTATACCTACAACGATACGCCTCAACGCACTATCGGAACAAAGCCACTTCTTGTTACCAAGAATACACCACGCTTAGATGCTTTTCATCACATATTCAAAACAGCTGACCCACGTTGCCATTGTTTTCACAAAGGTGATTTTGTTCGCATCAGCAAACACAAAAGGATACATACCTAACTGGAGCACATAAATTTTTCAAATCAGCAGAATTAAGCTTACTAATCAAGTTACCTATTTACTTCACGATCTTTCAGAACAGCCAATAAAAGGAGGATTCTACATCGAAGAGCTGCAGAAAACAGAATATCCTAATCACTTAATAGAAGGTGTTATTCGTTGTTGTGGTAATAAACTGTATGTCAAATGGCTTGGTATTAATAACACCTTCAATTCATGGATTAATAAAGAGGATGTACTTTAAAACGTTTGTAGAATTTTCTTTTTGGTTCTAGAACTACTACTAGTTAAGTTAGGGTTTGTAATAGTGCATGACAAGGGACAAGTTAAAAATAATCAAACAACAACTGCATTATATTTTACAAATCGTATTTTAAGGCCTTCACTCTGCAACAATTTCCCTTTCATTGCACCGGCAACGACTAGTGCTGCTATCATCTCAGCAACTGTAGCATTAGGTGACGTCACATGCTGCGTAGATTTACGAAGCAGATTTTCATAAGCTACACGTCTTAGTTCAGGTTTGTTTTGACGATAAGCAATGTCATGCTATTTGCAGGCAGCAACTAACATATTAAAACCTGGATCATGGCGTGCCTAGCGGACGTCAGGTCGAGTTCCAGGCCACAGTACTGGTAACCAGGAAGATGAAGTTTAAAAGGAAGATCAATCACCTTATTGATGAGTCCATGACCAGCATGCTTCCTCACGTTTCTCCCAGCACGTTTTTCACATTTTTCTGCGACAGCTTGCTTACTCTTTTCGCAGCCATGGTAAGTGTTTATAAGCGAAGTCAACTCGTTAGTTTTGGGTCCGTGATACAGTTTAATGAGTTGACATGTATGGCACTGTATCACTGAAGGTCTCTTGGTTGAACTCACTTGTTCATGATGTAAACTACACGTTTGAAGCTCTAACAAAACAGGATCTTGAGTCCACTCAAGAGGCACCTTCTTTCAGATCATCTTTACAGCATTCGCAGCTACAGTAACCAAAAATTCCTTTGGTAATGCATTCAAATCTTCCTCAATGAAACTGTTTAGTTTCTTTTTGCAAGCATAAAACTTTACGATTGCCTCTTCAATTGCGTTACACTTAATATCAGATGGAAATGACATGATGGTTTTACTCTACAAATGTTTCCTTCTCACTGTCGACATTTGAACACTGCACTTTGCATACATAGCTCACTTTCCGGCATGCATTGTCACACAACCAATCAAAGAGCATACACACATAACGTAAAGATTGTTTACGCGCTTCCGCACTATTCTTCTGCAGAAGAGATTTAATGATGGACATCCTAATTCATGCTGATCAAAAACTTCACATGATGATGGTAGATACTCGCGCAGCTATTCCTTCTTTTCACAACCACTCACAAGCACTAGATCTGCTCTTGACAACGAGCGTTCAAGGTCATAGCTAGAAAGCGATAAGGAATACATTTTTCTTCTCACCGATGCCCTAAATGTTTTCTTCACCCATTGCGTCTGCTCTTTATCTTCATCCGTTTGTAAACAGTAAGGGAAGGGTGGGGTAAATACTAAACTTACCACTTTTGGTGCCCACAACACAGTGCAATCCAACATCTTTGAACACAAATTTGTTTCCGTTCACTTTAAAGCCTTGAACATCAACTGCCAATGTCCTTGTTATGATGAACTACAAAGCGAGCAACTCTCTGTCTCCGGTTTTAATCGACAATGTAAAAAATGCCTACTCATAGAATATATAAAGATTTGAATGTATAAGAGGGAGCCTGATAGCGAACAAGTCCAAAACATGCATATCCATGACCATGTGTTCACTGCATGTCCGAAAGTGTGTGGTCCAATTATGTTACATGCTCCGCCCAGTTAGGTTAATCTGGCACTCTCGGGCATCAAACTTGAGTTTGTAAAGCTAACGATTATGCAAGGTTAAGCCTAATGTCGAATCCAGGGCGTGTAAGGTTAAGCATGGAGTCGAATCCGCGCATGGAGGAGGTACTAAGTCTATGAGGAGGTAGAGGTGGAGAAGGGGGAAATCTATGTCTATGAGGAGGCGGAGGAGGAGGAAGATGATAAATAGCTCTATAGTCACTCAGCTTCGAGCCGCAGGGATGCTTTCCAATGTTACGATGTTAAGCTTGGATTCAAATCCTAACACCAGCCCCCTAGTCGCGTACCGCCATCTTGTTCCGAGTTCAACCCCTAAACCCTTGAGGTTGCTTTCAACATTACGCCTTCTAAGATAAAGTAGATGTATTAAGTCTTACAACGTCTCCCCAGTCCTATTAGTTCAACGTGTAGCCGCTAAGCTAATGTAGGGAAGGGCTCCTGGTTTGTTTAATGCCCGGTCGGCGTAAGATTAAGCCTGCACAATTAGCTAGGGACGGGCAACCGGTTACGTTTACGCCTAGTCGGTGTAAGGGTGTAAGGGAAAGGCAATCGGTTATGTTAACGTCTGGTCAACGTAAGGTTCAGCCTGCACTTTTATGCGGTTAGTCCGGGTATCGAACTTAAATTCTGATAAGTCAAGGTTACACTCTTTTGCGGTTAGCCTGGGAGGTCAGGTACAGCTTCGGGCCCCAAACATGCTCTCCGAATGTTACGTCCCCAATGAATAAAGTACATGTAATAAGCCTACACCCCCTATTCCCATAAGTACAATGTGCATCCTCCATATTGTTCCCAGTTCAGCTCTGAGGCTCCGAAGTCACCTTCCGGCATTACGCTTCTATGAATAAAGCATACGTAGTAAGCCTCATAGCCACCATCTTGCTCCAAGTTCAGCTCCAAGCTCCCTTAAGTCGCTTTCCTATGTTACTCCCATGCGAATAGATCATACGTATTAAGCCTTATAGCTGCTATCTTGTTTCAAGTTCAGCTCCAAGTCCGGGGAGATTAAGTTAGGTTAACGCTTGGTCAGCTGAAGATTAAGCCTGCACTTCCAGCCAGGGTGTAAAGAAGGACAACCGATTAGGTTAGCACCTGGTCAGCGTAAAGTTAAGCCTGGAAACTTATGCGGTTAAACTCTTAGGTTAGGTTAAGCGTTGTCAGCATAACGTTAGACCTGTACTTTTATGCAGTTAGTCCGGGTATCGAACTTAAAGTCTGTTAAATTAAGCTTACAATCTTATGCGGTTAGTCTGGGAGGTTAGGTTAGGTTAACGTGTGATCAGCGTAACGTTAGGCCTGCAATTACTTCGGGTATTGAACTTTAAGCCTGTTAGATTGAGCTTCAACTCTCATACGTTTATTGAACTTTGAGTCTTTTAGGTTAATCTTGTACTCTTAAGCTTCGAACTAGGGTCCGAACGTTTAACGCCCATAGGGCTGGGGTCGAACCCAAGGTCTGTAAGGTTAAAGCTGGACACGTAGTCAGCGTAAGGTCATGTAAGTTTAAGAGCGCGCTCTTAGCCAACTGCCCTACTATTCAAGTGAGATCACATGAGGTTAAACATGCACTCTCTGTCAGCACATTCCATGAATTGGAGGCGTCTCCCAGGGGCGGGTGGTGGTGGTGGTGGTGACCACCGAACCATCGAAAAGTAACTACTAATGCTCTTCTAAACACCGATAATTTTGTCAACATTCATTTCTCAAAGGATATCTTGAAGAGAACATGATAGTATATGATATTGAAAATAATGCGTTGTTAGAACATCTATACTAATATTATAAAGAGGAAAAATTTGTTTGTTTGTAACAAATAGGCTCAAAAACTACTGAACCGTTTTTAAAAATTACTTCACCTATAGAAATCTACATTGCCAGTGAGTAACATGGGCTGTATTTTATTTTCAAAACAATTCATGGTGGGGGGGCACGTGGGGGGAGATATAAAAACAATAGGCAAATATAGGCAAAATATCGAATTTGTCGTATAAGGACGAGACAAAGCTCAATATAATCATCTTGACACAAAGAACAAAACTCGGTAAGCCCAACGGGCCCGAAAACCATGTTTTAAGGCCCTAAAACCAACCGTTACGGAGATATTGGCACCACACTACCCCTGTTCTAGGAATGGGATAAAGTAATGAACTGCCGTAACCATGGCAACGTGAGCTCCAGAATTCTACAGCAGCGAAATTATCTACAATAAATCACAAAAACGTAACATGTTACAGACATGAAAATTTACATTCGGAATCCCCTTTAAAAATAAAAGATCACAAATATTCGTTTTCAGATAATCCACATAAGGGGGGGGGGGGGGCGGGTGAAAAGAAGTGAGGAAGGAGTTGAATTATTTATACGAGGATACATAGGCTACATCTCAAAAAATGAAGATGTTACAGACTTTAAAATTGGTACTTGAAATCAGCTTTAAAATGAACACACTCTTCTTGGAAAATCCGCTTAAGGGGTGAAAAGAATAAGAAAGCGGGTGAATTTTTAAAATGAGTATCTTCTTCTTCTATCGCTTTACCCACACCTGTGGGGTTGCGGGTGCGAACTGTGTCGCAAATGTGGATTTGACTCTGTTTTACGGCTGGATGCCCTTCCTGACGGTAACCGTGTATGTAGGTATGTAATCTATACTTCTATACTAATATTATATAGAGGAAAAATTTGTATATGTGTCTGTAACGGATAGACTCAAAACTACTGAACCGATTTAAAAAAATAATTCACCTATAGAAAGCTACATTGCCAGTGAGTAATATAGGCTGTATTTTATTTTCAAAACAATTCGAGCGGAGGGGGGGAGGCGACGGGGGAAGATATACAAATATTAAAATCATAGGCTAAAGTAGGCGAAATCGAATTTGTCGTACAAGGGCAAGACAAAGCTCATTTTAAGCCCCTTGACGCAAAGAACAAAACTCGGTAAACCCTTCGGGCCCTAAAACATATTTTAAGGCCCTAAAATCAACCGTTATGGAGATATTGGAACCACACTACCCCTGCTCTAGGTATCGGATAAAGAAACGAACGGCCGTAACCATGGCAACGTCAGCTCCAGGATTCTACAGCAGCGAGATTATGCATGTACGTTTGGACATAGCTGCCTACCACAATTGATACACATATGACTTACTATCTGGAAAAAATAAATTGTTGTATAAGACGCTCATAGCACTCCTTTGGGCGTGAATGGAAAGGGAGTGAAGTATAAAAAGAATAGCCCCGGAGATCTCCTTAGTACAGCGACCAGCGGTTGCCGACGGGCCTCCGTTTTTACGTACTGTCTTAGGTTTCAGCATTTTGCGGAGTCCGTTACCTATAGTTTAAACTATTTTCTATCAAATCATGGAGTGGTAGGATCACAGATGTTATTAGTGTCGATATTTTGGTTCACTTTTACGTTCAATATAACCATGAAAACAATCAATATACTGTACACAATTGTCAAGATGGTGCGCCCATGACTTGAAAAAAATGTCTCAACATTTATACTCAGATTCATTATATGATGTGCGACATGAGTGACATATCCTGAGAATTATTTCTCGATAATTATAGTAGTTTCTTTTATGCATCGCGTATTTCCTTGATCATTTGTAATAGCTACGAAATGTCGGATCAAACAAATACATTCAATAATATTTATATTTGTGGTACTATCTAGCGGAAGTATACTTACACTAAACCTGCAGCTTTGTGAAGGGAGCAGGTATATGTAGGTGGGAATGAAGGAAAAAAAAGGTAGCAAAAGATCTTAGAGGTCGACGCTAATTAGGAACTACTGTAATATTTAGAGGCCCCCATGAAGACTATAAAGCAGAAGAAGACACACTATAATTCCAAACATGACAAATAATTTCTACGTACTTAAGTAAATACACCAGTGATATAAATATCTAATGAAGTCAGTCACAACGATAGTATGAGTAACTAAAGCCAGTTTCTGATAACCCGTACGAAGAACGGGTACTTCTGCTAGTAAACTATAATCACATATCTTCAGGATCTTTCAGCTTGGAGCCAGTGGTGTGCTAGATGCGTGCGATAACAAATGACAGCTTATATTTACTGTGAACTTAATATACTGTATTTAGCTTCAATTCGCACACTACTTAACAGATTTCGTTCAAAACAAGAGAAAAGGAAGTAATACACGAGATCCATATTCTAAGACTATAATTTACATGTCGTTAACTAAACCAATTACATAGAAGCGAACGCGCTATTAGTTCAAAGATGTCGGATGTTCCATTAATTGTCTCGTTACTGTCACGGAACGACTATCATAATTTGAAGGACACCTTGTTATGACCACCCAAAAGTCAGTAGTTGCTCGAGGACTCACTAGCATTTGAATAACTACATATGGAGAGACTCCCAGTTACATCCAGTAGTAAGTACTGTACACCAAGTTTAAATGCGAATCAAATGCTTCCACGTTTATCGATAAGTCTAAGATGACTGTAGGAATATTGTCAAAATATTATTTTTCAATTAGTGATATCAAGTCATTATGCCATGTTCTTCCACAACCTTAAAAAACGGCACGGATAAGTAGATTGTTGTTGTTCGTTTACTCTTGCTATTTCGGGACGATATTCTTGGTTGACAGATAAATTCGCGATCTTCTTCGTGATGACGATGTTATTCTCGAAATACATAAACTTACATTTGCAAACAACAGTACTGGGGAGTAACAGAATAGCTTTTGAGAATAAAAATATGTCCAAGAAGTTAAACGTTTATTTATAACGGTATCATGATTTGCAAATAAAAATTACGGAATCACCGACAATTTTATATCAAATGACAAATCATTACCCGCTCTCTTGGAGCTTGTTGAAAGTCCACGTAACCAGTCAAAATGAAGAAATTTCGAAGATTGGTCCATTAAGGTCCTTTATGTTCTTTTGCAACCAATGTGGTAATGCCTAGTGAGACATGTATGAACACATGAACAGCATTTAGGGTTATCTTTTGTTTTTTAACTGTACTGTTTGCAAACTAACCAAACCTTTCCCTTCCTCCTAGCTTCAGAGACGTCTTGCATGTTTGATAATCACGATAAGCGTATCTTTCTGCGAGGTGAAAATATGAATATCTCCAGAAAACAGAATCTATGTGCCCGTACTAAGGTAAATGATTAGTTTCAATTGTTTTTCAAATAATTATTTCAAAATAAGAATAAACTCAAAGTTGTTCTTGAATTTAAATGTGGGCCGATGACCTTCGATGTTAGGCCCCTTAAAACAACAAGCAAGCAAGCACGAATTTAAATGTGTCTAGTTCCTATTTAAAGGGGAGTGTTTACTGCAGTGGGTTAGACCTACCTGCAGATTTTCCAGGTTATTTATTTATTATTTATTTATATATTTATTCATTGACTTATTTATTTATTTTCTTTGTTTTTGCGTATCTATGTATAGTGTAAGCTTCTCATCAAGTGTCCTTCTCTTACTGTACACTAAATCACCGTTGACAATTTCACGGAAGTAATACTAGTCGCAGTTACAGGGAATTAAAAGTATGCATGTAATGTCACGTAAATTAATACGTTGGAATGGACGTAACAAGAAAAAGAAAAGAAATTATAGATGTATATAATTTATTATTATTATTATTATTATTATTATTATTATTATTATTATTATTATTATTATTATTATTATTATTATTAATAAACTAACTACAACTAAAGGTAAATCACAAATATTTCTTATACTTGGTACTGAATGATGAATTTGACGTCACTCCTTCTACCTCGTCTGGTACCAAATTCCAGACGCGTGCTGCATATACCGTGAAAGAGTGGTTGCACCATTTGGTGGCGTATGCAGGAATGGTCAAGAGCAGGAGGTTAGTTGACGAGTCCCTGTAAGGTTGGTGAACCTGGTATATTAGGTACTGAGATATAGACGTATAGCTGTGGCTAAGCCTTACAGAATTTGGGATCAAACTTGACAGATCAGTCCCATAAATGAGAGAAGCAAATACTAGGGCTTCTCAAAGAATGCCGGCTGCAAGATACCGAAGCTGGAGAACATGTAAAGGAAATGTGAACGTGGAAATCGCTAGATGCCGTGTTAGAAGAAGGCTAGAGCCCTACCACGAGGTCGCACGGGGAGAAATTCTCTCTCTATTCCACTGAAACAATTTCAGGCTCTAATAAAAGATCTTAAGTTGCCCAACACGTATAATTTATTATTTTTACAAATGCTTCCTGCCTAATTGTTCGGGTCATGTGTAGAGAAATGAAGCGGTGTTGCGGTTTAGTTTTGTAGTCAATGTTGCCTTCTTCTTGGATTGAGTACGAGAAATCGCGAGGAAAATTTCACCTTGAAATGACCACCTGAACTTACCATGACCTGGTTTCGTGCTACAGATCTCACGCTCAGTGTCAAAGGCACTGAATATCCGTGTTCATTAATACATGACTTAGAAATTTACAATAATGGAAGTAGGTGCTGAAAATGTTTTCCATGAATTTTGACGTATTAAGAAGGATTATAGGGAGCCTCCGTGGCTCAGACGGCAGCGCGTCGGCCTCTCACCGCTGGATACCGTGGTTCAAATCCCGGTGACTCCATGTGAGATTTGTGCTGGACAAAGCGGAGGTGCGACAGGTTTTTCTCCGGGAACTCCGGTTTTCCCTGTCATCTTTCATTCCAGCAACACTCTCCATTATCATTTCATAGCATTTATCACTCATTAATAAATCACCTTGGGAGTGGCGACCCCATTGTAAAAACAGCCTATATCTGTTTCATTCATTCCATCCCTGACCCGGTCAATGACTGGATAACAGGTTGTAGGTTTACATTTACAAGAAGGATTATAGAGAGTATACTTGTTAAGAAGCTTCCACCATATACAAATTTGTCAGAACAGCAAAGAGGATTTGTTTCAATGCCTTGTTCATTCATTAATTCTTGGAATGCATGGAATGTATTTGATACATTTGGTCACGAACATCTATTGTAGAGTTAACTTTGAACATCAAACCAATTCCTCCTCGTCTACGATCCTTAGTACTATAACTTATAACAAACAATTCAGTCAATGTCTAAACAGATTCAGTAACAGGAACCAAGGATATGCAGATCTGCAGAGGAGTAGCTCAAGGTTCACCCTTATCACCTCTGTCATCCAATACCAGTATTGATTTTGAGGTGTGCGATAATGGAATTGGTCCTGAACTAGTATATACACTTGAGGATGTTCTCGGAAATATATCAGCGCTGGACTCCGATCATATCGCTCTGATATCTAATGATAAAAATTCCACTCTAATAAGAAATGATTAATTAACGTTTCACGCAAAGTGGTCTTGACTTTAATCGGCAAAATTAAACGTAATAGTATTCGTACTTAGAATGGTAAATTGAAGAAAGACCCTCTTCCAACAATGAGGGGTATATCTATATGCTCCATTACCCCCACGGCACTTAAAGCTCTTGAAAGGGCTTTGGCCTGCCCAGCGACCGCTGCTCAGCCCGAATGCCTACAGATTATGAGGGACCGTGTAGTCAGCACGACGCATCCTCTCGGCCGTTATTCTGGGCTTTCGAGACAGGGGCCACCATCTCACCGTCAGATAGCTCCTCAATTCTAATCACGTAGGCTGAGTGGACCTCGAACTAGCCCTCAGGTCGAGAGAAAAATCCCTGACCTGGCCGGAAATCGAACCCGCGGCCTCCGGGCGAGAGGTAGGCACGCTACCCCTACACCACGGGGCCGGCTATGCTCCATTAACGGGATGGAAATGCAATTTTCTAGATATAACCTTCAATGATGGAATTTCATTAGATGGAGGATCTGTGATATGTAAATTAAATTCCAGTACAACGTTTTTATCCTCGTCTCTCTTGAAACCTGATAAAAAATAAGTATACTTGGCCCAGTTTGACGTATCCTTTCTTGTGCCAAAATTGGCTTTTTTTGGTGAAAGTTATTCAATAGTGCATTGAAAGAAATAATCGGAATACTAAATGACAGACCATATTCTATGCTATATTCATCTAGAATATTCCTGCATTTAGATGTTATGAAGGCTTCACTTATTGTCGCTCTTCGTATTCAAATATTGGCATTGTTGGCTACAGTCGTGAACAAATGGTGTAGTGTATCAAGAAAATATAAATAAAAATCAGCTGATTTTTGTATTCCGATCATTTGTAGTTCTGAGTAGGCAGTTAAAGTGTCCGTAATTTATATTTCACACCCTTGATATTTCAGTATTTAAGAGCAGTTAGCTAATAATCAAGTTCCTACATTCCAATAATTGCAATTCAAGTCCCTGGCGTAGTTTAGACAGAAATACTTATGAGAAATTATTGTAAACAACCTCATATTTTTCAGCATTTAATGACACTTTTATTCTTCGTCCCGCGAAGTAGGGAAAGTAATAGTAATCCACCATCTGTAAAGATCACATACCGTAACCACATTTCAGTTGAGAATTGTAGTGTAGATACGGTATATTAGATAGTATCTTGCCTGTTATATTCGTGTTTATTTTGGTGCAAACGGCAGGTTTCATTTCTATTACAGCATAGTAGGACAAAATAGTACTAATATTAATCTGTCTACGTGTTTAACTTTGTTGGTAATATTTGACCACCTACTGGTAGTTCTTGCGAATATCTAATTCAGGCCTAATTGGAATTTTCATTTCTATTTGTGCTTAGTAATAACCTAGGATACGTCTAAACATAGCTTAAACATTATTGTAGTGTAGTATAGTAACCTTGAGTAGTTTTGCGAATTTCGAAGTTTAATGGAAATTTTCTTTTCTGTTTGTGCTTGGTAATAACCTGTTGTAATTAGAATACGTCTGAAGGAAGTTTAAAATTATTGTAGTGTATTGTAGTATCTGTACTTAGTCTGAACGTAGTTTAAAATTATTGTAGTGTATTATAGTATCTTATTAGAAAATAGTGTGTTTATTCTAGTACTGTGAAACATTTGTGTAGTATAGAACCGTTTATGTGGTATCTGTAGAAACTCCCTAACTAGAATTCTGTTGTTGTAATTAGGGTAGACTTAAATGGAGTTAAGAATTGTGTAACTCTTGTGTATTATTCTCTTTTTCCAGTAATTAACAGCAATTTTCATCCTGTTAGCGTCTTGTAGAAATAAAAAAATCGTACAATTAAGTAGTATTGTAGTGTAGTAGTAGCCTATATTAATTAACTTATTGTCGTGTGATCTTTGTGAACTAACCTAGAAAATACTTCTTTCCATTCATTTTTATTTTGCACAGAATAAGTTATCTTATTTTTCCTTTCCTTTTCATTATTTCGTAAAGAATGGATAAGAAGTGCGAGTGTAGGAACTGTGGGTGTGGGCAGGCATTAAGGAGTATGAGGGAGGAGTTGGAGAGCTTGAGGGAGAAAATTAGGATTCTCTCAGAGGACAGGAAGGAAAGTAGGCCTCCCTCAAACAATGTAAAGGATACAGTCGGTGTAATAGAGGGATGGGAAGGAAAGGGGGGGATTATAGAAGATAGGAGGAGGAGATGTAAAGCTGAAGGCTCCATTCAGGATCAGAATTCAGGACAGGTGTCGGTGAGAAATCGGTACGGGTCACTGCTGGAAGAACAACCGAGGGAAGATGAGGAACAGGGAACTGTTGCCGAGAAGTGTGGAAGTTGGAGAAAGGGAAGAGGTAGGAAAGTGAAATGTAGAGTAGAGGATAAGAAAAGACAGATGGAACAGGGTCATGGGATGGAGAAAAAGGAGGAGGAAGTACCTTGTGCAGCTGTCAGGAAAGATAGGACTGACCAGGAGGGGAATGGAACAAATGAGGTGGGTAGGGTTGAGACTCTGGTCATGGGGGATTCTATCGTTAGACATGTCGGGAAAGTGTGTGGAGGAAAGGGTACCAGGGTAGAGTGTTATCCAGGAATTAGGTTAAGGCAGATGTTAAGGAAGGTAGAAGAGAAGAACGAGGGAAAGGAGAAAGTGGTAGTGTTTCACGTTGGTACTAACAACGTAAGACAAACAGGTATCAGTACCAACATAGTTGGGATGTGTGGGACCTGGTAAATGCAGCACGGGTGCAGTTTAAGGAAGCGGAGATTGTTATCAGTGGAATACTGTGTGGGAGGGATACTGACTGGAAGGTGATTGGGAATTTAAAGGAGACTATGGAGTGGGTATGTGGTAAACTGGAAGTAAGATTTCTAGATCCTAATGGGTGGGTAGGAGATAGGGATCTGCGCTACGATCGCCTTCACTTAAACCGCAGTGGTACATATAAGTTAGGAAATTTGTTTAGAAGGGTTATAGGGAGGTAATTCAGGGAAACAGGGTGGCCTGGGGAGCGGTGTTAAGGGAACAGGGAACTGGAAATCAAGTAGGGATGACATAAAACTGTTAGTGATCAACTGTAGAAGTATTGCAAAGAAAGGAACAGAATTAATTTAATAGATATATACTTACCGCATATTGTAATAGGAGTTGAATCATGGCTGAAAAATGATATAATGTATGCACTAATTTTCTCACGGAACTGGAGGGTGTATCGTAGAGATAGGATAGGAATGGTATGAGAGAGAGTATTCATTCTGGTGAAAGAAGTATTTGTAAACTACGAAAAAGTTAAAGATGAAACACACGAAATTCTAGGGGTAAGTCTCATCTCTAACGATAATAGGCAACTTGATGTCTTTGGAGTGTACAGACCAGGAAAGGGTAGCGCAGATGCTGATTCAGAATTATTTGATAAGATAATCAGCTATGTGGGAAACGATAAGGGAGGGAACGTGATTGTAGTGGGTGATCTCAATTTACCAAATGTCAATTGGGAAGGTCACGACAGGAAGCATGACCAACAAATGGCAAAACAGTTAATATGGGAAGGGCACCTGATTCAGAAAGTGATGGAACCAACTAGGGGGAAGAATATTTTTGATGTGGTGCCGGTTAAACCAGATGAGCTCTACTGAAGTAATAGATGGTATTATTGATCACAAAGCTGTTTTTGTGGTAATAATAAATAAATGTGAAAGAAAGGAAGATATTAAAATTAGGGCGGTTAGGTAGTACCATATGGCTGATAAAACAGGCATGAGGGAGTTTTTAATGAGTAACTATGATCGGTGGAAAATGGTAAATAGAAAGGTAAACAGACTCTGGGATGGGTTTAAAGCGATTGTTGAGGAATGTGAAAATAGGTTTGTACCTTTATAGGTGGTAAGGAATGGTAAAGATACACTATATTATAACAGGGAAGTAAAGAGACAAAGAAGGGGGTGCAATCTGGAAAGAAGTAGAGTTAGAAATGGCTGTGGAAGTAAGGAGAAATTGAAGGAACTTACTAGGAAATTGAATCTAGCAAAGAAGTCAGCTAAGGATAACATGATGGCAAGCATAATTGGCGGCCATACAAATTTTAGTGAAAAATGGAAGTGTACGTATAGGTACATTAATGCAGAAACAGATTCCAAGAAGGACATTTCAGGAATCATTAATGAACAAGGGGAGTGTGCATGCGAGGATCTTCAAAAGGCAGAAGTATTCAGTCAGCAGTATGTGAAGATTTTTTGTTACAAGGATAATGTCCAGATAGAGGAGGTGACTAATACTAAATTAGTATTAAAATTTACCTATGACAGCAATGATATTTACAGTAAGGTACAAAATTTGAAAACTAGAAAAGCAGTTGGAATTGATAAGGTTTCGGGGGATATACTAAAGACAATGGGTTGGGATATAGTACCATATCTGAAGTACTTGTTTGATTATTGTTTGCATGAAGGAACTTTACCAAATGAATGGAGAGTTGCTATAGTAGCCCCTGTATATAAAGGAAAGGGTGATAGACATAAATCTGAAAATTACAGGCCAGTAAGATTGACATGCATTGTATGTAAGTGTTGGGAAAGCATTCTTTCTGATTATATAAGACATGTTTGCAAAATTAATAACTGGTTTGATAAGCTATGTGGGAAACGATAAGGAAAGGAACGTGATTGTAGCGGGTGATCTCAATTTAACAAATGTCAATTGGGAAGGTCACGACAGGAAGCATGCCCAACAAATGGGACCTCACCAGGATTACTTGATTCAGGAACTGAAAAAATCCAAAGAAAAGCAGTTTCGGTTTAGGAAAGGTTATTCCACTGACGCCCAACTTGTAGGATTCCAGCAAGATAAAGCAGATATCCTGGATTCAGGAGGTCAATTGGACTGTATCGTGATTGACCTGTCTAAGGCATTTGATAGGGTAGATAGTGGGAGACTACTGGCAAAAATGAATGCAATTGGACTTGACAAAAGAATTACTGAGTGGGTGGCTCTGGTTCTAGAAAACAGAACTCAGAGAATTAGAGTAGGTGAAGCTTTATCTGTTCCTGTACTAATTAAGAGGGGAATTCCTTGAGGCAGTATTATTGGACCTTTATGTTTTCTTATATATATCAATGATATGTGTAAAGAAGTGGAATCAGAGATAAGGCTTTTTTCAGATGATGTTATTCTGTACAGAGTAATAAATAAGTTACAGGATTGTGGGCAACTGCAAAATGACCTCTATAATATTGTGAGATGGACGGTAGGCAATGATATGATGATAAAGGGGGATAAAAGTCAGGTTGTGAGTTTCACAAATAGGAAACGTTCTCTCAGTTTTAATTACTGCGTTGATTGGGTGAAAGTTCCCTTTGGGGATCATTGTAAATACCTAGATATTAATATAAGGAAAGATCTTTATTGGGGTAATCACATAAATATGATGGTAAATAAAGGGTACAGATCTCTGCACATGGTTACGAGGGTATTTAGGGGTTGTAGTAGGGATGTAAAGGAGAGAGCATATTATTTTGTCTCTGGTGAGATCCCAACTAGAGTATGGTTCCAGTGTATGGGACCCTCACCAGGATTACTTGATTCAGGAACTGGAAAAAATCCAAAGAAAAGCAGCTCGCTTTGTTCCTGGCGATTTCCGACAAAAGAGTAGCGTTACAAAAATGTTGCAAAGTTTGGCCTGGGAAGACTTGGGAGAAAGGAGACGAGCTGCTCGACTGAGTGGTATGTTCCGAGTTGTCAGTGGAGTGATGGCGTGGGAGGACATCAGTAGACGAATAAGTTTGAGTGGTGTCTTTAAAAGTAGGAAAGATCGCAATATGAAGATAAAGTTGGAATTCAAGAGGACAAATTGGAACAAATATTCGTTTATAGGAAGGGGAGTTAGGGATTGGAATAACTTACCAAGGGAGACGTTCAATAAATTTTCAATTTATTTGCAAACATTTAAGAAAATGCTAGGAAAACAACAGATAGGGAATCTGCCACCTGGGCTACTGCCCTAAATGCAGATCAGTAGTGATTGATTGATTGATTGATTGATTGATTGATTGATTGATTGATTGATTGATTGATTGATTGATTGATTGATTGATTGATTGATTGATTGGTTTCTTGCTTGCTTGATTGATTGACTGATTGATTGATTGATTGATTGATTGATTGATTGATTGATTGATTGATTGATTGATTGATTGATTGATTGATTGATTGATTGATTGATTGATTGATTGATTGATTGATTGATTGATTGATTGATTGATTGATTGATTGATTGATTGATTGATTTAATAAACATATTAGTAAGTGCAACCTTCTCAAGCTCTGTCTAGATATTATTTTACAGCTTTCCGGAAAAGTCAAAGAAGAAAATCTCGCCAGCTTAATATATCATAAAGTAGTAATATTGATGAAGAACCCAAGGCAAAGAAATTTAGAATTACGAGGAATATGAAATCTGGAAAAGCTTACCACATTTTGGCAAAAGTGTATAACGTTTCTCGCAGTGGATATCTTCGAAGACTGGACAATTCGAAACGTTACTGACATACGCCATGTGTGCAACGATATTGAAACCCTTGCTGATGTTCTTGCTATTCATAGCAATGGCCCTATTCTATAATACGAGGACAGTAAATAAAGTTGTAACATCGTAGTCCAGACACTCGCAGAGATCGGCCATGACCAAAAGCGGTATGGGTGCGGTCAGGTGGCGCTGTTGTCGATGTGTAGTGTGCATTTGACGGGCATCCAGTTGGGCGTATTGTTGCTGTGTGACGTTGAAGTGAAGAGTGTAGATTTCACCGTTCTAAAACATGTTTTAAAATGCAGATCAGCTTTCGTGACAAAAATGCATCAGAATTCATTACCGTATATGACGGTTGTACGATGGGTCGAGGAGTTTCATGCGGGTCGGAATGAGACTGAGTATTTGCACCGCATAGGTCGGCCATCCATTCCTCATCGAGAGCGGTCTCATTTGCGTAGACCATAGATGGACTGTCCAGGAATTACCCGTAGAAGTTGGTCTCAGCAATTAAACGGTGTGGCACATACTGACGAAATGTATTAACATGAGAAAAATTGCGTCCCGTTGGGTTCCACATGAACTCAGCGACGTACAGAAATGGCACCAGCATGCACTGGCTGGCATTCACCTAGGCAGGTACCGCAACGAAGGAGACACATTTTTGCAGCGTATTGTCGCCATTGACGAGACGTGGCACGAGCCTACGAGCCTCAATTAAAGCGTCAATCGAATGAATGGCATCACCCAGCATTGCCACGTCCACACATTAAGAGGGTGTTATTCTCACGCATGCTGTGCCTGAGGGACAAACCGTCAACAGTGACTACTATTGCCGATTTCTGGAGCGACATCTGCGTCCGGCTATGCGGCGCCATCGTCCACGTTCATTGCGAGAGGATCGCCTTATGGTGTTACATGACAACGGGCGTTGTCGTGTTGCAAATAATGTCAAGCTTGTATTGCAACCATGGCATTGGAACACCCTCCATACCAGACATGAGCCCTTGCCACATCGTCCTGTCTCTGAAGTTGAAGGACGCTCTCCAAGGCCGCCAATTTCTTGACGTGGCATCTGTACTCCGCGCAGTACGGTGCTCCGTCGCTGTCATTAACAGAGAACGCCTTGCCAACGGTCCCCAACGGCTTCCCGATATTTGCCAAAAGGTAATTGACTTTGCGGATGACTAAATCGAGGGAATGTAATGTAATTGTTCTTGTTAGTTCATTAAATATTGCGTTCTGTCAATATTGTCACTCCTTTATTTACATCCCTCGTATATTCATCTAGAGCATTCCTTCGCTTGGGTGGTAGGAAGTCTTCATTGGAAGCAACAGGCACCACAGGCTGAGGAGAAGGATAGCTGACTACAGTTGGAAATACATGAAGAAGTAACCTGCACGTCAACTGAAGGTTCAGTTAAACGAGCAGACACTGCAGTCATCGACAGTCAATCAAACAAAGGCGTCATTATCGATCCAACAGGTAGATTTGAACACGATGAAAAGCAACCCAGAAAGATTGATGCAAAAGAAAGGAGACGCTATGAGCCGTGCTTTCTGGGTTACTAGAATCAAATTAATGACTCGGAAGTAATTGGCATGTTGATTGGTGCACGCGGAGCGATTACAAATTTCTCCATAAATAATTTCAAACGGTTTGGACTACAAGATTTTGTCGACTGCTATGTTGAAAGATTCTCTCTAAATTGTACGAAACTATCTGTATAACTTAAATTAGTAGCAACTGAAATCCGCGAGATGGATGTCCGAAAGGTAATGAACACTCCAATTACTAACATTCTTATAATTTCAAAGTAATAATTCATTAAAAGTAGGATTATTTTAATTTGCATGCACTATTGTCTTCTCAAATTCATCAGTAGGCTGAACCTTTGTAGTTATCTCAGTTAAAGGGCAGCTAATTATACTGTTTTTTCCGTAGAGATTCGTCTTATTGTTGTTAAGATTAAAAATATTTCTACGAAGTTCAATTGACATGTTGTAATAATCTACATGAATTATTTAATTCAGGTATTTCCATATTTATATATTATCGAGCTATTTCATCCGTAATAATTGACCTGACATCGACGTAATAACAGTGGTCAAGTTAACCTTCACAGGCTTGAATATTGGAGAACCACTTGCTTCTAGAAATATAAAACCTGATCGCTAGAAAGAGTTGTTGTTGTTGTTGTTGTTGTCGTCCTGTGAAGGGTCATAACCATCATACTGGAAAACTTGGTGGAAAAAATGAGTCCTATCTAATTCTTGTTCAAATGAATGCAATATGTTCACAGCGCGCAAGTCGCTCAAATTCCTTAACTCGCGCGTTTAGAGCAAGAAGTTTTAGGAAGAAAATAGGAAAGAGGACGCACTGTATGTGTCTAAGTACTGAGATGATGCATATAACGCGCCGTCCACAACTTCCTTTCTACAGCTTATCCCAGTTATTTCTGGGGTCGCTGGTGCCACCCAGGATCAATTTTTGGTTTTAGTCGGAGGTTTAAGGTCTGATATCCTTCCTAACGTCACGTGATTTTTGAGATACAAATCTCAACCCCGGATTGACCGGGATTGACAGATGAGAGGAGAGGCCAACCACCAGTAGTGTGTACTGGGTAGAAGTAAATGAAACACTGCTTCACTAAACTAAAATAGTATTCAGATTAGTTTCAAATGTCATTTAAAATGAAGTAATAATTGCTAATTTATCTTGCTTGAACGCCCAAGTCCTTTTTCTTCCGTGAGTAAAATTGCTGCTTTAGTTAGGCCTGAAGGTTTCTGCTCCTAAAACGTCCTACACCCGCAAAGTATTCATTATACTCAGTTACACGCCTCATTTTAAACTGAAGCATGTATCATTTGGCTGTGGTGCAGCCCCTTCGTCAGTCACAAAACAAGAAAACTCACCGTCGAGTGTGGAGTCGAGGGCAATATTCTGTCTCAAAAGGGTTGAAAAGAAAGTTAACTTTCACTTTGTAGCCGGATTCCAATGACTTAACAATGAGGGACGCAGCAGTAACAAGTTGTTGTCCTTAAAGTGAAATAACAAATATATTAATAGTCGAATATATACAATTAATAAGAATATATTAAATTACATTTCATGAATTACTTCTTTTCACATTACAGAGGGCAATGGTTTTATAACTTTTATTTTAAACACACTTCTTAACTGATATCTTCAAAATTTTACCTGATTTTGTTGCATGAATGGTATTTTTGAAAGAGCTATAATATTTTAATTTGTTAAGTTTTACTTGAATCCAGTGCGCGACGTTTCGCGAGGGTCACCGCATGCCACTGCCAACAACAGTTGCTTCGTGATTGTTACCACCTATCCGGTTAGATACTGTTTGTCCGTGGTAACCGGGCACAATCGGTAGCTCGTACAATAAATGAATTATTAGACTCATATCATTGAGATTAATACGGCACTCAATCTGACTCCTTGAATGAAAGGTCAGCATGCTGGCATTCGGTTCAGAGGGCCCCGGTTTCGACTTTTGACCGGGCCAGGAATTTTATGTGCGTATGAATAATTCCTCTCTCTATTGGAGACTGTGGTTTGTATTCGTCTTAATACAGCTATTTTAATCTACAGGGTGGGCGAGAAGTCCCCGTACTCCTGTAACTGTTTAGTATCAAATGTTATTTAGGTTATGTTACCTACGTATTATGTGTCCAATATATCTGTATCTTCCCCATCATGCTGTAAACACAGTTATATAACCCCCCCCCCCCCCCATGTTGTTCTTCACATATTTCTGAGCATGTCCGGTGTTATAGTGCGAAATGCATCCTCAAGAGCATTGCACAGTTCTTCATTTGTAGCATAACGACATGCAGATACATGCGCCTTATTGACTCCCCGTAACGAGTTGTCCTATGTGGTCAGGTCAGGACTTTTTGTGGCCATTTCAAGTGAGCTGGTATTGCTAGTGAGCCACGACTCATCCACCGTGCTGGGAAATGTTCATTTAGGAACTCGCGCTCTGCAAGAGTGTAGTGAGCAGGCGCTGTGTCTTGCTGCAACCATATGCGTTCTGTTAGGCCCCTTTCCATGTTTGTAATATGTGTAAATAATTTGCGCCATTCACAGACTATTCAGAAAAGTACGGCCCAAGCAGATGCTGCGATATCATCGCTGTCCATATGATTACATGTGGCGGGTTCCTTTCCAACTCAACTCTGTAATGATGTTTCTCTTTGGACCACACGACAACATTTTTAGCACGTGACCTGCGATAAACAGCACATTAATCTGAAAACATAACCTTGGCACTGTTCACTGCATTTTGGAATTTAGTTAACAAAGCACGGCATGCTAAAACGTGCTCATTCCGGTCTCGATCCGATAACTCGCTTACGAACATCGGTCGGATAGGTTTGAACTTCAGGTCTTTTTTAACGTAATCTCGCATTTTTGTCCTCGGTATACCGTTCCGAAGCACGTTTATGCGTCGACTTCATAGGAGATAGTTCAAGCGAAGCACATGTTTATTCCGAAATATTTTTCCTTCCACTCCGTAGCCTGTTTTTAACACTGCCCGAGGCAAAAGGACGTCTGTCCCAGTCGAAAAGTGTTGCTTTTCGCGGTGGAGACTTATTAAATCTTTCCTGGAATTCTCCCATAATCTGTCTCATTGTCTGCTCTGTGTGTTGTCGTTCTTGCACCCCACACACTTGCCACTAAGCGCTCCTCAATAATAGTGCACAGTAACTCTTACCGCTCACATGTGCCATGGCTTCACACTACACTCGACTGGGACAATACGTATTCCAACACTTGATTCCAACAATCAATAAGAAGTAATATAGCTACCAACCTGCATGAATAACATAGCATAAATAAAATTTGATACTAAACAGTTACAGGGTACGGGGACTTCTCGCCCATCCTATACATACAGCACATCACAGTATCAACCACCACGGAAACACGCAACAGTAAGCACACTACATAGTGTTGGTGCAAGGAAGGAAATGTAGCCGTAAAATTGGGCAAAATTCAGATCGGTTGCCGACCCAAATACATCAAGGAAAAGACCATAAAGAAGAATAATACAGCGCTGTTTAGCTTATATGAGACATAAGAGCAGGGGACTACAGACCTGAATGCATCACACGATTCGAGCTGTGTAGCTTGTTAGCAATTCCTGTTAGCTAGAAATAGTTCTCCGTAGCTTCCCATTTTGATACCAGGTGAATACCGAGGCTGTCACGGTCACTTCCTTTTCAGTCCTGGCCCTTGCCTATCCCCTCTTCGCCGTAAGACCCGTCTGAGAAGGTGCGACGTAAACATTAAATACATCCACTCTCCCTCCTATGACCAAACTTCCTTAGTGGTCTTTCAAGTCTGGGTTTTGCAAATAGGCTACGAAATCTTTACATATCTCACAATGCTCGACAAATATAAGGTACGTTGCATATTGATGACAGCTATGTCTTCGTGGTATACTGGCAAAGTAATCAGTCCTAGCATTAAACTGGTTATGGAATGAAACAGGAGCACACGATATTTATAAGACACGGTTTGTCACATGATTTGTCATTGGTAATCTTAAATAACAGAATGTACGTACTTACGGTGGCAACTACACTACTGTTGCAACAGAAACTTAAATAACAGAATGTACGTACTTACGGTGGCAACTACACTACTGTTGCAACAGAAACTTAAATAACAGAATGTACGTACTTACGGTGGCAACTACACTACTGTTGCAACAGAAACTTAAATAACAGAATGTACGTACTTACGGTGGCAACTACACTACTGTTGCAACAGAAACTTAAATAACAGAATGTACGTACTCACGGTGGCAACTACAGCACTGTTGCAATATGGCAAAATCATCCCATTTCCTTCTTAAGAATACTGTTTCCATTTCGATTCCTTCCTGGGTACAGTTACAGCGTGAACTACCTTGTGCATTTTGTGTGTGGGAAGCTTATAGGACTAACGAGTAAGTTAAATGAATCGGATCATGATTGTTCTACTTCAAACAGGGAGTGATTACAATTATAAAGAAGAGGGATTATATTTCGGGAAACAACAAGAAGTGTCAGATCATCTAGAACACTGACTGCGGGAATAAGGAAGTTGCGTGGAAGACCACAGAAGTTGACTGCTCGACAAACAATACCAAGTCACTAGGAAGCAGGTGGAACCAGTTGCCCGCAAAGCAGCGAAGAGCGCAGCAGGATTGACAAAACTGCGAAGTGCATAGTTTTCAGAGAGAAAAAAAAAAAAAAAAAAAAAAAACATGTTTCCTTCAGACTCTGTGATACTGGGGTATCCATTGTGAAGGGGTTCCTTTTCTTATTATTCAAGCGTTCGTGATTCCTTCTCACTTTGACAATCACCCTCATAATTTTCCTCTTACTGATGACCAGACGGTGTTTCACGTTAAGACTAAAGACACCTCCGTACAGGCCATGAAGGCCTTTGGAAGAGTGGAAGGTAAAGGCTTCCGCCATTGTTAACCGCGGCACGTGATGGGGTAGAGTGGTTAGCTCTACGCCCGGCCGCCTTTGTCCCCAGGAATCAACCTGGTACTCATTTTTGGTGTAGGCTGAGTGAACCTCAGGGCCATATGCACCTCCGGAAATGAAAATCTCGTTTCTTAAATTTTACGACTTCCTGACGGGGATTCGAGCCCACGTCCTTCCGTGCGAGCCGAGCACGTCTTTACCGCCTCGGCCAGGCAGCCCCTTTTATATTTGAAAAGACATGGCAAATTATTTTCCCTACTTATTTCTCCACATAAATATGATGGTGGATGACAGCCACGGAGTCAGCGATGATGCTCTCCATAATCAACATTAGATCTTGACGTGAAATAACCAAAGTTGCGGGAAATTTTGAAACGGATTGTTACATAGGTCCGCCTCTGTGGTGTAGTGGTTAGTGTGATTAGCTGCCACCCCCGGAGTCCCGGGTTCGATTGCCGGCTCTGCCACGAAATTTGAAAAGTGGCATGAGGGCTGGAACGGGGTCCGTTCAGCCTCGGGAGGTCAACTGAGTAGAGGTGGGTTCGATTCCCACCTCAGCCATCCTGGAAGTGGTTTTCCGTGGTTTCCCACTTCTCCTCCAGGCGAATGCCGGGATGGTACCTAACATAAGGCCACGGCCGCTTCCTTCCCTCTTCCTTGCCTATCCCTTCCAATCTTCCCATCCCTCCACAAGGCCCCTGTTCAGCATAGCAGGTGAGGCCGCCTGGGCGAGGTACTGGTCATTCTCCCCAGTTGTATCCCCGACCAAGAGTCTGAAGCTCCAGGACACTGCCCTTGGGGCGGTAGAGGTGGGATCCCTCGCTGTGTCCGAGGGAAAAGCCGACCCTGGAGGGTAAACAGATGATGATGATGATGATGATTGTTACATAGGCAATTGACAATTGAATTTTGGGCCTTCCCCTGAAATACCATTTTACCCAGCGTAAATAAAATTATTTATAGTTTAGACCCGGGATTCTCAAACTTTTTCGGTCGCGCTCCCCTTCTGAAACATGAAATAATTAGCACTCCCCATATTCTTCTTTCCTGTCTTAGCACTTCTCATAGGCTACATTGCAAAAAAATAAAACAAAATAAAATAAAGGATCACAAGATCTTTAGAATTTGCTTCCGTCTATTATTCAAAAGAATGCTGCTACAGCCTAATGTCAGATAATTGTCTTGATATTTACGCACTTTGCTTTTGGGTGTAGAATAACGTTGCTGGTGGGAGCAGACGTTGAAGCGGAAGAACAATGTACTTGTCCATTCAATTTCTTTGAAATGACTGCAAAGGCCTGACTAAAATCGAGGCGACAATGGCAGAAATAGAAGTATCTATTCTTGTAAGGATGTGGCGGTCACATTGTCAAGCGGTTTATTGTCATTAGTGGTTGTTAAGTGTTTGGTAGGGTGATACCGCTGCGGGTAGGGGCTGGAAAGGTGCTGGGTGTGAAATGTTACTCGTACCTTTTCTCAGAATACGTGCTTGCAGGATCTGCCGGCCAGTTCTTGAAAAGACAGGAAAGGTACGAGTTTCTTAGTCTTGAATGGCGGTGGAAGAGCTGCCTGTCTAGGTTCATGGATGTGAGAATCTGAGGATAACAATACTTGTTACAGAATATGTAATATAATTATTTCAATCAGAGCCGGTGGACCACTGGCCTAGACTGTAGTGGCTTATTCCTCGAATTTACATATCTTCATTAAATTCTCTTCAGCCATTTCCACGCGATGCATGTACATACATACGTATATACATAACGGGAATTAAAATTAAAAAATTGCATTGTAGTCCACATGGTTCACATAGTACAGAGCATGGTGAAACCAAACGGCTGTGGTAATTTTCTTCTTCATTTCTCAACTAACTGCGTGAAAAATGAGCTGGAAACTTTGTTCGGAACACTGTGTGGGGTAGGGGGAAGTAGGTGCAGAAATATCCTTTCCTGCTCTGCCTGACCTTGCGATGGTGCAATGAATTGCAAGGATTACAAAAATCTGCTCTGTTTTCCGCTGCGTTAGCTGCTTCACCTGCGTCCCAGTGTGCGCGCGGCCTCACAAGATCCCACTATCGGTGTATAGCATCCAATATGGCCAGTCAGAGCCACATTTTGAAATACAAACACAAAGGAATCAGTCCCGTAAGACGGTCACACATAAGGATAACAAAGTTAAGTAGGGCTAGAGAGCATGTGACACGGAAGAAAGGCCGGAAAAGTTTAATCTTCAGTATGAAAAGAAATTCAATATGAATGTTTCCGAAGGTTGGTCATACTACTGACATGACCAAACCAGAAAAGTGGATATATTTTCTATCAGACAGCAAGTAGAGAGTCTCTGATGGTAAGAGATGGATTCAGTTATCGAGGAACGTATTTCTTTACCCTCAGGCCATACGAAACCCATATACTGCCTGAAGTCCATATTTTAAAAGTTGCAGAGGAGATTTGCACAGAGTCCTTGGTCTTCCTACAAGGTAAGGCATCAAGTAATCGTGCCAAGTTCACCAATACAGGTTTCAGCGCAAAGGTGTCAATATAATAAAGTGGCCATCCAATTCTCCAGACCTTAACCTGATTAAAAACTTGTAGGAACTCCTCTAAGGACTACATTTGAAGGAGGAAAGCAGTATGACAATCTTAAAGAACCGAAGTCTCCTATAATTTCTGCATGGAGAAAGATTAACATACCGGGTGGTCCTCCAGCCCCTTGCGATCTATTCTTATGCAGCCCGCGACTATTACTACAATTCTGAAATACACCTGCCCCTCTCCCTAAACCGCGGTACTATAACGAGATGTGTGGTTGTGGGCTAGAAGACAGCAGGAATCTTGAGCGTAACTATTAATTCATTACGGATACCTCGAATGAACCCGTAAAACGAACACAGGTACGAGGAACACGTACCTTACAACACACGGACCAGGAACAGGTATTGTATAATCTGGGAACTGCCCGTTGCATGTTAAGCCTCGCAATAGCTAACTTCGAAGGGGCGTGGTTGGAGATATGATAGTGGACAGCGCTCGGAGGTGCGGAGGTTCGAATCACACTCAAGTAGTTTTATTGCAGCCAATTACATGTGATGTGTCAAGGTTACATAATAGTCTCCACAGATTTATTTGGGCCTGTCGGCCGTTGGTAACGTGGCATAGGATATGGGGCTGGGTTGGACGAGGATGATGAGGTGATACTCTGTGGCTATGACACCGACAACCAGTTAGATAAGTTGTACGTGTTCCAAGCTTCGTAAGACATAGGTAGGGCAAAGCGCGCTCCACTGGAACGATAAAAACATGCGATGACAGGTAGGTATGAACTTTTACCAGACTCTGAAGACGTCACTCTGAAGCACTGTAACACGCTTACTACAGGCGGTGTACACACAGGCCAGAAATACTGTAGGTACTCTATAGGCAGGAAACTACTCGCTGAATGTCAAGCAGCGCAATAGCTTACTTGATAGAGACATGGTTGGAGATGTGAGAGTGGACAATACTCGAGGGTACGGAAGTTTGAATGTCACGCAACCTTTATTTTTTTTTACCGTGAATTGCCTGGGATGTTTGAAAGGTTGCACACTTACTAGTTTCTACAGACTGATTTGTTTATTTGGCCCTGAAAAGGACCGTTGGTACTGTGGGATGTGGTATGGAGCTGGGTTGGAAGAAGCTAAGAGAGATGTGACAGGATTTCAGTGACCTATGTCGTTTAACGCAGCACCTGCTCGAACCAACGACCTCCGTGCGCGCGATATTGTAAATACCGTCTGGTACGCAGCAACATCTCCGGTGTAACAGATTGGTATGCCTCGGTGATAAGCTGTGTAAGTTACCAGGACTGGCCGGCTCCTGTGCAAACACTAGTTGTTTTGCATGACCCCACAAAAAAACATCCAGGAGCGTAAGTTCATGTGATCCGGCGAGCCAAGGGACAGGTCCTCCCCCTTCCCCTTCATTTATAGAGATAAGTCGCATGAAGATGGTTCAGGACGACCACAGCCGCGTACTGTGGAGCTCCGTCATTTCAAACCACATCTGTAAGCTCTCAAGGTGTAAGATGTATATTCCAACAACGATGTAGTTCATCTTCGTGAAACCGCAGATAGCGTTCTCCCGTCAGATGGTCCCCAAAGAAATGGGAAGAAATGAGGTGATCACCCACCATGCCACACCTTACGTTCACGCCCCACTGTACCACTATACCTGCAAATCTGGCTATAACACCCAATGGGGATTTTTCCACACCCCATTAGCGCATATTACTTATTGTAGCGATTTAAGGTTTAATTGTTGTGAAACCGCGCTTCGTTACTAGAAAGGCAGGATCAGTGTCCCCATGCTGTAGCGTCCATCGACAGAACGCCACCCGGGCTTCGAAATCATGACCACGGAGCTCCTTGTGTAAGTGCAGATGGAACGGGTGAGGCCGCTGGTTATGCAATATCCGTATAACGGATGCTAGGCTGGTGTTCGCCTCTTGTGCAATGGCCCTTTTATAAGTGTGAGGGTTAAGCTTGGATAGTGGCCAACACACCTCTTCATTGTGAGCAGATGCCATGGGATGATCTTGAACAGGCCGTGCACTTCGCAAGGACGCAGTAGTATGCAGACGTCTTTCCGCACTTCGAAATTTCATCTCTGTTGGTTGTCGTCTCTCCGGACAGCGTTCTTAATACGGGCGTTGTGCCTGGTATGCATTCTGTCTAGCTTCTCCATAGATGAGTAATATATCCACATACTCGTCGCTGGAATACACCATGAGGCAGTGAATAAGCCTTATGCTATGTTGTGACTTGCCCCGAAAGAAGGGAGTTCGCGGAGCTACATACCTACCTACCATCGCATGTTGTTATCGTTTCAATGGGGCACATCTTTTCCTACCTGATTCCTACGTACGACGTAGCTAACTGGTTGCCCGTAGCCTAGTCACAGAATATCACCATCCAGCTCCATATTCTACGCCACGATACCAATGGCCCTTTACAGGGCCAAATAAACACATCAGTTTGTGTAAACCATTAAGTAGGAAACCGTATCTCAGGCAATTAGCGATTAAAACGTTGCATGGAATTCCAACCTCGGTACGCTCGGCACTGTTCACTATCACATCACCGACCTCACCCCTGCCAAGTGAGCTATTGCGGGGCTCGCCGTGCAGCAGGCAGTTTTCAGCCTCAGCAATGTCTGTTCTTGGTCTGTGTGTGCGCACCTCCTGTTGTTAGGTATCTACTTGTTCTTCGTTGTAGTGGTTCATTCGTGGTACCCATAGTGAATTAATAGCGGCCCTCACGATTCCTGCTGTCTTCTAGCCCGTAACCATACATATCATTATATTACCCCGGTGGGGGATTGATGTATTGGGTGGGTTCCACAAAACTAGATTGCAAGGGATGGGAAGAGCACTCGGTATGCGTGTTACAGAAACTTGTGAAGGGTATGGCTGACCGCGTGTTTCGGGTAGCTATTACAAAATGGTTCACTTATGAGACATTAAAGTGAAGTGATATTACCATTTTGCGATAGTACCTGGCGCTGTAAGTTTGTATACCAATAACAAATATCATGGCACAGTTACATGTCTTATAAACGTCACGTGTTCCTGTTTATATTGCATGATCAGTTAAATGTTAAGAGTGTTTACTACTGTAGTACACCACAAAACATAGTTGTCTTATCAATATACGACGCACCTTAACTAATACCTTCTAATATGCGATGTTAACATACATTTGTTGTTCATGGACACCGGAGTTTCCGAAAAGTAGAGTGATGCACGTCTGATCATCACAGCATACGTTTATTATGAAATACCAAAGAACTTTTTTCAATTCCTTTGTATTCGTATAAACTGTGCAGAATTCATCACATTAGTAATATCTACCCGTGTTGAAATGTTATCCACATTTGCTGACAAGCAGTTGTAATACTGCACCCGTTGTTTGATAACGCACTGGATGTTATCATTAGCTGATACATTCGGTGAACGAGTAGGTCACAGTGGATGTTGTTATCTCTTAAGGAGGTGTGATGGTTCCTTAATAAATTTAAGATCCTAGTGCATTTACAGCTTGTAAAGGTGAATGATTGCCTTTGTGGTTGTTTTGTATGCATTAAGGTGTATATGCCTCATTGGGAAGGACATAAACCATGCCTTTATTTTACCCTGACATTAAAATGGTGAAGCTATAGAAGACTGCTTCTACATTGATAGAAAGTTGATTTCGAGCTGAACCGTCGGTTATTGATGATTCAATTCCAATCCCGATAGAAGAATTTACATCCGGTGTAGTAGAAGGGAGAACTGAAGAACGCTAGTTGCTTTATGTCACACCGACACAGATAGGTCTTATGGCGACGATGGGACAAGGAAGGGCTAGGAGTGGGAAGGAAGCGGCCGTGGCCTTGATTAAGGTACAGCCCCAGCATTTGCCTGGTGTGAAAATGGGAAACCACGGAAAACCATTTTCAGGGCTGCCGACAGTGGGGTTCGAACCTACTATCTCCCGAATACTGGATACTGGCCGCACTTAAGCCACTGCAGCTATCGAGCTCGGTAACTGAAGACTGAACTGGAATAGAAACTGGTCTCTCTACCAATGTGACGGTCGGAATTATACTGAGCACTGATTTTGTGTGAGTTCATAATTGCTCATAACTCCAATCACTTGCTCACACATGGAACTGGAAGTGGGAAGGTATGAGGGACTATTTCTATAATGGCAGAGAGCAGGTTTTGAGTAGTGCGCTCTGTTTTGCTCTAGACCACTATACTCGTCTTCAAAAAGGACATGTATCTCAACTGCAAGTTTCTATGGAACTTAGCTATAGGCGGTGTCACGTAACGTTTTTTTCTTCCCCATGATTACCGGAGCTATTTATTTATAGTTATCATCCAACTGTTGGGTTACATTTTCATTTGCCACCCATGCAAACTGCCTACTTGGCGATACAACAGTTTGAAGCTATCATTTGACTTGATACTGGCTGTATCTTTCTTGATTTGCGAAGAGTTGACATGTTGCCGATAGGTTTTGGAGTGCAATAAATTTATTTTCCTTAAAGGCTGTTCGAATAATATCAGTTAGGTCGAATAATTGCATTTACGAATAATTTCTTGTATTTAAGAACAAAATTGGTGCAGGATTACGTCCAAATTTCCATGAATAATATAATCAGGTAAGTTAATCTCCAGTTCTGCTGCTTGGCTGCATATTCAGTAAAGTTGCCTTCGGTTCAGCGGGCCGGACGTTCGATTACCGACCAGGCTCGATTTTAACCACGTCTGGTAAATTCTTCCAGCTTGGGGATTTAGTGAATATGTTGGTCTTTACTCTTAACTTCATTTACATACAACACATTACACTACCAACCACCATAGAAATACGCAATAGCGAACTCATCCCTTCACATTGGTAGACATCAGGAATGACAAATGTTTGTTAAACTGGGCTTAATCCTCATTTGGTGCTAATCCTAAGTAACCCGGAAAGGCCATGAAATAGAGGAAGTAGAAGGTAAGCGAATTTCCATTTCTTCTACTTTCATTGAGCTATTATTTTGGTGATGTATGGTGATTTACATAAGTAACAGATCAAGTTGGGAACAATGATAGGACATCCAAAACTGCTTTTTTTTTAGGTACCAGTTTTACATTATTTCCACTCTACTGATATTTTTTCATGGTGAGACCGACACACTGACAAATCTTTGAACTCCAGAAGATTATTTTCCTCCCACTTACAACAGTATAAAGGAGGTGGATTCTGCAGAGAGACAAATGCCTGGTTGTGTCTCATAATGGTGTGCGACAAGAGGAGGTAATTGCTGTCCATGTGCCCGGCGTGATGGAGACTGTGGCTACGAAGAACAAGCAACAGCACTTGAGATGACAAGAAATCTAATGGCTATAATAACCTCTCCTCCCACACACATTAGAACACAATCATAAACTGGACTGGAACGTGCTCTGCCGTGATAAAGACCGATCATTGACACATTCAAGTTGCTTAAATTACTTTATTTATTTATTTACTTATTTTTATTTAATTAATTAATTAATTAATTAATTAATTAATTTATTTATTTATTTATTTATTTATTTATTTATTTATTTATTTATTTATTTATTTATTTATTTATTTATTTATTTATTTATTTATTTATTTATTTATTTGAAAACTGTCTTCCATTGGAGATAGTCCCTTCGGACTCAGTATGCCCTCAAAGTATTTTTTCCAGTGTACAATTTCTTCATTTATATCTGTAATGGACTAAAATTTGGCACGATTCTTGAGCAACACTGTGTCAGTTTCGTCTCGTAAAGACTGAGGTAATACGAATTTCTTCCGAAGCGATTCAAAGAATTTCGGAATAATACCGCGAGGCATGAATGATTTTTAAATCAGTATTTGTATACTGTAATTAAAAGTATGTACTTGGATTTTCCGACTCGTTTGCTGAATGTTCAGTGTTGAGGCCTCCGGGTCAGAGGGCCTCGACGTCGATTGCCGGCCGGGTCGAAGATTTTAATCGCGTCTGATTAATTATTCTGGCCCGGGGATTGGGTGTTTGTGTTTGTTCCTTCATATTCCGAAAACACACCACACTACCAACGACCACAGAAGCACGCAATAGTGATGATATCCCTCCACATAGGGTTGACGTCAGGAAGTACATCCGCCAGCAAAACAGGGACAAATTCACATGTGCGACACGCCTCACACCCATGACCCTACAGGTATGGGAAACGCGGTAGAATAATAATAATAATAATAATAATAATAATAATAATAATAATAATAATAATAATAATAATATACACATAATATAATTATAATAATTATATTATTTATATTATATATTATTATTATATTAACTAATACATTACTATTGGGAGCAAGTGGTGGGGCAGCTTAGCATACGTATGCATCAGCTTGCACTCGGGAGAGAGTGGTTTCGAACTCCGCTATCGGCAGAACCGAAGATGGTTCTTGGTGTTTTACCATTTTCACAGCAGAAAAATGCTGGGGCTGTACCTTAATTGAGAATTAGGACGCTTCCTTTCAACTCCTAGGACCTATCTGTATTTGTGCGATGTAAAGCAAGTGGCTCGCAAAGCAACAAAATCAAAAGAAAACATAAACTATTGTATATGAATAATAATAATGTACGAAAAAAATACATTACAATTTTAAGTTATTTACAAGTAGGTCAGCAAAATAATTATAACCAATTATATAAGCACCTACACGTTATTTAACAAAAATATCGTTAAATATTTCAAAAAGTAGAAAGAGAAGGCAAGAGGCTCGCTGAAATTTATCTCTTAATACATTCACCATAGAACTGTGGTTTACTAACCCGTAGATCGTGCTGGTTGAAGTATTTAAACCAAATGCCCGGGGAACGATAATATTACATCTTGAATAATAACGGATTATAGAGACAAAATTCTTTAAGATCAGTTCTTTTTCCAATGTCAACTTTTTAATTTCGAAAACTACAGTTACTCCCATAAATATTCGGTCACTCTAATTTTTGACACACTTTTATTGGATAATTATTCTTACACTATAATGATAATGTATAATACAACGAAACATGTAGGAAAACATAATACAACGTTATAGACACATTGTGATATAAGTCAAACTCTTCTGGCAGTCATTAGTACGCTATCTGTCGTACATTTAAATGAAAGCAGTAATTCCCGTGCCGCCTCAAAAATATTCGGCCACTGTACAAAAACCCAACATAAACTCGCATAATTCACAACCCTGTTACACATTCAGTACTTTATTGGTCCACCTTGATGTTTTATGACCTCTTACAGTCGATTCGGCATACTGGCGATAACTTTTTTGATATAATCAGGGCTTAATGCCGCCCATTCTTGTAGCAGTCTCCTCTTCAAGTCTGTGAGGGAAGTTGTCGCCAGAATTGAAGTGCTGCCTTCATTTGACTCCACACATTCTAGATGGGGTTCAGGTCGGGTGTTTGTGGTGGAATCACCAAAACCTTCGGGCAGTACAGCAACCACTGCCTGACAAGTTACGACTTATGCTTGGGGTCGTTATCTTGGTATAATTTGAAAGTATGCTGTATACCAAGTTGTTCCGCAGATTGTCGCAAATTGTTTTTGAGGATAGCCAAATAACCCTCTTTTGTCAAAATATGTTCAGTGAAACTCAATGCACCAACCCCGTTCGATGCAACACATACCATTTCACTTCCTCCTTCATGTTTTACCGTTGCTTGTAAATTGCTTGTTTTCAGTTCCTCGTGACGTTTCCACCACACCAATTGCTTTCCATCGGACCCAAACACGTT
Source organism: Anabrus simplex (assembly GCF_040414725.1). NCBI lineage: Eukaryota > Metazoa > Arthropoda > Insecta > Orthoptera > Tettigoniidae > Anabrus > Anabrus simplex. Next base: position 1,578,975,871 of record NC_090265.1, read on the forward strand.
GAACTTTGACTCATTAACAAATAACACATCCTCTCACCAACCACTGTGTTTGCTTACGTAGGTTTTGCGAAATCTAACCGCTTCTTTTTATATACTGCGCTAATGAATGGGTTCCTCCTAGCCCTTCTCCCAAGTAACACATTCCTTCGCAGTGCTCTTCGCACGGTTTCAGTACTCACTTTCTTTCTACAGTCCTCTAAAACAGCTGCTACCACTTTCGGAGCACTAATTTTTGGATTTCGTTTCCCATTCCGAAGCACAAACCGTTCCTGTCGTTCTGTCAGCCTTCTTGGTCTGCCTGTGTGAGGAACTGAATCAATTCTGTTTTCATTTTTGAATTGTCTGATTATGTCTCCAACTATTATTCTGCTATGTTAAGCATCTTTCTATGCGATTTACCTCGGGCATGATGGAATATCACGCACTGGCGTTCTTCAAACGCGGTATTGTGTTGTCTTTTGCGCCCTATTTGATACCTGTCCGCAACACTGCAGCGAATGACTTCGGCACAACGTGTCTTGCGGCAACGCATTTCTGAACTGAAAGTTTTGCAACGCTATCTGCCCTGTCTCTGTCAATGAACACAACAGCAATCCTGGCCTCTCCGGGTGACCGAATATATTTGAGGCGTGTCATTTCACCCATGTGAGCAATATACTTTCTTTTACAGCATAATGTAAATCAAAGCTCCCTGATTCCTCTTCGGCATAAGCAACCACATGTAGTTCCATTACACACTTGGTTTCACATCCTGCTCATGGTTGCGTTATTGTCATCACTTTTTCGCGGATTTTATCAGTGGCCGAATATTTATGGGAGTAACTGTATATGTATCCTATTACTGTAGTTTAGACCCATTGTCCTGACTGTAAGTATGGCGCGTGAGAGACCTTCAGACTGTTCTCTACTGCTAGAGGTTGGCTGCCCAAGTTGTACGTACTCTTAAAACAATAATCACCACATGTTCTCCAATACAATACCATAATCTCTAGCACTTCAACAAGGTAATGGCCATTCGGACCCCTGTCATTGATCATACAGTTTTACGATATCACGTATATTTGACCTTATTAGACTAACTGGCAGAGATTTGAGAGCTGGTTCAACCACCATGTGTGTAAACTTTTACGAGGATGAACTACGTACAGTTCCCCATGAACCCTACCCAAGATTACCTGGAAGGCAACTTCTAATGAATGTCTTGTGCCACTTTATCGCATTAGAACTGTTGTTGGGGAATTTCAGATTCTCCGGAAGGAGACTGTATAGCTACCAAACAAACAGTGAACCACATCTTTACAGAGTGTTCTTATACAAGCTTCACTGGAGACAAGAAATAAAAGTATTGTGAGCCACCCCTATGCAATTAACAGGTTAAACCATCTCACTGTAAATCCATCGCTCTAAATTTGTGCATATGCTGTCAATCTAGCCTTTTTAATACCTTCCCTTCAGATATTTATCTCTAAGTCTTTCTGTTTTATTACTACGCATTTCGTACTCGATAGCTGCAGTCGCTTAAGTGCGGCCAGTATCCAGTAATCGCGAGATAGTGGGTTCGAATCCCACTGTCGGCAGCCCTGAAGATGGTTTTCCGTGGTTTCCCATTTTCCCACCAGGAAAATGCTGGGACAGTACCTTAATTACGGCCACGCCCGCTTCCTTCCCATTCCTAGGCCTTCCCTATCCCATCGTCGCCATAAAACCTATCTGTGTCGGTGCGACGTAAAGCAAATAGCACAAAAAAAGTAGAATTTCTTTTAGTTATGATTTAGAGTCTTCTTAATTTTTATTTTGTAATATTTTAATGTACCGTAACTGAACATCACAGTTGTTTTGCACTATGTTTATTGCATCATGTAGACGAGGGCTGTGGATGTCCATACGATCAATAAATCACGGATATGTGCGTATATTGTCATCTGTGACTTATGATCATGAAATTCCTAACCACGTAAAACTACGAGATGTACTGCATAAATTGTGTCTGTTGTATCTGTTCTGTTCTGTTCTGTTCTGTTCTGTTCTGTTCTGTTCTGTTCTGTTCTGTTCTGTTCTGTTCTGTTCTGTTCTGTTCTGTTCTGTTCTGTTCTGTTCTGTTCTGTTCTGTTCTGTTCTGTTCTGTTCTGTTCTGTTCTGTTATGTTATGTTCTGTTCTCCTGGTTATTATTTCAGTTTGGACTTATCATGATTTCGTGTCCTATACTTTTACACTGAGTAGTGGGGGAAGAAATCACACTCGAAAGGGCAGATTATAACACTTGAAGTGCATAAGCATGATATGTTCAAATACATTCCAGCATGCAGTGAACGTAATATAAAAACCGAATTGTCAGTTATTTTCAGATCATGGTTTTAATCCAAATATACTTTTATAAAATTCTTATTCCTTACAGTTCAGTATCATAGGTTTTGATTTTATTCTTGTACATGCTGTTTTACCAACGATCATTTCACAAGGGCCCCCTCATTACCCGAGAAGCCTAGAGGGACGGGTGGAGTGAAGACATGAAAATAACCAACTGTTCCTTATTGGTCAGCGGACATACCTGTTGAGATGCTCGCTTGTAGCCATGTAAAGCGAGGTCCAATTTGCGGACTGTTAAATTCTGTGTGGAGGCGTAACACGATCTGGACCGCTTTAGAAACTCCTCACAGAAGAACAGGAAGCACGTCAACAGTCACTCATATTTGGTACTGTACGAGCAAGAAGAATAAAGAAAAGGCCTCGTGCGATGTTTATTAACCAGAGATCTTATCACTACCTCAGTGCCAACAGCCTTGTTGAACATGTCCATCAAGAGTTCTCTAAATTTATGTAGACACTTTCCGTAAACTTTATACAGCACTGATGTGCTTCTTTATGGCTGATGGAAATACCGACTCCGTCTTTAAGGAATTTATAGCTCTATATTATGAGTAAAATGTCATTTCAGCTACTAATCATCTCAACATACTGCGAAGTTTTGAACGTTTTCGTTTAAATAAATTCTGTATACCAGTAAATCAGCTCATACGGTCGACTCGTATTTAAATATACCATTAATGACAATCTAGGCGCTACCAAGATGAGGTGGCGAAGACATGTTCAGTTCCCTGGGAAGTACATGGATTCGATTCATCGTCAAATAAAAAGACGCGAGATTTCACATCTCGGGAGGCACATGGCACTGAGGTTCATTCATCCTACACCAAAATGAGCACCAGGTTAATTTCTGCGGGCAATTACAGTGTAACATAGAGCTAACCACTCTATCGCACTAAGTGTCGAGATTGTGGATATTTTTTGAAGCCATTACCTTCTACTCCTACAAGGGCATTTATGGTCTATAAAGATATGATTTTCCTTACTGACAATCAACACTGCTTGGAGTCGATCCCACCACCATGAGCATAAGAACTTAAAACTGCATATTATCTGTGAAGAATACGGAATTACCTTCAACAAATATAGCAACAACCAACTTTTAACCTATTTTTAACAGTAGCAACACTGTAGCTATGAATTTAGCATGTGATCTACCAGAAAACTCCGTCAGGAGGTGTGATAGCACACTGGCACAGTCATTGGCTTTTCACCAAGACCACTGTGGTTCAAATCCCGGATAATGCAAAGTGAAATTTTTGACATTAAAGGTCATGTCCCTGTAATTCGGATCCCACTTACAACTGAAGGGGCCGAGCTGAGTGGCTCAGACGGTTGAGGCGCTGCCCTTCTGACCCCAACTTGGCAGGTTCTATCCTCGCTCAGTCTGGTGGTATTTGAAGGTGCTCAAATACGTCAGCCTGATGTCGGTAGATTTACTGGCAGGTAAGAGATCTCCTGCGGTACTCAATTACGGCACATCGGCAGTTAGTGGGACATAAAAACCAATAAAATTATTATTATTATTATTATTATTATTATTATTATTATTATTATTATTATTATTATTATTACAAGCTTGCATGATTTCGTTACAACGCAGTCCCCAAACAGTCAGGTGAAACCAAGGGAACAGTCACTTTATTCACTTCCACCAATTTGCTTGCATTTTTCTTCGATTAACAGACTCTAGAAGAAAATGTCTGCACGCAGAAATCCAAAGAGCTGTTGCTGATAAAGAGGTAACTGGTCTAAGAGGAAATATGACGAGACAGAGATAATGATATTCTCTCAACACAAATTATGGAACACAAAGAAGAGGGTCCCACACTTCCAAGAATGAAGAACAGGTAGAGCCATGAAAATAAAATACATACCTTGTTAGGTCTTATAAATCCGATACGGACGGGGTCAGAGAGAACAGTAGCCGACCACAGAAGATCGTGAAGTCGACAGCGAGCAGCTCGACAGAAGTGAGTGGAGCAATGACGGACCCAGGAAGAATTTTGCGGTTTGCCACTCGATATATAGGGGTGAGAAAATACCATAATGTACCAATAATAATAATAATAATAATAATAATAATAATAATAATAATAATAATAATAATAATAATAATAATAATTTACTGCTGGGAGTGTCCGAGGACATGTTCGACTCGCCAGGTGCAGGTATTTTTCTTGAATTGACGCCCGTAGGCGAACTGCGCGTTGTGGTGAGGATGAAATAATGATGAAGACAACACATACACCCAGCCCTCGTGCCTGCGAAATTAACCAATGATTGTTAAATTTCCCTGCCTGCCGGGAATCGAACCCGGGACACCTGTGACCAAAGGCCAGCATGCTAATCATTTAGCCATGGAGTCGGACTATAATAATAATAATAATAATAATAATAATAATAATAATAATAACTAGCCGAGACCCGTTAAAACATGACGATCAATCGGATAAATATTTAGTAAAGGATTTCCATACATGAGAAATTCTTTGTAGAATTACTTATTGGCAGTATTACAACTTCGCCGGCCCCGTGGTGTAGGGTTAGCGTGCCTGCCTCTTACCCGAACGTCCCGGGTTCGATTTCCGGCCAGGCCAGGCAGTAAATTTTTGCCTGGACCTGAGGGTTGGTTCGAGGTCCACTCAGCCTACGTGATTAGAATTGAGGATCTGTCTGACGGTGAGATAGCGGCTCCGGTCTAAAAAGCCAAGAATAACGGCCGAGGGGATTCGTCGTGCTGACCACAAGACACCTCGTAATCTGCAGGTCTTCGGCCTGAGCAGCGGTCGCTTGTTAGACCAAGGCCCTTCAAGGGCTGCAGTGCCATGCGGTTTGGGATTAGTATTACAACTTCAAGGACGTCAAAAGCTCGCACACTTGACATTGCAATATATGCCATGGCTGAAAATTTTCTGAGGTAAATTGAAACCTGCACTTTCCAGTGTTTCCCCTTGAGCTTTATTGATCGTGGCACAAAATGATAAGAGAATTGGAAATTGGTGTCACTTGAATGAAAATGGAAGTGTTTTATCTGATGGAGTTATATCATCTCGAGGGATTATAGCTTTCTGCCTATTTTGAACGTACAGTGAACTGGGCTCCTGGTTTGCTATGAGCACAATGTCGGCCAAATCAGAATTGATAATTGGCACATTAGCAGTTTGCTCGTAGTAAAGGTACAATCCTTCGTTTTCCATGACAGTAAATTACGACAAGGAGCGTCGACTCACTTTCCTAACTACCGGAGTGGAAGAAATGCACAGCCTTAGTGTTAAAATTACGACATGAAGGAAAGGACTTTTACGTTCCTCCGACATCACTTGAACCTAGCAAATGTAGGGAGAACTAGAAAGAGACAGTGACACCGATTAAGCGGCAGTTGCCTATTGCTTTTTGCACAGTCCCGCTAGGTGGCTCTTAAAAACCCGCAAATTTTCTCCAAATCCCGCTAGAATTTCAAGCTATTTTTGTATATTTATTGGAAGTGGGGCGTGATTGAATACAGACTGTACGTATTGAATGAGATGACTTCCAATATATCACAGTTTACATTGATTTCCAAATCGTACAACAAAAGTAGAGAAAAGTTATAGGCATGTGAACTATATACTATCTGCTCAATTTTTAGCTACAGATTTACACCCTAGTGCTGAAGCGGTCGACCTCGGCAATCTTCGAGATTCGTACTGGCAATCTTTGAAACACAATGAATCGATTATACATCGCTGTGCGACGTCTGGCGTACACTTTACGTACTAGTACTGTTGTTATTTACACACCTAAGCTAAACTATAGAATTCACTCTAGGAATAAGATTCGCATCGAGAAATGTTATATAATGTGTGTGTGACACAGTTGTTGGCTTAAAATAACAAACGTTTAGAAAATTCATATCGATCGATCATATTATCGATTCAATTCAGATTTCATTTCCATTCAGTTGGCAGTACTAACGGAACCGGAAGAGCTCCCTCCTTACTTCTCAAACCCGTTCACAAATCTATCGCTAAAAACTGCGCAGAGAGTAAACATACCAAGGTGCCGTTCAAGTATAATATATTAACGGCTCTGCCTCGATGCAGGACAGCACAAAGGTATCTTAAAATTTTGAACAGGTGTGCCTATCAATGCAGGCTTATTTATTAGAAAATACACAACAGAAAAATTCAGCAGATATCTCCAACCAGTCCTTAAATTTCGGGTCCGATAAACACTCATTTAGAAAACGCTGTTGGTAACTCGGTTTTGGAATGTTCTCAGAACAGTGCGTACGCTAAGTACTTACACTGAAACTGTTATATGATTTGGATGGCTTGTCGGCTCTCACGGAAACCTGAATTGTTACTAATGTGTGACGTATTGTCGTGTCTGATGGCCAAAGGGGGGAAGAACATGCAAAATCGGCGACCATTCCTTACTTCCACATGCTTCTACATTCTACACAGCGACATACCATAGTAGTGTACGCTGGCAGAAGGGAACTGCTGTCATCACCTGTCGATAGGTCACTGAGACATAGTGGATCCCCGTTCTTATGAAATACAGCAGCAAGGAGATAGGCAGACGAACATACCGGAAAGATTCAAATTTCCTAAAATTTCCTAAAATAAGAAATAAAGCCATGTTGCATCATTATGCAGACATTTTTTCTTTATTGGCATTACAATACACAGTCTCGCTTACTAATATAGGCCTACATATAGGGTTGTTTGTACTATACTAAAAAATAAAATCGTATTTAATAACAGTGGTATTTCCGGCTAAATTCTAGCTATTCATACAGTAATTTAGAGCCCCCAGAAAACCCGCTAGGTGCTGTCGTTGATTTTCACCCGCTAACGTTAAAAATCTCTAGATCTAGCGGGCACCAAGCGTTTCTCTGCAACATACTACAGATTGGAATAGCTGACAGGGAAGGCGATCCACTGCGCATGCATGCTTGCCCCCTTCCAGCTCCCCTCTCGTATGTCGCAGCGCTCAGAGTTTGCACATATAAGGTGGTCTTAAAGTACTTGAAAGCCGGGCTGAGTGGCTCAGACGGTTAAGGCGCTGGCCTTCTAACCCCAACTTGGCAGGTTCGATCCTGGCTCAGTCCGGTGGTATTTGGAGGTGCCCAAATACGACAGCCCCGTGTCGGTAGATTTACTGGCACGTAAAAGAACTCCTGCGGGACTAAATTCCGGCACCTCGGCGTCTCCGAAGACCTTAAAAAGTAGTTAGTGGGACGTAAAGCAAATAACATTAATTAATTATTAAAGTACTGGAAAGTGCTTTAGCCAATGAAACTGCTGCATTTTTCTGTAATATTTTAAGAATGAAAATCCACAGCCTGTTTCCAGTCATTCGAGCGGGTCAGGAATGGAATAAATGAAGCCCCATCTAGCGGCGAGGATAGGAAAAATGTGGCGTCAGCCGAAGTCTGTCGCACTCCTCTGGGGCAATGATGAATGAATGATTAATGAAATGAAATGATATTGGAGAGTGTTGCTGGAATGAAAGATGACAGGGAAAACCGGAGTACCCGGAGAAAAACCTGCCCTGCCTCCGCATTGTCCAGCACAAATCTCATAAGGAGTGACCGGAATTTGAACCAAGGTATCCAGGGGTGAGAGGCCGGCGAGCTCCCACCTGATCCACGAAGGCTTATACGGCACGAATATTTTATGCTCTTAAAGACACTCTGCAAATCTACAGGCCAAGAGCTTTCGTCACAATGCTTTACAATGTTAATCGCTTCAGCCGTTCTCTCGAACTCGCGGTTAAAAAAAATAGCCCAGTGTTTTAAATACATATATAATAATAACTAGGTGATGTACCCGTGCTTCGCTACGGGATTCTCAGAAAGACTGTCTTTGTGGTTTTCCTAACTACAGTTAACTTAGGCCATTACAAAAAAGTCAGTAGGAATGTAGGGTTTAAAAGCAATGTTATCATATAAAATACTCGATCAAATGAAAAACCGCACATTTTCTCACTTTTAACGAACAGTACTACGATGCCGATCTAACAGTCCAAAGTTCCAGTGCTGGAATGACCAGGCTGCAGACAGCCATGAACACTCGTCTGCCATTGTTCCGTTAGACATACACACTGCGCATTCCAATCAGTGCCTCAGGGTAGGGATTGACTGCTATGATGAACCAGTTTGTTACGTACCAGTTGTCTTGAACGTAAATCACTCACTTGATTAAATAACAATATTTATTACATTTACGACACTTATATAACACATTATAATACATAACACTGAGTATTGATGGGCAGATGGCCCCGATAACAATCAGTCACATGTTCTCATCTCCTCTCGCACGAGGCACCCAAGCATAACAGTCTCTCATCCCCTTCCATCCACACCACTTCCGGCTGGGTGCTGAAGGGTGCTGCTATCTGTCCTAAAGTGGTAGCGAGTAACTAGGTGGTCTAGCCATAGCTAGGCCGGAACATGCTCCCCACCGTTGAATCACCGTGATTCAACCGAATTAAATTGCCTGATATGCCCTCATGAGAGCTCAGTTCAAATATCACACAGGCACTGACATACAGAGTTCATGTACAGTAACCAAAATGAGTTGATCATTCAACAAAATATACATATAAACATAGGCAAAACAGAAACACAAGCAACAAAATATTTACACACTGTTAACAGAAGGTACTAAGTAGGTTGACTGTGTCCTCATCCATTATTATGCAGTATGAATTAAGCACACTACAAGTTCTCAGTTCAAATCACACACACAACACCATAATTACACTCTGAAATGAACAAGAAAAAATATTCACATGAAACACATTATGTTTTAGCCACAAATGAGAAAATGATCAGTAACTGGATGCCATAATAGGCCTAAAGATTTCACGCTAGTGCCTTCATCAAGACTTAAAGGCAGCTGGGTTTCCCTGTCCTCTTCTGAAACTGCTTCTAGTAATGCTGGGTGGTTTGAACACCATTTTCTGAGGTGAAATCCTCCACTCTCTAGTAAATTAATAATTTCAGACTGCAACTGAAGAGCATCCTGGATATCGTCACAGCCGCTTAATAAATCATCAACATAAAAATCTCTGCGAACAACTTGTGCTGCTCTGGGGAACCTCGATTCTTCATCTTCAGCAAGTTGCTGCAGGCATCTGGTAGCTAGGAAGGGTGCTGATGCTGTATCATATGTTACAGTTGTCAGTTCATAGTGAGAGGGTGGGTCCCTAGGTGATTCCCTCCAGATAATCCGCTGAAGTTTCCTATCATCTGCATGAACCATGACTTGCCGATACATTTTAGCAATATCTGCGGTGAAGGCAAAGGTATGCATTCTGAATCTTAGAATGATAGAGTAAAGATCCTGTTGTATTGTCGTTCCAACCATTAATATGTCATTCAATGAAATGTTGTTAGAAGTTTTAGAAGATGCATCAAATACTACCCTAGTTTTGGTAGTCGAGCTACTAAGCTTAAAAACTGGATGATGGGGTAGATAATAGCTTCCATCTTCATTCCCTGACTGAGTAGATGTATCCACCTTAACCATATGCCCCATCGCCTCATACTCGTGAAGAAAGTTAGAGTACTCGTGCTTAAGTGAGGGCTGCCTGCTGAAACGCCGTTCTAATTGAGTTAGTCTTGACATGGCATGATTGAAGGAGTTTCCCAGAACCTCAGGTTTCTGCTTGAGGGGTAAGCGAACTATGAATCTACCTGTAGCATCCCTAGTAGTATTCTCTGTAAAATGTTTTTCTGTGGCTCTCTCTTCTCTTGTCATGACTCGTGACGTAAGCTCTTCTTTTTCCCAGAACCGTTGTAGTTGGGTGTCTAACCTGTCCTCTGACTTCAAGAAACATGTAGTTAGAGTAGGATTTTTCTCTTCCCTACGATGGTAGTGTCCAGCAATAATCCATCCTAGTTCAGTGTCTTGAAGGATAGGATAATCTGGTGATCGAGTTCTGCGCCGAGGTTTCAGTAATGAAAAGAAATGTTCTGCGCCTATTAACAATTCAATGTCACCTGGCTGGAAGAACTTGGGGTCAGCGAGCTTCAAATCAGTGGGCAAGTTCCAATGCTCATGCTGAATGTAACTACTGGGCATGTTACCTGTGATACGTGGAAAGACAGAGCAAGTCATACTCACAGTGAAGTTACTTACAGTGGATTGCACTTCTAACTGAACACTGTACCTTGATTGAGAAATGGAATCATTTATGCCGCTGATTGGTATGGGATTCTTCATTTTCTTAAGGCCTAATCGCTGTGCTAGACTTTCAGTGCAAAGATTAACCTGGCTGCCACTGTCAAGAAGTGCCCGGCAGACCTGCATTTGCCCCCTACAATCTAGTACCTTGACCATGGAAGTGGACAGCAGAACCCCTACAGGATCTTTTGTATTGCAGTATGTGTGAGAGGAGTTGGATGCAGTTTGATGGGCTGTACCTCCCTCTCTACCTGATGGATTATGTAATGAGGTGTGATGCTTCCTACTACATAATTTACAGCCACGTGATTTGCACTGTTTGGCAGAATGCTGTGTACGCAAACAGTTAAAACATAAGTCCATTTCCTTAACCCTTCTTTGTCTAACTTCCACACTGAGAGCTGCAAACTCTTCACATTTAAATATCGGGTGATTACCATGACAGCAGGGACACTTTATGAGACTGGTAGTGGTGTAAGTGTAACGTGGTTGAGTATCCCCTTGAGGTTTAGGCTTATTTCTGTCAGCTTGTTGTCTGTGCGATGGTGCAGTGTGCTGTGAGCTAGGGAAGTTCTCCAGAGCTTGCCGTTTATGCTCAACAAATGACAGCAAGTCATCAAGTGATGGAACCCGAGTGTCTGCTTGTGATAATTCCCAGTCTCGTCTAGTACAAGCATCAAATCCTTGAGCATACAGTTGAATCAAAATAACTTCATGCAATGGAATGTTAAGTTCTAGGGCCTTGAGTGCATTCAAATGACTATTAAAAGTGTTAGAGTACCTTAACAGTTCTGTGGCTGTTTCACTGGAGACTGATTTTAAAGTTAAGAGTGCCTTAACATGAGTAGCTGCTATTAGTTTCTTGTTCTCAAATCTGTCCTTCAACATTTTCCACGCTACCTCATAATTTGCCTCTGTGATGGGTAAATTTTGAATTAATTGGCTGGCTGGGCCCTTGAGAACAGATGCTAAGTAGTGAAATTTCTGGACACTTGGCAGATTATTGTTGTTATGAATCATAACTGGAAAACTGTCTGCAAATGAGAGCCAGTTTTCGTATTTTCCATCGAAATGTGGAATGTTAATAGCCGGTAACTTTAAACTCGCGACACTGCTGACCTGAGTTCTTCCTGAATCTACCGTGTCGCGTGATGACTCTTCAAGGCTCGCTATTATTTTACTCATTTCGCCCTTTACCTTGTAGTATTTGGCTTCGAATTCGGCACGCACCTGATCATGAGCTTGCTCGTTTTCAACGTCTCCTAATTCTAATTCTGACTGCACGTCATCAAACTTCGACATTAATGCACTCATGTCTTCGTATCGCAGTTTAATTTCATGCGAATTCGAATGCTGTTGAGCGATGAAATTTTCAACGAATGTTTCCGAGCGGGTAAGTTGCGCTTTAAATCGCGACCTCTGCTTAAGAAGCTTTTGCCTTGTTGAAGATTCCATGATGGAGGGGGTAAGACAATAACAAGGAGAAAAGGAGAGCCTTAAATGAATAGTACTGACCTGCCTTCAGTTTAGTTTACCTCTGGTGCTGGAACATCGAACCTGGGACTGCCAGATGATGTCATTAGTGAACTTCCAAGTATTTCCACGTGACTGTTGAAACTAGTCGTCCATTCTACACGCCACGCTGCTTTCATGAGGTCCTCGTGGTGTAGATAATCCGGCCCGGTAATTGGACCATGTTTTGAACGTAAATCACTCACTTGATTAAATAACAATATTTATTACATTTACGACACTTATATAACACATTATAATACATAACACTGAGTATTGATGGGCAGATGGCCCCGATAACAATCAGTCACATGTTCTCATCTCCTCTCGCACGAGGCACCCAAGCATAACAGTCTCTCATCCCCTTCCATCCACACCACTTCCGGCTGGGTGCTGAAGGGTGCTGCTATCTGTCCTAAAGTGGTAGCGAGTAACTAGGTGGTCTAGCCATAGCTAGGCCGGAACACCAGTAGTATCAGAAAATTTATGAACCAGAGAATTGGCATGCTTAAGAAGAAAGTTATCTAACTTCCCAGCTACTTCCCGCCAATATTCAGGCAGGCTGTTATACTCGGTACGACCGGGCGAGTTAGCCGTGTGGTTAGGGGCGCGCAGCTGTGAGTTTGCATCCGAGAGGTAGTGGGTTCGAAAACCACTGTCGACAGTCCTGAAAATAGTTTTTCGTGGTCTTCCATTTTCACACCAGGAATTAACACCGTAATTGACACCAGGGCCGCTTCCTTTCCACTCCTAGCCTCTTCCTATCCCATCGTCGCCCTAATACCTATCTGTGTCGGTGCGACGTAAAGCAAATTAAAAATATACTCGGTATACAGCGGTAATCCCGTCTGTCGGACATGACTGGTAACAAAAGACACAAAGCACATCACAACAAACAATGGTCAATGTAATGTTATTGTTGTTCAGTGTTGTGAGCTTTCTGTATTGTAGGCCTTCACATTAGTTTTCTTTCGACTCTGTGATATTAGGGCATCTTACGAAATTACTTATAGTGCAGACTGTAGTTCTTTATTCCCCGACTTCACATAACGATTTTCGTTAAATTCTGTTTACCCATTTTCTCGTGACTTGGCGCTGATATGGACTTAGCAACAAAAATCCACATTCATGAATATCTCTGTTATCATAGCCGTTACGGAAAAAATGTATAAGACATAAATGATCGAAATTTAATACTATATAACTTTAGTAATGTAGTATTTGTCGATAGGACACTAATAACACAAATATTTGATAATTACATTTTAGGCCTTCCCCTAAACTACCATTGCACTGAGCTGAATAAAAATATTTATGGCCTAGATTATAGCGACTTATTTCCCGATTTTGCATACCGATTTTCACTAAGATAGGGCCACTAATAACATAAAAATTCCAGAATTTAAGTTTGGGCCTTCCCCTAAATTACCATTTCTTTCAGCATGATTAAGAGTATTTATGACCTAGATTGTAGCGACTTATTTTCCGACTTTGCATACTGATTTTCATTAAGATAGGACCATTAATAACATAAATATTTGAGAATAACGTTTTAGGTCTTTCCCTAATCTACCATTTTCATTAGCGTGAATAAAATTATTTATGGCTTAGATTGTAGCGACTTATTTCCCGACTTTGCATACCGATTTTCATTACATTCTCTTTAGCCGTTTTCTAGTGATGCGTGTACATACATACATACATACATACATACATACATACAGACAGACAGACAGACAGACAGACAGACAGACAGACAGACAGACAGACAGACAGACAGACAGACAGACAGACAGACAGACAGACAGACAGACAGACAGACAGAAATTACGGAAAAGTAAAAGGTGCATTTCTTTGTTACTGTGGACATGACCGATACAGAAATACCATTCTTTTCAAATTCTGAGCAATTTACAGACAAAACTCCTATTATATATATAGATAATAATAATGGCATCTGGTCTCCGGAGGGTCCTTGGTGCAGGTCATTCGAGTTGACGCCCTAAAGGCGACCTACTTGTCCGTGAGGATGGAGCCCTACCTAAGATGATTCTAATGTTGAAGACAACACAACTACCCAGCCCCCAAGTCAGAGAAATTAACCAATGAGTGTTCACATTCCTGACCGGGCCGGCAATCGAACCTGGGACCACTCGGACCAAAGGTCAACATGCTAACCAATTAGTCATAGAGCCGGAAACAACAACAACGGGCTTAGCGCCTGGACCCCCTACGCCCACACACCTCTCTCCAAGGCCCACCTCAAGCGCTAGCATCCATTCCGCCCCATCACCTGGCATGCAAGCTCGATTTGCGGTGCGGATTCATTCATATCCCTATTATTCCCGATACTCGCCATCCCTACGGCATTCTCTACCGAGGGCGGCGGTATCGGTGGACCCGCCTGCCTATGGGCATAGTCTGGCCCCATCCGTCATGCAACACTGGGCCATAGTAGTGCAGTAGCTTCTGACCCAAGAGTTCGGCGTCCAGATGATTCCATATCTCATTCATAGCTCATTCACAGACCAGACCTCTCAACTGACCTGATGCACCAGATTGATGTCCTCCTCACGCACATTCCAGGTATAACGACTAACTACGCCAAGTCGGTCCATTCGTTCCGCCATCCATCAGTTTGTACAAACAACGGTATTGACATATCAACACCAGAAATGCACAAATATTGTACATAGGACTACATCAGTCCTTAATATTACCCGCATTGTACATGTAGATTAAAAAAAAAAAATTGTTTCACTTTCGTTTCCGTTTCCGCGTTGAGGAAATTCCCCATTATACAAAAGTAAGAACATAATAACGCAGTAAGCTTCACCGAGATCGAGAAAATATTCCGTAGTGGACAAGTTTTAGCTTTGAACACGTTTTACTGTATTTTAGTCTCGGCCTGCAGAAAAGGTTATCTCTCTCAGGGAAACCGTTATTCATTCTCGTGTAAGACTGACCTCACGCGCAATGGCAGAGCATATTTTATATTTTTTAAATATGATCATCCGCTTTTCATGAAATAAGTGTAGTTTTACTCAGGTGCCGGGCTGAGTGGCTCAGACGGTTGAGTGGCTGGCCTTCTGACCCCAACTTGGCAGGTTCGATCCTGGCTCAGTCCGGTGGTATTTGAAGGTGCTCAAATACGTCAGCCTCTGTCAGTAGATTTACTGGCACGTAAAAGAACTCCCGCGGGACAAAATTCCGGCACCTCGACGTCTCCGAAAACCGTAAAAGTAGTTAGTGAGACGTAAAGCAAATAACATTATTATTATTAGTTTTACTCAGAAATGAGATGAGTGTGTACCAATAAAATAATAATCAGTTTATGCTACAAGACCTTCTTAACCCCATGGTGTTATCTGTCCAAAGTTTGACTCAATTAAATTCGTACTCGTGCGAGTAAGGCATCATCCCATATTAGGGGACACCTCACACATGCCGTAAACACACGGAAATGACTAACGGTTTCCCAGAAAGTAATAACAATTATTATTATTATTATTATTATTATTATTATTATTATTATATCACCTTGAAGCAGCCGAACCACGTTACAAACTACGATATCTCTATGTTTATGCCACAGTGTATTAACTAAATGCATATGAAGAATGTAATCAAGGAGATTGTTACATTTCCTTTTTCTCGCTATAGGCTACATAAATTAGTTACATTATAATCACTGAACAACGTAACAAAAACGCTGCATCAGATCACGTTGATTAACCTCACTGATTCATTAAGACTCAATTTAAAACCACTGCATACTTACAAGAAACCCGCTACATGTTCTTAGCCTTATCTTCCTTATTACACAGACCGCTCCATCAAAAGCATATTCGTAAGAAATAGTACTGAGAACTGTAATTCAAAGCATATTACTGCCACTACTACTGATAATAATAATAAATAAAAGTAGGGCCATTTCTATATAGGCCATGAAGTTCCTTGAAGGAGTGGAAGGTAAAGGTTTCCACTATCGCTAACCTCGGCACCATACGGGATAGAGAGGTAATCCCTATACCCCACAATTTTCGGTCCCCAGGAATCAACCCGTTACCCCTTTTTTGATGTAGGATGAGTGAAACTCAGGATCGTCTGAATCCCTTCTTCTTCCACTGCTTTTTCCAATACCCCGATGAATTCGTGCGTGAGAAATGTGTTCCACATGTCAATTCGGCCCTGATTTACGGCTGGATGCCCTTCCTGACGCCAACGTTATGTCGAGGTATGTATTCACTATTCCGTAGTTTTCTGGTGGTTGATAGTGTGGTGTGTTGTTTTCATATGCAGAGGGCGCTATTGAAACAAATACAACTATCCAGTCTCCGAGTCAGAGTAATTAAGGAGACGCAGTTAAAAACCCCGACCAGGGAGGGAATAGAACCCAGGACTCTCTGAAACGAAGCCCTCGATACTGACTATCCATCCAAGGAAATGGACGGTCATGTACCTTCCGAGAAGTGGAAATCTCGTACCTATTTTTTCGTCTTCGTTAAAGGGAAACTGAACCCACACCCATCCAGGTGAAATAAACACACCTTTACAGCCTCGACAAGACATTCCCTAATAATAATAATAATAATAATAATAATAATAATAATAATAATAATAATAATAATAATAATGGTACAAACCAAACCGCGAACTCTGCGAACCGAAGAAACCCTCATGGATTCCACCAGAAGAAAACGGCTGGCTCTCTGCGGACACCTGTATAGAATGGATGCCCACAGACTG
Source organism: Anabrus simplex (assembly GCF_040414725.1). Classification (NCBI taxonomy): domain Eukaryota; kingdom Metazoa; phylum Arthropoda; class Insecta; order Orthoptera; family Tettigoniidae; genus Anabrus; species Anabrus simplex. The sequence continues at coordinate 1,578,992,680 of NC_090265.1, forward strand.
TCCTATAAAATCTTCAAAGTATCCAGCAAGGGTAAAGCCACTGGATCGCTGTGGATCCAGCAGGTAGACAAGGATCTGGCATCATAGCTAACGGAAGCAACTACCGTACAATTATTAAAACGAGACACTTCCTAACATCCCTTACAGAAGCTAACCACAATGAGACCAGGAAATAGTCCGAGGAGCGCAAAATAGAATTCAGCAAGAAAATGAAGGAATACTGGGCCAACAGAAAGGGTCAAGGTACCGAGAAGAAAGCAGCAGCCAACCCTACCATTAAGAACACCAAAAGCGGCAACAATCACAAACAACAACACAGCTAATGCACATCAAATACAGTAGAGACAATACGCGACACTCAGGGCCATTTTCTCCAAATCGAGTTAAACCTGGGATAAATTAAACCCGTTTAACTTTAGAACCTTGTGTAAACTTGAGTCCATTTTCTCCACCAATTTCTGACACTCGTTTAGTTTAAACGACAGCTCTCCCGTTTAAATTAATGATGTCAAGTTTGCGCTAGCGTTGGCTGCACTGAAGGAATAGTCAAAGGCATGGTCGATTGGAATTTGCCAATCAAAGCGAAGTGATTCAATGACCGACATTTTTGTATTAATATCAGCTGTTTGTGGCGAATTAATGCTGTCGTACGTAGTGAATAAAGAACAAATTCGGCGGGATATTAGCTTTACTGATAAATAACTTGTTTACATTTATGCAAAGTGTTGTGTCGTATTTTAGCCATTGCTGTCTACAATTTCTTGGAATGCACTTTTATTTCTTATTTTTCTCTGTCATGCTTTAGGCCTACCGTGGGCCTAATACGTGTCTTTTGATGTCTGTATTGTCTTACGGAACACACGGGAACGTTGAGATATTAAAATCCTAGTCTTTCTGCAATACGGTATTCCTTTCCTCAGAAAATCAGCATTTATGTGAATTTCAAGTAAACAAATTCCAAGCATGCTCGGGATCTATCTCCTATTAAAATCCATCGCTCTCGGCCGGGATCAATCTCACAAACCTCGGATCCAGCAGACAGACCACTGAGGATGTATTATTTGGAGATGTATTACTTGATTCTGTATTCGTTTATAACATAACCAAGTTCGCGGTATGTCGTGCTGTTTGCATAATACTCTTCTCCCTATAGCAATAATATTTCTGTTGCTGGTTTGCTGGCAATAGTTACGATGAAACATTTTATTACTTTTCTGATCCTATAAATATATGATCTAGTGATTAGAAATTCTATACCACCACCTCTCCTACCGTGCCGGCCAACATTCTGATGGTAACAATATTCTTGACGAACTGGATTCGAACTGTCTAATCACAGTTTCGGACGATACCGACCAAGCGTTTTAACGACCACAACCACCATACACCGCACGGGAAGCGGGCGTATTACAGCTCTTATGTACGAATACTTTTATGCCTCACATTACAGTATTTATACCATCAACGGTATTTTAAATAATATTATCAAAATACTGCAATTTAAGGCCTGTGGTCCCCGTTGTTAATGAGAAAATTGCCTGCTGCGTAATATCTTAAAAAACCAGAATCATTGCTTCTAGCGGAACAGCATTATTTCGTGCAGTTGACGTTTTAAATCCTCTGTGGTGTAGTGGTTAGCGTGATTAGCTGCCACCCCCGGAGGCCCGGGTTCGATTCCCGGCTCTGCCACGAAATTTGAAAAGTGGTACGAGGGCTGGAACGGGGTCCACTCAGCCTCGGGAGGTCACCTGAGTAGAGGTGGGTTCGATTCCCACCTCAGCCATCCTGGAAGTGGTTTTCCGTGGTTTCCCACTTCTCCTCCAGGCGAATGCCGGGATGGTACCTAACTTAAGGCCACGGCCGCTTCCTTCCCTCTTCCTTGCCTATCCATTCCAATCTTCCCATCCCTCCACAAGGCCCCTGTTCAGCATAGCAGGTGAGGCTGCCTGGGCGAGGTACTGGTCATACTCCCCAGTTGTATCCCCCGCCCAAGAGTCTGAAGCTACAGGACACTGCCCTTGAGGCGGTAGAGGTGGGATCCCTCGCTAAGTCCGAGGGAAAACCGAACCTGGAGGGTAAACAGATGATGATGATGATGACGTTTTAAATAAATCCTCTGATACTAGACAATCCTTGCTGTTCGCTTATGAATTATAAATCCATCAAAATACTCCGTTACATCCGATTTTCCAAGATTGTAGACATTTGTTGGAATGCGGCTTCTTAACCTCACTTGAATATCAAAATTATTTCCTATTTAACCAAAGACTTCAATAATTTCTTCCTTTTTTCTAATGCTAATACTACGTTCTAATTTTAGTACGTTTTCTATTAAAGTGCTGCAGTACTGGTAGTCAAAACTAACCCTTCTACTAGGAAAATAACAGATACGTTAATAAAATGTCAAGAAGGTTGTATATAAACAGCAGTTTAAACCTACAGTATAGAAGGTTTAACTTTGAACCAAGTTTAAACTTGATTCAAAGTTTAAACCAACATGGGGAAAATGTATTTTAGTTCAAACTCAGACTTAAACCTGATTAAAATAAACCTAGTTTAAACTCATTTGGGGAAAACGGCCCTCAGCGAGATATCGAGGTAGAGATCTCTCTAGAGAATTGACCTGAGAACTACTGATTCTCTCATAAGAGCACGCATATTTGTGTGTGAAGTTTTTGGTGTTATTTATGCGTTTTCAGTGAGTTGACATAATTAAGTAGTAGCGTGTGACATTCCTTGATATCTCTTCTCAACATGAGGGGAAAGGTATGTGCTGTGTTTGGCTGCAGTAACTATGAAGTAGAGAAGAATGCGCGGTCTTTCTTCAGTTTCCCTCGTGACAAGAAAATGTAAGTAATATTGTGTTTGCATATATATTCTTCCAGTGACAAAGAGATTTTTATAGTACTTCATATTCTTCTGACCTGCTCGACCCATATTTTAATTGGCTCAAAATATAATACACATATTTTATTGTATAGTGCAGCAGTTAACCTTCAATACCGATGTGTTGTTGCAGGTGTGATCTGTGGACTTGATTTAATTCAGGAAAATACATATGCGTATGAGTGTCCCTGGTTGTGTTCCAAGTTACCCCATTTGGAATGCCGTAATGCGTTGTCAAGCACTGAAGAAAATATGGGTGATTTAAGAAATGTACATATTTTGTTGGAAGAATATGATGCAAATTTGCTTTACCCTAATGTAATGGCATTATGGCAAGTATTTCTTATAGGGAAAGTTTGAATGTTTTTGAGACTAAATTTATAGATTTTCTTTCTGTTAGTAGGCTTCAAGTTGAAAGGAAAATTGTCCAGCTCTTAAATGTAAATTCATTGTCTCATGTGTGTAAGGAATGTTGCCAAGTGTTTTAATATGATCATACAATACTTTTTAAATGGGAAAAAAGAAAAATCTAGTTGAACGTTCAGGCAGGAATTTTAAAGCTAAAAAAGTAATGCATAAATGAAAGATCAAGCCATTTCACAGCAGTCCATTTCACATCTTGATTATATATCTAATTTCAGTCTTTAAACAATAACCTGTAAAATAATTCTCCATTCATTTATCCAGAATTGCTTTAGCACCTTTGAAGTTAATATCTTAGTAACACTTTCTTTCTAGACGTAACTTATTTATCCATTTTCGTATATACATTTCCATTGACATTTGAATTTAGCGCGAATTTTCAGGTGAAGCCACTAGGAGCGCCACTTGCGACTTGTTTCCCATTTTAACGAGGCTAAATCCGGAAGTGTCGCGTATTGTCTCTACTGTATTTGTGCACATGTACCGTAATCCTCAGGCGGTCCAAACGAACTATAATAATAATAATAATAATAATAATAATAATAATAATAATAATAATAATAATAATAATAATAATTGTTACCGTGTTTTTGCGGTAGTTAGAGGTGAAAGAAGGTGCGGGTGTGAACGGGTCTCAAGCTACGAAATTAGAGTTCATGTAAAATTAACAAGGTTATATTTTCTAATTCAAAATAAAGAAATAACAAGCATGGCAGGTACAGAGTAGCAAGGCAACAAAATGTAGTTACAATATTTACCGGATTTGGGCTTCGCGCCCCGACTTCACAATTCTTGGGCAATCAGCCCAACCTTACTTCAAAATAAGCTTTAACAGAGGGGCAGAAAACCCCATTCATGCTCAGGAGCACTTGCTCCAAATTACACAGAAAAGCCTCCTCGAGGCATACAACACTCAATTTTCAAGAAAGAGCCACTCGCTCTCAACATTAAGCCTATTAAAGGCCATACCAAACTCCACCTTCAAGTTGTCCTCTAAGGACATAGATACAGGGGTAAAATACCCAACCTACTGAGGTCTATTAAGTAAGAAAAAAGGTTAATTACATGACCTCAAAAATAACCACTTGAGAGGAGGCGACCTGCACTCCTAACGCATTTGTTTTAAAAACTAATCTGGCTCTAGGCCACTAATGCAAGGGCTAATCCCATACTACTGAGGTGGCTTTAGAAAAGAACAATTTACTTTACAATTAAGGAAGAATCGGTTGTGAGAAATAAGTTCACCTCAAAACAAAATGAGTGGGAGCTCGAGAGGGTTAAGCACTCTCTATCCCAATATGTAGCTTTAAAAGATAATAGACGCTAAGAGTAGTTACATTTTAGGAAAAGGTTACATGATAGAAACGCTTCGGACCCGCCCCGAGAGTTAAACTGCTGAGCTAGCAAGAAAAGAAGTTATTAAAAGGCCATTACCTTGGTGTAGAACTGCTCCCCGAAGAAAGAGGCACTTCCCGCCCCCTGCTATGTACTTTACACACTGAACGATGGTACTGAAGTGGCACCGAGACACGAAAATCAGCAGTTTAAATACTCTCGCGGAAAGTTCGAGGCGTTTTTGAAATAAGCACACCCTCCCCCAAGGATTTTATTGGTTAGGGATAAGCAGCATATTCAAGTTGGGGGAAGATACATCAGATTGGTCAGAAATTAATTAAAGAAATTCGGGATTGGCTAAATACAAAACAAGGGGAAAGAGAGGGGTATACAGCCAACTTAAACAATAACAGAAAAAAAATTTAACAAGAAACAAACTTTTGAAATAAAAATTTCTCCAAAAAACAGTTCTTTCACATCGCACTAGGGTGCACCATTGTAGTTTTTCAGTAGTGTCCTCTAGAAGAGACAGTTCACACTTCTTACTACCGGTAAAACAAAAATACATCAAAAGTGGCACAGTTCAAAAACTCCAAACTTTCCAAGTAGTGACATCTTCTGAGAAACTTGAAAATTAATACCGTCGATAAAGTTCAGACTTCCTCCCGCAGAGGAGTTTCAACTGGCGCACATTTTAAATTAGCGGCGTGGAGGTGTACCGCCCGGTACAGACCTCCCCCCCCAAAAGTTCCTCCAGGGGTGACACATGCAATTTGTTTGGAAACAAGGTCCAAGTTTTGATATTGATATGGAGATTAATTGCAGAAGTATTTATAAGATTTTCTTAATTTGGTTTGATTCAGTTTCAAAATTTTTGTTGTAACTGGTGAAGTAAAGTCTTTATATTTGTAGGAGTTAAATTCAGAAGGAAACTTTTAATACTTGAAAGTGAAGAAAAATTTTCAAAGTCGACCAAATATTGCTGTTGAATTCCCAAGAAAAGGTAGTAAAGTGTAACTGGAATGTCCATATAGCTGGATATGTACTTCAAACGTTGATGATTTTAACGGCCAGACCAGCCGCCACTGCTTGCGTTCAGAGGAGGCCGCCCGGGCCCCTCAAGTACCCTGAGATACCGCTCGCCCGCACTATGAGGGGAGCAGAGGTGTAGAAGCACGCCGCGCCCGCGGTGAACATATACAGGCTGCGGGCCAGTAGCAGGTCGTGCGCCGCACATCAGCCTTGGCCGGGAGGAGAGCTCCGGCTCGCCGTGCACATGTCGTCCTCGCTGGGGTCGAGGGGGCCCTTCCTCTATCCCAGTCGCTGCACGGCGCCGCGCGGCTGCGGGGGCACTGAAACATTAAAGCTAGGCGGCAGAATTTGTTGGACCATCTTCTTTTTTTTTCTGAGGGCACAGGCTTGTGGAGAGGTTGAGGGGCCTGCGGCGTGCAGATATCCATGGCATTAAATAAGCCACTGTGTATAGTGGAGCAGGGGACGGGAGCGTGGTAATGGCCGTGGCAAGGTCAGGATGGCAGTTTAACTAATCGGGGGAGGTTTACACAAAATAATTACACATAAAGGGAAACAGATTGCAAGGGCAGAAGGCCTAAAAGTGAAAATTCTCAGAGAAAGAGAGAAAAAAATATAACCTTCCGATTTCTTTCAAAATAATATGAAGCAAATTAACACAGAAATTAAACCGGTTTCACCTGTGACAGGTGAACCGTAAATATCCTCTCGGTGCCTGGATTACTTAATAACAACATAACCGGCGTAAGGAAATCGAGAATGATACACGGCCCATGAAATCTGGGGGCAAGCTTGCCCGCGGGAACAAAATTCTTGACCATCACTTGGTCGCCTACCTTCAAATTGGTGGGTCTCCGTCCACGATCATATCTTTCCCTAACCTTTTCATGAGACACTTTAAGATTGGCTTTAGCCTTCTTCCAAAGATCTTTAATATTATCTGGATCTATTGTCTCAGGTAGAATGTCACTCAGAGACCAGAGGTTAGAGAGCGGCGTGTTGGGAACAAACTTGAACATCAAAGAGGCTGGAGTAAATTTATGTGATTCATGAACCGCCGAATTCAAAGCAAAAGCTAACCAATGCAGGGACGTGTCCCACCTGGAATGATCTTCATGATGATAGGCAATAAGCGCGGACCTGAGATTACGGTTAACCCGTTCAGCCAGAGATGGTTGAGGGTAATAAGCAGAAGTAGTCACATGAGAGATGGACAGGTCAAAGCAGAATTTACGAAAAAGATTTGATGTAAACGCCTTAGCATTATCAGACACAATATATTGGCACGGACCAAAAGAGGCAAAAATAGAATTTAAGCAAGTAATGGTGGACTGAGCGGTAGCCAGCTTAGCCGGAAATAACCAGGAAAATCTTGTAAAACCATCTACGCATACAAAGATGAACTTGTTGGCATTTCCCTTTGACTGGGGGAAGGGTCCTACATAATCAACATACAGGCGTTCCATGGGGCGCGACGCTTGATGAGAAGACAAAAGGCCTACCTTGGTGGACATGGTTGGTTTACTAAGCAAACAGGATTTACAAGCTTTTACTAGTTCACGGATGTCACCGTCCATACCCTTCCAGATGAACATTTCACGAACCTTCTCACGAGTTTTAAAGATTCCAAGATGCCCTCCTAGTGGGGTTTCATGATAATACTTGAAGATCATATTTACAAGAACAGCTGGAACGACAACCTTCATCATCTTATCATGCCTCGAAGGGCAACATAGAACACCATTCCTCAGAACATAAGGGACAACATGTTCCCCAGAAGAAAGGGTTTCCATTATCGGAGCCAGCGTCGGATCTTCACGTTGGTATTTCTCGATATCCCTAAAGAGCATGGGAGCATCTGTTAAGATGGCATTAACACCAGATAGTATGGACTCGGGAGGTGATGAACTGTCGACCGGTTCGTGGGTCTCGACGTCGTTGGAAAACATACCGCTGAGTCCATCAGCAACAACATTTTCGGTACCTCCGATATGCCTGACATCGAATTGGAAGGCAGAAATACGGATGGCCCAACGGGCTATACGACCAGTACGACGCGGCCTACCTAAGACCCAGCTTAAGGCTTGATTATCTGTCTCCAGGTCGAATTTGACATGTTCCAGATAGAGACGGAACTTTTCTAAGGCGAATAAGACTGCCAAACCTTCGAGCTCATAGATGGAATACTTGGCTTCTTGAGCCGACAAGGTCCTAGATGCATAGGCGATGGGTCGCCTCCCTAGTTCAGTCTCTTGTAGACGGACTGCAGCTACTGCTGACGACGACGCGACGGTTTGGACGATGAATTTCTTCGAGAAATCAGGCATAGCAAGTACAGGGGCATTACAGAGAGCTAATTTAAGATCATCAAAAGCGGCTTGTTGAGAAGGTCCCCACTCGAATTTGATGCCTTTCCTACGAAGAAGGTTCAAGGGCGCCGCTCTATTAGCGAAGTTAGGAATGAACTTCCTGAAGAAATTCACCATACCAATGAACCTGGCGATACCTTTGATGTCCTTGGGAGGTTTAAAATCACGGATGGCCTGTGTTCTAGAATGATCGACTGCAACACCATCAGGTGACACAATATGCCCTAGGAATGACATAGAGGGCTTAGCAAAGGCAACCTTGGACAACTTGACAGTTAACCCAGCCTTACGAAGGCGATTGAGAACTTCTCGCAGATGATCTAGATGTTCTTCAAAGGTCTCCGAAAATACGACGACATCATCCAAGTAGTGATACAAGTACTCAAATTTGATGTCGGAGAAGACCTTATCTAGCAGCCTCGTGAGTACAGCTGCTCCCGTGGGGAGCCCGAAAGGCACGCGGTTGTATTCGTATAAATTCCAGTCCGTGGCAAACGCTGTAAGATGTTTAGACTCTTCCGCAAGGGGAATTTGATTGTAGGCTTGATTCAAATCCAAGATGGTGAAGAACTTGGCCTTACGGAACCATGAAAAACAAGAATGAAGGTCGGGAAGGGGCACAGATTGTAACACCACCTTCCGATTGAGAGCCCTATAATCAATGACAGGCCTGAAGCCCCCTTGGGGTTTCGGGACTAGAAAAATAGGTGACGAATACGCCGACTTAGAGGGCCTAATAATACCATCCTTCAACATCTGATCGATGATTTCTTTCAGAGCCATCATTTTAGGTGGAGATAGCCTATAAGGTGGAAAACGGACAGGAATTGAATCCGTGACCTCAATTTTGTTTTCAATAAGGTCAGTAACACCAAGAGTATCAGAGAACACCTCTGGAAATGACTGACATAATTTACGAATACTATCAGCCTGCTCCTCAGGTAGATGTCTAAGGTCTAACAACATCTCATCCTGGGTAGGCGAAATAGATGAACATGATACAGAATTACACTTTAAGAAGGGAATTTTACAATTGGACGCAAATTTGAATGTGCACGACTTACTCTGAAGATCGAGCACAAGACCAGTGTGAGAAATGAAGTCAGCTCCCAATATGATGGGGCAAGACAGGTGCTTAGCCACAATCAATTTGATTTTCCATGTAAATTTAAAAATACGAATTTTGACATTTACAGAACCTAGGATTTCCAATGGAGATGAATTAGCCGAAATATATTGAACAGGAGATGAGACATAGTCAGGTAGTTTACAAACAGATTTCAATTTAGAATACCGTTCAGCCGAAATAATAGAACAAACACTGCCTGAATCTAAAAGAGCTGTTACAGGTTCATTATTTAACTCAAGTTTGAGAAAAGGGACCGGTGCGGGGGTATCCGCCGCAATCCTAAGACACTCTTTGGGGAATTCAAAAGATAGATTTGCAGATTGAACATTCCCTGAATTTACGACCTGTTTGCCAGGGGCTGAGCCTCGGGAAGATGGATTAGTCGACTCAGCCAAAGCCACTAGTCACTTTTGATTGTTGTTGGAAGTTGCAACTGAAGTTGAGCAGGAGGGGGTGCTATTCGAATTGGGACAATTCTTGGCGATATGTGAGAAAGCCCCACATTTAAAACAGCCTTGTGATGAACCAGTTCCATTCCTTGTCCCACTAGACTTGAGCAATGGGCACTTGTTCCGAAGATGGTCGGGCGACCCGCAAGCATAGCATTTACGAGGTGTGACTGGTCGGCGAGGAGGAGGAGGCCGAGGATTACCAAAAGAAGGAGGGGGTTCTTTCGCGACACGCAAAGAATCGGCGTATCTAACTCCTTCCGCTGAGACGGCCAATGCTTCAAGTTCAGAGAAGGTTTGCGGGCACGCCGCGAAACACAAATATGACCTATAGGATGGTGAAATTCCTTCTACAATAGCCTGTACAATCTGATCTTCAGGAAAATGAAGGGCAAACACCCTAGTATAGAATTTAATATCTTGGATGAAGTCTGCTAAGTTTTCATCCAAACGCTGTACACGATAATAGTACTTCTGAATAAGGGAGGACCTGGCCCTAGCCGGGATGAAGTTAGCTAGCAAGTGGGCGTGGAAATCCTCAATAGATGATTGCTCGGCAATGGCTCTTACTATTTTGTCTGAGAGAATACCAATTGCATAGGGATAGATGATTTGCAAAATCTGACATGGGGAAAGAGAAAACACAAGGGCATGATCCTGAAATTCAACTAAAAATCTTAAAAATGAAATTACGTCACTGGTGGTATTAACGGAAAACTTAGAGATACCTCTGAGCAACATTGCCAATGGATGAGGCAAGCTGCTAAACCCGGGTGACATAGTAGGTAAAGGTTTCAGTGGCAAGGAAGTTAATTCAGAACGTATATTATTCAACGATGCACGGCGTTCAGACTCGTTGTCCAATGGGGCAGAGATAGTTTGAGCAGCAACGGTTATCCTATTGGCTTCTCCCTTAGGAGGCTCTTCCTCGCAACCTACATTCATCGTGGTGGGTTGATCAATTTTGGGAGGAACTTCCCCAGTTAACAATTGAGTGACCTTGCTAGATAATTCAGAAATACTTTCAAGCAACGTACTAGCTTCCTTCCTCTGAACGTCATTCAACTTCAGAGACAACAGATCGTTAACTCTATTTGAAAAATGATATAGCCTGGCTTGTACAGGCTTAATTTGATTAGGAGAAGGATCATTTTCGTCAAAAAAACTAACTACCGATGCTAGCCCAGTAGTATTCTCGGTGATCGTGGAAAGAGAGTCGTCAATTTCTTTCTCTTCCAAATTGGGGATGGAAATGGGCAAATCAAGGGACTCTCTAAGCTTGTTGGTGTCTATCGCAACCGTGCCTCCAGATTGCATATTTCTGATAGTTAACTCATAGATCAACTCCTCCTTGCGCAAATAGTTAAGATGGAGAACATCGCGAGGGCCGGACATGATGACAGAACAATTTTGAAAAAATCAGAAAATTCCAGCAACTGAGAAAATTGTTAGAGTTCGGAACAAACAATGTTTTTTTTTTGCTAGGGGCTTTACGTCGCACCAACACAGATAGGTCTTATGGCGACGATGGGATAGGAAAGGCCTAGGAGTTGGAAGGAAGCGGCCGTGGCCTTAATTAAGGTACAGCCCCGGCATTTGCCTGGTGTGAAAATGGGAAACCACGGAAAACCATCTTCAGGGCTGCTGATAGTGGGATTCGAACCTACTATCTCCCGGATGCAAGTTCACAGCCGCGCGCCTCTACGCGCACGGCCAACTCGCCCGGTCAAACAATGTTTAGCCGCCAAAAGGGGCTAAATTGAGACCCATTCAACCCCGCTCTGCTACCACTTGTTACCGTGTTTTTGCGGTAGTTAGAGGTGAAAGAAGGTGCGGGTGTGAACGGGTCTCAAGCTACGAAATTAGAGTTCATGTAAAATTAACAAGGTTATATTTTCTTTTCAAAATAAAGAAATAACAAGCATGGCAGGTACAGAGTAGCAAAGCAACAAAATTGTAGTTACAATATTTACCGGATTTGGGCTTCGCGCCCCGACTTCACAATTCTTGGGCAATCAGCCCAACCTTACTTCAAAATAAGCTTTAACAGAGGGGCAGAAAACCCCATTCATGCTCAGGAGCACTTGCTCCAAATTACACAGAAAAGCCTCCTCGAGGCATACAACACTCAATTTTCAAGAAAGAGCCACTCGCTCTCAACATTAAGCCTATTAAAGGCCATACCAAACTCCACCTTCAAGTTGTCCTCTAAGGACATAGATACAGGGGTAAAATACCCAACCTACTGAGGTCTATTAAGTAAAAAAAAAGGTTAATTACATGACCTCAAAAATAACCACTTGAGAGGAGGCGACCTGCACTCCTAACGCATTTGTTTTAAAAACTAATCTGGCTCTAGGCCACTAATGCAAGGGCTAATCCCATACTACTGAGGTGACTTTAGAAAAGAACAATTTACTTTACAATTAAGGAAGAATCGGTTGTGAGAAATAAGTTCACCTCAAAACAAAATGAGTGGGAGCTCGAGAGGGTTAAGCACTCTCTATCCCAATATGTAGCTTTAAAAGATAATAGATGCTAAGAGTAGTTACATTTTAGGAAAAGGTTACATGATAGAAACGCTTCGGACCCGCCCCGAGAGTTAAACTGCTGAGCTAGCAAGAAAAGAAGTTATTAAAAGGCCATTACCTTGGTGTAGAACTGCTCCCCGAAGAAAGAGGCACTTCCCGCCCCCTGCTATGTACTTTACACACTGAACGATGGTACTGAAGTGGCACCGAGACACGAAAATCAGCAGTTTAAATACTCTCGCGGAAAGTTCGAGGCGTTTTTGAAATAAGCACACCCTCCCCCAAGGATTTTATTGGTTAGGGATAAGCAGCATATTCAAGTTGGGGGAAGATACATCAGATTGGTCAGAAATTAATTAAAGAAATTCGGGATTGGCTAAATACAAAACAAGGGGAAAGAGAGGGGTATACAACCAACTTAAACAATAACAGAAAAAAAATTTAACAAGAAACAAACTTTTGAAATAAAAATTTCTCCAAAAAACAGTTCTTTCACATCGCACTAGGGTGCACCATTGTAGTTTTTCAGTAGTGTCCTCTAGAAGAGACAGTTCACACTTCTTACTACCGGTAAAACAAAAATACATCAAAAGTGGCACAGTTCAAAAACTCCAAACTTTCCAAGTAGTGACATCTTCTGAGAAACTTGAAAATTAATACCGTCGATAAAGTTCAGACTTCCTCCAGCAGAGGAGTTTCAACTGGCGCACATTTTAAATTAGCGGCGTGGAGGTGTACCGCCCGGTACAATAATAATAATAATAATAATAATAATAATAATAATAATAATGTCCAATGCTGTCCTCTAGTGATAATAAACATCATAAAAATGATATTATCTTTACTACCGTTTCCAACGCTAAATAAATTATCTCATTTAAGTGCATTGAAGTTCGGCACCGCTGTGTAGGGGGCAACGTGTCCGCCTGTCACCCGGCGGCCCGCGGTTCGATTCCCAGTCGGATCAGGGTTTTTCAATTGTAAATGATTAATATCCCTGGCGTGGAGACTGGCAGTTTGTGTCTTCCTAAACGTTCCTTTCCTCACACTGATCACCTTATACTTCCGCCATTTATATTATGCACGCAGGTTCCTCACATATGGTGCATGTAGGGGCAAAAGATCTTCATGGGTCGACGCCCAGAAAAAATAGCATTAAAAAAAGTGCATTCAACGTTTCTGAGGGACTGTCGTCAACAACCGCGCAGTGCACGTGATTTGACTGGCCTCGTGGCTTCTGTCGAAATGTTATAAGTTCAAGTAAATTGATGTTAACAACACGCCCGAGTTCTTGTTACTCATTGTAATTTTTCAAACCTTATTGGCATCGTTGTTCAAACATCGTCCTTTGTGTACTTGTTTCATGTGCTGTTTTCATATTTACGTTTTGCACATCTGACCGGGAAGTTAAGGGGAACGCGCTAACAATACGCTACCTGGCTGCTGGCCCAGCTCGTTACAGCCTGGTTGGTTCACGTCCGCTGCTTCGCTCCTCCCTACCTCTCCGCCTCACCCCGATAGTCCCGCGGAACTTCTAATTTTACGACTATTTATTTGTTCAATTTTGGCGCTTAAACTTGCGCTGGGCACATGCAGTTTTCACCTTAGCATTCTACTGCCTCCCACGAATATTCCTACCAAATTTTACGTAATTTTGAGAAAAATTAAATTTGGGAATTGAAATAAGAAATAAATACAATTGTGATTCTTAGTTTTTCAAGACAGTCATTAAAATAAAGGAAATTTCATGGACCAAACCTGAACCAATTGTAAATTATATTTCTACCAAGAAAGGAAAACTTGATAATGTATGACCAACACTATGATGATGAAATGAGAGATCTAATTGACTTAACATTCTGTAAGTACATAACAGATGATGTCCTCATAATAAATATACAGTGCGTACTATACACAGAGAGAATAAAAATCTGTTTTCTAAGGAGGAGATGCGTATGTAGGAAACTGAAATGGCTCATACCGCTCAATATGTATAATACTAAAATGAAAATGAATTGTTCCATTTCAATTAAAATTAAAATTGCAACATAATAATTTCTACCTGAAATATATCACAGTTTCTTTGCAGAATAATAATTGGAGAGAGATCTAATTGACTTAACATTCTGTAAGTACATAACAGATGATGTCCTCATAATAAATATACAGTGCGTACTATACACAGAGAGAATAAAAATCTGTTTTCTAAGGAGGAGATGCGTATGTAGGAAACTGAAATGGCTCATACCGCTCAATATGTATAATACTAAAATGAAAATGAATTGTTCCATTTCAATTCAAATTAAAATTGCAACATAATAATTTCTACCTGAAATATATCACAGTTTCTTTGCAGAATAATAATTGGAAAAGTATTTACTAATTTAATATTACATACGTATTGTGATTTTAATATGGAGTAGAACATAAGTTCGTTCGTTTAGTGAGTGGTTGAGGCAATTATTTATGTGTATATTGTGTTTGCCGAAATCTCTCTTACCGGGCGAGTTGGCCGTGCTCGTAGAGGCGCGCGGCTGTAAGCTTGCATCCGGGAGATAGTAGGCTCGAATCCCACTATCGGCAGCCCTGAAGATGGTTTTCCGTGGTTTCCCATTTTCACACGAGGCAAATGCTGGGGCTGTACCTTAATTAAGGCCACGGCCGCTTCCTTCCAACTCCTAGGCCTTTCCTATCCCATCGTCGCCATAAAACCCATCTGTGTCGGTGCGACGTAAAGACCCTAGCAAAAAAAATTAAAAAAATAAAGAAATCTCTCTTCGCTTCGCACCCGCTACTCGCTTGTCTTGCAGTGACATGTCCTTCAACGTTTCAGCTTTGACCTAATATGGAAAGTATGAGACCAACCGAAAATTTGAGACACATATTTAAGATTTGTCGTTGATTATGAAAAAGCGCTTGATAGTCACAAAGGAGAACATTGTGGTTGAAGTGGTAAATCTACTCTGCCGAAGGCTGAAATTAAAACTATTCTCTCTTCTCAGCTTTTCTTGTGAGCGTGAGTAATACCCATTATCGACCCAAAAGCATGCTGTCAAATTAATGACAGAATCGGGAATCGAAACGGAGGCAACCAAATGCGAAGCTATTATGTAAAGCTCTAGACCACGAATTACGAAATCGATATTATAAACGATGTTTCGCGAGTGAAAGCGTAATATATTTCACGTGTGAACCAATGTGAATACAGTTATTTCGTAATGTTTAACCTTTCATGAAGGACACAAGAATGCTGGCAGCTGTAGCGATGTTCTAAGTCTGATCACGGAGCAACCTGCCCACAGGTACTTGTAGTACATTGCGGATGACATTCTCTGTTATCTAGTATTCATCGTGACGACTACTTATGTTCCTTACTTGGCTACATTCTTGTAAACTGCTAGTTTTTCACTATCACTCTCAGATGGAATACTCTGGCACCATTAACCCGTCAATGACCGCTAAATTTACCATTAATAAGAAAACAACAACAACAACCATCTCTAATTGTACTGCAAGACGATTAGAACTCAACTGTGACCAAAACTTATACCATACTACAGTCAACAGTTTACAGAGGAAGTACTTAAACGTCTTAGCGCTGAAAGAAAAAAAGGGAAAAAACGACTATAAGGATAAGTGTGTATGTTGAAAATAATAATAATAATAATAATAATAATAATAATAATAATAATAATAATAATAATAATAAACGTCTACTCCTTAGTCCTGTTTCATGATACGAGGTCGCGAATGGGGCGAGATAAAATCATATGGTATGTTTTATGGCCAGGTGTCCTTCCTGACGCCAACCTCAGTTGACGAGCTAATAAAGATGAAATATATGTCGGTGAATGAATTATTGGGTAAGAAGGTGGAAGGATTCGGTAGTGGTCTATGAATAGGAGGTCCTTGGAAGTGAAAAAGGGAAACCACAGAAAATTAGACTCAGGACAGCCAAAAGTGGGATTTGAACCTACACGTCCCGAATGCAGAGCGACGCCGCATCCACTTCACTGGATACTACTACTACTACTACTACTACTACTACTACTACTACTAACAATAATAATGAACAAAAACGGCGTATGGCTTTTAGTGCCGGGAGTGTCCAAGGACAAGTTCGGCTCGCCAGCTGCAGAACTTTTGATTTGATTCCCGTAGGTGACCTGCGCGTCGTGATGAGGATGACATGAAGATGAAGACGACATATACACCCAGACACCATGCCAGCGAAATTGACCAATCGTGGTTAAAATTCCCGAGCCTGCCGGGAATCGAAGCCGGGACCCCTGTGACCAAAGGCCAACACGCTAACCATTTAGCCATGGGGGCGGACAAAAATAATAATATTTTAACTGCTCGGAGCTAATTCCTTTAACTCGGTGGCTGGGTGTTTTTGTTCGTCTTAATGCGCATTATGATTATTATTATTACCATTACTATAGTCGTACGGTCTCAGCCAATGTGTGCAGGTATTTAAATTTGATGCCAACTAAGCTGCCTCCTTGGCAATTTATGCGCTTCGTTTCTTGAACAATTATGGCTGAGTTTTAATTATTTTTGTCGGGTAAACACCCAGTGAGTACTTTTACTTGGTAACATTGTATGGCATGGACATGATAGATTCAACGAGAATCTGACCCGGAATGAACACGTAACAAATATACACTGACTGACACAGCATATGCAACACCAAGAAGGAGTGGTCAGAACTTTATGCCAATTGCAGGGTAGACTGACGTCACTGAGGTATGCTCATGATGTGAAATGCGCCGCTGTGCTGCGCACGTAACGAACGATAAATGGGACACGGCGTTGGCGAATGGCCCACTTCGTACCGTGATTTCTCAGCCGACAGTCATTGTAGAACGTGTTGTCGTGTGCCACAGGACACGTGTATAGCTAAGAATGCCAGGCCGCCGTCAACGGAGGCATTTCCAGCAGACAGACGACTTTACGAGGGGTATGGTGATCGGGCTGAGAAGGGCAGGTTGGTCGCTTCGTCAAATCGCAGCCGATACCCATAGGGATGTGTCCACGGTGCAGCGCCTGTGGCGAAGATGGTTGGCGCAGGGACATGTGGCACGTGCGAGGGGTCCAGGCGCAGCCCGAGTGACGTCAGCACGCGAGGATCGGCGCATCCGCCGCCAAGCGATGGCAGCCCCACACGCCACGTCAACCGCCATTCTTCAGCATGTGCAAGACACCGTGGCTGTTCCAATATCGACCAGAACAATTTCCCGTCGATTGGTTGAAGGAGGCCTGCACTCCCGGCGTCCGCTCAGAAGACTACCATTGACTCCACAGCATAGACGTGCACGCCTGGCATGGTGCCGGGCTAGAACGACTTGGATGAGGGAATGGCGGAACGTCGTGTTCTCCGATGAGTCACGCTTCTGTTCTGTCAGTGATAGTCACCGCAGACGAGTGTGGCGTCGGCGTGGAGAAAGGTCAAATCCGGCAGTAACTGTGGAGCGCCCTACCGCTAGACAACGCGGCATCATGGTTTGGGGCGCTATTGCGTATGATTCCACGTCATCTCTAGTGCGTATTCAAGGCACGTTAAATGCCCACCGCTACGTGCAGCACGTGCTGCGGCCGGTGGCACTCCCGTACCTTCAGGGGCTGCCCAATGCTCTGTTTCAGCAGGATAATGCCCGCCCACACACTGCTCGCATCTCCCAACAGGCTCTACGAGGTGTACAGATGCTTCCGTGGCCAGCGCATTCTCCGGATCTCTCACCAGTCGAACACGTGTGGGATCTCATTGGACGCCGTTTGCAAACTCTGCCCCAGCCTCGTACGGACGACCAACTGTGGCAAATGGTTGACAGAGAATGGAGAACCATCCCTCAGGACACCATCCGCACTCTTATTGACTCTGTACCTCGACGTGTTTCCGCGTGCATCGCCGCTCGCGGTGGTCCTACATCCTACTGAGTCGATGCCGTGCGCATTGTGTAACCTGCATATCGGTTTGAAATAAACATCAATTATTCGTCCGTGCCGTCTCTGTTTTTTCCCCAACTTTCATCCCTTTCGAACCACTCCTTCTTGGTGTTGCATTTGCTCTGTCAGTTAGTGTATGTAGAAAGGTTCATGCAGCTCTATATTCCCTGAAACGTCACAAGAATTCTTTTCCTCAAAAAATTAAATTAAAATTAATCCAAGCACTACTTTTCCCTATTTTAGATTACTGTGACACGATACTAGTCAATTTAAATGCCGAACAAGCTTTTGGACTTCAGCAAGCACAAAACCCATGGATACAATGTGCCTTTCAACTGCGACATGACATTCATGTTGACACCATATTTCAAAACATTGGGATGGCTACGCATAAATGAACGAAGGGATTTTCACCTAATGACACTTGTTTACCAAGTGCTCTCGACGAACACTCCTACTTATCTCTCTTCTAATTTTCGTTTCCTTTCCTCATTCCATGAAATCAGTACCCGTTCTGGTTCCCTACTTGAAATTCCATTAAGTCGAACGAATTCCTACAATCATCCCTTTTTAGTTACTGCATCGAGACTCTGGAATATACTCCCAATCTACATTCGGCACCTTTCTTCCTCTCATAAATTCAAATCTGCCTGCCGAATGTTTTTCCTGGGAACATAAAACTGAATTTGTGTGAGTCATTGTGTGTATGTTGTGTGAAAGGGTTTTCTTAATTTTTTCTTTTTCTTCTTCTTCTTCTTCTTCTCATTCTCCTTCTTCTTCTTCTTATTAGTAGTACTACTACTAGTAGTAGAAGTATTGTCAGACTAATTACCGAACTGATATGTAGACCTAACTTAGTCTTAGAATTCTCTGTCCGTAGTATTATTTCTTTTTAGAATTTCTATGTCTTACTTTTATGTTTACATTTATAAACGTTATTGTTTATAGTGGTTAGGTGTAAGAGAGGGCCGTGAGCCCTAACTTCGCCACAAATGTAAGTTAAGAATAAATAAATACACAATGAACTATTTCCGGCGGGATTTCTGTTGGATTTGAACCCGGAATCTTGGGATCTGGTGGTCAACACTCTTGACACTGATCCACAGAAGGAGATATAAAAATTTAACATCATAAACCCAAAAGGATTAAATGTCCGATAGCGAATACGAAACAAGTAGCCAGGATGTGCACTTTCCCTTCATTGTAGAATAGCAAGTGAAATACAATGAAGATGTAGTAAAAATTATGCAGTGAGCTCGCATTCGCAATCAACGGTATTCTGCAAGAAAGAAAGAGTTGCCACCAAATATCTAAAAAGGTAGGTATATCTTTCATTACGAAAGCATGCGTTCCTCTTTGTCTCACTGCAGGGATATTTGTGATCCCAGTCATCTTCGGTGATACAGGCTACGATAATCGATACTGTTAAATGCAATTTTCGGTTAAGACAGCGTCCTTCCATTCTGCATCTTCTGCATTCCTTTATGAACAGGATGTGTGTGTGTGAATAAATTGTACATAACAATTCTTCTTCTTAATCTGTTTACCCTCCAAGGTTGGTTTTTCCTTCGGACTCAGCGAGGGATCCCACCTCTACCGCTTCAAGGGCAGTGTCCTGGAGCTTCAGACTCTGGGTGGGGGGATACAACTGGGGAGGATGACCAGTACCTCGCCCAGGCGGCCTCACCTGCTATGCTGAACAGGGGCTTGACAGGGGATGGGGAAGATTGGAAGGGATAGGCAAGGAAGAGAGAAGGAAGCGGCCGTGGCATTAAGTTAGGTACCATCCCGGCATTTGCCTGGAGAAGAAGTGGGAAACTATGGAAAATTACTTCTAGGATGGCCGAGGTGGGAATCAAAACCCCCTATACTGAGTTGATCTCCCGAGCCCGAATGGTCCCCGTTCCAGCCTTCGTACCACTTTTCAAATTTTTTGGCAGAGCCGGGAATCGAACCCGGGCCTCCGGGGGTGGCAGCTAATCACACTAACGACTACACCACAGAGGCGGACCAAAACAATTGTTACAAGGCGTAAAAGTTTCATGATAGCAAAGCAAACAAACATTGAAGTTCAGGAAGATTTCCGAGTCCAGAGTTTGCGGTAAAGTGGCTGATTGTAAGACCGAAATTTTTGACAGACACAAAGGTTGATAATTTTGAGAATAAAAAAAATAGATGGCTTCTTTGAAGACAGTCTTTCTATGCAACAGTACTCCGAACTGATCAAGACTTAATAATGTTTTTCTTTGTTGCTATGCATGTAGAGACTGTGCTTTCTTATGTTTGCCCAACGGATAGAGAGAAGTACACTACCATACTGTATGTAAATGCAATGCTGCAAGTAAAACAGGAAATATGTAAGCTTTGTCCGGCTACATGGCTAAATGGTTAGCGTGCTGACCTTTGGTCACAGGGGTCCCGGGTTCGATTCCCGGCAGGGCCGGGAATTTTAACTACCATTGGTTAATTTCGCTGGAACTGGGGCTGGGTGTATGTGTCGTCTTCATCATCATTTCATCCTCATGACAACGCGCAGGTCGCCTTCGGGAGTCAAATCAAGACCTACACCAGTCTCTCCGGAGACCACACGCCATTATTATTACTGCAAACTGATCAGATCACTTCATATTAATGCCGTATGAAAGATCCTGTTTCTTCACAGCTGTCAGAAACACAGGGTCGTGCAGAAATCACAAATGTCTTCAGTTATCTGAGATTATCGTACAGTTTCCCTCCTGCATATACTGCCCTGCAAAGGATTCTCTACACTTTTGCAATAGGGTTAAGGTCTGAAGAAATGACTGATCACTCCATTAAATTTGCACCGTTGCGCTAAAATAATTTACTGGTGAACTCGGTACGATGTATTGATGCTGTTTCTTGTGAGAAAACCCAAAACTCTGAGCCAGTCTCCACTGTAACTTGTAAAATATGGCCTTCAAACTGCTTATGATAGTATGTGGCTTTCACATGGCTTGAGTGGAAAGGAAGACTTTTTTTTGAAAACCGAATCCACCCCATACCATCACAAACTTTGTCCATTGCTATCTCTTACATATTCTTTCCTTAGGTCAGTATGACCGGCCATTAGGACCATCCAAATTGAATTTATTTTCATCAGTGAGGATCACACACTGTAATTCTTTCCTCCAAAGCCACATGCTCTCTAGTCCACTTAAGTATGTTTTCCTTATGCGTTACCGTCATACTGGGCAGCTTCTTTTTTGTATTTTAAAATGTTACTCTGACTGTCCCTGCTAGATAATGTAGACTTGTGAACACCAATGGAGGGATCTTGTGTTGTTCCCTAATAACTCGGTCTTTTTTGTCTAGTTTTCAGCTTCTCTGGTCTAAGCGATTTATTCTTCTCCCGCAAGTTTATTTAACTTAAGAAAATTATTTAGCACATTAGGCATTATGATACTTCACCTTGCTATTTCCAGGGAAGATAAGCCCTCTCTTCTGTGTAGGCTGTAATAAATTTTTTTTTTTTTTGCTATTTGCTTTACGTCGCACCGACACAGATAGGTCTTATGGCGACGATGGGATAGGAAAGGTCTAGGAAGTGGAAGGAAGCGGCCGTGGCCTTAATTAAGGTACAGCCCCAGCATTTGCCCGGTGTGAAAATGGGAAACCACAGAAAACCATCTTCAGGGCTGCCTACAGTGGGGCTCGAACCCACTATCTCCCGATTATTGGATACTGGCCGCACTTAAGCGACTGCAGCTATCGAGCTCGGTAGGCTGCAATCAGTCCCTGCACGAAGTAGGATAATTATTGTAATTTCAGGCTCATTTAACTTCGGCCTATGACCTCTACATATACACAAAATACACAAAATAGCTCACACTGCAACTGTAGCCAAGTAGGAATTGAATTGTGAATAATATTCTTAAAAAGTGAAGTTTATCAAGAATATAATAATAATAATTTCATGTGGCTATTTCTAGCCGAATGCAGCCCTCGTAAGGTAGACCCTCCGATGAGGGTGGGCGGCATCTGCCATGTGTAGGTAACTGCGTGTTAATGTCGTGGAGGATAATGTTATGTGTGGTGTGTGAGTTGCAGGGATGTTGGGGACAGCACAAACACCCAGCCCCCGGACCATTGGAATTAACCAATGAAGGTTAAAATCCCGGGAATCGAACCCGGGACCCTCTGAACCGAAGAGTTTACCAATAACAAATAATGTGGCAATGCTATATGTCTTATAAATGCTGCGTGTTCGTGTCAGCAGTGCATTACGGGTTTTATGCTAGGATTGATTGCTACGCAAGTGCACCACAAAAGCGTGGTGGAATTCTCAATATGCTACGCATCTTATGCTTCCTAGAGATATTATCGAGCATTTACTATCTGAAAGAAATTTGTGTTGCTACAGTGATAGTAAGCCTGTCCGACTCGTTGGGTGAATGGTCAGCGTACTGGCCTTCGGTTCAGAGGATCCCGGGTTCGATTCCCGGCTGGTTAGGGGATTTTAATCGCCTACGATTAATTCTTCTGGCTTGGAGACTGTGTATTTTTGGCCGTCAGAACACTCTCATCATCGTATTCAGACAACATACTACGCTACCAACCACCACAGGAACACACAATAGTGAAATTGATAATAATTTCGTGTGGCTGTATCTAGCCGAGTGCAGCCCTTGTGAGGCAGACCCTCCGAAGAGGGTGGGCGTCATCTGCCATGTGTAGGTAACTGCGTGTTATTGTGGTGGAGGATAGTACTATGTGTGGTGTGTGAGTTACAGGGATGTGGGGACAGCACAAACACCCACCCCCCGGGCCATTGGAATTAACCAATGAAGTTAAAACCCCGACCCGGCCGTGAATTGAATCCTGGACCATATGAACCGAAGGCCAGTACGCTGACCATTCAGCCAACTAGTCGGTCGCAATAGTGATTACATCCCTCCATATGGGATTGGCGTCAGGAAGGGCATCTGCCCGTAAAACAGGGCCATATCCACATGTGCGACACAGTTCGCACCCGAGACCCCACAGGTGTAAGAAAAAAGTGGTAGGAAGGAAGGAGAAGATGGTAAGCCATTTGCCTAAGAAATAATGGATGTCTTACTTTAGATAGGACGGCCGGTCGTTAGCTTTCGGTTTCCAGTGCTGTTGACACAAGTTCACCTCACTAGAACCGTCACCTTTATGGATTAGATAGCTCCCAAATATTCTGTATGAGACATCTTGAAATGGGAGATAATCAGGAGCGTGTTATAATTCGTAGTAAAGCCGGAAATCGAAACGAGGATCTTGTAGACAGAAAATTACAATCCTAATCGCTAGTTCATACAGGAATATAATGCTTATTTAAGGCGATTAGTCCGTATCGAATAATAGTATTTCTTTGTGCACAGTGGGGTTTCCTTCTCGGTGTAGATTGTTAACAACAGTTCAACAACCTGAATAATTTGTAAGGTACGCATAACAGTACACGGGACGGAGGCAGTTATACGGGTGTTTGAATTAGAGACTGTCACATCCAGGCTCGCTGCGCACCGCGAGATACATTAACGCTATAGTAAGTGGGTATAACGTCAGTTAATAGGTGTGCATGGCCATAATTTCGTGGATATTAGGCAAGACAAGCTACGTTCTGTGTTGCACGAAATTCTCTAGAGTTAAATCCGGGTTCTTAGGTTCTAGTTCCACGCAGAGGTGTCGTGTCAGCAAATGAGCAATGAAGCAAGTAAAAATGAAAAACAAGGAAATAAGTTCAACTGATACAGGAAATACAACATGAAATAAAGAAGGCAAGGCATGTTATTGAATGAAGTAATTTGTACGCACACAACATTATGCTCTAAGAGTAAACAAAAATTGGCGAGTTTCTCCATAAATTCAAGATAACGAATTAGTAAAACTGTATTAAATGAACTGAATTACTTCATGAATGTATACAAAATTGAAATCAAATTAATTCCAGTAGGGTACTAGTATCAAGTAAGAGGCATAGGATGAGTCTTAAAAATTGAGCATAAATAAAGATAATTTTTTTTTGGTTAATTAGTACAAAAACTGGCAAGTTACACTGGTCAGAAAGATATCACGTGAATAATTCACTTAATACTGTATTGTAAAGAAAAACACACACCAAGGAGGAGTTTTCGGAATCTCTTGAAACTTGATTTGAGTGATTGTACCGTTGAAGAATTACAATATCAGAGAAAAAGTGTAGTTTATCTGAACACTTGGGATTAGACTCTAATACCCTACGGGCCCACTTCTAGTTTGGATACACTGTGTGATGCGAGGGGCATGGAGTTATGCAGGTTTAGTGTGGTATTCTGCGTCATATCTGTTCACATTTTCTGCGACTGGTTCTCTATATCATGTTAGGCTGTGATCTTGGCACTCCAGGTGATCTCAGGTATTTTCGATGAACCATCAGGCAGTCCACGGACGTGGCATTCCCATAATACCGTTGCTGTTTGCGGCCGAGCATTATCATCCTGCTGGACAATCGCTCTTGGAAGCTCTGTCGTGTAGGGTGACACATGCAGCCGTAGGATTTCCTGTACTCATCGATGTACTGACAATGTCTCTTGTATCTCTACTAGGGGTACTGACAGTCGTATGCGATGTCCTTCTAGACCAGGAAACTAGCAGTAGAGGTGGTGTGTCACGTCACAGCAAAGCCAGGATTCAAGCGCTCACCAGGGCGCTTCCAGACATGAATACAGCCGTTTCCAGTACACAAAGAGAACCTGGATTCTTCAGTAAAGACAATCCGGCTCCAGTCCGTAGCAGTCCATGTTTGTCGTTCACAGAACCACTGTTAGTCTAAGCGGAATTACGGTCAATGGCAAGGCACATTATTGTCACCGTGATACTAAATTTAATTTAGCCGAACACCCGAAAGTGGTTCGAGAAGACACAGGGTTCTGTAACGACGGTGCTATATGTGCCTGAATGCGGACACCATTACTTGTCGGAGGAAATCCAAGTGGTCAATCCAGGCCATCCTGAGCCCACTTAGCGTATGTGCATACTAACAGACGGTACAGTCTTAAAATATCCGAATCTCTAAATTCCCAAAGTGAAAGTGATGGAAAACAGTATCAAAATATATGCAAGAAACACGTAGCTGAAATAATGAAGCTAATGAGTCTCAGAATATCAGAGAGATGTAGGTAGCTGCATGCGTGAGAGTGGCTTTAAAAACAAAACAAAATTTAAGTTTACTGATTGGATGAGTTTTCATTTACATTCATTCCATTTGGAAGGCTTTTCCGACTACATCGTCGACCAGTGGCTGAACAGTCCACTTGAGCTGTGAAATTGTCATGGGAAACGACAGCGAGCAAACGGTGCCATTCAAGGAAAGATTTCTATGTTCAACAGTCTGATAGAAAGACATCTCCGCTCCAAAGCGTTTGAAAAAAGAAGCTGAAACCCGTTTGAAAAAAGAAGCTGAAACCCGTTTGAAAAATAGCCCTTATGGACATGAATCTCGAAGGTACTGCATTTTAGAAATGACAAAACTGTCTATATCTAAATATGATGAAATTGAAGACATCGACATTTATAATGTTGTCCCCATACAACGAAAATCGTAAAATAAAACAATTTCCTCAATTGTGCCGAAAGGTGAAGGGCTAAAGGGCTCGGGAAGGTTTCAAACTGTGAGTCTTGGATGGCTCTATAACACTAAAAACAAATTTCAAAAATCATTTCAGACCCAAGTGCAGTTCCGGGAAAACAGCCTACAATCGCATGTTTCTTTACTCGTCTCCTTTTTAATTCAAATCCTAGCCAAATTAACTTATTTACACAATTATTTCTGTAATATGTTCCTTGATTCAATACCCTCAGGCTCTTTTTTTGACACATGTCCACACCGAATATAGTTATTAGGACTTAAGTGAAACTCTGCATTGACTCACATTAGCGCTCGTAGTGGTTCTTAAGAGAAATAATGCATTGACTCACATTAGCGCTCGTAGTGGTTCTTTAGAGAAATAATGCATTGACTCACATTAGTGCTCGTAGTGGTTCTTAAGAGAAACAATGCATTGACTCACATTAGCGCTCGTAGTGGTTCTTAAGAGAAACAATGCACTGACTCACATTAGCGCTCGTAATGGTAGAAAAAGGCAAACTTTTAATTTAATCGACCGTATAACCTGGTATAAGGAGGATTGAGAAAAGGATTGTACTCTTTAGGAATATATAAAGAATATATTCTCATACTTTATTTATTTATGTTAATTTTTAGCCAACATAGGACTACTTAGGTTGATGGAGGTTTTTCTTCTTTTTGTCAGCCCAATACTGTTTCATCCTTTCTGAACGTAATTTTCTCTCTGCTTCTGGAATCATTCTTCCTACTCTCTGCTTGTTGATTTTTGTCTGTAGTCTAGTGTCTTTATCTTTCAATATGTTGAGTGTATTTGTTTTGTATTTTAAATTTTCTATTGTAATATGCAACTTTCTCATGTATTCTTTAATTTCTGTGACCCATCTAATATTATTCTTACTCTTCCATAATTTTTCTATTATTTTTCTACTGATTCTATTTTCTGGTGACCGTATTAGATGCCCTAAGAATGATATTCGTTTCTTTTTCATTGTTCTAGTCACAGGTTTTATTGTCCGACTCGTTGGCTGAATGGTCAGCGTACTGGCCTTCGGTTCAGAGGGTCCCGGATTCGATTCCCGCCCGGGGGCTGGGTTTTTGTGCTGTCCCCAACATCCCTGCAACTCACACACCACACATAACACAATCCTCCACCACAATAACACGCAGTTACCTACACATGGCAGATGACGCCCACCCTTATCGGAGGGTCAGCCTTACAAGGGCTGCACTTGGCTATAAATAGCCACACGAAATTATTATTACAGGTTCTATTTCTTTATAAACTGTCTCATTGGAAGCTAGTCTCCAGACTCCATTTACTTGATAATTTTTATTTACACAGGTTCTCACTATTTTCCTTTCTAACTTGAGTACTCCATCTAGTGAAACTGAGTTTCTTGTTTTGAATAATGTTTCACATGCAGATGCAATTTGTGGCTGGGCGACTGTTTTAGAGTGTTTAAATTTGGTTGCTATTGAGAGACATTTTTTACTATATGTATTCTTGGTAACATGTTGTGCTGTAACCAGGTTATCTATTCTATTTTGTCATGCTGGTGTCTCGTTCAGGTTGTATGTCATTATTTCACCTAAATATTTAATTTTTTCTACACTTTTTATTTCTTGGTCTCCCAGATTAATTTTGTTGAGTTAGCATAATTTCTGTGTTTCAAAAATTTTCAAACCAACATTTTGAGCTATTTCCTGTAAAGATTTTTGTTGTGGTTTTGTTTCCTGAATATCATTGGCGAGAAGAGCTAGATCATCAGAAAATCCTAGACAGTTCAAATGTATGTTATCCTTCTTGGTTCCAATTTTTATGTTTTTCGAGTTGTTCTTGTACCATTCCCTCTTAACGTACTCTAGTGCACAGTTAAAAAGAAGAGGTGATAATCCATCACCCGTATTAAACCAGTTGTTACCAAGAATGGTCCAGAAAGTTCTCCTCTGAATTTAATTTTAGAAACTATATCAGTTCAATCAATTTGATTAGCTTTGGATGAGGACCGAAATGTCTTAAAGTTTTTAATAATGATGGCCTGTGGATGGAGTCGTAAGTTTTATTGAAATCTATAAACGTTATTGAAAGGAGCGTATTTCGTTTCCTGCAATATGCCATGACTAGCTTCTAAGTTATTATTTGTTCAGAGCAACCTCTCCAAGGTCTGAAACCTCCCTGGTATTCACCTAACTCTTGATCAAGTTGTTCTTTAATCCCATTATATAGTATCTTGGAGAAACTCTTGTACGTGCAATCAAGGATGGAAATACCTCTATAGTTGTCTGGAATTCTCATACTTTAGTATATTTTATTTACCTGAAATTTGTAGCTCATATCCTTAGGATGTTTTCAAAATCGCGTTGCTTACCTGAATGTGGATTTTTGAGAGAAAAAAAGGTCTTTACGTCATCAAAATGGGCTGAACCCGGTGGCAGCCATCTGGCGAAGAAGTTGTAAACATTTTCATAGTAACCTTTGTAAATAATAATTTCGTGTGTCTATTTCTAGCCGAGTGCAGCCCTTGTAAGGCAGACCCTCCGATGAGGGTGGGCGGTATCTGCCATGTGTACGTAACTGCGTGTTATTGTGGTGGAGGATAGTGTTGTGTGGTGTGTGAGTTGCAGGGATGTTGGGGACAGCACAAACACCCAGCCCCCAGGCCACTGGAATTAACCAATGAAGGTTAAAATCCCCGACCCGGCCGGGAATCTAACCCGGGACCCTCTGAACCGAAGGCCAGTACGCTGACCATTCAGCCAACGAGTCGGACACCTTTGTAAATAATCATATATGACAGTGCAATAGATGCATTTTTAAATTGGTACTAGGCCTAACTTTGCGCGGGCTCATGGCGAATTTATCGCATATATATATTTGAAGGGCTATACGGCAGTCCCAGTTCTAGATTGTGGTATCATTTTCAGAAGAGGGCACGCAGTCTCGGCTGGTGCTAACAATGAACATTTTCGCACCTTTTTATATTAGGTTGTGTTTATCGTAATATTATATACACGCAAGGTGTTTTAAAAAACAGTACCACCATTGGAATTTCGAACATTTTGGGACTCGTCGACCAGGTAGAAAACTAGCTCGTTAAACCTTTCTCAGGATTTAAGATATTTTGAGGCGGTAGGTCTCAGATATCCATGGGTCCGTAAACGCTCCAATGATCTGGTCAGAACGGCCAAGATGGTGGGTGATTCGTCAACGAGACCATCCAGCCTCGCACTTTCCAGTAATGTGTCCCCGCTCAAACTCTGATATCTGGGACATTTCAAATGGTCGACGAGCATTGCACAATGGTAAGTAGCGTTCTGTTACGTACGAGTAGCATCTGCGAGCGTTTTAGATAGGCCACGTGTGGCAGCACATTCACGGCCTCTGGTGACAAGATCATCTAATCACGCGATTCTGCTTCTGTAGCAAAACAACAACTTCATGGTGCGTGTTTTCTTTTTCGAGTTTCTAGGAGTTGGTGTGACAGGCATCATCAACAGAAAACGAAGTTAAAGGATATTTAAGCGCTGAACCTATTGGATTTGATATAGCTCCGATCCCCTTGCACGAAGGATAGCATAATTCAGGTATGTGTACACGACTTTCAGGTATTCAGCTGGTTAGGTTGCTCAGAATTCAAGTTACAGTGAAGTAGATGTATATTTCGTAACCGACTTTGAATTCAAGAAATCTGTTAGGAAAGAGAGGGTATTCCGAGGATTTTTCGATAATACAGACCACCATCTGATCTGCAGTGAACTAAGTATTTATAGGCTTAGAATAGGTAAAATTATATCTGTCTGCAGTGAATAAGTGTATACAATCTTCAGGACGAGAAAATCAGACAGAAGTAGGTCTATATGGATATGATTAGTGAAAGGTTCCAAACTACAGGTAGGAAGCAGGTTCAGGATATCGAAAGAGAATGGGTGGTATACAGGGATGCTGTGGGAGAAACAGCAAGTAAATGATTAGGAAAATTTGTAAACGAACATCTTGATGGAATGATGAAATGAGGGTAAGTTGTAAACGTAAAAAGGAGGTGTATCATACTGTAAATGGCTCCAAACACTGATGAAGACAGGAAATTGTACGCAGTTGAAAGAAACAGAGCGAAATAATAATTGTTGAATTTAAGAACACGCCATGCCTTTGCTGGCGGGATGTAGTATTTACAGTGCACTATGTCTTCTGGTATGGGATAGAATAAATTTGTTACTTTCATTGACCTGTCTCAGTCTCATCCTTGGCTTTGACAATATGAAAGTGACTGAGGTATGAGCGATTCTAGTAATACCATACCTTATGCAGCCAGTCCCTGTTATGAATGGTGTGAAAATATTGCTCATATGGTCGGTTGGTGCATGTATTTCAGTAGGCTTGGCAGACTGATATGTAATAGCAACTTCTGGCTCAGTGAAGAAAGCAACGGGAAAATACATCACTCCTAATTTCCCTAGTATGCCTCTTCAGTGACGCCTAGGCTATCTATGACAGCTGTTGGTGGAGCTGTAGAGGATCAAACCAGCCTTTGGGCTGAATACCCAACATACACAAGAAAACGCCATGGGATGATTTCGGTAATAACCTGCAAAGACTTGGTAAAGAGGCAGGGAAACCCCTTCTGGACAATAATACATAACCTTAGAAATTGTGGGGAAAAAGTCATTAATTGTGTTATGGGTAAATTATGTGAACTCTTAGTAGATCCCAGGGATCACTGGACAGGTGAAAGGAATATTTCGAAAAATTTCCTCAATATGAGAGGAGATCCTTCTGTTCAGATAAGCGAACAAGCTTACAGGTAGGGGGCAGTGATGGCAACGAAACTACGCTTGAGGAAAGGGAGAATGTGGTAAATATACTGGTCATCCACATGAACACTAGCCGGCAGGGTCGCAGGCAGTTTCCGGGAGTGCCGGATTTGAAACTTGTTTGTTTTCTCAGGTCTTGGTTTATCAATGGTTTTGCAACTCATGTAACTTCAGCACAGCAACATACTTTGCATGATTTTGGTTAATAAATTGCTTTTTGCGCATCCCATTTTTTATTGTAGCTAGTGAGTTATTCCTCCCATGGTAGATTACGTTGCTTATCTATTGCTATTGTGGAGCCTCCCCTCTTATTAGCCCTGTGATTTAGTGTAAGCGAGCCGCTTATCCTTTGAAGTTTCTGAATGCACCGTTCATCCCTGCAGTATTACCCGAGCGCCTTATTGGAAATATATTGTGATGTTTTTGGAACTGATCTTTTGGCTCTTATTTCTAATACGCCAGAGATGAGCCATACACCCCTGAAATAAATGCTAGCTCGGATTCATGTGTGAGCGGCTGCAGTACTTTCAGGTGTTAGACAAGGCTGTAATACTTCCCCCTGGTTGTTCATTGTTTACAAGGATCATCTACTGGAAGATATAAAGTTACAGGGAGTGATTCAGTTAGGTGGAAATGTAAGAAGTTCGACTAATGCCGACGACGTGGTCTTAATGGCAGACCGTGCCGAAAGGCTGCATTGCAATACCTTGGTACCTGAAAACGGAATAGTGAGTATGATATGAAAATTATCCTTTTCAAGACTGAGGTGTTGTCGGGAGGGAAGAACCTTAAGAGGATTGAATGTCTGGTTGAGAAAATACATCTGGAACAGGTAGATTATGTGTATTATCGCAGCATGGTTGTATAGTACGTGAGATTGAATCAAGGTGCAGCAAAGCAAATGTAATAAGCTCGCAGTTGCGATCGACAGTATTCTGTAAGAAGGAAGTCAGCTCCCAGAAGAAACTATCTGTACACCAGTCTGTGTTCCGTCCACCATTACTGTACGGGAGTGTAAGGCGGGTGGCTTCAGGATATCTCATTCGTAAGTTAGAAGTATCGGACATGAAAGTAGGGTGAATATTACTGACAAAGCAAGTGGGAACAATGGCAGAAGGGTACTCAGAATGAGGAGATGAAGTTAGGAATGAACTAGTTTGATGAAGTTGTACGCATAATCGATCTTCGGAGGTGGGGTCATGTGAGACGAATGGAGGAGGATAGTTTACCTAGGGGAATAATGGACTTGGTTAGGCTGAGTTTGTAATGATTTGGAGGTAAGAGATATGGAACTAAATGAGACCACAGAGCTAGTTACAAATAGAGGTTTGTGGAGGCGTTTACTGAATTCAGAGAGGCTTGTAGAATGCACGCTGAAATGCGTTATACTCTGTAATGAAGATGTATCAATCAATCAATCAATCAATCAATCAATCAATCAATCAATCAATCAATCAATCAATCAATCAATCAATCAATCAATCAATCAATCAATCAATCAATCAATCAATCAATCAATCAATCACAGGGTTTGGAGTGTTTGTTTCCATGCATATCGACCACAACTTAGGGTTTTGTAAATTCATTATAGAACTTCCCACTTTACAGCAACAAGCAATGTCATTCGTACAAATTTACACAATAATGGTTTTCATAAATAGTAAAAGAAATTTCTCCGAGATTATGCGAGCTGGTATATTTTTATTATTAATACCTGTCGCATACAAATTATGTCGGTATATGTCATTACTCAACGATATGAATTTGGACTTGTAGCGCAAGAGATAAATCATAATGGTCACTCTGAATGGACTATCATTTTCAAATAGTCTCAGCCTGAATGATGAAAGACTTTTCAATCCAAAATGGAAGAGAATATGTGTATGTACATATAACAATACTCTCCAAGCGCCATCTCTTTTACTTAACCGCCAGAGGTGATAAATGTAACACTCTTCCATTCTTTGCCTGAGGTCTCGGCCCTCAGTCGTCCTTGAGAAGCCGGCTCTTCTCCACGGGTAATGATTAGTTCTGGTTCACTTCCCAGCTCGTAAAGTTGGGAGGAGGCCACCATAGTCGGCTATTGACTGCAGATGTGAAGATTTGATCTTCCAGATGGCATTATCATTTCCATAGATCCTTTGACTACATAAAGGCAGTGCCACTGATGAAGTGGCGACTGTTCAAGAAGTTCCATCTCAGAAAATGCCTGAGACACATAGATGCCACTATCCAATATGAAAACAAATGCTTCTAACATCCACTCGACAACTCTCGACTCTAGCTGAAGATTAACATAACTAGAACATTTTTCTGAATGTATATCTGCCCTCTGCAATATTATAGCAAACAAAACCCATCAAAACTCACTATCAGGCAATTGTAAAATATGTATTTAGCACATAGAAATTTTTCCACCCTTCTCCACTTAGTCTAAATGAACAGTCTTATACCAAAATGAATGAAGTGGCAAATAATCCTTCCATTGTTAGAAATATAATATCAATACCGATCTTAGAACGGCAATACATATGAAAATGTTATTGCACATTATCTAGTCAGAAATGTTGTTCAATTAATGTTACCGTATTTGCATAAAAAGTTATGAGAGTGAAGTAATGAAATTCAATACCATTAATACATTAATCATAAAATTATTCAATGCAAACCATATTTCTTCATATCGGAACAGTGTGCTATAAATTCTGTTGTGTACACGAGGTAAGTACATCCTTTTTATACAACTACATTTTTCCTACTCTAAGTAAATAAGCTGTACGAATGTGTCGATGATTTCTCACATTTCCTCATGTTAATGCCACTTGGTTCTCGTTAGCGTATGACCATCCAAATAGGTCAGGAAATGGATATTACTCACACTATGCACCCAGTTATAACGTTTTATCTTAAAAACATTCACACGTTATGAGCTAATTGTCCGAACCTGCCCATTTGGTTCCTTTACGTCGATAAGTAAATGAGCAAGATATACATAACGAAGTTCCAGGACGATGTTAAATTTTGTGGTTTAAGATATGTTATATTTTCATATATGTTTCAAAACGAGTTATTTTTAATTACCTTGTAATGGGGAGTGGGAGAGTTCTGAGGAATGTTGCAAGTGTTTTGTTCTTGACGTATCGTTACCCGAGCTAGCACTTTGTTAGAATCAGTACAAATATTTCATCAGATTAATTAATTTTAAGATTTACTTGTATACTTTGTATTCTCTTATACTCTGAAGAAACTTTAATTCTCAATTCACTTTGATGGAAATTAATTCGGAAATAAATTAGGTTGCAATCATTCCAGTTAGACAAATTGTTCTCAAAGCAATCGCACGAGACATAGTCACGAAAATGTTAACTACTGTAAGTTACTTGATGTTAAAAATGATATAGTGAAAGATATCAAAAAATTTACTGGAAGTGAAAATAATTTAGAGCTTCTTAAACCTTCAATTTCAAACAAATTGTATCTGCAAATTATTGTGAAAAATATTCAGTACAATGAACGATATATATTTAATTAACATTTAGTCGGAATTCCATCTAATTATACTTTCACTAAAAAAAGGTTGGCCCACCTCCCAGTAGATTTAATATCGTATGCATGTTGAGGAGACCCTTGGGTTTAATGATGAGTTAGCAACAACTATGTTCGTCATCTACAACTTCTGACAGCTAGTATATTGAGTGTTTTACTCAGAAATTAATACTGTCTTGCGATTTCCTTATGTATTTATGTATTTACAGCTATGTATAACATTATTTTTAAAAGACATAAATAATGCGGTAATTTTTCAATTGGAGGTTATGATGCCAGAGTGAACAAACTCTATATTTAATATTTATCATTTTCATCTTTTAAATTCGTTTTGAAAAATGAAGATAACTATAATCGAAAATTTTCATTATTCATACATTTAAATTAGCAGAGATGTCTGGACACCATTTCTTTTGAAAGCCTGTATTTCTAACAGGAAGAGATAAATTCCAATTTTGTGGTTCGTTCACTTTGGCATCAAACCTTTCAATTTTACCACTGCTCTACCATCATACGTTTCAACTGTAGTCATTCTAACAAAGATACTACTGTAAATATTTAACATCCACTTATATCTATTGCGGAGAATATAACAAAATATCTTCTTCTTCTCCTCTTGAGTGTTATTATTTCCGTACTAAGTGGGTTGCTACTGCGTATTAACTTCCACCAATTATTCCTGTCTGCGACCACGTTTTCCTGTAGATTCAACTCTGTCATATCCTCCTTTATGTTGACACCGAAGAATGAAACCTTCGAATGTCCGATTTAACTTACTATAGACCTACCAGAAAATATTCTTAAGATTTCAATGTCTCTGTCAGTAGATTTATTGATAACTATTTTCCATTTATCTTTGAGACTTGCATGTACGGCCAATTTAAAAAATATCTTCTTAATACGCGTTTTATTGGACATGCAAGTTTTTCATATTGCCACGGTTAAGTTTTAGGAGGCTTTCATTTTATTTTAATACATTTTCAAAGAATATAGCGTAACTCACTAACTGCTACTTCAAAATCATACTTAATTTAGGTGAACGCAGGGGCTAATTTGACAATATAATACATCATTAGTTGTTTTATTATCAAATAAGCGTTATTAAAGACAATTAAATATAAAATATTTAACCATTATGAACAGACAACAAGTATTTCACACAAAAATCCTTTTCGAGAATGAGCAGCTTGATATACGAGGTTTTCAATATTTTGTGCAAATATCGTAATTTCAGAAGAAAAAAAAGGACTACTTACGAGATTTTCATTCTTAGGTGTCGATATCGTCATTTCGGTCCTCCAATTCTTCTATTACCAGACACAGCTATCTCTATTCCTCTCCTTCCTACATTATACTCCATCCTCCTCTTCACATGGTCGAACAACCTCAATCTTGCTGCTTTAACTTTTCCACTTACTTCCCTCACACCTAAAGTTTCTCTTATTGTTTCATTTCGTACTCCACCTCTCCTTGTCAGTCCATACAAATATCAAATTATCTTCATCTTCTTTGCTTCAGCCCTCTGGTGACAGGCCATGTTTACGTTTCACACAGGAGTGCTGGTCGCACAACTTCGTGTGTTTTCCCTTTAAGTTTGGCTGGAATTCCCTTGTCACACAACACGATGCAAAACTTTCTCCCTGCAGAGTGTATTCTGTTTTGGAGTTCAGTTTTGAGATAGCCTGTTTCATTCAATACGTAACTCCTTGTACAATATAAATACTAGGTGGTTGTCCAGCGCCGTACTTTCTACTTACAAGCATCCCACATGGCAGTAGTGAAGAATGGGATATCTGAAAACTGATTTTCACAGGGGTACTGCATAGTCAAATGCACCCCCTTGCGTTTGTAAGCCTCATTTTCAAACGCTCAGTAGTAGACGGGTATTTAGTACAGTAGTACCGCAATTGCTGTCAACATGTCGACACTGACTGGTTTGTTCAGCAACCATTACAGACATAATTTTAATCTGTGGAGAATCTGGTCCGAATGCAGCCAAAGCTCGCAGACGGTATGCGCAGAACTTTCCTAACAGCCGCTTGCCTCCTATACACTACACGTATTTCACCGAAAAGAGTTGCAGTTAAGTGCTTATGGCCTTGAAGGCAGAAAGTCTACCACATATAAACAAATGTTTAATAGAGAGGGGTTGGAGGGCCACCTGTTATGTAGGAAATGTAGAAAATAGACCACAACGAGTGAACAATACTTTCCGGCATTCTTCCTACGGCGTTCTCTTTAGTACATCAAAATACAAAAATTTGTCTTAACATTCAAATGGAACGTTGCAGTTATAGAGAAATAATTTCGATTAAATTCAATACCTTTGCCTTATTTTGTTGTAACACTTAAGGGAAAACTGTAAACCTAAAATTGTGAACCGCAAAATGAAAATGCAATTTAGGAATAAGTGCTCACATCTGAAAAGGGAACTTTTCACCTCAGCTACTCTACTTAGATCGACCATAGCCTTAACATGCACAGGTTTATAATATTAAATTAGATATTAGATGTAATATTAGATACATATTAAGAATGTCGTATGATATTTTTTTCTTCTTGGCCTTTCTCCCAGTTAGTTGGTTCATCATCTGATGTGGATATGGCCTAGTTTTACGGCTGCATGCTCAGGCTGATGGCACTCCTATGTGAAGGGGTGTTTTCACTAATGCGGGTATCCGTGATGGTTGGTAATATGGCGTGATGTACATAGACGAAGAGATGTTGTTAATGATGAAAACAATTCTTAGTAGACAAAGTAGGGGACCCCATACTACGAAAGGGTTCGAAAAGGTTTCAAATTGTGAGACTTGGATAGCGCTATCAAACTAAAACAAATTTAAAAAATCACTTCAGACCTAAATGCAGTTCTCGAAAATCAGCATAAAACGCTTGTTTCTTTACTCGTTTTCTTTTTTATTATAATTTTTATCTAAATTAACTTAATTACATAATTATTTCTATAATGTGTTCCTTGGTTCAATACCCCCAGGCGTTCCTTAATTTATTGAAAAATATCCACATCGAATGTAGTTATAAGGGCTTAAGTGGAGCTCTGCATTGACTCACATTAGCGCTCGTAGTGGTGCTTAAGTGAAACAATGCTTTGACTCAAATTAGCGCTCGTAGTGGTGCTTAAGTGAAACAGTGCTTTGACTCAAATTAGCGCTCGTAGTGGTGCTTAAGTGAAACAATGCTTTGACTCAAATTAGCGCTCGTAGTGGTGCTTAAGTGAAACAATGCTTTGACTCACATTAGCGCTCGTAGTGGTGCTTAAGTGAAACAATGCTTTGACTCAAATTAGCGCTCGTAGTGGTGCTTAAGTGAAACAATGCTTTGACTCAAATTAGCGCTCGTAGTGGTGCTTAAGTGAAACAATGCTTTGACTCAAATTGGCGCTCGTAGTGGTGCTTAAGTGAAACAATGCTTTGACTCACATTAGCGCTCGTAGTGGTGCTTAAGTGAAACAATGCTTTGACTCACATTAGCGCTCGTAGTGGTAAACTACTAATCTAATCGACCGGATGGGAACTAATATATATTCTCATACTTTTATTTACCTAAAATTCGTAGCTCATATCCCCAGGATGGTTTCAACATTGAGTTGCTTGCCTGATGGGCTAAAACTGTGAATTTTTAAGACGAACACAAAGACACAGTCCATGAGCCATAGGAATCAATCATACGCAGTTAAAATCACCGGACCGGCCGGAAATCGATCCCTGGGTCTTGTCAAAACAGACAAGGATTCAGAAGTACGATAGTGACATAGGAAAATATCACTAAATATTTAATGTATGGGTCCGCCTCGGTGGTGTAGTGGTTAGCGTGATTAGCTGCCACCCCCGGAGGCCCGGGTTCGATTCCCGGCTCTGCCACGAAATTTGAAAAGTGGTACGAGGGCTGGAACGGGGTCAACTCAGCCTCGGGAGGTCAACTGAGTAGAGGTGGGTTCGATTCCCACCTCAGCCATCCTGGAAGTGGTTTTCCGTGGTTTCCCACTTCTCCTCCAGGCGAATGTCGGGATGGTTCCTAACTTGAGGCCACGGCCGCTTCCTTCCCTCTTCCTTGCCTATCCCCTCCAATCGTCCCATCCCTCCACAAGGCCCCTGTTCAGCATAGCAGGTGAGGCCGCCTGGGCGAGGTACTGGTCATACTCCTCAGTTGTTTCCCCGACCAAGAATTTGAAGCTCCAGGACACTGCCCTTGAGGCGGTAGAGGTGGAATCCCTCGCTAAGTCCGAGGGAAAAACCGAACCTGGAGGGTAAACAGATGATGATGATGATGATGATGATTTAATGTATGGAACAATAACGCAATGCATTACACAGCTTTCAAAGATTGCTCTCATCCATTCATACTGTCAAGAAGTAGATAATTATGGTGTGTTCTTTGTTCTTATGTAGATGTGGCCTTGAGAAAATTATCTGAAAACTCGTTCACAGTTTCATTGCGATAATTTCTGTTCGGGAGTCACATCTTCAATACCGGGAGGATAAGAAAGGCGCCATTACTTGCACGGGAGCCGCAGGTCGAGCACGTATCCTTTGAGAAGTGAGACGCCGACAGGTAAAAAGTGCCTGCTAACTGGACGTTTAACGCACGTTCCCATGACAGTTGAGGACTATCAACGTCCCTTTTTACACTGCTACTAACTATCTACTTAATACAAGCGATTGATTCCTGTTGAAGACAATGCTTCACCGCACGCCAGCCCCTGCCGTACCGTGTTATTAAACTGTCCCCTTTTTACCTCGTCGCTCATGTTAAGGAGATTATCTTGCTGGAAGCTATCTCTGGCTTATGAGAGTCATTTTCTTTGAAGGAACGAAAATTAGCAAAATTTCCTTCTAGCAGAGCGAGTCATTACCCAGTGTAATGTACTGAAAGAATATGCTTCACGTTCACTGACAACCCTGCTGACATTCGGTGAGGAGTTCGTGAATTTATTTTAAAACCTAGTACCATGGGAATGGTATGTCCGACTCGTTGGCTGAACGGTCAGCGTACTAGCCTTCGGTTCAGAGGGTCCCGAATTCGATTCCCGACCGGGTCGGGGATTTTAACCTTAATTGGTTAATTCCAATGGCCCGGGGGCTGGGTGTACGTGTTGTCTTCATCATCATTTCATCCTCATCACGACGCGCAGGTCACCTACAGGAATCAAATAGAAAGACCTGCACCTGGCGAGCCGAACCCGTCCTGGGATATCTCGGCACTAAAAGCCATACGACATTTCATTTCATGGGAATGGTAAGCAGAAGAACCTCGCAAATTCGAAATTACTAACAATTTGAACAGAATCCGTGATAGACGAAAACAGATTAAAATCCTAGTTCCACTGTAAAAGAACGATTTAATCATAGTGCCGTACTGCACCCGACATACTTCGGTCATCTTACGCCGAAGGAACGACATTGAAAGGTTTATAGTCCACGGATAAAGTAAACGGAAAGCGTCCAAGAGGATGGAAACCTACACGATTTGACGGTATTTAGCTCAACTGGTCGCACCGGCTGGTCTGAGCCTTCATGAAGCCATACTAATAGCTCAAGTCAGAGAAGCCTGGTGAATCACTTCCGAGGCAACGACATTGTATCGCCACTGCACCGTCACGAGGGTGAATAGAAAGAGAGATATTGTACTTACAAATATAATTTTAGCTGGCACTTAGCAAACTAGTATTCAAATACAATCTTCTTCTCCTTCTGCCTTTGCTTTTCCCACATCTGTGGGGTCACGGGTGCGAACTGTGTCACACAAACGTGGATTTGGCCATGTTTTACGGCCGGATGCCCTTCCTGACGCCAACCCTGTATGGAGGGATGTAATTATTATTGCGTGTTTCTGTGGTGGTGTCCGACTCCATGGATAAACGGTTAGCGTGCTGGACTTTGGTCACAGGGGTCCAGGGTTCGATTTCCGGCAGGGTCGAGAATTTCAACCATAATTGGTCAATTTTGCTGGCGCGGGGGCTGGGTGTTTGTGTCGTCTTCATCATAATTTCATCCTCACCACGACGCGAAGGTTGCCTATGGGCGTCAAATCAAAAGAGCTGCATCTGGGGAGCCGAACTTGTCCTCGGAATTCCCGGCACCGAAAGCCATACGCCATTTCATATCTGTGGTGGTTGGTAGTGTAGTGTGTTGTCTGGAAGTGAAGAGGAAAGTGTTGGGCCAAATACAAACACCCACTTCTCGGGCCAGAAGAATTAAACAGACGCGATTAAATTCCCCGACCCGGCCGGGAATATAATTCGGGACCCTCTGGAACCAAAGCCTCACCGCTGACCATTCAGCCAATCAGTCGGACAATAAAATGCAGTATATTATTACTTAAATGCTAGTACACTATAGCTCCAATAGAAGTCAAGGTATAAAATAAGAATAGCAAATATGGAAAACAATTTTATAGAGACATTATAATAATTTAGGGATATTAGGTCGCGTAATGTTACTAATCTGCTGACGCGTTTCGATCCTGCAACAAGATCGTCTTCTGAGCAATAACAAATAATGTCAATGAATATTGAATTTTCACGACCGCATTGTAATCGAAACAGACTTTCAACGTATTAGGTCGTGTTACGTACATGTAGTACATGTTGAAGAGATGTTAAGTACAGAACAAAAATGGCCAGCCGGACACCAGTGGGATCCGAAACCACAACCTCCCGATTTCGCGTCGGTTGCGGTGTCCGGCTGGCCATTTTTGTTCTGTACTTAACATCTCTTCAACACGTACTACATGTACGTAACACGACCTAATACGTTGAAAGTCTGTTTCGATAACAAATAATGTATTGGTAACTGTCACTCCATAGCAACCAGACTCAAGATAGAGAGACACTGTTAGATATATAGTTCATTCCAGGGCCGCCAGAGCCAAGGAGAAAGCTTTCTTTTTTTTTGTTTCTTTGGTTGTTGCTTTACGTCGCACAGACACAGATACGTCTTACGGCGACGATTGGACAGGAAAAGGCTAGGACTGGGAAGGAAGCGGCCGAGGCCTTAATTAAGGTACAGCCCTAGCATTTGCCTGGTGTGAAAATGGGAAACTACGGAAAAACCATCTTCATGGCTGCCGACAGTGGGGTTCGAACCCACTATCTCCCGAGTACTGGATACTGGCCGCACTTAAGCGACTGCAACTATCGAGCTCGGTCAAGGAGAAAGATGTGGACGAGTAAACGATGGAGAGTAAACATGATCTACTCAGTATGTAGCCGTTACCTTTGTTATTCGGGTGATTAGAAATTTCTAACGCCTCACGTATAATTCTAGGTATACAATGTTTCTCTTTATAAATGATAGAGGTTACATCAAAAATGATTTTATTGTCATTATGTATGGCATGTTCTGCCAGAGCAAACTTCTGTAGCTGGCAAAAGCATGCTGTGTTTAACACCCTTATCAGCCGAGCAAGGGAGGTTTGTGAGGAGAATATATATATATTTTGCTAGTTGCTTTACGTCGCACCGACAAAGATAGGTCTTATGGCGACGATATCACTGGAGAGGGCTAGGAGTGGGAAGGAAGCGGTCGTGGCCTTAATTAAGGTACAGCCCCAGCATTTGCCTGGTGTGAAAATGGAAAACCACATAAAACAATTTTCATGGCTGCCGAGAGTGGGGTTCGAACCTACTATCCCCCGAATACTAGATACTGGCCGCACTTAAGCGACTGCAGCTATCGAGCTCGGTGAGAATACATTTAACGGTAAACTTGAGTTCCTAACCAGAACATTCCTGAGCAATGGCTACCCAATGAAACAGATTGACAAACTGCTACATCCTAAGCCAAAATACAGATTGTCACGTAATTCTCATCCTTTGAGCCTGGCCTTCTTGCCATACGTACAATCTGTCACGGATAGGAGTGGTAACGTTCTCAGAAGGCATACTATCAAGACCATTCTTAACCCTAAGGCAATCATTTGCAATCTGTCAAAGATCCTATTGGTTTAAACTGTGCTGCAATATATAATTTATGATTCCTTGCTCCTGTGGATCGGAGTTCTGGCCAAACATGTAGGAATGTAGCAACGAGGGTTAAGGAACATCGCCGGGACTCAGGTCTTTTAATGCCATTTAGTGGTCGTGAAAATCTATGTTTTAAGACAATATTTATAGTGTCGGCCTCCGGATCCCAAGACAGCGGGTTCAAACCCGGCAGAGGTAGTCGGATTTTTGAAGGGCGGAAAAAGGTCCATTCGACACTCCATGTCGTACGATGTCGGCATGTAAAAGATCTCTGGTGACACATTTGGTGTTTACCCGACAAAATTCATTAAATCTCAGCCATAGACGCCCAACAGAGTTTCGGTTTACTCGGTCTGCCATCTATCTAGTGGGGGCCTAGAGTGAAACGGAACGTCGAAATTGACGAGCAGACAGCCAGATCGCGTCAAATTGAAATGGCTGCACACGGTAGCTGAGGCCATACGATTATTATTATTATTATTATGTTGTATAGAAACATCATTAGTCTGCATTACTGCATTTCCAATACAACGTTTAATGTTACATAGTTTTTCTCTTAAGTTATGTTAGTTTCCCATGTGTATGTGCAGCTAGAAAAATCGGCAATCTTCTTTTTGGTGTAAGGACTAAACCTGGTGGTAGCCTTGATAATTTTCAGGAAGCTAATAAAATAAAATAAAGACCACCTGTTTGCACTCCTTCAAAACAAAGTACATCAGACAGAAATACGTGTAATACTGAAACCA
This sequence comes from Anabrus simplex, assembly GCF_040414725.1. Classification (NCBI taxonomy): domain Eukaryota; kingdom Metazoa; phylum Arthropoda; class Insecta; order Orthoptera; family Tettigoniidae; genus Anabrus; species Anabrus simplex. The sequence goes on from NC_090265.1 coordinate 1,579,035,459, forward strand.
AGAATACCATCAAGGTAATAAAGAATATGAGATCAGAAAATACACTCGGAAATGTACGTATGTGCGTGTGGGTGTGAGTGCGCTTGTGCCTCTTCTATTAATTCCTATGGTACAGTAACAGGTGAGTGAAAATAATAATAATAATAATAATAATAATAATAATAATAATAATAATAATAATAATAATAATCATACAAAATACGGGGACATCACCCGAGTAGACAAATTCAAATACCTGGGTGAGATCATCATGAAAAATGGACTGGACAAAGAAGCACTTCAGGAGAGAGTACGCAAACTGGAAATAGCCTACCAAATATCCCGCACTATCTACAACAAAAAATGCCTTTCCTAAAACACCAAGATACGTCACTATGAAACAGTTCTGAAGCCAGTAGTTCTATATGCAGCCGAAACCCTGTCTCTAAATGTCAACAAAGGACTCCTTGAAGAACTGGAGGAAAGAGAACGCAAAATTGTGAGAGGAATCTTGAGATCAAAGTACAGAAATGGAGTCCATCAAAAGAGATCCAACAAGGAAGTCTACAGCAAAATAGAGAAAATTACCGACACAATCAGAAAAAGACGGGCTCGATTTTACGGTCATCTGAAAAGAATGGACGGAAGAAAGTTAACTAAAGAAATATTTCACTTTTTTGATTCAAACCCCAAAACCACAATTCCCTGGTTTAGAAATACCAAAGAAGACCTTCAAATGCTACATATCTCAGCTGAAGACGCCCTTAACAGAGATCTCTTCCGCAAGAAAATATTGACGAACGGGCTAAACCGAGACGAGCAACCGAAGAGAAGACACGGTGCCCCTTAGACAGAGGAGCGTAAGCAGGCCCACTCACAAAGAATGAGGGAAATTTGGGCTCTAAAGAAGGCCAAGTTCAGTGTCAAATGCAACAAGACTTAACGTGGTCCTTGATGGCCCCAGCGAATTATATATATATATATAATTTTATTATTATTATTATTATTATTATTATTATTATTATTATTATTATTATTATTATTTCGTGTGGCTAGCAGGGTGCAGCCCTTGTAAAGCAGACCCTCCGATGAGGGTGGGCGGCATGTGCCATGTGTAGGTAACTGCGTGTTTTGTGGTGGACGATAGTGTTATGTGTGGTGTGTGTTGCAGGAGTAATGGGGACAGCACAAACACCCAGTTCTCGAGACAAGGGAATTAACCATTTAAGGTTAAAATCTCCGACCAAGCCGGGAATCGAGCCCGGGACCCCTGTGACCAAAGGCCAGCACGCTAACCATTTAGCCATGGAGCGGGACATAGTAATAATAATAATAATAATAATAATAATAATAATAATAATAATAATAATAATAATAATAATAATAATAAAGTTTCAGATGTTATGGAAAAGTTATATTTCTTTCTTGAGGCCATTCTACTCGAAATCTGAAAACTAACTGTGAATGATGGATCGTTGACTTCATTTCAAGCAATTTTATGTTGCATATACATGCATATTTCTGCCCTTTTTATTGCTTTGTTCATATTTTGCTGATTTTATTGCTATAATGTCATATCTGTTTTATTTTGAGAATTTTTTTTTGAAATTGAGGCATCGTTTTTAACAAGGTTCATGTTATCTGCGTCGAGTTTAAATACAGAATTTCAAAATACTGTAGTAGATGTATTTTTTTCTTTTCCCAAAACACATACTGTAGGTAGCAGGTTCCGAAAAGAAGACATGTACGAACGTAAACCGACAGATACCAAAAAAGCATCCTAATACTTCTTTTTAGAACAGAGAGAGATCTGCGCAGCCTCCGTGGGTCAGGTGGCAGAGCGTCGGCCCCTCACCGCTGGGTTTCGTGGTTCAAATCGCGGTCACTCCATGAAAGATTTGTGCTGGACAAAGCGGAGACGCGACAGGTGTTTCTCCGGGTGTTCACTGTCATCTTTCATTCCAGCAACACTCTTCAATATCATTTAATTTCATCTGTCAGTCATTAATCAATGCCCCAGAGGAGTGTGACAGGCTTCGGCAGTCCGCTTAATTCCTATCCTCGCCGCTAGATGGATGCTTCATACATTCCATCCCTGATCCGGTCACTGGCTGGAAAACAGGCTGTAGGTTTCCGTTTTCAGAGAGAAATCTGTGCCTCAGGGCTATCATAATGAATGAATGATGAATGAATGTATAAAGTTTTAATGTACCTATTGTAGCCCTGTCAGTTTGCATGATTAAGTATGTCTGCTGTATTATCGCTAATCACTTTTTGGCACATGTAATGTTAGTAATACTCTAGCCGGGCTGAGTGGCTCAGACGGTTAAGGCGCTGGCCTTCTAACCCCAACTTGGCAGGTTTGATCCTGGCTCAGTCCGGTGGTATTTGAAGGTGCTCAAATACGACAGCCTCGTGTCGGTAGATTTACTGGCACGTAAAAGAACTCCTGCGGGACTAAATTCCGGCACCTCGGCGTCTCCGAAGACCGTATAAGTAGTTAGTGGGACGTAAAGCAAATAGCATTATTATTATTAGTAATACTCTAATACTTGCTACCTATCCCTAAAATACTTAAGTCATATTTTACCATTTAAAAAATCACATTTAGTTGGATTTAGTGCATATTTGCTTGCATATTTTTTAATTATTTTGGTCACGAACTTCCGAACCCTAATAATAATAATAATAATAATAATAATAATAATAATAATAATAATAATAATAATAATAATAATAACCAGCAGCATCAAAGTTTGTTGTCTGTGCCTGGACGCTATTCTTCTCTACATACAAACTTGTCTAATTTCTTTCCCAAATTTTCGTCCCGCTCCGTAGCTGACCAGTCAGTGCTTGGCCTACGGGCCTCCGGATCCTGGTTCCATTCCCGGCCGGCTTGTGGAATTTTAATCATACATACTGTACGTCTTCATCATAGACTTTTATGCCATTGAAAGTTCAGTCTGCAAGCCTCTGTGAATTAACTAAGCGCCTCAAAATCCTCATCTATTGCAACTCTCTCTGTGGACTCGTTTAGTTCGACATCTTTTATCAAAAAATAATTAAAAATCGAGTTTAACCATCGTTCCTTTGGTCTCGATAATTTTAATCCTTAACGGTTATTTCTATCTTTTCATGGATTGGATATCTGTGTTGTCCTCTGTATTTCTTCAACTTACGTGCAGCACTGTACTCCACTACACTAACACGGCAAACGCTGCCCATCGTCGTCGGATGGTTTATCTTACAAGTGCAGCACCAGTCTAACAATGGCCACCCGGTATTCTTTTTCTTACCATCCCGATATTCCCGTCATTCAAGTCGTCTTTATAAATCGAGAGGTAGCCTAATTCTGGAAAATGTTTGAACCATTGAAGGTGGACGTAATTAATTTTGATCTTCGAATCATAAACTAAATCTATCGTCAGTTGTTCTACCTGACTGCGGCTGTTCCATATCCCCTTAGCAGTCTTCAATTTGTGGAAAGTATAGGTCTCAAAAGCGAAGTTTGTCTAGATCGAAGTTTTCAATGTTTTCTAGTAGAAATTAAATTTAAATGAAATACTGTATTTTCAGTTTGTGTATTGGCATAATCTCTACTTCTTTTTTCTTCTTCCTGGCCCTTTCTCCATTGCTTAGGGTCAGCATATTATACGGATTTAGCCCTGTTTTACGGCCGGATGCCTTTCCTCACGCCAAACCTATGTAGAGGGATGAATTCGCTATTGCGTGTTTCTCTGGTAGTTTGTGGTGTGACGTATTGTATGTAAATTAATATGTATATTGAGTCGAGCACAAATACCAACCCCCGAGCTAAAGGATTTACCAGATGGCCGGGAACCGAAAAGGGTTCCTCTGTACCAAAGGTCACTATGCAGAACATTCACACAAGGAGCACATTTTTAAACTGACCAATTTTCAAACTTCTATTCTCATCCTCATACATACTCATCCTCAACATCAATATTACGTAGGACTAAATTTAAATTGGACACAACTGCTATACTATTATGGTATTATCATAATTATTATTATCTATGTTCATCTTCTGTGTTCGCATATCGTCACTCCTATGCCAAAACCGCGAATCTGACAATGCTCTTCCATCATCATCTAGGTATTCTGCCTTATGGCAGATCTTGTCATGGTATGAATCTCTTCCACTGTTGCCTGTCCTGCGCCAAGTTTTTCATGTCCGAATATTTATTTCCTTGGATATTGTCCAACATTTGATATTTTTTCCTTCCCCTTCCTCGTTTGCCTTTCACCATTCCTTCTATTCCTTCTTTCAGTAAACAGTCCCTCCTCAAATAATGTCCGATCCAGTTCATTTTTCTCCTTCTAATGATTTGCAACATACTTCGTTCTTCTCCAACTCTTCGTAATACCTCCTCATTCCTTACCCGGTCTTCCCATTTCACTCGTTCTGTTGTCCTCCATACCCACATCTCTAGTGCCTCCAATCTTCTCTCATCTTTCTTTCTCAATGTCCAAGTCTCTGCGCCATACAGCGCTATGCTCCAAATGTAACACTTAGCAAGTCTTTTCCTCAAATCTTTGTTTAGTGGTCCACAAAGTAATTTTGATCTTTTCTTAAAGCCTTCTTTTGCTATGGCAATTCTTTTCTTAATTTCTGTCGTGCAATACATATCATCTCTGATCATACTTCCCAAATACTTGAAGTTAGTGACTTGCTCTATTTCTTCTCCGCCCTATACTAATATGACAACTTCTACATTTTCCTCCAATTATCATACTTTTGGTCTTCTTCTTATTAATTCTCATTCCATATTCTTCTAGTTTCATGTTGAGTTTATCTAACATTTGTATCATTTCACGTTCGCTTTCTCCCATCACAACCATATCATCTGCAAATCTTATACATTCTACTCTCCTACCTCCAACACAAATTCCACTTTTTCCATTAAAAATTTCATTGATTATTTCTTCGAGATAGATCTTGAACAATGTCGGTGATAATTCAACTCCTAATTCAATTTCTTCACATCACCTCATCTCCTATTCTCACTATTGCTCTCTGGCTTAAATACAAATTCTTTATTAGCCTTCTATCCCACCAATCAACTCCATGTTTCTTCAGGATTGTCATCAATTTGTACCATCTGACACAGTCAAAAGCCTTCTCAAGGTCAATAAATACAGCATAAACCTTCCTGTTTTTCTCTATGTACCTCTCTCCTATCACCCTCAGAAGTCCAATGCCGTCTCTTGTTCCAACTCCTCTCCTGAAACCAAACTGTTCTTCACCTATGAAGTTATTCAGACTTTCGCTGCGTGTGAAATTAGACTCAATGTCCTATGTTCTTCACATTTTTTGCTGTTCTTTTTCTTTTCCATAGGGATTAAGATGATTTCACTAAAGCCCTTTGGCCGTTTTCCTGTCATGTATATTTGATTACATAATCCAATCAACTCCTTTCTTCCTTCGTTATTTAACGCTTTTAACAGTTCAACAGGAATCTCATCTATTCCCATTGCTTTTCTATTTTTCATCTCGTTCAGTGATGCTTCGATCTCTCTTCTCAGTATGGTTTCCCCTTTATCATCCCCTTCAACCATATCTTCCTCCTCTAATTCAAGTTCGTCTTCATTTGTTCGATTGTCCCTATCATATAGCCATTCTATGTATTCTTCCCAACTTTTCATTATTTCTTACCGGGCGAGTTGGCCGTGCGCGTAGAGGTGCGCGGCTGTGAGCTTGCATCCGGGAGATCGTGGGTTCGAGCCCCACTGTCGGCAGCCCTGAAGATGGTTTTCCGTGGTTTCCCATTTTCACACCAGGCAAATGCTGGGGCTGTACCTTAAGTAAGGCCACGGCCGCTTCCTTCCAACTCCTAGGCCTTTCCTGTCCCATCGTCGCCATAAGACCTATCTGTGTCGGTGCGACGTAAAGCAACTAACAACAACATTATTTCTTGGGGTTCATATATCATTGTGCCATCTGTAGCCTCTATTTACTTATTGCTGTTGTTCCTTCTCTTTTCTCTGAATAGTATATTGTTGCTTCTTTGTACATCAAGTCATATTTCCCTTCTTTCTCCAGTTGCTCTATCTCACCACATTTTTCTCTCAACCATTTATTCTTTGCTTTTCCTGTTTCTCTTCTTAATTCATTATTTAACTTCCTGTAGTTACGCTTTCCCTCTTCTGTATTCACTGTTTTCCATTTCCTGCGTTCCTCCATTTTACTTATCATTTCTGATGTTATCCATTCCTTCTTTGTCCTTTTCCTCTCCTTAACTCCAAGCGTTTTCTTAGCTACTTCTTGCATCCCATTTTTAAAAGTTTCCCATCTCCTTTCTACATTTTCTGTTTCATTTCCTAACGTATTATTGTTACAATACTCATCCTCTAGTTCACTACACTTTTTTGTCTTTCAGTTTCTCAATATTAATTTCTTCTCTCTTCTTTCCTTTCAATACTATTTTCAATTTAATTAGTACCTCTGCTACAACTAAAATATGGTCAGAATAAATGTCTGCTCCTGGGTAACATTTAGCATTCTTTAGTCAGTTTCTGTACCGTTGTTGTATCATTATATAATCAATTTGATATTTCTTGTCATCTAATCGAGATATCCAAGTATACCTCTTCCAATCCCTTATTATACTTAAAACTGGCCATGTCTCCCAGACAAATCAGAACAACTTTCATTGAGTTAATTTTCCTGTGCTCATGTGTAAAGGAAATCAACCTTAAATACATCATACTCTAGGAGCGTATAAATATGTCATGCAAACATATATTCCTAGAGTATGGTACAATAAGGTTCATTTTCCTTTACACACGCGCATAGGAAAACGAACTCAACAAAAATTGTTCTGATGGACTGCATATCAATGTACGGCCGGGAGGTGTGACAAGTCTTAAGGGAAATAATGGATAAGAAGAGTATTGTTACACTCATGGTTTTGGCATAGGAGCGACGATATATTTTTCCTAGAATGTCGTATCAGTTTCATCTCATACTTCTGGCAAATACTCAGTTTTCTATTCCAGACCCTTATATTTCGATCAAGTACTTCATAACTAATCAATTCCTGTTAATAATCTACTGGGCTAGGATTCGGTTTTTTAATATTAGTCTTTCGCTCTTTGCATGTATTTATTTATTTATTTATTCATTTATTTATTTTTGATTGTAGCAAATACATTCTCCATTATCGTACCAGTAGAAGCAATTCACCGTGAAATGGCTTGCAATAGTTACTACTACTACTACTACCACCACTACTAAATGTTTTCATTCCTTCCCTGAAGGGGGAGGCGGGCCTCTTAGACGGTGACGCCGTCTCTCAGGCCAGGAGATTTGTAACAGAGGAGTTGTGCGGAGAAAGTGAGAGGGTTGGCCTATACTAGGAACTGTCCCGGCATTCACCTCAGTGCAGGAGAATGGAAAACCACGGAAATCCGTTTTCAGGGCAGCCGACAGTTGGGACCAGCCCGTCTGCCTTCCGAATGCAGAGCCACAAGGCTAGTAGAACTAGCCACTGTTGCAATAGTACACTATTTTCACTATTCACTCCTTTGTTTTACTACAGTGTTTCGTTTACTAGTAATTTATACCCCTATCACTTGTGTCTATGTTGTCATTTTCCTATTAATGGTTTTCTAACTTCAAAGCTTATAGGCCTACTTTAAAAAGGACACTTCTATATATACTGATAGATCACTTTTCCGTGACACTAATTTAAATACATTTTAAATTACTTTTTTAAACTGTGGTTTTCCCCTAAATTATCTCTCAATAAAAGTAACATACAACCGACTCCTTGGTTGAATGGTCAGCTTTGAGGCCTTCAGTTCAGAGGATCTGAGGTTCAATTCCTGGCTGGATCGGGTATTTGAATCGCGTCTGATTAATTCTTCTGGCTCGGCGACTGAGTGTTTGTGCTTTTCCAACAGTCTTCTCTTCATATTCAGACTACAAACCATACTACCAAGCACCACCGAAACACACAATATTGGTTACATCCCTCCACATGCGGTTGGGACACCAGGAAAGGCAACCGGTCGTAAAACAGGGCTAAATCCACATGTGCCACACAGTCGCACTCGCGATCCCACGGGTGTGGGAAAAGCGGCAGAGGAAGAATAAGTAGGATACGCTGAAATACACTTACTACAGCAAAACATACAAATACATCATTAAGTTTTCGGATAATTATAATAATAATGATAATAATAAAATAATAATAATAATAATAATAATAATAATAATAATAATAATAATAATAATAATAATAATAATAACGAATAGTAGTTGTTTCATTTGGCACCGTAATGAATCTGATCAAGTTCCAGGATCTAACGGGCCAGTTGATGTCTGCGGTATGGGTTCAAACAACTGCTTTCTGCATTAATTTGCGTTAATAACTGGTGAAGTGGAATGACCAGCCCAGCTCTCCCACGCCTTGTCCGATACGCCTTAGAGGGCCACTTCTCATATTCTCCTGAACAAGCGTGTAGCTTAGAACCGCAATGTCAAGGTTCACTGAACACAAGAGACGCACAGAGGCTGACAAATATCACTTGTCACTGGTGGTTGACACTTCTTTCTTTTCTACTCTCAGTGACACACAGTACTTACCAAGTAACCCACACAGCCTAGTCTGTAGCCCTGAATTACAAACTCCTCAGTTGGCACAGCGTTCACATTAATGAAGCTCGTGTGTTATCAATGAGGCCCGTGTTTAGAATCCCAGGATTATCAGTTCTCGGTAGCCATCTAAACTGCGGTTTATAATCTGAATTTCCTTCCCTCATTTCCCTTATCCTTTCGTGTTACATGGCTCCGCTGTAGAATTCGATTCATGAACGGTTTCATCCACAGAGTTCTTAATTTGAGGCTTTTATCTTTCACATCCGACCTTCTTTGGTCAATTCTTGTTATCTTCCGAATCCGACAGTATTAGGTTTGCGATTTCTACGGAGTCTTTCAATTTTACGCTCCTTGTGACAACTCGCTTTCTTTTTTCCGATACCTCCATTCCTAGAAGGTCACTGTGCAGGTCATTGTACAGGCCATGAAGGCCCTCGTAAGCAGCCTCGGCACTAATAGCGATAGTGTGTTTGTTACTTCTATGCCCGGGCAATTTTGCACCCGGGAATTAGCCTGGTACTAATTTATGGTGTAGACTGAGTGCCATGTGCCTCTTCAGAAGTTGACATCTCGTCTCAAAATATTTCTACCTCCTAAAATAGAATCGAACTCAGGTCTTTCTGAGTGAACCAAGCACACCTTAGAACTTACTCTTTTAAAAATATACTTCGATGTAGTGGTCACTTCTCCGTGACACTGATTTTAATATCTTTAACTGTGTTTTTACTGTGTCTCGGCAAAGTAGACCCTCGAAGGGACATCACTTCAACTCTTCCAACTTTTTCAACTTTTTCTTTGATTAGAGTTAAGTTGTAAATCCTCTTTAAACAATAATCACCAACACTACCGTAACGTTTTAAAAATTAACATTGACCATTATTTGTTTATTAGTGCCTCGTTGAGTGGCGAAATTATGACTGTAGGCCCTCTCTTACACTTAATCACATTTTGAATACAATCTAAAATAAAATAGGCTGCTACAATAATTAAAATATTTGAAAAAAATTAATAGATTTAAAATGAATTTAAATAAATTGCAAACTAAATTAATATTAAAAACTGACAAAATATAAGTAAAATTTTAGACTTAAAGTCAACATAACATAAGTCATCAAAGTTATTAAGCAAAATTAGAACGTTCTTTAAGAGCAATTATAAACAAAATAACAAAGTTAATACCGCAATAAATCAAAATATGCAAAACCAAACCCCATGGCACTACAGCCCTTGATGGTCCTTGGCCTACCAAGCCACCGCTGTTCAGCCCGAAGGTCTGCAGATTACGAGGTGTCATGTGGTCAGCACGACGAATCCTCTTGGCCGTTGTTCTTGGCTTCCTAGACCGGGGCCGCTATCTCACCGTCAGATAGCTCCTCAATTCAAATCACGGTAGGCTGAGTGCACCACGAACCAGCCCTCATTCCCAGGTAAAAATCCCTGACCTGGCCGGGAACAGAACCCTGTGCCTCCAGGTAAGAGGCAGGCACGCTACCCCTACACCACGGGGCCGGCATATCAAAATATGCAGTTCATATTAATATTAATATTTCATATTTTATACCAACATTTTCCCAACTTTTAATATCAGAAATCAATAGCTACCTTCATTCCTGTTGCCATCAGCATAGGAATCAGGTATCCTGAATAAACGCAGAACCTTCAGTGGAGTATCTACCCCATTTTCACTCCCATCAGTTTTTATCAACGTGCATTCACCGTCACTGACAGAACACTTAAAACACAGCATTCACCTGCACATTTTTTATAAAATATTCACTGTTATAGACTACAGGGAATACGAAACAAAGTAGGAAGCTAACAAAAGAAGATACGAAATTACTCCGGAAAATGAGAAATAAATTCTAAGATACATATAATATTTTGAAAATGAAACCTGTACTGCAACCTGGGAGATTGTGTCCTTCTAAATCCCCAGCCCATACATTAGTGAAATTAATATGAGTTTGTATAGCCTAATTACAGCGAAAATATTCGATGAAACGCGTATAATTCTGTACCCTACTGGAGTTTTATAATAATAATAATAATAATAATAATAATAATAATAATAATAATAATAATAATAATAATAATAATAATAATAATAATAATAAACCGGCGTGCTGGTCTTTCGTCCAGGGGTTCCCGCGTTTGATTCCTGTTTGTGTCGGGGATTTTAACCTTATGGGTTAATTCCGATGGCTCGAGAGCTGGGTGGGAGTGCCGTTTTCATCATTAACATTCATCACAGATAGGGCCCCATCCTCATAGACGCGCAGATCACCTATACGGCGTCAACTCGAAAAACCTACAAAAGGCATCTTCGGAGGCAACACGAAATAATAATAATAATAATAATAATAATAATAATAATAATAATAATAATAATAATAATAATAATAATAATAATAATAATAATAATAATAATAATAATAATAATAATAATAATAATAATAATAATAATAATAATAATAATAATAATAATAATAATTGTACTGGGCGGTACACCTCCACGCAGCTAATTCAAACTTTGCGCCAGTTGAAACTCCCCTACTGGAAGAAGTCTGAACTTTGTCTTATGTGTTAATTTTCAAGTTACCCTGAAGATGTCACTACTTGGAAATTTTGAAGTTTCTGAACTGTGTTGTTTTCGATGTATTTTTGTTTTGCTTGTAGTAAGAAGTGTGAACATTCTCTTCTAGAGGACACTACTGAAGAACTACAACGATGCACCCTAGTGCGAAGTGAAAGAACTGTTTTTTTTTTTTTTTTTTTGGAGAAAATTTAATTTCAAAAGTTTGTTCTTTGCTAAATTTCTTTCAGTCATTGTTTAAATTGGCAATATTAACCCTTTCTTTCCCCTTGTTTTGAATTTAGTCAATCCCGAATTTATTTAATTAATTTTCCACCAATAATGTGTTTCTTCTTCTTCTTGTGTAGGGGTTTTCTTTATCCACCAATAAAATGATTGTGGGCGGGTGTTTTCCTTCCTGAAACGCCTCGAACTTTCTGCGAGAGTATATAAACTGCTGATTTTAGAGTCTCTGCGCCACTTCTGTACCATCTTTCAGTGTGTAAAGTACATAGCAGGGGGCGGGAAGCGCCTCTTCCTTCGAGCAGCAGTTCAACAACAAGGTAATGGCCGATTAATAACTTCTTTTCTTGCTAGCTCAGCAGTTTAACTCTCGGGGCGGGTCCGAAGCGTTTCCACCATGTAACCTTTTCCTAAAATGTAACTACTCTTAGCATCTATTCTCTTTTAAAGCTACATATTGGGATAGAGAGTGCTTAACCCTCTCGAGCTCCCACTCATATTGTTTTGAGGTGAACTTATTTCTCACAACCGATTCTTCCTTAATGTAATGTAAATTGTTCTTCTCTAAGTCACCTCTGTAGTATGGGATTAGCCCTTGCATTAACGGCCTAGAGCCAGATCAGGTTTTAAATAAAAGGTATTAGGAGTGCAGATCGCCTCCTCTCAAATTGTTATTTTAGAGGTCATGTAATTAACCTTTTTCTCACTTAATAGGCCTCAGTAGGTTGGGTATTTTACCCCTGTGTCTATGTCCTTAGAGGACAACTTGAAGGTGGAGTTTGGTGTGGCCTTTGATAGGCTTAAAGTTGAGAACGAGTGGCTCTTTCTCGAAAATTGAGTGTTGTATGCCTCGAGGAGGCTTTTCTGTGTAATTGGGAACAAGTGCTCCTGGGCATGATTGGGGTCTTCTGCCCCTTTTTTGAATTTCTGTATATCGTAAGATTGGGCTAATTGTTCAAGTATTGTGGGCTTGGCTCTCGGAGCCCATCCTGTAACTCTGTAATTGTACATTCTCGAATAGTGGCTTTGCTACTCTGTACCTATCATGATTGTTATTTCTTGATTTTACAAAGAAAATATAACCTTGTTAAATTTTAATTTAACTTTAATTTCGTAGCCTGAGACCTGTTCACCCCCGCACCTTCTTTCACCTCTAACTACCACGGAAATCTCCGTAACAATAATAATAATAATAATAATAATAATAATAATAATAATAATAATAATAATAATAATAATAATAATAATAATAATTTCTTTCTTAACCCGTTTACCCTCCAGGATTTCCAGGGTTGACTTTCCCTCGGACTCAGCGAGGGATCCCACCTCAAGAGCTTCAAAGGCAGTGTCTTGGAGCGTGAGATTTTCAGTCGGGTGAATTAAACTGGCGAGGAGGACCAGTACATCGCCCAGGCGGCCTCACCTGATATGCTGAACAGGGGCCGTGTGAGGGGATGGAAAGATCAGAATGGATAGATAAGGAAAAGGGAAGGAAGTAGCCGTGGCCTTAAGTTAGGTGCCATTTCGGCATCGCCTGGAGGAGAAGTAGAAAACCACTGCGAGGATGGTTGAGGTGGGAATCGAACCACCTCTACTCAGTTGACCTATCGAGGCTGAGTGGACACCGTTCCAGCCTTCGTACCACATTTCAAATTTCGTGGCAGAGCCAGGAATCGAACTCGGGCCACCGAGGGTGGCAGCTAATCACACTAACCACTATACCACAGAGGCTGAATAATAATAACAATCGTATGGCCTCAGCTACTCTGTGCAGGCATTTCAAGTTGACGCCATCTGGCTGTCTGCTCGTCAATTTTGACGTTCCGTTTTACTGTAGGTCCACTAGATGGCAGATCGAGTAAATAATAATAATAATAATAATAATAATAATAATAATAATAATAATAATAATAATAATAATAATAATAATAATAATAATGATCTTGGTTTTAACGTCATCTCGTTAGCGATGAATAACAAGTAAGGACATTCAGCTGACCAGCATATAATAAAGTTTCATTTATTCAATAATCGTATGAATTATTTTGTGACTAACATCAGAATTTAATTTCGCTGTGTCTTGAAATGATTATTCAACAATTGAAAACAGTAACACTCCTCGTCTCTTTAACATAAGATTGTGGTGTGTATCCTCTAATTCTCTTTCACGTCCCTATCATTGTTGTGTTATTTACGTATATTTTACTCTGTTTTTGTTTTTATCTCTTTACCGTATGTAATCGAATGCTTCGGTCTTCAAATACAGTAAACCTTATTTTGCAATGTTGCCAAGCATCATGTAACTAACCAAACAACAACAAGAAAATGCTAGTCACTTTTCAAGGGTTGGCAATAGTGGCGAGGTACTGGAAGGTAACCGGGCGTACCGACCGAGTTGGCTACGTGATATAGGCCACGTATCTTTAAGGAGATCGTGATTCGAATGGCAGTATCTAGAGGCTTGAACTTCGAAACGTCCGGCTTCTTGGCTGAATGGTCAGCTTAGAGCTCTTCGCTTCAGAGAGCCCCGGGTTCGATTCCCGGTCGGGTAGGAGATTTTAACCTTAAATGGTAAATGTCCATATCTCAGGGCTGTGTGTTTGTACTGTCCCCAACACCCCTTCAACTCACACACGACACACAATACTATCTTCCACGCAGTTATTAAAAACGTCGATACAGTTAAGTTATCAAAGACGCTGGTATGGAAACGACTTGGTCTAGCGAGGGAAGTGGCATTCATTCATCATCATCATCATCATCATCATCTGTTTACCCTCCAGGGTCGGTTTTTCCCTCGGATTCAGCGAGGGATCCCACCTCTACCGCCCCAAGGGCAGTGTCCTGGAGCTTCAGACTCTTGGCCGGGGGATACAACTGCGGAGAATGACCAGTACCTCGCCAAGGCGGCCTCACCTGCTATGCTGAACAGGGGCCTTAGGTACCATCCCGGCATTCGCCTGGAGGAGACGTGGGAAACCACGGAAAACCACTTCCAGGATGGCTGAGGTGGGAATCGAACCCACTTCTACTCAGTTGACCTCCCGAGGCTGAGTGGACCCCGTTCCAGCCCTCGTACCACTTTTCAAATTTCGTGGCAGAGCCTGGAATCGAACCCGGGCCTCCGGGGAAGGCAGCTAATCACGCTAACCACTACACCACAGAGGCGGACGGCATTCATTCATGATCTAAAGTCTACGTCTTGCCAATACAATCACTCTTCTCTCTGTCTTCTGCTGATCGTTCAATCTTCCTGGAATTTTTATAAGCGAAACTTTTTCTGATGTCCCCCGTATACTTTTTCCGCCAGGACGTGTAGCTCAGATGGTGGAGCGCCGGCCTTCTAAGTTCACGTAGGTGGGTACGATTCTCGGCTCAGTCCGGCGATATTTCAAGGGGCTTAGATACGTCAGCCTCATGTCGATAGATTTACTGGCACTTAAAGATAAAACTGCAGCATTTGGGCATCTCTTAAAACTAAAAACGTAGTTAGTTTGACATAAGCGCAATAACATTATTACGAATACTTCTCCCTATATAGACCTCTTCATTAGTAGTGAAGGTGTTGTGCCTAATAATGTAGGCTATACAATAAATGTAATTTTCCTGTTTCCCATTTTGTTAACGATCTTGTGTCCTCCTTTACTTCTCTATATGTTTCTTGACTTACTTCCCTTCATGTCCGGCACATACATGTTAACTTACAGTAGTGCGATTTTCAGTAGACCCTTGATTGTGAAGTGATGCATGGTCAACGCCACAAATCCTATCGGCCGCTCCAAAAGCCTCAAAAGTAGTTACTGAGACGTATATAAAATAAAATATAATTGTTAACATCCTCTCGGCCGGAATTATTAGGTTTCTAGACAGGGACCACTATCTAACCGTCAGATGCTCCCCAGCTGTCCTCACTTAAACTAAGTGGACCTCAAATCCAGATAAAACTTCGTCCTGGTCGAGAATCGAGCCCGAGGCCTTCTGAATCGAAGACCACTACGCAGACTATTCTGCGAAGTAGCCGACTATTCTCGTATCTACTGAAAATTGCACTGCTGTAAGTTATCATGCATTCTTTATTTTACACAGGTAGGATATTGGCAACTTTGAGGAAAAAGGGTTAAAGTTTAAAAAGGTCCGACCTTGGCATTCATTAAAGTATAGATCCGATTTAGTCTGCGATGAAGGTGAGGAAACAGAAACGAAACAGAATGACTGGTTTTAAAGGAATTTCAATTTTTCTTGTTCTACCTTAGAGTTTGTTCCACATGCTGGTGGATTCTTCTATTATGGCTCTGTGTCGTCACTTGACACGACACCTCCGCAATCTTAACATCTTCGTACAGGGTGTCAAGCCAACGCCACCTCGGTCGTCCTGCCAGCAGTTTTCCATCTACTTGCAAAGCAAAACCAGTCTTCAATTAACTAAACTAAAAGATTTGCTTCACTTCCAAAACCGAATCCAGACTTTCATGTAATTAAACTAGAGATCGTCGTTGATAGAGATAAATGACACATCTTAAAAACCAGTTAATGTCAGAGATACTGGAACATACACGGCCACCCATCACGACTATCGATACTAACCCGACTCCTTAGTTCATTTGATAATTCTGGACTCTCTCCACCCATCACATTTACATAGGTTTAATATTCCTTATCTTATAAAGTTAAAATAGACACCTTCTTGTGAGTTGAAATGAAATATCATCCATGATGGTTGTGACTTCTCACAAATCTTGACAGGAATGATGGCATGGTAATGTATTTATGCCGTGATGCAGTGCCACTTTTCATGCGAAGATGCATTCAACTGTCGTGTGTAAACAACGCATATTACATGACTCAGCAGACGCAGAGTGAATGCAGGATACATGCCAGAGATGACTCCCAGACTGTGTGCAATATGTCGCATATATTCCATTACTCTTGTGACTGCTGTCCGTACAATTTCAGTGAAATATATTAGTTCACTTTATCTAGAATGTGACATTTTCTTGATAGGTCATGAAAGGGTCTCTTGAAAGTATTTCTTGTAATATTTTTGTTCCATGGAATTGATTATTGTACTCTTGTTGTTGTAGTTGTTGTTGTTGTTATAAATCATAGTGTAAAATTTTCAAATACTGAAGATACGTGTGAATTTGTATATGACGGTGTTGTAATGTTAAGATAGTAGTATGCTCAACCTATTGGCTAGTAGACTATTGTAAGCCGTGGTGTTAAGCACTGGTAATAATGAAGTTTTAGTCCCACTCGTTGGCTGAATGGTCAGCGTACTGGCCTTCGGTTCAGAGGGTCCGGGGTTCGACTCCCGGCCGGGTCGGGCGTTTTAACCTTAATTGGTTAATTCCAATGGCTCGGGCGCTGTGTGTGTGTGTGGCGTATTCAACATTATAAATCATCCTAGGTAGGGCCCTCATCTTCACAGTCATGCACGTCACCTAATAGGCCGTCTACTAGAAAACGACCTGCACCAGGCCTCTCCGGAGGCCATACGCCATTATTATAACGAAGTTGTGTGTGAATTTGTACATGATGATGCTGGATTTAATACGTTAAACTAGCAGTGTTTCTTGTAATATTTCCTTTCCATGGAATTGCTTGGTGTAATCTTGCAGTAGTAGTTGTAGTTGTTGTGTAATTATGTTTTAACTGCATGAATTACTTTTCGTTTCCGTTTGGTGACGAAAATTTCAAGCTTTAAGTTTCAAATTGGGTTCAATGTGTTACTTCGACACTCGTAAGTGATGTGATTTAACACAATGGAAATTAAATACGATATTTCGCAATTTTCGCTAAGATCTTAACATTCAAAGACCGATCATTACTGCCTACTGGCCATGGGTACGTTTACCGAACGAGCTTGCTTCGCGGGTTGGACCGTGTAGCTGTAGGCTTGCATTCGGGAGATGGTGCGTTCGAACCCCACTAATGGATCGGCAGCCCCTACCGTCTTACTGTAAGAGGGTTCCCCGCGGTTTCCTACTTTCACACCAGGCAAATGCTGGGGTTGTACCTTGGTTGTCGTTTCAGTCTCTTCCTTTCCAAATGATGGCTACCTAGTTGTACTTGCTCTTAAGACAAAAATCACCACCAGCACATTTTCTTTCTAGTTCTAGCCCTTTCCAATCCCATTGACATCAAACACCTGTCCGAGATAGTGGGACGAAAATATATTATATGTTTTATTATACTACTAGCAAGATACCCGTGCTTCGCTACGGTATTATACTGAAATTTATAATTGAATGCTTAACGTTTTATATAAAATCCTACTAAATTCGCGATCTGACTCGTTTTCTGAGAAAATCCGCCAAAATTCGCGATCTGACTCGTTTTCTAATAGATTACGGCAAGTTTCCTCCCATTTTTCAATCTTTTTTCCAACAATCGATTTCGTACTTCCCAGGCTAGGTCCAGGTATTCCACCCGGTCAGTTGGGTCCCTAAATCTTTGCCATCTTTCCCTATAAGCATTTTTAGTATGGATCAAATCCTGAAGGAGAACCGGCGTGGTGTCGTCTTGGGTGCATTGGCGGTACTGAACCCGTGGCCGGACTGTATTCGTAGTCATTACCAGGCCAGGACCCGTTTTTCCAGCGCGGTCCGCACAATTTGACGACGGTCCAGAACATTATTATTATTATTATTATTATTATTATTATTATTATTATTATTATTATTATTATTATTATTATTTCCGACTCGTTGGCTGAAAGGTCAGCGTACTGGCCTTCGGTTCAGAGGGTCCCGGGTTCGAATCCCGGTCGGGCCGGGGATTTTAACCTTAATTGGTTAATTCCAATGGCACGGGGGCTGGGAATATGTGTTGTCTTCATCATCATTTCATCCTCATCACGACGCGCAGGTCGCCTCCGGGAGTCAAATGAAAAGACCTGCACCTGGCGAGCCGAACCCGTCCTGGGATATCCCGGCACTGACAGCCATACGACATTTCATTTCATTATTATTATTATTATTATTATTATTATTATTATTATTATTATTATTATTATTATTAGATGTTCTGGACCCCACAACAAGATGCAAGACCGCTACTTGGCGGTAAATTAATCTGCTGCCATTATCATTTTTGACAATGTGACCAGCACCATTGTCGCGCGTAGGTAAGTGTGCGGGATTTCTGGCGATACGAATGACATACTTCCGTGCATTATTGACCTTATTATAAAGGTGAACAATTTGACGGCCAGTCTCATTCCTATCGTTTATTTCAAATGTGTTTACATTTTTATTTATATGCCAGGAGAGTCTACTGTAATCTAAGAATGTTCTCCGAAGGAAAAGATGGCTGTTGAAATCGAACCCAGGAAAGATTGAAAATGATCGGTTTATGATCAGAATAAGAACATCGAAAATCTACAGCCTGTTTCCTTCGACAGGGTCAGGAATGGAATGAATAAAGCCCAATCTAGCGGCGACAATAGGAATTGTGCCGGCTGCCGAAGCACTGCTCTGGGGCAATGATCGATGAATGACAAATGAAATGAAATATTGGACAGTGTTACTGGAATAAATGGTGACAGGGGAAACCGGAGTATCGGAAGAAAAACCTATCCCGCCTCCGTTATGTCCAACACGACTGTCACATGGAGTGACCGGGATTTGAACCATGGAAACCAGCTGTGAGAGGCCGGCGCGTTGTCGCCAGAGCAACGGAGGCTCCTTATAAGTACATTATGAACAGTAAAATCTATTGGTCTCACCTCTTTTTACACCCCACCGCCGTTAAGTTTATTTACCCCCTCCCCCCAAAAAAATTAAAAGAAGGCGTGTTTTTTTATGTTTAAAGGATATTTCAAACACAAATGTTCACATCTACTACCTTCAGTTTTGAGATATAAGTATCCCCATAAAAATAATTCACTTTTTCACTTCCTTTTACACTCCTCCCCCCCCCCCCCTAGTGAATTTAACGGCAAAAAATTACTTGTTTCTTTAATAGTAAAGGATCTTCTAAATACCAATTATCACGACTCTAACTTCTTCAGTTTTTTATTTATGTGTCCTCGTGAAAGGAATTCAACTCCTTTTCACTCCCGCCCCGCAAGATGGTCCCCCCTCCCCCAAAACGCGTTTTTCTTTGTTTTTAAAGGAAATCCAAATACCAATTTTCACGTCTCAAACAACTTTATTTTTATTAGATGTATGTATTCTCATACAATTCAAATAATTTTTCAATTCTTTCACCCCCCCCCCCCCTTCATTGGATTTTCCGAAAATATGTGTTTCTTTACTTTAAAGCAGATTCCAAATATCAAATTTCACGTCTATAACATCTTCATTTTTGAGATATCAGTAGCCTAATTAAAAGAAATCAACACCATTTTCAGTCACTTTACCCTCCCTCCCCGCCCAACCCAAGTAATATTTCCGAAAACTAAAAATATAGCTTTCTTTATTTTTAATAGAGATAAAAAATACCATTTTTCACTTCTGTAACATGTTAAGTTTTTTAATATATACTGTAGAAATTCTCATTTTAAAATTTCACCCCTTTTTATTTCCCCTTATGGGGAGTTTCCAAAAACAAATTACCTATGTTTCTTTACATTTACAGGAAATTCCAAATACCCACTTTTTACGTCTGTAACATTTTACGTTTCTCAGATATTCTGTAGATATAGTCTTTCGAAAAATTCACCCCAATTTGTCACTCCTGTTTAACCGCCATTAATTGGACTTTCCATCAACAAAAAATACGTGTTTCTTTATTTTTAAAGGAGACCCCATATACAAATTTTCACTTCTGTAGTATCTTCAGTTTCTGAGATATATGTATCCTCATTAAAGGCATTCAACCCTTTTACACCCCTCCTATTAAGATTTACAGAAAACAATAAATACGTGTTCCTTTATCTTTAAAGGACATTCTAAATACCAAATTTTACATCTGTAAACTTCTAAAGTTTTAAGATGTAGACCCACTCATTTAAAAAATTCTATTGGTCTCACCTCCTTTTACACCCCACCGCCGTTTTTATTTACTCCCTCCCCCAAAAAATTAAAAGAAGGCGTGTTTCTTTATGTTTAAATTAGATTCCAAACACTCCCCTTTTCACTCCCCATTATGTTAACTTTCCAAAAACGAAAAATACCTGCTTCTTTATTTTTAAAGTAGATCCCAAATACCAATTTTCAGGTCTGTATTATATTCAGGTTCTGAAATATAAGTAGCCTCATTAAAGGCATTCAACCCCTTTTTCACCCTTTTCCACCCTTCCCATGGGATTTCCGAAAACAAAAAAATACGTGTTTCTTGATTTTTAAAGGTGATTCTAAATACCAATTTTTACATCTATAAACGTTAAAAGTTTTGAGATATAGATACACTCATTTTAAAAATTCACCCTTTTCACCCCCCCCCCCATTAATTGGATTATCCTAAAACAAAAAATACACGTTTCTTTATCTTTAAAGGAGATCCCAAACACGAATTTTCAGGTATGTAATATCTTCAGGTTCTGAAATATAAGTAACCTCATTAAAGGCATGCAGCCCATTTTTCACCCTTTTCCACCCTTCCTATTGGAATTTTCTGAAAACAAAAAAATATGTGTTTCTTTATTTTTAAAGGAGATTATAAATACCAATGTTTACTTCTATAAACTTTAAAAGTTTTGAGATATAGATACACTCATTTTAAAAATTGGCCCCTTTGATTGGATTTTCCAAAAACAAAAAATACGTGTTTCTTTATTTTTAAAAAGAGACCAAAAGTACCAATTTTCAGGTCTGTAATATCTTCAGTTTCTGAAATATAAGTACCGGTATCCTGATTAAAGGCATTCAACCCCTTTTCACCCCTTTTCACCCCTCCTAATGGGATTTTCTGAAAACAAAAAAAATATGTGTTTCCTTATTTTCAAAGAAGATTCTAAATACCAATTTTTGCATCTGTAAACTTTTAAAGTTTTGAGATATAGATACACTCATTTTATAATTTCAACTCCCTTTTCACCC
This sequence comes from Anabrus simplex, assembly GCF_040414725.1. Taxonomy (NCBI): domain Eukaryota; kingdom Metazoa; phylum Arthropoda; class Insecta; order Orthoptera; family Tettigoniidae; genus Anabrus; species Anabrus simplex. The sequence continues at coordinate 1,579,056,859 of NC_090265.1, forward strand.
CCTTACCGAAGGAATATCCAAAAATCCTCTCTTAGCGAGCGAAGTCGTCTCTTGCACCGTGCACAGGCGCATGCACCCTGAGAAGCCCTGATTTGGACTGAATGTTGGAAGAGATACCATTTATATGTAGTCTAATATTTTCTGAACCCTCTGTTTGGTTAATAATAATAATAATAATAATAATAATAATAATAATAATAATAATAATAATAATAATAATAATATTGATAACCAAACAAAACCAAACCCTATGGCGCAACCAAGCGACCGCTGCTCAGCCCGAAAACCTTCAAATTACGAAGTGTCATGTGGTCATCACGACGAATCATCTCGGCCGTTATTCTTGGCTTTCTAGACCGGGGCCGCCATCTCACCGTCAGACAGCTCCTCAATAGTAATCACGTAGGCCGCGTGGACCTCGAACCAGCCCTCAGATACAGGTAAAAATTCCTGAACTGAGCGGGAATTGACCACGGGGCCTCCGGGTAAGAGGCAGGTACGCTTTTCGTACACCGCGGGGCTGGAAATAATAATAATAATAATAATAATAATCTAAGGTCTCAGCTCTTGGGGGGGGGGGGTGTGTGGATATTTTGATATGATGCCGGTTGGGTTTCTTGCGATTCATTTTCCTTATTCCATTTTTGCCACCAGATGGCAGAGAGATCGTAACTCTGTTGGGTGACCTGTTACTGAGTTTGAATTACTTTTGGGGATAAAAAATACAATATCGACACCTAAGGATGTAAACCTCTAAGTCGACTTTTTTTTCTGAAATTCAGATTTGTATTGACCAAAGGTTGAAAACGTCGGGGGAAAATGAATTGGATTGCCCTCCAGCGACCAGTAAATAAACCACGTATATCTGAACAGGCATAATTTAATGTAAAATACTCCTTTGGCCATACATTACGACTACACATTTTATATTTAGCTGACTGTAATAATGCCTTCTTACCAACAAAAAATAACTAACGAAAGATCAAGTTGCCAAATAACTTGTTGCAGTCAACTAAATTAGGCAGGTAATGATTTCAAGTAAACATTTAATTATTCCCAGCTTTCATGCAATATGTTATACTATATTCTCTGAAAATGTTTTGAAATATAATGAAAACATCGTAACTCTTAACCGCGAAAATATGAAAAACGCGCAAAACAAGTATCAGGTGTAGTATGGGAACACACCGAGCGAGTTGGCCGTGCGGTTAGGGTCGCGCAGCTGTGTGCTCGCATTCGGGAGATAGGGGTTGTGTCCTACCGTCGGCAGGCCTGAAGATAGTTTTCCGTGTTTTCCCATTTTTACAGCAGGTAAATGCTGAGGGTGTACCTTGATTAAGGTAATGGACGCTGCCTTCCCAATCCTAGCCATTCCTCATCTTGTGTGGTCGATGTGTTATTGCAACGTTAAACCAGGATTAAAATAAAGTAAATAATTTATAAGTTGTCAATACATGCATGCTTCTGGAAAGTTATGCGGCATAAAAAATGAATATGGCTTTTAGTGCTGGGTGTGTCCGAGGAGAAGTTCGGCTCGCCGGGTGCAGGTCTTTTTTATTTGTCTCCTGTAGGCGACCTGCGCGTAGTTATGAGGATGACAATGATGATGAAAACGATACATACATCCAGCCGCCGTGCCAGCGAAATTAACGAATGATGGTTAAATTTCCCGACCCTGCTGGGAATCGAATCCTGGACTCCTGTGACCAAAGGCCAGCACGCTAAACATTTAGCCATGGAGCCGGACTATGCGACATAATTATCAATTAACCTACAGAAAGAGACTTTGAAATCTAAAGAACAGCAGTTTTCTGCTTCTCCTCTAAAATCAGTTAAATTGGACATAAGAAGTTTTCATTCTCAGGTGTCAAAGTGACCAGAGATTGTTTGTGTCCACATGGAGCGCCGAATGGCCTTCCCTCTACCCTTCAAAAATCCGGCTACCTTCGTCAGATTAGAACTGACGATCTGGTGAATCTGATATCCAAACTTTACTACTAATCCACGGATGGAGCTAATAATAATAATAATAATAATAATAATAATAATAATAATAATAATAATAATAATAATAATAATAATAATAATAATAATAATTTCACTGGCAAAACAAACAACCAGTTAAGTGAACATCATCGCGTTATTTCTGTCTCCAAGGATGAGTCGTAATGTTTTTTCTGTAAGTAGAGAACAGTACCGTTTGCGAGTTGTGTACGACTGCCCGACGGGTGAACGAACCCCGACGAACAGGACAAATTAATTCTTCTGTCCAGTCTTTTACAGTATACTGTGCCTGTCAAATGCTAGGGGATTTCCATCGTGTGGAATGTGGTTTACATCACACCTGACCTGACCACACGGCGCACTCAGAAAACCAAGAGCTGGCTCAAGTTTCACCGCCCACTCTAGTCAACAGTCATAGTTTCTACCCTAGGTTATTCAGCAAATAACTTGCCTAAAAATGCTCATCCCGTATTCCACTCTGTTAGACATTGTTGGATAGTACTTCTTGGACTACAGTGCCGGTCAAAACTTGAAAGTTACATTTGAATTCCTTTTTATGAACACCTGCGTCTAGTTCCACATAGAGTATTTTGCTGGATTGAGTTTGGCCCAAGAAACCTGCTGTTGGAGTTATGTTCTAAATATTAGTACAGCACTACAAGATATCGCCACGTGAGCGGAGTGGCAGAGTGTGTTTACGCGCTACGGCTAAAGAGCCAAGCTCTGTATTCGGCAGGCGTCCGACTCGTTGGCTGAATGGTCAGCATACTGGCCTTCGGTTCAGAGGGTCCCGGGTTCGATTCTCGGCCGGGTCGGGGATTTTAACCTTAATTGGTTAATTCCAATGGCTCGGGGGCTCGGGGGCTGGGTGTTTGTGCTGTCCCCAACATCCCTGCAGCTCACACACCACACTTAACACTATCCTCCACCACAATAACACGCAGTTACCTACACATGACAGATGCCGCCCACCCTCATCGGAGGGTCTGCCTTACAAGGGCTGCACCCGGCAAGAAATAGCCATACGAAATTATTATATTCGGCAGGCGAGTGGGTTCGAACCTAATCGTCGGCTGTCTTGAGAATGTTTTACTGCGGTTTACCATCTTCACTTACAGCCAAATGTCAGAAAAATTATTCATAAGTCACATTCGAATCCTTCGACCTCCTTACCAAGTTTTCATTTAATCTTCAATAGCTCGTCATTAGTAAGATCGGCGTCAGGAAGGGCATCCAGCCGTAAGAACTTGGCATAAAATATCATCTCACCCCACCCGCGACCTCGTAACAGAAAATGGGACTAAGTGGTAGACATACACTCCAAGAAACGCCCTCTAAGCATAATGTAAATATACAGATATCATCTCCTCTGTCCACGAGAAAGGCTTCTTAAGAAATGAGCTTTGAAATTTACACGTTATAATAGAAGTGGAAATGGTGTGTTCATTCGTCACCAGATGGCTCCCCGGACGCGGTACATTGCTAGCGTTCCAAGCGAAAGCTGACGGAACCATCAGAATAGAATTAGCATATAATTGCTTGTGTCAATGTCATATGTTACGTACACATGCTATGTGACCCTCTTAGACTGATTCCTTCTGATGACGCAGATCACAGTTCTCTACGAAACGTAAGGAATTTCACCTTATTTTCTTGACACGGTATAAGCCCAAAAGCCATGTCAATAATAATAATAATAATAATGATAAAACTTTAGCACATAATGATGACTACACGCCGGTAGATGCAGAGTGGGTTTCGGCTCTTGGGTTTCGTCCCTTAAGAGGCCACGGCTTGCCTGTGGTCCAACAGCTCTGTACTCTGACCGGCCAACCGAGCAGAGGAAAGGTGGCCACGGCTCTACCGTGGCTCTACGCCTGTGCATTCGGGAGACGGGACAGGGCTGGATCTCACAGCTGGCCCCAAACGTCGGCTGTCCTGAGAATGGTTTTCCTTGGTTTTCCATTCTCCTGCACTAAGGCGAATGCCGGGACAGTTCGTAATGTAGGCCACGGCCGCCCACCCTCCCTCACCTTCACCGCACATCTCCTTCACCGTAACAAATCTCCCGGCCTGAGAGATGGCATCACCGTCTAAGAGGCCCGCCTCCCCCTTCAGGGGAGGAATGGAAACGTTTAGTAGTACTAGTAGTCGTGATGACTACAATAATATCTGATTAATTATTTACAGTGACTAAAACTAACGGTAACGGTTAATTATATTCTAAATATTTGACCATTTGCAATGTTAATGTTATTAGTTTTACAAAGTACAATGACAGTTTTCGGAGACGCCGACGTACAGGAATTTTCTCCCGTAGGAATTCTTTAACGAGCCCTTAAGTGTATCGACACGAGGCTGACGTATTTGGGCATATTCAAACCTAGCACAGGACTGAGCTGGGATCGAGCCGGCCAACGTGATCTCAGAAGGCCAACGCTCTACCGCCTGTGCTATTCTTTACAGTACGTCGCACCTACACAGATAGGTCTTATGGCAACGATGGGGTAGGAAATGGCTAAGTGTGGATAGGAAGCGACCGTGGCCTTAATTGAGGTACAGGCCCAGCACTTACCTGGTGTGAAAATGGGAAACCACGGGAAACCATGCTCTGGGCTGTCGACAATGGGATTCGAACCCATTGTCTCTCGAATGCATGACTCAAGCAGCGCTGCCACTTGCCCGGTGCATTTACAATAGTGATGATACTAATTCTAACAAATAATTACAGTCTATGTATTTTGTGACATAGCTCATTGCAGGTATTGCCAACAAGACTTTGTCAGATGAGCAATTAGGTAAGCTTCTCTCTGAGATATGAAACGAAACACTTTGCCAGATTTTAATTACCTTTTATACCAAGTGGATCTTGCACCTATTTTTTCTTGAACATATATAACCTGCTGTAAACTTAACGTCTCTTGGTTGTATCCTACGCGACATATGACAGCAATTTTATGTATGCAGTGCCATGCTCACTTCCCTAGCCATTGTCACGAAATGTTACTGTACCGTGCTGCGCAAACTGCAGTACATCCGCCGTCATAGTTTTCGCCGGAGAATTAGGTATCTCATTGATTCAAGTAGTAATTTCCTTTTGACAGAATATGGTGAAGCGGTATCACAGTAGACGTGACAGGCTACGTTCTTCACCACCATACTGGACAATATCGTTACAATAACAATGAGAGGAATTTCTTTAATTGTTATATTAACTCTATTTTCTTTCTTAATCCGTTCACTGTCCAAGGTTGTTTTCTCCCTCGGACTCGGAGAGGGATACCACCTCCACCGCCTCAAGGGCAGTGTTCTGGAGCGTGAGAAATTTGGCCGGGGATAGAACTGGGGAGGACCCTTAGTACTATGTGGTCTCACCTGCAAGGAAGGGGGAAGGAAGCGGCCGTGGCCTTAGGTACCGTCCCGGCATTTGTCTAGAGGAGAAGTGGGAATACCACTTCAAGGATGACCGAGGTGAGAATCGAACTCCTCTGTACGCAGTTGACCTCCCGAGACTAAGTGCACCCCGTTCTAGCCCTCGAAATATATTTAAACGTTTTGTGACAGAAACGGGAATAGAACCCGGGCTTTTGGCGGTGGCAGCTAATCACACGAATCACATCACTTCAGAAGCAGACTCCTGTATTTAACTATGCCACGTACATAGCCTACAGCAGATGTGGTAGTTTACGGTATTTACACATTTTTACTGTTAGAACGTACAATAAAGCTTAAAATAGGGCCATATGGCTGCAACGCGCAAGTTGCTTTTCTTGTGAGCACTGTGTGAATGCAGAGTTATAACGCGTCAAACCGTACACCCCAGCTACGTGGAATTACTGTACTGTATGTAGGGTAGATAGCCGGACCCGTGGTGTAGGGGTAGCGTGCCTGCCTCTTACCCGGAGGCCCCGGGTTCGATTCCCGGCCAGGTCAGGGATTTTTACCTGGACCTGAGGGCTGTTTCGAGGTCCACTCAGCCTACGTGATTAGAATTGAGGAGCTATCTGACGGTGAGATAGCGGCCCCGGTCTAGAAAGCCAAGAATAACGGCCGAGAGGATTCGTCGTGCTGACCACACGACACCTCGTAATCTGCAGGCCTTCGGGCTGAGCAGCGGTCGCTTGGTAGGCCAAGGCCCTTCAAGGGCTGTAGTGCCATGGGGTTTGGTTTGGTTTGGTTTGGGTTTGTGTAGGGTAGATACCTCGCGTATCAGAATAAGGAGGGTTCATGTACACAGATGGGTATTCCTTACGAAGATTAGCCATTCATGAAGTCTGAGATATCCTGATGGCATAGTTGTAAAAATCTAAACACCGACAACGGGCAAACGCATTGTCAGCATCATGCTGGACCCTTTCCTGGAACTAATAGGTACACACTCCACTCATTGCCGAGCGAGTTGGCCGTTTGGTTAGGATTGCGCAGAACTTTCTTTTTCGGTAGTTGTTTTACGTCGCACCGACACAGATAAGTCATACGGCGACGATGGGACAGCAAAGGGGTAGGAGTGGGAAGGAAGCGGCCGTGGCCTTAATTAAGGTACAGCCCAAACATTTGCCTGGTGTGAAAATGGGAAACCACGGAAAACCATTTTCAGGGCTGCCGACAGTGGGGCTCGAACCTACTATCTCCCGAATACTGGATACTGGCCGCACTTAAGCGACTGCAGCTATCGAGCTCGGTACGCAGAACTTTATATTTGGGAGATGGTGGTTTCTAATTCCACCGTCGGCAGCCCTGAAGATGACTTTCCGTGGTTTTCCATTTCATATCAGGCAAGTGCTGGGGCTGTAACTTTATTCAGGCCACGGCCACTATCTTCCAACTCCTAGCCCTTTCCCAGGGCAAATCTACCTATACATTACATTTTATAATTGTTTAACGTCGCAGTAACACATCACAGGTTTTCGGCGAAGCAAGGGCGGGAAGAAGCTAGGGTAGTGTCCATAAAATCAAGTCGTAGTTGTTGTACAGGCAACTACTATGTGTAAGAAGTTGAATACGTGAACACGATATTACTTTACGGAAATGCATTAGAAGCACGATGAAACGGTGTACTGAACGAAGACTACAGGGCAAGATTCGAAGGGTTCAAGGATGGCTGCGTGAATTGATGTCCTTTAGAAGGGACCTGTTCGGGATGCGCCAAGGGCGTCCGATGATAAGAAGCTGTACATAATGCAGTTGAGAATAAACTACATACCAGCTCATGAGCCATAGTACGTGACCTGAACATCAGTCAGGAGTCAGTATTGCGCGTATTGAATCGTAAGAAATTGTGTACGTCGAATGTGATCTATGATCTTAATTATTATTAGTTTTAGTTATTGCGGCTCAAATAGGATTGAAATAAATGAATAAAATCTGCCAACACCGGTTAAAACTTCAAAATACACGGTACAACATTTTATAATTTTGTATTATTTTATGATTAACAAATACATCGCAATTAGGAAATATCCCCGTGTCATTGGTCACTTACAGTAATATGATAATAAAGTAAAGTTAAAACATAATTACCCAACAACAACAGATTCCATTTTCAAGAAAAAGTCGGTTTTAGTTATTTTTATACCGTAACATTTCAGTGCCAACGCAATTTCCGATCAACATGGAACAATTCCCTTATACGCGCAGCATGATTCTATGCGTTCCAGTACATGATGTTTTCAGGCTCTTGGATGGCTGCGCTTCCATACCATCAACGCAGATTTTCTGGTATATCTACGTAGCGAGGACGAAATGCTATGCCTCCAAGCCATCAGCGCGACTCTTAACCACAGATTCTACGAAGTAGTGCATACTCCTTCGTACATCCTCCATCAGCTCGTCGCACACCCATCTACTCTTCCCACCGTCAACGAATCTCAACCCCGGACATTGCCGCAACCGCCATCGCCTTCCCTCTCCACCTACCCCACAACAACAACAACAACAACAACAACAACAACAACAACTACTACTACTACTACCACTACTACTACTACTACCACCACCACGACCATTACCACGTCCGCCTATACCTCATCCTGCATTCCCGTCACTACTCCCACAACTTGCCACCCTTCGTCCTTCATGTCATCATCTCTCATAATTTCCTCGACTTCCGCACAACCTAGTCCCCCGCAACTCCCTGCCACCCCCTTGGATTCGAACGCCGCAGCACCGCCATTGCCACCACCATCTTCACAAGAAGACACCGTAGCAGCCGCCGCCACACCTTCATCGCCCCAGCAGCCTCCACCGTCATTCAGGCCATGTCTAGTTGTGTTCTCCGTGGCATCGACCCTGTCATCTCCGAAAGGGACATCGTACGGGAACTCCAAGCAGCAGGCGTCCCCGTCCGTCGCGCGTTTCGTATTCACAACGCCAACGCACCTACATATATGGTGCGGCTACACCTTCCTACTGAAGAAGATGTCCAACACCTGATTAGCACAGGCGTCCGTATCTACAGTCATCACTACAGAGTGGAGCCTTCTCGTTCTCTACCCCCAATTGTTCACTCTCAACGCAACATTTCCTACCATCGAACCCGGCCAACCCCTCTACCTGTTCCACCCCCTCAACCCATTCATCCACCCCCTCCCAAACTAGCTTCTTCCTGCCACCCCTTCTGACATTAGACCTCCTTCACTTTCTCGCCACTTCCCTCTCCAGTATTACAGCTACCCTTTATCTCTTCACATTGCATCTCCACCCTGGAACTTTCTTCTAACCTACACACCTCGCACACACCATCCCTTTAATCCCATTACGTAGCAACGAGGCCCAATCCGTTTTCATTCCACACTCCTTCGTTTTCCCATCTTTCTCCTTCATCATACCTCACTCTATCTAAACATCTCCCGACCCCAGAGAGAGCGTAACTCTCTAGGGGGCCCGCCCCGCCCTATGGACGGGGAATGAAAACTTTCTCAGACAGACAAAAGAATTTATTTTTTGACAACAGGGGATATGTTTTGACGTTAGATTATAATCTACGGGTTGCACAAATAGGGACGGATGATTCGCCCGGCATATTTCAAAGGTTAGCTGAAATTGGCTAATTTTCCTCTTTCTCACTTTAACCATGTGGTCTCTGAGTGAGCCGTGGAGTCAGCTACTTGCACATGGATTGTTCTAGGTTTTTCGCTGAAGAGAACCCAGCATACTTATTTTAGTTGCATTCAACTTATCCTCAGCGCACGACAACAATACATTTATGCATTCAGCCTTATTTTCAAATAGTACTTTAATCCTTTGTGCTCGCCTTCAGGGTTATATTTTATATGCTTGTTTATAAGCCGACTTTACGAAACCAGAAAAATATTCTCATTCCCCGCGGGAGTAATTAAATGTACATCCTGCAGCTGGAAGGAATGTACTTGGCAAGGCCACAAGCAATGCTGACTGGAGGAATGTAACTGAAGTGACAGCGAAATTATTTAGTTTAATAACAGCCACTGTTCATCTGGTAGATTTTATCATCTTATCTTCATTGTGGTGAAACAAATTGAGCCTCGCCTCTTAAGAGCAAAAGAATGACCCACCGCAAGACAAATTGTAACAGGAAAGTAGTCCCTGACCTTAACCACAGAATACCTGCGGCTGTCTGACCACAGAGGCCGGAAACTGATTCACAAACTAAAATAGGAACCACGTGATTCATCATTTCGTAAGTCGTAAAGTGATTACGTACCAGAGGGAATGATTTAATATAATGTTGTTACTTTATAGAACCGCTAATTATAATACATATAAAAATATTACATTCTCAAGTATTTATCTTCACTTGTTTAGAATGGCATTGTTCGAATCGTTAGTTTAGCAGACGGAATGCCCAGCTCAGACGGTTGAGGCGCTGGCCTTCTGACCGCAACTTGATAGGTTCGATCCTGGCTCAGTCCAGTGTTATTTGAAGGTGCTCAAATACGTCAGCCTCGCGTCGGTATTTACTGGCACGTAAAATAACTTCTGTGGGACTAAATTCCAGCAGCTCGGCGTCTCCGAAAACCGTAAAAGTAGTTAGTGGGACGAAAAACAAATAACATTATTGTTATTATTAATTTAGCATTTGGATGTAGCTCTTCATGATAAATCACATGCTAATTCATTTATCTGTACGTTTAACTCTTATACCCTACATCTACACTTATATAAACATCCTTCTTTCCTTTTGTTCTTTTTTGCTAGTAGTTTACTCTCGCCCTAACACATCGAAGATTTTCGACGACACAAGGAGGGGAAAAAGCTAGGATTAGGAAGGTAGCGTCCACGGACTTAATCAAGGTACAGCCCCAGCATTTTCCTGCTGTGAAAAATAGAAAAGCACGGAAAACCATCTTCAGAACTGCCGACAGTGAAATTCTAACCCTTTCTTCCGAATGCAAGCTCACAACTACGCGAGCCTAATGGCATGGCCAGCTCGCTCTGTGAGTGTGCAAGTATTTAGTGTCTTTCATCCTGATCACATCTCTAGTCATTTTCCCCCTCACCAGCTTGGTACATATCTCTTTATGATTACCATCTCTGCTTCAACGCTCCTCAGCAATACCACATTTCTAAGATTTCTATTCCCTTTCTTTCTCCAGTTGAATAGTCTGTTCAAGAAGCGCTATTTCTATCCTAAGAAGGCTGGGGAAAAACGCAAGGAAACGTATAAGAAAAGGCACGTTCAACATACCTATGATCGGGTATGGTACTACTTTTAGGGAATTACATCTTTCTGCTCTGGATTGCTTCTGGCATTCCATAATATTCTACTACTGTAATGTCACACAAGCGTTTCTTCAGGAATCTCGTTCTTAAATGCATATTTGTGCTTGAAGTAAGCACATTTCTTCAGCAAAGATTGCATCGTTATTTGCGAATGAATTGCGCTGTGTTGTGATCAATTCTGTTGCATTTACTTATTTAGATGTCTTTAATTTTTCATTTTTAATACATTTTCGTGTTGTACTCATCTCCAAGACTGGGTACAGAATTTTCAACCGCTTACCTAAATCCCAGATAAAATTGCAATATTATCGCAAAGTTCAGAGTTTTGATTCCTTCTCCAATGGTGATTCTTTTCGTAAATATCCCTCTAATTTTCTTCACTATCTCTACTACACAAATTATCAAGTAGAAGAGGTAGATGAAAAATTACAACTCTGCCTCACCCCTTTGTGATTAAATGCTCTTCCTTAATATCTCTTGATTCTGATCACTGCATTTCAGTTAGTGCGTAGACTGATTCCAATCATCTTCAGAATCTCAAAGAATATTAGAATGTTACCTGCGCATTCTTCCTTTGTTAACCTTCTTATAACTTATTTACTAACTGAAAAATAGCACATACTTATTGTATAATATTAATCTTTATTTGAAATCAGACAGTTCTTAAATATAATGGTATCATTTGTGTAATGCGGCCCACCGAAACTACGGCATGGGTGCCACATCCTACACACCAAGGCTTTTCCTATGGCCTGTCTGAAGTGAAGATAATTTATTATGACGTATTTTTGAGCTTAGTTTCTTGTTGTTATAGTAAATTAGATCAACGAGACTCGAAAGCATGTAAGGGTGCGGAATCTTAATTCCCTCACAACGCAAGATGAGAGACTGTTTGAGGAGTAACGCTCAGCTTTTGTATATCCTTCCTTTTCTCTGCCTTGTATGCTAACTCAACTTTCCAACAGTGTTTCATTGATTGGCAATGCGTAGTGAGTGCACGAAATATAATGAGTCTTGGCTAAGAAATTATTAACTTCAGAATAGGAGTTCCACACTTTTCATTAGATGAGTAATTGGGAAGCGCTTTTACACCTATAGCACGAAGCTTTGCAGAACTGGCTAATACATCTAATACATCCTATAAATTCATTCAAAGTTATTAGTTAGAACAATTTTGACATTTCATACAATAGTTCATTTTATATACTGTAGTTTTGCTAAACTACGCACGAGGCCAGCGACCAATAGCTCAAGTTAATTTATGGCCTCGCATGTAAAAGAATAAAATTGGTGCCATCGACATTGCTGTGTTAAATGCCCAGAACTGAGGTAAATTTTAATATAACAAGCGACGGGGCGTATCATGCCATATAATTGACCTCAGAGGCAAACAGTACACTCACCATTCATTCATCAATGAAGATTTTCTTCTTCTACTGCTTTTCCTACATATATGGGGTCACGAGTGCGAACTGTGTGGCAGATGTGGATTTATCCCTGTTTTACGGACGGATGCCCATCCTGACTCCAACCGTATATGGAGGGATGTAACCACTATTGCGTGGTTTGTGGTGGTTGGTAGTGTAATGTGTTATCTGCATATTAAGAGGGAAGTGCTGGAACAAACTCAAGCACCCAATCCCCAAGCCAGAAGAATTATTCAGAAGCGATTAAAATCCCCACCCGGCGGGAACTGAACCCGACGCCCTTTGAATCGAAGGCCTCAACGCTGACCATTCAGCGAGGGACTCGGGCCATCACTTAAAATTATGATCCCGATTTTATTTATACTTTAGAAGCGAGTAAAGCCTTCGCGGCACTAATTAATATCTCTGTTTTAGACAGTTAAATCTACTCGCTACTAGTCGGTTAGATTCCAGTTCGAATCCCGATCGAATGTAACATTTTCAAACAGGAATATTTGACAATTCACGGCTGATGCGGCACTTCCCGTGAATATTTGTATAAATACCATCTTTGTTTGTTTCTTCTATGATAATACTTTTTTCAAAAATCAATTAATGGTAATTAGCACAGGTTCGAATCTGAGAGGATAAATTTTCATCTCTGCTATTAGGCCACGTGGCGTCATGAAAAGCACCAGCCTTGGTCCTCAGCCAGAACTCAGTTTATCGAGGAAGTTGGCGACGTGGGTTGAGTCACGTAGCTTTCAGCTTGCATTCTGGCGTTATTGGGTTCGATCCCCACTGTGGTAGCTCTTAAAATGGTTCTCTGTGTTTTCCTATTATCACGTATGAACAATTCTGAGTCTGGACCTTACTTTGGGGCACGATCACTTCCCTCCCAACTCAATAATTCGAAGGAAGAAGACATGCACTTCAAGAATATTAATTTTCATGTTTATACATTTCTTACATAAATTACTTACAGTAAAATCATTTTATCAGAAACGCTGTAAATTACATTGGTAAACAGTAATTGATTTAGCAGCTTAGGATTTCATGGCCGTTGTCACGATGAATACACTTTTTGCGTTTGCAGGCCATGATCGAATACGATTTCTAGCTTACAGTACTTAACCGGAAAATGCGCCCGAAGCTCACTAGTAGTCAAATACTTAAAAATCCCCCAAAATATCTCGAAAATTTCCTCATATATTCACTGGTTATTAATCTGATTGCTAATGACTAGCAATAAAACTATCTTCTCTTTGGTATGTTAGTTTTCTTACACACTCATACATCTTTATTATAAACTGTTAATATATACCTTTCTGCAATAAGTCTCCAAGCCTCTCTGAATTAACCGAACGCCTCCCCACACTTCTTCGTTTCCAACCCGCTCTATGACCTTCTTTATTTCGACTCGTCCCATCTTCATATGATTAAAAACCGAGTCTAACCAACGTCACCCTGGTCTCCGCATACTTCTCTTACCATCCATAGTCGGGACCCTTATTCTTTTAGGTAAATCATCCCCTATCTCATATTTGTAAATGAAATATTTGACGTCATATACTGCATATTTTTTCTTCAAAGTTCTCTAAACTGTCATGGAAAGGATTGCATTGCTTATGTATCATTTGTGAAACTGACGTGGAATAAATCACTGTGGAGATCATTTATCAATATATCTATCCATCAATCATAATCGTGGGAACAGTAATCCAGTTCTGTTGAGTAGGTGACGTCGATTATCTGTTTGCCCATAGATCAGCACAGGGAATATATCGAAAACTAATCACTACCTTTAATTCGTCTTTAGACAGTTACACGCCCTACAGTGTTTGTCTGGACCACTGGCTGTAGTCTGTACTCTTGTATTAAATATAACAATCCATTTGCTGGGACTAGAATTGTGCTAATTATTTTGAACATTTTCTCAACACTCTTCTTGTGTAGAAACTGTCTGATATGAGGTACGTACAAGTACAACACTTAAGTATAATTCGGTTGGTAAGTCAAAGAAAAGTAACTCACATGACACTCTCGAGTAATATAGTAAATAGTGATTTTGGTAGTGATTCTTTTAATCTTTCAAATTGCCTGAACTAATTCCGGGAATGGGCTATCAACCATTAGCGAAGACTAAGAGTAAATAGGGCAAGCAGAGCTTAAAAAATGTTCTGATGAAATAAAAACAAATATCTTATTTGAATTGAATATGCTAACGAAACTTATAGACCACCTGATAAGACACTCTAATTGGTGCACCACGCTACTGGATGGATGTGGTGAAGGCTGAACACCCAGTGGAAAACCTAAAACAGCATTCCTCAACAGAATCAAACAAGGATGACCTTATCATGAAGTCAAACTACTGGCTGAAAGAATACAGCTAATACACTTCTTCCATGGGTTACCACCAACCTTTTGGTTGAAGAGATGATGATGATGATGATGATGGTGATGATGATGATGATGATGATGATGATGATGATGATGATGATGATGATAATGATCGATACCCAACAATGGTAGGACGGGGAAAGAAGCGGCAGGGCCTAGAATCCTGGACAAAATGACCACATGAGAAAACTTTAAATCTTTAATGTTTGTTTGTTTGTTAGTGAACAAAACAGGCGTTCAGCCCCGAGTACATGTTCACAATAATAATAAATAAATAAATACTAAATACTGCTACTGTACACCTTGGCCGTGCCATGAAGCCTGTCAGATACTCCGGAAACGTGACCTCAAAAATTAGGTCACCACGGTAGTCATCTTCCGTCTCTTCATGCCACGTCCATCTACTCCCCTGTCTATTTCTAAATTCACACATAAAACATCAATAACTAATAAAATTAATAAACGTAGTCCAACCTAAGCCACCCCTCTCCACCATATCCAATATAAAATAAACAATAAAACAAAAAGGCCTAACGCTACAGTTATAGACCAGACCTCCTCAGCCGGGCCTATATTTACATTCTATTGCTGGTGTTGCAACTCTCTGCTTGTTATCATTCACACGTACCCACTCATCACGCAAACCATCATGCTTCAGCATTTTCATCACCTTCATTGTTCCCTGACCTACTCCAAAATAAGCTACAACAGCAACATTACACTATTGCATACCAAACCCGCCATCTTTCAGTTTTTGCTTATTCTCACACATACACATAGACCGCTATGCCACTTCTCTAATTACCATCTAGTTAACAGACATACTTCTACTCTCACCACATTTTAACAATGAATACCCCATCATCACAACATTTCAGCCTCCACAAATAAATACCCTAATAATAATAATAATAATATTAATAATAATAATAATAATAATAATAATAATAATAATAATAATAATAAACCACTCAGATCACCAAAAGAAAAAGAAAAAGAAGAAAAAAATTATCGTATCCCCTGGGCATGTCATAAGGCTCGTTTGGACACTCCGTAAACGTGAAACCCCTAAAGTAGAGCCACCACAGCAGTCATCCTCATAGCCTCGTGCCATGCCCCTCATTCCGTAGAATTAACCCCTAAGAATCAATAGAGTAAAACTAAAAAACAAGAAAATCTTAGTAATAATAATAATGAAAGTAATAATAATAGTAATAATAATAATCTATATATCAGAGTATTATTTCTTCCTCCTCTCCATCCAAACAAACCAAAATTAAAAATTAAATACTCATACCAGACACCAGCCTCCACACATAAATACCATAATAATAATAATAATAATAATAATAATAATAATAATAATAATAATAATAAACCACTCAGTTCACCAAAAAAAAGAAAAAGAAGCGAAAATTATCGTAGAGTAAAACTAAAAAAGAGAAACATAGTAATAATAATAATGAAAGTAATAATAATAGTAATAATAATAACAGTCATTTGCTGTAGCAGTCTCTTACTCAATATTCAAGCATGCTCATCAAGTGTCCTTATTTCGTTCTGCGCTTTCGTCACTTTATTGTTACTGACCTACACCTAATCAATACTGCAAACAACACAAATACCAATCACGCATATACCAACACCTCTCCAACCTCATATTTCTTTCTCCTCTCCATACAAACAAACCAAAATTTACAAAATGATAATAAACTCATCTCTCTCACACTATCACGTCAAATAAATAATTAGATGAATAAATAAATAAATAACTAAATATACAATACCCCCTACCCACATATAAAATAATAATAATAGTGATATCAATAATAATAATAATAATAATAATAATAATAATAATAATAATAATAATAATAATAATAATAATAATAATAATAATAATAATAATAATAATAATGGTAATACTCATAATAATAATAGTAATAATAATAATAATAATCAACTGGCCAACGGTAGATTCCCTCTATGAACCGTTTGCCTTACAGTAAATAATAAACTTAAAATATCCCATATGCGATCCCGGAGCACCCCATAATACCTATTCCACTCTCACATATACATATAGATCCCTATGCACTACTTCTCTGAAATACACTATAATTAAAAGACATCTTACCCTACACAAGTACTCTATATACCAATGTCCAAACCTTACCAACCATTCTCGCTTCTCATCTCTACTTTCAGTAACCAAACCACCTACTACTGTTTTTTACTTCTAGTAACTACCCCCCTCTCATATCCACTTGTACCCCACATTTCTGTCAGATCTCTGTTCCTGTATCTGGCCCTACTCGGGTCTAGGCTCCCCAAGTTTAACCTTGCCGTTACCTTTTTACCTTGCGCTTCCCTTACTTCACTGCATACACTTCCTTTACTTCCCTCTTCACTGCAAATAGCCATATTCTCACTTCGCCTCTCTACCAGCACTTCTTCACTCCGAACACTGTTATTGGTCACTTTAGCACTTGGCATTTCTCCCTGCCTCTCTTCACACGGTACACTGATACTTCTGGTATTTTGCCTGTCATCTCCACTAATCGCTGCACTACTCTCTTTTTCTTCGGCCTGCTTTGACTTCATCCCTACGTCCATCCTCAGCACACTGTTATTTGTATTACTCCTCATTTGCCTACAGTTTATTGCACTACTCTCCTTTTCCTCAGTCTTGCCTAAGCCACGGTCGAAGGAGGTCGCAGTGAGCTGTGGGTCCCGGGAGGGGAGTGGAGTTCGAGAGTGTGGAGTGTTGGAAGGTCGCCGAGAAGTGGGTCGACAATGATTGGGATAGAACAGTACAGAGTGACGATAGGAAGATGGCAGAGGAAAATGAAGAAAGAAGAAAAGAAGCCAGGTGGGTGTAGAATGGATATGGAGAGGAAAGGAGAACTATTCTTATCGGCAGCAGTGATTATAATTTTACTATGTATTGGGGGGTCCGAGTTGAACCCAGGCCCGTCATCTAGTAGAAATGAGGAAAGGGAAAATATGGACGCTATCAAAAGAGCTGTAAGAGAGGTGCTGACAGAAGTTTGCCCTTTCGGGCAAATAAAAGAGATGATTGAAGAACAAACCAGTAAGATTGAAAAAATGGAAGTATGGATAAGAGAAAAAACGGACGACATGGATGCACAGGCGAGAAATAACACCGAGGAAGTGGTAACATTAAGGGAAAAAGTAGGACGACTTGAAGAGGAGAATTGCAGGCTGAAAGCAGAAGTGGAAGCAAATACTTTATACAGAAGGAAGAAGTGCTTGTTTATTTATGGAGGGCCTGAGGAGTCGAGAGAAAGCAAAGTACTTACAACTTATAAAGTAGTGGACCTAATACAGGGAAAAATGAAAATAAACTTTAGTGAAGTAGTGTAACCTGACAAACCCCAGTCAGATATTATTATTATTGTCAAAAAATGCTTTCACAGCCGCAGATCTTAAAATCACAGCAATAGAACCAGCTTTTGGGTGGTTAGGCCGTGTGCATTATGCAGAGTTTCGTCCAGACGTGCCATTTGGACTCATCAGCTGGAATGGCACGCCCCTCCAGGACTCTGCTTAGCAGGCAGACCAAACTGTGTGGCCCCGCCGAGTTAGCAAATCAAGTTTGCTAACCTGCTAAAGGAGAAATCATTTCTCCGTTCAAAAAAATGCTCCCCCATTGGAGATACAATGTCAAAAAATGCTTTCACAGCCGCAGATCTTAAAATCACAGCAATAGAACCAGCTTTTGGGTGGTTAGGCCGTGTGCATTATGCAGAGTTTCGTCCAGACGTGCCATTTGGACTCATCAGCTGGAATGGCACGCCCCTCCAGGACTCTGCTTAGCAGGCAGACCAAACTGTGTGGCCCCGCCGAGTTAGCAAATCAAGTTTGCTAACCTGCTAAAGGAGAAATCATTTCTCCGTTCAAAAAATGCTCCCCCATTGGAGATACAATGTCAAAAAATGCTTTCACAGCCGCAGATCTTAAAATCACAGCAATAGAACCAGCTTTTGGGTGGTTAGGCCGTGTGCATTATGCAGAGTTTCGTCCAGACGTGCCATTTGGACTCATCAGCTGGAATGGCACGCCCCTCCAGGACTCTGCTTAGCAGGCAGACCAAACTGTGTGGCCCCGCCGAGTTAGCAAATCAAGTTTGCTAACCTGCTAAAGGAGAAATCATTTCTCCGTTCAAAAAATGCTCCCCCATTGGAGATACAATGTCAAAAAATGCTTTCACAGCCGCAGATCTTAAAATCACAGCAATAGAACCAGCTTTTGGGTGGTTAGGCCGTGTGCATTATGCAGAGTTTCGTCCAGACGTGCCATTTGGACTCATCAGCTGGAATGGCACGCCCCTCCAGGACTCTGCTTAGCAGGCAGACCAAACTGTGTGGCCCCGCCGAGTGAGCAAATCAAGTTTGCTAACCTGCTAAAGGAGAAATCATTTCTCCGTTCAAAAAATGCTCCCCCATTGGAGATACAATGTCAAAAAATGCTTTCACAGCCGCAGATCTTAAAATCACAGCAATAGAACCAGCTTTTGGGTGGTTAGGCCGTGTGCATTATGCAGAGTTTCGTCCAGACGTGCCATTTGGACTCATCAGCTGGAATGGCACGCCCCTCCAGGACTCTGCTTAGCAGGCAGACCAAACTGTGTGGCCCCGCCGAGTTAGCAAATCAAGTTTGCTAACCTGCTAAAGGAGAAATCATTTCTCCGTTCAAAAAAATGCTCCCCCATTGGAGATACAATGTCAAAAAATGCTTTCACAGCCGCAGATCTTAAAATCACAGCAATAGAACCAGCTTTTGGGTGGTTAGGCCGTGTGCATTATGCAGAGTTTCGTCCAGACGTGCCATTTGGACTCATCAGCTGGAATGGCACGCCCCTCCAGGACTCTGCTTAGCAGGCAGACCAAACTGTGTGGCCCCGCCGAGTTAGCAAATCAAGTTTGCTAACCTGCTAAAGGAGAAATCATTTCTCCGTTCAAAAAAATGCTCCCCCATTGGAGATACAATGTCAAAAAATGCTTTCACAGCCGCAGATCTTAAAATCACAGCAATAGAACCAGCTTTTGGGTGGTTAGGCCGTGTGCATTATGCAGAGTTTCGTCCAGACGTGCCATTTGGACTCATCAGCTGGAATGGCACGCCCCTCCAGGACTCTGCTTAGCAGGCAGACCAAACTGTGTGGCCCCGCCGAGTTAGCAAATCAAGTTTGCTAACCTGCTAAAGGAGAAATCATTTCTCCGTTCAAAAAATGCTCCCCCATTGGAGATACAATGTCAAAAAATGCTTTCACAGCCGCAGATCTTAAAATCACAGCAATAGAACCAGCTTTTGGGTGGTTAGGCCGTGTGCATTATGCAGAGTTTCGTCCAGACGTGCCATTTGGACTCATCAGCTGGAATGGCACGCCCCTCCAGGACTCTGCTTAGCAGGCAGACCAAACTGTGTGGCCCCGCCGAGTTAGCAAATCAAGTTTGCTAACCTGCTAAAGGAGAAATCATTTCTCCGTTCAAAAAATGCTCCCCCATTGGAGATACAATGTCAAAAAATGCTTTCACAGCCGCAGATCTTAAAATCACAGCAATAGAACCAGCTTTTGGGTGGTTAGGCCGTGTGCATTATGCAGAGTTTCGTCCAGACGTGCCATTTGGACTCATCAGCTGGAATGGCACGCCCCTCCAGGACTCTGCTTAGCAGGCAGACCAAACTGTGTGGCCCCGCCGAGTTAGCAAATCAAGTTTGCTAACCTGCTAAAGGAGAAATCATTTCTCCGTTCAAAAAATGCTCCCCCATTGGAGATACAATGTCAAAAAATGCTTTCACAGCCGCAGATCTTAAAATCACAGCAATAGAACCAGCTTTTGGGTGGTTAGGCCGTGTGCATTATGCAGAGTTTCGTCCAGACGTGCCATTTGGACTCATCAGCTGGAATGGCACGCCCCTCCAGGACTCTGCTTATTATTATTATTATTATTATTATTATTATTATTATTATTTATTCATGTGTATATTTCAATTGTGTGTGTATTTAGCCGTCGCGGCTTAGTAACTCTTTTTGGAACTCTCGTTATTTTGGATACTCTCTATATTTTATTTGGGACTAGTGTGTTTCAATCACTCAGTTTATCTCCCGGTTGTGTACGTGACGAGTCTCCGAGCGGGGGTTTTCGTGTTGACGGAGCTGAGGTGGAAAATTCCAGGAACTGGGCTATTTTAAGATGCTGTTGTGTTGGCTTGGGCTAGTGTGGTGCAAGCACGCGTCGGTAGTTGGAAGTTGCAGCTTAGAGTGTGCAGAGGTGATACTGGTGGTAATCTGAGAGGTGTTTTGTACGAGTTGTGGGAAGATGTCCCATGCCATGTTGGGAGTTCGAGATCTGCTGTTGAAGGAACCAGGGAGAAAGATGCTGGAGTGTAACAACATTCTATGGTTATGAATGTTAGCCATATATAATTCTACGGAGAGTCTACGTAAGGTAACGTGTTGGGCCTTTTTAAACTATACCAACGCCATCAGCAAAGTGGAGTCCATTCTTGAAAAATGAGTCATGACTGCGTGTGAATATTTTGCGTTGCGGAATAAACTGAGTATCAGTTATTGAGAGAGAGTTATTTCATAAATTAAGACATTTATTATTTATATCAATATTCTCTTTATTTTGTTATATATGTTCAAGGGTGTATCACGACGAGCTCTGCTCGGATTTCTAGGTAAATACAGGTTTAATTGACTAAGTAAATTGTATGAGATTAATATATATTCTGTTTAATTTCTATGGGTGGGGGAAATTACCAGATGGACTCCTTTTCCAATATTAATTTTTTAGGTATCAAGTGATTCAGATCTCCTTGTCACAAGGCAACGACCCTGAAGATGAGTTTCAACAGCCGGCAAAGTTTAAGAATTATTTATTTGTATATTTATGGCTCCCAAATTCCATTAGTTATTATTATTTATATTGATATTTAATAGAAAGATTTCAATGTCGCTAGCAACGTGGGGCAAGACTGATCTGAGTCACGATAGGGTATGCACACAGAAATGGTATAGTTGCTCTCAGATTTCATGATATGTACAGTTGTTGTGGAGATTTCTTGTTCGCTGTGGAGTGTATAATATGTCTTGTGGAAATTTTGCGTATGTGGGAAACGCAAGGTGATGAGTTGGACGAGAGAAAATATTAATCTGTTAAAATTAAGAAATAGGAGTGTGGAAAGGAAAGTGCATATTAATTGTAGTACAGGGGGAGCAAACTATACCGTTGACATGATTAATTCAGAGAGTGAAGCCACAATGGGCGATAATAATTTAAATGTTGTGTTAGATTCGATGGTAACCGGGGACAATGCTTCATCATCTCTATCAGAGCAGAGTAGCGATAATAGTGACCAGCAGCTAGACCAATTAGTTCATATTTTGAGTGAATTTACTAATAAACTTGAAAGTAAACTTAGAGAGCAGAATGATGAGTTAACACAGAAAATTGAAAGTAAACTTGAGGATAATAATCTGAAAATGGAAATTAATGTTGCTAAAATTGAAAAACAAGTTCAGGAAATTAGTGATAGGATGGATAATCAAGTAAAGAGGTTAAGTGAGAAAGTCGATTCAGGTATTATGGAGATGAGGAAGGAATTAAACTATCAATGTGTAGAAATTAATGGTAAATTGTCTGAGTATGATAGGCAAATTGAAGAAATTAGGGGTATATCTGAATCAAATAAAAGTGAATTTAACCGAGTAATTTGTAACGTTGCGAATAATCTTGAAGCTAAACTTGTTGAAAATAATTCTAAATGTCAGGATAAAATTTTAGATAACTTTAACAGTATTCACAATGTGATAATTAAACAAGGTGTAATTGAACATCAGGTCAGAGAGAACGCTAGTCATATTGATGTATAGAAGGCAGATGTATTACAGAGGGTTGACGAAAAGATTCAATCAGTCAGGTCCTCAGGTGATGTTCAGAGTTCTAGCATACAAAGGCATATTATTAAGGAAATTGAGCTGCCTAAGTTTAATGGTAAGCAGTTTAACCCTCTGGAATTTCTCAAGGTAGTGGAGAAACGTTTTACTAGGAGCTTGGAAGAAGGTGTGTTAGAGTGGGACTTGGTAGATGATATGTTAGCAAGTGCGTTTACGGGTGAAGCTAGGAGTTGGTATGATGTTTATAGAGGTCATATTAAGGGTTTAAGGGGATTCAGGGAGTTGTTTATGGATAAGTTTTTTGATGAGGAGATTCAGGGTAGGGAAAGAGATAGGATTATGGCTGGGAAGTATAAGGGTAATGAGGGTATTTCTCGTACGGAGTATTTTCTTGTGCACGTGGCTATTAGTCAGAACTTAGAAGAGAGTTTGCCAGAGCAGGATATTGTTAGGAGGATGGCTAGACATTTTAATGAAGATATTCAGTTGGCCATGTGCATCCAGCAGGTTAAGACCATTAAGGGAATGGAAGGGCTGTTGCAATGTTTCGATTCTTTGGGTAGGCAGGTAGGACATAGGAGTGTGGGGGAAAATAATCACAGGAGAGGAGTAGCATTTGAAAGTAATCGTAGGAATGGGAATGACTATAGCAGAAGGGATCAGGGTAATGGGAATAGGCAGGAAGAAACCAGGATTAATTTCAGGAATCAAGATAGTAGGAATTTTAATTCTAGTAATCAGTCTAGGGATTTGAATGATAGGGTGAGAAGGGATGAGAGAGGTAATGATAGTGGTAATCAGCAGAATCAGAATTTAAACTCCAACGGGATGTCCTAAATAGGTCCGTTAGGAGATTCCCACTTGATGTGCAAATCCATGTTATCAGGGAGGCTTTTGAGATTGATGTTGGTAAGGATTTGTTGTGTGACCAGGATAGTGCTAAGGAAGGTGGTTCGTCTGAATTATTGATCAACCCAGCTGTGGAGGCTACCATATGGGGTGTGAAGGAGAAATTGCTTGTAGACTCGGGGAGTCATAAGTCTTGTGTAAATTTTAAATTTTGTGAGGAAGCTCGTCGCAGAGGTGAGATTATTGAGGAGATTCCTGTGAGGAACACATTTATTATCACAGCAGCTGGTGCTAAGAGTAATCGTATTCGTAGTCAGGTTATTGTTCCTATTGAGGTTGGTGGTCAGACCATGTTGCAATGTTGTCTTGTTGTGCCTAATCTGGTATATTCCGTTATACTGGGGAATGACTGGCTATCTGAAACCAAGTGTGTGATTGACTATGATACTGCTGTTTTGAAATTTCTTGTTGGTGAAGAACGTAAACCGATTAAGCTTAATTATCAGGTGGATAGGAGTAGTTTTGTGCTTCATTGTAGTCATATTCAGGTTATTGAGGAAATTGTTGAGGATGAAGTCGATGTTAAAGTTAATAATGCAAGTATCAGAATTAATGACAGTATGGTATCGGAAAGTCAGGATTTGGTCAGTGAGGTAGGAGATGAAGTATTGTTGCGAGTGCCTCACCCATCTAACGCTGAGGATAAGACCATGTCTAAGTTTTTTCAATTGTTTAAGGGTCCTTTTTTTGTTGCGAGAAGGATAGGGAGGTGTGCATATTCCTTAATTGATGCTAATAGGAAATGTATTGGAACTTATAATGTGTTCAATTTGAGGAGATACCATCGGGATCCCTAATGTTGTATAGTGTATATTTGATGGGTAGTTTGAGGAGCTGTCCTTGGGCCATCAGCCACCTGATTTGTGTTGTTTTGCCAACATTTGCATCTGTTGGAAAACAAAGGGGGAGTATTGTAACCTGACAAACCCCAGTCAGATATTATTATTATTATTATTATTATTATTATTATTATTATTATTATTATTATTATTATTATTATTATTTATTCATGTGTATATTTCAATTGTGTGTGTATTTAGCCGTCGCGGCTTAGTAACTCTTTTTGGAACTCTCGTTATTTTGGATACTCTCTATATTTTATTTGGGACTAGTGTGTTTCAATCACTCAGTTTATCTCCCGGTTGTGTACGTGACGAGTCTCCGAGCGGGGGTTTTCGTGTTGACGGAGCTGAGGTGGAGAATTCCAGGAACTGGGCTATTTTAAGATGCTGTTGTGTTGGCTTGGGCTAGTGTGGTGCAAGCACGCGTCGGTAGTTGGAAGTTGCAGCTTAGAGTGTGCAGAGGTGATACTGGTGGTAATCTGAGAGGTGTTTTGTACGAGTTGTGGGAAGATGTCCCATGCCATGTTGGGAGTTCGAGATCTGCTGTTGAAGGAACCAGGGAGAAAGATGCTGGAGTGTAACAACATTCTATGGTTATGAATGTTAGCCATATATAATTCTACGGAGAGTCTACGTAAGGTAACGTGTTGGGCCTTTTTAAACTATACCAACGCCATCAGCAAAGTGGAGTCCATTCTTGAAAAATGAGTCATGACTGCGTGTGAATATTTTGCGTTGCGGAATAAACTGAGTATCAGTTATTGAGAGAGAGTTATTTCATAAATTAAGACATTTATTATTTATATCAATATTCTCTTTATTTTGTTATATATGTTCAAGGGTGTATCACGACGAGCTCTGCTCGGATTTCTAGGTAAATACAGGTTTAATTGACTAAGTAAATTGTATGAGATTAATATATATTCTGTTTAATTTCTATGGGTGGGGGAAATTACCAGATGGACTCCTTTTCCAATATTAATTTTTTAGGTATCAAGTGATTCAGATCTCCTTGTCACAAGGCAACGACCCTGAAGATGAGTTTCAACAGCCGGCAAAGTTTAAGAATTATTTATTTGTATATTTATGGCTCCCAAATTCCATTAGTTATTATTATTTATATTGATATTTAATAGAAAGATTTCAGTAGATATTGATGATGTGCAGAGAGTGGGGAGAACTAGAGGCAACAGGTCTATAAAGCTACAATTGTTTTCAACGTTGATGGCGGATGTTGTGTTAACAAATGCGGGAAACGTACAGAGGGAGAAAATATGGATACAGAGAGACGTAGGAAGTGACGCGATCAAAAACGAGAGGATACTCAGAAAACACAGGATACTGGCTGTAAAACAGGGGCTGAAGGCAACTATTAGAGGTCAAAATCTAGTGGTGTCAGACAGAAGCTGGAAGAGGATCTGGTCTGTGGATAGATTGATGGATTTAGAATTGAAGTTAAATCTTTAATGTAGTTCCTAATGATCTCCTTTTTTACCTTCCCGTTTTCTTCAACAATCAACACTAACATTAATAATTAACATCAGCCGGGCATAGTGGCTCAGACGGTTGAGGCGCTGGCCTTCTGACCCCAACTTGGCGGGTTCGATCCTGGCTCAGTCTGGTGGTATTTGAAGGTGCTCAAATACGACAGCCTCGTGTCGGTAAATTTACTGGCACGTAAAAGAACTCCTGCAGGACAAAATTCCGGTACCTCAGCGTCTCCGAAAACCGTAAAAGTAGTTTTAGGGACGTAAAACAAATAACATTATTATTATTATTATTAATTAACATCAGTTAACAACATATAACAAGAATAAATACTTAGAAAAGGTCTTAACAACAATAAGTAGCAGAAATTTTACAATTCTACCTTAAGAGGTTCATTAATAACTGGGAAGGATGAGCTCCCAATTTTCAAAACTTATTAGCCTTTACCATGATTAGACAAATCTTTGGTACCAAAAGCAAAACCAGGAAGAGCGAGCTTCCAGATGATAGATAGAGTTTAATTTAAACTCCTCGTGAAGATCGAACTCCCAACTTTCAAGAACCAAAGGGTTCAAGGCTCCTCCTTAGTACATTACCCGAAGAAAAATATTACAAGCTTTTACACTTTTGACGCTCGCTGCCCTTATTTTACAGGGAAGCAACAACATCAATACCTGGATCAAGAGGATCTAAGAGAAACAGGATCAAAAGCTCATACTACAAGGCCTAGAGAAAATGAAAGGTAGAGTTCAATGGACAATAGGCCAAGAACAAGAAAAGAGGATACTGAACCCTCTCAAACAATACCATGACATGATCGCAATAAAACAGAATGAGGTGGAAGGTCCGGTGACACAGTGGATAATCCATTCTACCTTGTGGATAAGCAAAGGGAAATTAAAAACAAAAAATCAAGGGATGTAAAATTAAATTTGGAAAACTTAATCACAGGGGCTTAAGAACATGAAAAGAAAACTTAGTCCTCACTTGTGCTTCCCTATGTAATGACAGCCGCTCGGGTGATCACATCTGTAGCAAGGAAACCTAGAAGTAAGAAGATAGAAAACCATACATCAAAATATACGCGGCACAACCCCAACCGTTTCATGGTTGAGTGGAACGGTGTTATATTCCCGTCACCACATGCAAGTAAGATCAAGGATAAGTTAGTTGCCTATATGAAATGTTGCCCCAGTTCGCCTACTCGCTTAAGTGAGAGAGATTTACACGTGTCGATGCACCGATGAAGATAGCTAATGAAGGACCAATATCAGTTCTACTTATAATGGCGAGCTGGGCTATGATTGGTTGATTTAAATTTTACATTTTGGTAGGGGCCACTTAAGATTAGAAGAAGTAACCCATAGAGTGCCAACTATTAACCATTACAATTCTCCACTAGAGAGAGTTCATTCCAATTCCCTAGATGGCACTCAAAACCAAAATAGTGACATCTGCTGTGATGTTTGGGATATCACTGCATGTTTTTAATTATTGAACTATGTAATTAATTGATAAGATGTGTATATTTAATCACTGATAGGTCATGTTTAAATTAATATGCATATATATATAGGGTTTTTATCATCCATTTCAATCATCATTTCATTCTTTGTATCGCGGCTATAACGTATTCTGAACGAACAAATTATTGGGTAAAGTATTTCAACGTCATGCATATTTATAACTTGCAGTAAATTTTCCAATAGCCGTTGTGAGGTGACCAGAGTCAGCAGGCTAATTTCAGCCCAATTCCAGGAAAAGTACGTCATCTAGGTTACGAGAGACCTTACCCTCTCTACCTCATGAAGAGACAGTTCATACATTATTAACACCCACTTTTCAAACTCCTCTTCGGGACGCTTTATTTCAGCGGGAAAGTTCAGCCTATGTGAATGAACGTAATGAAGCAACATTATGGATTCACAGCAATACATCGGAGAAGGGATGAGACCTCGAATCTTACTGGACCATGTGATATAGCTGATGGAAGGAGACTTTTGAACCGATATATACCACCGACAAGAGCTGGAGAGGACATTAGCATTCTTATTCACTTTCAGATTCACATTCACATTCTTATTGGACATTCTGATTCTCACTCTTGGAAGAGACTCTTACTACGATTCTACGTCTGCACGTCGGAGAAGATTTTAACTTAGTTCACTTCGCATCTGAGTATATTCTACTCAAAAGTTACTCTCATTGGGACTTGTTATCTCAATGACGAGAGGTAGTCAACGGGAGACCTGTTTTGACTAGTTAGGAGAGGAGAGCTTTTATTATGAATTTAGCTACGCTACTGTTCCGTACGAGTGTATTCTCTCCATGAACATAACCCATGGTGGTTTTGCATTTAAAATTAGGACTCATTACGACTTTATAGGACTGGAATCCAACAACAGATGAAGCAGCCGGCACGAGAGATCCTCATATCATCAGCTTCAAGACAACAATCTACAATTGGTGAGCTAAAGGCATAAGTTACTGCAAGTCTTCGCGCAACAGTTCATTTTTAAAATTAATCTCATTCAATTTTTCTTTTGCTTCCGTAAGTTCAGATTTCGTTAAAACGCCGTTACGTCACGTTTTTCATCTTAATAAATAGCTGTTTTAATTTGTATTTTATGAAATGATTATTAATGATCCTTAAATCACAAGTTAGTGTACTTAATGATTTGTGTTCCGTTCACCTCACCTCTGGGAATTTTTGAGTCTCATTACGTATTATTATTAATTATCTACTTTTGTTTTCAAGCCATAAGCTTGAAGATTGGCGCCCATGGGATATTTTTTATGGAGAAACAAGGAGATATCTTTTATTTATTTTAATATTAAAGTGACCCGCCACGTTATAATTTTGTCAAACATCTGTGGGCCAAGTGGGTACGTCACACTGTTAACAAGATTCAAAATTACGTAGTATTCTGAAAGTTCAGCTTGTTTCAGCAAGACTTCACGAAACTCAGATGCTTAGGACGCCTAACACTAGGGAGAGGCCTTACAGTTGTCACAATGATGGTGGTGGTGGTGGAATGTGCGTGCAGAAAATCTGCGTAAGCGCCTCCTAGCAGCGAACAGGTGTTCTATGCTTTTTATATAAATTTTTTTAACCTAAATCTAATTTAGGTTTTATCTGACGTACAGAGTTATAGGTAACTGTCCTTTGGATATAGTGGAGGAAGTAAAAGTGAACTGAGTGACAAAGGGAGGACGGCAATAACAGTCATTCTAAGAGCTAATATGAAAACTACAATTGCTATTGAAGAGATTACAAAACTGGAGCGGCCATTTCATCCCATATCCCAAACAGGTGACAGAGAATTTAACTTACACAATATTTATGATAGACCTTTACTTAACGAATTAGAGGTATGGACGGTATTTGCAATACATATTACTGTTTGCCTAAACCTTTTGTATAAATGGGCTTAAGTACATAAGCTCACCGACAAAAAACAAGTCACCCTAGTGCTCACGCACAGATAGATCGTTAAGCCTGTACAGATGGCGCAGCGAACGAGTTCTCCGCTCAACCGCACGTGCACTGCCTCTACGATCAATGAGACACTGATGTTTCAAGCGGCATGGGTAGATGTGAGGAGGTGACAAACTGGCAGAAAGGGGCAATCGAGTTTGGCTATGCCCATGGACATACGGTGCGTGTTTCGCAGCGGACTGTCCAAAGTGTCTACAAGCAGTGGTTTACCACACGTGGCCACGAAACACGACGTCAGAATTATGGTCGGAAAAAGATCCTGACTGAGAAGGACCAGAGACGCGTTTCACAGCTTGAGAATCAAAATCACTTCCAAACCCGACAGGAATTGCTGCAGTCAGTGAATGAAGGACCATCCCAACCTGTTGGTGACAGAACATTGCCACA
This sequence comes from Anabrus simplex, assembly GCF_040414725.1. Classification (NCBI taxonomy): domain Eukaryota; kingdom Metazoa; phylum Arthropoda; class Insecta; order Orthoptera; family Tettigoniidae; genus Anabrus; species Anabrus simplex. Next base: position 1,579,086,427 of record NC_090265.1, read on the forward strand.
GGAACTGCATGCAATGAAATTTTGGAGTCGGTCACCTCGCAAGTGGCCATTACTCACACATTGACATAAAGCTGCGCGTCTTCAATGGTCTAGAAATCGTCGAACGTGGACAGTAGCTGACTGGCGGAAAGTAACGTGGTCTGTCGAATCACGTTTACCAGCACTCCAATAACGTACGTCGTCGAGTGTATCGAAAGCCAAATGAAGCATTTCATCGTGGATGTGTGCAAGGTCAGTCTCAAGCCGGAGGTGGGTCGATGATGTTTTGGGGGTAATTTTTGTAATATGAACAAATGTGTTTATTTAAATATTATGGATTATCACGCGTTGCCTTTCAGTCAACATGTGCATGATGAGAATGCTATTGATACCACAATTTTCAAGAAGACTACAGCAAAGTTCATCGATCTGGACGCATGACCGGTTTTTGTGAACACTCCCCTAGCCCATTACATCTTGATTGGCCTGCAGAATCACCTGGCTTGAACCATTCAAAATCTGTGTTATATGTTGGAACAGCGAGTAAACACCGACATCAGAATCGCCGCAAATTGGCGGAATTGCGCGATCAAATTCTAAGCCAGTAGTTTAACCTGGATGCGACGTACATGCACAACCTTGTGGTCTCACTTCCAGGCCGTTACCAAGTCCACATGTGGAGTCACGCGATATTACGTGATGCTTATGATTTCTCCAGGGTGACTAATGTGTTGGCCGATGAGCTTATATAATGCATCTTATTGTCATTACAAGCAAATGTACCCGTGCTTCGCTACCGTATTCTACATTGTGTTCCAATATCGAAGTAAATACTGTACATACAGTAAATAAGATTGTTTGAAATGGCAAGTCTCTTAGAGTTATCCGAGAAACAGCATAGGGAGGTTCCCAATACGATGCTTCCAATGTAAAGTGCTTGTTACGGATTTGTGATGATAACGGCAGGATCACTTGCCTACTCCCATTCACAATCGAGTTGGGAAATTTTCATTATAATTGCAGGCCCCATCGCCTACTGCGCGGTCACAATTGATTTGCGAGTTTTCGTTACAATGGCAGGCCCCCTTTCCTACTTCCAGACAGATTACAGTTTTCATTAGAATGTTTGGCAACTTCCCTACTACCAGTCGAAATTGAGTTGTGCAGTTATAATTATAATGGCAGGCCCCTTTTCCTACAGCCGCCAGCTTACTACCAGTCACACCAAGTTTGTGAGTTTCCATCAGAAGAGCAGGCCACTATGCTTAATACCAGTCACATTTTAGATGGATACGTTTGTTTATAAGGGCGGGTACCCTTGCCTACCGCCAAATACAATCGGGTAGGAGACTTTTAAACAACAATGCATGCTCCTTTGCCTTCTGCAAGTCAAATCGAGAAGTGAATTATTCACTAGAATGGTACGCCTTCCTTACTAATGCCAGTTACACAGGTGTTGGAGAAGGACCCCATTCCTACTGCCAGTCAAAGTCGGTGTGGGGAGTACTGATTACAATAGCAGACACACCTTTTTTCGATCGCTACAAGACGACATCAGTGAATATATATAGATCGACATACGAAAGTATATGCATGCTTAAAATATTGCAGACCTTCATTTACAGATTGACTGCTGCAAAACGGTACGTCATATCGACAAAGGATTGTACCATAAGACGTGAGATTTAGCTGCCTAAATGGCTGGTCGTATGATATCTGATCTATTCATGGGTCAGATTCAGTTAGAAACGTTGAATAGGGTAAAAGTTTTGTAAGATTATCTCACATTGCATTACTTTTCAGATAATTATGTGAGAGCTACATACATAGCATTTGGCTCACATATGGCTACTGGGTGGGCCAATTTTCGTGTAGGGTTTGATGATTCTATCTTTCTTATAAGTGAATGAAAGTATGAATTATGCATGTGAAAAGTCCAAATTTACTTAACATCGAGAAATAGACAAAAATAAACGTAAAAGGGATACAGATACAAGAAAAAGTCATAAGACCAACGTTGTAGATCACTCCAAATTGAACGGAGATTGTGCCTTCCCTTATGTGATAGGACTTCGCGAAGATCTGCACCATCATTACAATTGCCTCCATATTTCGATATTCTTCGGGGGAAAATAGTGAAAAATTTAAAGCTTTTGGAAATGTTCTGTCCGTTACAGGCTAAAACGTATAATTTTGCCAAATTTCTGTTTTCTTGTTCGTCTGGCAGATAATGCCGCAATGTGTATTTTGGGCGAGGGGGGGGGGTTAAAATTAGGACTTTCAGGAAACTAAACCAAAAAATTATGCAGATGGTTGTTATTATTACCCCTTAAACGCGTAGCTGTGCGAACATTTCGCCAAAACTGTATATATTGTGGAAGAGTAAATTCACCATTTCGGTTCCCTATAAACCGCCAGTCCATTCCAGGGACAGGAAATGTTATTGACCTTTAAAATCTACCTTTGAAAAGGTGGATGCTAAATATAAAGTTTGGTTCAAATATCTTCAATAGTTTTCAAGTTGTAAGAAATACGCTCAACACGCGCCCGTTCTTAAGTTAAGTCCGGTTAATGACATCTCCCTTATAAATCCTCTTACCGAAATAATGCACATGAGAAAAAAGGTTTAAAAATTAATTTCCATTAAGGCAGGTAGAATTCTATTAAGTTTGGTTGTGTACATTTTGTGGGAGTGCAAAATCACGGTTTCGGTTTCGTATAAACCCCCCCAGTCATTTCATGGATTTAGAAACAATATTTGCCCTGAAACCTACTCAAGGACAGGTGGATTCTAAATATGAATTTTGGTGGAAATATATCCAGTAGTTTCCAAGTTGTATACAAACAGACAAACAGAAAAAACAGACACCGAAGCTAAAAATATGCAGATGGTCATTATTACACCTGAAACGGATAACTGTACAGAAATGTCACCAAAATAGTCAATGTACAGACACACTCTAGAAGTGCAGACCTTTATTTTGAGAATTACTGCTTTGAAACTCTGCGACATATCTGCAAACGGACCTCACCATCAGAGGCCTCTTTCAGTGTTCTACATGGTTAGTCCCATGACATCTTCTCGTATCTCCTATATTTATGGGTTAGATTGAGTGTGGATGTGAAATTTTGTACAGTTTTCGCATGCTAGTTTATATTTGTGATACTCATGTGACAGATAGAATCATGAAATTTGGCTATCACATTGCCACTGGTCATGCCAATGTGCGTGCCGAATGTCATGATTCTATCTTTCCTATAAGTGTGCCAAATTAATGTTAACATATACGTGTCAAAGTACAAAATTAACTTGAAATCGAGAAATACAGCTCTATTTAACGTATAAGGAATAGAAATACGATAAAAAGTCATAGGACCAAAGTTGTAGATCTCTCCAAAATGAAAGGCGATTGTGCTTTCTGATTTGTGATAAGACTTACAGATAAGCCACCAATTATCCCGAAACGAAGATGTGCACCGTCGTTAAAATTGCATCCATATTTCGATATTTTCCGGGGCCGAAAGTTATACATTTGCATAGCTTAGAATATTTCCTCAAAGGAAAGATTGTCAAGCTTTCGGGATTAGCACTCGCATACATACGTGTAATTAAGGAAGGAAATAATTCAGTAAAGAAAGTTGAAATTAATAGAAAATGGATTAAAACTGTGGAAAGCCGGATGACGACAAATATGTAAATACCAAGTGAATGTATTGGAAAATCCAATGTCCCTCAATAAATTATGCTGGTGTGAGTTATGGATATAAGAAAAAGGTAATAGAGGAGAAATTTAGGCGCACGCATTCTTAGGTCAACAGATAAGATGACTAATGGTGTTATTACTTAAGCTATTCGAGGACGGTTATAAACTCCAACGATATTCCGCCAATATCTCGCAGAATGGCCGATTGACGCCCTCTCTTGCCTTCTACCCAAGGAACAACCATGAATTTAAAGGTATAATGAGGAAAATGGCAATACGTTACTTCCCTGCTGGCAAGCAGTCAGAGACGTTGCCATGGTAATCTGTAGGTTCGTTGTCGGTCTGTCGGTCACACACGCAGACCATGATACCCGCAGAAAATAGTACATTTCTCCGTCATTTGAATAGTAAGGTAAATTATGAACATAACGAAAGTTGTTTATAATGAAGAGACGTTTCACATACTGTTCACGGAGTTTACAGGAAATCAATAGTATAAGAGAAAATGGAGGAAAACCGTTCTGGTTTTGCTATAAACCCCCGTCTAATCAAAGATTTTAAAATGAAACGCATATAAAAACCTTCCTCGGCGTGAGTAAACTCCAAATATGAAGTTTGGTTGAAATCTATCCAGCCGTTTTGCCGTGATGGTGGAACAGACAAACAAACAAACAAACAAACAAACAAACAGACAAACAGACACGAAAAGTAAAAACCACCGACTCGGTCTTGAGTTGACCTAAAACGAATAAATATCTGAAAAATTGGCAAAACAAACGAAATTACAGACACCGGACCCCCTACAACTTTATTTATAAGATTATTGTTAATATTATTATTGATACGGGGATTTGTCCTGGAACGCAGAGGTAAGGAAGCGCGTGGGGTGAGTGCCTGAACATAGGATCACTTACAAGGGAACACCGGCAATGGGTAAGTCGCCGATCGCGACGAAACTTGGAAAACACATTGAGGTACACGTAAAAACGATGTCGGCATCAATTTGGGGTGCCAACATTCATTAGGGCGTTAGGTACGGGGGCTAAAAGTTGCGATATTTCAAATTCAGCGATGAATACCTGCTGGCCAATACTAAGTCGGTACACTGCGTGCTTGGAGACACGCCTCTGCACCTCCTCCACACCCTACTCCAACTGGCTCGCCACCGCACGTTTCCCTTCTCCCCGCGCTTGCCGGCTGCTTAGCTGTTCAACAGGACCGGCTCCATACTTTGCTACTTTTCGTACTATAATTATTGAAATCCTTTAAATAACGTTCTCTTTCACACATAATAATAAATAACCTAAACTAATATACACGTATTTTATTCAAATGTTATATTTTCATTTCTGCTAATTCCGGTGAGTTGTCACTTTCGTGGGTACAACTCCGAGTTAAGTACCACCGGGCGTGGTCAAACGTGGGATGGGGTACCGCTCCCTACCTACGCTTAAATTATTATTTACTTTTAAAACGCCTTAAAGCTGTCGGTAGTGTCCTTTAGAGTCCACTAAATAAATCTCCCACCGTTAAACAACGTTAAATACTTTTTATGTAAAGAAATTACTTCCCCGGGTAGAGGATCTCAATGAATGTAATGAGGTAATAAGGAAAGCCTTGAAAAAAAATTGTGCATTTGTATATGCAGTAGATATACAGTAATCACAGGCAGACCTGTAGTGTTACTGTACCGGTACTTTTGCGTTATAGCTGACGAAGGTCTATGTATTCAACAAGTACCGATGTTAAAGTATCACACTACAGTCTTCTGGGCATAATGGCAGTTACATACGCAAAAAGTTAAATGGCTATTGTACGAACTGGTACAACAACAAACAATTACAAGGCAACACAATAAATGACTCCGTATACAGTACATTACATCAGCCAAACTCCCCCTCAATAACTGATAGCAAACAAAAACAATCTTTGGTCTATTCGAAACACTAAAAAAAATGTGAAAAGAAAACCGAAACAAAACACAATTTACAACAGGCACCATACTTTTTTTTGCTAATTGTTTTACGTCGCACCGACACAGATAGGTCTTATGGCGACGATGGGATAGGAAAGGCCTAGGAGTTGGAAGGAAGCGGCCGTGGCCTTAATTAATGTACAACCCCAGCATTTGCCTGGTGTGAAAATGGGAAACCAGGGAAAAACAACTTCAGGGCTGCCGACAGTGGGATTCGAACCCACTATCTCCCGGATGCAAACTCACAGCCGCACTCCTGTAACCGCACGGTCAACTCGCCCGGTGCAAACGTTTTCATAAACATTTCAGAAAACGTAAACTGACTAATACAATGTGGAAATTACAAAGGAGGGATATGAAGAAGGCTGATAGAGTACACAAAGTGTAGCTTCGGTTCTCTTCGACAGCTAACAAGACGTGCAGGCGCGGGTGAAGGGAAACGTGCGGTGGCGAACCAAAAGGAGGGGTGGAGGTATGTAGGGGAGGAGGTGCAGAGGCCTGTCTCCAGGCACGCAGTGTACCGGCTTACCATTGGCCAGCAGGTATTCATCGTTGATCGGGCGAATTTGAACTGTCGCAGCTTTTAAGCCCTGTAGTTAACGCCCTAATGAATGTTGGCACCCAAAATTGATGCCCACATCGTTTTCATGTGTACCTCAATGTGTTTTCCAAGTTTCATCGCAATCGGCGACTTAACCATTGCCGATGATCCCTTCTTAGAGCATGGGTTCTGAACCTTGAGGTAATGACTCCTGCGGGGGTAAAACAGCTATTCTCCGGGGGGTAATGATGACTTTTGGTATGTAGGTAATAGAATGACAGACCATCGCCACGTGACTTGCGCCCTCTCGCCCTGCACGTACACTAATAGAAAGCTTGGCAATGTGTGTAGGTAGGTAGTCTGTCACTGTTTTCTATCACTTTCTAGCAGCTATCGCCGCCGTGCCCGCTTTCATGCATGTGAAGGAGAGGGAAGAGGACGGCTCAGTTCGAGTTTACGCAAACACTAACTCGCATGTTTCGTTTTTGTTGCATTGTACTTAGTTTCAAGCTGTAAAAGTGTTTATGAAGCAATATTTCACCAGAAGGGTGACAGGAGTAAGAAAATCCGTAATTAGACAATGTCCATGGAATCTGGGGACAAGCTTGCCCAAGGGAACAAAATTTTTAGCCATAGCCTGATCTCCAGTTTAGAAATTGGGAGGTTTTCGTCCACGGTCATACCTCATTTTACTCTCCTATGAGAGGCCTTAAGGTTATTCCTAGCTTTCTTGCATAGATCCCGGATATTCTCGGGATCTATTGTCTCCGGTAAAAGCTCGCTGTTAGACCACAAATTAGACAATGGAGTGTTCGGAATGAACTTACACATAAATGAAATTGGTGAGAACTTGTCGGACCCATGAATGGAAGAATTAAAAGCCAAAGAAAGCCAATGCAAGGATATATCCCTACGACAATGGTGTTCGTGGTGGAAGGCAGTAAGTGCTGATCGAAGGTTTAGATTTATCCGCTTAAGCAGAGATGGCTGCGGATAATAGGCAGAAGTAGTGACGTGTGAAATTGAAAGATTAAAACAGAACTTGCAAAATAGGTTGGAAGTGAAAGCTTTAGCATTATCCGAAACGATATACTGGCATGGTACAAATAAATATTGAATTGAAGCATGAAATAGTAGTTTGTGCAGTGGCGATGCTAGTAGGAAACAATAGTAAAAATCGGTAAAAACCACATACATACATACATACATACATACATACATAAGACCGAGCTCGATAGCTGCAGTCGCTTAAGTGCGGCCAGTATCCAGAAATCGGGAGATCGTGGGTTCGAGCCCCACTGTCGGCAGCCCTGAAGATGGTTTTCCGTGGTTTCCCATTTTCACACCAGGCAAATGCCGGGGCTATACCTTAATTAAGGCCACGGCCGCTTCCTTCCACTTCCTATAGCTTTCCTATCCCATCGTCGCCATAAGACATCTGTGTCGGTGCGACGTAAAGCAAATAGCAAAAAAAAAAAAAAAATACATACATAAGGATGAATTTATTGCTATTTTCTTTTGATTGAGGGAAGGGTCTCCAGTAATCTATATACAGTCGCTCTGTGAGGGAGGAAACTTGATTGGATGACAACAGTCCAACTTTGGTAGTTAATGGGGGCTTACTATTCAGACAGGTTTTACGGCACCCATGGCCTTCCATATGAACAGTTGTTCACAAGAGAACGCTAGAAAATAGATACCAGAGCTATCTAACCATCAGATAAGGTTTTTTTTTTTTTTTGCTAGGGCTTTACGTCGCACCGACACAGATAGGTCTTATGGCGACGATGGGATAGGAAAGGCCTAGGAGTTGGAAGGAAGCGGCCGTGGCGTTAATTAAGGTACAGCCCCAGCATTTGCCTGGTGTGAAAATGGGAAACCACGGAAAACCATCTTCAGGGCTGCCGATAGTGGGATTCGAACCTACTATCTCCCGGATGCAAGCTCACAGCCGCGCGCCTCTACGCGCACGGCTAACTCGCCCGGTGGGTTGGTTGTTTTAGAAGGTCTTAAAAGTTCTCAGCCACTGTAGGAGATGGCCATATTAGAGAAGGCGCACAGTTTAAATAGCCGGGGAAGGTGTACCCATGGTATTATTATTATTATTTTTTTTGATTCGTTGTGCCCAGCTGTGGAGCGCGTTTGAACTTATTTTGCACAATGTTTCTTCTTCTTTTCTTCCCAATATCTCTTCATTTTTTCACTGTGTTCCTTTCTGCGTGTTTCTGTCCAGCCTGTATTTTTTCTTGTTGGTTTCTCTGCAAATTTATGTTTGTTTACTAAGCTTCTAAATTTCATTCTATCTTGAATGGTTTCGTCCTCGATACCCATTTCTTGTAGATCTTCATGTATTTCTGCTAACCAATTGTTGCGGATTTTCAGAGTTAGAGCTAGGTTTAGAATTTTCTTTGTCAGCCTGTTGTTATCCATTCTGTGTAGGTGTCCGTAGAATTTTAGTCGTCTCTTTCTGATGGTATCTGTGATTTTTTCTGTGAATTGAAAAATTTCGTGTGGTTTCTTTTTCATCCAAATTCCATTTTCGAACTTTGGTCCTAGGATTTTTCTGAGAATTTTCCTCTCTTGTTTCTCAATGCTTTTCATTTGTGACCTGCCGCCAATGATCAGTGTTTCAGATGCATAAAGTGCCTCTGGTTTGATGACTGTATTGTAGTGTCGTAATTTTGCATTTTTGGATATACATCTTTTGTTGTATCTGTTCCATGTGATTTTGTAAGCCCTTTGCAGTTTAGCAGTTCTTTCTTTGTTAGCTTCCTGATTTAACCCTGCTGGCTGAATATGTAACTATGTAACTATGAGATTGACAAAGATCAATCTCCCCATTATCTTCAACTTACTAGCATGATGGCAACGTCAGTTAATGATTATTATTATTATTATTATTATTATTATTATTATTATTATTATTATTATTATTATGATTATTATTATTATTATTATTATTATGATTATTATGATTATTATTATTATTATTATTATTATTATTATTATTACTGTACCGGGAGGTACATCTAAACGCCATGCATTCAAGACAAGCGCCTTAATGAAATCCTCTATCGGTCTAAAGGTGAAACTGTATCTACACGAACTTGGAACTTTAATCAGAAGATGTCATCACTGAAGTGTCCGACTCGTTGGCTGAACGGTCAGCGTCCTGGCCTTCGGTTCAGAGGGTCCCGGGTTCGATTCCCGGCCGGGTCGGGGATTTTAACCTTAATTGGTTAATTCCAATGGCACGGGGGCTGGGTGTATGTGTTGTCTTCATCATCATTTCATCCTCATCACGACGCGCAGGTCGCCTACAGGAGTCAAATAGAAAGACCTGCACCTGGCGAGCCGAACCCGTCCTGGGATATCCCGGCACTAAAAGCCATACTGAGCCGTATCCTCCCGGCCCATAATAATAATTGGAATATTATTTGACCAAATATGTGAATTTTATTTATAAAAGTTACAGTCTAATATGTTAAAGCATCGTATCCCAAGATAGTTGATACCGGATGTTGAGCAAGACTGTAAGTCGCTGGATGTTGCTTCATATTTCCGTATGACCGTGAGAAAGTAAGCGTACCCAAGCGCTGGCAAGAACCGACACGTGTATTATTTGCTGACCAAGCAATATATTTCAGCCAATGGGAACTTAAGGATTTGGCAAACCTGGAGGCTACACCGCGCTAAATATTAATTCCAGGATGACCAACATGCTCTGTGGATAAAGTCAGTTTCTGTAGACAATCGGTTTTCCACAGTTTCTGAAGTTAGATATATTTGGAAATGTATTATAGAAATTGGTGGAAGAGATTTGCTAGTGTTTGAGCTGTGTTTTATAAATATATCACAATAAGTATTGTATCATCATACATGACGAACTCTCTGATTGGTGGTTGGTTCAGATACCCGGGAACCCCAACATTATTAGCGTCACCGAAGCCTCCTCAGTAACCCAAGCTCTGGAGAGCGTCACTCTGTAGCAAAAGTTTGAGCAGTACGGTTGTACTAACTCTGTGACTGGTGATTGTAATTAACGTGGCGTTATTCCAGAAATAGTAACTGGTTCTCATTGATACTTCTAATTGTGCAGTCGTAATATTTACTGTACTTGTGTAATTGAAGTAGTACAATTTTGGCAGTTTACTTTTAATCGATAAAGACGGTGTAGTGACCGCTGAGTAACAAGTGTGGTGGAAACGTGCTAGTGTTTCACTATTTCGCGACGGGCGCGTATTCGCGTGGAACTTCCGTACCGAACCGTGGGCTGCTTTTAAAACTGTAATTTTACCCTTTAAGTGAAGTGTGTTATATATATGTGAATCAGTGTGTTAGCTGATCTGGTAAAAGAAAGGGTACTGCGGCTCGCAGCATTAAGCAGCGAAGAGATTATCAACTATAGTCTTCTGTGTCCCAGTGAATTGTTTTCCAGCAAGATGATGGATACACCTGCAGAGGAAGAAAGTGCATTCCCACATGTTAATGCTGTGATCAACATGGTGTAAATCCCAAAATTAGTGGGGATGTAAGCTGCTATCCTGGTTCCCCGAGAGTCATCTAAAGTAAGATGCACGTATTATATATGGCATGATATGTAAGTTATGTTAAGGTACTAGGGCAGTGTAGATAGAATTTTTATTTTCATTTAAAGTAAGCCTGACGGCATGTATTTGTTTAATTTTGTCACTATGGTAGATTCGGATACGAGATTAATGCATGTTTATTTTATTTTCATTTTGCTTTATGATTAGATGTTTGGGAAAATGAGGGATTGATAGGATCAGTTATTGTTGTAAATATAGTACTTACAGTAGGATATTCCGAGTTTTCCTTAAATATATGCTAGAAGGGCTAGATCGACAGGTTCATTTTTATATTACGTCAAACACGTATCAATTCATTTTATTTCGGTTATTCAGAGAGACAGGTATAGCTATTTTGCATGATGCATGGTTTTACAGAAGCTGCCAGAAGGAGCTGCAGAACGTCGTTGTTAAATTAAGATCTTTGAAGTTAAGTTGGATTCTGTTTGCCTGATGGTCTGCCAAGGACTCGAACAGCGTCTCGTTATGTGGAAAGGCTAGTAGGATTTATGAGGAATGATGAGATAATAATTGCATGCTTAATTATAATGTATTGGTGCAGGCTGATGGTAAGCCTGACAAGATAGAGTATTATGCAGATGTGTGTGCCTGCTTAGTGTCTTCTGAGTATATTGTGATCAGAATGGACAGTGTTAATTCCAGACTATTGAGTCTGATGTTGTTAAATGGCCCAAGCATGCTAAGAAGAAATTAATATACGGGAGTTTCCGTGTAGTTGATGATGGGCGTTATCTCATGGCAAACTGATTCCTGGCCTGTGTTATCGGCATGTGTGAAAGAGACAGTATTTCCTTTCGGCGGCCACGGGAGACAAAATCCAATCTTTAGCGTAGTGGAGTTCTATATTTCTTTACAGCTCGTAATCTACCCGGAAGTACATGACGGATGACCGCGCTGTTGAGCGCTCAAACGCAGCAGAAGGAGGCAATGTTGCCCATTGCTTTCTTCATGACATCAAGGATTATTTATATGTTTTTCTCTTACAGGATGGTTTTACCTTATTATTTTGTGATTGTATACCTTGTCTCGTTGTTTTTAAAGGGAACAGCCCGAGTGCTGATGTATCGTTGGTTTATCTAGTTCTGTCTAGATCTTTTGTAGTGAACCGGGATTCACATTAGAAGCAGTGTAGCATTTAAGACTTTACTCGATATCCGATATATATATATGTTTAGTTTGATTATTTGAATTATTGTAAATATAGTGTAGGATTTGCCCCTAGTATTTTGCATTACTTACATAGCGTCCGGTGCGTCTTAATTATTTTTCTTTCCGTCGTCATTTTTTATATAATGTAACTTTGATTTTACGGAAATAGTTTGATGACTCTCGGGAGTAACTTAATTTTGAAACCGTATCGTTGGGATGCGATAATGTGAAACTCCATACCGAAATACTACGTGGCAGTGTTTGCGTACACTTGTTGCCATATAACATAAACATTGGACTATGAGAAGATACTCAGTCTTGATTGATATAAATGTTCTTTGGTGAACTTGTTCTTTTTTTATGTCAGATGTGTACATTACTCTATTAACGTTTCTGATTTCGAATTATTTTTACACTTTGAGTTCATTTTTTACAAGTTATTATTTTTTTATTCAATTATTTTCGTGTGATTTGATCGGGGATATTTGTTAATAAATCCATCTTACCCCCTATGATTGTTTCTCATTCGTGTTATACCTCCATTTCCTGTCATTGATTGATATTATAGTGTAGAACTTCGACTTTTATCCTGACCCAATCGACAACCAACCCACACTCTGCCCAACCCTGAGTTAGTCGGATGTTCATACAGGAATGGAGGCATCGTCCTAGAGGGTATTTTCCCCTGGGTACGGTACAATACATTTCATTTTTTTTTACCACTGAAATATTAAGTAATTGTTTTGTTGTGAAGTTTCCTAAAGTGACTGAATTTCTCTTTGTTCTGTTTTGCTATACATCAAGAAGTTTGGATATATTTCCACAGATGACACTACCAAGAAAACTAAGATCATTCACTCTGGTGCAAGGTGAAAAAACCTTATAACTTAAAGAAGTTTAATATTCCTAGGTTTTCCATAACTGATCTACGTTCATTTATTTGTTGGTTGGCAACTCTTCCTTTTCCTTCCGCCAGTTTTGAATCGGACCAATCATAAAGTTTGGTAATTAATTTCCCACCAATCTCGCATTTCTTGTTCACTTTGAATCTGATTAGTCTTGAATGATCTCGAACCTTCCCTGAGGGTATATACACTGCGGCTTTTCATGTTTCCTGGTGAACTGATCTCCGTCTTGGTAAGTGTGTGTGTTAAGGCTGGAGGCGGGACGCCTCCTTCTTAGGCCAGCAGAACATCTATAAGGTAATGGCCATACAATTATATCTTTCTTGCTACCTCCGCAGCTTTATTCGAGGCGAAGGTCCGATTCTTTAACTATGTAACTTTTCTTTCTAAAATGTAAATATTCTTTCGGCTAATGTAAAAACTTCATAAAATCTTGAATTGTAAATCGGGGATAGAGAGTGAGTTACCCTCTCGAGCTCCCCTTCATCTTTGTTTGAGGTGGCTACGTTTTCGCAACCTTTCGATTCTGTAATGTATGAGCCACCTCAATAGCGTGGGAATAGTCCCAGTTTCATTGGCCTAGAGCCCTATAGGTTTTAATATTTCATTATCTGGAGCACTGTCTTCGCCTCCATTCAATTTGTGTTCGGGCCGTTTATTTAACCTGTTCTTTTTCACAAAGGCCATGTAGGTTGGGTACTAGATACCCCTGTATAACATTAAAATTATTTTCAATTTGTAAATGGTGGCTTGAGAGGCCAGAGATTGTAAATATTGATGTAATATTGCCTTGAGTGGGCCGTAAGAAACTGAGAGCCTGTTAGCTCTTTTCCCAAAATTTTGTAAGAGTAATGAGTGCCTCTGGAAGGCTAGATTTTGTATTTTGGAGCAAGCTCTCTTGAATTAAGGGTTTTATGCCGTTGAGGAAATGATTCTTTTTTGGAATTGAAGTTGTAAACTGGATTCGGTATTTCTGGAATTGTAACACTAAGGGCTTGAAGCCCAGAGTCTCTAAACATCACTAATCTTAGATTTTCCCAGTCTTGTTTCAATATTGCTTTGTACCTGATATGTTGTTATGTTCACTAAGTGAAAAATGGTTAAGGTGTTGTTTTCTGAAGAAATATAACCTTCAATTCAAGTTTTAAATTAATATTATTATTATTATTATTATTATTATTATTATTATTATTATTATTATTATTATCATTATTATTATTATTATTATTATTATAATAATAATAATAATAATTATTATTATTATTATTATTATTATTATTATTATTATTATTATTATTATTATTATTATTATTTCACGAAATTGCATGTGCCGTTCAATTTATCTAAAGAAACTTCCCACTTTTTGCCACTGCTATCAACCACGTATTTAGCTTATCAAAACTACTCGCTACTCGAAAGGATTAGTAGTATATAACTCTGTTCTGAGAAATATTGTAATAACGCCCTAACTCTCAGGAATTTCATCAATAAATATGTACATGTCTTATTGAGGTATGTAAACCGCATCGTACTCTATACTTACTTCACAAGTAAATAAAAAAACTGTCACATTTGTTAGATCCAGATTAGATGGATAGTATTTTACTAAGCGATTCATTATATTTTTGTACTTGATGAGCAAATGTATTAAAATGTGGACTCCATGCAGTACTAGCATATTCAAGTTTTGATCTTAAAAGAGCATTATCGTAATGTATTTTACAGAGTGGCTTCATAATGTTAAGGGTGTACCAATGTTCTAGTTAATATCCAGCCAGCACAACTTCTAATGATATATGTTTCGAAGTGTATCATTAGTCTAATTGTAGTTTCCATTCACATTTGCTCGGGGTAAAAGGGCGGATTATTACCAGTTGAGCACTAACAATTAAACGTCAGACGTAGAGATGTACTTCCAGGATAAGAGTCGTATCTTATGAACGATCACAAGTTACATGCCTGTTACATGAAATGTAGCAACAATTTCAGGTACACTGCAGTGTTTCCACGAAGACCACACTAACATTCAAAAGAACTTTACAGATACTCGTATTTGGACAATTACATATGTTGAACCTCAGCATTATTCAAAGTGGCCAAGACAAGGAAATGACTAGAGGAATAAAGACAGGATATGTTCACTCAAACAGCATATATATGTAAACAGGGTTCCATTTAGAATAGCAATGTGTTATTAGAAGCCTCAGGGAGATTTCTCCCTGTTATCATTGTGTTTGTTTAGGTTAATAATCGTCCCACATATTGGGAAACTTCTCGTTGAGAAGTCAACGTCTTGGGTACAGATCAATCTTGTACATAATTTTAATTTCATTACAATTATGATGTTAGGAGCCGAATACTTTCCTTTTAGGAACGAGGGACGTTTAAGTTGTAATCCTCATTTACGTGCGCTTTGTGTGAACTTTTAACGAAATATTTCATTCTGTACTGGTAGGTTGTGGCATGTTATGACATGCCCAAGGAATTTGAAAAACAGCCGTGGCCTACTCTAAGAAATATTACGTCCGTCCGACCGTCCCAAAATATATTATTAATAGAAAAGGGGAACTACAGGGCACCACCTCAAAGGCAGACAATTACATTCGAATACAAATGCCACCTTAATTTGTCGATAATGTATAAGTGCACTTAGCGTTTCTGGTAATAGCCACGATTAGTGATCCGATTAAGACAAGATATTTCATAGAGTCTTCGTTGTGTGATGGTTACACCATCTGCAAAAAAATTCTAGGTGCGAGACAGCCTTAAATATTTTTGAAGCATTTTCTTGGGGTCATTTCAGTGTTTGTAGGTATCTATAGTCATTTCCGTGTATCTATACTTTCAACACTAGGATATTTTAACATGGACCGTGGCGGTGAACTGAGTCTTCTTCCTCAATATTTATGCATTATTACACAACAGCAAAACATATCACATACCAGATTTTTGTATCATATGGAGGTGTTAGCCATACAGAACGAGTATAGTAATCAGGAAGTACATCTCTAACGTATTTTAATTATACAAGTCCTATGAGAAATATTAAAAAAATATTTAAGAAAATATATTTTACATTCAAGTTTTACCAATAAGCCTGCTCAAACGATAAAAATGAATAATTTAATGTGGTTACTTAAGCCGAAAATGAACACGATTACATTTGAAACACACAAATTTACCTATTTATGAATAGTTTGTTTTTGTATAGTAGCCCTCAAAACATTGGGATATACACAGTCTAACCTTACACTCCTTGCACCTCCATCAATAATACTTTCTTTCCGTGGTACAGGTGAATCAACGATGTGCGTCTCTTCGTCTAAACGGAAAAAAAGCCCAAATATCGGGAAAGGTGACGTAATTCTATCGTTTGTACTCGGAGGAAAATAATGCAGCTAAAAAACTTGCAGTCGAAAGTGACGTAACAAGTAAAAATCTTGCCCGAACTATCACTTGATATGTTATCTGGTTCGTAAGCAGAGTCTTCATCACTGTAATCGACAGTATTTCTGAACTTGCTTCTCCGATAAAATATCCAAGATAACACTATCATTGAGCCGGAGTGAGGACATGTTTGCACGGTAATACAGCTGACAGCGCGACATATTTGGTACGCTCAGCACCCGGCACATCGAGTGCTTCGGCAAGGAGAAACTACCCTTTTTATCGTTTATGGTTGAACTTACCGATAGCTGCTGCATTCTAGTGGACACTACATAAAAACAAGGGAGAGGAACCTTAAGGGGTATATGCAGCTGATTATATACACGCGCGGAAATCACGTCCGTATGGTATACGGGTGCCGTCCACAGCCAGGAAAACACTGCGCCCGTATCATATACGGGCATAGTGTTGAAAGTGTTAATGTTTGTGGATAATGCAGAGTTTGTTATCAAATGCCTGTTACAATGAAAAATGATTATATTCTTTAAGGATCAAGCGCTCTCTCAGCCATCTTGAAGGGAAAATGACAGAAAAGTCTACATACAAATCAACCTTTAAAATATATCGTTACCCAAGGTGAACGCCCACTACATTAACCTCGAAGTAAATGGAAGAACTCTGCAATGACCTGTAACCTTACTCCAGTTCAGCTAGTCGACTGTGTGGCGCAGTCGGTGTGGAGCTCGCCTCCTGATGTTAAAAAGTCAGTAACAGTTTTCATTTAAGTGCCCCTAAAAATGAGTGGTTTGTCTCATTAGACAGGCACATAAAATGTTCTAGAAAAGTTCTGATTCTCCTGTGTCTATTAAGACCATTAACATCCGAACAGATTTTATCTTACTACTTGAAAGGAAGACAAGGTCGAATTTTTTAGCACAACATTCCAAAAGAATGTCATAAACTTTTCAAAAATTTCCGTCACTTTTCCTACATGCTAGCTGGCTCGCAGGTGCAGACCTACTGTATGTCGCACATGCGGACTTGACCTGATATCCTTCCTGACCTATGTTGAGGGATATATTCATTATTGCGTGTTTCTGTGGCGGTTGACATTGCGGTGTATTGAGTGTATACGAAGAAGTGAGTTTGGGAGGAACATATACATCCAGTCCACGAGTCAGAGGAATTAACCAGGTATGGTTAAAATCTTCCTCACTTCCAGGAATCTAATCCGTGATCCTCTGAAACGTATACCTTGATGATGACCACTCAGCCGAGGAGCTTTAAGAAGATTCACAGTAGTTACAGCAAGACTTCACACAGCCAATATATGAACATTATTGTGTATAAGGGACTATCAAGACGTTTCCTTCCGATGGCCGTACACTCCTGAATCAGGATGCCAATCAGGCAAAATCGCCGTGAGCATTTGAGGCACTCATCCCACCAACGAACCAGGCTGAAGATCCCCGTGTGGTAAAGTACCATGTACTGCCACGTAAAGACGTCTGTAACCTCCTGCTGCATATCCTCGACATATCCGACAGGAAGGGTCCCGACACTTCAAGACCTTTTGAGGGGACCGTAGGCGTGATAATCGCATGGGGCGAGATAAGGTTATGTGCCGGTCCGCCCTACTGGACTCATCCACCGCCCGATTGTAGTTGTCCGTAATGGATGAGGCTGGCCTGCCAGATCGACCGCCGTTTGCGTCGAAAAGCGACCCGCGTGGAACTTGGTGCACCAATCCACAACGGTGGTCTTCGACAGACATGTTGCCGATGGATGTCCACCGGTGTTTGTCCGTCGTCAGTCAAGAACAGAAAAACAGCACGTTGGTCCTGTTTGGACGCATTTGGTAATAATGCCACTATAGTTCAAATGGCCGCATTTAACGCACGCACCTCGGCACGACACGACTGCTTATGTCCGCTGCAGCAACGCCTTCAAACGTAAACTGTCTGATCAAGCCTTACAGTATCGTTGTTTCAAATAGAATTTGAGTACTAGGGTATTTCAAAAGAAAATTTTTGACACTACAGTGCTGTTTTTTTTTTTGAGCTTGCCATCTTAGGATTCTGAAGCTGACACTTTACTACTGAACAACAGAAGGAGCTTGTTTACTGGAGAAGTAGTAGAAATGAGCCGGTCTACCTATCACAGAAATAAGCACAGGTTGTACGATCTATGACGTAGTCCGGAGGCTTTGGTTGGATTGCCTTATATTAAGATATACACTGACTTAGCAAATGTCATGGGATAGTCATCTAATAGCGTGTGGGACCTCCTCTGGCGCTGCGAACTGCAGTGAGACGCCGTGGAAGTGAGTAGACAAGTTCCTGGTAGTCCTCTGGACGCAGCTGACACCAAATCCTTTGCAGAGCGGCCGGCAATGCTGGTCTACTCGTGGGTGCAGGATCCATGGCACGGAGCCTGCGTTCCAGGACATCCCAGATATGCTAGATAGGGTACATATCGGGGCTCCTGAGTGGCCATGGCAGTAGTTGGACCTCCGCTGCATGTTCCTGGAACCATTCCCGGGCAACGTGGGAGCGATGTGGCGGCGCGTTACTATCTTGAAACACCGCAGAACCGTCTGGGCGCTGGAAGGCCAAAAATGGGTGGAGATGGTCTCCGAGCAGCTCAACATATCGCGTACCATTCAAAGTCTCTTCCAGAACAACTACGGGGCCCATTCCATACCAGGAAAATGCACCTCAGACCATAACAGAGACACCAGCGCCCTGGACCACACCTTCGAGGCAGGCGGCATCCATCGCTTCATGTGGCCTGCGCCATACACGGTGGCTCCCATCGGCATGGTGCAGTTGAAATCGTGATTCGTCTGACCATATCACGTTACGGCATTGTTCCAGTGTCCATCCCTGGTGACTGGAGACAAATGCGCATCGTTGTGCCCGATGACGTTGGGTTAACAGTGGCCTCGTGTGCGGCGCCGGCTCCCATACCCCATAGAACCCATGTTCCTACGGATTTTCCACTGGGAGACGTGTCTAGCACGGCCTGTTTTGAATTGAGCCGTGATTTGTTTCACGGTTGCCCATCTGTCACTATTGACAAACCGTCTCAGATGTCGCCGGTCACGGTCATCGAGGGTGGCTGAACGGTCGGTCGTTCGTCTGTTGTGGACGGTGACACCCGCATTCAACCATTCACGGTACACCCTGGACATGGTTGATCGTGTGAAGCTGAATTCCCGCACCACTTCCGAAATCGCACTTTCCATCCGTCGGGCACCGACCACCATACCCCGTTCGAACGGTGTCAGGTCACGATGACGTTCCATGTTACACTTGTCACATGCACAGCCACTGTTCACAAGACCTATACAATTCCGCTGGCACACGGGGCGTGTGGTGCGCAGAAAACACACCTGCGCATCAGTGATCCGGTATCCCATGACATTTGCTCAGTCAGTGTTGTTTTCCTAAGCTCTATCAGAAAAGCATCGTTACAATGAGTGAACGAATTTATTTTTATCTTTATAAATGTATCCATTAAAATATTTAATTATAACATCGAGGAACCTAACATCGGATCATTTCTTTCTTCCGGAAAGTCACCTTTTCTGACTTCTTTGCCCAATAATAGCTTTGGCTTCTTATTAATTATAAACATAACATTATTTGGTTGCATATGAGACATTCTTGAAGTTATGATACCCATAGACATTGTCTAGTTAATGCACGTAAAGTCGTGGTCGAGAAATCAAGCCCGTTCGCATGTAACACTGGAGCTGCACACATTAGAAAACCAGCGTTCGATTCCCAGTGCTACTTGCATTCAGTTTCCATTCCCATTCAAGCTTAGAGGTACACAACCTACCAAACCAAACCCAATGGCACTACAGTCCTTGAAGGGCCTTGGCCTACCAAGCTTCCACTGCTCAGCCCCAAGGCCTGCATATTACGAGGTGTTGTGTGGTCAGCACAACGAATCCTCTCGGCCGTTATTTTTGGTTATCTAGACCGGGGCCGCTATCTCACCGTCAGATAGCTCCTCAATCCTAATCACGTAGGCTGAGTGGACCTCGAACCAGCCCTCAGGTCAAGGTAAAAATTGCTGACCTGGCCGGGAATCGAACCCGGGGCCTTCGGGTAAGAGGCAGGCAAGCTACCCCTACACCACGGGGCCGGCACACAACCTACCACAGATCTAAAAAATGCAACAAATTCATGTGCAATAAATAAATAAATAAATAAATAAATAAATAAATAAATAAATAAATAAATAAATAAATTGTTTTACGTCACTGTTAATATAGAACTTTATGTGAAACTCCCACATATGCTGGCCGGGAATGAAATTGTGACCGCCTTCATGAGAAACTAGTATTAGTAATTGCAATGAAAGTATTGGTTTTGCCTCTCAATATCTAGTTTTACGGTTTTCGGAGACGCGAGGTGCCGGAAAGTTTGTACTGCAGTACTTCTTTTACGTTCTGCTAAATCTAACGACAGGAGGTGGATACATCACAGCACCGAGTCCTTAGTATGTGCTTACGATGATGCTGTAGTGCACATAAATCACCACTAGCCTAAGATGTGCTTCTCCTGATATTTGAGATACGAAATGTGGCCACCACTACTCTGGACAGGCATCCATCTCTCTCCAGGAAAGTATAAAATGCTGCATATTACCCTGGGACAAATACGACCGATAATGTTGCTGTTAAACATCCACTTCGATGATCTGGACTGCCTTTTCAGTCCTTAACAAAAACTTACAATTGAACAAATCTTTAACATCGGGCGAATTGGCTATACGGTTATGGGCACGCAGCTGTGAGCTTGTATCGGAGAGATAGGGCGTTCGAGTCCCACAGCTCCCAGGTGCAAAGCAAGAGATGCTTGAAGTATTATGAATTCCGCTACCACGTTGTTTGATTCCATCGAGGTATTAAAATATAAAACTGTGAAATAGCCCAAAACTTCCATGCTAAGTAACATGGCAGTGTTCTGATTGGCTAATGTGTACTCTGTACGTTCATGTTACGTTCCTCCAGTGTGAATGCCACAAATTTTACGTTAATTTTACGGTTACGTTACGTCGTTAAGTTTCAGGTTACGTTGCATTGTGAACGGGGCCTTAGAACCTACAGTAGTTGTGGGGATGGTAAAAACATTTACAATGAAATACGCATTTAATCCCCTTCCCAGGTCGATACCGCCATATTTCGGAAGTTCATATCCCACTCTTTTCCAGATTTCACTAATTATCTAACGATAATGGTATCTTCTGCCCTAAAGAGCAGCAATAAAATCCTGCCTATCCATGAGGAATTTTTATGTAGTAAGTATATAGCACCCTTAATATCAAAATATCGTAACTAAAAATCTATTTTCTTCAGAAATTATCCTTTCAAGTTACCAACACTGCTATAAAATAGACGTATTGGATTCGGGAATTATTTCACAAACGACTGTTTCAACCTAGCGATTTATTAATTGTTATCAGGTAAAACTGATGTAATTATAGACACAGTATTTATGCACGAATATTACGTAATTTTTATGAAATCCTAATTGATTTTAATTATAATTTCGTGAATAATTGTTAACATTACGAAAGTTCCATAGGTAAATAATTTTTCTCAGATTTGCATATGGAGGTGTCGGTGACTCGAAACCAACATTCTTTGAGTTAAGGAGCATCTGCATTCAGGGTACGACAGATTCCTCTGGTTTGGATTTCTCGTGTAATTGGAATTTCCTTGACTTCGTTAACTGTCTTCATAATTACGTAATACTAAAACCTTGCCTGATGCTTCTGTAATCTTAAAAGGACAATCTATCACCTAGAATAATGTTCCCTCGATTTTACGTTGACTTTGAACAACAAAAATATGATGATCAGTTTGAAAACTCACATACTTGGACAATATTTGAACCACACACTCATTACTGAGATGGAGGCAGAAACATCATTGGACTAGAGTAACATAATGTACATTACACTAGGCAGACGAACTCTTAGTCTCTAGAGATTTTATTGAGAAGAAAGTTTCACGAAGCACCTGACAGATATATTTATCATACCACATAAGACGAAAAGTTAAAATATAAACATTGTGTATTGTACCAATTTTAGCAATCTATAGCAGTAATTATACATTGGAAATTTCGTAAGCATAAATATACACCATAATAATCACACTGTATCAATTATTTGTTTGTACAGTTAGGAGGTCTTCTAGATAATATTATCAGGAGAATCAAGGACAACACATTCAACTGGAAAATCTGATTTCTTTAAGGTGTGTTCGCACATGTTATTGAAATGATTATAGATAAGCGCATGAAGGCTGGTGATAACCTTATGGCTTTGAAGGTTGTTATCAATGGCGTCAGAATGTACTCACTTGAAAAGTGTTTTCCAAACGTTTTCTATTAACAAAGAAGGTTTACATCGAATGATTAAACCAGCCAAAATTTCACTAATTCTAGAGGTTGTTATCGGTTTGTGCTAAATTTTCAATTGACAATATATTTTGTTCACGGAAGGAAAAAATGAATTGTAAAACAGACAGCAGGCAGCTTATCTGAAAATTAGGAGAGATAATTTTTGTCCGAGTCTCATAAACATATATAAATGCTATTAAAGACAGATAAAATTAGAACAAAAAACTGACTATAGCAAAATTTCCTTTTGCTCAATGTAAAACCTGTATCTGCGGGGCTGCCTGGCCGAGGCGGTAAAGGCGTGCTCGGTTCGCCCGGAATGGCGTGGGTTCGAATCTCCGTTAGGAAGTCGTAAAATTTTAGAAACGAGATTTCCACTTCCGGAGGTGCAAATGGGCCTGATCTTTTGGCTATTATCTCTAATACGCCAGAGATGAACCGTACACCCCTGAGATAAATGTTAGTTTGGATTCAGGCGTGAGCGGGTGCAGTACTTTCAGGTGTTAGACAAGGAAGTAATATTTCACCCTAGTTGTTCATTGTTTACAAGGATCACCTACCGAAAAATATAAAGTTGCAGGGAGTGATTCATTTAGGTGGAAATGTAAGCAATTTGACCTATGCCGTCGACGTGGTCTTAATGACAGGTCGTGCCGAAAGGCTGCATTACAATACCTTGGTACCTGAAAAAGGAATAGTGAGTATGATATGAAAATTATCCTTTTCAAGACTAAAGTGTTGTCGGGAGGGAAGAACCTTAAGAGGATTGAATGTCTGGTTGGGAAAATACATCTGGAACAGGTAAATTATGTGTATTATCGCAGCATGGTTGTATAGTAGGGGCTGCCTGGCCGAGGCGGTAAAGGCGTGCTCGGTCCGCCCGGAAGGACTGGGTTGGAATCTCCGTCAGGAAGTCGTAAAATTTAAGAAACGAGATTTCCACTTCCGGAGGTGCAAATGGCCCTGAGGTTCACTCAGCTTACACAAAAAGTGAGTACCAGGTTAATTCCTGGGGGCAAAGGCGGCCGGACGTAGAGCTAACCACTTTACCCCATCACGTGCCGCGGTTAACAATGGTGGAAGCCTTTACCTTCCACTCCTCCAAGGGCCTTCATGGCCTGTACGGAGGTGTCTTTGTCTTTGTTTAAACCTATATATCTCAGGTATTCTTGGACGTTATTTGTAAGAAATGCTCTACTAAATATGTTGAGCCCAGAAGAAAGACGTAATATTAAGCTCCTATGACGTAAGAGGAGAGTTATACGCCCATAAAGCCAAGCCTAATTCACATATCACAGCGACCACACAGGTAGTAGAATATTCTGAATAAACAGATGAGGTTTTCTGAAAAATACTAATTATTCAAAGTGGTGGGAGCAGCCCGAGAATTGAGTTGTCACTCAGAGTGGTCCGGATAAATTAACCACAGGTCCAGTGCAATGTAATTGTAGCAGCTGTATGACTTACATTCGACATGGCTGAGTCATGCCCCGAGGACTTTTTCTCATCTATATACAAGGCGCAGTCATAATTCTACGGGTGAACACGCGGTGGGCACAGCGAATCACCCTGGGACATCACACTTAGCTATTAATATACCAACCCGATCCTCTTGGGCTGTTTGCATGCAAAGCACGTGCTACATTTTGCGACCTGCTGTATTCCTCGTACATGTCCGAGACTGTATCGTTTGTTTACAAGCCATACCACGACGTACGGAGCATAGAGAGAGATTCAATCTGCATCAAAAGTGCACCTTTATTTATTTTAAAACTTGACTCAAGACATGTAGAAGGCAGATCAGATAAAACATCGTTTTATCTCGGGTTGTGTGTGATATGTGGGTGGGTTTACCATGCACACATTTTTGAAGACAACTCCGGATATATGTCACTATTAAAGCCTAAATATGTATGCAGTGATAGGTTAGAACGCATTCTTACCCTAAGCGGGTAGCAAGTATCTTCTAGGCAGGACGAAGGATCTACAATAGGCTTTGCATAAACATAAGGACAAGGTCCATTAGAATCTAGAATTTATGCAACTCTTCCTACATAACCACAGGGTAGGTTGGACGGCACTGTTCACCAAATAAGTTTGCAGTTTAAGTTAACACTGCATAGTTCTCTCTGTATAGTAGTGATGGAGTGTCGTTCCTCCCGATCCCAAAATCGCAGGTTCAAATTATAACGGAAGTGGTTAAATTTAAAATGCTGGAGAACGGTCCATTCAGCACTCCACATCGAGAGACGCCGGCATGTTAAAGATCTCTGGTGACACATTAGGTAAGTACCCGACGTAATTAATTAAAGCACACCCACAGGTCACTTAGCAGAATACCGCTTTCTCTGAAACTTGGTGGAGGAAAACCGAAAGTTGAAGCTGACAAGCAGGCAGCCTAGCAAATGGTATCATATCTAAGTACCTGCTCTCAGTAGCTGAGGTCATACATTATTATTATTATTATTATTATTATTATTATTATTATTATTATTATTATTATTATTATTATTATTATTATTATTATTATTATTATTATTATTATAACACAGATATCGGGTCCTGTTCCTTGGCTTTGGTCAGCGTCGAAGCCTTCGATTTAAATTGTCCCGTATTCAATTGTCGGCAGTGTCGGGGATTTTAATCGAAGAATTATCATATATGAATACCGGTACCACGTTTCCTCCAAGTTGGCTCCGTGAGGAATGGCATGAGGCACTAAGATCTCGTCAATATACCGTCCAGTAGCCAGTAGTTAAGGATCCTTCCGAATGATCAGGATATCAATTGTCATGTTAAGACTTTTGCTTACCCATAGCATAGCACTTCTCACGTCTTCTCCAAATTCGCATACAACCATCTGAAGGAGATACATCCCAGAACAGCAAAGGACGCTAATGCAGATGATCTCTAAGAAACGGCAGTCTCCTGCCATGATGTCATTTGACAAGCGTAGGTACTTGAGTGGGTCTTCGGAAGCTTCCATTGGCCTCTTGAAGCCTGTTTCTGACTTTTTCGTCACTAACTCGTACTCCAGAAGCTTGCTACAGGTCCACCTGCAGTGTTTGTACTGTAACTGTGTGGTTTATGATATCTTGTGGACGATCCTATTCTGGAGTTATATTCCTTCAGCGGCTCGTGTCAAGGCACCTGGCAATACATCCAAGTCTCCTGGAAACTTTACCAGAGATATCAAAAAGTATTCTCAACAACTCCTAGCTCGTAACATACCTCTGCAAGTAGCCATCATGAGGCAGTGTATGCGTAGCAGTTGCTTAATTCGACGACAACTGCTTTCCCGTAACCTACCTTGGTGTGAATGATTAGCCATGACTCGTAAACACTACATTCAACATCGACCAACCTTCACACACACACTTTGAATTCAGGCACTCGTACATTCCAAGGGACACAGACAACTCCCACACTTCTGGATGACAATGGAGCATTGCGTTATGCAAAGAGGATATTTCATTTCGATAATAGTCGTGGTAGTCTAATCTACATCCCACTATACATTGCACAGTGCACTTAGAAACATCTAAATATGTGACCAAATCTCTTTTTTGAGCCCCGTGTATAACGTTTAACAATACTCCCGAAACACCTCCGAGAACACACCATTCCTTCCCATACCGTGGCGTCATATTAAACATCGATGCAACAAAGGCATGAGGCCAAAGTACCCAGCAACGTATACTATAAAATACAGTCAGCAACAATTGAAGGTATCGTAAACAGCATAGGCTTCAAAATTGGCATACGTAATTTACATCATTGCAGTGTTGTTCAACAATATTAATACCAATTTTTGCTGACAAATACATTTAACGTTCTCAATTTGAAGTATTAGGTGGTCCTAACGAAAGGGACAAATTAGTCTATATCACTTTTAAAAACTGCCATATGTCTTAGGTTAGATTTCTTCTTAAACACCGAGCTCGATAGCTGCAGTCGCTTAAGTGCGGCCAGTATCCAGTAGAGATAGTAGGTTCGAACCCCACTGTCGGCAGCCCTGAAAATGGTTTTCCGTGGTTTCCCATTTTCACGCCAGGCAAATGCTGGGGCTGTACCTTAATTAAGGCCACGGCCGCTTCCTTCCCACTCCTAGCGCTTCCCTGTCCCATCGTCGCCATAAGACCTATATGTGTCGGTGCGACGTAAAGCAACTAGCAAAAAAAAAAAAAAAAAAAAAATCTTCTTCAACAATACATGTTGGATCACTGAACTATAGTCTACTGCCTCCAGTTTAAGAGCACTTCCACGTTCTTGTGTAATGTATCCACTGGTACTGGACACCGGACTATGTAGCCAAATTTCCCATCGTTGGCGGAGTTTTTGCATGTACTTCCCACCACTGAAGAACACATTTTCTTTAACTATCAGCTTGCTTAAGATATTTTGTCATCTCATCATCACAATTTCCACCTTCATAATGGGAGCCTTTTCAGTCGTGAAATTTGTAGTGTTCTTCCCCAGCTCGATACCTTTCTTCAACTGATGGTCGTCCGATAACAGATCACGCAATTCTCCATGCACGTTTCCTCTGTCACTTTCACTCATTCTTGCGGTGTCCGCGGTGGGAAGGACTGCAAATGGTAGCATTTTTGTTCTTCATTATAGCTTTGAAATATTGCTTTGATCCATTAAACGACGTAATATCGAGAGCGTCGCCCTCACTTAAGCTGCAGCATTTGACAAGAAAACGTATCCATGGTAACGTCCAGTTCATTAGGACGATTTTCTAACACACGATGAACGATTTCCAGATTGGTAATGCAAATAACATATCTTAGTATACTTAGAGGTTCATATGTTTCAACTTCAAGGGGAAGCTGTGGCAAGTGTTTTCCACATAGAATGTTGGTCCTGTCTGCTGTATGCCAATAAAGAGAGGTATAAGGCGCTCCCAAGTTACTCAGGACCTTGAGCTACAGTAAACTAATAAATCCCCTTCAATCAACAATATGAAAGACCGATTCAACATAGCACTAACGTCCACGCATTTTTTCAGCAGGTAAAAATTTTACTTCTCTGTATAAACATGGTGATAATTATCAAGTTCCAGGACAGTTTCAGTAATCAAAGTACACAACATGTTGTTGTACTATCCCCGCTATGTGCGGTTTTCACAATTGTGCAGTATCGTTCCTCGTGGTGGGTATGATAGTTGGTGCCAGTCTTATCGTTATAATTCAACACTTTCTCGCTAATGCTACAAAACACAAAGCCTTGATCGTCACTATTATTATTGACAAAAACACTGAACATGTTCGAACAAAATGCAGAGGGCAAACCACGCTGCTTCCTGTCGGCAAGGTTCCAAATTTTCCTCGCCTGTTTCGTTTTAACCTCCTTAGAATGTTCCACCTCACCAGTAACAATCAGGTTTAGTACACCCCGCTGTTGGAGGAATACGCAAAGTAACACAGAAATGAGTAGGACGCCAGAACGCACGATCCGACCGGTTATGCTGTCAATGTGTTCCATGAGACACAAGCGCTTGTCTTCTCAAGGGACACCAGATGTCGGATATATCATCCCGCTGCATTTACATGAGTATAGCTGAAAATGCTTGGTCAGAGGTAGCGATTGCTACCCAGCAAGCTCTGCCTTCGATTCCCTGTACCAGCGTTACTGTGAAGTGCTTCGCCAACATGTGATACACCCCCTACAGGAGAGAGATGCGTTTAATATTACAGTTTTCATGCACGATAGGGTTCCGCCGCACATTGTATCATATTTTACGATCATCAAATTCTTAGTTAATCGTTTCCAAATGCTTAGCCGCTCCAAACATCCGATCTGAATCCATGTGATTCCTGGTTATAGGGCTACGTGAAGGACAGAGTATATCAAGGGCATGTTCACACATGTGCTGATCTGATGAGAAGCCACGCAGCATTCAACTCCCACGCTTCAGACTGTTCTGGACACCATTTTGTGCTCACTTCTGTAGAATGAGACATTCATAACAACCTGTCGTACTGCATGATATGGCAACGCATTGAAAGTTTTTCACTGGACTTGCTTATGCAATATTTCCCTTCTGCATGACCTTGGAAATATTTGGATTAAATTTCATGTTCATACAACCCCTGTTTTTCAACATGCAGAGAGTTATGTAGTGTTTCATTTTACCTGACTTATTCATAATTAGGCGTGCTGTTTTATAAATCACCACTATTTTCCTTTATCACGCAGGTATTTTTCTCAGAGTTAATGTTTTCTTTTGTCGTCCACCCACGTGAATGAGTAGCTTCGTTCAATAAATAAGAACTATATCCGCAAACTCGTTGTAGAAAACTACATTTTCCAGTAAGGACGGAATCCAGTTTTAGTGTTCTTGTGGTCCACGGACAGAAACACGTCCGGTCTGAGCTTAGGAATACCGGCTCGTGTGATTCAAATTACTACTCTGACCTTCATTTAGGAATGTTGTGATTATCAAAACTGGTCATTTGAACTTGCGACAGAAGTGATGCACAGCACACAGAAGCAGTTACACGTGTTCTTACCTATTGTATTACCTTGCGTAAAGGTGTTTAAATTTCCATCACAGTACCGGCCATATGTGAAAAATGAAAATGGTTTTCACGTATGCCTTGCAAATACACTGAAGAAAATGGAAATTGCAACATCCAGAAGGAGTGGAGCTACATTGCTCCAATTGAACATGCAGGACGAGTGTTCGATTGTGATTCGATGATTACACTTTCAGGTTCCTCTAACCGCAACTTTGGACAACAATCAATACAGGATGTGTCCACCACGAGCTGCAATACATTGATGAATTCATCGAGGCATGGAGTCAATAAGGCACTGGATCGCTTCCTGAGGAATTGTGGCCCATGCTTGCTGCACTGCACGGGTCAGTTGTTCCAGAGTTGTGGGTGGCTGAGGACGGTTGGCCAGTTGTCGACCCATCATGTCCCACAAATGCTCAATAGGACTGAGGTCCGGGGATCTGGCGGGCCATTCTAAGGTTGTGATGTTGTGGAGAGCTTCTCTGGAGATGCGTGCAGTGTGAACGCGGGCATTGTCCTGCTGAAACATCCCATTAGCAACGTTCGCCATCATAGGGACAACCACTGTATTGAGTACCCCATCAACGTACTGTCGAGCAGTCATAGTGCCCTCAACAAGCACTAATTGTGATTTCACGTTAAAGCCAATAGCTCCCCAGACCATAATGCTTGGTGTTGGCCTTGTGTACCTCTCGACAATAAGATCTGGGCGGGCCTCTTCCCGGTACGTCGGCGCACACGATTCCGGCGATCACTGCGGGCAAGACAGAAGGGCGATTTATCACTAAAGACGATCCTATGCCATTCGTCAACCCACCTAGATCTTTCTCGACATCAGGCCAGTCGCTGTTGTGGGGTCAATGGAACACCTTCTGCAGGGACACGGGCTCGTAAGCCAGCTGCACGCAGGCGATTACCAACTGTTTGTTGTGTAACGTGGTGTGCCACAGCTGCTCGAATTTGCGCTGCTGTTTGTTGCATGGGGTTCCATCCAGGCCATCCGAATGATGCGGCGATCCTCTCTCACAGTTGTCCGTCGCGCTGGGGCTGTGCCAGGTCTACGAGTGTGGGTACCTTCATTTGATCACTGCTACCATACACGTTGTACCGTAGATGCCTGTCGGCCAACACGTGCAGCGACAGTCCTTAGCGATAATCCAGCCTCACACAGCCCAATTATCCGAGCCCTCTCAAACGGCGACAGCTGTTGATAGCGTGCTCTTCTCTGTCGTCGAGGCATGTTTGACAGGGAACACTTCACTGCACAGACTGCAAGTCAACTACGCTACACCAGAAGTCCGTATACTGGAGTTGATTCCTCCACGACCAATCACGTGGGGAGACCTGTAGCAACAATTCAATGGGTCTGAAACTTTGATCGTTTACATACCTACATGGCATCGTTCCATATCTTGAAAATCAACACAAACGACCAATGCCTTTATGGTGTTGCAATTTCCATTTTCTTAAGTGTAGCATTCTCTGCTATTGTATGGTTGTGGTGCATTTCCGTTCTCCCCGTGTCTGAAGACAAAGACCTATTTATGAATATGGAGCCGGGCTGTGTGGCTCAGACGGTTGAGTCGCTGGCCTTCCGAACCCAACTTGGCAGGTTCAGTCCTGGCTCAGTCCGGTGGTATTTGAAGGTGCTCAAATACGTCAGCCTCGTATCGGTAGATTTACTGGCACGTAAAACAACTCCTGCGGGACTAAATTCTAGAACATCGGCGTCTCCAAAATCCGTTAAACGTAGTTAATGGGACGTAAAGCAAATAACCTTATTATTACGAATATGGAAACTACGCATTAAGAAAACCTAAGTAAACACGAAATATGTATTGCACTCTTCTTCCTGTCTCCTTTGTCCAATTTTCATTTTCGGCTTGACTTGTCCATTCTTTAAGTTCTTCTCGCAATTTACTTTTTCTTTAATCCGTTGAAACCATCAAAAGAAACTAATAACTGTTATCGTTCAAGTACTTTTAAAAAAGTCCCGATGAACTATACCAGCACCGTACGAAAAGCTATCGCACTATACAATAGTCTCTTCTTCTTCTATCATTTTCACACACCTTGTGGGGCCGCGGAATCGAACTGTGTCGCACATGTAGATTTGGCTCTGTTTTACGGCCGGATGCCCTTCCTGACACCAACCTTATGTGGAGGGATGTAATCACTTTACGTGTTTCTGTGACGAATGGTAGTGTGATGTATTGTGTTAATATGAAGAGAATAGTTTTGGGACAGACACAAATAACCAGTCCCCGAGCCAAAATAATTAATCACACGTGATTAAAATCCCCGATCTGGCCGGGAATATGAATCAAATGTCTCAAAGCTTACCATTCAGCCAAGAGGCGGACACACCATATAATAGTATAACTAATTGAGTTCAGTGCTCGATTGAACCAAACCAAACCCCATGGCACTACAGCCTTAGAAGGGCCTTGGCCTACCAAGTGGCCGTTGCTCAGCCTAAAGACCTGCAGATTACGAGGTGTCGTTTGGTCAGCAGGACGAATCCTCTCGGCCGTTATTCTTGGCTTTCTAGACCGGGACCGCTATGTCACCGTCAAATAGCTCCCCAGTTCTAATCACGTAGGCTGAGTGGACCTCGAACCAGCCTCTGGTGCAGGTAAAAATCGCTGACCTAGCCGGGAATCGAATCCGGCTCATTAGGGTTACCTGTATCTCTTCTAAATTGGCTCAGTGCTCGATTGCGTGACGTAAAATAATTGCTGGCGGAAAATTCGAGAAGGTTCATCTAGCCTACATCTCAGGATAATTATATTGATATTATGCCTACCAGCTTGTTATCTAAATAAACAGACCAGAGAGTTGGCCTTTCACTGGGAAAGAATATTTAATTTTCACTTCACTTCATTTCTTTCTTTCTTTCTTTCTTTCTTTCTTTCTTTCTTTTTTCTTAATCTGTTTACACTCAAGGGTTGGTTTTTCCCTCGGACTCAGCGAGGTATCCTACCTCAAGAGCAGTGTCTTGGAGAGTGAAATTTTGGCCTGTCATTTTATTATTTATGAATTTCAAAATACTAGTAAAAATATTCCAATATATAACCAATTTTAGAGACGATTTGCATTTTGTAAGTCGTTGAATATACACGAGGGCCAGTCAATAAGTATTGGATACAACTGGGGAAGAGGACCAGTACCTTGCCCAGACTGCCTCACCTACTATGCTGAACAGGGGCCTTGTGGGAGAATGGGAAGATTGGAAGAGATAGATAAGGAAGAGGGAGAGAAGCGGCCGTGGCCGTAAGTTGGGTACCATCCCGGCATTTGCTGGAGAAGAAGTGGGAAACCAAGGAACACCACTTCGAGGTTGGCTGAGGTGGGAATCGAACCCTTCTCTACTCAGTTTGACCTCCCAAGACTGAGTGGACACCGTTCCAGCCCTTGTATCACTTTTGGAATTTCGTGGCAGAGCCGGGAATCGAACCCGGGCCTCTAGGGGTGGAAGCTAATCACGCTAACCACTACACCACAGAGGCGGACTTCATTACTTTTTGTCCCAATATTTGTCGAAAATATCCCTATATTTTCAAGCGGAATAAGAAATACGTCACTACAACCATACTTTATAACGGAATCAGTCAAGCAACTCTGTGTGTAGGAAAAAAACTGCTACTGTTTGGTTGGCAACACTGCACTTAACATTTGCATGTATATCACCGCATTCCATTGATTTTGGCCAGTCATTTTATTATTTATGAATTTCAAAATACTAGAAAATATTCCAATATATGACCAATTTTAGAGACGATTTGTACTGTGTAAGTCGTTGGATATACACGAGGGACAGTCAATAAGTATACTGCAATTTTGCTCTAATTGTCATTAGGTTGGCTCTATGGCGTTGTGTGCTCACCAGCCGCCAGATGGCACCGTTGTCTACGTGTTTGGTAGGTTTCAGCGTTATCAAATCAGTACAGCTTGCGCTGTTGCGACGTAAAGGTGGCCGCGCCACACTCTTTTTCCACCAGGGGTGGAAATTCATAAAGCAGTATGGTATATGAAGCTCAGCTCCATTAGAGTTGTGCCTGAAAAGAGCTGCGCCCGCTCGGGATGAAGATACAAGTTTGTTATTATGTACTTTTATTACGATGCACTTTTTTTTTTTTGCTTCGTATCGGCCTGCTAATGACGAAGTTATTTCAGCTGCGTTCTCTGAGCTTTGATGTTTCTCCAGTGCTCCTCAAATCGTTGCCGCCCCTGTTGCTCTTTTCTTTCCTCCATACACGTCTTTGCCGTCTTCAACAATGGCCTTTCTTGAGAAGACTGGTGATCTTCCTTACGTTTCCTTCTGAGTGGATTGTGTTCTTGTAAATCTTCATAAATGGACCCATCTCCTGTCGGTCCCTTTTCATATTCTCGAATCAAGTTGACCGGATCTCCTTATATTTAAAATACGTAAAGATCCGGTTCAATATTCGTGTTGGTGTTACTATTATTATTATTATATTTATTTCTTATTTATTTATTTATTTATTTATTTATTTATTTATTTATTTATTTATTTATTTATTTATTTATATATTTATTTAACCGTTTAGCCCCCAGAGCCGGTTTTCCCTCAAACTCAGCGAGGAATCCCACCTCTACCACCTCAAGAACAGTGTACTAGAGCGTGAGACTTTGGGTCGGGTAATACAACAGTGGAGGAGGACAAGTACTTCACTCAGGTGGCGTCACTTGCTATGCTGAACAGGAGCCTGGTGGAGAGATGGGAAGATTGGAAGGAAGAGGGAAGGAAACTGAGAAGATACTAACATTAGGACCAAGGAAAAAGGAACATACCCAGAGAGGAAGCGAGATAAACGGAGGTTAAGGGGCTTTCCATCCATAATTTCGTCTGCCATTTATTCTGAGGTAGCAAAGTAAAACGTAGAAAAATATTTACTTAAACTTAACTGAAGCACCTTATAACAATAAACCTCTATTGGCCTCGTACATTCATTACAAGAGAATAGAACGTCTGTTAAAAAAGTAATATAAATGTAATACTTTTTCTTCTTTATTTGTTTACCCTGTAGAGTCGGTTTCTCCCTCGGACTCAGCGAGAGATACCACCTCTACTGCCTCAAGGGCAGTGTGCTGGAACGTCAGACTCTGGGTCGGGAATACAACTGGGGAGGATGGCCAGTACCTCGCCCAGATGGCCTCACCTGCTATGCGTAACGGGCGTCTTGCGGGGGGATGGGAAGATCGGAAGGGATAGACAAGGAAGAGGGAAGGAAGCGGCCGTGACCTTAAATTAAGTACCATCCCGTCATTTGCCTGGAGGAGAAGTGGGAACCACTGAAAACCACTTCCAGGATGGCTGAGGTGGGAATTGAGCCCACCTCTACTTATTTGACTTCCCGAGGCTGAGCGAACCCTGTTCCAGCCCTCGTACCACTTTTCAAATTCCGTGGCAGAGCCGAGAATCGAAACCGGGCCTCCGGGTGTTGCAACTAATCACACTTATCACTACACCACAGAGGCGGTCAAAATTAATACATATTACGAAAATGGAACGGCCTTCAACAGGGCCCTAGGCCCCTGAGCTACGAGTCCGGCACATGGACGCTGCACAGTACACACAGAAGCAAACTCTTACCCAATTACACACCCATTCGCTGCCACAACCATTAACATTTTAATCCATGTACAGATGCAACAAACACTCACGACTTACACTCCGATGCTCACAGCCCAGAAGCCTCGGGTTCGAAAGGAACCCCAAAATATATGCTCAGATCAAGCGACAAATAATAATGATACTCAAATGCTAGACACAACCAGCCACCAAGACTACGCTTGAGAAGGGAAGGAGAACGAACAGGAGGGGGAACAACGAATGTTGAAACAGAAAATCACATACCAATATGATCCACTGAAATCATAGCACAGGCGCACTTCAAGTGTCTGTAAGCGTCTTTTGAGTCTAAGAAAATAATTCGAAGTTCCTTGTTATACAATTGTTTTAAATAACAAATGAAAAACACGTCTGTGACAAAGCGGCCATGGCCTTAAGTTAGGTACCATCCCGGCATTTGCCTGGAGAAGTGGGTAATCACGGAAAACCACTTCGAGGTTGGCTGGCGTGGAAATCGAACTCCCCTCTACTCAGTTGACCTGCCGCGGCTGAGTGGACACCCTTCCAGACCTCTTACCACTTTTCAAATTCAGTAGAGCCGAGAATCGAACTCTGGCCTCCAGGGATGACAGCTAATCACGCTAACCACTTGTGTTAATTGGAAATGGAACCGTGACTACCATTGTGAAAAGTTTGTCACGATGTTACTGGGCTATCCTGCCCTCTAATAGCTTGATATACTCCCTGAGTTACATTGATTGAGATTGTTATTTTAAAGAACAATGCAAAGCAATTCTAAATCTATGGGTAATTGGCTTTGTAATGAACAGCTCCAAGTAATTCATGCATGTCGAAGAGTAAATTATAAACAGTAGATAAAGAAAGCGTAACGAGGCATGTATGACGAATTGAAGAGTATACCCAAGTCTCTTATGCAGTAGAGGCACTGGGTTAAATGGAAATATGTTGAGAACTTGAGGAATATGTCATCATACAGTTTAAATGGAAACTACTCTACAGTAGAGTGACTGTACAGTAATGGTAATAGAATCTTCTTGAACAGCAATGTCAAGAGGTGTAGAACTAAACGAGACCATAGAACTAGTTACAAATAGCTAATAGAGAGAGACAGCTACTGAACCATACTGTTCATTAATGAATAGGCGATATTTAACGCAATTGTAATATTGCGCAACATGACGCCAAATGTAAGGGCGCGATGCAGTATAGAACGCGGGAACTTGGAGATGGTTCCCTAGGCAGGGTGTGACCATGCACGAGTTAAACAGAAGATATGTTGGAGAAGGAAATAGAGATAAACATTTTGTTTTGGGAAGTACCATGACACCCTAACAATAAAGCGGGAATAGTAAGGCTTACCACGTCACGGGGATTGAGCGATATCTCCTCTACCTGAGGGCTTTCCAGGATAATACAATGATGGCAATTTTCTCTAGAATTTTAGGAAGCTAATGATAGGTTTAATGCCATTAATAAGTAACGAGATAGATAACTTCGCATTAATCCTATCACCGTCGGAAGCTGTTGGCTGCATACCAAACTCAAGAGTGTTTGGAGGGAGTTTCCCCGGCGTGGCTTCACTTTTTGCTCCTATAAGAGATGAGAGAACTGGAAGGAGGCAGCTTATTCGACGGAAAGATTGCTGCTGGTGCGTGCCGCGAGTCTGTCTGTGTTATTGAGCCATAAACCTTTGTCTAAAACAAGACTGTTATTACTTCGTGCGGTTTCACAATAATTTTATTCACCGGAGAAGTGATTTGTAAGCCTGTCCAATAACTATTTTAACATGTGGATACATGAAGATGTTTTGCTTTCTTGGCGAGCATTCAACTAGAAACATTGCCGTATGTATAGACTTCTTCGCAGAAGTGGCAAGGGCAAATGTAGCAATAGACGATATTCGGCAATAAGATCAGAGCCGCTAACTAAAATTATCCAGGTTTTGTTTACGGGACACACATGTGTGGTGAAGTTGAGCTAATTGAAGTGACAATATAGTTCAGCGGATAAGGCTACTAGTTTTACAATTCAGTAAAGTAGGCCTATACACATGTTAAGGCGTAATTTCGTCTGTTGACAGGACAATTATGTTAACGTCATGATATGCCAGTCATTTATTTACACCCATGAAATTCAGTGGGAGAGACGGTGGTGTTGTGCGGTTTATTAACTAAACATCTCATTGCAGTAAGTGTCGTAACGAGTACGAGACCGAGTGCAAGAAATCTTCAAGCTGGTCTTCGGGAAGACAACTTCAGAATGGAGCGACCTATGCTGATTGGAACAAGAGGATCGACCCAGGACGACATCGTCACCATGATGGACTGAAAGGGCAGAGGCGAGCCGTGAAGGAGGGAGGAGAAGGTCACCGAATATGAGATAAGTGAACCAGACTTGTAAGCATATGGTAGGATTAGCGAGAGTTACGCAGAAATTTAGTAATTAAGTATGTAAATATCAGTTGTTGAGCCCTCTTGGCAATTAGAATACGACTTGTTCATATCCCACCAGGCTATTTATCAAGATGGCTTTTAAAACATTAATATTTTAATACACAGAAATTATTTAGGGAATATTAGTGTGCGTTATATTATTTTATGGGTGAGAAGTGAGCTAGGAGTTACTTATGGTGGTTTATTTTAGTGTTAGATGAGAATATTTCCTAGTGTTTCGTCTTTCGGTTAAACGATGTTGTAAGTAAGGATCATGTTGGAAAGCTTATCACTCTTTCTTATTAGGAAGGATAGACAGATCTGTGTAAGTAGTATTTGCATGTTGCCTGGGCATGATTTATTTTTGTATGTTTTCATTTGATTAAATTCTGTTGAGAAATTAAAACCACGTCGTAAGCAGTGTCAACTAAATCTCTGACTAATTTTCACACTTACAATGATATGAACTCGAACCATGGGTCTGGAGGGTGTTAGGTTACGCCATATGTATAAAGTGCCGTAATTTTATGAGAAATAGTACGGTATAGTACCGTGAATGAAATGAATTAGGCCCCGAGTTTGTCTGCTCAAAGAGCCAGATAGCCAGATATATAGAGTGAGAATTGGTTCTTTACTTGTCATAATAAGTTGTCGAGGACCATTTGTTTGTCGAGAGAAGACGAAAATGAAAGCCCTTTATGATGTCGAGTGCAGAAACGCAGTGGGAACGAAGTCAATGTTTGCCTTGTTTACGATTTGTTTTGTGTGTGGGGGAACCTTCACCGGCTAGACAGCCAGGTCATTGGCCCAAATATTTCACCCCAGGAAGTCTCGGCCATTTTTAAAATCCGTGGGCTGTAATGGATTCTTTCTTGCAGGCCGAGAGTTATTTTTGACAACGATTTCTTTGTTGTTCTCTACTTTTCCCACTAGCTTGTCCATGTTAGTGTGTATTTGTATGTGTGATATCTTTGTGTACTAGTGGATTCGCTCTTGATTATTAGGTGGTCTGGTAGTTATGTAGTTTACCTGAGGAAATGAGTTCACATCCCTGTGACTTTTGTGTGAATTCGGGCAACAAGTAGCTTCAGTGTTCGGTTTTATTTTAGTTATCTTTTATAGCTTTCAGTGTTTCAGTTAATGTGTAAATATCTCCAAAATGTAAGGCAATCTTAATAGTAAATTTATTTCTGCAAAACGTCCCTAATCCTAGCACCATGTTTTTATTTTAGATCTAATGGTAATGTTCACCGAAGGACTTCATCATTGGTTCATTCAACCATCCAACAGCACGGCGACGTCGTTTTATTTTTGTCTTTCTAAAGTATAAATGTAAACC
This sequence comes from Anabrus simplex, assembly GCF_040414725.1. Taxonomy (NCBI): domain Eukaryota; kingdom Metazoa; phylum Arthropoda; class Insecta; order Orthoptera; family Tettigoniidae; genus Anabrus; species Anabrus simplex. The sequence continues at coordinate 1,579,125,014 of NC_090265.1, forward strand.
GTTCATGGAATTTATCATTGCAACACGAGTGTGGTATATTTAAAGAAGTACTGTTAAAGATTTATGAATTGACTATGCTTTGTCAATGAAGTAGCTAAAGTATCTCTGAGTTCCTCGTTTCCAAAATAAAAATTATTAGAGTAGTATTCCTGTTCAATTATACTCTTGTCACAACAACCCGACACGCCAATTCGCCGGTTGCAGCAGTCAGGTATAATTTATTTTATGGATAGGTAAGCAGGTAAGATATTTAACCCACTATTGTTTCATGTATTTGATCTACGGATGTATGCCCTGTAGGGTATACAACTTCATTCACGGATGCCTGCAATCTCAACAATGAAAGACATGACAGTGTTGCTTTTTTACAATTTGCTTTACGTCGCACCAACATAGGTATGTCTTATGGCCTAGGAGTGGGAAGGAAGCGGCCGTAATTAAGTTACAACCCCATCATTTTCATGTGTTAAACACGGGGAATCACAGAAAACCATCTTCAGTACTGCCGGCAGTGTGGATTGAACCCACTTTCTCCCGAATACAAATTGACAGTGCGCGACCCCAACGGAACGGCCAACTCTGAAGATGTATGTATGTATGTATGTATGTATGTATGTATGTATGTATGTATGTATGTATGCATGTATGTATGTATTGTCCCCTTCAAAAGTGGTAAAAATCATTTAAGGGAGAATATTTTATTTCTACTGTAAATTGGAACATTATTTCGTGAACCAGGAAGGGAGTTTAGCATGTTGAGTCGACTAGAACCAGTTACCAGGTGCATGGAAATCCCAGCTGAGGGCGAGCGAGAGGAAACAAGCAGATACCGCTAGCCAGTCGACCTTCAAATCAGCCGTGAACACCACGTGATCAGGCGAAATATGTGTCTAACACTCGATCAATACTAGCAAGGTTATATGACGTCTGACTATGGCAGCCAATCAGGTGATATATTTCGTGTGAAGTTAATGAAGTGACCAATCGTGTATAATGAAAAGACGCACCCCTGTCTTAAGACGGTGAATTTTGGATTTTCCTAAGGAAACTTTACCCTGGATTTTCTACCTCTGAACGCGACGAGTGGGGTTTTATTCTGACTTCAACTACAGACATGAAAAGACGCACTTTGCTCACTGGAGAACTTCGCCTTATTTAGAGCTTCCAACATGTTCCAGATAGCAGTTCAGACATTCACAGATTCTATTTACAATTAACTGAAGATATCAAAAGATAAGTTGTTTTTCCATCTCGTCAAACAGCGGTGTGTGTGTTGGACTTGTCTCAGACTTAATTTTCAGTTTCAGCTTTCGCAAGAACTTCTACAGAGGAGATTATTGGTTCGAGTGCAAGTCAAGATGCCTGTCTTCCTACAATATGAATGGTGTGGTTTCCAGCGTGCCAGCGTGTCCTCAATGAACGAGTAGAATGTGAAGCAGCTCAGACGGGCGAGACCAGGATCGATGGTGCGTAACGCGGTAATGCACTAGGTCATCAGCCCGAGTTCTACGATCGACAGTCACCACCAAGTAATATTTAAACATTGTTATTCTTTCTTTCTATTTGTAAAATGTAAAATATAATGATATAGCCTCTACTTATTTGCTTAGAAGAATTTCTATTAGTTAGAAATTTTCCATCTCTTCTTTCTTGGTAAAGGTAGTCTGGGATGATGAGTGTGTGTATTTTGAACCTATTAGCTTGTTTTGAGTAAATATCATCAAGAAATGTTTCAACTGTCCCGAGTTCATTGTGGCAGGAGAAATAAAAGTAATAATACCTCAACGTTAAACTAGGATTATTTGAATAATTTTTATACTTGAATTGAGATCAGATGGGACAGTAATTTCGTGAATTCCATTATATCAGAGTTCATTCCTCGATTATACGACGTATGGTTGGATTTCGAGCGCGATAGAGTAATCTGAAATATTGTCGTGCAGTAGCTTTCGCATGTGTGATGTCGCGCGGCCAGGAATAATAATAATAAAAATAAAAATAAATTAACCTAATTATCGCGTAAAGGAACACCTAACGTCATGAGCATAATAATAATTATTATTGAATAAGATTGATGTGTGCTCATTTTATATTAATTTAGGCCTGGGAAATGGCGGTATCTGACCGATACATCTATATATTCTTGCTGTGCTATTATAATTATTTGACTGGTAGATGGATATTATAGAATTTAGCGGATAAGTTGTGCATCCATTATTGAATCAATTTAAGAAGAAAATGTGTTACCTGACATAATTTCTTCGTTGTGAGCGCAGATTAATTGAGAACCACAATTATGGTGGAAAGATAAAAATAAATATCGCAGCTCATGAACCGCGTGCGCGTAATGTTAATTCTGACCTGCGTTTAGGCAATTTTGTCGATAATTTTCGGATGATTTCTGCTCGTAAATTTTCCCTGAACATCGTCGTATGACTGAATTCTTCAGTAAAGTGATAATCATTGCTCTATCACATCTCAAGTTGATGAGAGGAATTTCCCACGATATTGTCATCATGAGAATATTTCCCCGACTTTGAATAAACATGAAAATAATAATCAAGGGCTAGCGTTCGTATAAATATGTATATTTCGTGGATTTTTGGCCAATTTTATGCCAATTTCAGTGGTTCACTATTTAACAGAATATAAACCTTTAATGAATTTTATTCCTTTTTAAGGAAGAACAGGGTCTTAACTAGCGAATACATATAAATAAGTATAGGCCATGTCAGTGGATTGAATTCACAAAATAGAATTTGTAAGCGTGACATAACCAATTATTATCAATCAATGGGTAAACGTAGGTTAACATGATGTCAAATTCCAAGTTATTGTGTGAAGTACAACTACTGAATAATTATGAAAGGGAATTTATTAACTAGTTTAAAGGCTAAGGAAGACGATTCAACCATAATTTCATGGGAGAAAAATTTTTATTTAGTTTTTAGAAAGGAGTGAAAATGATCATTTTCAAACTCGATTTAAATGAAGTCTATTGAGGAAGGAAATTTTATTTTCGAATCATTTAATTATTAATGGAAGAGATAATCTCAAATTAATAATTATTAGTCATTTAATTAATTTTTAACTAAAATCTAAATATTATATTTACAGACTCAGGCATTTGCTGTTCCATTTATCGATGGAGTGTCCATGTTAGTAACAACATAAAAGAAGATGAATCATACGAAAAGTTCCTAGATTTTGTAAATTATTTGTAGAATGTGAGAAGAGCAGTAGTTGCAATAAATGTGTGAAACCTATTTAGCTTTCTTTCATTTGCCACTAGTTCATCATCTATCCCTGCACTTAAAAATTTCCGCACAGCTGATAAGCGAACGATGTACCCCAGGAGATTCTCGCTCACCGGCCGAGCTGAGCCCGGCATGACGGGTGCAGTATGTGTGTATGTATGTATGTATGTATGTATGTATGTATGTATGTATGTGTGTATGTATGTATGTATGTATGTATGTATGTATGAGGAGTGACCAAAATTTTTCCGTTTGAGGGCACGACTCTGAAGCTGGTGAATAAGCACGGACATGTAGGCAAAGGGATTAGTGTGGTAGTCGTGTCGTGCTGAGGTGCGTGCGTTAAATGCGGGCGCGTGGACTATGGTAACATTATTACCAAATGCTTCCAAACAGAAGCAATATGATGTTATTCTGTATTTGGCTGCCGAAGGAAAAACACCGATGGTCATCAATCTGATAATGAAGACTGCGTATGACGCAGCATGTCTGTTAAAAACCACCGTTGTGGAATGGTGCACCAAAACTAGTGCGGGTAATGTTTCAAAACAAGACGCCGGTCGATCTGAGAGGTCAGCCTCATCCATTACAGACAACTACAAGCGGACAGTGATACTCGAGCATCAGCCCTACAGTTCTGATCTTACTCCATGCGATTATCACGCGTTCGGTCCTCTCAAAAAGGCTTTAAAGTGTCGACGCTTCCTGTCGGGCGAGGATATGCAGCAGGGGGGTACGGACTTCTTCACGCAGCAGGACGCAGTGTTTTGCCATACGGGATCTTCAACTTGGTACGTCGGTAGGATGAGTGCCTCAGTGCTCCCGGCGATCTTGTCTGACTAGCATCCCGATTCAGGACTGTACGACTGTCGAAAGGAAACTTTTTGATGGCCCGTTATATGTATGTATGTATTGTGCCCTTATCGCATAATGGGTGCAGTATGTATGTATGTATTTATTTATGTATGTATGTATGTATTTATGTATTGTGCCCCTATCGCATAATGGGTGCAGTATGTATGTATGTATTTATGTATGTATGTATGTATGTATGTATGTTATGCATTTACGTCCAGGGTGTCTCAAACCTTTTGGGTCAAATTGAAACAGGTGATAGTGGGTCCACAACCGATTATTTTGAGATAGGTAACCTATGGTCGGAAATGCATATTTATTGTGTTATGGACGTAAACAGCGTACACCGCACAACAACAACGTAGCTCAGAATAATTGTTCAAAGCCACGACCGCCAAAATCAATGCATGTACTGCAACGGCGCAAGCAGTTCTACCGGATCCTCGCAAAAATCCCGGGTGTCTGTTATACACTGGAATAGCCAACGTGTGATAAACAGCCTACACCCTGACCAACAAACAGACTTACTCTACGCAACTTACCTCATAGCACGCGTGTCATGTGACGACCGTATGCATCTCACCGGCGCATCAACCTGTGCCGCACACGCACCACCATGTCTGGTGCCAGTTGTTCATTGGATCAGACAGCTTGTGATGTGTACATGGAGACGTGTGTCACTGTGTACAGTGCATGACGCGTAGTCAAGGATGGAACGTTGCTCGTCACGAGAGTTGGCAGGCATGCATTTAATGTAAGGTGCGGCAGGATGTAGTACCCGTAAAGCAGCACGAATGTACAGAGAATGCTTTCCCAACAGCCGTCATCCCAATTGGAAGAATTTTATCTCCGTGGATACAAAGTTACGAGAGACGGGGTCGTTCACGCCATAGAGAGCCGGCCAAGGTTCCCGCCAAGGATATATCCGAACATCAGACTCAGAGGAGCTGGTGTTGGGCCGCGAGGCCAACCACCCAGCAATAAGCACCCGTCAACTTGCCCGTGAAGTGCACACTTCGAATGATACAGTGTGAAGAGTACTGACGGAACAGGTATTACACCCCTATCATAAAGGACATGTGCAAGCACTGGGACCAATGGATTTGGAGCCCCACGTTCACTTGTGTCTATTAATTATCCACCGCAGTGCTTTAGTGCCGAACTTTGTACAGTTTGTATAGTTCACGGATTAGGTCTCATTCACTCGTGATAGTATTCAACAGCCGCAACAGCCATGTCTGGAGTGAGGACGATTCCGTCGCCACCCACGTCGACTAGCCCACGTTACTTGGTGTTCCTGTGAGATGTGCTGCCACAGCTCTTGGAGGCTGTACCGATTGTTGTCCATGAAAGGATGTGGTTTCAACACGACGGTGCACCAGCCCACTTCCATGTTAATGTCCGCAAGCACCTGAACAACACCTAGCCTCATTGTTGAATTTGAAGGGGAGGTCATGTCCCAGGCCAGCGCGATCGCTGGATTTCTCATCCCTGGACTTTTTCCTCTGGGGTTACGCCAAGACGTTGGTGTATGAAATCCCCCATAGTAATGGATGAAGACCTGCTTCCTAGGGTCCAAGCTGTCCATCTCCTGGTACAACAGACTCCAGAGATCTATGAAGGAGTGTGTCAGAACATCATGCGCCGTTGCCATATGTACATTGAGACTGGCTGTGGTCACTTTGAACTATTACTGTGAGCTACGTTGTTGTTATGCTGTGTATGTCCATAACACAATAAATATTCATTTCCGACCGTTGGTTCCCTATCTCAATATAATCGGTTGTGGATTCACTATACTCTGTGCCAATTTGACCCAAAAGGTTTGAGACACTATACATGTGTATGTACACACGAAAATGGAAAAAGCAACCAACACCCCGAAAGACGTAAGCTAAAACTCCACAATACAGGAGGTGACAGGTCATGCCTGCGCAAGTGAACTACTGCGGCAACAACGTCAATACCGTCCTAGTACTTCAGAATTCCGCCACAAGATGGAAGCATTAATGCAAGAGCTGCGATGTTCAACTGGCGAACATTACAGCATTGCAACATAACAACCTTCATACATGAACATTTCTTCCATACCTTCTCTTCCAGCATGATAACGCCTGTCCACACTGTGCATATAACACAGCGTACTCTAGAGACTGATAGCAGCATTGGTCTACCCTGATCGAGATAGTGGGCTACTGGATGGAACGATACATCGTCCGTCTCCAAGCTCCGGCGACGAATCTCGACCAGTTCGCTGCGCAACTGGAACCGGCGTGGGATGCTCTACCTCATCACTATAATTGTATTAAGAGTGTTCTACACTACGCATGCTAGAATCCGCGCGTTATACCAAACATTAAGAAGTGTACTGGAAAATGCCCCTTGACCTGTGTGCGATGAATCGTTTGTCATATTACACGGATCTTCCAATCATTTGCATAATTTCAGTATCAATTTTAGGTTAAGTTAGAAAAGACCAAAACACAAGGAATCATAGTTTAAGAGCGCCCTTACTTCATTTATATAATTATCTAGACATCAGGTTTATCGTCCTAGATGTGCAAAACCATGACTATGCGGTAATGTGCTGGATGAAATATTTCGTTCAATATTCTTATTCTTATTCTTATTCTTATTCTTATTCTTATTCTTATTCTTATTCTTATTCTTATTCTTATTCTTATTCTTATTCTTATTCTTATTCTTATTCTTATTCTTATTCTTATTCTTATTCTTATTCTTATTCTTATTCTTATTCTTATTCTTATTCTTATTCTTATTCTTATTCTTATTCTTATTCTTATTCTTATTCTTATTCTTATTCTTATTATTCTTATTCTTATTCTTATTCTTATTTCTTCCCGACACTGAACAAATTCAAAAACATCAGGACAGTAATGAAATATATATTCTTTTATTATCTCATTCCTTGATGTTACTGTCGTCGAGCATGTTGAGGAACTGTGTGCTATGAAAGTCATAGGATCTGATCAGGAAAGCCAAGCAGTGCAGTTGGGAAGTTAAGAAATATACTTTGTATACTTGTCACATAGACTGCGCATAGACATGAAATATAAGAACTATTTTGATTCTAGAGAATTTTCATCCGTGATGAAGCCGGGCTAAATGGTTCAGACTGTAGAAACACTAAACTTCTAAGTCCGCTATGGCAGGTCAGATCGGTGGTATTTGACAGGGCTCAAGTACGAAGTCCCTTATTGGCGTATTTACCGGTAAGTAATAGAATTTCGGTATCTCGATGTCTCCCTAAACTGTAGCCTACAAGTAGATATTGGGGCGTAAAACAAATAACATTAACGTTATCCACGATTAAAAAAATTGCTTATCGCTAGCTGTTATAATGAAACGAAGTCCTTGGCATAGTCCTAGTATTTATCTTAATGTATGAAGATTAACTAGTCAAAACTCGTCTGCCCTCAGGATTCAGTGAGTGTGGCATCCGCGGCCAGTGCTTACCTACACACTGTGTCATCATAGTCTATTGATTATTGAGTGGATATATTTTCTTGACCTACAGGAGCCCACCTTTGTGGACAGGACGTCTGATCCTTCTGCCAATACTATCAATTTCGTCCACCAAGGTTGCCAAATTCCCAGATTAGGTAGCTTTATATTTATCCCCATGGTGCTATATTAACGTCACGCAGACCCTCAAACTCTATTTCTTTTTACCCTAGAGGAAGGGGTATAATCTCATTCAAAACGCACTTCTTGTAAAATCAATACGCTAACCAAAGGCGTGGTACTTTTTAAGAAAAAAATATTGATAAATTTCAGCCACGGTAAAGGTACAGTTATTATCAGGCGGATTCCGTCCAAATACCAGACGAGTCAAAAGAAATGGACATCAATTTCCTTGACATTGCCGCATATGTTTTTTGCTGGCAGAGCTGTACATAGGGCAAGCACCTCTGACTGGGTCCTGGACTGGACACCATTCATCTTCCAGCCCACTAGCAGGCTGCCTTGTACCTCTCTAACCGATACTCCAATTACGGATTAAAATTCCCTACCACAACCTAGCCTATCTAAAATTCAAAGTAGTTGACGTATTTCCTGCAATACATGAAGAAATATGCATAATAAAATAAGACAATGTGAAACGAAAAACGTGTGATTCATTCTCCGATTAGCTCCTGTGTAAAAATATCGCGTGCACGGTTTTAGGTTCCGCTTCTAATCTGATTTTTTCTTACTACAATTTGAGAGGCCTGGTCACGCTAAGGCAAGAACTCAGCAGTAATCAAGCACTTTTTCATATAACACCGAGTCCCTCGCCTTTCTTTCCTGTAACTTTGTATTTCTCTTCCGTACGGACAGTACATACTATAGTACGTTGCTCTGAGAATAGCAGGTCCCGTTCTTCACGAGGAGCGTATAAGTAATAATTGACGAACATCTTTCAATGACCACCAGATCCCGGAAGCATGAAATGAAGATTTCGTCAGTTGAAGTATTCAGATATGAAAGTATATTATACAAAAAGGTGCTGTAAATTTCAAATTAAGGACAAACATAACAAAGTACTACTCGTTGGCTGAATGGTCAGCGTACTGGCCTTCGGTTCAGAGGGTCCCGGGTTCGATTCCCGGCCGGGTCGGGGATTTTTACCTTCATTGGTTAATTCCAACGGCCCGGGGGCTGGGTGTTTGTGCTGTCCCCAACATCCCTGCAACTCACACACCACACATAACACTATCCTCCACCACAATACCACGCAGTTACCTACACATGGCAGATGCCGCCCACCCTAATCGGAGGGTCTGCCTTACAAGGGCTGCACCCGGCTAGAAATAGCCACACGAAATTATTATAACAAAGTACTGGAAAATATAATAATTCGTTGTTCTCTCTTTCCGTTTCTAAAATGCACTAATGAATTCTGACTGGAGACGTGGATAGAATTCAATTAATCGTTCCAAGCATCACTTCTCTTAGAGCATCGTCACTGCATTGTCCTACATAGGAGGCTTGCAGTGGTCTCTGAACGACGCACACGCCACTAGCATCTTGGAAAGATGAGGTAACTGAACTGACGAGTTCACTGCCACACAGGGGCGAAACGCTGGTTATTTAACGATTGAAAGACTTAAAGAACTTGAATGTTTTTATCGTTTGCAATTGATGAAATTAAATTTTTGTTTCCTTCTGGGACATTTGAAATATATATATTTTTCATTCTAGATTTATTGGACATAGGTACTATGAAGATCCACAGCCTGTTTCCAGTCATTTGACCGGGTCAGGGATGGAATGAACGAAGCCCCATCTAGCGGCGAGGATAGGAAATGTGCCGGCTGCCGAAGCCTGTCGTACTTCTCTGGGGCAATGGTAAATGACTGATAGATGAAGTGAAATATTAATGGAGAGTGTTGCTGGAATGAAAGATGACAGGGAAAACCGGAGTACCCGGAGAAAAACCTGTCCCGCCTCCGCTTTGTACAGCACAAATCTCACATGGAGTGACCGGGATTTGAACCACGGTATCCAGTGGTGAGAGGCCGGCGCGCTGCAGCCTGAGCCATGGAGGCTTCCACACAGGTACTAACTAAAACAAATTTAAATGTAATAAAATAGTCCTTATATTTAATTTAATATTTGAAAGAGATGAAATCATATGGTTTCACGCTCCCAATTAGTATTTTACACATGATAATTTCATACAAGAAATAAAATGGTTCCAGGCTACTTTAGATAATACTTTATGAACGAAAATTGAATTTAATATAGCCATTTACCATTTTTTTAATCACATAAGAAGGGATAAGAAGATGTCGATGACGAAGGGAAAGTAAACGTATCTGAAAGTTAAATGAAATTATTACTAGTTACTAGTTACATTGAATTTAAAGGGAAAATGCAATAATTCCGACAGATAGAGAATGGACTCATATCGAAAACTACTACTCCTTTCTCGCTAGCTGCTTAACGCAACACATCCTTCTGGCTTCATGCTAAAACCCCATAAATGATCGACAAGTATAATGTACCATTCCGTGATCTCTGTTAATAGACAATTTTCTTACTCATGTAGTAGGGATAACAGTTTGTCAATGACGAAGGAAACGTAAACTTAGCCTAAACACAGTTAGGAGATTACTGTAGAAAAATCTTCAATTGCGAATCGATGAAACTAGATTGGTCTTTCCCAGATCACCTAACAGAAAAGGAAACAAAATGAGGAGTGTCTATTCAGAAGGTACTATTTCTACCCTAAGAAAGTTGTGGAAAAAGCAAAGAAACGTATAATAAAAGGCACATGGAACGTATCTATCATCGGGTATGTTACTACTTTGAAGGAATTACAACTTTCTGTTCTGGATTGCTCGTGACATTCGACAGTATTTGACTACTGCTTTGCATGTGGACGAAATACTAGAAAGAACACTCCTCAGATGTAGGCCTACAGTGGCCAACAAATTACGAACTTTAGATTTTAAGTCCTACTTACGTTTGCTACACTTCAGAACTTATTCACAAGCCTATTTTACACTACAAAATCAAAAATGTTGTTAATTCAAACATTTTTACTGTAAGCGAACTTTCCTCTATCTTTTGATGCAGTTTTAGCCTTGATTGAATTTCGGATGAGCTGAGACACGTTCTGAATGGCACGTCATTCCAGGCTCTGGTAAGACATACTGTTCAACCTTTATTCTAGCTTTATCCTAAGCTTCAAAGCAAAGTCATCAACGTACAGGCAATGAAGGCCCTTGCAAGAGTGGAAGTTGAAGGCTCCCACTATCCATAACCTCGGCACTAAGTTGGTCTAAAACAGAGTGCTTAGTAGTTAGCTCTAAGTCTGCCCCCTTCCCCCAGAAATGAAATTGGTACTTATTTTTTGTGTAGGCTGAGTGAACCTCAAGGTCATGTGCCACTCCGGAAGTGGAAATATCTCGCTTCTTGAATTTTTCGTTATCGTGACGGGGAATCGAACCCACGTTATTTATTCAGGATAGCTAATTCAGTCCATGGAATGGTTTAATATTTCCTCAATAGGGTCAACATCTATAGCTCATAGCACTCTTTGCTGCGCGTGGCACAGGCAATCGCGCCTTCTGCCTGAGTAGCTCAGAGGGAAGAGTGAAAGCTCAAGTTGGCGGGGTCGAACCCGGCTCATTTCGAGATTATTTGAAGGGGGCTCAAATGCGTTTGTCTTGCGTCTGTAGATCTATATCCACACTTAAAAGAACTACTGCAGGACAATATTCAGAAACCTCCGAAAACCGCGTAAATGCTTTTGTGGGATGTGAAACAATTTTATTATTATTATTATTATTATTATTATTATTATTATTATTATTATTATTATTTGCCCAGTACTTGAAGGTGCTGTTGTTTGTTCATTGTGCCTTAAATGAAGTCGACATGTTATTTTACTGTTTCATTGAGACCTTCTTATAACAAGTGTTCCCTAGCTCTATGTCGAACTGCCCAATTTGTGCGTTTAGAAGAAGTGACTGTTTCAACTAACTTGATCTTATTTTTAATTTTTCCCACACTTCGGGGTGCTATATAACACACATTATTATTCCAAGTACACAAGGGTTTAGTACAGTACATCTTAACGAAACATCAATCCTCTTCATTTTTGGTAGCACTATATAATGTGAATGAACTCTTTCTTTCTTTCTTTTCTTTTTTTTCTATTTGTTTTACGTTGCACCGACACAGATAGGTTTTATGGCGACGATGGGACAGGAAGGGCCTAGGAGTGGGAAGGAAACGGCTGTGGCCTTGATTAAGGTGTGAAAATGGGAAACCACGGACAACCATCTTCAGGGCTGCCGACAGTGGGGCTCGAACCTACTATCTCCCGAATACTGGGTATTGGCCGCACTTGAACGACTGAAGATATCGAACTCGGTAATGAACACTTCTAGTAGAGCACGGGCTGTTCTCATACTATAAAATCCAATATTGCATTACCATTTCTAATTTGACCATACACTGTATGATGATCATGTATTGTATTGCGATACTACTTTGAACGAATTTAGGTAAGTCTTGTCAGCCCTGTGATGTAGGGGTGGAGGCACCGAGTTCAATTCTCGATCAGCCCAAGGATTTTAGTTTTTGACTGAGTGCCTAAATGGTGTTCACTTAAACTCATGAGCACTTCTGATACAAAAGGCAGCGGACTCAGTCAGGAAAGCCGAACAATAGGCTGATGATGGTGCTCCACTAACCACGTGACACTCCAGTATTTATAGGCCATCTGGCTAGGAAGCGGTCAGTTCATCAGGCCAGGCTATTAATGTGCTGTTGCTCAATGGTTCTTCTGTTTGTTGATTTAGCTTTGCAAACAAATGTAATAAAATTACTGTTTAAGCTGAATACTTCCTAGGTATTTCTGGGGTTGGTGGAATCACTGTACATTTTTTGGTTTTGTTGGAGGTTTAAATTCGGATGCACTTCCTGACACCACATGATTTTTCAGGTGAAAATTCCTATCCGGGATCGAGTGGGATTCGAACCTTAGCCATCCGTGTGAAAATCCAGCAGCTAAGCCACTGCACTAATCACACACTCTATTTATAAATTTAATTTCTTAAGATATTATAATTCATTTTATCATAAATTGCATTTTGTCTTAAATTGCTGGTATGGAATCCAAAAAACAATCATTATTATGCCTTCTGATTAAAGGTTTCCTTTTATTTTCGTATTCATTAAGAATCATTCATGAATAAAGTTATCCTTCCTTTTTCATAAAAAGTATGTAGAGCACTTAGGTGAAATATTATGTACTTGGCCCAAATTGGAAATTTAATTAGTTTAGTTCATGAGCTTTAAATCATTGTGCCAAGAATTAATTTTCTGTGAGTGATATTGTCATTGGCTTCTTACAAAAGTGACCAAGTTTCAGTTCCAATTAATCCATATGGGACTTTCAAAATGAAAAATAACCTTACAATAATTTGCATTTCACAAACAGTAAATCTTGTGATTAAGGATCACAGGATTAACAGCCAAGTTAAACTTTTAAAAAATATTTATTTATGCTCTAACAACCAGGCTGTGAAATATTGCCATGGAATATCACTCAGTCAGACACGTCACATTTGGCCTATGCAGTCTCAATCTAACAAGGTAGTGACTACTTTATGAGTCAGAAGCGTAAATTAAATCTACATTTAAACTGTTTCCCGATAAAGACTTTTCACGTAATAGCAAAATGGAGCATTAGTATATACAGGGTGGTCGGAAACAACGTGAAGAGCTATGCTGAGAAATCATCATCAAACACAAACACGCCGTGGTTTCAGCCAGTGTCACGTTGCATATACGACGCGCAGGTCGTCTACGGGCGTCAAATAGAAAGACCTGCACCTGGCGAGCCGAACCCATCATGGGATATCCCGGCACTAAAAGCCATACGATATTTCATTTTTTACCGTTACATACTAGCTATGACACAATCCTGTCAACTTCCCCTGCTAAGATTTTTCTTCGATTGGTGCTCTCAAGCCTGTCTTAAGCCACGTACAGATTTATCAACACCACCTCGCAGAGCCCATCTGAAGTCTCCCGCAAAGCCATCTGATTGGCTGACTTCAGCATTTGATAAAATGACAAGGGCGAGAGATATCGATTTTTTTTCAAATGATGTATCAATACGACCAATCATCTAATTCACATATACATACCCGCTTCACGTTTTTCCTGACCACTCTGTATATCGCCAGGATGAGTAACTCAGTGGGTTAAGGTACTGGCTTTCTTAGCCCAAGTTGGCAGATTCGATGCTTGCTCAGTCCAGTGGTGTTTGAAAGCGTCAGTAGATTTAACGGCAAGTAAAAGAACTCATACGGGAACATTTCTAACACCTCGACGTATGCGAAAACCGTAATAGTAGTTAGCTGGACGAAAAACAACTAACATTATTATTATTATTATTATTATTATTATTATTATTATTATTAAAAGTCTCTTTTTCCTATTTGTTTTACGTCGCACCGACACAGATAGGTGTTATGGCGACGGCGGGATAGGAAAGGCCTAGGAACTGGAAGGAAGCGGCCGTAGCCTTAATTAAGGTACAGCCCCGGCATTTGCCTGGTGTGAAAATGGGAAACCACGGAAAACCATCTTCAGGGCTGCCGACAGTGGGGCTCGAACCATTATCTCCCGATTACTGGGTACTGGCCGCACTTAAGCAACTGCAGCTATCGAGCTCGGTGTATTAAAAGTCTATATTCTCATCGGGATTCGTAATGTCCTTCCTGATACAGAATATAAGCGATGTCGGTATTATTTCCCCCTTTAATAGTTTATTTAACGTAGGGTACCTTAGTATTTTAGTTCCTGAATTTCCACCCAGATAGCCAAGATTGGAATCCCGGTCGATCCTAGGTGATGTCAGATAGTAAAGGTACAGTATCTTCTCATAGGACAAAGAAGGCCCATAGAGGAGGGTCAGGTAAAAGCTTCCTCTTTCCAAAACTTGGGGGCTGTGAGAGATAGAGTGGTTAGCTTTACAGCCGACAGCCTTTACTCCCAGGAACTAATCCGGTACTCACCACGGGTGCAGACTGAGTGAACTTCAGAGCTAGGTGCCGCTACAGATGTCGAAGTCTCGTTTCTTAAATTTTTCGACTTGCTGAAGGGGAATCGAATCAATATCCTTCTGGGTGAACCGAGGACTCCTTTACCCCCTAGCCTAGGCATCCCCTTAGCTAAAACTCAAAATGAGTAAGGATAGTTCTATGAATCCTAGAAATTCTGAGAATAAGACTAGAAAATAATTTCTTTGATATTTGTGATTTATCTACAGACAAGAAAGATCTCCTGTGAAGCCAATGACTGCGCAGATATTCGATTTCACATCATACAACGCAGGGTGTGAGCACGTATTTAGCTATACATCACAGCCATCTTCCGTGCATCTCAGATTATGAAAGGGGGGAGATGTATGGAATTGTTCAGTATCCGAACATATGCTGGTTTATTTCTCATTTCAAAATAACTTCAAGACGCTGAGTAAACACGGATATTTAAAATACAATATTTAGCATCCTACCAAAATGGCAATGGGTTACCAATAGTATCACAATACAATGGTCTCAAGTGTAGGTCATAACTTTCAGCTACTGAGCTCAGAAGAGCTTTAAGCTCTAAGAAAATTATAATTCAAATTCTCCTATTAATTAACTTTGAAATAGTTATCCACGATTTTTCAGTTCAGCTCCGGGCGCATGATACATTTATTAATCACCGAAATGTCCGGCTCCATGGCTAAATGGTTAGCGTGCTGGCCTTTGACCACAGGAGTCCCGGGTTCGATTCCCGGTGGGGTCGGGAATTTTAACCATAATTGGTTAATTTCACTGACACGGGGGCTGGGTGTATGTGTCGTCTTCATCATTATTTCATCCTCATCACGACGCGCAGGTCACCTACAGGTGTCAAATTGAAAGACCTGCATCTGGCGAGCCGAACTTGTCCTCGGACACTCCCGGCACTGAAAGCCATACGCCATTATTATCACCGAAATGTCATTCGTCCTAGTAATGACCCAGCTAGATTCATACTCGTCCAAATGTGACTCCATTCCACATTATCAGGCGTGCCTTTGTTGACGGCTTCTCTTAGAGAAACAACCTAAAAGGTAGCCTAATTATTATTTCTATTAGAGGTAGACGAAGGTTTTTTTGCAAGTTGCTTTACGTCGCACCGACACAGATAGGTCTTATGGCACCGATGGGATAGGAAATGGCTAGGACTGGGAAGGAAGCGGCCGTGGCGTTAATTAAGGTACAGCCCGAGTATTTTCGTGGTATGAAACTGAGAAACCACGGAAAACCATCTTCAGGGCTACCGACGGTTCGGTTCGACTACCACTAAGCATGTGCTAACATAAAGAGAAGACTTTCAGTTCATGAGTAGAACGTAATCAACGTGATTGTAACACTTCGTTGTTTTGCTTTCTTTTACTCACTGTACACAAATTAATCATACAGATATAACCGGATGCAAGAACAATGACGCTACATTAGTCCACGTTGATTGATCAAACTGATTAATTAAGACTCAATTTATAACCACTGAATACTTACATACAAAATGCCCATAATGTAACCCTAAAGTTGTATTATTCCTCGATACATTCACGCATAAAGCAAAGAGTATTCGAAAAATAATTAGAAGAATAATTCAAATAATGGAATGAAGTGGCTTATGGCTTTTAGTGCTGGGACTATCCGAGGACATGTTCGGCTTGCCATGTGCAGGTCTTTTGATTTGACACCCGTAAGTGACCTGCACGTCATGATGATGAAATCATGAACACGACACACACAGCCAGCCCCCGTGCCAGCGGAATTAACCAATGGTGGTTAAAATTCCCGATCCTGCTGGGAATCGAACCCAGGACCCCTGTGATCAAAACGTTAGCAGGCTAACAATTTAGCCATGGAGTCGGACAATTCAAGTAATAATAATAATAATAATAATAATAATAATAATAATAGCCCGCCTGGTGGCCATGATCGTTAAGGCGTTGAATTGTAAACGGTCTGACACCGTGGTTAGCCCGTTCGAGTCACGTTGGTCGAAAATATTTCACTATCAGAATGTTGGTCGGCAGGGTAGAGGAGGTGATGGTAGGCCTACATAATTTATAATCACTAGATTGAGTGCCAAAAGTCTGGATTAAATTCAAACCTCTCCGCAGTGCTCATATGGAGTGAAAGCATATTACGTTGTTGATGGTGATTTCGTCCGTCGGATGGCGACTTTAAGCCTTGGGCAGACCCCTTGGTGCTATTCGACAGGAGTAGGCTATGTGCCGGCACAATGTTTCACCCTCTTCCTTCCTACTATCGTATATCACGTCATTCATTTCATCTCATTAACTCCTCTTATGAGGTTGACGTCGGGAAGGGCATCTAGTCATAAAAACTGGCCTCGACAGATTCATTTCACCTCATACCCGGCACTGTAGAGAAACTGGACAAGGGTTGGACAAACACCAACAACAACAATAGTAATAAATATGAATCACTTGATATGACATCAATTAAAATGAGTTTTAGTACGGAATGAATAAATGAATTAATGAATGAATACACTGACAAAGATCTCTCTTATTTAATTAGAATACGCAAGTGTTGTATGGAATCCGGCAAGCCAAATATGTATTGCGCAGATCGAAAAAATCCAAAATAGAGATTTAAAATACATTTCAAAAGGCCGATAATTATCCGCATACAGCATACAACAAACTTCTCCTATTTCTTGAAATAGAAAGATTGGAATTGAGGAGACAAAAGAACAACATGAAGTTTCTGTACAAAACTGTAAATTTTATTATTGATCACCCTGACATTTTTTTCCTCTTGAGCTTTCACGTGCTTTGCTTATGCGTAGACGAATGTAACATTTCAGAATAAAACAGTCAGAACAACCACTCACAAAAATTCCCCTATCTACAGGCCATGCAATGTCTACAACAGTGCAGTTCAGAAAAATAATTCTTTAGACTTCTGTGTACCTCTAGACTTGTTTCTACAACAATTAATCATCTCCTAGAAAACTCTCTAAATGACTTGTAATGCTGATTTGAACCACACATGAACCCCTATCCCATAAATATAATCATAAGCGTTATAACTAGAAGTAAACTAGTAGTTTAGATATGGATTTACGTTTTCTATTTTACTCTTTCTTGTTAATATTAAATTAGATTAGATATGAAATATTGTTATTTTCTCTTTGTGAATATAATATTACAGTAGTTTAGATATTATATTTTAGACTGATTTTAAACATTGAAAATAAATACATGTAAACAATCTTTTTTGCTATTTGCTTTACGTCGCACCGACACAGAAAGGTCATGGCGATCATGTAAACATTGCTACTGTATTTGGCATTATAAATCCTATAGTGCGCAGTACATAAATAAATGCCAATCGGCTGTATTGGTATTCGATCCTACAATCTTGAATGCAAGAAGGGGCCTTCGAGATAACTGAACTGCTAAACCTGAGTGTCAGTCCAAACTGTTGGCCCACTTTCATACGAGATAGCGGTTCTGTCCAAAATTTCGTAATAGCAGAGATAGGGCAGTATTCTACGTTTCAGCCTAACTAAGCCATTGACCTCTTTTACATTATCTTTATATGTACGTAATATGTAATTCCAGCAGGAAGACAAGTGAAATACAGTTCTGCTTTAAAATGTGATGTCAACAGACTCCGTTTAAATTGCAAATGGGGTCAAAATTCCTGGTGACTGTTGGAGTCTCGTCACGTAGTGGGTACAGTATCTGTAAGGTCATGGAGGTGTTCTCATACTTCAGTCACTCAGAGTTCTGCTGTCACCTGGACTCGATCTGCTCGCGTGGGATGTAATCTCAGTACATCGAACAGGCGGGGCAGTGTGAAGGAAGGCACAGTTATAATCCAGTCTCGATCGAGGATTAATTATGGTTTCTATCAATACAGCTGATCGATCAATTCCTATATTAAGCTCGGGGCCTTACTTGAGATCAGTTATAAGCATCAAACGCACACTTTTCGAGAAATGTTCAGAATTTTTCGTTATAACTAGTTAGCCCGGCTCCATGCATAATTTGTTAGCGTGCTGGCCTTTGCTCACAGGGGTCACGGGTTCGATTCCCGGCAGGGTTGGGAATCTTAATCAACATTGGTTAATTCCGCTGACAAGCGGAGGGGGGGGGGTGGATTTATGTGCTGTATTTATCATCATTTCATACTCATCACGACGCGCTGATCGCCTACGGCCATCAAATCGAAAAGACCTGCACCTGGCGAGCCGAACATGTTCCCGGACACTCCCGGCAGTAAAAGCCATACGCCATTTAATTTCAGTGTTTAAAGGAACACGAAACACGTGTTTCGGTTATTTTACATGCCTCCGACAGTTACATTCGGGTAATAAGTAAGGTAAGGGTTGGTCTGCCCGAAGGCAGGTCCCAACCTCCGCAGAGGTGCTCCTGAGCCGGAGTTTACGTGCGGTAGGGTGGCCAGTTCCTTTCCGCTCCTCCATTCCCTCACCCCCCACCAACAGCGCGTGGCAACCCATCCAACTCCTGACCACGCCCAATGTTGCTTAACTTCGGAGATCTCACGGGATCCGGTGTTTCAACACGGCTACGGCCGTTGGCGGGTAATTAGTAATCATACGGCCGACTCGTTGGCTGAATGGTCAGCGCACTGGCCTTCAGTTCAGAGGGTCCCGGGTTCGATTCCCGGCCGGGTCAGGGATTTTAACCTTCATTCGTTAATTCCAGTGGCCCGGGGGCTGGATGTTTGTGCTGTCCCCAACATCCCTGCAACTCACACACCACACATAAAAGTATCCTTCACCACAACAACAAGCAGTTACCTAGATATGGCAGATGCCGCCCACCCTCATCGGAGGGTCTGCCTTACAAGGGTTGCACTCGGCTAGAAATAGCCACACGAAATTAAAATTAGTAATCATACAATATTTTTTATGACCATAACTACTATTAATTCATATGCTGTATATTTTGAATCACTCAGTACTAAAAAAACAAACAATCAAGCAAATCGGGTAGTTAGGCTAGGACGACAGATGGCCAGCTTGATGTCCTGTGTCATGTAGTGGGCGTGGTATCCTTATCAACCGTATTGTTTGACCTGTTTGACGGCGAACATTGTCTCTCACCCCAGACAGCAGATTGGTTGAGCTGACGAGGTAGAGTGAACCTTAATTCAGCCCCTGGTATGGGATTGAAATCCGGGAATCGGTCCCGGCGCCTCCGCATAGAAGGCAGACACGCTACCCCTGCAGCACGGGGCTGGGTACAGTATGATAAGCTTACTTAAACTGTCACAGTAACTTTCATCGAAATACGGGATACAATTCTTTGAATTTATGCAAAACGAAGTTTATAATCTAACGTGAAATGATCTCCTCTGTCAATCAATAATAGGTTCTTGTGTAGGTACATGGCTTGGTTATTCCTTTCTGAACAACCAGCAACAAGGAGGTAATAATGAACAAATGCATACGTCCATAAAAGGGAAGCACCATGTTGATTATAATTTGTGTTGTCAGTGAATTATTATGGTATAAGAACAGTTACACCCGACTTCTCTGTGGCCCGGTCAATGCTGTGACGTATGTTCGGAGATTCAAAACTGGTGCTGGCAGAATATTTTCATGCATTTATTTCATTTGTGTCCGCCACTGTGGTGTATTGGTTTGTGTGATTAGTTGCCAACCCTGGAGGCCCAAGTTCGATTCTGGGCTCTGCCACGAAATTTAAAACGTCTTACTGGGACAGGAAGGGGTCTACAGTACTCAGCCTCGGAAGGTCTCACTTCATCGAATGGTTCCAGCGTAATGTTGACAAAGGTATGCACAATGTTTTTGTCCGTAGTTGATATATACAATAATTTGTTTTACGTCGCACCAACACAGATAGTTCTTATGGCAAGGATGGGATAGGAAGGGCTTGGGAGTGGGAAGGAAGTGGTCGTGGCCTTAATTAAGGTACAGCCCGAGCATTTGCCTGGTGTGAAAATGGGAAACCATGGGAAACCAACTTCAGGGCTGCCGACAGTGGGGTTCTAACCCACTATCTCCCGGATACAAGCTCACAGCTGCGCGCCCCTCACCGCACAGCCAACTCGCCCGGTAGTTGATATGTATTATGCCTACTTTATTATAACTTCGTCATAAAGATATCTGAGACTTCAGGAATGTCAACGTTTCGCAAAGGATGCCCACCAGACTACAAAATTAAAAAGTCGTGAGAGAAAGACGATTTGCACCTTCAGGCCTGATATCTACTTCGACTAATTCCACTCACCTATTTGCAAGGTGCAGGTTTGAGCATTATAACACTGTATGCAGTAGAAGTCCGCCTCTGTGGTGTAGTGGCAAGTGTGTCCGCCTACGTAGCGTAACGGTTAGTCTTATTAGCTGCGGTCCTTGGAGGCCCGGGTTCGATTTCTGGTACTGCCAGAAATTTTAGAATGGCAGGAGGGCTGGGATGTGGTTGAAATGGTACATGCAGCTCACTTCAAATGGGGGTGTGCCTGAAAAGAGCTGCATCACCTCGGGATGAGGAAACCGAGTTTGCATTTTGTCCGACTCGTTGGCTGAATTGTCAGAGGGTCCCGGGTTCGATTCCCGGCCGGGTAGTTGATAATAACCTTAATTGGTTAATTCCAGTGGCCCAGGGGTGGGTGTTTGTGCTGTTCCCAACATTCCAGCAACTCACACACACCACACATAACACTACCCTCCACCACAATAACACACAGTTACCTACACATGGCAGATGCTGCCCACCCTCATCGGAGGGTCTACCTTACAAGGGCTGCACTCGGCTAGAAATAGACGCACGAAATTATTGTTATAGTGATTAGTGTGATTAGCTGCCACCCCCGGAGGTTCGGGTTCAATTCCCAGCTCTGCCACGAAATTTGAAGAGTGGTACGAGGGCTGGAACTGGGTCCGCTCAGCCTTGGGAGATCAACTGAGTAGAGGTGGATTCGATTCCCACCTCAGCCATTCTGGAAGTGGTTTTCGTGGTTTCCCACTTCTGCAGGCAAATGCCGGGATGGTACCTAAAGGCCACGGCCGCTTCTTTCCCTCTTCCCATCCCCCACCAAGGCCCCTGTTCAGCATAGCATGTGAGGCCGCCTGGGAGAGGTACTGTCATCCTCCCCAGTTGTATCCCCCGACCCAATGTCTCACACTCTAGGACACTGCCCTTGAGGCGGTAGAGGTGGGATCCCTCGCTGAGTCCGAGGGAAAAACCAACCCTGGGGGGTAAGCAGATTAAGAAAGAAATGCAGCAGAACATCGAAGTTCTCGCTTAAAATTGTTAGTGTGCCACAGCATCACGGCCGAGCTTTAAGTTTTAATAGAAAACTCTAATGCTAGTCAATACAGTACATGGCGTAAGCTACTACATTTGCTGTATAATTTATGAGCCATTGTTTACACTATAATTGAGCAAAAAACACTCCTCTGTCAATGTCTATGAGACTAGATTGTGCAAATTTGTGATGAATTGACATGTCTGTAATAGGTCCTGAACTATCTCGTCTTCTGTGATGACGTACACTGCTATTTTCTCTCAAAATAATATGGTCTGTGGACCAATGAGACATGGAGTTCTCTAGGAACAGCTATAGAGGTGGATATAATTTGCCAGTACTGTAAGTTTGCATAAAAATATTAAAGTATGGGACTCCGTTATGTATAAAATCGTAGGCCTACAGTGTTTTTAATATGGGCCACGCTTACTGTATCTTTTAAGCTTTTTACATTATACGGGATGCCCATAGCAAACTGTAGCCTATGTACATACGGTCTGATTCACCCGGTATAATTTAGAGTTAACATTCTGTGTTTCACACGCGTCAGAGGTTGATAACAAAAGTGCACAACAACTACATTCTTATTCGTCACTTTGACTGAATATAAGCTCACAAATCACGTGAGATAGGGCATAGTGGAGTTAAAATATGCTGTATTTTTATGTCTGATGTAAGATTCACATCATTACTATAGATTGTAACTGTATTAAAAGGTTTTTAAGTGTTTATGAAACTCATTTCTTTATTTCATAGTTTTCATACGAGGAGCGTCTTAATAAACCTCATAGGGAAGATGCATACGACAGTTTTTTGTTCGACCATAATGAAATGTCTTTTTGAGATTTTACAATATAAAATATTTGTATGCATGTATTTTCTTTAAATAATTATTTCACTCCAAGTGTGTATGCCATCTACAAATGCTTTGATAAAATCTAAAAAACAATATTTACAAGAAATACTTCGTAATAAGTTGTACACTACAGCACCGAAATTAAACTATTGATATTCATGAAATACCTTTAATGGTTTTAAAGGAAATTACTAAATTACGCAACATAGTGGAATATAGTTTTTGGAAACATGCAGATCCACATTCGTTAGTCCTCGACTATTGCGACAGACAGATGGAAGGCATTAACAATGAGTGTTCACAGCTAGGTCAACATATGGCCTGCAACGAGCTTTAACCTCAAAGTAAAGACACATTAAAACACAGTAAATGAACTCAGTATATTATAACAAATTTGTGTATATTTGTGTAAACTGACACGAACAGAAGTGATTTTCTGTTTAATACAAGTTGTTGACTGTACAGTTTGCAAAATTTATCTGGAGAATGAAGTGTTTGGAGTTGGGTTAATGTTTACTTGAGTGTCTTGTTTATCAATTTAGGAATGTTCCGTGTACGCTATCAATCGATATCGAATATGGTTAGTTAGAAATCGATAGTTACAATATCAACAGGCAGTATCATAATATATGTCATTATGACACAGTTTTGTCACATGTAATTAGCGTATTATAGTATGGTCGATCAAGATTACTTTTATAACAGGAGATGGTATTTTGATGGAAATCGGAATTTGGCACATACTGTACAAACAGTAGATATACCAAAGTCCAGATAAATCTCATGACCTTGTCGCGTAACAGTAAGGGATTGTCGATAAAACAGAGTGGTTTTCTTGGCTGAACAATGACTGAACACAAAATTGCCGACTTCTTCGCTAACTCTTATAATCACATGATTTGGTACGGCACCTTTGTTGATTGTTCAATGTAGTGTCTTTTAGTTCAGAGGATCCTGCGTTCGATTGCTGGTCGTTTGAGGGATTTTAGCCATGTTCGGTTATTTCCTCAGGATTAGGATGTTTATAGTAATACATATTCATTAGCACACACTGCACTACCAACCTTCACAGAAACACGTAATAGTTGTGCGTATCCACTCTACATAGGGTTGACGTCAGGCCGTAAACCTGAACCAAGTGCACATGGGCGACACATTTCACACTCGCAATCTCACCAGTGTGTGGAAAAAATTAGAGAGAAAGAAGAACATGAAGACAATTTAAGTGATTCTACTATTCAACCAAGATCACAAGATGTTGCATCGTTAGACGTGGTAGTTGAATCTTCTCACACCATTCTATAAATTTACTGTAAGCGTAGAGGTGCCGTGTTTATACGCCAAAGTCACCTCATTCTTTCTTTTGAATTCAACTTCTTAAGCATGCTACAATAAATATGATAATATTAAAGCGTTTTAGTTTAGTTTTGTAGGTCTCCCCCTGTTTCATGATCCGAGATCTCACGAAGGAGCCGCATACTGTGAGTACAATTTGACAACAGAAAGAAAGAACATTTTACAACATTGAACATGGCATGTTGCATGCAGACTGTGTTTTTCATGTTATAGTCGTTAAAACAAAAAGTAATCTTTAATTACAATACTGATTTTTTCAAGATAAGAAGACATTTTTCTACCAAATAGAGAACCTGAAATTAAGTCCGTATAAATTTAAATTATGTTTACACAGTATTCTTGCTTTTGTTGTCGTAAATACATGAGACCGTAAGTCTATAATTAAGAAACACAGGTATAACAAGTGAGGTCAATTGTAACATTTCTATTGGCAGTGCTGTCTCAGAGAGGCACGCGAGTGGAGATACTAACCCGTAATTGCCGTGTCTGTGAGGAATACATCAACTCATGGTAGGGGGTTAATAAGAGCTTGGCGGGGAGCCTAGTTACTGCAAACTGTGAGGTCAAGGGCGCAACCGATTAAGCGGATTTCTCACCATAGACTGACCTTATTGAAAACTGTCATAGGTATGGAACCTTCAGATAATTTCTCTAACAGCTCTCTTAGAACATAATTAAGAACTATGGCGAATCTGAACAGCAGGAAAGAAAACTTCTGCCTAGCTACTTTACCACGTCATCCATTGTTTACTAAATACTTACCGGCCTCTGGTGTCTTCATGAAGTTTGCTTTGCTTACTAAGTATTCAGCAGATGAAATAGTCAGTAAATACCGTACTGCTGCTGTGCCCACCCGTTAGAATGACCAACATTGAATATGTTTCTTTATTTTTTGCAATTTGCTTTAGATCTCGCCACCAGAGCCTAAATTAAGGCACAGCCCCACAATTTCCTTGGTGCGAAAATGGGAAACCATGGAAAACCACTGTCGACAGAGGGGTTCGAACCCACTATCTCCCGCATGTAATCTCACGGCTGCACTACCCTAACCGCACGGCCACTTGCTCGGTAGAATATGTTACATCAGAGGACCTACCTGGTCAAAGCGATACACAGACAGCGTTATTTCTGGAATTCGAAAGCGACATCATTCTTCGTGAAAAATCCATCAATGGGTATTCAAGGGAAAACCGGTTAGGAATGAGTTTGTTCGATTTTCCACCACCGGGTGAGTTGGCTGTGCGGTTAGAAGCGCGCAGCTGTTAGCTCGCATCTGGGGAGATAGTGGGTTCGAACCCCACTGTCGCCAGCCCTGAAGATGGTTTTCCGTGGCTTCCCATTTTCACACCAGGCAAATGCTGGGGCTGTACCTTAATTAAGGCCACGGCCGCTTCCTTCCCACTCCGATGTCTTTCCTATCCCATCGTCACCATAAGACCTATCTGTGTCGGTGCGACATAAAACAAAATAGCAACAAAAGAAAAAGATTTTCCACCACACATCTCAGGTAAGTTGCCGAAAAGCCATCTAGAATAAACTATTTTCGAGAGGGATAGTTTACTCCTTCCCTTCTATTCGCCTTTTGTTTTAATTAGTTTTACCAAAAATGTTTATTAAACTACAGCAGTATTTAAATTCGTCAAACCAGAGTTAAAGAATACTTTGATTGATACCATATTTATACGTATTGACTCATAGACAACTATTATTGGCCCTAACAGCGTATAAAATGCACAAGTGAACAGCGGAGTATACTCCTGCGCTACATGGCTCTTAATAACGCTGAAGGTGAGATGACTAGGTTGTATCTCGAATGATGAGATCAGTAGTGTAGTTTGGATCAGCCGATGGGGTGGGGACGGGATTGTAGTTACAAAGTTATGTTAGAACACAATGAAGGTTATTATAAGGACACTGATACAAGTTAATTACAGATCTGTTGGTTCTAGATGTCTCTCAATGTTTATTTAGTTTATTGTTTATTGTCTGTTTCCAGGCCTTTTTATCTCATGCCCGCCAGAGAGGTCTGGTCCAGGTCTTTCGAGTTGACATCCATTGGCGACCTGCGACCCAGTTAGGAAGAAAAAAAATGTTGCATATTCCACACTACCCAATACCCGTGCCAGAGGAATTAACCAATGAAACTCATACCCCCAACCCGACCGGGAATCGGCCTGAGGCCTGTTTGACCAAAGGCCAGCATGTTAACCATTTACCCATGGAGCAGAAGAGGTGGAATGATAGAACACATCTTAAGGCAACGAGTTCAGTTAGATTTTGAGAGAAGTGTTGACGGTAAGAGCAGTAGGGGTAGACCAACGCATGAATATAACAAACGGTTTAGAGAAAGTTTGGGATATATCGTAGTAGTTCTGTAGAAATGAATAGATTAGCACAGGTTAGGGTGGAATAGATGCTGCATGGATTGAAAACTCACAAAACAACAGCAATAACAACGGAAAATTAGCAACGGAGTGGGGCTTAATGAGTTAAATACATGGACATATTTTTTAATTACCTAGCGATGATAAGTTTTCGCTTCATTAAAAAGGGGATACTATTCAATAAAGAAAAATGTACGACGGATAGAGTAGCTCAAACGGCAAAGCATTCTGAGCTCAAGTTCGTGGATACGGTTCCGGTTCAGACCGGCAGTATTTGAATGTGCTCAAATATGTTAGCCTCGAGTCAACAAAATTATCAGCACGTAAAAGAACACTTGGGGACAAAATTCTGGCACCTCGGTGCCTTCGGAAACCATAAAAGTAGTTAGATGGACGTAAAAAGAGCAACATGTTATGTTATTAGAATAAATTAAAAACATACAGTACATTCATGCATGAATGTACCTGGTATGTTCAATGGCATTGGGCCCTAGGAACGGTGTAAATACCCGTGCTCATTCCGTTGAAAGGTCCCTGTTAATATAACTTAGATCAGTCTACCTGAATATTACAAATGTTCAGTATCTATGCGCGTTCCCTGTGCGTTTCGTGAAGGCCGCATGGACAGTGACCCCTTGTCGGAGTCTCTGGTGCGAGCCCCGGAGCTGAAACAAGACTATAAAGTGCAATGTAGCTGGCATGGTCTTACTCCAGTACAAGGATCTGGCTGTCGCTGTTGAGTTGCGAGGGAAGAAGCAAGCAGTTGGAGGATAATAAATTACGTTGAACCAGACATTGTTGGACCTGGGAACAAGTTCATACAACATACGCGTACTTCGTCTACAAGATCAATTGTTGTAGCTCCCTTAAGAAACAGGTGTGCGTAGAACCTGTCTTAACATGTGTGTTTTTATAATACAATCAGGTGGTGGTCTCAATAACTTAAATCGTAGGAGGATTCGAGAGAAGGAATGGGAGCATGGACAACTATCGAAGTCAACGTCAGAAGTCGAATATTGAATAGGGGAGAAATGTAGAATTCAAGTCAGGTTGGTATGTTGTTTACAAAACAGTCTTTCTGAATTGTTCTTCTTAGGCGTCAATCTTTAGACTGATTTGTTGCCTTTCTCACTACTGCTAACCTTTCATTTTTGCATAACTGCTACTTCCTATATCTTCTGTAATCTGTTTGACATATTCATTGGTCTACTTCTACTGTTCTTACCACCTACACTTTCCTTTAAAACCAACTGAGCAAGTCCTTGGTGTAACACGATGGGTCCTATCAGTCAATCTCCTCTTATGGATAAATTTGTCCTGCATACTGCATAAACGGATTATTCTTCCAGAATTATATTAAGGAACAGGTCACAATAAAGAATGCCAATAAAGTTCCTTTTGGGGATCATTGTAAGTATCTAGGTGTTAACATAAGGAAAGATCTTCACTGGGGTAATCACATAAATGGGATTGTAAATAAAGGGTACCGATCTCTGCACATGGTTATGAGGGTGTTTAGGGGTTGTAGTAAGGATGTAAAGGAGAGTGCATATAAGTCTCTGGTAAGACCCCAACTAGAGTATGGTTCCAGTGTATGGGACCCTCACCAGGATTACCTGATTCAAGAACTCGAAAAAATCCAAAGAAAAGCAGCTCGATTTGTTCTGGGTGATTTCCGACAAAAGAGTAGCGTTACAAAAATGTTGCAATGTTTGGGTTGGGAAGAATTGAGAGAAAGAAGAAGAGCTGCTCGACTAAGTGGTATGTTCCGAGCTGTCAGCGGAGAGATGGCGTGGAATGACATTAGTAGACGAATAAGTTTGAATGGCGTTTATAAAAGTAGGAAAGATCACAATATGAAGATAAAGTTGGAATTCAAGAGGACAAACTGGGGCAAATATTCATTTATAGGAAGGGGAGTTAGGGATTGGAATAACTTACCAAGGGAGATGTTCAATAAATTTCCAATTTCTTTGAAATAATTTCGGAAAAGGCTAGGAAAGCAACAGATAGGGAATCTGCCACCTGGGCGACTGCCCTAAATGCATATCAGTATTGATTGATTGATTGAATTTGCTTCTTCGACATTATCTGATGTTATTAAGTGTCAAGTATATAAAACACTAAACTAAAATTAAGATCTTAATGCAATTAAGTCAGAATCGATTTGATAGAAAATGGTATAAGGAAGGATTTTCCAGGCTGCACATATTATAAAATTACGGGGTTAGGTTGATGTGGATGCTATGAGGTGCGAGAAAATCAAAATGTTAAAGGGTCGGTTCGGAAAGCTCACTTTCCGTAAATAAATTCTGTATGACGTAGAAATTAGACAGAAGGTACAAGAAAGCAGGAGATATGATTTTCAGCCATCAAAGCATCTTCAGCTAAAAAGGAAGATTTCATTACCAACTACGAGGTCCTATCAGAATTATGTCAATCCTTAAGTAGGCATTACCTTAATTTCTGTCACTTTCGATCACTTTACATACCAGTGAAAGTGCTATGTGATATTTGTAAAAGGAAACAGGTTTTTTATTATATGAATATTAACGTATTGAACAATAACCTATATTAAATTCTGGACTATAAAATACGCAAATGATATCAACTGTAAAATTTAAAAGCTGTTAAATTTAAGAGTTTTATCTACAAATATTGGAACTATTAACGTTGAACTAGTGTAAAATTTCTCAACCACAATCATAACCACTATTTGAACATTACCTTTTTAATAATAACTGGATAGTTACTTATTGCACAAAGTAGGATAACTGTAAATGTGGGCTCATGGAGGAACAGAATGTCCGATGAAACGAGCATTACCGGGCGAGTTGGCCGTGCGGTTAGCGGCCCACAACTGTGAGCTTGCATCACATCCCTGAAAATGGTTTACAGTGGTTTCCCATTTTCATACCAGGCAAATGCTGGGACTATACCTTAATTAAGGCCATGGCCATTCCCTTCCCACTCCTAGGCCTCTCCTATCCCATCATCCCCATAAGACCTATCTGCGTCGGTGCGACGTAAAAACAAATTGTCACTGTCGAAGCAAACACTGAACAATTGTGAGTGATATAAAAGACATATTTCTAATTACAACCGATGAAAAGTTCTTTCTACAAGTTGTTTTACGTCGCACCGACACAGATAGGTCTTATGGCGACGATCAGACATGAAAAGGCTAGGAGTGGGAAGGAAGCGTCGGTGGTCTTAATGAAGGTACAGCCTGGTGTGAAAATGTGAAACCACGGGAAACCATTTCAGGGCTGCCTACAGTGGGGTTCGAAACGCCCTATCTCCCGAATACTGACTGAAAAATTTAATCGAATATCACAATATATTAAACTGTTATCACTTAACCCTGCAGTGGTCGCACACAATTCTATGTCATAGAAGGTCGAGTCGAGTCTGAGTGACTCCATTTTGTTTCTGAGGCAATTATGCTATCCCAAGTTTCGAATAATGATTCAAATAATTTTAGGATATTTTGAAAAGATGAATATAAATTAATGAATAATTTATTGATATAAAATCAAATAACGATGGACATTAGGCAATATATATCAACCTAAAAATTATCTCTGACATAACAGAGAGGCACAGTCCTACACCCGTCTAACCGCTAGCCCAAATCTCCTTGGTAATTTTGTGGTTGTAATTTTCCTTGCAACACGTAAGTACAGTATACCAATCGGGGCCTTTATCTATACATATAAAATACCTTGTCCTGACTGACTGACTGACTGACTGACTGACTGACTGACTGACTGACTGACTGACTAATTCATCATCGCCGAGCCAAAACTACTGGACATAAAGAAATGAAATTTTGGGGATACATTCATATTGAGATGTAGGTGCTCGTTAAGAGAGGATTTTTGAATATTCCGTCGCTAAGGGGGTGAAAAGGGGGGGGTGAAATTTTAAAATGAGTGTACTCATATATCAAAACTTTAAAAGTTTACAGATGTAAAAGTTGGTATTTAGAATATTCTTTAAAAATAAGGAAACACGTATTTTTTGTTTTCGGAAAATCCCAATAGGAAGGCTGAAAAAGGGTGAAAAATGGGTTGAATGCCTTTAATCAGGATGCCGGTACTTATATCTCAGAAACTGAAGATATTACAGACCTGAAAATTGGTACTTTTGACCTCTTTAGAAATAAAGAAACATGTATTTTTTTATTTTGTAAAATCCAATTAATGGGAGGGTAAAAATGGGGGGTTATTTTAAAACGAGTGTATCTATATCTCAAAACTTTGAAAGTTTACACATGTAAAAATTGGTATTTAGAATCCTCATTAAAAATAAAGAAACACGTATTTTTTGTTTTCGGAAAATCCGAATATGAGGTGTGAAAAGGGGTGAAAAGTGGTGAAAAAGGGGTTGAATGCCTTAAATGAGGATACTTATATCTCAGAAATAGCAGATATTACAGATCTGAAAATTGGTATTTGGGATCTCCTTTGAAAAAGAAACACGTATTTTTTGTTTTTGGAAAATCTAATTAATGGCGGTTAAACAGAAGTGACAAATTGGGGTGAATTTTTAGAAAGATTATATCTAAAGTATATCGGATAAACGTAAAATGTTACAGACGTAAAAATTGGTATTTGGAATCTCCTGTAAAAGTAAAGAAACTTGATTTGTTTTTTGAAACTCCACTTAAGGGGAACTAAAAAGAGGGTGAAATTTTAAAATGAGCATTTCTACAGTATATCTCAAAAACTTCACATGTTACCGAAGTGAAAACTTGCATTTTTTATCTCTATTGAAAATAAAGTAACATGTATTTTTTGTTTTCTGAAAAATCACTTGGGTGGAGGGGTGAAAGTGACCGAAAATGGGGTTGAATTCTTTTAATTAGGATACTGATATCTCAAAAGCTGAAGATGTTACAGACGTGAAATTTGGTATTTGGAATTTCCTTTAAAAATAAAGGAATACGTATATTTTGTTTTCGGAAATCCCCCTAAAGGGAGGAGGGAAATTGAAAAATTAGTTGAATTATTTGTATGAGGTTACTATTATCTCAAAAACGAAAGATTTTGCAGACGTGAAAATTGGTATTTGGAATCTGCTTTAAAATTAAACAAACATGTATTCTCGGACAATCCAATGAAGGCGGGGGAGGTGAAAAATTGAAAAATTATTGAATTCATTGTATGAGGATACATCTAATAAAAATTAAAGTTGTTACAGACGTACGAATTGATATTTGGATCTCCTTTAAAGACAAAGAAAAAAGCGTTTTTGGGTTAAATCATTTTTGGGGGTGAAAAGGAGTTGAATTCCTTTTATGTGGACACATATCTCAAAAACTGAAATGTTAGAGTCGTAATAATTGGTATTTATAGGATCCTTTACCATTAAAGAGACAAGTATATTTTGCTGGAAAATTCACTTAGGGGAGGGGGGGATGTGTGAAAGGATGTGACAAATGTGAATTCTTTTTATGGGGATACTTATATCCCAGAACTGAAGGTAACAGACGTAAACATTGGTATTTGGAATCTCCTTTATATATAAAGAAACATGCTTTCCTTTTTTTTGGGGGGGGGGGAGGATAAATCAATTAACGGCGGTGGGGTGGAAAAGGAGTTGAGACCAATTGATTTTTCTGTTCATAATGTACTTATTCTGATCATAAACTGATAATTTTTAATCTTTCGTGGGTTCGTTTTCAAGAGCCATCCTTTTTTTTCTTTGTAGAGCGTAAAGTCAGATTACAGTAGATTCTCCTGGCATATAAATAAAAATTTAAACACTTTTGAAATAAACGATAGGAATGATATTGACCGTGCAATTGTTCACCTCTATAATAAGGTCAATAATTCACGGACGTATATCATTCGTGTCGCCAGAAATCTCGCGCACTTGCCTACGCGCGACGATGGTGCTGGTCACATTGTCAGCAATGACAATGGCAGGAGATGTAATTTACCGCCAAGTAGCGGTCTTGCATCTTGCTGTGGGTTCCAGACCATCAATAATAATAATAATAATAATAATAATAATAATAATAATAATAATAATTGAATGGATGAAAACCATAACGGTGTAAGTGACATTTTAAAAAAATGGTTAAGTGCAGGATGTAACTCCGAGAGGATGTATCCTTTCACCAGCAAAGAGATACAAGTGATAGCGGTAACATTCTGCGCTCTAGTGTTGGGTGGTATAACTACAAATAGCATGCTTTATATGAGCGTTAAGATGTTTAAATGCCTTTTTCTCTGAATGACCAAAATGCTACTTATACCGTTATGTTCTTCATCCATTCAATTGTTGTGTGTGTCCTCCGCATCGCAAGCTCTGCGCCTACAAGCTCCGCAACCCACCGGAGCAACGAAGTTTCTAGCAGCTACGAGGTATCTTTACTGCGCCTGGCACGCTCAACGATGACGTCAGCCAGCGATATAGAAGGAGCTTCGTTCCGAGCCTCTCCAGGATTACCCCAATGTTCGACGACCAGAACACACCGCAAGTCACACACGGAGGCATTCCTCTTAAAAACGTGTTTTGAACAGGTGGACAAATTGTTGGCCGTGGAGGTTTCACCTCTGAACATTGCCTCATTATCCTGATCCCCGTAGCCACGTCGAGCCCCGAGTATAGCATTCTGCTACTCCCTTTAGTCCTCACCAGTGCTCCGACGTCCACCTTAGCATTCTGCTATTTGAATAAATTAATGCAAGTTCCTTGCAAGTACAAACCTAGTACCAGCATTCTGCCTCTCTCTACAAGTTACGCTTGTAATTTCACAGAAGATAGTTTTCGACTATCAGGACAATTTATTAGTGAAACAGACTATCTCCTCAAGATAGAACTAAGTGTATATAGAACTCTAGTATTGTATAATTGTACATATGTAACAGACATTTAATTTAAGATTTAATTTCAACATTAACTGCGTGCATTCAAACAAGTTTCAATAAGAATTCAGTTTTATTTCTTTTATATATTGTATCAAATCACTGAAACAATAAACTTTATGTTGTGTCACTGTATACGAAGTTCCTTGTATACAACAATAATAATAATAATAATAATAATAATAATAATAATAATAATAATAATAGTTACCGTGTTTTAGCGGTAGGTAGAGGTGAAAGAAGGTGCGGGCGTGAACGGGTCTCAAACTACGGAATCAAAGTTAATGTAAAATTTAACAAGGTTATATTTTCTTTTTAAAATGAAGAAATAACAAGCATTGCAGGTCCAGAGTAGCAAATCAACAAGATGTAGGTACAATATTTACTGGATTTGGGCTCAGCGCCCTTACTTCACAATTCGTGGGCAATCAGCCCAACCTTACTTCAAAATAAGTTTTACCAGAGGGGCAGAAAACCCCATTCATGTTCAAGAGCATTTGCTCCAAATTACACTGAAAAGCCTCCACGAGGCATACAACACTCAATTTTCGAAAAAGAGCCACTCGCTCTCAACTTTAAGCCTCTCAAAGGCCACACCAAACTCCACCTTCAAGTTGTCCTCTCAGGACATAGACACAGGGGTAATATACCCAACCTACTGAGGTCTATTAAATGAAAAAGGTTAATAATATGACCTCTAAAATAACAATTTGAGAGGAGGCGATCTGCACTCCTAATACACTTGTTTCAAAACCTAATTTGGCTCTAGGCCACTGATGCAAGGGCTAATCCCATACTACGGAGGTGACTTAAAAAGGACACAATTTACATTACGTTAAAGAAGAATAGGTAGAGAAAAATAAGTTCACCTCAAAACAATATGAGTGGGAACTCGAGAGGGTTACGCACTCTCTATCCCAATACGTAGTTTAAAAGATAGAATAGATACAAGTTTCTTTACATTTTTAAGGAAGGTTACATAATGGAAAACTTCGGACCCGCCCCGAGAGTTAAACTGCTGAGCTAGCAGGAAAAGAAGTAATTAGTCGGCCATTACCTGGTTGTTGACTGTCGCCGAAGAAAGAGGCGCTTCCCGCCCCCTGCTATGTACTTTACACACTGAAAGATGGAACAGAAGTGGCCCGGAGACCCTAAAATCAGCAGTTTATATCCTCTCGCGGAAGGTTCGAGGCGTTAGGGGAATGAAAACACCCTCCCACAAACTCTTTATTGGGTAGGATACAGCAACATATTCAAGTTGGGGGAAGATACATCGGATTGGGCAGAAATTAATAAAAGAAATTCGGGATTGGCTCAATTTAAAAGAAGGGGAAAGAAAGGGTTAATATTGCCAACTTAAACAATGACAGAAAGAAATTTAACAAGAAACAAACTTTTGAAATAAAAATTTCTCCAAAAAAAAACAGTTCTTTCACTCCGCACTAGGGTGCACTATTGTTGATCTTCAGTAGTGTCCTCTAGAAGAGAAAGTTCACACTTCTTTCTACAAGCAAAACAAAAATACGTCGAAAATGACACAGTTCAAAAACTCTAAAATTTCCACGTAGAGACATCTTCTGAGAAATTTGAAAATTAATACGTCAATAAAGTTCAGACTTCCTCCAGCAGAGGAGTTTCAATTGGCGCACATTTTAAATTAGCGGCGTGGAGGTGTACCGCCCGGTACAGACCTCCCCCCCCCCCAAAAGTTCCTCCAGTGGTGACACATGAAATTTGTTTGAAAACAAGGTCCAAGTTTTGATGTAGATATGGAGATTAATTGCCGAAAAATTTATAAGATTTTCTTAATGTGGTTTGATTCAGTTTCAAAATTTTGTTGTTGCAGGTGAAGTAAACTCTTTATGGTTGTAGAAGTTGAATTCAGAAGATAAGCTTTTAATACTTGAAAGTGAAGAAAAATTTTGCAAGGTCCACCAAATATTGCTGTTGAATTCCCAAGTGCCGTAATTGCTGATAGTAATAGTTCATGTAGTTAATGTTGGTTAAGTTGGATGGCCAGACCGGCCGTTGCAGCTTGCGTCCAGAGGAGGCCGCTCGGACCCCTCAAGTACCCTGAGATACCGCTCGCCCGCACTATGAGGGGAGCAGTGGTGTTGAAGCACGCCGCGCCCGCGGTGAACATATACAGCCTGCGGGCAAGTAGCAGGTCGTGCGCCGCACATCAGCCTTGGCCGGGAGGAGAGCTCCGGCTCGCCGTGCACATGTCGTCCTCGCTGGGGTCGAGGGGGCCCTTCCTCTAGCCCAGTCGCGGCACGGCGCCACGCGACTGCGGGGGCACTGAAACATTAAAACTAGGCGGCAGAATTGTTGGACCATCATCATCTTTTGAGGGCACAGGCTTGGTGGAGAGGTTGAGGGGCCAGCGGCGTGCAGATATCCATGGCATTTAATATAAGCAAGCCACAGTGTGTATAGCAGGAGACGGGAGCGTGGTAATGGCCGTGGTAAGGACAGAATGGCAGTTTTAACGGTGCGGGGAGGGTTTACAAAAATACTTACATATAAACTAAATTTTATAGAAGGGGCAGAAAGCCTTAAAAGTGAAACTCAAAAAAATATAACCTTCATATTCCTTTCAAATTATATGAAGCAAGTTGACACAAAATTTACACTGGTTTCACCTGTGACAGGTGAACCCTAAATCTCCTCTCGGTGGCTGGATTACTTAATAACAACGTAACCGGCGTAAGAAAATCGAGAATGATACAAGGCCCATGAAATCTGGGGGCAAGCTTGCCCGCGGGAACAAAGTTCTTGACCATAACTTGGTTACCTACCTTCAAAGGGGTGGGTCTCCTTCCACGATCATACCTTTCCCTAACCTTTTCATGAGACACTTTAAGATTGGCTTTAGCCTTCTTCCAAAGATCTTTAATGTTGTCCGGATCTATTGTCTCGGGTAGAATGTCACTCAGAGACCAGAGGTTAGAGAGCGGCGTGTTGGGAACAAACTTGAACATCAAAGAAGCTGGAGTAAACTTGTGAGATTCATGAACCGCCGAATTCAAAGCAAAAGCTAACCAATGCAGGGACGTGTCCCACCTGGAATGATCTTCATGATGATAGGCAATAAGCGCGGACCTGAGATTACGGTTAACCCGTTCAGCCAGAGATGGTTGAGGGTAATAAGCAGAAGTAGTTACATGAGAGATGGACAAGTCGAAACAGAATTTACGAAAAAGATTAGATGTGAACGCCTTAGCATTATCAGACACAATATATTGGCACGGACCAAAAGAGGCAAAAATAGAATTTAAGCAAGTAATGGTAGACTGAGCGGTAGCCAGCTTAGTCGGAAATAACCAGGAAAATCTAGTAAAGCCATCTACGCATACAAAGATGAACTTGTTGGCATTTCCCTTAGACTGGGGGAAGGGTCCTACATAATCAATATACAGGCGTTCCATGGGGCGCGACGCTTGATGCGAAGACAAAAGGCCTACCTTGGTGGACATGGTGGGTTTACTGAGCATACAAGATTTACAAGCTTTTACTAGTTCACGGATTTCACCGTCCATACCTTTCCAGATGAACATTTCACGAATCTTCTCACGAGTTTTAAAGATTCCAAGATGCCCTCCTAATGGGGTCTCATGATAGTATTTGAAGATCATAGGCACAAGAACAGCTGGCA
Organism: Anabrus simplex; assembly: GCF_040414725.1. Taxonomy (NCBI): domain Eukaryota; kingdom Metazoa; phylum Arthropoda; class Insecta; order Orthoptera; family Tettigoniidae; genus Anabrus; species Anabrus simplex. The sequence continues at coordinate 1,579,162,104 of NC_090265.1, forward strand.
CGACAACCTTCATCATCTTATCATGCCTCGAAGGGCAACATAGAACACCATTCCTCAGAACATAAGGGACAACATGTTCCCCAGAAGAAAGGGTTTCCATTATCGGAGCCAGCGTCGGATCTTCACGTTGGTATTTCTCGATATCCCTAAAGAGCATGGGAGCATCTGTTAAGATGGCATTAACACCAGATAGTATGGACTCGGGAGGTGATGAACTGTCGACCGGTTCGTGGGTCTCGACGTCGTTGGAAAACATACGGCTAAGTCCATCAGCGACAACATTTTCGGTACCTCTGATATGCCGGACATCGAATTGGAAGGCAGAAATACGGATGGCCCAACGGGCTATACGACCAGTACGACGCGGCCTACCTAAGACCCAGCTTAAGGCTTGATTATCTGTCTCCAGGTCGAATTTGACATGTTCCAGATAGAGACGGAACTTCTCTAAGGCGAATAAGACTGTCAACCCTTCGAGCTCATAGATAGAATACTTGGCTTCTTGAGCCGATAGAGTCCTAGATGCATAGGCAATGGGTCGCCTCCCTAGTTCAGTCTCTTGAAGAAGGACTGCAGCTACTGCTGACGACGAAGCGTCGGTTTGGACGATGAATTTCTTCGAGAAATCAGGCATAGCAAGTACAGGGGCATTACAGAGAGCTAATTTAAGATCTTCAAAAGCGGCTTGTTGAGAAGGTCCCCACTCGAATTTGATGCCTTTCCTACGAAGAAGGTTCAAGGGCGCCGCTCTATTAGCAAAGTTAGGAATGAACTTCCTGAAGAAATTCACCATACCAATGAACCTGGCGATACCTTTAATGTCCTTGGGAGGTTTAAAATCACGGATGGCCTGTGTTCTATAATGATCGACTGCAACACCATCAGGTGACACAATATGCCCTAGGAACGACATAGAGGGCTTAGCAAAGGCAACCTTGGACAACTTAACAGTTAACCCAGCCTTACGAAGGCGATCGAGAACTTCTCGCAGATGATCTAGATGTTCTTCAAAAGTCTCTGAAAATACGACGACATCATCCAAGTAGTGATACAAGTACTCAAATTTGATGTCGGAGAAGACCCTATCTAGTAGCCTAGTGAGTACAGCTGCTCCCGTGGGGAGCCCGAAAGGCACGCGGTTGTATTCGTATAAGTTCCAGTCCGTGGCAAACGCTGTAAGGTGTTTAGACTCTTCGGCAAGGGGAATTTGATTATAGGCCTGATTCAAGTCCAAGATAGTAAAGAACTTGGCCTTACGAAACCATGAAAAACAAGAATGAAGGTCAGGAAGGGGCACAGATTGTAACACCACCTTCCGATTGAGAGCCCTATAATCAATGACAGGCCTGAAGCCTCCTTGGGGTTTCGGGACTAGAAAAATAGGCAAAGAATACGCCGACTTAGAGGGCCTAATAATACCATCCTTCAACATTTGATCGATGATTTCTTTCAATGCCTTCATTTTAGGTGGAGATAGCCTATATGGTGGAAAACGGACAGGAATCGAATCCGTGACCTCAATTTTGTATTCAATAAGGTCAGTAACACCAAGAGTATCAGAGAACACCTCTGGAAATGACTGACATAATTTACGAATACTATCAGCCTGCTCCTCAGGTAGATGTCTAAGGTCTAACAACATCTCATCCTGGGTAGGCGAAATAGATGAACATGATACAGAATTACACTTTAGCAAGGGAATTTTACAATTGGACGCAAATTTGAACGTGCACGACTTACTCTGGAGATCGAGCACAAGACCAGTGTGAGAAATGAAGTCCGCTCCCAGTATGATGGGGCAAGACAAGTGCTTAGCCACAAACAGTTTGATTTTCCATGTAAATTTAAAAATACGAATTTTGACATGTAAGGAACCTAGAATTTCTAATGGAGATGAATTAGCCGAAACATATTGAACAGGAGATGAGACATAGTCAGGTAGTTTACAAACAGATTTCAATTTAGAATACCATTCAGCCGAAATAATCGAACAAACACTGCCTGAATCTAAGAGAGCTGTTACAGGTTCATTATTTAACTCAATCTTAAGAAAAGGAACAGGTGCGGGGGAATCCGCCGCAATCCTAAGACACTCTTTAGGGCATTCAAAAGATGAATTTGAAGACTGATCGTTCCCTGAATTCACGACCTTTTTGCCAGGGGCTGAGCCTTGGGAAGCAGAATTAGTCGACTCAGCCGAAGCCGCTAGTCACATTTTATTATTGGCATTGGTGGAATTTGCACCAGAAGTTGAGCAGGAGGGGGTGCTATTTGAGTTTGGGCAATTCTTGGCGATATGTGAGAAAGCCCCACATTTAAAACAGCCTTGTGATGAACCAGCCCCATTCCTTGTCCCACTCGACTTGATCAGTGGACACTTATTGCGAAGATGGTCAGGCGACCCGCAAGCATAACATTTACGGGAATTGACAGGTCGGCGAGGTGGAGGCCGAGGATTACTAAAAGAAGGAGGGGGTTCTTTCGCGACACGCAAAGAATCGGCGTATCTAACTCCTTCCGCTGAGACGGCCAATGCTTCAAGTTCAGAGAAAGTTTGCGGGCACGCCGCGAAACACAAATATGACCTATAGGATGGTGAGATACCTTCCACAATGGGTTGTACAATCTGATCCTCAGGGAAGTGAAGAGCAAACACCCTAGTATAAAACTTAATGTCCTGTATGAAATCAGCCAAGTTTTCATCCAAGCGTTGTACCCGGTAATAGTACTTCTGAATCAGAGATGACCTCGCGCGGGCGGGAATAAAATTTGCAAGCAAGTGTGCATGAAAATCTTCAATAGATGACTGTTCAGCTATGGCTCTTACTATTTTGTCAGAGAGAATACCAATTGCATAAGGATAGATAATTTGCAAAATTTGACATGGAGAAAGAGAAAACACAAGGGCATGATCCTGAAATTCAACTAGAAATCTTAAAAATGAAATTACGTCACTGGTGGTATTAACGGAAAACTTAGAGATACCTCTGAGCAACATTGCCAATGGATGAGGCAAGCTACTAAACCCGGGTGACATAGTAGGTAAAGGCAAGGAAGTTAATTCAGAACGTATATTATTCAATGAGTTACGGCGTTCAGACTCGTTGTTCAATGGGGCAGAGATAGTTTGAGCAGCAACGGTTATCCTATTGACTTCTCCCTTGGGAGGCTCTTCCTCGCTACCTACATTCATCGTGACGGGTTGATCAGTTTTGGGAGGAACCTCCCCAGTTAACAATTGAGTGACCTTGCTAGATAATTCAGAAATATTTTCAAGCAGCGTACTAGCTTCCTTCTTCTGAACGTCATTCAACTTTAGAGACAACAGATCGTTAACTCTATTTGAAAAATGAAACAGCCTGGCTTGCACACGCTTAATTTGATTAGGAGAAGGATCATTTTCATCAAAAAGCTAACTACAGAGGCTAGCCCAGTAATATTCTCGACGATCGTGGAAAGAGAGTCGTCAATTTCTTTCTTTCCCAAGGTGGGGATGGAAATGGGCAAATCAAGGGACTCTCTAAGCTTGTTTGTGTCTACTGCAACCGTGCCTCCAGATTGCATATTTCTGATAGTTAACTCATAGATCAACTCCTCTTTGCGCAAATAGTTAAGATGGAGAACATCGCGAGGGCCGGGCATGATGACAGAACAATTTTGAAAAACTCAAAAAATTCCAGCAACAGAGAAAATGGTTAGAGTTCGGATCCAAACAATGTTTAGCCGTCAAAAGGGGCTAAAATGAGACCCATTCAACCACGCTCTGCTACCACTTGTTACCGTGTTTTAGCGGTAGGTAGAGGTGAAAGAAGGTGCGGGCGTGAACGGGTCTCAAACTACGGAATCAAAGTTAATGTAAAATTTAACAAGGTTATATTTTCTTTTTAAAATGAAGAAATAACAAGCATTGCAGGTCCAGAGTAGCAAATCAACAAGATGTAGGTACAATATTTACTGGATTTGGGCTCAGCGCCCTTACTTCACAATTCGTGGGCAATCAGCCCAACCTTACTTCAAAATAAGTTTTACCAGAGGGGCAGAAAACCCCATTCATGTTCAGGAGCATTTGCTCCAAATTACACTGAAAAGCCTCCACGAGGCATACAACACTCAATTTTCGAAAAAGAGCCACTCGCTCTCAACTTTAAGCCTCTCAAAGGCCACACCAAACTCCACCTTCAAGTTGTCCTCTCAGGACATAGACACAGGGGTAATATACCCAACCTACTGAGGCCTATTAAATAACAATTTGAGAGGAGGCGATCTGCACTCCTAATACACTTGTTTCAAAACTTAATTTGGCTCTAGGCCACTGATGCAAGGGCTAATCCCATACTACGGAGGTGACTTAAAAAGGACACAATTTACATTACGTTAAAGAAGAATAGGTAGAGAAAAATAAGTTCACCTCAAAACAATATGAGTGGGAACTCGAGAGGGTTACGCACTCTCTATCCCAATACGTAGTTTAAAAGATAGAATAGATACAAGTTTCTTTACATTTTTAAGGAAGGTTACATAATGGAAAAACTTCGGACCCGCCCCGAGAGTTAAACTGCTGAGCTAGCAAGAAAAGAAGTAATTAGTCGGCCATTACCTGGTTGTTGACTGTCGCCGAAGAAAGAGGCGCTTCCCGCCCCCTGCTATGTACTTTACACACTGAAAGATGGAACAGAAGTGGCCCGGAGACCCTAAAATCAGCAGTTTATATCCTCTCGCGGAAGGTTCGAGGCGTTAGGGGAATGAAAACACCCTCCCACAAACTCTTTATTGGGTAGGATACAGCAACATATTCAAGTTGGGGGAAGATACATCGGATTGGGCAGAAATTAATAAAAGAAATTCGGGATTGGCTCAATTTAAAAGAAGGGGAAAGAAAGGGTTAATATTGCCAACTTAAACAATGACAGAAAGAAATTTAACAAGAAACAAACTTTTGAAATAAAAATTTCTCCAAAAAAAAACAGTTCTTTCACTCCGCACTAGGGTGCACTATTGTTGATCTTCAGTAGTGTCCTCTAGAAGAGAAAGTTCACACTTCTTTCTACAAGCAAAACAAAAATACGTCGAAAATGACACAGTTCAAAAACTCTAAAATTTCCACGTAGAGACATCTTCTGAGAAATTTGAAAATTAATACCGTCAATAAAGTTCAGACTTCCTCCAGCAGAGGAGTTTCAATTGGCGCACATTTTAAATTAGCGGCGTGGAGGTGTACCGCCCGGTACAATAATAATAATAATAATAATAATAATAATAATAATAATAATAATAATAATAATAATAATAATAATAATAATAATAATAATAATAATAATAATAATGTTGTGGACCGTCTTCAAAATGTGCGGATCGCGCTGCAAACGGGGCCTGGCCAGGTAATGACTACGATTGCAGTCCGGCCGCGGGTTCAGTACCGCCAAGGCACCCAAGACGAGAAAGATTGTAAAATGGGAGGAACGTTGCCGTAATCTCTCAGAAAACGAGTCAGATCACGAATTTTGGCGGATTCTCTCAGAAAACGAGTTAGATCGCGAATTTCGGCGGATTATATACAAAAAGTTAAGCATTCAATTATGAATTGCATTATAATACCGTAGCGAAGCAAGGGTATCTTGCTAGTTTGACATACGTCGGTAGATCGAGCGTCCGTTTACTGCTGTAGTTACTTTGAACATGTTCATTTTCCTCGTTTGCGCACTCAAATACTGTATAGTAGATATCATGTTGTCATCAAAGAATGGTTCACAGCATTTTTGAGGTGGTTTAGCAAGCTTCACAACACCTTTTACACAAGGTAAATGCGTGCCGATATTTTGTCACTTGGTTTATTCATTTCTTGGAGAGCTTTACACACTTAGGAACTCCATTTCATCCTTATGGTTCTTAGAACATCTTTCTCCTCATCACTATACAATTCACCGTCTTCATCATCGTCAAGCAAACTCTGCACAATCCTTCTATCTTCAAAGTGATCAAGGTTATATCTTCTTTACACTCATTTTCAGCCCTACCAATATGAAAAATTGACATTTTAGCAAGAAACCATGCAATATGAAACATTCTGAAGTTCTGCGAAACGGAAACTTACTTTGTAGCAGTGAAGTTCGAGTGGCGTGTATCATCGCCTTTCATACTTGTGTAATAATAACTCACCACCACACGAGTTGGACTAACACTGGCTTGCTGATGCTTTATTTTGTTGGTTGGGAATAATTACTTGAAAGGTAGATTGAATTTCCAGTCAGTAGCTTAGATAGTTTCCTTGCAATGACAGAAATAATCTAGTGTGTTGTCTCTCAGACACCAGGCGATCAATCCAAAGTTTGATACGAATTATATCATTGAGGTAAACTACTTGTTAATAGTGAATGGTGAAAGAAAATTCGTGATCTATGAAAAGTACATAACCGATAAGGAAGTAAAATTCTCAAACTGTAATCAGGTTTTAATTCAACAATAACAAAGGGAACTTCTTGGGCTATAATTTATGAAAACTTTAGTTCATGACATAGTGACGTTATATGAAAAGAAAAAATACACAAATTTTGAAAGGAAAATTTTTTATCTCTTATTTTTGTATTTTGACAGACTTCGATAACGAAAATTAACGAAAATTAACGTGAAGTCATGGTTGTCTTTTGTGAATATTGCTATAACTTTGAAGGAAAAGAATTTGAGTTAAACGGTTAAAAAACTGAATTAATTTGGCAGTTGTTCACGCTTATCAAAACCGTGTTATTCATGCATATTAACACTGTAATGATAATCCTGTTCATGGATTACACAAAAAAGAGAACAGCAGTTCATATGGTACATTTAAATTCTTTTTTTATTGCTACTTTGCTTTACGTCGCACCGATACAGATAGGTCTTATGGTGACGATGGGACAGGAAAGGCCTAATAAAAGGAAGGAAGCGAATTGGAAATTGGAAACCACGGAAAACAATCTTCAGGGCTGCCGACAGTGGGATTCGAACCCACTATCTCCCGGATGCGAGCTCACAGCTGCGCAACGTCGCAACTCGCCCGGTCATTTAACTTCTTCACCTTGTAGTATAATTAATTTTCACCATTACTTTAACACTGCCAGTTTGTGGTAGGAAAAATAAAATAGAAAATATTTCGAATTACTTCAGATCCCTTCCATATCTACAAAGCGGAGGTGGGACAGGTTTTTCTCCGGGTACTCCGGTTTTCCCTGTCATGTTTTATTCCAGCAACACTCTCCAGTATCATTTCATTTCATTTGTCAGTCATTAATAATTGCCCCAGAGGAGTGCGACAGGCCTCGGCAGACGGCACAATTCCTATCCTCGCCGCAAGATGGGGGCTTCATTCATTCCATCCCTGACCCAGTCAATGGCTGGAAACAGGTTGTAGGCTTCCATTTTATGCCATATCTATCAGTTAAATATAATATTCCTCTTGGTCGATGGATTGTCAGAGTCCTCCTGTCGCTATCCAGATGAACCCTGCCGAAGAACACCAACTATCCTTCAAAATTTAAAAATTCCTCTATACGGCATATAGGAAATCTTACAGATCATAAGAGATTCTCTGCAAATTATACAGTTTCATTTATACTTTCAATCGTAATTTACACTAAAGATACGATTTAATTATTACAATTACATACTCTAAATTATGTATTCCTGACCTTTATATAGTTATATTCACTGGAGGACGGATGATTTATTTTCTTAATAAAGCTTTCTACTAACTTCAAAGGTTTCATTTCCTTTCTTTCTTTCTTAATCTGTTTACCCTCCACTGTTGGTTTTACCTCGGACCCAGTGGGGAATACCACCTCTACCGCCTCAAGGGTGAGCGTGAAACACTGTGTAGGGGAATACAACTGGGGAAGATGACCAGTGAATCGCCCAAGTGGCCTCATTGCTGTGCTGAACAGGGCCCTTGTGGGGGATGGGAAGATTGGAAGGGATAGACAGGGAAGAGGGAAGGAAGTGGGCGTTGCCTTAAGTCAGGTACCATCCCGGCATTTGCCTGGAGGAGAAGTGGGAAACCACGGAAAACCACTTCCAGGATGGCTGAAGTGGGAATCGAACCCACCTCTACTCAGTTGACCTCCCGAGGCTGAGTGGACCCCATTCCAGCCGTCGTACCACTTTTCAAATTTCATGGCAGAGCCAGGAATCGAAGCCGCGCCTCCGGGGATGGCAACTAATCAAACTAACCACTACACCACAGAGGCGTACAGGTTTCATTCTGTATCGTAATAAAATGGTTCTTGTTAAAAAAAAGAGGAAGTCATGTTCTTTCCTTGATTTACATTGAAAACTTGCAATTGTTTCATTTACAACTAATGTGTGTCTTAAAACACCATATTAGCAGTATATCTTCAATATCTACAGTCGTTCACATATATTCGTCCTGATGCCAACACTATGTAGAGGAATATATTCACTATGCGTGTTTCTGTAATTATTTGTAAGGCGATGTGTTGTATTTAAATGAAGATACGAATCAAGATGTTTACTAACTCCCAGTTCTCGAGCTAGAGGAATGAACCAGATGCGGTCTAAGTTCTTGGCCCACCGAGCTCGATAGCTGCAGTCGCTTAAGTGCGGCCAGCATCCAGTATTCGTGAGATAGTAGGTTCGAACCCCACTGTCGGCAGCCCTGAAAATGGTTTTCCGTGGTTTCCCATTTTCACACCAGGCAAATGCTGGGGCTGTACCTTAATTAAGGCCACGGTCGCTTCCTTCCCACTTCTAGGCCTTTCCTGCCCCATCGTCACAATAAGACATATCTGTGTCGGTGCGACGTAAAGCAAGTAGAAAAAAAAGTTCTTGGCCCTGCCGAGAATCAAACCGAGGCCATATGAACCGAAGGCCACTACTCTGGCCATTCAGGAAAGGAAACGGAATTTTCACAAAGTAAAATTAACAACTTTGTTTTATTTGGAAACGGGATTTAAAGTTATAGATCTGGTCAGCTAACCATATCTTCCTCATTTGGGTATATATCAATATCATAAACATCTCTTCTCATTTTAGCTATTTTGCCTGCGCAATACTCAACCCCGAAAGCTCTTTCGTATGAGATGCTTCTTATACGTACATGAGAAATTAGACCTATTAATCTTCATCTAGTGGACTTCGCTGATGCACAGACGGCGAGGTAGCACAGTGAATTCGAATTAACAAAATGCCATAAAGTACTGCACCCACGAGCTTGAATGTACAATGCTGTATATCACTGAGTTCAAGGTCCTGCTGAATGTTCAATAACATCCACGGCTTGGCCAGAGATCTTATCTCTTCGCTGAAAATATATGTCATTCTGTATACAACGGTATGCCCGCAGTACTAGGTACGAAAACTTATGTTTGAGCAGATAACAAGCAAAGCAAATATACTGTGGGATGCAATGTATGTATAGAATGCAGCATTATCTGAAGTGTATAAGGTAAATAAAAATATGGTAAATGAAATAGGTGGTTCCATTGGTATACAGTACCGTCATGAAACTGAGATGGAAAAACAACAGGATATGTCTGTGAAAAGTTCAACAATTCAGATATCTCGATTATGTTATATTAGTACAGAAGGCGCCAACGGCCGTAGCCGTGTTGAAACACCGGATCTCGTGAGATCTCCGAAGTTAAGCAACATTGGGCGTGGTCAGGAGTTGGATGGGTTGCCACGCGCTGTTGGTGGGGGTAAAGGAATAGAGGAGGGGAAAGGAACTGGCCACCCTACCGCACATAAACTCCGGCTCAGGAACACCTCTGCGGAGGTTCGGACCTGCCTTCGGGCAGAATAACCCCCTAGTACAGAAGGCAGAGGTCAATGCTCCATTGGTTGATGCAAATCGCCGCTACTTCAACTCCCAGAATCTCAGAAGTCTTTACTAAGAAATAGAAGCCGTTATTATACCGGTCCATTTTAAAACCCGTGGCCATGTATGGACCAGAAACATGAACACTATCCAAGAAAGACGACAAAATTATGAACATCTGGGAACGAAACATTTTAAGAAAGATCTCTGGAGCAGTCCAGGACGAAAAACGCTGGAGGAAATGAACAAACGCAAAGCTATAGTCTGTTTGGCGAGTTATTTGAACGCAGACACATGTTCTGCCTGTAGGGAGAGCTACTACCCTGCGTTTCTTAATCCACGCATCTTTTTCTCCTTCTTAATCTGTTTACCCTCCAGGATTGGCTTTTCCCTCGGACTCTACCTCAACAAGGGCAGTGTCCTGGAGCGTGAGACATTGGGTCGGGGGATACAACTGGGGAGAATAACCATTACCTCGCCCAGGCGGCCTAACCTGCTATGCTGAACAGGGGTCTTGGTGGGGGATGGGAAGATTATAAGGGATAGACAAGGAGGAGGGAATGAAGTGGCCGTGGCCTTAAGTTAGGTACCATTCCGGTATTTGCCTGGAGGAGAAGTGGGAAACCACGGAAAACCACTTCCAGGATGGCTGAGGTGGGAATCAAACCCACCTCTACTCAGTTGACCTCCAAAGGCTGAGCGGATCCAGTTCCAGCCCTCGTACCACTTTTCAAATTTCGTGCCAGAGCCGGGAATCGAGCCGGGGCCTCCGGTGGTGGCAGCTAATCACACTAAACAGTACACCACAGACGCGGACTCCACGCATCTTGCTCGGCAAAAGCATTGTGTCACCCATCAGGCAGTATCATACAATCGTCTTCTGACACAGGCGCCAGTGTGATCCAGAATCCCCTTCCAATATCATTTGCTGCAGCCCAACTAACCCGCACATGGTTGTAGGGGTGCTATTCCTCTGCAGGCGTACTGTATGGTACTAATGTTCAATGAGCACATTTTGTACACGATTCTGAACTCTAGCGAAATGTTATATCATCCGTTCGCAAAACATGCCACCTTAAAATCATGTAGCAACGTCCGTTTACCATGGAACTATGTTAATGTGTCGTGCCTCGTGACCGGGTTTAACGAAGAGGGGAATCAATGTATAAAACTAGGTAACAGTACAGTAATTAATGTCTTAAACACAGAAACGGATGGCGTATGTACCCTGCAGTCGTTGTACTACCATCGTGTTCCTAGCAGTGTAACGTAGCGGATGTGGTTAGGCGTTCGCCTAGCGATCGGCGGCACGTGCTATCCGCGGTTCGAATCATGCAATGTTCACATCTTTTTGCATCGGTATGATTTATGAATACGTAAACACAGGTTCACGTTTGCCAGATTCAAACAGTAGAAGGACGCTGTTATTCATCACGAGCCTCCGTGGCTCAGGCGGCAGCGTGCCGACCTCTCACCGCTGGATACCGTGGTTCGAATCCCGGTCACTCCATGTGACATTCGTGCTGGATAAAGCGCAGGCAGGACAGTTCTCCAGGTACTCCAGTTTTCCTTGTCATATTTCATTCCAGCAACACTCTCCATTAACATTTAATTTCATCTATCATTCATTTATCATTGCCCCAGAGGAGTGCTAAGGCTTCGGCAGCCGGCACATTTCCTATCCTTGCCGCTAGATGGGGGCTTCATTCATTCCTTTCCTGACCCGATCGCATGACTGAAAACAGGCTGTGGATTTTAATTCTCAATCTCTGCTATCATTCGGCATGTTTTCCACAGAGGAATACGTTTACATGCTCTCATTTATAGGAAAATAAGACAAAAAGCGTGCGAGACACTAGGTCTGGAAAGTCGAAAAGATGGAGGAGGGGAAGGAGAAAGTTGTAGTGTTTCACGATGGTACCAACAACGTAAGGCAAGCTGGTATAAGTACCAACATAGTTGGGGATGTGTGGGATCTGGTAAATGCAGCACGGACGAAGTTTAAGGAAGCGCAGATTGTTATCAGTGGAATACTGTGTAGGAGGGATACTGACTGGAGGGTGATTGGAGATTTAAATGATAATATGGAGTGGGTATGCGGGAAACTGGGAGTGAAATTTCTAGATCCCAATGGCTGGGTAGGATATAGGTATCTGCGCTCAGATGGCCTTCACTTAAACCGCAGTGTTACGTATAAGTTAGGAAATTTGTTTGGAAGGGTAATAGGTAGGTACATTCCTGGAAACGGGGTGGTCTAAGGAGCGGTGATAAGGGTAGAGAGACCTGGAAGTCAAGCAGGGATGACATAAAAATGTTAGGGCTGAACTGTAGAAGTATAGTAAAGAACGAAATAGAATTAAGTAACTTAATAGATATATACTCACCAGATATTGTAATAGGAGTTGAATCATGGCTGTGAAATATAATGGATGCAGAAATTTGCTCACGGAACTGGAGTGTGTATCGTAGGTAGGATAGGAATGGTGGGAGGGGGAGTATTCATTCTGGTGAAAGAGGAATTTGTAAACTACGAAAAAGTTAAGGATGACAAACATGAAATTCTAGGTGTATGGCTCATTTCTAAAGATAATAGGCAGCTTGATATCTTTGGAATGTACATACCGGGAAAGGTAGAGCTGACACGGATTCAGAATTATTTGATAAGATAATCAGCTTTGTGGGAAATGACATGGAAAGGAATGTGACTGTAGCGGTAGATCCGGTTTTACCAGATATCAATTGGGAAGGCAATGCGAACGACAGGAAGCATGACCAACAAATGGCAAATAAGTTAATATGGGAAGGACAGTTGATTCAGAAAGTGATGGAAGCAACTAGAGGGAAAAATATCCTGGATGTGGTGCTGATAAAACCAGATGAGCTCTATAGAGAAACCGATGTAATAGATAGTATTAGTGATCATGAAGCTGTATTTGACGTAGTTAAAAATGAATGTGATGGAAAGGAAGGTCTTAAATGTAGGACTCTTAGGCAGTACTATATGGCTGACAAAGCATTCATGAGACAGTTTTTAAAAAGTAATTATGATCGGTGGAAAACAGTAAATAAAAATGTGAACAGACCATTGGATGGGTTTAAAGCAATTGCGGAGGAACGTGAAAACAGGTCTGTACCTTTAAAGGTGGTAAGGAATGGTAAAGACCCACCTTATTATAACAGAGAAGTAAAGAGACTAAGAAGGAGGTGCAGACTGGAAAGAAATAGAGTTAGAAATGGCTGTGGAAGTAAGGAGAAATTGAAGGAACTTACTAGGAAATTGAATCTAGCAAAGAAGGCAGCTAAGGATAACATAATGGCAAGCATAATTGGCAGCCATAAAAATTTTAGTGAAAAATAGACGGGTATGTATAGATACTTTAAGACAGAAACAGGTTCCAAAAAGGACATTCCTAGAATAATTAATGAAGAAGGAGAGTGTGTATGCGAGGATCTTCAAAAGGCAGAAGTATTCAGTCAGTAGTATGTAAAGATTGTTGGTTAAAAGGATAATGTCCAGATAGAGGAGGAGAATAATGCTAAAGAAGTATTAAAATTTACGTATGACAACAATGCCATTTACAATAAGATTCAAAAGTTGAAAACTAGAAGAGCGGTTGGAATTGATCAGATTTCTGGGGATGTATTAAAGACAATGGGTTGGGATATATTACCATATCTGAAGTACTTATGTGACTATTGTTTGCATGAAGGAGCTATACCAAATGAATGGAGAGTTGCTATAGTAGCCCCTCTGTATAAAGGGTGATAGATATAGAGCTGAAAATTACAGGCCAGTAAGTTTGACATGCTTTGCATGTAAGCTTTGAGAAGGCATTCTTTCTGATTATATTAGACACGTTTGCTAAATTAATAACTGTTTCGATAGAAGGCAGTTCGATTTTAGGAAAGGTTATTCCACTGAAGTTCAACGTGTAGGATTCCAGCAACGTATAGCAGATATCTTGGATTCTGGATGTCGCATGGACTGTATCGCGATTGACCTGTCCAAAGCATTTGATAGGGTGGATCATGGGAGACTACTGGCAAAAATGAGTACAACTGGACTAGGCAAAAGAGTGACTGAATGGGTTGCTATATTTCTAGAAAATAGATATCAGAGAATTCGAGTAGGCGAAGCTTTATCTGACCCTATAATAATTAAGAGGGGAATTCCTCAAGGCAGTATTTCCTTATACATAAATGACATGAGTAACGATGTGGAATCATAGATAAGGCTCTTTGCGGATGATGTTATTCTTTATAGAGTAATAAATAAGTTACAAGATTGTGAGCAACTGCAACGTGACCTCGATAATGTTGTGAGATGGACAGCAGGCAATGGTATGTTGATAAACGGGGTTAAAAGTCAGGTTGTTAGTTTCTCAAATAGGAAAAGTCCTCTCAGTTTTAATTACTGCGTTGATGGGGTGAAAGTTAATTTTGGGGATCATTGTAAGTATCTAGGTGTTAATATAAGGAAAGATCTTCATTGGGGTAATCACATAAATGGGATTGTAAAAGAAGGGTACAGATCTCTGCACATGGTTATGAGGGTGCTTAGGGGTTGCAATAAGGATATAAAGGAGAGGGTATATAAGTCTCTGGTAAGACCCCAACTAGAGTATGGTTCCAGTGTATGGGACCCTCGCCAGGATTACTTGATTCAAGAACTGCAAAACATTCATAGAAATGCAGCTCGATTTGTTCTTGGTGATTTCCGACAAAACAGTAGTGTTACAAAAATGTTGCAAAGTTCGGGCTGGGAAATACTAGGAGAAAGAAGACGAGCTGCTCGACTATGCGGTATGTTCAGAGCTGCCAGCGGAGGGATGGCGTGGAATGACATTGGTAGACGAATAAGTTTGAGTGGTGTCTTTAAAGGTAGGAAATATCACAATAAGAAGAAAAAGTTGGAATTCAAGAGGACAAACTGGGGCAAATATTCATTTATAGGAAGGGGAGTTAGGGATTGGAATAACTTACCAAGGGAGATGTTCAATAAATTTCCAATTTCTTTGAAATCATTTAAGAAAATGCCAGGAAAACAACAGATAGGGAATCTGCCACCTGGGCGACTGCCCTAAATTCAGATCAGTGGTGATTGATTGATTGATTGATTGATTGATTGATTGATTGATTGATTGATTGATTGATTGATTGATTGATTGATTGATTGATTGATTGATTGATTGATTGATTGATTGATTGATTGATTGATTGATTGATTGATTGATTGATTGATTGATTTGTCTGTACCAGGAACTATATTCCAACAGGCGACACCCGGCTGCTACGACATTCCTCCGTGTTGAAAGACGCCTAAAGACAAAAGGCGTTGTTCCAACCAGCCAGCAGTCCGCGATAGGCCCATTACATCGGGTGAAATAGAAGACCCCGTTCTAGACGCATCTCATCATAATCCACACATCAGTAAATGAGTGATGCACGACAGGTGAACACTAGCCAGCCGTCCGTCTGGCGAATACTGCATGAACATAAATTTCACCCATACCATCATGAGCTACACTAAGAGCTCCATGGGCGGGACTTCGAAGCTCGAATTGAGTTCTGTCGGTGGCTGTTCCCGGACGAATCGCCCTTCCACATTAATGATAACGTCAATCACCACAACATGCACTATCGGAGTCCGGACAATCCTCAATGGGTGCGACAGGCGCCCTATCAAGTACGATGGGTAGTGAATATTTGTTGTGGAATCTTGGTGGATCGCCTGATTGGACCTTATTTCTTTTAGGGCCATTGGACGGGCCGACGCTACCTGCACTTTCTACGTCAGAAACTCCTTCTGTTGGAGGATGTGCCCTTGCACGATCATTTGACGATGTGCTTGTAACAGGATGGAGCTCCAGCACATTCGACTTTTCCCGTTCTTAACCATGTGAACGAGGAACTGTTAGGGGAATGGATAGGACGAGGAGGCCCTGTTTCTTGGCCCACCAGATCACCTGATTTAACTCCGTTGGACTTCTTCTTGTGGGGATATTTGAAGAACGTCGTTTACACTCTTCTTCTTCTCCTTTATCTGTTTACCCTCCAAGGACCATTTTTCCCTCGGACCCAGCGGTGCAGTGTCCTGGAGCTTCAGACACTGGGTCGGGGATACAACTGGGGAGGATGTGCAGTACCTCGCCCAGGTGGTCTCACCTGCTATGCTGAACAGGGGCCTTGCGGGGGGATGGGAAGATTGGACGAGATAGACAAGGAAGAGGGAAGGAAGCGGCCGTGACCTTAAGTTATGTACCATCCCGGCATTTGCCTGGAGGAGAAGTGGGAAATCACGGAAAACCAGTTTAGAATGGCTGAGGTGGGAATCGAGCCCATCTCTACTCAGTTGATCTCCCGAGGCTGAGTGGACCCCCTTCCAGCCCCCGTACCGCTTTTCAAATTTCGTGGTAGAGCCGGGAATCGAAGCCGGGCCTTCGGGGGTGGCAGCTAATCACATTAACCACTACACCACAGAGGCGGACCGTTTACACTCCAGCGCCGGAAAAGCCCGACCAGCTCCGGCAACTCATCACGGAATGCTTCAGCGCGCAAGACGATCTATTGGACACCAGGCCCGAATGTGCATAAACCGAGACATCGTCACATTGAGCATTTGTTGCGGTAAGACATTATCAGGCAGTTGTCTTCCTGTTATTTCCGGTCTGTATGCGTCCGGACTGCTACCTAATTGGCCATTCTTAGGTCCACAAACGCATTCATTCGCACACTATTTGCACGCAAGCGGGTATTGAACATACAATGCATGCGGTACGTATTAAATATTTCAAAAATGTATAATCCTCGCTCCGGACTCGAACCTCCCACCTAACACGTAAGCGCGCTTCGCCACGCTTTAACCAACTACACTACCATTCCGCAGGTTCACGGCAGTTACAATGTCACTTTAGTGTTTCGCCGGCGTGTCAGGTTCATATGATCTAGAATGCACACGCATGTCCTCCAGTGTTTAATACGAGTATAACATTACGATGTCCTATCATGGTCGGGCGGTAAATACCAAGATAACCGGTTGTGTTGTCTGAGCATACCGGCAGGACAGATGTTTCCAGGACGGAATGAATATTGTGGGTTGCATGAAACTACATTGGAAGGGGCGGCTGATTCACTCTGTCTATGCAAATTAAGAAACCAGGTTTAAGTACTACATCCCGTCATCATAAACGAATCGTGCAATCACTCGAACTGAAATTTAAAATGATATGAAGAAGTGAAATATGAGAGAAAAATACACGCTGTAAAATTTCTTCTTCTTCTTCTTCTTCTTGTTCTCCTTAATATCTTTACCCTCCAGGGTTGGCTTTTCCCTCGGACTCAGCGAGGGCTCCCACCTCTACCGCCTCAAGGGCAGTGGCCTGAAGCGTGAGACAGTGGGTCGAAGAAAACAACTGGGGAGAATGACCACTACCTCGCTCAGGCAGCCTCACCTGCTATGATGAAAAGGGGCCTTGAGGGGGGATGGGAAGATTGGAAGTGCTAGACAAGGAAGAGGGAAGGAAGCGGCCGTGGCCTTAAGTTCGGAACCATCCCGGCATTTGCCCGGAGGAGAACTGGTAAACCATGGAAAATCATTTTCAGGATGGCTGAGGTGGGAATGGAACCCACTTCTACTCATTTGACCTCCCGAGGCTGAGTGGGCCCCGCTCCAGCCCTCGTACCACTTTTCAAATTTCGTGGCAGAGCCGGGAATCGAACCCGGGCCTCCGGAGGTGGCAGTTAATCCCACTAACCATTACACCACAGAGGCGGACTGTAAAACATCTTAGAACTTAAAAATAGGTTCAATGATTATGGTATAAAAATTAGCCTTTCGAGGACTAAATTGATGTCAGCAGGTAAGAAATCCAAGAGAACTGAATGTCCGGTTGGTGATACAAAACTGGAACAGGTAGATAATTTCAAGTGTTTGGGATGTGTGGTCTCCCAGGATGGTGATATAGTAAGTAAGATTGAAGCAAGGTGCAGCAAATCTAATGCAGCGAGCTCGCAGTTGCAATCAACAGTATTCTGCAAGAAGGAAGTCAGCTTCCGGATGAAACATTCTTTGCATCTGTCTGTTTCCCGACCAACTTTGCTTTACCGGCGCGAAACACTGGGTAGATTCAGGATATCTTATTCACAAGATATAAATAACAGACATGAAAGTTGCGAGGGTGATTGCGGGTACAAACATGTTTGAACAACAGAAGCAGGGTCTCGCAATGAGGAGATGAATGCTAAGTTAGGAATGAACTTGATGGCGCCGGCTCTAGTGGTGGGGTCATGTGAGGCGAATGGAGGAGGGTAGGTTACCTAGCAGAATAATGGACTATGTCATGAAGGGTAAGAGAAGTAGAGGGAGAGCAAGTCGATGATGTTTAGACTTAGTTTCTAATGATTTAAAGATAAGAGGTACAGAACTAAATGAGGCCACAGCACTAGTTGCAAATCGAGGATTGTGGCGACGTTTAGTAAATTTACAGAGGCTTGCATGCTGAAGGCTGAAAGACATAGTGGTCTATAATGATTATGTATGTATGTATGTATGTATGTATGTATGTATGTATGTATGTATGTATGTAAGTTTTTTGTGCTATTTGCTTTACGTCGCACAGACACGGATATGTCTTATGGCGACGACATATGTAGGTTTTAATTTATGCTTAAAACGTTATACACTGTTACTTTTAACATTTCTTTGTATCCGCACTCATTTGTAAAATAATTTTGTAATTATAAATATTTGCATGGAAAGGGGGGACGAAACTGTAACTGATTACATTAAAATGATCTTTGTACTTGTTGTATTTTACTGTTTCTAAATTAAACTAATTTATAGTTTTTCAGTCAGTCGAAAATCCGAGGTGTTTCATTTTTTTCAGTGGAAAGAATCATGACTTGCATATATTTAATGACCATTATGCACGCCAAGGATTTAATTCTTTGGATATGGGTAAAATGTGGGCATTTGTACTTAAAATGTTATTGTATGCTCTTATTAATTTCGTCTTTTACCTCCCTCGTAGTTTATTGAAGCTGCCCGGGAAGGCTAACTACCTTGGATCGAGTTGTTCATAATGCAAATATTTGTCATTAACGCAGTCCAAAGATTTTAAGAATGTTTTCATTTAGATTGTTGCTTTCATGATCCATAATTGTGGACATTATAATAACCGTTTGGGCCTTTGCCGTGTTAGAATACTACGTGGTATTCTTTATGTTTCGTAGAGATATAGGTGATCAGTAATCACTAATGATTCGGTGTTCGAGACATAGGTTATCAATTATATTCAATTATATGACTGTTAATTGAAGAATAATTTTTTTGTCTCCAAGAAGAGGAATGAACAAAAGAAAGTGAAAGAAATGAATTTCCCCGTACAGAATGGGTAACAGGTGGGGGGGGGGGGGGAGGGAAGATTGAGTTTATTCCAGATACAGTCGTCAATAATGTTGCTACACAAACTAATGATTTACAAGAAAATCGTCTTTATTCATATAGTGATAAATTTATTTATTTATTGTTCTCAGGGTTAATATTTCATTGGGTGTAATATTTGGTGGCGGGGTCATCATTATCATCAGAGAAAACATGATTTAATTACTATATCGATATTATTTCATCTCGCCATTGCTGTATGTCAGATTGGGACAGATTAACATGAACTTCTTGTTTGTTAAGAAGGTAGCCATTCTTCTTCAGTGATGGCTCGGTTAATACAACTTATAGTTTTTCAGTCGGTCGAAATATCTTTGTATATTATATGAGTAGAATTAAACGAAATATCCATGGTAATTTTCAGAGAAGGTGACATTACCGATATGTGGACAATCAAATACTTGGTATGACAATACATTTACGAACAGAACGCCTTGATGTTAGATTATTCTGGTAACACGGCTATTCCATCTGACGAAATCACAGTTCATAAGGCCGATTCGATTATCCTACGCATCCGTTACATTCTCATGACTAAATCCCTTCCAATTTCCACACAATGCAATCCTTCACCAACGGTCTTACAGGCGATTTCTTTGCCAGTGTGAATTGAGAAGCTGACTGAGTGAATTATTTGCATCACGATATCTGTCGCAAAGGCGTATTCGAGCTATTAGAACCTTGGTAAGTAAGTAAACAGAAGAAGTGTTCAAATACGCCAGCCTAGAGTAGTTACATTTACCGGAGCGTGAAGTAATTTTTCCAGGACGCAATCTGGGCATCCTGATGGCTCCGTAAACCGTGACAGTAGCTAGTGGGATGTAAACCAATTACATTCTTAGTTTACTTCTGTTATGACTCAGCTCATTTCTGCCCTTTTGTCCACCTTCTATCCATTATTCCTTTTGCACAGTTCTGTAACAGAGCATTTTAGAGACTACTGTTTTCTTCCTTTCTCCACCAGTTATTGCTCCTTTTTTTAACTTTTTTTACGTCGCACTGACACAGACAGGTCTCATGGTGACTATGGGGTAGGATATGGCTGTACTTGAAAGGAAGCAACCGTAGCCTTCATTAAGGTACAGCCCTAGTACTTGATTTGTTTAAAAATGGAATCCATGGAAAACCATTTTCAGGGCTGCGAAGAATGGAGTTAGAACCCTTTTCTCCGAATACAAGCTGATAGCTGCGTGACCCAAACCGGACAGTCATTTGCTCGGTATATCTCCTGTATAACCGGTGCCTCATCGTTTCCACCTCATTTACATTCCAGTCCTAAAGCAGATGACTTAGAACATTAGGTAAATTGAATGAAAAACGTCTCATAATTAAATTTAAGATATCGCGCTAGCAAATAACCACGATACACGCTAAAACGTGGCTGTGAAATGTTCTTTGTTTATTAGGTTTAGGAACCTAATCATTTAGCTTGTTAGCCAAGGAAGAATAATGTATGACTTATGCTAACAGGGAGACTCTGGTATAAGTTATCTCAGTAGTCTTGTGTGACAAACTGCCCAGTGGCAGCAACTCTGTTGGTTTCAGAGACAACATTTTTCCCTTTCTTCATATCACGAACACTCGGATTCAATCTTCGTTCTAACTTATTCCGACTACCTACAATTAAGATGCGATAAGAGCTGGGAGTCAATTGTTTTTTATTGCTTACAGGTTGACGGGTTTTCAGCATATACAACGATACCGAGAAAATAAAGAACGAAAATAGCGAGGAAAAACAAAATATTACAAGAAATTAAATGAAAACAGGAAATAAATAAAAATAAATGATACATAGTCTATTAAAGCAAGTAAAAAATACACGACAGTTAAAAATTACTTACGAGTAATGTTACATTATAATTAAAAGCACTTGTGAACAAATTCATATGAAAGTGAAAGAAAATGCAGAAACTTGAAATAATTCGCACTCGCATAGTATTCGTCACGTAAGGCTATCGAGTAAAAGGCAAACATCGCCACCATATCTTCTTTATTCAGTGGCTCATCACTAGTTACATATTGAAATCACGAGACATAACCATCATCAAACTAACCTCAATATAAGTATCAATAATGGAGGTTCCATTACCCAAGTAAAAATAAATGATCAATCAAGATATTCATAATGAAGTCTGTTTTCAATCTTAATGATGAATTAAGGAATTACAGACTCTCTCCATCGTCCGCACTCAATTTAATGTTATATGTCTCTGTCTTTATTTTCATATACGCATTGCTATAACCATACTCTTCGGCGTTTGTCCCGCGTAAATAATTCAGCTCCCTCCTTGAAATTTGCTTTATTTGTCGGACTGGAGAGAAACCACGCTGTAGTAATACATACAAGTAAATGTATAACATGTACATAAGTTATGTCGTAAGTCAATAAGAATACACAATGGCTAAGTTTGCACATCGTACAAAAGTCGTGAGAAGACAAGGTAAAGTTACTATTGATGCTTTCACGGGCCGTACTTATACACATGATACTGTATAGGCTTTTGGGCTTATGTCGTGTGAAGAAAATAAGCTTAAATTCTTTACGTTTAAGAAGCCTTCCTCGTGGACAGTTGAGATTTCTTCTGATGACGCAGAGCACAGTTCTCTGTAAAACGTAAAGAATTTAACCTTATTTTCTTGACACGGCATAAGCCCAAAAGCCTATACACTATCATTTCTATAAGGTAAAGTTACGTTAGGTCGATAAAGAAATTTCCTTCCGTTTGAACTGAACTGACCTTGTAGAAGAGGTAATGTTGCTTTCCTTCTCGGAGGAATTCTTGCAGAATTGCCTCGTTTATTAGACATCCTAATCGAATTCAGTACTTAAATATTTGGCGAAATAAGACCGTAATTATTAAAATGCTGCGTTAATCATTTCACACCAACTACTATTCAAACATGCCACAATTCTGATTACCTGGTATTACCCAAACAGATCTACAATACCACAGAAAAAATGCTTTACTTGTACTCTAGCGGGTTTAAAAATACGACAGTGGCAATACGTAATACGCAAATTACGAAATAGACCATGACTGTATTGTACCAACGTGCGAACTTAACAGTAACTGTGAGACGTCGCATCGGCAAGTAGGATCCCTACACGGTACGGTTAGCGACACTGAATCGAACCTAACAGTTAGAAAATTACTAAAAATCATCATTCAGACCGTTGAGGCGCTGGCCTTCTGACCCCAACTTGGCAGGTTCGATCCTGGCTCAGTCCGGTGGTATTTGAAGGTGCTCAAATACGTCAGTCTCGTGTCGGTAGATTTACTGGCACCTAAAAGAACTCCTGCGGGACTAAATTCCGGCACCTCGGCGTCTCCGAAAACCGTCAATGAAGTTAGTAGGACGTAAAATAAATTACATTATTATTTTATTATTAAAAATCATCATCTTCAGTATTAGCACTGAAGAAAACAGTAAGGTTGTCGCCTTATTTATTGTATAGGCTTACATGCCAGGGAGTACATATCCTCTCCGCTTTAAAAGCTAGCTAGCTAGTGGCTTTACGTCACACCGACACAGATAGATCTTATGGCGACGATGGGATAGGAAAGGCCTAGGAGTTGGAAGGAAGTGACCTTGGCCTTAATGAAGGTACAGCCTTGTGTGAAAATGGGGAACCACGGAAAACCATCTTCAGGGCTGCCGACAGTGTCTCCACTGTAAATAAAAGCAAATAATCATTGATATATATTTTTGGGATAACAAGACGATAGAGCGAGAGCATATTCTTTGATTGTTTCGCTCTTCGTAGCATCTTATGACGTGCAGGGGGGTACAGATAATGCATTCTTTGACTCATCCCACAGGGAAGATAAAGATTTACGATAAATCGTGGCTTATGATTATTATTATTATTATTATTATTATTATTATTATTATTATTATTATTATTATTATTATTATTATTATTATTATTATTATTATTATTATTATTATTATTACGGGGTTACCTGTGGACGCAGAGGTGAAAGAAGGTGCCGGGGTGAACGGGTCTAACTACAAAGTTAAGAATGATATTTAAAACTTTAACAAAGGTTATATTTTATTTTATTTTTTCAAAAATCAACGAATAACAATGTAACAGGTCCCATAGGCAAGTTAGAAATGAGTCAAGTAAAATACAAGGTAGTAAATTCTACAAGTCCTGGGCTTCAAGCCTCTCGCTTACATTTCCTGAGCTACACGCTCAAATTTACAAAGATCATAACTTTACTTAAGGGCAGAAATCCCTTAATACATGGAGCCCTTGCTCTAGCAATTACAATATCAGGCCTCCCAGAGGCGCTTTTACAACACTTGAAATGAGCTGAGACGCTCTCAGTTTTTCAAGCCTATTCAAGGCAATATCAGACTTTACAATTACTTGCCATCAAGGCACAACTTACACCAATGAAACGGGGGTATCTCGTACCCAACCTACTGGGCCTTAGCAGAAAAGAACAGGTTAAGTAAATGGCCCGCAACACCAAGTTAAATGGAGGCGTGTACTTGCACTCCTAAATATGCATTCTTAAAACCTAAAAGGCACTAGGCTATTCCCAAACTATGGAGGTGACCCGTATAAGAAAGAAATTTAAAACATTAAGGAAGAGAAAAAAGAAACAGTTACCAAAACGTAGTCACCTCAAACCAAAATGACGTGCAGGGGGTACAGATAATGCATTCTTTGACTCCTCCCAAAGGGGAGATAAAGTTTTACGATAAATCGTGGCTTATTATTATTATTATTATTATTATTATTATTATTATTATTATTGTTAATCAAATAGGGTACGATAAATCAACTTTGGTTACTTTTCTTTGCATTTAACTTTCTTCGTTTACAAACTTCCTTCATTTCCTGAGAATTTTGTTCCTTTTCCTCTTGAGTCTATTTTCTTCCAGTAGTTAATTTCTCTCTCTCTCCTGAAATCCTGCGTTTTATGTTACTTCTCTGAAACGTGTTCTGTTTTCTATCGTATATATTTTAATTCCGGCGTTTTATATATCCTTATCAATTTCAATGGACAACGTTGGCTTGGATTTGTAACTGTTCAATTACTTAAGATTTGCTTAGTTAGTCTTTTGTTATTCATTCTATAAATGTGCCCAGAAAACTGGAGTCTTCTTTTTCTCATTACAATGATCAGTTTTCAACTTTTAAACAGAGCAGTCTAAATTCGGCATTGTTGTTTCTTATAGGTCCCAGTATTTTTCTCAAAATTCTTCTTTACACTTTTTCTATTTTTTCAAGATCCCCAATTCTTGAAAGTTTAAGAGTTTCTGCTGCATATACAATTTCTGGCCGAGCCACTGTTTGATAATGTCTTAATTTCATGTTCCAGAATAGAGATTTCTTATTGTTTATACTTTTTGCCATATGAAACATCCTTTCCATTTTGTTTACTCTTATATCAATAGCTACCTTTTCTTTTGTGTTGTTTGTTATCCATTCTCCCAGGTATTTAAAGAAATCTGACCGAGGTATTATGCTATTGTTAATTGTGATACTTTGAGGAGCATTAATGATGTTTGTCGTGAACTTTGTTTTTTTCCAAATGATATTTGCAATCCTATTCTGGCCGCTTGTTTCTGTAATTCTCGTATTTGTTCTTGAGCATTATCTAACGAGTCTGTAGTTTACGCCATGTCATCTGCGAAAGCTAAACAATCTGTAATGATTTTATTTGGATTTCTTCCTAGTTGAACACCTTTAGTATTGATGGCTTTCCTCCATTCTCGAACTACCTTCTCTAATGCGCAATTGAAGAGTAGAGGTGACAAACCATCTCTCTGTCGTACACCTGATCTTATTTCAGATGGTTTTGAGAGTTCTCCCGAAAATTCTGCTTTGGATGTTGTGTTTGTTACGTTCCTTTAATTATTTCAATTGTTTTATTATCAAACTCAAATTCCTCTAGAATATCAAATATCAATTGAATCATAGGCCGTTTTAAAGTCTGCAAAAGTGATCACAAATTTAGTTTCTGATCTTCTTCATACCTATTATGTTCTTTAGATTTAAAATTTGTTCTGAACATGACCTTCCCTTTCTAAATCCTGCTTGATACTCTCCTAATTGTCGGTCTAGTATTTCTTCGGCTCTTTTTAAGAGTGCCTTTTTTGTGTAGCGGATGTATTAATGTTGATGTCCATTCTGCTGGTAAAGTGCTTATTGTCCAGATTTATTTGATGATTTCTGTCAAACATTGTATCATATTGTCACTAGAGTATTTTCACAGTTCAATTTTCTGTGTTTTTTGTATCCCTGAAATGTAAACTTGTTGGTGTGTATTTCCTTATTGTTTATAAATGCTTTGTAAAAGTCTCCAGAGTTGTTCTGTTTGAAGTCCAATTCCATTGCTGTTAGTTGGTCTTTCATATGTTGTATTTTAATCTGTTTGAGGCCTTTTGATGCAAGCTTCCTAGCTTCTATGAAGTTGCTTCTATTTTTAACATTTTTGTTTGCATTCCATATGTCCCAAGCTTGTTGTCTTTTTTGAATTAATTGATCGCACTCATCATTCCACCAAGCACGTTTTCTTTTCTTTTTCAGAAGGAGAGTTTCTTCTGCTGTCTGTAAAATGTCCTTTTGAAGTTGTACTCATGTTTTCGGTGTCCTTTTTACCAAGATTATTTTGAAACTGTTTTCTTTTTCTAGTTTTTGTACGTCAAACATTTTAGGTTAATATTGATTCTTTTTTCTACATATTGGTTTAATTTTGAATTTAATAATTGACAGAATGTGGTCTGAATCCAAACTGTCACTCCTGGCAACCTTTACATTAAGTATCTCTGGTGCAAACTGTCTACTTATGGCAGCATGGTCAAGTTGTTTCTCACCACAGATTGGATTTGAGGAGAGACATGTAGTCTGTTTTCTAGGAATTTTTTTAAAGAATGTAGATTATAGAACTATATTTTGTTCTCTACATAGACTAATGAGTCTTTCTTCATTAGCATTTGTTCTTTGATGAGCAGTTAATTTACTTACTATGGATCGATGACAACGTTCTTTGAAAATTCGAGCATTTAAATCTCCAAGCCGTATTATTGTGTTTTTGGGTGGAATTTGTTCCGAGGTTTTTGAATCTTCTTGCCAAAATGTTTCTGTTTGTTCTTTTGGGGTTTTATTTTTTTCATTGTAGGTGCTTGTACATTTGCAATAGTGTAGACTTTATTCGTTGATTTAAAGTTTAGCGTGGAAAGTCTTTCATTAGGGGATTTAAACTATATTATAGAATCTAGTATATTCTTGTTTACAACAAAAACCTGTTCCAAATTGAAGTACATTCTTCATAACTCGTTTTCCTTGTTTTCCCTTAAATATCCTGAATCTCTCTGAATCAACGTGATTTTCATCAGTATATCTTGTTTCTTGAAGTGCTGTTATCAAAATGTTTTTAACTCTTAGGAAATCTGTCAATGTTTCAAGTTTTCCTGTCTTTAAAAGTGAGTTCACATTAAAAGTAGCCAAATAATTTATGTTTCTGTGACTAATTTTGTACGATTGTTGCTTATGGCAGGTTTCAGAATGCTCCGACTCATCCTTTGATCACTGTTGTGGGCCACCAGAATCCGAATGCCCACTTTTCATATCCTTGGAAATGAGAGATTGGTTACTTCATGGGGTAATGTCTCTTACAAAGTGCATATCCATAGTTGATTGTTTGATGGGTTAAGGGAGTAAGTCCCTTAAGAATTCCACTCGAGGTTGTTAGCTCCGAGGAAAGATTTTCAGCAGCACCTCTGGTGAAGA
The DNA here is from genome assembly GCF_040414725.1 of Anabrus simplex. Taxonomy (NCBI): domain Eukaryota; kingdom Metazoa; phylum Arthropoda; class Insecta; order Orthoptera; family Tettigoniidae; genus Anabrus; species Anabrus simplex. The sequence continues at coordinate 1,579,189,104 of NC_090265.1, forward strand.
GACGCTCACCATTTAGCCGCTTGTTAAAGTCAGACGTGAAATGGATTTTGTCTTTATAGCTGTCCCTTCCGCTAGTTCCGCCGTATCGAGATCCATTCCCTCCGCCTTCACTACTGTTGAGATTAGCGCCCTCCATATTTATAACCATGGAGGGAGGGTGTGTCGGTATTTTAAAGCCCCAAAGAAGTGCAAAAAAAAAAGAGGCTAAGGCTATACTACTGAGGTGACTAGATGGGGAGAAAGAATTAAATGCCAAAACGAAGAGATACATTTTAAAGTTTACAAAATCATAGTCAACCATTGAAGCTGGGGTTATGTGCAGAGATTATTATTATTATTATTATTATTATTATTATTATTATTATTATTATTATTATTATTATTATTATTTTTGTTGTTGTTACGGGAAGTCCGTGGAGCACAGAGCTGTAAGAAGATGCGGGCGTGAATGGGTAGACGGAAAAAGGATCAAGGCATAATTTAAAACTCTAAAATTTGAGATTTTATTTCTTTCCCCTTTTTTATGAATTTAAATTTAGATGAACAAAACCAAATATCTAAATAATAGTTGGATAGGTAGAGGTGAGCTCGTCAGATCTAGTAACAATAATGATTTGGAAAACCATAAAACAATCAGGTACACAATAATTTACACCGAGCTCGATAGCTGCAGTCGCTTAAGTGCCGCCAGTATCCAGTATTCGGGACATAGTAGGTTCTAACCCCACTGTCGGCAGCCCTGAAAATGGTTTTCCGTGGTTTCCCATTTTCACACCAGGCAAATGCTAGGGCTGTACCTTAATTAAGGCCATGGCCGCTTCCTTCCCACTCCTACCCCTTTCCTGTCCCATCGTCACCATAATACCTATCTGTGTCGGTGCGACGCAAAGCAACTAGCAAATAATAATAATAATAATAATAATAATAATAATAATAATAATAATAATAATTACAGAGTGAGCTTGAAGCTCCAAATTTACAAATGTTCCAAGAGCACCACTGCTCCATTCAATTAATCTTTTAGGACACTACTCTCCAACCTATTACCATCAAGCCTCTCCAAGGCACAATCTAAATGTTCCATTAGATCAAAAACAAACAGTTTTCACTGTCTTACTCGCTCGACAACCTAAGGTACGTTTAAATAGGAAAGTTATACTTTAACAGAGGCAATAAGTGCCCATTCTGTATGGCCTTAGTGAAAAGAAGGAAAGATTTAATACATCGGCCGAAAACCAAAATGTTAGGAGGGGAACACTTACATTCCTTTGAAATACACTTGACGGTTATTAAAAATCCTATATGGGCTTATGGTCCGAAGATACATAGGCTAAGGCTATACTACTGAGGTGACTAGATGGAGAGAAAGAATTAAATACCAAAAAGAAGTGATACATTTTAAAGTTTACAAAATCATAGTCACCACATAGTCACTCTTTACTCCCTAAGTTAGAATAAAGTCCTTAGACTTGTTTGAAAATTTACATTGAAAACTTGATAGATTTATATTACGAAAGAGTGTTGAAACCTTCCCCTCAAGTCAGCTTTCTGAGACTATCACATGATTAAAAGATGTCTGCCATTACCTTTTGCTGGTGGGCCTTCCGATGACGGGCGGAGATTTCCCCTTGACTCAGCTACGAACACACTCTAAACCTCTTGACTGGAGCGATGGAAAAGACAACATGGCCCAAAAGGTCCCAGCTTTTACAGCGGAGAGGAAGATTCCAGAACTCTCTGGGACGAAGCCCTGTACACACCCTCAATTTCTATTGGCTAATTTAATTAATATCCAAAATTTGTGGTTGGGGAAAATTTACATGAAAAAGAAAGGGATAGCAGTGCTAGTAACCTAAGAACACAGAAAATAATCTACAAACATTACAGTTTTGTAAACATAGAAAGTAAAAATTTCTTTGAAGAGTAATTGTCTATCTTCCCACCAGAGGTGCACATAAGACGACAGAAGGAACATCTGAAGGTAAATTTCGAAAATTCTTCAGCTAGACAGTTCACTGATCGTATTACAGATGGCCTTTTAAAAGACTTTCAGTTAGGATGTACGGAGTGGGTGTACCTTCAGTACAATAATAATAATAATAATAATAATAATAATAATAATAATAATAATAATAATACAATATAATATAATATACTGTAATATAATATAATATATATAATATTATATTATTATTATTATTATTATTATTATTATTATTATTATTATTATTATTATTATTATTATTATGAGATAACTCGAACAAGGTTTTCTACAGTTATCCTTGGTGCTTCGTTCCAGTCTCAAAAATCCAAGAAGTAAGATAGAAAACTTCGTCCGTTGGAGCGTTATACGGAAACGAGCCCATAATACCGGCAACATTTCAAGTTAGCTAATGATTTGTGTGAAAATGGAAGACATTCTAGACGTCGTAAATATAATATTATTATCGTTATTAGCCATCCCTGTGGTGTAGATTTCGCGTGCCTGTCTCTTATTCGAAGGCCCTGTGTTCGTTGTCCGGCCAGTAAGAATTTTAATTCTGGAACGAGCGTAGAACGGGGTTCACTTGTTACGAGATTTTTCAAAAGCTCTTACTCACAGGAAGAAAGTGCACGGTGAGAATACGCCGCTACTGACCTTAGTACGTAGATGAACAGTGGTTGCTATGGTTACGTTGGCGTCGGGGAAACTGATGACGCTAATTTTGCTATTTGCTTTACGTCGCACCGACACAGATAGGTCTTATGACGACGATGGGATAGGAGAGGCCTAGGAATTGGAAGGAAGCGGCCGTGGCCTTAACTAAGGTACAGCTCCGGCATTTGCCTGGTGTGAAAATGGGAAACCACGGAAAACCATCTTCAGGACTGCCGACAGTGGGGCTCGAACCCACTATCTCCCGATTACTGGATACTGGCCGCACTTAAGCGACTGCAGCTATCGAGCTCGGTGACGCTAATTTTAGATAGATCTTGCCGCCCCCCACCCCCACCTCCACATCGCCCAGAAACATATCCATGTCAATAATCGCTTACATGTAGCGTAATTAAACCGCAGTCACTGAGACAATCACTCAAAATTTACGCTTGAAGAGCCCAGGTAACGGATAGTCAAAGTCTTTACCTTCTTCCCCCTGCCCCAATAGATTTCATAACCTGTACGGAAATGACGATTTGGCTTGCTTTTGTAAATTACATGGTAAGTAGCAGATTTTAACAAACCATTACTTTTTAATTTTAGTTATTTACATGACAAAAGCAAATCAATGTCACCTCCGTACAGGCCATGAAGGCTTTTGGAGGAGTGGAAGGTAAAGGCTTCCACCATTGTTAACCTCGGCACGTGATGGGGTAGAGTGGTTAGCTCTACGCCCGGCCGCCATTGCCCCCGGAATTAACCTTGTACTCATTTTTGATGTGGGCTGAGTGAACCTCAGGGCCATATGCACCTCCGGAAGTGGAAATCTCATTTCTTAAATTTTACGACTTCATGACGGGGATTCGACCCCACGTCCTTCCGGGCGAACCGAGCACGCCTTTACCGCCTCGGCCAGGGTTATTTACATGACAAAGGAATTTATCTGGGTATAAACTACGCGTCCCCTTTCTTCTTTATTTTCTACATATCGAGGAAGTAGTTTCTGCGTTGTAAAATACTGTGAGATAGAACACCGGCAAGCAGAGCAAAATGAACGAGAAGAACAAATCAGCTCTGTTACCTTGAATTTTATGAGGTCATTTAAATGTCAGGACATCGTGTATCCAGGGACAATAATTGAAAATCATAGTCGTCATACCCATGTGCTTACATATGTGCAGATTATAATCTGTATCAGAAGTAGTAAAGGAAAGTTTATAATTTTACATGACTGTTGTTATCTTGATTGTATCCACGAGATCTCCAGTTCTGCGTGAAATCCGACCAACAACATTGACGCGATGGATACTTAATTTTAGAACTACCGCTTGCATTGACCAGGATGCTATGATCACGACATGAACTACAAACTTTCAACGTATATAGTGAACTGTTAGAAATGTAAGTCTAATGGAAAATCGTCCCAAATTCTGCTCCAAAATATGTTGTTCATTGGAGGATGAACAATGATTACTATATTACTGATTGCATTACGCACAAACTACTTTGACAATTTTCAGAGACGCCGAGGTACCGGACGTTTTCCCTGCAGCATTTCTTATACGTGCCAGATAATCTACCGAAACGACGCTGGCGTATTTTAATATCTTCAAATATTACAGGAATGAGCCGGGATCGAAGACCTCACCCCCTCAAGTTGGGATCAGAAAGCCGATGTTCAACCGTCTAAACCACTTACTCCGGTAACTAGAAGATTAAATTCGTCACGAAGAATTCTAACAGACGTAGGCAGTGCTTACTATTGTAATTATATTCTTCACATGTTATTTACTGGTTTCAGTTTGCCCTACATCATTATTTATTTCTTCATTTCCAAGATTGTTTACTCATTAGCTTCTGGCAACTAGACTTCCACTATATCAAGCCACGTAATGACGATGTAGTGGGAGGTTCCAAATGTCGTGTTGGTAGGGTCCGCCACAACTCGTACAATATCGCTGTTAGCTATGTTCTCAATTATCATGGTCTACAATAACAGTCGTGTGTTGTGATATGTAGACGAGCAGGGACATAACCAAATAATAATGTGTTAACTGCTGAAAGCAGTCGTATTATCTGTAACGTCTATGTTAAGTATTGACAGACCCCGCCTTTTTCAGCAGACTCTGCTAATTGACAGGAATATGAATCAATATTAATATATCTGTCGTTTGCATGTGTCGTGAGTTACAAGTTCCAGATTCTTTCTTGCCCGGGAGCCATATTCAATGTGCTTTCATCTGGCCTCAGCCTGAATCATACTCAATAATATACTCCGGAATAATATTAATTAGCACTAACAATGTCTCTGTCTGCAAGTAATCTCTCCCACGTTGTTAAAGAACAGCCGTTCGTTTGAAGGTAAACGGGCAAATTGATACAGGGGTGTCCGGGATGGTTCTATTGTATGCTTGAACACACAGCCCATGCAGATAGGAGCCTGGAATGCATTCAAAGTATACCCTGCGTTTCGTAATAGGCGAATAAAACCCCCAGCGATCTCTACTAGTGAGGAGGAGTTAGTATATCAAGAATACATCACTTCTGTTATATCGAGTTTGGTGGGAAAATCCTTGACCGAGCATATTCAAGAGCTTGTATCACGGATCACTGATCACATTTTCTCGATATATTCAAACCAAGTTGTAAATTAAAATTCAGGCAAAATGACATTATATTCATGAAGGCTGTACTTTATAAACAATATTTAATGGGATGTTTTTTCCTCTCCAGTGTTTGGCATTGCGTTTCCTTATATGCCCTTCTCACTTTCAACTCTCCTATCTAATCTCTCTTGTTCTCTTCCGGCTCCAACGGTATTAGGTTTCCGAGGCCTAGGGAATCTTTACTTTCCAAACCACGTTGGCCCTTACCATTATTTTCCTATTGTCCTCTTGCTTCAAAGGATCACACTTTACCTGTTTCCCTAGTTGCCTAGTTAATAATAATAATAATAATAATAATAATAATAATAATAATAATAATAATAATAATAATGTTATTGTTTTTACCTCCCACTAACTACTAATGATGGGTTTCGGAGACGCCAAGGTGCCAGAATTTTGTCCCGCAGGAGTTCTTTTGTGTGCCAGTAAATCTACGGGGGCTTGACTGACATATTTTAGCACCTTCAAATACCATCGGACTGAGCTAGGATCGAACCTGCTAAGTTGGGGTCAGAAGGCCAGCGCCTCAACCGCCTGAAGTTGCCTAGTTGTACTTGCCCTTAAGACAATAACCTGGACTCACGTACTGTTTGTATAAAGTATGGGGGGAGGAGTGAATTCCGTTCCCGCTCCTAATTTCGTCCCCCTATGGATTTCCAATTTGCACTGTTGGTACCTAACGTTTAGCCGCGCGCACACGCGTAAGCACATCCTGTTGTCTTGTTGTGAGAGCTGGTTGTGTGCACCACGTTTAGTTTCCGTGTACAAGGAGGATTCATTTTTCATGCTGAACTGAGTTAATGCAGCGTTCAAATTAAGAGCCTGTTATTCCTACAGTGAGCACCGACTGCATTTCAATTGTGTGATGTAGTTCCTGGCATGTAATCGCTACACTGAGGTGGTTGGCGTGAGTTACCGTAGCGACCATTACAATAAATCAAGGAATGTTCGTAATTTCGTCCCCTTCATTTTATTTGTTATTTACGAAGTGTATTGTTATATCCAGATGGGGAAACGCAAGCAGTGGAATAAGGAGGCTATGATAAAGGCTATTAAGACGGTGAGGGACAAGATAATGGGTTAAAACATACAAGTAAAGCGTTTAACATCCCACGAGCAACGCTGAAAAAATATACCAAGAAAACATTTTTCATAAATGGGCTTCAAGTAATTCATTATATAGAAAATGTTTGATAATGTTAGAAAGGAAAAATATATTAAAATTAATTATACTTTTCAAGTAGGGGACAATTTTACGAACACAGTTTTGGTAGTTTAGCTTGTGCAGTGTTTATTTTCCTCTTCATATTCAGACACTACCAACCACCACAAGAGCACGCAATAATGATTACTTTTTTCATAGAAGGTTGGCGTCAGGATGGGCATCCAGCCGTAAAACACGGCCAAATACACATATGTGCTACATAGCTCACATTCGCGACCCCTCAGGTGTGGGAAGAGCGCTAGAAGGAGAAGAAGAAGAAGAAGAAATAGTTATATACCAATACCAATATATACTGTATAAACCAATTTCTAGTCTTGTCCATAATATTCCTAAGGGGACGAAATATAGGCACCCTACCTCACGCACGTTTCAACCACTATTAAGGTGATGTTTGATAAATTGACTTACCGTATGAAACAAAAATACGGTACACTTCAAATCAAATTCATACGTTCCGCTGATGGATACTATGTTGTTGTAAGGAGTGAACTTTCTTCGGTAGTGACATAACTGTACGGAGTTTGGGCGTCGAAAGAAGGTCAGTACATTTACGCACCCATACATTTTTCATTATGAGCATTGTCTCTACGGAGGTGACATTTTCAACGGTCAACAACGTATTCATCGAGGAAAATACTCGTTCCACAGAAGTATTAGTGGTTAACACAACATGCTTTTTTTTGCTATTTGTTTTACGTCGCACCGACACAGATATGTCTTATGGCGACGATGGGATGGGAAAGGCCTAGGAAGTGGAAGGAAGCGGCCGTGACCTTAATTAAGGTACAGCCCCGGCATTTGCCTGGTGTGAAAATGGGAAACCACGGAAAACCATCCTCAGGGCTGCCGACAGTGGGAATCGAACCCACGATCTCCCGATTACTGGATACTGACCGCACTTAAGCGACTGCAGCTATCGAGCTCGGTAACACAACATGAAGTCGACAACCAACCCGATGGTTTTGCATGATTTTACTTCAGAGAAAATGTGCTTTGGACATTTCCAACCAGCGACATTCCACTCTTGTACTTTCACAGTGTTCCAGTTTGGTAGTTCAACTAATGTGTTGCATGCTCAGAAACGCATCAAACATTTTATTGTCATTTATGATTTTTGACCATAAATTTCAGCAATAACTGCTCGCATTTTTCAGCATCATTCCAAGCAGACACAGTATTTAAATACAGATATTTGGCGGCTCGGTAAATGTTTACGCGACGACGGGATGCTTAGTCGAAATACAGAAAAGAGCCCTATAATACGGCATGTCTGGACACTGCATTACATTTTGGTTGAGTTCAGTAGAAACAGTGTGCTCTTACTCAATGTTGGATGTAGATTAGAAACATATTCTATTAAGGGGTTATGCCAGTACAGAAACGTGTGCGAAAAGTTTACAATAAAATGCTAGTTGCTTTACGTCGCACCGACACAGATAGGTCTTATGGCGACGATGGGACAGGGAGGGGCTAGGAGTGGAAAGGAAGCGGCCGTGGCCTTAATTAAGGTACAGCGCCAGCATTTGCCTGGTGTGAAAATGGGAAACCACGGAAAACCATTTTCAGGGCTGCCGACAGTGGGGTTCGAACCTACTATCTCCCGAATACTGGATACTGCCCGCACTTAAGCGACTGCAGCTATCGAGCTCGGTTACAATAAAATGAAGTCATAAAGGAAGTAGATGCATTTTGTTAAGTAGAAAAAATCTCGATGGAAAAGTGAGGCGGACATAAAATGCAAACGAATACACGTAAGGAAAGCCTTTCTTAAGAAAAGAAATTTGTTCATAACAAATGTAGATATGTATATTACAAAGATGTTTTTAAAGACTTTTGTGAGGAGTGTAGCTATATACGGAAGTAAAAAATAGGCAAGGAAGAAAGAGAATGGAACATTTTGAAATTTGGTATTGCAGAATAATGTTAATAGTGAGATGGATGGATTGGGTCACAAATGAAGTGGTAATAAATGGAATTGGTGAGAGGAGAATGATTTTACCAAATTTGACCAGATGAAGAAACGTAGATAGGACACATAGCACACGCAGGGCCTGCTTAGAGAGTTTTTAAGGGGAGTTTGGGAGGCAGGAACGGCAGGATAGACCTAGAAATTTATATGAATAAGGTATTAGAGTAGGGGAAAGTCGGGAGGTATCGGAGAGTTTAACTTTTCTGCCATAATTTGTTTATGGAATAGGACAAAATTTATGTAATGCATCTTATAAGCATCTATATTCTTGTATCAACGTACTCACTAGGATATATTTAATCACAATTAAAAACACGGACAATATTAAGAAATTAAGGTGGTCATTACACTTTCGTAGGTTTGAAAAATGGAGGGTGGTATCGGACGGTCAAACTTCTTTAACAAAAATTTATTTTTTTCACATTCAAAATAAAACAAATTAATGTTTAGCTATTCTGCAAATATCACACTCATTGGCGTTGAAGATTCTTGATGGACTAAACAAATATTTAGTCACGAGATCATTTCATTTATAAAAAAATATGTCCACTTGCTCCTTGTTGAAGCCTACTGCTCGCTGCAAGCTGATAGACTCAGCCGTTCTCAGACGGAGGTCTTAATGCCTCTTCATAAAATCATAAAAAGGGTCTTTCCTGCCATCATTTTAGTTTTATTAAACCTATGTTCAGCTCTCAATACTTCAGCAAATTGATACACAAGTTTTAAAAATTCTGTGTTGATGAGTGGCATGAGCTGGCTGTCGGGGCCTTGATATGCATGTACAGGTCATTCATTCTCTTCTTCATCTGAGAGTGTTCTCTGAAAAGTCTCACTGTTCGCCGCACACGCTTTTATTGGAATCTCTTTACCAGCTTCAAGAGCTTTAATTCTATCATCTAACGTGCGTTTGTGGAATAGTGGAACATTGACTGGCCTCTCTAACACTCATTCTATTGTCCATGACACTATTCACGGCTAATATTATATTGCTTTCTTCCCATTATCCTCGTATCTTCCTCATGCTTTCCTAAAACAAAGGATAGTACTATCAGTAACCCGGACGAAACTGCAACCTATGTGTCCGATACCGCACGCCAGTTTCGTGTCCGATACCGCCCGAATGACTCCCTTAAGAAGCAACTGGAACTGAACGAGAACGTTCGAAAAGAAACTGATTCTAAACCCACGATATTACAGAGTAAGGAATACTGCTTCTACTAATGTACTTAAAGTTCAATGCAATTTGTCCTTGTTGCTGCTACTTCTTGGTAAAAATAAATCCGTGCCGGCCGAAAATCACACGAAAGACAAAAATACACCACCACTCATAAACGACCCTGCCTTTCGACTGAATAGGATGTACCCACCCTTCAAACATGCAGGCGGACCTGTGAGTAGCTAAACAGGTTCTGCCACATGCTGCTAACAAAGACATCTGTGAATTATCTGATACCAGCCGCCGTCCGATACCTCCCGACCTTCCCCTATATGTAGAGTGGAGTAGTTAAATAGAAATGAAGCGATTAGCACAGAGTTACGCTACAAGCTATAAATACCAATCACCTGATACTTATTCGGGAGACAATAGCTAGTGCTTCGCACATCCTGCCGTCGTCAGTTATGTCCTCGGACCATATCTGGACACTTTCTGGCCGTAGGAAACGGGAGCGTCCTCATACCGCAAGGGCGAAATATCTTGCTCTGCATTGCGTCCGCCATCTTCTCTGAACTGCTAGGTCTCGGGATCTCAGCCTAATTGATCACGTGTGGAACATGACAATGGCAATGACAGTCTTCCAGATATAATAAAATGCCCGGTGAACGTAAGATAACGACCCCCAAAAAATGTATGTTATATAGCAGGTGATCTGCGAGATCTGGTTGTGTGGCCACTCAGGCGGGCCACAATGGTTACATTCCGTTATCTACTGCGTGTGCATCTACCAGGGTATTTCTAATGTTCTGGATGTTTCATATACTTTATACTTTGACCCTGTATACTAACCTTGGGTTGGGTAAATGAATTTTCAGTGTATTTCCAGAAATACGAGGGCGAATCAGAAAGTAAGTTATACTAGCTCGCGGCGAAAGCACGCTGTGTGTCGTGACCGCGGCCAATGCGGAGCAAGCTACAGTAACTGCTGACACGTCCGATAGGAAGATTGTTGTGGTATCCCGTCTTGTTGTGAGTGCAGAGCGGGCTAGGCTCAATGGCGCGTCAACTGGATGTTCACTCCAAATTGGAGGTGCGTGCAATTTCTATGAGCTAAACAGCTCAACTGCACGGACACTCATCGTGTAATCACTGCAGTGTATGGTGAGCGTGCAATTTTTCGCCCAGGTATTGTTAAGTGGTGTAAGCAATTTGACGCCGGACGAACGGATCTCTCGGACGAATATCTCGTAGGCAGGCCCGCAACGTCCAGTACCGCTGCAAATGTTGACCGTGTGGATGGGATCATTAGAGAGAATCGGTGCATAACACTGCAAGAAATTGCCAGCATGCTGAAGATTTCCTATGGCAACTTGGATATTGTAAACTGTGTCAAAGATGGGTCCCATGTCTGCTGACCGATGTTCACAAGGGTCAACGTTTCCAATCGTCACTGGAATTTTTGCAACGGTATTCTGTGGAGGACAATGAGTTTCTGTGACAAATCAACACAGGAGATGAAACATAGGTCCACCATTTCACCCCCCTTCCCCGAAACAAAGAGAAATTCGATGGAATGGGAGCACACCATATCACCACCACGAAAGAAGGCCAAGAGCAGGAAAGGTAGTGGAGAGAGTGTTCTTTGACATGGAGGGTGTGGTGCACGTGGAATTTATGCCGAAAGGCACGACAATCAACTCAGCTTCGTATTGTCAAACGTTCAAGCGGTTGCGTAAGGTACTTAAAGAAAAGCGGTGGAGAAAATTGAGCTCCGATGTGATTTTGTTGCACGGTAACGCAACACGTCACACGGCCCGCCAAACGTCGGAACTGCTGCAGCAATTCAAGTGGGAGGTATGGCAACATCCTCCATAGAGTCCAGACTTAGCGCCTTGCGAATTTCATGTGTTCGGTAAGCTGAAAACGGCTCTCGGTGGACGACGATTCCGAAACGACGACTAAATGCGTAATTTGAGAGGACGTTGTCCAGGTGCAGTTAATGAACACACAATCAATTTACTGTTCATATTAAGTCTTCTAACAACATACGTTTGGATGGAGGGTACGTATATTTAGCTATTTTTTTGTAAATGACCATAAATTTGGTATAATTCTGCCCAATGACAGAAAAGTACGAAGCGGATGAGCGAATTTTTAGGCCTAAAAACGTTGGCAAGACGTTGGGGTGAACTAGACAAAATATTATCATCGCCGGTTTAGACCCTAACTTTCTGAGCCCAAGTTGGCAGGTTCGAGCCTGGCTCAGTCCGGTGATACTTGAAGGTGCTCAAATAAGTCAGCCTCCTGTAAATAGATAGATTTAGCGGCACATGGAAGAACTCATGGGGAAAAAATCTGACACCTCAGCGTCTCCGAAAACCGTGCAAGTACTTAATGGCACTTAAAGCCATTATTATTATTATTATTATTATTATTATTATTATTATTATTATTATTATTATTATTATTATTATTATTATTATTATTATTATTATTGTCGATGTTTTCTAAACGGGATTACAAGTGGAAATATGACACTCGGTTGTGGTTTCAACCTATTATGAAGTTTTTATTTACCTTTTCCTGAAATGTATGATTTGCTTTAAGATTTTAACTTTTAAAATGATTTCTGATAATGGAAAGGGAGAGTGTAAAATTATTTGATTGAAGAGAATTGAACAAATACTTACAATATTTTTTACAATTTGATTTACATCACATCGTTACAGATAGGGCTTATGGCGATGATGCGATAGGAAAGGACTAGGAGTGGGAAGGAAGCGCCCGTGGGCTTAATTAAGGTACAACCCCAGCATTTGTCTGGTGTGAAAATGAGAAACCACGGAAAACCATCTTTGGGGCTGCCGACAGTGGGGTTTGAACCAACTATTTCCCGAAAGCCAGCTTACAGCTGCGTGGCCCTAACCGCAAGGCCAACTCTCTCGGTCAATAATTCATTATGCTTGTATATAGTCCTATATGACATTTAAAGGAATAATAATATTGACGAAGGTAAAGGACTCAGATGTTCACACGGTGTTGTACATCTAGTCTCTAAATTGTAAAAAGTGGTAAGGTATGAATGGGGACTGCTATACGTATTGTACGAAGGGAAAGCAACAAACTGTATATACAGAAAATATATTCAATAGCTTCTAATAGGCCTACTATAAATACACACATAAAGTGAAAAACGGACCACAGTTCCAGACTATCATGCACAACTTTTCTTATTTTCTTTTTTGTACCAATTCGCTTTACGTCGCACCGATACACATAGGTCGTACGATGACTATGGGACAGGAAAGGGATAGGAGTGGGAAGGAAACGACTGTGGCTTTAATTAAAGTACAGCCCTAGCATTTGCCTGGTGTAAAAGTTGGAAACCATCTTCAGGGCTGCCGACAGTAGGGTTCCTGAATGCAAGCTGACAGCTACGTGACCTAAAACCTGGAGCCACGCGCTCGGTATCATACACATGATTTTTCTGGATATTCACTTTCAAAGGCATGGCCATTCAGTGAAAAGAAAATGTCATCCCTTATATTTCGTAAAACATTAATTTCAGTCTTCAAGGTAAGATACAAAGAATCTCATTCACGCCGACAGGGGAATCAGTGGTGAAGTCAGTCCAAGTAGGCCAATTCACATGACAATAATTGTCACGCAAAGTATTATTTTATATGTACGGAAAGTAATTTCAAGGAAAATACCTGTGAAATGATATGCCATGTCCCTTTGTGAACCTCTCTATGCAGCCATAAGCTGCACAGGAGACTGGCATTTTCCTTCAGAGAAGTATAAACAATTTATCGGGAAGCTCCAGTATTGACAGTTCCAAACAATGCAGTTTTTGCCAAACAGCGCGCTCGTTCAACTTCGCACGCGACTGCAGCTCCAATGTTACCTCTAGTGTACCATTTACTAACTCTATGGTTATCAAGCCATGTTGCCTATGTGTAGGTGGTTTCATAAATGGCCATAACTTGGAAGTAAAACTTACCTTTCTCCGCCATCGTATATGTTATAATATTTCCCTCTGGTACCTGCAAAGGCTAACTTAGCAATGTGAATGTCATTTGCTATTTTCAGAGTTTGTAGTGCACAGCTGCATATATTCTAAACAGGAAGGGCAGGTGAAGTGTTTAGTCATATTGGTTACAGAAGCTACCAATATAGGAATGAATTAGGTTTTACATTCTAAACAATTTTTCATATGTTTTATTAACTTTCATCGTACCATAAATGATATGCAGGTCACAACGCCTTCATACTGAAAGAGTTTTAAAACTGAGGAATGGCATATTAAAATAGTGATATTATTGTGCACACCGGACAACAAGCAGAGATATACAAAGTGACTTAAGATGTTAAGTAAATTTATAAAGCTCTTTGATTCAACCGACGAAGGGATATTCGGATCCCTTGATATGCTCTTGACTCCATTTATCTATTCGTGCTATCATTTCTGGACTCAGTTCCTTCTTCCCGGAGCCGATTTCTCCCTTGCGCATGAATGGATTGTCCACAGAGAATCTCTCTTGTAAAATCTTGACATATTCCCCATAGTTAACAGAAGTATTGTTCTTCATGTTGCTGAAGTCCAAATGCTTTGCAAGCTGGGAGACTTGCTCGTCAGTTATGTCCTTTCCAAGAAATGCTGCTGTCTTCCTGATCACACCGGGTAAATCCTAAAATAAAATGAATTAGAGAATATAAATCTATCTTTCAATGTATAAATACATTGAAAACTAATATCCACATACCTTTTTCATCTCTTCGAAAGTATTAATGAGGATGTTCGGCTCGTTCCTTAACTTCCAGAAATCGAGAATATGCTTCCAAAAGGGATCCCAGAACACTGTAACAACAGACAAAACTGTCGTAATTAGTAGGGTGAACAGTTGATTGAACTATGGCACAAAATAGAATCATAACGTTTAATTTCACTTCACCAGAGTTTGTGGTTTGAATGCGATAAGACTTATGTTCATGTTTCTTGCCAATATTAGGTACGTCTGATCAGAAAATGTAATACACTTGATTATTTGATTATACTTTTATTGGTTTATTGTTTTAGGATGTAAGGGAATAGTAATATTAGCACCTTTCAACATGGTATTTGTGAAAATGACGCTTGACATTATGTATTCTTGCCATTCCCTTACCACACGATATGCCTGAGAAAACCTGGAACACTTTGATTTCTCACTGAAGATTTAAGGTCTGATGCTTTTCCTTGATCTACGTGATCTTTCAGGTGAAAATTCGAACCAGGAATCCACTGAGATCGAACTTCATACATTTGATTCAGCATACGAGTACATTACAACTTATTCTAAACAGAATTGTGTCAATGATGGTGTTCTGTTCGTACATTTCATGACGTGATATTTTTTACACACTTTTCCACACAAGCCGCAAATACACTCGACCTTTGCCTTGTAGAACGACTGCAGACTGCAAATTCGGTGGTGGAAACCATGCTTTGCCAAACGTGTCTCTAAGTGCCTCAGCTCGTATTCTGCTTCCATCCAGTCTTTGGTTTGCGTAGCCGTGGTGGTGTAGAATTCTTCGTCTATGTTATTCCTTTACGTTTAGGGCCCTTAAAGAAGCTCCGTGTATGCAGCTGTAGTTGGAAAGAGCAATTGTAGCCTCAGGTCCTCCACTAAAAATGAATCGTTTGTTGCAGAAACAGCATTTCTCCACTTTTTGACACTATATGAGTTATTAATACTGCCATGATTAATGTCGAAGGGCTACCATTCTGTGCAGAAAAAACACTTCTACCATATATCTCTGCCTATCAGTTGCGAATGAAAGTTTCCGTTTTGTGCAGAAAGAACACTTATCCTGGAGAGGTGTTGTTTTTACTTCACTTGAGTCACTAGGAAGAAGTGTGAAAAGAGATGCAAAGGTCGAGTTTCATATAAATCAATTTATGGAGTTTCAGTATGAGGCAAATCAGGTCTTAGGAAAATACTGTATTGATGGACTGTGCGTTCATACTTTCAAGTTGCTTATTTCTGCAACCCGTCTCCCTGTGTTACCAACTAGACTTGCTTATCCACAAGGCTGTGTTCCATTAAATGAAAGGAAATTAGCAGACATAAAGAAGTTGGAATCTTACATACCAGAAGAACACCATGAGTTTTATAATGAAGTTTGCATGGATAACATCAGCGCAATAGAAGTGAGAAGCATTGTTCAAAGATAAGATACTTGTATTATATTGTGTTGTTTTGTTTTATATATATTTTGAACTTTGGAAAGGGACATAAAAGGAGTATTCTTCTAGTTATTTTTCTATACAATGTGGTCTAATCATAATAAGTGCAAATAAGTAAGTCTTACAAATAACTATTAAATAATGGGTTTAAACACTGTATTTCCTCAGTACAAAATTTGTACTTTATTTAATAAAGTTCCTTTTGAAATTGAAATGACGTTAAAATCAATGTTACACTTCCTTATATTCTCATTAATGGTGTTTGTTGCAGAAACAGCACGTCTCCACCATTTTCAACAAAGTCTGTAAAGGAACGTATTGGACTAATTCATACAATCAACCTATCTGTCATAGTCATTTCAACAGTAGAATAAGCATAATAAATATCGGAATGATAGAAATTACATTACACACCACAGACAGTTTTTCCTGTTTTCTGAACAATTTGGTACGTTGGAGAAGTGTCGTTTCTGAAACAAACGATTCAAATGTTTCCCTCAACATTACATAAGTGTAGCGAGACCGCCTGCATTTTGGGAGACCTACCAACTTTTTCAATTATCTCGCTTCTAGGTTTTCAACTTCCCTTATTTGCTTCTTTGGTAGGTGTTCCCATATTAATTCCAGCCCATAAGTAAGCTCGGGAATCACTTTCACTTCACATAATTTCCGTCACATTTCCGTGACTGCGGACATTCTCTATATATATCTGATGTCGCTTATGCTTTTAATAGCAGTAGTTAGTCTTTCCCGTATATGGACTGTAAAGGCTCATGCAGTTATTTGGATGGTGATACTAGGATCACTTAAATGAACAAATTGCTTCAGCTACGGATTATCACAGGTAATTTATCTCATTTATTTACGGTAGCGTCGTTATTCTCTGAGGACGAAGAAGTCCTAAAGGTCACAGCAAATAATCCAAACTTAAACGCTGCGCAAGTCCTGGTTAGCCAAATGACAATTGAATCCATAAGAGTGAGCTCACGGTACACATGAGGTACGAGCTCTTCTAGCTGAATGTAGCAACGTTGTCGTCGAGCAAAGATGGTAAAGCGCGCGAGGACACTCACTGTACATTCTTCTCCATTCCATTTTTGTTTGTTCAAACCTCACCTGCACCACCCTCTATCTAGCCCGACGTACGGTAGACATCATTTACTCCCACTAAAAGTGAAAGCGGTGTAGGTTTCCTCCGCACATCGCGGTCAATTTAATTCCACGGATAGAGGGAGCAAATATAAAAAAAAAGAGTTTGAAATGTGATATTACCGAAGATTGTTGTCCGACTCGTTGGCTGAATGGCCAGCGTACTGGCCTTCGGTTCAGAGGGTCCCGGGTTCGATTGCCGGCCGGGTCGGGGATTTTAACCTTCATTGGTTAATTCCAATGGCTCGGGGGCTGGGAGTTTGTGCTGTCCCCAACATCCCTGCAACTAACAGACCACACATAACACTATCCTCCACCACAATAACACGCAGTTACCTACACATGGCAGATGCCACCCATTCTCTTCGGAGGGTCTGCCTTACAAGGGCTGCACTCGGCTAAAAGTAGCCACACGAAATTATTATATTACCGAAGATTGTTGGAAGTGGGATGGATAGATCAGATCACATACGAAGACATAATGAAGCTTGTGAAAGAAGAAAGATCCGTCGATACTACCAGAAGAAGGGAAAGAAGCCACATATTGAAACACTCATGAAAAGTTGTTGCGTCTATAGGGAAATGAAGAGGAAACCAAGATATAAGTATAACGAGCAGCCGCAGGATAGTCAGAGGTTAGCACAGATTGGCGTGGCACGTCTGTCTGCACCAAACCAGCCTCTACACAGACAGCTGAGACGAGCACTATACTTCTTGTCTGTCTGTTAGGTCATCAGCCCAGAGGCTGGTTGGATCCTCAAATAGCACCACCAAAGGTTAGGCGGTTATAAGGAAACCGCAAAAACCAATGGCAGCACCAAAATGAGGCGTACTAGGCAAGACGAGGAGTGAGGTAGTTTGCCATTGCTTTCCTCACTGGGTCAGAAAGTGCTATTGCAGCACGACTGACCCTGTGAGCAACACCTTTCATAACACTCAGATGCACTAGTCGTGCTCTGAATGTCATTACTCAGCACCACCCACACCCCAGCAGCTTCCATATTGTTACAGCCATGGATGAGACTTGGACTTCAGTGGAAGCTACACTTTACTCTGCCCTGTGCTAAGAGATGGATACAAAAGTACTGTATCCATCAAGAAATGGCAGCAGGCAACAATACTTCTTAATTAGTCATTTATTTGTAATTGCCCAGGAGATGTATGACACGCTCCATTACTTCGGCAATAGCTGGGAACACATCACCTGGTCGGATAACTGGATAGAATTAGGTTGAGTAGAAAATTATATGTTTTGTGTATTGTGAACAATATTTAAAGTACTCTAACAGTGTAACTTACTACAGGCAATTGATCTTTCTATTTATACCACTTAACCTGGGGAATGTCTTTCTTAGAAATGATTGTGTGACGAAACGTTGAAAAGTATGGTTTCGAAATATCTCATATTCTGAAATTAACAAATCACTTTCCGAAGACCGAGGCAGAATTTAGTAGACGCCATTACATTAAACATTTTCTCACTATATGTTTGAGGTATGGCTTAGAATCTTATACTCTGTAAAAAAAAAAAAAAAAAATTATTCTGAGTCGACGGATGTCCATATTACGTTATTTGTAAATATAACTTGTGACAAAACACAGAAAATAACACAAATGATCTTTTTAGAGAAAAGGTTACAGTAGTTAATTCCGGTACCGAAAATCACAATGGTATCAAATTTTTATAGAAACTATAAATGTACAAAGTCCAGTTATTGACCTGTTTTGCTCAGTAAAAGTTTGATTGGAGAGTAGGGGGGAATCAATTAATCTAAATTTTAGGATTTCTGTTCTTTCTCAACCTGCTACTCTTTTCTAAAAGTTATTACAATTGTGGATCGAAGGTCTATATCACACGAGTTAGTTTAGAAAATATTTGATCTCTAGCTTTGATGAATTTTTAATTTTTGTTACCTTCAAATCTTCAGCGTTGTGCATAACCAGAGCCAGCAGAGCATCAATGACATGCTGATGAGGGCGTGCCTCATGAGGAGCCATTTTATGAACGACGATTTAACGATTTACAGACATATGTGTATTCAGAAGGCAATGGAGTTTTTTATATGGTGAAAATAAAAATCTATTTTTGATCAAAACGCAAGGCTTCTACACTTTTCATGGAATTGAAAATAGTTTGCATGGTTACTCTTAAATACAGTCAAGTATGATCTTCGAAATTGCATCAGTCTCCGTTTAAGCTACAGCGAGAACGAATTTATTTTCTGATTGACATAGGGTAAGCAGACGTCACCGGAGATGACGTGTTTAGGGGCTTATCTTCCAGTTGACTAACAGCAGTTGGCTTCGGCGAATTCGTAAAGAGATCATGTTTCTCAGCGTTGTCCCTGTTATGCAGTTCGTACGTTGACGGCTAATAGCTATCAGTCAGTGTGATTTGTTGTATTCTGTAAACAGGATTTGCATGTGAGATCAGTATTCTATTAAACTGCTCGTACAATACGCATATTGTGGTATTTAACAATTACTTTTATTTATGGTTTATTCAAGTGTGTAACTGTTGTATGAAATGATGAGTGTCTGTTCAACAGTTGATATTTCCACCTTACAAAAGTTGTGAGAAAAACGCAAGAAGCGTTAAATTAAAGGTACCGGGCGAGTTGGCCGTGCGCGTAGAGGCGCACGGCTGTGAGCTTGCATCCGGGAGATAGTAGGTTCGAATCCCACTATCGGCAGCCCTGAAGATGGTTTTCCGTGGTTTCCCATTTTCACACCAGGCAAATGCTGGGGCTGTACCTTAATTAAGGCCACGGCCGCTTCCTTCCAACTCCTAGGCCTTTCCTATCGTATCGTCGCCATAAGACCTATCTGTGTCGGTGCGACGTAAAGCCCCTAGCAAAAAAAAATTAAAGGTACATGTAACATACCCATAATCGGATTTGGTACGGCGTTTAAGGAATTACATTTCTGACCTGGATTCACATGGCAACATCCTACAACTGTAATGCATGTGGACGAAATACAGATTTTTTTTAAAAGTGGAAATAGCACCTTTTGAACAGACACTCCTTAAGTATCTTATTTACGGGCAAAATGTAAAACCACGCGCTCGGTAAGAGTATCAACAGCATGATCCTCATCGTTTTCTGATTGTTCCTACCTATTTTTACTTCGCGAATCGGTGTTCGCTGATAGGAACTAATTGGGAAAGGCTATTGGTGGACCTATTCCTCCAGTCAATACATTTCATGACACAATGGCCGCTGTGCTTAACTTACTTAATAACACAACTAGGAGTTTCCCGCTGGCTCCGCCCGCAATGTGCAAAGTATGGTGTTGTTCGTTACCCTCCTCACGGATGTATTTGCAAAGTTCCGACTTAATGAAATAAAGCACATGATCTGCTGCGGTAATAGAATGTAATATTATGTCAATAAAACACTTGAAAATACATCAAATTAAACGTTCCTTGGAACAACACTACGCGCTGAATTGTTGAAAAGTCCTTGAAAGATCTTCGTCATGGAGACAAATGTACTCATAACTTTTCTCAGACTCTACCAATTTAAGTAGTTATTGCCTCAAAAGAAAGCGCGTGATCCACTGAGTGGTTTTAGACCAAAACGAACTGCGTACCTCAATTAGAACGAAAGATTTAATTGCTTCAATGAGAAAAGAATGTTGAAGAAATGGGACGTCAAATGGAATGTGCACTCATAACTTTCCTCAGAATCAACCAATTTGAATAGTTAAGAGCTGAAATGAAAGATCTTGATCCATTGAGTGTTCTTAGGTCAAAACGAGCTCCGTACCTCAATTAGAGCCAAAGATATGATAGGTTTAAAGAGACAAAAAATTGAAAAAATCAAATTATTTGAGGAAGGCAAAAGTTAAGTGATTTATAGTGCCTGATGACAAATCTGTGTATGAATACCTTTCAGTTAAAAAATGAAGGAAATCGACCGGATAGAATGGCCGTATTGACTGACTTTAGTTTTCATCAATTTTTTAATATATAGAAGACTCTAAATATTTATAGAGGAAAAAGTATAAGGTGAAAAAAGACTGCTCCTCAATTATATTGACGACCCCAGGATAGAAGAGGTCTTCTACGTAGCAGATGATGAACGCAGACACATTTCAGGAG
The DNA here is from genome assembly GCF_040414725.1 of Anabrus simplex. NCBI lineage: Eukaryota > Metazoa > Arthropoda > Insecta > Orthoptera > Tettigoniidae > Anabrus > Anabrus simplex. The sequence goes on from NC_090265.1 coordinate 1,579,210,241, forward strand.
GAAACATCTCGCCATTACGTGTATAGCTACTACAAAAGGAAGGAGTGTCCAACAGTAAAGGTCGTACTAGTTAAAAACTGCAGAGCTCTTCCGTGATACCTCCTCCCCGGTGAAGCGTGTACTGAAGAATATTGGTTTTGTTGGAAGGTCTGCCCAAATAGAAAATTTCGTATGAAGAAAACCGATAATGTTGTTGTAGTGGATTTTGACAAAGTTATTTTGCTAGATGAAGTATTTGTCAGCACAGAAAATTGTCTTATGGAAGGATGGACAGATCACAGTGCTGAGAGATCAATGCAAATTAGGAAAAAGATGGAGGTTTATTGTGTTTCACGCCGGCAGTTCGGCGGGGTTTGTTCAAAATGGCTTATTGTTGCGTAAATTGAAACAAACAAATGACTACCAAGATGCAATGGACAGCATTTGTTTCAGGGATTGGTTCGAAGATTCCCTAATTCCTAATTTAAAGGAGTCTTCAGTCATAGTAATGGACACCCGTTGTGCATGATAAACCTCCCACAATGGCTTCACGGAAATCCGATATGGCTGACTGACTATGACATTGCAATGCTCAGGCCCCATAGCACTGCAAGATGAAGGAAATGAACAAACTGTATAAAGCTGAATTGATGGAACTAATTAATATACGTAAACCACAAGTCTCATTTTATGTAATATTGATTAAATTGCCCCGAAACACGGACATCGTGTGATTCGAACATATCCCTACTGCTGCCTCTCTAACCCGATAGATTTAACATGAGCAAAAGTAAAGAGGTACGTCAGTAGGCATAAGAAAAGTTTGCTGAGGAATGTGCGAAGCTGGTAGTGAACACTGGTTGAAAGTTGTACGTCACACTGATGATTTAATATATGACGCTTAGACGAAGGGCTGTTAGAAGAAGCAATTAAGAGTGTTGTTATTTCACGCGGTAATGACAGCTCAAGCTCTTCAGAATCTTGGGATATAGAGTCATACACCGCTAGTGATACAGAAGATGAAGATCTGGGAGTTCGGCCAGTGGAGAATGATTGAGAGTGAGGAAGCGTGGAAAGAGCCTAACTCAGCTGACACGTGTAAATAGAGACGTCAATCACGAAGTCTCCCTCACTGAAATACTTCAGTTCAAAATACCGATGTCTCAAGGTGCATCCATGCAATCTAGTCCTTATCCTGGTCAAGTATTAATGAGTCATACTCCTCTTATCAATATGATATGCTGTATCATCTCTTTACCTGTGATCAATTCATTCATTTTCAACACTGATTGCTACCGCAGCCTTGAAAAACATCAAAATCACTTTCGTCTTTATCAATGTTTTACATTCACACAATGACACGCACAACGCAAACGAGTTTAGAAATGTTCTTTATTAAGGGTGAACACAAAAAAATCTTTTGTTTTCAGAATAGCTTTCTTCATTCGAACTAGTCTTCATTTGGAATCCTCCTTGCTTCTACCATCGTAGGTTATTTTACTGCCCAACATCAGCGCATATCTTCTTTTTATATTCTATTTTTCACCCGACAATTTTCACATAAACTGATTGCATTCAAATACATTCCATCATAAATTTTATACTATTACCTTGTAGCTTGAAAAAGATGCTTTCATAAATAATGGAACCCTCAAGATGGAGGCTTCTCCTGCTGCATAAATGATAAATAAAGTACACAAGATTGTAAAAGTGACCTGATTGTTACACTTTTCTTCCACTTTTTCTATTTTTATTTTTCTCTCTACCTTTGTTTTCTGGATAGGATTGCATTTTTAAAGTAGGATGTAATACTGCCAGAATACTTAGGCCTCATTGAATGTACCATCTCTAATTTCCTCCAACTCCTTTATTTGATTTATTTTCGTTCATCAGAAAGCGTACATTCTATGGGTGCTGATCGTTTTTTAGTCATCAGTCCATAGACTGATCAAATTCAGTTCTGCAATCCATCTCATATTATTGAATCCTAACCCACTTCTCTGACGAATATACATACTAACCTTCGGCCTACAGACCTTCCGGCCACCCACATTCAACCAGCCAGTCTTTCGGAGCGCACCAGGTTAGCTCTCTGTGCTCAAATATATCATCATCATCATCATCATCATCATCATCATGGATGTCACCCTTCTCGGCCTTCTGAGAAGATACCGAGAACATTAACGTATTTTCCCGGTTTGCTTAGTTTGATACAGTACTCCACACTATCCTATCCTGGCCCAATGTATTTATCGCTACTTAACGAATAAATCCTACATCCTTCGTAATATGTTTGTCATACTGATCCCCTGGTCTCCCTCGACATTAACCCTCTAAAGTCAAATATAGCCAGATCGTTCTCTCCAGTCCTATTCGGTTCAACACCTCTGCGTTTGTGATCCGATTGACCCATCTCTACTTAGAAATTCATCTATAGCACCACATTTTGTTGGTCTCTATTTCTTTCTACAGCAGTTATCACCTTCTATACAGTGCCACATTCCAGACAAATGCTTTCAGAAACAAAAGACTGAGGTATATCCATGTCTGTGGCAACTAGAATTTATTTTTTCATGAAGGTTCACTTTGTCAGTGCCAACCTAGATTTCATATACTGCGTGCTTCTTTCCTCATTAGTTATTTTACTTCCTACGTAGCAAAATTCCTGTACTTCCTTAATAATTTAGCCTTACTCTACTACAATCCATGTCCGAATCCTTTGTTTAATGGCCAGCGTGGTGGCCCTCATTTCAGAGGATCCCAGGTTCGATTCCCGGCCAAGTCGGAGATTTTAATCTTAAATGCTTAATTATCTTAGCTCGGGGACTGGGTAGTTGTGCTGTCTGTAACATCTCTGTAACTCATCCGCCACACGCAGTTTCATATACGTGGGAGATGCCTTCCAACTTCCCTCGAGGTCTGCTTTACAAGTGTTGCACCAGGTTAGCAATAGCATTATTGCTTCATTCCATCACTAAGTTTTATTTTATTTTGTTTTTATACTTGGTTTTAAAAACTATATCCATTCCATTCAACTTTTCTTCCAAATCTTCTTCTGATTCGGATAAGAGTAATATCACATCGGCAAATTTGAGAGTTGTAATTGAATATTCCCGAACATTTATTGCCACTTTGATTTCATTATTAATATAATACTAAGGAATAATAGCACACTGGATAAAATTCAGATTATTGGAAATTCTAATAGAGTCTGGCCCAACTAATGTTCGCATAGAAGAACGTGTTCAACAAACCTCCAGCACTTACCAATATCTTCTTCCAAGAAGGCCTCGGCAAACTCTTCCAGAGTTCCTGTGTAGCCATTACAGACCCGATGGTGGCTGAAATATGACGCTATCACGTCCTTGCATCCACGAGTCACGTAAATAATCTGGAAACAGAAAGAGATATTGTCAACATTTCTCCCCTAACAACTAGGCTTGAAGAGTCAGTTCACCGAGCTTGATAGCTGCAGTCACTTCAGTGCGACCAGTATCCAGTATTCGGGAGATATGTGTCGGTGCGACGTAAAGCCACTAGCAAAAAAATATTTATACCCCACTCTACTCATTCATTTCTCTTGGACGTCCTCTCTGTTCTCTTTCTATACTCAATCTAAATCCAAGTTTACTTTCTCAGTTAATATCTTAATGCTGAACCAAACCCCACGGCACTTAACGCCCTTGAATGGGCCTTGGCCTGCCCAGCGACCGCTGCTCAGCCCGAGGGCCTGCAGATTACGAGGGGTCGTGTGGTCAGCACGACGCATCCCCTCGGCCGTTATTCTGGGCTTTCGAGACCGGGGTCACCATCTCACCGTCATTAAGCTCCTCAATTCTAATCACGTAGGCAGAGTGGACCTCAAACCAGCCCTCAGGTCGAGAGAAAAATCCCTGATCTGGCCGGGAATCGAAACTGTGGCCTCCGTGCGAGAGCCAGACACGCCACCCCTACACCACGGGGTCGGCATCTTAATGTTGAAGGTAACAGAATTATTTAATAAAGTGACCTATATCTGACAGACTGAAACACTAACATTTTAATAAAAGTACAGTATGAACACGATGTCCCTCATTGCAGAATTGTGCCAGAAATTTACAACTTCTTGCTGTTTGCATTGTTTGTCAACAATTTCCCTTCATCGTTATACACTGAGTGGCTAAAAGGCATGGAAAGACACTGAATCTGATGTTAATAACGAGTTAATCATCCGTGAGCCCTTGAAACGGCAGCAGTACGGCGAGGCATTGACTCTACAATGGAATCGTTCTGGAGATATCTGGACCCACGGATCTTGCACTGCTACCCACAACTGGTCTTGTGTAGTTGGAGCGGGGTTCATGGAGGGTACACCAGAATTGAAAGCACCCCTAAATGCTCAACTAGATTAAGATCGGTGGATTTGGAGGGCCAATTCATGGTCGAAACTTCACTGGAGTGCTCCTCCAATCACCTGCGTGCCACCACAGAGCAGTGACATGGCGCATTGTCCTGTTGAAACATGGCATCTCCATAAGAATAATCCAGGGCCAGAAAAGGATGCAGATGGTCTGAAGGAATGTCCACATAACGTGCACCTGTCAGCGCTCCCTGCAGGCGGAAAATGGGGCCTAATTGCGACCATGAGAATGTCGCCCAAACCAGAACTGAGCCACCTCCCGCCTAAACACAACCTTCTTGACACGCAGGATCCATAGATTTATGGGAAATACTCCACACACTCACGCGCCCATCAGCTCGATACAACTGGAACCTGGATTCATCAGATCATATGCCGTCACTGTTCCATGATCCACTGCCGATGTCGCAGGCCCATATATGTCGTTGAGCTCTATGTCGAGGTGTTAGCAAAGGGAGACGAGTTATTCGTTGGCTGGTGAAACCTATGTGATGCAGTAGGATCCTCACAATTCTGGTAGAATTGGGTTCCTGACTTCCGGCATTCAACTGCGTGGTGATCTGACTCACAGTAGCCCGTCGAACGCCCAGTATGTTTCTGTGGAGGCGACGTGATGTCCGTTCGTTAAACACCTTTGGTCTTTCCATGCGGCCATTTACGCGGGTAGTTACATACTCTCTGCGATACTGAAGATCCACCCTCAACATTGTTGACTCCGGAAGCCCAAATTCGCGTGTAATCTCCGCAAAGCTATGATCTATGCGCCGTGAGCTGATGACCATCCCACGTTCAAAGTCGGTTATCTCGCAACGTGTTGCCATCTTCATGACACTGGTGTCTGTGAGAGATTGCTCAGCTACGCCGTACCTAGCCCAACACTCAGGGGTCATACACGGAACATTGTCTAATAGGATACCCCTTCCCGTGAGGTTTGGTCACTCAGTGTATAGATTAACATGTACAACTGTTCTCCCGTCCAGACTTCTCTCTAATCTACTGCACATGCCTGTAACTCAGAAATATTCTCGATATTGTCCGTTCAAATCGGCTGCAATCTTCATCAGACACGAAGATCGCCGTGTTAAATCCTTCGAACATCAGGCAACCTTGAGTGTCCTTTGAGAGAGGTAAACCAATAAAACCAGTCATCCAAGGAAATGTTCGGAGCGTGAGAATATGATGCCAGTAATCTGTACGATTCGAGGGTCTCACATTCTCATCCCAGCTTGAACAGTACGATTCATCCAGACATATTATCGAAAGGAATGCGTATCGTACTTCATTGTCGGTTCAGGAGTATATTTACAAATCCAGATCTTCGTAATAGTTATAACTGTAAAATATAGTACCGATGGCACAATAATACGTTACTGGACATAGATTAAATAAGGATATATTTGTTGCCATTGACGCTTTCACGGCCCGTACTTATAGACATGATATAGGATTTTGGGCTTATGCCGTATCAAGAAAATAAGGTGAAATTCTTTACGTTTCGCAGAGAACTGTGCTCTGCGTCATCAGAAGAAAATCTCGACTGTCCACGAGAATGGCTTCTTAAACAATGAGCTTTAAAATTTAGACGTTATAACAGAAGTGGAAATGGTACGTTCATTCGTCACCAGATAGCTCCCCAGAGGCGATACAGCGCTAGCGTTCGAAGCGGAAGCTGACGGAACCATCTGAATCAGTCTAAGAGGGTCACATAACATGTATATGTAACATTAACAGGTGTATGGCATAGACACAAGCCTGGAATGAAACATCTGCTGATGAGGAACGTAAGAATTTGGAAAACATCGAGACGAAATAACAATAGTGAAGGGACAGGGAAGGCAACTACCTACGTAAATCCTTAATGGCTAGCAACCAGGTATTACTTAATTGATAGCCAGTGTCCCTGTTGAAATTGTTAGGATTTCTACGTATTTCCACAGCTTCCCGTATAATCCTGGACCTGTAGTGTCTAGTGTGGGTAAGAGCTCGAGCATCTTGGAACATGACATCATGACCCGACGATAGAGCGTGCTCAGCTATTGCTGATTTGTGTGGCTGGTTGAAACGAATATTATGTTCATGTTCCTTGATACGGGTACCAATGGTCCTGCATGTTTTCCAAATACCGCACGTACAGGGAATTTCATATACCCCAGAATGTAAAAGTGGGGACAAATTTGTCCTTGGTTTTACCCAGACGGTGAGCAGTAGATATTGCAATATACGAAATTCCCTGTACTTGCAGTAAGATATACATTGGTCAAACATAACGGTCCATTGGTACCCGTATCAAAGAACATGAACGTAATATTCGTCTCAACCACCCAGCAATAGTTGAGTACGCTCTATAGTCGGGTCATGATGTCATGTTCCAAGATGCTCGAGCTCTTACTCACACTAGACACTACAGGTCCAGGATTATACGGGAAGCTGTGGAAATACGTATAAATCCTGACAGTTTCAACAGGGACACTGGCTATCAATTAAGTAATACCTGGTTCAAAAAAATAAATCAATACTGATCTGCATTTAGGACAGTTGCCCAGGTGGCAGATTCCTTACCTGTTGTTTTCCTGGCCTTTCCTTAAATGATACCAATGAGATTGGAAATTTATTGAACATCTCCCTTGGTAAGTTATTCCATTCCCTAACTCCCCTACCTATAAATGAATAACTGCCCCAATATTTGCCAGCCGTTAAGGATTTACGTAGGTAGTTCCCTTCCCTGTCCCTTCACTATTGTTATTTCGTCTCGGTGTTTTCCAAATTCGTACGTTACTCATCGCCAGATGTTTCATTCCAGGCTTGTGTCTATGCCATACACCTGTCAATGTTACATATACATGTTATGTGACACTCTTAGACTCATTCTGATGGTTCTGTCAGCTTCCGCTTCGAACGCTAGCGTTGTACCGCATCCGGGGACCATCCGGTGACGAATGAACGTACCATTTCCACTTCTATTATAACGTCTAAATTTTAAAGCTCATTGTTTAAGAAGCCTTTCTCGTGGACAGTCGAAATTTTCTTCTGATGACGCAGAGCACAGTTCTCTGTGAAACGTAAAGAATTTCACCTTACTTTTTGACACGGCATAAGCCCAAAAGCCTATGTAATGTCTAGAGGATATATTTGATTATTCTGGCAATAAGAATCTCTCTCCCTCTCTAACGGCAATTACATACTTTTCTACAATTTTCTTTACGTCGCACAGGCACAGACAGCTCTTATGGCGACGATGTGATAGGAAATGCCTAGAAGTGGAAGGAAGCGGTCATGGCCTTAATTAAGGTACAGCCCCGGCATTTTCGTGGTGTGAAAATGGAAAACCTCTGAAAACCATCTTCTAGGCTGCCAACAGTGGAGTTCGAACCCACTATCTCCCGGATGTAAGCTCACAGCTGCGCGCCCTTAACCCTACGGCTAACTCGCCCAGTCTCAAATACAATTAGGCCTTTTTGAAAGCTATTGTTTTCTTCTAACGTTCGTAGTTTCGAAGTTCTAGATTACTGAACACATTATCGAATATTTCTTCCTCGGAGTACATGTTTTTTATCAAGAAATTTGTCATGGAATTTCTAGGTTATGCATTTGTTACTCTTCATTGAATGGCTAAGAAAATATTTTTCTTTTAAGAAAACTTATCCCTAAATCCTTCCTCTGGTACTTGTTGGTGGTCCTCTTGTATGTCTACGTTGCAACTTTCACTCCCTTAAGGAAGAGTACTCCAGAAAACAGTCTAGGTATGAGTTTTCTCCATTTTAAGTTCAAACGTTCGTTAGTAACAAAAAAATTCATTTTTCAGGAAGCCAATTTCATTATCAATATTAGTCTCTTTATTTAGACCGTACGGTCACTCAAAAAAGAACGAACACACGGCATACTTCCTCGCAAGTACAATTTTTTCCGCATCGAAATTATAGATGTAATGTTTGTTGCGCCTATACACAGGGATTTTTTAAATCTATGTGTGAGTTTAATTATATATTAATTAAAATTAAAAGTAGATTAAATATTAAATATCGAATATCATACAATACAATGTTCTTGTTTTTCTTTTTCTTTTAGCGACTATACGTCGGTAATAAAATCGATCCACATTTCTTTTGACTATCTCCAACGCGAGATTGGTGATCCACACAATTAGCGTCGTTCTTAATTTATTTACGAGATCCATGTGTCAGGTTTTATTCCTTCTAGCACAGTATTCAACTCGATAGTGCTTTTCAATCTTCCTTTCTTCGGTCTTGTTGATTTATCTTTGAAATGAAATTCGGTTATCTTTCAGTCTCTGTCGAAAATGGGTGTCATCCGAAGGTCGAACGATGATCACATTTTCACTACTCATCATAAGAAATATAGTTTGCTAGCTATTTTACGTCGCACCGACACAGATAGGTCTTACGGCGACGATGGGACAGGGAGGGGTTAGGAGTGGGAAGGAAGCGGCCGTGGCCTTAATTAAGGTACAGTCCCAGCATTTGCCTGGTGTGAAAATGGGAAACCACGGAAAACCATTTTCAGGGCTGCCGATAGTGGGGTTCGAACCTACTATCTCCCGAATACTGGATACTGGCCGCACTTAAGCGACTGCAGCTATCGAGCTCGGTGAAATATAGTTTTAGTGAATACCTTAGGTTTCTTGGTCCACAGTTGATCAGGCAATAGTTCCTTCGGGAGGTGGCTCTTTATACATCTTGGAGAGGGCAGCTGTTCTGTAAGCTCGATGGTGTCTTCGTACGGTAGATCGCCTTCCTCTTCGGGGTAGCAGATACCAATCCATCTGAAAAGAAAAACAAAGCATTTAGTGGCGAATAACCTGCTTAAATATGATGTATACATAGGCATTGGACTTGACGAAGATTCGAGTGGAAAAATGGCATATTCATGCACAAAAAGGAAATATTTCCAAGGTACATAAGCCATGAATATTCAGTTCGATATTACCTCCGGAGTCAAACAAAATATAAGTGTCACATGGATTTTCGCCCATGTATTGTTGTTGATAGGTGAAGAGCGCTGATCGTTATAGTCTACAACAGTTTCGCCTTAATGATGTACACTATCATTAGTAAAGCTTCCTTTAACCATACAGCGTTCAAGGAATAGTATTCAATGCTCAGGGTGTGACCAGAGGAGATTCACTTCATGGCCTCGGCATAAGAAAATAATTATAAAGTTGATTTTCAAACCACTTTCGTGTTCTTGCATGGAATATAAGTAGACTATTCTTATTGGGTCTGGGGATGAAGAGTCGGCTTCGTTCGTACCGGTTGTGGCTCTACAGCTCTGAATTCGGAAGGTGGAAAGTGGGTGGTCTCCACCATCGACTGTCCTGAGAATGGTTCTCCATTCTCCTCCACTAAGGGAATGCCGAGACAGTTTCTAGTATAAGCCACAGATGGCAACTCCCCTCACCTTTTCCGAACATCTCCTTCACTGAATCAAATCCTCCTATCCTGAGAGACTGTGTTACTTCAGTAAGTTGCACAGGAGTGTGCTCGAAGTTATTTCTGAAAGGAAGAGTCCTTCAACGTCATTTGATAACTTCTTGGTCACCAGAAACAGTGTGAATGTCTAGGAGCAGATAAAGTGGTATAATGTTGGCATCCTCGTCATAATCGCTGCGCATTCTAATCATAATTTGACCGTTGTAGCTATAATATATAGAGAGACACAACATTGTTAAATTAACAGCTGGTGAGAAATTACCGACTGCTGAAAATGGTTTAGACATGTTATTGAAATCCTATGAGATTATGGTTACGATCATGATTCTTCCACTGTGAAGTTCTTAGTACACAAGTAAGGAAGCTGGTCCAGTTCCAGTCGTTATTGGACAATTGTCTTATTACTATAAGAAACGTGATCATAAATGCACACTTACTCAACAAACGGAGACCTCTCGAACAGAAGTGACTTGGCTCCGTCGAAGTCTAGGTTGTTCATCAGTAGCCATACCATTTCTTGAGTCCATGTTGTACCTGCAAAAACGTGATTACAATTTTTGCACTAAATCGACGTGGAGTTTCGTGAAACGAAAATATACCTGACATAGAAATTGCGTTGCAGGTAACTGATACTTAAGAATGGTCTCTTAAATAGCTTGATGTCATTGTAACCACAAAGAACGTTTGGCTTCGGTTTTGTAAGGAGGTGCTTGCTATAAAATTAATTTCGTTCAGATTGTCAGAAAATGGATATACTGTTTTATTTACTACCTGTTTACCTATTCTGTTATCCCCTCCTTTTCATAAGAACAGCTCACTTTAAATAAGAGCCCTTGTACCCATCTGCGTCCCTATGACCAACTCGATAGGTTACTTCCGGCCTTCCGCTATTCAAGTTCCACAGATGGCATGGTCGCACGGAGGCATGAGATTTGTTTAAGTGATAGTTTGAGTTACGTTGTTGAAATATAAACATTACTGGAATTGTTCAAAGACATAGTATTGTGGAAATATGTACACACAACTTTATTTTCTGTATTAATATATGTTCGTCCGCCTCTGTGGTGAAGTGGTTAGTGTGATTAACTGCCACCCCCGGAGGCGCGGGGTCGATTCTCGGCTCTGCCACGAAATTTGAAAAGTGGTACGAGAGCTGGAACGGGGTCGACTCAGCCTCGGGAGGTCAACTGAGTAGAGGTGGGTTGGATTCCCTCCTCAGCCATCCTGGAAGTGGTTTTCCGTGGTTTCCCACTTCTCCTCCAGGCAAATATCGGGATGGTACCTAAATTAAGGCCACGGCCGCTTCCTTCCCTCTTCCTTGCCTACCCTTTCTAATCTTCCCATCCCCCACCAAGGTCCCTGTTCAACATAGCAGGTGGGGCCGCCTGGGCGAGGTACTGGTCATTCTCCCCAGTTTTATCTCCCGACCCAATGTCTCACGCTCCAGGACACTGCCCTTGAGGTGGTAGAGGTGGGATCCCTCGCTGAGTCCGAGGGAAAAACAAACCCTGGAGGGTAAACAGATTAAGAAAGGAAGAATATATTTTCACTGCTATTGTACTGTAGTTAGAGCAGAATTGGTGCCAACAAGAATTGCTAGGTTATATGAGGCCACAGGACACTCATGACTTACAATTTAGTATTTGTTTTGATTATTTTCATTATTGTGTGTTAGTGTAGTGTAGGTTTTCTTTGCCAACTTCGTGGTGTAGGGGTAGAGTGCCTGCCTCTTACCCGGAGGCCTCGGGTTCGATTCCCGGCCATGTCAGGAATTTTTACCTGGGTCTGAGGGCTGGTTCAAGGTCCACTCGGCCTACGTGATTAGAATTCAGGAGCCATGTGACGGTGAGATAGCGGCCCCGATCTAGAAAGCCAAGACTAACTACCGAGAGGATTCTTTGTGCTGACCACACGACACCTCGTAATCTGCAGGCCTTCGGGCTGAGCTGCGGTGACTTGGTAGGCCAAGGCCCTTCAAGGGTTGTAGTGGTATGGGGTTAGTTTGGTTTGGTTAGGGTTTCTTTACAGAAGAGGGTGAATGTGTAGAGTGCCTGGTTGTAGGTCTAATTATCGTTCATATAAGGAAAGGGCCATTTCAGCATCTACGCTTCCCGGTGATGAAGAGAACAGAGGTAGATGGATTCGTGCTATAGGATACACCGGGATAAACCTCCTTTAAACCTTTATGGAACATTTCACGCTGTTCATCACGTTACAGATTCTCGTGGCAAAAGTCGTTATGTGAGTGCAAAACATGAACTTTCAGACTAATATTATAGCTAAGTTCCTTGATCATAGGTATACGTTTTTAAATAACATGTTTGTAATCTGAAAATTTGTTGTTATCGAGAAACATTGAATGTTTCCCAATGAATGAATGTTATTTGATTTACGTCCCACTAACTACTTTTACGGTCTTTGGAGACGCCGAGGTGCCGGAATTTAGTCCTGCAGAAGTTCTTTTACGTGCCAGTAAATCTGCCGACACGAGGCTGTCGTATTTGAGCACCTTCAAATACCACCGGACTGAGCCAGGATCGAACCTGCCAAGTTGGGGTTAGAAGGCCAGCGCCTCAACCGTCTGAGCCACTTAGCCCGGCAAGAATGCTTTCCAAGTTGCTTCTCTTTCCGGCCCATCGTTCGTTTAAACGTGCTGTCAAATATAAGCTTCCCTTGATTTCGCTTCACAGAGTGCAAAAATTGTATTACAAATACAGTATATTTTAAACGAGTAATAACGCTGTGGTGGGTTCAAGACATCCTATCCTCCCCTTTCCTGTATACACCTTACCATAGCTCCTACCCCTTCTCAACATGTATGAGTGAATATGATCTAGAAAATTTGTACGAATTTTAAGCAACAAATTATCGGTACTTGCTGTCAAGAAAATACACTGACTGACAGAGCAAATGCAACACCAAGAAGGAGTGGTCAGAACTTTATGCCAATTGCAGGGTAGACTGACGTCACTGAGGTATGCTTATGATGTGAAATGCGCCGCTGTGCTGCGCACGTAGCGAACGATAAATGGGACACGGCGTTGGCGAATGGCCCACTTCGCACCGTGATTTCTCAGCCGACAGTCATTGTAGAACGTGTTGCCGTGTGCCACAGGACACGTGTATAGCTAAGAATGCCAGGCCGCCGTCAACGGAGGCATTTCCAGCAGACAGACGACTTTACGAGGGGTATGGTGATCGGGCTGAGAAGGGCAGGTTGGTCGCTTCGTCAAATCGCAGCCGATACCCATAGGGATGTGTCCACGGTGCAGCGCCTGTGGCGAAGATGGTTGGCGCAGGGACATGTGGCACGTGCGAGGGGTCCAGGCGCAGCCCGAGTGACGTCAGCACGCGAGGATCAGCGCATCCGCCGCCAAGCGGTGGCAGCCCCGCACGCCACGTCAACCGCCATTCTTCAGCATGTGCAAGACACCCTGGCTGTTCCAATATCGACCAGAACAATTTCCCGTCGATTGGTTGAAGGAGGCCTGCACTCCCGGCGTCCGCTCAGAAGACTACCATTGACTCCACAGCATAGACGTGCACGCCTGGCATGGTGCCGGGCTAGAGCGACTTGGATGAGGGAATGGCGGAACGTCGTGTTCTCCGATGAGTCACGCTTCTGTTCTGTCAGTGATAGTCACCGCAGACGAGTGTGGGGTCGGCGTGGAGAAAGGTCAAATCCGGCAGTAACTGTGGAGCGCCCTACCGCTAGACAACGCGGCATCATGGTTTGGGGCGCTATTGCGTATGATTCCACGTCACCTCTAGTGCGTATTCAAGGCACGTTAAATGCCCACCGCTACGTGCAGCATGTGCTGCGGCCGGTGGCACTCCCTACCTTCAGGGGCTGCCCAATGCTCTGTTTCAGCAGGATAATGCCCGCCCACACACTGCTCGCATCTCCCAACAGGCTCTACGAGGTGTACAGATGCTTCCGTGGCCAGCGTACTCTCCGGATCTCTCACCAATCGAACACGTGTGGGATCTCATTGGACGCCGTTTGCAAACTCTGCCCCAGCCTCGTACGGACGACCAACTGTGGCAAATGGTTGACAGAGAATGTAGAACCATCCCTCAGGACACCCACCATCCGCACTCTTATTGACTCTGTACCTCGACGTGTTTCTGCGTGCATCGCCGCTCGCGGTGGTCCTACATCCTACTGAGTCGATGCCGTGCGCATTGTGTAACCTGCATATCGGTTTGAAATAAACATCAATTATTCGTCCGTGCCGTCTCTGTTTCTTCCCCAACTTTCATCCCTTTCGAACCACTCCTTCTTGGTGTTGCATTTGCTCTGTCAGTCAGTGTACATAAGAATGTTAATATCACTCATATAATTTGTTTATTTAATTTACTTCAATAAAGAGCAATAAGAGGTATTCGTTAGAACGTTTTCGTTTAAATTGGTCACCCTAAATTCGCGGGAGAGTTATTTCCTTCACAGCTTCATCTTTATCTACAGGGTTTTATTGGTCACAGTTTCAATCGATTACAGGTGATAAATTGGTCACAATTAGATTTGATCAGATTTAATTCAAACAGAACTTACTAACAATTATTTATTTATTTAGTAACATAGAGACTTTCTCTTAATGATTAGTTATTTTCTTATTTGGGTAATCTGATATTTCTTTCACTTGACACTCTCTGCAATTTATTTTGAAGAGTGGAGGAAATAGGTTATCCAGAAGTACTTGCCGTTTCCTTTATAGGCACCATGTGTTATTTCGCTTCGATTTTGCAGCAATCAGCAGCACGGCTGGAATGACTTGAAGGTTCCTTTATTATTCTGTTTCCATCATGCGTTACTGTTAGCAATAAGTTACACACGCGACACTGCCTCACTTTTGACGGTTCTGTGCACGGTTAAGATGAAATGAATGTAGTATGGCTTTTAGTGCCGGGATATCCCAGGAAGGGTTCGGCTCGCCAGGTGCAGTCTTTCTATTTGACTCCCTTACGCCACCTGCGCGTCGTGATGAGGATGAAATGATGATGAAGACAACACGTACACCCAGCCCCCGTGTCATTTGAATTAACCAATTATGGTTAAAATCCCCGACCCGGCCGGGAATCGAACCCGGGACCCTCTGAACCGAAGGCCAGTACGCTGACCGTTCAGCCAACGAGTCGGACACGGTTAAGATAAATCTACTATATATACATTTACAGTATCATCTTTTGATTTTTATATATCTATTTTGAATCTCATAATTATGGATATTTTGTAGACTGGCAAAATAAGTATTGAAAATTTTGGAAATTTTTCAATGTATCTAGTAATTCCAGATACACGATACATTATTCTGGAAAGGGAAAAGTTAAAAATTCAGTACATCATAAAATGCTTTTGCTTTATGGTAGGCTTACATGGCTAAATTTTGGTGAATTTCATTATACCGGATATAACTGTGACGAAATGCAATTGTGTGACGAATCGTATCTGTTAGGAATTCTATTTGTTTGACGAACTGTAACTGTTACGAATTATATTCCTGTACCGAATTGTAACTGACAAATAAATTCTGGCGTCTAATAACGCATAATATATATAAAGCTTAGTACCAAACAATCAGTTTGTAGTTGGAATATTCTGGTCTTTTTCTTTGGATCCAGTGATGTCAGTGTGCTGAAAAAGAAGTAAATTTCAGAGACAATGCATTAATCGCTTTATATTTTTATTTAAATTCATTTTTCTGTTATTTGTTTATAAAATGAGATTGAACTACATTCTCAGTTTCCATCACGGGAAAACTGAAAATGTACAAGTTTCCGGTAGACTTACAAACTGCCTAGCACATGGTTCGATTATTAACTAAAGGGAAGCAGTAAGTTTAAATACAGTTTCATATCTTGTACTTACCACACTTAGGGTATGTTACGATCCATACATCATCTTCTCGTACCTCTAGGTTTTTAATCTTGTTGGCGAACTCTTGATATCTGGTGGGAAGAACACATTCAGAAGGCGTCACTCGAACGGTACCGTTGGGGTACATTCGCCGTGAGGCCAAACGGAACTGTTCACTCAGTGGTGTCTTTATTTTCTCGAACTTTAGGGACATTCTGTAAAGAACAAATACCGTTCCATTGCATGAAGAAGTACATATAAGGGATAGCAACCTTAATAATGGTGTCCTAAAAGACTGTGCCGTGAAGTTTAGAGAAAATTTATGTACGGCATGGTGATTTCATCTCTGCGGATACGTCATCAGGCAGAACCTTCAAGAATAGAAGAAAATGCCTTTACACGACCTGATCATGGGGATATGGTGTGCCTCAAGTCGGTAGCTTGTTATTAGGCCAGTTTTCTTCTACGACACTATCAACGCAGAACGTTATCGCACTGAAATTCTGGAACGAGCGTGAGATTCAAGAGGGTTAGTTCCAACAAAACGGGGCAACTGCACCCTCCAGAAAATGTTCAGCGATCCGCAACGTCGTATGCATACATGCCTGCAGGCAGTAGGAAGACAGTTTAAACATTGGTATCATTGGACACTATGTATAATAAGAATGTAGTGTCCATCCGTACATTCCTTACTTTGATATGATTTTGAGAGGGCAGATAGTATACACGAGGCGGAGACGACATCCACCAATTCTGAAAGTCTTTATTTCTGTCTGCTGTACTGTTTGAAGGAAAAAAAACACTAAAGCTTTTCGTGAAATTTGCCAATGTTATAGCAGTGAACTCTGGAATTTCCCTACAAGTGGTTTTATTTCAATCCGTTCAGCAGGTGCTGAGAAATAACATTTAACCTCAAAAACTCATGTTTCTTTCCTGTTGTGGTGTTCTATACAATATGATGTAGCTATATTTCTGGACGTATACCCCATCTGACACTGACTGGAGTTTATGCCGCGAAAGTGAGCACAAACAAAAGTATTTTTGGGACCTGTTTTAGTTGTATACCAACTAGCGCGCTCAATACCAGGGTTTCTTGATGATCGTATTCTGATAGGACCAGTCTCAGTGATTTTCTATGGCTTGATTCCATGTATCATCACCCACAGGAAATTATCGTAATAACTGTGTTTCAACTAACGAAGAGAAAATGCAGGTATACACAGATCTGGGCCCTGTGAGTGGATGCGGTAGAATTCATTCATGATATGTCTATCGTAAAAGGCGACAAAAAGGGAGCCTGGATTGGCGACAACGGGTCCTCTAATTGAGTTTGGCATTGCTTTTGTGCCAGGCTCCTCATTCCCAACTTACATATCTGATCTTTGTTGGTCAACTCTTGTTTTCTTCCGACCCCGACAGTATTCGGTTTGCGAGGCCTACCGAGTCCTTCATTTTCAAACCCATTGTGGCCCTTTCCTTTCTCCGGTCGTTGCACTACAATGCAATGTATGAGCAATCGTGGCATCAGTTTTATTTTTCTGTTTTTGGCGTGCTCGTTGTATAATACACGATACGAACAAAGTTATAGCTTCTTATAATAGATAAAATCAAAAGCAGAGCGCAGAATATAATGAAAATGGCTTTAGGTAATCGGGCACTTGAAATACTTGAAGGTAAGTACAAATAATGTAATCATAGTGTCTTATTAACTTTAACTTTCTTATGCTTGTTATTGCATTTTCTTTTGGGATTCAAACTTTGTTCCACATAGTGAAAATGACGAATGTGAATCTGAGTCTGAAAGTTGCCTCAGAGCCGAGCGATGATGTAGGCCTGCAAGAGAAGAAATCTAAATGAAATAACCGCCCTGAAGATGGACCCTAGTCCTGCACCTCAGAATTAGAAATCTCTGAACACAACAGTTTTAAGAAGTATGACTTCAGAAGAAAATCTTGGCGTAGCGTCATGACTTCTAAGTAGGCTACTGTTGAGACTAAAAATGAAAGGAAAACTTCAGGAGAACGTGCTGGACATTATACCATAAAAATGAGTTCCTAATTGATGGTCTTGAAAAGAAAACGACCAAACGGCTTGTAAGAAGTCGAGGAAAAGACAACAATCGTATTTGCAACAGACTGATAACAGTGAAATACTACGTTTCTTTATCAACTGATAGGAGTGAAGTGTGTAAGAATTTCTATGGATATTTGTATGGAATACGGAGAGCTAACCGTAATGTAATACTGTAATTTGTAAGAAAGGAGCCATTACCTGTGACATCATTCCCGGTACTGGTAGTGGTAGACATGAACCATGATGGCCTATCGTGGATTTTATCACTCATTCGCCATTGCGATGAGAGCTCCTTGTGTTGGTCCTGAGAGTAAGAATGATGGGGACCATGATAATATTGTGATGACGAGTAAAATGTGTGAAGTGGAAGTGAAACACAGAATTAAATAGTATTTAAAAGGTTGACGATATACCATAATAAAGTGCTGCTAATCACAAACTGTAAAGAAGTTAGGACTGGAAAGAATAGCTCTATCCAGAAAGGATGAAAATTCTGCCTGCCAACTATGTAAGGTTGAGGAGATAAAAAAAAATCACAAACATTTTTCATAACTTTGAGTTCAAATTACGTTATTCAATTTAAATTTTCACCAGGTGTGTCAATGGTTGTTTGAATGTACCATGTTGCTCGAACTATTTCTATTATCAACAAGAAATCTGCATTTCCTTCTGTGTACAAATTAATGGTTGGACACGTGAGATACTGCCAACAGATTTGGATGAGAAGTGTAGCATGTCAAATTATGACATGTGCTTTATAAGGTCATGTAAGGCAAAATAATTAATAATTTCTATTAGGGAGAGTTAGATTCTATTTTCAGGTACGTTGGTCTCATAGATATTCAATAAAATAATCAATTAAGCCATATCTTTATTTATAGAGCACCTACAAACTTTCAATTACCTCTCCTGAGAGGCTGAATAAGTGGACACTTAGCTTTTGCCACATCGCTACAGAAATGATCAGGTTCGGGGAGTGGGTGTTGGTGTTTCTTGGTTCATACATAACACACTACTCTATCAACACCACAGGAACTCAAAATAGTAAAATACTTCCCACGACGTACGTTTGGCGTCAGGAAGGACACCTAGCCGTAAAACTAAGTTCACAAATAATTCTCCCGAAACTCCACCTGGTTGTGGTAAAAGTAAAAAAGAATGAGCTGAATTTACACACTTAAAAACTTACATCTTAAAAATTGAAAGGTGAGTTTTAACAAAGATATATCATCACCAGGAAACGTGGAGTATAATAAAACGTCAGTTGTACAAGAACGACATTATTAATATTCCTTTCCAGAAAGTCCTTATTTTTATTTTTATATATTACTGATGGTGCTCAAAGCTATCTTTAACGCGTGATGGCTCGGAGTATTGAGGACATTTGCGCTCTGTTGACGAAGAACGGTCCGCCTCTGTGGTGTAGTGGTTAGCGTGATTAGCTGCCACCCCCGGAGGCCCGGGTTCGATTCACGGCTCTGCCACGAAATTTGAAAAGTGGTACGAGGGCTGGAACGGGGTCCACTCAGCCTCGGGAGGTCAACTGAGTAGAGGTGGGTTCGATTCCCACCTCAGCCATCCTCGAAGTGGTTTTCCGTGGTTTCCCACTTCTCCTCCAGGCGAATGCCGGGATGGTACCTAACTTAAGGCCACGGCCGCTTCCTTCCCTCTTCCTTGCCTATCCCTTCCAATCTTCCCATCCCTCCACAAGGCCCCTGTTCAGCATAGCAGGTGAGGCCGCCTGGGCGAGGTACTGGTCATAATCCCCAGTTGTATCCCCCGACCAAGAGTCTGAAGCTCAAGGACACTGCCCTTGAGGCGGTAGAGGTGGGATCCCTCGCTAAGTCCGAGGGAAAAACCGAACCTGGAGGGTAAACAGATGATGATGATGATGACGAAGAACGATACACTATACGGGAGTAAACATTTCGGCTCTTTGAAACTCATGATGAATTATGGATAACTCACGCGATCGTCCTTCAAATTTCTAGCCTGCGCAAATATCTCTGGACGTCCCTATCTAACACCACGCCTTGGGAGCTTGCCCAATTGGAAACTTGTTTATCATAAAGATGGAATAAACTACACTCACAAGAATTTTAGATAAATTAATAAACTAATCCTTCACGTCTAACTTCTCAGAAATGTGGGTCAAGATTTTTCAGTAATTATGTCAGAAATGACATGAATTCAGTTATTTACCTGTTTATTCCTTGACTGCTGCTCAGCTGTGTTGGAAAATACCCACTGAACTACGCGTACATGTGACGATCCGCAGTAAACAGCCACAATCTGACTGATATCGCTTTAATGGCCTTTGATCTTATTGACTCAAGCTCGGCAGAAACTGTTCATTCATGGTACTTATCACGTAGATAAGAGAATTTGAGAGACACTTTTACGAGTATTTATGACGTAAATATAGACACAGGACTTACTCCAGGCAAGTACACAGGGTGCACCGCTGCTGAGCAGATGCTATGCCTCAGGTGACGAGAGAGAATGAATTATGGTTTTATTTTGGTGATCTGTCAGTCATAAGTTCTACCGAATCATCAGGTAAAGTTAAACCCTTCTCGGGTCTAGTCTCCAACTATTTTTATAATGTCACTCTGTTGTTTGGGTCAGCTTTTTATCTATGAAACCACTCAACCTCTCTTCTTCAAAGTTTATCTCAACAAATGCAATTTAAGTCATATCTCAATATTATCAAAACACACAATTTGTTTGGCTATGGACCATATTCAGAGACCACCTCTTCACTTTCTGTCTGTCTATAGCAATAATGTTATTGTTTTTACGTCCTGCAGAAGTGACAGAAATGTTATACGTATTTACGTGCCAGTGAATATATCGATAGGAACAAGGCATATTTGATCACTTCAAATATCACACATCTGAGCACCGAGCTCGTTAGCTGCAGTCGCTTAAGTGCGGCCAGTATCCAGTATTCGGATGATAGTAAGTTCGAACCCCACTGTCGGCAGTCCTGAAGGTGGTTTTCCGTGGTTTCACATTTTCACACCAGGCAAATGCTGGGGCTGTACCATAATGAAGGCCACGGTCGCTTCCTTCACACTCCTAGCCGTTTCCTATGCCATCGTCGCCATAAGACCTATCTGTGTCGGTGCGACGTAAAAAAAAACTTTTCAAGAAAAGGAGCTGAGCCAGAATCATACCTGCCACCTTGGGCTTCAGCGCCCTACGTCCATTACGTAAGGTGAGGGGAAGGTCAAAAGTAGCTGTCAACAACATATACAAATTTAAAGACAACGTCTCTGCCGACGCCAGTCAACTGGGAAAATGGCCGGGAAGAATTAATAATAATAATAATAATAATAATAATAATAATAATAATAATAATAATTCATTCATTCATGTCGTTTCGGCCAACTTTGTACCACGTCATTTCAACTGGCTACTTTTAGCTTTGATGTCTGCCCAGTACTTCCGCATGCCTTCTCGGTGTCGTTCTTTTCTTTCCTGCATCCATGACTTTGATGTTTTTAATTTTGACTTGCCTGGGTAACCCTGGAACACTTTAAGTTCCTTCTTCGGTGGAACACACTCTTGGATGTCATTACGTGTGATTCCCACTTCTTCAAGGTCTCTATCAACCTCAATGAACAAAGCTCCTTCGCTTTTCTTCTGCTGAAAGGTTATGATGCGTTTGGTCAGCCTTGTTTGGTGCATTCTTGTCACATGCCCATAAAAGGTACTTCTTCTTTTCTGGATGGTATCGCTAATTTTCTCTACCTGGCTGAATATTTCGTCATTATGCCGTCTTCTGTATTCTCCATTGTCTTTGACGGGACTTAAGATCTTTCTCAAAATCTTCCTTTCTTTGGCCTCCAGTTCCTCGATCAGGCCTTTTTTTGTTCATTGCAAGACATTTTGAAGTGTATTAAGACCTCTGCTTTGAAAGATATCGACCTTTTGTTGCACACGCCCTTGGTTAAATGGTACGCTATTTCCATTGTGTTAATCCGTAATGTAAAGGCTTCTTTCTCAGTTCTCACAGATACTTGAACTTATCTACTCGCATCATTTTGTCTTGTCCCACAGTGAGCTTTATGGGTGTCAGCTTGATATTGGTTTAATGGTCTAAAAAATTTGTTTTCTCAAAAGAGATCTGTAGGCCTGCCTTCTCTGCTCGCGTTTCAAGCTGAAAACCCTGTTCCATGACTGTGTTTATTAATAGGAAAAACTTGCCAGATCATGCAAAGGCTAGGCAATAAACATCAAAATATTGACTTTTGCA
Organism: Anabrus simplex; assembly: GCF_040414725.1. Classification (NCBI taxonomy): domain Eukaryota; kingdom Metazoa; phylum Arthropoda; class Insecta; order Orthoptera; family Tettigoniidae; genus Anabrus; species Anabrus simplex. The sequence continues at coordinate 1,579,232,257 of NC_090265.1, forward strand.
CCCTAGCCTGTCTCCGCTTTGAATTTCCTAACTCCTTGAATATTGACTTCTTCGTGCCACTCTCGGATGACCTTTACAAGGACACAGTTGAAGAGTAGAGGAGACAGTCCATCTCATTGCGTATCTTCTGTCTTGATTTCAAAGGCGTCTGAAATCTTAACCCTGAACTTCACATTTGAAGTGGAGTAATAATACTACTAATACTAGTCTACTACTACTATTACTACTACTACTACTACTACTACTACTACTACTACTACTACTACTACTACTACTAATAATAATAATAATAATAATAATAATAATAATAATAATAACGGTGTTCTTGAAAAGATCATCAGAACCTGGCGGGTGAGATTACAGGAAACCAACTACAGTCCATTGAGAATAGGAACCAAATCCAAGGGGATCACAACAGACTGCTTAGCATTTGCCAATGATATTGCTGTTCTCTCAAACGACATAGAAACCGCTAGAGCTCAAGTTGAAATTTTAAAGGAAATTGCCGAACAAACTGGTTTGCAGATATCGTTTGAGAAAACAGAAGTAATGACTTACATAAAAGAGGCTCCTCCAAAACTCCATACAAAATACGGGGACATCACCCGAGTAGACAAATTCAAATACCTGGGTGAGATCATCATGAAAAATGGACTGGACAAAGCAGCACTTCAGGAGCGAGTACGAAAACTGGAAATAGCCTACCAAACATCCCGCACAATCTACAACAAAAAATGCCTTTCCCAGAACATCAAGATACGTCACTATGAAACAGTTCTGAAGCCAGTAGTTCTATATGCAGCCGAAACCCTGTCTCTAAATGCCAACAAAGGAGAAGAACTGGAGAAAAGAGAACGCAAAATTGTGAGAGGAATCTTGGGATCAAAGTACAGAAATGGAATCCATCAAAAGAGATCCAACAAGGAAGTCTACAGCAAAATAGAGAAAATAACCGACACAATCAGAAAAAGATGGGCGCGATTTTACGGTCATCTGAAAAGAATGGACGGAAGAAAGTTAACTAAAGAAATCTTTCACTTTTTTGATTCAAACCCCAAAACCACAATTCCCTGGTTTAGAAATACCAAAGAAGACCTGCAAATGCTACATATCTCAGCTGAAGACGCCCTTAACAGAGATCTCTTCCGCAAGAAAATAATGACAAACGGGCTAAACCGAGACGAGCAACCGAAGAGAAGACACGGTGCCCCTTGGACAGAGAAGCGTAAGCAGCCCAACTCACAAAGAATGAGGAAAATTTGGGCTCTAAAGAAGACCAAGTTCAGTGTCAAATGCAACAAGACTTAACGTGGTCCTTGATGGCCCCAGCGAATGATATATAATAATAATAATAATAATAATAATAATAATAATAATAATAATAATAATAATAATAATAATAATAATAATAATAATAATAAATATTGTACCGGAGGTACACCCACCCCACGCATTTAAATTAAACGCCTTGGAGAATGCTATCTGAAATACAAACCTTGCAACAACTAGTACAAGACGTTTGAATATTTCTGTATGGATGTCGCCGAAGAAGAACTATTAAAATTCAAGAGTAATTTTGTATGTAAAGGTTTCCTAAGCTGGAATGTTTCGTTTTTGTTTCCTGATGTTTAAAAGTTATCAACACTCCTAGTTCTTCCCGCCAACTTAAGGCGTTGGTCAATCAGAAATTTTATACATTTATTTATTCACCAATGAGAAATTTTCGACATGATTATCCAATGAGAATTGGGGGTGTGTCAGGGCTTTAGCCCAGAGTTTTCTGGAACTTTCCTCTCCATTGTAAAAGCTGACACGTTTTCGGACAAGGTTGTCTTTTGATCGCTCCAGTCTAAGCGTGTGCTCCTAACGAAGGCGGGGGGCCGAATTATCAATCCTCGGGAGGTCCACCAGTTCAAGGTAATGACAGATCCTGTTTAAAATTTGATAGTCCTTCAAAGCTAGCTCGAGAGGAAGGTATCAAATCTTTAGTAATGTACCTAGATTCTATAAAAATATAAACTTCAAATTCTAAATATAAATTTCAAACAAGCCGAAAGAACTTCACCAAAATCATGGAATAGAGAGTGAGGTACCCTCTCGTATTCCCTCTCCACTTGATCTTGAGGTCACTATGTTTTTGTAATCTTTTGTAACCTTTGAAATCTACCTTGAAATTTCTGCAACTTAAATTTTAAATTTTGTTCTCCTTCTGGTCACCTCGGTAGGATAGGCTTAGCCTCTGTAACGTCGGGCCATAAGCCCAATTAGTGTTTTATGCTTTTATGTAAATTTTAAGGAGTGCAAGATTTCGGCTCCTTACCATTTTGAATTTTGGGCCAGTAATTTTACCTTGTTACCCCTGTTAAACTCTATTTCATTCTTTTCATGCTAATGATATCAGACTGTTGAGTATTTAAGACGGTGAATAGAGTTTGATTTTGTTAAATGTAGATTGTGCCTTTGATAGGCCTGGAAATTGTGAATTTTCGAAAAGAGACTCCTAAAGTGTAAATTGATAGATCAATAATACTCTTCCTGTTGATGGAAGAGAAATTGGGAGATCCGTCTCCTTGACTGTTGGTTGAAAGGTGCCGCGGCGCTCATGAATAATTGGTAATTAGGGAGCTGCAAGATCAAGATTGCTTATTTGTTATTAGTTCATTGTTCTGATTTTCTAAAAGTTTTTACCTAGGTTATGAACTACTCTTTTTTACCCGAAATTGTATAGTCTAACTTTTGAAAAGAAACTAAAAAGGTGTAAGGAAGAAATACAGTTCGAATTTTAAACTTTTAAATTAATCTTCTGACTCTTCTATGTCCAAGTAACTATATCCACCCATTAATGCCCGCAACTTCTTTCACTTCTGCGTTCCACGCAATCCCCGGAACAAATGGTAGCTTAGCGTGATTGAATGAGTCTGGATAACGCCCTTTTTATGGCTACTCATAGAAAATAGAGAACTGTAAAAAAAATTGGTTGCTGGAATTTTTCAAATTTTGTTCAATTTTCTATCGCTATGTCTAGTTCTCGTGAAGTCCTTGCCCCTGGGTACCTGCCCAAGGAGGAATTAATTTATGAATTTCTAATTAGGAAGGTCCAATATGGTGGCACGGTTGCGGCAGATATTGCCAAAACTGAAAGTATCTTTAGAGTTTCCCATTTGTACCGGGTATTTGGGGAGAAGGATATTGATGAGGCTCAGTCCACTATCACTGAAAATACCACCCAGCTAACGTCAGTTGTAAGTTTTTTTTGAAGTAAGTGATCCTTCCACTGATCAACTTAAGAGAGTTCAGGCTAGGCTGTTCCATTTTTACAATAGAGCTAGGGACCTATTGCCTCTAAAATTTAAGAATGAGCATGCGAAGGAAGCTAGTAATTTATTGGAACATCTTTCTGACATTTCTAATAGCGTTAGAGAATTGTTGTCAAGGGCGGCTAATGCTCAAAGAGACCATGTTCAAACTGTCAACTTAGAAATAGAAGGGGACTCTAGTAGGTCTGCTGAGAGTAAGATATCGGTGGCTACACAACAAACATCTTGCCCCATCGGAACAAGTGCCCGATCATCTAAGACAACATCCACATTTTCTTTATGAGTAATGCAGTGTTTGAACGCTCTCAACGTTCAATGCCGTCCCCTATTATTTGGCCAGGTTTCAGCAGCTTACCCCACCCCTTAGCCATGTTATTTAAGGGCATCTCCAAATTTTCTATTAATTCAACTAACGATGTGATATCTTTTTTAAGATTCCTAGTTGAATTTCAAGATCATGCTTTGGTATTTGCTCTGTCTCATTCTCAAATTCTACAAATAATTTACCCTATTCTGTAGGTGTCCTCTCCGACAAAGTCGTGAAAGCAATGGCTGGTAGATCCTCTATAGAAGACTTCCATGCCCACCTCTTGGCTAACTTCATTCCGGCTAGAGCCATGTCATCTTTAATACGTAAGTACTACTTCCGAGTCAGACACGCAGGTCGCCTATACGGAGTCAAAGCGAAAGACCTGCACCAGGCCTCTCCAGAGGCCACACGCCATTATCATTATACTTCCGATTTCATTCAAGACATAAGACATAAAATTCTATACCAGGGTATTCGCTCCCCATTTTCCTGAAGATCAAATTGTGCAAACAATTGTCGAAGAAATGTTTCCATCATATAGGTCGTGGTTATGTTTTGCTTCTCGACCTCAAACCTTCTCTGAACTTGAGGCAATGTCAGTGTCAACTGAGCGAGTGAGGTACGCCGATACATTACTAGTCGGCAGGGAGGCCCTTCCGTCATCTAACAGTTCTCGGCCACCACCTCACCGAACCTTCCCCACGCGCAAGTGTTATGTGTGCGGATTGACAGATCACCATCTGAATAAGTGTCCCTTGGTAAAATCTAGCGGAAGTAGGAAAGGAGATGGCCCGTCCAAGGTTATTTTAAGTGCGGTTCGTTTTCCCATCTGGCCAAAAATTGTACTTCACCTTCCTGTTCAACATCTGGTGCTGCCTCCGCTAACTTAGGCGGTAGAAAATGACTAGTGTCATCGGCTGAGTCACAAGGTTCAGATTCCCGAGGCTCAGTCCACGTTAAATCAGGCAACATATCCTTCAAGGAAGAAATCTCCTGTAATTTATCATTTGAAGGCCCTAGGGAATGCCTTAGGATTGCTTCTGAGACCCCATATGTTAAAAGTGAGGTAAATAACGAACCTGTCACGGCGCTATTAGATTCAGAATATTTCAGAGGAGTGGTACTCTAAACTGAAAGCTTGCTGTACATTTTCAGACTGTGGTTTGTCTTCTATTAAATGCGTTTCGGGAAATTCGTCACCTTTAGAAATTTTAGGCTTTATTTTTGCTAAGATCCGTATTTCGCAATTCACTTGGAAAATTAAGTTGTTTTTCAGAGCAAGAAAACTGTTTAGCTACAAACACACGGACAAGAATGTTGCGAGATACTACACCTGACATAAATCCTGGTGCCGACACATAGCCTACTCCTATCGAATAACATCAAAGGACCTGCTCAAGGCTTAACGTCTCCATCCGACAGATAAATCACCATCAACATTTTGTTACTTTTCAGGAGATAGCGGATTCGAACCCCTGCTGTCGGCAGCCCTGAAGATAGCAAATGCTAGGGGGTAGCTAGCCACTCCTAGCCCTTTCCTGCGCGATCGTCAGTCTTCCTGACAACGTGTAATTACACGAAACATAAGGATCTGGCCGGATGCCCTTCCTAACGGCAAATGGTAATAAGTTGACAGGATTTGAATCGCGGTATCCATCATTTTATTTCTGTAAGTGTCTGACTTGCGTGTATGCAGGAACAAGGTCATGCGTATTTTTTGCTGAGATAACATGCCACTTCCGTTCACGTTTAAGCAAACCGTCGCAGAAACTCACAGTACTGCATCCATTTGGTCTTACAACTTGGAGGAGACAACATGCATACAAAAAATTTATGATTTATTATTTTTTTCATCCTCCCTGTTTTAACATGTAAATATGTCAGGTGTAGTACCTCGCAACATTCTTGTCTGTGTGTTTCGAAAAAAAGAGTAACTTGTATGCGTACATCAGTGTTCTAGTCCTGTTGTGATGTATTTGGAATTACTATGCAAGTGACCGAGCGAGTTGGCTACACAGTATGGTTTTTATTTTTACATAACGTATATTAGTGCTCTAGTCGATTACCCGTGTATTTGCAATTACTGAGCGTGTTAGCTGCGCGGTATGTGTAACCGAGCGAGTTGGCTACGCGGTAAGATTTTTTGTAGGTTTTATTTTCGCACAAGGCAAATCATTGAATTTGTACTTTTTGCTCTGAACACATCAAACAATGTTCTGATCACATGTTGATGTTAACAACATCGAATGCAGTGTTCGATTCTAGCCTTGTTATGTTTTAATCTGATCTTCTTAAAACAATGGTATCCCCTAACATGTTCTAAACACGTATTGTATCGAGTACCGTGTTCTATTCTAGTCTTGATCACTTATTTAGCGATCTAAGCACATCAATCAATGTTCTGATCACATATTGAGGTTAACGATATTGTGTGCAGTGTTCGATTCTAGTCTTGTTATGTTTCTTTTGTAATATAATCTTCTTAGAACAAAGGTATCCCCTGACATGTTCTAAACACATGTTGTATCGAGTACCGTGTTCTATTCTAGTCTTGATCACTTATATAGTGTTTTGAACACATCAATCAATGTTCTAATTACATGTTGAAGTTAATGGCATTGAGTACAGTGTTCGATTCTAGTCTTGTTATGTTTTAATCTGATCTTCTTACAACAAAGGTATCCCCTAACATGTTGTAAACACATGTTGTATAGAGTACAGTGTTGGATTCTAATCTTGATCACTTATTTAGTGATCTGAACACATCAATCAATGTTCGGATCACATATTGAGGTTAACGACAAAGAGTGCAATGTTCGATTCTAGTCTTGTTATATTTCTTTTGTAATCTGATCTTCTGAGAACAAAGGTATCCCCTGACATGTTCTAAATACATGTTGTATCGAGTACAGCATTCCACTTGCATAACATGAAGCTAATCGGAAGTTTTTTAACGGAACAGAAGTCTCCCACAACTTCTTCCCAAAATATCTGGGTGTCACACTGGATCGGTCCTTGTCGTTCAAACAGCATTGCTCGAATCTGTCAAAGAAGCTGAGTACAAGAGTAAATCTACTGCATAAACTAGCCCGGCAGCAACTGGGGTGCAGATGCAAAAACTCCTCGCACTGCTTCACTTTCTCTAGTATACTCGGCTGGTGAGTACTGCGCTCCTGTGTGGGAAAACAGCGTACATTCGAGCAAGATTGACGTACAGCTCAATGAAACCATGAGAGTTGTTACTGGTACAGTGAGGTCCACTCCTACTCAGTGGCTGCCTGTTTTAGCAAACATTGCTCCTCCAGATCTGAGGAGAAAAGCAGCGAAGGTACAGTTGCTCAAGAAGACCTTTGCACATAGGAACTCCCTTTTGTTCAGTGCCTTACGAGCTCCACCTGTGATGAGGTTAAAATCCAGCAATCCACTCTGGACTGATCTACACTCCTATGAAAAATTCAATGTAACAGAAGAATGGAGACAGTGATGGGAACAATGTCCACGCAACCAACGCCTTTCTGATTAAAGACCCAACGAAGAAATTGCCAGGTTTCGATCTTCCTCGACATGAGTGGTCAAAACTCAACCGTTTCTGAACAGGCCACGACAGGTGCCGATATATGATGAAAAAGTGGGGATATTGTGAAAGTGCTGCGTGTGAGTGTGGTGCTGAGAAGCAGACATTGCTTCCTGTTGTTGAGAGCTGTCCACTGTCAGCATTTAAGGACGGTTTACGGACTCTGCATGAATTGACACCAAGTGCAGTGGACTGGTTGTCGAAGCTGGACATTATAGTTTAATTACCTCTATATTTTAATTTGTATGTTAATTGTAAATTTTTACAGATTATGCTTGTAAATGCCATACTATAATAACAATAATAATAATAATAATAACAATAATAATTGAGTACAGTGTTCGATTCTAGTCTTGATCACTTAGTGTTTTGAACACATTAATCAATGTTCTAATCACATGTTGAAGTTAACAACATCGAGTGCAGTGTTCGATTCTAGTCTTGTTATGTTTCAATCTTATTTTCTTAGAATAAATGTATCCCCTGACATGTTCGAAACACATGTTGTATCGAGTATCGTGTTTTATTCTAGTCTTGATCACTTATTTAGTGTTTTGAACACATCAATCAATGTTCTAATCACATGTTGAAGTTAACAACATCCAGTGCAGTGTTCGATTCTAGTCTTGTTATGTTTCAATCTGAATTTCTTAGAACAAAGATATACCCTGACATGTTCCAAACACATGTTGTATCGAGTACAGTGTTCGATTCTAGTCTTGATAACTTACTTAGTGATCTCAACTCACCAATCAATGTTCCAATCACATGTTAAAGTTAACGACATCGTTTCTAGTCTTGTTATGTTTCATTCTGTTCTTGTTAGAACAAAGGTATTCCTTGACATGTTCTAAACACATGTTGTATCGAGTACAGTGTTCGATTCTAGTCTTGATTTCTTATTTAGTGATCTGAACACATCAATCAATGTTCTGATCACAGGTTGAGGTTAACGACAAAGAGTGCAGTGTTCGATTCTAGTCTTGTTATGTTTATTTTGTAATCTAATATTCTTAGAACAAAGGTATCGCGTGACATGTTCTAAACACACGTTGTATCGAGTATAGTCTTCGATTCTAGTCTTGATCACTTATTTAGTGTTTTGAACACATCAATCAATGTTCTAACCATACGTTGAAGTTAACAACGTCGAGTACAGTGTTCGATTTTAGTCTTGTTATGTTTCTTTTGTAATCCGCAAGTCTAAACATGCAGAATGATGTTATCGCTGCACACTCACGCCTTAGCAATGCATAATCGATAAAGATGTGCCTTGACAGAAGAGGAGGAGGAGGTAGAGAAGGCGGAGGAGGTAGAGGAGGCTATAACAGCCGCCGCCATCTTGTGTACTAGCCTCTAAGAGCTAATTAGAGTCGGGAGGGGCATCTTGTTGTAAACTAAGGATAGTCTCCTTCAAGATGGTAGATGAGAGGTTAGGTTCGCGAATGCATTAAAGTTTTACTGTTTAATGATGATAGCTAACTGAATTTTTCAAATTACCCGACACCACATTTCAAAAGTAGTAGCTAAAGATAGCAGCAAGGTGCCTTGGTGATTAAAGATGCCAGCTTGACAATAAAGCACATTGCCCTCCACCACATGTTAAATGTATGTAGCTAAAGATAGCAGCACGACCCTTTGTTGATTAAAGATGGTCGCAGCTGCACGTAAAATTGTCCACTGCTGCGATTAAGATAGCAGCACGGTGCTCTCTTAATTAGAGATGGCAGCTTGTAAAAAAAGCGCATAGAATTTCAAACTGCCACCACCACATTTCAAAGGTATGTAGCTAAAGATAGCAGCACGGTGCTCTCTTCATTAAAGATGTCGGATGACAGTTGTCAAAAAAGCACATGGAATTTAAATTAACCACCACCACATTTCAAGGGTATGTACCTAAAGATGCAGCACGATGCTCTCTTGATTAATGAATAAAAATAATAATAATAATAATAATAATAATAATAATAATAATAATAATGCTATTTGCTTTACGTCCCACTAACTACTTTTCGGTCTTCGGAGACGCCGAGGTGCCGGAATTTAGTCCCGCAGGAGTTCTTTTTACGTGCCAGTAAATCTACCAACACGAGGCTGACGTATTTGAGCACCTTCAAATACCACCGGACTGAGCCAGGTTCGAACCTGCCAAGTTGGGGTCAGAAGGCCAGCGCCTCAACCGTCTGAGCCACTCATCCCGGCTCTTGATTAAAGATGGCCGCTGTCAGCTGTCACGTGGAAATTTCCGCCACCATATTTCAAAGGTATTGCTGTAAAGAAGGCAGCACTGAAGTAAGCGATGCAAGATGGCGGATGACAGCTGTGAAAAAAGCACGTGGATTTGTTTGCTCTGTTAATTAAAGATGGCAGCTTGTCAAAAAATCACGTGGATATTGTCGCCACTACATTTCAAAGGTATGTACCAAAAGTAGCAGCACGGTGGTCTATTGATTAAAGATGGCTGCTGTACATTTTTTTAATTATCCGCCACCATATTTCAAAGGTAGTAGCTAGAGATAGCAGCACCGAGGTTAGCGATGCAAGATGGCGGATGGCAACTGTCAAAAAAGCACGTGGCTTTGTTTACAAATTCAAATCTGGCGCTAGTAAGGTTTAGTTGGCAGCACTGAGGTTTAGGCCCGTCAAGATAGCAGCAGTGAGGTTATCGATGCGTTGTTGTTTAAAGATAGCAGCTTGACAATTGTCAAAAATCACGTGGCTGTCAAAAACACGTGGCTTTGTTTACAAATTCAAATCTCGCTCCAAAATTCAAATTTCCCGCGGGAGGAGGAGGCCTCTGCGAAGGGCTTAGGAGGAGGGGGAGTTGGAGGCCTCTCCTGAGGACCTGGGGTGGAGGAGGAGGAGGAGGCCTCTCCCGAGGGTCGGAGGAGGAGGAGGAGGAGGAGGAGGAGGAATAAGAGGAGGAGGCCTCTGCGGAGAGCCTGAGGCGTAGGTGGCGGCCGAACTCTCCACTCATACTACTATAGGAGCTATTTTATTCGTTGTGAGTTTCAATAGAAATTTAGTGCCTATTATTGGATACATGAGAATTCAGAATCTTAATCACATCTATATAAATAAAATTGTAGGGGGTCCGCTGTCTGTAATTTCTTTTGTTTTGCCAATTTTTCAGATATTTATCCGTTTTAGGTCAACTCAAGTCCGAATCGGTGGTTTTTACTTTTTGTGTCTGTCTGTTTGTCTGTTTGTCTGTTTGTCTGTCTGTTTGTCTGTTCCACCATCACGTCGAAACGGCTGCATAGATCTCAACCACACTTCATATTTAGAGTATACTCATACCGGGGAAGGTTTCGATATGCATATCATTTTAAAATCTTTGAATACTCGGGGGGTTTATAGGAAAACCAGAATGGTTTTTCCACCATCACGTCGAAACGGCTGGATAGATCACAACCAAACTTCATATTTAGAGTACACTCATCCCGGGGAAGGTTTCGATATGCATATCATTTTAAAATCTTTGAATACACGGGGGTTTATAGGAAAACCTGAATGGTTTTTCCACCATCACGTCGAAACGGCTCAATAGATCTCAACCAAACTTCATATTTAGAGTATACTCATCCCGGGGAAGGTTTCGATATGCATATTATTTTAAAATCTTTGAATAGACCGGGGGTTTATAGGAAAACCAGAATGGTTTTTCCACCATCACTTCGAAACGGCTGGATATATCTCAACGAAACTTCATATTTAGAGTATACTCATCCCGGGGAAGGTTTCGATATGCATATCATTTTAAAATCTTAGAAAAGACGGGGGTTTTCCTCCATTTTCTCTTATACTATTGATTTTCTGTAAACTTAGTTTACCGTACGTGAAACGCCTCTTCATTATGAACAACTTTCGTTATGTTCATAATTTACCTTACTCTTCACATGATGGAGTAATTTACAATTTTCCGCTGGTATCATGCTCTGCATTGAGTGACCGACAGACCGACAACGAACCTACAGGTTACCATGGCAACGTCTCTGACTGCATGCCAGCAGGGAAGTAACGTATTGCCATTTTCCTCATCATGCTTTTAAATTCGTGGTTGTTCCTTGGGTAGAAGGCAAGAGAGGCGTCAATCGGCCTATCTGCGGGATATTGGCGGAATATCGTTGGATGTTATAACCGCCCTCGAATAGATTAAGTAATAACACCATTAATCATCTTCTTATTATTTGTTCACCTAAGAATCACTGGACCTAAATTTCTCCTCTGTTACCGCTTTATTATATTCATAACTCACACTAGCATAATTTACTGAGGGGCATTTGATTTTCCAATACATTCACTTGGCATTTACATATTTGTTGTTATCCGGCTGTCCTCAGTTATAATCCATTTTCTATTACTTTCAACTTTCTTAACTGCATTATTTCTTCCTTAATTACGCCGTATGTACGCGAGTGCTACAAACTACTGGAAGTATTTCCACCAAGACTCATATTTAGAATACACCTGTCCTTGATAGGTTTTAGGGCAAATATTGTTTCTAAATCCCTGAACTGACTGGGGGTTTATACGAAACCGAAACAGTGATTTTGCACTTCCACAAAGTATACACAACCAAATGGAAATTTTCCTACCTTGATAGAAATTAATTTCTAAACCTTTTTTCTCATGTGCATCATTTCGATACGAGGATTAATAAGGGAGATATCATTAACGGACCGTTTTTCTGTACAAGTCCCATCGGACTTGACTCAAGAGCGGGTGCGTGTAAAGCGTATTCCTTACAACTTGAAAACTACTGAAGACATTCGAACCAAAATTTATATTTAGCATCCACCTGTCAAAAAGGTAGGTTTTAAACGTAAATAACATTTCATGTTCCGGAATGGACTGGCGGTTTATAGGGAACCGAAATGGTGATTTTACTCCTCCATAATATATACAGAACAAGACCAACCTGACCTGAAATCGACCAAACCTGATGGAATTCCACCTCTAAACCTTTTTTTTTTTTCATGTGCATTTTTTCGTCAGGAGGATTAATAAGGGAGATATCATGAATGGTCACTTTTGCTGGTTAAGTCCAGCGGACATAGCCCAAAAGGTGTTTTACAAGGAGCAGATTCCTTATCTATATAAATCAAATCGTAACGACTGTGTGCCTCTACACTGACTATTTTGGCGAAATTTTCGTACAGCTTTCCGTTTAAGGGGTAATAATGACCATTTCCATAATTTTTTGTTTAGTTTCCTGAAAGTCCTAATTTTTACCCGCCTCGCCCAAAATCCACATTGCGGCATAATCTGCCAGAAGAAAAAGAAGATAATCGAAATTTGACAAAATTATACGTTTTAGCCTGTAACGAACGGAGAACACCCTGGATCATCAAATTTTTCACTTTTTATTCCCGAAGAATATCAAAATATGCGGGCAATTTTAATGATGGTGCAGACCTTCGGAAATTCCTATCACATAACGGATTGCACAATCTCCGTTCAATTTGGAATGATCTACAACCTTGGTCTTATGACTTTTTGCCGTATCTGTATCCCTTTTACGTTTGATTTTTCTCTATTAATCGATGTTAAGTCAATTTGGAATTTTCACATGCATAATTCATACTTTCAATTACTTATATGAAATAATATGAAATACAGAATCATCAAACTCTTCACGAAAATTGGCCCACCCAGTAGCCATATGTGAGCCAAATGCTATGTATGTAGTTGTCACATAATTATCCGAAAAGTAATGTAATGTGAGTTAATCTTACAAAACCTTTACCCTGTTCAACGTTTCTAACTCAATCTGACCCAAGAATAGACGACATATCATAGGACCAGCCATTTAGGCCACTAAATCAGGCGTGTCTTATGGTATAATCCTTTGTCGATATGACGTACGTTTAGTAGCAGTTAATCTGTAAATGAAGGTCTTCAATATTGTAAACACGCATATACTTTCGTATGTCGATCTATATATATTCACTGATGTCGATTTTTAGCGATCGAGAAAGGGTGAGTCTGATATTGTAATCAGTACTCCCCACACCGACTTTGACTGGCAGTAGGAAAGGGTTCCTTCTCCAACTCCTGTGTAACTGTCATTAGTAAGGAAGGCCTACAATTGTAATGAATAGTTCCCTTCTCGATTTGACTTGCAGAAGGCAAGTGAGCATGCAGTTTTGTTTAAAACTTTCCTACCCGATTGTGTTTGGCAGTAGGCAAGGGTGCCCGCCATCATAAAGAAATGTCCTCATCTAAAATGTGACTGGCATTAGGCATAGTGGCCTGCTATTTTGATGGAAACTCACCAACTTGGTGTGACTGGCAGTAAGCTGGCTGGCAGTAGGAAAATGGGCCTGGCATTATAATGATAACTGCACAACTCAATTTCGAGTGATAGTAGGGTAATTGCCTACAATTATAATAGAAACTCCTCAACTGTAATCTGTCTGGAAGTAGGAAAGGGGGGCTGCCATTTTACCGAAAACTCCCCAAATCGATTCTGTCCGCGTCGTAGGCAATGGGGCCTGCAATTATAATGTAAACTTCCCAACTTGATTGTGAATGGCAGTAGGCAAGTGAGCCTGCCGTTATATCACAAATCCGTAACAAACACTTTACATTGGAAATAACGTACGGGGACCTCCCCATGCTCTTTCTCGGATAACGCTAAGAGATATGCAATTTTAAAACAATCTTATTTACTGCATGTACACTATTTACTTCGATATTCGAATACAATGTAGAATACCGTAGCGAAGCACGGGTACATTCGCTAGTCACCACTAATTTTATATCAATTTAAACTTAGGAGATTAATTTAAAACATCAAACAAACAGCTTCATACCAACGGCCATATATAGATCTCGTAAACCTGAAAGCTATGAAATTAAATCAGTCTACTAGGGTTTTGCTAACATAGTAGTCAAAATTCATGAAATATTGTTATATTTCATAACCTCTTTCTTAAATAATTCGCAATGGCCCTGCCGTATGTACATAGACTGGGAAATTCATGTATCCACTCTCGAATTAACGACTACTTGACTTCTGGTATTTTCGGCATACTGGCACTTGGCACTTTTCAGAAGCACACATTCACTCTGAAACTATTTTTTTTTTTTTTTTGCTAGTTGTTTTACGTCGCCCCGACACAGATAGGTCTTACGGCGAGGATGGGACAGGAAAGGGCTAGGAGTGGGAAGGAAGCGGCCGTGGCCTTAATTAAGGTACAGCCCCAGCATTTGCCTGGTGTGAAAATGGGAAACCACGGAAAACCATTTTCAGGGCTGCCGACAGTGGGGTTCGAACCTACTATCTCCCGAATACTGGATACTGGCCGCACTTAAGCGACTGCAGCTATCGAGCTCGGTCACTCTGAAACCCTCTAGCAGAATGTATGCAAGACTTCAAAGAATTAAACTTTAAAATTTTTCAGCTTCTGGAGTTCCGTGCGGGAGATTAACAATGTAACCTGGACTATTCTCTAAGGAAAATATCCACCACTTCCGGAGCGTGTTAATTAGCAGCTCCCATATTTTTATTGGCATCTGTAACAACTGCCATCCGAGATTTCTACTGTACCTTGCAGTTGGACTGTTCGAAATGTTGAATTTGAATACTTACTCTTGTACACTTATGTTTCTTCTTCTTCCATGGCTCCACATTTCATTGCAAACCTTAGCCTCTTCAACTATCTTCTGCCATTTTTCTCGTTCCAACGCTAAAGCTTTCCAATTTCTATAGCCTATTTTCCGAAGATCTCCAATGGCTCCATCCATCCGGTTGTACGAGGGCTGGAACGGGATCCACTCGTCCTCGGAAGGTCAACTGAGTAGAGGTGGGTTTGATCCCACCTGAGCCACCCTGGGAGTGGTTTTCCATGGTTTCCCACTTCTCCTTCAGGCAAATGCCTGGATAGAACCTAACTTAAGGCCACGGCCGCTTCCTTCCCTCTTCCTTGTCTATCCCTTCCAATCCTCCCATGCCCCGCAAGGCCCCTGTTCAGCATAGCAGGTGCAGCCTTCTGGGTGAGGTACTGGTCATCCTACCCAGTTGTATCTCCGACCCAGAGTCTAAAACTCCAGGACACTGCCCTTGACGCGGTAGAGGTGGGATCCATCGCTCAGTCCGAGGGAAAAACCGACCCTGCAGGGTAAATAGATAAAGAAGAAGAGGAATATAACAAGTTCTAACGAAAATTACGGAGGGTAAGATATACATTTGTCCTAGAATAGGTAACACTGTATTATATCAAGGACAAAATGGAAAAAAGGAAGGTGATGATGTGTGGAATGGATATAATCACTATTAAGTTTAAATATATATTTAATGTTGTAATAGATAAATATTTTTAACTAAGATCCGGAACTAGGGGATGGAGTATCATATTCTAGTAATGAAATTATATTAATATACACTTTTCACAATCCCATTTATCCCACGAAAGGGTAGTCAGTCCGTTGGATCTGTTTAAGGCTCCATCTGTCTAAGCGCTCAATCAGCTCAGGACTGAGTTCCTTATTTCCAGATCCCACAGCTCCTTGACGCATGAAGCGGGCTTCATTAGAAAACCTTTGGTTTAGTAGTTTGACCCTCTCCTCCAAATTCACCATTGGATTGCTCTTCATGGAACTGAAGTCAAGATGATTCACCAAAGCAGATATCTGTTCCTCACTATAATGCTTTCCCAAGAACTCTTCGGTCGTTCTAACAACCGCTGGCAGATTCTGGAATTAGAAGGCATGATTTGAGATGCATGGTGTTTATATATCTTAATTGTATCATATTATTCAAGTGTCCGACTCGTTGGCTGAATGGTCAGCGTACTGGCCTTCGGTTCAGAGGGTCCCGGGTTCGATTCCCGGCCGGGTCGGGGATTTTAATCGCTTCTGATTAATTCTTCTGGCTCGGGGACTGGGTGTATATGTCCGTCCCAACACTCTCCTCATCATATTCAGACAACACACTACACTACCAACCACCACAGAAACACGCAATAGTGCTTACATCCCTCCATAGAGGGTTGGCGTCAGGAAGGGCATCCGGCCGTAAAACAGGGCCAAATCCACATGTGCGACACAGTTCGCACCCGCGACCCCACAGGTGTGGGAAAAAGCGGCAAGAAAAGAAAGAAGATTATTCAAGTGATTACCTTCTTCATTTCCTCAAAACTATTAATGAGGATATTAGGTTGATCCCTCAATTTCCAAAAGTCCAAAGTATGTCTCCAGAAAGGGTCCCAGTACACTAGAAAACATAAACGTTACATTAGTTCCTGGTTGTTACTGTCCAAATAATGTCATAATGACAATTCTTCGAAGGTTTACAGTCATCATTTCATATGCTGTTAAAATCGAGAAAGTGAAGTAATTGGCATCTACCCTCTATTTCTGGCCAGGATTGTGAGTTCAATGGTCGAAAGGAATGATGTCTTTGTTAAGAGTTTTGACTTTCTGTTTTTCTTCCTTTTTATTTTATACCGAGTGGTTCACCTGCCCCTTATTTTTTCTGAGATAGGCAACCAAAATAACCCGTATAACATAAAGATCCTCATAATTTAGTTTTGCGAACACCAAATAACTCGAAATTTCTCCCTTGTGGTCCATAAGACTCTCCCCTACCTGTGTATCACCACTGTAAATTGATCTATGGACTTAGCAAAGGAAAAACTGTTATGAAAAATTCCACGCCAAATACTAAGGACCATTCTGCAAACATAATTATGATTTATTACGCCTTGAAATAACACAGGTACCCGTAATATGATCGAATTAATACGTTATGCCCTGTGATCTGTAATGTAACGAAGTTAAATGAACTCTGTAAACCATCATTTAAGACTTTAACACGAATATTAACTTCCGAGGTGGAATTGTCGGGTTGACTTCGTGGCTGAATCGGTTAAGGGCTGGAGCACGATGTATATGAGTATCGAGAGCGTAGTAGTTCGAATTCAGCTTGAGGCTAATTTTTTATAATTTTTTAAAGGACTGAGGTGCTCAATTTTAGCGGCGATAAAATAATAATCAATTTTTTATTGGTTTTAAGGAGTGTGCTCTAATATGGCGTCCTTCCCCTAAGGATGGGTGGGGAAGGATTGGGAAGGAAATCGGCCTTGGTCTTTTATTACGGTACCGTCCTGGCATTTGCCTGGTGGCGAAAATGGGAAACCGAGAAAAGCCATTTTCAGGACGGGCAGTTTGGGATTCGAATCAACAACCTTCCTAGCCCTATGCACACAATTAATAATCCACACCTACCTGGTGATGTCACAGCACTTACTCATTTTGCTCACGATGTATTTGTATGAAGAGTACGTTGACCCTCATGTCGTACGTAAAATCGGATAAAATTGGTCCTTGTCAGGACCAAATAAAACTTCACTCTTCGGAACCGGATGATATGCGGCCATATTACAGTCACTGTAAACGGCGTTAATCGAAGAAGAAAGTGTACCAACCTGTGAATTGAACCAATTACCAGACAACTTGGCTGATGCAACAGCAGTGGTGCGTGATTCAACCAAGTTAGCTACCGCGAGCCGCGGTGCACACCTAGCACATTGTAGTCCTTACAGACATTTCTTGTCGAAACATAAGATAGTGTAGCGATTGAAGCTTTCACGACCGGCGCTAGAAATCATTGTGCAAGCCCGAAAAACACTGACGTAAAGCCCCATTCACAATGCAAACGTAACGTAAACTTAAAATTAACGTTAACTTAGAGGTTAGCGGCCATCTTATCTAATGGAACCATTCACAATGCGCCGACGTAAACTTAACTGCGAGTCCGTAAAATTAAGGGATTGCAAACTCAAAGATCTTGCGGTTAATTATACGTTAACTTTAAGAACCAGCCAATCAGAGCAGAGGTAAACATTGTGTGTTGTGCACGATATAATGACTTCTTTCGACGAAACGCTTGTACTTCTCTTTCAAAATAATCTTATGTGTATGTATGATAGAAGGTAAAAGAATTACAAATACGCTGTACCGAAAAAAATAATAGGTGGAAATAAATATCTTGTAGCAATGGAATCTGACGGTAAGTGGCGGGAGACAAGCTCGCAGCTCTGGCGAATGGACGAGACAATCCCTGTCATAAATAAAACAGTGCCCCTGTATATTTCTTAACGTTATGACGGACTACTAGTTTACGAAAACGATATCATCCAAACAAATAGATCCAAACATCTCATCGGGGTGTGATAGATAGGGCATAGATGTCGGTAATGGAGACCTTACATTTCTTTTTATTAGAAAAGGGGAAGCGAATCGTAAGAAAGGCAAACAGTTCAGGTTTCATCCGCATGTCCAAAACAAACTGATGAGGGTCATTTCTTACAGTAGATTACGGAAATCGCCCTGAGATAACCTGCTTTGATTCAAGGGATGAAGCCATTTTCTGCACCGTTGTTTAGATCGCCTTTTCAGGTACCGTAGGCCTACACAGCTCCCAGGAGCAAAGCAATAGATGTTTGAAGTAATATGAATTCTGCTACCACGTTGTTTGATTCCATCGAGGTAATGAAATATAAAACTGCGATATAGCCCAAAATCCGACTTCCATGCTAAATAACATGGCAGTGTTTTGACTGGCTGCTGTGTACTCTTTACGTTAATGTTACGTTCCTCCATTGTGAATACCACAAATTTTACGTTAATTTTACGGTTACGTTACGTCGTTAAGTTTACGGTTATGTTTGCATTGTGAATGAGGCTTAAGATAGTGTTATTCGCAGCTGTGATCGTTTTGTATATTCATTATAAGGCAAAACTATACAGCCCGCCCCGCAATGTTAGTAATACGAGGCACCACTGTGTGGCGCACGCGAAGTGACTGTCTTCGAAGCCTCTCGAAGGGAGTATGGCCCCGAGTGTGTTCCAATGGCAGAGATTGGCCTGGATGTGCAAAAATACGCTAGATCTAATAAATGAGGAATTAAAGGAGGAATTGAGGAAGTGTAAGGTTACCACCCGACGCCATGATACTTTCAAACTTCGTGGGCCTCTTTAGTCCTTTTGCTTTTGCATTGGTTGGTAACGTCAGCTAATGCCCTTGATCCTTGGCAGAAGCAATGGATAATGGCACCTGGACCACTACTTCAGGTTTCTTGAGTAAATGTACTTCTAGGAGCGGGTGGGTTGGACCCTGGCAGGCGAAATGAACACATCTATCCTCCAGAATCATTTCTGGGTAAGAATAGAAGCATTGAAACTAACATATTATGTAATAATCCTTGCGGGGCAGACTCTATATTTCCACCAATTGTAGTTTAATAGAAATAATACCTCCAGTAATGCCTTCTACCATATTCGCGAGCATCATATAAACGGTACAGTTTTACTAAGGCCATGAAGAAGCAGGTACTAATGTTTTTCGGATGACTGTGATATACGCGTTAGTTGGGTTACCTCCCTCCAGAAAAGAATAAGGGGCTGGTGAACCACCCGGTTTCTGTTGAATGAGCACTTGCATGACTAGTTTTACTTGAATAACTTCTAGATAATGGTAGTTGTGCTCGCGTTATGATATTATTACACAGGATTTAATAAAATATACTGTAGATATGTAGTTTTATACATAATATATTTACAGAGTAATGTGTAGATGGAAACTCAATTTTTGAATTAATTCTCATATTGGGAAAAGATCGCGGAGTTACACATAATATATGTTAACAGAACACTTCAACTACCATATACTGTATTAACCCCACTTCTATTTACTTGTGATGAGAGTCGCTCAGTAATTGCAAATAAACACGCAAACACGTCGACAAAAGTTTAGAATATCGTTGTTTGACTTGATTGCCACCGACGTGTTCGTGTTCGTAGAGTAGTACTGAGCAACTCTCTCTGGCCATTTCCATTACACGTCGTTTCAATTTCGTGTGACTATTATAGCTTTTGTGAGGCAACACCTCAGACGATGGTGGGCGGCATCTTACCTGTATAGTAGAGCAGCGTGGTGAGGAGGTGTGTGATGTGTGGTTTTCAGAAATGCTGAGGACATCATGAAAATTCAGTCCTTGAGTAAAGATAATTAATCGTAAAAATTACATTTCCACAAACAGGCTTGGAATTGAACCCGGAACCACAGTGACCAAAGGCTAATTTGCTGACGAGTCAGCTACTGAGCGGGACTATTACATAGTGTACAAATGAGAGCCATCAAGAATATTTCACTAAAACATTTTGGGATTTTGAGACGTGGACTCACCGGAAAATGCTAACCGTTTTATGAGTTCTTCTACTAGAAAGTCAAGAAATAATTATAAGGGTAATCCGCTTTAAAATGCCACAAAATCTCTCATCTTGGCATGTCATACACCTTACAATGTATTTTACAAAATTGGAATGGTATCTATAGGAGGAGAACATCGCATCTAGGTAAACTGAAAGAATGGACAAGAATTTCCAATACTGAGCGCCATTTTCATCTTACAAAATGTGCTCAGGGATAATTGCCACAAGGAAAGGAAATACAATCCCTTTGTGCAAAATAATTTTCTTTAAATTTTAAAAACAGAAGTATAAACACTATACCTGTCTCTTGAAAACATGAACTCCTGAAGAGTTCTCTCAAATGATGGTTAAATTGCTTAACTTATTAATATGCCAAGTCCAGATACTTCTTACTCTTCATCGCTTCATTTTGCCTTTCGGAGCCTGGTCTTCCAATCACCTTCTGTACTATGTTCTGTCCCGTGTCATTTGCTTTGCTATATTTGGGTCCGTACGGTAGTACTTTGCAATAATTATTTCACTGACCATTTGATCCAAGTCAATCTGTGGACGCCCCTTTCTTCTGGCTCCCTCGTGTCTAGCCTCAAACACTTCGTCAGATTTCTTTTCAGAATCGATGTGGACCAGGTGACCAATGACTTTTTGTCAATGTCATCCACTACAGATGTCACTCCAAGTTCTTCTAGTATCGCTTTCTTCCGTATAGTATATTTCCTAGTCTTGTTGAAAACTTGGCGTAAGCATTTCCTTTCTGAGCTTGTTACTCTTGTTATTCTGCTGACATGCTTCATTTCTCTAGTCCGAGTCTCTAAACCATACAATAAAGATTGCAGGAACACAGTAGTATAAATCTGAATCTTGGTCTACTGTGACACTCCTTTCTTACTGACTAAGTCTGAGTCAGGTTGTAATAGAAAACATTGATTTTCTGAACTCTGTAATTGATTTCATGTTCGATCTCAGCATCTCCAGTTGTTCCCCCCTTCCAGCTGATGTTGAAATCTTCTTTGCCTTCGAACTTCACCGCTTTCCTCTTAGAGATATTGACCTGCGTACCTCGTTCTTCAAGCGTTTGTGCTCAACTTATTTCTGATTCATGTATATCGTGGGTATTAATGTTAATTAAGGTAAAGTAATTTGCACAGACCAAGCTTTACAGGTACACACGGCGTAACTGCCTGTTGCCCACTTTAATTTTGTACATTACTTTATCACATGGTCCATCAATGTGATGAATAGTAGAGTACCTACACTATCTCCTTGTTTCCTGCCATTTTTCGGCCTGAAGTTCCTGCTTTTCTCTCGATTAATTCTGTCCATTCCACTTGAGACTGAAGTTACCAAAAGGATTTGCATACTTCTTCCATAGTTACACAATCAAATGTGCAGCTGAATAATACTGCTAAGTAACCCTCCTTCCTTGGCTGTTCATCTTCTCGGTGAACATTCGAATGAAACTGAGTTCGTCGCTCACTTTTAAAAGCAGCTTTTTATTCCCCTAGCTCTGTTCGATGTACTGTCGCAGACGCTTCTCAACATTCCGTGTGCAGATATTGAACACTCTCAAATATCACGAAAGTTTACACATTTATTTGTGATTCCCTACTTGTATACGGGGATATTATACTTTCATTAACTTGGTATTTCCTCCTCTTCTTAGGCTAATTGGAAACTCTCAGCCGTTTCATGATCTTCTCAGAACCATATTGAATCATCTCTGGTATTTCATCATCATGCCATGGTGATTTTCCCATTATCATACTCTGTATAGATTCCGGAATATCATCACCTAATTCTTCAGATCTTATGTATTTATTATCGGAACAGACAGATTTCCCATCTTAAAAACGTCCCTATAATAATCCTCCAGGCCTTGTGTACCTACTTTGTTTTAGTGACTAGCTTGTGATCCCTTTTTCAATGTTTCTACTTTTCTTTCCCCATTCCCTCTAGGGATTCCCATCAGAGTAGAGAAACTTTCGTTGTTACCTCAAGTAATTTTATGTTTAATTTCCAAATTCATCCCATGCTCTTTATTTGCCTTTATAACTATTCGCAAGGCTTCCTTTCTTGCCTCCACATAGATCTCCAATTCTAGCGTCTCTTGGTAGGGTAGTATTCTTGCAAGCATCTCTCTTCTTTTTCACGGGTTCTTGAAAAGTTTCATTTCATCACCTTGTTCAATTTTACATTCCACCTACCACTCTTACCACACAGACTTCTTCGCAATCTGTAATTTACTTTACTTAAATGATTTCCGCTCTGCCTCTATATTGTTCATGCTTCTCTCTCTCCTTTCGATTATTTACTTCAGTTACGAACAATTTTCTCTTTTCCTCATTCCTTAATTTTAACATTGGTTCTGGAGTTCTTCGGTTCTCCACCTATGGTGTCTTAAACTGCGATCGTATAATCAATAATTTATGCTGTGTACTGGGAATACTTAAGCATCTTATGTAGAACTAGCGAATGTACCCGTGCTTCGCTACGGTATTCTACATTGTATTTGAATATCGACGTAAATAGTGTACATGCAGTAAATAAGATTGTTTTAAAATTGCATGTCTCTTAGCGTTATCCGAGAAAGAGCATGGGGAGGTCCCCGTACGTTGTTTCCAATGTAAAAAGTTTGTTATGTATTTGTGATATAACGGCAGGCTCACTTGTCTACTGCCATTCACAATCGAGTTGGGAAGTTTACATTATAATTGCAGGCCCCATTGCCTACTACGCGGACAGAATCGATTTGGGGAGTATCGTTAAAATGGCAGCCCCCTTTCCTACTTCCAGACAGATTACAGTTGAGGAGTTTTTATTATAATGGCAGGCAATTACCCTACTATCACTCGAAGTTGAGTTGTGCAGTTATCATTATAATGCCAGGTCCATTTTCCTACTTCCAGCTACCTTACTGCCAGTCACACCAAGTTGGTGAGTTTCCATCAAAATAGCGGGCCACTATGCCTAATGAAAGTCACATTTTAGATGAGGACATTTCTTTATAATGGCGGGCACCCTTGCCTACTGCCAAACACAATCGGGTAGGGGAGTTATAAACAAAACTGCATGCTCACTTGCCTTCTGCAAGTCAAATCTAGAAGTGAACTATTCATTACAATTGTAGGCCTTCCTTACACAGGAGTTGGAGAAGGAACCCTTTCCTACTGCCAGTCAAAGTCGGTGTGGGGAGTACTGATTACAATATCAGACCCACCCTTTCTCGATAGCTAAAAATCGACATCAGTGAATATATATAGATCGACATACGAAAGTATATGCGTGTTTACAATATTGAAGACCTTCATTTACAGATTAACTGCTACTAAACGTACGTCATATCGACAAAGGATTATACCATAAGACACGCCGGATTTAGTGGCCTAAATGGCTGGTCATATGATATGTCATCTATTCTTGGGTCAGATTGAGTTAGAAACGTGGAATAGGGTAAAGGTTTGGTAAGATTATCTCACATTACATTACCTTTCGGATAATTATGTGACAGCTACATACATAGCATTTGGCTCACATATGCCTACTGGGTGGGCCGATTTTCGTGAAGAGTATGATGATTCTGTATTTCATATATGTAACTGAAAGTATGAATTATGCATGTGAAAATTCCAAATTGACTTAACATCGATTAATAGAGAAAAATCAAACGTAAATGGGATACAGATACGGCAAAAGTCAAAAGACCAAGGTTGTAGATCATTCCAAATTGAACGGAGATTGTGCAATCCGTTATGTGATAGGAATTTCCGAAGGTCTGCACCATCATTAAAATTGCCTGCATATTTCGATATTCTTCGGGGATAAAAAGTGAAAAATGTAATGATCTGGGATGTATTCCGTTCGTTACAGGCGAAAAGGTATAATTTTGTCAAATTTCAATTATCTTCTTTTTCTTCTGGCAGATTATGCCGCAATCTGGATTTTGGGCGAGGCGGATAAAAATTAGGACTTTCAGGAAACTAAACCAAAAATTATGGAGATGATCATTATTACCCCTTATAACGGAATGCTGTACGAAAATTTCGCCAAAATAGTCAGTGTAGAGGCACACAGTCGTTACGATTTGATTTATATAGATAAGGAATCTGCTCCATGTAAAACACCTTTTGGGCTATGTCCGCTGGACTTAACCTGCAAAAGTGACCATTTATGAAAAATGCACATGAAGAAAAAGGTTTAGAGGTGGAATTCCATCACGTTTGGTCGATTTCCAGTTAGGTTGGTCTTGTTCTGTATATATTGTGGAAGAGTAAAATCACCATTTCGGTTCCCTATAAACCGCCAGTCCATTCCGGAACATGAAATGTTATTTACGTTTAAAACCTACCTTTGGACAGGTGGATGCTAAATATAAATTTTGGTTCGAATGTCTTCAGTAGTTTTCAAGTTGTAAGGAATACGCTTTACACGCACCCGCTCGTGAGTTAAGTCCGATGGGACTTGTACAGAAAAACGGTCCGTTAATGATATCTCCCTTATTAATCCTGGTATCGAAATGATGCACATGAGAAAAAAAGTTTATAAATTAATTTCTACCAAGACAGGTAGATTTAAATTAACTTTGGTTCTGTATATTTTGTGGAAGTGCAAAATTACTGTTTCGGTTTCGTATAAACCCCCAGTCAGTTCAGGGATTTTGAAACAATATTTTCCCTAAAACCTATCAAGGACAGGTGTATTCTAAATATGAATCTTGGTGGAAATACATCCAGTAGTTTGTAGCATTCGCGTACATACGGCGTAATTAAGGAAGAAAATAATACAGTTAAGAAAGTTGAAAGTAATAGAAAATGGATTATAACTGAGGACAGCCGGATAACGACAAATATGTAAATGCCAAGTTAACGTATTGGAAAATCAAATCCCCTCAATAAATTATGCTAGTGTGTGTTATGGATATAATAAAGCGGTAACAGAGGAGAAATTTAGATCCAGTGATTCCTAGGTAAACAAATAATAAGAAGATGACTAATGGTGTTATTACCTAATCTATTCGAGGGCGGTTATAACATCCAACGATATTCCGCCAATATCCCGCAGATAGGCCGATTGACGCCTCTCTTGCCTTCTACCCGAGGAACAACCACGAATTTAAAAGCATGATGAGGAAAATGGCAATACGTTACTTCTCTGCTGGCATGCAGTCAGAGACGTTGCCATGGTAACCTGTAGGTTCGTTGTCGTTCTGTCGGTCACTCAATGCAGAGCATGATACCAGCGGAAAATTGTAAATTTCTCCGTCATGTGAAGAGTAAGGTAAATTATGAACATAACGAAAGTTGTTTATAATGAAGAGACGTTTCACGTACGGTAAACTAAGATTACAGAAAATCAATAGTATAAGAGAAAATGGAGGAAAACCATTCTGTTTTTCCTGTAAAACCCCGTCTATTCAAATATTTTAAAATAATATGCGTACAGAAACCTTCCCCGGGAGGAGTATACTCTAAATATGAAGTTTAGTTGAGATCTATCCAGCCGTTTCGAAGTGATGGTGGAAAAACCACTCAGGTTTTCCTATAAACCCCCCGTCTATTCAAACATTTTAAAATGATATGCATATCGAATCCTTCCGCGGGATGAGTGTACTCTAAATATGAAGTTTGGTTGTGATCTATCCAGCCGTTTCGACGTGATGGTGGAGAAACCATTCTGGTTTTCCTATAAACCCCCCGTGTATTCAAAGATTTTAAAATGATATGCATATCTAAACCTTGCCCGGGTTGAGTATACTCTAAATATGTAGTTTGGTTGAGATCTATCCAGCCGTTTCGACGTGATGGTGGAAAAACCATTCTGGTTTTCCTATAAACCCCCCGTGTATTCAAAGATTTTAAAACAATATGCATATCGAAACCTTCCCCGGGATGAGTATACTCTAAATATGAAGTTTGGTTGAGATCTATCCAGCCGCTTCGACGTGATGGTGGAACAGACAAACAAACAGACAGACAAACAAACAGACAAACAGACAAACAGACAAACAGACACGAAACGTAAAAACCACCGATTCGGTCTTGAGTTGACCTAAAACGGATAAATATCTGAAAAATTGGCAAAACAAAAGAAATTACAGACAGCGGACCCCCTACAATTTTATTTATATAGATAAAGCGTATATGGCGTGCACGCGAAATAGCTTACTGTACTACTTACGCCATTCTCGTGTATAACAAATGTCATTTTGTGTATGGTTATGTTTCCGATTATAAATATAAAATTCTCCCATTATATTACCATTCGTGTTTTTCTTTTGTTTGTTTTTCTGCCTTCAGCTCTCATACAACCAACATAAAGTGCTGTATCATTACCGATTTGGGCATTCCAATCTCCCATTACTACGATATGATCCCTTGCTTTCTCTACAGTGTTATGCAACAATGCAATAGAAGTCATCCTTTCCAAGTGCCTCCTTATCGTCAGTCGAAGCATGAGACTCTCTCTAGCATTCGAAGATATCTTCTAATTATTCTAGAGCTTACATTTATCAGAATATTACTTTAGCACTCAGTGTTTGATAGGATGATATCAGCTCTTTGTTTAGCTCTCTAATCTATGGTTATTCCAAAATACTTCAGAGTGTATCCTTTTTCTAGCTGAAGATCACAATTTCCTTTAACCTTAGTATCACTAATTCCCATTATACGCAATGTATACTTCTCTATTGTATGTACTACTTAAATTTCCCTGTCAGTGGCGTGATATTCCATGTACCTATTTTCATCGTCCTTTGTCCGACTCGTTGGCTGAACGGTCAGCGTACTGGCCTTCAGTTCAGATGGTTCCGGGTTCGATTCCCGGCCGGGTCGGGGATTTTAACCTTAATTGGTTAATTTCAACGCCATGGGGGCTGGGTGTATGTGTTGTCTTCATCATCATTTTATCCTCATCATGACGCGCAGGTCGCCTACGGGAGTCAAATAGAAATACCTGCACCTGGCGAGCCGAACCCGTCCTGGGATATCCCGGCACTAAAAGCCATACGACATTTCATTTCATCGTCCTATTCTGGCAGGGTCGTCGTCTTGAAATCCATCCGCTTTTCTTTCTCGTTAACTCTGAATGATTTTATCCCACGTGGGTTAATAGTCCTACGACTAGCCAGTCCGGTGGAGGACCTGCCGCCTTACAACCTCCGGACTTCATTAATCGTTTCTTTCAGGAATCTCACCCATAGTCTTTGGCTTTATCCCGAATACTAGGCAGGGGATGTCAGTTTTTCCGCTTCCTCGCTCATTGGGCATTAATCTCATCCGACTTCAGATCCGTTGATCAGTTGTCCCCATTTTCCACGGTTCCCATTAGGCCTTCAAAGCTTATCGGGGCACAGGAAGTCCCCAATGAATTTCACCCCCTTAGGCAGTCCTTTAATTCATTCCGTTGCCCGTCCCCTACTGCGAAGATGAGGTGTTGGATTTAAGTGAGACGAAGTTCAGAAACATCTCTGGTTAAATATAGTATTTACATTGCAGTATCGGGCTATAGTACGTTCCTTATATTCATCGCTCTATTTCGGACTCTCCATTCACGATTTGAAAGTGACTGAGGCATTTGGAAATATAGTAGCACCATTCCTTACGTAACCACTCTCTGCGTAAGCTTGGTTTGCAGGGTAGGTTGATGTATACCTTTCACTGGTTTTGGCAAACCGATATGTTATAGCACCTTTTGACATCGAAGGGAAATAAACGGGGAACAGTCTTACTTCCAACGCAAGGATGAATTCTTAAACCCTTTCAGACAATCTCTTTGTCACACCACCACGTGGTACTCAGGCTAATAATGTTACATCATATCACTGGTGGTCAGCGATAAATTCAGTACTGATTTAAATCTTAATTTATATTTTAAAATTTACCAAAATATATTTCAGAAAGTGTGCTTAATGTTTTACAGTGAGTGTATTGTCATAGTACTGTTACTGGCATCTCCTGAAATGCTATTATATCGTGCGATAACTGAAGGTACCATCAATTTTCAGCATCTTCCCTCAGCTGTAGGATTTTTCGCTAGATTACCTACAAGTTAGGCTATCTATAAGTTGATCTACGCAAAAGACACATTTATCAGTAATGTGTCAACAATATTCAAATTATTAGCAAAATAGTTCTGAGCACTAATTGGTTAATAAGCTCCAGAATAGCAGTGGCTGGAGTTCAACATCATGAAATCGTCCAGCTATTTAGCTGAATGGTCAGCGTTGTAGCCACTGGTTTAAAGGACCCTGGTTAGATTCCCAACCTCATTGGGGATTTTAAATTTTGTTTTTGGGACTGGGTGTTTGTGCGTTCCTCAAAATTTCTGCAACTCATACGTACCACACACCGCGTTCCTGTAAAATAGCACGCAGATTCCAATACACGGCAGATGCTGCCCATTCCTCTCTGAAAGTCTACTTTGTAAGGGCTGAACAAAGCCAACAATAGTCACACGAATTTATTATTATTATTATTATTATTATTATTATTATTATTATTATTATCATCACAAAATTGCTACTTTCGGAATATTTCTTGCCCACTCCATTGAATTCACGTCTGAAGGTTGTAGAAGTCAGTTTCATTTAATTCATGTCTGACGTTTGTAGAGGCCAGTGCATTTAATTCATGTCTGACGATTGTGGAGGCCAGTGCATTTAATTCATGTCTGACGATTGTAGAGGCCAGTACATTTAACTCATGTCTGACGATTGTAGAGGCCAGTATATTTAATTCATGTCTGACAATTGTAGAGGCCAGTATATTTAATTCATGTCTGACGATTGTAGAGGCCAGTACATTAATTCATGTCAGACGATTGTAGAGGCCAGTACATGTAATTCATATCTGACGATTGTAGAGGCCAGTACATGTCTTCGAAGATGTAGATGTGGTACTGTAGTTTAATGAGGTCTTGCTTTGTTATCTGCTTGAGAGAAGCAGTTTTCAAGGTCAAAGGGGATTTTGGTAACCTTTGCGCCACAAATCAGGGTACGTCCGAGCTAGTCCCACACATGCTCTATCGGGGACAGATCTGGGGATGTTGCTGGAAACGGGAGTACCTCAACATCCACATTCACAGTTCATAGAGACACGTGCCGTGTGAGGACAAGTGTTGTCCTGTTGGAAAATGGCATCACGTAACTGCCGCATGGCAGATAACACATAAGGGCGTAGGATGTCCGTGACGTACATTCGTACTGTCAGATTTCCCTCAACCACTACCAGCCGTGATCTGAAGTCATACCCAATGGTTCTCCACACCATGACGCCAGGAGTAACACCGCTGTGCCTCTCCAAAACACTGGAAGAATGGGACCTTTCCCTCTGGTCGCCGCCATACTCGCAGACGATGGTCATCTGGGGTAGTGCAGAACCGCGATTCATCGCTGAACACAATGCCATGCCATTCATCAGCAGTCCACGCTTCTCGGTCACAACACCATTCCAAACGCAGCCGTTTGAGTTGTGGTGTTAAATGCAGCAGCCTACACATTGGACGGTATTTCCCTAGTCTGGCTTTTGCTAGTCTCCCACCAATGGTGCGAGATGACGCAGAAAGTTACTTGTTCTCTGAGGCAGGCGCAGATGTTAAGGGGTTACGATATGATTAGAGCACGATACGGTGATCCTCCCCTGTGGTGGTCAGACATGTCGACCGGAAACTTGACGACGAGTATGCCTGCCCTCACGTTCCCTTGCATTCCAACATCGGTCCACTGTCTCATACGAATGCCTCACAAATCTGGATATTGCACGACTCGACCAGCCGGCCAAATGGAGACCCACAATGAGGCCAATTTCAAACTCTGTCAAGTGCTGATAACCCTGTCTCACACAAGCACGCGCCATCTGCGTATCCTTCACAGTGATCACTCAACATATGACGCTGTTTACGCCCCTACAAGGCCTGATAACAACACTAAACACGAAGAAAACCAAAGCACTCTGGTGGCAGTTCTAGGCGTCAGAGAGAATTGCAACTCTAATCGTTTGCATACCCGCCGATGGTGTGTACGTGTATGAAGTTACATTGACATCGGACCATTTCTTCTGGGCGCTTCGATACTTTCGTCAGGCAGTGTATTATTATTATTATTATTATTATTATTATTATTATTATTATTATTAATTTGAGAACTACCATACTATTCCATTGACGGGGCGAGTTGGCCGTGCGGTTATGAGCGCGCGGCTGTGAGCTTGCATCCGGCAGATAGTGGATTCGAATCCCACTGTCGACAGCCCTGAAGATAATTTTCTGTGGTTTCCCATTTTCACACCAGGCAAATGCTGGGGCTGTACCTTAATTAAGGCCACGGCCGGTTCCTTCCAACTCCTAGGCCTTTCCTATCCCATCGTCGCCATGAGACATATCCGTGTCGATGCGACGTAAAGCCACTTGCAGAAAAAACAAACTATTCCATTGTTTTTCATTCTGTATTGGTAAGTTATCTGAAATATACCGCGTTGGGTGAGATTTAATTCCTGTAAAATAATATCTTACTCTGCATGGCCTGTCGAACGTAAGGAAACTTGGAAAACCTTCTGGATTCGACAACTGCATAAGCGTACAATGACTGACATGTCTGTAAAGAAACGCCCTCCTACCTTAGTACCACGAGAGAAAAGGTTAATTATTCGATACTATATAAGATCAGAAAGACAGTAAATCGGCCGACTTTCTTTTCTCCTGATGTTTTATTTTGCGCTAAACATTAATGTTCAAACACAAAATCAGCCTTAAGTATTTACAACAGCTGTAAAAGTGACTGATTTCGTGTAGGTATTCCAACACACAATTAAATGAACATCTGCATAGCGAGCACTCGATCTGTCAGTGTGTTTGTCAGTGTATCTCTGTGTGCGTTACAAGTGTGATACAAGAGCAGCCGCTCCTTGTACGCCAAGTAACTTATACCCGTATCGTCACAGTCGCCTTACGATGGGGGAGATGCGAGCAAAAAGTCTTCGTAAGAAAAGTAGTACAATTCTTTGAAAAAAAAAGAAAGCAAACAGTCTCAAAACAAAGCACTATAGAAATCATTTGCAAATTTACCTAATGAATGGATTTCATCACAGCATGAATCGCTAAAATCGGCCAGCTAAAACATCCGAAGTCATAAAAGTGAATATAGTACTACACCCTTCCACCAAATATTATTTCAATAATATTTTTCAAGGACGGGGGTTAATTGCATAAATCATGTATGGTAGAAGGAAGTATATGTTCCGGCCAGCTACTCAGGGTAAAAATATCAACTTAGTCCATAAAACTCTGTTAATATATTCGCAGGTTCCGTTGAAGAGCAAAATATATTCTCATATCAATCATTTAACCCCCCATAATTAAGCAAATTTTCCACGATATCGCTCATATCATTTCATAGATTATTACTATTAGCATTTATACTACCTTATCGCTACATATTATTGCCTATTTTCAGAAAGAAAACGCAGAAATTATCCTAACTCTAGTTTATTAGAATCCTAATAAAATATCATATCAAATCAAATCGAATTGTGGGCTGTAGAGAAAAGAAAATTAAATTGTGTTACATATTTAACTTGGATACATAAATTATTCAATTGTTATAGTTGAAATTGGATTTGCTATAATCTTTCATTCATAACTTGTCACTAATACTTTGTTGAATCATTTCAGTTCATCACTTTTGCAAACAAATAGTTCATGGGGTAAATGGGGATTGATTCTTTATTTCAGGAGGGAGTAGGGATTCTTCATATTAAGTTTGGATTTTTGTATTAACTTTTTCGAAATATGAGATAATCCATAAGTTTTCTGAGTGTGGTATCAAATTGTCATCACACTTTAAATTACCGGTACTATGTCTATAATAAAACTAAGTAAATATTGTCATATTCATTCGTACATGCCAGTAGAAATCAAATATTTTATCAATGAGTGCCATTAATAGAATAACCACTCAGTTCAAACTAAGAAAATCGTGTTCTACGATTATATATTTATGTGCAACTGTAATTAAAATAAATTCTAATATCATTTACCGTTGTGCCAATACTACGTTGTAATTCAGTTCACCAATCTACATTCACATTGTGAAACATTTGTTCTGTAAGGCGATGTTCCTTAATATATTCCTATATCTACTCCACAAAGTATGTGAGATTCAATTAACCTAGCATAATCTCTCATATTATACCACTAATCGACCTTTAATCACCTGGACTGTATCTCTATATTCATATGAACATGACCTAACCTCGCTGCTTGCGTCTTATTTATCATACAATAACCGTAACTAACACATAAACCCGCAACATCTTCATCCAATCCATTGCTCACACAATGAACTATTATTATTCTCCAATACTATCTTTACTTCATAATTCTCCTATATCTCTTCTTTTAAACTCATCTGCATATATAAATTCTCAAGTCATTTCTTCTAAACAACCTCTTTGTTACGGTTTACTAGTCCGTGAATTCCCAATATTTAATCCATTTCTTCTTATAATACAGTCATAATGGCCTTGTCTGCCGGTTTGGTCTCTTCAATATCCAAGTTTTACTCTGCAATTTACAGACTCTCTTCTTTATCTCGCCTAGTTCAATGCTAAATGATCTTTCCGAGTAGATTGGTACATAAACATCGATATTCACATTCCATATATGCTTACAATAAACTAAAATCATCTTACGAGTACGGTATAACTATTACTCAAAATGGCACACGTTTGCGGTTAACTTCTCAAAGTCTAGCACTGACATTCACATACTGGTACATATAATGTACTCGTAGGCAATTCTGCACTCCTACTATTATATTTCAACAACTACAAATAATTTTGAACTGATAATTTGGAAACTTATTACTTATCTCGTCTCGATTGGGTCAACTGCTGGCTCCTGTTCGTTCGTTAGGCCATCTCTGAGCAATCAGCTTCGGTCTCCGTATACGTCACAGCTGGGCATCGGTCTCACTTGTGTCTAGCGCCTGACAATGTGAAGCCACTCGGCTACGCTCGGGTGAGATCTGTCGGCTATACTCGGCCGTGCTCGGATGAGATCTGTCGATTATACACGGCCGTGCTCGGGTGACATCTGTCGGCTATGTTCTACTGGCGCACATTAAGATAGTAATGGAATATCAGTGTCCATATATTAGGCAATACCTTCATTACAATTACTAACTAGTATATTTGTTATGGACTTTGTAATATTGAACTTTCCGATAGAAATGGGACACCAGTATTCAAATATTACTACAATATGATAGAAGCTTGAGACATATTTCGGCATGAGAGATGTCGACAGAGATGCACTGGGCGTTGAAGTCAAGCTGGCTAACAAACTACTGTGTATTCTATTCAAGGGATTTCCAACATTTTATAGAATAGTCTCCCAGTTTGTTATATTTCACTTATTCGCTAACTGGAAAGCAGGTGGCATAATTTACATGCCACTGAAGCAATCAAAGGACAAAGGTTTTCAAGCTTTTACGAGTTACTTTACTTCGCACCGACATAGATAGGTCTAATGGTGACGATGGGATAGAAAAGGGCTAGAAGTGGGTAGGAAGCGGTCGGGCACTTAATTAAGGTACAGCCCCAACATTTGCTTGGTATGAAAATGGGAAAGCATGGAAAACCACCTTCAAGGCTGCCAACAGTGGGGTTCTAACCACTATCTCCTGAACACAAGCTCACTGCTGCGGGCCTTTAACCGCACGGCCAACTCTCTCGGTGGTTTTCAAGTTCTTCGAATAGTAACCGATAATTACCAGGTTAATATTTCAATGTTTGAAACATTATGTGGGGGACGTGGCACTTTTGAAGCATGAAATAATACATCCATCCGGTAATGGAAGGTCACTATTTCTTTGTTATGACTAGTCACTTTTTGTATCGCTTCTGACAATCTCTGATTTTCTTATTGCAGCTTCCTCGAAATGAATTGCTAAACTGCTCCACTCTCATGAAAGACAAATTCACGAGAGAAATATAATGTGGCACTTGTAATGATGGGCATCCATAGTTTTTTTAGAAATATTTTTAAAGCCACCTTTAATTAACATTGCCACAAATTATTTACAGAAGTGCGAGCGATTTATACAATTCAATAGAAACCTCTCAACAGGAAGATTTTAAAACTTCAGTGAAATCTATGAAACATACGCAGCGTTAATATGGTAACTTTTTATCAATTTACCTACTGTACTTTCAAAAACCTTGGCATACTGGAGTTGCATGGTTGGTTTAAGAAGTAGCGTAGAAATTAAGATTTGTAAATATCGGTGTGAGCTATGATGGGATTTAAGATTCAAATACTTAATTTCTACGAGCTGTGCGCATTTGAAAGTTGAGGAAGTAGGGCAATGTAGGGAGCTTAACTGCAAACGTGGTGGGTGATTGTCGAACAATTAGCTTGCCGACACGGCCGACTTGATGCGTCGCTCTAGGGCGAAGGGAGGGATCCAGTCGGCCGTGTTGCCGACTACCATCAGCTGCTTACCTGCCGGCCATATTGTATTTCATAGGTGACGGACCGAACTTAGCCGAGTTACTCCGAGTGGCTGCACATTGTCAGGCGCTAGACATAAGTATCGGTCTCGGCAGTCTGGCTTGAGTCATAGCATCTCAGGTAGTCTTCCTCCAACAGTTTAAGCGTGTTTCATCATATCGCCGGTGCCCATGCATATAAAGACAACATTATTTGGGCAGAATTCATAGCTAGGTCTTCCATTATAAACCTTCTAGCAAGTATGAATACTTATTGATATTTCTTAATACTCCGAAATTGTGCTCTAAATATATATTTCCAATAAAGCTTAATCTCGTTAAATATATCGACTGCTGAACGTTGACCAATGCTTCCAATCAATATCCCTGCTGTGTTTTGACGGTATCCGGCTACTTATTATAATGCAACTGGCCCTTTTCTCCTCAATCTTTCACTGGTCCATAGCTTTCCTTAACTTCAATATTTTAAAACGAAAGTGTATACGTTTTCCTCTCGTCTTGGCTTATTTTGCAGGTGTAAATAACTAACTTCTTCGCTCGAATGTATATTAACTCTCGGCTTTCTTCTTGTACGTTGATAATATTCTTCTTGGCTCGCAGTAAAATTACTATTTTTTTAAATGTGATCTTCTCTTACAAAGTAGTTAAGAATAGAATGAATTCAATTATTTTTTAAGGACCATAGTTGTTCTATCTAAGGAACTCTTTTCTTTCTCGCCGGTTTTTTAAAAGTCAGCGCCTTCTAATTATGATCAACATGCCACATGGATCCACTTCATATATATTTGCGCTGTCTGAAGCTACTCCGCGCCATTTTATCCGCTAGATCTCTACAGTATGTTAATGATCATCTCAACTGTAACGTAATGGTACAGTACTAATACAGTAATTCATTTATAGAGTTTGAAAGATAATCATGCAAAGTTAATCAACGTATATTGTCTGACACTATGTATGTAGGTCTATCTATGTATGTAGCTAGATAAATAGGTGGGTATGAATCATATCACTCTTTTAAAAATGTCTGTCAGTATCTCTGAAAATGCGCCATTTCAATATTTCCGAAGGGAAACACTACATTGTAAGCTGCTATAAAAACAAGAAATGAAATATCATTCCTCCAATTTAACCTAAATAAATCTAACTTCATTTTGTACGTATTGCGTACAGAGTCCTAGAAATTTGGCGACTAATTTGTATTACATTCATAACATCTGGTGTAAGGTTGAAAAGTGTTAAACTTACTCGTAATACCTACCAATATTCTCAGCCATGAAAGCTTCTGCGAATTGTTCCAGTGACCCAGAGTACCCGCATTGAAGTCGAGTGTGGTTATAATAGGATACCAGCACATCCTTTGCCCCACGGGTGACATACACAATCTACAAAATAACATTAGATTATAGGAACTGCCCTTTTATTATCCGAAAAGAACGATGTTTTTTATGATTTAGAGATTCACCTTAGGCTTCTTGATCCATAACTGGTCCGGTAACAGTCTTTAGGCAGATGACTCTTTATACACCGAGGAGAAGAGAGGTTCTCTACGACGGTCACTGTGTCCTCATAGCCGAGTTCACCTTCTTCTTCTGGAACGGTGATCGCACCGTATCTGGTCCATAAACAGCGTTTGCAGTGGGATAGAAAGTATATTTTTAAATAAATTACAGTATCAAAATTCACATTACTTCAATTAGGTCTATAAATACACTGGCGGAAAATGAACTACTTTACGTCCTACCATGTACGAAAGGCAATGATGATAATAATAATAATAATAATAATAATAATAATAATAATAATAATAATAATGTTTGTTTGTCCAGCCCTTGTCCCGTTTCCCTACGGGGTCGGGTATGAGGTGAGATGAATTTGTCGTGGCGGTTTTTTTTATGACCGGATGCCCTTCCTGACGTCAACCTCATCAGAGGAGTTAATGAGAGATGAAATGAATGACGTGATATATGATAGTAGGGAGAGGGTGAAACCCGGTGCCGGCACATAGCCTACTCCTGTCGAATAGCACCAAGGGGTCTGCTCAAGGCTTAACGTCCCCATCCGACGGACGAATCACCATCAACAGCGTCATATGCCCTCACTCCATATGAGCACTGCGGAGAGGTTTGGAATTTAATCCAGGCTTTTGGCACGCAATCTAGTGATTAGAAATTGTATACCACCACCTCCCCTACCCTGCCGGCCAACATTCTGATGGTGAAAATTTTTTCGACCAACGGGACTCGAACCGGCTAACCTCGGTGTTAGACCGTTTTAGACTTCAGCGCCTTAACGATCATGGCCACCAGGCGGGCAATAATAATAATAATAATAATAATACGATCTAGCAATTTTCACTGATTATCCGAAAAGAACGATGTTTTTATGATTTAGAGATTTACCTTAGGCTTCTTTATCCAAAGCAAATTAATCATAAATTAATCATCTCAGGACACAGGCGAAGAAAGCAGGCCTCCAGATCTCCTTGGAGAAAACGCAATTCATAATTAATATCAAGCTACC
This sequence comes from Anabrus simplex, assembly GCF_040414725.1. Lineage (NCBI taxonomy): Eukaryota > Metazoa > Arthropoda > Insecta > Orthoptera > Tettigoniidae > Anabrus > Anabrus simplex. Next base: position 1,579,269,697 of record NC_090265.1, read on the forward strand.
ACCAAGAGAGCAAAACGTAAACCAAAGGGCAATCAAACGGACACAACAAATTTAAATAGACTGGCGAGTGGACAGAACCAAACATCTCTGAAAAAGAAGCTTTCGAGTCTTGCATGAACAAAATGGAAATAGCTTATCTACTGACCAAAGACGTTTGCAGCATAGTCCATATCCTTGAATGTAAAACTCAGACCAGAGACTTTGTATGCAGCGCAATGCCTTGCTATGAGCAAGAAAGGCCTCATAGAAAAATTGGAAATTAAAGAAAGATCGCATGGAAAATTCTTGGACCAATTAAAGACAAAGATGAGTATAGACATCGGCATAACCAAGAGCTGTATATTCATGTCCAGAAGATCTCTGATGTCATGTGGAGAAGGAGAATTGCATTTTATGGCCACTCGCTGAGAATAAAGCCAACACGATTATCAAACCAGATCTGTAAGTTACCTACTTTAGAGATAGGAAGACTCAGCCAACTTAGTTCGAGGAGGTGGAAAGGGCCCTACAGAAAATGGAGATCACTTATGAAGATATACAAGAACGGAATCGACCCAGGAGAAAACTAGAATATCACCAGGTTTTTTCAAAAATGTCAAAGTTGAAGTTAGGAAAGACGTGCACGGAGAAAAGAGAAAAGCAACACCGGCAACGAATGAAGGAGAACTGGGCAAAGATCAAAGCCCAGAGAAGAATGTGGTCCTTAGTAGGCTGACACGAATAATAATAATAATAGTAATTGTTACCGTGTTTTGGTGGTAGTTATGCATGAAAGAAGGTGCTGGGTGGTGAATAGGTCTCAAGCTACTAAAGTGAAATTAATTTTAAAATTTAACAAGGTTATATTTTCTTTGCAAAATTAGGTAACAACAAATAGAACAGGTACTTAGTAGCCGAAAACACGATAGAAAATTACATTTACATAGGTACCCCATTTGGGGCTTCAAAAGTCAGAAACATAATTCTTGAGCAATGAGCCCAACCTTACAATGAACACCATACAACAAAGGGGCCGAAAACCCCCAAACATGCCAGAAATATTTGCTTCCAATTACACCCAAAAGCCTCCTTGAGGCAGAGACACAATTTTCAATAAAGGGCAACTTCCCCTTAAAATCCAAGCCTATCATAGGCCACTCCGAACTCCACTTTTAAGCTGTCCTCCAAGGACGTATACACAGGGGTAAAATACCCAACCTACTGAGGTCTGTTAAATGACAAGAAAGTTAATACATGACCTCTAAAATACAATTTGAGAGGAGGCGAATTTGCACTCCTAATGCACTTTGCTTAAGACCTACTTGGCACTAGGCCGTTAATACAAGGGCTAATCCCATACTACAGAGGTGACTTAATAGCAATTTACATTACATTACGGAAGAATTGGTTGAGAAAAATAAGTTCACCTCAAGACGATGTGAGTGGGAGCTCGAGAGGGTTAAGCACTCTCTATCCCGATATGTCGTTTTAAAAGAGAATATATGAAAAGAGTAGTTACATTTTAGAAAAAGGTTACATGGTTGAACGCTTAGAACCCGCCCCGAAAGTTAAACTGCTGAGCTAGCAAAGAAAGAAGTTATTAATCGGCCATTACCTTGTTGTTGACCGCTGCCGAAGAAAGAGGCGCTTCCCGCCCCCTGCTATGTACTTAACACACTGAAAGATGGAACAGAAGTGGCCCGGAGACCCGAAAATCAGCAGTTTATATCCTCTCGCGGAAGGTTCTAGGCGTTAGGGGAAAGAAAACACCCTCCCACAAACTCTTTATTGGGTAGGACCCCGCAACGGATTCAAGTTGGGGGAAGATACACCAGATTGGTCAGAAATTAATAGAAGACATTCGGGATTGGATACATTCATAACAAGGGGAAGAAAGGGGTAAATATTGCCAACTTAAACAATGACAGAAAGAAATTTAACAAAGAACAAACTCTTGAAATTAAATTTTCTCCAAAAAAAAGTTCTTTGACTCCGCACTAGGTTGCACTATTGTAGATCTTCAGTAGTGTCCTCTAGAAGAGAAAGTTCACACTTCTTACTTCAAGCGAAACAAAACACATCAAAAGTGACACAGTTCTAAAACTCCAAAATTTACAGGTAGTGACATCTTCTGAGAAAGTAGAGAATTAATAGCGTAGATAAAGTTCAGACTTCCTCCAGCAGAGGAGTTTCAACTGGCGCACATTTTAAATTAGCGGAGTGGAGGTGTACCGCCCGGTACAGTAATAATAATAATAATAATAATAATAATAATAATAATAATAATAATAATAATAATAATAATACCTAGTGGGTTAACAGAATCGACCTGCATTATAATTGAAGCCAAAGGAACAATAGCAGAAAACAGAAAATAGTATCGGAGATATGATAGATGTATCTGTATACTGAGAGTACTAATACGTCGCAGTGCTGAAAATTTGGCCTTAGCATGCTTCTTAAAATGATGATGGTTGGGATTAACACATGGGTGACGGGCCCAGAGAATTATCGTAGTTCTTCATCAGATTGTAGGTGATGGGCTACGGTAATTATCGTTGTTATGCACCTGGTGTTCCTTGGTCGCTGTTTCCTAGGTGGCGAAGTTGTAAGTTTCAAAGGGCGTAGTCATGAAATATACAGTATAAGATAGCTGTTGCTCCTTCTTTACTCTTTATTTCTGTATTTCATTCTTTCTTTCTTTCTTTCTTTCTTTAATCATTTATACAGTTAAGAAAATAACTAAGAAAATAAATACAGTTGCTAACGGATACCGATATTTTGTGATGAATTATGTGCAGACCCGTTATCAGATGTACCGAGTGACAGTGAACTGAATATTTTTAATGATGTGAGAGTTTCGGAAAGTGATCTTTGTCTTTATATATCTAATCATTGGTGACAATCTCGTGTGTTGGAATATAGCAGTGACATGAACACAGCTGATGAAGACGTATACATAGGTATGTAGCAGGCATAGGTATTGTGAGCTAAATGGTACTGTTTTGGAAGTTTTCACACTGTACAGAAATACTAAGCCATCTAGTTAGTATACATTCCAAGTTTGAGGTAGATATATTGAATATTTTTTGAATTACGGTACCATAGCTGCACCGTAGGTTTGTTCTTGCAGACTTGAACGGGCATTCAACAGGGTGTGGCAGCCTTCGTTCGGCTTAGCACACTGGGGCGAAACGCTGGCAACCAGGAATGACTTAGCTGGAAAATGTATAATGTCCAATAACGGACCATTTATATTGGTATTATAAATTTGGGACAAATATTCCAGGTTCCCTATGAGAATCATCATCTATATCGCCTGTCACTAACGTGTGAGGAAGTGCAAGTAGACAACCATCCCCTTTTAAAACCAACCATAGGAAATAACGGAGTTCTGAGCTCTCCTAGAAAAGTATCGACGAAAAAAAGGGCCAGAAAGGGCGTTAAAATGAAAGACTCCTTGGACCCCACAAGGATAATACCGTCGGAATCAAAGGAGAACAAAAGGTGATCAAGAGAGGCCTCATAGGAAATATGATAGTGAGAAAGCTTACACAATAGGTAGTAGCAATGCTAACTCGAATAACGGGGGATTGGTCACCGAGATACGCTCCAGGAATTGCCCCTTTTAATTGCTTGTTAAGGTAAATAGGTGATAACCGTGGTTGTAGACATGATATGGGTTTTGGGCTTGTGCCGTGTCGAGAAAACAAAGTGAAACTCTTTCCATTTCTCAGAGAACTTTGCTCCATGTTTTGAGAAGAAAATCTCGACTGTGTACGAGGAAAGAGTTCTGCAATAATGAGGGTTTGAAGTTGTAGTGGTACGCTAATTAGTCACCAGACGGCTCGCTGTATGCTCGCACAGCGCTCCAAGCGGGAGTTGCCAACAACTGACGACGGTAAAGCATTCTTAAATTCAAACCCTCATTATTGTAGAAGACTTTCTCGGGAAAAGTCAAGATTTTCTTCTGAAGAAAGTTCTCTGCGAGGCGTAAAGCGTTTCACTTTGTTTTCTTGACACGGCATAAGCTCAAGTACGGGCCGCGAAAGCATCAATGTTAATAAACCGTGGTTGTATTCCATGCCTTAAAATCTACTGAAATATGTCGGCCGCATTAAGAATCTTCAGTTCCACCAGACTGCCAGATATCAATCTTGGAACCTCCACCCTAGAAGACGAATTATTGAGTGTAAGAGGTAATGTTTACACACTCGATATTCAACGATTCAGTTGTGTGAAGCGTGGAAGCAGGAAAGGTCGCAGTAATAGCTTCAAATAGTGCATAACGGAGGTGCAATAATTGTCCGTAGAAATTTGGAGACTAGGTGCTAAAAAGTACAACATTGTACAATGTAAAGGCATAGAATAGCAGCCGTACGATCACTTCAAAGTAATAATATCACATCGTTAATATATTACCAACACTCACCAATATTCCTTGCCTTATTTTCGGATATGGCCTAGTTATATTTACGTGGCTACTGACTACCAGGACTTAGGAAGGAAAAAAAATCAGATTTCAGAGGCATTTTCAACAGAACATCGAGATTAAAATTGTGTTTCTGATGGTCACCCTAGAAACTTCGTTTATCCTTATTAGCTGTGGGTGTATCGTAAGGGAGTGAGTTCGATTCACCGTCATGAAGTCGAAACATTTTGAAATGAGTTTTCCGCTTCCTGAGAGTGAATGGCCCTGAAGGTTATTATCCTACATGAAAAATGATTACCAGGTTATTTCCTAGGGTGGAGGTAACAAAAACAGCTGGGCATTGAGCTAAACACTCCATTCCTCTTAGCGCCACGGTCGCAGCTAGCGAAGATTGCTTTGTCTTACTTTGCTTTTTTAAACCTACGAGGCAGGGACGTAACGTTAGAGCCTGCAGGGCCTGAAATCAAGGCGGGCCCGGGTCTTTACGGGGGCCCCACAGACTACTCGCAAACAAAAATAATTAATATCGCTCTGCACGGAAATGACGTGGGCGATTTTGTAGAATCAGTCGAAATAATTTGTTTTGTATAATTTGTTCGTAGATGACTTGCCACTTGGTTGCATCTAGTAGCAATCAATTGTGTTGAGGATAACACAGCACTACTTGCCGTCTCTCACATCACAGCGACATGTTCCTCAGGGAAGACCTGCCCCAAATTATTTACAAATGAAAACTGATACCAAAATATAATATATCAGTTAGGAAATGACACTTTCCTGATGTGTAGTGCTCCTGAGATCGTATTATGCTCGAATTTTGCAGAACATTTACCGGTACTCACACGTTTATTCAACAAGAGCGTACAATACCAATGAGAAGTTGTAGCAACAATCATTCAACTCAGTTTCGAACGAGCTCCCTTTGTGCGAAGTTAAAATAGGCTTATCATTTGTGAAGTTTGATAATTTTCAAACTTTATTTCAAGAGTCTTGATTTAATTTTGTTCTTGTATTTTTTGTGTTGTAATAGAATTAATTATTATAATTATTATAATTATTTCGGTATCGAAAAGAGGTTGCAATTCTGTGGTTACTGAAAAATGAAACCGATAAAAGTACGAATATGTAAGCGGTTCATAGTTTGCAGCTCAGAAGCTTAGAAGTTAAACCACGGAGGCAGAAAAATAAAACCTATTAAATATTTGTTATCATATAAAATTATGATTTCGTGTGGCTCTTTCTAGCCAAGTGCAGCCCTTGGAAGGCAGACCCTCCGATGAGGGTGGGCGGCATCGGCCATGTGTAAGTAACTGCGTGTTATTGTTGTGGAGGATAGTGTAATGTGTGGTGTGTGAGTTGCAGGGATGTTGGGGACAGCACAAACACCCACCGCCCGAGCCATTGGAATTAACCAATGAAGGTTAAAATCCCCGGGACCCTCTGAACCGAAGGCCAGTACGCTGACCATTCAGCCAACGATTCGGACAAAATGCAAACTCGTGTCCTAATCCCGAGATGGTGCAGCTCTTTTTAGACACACCCCCATTGCAGGTGAGCTGCATGTACCATTTCAAATACATACCAGCCCTCCTGCCATTCTTAAATTTCTGGCATTACCCGGAATCGAACCCGGGCCCCCGAGGACGGCAGCTAATAGTACTAACCGTTACGTTACGGAGGCGGATAAATATTTGTTAATAATCTTACAATAATTGACAATAAATTGCATTACTTCTACCTGCTGTTATTCAATTTATATTTCGTTATTCAGAAGTTTTATATTGTATTTGAAGGGGCCCGAATTTTTATTTTGGCAGGCGAGCCCGTAACACATTCATTACGCCCCTGCCAAAAGATGGATCTAAATTGCGCCTGAAACTCAATTGCAGGAGTTACACCATCTTAGTTAGACAAGTTCTTCTTTTATGGGGAGTCTTCTTTTGGCTGAACCTGAAATCAGTATCGTTCTATGAGTATTGCGATGAAAATAAGAATCAGTAGACAGAATACAGATGATGATTTCGAACAAGAATATTACTATTGAATGAAAGTCCTTAAGTACTTACTCCAGGAATGGAGACCTTGTAGTCAAGGGTTGTTCAGTTGCTTGCTTGAAGTTCATGTTGTTCATCAGCAACCACACCATCTCCTGGGTCCACGTGGTTCCTGAAATGAAACGACCACATGCATTAGCACTAATTTCAGCAACAAAACCGCAATACTTCATACTGACTTTTGTGAATTAGTCCTTCATGTAATTATCCGACATTTGGAAGTGCACTTAATCTCAACTTTGATATGACTGGAGAAAAAAATGTTAAGCTAACTTTTCGTGAAATGATTCGTTCCTTATTAATATAGCGCAAAGGTCAATATTTTGATAATTCTATTTAATTACTTGTATATTGATCTAAGTGTTCATGTATTTATCTAACCACTTATGTATCTATCTTTCATTTACCGGTTTGTTCATTCATTTGTCGACCTATTTCATCAATGTGATTGTATATTTATTTTATTTTTCTTCATATGAGAATTTTCAAGCACCGTATTTTCGTCGTATAGTGTAAATTACATTGGCCTGTACAAGGAATTCGGATGTTCAGTCCGCAGACCACGGCAAGCCTAGAATAGAATTAACAACCTCCTTCTTGCTGGGGAATGGCTTTATCGTTAACAGAGCAATAGACTTCGTAGGCTCACTGAAGGCATGTCAACGAACTTTGAACTTCCACGACAACAGTAATGTCATTTTTTTGTTTTTTAAATAAATTATTACATCATGTAAATGACATATAGGTTTAATATAGGACGGTAACGTTAGGAATAAACAAATAATCAAACATGCATACAGTGACTCGCATAATTATTCGGAAAGACATGATTTATTACATTTTCCTTTGTGTTAGTGATTTCAGTAATGATAAATCACTGATATAAATTAAATACAAGTTTCTGTAAGGAATATAAAAACTAAACGTCCATCATTCTTCTAATGAACACCGTAAATGAAAATATAATAATTAAAAAATAAAATCAAAACCAAAACCAAAACCAATATTGCACAAAATTATTCGGACACTTTCCTTTTTACTTATGATGCTAAAGGTTCAGCGTCTGGTGCGCTTTTCTTTCGTTTTAGTTACCTCCCTGAGTCTACTTGGCATACTCTCCACTAATTTCCGGGTGTAATAGGGAGATATCTTCTGTTTTTCAGTTGTTCTCTAGATGTGGTTGTTGTTTTTCTTATTTCTTTATCAAGTTTGTTCCAAAGATTTTCAATCACATTCAAGTCTGTTGACTAAGGGGGAGGATGAAGCACCTTTGGGCAATTAAACAATAACCACATCCTTACATTCCAGGCCATATGCTTTGGGTCGTTATCTTAATAAAACTTAAAATGTTCACCAATCCCTATATTTTCGGCACTCTTTTTCATATTGTCCCTCAGTATTCTGAGGTATTGAAAGTGGTCCATTTTACCCTCAATAAAAACCAATTCACCAACTCCATTCGTAGACATGCACCCGCACACTATTACATGTCCACCCCCATCCTTCACAGTTGCTTTCAGATTTTTCTCTTGAAGCTCAGTATTAGGACGACGCCAAACTGTTATCCTCTCATCAGACTGAAATATGTTAAATTTACTCTCATCAGCAAATATAACGTCATTCCACCACTCATTGTGTTCGCTAACATGCTGTTTGGCAAACAGCATTCTCTTTCTTCTATTTATTTGATTTATGAAGGGCTTCCATCTTCGAGATGCACTTTCTTTCCGGTGTCTGCGGCAATCTCCGTAAAGAGTTTTGGAGCACTAAACTTGGGGTTCATTTTTGTTTTTCGGTTTTCTCTCACAGAAAAAGTTCTTGGACGTCCCGTGTGTGGTAGATGTTCAATCCTATTTTCCTCCCGGAATCTTGTGATAATATCAGATACTGTACTTTCCTTCATTTGTAACATTTCAGCAATTTGACAACAACTTTTACCATTAGCATGGTGAAATTTTACTAGCTTCCGCTGTTCGACTGTGCTCTCTCTTCCTCTGTGGCCGATTTTCTCTAAAGTTGTGCACAATACTCTAACTCACTGATTGTTTACGTTCATACTGTCCGTGGCTCTTCTACACACGACCTCTGCATGGCAACTGACTTGTGTCCGAATAATTTTGTTGAAGCACGTTAAATGCGTTCTGAAGTTCCAGGGTCACTGGTTCTCTCCTATTTTCTATAAGTACACATTTCAACGCCTTGTTGAATCTGTCAAACTGGGTTCTGTCAGAAACTAGTTTGTGTGTTCAGTATTTTCTCTGAAACATAGAGCCAGTGTATAGCAAAGGCTATAATTAACGTGTCCGAATAATTATGTGAGTCACTGTACATAATTTGCGTGTCCTCTTGTAGCAGGAATAGATTTATTTATTTAGTATATGACTTACATAACGCATAAAACAATGGGGAATAAACAAAGAAAAGACAAATAAGTTTCCAGCAGCCCTTATAAATTACAGTCCAGGTTCTTGATCCATTGAACTGCATCAGGTCTCGCATCAATAAAATATTGTCTCTCGCCTAGGCAACACCTGATAGGACACTCAAAGGCGATGTTTTTTTTTTTTGCTAGGGGCTTTACGTCTCACCGACACAGATAGGTTTTATGGCGACGATGGGATGGGAAAGGCCTAGGAGTGGGAAGGAAGCGGCCGTGGCCTTAATTAAGGTACAGCCCCAGCATTTGCCTGGTGTGAAAATGGGAAACCACGGAAAACCATCTTCAGGGCTGCCGATAGTGGGATTCCAACTTACTATCTCCCGGATGCAAGCTCACAGCCGCGCGCCTCTACACGCACGGCCAACTCGCCCGGTCGAATGCGATGTGGTAGATTGACTGTTATTCCCATAGTCTCAGATAGCTGATGGTTTCCAATCTCATTAAAATGCCAAAGCAGCACAGCGTCCATGATTAGTGCGGATCCGCTTTAATCGGGCCCTTTACTGACCGGGTAGCGGGAATCCTGCGAGCCATTTTTATGCTGTTTGACTCGTTGCCATTGTAGACGCGCCTTGGTGGACCATCCTTCATTCCATTTCTGTGGTAGTTTGAGATGCTTTACTGAGTGAAACAATCCTGCTGATATTGGTATGTTTTGGTGATGTAACATCATAGGATCTGAATATCAGCATTGATTGGTAACTGTGGGTTGGCCACAACTTTTGACATTCTCGGATTAAGCTCTTTTGTCTCCTAAGATGTGGAGGAGCAATATCACAGAGAGTTGGTAACCGGTAAACTGGAGTGGATTTAACGGTCCCAGATATCAGCCTCATAGTCTGGTATAACTGGACGTGAATCTTCTTAACAAGGCAACAATATTCAGCCACGGATTAAAATAGGCCAAGTGCAGTCGTCCAGAGTACATTTGCTTGAGCTCCGCATGAAGTGGCCATCAGTTTACACAGGATGTTGTTGCTTGCTCCTAGTTTAGCTGAAGTTTGAAAAGGGTGTTGACGGTAGGTCAAGGATCTGACACCCAAATATTTAAGGTGTTTACTGTGGTGAACCTGTACGACATTAAAATACAACAGATAGTTCCCTGTCTGCGAACTCGTTCCTCAGACGGAAGCAACTTACTTCGTATTTCGTCATATTAGGGCAGAATATCCATTTTTTAAATAGTGAGCCAGTATGTCCAGATCACTCGTCACGGTTTCCTCAGTCATAGTAAAGGATGGATGTTTTGTGGTTATGGTCCAGCCGTCAGCATACCCAAATTCCCTGCTGGAAGTTTGCGGCATATCATACAAATAAATGTTGAAAAGGAGTGGTGCAAAAATAGAACCTTGTGCCAGACCGTTGCTTAGTTTGAACTGCCTGCTGATTTCATTGTTCAGATGTACTGTGAACAATCTGTTACTCATAAAACTATTTATTATGTTCACTACTTTCCTTCAGGGTAATACATTTAGTAGTTTGTAAACAAGTCCTTTCCTCCAAACAGTGTCATATGCTGCAAATAGGTGTATAACTGCTGCTGATGTTTGCAGCTTCTTCTAGTAATCGAGTTCAGTTAAGGTGCTCAATGTCAGTACTTGATCTTGACAGCTTCTCCCAGGTTTAAAGCAAGCTTGCTCTTGAGGGATTACATCCAGTATTTTTGGAGCAATACGATTGTACAATAGTCTTTCAAACAGTTTGAAACAGCAGCTTAATAATGATATTGCACGGTAGCTTTCTGGTTTGTCACCTGGCTTACTAGGTTTCATAACGCTATTATTTTGGTTTTCTTGAATTTCTTTGGGAGAATTACAGTAGTCTAGATATTACTAAGAATCTCTCCTAACCATTGCTTGGTATTCTTACCGCAGAACTTAAGAAATTATGGAAAAATTCCATCTTCTCTCACAGCTTTAACTGCCTTCATTTCTTGGAGACGTTTTTCTACCACTTCAACCGTGAATGGGTCTGCAAAGTTTGTTGAATCATTTATGGCTTGTTTGAGGATATGAAGTTCTTTCTTAATCTTTTGTGTACGAACGTTATCTACCTGACCATCATTAGGCATTACTAGGCACCTCGTCCGGCTCCATGGCTAAATGGTTAGCGTGCTGGCCTTTGGTCACAGGGGTCCCGGGTTCGATTCCAGGCAGGGTCGGGAATTTTAACCATCATTGGTTAATTTCTCTGGCACGGGGGCTGGGTGTATGTGTCGTCTTCATCATCATGTCATCCTCATCACGACGCGCAGGTCGCCTACGGGTGTCAAATCAAAAGACCTGCACCTGGTGAGCCGAACATGTCCTCGGACACTCCCGGCACTAAAAGCCATACGCCATTTCATTTTACTAGGCACCTCCATGGCGCAACATCCCCGAAATGCCATGGCCTACCAAGTGACCGTTGCTCAGCCCGGAGCCCTACAGATTAAGAGGTGTCGTGTGGTCAGCATAACGAATCCTCTCGACCATTATTCTTGGCTTTTTAGACCGGGTGCACCATCTCACCGTCACATTGCTCCTCAATTGTAATCACGTAGGCTGAATGGACCTCGAACCAGCCCTCAGATCCAGGTAGAAGTCCCCGACCTGGTCGGGAATCAAACCCGGGGTCTCCGGGTAAGTGGCAGGCACGCTAGCCCTACACTGCGCGGCAGGCTTATTATTAGATACTGATGCTATTATTTAACAATTGCATTTGGATGAATGTTAGTTTCCTGTTTAATCACGAAACAGTTGTCAACAAGTTTTCTGAGAAGGCTCCAGACTTTCTTGCTTGAGTGTGTAAGTTCATATTTTCAATAACCTCGGTCCACTTCTCTCTACAGGCATTTACAAGTTGCTGCAAAAGGTTATCTGCAATTTCATTCTCTCCACTTTGAAGAGATTTTTGGTATAACCGATCACATTCCTGACTCCATTCTGGAATACATTCCTTTCGATAGTCTCTCGGTACGAACTTCGTAACAGTGGCATGTACAGCTTTAAGTAATCGCTTGTACTGGTTTGCTTCTGGTGGGATCTGCCTGAGTACATTATCAAGCTGAGTTGCAAACATTCCCCAGTGTGCCTTCTGAAAATTCCATCGAGGACGAGGCATTGTTCTGATTACTTTGATTTTGAACCCACTTTCAGATATTAGAGGGCGATATTGACTATAGGGAAAATCCTTCAGGACATTTCTTGTGACTGAGAGATGGATTGAGTTAGCATTAGCTGTGACAATACAAAGATCTAGTTTATAGCCTTGATGTCCTCTTACAGATTTGAAGGTACCACGAACTTTTACATAATTTATCAGATGCATATTGGTCTTATCCATCCATTCTACCAAGTCTTCACCATTTTGGTCATTGGACGAGTATTTCCAGTTAGTATGGTGACTATTGAAGTCTGCCATATAGATAGCAGCATGTTCATAGCTGGTGAAATGTACAACTGGCCACCCGATATTAGGGGGCTGTTGAACATTACTAATTGTTGTGCCGTCTCTGTTCACAACAATGGAAATAATTAACTGAAACAACGCTAATCTACCAATTTAACATTTTCATTATCCTTTCTGATGTATGTTTCAGTGCCATATTGTGGATGGTGTGTAACATCAACAGGATCGTACCCATCAATTCTTCCTCTTCTTCTAAGCTGGATCTCGTTCTCAACATGAGTCTCTTGAAGTAAAACGACACCAACATTTTCACGAGGACTTCCGGATGGATGCCTTTAGACCTGTTGATTCCATGTATGTTACGCTGGCAGATTCGAACTGGTAATCCAACTTTACGAATTAGTTGGTCCTCAGAAGGACCGGTGGTATTCATTCTCGCTAAGTCAATGTGCTTTAATTGTTTGCCAGAAGATCACGTATGATAGTCTGGCAGTCAAACGGCTGATGTTCAGTTCAGTAATGGAATTTTAATCGATGTACATGTGCAGGGGCACGAGGTGCACGGATCAGCTTCGTCCCCACGAGAGGTAGTCTCGTGGGTTTTGCCTCGGCGCCGTTTTTCTCTTATTCCAGGGAGCAGACCGTCCGTCACTTCGTCTTCGTTTGGCGTACATAAAGGACCCTAATCTGTGGGATAAGCTACTAAATGAGAAAATCAGACTGATTTTGTATGAAGAATTTATTTAACAAAGGAAATCGAAATTGATTAGAACTGAATTAAATTAAATAAAAATCTACTGATAAAAACACCACGGAAAAGTAAAATTAAAAAAATATATATAAACTGAACTGAATCAAAATTAAATCATATTGAAATAAACTGAGAAAACTTAAACAGAATAAAATGATAAGCCATGATTGCTTTATCCCAAACGATTAACGTGGCCTCACTTCACTTCACATAGATAGATAGATGCCATCACTGTATTGTTATTGTAACCTATTTCTTGTGCCAAATTCAACTGTTGAGACCTTCCCGTTTTCGCTATATCGCTGTGCAAGGATTTTGTATACATATAGATACGTCGAGTGCAGTAGGAAACTACATTGCTTTTTCTAAAGAAGAATACATCTAGGGAAAGACTTATTTTCGTTTGTGGAGCATATGCTTCAGTTTCTTCCTTGTCATTTTGTATATATTATGTGACATTAAAAGGAAATCCGTATAAATATACTGCACTCACCACTCTTAGGATAGGTGATGATCCACACATCATCTTCTCGCACTTCTAGGTTCTTGATCCTATCGGCAAACTTGCGGTAACTCATGGGCAAAATGCAGTCTGATGGCGATACTCCAATACTACCAGCAGAGTAGAGACGTCGTGTCGACAGCTGGAACTGCACGCTTAAGTGTGTCTTGATCTCTTTGAAATGTAAGGACATTCTGGAATGAGATCAACATAATGTTACAATTAAAAGTTACCACATTAAGTAATTTTTAATTAGCATTTTATGTCGAAGAATGTGAATGGCTGAGATATCTGACAAACCAGGTCTTTAAAATGAAATAAATAATTAAATTTCTTTTGAAAAGGCTTGCATTTCTCTTCATGTTCAACTAGTGTGAAATGTTTTATTTATTACATTCGTGTGACTCGAAATGGTTTTGTTAAAAGTATCTATGTTTAAGGAAACCTCTTGAAAAGTACATGATTTCTAACAAGCTGGACGTCAAGTTTCAGCAATGAAAACGTTATCAACGTTTCCATATGATGATGATGATGATGCTTGTTGTTTAAAGGGGCCTAACATCGAGGTCATCGGCCCCTAATGGTACGAAATGAAATAACAAAAAGTTCAAATTAATCCACTGACCAAAATAAAATAAAAACTGTCATGAAGAATGAATGGATGGACATGAACCCAACAAAAACAAAAAATCAAACAAACAAACAAAACAGTGGATCAGACTAAACAAAACATATCTTAAATAAAGGTATTACTGACCAAGGGACCACTCATAAAGCACAATGATGCTTGATGCCTAAAGGGGTGCAAAATCCATGTATAAAGCCCCACAGAATGGTACATGTCGCGAGTAAAGTAGAACCATGGTATTTTTCATGTTGGGGTACTAATCAAAAGTAGCGAAGACTCACGGTGTTCAACACAATACGGTACTACTCACGAGTATTGTACTTCGTACAGGTAACGCAGACCTACGGTGTTTCTCACACAATGGCGCCACTCATAGCCAACCCAAACCGATGAGTTTCCTCACCTAGGTGTACTAGTCACGGGTGCCGGTCCCACGGGCCCCGTGGTGTTCCTCACATAGTAGGTATTAATCACAGGCAACGCAGACCCACGGTGTCGCTCAAATATTGGTACAACTCACAGGCAACGCCCAGACCCGCGGTGTTGCTCACATGGGTACGACGCACGGGTACTGGAAAACCCTCAGGCCAAGCTCTATACTGGTACTAATCACAAACCTATTTCGTACCAAATATAGTGGTACTACTCGCAAGTACAGACAACCTATGGTGTTCCCCGCGTGATGATACGAATCAAAAGTAGTTTCATGGTTCTAATTCAATCAACCCTTGGTCGCCCCTTGTAGTCGCCTCTTACGACAGGCAGGGGTTACCGCGGGTGTATTCTACATGTGCGTCCCCCACCCGCAGGTGGTCGTTTCCATATGAGACATTCGTCAGCTTAAAGGAAAGCTTAGCCTATTAAGTCAGTTTTTGAGATTACTTCACACAACCTTGTGTGATTTACTGGTGCTGTGCGGTAAGTTGTATGAGGTCAGTATACTTACTGAAACTCCCAATTTTCATTTTCTTGCTAAGTCTCAAGATAGGAATTTTATTCAGTTTTAATGTATTACTACAATTCTAGCTATATCAGTTGAAATATATTACTACAATTCTAGGTACACACCGCTATTTTACATACTCCAACAAAGTGTCAAAGCAAAATATTCTTGTTATCCTTAATGTGTTTGCTTGCAATCGCATGATATATAATATAACATGCAGATTTAATTTTTTTGCGAATTATGGTTTACCACTTATGAAATATAGTTTGTTTTCTTTGAAAGAGACCTGCTGAGTTCCGGTAACATATATATGGTAACTGTACTAGGTAATTCACTAATATGTCGAAGATTGCATATCTTAGAATACTGGCATCCGGTATCTAGTATCCTAGATTCTTCTAGACCATGTCTAGTCTTCTTCTGTTAGCGACCAGTAATTTTGTCTATTTTCGTACTGGCGTACCTAGATATCAAGCTACTGACAGAGGTTATGAATCCAAGATGATCTTCTCGACCCACGCCTATGTTACATCATGCCTTCCATGATCAGTTGGTCTAGCCTGTCTTTTTAATTTCGAAGAGACCACTCCAAAAATTATGGATGTCACGTTTTCATAGAAAATGAGCTGAGGGGCCCATTATGTTAGTTATATGGTGTAGAATATGTGGTTAAAATGTTAATTGTTGATAGTCCACGAGGTATGAGGAAAAGAAAATTTGGTATACAATGCAAGAATGATGGATGTCATTAGTATACAATACAAAAATGGTGGTAATCTTTTGTTCTCATGACTAATTGTGTACTTTCCAGTGTTGATAATGAAATCAGTTGATTTGTGACGCATTATTATGCATAGTTGACATTTCCTACGGTTTGCTTATTATTTTGTTAAGTTCAAAGTATAATATAATATAATATAATATAATATAATATAATATAATATAATATAATATAATATAATATAATATAATATAATATAATATAATATAATATAATATAATATAATATAATATAATATAATATAATATAATATAATATTGGGACCTTTCCCACCGTCCCCCATGACTCATGGGACCATGTGACAACAAACCAACCCTTTCGGGTCACGAACACATGGGACCATGCTCCACGGAAGTCGATAGTCAAGGGATCTTTTTGGTCTGTGCCGATTTCTCCTCATTGGGATTGTATACTTAATCCACTCACATGAAAAGTTATCGACCATTCGACTCAGCTAGATCAAAGCTACTCTCCCGTTCCTGAGGTCTGAACACGGACTCCTCAGGGCCGAAGAACGTTCGCGGCATATAGAGGCTATCAAACATAAACTATCTTAAAGGCCTACAATGAACGGAAGAGGATTCTGGATGCATGTTTTTCGGTATAGATAGGCATGAAATCGTTTAGAACAATTTACTATTCACTCGGTGAAATATACAAAATTTACATACACTCTTGATACTTCTTACACAATTGATATAAGCAATCACTTATTTTAGCAGCGGAAAAATCCGTACTGCCATTGACATCCGCTGTTACCTCCACATTCCACAGACAAAATCTATGTGAACGGCAACGTTAGCTGTTACTTTCTCTAATCCAATAAATTTTCCTTTTTGACACAGACGTAAATATCCATATCCCTCTCTACCAAAACAGAGAATTACCGAGAGGTGGTTAATATGATCTCACTTTTTCACATACTATCACTTTGAATTGCCTGTGTCCTATATTGCTTACATAACTATTACATTAGTTTGGATGTATGCTACAC
Organism: Anabrus simplex; assembly: GCF_040414725.1. Lineage (NCBI taxonomy): Eukaryota > Metazoa > Arthropoda > Insecta > Orthoptera > Tettigoniidae > Anabrus > Anabrus simplex. The sequence goes on from NC_090265.1 coordinate 1,579,286,594, forward strand.
AAATTGTTTCATGTATTATCGCGATTGTTTTGTGCGTTCTATCATCCGGTTACCATAAACCACTTGAGTACGACATACATAATAAAATGACCCTACCATATTCACAAAAACAAAACAAGCCATGTTCCCCCCAATGCGAGTATTCCATGGGACTGAATCCCGTATTACACATTTGACTCTATTTACACACAAGACAACTGTCCGCTTTTTTTGAATGGTCGGCTAACTTAAGAAATCATTAAAGTAAATATTAAAACATAATTAATCCGAACATTCTGACCATATCAGAAATCCGTCACTAAAACACGGAGAAGAAAAATAAAAACAATGGACTCAAGTCTTCCATATAAAATTAAACAGACTTGAACAACGAATTATCATTTGCAATCACTACCAGTGGACTTTCACGAAGTCTAGATTCAAATCGACATCGATTATAAGTAAACAAAACACTTCCTGGAAAAGAAATACATCAAACACATGTATCAATAAAGACAATAGCTGTAATTAACCCGTTGTAACCCGCTGTCTTAGCGAGCCGTTGATCCCTGCTGTGCCCACACGAGGTTTGAACCTGAGACTCTGGTCGTCTCCATCCAGGGTACTGTAATCAAGCCCTAATTAATCTAATCATGTATCGAACAGTCATAACAAAAATAAACATCTATATTGCTCTGTGGGTCATGGTCTACGGCGTGGCAATTAAAGAACTTGCTGTGTTTATTCTCAAAAGAAACCAGATTGTTGGTCCGACCAACCTTTCTGCTTGTATTTATTCCTCTCTGTTCCAGACGCTCCCCCTCTCAGCCGTAACTCATGACTGACACTTGTCCCACGGTCCGGAGACTAAAGACACCATTCAACCTGCTTCCCGCTAGGCTTTTTCTCTCTGTGTCCATCAAATTAATTCATTAGAAACTGGCACATTTTATTCAATGCTCGGGCCAGCCCACATACCTTCAGTACACGAGAATCATTTCTCAAATTCGACCGTTAATTCACATTTCACTCTCTCATATCTCTGGAGGTCTGGAGTTCGACTCGTATCTTCTCTCCTTCCAAAAGTCCACCCTCCGTTAGCCACTGACCACAGCAATACTCCTATTTCTCCGCCTCTGAGGCGAGAGTGTGTACCTATCAGATACTACCCTATTGCTCGAAATCTATCGGTATAAATCATCAATCAGAATACCTTTGGTAAAATAATAACAATAATAATAATAATAATAATAATAATAATAATCTTCTAACCTTTTGCTTGAAATGTATCGGTATCAAAACACTGATCAAGTTACATTAAGAAAATAATAATAATAATAATAATAATAATAATAATAATAATAATAATAATAATAATAATAATAATAATAACAATAATAATAATAATAATCAAAATTAATTAATATTATTAAATCCTGCCAAAAACACTAACAGACCTCATTAGTGTAGTGGGGGACAGGGGTTCAAACCTCAGCACTCCAATCCTTGAACATCTTCCAGTACAGCCACAACTTATATTATCATGCAACAAACTATATCTTTACGAACATAGTGCTGATTCTAGCCCAAGCCTTTCCTTTTTATACGGGCACTTGTTGATGACTCTGTCACCTCGCTAATCCCTGCGTAACTTAGGCAATTGCTCAGATGAGATCTACATTATTAATCTACATAGCATTCTACACCTATTCCCCCTCAATTCCTTCTCAGCACTAAATAAACAAAATATGATAACATGCAAATGTAGCCACTAAAAGGGGTCCCAAATTCTATACATAAACAAAGGATCACTCCCTTCCCATATCTAATTAATTAAAACCAAAATGAATAAAAGGATTCCCGACCATTCTCAGGCGGATTAAGCCTATTTATAATGTTATTTTTAACCCTATACTTCATGACTGTTATTTACAAAGGGAAATACTAGCATTGGAGAAGAAAAAAACTTTGTACTCAACGGTTGATGTCTTCGGCCTGGTCCGGAGGTTCCGGAGGCCTACCCATGTTGGATTACTCCATGGCGTTGGATCCTGGAGTCCTGGAGTTCAGAAGTTCCATATCTTGTCTCGCGTAATCCATTTTTGTAGCACACGGATCACTGAAATTAGATTGTAATTTACACAATTTATCAATTTCTTGCACACGTGTTACCATTCACTCCTATTACTTCTTTGGCTACCCACTGCCAGTTACATGGAGATGAATATATCGGCTACTTTCAGCTAGTCTACCCGAATTGCACTGTTAAGCCGGACATTCCCAGCATCCGTATGATGCAGAACTCTCTACCCCTATCTTCTGTATGGTTTAATAGTTCAGGAACACTCCTCACAGTTAATAATCTGACCTGCGCTTTGTTCAGAAAGAGCGTGGATTTATACAGTTTTTTTGTTCTCCTGCAGAAATTCTGCGTACTATCCAGTAGTTGTTATACAAAATCCTACTTCATATTTCACGCAGTCTTAGTCTATTTTGCAACCGACATCTTAAGTACATCTCATTACCGTAATCGTCTGTTGCCTATCACAAATTATAAGCGAAAAAACTGAAAAATTTCACACCCGCTTTGTTCACACAGTATACAATTGAGCGGTAATTCGATAGCGAACCGACCGTCGTTTCCCGTCGAAAGCTCCTCAACGAATGCTGAAGCTCCCTGGAAGTGCGAAAAACTTATACTAGCCCCGGTGGTAGGGGCGGTTTAGTGAGCTCATCCCCACTTTTATTTCGACTGCTCCTGGATAAATCAGCCTGTCGAAATTAGCAATACGCTAGACTGTGTGACTTGGTTATGCACAAGTGCGCTGTGCCATGCGGAATTGGATATGTTCGGCGGATCTGTAGTAATTAATTTATCAGCTCGGAGGGGAAGTAGGGAATCCCCGAAGGCATCTGGTTTTTCACTAGGCGTACGTACGCTAACGGAGTTATATAAGTTGTTTACCAACGCCTTTCGCTTGGAGAGTATTTTCTATCAGAACTCCTGACTTTATAATTCCACCAAAATTCAGCACACTGCTCTGACGGGTGCAGTTTTGCTAATCATGCCTTATTTACGCCGAAAATGCATTAAATTTAGCCCGATAGCTTTGGCATCGCTGTACGCTGGCATTTGTTTTCCAATATGGAGTCGCTAAATAGTGTTCTTCTCCTGCTTCTTCTATGACGTGTGCCTAGTTCGGGGATTCTTTAAGCCACCCAGTGGGCGGGTGAAGGCGCCTCTCTGGCGGGCGTCTTATTGCACAACCTGATGATACTCCCAACATCCACACAAAGAGAGCTAGCTGCCTGCTTTCTAACCAAGCATATCACTGGAAATAAATACTAATTGTGCCGGTACGGTCACAATATATAAAATAACTTGTCTTGACTGACTGACTGACTGATTCATCAACTACTGGACATAAAGAAATGAAATTTTGGGGATACATTCATATTACAATGTAAGTGCTCATTAAGGGAGATTTTTGGACATTCCGTCGCTAAGGGGGTGAAATGGGGGGGGGTGACTTTTGTAAATGAGTGTAATCTATATCTAGAAAACTGAACAGTTTAAAGACGCGAAAATTGGTATTTGAAATCTCCTTTGAAAATAAAGAAACATGAATTTTTTTGTTTTCGGAAAAAACCTGTTCATGGGGTGAAGAAAGCTGAAAAGGGAATGAATACCTTTTATGTGGATGCTTATATCGCAAAAACTGAAGATGTTACAATCATAAAAAATGGCATCTTGAATCTCCTTTAATATTAAAGAAAGTGTTTCTTGTTTTTGGAAAATATAGTGTATTTAAGGGGTGGTGAACAGGAGTGACAAAGGGGGTGAATTTTAAAATAAGTATATCTACAGTATATTTCAATAACGCAACATGTTACAGACGTGAAAACTGGTATTTGGAATCTCCTGTAACAGCAAAGCAACACACACGTTTTTTTCTGAAAATCCACTTAAGGAGAAGTATTAAAGGGGGTAAATTTTAAAAATGAGCATATATACAGTATATATCATAAACTGAACATGTTACAGATGTAAAATTGGCATTTTTAATCTTTAAAAAATAAAAGTAACTCGTAATTTTTTGTTTTATGTGGATAGATATATCTCAAAAACTGAAGATGTTACAAACATAAAAATTTGTATTTAGAATCTCCTAAAAAATGAAGAAAAACGTGTTTTTTTATTTCGGAAAAACCACTTAAGAGAATGGGGTGGATGAAAAGAAGTGAAAAAAAGAGTTGAATTCTTTTTATGGAGATATTTATACGTCAAATACTGAAGATATTAAAGACGTGAAAATTTGTATTTGGAATCTCCTTTAAAAATCCTTTTAAGTGCGTGAGAAAAGGTGAAAAAGTGATTTAATACCTTTTATGAGGATACTTATATCTCAAAAACTGAAGATGTTACAGTCATGAAAAGTGGTATTTGGAATCTCACTTAGAAATAAAGAAACACGTATTTTTGTTCTTGGAAAACCTATTTAAGGGGTGGGGGTGAACAGGATTCACAAAGGGAGTGAATTATTAATATGAGTATATCTCAAAAACGTAAAATGTTACAGACGTGAACATTGGTATTCCTAATCTCATTTAAAAATATAATATCACATACCTTTTTGTTCTCAGAAAAATCACTTGGGGGGGGGGGTGCATGTAAAAAGGACTGAAAGAGGGGTTGAATGATTTTTATAAGGATACTGGTATCTCAAAATCTGGGGACATTAATGATGTGAAAATTGGTATTTGGGATCTCATTTTAAAATAAATAAACACGTTTTTTCTTGTTTTAGTAAAATCCACTTAAGGATTTTAAAAAGGACTGAAAAGCGGTTGAATTCTCTTTATGAGGATACTTATGTCTCCAAAACTGAAGATTTTACAGACATGAAAATTTGTATTTGGAATGTTCCTTTTTTTTGCTACTGGCTTTACGTCGCACCGACACAGGTAGGTCTTGTGGCGACGGTGGGACGGGAAAGGGCCAGGACTGGGAAGAAAGCGGCCGTGGCCTTAATTAAGGTACAGCCCCAGCATTTGCCTGGTGTGAAAATGGGAAACAACGGAAAACTATCTTTAGGGCTGCCGACAGTGGGGTTCGAACCCACTATCTTCCGAATACTGGGCACTGGCCGCACTTAAGCGACTGCAGCTATCAAGCTCGGTGGAATATTCTTTGAAAATAAAGAAACACGTATTCATTTGTTTTCTGAAAATCAAATTAAGGGTGGCTAAATGAATTGGAAAACGAGTTTAATTATTAGTATGAGGAAACTTAAATCTCAAAAACGAAGGAAGTGAAAATTGGCATTTGGAATCTTCTTTAAAATAAAGAAACACGCATTTTTTGTTCGGAGGAGGGAATCAACTTAAGGGGGGTGTAAAAGCAGTTGAATACTTTTTATGAGGATACAAATAAGAAGTAGACTTAAAACAATACACCCCTAAGGGGTTTTGACTTGAGGATGAGGAGTGATAACGAAAATATACGTTTATATGAAACCGTTTGAATTACGAAGTTTTAATGTCAAATGATATCCTAGGTGTTAAATAACAAAAGGTATGAAACAAATTTAACCACTCAGAGAGTTAAACGGGAGTTAAGATCCAAAAACAAATATATCCATTTCTTCCTCCGAAACGGTTTAACGTACGAAGGCAAAATTCCAAATAGTGGTGTATATTTTAAATCCTTGGTGTGAAATAGGAAATATTTTAAAATTTTCCACCGCTAAATTATTCATCCCTCAAAAACAGTTTGGCGTACAAAGGTATAATTTTACGAGAAGGGTTTTCTTACATGTCCTTGGTGTAAAATACCCTATACTTCAAAATACACTCCATAATTTAAAAAAAGAAAAAGATACGGCGCACCGGGAAGGCGTTGTCCGATTGTAAGGAAATTACGTATGCAACGACATTCGGACCTAACATGCAAACGATTAAAGTTTTATATCCAATGAATGAATAGCGGGAGCTCTCGTGCATCCGAACTCCGCATGCATCAGGTGTATATAAGGCGTGATTCTGAAGCGTATGTTCAAAGTAGGTGTTGAATTCGACTGCCATCTTAACGTCGGCTGTGAGAATGCCACGCCGAAGGATTCGTGCTCATTACGAGCAGATGTCAGAGTTTGAAAGAGGTTGTGCGATCGGATTGAAAGAAGTTGGTTGGTCGAATCGAGCTGTCGCTGGACATTTGGGCCGAAGTGATGCGGCGATCAGACGATGCTGGAACGCGTGGGTCAGCACCGGCAGGCATCAGCGTCAGGACGGCAGTGGTCGACCGAGGGCCACAACAGCACGGGCAGACAGAGCGATTGTCAGAACAGCTGTCACACCACCGGAGTCGTCATTATCAACGATCCAGCGTGTGACCCGCACACATGTGTCCACCCTGACCATCAACAGACGCCTGAGCGAGAGGAAATTGCGCTCGCGCCGCCCATTACGCCGCTTACCACTCACGCTTGTTCACCGTCAAGCCAGATTACAGTGGTGCCGCGCTCGAGCAACGTGGAACTGCGCTGACTGGGGACGTATAGTCTTTAGTGATGAGTCCCGTTTCCAACGGTGCCCTGACGACAACCGCAGACGTGTTTGGAGAGGTCCAGGCCAGCGTGGGGATCCTGCCTTGAATATCGCACGCCACACAGCCCCACAACAGGGGTAGATGGTCTGGGGTGCCATCTTCTTTTTATAGCCGGACTCCTCTGGGAGTCATTCATGGAATACTGACAGCACAGCGGAATGTTGATGACATTCTACGGCCGGTTGTGTTACCGTTCCTTCAGCGACATCCAGGCCTTGCATTCCCACAGGATAATGCCCGGCCGCACACGGCACGTGTTGCTATAAACTGTCTTGAAGCTTGCCCTATCTTTCCTTGGCCAGCTCGGTCGCTGGATCTCTCCCATAGAGCACATTTGGGATGTCATGGGAAGGCGATTGCGAACATCCCGGAATGTCGCCGATATACCCCAACAGTTGAAGACCATTTGGCACGAAATTCCGCAGGACACCATCCGGGACCTTTATCAGTCTATGCCACGTCGAGTGACAGCTTGCATCCAGGCCAGGGGTAGACCAACACCTTACTGACGTCCTCACTTTGTAACGCTCTAACTCTGCAGTAAATCATTCGATTGTTCTGCAATTTTGCTCGTTTGTTTTTCTATGTCTGTTCCTCACATCCACCGATTTTTATCGCCATCGGACAATTCCTTCCTGGTGCGTCGATTTTTTGTTATACAGTGTATTTCTCCCCTAAGGGGTTTAGATGGTAGTTGACTCTCAAAAACACAATATCCATTCTTCCGAAACAGTTTCAGGCACGAACGTAACATCTTTCTTTATGAAGGGTGCTCTTCTATACCTATATGTTAATAAAATTTCAAAACATTCACTCCTTACAATAGTATTCATTCCTCCATACTGTTCGACGTGCACAATCAAAATTTTGCACGTTGGTCCCTTTTACGTCCTAGATGTTAAAAGTGATATGGTTTGAAACATTCAAATTCTTCAAGTGAGTGGTAGATTATAAAATATATAATTATCCCCCCAAAACCGTTTGACGTACGAACTGAGGACGTGTTTTACAGGCTCAGCTGACAGTGGACTCTCCAAAATGTAAAACTTTGAATAATAACTTTTATTTTAAAGCCGTAGCGAATCACGGGTATCTTGCTAGTCTCTATATATCCAAAATAACTTGTCCTGACTGACTGACTGACTGACTGACTGACTGACTGACTGACTGACTGACTGACTGACTGACTGACTGACTGACTGACTGATTCATCATCGCCGAGCCAAAACTACTGGACATAAAGAAATTAAATTTTGGGGATACATTCATATTACAATGTAGGTGCTCACTAAGGGAGGATTTTTGGATATTCTGTCGCAAAGGGGGTGATTTTTTAAAATGGGTGTATTGTTATTATTATTATTTATTATTATTATTATTATTATTATTATTATTATTATTATTATTATTATTATTATTATTACAACTTACCCCATGCGGAGGCTGCCACAAGGACAAAGTATGTTGACTACAAAGCATTTTGTCTTTTAAGTTACTGTTGACTTTGCTAGTGTGCCAGGTACAAAAATCACCACAAGACTCAGGAATAAATTTGCAATACGGTTCTTCAAATGTTATATAGATGATTGCGGAGTATGCTCACTGAACCTCGTATTGCGGCGATAGCGATGTCGTGAAGTCGTGTCCGGCTGAGGCCGAGAGAATCCCATAGCTGTACAAGAAATTTAGGGATTGCGCCTCGAGCTCCGATCATGAGTCCATGGACGGAAATATTGTCTAGGTGATATTTATCTTTGTAGTAGTTTACAGTTGGCTGGTAAATTGACCGTGATCCCTCAGCGAGGTCGCAATCATGTGTTGTATTGTATGATGGCGGGAATTTCTCAATACCTCCCCCAGAGGGCAGGCTCCCAGGACATGGGCAAGGGTTTCGTGCTCTCTGTGGCAACGCTGACAGAGGGTGTTGTCCTGGGACCTTCCCGGCACGGAGCGAACGGCGCACACATTCGCTGTCATCTTGATGGCCTCTCTCCATTCCGCACAGGATAAGCCTCGGTGATCTCTTAACCATTTGTTCCCTGGTGTGTATTCCTGGAAGAGTCCAACGCCCTTTCCTTTGTGCGGCAACTTCTGAACAGTTTAAAGACATGAAAACTGGTATTTGGAATCTCCTTTGAAAATAAAGAGACATGTATTTTTTTTGTTTTCGGAAAAGTCTGTTAACGGGGGGTGGGGGAGGGGGGTGAAAATGGGGTTGAATACCTTTTGTGTGGACACTTATGTCTCAAAAACTGATGATGATACAGTCATGAAAATGGGTATTTGGAATCCCCTTTAAAAATAAAGGTACATGTCTTTTCTTTTGTTTTTGGAAAATCTACTTAAGGGGCGGTGAACAGGCGTGACAAAGGGGGTGAATTATTAAAATGAGTATATCTCAAAAACGTGACATGTCACGGGCGTGAAAATTGGTATTTGGAATCTCCTGTAAAGGTAAAGGAACACGCATAATTTGTTTTCTGAAAATTCACTTGAGGGGAAGTGTTAAAGGGGGAAATTTTTAAAATGAGCATATATACATTATATATAAAAAATTTAACACGTTACAGACGTGAAAACTGGTATTTTTAATCTACTTTAAAAATAAAAGTAACACGTATTTGTTTGGTTTCGGAAATAAAACACTTCAGTGGGTGGAGGTAATATAGGACTGTAAAAGGTGTGGAATTATTTTTATGTGGATACTGAAATCATAAAAACTGAAGATGTTACAGACATGAATATTGGTAAATCTCTTTTAAAAATAAAGAGACGCGTATTTTTTTTTGTTTTCGGAAATTCACTTAAGGTGGTAGGGTGGGTGAAGGGAAATTAACTTAGTTGGTATTTGGGAGCTCCTGTATAAATAAACACACACCTGTTTGGGGGAAATCAACTTAACGGGAGGGGGTGTGCTGAAAAAGGAGTTGAATTATTTTTACGAGGATACTTATATCTCAAAAACTGAAGATGTTACATACGTCAAACTGGCATTTGGAATCTCCTTAAAGAAAGGAATACGCAAATTTTTGCTGGATATCAATTTAACTGGGGGGGGGGGGGCTGGAAAAGAAGTTGGATTGTCTTTATGAGGATACTTATATATAAAAAAACTGATGATGTTACAGACGTGAAAACTGGTATTTGTGATCTCCTTTTAAAGTCAAAAACAGATATTTTCTGTTTTCGGAAAATCCAGTTAAGGGGGTGAAAAAATTGAAAAGTGGTTGAATTTTTAAAATGAGTACCCGTGTATCTACTTTATATGTCAAAAACATAACATGTTACAACGTGAAACTTGATATTTGGAAAGACCTTTAAAAATATAGGAACATGTATTTTCTTTTCGTGTTCGGAAAAGGCACATAACGGAGTGAATGGAAGTGATAAAAGGGTTGAATTATTTCTTTCTTTTTTTTTCTAGTTGCTTTACGTCGCACCGACACAGATACGTCTTATGGCGACTATGGGAGAGGAAAGGGCCCGGAGGGGGAAGGAAGCGGTCGTTGCCTTAATTAAGGTACAGCCTGGTGTGAAAATGGGAAACCACGGAAAACCATTTTCAGGGCTGCCGACAGTGTGGTCCGAACCTACTATCTCTCGAATACTGGATACTGGCCGCACTTAAGCGACTGCAGCTATCGACCTCTGTGAATTATTTCCTACGATGATACATATATCTAAAAAAACTGAAGATGTTACAGACGTGAAAATTGGTATTTGAATCTCCTTTAAAAATAAAGAAGCACGTACTTTTCTTTTTTTGAAATTCCACTTGGGTGGAGGTGGGGGTGGGGAAAGACTGATAAAGGTGTTGAATTATTTTCATGGAGATACTTGTATCTCAAAAACTACTTACGTGGAAATAAGTATTTGGAATCTCCTTTAAAAATAAATATATTTTTCGACTTTAGAGAAGACTGCTTCTCACATGCACAGTTCTATGTCGCATGGTCATCTTAGGCCCAAAAGGGAATACCACATACGTGGTTTACAAAGACTTTCTGGGGTAAATGAAACTCTGTGTTTGGTGAGTTTTTATACTTTAGGGATTTTCCGATAATCTCTTAGTGCAGTACCGAGGAACGATTAATTTTACCAAATTACGAAATCCACGCGAGCGAAGCCGTGGGTAGCTGCTTTTATAATATAATATAATATAATATAATATAATATAATATAATATAATATAATATAATATAATATAATATAATATAAGTGATAATCCTAAAATTGGTTCTGATGTGGTGTATGAGACAAATACTGAAAACAATACAAAGAAGAGATTAAAGCATACCGGAATGACTGATGTTATGAAGAAGATGAGGTTATGTTCAGATGAATCTGGGCCAGACTGTGAATGTTAAAGACTTGAGTGATTTAAAACGTTACCTGAAATGGAAATAAAACGTATAATTAAAGAGTTTAATGAAATGGTATCCAATGATGAACAAAATGAATTTCTTTCTGGACTAATAGCTTTACAGCTAGTTAAGAATCGTAAGCCCAGGAAAGAAGAAAATGATGTGAAATTTCACGATTTGTCATATTTTTACAAGATAAGAGCAGCTCCTGTCAATAGTGATACTTCTGCTGTTGTTGATGTTCCAGTCTGTGCAAAGGCATTCATTGCATGCATTGCATTCATTGTATAACTGAAAGGAGATTGTAAACATTGCAGCAGCCATTCAAATATCACGGTCAGGCACCAAAGTATAAGCGTGGTAAATATATACAATCAATCAATCAATCAATCAATCAATCAATCAATCAATCAATCAATCAATCAATCAATCAATCAATCAATCAATCAATCAATCAATCAATCAATCACTACTCATCTGCATTTAGGGCAGTCGCCCAGGTGGCACATTCCCTATCTCTTGTTTTCCTAGCCTTTACAAATGACTGCAAAAGATTGGAAATTTATAGAAGATCACCCTTGGTAAGTTATTTCAATCCCTAACTTCCCTTCGCATAAACGAATATATGCCCCAATTTGTCCTCTTTATCTTCATATTGTGATCGTTCCTACTTTTAAAGACGCCACTCAAAATTTTTCGTCTACTAATGTCATTCCACACCATCTCTCCACTGAAAGCTCGGAACATACCACTTAGTCGAACAGCTCGTCTCCTTTCTACCAAGTCTTCCCGGCTCAAATTTTGCAACTTTTTTGTAACGCTACTCTTTTGTAGGAAATCACCCAGAACAAATCGAGCTGCTTTTCTTTGATTTTTTTTCCAGTTCTTGAATCAAGTAATCCTGGTGAGGGTCCCATACACTGAAACCATTCTCTAGTTGGGGTCTTACCAGAGATTTATATTCCCTCTCCTTTATATCCTTACTACAACCCCTAAACACCCTCATAACCATGTGCAGAGATTTGTACCCTTTATTTACAATCAAATTTATGTGATTACCCCCAATGAAGATCTTTCCTTATATTAACACCTAGGTACCTATTATTATTATTATTATTATTATTATTATTATTATTATTATTATTATTATTATTATTATTATTATTATATGATCTGTTTTGCACTGCTCATGTCTTGGTCTTCGTCCCCTATTGTAATCACTAAACACATCCTTTTAAAGCGACGAATCACGAATCATCTTATTTATTTATTTATTTATTTATTTATTTATTTATTTATTTATTTATTTATTTATTTATTTAGTTAATTAGTTAGTTAGTTAGTTAGTTAACTAGTTAGTTGATAGTTTACCATACTGTTATTTATGCATCATTTTTTCCTTTGACGCTTACTTAAAGACCATATTCAAGAACACAGAAACTTCTCCAGACACTGTCTACGATAGATTCCGAGAAAATAAGCGTATGTTTACTTATATATTTCCTATCGTTGTGAAAACACATACTTAGATCTCTCCAGTCCGTGGATTTGGCCGTGCATCGCACACATACAGACAAACATTTCCGGATATCACGGAGTGATTGAATATGGCTGATATGGCTCTTCGTGTCTGGGACCAAAAATGGCTTCCTTCACCATGGACTTAAAACGGCTCCTTGACTAGTATTACCTATCTTATGTACGTTGCCTAGCGATACTGAATCTATGCATTCAATCTTGGTGACAGCACGTTGGACTGTCATATCGCAACACACGTTTTCCGAAGGTTTTTCATTCATAACTCACCAATGAAAGCGAAAATGAAAACTCCATCCTCGAGGTGCATTCGGATCCCCTTCCATCTATCTATGTTCAAAATTTCAGATCTCTGCGTGCTGTAGATTTGGCTGGTCATCGCGCACACGCTCACAAAACACAGACAATCACTTCCTTTTATTATTATTATTATAGATAGATCATAAAATACAGAATATAATATTTCTGCATTATCGATAGCAGTAAAATAATAATAATAATAATAATAATAATAATAATAATAATAATAATAACAATAATAATAATAATAATCGTCTTTGCTCATATAACTTAAACTGCTTATTTCAGAAATTATGTCAGTGAACAGTAAGTTTTCCGTAACTACTAAAAACTTCTTACTAGGATATTGTTATGCGGAGAGACGTGATTAGCGTAGAGGTTTACCTGCAGCTGGATTTCCACCCAGACGACAGAAGTTCCATTACCATCGACGCAATATTAAAGTAACCTCCTTTAGTGAGCACCTACACTGTAATATACATATATCGATCTTGTGTTGTAACTTTCACTTAAAATATTACGCGGTGTCGGAAAGGACATACGGTCTTAACCTCATTGCCATAACCTCCAGCGACCTCAGAAATACCGACGTTAAGCTGAAGAAAGTATATTGTTATTATTAACATGGTGACGGTTTTATTAGGAGTTCTATCTTATATTTAAGATGGGTTTGTCATTTTAATTAGTAACATTCTAAATAGTCTTTTTATATTAATAACAATCGTTGTTTGTTATTATAAACATAGTGACAGTTTTATTAGTAGTTTTATATCATACTAGCATTTGTACCCGTTGTTCGCACGGGAAGTTGCAGCGGATTACATGTTTCTTTCAGGAACTTATGCGAAGTAACATGGCTCTATTCACACGTTTAACACGATTCGGAGGGGTGTCTTACTCTTACAGTATTCTTCTACAGATAGTAAGTCATGTGTGTACGAAGACTAGGAGAAGCGTTATCTGATCCTGTAATCATTAAGAAGGGAATTCCTCAAGGCAGTATTATTGGAATTCAAGAGGACAAATTGAAGAAAATATTAGTTTATAGGAAGGGGAGTTAGGGATTAGAATAACTTACCAAGGGAAGTGTTCAGTAAATTTCCAATTTCTTTGCAATCATTTAAGAAAAGGCTAGGAAAACAAAAGATAGGGAATCTGCCACCTGGGTTACTGCCCTAAATGCAGATCAGTAGTGATTGATTGATAATAAATAATAATAATAATAATAATAATAATAATAATAATAATAATAACAATAATAATAATAATAATCGTATAGCCTCAGCTACCGTGTGCAGACACTTCAATTTGACGCCATCTGGCTGTCTGCTCGTCAATTTCGACGTTCCGTTTCACTCTAGGCCCCCATTAGATGGCAGGCCAAGTAAACCGAAACTCTCTTGGGCGTCTGTGGCTGAGATTTAATGAATTTTGTCAGGTAAACACCAAATGCCGACATGCCGACATCGTACGACATGGATTGTCGAATGGACTTTTTTCCGCCCTTCAAAAATCCGACTACCTCTGCCGGGTTTGAACCCGCTATCTTGGGATTCGGAGGCCGACACTCTACCGCTGATCCACAGAGGCAGCTGATTGACTGACTGATTAATAATAATAACAATAATAAATTACAAATTTATGCCACCTCGGCTTCTCCGAAAACTTTAAAAGTAGTTATTTGGACATAATATCAATAATAGTATTATTTAGTTCGTGGAGTTCTGTTTCAGATCTTCAAATTACACACACAGCGCAGCACACTGCCAACCACTGCAGAAACACGTAATTGTTCGCTACATCCTTCTACACAGGGTTGGTGTCATGAAGGGCATTCGGTCGTAAAACCGGGACAACTCAGCTCCCTAGTTCTCACAAACCTAACAACGTGAAGGTTGGATCAGAGTAAGAAATGGGCATATATCCTGTGTTTAGGGAGCTATAAAAATTAAGGTTGGCTGTGTCTCGCCTAGCTAAAAACTGTCTGGATCGGAAGACTAAACGGGTTGACTAAATGAGGTCCGATAGAATGTTGAATGTGGTGAATCTGGTAGAAATCGATGGAGGCAATGTCAGACATGACTAGGGGCCCTGCGGTTTCAAGTTTAAAGCCTAGGGTTACCCGTTTTATTGGCATCTTACGACAGACAATGGATACCGTAGACATATTCTACGCCGCAACCAACGGACACAGCTTGTGGAACAGGTGCTCTCAGAAGGCAACATAAATTACAGCCATATGTATCGAAAAGAGTAACATTTAAGAAACTAGAGCAAGAAGAAAATTCACAAATTATAGCACAATTTAAAAGGCTGTGATATTTTTCTCTACACGCGTGTGCATTCCTCATTGAATTGCTCTACGTGTTATTACCAAACCACAACAATGAACCACTTAGAGACAGTCAAAATGGTGGGTAGCCCCTCTCTCAGAAACTGGAAGTGGGAATGAATTAATGAAACATAACTTCCTGTAGTGCATACGACGAGCTAGATTAACATAGAGAACCGAAAGCGCTGCCTGGCGGAGCCTTACTGTACGAACGTCCGCCATGTTTCCAGTGGGCAAATAAGCAAGGAGACGTGGCTCTCGAATGACGAGAAATGTTGAAAATTCGCATTATAAAATTAAAGGTGCAAATTTGTTGATATACATACTGTACCCAGATGAGATAGGCCCTAGTTTCATGATTTGGTTTTTTAGAAAATAAATACAGATATATAGGAATATTAAATTGAATACAGTGTCAGTTTTGTGTGGACGGGAGAATTTCAACATAGCCAGCCGTGCTCGCGACAAGCCGTCGCCATAGTTAAGCTTGTCATGATGGGGAGAAGGTTTCCTGGTCAACAGATAAGAGGATTAAATCTAGAGCTCACAACAACAGAATAATGACTACGAGGAAGTGAAAGAGTATATATTTCGGACCAAGGGCGAGCAGATGTATCACCAATACCGAGAATATGACTTACCAGTTTTTCCACGCCCCGAGGCATTACAAGGAAGAGATTTCAAACTAACCGAAGCGGTGTTGACCAATGGGAAAATTTATCATAGGCCCGCAGATAAGCCAACATAAGAAAAACTCAGAGTGAACTCCAGTTAGTTTCTCCGATAACAATAATTAAATTATTCCAACCACATAATTGAATAGAGGGGATTTTTGTGATATCATTCCCATGTTGATTAAATGTAATCGTAATAGATTCAAGTAATGAATTCGTGGAAATGACCCACGCTATCTCGCCATTGGTCGAGATGAGCACGCCATCAGGGACGCCGAGTTAGCGCGCGAAAGGTGGAGGACAGAAATTAAGTGATATTTCCATGATCACCGAACGATATGAGTTCAGAATACTACACATGAATGTGTATCGCCAGTGTATTAAGTAGGATAAAGCAAGAGATCCAAATCCACCTGCATATGCCGATTTAGGATAACCAACCCCCCACCCCAGGAGATGACCGCGGATGACCCCGGCGGGAAACCATATCGTCCATAAAAGTCCAGTAGTGGGACCTCACATCACCCAGTCGTTTGAAGTCACCAGTTGTGACCGGTCGAACCTCACATCACTCAATTCTTACCAGTCACCAGTCGTTATCGGTCACCAGTCGTGTCAGTCGTATGAAGTAGTTGAGACTCTGACACGTTGACTCTGTAAGTCAGTACCTCGGGACGCATTCGAAGTCAGTTAGAGCTGAAAGTGCGTGAGTTGTTAGGAGAATGAAGACGAACAGTGAGATTATTCATAGTACAGAGTGTAAATAATCAGTACAACTGTATGTTAAATTTAATAAATGTCATGTGGTTAAATAATAAATAATTAACGGAACGCCGATAGTACCTTTGGAAGGCAGTTTGCGGAGCCTGAAGTAAATAGCTCAAGATAGACGGTGAATAACCATCCGAGCAGGGAACTATAGGAGCTAGGCGATTATCAAGACGGCTTAGAAATAAACCAGGAAGTGCCGGTTGAAGACGCGATACGCGCCGGTTCAAATGAACGACATTTCGTCGTAATGTGTCACGACGTGTGTTTCGGGCGTATATGAAGAGTATATTGTGCGAGTGTCAGGGGTCTAGGAGCACCTATAAGTGTTTTTTTTTGTTATTAGTATTCTTGTATAAAATAG
The DNA here is from genome assembly GCF_040414725.1 of Anabrus simplex. Lineage (NCBI taxonomy): Eukaryota > Metazoa > Arthropoda > Insecta > Orthoptera > Tettigoniidae > Anabrus > Anabrus simplex. Next base: position 1,579,303,518 of record NC_090265.1, read on the forward strand.
TGTAATAAGGTGTTAATCATGGGTAGTCACCCAGAAGTGTTTTATTGTGTTAAATTTATAAAGTGCGATATGATGGACGAGTAAATCACCATGGGGCCGTAAGGCCTATATCTCATCCGCTACGAGACAATGGAATTCTACATAGGAATGAGTACACAAATTTGATATTTGGGGGATGTTATCGCGACTAAACGGGGTTCAGTGTAAATTAATTATGGTTACTTAACATGGTCCGCCTCCCGAGTCCATGATTTTATTTTTTGTTAGACGGACGAACTAATTCATAGTAACGTAATAATGGGTTAGATTAATTAATTTGAGAGTTTGTTTGTTGTATATAATGTAAATATGGGATATATTTCTTTCAATTAATGCATGCTGTTTGTAAGACTTTGACTTAAGTTCATTTCAAGTGTTAAATTCTTTTGTTTTTATGCTAACCCATTTAATTGATTTTCAATCACTGCGGTGATTATTTGTATTTTAATTAGGAATATTTTCTACCTGACAGCCAGATTATGAAAGAGCCAGAGTATGTAAAATTTGTGTTGCGTACGGAAGGTCATTAAAATACTAATAATAATAATGTTTGTGAGTTGACACAGGAAAGTAAATTATTAATAATAATAATAATATTTGTGCGTTTGCAAGTTAAAGTATAATAATAATAATGACAGTGCTTCGTGAGTTAGCTAGTGCAAATAATAATCAATGTGGAGATGACATGTAGCGGTAAAGACTTTCATTCGCGTAATCAGTTTGATTTTACGTAAATTTTTGATTTCACGTTTTTGGACTTTATTTTAACCATTAAAATTTGTTTAAAAGCGATAGAGGCACGTGAATTAGAATGGTCACGATATGTTAGAAGCCCAGAGTGGTTTGAGCCCATATTTAGAGTTGGAAGTCATGAGGGACGAATATCCGGCGTGAAATAAATTGAGCCGTATTGTTTGTAATGATGAAATAGATGAATCTCAAGGCCTAAGATGATATAAATGCATATGCCGGTGTTATTAGTGGTAGAATCCACGCACCGAGGATTAATTTATGAATTAAATGTTTGAAGAGTTCCGAAAAAAGGAAATGGACTTCAAATTGGAAGGAATAGTTTAGCAATCGCCGGCATTGGAGGTATTTGCCCAGCCGCGATGTGCCATAGGTTGTGAGATGTGTCTTGGGAGGACATGTGTCCCCATATAAAATTAACGGCAGTACGAAATTGAAGGTACGGTCCCGAATACCGTGTTGTCCCGACCAATATAAAGCAGATCTTAGTGGTTCATAACGGGATTTAACATATGTGACTAAATTCTAAAGAGTGGAAATTAAAATATCATCTTTCCATTTTTAATAATAATAATAATAATAATCATACTCCAAGTGAATCTTGTCGTAAATCAATTGCTTAGTGCCAAAGTAGACTGAAATTGTGAAGGTTTATGCATTTAACCATAAATATCGTTAACGGTAGTGTAAATGTGAAATAATAATAATAATAATAATAATAATAATAATAATAATAATAATAATAATAATAATAATAATAATAAATATTTGAAGAAGAAGAAGAAGAAGAAGAAGAATTTACTTTTTATATTTTGGACATAATAATGATGTTGGGAGTGGAAATGAAAAATTTGAAATTTTTAACTAATAATAATAATAAATGAAATATTTGAAGAGGGAGAAGAAGAATAACCAATGAAGCTACTTTTTTTTGATGAGAATAATAAGAGCGAGAAGTTGAAGTATTATAGCGAGGATGATTACGGGTTACGATAATCACGATTTCCACTATTAACAATAAGGTTAATAATAATAATAATAATAATAATAATAATAATAATAATAATAATAATAATAATAATAATAATAATAATAATAATAATAATATTTTATGAGGAAGCTGATCATTAAATTGTGCGGATAAATTACGAGGAAGAACGATCCTTCGTTTGAAACGTCGGCAAGGGTTGGCATATAATTATCCCGGATGACAAATGACAATAATCAAATATAGGATTATAATTGAAATTAATGATAATAATAATTTAATTGATGGCAATCAAAGAATATGATAATGATCAGATAAAGTATGGTAATGATATTATTTAATAATCGTAGGAGGATATGATAGGGACAGTCGTCCTGTGTCGAACTGCTCAGAACCAGATGTTGGGTTTTCACGGGGAGATTGTTACCGGTAGATACGTAAATAACCCACGGACGGCACATGTCTTCATTGTCAGAGCATAGTAATGAACTTTTCCATACGTCGTGTCGTATTGACAAGTGTCAATATTGAAATAGGCTTTGAGTTAATGAGCTCTACCTGGCGTGTTTGTGAATCTGGAAATAATAAGCTAGAGTTTGTCCGTACTATAAATTCCCGTTTTTTTTGAGGCGATAACATTTCCACGGTGAGTGTCCGGCTCACCAGAATGTATATACCGGAAGTGTCTCATGTCCATCGGAAGGAGGAGATGACGGTAAAAAGTTACTGTCGTGCCTTCGTCTCCGAAAGAAGATCTCCAGCGGTGAAACGTCCAATCATACGGATGTGAATTTGATCCCCAGTAACCAAATGGGACGAATTCACCAGATGTTTACACTACCAGAGTAGTGAGGTAAAATCCAAGTAGTATGTCATTTATTTTTCAGGATGAAAGTGTCCCAATGTAAAATTGTCATCATGTGTATTTTGCTAAATAAGTGAATAAATTGCTCCTCATTGCAATTTCAATAGGAAACAGTTTCCATATCTTTTTATTGTAGTTAGTCCAGTATGCCCATGGAATTTAAGTTGTCACTTCCCAGTCCTATTGTGGAGTCAAAAATTTGTATCCATGAATGAGTCGTCCCCCGTAACCTTAATTTGCATGCCCCGTTCATCCCTGTGTTCATTTGATGCGCCGATATATAATTTGATTTTCTTTATATAAATTTTTTTTTATCGTTTTCGAACTGATCACCCCTGAGATAAATGCTAGTCTGGGACTCAGGAAGTGAGCGGGTGCAATATCGAAACACAAACAAATGGGGGAACTATAGCTGATCGTGATATTGGCCTCGCGCCGCAATATGGATGAAGTGGCGGTATTCCCAATCTGTTATTGTTAATGCTATAAGCTTTCGGCTAACGGTCTTCAATTTTGGGTTGTTCAAGATTTGGAATGGCAAACACACTACCTACATCTTAACTCCAAATAGAAGGACAATTAATATGATTTATCCGGAAACTCTGTTATATTGTTTTAATATTATCTGTACCATCCACCAACCGGGTACATTTCAGGCGTTGGGAGTAACAATGATTTTTTTAAAAATAATATAATTAATGCATTTTATGTAAAAACTATGTGTGTTAATGAATATGTTTAATTTTGTTTTAAATAAATGGTTTTAACAACATCTAGCTGTTGAATTAATAAAAGCGGGTGAAGCCGCGGCGTGCATGCTAGTCTATACTAATATTATAAAGAGGAAAAATTTGTATGTTTGTTTGTAACAGATAGACTCAAAAACTACTGAACCGATTTTAAAAATTCCTTCACCTATAGAAAGCTTCATTACCAGTGAGTAACATGGGCTGTATTTTATTTTCAAAACAATTCGAGGTGGGGGGCACGGGGGGGAGATATAAAAATAATAGGCTATTGTAGACAAAATATCGAATTTCTCATATTAGGACGAAACAAATCTCAATTTAATCCTCTTGAAGCAAAGAACAAAACTCGATAAGCCCTACGGGCCTGAAAGCCATGTTTTAATGCCCTAAAACCAACCGTTACAGAGATATTGGCACCACACTACCCCTGCTGTAGGAATCGGATAAAAGAAATCAATTGCCGTAACCATGCCAACGTCAGCTCCAGGATTCTAGAGCAGCGAGATCATGCATGTACGTTTGGGCATAGCTGCCTACCAAAATTGGTACACATAAGACTTACTATCTGGAAAAAATATACTGTTGTGTAAGGCACTCATAGTACTGCTTTGGGCGGGGATGGGAAGGGGGTGAAGTATAAAAATCTTACTACTGTATATAAAAATGGATCTGTGTGTGTGTGTGTGTGTGTGTGTGTGTGTGTGTGTGTAAATGACACATCTCCTAATCCACTGGAGCAATTTCAACCAAACTTGGTACACGTATTACTTACTACCGGGAGACGAGCACTGTGGGGTAAGCCATCCCTAGCGCCCATAAGGGAGGAAGGCCAGGTGGGTTAGTTATAAAATAATCGAGAATAGTGTCGAATTCATAGTTTTCGGGGTCGCTGAGTTGAAAAGTAATACTCCAGAATGTTTTTAAAGTCCAAGTCCAAGGTGGGGAGCGAAGGGGGCGGTGAGATATAGAAATAATTAAAAACAGTTTCGAATCCATAGATTTCAGGGTCTCTGAGACGAATAGTAATACTCCGGATTTTTTACAAGTCCAAGTGGGGGGCAAAGGGGGTGATATATAAAAATAATCGAAAAACTATATATACAAATCTTATTTTCATCTTCTTACTATTTATAAACATGGATGTATGTATGTGCGTGGGTGTGTGTGTGTATGGGTGTGTAAATTACACATCTCCTCCTAACCCACTGGAGCAATTTCACCAAACTTGGTACACTTATCAATTAGTATAAGGAGACAAACCGCATGAGGGTAAGACACCCCTAGCACGCTTGTGGGCAGGGGGTGAGGGGGGTGGTATAAAAATAATCTAGAATAGTATCGAATCCATAGCTTTCGTGGTCGCTGAAATGAATAGTGACACTCCGAATTTTTTATTCATTTTAGCCCCCTTTGGGGTGAGGGTGAGGGGGGAGTGAAATATAAAAATAACCGAAAACAGTCTCGAATCTACAATTTTTGGGGTCACTGAGATGAATGGTGACAATCCATATTTTTTATCTGTTAGGGGAGGGGGCCAAGAGGGGGACAGTCTGATTGACAGTTGAAATCCTGTACATCGTATCTTAAGTGCGACGGCTAAATACATATAGTTATCACTTATTAATTTTTGACAGGATCAGATACTTTCCAGTCGATTCGAGCTTCCATAAGGCGAAGTTTTACTCGAAAATGAAATAATCTAAACCTAGAAATCAAACACATCTAAATAATTCTAAAACTACATAATAGATCGTAACATATCAATCTGCAAGTCAAAAAGGAATTCTATAAAAATTCACCTCACACATAACTAACTGGTTATGCAAATCTTAAAAGGTAAATATTCAGAAACTATCCGGGCAACGCCGGGTTCTACAGCTAGTATTGAATGCAATGTTATGACACAAACTCCGGTCTAGATGCCTTTCTTCGATAAGCACTCAGCCTAAGAACTGAAAGTCAAACGAAAATAAATGCATTATACATTATATATCATTCATTGGTATTGTAAATAAAATTACTGCAGTAATCTCACAGAAGGTAGTTTTTAGAATATATATGACATGTGTAAGGAATTGTTGGGAATACAATACAGGGATTCGATGGACTGCTGGTCAACGATAGGCCTGTTTAAATTTATTGGAATATATTAAAAACTCCGGTTGTTATTGAGAGTTTTATATGGCCATGGAAAATGGAACGATACAGATTTATTATATTACATTGAAACTGAGAAAATGAAACATCTGATTCCAAAATCCTTTTAGCTGTACCTAGTAGTATATCAAATAAGAATGTATGGATGATGATTTTACTTGTAAGAATATGTCATTGCTCTCACAAACTGCAGGCCACACACAGAGAAAATGATATCTAAGTACATCGATTTGTCAGTTCAGTTGAAAGTACATCAATATTGAGAGTAAAGAAAGTAATCACCGCATCGATAATAATAGCATGCAGTGGTTTCATTCCAAAAACATTGCTTAGCAGTCTTACCATTGCATCCTTCCAGCAACATAGAAATACAAAAGGCCGTCATCAAAGCCACCAATCATATAGTCAAGAAGTTCCTCGAGATGGAACATCCATTGCAGGACTCCAATTTATGAATCATCAGTGGAAGCTTGGTGTGAATAATCATTTATGCAACTGTTTATATACTGGTCTTTTTCCTAGTATCTGGTGCCCGAGGGGTACTCAATACCAATTATGGTATAGTAAATAATAATAATAATAATAATAATAATAATAATAATAATAATAATAATAATAATAATAATAATAATAATAATAAATTTAAAAAATAAATTGTAATTCCTGGGTGTGGTCTTCTACAATCTCATTTTTTCTGAATTCGAGTTTCACTTACGTTGAGAGATAACCTGTCGTTCTCGAAATGGTCGCGGATCTCCAGAAACGCATTAAATGAGAATATTCGCCTTCCCACGATGGTACTGACTAAGATGACCTTCGGTACACGCGCACCCGGAAAATAAGTTTTATGGCGAAGTACAAAGGCAAACTATCCCACGTGTTGATGTAGATGAATAAAAAGAAACCAACAACTAGAACAATCTATGCTCGTATTTTTCAAGTCTTGTAGTAAACAGTGACAAGATTAAGTGAAGCCTTAAGCGATGCATTATGATGTCACTTGATGACTTCCACGAAGAGCGCAGCAGTGCATGATACGTCAAAGATCTCTCATTGTATTGCGTATTATCCAACTTAACAAATGTGAAAATATTTGGTTACCATAATAAATACTGTACCTATTTCGATGGATGTGTTTCATGGTAGGCCAGGCATAATCCATGAGTAGCAACCGCGGCTAAAACACGCATCATTACCAACAACCGACGGAATTCGAGGGAGGTCATGCAAGAGGCAGACTGGATGGCGCACCATATCACCTGACATTGGGACAGTTCAGAATTACCAGTAAGATAGCACTGGAAATAGAGGCAGACGCGTGAATGCATCTGTACACGGCGGTTCGGTTTTGAACGACGCCGACAGAGGACACAGTGGAGACCGTTATACAAATATGAACCGTTGTAAATGTGAATGTACACTTTCCGGAACATGTGAGAGTATCGCTACGGTACTTTTTTTTTTTTTTTTTTTTTTACAAGTTGCTTTACGTCACACCGACACAGATAGGTCTTATGGCTACGATGGGACAGGAATGGGCTTGGAGTGGGAAGGAAGCAGCCGTGGCCTTAATTAAGGTACAGCCCCAGCATTTGCCTGGTGTGAAGATGGGAAACCACTGAAAACCATCTTCAGGGCTGCCGACAATGGGGTTCGAACCCACTGCTACGGTACTTCAGGTGGTGGTGATTATTGTTCTTATTTTTTTGCTAGTTGCTTTAATACGCACCGACACAGATAGGTTTTATGGCGACGATGGGACAGAAAAGGCCTAGGAATGGGAAGGAAGCGGCCTTGGCCTTAATTAAGGTTCAGTCCCAGCATTTGCCTGGTGTGAAAATGGGAAACCACAGAAAACCGTCTTCAGGGTTGCCGACAGTGGGATTCGAACACACTATCTCCCGGATGCGAGCTCACAGCTGCGCTCTCCTAACCGCACAAACAACTCGCCCGGTGATTATTGTTTTAAGAGGAAGTACAACTAGGCAATATAACGCTAATCAAAGAGAAAAATGGAAGGAATCCGACACTTCGAAAAATGAAGATATCGGCCAAAGGAAGACAAGGGCCACGAAGGGAATGAAAATGAAAGACTCCCTAGGCCTCGAGTGCTCTAATACCGTCGGGGTCAGAAAAGAACAAGAGTTGGCCAAGGGAGGTACGATACGATAGATGAAATTGAGGAGCCTGACAAAAGTAATTGGAAGCAATGCCAGGATTCTGCTGAGGGCTCCATAGTCTCCAACCCACGCTCCAAACTTCAGAGCCCCTGGGGCCCCTATTAGTCACCTCTTACGACAGGCAGGGGATACCGTGGGAGTTATTATACCGCCCCCACCCACAGGGCATACGGTACTTCATCTCTACCAGAAGTATTTCCAAACCCCAGCTCAGGAAAATCTGTAAACTCAATGACCTTTAATACTTGCTGTCACTAAGCAATATTGTTGCGTTGCTTGCATTGAGCAGATGAGGCCATGCAATTGTTTTATTTTGTTATTATTATTCCTTAATTTGCAATTGTGTCAACGGAGAGCAATGTGGAATGCTACCATACGAAGTGATGATGTATTCCTTTTAGCAACAAATGGTCCTCTTCTTTGGGAACATATATAGCATATAGCCACACAAGTAACTTTTACTTCTTCCAATGTCTAGGGAGCAATCGCGTAAGGTCGTCGTTCGTTGCCGGTAGTGAAATCTGGATGATTAATTCTGTAGTGATATGGCAAAAGCTAACACGGCCTTTTATTTACCGGTAGTCTTTCAGGGGAGTTAATTTAATCATTGTTAAGTGCTCCATAATAAAGACACGGTTTAATTGCTTATTTTATTGTATATTTATGAGACTAACAAACATATATGACAATAGAATCTAACCCTTCGTAACACAAATTATTGATTACTTAGTCCTACATGACCGTACAAAGTACATGTTATAATTAGACATGTTACACTTCTCATCCAACTCAGCTGCCAGTGTCTGACATGCCCAACTATTTTTTTTTTATACAGAAGGAAATACCGATTTCTTTTTGATAATATGACTACTTCGAGCAACATAGTTCATATTTCAAACAACTTCTGACACATCTGGTGAAAATGTAAAGTAAACAGCATAATCTGAATACAAAGTTATAATTATTATTAACAAATACATCGCAATTGGGAAATATCCCGGTGGCAATGGTCATCTATCTACATAAAATGCTAATGTGTAAGTTTCCTCTTAAACCGGAAGGAGTTAGAAGGTGCGGTTTGCAACAAAATATTCCAAATCGTCTGATTAGTACAGGAAAATTTTGCATTTCTTGAAAATCCAACGACAATGTACTTTATGTGATTCATTTAATCTATATACATAAAACGCTAATGTGTATGTTTCAGAAAACACAAGCTCTTAGTCCAGAGGGAGTTAAAAGTTGCGGTTTGTACCAAAATCTTCCAAATCGCCTCGCATTTCTTTATGTAATTCATCTATACTAATATAATAATGAGAGACTGCGAATTTTGTGAGTTTGTGTATATCTCAGAAACGAGTGCACTAACATAAATATACATTATCACTGAGGGACATGGACTGTATTTTATCTTCAAAACAATTCGAGTGGCGGGGGAAGGGGGGGCGACGGGGCGAGATATAAAAGTACTAGGTTAATATAGGCGAAATACCGATTTTGTCGTACAAAGACGAGACAAAGCTCGTTTTAAGTAGCTTGACGCAAAGAACAAAACTCGGTAAGCCCTACAGGCCCTAAAACCAACCGTTATGGACATATTGGCACCACACTACTCCTGCTCTATGAATCGGATAAATAATTGAACTGCCGTAACCACGGCAACGTCAGCTCCAAGATTCTACAGCAGCAAGATTATTCATGTACATTTGGGCATAGCTGTTAACCAAAATTGGTACACATATGACTTACCATTTGGAAAAAAAATATACTATTCTGTAAGACACTCATAGGACTCCTTTGGGCGGAGATGGATAGGGTGAAGTATAAAAATAACTGAAAACGATCTAAATTAATGCAGAATCCATAGTTTTGTAGGTCGCTGGGGTGAATAATCACTCACTCCAGATATAATTTAAGTCCAAGATCAGCCCCATTGGCACGGCGATGAGAAGGGGTGGAAAATGATATGACCAAAATGATCGAGAGTACAGATGAAGGTATGTATGTTCCAGCAATGCTCTCAACCGAACTTGGTACGCATACGACTTACTATCTGAAAAAAAACGACTGTGGGGGCAGGAAACCCCTAGCACCCAGATATTAATGTCGAATCAATAGTTTCAAGATCCCTGAGAGAAACTGTGACAATCTGGAAGCCGTTTAAGTCATAGTTCAGCCCCAGGCGCAATGTTCAATATGACCAAGATTATGCATGTATGCGTGTATGCTCAAGCATACGTTTTTCATCAAGTCGTAGCAGTTCTAAGACTGAGCTTGGCATGGTCTATCGTGTTGTGTTGAGCGTAACCAGCAATACGGTAACGTAGTGAATGCTTCAACACTTAGCCAGGGAGGACTTGGGGAGGGAGATATGAAAATCCGACGATCGCCTTATTTTATGACCTGTGATTGAGTGTCCGCGAATATTTTTCCGTTGCTTGGTTTGGTGCGGTTGGATGTTCTTATGGAAATAATGACTCTTGTTTGCTTTAACGCATAAGGCATGCATAATACACCGGGGTAGTTACGGTTAAATGATACTTGATACCAATGTTACTACATCAAACATTGTATGCAAAGAAGCTTAAGAAGTCAGAAATAAATTCACCCTTCGTAGGTTGTGGGGAGAAAGTGGGGGAGGGAGTGGGGAGGCGGATTTCGACATGCGAGAGTTCTAGCAAGGGTGCGCTTATTTACAATAATGTGATAATGAAGTAAAGTTAAGACCTAATTACCCAACAACAACAACAACAACAGTACAATAAGCAATTCCATGGAAAAAATATTTCAAGAAATACTGCTAGTTTAACATTATAAATCCAGCACCATCATGCAAATACAGACACATACACAACTTATGTAAAATGTTTTTGATTGGCAACATTTTATTACGGTATTATTACCAACCTTGGAAAGATTATATCATTCCGTTTTTCACTTTCATTTCACACATTTTACTCGTCATCACCATTATCATCGTCACCATCACTCTCAGGACCAATAAAGGGGCTCTTGGAGTAATGGATAACGAATGATAAAATCCATGATATGCCATCATTGTTCATGTCCAGTGCCGGATTAAGGTGTTTGGGGGCCATGGGCTATTTAAAAATGTGAGGCTCCTTCTTCGTAACCAAGCCGCCCGCTCCCCTAGGCAGCGCCGGGGAAAGTACCTGGGCCTTAGGGGGTGGCAGTCATCATTGCTACTACTACACCAACGAGATCGACAATTTATTATTTACGACTCCGAGTATTCCGTACAATGTGACTGAAATTTAAAATACACATTAGGATTCCCTTTTATTGTCCCTAAACCATCTTCCTAATGGTCATGCTTTCCAATTCCATAAAGACATAATCTCTCTTAAAACAGCAGACTTAGACAAGACACTATTCGCTTACCTGTAGAAAACTCCAATTCACCAGTAACAGTCTCTTCAGTCGCCGATGCACTTGTAGATTTCCTGTCAAAAAATGTTGATATTTTCGGCAACTTTTCAATTTCTTTCAAATGTTGTTCTTTTAGTTTACGTTTTCTGGCACCACTAGGATATTCTCTATCCATTTTACAAGAATATTACAGTTGTAACTTACGAATGGTTCAATAATCAGAGGTGAACTGGAAATTCTCTTACTGATGCAAAGATATAGTATAGCATGCGCATTCCACCATGCATCCCCTGTCCCCTCTCGCTTACTTCCTAGACTTCTTACCCCCTTCCCCGCCCCCTGCCCGTACTCGCAAGCTGCTAGTTTTAAATTTTCGTCAACAATAACCTTTACAATAATTTACAGTGCGTAAGTAGCGAGGATTCGTGTCTCCGGACGGTAATTGATTCTAGCAGTGATGAAATACTAACGCGGACAGCTGATAAGGGGGAAGGAAGAGTGTGTGTTCGATATTTTGCGAGCGTAAATATTCATATACATGCACGGAGGTGAAGCAGCGGGGCTTGGTTTGGCCAAGGGCCGGGGCCCCTTAGCACGCGGGGCCCGAGGCTGCAGTCCCTTTAGCCCCCCCCCCACTTAATCCGGCCCTATTCATGTCTACCACTACCAGTATCGGGAGTAGTGTCGCAAGTAATGGCTCGTTTCTTCTAAATTATTACGTAAAGATAGCTCCCCGTATTCCATATAAATATTCATATATCTTCTTACACACTTCACTTTTTTTTTTTGCTAGTTGTTTTACGTCGCGCCGACACAGATAGGTCTTATGGCGACGATGGGACAGGGAAGGGCTAGGAGTAGGAAGGAAGCGGCCGTGGGCTTAATTAAGGTACAGCATTTGCCTGGTGTGAAAATGGGAAACCAAGGAAAACCATCTTCAGGGCTGCCGAAAGTGGGGTTCGAACCCACTATCTCCCGAATACCACTTCACTTCTATCAGCTGATAAACAAACATAGGATTACACTGTCGCAATTACTATTTCTGCCTTTTCCTCGACCTCGACCTTTCTTACAAGCTGTTTTGTCCTTTATTTTAAGATCATTCATTCGGAACTTATCTTGAATTTGGAATTACCCAAACCAGAGTAGTTCGCGGAAATATCTGTTCATTGTCTTCCTTTATACGGAAACATGTTCATAAAATGGGTTTCAACTTCTTAGCGGGAACCGCTTTTCCCTGCCATGTCATGTATTGTAAACCTAAGATTTCTTTGATTTCATCAATTTCCTCTTTGCGATTTTCCTTGGTATAATGTACACTCCCGGGCACTCCATGTGAGATTTGTGCTGGACAAAGCGGAGGCTGGACAGGTTTATCTCCGGGTACTCCGGTTTTCACAGTCATACTATCATTCCAGCAACGCTCTCCACTATCATTTCATTTCATCTGCCATTCATTAATCATTGCCCCAGAGGAGTGCGGCAGGCCTCGCCGCAAGATGAAAGCTTAATTCATTTCATCCCTGACCCGCCCACTGATTGGAAAACAGATTTTAGGTTTTCATTTCAATGTACACCTTATTCTACTGAAGTTATACTTTGAATTTCAGTCTCATCAGCAGGCCTACTTAGAGTCATGTAGGCAGCTACAAGATTTTCTTCTGCAGTCATATTTCTTGAAACTGTTGTGTTCAGAAATATTTTCTAATTCTTTACGAAACTGCTACTGTTATAGGACATGTGGACCATTCCTATTGCATGGTTACAATTCCGCGGTTTCTCTCACTTTTATTCCCCTCGGAAGCAATTCAAAATCGTATTCAGAACTCGGTGATAATTTCGACAGTCACTTATCTTATGCCAAATTTATCCACTAGTCAGCATAGGGGGGCCGATACGCGTTTTCCGCTTCTAATTTGTTTCGCATATTTTTAGATTTGCATTATTTAGAATTTTAGGTTATCAAACAAGGCCTTCAGTTTTTATAGACAATAGGGTTTTCACATTCTACCGATGCTGTGAAAGAGAAGGGAGTAAGGAGTGAAAGTGTATGTTAGTGTGATGTGAGATAGTACGGAAGGACAGAGTTGCTAGATGGATGAATCTGAGAGTGCCTGACTTAGCTTGAATGTAACACAGTATGTACATAAGTTAAGAAGTTGCCAGTGACATGAAAATAATTACTGTAATTAGGTTCTATCGTAAATACCACATATATTATTGTGGATTATATGAATGAATGCTTGTGTGAATGTCTGAGTGTGAATGTGTGAGTCTGAAAACATAACTGAAGGGAAAGAGGTGGAAAGGTAAGCAAAAAGAAGCAAAAGTTGATAACATGTCAACTATAACATATAGCAGTCTTCTTTTAGTGATTTTGTTTAAGTTGAATTCTGTCAGTGCAAATAGGCTTTTTAAAAACATGTCTGAAGTATTTTTTTTTAGGTTAGAACGATACGTAATGCAAGTAGTTCATTGGTAATACTGCAGTAACAGTTGATCTGAATGAGATTTTCTTTCAGCTCTTTATGAGTTTCAAGAACTTGTTTCAGCTAAGGAAATATTTCAAACTTGGAGTCGATTATTTATTTCATGTTTAGGAAGTCTAAAGCTGAAGATGTTACACTCTTTGATTATGGGTAGAGAAGTGTATTGAGTTTGTAAAGTGTTTTATACAATCCTAAATTATTAGATAATTTAATGATATTAAATTGTGAGTCAAAGAAAACTCAGAAATTTCATATTCCAATCGATCTCCTTGTAAACTTACCACCAGGGCAACTAGATTCGATAAGAAAATTATCGTAGAAGAAGGGAACAAAACCCAACTAACACGCACTCTGCTAAATTTCAATCACCACAGAGACCAATATGCTTTCTTAGTGTAATTTATCCAACAACATTTAGAGGATGAAATCAAGTTGAAATAAATTCACCCGATATTGAATAATAAATTAACCGCAACGAATATCACACAGTTAATCCGCCAGAGAAAAAGTATTTTTTACACTAAATATGTCGATATAAGACAATCCAACAGTCATTTAAGGACAATTTGCTACCCATATCATTATACTCCCGGATGCGTTGATTTCAACATGAGACTTCGTATATGTATCACTTACTTCTAAGATATAAGATTGTCGACTCTGTTTGCTATTAGCACCAAGTAATCAAGATAAAAGAAACGGCTTAAAAAATGTCAGCCCACTTGAGTTCTATCACACTATTTCATGTCTTTCAGGACATGTTGGAGTAAACTGTGAACACTCTTCAGCACACAATAAGGAAATGGTTCCCCAGCCGATAACGACCATTTCAGAAAGCTTCAGATCGTTACAACCGAAGAGACTCATTTCGTTTTGATAAAGTAAGTGATCCACTGGAACGGCTCAATAAAGAAAATAGATTACTGGGGCTACGAGAAGTAAGAAGAAGACTTTAAGAGGCTAATGGAATTATTAAATAGCTGAAGGAGTAAGATAAAGGATCTGATTTAGGTATGTCCTATGTGAAGGAATTCATTGTACACCATATGAACTTGCTTAACACGGCACATACCCTGAAGTCTATGAGTTATATGATTACAGCGTGTTTCTGCCAAGTTCGGAACCCCAATATCGACAGTCCTGAAGATGTGTTTCTGTGGTTTCCCATTTTCACATCAGGTAAATGCTCTGGCTGTGCCTTAATTAATACCATAGATGCTTCTTTCCCTTTCCTATCCTATCGTCCCCATAAATACCTATCTGTGTCGGTAAGACATGAAGCAAATTGTAAAAAAAAAATCTCTGGAAAAAATATTTTTTACGTACAACTTTATGGTTTCATATAGAATTTATGTAGGCTACGGTAGTTGACAATGGGAAGGTTGTGGAATTGTTTGGATAAAATCACCAAGAAAATTGATGAAGAAGAATTTTATTTTAAAGTGCACATTACAACATTTTGGATCTACGACGTAAGAAAGTGACAAACGGCGGAGAAGCTTAACGTTTCGTGGCGATTTTACTTCAATTCCTCCAATAATAAACGAGAAAATTCTGAATGAAATGCATTGTATTTGTAGAAAATGAAATCATGTTAAAGAAATTAAAAGGTATTCACAAACTTAAAATTTCTCTGCAGTTCGCCCTTTTTACACGAAATAAAACCCAAAAAATTATCATGTTTCTCATTCGACGCCGTGAAGACAAAACATATTTTGAATATTTTGCCTCTTTAGAAAAGTGTTACTCATTCACATTTGACATGTGTTCCGGTTAATTGTTATAAATTGAATAACAGCGCTAATTTGTTGGAAATTTATCCTCACCGCTAAATAGGGGCTTCATTCATTCCATTCCTGACCGGGTCGAATGACTGGAAACAGGCTGTGCGTATTCATATTCAATTTGTTGGTAATTATCGTATTTTTTTGACTGAATCGTGAACAACTTAATTAAAATATAATTCGGTTTTATGTAACATTCTGAGGATTCCTCACAGTAGTTACATTTAAAAATTCAAGAAATTTTCTGAATACTGTGTACAATAGTTGAGGTTTGGCTTAATGTTATCCTCGTTATCCCATTATCCTGTGTTCCGTGTTTCATCTCTATACATTTCTAATCTGAAACACAAGAGAAGACTTGGTATTCCTCCATTATTCTCCTCTCAAAAATATACCTTGTGTAAGGCAACTCATGCAACAAAGCAACTCAGGTAATAAATCATGGGAAGGCGATCATAATGTCGCGAGTTTCAGGCCCATGGCTTGCACCTTTACAATGAAATCAGTGATGTAAAGGGTTAATGGCTCGAAACACGAGACGATGGAGTGTACAAACATCTAGGAATAAGATTCGAAACAAATCCTTATAGGTTATTTGTCCAGTATCCTGATAATTTCAGCGCTAAACGAAAGTATGCCTTGAATGGCAGCAAAGATAAAGTGGCAAGTTGCAACGCATCTACGTTAAAGCAAACGATGTAAAAATTCGGCAGACTCGTTGGCAGGGAAGGAGCGACTGTGACGTAGCTAGTGGGCATATGTCATTTATCATAGCACAGTTCACATCGAGCGAATATTAACACATGGTTTTAGTTTACGGCGGAGTAGGATAGAGCAGCTGTGGAGGTGTACGCTGAACGATTTCCACAAAGAAGGGCTCCATATCAGTCTACTTTTGTAGCGACTATACAGCTTTATTATGTCATGTCCAATCATAAAGCTGGTGAGCCTAGACGTGTTCTTTCGTGCAAAGGACAGCATATTAGAACTTACTGCAAAAGACCCCGGCAAGAGTACTAGCCAAATCTTGGCAGTGGCAGGAGTGTCCAATTGAACCGTCCTACGAACATTGTGGGAAGACTGGCAACATCACTACCATCTACAACGTGTTCATCACCTATCGGGGAGAGATTATGCATAACACATGGCTTTCTGTGAATGGGTCCATCGTCAACCCGAAGGCTTCGTGAATAATAATTTGTTCACAGACGAGGCCTCGTTTACGAGGAGTGGCATCTTCAGTTTTCACAACATGAATGTGTGGTCGAAGAACAGTCCCCATGCTCTGAGACGTTCCCTCCAACAAGCTTGGTTCTTCATGAATGTTTGGACAGGGATGTTGAGAGGCATTGTCAAAGAACCTGACCGGTTTATCTTATCTACAGTGTCTGGAAGGCACTCGACCACTACTACCAGAGAATGTTCCACTCCATACCAGACGGCACTTGTGCTTCAAACATGATACACTCCGGCATATTGCCAACGCACTTCGCCCAAACTGGGGGCCACATATCCGCCGATGGATTGGGCGTTTGGGCTTTGTCGACTGGCCGGCAAGAAGCCCAGATCTGAGCTCCTGAGAAAACATCTTCAGGGTAACATGAAATCTACAACTTATGGTAGAAAAATGGAAACCCTTGCAAGAGCTCCAGGAACGTGTCTTGGAAAATGTCCAAGTCATGGTTAGCGTGCTGGTCTTTCGTCAGAGGGGTCCCGGGTTCGATTCTCGGCAGGGTCGGGAATTTCAACCATAATTGGTTAATACCCCTGGCACGGGGACTGGGTGTATGTGTCGTCTTCAGCATCATTTCATCCTCATCACAACGCGCAGGTCGCATACGGGCGTCGAATCAAAAGACCTGCACCTGGCGAGCCGAAGTCTTTGGACACATCCCGGCACTAAAAGCCATCCGCTATTTCCATTTCACTTCCAAGTCATCAGCCAAAACCATAATGTACTGAGGCGGGTTCAAGATAATATTCTCCAAAGGTGCCGGTCTGTTACCGCCAATCGTGGACAATTTGAAGACCTACTGCAACTATGTGCGCCATTTCGCACCATCAACCTGGTCGAGTGTGTCACTCTCCAAAAGGTACAAAAACATTTTGCCATTATATTCTCAACTTTTTCGAATACAAATTTAAACTACTCTTAGGGTTTTTCGTAACCTTTAATTCTGTGATCATAAGCCACGGGAGCTTCAATTTTAAATGAAATTCGACCCAAAGGGAGTGCCATTTCATTTCGTAAATCCCACAAGTAATGACCGGGAATAAATCGTTGACTGCCTTGGTGAGAAGCGAGCAGCGATGCCACCGAGAATGTTTCTAATACACCCCATTCTATCCTATTTCTCCCTGGGGGTCAGGGGTTATAAGATATTTGGCAGAGTTTTACTGCCAGGCGTCCTTCTTCACGCGAACCATTAGAGGATGAATGCTGAGTGTTAATGTAGTGGTGAGTGTTGTGTGCTGCGTAAAAATGTTGAAGACGAGAGATATATTCAATCCCCGAACCATAGAAATGCATTTGTTAATGAAATACTCCCTGGCCCGGACGATAATCGAACCCGGGGGCTCAAGGATAGAAGGTTATGCAGCCAGACAGTTGTGTTCCCATTATGGTATTATTTTTAAAGGACTGGCCAACCAGAGCAGCAAGGCAAGCTATTCCGGGGAGTTTGCTGGAATGCATGTTTGAACCCCACAACCGGCCGTCTTGAAGATAGTGTTCCGTGGTTTCCCATCTTCACTCTTCACCTTCAGGGTACAAATAACGGGCAAGGTCATCATCATTTGGAAAGGGCCAAGTTACCCTTAATGCCGTATCGTTGAATAGTTACCGAACGTTCATTACGTTTGATTTTAAAGTGTGAAGTTACTCCCTATACCAGGGCCTCTCAAACGCCCAAAATCTCACGCGTGCAAATCGCGGCGCAAGAGCTCCGTGCACTGTGCATCGGGATTTGGAGCGCTACGGGCAAGTGTTGAAGAGGGCGAGCAAGACAGGCGTGAGGAAAGAGAGAGTAAGCGCTATTGCTCCAAATCGAGGAGTGGGGGGTCTGCAGTCTAGTCAACAAAACGAAGTCGTCTTTTGCACCGTGCACAGTGCATGCACCACGCGCATGCACCCTGAGAGGCCCTGCCCTATACTCTCAGAAAATTCGAGCAGCACACTAGTGCTAGTCGTTCGTGTGGAAAGAGGATATGCATGATCTTAACGTTCTTGTTGATAGTGGACGCTGGACCTTGAAGACACAATAGCAAGCCCCAACTGTTGTAAACACTTGTGAATATGCCAGTGCAGCCACATCAGTAGCGATAACTGGGACGGGCAACGGATGTCCAATCGGCGAACTTTTATCCTACTAGTTTCAGTAGTCAGTCCACCCTAGTGACAACTTGAGTTCCCTGCTTGAGTTTTCTTTCTAGACACCTGGAGAGCAATGGCTATTCGCGTGTGCCAGTGACAAGACTGTCGCATTTTTTGTCGACTTTTTGAACACGATATCATTTAATTAATTCTTAAGATATGAATATAAAACTCTGGTCTGAAACACTGCAAAAACCAATATCGGAGTATGTTTTGTTTCGTGCATGATCCGTGGGGTGGTCCCAGATGTTAGAAGAAAGAAAGAAAGTAAAAAGAAAGGAAGGAAGAAAGAAACAAAGAACTGGCAAATCAACTCGACAAAGAACTCTCAAATATTTTGAAGATAGTGTTCCATGGTTCCCATTTTCACCTACAGTGTACAATTAAGGGGCATGGTCATCATTAATGAAAAAGGCCAAGTTACGCATAATGACATATTGCTGAATATCTGAAACTCGTAAATGACCGCCATGAGCTAGGTATTTATACATCGAAATAGCAGGACCTTAAAATACTATTCTTGAATTCATAACAAATTATACCTATTAAAATATTACTTTTATGCTGCTAATATCATTTTCCCGCGTTCAGTAAAGACATACATAGATACATCATATACATCATTATAGACCGTTATGCTTTTCAGCGTTCATTCTGCAAGCCTCTGTGGCACAAGTCGACACAATCAACTATTTGCAAATAGCAGTGAGGCCTCATTCAGTTCTATACCTCTTATCCTTAAATCGTTAGGAACTGAGTCTAACCATCGTCGTCTTGGTCTCCCTCTACTTCTCTTACACTCCATAACAGAGTCCATCATACTCCTAGGTAACCTATCCAGCTCAATTCGCCTCACATGACCTCACCACCGATGCCGATTTATGCGTACAGCTTCATCCATCGAGTCCATTTCTAACTTAGCCATTATCTCCACATTCCGAGTACTCTCCTGCCATATATCCCACCTGCTTGTACCAGCAATAATTCTCGCTACTTTCATGTCTGTTACTCCTAACTTATGAATAAGATATCCTGAGTCCACCCAGCTTTCGCTCCCGTAAATCAAAGTTGGTCTGAAAACAGGCCGATGTAATGATAGTTTCTTCCTGGAGCTGACTTCCGTTTTACAGAATACTGTTAATCTCAAATGCGCGCTCACTGCGTTAGCTTTACTGCGAATTGATTCAATATCACTTACTATATTACCATCCTGGGAGAACACACATCCTAAATACTTGAAATTATCTACGTGTTCTAGTTTTGTATCACCAATCTGATATTCAATTCTCTTGGATTTCTTACCTACTGATATCGATTTAGTATTCGAAAGGGTAAATTTCATACCATACTTATTGCACCTATTTTCAAGTTGTAAGATGTTAGACTGCAGGCTTTCGGTACAATCTGCCATTAAGACCAAGTTGTCAGCATAGGCCAGACTGCTTACTACATTTCCACCTAACTAAATCCCATCCTGCCACTTTATACCTTTCAGCAGATGATCCATGTAAACTATGAACAACAAAGGTGAAAGATTACAGCCTTGTCTAACCCCTGTAAGTATCCTGAACCAAGAACTCATTCTACCATTAATTCTCACTGCAGCCCAATCGTCAACATAAATTACTTTTTTTTTTTTTGCTAGGGGCTTTACGTCGCACCGACACAGATAGGTCTTATGGCGACGATGGGATAGGAAAGGCCTAGGAGTTGGAAGGAAGCGGGCGTGGCCTTAATTAAGGTACAGCCCCAGCATTTGCCTGGTGTGAAAATGGGAAACCACGGAAAACCATCTTCAGGGCTGCCGATAGTGGGATTCGAACCTACTATCTCCCGGATGCAAGCTCACAGCCGCGCGCCTCTACACGCACGGCCAACTCACCCGGTAAATTACTTTAATTGATTTTAATAATCTACCTTTAATCCCATAGTCCCCTAGTATGGTGAACATATTTTCCCTCGGTTCCCTGTCATATGGTTTCCCTAGATCAACGAAACATAAGCATACCTGTTTATTCCTCTCGTAGCATTTTTTCAATTACCTCTGCCGTCTGAAACCACACTGATTTTCATCCAACTTCCTCTCAACAATTGATCGCACTCTCCCTTCCAAGATGGCAGTGATAGTTGTTGCAATCTTTCCTGTTCCCTTGCTTATACCTAGATAGGTGAAATTACCTCTTGCTAATTTTATTACTCTATGAAGCCACTTCATCCCTGACTTCACACCATAGTTCACCATTTCAGGTCTAGTTTCTTCTATTCCTGTCGCTTTATGACAATGGAGTTTATTTACCACCTTTTCCACTTCCTCAAGCGTAATTTCACCAACGTCATTTTCCGCCTCCCGTTAGCTCGGTTGTTCACGACACCGCCAGGAATATTTCGTTTTACGTTGAGGAGATTTTCAGAATATTCCCTGCACCTCTCTAGTGATTCCCTATTATGATTTCACCTGAATTACCAGAAACACTGTTCATTTCCCTTTTCTCTCCCTTCCTAACATTCTTTATTACTGTCCAGAAAGGTTTCCCTGCTGCTTGACCTAGCCTTTCCACGTTATTACCATAATCTTCCCACGACTTCATTTTGGATTCAACAACTATTTGTTTCGTTCTGTTTCTTTCATCTACGTACAATTTCCTGTCCGCATCGGCCCTTGTTTGGAGCCGTTTCTGATAAGCCTTCTGTTTACGTTTACATGCCTGACTAACTTCATCACACCACCAAGATATTCGCTTCTTCCCATCTTTACACATAGTTGCTCCCAGGTATTCCCTTGCAGTTTCTACTACAGAATCCCTGTATGCCACCCATTCCCTTTCTATATCCTGAACCTGCTTACTGTCCACTGTTCGGAACTTCCCACTAATCCTATCCACATACTTCTGCCTAACTTCCTCGTACTGGATGTTTTCTAGCCTTATTCGTTTGCAGACAGATTTCATTTTCTCTGTCCTAGGCCTAGAGATATTTAGTTCACTACAGATCAAATAGTGGTCTGTATCATCGAAAAATCCTCGGAATACCCGTACATTCCTGACAGATTCCCTGAATTCGAAGTCGGTTTAGATACAGTATATTATAGATCTCGTACTCTACCCTCTCATGTGTAGTGGTGAATAGCCTTATGCTTGAAGAATGTATTCGTAACTGCTAATCCAATACTAGCATAGAAGTCCAACAAACGCTTCCCATTCCTACTGGTTTCCATATCTTCCCCACATTTAATCACCCTTTCGTATCCTTCAGTTCTATTTCCAACTCTCGCATTGAAATCGCCCATTAGCACTACCTTTCCTTGCTGTTGACCCTGCACTGAAACAATTCTCGTCCTAATTCCTCCAACCACCGAATCTACCCACACCATTCGCTCATTTACCTGCCTAACGGAAACTATGTTGCGTGCAATATTTTCCTGATGAACAGTCCTACCCCACACTCTGCCCTTCCCTTTTCAACACCCGTCAAGTACACCTGATAATCTTCGATCTCTTCCTTATTATCCCCCCTTACCCGAATATCACTTACTTCTAGCACATCCAGATGTATCCTCTTTTCTGACTCAGCCAGTTTTACTTTCTTTCTTCCATAAGCCCCATTAATATTGATAGCTCCCCATCGAATTCCATTTCGTTCGCCAAGTTGTCCAAGGAGTCCCTCGCCTGTCAAATTTGAGTGGATCAGCATTACTCCCATAGGCGCGAGACTTGCTTAAAATGTTCTTAGCTCGGTAAATTCGTAAAGCAGGATGCTACTCTACTTACATATAGTCCACGTGATAATCTCTTCTCTAACGGGTTACGGACCACCGGTGGAGTGTATAGTCCTAGCCGCCTGAACACAAGGAGGGCCATGGCCTCCATTCCGTAGCAACTGGTATCCCGACTCTCAGGAACACTTACTGGGACACTGAGCCCTTGCCAATGTTTCAAGAAATGGGACGTGACTACAGTAACCCATACCATTGAACCAACCCTTCTTGGCTGTTTATTGTTATTTAAGTTTTAAATAAACCTCGGTCTAAAAATGTATGTACAAATCAATTGCTAAGTGTTCAATTTTTAATAAGATTTCACTTCACTGTACGTCAATAATAATAATAATAATAATAATAATAATAATAATAATAATAATAATAATAATAATAATAATAATAATAATAATAATAATAATAATAATAATAATAATGTCTAAATTTTTAGTTCGTCACAAGGTAGCCAACATTTTAGCTCTTATTAAATGGTGATGTTTGTTGTTTAAAGGGGCCTAACATTTAGGTCATCGGCCCATAATGGTACGCGATGAAGCGCAGTGATATGATTATCAAAATTCCAAAATCCATCCACCGAATGAAATTGAAAAAGACGATGATAAAAAATGATCATGAACTTAAAACAAGCAGTGGATCCGACCCGCAATGCCCCACCTTCCCAAAACATAACTTAAGACAGCGGTATAAACAGAAGAAGAGATTGCTTTCGATGCAAAATCATATCCTATATCGGTGATGCTTATTTTCCATAGGGGTTCAAACTCCAGGTCACCAGCCCCTCATAATGGTACTACTCACAGGTAACGCAGACCCATGATGTTCTTCACATAGTGGTACTACTCACAGGTAACACAGACCCACGGTGTTCCTCACATAGTGGTACTACTCACAGGTAACGCAGACCCATGGTGTTCCTCACATAATAGTACTACTCACAGGTAACGCAGACCCATGGTGTTCCTCACATAATAGTACTACTCACAGGTAACGCAGACCCATGGTGTTCCTCACATAGTGGTACCACTCACAGGTAACGCAGACCCATGGTGTTTCTCACATAATAGTACTACTCACAGGTAACGCAGACCCATGGTGTTCCTCACATAGTGATACTACTCACAGGTAACGCAGACCCATGGTGTTTCTCACATAATAGTACTACTCCCAGGTAACGCAGACCCATGGTGTTCCTCACGTAGTGGTACTACTCACAGGTAATGCAGACCCATGGTGTTCCTCACATAATGGTACTACTCACAGGTAACGCAGACCCATGGTGTTCCTCACATAGTGGTACTACTCACAGGCAATGCAGACCCATGGTGTTCCTCACATAGTGGTACTACTCACAGGTAACGCAGACCCATGGTGTTCCTCACATAATAGTACTACTCACAGGTAACGCAGACCCATGGTGTTCCTCACATAATAGTACTACTCACAGGTAACGCAGACCCATGGTGTTCCTCACATAGTGGTACTACTCACAGGTAACGCAGACCCGTGGTGTTCCTCACATAATAGTACTACTCACAGGTAACGCAGACCCATGGTGTTCCTCATTTAATAGTACTACTCACAGGTAACGCAGACCCATGGTGTTCCTCACATAGTGGTACCACTCACAGGTAACGCAGACCCATGGTGTTCCTCACATAGTGGTGCTACTCACAGGTAATGCAGACCCATGGTGTTCCTCACATAGTGGTACTACTCACAGGTAACGCAGACCCATGGTGTCTCTCACATAGTGGTACTACTCACAGGTAACGCAGACCCATGGTGTTCCTCACATAGTGGTACTACTCACAGGTAACGCAGACCCATGGTGTTCCTCACATAGTGGTACTACTCGCAGGTAATGCAACCCATGCTGTTCCTCACATAATAGTACTACTCACAGGTAACGCAGACCCATGGTGTTCCTCATTTAATAGTACTACTCACAGGTAACGCAGACCCATGGTGTTCCTCACATAGTGGTACCACTCACAGGTAACGCAGACCCATGGTGTTCCTCACATAGTGATACTAATCGCAAGTAACATCGACCCATTTTGTTCCTCACGTAATGGTAATGTTAACAGGTAATCTCACGGTTCTAAAACCATCACCCTTTTGTTGCCCCTTTTAGTCGCCTATTACGGCAGGCAGGGGATACCGTGGGTGTATTCTTCAACTGCATCTCCAACCCACAGGGGATGCTTTTATAAAATGCAGTATTTACTTAATATATGTTCGTCGTCCTCTCACTGGTTCTCGGGACCGATTCTTACAGCTCCTTCTTTTTTTTTTTTTTTGCTATTTTGCTTTACGTCGCACCGACACAGATAAGTCTTATGGCGACGATGGGATAGGGGAGGCCTAGGAATGGGAAGGAAGCGGCCGTGGCCTTAATTAAGGTACAGCCCCGGCATTTGCCAAGTGTGAAAATGGGAAACCACGGAAAACCATCTTCAGGGCTGCCGACAGTGGGGCTCGAACCCACGATCTCCCGAATACTGGATACTGGCCGCACTTAAGCGACTGCAGCTATCGAGCTCGGTACAGCTCCTTCAAGCAGAAGTTAATACTCATTCCTCGCAGTGAATTTTCATGTAGTTCATTGAACTGTACAGTACTTCAGTACTGTAATTTCTTGCTTTATCAGGCAATAGGATACAATGCCCACAGCGATGATGTTATGTAAACATCTATCTTCAGTCATCTTGTATACCAAATAAAATAAAAGTTACCGTTCCCTTAACTGTACTTCTGTAATTAAGACGATGCATCTTTTCCTATATCCTCTCCAACGATTACTCTGAACATACCACGCTGAAGGTTTTAGAAGACTGGATAAGTAGAGCCACCAGTAAAGTAAGATACGTCAAAGATGCCGCTATCGTTGCCAGGGAAATGTCATAATGGCTGCAGTCAGTCGGGAGGATGGATTAGAGATCAAAACTAAAGTCACAATTGTAGACAAGGCGAACAGCCATCTTGAAGTTTTTAGTCAAGTAGCTGGTTTTGAAGAAAACAAGTTTACGGCTTAAGAGAACAGGTTTCAATCGAATGAGGAAGTTCAGAAGAAAGCAGGAGAAGGCTGCCAATGGCCCGAACTGCTACTGCCAAAGTGACTAAAATACGTAAGGACAAGATATCGCCAAGAAACAACAAACTTTAATTAGTGAACGAACTGATGATCACCATCGTCTTATATGTTACTGAAACATGGGCTATTAAGAAACTTGGCAGCAATAAAATAGAGCACTTGGGTCAATCGGCGCGTCCTGTGAACACTGTGGACAGAGCACCGAACAATTGCCAGTGTTCAGAAACGCGTCAGGTGAAGGGCAGACTCATCAAGGCCGGGCTGAGTGGCTCAGACGGTTAAGGCGCTGGCCTTCTGACCCCAACTTGGCAGGTTCGACCCTGGCTCAGTCCGGTATTTGAAGGTGCTCAAATACGTCAGCCTCGTGTCGGTAGATTTACTGGCACGTAAGAGAACTCCTGCGAGACTAAATTCCGGCATCTCGGCGTCTCCGAAAACCGTAAAAGAGTAGTTAGTGGGACGTAAAACAAATAACATTATTATTATTAGACTCGTCAAGAGAACAAACTTTTTCTACGTGAGACTCCAAGGCCATCTTACGAAGAAATGGAAAATTAGCAGTGTAAGGTAAGGTGGAGCAAATGCAAATCTGGAATAAATATTCATGCAAATGGCTATCTAGACCCTTTCAGATAGACCTCCCTAAAAGTCATTCACACGATTCCTCTTGTCCATTCCCATTCATCACAATAATCATATAACAACTAATTTAAACGTGCTACCATACGTTTTTGAAACTCAATACCAGCTGAAATTAGAGACATAAGCAATCCGATGATATCTAAAAGTTAAATGTAGTGCCATACTGCGTAGAGGAGAAAGTATGATCACTTCACCGCGCGCCCGTACACTTGCCAATGTCTGGGGCAGGCACCACGGCATCTGGCCGAAACTATGGCGTGGCGGTTGTCCGCCCGTCCCTGATCGTTTCCGAGATAATATTATTTCCGCTGTATATTTATTCTCTGTGTCTAGAACTGAATTTAATATCTTAAAAAATGTGTTCATCTGTTATATTAAAATGGTAACGAAATTACCCAGGGTGTTGCATAAGAAAGGCTGCATGTTTGTATAAAAATTGCTCGCAAACGTAACTTCTTTCCTGTAGCTTCTTACAGTGCAGAGTTCAGTACTGTGTTCGTGTAGCGCAGCTCTGCGGCACAACCACTGAAACAGGTGAAATGAGCACACACGGTATGGTGGTACTTAAACCTGTAGAAAACAGAACTCAATAACGTAACAAAACTAATATTTTGTTCTTAATTATCAATAAGGTTTCAAAATTATGGAGGATAAATAAATTAATTTTAGTGATTTATAGGGATACTGTATTTAGAAATATGTTTAATGTTTATATGTACACTATTTATATTGTTCCATAAATTGTATAACGGTGTTCATAACATGGTTTGGCAGAATAGCAGGTTTCATAGCCTGAGCCCCGCCATATAAGAAAGGTAACTAAACTAATTGTACATTCTCTTCTGCAATTCCCTAAAGGAGTTATCTGATCTGACACAAGACGGACAAAGTGGCTTTTACGCTCGTACAACAGATGATAACTGGTCATGGGTATAAAAAGAAAGACGGTGCATTCACAATTACAGGAAATTTAGTTATTTCCTAGCAGCTGCTCGCGGCGCCCGTGTTTGATCATTCAAGCATTATATGTTTTAAAATATTTATTTAAAAGCAAAATAAAACATATTTATCAAACACACATCGTTTCTGCATACATTTCATGAATTATAGTATTTTATATGTAATTATGTTGTTACTTTCAATGTTTAAGATACCGGATTAGTGGATGGTACAAATAATATTAAAGCAATATAAGAGACCATTATTATATAATAAAAATAAACTTTTTTTACCTTATAGAGCTTCCGGATGAACTCTATTAAGTGTCCTTGTATTTACAGCTAATATCTTTAGAGTGTTTGCCGTTCTAGTTCTTGAACAAACCATGTACAATTGACCATCGGAGAAGCACGTTTTCCGAAGATCGAGTCCTAAAGCTTTAAACGATTGTCCTTATGCCTTGTTTATGCACATAGCAACTCTCAAACAAACGTGGGACTGCAGGTGTCTAAACTTAAATTGTATATCCGAAGGGATGATTTGAATCCGAGGAATGAACATTACTTCGCCCGCGGCATTTATGGTCGTGATGGTGACTTCAATAATATTTGGTATCAGCTTTTTAACTGAGACTCACGTTCCATTTCAGATGGAAGGAGGATTCATATTCTTGAGAAGGATAATCGGTGCCACAATCTTCCGCTTCAAGATATTCGAGGGTACGTCAGGTGACTCTAAATTGTTCAAAAACTTTTTCGTCTAGTTGGCAGCCTCATCTGTATTACGTGTCGTGCCGGTAGACTTGTACATTTGTAGAACATCGGATAATTCTTGTGAACGTTTCATGATGATGTCTTTCACAGAATTGCTCTTTGATACGGCCATACGTGATCGGTGAAATGGTGCGCCCACGTACATTAAAAAAGATTTCTGTGTGCCGTAGATTTGGCTAGGTATCGCACACAGACAAACGCTTCAGAATACTATGGACTTAATAGACCTATTGCTCTCCGAATAGGGGACCGAAAATGGCTTTCTACACCATGGACATAAACTGGCTCCCAGGCCTGCATTACCTGTCTTATATACGTTGCCCAGCGACAGTGAATCTGTACATTTAATTCTGGTGACAGCACGTTGGATTTTCATATCCTGACACACGTTTTCCACCCAACTTTTGTTCATAACTCCCCAACGACCGCAAAAATGTAAAATCCGGCATCGAGGTGCATTTGGACACTTTTCCATCAACATGTTAAAAATGTCATATTTCTGCACGCCGAAGATTTGGATTGGCACACACACACACACACACACACACTCACCCACACATGCGCGCGCACTCACACAGATGCTTCCTTTTATTATTATTGACTAGCATCGAAGCACGTCTTCGACAGTCAAAATCAGTATGTAAAATGTAAGTGGCCAATTGAAATGGACATGCTAATATACACTCGTGGGAAATCAAATGCCAACACCTTGAAGACATTAGTTTAGAGGAGTTAAATTTAGTATTGCCTATAGTCTAGTTAACATATTTATATTGTCTCCGAAAACCGTAAAAGAGTAGTTAGTGGGACGTAAAACAAATAACATTATTATTATTAACATATTTATTTGATTACAGTTTCCAAGTCTCGGGTTCAGTATGCGTCAGAAAATATATGACATGGTCGTACATTAATAACCGCTGTAGTCACCACGATGAATGAAACCATGCAAACGTACATGCATTGGACCTCACAGGGGCCGCATATTATTTTGTAGAACGGAATCCGCGCCTGTTGCACTTGGTCAGTCAAATTAGCAACGGTTAATGCTGGTATTGGATGACACTGGATTTGTCGTCCCATAATGTCCTATACATGCTCAATGGGCGAAAGGTCTGGTGATGTCACAGGCCAAGGCATCTAATGGACACTCAGTAGAGGACGTAGGGTGACTGCAGTGATATGACAACGAGAATTATCCGTTGTAAAACACCCCATTGAATACTAAGAATGAATAGCAGCACAACCGATTCAGTCACTTGTCTGACGTACAAATTCGCTGTCAAGGTTCCTGGGATAACGGCGAGAGTGCTCCTGCTGGCAAAGGAAATCGTTCCCCAGACCACAACTCCTGGTATAGGTCCAGTGTGTGGATGCAGCAGACAGCTTGGTCCCAAACACTCTCCTGGCCTCCTTCTTACCAATGTACGGCCACCATTGGCACCAAGACAGAAACGGCTACCATCCGAGAACACAAGGATCTCCACCCCACCCTCCAATGAGCTCTAGCTTGTCGCCACTGAAATCGCGGATGGCACTGATTCGGAGTTAGTAGCATGAACGTTACGGGACGCCTGGCTCGGAACAGACCTCCAGTAATCGATTTAATATGGTTCACTATGTCACTCTGGAGCCAACTGTTGCTCCAATTGCTGCTGCACTATCCATCACAGCCAAGCGGCGAATAACGCGATCTTCCCTGTCCGTAGTGGCCCGTGTGCGGCTGTACACCGGTCTTCCTGAGTCAGTGCCTTCCCGTGACCGCTGCTGCTAACACTGATGCATTGTGGATACATACCTGCTAAGTCTTTCTGCATTATCGCGGAAAGGACATTCACCTTCTCGTAGTCCTATTGCATGGCCTCATTCAAACTCAGTAAGCTGATGGTACTACCATCTTCGTCTCCATAAAGGCATGTTCGACTCATACTTACCTCGCATTGTCGACACCGGACGATTGCTAATGCTCACAATGTGTACAACGCGTATTTAAAGCAAACTTGCTCTGCAAGATCATAGTGGCGCTGCTAGCTCAATTCTTCGTCGACTACACTCGATTTCGAGCAGGCATCATCTTTGAGATGCGCAAAAACTTATCCTGAATTTCGTTTATCTGGCACAATTCCTTTTTGGTGCTGGGATTTCAATTTCCGCCAGTGTATCTGAGAATAAAAGTTACACTTCCTAAGTTACATGCATGCCATTTGTACAGAATCATAACCGGTGTATTGACATTTCCTTATGTTGTAGACGGGAGGTGTACTTTGACGTCTATATATCTGCGAACTCTTGAAAAAGCTACATATTATTGTGCGTGGCTATAGAGAGGAGGATTTATCCCACTTGTACATCATTTTTCTTGGGAAAATTTAGACGAAATTGCCTCAGTTTAAGAACGAATGTGATATCAGAATTTCCAATCTACTCCAAGTGGGGGATTGGAATCTGGCCAAGGTAGAAAGTTTTCAGTACCTAGGAACCTGCTTCAACAAAAGTAATAACCTGAAAAAGGAAATCAACCAACGTAATGTCAGTGTATCGAAGACATACTCTGGCCTCGATGAAATAACTTCACGAGCACTGTCAATGATAAATAAGCTCAAAGCATACAACGCTATCTTAGTACCAATGTGTTCTGCGGGATAGAATCACTGAGCACAACAGCATATGATGTAGGAAAATTGCTATTCTTTCAGCGAAAACTAATGTGAAAGATCTCCGGACAAGTTCAAGATGGCTGGAAGCATATTAAGAACCAGGAGCTGTATCAACTCATGCACTAGCCCAGTGTGGTAAAAATCATTAAAGCAAGGAGACTGAGATGGGCAGTGCACGTAGCGACGCATGCCCGAGGGAAGCCGATTGAAAGCAGTTATAATGGAGAAACTCGAGGGAACACGACCAATATGCAGACCCAAGACTCGATGGGAGGGTGGAGTGTAAATCTTTCTGCAACAACTCGGAGTCCACGACAACTGGATACACACAGAGCAAAACCGACAGTTCTGGAAACAAATTGTATACATGTATGAGTTCTTGGAACTGAAGCTAAGCTCGTTAGAATTTCTTCATGAATAGTATTGTCTAGCTTTACCACAGCCAGTCTTGCTCCGTTTCAGAAATCAGCATCAGTATTTAGATTGTGAAGAGGATGTGGCATGCCTGAAGAGTGAAGGGAGTTAAAAAATTCAACACGATGATATACTTCTTCTGAAACATCATTATATTCGACGGAGTCATTTCTGATGTACGTTATCTTCTCACCTTTTGAAATGTTCAGAATCTTTTGGTTATGACGTAACTTGTTCTTTTACTTTTGGAAAAAATATCTAATTCTCATTTGGATGCAAAGAAAAAACCAAATAAAGATTGTACAACATTTTAAAAAATCTGATTCTTTGAAATCCCAATAATGTCGTTTCTAAGAAGCTATTCACAGTAGTTGGAACCTACTGCTTTTACCGGTACTTTTTTTAGTTTAAAACTATTGATTTTGGATTATAATGTAGAAATGTTAAAATTGACTGAACAGGGGTTGGAAACAGCGTATCTGTCTTATCATGCAGGCACTGATATTTGAAGCTGATCGAATTGGTTCAAAATTTGTGCAGACAATTTGACTGTCATTTTCAATATCCTGTCATTTAGATGTAAATTTCTGATTTGCCTTTCTAAACGAATACGTTCCATTTTGTTGCAGCTCCTCTCAACATCTCCATAAAATTAAATCACAGCAGGGAATTCTTGTATTTATTTTAAACGTTGTAAATTGATCAATAGGCAGCAACCGGTTTGTAATATTTTGGCCCAAGCAATATGGTGGACAAGCGTGTCCGTTGACTTCAACTCTGGCAGGACAGTGGTGACGTAATACATTCTATTCTTTGCTCACTGGTTCGCACTGATGATATTTCTAAGGTTCATTAAAAGCACTGTGCATAGAATGGGTATATGACGCGTAGATCATACAAAGTTTTTACCGTCTGTAAGATCCTTTTTTCTTAATGAAAATCGTCCTCAAATGTAAAAAGATTATTTTGAAAATTATTTTTCCGTTATGGGGTGGTGCTTTCTGTTATATGAAGGGACAGAACAACATGATTATCCGATCATCCTACCATTCATCCGGAGAGGAGATCCAGTTGAAAATTTGAGCAATTGACGGATAAGAACATAGACTTTTCCTAAGGTTTTGTTGACGATACGGAAAAGAAAAAAACCGAACAAAATAAAGATTCCACCTGATAATATCAACAGCTTACTCACGACTGACGACGGGCTGATGGATGTGTTTATGTGTGCTGCCGACTATTATCTGTAAAATTTGAGCAATTGACGGATAAGAACATAGACTTTTCCTAAGGTTTTGTTGACGATACGGAAAAGAAAAAAACCGAACAAAATAAAGATTCCACCTGATAATATCAACAGCTTACTCACGACTGACGACGGGCTGATGGATGTGTTTATGTGTGCTGCCGACTATTATCTGTGATTCTTCTTCCTTACTTATATAACTTTAAGCTTAACAGATGAAAAAAATCCATAAAATGGGTGTTTTAGAGGGCTGGCATTTTTAAGGGAGAATGTCATTTTAATGTTACTTCTGCTGCTACCACCAACTACAGTATAATGCGCATAGCACATGTGCTGTAATTAATTTTGATGATCATTATGTAAACACAGATACTGCGCACAATTACAACTACACTACTGTGCAGTAATTTATTGAACAGTACGGTGCAATATTGAGAATATTTACTAAATATATCATACATAATGTATAGTACACGTACAGGAACGGTACCTCAAGAATTATCCTTCCCCACGTATTATTTCATTATTGAAATGCCTTAGCGCGTGTGCGGTTAGACCACACAAACAGAGCTTATTTTACAGTTCCACATGATTGCCAACGTATTTTCTCTCTGTTTTATTTGCGTTTTCGTCCCATTCATCGGAGAAGTGGTCAAGATTTTTGCTTGTATTTTGAATTTGTTTTTTCTCGCAATTAAAGTTATTCGCTAAATCACGCTGCGATGGTTTTCTTTCACTTTCTTTAATCATGGGCATTCTTTCTTCTAGGAAAACAACATGCACATTTTCTCTTGGTGACATCATTCTATTTGAAGATAGAACAGTCACTAGTGCAATAACATTTTTACACAAACAACTTATTACCTACTCCCACAAACTCTCAGGATTCACGCGTCAATGACATAAAGCTAGGGTTTTAACTGAAAGCTACTGCAGGTCAAACTCATACAATAGAGGTGTTTTCTAACGGCTCTAAGTCTGTACGCGGTACTCGAGGAGTAGGAGAGTCCATACAGAATTTATAAAAACTATTAAGTATGGTTGTAACTCTTTATGTCAAGTCGTACAATGCTCTTCCTAAACATACACAACAGCAGCAACAATTTCAAAATATAAATAAAAAATAAATAATCAATGGACAAAAGAAAATGAACAGTAAATCTTACATACCAAGAAATATACGATGGTATCATATATTTGAAAAGGTTTCCTCTTTTCTCAGATTGTAACGTATTTATAAATTAGGTTTTAATATATCCGCCTCTGTGTGGTAGTGGTTAGTGTGATTAGCTGCACCCCCGGAGGTCCGGGTTCGATTCCCGGCTCCGTCACGAAATTTGTAAAAGTGGTACGAGGTCTGGAACGGGGTCCACTCAGTCTCGGGATATCAGATGAATAGCGGTGGGTTCGATTCCCACCTCAGCCATCCTGGAAGTGGTTTACCGTGGTTTCCCACTTCTCCTCCAGGCAAAAGCCAGGATGGTACCTAATTTACGGCCACGGCCGCTTCCTTCCCTATTCCTTGTCTATCTCTTCCCATCATCCCGTCCGCCCCACAATTCCCCTGTTCTGCATAGCAGGTGAGGCCACCTGGGCGAGGTACTGGTCATTCTCCCCAGTTGAATCACCGATCCAGAGTCTGAAGCTCCAGGACACTGCCCTTCAAGCAGTAGAGGTAGGATCCCTCGCTGAGTCCGAGGGAAAAACCGACCCTGGAGGATAAACTGATTAAGAAGAAGAAGAAGGTTTGAATATATTGTAAATATTTTGTAAACTCTCCCAATGTTTTATCCTTGTATTGCACCGTTAAGTGCGTCGGCTCAGGTGTCCTTTTTTTGAGTAAATAAAAAAAGTACAGTGCCGTTAGGAAGAATGAATGTATTTACAGTCTGGCGCACAAGAAACGATTGACTTGTAACAATGTTTCACGTATTTCTGAGTAAGTAGGATTGATGGTACACAAGTAGTTTGCAACATGGAGTTGCGACATAAAGGTTGTTATCTTCAACAGACTACGCGAGGCAATTTAAGGCTAAACTGAACGGGCATCAATCGAGAAAAGTGACGGTTGTTTTAGAGAGGGGTGAAAATGGTTTGATCTTATGAGAATATCGTTCCGCGCTGGATAAAATTGGTCGGAAGTAGGATGGTTGGCTTAAACGGGTGCTCTTCTGGAGAAGTTTCACTATATATCAGAAAACATACATGTCTAATAATACTGCCTTACAAAATCAAATAATCCTTTATCTACTCTTAATTATCTGAGTTCTCTTTTTTTAAATTTAACCACCCTTTCAATCACCCTCCTGTCTAGTTCAATAGCCCTCATCTTGATCAGTAGTCTCCCATGGTCTACTCGAGGAAAATCTTTGGATAGGTAACAGTGATACATACCTTCCAAATCTAAAATATCTGTTATATATTTCTGGAGTTGAGTCTCACTGGAATAACCATTCCTAAATGTGAACTTCCTTCTATCAAACCAGTTATTAATTTCGCAATCGTGTCTAATGTAATCAGGAAGAATACATTCCCCCAGCGTACAAGCAGCAATGTTAAGCGTACTGCCCTGTAATTATCAGCTTTATGTTTATCTTAACCCTTCTCTTTTATGTATACCTCGAATAACGTAATGTCGCCGAGCGGCTGGAAAATACAGTAATACCTGATTTTCTGCCATGTCCTCTGCCTCTAAAACTTCACAACAATAAGATCACAATGACTGTCAATATTGACGTTAATTGAGGTGTGCTTTGTCTCTTCTGTACTATTCGTCCCCATTAGATCGCATTACTGCTCCAGTTGCAAAAACGAAACCGTCCATATGTTTATTTATTTGTCTAACCCTTGTCCCGTTTCTCTATGGGGTCGGGTATAAGGTGAAATGAATCTGTCGTGGCGGGTTTTTATGACCGGATGCCCTGAAATGAATGGGATGAAACGAACGATGTGGTATATGATAGCAGGAAGGGAGAGAGTAAAACACGGTGCCGGCAAAATAGCCTACTCCTGTCCAAAAGCATCAAAGCATCGAGGCTTAACATCTCCATCCGACGGACGAATCACCATCAACAGCGTCATAAGCCCTCACTCCATATGAGCACTGCGGAGAGGTTTGGAATTTAATCCAGGCTTTTGGCACGCAATGTAGTGATTAGAAATTATATACCACCACCTCCTCTACCCTGCCGGCCAAGATTCTGATGGTGAATATTTTTTGACCAACGGCACTCGAACAGTTTAGACTTCAACGCCTTAACGATCATGGCTACCAGGCGGGCTAGCTAGTCAGTCATATGAATATAAAATGAAATACCGATAAATAAACTGTATCCCCCTGGTTCGATTACCGGCCGAGCCGAGGATTTTAACTGCTATTAGTTAATTCCTCTTGCTGGAAGCCGAATGTTTGCCTTA
Source organism: Anabrus simplex (assembly GCF_040414725.1). Taxonomy (NCBI): domain Eukaryota; kingdom Metazoa; phylum Arthropoda; class Insecta; order Orthoptera; family Tettigoniidae; genus Anabrus; species Anabrus simplex. The sequence goes on from NC_090265.1 coordinate 1,579,339,239, forward strand.
ATACACATTTATATTCAACATCCCACACTGCTAATCACCACAGAAATACGCAACAGTGAATATATCCCTCCTCATAGGGTTCGCGTCATGAAGGGTATCCGGGCGTAACAATGCGCATAACCCACATAAGTGCCGCCCCAGATGATGGGGGAAAAGGGCAGGAAAGAAAAGCATTTATTCAAGGGACTCGTATTCCATGAAGTGAGACAATAGTGATACGTTCAGTTTCATAATGTAGAGAGAGCATTTTTATTTCTCCTTTTTACGTCGTGCCGACACAGCCACAGGAAAGGGAAGGAAGGGACCGTTAAGGTAAAGCTCTAGCGTTTATCTTATGGGAGAATGGAAACCCACGGAAAACCATCTTCAGGGCTGCCGACAGTCGGATTCGAACGTACCATCTCCCGAATGTAAGCTAGCAGCTACACGATTCAGACCGAGTAGTGAATACATCCCTCAACATAAGGTTGACGCCAGGAAGGGTATCTGGCCGTAAAGCTGTGCTTAAACCACATAAGTGTATACTGTATACGTAGGAAGTGTTAGTTCGGAGGGGAATCTTCACTCTGATTCGGGGTACTCATAACGTTACTCATTTTGTTCTTTGGACACTTGATCTGATTGCGACTCCCATTCTCAACTCATTGATTGTGGACCATGGCAGCTGTCAGGGTATCGTGCTGCCGGTCTTATATTTGTAAAGTCTGAGGCAGTATTTTACGTGAGGGATAGTCTGTAGATTGCCTCAGTTCGGACACAAACAAACCATCGTCGGTCTGTCGGGCTATGTGGGAAAATATTACCAAGTGCATCACGATGGATGGCACTTCGTATTAGCGGTGATTGGGCTTGTAAGACTTGAGGGAGGATAATGATATGTGCACTCACATAGTGCATAGTACGGCGTCAGTTTGGAGACATATAGTCGCAGGGATGTCGAACCTATGACGACATGACACTTTACATCCAGTCACGGAAGTAATCTGTTGGAGTGAGTTGCCTCATTTCAAAAGGTGAGATGTAAATGATATGTTGGAGTGGAGTTGTTCTCCTTCTTACAGAAAATTTATAAAATTGTATAAGATCTTGTTTCCTATTTGGATATATATATTAGAATCAAACGGTTAATTAAATTTATTCTCCTATAATGTTTAACGTTAGCAGGGAGTAGTAGGTAAGGCGCAGTTAACAGAGAAATAGTTACGCAGCTTTTATTAGCACTACCTGAGAAGAATATTTTATGCAATACCATAAATTCTTCTTTTTCTTCTTATTATTATTCCTATTGTTATTCATATTCTAAATTTTGGCACCCATTTACCTGCATTTTGGGCAAATTATTATTATTATTATTATTATTATTATTATTATTATTATTATTATTATTATTATTATTATTATTATTATTATTATTATTATTGTCACTATTATTATTGTCACTATCGTCATTTATTTATTTATTTATTTATTTATTTATTTATTTATTTATTTATTTATTTATATAAAATTTCATCTCAGTGGAAATCGCCAAGTTCAGCTATGGTACGAGAATTAATATCACTATTAAAAAATCTTTAATGTCAAAATTGATGCTTAATAGTGGACGAAGTACATTTTTTATGTTTTACAATTAACTTCTTCTTCTTCTTCTTCTTCTCCTCTTCTTCTTCTTCATCTGTTTACCCTCCAGGGTCGGTTTTTCGCTCGGACCCAGCGAGGGATCCCACCCGTACCGCCTCAAGGGCAGTGTCCTGGAGCTTCAGACTCTGGGTCGGGGGATACAACTGGCGAGGATGACGAGTACCTCGCCCAGGTGGCCTCACCTGCTATGCTGAACAAGGGCCTTGCCGGGGGGGCGGGTGAGGTATTAAGGGATAGACAAGGAAGAGAGAAGGAAGCTTTTTTCTTCTTTTTTTGCTAGTTGCTTTACGTCGCGCCGACACAGATAGGTCTTATGGCGACGATGGGACAGGGAAGGGCTGGGAGTGGGAAGGAAGAGGCCGTGGCCTTAATTAAGGTACAGCCCCAGCATTTGCCTGGTGTGAAAATGGGAAACCACTGAAAATCACTTCCAGGATGGCTGAGGTGGGAATTTAACCCACCTCTACTCAGTTGACCTCCCGAGGCTGAGTGGACCCTGATCCAGCCCTCGTACCACTTTTCAAATTTCGTGGCAGAGCCGGGAATCGAACCCGGGCCTCCGGGGGTGGCAGCTAATCACGCTAATCACTACACCACAGAGGCGCACAAGTTACAATTAACGCCCAAGTATTTTATCATAATACAAACCCACGACCTTGGCATCAAGAGGTAGACTCTATGACTGATCCTCGGAAGGTAAATAAAGAAATACATGTTTAAAAGGAAGGAACATTTTTCTATCTAAATGAAATAAAACGGTTGTTAGTGTATTATACATACGTTTATTTACAATGTGCTAGCTGATTACAAATGAAATGTCATCTAGTGGTTAGAAATTGTATACCACCACCTCCCCTACCCTGCCGGCCAACATTCTGATGGTGAACATCTTTTGACCAACGGGACTCGAACAGTTTGTGGAGCATCATCATGGTCATCCTACGAAAGGGTAGCCACTTCCCTGTATTCGTTCCTTGCTCCACTTATCTACCCGAGAAACTAACTCAGGACTCAATTCCTGTCTTCCTGATCCAACCACCCCTCGGCGCATGAATGAAGCATCATTGCAGAATTTCTCATTCAGTACTTTCTTTCTGTCTCCAAAATTTACCATAGGATTATCCTTCATAATCCTGAAGTCCAGATGTTCAGCCAAGGATAATATTTGCTCTTCACTAAACTCCTTGCCGAGAAATGTAGCCGTTCTTCTGATCGTTCCAGGTAGATTCTGGAATATCGTGAAAACCTTTATTACATAACAGTACTGGCTGCTAAGGTTTTGACTTAAAAAAACGTAAACCATTCTACTAATTGTTCGTGAATATAAACTAAGAAAATTCTATTGTTTAAAATAAATTAACTTATGAAAATGAAATAGCGTATGGCTTTTAGTGCAGGGAGTGTCCGAGGACATGTTCGGCTCACCAGGTGCAGACCTTTTTGATGTGACTCCCGTAGGTGACCTGCGCGTATTGATGAGGATGAAATAATGTTGAAGACGACACATACACCCAATCCCCGTGCCAGCGAAATTTAAAATGATGGTTAAAATTGGCGACCCTGCCGGGAATGGAACTCGGCGCCTTGTTACCAAAGGTCAACACGCTAACCATTTAGACATGGAGCCGGACAATTAACATATTACTGTAGGGTACGCTAACTTTCTGTAAAGTACACTCATGTTCATAAAAAACAGAACACCTTGAAAGACTAGAGATAGGAAGTTCATATTCACAGGACATATCCACTAGTATGTTCTGCAGAAACGATTAGGATTTCAGTCACCTAGGTTCAGCATGTGTCCTGTTGCCTAGTAGGCACTGGGTCCTCCAGGGGCACTGACAACTTGTTTCATGCGTGATGCCATCGACGTGTATAAGACACGATAGTAATTCGAGACTCTAAAAGTTATGTCAAATTTAGGTCGCCGAAAAATCCAGAACACAAGTACTTTAACCATTGGACACTCAAGTGGATATTTTTATGTTCTTCTGTTAACATTGCGCCAGTGAAAGTAAGCTTATGTGGATTTCAGTATGACAAACAAAGACAAAGACACTTCCATACAGGCCATAAAGGCCCTTGGAGGAGTGGAAGGTAAAGGCTTCCACCATTGTTAACCGCGGCACGTGATGGGGTAGAGTGGTTAGCTCTACGCCCGGCCGCCTTTGCCCCCAGGAATTAACCTGGTACTCATTTTTGGTGTAGGCTGAGTGAACCTCAGGGCCATATGCACCTCCGGAAGTGGAAATTTTGTTTCTTAAATTTTACGACTTCCTAACGGGGATTCGAATCCACGTCCTTCCGGGAGAACAGAGCACGCCTTTACCGCCTCGGTCAGGGGGCCCCTGGATTTCAGTATGAAGACTATTATATTTTATGTTAAGTTAATTTCTCCATTCGAAGGATTGTAATGTGTTTGTACTTTAATTGAAAATCAGTTAATAAACGTGTTGCATTGGAACTTTAATACACAATGGTAATGGTTCCTCCAGGGGTGGCTACTAACTTCTTGTCCAGTTAGCTTATTGGTTTTTTTTTTTTTCTTTCACATCGTTATCGTATGTCTGCGTATACTGAATAAAAGCCTTTGCAGAGTGTTAAGATTTACACTCAGACATAACCATGTTGCTGTCTACGTAAATCCTACCTGCTCACTGCTACTCACTGAACCTGCTGTCGTGAACTTTCACACTTGCACTGTATGCACTCTGGTGATATTATTTGAGCCTGCCACAAATGCACTAGGCTACAACAGTAGATGAATAATAACTTGAATAACTTGACTTGCCTTCTTCATTTCCTCGTAGCTGTTGACGAGAATATTTTCTTCATTCCTTATTTTCCAGAAGTCCAAAATGTGCTTCCAAAACGGATCCCAGTACACTGAAATGCATATTGAAAGAAAAAGAACATTATGACTTTGTATACAGAAAGTTGGTCAGTTCTTCACTGGTGTATTGTTTTCCGGAGTTCTTTCAAGTAAATCGTGACCTGAGCATCCGTAAGAATGGGGCCGTACCTAGACGACACACACACACACACACACACACACACACACACACACACAGAGAGAGAGAGAGAGAGAGATAGTCGCCGAGCCAGCCAAACAATGAAGGTTAAAATCTCCGACGAAACTGCGTATTGAGCGCGGGTAAACTTGGACAAAATTCCAGCATGTTAATCAGTTATACACGGAGCTGGAAGTCACACTGTGGTTTTTACTGGTGAAGGAAACTGTTCTCTGTCTAGTATGTTGAAAAATGCTTTACCTTAGAATCTTCTAACATATAATTTTGTATTTCTTTTGTAAGTTCTTTGGGTGCAGAATATGTCGTGTGGAAGTTCGAAATAAGGTAGATGCTCAAAATGAAGGTATAATATAATTTCCTTTTTTAACTCTACTTTACCGGGCGAGTTGGCCATACGGTTAGGGGCCCTCAGCTGTGAGCTCGCATCCGGGAGATAGTGGGTTCGAATCATACTGTCGGTAGCCCTTAAGATGATTTTTCGTGGTTTCCCATTTTCACACCAGGCAAATGCTGGAGCTGTACCTTAATGAAGGCCACGGCCGCTTCCTTCCCATTCCTAGGCCTTTCCTGTCCCATCGTCCCCGTAAGACGTATCTGTGTCGGTGCGACGTAAAGCAAAAAAAAAAAAAAAAGAAAGAAAGAACTCTACTTTTGCGAATGTAGTCAAATCACGCTATTTCCAGTTCTCATGCAATCGATGTTCAACTCAATGGCTAAATGGTTAGCCTGCCGGCGTTTGGTCCTAGGCGTCCCGGCTTCGATTCTCGGTTGGATTGGGCATTTTAAGTTCCATTAGTTAATTCCTATAGCTCGGTGGCTGGGTATTTGTTACTTCTTCAGAATTAGATTTCATCTTAGGCTGTGCCCCTTACCCACGGACGTGCAGATCTCCTATACGGCGTCAACTCGAAAGTTCTGCACCAGACCTCTCGGGTGGCATTTATTCGATTACATCTTCTCGAGTATCTACAGGCGTATCTACTGCCGTAGGGTAGACCGGGTCAGTAGACGTATACTTGTGAACTAAACATGACGATCTCGCCTCACATCATTACTCTCCAGCGTCAACCCACTGTCTATAAGCAGCTTTACTACGTCTACTGTAGCCGGGGTTGCCAAATAGTCCACTGCACTCGACAAGAAAAAAGGATAAAGACTGAAGGGAGTGTGGAAAAAAGTGGTTTGGCAACCTCTCCACACCCAACGACGACCACTTAGAACTCGTTAACCCAGCAGGGTGCAGGGTGTGATAGACTGCTGGCTTCCAGCTCGCTTCCAGGAACCGAGGCTGTCATGTTTTGTCCCCAAGTATACTCAATAGAGGCTCGCGGTGCTTGGCCGCCTCGGATTTCTTACCTTTTCTATAAGTATGGATGCGGATATCCGCCAAGTTAGTGTCTTGGAGATGCAAACTGTATGGCAGTGCGGATAATCTTGCTGATCATTTCTAAATAATGATGTTTATTGATATTCACTCAGGTATACTCAGGTGTATCTCGCCAGGTCAGTCTTTTATACATTTCATGCAGTTACTTTGCTTGTGGTGAATTGATCCTAGATATTAGTATGGGAGAATGGTTATATACAGTACAAAGAGCCTTGAGTCCATAAAGCCCCTGGCCTAACTGGTTCCTTGCCGCAGTTAATGAAAGAAGGAGGTAAAGGTTCCGAAAGAGAATTGCTCAATATTTCGGTAGTTCTCACAAGAGAAAATTCCTCACACACCTAACACTGTGGGGTGGCTGTTGCCAGGTATCAGGCCTACTGCATCATATTAACAGATCTATCCATTTCAATACCTCGGGCGTAATATAGTTAAATAGTTGCAATATCCAGGGATAACCATTCATTGATGAGGATGACGGAGGAAATGCGGATGAGAATGCGGATAATGTTTGGTATATCCGTGCAGGATTCTATCTATAGGCTCTCTTACGCTCAGCCCCGGATAAATTGTGCTTGTTCTTTGATTCATTCTTTCTTCTAGATGTCGTTTACTTTAAGCATAAAACTTCTGTAAATTAAGATTTCAGAAATGTTCACGAAATTAACACAGCACCTCGCAGTACGTGTTATTAAGGAGCGGTGCCGAGTTATACACATTTTACAATACGTCCCGGTCCCGATTTTACCACAACATGGTGGATGCCCTCACTGCTCACTATAGTGACACCTGGCGTTGAAAGCTACTTGAGTCGACTCTTGGTTCTTTCTTTCTTTCTTGATAACATCTGCAGTTTTAAAGTCATTGAAGAAAGTCTGGTTTACACGGAATTTTATCGATAGAGCCAGTACTAGGAACATACGACAGGCGTATTCTATATCAATAGGAGCTTACCAACACTTTCTGACATAAAAACCTCTGCGAAGTCACGTAGAGATCCGGTGTAACCGTTTAGAAGACGGTGATGGTTGTAATAGGACACTAGAACATCCTTAGCCCCACGCGTGACATACACGATCTGAAAAATACAAGGATTAAGATATGAAATGAGTTCCTGTCAAGATAACAGTAGATTCATCACATCATTGTTATAATTGAAACTGTCTAGAACTGGTTTCGCTTTTCTAGTCCTATAAATAAGTTCCTGTAAGTTTTATTGCCTTTTAAACGTACGCTAAGTAGTCTATAGATTTTGTGTAAGTGGTTCAGAATTACCCTCGATTCTGCGGACAATCTTCTAGGAGTACTTGCATTGATGTTACTCCTATGGTCCTCCAACAATTCATTACATACATCAAATAACATTGCTGTTGTTCCTGCAAGCCTATTATTATGTTAATGATGCCTCAAACAAAATATACAATTACTTCTGCCGAATTCTTGCCAACATTCTATAACAAACGTGCCATCTAAACAAATCAGCAGCGTGGAGGGCAGCGTCATAATCGAATGACATAGGCAGTGGCTTCTGGCCAAGGTGGTCGCGGTTTGAACCCCAGCCAATATATTTAAGTTCCTTGAAGTGATAAACCATGTACCTGTGGTACAGATTCCTTGTAAATACGAAGTCCCCTGGTTATGAGCACATATCAAGAGAGATGAAAAATTGCAAGCTTGCTTACTTGGTTGCTTGCTAACAAGTAAACATGCTACAGTGAATTTCTTCCAGAGATAAAACTCTAACATTCTTGTTAACATAGGTATTATCATATATTCACACCTTTTTTACAAGTTCATTTTGTTGATTAATTCATTAGCTGGAAGGATGAGTCACTCCTACATAAAATTTTACGTCATTATGAGTTACCCCAATAAACTGAAGGCCGGGCTGAGTGGCTCAGACGGTTAAAGCGCTGGCCTTCTGACCCCAACTTGGCAGGTTCGATCCTGGCTCAGTCCGGTGGTATTTGAAGGTGCTCAAATACGTCAGCCTCGTGTCGGTAGATTTACTGGCACGTAAAAGAACTCCTGCGGGACTAAATTCCGGCACCTTGGCGTCTCCGAAAACCGTAAAAGAGTAGTTAGTGGGACGTAAAACAAATAACATTAAATAATTAATTAAGGGTTAATTAACTGAAGGCAGTAGATAGGTTCGTGAGCCAGGAAATACTGCTACTGAACTAGTGCCTCTATGAGTAAAACCATTCACAGGTACTGACACTGCCTTGAGTGCTATTACTGTGTACGTCAACAGAATCCGTAACTTAAAAAGTGAGACAGGGAAATCAGTGAAAGCTAAACTTTGTAGCTTCTTCCAGCAGGCTAAAAGCAGCAATAAATGTTCATAAATAATAGAATACTATTAGTTATCACCAGATTTTCATGACATGATAATTATGTATTTCATAATTTTGGACAAAGCACTTCACTAAGAAATATATCAGGGGCGGGTGTTGCTGCTGCTGTTGTTTAATGGCAGATTTATCCATACATACGTAAAAATAAATACAAATACTCAATACTTTACAATCATGTAATGTTTAAAAAACATTGCAATATGATATTGCAAGGTACTAGTTTCGGTACTATAAGGACCATCATCAGCCTGGCCTAGGTACAATGTAAAAATCATATTCCTAAAACAGAGTAACGTGGAAGATGAAAGACGGAGTAAAAGGATGGGAAAATGGTGGAAAGATATGCATACATAAAATGGTATTAAATGAAATGTAGTGAGTATGACAAAGCTATGTTAGGAAATGACAAATAAAATCTTATGTAAATGTCTCGTTAAAATTAATCATAAGATAAAAAGAAAGGCACTGGTTGACAATTAGTCTTATGTTGCACATTTAAAAATCGAATAAAGTCTGAAGTAAGCGAAATCCAATGTTTCTGATAAGTTCTAGAATTCAACATAAGCGCAGAGGGAATAATTTTTCCAAAAAGGCCAGAGAAAGGTCAATGTTGACAAAGTTGTTGGACATATCTTGTGGAACAATGAAATCTTGCCGTGTTCTGATGAGACAGTCCAAATTCAATAGGAACCAAAAGAACCATGCGCAAGTGGAACAAGCTTGCCAGTTTGAGTGCAACCAGGGAGTAAAGAATACAGGGAAATGCCTTGGAGCTCTGAGAGTGTAAAGTATTGAGAAGGTGGATCATAAATTTGTATTTAATACGGAACCAACTATGAAATTTATAACTTTGACTTATCCATACATTCCATTAATAATCGGGTATTGCATTACAGTCTTAGCCCATTGTCTTTCTTTATCATTCTAGGGAGTTATCATGCTCTGCTAATTGCGTGCTGCACAGTTGTTGAAAATTAATACTGCATTTCAGACACCTGGTCAAAACCTCAAAAGAGCCAGTTGACTCCAGTAGCTGAAGGAAAGAAAGTTAAGATGTGCATTGAATGCTTGTTTTCTGGACTTTCAATGAGGTTTTGTCGAAATAATTTAATCCATAAACATTATTTGTTGCTAATGAATTTAACTTGTGTTTTGTGTTTATGGTTATCTTGACTGGCTTACAGTCCAGTGGTGTTTATTAACTACAAATCAGATAAATAATTTGTGGAGGATAAGGAATAATACGGTGAATTAACAAAGTACCATACCTTGGGCTTTTTAGTCCAAAGTTGGTCTGGCAGCAAGTCCTTTGGCAGATGACTTTTGATGCAGCGAGGCGATGGACTGTTCTCTGCTAGACTAATCGTATCGACACAATTTAAACCAAACTCCTTGTCTTCTTCGGGGTTAGAAATACTGACATATCTGAAGAATGAAAGACAGAGACTATCACACAAGAGATAAAACAGACACTCAAAATATCAAAACTAAATTATGGCTTCTTTCTGGAAAAGTAATTTTAGAAATTTTCCTTAACAGAAGTAAAGTATTCCGGAATAGTCCTTATCCACTGCTGATTGGTCAGAATATCTGCCGTCAGACCTCGGGGCCTGGGTTCGATTTCCGGCAGCACCGAGAGATTTTCATCTTAAGTGGTTAAAACCGTTGGCTCGTAAACTGAGTGTCTGTAGTGCCCCTTACGTCCCTGCACTCACACACAATACAATCGTCCATTACAACAACGCAGATACCACTCGCCTATAAGGGCTGAACAATAGCCATACCAATTATTATTATTATTATTATTATTATTATTATTATTATTATTATTATTATTATTATTATTATTATTATTATCATTGCCAACATAGTGGCCACAATCGTTAAAGCGTTGAAGTCTAAATAGTCTGAGACCGTGGTCCGCCTGTTCGAGTCCTGTTGGTCGAAAAAAATTCACTGTCAGAATGTCGACCGCCAGGTAGGGGAAGTGGTGATTTGAAATTTATAATCACTAGATTGCGTGCCAAAAGCCTGGATTAAATTGCAAACCTCTCCGCAGTGCTCATATGCAGTGAGGGCATATGACGCTGTTAATGGTGATTCGTCGGTCGGATGGATACTTTAAGCCTTGGTGATATTCGACAGGAGTAGGCTATGTGCCGGCACTGGGTTCCACTCACTCATTTCCTACTATCATATGTCACGTCATACAATTCATCTCATTTAACTGCTCTTATGAGGTTGACGTCAGGAAGGGCACCCGGTCATCCGCCACGACAGACTCATTTCACCTCATACCCGACCCCGCAGAGAAACGGGACAAAGGTTGGAAAACGAACAATTATTATTATTATTATTATTATTATTATTATTATTATTATTATTATTATATTCATGGTGTGGATTACTCTAGTAACGTCCTAGTTCGTGAACCATGGGCAACGGCTAAGTGGCCTAGTAAGTGATCTTGAGAGACGAAATAATAGTTGCTATGGAATGGGGGTGGGCATCTCGGACATATTTTGAGTTATGGCCCTCCTTGTGCTCAGGCGGCTAGGACTAGGCGATCTACCGTTTGTCCCTAACCCGTTAGAGGAGAGATCCTCACTTGGGCTATGTGTAAGTAGGGTAGCATACTGCTTCATGAATTTACCGAGCTCAAAACATTTTAAGCAAGCCTCGGACCTATGGGAGTAACGGAGTCCCACTCCCACTTGACAGGCAAGGGACTCCTTAGAAACAACTTGGCGAACGAAGTGGAATTCGATGCGGAGCTATCAATATAAATGGGGCATATGGAAGAGAGAAAGTAAAACTGGCTGAGTCAGCAAAGAGGATGCATCTGGATGAGCTAGGAGTAAGTGATATTCGGGCAAGGGGAGATAACGAGGAAGAGATAGGACGGGTGTTAATAAGAGAAGGGCAGAGTATGGAGTAGGGCTGTTTATCAAGAATACTATCACACGCAACATAGTTTATGTTAGGTACATAACTGAGGGAATGATGTGGGTAGATTTGGCAGTTAGAGGAATTAGGACAACAATTGTGTCGGTGTATTCACCATGTGAGGGTGTAGATGAGGATGAAGTTGACAAGTTTTATGAAGCATTGAGTGACATTGTATTCAGGGTCAACAGCAAGGATAGGATAGTGTTAATGGGCGATCTCAATGCGAGAGTTGGAAATAGAGCTGAAGGATACGAAAGGGTGATTTGTAAATGTGGGTAAGATAAGAAAGCTAATGAGAAAGGGAAGAGTTTGCTGGATTTCGGCGCAAGTATGGGTTTAGCAGTTACCAATACATTCTTCAAGCATAAGGATATTCACCGCTACACATGGGAGGCAAGGGATACCAGATTCTTAATGGATTTTATCTTAAACGACTTCGAATTCAGGAAGTCTGTTAGAAATGTACGGGTTTTTCGAGAATTTTTCGTTGATACAGAACACTATGTGATCTGTAGTGAACTAATCATCTCTAGGCCTAGGATGGAGAAAGTGAAATTTGCATGCAAACGAATAAGGGTAGAAAATTTCTAGGATTAGGAAATTAGACAGAAATACATGGATATGATTAGTGAGAAGTTTCGAACAGTGGACAGTAAGCAGGTTCAGTATATAGAAAGAGAATGGGTGGCATACAGGGATGCTGTAGTATAAACAACAAAGGAATGCCTAGGAACGACTGTGTGTAAAGATGGGAAAAAGCGAACATCTTGGTGGAATGAGAAGTGAGAGCAGCTTGTAAACGTAAAGAGAAGGCGTATCAGAAATGGCTCCAAGCAAAGGCGGAGGCAGACTGGGAATTGTACTTAGATGAAAGAAACAGAGCGAAATAAATAGTTGTTGAATCCATAAAGACGTCGTGGGAATATTTTTATAATAACCTTGAAAGTCTAGGTCAAGCAGCAGGGAAACCTTTCTGGACAGTAATAAAGAATCTTAGTTGGGGGGGGGGGGTATGAAATAAACATTGTTTTGGGTAATTCAGGTGAACTCATAATAGGACAGGTGGAGGGATTCTGTTGAAAATCTTCTCGACGTAAAAGTAAATCTTCCTGGTGGTGTCGCGAACAACCAAACTCATGGGGAAGAGGAAAATGATGGTGAAATTACGCTCTAGGAAATGGAAATGATGGCAAATAAACTCCATTGCCATAACGCAGCAGGAATGGATGAAATTAGACATGTTATGGTGAAGTGTAGTGGGAAGGCAGGTTGAAATGGCTTCATAGAGTAGTAAGATTACCATGGAGTGTTGTCAAGGTACCTTCAGATTGGACAAAAGCAGTAATTGCACTTATCTATAAGGAAGAAAACAGAACATATTGCAACAACTATCGAGGTATCTCACTGATTAGTATACCAGTCAAAGTATTCACTGGCACCTTGGAAGGGAGGGTGCGATCAGTGGTTGAGAGGGAGTTGGATGAAAACCAGTGTGGTTTCAGACCACACAGGGGCTGTCAGGATCACATTTTCAGTATATACCAGGTAACTGAAAAATGTTACGAGAAGAATAGACAACTGTGTTTATGTTTCGTGGATCTAGAGAAAGCATATGACAGGATACCGAGGGAAAAGGTGTTCGCCATACTGGGGGACTATAAGGGTAGATTATTAAAATCAATGTAAGGCATTTAAGTTAACAATTGGGCTGCAGTGAGAATTGATGGTATAATGAGTTCTTGGATTCGGGTACTTACAATGGTTAGACAAGGTTTTCACCTTTGCTGTTCGTAGTTTACATGGATCATCTGCTGAAATGTATAAAGTGGCAGGGAGGGATTTAGTTAGGTGGAAATATAGTAAGCAGTCTGGTAATGGGAGACATCTTTCAAATATGTGATAGCTCCAGATAACTGACTTGAGGAGAAGTTTCGAAATTCTTTCTTATGTAATTTTCTGAAGTTTAACATTCATTTTAATTAATTTTAATTCTCATTTTGGAACTTAATATTCGTCACCATCTAGTCACCTCTGTACTCCTCTATAACTTCGGTCCATAAGCCCATATAGGTTAAGTGTTTTCAAGTGCATTTCAAAAGGCGTCAAAGTGTTTCACCTCCTAGCATTTTTCATCACGGTCGATATCTTAAACCTTTTCTTTTGACCACTAAGGCCATTTAGAATGGGTACTTATTGCCTCTGTTTAAATAATCATCATTTATGGATGAGTGTGTAATAGACTGTTGAGCTGAAATGACAGTGAACTCTGTTTTCAAGGTTTATCTAGGTTTTGGATAAGAAAATTGTGCCTGGGAGAGGTTGGACTATTGTACATATTGGAGCTTAGTTTCCTAGAGTGTAATTCAGTGGAGCAAAAGTGCTCTTTGAAATAGCGTAACGTAGTAGCTACAAGCTCGCTTTGTAAATTATTGTGTACCTGAGTTAACTTAAGCCTTTCCTGTTATCAAAGCTGATCAGCTAATCGTAATTCTATTCGTTATTGTTCATTCAGATTATTTATCAAATTTAAAGTCAGAAAAACGACACGAAATAAATAAAATTTTAAATTTTAGTGTTTTAAATTATGCTATCATCTTTTCTCTGTCCACCCATTCAATCCAGAACCTTCTTACACCTGTACGTTCCACGAGATCCTCGTAACAGTTATTATTATTATTATTATTATTATTATTATTATTATTATTATTATTGCAAAATTGTATTTATTTCTACCCTGACTCAGAGAATTATTTGCAGTACACAGTAAATTACCACACCAGAGTCTCTCAATTCGGAAATGTAACCTACTCCTGTCATTGTTTCTTACTTGTTTCAGGCTTCAATCAATCAATCAATCAATCAATCAATCAATCAATCAATCAATCAATCAATCAATCAATCAATCAATCAATCAATCAATCAATACTGATCTGCATTTAGGGCAGTCGCCCAGGTGGCAGATTCCCTATCTGTTGCTTTCCTAGCCTTTTCCTAAATGATTTCAAAGAAATTGGAAATTTATTGAACCTCTCCCTTGGTAAGTAATTCCAATCCCTAACTCCCCTTCCTATAAATGAATATTTGCCCCAGTTTGTCCTCTTGAATTCCAACTTCATACTGTGATCTTTCTTACTTTTATAAACGCCATTCCCACCTGACTCGCCTTGATCAAATTATACTATCTTCACACTCTAATGGTATTTTATTTGCGAGATCTAGGAAATTCTATATTTTTACATGGCCCTTCTCTTTCTTTTGCTGGTAACTTCATTATCCGATATGTCGAACATTTTCTCCAAGAAGCTGACGTCTACTTCCTTTCCGGACAGTTAATTTTTAAAATAAAATATGCAAGAAATGTATACAGATGGTCTTAAATAAAATCCCCGAGCGCGCTGTCACTACATGTCCTAAAAAGGAGACGTGCTGTTGTGTGTCAACGTCGTAGAACTCGTCTGAGTAAAAAGTGCTTCTCTCTTTGTGTTGACACAACACGAATTTCCTCATCAACTTAGTTCAATTAAGGTAGTTTTCTGAAGGGAGGCTGGAGAGCTTCCAAATAAATTACTGTGATTATATTATGTATGCAAGTTGCGAGCAATATGTGATCAGTTGAACATTTTCATTCAAACTTACTCGATGAATGGAGACCGGAGAGAAAGTCTTTCTTGGATTGCTGTTTTGAAGTCCATATTGTTCATCAATAACCAGACCATTTCCTGTGTCCATGTAGTTCCTGAAACAGAGGATACAAATGTTTATGAACATCACTCACAAACGGAATAAAAATTTTACGAATACACTTGGCGCTATCTTATGCTGTAATGTGTAAACTTACTAACTAAATACAGATCTCTCATATACTTCGTGCTGTTTAAGTCTAAAGTAGCTGTATTTAAGGATATGAGTTTGTTTGAGACAGTATTATTTGTAAAGGGTGTGAAATGAATAGGCCTCCATCAACATATTTCAGAAAATTGTGTTTTCATTTTTTAATAAGTCTGTGTCTCTGTGGTGTAGTGTTTATTGTGATTAGCTGCCACCCCCGGAGGCCCGGGTTCAATTCCTGGCTCAGCCACGAAATTGGAAAAATTGTACGGGGCCTGGAACGGTGTCCACTCAGCCTCTGCAGGTCAGCTGAGGTGACGGGTTTCGACTCCCACCTCCTCAGCCACCCTCGAACTCGCTTACTGTGGTTTCCCACTTCTTTTCCAGACAAATGGCGGAAAGGTATCAAACTTTAGTCGACGATCGCTTCATTCCCTCTTTGTTGCCTAACACTTCCAACCTTCCCATTCCCCACAAGGCCGCCGATCAGCATAGCAGGTGAGGCCGCCTGGAAAAATGTACTGGTCCTAGTTGTATCCCCAACCAGGAATCTCACGCACTCCAACACTGTTCTTGAGGCGGTAGAGGTGGGATCCCTCGCTTGAGTCCGGGGGAGAAACCAAACCAAGATGGTAAACTAATTAAATAAAAATTAATAAAATTATTACCGTAATAATCCTTTTCTTGTGCTAACTGTTGAAAATGAAATCAGTGACCTGTACTATGAGGTCTCGATATAACATGACACTCTTACTCCCTGGCACGAAAGTTATAACACCTAGGTATTTAACAGTGATCTCCAGGAAGAACTTCCGTCCTATCAACACAGTAACTGAAAATGAGAGAACTTTTACTTTTGATATAACTTATAACCTACTACCCCCTTACCATCACACCTTTGTCAGCTGTACATCTCACAACTTCGTTGGGATCTTTTAGTAGTCGCTCACAATCCCGTGCCTTATTTATTACTCTCTACAGAAAAACATTATTTGCAAACAGTCCTTATCTGTGATTCTATTTCTTCACTGTAATAAAGTATAAGGTTCAATAATACTACCTAGCGGAAACTAGGAATCAGATAATGCTTCACCTACTCGAATTATCTGAGATTTCTTCTCTAGCCTTCTCGGGCCCTGTGTAACCTGTAGTTTACATAGGTTACCATTTTTTCTCTCGGTCGCCAAGCAATGTAGCACGCTACTAATAATTCCAAAGTACCGAGCTCGATAGCTGCAGTCGCTTAAGTGCGGCCAGTATCCAGTAATCGGGAGATAGTGGGTTCGAGCCCCACTGTCGGCAGCCCTGAAGATGGTTTTCCGTGGTTTCCCATTTTCACACCAGGCAAATGCCGGGGCTGTACCTTAATTAAGGCCACGGCCGCTTCCTTCCACTTCCTAGGCCTTTCCTATCCCATCGTCGCCAAAAGACCTATCTGTGTCGGTGCGACGTAAAACAAATAGCAAAAAAAAAAAAAAAAAAATTCCAAAACCATCTCAGAGAGTGCAGCACCGGCTACGCCGACTTTCAGAAACGTATCTCGCCATACTTGGTCACAATGAATGTTTATAAAATGGATTCCACTGGTTACAGGGGGAAGTCGAATCGTAGTGAGAGTAAGTACACTTTTCCAATAATAATGATAGTTCTAGTATTCTAAAAAGAATAGTAATTAATCTAGTTCACACATATGTAATTCATGAATATTTTTTTAGGAATAAGCAAAGCATAACGAACAGCAGCTTATCTTCTAATGATGTAACTTATAGGTTACAGTGCGTCTTAGTTGATGTGCTATTTTATACAATGTTTGTTTTTTGTGTCTTGTTTTAGGCCTCTATTCAAATGCAATTCTTGAAATTGTCAATGAAAACATGTCGAATACTTCAGTCCTTTCTGACAACGACCACTAACTTGACTAAGTATCTACAAAAGTTCTCGTTCCGTACCCTGAAGGGGTACAGCGGGCCTCTTAGAGGGTATTGTGGCGAGATGAGAAGAATGCAAGAATGAGGAATGTGGCTGCAAGCACGAACTTCCTGTTCTGCCCAGACAGATCGGCTCTTATCTGCTCGTATCTGCTACACGAAAACATTGACTCACACTTTGCAGTGTTCAATGTCGTGCCTGATCTAATCAGATATGTGAACACTCAGATGAATATGGAAGAATCTGTCGATTTTTTCACTTAGTTGATCCATATACTGCTTTGCCACAATTTATATTGGTCACGCATACCAAATCACAGCATTAATAAAAGCAAAATTCTGCAATATATCTGGCTAAATCTTTTGCAAGCGTTATTTCAGCATGCTATGAAAACACGCATTATTACCTCGAAAACTTCCAGCGACAGAGTTGGAGAGAAAGGTTCAAAGTTTATAAACTTAATATAATATATTATATAAAATCTCAAGTTGAAAGTGCTATTAGTTCATGCGCTAGGGAATGTATTTTGATGCGGGCGCCACTGCTTCGAATTAATCTTAGTAATGATAAAGCATACCAAACTTCTTTCTTTTTTTACTATTTGCTTTATGTGGCACCGACACGGATTGGTCTTATGGCGACGATGGGATAGGAAAGGCCTAGGAGTTGGAAGGAAGCGGTCGTGGCCTTAAATAAGGTACAGCCCCAGTATTTCTCCGGTGAAGAAATGGGAAACCACGGAAAACCATCTTCAGATCTGCTGACGGTGGGATTCGAACCCACTATCACCCAGATGTAAGCTCACAGCTGCGCGCCCCTAACTGCACGGCCAACTCGCCTGGTTACCAAATGTATGGTGAAAAATTATTTAGACAGACATGTCGAGTTCCAGTATTTTGATTTACGTTGTATTTTAAAGTCTTATTCTTCTCCTCCTCCTCCTTGGCCTTCTTTTTCCTATTTACTGGAGTCGGCACTTGATTTGGATTGCAACTGAGTGACTTTCTTTACTACAAAACTATTTTTTTAAGAATGACTAAAGAACTGGAACTGGAATTACAGATAAGACTTTTTGCAGGTGAAATAAGTTACAGGATTGTGAGTGACCGCAAAGAGACCTCGACAGTGTTGTAGCTGTACCTATTTTGAAACTTCGAAACTTCTCTTGATGTGTGATTAATAATACTGTAATAATAACATACATGCATCTTCATTAGAGACTGTTATGCCTGTCATCGTTCATTCTGCAGGCCTCTGTGAATTTGCTAATCACCGCCACAATCCTCTATTTGTAAATAATAATAATAATAATAATAATAATAATAATAATAATAATAATAATAATAATAATAATAATAACAATAAATGTCCGAAAATTTCACCAAAATCGATCCCTTTTATTTTAATAAAGAGTGATAATTCTTTCTTTCCTCCCAGCATGTGTACTTCAGGCCGTGTTGTGCTCACATTAATCGGGCTTACCTAACCATCTGAAAACGACTAAAAGTTTAGGGAACTGCACCTGGGTTGTACACCTTTCCACTGACTTGAAATCAACCAGCTGTTTCCTGTTATATTATATATAATATATACACACCTCAGATTTCAACAATACATACAATAATGCATAATATATATTATATATACATATCTCATAAACAAGCATACGATAATAATGAACCCTACACTAATAAACCAAAGACTAGAACGTTTCCCACAAACATTTGAACATATTGTGCATAAAAAAGATAAAAGTACGTGGTAAAACATGGTTCGTCTTCTTAATACATCATGCTAGTCCGTAATTAGAACATAGCTTCCAAATGCTGCACATTTATATGTAAAAAGTATCCACTATGGAAAAATCTCCAAGCTTCTACATCTAACGTATCAAATAAATTAATTCTGAATTACATGTAATAATGTATGTCTAGGGGTTGTGATATCTGTCTCAGCACAATAACATAGTTCGTAAATATCACTTAACAATGCATTAAGCCTACGACAAAAACACTTTGAGAATAATAAAATAATAAAGTTTGCACTTTCTATCACAAATCTTCAAAGAAATAATTGCAAATTATTACAGTATGGTAGTTATCAATATGGTGCTCAGTAAAATGCTTTGAAGACTATGCGAAAACATGAAAGATGAAGTTAATTGAATGAACAGTTTGAGACTGAATAAATGGCATAAAATACAGTAAGTTACTCAGGAAAAAATGAAAATGTAGCCTGCATGGGGACACAGTAATCTTAGGATTTTGAACAGATATGGAGGAATTAAAAACGAGAGTGAGTAACAGGATTCCGGTTAAGCAATTGCATCATCGCTCACTGCAAGCGGTTGAGCTAGGTCAGAATCCGAAGAAGAATCACCACACTCTCCATCATCATCGTCACTGGATTCCATATCACCTAAGCGTCAACTGCATCTTCCATTAACCCATCCTTTTCCCAGAACTTGTTTTCGAGGTTGATGACGTGTTGGTCGAATCCCTCCCAGTCAGCGGGTGTCACAGATGCGATAGCATTCGCCGTCACTTTCTGCAGCTTCGTTAACGAGATGTCACCCGAAATGTTCTGTTCTCGTAGAGTTCTTTTGATTTCGGCCCAGGCCAGTTCGATAGCATTGAATTCGCACATGTAAGGAGGTAAGCGTAAAACCGTGTGCCCATGAAATCTCAGTAATTCATCGAACCGGTATTTTTTTTTTCAGGATCTTTGAACTTCTGGATCAGTTCAAACAGCTGACATTTCTTCATTTCTTCAGAAAAATTCACTTTATTCTCTTTTAACCATTTCACCATATCACTTTTAACAGCATACAGAGAAGGTACTTTGTTTACTTCAGTACTGTGATAAGATGCATTGACAATTACTATAACGCTTTCAGAGGGAAGATTAGGAAGAAGTTTTTCACTCACCCACTTATGAAAATTTACTCCATTCATTTGGCCACGGTAATCTCCTGTGGCCTTTCCTGCTCTAAAAATCAACTTTCCTCCATCAATAAACCCACTCTTAGAACCAGCATGGACAAGTATAAGCCTATTTGAAGAGCTTCTGTTGGTTGTTATGCCCTGAACACTGTCACTCTGCCAACACTTATTAAATGTCAGGTTATTGTCAACCCATGATTCATCAATATAAATGATGTTCCTGTTCTGAGAACGGTAAATTCTCATGCGTCTTAAATAGTTACTTCGCCAATAAACAATGTTTGGGCGCTCAATCAGTATTTTCCTGTTACTGGCGCATCTCTTCCACTTGAAACCCATATCACGTAACAACTTTCTTAGTGTGTGCACCTTCCAGGGAAAGTTAATTTTCGCTTGAATTGCCTTCAGCAGCTTCGGTGCTGTTGGAACTATTCTCAGCTTTACATAGAAGTCGTTTATGACGTCTCTTATGACTCCCCTATCAAATTCATCACAATGAAACTTATGTTCCTCTGATCTAGGCCTCTTTTTACCTGGAGTACACAGTGAAGACTCACCAGCAGAAAGTCCTTCCTTTCGGATCTTTGAGATCGTTCGAACAGATACACCACTGTAATTAGCAGCCCGCAAGTTACTCTCAGTTACTAAGTACTTGAATTTTCCTTGTCTAGTTTCCTCATCACATTGGTTTGTAATATTCCTGATCACTTCTCTAGCTTCACTGTGAATTGTCTTTCCCTTCTTGCGTACGACAGACATTACGCTGTCTTTACAAAACAGTTACGCACAGTAATAACAAGAGAAATTAAGAGCAACATCAGTAACAAGAAATAAAAGGCAAACAACTGAGAAAGGAACACGAACGAACGCAGAACAACACAACAGCAATGAACGCAGACACAGCTGGATTACAACTGACAAGATCGAAGAGCTGCCAGTAGAGGACAATATAAAGTCGCCTGGGTAGTAGCGGAGTTGCTATGGTAACCACTGCGTCACTGGCTCTGCCGGTGAAAACCCCTTCACCCCGTGCCTCAGCAGGCATGTGCATTCTTCTGATCTCCGAATTTCTTTCTTTCCTCTATTAAAACCCAAATAGAGTAATCTAATGATTTAACAGGAAATACTTGAAAAATTACTTGAGAATACTCACATTCAACAACGTGTTCGTCAGATCCAACAATATATTGGACTTAAAAGTCCTCAATAAGGTACAAGATTAATTGGGAGAGACTCCCAGGCGTTAAACTACATATGAAAGAACATAATTGCTCGGAACAGGTACAACATTATGAAAGAGCATAATTGCTCCTAACAGGTACAACATTATGAAAGAGCATAATTGCTCCGAACAGGTACAACATTATGAAAGAGCATAATTGCTCCGAACAGGTACAACATTATGAAAGAGCATAATTGCTCCTAACAGGTAAAACATTATGAAAGAGCATAATTGCTCCGAACAGGTACAACATTATGAAAGAGCATAATTGCTCCGAACAGGTACAACATTATGAAAGAGCATAATTGCTCCGAACAGGTACAACATTATGAAAGAGCATAATTGCTCCGAACAGGTAAAACATTATGAAAGAGCATAATTGCTCCTGACAGGTACAACATTATGAAAGAGCATAATTGCTCCTGACAGGTACAACATTATGAAAGAGCATAATTGCTCCTGTCAGGTACAACATTATGAAGGAGCATAATTGCTTCGAGCAGGTGCAACATTATGAAGGAGCATAATTGCTCCTGACAGGTACAACATTATGAAAGAGCATAATTGCTCCTGACAGGTACAACATTATGAAAGAGCATAATTGCTCCTGACAGGTACAACATTATGAAAGAGCATAATTGCTCCTGACAGGTACAACATTATGAAAGAGCATAATTGCTCCTGACAGGTACAACATTATGAAAGAGCATAATTGCTCCTGACAGGTACAACATTATGAAAGAGCATAATTGCTCCTGTCAGGTACAACATTATGAAGGAGCATAATTGCTCCTGTCAGGTACAACATTATGAAGGAGCATAATTGCTTCGAGCAGGTACAACATTATGAAAGAGCATAATTGCTCCGAACAGGTACAACATTATGAAGGAGCATAATTGCTCCTGACAGGTACAACATTATGAAAGAGCATAATTGCTCCTGTCAGGTACAACATTATGAAAGAGCATAATTGCTCCTGTCAGGTACAACATTATGAAAGAGCATAATTGCTCCGAACAGGTACAACATTATGAAAGAGCATAATTGCTCCTGTCAGGTACAACATTATGAAGGAGCATAATTGCTTCGAGCAGGTGCAACATTATGAAAGAGCATAATTGCTCCTGTCAGGTACAACATTATGAAGGAGCATAATTGCTTCGAGCAGGTGCAACATTATGAAAGAGCATAATTGCTCCTGTCAGGTACAACATTATGAAAGAGCATAATTGCTCCTGACAGGTACAACATTATGAAAGAGCATAATTGCTCCGAACAGGTACAACATTATGAAAGAGCATAATTGCTCCTGTCAGGTACAACATTATGAAGGAGCATAATTGCTTCGAGCAGGTGCAACATTATGAAAGAGCATAATTGCTCCTGTCAGGTACAACATTATGAAAGAGCATAATTGCTCCGAACAGGTACAACATTATGAAAGAGCATAATTGCTCCTGTCAGGTACAACATTATGAAAGAGCATAATTGCTCCGAACAGGTACAACATTATGAAGGAGCATAATTGCTCCTGACAGGTACAACATTATGAAAGAGCATAATTGCTCCGAACAGGTAAAACATTATGAAAGAGCATAATTGCTCCTGACAGGTACAACATTAAGAAGGAGCATAATTGCTCCTGACAGGTACAACATTATGAAAGAGCATAATTGCTCCTGACAGGTACAACATTATGAAAGAGCATAATTGCTTCGAGCAGGTGCAACATTATGAAGGAGCATAATTGTTCCTGACAGGTACAACATTATGAAGGAGCATAATTGCTTCGAGCAGGTGCAACATTATGAAGGAGCATAATTGCTTCGAGCAGGTGCAACATTATGAAGGAGCATAATTGTTCCTGACAGGTACAACATTATGAAGGAGCATAATTGCTTCGAGCAGGTGCAACATTATGAAGGAGCATAATTGCTTCGAGCAGGTACAACATTATGAAGGAGCATAATTGTTCCTGACAGGTACAACATTATGAAGGAGCATAATTGCTTCGAGCAGGTGCAACATTATGAAAGAGCATAATTGCTCCTGACAGGTACAACATTATGAAGGATCATAATTGCTTCGAGCAGGTGCAACATTATGAAAGAGCATAATTGCTCCTGACAGGTACAACATTATGAAGGAGCATAATTGCTCCTGACAGGTACAACATTATGAAGGAGCATAATTGCTCCTGACAGGTACAACATTATGAAAGAGCATAATTGCTCCTGACAGGTACAACATTATGAAAGAGCATAATTGCTTCGAGCAGGTGCAACATTATGAAAGAGCATAATTGCTCCTGACAGGTACAACATTATAAAAGAGCATAATTGCTCCTGACAGGTACACATTATAGAGTTAGAGCTCCAAAAACATAGAGGCTAGCCTCAATAAAGCGATAAGGCGCTTGTCACATTCTCACTTACACAATTAACTAATTGGGTGACTTCACTTCGTAGTGTTAATACACAGTTTGCCCCATGGTGGGCTTATCAATTACACAATTCAACAAACAGGTTAAATACTGTTGCCCAAAGGAACGTTAACGAAGACAAGATTACCCGCAAAACCATGAAGAATATACAAAGGCATATTGTCCATCCACCGTAGCCTTAAGATAGCAGAGGAAAACGTTTAGAGCTAATGTAGGCCATTAACAAAAGGAAAAGAGGCAAAACACCAGCACTCCGTAAAAGAACATTCGGGAACAACAAGAAGTTGTGGTTGTACCCAATAGCACCCCACACCATAAGGGCTTGAGTTGGCGCTTAATACCATGTGCGAATGCAGTCAGTGTGTTGCTTCACTCCCTGTCTAAGGCGAACCACATTGCGGCTATAATTTCCAAACAAACAGAAACTAGGCTCGTCCGAAAACACTATCTGCTGCCATTCCTGTCCCCAGTGACGTCGTTCCATATACCATTGCAGTCTAGTTTGTTTATGCACATTAGTCAAAGGTAGGCGGAGAAATGGACGACGTGCCGGTAACCCACACAGTAATAAACGGTGACGGACTGTCACTCCAGATAGTGTATGATGTGTGACACTGTTACACTGTTCCACTGTTGCGCCAGAGCTGAAGAGGACGCAGATTTGTCCTGTAATGCCATTCGAATGAGGTGTCGAGCTTCTCCGGCTGGGGGGGGGGGGATGGTCATCTGGGTGGTGCGACCACACCCATCTCGTCGTGTTCTATGACCTTCTGTGAACCATACTCTATATACGCGTTGCATTGACGACACATGTCGGCCCACACGAGCAGTAATTTCCCGGATGGCTGCATCACGTTCTCTCATGGCAATAATGCGCCCTCTTTCAAACTCACTCATTTGACTGTACGGTTCTCGCATACGTCTGCAAGTCATCCTGAATGTCTGCTCTAGTCACACTGATCCATTACCTTCGACATATAGCGAAAAGGGGATCCGCAGGCACTTTTTACCAGTCGGTGGTGGTGCGCCGAGATATCGATGAGGACCTTGAATCTGAGGGTCGACGTGTTTCAAATACTAATAATTTCTTCACAACATACTAATGCACATGTCCTGCGAATCTGAACATCATATCTCTAGTCTTTCAAAGTGTACTGGTTTTATATGATCATGAGTGTAGAAGGGGAGAGTTCCGATGGTCGCTACTCGTGCTCTTTTACATTAAATTTTATCCCAGTAATGTATATTAATTGTGTTCGAAGACTGCGCAGAAGGTCCTACATTTCAGCGTAATGAAATTATTACATTTTATATTGTTAAGAAAATCGCTGAAATCTTCAGTCACATATTTAAGTAAATTTTGCCATTACCTGTCAGCGTTGAATCTTCTTCAAGCCGGCCGCTCCCTGCCTCCTGTCTCCTTCCTCGTGCCTCCTGGTCCCTCTAACCTCCGTCAAGTCGCACTCTCAATCACCGGAGCAAATCAGACAAGATGGCCTTTAAGCGCTCTCCTAAGGTACTCAGGGGAAAGTTCTAGACTGTATTAGAATCCAGAGCGCTGGTAGGTTAAATTTCTATACACTCCCCCGGGTACTGCTTGGCTAGAGAACTGAGTTACAGGCATGTGTTAGGCCGATTACATTAGAGGAGGAACCCGATGAAGTATTGACAACCTCGGCACATAAAAACAATAACCAGAGAGATATTTTTTTGTGATTTGAGCTGCTCTTCGTATTCAGTATTTTATGATATCCGGGTATTTTGAAGTGTAGTGTGAATAACGGGTATTTTGGGGCAGTCGGAGTTGTACAAAAATGTTATTATAATGGAAAATGATTTAAAGACATGCAAATAGTTTGAAGCGTAATAATGCGGCAGCTGTTTTCTCCGGAATGCGGCTGTATACGATGTCTTTATCACACAAGCAGGAGTTTGTTGTATTAGCATGAGTGCAACTTACAAATACACATTCACTTGATCAACAATGCTAGGTCATAAATCTGTTCGACAGTGCCTCTATCGTGTGAAGTGCTGATTTGTTTTGTGATTGTTGTGGTTATTGTCGCGGACTCCTTTAACAATGTTCAAATGGATAAGAGGTTCATTAGAAGCATAACAAGTGAAAGAAATAAAAACTAACATTGTAGGGTTGTTGAGGGCTGCAGGAGGGAATTTAAGAAAATTACTGTTGAATTAACATTGAACCGATAGCAACCGTGGATATGGAAGGAATGAGGTTTGGGTGAGTGAATATAACGATGCATATTGAAATTTCGCATTTTATGATGTAGAATTATTTTTAAATCGTTGTTTGTAGTAGTTTCGTCTATTCACTGTTATTGGTGTTTGGATTGATACCCGTTTTGAAATATGTAGTTAATTCTAGTCATTTGTTTTAAACGATGGCCTATTAGATAAAACTCGAGTAATTATTTTAACATTGGCTGGTAATTTTGCTGTCAGGCTTATCGGCAACCCTCGTTTGTCATAGCATGTAAGTTATAGCTAATGTCAGTATGGCGGACCCATACAGATGAACGCTCACGCGGTATGTTATACACGGACTGACAGAGCAAATGCAACACCAAGAAGGAGTGGTTCGAAAGGGATGAAAGTTGGGGAAAAAACAGAGACGGCACGGACGAATAATTGATGTTTATTTCAAACCGATATGCAGGTTACACAATGCGCACGGCATCGACTCAGTAGGATGTAGGACCACCGCGAGCGCCGATGCACGCAGAAACACGTCGAGGTACAGAGTCAATAAGAGTGCGGATGGTGTCCTGAGGGATGGTTCTCCATTCTCTGTCAACCATTTGCCACAGTTGGTCGTCCGTACGAGGCTGGGGCAGAGTTTGCAAACGGCGTCCAATGAGATCCCACACGTGTTCGATTGGTGAGAGATCCGGAGAGTACGCTGGCCACGGAAGCATCTGTACACCTCGTAGAGCCTGTTGGGAGATGCGAGCAGTGTGTGGGCGGGCATTATCCTGCTGAAACAGAGCATTGGGCAGCCCCTGAAGGTACGGGAGTGCCACCGGCCGCAGCACATGCTGCACGTAGCGGTGGGCATTTAACGTGCCTTGAATACGCACTAGAGGTGACGTGGAATCATACGCAATAGCGCCCCAAACCATGATGCCGCGTTGTCTAGCGGTAGGGCGCTCCACAGTTACGGCCGGATTTGACCTTTCTCCACGCCGACGCCACACTCGTCTGCGGTGACTATCACTGACAGAACAGAAGCGTGACTCATCGGAGAACACGACGTTCCGCCATTCCCTCATCCAAGTCGGTCTAGCCCGGCACCATCCCAGGCGTGCACGTCTATGCTGTGGAGTCAATGGTAGTCTTCTGAGCGGACGCCGGGAGTGCAGGCCTCCTTCAACCAATCGACGGGAAATTGTTCTGGTCGATATTGGAACAGCCAGGGTGTCTTGCACATGCTGAAGAATGGCGGTTGACGTGGCGTGCGGGGCTGCCACCGCTTGGCGGCGGATGCGCCGATCCTCGCGTGCTGACGTCACTCGGGCTGCGCCTGGACCCCTCGCACGTGCCACATGTCCCTGCGCCAACCATCTTCGCCACAGGCGCTGCACCGTGGACACATCCCTATGGGTATCGGCTGCGATTTGACGAAGCGACCAACCTGCCCTTCTCAGCCCGATCACCATACCCCTCGTAAAGTCGTCTGTCTGCTGGAAATGCCTCCGTTGACGGCGGCCTGGCATTCTTAGCTATACACGTGTCCTGTGGCACACGACAACACGTTCTACAATGACTGTCGGCTGAGAAATCACGGTACGAAGTGGGCCATTCGCCAACGCCGTGTCCCATTTATCGTTCGCTACGTGCGCAGCACAGCGGCGCATTTCACATCATGAGCATACCTCAGTGACGTCAGTCTACCCTGCAATTGGCATAAAGTTCTGACCACTCCTTCTTGGTGTTGCATTTGCTCTGTCAGTCAGTGTATTTCACGAACTTCTGGCCGACATTTATCTCATATTTCAAGAATAAATGGAATTATGAAACGAAAATCCATTCAACTAGTTTTATTCATTTATCTCAATTAATATACATGACATTTAGCTCAAGCCTGTATCTTACGTTAATGCTCCTTTCGATTGATCAGCCGTATGAGAACCAGCCATGAGTCATTCAGTCATCGATGAAGTTAAATATTTATCGGAATGTATAGCTAACTATCAGCATAGAATGTAAGAATCGGAACTGGAAAGAAGGTATTCTTAATTCTTCCATATACATAACATTCTGTATATTTTAATAGAATTCATTAGACTATGATTAGACTAGATTATGACGCTAGAGAACGTTGCTAATCCAGTCGGTATTGGATGGCATTACAGAGTAATTTATCTCGAAAATCGAGGTGTAATACTTCATACCTTAGTTTTCATGCAGTCGAATGAATTAAGTGAATGAGCGATCAGTTCATATTAACTTTAAAATTGAAGGTTGATACGGATAACTTGGGTACTATTTCGTTCTTTCTAGTAATCATGCGTTGTTTTCGCTCCGAGTTAAATGAGGTGCTAGAAATAAGGTCCGCTGGTCCGACGGCTTTGCACTCCGACTGATCAACCGAGCGGAGGAGGGGTGGCCACGGCTCTACCGTGGCCCTACGCCTCTGCATTAGGGAGACGGTGAGGGGCTGTCCTGAGAACTGATTTCCGTGATTTTCCATTCTCCTAAACTAAGGTGAATGCTTGGTCGGTTCCTAGTATACGCCAAGGCCGTCAACCTTCTCCACACATCTCCTTCACCGAAACAAATCCCTTGGCCTGAGAGACGGTGTCACTGTCTATAGGAGGCCCGCCTAGGAATGAAAACCTATTAGTAGTAGCAGCTAGAAATGAATCCGGTACATATTATCACTTCCGAAGGATGGTCAGAAAGTTAGAAAAGCTTTCATTCACACGCCATTTGCGTGAATCTGCACAGGTAGACAAGATAAATATAGATCCAAGAAGTTACATTGAGTGTATGATTCTGAATTCTATTAGTCATTTGTAAATTGTAGACTCTTGAATAACTTAAATTGTGAATTTATAGTAGTTTAATAGTCTTCAAAACTGATTTACTTTTCTTGTTGGAACATTTATCATGTGACCTCTAGGGGAGGTACTGGACGGAATCTTTTTAGTCAAGAAGGAAATTGTTCTGTTAAAGATGCGAACACTCAAGTTCATGTGGACGAGAAATAAAGATGGTGATTAAATTACCCTGGAAGAAGTGGAGGATGATGAATAAACTACAATGTCATAATGCAGCAGGAATAGATGAGATGAGATGGTTTACTATAGTGTAATATAATTAGCATAAAAATTAAAAAAGGTACATTCTGGTTTGACGGAATCAATTAATGAATCTATGTAAGAATTAGGGAGCACTAAGGATTCAAAAAAAATCAAGACATTTCTTAAATTACTGCAGGAGGAAAGGTGTTCACAGACATTTTGGAAAGTAAACAGAATGAAAACAAGTGTGGCTTCAGACGACAGAAATGCTGTCAGAACCACACTTTCAGTATACGTCAAGTAGCCTAAATGAAGAATGTTATGAGAGGAATAGGCAGTTTCTTAAATCTATAGATACATAGAAGGCGCACTACACTCAAAAACTGTAAGTTACTTAACTCGTTCATTGTTATTACTTTTAGTAGCGGAGAACACTCTTGATGAGGATATAAAGGCTAATGTAGAGACAACCTCGATATATGAAACTATGCGTATGAACCGGCATCAGTGGTATAGTCATGTGAAGCTAATGGAGAAGGATGGGTTACTTAGGACCCTGATAAACTCGGCCATGGAGAGAAAACAAGAAAATTCACTATTTATTTAAAGATAATAGGTGTAGGGCTAGATCAGTCAATCAATCAATAAATCAATCAATCAATCACTGACTGCACTTCGGGCAGTCGCCCAGGTGGCAGATTACCTATCTGCTGTTTTTCTAGCGTTTTCTTAAATAATTGCAATGAAATTGGAAATTTACTGAACATCTCCCTTGGTAAGTTATCCCAATCCCTAACTCCCCTTCTTATAAATGAATATTTGCCCTAATTTTTCCTCTTGAATTCCAACTTTATCTTCATATTGTGCTCCTCCCTACTTTTAAAGACACCACTCAAACTCATTCGTCTCCTGATGTCATTCCACGCCATCTCTCCACTGAGAGCTCGGAACATACCACTTAGTCGAGCAGCTCGTCTCCTTCCTCCCAAGTCTTCCCAGCCCAAACTCTGCAACATTTTTGTAACGCTACTTTTTTTTGTCGGAAATCATCCAAAACAAATCGAGCTGCTTTTCTTTGGATTTTTTCCAGTTCTTGAATCAAGTAATCCTGGTGAGGGTCCCATACACTGGAACCATAGTCCAGTTGTGGTCTTACCAGAGACTTATATGACCTCTCCTTTACATCCTTACTACAACCCCTAGATACCCTCACAACCATGTGCAGGGACCTGTACCCTTTATTTACAATCATACTTATGTGATTACCCCAATTAAGATAATTCCTTATATTAAGACCTAGGTACTTACAATGATCCCCGAAAGGAACTTTCACCCCATGAACGCAGTAATTAAAGCTTAGAGGACTTTTCCTATTTGTGAAACTCATAACCTGACTTTTAAACCCGTTTATCATCATACCATTGCCTACTGTCCATCTCACAACATTATCGAGGTCATTTTGCAGTTGCTCACAATCTTTTAACTTATTTATTACTCTGTACAGAATAACATCATCTGCAAAAAGCCTTATTTCTGATTCCACTTCTTTACACATATTGATATATATATAAGAAAACGTAAATGTCCAATAACACTGCCTTGATGAATTCCCCTCTTAATTATTACAGGGACAGATAATGTTTCGCCTACTCTAATTCTCTGAGTTCTATTTTCTAGTAACATAGCCAACCATTCAGTCACTCTTTTGTCAAGTCCAATAGCACATTTTTTTTCCCAGTAGTCTCCCATGATCCACCTTATCAAATGCCTTAGACAGGTCAATCGCGATACAGTCCAAATGACCTCCTGAATCCAGAATGTCTGCTATATTTTGCTGGAATCCTACAAGTTGAGCTTCAGTGGAATAACCAAGCCACAGAGCAGAGGATTATGGAGTACTTACTTTATTCAAAGTGGCTGCGAAGTTGTACAGTCCATAATGAAGATGTATGCAGCTATTCCGGGAGCATGCGCTGTACAAACATAGTAACTTCAAAAGGCAACTTGAACATCAAAGAACAGGAACAGAAATCCGTGCCGTAAAAATCCTCCCGAAATACATAACTATCAACTTGGATAGTAACTTATCGCATGAAATGGTAGAATGTACATACGTTTAGCCTCATTCTATAAACCTGTTGTTTCTCAAACAGTTTCACCGTCAGCTTCACTGAAAAGACGTTCTAGAGGGGTGAGGAGTGAAGAAAGTTTCCGTTAATTTTCTCAATGAACTATAAAGTGTTACTATACGTATCAATTTGCCAAGCCCATTGAAAGTTACACACAATCGACCAGTCAAGCGATACTTCTGCTATTCATAGCAGAGACTGGACAAAAGATCTAAAGGATCTATCCAAGCAAACTTCCGAAAAATAAACGAAAATTTTCCCTTAATTTGTCTAATTTCATACAGGTCCAAAATTCCTGAAACTATAATGTGTGATATATAAAATATACGTAGGATTAGTGAGCGTCCTGGAGTACTTTGATTCCATATCAGAGCACCCGTATCGTACATGTCGAGTCACTGTCGGCAGTTCTGTGTCCGTGAAAATCTTCTCGACCCAAGCACGCGTTTCCTTCCCATGATCTCTTGTATCGGATTGGGGCTTCTTTCCCAGGTTTCTAGGGTTTGCGAGGGCTATGACTTTATATGATTTCCCAGCATTTTCCCATTGGTGACGTATTGAATATCATCATCATCATCATCATCATCTGTTTACCCTCCAGGTTCGGCTTTTCCCTCGGACTGAGCGAGGGATCCCACCTCTACCGCCTCAAGGGCAGTGTCCTGGAGCTTCAGACTCTTGGTCGGGGGATACAACTGGGGAGTATGACCAGTACCTCGCCCAGGCGGCCTCACCTGCTATAGTGAACAGGGGCCTAGTAGGGGGATGGGAAGATTGGAAGGGATAGGCAAGGATGAGGAAAGGAAGCGGCCGTGGCCTTAAGATAGGTACCATCCCGGCATTTGCCTGGAGGTGAAGTGGGAAACCACGGAAAACCACTTCGAGGATGGCTGAGGTGGGAATCGAACCCGCCTCTACTCAGTTGACCTCCCGAGGCTGAGTGGACCCCGTTCCAGCCCTCGTACCACTTTGCAAATTTCGTGGCAGAGCCGGGAATCGAACCCGGACCTCCGGGGGTGGCAGCTAATCACGCTAACCACTACACCACAGAGGCGGCGAGGACGTATTGAATATTCTGCGGTAAATCCACAGATAAACGAGCTGAAACCTGTTCATTGTCGATGTCTTTAGTATTCATCCTCTGACACAGCAAAGCAGCACATACAACTTCACGAAACGTCAACAAGTTTCGAATCCATGGTCACGGTTGCACAAGAGATAACCATTTTAGAAGATCATCGTGTCCCATTTCCGCACCAGACAATTCCTAGGGATGTACTTTAATTATTGCTTTTTTTTTTTGTTTTTTGTT
Organism: Anabrus simplex; assembly: GCF_040414725.1. NCBI lineage: Eukaryota > Metazoa > Arthropoda > Insecta > Orthoptera > Tettigoniidae > Anabrus > Anabrus simplex. The sequence goes on from NC_090265.1 coordinate 1,579,371,672, forward strand.
AGTGGCTTGACGTCGCACCGACACAGACAGGTCTTACGGCGACTATGGGATAGGAAAGGTCTAGGAGTTGGAAGGACGCGGCCGTGGCCTAATTAAGTTACAGCCCCAGCATTTGCCTGGGGTGAAAATAAGAAACCACGGAAAAAGCGTCAGGGCTGCCGAGAGTGGGATTCGAACCCACTTTCTCCAGAATGCAAGCTGACAGCTACGTGACCCAAACCGCTCAGCCACTCTCTACACCTCTACTTTGAAATAGTTTTTAACAGTCCTTCTCAAGTTAGCCTAGTTTGTCATTTCTGGTGAATCTTCAAGACTGCAGAGTTTAGCTTTGTTCTGTTCTTGTTACCCTACTCGCGTCTCTCCAGTACTGAGTGTGTAATTCAAATTTAGTCAAAACGTTCCCTCCTCACCAACAATCATTTCTAGTGCGACGTTAAATCACTAACAAACAAAAATCACTTCTTTTATGTCTAGTCGCGTTTGATATTTATCATCTAATGGTGTCCGACTCGTTGGCTGAATGGTCAGCTTTCTGACCTTCGGTTCCGAGGGTCCCGGGTTCAATTCCCGGCCGGGTCGGGGATTTTAACCTCCATTGGTTAGTTCCAGTGGCTCGGGGGCTGGGTGTTTGTGCTGTCCGCAACATCCCTGCAACTAACACACCACACATAACACTATCCTCCACCACAATAAACACGCAGTTACCTATACATGGCAGATGCCGCCCACCCTCATCGGAGGGTCTGTCTTAAAAGGAAATTATTATTATCTAATGGTAAAGTCGAATTTCATTTGAGAATATGCTAAATGGTATTCTTTGAACTACTTGACCAATACGATACTGTTATTCTGAAAATTGAACGTATTTTTTGCATCCGTGACCATCGATTCAGAACTAGTGATATTTAATTCCAGTTAATTCCAAATACTAACCGCATTTTGGGTAGGTGATGATCCAAACATCATCCTCTCGCACCTCAAAGTTCTTGATCCGGTCCGCGAACTGCTTGTACCTTACAGGTAGGATGCAATCTGATGGTGATACTCGAACACTTCCCTTGCTGTAGAATCGCCGGTTTGAGGTCCGAAACTGTTCCCCTAGTGAGCTCTTGACGTCCTCGAATTGCAGGGACATTCTGTAACAATGGTTACACAAATATAAAAGAACAAAAACCTTAAAGCTTATGACATTGAAAATAAAATTCATCCGAAGTCAAAATGGCCTTTTTCTAGAATTACTCTCAGTTTTAAATATCGTATCGGCCCCGAAGTCTAGGGGTAGCATACTTGACTTGCAACCGGAGGCCCTGGTTCGACTCCCGGCCAGATTAGGAAATTTTACCGGGTTCTGAGGGCTGGTTAGCGATCCTTCCAATCAACGTGATTACAGTTTTGAGGAGCTATCTGACGGTGAGATAGTGATCCCGTTCTGGAAAACCAATAATGGTGGCTGAGATGATTCGTCGCGCTAACAATGTGTCACCTCGTAATCTGCAGGCCTTCGGGATGAGCAGAGGTCGCTTGGTAGTACAAACCCCATCAGGATTGTATTGTTTGTTGTTTGTTTACCCGAAATATTATACTATAATAATACAATTTCGTGTGTCTATTTCTAGCCTGATGCAGTCCGAGTAAGGCAGCTCATCCGACAAGGGTGGATGGCATCTATCACAGGAAACAGCATGATAGTGTAGTGGACGAAAGTGTTGTGCATGGTGTGTCATTTGCAGGGATATCGGGGACAGTACAAATACACAGTCCTCGAGCCAACGGAATTAATAACTTAAGGTTAAATTATCCGACCAGGCCGGGGATCGAACCCCGGTCGCTCTGAAACGGAAAGCACTACGCTGATCATTCAGCTAATGATGGCGAAGCGCCAAAAATGTCGTATGGTGATGCAAAAGATCATAACATAGAGCTTTCATCCACGTATAACAGTGGGGCGGAAGACGTTCCCGAATGCTGGGATTTGGAGAAAAATCTGTAATGTTGCAGTAAGTATGAATGGTTGGTGGTAAAAAATAAAATTGGCTGCAAAATTTGTAAAGAAGTTGGTGATTGCGAACTGAAAGCACATCACGAGGGTTGAATATTTCACAGCAATGGGCCAATAGGTTTCAGTTTCTACTTGTGCAACTGGTGGAAGTGAAAATAAATGTCCCTTCTCTCCGCAAGAAAATATTTAAACGTAAAGAGAGTTCAGCTCATCAGGCTGCAGTTAAAATACTAAAAACAGCAAAACTGAAATCTTTGGAAACTGCATGCGCTAAAAAAGCAAAGCAAAGTCATCTCTGTACAGGTCATGAAGGCCCTTGGAAGGGTGGACGGTAAAGGCTTCCACTATCCGTAACCTCAGCACTTGATGGGGTTGAGTGGTTAGCTCTACGCCCGGCCGCCTTCGCCCCCAGGAATTAACCTGGTACTCATTTTTGGTGTAGGCTGAGTGAACCTCAGGGCCATGTGCACCTCCGAAAATGGAAATCTCGTTTCTTAAATTTTACGACTTCCTGACGGGGATTCGAACCCACGCCTTTACCGCCTTGGCCAGGCAGCCCCTACTGCATGCACTAAGGCTTTCAAGAAAGAAAAAGAAATAACTGCCAGTGTATTTCGAACAGCATATAAAGTAATGATGGACAATCACCTCTTCCACGATTTCGAAACTGAAATTGGCGTGCAGGAGTTGAATGGCGTTAATATGGGCCACATTCTTCCTTCACATAACGCATGCAATTCATCTGACGCATGCTCTTGTCAGATTATGGACTAAGCTCACTTCCCATCCACCAGGATGCAGAAGAAAACGTCGTTGCGAGATTGAAATCGCGGAAACCTGCCTGGAAGACGGCCAGGGAACTGATATACCTTTTAGACCTGACGAAGCATGGAAGCAAGAATGGGCCAGATTAGACCCACATGGTCTAATCAACATTGATGACCCAACAGCAAAACCTCCTGGGTTCAACCTCCCACGCACCATCTGGACTGGATTAAATAGGATACGCTGCGGTGTTGGAAGAACTGCTTCTGCACTACACCAATGGGGGTGGTTGGAGTCTCCTTCCTGCAACTGTGGTGCTGAATTGCGAACCATCAGCCACATCGTGAAAGAATGCCCTCTCCGAGCATTCACTGGACCTATGGAGGAGCTACATCAAGTAACTCCTACGGCACTCACTTGGCTGGAAGGACTTGAGATCAGCTTGTGATGAAATTTCAGAACCTGCAGTTGTGTGTGTGTGTGTGTGTGTGTGTGTTTACCTCCTAGTTAGTCTGTCTATCTGTATCCATGCATTTTATATTCATATTTTTCTAATAACGCTTATATGTAAAAACATTTTAAACGATTGTCAAATGAAGCATCATACGCTAAATAAATAATAAATACTGTTTCTCATATCGCAACAGAAATGAGAAATAAGATAGTGTATGGAAATAGTAAAATTTTTCAGTCGTCCTTATAGATAAACATACCACACTCAGTCAGCTGCCATCACTGATAGTGTAACCGAGGACAACATTTCCAGTTATGGTTTAGCCAACCAACATATTTTGGGGAATTGTCGAATTGAGAGATGTCACTGCTGAAGGTTTATTTAGTGTATTGATGACTTATTTGGGAGCCTTGGTGTTCAGTGATGAGTTTCCGAAACAGAATCTTGTTACAGTCTCAACTAATGGAGCTGCAGTAGTGATGGGAAGGAAGAAGGGAGTAATTACTTTAATAACGCAACAGTTTCCTGATGTTTTGTTCTGGCATTGTGCCAATCACAGGCTATAGCTTCCTGTAGGTGATGTTGTGAGTCAAGATTTCCACTCACATGTAAACCACTTCAAATATTTTCTGGATAAACTGCAGCAGTTTACCACCAGTCACCTAAAAATGCGACACAATTGAAAGCTCATGCAGAGGAACTTGAAACCGTACTCCTAAAAACTGGAAGGATTCTAGGTAAAAGATTGGTTGCTTCTACCTTTAGAGAAGTCTCAGCTGCGTGGACAAGTTTTGAAGTTTTAGTGGCACATTTTAAAAGTGCCAAAGGTGATTTCAAAATAAACAAAACAGAGAAAACCATGTATGGAGGACTCTTAACGCATAACCAATGTCGACTTTATATTAAAACTTGCATAGGGCCGAGTTGGCAGAACTTAGTGTTGACTTGCAAGCTCGTGACATAATTTATTCGTCTCATAAGAAGATATGTCAGCAAATTAAAATTGTTTATGAAACAAAGATAAAACATGGTCAATACTACACTGAAGCCTTGGAATCAGAAGCATTGTTAATGTTTAAAGGCGTGAACTGGAGACAGAAGCAAGAAATGAAGGGAATCAAATTGATGCTGTAATGTTCTATGAGTGCCTGGGCAGGCGTATGAAGAACGGTATTTTAACATCAGAAGATAATGAAATCCCAGAATTGGCTACAGTTTTGGACACTACCACTTGGGGGGAAAATTCTGATATAACTCATGGAGAATCAGACATAAGAAGTGTAAACGTTTAAGCTCCATGAAAGACAAATCTTAATAGGTTTCCGTGAATATCTTGCTGAGAAGAAATGCCCAATGTCTCTCCTGCACCTTATTAACCTATGAGCAGCATCCAAATTTCGACAAGTGAATAAGAAAGAGACGTCCCACAAATGTACTTGATCACGACTCCAACAAAAGCATCATTGCATCTAAATACAGCAGCAAATCTTCAATGTTCACCAAGTTGGCTGGCCCTCCATTAAGAATATTGTCAAACCTGTGGATTACGTGAACTTATGGTTCCTAAAAGGAAGACATCTTGGTGACCGGCACAAAAAGCAAGGAGAGGAAGCGTGAAGATGGCAGTGATCAGCCTTTTTTACCAGTGTGGAATTTACTGTAAGCAGGTCAGCAAAATGAGACACTACCACAATGTTTATATTTATGTGTTCGCGTAATTTGAAAATGTAAATCGATTAGAAATACTGAGTGCAGTTTCCCATTTGACATGTTGACCACAAATAAAAGAGCGTAATCAATTTTTATATAAATATATCAGCCCGAAAAGTGATAACCGGACATTGAATAATTGCCGAAAATTGTAAGATCGTGATGTTTTGTCGACGACAACTGAGAGTAACCCTTCATATTGAAATCACTAATAATAATAATACTGAAGAAAATTAAAATTACTAAAATGCATCTATATGAATGTTGAAAGTAAGTTACTTACATCACTCAGGCGAGAGTGCACTCTTCTCTTGTATGTAGTAAGTGCAAAACTGTTCACTTTATTAAGAATGTCTCATTATCCATTAACTGGGGGTTTATCTGTGTGTGACCTTGCCAGGTGTTGTAACAAACAACTCTCAGGTAAATACCTACGAGAGGTGGTCTTATTATTTCTCGTTATCTGCCAGTGTTTATATTCATGCCGGTGCATCTTTCGTAAATGAAGCGGAAATTTGTTACGGAAGAATTCAAAATTAATAATGAAGTACTTCGCTTCGGATTATTTACCTTTTGTTCTCAGTAAGTAACATATAAGCTTATTTTCCCATTTGGGACATTTGAAAATAATTTAAGGTCCGCGTCTGTTGTGTAGTGGTTAGTGTGATTGGCTGCCGTCCCAGGAGGCCCGGTTTGATTCCCGGCTCTGCCACGAAATTTGAAATGTGGTACGAGGGCTGGAACGGGGTTCAATCAGCCTCGGGAGGTCAACTGTGTAGAGGTGGGTTCGTTTCCCTCCTCGGCATCCTGGAAGTGGTTTTCCGTGGTTTTTCCACTTCTCCAGGCAAATGCTGGGATGGTACCTAACTTAAGGCCATGGCCGCTTCCTTCCCTGTTTCTTGTCTATCCCTTCCAAACTTCTCATCCCCCCACAAGGCTCCTGTTCAGCATAGCAGGTGAAGGACACCTGGGCGAGGTACTGGTCATCCTCCCCAGTTGTATCCCTCGACCCAGATACGAAGCTCCAGGACACTGCCCTTGAGGCGGTAGAGGTGGAATTCCTCGCTGAGTCCAAGGGAAAAACCAATCTTGGAGGGTAAACGGACGAAGAAAAGAATAAGAAGAAATAAGAACACCATAGCCAGATGGACACCAACCTCGTAGCGAATTTATCTTTTACCTTGAGGACTCTAGATCAATCCTATCTTTGTCCAAGTATTTTAATTTTGGACAGAGATTTGAACAGGATTCACTCAGCGCCGTGGTATGAACTGAGTAGTTGTTGGAAAGTCAAGTTTTTATTGACATTGTTTTTAAGTCCTTTTAAATACTTTTACGACTTTTGCCCAATGGATTTGAGCGCGCATTTGTCCAACGAAACATTTGCTATGGCTTTTGTCCGACGGAATTGGCCGTGTATTTGCTTACCGTTCAGATGGTTCCAAGTTCGGTATTCGCCTGAGTCGGACATGTCAACTACGTATGGTTAATTGCTCTAGCTCAGGGACTGGGTGTTAGAGTTGCCTCAATTCGAAATTCTTCCACTACACACAACACTACGAAGCACAACATAAACACACACCCTCAATATAGGATTTGTTACAGGAAGAGCATCCAGCCGAAAACTGGACAAAATCCTCTGACCACAAGAAACAGGGAAAAGATCAGAAGAAGAATACTTTTACAGTGTTTAGATATGCCCATAATGTTGTCCCACAGGAGTTCTCTTACGTGCCAGAACAGATTCAAGGCTGCCGTTTTCTATCTCCTTCAAATACCACTGGACTTAGCCAGGATCAAATCCATCAACTTGAGCTCAGAAGACCAGTGCTCTGCCGTCAGAAAGTCAAGGAATTCGGCTGAGATTGTCATCACACTCCCAGTGTGTATAAGCCATCCTGGTTGGCCGAAGCTCTCAGCGCTTTGCAGTTTAGCCTAGTGTATACTGATAATGTGAACATACAGACACATTAATTAGTACGAACAGAGACAGAAGCATAGCAGTTCAGCGAGATGTGCGGCAGTCACTGTTTGTTTATTTTCCCTTGGGCTGCGCGTTGGAAGTTTTAGACCCGGAAATAACGGTTGTTAGGGTCTTAACTAATGTTTATTTCGTACTATGAGGAATATGACTTCTTTTGATACTCAAAAGATCACGGAAAATCTTATTTTGCGATACACTAGTCACTTTACAGGCACTTTTATCGTCTCTGACTGGTTCAAGTCCACTTCACTTACGTGTAAACATGGATTGCCGAACACCAAAATTAATATTGTTGAATTGTTTTTCCTTCTGATTGTAGTTGTGTGGTTTCGTACCCATTTACACTAAAAAATGTCGTCTCTGAATTCCCAGCTGATGCGCGGTTAATCCATTTTCAACAGAAAAATATCTTATATATCACAGTATATCACAATATTCGTATTATCTTCCTTCATCTAGGCCTGAAGGACCATGTTTACGACCCTGGTAGCTCAGTGGACTGTTCACTCCTTCAAATAACGTTAACGTTGATGTTTCGATAGCTGCAGTCGCTTAAGTGCGGCCAGTATCCAGTAATCGGGAGATAGTGGGTTCGAGCCCCACTGTCGGCAGCCCTGAAGATGGTTTTCCGTGGTTTCCCATTTTCACACCAGGCAAATGCCGGGGCTGTGCGTTATTTTTTTTTTTTTTTTTTTTTTTTGCTAGTTGCTTTACGTCGCACCGACACAGATAGGTCTTACGGCGACGATGGGACAAAGAAGGGCCACGGCCACTTCCTTCCAATTCCTAGGCCTTTCCTATCCCATCGTCGCCATAAGACCTATCTGTGTCGGCGCGACGTAAAGCAAATAGCAAAAAAAAGTTGATGTTTTATTGCACATAACTCAATGTACACACCACTCATATCTATCATATCATGCCGCTGAGTGTGGAGGTGGTAGAATAACACACACGGTATGCCCTCCCTCTCGTAAGAGAGGACTAAAAGGGGCCCCTGGGGCTCTCAAATTGGAAGCGTGAGTGGACAACCACGGGGCCCTTAGCTGAGTCCTTGCATTGCTTCCACTCACTTGTGCCCGGCTCTTCCCTTACATCTATCATATCCGACCTCTTTTGGTCAACTCTTCTTCTTTTCCAACCCCGACGGCATTAGGTTACGAGGCCTAGGGAGCTTTTCATTTTCAAGCCTTTCGTGGCCCTTGTCTTTCCTTGGCCGGTACTTTCATTTCATAAGCATTGGACCCTTTCCCTTTATTAAATAGAGTATGGTTCCCCACTTGTACTTCCTCTTCATTTTTTTACGTCGCAGCGACACGGATAACTCTTACGGCAACGATGGGGTCGGAAAGGCCTAGGAATGGGACGGAAGCGGTCGTGGCCTTACTAAAGGTACAGCCCCAGCATTTGCCTGGTGTGAAAATGGGAAACCACGGAAAACCGTCTTCAGTGCTGCCGACAGTGGGGTTCGAACCCACAATCTCCTGGATGCAAGCTCACAGCTTCGCGCCCTTCACCTTACGCTCAACTCACCCGGTCCTCTTAAAATAAGAATCATCACCACCTCCTCTATCATAGAGGATGGTTGCCTAGTTGTACTTCCTCTTAAAACAATAATCACCACCACCACCATCCTCTATCATAGAAAAAACATACATATTACAAAACCAAAACAAAACATCACAGGATGAATCACACATGGATGATTTGCGCTGCGACGTGTATAAATTATTTACAAATAAAATGTTTAATTTAAAATATGTAAATTCACCATAGTACGAAATAAAAAGTTTGTACGCAACAGTCACTAAAGTGATAAATTTACGTCACCGTTTCGGGATTCCGACATCTCGCTTGTAACGTAAAACATTGGAGATATTTCTCATATAACTAATTAGGCAGCATGTACCGGAGATGGTAGCAAACAATTCTACGGCTATGCTAAACATTGATGACATAACAGTTTAAAATATGCCAACAATAGTTCTAAGACTTTACACAAAATTTAAAACACCTGAAACAAACTTCTAATAATAATGTTATTGTTTTTACGTCCAACTAACTACTCTTATGGTTTTCGAAGATGCCGAGGTGCCTGAATTTAGTCCCGCAGGAAGTCTTTAAAATATCACTGAATCTATTGACACGACGCTGACGTATTTGAGTACCTTCAAATACCACCGGATTGAGCCAGGATCGAACCTGCCAAGTTGGGGTCAGAAGGCCAGCCTCTCAACCGTCTGAGCCACTCAACCCGGCAAGACAAATTTTGGTGAAGCTTTGAAATATAAATTAAAACGTAAAAACAGTATTAGACATTCTTAAAATCAAGCTAGAGAACATTACATCTGCATTACACAACAACTGACTATAGAATGAAAGATTGTGACGAATACACTTCATTTACAACAAAAGAAAATACAAACTTAATGTTTACATTTGTTACATTTCAATCAATTGCCGATGTCATGAACGGTTACAATATATCCCCCAGATATGAGCATATTTTGATACTTTGCCACTTTAAAGCCACAATTATAAAATGCACCGATGAAACCACGCAACTGACCAACATTTTTAGATGTTGCTTCATAACGATGTTATATATAGGACAGACTTATCATCACACCAATACTTCCCACAGTATACTTGATCTGATAGTAACAAACAATCCCGACAAGATCATAGCACATGGACAACTTCGTTTTTCTGGAATTTCCTATCATGATGCTGCATATGTTGTAGGCCTATATACATTCAAAATCCGCAAATATAAACCGAAAACTGTCACTTTCTGAGATTTTAAAGACATGTGTTCATTGAGGCGCTCTCTCGACGCCATGGCACGCTGTTCAGCATCTGAATGATGTTGATGATAAAGCTCATCACTTTTGTTACATTTTGTTTTCACTGTAGAATAGACACGCCCCATTGAAAACAGCATGGATCACTCGCCCAGAAGCTCGTTGGCTAGACCAATACATTCGTGAACAGATGACCCATAGGGATAAGGCCAATAAAATCTACCGTGAAGATAGTTCAACACTAAATGTTTGAGTTTTACAAAAGACACAAGTAACACAAATGATTCGTAATGCTAAAATTCGCTTCACTCACTTCCAACTACATACCCACGACATATTTAAGCTGTGGTGATCGGTTAAAGATCTAGGTTTAAGTAAGGCTCCTGAAAGCAGCGAACGTATTAATAGCATAGATATTGAAGAGCTGAGCAGCCACTTTGCGATTAGACCGAGTCCGATAGAACAACAAAGTAAAAAAAAATCATCATCATCATCATCATCATCATCTGTTTACCCTCCAGGTTCGGCTTTTCCCTCGGACTCTGCGAGGGATCCCACCTCTACCGCCTCAAGGGCAGTGTCCTAGAGCTTCAGACTCTTGGTCGGGGATACAACTGGGGAGAATGACCAGTACCTCGGCCAGGCGGCCTTACCTGCTATGCTGAACAGGGGCCTTGTGGAGGGATGGGAAGATTGGAAGGGATAGGCAAGGAAGTGGGAAGGAAGCAACCGTGGCCTTAAGTTAGGTACCATCCCGGCATTCGCCTGGAGGAGAAGTGGGAAACCACGGAAAACCCCTTCCAGGATGGCTGAGGTTGACCTCCCGAGGCTGAGTGGACCCGTTCCAGCCCTCGTACCACTTTTCAAATTTCGTGGCAGAGCCGGGAATCGAACCCGGACCTCCGGGGGTGGCAGCTAATCACACTAACCACTACACCACAGAGGCGGACAGTAAAAAAAAAGTATTTAAATAAAATTAACAGTGATACTGAACATCTATATTTATATCATGTCTCACCCACTCAATTTAATTGGAATTAATTGAGGGATGTTCCACCATTCAACCCAATGTATAATACATAATATTTATTAAGTGAAAACCAGTTTCGATTCCCTTGGAATCATCATCAGTTGACAGTAAATAATAAATCAAGGGATCTTAACAATAATCAACATGAAATCTGCCTTCATCTCGACTCCTGGCGCTGCCATCGATGCCGCCGTCTTGAGGTTGGAGTCGTCTGGAATGATGTTGAACATGGGGATATCAGCTGCACGTACACTAGATGTCGGCCTTAATGACAGACTGCGATTTGCTTCAGTCTACGTACACATTTTAGTTCGAGTTGCACGTCATTAAATCAAGGGAACATTCCCGGGCGATATTACGCCTTCTCAGCAGTAAAGGTACACATACGTAACGCACACGGCAGATCGCGATTTGCGAACGCGTATTGAGAGCTTGTACAACTGGTTAGCCATATAGTTTATTTGTGAGTGCACTCAGTGTGATTTGACACTAGGCTAAATGACTCACGAAAGCAAAGTACTTGCTGAAAAATCTCATATCACCTCCCACGCCACACTTGGCTTATCTCTACATCTCATTACTTAATAGAGAACTCATGATTTATCTTTTACAAAGTTTCACAATAATAATAATAATAATAATAATAATAATAATAATAATAATAATAATAATAATAATAATAATAATAATAATAATAACTTTTGTGCTCAGCGTTCAGCTGAGTTCAATTAACACGCACAAAGAAAATATTTAGCAAGTCCGCGCACCATGACGGTTAATTCACACCGCGAATGCGCGTATAACAAATGAGAGCTTACGACTGAGTGCTCGGAGAAATTTCGAATGAGCCCGCTATCCCCACCATGGTAGTTTAAATAACCTTCCAGCGAGACCGTTGGGCTAGGTGATTCTCCATCAAATACTGGCCTCCGCCTAGTAACGGATGTTATAGAATCAACGAACTTTTATTTTATCACAAGTACAGACTGTAATTCATTCCTGATACATGATAATTTAGTTATCCATATCTGGCGTAGTTGGACCTGTGAAATTAAGCTCAATAGCGGAAATATCCATTAAAACTCCAAAGATCACAGCCCTGGTATCTCGAAGTCTGCCAGCCTCAAACAACTGTCAAGTGGTTCCCCAAGTTTAAATAACATCCCCTCCAGCTCGTATCGATTAGATTTGAAATCTAGAGTGAGGTCTACACAACAGAATACATAGCTAACGGCTCGATTTATACCTGAAGAATTCGTTTGTAGACGATACAAGTGGAGTCCACTAGGCATATGCCACAGCCTTCCAAGGTCCATGCCTTTGTATCCAACTACTCCCTGATATAATAAATGTAATTATGCCATAGTGCTCCATAAAATATATTGAGACATATCGTGATATGGCTCAATATATTGTGTTGAATGGTGGAACATTCCTCAATTAATTCCTATTATATAAGTTATACGTCAAAACGGGAAGGAAAACCATAACTTAAGATCACCCACTCAAGTGAAGCAAGCCATCATGGGTATCAGCTCGCGTGCTACTGGCTATGATCCTATTAATTTTAAGATGTTGAACGATGTACTAGATATCATCCTTCCTACCTTATCTCACATAATAAATACATCCCTTATGAGTGGCATATTTCCTTTACATTGGAATTCAATTATTATTCGCCCTATCCCAAAAACAATAATCCTACATAGACTTGCGACCTGTAAGCATTTACCTTTTCTGTCAAAAATTCTTTAAAAAATAGTTCATAAGCACATTATGATGCACGGAGATGAGAACAATTAACTCAATAAATATCAGTCAGGATTTCGCCCTAACCACAGTAGTACAACAGCTCTGGTGAACGTAATTAATTATACCAATCGTGCTATGGATAATGGTCATCTAACAATAAATTGGCATAAGAACTAAAGCCTTCGAATGCGTGGATGATGATATAATTCTGGCAAAGTTGGAATCGTTGAATTTCTCAACCAATGTGTGAACATGGATAAAATCTTTTTTTGTCATATCTTAGTCAGTGTGTTTACATCGCGGAAAGAACATCCTCATGGAAGAGGGTGGAGACAGTTACGCCTCAGGGTTCTGTAATTTCTCCTATTCTCTCTTTCCTTTATATTAATGATATTTAATAAAATATTGAAAACTGTAAATATCATCCATACGCAGATGATTTGCAGGTCTATGCTCACATGAAAGTAGCCGGTATTGACGAAGCTATATGTAAATTTAATCAAAACCTGTCGCGAGTCGTAATGTGGACTAGAATGAGCCCTGTGAAATCTCAAGCCATAATGCTAGGTACATTGAAGACCTATTATCACTTAACGAATATAGATGTCCCCCAGTAACATTAAATGGAATCATTATCCCTTTTGAAAACAAAGTTAAATATTTAGAGTTAATATTGGACAAAAGTCTTGACTGGGCGGGACACGTAACCGCTATATGACAACGAGTATTCTTCACTCACTTACTGTGATGACGTGTACAGCAGACTACAGGCCCGCTCCCACCTAGTGGAATGGAATCGAATCGAACCGAACAGAATTTGTTTTTAACATGTGTTTAAATGGGAGAAAGAGATGGCGATCGCCACGAGTCGAATCGAATCGAACCGAACGGAACAGGATTCTCTGCCAAGAATATTTTTCGACTAGCGGAGCGGAATCGAACAGAATTATCAAGATTCGTGCAACTTCGTAGACGGTCGGGTCGAGTCGAGATCTTTAGGACGACCATTTGGCGGCAAGCCGGCAAATGTGTATCAGCTTCAGCTGGAGATTCAGCTGTTTCCTGGATACGGTCGGGAATGTTCTGTTTTGTGATCGTTTATTTAACTTATTAATACTAGACACGGAAAAACTTATTAGTTTAGTTCAAAATTATAATTTCGTCTACTACAAGACCCACAAGCATTACTGCAACAACGTAAAAAATAATGCCTGGGAGGATATAAGCAAGGCTATGGAAAACCAAACTTATTAGAATATTCAATTTTGTGGTAGGTTACTGTAGTCTATATACAATTTATTTCATAATTTTTGTTGACTTCATCACAAAATCATGTTATGTTGGAGTCCACATACAGTTATATCAGTACGATAATTGACATCACATCTCACATAGGATGTATCTTTAAGTGTTTATTATATTTTCAGTGAACGATTTCGTAAGTGGCATTCCCTAGGTTTCAAACTGTCGTATGTGTGCTCTGCAGTTAGGGTTGCGTAGGTGTGAGTTTTCATTCGGGAGATAGTTCAAAACCCACTGTCGGCAGCCCTGAAGATGGTTTTCCGTGGTTTTTCACACCAGGCAAATGCTGGGTCTGTACCTTAATTAAGGCCACGGTCCTAGCCCTTTCCTAACCCATCGTTGCCATAAGACCCATCTGTGTCAGTACAACGTAAAGCAAATTGCAAAAGAAATAATAAAAAGGAATGTTGAGGCTACCTCGATTAATGATTTCATCCTCCCACGGGACGCAATCTACTGCATTAAAGTAGTTTTGAAAATGATCACGGCCTCCCATTGCATCTGATGTAGCATTTCCTCCTGTAAAATTGAACTTTTCTGTTCAATTCTACTATCTGAAATAGTTGTTGAAATTGCAGTAGGCTACAGTAACTCTAAAGTAGGCCTACCGTCGAAAATGAGCTTCATCGCGCATTCACTATTCAAATAAGTTTAAATACTCTTCTTTTGGCTGTCGTGTTAATTTCATGCACCCAGAAACTTCTCCGATCTCTCGTAATTTTCTGCCTCGTTACACCTTCTATCAGACCGTCCATTGCAAGCCTGTGAAGTTTCCCGTAGAATCCCATTCGATTCTGTTCCGCTAGATGTGAGCGGTCGAGTGGAAATTTTGGCTGTTCGGTTCGATTCGATTCCACTAGGTGGGAGCGAGCCTTAAGTGGCGCCCTCTCTAATAGACTTCAGAGAGCACAGAATGCTTGCGTCCGCTCTATAATGAACATTTCCAAATTTCATCATGTAACTCCTCCATTTCATGAGTTAAATAGGCCTAAAATAAGAAAAGCTTCGTAGCTATCATTCGGTGCTTCTACTCCACAAAATAATATACAAGCAGACACTCTCTTATCTAACAATTCTTTCCAATTGCTCTCAGCCATTCATGAAATCCCGCCCAGAGCTGCAGCTAAACTAACCCTCAAAATACCAAATCACAGATCCACCATCTGCAATAATTCTTTTGTTGTCAGTACAATTCGATCATGGAATTCGTTGTTTAACGACCTAAGGGACACCCTATCTGAACCGGTATTTAAAAAGAAATGTTGCCAGTGGCATTTGGACGGATCAAGTTGAGTGTAAATACATGAATTCGGCTTTCCTGTTTTGTTATTTTGTTCCGTGTGTCACTAAGTTTTATTCATTTTTTATTGATGCAGCAGAACAATTATATTTATTCTATATTAATTTAGATATGTTCCTTCATGTTTCCCTTAATATGTTTTTATAATTATGTTACATTTTAGTATTATAATGTGTGCGTTTATCTGCGTAATATGAGTGTAATATATTGTTGAACTGTGCGTACATGATAAAACATTGTCTGGTAGAATAGCAAGCTTCATATCCTGAGTCACGCCATGTAAACACAGGCACATAAATAAAATAAATTATTGTCCCTTACGGCAACCAAGAAATTATGCTCCTGAGACCTTAGGAAGTGTTTATGTTCCCATCAATCATAGCCGAAATTTCCAACAAACTTTCCTCTCCGAATTAATGGTAAGAAACTCTGAAAATCATGGTGTATTATCTCTCAAAATAACAAGCACCGCTACCAAAATGAAATAGCTATTTATACTATACCCATCTTGATTATGCCTAGCTAAACTCTAACTGAAGACGTCACATGATTCCTCGCAGGGGAAGTGGTACCTGCGTATGGGTTGCGGGTATCTTATCAATCAGCCGGAAAATTCTCCGTATATCGTCACTCATATCATTACCATAATAATCTTACACGGGATCACATTCATTACAAGAATGGACAAATCTTACAAATAATAACATGTACTTATTTTTGTCTCGAAGGACTTCAAATGACTTTTTAAATAATGTTAGAAAAATAATAAATGGAAGTTTGGAAGAGCAATGATTATCGTAATATAATATTAGCAATGAAAATTTCACGTCAATGAAGATTGCTGTCTGACTGGTTCACATGCCTCGCCAACAACGGACAAATTCCTTCGATTATGCAACAATAGCATTCTCAATATAGCATCCAACATTCCTCAACTGCCCTGGTTTATAAAGTGAAAGCCCTAACTTTGGACACCCCTATGGGCTGGAGATCCCTTTTTATTGGACATATATTTAATGCACCGTTTAATTTCCTGCAATTTTACGTATTATGAAACCTATATAAATTAGACAACCCTCAAGTACAGCCATTATATGATAGTTTGGTCAGGTTCAAAACTTTATTTTGTTTTGCTGTCTCGTAATAGTTTGGAGCAAGTAATTTTACGATAGTCATTGGAAATGCTGTCTGTCCAAGAACACTTAAAAGTAATCACAATAGGAAAGTTTGGATGGCAGGTGATACTTTGGGTGACTGGCTAAGAGAAGTCAATCTAAAAATTAAGGCGGCTGAGAGTAAACTACTGTTGTTTGTCGATAAAGCTACATCCATGTGGACCTAAATCTATCAAATGTCACAGTAAACTTGATGCCTCCCAAATTAAGTAGTGAAGTGTAACCACTACAACGTTCAATTCAATGTATAAAATTACTGTACAGGAAACAGTTAATGCGGGCCCTCATCAACGAAGCAGATGAGTAAAACAATGCAATCGAATTTACACGGGGTGTGATGGTCCTTGACGCAAATCGCTGGATCCTTGGTGCTTGGATGCACCTGTCTAAGGGAAAAAATGGTAAAATGTTTCTATCATGCAGGATTCGTGCCCCAATCAGCTTTTTTTTTTTTTTTTTTGCTATTTGTTTTACGTCGCACCGACACAGATAGGTCTTTGGCGACGATGGGATAGGAAAGGCCTAGGAAGTGGAAGGAAGCGGCCGTGGCCTTAATTAAGGTACAGCCCCGGCATTTGCCTGGTGTGAAAATGGGAAACCACGGAAAACCATCTTCAGGACTGCCGACAGTGGGGCTCGAACCCACTATCTCCCGATTACTGGATACTGCCCGCACTTAAGCGACTGCAGCTATCGAGCTCGGTCCCAATCAGCTGAAGAGGAAGAACCATCTCACATAGGTAACATCTCGTTAACTGACGGAATGAGATATCTCCCTGAATTCCTTCGTGGTGAATTGCCAGAGTTGGTGTTTTTAGTTATTTGAATAATGTGTCGGAAGTCTACGATGATGCTCAGAAACAATTGATGGAGTGTTACAAAACGTGACTTCTTCGGAAAAAAGATATTCTTCGTAAAGAAGACAAGGAACCAACTACTCATCAAAAAGCTGTGCAGTGTATTAATGAGTTGGAACGTTGTGTGTTTGTGAATAACCACCCAGAAATGATTGTAACTCTATTTGGATTGTGTCGAAAAAATCAGAGTGGACATATTCAAAATTCAAAAATCAATACAAAATCTAGAGGCTGATTTTTTCACTTAGCAGTAAAGTGTGAGTACTTTACAGCACAATACGCAAAAAAACATAGGTCGATACTTTTTACACTTTTATCAGGTATGAAACTAAGTTCACTGTACTGTACATTCAAAGAACGCTGTTTTTCTTTTGTATATACAGTACTGAGCCAGTATATCAAGTACTCAATGATTATAGTGTAATGGATTTGCAACTAAATTATATATGAAATTAACTCGTGAATAAATTGTACAAAGAAGAAATGGACACTCGGAGACTAGCAGGCCTTTAAAACCAGGGGAAGCTAGGGAACAACAGAACGGTGTAGGCTAGCCTACAATAGTCATAAATCTCTCGGCTTACCACTGAGCCATCATAAAAGTGATGAAGTGAAAGAGGGACACGCAAGTTGTTCGACTGAAAACAAAACCCTTGAGAAAATGTCTGAATATCCGTCAGCTGGCTCAAGGACCAAGACTTCAAAACGTTTGGCGAAAATTCTAAAAATGATGATCCCGAGATGTCATAAAAAGTAAACATTGCAGGGGAGATAGTACGAACCATAAAAGGATGGTACGCCGAGGCAAAACATGCGGCCAATGACAAAGGGAAAAATGGAAAGATCGAGACGCCAGCTGGGGCTATAAAACGCGAACTTTGATAACCAATCACGAGGAACTTTAGTGGAGAGCCTGAAGACCAAGGTGGGCGAAAGTTCGGAAAGCGGGAATTGGAGAAGTGTTAAATAGATCGAAGAAGGGCTGTTGAGCCCTTATTGAAGTGCTCATTTAATTAGTCATCTATTCGAAAGTATAAAGAAGATTTTATTGTATTGAGTACTAGTAACTGGCAGGGAGCATCTACATTCAGCATCACATGTCGCAATTTCTGCAGGGAACTTGGAGCTCGGGTTTGTTTGCTCGCCAGCTGCGTTTAGGAGGAGGAATTTCGACATGACGTACACAAAGCAGAATAAGGAAGCAATAGAACTCCAACGGCCAGACCAACGGGAAACAGTTCGGAGTCCCGACGAGAGGCTAGAGGAGCTGAAAATATACGTTTGAAGTAAGCATCACGAGCCCAATGTGCTGGACCAATGATATGATAGCGTCACCGTCATTTTGGCTAGGCATGGTCTATGCGAGTGATGGCCCTGATCGAGGATACAACGGCGTCTTAGAGCACGAATTGATAAGAGCGATTACCGCATGAGCTAGCTACCCTATTATTCGGCGAGATTCTGTGCAGGTAAGTTCAAGAGAAGTATTATTTACGCGAGTGTTGGTCAGAACGTATGTTTCTTGATCGTGTGGGGGCTTGAACTTTTGTTTAAGACTCTCAGTCTGCATTCCAATTATTCAAGATGTTAAACATTTGAGAATGGCTTTTATTTTTCAATTTCCGTTGGGAAGAACAGTTTCCAGATAGTCATTCAATGTTTAGTAGCTTGCCGATGTAAACATATTTTACGAGGACATCAAATTCAGTAATATCCAGTCCTGCATTTAAATGGGAAATATTTGACCTAGTTACGGGATTAGATAAGAAGTTGTTCCGCGACGAATGGGAACTGATTTCACGGTCAGTGGAAATTACCCAGCTGTAGTATTTTAGTAACTGGTGGGTTAATACTGACCCAGTTTTCTACACCGTGAACGAGGGGGTGTTTTAGATGACATCCAGAAGCAGAAGCAGCGATGGAGAATACGAGACCACCACTTCAACGCCAAGAGAATGGAGACACAAGGACTGATCCGGTTCTTTAGTGAAGGTACCACTTTCGATATGGCTAGCTAAAACAATGGGGTGCCGGCTGTCCCAAAGGCTGGCGGCGATAATTCAACGAAATAGTGTCTTAATTCTTATAAATTCTGATCATATGTGAAATGTTCACATCTTCGACAATCTTATCTTCACCGTCAAATTAAAATATGTTTAACACAACTAACTCTAGCTAGGCCTACTTTAAAATGAAATATGCAATATTAGAATACAATTTTAAGACAAGACCGGGAGACAGTAAAATCCTTATAAGAAAGTAATTCATCATAATCGGCACCCATCGTTTGGAGTTGTTGGCGGGGCTCCTGTATCCGTTTGGTTCATCATCCATCTGCTAATTTCCAGCGTTATTATTTTCACTCCACTGCGGCACACGTGAAACTCAATTTCTATTATTAACATTTTCACACACAATCATAAACCACGCTATTTACACTTAAATGAAACTCGCCTACTAGGGTACAATCGTAGAAGTTCACGATAATCCTCTGCACAGAGAAACAACATTTAACTTAAGAAATATATCCTGAGTAACACTGACCAAAGTGATAAAGTTCTTCGACTTACCAACCACAGATGTATGCACTGTCATCCAATCGGACACCTTCACTCCCGAGATTGATTTATTTCCCCTTACTAGCTTAACTTTGCTGTGGCATACTGCGATACTGCTATTAGATGAGGTGTATAAGAAAATACAGAGGTCCAATAACACTGCCTTACGGAGCCCCCGTCTTAATTCTTAAAAATTCTGATCATTTGTCACCTTCTCTTAATTATCTGAGTTCTATTTTCTAAAAGATTTGCCACCCTTCAGGCACTTGTTTGTCTAATTCAATAACCCTCACTTCGCTCAGTCACAATCAGGCTGGGGAGTTTTCATTATAATGGCAGACACTCATTGTCCACCTGCCTTTTTATATCCTAAGAAAAACTGTTTTATTCGTTTCCCCAACTGAAATGAACATGTCATTACAATGACGTCACTAGGAACGGCGCGATTTAAAGCAAGGTTTTCATATGAAATAGTCGATCAAATGAAAAAACAACACATTTTCTCACTTTTAGCGAACAGTAGTACGCTGTCGATCTAACAGTCCAAAGTTCCAGAGCTGGAATGACCAAGATCTAGGCTATCTGACTTGGAGGCAAATTTTTCCTCTAAGCCAGAGGAAACCCCCCCCCCCTCCCTTCACTGCTCTAATTTGGAATAAAGTAAATGTAGAAATCAATAAAAGTGAAGAGGAAGAAGCTTTTCTTAAGAAACGGCTCTTTTCAGGGTTGAATTTTGAGTTATTTAGTGAATTGTGGTGCTATAATTTGGAATAGGTCTAAATTATAATTCGAGACAAGTTCATACTACTACTACTACTAACTACTACTACTACTAAGAGTGCCTCTGCTTTAAGTGTGCACACTGATCATTCAAAACAGCGCGTCAGAGTAGGAATCGAATAGCTGGAATACTATGATGTATCAGTGTGCTACGTACCAGCAGTATCAGAAAATGTATGAACCAGAGAAATGGCAAGTTAAAGAAGATTTTCTAACTCCCCAGCTTTTTCCCGCCAATATTCACTCACGCTGTTATACTCGGTACGCAGCAGTAGTCCCATCTATCGGAGTTGAGTGGCAGCATAAGAGACAAATAACATCACAACAAACAATGGTCAATGCAATGTTATTGTTGATCAATATTATACGCTTTCGATATTGTAGACCTTCACATTTAGTTTTCTTCCGACTCTGAAATACCAATCTTATCATAGTCGGTAACGTAAAACCTAATAAGACAAAAACGATCGGAAATTGTATTTTATATAACTTATGTTATGTTGTACTTTTCGATAGGACCAATAACATAGGTACCTAGAAATAAAATTTTAGGCACCTTCCCCTATACTGCAATTTCATCCAGGGTGAATAATTTTTTTAAAAAAGTAAGGCTGTAGTATCGTATTCCCCGACTCTGTATACCGATTTTCATAAAATTCTGTTAACCCATTTTCTTGTAGCTCGGCGTTGATATGGACTTAGCAACAAAAATACAAATTCATGAATATTTGTGTTATCATAGCCGGTACG
This sequence comes from Anabrus simplex, assembly GCF_040414725.1. Classification (NCBI taxonomy): domain Eukaryota; kingdom Metazoa; phylum Arthropoda; class Insecta; order Orthoptera; family Tettigoniidae; genus Anabrus; species Anabrus simplex. Next base: position 1,579,392,889 of record NC_090265.1, read on the forward strand.
GTAAAATGTAACTCACATAAACGATCGGGAATTAAATTATATATAACTTTACTTATGTAGTATTTATCTATAGAACTACAAATACCCCAATATAAATATTTGAGAACTAAATTTTAGGCCTTCCCCTAAACTACAATTTCACTCAGCGTGAATAAAATTATTTATAGCCTAGACCAGGGATGGCGAACCTATGCCACGCGTGTCACTAGGTGACACGCGAACATGATTTCGGTGGCACGCCACATGAACATAATGTTTTTATATACGTCTTGTACTACAGACAATACATATCTTATAGGGTTTCACGTGTAAGAAATAAATATCGAAAATACAAATACTTGTTCTATACGGACGTGCAATATGGCAACACTGCTACACTGATAGGTCTGAAAGTGAAGTGAGATAAGTATCGTTTTCTGGTGGTTTTGTATACGGACCTTGCAAACATGTTTTCAGTGCCGAAAAGAACAGAAACTTAACAAAGGTGGTGACTGCATTTTTCAAGAACAGTGAACAAGGGAATTCGGAGTGATAGAAAGATGTATTGCCTGCGTTCGAAAACAAATGTAATCCCCACATTTAATGTAAAACGCCATTTCGAGACTAATCATTCAAATGTTTGTTCCATGCCAAATGAAGAAAGAAGAGAGTTCGATTCTCAAAATATCGAACTTTACACAAAACAAACTAGTTCTTTTGTATCATATTTCCACCCGAGGAATAATATCAGTGCGGCTGTTATATCTGTCTCACTGCATAGTACAGCATGCATGGGAAGCCGCTTTCTGACGGTGAGTTCTTGAAACAACCTTTCTTATTGACGTCCGACACATTATTTGAGAACTTCCCTAACAAACAACAAATAATTAACAGAACTAAAGGAATGCCAGCCAGCTGAACTGCTATTAAGGATAGAATAATAAGAATGACTGAAGAAGTTTTTGAGCAATTGAAAGCTAATTTGGATAACTCCCAGATGTATGCAATATGTTTCGATGAAAGCATGGATGTGACCTTACAAGCGAGGATAGCTGTTTTTATTTTCGATTTTCTTGTGGAGATGTGATGAGGGATAAATAAGTAAAATTGCTGAGCATACGAACTACGACAACATGGAAAGATAATGAAGCTAAAGGAGGAAGTGAAGTTCATTGACAATACTAGTATTTTTGATTTTCATATCTAATATTTATTTTCTTACAATTTGTTTTAAGTCGCACCGACCCAGATAGGTATTATGGTGACGATAGGAGAGGAAAGGCTTACGAGTAGGAATGTGAAAATGGGAAACCACGGAAACCATCTTCAGGGCTGCCCGGATGCAAGCTCACAGCTGAGAGCCCTAACCGCGCGGCCAACTCGCCCGGTAATAATATTTATTGACGAAATGTGTTACAATAGGAGCTTATTATTTATATTTTTGCAAATAATATTAGGTATTCTAAAAACTTACATATTTAAAATGTATTTTTTTGCAGTATTTGCAAAATACGACCACGGAACATGCAATCAAATGTATTTACAAGATATATCTCTAAAAAGTAAATAAATAAATATTATGGAACATAATTGGAATTTGGAAAGGAAGTCGCGGTTGGGGGGGGGGGGGGTTGTAGATTGTAGCAATTTCTTAAAGGAAAATAACAAGTGGCACAGTCAACAGCTGAGAATAATAAACCAGACTTAAAATGTCACACTTGTTGAAAAAGGTTCGCCATCCCTGGCCTAGACTGTAGTGACTTATCCCCCGACTTTGCATACCAATTTTCATTAAATTCTCTTCATCCGTTTGTTCGTGATGCGTGTACGTACATACATACCGGTACAGACAGACAGACAGACTGACAGACAGGCGGACAGACAGACAGACAGACAGACAGACAGACAGACAGACAGACAGACAGACAGACAGACAGACAGACAGACAGACAGACAGACATTACGGAAAAGTAAAAAGTGCATTTCCTAATTACTGTGAACATGACCGATACAGAAGTACCATTCTTTTTAAATTCTGAGCAATGTGCAGACATAACTCTTATTTTATACCGGTATATAGATAAAGAAAATATTCTCGTACTTTATCATATTTTATTTACCTAAAATTCGTAGCACATATCCTTAGTATGTTTACACCTTTGAGTTGCTTGCCCCAAGGGCTATCTAGAACTGTTGATTTTTTCTAGATTTATCTTACTTCATACCTGACCTCGTATAAAAACGGGATAAGGGTTGGACATACATACGTATATTGGGAATATTATTATTCTACATGTTATGGTCAAATTCACTTCGTGGTTTGATGTCACAGTGTGTAAAATAAGAGAAAAATGTCAACAAAAGAATGCAAATGTGGAAAGATAGAATTTTTAGGACCGTTTCTTTATATCTTGCTGTGCACAGATCAATTGTATTCACAATTGACGAAGAGACTGAAGCACACACACACACACACACACACACACACACACACACACACACACACACACACACACACACAGAGTGAGAGACTACAAATCTCCTTAGGCCTACTACTCTTTGGAAACTAGAATAAACGCTAGTATAATGACAGTAAATAATTGTAGTATGATAACATAAACTACTCAGAACAAGTAAAAAACCTTAATTCAACAAATAATATTGCAATAATAATAATAATAATAATAATAATAATAATAATAATAATTTGTTTTCTCGGTTTCAGGGCTGCTTTTCAATTTTGACAGTCCATTCTATAGCAAATGCAAAAAACCTGAACGCTGCTGCTTGACCTAAGGCAGAGTTTAAGTTACTAATTCCTGGTAAACACCAAATGTACTCGTATCACTAGAGATATTTCACATGCCGGCATCGTACAACGTGGTGTACAATTCGGACTATTCTTCACCCTTCAAAAATCTGACAACCATGATTGAACCTACGACCTTGATATCCGGAGGTAGACAGGCTGATCAACAGAAGAAATCGTAAGTTAAATAATGAAATAAAAGGAGCGTGAAAGTGAATTACTAAAAATTTAATGAACATTTTTTTAAATTTTAATGAAATAAAAAGATTGTTAGTATGTTTATTCACAATGCGCTAGCGGATTACAAATAAAATTGACGACCTCTTCATTACGTTGCAGTCAGTAGAGCATCACAATTGTCATCCTACAAAAGGGTAGCCAGTTCCCTGTATTCGTTCCTTGCTCCACTTATCTACACGAGCAGCTAACTCAGGACTTAGTTCCTTTTTTCCTGTTCCAACCTCCCCTCGGCGCATGAATGTAGCATCATTGCAGAACATCTCGTTCAGTTTCTTCTTTTGTTCTTCGAAATTTACCATTGGATTATCCTTCATTTTACTGAAGTCCAGATGTTCAGCTAAAGCTAAAAACTGCTCTTCGCTAAACTCCTTTCCCAGAAATTTAGCCGTTTTTCTGATAATTCCCGGTAGATCCTGAAATAGAGTGAAAAAATCATTATTACATAGCAGTATGTGTTAAGTTTCTCGACATAAACTAAGGCGTTATTGAGTTCGAGAAACGTGAAACATTATACATGTTCTTAGACATAAACTAAAAGACTTTAATTGTTTCTTAAATAAATTAACATGTACTATATTATTTTTCTGTAAAAAATTAATATATAGGCTATTGTAGTTGTTTTGATTAAATTAGTATTAATAGTCCTTAACTGAGTTATTATTCATGTTTTTTTAAGTAGGCCTATACGAATGCAAGTTATGTCTTTAGGTAAAATACACGAACATACTCGAGTTGTACTTGAAATGCAGTTTATTAACAATAATTTTGTAAAATAACCTACTGAAGGTGTTTTAAACATAAGCCCGTAGACTATATAAAGTAATAATTTTAGTGGTATTTTAATGTTACGTAACACTTATTATTTGTGACATAAACCAACATATTCTGGTAGTTGTGCAGAAATTTTTAAAAATTATTCTTAAGTGAACCGACTTACGAAAATTGTTTTGAATGAACTGGGCCGGTGATGTCGATATTTGGCTCTTAAAACAGCAATTACCTTAAGGTGAATTAACGCTCGTATCTGTTTGTAAAATAAACTAATATGTTATAGTCATTGATATATTAACTGTTACTAAATAATTTTATTACAGTCAAGCTGGTTTTAAATTAACTAACGCATTCGACTTGTTTTGGATTTATACTAATTAACAAATCTTAGCAGATGCAGCAGCAGCAGTACTATTAGTAGTAGTAGTAGTCATTGTTGTTGCCTCGTTTATGGTCTTGGAATACATTCAGTAATCATTTCCTTTTATATGACAAGGTATGAAACCTTTCAATTCAAGAAATAATGAAAATTGTGTATGTAGTAGTACCTATAAATTACGTGATTAAGATGGAAACTTGAAATGTACATTCGAAACACATCTGTATAATGAATACGCCGGGCAAGTTGGTCGTGTGGTTAGGGGCGCATAGCTGTGAACTTGCTTCCGGGAGATAGTGGGTTCGAGCCCCACTGTCGGCAGCCCTGAAGATGGCTTTCCGTGGGTTACCATTTTCACACCAGGTAAGTGCTGGGACTGTACCTTAATGAAGGTCACGGCCACTTCCCATTCCTAGGCCTTTCCTATCCCATCGTCACCACAAGAGCTATCTGTGTGGATGCGACGTAAAACCAATTGTAAAAAGAAGAAAGAAAAATTATATAATGAATGTGGGGAGCAGATATAACAGTTGCTAACAAAAGTTTCCGAGAATTTTAACATAAAAACATGAGTAAGTACGTTGACACCTAATTTTCACCATCACCTTCAAGATAGTCACACTTGGCTTGGAAATGGCTATTCCAGCGATTTTCCTACTTTTGAAGCACTCATGAAAGTCTTCCGGCTTCAATGTGTTCAGTACCTCCTGCGATTCCATCAAAATCTCTTCAATGGAGTGAAAGCATCGCCTATGGTACGAGAGTTTCATTTAAGGGGAGAGGTATTAGTCGCAGGAGAACAGATCAGGTGAGTAGGGAGGTTGCGGAACAGTGGTTGTATTGTTCTTTGTCTGAAAGTACCTCAGAGAGAAGGAGCTCTGGGCGGGTGCATTGTAATGATGCCTTAACAAGTCCACTTTGTTCCACATGTGAGGCCGTTTGCGCCTCACACTTTCCATCAGTCATCTCGAAACATCTTTATAAAATTTCCTGCTGACATCAGTCATTTCGAAAGTACACTATGTTCATAAAAATCAGAACATCTTGAAAGACTAGAGATAGGAAGTTCATATTCACAGGACATGTGCATTAGTATGCTCTGAAGAAATGATTAGCATTGGAACCATGTCGCCCTCGGGTTTAAGGTCCGCACCGAAATGTCGGCGCGCCACCAACGACTGGTAAAATGTGTGTGGCTCTTGTTGTCGCTATAAACCGAAGATAATGGATCAGTGTGACTAGAGCAGACGTGCAGGATGCCTCGCAGACGTATGCGAGAACCGTACCGTCAAATGACTGAGCTTCAAAGAGGGCGCATTATGGGCATGAGAGAAAGTGATGCATTCATCCGAGAAATATCTGCTCGTGTGGGACGAAGTGTGTTGGCAGTGCAACGGGTGAGTACAAAATGGTTCACAGAAGGCCGTAGAACACGACGAGATGGGCCTGGTCGCACCACCCAGACCACCCCCCGAGATGATTGACACCTCATCTGAATGGCATTTCAGGACAGATCTGCGTCCTCCTCGGCTCTGGCGCTACACTATCACGAGTGACAGTCCGTCGCCGTTTATTACAGTGTGGGTTACCGGCGGATTGCCCACTTCTCCGCCTACATTTCACTAAAGTGCATGAACATGCTAGACAACAATGGTGTATGGAACGACGTCACCGGGGACAGGAATGGCAGCAGTTAGTGTTTTCGGACGAATACAGGTTCTGTTTGTTTGAAAATGATGGCCGCATTTTGGTTCGCCGCAGACGGGGAGAGAGACATCACATTGACTGTTTTCGCACACGACATACAGCGACATACAGGTGTGGGGTGTTATTGGGTACACCACAAATTACAGTTGGTGCGTGTCCAGGGCACTGTGGCCAGTTTGACCTAAGTGAATGACATCTTGCGATCCGTAGGCATACCCTTTCTGCTCGACTATCCAGAAACAATATTTCAGCAGGACAATGCGCGACCACATGTTGCTGCACGAACACGTGCCTTCTTGTTGTCAAAGAATGTCAGACTGTTGTCCTAGCCCGCCCGATCACCGGACTTGTTGCCAATCGAAAACGTGTGAGATGTGGTGAAACGACGGGTGCAGCGCTGTGACCCATGTCAATTACCAAGATGAACTGTGGAACCAGGTGAATGCAGCGTCGATAGCTATACCCCACAACGCCATTCGCGCCTTATACGCGTCGATGCCCTGACGCATGGAACAAGTTATCAGTGCCCATAGAGGACCAAGTGCCTACTAGGCAACAGGACACATGCTGGATCTAGGTGACTGAAATGGTAATCGTTTCTGCAGAACATACGAATTAACATGTCCTGTAAATATAAACTTCCTATCTCTAGTCTTTCAAGATGTTTTATATGAACATTTTTGTACGTTCATATTATCGGAAATTCTGTGTAGCACCTCGTGTATTTCAAATGCCTTCATTGAGGATAGCTGACATAATTTGTCCTAGACACGGAGAGAATCACCCAACTCCGAATAGCCACTTCGAATGTTAAGTGCGTCTTACGCTAACATTGTTAAAAGCACTCTTCGAGCCCAGAGCTCAAATGTCGTTCCCCCAGCCCCGTCTATTAGAAGACGTTAGTGAGTGCATGTTAACGCGGTTTTCATAATGGCATACACGCACGAAACAACATATGATTTATTTTATGTTGTAGCGTAATAATAACATTTATAATAATAACAATAATAATATCGCTTTTCCCACGACTGTGTGGTTACTGGTGCAAACTGTGTCGCTCATGCGAATTAAACCCTGTTTTATGGCTGAAGTGAACAGTGTGTGTGTGTGTGTGTGTGTGCATTTCCGTTTCCTGCACTAAAAATAATGAATTAACTTTTATTACTTAAATATGACATATAGAATACGTAAATAGGCTATTTCAAACACTAGCTTTTGCCCTTCAAGTCGTTATCCTATGATGTAAACCTACTGTATACAGGCCTAAATAACATCGTAACGACCGTATATCTGTAGAGTGAATGGTTAGGTGACATTTTCGTACAGTTATCAGTTTCAGATATAATAATGACCATCTGCATATATTTTTAGTTCTGGGGTATGTCGGTTTGTCGGTTGTCGTTTTGTCCGTCTGTTTGTTTGGTTTCTTTTTTGTCTGAGTTCATATAACTAGGAAACCACTAGATATATTTCTACCAAATTTCATATTTAGAATCCATCTGTCGTTGGGTATGTTTCAGAGCCAATGTTATTTCCAAATCTTTGAATGACCGAGCTCGATAGCTGCAGTCGTTTAAGTGCGGCCAGTATCCAGTAATCGGGAGATAGTGGGTTCGAGCCCCACTGTCGGTAGCCCTGAAGATGGTTTTCCGTGGTTTCCCATTTTCACACCAGACAAATGCTGGGGCTGTACCTTAATTAAGGCCACGGCCGATTCCTTCCACTTCCTAGGCCTTTCCTCTCCCATCGTCGCCGTAAGACATCTGTGTCGGTGCGACGTAAAGCAAATAGCAAAATAATAATAATAATAATAATAATAATAATAATAATAATAATAATAATAATAATAATAATAATAATAATAATAATAATAATAATAATAATAATAATAATAAACCTTTGAATGGGCTGGGGGTTTATAGGAAAATCGAAACAGTGATTTTACACTCCCACGGAATATACGTACATGACCAACCTTAATGGATATTTACCAGCCTTAATAGGAATCAATTTCTAAAACTTTCTTCTCATGTGCACCTTTCGATGGGAGATAGCATTAACGGACGTTTTTGCAATCTAATTGCCAGTGGATTTTTCTCCAAAACGGGTGCGTATAAAGCATATTTCTTATAACTGGTAAAGTATTGGAAATATCGTAACCAAACTTCATATTTAGCATCCGCCTGTCAAATGGTAAGTTTTACGACCATTTCAATTTTCCAAAATTGGATGGAGGTTTATAGGAAAGTGATTTTACTGTCTCAAGATCAGCCTGAATTGAAATCTACCAACCTTAACGGAAATCTATTTCTAACACATTTTTGATAGAAAGAGTTAATAAGGGAGATATCATTAACGGTCGGTTTTGTAGTCTAAGACTCAAACGACAAATTGGGCGCCAATTTGTAATCTACTCATTCAGGATAGTGTTATAAGGTACATATGACGTCAAGGAATCACTTGAATTTAGCATTTATAGAACGATTATTCCTAATAGGCCTAAACGCTTTAAACTGGGTATATCAAAAGGCTATATATAACAAACATTATGTTATTTCCGTTATTTTACGCCGTATACGTATTAATTGTACTGCGGATAATAACGGAGATCCTTACGAAAAATTGGATTTTTAGTCCAAGTCCCGTGATACACTTGGTGCCCTTCACTTCAGAGTGGGTTAACGGGAATAACTTAAGAGCCATTTCACTCTTTCCGATAGAACAACGATGGGTTTCATGAGGTTTCAGCCACAGTAGCACTCCAGTGGTCAGAGGAACGACAATAAACAACCGAGAGCAGGGAGAATTTCGCTCAACTTCGGACCAAATAAACTCTGTAATCGTCCTCATTCTGACTCGACTTTGTTCAGATTTATCGTACTTCATGTTGCTGCCACGTGCTTTCGTAGAACAATATTAGTTTAACATGCCGTATTAAACGTTTTAATGTGTCCGATGACCTCGATGCTGGGTCCTTTAAACAACAAGCATTCATCAAACGTTTGAATACTGACATGTAACTTCGCATAAATTCATGAAGGAAACATGTGATCCATTACAAATTCCCGTGCGAAGAACGGGTAGAAATGCTAGTACTGAATAAAAACCTTCGATAGGGAATTCAGTCTGGCAGTGCGATCGTAATGCTGTGCTTTGTTTCTACTCACTGAACCTGCTGTTGTTGCCCTGAACGTTCAGGCTTGCACTGTATGCAGTCTAGTGGCATTTGAGCCTGCGACAATTGCCCTAGGCTACAACGGTAGATGCTAGTAATTTAACGTCGCACTAACACATCGAAGGTTTTTGGCGATGGAAGGATGGGTAAGGTAGCGGCAGTAGTCTTCATGAGGGACCGCCTCGAGGTTTCGCTCACGTTCATACTCGGTCGACTTTGAGCGGGTTGGCTGGCAGCGTAAGGTGGCTGATGCGCTTACGGACAATATCAACGAAGTTACGATGAGCAAACTTAAAAGTAGCGTGGAAAGGAGAGTGGCTGACTAGAATGTTAGACACCATGCAAATATTGCAAAAAAAATATTGAACTAATGTACTGTAATTACCAAACACCTGTCAAGTTAGTAGACATGGGACCGAGCTCGATAGCTGCAGTCGCTTAATTGCGGCCAGTATCCAGTATTCGGGAGATAGTAGGTTCGAACCCCACTATCGGCAGCCCTGAAGATGGTTTTCCATGGTTTCCCATTTTCACACCAGGCAAATGCTGGGGCTGTACCTTAATTAAGGCCACGGCCGCTTCCTTCCCACTCGTAGCCCTTTCCTGTCCCATCGTCGCCATAAGACCTATCTGTGTCGGTGCGACGTAAAGCAACTAGCAAAAAAAAAAAAAAAAAAAGTAGATATGGGATATTACCTGGTACTGTCTTTCACATCGTCACAAACATTCATCATTATTGTATTGTCAGTTTTAGTACAGATTACAGAATGAATCAAGAGAGCGTCATTTACTATACCTCGGTTAAGCGAGCTCTTTTGGCAGTAATAAAGTTACCAGCTGAAATGAAATTTCTTTCATTTGCCTCATTGAATAGACAATATTTTTTTCACTAGCAGAGCAAGTCTTGCTGTTATATCTCCATCTTGCGAAGGGGTCAGTAGTGATAAAAAGGGGACTCTGGGCCAGGGGCTAATGCGCAAGATGGCCGCCGCGCGCAATCTACCTCTAGGGCTACCGCGCAAGATGGCCGCCACGCGCAATCTACCTCTAGGGCTACCGCGCAAGATGGCCGCCACGCGCAATCTACCTCTAGCTACGCGCTACGTCCTCGGACACCTTCAGAAAATAGGATGTCGTTATCTTATGGAATACTGTCGAAAGAGGCTACTAAAAGGGATACCTGACTTGGAAGAGCAAGTGTTAGCGAACTAGGGGTCATTAGCTGAGCCTAGGTATGATGTATGCTAAGCTGTTGTGTATAACCTCCCTTGGCCAACTCCTGTAGGTCACTTTATTCCGAGGGGGCGGGGGTTGATCAGAGTAAAGCTCCTCCAGGGGCACCGAGCAACCTGTGCTGTTGTTGTGTCTGCAATGGCGAACTTAGGTTTTTTACCTGAGTCTAGCTATGATGTGTGCTAAGCTGTCGTCTGTTTAACCTCCTTGGCCAACTCTTGTAGGACACTTCATTCTGATGTGGTAAGGTTCTAGCAGAGTAAAGCTCCTCCAGGGGCACCCTTGCCTTAGGTAGGAGCCGAGCAACCTGTGATGTTGTGCCTGCATTAGCGAACTCGGGTTTTCTAGCTGGGTGTAGGCATGTTGTGTGCTAAGCTATCGTCTATCCAACCTGCTTGGCCAACTCTTGTAGGGAGTACTTCAGCCCTAGAGGAGCAGAGTAAATGCTACTCCTAAGGATTCGAACGTGGAGTTGACATAAACTCAAAACTAAAGAGCTTAAGTGCAATTCATATATCCTCACCCTGATTGAAATATGTGTACGATGTGTACTGACTACAGTAAATGTGGAGACATGTTCATCTCAGCAGAAAAAGAATGACTTTGCGAGCTAAGCTGTATTTTCCCCTACCTGGTGTAGTACTAAAAAATGTTGACAATATGTTATGATGCGAGACACTTGACTTGAGAGAGAACACGGGGTCTTCAGCTACAGGTCATAGCTTGTTCGCGATGACGGAACTACAGCTCTTGCTACCAAGATAACGTTACTCTACTTAGATCTGAATTGTTTTATGAGGTAGGGTGGAGGGGTAGATTTTTATTAATGGTATACTGCTAGTCGTAAGGGTAACTAACAGGGATGGGCTAACTCAGGAGAGAGCTGTGCTAGGACACAGAGGTAATTAGACATATACAGAGCCTTACAGACGCATTCTCTAGTTTTCTTCTTTCTTTCTTTCAGCGAGGGATCTCACCTCTACCGCCTTAATGACAGTATTCAAGAGCTACAGACTCTGGGTCGGGGGATACCAGTACCTCGCCTTACATGGCCTATCGTTAACTTCTTAAGACTTAGCTGCTTCCTGATTATGGTTAAGAGGGCTAGGTTAACCTATGCATATGACGCCAGGCTTAACTTTACAAGGGCGTTACAGTCTCAAATTTGAGATTCGATCTTACGCTCAACCCAACTAGACGAGATAAGACATGATCCAGGGACTTTGATGCTGAGATTGGTGGAAGGACTAGGGATATGGTGTGAGGTGTAATACAAATGCTTTATTTACAGACAGCGTAATATTGGGGAGCATCTTCGAAGTTCTAAAAACGGAGAGCCTAGCATAACATAGAAGAAATAACTGCACGTGCAAGTTGACTAGCTTTCGATGTATTTGCTAACACATAGAATACAAAGTATTTTTTTCCCTACAAGTTTGCATCTTAGGTACAATCACGCAGGAAGACCTTACCTATCCTTGTACTGAATACCCAATGTAATACGTAAAATTAATGTGGTGCCGGAATATAGCTCTGCAGCATTTCGCGTATTATCAGAATTCCCGAATACAGAATAAAATCCTTACTTACACTTTACGTTCGATACCCCTGCAGGCCTGACGTTGCGCTGACCACGCGTTAACCTCCTAGGCGATGGTGTAAGCCTTAATACATAACATGCTTCATTCATTGAGACGTAAGGCTGAAAAGCAACCTTAGGTCCAGGGGAGATGAGCGACCGCGCAAGGTATCAGCCAAAGAAAGACAAAGGCTACGAAAGGCGTGAAAATTAAAGATTCCTTAGCCTTCGTAAACCTAATAGCGTAAGGGTCGGAAAAGAACAAGAGTTAACCGAGGAAGGTCGGATAAAAGTGAGTGACCTAACACAAGTAAGTAGAAGCATGCGTATACATGGGCTCTTATGGCATTAACCCGGTGGAGGCTGTGCTAGGGCTTTTTGCCTTGTATCTAATAAAATCCATGACCCAGCCTGGAATTACCCTAATTCGAGGTTCTATCCTCCTAACCGGATGCCCTCCTAACTTGCAACTCTCGGTGGAGTGATGTAGGAGGGTGATGGAATACTGCTGTAAGAAACGACTAAAAAAGGGGTGCTCGAGGGCTTTTAACTTCCGAGCGTGGTATAAGCGACAAGAGGACCTCAAGCTGAGTCTGGCATTAATTATAGTTGTTTAACATTTTTGAATAGGGAATCGAAGGTTTAGTGACTCGAGAACAATCTTCTACTCACAACCACGAGGCTTCAGTAATCTGCTGACAGTGTAGCCGGTTACGCTATGTAAGCAACTCAGCTGTCGCAGAGATGCATGCCGTTACAATTGACATGAATGAAATATCTGACCCGCACACACTTCGACTCTTTGAATACAACTCTGCATCTGTTGGCACAAAGGGGTCTATAGCTGAGTCTGGCATAAGTCTAACTCTGCAGAGCTACTACAGGGTTTACAACTTGTAACTCATAAGCTATTAGTTTTTATTAGCTTAACATTCGGAACAAGGCTACTATGCAAGATAGCTGCTATACTTTATTCGTTTAGACTTAACTAGAGGGCTGTCTCATGGGCTGACAACTTGTAACTTAAGACCTCATGCATTACAATTGTGTCAAACACGGAATGTAGCGTACAGGACCTGTTATTTCTCTTTCTTCTTCTCCTCCTTAACCTTTTTCTCAATATATTTGGATTAACACGACGAAAAGCATAGTTCGCAAGGCAGAAAACGTAATCATGCACAGTTATATTTATGACCCAGCCGAAAATTAAATCTAAGCCCTTGTTGATGTAGATGAAGAGAAGTTTATTACGACGGAAACACTTAGTTCTCAAGCCACAAAACATAATCATACGCAGTTAAAATCACAACCCGTCGGGGATCGAACCCAACGCCTTGTAAACTTAAGGTTAGTATGCTAATGATACAACCGAGGAGCCTTGTATCTAATAAAATCCATGACCCGGCCTGAAATTACATCAGCCCTCGACAATACAAACTATTAAGTGAACTACGAGGGGTTATTAACAGTGTGTGTCTCTTATTACTCTTAGAAAATGTACATTTAAGCTCTACTGATAAAATGTTAGTCTCTTCTATATTTAAAGTCGCAACAAGTTAACACTTGGTTTCTTTCGAGCTTAACATTTAAACTATATAGGCTATACTCGTATATATAACCTGTAGTGTGCCTTCCTCTTACCCGGAGGCCCCGGGTTCGATTCCTGGCTAGGTTAAGGATTTTTACCTGGACTTGTGGGTTGGTTCGAGGTCTACTTAGCGTACGTGATTAGAATTGACGGGCTATCTGACGATGAGATAGCGGCCCCGGTCTAGAAAGCTAAGAATAACGGCCGAGAGGATTCGTCGTGCTGACTATACGACACCTCGTAATCCGCAATCCTTCGGGCTGAGCGACGGCCGCTTGGTAGGCCAAGGCCCTTCAAGGGCTGTAGTGTTATGGGGTTTGTTTATGTGTATATAACATTTTACTCTTACGTCTAACTCTATTGAAAAATTGTCGTTCTCTTCTGACTTCAAACTGGTTACCTATCTGACCTTTATTAATCCAAATTTCGTTTCTTCTAATGTTTAACTGCCTGCTGTCATTTCTTGATGGATACAGTACTTTGCATCGAAACGAAAAGTTTACCGTGCTAATGACAATGAGTTAAAACTGTGTGTTCAGAACCAAAAAGAAATTCGTGCTACACACATGATAGTGAACGGAACCCAGGGCTTACGTCTTATTATAAGGCAAAAGGGCTTCCACCTCCTAGCAAAAGAGCAAAAGGGCTTTCTCCTCCTATCAAAAGGGATCCTGCTCCTAGCAAATGGGCTAAAGGGATCCTCCTCCTAGCAAAAGGGCAAAACGGCTGTCCCTATCAATAAAGTACATGCATTATGCTTTACACTATTCTTTCTAGCCCTATCAATACTATGTGTAGCCGCTATGTCCCTATGTGAAAAGCATAAGTATTAAATCGTTTACAATTTTTCCTAGTCCCGTGTTACTGTTCCGTTTCAAGTTCAATTCTAGCCCTTTTGCTAGGAGGAGGATCCCTTTTGATAGGAGGAGAAAGCCCTTTTGCCCTTTTGCTAGGAGGAGGATCCCTTTAGCCCATTTGCTAGGAGCAGGATCCCTTTTGATAGGAGGAGAAAGCCCTTTTGCCCTTTTGCTAGGAGGAGGATCCCTTTAGCCCATTTGCTAGGAGCAGGATCCCTTTTGATAGGAGGAGGATCCCTTTAGCCCCTTTGCTAGGAGCAGGATCCCTTTTGATAGGAGGAGAAAGCCCTTTTGCCCTTTTGCTAGGAGGAGGATCCCTTTAGCCCATTTGCTAGGAGCAGGATCCCTTTTGATAGGAGGAGAAAGCCCTTTTGCTCTTTTGCTAGGAGGTGGAAGCCCTTTTGCCTTATAATAAGACGTAAGCCCTGGGTTCCGTTCACTATCATGTGTGTAGCACGAATTTCTTTTTGGTTCTGAACACACAGTTTTAACTCATTGTCATTAGCACGGTAAACTTTTCGTTTCGATGCAAAGTACTGTATCCATCAAGAAATGACAGCAGGCAGTTAAACATTAGAAGAAACGAAATTTGGATTAATAAAGGTCAGATAGGTAACCAGTTTGAAGTCAGAAGAGAACGACAATTTTTCAATAGAGTTAGACGTAAGAGTAAAATGTTATATACACATAAACAAACCCCATAACACTACAGCCCTTGAAGGGCCTTGGCCTACCAAGCGGCCGTCGCTCAGCCCGAAGGATTGCGGATTACGAGGTGTCGTATAGTCAGCACGACGAATCCTCTCGGCCGTTATTCTTAGCTTTCTAGACCGGGGCCGCTATCTCATCGTCAGATAGCCCGTCAATTCTAATCACGTACGCTAAGTAGACCTCGAACCAACCCACAAGTCCAGGTAAAAATCCTTAACCTAGCCAGGAATCGAACCCGGGGCCTCCGGGTAAGAGGAAGGCACACTACAGGTTATATATACGAGTATAGCCTATATAGTTTAAATGTTAAGCTCGAAAGAAACCAAGTGTTAACTTGTTGCGACTTTAAATATAGAAGAGACTAACATTTTATCAGTAGAGCTTAAATGTACATTTTCTAAGAGTAATAAGAGACACACACTGTTAATAACCCCTCGTAGTTCACTTAATAGTTTGTATTGTCGAGGGCTGATGTAATTTCAGGCCGGGTCATGGATTTTATTAGATACAAGGCTCCTCGGTTGTATCATTAGCATACTAACCTTAAGTTTACAAGGCGTTGGGTTCGATCCCCGACGGGTTGTGATTTTAACTGCGTATGATTATGTTTTGTGGCTTGAGAACTAAGTGTTTCCGTCGTAATAAACTTCTCTTCATCTACATCAACAAGGGCTTAGATTTAATTTTCGGCTGGGTCATAAATATAACTGTGCATGATTACGTTTTCTGCCTTGCGAACTATGCTTTTCGTCGTGTTAATCCAAATATATTGAGAAAAAGGTTAAGGAGGAGAAGAAGAAAGAGAAATAACAGGTCCTGTACGCTACATTCCGTGTTTGACACAATTGTAATGCATGAGGTCTTAAGTTACAAGTTGTCAGCCCATGAGACAGCCCTCTAGTTAAGTCTAAACGAATAAAGTATAGCAGCTATCTTGCATAGTAGCCTTGTTCCGAATGTTAAGCTAATAAAAACTAATAGCTTATGAGTTACAAGTTGTAAACCCTGTAGTAGCTCTGCAGAGTTAGACTTATGCCAGACTCAGCTATAGACCCCTTTGTGCCAACAGATGCAGAGTTGTATTCAAAGAGTCGAAGTGTGTGCGGGTCAGATATTTCATTCATGTCAATTGTAACGGCATGCATCTCTGCGACAGCTGAGTTGCTTACATAGCGTAACCGGCTACACTGTCAGCAGATTACTGAAGCCTCGTGGTTGTGAGTAGAAGATTGTTCTCGAGTCACTAAACCTTCGATTCCCTATTCAAAAATGTTAAACAACTATAATTAATGCCAGACTCAGCTTGAGGTCCTCTTGTCGCTTATACCACGCTCGGAAGTTAAAAGCCCTCGAGCACCCCTTTTTTAGTCGTTTCTTACAGCAGTATTCCATCACCCTCCTACATCACTCCACCGAGAGTTGCAAGTTAGGAGGGCATCCGGTTAGGAGGATAGAACCTCGAATTAGGGTAATTCCAGGCTGGGTCATGGATTTTATTAGATACAAGGCAAAAAGCCCTAGCACAGCCTCCACCGGGTTAATGCCATAAGAGCCCATGTATACGCATGCTTCTACTTACTTGTGTTAGGTCACTCACTTTTATCCGACCTTCCTCGGTTAACTCTTGTTCTTTTCCGACCCTTACGCTATTAGGTTTACGAAGGCTAAGGAATCTTTAATTTTCACGCCTTTCGTAGCCTTTGTCTTTCTTTGGCTGATACCTTGCGCGGTCGCTCATCTCCCCTGGACCTAAGGTTGCTTTTCAGCCTTACGTCTCAATGAATGAAGCATGTTATGTATTAAGGCTTACACCATCGCCTAGGAGGTTAACGCGTGGTCAGCGCAACGTCAGGCCTGCAGGGGTATCGAACGTAAAGTGTAAGTAAGGATTTTATTCTGTATTCGGGAATTCTGATAATACGCGAAATGCTGCAGAGCTATATTCCGGCACCACATTAATTTTACGTATTACATTGGGTATTCAGTACAAGGATAGGTAAGGTCTTCCTGCGTGATTGTACCTAAGATGCAAACTTGTAGGGAAAAAAATACTTTGTATTCTATGTGTTAGCAAATACATCGAAAGCTAGTCAACTTGCACGTGCAGTTATTTCTTCTATGTTATGCTAGGCTCTCCGTTTTTAGAACTTCGAAGATGCTCCCCAATATTACGCTGTCTGTAAATAAAGCATTTGTATTACACCTCACACCATATCCCTAGTCCTTCCACCAATCTCAGCATCAAAGTCCCTGGATCATGTCTTATCTCGTCTAGTTGGGTTGAGCGTAAGATCGAATCTCAAATTTGAGACTGTAACGCCCTTGTAAAGTTAAGCCTGGCGTCATATGCATAGGTTAACCTAGCACTCTTAACCATAATCAGGAAGCAGCTAAGTCTTAAGAAGTTAACGATAGGCCATGTAAGGCGAGGTACTGGTATCCCCCGACCCAGAGTCTGTAGCTCTTGAATACTGTCATTAAGGCGGTAGAGGTGAGATCCCTCGCTGAAAGAAAGAAGAAAACTAGAGAATGCGTCTGTAAGGCTCTGTATATGTCTAATTACCTCTGTGTCCTAGCACAGCTCTCTCCTGAGTTAGCCCATCCCTGTTAGTTACCCTTACGACTAGCAGTATACCATTAATAAAAATCTACCCCTCCACCCTACCTCATAAAACAATTCAGATCTAAGTAGAGTAACGTTATCTTGGTAGCAAGAGCTGTAGTTCCGTCATCGCGAACAAGCTATGACCTGTAGCTGAAGACCCCGTGTTCTCTCTCAAGTCAAGTGTCTCGCATCATAACATATTGTCAACATTTTTTAGTACTACACCAGGTAGGGGAAAATACAGCTTAGCTCGCAAAGTCATTCTTTTTCTGCTGAGATGAACATGTCTCCACATTTACTGTAGTCAGTACACATCGTACACATATTTCAATCAGGGTGAGGATATTTGAATTGCACTTAAGCTCTTTAGTTTTGAGTTTATGTCAACTCCACGTTCGAATCCTTAGGAGTAGCATTTACTCTGCTCTTCTAGGGCTGAAGTACTCCCTACAAGAGTTGGCCAAGCAGGTTGGATAGACGATAGCTTAGCACACAACATGCCTACACCCAGCTAGAAAACCCGAGTTCGCTAATGCAGGCACAACATCACAGGTTGCTCGGCTCCTACCTAAGGCAAGGGTGCCCCTGGAGGAGCTTTACTCTGCTAGAACCTTACCACATCAGAATGAAGTGTCCTACAAGAGTTGGCCAAGGAGGTTAAACAGACGACAGCTTAGCACACATCATAGCTAGACTCAGGTAAAAAACCTAAGTTCGCCATTGCAGACACAACAACAGCACAGGTTGCTCGGTGCCCCTAGAGGAGCTTTACTCTGATCAACCCCCGCCCCCTCGGAATAAAGTGACCTACAGGAGTTGGCCAAGGGAGGTTATACACAACAGCTTAGCATACATCATACCTAGGCTCAGCTAATGACCCCTAGTTCGCTAACACTTGCTCTTCCAAGTCAGGTATCCCTTTTAGTAGCCTCTTTCGACAGTATTCCATAAGATAACGACATCCTATTTTCTGAAGGTGTCCGAGGACGTAGCGCGTAGCTAGAGGTAGATTGCGCGTGGCGGCCATCTTGTGCGGTAGCCCTAGAGGTAGATTGCGCGTGGCGGCCATCTTGCGCGGTAGCCCTAGAGGTAGATTGCGCGCGGCGGCCATCTTGCGCATTAGCCCCTGGCCCAGAGTCCCCTTTTTATCACTACTGGGGTCGTCATCAGAAAGGCGATCATTAAATAAATACAATGTTTAGGTAAGAATACTGGCAACGTTTATTCGTTCATAGTCTGCATCAACATTAACTCGTTTTTAACATAGATCTAGGAACCTACTCCCGTAACAACCACAAAGTGGCGGAGATCTGTTGCACACATTCTGACGCACTACTTTTTTTTTTTTTTGCTAGTGGCTTTACGTCGCACCGACACAGATCGTTCTTATGGCGACGATGGGATAGGAAAGGCCTAGGAATGGGAAGGAAGCGGCCGTGGCCTTAAGGTACAGCCCCAGCATTTGCCTGATGTGAAAATGGGAAACCACGGAAAACTATCTTCAGGACTGCTGACAGTGGGATTCGAACCCACTATCTCTCGGATGCAAGCTCACAGCCCCGTGCCCCTAACCGCACGGCCAACTCTGACGCACTTCTGTCTAATATTTTGTTTGATTTGATGGTCGCACTCTATTCCGCCGAGCTTTACACGCGTGTGCTTTCATGTGTGAGGTGGTAGATGCAAAGGTTAATAAGAAAGTAAAACATTTACATGGCACATATCCTGCATGTTGACCATTCGTAGTTGTACAAGTAGGCTAAGGCATATTCCCATACTTCACTCTTCATCCTTTCTTAATTTAGTAATCCATATCGCTTCCTATCAGATTTTGCTTTCACCCTGTCTTTGTACTCTTGTTACATGTTCGCAACGAATATCGTAGTGAATGCGAATGTGAATCTGTCGGACCGAATCTGTTGTGTTCGCCCAGACTGTCGGGCGCCAAACGGTCGGTCAGGAGCAGGACATAACTACACGACTACCTTCATTCAACCGACCGGAAGCGAGGAATGCAGATCTTTAGTTCAGCCCCAGCATTTGCCTGTTTTGAAAATGGGTAACCACGGAAAACCGTCTTCAGAGCTGCCGCCGGTGAGATTTTAACGCACTATATCCCGAATGCAAGCTCACGGCTGCGTGACCCTAACTGCACGGCGAACTTCCTCGGTCACAATGATAGATGAATAAGAACTATATCCAGATTAATGTTCATTTAACTTGCCTTCTTCATTTCCTCGTAGCTGTTTACGAGGACATT
The DNA here is from genome assembly GCF_040414725.1 of Anabrus simplex. Classification (NCBI taxonomy): domain Eukaryota; kingdom Metazoa; phylum Arthropoda; class Insecta; order Orthoptera; family Tettigoniidae; genus Anabrus; species Anabrus simplex. Next base: position 1,579,412,782 of record NC_090265.1, read on the forward strand.
TTCTTCGTTCCTCATGTTCCAGAAGTCCAGGGTGTTCTTCCAAAATGGATCCCAGTACACTGCAATACATATTAAAAGAAAAAGACCATTATTACTTCATACTAAAAAATAGGCCTCTTCTTCACACTGTATAACATGGTGAATGGACTCCGGAGAGGCAGGGTGAAGGTTTTTCGGGGTGCGCTGTAAGGATGAGACTTATCTAGTATAAAATCTAATGTCAGATACGGTACACACACACACACACACACACACACACACACACACACAGCCTCCAAGCCAGAGGACTTAACCCGTCAAAGGTAAAACCCCCACCAGGCTGGGATTCGAACCCAGGGTCACATGGAGCGTTTTTCAAATGATATTTGTTCGTGGCATCGGCCTCTGTAGATCTTTTACCACTACTTGCACCATATGATAGGAACCTGCGTGTAATTGTAATTGCGGAAGTGTAGAGTGTTGTATGTGAGGAAAGGAGCTTTAAGGACGACACAAACACCCAGTCCCCAGGTCATGGATATTAATCATTTACAATTAAAAACCATCGGGCGAGTAGGCCGTTTGGTTAGGAGCGTGCATCTGTGAGCTCGCATCCGGGAGATAGTGGGTTTGAACCCCAATGTCGGCAGTCCTGAAGATGGTTGTCTGTGGTTTCCCATTTTCACAGGAAGCAAATGCTGGTCCTGTAACTTAATTAAGGCCAGGGCCGCTTCCTTCCCATCCGTAGGCCCTTCCTGCCCCATCGTAGCCATAAGACCTATGTGTCTGTGGGACGTAAAGTGAATAGCAAAAAGAATTAAAACCCCTGACCCGGCTGGGAATAGAACTTGGGGACGCCGGGTGACACCTACACCGTGGGGCCGGACCACATGGACCATAGGCCAACATGTACGCCAGTTAACCACGGAGCCGGAATTCACACGGCGGTTTTTGCTGATGAAAAGGAAACTCGTATCTATTGAGTTTATGGAGTTTTACACGTAACTTCCAAGACTGCGGTTTTTATTTGAAAGAATTTTTATTGTAGTGCTGTTTGTAAATAGATAAGTCAGATAGGATAGCATGTATCTTCAGTTCCTCATCGTTACCGCAATAACATAAGTGTCAACACTCGGAAAAATTGGAGTCAAACAGTGACTCAAACGCACTGTATTTCACAGGACATAAGACATAAGGATTACTTATTCCAACACTCAGGTAAGAAGACAGCAAGGGTAGGAAGAATATTACGTCACACCTCAAGAAACGTGGCATCGAATGCAGACTGTTGCTCTGTAATAAGATCACCACGAAGTTCACTTCGTTAGTTCTGGAAGGTATTCCTCCAGAGTATAATAGTCCACTTCCAGTTCTCTTACATTAACGTATGAATGCAAACTCTTTATGTCTGAAATGGAAACTAAAATGTCGTACAATCAACTTTAATGAAAAATCAGTATGTGGCAACTCATGAACAAGTCCGACTACGTAAACAAGAAATAAACCCATGGAAATATACAAACATGGAAAATAAGTTACTAATTTAGTCAATGATCGACACTGCTACCGCGTCCGGCTCCATGGCTAAGCGGTTAGCGTGCTGGCCTTTGGCCACAGGGGTTCCGGGTTCGATTCCCGGCAGGGTCGGAAATTTTAACCATCATTGGTTAATTTCGCTGGCACGGGGGCTGGATATATGTGCCATCGTCATTATCACTTCATCCTCATCACGACGCGCAGTCGCCTAAGGGTGTCAAATCAAAAGACCAGCACCTGGCGAGCCGAACATATCCTGGGACATTCCCGGTACTAAAATACATTTCCTTTTTACTGCTAACGAGTAGTAAGCACAGTTACAAATATAAGAACATAAAAATTTGGGAGATTCATAGCACTTAAATTATTCAAGGAAGCCTGATATACTCGTTCTTCAGAAACGGATTTCTAACAAGGGGTCCAGTACTGGAAAGATACGATAGGCTTATTCTACATAAAAAAGGAGCTTACCGACACTTTCCGACATAAAAGCCTCTGCGAAGTCATCCAGAGATCCAGTGTAACCGTTTAGAAGGCGGTGATGGTTGTAATAGGACACTAGAACATCTTTAACGCCTCGGGTCACATACACGATCTGAAAAATACGATAACAGTTTTGTGACATGAACGTCATTCAAGTGTTAAGATTTGAAATATACTGTAAAAGGAACAGTAGATTAATCAGGAATAATCAGGTACTTCAATATATCAATATCAATCACTACTGATCTGCATTTAGGGCAGTCGCCCAGGTGGCAGATTCCCTATCTGTTGTTTTCCTAGCCTCTTCTTAAATTATTGCAAAGAAATTGGAAATTTATTGAACATCTCCCTTGGTGAGTTATTCCAATCCCTAACTCCCCTCCCTATAAAAGAATATTTGCCCCAATTTGTCCTCTTGAATTCCAACTTTGTCTTCATATTGTGATCTTTCCTACTTTTAAAGACACCACTCAAACTTATTCATCTAGTGATGTCCTCCCACGCCATCTCTCAACTGACAGCTCGGAACATACCACTTAGTCGAGCAGCTCGCCTCCTTTCTCCCAAGTCTTCCCAGCGCAAACTTTGCAACATTTTCGTAACGCTACTCGTCGGAAATCACCCAGAACAAATCGAGCTGTTTTTATTTTGGATTTTTTCCAGTTCTTGAATCAAGTAATCGTGGTGATGGTCCCATACGTTGTAACCATACTCTAGTTGGGGTCGTACCAGAGCCTTATATGCACTCTCCTTTACATCCTTACTACAAGCCCTAAATACCCTCATAACCATGTGCACCGGGCGAGTTGGCCGTGCGGTGATGAGCGCACAGCTGTGAGCTCGCATCCGGGAGATAGTGGGTTCGAGCCCCACTGTCGGCAGCCCTGAAGATGATTTTCTGTGGTTTCCCATTTTCATACCAGGCAAATGCTGGGGCTGTACCTTAATTAAGGCCACGGCCGCTTCCTTCCCATTCCCAGGCCTTCCCTGTCCCATCGTCGCCATAAGACCTATCTGTGTCGGTGCGACGTAAAGCAACTAGCAAAAAAAAAAAAAAAAATGTGCAGAGATCTGTACCATTTATTTACAATCCCATTTTATGTGAAAGGGAACTTTCCCCCCATCGACGCAGGAATTAAAACTGAGAGGACCTTTCCTGCTTTTGAAACTCACAACCTGACTTTTAACCCCGTTTATCATCATACTGTCCATCTCACAACACTATCGAGGTCACCCTGCAGCCGCTCACAATCTTGTAACTTATTTCTCTGCATAGAATAACATAATCTGCAAAGGCCTTATCTCTGATTCCACAATCATTCAATCAATACTGATCTGCATTTAGGGCAGTCGCCCAGGTGGCAGATTCCCTATCTGTTGTTTTCCTAGCCTTTTCCTAAATGATTTCAAAGAAATTGGAAATTTATTGAACATCTCCCTTGGTAAGTTATTCCAATCCCTAACTCCCCTTCCTATAAACGAATATTTGCCCCAGTTTGTTCTCTTGAATTCCAACTTTATCTTCATATTGTTATCTCTTCTACTTTTATAAACGCCACTCAAACTTATTCGTCTACTAATGTCATTCCACGCCATCTCTCCGCTGACAGCTCGGAACATACCACTTAGTCGAGCAGCTCTTCTTCTTACCCTCAATTCTTCCCAGCCCAAACTTTGCAACATTTTTGTAACGCTACTCTTTTGTCGGGAATCACCCAGAACAAATCGAGCTGCTTTTCTTTGGATTTTTTCCAGTTCTTGAATCAAGTAATCCTGGTGGTATAATGGAAACGATCAAATGTGTCAGCATTTCTTCCATTTAGAACTGGTTTTGCCTCTCTGGTTCGAGCAGGAGTTTTCTATAAATTTTATGACGTTTTAAACATATGCTGAGTAGTCTGTAGAACTTGTGTAAGTGATCCAGAACGACTATCCATTCTTAGTACAGTCTCCTAAAACTACTACCTGGGAGTCAATGTATAGAAGTTGTCTTGTCATCAGATATTGTACGATGTATTACGTTAAAGAAGGGCGATTGTCCACGCACAGTCTATGGTATTATTGTGTTGTTTGAGTCATCAGTCCATAGACTGGTTTGATGCAGCTCTCCATGCCACCCTATCCTGTGCTAACCTTTTCATTTCTACGTAACTATTGCATCCTACATCTGCTCTAATCTGTTTGTCATATTCATACCTTGGTCTACCCCTACCATTCTTGCCACCTACACTTCCTTCAGAAACCAACTGAACAAGTCCTGGGTGTCTTAAGAAGTGTCCTATCATTCTATCTCTTCTTCTCGTCAAATTTAGCCAAATCGATCTCCTCTCACCAATTCGATTCAGTATCTCTTCATTCGTGATTCGATCTATCCATCTCACCTTCAGCATTCTTCTGTAACACCACATTTCAAAAGCTTCTATTCTCTTTCTTTCTGAGCTAGTTATCGTCCATGTTTCACTTCCATACAATGCCACGCTCCACACAAAAGTCTTCAAAAACATCTTTCTAATTCCGATATCAATGTTTGAAGTGAGCAAATTTCTTTTCTTAAGAAAGCTCTTCCTTGCTTGTGCTAGTCTGCATTTTATGTCCTCCTTACTTCTGCCATCGTTGGTTATTTTACTACCCAAGTAACAATATTCATCTACTTCCTTTAAGACTTCGTTTCCTAATCTAATATTTCCTACATCACCTGCCTTCGTTCGTATTATTATGGCGTGGTAAAATGCCATATGTCCACTAAGCATCGAAGAGGAAAAGGATGCATGTGTGTTATCCGCCTATTTTTTGTTTCAGTCTTACACAAACAGTTTAAAAATAATAGTAAAGAACACGAAATACGGGGCAATTTCTTACCAAGCTATTGCCGATCTTTCCGATACCTGTTGCGTATGTTCGCGCCTTCCTCGGTGTAGTACTGAACATGGCTGCAGTGGTAACCAGACCCACTCGTGAAATGACAAATTAAAGATGAACGAGCGTTTGGGTTACTTAGAAGAGCTTTTCACCAATTAAACCAGGAAAATAATTCTAAGTATTTAAATAAATTAAGAAAATGCAAAATCAGAACGGCAAGAAAGCTGTACACCACAGCTATAGCAAAACATTAGAATTATTTTGTTGTGTTACCATAACTCAAGGGTTGATCAGTTACCGGTATTTAAAATAGCTTTGTCAGTTGCAGTTGGTTTCTGTAGCTATTGGTAAATACAGTTGCAGGGGGTCCGCTGACTGTAATTTCGTTTATTTTGCCAATGCTTCAGATATTTATCTGTTTTAGGTCACCTCAAGACCGGTATAAGTGGTTTTTAGCTTTCCTGTCTGTTTGTCTGTCCGTCTGTTTGTCCGCCTGTTCCACAATCAAGGCGAAACGGCTGGATAGATCTCGACCAAACTTCATATTTAGAGTATACTCATCCAGGAGCAGGTATAGATATGCATAAGACTTAAAAATCACAGAATAGACTGGGGGTTTATAAGAACAGTACAAGGTCTTTCTCTTGATTATCTGTAAAATCCGTAGACTATATCTGAGACGTACCTTCATTTTAAAACAACTCCTGTTATGTCCACAATTTCGCTTACTTTTCAAATGACGGAGAAAGTTACTATTTTCTTCGGGTTTCATACTCTGCATGGCGTGACCGGCAACGAACCTACCGGCTACCATGGCACCGTCTCTGGCTGATAACCAACAGGGAAGTAATATAAAGCCGTTTCCGTCGTCATTCCTGTAAACGCGTGGTTGTTCGTTGCGTAGAAGGCCGAGCTGCCATTCTGCTGAGTATTTCTCTCTTTATAATGAAAACTCCCCATCTCCATTGTGAATGGCATTAGACAAGTGAGCCTGGCGTTATGGTAGAAATTCCCGAAGTCGATTGTGAACAGCGGTAGGAAACGTGGCCTGCCGTTACCATCAACACTTTTCAACGCGCACCGTGAATCCGAAGCACCGTATGCGGTCGTCCCCGTGGTTTTCCTGGGATAACGCTAAAAGAGTGCAATTTAATATAAACTTTCTCACATCGTGTACACTAATTTACGTAGAAATCAGAGCACAATATAGAATACTGTAGCTAAGCATGGGTACATTTGCTAGTCATTTTTTTTCTGTGTTATGCTTTAGTCTATATCAATTTAACCCGTAACTGGAACACTTGGGTCCTCAGGACCCAACCAGGATTTTGTTTCGTAATTTCTCTGCAACGGTTGCATAACCTGTTATGAGATTCCCGCTACTCTCCTATGTCTCAGTGTCGAGTCATATGCTTGCATTGTTGGTTCGCTGTGTTTCTTTGTTTGGCTGTGGTAATACAAGTCGAGTCCTGTGTACCCATGTGTTACATTAGTGTCACAAGTTGAGTTATTGACGATGGCTACTTAAAGAATTACAGGTGACGAGGATACTATTCGTGCACTCCTGGACGAACTTGTGAGTGACTGTGATGGCATTAGTGATACCTGTGACCTTGAAATAAATGATCATGACACGCGTTCAGAAGAAAGTGCCAGTGAGACTGAGGATAATGGTAGCGGGGATGCCAAACATTTCTATGGGAAAATCCGTTTTAAGTGGGCCAGCACTCCTGCTATTCGTGGAAGAACACCTCAGCATAACATTATTAGCCATTTACCTGGACTTCGTGGACCAGCAAAGCAGTATGCAACATCTCCGTCTCCGGTAAACATGTGGTTATTGCTCTTTACTGACCAAATGATTGACTAAGTTGTTATTTGGACTAAGGAAGAAATTAGGAGGTGGCCACCAGAGTCCAGACAGCAATCATATACTCATGAAACAGATGGTACGGAAATAAAAGCTTTAATTGATTTGGCTTATTTAAGGGGTGTGTTCAAATCACACGATGAGGATGTAGTTGGACTTTGGGCGACGGATGGCTCTGATAGGGACATTTTCAGAGCAGTTATGACCTACAAAAGAGTACTAGTTTTACTCAGTACATTGAGATTTGATAACAAGTCAGACAGAGAAGAGCGCTAGAAAAGTGATAGAACAGCTCACATATCTTGGTTATTCGAACAGTTCATCCAGAATTCTCAAATAAATTACTGTGTTGGAGAAAATGTAACTGTGGATGAAATGCTTCCAAAATTTCGAGGTAAATGCAGATTTCGGTTTTATATTCGATCTAAACCAGGAAAATATGGGATAAAGATATTTATTCTGTGCGACTCGAAGACTCATTATTGCCTGAATGCTAAAATATATGCTGGGAAACAAGCAGAACGTGGTTGCAGATCTTCTAACTGTACATTATTGTTACCGACGCAAGTCGTGAAAAGGATGGTAGAGCTCGTTGCGAATACGAAACGCAATGTAACGGGAGACAATTGGTTTACGTCAGTCGAGTTGTGTGACGAGCTCTGTAAAATGAATTTGACCTATCTTGGCACGATGAAAAAATACAAATTCCCCCCTCCTTTGTGAATGCAGAAGGAAAAGCAGTTTCATCTTCAATATATGGTTTTTCGGGGCAGAAAAACCTTACTTTCGTACATACCAAAAAAGGGAAAATGGTCACCATGATATCTACCATGCATCCATGGGCGCCCGCAAGGGGGGGGGGCAAGGGGGGGCGCTTGCCCCCCCCCTGGAATTCTAAAAAGTTGATGTTCAATTGTTTAATATCATACCAGATTATTTCATAAACTGAACTTACTGACAGTCATCTAGCATCTGTTATATTCGCAAATTTCTGTAAAAAATTTAATGTTGCTGACGTTATATTGGTATTTATATTCAAGAAAATTGTTAATGTGCCCCCCCCCCCTTGGAAAAGATCCTGCGGGCGCCCATGCATGCATCATACACAAGCCACAGATGATAAAAGTGAGAAGCCAGTGATGATTGAAGATTACAATGGAACAAAGGGCGGAGTTTATGCACTGGATGAGAAATGTGGGAACTACACCACCAGTCGCCGCACTCGCCGGTGGCCTATGACTATTTTCTTTGCAATTCTTGATATTTCTGGTGTAAATTCGTACGTTCTGTACAAAGCATATCCAGGGATTGAACTGACGGAGGAATTTCCTGAAGACCTTGGGAGGAGGATGGAGTTTCCGACACTGCAACGAGAATTCAGGGTCCCAATACACCGAATTCTTGGAATACAGACACCCACAAAAGGACCTGTTCACACCATTGCTTCCAACGGAAAGTCAAAGAGAAAGAGATGTTTTCAGTGCCCGAGTTCTAAGGATAGGAAAGCTTCTCGAGTTTGCCAGAAGTGTGAAACACCCCTCTGTGTAACGTGCATCGATTGTTTCCATGGATAGAATTAGTTCTTTGAACGGCTAAGCCAATCGAACAGTTCATTCTTGTTATTCTTTATGTTATTATTACTGTATTATTATTATTATTATTATTATTATTATTATTATTATTAAATTTTGCATTATTTCTTTGTACTATTGCTCTGCACCATTAGTTTCGTATTTAAATATCAGTTTGACTATAATATTTTGTTTAGCTTCTGTCGTTTATATGCATACTCATACACTGATAGGAAAATTTACCGCCAAATGGACCGTTGCAGAAATCCATGTCCGGCTTTCAAGTTGTATAGTTATGATATCAGAAGATTAATCCATTTCTCAATAATACGAAGATGTGAAAATGAAGTCATAAGTACATTGTAGGTTCATTTAAAATGTTTTTTTTAAATACATTAATAAATATAAGATATTCATGGAAGAGTTTTATTATGACTTCTCTAATGTCAGCCATCACCTTCCCACGACTACAAATTATCATACGACAAAACATGGCTGTATACCATTCAGTACGATAATCATTGCCACCATTGCAACTTGCAATACAAAAAAGGAAATATAATATGAGTTTCGAGGACCCATGTGTTCCATAAGTGTTACAATAAATAAGTGTTCCAGTTACGGGTTAATAAGAATGTACAATTCTACTGCACTTTATTCATTCTTATTTATTGTTAGCTCTATGCAAATGCGATTTTTAGTTTCATGTTAATATTATTCCTTCTGATGAATGAACTCATATTTTCTGTCTTTCTTCAGAACACCATAAACAGCTCATTCAGAAATGTTTAAACGTTAAAAAAGCTAAATTTATGACTTCAAAACGCAAATGTATTATCAACCCTATATATTATAATCTTCCCTGTAGATCTTGAATAGTTTTAGGTCTCCCAGCAAAAGAATGGAAAAGGAAGTGACGTTGTTAATTACTTTCATGTTCTTATGTATTGTTTTAAGGGGAAGTACAACTAGGCAACAATCCTCAATATAACACTAATCAGAGAGAAAGAATGGAAGGGGTCTGACACGTCGAAAAATGAAGGTTTTGGCTAAAGAAAAACGAGGGCTACGAATGGGTGTTAAATTGAAAGACTCCATAGGACTTGGGAACCTTATACCGTCGGCGTCGGAAGTGACCTAGAGTTGACCAATGGAGGTCGGGTAGGATAAATGAAAGTGAGGAGCCTGGCACAAATAAGTGAAAACAATGCCAGGACACAAAATGACCCCGTATTCGCCAACTCACGCTTCCAAGTTACGAGTCCCTGGGGCTTTCATGTTCTGGTACAACAATAAAATTCACGGGTGCTTACAGAAAGGAATGTATTAATTTACGCCTACTGAATAATTATTGAAATTAAACGTAATAAGCGAGAACTGAAGCCTGTACATATTATGATAAAATAACGTTAAATTTAACATGTCATTTATGATTACTTCTGATTTTTTTTGTTATTTGCTATTTGCTTTAAGTCGCACTGTCACAGATAGGTCTTATGGCGACGGTGAGGGGAACATTTTATTCAGCTATATAAGGGAGTACACTCGGGTCGATGAAATCCTCGATGCGACCTGTATATTACGAAGGAACTGCTCTGTATAACTGGAAATAATATTACGATTCAGTTTTTGGAAGCTTGATAGGTCGGATTTGTTTCCAAGGAAACGTACAAACTTATTATTGTCACAAAACATATTAATGTTTGAGGAAATTGCAGCTTGTAATACAAGCGATACATAGCAATCACTGATCATTGAACGTGATGCGCCATCTACACGATTGAGGTAGAACACTACTACAGTATTTGATATCATTAAAGGAATATGTGTCCAGAATAGAATACGGGAACAGGAGTTTCACAGCCCAATTCAACAAACCTCCGGTAGGAAACAATATAACATACGAGAGAAACTCAGTTCATTTTTTTTATGACTCTATTCCTTAGTGAAACAATTTTAAGATCTGGTAGGAAATAATGGGATTGGGAGAAGCCTTCATTCTGCTCTACAGCCATAACGCATTTGGTGCACAGTCAATACCAAGACACGACAGGAACATACTATTGTTGAACAGCTCGCTTACTGTGGACTCCGCATTCTGTTAATATAAGAAGGACAAGAAAGTTTTCCTCTATTCCCCGTTCACCCAGCACGCGTCCGTAAGGATTCCGGGGGTGATCAAGCGTGCTGATTCTCTGGATGATTGCCACGGGTGATGGCGGGGAGGGGCCATCACTACGGGGAAGCCTGCTGCGATCGCAGCTGGTACTCCCCCACTGTACTTGTTAATACCGTCAGGGTGACAGCCGAACTCGACACGAGGTCACTGCTCCTCAGAACAGGGTTTTACTCTGTTTGGGGATTCAGTTCCGAGTGTCTTGAACGACTGGAACTTCGGGGATATTAGCAATTACGCGGGATGAGGTGCGCGTCCGAAAGGATTCCGGGGGCGACAAAGCGCATCGACTTACTGGATGGTAGCCACGGGTGATGGCGGGGAGGGGCCATCACCTCTACGGAAGCTTCCTATGTTAGGTCAAGGAAGCAAGAAACCCTCATTGTATTTGGTGGTGTCCTTGGGGTGACAGCCGAACTCCAGACGAGGTCAAGGACTGTTCATATGTTTTGAGAATCAGTCTGCGACCGAGTCGCGGAGACGACTGAAGCCTCGGAGGCATCAGTAAATACGTTCTGGGTACGATGAACCCTTTCTGAATGGTAGCCACCATTGCAACTTGCTGCAATTGTGAGTTACGTCAAGACTGAACGAATTCTCCTTGGTTTATTAGTTATGTCCTAATAACCTGCTTCATTTGGCTGCGAAATCCTTCCATCTTCCTCCTAACTTACAAATTGGCGTTCGAAAACATTCGGGAAAGAATAAAAGGTGTGAATATCTTGATCATCTCCATGGGTAAGGACGTGGACCACCTACATAATAAATACAGATATCAGGGTACCTTTCTTTGATAGCTTCCAGGTAGATCTACTGAAGGGTATTGTGTAAAATGTTTCATGTTTCTTCAATGTTTTTCTATGCTCTAGTTGTTGCTGCTGCTGCTCTTCTTGGATTTATCACATACTACAGATACGACAGATGGACTTAGGAGAAGCTCTCCCTACTATCTGACAAGAGAGAAGAAACGTGCGGTGAATGGACAAAATGCCACGTTTCCAGTTGCTGTGAAGAGCTTCAATTGCAAATTTTGGTATCAGTGGATGGATAATTTTGTCTATCCCTTTGATATTCGCTAAATAAAATTCAACATCACTGTTCTTAACGTGCAATATTCTTTAATATTCAATAAAATATAGAAGGCTAAATATATATACACTATCTGTAACTTACTACCCGTAGCTGATGGGCTATAGAAAAACTCACAACCATAGGGTTGGCAGGAGATTTAAGATAGGATAATACCCATCTCCCATAATCTCGGAAACTATAGATCTGGGTGAGGGTATTAATTATTTTAATCTTAATTTTCGATACATGCAGTTTACAAAACTGAAAAACATGCAGTAAAAACACATTAAAGAATAAGGTCTCCGGAAAATATCATGAATCAAAATTTAACATTTGCAAGTGATTTAGAAATTGAACAGAGAGAGAATGGCCTGAAAAGTTTGTTAGAAACTAACATTATTGTAAGAAATGAAACTTCTCGGACAGGTTATCGAGGTTCATCAGATAACCCGGAAACATGACACCCTTCCATATCATGTCCCACTCCCAAAATGAATATTAACATTGACTATAGAAAGGAAAGCGACCAGACTAATAGAACTATTACGATAAATTAATTATATGGTATGACTATAATCTACGTACCTAACTGCTCTAGACTTCAACGGAGTTATATTTTCTAGGTTGCCGTAGGCACAATTCTGTTACATGTATTACTTCTTTTCCTTCCACCAATTTACCACTCCACATTGCCCTAAAAATGACCAATAATTTTGCAGTTCTTCATGCATGGATCCACTCTCTGTTCAATAAATTTACAACCGTATGCAGCTGATTTCCTTTACCAATCTTTCTCACATCCTCCTCATCTATACATTTCTGTCTTATTTCCCTTGTCTCTAAACAATCTTTTATAAGGTGTGCCCAACCCATTTCTTCAGAACATAGTAAACATTTATTTTCATCGCTATTTTATCTGTATGCTTTATTTTTTGAATCCTTGGTTCTGATATTTAATTTGATGTTTGTAGGCTATGTGTAACACTTCGCCACCTGAGTTTCAGCCAATATTTTATTATCTTTTTAACAATATATGCCTGCAGACTTACATCATTCCACATCATTCTCAGTCCAAAATTAGCTGTACAACTCGGTAGACCCATAATTAGTTTAGTAAATCTACTCGTAATTGCATCACGTGATTTAGAAATTGAACTGAGAAAGAATGGCCTTCCTTTCAACTCACCGTACAACACCGTAGTTTAACTAATGCATTGTCCGACTCGTTGGCTGAATGGTCAGCGTACTGGCCTTCGGTTCAGAGGGTCCCGGGTTCGATTCCCGGCGGGGTCGGGGATTTTAACCTTAATTGGTTAATTCCAGTGGCCCGGGGGCTGGGCGTTTGTGATGTCCCCAACATTCCTGCAACTCACACACCACACATAACACTATTCTCCACCACAATAACACGCAGTTACCTACATATGGCAGATGCCGCCCACCCTCATCGGAGGGTCTGTCTTACAAGGGCTGCACTCGGCTAGAAATAGCCACACGAAATTATTATTTATAACTAATGCATTAAAAACAATTGTATACACTCCTACACAGTTGTCAAGAAAGTAGAGCATTTGGGTATGATATTAACTGGAAATTGAAAATGGTCAGAACAAATAAGAAGAGCCAAACTAAAGGGTATCAGTTCACTGGAAGTGGATGTAAGTGGCAGTAAAAGGATGCTATATGGACTAATAAGAAGTAAGAGGACAGAAAAGTTATCACAAAGCTAGTGAAAGAGGAAGATGGGGATTTGTTAACACACGCAGAAGAGATAAAGAGAACATGGAAGGAGTATTTTGATAAGCTATTGAATGTGAAAACTGTACAGGGGAGATAAAAGCAATACAGTGTGAGGACTCAACAGCAAAGGATAATATAACAATGCTGGAGGTGGAGTTAGCGGTACAGGAGATGAAAAGCAACAGGGATGGGTGAAATCACTGTGGAAAAGCTAAAGGCTGCTGGACCTGTTGGTATGCAAAGGTTGTACCAAATACTAAAGTGTATGTGGAAACACAAATGTATACCAGAAGATTGGAAAAAAAAGGGATAATAATACCAGTGTTTTAAAAAGGGGCCAATAATATTGTGGTAACTATAGAGGAATCATACTCATATCGCAGGTAGTTAAAATACTGGAAAGGATATTAGAAAGATTGAAGGAGAGTTACAAGAGGAACAATTTGGTTTCAGGAGTGGAAGATCTACAGTGGATCCAAACTTTAGCATGAGACAGCTGGTGGAAAAGAACTGTGAATAAGGAAAGGATCTGGTCATGACTTTCATAGATAATGAAAAGGCCTATGATATTGTACGCAGAGAGAAGGTTTGGGAAACCATGGTTAAAAAGAGACTTGGAAGAGAAATGTTAGAAATGGTGCATGCAAAGTACAACAACTATGTTAGCAGGGTACTGACCCCAGTTGGAAAGACGGAACGGTTTAGGAATAAGAATGGACTAAGACAGCGGATTGTACTGTCACCTCTTTGGTTTATTATGGCCATAGACGAAATTGTAAAGGAAACAAATTAAACATGGCTACTTTCGATAATATGATGACATCTTTGGCATAATTAAACGTTTTACTATAAATTTCAATCCGATATCATCATGTGCTAAACTTATGGCTGGTAGTTCAATAACATTTGATCCGCCACCATCTACAGAGTGGTAGCCGCCGTTACGGATTTTTTGTAAAAATATCAGCGAATTCCATTGTTTTGTGGTTTTGCCCACGTATTTTTATGTAAACGGCGTGTTTTCAAGAAGGGTCAAAGATGTAAGTTTTTAATGCAATCATAAATAAATAATTGTCTGGTGTTAAGTATAAGGTAAAACAGGCAAAATCTCTATGAAACCACCCTTCCCCCCCTCCCCCCCAATGAACAATAATTTTTCCACCAGAAGGAATGTCATTACCTATGATATATTTTAGACGGCGATTCACATATCGCCTCTCCTCTGGCAAACTAACGAATCTGCAAATTGTCAAAAAATTAGGAGAGCTGAAAGAAGTTGTGATTACTCATGGCAAATCAATTTTTATATTTAATGTATGGCTTTATGTGTTAGCCATACAGAATGAGCTGCAATGTTAGACTTTGTCAGAGAGTAGACATTATGTAAATAATGAAATTTTTAAAACTACAGGTTCCCTTATTCGCCACCTTCGCTAGTTTGCCATAGAGGGGACGAATTACATTAATGAAAATTTGCCATTGGGGTTTTATCCCGTATTGAGCCGTGCTAATCGAAAATGCTATAACTGCAGCAACGGTACCAGCCAAAATAAGGAAATCGAAACCATGGTTTGACACTGAGTGCTACCAACACCGAAGAAAAACGTTAGATGCCCTACACAAAGCAAGACTCAAAAATATAAAAGATGACTTAGAGGAATATGCTAGGAAGAGAAAGGAATACAAGATGCTCTTGAAAAGCAAGAAATCACAATTTATAGAAAAAGAAGCACTAAGAGAAGCAGATGAAGCACGCAAGGACCCCTACATAGCACTTAGAAGAAAGGTCACCAGAACATCAGATGAAATCCAAATGGAAAGTTGGGAATGCCACTTCTCTCGAATTTTAAATAAAAGACAGACAAACAAATCACATGATAGTAGGACACCGAATGAGGAGGAAAAGACCTCCCAAATTACAACAGAAGAGGTTGAAACAATAATCAAAAACACAAAAAACAAAAAGGCAGCAGGACCAGACGGTATTTATAATGAGATGTTAAAGGAATCAACAGGAGTGTTAATTGAAATATGGACAGAGTTATTCAATAAATGCCTCAGCTCAGGAGAAATTCCAGATAGCTGGAGAAAGTCGACAATCAAAGTCCTATACAACGGATCAGGGGATACAAATAATCCGAATTCTTACCGTGGTATAGCACTTGAAAATAACATATTTAAAATCTATACAAAGTTACTCAACAAACGTCTCACGGAGACAATAGATCCATTGATTCCAGACCAACAATTTGGCTTTAGAGAAGGAAGGTCCACCTTACAGGCCGTATGTAATCTTCTTAATGACATTGACCAAGCGCTGAGACATCCAAAAGGCAAATTCAGAACCGTCTTTATCGACTACACAAAAGCCTTTGATTTGTTGAATAGGACAAAACTCGTAGCAAAAATGGAATCCATGACAAACGGAGGAAATGAAGTTACAACAGCCATAAGAAATATACTGACCTACAACAGAATACAAATAAAGGACGGAACAACAACTTCAAGAGAGATCCTGCAGACAAATGGGGTTCTACAGGGGGATCCCATCAGCCCCACCCTATTCAACATCGCCACCGCAGATATCGTGAAGATCTTAGAAAAATCGAATTCATTATCTTTATATATGTATGCAGACGACATGGTCATACGTTCCTCAAACAGACTTGAATTACAAGAAGCACTAAATGACTTACATAACTGGGCAGAAGAAAATGACTTCAGTATAAATAGTAACAAAACAAAATACATGGTGTTCCGGAAAGGTGGAAGATTAGCAACAGAGGATAAAATGACTTTAGGAGGGAAAGAACTGCAGACAGTAAACTACTATAAATATCTAGGAATTACCCTACAAACAACACGCAATTCATTCAGGATACACGTAAAGGAAAGAATAACAGCTGCTATAAGAGGAATATATGACATAAAGAACATAACCAGTCTATCCCTCCAGACGGCTATGATCTTATTTAATGCCAAAATATCGCCAATGCTGACCTACGGATTAGAATTGATATGGGAAAACCTATCTTTTTCAGACCTAAACTCAATGGAGAAAGTAAAAGCCCGATATCTGAAAAGAGCACTTGGAGTGGCAAGAACAACACCTTCCAGGCTTGTTTACGAATTGGCAAGAGAAACCTTCTACATCGAGGACTTATGTTACAAACTATCCCTGCCATCTACTGAGCAAGCGACAAAACTTATCCAGACAAGAGAGAAGAAGCGCGAAGAAATCCCTCTGGACTTCTATAGCACAGATGCAATGATCGACAGGAGATGGGTAAAAGAAAATCAAGAACTTAGAAATGTAATTACAAGATTGGCAGTGCATGGTTTTCACCATAAAATTTGTAAAAACAAAAAGTTTCATGAACCAAACAATGAATGTGTATGTGCATTGTGTAATAACCACTGTGACAGATACCATATAACCATGTGTCCTAAACGAGAAAGATCGATCGTGGACTATAGCAAAGAGTAACTATATAGGTGCGAATTTTCTTTTTACTTCATCTATGTACATTAGTATGCAATAATAATAATAATAATAATAATAATAATAATAATAATAATAATAATAATAATAATAATAATAATAATAATAATAATAATAATAATAATAATAATAATCGAAAATCGTCAGCTGCTTTGGAATTTAATTTTAATCCAGACACCGAATTCTCATTTTAATTTAGAAGAATTTTCAATGAAATCTGCACTTGTTCAACCATTGGGTAGCAAAAAAGCGGCTATTTCTGTGCATGAAGTACAGCTGGCCAGGAAGATGTCTGAGTGCGCATGGGTGTCTACCCACTTCCACGTCCCCTATCGTGTCTACTGCTCAGCTCTCTTCAGCTTCAGGCGGCCTTAAAATACTGGCGAGCGTTTTGGCCAATCAAAATGCTACATTTTCTTTAATAATTTAAAAATATGCGGAAGAACTGTTTATGCTTTTAAAGACACTCTGCAAACATACAGCATTCATCAGAATACTTTACGATGTCCATCGATTCAGCCGTTCTCTCAAACCCACGGTCACAAAAATCAGCTTCGGGTTTTAAATGTATAGACTAGTACTGAAATAAAATATTTAAACAGTTTCCATGGAAACGTCATGCGCATGAACATGAAAAGAAAAATTTGTATTTAGAATATTGCTTTAAATATTTGAATTTACTTACTCCGTTTTAAGGGTAGGTAAGGGTTGTTCTGCCCGAAGGTAGGTCCGAACCTCCGCAGAGGTATTCCTGAGCCGGAGTTTACGTGAGGTAGGGTGGCCAGTTCCTTTCCGCTCCTCTATTCCCTTACCTCCACCAACAGCGCGTGGCAACCCATCCAACTCCTGACCACGCCCAATGTTGCTTAACTTCGGAGATCTCACGGGATCCGGTGTTTCAACACGGCTACGGCCGTTGGCTACGGCCGTTGGCTCCGTTTTAAGGGAAACTTTTCCATTATCCCATAGATCAACTCACGGTTACTAGACTAGACGGTAGGGGTCACGCGCAGGCTCGCTTTGGCTGGTGACGTCATGTGGCCTCTACTGCCGAGATTGCAGTGAACACGACCCATTGTAATTGTGCGTTTCTGTTAATGACGTGCTTGTTTTTATTTAACCACTTGATTAATATTTTTCAATTTTGTCATATATAATTGCCAGTTTTTATGTGTAGATAACTATGCTGTAATTTATTTCAGTATTTTTCAGAGCATTACAAGTAATATAATAACACTGATTAACACGAACAATTCTAGTAGCTTTCTCAGTACTAAATTCTCTTTCGCCACGTAAATTAGGTATTTACCTTTCGGTTTTCGTATTTTCTATCCATCCAGTTATTTTAGAACGATTTTAAATGCAGTTTCATTTCTAAAATTACTTACTAAAAATAATAAAAATAAAGAAACATGACGGGATGCTTTTTACCGCTGTTTTGGCGGATTGTTAGTATTAAGTAGTATTGTAAAACCCTAACATTATATTATTGTATAAGTAATTATTCATAAATGTGTACTGGCAGGTGGAATGTTGGTGAAAAGCCCCTGAAGAAACGTCAACCTCTTCCACCATGTCAGGGGTCACTCGTTTTTAGGGGAAAGAGGCTTCTCATGGTGAAAATTAATTCGAATAATTTGTCAAGAGCATGATTTTGTTCTTCTATACAATTCCCATAGGCACTTTTTAAGCTGTTTGTACCACACACGTGGACACGGGAGTTTAGGACGTCAAATCCATTATTAATAGTGATTACAGTCTCTCCTACATAGCTGAGCTCTGGAAAGTTGTGGCATATTGCTTTACCCACAGTCAGAGATAACAGATCAGCGGCTTTCCATACATTTTGCCTCTCTGTTCCAGTCACAAGAGTATGCTTCATTGAAAGAGTATGCTTATATTGCAGGTTTTCGCCCTCACTTTGCATTTCAATTAATTTTGTAAATGCTTATTTTGTAACAGACTGCCCACTTTTCGGTTGATATCCTTCCGCAGTAATTTAAGTGCATGAGGCACATCGCAAGAAAACCACATGTTACGTTCTTTACTTGATGGGTTTTCCAGCGAGGGTTTGTCCAACGAAATACTCAGATCAGTCATACTTTTCCTATTTGAAGGTCCCATGTCACATACAACTGTTCTAATTTTAAATGCAGTGGTTTCTACGACTTGAATTACTTCTACTAACAGTTCTCTTGACATGGCTGTATCAAAGTTGTAGTAGATAGGTTGTATCAACTTTTGAACTAAACTTCTCATTAGAATGACTTCCACATTATCATGGGGTCCTCTAATCATTTCTTAATTTTACCGGGCAAGTTGGTTGTGCGGTTAGGGGCGCGTTGCTGTGAGCTTGCATCCGGCAGATAGTGGGTTCGAATCCCACTGTCGGCAGTCCTGAGGACGGTTTCCCGTGGTTTCCCATTTTCACACCAGGCAAATGCTGGGGCTGTATCTTAATTAAGGCCACGGCCGCTTCCTTCCAAATCCTAGGCCTTCCCTGCCTCATCGTCGCCATAAGACCTATTTGCGTCGGTGCGACGTAAAGCCACTAGCAAAAAAAAAAAAAAAAAAATCTTCATTTTGATCAAAGCACAAATCGTCGTTAACCTTCATTTCATCAAAGCTGAGAACATCTCTTTCAAAATTTATAAAAAGACTTGACTGTATTTTTAAGATATTAATGCTCAACTCAATGAATCCAGGAGAAATAGAAAACTGTCCTAGCCGTCGTTTGATTGTAACTTCGCTAGAAAGAGGGTAATTAATCACGTCTCCAACAAAACACAATGCTTTATATGATATATACCGAGCGAGTTGGCCGTGCGGTTAGGAGCGTGCAGCTGTGAGCTCGCATCCGGGAGATAGTGGGTTCGAACCGCACTGTCGGCAGCCCTGAAGACGGTATCCCGTTGTTTCCCATTTTCACACCAGGCAAATGCTGGGGCTGTACCTTAATTAAGGCCACGGCCGCTTCCTTCCCATTCCAAGGCCTTTCCTGTCCCATCGTCATAAGACCTATCTGTGTCGGTGCGACGTTAAGCAAATAGAAAAAAAAATGATATAGACCGTAAGGTGACTGCCTTAGCAATGTCCTCAGATGACCACCTTGAGCTTCTGCCGTTTACTAAAGCTTGCTGTTGACTTTTAGGAAAAGTACCCTCAAAAACTTGAACATTACATTTTAATTTTATTATCTCGGTATTAGAGCCTCCGTGGCTCAGGCGGCAGCGCGCCGGCCTCTCACCGCTGGGTTCCGTGGTTCAAATTCCGGTCAATCCGTGTGAGATTTGTGCTGGACAAAGCGGAGTCAGGGCAGGTTTTTCTCCGGGTACTCCGGATTTCCCTGTCATATTTCATTCCAGCAACACTCTCCAATATCATTTCATTTCATCTGTCATTCATTAATCATTGCCCCAGAGGAGTGCGACAGGCTTCCGCAGCCGGCACAATTCCCATCCTCGCCACTAGATGGGAGCTTCATTCATTCCATTCCTTGCCCGGTCGAATGAATGGAAACAGGCTGTGGATTCTTTTTATCTCGGTATTAGCTGCACTAAGACGGTCCTGAAGATCCTTATTTTGCTGCTTTAAGTCACAGTGTCCTAGTCTAATTAACTCCAATTCAGCAGTCACTTCAACAATTTTCTCACCACAGAAACATTGATGTTTACTTTTGTTATCTAATTCCTTCCTGAAGATTGCATTATTAACATTTTCTGCTTCAATTGGTGCCTGCAATTGTAAAATTTGCCGTATCTCCTTACGATGATTTCGCTTTTGTGCCCTTACTTCACTATTTTTACTGGACTGACACGCCAAATCATTACCTACTACTCAGTGGCAATAATGTGGTACTGCGTCACGCCTTAAGTTACGGTACGTCTAATTGGAAGGTTTAATAACTCACTCTTCAAGTCCCTTATGCAGTCCGAGTCGTCGCAGTGTACAGAGCATACACGAGAATTTTCAACAGTAAACGAATCAGCCCGTTTATAGGCATTAATCCACTTTAATGCCACTGTTCTTTGGAAAACGATGACATTTCATGTATAAGTCCTTCTGGTGTTTGTGGTGGTTAACGCAACCAGCGACGGCACAACACACCATGGCACAGCACAGAAAAATTAAACCCTTACACTGTTATGAAGGTAAACACCATCAGTAGACTAATGGAGCTCTGCTTGGTTTAGCGAACTTGGGTACCGCGTGACGTCAGGAGGCGTGGCATGCTACTGCGCGCCCCTACCGTCTAGTCTATTAACAATGGATCAACTACCAAATGATTAAGCTCGGGCGTTTCTTGTTTTATCAATAATACAGTTACTTACCACGAATTTATGATTACTTAAAATGTATAAATAGAAAAACGAAACATGTAACATACGAGGTGAATCACCTGCGTCTATTTCTTTTCTTGAACATGTAACCTGTTTAGAACTTAAGGTATGTGTACACCCAGAATTTAATTTTTTTTAATTACAAGGTTTCCTGTTTGGAATTTAGGATACTGGATTGAGCAAGAAAAAGTAGAAAGATCAGTATGTGTATAAACTAAAAATATTGCATTACTTGTTAATAACAAATTATTTTGTTTACAAATGTATTATATTGTTTTAAACATCATAGCCCCCAAACTAATTGACATTCCTCAAATCTGTTTTTTGCATTTTGTTCACAACACTTATAGGTAGAGCATAAACCTAAAATACATGTTCCTAGAATGAAATTGTGCCTGTTGATGTCCTATTATTTTAGTGGATGTAAATGTTTTGGTGAGTGTTTATAAACAAATCACACAATCAATTGTACTTTACAACAATAGTGTCATATCTGAGGTTTGTGCCCTGGAGTAGGCTTTTGGATTTAATTTAAAAGAATATTCAGTGAAATCGGATAATTAGGTCTAATGTTATGATTTTTTAAAATACGGTGAGCATTAAAGTTATTTTCCAGAGAAATTCATCTCAAAGTTTTAACACAGTTTTAGAAACCTCCTGTATCATATAATGTCCCTTCTAATGCAGTATTCTGGTCTTCCTTCATCTTTTTTCTTCCTCTCACGTACCTCCTCCTGGTTTTCTGCTCTAGGGTGTTTTGTAGGTGATACTTTTTCTGTTTTAGAGCTTTAGCCAACTCCACACTGGCTCGGATATGTTTACCGATAGTAACACCCACTCGCTTTAGAATTTCCAATTCTACATCTGGGCCACAATTATAATGGCAAATATCATCCATAACACAAAAAATTCAATGTTTCTAGTCCTACATAACCATATTTTGGGCATTTTCTCCATATCATGCCATTAAAACTTTCATTTTGATTTTGCGCTCGCCATGGAGACAACGCCTCATCATGGCAGGATCAGTCCGTTTGGAGTACACTGGCTTGACAGCTTCAAGCACATTGTCAGGTAGTCCATTTTTAAGCTTATATATCCATTGTGCCAGGTGCCACTGCTGTCTGGAAGGAACACCAACTGCCTTCACCTTTGAGTATCCAATTGCATTGTCCTGCTCTAATCCCCCAGTGGGTGGGGGCGGTAGAATAACACCCACGGTATCCCCTGCCTGTCGTAAGAGGCGACTAAAAGGGGCCCCAGGGGCTCTGAACTTTGGAGCGTGGGTTGGCAACCACGGGGCCCTTAGCTGAGTCCTGGCATTGCTTCCACTTACTTGTGTCAGGCTCCTCACTTTCATCTATCCTATCCGACCTCCCTTGGTCAACTCTTGTTCTTTTCCGACCCCGACGCTATTAGGTTTGCGAGGGCTAGGGAGTCTTTCATTTTCACGCCCTTCGTGGCCCTTGTCTTCCTTTGGCCGATATCTTCATTTTTCGAAGGGTCGGTCCCTTCCATATTTTCTCTCTGATTAGTGTTATATAGAGGATGGTTGCCTAGTTGTACTTCCTCTTAAAACAATAATCACCACCACCACCATCCTGCTCTAACCTATCAACTTTCTTCATGTTTGTAAACTGGTTTCCATGGATCTTCCTTACAGGCCTCCTTGTACTTTTTCTGTTACCCATGGTTATAACAACAATGTACAACAATATTCAAAATAAACAAATTAGAATTACTCGAAAACTTTCTAAAAGTACAGTGTGTCAATATAAATAGTAGGCCTACAAAATGCAAGTGTGCTCAAAACATTCACAGTCACAGCTGTTTATTCAAATAATTAAGAACAATTCTCATAGATAGCAGCACAGGGTTAGTGTGGAGTGAACTCTATATTGTACATCAGTAATTAGAAAGAAAACAAAAGTCACAGATGATCAGCATGAGCAGAAGACAGAGAATAAACACCTGTGTCCATAGAAAGTGGGCGTGGCTCAGTGTGCTGCATTTTACATAAATGTCAATATCTCAAAAAGTAGTGAAGATAGGGTTATGAAATTTACACCATATTGAAGCTAATAAAACAAAGAATCCAGGTAATTTGAAATTCAAAATTGAAAAAAATGAGACTTTTTGGCAATTTCTGGGTGTACACATACTGTCTCACATACGAGGTGAATCATCTGCGTCTATTTCTTTTCTTGAACATGCAACCTGTTTAGAACTTAATGTCTCTTAGTCGTATCATATGTGATATATTATTCTAATTTTATCGTCCCTATAGCCGGATATAGGGCTCTTCGTACAATACAAGGTGGTGAGTGTCGCCCATCTTAAAAACTCTGTACCCTTTTACGTCTAGAGCAGTGTCCACCTCTTTTATCATATTTATGAAATTACAAACTGTATCTTTTTCCCATTGGTGTCACTAGAGAACTGCGTATCTAATTGGCCCAACAGCCATTTCTCTTGGACAGAAAATGATGGAGCGGTATCACAGAAGGTGGGATAGTTTGCGACTTAGTCACACCTCTCGTCGTCTTAAAGTTTTCATTCCCTACCCTGAAGGGGTGGGGCGGACCACCTAGAGGGTAACGCCCTCTCTCTGGCCAGGAGAGGTAACGGGGTTGTAAAGAAATGTGGGTAGATGGAGAGGGCAAATGGCTGTGAAAATAAGGAGAGGAGAAGGAGATTAAACGACTTCTTGGCTAAGAAGTGCAGAAGAGATTGGTCTTTAGTAAGAAGAGATACAGTGTTGTCATTCTACAATACGAGATGTAAGAAACAGAGTTTTACATAAAGGTGTTAGGGAGAAGATGGAGGGCTAGGAGGTGGTAAAATGAAGAGATATTGACGAGGGAAGTGAGGAGAAGGCGAAGAAAGTCTGGGAAAGACAATGGGAGCATAAAGTAGCTGGGAGGGGGTGGGGCTGAAGAAAAGCTATGGACGAGGGGAATGTGAAGGTGGAACAGCCGGGGACGACTGCGTGGTGAGGGAGAACGGTGCGACTGTTGTAGAGAAGAAAGAGAAGGTTCAACCCTATGATAGCGGCCGTAAAGGTGTATTCCGTGGTCGATGAGGTGCTGGATGTCGGCGTGTGGCGGCAGTTGCAGTCCCACCAGAAATGTAGCGCCGTCGGTATTATAGATGCGAGATGCTCTCCTTACAGGTATTCCTGCCTGACGAAGGTCATGTGTAATGACGTCAGGCGCTATGCTGGGATCCATAACGCGGAGAACACAGCTTTAAGTAGACGGACGATCGGATGGCGCTGGTGACGGGGGTGGACGTCCCGCATTCTCAGGAAAATCAGTAGAAGGTCCCTCGACGGATGGTAGTTGAGACGTTTGCTGGTGACTTGTCTGATCGGAGATGGGAGGGAGAGGAAGAGAGGTCAAGAGGGGAGAAGGGTGGGACGTAGTGGTAGTAGTAATAGGAGTGATGGGAGGGAGATGTGCAGAAGTAGTTGTGGTAGTGGAAGTTGTAGTAGTAGCAACAGGTACGGTAAGCGAAAGGGAGGGAGAGGTGGGGGCAGAGATGGCGGTGGTGGTGATAGTATTAGTTGTGAAACGGGAAGACGAAGGAAGGGGAGGTGAGAAATATGATGGAGGCGTTTTGACGGCAGGCGGAGCAGGTTCTTCAGCTCTGATGTATGTTGGGGTAGATGACACTCGATGAAGTCTGCTATGAATAACCACTCCGGTAGCTTGGACGGAAGTGCAGGCACTGGCAGAGTGAAAATGAAGAAGTACCTCTGGTGCTGGAGCAGGGCAATAATAAAGACGGGTGACACTAAAGATACCGAGCGGGAAAAGTTCACTAGAGATGTCCTCGATCGAGAGAGCTGGGTCAACATCACTGACTAGACAAGAATACATGGCTGGGGAAGGCCAGCCTCCAACTTGGCGCCAGCCGATATGCCTTATTGTGCTCGGCGACGGACGGAAATATAAGCGTGGCGTCACGCCGGCCGATCAAAAATAACGGATAATGCCCACTTGCGGAGAGATGTGTCTCACCTCTATATATCTATCTAAAACGTATTCATTCCCCACCACATTGTTTAAGAAGCCTTTCTCGTGGACAGTCGAGAATTCTTCTGAGGACGCAGAGCACAGATTTCTGCGAAACGTTAAGAATTTCACCTTATTTTCTTGACACGGCACAAGCCCAAAAGCCTATACAACATCATATCAATACTTTCATTATTCGATGATTTTAAAGAATATCACACGGTAACCTTAGAAGGGTGTTGGTTTCTTCTTTTTTCCTTTTTTACTTTTTTTCTTCTTTCTTGTTTCATTATTTTTATCCTACGCCAAATGATATACAAAAATATTGTGCTATAAATACATCTAAGAATAAGGACGTTCCCAATGCAAAATTAGGTGATTCTAATAGCATGCCGTTCTGAAGTGATTCTGAATCTTGCGCATTACAATGCGTCATTAAGATATGATGCTAGTATACATTTCTTGATGCTGAGAGGAGTTTGAGGGAGCTTATACGAGAGTTTCTAAGGGTGTGAAGTTAAAATGAGTATTTAAGCCTGAATGGGTAGTGATGAAATGGAGATTGAGGGTCTGATTAGCCGCAGCCTGAAGGTGTGTGAGAACCAGGTGTCTATTGTATGGATGGAAATTTAGCAAGAAGATTGTAAAAAATCTGACAAGATCTTCAATTGTTGGGTGGGTAAAAAGTGAACGGGTGGGCGTGGTTGGTGGGTTAATAGTGCGAATCGGGGCTATGAAGTCGGGGTGATCTGAGGGAGGTGTCGGACGTCCTCGACAGCGGCGAGAATAGACTAGATAGCTGCCCCCGCAGGTGTTACAGCGGGCGGGGTGTAGGGTATTGGGGCACTTGGTGGTGACATGATGCTGAGTGCAACGACCGCAGATTGGATGATTTGCTTTGCACTGGACCGTTGTGTGATTGTTAGAGAGGAGGCATCTTTACATCTGATTGACTGTATAGGTAGAGCACGAGAAGGTTCGACTTTGTGATGGTGGCAATGTATCGATACACCACATGCAAACAGTCTGTCCACGTCGGCTCGTGTTGGCAGAAGAATCCGCTCCAGGAATGTTGGACCCTCTGCATTCCGGATGCGAAAGGCCTTCCGAGCAGGCATCCGCTCCGCACTGAGCTCGGTGAGAATCGTCTCTTCTGAAAATGAAGGATCTACACCACGGATGACGCAACTTAGGAGATTATAATGTGGTGGTGGAGTGGGTGATGGTGAGAGGGGTTGAAGAGGGATAGATGATCCGGAGATGATCCGATTGTGGTGGCGAGTTGGTTTGCTGCTATTTCCCCATTGATTTGAATTATGATTCCTTTTGAAGTCTTCCTGATATCAGCGATGGCCTCTTGGCGCATGTTTTAGCGAAGAAGCGTGCAGAAGATGGCTTGAGGTGTGTGAAATTCTGGAGAAGGGTTAAGGAGGAGAAATGCATGTGTGCCTGAAAGGGTTTGCTGGAGAAATCGGAGACGATTGATGGGTCGTCTAGCGCCAGAAGTGGAGGAATATTCGAGTCGAGAGGAGGTAGGGGTAGCGCTGGTAGTAGATGGTAGATGGGGATATATGCTGTATGGTGGTGTCCATTGGAATAGATGTTGCTGCAGCTGTAGGCGTCCGCGGCGCGGGCGCCGAGTTCACTGCCAGGTAATGCGGAACACGCGCTCCCTCGGGGGCCTGTTGATGCGTCATCCTCTGGTACTGAGTTCGCGGGTTGTCCGGATGCGTAGCTGGATTTGCTGGCAGAAAGCGTGCGTTGTAATTCGGATTTGCGTAGCTGGACATGAGAGCCGTGTGAAAAGCTACGACGGCTGTGTCTACGGCGAATTGCCTGAAGCTGGAGATGGAAGTGGTGGTGGTGGTGCAGGTGGCAGCTGTGGTAATAGCAGGAGTATATGGCTTGTAGGGGTACATGATTGTGATTTATTTCAGACCCCGGAGCGATGTAAATAAGAAAGTTCTTAGACACGTATCAAGGCTAAGCTAAGCTGCTGGACGGCGAAGGATGTCACACCTCTTCACTACCACAGTGAGTACTCTCGCCTCATCGTAATTGATAGCAAAGTACGTTTTATATTCAAATTATGGTACTGTGCCCGTCCTAGTCAGTCATCGAACACGAGACACCCCAGGGGTGCTCAGTTCGGTGGCTGTAGGCTTATAAAATAGATGAATGTGGCAGGATTATCATAGGGTTCATCAAATGAGTGCGTTCCAAGTAGAAAACAAATATGACACTTTTATTCAATTAAATGCAGCATTGGCCATCCTGAAAGCTATGATTATGATTATGATCGTTACGTTATGGAATTTTATCTGGCTCTTGATGTAACAAACCTAGGCACACACAAATGGGATGGTACACGGCAGTTGTTTCCCTGACATTCTAACAGAGTATTTACATTGTAAAGATTTTTTTTTATCGTCTTCAAAGTTATTAAGTTATTTGTTTAAAGTTGAATTAAAAATTTTCATTCAGAAAAATGAGGTCTGGGCCAAGCCTTCATCGATAATCTGGAAAAAATACAGTAATTGTAAGAACGCATTTAATAAAAAATAACCAAGATTCAAAAAGTTAACACTTATGACAAAATAATAAAATTTACAATCGTTATCTTAACGATAAAATGAAAAGTTGAATTTGCCTTGGTTTTCTCTAAGTTAATCCGAGACGTCGGATATACCTGTTCACGTCGTCTCACATCTCCTTTCGTGAGAATTTGTATTGAACGTTAAGTATTTAACCAATGATTAAACTAAATAAAACGCCTCTCGGGCTTGCAAACGTAAATAAATGGGGATAATACCATCCATGTGGAGATCCTGTCCACTATCAATCGATAATATCGGTGTCACATGTTTCAGAATAGAACACATAAAAAAAATGACCCTCTAAATACTAATAAATCACTACTTCTACAGCTAACTACGGAAATTGGTAAGAAGACTGTGAGTACTAAGAAGAAAATATCTACATTATGTACATGTCGACGAGTGTCGATCAACCGTTTTACTCTCCTATTAACAAATTTATTGAGTTGTAGCAAGATTGAGTTATCACATGAGAGTAAAAATTACATCAACGAATGAGCTGGTATAATCACGAATCAGACATTATTCAGATATTTCGTCGAAGACTTGTTCTTTAGACCTAAGGCCTTCTCGAACATTCATCTGTACCTTGAGATTGAAATTACTGGATTACTTGAGGAAATTTGGGATATTCCCACGAATTAAAAGTACATCGATAAACATGGACTTTCACTTTCCTCATCCGAAGACACTAATATTAGGCTACACTGCATTTATCGCGAATAATCCATAAACATGTGAAAAGCTCAGTATCGCGAAGATTCATGCCACTTATTCCATATACTCTATACGTACACTGTACCACAATGACGACTTTAATTTGTCGCATCTTAATCTCAAATATATAGCCGTGAAATATCAGGACCTACCATCGTCCTACAAATACATAATATCCACTTAAAAGTGTCTCGATGATTAATTACATCCAATTAATTATCACATGCTTCCAATGCACATGTTCACACTAAATTCGCACATAGAATTCGGACTCAATATCCCGATGACACGTTGTCTCAGACACGAGGTACAAGTAGAAGTTCAAATACAAGGAAAATATAGAAAATACGGACGAAATATCCTACCATTAAATCCATCAAACATAAACTAATTCATATTCGTGACGAAATTTACTCAATAAGCAAAGATGGTATCGATAACACATGGATAACTCTGTCAGAACCCTCACGGTCAAATTCATGGCCACATGGTCATTAAATAATCACATGTGTCAGTTTTATGACGTATTCGAGCAAATAAACTGCCATAAAAAGTGTCAAAATAGCTTACTAAGAAAAGAAAAGGATAGAACAAAACTACATAGAACAGATATAAATGAGACGTAATCGACTTAACTTATAGATGAATCTTCATGTCTGGAAGTCTGGGTTCTCAATCAGCCATGCCAGGAAGAAAGAATCTGCATCCCGGCGCCGCCAACGATGGTCAGAGGTTTAGCACCTCATGGTGAAGCACTGGTAATCCATGATGTGAGATTCCGTCCTCTTCTGGAATTTATTCACGTCCACGTCTTCCGCGTCCACTCGTACGAAAGCTGAAACTTACACAAAATGTTTTAGAGTAGGCTTCAAGCACACACGTAACAGT
Organism: Anabrus simplex; assembly: GCF_040414725.1. NCBI lineage: Eukaryota > Metazoa > Arthropoda > Insecta > Orthoptera > Tettigoniidae > Anabrus > Anabrus simplex. Next base: position 1,579,442,127 of record NC_090265.1, read on the forward strand.
ATTTTGGAAATGACACGTACTTTAAGGGATTATTGTCTGCACATTCGACGTCTGATCACAGCACTGTTTTAAATTATATCCAATTTTCAGACGTGTAAAGCACAGGAGTGAAGCGACGTTCCACGCTGAGCGACTGAAGGTAATAATCCAAGACACGCCAGAGGGTGTGTGAGAGCGAGTATTCGTATCACATGACTTAAATATCATGTCTAGTGCACATGCACGGAAGTAAAGTCAATTGAGGGGCTAAATTCTTCTACTGTACGAATCTACAACTTCATCACCATCTTAGCCACAAGGTCGTGCAAATTATTCCAAAATTTCAGTTTTTAATTTATATCCTCCAAATGTGCTATTCTTTTATCCAGTTTATTTTACTTTAGTCCTTGAGCCTTCCGTAAATTATGCACGTCGCCACCAAAGATATTACAAATTTCATTTATGTCATTCCTCGCAATTATAGGTGACACGCGCTGGCCTCCTTCTTCCAGTCACCAACCTTCATTTTTTTATTTTTATTCCGTTAGCCAGTCGGCCGCTCTCTGCACAAAAAAAAACTCGTTCTCGCCCCTGCCCAAGGTCGCGCGCCCCATCTCGCCGACAAGCAGACACAAGCCGCACCAACACCTGTTCTCTCATTTGTGGCCTCACGGTCACATCCACCTCTTACTGGGACAAAAATTTTTAAGCAAAGTTAAAAATTTTTAAAATCGTGTTCATTCCTTAAAATGTGGTCCGTATGCTGTCCACTTCACTGTTTAATTTTCTATGGTATTTATAATTTCAGGCATCTGTCAGTTGTCTGAACGGTAATCATTCTGCATGGCACAAACTGGTATTTCTTCGATAGCCGACCTGGGTCTTTTCTTTTTTTTTTCTTTCTTCACTCTTCTGCTTTACGGTAGAGTCTTAGGTTCGAGGCATTGAATATAAATGTTCATAGGAGAGTAATGGTTTGATCTCTTCACATTTGAGTCTTTCTTCTGGCGCCCTGATTTTCAGGTTGATATTGTGGTGCCGAAGGATTTAATCTATCGTCATGAGGTGAATTCCGGTGTCGCTGGAACTGTGGGCTCTCGGCTCCCATCACATCTGGATCGGTGTCTTGATTATGAATGGCGTCCTTCCATTTTGAGCCTTTTTCAGTTTCCTTCCTTAATTCTTCAATGTACCTCATGCTTTCTCGATGACGGTTCTCCATTTCATCTCTGAAATTCCGGTAGTTACGATCTGAATAATATCTAGGTCTATCATAGGGCCTATTCCGTCTATAGTCCTGTGGTCGATCCCGTGTCCTGTAATTTCCCCTTCTTCGGACATTCTTCGGATCTTCCATCCTGTCCTCTCTGGGTCTCATTCTTCTCTCTTCCCATCGACGATCGTACGCTCTGGGATAGTTTTTGTACCCTTTAGGTCCACTCTGATTTCCGTTTTCAGGCATTGGAGGCGAATTCCGGTTTTTCGGAATGTCTATTACGTTGACCTGATAAGTATTGCTCCTTTGAGTTTTCGGTACTGTTGAGACATTCATGGTGTGGTCGAGCTGTCTGAGAATAACCTCAGCCTGCACGGCGGTCTGAACATTAGCAGCAATGAGTAAGCGCTGTACTTCCACAGGAAACTGCTTTGTTATCGCCTGGACCAACTCATTTTCAGATGGTGGAGTGTCGAGGTCTTTCATTCGTCGTACTTGATTACAGAAGTAATTAGCGTACTGCGTTTGCCCATCAGTGGAATATTTTCGTGAATACAAATCCAACCGTAGTGCTTGTTGCAGATCCGCTCCCCAGTATCTCTGTAGGAATAAGCGCTTGAAACCTTCATAGTCTTCAAACGTATAACGGAAAGCATGGTACCAGTTGAGCACGTCTCCCTCTAAAAATTTCTCCGCTGTTCGCAGATGTTTTTCAGTAGGGATCTTCTGTTCACGAATATATTCATCAAGGTCCCTAATGAAATTTTTAGGCGTGACCCCGTTTAAGTTGTTGAATTTTCTAGGCTTGTCCTCGCTCATTCGGATGAAATTAATGATTTGAGGTACGCTTTGTGCCGGTGTAGTACTGAGATTTCCTGTGGGTTGTTCAATGTGGGTAATATTTTGAGACGATTCAGCTATGGGCGATATTCCTTCTGTTACAGTAGATTTAGCCTGTACGACCTCTTCGACATTACTCTGTCGGTCCATTAATGATGTCACTAAGACCCTAGTGCTCCTATCCTGCAACTTCAAGAATCCTACTTCCTTTTCTAATTTTTGGAGGGCGTCAATATTTTCCTCCATCTTCTGTTTCCCGGACTTGACATCTCCGGCAAGATTAATAATTTGCTCGAGTATTTCCGACTTGTCTTTGTCAATCATGCTCTTGATATCATCGAACTGGAGTGAAACATCTTGTATCTCCATTTGGTTGACTGAGATACTGTCCTTTACGGAACGGAGATCATCGTCGACCTTCTCTTTTATTTTCTTCAAGTCTTCTGTGACCTCTCCTCTAAGATTTTTCACTTGTTCTGACATCTCTTCTTGTGCTCCCCTACTCTCTACTGTCAGAGTCTCTAATAACTTCCTAATCTCCTCGAGATCCATTCTATTATTCAGAAAGTGACCTGTGTCAGCAAACGCCGAAATGCAGAAACTTTCCCCCCAGACATGTTGATTGTGATAAGGCAAATTCAAGTTTCATGAAGAAAATTCCTAACCCTCATTTTTCCATGTGAAACACATAATCTTAAGTAAAATACTCTGAAAATTCCGCGTACTCTGTTAGAATTCTACCTAACTGGGATGGCATTAAATCTGAAATGAACCTGCCGAACCGTGAATAATTAATAATTTGAGCAAGTCAATTTAAACCACGTGGAGAAGCAATTAATCAAGTTCCACGATGGATTAAGCCACATTTTTAAGCCACAAATCGAGCCCCACGGATGGGAAAAGCCACTAAGATGTGCCCGTCCTAGTCAGTCATCGAACACGAGACACCCCAGGGGTGCTCAGTTCGGTGGCTGTAGGCTTATAAAATAGATGAATGTGGCAGGATTATCATAGGGTTCATCAAATGAGTGCGTTCCAAGTAGAAAACAAATATGACACTTTTATTCAATTAAATGCAGCATTGGCCATCCTGAAAGCTATGATTATGATTATGATCGTTACGTTATGGAATTTTATCTGGCTCTTGATGTAACAAACCTAGGCACACACAAATGGGATGGTACACGGCAGTTGTTTCCCTGACATTCTAACAGAGTATTTACATTGTAAAGATTTTTTTTTATCGTCTTCAAAGTTATTAAGTTATTTGTTTAAAGTTGAATTAAAAATTTTCATTCAGAAAAATGAGGTCTGGGCCAAGCCTTCATCGATAATCTGGAAAAAATACAGTAATTGTAAGAACGCATTTAATAAAAAATAACCAAGATTCAAAAAGTTAACACTTATGACAAAATAATAAAATTTACAATCGTTATCTTAACGATAAAATGAAAAGTTGAATTTGCCTTGGTTTTCTCTAAGTTAATCCGAGACGTCGGATATACCTGTTCACGTCGTCTCACATCTCCTTTCGTGAGAATTTGTATTGAACGTTAAGTATTTAACCAATGATTAAACTAAATAAAACGCCTCTCGGGCTTGCAAACGTAAATAAATGGGGATAATACCATCCATGTGGAGATCCTGTCCACTATCAATCGATAATATCGGTGTCACATGTTTCAGAATAGAACACATAAAAAAATGACCCTCTAAATACTAATAAATCACTACTTCTACAGCTAACTACGGAAATTGGTAAGAAGACTGTGAGTACTAAGAAGAAAATATCTACATTATGTACATGTCGACGAGTGTCGATCAACCGTTTTACTCTCCTATTAACAAATTTATTGAGTTGTAGCAAGATTGAGTTATCACATGAGAGTAAAAATTACATCAACGAATGAGCTGGTATAATCACGAATCAGACATTATTCAGATATTTCGTCGAAGACTTGTTCTTTAGACCTAAGGCCTTCTCGAACATTCATCTGTACCTTGAGATTGAAATTACTGGATTACTTGAGGAAATTTGGGATATTCCCACGAATTAAAAGTACATCGATAAACATGGACTTTCACTTTCCTCATCCGAAGACACTAATATTAGGCTACACTGCATTTATCGCGAATAATCCATAAACATGTGAAAAGCTCAGTATCGCGAAGATTCATGCCACTTATTCCATATACTCTATACGTACACTGTACCACAATGACGACTTTAATTTGTCGCATCTTAATCTCAAATATATAGCCGTGAAATATCAGGACCTACCATCGTCCTACAAATACATAATATCCACTTAAAAGTGTCTCGATGATTAATTACATCCAATTAATTATCACATGCTTCCAATGCACATGTTCACACTAAATTCGCACATAGAATTCGGACTCAATATCCCGATGACACGTTGTCTCAGACACGAGGTACAAGTAGAAGTTCAAATACAAGGAAAATATAGAAAATACGGACGAAATATCCTACCATTAAATCCATCAAACATAAACTAATTCATATTCGTGACGAAATTTACTCAATAAGCAAAGATGGTATCGATAACACATGGATAACTCTGTCAGAACCCTCACGGTCAAATTCATGGCCACATGGTCATTAAATAATCACATGTGTCAGTTTTATGACGTATTCGAGCAAATAAACTGCCATAAAAAGTGTCAAAATAGCTTACTAAGAAAAGAAAAGGATAGAACAAAACTACATAGAACAGATATAAATGAGACGTAATCGACTTAACTTATAGATGAATCTTCATGTCTGGAAGTCTGGGTTCTCAATCAGCCATGCCAGGAAGAAAGAATCTGCATCCCGGCGCCGCCAACGATGGTCAGAGGTTTAGCACCTCATGGTGAAGCACTGGTAATCCATGATGTGAGATTCCGTCCTCTTCTGGAATTTATTCACGTCCACGTCTTCCGCGTCCACTCGTACGAAAGCTGAAACTTACACAAAATGTTTTAGAGTAGGCTTCAAGCACACACGTAACAGTATTTTGGAAATGACACGTACTTTAAGGGATTATTGTCTGCACATTCGACGTCTGATCACAGCACTGTTTTAAATTATATCCAATTTTCAGACGTGTAAAGCACAGGAGTGAAGCGACGTTCCACGCTGAGCGACTGAAGGTAATAATCCAAGACACGCCAGAGGGTGTGTGAGAGCGAGTATTCGTATCACATGACTTAAATATCATGTCTGGTGCACATGCACGGAAGTAAAGTCAATTGAGGGGCTAAATTCTTCTACTGTACGAATCTACAACTTCATCACCATCTTAGCCACAAGGTCGTGCAAATTATTCCAAAATTTCAGTTTTTAATTTATATCCTCCAAATGTGCTATTCTTTTATCCAGTTTATTTTACTTTAGTCCTTGAGCCTTCCGTAAATTATGCACGTCGCCACCAAAGATATTACAAATTTCATTTATGTCATTCCTCGCAATTATAGGTGACACGCGCTGGCCTCCTTCTTCCAGTCACCAACCTTCATTTTTTTATTTTTATTCCGTTAGCCAGTCGGCCGCTCTCTGCACAAAAAAAAACTCGTTCTCGCCCCTGCCCAAGGTCGCGCGCCCCATCTCGCCGACAAGCAGACACAAGCCGCACCAACACCTGTTCTCTCATTTGTGGCCTCACGGTCACAGTACAGACTATAGTAAATAACAGTATACAGCTTACGACATGCATTATGATTCATTCATTATTCCACGTCCAAGCACGGAGAGAGTAATATCATGATCACGTAGCAATGAAGCATTTGCCCACGATACATGCTCACTCGCCGTCAAGGCGACAAGTCAACGGGTACTGCACTAGTACCAGATCCGCCGCAAGGAGCGCTTCACCGAGCCACCCAAAAGACACCGCAAGACACAAGCCTGCTTGCCAGGCATCGTCGCACTCCAAGCTTCCGCCAACCGCCACCAGGCGCAGCATATTGATTACCAAGGAAATCAATGCTGTTCCAACAGCCTCCAGCCAATCGCAGGGCTCGACCACCATCACAAAAGCAAAAAAGTAATTTGTCTAGCGCAAAGGGCGGTCTCCGGTTCAATTCTTGTCACTGTGTGATCCGAAAAACCTGATTCGACCGAACCTACTGAGTGTACCCCAAGCGATAGACGGTCCTGAACAGAGTTTGACCCACCAGTGCTTAATCCCAACCTCACGCCTCCCGCCCCCCCCCCCCCCACACACACACGCCAGGCATACCCAAACTATGGCCAATATCCATACCAGCGTGAACAAAGTAGCCGGGTATATTTCGGTTCAAAACGTGCCGAAAACCTATTTGCATCCTTCAAAAACTGCCTACCAGACAACTATCAACCTCCCACTCCTCTTCAGTATCATTCACCCCAACCCTCCCATCCAGAACTCTATACTCAACTACATAAACTCTTTCAACCAAAATCCTTCTACCACAATATCCGCACTAACCACGCAGCGAAGACGACTCAGAAGAAGAAGATATCGACTGCACTTCCCCTCTCTTATTCTGCCCGCAACAACACCACCTTTCCAGTTTCACCCAAATGCCATGTCTTAATATTTCCTCACACCGACCAAGTAACTCTCATCCGCAGAACTATAATGTAAGTACCATCATGCCCCTTTTCGACGAACACCTAGCAGACATTAAAAGAGATCCACAACCAACTCCTTATGGTCATTCCCCGCTGTAATTAATCCATCTCTTCATTTTAGCAGGACTTGAGCCTACCAACATTCCCACACCAGTCATCATAAACACCGTACAACACACCTCAAATTTAGTCGTGACCCTCGAACAAAAGACCGCTCACCAAAGAACTCAAAAATTCCCCCTCCCTATGACATCATCAGTAAAACACGTCCGAATCCAAGCCACACATGCCACCCCCCACATCACAGGACGCTATTACATAAGCAACCTACTGCCCACCCAAAACCAAATCTAAACGCCAAGATATTCAAACAAACTTCCCATTTTTCAGAACAACAACTCGGGAATCCCAGACAACCCCTATCTAACATCATCAGTACCCGCGCAAGTTACACCTCACACCAAATAATTTTCTTCCCAAACCAACCCTCAAACCGATGAAAAATAATAACAAATCACACCTCCCAGCTATGATACTCAAACACAAACCATTCCTCCTCCCTCAGCCATGCCCACAAACCAAACCTGACACAAATATACAAAAATCACATATATCACCACAGACCAAACACGAATTTTCCTACCGAAACATGCTCATGAACGGCAAACTCTCCCCCAAAAGAACAAAATACAACTAATGAGCATACAACACTTACTACACCCCACCCACAAAACCACCCTCCTGCGCCAACCGCGTCCTCCCCATCCCCCACTACGTACTACAAATGCCTAAAACTTGATCATTGCCAAGACAATCACGCGGCCTGGCTGCCCATATGCCAAGCGGGCAATTAAAGCAAAATACCGCCAACATCATAAACAGAACACACGAATGCACCCACTCAATTACACCAAACCTCACCTGCCAACCACCCAAGACACATTTACCCTCATCCAAATCTTCAGCAACTACCACCGACCTAATTAGGACCATCTCGGTGGCTTGAGTAGCCGAGACCCTGAGCAAACCAGATAATTCCTCCACCCCCTCACAAGCCAAGTGCAGCCTAAATAATTCCCGCGCCCATAAATCAAATCACGCGCGAAGTAAATCTCACTTCTTCTTAAAACACACGCTCACTCCATCTGCATCTCACCATCTATTGTTATACAGTATCCCCTTCGCTGCACACGATGAAGCACTGGTCAAACAGGAAGCCGAGTCGCGGTGCACTGTTATTCACCGATATCATTATAGTGCTATTCCAAATTCTACCATCTGCCATCAAACTTCTACATTATAAGTCATGCGCACGATATATAATATGGGACGTTTGCAGTCTCGAAAGCAACATTGGGTATGATCACCACATGCTATATTACTTAATAAAAGCTGTGCCAACCATCTAACATGTAACAATATCGACCATCCGACTACCCAACATAAACAATGACACACACAACAAAAACACATTCTAAAACGACTTTAAAATACTAAAAATTATCCAAACTTATAAAAGAACTTGTACATCACAAACTTACACACTTGCGTACAGACCGACAGAGGAGCGCCAGAGTCACACTGGTATCGGTACTTCACAAACCATCTATCTCCTCTATGGGTAGGTGGTTCATACGGATGACCAGGGCGACATGTATTTACTACTGTTGGAGCGTTCAGTAAAGGTTTAAAGCAGACCCAAAACCCTGTAACACGGAAGCAATTTTTCGAAGTGAGAACTTCGGTCTTCTAACGAATATATAGTTATAGTAATGCATAAACCTGCAAGTTGTATAGTAAGTAGCTGTGTAGAGCTGAGAGCAGTGAGGGTTCGAATCCTCTTTCAATCATTACATGTTATTTCCATTTTGTACTCTGGTAGACATTGTCTATGAAGATCTGAATTCCTCCTTCTTGTTATTTGTCTTCTGTCGCAAGGACACAAATAGATCTTATGACGACAATTAGGAAGGAAGCGACCAAGAGTTTAATTAAGATATAGCCCGAACACGTATCTCGTGTGGAGATGGGACACCACTGAAAACTATCTTAAGGGCTGTGACAGTGGGGTTCGAACGCACTACCCCCGAATAGAAGCTCACAACTATGTGAACCATATCGTGTAGTGAACTTGCTCAGTACTTGTCTTTCCTGAAGTCGCAGATAACCTCATTGCGAAGTTATACGAGGTCAGATCAGAAAATAAGTTGCACTTCACAGTTATGGCCATTTATTACACCACCTATACAACAGCAACACGACTTTAACGACATACACTGTAACGTCACTTTTCCACATATTATCCAAGAGACTCCAAATATTTCTGCGAACGCACAACTAACTTGTCGAAGCCGGATGCATAGAAATTTCCTCCAGCGTTCTGCAACCACCCGGAGACAGCGGCCTTCACCTCCTCATCGGTCTGGAAACGTCGACCACTGAACTCCGTTTTGAGCTTACCGAACAGATGAAAGTCGCATGGCGCTAGGTCGGGACTGTAGGGTGGATGTTGCCAGACCTCCCACTTGAAACGCTGCAGCAGTTCTCTCGTTTGGCGGGCCTTGTGAGGTGTTGCGTTATCGTGCAACAAAATCACACCGACGCGTTTCTTTAATCGCTTTGCGCAACCGGTGCAACGTTTGACAATACGACGCCGCGTTGATCGTCATTCCTTTCGGCATGAATTCCACGTGCAGCAAACCCTCCATGTTAAAGAACACTGTCGCCATAATCTTACCAGCTGAAGGTTGAACCTTGGCCTTCTTTCGTTGTGGTTATGAGGGGTGCACCCATTCTATTGATGTTCGCTTTGTTTCGGGGGGGAAGTCCTGGACCCACGTATCGTCGCCTGTGACGATTCGCCGCAGAAACCTGTTGCCGTCTGCGGCATAGTGTTGCAAAAATGCCAGGGAGAATTGGAAACGTTGTCCCTTGTGCTCATCGGTGAGAAGACGTGGGACCCATCTTTGACACAGCTTACGATATCCAAGGTCCTCGTGAACAATGGCGAACACACTGCCATACGACATGTTCAGCTGCGTTGCGATTTCTCTCAGTTTAATGCGCTGGTTCTGTCTAATGATCGCATTCACACTGTTGACCTTTTCACGGGTCCTGGACGTTGCGGGCCTGCCTTCGCGATGGTTGTCCGTGATATCCGTGCGTCCGGCTTCGAATTGCTGAAACCACTTCACTATACCTTGCCGGGAAATGGCCCGCTCCCCATACACAGCACTAATTTCACGATGAATGTCCGTGAAATTCTTCCTTTCAGCCCGTAGGAACCGGATTGTCGCACGCACCTCATATTTGGAGTGAACGTCCAGTTGACGCGCCATTCCATTTGGCCGCTACATACACAATACTAGACGAGACACCACAGCGTCCTGCCTAACAGACGTGTGGGCAGTGTCTGTCCCTATCTCCGCTGTGCCCACGTTTGGGACACACAGCGCGCTGCTGCGGAGCGTTAGTGCAGCTAACCTTTTGATCCACCTACGTAATAAACACAATACACATATTAAATATTACAACCTAAAAATCGACTGCAGACAAGCGCATTGTGTATACAACAACTGAATTATGATAGATCCATCCAACCAAGTAATATTTAATGAACCCTTTAGGTCCATATTGAGGGATACCTACCTTCCTTACCTATCAGCAAAGTTCATGAGATCTGTCTCTTGGGTCGTTTCGGGTTCTTCGTCACTTGCTGAGGTAAAGATAGGGTTCATTAATTCTAATCTATCTACCGGAATGAAAGGTCTGTTTAAAAGATTCCTATTTATTCAGGAAATTCTGAAGCATGTCAATTGTATCATAGAAGTCAATTGTGTCCACTGGACACCACAATCATTTTACATAAATGTCAGAACACTGGTGTGAGACTTTAACGTAATTGCCTGATGGGCATTCTTACTAGAAACCATTGTCTCGATTATTAATCATTTAAGAAAGGAAAGTCTGGAAATCCTTAAATTCGGCTTCCATGTGAGACCACATGTACCATCATAGTGATTCGTTATGGTCCAGCCCTCGTAACACGAACTCTGGACTCTGAGTATAATTAAGGCAGTCCAATTGGTGTGTGCCACACAGTGGTTCTACGGCATGGACCCTTAATTGAATCGATGTGACCTGCGTCTATGTCATGGACCGACATCTAATCTTCTAAGTTACTTTAAAGTCATTGTGGATGATGACCGCAAGGAAATGATGCTACAATGGCATATGGCCCTAATCTAAGTCACTGAGGTTGATGACCCCCTGACCATCCAAGTTTCTAGGCTGAAGGCTAAACACAATTAAGTTACATCGGTTTATGACCAAAGTTCCACTTTACTATCCCCAGCACATCACTGCTCAATCAATCAAAGTTCAATAATTACAACAATAGCAATGCTCACAAACTTTGTGGCAGTAAAATCCATTTCCTTCGGATACGTCCCCTTAATCGTTACTTTACATGTTAATATTCCCCAGAAAACAAACTAAAATTTCCAGAATGCATCTCCAAGTTATTCGCTTGATTAAAGTTATTTCAAAATGCGGTTTCACTGAATTTAATAATTAAATAAATTTAAATGATTTAACGAAATGTTAAAGATCAGTAAATTTTATCTCCGCGGACTCTGGTTTCTTCACAAATTCCTACGCAGCTGTGATGTGACTTCAATATTGCGATGTTTATCTGGCTGGAAAAGAATTTTACATAATTCATGTCCAGCTGTATATATCCCATCTCGTGATATCATGCTTAAAAATCTAATCTAGTCCTAACCGTTATTAACACTTGGATATCCTAATAATCTACGCACAAACCAAACAACTCGCCATATCATTACGATGTCATATCTCGTCATTACCATTATGAATTTTGCACACCCCTCGCTGACAAACCGGTCGTCACGACCATCGCTCTATATTTTGGACAACCCTGAAATTGGGTTACTCTGTTCCTTATACTCAAAGTTCGTGATTTCAAATGTTCATTACGTCCCCATTTACAGTATTTCACAATACTTAGATCATTACCGGCTATGAATTTTCAACTAAATCCAGAATTTTAACGTTTCCCCTGGCCGAGAATTACAGTACAATCTCCACTCCACTCTTTTTCGCGTTATCATAGCTGAGGTCTCTCACCCCATGCTCGCTTGGCAGTTACATAAACCACCCGGTTCGTTCTACCTGACTGACTTCTCAAAATGCTCCCTTTAAACTCTGCCGACATGATTAAACAAATACGATATTCTAACCAACAAAATGCACAGATATGCTTCAAGATGCCCACACTAATTATACGCGTCGCCAATTATACCGCTATGGATTTCTATGAATTCCTTTCCATTCTCAACATTATAAAATATTCCTCGGCTATCATATCCCGGCTTCAATGACAGGACTCTAACCTGATTCGCACATCTCATCTCAACTCATATAAAACACTCCTCGGGCTTCCGTGTCCCGGCTTCAATGACAGGTCCAACCTGATTCACAAAACTAACCTCTGTTTCCCAGCTCCACAATTATCCTCGACAAAGAACTGGAATAAAATCCCCACTAGAAATCCCGACGTCTAATATCGCACAATGCATTAATCATGAATAACTTCGCATAAATGATATCGTATTTAATAACTTGATTTTTACGAGAAATGACTGAAACATTCTACTAGATCTTTTATTGTCAGTCAGACACAGTTTAAAATGGGCATTAAATAAAACGTTTCTCTCCGTGACCAAATTCATCACCCTAGGTTCTCATCCGACAGCGCGCTTCCACTCGATTGAAAATGAGTGACCATGGATTATTATTATTAACGTCAAATTGCAGACAGAAGAATTTTTCGTTGAATGAACATCTTAATTTGACATCACAAAATATAGGCAGTACACTCACACGGATGACGATCTACATTGGACGTGATATCACTTCGGAATCCTGTTCAATAACTTTTTACAACATTATACGGCCCTCGCAAGACTTCAAAATTTTATCCAAGTGGAAAATAAAACAAATGACTCTTTTAGTCGTACTCTCACATTTACAAAACTTAGTAGGGCGACCACTGCGTCGTATATCCCCATTCAAATACACTTTTAGAAATCACGAGACGAGATATAAGAGGTAGTAAGATGGAAAGCCACCTACCTCATGTCGTCACGCCAGTATTCGTCTTAGGGCTCACCTGTGACCCTGGCATTTTATTTAGCCATCTTTACATTCATGGCTGTACATCTCATTATGTTTCTTCAGGTTTCCTGGAATAAAGCATAAAAAAAAAAAGAAAATACCCTTCACTTGATTGCTTGAACGCACACGATGGACTATAATTATTTCCGCACACGAATTACTCAATCACATTAGAATTTATTCAGTACTTTGACCGTCCTATCTGTTACAATTATTTCACTCAAGAAAACTATCTCCTCATGGAGTCAAGACTTAGCCGCAATGGCTAAAATCTGCAGTTGAACTCAGTCTACTTTCGTTGGTTTGATTTCGCAGAGCAACTCAACAATTTTTCGTCCGCTTTGTATCACAAATGCCGGAGAAGGACACTTCGTCATGGCGTCCCTTCATATTTATAGCAGTTACCCCCTCTCTTCGGATCTCTCCCTTTGCCGCCAAGAAAATTTTTATAAATTTTCTGACTTACCTAAACTGTAATTTCAAGAGTTTTGAAAGTGACTACATGCTTGCTACATTTCTGGCGGTAGTGTTCATGGACATTTAAAATTTTTACGGGTTCGATTTGTGAGATGATTGACCTCCTTTGATAGGCACTATATTTTTTTGACTTGGCGTGGTCACGCCATGTACACGCGCTTTGAAATAGTTCATAAAAATGACTTGAGATTCTTCCGCCGTCGACACGTGTGGTTGACGTCACGTACCCCAGAGCGTGGGACCGAAGGTAATCACCCCCTCGTCACGTGTCAAATCCATGCTATCAAGAATCCAACTTTTAATTTAATTGTTACATTATGCATAATGTTCTTAGGGCACAAAGGTCATGGGTTCAATATCTACTATATTCTTCTACTCCAAGGGGAATTGTTACCACTATCAGGGCTTAAGATTGGCATGGTTCAATAGTGTCGTCAATCGCCACGGGCATGTGCAATGAACTGGGTGAGAGTGGCGAATGACATATGTTCTATTCTACGCTGTGGTCGTTGCAGCAAGGCAAATCTGTCCATACGTTTATTTTATTTTTACTAGTCGTTTAACTTCGCATTTACTCGTGGAATGTATTCAATGGTGTAAGAATGGGAAAGGGGTAGTGTCTATACCTTCGAGTCATAGATCTTGTACAGACAACCACTATGTGTAAAGTGATGAGTACTTGAATATAGTATTACTCCATGGAGGAGCAAGAGGTCGGTAGATGCAGAGTGGCTCTCAACAGCTCTGCACTCTGACCGGCCAACCGAACAGAGGAGGGGTGGCCACGGCTCTACCTTGGCTCTACGCTTCTCCATTCGGGAGACGGGACAGGGCTGGACCTCTCGGCTGTCCCCAACCCTCGGCTGTCCTGAGAATGGTTTTTAGTGGTTTCCCAGTTCGTTCCTAGTATAGGTCACGGCCGCCAACCCCTTCACCTTCTCCGAGCATCTCCTTCACCGTCACAAATCTTCCGGCCTGAGAGACGGAGTCACCGTCTAAGAGGCCCGCCTCCCCCTTCAGGGAGGAATGAAAGCATTTTAGTAGTAGTAGAAGCAACATGTAACGCATAAGGCGCACGGTAATCATATCAAGAACAATTTACTTGAGGAAGATTATCGGCTTCGAATGCATTTCGGACGTGTTTCAAAACAGCTGCGGCTTCGTTTGGAAGGATCCTGTTCGGGATGCGCCACTGATATCTGATGATAACGAGAAATCTATATATAATGCAATTGAAGACACTCCGCACACCAGAGCACTTGATTTAAAAACCAGACAGGAATCTGTACTGCGCATTTTGCATCGCAATAAATTGTGCACGTCGAATGTGATATCTGAACCTGATTATTATTGGTCTTAATGTACGGCTCATGTACGAATAAATTATATGCATAAAACGGGTTTTTTCTACCATTCGTTTGGAATCTCCGAACGCACGGCAGATCAGTGATCCTTGAACACCCTTGGCCGTAAAAAGGTCGGCTGTAGCTGTTCTTATGTTATACCATTTCAGTGTCAACACGAACAATTACTTTTATGGTTCTAAGCATTTATTCATTGTTACCTTATTTTTATTGCTTGTTTGTCACTAACAATTCCACTTATTTCAGAGCTTGTGCCTGTTATTGGAGGACACGGGAGACGTTTTCACGTTAGATTCTAAACTGTAGGTTGTAAAAATCTGAAGAAATGAGGCCAGGTGATTCATCTAGTATAAATAAGATTATTTTTTCATGATTTATAGCAACTATGACCGTCCATATGTCGCTTTAGACTAAATAGGTCTTCCAAGAGAACTTATTCTATATTCGAAATATTTCCCACTGCTTTCGCGTACTTGTAATTTACTTACATATATTTCACAATGTTTTGTTTGATGCCAATCTATGCGGTCATTTTTCGTCTTCAGTGTACTTTAACTAGAACTAAATAATTATATTTGGATGAAGCAGAAGCTGTATCTTCATTTTATAACAAAATTCGAATTGCAAATTTCAGAATTCCTCCCACAGAGTGGTACTGAGTGTCTAAATAGCACGTATAAAAATCACAGTCGAATGTCAAAACAAGTCATTGGTAAAGTGAAAGTATGTCATTAAAACCATTCTTACCTCTCCTCAAAAGTAATTAAAGTGGCCATACTTCCTTTTATTTCTTAGATACGGATTTAGCTTATGTCTCTCTCAGTTGGCTACAAGAAGCATCAAATGTTCGTAAATAACAGGAAGTTTTCTAACGTGAAATGTATTTCATAATTTCAGACGAAGCGTTTTACTAATAAATGTATCAGATGTAGTTGACCCTGTTGTTGTTTAATGACGGACCTATTCATACATTCCATTAAGAGTCAGGCATTGTAATACAGTCTTAGCACATTGTCTACTTCTTGATAAGTACGTTCGATTTGGGCCATTCTGGGAGGTTATTATGTTCTGCTCTTTACATTGCGTACAGGAGTTAAAAGTGAGCATTTCAAATCCCTGGCCGAAGTCTTAAATTAGCCAGGTAGCTCCAGCAGCCATTGAAACACCTCAGATGGAAAAAAAATTGCCGTGTATATTGAATGCTTGTTTTATGGGAATTCAGTGTGTTATTTGTATAGAAAGGATTTAATTCTTCAATAGTATTTGTTGTTAGATTAGGTTAAGGTATCCCAAACGAATTTATTTTGTGTTTTGTGTTTGTCCTTCTCTTGACTGACTTATAGTCAGGTGGTGTTTATTTCAATGCTCAGTCAGTATGTCCAGAAATGGAATAAATAATTTGTGGACTGTAAGGAATAATATGGTAAAATAATTAAAGTACCAGTACCTTGGGTTTCTTAGTCCACAGTTGATCTGGCAGCAAGTCCTTTGGCAGATGACATTTGATACAGCGAGGGGACGGGCTGTTCTCTGCTAGAGTAATTGTATCCATCACATTCCTACGACGCTCATCATCGTCTTCGAGAATAAAGCCATATCTAAAGAATGAAAGACAGAGACTATCATACACGGCGTAATACGAACTCTCAAACAATATCAAAATTAAATTATGGTTCTTTCTGGAAAATTATTTTTTGAAATATTTCCGTTATTAGAAGTACATTGTTTCTCTCCATAGTTGAGTCGTCACCATCTTCGTCTTCAGAACTCGGAGCATTGGGTTCGATTTCCAGTCGTGTCGGGAGATGTTAATCTTGAACTGTTTAATCCTATAGGGTACCTATAGTGTCCCTAACGTCCTTGCTATTCATACAACGCACTTGACACTATCATCCACTTTAACAAGAGGCAGTTTCCTATAAACGGCAGACACCCTCGATCTTCCAAGGTTTGCACCAGGATAATAATAGACATGCGAATTATTATTATTATTATTATTATTATTATTATTATTATTATTATTATTATTATTATTATTATTATTATTATTATGACGGAATTGGATCAATTTCTATTCAGACACAAAGAAAGGCTTCCAATATACTGCAAATTACCACTCCAGAGGCTCTCAGTTTGGAAACGTCGTGATGTACTCGTAGCTGGAACTGGCATTATTTCTCCTTACTTGTTTTAGGGTTCCTGCATTCATCTTTCCCACTTGACGTGCCTTGGTCAAATTACAATCAATCAATCAATCAATCAATCAATCAATCAATCAATCAATCAATCAATCAATCAATCAATCAATCAATCAATCAATCAATCAATCAATCAATCAATCAATCAATCAATCAATCAATCAATCAATCAATCAATCAATCAATCAATCAATCAATCAATCAATTCTTATCTGCATTTAGGGCAGTCGCACAGGTGGCGGATTCACTATCTGTTGTTTTCTTAGCCATTTATTAAATGATTGCAAAGAAATTCATTGAACATCCTCCTTGGTAAGTTATTCCAAACTCTAACTACCCTTTCTAAAAACGAGTATTTGCCCCAGTTTGTCCTCTTGAATCCCAGCTTTATCTTCACATTGAGACCTTTCCTACTTTTAAAGACACCACTTAAACTTCGTCTACTGATGTCATTCCTAGCCATCTATCCACTGACAGCTCGGAACATACCACTTAGTCGAGCAGCTTGTGTCCTTCCTCCCAAGTCTTCCCAGCTCAAACTTTGCAACATTTTTGTAACGCAACTGTTTTGGCGGAAATCATCCAGAACAAATCGAGCTGCTTTTGTTTGGACTTTTTCAAGTTCTTGAATCAAGTAATACTGGATTACCGTCGCTGCGTGAGCAATACCACGTACATATCTGATACTGCAATTCCTATCCACTACTTTCCTTAAGACTGGTCATGCCTCCCAGCCACATATGGATATGCAGTCCATCAGAACAGTTTTCCTTGTATTCAGTTACCTATGCGAATGTCTAAAGGAAAAGTTAACTTTACCGTACCGTACTCTAGAAGTGTACATTAGTGTGACGTATTTAGGTACTCCTGTAATATAATGAATTGAAGGTTCGTTTTCTATTACACATTAGTGTAGCAATTGCACTATCAGACACGCGGTTTTGCTCCTACTCTGAGAGTATTACATTCGCAAGATCTAGGGAATCGTACATTTTTACAGCCCCTTCCATTTTTTACCCACATTCTTAGAAATGTCGAATACCTATTTTCTCATAGAAGGGGAGGATCATGTTGTTGATTTACTCTTAAAATAGTAATGAACACCGCCACCACCACCAACAACAACACCAAACCATAAATTTATGAACAATATAACATAAAATACAGCAAGTTTCTGGAATTCTCAAGCTCTCTCCCTCGCAATAATAGGGCTTTGACAGTACTGCTCCTCTGATAATGCGTTATCCACGACCGACCAAAGAGTGGTTCTTTCAGTATCCCATTCAAAAACTTTACCTCAGCTGTATTTTGAACGATCTTTACAGTCTATAAAGTATATCGCCGTCTACTGGTTTATTGACAAAGGGGGTAACATATTCGAATATTCAACATTAATTAGATTTCAACATAAATCAATGGAATAAATGGCAATTAAGAAAGAAATTTTCAAAGATTTTGTCCTTGTGGAATCAATATAATTAGTCTATGTTGGCACCGGTCATGTGGTATACGTCCACACGATATTCTAATTCCTGCCATACGCTGCTCGGTATATCAGGCGCAACTCCCGTAACCGCACTGATAATACTGTACATCGTTTCAGGTCGTTGATGTCTGATGGCACTGGGGTGAAAATAAACGTAGTACTTCAGAAAGCCCCAAAGAGAAAAAGTCACAGGGTGTGAGGTCAAGTGAGTGGGGAGGCCACACGAGAAGTGCAGAATCGTCGTTTCCCGCAGTGAGAAAAATTCAGCGTTTTGTGAATAGCGAATTCAGGTAAGCTACAATGTGGCTATTGAAATATCGCGGAGGTGTATCCATACGTTTTTGCCTGTTATTTTGGTAAAGAAAACACGTAATTTTCATGGTAAATTAATTTTTTTTGTATATTTAAAATATTGGCCAATGGCTTCTACACACATCGCCCATCTTAGGTAAGTCATAAATACCATGCCAGAGAAACTGCTTGTCTTTTGCGGCAAACCATTCGTCCAGCCATTTTTCAACTCCCTCGAAATTGCTGAAGTGGTGCTCTGCGAGCGCGTGGCCCATTGGTGAGAAGAGGTGATAGATGGCGCCAGGTCGGGGCAGTACGGCGGGTGCGGAAGGATGTTCCATCCAAGCGATTTCAAGGTGTCTTTCACTGGTTTTGCCGTGTGAACGGCACATTGTCGTGTAACAAAATCATTTTGCCACATCTTCTGGCCCATTCCGGTCGTCTTTTGATCAATGCGTAATTTAAATTAATCATTTGTTGGCGATAGCGTTGTGCATTAAGGGTTTCGCCAGGCTTCAAGAGTTCATAATATACCATAGCGCTCTAGTCCCAGCAGACACAAAGCATGGTCTACTTATCGAAGCGATTTGGCCTTGACGTTGAGGAACCGGGTTCGCCAGGTGACAGCTACGTTTTTCTCCACTTCGGGATTTCAAAATAAATCCAGTTTTCTTCATCCGTCACAATTCGGTACAGAAATGATTTTCTTTCGTGGCATTGAAACAGTATTTCACAAGTGACTTTGCGATTTTCCACTTGTTCATTCAAATCGTGTGGGACCCATTCACGGAGTTTATTGACTTCCCGATTGCTCGTAAACATCTGCTGATTGTTTCTTGTGACACATTTAATGCTTGTGCCAATTCTCGCTGAGTTTGAGTCCAGACGCACACTGACTTTTACATTGAAATCACCACATTTAAATTGTCAAAATCATGTCTCGCATGTTCTGATCGATGGAGCGTGTTCACCATATGTTTCTATCAACAAACGATAACTTTCCACAGCCTATTTATTTTGATTAAGTAAGAAAACCAAAGCGTGCCGCAAATGTTCTTTTTCAGGCACAAACGTCGACGTCATCACTGAACGATACAACACAAACGCTAGGGTTTGGCGGTCTCAACTTGTGTGTGTTGGTAGATTAATATCAGACGAACAGCTTGTAGATGATGCTTGTTTTTTTCTTTTCTTTCTTTTTTTTTTTTTTTTGGCTAGTTGCTTTACGTCGCACCGACACAGATAGTTCTTATGGCGACGATGGGATAGGAAAGGCCTAGGAGTTGGAAGGAAGCGGCCGTGGCCTTAATTAAGTTACAGCCCTAGCATTTGCCTGGTGTAAAAATGGGAAACCACGGAAAACCATCTTCAGGGCTGCCGACAGTGGGATTCGAACCCACTATCTCCCGGATGCAAGCTCACAGCAGCGTGCCCCTGACCGCACGGCCAACTCACCCGGTATGCTTGTTGTTTAAATAAGCCTAACATCTAAGGTCATCGGCCCTATCAGACGAGCGAACTGACGTATGTGTCAAATTAATACGCTGCGCAATCTTCCCTGGCGCCATTTCTTAGTGAAACCAGAAAAGACTTATGCGTACACCTGGCATATCTTTCTGAAAAATGAAGAATCCGTGGCATTCCTGAGATTGCGGCATGAGCCATTGTTGCAGCATATCGAGATAAGTGGAGCCTGTGACCAATCTGTCGGCTGAAAAGAATGGGCTGTAAACTTCTCTCACTTGCTTTACCGTGTTCGCCAGTGGTCCGGACTGCCAACTGCTCTTCCCCTTGCAGAGACATCCAGTACTCTCAAATCTCCTAACCCACTTGTAAAACATCTTTCTGGCTTGGGGACCCTTATTAAATTTCCTACGGAAACACTTCTGCACTAACGTCACTGAATTAGTACGCGCAAACTCTGTCAAAAGAAATGGCTTCTCTGTAGCTGACGTCATTTTAAGAACTAACGCCACCTACAGCGGCGGAAAATGGACATTCATTCATTCTCGGGACTTTTAACAAAGCCTTGATTTCTTTATTAATTTATTGTTGCTATTATGGCGTTTATTTTGAACTCTACTTCAAGTTATTCTCTACTTGAGTCTAAGATCAGTTGGTTACAAAGGCGAGTAACTCAAAATGATTCTGTTAGGGACTCTGCTAGAGTTTGCTTCTGCATCGAGTAGCTAAAACGTTTTAATCATTCTTATCAGAACCAAACTAGCTTAATCACGTTTTTAGATATTGTCGAACTAGGCACGTTCAGCTACAAATTTGCTACTGTTAATAAATGTCTCCTTATAAGTTTATAAAAAATTATTTTATTTCCTCTTCACATTAGAACGAATATCTTCTTTCTTTCTTTCTTTCTTTCTTTCTTTCTTTCTTTTTTAATCTGTTTACCCTCCAAAGTTGGTTTTTCCCTCGGACTCAGCAAGACACCCCATCTCTACCGCCTCAAGGGCAGTGTCCTGGAGCGTGAGACATTTGATCGGGGAATACAACTGGGCAGGAGGAATAGTACCACGCTGAGGCGGTCTCACCTGCTATGCTGAACAGGGGCCTTGTGGGGGATGGGAAGATTTGGAGGGAGAGGCAAGGAAGAGGGAAGGAATCGGCCGCGGTCTTAAGTTATGTACCATCCCGGCATTTGCCTGGAGGAGAAGAGGGAAACCACGGAAAACCACTTCGAGGATGGCTGAGGTGCGAAGCGACTCATTTGATCTCTCGAGGCTTAGTGAACTCCGTTCCAGCCCCCGTACCACTATTCAAATTTCGTGGCAGAGCCGGGAATCGAACCAGGCCCTCCGGAGGTGGCAGTTAATCACACTAACCACTACACCACAGAGGTGAACTAGAACGAACATCTGTGTCGTAATTCTGGTTATAAGCTAAAAGTAATACTTGAAAAAATTTTACGGAGCGGAACCTTAATTTAACTTGATCTATTGCGAGTATAGAAATATTCAACCTCAGTTACCAGTGTTTCACCCCAGTATGTCCTTGAGTCCATCAGTTATATTGCCACACCTTTCCAATATGCCGATGGCTAGTTCCCTTCTGGGCACTTAATTTTGATATACAATCTAAGTGCAGACATGTATATATAGGTGGTATCACTTACTCTCCCCCAGCGCACTGTTACTACATTGTCCTGTAAAAGAGGATTACGGTTGTGTCAACGGCGTAGAAATCATCGGAGCTAGAACTCCGTCTCCCTTTCGTTGACACAACTCAGCTTGCCTCACCACTGTAATTAAATTAATGTACTCACCTGAAGGGTAGTTGGAGAGCTTCCAAATAAATTACTGTGATATTTACTGAATGTGTCTACAAGTTGCACACAATCTGTGATCAGCTGAGCATTTCCATTCAAACTTACTCGATGAATGGAGACCGGGTGAAAAGGTTTTCTTGGGTTGCTCGGTTGAAGTCCATGTTGTTGATCAACAACCAGACCATTTCCTGTGTCCATGTTGTTCCTGAAACAGACGATAGTATTATATTTCCTACTTAAAAGCTCCGTTCAAGCTTATTCGTCTACAAATGTCTTTTAAGGCCATTTCTCCACTGACAGGTTAGAATATACCGCTTAGTCGAGTAGTTCGTCTTCTTACTACCAAGTCTTCCGACCATAAAGTTTGCAACGTTTTCATAACACTATTTTGTTAGAGATCACACTGAACAATTCATGCTGCTTTTCTTTGGATCATTTCCAGTTCCCGAATCAAGTAATCCTGGAGAGGGCCCCACACATTGGTACCATACTCTAAGGTGGGTCTTACCAGAGACTTATACGCCCTCTCCTTCAAATCCTTACTACAACCTCTGAATACCCTCTCAACGATATGAAGGGATGTGTAAGCTGTATTTATAATCCCGTTAGTGTGATTACAAATGAAGATATTTTCTTACATTGATACTTAAGTACTCAGTGATACCCATGAGGTACTTCCACACTCTCAACAATGTAATTTAATCTGAGTGGAATTTTTCGCTTTTTGAAACTTACAACCTGACTTTTCATCCCTTTTACAATAACATTATTCTTTGTTAGAGATCACACTGAACAAATCGCGCTGCTTTTCTCTGGATTATTTCCAGTTCCCGAATCAAGCAAGCCTGGAGAGGGCCCCATACACTGGTACCATACTCTAAGGGGGATCTTACCAGAGACTTATACGCCCTCTTCCTCAAATCCTTACTGCAACCCATGGATACCCTCTTAACTATATGAAGTGGTGTCTACTGTCCATCACACAAATTCGTCGCGGATTTTTTCCAGTCGCTCACAACGCTATATCTTATCTATTACTCTATACAGTATAATATCATCCGCAATAAAGCTTTATATGTGTTCCCAGTTCTTTACTAATACCATTGACATACCGGGTGTTTCACCAACCACTTATTTTATCGGAGATAGGCAACCCAGATTATGCGTAGAACCCAAAGGACACCAAATAACTTGATGTTTCTCCTTACGGTCGATGAAGCTCTCCCCTACCTGTGTGTCATCACTGTAAATTGATCCATGCACCTAGCAAAGGAAAAACTACTACGCACAATTCCGCACCAAACACTAAGGACCATTCTGCAAACACGAGATATATTGCGCCTTGAAATAATACAAATACCCGTAATAAGATCGAATTCATAGATTATGCCACGTGTTCTATAATGTAAAGGAGATGAATGAATACAGTAAGACATAATTGAAGACTCTGATACGGATATTAATTTTCGAGGTGAAACGGCTACACTTAAATACTAAACCCCTAATAAGCAACACATAAGTTGACTTCGTGGTTGAAGCGGGTAAGGGCAGGAGTACAAGGTGTGTGTGTGTGTGAATGCCGTCGAGTGGTCCGAGTCGAGCAGGAGGCAATTTTTTTGAACGCCAGAGGTGCTCCATTTCAGTGGAGATACAATGAAAACCTACAACCTGTTTTCCGGTCAATGACCGGGTCAGGGATGGAATGAATGAAGCCCGAAACTTGTGGCGAGGATAGGAATTGTGCCGGCTGTCGAGGCCTGTTGCACTCCTCTGGGGCAAATCTGATTAATGACTGGCAGATGAAATGAAATGAAATGATAGTGGAGAGTTTTTCTGGAATGAAAGATGACAGGGAAAACCGGAATACCCGGAGAAAAACCTGTCCCGCCTCCGCTTTGTCCAGCACAAATTTCACATGGAGTGGCCGGGATTTGAACTACGGTATCCAGTGGTGAGAGGCCGGCGCGCTGCCGCCTGAGCCACGGAGGCTCTTAGAGACACAATAATCATCATTATTATTTTGCTATTGGTTTTAAGGGATGCGCTCTCATTTGGCGTCTTTCCCTTAAGGATGGGGAGGGGGAAGGCCTGGGAAGGAAATCGGCTTTGGTGTTTTATTAAGGTACCGTCTCGGCATTTGCTTGGTGGTGAAAATGGGAAACGGAGGAAAACCATTTTGAGGACGTCCAGCATGGGATTCGAATTCACAAACTCCCGAGTCCAATGCACACAAATACTAATCCACAATGATCTGGTCACATAACAGCACTTATTTCCTCATGATGTATTCCTATGAAAAGAACGTTGAATTGTTGCTAACTTATGTAGAAAGTAGACTCGAATGAATATGTAGGCCTATGCCACGTACTCCGTAATGGTAAAAAGTTAAATGAACACTGTAAAGTGTTATGGAAGACTTTGACACGGATATTAACTTTCGATGCGGAACAGCCATACTTTAGCATCCTTAAAATCCTTCGTAGTCTTTGTGCTTAAGTCGGTTAAGGACCGTTGGCATAAGGTGTCTGAATACCGGTAATGTAGTGGTTAGATTCCAACCTTCTGCAGGTTACTTTTAAATTTTGACCGTCAGATCATAAGTTTAGTTATTATTGCCACATATTTTCTTCCCATTATAACGGACACAGTGTTTGTGCACACTTACCAGGTCACATCACAGCACGTATTCATTCCCGTGACGAGTACGCTGATATGCTGCTCATTTATGGGGGGAAAAGGAAGAACGCAGTCCAGTTGCAATGTCGCTATAACAAGCGTTTTCCTGACAGAATATTACCAACTACCAAAATGTTCCGAAACCTCGAACGAAGATTGCGATCAACTGGGACTCTTGGAAGGGTACCTTCAGTTAGAGACGATCCTATAATATCTGATCCAAATGAAGAGGCTATTTTGTATGCAACAACCCTCACATTAGTACACGGACACTTTCACAACAGACAAACATCAGCCGGTCATGAAATGAAATGAAATGTCGTATGGCTTTCAGTGCCGGGATATCCCAGGAAGGGTTCGGCTCGCCAGTTGCAGGTCTTTCTATTTGACTCCCGTAGGCGACCTGCGCGTCGTGATGAGGATGAAATGATGATGAAGACAACACATACACCCAGCCCCCGTGCCATTGGAATTAACCAATTAAGGTTAAAATCCACGACCCGGCCGGGAATCGAACCCGGGACCATCTGAACCGAAGGCCAGTACGCTGACCGTTCAGCCAACGAGTCGGACAGCCGGTCATTATTTATGAGTATACTGCATAACAATGAATTTTACTCATACCATTCTGCATTTATACCAGCAGCTCCACGGACGTGATTTTGATGCTAGAATAACATTTCTTCAACGGGCATCACGCAGTGTGTCCAATAATACAGCCTTTTTGTCAAGAGTCCTGTTTTCAGACGAATCACGATTTCACAGCAATGGGATCGTGATATTGACTTTGGAACGCGGAGGTTCCCCATTGGGTAAGACAGGGCCCATTTCGTCCAGTTGGAAGTAAATGTCTGGTGGGTAACTGTCTCATCGAACCATATTTCTTGAAGGACATCTAATGCGAGCACGCTACTTTCATTTTCTTCAAAAAGAACTCCCACAGTTTCTGCCGAACGTGGCGCTGCGTGAACGCTTACGAATGTGATTTCAACAGGACGGGGCCCCACCCCACGGATCTGTAGTCGTCCGGAACAATCTTCATGCTTCATATCCAAATAAATGGATAGGAAGGGGATGACACGTTCACAGGCCCGCCAGATCACTCAATCTAAAGCCACTTGACTTCTTCCTGTGGGGTCACTTGAAGCAGGTAGTGAACGCACAGGAACCTGAAAATCCTTGTCACCTTAGGCAGCTGATCACCGAGGCACGCCAAACTGTTACACCTGACACTTTACAACGTGCAAGAATGTCTTTTACTACTTCATGCTGAAATCTGCATAAACAAAGTTGGTCAAAATTTCGAATATTTGTTACACTGAATATGCAGGGTACGCTACTTCCTACCTACAGACCACCATGTTGCACTCCAACCTGGCTACGTAATATCTGATAAAAACTGTCCTTTTCAGGACCAAATAAAAATTCACTCTCTGGAACATAATGATATGCGGCCATACTACAGTTAATGTAAACGGCGTTAAGAGGCAAAGAAAAGCGTACCAGCCTGTGAATCAAACATACCACTAGAGAGTTTGGCTGGTGCAACATCAGCGATGCGTGATTTAGCCACCTGAGCTACCGCAAGCCCTAGTGAATATCTCGCACGTTGTAGTCGTTATGGGCACTTCCTGTCCAAACGTAAGATAGTGTTATTCGCAGCTGTGGCCGTTTTACACATTCATTACAGTTAAAGTAACAGAAATAACTCTGCCGTTAATGATATCTACCATATCTGAAAACATTATATATACAGTATAGTTGTACTAAGGCCATAAATAAACAGGTACCAATGTTTTTCGGATGACTATGGTACACTCGTTAGTTGGGTTACCTACCTCCGATAAACAAGGGGCTGGTGAACCACTCAGTATATATAAGGTAATATTAATTTCCAATAATGGTACCTTGCCGATCCACCCTCACCTCCTCATTGTCATTATAGGATCAGATAATGTTTAAACTATTCTAATTCTCGGAGATCTGTTTTCTAGTAATTAGGTAATTAGACCACCCTTTTATCAAGTTCAAAAGTCCTCATTTTCGTCATTAGTCTCCTTTTATCTCTTCTATTAAAAGGCTTGGATAGATTCATAGTAAAGAGTCCATTTGACTACTTTAATCTAAAATATCTGCTATATCTTGCTGGAATCCATCAAGTTTAGCGTAACTGCAATAACCTTTCCTACACGGACTACAGTCTATCAAGCTAATTATTAATTTCGCATACGTGTCTAATATAATCACAAAGAATGCTTTTCCAGAGCTCACAAATACATGTTAGTCTGATTGGCCTGCAATTGTCCTCTTTGTGTTTAAACGCTTTCTCTTGTACACTAGGGCTACTATTGCATCTTTACATTCTAACGCTACATGATGCAAACAGTAATCAAATAAGTTTTTCAGTAATGTCATTATATCCCAGCCCAAAGGCCTTTAATATAACTCAAGATAACTCATCAATCCCACCTGCTTTTCTAGCTTTCAACTTTTGTGTCTTTTTGTAAATGTCTATATTATCACAGGTAAATTTCAGTAATTCGTCAATATTCGACGCTTCCTCTATCTATACATTGTCCTTATATCCAAATATCTGTACGTACCGCTGACTAAATACTTTTGCCTCTCTGTATGCCCTCAGACACTTCCATTGTTCATTAATGATTCCTGGAATGTTCTTCCTGGAAAATGTTTCTGCATTAAAGGATTCATACAGATCCTTCCATTGATCCGTAAAATCCGTATTACTGCCAATTATGTTTGCCATCATGTTATTATTAGCTGCATTTTTACCTAAAATCAATTTCCTAGTAAACACCTTCAATCTCTCCTACTCCGTCGCACATTCCTAACTTCATTTCTTTCTAATCTGCATTTACATCTTCATCTCTTTATTTCACTGTTATTATATCATGGATCAATATCGTTCCTTATCACTTGTAAAGATGCATACCTGTTTTCACACCCCTCTTGCTTTAAATCCACCCCATAGGCTGTTTATATTTTTTTTGTCAATTTTTCATTTATCGTTAAAATGTTTTTAATTTCCCCATGGCTCTCTTATCAGCCATATGGTATTGCCTATTGTTTAATTACTCATCATATAAGTAGGGGACGAAATTCGTATTCGGGGCCTAAAGAGGCCTTCATTTTCCCGTCTTTCCATAACCTGTATATTGTTACGTGCCAGGCTGGTGTAAGCACTTTTCGGGATTTCTTAGAAGGAACTAGAGAATGAGCCCACCGGAGAAATCCCAGTCTGTCTGGTGGGCATGGCTGGTATTTCCGTGTATTGTTCTCGTCGGCTGGCTTACCTGTGAGTTTCTTTGAAGTTCAACGGGGATGTTCCGCCTCTAGCCATCTCGCGAATATTCTGGTTCCCACCACCCGTGTTATAAAAAGGAAGGCTAGCCGCGGGATGTCAGTCATTATCGGGTTCCGTGGCGGAGTCAGAGTTGGAGTAATTGTACCTGTGTCAATATTCGCTGTTGTGAGTATCGTCCAGCTGTTGAATACTGGTGAGCTGTTGGTGTTTGGTTGTTTACTGCATATTATTGTGTGAATGAATGGACTCTGGCGTAAAATCAACGAACAGTCATCGTATTTTGAGTGGCCCGTAGCCCTGTGTTCTGATCCAGCGGTCTAGATACAGCTGGTGTATAATGTAATTGGACTTGGGGAAGTGAAAGTAAGGATTAGCCGTCCGAGACGGGCCGGACCCCTACTGTACCATAAGGGAGAGAAACTTGTAAATAGACAGTAATAAGTAAGTGCGGCCATTCATAGCTGATTTGACTTGTGTGTGTATGTGTGTGTGTGTGTGCATTTATTGGTCATCTTGAAATATATTGGAGTAATGAAACAGACGGAGTTTTTTCGTAACAATATTTATTTCCCCGATGAGAATGTCGCAATTATTGTCGACAAGTGTGTATTGCAGGGCCTCTCAAACGCCCAAAATCTCAGGCGTGCAAACTGAGGCGCAAAGTTTCTGTGCACAGTGTATCGGTCCCACTCGGCTTGGCTCGGACCAACGCTTCGTCTCTGGGCTACTCGGCTAAGCTTGGCTCAACTCGGCTCGATTTTGGGGCGCTACGGAGCAAGTGAGGAAGAGGGAGCCAGGCGGAGCGAGCCAGACAGGCGTGGGGAAAGAGAGAGACCGCGCTATTGTTCCAAATCGAAAGTGGGGGTCTGCACTCTGGTAAACCAAGAGAAGTCGTCTTTTGTACCGGGTTCCGAGGCGGAGTCAGTGTTGGAGTAATTGTACCAGGTGATATTTGCACCCTGAGAGGCCCTGATGTATTGTAAGACACACATCTACTTGCGGTCCACCTTAATTTAACCAGTTTAACCCTAGCTCATAAATTCTCATGAAAAACGGGTAAAAGTAAAACAGCGGAATTCGCTGTCACTACATGTATGTCTACCATCCACGCTACTACTTGAACTACTGGATCATTACGACACTGTTATTCTGAAATGTAATCATACTTTGTGAAACCGACACAAACTTGTAATATTTAGTTCGAGTTAGCTCTAAATACTGACCACATTTAGGGTAGGTGACGATCCAGACATCATCCTCTCGCACCTCGAAGTTCTTGATCCGGTCCGCGAACTGCTTGTACTTTACAGGCAGGATGCAGTCTGATGGTGATACTCGAACACTTCCATTGCAGTATATTCGCTTGTTTGAGGACCGGAACTTTTCACTTAGTGGTGTCTTGATGTCTTCGAATTGCAGGGACATTCTTTAACAGTGGTTACACATATATCTTTTTTATTAAACAGGTATAAAATGTAATTATAATATATAAATATATAAATATAAATATAATATTTTTTTCCAAAGTCCAAATGACCTTCTTAAATTACTCTCAGCTTAAAAATATCATGCTGCCCCGCGGTCTAGGTAGCGTGCCTACCTCTCACCAGAAGGCTCTGGGTTCGATTCCCAGACAGGTCAGAGAAATTTACCCGGATCTGACGGCTGTTTCGAGGTGAACTTAGCATACTTGATTACAATATTGAGAAGCCATCTGATAGTGAAACAGTGACTATAAAGCTAAGAGTAACGGCTAAGAGGATTTCGCCTTTCCGCCTGCAGCAACTGCTATGTGATAATATTGTGCGAGAAATACTGAGCCATATCGCATATGCCTCAATTATTTACTTATGACACTGTGGAGATATTTTATTTTATGTATATGCAAAGAGCTGGTAGTGAAGGAAGGAAGTCAGTAGAGCCCTGACAAAGTCGACGCACACCCAGTACTTTTCCATTGCCACCGAAAATTTTCAAGTTCAAATCTAACCGTTAGCAATACATCCAGGCACGCAGACCCCACTCTAATTTTCAAATTCAAGCGATACGAGCTAGGGGAGAGGTAAAATTTGAACGTCGGGAACCCCAAGACAACTAAATCAGGTTGTCTAACATCATCACCATAGGATTGGGATCCTTTGAATTCAAGCAGAGATATTTGCCACCAAGCTAAAAGTCCACAGGTCCGAATTAATGAGAAAATGGAAACAGATTCATCATTCACTTCTAAGTGATAATAATGATTACTTGAGCGCTTATGATAATAAGACTCATTTGAACGTGAAGCCTTTGGAGTTTGGAAATCCATTAGCAGACCACTGCCTCTTTTACCTAGGGATTTACCTCCAGCAATGGACAAAGGTAAAACTTTACTTCCTGCAGCCCAACGTTTATAACATTATAGGGAAGTGAAAATAATGTAAATCTTACTTGGAATTCCTTTTAGAGGAGAGATGTGTTCATTGCCATGTCTAGGAACCCACCAGCCCGCCCCGAGAAATATATTTACTTTTATAACCTAGTAAAGAGCAGTAGCCGCCATCGTCCATGGCTCAAGTAGTTTCTCGCATTCTCATTGGTCATGGTGAACGGAATGTGACGTCATTGCCATCAATGCTGATAAATACATTGCGTTACCAACCCCGGCTGAATAAAAGCACAAACAACAAAAACACCATGTAAAATTACAATGCGGCTTTAACCGTCCGGACCAATGGTCTTGTCCAGGTCTTATCCTAACCGTCCGCACGGCAAGAACCAGTCCAGACCAATCGTGTTTCCACATGAAACTAGAGGCGTAGGGCCGCTTCGCTGCTTCTAACCGTCCAGACCAATGGCCTTGTCCACGGCAAGAATCCTAACCGTCCAGACCAATCGTCTTGTCCACGGCAAGAATCCTAACCGTCCAGACCAATCGTGTTTCCACATGAAACTAGGGGCCTAAGGCCGCTTCGCGGCTTCTAACCGTCCAGACCAATGGTCTTGTCCACGGCAAGAATCCTAACCGTCCAGACCAATCGTGTTTTCACATGAAACTAGGGGCCTAAGGCCGCTTCGCGGCTTCTAACCGTCCAGACCAATGGTCTTGTCCACGGCAAGAATCCTCACCGTCCAGACCAATCGTCTTGTCCACGGCAAGAATCCTAACCGTCCAGACTAATCGTCTTGCCACCAGCTATCGAAGCACCTCACTCATTAGTTCCTCCGTACAGAGGTTGGCAGCTCTGAGCATAGCTTCACAACATCCTTCCCGAGAAGGCCGCGAGCGTGTAAACAAACGACAGTCGTTCCGCGCGCAGCTGAATGTAGCGAGTGCTGGGCTGCGAGAAGTAAAGCATTGATTGGACAAACTGTGAGACTATTTAAACTACCCTGGTGGGGGAATATCTCTCATTAAACAGAAGTATTTTCAGTGAGTTGCACGCGATGCGTGTCGTTTTCCGCGAGAGGTGATATTTATTTTTGTGAATATCAAGGTCAGTTACACGCTGTGTGCGCTTTCCAGAACTAATAATTTACTTTGTGGCTAGCAGTACTTTTAAAAGATAGTGACCTCTATCTTGGTCTTTATCAAATACTTTGAAACACAAAGTGCGGTCTGATGCCGTTCAGATTCCATATATTCATTAAACTGAGAATAATAACGCGAGACCTGCGAAGTACAATTAAGGCTTTAATTCGCACATCCAGTCAGTACGTGTTCGCAAGTCACGGATATTACGTGTGGTTCCTTATATCTGAGCCGCAAAAAAAAAAAAAAAAAAAAAAAAAATGTTGATCGGGTTTACGCCCGTAATCTTATGATACACAAGTCGAGACCTATAGTTGCGCGTAGGCTAAGCCATTGATAGCCTATCATTAGGATCAATATTGTGTATTCGTGCACGCAAAGCGGTGAAGAGGAGGCCTTAATCCACAGCATCCTTGCAGACTTTTCCAGGAACGAGAAGAAGACAACGATGGCTGTACGAGGAATCGACACCAGGACCACCCAACCTTTGCTGACCGCTGTCATGATGGGCTAAGACGATCGTGACACAGCGGACATGTGATTCGTGATGAATGGCGAGAAGCTGCAAAAGTTAAGTGCTAATGTCCATATAAGGATGTTTTAGGAAATATTAATACACTAAAGTAGGGTTAATTTGAGTATTTAAATTATTAAATGTCAGCCACATTGGCATTTGTTTTTGGTCGGGGCTGGTGAGCATGGTTTTAGCCCATTGTGTACATATTTAGCTACATGGGAGAAAGGGTAATGATAGGATAGGATGGTTTTCCTTGCTTGATTAGTGTATACTACTCGTATTTTTTTCTTTTATGTCATTTACCATAGAGATATTTCGGGTAGAGTGCCTTAAAAAATGAAACTGGCTATAAGCATGCAGTGTTGGATTATATTCAGATAATTTGTAACGTGGTTTAGTTAGGTTGTTCTATGCATGTTGCATGGATAATTTCAGTAATTGCAAAATGTGCAGTGAATATATATCCACCGTTGTGTCAGAATAGGATCATTTATATTGGGAAGAAGGCAAGTTCGGGAACAACATGGGGTCGAACCGAGGATAAGCAAAGTGAACGGCTTGAAATGCCAGAGGGATGATTTTGGGGCCAACTGTTTGTGATTAGGCTAGAAATACCGCATTATTGCTGGCAGCCATGTTTGTTTATTCGATAATTAGCCAGCTGATGAGTTGCTTAAGAAAGTGACAGCTGAGCGAAGATGTATGAAAGAGTTTGTTTCCTCGTTCACGAGACGTATTGTAGGCGGAAGGCCTGACCCATTGTGTAAGCTCCCCAGCGTGTTGGTCCGTTTGACAGCCAAGGGTCTCCCCTCGTGTCAAGTAAAAGTGGATTTACGAGGTCCCGTTATGTGTTTCCAGAGCTAGTGTATGCACTTCTTTGCCTGTAAGATAATGTTTTACGTTGGAAACAGCTGATCGACTTAACCACATGGAGGAAGAGAGATGGACAACTGTTTCTGTTTTAGACGCGAACCTACGAAGCCTGCCAAAGTCGGGTTCGATCCCCGATATCTCTATTATTTTATATGTTTTTTCTGTATGTGTTTTATCCACAGGTTTGTTCTATTTGTGTGATTTTACCTGTTTGCTTTATGTGTCTCGTGTGGTGTACATTTGAGATATCTAGCTCGGCAGCTAATTCGCTGGGAAGCCAGTTCTCTCTGGTACAATTTGCATATGAGTGCGGACTCTTACAGTAGAATCAGTGCTTTGTTTTGGAGGTAATGTATAGGAACCACCCTGCGCCAGTGTGTTTTATTATTTATATCCGAATATGTCGGAGTGTAAATATATAGATAGTCAGTTATTTTTATACTAGTGTATTAATATTTCCGCAACATAATACAGACGATTAAGATTGGTGCCCTAGGGCAAATTGACTTAGGAGCTTAGTGGCGCAGCTACACAATTAATTCGTAACACGTATCAAATCTTCATGTAAATAGATTTTGTAACATTATTTTATGGTTCGTTGCGGGCCTTTTCATTTTTTGAATTTATTTCGGTGTGATGTGTTTGAATATCATGTGCGAGTCACATTTTAGCGGCCGATTTTTGGGTCGGGATTGCTATTTTCATGTTGGATTTCATTTTAGTATGAACCGTATTTACGTTTTGGACCAATAAATCCATTCTATCCCTTTACTTATATTTCTCATTTCCAAATATGCATCCATGTTTCCTGTCGATATACTAATTAGTATAAGTTTATTTAGATATTTTCTACGCCCATTTCTCGGACATCACCACGGGCTCTACACGCCACCCCCCTTGAGTTATTCGGTCTTAAGGACAGTATGTGGTGCAATGCTAACCCGCAACACATATCATCAAGAGCGAGAATCCTCTGACTTCATTCACATTATATTTAGAGGACAGAAACTTACGGCCAAACTTCTAAGTTGAAATATTCACATAGCGGTTTTCGCAGGCGCAACGGCGGTTTGCCGCGCTGATCACGTGTCGCCTCGTAATCCACAGGCCTACAGGCTGAGAAGTAGTCTTTGGTAGGCCAAGGCTCATCAGAAATGTACTGCCATTGGGTTTGCTTGCTTATTTAAGTGCTATTGAACTAGTTTTTATGTCATTTTCTACCACAACGTACACTAGATATTCCATCCAGCAGAATTATTTAATAACTAGCAAGATACCCGTGCTTTGCTACGGTATTACACTGAAATTTATAATTGAATGCTTATTGTTTTAGATATATAATCCGCCGAAATTCGCGATCTGACTCGTTTTCTGCGAGAATCCACCAAAATTCCCGATCTGACTCGTTTTCTATTAGATTACGGCACGTTTCCTCCCATTTTTCAATCTTCCTTTCCAGCAATCGATTTCGTACTTCCCGGGTTAGGCTCAGGTATTCCTCCCGGTCAGTTGGGTCCGTAAATCTTTGCCATCTTTTCCTATAATCATTTTTAATATGGATAAAATCCTTCAGAAGATACGGCGTGGTGTCATATTGGGTGCCTTGGTGGCACTGAACCCGCGGCCGGACTGCATTCTTAGTCATTACCCGTCCAGGAGCCGTTTCCAGCGTGGTCAGCACATTTGACGACATTATTATTATTATTATTATTATTATTATTATTATTATTACTATTATGTGTTGCTGGAATGAATAATGACAGGGAAAACCGGAGTATTCGGAGAAAAACCTGTCCCGCCTCCGTTTTGTCCAACACGAATGTCACATGGAGTGACCGGGATTTGAACCACGGAACCCAGCTGTGAGAAGCCGGCGCGCTGCCGCCTGAGCAACGGAGGATCCTTATAAGTACATTAAGAACAGAAAAATCAATAGGTCTCACCTCCTTTTACACCCCACCACCGTTAAGTTTATTTACCGCCAACCCCCCCCCCCCAAAAAAAATTAAAAGAAGGCGTGTTTCTTTAAGTTTAAAGGAGATTCCAAACACCAATGTTCACGTCTATTACCTTCAGTTTTGAGATATATGTATCCCCATAAAAATAGTTCACTTTTTTCTCTTCATTTCCAACTGCTTCCCCCCCCCCCCCCCAAGTGAACTTTCCCGTAAAAAATACTTGTTTCTTTAATAGTAAAGGATCTTCTAAATTCCAATTATTACGACTCTAACTTCTTCAGTGTTTGATTTATATGTCCACATGAAAGGAATTCAACTCCTTTACACTCCCTTCCCCCAAGATGGTTTCCCCCCAAAATGCGTTTTTCTTTGTTTTTAAAGGAGATCCAAATACGAATTTTCACGTCTGTAACAACTTTAGTTTCTATTAGATGTATGTATTCTCATACAATTAAGTCAATTAATTTTTCAATTCCTTCACACCCCCCACTTCATTGGATTTTCCGAGAATACGTGTTTCTTTACTTTTAAAACAGATTGCAAATAAAAAATTTCACGTCTGTAACATCTTCATTTTTGAGATATCAGTAGCCTAATTAAAAGAATTCAACACCATTTTCAGTTACTTTTACCCCCCCCCTCCACCCAAGTGGTATTTCCGAAAACTAAAAATACACGTTTCCTTATGTTTAATATAGATAAAAAATACGAGTTTTCACTTCTGTAACATGTTAAGTTGTTTTAGATATACCGTAAAAGTTCTCATTTTAAAATTTCACCCCTTTTGAGTTCCTCTTAAGTGGAGTTCCCAAAAAGAAATCACCTATGATTCTTTACATTTACAGGAGATTCCAAACACCCACTTTTTACGTCTCCAAGATATTCTGAAGATATAGTCTTTCAAAAAATTCACCCCAATTTGTCACTCCTGTTTAACCGCCATTAATTGGATTTTCCAAAAACTAAAAAATACATGTTTCTTTATTTTTAAAGGAGATCCCTTATACAAATTTTCAGTTCTGTAATATCTTCCGTTTCTGAGATATATGTATCCTCATTAAAGGCATTCAACCCATTTTTCACCCTTTTACACCCCTCCTATTGGGATTTACAGGAAACAAAAAAATACGCCTTCCTTTATTTTTAGAGGAGATTCTAACTACTAATTTTTACATCTGTAAATTTTATAGTTTTAAGGTCCAATATTTGGATTTTCCAAAAACGAAAAAATACGTGTTGCTTTACTTTTAAAGTAGATCCCAAATACCAATTTTCAGGTCTATAATATCTTCAGGTTCTGAAATATAAGTAGCCTCATTAAAGGCATTCAACCCATTATTCACCCTTTTACACCCTTCCTATTGGGATTTTCCAAAAACAAAAGAATACGTGTTTCTTTATTTTTAAAGGAGATTCTAAATACCAATTTTTACATCTATAAACTTTAAAAGTTTTGAGTTATAGATACACTCATTTTAAAAAATCACCCCTTTTCACCCCCCCCCCCATTAATTGGATTTTCTAAAAAGAAAAAATACGTGTTTCTTTATTTTTAAAGGAGATTCTAAATACCAATTTTCATATCTATAACATTTAAAAGTTTTGAGATATAGGTACACTCATTTTAAAATATTAGCCCC
Organism: Anabrus simplex; assembly: GCF_040414725.1. Lineage (NCBI taxonomy): Eukaryota > Metazoa > Arthropoda > Insecta > Orthoptera > Tettigoniidae > Anabrus > Anabrus simplex. Next base: position 1,579,478,574 of record NC_090265.1, read on the forward strand.
CCTTAATTGGATTTTCCGGAAACAAAAAAATATGTGTTTCTTTATTTTTAAGGGAGATCCCAAACACCAGTTTTCAGGTCTGTAATATCTTCAGTTTCTGAGATATAAGTAGCCTCATTAAAGGCATTCAACCCCTTTCTCACCCCTTTTCATCCATCCTATTGTGATTTTCCGAAAACAAAAAAATATGTGTTTCTTTATTTTTAAAGAAGATTCTAAATACCAATTTTTAAATCTGCAAACTTTAAAAGTTTGGAGATATTCACTCATTTTAAAAATTCACCCCCTTTTCACCCTCCCATTAATTGGATTTTCCAAAAACAAAAATATATCTTTCTTTATTTTTAAATGAGATCAAAAGTACCAATTTTCAGGTCTGTAATATCTTCAGTTTCTGAGATATAAGTATCCTGATTAAAGGCATTCAACCCATTTTTCACCCCTTTCGCCCCTCCTATTGGGATTTTCCGAAAACAAAAAGTACGTGGTTCTTTATTTTTAATGAAGATTCTAAATACCAATTTTTACATCTGTAAACTTTAAAAGTTTTGAGATATAGATGCACTCATTTTAAAAATTCACCCCCCTTTTCACCCCCCCATTAATTGGATTTTCCAAAAACAAAAAAATATGTGTTTCTTTATTTTTAAAAGAGATCAAAAGTACCAATTTTCAGGTCTGTAATATCTTCAGTTTCTGTATATAGGTACCAGTATCCTGATTAAAGGCATTCAACCCCTTTTTCACGGTTTTTTTACCCCTCTTATTGGGATTTTCTGAAAATAAAAGAATACGTGTTTCCTTATTTTTAAAGAAGATTCTTAATTCCAATTTTTACATCTGTAAACTTTTAAAGTTCTGAGATATTGATACACTCATTTTTAAATTTCAACCCCCTTTTCAGCCCCTTAGCGAAGGAATATCCAAAAATCCTCTCTTAGCGAGCACCTACATCTTAATATGAATCTATGTCCAAAATTTCATTTCTTTATGTCCAGTAGTTTTGGCTCGGCGATGATGAATCAGTCAGTCAGTCAGTCAGGACAAGTTATTTTATATATATAGATTGTCATAACCTGACTTTCGTTTTTCAGGTGTTAAGTGATTATTAAAAATCTTTTATATCAACAGCATTATTATTATTATTATTATTATTATTATTATTATTATTATTATTATTATTATTATAATTATTATTATTATTTATCATTAGAGAGTGACACACAATGGACGGCCGGGGAGATATCGAGTATACGTTTTAACTAGAAATACATTAGAGAGGCAGGGTACATATTAGGTTAATTGGTAGTCTACGTAACACAAAATATAGCAATATGTAACCCACACAAGATATACCGCATGTAGTGGAAAATGTTTAGGACAGTTTAAAGTAGTAAAATTGGTTTCAAAGAGTAGATTTCCTGAATTTTATCGATAATACATAATGTTATCATTAAAGGAAATCAATACTACTAAAACATATCGATATGAATGTTGAAAGTAGGGTACGTACATCACTTACGCGAGAGTTCACTGTTATCTTGCACGCAGTAAATATTCGACTGCTCCTTAACGAAGAATGGCCCAATATCCATTATCTGAGAGGTTTTTTATCTGACCTTCCTAAGTGTTAAAACAAACAACTGCCGAACAGCCTCCAAGACATGATCTTATCTAATGCGCCGCCGTGAACGAAGCCGAATGTTATAACTTTGGAATTCAGAACAATTTTACATTCTCTCCTGAGTCATTACAACATTAGTTCATTTTCTAATTTCCGACAGTTGGAAATAATTTTAGAAAAGCATAGCCAGGTCGACACTAACGTCGTAGTATAGAGGTAGCGAATCAATATTTTACTTTGAGTCCTCGGGTTCAATCCCCTTCTTAAATCTTGACCGACCGCTAGAACGGAATTCGCCCAACTACGTGGTACAAACTGAGTAGCTGTTGGCTATGAGAGACCCTGGAGCCGGTTAAGGAAGTCAAGTTATTATCTTCATTAGTCCCACTAAATACTTTAATGGATGTTGTCCGATGAACAGTCCGCGTAGTTGCCTTCGATTCAGAGGGCTCCAGGTTCGATTTCCGGGTGACTCGGGATTTTTAACTACGTATGGTTATTCGTCTATCTTAGGGAGTGGGTATTAGTTTTGCCTCAATATGCATCCGTTCATCTACACACAACATCACGAAGCACCAAAGAAACACACACAATTTGAAGTTGCTCAAATACGACAGCCTCGTGTCGGTAGATTTACTGGCACGTAAAAGAACTCCTGTGGGACTAAATTCCGGCACCTCGGCGTCTCCGAAGACCGTTAAAGTAGTTAGTGGGACGTAAAGCAAATAACATTATTATTTAAACACACACACTCCTCATAGGAATTGCGATGAATGGGCATCCGACAATAAAACAGAGCCAAACCTACACGACTCGCTGACCACAAGAAACTGGGGAAAGACCAGAAAGAAAAATACTTTAACAGTTTTACGAAATGCCGAGGTGCAAGAAATTTTTCTCGCAGGAGTTCTCTTACGTGCTGGAACTGACTCAATGCATCTCCAAATACCATTAGAATTAGCCAGGCTCAAATCCATCAACTTGAGCTCAGAACACCAGCGCTCTGCTATCATAAAGTCGAAAAAATTCGGCTGAGGTTGTCATCGCAATCACCATGCGACACTCGAATATACATAAGCCTCCTCGGTAGGTTGAGGCTCTTAACACGCAGCGATTTGCAGTTTAGCTGGGCGTACAGAAGATCGTTCAGGATCTCTGCAGACGATGTTTGAAGGGTAAAGCCATTTCTCCACCAACGATCAAGCTCAATTGGAAAGCCAGTATTTCTAGCTATAGTCCGACAACATAATTTCCATTGCAGCAGACATTTTCGCAGAGCTAGCTTGACAGGCTATGCAGAGGCCAATGATAGTGTGAGTGATGGTAAGCTAAGGCCAATCAAGGCTACAGCGCCACGGGTTTTGGTTAGGTTTAAGTTCTTTTAGGAGCTTTTACGATCGGATGCCCTTCCTGACGTCAAACTCATCAGAGGAGTTAACGAGATGAAATGAATGACGTGTTATATTATAGCAGGAAGGAAGAAGGTGAAACTCGGTAGCGGCATATAGCCTACTCCTGTCGAATAGCACCAAGGGGTCTGCTGAAGGCTTTACGTCCCCATCCGACGGACGAATCACCATCAACAGTATCATATGACTTCACTCCACATCAATACTGAGGAGAGGTTTGGAATTTAATCCAGGCTTTCGGCACGCAATAGAATGATTAGAAATTGCCAACCACCACGCCCCTTACCCTGCCGTCCAGTGTTCTCATGGTGAAGTTTTTTCAGCATCTGGACTCGAACCGGCCAACCACGGTATCAGACCGTATAGGCTTCACGCCTTAATGATCATGGCAACCAGGCGGGTTGAAAGTCACATTACAATTTTCTTTACGACGCACCGACATACGCAGGTCTTATGCGACAATGGGATAGAGATGGATTAAGAGTTGGAAGGAAGCGACCGTGGCCTAAATTAAGATACAGCTCCGGCATTTGCCTGGTGTGAAAACCATATTCAGGGCTGCCGACAGTGGGCTTCGAGCTAAAGATGAGTCTAATTCTGTAAATATATAGGTAGTAATTTGGATTCATTTTGCAATGCTGAAGATCTCATGGGCTCTCATGGGTAGATCAAATCACCAACGAAGCGATATTCCGTCGTGTCGGGAAATCATGCCCCGCAAAAAAGAAACAGTCTATCTCGGTGACATTTTCGGACATGATAATGACGAATACCTCACACAAATTCTCACAGAAGGTATGATGGAAGATAAATGTGGACGTGGGAACAGCAAATTACTTTGGGTATGGGACCTCCAACAACCGATTGATATCCACGATAAGGCAACCCTGAAACGGGAAGTACAAAATATAATAATTACTCCGTAATAGTGAACAATCTTCTGCGAGTAAAAGGCACAGCAAGAAGAGGAAAAACAAGAAAGTATGGAGGTAATTTTTATTCACATTTATACAACATAAATTCCATACATGAAAAGGAACATTGACAATTCGTTTTACAGTTGAGATTTCTTATCCTCGGTAAGGGTAGTCACTACCTTCCAGCCACTTCTGACTCCAGGCCTCCACCAATTCTATTAGCTCAGGGGTCATTCCTAAGGTATCTTCATCATATGAGGACTTTCGGCTTTTCTGGTCTTCTTCGTAAAATTCACGGTACTTTTTCTCTACAAATCGCTGTTGCGTCATCTTTCTCTTATATTCCAGTTCTTCCATCAAAGATACCAACTGCCATTCCTCCCATTTTTTACCCAAGAATAAAGATATACTTCGGATAGCTTTCTCTAAATCCCAATACTGAAACAAAAAATAAGTAGCCCATTAATTATATCTGAAGATCTGGTTATCAGGCTACGCTACATGCCATTGCTAGCGGGGAAGTAGAAGCACAATAATTAGACTATATTAAAATGCTGAGCTTTCCGATAACCATTTACTATTAAACTAGCAAATGTACCCGTGCTTCGCTACGTTATTCTACCATGTATACAGATTTCTACGTAGTTTACTGTACACGTTGTGAGTAATATTATATTAATTTGCATGTGTCTTAGCGCTATCCGAGAAACAAAACGGGGAAGATCCCATTCGTTGTTTCCGATGTAAGGTGCACGTTGGGGAGTTTTGATGATAATGGCTGGCCATATTTTCCTTCTGCCATTCACAATCGAGTTCAGGAGTTTCTACTGTAACGAAAGGCTCACATGCCAACTGCCATTCGCAACAAAGGCGGGGAGTTTTCATTACAAAGAATTTCTAATGCCAGTCTCAATCGAGTTGTAGAGACTTGATTATATTAGAGAAATGCAACTCTATCTAACGTCTAAGGGGTCGAGGTACAACAAAAGGTCATAGGACCAAAGGTGTAGATCACTCCAAATTGAAGGACGATTGTGTTATCTATTGTATGAAACGAATTATCGTTTAGCCACCAATTACCCCGAAACGATGGTATGCACCGTCGTTAAAATTGCCTCCATATTTCAATATTATCTGGGGCCAAAATGTTACACAAGTTGAGCAGCTTGGAATTTTTCCTCAAAGGAAAGAGTGTCAAGGTTTCGGGATCAGCACTCAAATACGTACTAAGAAATTAAGGAGGAAAATAATACAGTTAAGAGAGTCGACATTAACTGAAAATGGGATACAACTGAGGACAGCCGGATAGGACAAACATGTAAACCACAAGTGGATGTATTGGGAAATGAAATGGCCCTCACTAAATGGTAATGATATAAGTTACGGATTTAAGAAAGCGGTAATAGAGGAGACATTTAGGTGCAGGTATTCATAGGTAAACAGATAAGAAAATGACTTATGGTGTTATTACTTGAGCCTAAAGATGCAAGGCAGACGCAAGAAATTAAAGCAAAAAACAGAAGTTATAGAGAAATACAGTAAAAATTATGTGAAATACAAGGAAACACCTTAGGGTATGAAATAATGGGTTACACTCCGAGGTACTGGTCAAATATTAACAAACCCCCCTTAGTGCTATTCGAACACGTTTGTAACTTCCAACGGTATTCCGCAAATATCCCGGAGAATGGCAGCTTGACGTCTCTGTCGCCTTCTACCCAAGGAAAAACCACGAGTTTACAGGAATGATGACGAAAGTTGCATTACGTTAAGTTACTTCCCTGCTGGCAAGCAGAGACGTTGCCATGATAACACTTAGGATCGCTGTGGGTCTTCCGGTCGGTCAATGCAGAGCATGAAACCCGTAGAAAGTAGTAATCTTCTCCGTCATTTGAAGAGTAAGCGAAATTATTTACATAACAAAAATTGTTTAAAACGAAGGGACGTTTCTAATGTAGTCCACAGATTTTACAGAGAATCAATAGTATAAGAGAAAAAGGAAGAAAACTGTTGTGGTTTGCCTATAAACCCCCAGTCTGTTCAGCGATTATTTCATGATTCGCACATCTAAACCTTCCCCTGGATGATTATACTCTAAATATGAAGTTTGATCGAGATCTATCCAGCCGTATCTCCGTGATGGTGAAAAGACAAGCAAACAGACACGAAAGCTAAAAACAACTGATACGGTCTTGAATTGACCTAAAACGGATAAATATCTGAAAAAATGGCAAAATAAACGAAATTACAGACTGTGGACCCCCTACTACTTTATTTATATAGATTACTGCCGAATACTTTTATGTATGGAACTGCTTATTATTTTAATTGTAACGATATCCGTTCACACATATTAGTCATTCATCACAGGACTCCTGAATTTCGTTAAACAGTAAAAACTGAACATTTGATGCATGTAATTGATCTTAAATACTGTATTTCATAAACTGAAGTCGAATGAAGAGTTAAAGAACAATACTCTCAGATACTGAGGAAATTTCTTAAAACACTCACGATGAAGCTGTTCGCAGCAGGGTACTGTGATGAATTCCCAGATTTCTCCGAATCTCAGCTTCTCTGCAATCAAAGCCAAAGCCATCTTCGTAGAAACCATTAGGATTCCTGGATGACTATCACCATTCACAAGTTTGATAGAGTGGTTTTGGGTTTGAGGTTTACTCTCAGCTGTACCGGTACTCATTTCCGGTGTGAGTGGAGTGATTCGAGAGTCTATGTGCCACTATAAAAGTGGAAGTCCGGTTTCTAAGTTTTGTTCAAGAAAATGAACCCACTTCCCTCCGTATGCGGTTTTATTACCTCTGTTTTGTTTTTTGTTTTTTTGCTACTTGCTTTACGTCGCACCGACACAGATAGGTTTTATGGCGACGATGGGACAGGAAAGGGTTAGGAGTGGGAAGGAAGCGGCCGTGGCCTTAATTAAGGTACAGCCCCAGCATTCGCCTGGTGTAAAAATGGGACACCACGGAAAACCATTTTCAGGGCTGCCGACAGTGGGGTTCGAACATACTATCTCCCGAATACTGGATACTGGCCGCACTTAAGCGACTGCAGCTATCGAGCTCGGTATTACCTCTGTTAGGTAATCCTCTGTTCTCATATTAAAGGTAATCTACAAGGCGAAAAAAAATATAAACGGGTCACCTGCCGGAAGGTATAGCGGAACATTTCGTACCTCAGAATTAATCGCCAGAACGTTTAAGACATTTATCCCAGTGGGTGATGAGTTGGTCAGTCCCATTATTAAAAAAGTTGATAGACTGTCGACAGAACCACATCTGTATCCAATCGCACAGGTCATCGTCCGAAGCAAACCAGTGTCTATGAACGTCCTTCTTCAGCTCGAGCATGAGGCCAAACTCAATGCACAGCACTAAAGACACGTTTTAGAGACCGAGGTACTCCATAAATTCGAAACGCCTGGATATGCTATCGAACAGCATTGTCCTTCGAGATGACAATACCCGCCCCCACACTGTCAACTCTGTGAGGAATACTCTTCAACAACCTCCCCACTGCCCAGATATCTTCCCGTGCGATTTTCATATACATACATACATACATACATACATACATACATACATACATACATACATACATACATACATACATACATACATACATACATACATACATACATACATACATACATACATACATACATACATACATACATACATACATACATACTGTGACGGAATTAAAGTGAAAATCCTCTCTTGTATTATCTCTTTCGACTTGGAGCTTCTAACCTAAAAATTGGTAAAATTGAACCTTTGCCATGGCATTGACTAAATTTATATTTTTAAACATGTTTGTGGGCTAATTGCCGCTGATCGGTCTCTGAGCAGGCATGAACTTGCTGTCAAGTCACTTTATTCTACGAGCGGTATGCGCACGCATCTTCCTTGGCCGTACCAGGCGATTTAAGCATGCCTTGGTAACGAGTGGTTGTTGATCGCCGACTAGAGAAAATGGAGGTTGGTTGTGCTTGGTACTCACGCTTTCACGTGAACTCAAGAACTGCTATGGACAAAGGATAGTAGGAACTATCCTCCCGGGGCATTTCCCGGAGAGTTTGTTTTGATCTCTTTTAGTATACCTTGGTAACTGATTCATCCTCCAAAATTTATTTTTAAATACGTTGGAACGTGTGATTTACTCATATCATCTTGGTCTCCTGTATTGGATATCTCATTGGAAACTTCAAGACTGTAAGTTCTGCATTATTTGTTACTCTGGGAGTTGCTTTGAGCTGGGAACCTCACCTCTTCAACTGCAAATGATCTCGTTTTAAAGGGATTGATTTACGTTTGGTTTTCAAGAAGTTCGAAAACAGTGCTTTGTTTCTGGGAGAAATGACTTTCGTTTAATCACTATTGTTTACGGGGTTCTAATGTAGAAGCTACGTCTAACATGTTTCCAACCTGTTAATTAAAAGTATGAATTTTATGTTATTCTTCAAGTATGTCTTAACTACATTATCATTTTTCTGGGCATTTGGAATAATAATTGTACCGGGCGGTACACCTCCACACCGTTTATTTAAAAGTTGCGCCAGTTAAAACTCCTCTTCTGGAGGAAGTCTGAACTTTATCTACGGTCTTAATTTCCAAATTTCTCAGAAGATGTCACTACCTGGAAATTTTTGAGTTTGTGAACTGTGTCATTTTCGACGTACTTTTGTTTTGCTTGTATTAAGAGGTGTGAACTTTCTCTTCTAGAGGACACTACTGAAGATCAACAATAGTGCAACCTAGTGCGGAGTCAAAGAACTATTTTGTTGGAGAAAATTTAATTTCAGGAGTTTGTTCTTTGTTAAATTTCTTTCTGTCATTGTTTAAGTTGGCAATATTTACCCCTTTCTTCCCCTTGTTTTGAATGTATCCAATCACGAATTTCTTCAATGAATTTCTGACCAATCTGGTGTATCTTTCCCCAACTTGAATCTGTTGCGGGGTCCTACCCAATAAAATCTTTGTGGGAGGGTGTTTTCTTTCCCCTAACGCCTAGAATTTTCTGCGGGAGTATTTAAACTGCTGATTTTAGGGTCTCCGGGCCACTTCTGGTCCATCTTTCAGTGTATTAAGTACATAGCAGGAGGCGGGAAGCGCCTCTTTCCTCGGCTGCGATCTACTACCAGGTAATGGCCTATTAATAACTTATTTTCTTGCTAGGTCGGCAGTTTAACTCTCGCGGCGGGTTCGAAGCGTTTTCCATCATGTAACCTTTTCCTAAAATGTAACTACTCTTTTCTTCTATTCTCTTGTAAAGCTACATAATGGGATAGAGAGTGCTAACCCTCTCGAGCTCCCACTCATATTGTTTTGAGGTGAACTTATTTCTCACAACCTATTCTTCGATAACGTAAAATTATTGTTCCTTTCTTAAGTCACCTCTGTAGTATGGGATTAGCCCTTGCATCAGTGGCCTAAGAGCCAAAATAGGTCTTAAAAACAAAGTGTATTAGGAGTGCAAGTTCGCCTCCTCTCAAATTGTTATTTTAGAGGTCATTTAATTAACATTCTTTTCGTTTAATAGACCTCAGTAGATTGGGTATTTTACCCCTGTGTTATGTCCGTTGAGGACAGCTTGAAGGTGGAGTTTAGTGTGGCCTGGGAGAGGCTTAAATTGGAGAGCGTGTCGCTCTTTTAAAAATTGTATGTTGTATGCCTCGAGGAGGTTTTTCAGTGTAATTTGGAGCAAGGGCTCCTAGGTATGAATGGGGTTTTCTGCCCCTCTGTTAAAATTGTGTTTGGGATAAAACTGAGCTGATTGCCCAAGCATTGTGAATTCGGGGCTCGAAGCCCAACTTCTGTAAATATTGTAACTACCTTTTTTGACTTGCTACTCTGTAACTGCCATGCTTGTTACTTATTTATTTTGAAAAAAAATATAACCTTATTAAATTTTAAATTTTGTTTACATGCACTATATTTTCGTAGCTTGAGATCCATTCACGCCCGCACCTTCTTTCACCTCTACCTACCACCAAAACACGGTAACAAGTGGTAGCAGAGCGTGGTTGAATGGGTCTCAATTTTGCCCCTCTTGACGGTTAAACATTGCTTTAATTCAAACTCTAACCATTTTCTCAGTTGCTGGCATTTGTGAGTTTTTCAAAATCGTTCTGTCATCATGCCCGGCCCTCGCGATGTTCTCCTCCTTAACTATTTGCGCAAAGAGGAGTTGATATACGAGTTAACTATCAGAAACGTTCAATCTGGAGGCACGGTTGCAATAGACACTAACAAGCTTAGAGAGTCCCTTGATTTGCCCATTTCCATCCCCAATTTGGGAGAGAAAGAAATTGATGACTCTCTTTCCACGATCGTCGAGAATATTACTGGGCTAGCATCTGTAGTTAGTTTTTTTGATGAAAATGATCCGTCTCCTAATCAAATTAAGCGTGTGCAAGGCAGACTATATCACTTTTCAAATAGAGTTAATGATCTGTTGTCTCTAAAGGTGAATGACGTTCAGAGGAAGGAAGCTAATACGCTCCTTGAAACTATTTCTGAATTGTCTAGTAAAGTCACTCTATTGTTAACCGGGGAAATTCCTCCCAAATCTGATCTACCCACCATAGTGAATGTATGTAGCGAGGAAGAGTCTCCTAAGGGAGAAGTAAATAGGAAAACCCCCACTGCTCAAACTATCTCTGCCCCATTGGACAACGAGTCTGAACGCCGTGCATCGTTGGGTAACATCCGTTCTGAATTAACTTCTTTGCCATTGAAACCTTTACCTACTATGTCACCCGGGTTTAGTAGCTTGCCTCATCCATTGGCAATGTTGCTAAGAGGTATCTCTAAGTTTTCTGTCAACACCACCAGTGAAGTTATTTCATTTTTAAGATTTTTAGTTGAATTTCAGGATCACGCCCTTGTGTTTTCTCTTTCCCCTTGTCAGATTTTGCAAATTATCTATCCGTATGCTATTGGTGTTCTCTCAGATAAAATAGTAAGAGCCATTGCTGAACAGTCATCTATTGAAGATTTTCACGCACACTTGCTTGCAAATTTCATTCCTGCCCGCGCGAGGTCATCTCTGATTCAGAAATACTATTATCGAGTACAGAGGTTGGATGAAAACTTGGCTGATTTCATACAGGACATTAAGTTTTATACTAGGGTGTTTGCCCTTCATTTTCCTGAATATCAGATTGTACAGGCTATTGTAGAGGGAATTTCACCTCCCTATAGGTCATATTTGTGTTTTGCGGCGTGCCCGCAAACTTTCTCTGAACTTGAAGCATTGGCCGTTTCAGCGGAAGGAGTTAGATACGCCGATTCTTTGCGTGTCGCGAAAGAACCCCCGCCTTCCTTTAGTAATACTCGGCCTCCACCTCGCCGACCAGTCAATCCCCGTAAATGTTATGCTTGCGGGTCGCCTGACCATCTGCGCGACAAGTGTCCACTGATCAAGTCAAGTGGGACAAGGAATGGAGCCGGGTCATCACAAGGCTGTTTTAAGTGCGGGGCCTTCTCACATATCGCCAAGAATTGCCCAAACTCAAATAGCACCCCCTCCTGCTCAACTTCTGGTGCAAATTCCATCTATGCCAATAATAAAAAGTGACTAGTGGCTTCGGCTGAGTCGACTAATCCATCTTCCCGAGACTCAGCCCCTAGTAAACAGGTTGTAAATGCAGAGAACGATCAGCCTTCAAATTCATCTTTTGAATGCCCTAAAGAATGTCTTAGGATTGCGGCGGATACCCCCGCACCTGTTCCTTTTCTTAAGATTGAGTTAAATAACGAGCCTATAACAGCTCTATTAGATTCAGGCAGTGTTTGTTCCATTATTTCGGCTGAATGGTACTCGAAATTGAAATCTGTTTGTAAACTACCTGTCTATGACTCTTCTCCTATTCAATATGTTTCGGCTAATTCATCTCCATTAGAAATTCTAGGTTCCGTACTGGTCAAAATTCGTATTTTTAAGTTTACATGGACAATTAAATTGTTTGTGGCCAAGCAATTGTCTTGCCCCATTATATTGGGAGCTGACTTTATTTCTCACACTGGTCTTGTGCTCGATCTCCAGTCTAGGTCGTGCACATTCAAATTTGCTTCTAGTTGTAAAATACCGCTATTAAAGTGTAATTCTGTGTCATGCTCTTCTATTTCGCCTACCCAGGATGAGATGTTGTTAGACCTTAGACATCTACCTGAGGAGCAGGCTGATAGTATTCGCAAACTGTGTCAGTCATTTCCCGAGGTGTTCTCTGAGACTCTTGGTGTTACTGACCTTATTGAATACAAAATTGAGGTCACGGATTCGATTCCTGTCCGTTTTCCACCTTATAGGCTATCTCCACCTAAAATGAAGGCTCTGAAAGAAATTATTGATCAGATGTTGAAGGATGGTATTATTAGGCCCTCTAAGTCGGCGTATTCATCGCCTATTTTTCTAGTCCCGAAACCCCAAGGAGGCTTCAGGCCTGTCATTGATTACAGGGCTCTCAATCGGAAGGTGGTGTTGCAATCTGTGCCCCTTCCTGACCTTCATTCTTGTTTTTCATGGTTTCGTGAGGCCAAGTTCTTCACCATCTTGGACTTAAATCAGGCCTATAATCAAATTCCCCTTGCCGAAGAGTCTAAACATCTTACAGCGTTTGCTACGGACTGGAATTTATACGAATACAACCGCGTGCCTTTCGGGCTCCCCACCGGAGCAGCTGTACTCACTAGGCTACTAGATAGGGTCTTCTCCGACATCAAATTTGAGTACTTATATCACTACTTGGATGATGTCGTCGTATTTTCAGAGACTTTTGAAGAACATCTAGATCATCTGCGCGAAGTTCTCGATCGCCTTCGTAAGGCTGGGTTAACTGTTAAGTTGTCCAAGGTTGCCTTTGCTAAGCCCTCTATGTCATTCCTAGGGCATATTGTGTCACCCGATGGTGTAGCAGTCGATCATTCTAGAACACAGGCCATCCGTGATTTTAAACCTCCCAAGGACATTAAAGGCATCGCCAGGTTTATTGGTATGGTGAATTTCTTCAGAAAGTTCATTCCTAACTTTGCTAATAGAGCGGCGCCCTTAAACCTTCTTCGTAGGAAAGGCATCAAATTCGAGTGGGGACCTTCTCAACAAGCCGCTTTCAAAGATCTTAAATTAGCTCTCTGTAATGCCCCTGTACTTGCTATGCCTGATTTCTCGAAGAAATTCATCGTCCAAACGGACGCGTCGTCGTCAGCTGTAGCTGCAGTCCTTCTTCAAGAGACTGAACTAGGGAGGCGACCCATCGCCTATGCATCTAGGACATTGTCAGCTCAAGAAGCCAAGTATTCCATCTATGAGCTCGAAGGTTTGGCAGTTTTATTTGCCTTAGAAAAGTTCCGTCTCTATCTGGAACATGTCAAATTCGACCTGGAGACAGATAACCAAGCCTTAAGCTGGGTCTTAGGTAGGCCGCGTCGTACTGGTCGTATAGCCCGTTGGGCCATCCGTATTTCTGCCTTCCAATTCAATGTCAGGCATATCAGAGGTACCGAAAATGTTATTGCTGATGGACTCAGCCGTATGTTTTCTAACGACGTCGAGACCCATGAACCGGTCGACAGTTCATCACCTTCCGAGTCCATACTATCCGAGGTTAATGCCATCTTAACCGATGCTCCCATGCTCTTTAGGGATATCGAGAAATACCAACGTGAAGATCCTACGCTGGCTCCGATAATGGAAACCCTTTCTTCTGGGGAACATGTCGTCCCTTATGTTCTGAGGAATGGTGTTTTATGTTGCCCTTCGAGGCATGACAAGATGATGAAAGTTGTCGTTCCAGCTGTTCTCGTGCCTATGATCTTCAAATACTATCATGAGACCCCATTGGGGGGGCATCTTGGAATCTTTAAAACCCGTGAAAAGATTCGTGAAAGGTTCATCTGGAAAGGTATGGACGGTGAAATTCGTGAACTTGTAAAAGCCTGTAAATCTTGTTTGCTTAGTAAAACAACCATGTCCACTAAGGTAGGCCTTTTGTCTTCTCATCAAGCGTCGCGCCCCATGGAACGCCTGTATATTGATTATGTGGGACCCTTCCCCCAGTCAAAGGGGAATGCCAACAAGTTCATCTTTGTATGTGTAGATGGTTTTACTAGATTTTCCTGGTTATTTCCGACTAAGCTGGCTACCGCTCAGTCCACCATTACCTGCTTAAATTCTATTTTTGCTTCTTTTGGTCCGTGTCAATATATTGTATCTGATAATGCTAAGGCTTTTACATCTAATTTATTTCGTAAATTCTGTTTTGACTTATCAATATCTCATGTAACTACTTCTGCTTATTACCCGCAACCATCTCTGGCTGAACGGGTTAACCGTAATCTCAGGTCCGCTCTCATTGCTTATCATCATGAAGATCCTTCCAGGTGGGACACGTCCCTGCATTGGTTAGCTTTTGCTTTGAATTCGGCGGTTCATGAATCTCACAAGTTTACTCCAGCTTCTTTGATGTTCAAGTTTGTTCCCAACTCGCCGCTCTCTAACCTCTGGTCTCTGAGTGACATTCTGCCCGAGACAATAGATCCGGACAACATTAAAGATCTTTGGAAGAAGGCTAAAGCCAATCTTAAAGTGTCTCATGAAAAGGTTAGGGAAAGGTATGATCGTGGACGGAGACCCACCCCTTTGAAGGTAGGTGACCAGGTTATGGTCAAAAATTTTGTTCCCGCGGGCAAGCTTGCCCCCAGATTTCATGGGCCTTGTATCATTCTCGATTTTCTTACGCCGGTTACCTTATTGTTAAGTAATCCAGCCACCGAGAGGATATTTAGAGTTCACCTGTCCCAGGTGAAACCAGTGTAATTTCTGTGTTAACTTCCTTCATATTATTTTGAAAGGATATGAAGGTTATATTTTTTTTTTTGAGTTTCACTTTTAAGGCATTTTGCACTACCTATAATATTTTGTTTCAGATGTAAGCATTTTTGTAAAACCTGTCCCGACCCGTTAAACTGCCATTCTGTCCTTGCCACGGCCATTACCACGCTCCCGTCTCCTGCTCCACCTTACACTGTGGCTTCATAATATTTAATGCCATGGATATCTACACGCCGCTGGCCCCTCAACCTCTCCATAATGCCTGTACCCTCAATGAAGACGATGGTCCAACACAATTCTGCCGCCTAGCTTTAATGTTTCAGTGCCCCCGCAGCCGCGCAGCGCCGTGCAGCAACTGGGGAGGGGGATGGGCCCCCTCCTCTCCAGCGAGGCCGACATGTGCACGGCGAGCCGGAGCTCTCCTCCCGGCCAAGGCGGATGTGCGGCGCACGACCTGCTACTGGCCCGCAGCCTGTATATGTTCACCGCGGGCGCGGCGTGTTTCAACACCTCTGCTCCCCTCATAGTGCGGGCGAGCGGTATCTCAGGGTACTTAAGGGGTCCGAGCGGCCTCCTTTTGGACGCAAGCTGCAACGGCCGGTCTGGCCATCCAACTTCATCAACATCAACTACATGGAAAGTTACTATAAGAGATAACTACACTTGGGAATTCAACAGCAATATTGGGTGGACATTGCAAATTTTTCCTTCACTTTTAAGTATTAAAAGCTTATCTTCAGAAATTCAACTTCTATAAACATAAAGACTTTACTTCACCTGCAACAACAAAATTTTGGAACCGAATTAAGAAATTTCTCAAATACTTCTGCAAGTTATCTTAATATCAACATCAAAACTTGGAACTTATTTTCAAACAAAAGCTTATGTTCTTCTGTGTTACCCCTTGGAGGAACTTTTGGGGGGGGAGGTCTGTACCGGGCGGTACACCTCCACACCGTTTATTTAAAAGTTGCGCCAGTTAAAACTCCTCTTCTGGAGGAAGTCTGAACTTTATCTACGGTCTTAATTTCCAAATTTCTCAGAAGATGTCACTACCTGGAAATTTTTGAGTTTGTGAACTGTGTCATTTTCGACGTACTTTTGTTTTGCTTGTATTAAGAGGTGTGAACTTTCTCTTCTAGAGGACACTACTGAAGATCAACAATAGTGCAACCTAGTGCGGAGTCAAAGAACTATTTTGTTGGAGAAAATTTAATTTCAGGAGTTTGTTCTTTGTTAAATTTCTTTCTGTCATTGTTTAAGTTGGCAATATTTACCCCTTTCTTCCCCTTGTTTTGAATGTATCCAATCACGAATTTCTTCAATGAATTTCTGACCAATCTGGTGTATCTTTCCCCAACTTGAATCTGTTGCGGGGTCCTACCCAATAAAATCTTTGTGGGAGGGTGTTTTCTTTCCCCTAACGCCTAGAATTTTCTGCGAGAGTATTTAAACTGCTGATTTTAGGGTCTCCGGGCCACTTCTGTTCCATCTTTCAGTGTATTAAGTACATAGCAGGAGGCGGGAAGCGCCTCTTTCCTCGGCTGCGATCTACTACCAGGTAATGGCCTATTAATAACTTATTTTCTTGCTAGGTCGGCAGTTTAACTCTCGCGGCGGGTTCGAAGCGTTTTCCATCATGTAACCTTTTCCTAAAATGTAACTACTCTTTTCTTCTATTCTCTTGTAAAGCTACATAATGGGATAGAGAGTGCTAACCCTCTCGAGCTCCCACTCATATTGTTTTGAGGTGAACTTATTTCTCACAACCTATTCTTCGATAACGTAAAATTATTGTTCCTTTCTTAAGTCACCTCTGTAGTATGGGATTAGCCCTTGCATCAGTGGCCTAAGAGCCAAAATAGGTCTTAAAAACAAAGTGTATTAGGAGTGCAAGTTCGCCTCCTCTCAAATTGTTATTTTAGAGGTCATTTAATTAACATTCTTTTCGTTTAATAGACCTCAGTAGATTGGGTATTTTACCCCTGTGTTATGTCCGTTGAGGACAGCTTGAAGGTGGAGTTTAGTGTGGCCTGGGAGAGGCTTAAATTGGAGAGCGTGTCGCTCTTTTAAAAATTGTATGTTGTATGCCTCGAGGAGGTTTTTCAGTGTAATTTGGAGCAAGGGCTCCTAGGTATGAATGGGGTTTTCTGCCCCTCTGTTAAAATTGTGTTTGGGATAAAACTGAGCTGATTGCCCAAGCATTGTGAATTCGGGGCTCGAAGCCCAACTTCTGTAAATATTGTAACTACCTTTTTTGACTTGCTACTCTGTAACTGCCATGCTTGTTACTTATTTATTTTGAAAAAAAAATAACCTTATTAAATTTTAAATTTTGTTTACATGCACTATATTTTCGTAGCTTGAGATCCATTCACGCCCGCACCTTCTTTCACCTCTACCTACCACCAAAACACGGTAACAATAATAATAATGATAATTTTGCTGTGAGGTAGAATAGTGAGAAGTTTTCACAAGGACTTTAGTAATTGCATTTTTCCTTGTTCCTTCCTGGGTTTAAATGTTTTATTTCATTATTTTTGCCTCTTTTGGGGATTCTTACTCATCTGTTTTTCTTTTGTTTTCCTTATTTGCATTGTCGTGCTTGTGTCTTGTGATTGGGTTATCCTTGTAGGTCTAGTTATGGCGCTGTCCTGGGGGATTGGTGATGATTATTTTTGGGGGTATTGCATTTTGCATTGTGTTGACTGGATACCCTGATAGTTCTTCAATTTTCCTGTTCGTTTGCTTGGGGGTGTTATTTCTTTTCTGGGCCTTTGCTTTTTGTAGTTATTTGGGATGAGTTTCCTTGTGAAAACTCCTCAAGAAGCAAGTCTCTAATCTAGTAAATTTAATTTATTGTCAAATGTCTATCTGGTATACCAAGAATGTGTGACCTTCAAAAGGTATTTAAAATGCAAGATCGAGGTCTGTGAATTTGAACAAATTGATTGAAAGGGTTGTGAGCTTTAAAAATTTCTTGTAGGGGTATCGGTCGATTCCTGCGCACGCTTGTTAACTGTTTAAAAGAAAAGAAACATTTAGGTGCTTTGAGGATGTTCAGTTTTAAATTTTATTCCATTATTTTCCTAAATAAAATCTCTTTCTTTATTTAAATGGTTTTGTTTTGTTCTTGGAGTAGTTAATCAAGTTTTGATACAGTAACCACGTTCCACGGTTTGTTATCACCTGCACTGTTCATGGTAAGTTCCTTTAATTCTTATGTCTTTCTTTCTTGTTTTTCTGTTATGGTGATATATGCTTCCACAGTTGTTTAATTTATTTGCTGACCGGTCTGGACGATTTGGCGAGATCGTAGACTGGTGCAATAATACATTCATACGTACATACATACATACATACATACATACATACATACATACATACATACATACATACATACATACATACATACATACATACATACATACATACATACATACATACTGTGCTCGTACGGCATGTGGTACCTACCCAGTGGCGATCAAGTGTGACCTCCATAATTGCCGTGAAGAAGGAGCTGCCCGCTCTGGCGAGGCCAAGGTCAGCCGCCACCTGGCATTGCTGTTATGAAAAACTTGCTGTGTGCTTTATAGCGAGTGGAAACCTACCTTCTCTTCAGAGATTGTGACGGATATAATGTCTGTGCTTTGACATTTGATATAAATTTTGTGGCTAGTATTTCTTTTCTAGAGCAATATTGGGCGAGTGTGATTTTTTATTGATTGTGTTCTGGTCATTTTCTGTAATGAATATGTTGTTGTTTCAATGTGCATTACCAGCGTTGAATAGTATTATCTTCTGAAGTGGAGAAGCAATTTTTTGTGTATATTTGATTTTATTGAGAGGAAAGGCGAGATCGTAGCCTAGTATTTTTAAATCGAGAAGATTTAATTCGGTTTGAATAGGTGATTTGACTCAGTGTGGAACCAAATTCAAGATTCTTAATTACGGAAAATGTATATTAAAATGAATTGAAGCTGTTTCTGATGGGTGAATTTAAATGTAAATTCATTTCTCGGTCAGAAGAATTTAAAACTGTTCAGTAAGTAGGCTTATATAATAAGTTCAGTTTAACGAAGTTTGAGCGAGGAAGAGAAACAGACAATGCAAAAATATTTTTCATGAAATAATTATCCATAAAATTAATTCCATTACATTTCTGAGGGGTGTTAATGTTATTTTGAATCCAACGTTAAATTATTTTAAGAGTTTATAACTTACAATGAAAGTGATCAACTTAACTTAAGAATATTGAAAATACGATTAGAATCTATAATTGAGTTACAAATGGTATCAACAGATTCAATTTTTGTAAAGTAAAATTTGTTGTCGTTATTCAGAGAACTTATTTATTTTTATTGTTATGCCGTTTTCTTGCTAAATTTATTTCTCTACAGTGTATTTTGTTAAATAATTTTGGTTCGACATTTTACGTGCTTTTGTTATTTGTCTTACCTTGGCAAATCCATAACGGTCTCCTATCCCCATTGCAAGCATTGGGCTCACGAACGGTCCACCCTGTGGATTCCTCATGACTCACAACTGCTAGTCTGGGATTACAGGGATACGGGGAGAATATATACATTCACTCAGCGTTTCATAAAATTTGTCCACTTCATACCCATCTGCTCTTTCACTTGGCGAATACACTGAGACAATTCTCGTCCAAATTTCCCCAACCGATAAATCTGTCCACATCGTTCGCTCTTCAACTATAATGGGTGCTATGTATTCATGACGAATAGCCCTGCCCCACAATCAGCCCTTTCTGCTTTAACATTTGTTAAGAACACTGTACTATCTCATATCTCTTCCTCGCTATCTCCCCTTATCCGGCATCAATAATTTCTACCACATCCAGACACATTCCATTTGCTAACAAAGCCATTTCTGCTTTAATATTGATAGTACCCCATGGAATTCCATCTCAACGCCAAGTTTTTTTCCAAGGAGTCCGTCGCCTGTCAAATAGAAGTGGGACACCGTCACTCCTATTGGTTCGTGGCTTGCTTATGCTCGTAATATTCTGATCTCGGCAAATTTATGTGGGGTAATATGCAATCCTACTTAAACGTAGTGTCAGTGGCAATGTCCTCTCTAACAGTTTAGGAATCACTGGTGGGTTGTATAATACCAGCCTCCTGAGAACACGGAGGGCCATGGCTCAGAATATGTCCGTGATGCCCACACCTATTCCATAGCAACTTGTATCCCGACTCTCAGGATCACTTACTAGGCCACTCGTGGACTAGGACGAGGCTATAGTAACTCCACATCGGTAATCACAATAATATAATTATGTATAACACTAAAATTATGTTAATTTTCCTTCTGTCTCAAAGAGGCAGTTTGGTCAGCGATAGAAAGTGGTGTGTGATCACAATTTTAAAGTGAAGTACAACAGGGCCACCATCCTCTATCAACACGAATCAGAGGGAAAACTAAAAGAAGCCATATCTTTCAGAAATGAAGGTATCGGTAAAAGGAAAGACCATTAAATCCGTGAAAATGAAAGGCTCCCGGCGCCTCACAAACCTAATACCGTCGGAGTCGGAAGAGACGGAGGAAGGGTGAAATTAAGGAGCTAACTGCTAACCGACACTCCCAAGTTGAGGTCTCCTTATCGACAGTGGGGGATATCCTGGATGTATTCTATGAACATCACTCACGGGAAGCTCGTCAATAGAAAAAACCAAAACACTCAGTGATAAGCGATAGTTCTAAGTCTTATTCCTGTTATTGACGGGTTAGTTATTAGTACAATAATAATAATAATAATAATAATAATAATAATAATAATGTTATTTGATTTACGTCCCACTAATTACTTTTATGGTTTTCAGAGACGGCGAGGTGACGGAATTTAGTCCCGCAGGAGTTCTTTTACGTGCCAGTAAATCTACCGACACGAGGCTGGCGTATTTGAGCACCTTCAAATACCACCGGATTGAGCCAGGACAGAACCTGCCAAGTTGGGGTTAGTAGGCCAGCGCCTCAACCGTCTGAGCCACTCAGCCCGGCAGATACTAGTACAACTGTAGCGGTAATGCTAACTAGCGAAGATGAGTGCAGGCAGAAGAGATAGAACATTCATCAACTACCTATTAATAAGACAGTGCAATGTTATTTTAGATTAGTTATAGAAGCCTAGGCCGTTGCAGTTCTTCAACCCGAGAACTTGAGTGTGTCCAAGTGCTATACCTAAGGTCTCGAATAGTCCAACAATCGAACAGACAAAAATGAAATCAGAAGTGGAACTGATCATGTATCCCTCACCCGTGGCATAATTGTTAAAAAAACATAGAATGTGTCGGCGTTTAAAGTGAGACGCAATTAGTTCTTTCTATTTACTTTTCCGGGATTAACATTACCTCTAGTCAGTCTCCGCGGTGGTGGGGGCAACGTGTCCGCCTGTCACCCGCCGGTCCCGGGGTTCGATTCCCGGCCGGGTCAGGAGCTTTTAATTTTAAATAATTAATATCACTCGCATGGGGACTGGGTGTTTGTGTCGTCCTTACCGTTCCTTTCCTCACATTCAACACTTTACACTTCCACCATTTACATAATACACGCAGGTTCCTCACACATGGTGCAAGCAGGAGCAAATGATCTTCATAGGTCGACGCCCGAAAAAATAGAATTAAAAAACATTACCTCTAAAGGGAAAAGACCAACTTTAATGTAAACATGATTTTTAACAGTTGTAGTAATTCACTGTCATGTCACGGGGACATCCGCCATGGGATCATGGAATAGCGATCACAAGCTCCTTCACTGTATCTGGCATGCTTCTGCTAGGTTCCTCAATTCCATCTTTCCGATCCATCATGCCTTGGTCAACGCTTAATCTTTTCAGACTTCGACTACAGGTATTCGATTTGTTATATCTAAGAAGTCTTTAAAGTTTTTCATTGTTCTCCACTTTCTTTTTGTGATACCTTCATTCTTCGAAGGGTCGGACCTCATCCACTTTATTGGCCTAGTTAGAAATATATCGAGACAATTAGCTTGTTTATTTGCCCTTAAAGCAAAAAGTGTCACCATTACCACCAAAGAAGATGTTCTAGTTTGATTACAGGCTATGCTTGCAATACTAGCTCTGAACTGAACATCTGTATTGAAATCCCAAAGCAAATAAAACTCCGTTGAGCTGCAGCCTTGGCCTATCAAGCAACTGCTGATCAGCCCGAAATTCTGTAGATTACAACGTGACAAGTGGGAAGTGCGGTGAATCCTACCGGGACCATTGTATCACTGACAGATAGCTCCTCAAATGTTCTGACCTAGACAGCTTGGGCCTCGAACCAGCACTCTGCTCCAAGTAGAAATCTTTCAGCCGGGATGAGTGGCTCAGACGGTTGAGGCGCTGGCCTACTGACCCCAACTTGGCAGGTTCGATCCTCGCTCAGTCCGGTGGTATTTATAGGTGCTCAGATACGTCAGCCTCGTGTCGGTAGATTTACTGGCACGTAAAAAGAACTCCTGCGGGACTAAATTCCGGCACCTCGGCGTCTCCGAAAACCGTAAAAGTAGTTAGTGTGACGTAAAGCAAATAATATTATTATTAGAAATCTTTCATATGGCCAGTCATCGAACCCGGGGCCTCTTGGTAAATGACAGGCTTGCTACCCCAACATCTCTATGATATGGACAATTTCAGTCCTACAAATGAATATGATGGAAATGATAAAGACTACAAACAGTTGAGAATCATAAAAAGAGTAGGTGGGCAAACTTCTCAAAATAAAGCAATAATTAAAAATGACTTACTCCATCCATATCTTCATAATGGTATATGGAGATGTTTGGCTCATTTCTCATTTCCCAGAAGTCTAAGACGTGTTTCCAGAACGGAGAATAGTGCACTAGAATTCAGAGACAAAAATGTGATATATTTATTAAGAATATCTAGATTCAAAAAGTGATATCCAATAATAATAATAATAATAATAATAATAATAATAATAATAATAATAATAATAATAATAATAATAATAATAATAATAATAATAATAATAATAATTCATTCACGGCCCGTACTTGTAGACATGATATAGGCTTTTGGGTTTATGCCATATCAAGAAAACAAGGTGAAATTCTTTACGTTTCGCAGAGAACGTCTTCAGAAGAAAATCTCGACTGTTCACGAGGAGGACTACTCTAATAAAGAGGGTTTGAATTTAAGAATACTTTGCTGTTGGTTATAGTAAGTGGTACGCTCATAGACGTTCCTATTACACCGTGTGTACTTACAGTAGTGGCGATTAGGAATTAGAAGTAGGATGGCAAAAAAAATTACAGACAACTGGAAGTACCCGGTTTTTCTATGCTAATATTATAAAGAGGAAAAATTTGTTTGTTTGTAACGAATAGACTCAAAAACTACTAAACCGATTTTAAAAATTTCTTCACCTATAGAAACCTACGTTGAGAGTAACATGGGCTGTATTTTATTTTCAAAACAATTCGAAATGGGGGGGGGGGAATATAAAAATAATAGGCTAATATAGGCAAAATATCGAATTTGTCGTATAAGGACGAGACAAAGCTCAATTTAATCCTCTTGACGCAAAAAACAAAACTCGGTAAGCCCTACGGGCCCGAAAACCATGTTTTAAGGCCCTAAAACCAACCGTTACGGAGATACTGGCACCACTCTACCCCTGCTATAGGAATCGGATAAAGTAATGAACTGCCGTAACCACGGCAACGTCTGCTCCAGGATTCTACAGCAGCGAAATTATCTACAATAAATCACAAAAACTCAACACGTTACAGGTATGAAAATTGATATTTGGAATCCTCTTTAAAAATAAAAGAACACAAATATTCGTTTTCAGAAAACCCACTTAAGGGGGGGGGGGGTGAAAGAAAGTGAGGAAGGAGTTGAATTAATTATTTATATGAGGATATGTATATCTCAAAAAAAGATGTTACAGACTTTAAAATTTGTACTTGGAATCTCCTTTAAAAATGAACACACTCTTTTTGGAAAATCCACTTAAGGGGGTGAAAAGAATAAAAAAGCGAGTGTTTTTTTAAATGAGTATCTTCCTCTTCTTCTATCGCTTTACCCACACCTGTGAGGTTGCGGGTGCGAACTGTATGCTGTATGCCCTTCCTGACGGCAACCGTATGTGTACGGATGTAATTTATACTTCTATACTAATATTATAAAGAGGAAAAATTTGTATATTTGTTTGTAACGGATAGACTCAAACACTACTGAACCGATTTTAAAAATTACTTCACCTGTAGAAAGCTACATTGCCAGTGAGTAATATGGGCTGTATTTTATTTTCAAAACAATTTGAGGGGGGTCGACGGGGGGGGGGAGATATAAAAATATTAAAAAAGGCTAATATATGCGAAATCGAATTTGTCGTACAAGGACGAGACAAAGCTCATTTTAAGCCCCTTGGCGCAAAGAACAAAACTCGGTAAAACTTTCGGGTTCGAAAACCATGTTTGAAGGCCCTAAAACCAACCGTTATGGAGATATTGTAACCACACTACCCCTGCTCTAGGAATCGGATAAAGAAACGAACGGCCGTAACCATGGCAACGTCAGCTCCAGGATTCTACAGCAGCGAGATTATGCATGTACGTTTGGGCATAGCTGCCAAAAAAAAATGATACACATATGACTTACTATCTGGAAAAAATAAACTGTTGTGTAAGACGCTCAGAGCATTCCTTTGGGCGGGGATGGAAAGGGAGTGAAGTATAAAAATAATAGCTCCAGAGATCTCCGTAGTACAGCGACCAGCGGTTGCCGATGGGCCTCCGTTTTTACGTACTGGCTTAGGTTTCAGCATTTTGCGGAGTCTGTTATCTATAGTTTAAACTATTTTCTATCAAATCATGGAGTAGTAGGGTCACTGATTTTATTAGTGCCGATATTTTGGTCCACTTTTACGATCATTGTAACCATGAAACCTATATACTGTACACAATTGTCATGATGGTGCGCCCATGACTTGAAAAAATTTCTCAACATTTATACTCAGATTCATTATATGATGTGCGACATGAGTGACAAGCCCTGAGAATTATAATTCTCGATAATTATAGTAGATTCTTTTATGCATCGCGTATTTCCTTTATTATTTGTAATAGTTATGAAATGTCGGATCAAACAAATACTTTCAATAATATTTATATTTGCGGTACTATCTGGCGAAAGTATACTTACACTAAACCTGCAGCTTTGTGAAGGGAGCAGGTATATCTAGGTGGGAATGAAGGAAAAACATGGTAGCAAAAGATCTTGGAGGTCAACGCTAATTAGGAACTAATATTTAGATGCCCCCATGAAGAAAAGAAGAAGAAGATACACTATAATTCCAAACATGACAAATAATTTCTTCGTAGTTAAGTAAATACACCAGTGATATAAATATCTAATGAAGTCAGTCACACCGATAGTATGAGTAACTAAAGCCAGTTTCTGATAACCCGTACGAAGAACGGGTACTTCTGCTAGTTGGTAATAATTAAAGAAATAAAGGAACGAATTAGCTGATAAAACAACAGGGCTTGTACAAATTATGTTTAAATAATTCCTAGTTTCAGACGGCTAAAATGGAATAAAAATATGATGTGATACTGTATAGGAAATACGTAGAAATCCTAACAATTTCAACAGGGACACTGGCTATCAATAATACCTGGTTGCCAGCCATTAAGGATTTACGTTAGGTAGTTCCCTTCCCTGTCCCTTCACTATTGTTATTTCGTCTCGATGTTTTCCAAATTCGTACGTTACTCATCACCAGATGATTCATTCCAAGCTTGTGTCAATGTCATACACCTGTCAATGTCATAATGTTTCGTACACATGATATGTGACCCTCTTAGACTGATTCTGATGGTTCGGTCAGCTTCCGCTTCGAACGCTAGCGCTGTGCCGCGTCCGGGGAGCCATCTGGTGACGATTGAACGTACCATTTCTACTTCTATTATAACGTCTAAATTTCTAAAGTTCATTGTTTAAGAAGCGTTTCCCGTGAACAGTCGAGATTTTCTTCTGATGATGCAGAGCACAGTCCACTGCGAAACGTTATTTTCTTGACACGGAATAAGCCCAAAAGCTTATACAGTATCATGTCTATAAGTACGGGCCGTGAAAGAATCAATGGCAACAAAAATATGTTTTCTCCACGAAATGGGTGGGGGCGATTTCCTCCCCTCCCCTCCTTTAATCGCCGCCACTGTGTTCGAGAGAAGTAACAGAAAGGTCATCAGACGAACCAGGACGAATGTGGTAGAAGAAACAAATGCCGTAGAAGATAATAAAATGAAGTGCAACCAAAGACACCCAGGGTAGAATAGAGCAGATATGAAGAAGGGAAAGAAAGTGTGTGGAAAAAAAGAGGATGATAATAACGTAAGACGATCTGGGAGGTGGTGGGGTGGGAAGAACTGATGTACACACTTTATGAAAGTATGACACTCAACACACAGCCACGAATGAACCATTTGGTGATGAGGAAAGTACGAATTTGGAAATCATCGAAACGAAATAAGAATAGTTAAACTCCTTAATGACTGGCAATCACGTATTACTTAATTTATAGTCAGTGTCCCTGTTGAAATAATCCTCTACGTGTAGTGTTTAGTGTGGGTACGAGCTCGAACATCTTGGAACACGACATCATGACCCGACGATAGGGCGTGCTCAGCTATTGCTGACTTATCTGGCTGGTTGAGACGGATATTTCGTTGGTGTTCCTTGATATAAGTAACAATGGACCGGTATGTTGGTCAATGTATACCTTGCCGCAACCACAGAGAATTTTGTACATCCTAGGGTGTAATAGTGGTGAAAATTTGTGCTAGTATTTACCTAAACTGTGAACAATTTTAGTGACGGTATCAAACACGGTTTTTATATTGTGCTTGGAGAGGACCTTGCAATTCGATCTGTAGTGTTGTGGATGAAAGGAAGGTAGACAGTTCCCTTCATTTCTCCTTCTGTGAGCTATGCTTAGTCGTCCCTCTGGGATGCAGGACTCTATGAATCTCTGCATGGTTGTAACTATTACCCTTGAACGTGACTTGGAGTGTGTCTATCTCCTCCTGGATATTTGACGGCTCAGAAATAATAATAATAATAATAATAATAATAATAATAATAATAATAATAATAATAATAATAATAATATTCAAATACCTTGGTGAAATCGTACAAGAGAACGGACTAGAGGAAGCTGCTGTAGACGATCGTAGTTCAAAAATGGAGAGAGCTTATGGACTGACTATAAAAACATCTACAACAAGAAATACATCTCATGGAATTACAAAATAAGGCATTACAACACTGTATCGAAAAAAGGATGTCTGTATGCGAGCGAATGCCTCTCGATGAATTACAAATTGGAAATACTGGAGATCCTAGGAAGAAGAATACGGAAAATCTTGGGCCCAATCCTGAATGAAACCGGCTGGAAATTACGGAACAATAATGAAGCCTACAAAAATGTGGAGACAGTTTCAGAAGCCATGAATAAGAGAAGGTTATCGCTTCTCGTACATTTGTACAGAATGGATAAAACCGGACTAACCAAAAAGTTATTCGACTACGTATGGAACAAGAAGGAAACAACGGCATGCATTAAGTAAGTTCGCAAATATCTAGAAAAGTCCACCATCTAGCAAGTTCAAATGTCAGACAGGCAACATTTCGGACCATGATTCAAAATTTTAAAGTGTTTCAAGTCGACAAAACTGCAAAAATGGAAATAGCCTGGGCGGATGAACAGAAGAAACAGCTTGGCGCCCATATGAAGGAATACTGGATGAAGAGGAAACTTCAGACAAAGAAAAAATAAAATTGTAGCGTAATCCTCAGTGGTCAATTCGTAAAAATATAAAATAATAATAATAATAATAATAATAATAATAATAATAATAATAATAATAACTGAATTACGGTTTCTGTAACTTGAAAATAAATCTCTCAACTTGAGGCTGGGGAGTCCAGTGCTGTAAGGCAGTAAACATTGTGAAGTTGTTGGTGATGGTGGTGGCGTGTCGGACAACCGACAGGGTGAAACCTAAAGGTTGTACATAAGATAAATAGTGAAAAGGAGGAAGTTGCGAAAGCTGCTAACGAGAACAATGAAGACTTCCTTCAATATCAGCGAAGTAATAACATGAAAATCGATATAGAGTTCCGGTACAAGAGTATGAGGACACTGCAATGTTGTAGAAACCATAAAAGATCTCTCTAACTCTGTGGGTGTTAAAGTTACTGCCAACGATCTCGACGCAGTGCATCGTCTACCTCTTAAAGCAGGTCCTAATAATCCAATTCCCGCCTGGTGTGTTCGACGCTGGAGAAGGGACGAACTTATCCAAGCTGTTCGTGGAAATAAAGGCCTTGACACGCTGTCGGCTGGTCTATGGGTCCTAAAAGAAACATCTACTTTAGTGACCATCTAACCAGCTACAAGGGTAACTTAGCAAATATAAAACATAGAGATTTTTTACTTAAATGCAAGAAGTAAAAAAATAACAAATTTGATGATATAATTGTATTGATATCTCAGGCTAACTTTCCATAAGCAGTAGTAGTCTCATAATTCTGGCTTGAGAAAAATGATAGTAAATTGTTTTCAATACCAAGTTATACTCTCAACTATGCCGTTAAGAAATCTGGGATTGGAGGAGCGGTAGTGATTTTCATAAGTGCTATGTTTAATGTTAAAATTATGTATGTAGTGGAGATAAATACAGTACAATTTTAGTTAATGTCGCAAGTAAATAATTTAATCTGAATATTATTGATGTGTATATAACCTAGAAAATGGCAATACTTAACCGGTACTTTGATTATTTAGAATTAGTTTTATCTCTAACCACTGGGAAAATAATTTAAGTTAGGGATTCCAGTATAGATATGTCAACGATAGAGAAAGGTAGTCTTCAAAAACTGCATTTACTCCAATGCAACTACTTTAAGCATTGTAATCGCAAACTTTCTACGAGAATATCTTGCAGTACTAAAACATTAATTGACCATATTTTCAAAAATTTGATGCTCTCACTAACAGGAGATGTAGTATTTTATCTGATTTAAGTGATGACAATTTGTTGACTTCAGACATTTTCCTCATGAAGGAATTTCCATTTGATAGCTTTAATTCTCATAGTATATATAGGTCTAAAATAGACTATAAATTACTGAAAACTATTTGCAGAATGTACACTTTATGTATGAAGATCGTAACGTTGAAGATTCATGTGCTCATTTTACAGATACTATTTCAGAGACTGTAAAGCATTGTTCCAGTTCCAGTCAATTTAAGGCTGACAGAAAGAAACTCCTCTTCTGCCTTAGGTTAATGATCAGTAATAATGTTATTTACTTTACGTCCCACTAACCATTTTTTACGGTTTCCAGACACGTTGAGCTGCCGTAATGTAGTCCCGCAGGAGATCTTTTACGTGCCAGTAAATCTACCAACACGAGGCTGACGTATTTGGACACCTTCAAGTACTACCGAACTGAACCAGGATCGAAGCGGCCACGTTGGGGGCAGAAGGCCAGCGCCGCAACCGTCTGGGACACTCAGCCCGGCTGGTTAGTGATCAATTAATTTCATTCTTCATTCATTCTATTTCTGACCGAATCTAATGACTAGAAACAGGCTGTGGATTTTCATTTTCATCAAAAAGCAAAAAATCTGCTTTACAAGGAAGTCTCCGGCCCTTGGTGTTGTAACAAACTATTGAAGATCATACATAAGAGGATCTGCAATGATGTCACGACATTTAAAATGAATCTTAGACGTGATTATTACAGATCTAAAATCGAATACAGTCAAAATAAACCTAAACAGATCTGGGGTGTTATAACTGAGGTTCTTATGGTTAGTAAGCTTAATAACAATTACTCCAAGAATATCGAAGTACTGAACGTTAATTGTAGTCAGCGTTGTTATACTGTTGCTCATTACATCCCGGTTGCAGAAGAGCTAAACAAAACGATCACTTATACATATAAATTGACAGCCCCTATTAAAAAATGCAACATAAGTAGTTCTTTATTTTATAAATAAGTTAATATTGAAGAAATGTCACGTTACATAGATAGCTTAAATAATTCAAGTTCTAAGTTTTAGCTGTTACTGTCTAAAAATTGCAAAGAAGTATCAGTAACTCATATAAAGGAACTAATTAGCTTATCTTTAGTTAATGGCCATGCGCCTGATAGCCTAAAATAAGCAAGAGTAGTCCCTATATACAAAGGTGGCAGTAAAGATGAACCTGACAACTACAGACCGATTTCTATTCTTTCGGGATTGGAAATGATACAGGAAACGTTAGTAAAAATAACACTTCTGAAATTCTTAGAATAATTAATTTTCCAAAAAACGGTATGGGTTTCTGGAGAAGTCAAGCACAACTGTAGCCGTAGTGATGTAGTGCTGGCATTAAAAGAATCTCTGGACTCTGGTCTTCGTGCTGGAGGTCTTTCCAGTGACTTGTTCAAAGCCTATGATATAATTAGTCATAACTTGTTAATTCTAAAATTGGAGTTGGCTGGAGTGAGAGGAATTGCTTTGAAGTGGTTTGAAAGCTATTTGAAAAATAGAAATAAGTTTGTTGATATCAATGGTACTAAAATTTCACTCTTGTCAGTCAACAATGGTGCACGTCATGTTTCTTTACTCGGCCCTGTTTTATTTTTGTTAACGACATTTATGATCTTGATCTTGAAGGTAATCTGATTCTTTTTGCAGATGATAGAGGACTTTTTTACTCAGGGGGATAATCAAGATATTGCATCTCACACAATGAGGAATGAGTTCTCTATATTAACTGAATGATTTAATTGAGGAGTGTCTGTTCAAAAGGCGCTATTTGCACCATAAGGAAGTTGTGGGAAAAACTTAAGAAACGTGTTATAAAAGGAACATGGAACGTACGCATGATCGGGTATGGAACACATTTTGAAGAACTACATCTTTGTTTTGTTCTTAATTACTCGTGAAATTCGATATTCAATTACTACAATGCACATGGAAGAAATGACCATTTTTATTTTGAAGTGAAAATAGCACCTTTTGAACCGACAGTCCTCAATTTTAATTATCTTACAATCATCTCAATAAAGACTGGTTTTACACTTTTTCGGAGAGATGCCTCATAATGATGAATTTCTTAAACAATTTGATTGTATTACATGTTAAGATGTCTTCTTTTCTCACCTCCAAACTAGACTCGGGCTATCATCTGTAATTTATTAAAAGGAAAATAATATCTACTAACGGTGAATTAAACAGCCTACGTACAATAATTCCATAACTGAACTTAAAATGCGTTTACTCTGAATCAATCCATAGCTATCTACAATACACTAATGTTTTGCGGAGTTGCTGCACTCAAGGTCAGACTCAGAGCTCTTTACAGCTTTCCATTCTTAATTTCCACACAAGTAATGTACTCATCAACAGGCATTCCTTAGGTTAGGTTATCTATTGCATACTCATTGGCAACATTGGCATTCAAAGTTAAGCATAATTTAGGTCATGCTGATATAAAACTGAAATTCATCAGTAATTCATAAATTGAAGATAATGCAACACCGCAATCTAGGAAATTACATGTCCAAGAATGAATACGGTGAAGTATGGAATTAATGGTGTTTTGCATAGGGCTATAACAACATTTAATTCCAATCATGAATCTCTAAAAGCTTGCCAGAAATTCAATCAATTCACAAGAAATGTTACGAAAAATATATGGAAAATATTTTACGCTCTTGGATTCAGCCTATTTGGATGAACTTATTATCATGCTTTATTTTTAGCTGTATGATTATATTTATATATTTGTTTACATATCCGTATCCTTGAAAAACCGAATTGTTTAGATTGTATACAGTGCTGTAAGCTCTGTACGAACAATAATTTAATTTGTTATCAATATTATAATTGCGCCAGCGTTGTAATGTTCTGTCCCTAGTATGAACATTAGCTCACGGGACCTTTGAAATAATAAAATATAAAATATAAAATATAAGGCGCACTTAAACAAATCTAGGATATTGAATGAGTAAAATCGATTTCATTCTTAGTGGTAAAGGAGCAATTGGCAGCAATTATTTTCAAATGCGCCCCTGTTACGTTGTGTGACGCAGACTGTGGTTTCTACAAGAACTTTTCCTAAAATTATCAAAATATGACGTAAAATCTTGAAAATATGACTCAAGATAAATAAAGTATTGTTAGAAAATGGCTTAAAAGTCCCTTTCACCTTTCCAATCTTTTTAAATATTCACGGTTCATTACTGAACACACCGGAATGTTCATCCTATAAAAACAAAATATAATGAATTAATTCTTCCAGTGAAAACAATAAAATGTATTTAATGAGTTGTTCAGACAGTAGAGCATTAGCCTTCTGAGTTCAAGGTGACAGGTTCAATCATGGTTCAGTCCGGTAGTATTTGAAGGTGCTATAATACGTTAGACTCTTGTCGGTAGATATACCGCCTTGTAAAGAAAACGTGCGGGCCAAAATTCCGACTTCTTGGCGTCTCCGGAAAACCGTAGAAATACTTGGTGGGACATAAAGCCAGTACAATTATTGTTATTATTATTATTATTATTATTATTATTATTATTATTATTATTATTATTATTATTATTAAATTCATCTTCTAGGGCATAACTAACGATAAAAGTTACCGTCATCGTGCGCTCTGAACTATGCAATCAAGTTGCTGAAGTGCATCGACATTAAGCTCGTATTAGGTCTGTTATCATGAACGTTGATTATTATTATTATTATTATTATTATTGGAAATCATTTTTTGAATCTAGATATTCTTAATAAATATATCACATTTTTTCTTTGAATTCTAGTGCACTATTCTCCGTTCTGGAAACACGTCTTAGACTTCTGGGAAATGAGAAATGAGCCACCTGAGCAACGAGTTATCAGACCACATCTCATTATGCTCCGCGGAGGACCTGTTGCTCCTCTCAATGGTCATGTCGAGACCGAGGGAGGTCGACATGGTTGCCGTGGGAACAATGGGCATAGCATGAAAAACGACTTCACTGAAGCAACTAACCTCCTCCTCGGCGGCGCGTTCTTCAAGAAATAGACCAGGCACCTAATAATCTACTCCAGCGGCACGAACAGTGGCCAAACTCTCTTCATCGTCGTGCGGAAACGACTCTTTCTTAGTCTGGTGAATGCGGAGATCTGAATATCTGATCCCACAACACAACATAACGCAAGACAAAAGAAAGTTTGTTCAAATATACTAGCGTCCGGAGGAAAGCCAGGAAGGCCACCATAGCTGCGCGGGCGAATCTCTAACTTGACTTGTAAGACCAACTGGAGAAGGAGGTAAGAATAACGTCTGCCGGCTAGCAAAGGCACGGATGAAGGCAACCTAGCATACTTAATACTGCAACAGCGTGAAGAGCAAGGACGGCCAGTCGCTACAAGAAGGACAACTCTGAAATGCTGGTAACAGAACTCAGCGAGATCTCAAACATTGAATTCCTCCACTCACCGATTTCTGACAACGAGATAAGTATGGGTCCTGTTAAATACACTGCAGCCACTGAAATGAAGACAGAATTTGTAAGCACCCGGTCCTGATGATCTTCCAGTATATCTGCAGAAGCTCAAGTATTTTCAGTCTGGTTAATCTCATGGGTGAAGATTTTCTACGAGCAGTTCAACATACCGCGTACAATTCAAAGCCTCTTCCAGAACAGCTAGGGGGCCCATTCCATACCAGGAAAATGCACCCCAGACCATAACAGAGACACCAGCGCCCTGGACCACACCTTCGAGGCAGGCGGGATCCTTCGCTTCATGTGGTCTGCGCCATACACGGTTCCTCCCATCGGCAAATCGTGATTCGTCCGACCATATCACGTTACGCTATTGTTCCAGTGTCCATCCCTGGTGACTGGCGACAAATGCGCGTCGTTGTGCCCGATGACGTTGGGTTAACAGTGGCACCCGTGTGCGGCGCCGGCTCCCATACCCCATAGAACCCATGGTCCTACGGATTGTCCACAGGGAGACGTGTCTGGCACGGCCTGTGTTGAATTGAGCCGTGATTTGTTGCATGGTTGCCCGTCTGTCACTATTGACAATCCGTCTCAGATGTCGCCGGCCACGGTCATCGAGGGTGGCTGGACGGCCGGTCGTTTGTCTGTTATGGACGGTGACACCCGCATTCAACCATTCACGAATCACACTGGACACGGTTGATCGTGTGAAGCCGAATTCCAGCACCACTTCCGAAATAGCACTTCCCATCCGTCGGGCACCGACCACCATACCCCGTTCGAACGGTGTCAGCTCACGACGACGTTCCATGTTATACCCGTCATATGCACAGCCACTGATCACAAGGTCTCCTATACAACTGCCGCTGGCACAGGGGGCGTGTGGTGCGCAGACAACACACCTGCGCGTCAGTGCTCCGTTATCCCATGACTTTTGCTCAGCCAGTGTACATATCTACGTATTGCTCCGTTGTCACATTACAGTACTATAGAAAGGTCCGAGGTAGCGATCTGGCCAGTCATAACGCAGGAAGAAATGTAAAACTGCAAGCCCATCCCCTTCTATTTTGAATTCTGGATGAAATTTTTTTTGGCGGGGAATGTTTGAAATTTTGCCATTCAAAATTTCGGATATTCCAGAGTGTTATTTTTTTATATTAATGTATAGTATTGTTGACGGAAAGGGCAAATGGGAAGTGTATCCACGGAGAGCTGAGAACGTCCGTTTAGCTCTAGGACGCGCCGTTTTCTGGATATTAGAATTTTTTTTGTAAATTTGAGGCAGTACGGATAAAGCAGATCAAAACAAAAATTATACTGCAAGAAAATTTTGAATTTTTCTCTTAACAGTTGTCAGCCCTGCTGCGCTATTTTGAATGTTCAAATTTGGAATATTTGAAATTATACTATATGGCCAGCTGACAAATCATACGGCAGTGGGCCGAGAGAAATGGGCAAGGACAATTGGGCAAGAGGACAAGTGGGCAGTCATGGAATAAATGAACAGTTATAGCACAAGTGGGCAAGAGGGCAAGAAGGCAGTCAAGGAATAAATGAACATTCATAGCACAACTGAGCATGAGTGTAAGACGACAAGTGTTCAGTGATGGAATAAATGAGCAGTCATTAAACAACTGGACAATTCGGCGGTCATGGAATAAATTAATGGTCATAGCACAAATGGGCAAGGAGGTAAGCCGTATCATAGCACTGTCCATTTGAATTGATTTAACCCCTCTGGACTATTTTTGAATTTAGCACCGAGAAAGGAAGCAAGGCAAGATGCTTTAATTTTACTTGTGCATACCCCGTCACTGGCTAGGGTACGCTATCCGCTGACATAGAAAGGAATCCGTCGAGTAGAGAGGGAGCGAGGGATTTGAACTCGGGAATATACCGAACAACGTTAGGGTGTCTTTAGGCACAAAATATCCAAGCTAGTCTGGAATCATTTGAATTCGATCCCACATATAAGTCACAGAGCCATATCACACAGATCCATAATGAGGACAATTCTAGTTGACATTTATGGAGCCGATTGAGTTTTTATAACCCAGTAACTGTGACTGTTTATTTAATTATGATGTATGTGAAATATCCGTTACGGAGTAGCTGGCCGCACACAAAAGGGGCTTCTTGTTATCCGGGGAAACACTGCTGGCGCGTCACCTATCCGAGATTATAAAAAGGAAAGTGCGATTTTAACCGACCCCAGTGTATGATAGACAGTCGTGCTGTGTGTATCTTCGAAGAGAACGGAATAGACAATGTTTTATCATATTCAGTGATACAAGTGTGTTATCAATCTTTACTTTAGCTCATCCGAGCAGTATTAACTGTACTAAATATTGTAAATCGTGCAGAGTCTTACCGTAATACAAATTAGAGTGTGACAATCGGTGATACTGCTAAGAAGGACAGTAACTTAACGCGGAAATACCATATAATTAGGATTCTATTGGTCGACCGGGCTAATGTCGCGATAGAGGATATCGTCAAATGCATCCTAACCTAGGTTGTGAGC
The DNA here is from genome assembly GCF_040414725.1 of Anabrus simplex. Taxonomy (NCBI): domain Eukaryota; kingdom Metazoa; phylum Arthropoda; class Insecta; order Orthoptera; family Tettigoniidae; genus Anabrus; species Anabrus simplex. The sequence continues at coordinate 1,579,514,450 of NC_090265.1, forward strand.
GTGTACTTCGGGTACTAGCTAAGCAGTAAAGAGTTTCGATTTTCACCTGTGTTACCAGGTGCCAGGCAGCTATTAAGGGCACGAGAAATAAGACGACGCATCATAGACTCAAGAGGAATCAACCCGATGACTTGTAGATCAGCTGACAACACCGTTGTCATGTTACAGAGTTCAAATATGTTGCGGCTACTAAGACGTCACAGATAGCAGATGGAGATAAGTTGAACTGCTTATATGCATGAAATGTAGTGATGAGATTCATATTAGGGCCATTCGTTAAATGTAAATAGTAATTTTAATATACGCCAGAGTGACATCTGTTTTGCTTCCATTTTCTTTTTAAAATGCTTATACCCCAGTCTCGTTTCAGCGTTGTTTAGAGTTAAAATACGAGGGCTATGCCAGGACTTGGTGTAGTGTGTCCTTGCTTTCTTTAGGACAGTTTCACTCGTGCCATGCAGATACTAATGAATAAGCGATGCCAAATTCATCTACGCAAATTGGAAGGCATTGCACCTCATGAGAATCGAACAAGAACTTAGAGATGAGAAGATCTAATCTATAGTCAGGATGTTTATGAAATAACAATAGTACATGTCTTTCAGGTGATGGCGTGTGCTGAGAGGTATCCCCACCGTCGAATTTCGTGAGGGTCATTTGCAGAGAGCGGTCGGGAAACTTTGATCGTACGCAGGATTTGAACCTGAGAAAACAGAGTATCGGGGCAAGATAAGCCGTGAATATAGTGTAGTGTTCGTGATGAGCCAGGAATAATGAGAATAGAACGAGATATGCCATGAACATTTGAGTGAGATTTAAATGTTGCCTGAGGGTTGATATATATATATACGCGATTGACAGGATCTGCGAGTGTACACCCAGACGGAGTCTTGGAAACAATAATCTATCGAGACCAGAGAGCCAAGAAGTTGTATACTTGAGAAGACCCTTGCAGGTAGCTAGACTATCGGTGAAATTTTACTTTTTGCTAATTTGTTTTACGTCGCACCGACACAGATAGGTCTTATGGCGACGATGGGATAGGAAATGCCTAGGAATGGGAAGAAAGTGGCCGCGGCCTTAACTAAGGTACAGCCACAGCATTTGCCTGGTGTTAAAATGAGAAACCATGGGAAACCATCTTCAGGGCTGCCGAAAATGGGATTCGAACCTACTATTTCCCGGATGCAAGCTTATAGCTGCGCGCTCCTAACCGCACGGCCAACTCGCCCGGCTGGTGAAGAAAAGGAATGGCCCATGAATGAACATGTGTCGTACGCACAGAACCCTTCATAGTAGTGATCCAGGGGCAAATGCGCAAGGTGGCTGCTTAACAAAGAATTTTATGGAACTAACTCCCGGGACTTGGGCCAGGGGTAAATGCAAAAGATGGCTGCCGCGCGGTATCTCTTTACAGCATTGGCATGCGTGTAAAATAGTAACTTCACTCAATGTTGCGTGCGAGTATGGTCCTAACCTAACCTTATCAATTTGGCCTACTTGTGTGACCCTAACCTAACCAGGAAGAGCATCCGGCTGTAAAACTGTTACCTTACATAAGCTAACCGAAATCAATTTTGCTTACACGGGTAGTCCTTGGAGCTGGACCAGCGGCAAATGTGCAAGGTGGTTGCTATACATTGTTTTTACTGGAATAATAACACTAGGGAGCTGAACCAGACAAACTGGACAAGACGCCAAAATTCTTTATACTCGTTTGGGTGCATCTCCTCCTTTATCGCGCTTGAGACCGGATTAGGTTATTTTTCAGAGTTTCCTAGAGGCGGAGTTAACACCCTAATTGTTGAAGTAAGGTTAAGAAGGAATATGTAACTATATAGCTACTCGATCCGCTATATGATACAGAAGGATAGGAAATTGAATTAGGGGCTGAACGGGTGCTTAGGGAGTTATATCAAAACACTTTTCAGATGTTGACTTTCATCACTTTAGTGTAGAAACAGTACACTTTTTATGTGGATAGGTCGTTATTCCATCAATAGCAAACAACAAAAGGCGAAAGCGCAATCTTGTTAATTTCCACGGATGTGACATGGTGTTGTTTGGATATAATGGTGTTCATAGGCATTCTCAGCAACTCCTTTCACTTAAGACATTCCATATAGCTATCGAAGGTTACACATTGCCCGACAGTGCTTCCCTTATCCCCTTAATCTTTTTCACTTCTTCTTCTTCTTCCCTTTCAATATCTACGGCATACATCTTTGCTCTAAGTCCAACAATCGTCGAATTATCTTGCTTTTAGCCTCATCCTTAAATTTTCCTAAAATATTTTTGTTTTTAGCTGAGTAGTCTCGCCGATTAGGGGGATACTCAGATGTGTCATGATGAGTTAAATAATGTAACTGGTCCTGATATAACTCTTCCGTTTTCACTAAATTGATAAATGAATCAGTATCCATATACAAAAGTTTTAAGTTTTCCAAACCGTAGTCAGGAACCAAAACATCATAATGACAGGAACAAATAAGGGTCTTAGATATATATAGGCTTGTTGAAGACGACTGTATGATTAGTCATGTGAAAAGTAGCGAGGTTTGTTCCGTAGATGGTTAGATCAATGAATATTGGTTTTGCTATGAGTCTGTCAGCTATTTTGCTATCTGTAACAAGTCGAATAGCAAACCTTCAACGAATGCTTTCCATCCTTTTTCCAAACATAGCATTGCTAAACAGCTTATACAGATCTTTTTCAAACTCGTTATTTGCTTGCTGATGTAGTACATTATAAAAATATACATAGCTTTTTAACCAACGTGACTGACAAAACCGTAGAACACGATGTACCTTCCTTACTTTCAGTCCATGGTTCAAAGCTTGTTTTATAGTCATGTAGTGAACTACGTAATATTGTCGATCCCGAGTTGTGGTACTATATTTCTTATAGATGTTTGCGTAGGCTGCATACATTCTGGTAGAAATGGTAGATCATTATGAAGTTCGTGTAAATCTGAGGGATACTCTACATCAACCTGTAGAATATAGCCATACGGATCATCCTCATAAGGTTCTCAAGCACTATACTTTCAGGAGAGATCCATTTAAATTCTCTATAAGGAAGAGGATGACACATGGCCCATCCGTATTGATATTTGTGTCTTTTTAGGTGATAAACTGCGACGGCATTTCAACATCAAAGTGTTTGATGTATTTGTTGTTGGCTTCACCATACCGCTGAGATACCTGACATACTCCTCATCGTATAGGCTACCTGACTCTACCATCTGTAGCTGATCATAATCATGCAGTAACTCTTACTCAATACCTGTATAGAGAAGCATAGCATCCCACATGAGTCCTTGAGAGATAAAATAATAGGCGGGATCTACCTTATGAGTTTCCATTGTTCTATCTCGAAACGTCTCGAAACCACATGCTAAGAGAAGTACGCCTGAAGTCAAGTAGAGATCACTATACTCGCCGAGAGTCTTAAAGTCTTTCCAGACATTTTGAGTATGCTTATAATTCTCAACATTAATGCCTTTGCAGCTTCATTTACTAAAAATGCATCATTAGGAAGTATAGATGTTTTATTCAATTTCTCCAATGAGTCGAGGTAATCGTAGGAGAAAACACCCTTTTCTTCCATAAGTCTGGATTTTTCTTCACCTCCAAAATACTGTTTTTTTTTTTTCGGGGATGGATTTAGTCTTTCAACTAATTCTTCCAAACTTTTAGCCATGCAACGAAACGTATATACAAATCGAAGCTTCACATTACCACCATACATGAAGAAAGAGATGTTATTTTCCTCAGAGCTAGGAATAACCTCTACTCATTCTGACGTACACCCTAACTGTTTCAAAACAAAAAGGAACATCATATCTACTGAGGTTATGAATCAATACTGGAATCGGATTACGCGTTTTACACTTTAAATCATAGCTATTATGTTCACCACCGCGGTACTTCTCCGCGATATAACAGTGATCGCCTACTTTCCAATCCCTTTCGGTAAAGCGTTTTTGACACAGATAGCAGTTCACTTAACACAGGAAATCTTCTTCTTCTTGAATTAAAGCTAGGCTTATTTAAGCTATATATGCGACCAATTTCAGAAGCAATAGACGTTAAACACTCCATGAATTTCTTCGCAGCATCAGGTCCACGGTATACAATTGGACTTTTGGGTAGGCTGGTTGCTACATTCTCCACAGATTTTGAAGATTTTACAAATATACCAAAGTTCATAGGAACATGGCTGTTGAAACGCACCGTATAACTCGTCTTGGAGTTTCAAAGACCGCATAGATGACAAACGGTAACCTGAGTATCCTCTGTATATTATCCAATTTTAGGGCAGAATTATTTGTAGGCATTTCAGTCCTAGCCTGTGTACAAAGTTTCCAATGCTCTTCTAGCTTATCTTTTCCACAGCTTTCATATCGATTATCGAAGTGGGTAAATCAACATTTTACAGATGCATACTTTTTTCTTTGTGATTTGTTAACTGACTTCTTACGAGTTTACTAAAATATTTTATATAGACGTTATGACCAACACCAGAATCATTGCTCAGTACAAGGAGGTCACGATGATCAGGTAGTTCTTTATCGACTACTTTTAATGGGAACAATTTATAATCTTCCTCAAGCCCGAATACATTGATAGATATATTATTTCTCTTTTCAGATTTTGAAATATCCGAAAGGAGTTTTGGAAAAACGATGCGAGAGATGAGATTTATTCTCAAGAAATTTAGCTAAAACAGCATACATAAAACATTTTTCATCTTTAAAACTATGAGGGTTAATGGTTGTTTTCCTCGGCTCAGTATTAGCAGGTAAAGGTATGCATCTACTACCGCTTAAGGGATTATAATTTTTCATATGCAACCGAACTCCATCCACAGAGAGTATCACCCAGTTACTGCCTTTAGCTGAGATTCTTCCATTTGTGTACACAGTTTTTAAAATTGTGATTCGAGAAACTCGCTGACATCTCTTTCAAGAAACACAGGCATATAACAGATTTTGAATGCACGGCCTATAGTATCCCCATCAGCATTAATTAATTTACACTCAGCTATCATATTAACTTTTAAAGACTTCTGAGTAATTATTTCTTATTCTATAGCCTGAATATTACGTGTTTTTGCTTCTTTAAGTAACAATTTAAACACTTACATGGTTCACAGCGTAAAAGCATGACTTCAACCGCCCTTCAAAATATGTTTCATACTCAACAATACCGCTTTCATCCGGGGTTATAGCTAATAATTGTTTTAAGTAGGCTTTAAAAAAATGTTTTTGAACATGGGTTAGCACAGCAAGCCTCTTCATGACGTTGTTGCGCATTATATGAACTACTAAACGTTTTTGTGCAAAGTTGCATTGATATTACTCACTTCATCACTTTTCGTGACGGTTTCTATCGTAGTTCTAGAGGAATGTGTTTCCACATTTTCCACAAGCATAGTTTTGTATAGCTACTTCCATGATAATGTGTTTTAAGCCTGTGAAAGGGCGTTCTTATTACGCCAAAGGTTTACATCAGAATGACTAATACACCTGCCTTCTCTCGTTTATATAATATGTATATTACCCATAAAGTTTTGCGAGACTACATATTCCCCATAATGCACTGCACTAGGCAACGTATTACACCAACCTATTAGCAAATCTTGAAAAGTAAGATTTAAACATGATTTTAAGGTGTTTATCTCTTCAAAATGGCCTGTTTTTCGCTTATTAATCCCTCTGAATGGAATCATTGTGGAACAAGAAAGATCAGACAGGGAGACTGACGAGCGTATTGTCTCTAAGACAGGACAGGTAGGAATGGAAGAGTGCGCAAGATAATCATTGCACGTTTATAGTTTTTGCTACGATCGTACAGACTGCATGTTCATAATATGGGCAATAACATCAAGCCAACCGGGACGTTGGAATGTAGGAACTGCCGTTAACACCACTTTGGGGGTTGTAATCTCGTCTAACCGAGGTGTAGCTGTTACTTTACTGCCACTGCCCTATACGAAGGCTCCAACATCAACCAGTCAAACTCAACGTAGTGAATCTTCTAGCCAACCAGGACTCTAGAAGGTAGAATCTGCCATTGTAATATCGTCTAACTGAGGTGTAGAAGTTACTCTAGTGCTTTTGTGAAGACTTCAGCATCAACCAGTCAAAGCTCGATATATTGAAACTAGAAGCCTACCGGGACACTAGAACTGCCGTTAACACCACTGCGAGGGTTGTAATCTCGTCTTACCGAGGTGTAGCCAGTACTTTTACTACCCCCTGTGAGGGCTCCAGCATCAACCAGTCAAAGATAATATAACTAACAAAATGTATGTTGAAGACATAAGTATATTCTTAAAGAGCACCGTGCAGTAGAGAAGCAAGCATCTTGTATGGAAAACGTGTTTAAAATAAGTTGAGTTTAGAAAACTCGTTTTTGTAGTGTAATCAACATATTCCTACTTACTAGCGATGATAATGTGACACAACTATAACCTTCACCTCGTTAGACAGGCATAAACTTGTAACACTGCAATGGTTATGAACCAAACATGCGCCATTTTATGAGTAATACAAATAAAGGGAATTTCTTTATAAAAAGGTAAAAGATGGTCATATCCGTAATGATATTACACAAGTCGGGTATTTATGATTATTAGTATATTGACAGAGGCTTGCAGACTAAACGCTGAATACGATGGTAACAAACATGATTCTAGGTTTAAAATACACCATTTTTTACGTTTTGAGGTGAATTTTGAAAAAAAACCCTGTTTTATGACTGTACATGTGAAAAGGACCTAACTGCACTTATTGTTCGTCAGGTACGTGACAATATGAAAAACGTTTGTGGTAAGTAGAAGAGGGTGATAATCGTAATGATATTACAGAAATCAGGTATTATGATTATTAGTATATTGACAGAGGCTTGCAGACTATGCGCTGAGCAGGATGGTAACAAACATGATTCAATTGTTAAAAAACATCATATTTTACGTTTGGAGGGGATTTTGGAAAAGCCTGTTTTGTCACTTTACTTGTGAATAGGACCTAAGTGGACTTATTGAACATCAGATATGTGACAATATGAAAATTTTGCAGTAAGTAAAAGAAGTTGGTAACCGTAATGATATTGCAGAAATCGGGTAGTACGATTGTTAGTACATTGACAGATATGTGACAATATGACAAAGGCACGTCAGGAAGGGCAGCAAGCCGTAAGAATAGCATGAACACCAAAAGCAATACGTTGTCATGTCACTGTTACGGTATCGTAATAAACAATCGATACAAAAATCCAGGTTTTATTTATTTATTTATTTATTTATTTATTTATTTATTTATTTATTTATTTATTTATTTATTTATTTATTTATTTATTTATTTATGGCGAAGTTAGGGCTCTTGGCCCTCTCTTACACTTAACCACATTATGCGGCTTAATACTGAATACAAATTTAATATTCAAACTTAACACAGTGTATATAATATAATAATAATATAACTTAATATAGCTAAAACTAAAAGATTACATCCTAAGTCTAAAATTAGAAAAATAAATTCAATATTAACTACTCTAGATGGAATTCATATAATATAACAGTAATTTATGTAAACTTTTGGGAACTATTTACTCCAGACATTCACTCACACATTCACACATAACTACATGATATAGCCTACGTATTCAAGAAGAAAGCTTTAGACTGTCTTTTGAAGGTAATTAATGAGGAACAATTTCTTATTTCAGGGGGTAAAGCATTCCATATTCTAGCGCACGTAACAAGGAAAGAATTACTGAAGGCAAATGTACGATGTGGAAGTATTGCAATTGTTGACCCAGATCGCGTGTCATGGTCATGAAAGGAGGATAGAAAACGGAAATTACTGGAGAGATATTCAGGTATATTTTCAGTCAAGAGTCGATATATAAGGGTTGATACATGGTGATTTCTCTGCTGCTCTACTTTTAACCAAGAAAGTTGTGCATAAAAAGGGGATACATGCGAGGCAAAATTCAATGAAAAAATAAATCTAATGCAGGAGTTTAAAGCTCTCTGCAATTTCCTATTTCACTGGTAGCATCTACCAACACAACATCACAATAGTTAAAAATTGGAAGTATCAATGTTTGAAACAGTTTTATTTTTAAGTTGAGAGGTAATACGGTCTGGTGAATCTTGAGGGGGTGAAGTGATGAATGAACTTTCCTGCATATGTTAGTGACATGCTCATCCCAGTTTAAAGTTTCATTTATAGTGACTCCAAGGCTTTTTACTGATTTACAGAATGGTATAGCAACGCCATTTAGTTGAATGACTGGAGTTTGAAGACTGTGTAAATGGGCAAGCAGTTTTCTCTGCCCTAGTATGATAGCTTGTGTTTTCGTTGGGTTGATGGAGAGAGAATTCTCAGCTGCATAACAGCTGATCTGCTCTAAGTTTCGGTTCATATTTTCAATAGCTGCATTTATGTCATTCACTTTTGTGTGGCAGTAAATTTGAAGGTCGTCGGCATAGAGATGGTAGTTGCAGTTTTTCAACTTAGAAGAGATGTCATTCAAATATAAAATAAATAACAGGGGGCCGAGTATAGAACCTTGTGGCACACCATTAACTTTGTACTTCCACTCCGTTCTCTTATCATTCTTGACAACACACTGTCCTCGGTTATGGAGGTAGGAAGCGAACAATTTGAGAGCAGCGTAGCTAAGATGGAAGGAATGCAATTTCGCTAATAATATGTCCGTACTGATAGTGTCAAAAGCACTGCTGAAGTCTACGAGAATGAGTACGGTCACTTTACGTTCGTCCATTGCTTTTCTTACGTCATCCGTAATTTTTAGAAGAGCAGTAGATGTACTATGTCCTTTTTTAAATCCAGATTGCAAGTGATCAAGTAACGAATGGTGCATCAAATATTGGAGCAGTTGTTCATGCATGAGTTTTTCTAGGACTTTCAGTACAAGGGCTGATAACCGTAACAGAAATCGGTGTTATATGAACATTTATCACTACACAAACATAAGATATGTGACGATATTAAAAAGTTTGTTCAGTATAATGTTTACAAGTGCACAACGCTGTTGAACATAATGCCCCCAAAACTACGAAGCATGATCACAAAAGTATACAGCTTTAATGGCCGTGCTATCCTATTTTACAAAACACTGTTGATCGTATTAACGGAATGATGTATTAAACGCATATTATTGCTATTTTCGGGTGAAATTAACCAAATTGTTGAAATTAACAAGAATAGGGGTGAGAACAAGCCCCTGTCAAACCTATCACTACTCGGTTACAAGATTCTAAGTAAAGGGTATTTTAACGAAAAAAATAGATTTTTTACGCTATCAAAGTTACAGCATTTTCAAGTTTAATAATTTTAATAATAATAATAATAATAATAATAATAATAATAATAATAATAATAATAATAATAATAATAATAATAATGGGCAGTAATCTGTTTACTTAAAATCTATTTAATACAATCAGTTCAGAGAAGATCAAGATCAACTGACTAGAAGAAATTAGACAGGATTTACAAGAACGCTACAGAATATACCATCAGAAATCTTAAAGCCTTCGGAGTTCCGGTTTGAAATCGCATATTGGCGGAGAAAGTGGATGAGCTGGCTGTGATTATTGTTATAAGAGGAAGTACGACTAGGCAGCCATCTTCTATATGACACTAATCAGAGAGAAAAAATGGAAGGGATTCGACACTTCGAAAAGTGAAGGTATCGGTCAATGAAAGACAAGGGCAATGAACGGCGTGAAAATGAAACTTCCTAGGCCTCGAATGCTTTAATACCGTAGGGTTCGAAAAAGAACAAGAGTTATAAATGGAGGACTGATAGGATAGTTGAAAGTGAGGAACCTGGCACAAGTAAGTGGAAGCAATGTCAGGACTCAGCTAAAGGCCCCGTGGTTGCCAATCCATGCTCCCAAATTCAGAGCCCCTGGGGCCGCTTTAGTCGCCTCTTTCAACAGGCAAGGGATACCGTGGGCGTTATTCTACCATCCCCACCCACGGGGTGAGGTAATCCTACACTGGGAAACAGTGGACAGAAAAACATAAGGAACAACTGTTGCTTACCTTGTTATACAAAGCTTGGAAATGAACAATGAGAAGTAGGGTCACCGAATTTAGTTTTCAGTTCTCCCGCTAGGATCGCCTTTCTAAGGCACAAATTTTGAATATGTCTTCTTACGTTCAGCATGGATCTTGTGGCAAGTGCTTGTGAAAATTCTCTAATGTATAGCTAATTATGATACTTGTGGAGAAGCCACGTATTCTGAATGGTGCTCATGATCCATTTTTGTTGTAGTGCAAATAATCTGTCGATGTGAAATTAACATGTCCGGCTGGAAACTTGTTTATGTCAGTATCTTGAGGTTATGAGTCGTCGTAGTGCGGACCCACAGTCAACACGAATTTATACATATTTTCAAGTAAAGTAAAGTAAATTGTTTGTAAGAATTTATAATTTAAAGCTAATACTAAAACATAGTCTTTGTAATTTGTCTCCAGTTCAGAAACACAGTTCGAGTCTCACATTACTGCCCAACCTAACTTAGCTTTAACACCTTTCTGTTCAAAGGTTTGCTCGTGTAAAATAGTATGAATTGGGAACCCTGTAATGTGTGGAAAGTCCTTTGAACAGAATGCAGAGCAATTTATTAGAAAGTTGTCTTCAGTACCGACAGGATCTCTCTCCACAGCACATCAGTTATTCCATGAAGCTTATACAAATTCCAGAGAGAAGCAACCTTTCCACTATCGTGCTGTAAAGATTTCTTTTCTGCAATCATACGAGCTCGTACCAAAGAAGTAATTCCTATCTCTCCTCTCGAATGGCCAATACAAGTTTTTAAAGATTTTTGATGTGGTAGGTGCAAAATATTAAGAGAACTTAGGAGGCTGTAATCTGTGGATGATCTGTTGGACAGTAATATGCAGACCTTTATAGTATTTTTTCCGAATTAGCGCTTCTGTTTACAAAAAGCTTGAATCTGCTCAGTCAAGAAATTTGTTTTTTAATCATATTGTTCAAATAGTTCTGTAATTTTTAAGTCCATGTTGATTTTTTTAATTTTTGAGTTTATACGTCATTTGTTTTAAAGTGGTTATAATCTTTGCTTCACTATAAGTGCTGTTTGTTTCCTACATTTTTTAACTATTCATTTTAGTTTCAAACCTACTTTAGTGCTGTATAGTTTAAGATAAATAGAACCCTCTTGTGTCATGGTTTTATATAACGGTTCACTGATAATTACAAGTGGAGGGTCCTTCTCTTCGCTGGCTGTAGATGTGGTTGATTCTACATGCAGTTCAAGTTTCTTGTAGAGTTTAGGTTCATTTCCCATTTCTGTAGCCTTCCTCATATGTGGTCTTTCTGTATATGAATGTGTTTGTCTGTGTCCGGGAAAAACTTGAAATACAGACTGAATGACATTCGAAAGTAGGATTTAGTGCTGTGTCCTTAAAATGCCTACTGCAAACAGTGGAATGCACACTAGGTTTCCACAGAGATCCCAGTCTATTTCCTTGACAAGAAAGTCCCAAACACCATTTAAGTTTTTTAAGTTCCTCGTCTTTCGGAAATCTATGAAATGAATTATCACATCCATTTGAGGTCTTTGATTTACAGTAAGGAACACTACAGTACATCATTGTTTTTAAGAATTATCCGATGTTCGCATTACGTAAATAGGTCATTAATTTCATTCACTTAATTACCTGAATTAAAACAAGAAAGCTCATAAAGTACAAAAATACGTCCAGACATGCTCGTAAATGTTCGTATGAGTACTTCGCCCGCTCAATTTTATGTCTAAGAGGAGTGCACCTAGCGGCAAAACGATGCGTTTCACGATCCCAAGCGGGAACCAGTTTCACGACCAGCGAGGCCTTGTATTTCCCAGCCTTGTATAAGTACGTAAGCAGCGGGAACAACACAGTGAACTCATGAAGATATTTTGAGAGGAGAAGCGAAACTGTCACAACAAGCTAATAAGTTGAAACGCGCTCGTTAATTGGCCATAATGAAAGCAAATAATAATAATAATAATAATAATAATAATAATAATAATAATAATAATAATAATAATAATAATAATAATAATAATAATACAGGGCGAGTTGGCCGTGCGCGTAGAGGCGCGCGGCTGTGAGCTTGCATCCGGGAGATAGTGGGTTCGAATCCCACTGTCGGTAGCCCTGAAGATGGTTTGCAGTGGTTTATCATTTTCACACCAGGCACCTTAATAGAGGCCACGGCCGCTTCCTTCCAACTCCTAGGCCTACCCTATCCCATCGTCGCCATAAGATCTATCTGTGTCGGTGCGACGTAAAAGACCCTAACACAATAATAATAATAATAATAATAATAATAATAATAATAATAATAATAATAATAATAATAATAAAGTCTGACACCCGCGCGCGCTCGGAAGCTTTATTCGGGAAAGAGGAAAACAGGAATCGAACACATTGTTTGTCTGCACCTAAGCCCCAACAGTTTTGTTTAGCAAACATAGACCAGCCCACTAGACGCCCCTCCCCCACCACCACCCGCAGTTTTAAAGTAATTGACAAAAGATAATCATATTTACCCGTTTCCCGAGGAAGTTTCACAGTCGATGGTCAGTAGCAAACTGATCAGATTGCGATATCCACCGGTTTATATTGAGGATCCCAAGGTTAAACTTCCACAAGCTTCGACCTGCCAGGGCCATGATCTTCCCGCGCTTCGTAATACATGTCATGTCAGAAATTGTGTCAGTTTTATTATTATTATTATTATTATTATTATTATTATTATTATTATTATTATTATTATTATTATTATTATTATTATTATTATTATTATTATTATTTTTTTCCTTCAATATGTCCAATTAACGAGAGCGTTTGAACTTGTTAGCTTGGTCTCACGGTTTCCTTTCTCCTCTCAAAATTTCATGAGTTCACTGTGTTGTTTCTTATATTCTGCTCTTCGGGAGATCGTGGGTTCGAACCCCACTATCGGCAGCCCTGAAGATGGTTTTCCGTGGTTTCCCATTTTCACACCAGGCAAATGCTGGGGCTGTACCTTACTTAAGGCCACGGCCGCTTCCTTCCCACTCCTAGCCCCTTCCTGCCTCATCGTCGCCATAAGACCAATCTGTGTCGGTGCGACGTAAAGTAAATAACAAAAAAAAAAATATATATATATATACATGTAGATCCTGCTCACTGTTTTCCAGTAGAGGCCTACCTCACCCTGTGGGTGGGGGTGGTAGAATAACACTCACTGTATACCCTGCCTGTCGTCAGAGGCGACTAAGGGGGCTCCAGGGTCTCTGAACTTGGGAGCGTGGGTTGGCAACCACGGGGCATTTAACTGGGTCCTGACATTGCATCGACTTACTTGTGCCAGGCTCCTCACTTTCCTGTATCCTATCAGTCCTCCCTTGATCAACTCTTGTTCATTTCTGAACCCTACGGTATTAGAGCATTCGAGACCTAGGGAGTCTCTCATTTTCACGCCGTTCATTGCCCTTGTCTTTCTTTGACCGATACCTTCACTTTTCGAAGTGTCGAATCCCTTCCATTTTTTTTCTCTCTGATTAGTGTCATACAGAAGATGGCTGCCTAGTTGTACTTTCACTTAAAACAATAATCACCACCAGCCCGTCCAGTAGGAGCTGCCTGGCCGAGGTGGTAAAGGCGTGTTCGGTTCGCCCGAAAGGACGTGGGTTCGAATCCCCGTCAGTAAGTCGTAAAATTTAAACGAGATTTCCACTTCCGGAGGTGCATATGGCCCTGAGGTTCACTCAGCCTACACCAAAAATGAATACCAGGTTAATTCCTGGGGGCAAAGGCGGCCGGGCGTAAAGCTAACCACTCAACCCCATCACGTGCCGAGGTTAACAATGGTGGAAGCCTTTATCTTCCACTCCTCCAAGGGCCTTCATGGCCTGTACGGAGGTGACTTTGCTTTTAGCCCATCCAGAGTGACTTTTAGCGTTCTTCTTTAACATTTCTGATGGTATGTTCTGTAGCGTTCTTGTAAATCCTGCCTAATTTATTCTAGTCAGTCGATCTTGACCTTCTCTGAACTGAGTGTATTAAATAGATTTTTAGAAAACCGATTACTGTCCGTTATTATTATTACTATCATTATTATTATTAAATTTAGAAATGCTGTAACTTTGCAAGCGTAAAATATAAAATTTTAGTTTTTTCGTTAAAATACCCTTTACTTAAGGTCTTGCAACCGAGTGGTGATAGGTTTGCCTGGGGGTTGTTTTCGCCCCTATTCTTGCTCAACAATTAAGAAAACCAATTTATAGTTACATCCCCAAAACAACAATTTATATACATGGAACTGCATTAATTTACATGCTCGGTACAGTACCATATATAAAACGTAGTGATTTTTCCCACATCTGTGAGGTTCCGGGTGCGAATTGTATAACACAAGGGAATTTGACCCTGTTTTACGACCGGATGCCCTTCCTAACGCAACCCTAACTGGAGGGATGTAATCACTATTGCGTCTTGCTGTGGTGGTTGGTAGTGTAGTGTGTTGTCTGAATATGAAGAGGAAGTGTCGGGGCAAGCGCAAACATCCATTTCCCCAGCCAAAAAACTATCAAACGCGATTAAAATGCCCCACCCGGCCGAAAATCGGACCCGGGACCTTCTGAACCAAAGGCCTCAACGCTGACCATTCAGCCAATGAGTTGGACTTTAGATTATTATTATTAAAGTTGAAAATTCTGTATCTTTGCAACCGTCAAATATGAAAATTGAGTTTTCGCGAAAAATACCCTCTACGTAAGGCCTTTCAACTCAGTAGTAGTATGTTTGGCTGGGGTTGTTTTCGGCCGCTATTCTTGCTAATTTCAGCAATTTGGTTAATTTCACCTGTGAATAGCAATAATATGCGTTTAATACATTCTTCCCTTAATACGATCAACAGTGTTTTGTAAAATAAGATAACACGGTCATTAAAACTGTATACTTTTGTGATCATACTTGGTTGTTTTGGGGCCATTGTGGCTAACAGCGCTGTGCACTTGTAAACATTATACTGAACAAACTTTTTAATATCGTCACATATCTTATGTTTATGTTTATGTTTATGAATGTTCATATAACACCGATTGCTGTTACGGTTATCAGCCCTTATACTTACAACCTGGTTCTTTGTACCGATTTTTTATTACGATACCGTAACAGTGATATGAAAACGTATTGCTTTCTGTGTTCTGCCCTTCCTGATGTATCTTAGTCATATTCTCCCATATCTGTCAATGTACTAATACTCATACTACCCGATTTCTGTAATATCATTACGGTTATTAACTTCTTTTACTTACCACAATTTTTTTTCATATTGTCACATATCTCATGTACAATACAGGTAAGTGTAGTTAGGCCCTTTTCACAAGTAAAGTGACAAAACAAGCATTTTTCCTAAATCCCCTTCAAACATAAAATATGATGTGTTTTAACAACTGAATCATGTTTGTTACCATACTACTCAGCGTTTAGTCTGCAAGCCTCTGCCAATCAGCGGCGGTGGGCTCTTAGGAGCACATGAGCACGTGAACACCCAGTTATAGTGCATATTCACGCAAACATGGATAATTCGAAATTGTTTCTTTTGTTTCCGTCTGATTTCATCACTCGATCGAAAGTATTCGACTCATATCGAAGCTCCGTTACACTGACAGCTGTTCGTTTCGGCTGGCAATGCAGGGAGCACACTGGAGATTTTGCTACGAGCCTGAAGACTGTACGCATGCGCATGGAGATCACGTCATGCTTTATGCAGAAATTTCTCCATAAGCGAGGAGCACGGTAAGGTATGTGCTTTTCAGTCTATGTACATCTACCCTCAAACAAGTGATAGTATTACAGTTGACCACAAGGGTCCGTCACCTCCCCACCTTGCCACAGCTCCCAGAAGTTACTATTGTATTTCATTGCCGGAGGATTTCGCTAGTGGGTAATTCTGAACAGGGTTCGTAATCATGGAAAGAAGTTTGTTTTACATTGCGGTGGAGAATCGTTTCAATTGCAATTAGTTTGACTACTCGTGAGTGCGGTAATTGCACGCACTACTTTTTTTCCCTGTTGTCACACTTAGGTGAAGTTCGTGCTATGTAAATCCAAGAATAGTGTTCGTATCGTTTAATATTCGCTACAATGCAGCATTGTAGCAAAATTGCATTGAATTTGACTTTTGCCGAGCTGAGTGTTGAACCTGCCAACTTGGGGTCAGAAACCCGTCTGAGCTACTCAGCCCGGCAGTCGTAGTGTTAGTTTCGTTGTACACTCACTGATTAGTCTCGGAAAAATGCATCCTCGGTTACAGGGGATCTACAAAATTGTGAGTGGAGAAACAACCGTACAAGGACCTTTTAGTGAATAGATATAAGTAAGTTATTTTGTACTGTTTACATTCCACTTTGATATATTTTAGACGTGAACACACATTTTGTTGTGAACCCCATGAAAATTTTGTCATGAGCTGCCACTGCTGTCAGTATAGTAATAATCATAATACCCGATTTCTGTAATATCATTACGGTTATCACCCTCTTCTACTTACCACAAATCTTTTTCATATTGTCACGTACCTGATGTACAATAAGTGCACTAAGGCCTTTTCACAAGTACAGTCACAAAACAGGTTTTTTCCAAAATTCACCTCAGAACGTAAAATATGATGTGTTTAAGCCTAGAATCATACTTTTTACCATCCTAGTAAAATACCTATTTCAGCGTTTAATCTGCAAGCCTCTGTCAATGTAATAATAATCATAATACCCGATTTCTGTAATATCATCACGGTTATCACCTCTTCTACTTGCCACAAACGTTTTCCATATTGTCACATTCCGGATGTACAATAAGTGCAGTTATGCCCTTTTCACATGTACAGACAAAAAAAAAGGTTTTTTTCCAAACGTAAAAAATGGTGTACGTTAACCGTTGAATCATGTTTGTTACCATCTTATTCAGCGTTTAGTCTGCAAGCCTCTATCAATGTACTGTTAATCATATTACCCGATTTTCGTTGTATCATTACGTTTATCACCATATTTTATTTCTTTAAAAGTAATACACTTTATCTGGATTGCTCATATAATGGTGCATGTTTGGTTCATAACGATTGCAGTGTATGTCTGTCTAACGAGGTGATGATCATAGCTGTGTCACTTTATCATCGCTGGTAGTATGAATGTGTTAAGTACACTACAAAAAAGGGTATTCTAAACTCAACTTGTTTTAAACACGTTTTCCATATACGATGCTTTCTTCTTTAAATCTTAAGTGAACTGCACGGTGCTCTTTAAAAAGCGTGAGTAGACCCGTAAAACATACTTATGTCTTCAACATACATTTTGTTAGATACACTGACTGACAGAGCAAATGCAACACCAAGAAGGAGTGGTCAGAACTTTATGCCAATTGCAGGGTAGACTGACGTCACTGAGGTATGCTCATGATGTGAAATGCGCCGCTGTGCTACGCACGTAGCGAACGATAAATGGGACACGGCGTTGGCGAATGGCCCACTTCGTACCGTGATTTCTCAGCCGACAGTCATTGTAGAACGTGTTGTCGTGTGCCACAGGACACGTGTATAGCTAAGAATGCCAGGCCGCCGTCAACGGAGGCATTTCCAGCAGACAGACGACTTTACGAGGGGTATGGTGATCGGGCTGAGATGGGCAGGTTGGTCGCTTCGTCAAATCGCAGCCGATACCCATAGGGATGTGTCCACGGTGCAGCACCTGTGGCGAAGATGGTTGGCGCAGGGACATGTGGCACGTGCGAGGGGTCCAGGCGCAGCCCGAGTGACGTCAGCACGCGAGGATCGGCGCATCCGCCGCCAAGCGGTGGCAGCCCCGCACGCCACGTCAACCGCCATTCTTCAGCATGTGCAAGACACCCTGGCTGTTCCAATATCGACCAGAACAATTTCCCGTCGATTGGTTGAAGGAGGCCTGCACTCCCGGCGTCCGCTCAGAAGACTACCATTGACTCCACAGCATAGACGCGCACGCCTGGCATGGTGCCGGGCTAGAGCGACTTGGATGAGGGAATGGCGGAACGTCGTGTTCTCCGATGGGTCACGCTTCTGTTCTGTCAGTGATAGTCACCGCAGACGAGTGTAGCGTCGACGTGGAGAAAGGTCAAATCCGGCAGTAACTGTGGAGCGCCCTACCGCTAGACAACGCGGCATCATGGTTTGGGGCGCTATTGCGTATGATTCCACGTCACCTCTAGTGCGTATTCAAGGCACGTTAAATGCCCACCGCTACGTGCAGCATGTGCTGCGGCCGGTGGCACTCCCGTACCTTCAGGAGCTGCCCAATGCTCTGTTTCAGCAGGATAATGCGCGAATGCCCGCCCACACACTGCTCGCATCTCCCAACAGGCTCTACGAGGTGTACAGATGCTTCCGTGGACAGCGTACTCTCCGGATCTCTCACCAATCGAACACGTGTGGGATCTCATTGGACGCCGTTTGCAAACTCTGCCCCAGCCTCGTACGGACGACCAACTGTGGCAAATGGTTGACAGAGAATGGAGAACCATCCCTCAGGACACCATCCGCACTCTAATTGACTCTGTACCTCGACGTGTTTCTGCGTGCATCGCCGCTCGCGGTGGTCCTACATCCTACTGAGTCGATGCCGTGCGCATTGTGTAACCTGCATATCGGTTTGAAATAAACATCAATTATTCTTCCGTGCCGACTCTGTTTTTTTCCCCAACTTTCATCCCTTTCGAACCACTCCTCCTTGGTGTTGCATTTGCTCTGTCAGTCAGTGTATATTAGCTTTGACTGGTTGATGCTGGAGCCCTCACAGAGGGTAGTGAAAGTACTGGCTACACCTCGGTTAGACGAGATACAACCCCCAAAGTGGTGTTAATGGCAGTTCCTACATTCTAGCGTCCCGGTTGGCTTGATGTTTTAGCCCATATTATGAACAAGCGATCTGTATGATCGTAGCAAAAACTATAAATGTGCGGTGATCATCTTGCGCACACTTCCATCCCTATCTGTCCTTTTTCAGGGACAATATACTCTACAGTCTCCCTGTCTGATCTTTCTTGTTCCACATTGGTTCCATTCAGAGGGATTAATAAGCGAAAAACAGACCGTTTTGAAGAGATAAACACTTTAAAATCATGTTTAAATCTTACTTTTCAAGATTTGCTAATAGGTTGGTGTAATACGTTGCCTAGTGCAATGCATTATGGGTAATATATAGTCTCACAAAGCTTTATGGGTAATATACATGTTATATATACGAGAGAAAGTAGGTGTATTAGTCATTCTGCTGTAAACCTTTGGCGTAATGTCTTCTCACAGGCTTAAAATACGTTATCATGGAAGTAGCTATCCAAAACTAAGCTTGTGGGAAATGTGGAAACACTTTCCTCTAGAACTACGATAGAAACCGTCACGAAAAGTGATGTAGTGAGTAATATCAATGCAACATTGAAAAAAAATCTTTTAGTAGTTCATATAATGGGCAACGTCATAAAGAGGCTTGCGCTGCTAACTCATATTCAAAAAAGTTTGAAAGATAACCTACTAAAAACAATTATTAGCTATAACCCCGGATGAAAGCAGTATTGCAGAGTGTAAAACATCTTTTGAAGGGAGGTTGAAGTCATACTTTCTACGCTGTGAACCATGTAAGGATTGAAATCGCTGCTTAAAAGAAGAAAAAATACTTACTATTCAGGCTGTAGAAAAATAAATAATTACTCAGAGGTCATTAAAAGTTAATATGAAAGCTGAGTGTAAATTTATTAATGCTGAGGGGGACACTATGGACCGTGCTTTCAAACCCGTCTTATGCCTGTGTTTCTTGAAACAGATGTCAGCGAGTTTCTCTAATCACGATTTTAAAGATCTGTGTATGGAAATGGAAGAATCCCAGCTAAAAGGAAGTAACTGTGTGATACTCTTTGCGGATGGAGTTCGGTTACGTATGAACAAGTATAATCCCTTACGCAGTAGTACATACATACCTTTACCTGCTAATACTGAGGCGAGGAAAGCAGGCATTAACCTTCAACATTTTAAAGGTGAAAAATGTTTTATTTATGCTGTTTTAGCTGAATTTGTTGAGAATAAAATTTATCGGGTTAGCAAAATAAGGATTTGGAAGAGAAGTATGATTTCTCTCACATCATTTTTCCAACACCCCTTTCGATTATATCAAAATTTGAAAGAAGAAATAATATATCTGTGAATGTATTCGGGCTTTAGAAAGATTATAAATTGTTCCCACTAAAAGTAGTCGATAAAGAATTACCTGATCATCGTGACCCCCTTGTACTGAGCAATGATTTCGGTGTTGGTCATTACGTCTATATAAAAGATTTTAGTAAACTCGTAAGAAGTCAGGTAACAAATCACAAAGAAAAATATACGTCTGTAAATATTGCTTTACCCACTTCGATAATCGATATGGAGGCAGTGGAAAAGATAAGCTAGAAGAGCATAGGAAACGTTGTGCACAGTATGCTACTGCTAGCATTGAAATGCCTACAAAAAATTCTACCCTAAAACTCGATAATATACAGAGAATACTCAGGTTACCGTTTGTCATCGATGCGGACTTTGAAAGTATTTTTATTCCCTATCATACGCGTACGCCTAACTCCAAGACGAGTTATACAGTGCGTTACAAGAGTCATGTTCCTATAAGCTTTGGTATATTTGTAAAGTCTTCAGCATCTGTGGAGAATGTAGCAACCAGCCTTCCAAAAAGGCCAATTCTATACCGTGGACCTGATGCTGCGAAGAAATTCCTGGAGTGTTTAACGTCCATTGCTCCTGAAATTGATGGCATATATAGCCTAAATAAGCCTATAGCTTTAACTCAAGAAGAAGATGAAGAAGATTTTCAGTGTTCAGTGAACTGCTATCTGTGTCAAAAAAGCTTTACCGAAAGGGATTGGAAAGTACACGGTCACTGCCATATCTCGTGAAAGTACGGCGGATGTGCACAAAATAGCTATAATTTAAAGTGTAATACGCGTAATCCTATTCCAGTATTCATACATACCCGCAGAAGATATGATGCTCATTTAATTTAAAAACATTTTGGGGTGTACGTCAGAAACAGTAGGGGGTATTTCTAGATCTGAGGAAAATTACATCTCTTTCACCAAGTATGGTATTAATGTAAAGCTTAGATTTGTAGATACGTTTCGGTTCATGGCTAGAAGTTTGGAAGAATTAGTTGAAAATCTAACTTCATACCCGGAAATAAACCAGTATTTTGGAGATGAGGAAAAAACCTAGACTTATGGAAGAAAAGGGTGTTTTCTTCTATGATTACCTCGACTCATGGGAGAAACTGAATAAAATATCTCTACATTCTAATAATGTACTTTTAATAAATTAAGCTGTAAAAACATTAGTGATGAAAATTACAAGCATGCTCAAAATGTCTGGAAAGACTTTAACATTAAGACTCTAAGCGAATACAGCGACCTCTACTTGACTTCAGACGTACTTCTCATAGCACGTGGTGTCGAGACGTTTCGAGATAGAACAATGGAAACATAAGGTAGATCCCGCCCATTATTTTATCTCTCCAGGACTCATGTGGGATGCTATGCTTCTCTATACAGGTATTGAGTAAGAGTTACTGCACGATTACGAACAGCTACTGATAGTAGAGTCAGGTACGCGAGGAGGAGTATGTCAGGTATCTCAACGGTATGGTGAAGCAAATAACAAATACATCGAACACTCTGATGTTGAGAAGCCATCGCAGTTTATCACCTATAATGACGCAAATAACCAATACGGATGGCCGATGTGTCACCCTCCACCTTACAGAGAATTTAAATGTGTCTCTCCTTGAGAAGCTTGATGAGGATGATACGCATGGCTATGTTCTTCAGGTTGGTGTAGAGTACTCCTCAGATTTACACGAACTTCATAATGATCAACCATCTCTGTCAGAGTGTATGCAGCCTACGCAAACATCTATAAGAAAGCTAGTACCACATCTCGGGATCGACAATATTACAGTACGTAGTTCACTACATGACTATAAAACAAGCTTTGAACCACGGACTGAAACTAAGGCACGTACATCGTCTTCTACGATTTCGTCAGTCACGCTGGCTAATAAGTTATGTAGATTTTAATAACGTACTACGTTAGCAAGCAAGGAACGAATTTGAAAAAAGATCTGTATAAGTTATTTAACAACGCTATGTTTGGAAAAATGATGGAAAACATTCGTAAAAGGATTGATATTCGACTTACAGATAGCAAATTAGCTGAAAATTCATAACAAAACCAGTATTCATTGATAGAACCACCTACGGTCCAAGCCTCGCAAAGTTTCTTATGGCTAAACGTACAATCTTCTTCAACAAGCCTATATATATATATATATATCGGTATGTGTGTATTAGATATTTATAAAACCTTTACGCATTCCTGTCATTATGATGTTTTGCTTCCTCATTACGATTTGGAAAACTTAAAACTTGCGTATATGCATACTGATTCATTTATCCATTTAGTGAAAAGGGAAGATTTATATAAGGACAATGTTACATTATTTAACCTATCTTGACACATTTGAGTATCCCCCTAATCACTCATGCTACTAAGCTAAAAACAAAATTGTTCTAGGAAAATTTAAAGATGAGACTAAAAGCAAGATAATTCGACGAATCTAGGACTTAGAGCAAATATTAGGCCTTATATATAGAAAGAGAAGAAGAAGAAGTGAAAAAATTAAGGGGATAAGCATGGGCGCCCGCAAGGGGGGGAAAGCCCCCCTTGCCCCCCCCCTGGAATTCTAAAGATGTTGTTGTTCAATTGTTTAATATCATACCAGATTATTTCATAAACTGAAATTACTGACAGTCATCTAGCATATTTTATAACTGTAAGTTTCTGTAAACAATTTAATGTTGCTGACGTTATATTGGTTTTTATATTCAAGAAAATTGTTAATGTGCCCCCCTCTGGAAAAGATCCTGCGGGCGCCCATGGGGATAAGAGAAGCGTTGTCGAGCATTGTATAACCATCGAAAGCTACATTGAATGCCTTAAGAAAAAGGAGTTGCTGAGAACGCCTATGAACATCATTACATCCAAACAACGCAATGTAACAACCGTCGAAATAACTAGATTGAGCTTTCAACTTTTGGTGATAAAAGAGCATTTGCTATTGACGGAATATCATCCTATCCGCATAAAATTTTACTTTTTCTACACTAAATGAAAGTTAACATCTAAGCACCCTTTCAGCTCGTAATTCAATTTCCCATCCTTCTGTAGCAACTATTAGGGTGTTAACTCCGCCTCTAGGAAACTCTGAAAAATAACCTAGATCCGGCCTCAAGCCCTATAAAGGAGGAAAGGCACCCAAAAGGGTATATAGCCTGTCTGCCATCTTGTCCAGTTGGTTTGGCTCAGCTCCCTAGGGTTAGTCTCATCAAAGACGACGTATAGCGACCATCTTACATATTTGGCCCTGGACCAGCTCCAAGGACTACCCGCGTATGCAAAATTGGGTTGGGTTAGCTTATGTAAGGTTTTACAGCCGGATGCTCTTCCTGGTTAGGTTAGGATCACACACCTACGCCAAATTGGTGAGGTTAGGTTATGATCATACTCGCACGCAACATTGAGTGAGGTTACTGTTTTTACACGTATGCTGATGCCGTAAAGTGATAGCTTGCGGCAACCATCTTACGCATTTGCCCCTGACCAAGCTTCCCCTTTTAATCTCTACTCTCAATCCCAGGGTGACGTGCGAAATGTGGTGGCTCGACCACGAAGTAATGCTTGCTTTCTTTCCCCTCTGCAGCAAGGTGATCACATGTTTTGGTAGCATGTAACCGGGAGTAGGCGTGTGTGTTCAACACAGCCTGACATTACTACAGCCTTGCAGACCATGAGAGCGATGCCCGCACATTTTAGTTAATCTAGTTAAATATTTGTGTATTTTCTCTTCCAGTAACGGTTTACCTGTGTTCATTGTTATTTAATATCCAGTGTATCGTGTTATTTTGTCATGCTATTGTGTTGTTAGAGGGAGTTAAAGTCCGTTGATTATAGTTGGGTTGTGAGGTTTCACACCTCTGTCTTGTGCCCACGGTTCGGATACCGCGATTAGAATCAGTGTTCTTCTGGAAGGTTAATTTGGGGCTAGTCCCAAACAAAGCGTTATTTGTTGTATGTTTATATCGGTCTAATTAGGAATTAGTGTAATTAGGCCAATGTATTGAATCGGTCATTATATTTTCATACCGGGCGAGTTGGCCGTGCGCGTAGAGGCGAGCGGCTGTGAGCTTGCATCCGGGAGATAGTAGGTTCGAATCCCACTATCGGCAGCCCTGAATATGGTTTTCCGTGGTTTCCCATTTTCACACCAGGCAAATGCTGGGGCTGTACCTTAATTAAGGCCACGGCCGCTTCCTTCCAACTCCTAGGCCTTTCCTATCCCATCGTCGCCATAAGACCTATCTGTGTCGGTGCGACGTAAAGCCCCTAGCAAAAAATATTTTTTCATGTAAGAGACGGGTTTTAATCACAGCCTATGGGCTAATCTCAGTTGACTTATCTCAATCTCCGTTACAAACAGGTACAAATCATGTTCACGAATTTATTGAACTTTCTATACCCGGGCTCATGACCCGCATATTTCAGCTCTTTTCTTTAAAATATAATATGTAAGCTTTTCATTTCTTTGCTGTAATGTAGGACCTCCTGAGCAGTATTCGGATTCAATTTATATTGCCTATTGAGAAAATTATTGAATGTAAGGGAGCACGAATGGTTACCCTCGGATCTCTCCCCCTCTATTTTTGAGCTTGGTGACTGAATTTTTTTCAACCTCTAAATTTGGAAATTAATCTCGTCCTTTGATGTTCCCCCTTTTAGTCATCCTTTCAGCACATGGGATTACCCTTTGTTTCAATGGGCCTTAAGCTCACATAAGTTCTTGTCTTCTACTGAATATTCTTTCAAGGAGTACTGGTGTTTCGACTCGTTGCCTTTTGTTAACGCCCTTTATTTTGGTAAACATTTTTCTTTTCCTTCTTAAGGCCTAGTAGAAAGAGTAATATACCATTGTATATGCATTATGGTTTTGCGAGTAACCGTGTCTGAATTTAGGTTTCTTTGTGGAACAGTACTCCACTTGTTTGTGAAATTTTATAAATGATAAGCCCACCATGGGCAAACTGTTTAATGAACACTATAAAATGGTGTCACCAAATTGGTTACCAGTGTCCGGCTCCATGGCTAAATGGTTAGCGTGCTGGCCTTTGGCCACAGGGGTCCCGGGTTCGATTCCCGGTAGGGTCGGGAATTTTAACCATCATTGGTTAATTTCGCTGGCACGAGGGCTGGGTGTATGTGTCGTCTTCATCATCATTTCATCTTCATCACGACGCGCAGGTCACCTACGGGTATCAAATCAAAAGACCTGCACCTGGCGAGCCGAACATGTCCTCGGACACTCCCGGCACTAAAAGCCATACGCCATTTCATTTCATTGGTTACCAGTGTATCTGAAAATGTAAAATGTAACATATCGCTTTATTTAGGTCAGCCTGTAAGTAATAAGAGCTCAGACTCTATAATATTGTACCAGTTAGGAGCAATTATGCTTTTCAATATGTAGGTTAATAAATGGGAGTTTCTTCCCATTAAATTGTACCTGATTACGGACTTCCAAGTCCACTGTATTGTTGGAGCTGTCAAACTCCTTGTTATATGTTACTATTCTCAAGTAAATTTTCAACTGTGTTTTTCTGTTTCTTGTTAAATCATTAAACTACTGTACTTGGATTTTAAGAGAGGAAAGAAATAAAATTTCCAATTTTTGTTAGAGAAATGATACTCTAAATGATGCCCTGTCCAGCCATTCACCCATCGCGCTTCATTACCTCTTCGGTCCACGAAAA
The DNA here is from genome assembly GCF_040414725.1 of Anabrus simplex. Classification (NCBI taxonomy): domain Eukaryota; kingdom Metazoa; phylum Arthropoda; class Insecta; order Orthoptera; family Tettigoniidae; genus Anabrus; species Anabrus simplex. Next base: position 1,579,540,420 of record NC_090265.1, read on the forward strand.
ATCCCTGCAGCAACAATTATTATCTTTATTATTATGAGACGGAAGAGGCCAGTGAGCAACATTCTGCCAGGCGTTTTCCTGAAATGGGTGTTCGATCTTCATGAAAGCCTGAGCCCGTGACGTTGGTTTGCCGGTTCGGAGACTGTGCCAAGTCGAACTTGCAAGCTACTGTCCCAGAATGTGTATTTTTCTCTAGTACAATATTATTAAGTAAAGTATCTTTCTTTCTGAACAGACCAGCCGATTGGTCACGTGGCCTCTGCCTCACTCTGGCCAGCCAAAGCTCACTTCGAGGAGCATGTACAGAAAATTTTCGCGTGGTGTTGTTGTTGGCTCAGTGCGTGACGTCAAAGCCTGGCTGCTGGCCGGCAGGTTAAGAGTACTCGGTAATTTCCGTCCTACATGGACGGTTGAGCTGAACTGTTCGCCGTCTAGCGTGTAAGCCCACAACTCTCCCGCTGTTTTATTATACAGGGTCCCTCATATAAACTAAGACCGTCGAAGCGGCGTTTTTACTCTCCGATACGTAAGCTTCAGTACGGGTGGCGCACGCATCGCTTTTGACCTTGCAAGCAGCCTAAAAGCATCAGTCGTCTGTCTGAATCTCGCTGTAAACATGGTGAGACAGTTATTAGTGAAACACCGTATTTTCGTATGTAAAATTTCTGGTTTCAATTTAATGGTCATGTGAACAGTCATAACACTCACTATTGGTACGCAGAAAACTTAAGGTGTTTATGAAGTTCCTCATTATGATAGAAAGGTTGGTGTTTGGTGTGCTGTTAGTGCAAGACGAATAATTGGGCCTATTTCTTTCGAGACGACAGTAAATGCAGAGAGATACTAAGATTATATTTTGACGCCGTTCTTTCATCAGTTAACGGAAGAACAAAAATCGCGTAGGTGGTTTCAACAAGATTCAGCGCCTGCTCATAAGCAAAAGATTCTCTTCTTACAGTCTCCCAAGTTGATCAGTGCTGATCTGTTTCCCCCTCATTCTCCTGACCTAACTATGTGATTTCTACTTGTGGGGTAAAGTGAAAGATATAAAATGTATCGAACAAATTTTCACACATTGGGAGAACTGAAAGAAAGCATTACGAATGAAATCAGAAATATTACCATTGCAGAACTCACTCGCGTCAGATACAATGCCTATAGGCCTATAACCCAAGAAGGACGACACTTCCATCATCTTTTGTAAGGTAAGATTTCATGTCAGATTGTATACACGCTTAAAGCAGGGCGGCCGCGCGCGACATAAGCTCGGCTGATGCAACTGCTGTAGCGCAGAGTACAATCACCGTGCGTTCGGTCTTAGTTTATATGGGAGACTCTGTATATATATGCAAATAAACCCATTTGTACTACGCAAAGTATGTAGAGGCGTGCATTTACTACCATTTGTGCCCAAATTTATTTATTTTACTGTGGGCTGTCCGACTCGTTGACTGAATGGTCATCGTACTGGCCTTTGGTTCAGAGGGTCCCGGGTTCGATTCCCGGCCGGGTCGGGGATTTTAACCTTAATTGGTTAATTACATTGGCTCGGGGGCTGGGTATTTGTGCTGTCCTCAACATCCCTGCAACTCACACACCACACATAACACTATCCTCCACCACACTAACACGCAGTTACCTACACATGGCAGATGCCGCCCACCCTCATCGGAAGGTCTGCCTTACAAGGGCTGCACTCGGCTAGAAATAGCCACACGAAATTATTATTATTACTGTGGGCTTCCTTTCTGTCCTCAGACCACATTTGTGAATTTTGGATCTGAATATTACCCTGTTTTGGACATCTGCTGGTGTAAGTCTTGCCTGTTTCAAATCGGTTTTGATTTCGCCAATCCATTTCATGGTGTCTATTTTGGCTTTACTCCTCTTTTCGTATTATTATTATTATTATTATTATTATTATTATTATTATTATTATTATTATTATTATTACGAAATTATCATTATCATAATTAAAGCTCTCTTTTTGTATAAAGAGTTTTTTCGCCTATTCCACTTTAGAGAGAACTTGTGCTTTTCCTACCTTGGCTGATAAATCCTCACAACAGTACCGATGTTTGCAATAAATGCCGTAAATGTACTTTTTGTAAAATGCCTCATTGTCAGCGTCATGGAAGTACACTAACTGGAAAAGCTGTGGAACTATCAGAGTTCTCAAAAGACGTAGGGTAGATCTTGCCTGAATCCAGGAGGTGGACTAGAAAGGCTAGACATGGAGTCCTCTCAGATCTAATTTCTGTGTTGATGTGGTGAAAGTAAGTCATAGGGATTAATGTACTTTTCTTCATTGGGTTAGTAGCATAAACGAGATTGTCAATAAATGTCACGCATCTCTTCATATGGTTAGGTTCGTAATTAGGGGTTGTAATAAGGATGTAGCAGGTAGGGACCCTCTTCAGAGGTAGCTCTACCCAGGGAGTGGCGCCCCTGCCTATGTGAGTCCCAGAGCACACTGGCCCGGTGTGTAACATCTGGTAAGGGTCCCAACTCAGGGTTACGAGTGAAGACCTCAACGGAATCTTTAACGGAGAAGATGGACTTCGGAACGGTGGAGATTGCGGAAGAGGCAGCCCTGTACATGGGGATTAATACGAGTACAGCCTGCTGCCTTGCAGGTTGATAGGGGACTATCAAAGGCTAAGGGAGAAAACCCCGACAGAAATATCCTCTCTCGCCTTAATTGGCTCTTAAAGGGCACTCTTTTGTCCTTGAGTTGGGAAACTGGCTTTAAAGGCGGAGGAACCACAAAGGTGGTCAACGGCATAAGGATGTAGAACGCACTGGACAACGACTACATTAAAGGCCTGATGGCAAGTCCTAGTAATCATTATGGCTATGCTCATGACGAAATTATCATCATCCGGAGTAAGTTCCTCAGTCGGATCTCCGGGAGGAACAGTAGTGAGTACAGGCATGAAGAAAATCAAGTGGCAAGAAAAAATTAAAGTGGCAACCTGGAATGTGAGAACAATGAGCCAAGGAGGAAAAATACATAATACGATTAAAGAAATGGATAGGATGGAGTTAGATATACTTGGTGTTAGTGAGATGCGATGGCCGAATACGGGAGATGTTTCCATAAATAAACATAGAGTGCTATATTCGGGTAGAGCTGATGGAACGCATGAACATGGAGTTGGTGTAATACTTTCAGCGGAAGTAGCAAGGTGTCTCAAAAGTTTCACACCCGTATCAGCCAGAGTAATGATGTTACAGCTGAGTACTAGGCCTATTGACATAAACATAATACAAGTGTATGCGCCTACAATGGACAAGGAAGATGAAGAGGTAGAAGAATTCTACGAAAGCATAAATGGGATTTTGAAAAACCTTAACAAACATGATCTGACAATTGTGATGGGAGATTTCAATGCGAAAGTGGGGGAAGGTAGGACATCAGACATTGTAGGACCGTTTGGACTAGGAGAGAGGAATTCCAGAGGGGATGATCTTGAAAGTTTTGCGATGTCAAATGATTTAGTGATCATGAACACTTGGTTTAAACTCCCACCTAGAAGACTATATACATGGAAGTCTCCAATGGACAAACCCGGGAAATGTGTGAGAAACCAGATTGATTTCATATAGGTAAATAAACGTTTCAGGAACAGTTGCACCGCAGTGAAAACCTACCCTGATGCAGATGTCAACTCAGATCACACACCACTTGTTGGAGTTTTCAAAGTCAAAATGAAGAAAGTGAAGAGGAAGAACAGGCAAAACTACAATTTGAGGAAAATCAAAGACCCAATAATGAAAGAGAACATGCAAGTAGAACTTAACTTGAAGATTATCACAGAGGAAAACATCACCAGCAATAATGTCAAATTAGAATGAACTAAAGTACAAAACGCAAATAAAAGAGAAGTACATGAAACCAGAGGAGAAAAAGAGAAAGTCATGGAGGACAGATGAAATACTGAACCTAATGGAGAAAAGAAGAGTCAATAAAGGAAAACCTGCAGAACACAGAAAGATAAATGCAGACATCAGAAGAAAGATCAGGGAGGCAAAAGAAAAAGAAAAAGTGGAGCAATGTGAAGAGATTGAGTTATATCAAAGTAGGTATGACAGCTTCGATGTACACAGGAAAGTAAGAGAAGTAACAGGGAAATACAGGAATGGCACTGGTGGAAAGTTAATAGATGAAGCCGGGAACTTGATGGTGGATTTAGAAGACAAGAAAAAGATCTGGAAAAAATATATAGAAGATTTATTTTATGACAAGAAATGTGCTTTTACACAAAATACAAATGAAATAAGTGGCACAGATATATTAGAAGAAGAAGTTCAAACAGCCATCAATCAGATGAAGGACGGAAAGGCAGTGGGACCAGATAAAGTAGAAGCAGAGTTCTTAAAACTGATGGATGAACATCATGTAAAATGGTTGACCAAAATTTTCAATCGAATTTATGTATCCGGGAATATTCCATCGGAATGGCTCAAATCAGAGTTCATCACCTTGCCAAAAAAGCAAAACGCAAACCAATGTGGAGATTACCGCACAATAAGCTTGATGAGTCATCTCTTGAAAGTGTTCTTGAGAGTGATACACAGAAGAATATACAGACTGTGTGAAGATCAGATAGCCCCTAATCAATTTGGGTTTATTAAAGCAGTAGGTACGAGAGAAGCCTTGTTCAGTGTTCAGGTCCTCTTTCAGAGATGTAGAGATGTAAATAAGAATGTATTTGCTTGTTTAATAGACTACCAGAAAGCCTTTGACTGTGTAAAACATGAAAAATTGATGGATATTTTGAGAAATATTGGAATGGAGGAAAGAGATCAGCGAATCATCAAGACGCTGTACTGGAATCAAACAGCGGTGTTGCGTGTTGAAGGAGAACACACCGAAGCAGTCAAAATCCTGAGAGGAGTGAGGCAAGGATGTATCTTGTCACCTATACTATTTAATTTGTATTCAGAATACATATTTAGAGAAGCCTTGGAAGATATAGAAGAAGGAATTTTGATAAATGGAGTGAGATTAAACAACATCCGGTATGCTGATGATACAATTGTATTTGCTGATACTATCCAAGTGCTACAATCACTAATGGATAGAATTGTAAGAGTCAGCAGCCAATACGGGCTTGAAATAAACACCGCAAAGACAAAACTCATGGTTATAAGTAAGGAAAATATTTCCGGAATAAACTTGGTTATAAATCAAAAGAGTATAGAAAGGGTAAAACAATATACATACCTTGGAACCATAATAAATGAAGACTGGGATTGCTCACAAGAAGTCAAGGTACGCATTGGAAAAGCAAGAAGTGTGTTCCAGAAAATGAGTAATGTGTTTAAAAGCCACAATCTAACTTTAGGGACTAAAATCAGACTTCTGCACTGTTATGTATTTTCTGTTCTTTTATATGGTGTAGAGACATGGACCTTAAATAAAAACACAGAGAAGAAGCTGGAGGCTTTTGAAACATGGTTTTATAGGCGGATCCTGAGAATATCTTGGACCCAGAGAATTACAAACGTGGAAGTAATGAGAAGGATGAACACAACACCTCAGTTGATCAAGATAGTGAAATGCCGAAAGCTGCAGTATCTGGGACATATAATGCGCAACACAGATAGATACAACCTACTCCAAAAAATACTCCAGGGGAAAATCAACACCAAAAGAGGTCCTAGAAGAAGAAGAATATCTTGGCTTGACAATCTTAGAGGCTGGTGCAATATGTCATCAGTTGAACTGTTCCGCGCTGCCACAAACAAGACGAAAATAGCCATCATGATCGCCAACATCCGAAACGGATAGGCACCGAAAGAAGAAGAAGAATAAGGATGTAAAGGGAGGCCGTGTAAGTTACTGGTAATACTCCAATTAGGGTATGGTTCCAGTGTATGGGACTCACATTCGAGAAAGGAAAATGTCATAAGGACAGCAGTATGACTTGTTCTGGGTATTTTCCGACAAAAGAGAAGTGTGAATATGTTGCCAACTTTGGGCTGGGAAGAATTGGGACTAAGGAGACGAACAGCTCGACTTAGCGAAATCTTCCCAGCTGTCAGTGGAGAGGTGGCGTGGAATAACAGTAGTAGACGAGTAGACTTGAGTGGAGATTTTAGAAATAGGACAGCTCCGTTGGATTTCGAGAGGACAAATTGGGGGAAATGCTCGTTTATAGGAAGAAGAATTAGGGATTGGATTAATTTACCAAGAGAAATCTTCGATAAATGTTCAACTTCTTTGAAATCACTTAAGAAAAGATAAACAAGTAATATGGAATCTAGCACCTGGGTGAGAGCACTATATGCTGATCAGTAGTGATTGATTTATTAATGGATTGATTTTCATTCATTTCTTCATTCACTGAATCATTCATTCATTCATTCATTCATTCATTCATTCATTCATTCATTCATTCATTCAAAGAAACATCGGTCGTGACTTCAAACTGTTCTACAATGGTGAAAATAGAACATAGAATGGTGGCGGTATCATCCTTTCTGGTCAACCAGTAAGAAGACTGATTCAAGAACGAAACCGGTACCAACGCTGAGAAAGACAGGAATATAACACACTAAAGTCGCTGTTGCAAGAGTAAATAAAGAAGTGCAGTTGCAGCAGCAGCTTTATAACAACAAGGAGACGACGGAAGGGACAAATAAACTTTTATCAGGTGACTGCTAGGAGAGAAAGAATAAATAGCGACCCCAATGATATTAGATACATCCAAGAATACCAGGGTAATACCCTTACCGATGGTAAAGCCATTAACGGCTGCTGGACGGAATACTTATACTTACTGCAGAAATGAAGAGTTTTCAAGGGAAGAAGCAGTTACACAAGCTCCGGTCGAGGAACCTCTGTTTGAATTTATCTCTAAGGACGTTCAAAAGGCAAATTAAAAATCAGTAATAATATTATTGGATTTATATCCCTGTAACTACGTTTTTCGGGTTTCGGAGACGCGAAGTAATCGGAATTTTTCAGCTCTCAGATCCAGATAAAATATTTGATCTGGCCGGGAATCGAAGCTGAGGCCTCCTGTTTGGAGGAGAGCTTGCGGGGCCAAGGCTGGACAGTATATAGTATCGACCACTCAGAAACTCTCCACAGGGGCTCTCAACTCGTTCTGTTCAATCTTCGTGGTGAACTCTCGTTCTCTTAAGATAGCGATGGTTTGATGATACCACGAACCTACTACGCTGGCGTAGCAGGGGGAGAGGTGATACTCTCACGTGGCGCGTCCCAGGTGGTGGATAGGGGGGTCCTAACCGGCTTGCCGGCGGATTTGAGGGAAATAAAATACCTCTCGCGGACCAAACACACTACCCCCTGCGGGTGGGGGACGCTCATGTAGAACACACCCGCGGTATCCCCTGCCTGTCGTAAGAAGCGACTAAAAGGGGCGACCAAGGGATGATTGAATTAGAACCACGAAACTACTTTTGATTCGTACCTTCATGCGGGGAACACCATGGGTTGCCTGTACTTGCGAGCAGTACCACGAAATTAGGTACGAAATAGGTTTGTGATTCGTAGCAGTAAAGAGTCTGGTCTGGGAGTTTCCAGTACCCGTGCGTCGTACCCATGTGAGCAACACCACGGGTCTGGGCGTAGCCTGTACGTTGTACCGCTATATGAGCGACACCCTTGGTCTGCGTTGCCTGTGATTGGTGCCCACTATGTGAGGATCACCACGGGAATACCGGCGCCCGTGATTAGTACACCTAGGTGAGGAGCCTCATCGGTTTGCGTTGGCTGTGAGTGGCGCCACTGTGTGACAAACACCATAGGTCTGCGTTCCCTGTACGAAGTATAACAGTTGTGAGTAGTACCATCTTGTGTGGAACACCGTGAGTCTTCGCTACTTTGATTAGTACCCCAACATGACAGTTACCATGGTTCTACTTTACTCGCGGCATGTACCATTTTGTGGGGCCTTCATGACCATTCATTTCTTCACCCGGATCCGTAACAACATTGAAGATACTTACCCACAGAGTCTTCTATAAATGCTTCTACGAAGTCCGAGTACTTTCCCCAGAAGCCTGCGCAGTGTTGATGAGTAAAATAGGAGGATGCAATTGTACCCCTTGCAGAACGTGCGATGTAAATCATCTGAAAGATGAAAGGAGAGTTGAAAGGAATAAATAAGTGAAAAAGTTTTCTAAATGTAGTCGTTTCTAAATTACTGTAAGTCAAGGAGGTGTTTCCACTTTTCATAAACAGGAACAAATGTTAAGTAAGTCTGTTAATTGCAAACAAGAGTGTCCAGGAGATGTATGCACTTTTAGGAACTGGAGAAGAAAATGAAATAACGTTAAATGGAATAGGAAATAATTTTTTTTTTTGCTAGTGGTTTTACGTCGCACCGACACAGATAGGTCTTATGGCGACGATGGGGAAGGAAAGGCCTAGGAATTGGAAGGAAGCGGCCGTGACCTTAATTAAGGTAAATCCCCAGCATTTGCCTGGTGTGAAAATGGGAAACCACGGAAAACCATCTTCAGGGCTGCCGACAGTGGGATTCGAACCCTCTATCTCCCGGATACAAGCTTACAGCCGCGCGCTCCTAACCGCACAGCCAACTCGCCCGGTGAAATAATTTTTAAGAGATGCCGTATCTAATTAAGGTCACGGAATAATATTTATGAAATACACTTCGACATCATTTTTCGGAATAGGAGAAAGTGGAAGATAATGTAAATATAATTGATTGGCAATTATATTCAGTACGTAGTTATTATGTAGTTTGATAAATAAAAATCAATTATTCGTTCGTAACAGTAATTTTAGTTTTCAAAAAAGCCGGTCTGAGTGGCTCAGACGGTTGACGCGCTCGCCTTCTCACCTCAACTTGGTAGGATCGATCCTGGCTCAGTCCAGTGGTATATGGAGGTGCTCAAATATGCCAGCCTCGTGTCGGTAGATTTATTGGCACGTAAAAGGACTCCCGCGGGACTAAATTCCGTCACCTCGGCATCTCCGAAAGCCATGAAAGAGTAGTTAGTGGGACGTAAAGCCAATAACATTATTATTATTAGTTTTGAAAATTTACTCATTTATTTAATAAACGGTCCAAAATCGAGGTAATTTTTCCTTTTTACCGGTGATTTTACCATTTTTAAGGTTAATTTATTTAATAAATTTTTTAACCCTCGGTTCAGCATGTGGGGTCTTTAAATACCCCACTTCTTTCACGACATTTGTAGACCGACAGTTAATTGTTAGTATCTAGGCTTGCAGTGATATTTCTTATCTGGTTCTACTGAGCGTAACAGTCAAAGTGTCAAATGTATATTTATTATTTACTGTCGTCCAGAATGTGTCCGACTCGTTGGCTGAATGGTCAGCGTACTGGCCTTCGGTTCAGAGGGTCCCGGGTTCGATTCCCGGCCGGGTCGGGGATTTTAATCGCTTCTGATTAATTCTTCTGGCTCGGGGACTGGGTGTATATGTCCGTCCCAACACTCTCCTCATCATATTCAGACAACACACTACACTACCAACCATCACAGAAACACGCAATAGTGCTTACATCCCTCCATAGAGGGTTGGCGTCAGGAAGGGCATCCGGCCGTAAAAACAGGGCCAAATCCACATGTGCGACGCAGTTCGCACCCGCGACCCCACAGGTGTGGGAAAAGCGGCAGGAAAAGAAGAAGAAGAAGGCTGTCGTCCAGAATGTATAGCGTAATAGGTCCCCGTCTAATGGGAACATGCGTCCTATGCAGACCACAAGGTATGTTTCCTTCCGGTGGGTTTGTAGAATGCTATTAGAATGTTTTCTTGTTGGTTAGGCTGTGCATTTTTAGATGCTGCTTTGCTGGCCTAACTTTCAATCATTGTTATTGAATAACTGCAGTAAGTTAGTTAGAAATGTGTGATAACTTCAACTAAAAATGACTGAGCGTATTAGATAAGAGTTATGTTTGTCTACAAATATTGTCACACTGTCTTAGCACCGTTATCATAATTACGATAATTGCAACAGTGCCGTTCAGCTCACTACCGCCTGTTGTAAAAACAGTTCAAATATCGGAAGGATCAATATAGTCCTTTATTATTATAGTATTGCAAACTTACCATCCACGCCATTGCCCCATAGAACCACACGACAGTATCATAGTCCCCATAATTTCGAGTTACCGCCATACAGCACCATACGCCAAAGCGTTCGATGGTATGGGACCTTTTTAGTCTAGAGTCAAATGCCACCTCATCTTGGAAAAACGAATAAAAATAAACTTCAAATGATGGGTGAACAAAAGCTCTTTCGACCGTGCAAGGATCAACTTCACTCCTCCGTTCCAAAGAATCAAACCAACGGCCTCCCAGGGGCATGGCGCGTTCGCGACAAAAGATCATAATATAACACCTAACTAACTAAAAGTCATAAATGAACGGAGGGTATTAGGATGCAATGTTTTTCCGGCAAAATGACAGGCAAACAAAAAATATTATAAACTTATTTATTAGTCCTTGATAAAATCACGATTAATTGAAATTAACCCTGAATAATTCTAATATCATGAAAATAAAATATACAATATCCGATGGACTAAATACAAATTTGGAGACGTCACTCCTTTCATTGATAAAATTAATGAATTCATATTTTGTTAATATTTATTGATTAAATGTCAAAATTGTTCGTTCCATTTAATTTTTGACATGACGGTAAGTATTACATGAAATACTTAAAAGATCCATTTTTTAAGAACAGAAATATCCTTATAAATGCTACGGTTCTCATTACATTCCTTCTTCACTATAAGAAGAAACAATTATTTATGCAAATAAAATTGGAGACAACTTGGGGTGGCCGCCTAACTAAATAATTATTACTAAATAAGTAAACGAAAGAATAAGCGAACACTAGTTGATAAAATCATAATCATCAAAATAAAATTTGACTGATGTCGGGTCTGGAAATCGAACCCACATCACAACGAATCCGATGACAAAAATAACGAGACAGAACTCGTTTTGGAATCCAAACAAAAAAAAACGCAACTCAAGGAGCATATTCAAAAAATATGTACACATCTTTTAAAACAAACTATAAACAATATACGCATGCAACTGGCTGTATAACGTAAAAGAAATATTGTGTGACAAAGTAAATCCAAGGTCTGTCTTGGAGTTCGAACCGATGATCACCCGGATGACATCAACAGACGGGTCTTTAAAAACTCCCTTTTTCAATTAATCATAAGGTCAACAAATCAATAATAATACTGGCGTTCCAGTTATTTAATTTCTTTTTAGAAATAAACATGAAAGCGTTAAAAGAAATCCTGTAAATGTAATCGGTTTTATGCGAACCTCCCTGCATTCAGTCTTAGTGGACAGGCTTGAACAATGCACTTGGCAGTCGATCCTTCTCAAAGGGAAGTGCTCACTCACCCCTTTCTAAATCATAAATCATACGTCTAACCACACCAAATAATGGCCGACCGCAGAATATTTCTTGTCAACAACTCAAGGCGAGACCAAATCATCTCCCTTAAAATACATCATAGTAAATAGTATCATTTCAACTGATATCCTCATATCATATTCCAAAGCTCCACTGGCTTATTAATTCACTGCCCTATTACAATTCTTTAATTCAATATCAAGCCACTATTCTTCTAAATTTCACATCCATAGACTTAGAATGTCCAGGTTCACATCCATCCAACTACGTAAAATATCTCAGCCTATGTTTTCCTACAGTTTGAACTCAATAAAAAAAATCAAATATGGATTTAAACGTATCCATAATGTTATTCGCTTATACAGAAAGGGAAATACTTGACATGAAAGGAAAACACTTATCTAAAAAGGGAGGGCGTTTGTTCGTTGTCCACGCTTGTCATAAGTTACGCATATAATTAATACAGCCATCTACATATTCTTATCACGCAAAATTACATTAAAACAAGAGTGCCTCCCTCTCTCCATGATATAAGCCGATAATGCATTTTGAAGACACTGTCACCATGCATTACCAAAATAGGCTTGATTATCCCATAAAATAAAATATACATATCACGGTTTGAAACAATAATACAAATCTATTTTTTCACCTAATCTAAACCATTCATAGACTTACTGATATTTATCCATTAAATCACGTACATGCAGTACATTAAATAATTTTAGGCCCGAAATTTTAGCCCATATAAGTTAATAGAATTTAAATTACCATCTAGATGAATATAGAAACAATATGAAGACCACTCACAAGTTCTCTATCTAATTCAAGAATACATGCAATTTACATTTCTAACCTAATTTATGAGATCTACATATTACATAACCGTGCATTTATTTAGATAAAAATTTATATTTTTGTACTTATCTTCATGTCGTGAAATCCATGGCTCGGGGCCCGGGAAAAAGGCCCTTATCGTCACTTAGGTTCTCATGGCGCTGACGTGGGTCACAGGTTCAAATCCATTGCTATTTCTGCTGAGCACATTCATAATCCCAGGGTCCTCTTCTGCACAGTAACAACTTTAATGATGTTGAAATATGTAGCGTCACTCAAACGCCTGTAACAACTGTAATGATATTGAAATAAGTTACGTCACTCAAACACAATTTTCTTTAAAAACTGTAACACAGTTCTTGCGGTCACGTTAAACACTTTCAGTACTATCACTTCGACAAGGTTTTAAACACCGCGTATTTGCAAAATGTATATTATCACTCTCAAATAAAGGTAAGGTCGGAACACCAGCGAACCGTGGGTCTGCCTTGAATCTTTCGCGTCAAGTGGATGTTGTGTCATCACGGCTACCACTTTTATAACCTTACCCCTACACACACAATAGACGGCGGTCAGTCCCCACCACTTTTTTAAAAAATTAATGGTTCTACAAATCTACATGTTGTATGACACCGGTAATGCGCTCAAATGTGTGACTCAGATTCTTAAGTACTCTTTTTATGTGCAGAACTTTCATCGATCGCCCGTTTCTTTAAAATTTATCATCAAAATGATGCCTTTACAACATCCCCCGTAAGGATTCTGCGTACTTAGTTAGCGTCGGTACGCTACAAGTGGTTATATAATCAGATGATCGCGTACTTTTCCACACGATAACATTTTATAAACAACTCGAATTTTAGCAGAGGTCTATTGTGAAAACATATGACATGCCGAGGTTTCCCTTACTAATTGTTATGCATATCTCGAAATCATACCATACAAATCAAGTTTGCACGTTGGCATTGCCGTGTTTCGGACATTTTTTAGCGGGTGGAGGTATTAGTATTGATTTTCTTTCCTTGTCATTTTTCATGGCCATCTATATATCGGGGAATTACTTCAGTTACGACGGAGTCGTGTTTACCAAGTTAGAAGCGTTGCGCAAGCAGGTGCAACTTAATGCAACTTTCTGTAATATGTACAAAGGAGCATAACAAAAGTTTTTCACTGCCTAAAATAATAAATAAATAAATAAATAAATATGTGCATGGCCGATACGGTCACATCATTTTACTATATTATTTTTAGGATCGATGGAAAGAGGCCTTTCCAAGATGAAGACCACCGGATTCTACAGGAAGTGTTGAATGAACCATGTGAAATAGAAAATCATCCCTCAGATATAAGTTTTGATGAATACTGACTTATGAGTGATGAGGAAGAAAGCGAGGTAGATCATATATAACAAGACGATATCTAGGAAGAGTGCATTGTTGAGTCCGATGGTAGAGAAGATTAAGATGGAACAGAAACATTTGATGAATAATAATAATATTAATAATCGTATGTCCTCAGCTACCGTGTGAAGACATTTAAATTTGACGCCATCTGGCTGTCTGCTCGTTAATTTAGACGCTCTTTTATCTAGCCCACTAGATGGCAGACCGAGTAAACCGAAACTCTCTTGGGCGTCTATGGCTGAGATTTAATGAATTTTATGGGGTAAACACCAAATGTGTCACCAGAGATCTTTTACGTGCCGACATCGTACGATATGGAGTGTCGAATAGACTTTTTTCCGCCCTTCAAAAACCCGAATTCCTCTCCCGGGTTTGAACCCGCTATCTTGGGATCCGGAGGCCGACACTCTAGCGCTGATCCACAGAGGCAGCTAACATTAGATGAAGTATTTCAGGATAACTTTTTCGAAAGAATTGAATGAAATTATGCAAAGAATTATCAAGAACAAACCAAACGCCAGCTCATACCATTCATGAAAAAAACAGGTTCCAAAATGCAACAATGTTGTACAATGAAAGGTGCTCTGAATCTGATTCTCATTCCAGAAGCTATTTATATTATTGCAAGGAAAATAAACAGGGAAGCTCAGCCGTATATCAAGAATGGAACGAATTTAATCCTCAAGTGACACGAAAGGTTCGGAAATAAATAAATGAAGGAGAACTGCAAGCATACACAGGTTTGCTTATCTCTGCTAGTGCCTTTCTATCGGGAACAGATGACCTGGACGAAATGTGGAATGTGCAAAATGGGAGGACAGTATTCAGAGCAACTATGCCATTAAAACGATCCCAAGCAATCACCCGCTTCATACGTCTTGATAATAAAGAAGCAACACCACAGATAAGGTGGGATATCTGCGAAATGTTTATCGCAAGACTGTCTGTAATGTATAATCCTGGCACCATTTTGACAGTAGGTAAGCAGATAGTTGCTTTCAGAGGGAAGTGTCCATTCCGGCAGTACACGAAAAGTAAACTTGACTAATATGGCAAAAATATTTGGTGGGTTTGTGATTTTTCCAATGTCTTACCGTTGAATGAAGAAGTCGATTTAGGCAAACAACGCAACTAACAAAGATAAGTGAATCAGGGGGTAGAGTTGAAAAGGGACTTGCTACGAAATGGCACAATAAGGTTCATAGTATCGTAGGTGACTTTTTTAAGCAGTATTCCATTGGTTCAGGGATTTCTCGCTGTCAACACAACTTACGCTGGGACGTTACGAGGAAGTAAGGATAAAATTTCCAAAGAAGTACAACCGCATCGTTCCAGAGAATAGCATTCATCTGTCTTCGGTTTTTCAGGGCACTTTCTCCTGTATTATAAGTTCCTAAACGGTAATCTGCTGCTATACTGATTTCCTCCTTACATTCAACAAAGGAAGTGACAAATGCAGGACCAACCAATAATGTTATATGAGTACAGGCACAGCAAAAGAGGTGTTGACACAATAAATCAGATGGCAGACATACAGCGTAAAGCGCAACACCAAACGCTCGCCCCTTGTTTTGTTTTACAATATGCTAGATGTGACAGCGATTACTGCCATGATACTGTGGTTGTATTATTATCCACAAGGTCCAGGACATTCCAACCAGATGAGAAGAAAAGTCTTTGCTGCGACTAGGATGATAACTAGTTCATCCCTATATAGTCAGTCGGCTTCTGGAAAAAAGATGTAATCAGAAGGGTGTGAAGAGTGGTCGCCTTTGGATATGACTATGAACTCTAGCTGGAATTACTTCTAGACAAGAAGGAAAAATAAAGAGAAAATGGTGCTCCTTTCGTAATTTGCGTTTTCATCATTGAGCTACTACTCAAGAACGACAACGAATTCTACCTCTGAAACTTAATGGTACTGTAATATTGAATTCCTTTTGATACCGAACTGCATGCTGTGCAAAAGAAGAAACAATCATTGTAATTTATTGTTTCATTTGAGATATTTGCCGTGATCATGAAATCCTAACTAAGACCCAAGCACTGATTAATAATAATAATAATAATAATAATAATAATAATAATAATAATAATAATAATAATAATAATAATAATAATAATAATAGTAATAATAATAATAATGTGCACTGATTAGCCAGAACATTATGGCTACCTACCTATTATCGATGTAAACTCATTCAGGCGATTGCAGCGTCCCCTGACGAGGAATGAATGCTAATCAGACCATCGCCCTCTACTATGACTGTGCTAATACGCCTTCCCAATAGAGCGATATGGGCCTAGTTCCCATTTTGACCTTCAAGCGCTGCATCCCTAAACACGATTATTCATTACAGCACACGCAAAATATTTCGTATATTTCTGTTTAAACATATAGCCAGTCACTCGATAAACATATTTAAATCACACCTGATATCTTAGTAAAGAAGTTTAGTGGAGAACGTGTCCATCCGTAGCGGAAAAATCAGTACAAAATAATTTTAACGGCAGTAAATACTGTGGGAAATAAACAATTTCACACACCTCTCTATTTCTGTGTAAGGGTTTTGCATTCTCGCCTTGAAATATTTTGGTCTTTCAAAGATCTGTGCTGTTGATGTGGCTATGTTATTTAAGAATACAGAAATAGCACACTCGCAAATAATATCACTCCATACAGTGAATGTCCGATTTCAGGACGACTGAAGTGAGGAGAATCCCGCAAAATAGGCACTAATAGTCACACATGGACAGACCAAAACTGTTATGCACGCATGGTTATGCTTTACACACAAAATCATGAATAAATTGCAAACCCTCAGAAGCAAGTCAGTACTGCAGCCTCCCATTTTTATCTCATTCATTATCAAATCCATCAGCACTGATGAACATCTTCGTCTTGTCAAAGGAATCAATCAGATGTCACAATTGGTTTCCAGGAGTGCTTTGCGAACAACAAAACCACCCATATACGACAGATATGTTAACTTCATATAGGGGCAGAACAGAAAAAAAGAGAATTATGGGATTTTAAATCGTGCCTGACACCAATAATAAAATAATAATAATAATAATAATAATAATAATAATAATAATAATAATAATAATAATAATAATAATAATAATAATAATAATAATACTTAACGTCCCACTAACTTCTTCTACGGCTTTCAGAGACATCGAGGTGCTGGTATTTAGTTTCGCAGGAGTTCTTTTACGTGTCAGTAAACTTACCGACACGCGGCTGACGTATTTGAGCACCTTTGAATACCTCCGGACTGAACCAGGATCGAACCTGCCAAGTGGGGACAGAAGGCCAGAATGAAGAAATAGTTATCGTACAATATTAGCTACCGTTGCCATAGAAGTAACTTACCAGGGAACTTGTGCAGATCCTCAAGGGTATACGTAACATGATCTTGGAAATGTGCTGAATTACGCTGACATTGGGGCGTGTTTGGAAGAATCTCTTCGGAATTTCTGATCACGGAAGTGCCTAACTCCACATCCACGTTACTGCTCGCAGGACCAACCAAGATTCCCGTCTCCAAACATCGGTTGAGACTGAATGTGCCTGACATTTATGCAGAGCGCTAAAAACTCTCTCTGTAGAGTCACTGTTGGGTCAAAACGTAATGAAACCCTCTTTGAAGAAGGTACTTGACAAAATCCACTGTTGATACTGTACTTAACAGTAGTAGTTCCCGGCTTTATCACTGGCGATCTTAAGTTCCTTCAGGTATGGTACTGGGGAAGATAATTTTCCAACTAATGCAATCTCCCGTTGTCCAAGCTGAAAAAATGCATGTCGATCCATTTCTTTATCGATAACTATTTTGATAGCCGCACCTGTATTAACAAAATCAATTTTCACTGCAGTCCAATGGTCAGCATAAATGCCTTTGATTGATTTTAGTAATCTACCCTTAATCCAAGGTAGCAGGTAGGGACCCTTTTTGAAGGCAGCCCTACCCAGGGAGTGGTGCCCCTGCCTGTGTGAGTCCCAGAGCACACTGACCCGGTGTGTAACATCTGGTAAGGGTCCCAGCTCAGGGTTACGAGTGAAGACCTCAACGACTTCTACAGCGGAGTAGGTGGACTTCGGTACGGTGGAGATGGCGGAAGAGGCAGCCCTCTATCCAGGGATTAATATGAGTACAACCTGCTGCCTTGTAGGTTGAGGTGACTGGACACCAAAGGCTAAGGGAGAAAATCCTGAAAGAAAATCTCCGTCTGTGTTAGGCTCAGCAGGTCAACAGAGGGATTACTGAAGAAGTTGCTTTCAAGAATGATACGAGCCTGGGATGTAGGAATTCACGACGACGACATCAGTTTGGTGCGAATGACGGTTTACAGCCCGATGTTACATCAGCTACCCAAACCAAACGAAGACAAAGTATCAGAGTGGGAACATTAAATATCCTGACATTGACAAACAAAACTGAAGAGCTGGTCGACCTCATGGAAAGGAGGAAACTTCTGATCATGGGCCTGAGTGAAACAAAGTGGAAAAAAATTGGGAGAATGAATATCAGATTGGACTATAGTCTCTACTGGTATGGAAATGAAGTAGAGTCTAAGAATGTAGTAGGAGTTTTAATACATAAAGACATAGATGCTTGTAATGAAGTTGAGTTTGTTAGTGAAAGGATAATTAAGTTATCTGTGAACTTACGAGGGAAAAAGTACAATGTGATCGAAGTCTATGCTCCACAGGTAGGATGCTCAAAAGAGGAAAAGGCCAACTTCCTTAATAACTTGGAAGAACACACTGAGTATGACAATCTAATTGTAATGGGTGATTTTAATTCACAAGTTGGCTCACAACGAACAGGATATGAATCCGTGCTGGGCCCTCATGGAATGGGAAACAGAAATGAAGACGGAGAATATATGCTAGATCTATGCATGAGAAACAACCTGATAGTGAGTAACACTTGGTTCAAGAAAAGAGAGTTCCATAGAATCACAAGATATAGCTGGGATGATAAAATATGTACAGTAATAGATTATATTCTGATAGATCAAAATGTATGGAAAAATGTCAATGATGTTAAGGTCATTCCAAGTGAAGACCTTGGTGGAGACCATAGACTGTTGGTTGCAGTTATTGTAGAGAAAAGACCTGCCAAAATCTGTAACAAAAGAGTCCCAAAAAAACTTGGCGACCAACTGTGCCAAGTGTAAAGGAAGAATTCAGGGAAGTGTCCGCAAGTTGTTGTCAAGAGAAGAACTGACGAAGATGACGAATGGGATACTCTAAAGAAGGTTGTGCTTGGTATAGAAGAAAAAGTATGTAGACGACAGAATCTAATAAGAAAACCTAAAGAAACATCCTGGTGGAATGATGATATTAAAAAGGCTATCAATGACAGAAACCGTGCAAGAAGATCCTTATATCAAGCAAGAACGTGGGGAAATCAACATGAAATAGAGGAGAAGCTGTCACTTTTCAAAAAGAAAAAATTACACGTCAAACAGTTGGTTGTAGCTGAAAATCAGAAATGCAAGGAACATCTGGCTACCAAAATAACGCAGGATGGAAATAAAAAACTGTTATACAGTATTGTTAAGAATAGAAGAACTCAAAATGAATCTATCCAATCTGTAGAACTTCCTGATGGTGAGGTGGCTAGGGATAAAACCAAAATATTACAGGAGTTCCAAAGACACTTTGAAACTTTGCTGAACTGTTATGAAAATATCACCCCATTAGACGACGAACCTTATGATTTTGGCAGCACAAATTCCACTAATCTGATATGGTTGGAAGTAGAGATAGCAATATCTAAGCTGAAAAACAACACATCAGCTGGATCAGATGAATTAAGTATTGAGATGATCAAAGTATTAGGAGAGGTAGGACAACAGTGGATGTACAGGGTACTAAATAGAATCTCGAAAGAGAATGTAATACCCAATGACTGGAAGCAAGGAGTCATCATCCCATTGTTGAAGAAAGGTGAAGAAAGAAATGTACCAACTACAGAGGTATAACTCTGCTGTCACATGGCCTCAAAATCTACGAATCCATCCTTGAGAGCAGGATTAGAAAATATGTTGAACCTATACTTGAGGAGGAACAACATGGATTTAGACTCCATAGATCAACTATAGACCTCATTTTTGCCACCAGAATGCTCTATGAGAAGTATTGGGAGAAAGCTAAAACACTTATAACTGTTTTTCTGGGCATCGAGAAAGCATATGACCATGTACCACACAGGCATATATGGGAATGTTTGAGACATAAGAAAGTGCCCAATGACATCATAGCATGAGTACAACGATTATATGATGAAACCAAGCGTTGTGTCCAGGTCCCGGATGGAAGGTCAGGTTGGTTTGAAACGAAGAGTGGAGTCCAGCAAGGAAGTTGTCTTTCACCACTTCTCTTCATAATCATAATGGATGAAGTTTTAATAGCGGTTAAGAGAAAAGATCCAACAACTAATGCCCTGGTTTTTGCTGATGATGTAATGGTATGAGGTGAGACAGAAGCGGAAGTACAAACTAGACTAGATCTCTGGCATGAAGCTTTTACAACCTTTGTTCTCAAAATCAGCAATACGAAGACAGTTGGCTTGGTGATGAGTAGAAACTCTCCAACTGTTCATCTAAGAATTGGAGATGAGGAGATGGATATTGTAGACAACTTCCCGTATTTAGGTAGTGTTCTGTCATCAGACAATACCATACATCAAGAGATTATTTACAGAATACATAAAGCTTCCAAATTGTATCACACTGTACGTGAAATACTTTGGGATGAAACATTTCCGTTATTTTCCAAGATCAGCTTGTACAAAACATATCTAGTACCTATACTGACGTATGGCCTGGAAGCAGCAACACTTTCTGGACCAACAAAGAGTCGTCTTCAGGCAACAGAAATGAAGTTTCTCCGTTCTTGTCTACAAAAACAAAAATGGATAAAATAAGGAATGTAGATATCCGACAACAGCTCGAATTGGAAAGAAGCTTGCTGGGGACTCTAGAAGTGAAGAGATTGCAATGGTATGGTCACATGAAAAGAATGAACCCTCACAGGACTCCTCGAACATACTTTGACCACAACGTTCCTGGGAAGAGACCAAGGGGAAAACCTCGTGATGTTTGGGAGAAACAGATAATGAAGGACTTTGAAATTAGAGATGCGAACTGGTGTCGCATATATGAGCAGCATCTGTGGATGGATAGAACAAACTGGAGGAGGCTCGTACACAACCGCACCCGGCTTGCTGGAGCGAAGAAATGATGATGATGATGATGGTGACGATGATGATGGTGATGATGATGATGATGACCCTTAATCCCATAGTCCCCCGTATGGGGAATAACTTTTCCCTCGGTACCCTGTCATATGCTTTCTCTAGATCTACGAAACACAAGCATAATTGTCTGTTCCTCTCGAAACATTTTTCAGTCAGCTGGCGCAAACTGAAAATCTGATCCTGACAGCTCCTCAGTGGTCTGAAACCACACTGGTTTTCATCCAACTTCCTCTCAACCACTGATAGCACCCTCCCTTCCAAGATGACAGTGAATACTTTGCCTGGTATACTAATCAATGAGATATCTCGATAGTTGTTGCAGTCCTTCCTCTTACCTCGCTTATAAACAGGGGAAATAACTCTTTTTGTCCCATCTGAAGGTACCTTATCAACACTCCATGCTAATCTTACTACTCTATGAAGCCATTTCATCCCTGTCTTCCCACTATACTTCACAATTTCAGGTTTAATTGCATCTATTCCTGCTGTTTTATGAAAATTGAATTTATTTACCACCTTTTCCACTTCCTGAAGCCTAATTTCACCAATATCATTTTCCTTCTCCCCTTGAGCTTGGTTATTCGTGACACCACCAGGAAGATTTCCTTTTACGTCGAAACGCTTTTCAAAATATTCCCTCCACCTGTTCAGCGATTCCCTGGGATTTAATATGAGTTCACCTGAATTATCCAAAACACTGTTCATTTCCTTTTTCCCTCCCTTCCTAGGATTCTTTATTACTATACAGAGAGGTTTCCCTGCTACTAGACCTAGCCTTTCCAGGTTATTACCAGAATCTTCCAACGATTGCTTTTTGATTTAACAACTATCTGTTACGCTCTGTTTCATTCATCTACCTACAATTCCCTGTCTGCAGTATTCCTTGTTTGGAGCCATTTCTGATAAGCCTTCTTTTTTCGTTTACAGGCTGCTCTCACTTCATCATTCCACCAAGATGTTCATTTTTCCCATCTTTACATAAAGTTGTTCCTAGGCATTCCCTTGCTGTTTCTACTACAACATCCCTGTATCACCCATTCTCTTTCTATATCCTGAACCTGCTTACTGTCCACTATTCGGAACTTCTCACTAATCATATCCATGTACTTCTGTATAAAATCCTCGCCCTGGACGTTTTCTACCCTTATTCGTTTTCAGACATATTTCACTTTCTCTATCCCAAGCCTGGAGATAATTAGTTCAATACAGATCAGATAGTGGTCTGTATCATCGAAAAATCTCCGGAAAACCCGTACATTCCTAACAAATTTCCTGAATTCGAAGTCGGTTAAGATGTAGCCTATTATGGATCTGGTACCCCTAACCTCCCATGTGTAGCCCTGAATGACCTTATGCCTGAAGAATGTGTTCGTAACTGCTAAACCCATAGTAGCACAGAAGACCAGCACGCGCTTCACATTCGTATTCGCTTTCATATCTTCCCTACATTTACCCATCAGTCTTTGGTATCATTCAGTTCTATTTCCAACTCTCGCATTGAAATGGCCAATTGGCACTATCCTATCCTTGTTGTTGACCCTGACTACGGCATCACTCAATGCTTCATAAAACTTGTCAGCTTCATCCTCATCTGCACCGTCACATACACTGAGACAATTCTCGTCATAACTCCTCCAACTGCCAAATCTACGCACATCATTCGCTCATTTACGTGCCTAACAGAAACTATCTTGCGTGCAATAGTATTCCTGATGAACAGCCCTACGCCTCACTCTGTCCCTTCCTTTTAAACACCCGTTAAGTACACTTTATAATCTCCAATTTCTTTTCCGTTATCTCCCCTTACTCGCAGCACATTCGGATGCTACATCTTCTTTGCTGTCTCGGCCAGTTCTACTTTCTTTCTTCCATAAGCCCCATTTAAATTGATAACTCCCTATCGAATTCCATTTCGTTCGCTAAGTTGATCCCTTGCCTGTCAAATTGGAGTGGGACTCCGTTACTCTCACAGGTCCGAGGCTTGCTTAAAGAGTTCTGAGCTCGGTAAATTCATGAAGCTGGTTGTTACGCTACTTACACATAGTCCAAGTGAGGACAGTCGCTACGCCGCGGAAGTTGAAGGTACTATCACCAATCCTCTGGCGCAAAATGCAATCGCGCACTTGCGTACCTATCGGAAGAGCAATGCGTTCATCAACTGGCCATGGAGGAGGAGCTTGGCGATCGAAAACCATCCCAGTTCTTACGACATCTTAGGTCTCTCGCGGCAGCACGCAAGTACAAGGCAACCTTATAAGACAGTTATCAATAAAGTGCCTGCCGTCACAAATACAGGCCATTTTATGAACACAGAGGGAGATTCTGCTAGATAAGGTTGCCGACCTAGCCGACAATATTATTGAGGATTCACCTGTGTTCCTTCCCGTTACTGTTCAGGCCGTAAACACACCACCAGTTAGTGAGATGAACCATCTCGCGAAGAGGATAGATGAACTCTCACACCAGATGACAGCACTGCAAATTTCCTTCCGCGCACGATCTCGTTCCCGGGATCGGTTAAGTCGTCCTAGCAACAGCCGCAGGTCTTCTTCGACAGCCGGTTCACAAGCAGTCTGTTGGTACTATCGCCTCTTCCGCGCAAAGGCACGGAAACGCGAATCTCCTTGCAGCTTCATCTCAAACTCCAATGGCATCCAGTGATGGCGGTAAATGGTTGCCCGACAGTTGGAAACCGCAACTATTTTACGGATGAGAGCAGTAAACATGAATTTCTGATCGGCACCGGTTTGGATTTGTGTTGCTTCCCGCATACATTCCTGAAGGGGCGTCGCCATAAGACCAGTTATGAACTCGCTGCCGCCAATAGTTCCACAATCCACACATACGGGACTCTGCACTTGAAACTGAACCTTGGACTGCGACGAGAACTTTCATAGAAATTTGTTGTTGCCGACGTCGTATTTTCCATTATAGGATCAGACTTCTTCGCCTATTACCACCTTGTGCTAGACTATCGTAACGAACGCTTGGTCTACGGCATCACAGGCTTATCAGTGAACGTCCAACATGCTAAATCTCTACAGCCCAGAGTGAAGGCTCGCAACTTACCGACTAGGTTTCATGATATTTTAAAGGAATTTCCTGATCTCACTCGTCCATCTGGAGCCCCGCGAGAAGTACGCCATTCAACGTTTCATTTCATCCGCAATACACCAGGACCACCTCCCTCCTGCCGAGCTCGTCGTCTCGCCCCGGATTGTCTCCAGATCGCTAAGAAGGAGTTTGATGTCATGCTTCTGGAAGTTACAGCACGACGCTCTGAGGTTCCTTGGTCGTCACCGCTCCATTTGGCGGCGAAGAAAGACGAAAGCTGGCGGCCCTGCTGAAATTATCGTGCCTTAAACTCACATACCATTCCTGATATATCCACCTCGTCATCTCCATTATTTCAGCCATCAGCTGCGCGGATGCACTATTTTCTCCGTTATAGATCTAGTGAAGGCCTACAGCCAGATTCCCGTGAACCCAAGTGACATTCCAAAGGTAACGCCCTTCGGACTCTTTGAGTTACTTTTCATGAACGTTGGACTACGCAATGCTCGTCAAATCTTTCATAGATTCATAAACAAAGTACTGCCTGGTCTTCATTTCATGTTTGCGTACGTCGAGGACATCTTAGTCATCTCTAAGAGTACTGAAGAACACAGGTGCCACCTGCCAGCTCTCTTCCACCGCCTCTCTGAGAAGGGCATTCTCACCAACGCTACCAAGATTGTCTTAGCATTTCCGAGAGTCATCTTTCTCGGATACGAAGTCTCTGCCGCAGAGACATGGCCACTGGCAGAACGCCAGCTCTGCAGAACTTTCCTCTCCGAAAACTGCTCGTGATCTCAGACGTTTCTTGGGTATGATCAGTTTCTCCGAAAACTGCTCGTGATCTCAGACGTTTCTTGGGTATGATAAGTTTCCACCGTCGGTTCCGTCCCTCGGCATCGCAGTACCAGGCTTCACTCCACGCAGCAGCATCCAGTTTAAACTGCTCTCAACCGGTGCCTTGGACATCAGAAATGGAACTCATCTTTGACGCCTGTAAAGAAAGCCTTGCTTAATCTACTCTTCTAGCGCATCCCGACCCGCAAGCACCATTGGGATTGTTCACAGGTGCATCCAACAACGCTATTGGAGATAGCCTCCAGCAGTATGTGGACGATGTATGTCAGCCCCTATCCTCCTTCTCTAAGAAAATATCTCCAAAGCAAACTGAATGGCCAACCTACTACCGGGAGTTACTTGCAATTTACGACGCAGTGCAGCACTTCAGATACATTTTGGAAGCCCAGAAGTTTATAATTTATACGGGCCACAAGCCCTGACTTACGCCTTCCAGCAACTTCACGACAAACTTTCATCTGTCCATTTGAACCAGTTATCGTTCATCGCTCAGTTCACAACGAAAATTCAGCACATTGAAGACTCCTTCAACGTAGTCGCAGATGCACTGTCTCTCATCAACGGAATTGCTAGCAGCATCTTGGAATTCTGCGCTTTGGCACGATCACAGTAAGGGGATGCAGAACTCCTTGATCTGTTGAACCGTGAATCAACACTTCGGTTGCAGCAAGTCCGGATACCAGGAACCAACATCAATTTGTTCTGAGACATTTCAACGCGTCGACTCATACCTTTTATCACTGCAACTTTTCGCAGACAAACGTTTGACTCTCTTCACGGTCTAAGTCATCCTGGTGCCAGAGCTACCGCCCGTTTAGCATCAAAACGCATCGTATGGCCCCACGTGCAAAAATACTGCCGTACATGGGCGTGAGCCTCGTAAGTATGTCAACGTTCGAAGTTCACGCGCCATATAAACGCTCCAATCGGCAACTTTACCCCACCGTCTTCTCGCTTACAACACGTCTGTCTGGTCATCATCGGTCCACTCCCTCCAGCTTAAAATTACCGATATTTTCTGTCAGCAGTGGACCGATTCACCCGCTGGCCAGAAGAAACGCATCACAGCCAAAAACCTCACTGAAGCTTTGGTAGTATGCTGGATCTCTCGCGTTGGACCACCACAACGTATCATGACCGACCAAGGCATACAGTTCGAATCTCAGTTGCTCCAAAACCTGGGGATTCTCACCGGAACCTCACGCTCCTGAGCAACCATCTGGATTCATTGGGCCAGTGGCATGGTAGAACGTTTCCACCGTCAACTCAAGGCAGCCAATATGTGCCAACCTGATATGTCTTGGCTGCAAGCCTTACCAATTGTCTTACTCGGTATCCGAAGTGCGCATAAATAAAATTCTGGACGCTTCCCCGCCGGAGCTAGTCTACGGAGAAACGATTCGACTTCCGGGAGAAATGTTGCGTGCCACGATAGCCAACCACCTCGATGACACCTCGATCTTCGTAGTCAAACTCCACCAACAAATGAGTCGACTGCGTCCTTTGCCAGCATCACGACATGACCAATGCTCCGCTTTCATCTTCAGAGGCTTGAACACGTGTACTCACGTCTAGCTACGTGATGACAAGGTCCGCGGCGCCCTACAGCCGTCATACACCGGACACTGACTGTGCAGATACGAGACAAGGCCATCCGCGTCACCACCGATCGGGTAAAACCTGCCTTCTTCCCAGCAGATAACACATTCATACCTGGACAAAATGTCAATGAGGATCATCGCATCAGCCCAGGGAACAGTTTCCACGATGACACACCCCCAACATCACAGGCACCTAACAGTGCTCCATCATCCTACGGCAAGAGACCTACAACTCGATCCGGCTGAAGAGTTAGATTTCCGGACTATTTTCAGCCGTAACTACCTTGACTCCGTGGGGGGCTGTTGTGGCGACATAACAACAGCGCTAGTGTTCCACAGTCAAAAGTGCGTCAAGTGACAGCACTAAGGAAGGGCAAGGAATCTCCATGACGGTCGTTAGGCGACAAAACGACAACAGATAACTTTACTTCCGTGCTAAGACTGGCAACAAGATTCAAGAGGGTGAACAAACAGCACATTCCTATACTCCGAATAATAAAGCAGCAAACCTTGTCTAATATTAATGTTGTATTTAATGTGTGTACGTGCAAGTAAACTATCATGTCATTAGCCACCCACAAATGTTAATGTTTAAATCTCCATTCAGAACTCCCAAAAGGCCCCGTGGCAAAAAGTTTACCTTTTTATTTCTTTTATGGCAGATCTGTGGTACTGTTTTTCCTAAAAGCCAATTAAATAAAAATAAGCTTTTGTCTAAATTTTGTTTTCGTTCTCCAGAGCCTAAGAAAATCTATTTTGGGAGCAATTCCATTACGTAAATTGAACTTCAAAATTCAGACTTACACGTTGTCTTTCCTTTTAAATTGAAATTCATATTCATCAACATACTGTACCGTAAGTCATTAGACATTGTGTATTTCAATACTACATACCAGATCAAGAATTGTAGTGATACGATATCATCAAATTACAGTATCTTTCAACATTAGCTATTTTATTTTTAAAAGGTATTACGTTAGTTCGTCGTGCAGCGCTTTCATAGCCACTAAGGAATGTCCCTGAAAGCAAACTGCTGTTTAGCAACAAATGAACTATTGGAAGATCTGTACATCAGATATTGGTTTTTTGAAGCCGCCCGTGATTAGACTGTAGGCCTATTATCGTACATCTCTTAGAGTTGTAAAATGAGCCACAACAGATTCGATAGTATTGGTGCTACATACCTTTGGTTTTACTTCCCATATTTCATCCGGTAACAAGTCTTTGGGTAAGTGAGTGGTGATAAGACGTGGGGAAGGCATTCGATCTATTCGTAGAATAGTGTCAGGAGTGTCGGGGAAATTACTCCCACCCGCAGCTACGACCCCAGAATACCTGCAACAGAAGACTAATGATGTGTAGCTCACATGTGTACTGTTTCAATAATGGAATAAATACATGGCATACTATCATTTCCCTTGACAAGGCGAAAGGGAACGTGATAATTGATTTTCAGTACATGTTAACTTATTAATTTGGCAATCAACACAATAAGTTTCATTAGATTCTTATCTTTTAAGAGAAGTCTTTTCGTGTTATGGAAGATTTTTAGTCACTGACTATCTTACGGGAGGAGAAGCGTGTTCTAATCTCGATAACGAATTCATTCTTAACTCATTCGCTTTATATGGACACTAGCTGACACGTCCCGGTTTCGCATGGATGGCCTTGCAAATTACATATCTCCGTGTATATACTACGTTACGCGAATCTTTATTTTCGGCCATCACAAACAAATTTTCTTTGGAAGTAATACGCGACAGGGCCACGTAGAGTTGACCATGAGAAAAACATTCAACGCTCAGGTATAGACTTGTAACGTTTAGAGTTTGGCCCTGTGCTTTATTAATGGTTATACTAAAACATACTATTACTGGAAACTTGTGGCTTTTAAACTGAAATGGTAGGTCGGTGGGTCTCATTAGTATTCGAGGGATTAAAACAGTTCCATGGCTCCTCACCCAGTAAGGATCGTGCACTGACGCACAATTACTTTTTAACGCTTTTATTAGCAATCTTGTACCACTGCATAACTTTGCTGTGTTTATGCTGCTTATTAATATTTTAGGGGAGCCTACCTTTAACATCAGTTTGTGGGGAGGAGTTTCAGGGATTTAAAAATTCTGTTGGATAATGTACCGTCTCTTCCATATCCAGGACAGCATCAATTTTAGATGGCGTATGAAACCTAGACATGTTCAAGTCATTTACTTTATTGACTGTCCCGTTATTTGTAGACCGTATAGCTCTCTTCTGAAACCAACTCTGCGTCTTAATAGAAATGTTTGAAAGATTCGGGTAAACCTTTTCTGTGATGTCGTGTAGATTTGAGAACAAAACTCACAGGCAACTGAAATAATATTTCCCCTTTCTCGTTGGTAATTCAGCAATACCTATTTAAATTAAAACATCAGCAAAGGCCGTACCAAGTTGTCCAGATAAGAACACCCTCATATTGGCTTTTAGTTCCAGTTTGATTATTTCTGGCCAAAGGTAAGACTTTAGTGATGCGTTAACTTCATCAGCTCTCGTCCGTCTTGCTACAACTTGTAGTATTTGGCAAAAATCTCTAGAAAATAACACAGTGAAACAACTCATTATATTATTATTTCGTAAGTTTCTCAGAGTTCTACATAACGCCTCAATAAAGCTTTTGTGTGACATGAAGTTTTATCGCAAACAATCAACTTGCACTCCCGTATTAATTAAGCTGTGTTGCTTTGTTTTGGTATGTTACAAACCTTGGATGCGCCGTCAGGAAAAATCTAAAGTGGTATCTTGAAAGTAGCGTGTGCAGTGCAACCACCTTCCAGTAGCGTAGCTGTAATGCTGGACGAAGCCACAGTGTTAGAGATTTTTCTCTGACCTTATTTTGGCGAGCATTAAATTAATTACAGATGCTTTTCCTATACCTCCAGGGGCATCAAGGAAGAAAAGTTTTCCTTCGTTATTGTTAAGTGAGGTCATTACTGCATCATAAACCGTTTTCTGGTCGAAGTATAAACGAATCTCATTTTGAACTGCTTGTAACAGATGGTAAATAGTCTCTGTTGGCATCCAGGCTTGTGTTGTTTGACAGAGGTAATCCAAAGTCTTTGATGGTTTTTCCACAAATAGTTTCTACCACTTTATCTAACTTTAGCAAAGCTTTGTTGAAGATATCGTCATCGTAATTAATCTCTACTGAAGAACTTTCCTGTCTTCTACTGTACAATATGTCATCAGCCATACTATCATGATGATTTTGCCAATGACTTTTTTTACGTTGCTTCACGTCGCACCGACACAGATAGGTCTTACGGTGACGGTGGGACGGGACAGGGCTAGGAGTGGGAAGAAATCAGCAGTGGCCTTAATTAATGTACAGCCCCAGCATTTTCCTGGTGTGAAATAGGGAAACCATGGGAAATCATCTTCAGGGCTGCCGACAGTGGGGTTCGAACCCACTATCTCCAGAATACTGGATATTGGCCGCACGTAAGCGACTGCAGCTATCGACCTCGGTTTTCAAAAGACTTAGTTTGTCCGTAACTTGTCAAAACGTTTTCAGGGTGACAAATCAATATCTGACTGATTGGGGTATGTTAGAAACACCAGCTTCAGATAACGTGTTTTCCCATTGGGATTAACGGAGCCATTGATTTACACGCTCCTTGAAAGGTACTACTCCTTGTACAGTTCTTAGGCTTGCAAAAGACGTTCGACCTTTGACCATGAAGAGCAACATCCGTAGGTAAAAGTATTCTCTATCATTCGGGTGATCTACGTACACCCTCCCAAGAGTGTCTATTTGTTTTACTCCTGGATGGCCTTCGACAGTAGATCCTTGTTTTCTCCGTTGGAATGTTTTAGTAGACTGATTCCAAGTATAAGACCCAGGAACGTTGCCGTATGTCAGAGTTTTTGCAAATTCATCATCGGCACATCATTTGAGAAAGACAGTCAATGTGGTGTCACGTGGATTGTTCCAAATGTCGTGGGCGTTATTTTCTGTGAAGAAAACTCTCTGTCCATTTCTAAATGAATTGACAAGTAAGAGCAGGTGCCCGTTCATGTGTATGCCGGAAAAGAAAATACGCCAAACTGATTCTGAACTGCAAAATATAACGACGTGACTGAAATTGCTCCACTTTATTTCCAGATTGTAGGTTAAATGTAGCTTGATCACTGCCTTTGTTGATATATTTTGTGACATATATGATAGACTTTGTAGAGCTAAATAGTTCCACATTGATATGGGCGTCAACTAATTTTGAGTAATAGTGGATTGTGAGGCACTATCCATCCGTTGTTATTGTCACAAGCAGTCGCTTAAGTGCGGCCAGTATCCAGTAATCGGGAGATAGTGGGTTCGAGCCCCACTGTCGGCAGCCTTGAAGATGGTTTTCCGTGGTTTCCCATTTTCACACCAGGCAAATGCTGGGGCTGTACCTTAATTAAGGCCACGGTCGCTTCCTTCCCATTCCTAGGCCTTTCCTATCCCATCGTCGCCATAAGACATATCTGTGTCGGTGCGACGTAAAGCAAAATAGCATTGTCACAATGTCGGATGATAGCGGATTGTTCGCTGTCCTCAGGTGATAACCTCTGATATCTTGGATAACCGTGATCGATGTCTTACTCTGAAATGATTTGGGAAACTGTTTTGGGCACCATCCGTCAGTCGTACATAAAGATTTGCAGCACATGGTCCGTGGATCATGTGTCTTAATACTGTGTCGAACAATACTTCTCTTCTTGGATACTGCTGAAATCACGCTTGCGATCTCGTCTTGTCTAATTTTATTTTTAAGCCATTGTAGCAAATGAATGTGTGGTAAGTCACTCTTCCACCATTCCACCATGTACATAAAGGAGCGTGGTTCACCAAATGTATGAGCTTGATTAATGAGAGCTAATAACTGATGTATTTTTAAGGGGAAAACCCTATTCACTACGTCATAACTCTCCTGGAGGCGTTCCTTTGGAATGAAGAAAGGGTTTTTATAAAAAGTGTTTAACTTACATAGGAGAAATGGCTTTCGAATAATAATTATTACTATTATTATTGTCATCATTATTAATATTCTTATTCTTATTATTATTGTTGTTATGTCCACATAATATACACTAGTGCTAACTCCTAAATAAAAAATACAAGAGTTATATTACATTAGTTGTATTATATAGTCACAATAATGCATTTTCGATTTAAAGGATAAGCTTTGACATTTGTAGTAAGTATTTAATATATATAAGGTCGCACTTCCTTAAAAGTGTACTTGAACTGATTATGCAACACATACATATATAGGCCGTGAATAATACCTGGCCCAGGGGCGACGTATGGTTTAATAAGTTTGTCCTACTGTTCTAGGCTGGTGTCAATATGTCCTCAAGAATATGTACTTTTGATATTATGACCTGTTCACTGGAATCGGTAGAAGGGCTGATTGAGAAAGTATTTCTTAGAACAGAATGTTCAAACTGACAATGGTACATAATGTGTTTTACGAAATATATTATTTTTACTGAACTTACTGTTTCTTGTTATTTTTGACTTAGTTATAATTTTAGCATATTCATTAATGGTGAAGTTAAAATATAATTTACGATATTTTATATTTTATTAATATCTTCGTTTTATATGAATTTAATTTCTAGTGCCCTACGTTTAGATCAATATGATAATAGCAAGAAGTTACTTATTATTTATAAATAAAATGAATATACTGCGTCAACCAAAAGTTAAGTACACCATGCAATTTTAGTAAACATTCCATAGACCATAAACGTTTGGTTGAAATTTTCCTACTTTGCACTAGTTACTGAGTTCCTTTACAGCTGCCACTTGCAAAAGGAATGTCAGGAAAATATGTCACACAATTGGGACATTATGAATATCTTCAGGATTTCGAAGTATAGGAAAATTCCGCAGTATTTTCATTTCCCGGCGCACCTGGCTATTCAACTATATGACGTACCGCTATCTAACTCACATTTGGTAGTTTAGTTACTCATGTTCTGAGGAACGTTTACAAATAAAGTTCGTTTCCACAAAACGAGGATGAACACCACATACATTACCTTTGGAACTTAAAAAAAAAAAAATAGAAATATGCCGCATATTATAGAACAGTATGCTCACGATGGTACGGCTAACGAGACCTTGTGTGTACACTAACAGACGATAGCACTTGCTGGAAACTCAGTGTGTTCCAACCGCCTTCTCATCATGGGTATTGTAGCTTTCTGATAGTGCTGTTGTAGAACACCCTTATGCGTTGAAATGGGTAAGAATAGCGTGACAAGTCGCGTTAAATGGCAAACTGTTAGGTTGGAATGCACCGAGCAGCAGCAGTAGAGTCAGGTGCCAGCAAAACGTTTGCGACACTTATTGTCAAGTAAGGACAGATGGACATAATTCGGGACGTTGTAGCCTACCGGTCAGCCCAGGATGAGGTCACCTCGCGAAGGCTAGATATGGTGGTGGTGGCGGCGGCGGCGGTGGTGGTGGTGACTATTGTTTTAAGGGAAAGTACTACATTTTCAAGAGTAACCGAGCATACGAAGGTACCTTTAGACACGACAGATAAGAGAATGTCTCCCATGACCGTTTTGCGCAAGACTTATGTTGTTATGTCGCCCTCAAAAAAGGTTTTGTTGAAAGCAATCATCCTCAAAATTCGAAAAATAAAGATGTCGCCAAACAAACAAAACTGGGTAATGGGAGGTTGGAGCAAGGCAGTGGTGGTGGTGGTGGTGGTGGTGGTGTTGGTGGTGGTGACTACTGTTCAAGTGGGAGGCACGATGATGATTAAGGGGTGTGTTTCCTTCCAGGGAACAGTAATTCTGTGATACATCAATGGGTCTATGGACACAAAGAAATATATTCCAACTACGCAAGATAATATGCTTCCGTCGGCGCAAAAAAGCTTCGTTGTGTTTCGGCAAAATAACGCGCCCTCACACAAATCACGTTAAGAATCTGTGAAATGGGATTGGCGCCTGAATAACTGCCTACAAACTGATTTCGCGAAGCCATATCTGCTATCTGCAAGAGCATCATCCAACAGGAATTCTATCGGAATGTCGTAATTAATTAGGATGCAAGAACGAGTGGAATTGGGTTACAGGGCAACAGGAAGCCTTTATTTACTAATAACGTTGCGATCTTACTATGGTTTAATGTTGATAAGCGTTTAAAGTATGTATGGCTTAATTCAAGATTACTAAATACTCTTATGTGGTCTAAAATTTTTGGTTGGCACTCTAATTAGAATATTTTTTTTTAAAATAAGGATGTTTTGGATTATTGTGATCGTGTTGTGACACTCAATTTACATAATAATCATATTGTTAATGTTATAGGTTTTGAGAGACACAGAGATGTCGAATTCTTGTGGCGAAGGTGTCCTTTAACGTGCCGGAAGCCAATGACATGGATTTGTCGCATTTGAATATCCTGCAATACCGCCGACCTCAGCTGGGAACGAACGTGTCCCATTGTGAACGAATGGGCGGCAAATGGTGTGATGGTGTATACGGTAGAGAATAGTGCTTTAAGGGTAAGTACCATGAGGTAGCCATCCTCCTAACCATTACTTAACTTTATTAGTGGTGGTGCTCAGAGGATAACTGGAATAGACTTAATCCTTCGAAGAATGCGGTGTCAGATAAACAAAGGGAAGGATCGCTAACGACGTGAAAGGAGATACTCTAGGCTTCAATCTAATACTGTTAGGGTCGGAAGAGAACAAGAATTGACGAAAGAAGTTTGGGTAGGAAAGAGTGAATGGTGGTGGTGTTGGTGGCAAGTATTGTTTTCACAGGACGTACAACTGGGCAACCATCCTCTGTTAAAATTAATCCGAGAGAAAAAATGGAAGGAGTCGGACACTTCGAAAAACGTAGATATCGGCCAGAGAAAGACAAGGGCCACGAAGGGTGTGACAATGAAAGACTCCTTAGACCTCGAAAACCTAATGCCATCGAGATCGGAAAAGAGTAAGAGTTGATCAAGGGAGGTCGGATAGGGCAGATGAACGTGAGGAACCTGGGAAAGTAAGTGGAAACAATGCCAGGACTTGGCTAAGAGTCCCATGGTCGCCAATCCACACTCCCAAGTTAAGAGATCATGGCTCCCCTTTTAGTCGTCACTTATGACAGGCTGGGGTACCGTGGGTGTTATTCTACCCCTCCCACACACAGGGGGAACTAATCTGAGGGGAAAATGGAATATAGCCGACAGTTCGAAAAATGTAGGTATCGGCCAAAGAAAGACAAGCACCACGAAGGCTGTAAAACGGAAAGACTTGCTAGGATTTGCAAACCTAATACCTCCCTTGGTTAACTAATTTATTAATTAATTAACTAATTAACCAAGGGAGGTAGGATAGGATAGGATAGGATAGGATAGGATAGGATAGGATAGGATAGGATAGGATAGGATAGGATAGGATAGGATAGGATAGATGAAAGTGAGGAGTCTTGCACATGTGAGTGGAAGCAGTACCAGGACTCAGCTAAGGGCCCGTGGTCACCAACCACGCTCTCAATTTAAGAGCCCTTGGGGCCCGTTTAGTCGTCTCTTACGACAGGCTGGAGATACCGTGGATGTTATTCTACCACGCCCACCCCCACCAGAGGATAGAAAAGAGGAAATCGTGGAGGCTGGCAAAAGTAAATGAAAGGAATGCCATTTGATTGTGCTCAAGATTAGAGTCCCTGAGAAGTCACTTCCAAAGATCATCAGATAATACCGTGGCTTTATTTCATGCTCCACCTACCGGGGATATTTGTTTTAAGGAATAATGATAGACTATAGTCAGTGCTTGTTGCGTTAATGTTTTAAGAGGAAGCAAAATCCGGCAGCCATCAGATCAACATCAATCAGAAAGAAAAGAATAGATGTCCCACACTTCGAAAAATGAAGTAATCATTAAAAGAAAGCCACGAAGTGCTGAAAAATGAAACACTCCCTATGCTTTGCAAAACTCATATCGTCGAGGCTGAAAGAGAACAAGAGTTGACCAAGGGGGCTTGGATCGGAAAGACGAAGGTTCGAAGCCCGGCACAAGTAAATAGAAGCAATATCACTCTACCGCCCCCATCCGCAGGGGTTCAGCAAAAGATAAGCAAATGGATTAGGAAATAAAATAACATATCTCTGGCTACTATATCGAGGAGAACTGGGACATGACTATAGAAAGAGAAACACGAATATAAAAACATCAGGCGTACCGAGAAGTACGAACAAGGCAAGCGTATGCACGATATCAGTTGGGTGGAAATGTAGTAAGCAGTTTGGCCTATTCCGATGATTTCGTCCACGAAGTGTGCTGAAAGTTTGCAATCTAATATCTTGAAACTCGAAAACAGGTGCAATAAGTATGATAAGAAAATTACCTTTTCCAAGACTAAAGTGATGTCACTAGGAAAGAAACGGCGGCGGTAGTGGTGGTGGTGGTAGTGATTATTGTTTTAAGAGGAAGTACAACTGGGCTACCACCCCCTATTGACACTAATCAGAGAGAAAATATGGAAGGGATCTGACACTTAGGAAAATGAAGGTATCGTCCAAAGAAAGACAAGAGCTACGAAGGGCGTGAAAATGAAAGACTCCCTAGGCCTCGCATCGTAATACCGTTAGGGTCGGAAAAGAACAAGAGTTAACCAAGGGAGATCGGATAGGATAGATGAAAGTGAGGAGCCTGGCACAAGTAAGTGGAAACAATTCAAGGACTCAACAAAGGGTCCTATGGTCTCCAACCCACGCTTGCAAGTTGAGAACCCCTGGGGCCCCGTTAAGTCACCTTTTACGACAGACAGCGGATACCGTTGGTGTTATTCTACCACCCCTACCCATAGGGGGAAGGGAGCAAACCTGAAAGAATTGAATATTCTGATGGGAATACAAACTGGAACAGGTCGATCATTTCAATTATTTAGGACGTGTATTCTCCCAGGATGATAGTATGCTACGGTAGATGAAATAATATCAAGGTACAGCAAATCTAATGCAGTGAGCTCATAGTTATGATCATCGGTATTCTCTAGGAAGTCAGCTTCTGAACGAAACTCTCGTTACATCGGTTTGTTTTCAGACCGACTTCGTTGTACGGGAGTAAACCCTGGGTGACCTCGGGATGTCTTGTCCTTAAGTTAGAAGGTAATACACATGAAAGCAGCAAAAATTATTACGGATACAAACAGGTGTGATCAATGGCAGGAGGGTACTCGGAATGACGCAATGCAGGCTAAGTTAGCAATGAACTCGACTGATGAAGCTGTACGCATCAACCGGTGATGGGGTCATGTGAGGCGAATGGAGGAGGATAGGTTACATACGAAAATAATGAACTCTCCATGGAGGCTAAGAGAAGTAGAGGAAGAGAAAGGTGACGATGATTAAATTCAGTTTTCGTTCTTTTAAAGATAAGAGAAGTGAGTCTAAAAGAGGCAAATAGAGGAATATGGAAGCTTTTGGTAATTCAGAGGCTTGCAGACTGAACGCTTAAAACCGTAACAGAATATAAAGAAGATGTACATATATATGTATGTATGTATGTAACCTATGTAGGTAAGCAATGATGATGCTTAATAATAATAATAATAATAATAATAATAATAATAATAATAATAAAGTGAATACCCATTTTCAGACCAGGCAAATGCTTGGGGATGTATCTTAATCAACGCCACGGCCACCACCTTTCCCATCCAAGCACTTTTCCATCCTTGCGTCGAAGAAAACATTTAATTTTCGTGTGGTGTTGTCTTTCTGTTGTAGAAGCTTCCAGTGAGATTAACATTTCTGTAGCATACGTCTTGTTGAGTCCCCTGGTTTGTAAGAGGTGACTAAAAGGAATCCCAGGGGCTCTTAACTTGGCAGCGTGGCTTGGTGACGAAGGGGATATTAGCTGGGTCCTGGCATTGTTTTCACTTACTTGTCCCAGGCTCCTCACTTTCATCGATCCTATCCGGACCTCCCTTGGTCAACTCTTGTCCTTTTCCGATCTCAGTGGTATTACAGCATTCGAGGCCTGGGGTACCTTTCGTATTCACGTCCTTCACGACCCTTCCTTTCATTGGAAGTATCGGATCCCTTCCATATTTCTTCCTCTGATTAGTATTAATAGAGGATGGTTGTCCAGCTGTACTTCCTCTTAAAACAATAATCACCGCCACCACTACCGCCATTTCGTTGAGTGACTGTCGCTTGTTAAATATTATAGTATTCTGTTAACTCACTGAAAAGGTCAAGTCTACACGGCAGTGAAATCAGAAGATTGTGCATGTAATATCGCTTGGTTCATTTTATATTCGTTTCTGGACAACAGCGCATCGATAAGAATATTTCAACTAAGTAATTTCTGTGCTCACATTTACATATAAACAAAATATATGAATCGTTTTTTTCTGAAACAGCACATGTCAGTAAATCTTAGTTTGGAGATATCCACCTAAAACGTACAGGAACGGTAAACAATATACTATGTTTTAAAGGTAGAGGACATTGAAATCTATGTTTTTATTGAAAAATAAAGGAATTAATATTGCAGTAGTTTAGGTTTGTCTGAAATTATATCCCCTTGACATGTGCTGTTTTACCAAAAAAAAATGGGCGACAAAAATTAATTTGTTACAAAATATCTTTATTTTCGCTGTTTTACAAAAGTGTTTGGTCAGTATTCATTCTAGACATCACCGAACACATTATCTTTGGTAACTGGCCAATTAATAATCTCATTGTAGAAATCAGATGCTCTTCTGTAATATACTGCATTGTTTTCCTTATATCCTGTATTTTCTTCTCCTGAATAGGCAGTCTATCTTCTGGATATGCTAACTTTGTAGGGAACATTATGACACTCATTGAATTCCTGATACCTAGACTGAACGTATGTGCCACTAGACTGTCAATGAAATCTCGAGCTTGAACAGTATTCGGCATTTCACTTGAGTATGTGAAGTGACTGAAGAACGATATCTGGAACGATTGTTTTTGGTCTCGTGGAAGTCTGCGATTCATTGATTCCACAGATAGGCATTTTTTTAAAGAATGAAGGCCACCAATATTTGAAGTCAATAATATCTTTGGATTCAACCATTTTAACTGTAAACTTTCTTTGACTTGTGGACAGTACAATCATCTCTGTATAATCTTTGGGAACGTAAATTCTGTCATTTTTCCTTACCACTCTTTTTACTGCAGCAAAATGCCTGTCATTGGGTAAATAAGAATGTCCTCTTTGAGGAAAATATTAATTGTCTGAAATCTGCCCATAGTCACCAAAGCTAAGAAAAATCGTATGACCGTGTGGTTACGATTTTGTCCAGGGCAAGAGTCTGAAAACACATGGAGGTGTTGTACCGAATTAGGCATTGTTAATGAAGTCCAAAAGAAAAGAGACAACCTCATTCGGACCTTTATGTCCTTGCCCTTCATGATATGTATAAAACTTCGTATTATTAGGACCCAGCGATGTGACGCTAAACATATTCACTGTTAAGTGACGGAAGTAAAAAATATCCTGCACAGGGATATCTGGCAGGGCCAAATTTTGCATAAAATCGAATGTAATAGCAGCAATTGAAGCATTTCTCTTTGACGAATTTCATTTTGGAGTAAACATTTTTTGCCCTCCTTTTGTGTATAAGTAATTCTGCTACTGCAATGTCTGCCAGCTGGATGCGTGGAACTGCCGATTGGATACAGCAAGCCAGTTCATTTTACGGATAAAGTGCACATGTCAGTGACAAGTGCTGTTTCTCCAACAAACTATTATTACCAGGCAGAGCTACCGGATAAAGCAATGCAGTGACGTGTGTAGTGTCTGCATAAAACGATAGATCTATACTTAAAGACTGTATTACTTGCCTTAACTCAATTTTGACAAAATCTTGACATGTGTCGTTTCGAAAAAAAAAAGATTCATATCATTTGACTGTTACAGACAGTCTTACATCTTTAGGGACTAAAACAAACAAATTCAGTATCTATACTTTGTCACATACTGATTTTCGGTCAATACCATGATCTCTAGTTTTCGTGTTGAATAAAACACTTCGACATTACAAAATTGCTTCATGGCCAACAACATGGAGGCTAGTTAAACAGAGATTAATTTGATTGCTATTTCAATAAGTGCGTCACATCCAACAACATGGCTCTTGATTTAATGTAATGATTAATTAGTGTAGGTCACCTGCAGTAACTGCTGGGCGGATTGAGTAGCTCAGTAGTTGCTGTAACCTGTCCCAAGCCCGGATTAAGGAGGAGATTTAGTTGACACACATACACTGTAAGTCAAAACGGAAGAACTGAAGTTTGCCAGAGTACACATAGAAGAGACTCTCGATCTAACCAATCGAGTTGTATTTGTCACGATATCACACTAAAGAACACCCGTACCCATACCTTCAACTTGTAACATGGGTATGATGGAACATACTTTGCTAATACAAGTACCCGACACCGGGACGCATGTTCGGTTTCTCCCGATCATCGAATTCTGGGGGGCCGGAAACCTTATACAGAGAAGGATCGGAGCTTCTCAACATCTCTTCAACCCAAGAAGTACTTTTTACGTACCGGTACTATTATCATTAACACCCTACTGAAAACGGACAAGCTCAAACAACTCATAGAAACCCTGGACACATTTGACATTCAAATGATAACGATTCAGGAAACGCGTTTCTAAGATGAAAACCATTATGACTCAGAAAAGTTCAGGATATTTAAAGGTAAACCAGCCATAAAAATCAAAGGTAATTTATCAATACTCGGGACGGCCTTTGCAATGAGAAAAACGACCCAAAATTCAGTTCTTCACTTTACATCCCTATGCGAAAGAATCTTGGTGCTTACTGTGAAATCAAGCGACAAAGCATATGCATTGACAAATGACCATGTTCCCACTAACAGTGATAAGAAAATCCCACAGACAGTAAAGGGTTTGTGGTGATTATTTGAGGAAGCTACAAGTAAGATCCCCAAACTTTATGAGCATATCTTATTAGGTAATAGCAATGCACAGGTTGGCAGAAGGGACGGTGCGTCATTAAGGGCTAAAGTGGCTTAGCACCACCTGATTTTTGAGCATAAAGAGTTTAGAAATGTCATATTATTTTAGATAATTAATTTAATTAAACCAAATTATTATCTGAGTACCACTGTTCTGAAGTAATTAATGATATCTAGAAATGAAAGTATGATTGTATTAAATGTTTTGTACGTTTATCCTGACAATGGGGCTAATTCGCTTTTAGTCCTCATGGTGAGTATTGGTAACTGTTTGGAAGGTAGCGAACCTTTGAGGGAGTGAAAGTTTCAATGCATTTTAAAACGTCAAGCTTGGGGCTAGCTGTGACATGCCCGCGATGAAAAAGGACAATGCTGACGAAGCTGTAGAGGCGGGTGTTATGGCGATGTTATTGCAAACTCACTTAATTTGCTCTAACCCCATGTAACATGTTCTGATGACCATTTACGGAGTGAAGCTTTCGACACGGCTTTAATTTTAGTTTACAGTTCGCTTTTAGCAGTTGCAGAGTGGGGTGGATAATTTATGGATAGTTTTTGTTCAACAGTGATTAGTATGTAGCGTTTAAAGTAGTGAGTAGTTTGCACCGCAGAAAAATCGACGAACGGAGTTCCTTTATAAATGAAGTAGGCCCTTACTTTTAAAGTATTTTATTATTAGCATGCCTAAGTGTAATTATACTGCCAATAGAAATGTAATGACGAGGTTTAATATATGTATACATGCAACAGCACGAGAAAACTCGTTTTAGAGAAAATGTACATCCAAATTTCAGGAGATCCCCACTACAGACGAAAAACGAAATATGGGACAATTTAATATGTGTCTTTCTTGAGGTAACTCGGAAAAATCATCCTGGCATCTATACTGGACAGTAAAGCCAATTTATAAGAGCCACCAAAATTCAGAAAGCGCACAGAGTAACACGGAATCATTACAATAAAGGAGTGATATTGCGTAATGTGAACGTCAGCATTGCAAGACAGTTGATATGCGGGAAACATGCCTCAGGAACTACATCTCTAGCAGTCCATTATAAAACTGATGAAATTTGAATGCAAGAACGAATAACGTCTTAGAAAAATGTCTATGGTTCCACTCATGTAAATGGCATAAGGATTAGAAGAAAAACTACAGACCTGTACACTGTAACAGATAAGTTTACGGATGCCGTACGTTAGGAGCCCCTTGAAACTCTATGGGCACATGTGTACAGTAGATGGGACAATAATAGATTTACTTACAAAAGCTGTTTATAATCAATTCAAAGAACGTCAAGATCAACTGGTTAGAATAAATTAAGCAGGATTTACAAAACTAAATGCTACAGATGATACCATGAAAAATATTAAAGCCTTTCGATTTCCAGTTGCAAATTACGCATTCGCGGAGAAAACTAAAAAGACCACTGGGAAATAGTGAACAGAAGAACGCAACACATCAATTTCATGAAGAGATTTTGGAAGGAGGAGGAGAAGAGGAAGAAGAAGAAGAAGAAGAAGAAGAAGAAAGGGAAGCCGTCGGACCAAACTAACAGTACAGACGCGTTCTCTAAATGGCATAACGAAGGAATAAGGAATGTAGAGAAAGTTCGCATGGCTAGCATGCTGCAGTCCTTGTAAGCCTGGCCCTCTGACGAGGGTGGACGGTGCTTGCGGTAGTAGAAATTGCTGGCTATTGTGGTGGAGGAAAGAGATATGTGTGGTTTAAGAATTGCAGGAATGTTGGAGGCAGTACAAATAGTTAGACTCCGAGTTAAGGTAATTAACTCTTTGCGATTAAAATACCTCTATCCGGCCGGGAATAGAGCCCGTTGCCCCGAGGACGGAAGACTAAGATGTTGATCACTCAACCAAGGAGCCCTACAGCTCCTTGTTTCAAGGTGACTTTCTGTCTCCGCGCTTAGACTCTGGAGTCTTTCTCATATTGTCCAAGTTTATAGATTATCATTATTCCTCAAATTCTAGTCACCGGTTTCATTCCAAAGACAAGCTATGGATTTATTTTTGAACAATATATCCAATCTCATTTCGAGGGCAGTTAATCGAATCAACAGATCGCTCACTGTCACTACCGAATTAACTAGTCTAAGTAGCGTAATTTAGTCTTGGAGTTCTTAGGTATTGTCTTAGAATGTATTTTAAGTTCATTTGGTTTCCATTGTTGGACGCGCTTGTGAATGGTCGGCTGTTGAGAGTGCTCTTGCACTATCGTAGTGATAAAGTAGTTAATACCTATTGAAATTGTTTAATTTTGTGTGTGTGTGTGTGGGTGTGTGTGTGTGATCCATTTGGTGCTAATTATATATTCGTGTTTAATGCATGTTAGGAGAAATTGGGAGCAGTCATATTTATTTCAATTTTATATCGAATAGTTCGATTGGTGTACAGTAGATTACGTTGCATAGGTTAAGTAGGCTAGGTAGGTGTACTCTGTTTGGAATTTAGCTTTTAGGAAATAATTTGGGTAATAATATTAACTGATTAGAATTTAAATATCTGTTGGTTCGTTGGTATAATACTTACAAAGACAGATTATCCTAAGGAGTTGTAACTTTTCCATCTTTTACATTCGAGCAGACAAGATACACGGTATTTCGTGTGACTATCAGGAAGGTAATTTATTCAATTAAAAAACACGATACGCCCGTAAACTTTGATTTTAAAAAAGTTAAGGATAATACACGATATTTCACTGGAGAATTATTCAACAGTCTTTGGATTGTTGACGATTGTTGACGAGTGTTTGCTGAATTCCGACCAGAACAAAGGGTATAGGGTTGTTGAGTAAACAAATATAAGAATCATCTACTTACTGCATTCCGATAATTTGTAGTTCCTGGTCCCTGGTATACTTTGCAACTTCGATTATTCATCGAGTAAAAGTTAATAATCAAATTCCTATATCCCAATAATTGCAATTCAAATTTCCGGCGTAGTTTTGACAGAATTTTTTGAGGAATTACTGTAGACAAGTTCTTATTTTTAAGTGTTTACAGACACGTTTATTCTCCGTCCAGCGGACTAGGGAAAATAATAATAATCTACCAGCCGTAAAAATCACATAAGCACATTTTATTTGAGAATTGTAGGGCAGATACTGTATATTAGATAGTATCTTGCCAGCTATATGCTTGTACATCTTTGTGTACGGTAACAGTCTCAATACTTCAGCATTTGACCAAACTGCAGATTTTATTTCTATTAGAGCATTGTAGGATAAAATAGTACTAACTTTATAATACTCTGTATACGCATTTAGCTTTGTTGGTAATCATGATTAGTTCTTGCAAATTTGAAATTTTAATTGCAATTTTCATATCTTTTTATGCTTATTAATAACCTGCTTGCCGAAAGATTTTCCTGGTAACTGATATCTGAGTTGTGTGAGTCATTGTGTGTTTGTTGTGTGAATGGGTATTCTTCATCTATTATGCACTTCAATCATTATTCTTATTACCATGTTTCCTCTTTATAGTCTTATTATTAGTATTGTCACACTAATTGCCGTACTGATATGTAACTTTGCCTTAGAATTATCTTTCCATAGTATCATTTCTTTGTAGA
This sequence comes from Anabrus simplex, assembly GCF_040414725.1. Taxonomy (NCBI): domain Eukaryota; kingdom Metazoa; phylum Arthropoda; class Insecta; order Orthoptera; family Tettigoniidae; genus Anabrus; species Anabrus simplex. Next base: position 1,579,584,457 of record NC_090265.1, read on the forward strand.
TATTTTATGTATTACTTTTATGTTTATATTTTTAAATGTTATTGGTTATATTGGTTAAGTGTAAGAGAGGGCTGTGAGCCCTAACTTAGGCACATATGTAAGTAAGAATAAAATAAAATAAAAATATTGTAATTAGTATACGTCTGGACGTAGTTTAAAATTATTGTAGTGTATTGTAGTATCTTATTGGAAATTAGCGGCTTATTCTATTATTGTGAGATATTTGTGTAATAGAGGTATTGCACACGACAGGGGCATGATCCAAAGACCTTTGGTTAAGAATGGTCATTTATATTGCAGACGTAATGCTATTTGAGGAAAGGAATATCGAAATTAATTAATACCAATATCCTTGAGACCGATAAAATAAGTCTACAAAATTTATTCTACAGAAATTTATTATTTGCGATCTATTGTGCAATATCTTTCTTTGTCCAGAGGGGAGCCCGCAGGAGAGCCAGGCCCGTGAAGTCTTCAGTGGGGCTGCAATCGGTGGTTCACCGTGACGTAACTTGAGAGAAGTTACGACTATGAAAATGAGGGGAGGCAAAATTTTCGAAGCGAAATATGGAAGCCATCTTTAATTCAGCCTAGCCAACTTGATTGCCTACGATGTGAAAACTTATAAAATCTGAATTCTGGAGTCTTTCTCCGATTTAGAAGAGATAACTATAATTGGGGCATTTATTTAGAGTGTTTAATGTCTTCTTGGTCGATAACTTGCGGTTGGAGAAAGAATACTGTGTTATTTCTCCGTGGAAAATTACCAGGGGCCATCTGGTTACTGACAAAACACCTCCTTGATGCGGGAGTTCACTCTAGTGTGGAAGGGGAAGCAGGAAAAACTTTAATTAATTACAGGAGAACCTACGAAGAATAATCGTACGGACATGTCTCAATCACATCAGGTGAATACTGTTCACCTGATGGTCGTACTATTTGACCTCTAGTGGGCCGTGGAGAGGCCATATGCAGATTTGGAGTGGGGGAAATTGCCTTCTTGTAAAAAGCACTGCCGTAGGCGCAGCTATTCATCCTGGACTCTCAGCTCACCAAGGGCGAAGCTATGTTTAGCTGAGCTCTTATTAATTCTTTGTTTAGCGACTTCAAAGTTAAAATTCAAATGCAATGGAGTAATTCGTGTGAATACTTCATAGAGTTGATATACGTAACGCTAGTAATTACACTTTTAAAACTGTGACGTGTCGCGAACACTCAGTTCGAATTGTAATATTATTATTATTACTACGGCACAACTGTGTCGGGTAGTAATAAATAAGTGGCTGAGAGGTACAAGGAATTCGATACCGAATCGCGGATTACAAAGTACTAATCCGAAATCGTAGCCGGACGCCCACGCTGAACGTAATTGAACATATTGTGAAAATAAATAGTGACGTGTTTTGTGCCTAGGATACTGCATGCGACTTCATCGATCAAGAACCATGGACTTCCATCTTGAAGGTGAAATGGAGCTACCAGTGATCGCCTTGGTGCCAACGGGTCAGCAGCAAACACCGATATGTATCTTTCAGCTGACCAAGGTGTCGTCAGATGATAGAGATGAGTATTTTCATATTTAAATGGCACAACTAGAAGGGACGGGGATTATTTATGATAAGCTGACGCTATAATGTTAGGGATGTAACTTTATTTGAATGTAGAAGTGTCAAATATGAGCACGTATTTTTATTTCTTATTTAATTTAATTAATAACAAGTCTGAGTGATTTAATTGTAAATAGGGGAAACTACAGTCTGAGAGATTTGCAAGCGGTAGAAGATTTACTTATTTACTTAAATTTTGGAAAACTTGTAGTCAGTTAATGCGTCAGGAGACCAGTAGTTTAGTAGATTCAGGGATTGATAATTTAAGTTAGGTTGTAGTTCATCCAGTATTGATAATTTCATGAGCGGTAAGTAATATAATTAAGCTACGTGAGGTGTTCCAGAACTACGAGGGATGTCTATAGGACTGATACCCCATACCTCCAATGACATATTTAGCTAGGGAATGTTTCAATTTAAGATAGGTTGTTTTGATCAGTTTATGTACGATTTAATTATGATTTAATACCGTGTGACAATTTAATTATTGTATAAATATGAGTTAATTAGTGTGTGAATATTTAATGATGATTTGATTACCATGTGGCAATTTAATTACGGTGTGATTATGAGTTAATTAGCATGTGCATATTTAATTGTGGGTTGATTACCGTGTGATAATTTAATTATAAATTAATTATGTGTTAACCATAAATTAATGAGGGTGTGATTATGAGTTAATCATCATTTAATTATTTAATTACATTCTAATTATGAGGAAGTTTCCGTGTGATGGTTTGATATGATTTAATTACCAGGTAAATCACGTAAGGAAGTCAGTGGACAGCCGAAATCAATAACAACAATAAGAAGAAGAAAAATAGTAATTATGCAAATATTGGTATTATAAAACCGGTGTCGTGATGTGAGATAGATGTGATATTTGAAGTCATGAGTTGGCCATGAGAGCGATTTGATGAACGAGGGTAGACCTCAGTATTATCGAGAGTGTATCTCGGGACAAGGTGTTTTTAAAGAGATGGTTTGTTATGCCTGTGAAGGCCGAGGCTAATGACCACCCGTTATGGGGGTGGAAATGTTTGACCTTGCGCCAGATGTGTTGGTGTGTGTCTCGCCTCTAACGGAGGGAGCTTTTGCTGCGAAGCAGAGCCTGAGTGAACAGGCTAATATTTGGAAATATTCAACACGCCAGAATAATGTATTCGCTAATAAATGACACGGTATTTGGTACTAATATTTGTTAGATTATTGTTATTATTTATTTGAGTATAAATTAGCTAGGGTCTTTTAGTGCCACATGTTCATCTCTGGGGTCATCAATTCAGTCCTCTACGTGGGCATTGGTATTCCACAATGCTAAAATGAACGATGGGGTGCCTCACGTGTTCATTGTACATAATGTGTGATTCTTTATGTTGTTTTGTGTAGCATGCTGTGAGAGTAATTAGCGTCGGCGATGGCTTATCCCATCGGCACGGCGAATTGTATTCCAGTCAGGGCTTGATTCAAACCCGGGTGTTTGATCCAGATCTGTATAACTTATTTTATGGTATTTCGTTGGGAAAATAATTGTGTACTTTTAGAATAGGGATCGCTCAGACTTATTACATAAGTGTTAATTTCATTTGTCAATAATGTGAGATAGCTTCAGTGTTTATGATAAATGTTTCCGTTCAGGTTGCGTCATTGCATATAGCTTCGCGATAAACAGTAGTCGGATCCATCACACACGACTACAAGTCAATAAATAATCCACAACAGTTGTAAAATAAACTATGTACTTCATTTGGGTATACATGCGTCATTCCCATAGTCATCAGGATTTAATAAACCATTTGCATTAACTTAAATTCTATACGAAATGTTCTCATGATAGCTAGGTATGCCCAGTTTCTCCTACCCTATATGCCGCTAAGTTAACTTTAAAATATGCGCCTATTTATTTTACCCAGTAACGGCCTGTAGATTTTCTCGCCGGAGCCTTTTTGGGTAGGAGCGGGTAGGGTATCTCTAGAAAATCTCTTAAAAGACTCCTGTTGTTGTAATTAGGATAGACTTAACTGAAGTATAGAATTGTGTTATTCTTGAAAATTCCTTTCGACATCTAGTAATTAACGGCAGTTATCATCCCCTTAGGGTGTTGTAGGATAAAATATGGTACGACTAAGTAGTATTGTAGTGTAGTAGAATATTAATTACCATATTGCCGTGTCAACTGTGTGTTCTATCCTAGACAATATGTCTTTCCTTTCATTCTTTAACAGAATAAGTTATTTTATTTTCCCTTACCTTTTCATTATTTCGTAAAGAATGGCTAAGGAGTGCAAATGTAGGAACTGTGGGTGTAGCCAGGCATTAAGGAGTATGAGGGAGGAGTTGGAGTGTTTGAGGGAGATAATTAGGATTCTCTCAAGAGACAGAAAGTAAGGTTGACCTCCCTCAAACAATGTACAGGTTACTGTAGGTGTAAAAGAGGTATGGGAAGGAAAGTGGGGAAATTAAGAAGGACAGCTGGTCTAACATTTTAAGGGAAAGCAGTTCAGGATAAGAATTCAGGACAGTTTTCTGTGAAAAACCGGTACGAATCATTGCAGGTAGAACATTGGAAGGTGAGGAACAGGAAGCTGGTGCTAAGAAGTGTGGAAGTAGGAGGAAAGGAAAATGTAGGAAAGAGAATATATAGTAGAGGATAGTAAAAGACAGGTGGAACAGGTTCATTGGAAGGAGGAAAGGGTGGAGGAAGTGATAGAAAGGAAGGTCTTATAAGTAGGAATATTAGGCAGTACCATATGGCTGAAAAAACAGGCATGAGGGAGATTTTAAAAAGTATCTATAATCGCTGGAAATGGTAAATAAAAATGTAAATAGACTCAAGGATTGGTTTAAAGGAATTTTTGACGAATGTGAAAATAGTTTTGTACCTTTAAAGGTGGTAAGGAATGGCATATACCCACTCTGTTATAACAGATAAGTAAAGATACTGAGTACGAGGAGCAGGTTAGAAATAAATAGAGTTAGAAATAGCTGTGGAAGTGCAGAGAAACTGAAGGAACTATTAGGAAATTGAATCTAGCCAAGAAGTAAGCTAAGGATAACATGATGGTAGCATAATTGGCAGTCATTCAAATTTTAGTGAAAAATAGAGGGGTACGTAAAAGTACATTAATTCAGAAGTAGATTTCAAGATAGATATGCCAGGAATCATTAATGAACACGGGATGTGTGTATGTGAGGATCTTCAAAAGGCAGAAGTATTCAGTCAGAAGTATGTAAAGATTGTTGGTTACAAGGATAATGTCCAGACAGAGGAGGAGACTAATATTGAAGAAGTATTAAAATGTACATAATACAGTATGATAACAATGACATTTACAATAAGATACAAAAGTTGAAAAACAGAAAAGCATTGAATTGATAAGATTTCCGGTGATATACTAAAGACAATGGTTTGGGATATAGTACCATGTTTGAAATAGTTATTTGATTATTGTTAGCATGACGGAGCTATACCAAATGAATGGAGAGTTGCTATAGTAGCCCCTGTGTATAAGGAAAGGGTGATAGACATAAAGCTGAAAATTACATGCCAGTCAGTTTGACATGCTTTGCATGTAAGCATTGGGTAAGCATTCATTCTGATTATAACCGGCGTGTTCGCAAAATTTATGAAAGTTTATTCCCCTGAAGCTCAACTTGTAGGGTTCCAGCAAGGTATAGCAGATATCTTGGTTTCAGGAGGTCAAATAGACTGTATCGCGATTGACCTAAGGCAGGCATTTGATAGGTTGGAACAAGGGAAACTACTGGAAAAAAATGAGTGCAATTGCACCAGACAAAAGAGTGACTGTTGGGTGGATACATTTCTAGAAAACAGTTCTCTGAGAGGTGAAGCTTTATCTGAACCTGTAATAATTAAGAGGAGAATTCCTCAGGGCAATATTACTGGACCTTTATTTGTTTTACATATAAAAATTACATAGTAAAGAAGGTGAATCAGAGATGAGCTTTTTGCGCATGATGTTATTCTATGTAAAGTAATAAGTAAGTTACAAGATTGTGAGCAACTCCAAAATGACACCGGTAATGTGTGATGGACAGCAGGCAATGGTATGTTGATAAACAGGGTTAATAGTCTGGTTGCGAGTTTCACAAATAGGAAATATCCTCTCTGTTTTAATTACTGCGTTGAGGGGATAACAGTTCCTTATAGGGATCATTTGAAGTACTTCGGTGTTAATATAAGGAAAGACCTTCATTGGGGTAATCACATAAAAAATATGATTGTAAATGAAGGGTACAGGTCTCTGCACAGGGTTATGAGGGTGTTTAGGGGTTGTAGTAAGGATGTAAAGGAGAGGGCATAAGTTTCTGGTAAGTACCCAACTAGAGTATTGTTCCAGTTTATGGGACCCTCACCAGGATTACTTGATTCAAGATCTGGAAAAAATCCAAAGAAAAGCGACTTGATTTTTTTCTGGGTGATTTCCGTACAAAGAGTGCGTTACAAAAACGTTGGAAAGTTTGGGCTCCACTAAGTGGTATGTTCTGAGCTGTCAGTGGAGGTGTGTCGTAGAATGACATTAGTAGACGAATGGATGGATGGATGGATGGATGGATGGATGGATGGATGGATGGATGGATGGATGGATGGATTGCAAGTAGAGGGGTTTATGCCAGGAATATTAGTTTTGCTAGGGGCTTATTTTTATAAGCTTTTCTTAAATTATATTTTAAATTCCGGTATTAGTATGAATTTTATTATTATTATTATTATTATTATTATTATTATTATTATTATTATTATTATTATTGTGCCTTTTTCCACATTCTAGAGTGATCGTGGGTGGGAACAATTTTAAACTTTGCCCTTTTCTACGGATGGATGCCCAACCTGATGCCAATTTTATGAGGAGGGATGTGTTCACGATTGCGTATTTCTGTGGTGGTTCGTAGTGTTATCTGTGTATCTAATGATGTACATAAATTGTATATTGCGACCATCACAGACACCTTGTCCCCGAACCAAAGGAATTCACTAAAGGCGGCTGCAATCCATGAACCGGACGGGAATCTCTACTGGGATCCTCATAACCCAAGGCCGCGGCGCTAACGATTCAGTCCACTAACCGGTCAATTAATAAAAAAAATTAACTTATGCCTGCGTGTTGGACTTCGTTATCTGCGTTAATGTAATATAGAATATAAATTACGCCGTTATTGAACTGTATTGTCGTTAGCTGCTTGTGAAGGTGGTAGTCGCAGTAAAATACAGGGTCATTATTTATATTCGGCAAGAACTTTCTCGCTCGACCTTGGCTGCCAGTGACGGTTCAGATGCCGGCTACCGCGCGTGCGTATGTACGGCAGAATTCGGCGCTCAAAATCATTATTATGCATTTTACTCACCATTTTTACTCTTTATGCTGAAAATGTTCCCCATGCACTACCAAACATAATCGGCATCTCCTAATGAAGTTTTCGGTTACTCTACCAAGTTCTTCAGCACTGATGGATGAAATTGCAGCTCTTATATTGTCTTTAAGTTAATCTGGTGTGTGAGAGTTGTTCCCATTAACTACATTTTTTAACATTCCCCACAGATAAAAATCACATGCCGTTAAATCTGGGCTACGAGGGGCCACAGATTTTTACTTATGCACCTCGTACCAAACACGCGGCGTAATTCAGCAATTGATGCCTGAGCTGTATGAGCTGTGGCAGAATCCTGCTGAAAATATGCCGAAAAATGTTCTGCGTATGTCAGTTCATCAAATAATTGCTCAAGGATTTCATCTCTATAACGCACATTGTTTATTATGCCCTCATAAAATATCGGGCCTATAATTCTATGCCCGTTAAAAGCGACCCAGACCCCGATTTTCTCGTCATAAAGCGGTTGCTCAAACACTATTTCTGGTTTTGTTGCACTGTAGTATCAGTTATTTTCTGGGTTTACATGGCCATGCAAATGGAAATTAGCCTCATCTAAAAAAAATTAACTTGGGGTCAATTTCACCTGAGTCTATCTTCCCTGTAACCCAATTGCAAAAATTCACTCTCTTAACGGGATCTAGCGGTTGTAATTGTAGCACTGCGCTAATCTTGTATGGTTTCAGTTTTAATAATTTTGTTGCCTTCCAGGCACAAGCATGAGATACCTCAGTTTCCTGACCCAAACGCTTAAGTGATTTTTGTGGCGTGTGTTCCAATCTTTCGCCAGTGTCATCTAATTTAGCTTCAGTAAGGGGATATCGACCTATACGTCTATTTTTATTTACTGAACCTGTACCTTTGAATCTCTTGGCTAGTTTTATTACTGTCCGATTGATAGGAATGGGTCTCCCTGGAAATTTCGCTCGAAACTTTTGTCTTGTCTTAGCGCACGATTTTCTGCACTGTATTGTGCAAATATACACGTTCACGCAACGAATATTTCAAATACATTACAACACTATACACAATCACAATAAAACACTATACAATACGACATACAGTACGCAGTAGCTTCAATGAACACCCTATTATCTCGGAGCTCAGCTCTCAGGAACTGCAGGAAGTGCCGGAAACCACGCGCGCCAGCGGCCGGTAGCGGCCTGTCATCGGTGGTGAAGGTCGAGCGAGAAAGTCCTTGCCAAGTATAAATAAAGACCCTGTATTAAGGAAGTTAATATTTCTAAGATGGTCTATAGTGAATAATAATTACATTGGTAAACTTACTCGAGCAGGGGACAAATTTCAGATAGTTTCTCTTCGATTTTAACTTTTCTTGCATTTGTTAGCTTTTCTTCATTCTTTTCCTCATTTTCTCCTTTCAGTTTATTTTCTTCTTCGTTAGATTCTTCCTCTTCTCCCTCACTCTTATTTTCTTCTCCATCAGCTTCTTTATTAACGTCCTGTTCGTCTTCTTCATCCGATTCCTCATCACTGCAGCCTATTTTTTTAAGAAAGTCTGATGTTATTTCTCCGAACTCGTGCATTATAGACCATACCAATTTCGTAGTGAATGAATGTTCTGCAACAAACAAGTATATGTTATCTATTATCACTGAAGATTAATAGAGGATTATTATTTAACTCATTTGGAAATAAATATTAACGAAGAAGAAATGTTGTTAAAGTATATTTTCATTCATGCATATTTATTCTTACATCCTATTGATTAACTATATATACTCTTGAAGTAATAAGTTGAAAATAAATTTTAATTCATAATATAATGTTTCATTTGTAATTTAATGAATCATATATAATAATTATTGTTAACGTTAGTTACTTGTTGAAGTAGTAGTAGTAGTAGTAGTAGTAGTAATAGTGGCAGTAGTAGCAGTAGTAAAATATTAACGCATTAGCTCATTTCCTTACAATGACAGCTAAAATCCTTATGTGTATTTAAATCGGAAATGTAGTACCGGTACTGATTATTGATTGGTTTCGATCGTGGTTTTCAAGATTAATACGGCTTTCGCATGTAGCGCCTGTGAATTTGTTAACCTTATCTGAAGGCCTTTAAGCTAATTATGTAAAAATGGGCATCTAGTTCATAAAACATCCACTTTCACCTTGTATCGTAATGTTGAGATATTGATTATGATGACGATGATACTACTACTACTACTACTACTACTACTACTACTACTAATAATAATAATAATAATAATAATAATAATAATAATAATAATAATAATAATAATAATAATAATAATAATAATAATAATAATAATAATAATAATAACTACGTTCCTCCGTTAAACGGAGAAGCATAGAAGCATGGATATATCTTTTCCATGTCCTGGTATTCATAGATGACGTACACTGGTTGTCATGGTTACCGTAATGTCGGAAAATTGTCGGTGAAAAACTGTCGACGCTAAAAATAGACCCCCAGTCCAAAAAATATATCCATGTTAATTATTATTATTATTATTATTATTATTATTATTATTATTATTATTATTATTATTATTATGGAAATTCAGCCCTAAGGCTGGTTTGATCGTCCACAGCTCCACCTAAACCTGTCATAAATAGCCCAGGCGTTACTGAAGAGGCGTATTAGGAAATGTGGAGTGAGGTAGTTTCCCGTTGTTTTCCTCACTGAACTAGAAGTTGCTATTAAATATCAGTCTACCAAGCCCACTGAAATGTATGCACCAACCGACCCTTTGAGCTATTCACACCATTCATAACAGGGACTGGCTGCATAAGGAATGGTATTACTAGCATCACTCATACCTCAGTCACTTTCATATTTTCAATGCCAAAGGTGAGGCTGAGACAGGTCAGTGAAAGTAACACATTTATTCTAGCTCATACCGGAAGACATAGTGCACTGTAAACACTACATCTCGCCAGCAAAGTCATTATTATTATTATTATTATTATTATTATTATTATTATTATTATTATTATTATTTTTACTATTATCATTGAAATTAAATGGCGTATGGCTTTTAGTGCCGGGTGTGTACGAGGACAAGTTCGTTTCGCCAGATGCAGACTTTTGATTTGACGCTCGTAGGCGGCCCGCGCGTCGTGATGAGGATGAAATGATGATGAAGACGACACATACACCCCGCCCTTGTGCCAGTAAAATTAACCAATTACTATTAATTTTTTTTATTGTTATTATAAATGCTAGTGAGTGAGGAAGTATTTTTTTTTTCAAAATTTTCTTAATGGAGAAGGCACTGGGTCAGGAATATCAGATAACGCGTTAAACATAGCGTTTAAATAGTTGTTAAAAGTGCGGCAACTTTTATGACTCGAGCACGAATTATCTTCCCTTAGGTTTACCAACAGACTGTATGGCATCAAAACACTACGACTTCAGTTTAAAGCAGGAATGTGACATGTAAATCCTATGTTGTTGATTGCAATATTCATAACCTAAGATATCAAGAAATAATAATTGCATTCCACGGCACCTTTTCAAGTGAAATAATCGCATGTTAATGAATTAAAGAAGTTATAATATATTCCATAATGTACCGGTATACACTAGTGATATTTGGGAGCAGTGGGGGATCAAACCACTTCTGCACGTCATAGTAAGGCACAACGTATCGTTATCAAGGAGCAAATGTTATCACTTTGATCAAAGTCCAGATTTAAGGCCGGGACTTATAGTGTAGGTTTGGTTTGGTTTGGTTGGGTTGGGTTGGGTTGGGTTGGGTTGGGTTGGGTTGGGTTGGGTTGGGTTGGGTTGGGTTGGGTTGGGTTGGGTTGGGTTGGGTTGGGTTGGGTTGGGTTGGGTTGGGTTGGGTTGGGTTGGGTTTGGTTTGGTTTGGTTTGGTTTGGTTTGGTTTTGTTTTGTTTTGTTTTGTTTTGTTTTGTTTTGTTTTGCTGTTGTTGTTGTTGTTGTTGTTGTTGTTGTTATGGAAGTGGTCGTGATGGTGATCATTGCTTGAAGAGAAAGTGCAATAGGGCAATCATCCTTTCTTAATACTTATCTGAAGGACAAAAGAAAGAGGTCTGATAGCTCGAATAATGAGGGTATCAGCAAACGAAAGAGAAGGGCGTGCAAATGATTCCGTCGGCTTCGTAAACCTAATACCAGTGGGATCGGAAAGGAGCAAGAGCTGACGAAGGTAGGTCTGTAGGAAGGATGAAAATGAGGAACCTGGCACAATTAAGTGGAAGCAATGCTAGACTCCGCTAGGGGAACCGCAGTAGTCAGCTCACGCTCCCCCTTAAGAGCACCTGCTCCTTTCATGTGTTGAAAATCACCTTTTGGTACGTATTGACTAGTTCTATTTAAAAATAGGATTTAATCCATCTTGTTCAATACACAATGTTAATACACTTTACAATTAATTTATAATTATCTAAAATATAGGCATGTTTCGGCCCTTTGGGAATATTAAAATGTAAAACCATAAAAATATCTGTGTGAGAAATTCTGTTCAGAAAATTATATTTCTCAGTGCGATCTTCTTTTTGGAGTTCTTATGCATTTCTTGTTATGATATGTAAACATCGTTAAAAGGTTATTTGGTTTATGTTCTTAATGGAATTGTGCACAAATAATAAGTAGTGGAGAAATATAATTTTCTACTCACACAAATGTTTTTTATTTATTTTTATATTGTGATGTTCCAAATGATTCGTATGTACTGATTATGGCAAAAGGGCAGAAACATAGGTACATATGTATTAATTTTGAAGTTTGTTAACATGGTGTATTGAACGATGTGGATTAAATCATTTCTTTTTTTAACTAGCCCGTGCCCCCCCCCCCCTTTTAAATCCCCTTTTTCGACAGGCAGAGATACTGTGGATGTCTCCTAGCACCCCCACCCACAGGGTATAAATCTGGGTAAATCAACACCAAATACCAAATGAGTCATCACAGATCTTTTAGATATCGACATCGCATGACGTGGAGTGTAGAATAGACTACTTTCCGCCCTTCAAAAATCCAAATGCCTCTACCAGGTTAGAACTCGTGATTTTGAGATCAGGATGCCAACACACTTCCACTGGTCCACAAAGGGATTATCAACTCGAATACGGTGTTCTTTTGTGACTAATATAAAGGACACATGACTGCCAAATTTCATCGGGTACATGTGATCTGAAATTTCAGAATGTACTATCTCATGTTAATTCCTGTCCTTAAAGACAATTCCAAAACCTTGTAAGACACTGAAATGTCTTTCAAACAAATGTGTATGTCCCTAACAAATTTCTCATTTCTCTGCTGTACTGTAGCAAGCGTTAGGTGTTGACCAAACGAAGCTGTGCAAGATATTGTAAAATATATAGAGAGAAAATAGTACGGTAAAATATCCCTGGCGTTGTTGCTGGTGGAAGAAGTGAACGTAATTTCTGGTTTAAGTGGCTACGAGTTAATCCTGCTTCCCTCAGCCATTCTTTCATCTTCACAGAAATGTGAAATAATACGAAAATATCAACAGAATTATAACAGCGTATTCCGTGATTAAACAGTACACTAGAATTTTCTCAGAGTATTCACCAAATAAAAAACTAGATGGGGATGAAGTAAGCAAGTTTTATGAAGCCTTGGCGATGTAGCAGCCCAAGTCAACAGCAAAACAAAACTTATTTCCAGTGTTCATCAGTCCCATAAATGGCCACAAAATTAATTTCCACACATGCCAATCAGCGGATAAAGCTCCTCATCAATAGTTTTAAGATTTTTTACAAAACTATTTCAGCTTGAAATTTCTAATCACAAGCATTTTATACATCTTCGTTTATGGCAAACTATTGTTCCAGTTGGAAAAAGGCACTATGTTCGTACTTTCTAAACAGGAGAACATTTACAGTCGCCTCTGAAAAGTTGCTGTTTCAATTTAAGGAGCAGTAAGTCCAGCTCGGTAAATTTTATAATAATAATAATAATAATAATAATAATAATAATAATAATAATAATAATAATAATAATAATAATAATAATAATAATAATAACCATAGTCAACAGCAACACGGTACTTACCGGCTTTTGGGAAAGATATCACCCAGACATCATCATCGCGCACCTCCATTCTTTTGATCCTCTCAAGGTAATCCGCGTATGCTAGAGGAAGCATAGCATCTGATGGTATGAACTTGACGTAAATACCAGGATAGTACCTCTTCGAAGAAAAGCTGAAGACACCGCCTTTCACTGTCTTCACTTTCTCAAATTTTGTAAGTGGGATTCTGGAACATGTTAACAAGATGAGTTTGATGTTTAACGTGATCGGCATACTCCTGACATAGATACACTTCCGGAAAAAAAGTCGCATCATCCTCAAGGACTGTGTTCAGTGGCACCAGGGTATAATATGTGCATACTGAGGGATTGTTGTGTTAGTGATTCATTTGTCGTGGATGTTGGTGATCAGATGACGCTCAGGAGGCCTTTGCAGGCTGTAACTTTGCCAAGGTTAGAGGTAAACAGTGTTATCAACATTGATTCTAGGGTACAACCACCGAGTACGTGTTCCTGTTGAACAACTGCAGCCATTTGAACGGGGTCGCACTGTGGACCTGCGGGAAGCTGGATGGACGAATCGGCGGACTGCTGCACATGTTGGATACAATATATCGGTGGTGTATCGCTGCTTTCAGCAGTGGTCTGTGCAACATTCCCGTACCTGTAGATCAGACTCACGACGTAGTACAGTCGCACGTCAAGATCGACGCATTGTGCGAGCAGCGGTGGCCGACCGAAACATCATCCAGGAATGAAACCCGGTCACATGTTGCATCTGCTCTGTCACCAAGGACCATTGGGAACGTCTGCTTGCAGCAAGATTATAATCAAATGTGCCTCTGGCCAGGCTACCACTGACACCACGACACCACCAAGCACGGCTACTCTGGTGTTGTGAAAGATTCGACTGGGGAGGAGAATGGCGCTCTTTTGTCTTCAGTGACGAGAGTACGTTCTCTCTGTATGCAAGTAATGGACATACTCGTGTACGACGTAAAACTGGTGAGCGGCCTACTCTAGAGAGCATTCGCCCACAACACCCAGGTTCCACCCCACTCTTCATAGTGCCACCAGTTAGAACTCGGACTCACAATTGGTGTTTCTGCATGGTAACGTAATCAGTACCCGCTACATTGCGCAGGTTGTTGTACCCGTGCTACTGCCATTTCTTCAGCAGGAAGGTGATGCGCATTTTCAGCAGGACAATTCACGTCCACATACAGCTGCTGCGACGCAACGTACTCTACGTAGTGTACAACTGCCCTGTCCCGCAGGATCACCGAATCTCTCGCCAACTGAACACATATGGGGGCATGATGTAGCCGGAACTTACGCCTTCTCCAAAACCTGCAAGAACCTATGCCGAATTGCAAGATGTTTGCGACAGTCTGTCGCAGGAAGTCAATCGGCAGCTTTATGATCGTTTGCATGCGCGAATACACGCCTGCATTGCCGTCAGAGGTGGGATACACCTTGTATTGATGCGACGGTTTGGGCACCCTTTATTGTGACATGTGTATTTTATTTGGTCTGAATTTGTAATCATATACTTCTGCAATTATGAACTACCTGTGATATCACTTGTGATTAAAATGAACTTGTCCTTGAGGATGTTGCATAGTTTCTTCGGCAGTGCAGAAACAGTTAGCAGGTGCTTGGCCATAGCGGCATAATTAACTGCCAAGCAATAGAGTGCTACGGAAGGCTTAAACTATTTCACGAATACGGTAGTTTGGCAGCTCGATATTTTAAGCTATAATATTATTATAACAGGTAAATTCAAAATAAATCTTCAAATTTGAAATTATTGTGGTACTTGGATGAAGACAAGTAACAGCAGCCCCTGTACAGTGTATAATGCCATGGCTACATTAAATTGTATTAGGTTTCATTGTTAGTCTTGTGCAGTTTTTCCATAATTACTCGCCTAAATATCCCATGTAAAGGCATCAATGGCAATGTTTTAAGGGCGTTAAAACAATAAGATTATGAACACATCTTGTCCCTAACCCAAGGAGAAAGAGGAATGTTCCCGTTCGAATAATGAAGATCTTGGCTGTAGAAAGAGAAGTGCTGCGAATATTATCGGGGGTCGAAGAGATAAATGGAGAGGTGCCTAACTCCAGTAAGTAGAAGCGATGCCAGAGTCATCCAGTCACCCCGTGGTCGCAAGCCCACGCTCCCAAGTTGATATGGTGGTGGTGGTGATTATTGTTTTAAGAGGAAGTACAAGTAGGCAACCATCCTCTATATAAAACTAATTAGAAAGGAAAATGGACGGGATCCGGCACTTCGGTAAATGTCGGTATCGGCCAAAGAAAGACAAGGGCCATGAAGGCCTCGAGTGCTCTAATACCGCCGGCGTCGGAAAAGAACAAGAGTTGACCAAGGGAAGTCGGATAGGATAGATGAAAGTGAAGCACGAGTAAGTGGTAGCAATGCCAGTACTCAGTTCAGGGCCTCGTGGTCGAAAACCCACTCTCCCAATTTGAGAGCCCTTGGGCCACTTTTAGTCGCCTCTTACGAGAGGCAGGGTATGCCATGGGTGTTATTCTACCGGCCCCACCCACAAGTGGCTCCCAAGTTAAGAACCCCTTGGCCCCCTTCAGTTATCTCTTGCAGCGGGTAAAGAATACTGGAATATTTTACCGCCCACCCACAAGGGAACATAACTAGCTGAGGAGATCTGGCAAACATCTCCGTAGTGATGACGTATATTGGATAATAACAATCAGGGTGATATTGGAATTGAAATATCCGTAAGGAAACCAGTTTCACTTCCACTCTAAGCGACATAAATTTTAAACACAGTAATGGAGGTGATTATTGCTTTAAGAAGGAAAGTGGAGAGGTCCAACTCCTTGAAGAATGAAGCGTTTGGAAAAAGGAAGGGAAGGGCGTGAATGAAGATGAATGACACCGTATGCTTGGTAAACCTAATATCCTCGGGGTCGGAAGCTTTTTTTTTTTTTTTTTTTTTTGCGTCGCACCGACACAGATAGGTCTCATGGCGACGATGGGAAAGGAAAGGGCTAGGAGTGGGAAGGAAGCGGCCGTGGCCTTTATTAAGGTACAGCCCCAGCATTTGCCTGGTGTGAAAATGGGAAACCACGGAAAACCATTTTCAGGGCTGCCGACAGTGGGGTTTGAACCTACTATCTCCCGAATACTGGATACTGGCCGTACTTAAGCGACTGCAGCTATCGAGCTCGGTGGGGTCGGAAGCGAAAAAGAGTAGACGAAGAGAGATCGTGTGGGAAAGATGTAATCGGAGAGGCTGACACAAGTAGGTGGAAACAGTGTCTACTAAGCTAGGGGATCTATGGACGTCGACTCACGCTCCAAGCTGAGAGCTCCTTTCAGTCGCCTCTTACCACAGACAGCAGAAGCCTGTCTTCTTACTTTGTCACCAGTTTCAGCAAGATAATTCATATAACAGAACAATGAAACCCGTCTCTAAGGAAATCCATTTATTTCGGACATTTTTTAAAAGTATATTCCAATTGTTATTGGGATCAGTTTCAAAGGTCGGATAGGAGAAATAATTTGAAGCCTTACACAAACAATTCGAACGAATAGAATGGTGGTGGTGATTATCTTGGGAAAGTATTTATTTATTTATTTATTTATTTATTTATTTATTTATTTATTTATTTATTTATTTATTTATTTATTTATTTATTTATTTATTTATTTATTTATTTATTTATTTATTTATTTATTTATTTTCCATAAATTGTTTATACTAATTCATGGATGGTGAATGAAGAAAAGGCATGGCCTCATGTATACCAAGGTGCCTCGATCCCCACTTAAATTACAGTATTAAGTAATTACAATTATATGCTACAGAATATTCTTATATGCTGTATTCGCATATAAGAATATTTACACAATAGTCTACAGAATATTCTTATATGCTGTATTTGCATATAAGAATATTTACACAATAGGTTATTCACATGCTTTATTGTACATTATCAAGTGATTCTACTAACACACACACGGAACCCCTCACATACTTCAGCTAAACCAACTCATTCAATACTCACGTACTCTCACACACTCTGAATCACATAAACATTCATTCATCCGGAACATTTCACATAAGTAAAAACTTTACGTTATCTTAACACTTATCAGAGGAAAAATTAAAGAGGCCGGATTTTTTGAAGAATGACGGTGTCGGCAAAAGAGAGGGAATGGCCACGAAGATCCCTTCAACTTGTAAATCTAATACCACCCATGGTGGTGGTTTTAAGAGGAAGTAAAACTGGGCAACAATCCTCCATGCACATCAATTACAGGGAAAAAGAAAAAGACACGACACTTCAAAATTGTAGGTATCGTGAAAGGAAAGAGCAGCGAAGGGTGTGAATATGAAAGATTCCCTAATACCTTCGCGTTCCGAAAAGAACAAGTGTTGATCGAGGTAGATCAGATAGGAAAGATGAAAGTGAGGAGCCTGACACAAATATGTGGAAGCAATATCAGACTCAGGTTACGAACTCGTAATCCCAACCCACTGTCCCAAGATTAAAGCACCTGAACCCCCTTTCAGTCGTCTTGTACGACAGGATACGTGAGTGTATTCTTCCACCTCCAACTGCAGGGGTATGAAAGTGAAGAGCCTGGCACAAGTAAGCGGGAAAACGTAGCTAGGACCGTGTGATCGCGATCACACACCGCAAGTTGAGAGCCCATGAGTCCCCTTGAGTCGCATTTCGACAAAATAGATATTTACGTAAACGCAAAATCCTTAGTATTAATTCACCTTCCCTAAGAAATTTAAACTATTATATGCGAAAATGAAGATAAAAATCCTCGATGTTTTTGTTAATGTATCAAAATTAGTGATATTTCGAATATATTGTAATCTGTGATAATGACGCCTGATAAGGTGGTGCTTATTGTGGCGCTTCAAGATTTTGTCTTTTGCATCACTTCACTGAACAACAAAATTGTGTTTTAGTGATTCTATTTGACATTAAAAAACAGTGTAGTGTAGAATATGGTATTTCTTAACATATTTTATTGCTCATTTATGTGCAGAATTACATCCTGTCAAAAACAACCCGTCTGATGGCCATGATCGTTAAGGTGTTGAAGTATAAAGGTCTGTCTCCGTAGTTAGACGGTTCGAGTCCCGTTGGTCGAAAAAAATGTCACCATCAGAATGTTGGCTGGCAGGGTAGGGAAGGTGGTGATATATAATTTATAATCACTAGACTGCGTGCCAAGAGCCTGGGTTAAATGCCAAACCTCTCCGCAGTGCTCATATAAAATGAGAGTATATAACGCTGTTGATGGTGATTCGTCCATCGGATGGGGACGTTAAGCCTTGAGCAGACCCCTTGGTGCTATTCGACAGGAGTAGGCTATGTACCGGCACCGGGTTTCACCCTCACCCTTCCTACTATCATATATAACGTCATTCATTTCATCTCATTAAATCCTCTGATGAGGTTGACGTCAGGAAGGGCACCCGGTCATAAAAACCCGCCACGACAGATTCATCTCACCTCATACCGGACCCGTAGAGAAACGGGAAAAGGGTTGTTCAAACAATTACATCCTGTCAAATACCACATCGTGCGTCATATTTTTCATAAATTATTCGCCTACAGACCTCTTTCACAAATGCCTACAATTTTGCGACTAAATAGAACAGAAGACGGGTATGATGCGCAAAGGTATCACCCAAATATCACTATAAAATTTGTCACAAATGGAACATAATAATTGCTTTTACGCATATCAAGTGAAAAATCCCTGGCAAATTAAGAAATACCGTCATCATTTGAGAAATATGAAAACATACTTAAGGCTTGTAGACAGGACTGGTTTATGTCGTACTCCGCAGCTGGTGCCGTCTTCTGTTACTTTCTTCAGGTCCAGGGCTAGCACCGTGGAATGGGAGTGCTATGTCTGTAGATTTTCATTATCTTTGGCCAGTACAAACAGCAAAATGGAGGTCAAAAGAAAAATAGCATGATCCCTGGACCAATAAATATTTTTATTTCTGTTCGAACGAAAGTAGCTCGATCTCTGGGCCAATAAATCACTAGTCCACTGAATTTTTCTTATGTGCATTGGCCATACAATTTTGTCGCCTATTAAATATTGCATATCGCGATACAATTCATGAAATGATGTCATTGACAAGTGAAGAATGAAACGAAAGCAAAGAACTTCAGTGAACACAGATATCACACACGAAATTGTTCAAAGTGTAAGACAAAAGACATACGTGTGTCACTGTGAGCGCAACACCAAATGTACTTGTAAAGTAGTAAAGTACGTATTAATATTCTCCAAAAAACATATATTTCTTAATTTGCCAGGAATTTTTCACTTGATATGTGTAAAAGTAATTATTATGTTCCAATTGTGACAAATTTTATAGTGATATTTAGGTGATACCAATACGCACTATACTCCAGAAAGACATTAGAATTATGCCATAAAGTTCCCATAGAAAATGTTTTAAAACAGTATTGTATATAATAAGGGCGTAAAACAAGAAATAATAAAATACGGTAATGAATTATAGAACATAGTATAGAAATTACACTGATAAATCATGGTACCTAGGTATCTTAAAAGCACAGTTTCTCTAAGTGTAATTTAGTCCAGGACCTCAAAATTTGTCTCGTTCAAAATATGTATTTCCACAATCAAACCTATTTATGGCATCGTCAATTCCAGGATCACTAAACAAACCTTTATAGATTAAACTTCTGAAGCAGTGCAAGTCGCTTACGAAACCGGTTTTCCATTGATCCATAATAGAGTGAGCAGGTCATATGATATCTTCAGTTTTCTAAGAGAGGAACACATTTTAAAGCCATAAGTACGGATTTGTAAATTAACATAAGAGTTTTCAGCTTTAATCGTCTTTAAGCATTTGGTTCTTGCTAATAAGAGAATTCGCTCGGACCGAGATATACGAGAATAACGGTCCATTGCTCTGTTCTTAGGTTTAAACACACATTATTACAATGAAGGATCTCGTTAAAGAAAGAAAGAATAATGTTGCTGAGAAACAATGCGAATTCTGAATATACGTAACAAGGAGGGAAACCTGTGCGGGAATCGATTAGTCACTTGAAGCAAAGTATTAATTTAACGATTGCGGAGTTGGCGTTTGTTCAAAATTATTTTCCTGCGAAACCATGTTGTGGTGGTGGTGGTGGTGGTGGTGGTGGTGGTGATGGTGGTGGTGGCGATTATTGTTTAAGAGAACGAAAGCCCAAACAATAAACTATAGTATATGAAGTTTGCAGTTAGCTACCACATGGAGGATTAAACTAAAAATATCAATTTTGGTGCTTGGTCGAGTGATGCATAGCACCATCCAATTGAGCAACAGAAAGATCATGTTATAAACAACACTGTTAGATGCATGCATATAAAACCTAATATTGAATTTGTGGTGATAGTAGTGATAATTATTTCAAGAGATTGCCATTCCTTTAAGATGTTTAGAAATGATACAAAACAAGTAACGTAAAATTCATTGACATAAAGAGAGAAGTTCGCACTAGAATTTACGTGGCGTGTTTAACTACAAACAATTTACGTGCGGAATACAGCATATTCTTCAAAGTACTTAGTACTTACTCTTCTTCATAATCACCCATGACGTAATCAGCTTGCAGGATTACAGATTTAATCTATGATTATGAATGTAAAACTTCCGAAAACAATGTATTATGATTGCAAACTACAGTGCGTTGGCTGGAAACTGTAGTTTATTATTCCCAAGTTCGGCTGCGTGTTTGTAAATTGTCATATTCAGTGAACTCGTATATAGTGTTATGTACCCCGAAGAGTGAACGGTATACTTTGACAAAAAGGTGGTATCGCGCTGCAACAAATAATACTGCTGGAGAGAGCGCTGACTGTAGTTTCCAGGGTAGGAACTGCAGCTGAGGAACACGTCCAACAATATGGCTACTTCGTACTTATTCCGAGAGAATGGTTATGGACTTAAGACCTTTATTTATTTAATGACCTACTTCATGTACCGCACAAATACGTACATATATAGCCTATATATGTATAAATATAGGTTAGTAGACATAGATATGCTAGCGGTCCCATGCGCTTCGCTCCGTGTAGAAATTGCAATGAGTTGTAAGAGAATTTCAGCAAGTACACAGGATGAATGGATTAAAGCTTACACTCCAAATATTTTTGAAATGGAAGGTGATATTCATGTGCTGTTTTCACAGAAGTGAATGGCAGCCAGAACATTAATTACGCCCTCTTCTCCAGTCACTCGTTAGTTTCTGTGCGGCGTTGTTTACATTGGTTCATGCCAGGTTCATCTGATCCTGGTTTCCAGTTCTACGTTGCAGTGCTATTATTTCTTTTCATTACAGCATGTATAGGTGAGGGGGTATTCATTTTCTCACCTTTCATGGATCTTTATTATGTATATACGTACCTTTGACTTTACGAAGTGTAGAAACATTTCCATCCACCCACTTCACTCATTCGACAAATGATCTACATGGCATTTATCACAATTAATAATAGATACACGTTTATTATCTAAAATACAAAAATCTACCTCCTGTAATAACAGATTGTCATGAATGAAAAGGTAATATGGATTAAGTAATAATAATAATAACTTAAATGTTTCCACCTTTTCAATACAATATTGTATTGAAAAGGTGGAAACATTTAAGTTATTATTATTATTACTTATATATTGTTCAATACGGACCAAAAACATGAAATTCATAACCATCAATGATATGGATTACATGTGACGGAGACATTACGAAGGAATAAGCAAATAAGTTTTAAAGTTCTTGTCAGTAAAGAAATTATACACTGAATATCTGGTGCCTCAGGAGCCTAATGGAATCTCGCAGTAAAAAGAATAAAGAAATACATTAAAGAAGCATACCGATTATATAAAACACAAATCTTGCTTGAGGAAGATATATCCATATTCCATTCTTTTGTTCTCTTCAGTATCCTGAAGAGTGTAACCCGGTGGTTCCAGCCGTGCTCTTTGTCTTCCTATTGTTTGTGATGACTGGCCAACCGCCTTCATATACAGTAACTTTTCTCCGCAACTGGTAGGCACAACGTGGCCGCTGTTCACCCAAGACAATTGGAGAAAAACAAGAAATGTTATTATACAGGGCTTTCTATCTGCCGATAAGTTCCGGTACGCGTGCTGGTAAACTTCAGATTGTAAAAATTGTGATGAAGATTTGCATTTATTGTTTAAAAGTACGCCTCTACTTAGGTGCTGCATCGCTTGATGTCGAATTATGGCGTCAGGAAGTGTCGATAGATTAACTCTCATCACTCTCATCCATACCTATTGACCCAATAGTGACATATGGTTTGACATTAATCTGGGACCAATTAAGAAAGAAGAATCTGAAGGAAATCGAAAAATTAAAAGCAAGATTCCTGAAAAAGGCCTTGTGTATTTCAAAGTATACACCCTCACGTCTGGCATATGTTCTCGCCAGAGAATCCTTCTACATTGACGATTTGAGATACGATCTATGCCTGCCATGAACAGAAGCATACCAGAGTCTACTCCGTGAACTGCAAGGTAAAAGAGAAGAAATATTTCCAGAATTTTACGCTACAGATGCTATGGTCAACAGAGAATGGATAAAAGCCAATTATGCATTGAGACACTTCATGACGCGTTTTGCTGTTCATGGTTTTCACCACCGTATCTGCGCGAGAGACATCTACCACCAACCGGATGAACTATGCGTATGCAAACTTTGTGATAACCCATGTGACAGATATCACGTAATGATATGTAAGCGCAGAGAAATATCTCTGACAAAATTCTGTGAAAATGCTTAAGAGTATGTCCTCTAATTATGCACATTGTGCGAAATTAAATTAAATAAATACTTATTGACCTATTAAAAAGCAAGGCCGACTACAATATATTATCACACCGTAATATCAAAACCAAAATGGTAGGTGTCATAGGGGGATCAGCTGCCTACTGTTCAAGGTTAGAGAGTCATCTAAATAATTTCACTTCAGTGCGAAATCGAATATGCGAAAACATGCAAAAGCTTCGCATATTAAATTTTTTTCCTCCAGGAACTCCAGGATTAATGTCAAAACCATGTACTTTGAGGATAATAACTGGAATGATTCACAATAAATAAGAAGGGTTATGAACGAATGTATTAATTTGGTTAATGCATTACCTTAGCATCGTTTAAAATATGAATAACACAACTCTGACATAACGAAACATGTAAGTAAATATGACATGCGATAGAAACATTTTACCTAAGTTAACAAACAGCTGGTTCCACTTAACATAGTAATAAGGGATGATATCGTTCCTTTTATTAAGATACACAATGGCGTTAGATTTGACGATATCCATCAATGCAATCCTAATTGAGCAGTTACAGAAATATTAGGACAGAATTAATTGCTACGGTAGGAAATTCAAAGTAAGTTAATATGAGTATATAGGTTGGGTGCACGTAATCCACTGTTCAGATATTATATTCAGAAATTGGATAGTCTGCTAGTGGCTTTACGTCCACCGTCACAGATAGGTCTTATGGCGACGATGGTAGGGGAAAGGCCTAGGAGTTGGAAGGTTGCGGCCGTGGCCTTAATTAAGGTACAGCCCCAGCTTTGAAATTGGATAGTGCCCTCAGATATAACAGTACAGTCATTATGTAATACCTTATGATATGTTGTTATGTTATGATAAATGCTAATAGTTAGATCAACTTTCTCTCGATTTCTGTGGGATACAAGGAGTTCCTGGTCAAATTTATATCAATCATTAATAGTATTCGTACGAAGTTACTCTATCAAAGATATACATGATGAGACAGAACCATGATGTTGGTTCATTGTATCAACTGATAGATTCCTATATATGTGTGAGAAATTCTAGGGGCCCATATCAGAAGCTCTGGTGGATACTGTGCCATAAACTGAATCTAATAACTGCAATATCATTCCAAAGCAAGTGTTATTTTCCTGCATATCACTATCAGGAATGAAGGCATCCTCAAAAATATTCACTATATATAGTGACTAGCAAGATACCCGTGCTTCGCTACGGTATTATACTGAAATTTATAATTGAATGCTTATTGTTGTAGGTATATAATCCGCCGAAATTCGCGATCTGACTCGTTTACTGCGAGAATCCGCCAAAATTCGCGATCAGACTCGTTTTCTAATACATTACGGCAAGTTTCCTCCCATTTTTCAATCTTTCTTTCCAGCAATCGATTTCGTACTTCCCGGGCTAGGTCCAAGTATTCCACCCGGTCAGTTGGGTCCCTAAATCTTTGCCATCTTTTCCTACAAGCATTTTTAATATGGATCAAATCCTTCAGGAGAACCGGCGTGGTGTCTTCTTGAGTGCCTTGGCGGTACTGAACCCGCGGCCGGACTGTATTCTTAGTCATTACCCGTCCAGGACCCGTTTCCAGCGGGATCCGCACATTTGACGACGGTCCAGAAAAATTATTATTATTATTATTATTATTATTATTATTATTATTATTATTATTATTATTATTATTATTATTATTATTATTATAGATGTTCTGGACCCCACAGCAAGATGCAAGACCGCTACTTGGCGGTAACTTACATCTGCTGCCATTGTCATTGTTGACAATGTGACCAGCACCATTGTCGCGCGTAGGCAAATGTGCGGGATTTCTGGCGATACGAATGACATACTTCCGTGCATTATTGACCTTATTATAGAGGTGAACGGACGGTCAATCTCTTTCCTATCGTTTACTTCAAATTAGTTTAAATTTTTATTTATATTCCAGGAGAATCTACTGCAATCTAAGAACGTTCTCCGAAGGAAAAGATGGTTCATGGAAACGAACCCAGGAAAGATTAGAAATGATCTGTTTATGATCAGAATAAGTACATCGAAAATCTACAGCCTGTTTCCGGTCATTCGACAGGGTCAGGAATGGAATGAATAAAGCCCCCGTCTAGCGGCGACAATAGGAATTGTTCCGGCTGCCGAAGCCTGTCGCACTTCTCTGGGGCAATGATTAATAAATGACAAATGAAATGAATTGATATTGGACAGTGTTGCTGGAATGAATGATGACAGGGAAAATCGGAGTATCCGGAGAAAAACCTGCCCCGCCTCCTTTTTGTCCAGCACGAATGTCACATGGAGTGACCGGGATTTAAACCACGGAACCCAGCTGTGAGAGCCCGGCGCGCTGCCGCCTGAGCAACGGAGGCTCCTTGTAAGTACATTGCGAACAGTAAAATCAATTGGTCTCCCCTCCTTTTACAACCCACCGCCGTTAAGTTTATTTACCCCCGAAAAAAGAATGAAAAGATGGCGTGCTTCTTTAAAGGAGATTCTAAACACCAATGTGGTCACGTCTATTACCTTCAGTTTTGAGATATAAGTATACCCATAAAAATAATTCACTTTTTTCACTTCCTTTCAAACTCTTCCCCCTCCCCCCTAAGTGAATTTTCCGGCAAAAAATACTTCTTTCTTTAATAGTAAAGGGTCTTCTAAATACCAAATATCACGACTCTAACTTCTTCAGTTTTAGATTTATGTGTCCTCACGAAAGGAATTCAACTCCTTTCCACTACTCCCCCCCCCACACCCCAAGATGGTTTCCCCCCCAAAACGCGTTTCCTTTGTTTTTAAAGGAGATCCAAATACCAATTTTCACGTCTGTAACAACTTTAGGTTTTATTAGCTTATGTATTCTCATACAAATAAGTCAATTAATTTTTCTATTCTTTAACGCCCCCCCCCCCTTCATTGGATTTTCCGGGAATACGTGTTTCTTTACTTTTAAAGCAGATTCCAAATATCACATTTCACGTCTGTAACATCTTCATTTTTGAGATATCAGTAGCCTAATTAAAAGAATTCAACACCATTTTCAGTCATTATTAACTACCCCCTACACCCAAGTGGTATTTCCGAAAACAAAAGTACATATTTGTTTATTTTTAAAGGAGATTCTAAATACAAATTATTACATCTATAAACTTTAGAAGTTTTGGGATATAGATACACTCATTTTAAAAACTTCGTCCCCCTTTTCACCCCCCATTATTTGGATTTTCCCAAAACGAAAAAATACCTGTTTCTTTATTTTTAAAGTATATCCCAAATACCAGTTTTCAGGTCTGTGATATCTTCAGGTTCTGAAATATAAGTAGCCACATTAGAGGCATTCAACCTGTTTTTCACCCTTTTCCACACTTCGTATTAGGATTTTCCGAAAACAAAAAATACGTGTTTCTTTATTTTTAAAAGAGATTCTAAATACCAATTTTTACATCTATAAACTTTAAAAGTTTTGATGTATAGATACACTCATATTAAAAAATCACCCCCCTTTTACCCCCCACCATTAATTGGATTTTCTAAAAACAAAAAAATACGCGTTTCTTTATTTTTAAAGGAGATCCCAAACACCAATTTTCAGGCCTGTAATATCTTCAGTTTCTAAGATATAAGTATTCTCTTTAAAGGCATTCAACGCCTTTTTCAGCCCTTTTCACCCCTCCTGTTGGGATTTTCCGAAAACAAAATATACGTGTTCCTTTATTTTTAATGAAGATTCTAAATACCTATTTTTACATCTCTAAGCTTAAAAACTTTTGAGATATAGATGCACTCATTTTAAAAATTCACCCCCCTTTTCACCCTCGCATTAATTGGATTTTTCAAAAACAAAAAAATACGTGTTTCTTTATTTTTGAAAGCGATCAAAAGTACCAATTTTGAGGTCTGTAATATCTTCAGTTTCTGAGATATAAGTACCGGTATCCTGATTAAAGGCATTTAACCCCTTTTTCACCCTTTTTAACCCCTCCTATTGGGATTGTCTCAAAACAAAAAAATACGTATTTCCTTATTTTTAAAGGAGATTCTAAATACAAATTTTCACATCTGTAAACTTTTAAAGTTTTGAGATATAGACACACTAATTTTAAAATTTCACCCCCCTTTTCACCCCCTTAGCGACGGAATATCCAAAAAGCCTCTCTTAGCGAGCACCTACATCTTAATATGAATATATCTCCAAAATGTCATTTCTTTATGTCCAGTAGTTTTGGCTCGGCGATGATGAATCAGTCAGTCAGGACAAGCTACTTTATATATATAGATATACTAGCAAGATACCCGTGCTTCGCTACGGTATTATACTGAAATTTATAATTGAATGCTTATTGTTTTAGATATATAATCCGCCGAAATTCGCGATCTGACTCGTTTTCTGCGACAATCCACCAAAATTCCCTATCTGACTCGTTTTCTATTAGATTAAGGCACGTTTCCTTCCATTTTTCATCCTTTCCAGCAATCGATTTCGTACTTCCCGGGCTAGGCTCAGGTATTCCTCCCGGTCAGTTGGGTCCGTAAATGTTCGCCATCTTTTCCTATAATCATTTTTAATATGGATAAAATCCTTCAGGAGATCCGGCGTGGTGTCATATTGGGTGCCTTGGCGGCACTGAACCCGCGGCCGGACTGCATTCTTAGTCATTACCCGTCCAGGAGCCGTTTCCAGCGCAGTCCGCACATTTGACGACGGTCCGGAACATTATTATTATTATTATTATTATTATTATTATTATTATTATTATTATTATTATTATTATTATTATTATTATTATTACTATTATGTGTTGCTCGAAAGGCTGATGACAGGGAAAACCGGAGTATCCGGAGAAAAACCTGTCCCACCTCCGTTTTTTCCAGCACGAATGTCACATGGAGTGACCGGGATTTGAACCACGGAACCCAGCTGTGAGAGAGGCCCGCGCGCTGCCGCCTGAGCAACGGAGGATACTTATAAGTACATTAAGAACAGTAAAATCAATGGGTTCACCTCCTTCTACACCCCACCGCCGTTAAGTTTATTTACCGCCAACCCCCTTCCCCCCACAAAAAAATAAAAGAAGGCTTGTTTCTTTATGTTTAAAGGAGATTCCAAACACCAATGTTCACGTCTATTGCCATCAGTTTTGAGATATATGTATCCCCATAAAAATAATTTATTTTTTTCACTTCATCTCACACTATTCCCCCCCCCCCCCCTAAGTGAATTTTCTCGCAAAAAAACTTGCTTCTTTAATAGTAAAAGATCTTCTAAATACCAATTATCACGACTCTAACTTCTTCAGCTTTTGATTTATGTGTCGTCATGAAAGGAATTCAACTCCTTTACACTCCCACCCTCCAAGATGGTTTCCCCACCAAAACGCGTTTTTCTTTGTTTTTAAAGGAGATCTAAATACGAATTTTCAGGTCTGGAACAACTTTAGTTCTTATTAGATGTATGCATTCTCATACAATTAAGTCAATTAAATTTTCAATACTTTCACCCCCCCTCCCCCTCATTGGATTTTCCGAGAATACGTGTTTCTTTACTTTTAAAGCAGATTGCAAATATCAAATTTCACGTCTGTAACATCTTCATTTTTGAGATATCAGTAGCCTAATTAAAAGAATTCAACACCATTTTCAGTCACTTTTACCCCACCACCACCACCACTAAAGTGGTATTTCCGAAAACTAAAAATACACGATTCGTTATGTTTAATAGAGATAAAAAATACCATTTTTCACTTCTGTAACATGTTAAGTTTTTTTAGATATACTGTAAAAATTCTCATTTTAAAATTTCACCCCTTTTGAGTTCCCCTTAAGTGGAGTTTCCAAAAACAAATCACCTATGTTTTTTTACATTTACAGGAGATTCCAAACACCCACTTTTTACGTCTGTAACATTTTACGTTTCCAAGATATTCTGTAGATATAGTCTTTCAAAAAACTCACCCCAATTTGTCACTCCTGTTTAACCGCCATTAATTGGATTTTCCAAAAACTAAAAAATACGTGTTTCTTTATTTTTAAAGGAGATCCCATATACAAATTTTCAGTTCTGTAATATCTTCAGGTTCTGAAATATAAGTATCCTCATTAAAGGCATTCAACCCATTTTTCACCCTTTTACACACCTCCTATTGGGATTTACAGGAAACCAAAAAATACGTGTTCCTTTATTTTTAGAGGAGATTCTAACTACCAATTTTTACATCTGTAAATTTTAAAGTTTTAAGATGTAGACACACTCATTTTTAAAAATTCACCCCCCCCCTTTCACCCCCCAATATTTGGATCTTCAAAAAACGAAAAAATACGTGTAACTTTACTTTTAAAGTAGATCCCACATACCAATTTTCAGGTCTGTAATATCTTCAGGTTCTGAAATATAAGTAGCCTCATTAAAGGCATTCAACCCATTATTCACCCTTTTACACCCTTCCTATTGGGATTTTCCGAAAACAAAAGAATACGCGTTTCTTTATTTTTAAAGGAGATTCTAAATACCAATTTTTACATCCATACACTTTAAAAGTTTTGAGATATAGATACACTCATTTTAAAAAATAACCCCCTTTTCACCCCCCATTAATTGGATTTTCCAAAAACAAAAAAATACGTGTTTCTTTATTTTTAAAAGAGATCCCAAACATCAATTTTCAGGTCTGTAATATCTTCAGGTTCTGAGATATAAGTAGCCCCATTAAAGGCATTCAACCCCTTTTTCACCCCTTTTCACGATTCCTATTGCGATTTTCGGAAAACAAAAAAATACGTGTTTCTTTATGTTTAATGAAGATTCTAAATACCAATTTTTACATCTGCAAACTTTAAAAGTTTGGAGATATGGATTCACTCATTTTAAAAATTCACCCCCTTTTCACCCTCCCATTAATTGGATTTTCCAAAAACAAAAAAATACGTGTTTCTTTATTTTTTAAAGAGATCAAAAGTACCAATTTTCAGGTCTGTAATATCTTCAGTTTCTGAGATATAAGTACTGGTATCCTGATTAAGGGTATTCAACCCATTTCCCCATTTTCACCCCTTTTCACCCCTCCTATTGGGAATTTCTGAAAACAAAAAAATACGTGTTTCCTTATTTTTAAAGAAGATTCTAAATACCAATTTTTACATCTGTAAACTTTTAAACTTTCGAGATATAGACACACTCATTTTAAAATTTCACCCCTCATTTCACCCCCTTAGCGAAGGAATATCCAAAAATCCTCTCTTAGCGGGCACCTACATCTTAATATGAATATATCCCCAAAATTTCATTTCTTTACGTCCAGTAGTTTTGGCTCCGCGATGATGAATCAGTCAGTCAGGACAAGTTATTTTATATATATATAGACTAGCAAGATACCCGTGCTTCGCTACGGTATTATACTGAAATTTATAATTGAATGCTTATTGTTTTAGATATATAATCCGCTGAAATTCGCGATCTAACTCGTTTTCTGCGAGAATCCACCAAAATTCCCGATCTGACTCGTTTTTTATTAGATTACGGCACGTTTCCTACCATTTTTTCAATCTTACTTTCCAGCAATCGATTTCGTACTTCCCGGGCTAGGCTCAGGTATTCCTCCCGGTCAGTTGGGTCCGTAAATCTTTGCCATCTTTTCCTATAATCATTTTTAATATGGATAAAATCCTTCAGGAGATCCGGCGTGGTGTCTTATTGGGTGCCTTGGCGGCACTGAACCCGCGGTCGGACTGCATTCTTAGTCATTACCCGTCCAGGAGCCGTTTCTAGCGCGGTCCGCACATTTGACGACGGTCCGGAACATTATTATTATTATTATTATTATTATTATTATTATTATTATTATTATTATTATTATTATTATTATTATTATTATTATATGTTGCTGGAATGGCTGATGACAGGGAAAACCGGAGTATCCGGAGAAAATCCTGACCCGCCCCCGTTTTGTCCAGCACGAATGTCACATGGAGTGACCGGGATTTGAACTACGGAACCCAGCTGTGAGAGGCCGGCGCACTGCCGCCTGAGCAACGAAGGATCCCTAGAAGTACATTAAGGACAGTAAAATCAATTGGTCTCACCTCCTTCTACACCCCATCGCCGTTAAGTTTATTTACCGCCATACCCCCCCCCCCAAAAAAAAAATCAAACCAAACACCAATGTTCACGTCTATTACCTTCAGTTTTGAGATATAAGTATCCCCATAAAAATAATTTACTTTTTTCACTTCATTTCACAATACCCCCCCCCCCTCAAGTGAATTTTCCTGCCAAATATACTTGTTTCTTTAATAGTAAACGATCTTCTAAATTCCAATTATCACGACTCTAACTTCTTCAGTTTTTGATTTATGTGTCCTCATGAAAGGAATTCAACTCCTTTACACTCTCGCTCTCCAAGATGGTTTACCCCCCCCCCCCAAACGCGTTTTCCTTTGTTTTAAAGGAGATCCAAATACGAATTTTCACGTCTGTAACAACTTTAGTTTTTATTAGATGTATGTATTCTCATACAATTAAGTCAATTCATTTTTCAATTCTTTCACCCCCCCCCCCTTCATTGGATTTTCCGAGTATACGTGTTTCTTTACTTTTAAAGCAGATTGCAAATATCAAATTTCACGTCTGTCAGTCTGTAACATCTTCATTTTTGAGATATCAATAGCCTAATTAAAAGAATTCAACACCATTTTCAGTCACTTTTACCCCCCTTCCTCCCGAGTGGTATTTCCGAAAACTAAAAATACACGTTTATTTATGTTTAATAGAGATAAAAAAATACCATTTTTCACTTCTGTAACATGTTAAGTTTTTTTAGATATACTGTAAAAATTCTCATTTTAAAATTTCACCCCTTTTTAGTTCCCGTTAAGTGGAGTTTCCAAAAACAAATCACCTATGTTTCTTTACATTTACAGGAGATTCCAAACACCCACGTTTTACGCCTGTAACATTTTACGTTTCCAAGATATTCTGTAGATATCGTCTTTCAAAAAATTCACCCCAATTTGTCACTCCTGTTTAACCGCCATTAATTGGATTTTCCAAAAACTAAAAAAAATACATGTTTCTTTATTTTTAAAGGAGATCCCCTATACAAATTTTCAGTTCTGTAATATCTTTCGTTTCTGAGATATATGTATCCTCATTAAAGGCATTCAACCCATTTTTCACCCTTTTACACCCCTCCTATTTGGATTTACAGGAAACAAAAAAATACGTGTTCCTTTATTTTAAAGGAGATTCTAACTACCAATTTTTACAACTGTAAATTTTAAAGTTTTAAGATGTAGACATACTCATTTTAAAAAATTCACCCCCCCCTTTCATCCCCAATATTTGGATTTTCCATAAACGAAAAAATACGTGTTCCTTTACTTTTAAATAGATCCCAAATACCAAATTTCTGGTCTGTAATATCTTCAGGTTCTGAAATATAAGTAGCCTCATTAAAGGCATTCAACCCATTATTCACACTTTTACACCCTTCCTATTGGGATTTTCCGAAAACAAAAGAATACATCTCTCTTTATTTTTAATGAAGATTCGAAATACCAATTTTTACATCTATAAACTTTAAAAGTTTTGAGATATAGATACACTCATTTTTAAAAATCACACCCTTTTCACCCCCTCCCCATTAACTGGATTTTCTAAAAACACAAAAATACGTGTTTCTTTATTTTTAAAGGAGATCCCAAACACCAACTTTCAGGTCTGTAATATCTTCAGGTTCTGAAATATAAGTAGACTCATGAAAGGCATTGGACCACTTTTTCAAACTTTTCCACCCTTCCTATTAGGATTTTCCGAAAACAAAATATACATGTTTCTTTAATTTTAAAGGAGATTCTAAATACCAATTTTCACATCTATAACCTTTAAAAGTTTTGAGTTATAGATACACTCACTTTAAAATATTACCCCTTTTCACCCCCCCTTAATTGGATTTTCCAGAAACAAAAAAAATATGTGTTTCTTTATTTTTAAAGGAGATCCCAAACACCAATTTTCAGGTCTGTAATATCTTCAGTTTCTGAGATATAAGTAGCATCATTAAAGGCATTCAACCCCTTTTTCACCGCTTTTCACTCCTATTGCGATTTTCCGAAAACAAAAAAATACGTGTTTCTTTATTTTTAATGGAGATTGTAAATACCAATTTTTACATCTGCAAACTGTAAAAGTTTGGAGATATAGATTCACTCATTTTAAAAATCACCCCATTTTCACCCTCCCATTAATTGTATTTTCCAAAAACAAAAAAAAAATACGTGTTTCTTTATTTTTAAAAGAGATCAAAAGTACCAATTTTCAGGCCTGTAATATCTTCAGTTTCTGAGATATAAGTACCGGTATCCTGAGTAAAGGCATTCAACCCATTTTTCCCCATTTTCACCCTTTTTCACCCCTCCTATTGGGATTTTCTGAAAACAAAAAAATACGTGTTTCCTTATTTTTAAAGAAGATTCTAAATACCAATTTTTACATCTGTAAACTTTTTAAGTTTTGAGATATAGAAACACTCATTTTAAAATTTCATCCCCCCTTTTCACCCCCTTAGCGAAGGAATATCCGAAAATCCTCTCTTAGCGAGCACCTACATCTTAATATCAATATATCCCCAAAATTTCATTTCTTTATGTCCAGTAGTTTTGGCTCGGCGATGATGAATCAGTCAGTCAGTCAGTCAGTCAGTCAGGACAAGTTATTTTATATATATAGATAGGATATAAATCTTATTGAAGGTGGAAAGATGTTCGTAATTGCAAATTGACCCGCCAAATTGTACAGCTTATCCTAGCTGTTATACAGAATTTCTCGGTTGGCACAGACCTATTTTCTTATAAAACACTTTCACATTCAAGGTACTCGACACTTCGAAACAGGCATTCCTTGACAAGATATCGTCAAACCTACCACATTCATTTACCCTCTAAAAAAGAGCACTATCATCCACGTTAATTGGAACAAAGAGTTTGTTGTTCTAAGGTCATCAAAAGTAGATTAAAACTTAGCGAAATTCAACCCGTCTCCCTAAAATACTACCACTTTCTGTTGGAAAGAGACGCCTCCTAACCACTAATCTTGATTCAATACGTTGAACGGTTTGGCCTTTGGCTTAATATTCCGGATATATTAGAACTGTATATTCAGGGAATGTAAAAGCTAAAGTACGTTATCTGCAACAGTATAATTATTTGATCTAAACCTAGTACGCAGCACTAGCGATCAATTTTGGCGAATGCTACAGCCGTTATAACACAACAATAGGCTCTACTAACCCTTGTCTAGTCGCGCGAAAATTATTACGTTACTAGTCGCGCACGGAGGTAATCTCCGGGGTTAAAAATTCGCGTCATTTTCGTCCTTTGAGATGTTGTTTTGGCATGTTCGTTTGCAATATTCTTCGGTATAATTAAAAGAAACCCTTTTAAGTACTTGTAGGTTATTTTTACACAGTTTGTTTGATCTAAAAGCAGAATACTGTAGACCTTAACTATGTCGAATGATCTTGTGATATCACCTACAATGATCACATAATATGAAATAATATTTTTCTAAAATAAGTTTACAAGAACAAAACAACAAGGTCATCGACCTCCAAAATAAAAAATGCAGTAATATATAAGGTAATTTACTTAATCGCACACGGAGGAAACGTCCAGGCGATGTCACTCGTCAAAAGAATGATCCCACACTCACACACAGGATGCAAGATCGCGCTGAAATGCTGACAGGCCGAGTCCAAATGAACAAGGAGAAAGGTATAGGGATGGGGAGACCCACAGATCACTGGGAAGTTCAGTACCGTGCAAAATGTAACCGGCCCGGAGGAAATCTCCGTGAGCGCCTAATTAAGGGTTAAGCACGATTATTTACACCTCTAACACTAGGCGTACACAATATGAATTACTCGTAAATGACTACGTATATACTTTATACGTAATAACGCGGACGAAATAATACTTCCTCTCCGCTCAACACAATGTAAACAAACATGTGGGAACCACAGATCCCTTCGACCCACACGATTTCCACCATTTCCGCCAATCGATAGTAGCATTAGCGTCTGAGATATTGTAGTCGGTCTTGGTAAAATGTATATGATATCAAGCTAGTTAGATAATACTACTCTCTCGACTGTACGTGCTTGCCACATAAAATTGGGAACTTCCTTCGTGTGACCAACTTCACTTCACTTCCTTTTCACTTAACTTTGTTGCTTAGTCTGCTGTGGTTGCGTCTGCTGTGAATTATGTATGTGAATTTGTTTTTCCCTAGGGTCTTTATCAAGTGCAATGAACTCGAAAATCGCTCAGTTCTTCTCTTCCGCTCCGGAAGGTAAGAAATTGAGTGAGAGTGATTCGAGTGAATGTGATGTGCCGAAAACAAGTTTGGGGGAAAATACTGCAATCGAATCTTTGAAATCTGAACACGTGATTGTGGCTGCCGAACATGCGGATGTGAAAGATTGTACTCCACAGCAGAGACCGAGTTTTGCGAGGGAAAATGATTAATCGTGGCTGTAAAATACGTCAAGAAGTAATCCGTTTGGGTCCAGAGAGAAACAAACAAGGTATGAATACTTCTAAGCCATACACAAATTTTCAGATTAAGATTTTGGTGAAAATAAAAAATTCAGATGGCTCCTCTACGAAAAAAATGATCCACAATCAGATAATTACATCCGCCCATAAGGTTGCCACTAATGTATTAACTTCGGCAAAACAAAAAGCTAGAGAACTCTTTTACTCTAGCTCTTGAACATGACAAAGAGATAATCCCCAAAATCTTCATAAGAGCTTAAAATTTTTTAAAGAATGGTCACTCATTTAATGGTTTTGAATCTGTAATTGATCTCCGGGGAGTGAATGGCAGTGATATGGATCGAATTCTTCATTTAACCAATCCTCGTACCAACATAATTAAAATCCTAATGAAGGAAATAATCTAATACATTTCCTAATTGACGAGAGCAATACTATTAGCCAATGATCATCTTTAATAATATTTGTAAGGACAATGCTTCCCGACATGGACGAACATACAAATTATTTATTGGTATTATTGAGTTGCAGAATGTGTCTGCCCAAGGTATTTTGTATTGTATGATTAAAATTATGAACGAACTGGACTTCTCTCAAGAATCTTAAAAGAAAACCTCACTGCAGTAGGATATGATGGAGCCTCTGTTGTGTTAGGGAAAAGGAAAGGCATGTTTAAGGAGCAATATCCACATGTCTTGTTTCGGCACTGCGCAAACCTTACACTTCAGCTCTCTGAATGAGATGTAGTTACAAAGGATTAAGTCATTTTCTGACAACCTTTATACATTATATCACCAGTCACCTAGAAAAATGCCGGAGAATCGACAAAAATTTCTGACGATCTGGGTCAGCAACTCAACCACATTGCAGGAATGCTTTTACTCGTTGGGTAGCTTCAAGTTAGCGAAATTTCTGCTGTTTAGAAAAACTATATGGATTTCTCATGACACATTTTGAAAGAGAAAAACATGATGAGAACGGGGATAA
This sequence comes from Anabrus simplex, assembly GCF_040414725.1. Lineage (NCBI taxonomy): Eukaryota > Metazoa > Arthropoda > Insecta > Orthoptera > Tettigoniidae > Anabrus > Anabrus simplex. The sequence continues at coordinate 1,579,620,887 of NC_090265.1, forward strand.
GAATGAATAAGTTACTATAATGGTGTCTTGAAAAAAAACATCGTTGATTATATTCTTGATCTTGGTGTAACGTGTGATAAATGCTCTTCAGGAGTTGTCAGAACTCAGTGTTGAACTACAAGCACACGATATGACTCATTACAAGGCTTATAAAATAACATCCAGGCAGATTCTTCTGTTCGAAGATAGGACATTTGATAGTGGGTCTTAATGCCGTAAAGCTCGAAGTGCAGCTAAGAATTTGAAATTCAAGAGAGTGACCCTGGAGAAGAGAGAAACAGGTCGAGTTGCCTATGCAAAAAGCTCTCTGGATCTTGAAATGTTCTGTGACAGTGTAACACAACGGACAGAAAACCGTCTGTTAATAAAGAAGACATACAAATAACAGAATGGACGAAAATATTCTACCCTGAATTTTGGGCAGATAAAGTCCAGCAGAACGTCACTTTTGATGAAGTTGGAGTAGAAATTTTGTGTAGGCGATTAAGGATTCAAGACAGCTAAGTTCTAAAAGGCGTGAATTACTTGTTGAGAAGAAAATGCTAGCGTCACTACTAACCTTCAACAACATTCCTATTTCTACCTATGAATGTGAATGTGGTTTCTCGCAAATGCACTTAATATTGACAACAACAAGGGCTTATCTACACCCGACAACTGTGAGTTCATTTACGTTTATCAAGCTGATAGACTCTCCTCCAGGAGATTGTCGACCTCTACCATGTACCAACTCCTGGTTCCTGAAAGAGAGACATCTTGCTACCGACACAAAAATGAAAGAACGTTCGCTGAAAGATGGCGACATCAGCATCATAGGTCCAATGTGAAAGTTACTGTTATGGAAAATGCACTAATTTCATGTCTTCATTTTTACTAAACATTTTAGTTACCTATGTCGAAGTCTGAAAGTTAATGTAAGGATTAGGTTAAATTGTGTTTTGTCCTAAATATTTTCATTCATTCATTCATATCATTTTCGCCCTTATGGACAGTGTTTGAACTCGAATATCTCATGATGACACAATTTTCACTTCTTTCCCTTCTTCCTCTTCTCTTCCCAAAATCTATTCATTCTTTGACTGTGCTCCTGTTTCCTTTGTTCTGTCCACTATGTTCCTGCCTTCTTCTTCTCATTTACTATACATTTTGCATTCCTAACTTTGTTTCTGAATTATTTTTTGTCTCCTGTCATTTGCTTGTTGATCCCCACCTGCCTTAAATCTTCCTCTATTTCATAATACCAATTTGTTTTCTTGCTTGAACTGTTTACTACGTCAAAGATTATCTTTGTAAATCTGTTGTTGTCCATTCTCTGTATGTGCACATAGAAAGTTAGTCTGCGTTTACTGATCATGTCTGTGAGTCTGCCAGTGTGCTGGTACAGCTCTTCGGTAGGTCGTTTCCTCCATATGCCATCTCTGTGTGTTGGCCCAAATATTTTTCTGAGAATTTCACGTTCTATATATACGTATATTTTATTTATTTATTTGACTTTAGCAGTGGCGAAGTTAGGGCTCGTGGCCCTCTCTAACCACGTGAATTACAATTCAATACATATATAAAAGAGATGTACTATTCTATTCTAAAATCAAGGATAATTAACCTAAATAACACATATGGAGAACATAATAAAGAAGAATGAAAGCTAAGCTCAGGAAATAAAACAAAATAAGGAGTAATCCGGAGCATAAAAGTAAAAAAAGAATGAGAAAAGTCATAATGAAAAGTTACGTACCCACTGATAAACATAAGCAGTGCATAAACAGTACACAATACATAATAAATGAACAGAAATACAAGTGTGGCAATAAAGTGTTATCTATGTGCACGAGTTAAAAGCTAAATATCCTGTACATTTATTCTATAACAATAAAAATATAATAACAACTTATTAATATTTATAAAAACAACGGTGTTCTTCTTAGACATTACGGTACACTATGTGCTTTAAGTTAACTTTTAGGTAATATACTGCAACCGGCTACCTTGTAGTGCAATATTATGATTATATGACACCACAGAAACTGCAGCCTGCGACTCCAGTATTCTATGTATGGAATGGGTCAAGTGAGTACCGGTAAAAAAAAATTCCAGAAAAAAAGCACCGATGTTATATGATGGTAAATGAAATAATGGACTCCTGATCTCCTTGTCCCTCAAGAATGGAAGTTTATTCATGGTGTATCTGCGAACGACCATGATCTTGCTTATAGAATCCGCAGGGCATGTAGGACGACATTTCCAATATTCTGTGAATCCTGGCGTGTATAATAATGAAAGTAAGACCGACTCAAATCCTCGTCGGTCGGTCTTGTTGACAGCAGTTTCGCAGTCCAGTGGGCCCAGTGAAAGACCAAAACCGACTCCAATACTCAGAACGTAACATAGAAAAACATGGCGGCCGAAGTAGCCGGACTGCTGGTATTGGCTAACACGAAAATAACACGTACCGGTACATAATATTACGGTATACCAACGGCGGTAATTTAACATGATAAATGTAACATCACAAGGAAAATCACACTTGCACATATGAAAACGCTTCGCCAACAACTTACCATCACATACAATAAACTAGAATCAAATATATTCTGCTAGAATAGATGTACAGCCCGACAACAAAAGAGAACAACAGGCTGATTATTTAGAAATTTCACTTAGTTAAATGACAGCCCGCCTAGTTGCTATGATCGTTAAGGTTTGAATTCTATAATATGGTCTGACACCATGGTTAGCTGGTTCGAATCCCGTTGGTCGAAAAATTTTCACATTCAGAGTGTTGGCCGGCAGGGTAGGGGAGGTGGCAGCATACACTTTCTAATCACTACATTGCGTGCCAAAAGCCTGGATTCAATTCCAAACCTCCCCACAGTTTTCAAATGGAGTGAGAGAATATGACGCTGTTGATGGTGATTCGTATGTCAGATGGTGACGATAAGCCTTGAGCAGACTCCTTCGTACTATTCGACAGGATTAGTCTATGTGGCGGCATCAGGTTTCATCTCACGTCACACCCGATACCGTAGAGAAATGGGTTAAGGGTTGGACATACGTACTTACTCAAATAACATTTTCTCTTATATATCACGTCACTGGAATGATGGAAATACACTATAAAACTGTTAAAATATTTATAACATCATTTTAAATGTTAGAAATAAATTAAGGTGCAAAATTCCTCAATGTATTCACTCTCATGAGAACTATGAAACATAAAGCGTTGACTCAGTGGACAATTTCTATGGTCAACATCCAATGGAAGGAAAGCACACCCGAAATTATGATGCTAACATAATTAACGACGCTGGTGATGCTAAGCTTTTCTTTATGGAAAATCTTAATCAGTCACCACTGTTCTGCATTCAGGGCAGTCGCCCAGGTCACCTATCTGTTGTTTCCCTAGCCTTTTCATAAATGATTGCAAAGAAATTGGAAATTTATCGAACATCTCCGTTGGTAAATTAATCCAGTCCCTAACGCCCCTTCCTACAATTGAATACTTGCCCCAGTTTTTCCTCCTGAATTCCAACTTTGTCTTTATAGGACGTATGACATAGCAGTAACTCACGTAATGATATAGTAGTTCTTTATCCATTCAGGTACATAAATGAAAAAGCTATCGACTAACTAATGATGTCTAACCTGCATGGACGAGATTCATTGTGATGTAGTCTACTTGATAACAGTTAACCACAGCATGAATCAGAACAAAATGATGTATGTACACTACTATTTTGTCATGGATTTCAAAACAGTCATGATTAGAGCCCGTATTTTTATGCAGTAATAGGTTAAAAAGAAACTAATTTGGTTATTAGGATGTGTAGTCTAGGCCGCACTTCTGTAATGTAGCGAGAGTAACATAACTTCTAGGGGTTCTGATGGGCCGGATCGCTAACGTTTATGCAAAACTCGCAGCACAACCGTTCGGCAGATTAGACTCTACTTATTACTCGCTTCAGTAAGTTTGCATTCTAACCTATTACTGCATAAAATTCCGGGCTCTAGTCATGATGTATATATACGTAGTAAACCACTTCTTTCATAATTTGTTATTCCTTAGAAAACTTAAGAATAGTTGTATCAACTTGTATGAGACACATTGCCGTAGTCAGACTTAAAACCGGTTCACATTACGATCAAAACAAACACTCTCACGTTACTGCGTATAATTGCAGATCGTAAGAAGTGACGAATGACTCATATGAATACACTCACACACTTATATTCTACAAGGAAACTAATACATAGTTACCGTCAACTTTCATGAAATTACACCGACTGAATACGAAAATAACGAGCCCACGTGTCCAATAGTGATGGGAGTATTGGAGACTTATATGTCGAAGAATTTGATTCTTACAAATTCTCGAGATATCTCGAGTCCTGATAAAAGTATTCGAAAACTTCCGCTCGAGGTATTCATTAATGATAATCCCAAAGCGAGACCACATTGGTCTCTCTCTCTATGCAATATCCGACAACATAGAGGATAGTAACGCCATCTCTGGACGTAACACAGAACTATCTCTGTATTCATGATGGCGGAAAAGAGAGTAATGAACATCATACGAGTATTTACCTAGGGTGTATTCGAATGCTTCTCTCAGACGAAAGAACGAGAAGTTCTCGGTGTATTCGAATGCTTCTCTCAAACGGAAGAACGAGAAGTTCTAGAATAGAATCTTACTGATTGAGCTTATACGCCAATATCAAGTTGTAATGATAGGTCACTATCGGAAAGCAAATCACTCACAATAAATTGTTCGCTTTCTTTATACTTCCTATCAGGAAAAATAAAATGTTCCTTATTTTATTTTTTCAGAATTTGCTTCACATCGCACCGACACTCGCAAGTTGTATTGTAACGAAGGGATAGGAAACGGGTATGAGTGGGAAGGAAGTAGTCGTGGCCTTAATTAAGATACAGCCACATCATTTTTCTGGTGTGAAAATGGAAAACCACAGAGAAAGATCGTCAGAACTGCCGACAGTGGGATTTGAACCCTCTCTCTCCCGAATGCAAACTGACAGCTTCGTGCCCTGACCCACGTGGCCACTCTCTCGGTGAAAAAAATTTTAGTTAACACAATCGATATGTAATATATATATGAAGGAAAATAACAGTAGAGTAATAAGAGAATTAAGAAAGGGATTGAGAGAATAAAAATACACATTTTGACAACAACCAATGGCCTAATATCAAATTTATATAAAATAGCTGCTATTTAAAATTTCGTATATGTTCGTCAAATAACATATCTACACCGTACAAGGGTAGCCTTTATTTATTAAAGCGCTTCCTGGATACGAATTGTTCATGATGTCCAGAGTTCGCTTACTTTTCAGTTACTCGAGTTATGGAAGATTCTAGAAGTTTCGGATGCATAGTAATCGATTCTGGAAAGTATTCGCTTCTGCCCTTCACTAGTTTCCAACATGTACGGCTACTCGATTCACCATCTTGGAACGATTGAGAGTAGCATTAAGGTCAGAGGATTGGAGTCGTTCTTGAAAAGACCAACCGACCTATCAAAACTGTCCATAATGGTGGCAATTGGAATGCTAGCATGTGTGTGTTTTGATTTGTGTAAGTCGTGTTATTACCAAATATTTACGGAAATTTGAATAGGCCTAGGCCTATTACTAATTTTAAATGATACTAATTTATAGTCTTAAAAAGGCTATAGAGCCCCTTTCAGTGCTGTTTTCTTAAAGAGCTTATTTACTCGAACAATGTCCGTAGTTTTCAGTTTCTTCAGGGCCTCTTACGGATATTTTATCATAAGAACCATGTGAAACCGCATGAGAAAGTAAATAAATGCGGAAGTACAACTAAACGATCATTGCCAAAATATCTCTCTCTCTCTCTCTCTCTCTCTCTCTCTCTACAAAGCGCAATTGCTTCACAAGACGATATTTTATCATCGGCCTATCGAACTGAGCTACAAATGTATTCATTCCATCTTCGTACCATAATGCGTCTCTATAATCAATATAGCTTTCACTTCTACTTCTTTCACTTTTGCAGCGTTTCCACTGTAATCGCCAGCAGTATATTAAAATTCTCAAATATTGAATAAGTGACAATGGAGAATTACGAATTAGTGTTTTATTCTGGTCTACCAAACAGGTGTTCGGAAGCAGAACAGTAGCAGAGTTTATGTCTGAGATCAGCAGAACATAAATGTTTAATTCTCGACAAACACACTCTAGAACTTTAGGGATGTTACAACGCCTAATGAAAACACTGAGAAGGCAGTATGTAATGCAGGGACGGCGCATGAATTTCATCATTGGGGTTTCAACGGAAGGAAGATCTTTATACAGTAGATCATTTTTGACAGCACATGACGATTCTTCCATACTTGACCATTGTATCTTTCCTCAGACTGCCTGTTAACACAGTCAAGTTGCTACCGATATCATGTCTTCCCGAAGATTGAATTCTACACAATATTCTTTACGTCGCACCAACACAGATAGGTCTTATGGCGATGATGGGATAGAAAAGACCTAGGGGTAGGAAGCGGCCGTAGCCTTAATTAGGGTACAACCTGAACATTTTCCCTGTGTTAAAATGAAAAACCACTGAAAACCACCTTAAGAACTGCCGACAATGGGGTTTGAACCCACTATCTCCCGGAATCAAGCTAACAGCTGCACGCCCCTAACCGCACGACCAACTCGCCTAGTGATCGAATTATAATTGTGCAACCATATGAGATTTAGAACTTTCATGTTTCGTTATTTTTGGGGGAAAAGTTCCTAAGTCTACCATTCCGACTTTGGTCCAAGTCCTTCCGCTTTCATTACTCACGAAACATAAACAAGGAAAACAAAACAATCAGTTAGTAATTTCTCACCCACAGATCCACTCGGTTCTTTTGTATATATCTATCCTGAATTTATGCACGATTTCTTTACTTTTAGTCTGCCTCGTTATATCAAGATCAGGCATAGGGCGCCCGGCATTCTTAATCTCAAATTTGCGCTCAAGAGCGAAAGAAGAAAATTTTGTCTTCCTAAGTATCTGGACGAACAATTGAGAGTAATTTTTGTCAAAAGTTAATCATTTTTATTCAGTTGTTTTAGAAACAGAATCAACAATTACAGACCAGTAAAAGAAAGTAATCTAATGAATTTAACGTGGGCGATGATGATGATGATGATGATGATGATAACTATAACGATGTCGCCTGATACATTAAATTAATTTGTTCAACCTGAATGACAAATTGTAATTTAACTTGATAATTTTTGTTTGTTTTGCGAATATTCCATTTCTTTCTGTATGAAAATGTTTGACCAAGCACGGCTTTATCGGTACGGAAGGAAGTAAAGGTGATCAGATCTAAATAATGAATACACAAGCTAATTTATAATGATGTGAATATCAATTTTCCTGCCAAACCATTTTTGTGTTATATTTTACATGCATTTGATACAAAACTTACAGTATGGAATCTTCATATTGCTGCTATAAACGCTCTAGCGTTATATTTGTTGCAACATGATTCATGAGTTGAGAATTATATTAAATGTCGACATCCCTGCATAACGCTTTGAGCACTTGCGAGCAAAAAATCCGACCCATATTGAGACGCCCATTTATCTTTGTAATACTGTAAATGTCTAACAACAACACCTTTACAGAATCAAACTCCTTTCCCTTTTGCACGTTTCAGACAAATTGATTGACAAGTTATTTAACTCCCCCTCCTCCACTCTTCAATTTACAAGTTCGAGATTCTAATTGTATTAGTCTGGGATAGCTGACCTCTTTTCTTCATTTTCACCAATAATATAAATTCCATTAAGGGAGACTATTTCTGACCCACTCCTCATTTTACATCGAATGTAACATCGTTAATTGGTTCAAATTTGTTTCTCTCAATTTACTTCGAGCCATTCAAAGAGAGGCGTAAAAAACTACTAGGTGAATCAGGTGTAAAACTGTGGAAATCTTACGGAATAAACAACATTATTTCGATCAACGATCATGGGCCAAATTTTCTGCACGCAAACATCACAACATAATCATGAGGTATGAGGCCAAGGATAGTCAGTGCTAGCAATGTGTTCCTTCGTCCACGAGTCGAACTTAGCAACTACTTCAGGAGACATTGATTTCTGACCTCCACCTGCTTCACCCTTCCTAATGAACAGAAGATCGTCCTCGTTCGGTGCTTTCCCTTCAGCCTTAATTTTTTTTATATGCTCGAGATTATTGACCGCAGGATTTTCACGCATGTTCTTAATGTCGAGGTGTTCAGTGAGACGAGAAACTTCCTCATCCGTTAACGACTTGTTCAGGAACTCTGCCAATCTGCGAATAGCCCCTGACAGATTCTGAAAAAATCAAAAATAAAAATTCATCAGTTACATAAGCTACTCAAGAAATATCCTACGTTTAACGCGGATAAAATATATTACTGCAATTAAGGAATGATTAACGACGATAATATTACGACCTTGAGAGTGATGATAGTGGTGTTCTGCTTGAATTTCTTTGGGTTTTTGTAATACACAGGCTTTGTCTATTACAGTTGAGCTAATTAATTATCGTATATTACTGTGCATGATAACAATGTGAAAGATATAAATGATAACGTTCAGGAAATGTGGAATAGAGAAGTGGATGGATGAGAATGAAAGGGTTCCGACTGAAAAAAATGTATTTTTGAGATTTTATCATCAATGTATAATACATTTTGAACTCTACAAGCTACTAAAATTTTACAACAAAAAATCTAATTTATTATGCCAGGAAGCACTTCAAACGGTTTTCAATGTTCTGGCATTAGCCGCTTTGCTGAATTTGAAATGGTCATTTTGAGTTGTAACTCTTTTCCAGATTACACTAAATGATATAAGAACTATTTACACATCAATTTTCATTTTAAAATGTGTAAAAAGTACATTTTTGAGAGGCATTGATGTAAACCGCTAAGAAATTAAATTCTTCTGCTGGAAAATAATGGATTTTTAATTGTAAACATTTCGTTTTCGGCCATCGAAATATACCATAAGTCAGAACATGTTTGCCTTAGAAAGCTGAAAAGTAAGATGTTTGCACCAAATTTACTGTCGAAATTTTGGATATAATAGTTTAGCATACCATGTAACTTAAAATACTACAATTCCGCTACTCGTTGCATAAGGAGAAGTAGGCAGTAGGCCATTACATTTCAGATGGATGTTCTTGGTATGAATAAATAATAATAATAATAATAATAATAATAATAATAATAATAATAATAATAATAATGAAAAAATGAAATTGCGTATGGCTTTTAGTGCCGGGAATGTCCGAGGACACGTTCGGCTCACCAGGTGCAGGTCTTTCTATTTGACTCCCGTAGACGACCTGCGCGTCGTGATGAGGATGAAACGATGATGAAGACGACACATACACCCAGTCCCCTTGCCAGCGAAATTAACCAATGATGGTTAAAATTCCCGACCCTGCCAGGAATCGAACTCGGGGCCCCTGGGACCAAAGGCCAGCACGCTAACCATTTTGCCATGGAGCCGGACATAATATTATTATTATTATTAATAATAATAATAATAATAATAATAATAATAATAATAATAATAATAATAGAGTGTGAGCTCATACGTAGTGCTCTACTCACTCTCGTCTCAACCAGAGAGTACCGCATTCGAATTCTGGTGACTTCGAATGCGAACTCCACTTAGACTAGCATGTGGTGGACCGAGCTCGATAGCTGCAGTCGCTTAAGTGCGGCCAGTATCCAGTAGGTTCGAACCCCACTATCGGCAGCCCTGAAAATGGTTTTCTGTGGTTTCCCATTTTCACACCAGGCAAGTGCTGGGGCTGTACCTTAATTAAGGCCACGGCTGCTTCCTTCCCACTCCTAGCCCTTCCCTGTCCCATCGTCACCATAAGACCTATCTGTGTCCGTGCGACGTAAAGCAACTAGCAAAAAAAAAAAAAAAAAAAAGCATGTGGTGACAGGAAGGGCATCTCGTCTTAAACCTCTACTCAAATCTTATATTGAGCCTCCATGCTCCACCGACCACAAATAAATCTAGAAATATGGCGTTATAATTAATAAGAAGAAGAACAATAGTATAACCTCAGCTACAAGTATTTAAACCTCCTTGAAATGGTGCAATTTAAGGTGTATGTGAATCAGAGTGGACGTTCCGACTGCACTGTGATCTAAGAGCGGTAATTAACTCACCCGTAAGGTTTCTAGAACTGAGCAGTAAAGTTTATTAGTTGAAGGCTGAGTGCACCTCGAGAGTTCCGTAACACGTCAGCAACGAAATTATGACATGCATATTTTAGACCAACTTTTAAATAACACTTCTCTCGGCCGAGAATGAATGTACAAACATGAGATTATAAAACGATAAATCTACCTCTAAAGCGACAAATCAGTTTATATAACAATAAAGTAAACTCGTGTCCTCAGACCCGGGTGATGCAGCACTCTTTTCAGGCATACCCCCACCATTTTAACCACATACCATCCCTCCTGCCATTCTTGAATCTCTGGCAGTACCGGGAATCGAACCTGATCCTCCGAGGACGGTAACTAACGAAGCTACGGAGGCTGACTATGTAGCAGTGGGAAGACGTGTTAAAATGAGTATTAATTTGTGAGAGAGATGGGTTTTGACTCAGGAGCCGTTAGCGCAGAGAAACCACTTTTTCCGCTGCAAAGATTCGTCGTAGCTGAATTGTGTAACGTTCAAGTTTTGATCTCTTCTGATGTAGCAAAACAGCTGGTAGATAGGTAGATAAAGTTATCTCGAGTTCAAATTTATCACCTTAATCTTAAATACAGTATTAAATGGTCTTAAATTGCTCCTTCATGATGCCTCGAGCTGGTAAAATACGTAAAGTATGAATTATTTCACAAATCATAGCACTGTATGGCGTTATTAACGTACCTTCTTCATTTCCTCATACGTGATGAAGAATATATTTGGTTGATGTCTTAATTTCCAGAATCCCAGAACATGATCCCAATACGGGCTGTATTCAACTGGAAGAAAGTAAAAGCAAAAAACATTAAAATCTTATATATGGCTTTCTGTTGTTACTCTCTGTTCTCGTAATGCACGACACATCCAAACGTTTGTATGTCTACCCCTTAGTCTCAGATCACTTTTATTGTTTTCCTTCCCTTTCATTTCCCACCTAGAACAGACCTTTGTTCATAATTTATTGTTTATATGCCGGAATTCACTTCAAACTAATAAGAGACTGACTCATCAAGGGACTAGTGTGGTCAACACATTTTAAAGAGGTTCTGCCCAACATTAGATAAGAGAAAACACTATTGGAAACGAGATGCATAGGAGATTACCTGCACTTTGTTATGCATCATACCGCGAAATTCAGTTATTAGATTCGGTATTAACACACTTTAATAATAAAAGTTCGTCTTTTTGGAAGTGAATGGCTACTTTCTAATGAACTCTTGGTTAAAAGTGGTGCAATACTTACGGTAACCCTTTAGGAATGCCTCGTAGAAGAGATCTTCTGAGCCGTTGTAGGCGTCCATGAGGCGATGGTGATGAAAATAGGAGAGAGCAACGTCCTTGGGCTCGCGAGTCACGTGGATAATCTTTAAAATAACACAAGCAAATAAGATATTAAAAGGCAGGCAGATTGTCACCGTAATGAGTCTGGGCACATAGATCTTTGAATTATTTACTTTCTTCCCCTGCTTCAGTTTTGTAGTGATAATGGCTAAACACCACCAAACATTGTTCAAAGTCAAAAGAACTAGAAGATTCAAGACAGATTTAGCATACACCAGTATTCTCCATGGAGTTTGGTAACCGTTAATACTCGAAGGACAAATGGTTGATGACGAGAATTCAGAAACCTACTGAAAAATGGCGATCTGTCCCCTATTTCCCACCAACATCATGCGGATTGGACACTCCATGTACCAGGTGATTCAGATGGATATTCCGTACAAAGTTGGGTTGTATTGCCTGACAGACGCATGTCTTGGCGCACCTGCAGGCGTGTTCGTATGAAAAGTTAGATAACAATATGCATGAATACGGTTACACGTTTCAGCACAAGTAGTGCTCAAAATAGCCATGCCTGTGTTCCGCATACAATGTTACTCTTCTCAACATATTCCTTAGCCCTCTTGTTAACCTTGCTGGTGCCGCCCAGAGTTAGCGCATAGCCTTGTTTTCAGGCAATGTTGCATACAATTGAAGATATCTCCGTAAATGTGTCCACGGGGGGTTGAATCGTGCAATCTTGGGATATTAACAAGATAAACAAAAACACGAGCCTCTACATACATGCATCTATAATATTTAAGTGACAATGAATTTAATGGTCAGGTGTGAACGACTCGCGCGTTTAGTGATCCACTCGCGGGAAGTCTCGCGACGGACATGTAGCAAGTGCAAGTGCAAGTGCAGAATTGTGTATACAGTATGGCACAGTTCTAGTACCTATATGAGGCTCTGCGCCAACAATTCCTTCCTCCAGATCACTTTGTCATGTCCTCAAGGGACAATTTGCCACACGAAGCGTATAATACTTGCGTAGTCTCTTCCGTGTATTCCAGAACATTCTTCGAAATTGACGTCGTCTGTCTGAATAATACTGTGCATTGTGCGGAGACTCCCCAACTATAAGTTCGTCATTCGTATAACGTAGCCATTCCATTGCCATGCTTCTGACTATAGTTAATGTCTACATGGTAGAGCTATTTGTACATTGAGAAACGCACATGGCCCTCCTTCGGCCTTTCAGCAAATTTAGTTTTCGGCTAGTCTGCTGTGCCTGCAGCAGTCAGTGATTTCTCCTCCGTCGTCACGTTGTTGCGTGCATAACCGTTTCGTGCATCACAATTAAATCTCCTACAGCAGACCAGGTAGACCACCCATTCGACTACGGAGTAAGTATCTGAAGCACCCGACACACATGTCTCAGAAGACTTCTTTCATTGTAGTAAACATTCATAATCTCTTCAAGTTAAACAGTGTTCCAAATTTCATTCGCTTTTCTATAAGATTATTAAAATACTTCCTCAGTATGTAGCCTGATCATTCATCTTTTGTGTCAGTAATAACCTACTTCAGAGTACATTCACTTGTAATGTTATCAGTGCATTTTATCCTATTTATTCTTTCCCAGAGCCCCATATCGAAAATATGCAAATAATTATCTTCTTTCATACTAACTCGATATTCGAACTGAGTGTCCCAGACGTCAGAGGACTCGCCTATTGACTTTGAGATCAATTTTTCGGGTTCGATTTCGGTTCAGTCTGGTGATAACTGAAGGTGCTCAAATACACTACCGTTGTGTCGGTAGATTTACCAGTATGTAAAATAACTCCTTCAGGACAAAATTCTGGGTTCTCGCACTCTTAACGACCAGACTGTTTGTTACCAAAACGGATACACACTTTTCAGGTGTATCTTGATAGAATCGCACTGGTGTCTATTTGACTATGGAATGGGCACCCTTCATAATTGTAATCCTTTTAAAGTTAGTGGCCGATTGAGAGGCATTTTATCTTACTGCAATCATAGCAGTTCATGGTCTTATAAAGCATTGCTATAACAAAATTTATAATTAGAGATTTGCTCCCATCACAATCTTTATATACACGTATTTACAGTCGAGGAAAGTGTTTTTCGATCGCAAAAGGTAGTTTGCATGATAAATTATTTCCTCTCTCAGGGATATGCTTCTTTCATGAAGATAGCATTAACCCTTTGGCAGGCGAGCCTTTCTTTGTTACGAGATCGGGCGCGCGTTGCATTTTGTGCAACATTTTCTCCCCGTTTAATAACAGAAATTGTAGTCAGATACTCTTATATTACCACCGGTGGACACAAACAAACTCTTACAATTTATTTATAAACAATAAATCTAAGTTATGGCACAATTTGAATGACTTTTGCACGTGAAATATCCAGTAGTTACACACGAACTCTTACAAATGATTTACAAACAATGAAAGCAAGTTATGGCACAGTTTGAATGGTTTCTGCATGTGAAATGTCTAGTGGATACATAAAATCTTAAAAATTGTTTACAAAACAATTAACGCAAGTAATGACACCATTTGAATGTGCGGTTTTGAAATAATTCTGCTTGGACCCAACGTAATATAGAAACAATACACGATCTATTGCAGGAAATAACCACAGTTATATCTAAATAATGATTACTACAATAACCAAAAGTCTTTATTATTAAATGCTCCTACTATATTCACAGTGAGCTGTAAACGCTAAACATCAAGAAAGAAAGGTGCAAGTAATGTTACTCACGTGGCCAGGCCAATGAAACACACAATGTACTTATTGAGATGAAGACTCTAGTACCAGTGCCTGGTGCTACCAAGTTTTTGGAACTATAGTCATCTGGTGGACGATCCCTTAGGCTATACATACCATGACGGAAACATTTTCTCACTTATTACAAGAAATATTTTTAAAATGCTGGTGCTGTTGTACTTTGTACTCATGCGCACCTGCCGGAGGGTTGATCAAATTGAACGGAGGTAATATACGTGATACTGAAAGTTCCTAACGTGCATACATTGAAAAAGCTATTTCAGCTACAATTTGTTTTTAAAACGCTGTACTCTCGGACTGTTGTATCGCCCGCAGCTCATAGCCCCTGCTGTTTTCGAATGAAGATGAAGGGAGTTACACACACGGTTTTTAACTGTAGCCTTTACGATTCACATAACCTTCGTCACTAACGAGCAAGTTACGGCGTACCAGCCAATTTCTAGAACAGATTGAGTATCTACTTCCATGAAAACGTGTTTTCGCTACAGTTGGAAACATTTCTACAATAGGATGGATGTCTAGTTAAATGAAGACTTAAGTCGTGTATGTGATAAAACTACTCATATACAGGGCGCCAGGAAATGTTCTCCGCAGCGACTACGTGCTGCTGCGCGAAGTAGCATGAGCAGTTAAGTTGGCAGCACGGCTGCCGCCGCTTGTATCAAAACAAAACAAACAAACAACAATCAGTAACAGTAAACTTTGTACTCACCACAGCAATTCATAACAGATGCTAGAAGTGTTGTCCTTATGATCGAGGACAGACTTCAACACGTCTACACATATTGTCGAAGACTATCACAGCATTATATCGGAAATTTCATCAAGTTTTTTGTCTGTTAAAAGCGTACGCCTGGCTGTTCCTGGTACATCGTGAATTGAGCAGGTCACACGAAATTTATTTATCAATTCCCAAACGGTATCTCGGTTTGGACACTTTCAATTAGGACACCGCGGCTGAAATTTCAGTTTAACATTTTCTGTAAACCGATCGCCTTCGCGAAAAATGTATTCCACCAAAAAATCTCTCTCTCTCTCTCTCTTCACTAGTAAACATTACCACCTGTATCCTGTCGCACTATTCCAATAATCTATCTGAACGCTGTCTTACTGCAATACACACTGACGATTTCGACAGCGCACAGCTCACAAGTGTAGCCTTGCCTGTACTGCTACCCTATTGACCTTGGCCTGTCGGCGAGTGAGCATGACAGATACGTCACCGGGCTGCCAACTAAACTGCTGATGCTACATTATGTAGGCACTGCGGAGAACATTTCCTGGCGCCCGTTAGTACTGGATGCCACAGCCTCAAAATGTGTCATGCTGTCGTTACATACAGAGTCTCTCTTATAAACCCAGTCCAGACGCAAGGTGTTTGTACTCTTCGCTATGGCAGCTGCCTCAGCCGAATTTATATCGCGCGCGGCCGCCCTGCTTTAAGCGTGTATGCAATCTTACATGAAATTTTACCTTATAAAATGTCTGACTCGTTGGCTGAATGGTCACCGTACTGGCCTTCGGTTCAGAGGGTCTCGGGTTCGATTCCCGGCCGGGTCAGGGATTTTAACCTTAATTGGTTAATTCCAATGGCCCGGGGACTGGGTATTTGTGCTGTCCCCAACATTCTGCAATTCACACACAACGCATAACACTATCCTTCACAACAATGAGACGCAGTTACCTACACATGGCAGATGCCGCCCACCCTCATCGGAGGGTCTGCCTTACAAGGGCTGCACTCGGCTTGAAATAGCCACACGAAATTATTATCATTGTTACCTTATAAAATTTGCTGAAAGTGTCATCCTTCTTGGATTATATAGGTATTGTATCTGATAACCACATTCTGGCTGACGCGAGTGAGTTCTGCCACTATAATGTTTCTGATTTCACTCGTAATGTTTTCTGTCAGTTCCTCCACTGTTAGAGGATTTGTTCGATATACATTTTCTTTCAGTTTACCCCACAACTAAAAATCGCACACTGTTAGATCTGGAGAACGAGGGGGAAATATACCAGCACTGATCACTCTGTCTGCAAACACGTCTAAGATTGTAAGAAGGGAATCTTCTGCTTATGACCAGGGGCTGAGTCTTGTTGAAACCACCCACGCGATTTTTCTTCTTCCGTAAACGGATGGAAGAATGGCGTCAAAATTTCTTCTTGGTACCTCTCTGCATTTACTGCCATCTCGAAATAAATAGGCCCAATTATTCGTCTTCCACTAACAGCACACCAAATACCAACCTTCCTACTATAATGAGGGAATTCATAAACACCATCAGGATTTTGTGCACACCAATAGCGAGAGTTATGACTGTTCACACGACCATTAAGATGGAACCAGAACTTTTACATACGAAAATGCACTGTTTCAACGAGAACTGCCTCATTATGTTAACAACTGAGATTCAGACTGACGAATGCTTGCCAGGTCGAACACGTGCAGGCTGCTTGCGAGGTCGAGAACTATGTACGCACCTCCCATACTGCAGCTGCCGTAGCGCAGAGTATAAACGACGTGCGTTAGATCTGGGTTTATTTTCCAAATTGTTGTTGTTGTTGTTGTTTGAGTCATCAGTCCATAGACTGGTTTGATGCAGCTCTCCATGCCACCCTATCCTGTGCTAACCTTTTCATTTCTACGTAACTATTGCATCCTACATCTGCTCTAATCTGCTTGTCATATTCATACCTTGGTCTACCCCTACCGTTCTTACCCCCTACACTTCCTTCAAAAACCAACTGAACAAGTCCTGGGTGTCTTAAGATGTGTCCTATCATTCTATCTCTTCTTCTCGTCAAATTTAGCCAAATTGATCTCCTCTCACCAATTCGATTCAGTATCTCTTCATTCGTGATTCGATCTATCCATCTCACCTTCAGCATTCTTCTGTAACACCACATTTCAAAAGCTTCTATTGTCTTTCTTTCTGAGCTAGTTATCGTCCATGTTTCACTTCCATACAATGCCACGTTCCACACGAAAGTCTTCAAAAACATCTTTCTAATTCCGATATCAATGTTTGAAGTGAGCAAATTTCTTTTCTTAAGAAAGCTCTTCCTTGCTTGTGCTAGTCTGCATTTTATGTCCTCCTTACTTCTGCCATCGTTAGTTATTTTACTACCCAAGTAACAATATTCATCTACTTCATTTAAGACTTCGTTTCCTAATCTAATATTTCCTGCATCACCTGCCTTCGTTCGACTGCACTCCATTACTTTTGTTTTGGACTTATTTATTTTCATCTTGTACTCCTTACCCAAGACTTCATCCATACCATTCAGCAACTTCTCGAGATCTTCTGCAGTCTCAGATAAAGTAACAATATCATCGGAAAATCTCAAGGTTTTGATTTCTTCTCCTTGGACTGCGATTCCCTTTCCAAATGTCTCTTTGATTTCCTTTACTGCCTGTTCTATGTAAACATTGAAAAGGAGAGGGGACAAACTGCAGCCTTGCCTCACTCCTTTCTGGATTGCTGCTTTTTTTTTCAAAGCCCTCGATTCTTATCAGTGCAGACTGATTTTTATACAGATTGTAGATAATTCTTCGTTCTCGGTATCTGATCCCTATCATCTACCAAATTGTATTGGTGTTAAATTTTTAAACAAACACTTTTCAACAGAAATTATGACAGTAGAGTCCATGTATTCTCAAATTATCCATAAGGTGGTAGTCTCATCCATTATCACCCATGTGATTCTGTTAGTAACTTCCTATCAAATGTTGTTCCAGGTACATTCACAAGTATTATTTTCAGCATGTTCACTCGTCTGAGGTGGAATACGTCTCCAAAAATTCCAGCTAACTCCGATGCAGCAGGTTATTTGGAAATATATCAGTGGAAACAAATACATTACTTTTTCTTCCTTTGCTAGTCATTTAATGTCGCACTAACTCTTTGAACGTTTTAGGTGACCAAAGAATGGGTAAAGGATAAGATTGTAAAGGAAGTGTCTGTGGCTTTAATTAAGGTACAACCCCAACATTTTCCTGGTGCGAAAATGGGAAACCACGGAAAACCCATATTCAGGGATGCTGACGGTGGGAATGCAAGCTCACAGCTGCCCGACCCAAACCGCATGGCAAGCTTGCTCGGTATGAAACGATTAACAGTAGTGATTTGTTGTACCACTCATGAATGCATGTCTACACTTCCCGTTTCTTTTCATAACAAGTAGAATACCGGCATACTGACTGATATATGTGTTAAGCCTTAGAAAAGCATTCAATTACCACCTAAGTAAGTAAACAGCTGCATCGTTGGAAGATATTATACAGTTCTGTGCGATGGTGGGTAAACATTCATCGTACTCGGGCGTTTCCGCCACTGTTCGTGTGACCTGTATGACAATCATGCCTAGAAGATGCGAGACATGTGAACGAACAGCTGCTCAGGATTCAGGGAAGCTGTACTCTATAATCAGGCTTCTAATAGCAGGGTTGACGATGTACCAAATTGCCCGTCATTTCGATCGTTCAGACTTTACTGTGGAAACGTGCTGGAAATGATGAACAAGTGAAGGTATTCACACACAGGGGATCGGTTTTGGACAACCCTGATAGACCATTAAGGCGGAGATCAAATTAATTTCTTTTCCTCGACATAAAGCAATAAAAAAGTCTTTACTAGGACATCTTACCTCCATCAGAAGCATTTCCTGACAAAGTCAAATCCGTCATCTTGACAATCCTTACGATCCCTAGCATTAGCACGTCAAAATTAGCCCCGTCTATGGTACAGTACCGTCCTCCGGATTCCAAGATCATAGGTTCAAACCTACGAGAGGTAGTCGGATTTTTGAAGGGCGGATATAATGTCGATTCGACGCTCCATGTCGTACGATGTCAGGCTGTAAAAATTATCTGGTGATACATTTGGTGTTTACCCGACAAAATTTATTAACACGCCCAAGAGAAATTCGGTTTACTTTGCAATCTAGTAGGCTTAGAGTAAAATGGAACTTCGAAATTAACGGTCGGGCAGCCACATGGCATCATTTTAAAATGCCTGCATACGCTAGCTGAGGCCATACGAATCTTTTTTTTACAAGCGAATGGACAACTAAGGATTACGCTACAATTTTATTTATTTCCATTTATGTATTTATTTATTTATTTATTTATTTATTTATTTATTTATTTATTTATTTATTTATTTATTTATTTATTTATTTATTTATTTATTTTATTTATTTATTTATTTTCGCCCACATTGGAGCACTTAAATAAAAGCATATACATTTAACTCTTCAAAGAATTAGCTGGGAATTTAGCTCTTCATTATTTTCGACATGGCTGTCCTTTCTTCATCACATATGACATATAGTTTTCGTTTAAAGTTTTAGTTTAAGTCATGTTCCTTTTCTTCAGAATTCCTTTCTCTTCTCTATTTACAAATTATTACTTCTTCTTTAGTTTCACCATCATTGGGGTACGTTGAATCAATCATATTTCTGAGTGTTTGTCTTTTCTTAGTGCCCAGTATTTCTTCATTCTTTCTGGTCTTCGTTTCCTCCCGTCCTCCGAGATTATAGGTTTGGCTTTTAATGAATATTTGTATTGGAAACTTATATTTTCGTCTTTAGTTATTTTAAATGTTCGATAGAATAGTGAATTTTTAGTAAAATTGTAATCCTATTAGTCTTTTTCAGTTTCTTTAAACCAGTTGTGTTTTGTTTTGCGGTTACGGAAGACTTGTTTTGTTAATCTATTAGAGGTCATTCTGAGAAGATGACCGTAAAAGTCTGCCCTCCTTTTTCTTTTTTTTTGACAATATATGAGAATTTTCTTGTAGATGATGTATATTATCTTATTATCCTAAAATTTTGGTCATATGATCTTTCTTAAAATTTTCCTTTATTTTAGCTCGAGTTTCTCCATCTGGTCTTTGAAATTCATGTTTTAGGGTTTCTGCTGGTTTAATCACTGCTTCATAATGTTTAGTTCTGGACCCCCCCCCCCCCCATAAAAGGACAAATTTGTTGTATGTATCTTTTGTTACTTGGAAAGCCATTTCAAGTTTATTTTTCCTGGATTACATTTCTTTGCATTCCACAGCATTCGAACTAATCCAATCTCCAAGATATGTGATTTTTTTTACTATTCCAATCTTTAGTTTTTGGACTTTGAAGTATGTATGTGGGTATTATTATTATTATTATTATTATTATTATTATTATTATTATTATTATTATTATTATTATTATTATTATTATTATTATTATTCACATCGTTATGCCCAACTGAGGAGCACGCTGGAACTTATTTCGCTGCTGATTTTGCTTTCTTCTCTTCATCCTCACACCGAAATTCTTCTTTCTTCTGCCCAGGTTTTATTAATTTTAGCTTTTGGCTCCGCGAAACAATGATTAATCAGTGTTCTGAAAGAAAACCCGTGGAGGTTTTCCTGTTCCTCTATCGGGCGTGTCCTAGGTGGCGGCTCGCGGGGCTCGCTGGACTTGTCCGAAGAGTCTGAGGGAAATAAAATACATCTCGCGGGCCAAAAACAGCTACAGCCAGAAAACTGAGGAGAGCTCTTAGGCTCAACACCTTAGTTGTACCAATGAGGGTGACGGAGGTCAGTTTCCCCATTTTCTTCAACCTACTGGCATGATGAAAACGTCAATTCAGGGCATTGTTATTATTATTATTATTATTATTATTATTATTATTATTATTATTATTATTATTATTATTATTATTATTATTATTATTATTATTATTATTATTATTATTATTATTATTATTATTACCTTAAGATTGTTACTGGAATTCTGCGGACTAGTTCTTTAGGGAAGAATATTCTGGATGTGGTGCCGGTACATCCAGATGTGTTCTGTACAGAAACCGAAGTAATATATGGTATTAGTGCTCACGAAGCTATTCTTGTCGTGGTTAAAAAATGTGAAAGAAAGGAAGGTATTAAAATTAGGACTGTTAGGCAGTACCATATGGCTGATAAAACAGGCATGAGGAAATTTTAAGAAAGTAACTATGCTCGGTGGAAAACGGTAAATAAAAATGTTAACAGACCCTGGGATGGGTTAAAATCAATTGTTGAGGAATGCGAAAATAGGTGTGTACCTTTAAGGATGGTAAGGAATATTGTAAGACAGAAATAAAGGGACTAAGAAGGACGTGCAGGTTGGAAAGAAGTAAAGTTAGAAATTACTGTGGAAGTAAGGAGAAATTGAAGGAACTTAATACGAAATTGAATGTATCAAAGAAGTCAGCAAAGGACAACAAGATGGCAAGCATAATGAGCGGCCTTACAAATTTTAGTGAAAAATGGAAGAGTATGTATAGGTACTTTAAAGCAGAAACAGATTCGAAGAAGGACATTCCAGGAATCATTAATGAAAAAGAGAAGTGTGTATGCGAGGATATTCAAAGGACAGAAGTATTCAATCAGCAGTACGTAAAGATTAATATTTACAAGAATAATGCCCAGATAGAGGAGGTGACCAATATTAACCCTTTATAAGGCGGTGGGAATTATTTTCCCACCTCGGTTTTTTGTCATTTCTGGGCGCTGGGAGTTTATTGATTGATGAAACTCTGATTTACAATCAGTGTTACTTCAACTTCTGCTCCCTTTGCAACAGATAGGGAATCTGCCACCTGGGCGACTGCCCTAAATGCAGATCAGTATTGATTGATTGATTGATTGATTGATTGATTGATTGATTGATTGATTGATTGATTGATTGATTGATTGATTGATTGATTGATTGATTGATTGATTGATTGATTGATTGATTGATTGATTGATTGATTGATTGATTGATTGATTGATTGATTGATTGATTGATTGATTGATTGATTGATTGATTGATTGATTGATTGATTGATTGATTGATTGATTGATTGATTGATTGATTGATTGATTTCCAATGTATTGATGTGTGCTGCACTCTGAAGGAATATCTGTGGAACTATTCTGATCTCGTTGGAATTTTTAGCTTCTTTGGAAATTATCTGAAAAGCGACAGTGTGCCAGCGCAACGCCTGTTGTGAACAAGATTTATGAAGTGAAAATAGGGTAAGAAATCAACATTTTATAAGTCTATATAGTATTTACATGAATTTTCTTTGTTTATTGTGCATTTTTCTGATTTGTTCTGAGATTATTTACTTCCTTTTACCAATTGAAGAGTTCTGAGATACAAATTTCTTTCACATTGTGTGTGAGAATATGCTTCCCATATCCCACATAGGTGTCCAAAATATTTCTGCTAAATAAAAAGTGGAACTTAAATTGTGTCCGTAAGTGGGCCATGGGAAATATGTTCCCACTTCTGAATGGCAGACAGCAGGCGGTGGAAAGTAAATTCCCATTTTATTACTGACCTGATGAGCACTGGATTGTCTATTCTTCTGTTAAATTGTATTGTTTAGCACTTATAGAGCCTGTAAATAAAGTTAGTTAGAAAACAAAGTGTTTTATTGAGTACTGCCTTATAAAGGGTTAAAGAAGTATTAACATTGACCTATGATAACAATGGCATTTGCAGTAAGATGCAAAAGTTGAAAAATAGAAAAGCGTCTGGAATTGATAAGATTTCTGGTGATATATTAAAGACAATGGGTTGGGATATAGTACCATATCTGAAGTACTTACTTGATTATTGTTTGCATGGAGGAGCTATACTAAATGAATGGAGAGTTGCCATAGTAGCCCCTGTGTGTAAAGGAAAGGGTGATAGATATAAAGCTGAAAATTACAGGCCAGTCAGTTTGACATGCACTGCATGTAAGCATTCTTTCTGATTATATTAGACGTGTTGCAAAATTAATAACTGGTTTGATAGAAGGCAGTTTGGGTTTAGGAAAGGTGAAGCTCAACTTGTAGGATTCCAGCAAGATATAGCAGATATCCTGGATTCAGGAGGTCAAGTGGACTGTTTCGCGATTAACCTATCTGAGGCATTTGATAGTGTATATCATGGGTGACTACTGACAAAAATGAGTGCAATTGGACTAGAAAAAGACTGACTGAATGGGTGGCCGTATTTCTAGAAAACAAAACTCGGAGAGAGTAGGCGAAGCTTTATCTGTCCCTGTAATAATTAAGAGGGGAATTTTCCAAGGCAGTATAATTGTACCTTTATATTTTCTTATATATGTATGAATATGTACAGCAACGATATGTGTAAAGAAATGGAATCATAGAGTAATAAATAAATTAATACATTGAGAGTAACTGCAAAATAACCTCAATAATGTTGTGAGATGGACAGTAGGCAAAGGTACGATGGTAAACGGGGTTAAAAGTCACGATTTGAGTTTCACAAATAGGAAAAGTCCTCTCAGTTTTAATTACTGCGTTGATGGGGTGAAAGTTCCTTTTGGGGATTATTGTAAGTACCTAGGTGTTAATATCAGGAAAGACCTTCATTGGAGTAATCACATAAATATGATTGTAAATAAAGGGTACAGATGTCTGCACATGGTTATGAGGGTATTTAGGGGTTGCAGTAAGGATGTAAAGGAGAGAGCACATATGTCTCTGGTAAGACCCCCAACTAGAGTATGGTTCCAGCATCCTCGCCAGGATTACTTGATTCAAGAACTGGTAAATATCCAAAGAAAAGCAACTCGATTTGTTCTGGGTGATATCCGACAAAAGAGTACCGGTAGCGTTAAAGAAATATTGCAAAGTTTGGGCTGGGAGGACTTGGGAGAAAGGAGACGAGCTGCTCGACTAAGTGGTATGTTCCGAGCTGTCAGCGGAGAGATGGCGTGGAATGACATCAGTAGACGAATAAGTTTGAGTGGTATCTTTAAAAGTAGGAAAGATCACAATATGAAGAAAAAGCTGAAATTCAAGGGGACAAATTCGGGCAAATATTCATTTATAGGAAGGGGAGTTAGGGATTGGAATAATTTACCAGGGAGAAGTTCAATAAATTTCCAATTTCTTTGCAATCATTTAAGGAAAGACTAGGAAAAGAACAGATAGGGAATCTGTCACCTGGGAGACTGCCCTATATGCAGATCAGTATTGATTGATTGATTGATTGATTGATTGATTGATTGATTGATTGATTGATTGATTGATTGATTGATTGATTGATTGATTGATTGATTGATTGATTGATTGATTGATTGATTGATTGATTGATTGATTGATTGATTGATTGATTGATTGATTGATTGATTACATTTTTCCATAAGTAGCAGTCAGGGGAATCGTGTGATAGTCCGAGAAGGAAGCTGACATGATCGCCGTGTAACAGGAGTGACACAACAGTACGTTGAAGAAATTCTGCGTCCACATGTGCCACCTTTCGTTGCTGAGTGTCAAGGAACTTTTTCTTCCTCCAGACACTGCTTGGTTTACCCAGGAGTGTTTATGTCATATTTGGCCACTTTTATGGCTCACAAACCGTCCTTCGAACCTTCGTTGAGCCAGACGGTCCACCAGCTTCATCCACGTTGAAAAGTCCATGATTTGGAGGCAACATTCAATAATTGTGGGTAAATCTCCGCCGGATAACGTACAGCGTCTCTTTGATTTCATGCCCGATCATATCAACCAATGTGAGCTCACAAAAAGTGGTCCTTCAAGGTTCGTGAGCTGAGCACATTCTGCGCCACTGATATGTGCACCATTATGCCGGTGAGGTGATGTAGACCTGTTCAATTATTTCTTTTCTTTACATCACACTAAGGTGGTGGTGGTGATTATTGTTTTAAGAGGAAGTACAACTAGGCAACCATCCTCTATATAACACTAATCAGAGGAAAAATATGGAATGGGTCCGACACTTCGAAAAATGAAGATATCGGCCAAAGGAAGACAAGGGCCACGGAGGGCGTGAAAATGAAAGACTCCCTAGCTCTCGCCAACCTAATAGCGTCGGGTCGGAAAACAACAAGAGTTGACCAAGAGAGGTCGGATAGGATATATGAAAGTGAGGAGCCAGGCACAAGTGGAAGCAATTCCAGAACTCAGCTAAGGGCCCCGTGGTCGCCAACCCACGCTCCGAAGTTCAGAGCCCCTGGGACTTATATCACACTAATAAAATTGAATTTGAAATCTACAATTTTTCCCATTATGTTAATGAGTGTATAAAGTATTGTATCTACACTAAGAACATTTTCATACACTCCACACCTAACTGACGTTTCAGTTTTAAGGAACACCAGTCGTAGCCGAATTTTTTTGTGCATGTTAAAGACAAGACTCCTGTAGATTGTATTGTCGTACAGAATGTGCAAACGTGCAACTTGTCACAGAATTAATTTAGTATTATGTTTTATGTCTTAAATTTGTAGAGGGACTTTTTTAACACAAACATAGTCTTAAGAATATGACCAAATGGTGATGAAATCGTTGAATGTCAGTAACTATGTCTTGGACATTACAAGATTACAATTTACTGTTACCGGTACCTTCATGATATAGTCTTGTAAAATGTCACTATAGTCACACAGGTATACATTTTGTTAGTAATATGTTAAACTGTGGGAAGTGTGTATCATTCAAAGAATTAATTGTGAATTTACAAGCAAAACTCTTTCTCAAAATCTTCTTTCTGATAAAAAAAATGAGAAAAATTTTCAAAGTTTACAGTCTTTTGTTGTTAATATCTGCTCTCAGAATAAAAAAAGAATAATTATCGTTAAAATAATGCAATCGGCTTATTAGAGTATTCAGAAATCACAGATATTATTTCTTTATTACCTAAAATTCAGAAAATGAGTTAATTTATTCTGTCATTATATTTAAAAAATATCTCGCATACCTTTGGATTCTTCGTCCACAGCTGATCAGGTAATAGTTCTACCGGCAGATGGCTCTTGAGAACTCTTGGAGAGGACAATTGTGCTGCTGAAGCCAATGTGTTATGGTTTCTACCTGATGGCCCATGATCGCCTTCCTTCATGAAGCAGCTCATCCTAGTGTATCAAGAAGGTTACAGTGAATTTTACTTTGAATCCTGTGCGCCTGACTTACCATGTGGCAATTATAAATAACCTCATTGTAAGAAGATAACGTTTGTGAATTTCATCTACCAGTAGCATCTTAATGTACTAAGATGTGTTACAAATTAAACAGGACCCTAAGCTAAGCAAGCCTGAAGATCTGTGTGACTGTTAATTTAGAGGTCATAAACCGTAGACTCTACTTTTTTTTTTTTTACATGAAATACAAGTTATAGTTATGGTACAATCAACTTCGAAAAATCACATATGTTTTATCCAGGATTCAAACCACGGATGTTTTGGTAAGATGCTAACGGTGATATCAATAAGTCAATTCTCCCCCAAAATTATTATATTCACTGGAAATTATAATACCATACAGTCCCTCTGTGACCTTCATTACACTGGATATCTGTTTTACTCTGACTGGTAATTACAGACTAAATACGTACACATGGATTTGTAACATTCAACTTGTTCTTCACGATAACTTAACATCTACAACAGTTCATTTCAATGTACACCATTGTGAGTAAAATGCTATAATGGACAGCTCGTACTCCATTCAGTAATATGACAACGACAAAAATAACTTTGTCATTATTTAAAGCAAAAAGACACAATCAAGTACAGAAATTCAGATAAAAATGTGCTAGATATTCAAGTAGTCCTTGGTAAATGTATCAGAATTTCATTCTCATCTGTAACCGACCACATTTGTTCTCTCGCATACTGTACTACTAAAAGAAGTTATGTTGCACATCAATCAACTTACTCTATGTAGGGGCTTCTCTTTCCCAGACTCTCCTGGAGTGCTGTGGCCCAGTCCAGGTCGTTCACCAACAACCAGACTAGCTCCTGGGTCCAAGTCGTTCCTGTACACAGAAAACAAACATTGATAAAGAAATACGTATATCTATCCTTTAGTCCCCTTTCCAGATATGGGGTCCGATATGAGATGTGATGAACTTATATGACATTTTTGGCCAACATCAAATGAGGAGCTAATAAAGAATGATGGTGAATTAGGTTAGCATCGCCTGTGACCTATGAATAGGAACTGTCCCCGTATTTTCCAGGAAGTGAAAATGGGAAACCAGAAAAAACAATACTCAGGACAGCCGACGGCGTGTTTCGAACGCACTTGGAGCTTGGCACATGCCACATGGCTGCTTAACGAATATATCCGTACATAACCAATCACCCAGCAGCTACCGATGCTGAGAAATTAGCATCAAACACGAACACACCGAAGGTCCGTGTTCAAATCACTTCCCTTGCGAAGATGTTTCTTGGATTGGTGTTCTCAAGCCGGTCTCAAGCCAAGCGCAGATTTAGTAACACAGCCTCGCAAAGCCCATTTGCAATCACCTGCGAAGCGATCTGATTTATTAAATTCAGCAGCTGATAAAATTACTACAGCACGAGATATCGACTTTCTTTTATTTCAAATTATTAATCGGTAAGACCAACCACCTAACACAAATGTACCCGTTTTACGTTGCCCCCGACCACTTTGTTTCGGATCAGCCTGTATAAATAAAACTGCAATTGTCTATGTATACTT
This sequence comes from Anabrus simplex, assembly GCF_040414725.1. Lineage (NCBI taxonomy): Eukaryota > Metazoa > Arthropoda > Insecta > Orthoptera > Tettigoniidae > Anabrus > Anabrus simplex. Next base: position 1,579,648,723 of record NC_090265.1, read on the forward strand.
CAAATTTTGCCTCACACTTCGTTTGTATCTCGGATTAGGTATACTAAAGTCGAAAGTAAGTCCTTTTCAATTTTCGTCCTTTTGTCTGTCTGGTTTATTGTTTAGCTTCCTTTTATTACTTGACCTAATTTCTTAAAACTCTATATTTAAGTTCGAAGATATCCACAGTGTGCACCAGACTATGCATTCTTTGATTAGCATACAGCGTCGTAGCTATATTAAGGGGATCAAGAAACAGCATGCCAACTTCTTCCGTTAATATTAGCTTTATCGAAGCACTGTACAGTACATTATACACACACACACATACATACATACATACATACATACATACATACATACATACATACATACATACATACATACATACATACATACATACATACATGATGTGACCGTTCACAACGTCACATATGGTATGTCATGATACCCAGGAGATGAAATATGCCGTTTTCCACGTCATTCTGCGGTAAAAACTGTCCAAGTTAGGATGTATCCACCCGCTCCGGGATGCGATTTTCAGTATGCCGGCTCGCGTGACCCAACTCTAGTTGTCGGTAATTAGCAGCGAGGCATTGCAGGAGTGCTGGTACTCGAAGTTTTCTCACTCCAACCACGAGCGAGACGGAACGAGACGCGTTATCACGTGACACAGAATCTAGGTCACTAGCAGAACTCAGGGAGTACATCCAACGTGTGAACTACCATTATACCCTATTTCCTTCATTCGTTCACCATTGCCAACTCATCGAGTTCAATTGTTTTTCCCCTAATAAATCGCGAAATACTCAACGGAGAGTCATGTGCAAATATTCATTTGAATCAGGGAATTTTATAGATAATTATGAGACCGAGAAGTGTTCTACATAATTGAGAGAACGGTAGCTACGCCGTGACAAGGGCTCGTCTTAATGGTTACCAGATGTTGGGTCTCAACCGTGGCAGCCAGCTCAAGGATTCCCCTGGCGCTCGTCATCATTCACCGACAGAGACAAAAGGACGCTTTTAAGATTGCTTGAGAATCCACGAAGCTATTTTAATAATATTCACTCAGTGAAAATGAGAATACAGGAGCTACAGTTTGATATTCTGTTCGTCACTGTACGTTGCGTATTACCGGAGCGCATTTTGAGAAGGGGTTGTGTTTTACCCCCACTGCTAGCACCAGGGCATCTCGCCTATATAGTAAGGAGCTGAGGAACGGACACTACCAGTTAATTTTCAGTTCAACGCCAGTTCGTTACCAGTTCGTCGTGATTTGTGTGTGAGTCTTTTATGAAGAGATCATTCTGTAATGTCTGTGAATGTATGTGGAAATAACCACAATCTGAGTAAGTTGTTGGCGCCTACAGTGTGCCACTAACAAATATAGTAGGAACGGTACGAAACCGTGATGTCGCTGTCCGTGTGTCGAAGAGGTCATGCATCGAGCCTCATATATGCCTAAACTAATACGACTCAATTAACATAAATAGGCACGTATTTAACTAAGTGCGTGGAGCGAGTGTACTTGATATGAATGTGAAATATAAGGAAAGGGAATGAACGGCTCATTGTCGACATGATTAAGGGCAGTGCCACGTTAGATCGATCCCTAACGCAGAAGAGAGCTCGGCTTACGTATGACTAAGTGCAGTAGAGTATTCCTGAATTATTCTTGTGTAATACGAGAGTGCCAACACATTAGTGGCCTAACCAGTGACGTTTCTAAGTGAACCAGTGGAGCTTCAGGGCTTAGAGTAGCTGTCAATTAAAATGATAGGTGGATGAGAAGGGAATAATGTCGGGCTTCAGGGACACAACCGACGTTAGGTTGGGATGCTTGTGTCATTAAGCAGACCCAACCATATATTTAATCTGTGATGTGTAATATAAACTAATGCATTCACATTAGATAACTTCTCCTCATTTACACAAGGAGTCTACAAGAACGTCGGTGTGAACGAGATATCTAGCTCCCTGCTGGAATTTCGCCTCGTGTAACAGAGAGAACGAGACATCTAGCTGCCTGCCGGAATTTCGCCTGGTGTAGCAGAGATCGTCTGGAACTTCGCACGAGATCAAGCCGTCATGTCCGTGACTTGCCAGTTGGTCATCAAAGGGCTTCACATCGCTGATGGCATCATGAGGGCAGAGTAAATACATGGGCGTGTCCTCCTGTAATGCTGTGTTCGTGGTTTTCCTGAAGGATGAGTATATTTCCAACTATTTGTAGCTTTGAAAGTCGTTTCCTATTGTCAATATAGAGTAAATTTGCATGTAGTTGTAACGTAGATCGCCAATATGCTATTTCAAAGGGATAAAAATTATTTTATTTTATTTTTGGGTTTTTTATGGAATATCTTCGTCATGGTTTGGAACAACCATATTTTACTTCCGTTTTTATAAGGGTTTTTGGTAATTCTAAGGACCTTAGATTAATTAAGTGTGAAGCGCTGTCGAGTAAAGAGTGCTTAAATATTCAGTAAAAATGACTCCAGTTATCGTCTTCTCTATAGCAAATATGAGTCATCAAATATCTCTCAGTAACTGACTTATTTTTGCACTTCACACCTGGTAGGGAGTCCTCCTAATTAGTAATTAAGGCTGCTGAAATAACGGATTGAGACATGACATTGGGGTATATATAGTTGAATTATTTAGCTCGTGAGTGCGTGATGTAATTCGGACCCGTGTGGCAGGGGTTCATCATTAAATAGCATTGTATTCGAGGTACCGAGAGGGGGAACGGGGGGCTAGGCAAGCTGTAGCCCTAATGTATATTGTGAAGTAGAAATGTAAAGTTCCCCTGGAATCTGTTATTACTTGCGCGAAGTGGATACCGCGCTACGAGGATGACGATTACGGCCGGATTTAGAGCCAATATTTAATGTGCTGCGATTGTGGCCAGGAAATAAAGAAGTGAGATTATTTGCCGTGAAGCAATTGTATGAGAGGACCCAGTGGCCCGCTATTTGGAAGTGGGTAGTGGGCGACTCACACCTGGGTGATTTACGAGCCCGTCAAAAAGGGATGAAGTAAAGTGTTTGCTCCATTGAAAGGGAACAGAATACAAGTAGTTGGTTCATTCCTCTCGGCACAGCGATTACGTGCGTCAATTTAAATGTGACCAATGTTGCATAGATTCCAACGTGCATTGAAGGAAGGATCCCTACAATTTCTTTCTTAAATTATTTACAGCGTGTAGGGAATTCCAAGTTAAATAACCCCGTCTCAGAAGATCCTGATTTCATTCCAGGAGACAGTGAATGCTTCTACTCACTGTCACCAGCAGCAGATGATTTGTACCATCTGTGACTCATCGTGTGTGTTTGAAATGTATTTGTTCTTGCCCATCTCTTGCTGGAAGTGCTATGATACTCTGTTTATGATGTTTGGATATTTGAGTTGCTTTATGATTGCCCACAGGTAGAAACGTTGTGTAAATAAAGTCGTGTTATGTGTATTGATAAAAATCCTAATGAAACGAGCGTGTGTATTATATTGCATATTCAGCAATGATTAATTTAGGGAAGTGTTGTGATACGACTTTCAAAGGTTCAAAAATGTATTTATAGAAACATACGTTCACTTCAGTTCATAGGATATCGTAACTTGATATAAATTGAATATATTCATTCTCAACAGGTAAACAGAATTATATCAGGGTATGCCCATATTAATTAAATGTGCGCGCAAAGTGATAAGTGTAAATAATTCGAGAGGAAACGCCTCTCTAAGTTTGAAATAGTGTAAATAATTCAAGAGAAAAGGATTCTTTGAATTTGAAATAATTTAACGTCGAGTGAGGTGTAGAGAGAGACTAAACAACATTCACGACGTCAAGATCAATCTAAATAATATTTGTAAAGTGCGTTGTATGGCGTATCCATGTTAATAAGATGTGTTTCACTAGTATAGTAAAATTGCTATACAAGATATTGTTTCTCTTCTCATTAGTAATGAACTAGTGTTCCCCTACTATAGAGATTATTAGACGATTATCGCCCCATCGGACGCTCCACTCAGACCCGACATGCTATACCGACTCAGCTGGCGAATCATTCTTGTAGGGGAATGTGAGACTTCGATAACCAGGCTGAGTTCGAAGCTCATCGGAGGTACTCCATTCTAATATCATTTTCATGAACCACGGTAACTTTTTTATGTACTGAAGCCTTGGACAGGTACAATACATACATACATACATAGATACATACATACATACATACATACATACATACATACGTACATACATACATACATACATCATTATAGACCGTTATGCCTATCAGCGTTCAGTCTGCAAGCCTCTGCAAGTTTACTAAATGTCGCCACAATCCTCTATTTGCAGCTAGTGCTGTGGCCACGTTTAGTTCTATACCTCTTATCTTTAAATCGTTATAAACTGAGTCTAACCATCGTCGTCTTGGTCTAACTCTACTTCTCTTGTCCTCCATAACGGAGTCCATTATTCTCCTATGTAATCTCTCCTCCTCCATTCACCTCACATGTCCCACGACCGAAGCCGTTTTATGCGTTCAGTTTCATACATCAAGTTCATTCCTAACAGCCTTTATCCCCTCATTCCGAGTACCTTTCTGCCATTGTTATCACCTGTTTGTACCAGCAATCGTTCTCGCTTCTTCCATGTCTGTTACTTCTAACTTATAAACAAGATATCCTGCGTCCACCCAGCTTTCGCTCCCGTAAAGCAACGTTGTTCTGAAAATATACCGATGTAAAGATAGTTTCGTCCGGGAGCTGACTTCCTTCTTACAGAATACTGTCATTCGACCGGGTCAGGAATGGAATGAAGCTCCCATCTAGCGGCGAGGATAGGAATTGTGCCGGCTGCCGAAGCCTGTCGCACGCCCCTGAGGCAATGATTAATGAATGACAGATGAAATGAATGATATTGGAGAGTGTTGCTGGAGTGAATGATGACAGGGAAAACCGCAGTACCCGGAGAAAAGCCTATCCCACCTCCGCTTTGTCCTGCACAATTCTCACATGGAGTGACCGGGATTCGAACCACGGAACCCAGGGATGAGAGGCCGGCACGCTGCCGCCTGAGCCACGGAGGCTCTTGAATCCTAAGTGTTATTATTTATTTCCCTTCTCAGTCCCATATAGTTATAAGCCATAAGATTCCATAATGATAACGTCAGCATAGTGATGATTATTATGGACTGTGACCGGTGCCTAACAGAACCTTCACATTTACAAGTTGATTCTCATTGTATCTCCGTTGAGTAATGCAAGGTCGTACCCAGAATATTCTTCGAACTCCGTTGTTATGATTTTGCTCTATGAACTGTTACAGTATACATAGATTTTTTTACATTTTATGCGCCTTTACCTTACGAATAAGAATAATAATATACTTCTTAATCTGTTTACCCTCCAAGGTCGGCTTTTCCTTCGGACTCAGCGAGGGATCCCACCTCCACAGCCTCAAGGGCAGTGTCCTGGAGCTTAAGACTCTGGGTCGGGGGATACAACTGGGGAAAATGACCAGTACCTCGCCCAGATGGCATCACCTGCTATGCTGAACAGGGACCTTGTGGAGGGATGGGAAGATTGGAAGGGACTGGCAAGTAAGAGGGAAGAAAGCGGCCGTGGCTTCACTTAGGTACCATCCCGGCATTTGCCTGGAGGAGAAGTGAGAAACCACGGAAAGCCACTAAAAATGGCTGAGGTGGGATTCGATCCCCCTCTACTCAGTTAACCTCCCGAGGTTGAGTGGACTCCGTTCCAACCCTCGTACCACTTTTCAAATTTAGTGGCAGAGCCGGGAATCGAACTCGGGCCTCCGGGGGCGGCAGCTAATCACGCTAACCACTACACACAGAGGTGGACAGAATAATAATAATAATAATAATAATAATAATAATAATAATAATAATAATAATAATAATAATAATAATAATAATAATAATAATAATAATAATAATAATTGTATCGGGTGGTACACCTCCACGCCGCTTATTCAAACTTTGCGCCAGTTGAAACTCCTCTACTGGCGGAAGCCTGAACTTTAACTACCATGTTAATTCTCAAGTTTCTCAGAAGATGCCCCTACTTGTAAATTTTGAAGTGTTCTGAACTATGCCAATTTCGATTCATTGTTGTTTTCTCTGTAGCAAGAAGTGTGATCATTCTCTTCTAGATGACACTACTTACGAACTACTATTGTGCACCCTAGTGCGAAGTGAGGGAATCCTTTTTTGAAGAAATTTAGTATTTATAAGTTTGTTCCTTATTAAATTTCTTTCAGCTTGTGTTTAAGTTGGCAACGTTAACCCTTTCATGCCAGTTTTGAAACTGACCAATCATAAATTTCTGTAATTAATTTTCCACCAATCCTGGTTTTCTTCTTCAATTCTGACATGTAATCTTTTGGTCGTCCAATAAAAGGCTTGTGGGCGGGTGTTCTCATTCATGAAAGGTCTCGAATGTTCCGCGAGGGTATATAAACTGCTGATTTTCGGGTCTCCGCGCCACTTCAGTAACACCTATCATTGTGTAAATTATGTAGCAGGGGGCGGGAAGCGCCTCTTTCTTCGGGCAGAAGTTCATCCATAAGGTAATGGCCTTTTAATAACTTATTTTCTTGCCAGCTCAGCAGTTTAACTCTCGGGGCAGGTTCGATACCTTTTATCATGAAACTTTCCTCTAAAATGTAATAGACTCTTGGTATAAATTCTATCTCCTTAAACTACAAATTGGGATAGAGAGTACCTAACCCTCTCGAGCTCCCTTTCATATTGTTTTTGAGGTGACTACGTTTTCTCAACCATTTTTCTTCGTTTCGTAATGTAATAGTTTTCCTATCGTGTCACCTCTTTAGTATGGGATTAGCCCTTGCATATGCGGCCTAGTGCCCAGTAGGTTTTAATAAAGTGTATTAGGAGTGCAGTTTCGCCTCCTCTCAAGTTGGTATTTTGGAGGCCATGTAACTGACCTGTTTCTTTACTTAATAGGCCTCAGTAGGTTGGGTATTTTTACCCCTGTTTTCATGTGTTTGGAGGTCAGCTTGAAAGTTGAGTTTGGTGTGGCCTTTGATAGGCTGGAACTTTGAGAGCGGGTTGCTCTTCCCAAAAAAAAAAAATTTGTTTCTGTGTGCCTTGAGGAGGCTTTTACTATGTAATTGGGAGCAAGTGCTCTGGAGCATGATTGGGGTCTTCTACCCCTTGGTTGAATCTGGTATACGGGTAAAGTTGGGCTTATAGCTCAAGAATTGTGTGTCTGGCTCGCGGAGCCCAAATCCTGTAACTACTGTAATTGTACATTCTCGATTTGTTGCTAGGCTACTAAGTACCTGTTATATTTGTTATTTCTTGATCTTGAAAAGAAAATATAACCTTGTTAAATTTTAAATTAACTTTAATTTCGTAGATTGAGACCTACTCATCCCAGCACCTTCTTTCACCTCTAACTACCACGGATAACTCCGTAACAATAATAATAATAATAATAATAATAATAATAATAATAATAATAATAATAATAATAATGGATATACTGTATTCGCGATTATTACATTCTCACGGATTTCCATATATCTCGTCCATCTAAAGCCTGTATATAACAAAAGTTACAGATACTAATATTTCCGGTCATTTATGTCTCATGCATGTCTACCGTATGGGCTATAATAACAGACATATTCACGACTTTAGACTTTTACCGCAAAGTCCATCAAAGTCGAACATCGCTGACGTGGATATATTGTTCAAACATCATGATAACAAGTTAAATGGCGTTGATGGTTGTTGGTGTGATTGTGTGAGGTAGAAAATAGTGTGATCACGTAATCAGGAATGTACTATAGATAACCATCGAAACAGGATGTATATTGAAATGAGAAGGAAAACGCAAAGGAAAAATAATGTGAGATGGAGTCCTAAAGGGAGTTGGAGATGAAACATTTCCTTGACGTCGGATGTCCTAACATCACCGAGCCGGAAGATAACTAAATATGACGGCTTACAATGTGCCAAGCGCATTAAAGTGATCAACATACCATTACACTTTTTTCTTCAGCTTACACCAGTTACTTCTCGAGTCGCTCGAGCCTCCCAGACTCATTTCCACTTTGGCCAGGGGTTAAAGCCGCTTGCTCTTCCTGACGCAACATGATTTTTGAGATTACCGGGATTCGAACCTCAGCTTTAAGGGCGGGAAGCCAGCTCTTAAGCCACGAAGCTATTTTTCCCTTCTCCAGACAACAATAACAATACGCTTTTGTTCACTGTGATGTGCTCTTTCTCTTCGGCTGCCACTCATTTTTCCAAGATTCCATTACCGCTATAACTGTATAAAATCCAAGCGTCAATGATGCGTTCAATGGCTACATTAACATATTTTTAAATACTGTATATTGACATGGGTATACTTAAATATCAAATGATTGTGTAAGGATTCAATCCCAATGTCTTCAACATAGGTGGTGAGAACCTGCTGAATATGGGCCTTGTGTGGGGACGGGAAGATAGGAAGGAATAGACAAGGAAGGGGGAAGGAAGCTGCGTGCCCTTAAGTTACGTACCATCCCGGCATTTTCCTGGAAAATAAGTGGGAAACCATGGAAAACCACTTCCAGGATGGCTGAGATGGGAAACGAACCCTCTCTGTTCAGTTGACCTCCCGAGGCTGAGTGGACCCCGTTCCAGCCCTCGTACCAAGTTTCAAATTTCGTGGCAGAACCGAGAATCGAAATCGGACCTCGGAGGGTGGCAGCTAGTCACACTAACCAGCATGCCACAAAGACGGACGTTAATGCTCAATTTTTTATGTTTTAAACTTTGTATTTATGGCAATCCAGACTGTCTGGAAAATCGTTGATTTTCTCTATAAACATGATATAGTATCAGGAAGAGAACATTTCTAAGGGTCTGCCTTTACCCTAGAGTTACCAAGAATAGGTATGGAAAAAGGTGAGAGGTGAGGACCAAATCTGTGAGTTCCGTGAATGTACCTGCCATTTGTTTTCAGATACTGGTGTAGCGTCTGAGTAAAACTACCATTCATCTCCACAGCAGCGATATCCATCCTGAAAGAAATAGTTATATGTAGGTATTTTATTTTATTCAATTCAATACCTTGAACTTTGAAATACGTGACATCGAAGTAATGAAGTAATGAGTCTTCTCAATGTTCTAAGAAATGTCCGATGTCAATTTTAATGAGCCGGCTGCCGAAGAACATTGTCCAGCAGGAAGCGCTGAGATGATATAAATTAATTAGAATTGTTTAGACTTCGAGAATATAAAATTTTCATAAGCATGGTAAATTAACATCGTAAAGGTTGTATACTGCATATTTACTATACTAATTAAAAGATATGTTTAAGGATATGGGCGAGAGAATCATCAAACTTACCACTCTTTGGAAAAGTTAGCAGCCAGACGTCATCTTCTCGTACTGTGAAGTTTTTCACTTCTTCTACATGGCTGACATAAGGAGAGGCAAGCACGCACCCTTTAGGACCAAATCTGTGAGTTCCATGAATGTACCTGCCGTTTCTTTTCAGATACTGGTGTAGTGTCTGAGTAAAAGTATCATTCATCTCCACAGCAGCGATATCCATCCTGAAAGAAATAGTTTTATGTAGGTATTTTATTTGATTCAATTTAATACTTTGAACTTTGAAATACGTTATATCTAAGTAATATATAACTACTAAAGGGAGTAAAATTTCCTGTCATGTCATCAATCTTAATCAAACAGCTAAATCTACAAAATTAACGATATTCATAGTAAAACTTGTCACGTACAGAGCAACGAATAGGGAATTGTCTCAAAGTTACCGACATACACGACAGGGAAACCTTTTCATGATGAACAGGAACTGTGCCTATATTTGCCTGGAATTGAAAATAGGAAACCACAGAAAACCATGCTCAGGACACCTGACAGTGAGGTTCGAACTCCCGAATGCTGAGCTTGGCTCCATAGTCGTAGCACGCTAGCACACGATGCCACTCTGCTCTGTACTATTATCCTTGGAATGTAAAGGTACATTTTAGGACTTGAACAATAGTTTCCGAGAAAGAAATGTGGATCCATCTAGAATTTGAATCTTTCTATAAAAAGAATCGTTCACCCAAACTTAGTTTTCTTCGTCCCAAGACCGAGAATTCAGATAGAAAATTCTGTCCAATAGACTTATTGGTAAAGCTAATAGGTTTTTTAAATACATTAAACGAGAAGCGATGTGCTACATTGACATATTAAGAAGTACAGTTCTCAGTAATGCAAAGAGTTATCACTCAATTTCATAAAAACGACTGTATATGTTATTGGCAATATGGTATAGGTCAGTTTGGATCCTGATGAAAATGGAGTTCAAGCTAAAGTCTTAAAATTGTTCTTTGATGTATTGATACACACTTAATTTCACTTAATATCAACACATCAAAGAACAATTTTAAGACTTTAATGATTAAATTGCCAGAATATATGTGATTTTACGACTTGATAGATGCACTTTCTATTCATATTTTAACTTGATTTACCGGTTTAGATTTTAATGAGTCATGCACTAGTTTCCCGTAGATTTTGATTCTATTGTTCTTTTTAATATATTAGCGTTAATGATTCAGTACTGATGGCATTAGCTGAATATGTCCATTAAGTGGACTAAACATGTACTAGTACGAAGGCAGATCAAAAAATAAGTTGCACTTCCCAGTTATGGCCATTTATTACACCACCTATACAATAGCAACACGACTATAACGACATACATTGTAACGTCACTCTTCCACATAGTTTCCAAGAGACTCCAAACATTTCTGCGAACGCACAACCAACTTGTCGATGCCGGATGCATAGAAATTTCCTCCAGCGTTCTACAACTACTCGGAGACAGCAGCCTTCACCTCCTCATCGGTCTGGAAACGTCGACCACCGAGTTCCGTTTTGAGCTTACAGAACACATGAAAGTCACATGGCGCTAGGTCGGGACTGTAGGGTGGATGTTGCCAGACCTCCCACTTGAAACGCTGCAGCAGTTCTTTCGTTTGGCGGGCCTTGTGAGGTGTTGCGTTATCGTGCAACAAAATCACACCGGCGCTCAATTTCCCCCGGCGCTTCTCTTTAATCGCTTTACGCAACCGGTGCAACGTTTGACAATACGCTGCCGCGTTGATCGTCGTTACTTTCGGCATGAATTCTACGTGCAGCAAACCCTCTATGTCAAAGAACACTGTCGCCATAACCTTACCGGCTGAAAGTTGAACCTTGGCCTTCTTTCGTTTTGGTGATGAGGGGTGCACCCATTCCATTGATGTTCTCTTCGTTTCGGGGTGAAGTGGTGGACCCACGTTTCGTCGCCTGTGACGATTCGCCGCAGAAATCCGTTGCCGTCTGCGGCATAGCGTTGCAAAAATGCCAGGGAGGATTGGAAACGTTGCCCCTTGTGCTCATCGGTGAGAAGACGTGGGACCCATCTTTGACACAGCTTACGATATCCAAGGTCCTCGTGAACAATGGCGAACACACTGCCATACGACATGTTAAGCTGCGTCGCGATTTCTCTCAGTTTAATGCGCCGGTTCTGTCTAATGATCGCATTCGTACTGTTGACCTTTGCACGGGTCCTGGACGTTGAGGGCCTGCCTTCGCGATGGTTGTCTGTGATATCCGTGCGTCCGGCTTCGAATTGCTGACACCACTTCACGATACCTTGCCGGGAAATGGCCCGCTTCCCATACACAGCACTAATTTCACGATGAATGTCCGTGCAATTCTTCTTTTTGGTCCATAGGAATCGGATTGTCGCACGCACATTATATTTGGAGTGAACGTCCAGTTGACGCGCCATTGCATTTGGCCGCTATTCACACAATACTAGACGAGACACCACAGCGACCTGCCTAATAGACTTGCGGGCAGTGTCTGTCACTTTCTCCGCTGTGCCCACGTTTGCGACACACAGCGCGCTGCTACGGCGCGTTAGTGCAACTAACCTTTTGATCCACATACGTACCTGCTGTCAGGTAATAATTTTATCTGAATATATAGTGTATTTAATTGGTGGACCTTTTGCATTTGAATTTGTACACATTTTGTGAATTTGACAAAGAAAGATAAATGCATGTCAAATATTATATCAATAAGAAAGTTCTAAAGATATTCATTTTTCTCACACAGTATTGTTTACGACGTGAAACATGCTACACAGTATACTTTCTAAAGAGGAAGGGATCTCTTAAAACGTTCAGGCTTATTCCAATCATCCAAAAATACTCAGTGTGTAACTAAAAGAAGCAAATTAAGGAACTTCCTCAGAACGTCACGATGACTTTGTTTTTCGCTTGGATTGATGTATCATGTTATCTCGCATAGTCTTCTCGCGACACCTGAATAGCAACTAGCAATGCTTAACTGACATTGATAATATTGTGGTTATAATGGCTACTAGTTTACTCTGCTAATCAAATCCTGTAATTATTTTAAATTACCATAAAGTTAATTGTGAAATTTATATTTCAATCAATGTTGAACTTGCACTAAAACGTTTCGGTTAAAACGACTATTAATCATGAATAACTCAAAAAGAACAGTATGTTTTTGTATCACATCTCTCCACTTATCAGAGTATATGATATATTTTCCACCCTTGTATGTAAATAAATACTCTACATGTGATATTTAAAACTCACTGAGCGGTATTTGTATCATACATAAATAATAATTCGTAATGACATCAAAACTAAATACAATTTGTTGATAAAATTATTGGCTTGAAACCAATGAGCTAGAAAGAGGAATATAGAATGGCTAAGATGAGTGCTACAGCGCTCTGGGTAGTGCCAAGGAATAATAGCAAAGGTGCTGAAATACGTCACCCTTGTGTCAATAGATTTACCTGCCCTTAAAGGAACTCCAGCGGGACAATACTCCGGTACCTCAACTTCTCCGAAAACAGTAAAAAGTAGCTAATAGGACGAAAAACCAGTAACACTTTTTATTATTAAATAATATCATACAGAGCACAGTACCAGTAATTTTGAAAATAAATACATAAAGAACAACGATGAAATAAGACGCTTGCTGTCCAATGCCACACCCACTATGTTTCGAATTTCCTGGTCACCTCATTCACTCTGCACACGATACGAAGTAATATGAGGATTTCAATCTAAATCACCACTATTACTCAGCGGGTTGGTTACGTCGTTTCAGACATATAGCTCTTACCTTGGATTCGGGATAAAGTGAGTTCGAATCCCACTGTCTTAAGCCCTAATATATGGTTTTCCGAGGTTTCCATTTTCGTATCAGGCAAATGCGGGTGCTGCTGTACCATAATTCAGGCCACTGCCACTTCCTTCGCAGTCCTAGCCTTATCCTACCCCAAAGTAGCCGTAAGACGTTTCTGAGTGGGTCCAACATAAGGCAAATAAAAAGAATCGGCATTACTAGAATCTTCGTCTAAAAATGCTGAAGTGAGTTATTCAGGTAAATATGTGATTTAAGATCAGTAACACAAGAACAACTGTCTTCTCTTTAAACAATTAATTTAAACTGTTTATCCTACAACTTCTCTTTCTGATTTTATTATTATTATTGCTTAATGTCCGTATCCTTGGCTGAATGATCAGCGTGCTGGCCTTCGGTTCAGAGGGTCCCGGATTCGAAAGGGTCGAAGTTTTTTTTTTTTTACAATTTGTTTTACGTCACACCAACACAGATAGGTCTTATGGCGACCAACGGACAGGAAAGGGCTAGGAGTAGAACGGAAGCACCGTGGACTTCATTAAGGTACAGCTCCAACATTTGCCTGGTGTGAAAATTGGAAAAGACGGAAGCTGCGACGGTGGGGATCGAACCCACTATCTCCCGAATGCAAGTTGACAGTGGATTTTAACTGGGTAGTCTATCGTTAATTCCTCTGGATCGGTTGGTGACTGGATAGCTATCTTCATCTGCACACAACAGAGCATACTACAAACCACCACAGAAGCACGTAATAGTGAATACATCACTCCACCTAGGGCTGACATCAGGAAGGGCATCCGTCCGTAAAATTGGACTGAATCCATATTAAATACCGAATCCAGTGAACTTGAAAGATACCAGGAATTATTATTATTATTATTATTATTATTATTATTATTATTATTATTATTATTATTATTATTATTATTATTATTATTCAAAGTGATAGACTATGAATTATTTCTCCATGTTGCTATATTATTTTGTTCTATATTTTAATTCTCTGCAGGTAGGGCTAGATTTGTTTAATGGCAATGTATTGTGATTACTTTTGTAATTACTGGAAATGCGTTTAATTTTCCATCTTCATACAGTATGTAAGCCTACATCTTGTATTTTTAACGCTCTCCTAAAAGGACATTATGCATCTTTGAGTGCTTTCCTGATTAAGAAAGCTGTGAAGCGGTATTTTATTCCTGCAACCTGTGTACTTGCTTCACCACCACGCCCACTTGTTTTGATCGCTTAAAATATGGCAGACGCGGCGTTCAAGTAGATTAAAATATGGCGGTCCAATAGCCACTCTATAGTGCTATTTCTAGCTCGATGCTTGAAACAATTTATAGAATGATAACTTCCGTGACAAGTGATTTTGACGGTATATAGGATCGAGAAACTAGTCATTTGATACATAATACAGTCGTCACCAACGGACAGTTACCGAGTCATAAAAGTCCTGGCATGTTGTCAACTACTCCAATGAAATTACATTTTACGTGCAGCAAGAATATAAAATAACGAAGGGTACTATTAAAGTTCATATACAGCCCGGTTCCATTGTTATTGATGTGAAGTATAATCCGAACAGTTCTTGCTCTATAAAATACAAATAGAAGTTAAACACTTCTTCACCAACAACATGTCTTTTGAAGTTATAGCTTTTATCACAGGAGCTGTGCCAGCGTACTTGGCGTATTCTTTGTAGTCCTTTTACGCTACTCACCTGATGACCCAAGCCCCCTTTATAAACCTACAGCAGTGCCATGCTCTTCCACAGTAGGCCTACACTTACGGAAGTACCAGCTGAGCTCACGTGATGAAATTTTAAGCTCCGACCAAGTAAAGTGGCGTATGGCTTTTAGTGCCGGGAGTCTCCGAGGACATGTTCGGCTCGCCAGGTGCAGTCTTTTGGTTTGACGGCCTTAGGTGACCTGCACGTCATGATGAGGATGAAATGATGATAAAGACGACACATACACCCAACCCCTGAGCTCCGACCAACGCTCGAGCCGGAGTATGTTTGACTGAGTACAGAAAATATATCTGAACAGGCTGATTCAATATATCATCCACATTTTAAATTTATTTTTTGTTTTTTTGTTTGCTATTTGCTTTACGTCGCACCGACACAGATAGGTCTTATGGCGACGATGGGACAGGAAAGGTCTAGGAGTGGGAAGGAAGCGGCCTTTTTCTTAATTAAGGTACAGCCCGAGCATTTGCCTGGTGTGAAAATGGGAAACCACGGAAAACCATCTTCAGGGCTGCCGACAGTGGGGTTCGAACCTACTATCTCCCGAATACTGGATACTGGTCGCACTTAAGCGACTGCAGCTATCGAGCTCGGTTTTAAATTTCAGTTATTTGCGGTTCGCATACACGAGTTCTCGAATGTTGACATTACTCAGCCTCTCGTGTATGTAATATTGTTATATTATTCTCATGTTAGAAATAAACATACACAGTTACAAAAATTATAACAGAATATTGTTAAAAAAGTCCGAGTCATTGGCTGAATGGTCAGCGTTGAGGCCTTCGGTCCAGAGGGTCCCAGGTTCGATTCCTGGCCTGGTCAAGGATTTTAATTGCATGTGATTAATTCTTCTGACCCAGGGACTGGGTGTTTGTGTTTGTCCCAACTCTTTTCTCTTCATATTCAAACAACATACTACACTACCAACCACCACAGAAACACTTAGTTGTGATTACATCCCTCAGGAAGGGCATCCGGTCATAAAACAGGGTCAAATCCACATGTGCGTCACAGTTCCCACCCAGACCGCACAGATGTGGGAAAAGCGTTAGGAGAAGAAGAACGTTAAAAATAATTCAAGCCCTTTAGCCCTTTTCAATCGTGAAATTACCAGCGTTCCGCACCGGTGTGGCAGTGGGCGCGTCAGTTGGATTGCCAGACGCTGGCGACTAGTGCGGCACGCATTGATTTTATATCCTCTTTTATTAAACTTCCTTGGAACAATCGTAACTCTCTCATCATCATCATCATCATCATCATCATCATCATCATCATCATCAATTAGTGCAGCTCTGGATTACGGCGTGGTGGAACATCGCCTGAGTTGTCGCTTGAATCGTCTGAGTGGTTTCTATACGTATATGGCAAGAAAATCAAATGGTGAAGATTTGAGAAAAGTGTGGGAGCGAAGAAGTGAGAAAAATTTCTTCCCTACGTAAAAAAATATCGCGACATGTCGATAAAAATTGGCTTCGAAATAATCTAAAATGCAATCGAGGAAATAGAGTGGCTTGTACGAATTCTACAAAGTCACCAATGTCGAACGTCAAAGACTTATCGACAGCGTCTCAGACTTGAGGTGACCGAGTGTCGTGACGTGAGTTCCGAGCTACTGAAGCGACAACCGAGCATACCTATCGTCCCAGTGGTGGAAAATCATTTGGAACTTATGGTCCTGAAGAAGTGTAACTTTGTTCAGAAAAGAAATTAAATGTCAGTAACATTTAACACCGATACTGATTCTTCTTCTTTTTCTTCTTCTATCATATTCTCCCACACATTGTGGGATCGCGGGTGTGAACTCGGTCGTGCATGTGGATAGGACCCCGTTTTACGGCCGGGTGTCCTTCCTGATGCCAACCCTGTATGGAGGGATGTAATCACTATCGCGTGTTTCTGTGGTGGTTGGTAGTGTAGTTTATTGTCTGAATATGAAGAGGAGAATGTTGGGACAAACACAAACAACCACTTCCCGTGCCAGAAGAATTAATCAGACGTGATTAAAATTCCCGACCCTGTCGGGAATGGAACCCGGAACCCTCTGAACCGAATGCTTCAAAGCTGGCCATTCAGCCAAGGAGTCGGACTGATACTGTCTACTGTAGTTACTTTATCACGGTCTACTATTTTACGCCAACACTTGGGAGAGTGATCCCACGCAACCCTGTTCATTCTACCATTTATTTTGATGTCATTGTGCAGTGTTGTCATTTGAAGAGATGTATGACATAAGTGTGACGAATCTAAATGTTCTGTAATTTCGCAACGTCATTACAGCCAAGCCGGAAATGGAGGCACAGTATTTAGGAAATATACCGAAGTTCCGTCTGCAGTTATGATCATCCGTGTCACACTTTCATTTTCTCTACAGGGTCATACGCACTTCACCGAATACTAAAGACTAAGTATATGTTTCTTCACAATATTTTCCGTACAGAAGTGTACAGCTGGACAGAGTAGCTCAGACGGTAGAGCACTAGCCTTCTGGGCTCAAGTAGGCGGGTTTGATCCTGGCTAAGTTCAAGGATATTTGAAGGTACCCAAACACGTCAGCCTCCTGTCGCTGGATACTGGCAGATTAGAGAACTCCTGCGGGACAACATTTCAGCACCTCGGCGTCTCCGAAAACCGTAAGAAAATAGTTAATGGGTCGTAAAACCAATAATATTATTATTACTAGCGGTGTACAGGTGTCCACATTTGGTTGTTAAGTTTCTTAACGAGTAAAATTGACGTTTGATACTGTCTTTACTGTTGCCGTGGTGGTGGTGGCGGTGGCAACATTAATGGCATCAAGTTTATCATTCTCAGGTACTGTGTACGTGAATGCTTTTTTAATAAACTGTTTTGTTGGAATACCTGCACTTCGCAGTGCGTTTGAAACGAAATAAAGCTCACAATGAAAAGATAAAGTAAACAACCACAGGCTTGTCGTAAGTACCTTTTAAGCTTGTATTCGAAGTTCAATTCGGAAATCACGATAAACATTTTCAAGAGAGATTGACAGTGGAAATCGAATCGATATGGTCGCACTGACTTGCTCATAAACGTGATTAAACTATCCTGGTCGGTACTATATATCAAACTTTCACTTGAAGTATAATACAAATTCAGTTTTTAGTATTAACCGTTGAGAGCACAGGTACCATCAACACGTGAATCACATGTCCGTGACTAATGCTTTAATCATGAAGCAGTCGAAGTCAGCAGTGTCAAGCATCAATTTGGCTTGGTAGAAATAGCAGTGTCCGCCTCTGGGGTGTAGTGGTTTGCATGATTAGCTGCCATCCTCTGAAGCCCGGGTTCTATTCCCAGTTCTGCCAGAAATTTGAAAAGTGGTACGAGGGCTGAAACAGGGTCCACTCAGCCTCGAGAGGTCAATGGAGTAGAGGTGGGTTCGATTCCCACCCCAGCCATCCTCGAAGTGGTTTTCCGTGGTTTCCCACTTCTTCTTTATGAGAATGCCGGGATGGTACCTAACTTAAGGTCACGGCCGCTTCCTTCCCTCTTGCTCGTCTAGCCTTTCCAATATTCCCATCCCCCCACAAGGCCCCTGCTCAGCACAGCAGGTGAATCCGCCTAGGCGAGATACTGGTCTCCTTACCCAGTTGTATCTCCCGACCCAAAGTCTCATGCTCCAGACTGCCCTTGAGGCGGTAGAGATGGAACCCCTTACTGAGTTTGAGTGAAAAACCAACCCTTGAGGGTGAACGGATTTGGAAAGAAAGAAAGAAAGAAAGAAAGAAAGAAAGAAAGAAAGAAATGTCAGCAGCAAATAAAGGGATAAAACTTGCATGCCTGCAAGTTTAGTGGTGGTGGTGATTATTGTTTTAAGGGAAGTAAAATTCGACAGAGAAACGATCGCCTAGAGAAACTGCAGTGAAACAGAAGTATTTATTCTCCTAAGTTTCAAAGTATGAGAATAATGAAGTTACGAATGTAATTATGAGGATCAGATGGTAATAGTGGTAATTGTTGTTTTAAACCGCCATTGGCTAGTGATAACAATTTGACTTCGCTTGATAAGCCAATTTAGTGTCTGGTCCAATTTTGCCTGAAAGTTGCGTGGATTCTCTGTTGTCATTTAGGCTAAACAGGTCAAAAGTTTTCTTTCTGCCTGCTAGTAGGTTAATGTCGCCGTTCGACTCCTTCGCTGAATGGTTAGCATTGTGACCTTCGGTTCAGGGGGTCCTGGGTTCGATTCCCGCCGGGTCATGGATTTTCGCGTCGGATTAATACTTCTTGCTCAGGAACTGGGTGTATGTGTTTGTCCCAATGGTCTCCTCTTCAAATTCAGAAACAAAAAACACCACATACCAACCACCACAGAAACAAGCAGTATTAATTACGTCCCTCCACATAGGATTGGCGTCAGGAAGGACATCCGGCCGTAAAACAGATCCAAATCCAAATGTGCGACACAGTTCGCACCAGCGACCCTATAGGTGTGGGGAAAAAAACGGTGTAAGGAGAAGATTAATGTCGCTCAGGTATCCACCGTGGTCTTAATTAAAATACAGCCTCGGTTCACACGGTAGGTGATACCGGGTACCAGTACAAGCAAAATCACCACTGATCTGCTGTTCACCTAGTCTTTTCTTAAATAATTGTGAAGAATTTGGGAATTTATCGAACGTCCCCCTTGGTAAATTATTCCAATCCCTAACTTACCTTCCTATAAATGAATATTTGCCCCAATTTGTCCTCTTGAATTCCAACTTTATCTTCATATTGTGATCTTCTCTACTTTTAAAACCATCACCCACTCCATCTCTCCACTGACAGCTCGGTACGTACCACTTAGGCTCCTTTCACACTCCACGGTTTCGACCGTACGGCTCTTTGTCGTGGAGATGTTGCTTTCACACTACAACGGTTTTTTTTTTTTTGCCGTGGGAAGCTCAGTGCATGTCTTGATGCTAGTCATACAAGAGAGTCATTTTAATAATAGGATGATAATATACTCTATATATATGTAATATACTGAAAATACACTTAAGTTACCAAACACATTTTTTTCTTTGTCTTAAATTAGATCAAAATCTGGTTTCATTTCTAAGTAAACTTCACGCCAGGCATTTCTTGGTCGCAATCCGATCTTTATAACTGCAGTAGCGTCGATTGGGGGGGGGGGGGGGGCGAGGGGTGCGGTCACCCCCGTCCCACTTTGTGGAGAAAACATTACATTATTATTCCATTTTAGGTGGCTGAAACTAGGACTTATTTTAATTATTTAAAAAAGCAATTTGTACAAGCCCTTTTGTCTTATCAGATAAATCTTTCTTTAATTATCAATACAATTATTAGCGGGTAAGGTAAGGTAAGGTAAGGGTTGTTCTGCCCGAAGGCAGGTCCGAACCTCCGCAGAGATGTTCCTGAGCCGGAGTGTACGTGCGGTAGGGTGGCCAGTTCTTTCCGCTCCTCCATTCCCTTACCCCCCACCAACAGCGCGTAGCAGCCCACCCAGCTCCTGACCACGCCCAATGTTGCTTAACTTCGGAGATCTCACGGGATCGGGTGTTTCAACACGGCTACGGCCGTTGGCTTATTAGCGGGAATACGCACAAAATGTAGTTCGTCGCGGCTAACCGATTTGTATAGCGCCATACTACGTAATGGAGACTTTGCATGTCCTGTGAGAAAGGGTGGCAGGGGTATATTTTATTGCCAAGGTCCTGGACCCTGAGGTATGATTCACTCGCTTGCCGCGCGCTTTCTTCTATGTGGCAATCTCTTTAGTGTGGTGTTTAGTTTGGTGTATATACCTACTGCCACCCCCCACGCTATACACCACAAACCCGGCTACGTTTTGTTGTTTGTACATTTCGCCACCCGCCCCCAACACACACGTTCAATACCCAATCGCACTACTGCGTAAATGTCTTGAGTTATGTCCCAGTATGGACCAGAGTAATAAGAATATCAGAATCTACGTCAGCCATTTCACAAAACCAACGATAAATCCTACAAAGCAATGCACTCAACATTTTAACAACAAAGTAAATAAAACAATAATGTTATTCGCTTTACGTCCCACTAACTACTTTTACGGTTTTCGGAGACGCCGAGGTGCTGGAATTTAGTCTCGCAGGAGTTCTTTTTACGTGCCAGTAAATCTACCGACACGAGGCTGCCGTATTTGAGCACCTTCAAATACCATCGGACTGAGCCAGGATCGAACCTGCCAAGTTGGGGTCAGAAGGCCAGCGCCTCAACCGTCTGAGCCACTCAGCCCGGCAAACAATAAAACACTACGACACTAATGCGTATATAAGTTGTCTAGATACCCTCGCGTTATCTCCTCTACAGCTGCTCGAGTGCTGAACCGTACAGTGTGAAAGCACGCATTTAGCTGTGTGCGCCACTGAGTCAACGGCAGCCGTCCGTTCCGTGTAATGTGAAAGGTCTAATCCTCTTCGCGCCACTAAAGGTTTTGCCGTACGGTCGAAACCGTGTAGTGTGAAAAGAGCCTAAAGGCTCTTTTGCCGTGGATGTTGCTTTCACACTGCAACGGTTCTTTTGCCGTACGGTTTTTTTGCCGTGGGAAGCTCAGTGCATGTCTTGATGCTAGTCATACAAGAGAGTCATTTTAATAACAGGATGATTTCTTAATATTAGTAGTTTGTGGCTGAATATTAAACTGTGAAATTGTATCATAAGTATATATTTGTGAATATGTATTATGTAATAATATACAATATATATATACTGAAAATACACTTAAGTTACCAAACACACTTTTTTCTTTGTCTTAAATTAGGTCAAAATTGGTTTTATTTCTAAGTAAACTTCACGCCAGGCTTTTCTTGTCGCATTCCGATCTTTATAAATGCAGCAGCGGCGATTAGGGGGCGAGTGGGTGCGATCGCCCCCGCCCCACTTTGCGGAGGAAAAAGACAAAGACACCTCCGTACAGGCCATGAAGGCCTTTGGAGGAATGGAAGGTAAAGGCTTCCACCATTGTTAACTGCGGCACGTGATGGGGTAGAGTGGTTAGCTCTACGCCCGGCCGCCTTTGCCTCCAGGAATTAACCTGGTACTCATTTTTGGAGTAGGCTGAGTGAACCTCAGTGCACCTCCGGAAGTGAAAATCTCGTTTCTTAAATTTTACGACTTCCTGACGGGGATTCGAACCCACGTCCTTCCGGGCGGACCGAGCACGCCTTTACCGCCTCGGCCAGGCAGCCCCTTAGTGGAGAAAACATTGCATTATTATTCCATTTTAGGTGGCTGAAACTAGGACTGAATTTAATTCTTTAAAAAAAACAATTTGTACAAGCCCTGTTGTCTTATCAGATAAATCTTTCTTTTATTTTCTTTAATTATCAATATAATTATTAGCGGAAATACGCACAGAATGTAGTTCGTCGCGGCTAACCGATTTGTATAGCGCCATACCAAGTAGTGGAGACTTTGCATGTCCTGTGAGGAAGGGTGGCAGGGGTATATTTTATTGGCAAGGTCATGGATGCTGAGGTATGATTCACTCGCTTGCCGCGCGTTTTCGTCTATCTGGCAATCTCGTTAGTGTGTTAGTTTCGTAGTGTGTAGTCAAATTCTAAACGAATTTTAATTGTATTATCACACCGTACTTCTGTTTAATTTTAAAGCATGTGTAAAATTGTTCCTTTGATGAAAGTTTTATTGTATGATATTGAATCAAAATCTAAAAAAAAAAAAAAAAACTATTACCGCACTTAAGTTGGTAGTCTGACAATCTTTACCTCTCTGTCGAAATTAGCCTACCACTTTGAGCTTTTCTTAAAAGTTTTGGTGTATATACACACCCCCACGCTATACACCACAAACCCGCGTACGTTTTGTTGTTTGTACATTTCGCTCCCCCCCAACACACACGTCCAATACAATCGCCACTACTGTATAAATGTCTAGCGTTATGTCCCAGTATGAACCAGAGTAGTCCGCCTCTGTGGTGTAGTGGTTAGCGTGATTAGCTGCCACCCCCGGAGGCCCGGGTTCGATTCCCGGCTCTGCCACGAAATTTGAAAAGTGGTACGAGGGCTGGAACGGGGTCCACTCAGCCTCGGGAGGTCAACTGAGTAGAGGTGGGTTCGATTCCCACCTCAGCCATCCTGGAAGTGGTTTTCCGTGGTTTCCCACTTCTCCTCCAGGCGAATGCCGGGATGGTACCTAACTTAAGGCCACGGCCGCTTCCTTCCCTCTTCCTTGCCTATCCCTTCCAATCTTCCCATCCCTCCACAAGGCCCCTGTTCAGCATAGCAGGTGAGGCCGCCTGGGCGAGGTACTGGTCATACTCCCCAGTTGTATCCCCCGACCAAGAGTCTGACGCTCCAGGACACTGCCCTTGAGGCGGTAGAGGTGGGATCCCTCGCTAAGTCCGAGGGAAAAACCGAACCTGGAGGGCAAACAGATGATGATGATGAATCTGCGTCAGCCATTTCACAAAACCAACGATAAATCCTACAAAGCAATGCACTGAATATTTTAATAACAAAGTAAAACAATAAAACACTACGATACCAATACGTATAATTTGTGTGTAGATAACGCTCGCGTTATCTCCTCTACAGCTGCTCGAGAGCTGCCGTACGATTAAAAAACAGTGCAGTGTGAAAGCATGCATTTAGCTGCGTGCGCCACTGAGTCAACGGCAGCCGTCCATTGCAGTGGCAAGACACGGCTGCTACACGGCACGGCAGCCGTGCTCTTCTTCACGCCACTAATGGAATGTCGCCGTACGGTCGAAACCGTGTAGTGTGAAAGGAGCCTAAGGAGACCAGGGGCTCTTAACTTGGGAGCGTGAGTTGGTGACCACGGGGCCCTTAGTTGAGTCCTGGCATTGCTTCCACTTACTTGTGCCAGGCTCCTCACTTTCACCTATCCTATCCGAACCCCCTTGGTCAGCCCCGACCTAGGGCCTAGGGAGTCTCATTCTCCGGCCCTTCGTGGCCCTTGTCTTTCTCTGACGGATACCTTCATTTTTCGAAGTGTCGGAACCTTTCCATTGTTATTAATTTTTGCCCTGATTACTATTAATAGAGGATGGTTGCCTACACATACTTCCTCTTAAAACAATAATCACCACCACTACTCTCCTCTTCTACGACCACTATGTCTCCGATCACAGCACTAAAAGCAATCTTAGATTGCATGATAGGCAGGAAACTCGCTATCTAACTTAGCAAAGCAAAACGACCTTGTCAACAGAACGCCATTTGAGTGCTGTATACTGCAGTCCTTTGTCCAAGGTTGTAGGCATTTCAAAGAACTCAACAATGCGTTCGTAGGCGAGATATTGAACATAAATCACTAAGCATGGAGAACATCACTACTTACCTGATTGCTTCCTAACTTGGCGCCCACACCAAACTAATCAAAATGACGATTATTCACAATTACGTCTGTGCATGCCTGGACTCTGCTCATCTTAACTGAGATGCGATCTGGTGACAGTGAGCGCAACTAACCCAAATGAAGATGGCATGAGAGTTTCACACGTTCCAGTAATGAAGGTAATGCTTGCCTCAATCTTGTGAACTTTTAAGGACATTTAGGTGTGTACTTGATTCTCTCTTAACACTTCTTTAGATATGCTTTACATAATTATATCTTCATCATTGTTTTAGGTTTAGTAATATTGCTCATTTATTAGAGATCAGCATGAGTTAGCCACGTTTCCGTATACTTTCAAGACGATGTGTTGGCGACCATGAGTCTCTAAGTGAATCCAGAATTCGTTCTACTTTCTGATGTCATACTCCTTAATACTCCTGTTTTTGACTCCTATGCTGAAGATATTTCAGTATCTTCTTCATATAAAGCCAGCGGCCGTAGACGTGTCGAAACACCGGATCACGTGAGATCTCCAAAGTTAAGCAACAGTGGGCGTGGTCAGGAGTTGGATGGGTTGCCAAGCGCTGTTGGTGGGGGGTAAGGGAATGGAGGAGCGGAAAGGACCCGGCCACCCTACCGCACGTAAACTCCGGCTCGGGAACACCTCTGCGGAGGTTCGGGCCTGCCTTCGGGCAGAATAACCCTTACCTATCTTCAAATAAATATGTTTTTCGCATATGTTAGTTAGTAAATTCACTTCTATTAACCACAGATCAAGTTATTTTTGCATACCTAAGTTACAATACTTTTGAATTTAATCCCATTATTTTTATCAGTATTGTTACTGTTATTATTATAATTATACTGTATATGTTTCCTCTTTCTTTCTCTTTCTCCTTCGTCTTATTTTTATTTGCTTTATTTAAATATTAGTAACATTGCAGATAACGAGACCCGTGTCCGACTCGTTGGCTGAATGGTCAGCGTACTGGCCTTCGGTTCAGAGGGTCCCGAGTTCGATTCCCGGCCGGGTCGGGGATTTTAACCTTCATTGGTTAATTCCAGTGGCCCGGGCGCTGGGTGTTTGTGCTGTCCCCAACATCCCTGCAACTCACACACCACACGTAACACCATCCTACACCACAATAATGCGCAGTTACCTACACATGGCAGATGTCGCCCACCTTCATCGGAGGGTCGGCCTTACAAGGGCTCCACTCGGCTAGAAATAGCCACACGAAATTTATTTTACGAGACCCGTTTCCTGGTTTTGGTCAGGAATGAGGTAAAGATTATATGGATGTTTTACGACCGGATGCCCTTCCTGACACAACCTCAGTTGAGGAGCTAATGAAGATGAAATTAATGAATGGTGAACGAAGTTGGGTAAGGAGGTGGAAGAAATCAGCTGTAGCCTATGAACAGGAACTGTCCCGGCATTGCGCTGAAAGTAAAAACGAGAAACCATTAAAAAAACATTCTCAGGACAGCCGAATCCACTCGTGTCCCGCATGCAGAGCTTGGCACCATAGCCATAGCGTGTTAGCGGTCCGCTCGATCATTGTTTAAATATAGATATTTCT
The DNA here is from genome assembly GCF_040414725.1 of Anabrus simplex. Taxonomy (NCBI): domain Eukaryota; kingdom Metazoa; phylum Arthropoda; class Insecta; order Orthoptera; family Tettigoniidae; genus Anabrus; species Anabrus simplex. Next base: position 1,579,674,586 of record NC_090265.1, read on the forward strand.
AGTACTAGTGCATTTGATTAGGACTGATTAAACGTAAGAAAGGAAAGACCACCCTAAGTTTACCAGCATAACGTATACTGGTCTATGTTTGCATTTAAACTGTTTGGACTCAAGTCTCCCATCATGCCAACTGTCGCCTTCATAAGAATAACACAGTTTTATTCTGTTGATTGTATTGTCTGTGGTCAAATTTCTTAGTGAACATGTTTCAGTTTACTACTCTGATGAATGTAAAAATAAAATCAAGTGCACGCAGGTGCGATAATACGAGAATGGTAACAAGGAAACGACAATACTGCGGCGATAAACAGCTGTTGATTGCTGGAAGTTCCTGATATATTTATAGGCCTACCAGATTGGTCATTGGAGCCATGAGCTAAACAGTCGTTAGTAAATTATATTTCCTAATTGACCTCAGATTTCTAAGAGGGCAACTTTAAGACCGCTTATAGCTCCGAAGCTACTCAGGAAGAAATGAAATTCAGTATTACGACAAATGCTACTTTTTAGTTTATCTTTGAACCATAGTACCAGTAAATTAAATGTTGGAAAATTTGGAAGATAATGATACCAAACGCATGCCTGCAAGATTGAAAGTAATCCCGGTTTAAAGAGTTATAAAAGCGTTATCAATTTTGGTTTATATTTTTATAAGTTATAGCAAACAAGCGACTGTCCGACTGTAGGACGAAACTATATCAGTTTGTTTTCAGACCGACTTTGTTGCACGTGAGTGGAAGCTTGGTAGATTCATAATATCGTATTTTTAAGTAAGAAGTAACGGGCGTGAAAGTATCGAGAATTATTGCTGATAAAAGCAGATGGAAAGAATGGAAAGAGGGTACTCGGAAAGAGGGGTCAAAGGCTCAGTTATGAATAAACTCGATGGATGCAGATGTACGAATCAACTGGCTTCGATTGTGAGGCCGTGTGAGGCGAATGGAGGAGACTAAGGTATCTAGGAGAACAATGGACTGGGAGACTTGGAAGGTAATAGAAGTGAAGGGAGACCAAGAAAACGATGGCTAGACTGTTTCTAACGATTTAATTATAAGAAGTTTAAAACTAAAAGGCGGGTGCATTCTGTTTTGATACATTTCAAGATAAAACCTGAAAATATGATATTTGAGAAATCATTAAATCTCTTAATGGCGATAAGGGGAGGGGGAGATAATGAGGACGAGATAGGAGATTATAAAGTGTACTTGACGGGTGTTAGAAAGGGAAGGGCAGAGTCTGGGGAAGGGCTCTTTATCAGGAATACCATTGCTCGCAACATAGTTTCTGTTAGGCACGTAAATGAGCGAATGGTGTGGGTAGATTTGTCAGTGGGAGGAATTAGGACAAGAATTGTGTCCGTGTATTCACCATGTGAGGGTGCGAATGAGGATGTTGACGAGTATTATGAAGCATTGAGTGACATCGTGGTCAGGGTCAACAGCAAGGATAGAATAGTGCTAATGGGCGATTTCAATGCGAGAGTTGGGAATAGAACAAGGATACGAAAGGGTGATTGGTAAATGTGGGGAAGATATGGAAGCTAAAGGGAATGGGAAGCGTTTGCTGGACTTCTGTGCTAGTATGGGTTTAGCTGCTACGAATACATTCTTCAAGCATAAGGCTATTCACCGCTACACGTGGGAGGCTAGGGGTACCAGATCCATAATCGACTATATCTTAACAGACGTTGAATTCAGGAAATCTGTTAGGAATGTACGAGTTTTTTGCGGATTTTTCGATGATACAGACCACTATCTGATCTGTAGTGAACTAAGTATCTCTAGGCCTAGGGTAGAGAAAGTGAAATCTGTTTGCAAACGAATAAGGGTAGAAAATCTCCAGGACGAGGAAATTAGACAGAAGTACATGGATATGATTAGTGAGAAGTTTCGAACAGTAGACAGTAAGCAGGTTCAGGATATAGAAAGTGAATAGGTGGCATACAGGGATGCTGTAGTAGAAACAGCAAGGGCATACCTAGTAACAACTGTGTGTAAAGATGGGAAAAAGCGAATATCTTGGTGGAATGATGAAGTGAGAGCAACCTGTAAACGTAAAAATAAGGCTCATCAGAAATGGCTCCAAACAAGGGCCGAGGCGGACAGGGAATGGTACGTAGATGAAAGAAACAGAGCGAAACAAATAGTTGTTGAATCCAAAAAGAAGTCATGGGAAGATGGTAATAACCTGGAAAGGCTAGGTCAAGCAGCAGGGAAACCTTTCTGGACAGTAATAAAGAATCTTAGGAAGGAAGGGAAAAAGGAAATGAACAGTGTTTTGAGTAATTCAGGTGAACTCATAATAGATCCCACGGAATCACTGGAGAGGTGGAGGGAATATTTTGAACATCTTATCAACGTAAAAGGAAATCATCATGGTGGTGTTGCAAACAGCCAAGCTCATGGGGAGGAGGAAAATGATGTTAGTGAAATTATGCTTGAGGAAGTGGAAAGGATAGTAAATAAACTCCATTGTCATAAGGCAGCAGGAGTAGATGAAATTAGACCTGAAATGGTGAAGTATAGTGGGAAGGCAGGGAAGAAATGGCTTCATAGAGTAGTAAAATTAGCGTGGAGTGTTGGTAAGGTACCTTCAGATTGGACAAAAGCAGAAATTGCACCTATCTATAAGTATGGGAACAGGAAGGATTGCAACAACTATCGAGGTTTCTCATTGATTAGTATATCAGGCAAAGTATTCACTGGCATCTTGGAAGGGAGGGTGCGATCAGTCGTTGAGAGGAAGTTGGATGAAAACCAGTGTGGTTTCAGACCACAGAGAGGCTGTCAGGATCAGATTTTCAGTATGCGCCAGGTAATTGAAAAATGCTACGAGAGGAATAGGCAGTTGTGTTTATGTTTCGTAGATCTAGAGAAAGCATATGACAGGGTACAGAGGGAAAAGATGTTTGCCATACTGGGGGACTATGGAATTAAAGGTAGATTATTAAAATCAATCAAAGGCATTTATGTTGACAATTGGGCTTCAGTGAGAATTGATGGTAGAATGAGTTCTTGGTTCAGGGTACTTACAGGAGCTAGACAAGGCTGTAATCTTTCACCTTTGCTGTTCGTAGTTTACATGGATCATCTGCTGAAAGGTATAAAATGGCAGGGAGGGATTCAGTTAGGTGGAAATGTAGTAAGCAGTTTGGCCTATGCTGACGACTTGGTCTTAATGGCAGACTGTGCCGAAAGCCTGCAGTCTAATATCTTGGAACTTGAAAATAGGTGCAATGAGTATGGTATGAAAATTAGCCTCTCGAAGACTAAATTGATGTCAGTAGGTAAGAAATTCAACAGAATTGAATGTCAGATTGGTGATACAAAGCTAGAACAGGTCGATAATTTCAAGTATTTAGGTTGTGTGTTCTCCCAGGATGGTAATATAGTAAGTGAGATTGAATCAAGGTGTAGTAAAGCTAATGTAGTGAGCTCGCAGTTGCGATCAACAGTATTCTGTAAGAAGGAACTCAGCTCCCAGACGAAACTATCTTTACATCGGTCTGTTTTCAGACCAACTTTGCTTTACGGGAGCGAAAGCTGGATGGACTCAGGATATCTTATTCGTAAGTTAGAAGTAACAGACATGAAAGTAGCAAGAATGATTGTTGGTACAAACAGGTGGGAACAATGGCAGGAGGGTACTCGGAATGAGGAGATAAAGGCTAATTTAGGAATGAACTCGATGGATGAATCTGTACGCATAAACCGGCTTCGGTGGTGGGGTCATGTGGGGCGAGTAGAGGAGGATAGGTTACCTAGGAGAATAATGGACTCTGTTATGGAGGGTAAGAGAAGTAGAGGGAGACCAAGACGACGATGGTTTGACTCGGTTTCTAATGATTTAAAGATAAGAGGTATAGAACTAAATGAGGCCACAACACTAGTTGCAAATCGAGGATTGTGGCGACGTTTAGTAAATTCTCAGAGGCTTGCAGACTGAACGCTGAAAGGCATAACAGTCTATAATGATAATGTATGTATGTATGTAATGTATGGAGATGGAACCTCTTCATTTCCAGCTCAATCACGCCTGAATCACTGTACCAGCTGAGCTGAATTTTGGAATGGGTATACCTCAGATGTTAAGTTCAAAAACAAGTCTGTTCTAGTTAAGTTTTTCTAAATGGCGGCCATTAATATTTATTTATTTATTTATTTATTTATTTATTTATTTATTTATTTATTTATTTATTTATTTATTTATTTATTTATTTATTGAACGATGAACGATACAGTGTTTCGCCCAATATGTCGGTATTTACTGAACTTGCGCATATATTATCCGCTACTATCCAAGATAATGGGCAAGTGGCTAGTTCTATCATGAAATAAAAGCCCAGCATGTTGACTTAAAATTCACTGTTACACAAAAGGAAGCCATATTTATTTTCTTCGTAACTCTCATGTATTCATGATATTGACCTTAATATGTTAAATTTTTCCATCCTATGCCCGAGTTAACTCGAATGTTAACATATCTGCCTTTGTTCCAAACACGAGTTAATTCGGATTTCAAGCAATGCACTAGTTCAGTCTGACGCTGTAGTTTTGCTGTTCATCGCATGCTCTGTTCAGAGGACGGACGGTTCATAAATCACCTTACCGTTTATTTTTTTACTATTTGCTTTACGTCGCACCAACACAGATAGGTCTTATGGCGACGATGGGATATGAAAGGCCTAGGAGTTGGAAGGAAGCGGCTGTGGCCTTAATTAAGGTTTTGCCCCAGCATTTTCCTGGTGTAAAAATGGGAAAGCACGGAAAACCATCTTCAGGGCTGCCGACAGTGGGTTCGAAACCACTTTCTCCCGAATACAAGCTCACAGCTGCGCGTCCCTAAACGCACGGCCAGCTCACCCGGTTTACCGTATTTTGGCGATACTTATGTGCCTTGTGTTTTCCTTCCACAACTGTCTACTGAGAAGAGTACGCAGAAGTGTAAAGAAAGCATGAAGGAAGATTATATTTCAGCAATTTTAGCCAATAATGATGAACCTGACTTTTATGAGTATAGTGAAGATAAGCTGTAGTGAAACAAGTTGTAGTCATTTATCACGCCAATGTCAAGTTCTAGTAAAAGAGCCAAGAGAAAACATTTGCTAATATTGTTGTCCCATGACTGTTCAGTAGTTGTGTAAATACAAGTTATTTTTAGCCTACTTCAACCACTGTCGAAACATCCAGAGAAACCTGGTATGGGACATGGATAAGGCTGGGAAGAATTGGGAGTTAAAAGGTTTAGGCACGCATTCCAGAGCACCCACCGCGGCTGAGTATTTCGCCGGTTCTTGATAGGTCCTTCTAATTCATACTGGACACCAAAATTATACGTCAACGAAGAGTACAAACAGAAGTTCCTAACGTCGTCAAATATGGGACCGTCAACAACGGGTACGTTTGGCTGGTGTGCACGTAATTCAAAGTTCTTTAGATTGTGTTTGTTGGGATTGTCTACGTTTGAAGGTAAGTGTAGATAAAAAACTTATCAGGCTCTCAAAAGAGGTAAATCTGGAAAAACTTGTTAGAGAATGTATCAAGAGAGAAGTATGTCAAAGTATTGACAGAGAGCGAGGCTGATCGTGAGACGGTGGACAAAGATGATGCTACAAAGAAGTGCGTTATTATAAAGCCATTCCCAGCGGAAACTTGTCTGCATGTACCTCAATGCATCTTCGAAAAGAACTAATAGAGCATTGTTAAGGAACACTTGCGGAACGAAATGCTGACATCTTGGTGCTAAAAAGTCTCTGTAATAATGTGCTTCCTTCTTTCGGTCGTGCGTGTAGTCGGGGAGTGGAAGATTTTTGTGTCAGAAAGTGTGCAAGGTATGTTAGAATCAATGTCCTCCAGGACTAAATGCACCATTAGTTAATAACAATAATAATGCCGAGTAGCTTGGCCTCTGCCTTCTTACCAGGCGGCCTCAGTTAGAATCTCGCCCAATGCATGCGGGGTATTTTAAATGAAAATCACGTCCATGTGGTTCGTATTCACGTAAAAACGCAATATCAAGTATCACGTAAAACCACAAGCTTTCTTGCTTGCTTTAATAATAATAATAATAATAATAATAATAATAATAATAATAATAATAATAATAATAATAATAATAATAATACTGATTCGTTATTTTGTCACTAATTGCAAGTTAGAATGTCTTCTTTCAGGCAGTAAATGAAAAGGTACGAATGATATACATAAATAAATTTAAACAACTGCCTTCATTAAGACACCGATCTCGGAAAGCAAATTTCATATAATGTTTTGCGTACTTAATCATCGCTTCTATTACTCCTGTTACTTATCAGCTTCGTTAATCGACGGTCCCCAGGAGCACGATGTGTGTGTGTGCGTGTGTGTGTGTGTGTGTGTGTGTGTGTGTGTGTGTGTGTGTGTGTGTGTGTGTGTGTGTGTGTGTGTGTGTGTTGGAACGCATTCCTTAGCGAATTCCAAATTCTATTTCTAAGTTTACAAATTCCCCCTGTGGGTGGGGGCGGTAGAATAACACCCACGGTATTCCCTGCCTGTCGTAAGAGGCGACTAAAAGGAGCCTCAGGGGCTCTGAACTTTGGAGCATGGGTTGGCGACCACGGGGCCCTTAGCTGAGTCCTGGCATTGCTTCCACTTACTTGTGCCAGGCTCCTCACTTTCACCTATCCTATCCGACCTCCCTTGGTCAACTCTTGTTCTTTTCCGACCCCGACGCTATTAGGTTTGCGAGGGCTAGGGAGTCTTTCATTTTCACACCCTTCGTGGCCCTTGTCTTCCTTTGGTCGATACCTTCATTTTTCGAAGTGTCGGATCCCTTCCATACTTTCTCTCTGATTAGTGTTATATAGAGGATGGTTGCCTAGTTGTACTTCCTCTTAAAACAATAATCACCACCGCCACCTAAGTTTACAAATAACTTCCTCTTATCACTGACTAAATTTTTGAAACTTCCTTTTAAATATTTCGTCCTTGAAGCATTATTACCTCTCAATCACTTCACCACCTGCAAAGGCATAGTAAATAAATAAATAAATAAATAAATAAATAAATAAATATTAAAATCAAAAACCGTTCTTTTACCAGCCTGTTTCCATCGTGTAACTTGCCAAACAACTTGTTATTGGTATTGCGATGATTATCATTCTCGTATTCAAATAAAGTAAATTTACCTCTTTATAAGCCATGAAGGCCCTCGGAGTAGTGAAGTGACTTCAACTATTCTTAACCTCGGTAGTAACTGGGGTAGAGTGGTCAGCTCTATGGCCGGCAAATTTTGCTTCCGGAAATTAACCTGGTTCTAATTTTTGGTGTAGGCTGATTGAACCTCAGGCCCATGTACCTCCTCCGAAATGGAAATCTCGCTTCTTAAATTATTTTGACTTCCTGAAGAGGTATCGAAGCCATGTTCTTCCGGTTGAACCGAGCCTATCTTTCCTCCTCAGCTAGGCAGCTCCATTCCTTGTATCTCGATGACCTGCAATTGAGTAATCTGCAGACAGCATCAAGTACTGTTAAATACAGCGACAGGCAGCGAAAAGTTATCGGCACTTTAGCCGGTGTTGGTGCGCAGGTGGTCTGGAAAAATGTGGGCTTTGTTCGCAAGTGATAGGGATTAAGTGCGCCGTCAGCGTGGTTAGTGGTAAACGTACGGATAAGAAATGTTTAGTCTACAAAAAAGAAAAAATGGCGTATGGCTTTTAGTGCCGGGAGTGTCCGAGGACAAGTTCGGCTCGCCAGGTGCAGGTCTTTTGATTTGACGCCCGTAGGCGACCTGCATGTCGTGATGAAGATGAAATGATGATGAAGACGAAACATACACCCAGCCCTTGTGTCAGCGAAATTAACCAATTGTGGTTAAAATTCCCGACCCTACCGGGAATCGAACCCAGGACTCCTGTGGCCAAAGGCCAGTACGCTAACCATTCAGCCATGGAGCCGGACTTTAGTCTACAAATATAGTTCTTATTGAGTTCACGATATTAGTGTTGCATTCCTACAATTGTTGTTGAACGTTATTTGTGTTAGCTATTAGTATGGCGGCGTTTAGTATCGGAAAATGGATATTTCTCCTCATAGACAGAACCGTTCACAGATTTCAGTCTACTATTTAACTGCATGAAACTTTTAATTTGTTGGGACCTTTAAAACAGAAAGTGTACAAGAACAATCCGCGAACCACGTACTCTTGAAGCCCGGGAGAATATAATCAGACGACGGATACGTGAAATTTCAAAAGTGGAGATACAGTAGGCCTGTAGATAACGAGTGTTTCGTTTTACATTGACACAACGTTTGTATCGAGAACGATGGACATCGTTTTCAACAGTTGCTTTGATCTACCTGCTCAATAGATATAAGGAAGTTAACGGGTACTATCTGGGGGGCACATCCCAATACTGTGAAAACCTCTTCCATTGCTCTATGTTACTCTGCAGCGGAATATGCATCCCCAGTATGGTATAAGTCAAGTCATGCCAGGAAGGTAGATGTTGCTCTAAACGATACCTGTCGCATCATTACCGGCTGTCTAAAACCTACTCCGTTGGACAATTTGTACAGTCTTGCTGGTATTGCCCCTCCTGACAGGTTGCAGCACAAAACGAGAGGAAGAAGGCGGAAACATTCGAAGCTCACCCTCTGTATGGATACAGGCCGGTTACTCCAAGACTAAAATCAAGGAAAAGTTTCCTCAGAACAACAGAGGCTCTTAATGGGACACCTCAGCATTCCCGAATTGATATGTGGCGCGCAAACTGCACTCGCTCCGAAGAATGGCTGACACCAAGTGAAGAATTACCACCTGGTCACATGGTGAAATGGAGTACTTGGAGATCACTGAACAGATTACGGGCAGGTGTGACAAGATGTAAAAGCAACCTGCAGAAGTGGGGTTTCAACATCGAGTCCTCATTGTGTGACTGTGGTGCAATCCAGACGACGCCTCATTTGTTGCAGTGTAGTAAGTGCCCTAAAACATGCACAGTACAATATCTACTTCAGGCAACTGAAAATGCACTGGATGTCGCCAATTTCTGGGCAAAAGTAGTACAGAATTTTTCTTATAAGTGTGACTTTGTATATAATGTTTATAATTCAGTAAGAGTATATATATGTACTTATAGTATTAATGCTTCTGATACGAATAAATAAATAGTGACTTGATGACGGCGTATATGTCGCGTACTTGTAAGCTCGAGTTTCGGAGATTGTGAATTCGGATCCTATCATCGGCAGAAGATAGTTCGCAAAGTTTCTGATTTTCACACCTGGAACAGACTAATTCATACCTTTCCATCTCGAGATTTTTGCTATCTCAGCGTCGCGGAAAGCAGTAGGCATGGTGTTAAAAAAAATGCCAAAGATTCTGTCGACCGAACGGCGTAACACTCATAAGTTTGGATGACAGGTATACAGAAACTTATGTCTCAGATGTTTTGAACCGATCAAGTGTTTCTTGCTGTGTGCACAAGTAACCCACTATAGCTGCAATATTTACCTACTTCCCTGTTTTGTTATTAACAAAGGCATCTCCGTGCGTCAGATAGTTAGACGTCGGCATTTCACCCCTGCGTTATTGGTTCAAATCTCGCTGACTAGATGTGAAATTTGTAATAGCAACAGAGGAGACCGGACAGCTTTTCTCCAGAATCTTCGGTTTCAATATACACCGACTTAGCAAATGTCATGGGATAGTCACCTAATAGCGTGCGGCGCCCCTTCTGGCCCTGCGAACTGCAGTGAGACGCCGTGGAAGTCAGTCGACAAGTCCCTAGTAGTCCTTTGGATGCAGCTGACAGTAGTATAATAGGACAGTTCGGCCGCCGCCTCCGCCTCCGGCTCTCGGGAGAGGCCTCCGCCTCCCGCGGGAAATTTGAATTTTGGCGGGAAATTGGAATTTTGGCGCGAGATTTGAATTTGTAACAAAGCCACGTGCTTTTTGACAGCTGTCATCCACAACAACGCATCGCTAACCTCACTGCTGCCATCTTGACGGGCCTAAACCTCAGTAGTACCAACTTAACCTAACAAGCGCGAGATTTGAATTGGTAAACAAATCCACGTGCTTTTTGACAGACAACAACGCATCGCTAACCTCAGTACTGCCATCTTCACGGGCCTAAACCTCAGTAGTACCAACTTAACCTAACTAGCGCGAGATTTGAATAGGTAAACAAATCCACGTGTTTTTTGACAACCACGTGCTTTTTGACAGACAACAACGTATCGCTAACCTCAGTGCAGCCATCTTGACGGACATAAACCTCAGTGCTACCAACTTAACCTCACTAGCGCGAGATTTGAATCGGTAAACAAATCCACGTGCTTTTTGACAGCTGTCATCCGCCATCTTTAAACTAAAGAGCACCGTGCTGCCCTCTTTATCGCAGTAACTGTAAATTCGTCACATGTCGTCGGCAGTGCTGCCATCTTGGCGGGCCTAAACCTTAGTGCTACCAACTTAACCTCACTAGCGCGAGATGAACAAATCCACGTGCTTTTCTGACAGCTGTCATCCGCCATCTTCAATCTATAGAGCACAGTGCTGCCCTCTTTAGCTACTTACCTTTGAAATGTGGTGGCGGATAATTTGAAAAATGCTTTTTGACAGCAGCCATCTTTGAGCACCGAGCTGCCCTCTTTAGCTAGATACCTTTGAAATGTGGTGGCAGGCAATTCCACGTGACAGCAGCCATCTTTAATCAAGAGAGCACCGTGCTGCCCTCTTTGTGGTGGCGGGAAATTCCACGTGCTCTTGTTCGGAAACAAACTCACGTGCTTTTTTCTGAACAGCTGTCATCCGCCATCTTGCATCACAAACCTCAGTGCTGTACTCTTTAGCTAGATACCATTGAAATGTGGTGGCGGCAAATTCTACATTCTCTTGTTTGGAAACAATCCTATGCGCTTTTTTGACAGCTATCATCCGCCATCTTTAATCCAGAGAGCACCGTGCTGCCCTCTTTAGCTACTTACCTTTGAAATGTGGTGGCGGCAAATTCTAAGCGCTCTTGTTTGGAAACAAACCCATGTGCTTTTCTGACAGCTGTCATCCGCCTTCTTTAATCCAGAGAGAACAGTGCTGCACTCTTTAGTTGAAATGTGGTGGCGGCAAATTCCACGTGCTCTTGTTTGGAAACAAATTCTACGTGCTCTTCAGCTGTCATCCACCAATTTCAATCAAGAGACCACCGTGCTGCCCTCTTTGTGGTGGCGGATAATTTGAAAAATTCTGTTTTGACAAGCAGCCATCTTTAATCCAGAGAGAACAGTGCTGCCCTCTTTAGCTACTTTCCTTTGAGGCGGTTAATTTGAAAAATTCTATTTGACAAGCTGCCATCTTTAATGAAAAGAGCATCGTGCTGCTATCTTGCGGGTAATTTTTACGTCACAGCTGTCATCCACCATCTTGCATTGCTAACCTTAGTGCTGCCCTCTTTAGCTACTTACCTTTGAAAAAAATCTACTTGACAAGCTGTCATCCGCCATCTTGCATCGCAAACCTCAGTGCTGCACTCTTTAGTTGAAATGTGGTGGCGGATAATTTGAAAAAAATATTTTTGACAAGCAGCCATCTTTAATCAACAGAGCACCGTGCTGCTATCTTTATCGTAGTAGCGAGCAATTTAAAATCTAGATGCTTTTTTCTAACAGCTCTCATCCGCCATCTTTAATCTAGAGAGCACCGTGCTGCCCTCTTTGTAGTGGTAGTAAATTCCACGTGCTTTATAAACCCACGTGCTTTTTTTGACAGCTGTCATCCGCCATCTTTAATCAAGAGAGCGCAGTGCCGCACTCTATGTGGTGGCGGATAATTTGAAAAATTCTTTTTGACAAACAGCCATCTTTATTCAACACAGTTACCGCTATCTTACATCGCTTACCTCGGTGCTGCACTCTTTAGTTGAAATGTGGTGGCGGTAAATTCGAACAAGTTTAATCATACATCGGGGGAGCTAGAGTAAGCACGTGCTGCAGTGATGACGTCATCATGCATGTTTAAACTGGTCCGTTTTCTTAAGAGTAAGTCGGTGTAAAGGAATGTGGTGGCGGTAAATTTGAACAAGTTTAAACATGCATCGGGAAAGCTAGAGTAAGCACGTGCTGCAGTGATGACGTCATTGCAGGTACACATGTTTAAACCCGTTCGTTGACTAAACGCTTTAGTCTTCGAGAAACAGTGATAGAGAGTGGAGTGCAAACATGACGAAAACATTAATAGTTGATGTGCAAGGCTCTAAAGTAAACGGAAACAAATTTGTGTTTAAAGAGGTGGCTGTGTTAGATTGCAGTGTGTTGTGGGCACCAAAACTTGTTAGGTTAGTATTTAGCCCACCGTTCCCTTACTGTTTGCAAACAGATGAAGATAAAAAGCAGACTCAGTGGATTGAAAACAATTTAGGTTTGAAGTGGGAAGAAAAAGGAATACCTTATCGTTTTCTACCTTTGATGATGAATGCACATTTGTCAAGAGCAGATCTTGTTCTTTTAAAGGGTTGTGAAAAGAAAGAATGGTTGCGTGATTTTCTACCATCATCGTGTGCAATTATCGACATGCATGAATTGGGGTGCCCATCATTTAAAACTCTTCCGAAGGAGCATAGTAGAGAAACAAGTAAACAGTCTTTACAACATGTATGCATGCTCTTTGATTGGTTGTGTTGCCGTGCATGCCGGGAAGTGAACAACATATGTAAACTGCAGTGTCGAAATAACCTTAGTGTAAAAGAAACATTTGTAGAGTGAAGACATCATGTCACTTCTAACAGATACTAAGTGTAACGCAGTTGAAAAGGCGATCGTAAAATTTTATGCATGCAATAAGAAACTAAACACTTTTACTGAAGAAGAGTTAAATGCATTACCAAAGGCATTTTTGGTTAATGTAGCTGCGAATGCTGTAAAGAAGATTTGGGATAAGGTGCCTCGTGAGTGGACTCAAGATCCTGGTTTGTCAGAGCTTCAAACGTGTAGTTCACATCATGAACACGTGAGTTTAGGTAGAAGACCTTCTGTGAGACAGTGCCGTACATGTCAACTGATTAAACTGTATCATGGACCTAAAACTAACGAGTTGACTTGCTTATAAACACTTATCATGGCTGTGGAGAGAGTAAACAAGGAAAAGGTGAAGAAACGTGCTGGGAAAAAGATGAGGAAGTATGTTGGGCGTGGACTCAACAACAAAGTGATTGATCTTCTTTTCTTCGCGCTTCATCTCCTCTGCGGCCCTAGAACACGTTCGCCTGACACGTAGTTACATGCTGCCTGCATAGAGTCTGTCGTGTAGCTGTTAAAATCTGCTTCGTAAAGTTATGCTGTGTGTGTGTGTGTTATTACCTAGTGCTTTAGCTTCTCAGAAGATAGCAGCACTTCTCGTTGTTGGTGCAATAAAACGAAAACTGAGTGACAAAGACCGTAAAATGAACAAAGGATAAAAATGTATATATATATTCTAAAATAAATATGAATTGTCAAAACATATTACAGGTGTTGTTTAATCCTACAGCATGTCCTAGTGACTTAGAAGAAAGGAAACGTAGAGGATTAAAAGAAAACACACATAAGATTTAAAGTACATCCTCTTTATTAATCAATGAATTAAAGCTGTTATTAAAACCAAGCCATTTAACATACAGTTTATTGCCACGACGTCGAATAACACGTTCAACTAAATAGTGATCAGGATATTTTGTTTTCTGCAGTTCTTCGATGTAGAATCCTCCTTCAATAGGCTGTCCTCTGAGATCGCGAAGTAAATACGTAACTGGATTAGTAAGCTTAACTCTTCTGATTTGAAAAATTTCAGTGCTCCAGTTAGGTGTGTATCCTTTTGCAAAGATAGACTTGTGTTTGCTGATGCGAACAAAATCACCTTCTTTAAAGCGATGGCGACGTGGATCAGCTGTTTTCATTACAAGATGAATAGCATTTATACGAGGTGTATTCTTTGTAACAAGACGTGGCTTTGTTCCGATAGTGCGATGAGGTGTATTATTGTAGGTAGATAAAAGTCTAGGTAGCAGATCAATCCAACGATATGAACCTTGTGCTGTAAATTCTCGCCACATCATTGTTTTGAGTGTACGATTAAAGCGTTCTACAACACTTGCCTTGAGATTGCTGAACGTAGAGTAGTGTTGAATGCCAAGTAATTTGAGGTAAGAAGAAAAATCCTTGTTGTAAAACTCTTTACCTTGATCAGTTTGAAGAAGCCTTGGGCAGCGTTTCGATTCTTCAACAATATGTTCAAATGCTTTTTTAACTTGAGCTGATGTTTTAGAACGCACGGGTTGTGCAAAAGCAAACTTCGAGTACACATCGATAACAGTAAGTAGATACTTACACCCCTTATTACTAGAGGCATATGGAATCATTTCTACTAAGTCTGCTTGCCAGATATCATCTTTTCCTCGTGTAATAACGCGTCTGCGACAGTAGGTGCGACGTGCTGGTTTATGTAACTCATGTGCGATGTTTACCTTTACAGGTGAGATCTTCTCTTGACGAGCCATTACAAAATAATACCGGCATAACGTAGTTTCTAATTCTAGAATTTCTGATCCGTGACAGCGTGACCAGCCTCTTGCGATGCTCTTAAAAGTTGTAATCGTTCAACGAGTAAGTTTGGGTCATTCCAGTATCTTACATCCACATACGGCAACAAAGGCTTGTAGATAACATCAAGACTACGTGCAGTCGGAAACAGCTTAGAAATAAACTCACGATACTTGTAACTCTTATTCGCATTTACAGTTTCTGTTCTCTTGTAATTACGTCGTGTTGCGTCAGTAGCAAAAAGTATTGCTTTATATTTTTTAAGGTCATCTTGTAAAATTATATCCTTGTCAGGTATTCGTGAGAAAAGAAATTCTGAGAGTCCTTTCGTAGGTTTATAGGTAACACCTTTTACAATGAGTTTGTTGTTATTAATCTTAACATTTGAATTTCCTATCCAGAAACAGTCATCTTCGTAGCGAATACCGTAGGTAGTGTCAGTTTGTCCTGTAAAACGTTTTTCTATATAAGACGCAAAGAGAGATCCATAGGTATCTTGAATAAAAGTTCTAAACTGATTGTGATACTCTGGTGTAATCATAACCTCAGACAAAGATGGTAGATTTTGCGTCGATGTAGTAGGTGTTTCAGCAATAACATCTGTAGTTAAAAACTCAACACGCTTAGATGGTGATGTATCATTAAGTTCTTCTTCTTATTCCTTATCTTCCTCTTCCTCTTCTTGATCTACATCCTGCTTCTTCTCTTCCTTATCTTGTTCATGCTTTTCTTCTTCATGCTTTTTTTTATGATATGATGTTTGCATAGAAGCAAAACTTGAAGTAGACTGCGGTAATGAAGTAGAATTAAAAATTTCTTTGAGTGGTGTACTTAGTTGTGTTCTTAAAAAAAATCCGTGTCTGCTTGAATACGTTTAAGCTCTTTAAATTTCCGTCGAATATTGTTTCGAGCTTGGATGATATGTTTTGTGATCTCCTTGCTAGATGTTAACATGATGATGGTTTTTAATCAAGTAGTTACTGTAATT
The DNA here is from genome assembly GCF_040414725.1 of Anabrus simplex. Taxonomy (NCBI): domain Eukaryota; kingdom Metazoa; phylum Arthropoda; class Insecta; order Orthoptera; family Tettigoniidae; genus Anabrus; species Anabrus simplex. The sequence continues at coordinate 1,579,690,126 of NC_090265.1, forward strand.
CTGTGTTAATGCATATAAAATGATCGAAACCCATGCGATATCGTCCATGCTGTACATCACTTTCTTTATCAATAACTAAAAAGCTCTAACGGTGTAATGACCAACATTTAGCACACATACGTTTAAAGTCATCGAATGTCATATCAGTGTTAACATGATCGTTATACACATGTCGCATATTGCGCTCATCTTGCCGAAAAAGCACAATAACATTTGCGTTGTCGCGTATCAACTGCTTAGGCACACGAGAATAGGTTTGGCACAAATAGATGCAATCAACATATTTATGCCGACCCATACTAAAGAATGCACGAATAACGTTTTGCTGTTCTGTTGCGACATCATCAAAGATCATAAGAGAATTAGGAAGCACATCGTCTGGTGATGGTACTTGCTCATGCGAATTAAATTTAAAATATCTTATTCCATCTTTAAGTAGATCGTGCATTACAGTTTGTAGAATAGTATATAGCGGCTGATAGAGTGACTTTGCGAAAACGTAAATATTCTCGAAGCGTACACCATTTACAGAAGTAATAAGTGTGAGTAAAAGATTTGTTTTCCCGCATCCCGACGGACCTGATATAATACATCGAACAGTAAAAGGAATCAACGTTCCATGACGTTTTCTTTTAGTTGTACTAGAACTAGGTAAGAGATGTGGTACAATGTCGGTAACAGGTAGTGTGTCTTGCTGCTTTATGATCTTCATGATAACTGAATCATAAAGTACGTAATAGTAATATATATATATTAAACGAAACAAGAGGCAACGGTTAGTTTATGATTTGCTCTTGACTAGTAAAGTCGTGTTCAGCATGGTGAAACAACGATATCCAAACGACATGAAGAAGAAGAAGAAAGTAAAAACTGTTGGATGGAAAGATGTTATAAAGGCTGCGCAAAAAGCTATTCGAGGGGAATGCAATCCTCGTGTAGCTATTACTAAGGCGTTACGCGCAGCAAGAGCGAGAATTTCTCCAAAGTGCAGACCAATATTTAGTAAACGTGCACGAATTATTCCTGTACCAAAACGAGGAGGATTTCTTCTGTTTGCTGGCTTAGCAGCTTTAGGGTCATTGCTAGGTGGTGCTAGTGCTGTAGCGAGAACTGTCAAAGCTGTAGAAGAAGCGAAACAACAGTTGAAAGAGAGTGAACGTCATAACAAGACGATGGAGGCAATTGCGTTACGAGGCAAAGGTGTGAACATGAAGCTAGCGCCATACAAGAAAGGGCTTGGTATCTACATTTCTCCAAAAAACGTCTACTGAATGCACTGCCACATCGAGCTCTAACGCATGATGAAGTTTTTACGTTTGCTAAACAACTAGGAATTCATTATTTTCGAGGAGTGTATATGCGCGATCAACTACCAGCGCGCCCACGTGAACGCGAAAGTGCCGTAATTAACTTGGACGACAGTCGTGGACCTGGAACTCATTACGTTGCTTATGTAAAACGTAAATCTAAAGTATGGTATTTTGATAGCTATGGAGACTTCCCTCCTCCTTTTGAGCTCATACGTTATTTCGGAAGCAGTTCAGACATTGTTTACAATAAAAACCGTGTGCAAAACTTTAATACACGCATGTGCGGACGATTATGTCTTATGTTCTTATATCAAACCCAGACAGTAGAGGAAGAGCATTAGTGTCTACGTGATGACGAACAGTGAAAGAACGTTTGCTGTACGTGGAGAAGGACCTGAAACAACCGTCTATTTTAATCCACCAATCGAACTTGGCTATCAGCCGCATAGTCTTTGACCAGTATCGTTTGAAAGCTACAATAAAATCTATAATGTGCGTGATGGTGTAAACAAGTTCTATTACGATGAGTATGTTATACAGTAGACGATATTCACGACTGTATTGAAAGTACGTTAATTGACCAGTTTGGGCAAGATAGTTTTAGTAATCATAATTACAAGTTCTCAATCACTATAAGCAACATTACACATAAATGTGTTATTGAATTATCATTTAAGATTGACTTCAAATCACAACCTGATTCGATTGGACCACTGCTTGGATTTTCATCGAGGGAGCTCTTACCGAACGTACGTCACGAGTCTGATCAACCTATAGAACTCTTCGATGATTATAATGTGAACATTACTTGTAATATTATTACAGACTTGAATAGTAATCTACAACCTTCGCACGTCCTGCACGACTTTATTGTTACAGAGGAACGTGGATATACTATTTGTGAGAAACCAGCAGTAGTTCTTTATCATCCTGTGTCTGTAAAACACATTAGCAACATTACTCTTAGACTTGTAAATAAACATAATCAGCTTATTCATTTAGATCAGCACGCGTACGTAGCTTACAAACTACATCTTAAACCAGTATGAAAACCACCTATAAAACACGGTGTACATTCCGAAGACATACTACATGTGTGCAGAGACTCATCGAGTTAACAGATACCCATAAGCAGATACTCCAAGATTTAGGATATACACTACTACAACAGAATGGAAGAAATGCTAGACATTACGAATACAGTAGAAAGTCGTGAAGATGTAGTACGAAGTGAGCTTCATTCCCATCAACCTTTTACGTTTGGATTAAATAACAATGATGAAATTCATTTTATTATTAATCAGCAAGATGTATACACCTTACCACACGAAAGCTACCTCTATATTGAAGGACGACTAGAAAAGACGGATGGAAGTGGACCAAGCACTTCACAACTAAACAACCATGCTCTAGCTTTTCTCTTTTCTGAAGCGCGATATGAAGTAAATCATGTTGAAATAGATCGAACGAAGAATGTTGGTATTACAAGTGCAATGAAACTCTACCCTTCTTTCTGTGATGAAGAAAGTAATCTTTTGTGGATGGCTGGATGGTGTCCAAAAGCTACTAACAACTGGATGATTAATGAGGATGGAACTTTTACGGGTATGTTATCACTGAAACATATTTTTGGATTCGCAGAAGACTTTACACGTATTATAATCAACGCAAAACAAGAGCTTATTCTAATCCGTGATCGAAGTGATTACAATTCTCTTAAAGCAGTAGAAACACCAGTAGAATCGAAAATAACACTGCATCGTATACTGTGGCGGATTCCACATGTAACCTTATCTGATCGTGAAAAACTTCGATTGCTCAAGATTGTAGAAAATGATACACCATTACCTATACGTTTTAGAAGTTGGGAGCTGCATGAATATCCTGTGTTACCACCTACAAACAAGCATAGCTGGGCTGTTAAAACATCACGTTTTACTGAGAAGCCCTTGTACATTATTTTTGGATTTCAAACTAATCGTAAATTCAATCACGAAAAAGATAGCTCACTGTTTGATCACTGTAAATTAAGACACGTTAGACTATATCTCAACGGAATTACGTATCCCTACGAAAACATAGACATTAACTTTGAGAAAAATAAGTTTGGGATGCTCTATGACATGTTTTGTAAATTTCAATCATCGTATTATCAGAAAGAATATCGTCCGCTATTTACACCTCAAGATTTTAAAAATAAAGCACCGATTGTAGTTATAGACTGCTCTTATCATGAAGAATCTATAAAAGAATCTCCAGTTGATATTCGTTTTGAATTTGAAACATCTGAAAACATTCCTGCTAACACAGCAGCCTATTGTCTTATTAATCATATGAGTGATGTTACTTACCATCCGCTAACGAATATTGTTACGAGACTATAAATAAGAATAGCTCTTTATCATTTTCATTAGTGTGTGCTTCAACATCGTACGCTATGGAACAAAACTGCAAATGTGCATGCTGTTTGCATGCTCATACGCAACATCTTATTTATCTTACACGAGTGAGTGAGGCTATTAAGATGTTCTATAAACATAGATTGTCGATGCCGAAACATCTTATTCAATACTTACCACCAGGATTTTTATCTACGTACGCTGCCTCTTACGTACATAATTTTTGGGGCATCCTTCCTCTACACAGTAAGATGTCGATCGAAGTAGCTTTATGCAGAACTTGTCAACGACATTACAAGCATCGAGGAGAAAATGGTGATGATGATTGGGATGGACCAAATCCGAGGATTGAACACTGTACACAGTGTATGAATGAACTTTCTCTAGTACCTCATGATGATGATAATTCCTAAAAGGAATAACAACAAGGCAAGAAGTATATGATCTTCTCTGTAAAGCATAACATACTTTTCTAAATGTTTTGTTTAATTTGAATGTTGCAGGAGGCATTTCAGAAGCATACGTTGTTCAGAAGCATAGCAACCTTGTCAGCAGCAAAAACGAACACTGTTGTAGTAAATTTGTAAATAAATACTTGATCGCATTCAAAAGCGTCGTACTTTTTGCATTGCTTTACACCACTTACTCTTAAGAAAAACGATCAGGTCTAAACATGCACAATGACGTCATCACTGCAGCACGTGTTTACTCTAGCTTTCCCGATGCATGTTTAAACTTGTTCGAATTTACCGCCACCACATTCCTTTACACCGACTTACTCTTAAGAAAACGGACAAGTTTAAACATGCATGATGACGTCATCACTGCAGCACGTGCTTACTCTAGCTCCCCCGATGTATGATTAAACTTGTTCGAATTTACCGCCACCACATTTCAACTAAAGAGTGCAGCACCGAGGTAAGCGATGTAAGATAGCGGTAACTGTGTTGAATAAAGATGGCTGTTTGTCAAAAAGAATTTTTCAAATTATCCGCCACCACATAGAGTGCGGCACTGCGCTCTCTTGATTAACAAGGTCTGTCTAGGGAGGTCTGGTCACGCTACCACAATCCTTTGCGGTGGCGGCCATATTGGGTCTCAAATATCGTTGTTATGTGGGCGTGCCCGATGTAATGATGCGAGTTATTACTTGTATTTTGAAGGAAAACGGGATACTGCGCCGCAACAAATTGTCAAAATAAGACAGCTGACGGAATTAGTGTTTCGCTTCCCGAGAAATAAGCAAAGGAGAGCTCAGTGGGTACAAAACTGTAGACGTGACAAATGTCAACCTACAGATAATTGCTTCTTGTGCAAGGTTAGTGAAGTTATACATTCGTATTATTCTTGAATGATAGTATGTTTATATGAACGATGTTTTATATTTATAGGTCTTATGTATTTTCTTCTAGCATCATTTTGAAGAATCGCAATTTGAACTAAAGAGGGCAGATGGACGGAAACTACTCAAGTGGAATTCCATCCCAACAATTTTCAACGTCCCTAATCCACCTACATCTTTGACATATAATTGGAAACTTCCCAAAGAAAGAGAATTGTCTTTCCAAACAAGCAAGAAAAGTAACAGGAAGTGTGTAATAGTAGTATTGATGTTTATGAAAATTTCCTTTTCATGTGTCCGGCTCCATGGCTAAATGGTTAGTGTGCTGGCCTTTGGTCATAGGGGTCCCAGTCTCGAATTCCGGCAGGTTCAGAAATTTTAAACCTAATTGGTCAATTTCGCTGGCACAGGGGCTGGGTGTATGTGTCGTCTTCATCATTTCATCCTCATCACGACGCGCAGGTCGCCTACGGGAGTCAGATCAAAAGACCTGCACTTGGCGAGCCGAACTTGTCCTCAGACGCTTCTGGCACTAAAAGCTAAACGCCATTTCATTCCACTCCTTTTCATGTAAACTACAGACAGTATCATTCTAACCGTATATGCAACGTAGAAATGTTTCACAGATATTTGAAATGCTTGTTCCTGTTCATTTACCAATTATAATCACAACAAAGAATAAGCCTATCACTTCAAACTAACAATTTATGTCCAGCTGGCCATCATTACAACAATGTTATTGATAATAGCAGTCTTATACTGTACTGTAGTTATTATTTACAGCTAAATTTCATTCATCTGAAATGCTCTATAGAGTACATTATATGGCTGTACAAATACTTAAAGATCACAACACTCGCTTCACTCGCACTAACCAACTACTGTAATTTAATGTACCGTAGTCTAACATAATATCCTAATGCAATCCCTAAAATTGCCTAACCTAGGTTAACTCAACTTAATAGCGACTGAATTTCTATTTCTTATGGAATCGTGTCTAGCAATGGCTTTAATTTTCTTAACCATTATTATTTATTATTATTATTATTATTATTATTATTATTATTATTATTATTATTATTATTATTATTATTATTATCATTATTATATGCATGAATATTAGGACTCAGCTAAGAGCCCCGTGGTTGACAACCTACGCTCCCTAGTTAGGAGCGCCTGACGCCCCTTTCAGTCGCCTCTTATGACAGGCAGGGGAGACCGTGGGTGTTGTTCTATTGCCCCACCCACGGGGGGAAATCTATTTTGGGTTGTGACTACGAGGCCCTTAGCTGAGTCTTTACATGGCTTTCACTATTCTAGCCCATCCGACCTCCCCTGGTCAACACTTGTTCTTTTCCGACCGCGACGGCATTAGTGCATTCGAGGCCTAGGAAGTTTTTCATTTCCACGCACTTTGTGGCCTTCATCTTTCTTTTGCCGATACCTTCATTTTTCGAAGTGTTGTTCCCCTTCCATTTGTTTTCTTCTGATTAGTGTTTATAGAGGATGGTTGTCCAGTTGTAGTTACCCTTAAAACAATAATCACCACCAACACTTCGTACTATATGGCTGCATGGGTTATCAATAAACTAGTTAAGAGTGGCCAAGAACATCACTCTTGTTGCATATGGGCAGAATATTTTTGCCTTAGAACCCAAAGAAATACCATATGAATGGATAACAACAGTTACCATACATACTTTAATGCACTCGACTCAAGAAGCATTCAGTGTTTGTCAACATACTTGGGTAACCTTTTAGAAACGCAGTAGGTATCGGAAATTACTTTCTTAATAAAGAAAACACTGAAGGTAATTTATTACAACCGTCGTTTAGTACTTTAAATACAGTACTTCAAGTTCAGTATTTCATGTACCGGTAATCATAATATGACATAGGTACTGTACAGATTTCTATGTTTCTGTCAATAAGATTACGTATTTGACAGATGATATTAATAATAAACACAGTAAGACCAAGTTGTAAGGAAGTAAAAGAGAAGAACATGAGCTTTTCTGTTGATTCTTTTTTCTCAAAAAAGAATTTCAGGCTCTGTTAATTATCTTCCTATTCAAATAGCTGTGAATGTATATACAGTTATATATACATGACCAGTAGATGCCCAATTAAATTTTTTATGAAAAACAGTTGATATTTTGTTTTCATTTCAATGGACGGTACTGAAATCCTCTAAATTCGAATCACTTGCCTTTGGTTACGCTCGCTTAAAGACCCAATATGGCGGCTCCATAAGTAGCATTCGTGACTTGACCTCCCTAGACAGACCTTGTTGATTAAAGATGGCGGATGACAGCTGTCAAAAAAGCACGTGGGTTTGTAAAGCACTTGGAATTTACTACCACTACAAAGAGGGCAGCACGGTGCTCTCTAGATTAAAGATGGCGGATGAGAGCTGTTAGAAAAAAGCATCTAGATTTTAAATTGCTCGCTACTACGATAAAGATAGCAGCACGGTGCTCTGTTGATTAAAGATGGCTGCTTGTCAAAAAATATTTTCAAATTATTCCCCACCACATTTAAACTAAAGAGTGCAGCACTGAGGTTTGCGATGCAAGATGGCGGATGCCAACTTGTCAAGTAGATTTTTTCAAAGGTAAGTAGCTAAAGAGGGCAGCACTAAGGTTAGCAATGCAAGATGGTGGATGGCAGTTGTGACGTAAAAATTACCCGCAAGATAGCAGCACGATGCTCTTTTCATTAAAGATGGCAGCTTGTCAAATAGAATTTTTCAAATTAACCGCCTCAAAGGTAAGTAGCTAAAGAGGGCAGCACTGTTCTCTCTGGATTAAAGATGGCTGCTTGTCAAAAAATAAATTTTCAAATTATCCGCCACCACAAAGAGGGCAGCACGGTGGTCTCTTGATTAAAGATGGTGGATGACAGCTGAAGAGCACGTAGAATTTGTTTCCAAACAAGGGCACGTGGAATTTGCCGCCACCACATTTCAACTAAAGAGTGCAGCACTGTTCTCTCTGGATTAAAGAAGGCGGATGACAGCTGTCAGAAAGGCACATGGGTTTGTTTCCAAACAAGAGCGCGTAGAATTTGCCGCCACCAGATTTCGAAGGTAAGTAGCTAAAGAGGAGAGCACGGTGCTCTCTGGACTAAAGATGGCGGATGATAGCTGTCAAAAAAGCGCATAGGTTTGTTTCGAAACAAGAGAATGTAGAATTTGCCGCCACCACATTTCAAAGGTATCTAGCTAAAGAGTACAGCACTGAGGTTTGTGATGCAAGATGGCGGATGACAGCTGTCAGAAAAAAGCACGTGAGTTTGTTTCCGAACAAGAGCACGTGGCATTTCCCGCCACCACAAAGAGGGCACCACGGTGCTCTCTTGATTAAAGATGGCTGCTGTCACGTGGAATTGCCTGTCACCACATTTCAAAGGTATCTAGCTAAAGAGGGCAACTTGGTGCTCAAAGATGGCTGCTGTCAAAAAGCATTTTTCAAATTACCCGTCACCACATTTCAAAGGTAAGTAGCTAAAGAGGGCAGCACTGTGCTCTATAGATTGAAGATGGCGGATGACAGCTGTCAGAAAAGCACGTGGATTTGTTTATCTCGCGCTAGTGAGGTTAAGTTGGTAGCACTAAGGTTTAGGCCCGCCAATGATGGCAGCACTGCCGATGACAGGTGACGAATTTACAGCTACTGCGATAAAGAGGGCAGCACGGTGCTCTGTAGTTTAAAGATGGCGGATGACAGCTGTCAAAAAGCACGTGGATTTGTTTACCGATTCAAATCTCGCGCTAGTGAGGTTAAGTTGGTAGCACTAAGGTTTAGGTCCGTCAAGATGGCTGCACTGAGGTTAGCGATACGTTGTTGTCTGTCAAAAAGCACGTGGTTGTCAAAAAACACGTGGATTTGTTTACCTATTCAAATCTCGCGCTAGTCAGGTTAAGTTGGTACTACTGAGGTTTAGGCCCGTCACGATGGCAGTACTGAGGTTAGCGATGCGTTGTTGTCTGTCAAAAAGCACGTGGCTGTCAAAAAGCACGTGGATTTGTTTACCAATTCAAATCTCGCGCTAGTTAGGTTAAGTTGGTACTACTGAGGTTTAGGCCCGTTAAGATGGCAGCAGTGAGGTTAGCGATGCGTTGTTGTCGACGACAGCTGTCAAAAAGCACGTGGCTTTGTTTACAAATTCAAATCTCGCGCCAAAATTCAAATTTCCCGCCAAAATTCAAATTTCCCGCGGGAGGCCAAAAATTGGTGAAGATGGTCTCCGAGCAGCTCAACATACCGCGTACCATTTAAAGTTTCTTCCTGAACAACTAGGAGGCCCATTCTATACCAGGAAAATGCACCCCGGACCATAACAGAGACACTAGCGTTCTGGACCACACCTTCGCGGCAGGCGGGATCCATCACTTCATGTGGTCTGCGCCATACACGATGCCTCCCATCGGCAAAGTGCAGTTGAAATCGTGATTCGTCCGACCATATCACGTTGCGCCTTTGTTCCAGTGTCCATCCCTGGTGACTGGCGACAAATGCGCGTCGTTGTGCCCGATGATGTTGGGTTAACAGTGGCACCCGTGTGCGGCGCCGGCTCCCATACCCCATAGAACCCATGATCCTACGGATTGTCCACTGGGAGACGTGTCTAGCACGGCCTATGTTTAATTGAGCCGTGATTTGTTCCACGGTTGCCCATCTGTCACTATTGACAATCCGCCTCAGGTGTCGCCGGCCACGGTCATCGAGGGTGGCTCGAGGGCTGGTCGTTCGTCTGTTGTGGACGGTGACACCCACATTCAACCGATCACGAAACACCCTGGACACAGTTGATCGTGTGAAACCGAATTCCCGCACCACTTCCGAAATCGCACTTCCTATCCTTCGGACACCGACACCATACCCCGTTCGAACGGTGTCAGCTCACGACGACGTTCCATGTCACACCTCTCATATGCACAGCCACTGCTCACAAGGTCTCCTATACAACAGGGGGCGTGTGGTGCGCAGACGACACACCTGCGCATCAGTGCTCCGCTATCCCATGGCATTTGCTCAGTCAGTGTAATTCTAGTATTGTCCATGCGGCAAAACAAACACGCTGAAATTATGGATCATCTGCTGTTAACATTTCCCTAGCAATGAAGCATGTATTCTACACAGGGTGATCGGTAACAACGTGAACTGGACAGGCCTATATGACGTTAGAGAGTTAGTCGCACTGATAAATTATTTGAGAAAATAATTCGATATCTCGCCCCGTTGTCATTTTATTAGCTGCTGAAGTTAGCCAATCAGATCGCTTCGCGGGTGAATTCAAAGATTGGCTTGAGGGCAACCAGTTGCAATGGGAGTCCGTCGGCTTCAGCCAGTGTCACCGCGATTCTGTCAGCTTGGAGGTTCGTGTTCCTTGGCGAATTTATGTTTCTTCTATTGATTCTCTCGAGTCGATCTCAAGCCTCGTGCAGATCTAGCAACACCGCCTCACAAAGCCCATTTGAATTCGCCCGCGAAGCGATCTGATTGGCTAACTTCAGCAGCTAATTATATGACAATGGCGCGAGATATCTAATTATTGTTTTCACATTATTTATCAGTATGACCAACCTTCTAACGCTCATATACACGGTTCACGTTGTTTCCGACCAGAATTGAGAATTCAGTGTTGTGTTGATTTCTGCAGCTGAAGGTGTTTATCGTGAAACAATATTTCTGGTCATACGGAGTGAAGCGTCACAATGGCCTGAGTTAATTCACGTTAAAAAACAGTACGAGGAACAATTTAATACGGAGGCACCAAATAACAGAACAATGTTACCTGTCGTTGACAAGTTCCGTCATACAGGATCAGTAGGGCGCCCAAGAACCGTCACTACTTACAAGAATCATGGACGACAGGTGTCAAAGTCCCAAAAGCCTACTTTACGACGAACATCGCTGAAACTTTCTTTGAGTCAACGGTCTGTTCGGTGGATAATTGAAGAGCTCGATAGATCTGCATACCGCACAGAAAGGGTGTGGTATCCCCTGCCTCTCATAAGAGGGTATTAATAGAGACCCCAGGGGCTCTTGACTTGGGAGCGTCGGTTGGCCACCACGGGGCACTCAGCTCAGTCCTGGTATTGCTTCCACTTACTTACGCAAGGCTCCTTACTTTCATCCATCCTATCCGACCTTCCTTGGTCAAATCTAATTCTTTTCCGACCCCGACGGTATTAGGTCGAGAGGCCTAGCGAGTCTTTCATTTTCACGCCCTTTGTGATCCTTGTCTTTCTTTGGCCAATATTTTCATTTTTCGAAGTGTCGGATCCCTTCCATTTTTCTCTCCAATTAGTGTTATATAGCCTACAGGTTGCGTAGTTGTACTTCCTCTTAAAAGAATAATCACTACCACCATTGAGCGAGCCCGACTGCAGTATTCCAACTGAATGTTGTCCATTGAGCTAAGCCCATACTGCTCGGGGATGGGGCGGCTGTCACTTGCCCTTCTGCAACGACCTTTTCGAGATCATGTACTTTCTCGTAGAACACCATTCCCGTATTCTTTCTGCTCCCCGATCTCACGGCCCCAGATGCCTACATAGGGGCCATGTTGAAAGATCTATATATTAAACTTCAGAAACATTTTGAGTACATACTGTATCTTCTTCCTATTGTAGTGCCTTCTCCATTCTTGAAGGTTGGCTCCAATCACAGGAAGTCCGTACGATGTTCGGCTATCCTCATCAGTCTACAAGAATCTAGTCCTATCCTCAGCCAAGAGTGTTTTCTCCGACCGCGACCCCTACGTCCATCAATTTTACCCTACATAATCAATTTATGTAGGTTGTACTTATCATTCCTCATGGCAGCGTTGGAGATGTGGTCAGTCCACGAGATCCATAACATCCTTCGGAACACCCACACCTCAAAGGCATTTATTCTCTTAATGGTGCTACATTTCATAGTCCATGTTTCATCGCCGTACAGAAGCACTGAATATACAAAGCTTCTGACGAAGGTGTAACGTGTATCCAAGCTGAGGCTTCTGTCGCACAGTAGATTCCTCATTTTCAGAAAGCCAGTACGATCCATTTCTATTCGTGTACGGATCCCTAAATCAGAGTTTAAATCCTCAGTAATCCAGCTGCTAAATTGCATTTTATTGTAATTATTCTACCGCATTCGGTATAATAATTCATTTGGCACCATCCCACAAGTGTACGGCAGACCTCTGCAACCGGCAAGTTCCTATCTTCTGGTGCTAGTTCGAGGTTCATCACCTGATGAAGTTAAATGGTCTAGTAGTTGTAGGAGAAGGAGAAAGAGTTATGGTTGTTGCTGTTGTTGTTATTCGGCTCTTTGCCTGAATGGTCGTCGTAATTGACCTCAGTTTAGGGAAACCAAGGTTCGATTCCCGGTTGATGCAAGGATTTTGGCCACATGTGATGAATTTCTCCGGCTCGGGGGCTGGGTGTTTGTGTTAGTCCCAAAACATACTTCTTCGTTCCCTCACAACGTACCACATTCTCGATCACAACAGAAACACGCAGTAGTGAATACATACATCCTTCCACAAACGGTCAGTGTCAGGATAGGCACCCGGCCGTATAACGGGGCTTAACCGACCCTAAGTAATTGGAAAAAGGGGAAGGAAATAAAAGGAATTATTATTATTATTATTATTATTATTATTATTATTAGTAGTAGTAGTAGTAGTAGTAGTAGTAGTAGTATTAGTATTATTATGAGAGATCAATTTCAATTATACTTGCTTATATGGATGACGTGCATTGTGTTTACAGTGCACTATGTCTGAAATTTGCTCACTTCGAATATTGATATAGGAATTAGAAAGACGTTTTTGAAGACTTTCGTCTGGAGCGTGGCATTGTGTGGAAGTGGAACATGGACGAAAGAAAGAGAATAGAGACTTTTGAAATGTAGTGTTACAGAAGAATGCTGAAGGTAACATGAGTAGATCGAATCACGAATGAAGAGATACTGAACCGAATTGGTGAGAGGAGATTGTTGTGGCTAAATTTGACGAGAAGGATAGATAGAATAATAGGGCACATCTTAAGACACCCAGAACGTGTTCAGTTGGTTTTTGAGGGAAGTGTAGGGGGTATGAATGGTAGGGGTAGACCGTGGTATGAATATTAAAAGCATATTATAGCAGATGTAGGATGCAGCAGTTATGTAGAAATGAAAAGTTTAGCACAGGATAGGGTGGCATGGAGGGCTGCATCAGACCAGTCTATGGTCTGATGACTCAAACACATGTAGTATGGGCCACAACAAATTTCTTACTTTCAATGACCTGTCTCAGTCTCATCCTTGTCTTTGACAACACATGAAGGTGACTGAAATATGAGCGACTTCAGTAATGCAGCCAGTTCGTATGACAAACAGTTTGAAAATAACACTCTGAGGGTCGGTTGATGTGGGCATTTCTGTGTATTTAACAGACTGGTATGTAAAGCGTCTTCTGGATCTTTGAGGAAAGCAACGGTGAACTAACTCTCCTAATTCCCCTAGTACGCCTCCTTAGTGACACCTAAGCTATTTATGACAGCTGACGATGACACTTTTGGGGATCGAACCCAGCCTTCGGCCTGAAGATTTAACATACTTAGACAAAATGTTCAATTATTATTTTAACAAGCATACATTCTTGAATGCACACTCACACAACACACTTGTCCGATATCTTCTTTCATACGTGTTTACAATATTCTAACGATAGACAAAAGTATTATTTATATAAGAGCAAAAACATTGCGCAACATTGTGGCGTTCAGATTTTTTTGAAGTTGAATGGGTACAGAAACCATAATCACTAACAAGGTGGCCAAGGATAATCGGTTTCGGCGATGTGTTTCCTCGTCCAGGAATCAAATTTGGCCACCATTTCCGGCGACATCTTCTTGCGACCTTCACCCACTTCTCCCTTGCGAATGAAGAGAAGATCATTGTCGTCCGGGGCTTCACCTTTTTCCTTCAGTTTCTTCACTTGATCTACCATATTCACGGCGGGGTTCTCTCTCATGTTCTTGATGTCGAGGTGATCTGCCAACTGAATCACTTGATCGTCTGTTAATGGCTTGTTCAAGAACTTAGCTACTCTGCGGATGACTGCAGGTAAGTCCTGAAAACACAAGACATTGAAAAGCAATTAGGAATCCTTCTCTAATGAAGACACATATTTAGGTCTATATTGAACAAGAAACTTATCCTCCGACTTCGAAGGTTTGAAAAGCAAGCAAGTCTTGCATTCTCACGTTCTGAATGTGACCTTTTCTTATTTTAGCCGATTCATTCGTCCGAGGGTTGACTTCTTCCACTTTTCCGTTTGATTAGTGTTAAAAGGGAATAGTTGCCTAATTGTACTTCCTCTTAAAACAAGAATAACCACCACTACCACTGAAAATCCTAATTAAAGATTTCTAAACAAATGTTAACATCAGTTATAGTAATATTATTACAGTAATCAAGCTCACCTTTTTCATCTCTTCGAAAGAATAGAAAAGAATATTTGGTTGATCTTTCATCCTCCAGAAGCTCAGAACATGATCCCAGAATGGTGTATAAGATGCTGCAAGAGAGTTTTAAAAATATATTCAGCGTCGCCTTCCAAGAAGAGGAAAAAGTGAAAATACATGGGGTGTGATTATTTGATGGTACTCTTTGTTTATCAAGATAATGTAGAAAACCATTTGTGCTATTGTGTCATGGTTGCAGGAAATACATCTATGAAATAACCAATGAAGTCTCTTTCCTACCATTGATGACAAACGTCCTTTACCCTTTGAAGCCCAGTGATGCCATATGGCATCGTGATCTTAATTTTACTGTTTGAAAATTCTGAACAAAAATAAAAGATCGTGCACAATCAGGTTAATAAAAACAGTGATAAGGCATGGTCTAAACTCTAACAAACCTACTTGTTGAGGTTTTTAAGCTCCTAAATTAAAACATAAATATCCAGCATATTTTTAATGGTTGAAAAGTCATTATCATTGTTGAAGTTTTATTTAAGAGATATATCACTTTTACATGTATTACTACTTTCTATTTCCTACTTTTTAGAACACCAGCCATCATTTATGATACTACAGGACTGGACCAATTCAAAATATGGCAAAAACTACTATGTAGGGAGATAGTTCAAACTTTTTACAGTTTTGTACTATATGTGGTAGGAACATGTCTAAAAGGGTGCGATTTTAATATTTATTAAGTTAAATTGCATTACGGGAGCGAAAGCTTGGTAGACTCAGGATATCTTATTCATAAATTAGAAGTAACAGCCATGAAAGTAGCAAGAATGATTTCTGGTACGAACAGGTGGGAACAATGGCAGGAGGGTACTCGGAATGATGAGATAAAGGCTAAGTTTGGAATGAACTCGATGGATGAAGCTGTATGTATAAACCGGCTTCGGTGGTGGGGTCATGTTAGACGGATGGAGGAGGATAGGTTACCTAGGAGAATAATGGACTCTGTTATGGAGGGTAAGAGAAGCATAGGGAGACCAAGACGACGATGGTTAGACTCGGTTTCTAACGATTTAAAGATAAGAGGTATACAACTAAATGAGGCCACAGCACTAGTTGCAAATAGAGGATTGTGGCGACGTTTAGTGAATTCACAGAGGCTTGCAGACTAAACGCCGAAAGGCATAACAGTCTGTAATGATAATGTATGTATGTATGTATGTATGTATGTATGTATGTATGTATGTATGTATGTATGTATGTATGTATGTATGTACACTGACTGACAGAGCAAATGCAACACCAAGAAGGAGTGGTCAGAACTTTATGCCAATAGCAGGGTAGACTGACGTCACTGAGGTATGCTCATGATGTGAAATGCGCCGCTGTGCTGCGCACGTAGCGAACGATAAATGGGACACGGCGTTGGCGAATGGCCCACTTCGCACCGTGATTTCTCAGCCGACAGTCATTGTAGAACGTGTTGTCGTGTGCCACAGGACACGTGTATAGCTAAGAATGCCAGGCCGCCGTCAACGGAGGCATTTCCAGCAGACAGACGACTTTACGAGTGGTATGGTGATCGGGCTGAGAAGGGCAGGTTGGTCGCTTCGTCAAATCGCAGCCGATACCCATAGGGATGTGTCCACGGTGCAGCGCCTGTGGCGAAGATGGTTGGCGCAGGGACATGTGGCACGTGCGAGGGGGCCAGGCGCAGCCCGAGTGACGTCAGCACGCGAGGATCGGCGCATCCGCCGCCAAGCGGTGGCAGTCCCGCACGCCACGTCAACCGCCATTCTTCAGCATGTGCAAGACACCCTGGCTGTTCCAATATCGACCAGAACTATTTCCCGTCGATTGGTTGAAGGAGGCCTGCACTTCCGGCGTCCGCTCAGAAGACTACCATTGACTACACAGCATAGACGTGCACGCCTGGCATGGTGCCGGGCTAGAGCGACTTGGATGAGGGAATGGCGGAACGTCGTGTTCTCCGATGAGTCACGCTTCTGTTCTGTCAGTGATAGTCACCGCAGACGAGTGTGGCGTCGGCGTGGAGAAAGGTCAAATCCGGCAGTAACTGTGGAGCGCCCTACCGCTAGACAACGCGGCATCATGGTTTGGGGCGCTATTGCGTATGATTCCACGTCACCTCTAGTGCGTATTCAAGGCACGTTAAATGCCCACCGCTACGTGCAGCATGTGCTGCGGCCGGTGGCACTCCCGTACCTTCAGGGGCTGCCCAATGCTCTGTTTCAGCAGGATAATGCCCGCCCACACACTGCTCGCATCTCCCAACAGGCTCTACGATGTGTACAGATGCTTCCGTGGCCAGCGTACTCTCCGGATCTCTCACCAATCGAACACGTGTGGGATCTCATTGGACGCCGTTTGCAAACTCTGCCCCAGCCTCGTACGGACGACCAACTGTGGCAAATGGTTGACAGAGAATGGAGAACCATCCCTCAGGACACCATCCGCACTCTTATTGACTCTGTACCTCGACGTGTTTCTGCGTGCATCGCCGCTCGCGGTGGTCCTACATCCTACTGAGTCGATGCCGTGCGCATTGTGTAACCTGCATATCGGTTTGAAATAAACATCAATTATTCGTCCGTGCCGTCTCTGTTTTTTCCCCAACTTTCATCCCTTTCAAACCACTCCTTCTTGGTGTTGCATTTGCTCTGTCAGTCAGTGTATGTATGTATGTATGTATGTATGTATGTATGTATGTATGTATGTATGTATGTATGTATGTATGTATGTATGCATGTATGTATGTATGTAAATAGTTGTGATGAAATGTTACTAATACGAAATATTTGAGTAACAGCTAATCTACTAGATGTATAACAAACTAATAATAAAGTTACTACTTGCAAGCTGGCTTACTTCCTTGTTTGTTTGATTACTAGCCATCTTATAAATTAGATTGATTTATCTGCATGTATTCATTCACAGTCCATTCATGAAGTGTTACACTTACCGACATCATTAATGAATGTTTCATAGAAAAGCTCATCTGTCCCTTTATAATTATTTAGAAGGCGGTGGTGGTGGTAGTATGAAACGGCGGCATCCTTAGGTTCACGGGACACGTAGATTATCTGTAACAGCAAGAAATGTTCAACATCAGAATAAAGAAGCAGTTTCCTAAGAGCTTTGGTTGCTTGCGTTCAGTGAAGTTTTGAAAATACCATGCATATTCTACAGCCCACCCTGGAGTCATTTAGTAATGAATCCTCAGTAATTCTTTAGTAATCCTTAGATCAGGTCACTACAAAAGTTTATTCGGGATATAATTTATATCAGAAAGATGTTAAAAGTGTTCTTTCCCCATAAAATGCCATACCGCCATCACCAGCTGTGTTTTACAGGGCCATCATCATTTTGGATTATCACCTATATCGTAGTTTTTGCCATATTTTGTATTGGTCAAGTACTGTAGTATCATAAATTATGACTGGTGTTCTGAAAAGTGGGAAACAGAAAGTAGTAATAAATGTAATAACAATAATGTTATAATTTTTGGGTTCCACTAACTACTTTTCTGACGGTTTTCGAAGACGCCGAGATGCTGAAACTTTGTCCCGCAGGAGTTCATTTAAGTATCAGTAAATCTACTGACACGAGGCTGACGTAATTGAACACCTTCAAATACCATCGGACTGAGCCAGGATCGAACCTGGCAAGTTGGGATCAGAAGGCCAGCGTCTCAACCGTCTGAACCACTCAGCCCGGCAGGTTTAATATAGAAGTGATATATCTCTGAAATAAATTTTCAACAATGATAATGACTTTTCAATCATTAAATATCCAGCTTATTTGTAAATTATTAATGTTTTAATTTTGGAGTTTAATACGGCATAGTAGGAGTATCAATAAGATAATGTTGAACTTGGTCAAGATTCAAAATGCAGGAATTTTCTTCCTTTCTTTCTTAATCCGTTTACCCTACAGGGTTGTTTCTTTCTTCCTCGGACTCATCGGGGTATCCTACCTCTGCCACCTCAAGGACAGTGTCCTGGAGCGTGAGACTTTGGGTCGGGAGATACAACTGAAGGTCAGGACCACACCTCGCCCAGGCGGTCTCACCTGCTATGCTGAATAGGGGCCTTGTGGGGGGTGGAAAGATTGAAAGGGATGGACAAGGAAGAGGAAAGGAAGTAACCCTAAGTTAGGTACCATCCCGGCATTTGCTTGGAGGAGAAGTGGGAAACCACGGAAAACCACTTCGAGGATGGCTGAGGTGGGAATCGGACCCCCTTTACTCAGTTGACCTCCCCAGGCTGAGTGGGCACCGTTCCAGTCCTCGTACCACGTTTCAAATTTCGTGGTAGAGTCGGGAATCGAACTCGGACCTCCGGGGGTGGCAGCTTGAATGCTAACCATTACACTGTCACTGATTCTCAGTGTAAAAACATGAAATACAATAAAACCAGTATATAGAGGTGTTTCCCGAAACATGATGATGATGCTTGTTGTTTAAAGGGGCCTAAAATCTAGATCATCGGCACCTTTCCCGAAACAGTTACGGAATTAGAAGACAATGAAAGAAACATGTGGATCTTAAATTACCGGTATTTTAAGTTCTATTTGTATGCTATCTCCGAAATCTGTGTGGTTGTTAGAACTTCATGCTTTCTTCCTGGAGGTACATCTGTGCAAACAAGTTTTGTAGATAACGATAACAGGTCATGGACGTGAAAGGGGCGTCACTTCCCTAGTGATAAACGGCACGTGTAAAATTATAGCGTTAAGATACAGTGTGCATACGATAACAGTTAGGATATATTCTCGGTCACTTCTTGAACCAGGAGGAATCTTCCGATTTAATCTGTCGAGGACGGGAAAGGGTAGTCCGAGTCCTAAGTTCCGCAATGTCCCTCATTTGATCATCACTGTCAGAATGTTGTCGACCACTTTACCTCTTATACTGCCTATAATAATGGGATCTGTGATATCGTTTTCTATTAAATTGTGACCTATATAATATTCTTATCTTAAAGAACGTATGACTTCACTACTGTTCTAATTTTCAAATTATTGTTCACTTAATTCCCTACTTGGTCAGTCATTCCTTTTTTCGTAACCCATCACCGGTACCGCTTTAGGTGTTTAGTATATCCTGTTCTATTGAAAGTGTTTATTCCCACCATGACGGTGTGGAGCAGGCCACCTAAAGGAATGCCATTCCACGCCATCTCTCTGCTGACAGCTTGGAACATACCACTTAGTCGAGCACCTCGTCTCCTTTCTCCCAATTCTTCCCAGCCCAAACTTTGCAATATTTTTGTAACGCTATTCTTTTGTCGGAAATCACCAAGAACAAATCGAGCTGCTTTTCTTTCGATTCTTTTCCAGTTCTTGAATCAAGTAATCCTGGCGAGGGTCCCATACACTGCTCAGCTAGCTGCTGAGGAAACCATTTTAGCCTATCCTTCCATTTGTCATAACCTCACTTTCCATTATGCGGACTGTGCATCGTCTGTTATTCGTATATTACTCAAGAAACAGAAATTCTACACCAGAACGAGTTGCGAAGCTATTATTATTATTTTTTTTTTTACTAATTGCTTTACGTCGCACCGACACAGATATGTCTTGTGGCGACGATGGAATGGGAAAGGCCTAGGAGACGGAAGGAAGCGGTCGTGGCCTTAATTAAGGTACAGCCCCAGCATTTGCCTGGTGTGAAAATGGGAAACCACGGAAAACCATCTTCAGGGCTGCCGACAGTGAGGTTCGAACCCACGATCTCCCGGATGCAAGCTCACAGCCACGCGCCTCTACGCGCACGGCTACTCGCCCGGTAGCTATTATTGTAAACGTGTCTGTACGTGTCCTAGAAATATTTACAGCCAAGTTAAATTCTGCGGAATATATATCAGCGCTAATAGACGCCTCTAATCACAAATCACTGAAGATAGTTGCAGTAATTGTGCATTACTTCGATTCTACTGAAGGTATCATCACTAAACTGAACTAATAAAGATTCCAAACGAATGCTCCAAGTTTTCTAGAAAGAGAAAGTACTGACTGATTGTGAGTACTGTCTGTATAAGAAAGTAATATGCTTTCGCAGCAGACAACACGAGCACTAATTTTAGTGGTGTAGACCGAAGAGGAAAAACAATGAATTTTTAAGATTGTAAAATAAACTTACAAGCATTTATATTAGGAGCTGAATGTGGTGTGGATGAGCTATAACACAGCATCCAGATTGCTGCAGAATTTCTTCCGATAGAAGTGGAAATGATCCTTCACAAAATCTACAAGTGCCTCGAAATCTACGCAGTTAGGACTGTGTTCCTAAAGAAATTCTGCGAATTTGCAAGAGGTGGAGTACAGATTTTTATAGAGCTACACGATAACTAGATGGATGCCTTTATTTCCTGGTCTTCAGAGTTATTGGTATGTTTGATTACTTGAAATCTTGTGCAACATATAAGTGTTTACGCATTCTCAGTGATTTCTTTTCGGATGAAACTACTACGGCTGGATTTTCTGGTTGACCAACTAATAGTGTATGATTGGAATATAAGGGGCATTGGTAGAGTTCGCTCTCGATTATTAGGCCTGCTCGATAGTACACAGACATTGCTCTCTTAGAATCATGGCAGTGTTTGCTACAGTTCATTGAAAAGCATGTTGTAAAACACTTCAGTCGCATCAGGACCTTCGTATGCCTTGTTATGCTGATATCACATTTCCTAAGACAGGGTGACCAGATTCTACTACGGAAAAACTGGAACATTTGTTTCAGCGCGTGGTTTATAACAGCATAGTTTTCTTTACCTTCACCCCCACTCCCACAAAAATAAGACAGTACAAACGATATTACTTCCAACACATAATAATTATAGCACTTCGCATGTTTAATTCTTTTTCAGAACCATGATTTGCTTCAGGATATTTTGGTTTTTCTTGAGATAGACTATTTTTATCCTCGATCAAGTATGTATTCACAGGAATGAAGTTGCAGTCATCAGATGCAGATGTCCCAGGAACACACAAAACAATTAGTTTGGAAATATTGTCGATAACTGCAGTCGCTTTAAGTGCGGCCAGTATCCAGTATTCGGGAGATAGTGGGTTCGAACCCCAGTGTCGGCAGCCCTGAAGGCGGTTTTCCGTGGTTTCCCATTTTCGCACCAGGCAAATGCTGGGGCTGTACCTTAATTAAGGTCACGGCCACTTTCTTCCCACTCCTAGACCATCCCTGTCGCATCGTCCCCATAAGACCTATCTGTGTCGGCGCGACGTAAAGAAACTTGCAAAAAATTAATTAAAAATGTGAGATTTTCTACATTGTTGGAGTAGGTACAGCATTGAGAAACAATACGTTTTCCTGTAGTCCAGTGCAGTATGATATTCCTTACATTTGCATTTCAACGTAACACATATTGAGTGTTCGAAAAGAGATTTAAAAAATGAAATGGCGTATGGCTTTAGTGCTGGGAGTGTCCGAGGACATGTTCGGCTCGCCAAATGCAGGTCTTTCGATTTGACTCCCGTAGGCGACCTGCGCGTCGTGATGAGGATGAAATGATGATGAAGACGACACATACACCCAGCCCCCGTGCCAGCGAAATTAACCAATTATGATTAAAATTCCCGACCCTGCCGGGAATCGAACCCGGGACCCCAGCACGCTAACCATTTAGCCATGGAGCCGGACTCAACATCACTCCATTCAAGCATTTTTCTTAAACATATCAACGAATCATTCTTGATTACATGACTATGGTGACACAAATTTGTTATGTACTCAACACATTGTCGAAGAAAGATTTAGTAGAATCAAATAAGATTTACTTGGGATGTCTTCTTCTTCTCATTATTGGATAATGTTTCTGTCACTCGAGGTGATAAATTTATTTGCCTTCCTTCTGATAAGAGTTCCACTAAGGTTTTCAATCAAACCGGAAACTTCATCCTTCTCCGCTAACTGTAGCCGCATTCCGGGATTAGGTCCTTGTGATTCTAAGATTCAAGGGATGATTCATAGGTACATTTCAGATTTACTGCCTACTGAAACCTTCTGAGCATTATACGGTAGGTTATACGTTTTTTTTTTTTTTTTTTTTTACGTCGCACCGACACAGATAGGTCATATGGCGACGATGGGACAGGGAAAGGCTAGGAGTGGGAAGGAAGCGGCCGTGGCTTTAATTAAGGTACAGCCCCAGCATTTGCCTCGTGTAAAAATGGGAAACCACGGAAAAGCATCTTCAGGCTGTCGACAGTGGGGTTCGAACCACTATCTCCCGAATACTGGATGCACTTAAGCGACTGCAGCTACCGAGCTCGGTCAGCTATACGTGATATACTCAAATCTTGAGAGCAGAATTAATTGTGAAAATTCTATATATTGCCAAGGTTCAAAACTTCTGTATGTACAGTCACAACGGAAGTGTAAATCTGTGGGCAAATAAATGATCTGGAGTTCAGTATATTTTCCGTTACTTTTCTCACGTTTCCTTTATCGTCAGTTTCGTAGTCTTTGTTCACAGCTATTGCTGCGACAGGCCATTAGACCAGCAAGGTTTCAAGAACACATATCTGATATCGATCGGTTTTTATGACGTCTTAACCAACCAGACTATGACAAAATGGCACACTTCCTTCGAGCCTAGAGATAATGAGTTCAATATTGACATGGTTGACCCCACTGTACCATAAAGGAAGGAATTATTATTGTTATATTCACCCACAGTATCGGTTAACGGGAGACAAAATTTTCAAAATTAATTACCTCCAGAATTTATCTAGGCTATGTCTGTTAAAACATGAACGTGTTTAAAAGTTGCAGAGAAAATTTTTGTCAACTTATTATACAATCATGTTCATAAAAAGCAGAACAGCTTGAAAGACTAGACATAGGAAGTTCTTCTTCACAGGACATGTGCATTAGTAGGCTATGTTCTGAAGAAATGATTAGCATTTGAACCATGTCGGCCTTCGGCTTCAAGGTTCACATCGATATTAATGACATATCTTCCACACTTCAGTATTGCAACTACCACTTATATGCTGATGATATGCAGATATACAAACACACCACTACAAACAATTTACATGAAACAGTTCAGCACATTAATTCGGATATTGAAAGGCTTACCGCCTATGCTAAAAACAACCACTTACTCCTAAATCCTCGTAAAACACAAAGTATTATCATAGGAAACTCTAAATTATTACATGTAATAAGCAATATCAATCCTCATCCAATCATAATCAATGACATTGCTGTACCGTACCTTAAAAATGTAACTAATCTTGGAATCTCCATCAATGAGAATCTGACCTGGAATGAACACGTAACAAATGTATGTAGAAAGGTTCATGCAGCTCTATATCCCCTGAAACGTCACAAGAATTCTTTTCCTCAAAAACTTAAATTAAAATTAATCCAAGCACTACTATTCCCAATTTTAGACAACTGTGATACAGTACTAGTCAATCCAAATGCTGAACAAGCTTTGAGACTTCAGCGAGCACAAAACTCATGCATACGATATGCCTTCCAACTGCGACATGACACTCATGTTACACCATATTTCAAAACATTGGAATGGCTACGCATAAATGAACGAAGGAATTATCACCTAATGACACTTGTTTACCAAGTGCTCTCGACGAACACTCCTACTTACCTCTCTTCTAATTTTCGTTTCCTTTCCTCATTCCATGAAATTAGTACCCGTTCTGGTTCCTTACTTGAAATTCCACTAAGTCGAACCAATTCCTACAATCAATCCTTTTTAGTTACCGCATCGAGACTCTGGAATACACTCCCAATGGACATTCGGCACCTTACTTCCTCTCATAAATTCAAATCTGCCTGCAGAAAGTTTTTCCTGGTAACATAAAACTGAGTTGTGTGAGTCATTGTGTGTATGTTGTGTGAATGGGTTTTCTTCATTTACTATTATTATTATTATTATTAATATTAATATTGTTATTATTATTAATATTGTTATGATTATTATTATTATTAGTAATT
Organism: Anabrus simplex; assembly: GCF_040414725.1. NCBI lineage: Eukaryota > Metazoa > Arthropoda > Insecta > Orthoptera > Tettigoniidae > Anabrus > Anabrus simplex. Next base: position 1,579,714,643 of record NC_090265.1, read on the forward strand.
ATCACATTAATTGCTGTACTGATATGTAGGCCTAACTTACCGGTAGTCTTAGAATTATCTGTTTGTAGTATTATTTCTTTTTAGAATTTCTATGTCTAACTTTTATGTTTACATTTTTAAATTCTGTTTATAGTGGTTAAGTGTAAGAGAGGGCCGTGAGCCCTAACTTCGCCACAAATGTAAGTCAGGAATAAATAAATAAATAAATAAATATCTCGACGCACCACCACCGACTGGTAAAACGTGCCTGCGGCCCTCGTTGTCGCTATAAACCGAAGGTAATGGATCAGTGTGACTTGAGCAGACGTGTAGGATGCCTCGCAGACGTACGCGAGAACTGTGCCGTCAAATGAGTGACTTTGAAAGAGGGCGCATTATTGGCATGAGAGAACGTGATGGATCCATCCAGTAAATTGCTGCTCTTGTGAGACGAAGTGTGTTGGCAGTGCAACAGGTGTGTACAGAATGGTTCACAGAAGGCCGTACAACACGACGAGATGGGTCTGGTCTCACCACCCAGACCACACCCCGAGAATATCGACGCTCATCCGAATGGCATTGCAGGACAGGTCTGCATCCTCCTCGGCTCTGGCGCAACAGTGGAACAGTGTAACACATCGTACACTATCAGGAGTGACACTCCGTCGCCGTTTATTACGGTCTGGGTTACCGGCGCGTCGTCCACTTCTCCGTCTACCTTTGACTAATGTGCATAAACATGCTAGACTGCAATGGTGTATGGAGCTAAACCAATGGGGACAGGAATGGCAGCAGATACAGTAGTGTTTTCAGACGAATCCAGGTTCTGTTTGTTTGAAAATGATGGCCGCATTTTGGTTCGGCTCAGACAGGGGGAGAAGCATCACAGTGACTGCATTCGCACAGGGCATAAAGCGCCAACTCAAGGCCTTATGGTGTGGAGTGCTATTGGGTACAACCACAAATCACAGTTGGTATGTGCCCAGGGCAATGTGACCAGTTAAACCTACGTGAATGATATCCTGCGACCCGTGGCCATACCCATTCTGCACGACACCCCAGACGCCATATTTCAGCAGGACAATGCGCGACCATATGTTGCTGCACAGACATGTGCCTTCTTGTTGTCACAGGATGTCAGACTGTTGCCCTGGCCCGCCCGTTCACCGGACTTGTCGCCAATCGAATATGTGTGGGATATGGTGAAATGACGGGTGCGACGCTGTGACCCAATGCCAAGCACCCAAGATGAACTGTGGAGCCAGGCGAATGCAGCATGAATGGCTAAACCCCAGGACGCCATTCGCGGCTTATACGCGTGGATGACCTTACGCATGGAACAAGTTACCAGTGCCCATGGAGGACCCAGTACCTACTAGGCAATGGGACACATGCTGAACCTAGGTGAATGAAATGCTAATCGGTTCTGTGGAACATACTAATGAACATGTCCTGTGAGTATGAACTTCCTATCTCTAGTCTTTCAAGGTGTTCTGTTTTTATGTGCAAGTAAAAGTAGAGCGTTCCGAAATTGTGTTTCGGAAATATCAACGCAAATATTTTGTCAGTTTCACTAGGACTTCTATGGTCGTTAGAAACATCATCACATTTATAAAATGCAGAGGGAAGTCCTTGTCAGTACTACTGCAGTATTTATAGATACTACAGCCAATCAGCTTATTGAAACCTCTTTCAGTAGGTCAATGCTCTCAGACATATCCTGAAGTCACCGGCTTTTTACAGGTTTTGCAATACTAACTTCAGCCTTTCATTATGCTTTTATGTACATGTTCTTTCCCTTTCCTCTCTCATTCCCTTTAATCAAGAAACATGTGCGAACTGTTTCCTTTTTCAGGCACAATTAAGATTTAGATATTGGGGTTTTCTTCCTTTGTTGTTAGTGGTTTAACGTCGCATTAACCAATCGATGGTTTTCGGCGGAGCAAAGATGGGAAAAGGCTAAAGCTGGGAAGGTAGCAGACGTGGCATTAATTAAGGTACAATCCCGGCATTAGCCTGGTGTGAAATTGGAAACTACGGTAAACCATCTTCACGGCTGCTGGCGGTAGGATTAGAAACCGCCACCTCCCGAATGCAAACTCACAGCTACAGCCAACCCGCTCGGTCTGGGGTTCCTTCCAACTATATTGTTTAGCTTCCTGTGCCAATCTTCGGAAAAATTATTCCACAATTCCACAGGTACCTTCAAATTTTCTAGCCACTGAGTTTCAAAATAGTCAGAAAAGGCGATAACATTGTCTGACTTCGGAGCGTCCGGCGTGATTATCATCCAGCCTTTATCAATGAAATCCGGTGGTATTAATGCCAATACAGAGCATATTTTGTTAAACCGTTGAGCCTTCAGGTTTACCTTGTAATCTAGAGCCAGGCGGATGTCTTGAAGTTTTCCTCAAAGGCACTTACTAAAAATGAAAATTGCAGCCGGATAATGCTGCAGTCGGAAAGTCACTTTGTAAATCTCTAAAGCAAACACCATGTGCTTGACAGCTTACTCTTCAAAGTCACATAGAATTGTTAATGAAATTATGCTGTATTTCGATAATCTGTGACTTTTTGAAAGATCTTTTAACTCTTCTTGAGGAGTATTTTCTTTGTTTGAATTGTTCATAATGGTCGCTCCTTTCAGAACATTTCCACTTTTTGTATTGCTTTGTTCGTGATTCTACTTCTTCTTTACATATTTCATTACACAAAGGTTTCTTTTTTCCTTTTTCTTTTTTTACTTTTGACTCAGCCAAATATTTTCTGTGCTGCCTTGTTGATTTTTTTTAGATAAATCTTGCTATTTACCGTATTGAAATACTTTGACTTCTTCCTGGATTTTTTTTTACTTCCTGCGCAATATTTATTCTACCTATGGCATAATTCGTAACTTTCTTCATACTTCTATTGCTTTCTGCATGTTTGGAACTTGTGTTTAATTTTAGATAGGTCAAATTCTCCACTTCTTATTACCTTAATATTCATAACTTCCTTCATGTTTCTTTGGGGTGTAACTACATATTTAAACTAAATTCACCTGTGTATAATTTGGAGTTATCCACGTTTAAGCTTTTCTTGGAATCTTCTTAAACGAAGTCAACATCAACATCAAATGGAATGTTTTCAGAGATTAATTAGTCTCATTCCATTTTTTCTTTAGTTCTTCGGTGTGCCGAATATTCTACTACTATTGATCTAAAGATTTTCCCTCTATTTTGGCCCTAAAGTCGCGTAGTAATATCACATTTGACTTACGGATTTTAGATACAGTATTTCGTCTTCCAGAAGTTCCCAGAATTCCTATACTTTATTTGGTTTATTTTTATTGTCTATATTTTTGGTGCATGTCAGTTAACAAAGGCGAACTTCTTGCTTTTGCATCTAATTATTTGAAGGGTGACTCCTTCTGAGCTATACTTGAATTCAGTTATATTATCTAGTACGTTTTACACATGCAAAGGTGTACCCAGTAGTGGCATTTCTTTTATAAATTTAATTGCTTGTTTACCCTTAACGATTCTATAATTCGTCGTGTGTGTGATATTCTAATCCAAAAATCTGGCCTCTTGTACTGCTAAGATTTGAGTTTCTTTTTTATTCAGAAGTAATTCTAATTCATTTTGTTTACCAATCTTCGGTAACGAATTTAAGTTTAAAGTACCTCCAAAAAATATCGGCTTGATGTTAATTTCGGAAGGTTTCCAAGGATGCTCCAACTCATCCTAATTGCTTCCCAGATCCCTAGGTCCCGATGCATTACAAAACATCTCTTCCGAGCTATCATCTGGGGTGGAGCTTTCTATCAAAGGCATTTCAATAGCAATTAAAACTCTGTGTTGTACGGGTTGGAATCAAATTCTAAAAAAGATCGGACTTGTAGTCCGAAATGATTGTTTTTCATGGTTCACTCCAACAAGTTTTCCCGCTCCCTCTGCCCTTGGGAAATTACATTTCTCTTCTGCCTTTGAGACTGCTGACAAAGTTTTTTTTTTTTTTTTTTGGTAGTTGCTTTACGTCGCAACACATATAGGTCTTATGGCGACGATGGGACAGAAAGGGGCTAGGAGTGGGAAGGAAGCGGCCTTGGCCTTAATTAAGGTACAGCCCCAGCATTTGCCTGGTGTGAAAATGGGAAACCACGGAAAACCATTTTCAAGGCTGCCGACAGTGGGGTTCGAACCTACTATCTCCCGAATACTGGATACTGGCCGCACTTAAGCGACTGCAGCTATCGAGCTCGGTGACCAGGTTTCACCCGTAACCCTGGCAAGTCACCCTCACAAGGTGTTATTTATATTCGTCCTCATATCGGTACGGGATTCGTCAAGCAATTTCAGTCTACCTAAGTCCGGTTCCATGGCTAAATGGTTAGTGTGCTGGCCTTTGGTAACAGGGGTACCGGGTTCGATTCCCGGCAGGGTCGGGAATTTTAACCTTAATTGGTTAATGTCGCTGGCACGGGGGCTGGGTGTATGTGTCGTCTTCATCATCATTTCATCCTCATCACAACGAGCAGGTCACCTACAGGTGTAAAATCGAAAGACTTGCATCTGGCGAGCCGAACTTGTCCTCGGACACTCCCGGCACTAAAAACCATACGCCATTTCATTTTCAGTCTACCTAAGCCAGCGGCCATGTTGTTGGACGTAGATCGTTCTAACGACATGTTCTTGGAAGTAAGTCGTTATCATTATTTTGTTCACATTTATCAGCATAGCAATTTATCTTAATTTATCATTCGTAGGAGGAATAATTTCTCAATGAATACATTCAGAGACACCTATTATTATTATTATTATTATTATTATTATTATTATTATTATTATTATTATTATTATTATATGCGAAGTACATGAATAATTTGAATAAATTAAATGAAGACTATAAGATGTTCGATATATCATAACCTCAATATGATCACTATGACCTTGGTTAGGTTATCAAAAGAAAAACGTATGAATCCGAAGTACGTTGGCGAAAAGAAATCGCGGACTTCCCGCCACAGATAGTAGAATACTATTTACCGTCGGAAAGAAGCTATAAAATTATACATACTACAGAAACCACACGAGAAAAATTTAAAAAAGCAGAAGTCCGCAGTAACCAATACTCAGCATAAAACACTCATTAATAATATACAACCGGCAATATATATAACAAAATACAACACACCAATACTCAGCATAAAACACTCATTAATAATATACAACCGGCAATATATATAACAACAGACAACACATCAGAACAATGTAGGCCACACAAAGTCACTAATTGCGTCACAAAACTATTTGCTTCCTGCGAAAATCCCCAAAAATGTAGTTTAAAATGTGGATCTGATGACACCTGTGTGGTTTCAGTCACTGCCTTCTTTATTCTTCGAGTATGTTATTATTCATGATGTATATTTTTGATTTATGCCGTGTAATAAACTATATAAACACTCTCAGTGCGTTTCAAAAGGATCATTACCCTTCTTCATCAGTAGACAACTGAGAATAGAAACATGACGCATCAAAGGTTAATAGGAAAAAGCAAACCAGAACTTAAAATGGTGCCCTAAGATGTAAAAAGGACGTCATTTTAGCCTCATACTAGAGACAACGAATGACAACACTAAAGCATCATTCTAATGATTCTGATAATAGGTAGCCGTGATTCACTGAGGTTGTAGCCTTTATCGTGGTTGAAATTATCTGGGTTTCAACGTTTTTCAACCGCTCCCCTGATTATTCTTGGGCAATACAATTTTATAAGGGCAAGAACATCGATTTAACGTCCGCCTCTGTGGTGTAGTGGTTAGCGTGATTAGCTGCCACCCCCGGAGGCCCGGGTTCGATTCCCGGCTCTGCCACGAAATTTGAAAAGTGGTACGAGGGCTGGAACGGGGTCCACTCAGCCTCGGGAGGTCAACTGAGTAGAGGTGGGTTCGATTCCCACCTCAGCCATCCTGGAAGTGGTTTTCCGTGGTTTCCCACTTCTCCTCCAGGCGAATGCCGGGATGGTACCTAACTTAAGGCCACGGCCGCTTCCTTCCCTCTTCCTTGCCTATCCCTTCCAATCTCCCCATCCCTCCACAAGGCCCCTGTTCAGCATAGCAGGTGAGGCCGCCTGGGCGAGGTACTGGTCATACTCCCCCGACCAAGAGTCTGAAGCTCCAGGACACTGCCCTTGAGGCGGTAGAGGTGGGATCCCTCGCTAAGTCCGAGGGAAAAACCGAACCTGGAGGGTAAACAGATGATGATGATGATGATGATGATGATGATGACATCGATTTAACACCAGGTGTTAAGGCATGATCAGCAACAGCTGATTTATCTGGTTGGTTGAGTCTGATACATCTCGTATGCACTTTGATGAGAGTATATATCGTTCTCGAAGTCTGCCCAATATTGAACCCAAATGGTTCATGTCATTGGTATATTGTCCGGCTCCATGGCTTAATGGTTAGCGTGCTGGCCTTTGGTAACAGGGGTCCCGGGTTCAATTCCCGGCAGGGTCGAGAATTTTAACCTTAATTGATTAATTTCGCTGGCACGGGGGCTGGGTGTATGTGTCGTCTTCATCTTCATTTCATCCTCATTACGACGCGCAGGTCGCCTACGTGCGTCAAACCGAAAGACCTGCATCTGGCGAGTCGAACTTGTCCTCGGACACTCCCGACGCTAGAAACCATACGCCATTTTTATTGGCATATAATTGTCGAAATTAAATAGAAGTAATATTATATGAGGCAAAGTCTGTATGGGAAGCAGGATGTATGTCGTAATCCAGCTTGCTATAATTATAACTCCAACAGCGCACGTGTCGAGGACTGTGGATATTGCATAAGAAAGAAGGCAATGGAATCCTCCACTCTAGAGAGAGAAGTGTGAGACTACTACGCGACAGAGATATCAAAATTAAGTTGGCAGAACTTTCAAAGCAGCAAATCACTAGAGAGCGCGCGAGCAGAGAAGTGAAGCAGTAGCAGGAACACCAATATGAACGCGCTGCGATATTAGCTTAAATCCGCAAGATGATATTATCAAAGATAAATAAGACTTTCGTATAATTAAAAAAATGAAATTTAAATATCCTGGCAAACCACTTAAATTAAATATGTGGCTACTGGAAGTAGGGATTCCCCAGACGCTGTACCACGAGGAACGCGGACAGAAGGACGCCTAGCGGTGAAGCAGACACTCACTACTCTCTTAACTTCGGAACGGTTCGGACATGTATGTGATCGTCGCCGTAAAAATGTGGACTGAGCATCTACCATGTAGAGAAATAATAACTGGTTTAATGTAGAATTTAATCCGCCGGGATTACTCCCATAAGGGAACTAATTATATTCAAATTGTCATAGACTTGATGTATTTGATATGAAGTGCCGACAGACTTGTTCGTCAAGCAGCAGTAAGCATGTTAATAAATTAAGTTGTGGGACACGTTGGAGTACAGTTTGCCATTGAGTCGCGGATTCTTGCTGAAATAAAATACTAATTAAACAGTTCCGCGTATTGTACGCGAGTGAGAAGATTGTATTTTTGTGTATAATTTGTACAATTTTTAAATTGTTTTTCTTCTCTTGTATGCTCAGTGTATCAAATGAGTGCGGACACGTGTGTACCTATTGTGCCGTACGTAAACTGTGTCTAGAACATGGACCTCAAGAGGAGAATATTCACAGATGGTAGTGTCTCCTTCATGATGGAGTGATCACCCCATCGGTGGGCCGACCTGATGGTCAAGGTGGTGCGTGGCTGAAAATGGAACGAACCGGACTAAGATGAGTGCATCTGATTTTACCAAATTCTCATATGCATGATCTGTCTGTAATGTAAATTTGTAAATAATAACTTCTTGCATATGATGGTTAAGTTTCATTTGATTTTAAACGCAGCAAGGGTCAGCTAGAGTTAGATAGTTAATCTGTAGTACTAATGCCTTGAGAGTGTGTATTTTGTATAATGATCTGGGTGTCTTCCATGTTGATGTAACTGAAAATGTACGTCAATAGTTAAGGGTTAAAGATTTACCGTCACTTTTATACTCTAATTAAATGTAGGGATTTTCAGGTCACTGTAATGTAACATCTCGACGGATATCCCTTCGACTCTCGACCAGGTCAGTGGACGTGGGATTTCCCTGATGGTTATTATTGATGAATTTATTCTGTTGTTATATGTGAATTGTGTTTATTGTATATTTTGGTAACGCAATTTTGATTTGTGGTTGTAGTGATTTTTGATATGTGGATTTAATTCCATGTGGTTGTCATGTTTGAAGTAGGGGTTCAATTCCCGCTGCAGTATATTCAGTGTAGATATAAGCTTTTGGGGGACTTTGTGTCATTCGTAGGGCCCTTCGCTACAAGTTTGTGTTTATATAGTGTGAAATTTAAAACAGCTGATTATGTATGTGTGGAGTTAGTATTTCTTAGTTAAAATCAAATTGTCATACGTAGTTGCATCCGATGTACTCGTCGGTCCGGGTTCGTTTCATGTTAGTTGTTTGTAGATGGTAGGTAGTAAACCACGAGAGAGATGATGATATAATATCGATTAACGAAGTAATGTACAGTGAGAAATGTAATTAAATGTTTGATTGAAATGTCACTCAATTTGATGTAGATAACACCGATCAACTATATTTGGAATAATGTTAATAGATTATTGATGATGGAACCCAAAATGTGGTAATTAAATAAATAAATTAATTAAGTTGAGGTCGGCAGTATCTTTTTGTAACGAAGACGTTAATATGAATTTATCGAATGATGTAATAATATTTCAACCACTCAATATGCATTTATTTGGATTTGGTGTTACGACAGAAGATTGCTTTTATGTTAATAATTTCATGAGTGGAATTGGATTAGCTTGAAATTAGGCCGACTTGTTAATTCAAAATATAAAGCATTAGTGCTTAATTGAAACAAATATAAAATGGATCAGATCGATTTTGTAATATTAATCAATTATTAAGTGTTTTAATTGAACTATTGCGTGAGTGACAGTTTTTATAGCGAAGTGTTATCATTTTGAATTTATTTCCCATATTTTTTACTTTGCCAAAGTTTTTCTTTTTCAATAAATTTGTTTGCAATAAAGATTCTCATTCATATCTTTATATTTTTATTTTTTCTTCTCTCTTATCCTTCCTGCTTAGTAATTTAAGATTAGTTGGTTTATTCGAAGATATCTCTCGGGATCACCCGTGTACGACCCTGGGACTTTGCCGACGCCCGATATCAAAGGCTGGAAGGGTAGAATAAATACCTTGCCACAAGTACGGGGAACTCTGTAGATACCAGTTTGTTGCAATGTAGGCAAACTGTCCTTAGTTGGTCACAGGAGTTGCCTAATCTTAATTGATGTTCCAAAAAGAGTTCGTACATGGCGCTTTTGTAAGATTTTAGCAATACGATCTGTCGTGTTATGTATGTAAGGTAGATAAGTAGTTTCTTTTACATCAACCGACGTCCGATTTTGCGTCGATTTCAGAATCGTAGAGATCAAAGCTTCGCTGTAACCATTGCTCTCAAAGTGTTAATTTCCTCTTGTAGAGCTGCACTACACAAATCCTCCTGGCCCTGGTAGTTAGAGTTGCAATGATACCATGTTTCTGAGCAGAGTGATGGTGAGAATCCTGCAATGAGATATCTATTGTTGTGTGTAGTCTTACGATAAACACTGTATCCTAAAGATCCATTCTCTTTCTTGGTGACGAGAACATCTAAAAATTGTATTTTACCGTCAGATTCCATTTCCATGGTGAAAAATACGGAAAGGTGCTGGCGATTAAGATGATCCAGGAAATGACCACTTGGTCAACTCCGAAATCTTACGTAGGTAACATGTACGAACTCTTTTTGGAACATCAATTAAGATTAGGCAACTCTTGCGACAAACTAAAGACAGTTTGCGTAAATTGCAACAGCCTGGTATCTACAGAGTTCCCTGTACTTGTGGCAAGGTTTATATTGGGAAGACTTCGAGAATGATATGTACTCGCATCAAAGAACATACCAGGTGTATCAGACTCAACCAACCTGATAAATCAGCTGTTGCTGATCATGCCTTAACACTTGGTCATGATGTCATGTTCCAAAAAGTGGTTGTTCTTGCCCGTATAAAACTTTATCGTCTAGGGATCATCATGGAGGCGGTTGAAAAACGTAAAAACCCAGATAATTTCAACCGCGATACAGGCTACAACCTCAGTGGATCATGGCTACCTATTATAAGAACCAATGAAAAATGATGCTTTTCTGTTGCCATTCGTTGTAACTCGCATGGGGCTAAAATGGCGTCCCTTTTACATCTTAGGGCACCATTTTAAGTTCCTTGTTGCTTTCTCCTGGCAACCTTTGATGCGTCATGTTTCTTTTCTCTGTTGTCTCCTGATCAGAAAGGTAAGGTTCCTTTTGAAACGCGCTGAGAGTGTTTAAATAGTTCATCATACGGCATAAACCCGTGAAAGTCTAAATGATGTTATTATCATTATTAGTATTACTTTTATATTTTATTTACTTCTTAATAAATTACGCAGGAGGCCCAAATTCGAAATTCGCTGGAGCTCTCTACGTTCCTTGATTCGGGCTTCCTTGCAAGAACAAAAGCTTACTAGCAAATCCGCGTGCAAAGCACTTGTGAGGAGACTACATATGAACTATATTTCTAACAATTTGTACATACAAATCTGCTTACCTTAGGCTTTTTAGTCCAGAGTTGATCGGGAAGCAGTTCTACCGGCAGATGGCTCTTGAGAAAACGTGGAGAAGGAAGTTGGTGTGCGTTGGTTAGAGTATCGGGCGTACCCATTCGTTCTCTGTCATCATCCGACATCAAGCAGCCAAATCTGCAAAATAGAAGAGATGAGAAGACCATTTTGTGACTTCCTCGTGAATACTACTACAACAACAATTATTATTTTTGTTATATTAATAACTGCGTAGAAGTCTATGTCTGTCTAGGTCACATAGTTTCATACCTTAACAGACAAGATAAGGAGGTCAGAAGGAGAATAGGAGAATTGCAAATGCTTGGCGTCAGTATTGGTTACCAAGTTTTATCCTAAAAAATGACTTTCCCATGAACATCAACAGGGACATATTCAACACGTATATTCGGTCTGTTTTTGCATATGGTGAACATACAGGCAGTTTAAATATAAATAACGTATGTGACGGATGGAAAAAACTTTGCTAGGAAGTTCCCTGAAAGATTATCTACAAAACACTGAAATTAGGTACAAAAACTGGAGTAAAGTAAGTGGGAAGAGAAATTCAGCTCAAATGTTGAATTGGGCAGGTCATTTAGCTAGAATGGATCCCATGAAGTTGATAAGGGTGAAAAGTGAATGGTACCCCAGAGATAGTGAAGCAGAGTTGTGATATCGTGACAAGCATTTCGGGACCAATATCGATAAGGTCTGCGCATGAAAGATGAATTTGGAAGTAGTTGGGGAAAGCCTTAGCCCTAGAAGGGGGTTGAATCAGCATCAACTACAATTTCTCAGAGGTCAATGCCATGGAAGATGTAGTGGTACATCATACTGAAGCCTGATTCACTTCTTTCTGTAAAGAGATCAATTATCTTGCGAGTAGAGACAGTCACTGTTTATTTTGACCTAAGTGGAGCTGTTCTTCGGAAACTTAATTGCTGACTGATATGTGGAAAGTAATGATGTGGACCATCCTATCTGTATGAGTAACTTAATTGTTCCTCAAGAGCTTCTGGAATATCTAAATATTGTTTTAAATATTTGGAGGCAGCTATTCAACAATTTCATGCTTGCTACCAATGGTGAACCTCTCAGTATAAAGAAAATGTTTACTATCTTCTCTTAAAAGGGTTTCTGCTGCTTGCTTTGGTCAAATTTCTAATCTGTGAGTAACTCGGGCTGCACATTAAACGCATCATTTGGCTTTGTCCGAGAGAATTGATTTACGTTTGAATTTCTTACGGCTAAATTAGCACGTGAAAGGTGGGGTTTTCGAAATAAACGTTCAACGTATTAGGTCGAATTCAGTACAAACAATACACATCGAAGAGATGTTAAGTAGGCCTATAGAACAAAAATGCCCAACTGGGCACCAAATGGATCCGAGCCCACAACCTTCCACTGAACACGACCTAATAGGTTGAACATTTATTTCGAGTAGGTCATGAAATATAAGTATAGTAGAATCTCATTAATTCGGACCCCATTAGCCCCGACTTCGCTTAATCCGGCCAGCCACTTTCTAATAATACATGCCGGTAAATGAAATTACAATTTCAGGTCCATGATTTTCAATTTCGGGACTGCTGTCAATGATATAAAACTATCAACTTTGGTTAACTCTTGGAAGAAACTTTTAATAAATGAAGAGCTTGAACCAGATACGGCTCGAATGGAAACAGAGGATTTTCACAACATCCTCCACCAAGGTGGTGAAAATTCAGCAATAATGGAAAATACTGATTTGTGGCTAGAAGCAGAAGATGAACCAGGTTATCACGTTTTAACAGAGGAGGAGATAGTTGGAAGTGTGATCGCTGCGGAAAGCTCTAAAAGGGATAAATATGACCAGGATGAAGCAGGTGATGTTATTAACCCTAAGCCAAAACTTAGTAAAATTAAAGGCAATATAAACATTGGTCATTAAATACATTGAAGATAACAAGGATGAAAAATAACTGCGTATTACGCACATTTGAGGCACATGCATGAGTTAATTATTAAATAAATGAATGTAAAAAGAAGACAACGAAAGATCAAGCATGGCAAGCATAATTGTCAGTCACACAAATTTTAGTGTAAAACCTAAGAATATGTATAGGTACTCCAAGAAGGACATTCCAGGATTCATTAATTAACAAGGGGAGTGTGTATGCGAGGATCTTCAAAACGCAGAAGTATTCAATCAGCAGTATGTATAAAGATTGTACGTTACAAGGGTAATGTCCAGGCGGAGGAGATGGCTAATACTAAAAAGGTATTAAGATTTACCTACGATAACAACGGCATTTACAATAAGATACAAAAGTTGAAAACTAGAAAAGCAGATGGAACTGGTAAGATTTCGGAGGATATACCAAGGTGAATGGGTTGATTATTGTTGATGATGATGCTTGTTGTTTAAAGGGGTCTAACATCTAGGTCATCGGCCCAGTTGATTATAATATTTTCATAAATGAACTACTTATATACCAAATCAATGAAGGGTTGCTATAGTACCTCCTGTGTATCAAGGAAAGGGTGAGAGACATGAAGCTGAAAATTTACAGGCCAGTCATTTTGACATGCATTGCACGTAAGCTTTGCTAAAGCATTCTTTCTGATTATATTAGACATGCTTGCGAAATTAAAAAATGGTTCGATAGAAGGCAGTTCGGGTTTAGGAAAGGTTGTTCTACTGAAGATCAACGTGTAGGATTCCAGCAAGGTAAAGCGGCTATCTTGGATTCAGGAGGTCAAATGGACTGTGCCGCTGTTGACCTGTCTAAAGCATTTGATAGGGTGGATCATGGGAGACTACTGGCAAAACTAAGTGCAATTGGACTAGACAAAATAATAACTAAATGGGTGGCTATATTTCTAGAAAATAGAACTCGGAGAATTAGGGCAGGCAAAGCTGTATCTGACTCTGTAATAATGAAGTGGGGAATTTTTCAAGGCAGTATTATTGAAACTTTATATTAACTTATGTATATATAAATGATATGAGTAAAGAAGTGGAATCAGAGATAAGGCCTTTTGCGGATGATGCTATTCTGTACAGAGTAATAAATAACTTATTAGATTGTATTCAACTGCAAAATGATCTCGATAATGTTGTGAGAAGGACAGTATGCAATGGTATGTTGATGAACGGGGTTAAAAGTCAGATTGCGGGATTCACAAATAGGAAAAATCCTCTCAGTTTTAATTACTGCGTTGATGGGCTGAAAGTTTATTTTGGGGATCATTGTAAGTATCTAGGTGTTAATATAAGGAAAGATCTCCATTGGGGAACCACATAAATAGGATTGTTAATAAAGGGGACAGATCTCTGCACATGGTTATGTGGGTATTTAGGGGTTGTAGTAAGGAGTTAAAGGAGAGAGAAACTAGGTAAGACAACTAGGGTATGGTTCCAGTGTATGGGACCCTCACTAGGATTAATTGATTCAAGAAATGGAAAAATCCAAAGAAAAGAAGCTCGATTTGTTCTGAGTTATTTCCGACAAAAGAGTAGCGTTACAAAAATGTTGCAAAGTTTGGGCTGGGAAGACTTGGGAGAAAGGAGACAAGCTGCTCGACTAAGTGGTATGTTCCGACCTGTCAGTGGAGAGATGGCCTGGAATGACATTAGTATACGAAAAAGTTTCAGTGGTGTCTTTAAAAGTAGGAAAGATCACAATATGAAGATAAAGTTGGAACTCAAGGGAACACATTAGGACAAACATTCGGTTACAGAAGGGGAGTTAGGGATTGGAATAACTTACCGAGGGAGATGTTACATACTTTTCCAATTTCTTTGCAATCGTTTAAGAAAAGGCTAGAGAAACATTAGATAGGGAATCTACCACCTGGGCGACTGTCCTAAACACAGATCAGTATTGATTGATTGATTGATTGATTGATTGATTGATTGATTGATTGATTGATTGATTGATTGATTGATTGATTGATTGATTGATTGATTGATTGATTGATCAGCAGTTTCTTCAAACCACGCGTTTTAAGTGTGGTCAATGAAGGTGTGGCTTGATTGCCATTTTCTAGTTCTGTACTGCATTATTTATTTTGTAGGGCCTAATAATTTATTGCATTATATCTTGTGTATACTAAATAACCTTTGTACTTCTAAAATTTAAAATACTCTACTGTACACGTTCTTTTTATTGAAGACAGTGTTTATGTACATACCTTGGCTCATTTCATAAGGTATTATGTTTAATCCAGACTTTCATTAATTCGGATAACTTACAGCCCCAATCAGTCCTGGCAAGATACGTTGGGTATCTTGAAAATGCATTCTAGCTCGGGATTTGACTGCATATCATCAGACGTTGATCGTGAATGCCAAACTTATGACCATAAAAAGTCTTAGAAGGTCTCGTAATTATTAAGTGTGCCATTCTGCTATGCAAAATAAGTTTAGTTGCCAGGACAATTCTATGGTGTAGAATAATGGGCGTCATTTTCACATGTTGCAGAGTTGTGTGTTCAAGAACTTACTCAACATACGGGCTTCTACGTATGAGAATTGTCTTGCGCGCTCCTTCCCAGTCCAGGTCGTGAAGTATTAACCAAATCATCTCCTGGCTCCATGTGGTACCTGTGCAAACATTTCTGATGTTTTAATGACTTCACCGTTGATTAAATGTAAATCACAGTGAAATATTCGAATACTCTTCTGTGGTGACTACCAGCCTCACCTGAGGAGACAGCTCTCAAAGAATAAGAAGATACTTTACCACATTTAGGGAAGGTGACGATCCACACGTCGTCTTCTCGAACTTCGAACTTCTTTATTCTCTCCGCCCAGTCAGCATAGGGAGTCGGAAGGACACACCCCTTGGGTCCGAACCTAGAGACCCCGTTGTTGAACGAACCTGTCGAGTGCTTCAACAGCTCTGCGGTCAGAGAATCGGTCATCTTTTCTACTTTGATATCCATGCTGTAACACAGGGAAACATTGGTCGATTTATGCTATTATATCCTTGAGAAGTATTATCATGTGCACATCAGACTAACTGAATATTTTATTGGAGCCTATATTTCATAATATAATTCAGAATCTCTGTTTAAAAATCGATCTGTATTTGACTTGATTAATCTAAACATATTCATTGTAGTTTTTGTACTGCATATACTCGGTGTCTTTAGATTAACTTACCCTATAGCCATTAACCTTGCTCTACGCTGATGATTTATGCTTTATATCAGGAACCGGTCAACCAACGGAAAAGAATGTTCGACAATTTTTTACTGTGGCTTAAACTTCCGAAAACTGAATACCTACAGTACGGTGACCAAGCGGACGGCACTATCTTATTCAACGGAACCCCACTTATGAAGTCTTCAGGCTTTAGAGTTCGTCCCTCCCGCAGAACAATTATTGGCGACATGCTCTTGAATACCCGAGAGCGCGTTAACCCTCTATAGCCCAAGATAGGTCTCCATGGGAAAACAATTTTCAGAATGATATTTATATGATTGTTCTATAAATATTCTACGTATAATTGAAAACTTAATAGTATGTATAGTTACTGATCTGTCACAATGGGAATTAGCGGCAGAGATGTTTCATAGAGACAGGAAAATACTAAATCTCAATGTTACACATATGTAACGCGGGGCACTTGAGGGTTAATGCTGCCTGTTGAAGTAACACGTGTCCTTTGTGTTCATACGATTGCGCTGTACCTGAATCCAACGTATAGGTACCTTTCGCTCTACCCAACATCACTCAAATGTTGGGTGACAACAAAATGGCATGAACATATGCTTCGTATGGTGTAAATGAGAATGCTAAGATAGTCTCTGGAAGTCACAAGGATGGCTCATATATGAAATTAATAAAGACTCCTGAACACACTTGAAGTTTTCTGATACAAGGTGAGAGAGGCGAGGCTGCACTGGAATGGACATGTAGTTACAGGTGATACAGAGTCCCTCATACAACATGCATCCTGATGAACGCCAATCCAGGAGAAGATCAAACTTGCATTGGTTGAATTGCCTGCCGTAAACCTTGATCTACGTGTAGGAGTACACCCTCCCGACACCACAGACCGAAATGAGGGCAAGATGGAAATATGCAGACCCGGAAACTTGAAGGGAATGACGTCCAGAAAGAAGTGAAGGTCATGGTAGTGGTGTTAGTGATTATTGCCTTACGAGGAGGTATAATGAGGCATTAATGCCTATCAACTCTTCTAAAGGTAGAGGATGGAAACGCAGGAGGACCAGTTCTTCCAAGAACGGAGGGATTGACAAGCGAAAGTGAAGGGCGAGAGAATAGCTGGTTTTTATCCTCTTCATTCCAGAGGTACACATATGTGTACCTTGGTTTAGAGTCCATTGCTGGCGGTTCGTGAACCTTTTTTGTGGTTTAAACCGAGTATCCACGTATGTGTAGGTCCAAGCTTCTAAGTTCAGTCACCAGATGGAACCTCCTGCTGTGTTTACTCCGTTTGCACGCGTAAGAAATTGGTGTTTTCATGAAATGGCGGCCAAGCACTACACCCAAGAAGGTAACTGAATCATTCAACAAAACTTGCACATTTTAGTGTTATATTATCATTGCAGGGAATGGAGGGAATATGTAGTAATGTTTTAACCTCTTTGAAAATTGAGTTCGGTCACTTCATGACATTCTGCGAGGCTAATAAAAAGGGTCCACGTATGTGTACCTTAGGTCTCGAGTACCTGAAATAATATTCTAGGTTATGTTGAACAATGTTTGATATTCTTTCCTAATTGCATGTAGGGTTGCTGGAAGATGAACAAATCGCTGAAATATTGAATAATAGTGATGTGGATGTGTCGGATGATGATGGTGATGATGAATCTGGAACATATTTACCAGTATTCAGCAGTAGTGATAGTCCTTCAAGCAGTGACTCAGAATATGAAGAATCGCGAGAGAAACCCATTCCAAAAAAGCCTAAAAACAGAGATCCCATGTGGAAATCTAAGAAGTACACCCTATCTACATTATGCCTACATTTTGTACTATTCTGTGTTATTAGGACATATGATGATGATAAATTACAATAGCACGTCTGTGATTGCCTCTACAGCCTGTGCATTGTTCATTCTTTCACAGAATGCAATCCCGTGGACCTCCTGTTCCAGAAAGATTAGCAGCTGACCACAGTGAGCCGAAAAGAGTGTTGGAATCATTTCTTGAATATCTCAGCATTGATTTTTGGAAGAAGGTTGCATACGAGACTAACCTATATTCAGTGCAAACCCAGCATCGTTCCGCCAACACGAACTACATTGAAATAATGAATTTTACAGGCATGCATGTGTTAATGGGTACATTTAATTTTCCCCAGGTCCGTCAATACCGGTCTCAAGATATTGCAGTGCCATTAATTGCTAATACCATGCCACGTGATCGGTTTTTCGAACTGCAAAATTTCTTGCATTTTGCTGACAACCTGCAGGATCGAAGTGAGGAAACTGATAAATTGTGGAAAGTTCGTATGTTTCTCAATGAAATTCAGGTGAAGTGTCAGTCTCTACAACGATCGAATCATATGGCCATTAACGAGCAAATGGTCCCATTCTCTGGACGCTGTGGCTTCCGGCAATTTGTTCCATCCAAACCTAACCCTCTTGGATTGAAAATTTTTTTTCTTAACGCAAGAGATGGCCTAGTGTTGGACTTCCAAATCTATCACGGAAAAGGGACTGTTCCTGAGGAGGATTTGAGAATGTTTGGTCTAGGAGCTAGTATTGTGAGATTACTAGTAAAATCTGTACCTAATGATGGCAATCATGTCATTTACACAGACCGCTTCTTCACAAGCGTCAAATGTGCTGAAAGTCTCCTCGAGCATCAGATATATCAGACAGGCACTGTAATGAAAAACAGAGTAGGCAACGCTGTTAAGAAACTAAAAGGAGATAATGTGCTTCAAAGAGGTGAGTGGGATGAACTAGTACGAGATGATGGTGAGATGTGCTTAGTGAAATGGAAAGACAACAAGAGTGTTATCCTATTGTCAACATGCATTGGAAGTGAGCCAGTTTCTCAGTGCAAACGCTGGTCCAAAGGGGAGAAGAAAAAGGTAAACGTTGACCAGCCGGCACTCGTAAACAGGTACAACACTTACATGGGAGGAACTGACCTGTGTGACCGGTACATATCATACTACAGGTGTGATATCAGAACCCGCAAGTGGCCAGTACGTGCCTTCAATCACTTTGTTGACCTCGTCATTGTTAACTGCTGGCTGATGCATTTCAGATACTGCAAAGAGAATTCAGTGCCAAAGAAGGACATTCCCGGACTCTTAATTTTTCGGAAACATGTTGGAGAAGCCCTGATGAAATTTGAAGGTGGTGCCATAAATGCAGGGATGCAACGTGGGAGGCCTCGTACTTCCACCGAATTGCTACAGTCAGCAAGTGATAAAGAAGACGAGTCTAGAGGTCCTGCGATGAAACAGCGGAAGGTCGTAGCACAACCAATTCCTGAGTTTCGTTACGATAAAGTGGGACATTTTTCGGTTTACAAAGAAGATAAAAATGCCTCGAAATGTCGCCTTCAAGGTTGTAAATCTCGATCAAGAGTTGTATGTCTTAAGTGTAATGTATACCTTTGTGTTTTAAAGAACAACTGTTTTCTGAAGTATCATGAACTAAAGCAAAAATATATTCCAGACTGTCAAAAAATTTCAGCTGAGACCCAAGGTCCACATATGTGTACCATGCTTTTTTCAAAAACTTGACATTTTGTAATGTAAAATTGACTATATTCTGTCTAAAATATACAATATTCATAAAGAATTTTTTTTCTGCACGTTGTCTGTTTTTCGGGACTGAAGAGGAATGGCTGGCCCTCCTCAAAGTCCTTTTTTCATGTTTATTCTAATGGAAGAGGTAAGTCGTGAATAGTGAAGTGTGGCTTCAACAGTGATTCGGATTTAAAAAATATCAACACCCCCCCCCCCCTTTCTCTCCCTTAATGGAATGAAGAATCGAAGGAACTCGCTAACTAATTTCCAAGAATTCGCCCTTCTACGTTCATTATTGTAATTTTCGTGAGTGTTTTGATCTACGTTTCTTTAAGACTATTTGCATTTTGAGAAACATTAATTACTTGAACTTTATGTTAATCTTGTCGTGTTTTGTGGGGTATTATAGACTCTGCTGTATTACATTCACTTGGTGGCCTTACTTCATTCTGCGTCTGATGATTAGCTCAGCGTCGCGTATTGTGTTATTCAAACAAACGTTTAAAATATATGTATGATTTCATTTTGAACGTCCTTGTAATTTTTATTTTCTCAAATTGTGTAGGTTTTATTCCATCGTAACTTAACATTATTATTATATACTAGCAAGATACCCGTGCTTCGCTACGGTATTATACTGAAATTTATAATTGAATGCTTATTTAGATATATAATCCGCCGAAATTCGCGATCTGACTCGTTCTCTGCGAGAATCCACCAAAATTCCCGATCTATTATTTTACGGCACGTTTCCTCCCATTTTAAAATCTTTCTTTCCAGCAATCGATTTCGTACTTCCCGGGTTAGGCTCAGGTATTCCTCCATGTCAGTTGGGTCCGTAAATCTTTGCCATCTTTTCCTATAATATTTTTAATACGGATATAATCCTTCAGGAGATCCGGCGTGCTGTCATATTGGGTGCCTTGGCGGCACTGAACCCACGACCGGACTGCATTCTTAGTCATTACCCGTCCAGGAGCCGTTTCCATCGCGGTCCGCAATTTGATGACGGTCCGGAATATTATTATTATTATTATTATTATTATTATTATTATTATTATTATTATTATTATTATTACTATTATGTGTTGCTGGAATGGCTGATGACAGGGAAAACCGGAGTATCCGGAGAAAAACCTGTCCCGCCTCCGTTTTGTCCAGCACGAATGCCACATGGAGTGACCGAGATTTGAACCACGGAACCCAGCTGTGAGAGGCCGGCGCGCTGCCGCCTGAGCAACGGAGGATCCTTATAAGTACATTAATAACAGTAAAATCAATTGGTCTCACCTCCTTCTACACCCAACCGCCGTTAAGTTTATTTACAGCCACCCCCCCCCCCCCCCTCCCTGAAAAAGAATTAAAAGGATGCTTGTTTCTTTATGTTTAAGGGAGATTCCAAACACCAATGTTCACGTCTATTACCTTCAGTTTTGAGATATAAGTATCCACATAAAAGTAATTTACTTTTTTTCATTTCATTTCACAATAATCTCTCCTCCTCCTAAATGAATTTTCCCGCAAAAAAGTACTTGTTTCTTTAATAGCAAAGGATCGTCTAAATACAAATTATCACGACTCTAACTTCTTCAGTTTTTGATTTATGTGTCCTCATGAAAGGAATTCAACTCCTTTACACTCCCGCCCTCCAAGATGGTTTCCCCACCAAAACGCCTTTTTCTTTGTTTTTAAAGGAGAACCAAATACGAATTTTCACGTCTGTAATAACTTTAGTATTAGATTTATGTATTCTCATACAATTAAGTCAACTAATGTTTCAATTCTTCCCCCCCCCCCCCCCCTTCATTGGATTTTCCGAGAATACGTGTTTCTTTACTTTTAAAGCAGATTGCAAATATCAAATTTCACGTCTGTAACATCTTCATTTTTGAGATATCAGTAGCCTAATTAAAAGAATTCATCACCATTTTCAGTCACTTTTACCCCCCCCCCCCGCCCTCCACCCAAGTGGTATTTCGAAAACTAAAAATACACTTTTCTTTATGTTTAATAGAGATAAAAAAATGCCATTTTTCACTTCTGTAACATGTTAAGTTTTTTAGATATCCGTAAAAATTCTCATTTTAAAATTTCACCCCTTTTGGGTTCCCCTTAAGTAGAGTTTCCAAAAACAAATAACCTATATTTCTTTACATTTACAGGAGATTTACACCCACTTTTTACGTCTGTAACATTTTACGATTCCAAGATATTCTGTAGATATAGTCTTTCAAAAAATTCACCCCAATTTGTCACTCCTGTTTAACCGCCATTAATTGGCTTTTCCAAAAACTAAAAAATACGTGTTTCTTTATTTTTAAAGGTAATCCCATATGCGAATTATCAGTTCTGTAATATCTTTCGTTTCTGAGATATGTGTATCTTCATTAAAGGCATTCAACCCATTTTCACCCTTTTACACCCCTCCTATTAGGACTTACTGGAAACAAAAAATACGTGTTCCTATATTTTTAGAGGAGATTCTAACCACCAATTGTTACATCTGTAAATTTTAAAGTTTTAAGATGTAGACACACTCATTTTAAAAAATTCACCCCCGTTTTCACCCCCCAATATTTGGATTTTCCAAAAACGAAAAAATACCTGTTTCTTTACTTTTAAAGTAGATCCAAAATACCAATTTTCAGGTCTGTAATATCTTCAGGTTCTGAAATATAAGTATCCTCATGAAAGGCATTCAACCCATTATTCACCCTTTTACACCCTTCCTATTGGGATTTTCCGAAAACAAAAGAATACGTGTTTCTTTATTTTTAAAGGAGATTCTAAATACCAATTTTTACATCTATAAACTTAAAAAGTTTTAAGATATAGATACACTCATTTAAAAAAAAATCACCCCCTTTTCAACCCCCCCCCCATAATTGTATTTTCCACAAACAAAAAATACGTGTTTATTTTTAAAGGAGATCCCAAACACCAATTTTCAGGTCTGTAATATCTTCAGGTTCTGAAATATACGTAGACTTATGAAATGCATTCGACCCCTTTTTCAACCTTTTCCACCCTTCCTATTAGGATTTTCCGAAAACAAAATATACGTGTTTCTTTATCTTTAATGGAGATTCTAAATACCTATTTTTACACCTATAACCTTTAAAAGTTTTGAGATATAGATACACTCATTTTAAAATATTACCCCTTTTTTACCCCCCTTAATTGGGTTTTCCAGAAACAAAAAAATACGTGTTTCTTTATTTTTAAAGGAGATCCCAAACACCAATTTTCAGGTCTATAATATCTTCAGTTTCTGAGATATAAGTAGCCTCATTAAAGGCATTCAACCCCTTTTTCACCCCTTTTCACACCTCCTATTGCGATTTTCCGAAAACAAAAAAATACGTGTTTCTTTATTTTTAATGAAGATTCTAAATACCAATTTTTACATCTGCAAACTTTAAAAGTTTGGAGATATAGATTCACTCATTTTAAAAATTCACCCCCTTTTCACCCTCCCATTAATTAGATTTTCCAAAAACAAAAAAATACGTGTTTCTTTATTTTTAAAAGAGATCAAAAGTACCAATATTCAGGTCTGTAATATCTTCAGTTTCTTAGATATAACTACCGGTATCCTGATTAAAGGCATTGAACACATTTTCCCCCATTTTCACCCTTTTTCACCCCTCCTATTGGGATTTTCTGAAAACAAAAAAAATACGTGTTTCCTTATTTTCAAAGAAGATTCTAAATACCAATTTTTACATTTGTAAACTTTTAAAGTTTTGAGATATAGGTGCACTCATTTTAAAATTTCACCCCCCCTTTTCACCCCCTTAGCAAAGGAATATCCAAAAATCCTCTCTTAGCGAGCACCTACATCTTAATATGAATGTATCCCCAAAAATTCATTTCATTATGTCCAGTAGTTTTGGCTCGGCGATGATGAATCAGTCAGTCAGTCAGTCAGTCAGGACAAGCTATTTTATATATATACTAGCAAGATACCCGTGCTTCGCTACGGTATTATACTGAAATTTATAATTGAATGCTTATTTAGATATATAATCCGCCGAAATTCGCGATCTGACTCGTTCTCTGCGAGAATCCACCAAAATTCCCGATCTATTATTTTACGGCACGTTTCCTCCCATTTTAAAATCTTTCTTTCCAGCAATCGATTTCGTACTTCCCGGGTTAGGCTCAGGTATTCCTCCATGTCAGTTGGGTCCGTAAATCTTTGCCATCTTTTCCTATAATATTTTTAATACGGATATAATCCTTCAGGAGATCCGGCGTGCTGTCATACTGGGTGCCTTGGCGGCACTGAACCCGCGACCGGACTGCATTCTTAGTCATTACCCGTCCAGGAGCCGTTTCCATCGCGGTCCGCAATTTGACGACGGTCCGGAATATTATTATTATTATTATTATTATTATTATTACTATTATGTGTTGCTGGAATGGCTGATGACAGGGAAAACCGGAGTATCCGGAGAAAAACCTGTCCCGCCTCCGTTTTGTCCTGCACGAATGCCACATGGAGTGACCGAGATTTGAACCACGGAACCCAGCTGTGAGAGGCCGGCGCGCTGCCGCCTGAGCAACGGAGGATCCTTATAAGTACATTAATAACAGTAAAATCAATTGGTCTCACCTCCTTCTACACCCAACCGCCGTTAAGTTTATTTACAGCCACCCCCCCCCCCCCTGAAAAAGAATTAAAAGGATGCTTGTTTCTTTATGTTTAAGGGAGATTCCAAACACCAACGTTCACGTCTATTACCTTCAGTTTTGAGATATAAGTATCCACATAAAAGTAATTTACTTTTTTTCATTTCATTTCACAATAATCTCTCCTCCTCCTAAATGAATTTTCCCGCAAAAAAGTACTTGTTTCTTTAATAGCAAAGGATCTTCTAAATACAAATTATCACGACTCTAACTTCTTCAGTTTTTGATTTATGTGTCCTCATGAAAGGAATTCAACTCCTTTACACTCCCGCCCTCCAAGATGGTTTCCCCACCAAAACGCCTTTTTCTTTGTTTTTAAAGGAGAACCAAATACGAATTTTCACGTCTGTAATAACTTTAGTATTAGATTTATGTATTCTCATACAATTAAGTCAACTAATGTTTCATTTCTTCCCCCCCCCCCTTCATTGGATTTTCCGAGAATACGTGTTTCTTTACTTTTAAAGCAGATTGCAAATATCAAATTTCACGTCTGTAACATCTTCATTTTTGAGATATCAGTAGCCTAATTAAAAGAATTCATCACCATTTTCAGTCACTTTTACCCTCCCCCCCCCCCCCCGCCCTCCACACAAGTGGTATTTCCGAAAACTAAAAATACACTTTTCTTTATGTTTAATAGAGATAAAAAAATGCCATTTTTCACTTCTGTAACATGTTAAGTTTTTTAGATATCCGTAAAATTCTCATTTTAAAATTTCATCCCTTTTGGGTTCCCCTTAAGTAGAGTTTCCAAAAACAAATAATCTATATTTCTTTACATTTACAGGAGATTTACACCCACTTTTTACGTCTGTAACATTTTACGATTCCAAGATATTCTGTAGATATAGTCTTTCAAAAAATTCACCCCAATTTGTCACTCCTGTTTAACCGCCATTAATTGGCTTTTCCAAAAACTAAAAAATACGTGTTTCTTTATTTTTAAAGGTAATCCCATATGCGAATTATCAGTTCTGTAATATCTTTCGTTTCTGAGATATGTGTATCTTCATTAAAGGCATTCAACCCATTTTCACCCTTTTACACCCCTCCTATTAGGACTTACTGGAAACAAAAAATACGTGTTCCTATATTTTTAGAGGAGATTCTAACCACCAATTGTTACATCTGTAAATTTTAAAGTTTTAAGATGTAGACACAAGCATTTTAAAAAATTCACCCCCGTTTTCACCCCCCAATATTTGGATTTCCAAAAACGAAAAAATACCTGTTTCTTTACTTTTAAAGTAGATCCAAAATACCAATTTTCAGGTCTGTAATATCTTCAGGTTCTGAAATATAAGTATCCTCATGAAAGGCATTCAACCCATTATTCACCCTTTTACACCCTTCCTATTGGGATTTTCCGAAAACAAAAGAATACGTGTTTCTTTATTTTTAAAGGAGATTCTAAATACCAATTTTTACATCTATAAACTTAAAAAGTTTTAAGATATAGATACACTCATTTTAAAAAAAATCACCCCATTTTCAACCCCCCCCCCCCATAATTATATTTTCCACAAACAAAAAATACGTGTTTTTTTTTAAAGGAGATCCCAAACACCAATTTTCAGGTCTGTAATATCTTCAGGTTCTGAAATATACGTAGACTTATGAAATGCATTCGACCCCTTTTTCAACCTTTTCCACCCTTCCTATTAGGATAATCCGAAAACAAAATATACGTGTTTCTTTATCTTTAATGGAGATTCTAAATACCTATTTTTACATCTATAACCTTTAAAAGTTTTGAGATATAGATACACTCATTTTAAAATATTACCCCTTTTTTACCCCCCTTAATTGGGTTTTCCAGAAACAAAAAAATACGTGTTTCTTTATTTTTAAAGGAGATCCCAAACACCAATTTTCAGGTCTATAATATCTTCAGTTTCTGAGATATAAGTAGCCTCATTAAAGGCATTCAACCCCTTTTTCACCCCTTTTCACACCTCCTATTGCGATTTTCCGAAAACAAAAAAATACGTGTTTCTTTATTTTTAATGAAGATTCTAAATACCAATTTTTACATCTGCAAACTTTAAAAGTTTGGAGATATAGATTCACTAATTTTAAAAATTCACCCCCTTTTCACCCTCCCATTAATTAGATTTTCCAAAAACAAAAAAATACGTGTTTCTTTATTTTTAAAAGAGATCAAAAGTACCAATATTCAGGTCTGTAATATCTTCAGTTTCTTAGATATAACTACCGGTATCCTGATTAAAGGCATTGAACACATTTTCCCCCATTTTCACCCTTTTTCACCCCTCCTATTGGGATTTTCTGAAAACAAAAAAATACGTGTTTCCTTATTTTCAAAGAAGATTCTAAATACCAATTTTTACATTTGTAAACTTTTAAAGTTTTGAGATATAGGTGCACTCATTTTAAAATTTCACCCTCCCTTTTCACCCCCTTAGCAAAGGAATATCCAAAAATCCTCTCTTAGCGAGCACCTACATCTTAATATGAATGTATCCCCAAAAATTCATTTCATTATGTCCAGTAGTTTTGGCTCGGCGATGATGAATCAGTCAGTCAGTCAGGACAAGCTATTTTATATTTATACTAGCAAGATACCCGTGCTTCGCTACGGTATTATATTGAAATTTATAATTGAATGCTTATTGTTTTAGATATATAATCCGCCGAAATTCGCGATCTGACTCGTTTTCTGCGAGAATCCTCCAAAATTCCCGATCTGACTCGTTTTCTATTATTTTACAGCACGTTTCCTCCTATTTTTCAATATTCCTTTCCAACAATCGATTTCGTACTTCCCGGGCTAGGCTCAGGTATTCCTCCTGGTCAGTTGGGTCCGTAAATCTTTGCCATCTTTTCCTTTAATCATTTTTAATATGGATAAAATCCTTCAGGAGATCCGCGTGGTGTCATATTGGGTGATTTGGCGGCACTGAACCCGCGGCCGGACTGCATTCATAGTCATTACCCGTCCAGGAGCCGTTGCCAGCGCGGTCCGCACATTTGACGACGGTCTGGAACATTATTATTATTATTATGTGTTGCTGGAATGGCTGATGACAGGGAAAACCGGAGTATCTGGAGAAAAACCTGTCCCGCCTCCGTTTCGTCCAGCACGAATGTCACATGGAGTGACCGGGATTTGAACCACGGAACCCAGCTTTGAGAGGCCGGCGCGGTGCCGCCTGAGCATCGGAGGATCCTTATAAGTACATTAATAACAGTAAAATCAATTGGTCTCACCTCCTTCTACACCCCACCGCCGTTAAGTTTATTTACCGCTACCCCCCCCCCCCCCCCGCAAAAAAATTAAAAGAAGGCTTGTTTCTTTATGTTTAAGGGAGATTCCAAACACCAATGTTCACGTCTATTACCTTCAGTTTTGAGATATAAGTATCCCCATAAAAGTAATTTACTTTTTTCACTTCATTTCACACTACTGCCCCCCCCCCACCTAAGTGAACTTTACCGAAAAAAATACTTGTTTCTTTAATAGTAAAGGATCTTCTAAATACCAGTTATCACGACTCTAACTTCTTCTGTTTTTTATTTATGTGTCCTCATGAAAGGAATTCAACTCCTTTACACTCCCGCCCTCCAAGATGGTTTCCCGGCCAAAACGGGTTTTTTTGTTTTTTTTTTTTTTGTTTTGAAAGGAGATCCAAATACGAATTTTCACATCTGTAATAACTTTAGTTTTTATTAGATGCATGTATTCTCATACAATTAAGCCAATTAATTTTTCAATTCTAAACACCCCCCTCCCCCCGCTTCATTGGATTTTAAGAGAATACGTGTATTTTTACTTTTAAAGCAGATTGAAAATATCAAATTTCACGTCTGTAAAATCTTCATTTTTGATATATCAGTAGCCTAATTAAAAGAATTCATTCAACACCATTTTCAGTCACTTTTACCCCCCCTCGCACCCAGGTGATATTTCCGAAAACTAAAAATACACGTTTCTTTATGTTTAATAGAGATAAAAAAATACCATTTTTTCACTTCTGTAACATGTTAAGTTTTTTAGATATACTGTAAAAATTCTCATTTCAAAATTTCACCCTTTTTTGAGTTCCCCTTAAGTGGAGTTTCCAAAAACAAACAAATGTTTCTTTACCTTTACAGGAGATTCCAAACACCCACTTTTTACGTCTGTAACATTTTACGTTTCCAAGATATTCTGTAGATATAGTCTTTCAAAAATTCACCCCACTCCTGTTTAACCGCCATTAATTGGATTTTCCGAAAACAAAATATACGTGTTTCTTTATTGTTAAAGGAGATTCTAAATACCAATTTTCACATCTATAACCTTTAAGAGTTTTGAGATATAGATACACTCATTTTAAAATATTACCCCCCTTTCACCCCCCTCCCTTAATTCGATTTTCCAGAAACAAAAAAATACGTGTTTCTTTATTTTTAATGGGTGATCCCAAAAACCGATTTTCAGGTCTGTAGTATCTTCAGTTTCTGAGATATAAGTAGCCTCATTAAAGGCATTCAACCCTTTTTCCACCATTTTCATTCCTCCTATTGCGATTTTCCGAAAACAAAAAAATACGTGTTTCTTTATTTTTAATGAGGATTCTAAATACCAGTTTTTACATCTGCAAACTTTAAAAGTTTGGAGATAGAGATTCACTCATTTTAAAAATTCACCCCCCTTATCACCCTCCCATTAATTGGATTTTCCAAAAACAAAAAAATACGTGTTTCTTTATTTTTAAAAGAGATCAAAAGTACCAATTTTGAGGTCTGTAATATCTTCAGTTTCTGAGATATAAGTACCGGTATCCTGATTGAAGGCATTCAACCCATTTTTCCTCATTTTCACCCTTTTTCACCCCCCCCCCCCCATATTGGGGTTTTCAGAAAACAAAAAAATACGTGTATCCTTATTTTAAAAGAAGATTCTAAATACCAATTTTTACATCTGTAAACTTTTAAAGTTTTGAGATATAGATACACTCTTTTTAAAATTTCACCCCCCTTTTCACCCCCTTAGCGACGGAATATCAAAAAATCCTCTCTTAGCGAGCACCTACATCTTAATATGAATATATCCCCCAAAATTTCATTTCTTTATGTCGAGTAGTTTTGGCTCGGCGATGATGAATCAGTCAGTCAGTCAGGACAAGTTATTTTATATATATAGATAGATAGATAGATATATACTAGCAAGATACCCGTGCTTCGCTACGGTATTATACTGAAATTTATAATTGAATGCTTATTGTTTTAGATATATAATCCGCCGAAATTCGCGATCTGACTCGTTTTCTGTGAGAATCCACCAAAATTCCCGATCTGACTCGTTTTCTATTAGATTACGGCACGTTTCCTCCCATTTTTCAATCTTCCTTTCCAGGAATCGATTTCGTACTTCCCGGGCTAGGCTCAAGGTAGTTAGAGTAAGAGGTAGGGATCACGCGCAGGTCTCCCTACCAAGCTTGGCTGGCGATGACGTCACTTGAACCCTCAGCGCCTTGTCCTCTATATGAGGTAGGCTAATACACAGCTGTAAGCTATTCTGTTTTAGCCACAAGTTAGAGATAACTTCATTGATATTTTAACATCACCTAAGAAAATGCATTCCACTTCACTATTACAGTAGAGTAATAATAGGAGATCAAATACAGTGTGAATCCAGCAGCGTTTCTGAAGTATTTCGATCTGTATAAAAGGATGTACCAATGCTAAGACTGTGATAGCAGTGGAATGGCCATTCCATATGTTCATGTTCTCAACACCTATGATAACAATAACAAGGGGCTCTAATTGTTACAGACTCGAACATAAAGCTTGATGACTGCAAGAAATATGTCCGTTGTTACAAGCAGTATTGGGAAACTATATACACCGTCAACAACACAAACAGCAAATTTTAGGAAACTGTCCACAATACAAACAGTACAGTAAATGTTTTCCTGCAAGTGCCAAGAAATGACAAATTCCACGTTAACATTAGATAGGCCATATTTATGAGCCTGTATATCAACATTCTTAGCACTGGTTTCATATACAACATAATAAATTGCCTTTCATAAAAAAAAAAAAAAAATAACGGGTATATTATACACAAAGAATAATGCTGATATTAAAAATATATATAACAAAACACACTTATCCATAGCATCAGTGGAATTTCTTTGCTTTTCTTCTTTCTTTATCGGTGTTGTATTAACAGAAACCCGGTCTCTTCAATGTCTTACTTTTGTTTAAAGCGTCCATTGGAATAAAAGAACGGCTTCTCACGAAGCAACTTGCAAGCTCATAAATTTCGGAGAATGTCTTTTTCAGGATATCCGTAAGGTTTGTGATGATGTTAGAACCCTCTTTCAGTTCTTTCCCGTGGTAAAATTGAAACTACCGAGCTCGATAGCTGTAGTCGCTTAAGTGCGGCCAGTATCCGGTATTCGGAAAATTGGGTTCGAACCCCACTGTCGGCAGCCCTGAAGATGGTTTTCCGTGGTTTCCCATTTTCACACCAAGCAAATGCTGGGGCTGTAACTTAATTAAGGCCACGGGCGCTTCCTTCCCACTTCTAGCCCTTTTCTGCCCCATCGTCGCAGTAAGACCTATCTGTGTTGGTGCGAAGTAAAGCAACTTGCAAAAAAAAAAAAAAAAATCTTTTTGAAATTTAATTTCCACCCCTTGTAGTTTGACCTGTTTTCTCTCCGTAATTACTTTCTATATCGAGGTTCTTCTTTATCCTAAAAGCTATATAGCCAGTGAAGTCTTCAAGCAGCTCCTTGGTTTCACGACTCCCCTCGAGCTGTTTCACTAGATCTTCAAGGGCTTTAACGAACCCTTGCTCATCCTCCGATAAAAAATAGGATGTGGGCTCAACGCTGGCCTTAGACTGGCACACGATATCCGAGTTTTGATCGAGTTCATCAGTACATATTTGGACGTAATATTTCATAATCTTCCGGAGAACAGTTGGAATTTCTTATCGCCTTGGAAGCATTGAGGCTAGAAGCAATGATTTCACCTTTCGCGTCACAGCTGTCGGAAGAGGATCGTCATAAAGCCTTCCGAACCCTCGAAGCTGAGAAAGATAGCTTTCGATAATGTCTTGATTACTTCTGTCGCCATTTATTTACGTCAGTGGTTTTAGGGAATTCATGAAAGTGTATGTTTCGTTCCTTCGCGTGCCTGCTATGATTTGTGCAGCCTGCAATGGCATGACAAAGCATACTGAAAAGTGTACATTATTACTGCTTTTTACGTTTTATCTCATAAAATAAATACACACGGTTTCTTATACACCACAGATATGTTACTATCGTGTATTATTAGCACCTAGCATCTGCGTGCACAGCAATTCTTACTCGAACTACCTCTACCTCACTCTGAGCAGATTCAACGCGAGGGTCCTGCGTGACGTCACAGCTCTGTTTTGCCACTGCGCACCTCTCTCGTGATCCCTACCTTGTATTCTACGTACCTTGGGCTAGGCTCAGGTATTCCTCCCGGTCAGTTGGGTCCGTAAATCTTTGCCATCTTTTCCTATAATCATTTTAATATGTATAAAATCCTTCAGGAGATCCGGAGTGGTGTCATATTGGGTGCTTTGGCAGTACTGAACCCGCGGCCGGACTGCATTCTTAGTCATTACCCGTCCAGGAGTCGTTTCCAGCGTGGTCCGCACATTTGACGACGGTCCGGAACATTATTATTATTATTATTATTAATATTATTACTATTATGTGTTGCTGGAATGGCTGATGACAGGGAAAACCGGAGTATCCGGAGAAAAACCTGTCCCGCCTCCGTTTTTTCCAGCACGAATGTCACATGGAGTGACCGGGATTTGAACCACGGAACCCAGCTGTGAGAGGCCGGTGCGCTGCCGCCTGAGCAACGGAGGATACTTATAAATACATTAAGAACAGTAAAATCAATAGGTCTCACCTCCTTCTACACTCCACCGCCGTTAAGTTTATTTACCGCCCCCCCCCCAAAAAAAAAATTAAAAGAAGGCTTGTTTCTTTATGTTTAAAGGAGATTCCAAACACCAATGTTCACGTCTATTGCCTTCAGTTTTGAGATATAAATATCCCCATAAAAATAATTTACTTTTTTCACTTCATTTCACACTACTTCCCCCCCCCCCCCCAAGTGAATTACTTGTTTCTTTAATAGTAAAAGATCTTCTAAATACCAATTATCACGACTCTAACTTCTTCAGTTTTTGATGTATGTGTCCTCATGAAAGGAATTCAACTCCTTTACACTCCCACCCTCCAAGATGGTTTCCCCACCAAAACGCGTTTTTCTTTGTTTTTAAAGGAGATCGAAATACGAATTTTCACGTCTGTAACAACTTTAGTTTTTATTAGATGTATGCATTCTCATACAATTAAGTCAATTAAATTTTCAATTCTTTCACCCCCCCCCCCCCCCTCCCTTTCATTGGATTTTCCGAGAATAAGTCTTTCTTTACTTTTAAAGCAGATTGCACATATCAAATTTCACGTCTGTAACATCTTCATTTTTGAGATATCAGTAGCCTAATTAAAAGAATTCAACACCATTTTCAGTCACATTTACCCACACCCCCACCACCCAAGTGGTATTTCCGAAAACTAAAAATAAACGATTCGTTATGTTTAATAGAGATAAAAAAATACCATTTTTCACTTCTGTAACATGTTAAGTTTTTTTAGATATACTGTAAAAATTCTCATTTTAAAATTTCACCCCTTTTGAGTTCCCCTTAAGTGGAGTTTCCAAAAACAAATCACCTATGTTTCCTTACATTTACAGGAGATTCCAAACACCCACTTTTTACGTCTGTAACATTTTACGTTTCCAAGATATTCTGTAGATATAGTCTTTCAAAAAATTCACCCCAATTTGTCACTACTGTTTAACCGCCATTAATTGGATTTTCCAAAAACTAAAAAATACGTGTTTCTTTATTTTTAAAGGAGGTCCCATATACCAATTTTCAGGTCTGTAATATCTTCAGGATCTGAAATATAAGTAGCCTCATTAAAGGCATTCAACCCATTATTCACCCTTTTACACCCTTCCTATTGGGATTTTCCGAAAACAAAAGAATACGTGTTTCTTTAATTTTAAAGGAGATTCTAAATACCAATTTTTACATCCATATACTT
Organism: Anabrus simplex; assembly: GCF_040414725.1. Lineage (NCBI taxonomy): Eukaryota > Metazoa > Arthropoda > Insecta > Orthoptera > Tettigoniidae > Anabrus > Anabrus simplex. The sequence continues at coordinate 1,579,747,878 of NC_090265.1, forward strand.
TAAAAGTTTTGAGATATAGATACACTCATTTTAAAAAATCACCCCCTTTTCACCCCCCATTAATTGGATTTTCCAAAAACAAAAAAACACGTGTTTCTTTATTTTTAAAAGAGATCCCAAACACCAATTTTCAGGTCTGTAATATCTTCAGGTTCTGAGATATAAGTACCTTCATTAAAGGCATTCAACTCCGTTTTCACCCCTTTTCACGATTCCTATTGCGATTTTCCGAAAACAAAAAAATACCTGTTTCTTTATTTTTAATGAAGATTCTAAATACCAATTTTTACATCTGCAAACTTTAAAAGTTTGGAGATATAGATTCACTCATTTTAAAAATTCAGCCCCTTTTCACCCTCCCATTAATTGGATTTTCCAAAAACAAAAAAATACGTGTTTCTTTATTTTTAAAAGAGATCAAAAGTACCAATTTTCAGGTCTGTAATATCTTCAGTTTCTGAGATATAAGTACCGGTGTCCTGATTAAAGGCTTTCAACCCATTTTTCCCCATTTTCACCCTTTTTCACCCCTCCTATTGGGATTTTCTGAAAACAAAAAAATACGTGTTTCCTTATTTTTAAAGAAGATTCTAAATACCAATTTTTACATCTGTAAACTTTTAAAGTTTTGAGATATAGATACACTCATTTTAAAATTTCACCCCCCTTTTTACCCCCTTAGCGAAGGAATATCCAAAAATCCTCTCTTAGCGAGCACCTACATCTTAATATGAATATATCCCCAAAATTTCTTTTCTTTATGTCCAGTAGTTTTGGCTCGGCGATGATGAATCAGTCAGTCAGTCAGGACAAGTTATCTATATATATATATATATATAAAGTAGCTTGTATATATATAAAATAGCTTGTCCTGACTGACTGACTGATTCATCATCGCCGAGCCAAAACTACTGGACATAATGAAATGAATTTTTGGGGATACATTCATATTAAGATGTAGGTGCTCGCTAAGAGAGGATTTTTGGATATTCCTTTGCTAAGGGGGTGAAAAGGGAGGGTGAAATTTTAAAATGAGTGCACCTATATCTCAAAACTTTAAAAGTTTACAAATGTAAAAATTGGTATTTAGAATCTTCTTTGAAAATAAGGAAACACGTATTTTTTTGTTTTCAGAAAATCCCAATAGGAGGGGTGAAAAAGGGTGAAAATGGGGGAAAATGTGTTCAATGCCTTTAATCAGGATACCGGTAGTTATATCTAAGAAACTGAAGATATTACAGACCTGAATATTGGTACTTTTGATCTCTTTTAAAAATAAAGAAACACGTATTTTTTTGTTTTTGGAAAATCTAATTAATGGGAGGGTGAAAAGGGGGTGAATTTTTAAAATTAGTGAATCTATATCTCCAAACTTTTAAAGTTTGCAGATGTAAAAATTGGTATTTAGAATCTTCATTAAAAATAAAGAAACACGTATTTTTTGTTTTCGGAAAATCGCAATAGGAGGTGTGAAAAGGGGTGAAAAAGGGGTTGAATGCCTTTAATGAGGCTACTTATATCTCAGAAACTGAAGATATTATAGACCTGAAAATTGGTGTTTGGGATCTCCTTTAAAAATAAAGAAACACGTATTTTTTTGTTTCTGGAAAACCCAATTAAGGGGGGTAAAAAAGGGGTAATATTTTAAAATGAGTGTATCTATATCTCAAAACTTTTAAAGGTTATAGGTGTAAAAATAGGTATTTAGAATCTCCATTAAAGATAAAGAAACACGTATATTTTGTTTTCGGAAAATCCTAATAGGAAGGGTGGAAAAGGTTGAAAAAGGGGTCGAATGCATTTCATAAGTCTACGTATATTTCAGAACCTGAAGATATTACAGACCTGAAAATTGGTGTTTGGGATCTCCTTTAAAAATAAACACGTATTTTTTGTTTGTGGAAAATACAATTATTGGGGGGGGGGGTTGAAAAGGGGGTGATTTTTTTTAAAATGAGTGTATCTATATCTTAAAACTTTTTAAGTTTATAGATGTAAAAATTGGTATTTAGAATCTCCTTTAAAAATAAAGAAACACGTATTCTTTTGTTTTCGGAAAATCCCAATAGGAAGGGTGTAAAAGGGTGAATAATGGGTTGAATGCCTTTCATGAGGATACTTATATTTTAGAACCTGAAGATATTACAGACCTGAAAATTGGTATTTTGGATCTACTTTAAAAGTAAAGAAACAGGTATTTTTTCGTTTTTGGAAAATCCAAATATTGGGGGGTGAAAACGGGGGTGAATTTTTTAAAATGAGTGTGTCTACATCTTAAAACTTTAAAATTTACAGATGTAACAATTGGTGGTTAGAATCTCCTCTAAAAATATAGGAACACGTATTTTTTGTTTCCAGTAAGTCCTAATAGGAGGGGTGTAAAAGGGTGAAAATGGGTTGAATGCCTTTAATGAAGATACACATATCTCAGAAACGAAAGATATTACAGAACTGATAATTCGCATATGGGATTACCTTTAAAAATAAAGAAACACGTATTTTTTAGTTTTTGGAAAAGCCAATTAATGGCGGTTAAACAGGAGTGACAAATTGGGGTGAATTTTTTGAAAGACTATATCTACAGAATATCTTGGAATCGTAAAATGTTACAGACGTAAAAAGTGGGTGTAAATCTCCTGTAAATGTAAAGAAATATAGATTATTTGTTTTTGGAAACTCTACTTAAGGGGAACCCAAAAGGGGTGAAATTTTAAAATGAGAATTTTTACGGATATCTAAAAAACTTAACATGTTACAGAAGTGAAAAATGGCATTTTTTATCTCTATTAAACATAAAGAAAAGTGTATTTTTAGTTTTCGGAAATACCACTTGGGTGGAGGGCGGGGGGGGGGGTAAAAGTGACTGAAAATGGTGATGAATTCTTTTAATTAGGCTACTGATATCTCAAAAATGAAGATGTTACAGACGTGAAATTTGATATTTGCAATCTGCTTTAAAAGTAAAGAAACACGTATTCTCGGAAAATCCAATGAAGGGGGGGGGGGGGAAGAATTGAAACATTAGTTGACTTAATTGTATGAGAATACATAAATCTAATACTAAAGTTATTACAGACGTGAAAATTCGTATTTGGTTCTCCTTTAAAAACAAAGAAAAAGGCGTTTTGGTGGGGAAACCATCTTGGACGGCGGGAGTGTAAAGGAGTTGAATTCCTTTCATGAGGACACATAAATCAAAAACTGAAGAAGTTAGAGTCGTGATAATTTGTATTTAGAAGATCCTTTGCTATTAAAGAAACAAGTACTTTTTTGCGGGAAAATTCATTTAGGAGGAGGAGAGATTATTGTGAAATGAAATGAAAAAAAGTAAATTACTTTTATGTGGATACTTATATCTCAAAACTGAAGGTAATAGACGTGAACATTGGTGTTTGGAATCTCCCTTAAACATAAAGAAACAAGCATCCTTTTAATTCTTTTTCAGGGGGGGGGGGGGTGGCTGTAAATAAACTTAACGGCGGTTGGGTGTAGAAGGAGGTGAGACCAATTGATTTTACTGTTATTAATGTACTTATAAGGATCCTCCGTTGCTCAGGCGGCAGCGCGCCGGCCTCTCACAGCTGGGTTCCGTGGTTCAAATCTCGGTCACTCCATGTGGCATTCGTGCTGGACAAAACGGAGGCGGGACAGGTTTTTCTCCGGATACTCCGGTTTTCCCTGTCATCAGCCATTCCAGCAACACATAATAGTAATAATAATAATAATAATTATAATAATAATATTCCGGACCGTCGTCAAATTGCGGACCGCGATGGAAACGGCTCCTGGACGGGTAATGACTAAGAATGCAGTCCGGTCGCGGGTTCAGTGCCGCCAAGGCACCCAGTATGACAGCACGCCGGATCTCCTGAAGGATTATATCCGTATTAAAAATATTATAGGAAAAGATGGCAAAGATTTACGGACCCAACTGACATGGAGGAATACCTGAGCCTAACCCGGGAAGTACGAAATCGATTGCTGGAAAGAAAGATTTTAAAATGGGAGGAAACGTGCCGTAAAATAATAGATCGGGAATTTTGGTGGATTCTCGCAGAGAACGAGTCAGATCGCGAATTTCGGCGGATTATATATCTAAATAAGCATTCAATTATAAATTTCAGTATAATACCGTAGCGAAGCACGGGTATCTTGCTAGTTTTATATATATATATATATATATATATATATATATATATATATATATAATTCGCTGGGGCCATCAAGGACCACGTTAAGTCTTGTTGCATTTGACACTGAACTTGGCCTTCTTTAGAGCCCAAATTTCAACCATTATTTGTGAGTGGGCCTGCTTACGCTCTTATGTCCAAGGGGCGCCGTGTCTTCTCTTCGGTTGCGCGTCTCGGTTTAGCCCGTTCGTCAATATTTTCTTGCGGATGAGATCTCTGTTAAGGGCGTCTTCAGCTGAGATATGGAGCATTTGCAGGTCTTATTTGGTATTTCTAAACCAGGGAATTGTGGTTTTGGTGTTTGAATTAAAAAGTGAAAGATTTCTTTAGTTAACTTTCTTCCGTCCATTCTTTTCAGATGACCGTAAAATCGTGCCCGTCTTTTTCTGATTGTGTCGGTAATTTTCTCTATTTTGCTGTAGACTTCCTTGTTGGATCTCTTTTGATGGATTCCATTTCTGTACTTTGATCCCAAGATTCCTCTCACAATTTTGCGTTCTCTTTTCTCCAGTTCTTCAAGGAGTCCTTTGTTGGCATTTAGAGACAGGGTTTCGGCTGCATATAGAACTACTGGCTTCAGAACTGTTTCATAGTGACGTATCTTGGTGTTTTGGGAAACGCATTTTTTGTTGTAGATTGTGCGGGATGTTTGGTAGGCTATTTCCAGTTTGCGTACTCGCTCCTGAAGTGCTTTTTTGTCCAGTCAATTTTTCATGATGATCTCACCCAGGTATTTGAATTTGTCTACTCGGGTGATATCCCCGTATTTTGTATGGAGTTTTGGTGGAGCCTCCTTGATGTTAGTCATTACTTCTGTTTTCTCAAACGACGTCTGCAAACCAGTTTTTTCGGCAATTTCCTTTAAAATTTCAACTTGAGCTCTAGCGGTTTCTATGTCGTTTGAGAGAACAGCAATATCATCGGCAAATGCTAAGCACTCTGTTGCGAACCCCTTGGATTTGGTTCCTATTCTCAATGGACTGTAGTTGGTTTCCTGTAATCTCACCCGCCAGGTTCTGATGATCTTTTCAAGAACACAGTTGAAGAGTATCGGGGATAGCCCATCACCTTGTCGGACTCCTGTTTTGATGTCAAAAGAATGCGAGAGACATCCGTGGAACTTCACCTTGGATTTTGTATCGGTCAGGGTGGCTCTAATTAATGCCAGCAGTTTCAAATCTACTCCAAATTCATATAAGATGTTTAGCAGGACTTCCCCGTCAATGGAGTCGTACGCTTTCCTAAAGTCCACAAAGACAGACACATACTGCTTGGACCTTAGTGTACAATATCTGATGATCGTTTTGAGATTTTGGATCTGTTCAGCTGTTGAGCGACCTTTTCTGAACCCTCCTTGGTATTCACCTATTTGATGTTCGACTTGTGCTTCCAAACGCTCCAGGATGGCAAGTGATAGAATTTTGTAAGTCACGGGTAGCAAAGATATTCCTCTGTGGTTGTTGATGTTCTTCATGCTGCCTTTTTTGTGTAATGGATGGATCAAAGCTATTTTCCAATCTTCGGGTAGGGTCTCCTTGTTTCAAATTTCTTCTATTTGCTTTTGCAAGATATCGAGTGATTCCTCCGGGGCATATTTCCATAGTTCTGCTACTACTGAGTCTTCCCCCGGCGCTTTGTTATTTTTGAGACGGGCAATGTGGCGCTTGATTTCATCTCTGTCGGGTGGTCTGGAATCTGGGTACCTGAGTAAGGGTTCCTTGGTCTCAATGGCGCTTTGCGGTTTAGAGCAATTAAGTAAATTCTTGAAGTATTCTGCCAGAATGCTACAATTTTCTTCATTTGACGTCGCCAGTGTGCCATCCTTTCGCTCAAAGCATAGAGATGGTGGTTTATAGCCAGTGAGTTTGCGTTTGAAGGCTCTGTAGTACTCTCTGCTTTCATTCTTCCTAAAGTTTTGTTCTATCTTTTCAATGAGAGATTTTTCGTATTTACGTTTCTCGGTTCTGAACACCCTAGCTGCTTGGGCACGTTGGGTTTTGTAGGTTTCCCAATCATTTTCTGATTTTGTAGAGTAGTACTGTTTCCACGCATTGAGTCTTTCTTGGAGGACTGATTCGCAGGTACTATTCCACCAGGCATGCTTTTTGCTTCTCTTGATTTCTGCAACGTCTTTGGCGGCCTCAACAAGGAGACTTTTGGCGTTGTTAAAGTCACAGTCATTTGGTCTAGCCTTCTCCTGGAACTCCTCGACTCTTTGCCGAAGTTAATCATTGTCAAAGCGTGTGATCTGTTTGGTTGTCTTCCTTGTGTTTACGGGAATTGGTTTGAATTTGATAAGAGACATATAATGATCTGAGGCCACATTGATGCCTTTCTTCACCTTCACATTCATAATCTCAGGGCTGTTTCTCCTGGAGATTGCAACATGATCAATTTGGAACTCTCCGAGAGCTTGGACGGGAGAACGCCAAGTCATTTGCTTTCTGGGTAGATGGCGAAAGTGAGTCGACATGACCTGCAGGTTGTGATTTTCGCAAATGGACACCAGTCTTTTGCTGTTGGGATTGGTTCTTTTGTGAGCAGGGTAATTTCCTATAACTTTCTTGTACTTCTGTTCACGACCTAGTTGGGCATTGAAGTCACCCACAGAAGCTTGACATAGTGTTTGGGGATTTTGTTTAATTTTTCATCTAGTAAGTCCCAGAAATTATCAACCTCGTCTGGATCAGACTTGTTCTTATCGTTTGTAGGAGCATGTGCGTTAACTAGGGCGTAGGTTTTGTTCGCGCATTTAATTGTGAGCATAGACAATCTATCATTCACAGGTTCGAAATTTGCAACCGATTTAAGGATCTTGGTTCTAACAGCAAACGCGGTTCCAAGCATCACAGCTCCATTGAGGATTCCTCTTTGCGCTTTGCTCTTGAAAAATCGATAGCCTTCGGATTCAAAAATCTCTTCATCTGGGTAACTTGTTTCCTGTAGGGCCATTATGGATATCTGATTTTCGTGAAGAGCTATGGTGAGGGTCTTCAGCTTGCCAGTTTGTGTAAGTGAATTTATGTTGAAAGTTGCTAGAAAGGTTTTAGATTTTGGCCTCAGTTTTTGACTCTTCGGGGTACATCGAGACGCTCCGACTCGTCTCTTGCATGATGTCGAGTCTCCCCCAGAATCCGAACGAGACTCGTGCGCCGTGGCGTTCACGACGAGGGATTTATCCGAAGATTTACCCCCTGGGGTATGTTTCTTGAAATGTTGTGCCATCATGCTTTTTGACTTGACTTTGCTTTGGACGGGTACCCATTCTTTTACAACTAGGGTTGTTAGCCCTAGAGGTTGCCTCAAGATGTTTTCTGGCTTCTGGTCATTTACCAGTCTTCGCCGTAACCCTGGCAAGGACCACTTTCTTTTTCACGGTGGTATTTTATTTCCCTACTACCCTCTGACTCTGCTGGCGGCAGAGCCAGCGAGCTTCCCCAATTCCAATGGGACGCGCCCGATGGTGGTAACCGGTAAAACCCCACACGGGCATCATTATTATTATTATTATTATTATTATTATTATTATTATTATTCTCTAATCGGCAAACTAGGTGTCATGGTAAATTTAATTATACATTCTCACGTTTATCCAACTTTAATTTGATCCAGTAGGTTTTCATTAGCTGGGTGTGCCGAGCATGGCGTTCATCTGACCAGTTGCATCAGTTGTCAATTTCTCATCCCGGAAAGTCCCAACAGCCACGATGCTTGTTCTGAATAGTTCTCGTTTTTGCGCGTCTTCTGGTCTAGACCTATTTCTTCGTGGTATATTTGCGTTAAAGTATAAGGGAATAATGATAATAATAATAATAATAATAATAACAATAATAATAATACCGAGTGAGTTGGCCGTGCTTTAGGGTCGCGCAGCTGTGATCTCATATTCCGGAGATAGTGGGTTCGAACCCCACTGTTGGCAGATCTGAATATAGCTTTTCCGTGGTTTTCCACCTTATCACCAGGCTGTACCTTAATTAAAGTTACGGCCACTCCCTTTCCACTCCTAGCCCGTTCCTATCCCATCGTCACCATAATACCTTTCTGTGTCAGTGCGACATAAACCAAATATATATTTATAAATAGACGTGTGTATCCGTATATTTCACCTTGCAGCCAAAACTACCCACCTCAGACCGCTGGTGCTTGTGTGCGGTAGTAGCCCCGAGATTCCCATCGTGCACTATGGTAGTTGCATGTCGGTAGCTGTGGTGGAATGGTAGATATGGGGGTTGAATGTGGCCAACTACATATACAAATAGACGTGTGTTTCGTATATTTCACCTTGCAGCCACAACTATCCACCGTAGACAACTGGTATTCGTGTGCAGTAGAAGCCTCGTGCACTATAGTGGTTGTGTGTACGTAGCTGTGGTGGTGTGGTAGATGTGGCGGTTGAAATTAGCCGACTATATAAAAAATAGACCCGTGTACCAGTATGTTTCACCTTGAAGCCACAAACACCCACCGCAAACTACTGGTGATTATGTGTAATAGTAGCCTTGAGTCACCCATCGTGCACTGTAGTGGTTGTGTGTATGTAGCTGTGGTGGTGTGGCAGATATGGGTGTTGAAAGTGGCCAATTATATACACGAAATAGACGTGTATATTCCTATATTTCACCTTGTAGATACAACTACCCATCACAGACCACTGGTGTTTGTGTGTGGTAGTAGCCTCGAGTCTCCCACTGTGCATTATGATGATTGCGTGTGGTGGTGTGGGAGATGTGAGGGTTGAAAGTGGCCGACTATACATACATATGGACGCGTGTGTCGATTTCACCGCTCTAAAGCATGTTTTCAAAAGGTGATTAGCGTTCGTGGATTAAAATCGAGGTTGCCATGGCAAAATGCATCAGAATATTATGGAGGATTGCGTGAAGTCAGTATCAAATCAATCACTTCTGATCTGCATTTAGGGCAGACGCCCAGGTGGCAGATTCCCTATCTGTTGTTTTCCTAACCTTTTCTTAAATGATTTCAAAGAAATTGGAAATTTATTGAACATCTCCCTTGGTAAGTTATTCCAATCCCTAACTCCCCTTCCTATAAACGAATATTTGCCCCAATTTGTCCTCTTGAATTCCAACTTTATCTTCATATTGTGATCTTTCCTACTTTTAAAGACACCATCCAAACTTATTCGTCTACTGATGTCCTCCCATGCAATCTCTCCATTGACAGCTCGGAACATACCACTTAGTCGAGCAGCTCGTCTCCTTTCTCCCAAGTCTTCCCAGCCCAAATTTGAAACATTGTTGTAACGCTACTCATTTGTCGGAAATCGCCCAGAATAAATCGAATTGCTTTTCTTTGGATTTTTTTCCAGTTCCTGAATCAAGTAATCCTGGTAATGGTCCCATACACTGGAACCATACTCTAGTTGGGGTCTCACCAGAGACAAATATGCTCTCTCCTTTACATCCTTACTATAACCCCTAAATACTCTCATAACCATGTGCAGTGATCTGTACCCTTTATTTACAATCATATTTATGTGATTACCCCAATGAAGATCTTTCCTTATATTAATACCTGGGTACTTACAATGATCCCCAAAGGGAACTTTCACCCAGTGAGAATGCATAACCGTACAGGCAGATTGCACGACGGGTCGAGGTGTTTCATGCGGGTCGGAATAAGACTGCGGATTTGCACCGCACAGGTCGGTTGTCCATTCCTCAAGATCAGATTGACATTGTAAATGGTCTCATTTCCGTGGACCATCGATGGACTGTCCGGAAATTATCCGTAGAAGTTGGTCTCAGCCATCAAACGGTGTGGCACATACTGACGAAATGTCTTAACATGAGGAAAATTGCGTCCCATTTGGTTCCGGATCAACTCACCAACGTACAGAAACGGCACCGGTATCCACTGACTGGCGTCCACCTGGACAGGTAGCGCAACGAAGAAGAGGCATTTCTGCAGCGCATTGTCGCCAATGACGAGAAGTGACGTGGGTACGAGCCTACAAGCCTGAATTAAAGCGTCAATCGAATGAACCGCGCCACCCAGGTTCGCCACGTCCACAGAAATGTTGACAGGAACCCAGTCGGTTGAAGCTCATGCTGATTGTGGCATACGCCTACGAGGGTGTTATTCTTACGGAGTCTGTGCGTGAGGGGCAAACCCTCAACAGTGACTGCTATTGCCGATCTCTGGAGCAACATATGAGTACGGCTATAAGGTGCAAACGTCCCCGTTTATTGGGAGACGATCGTTCGTCTATAGAATTAACAATACTCCAGGAGCTTATTAGGATTTTAAAAGCAACCGAACAAAGATTAAGTGCCTCTAGAATAACTTTCTTCTGTTGAATTCATATAATTCCGCGATCACTGGAACCACCTTGGCTCATTTTGGTTTTGGAGGGGGTTTGAGGTCCGATGTCCGTCCTGATATTACATGATATTTTAGGTGACAATACCAACCCGGATCGACCGAGATTACAAACTCAGACTTCCGGTTGGGTAGCACCTTCAAATACCACCTCTGCTTCTCCGAAAATCGCAAAAGTAGTTATTCAGACGTAGAACCAATGACATTAAAGTATTATTATTATCACGCTATATTTACATGTTTTAATAGCTTAAGGTAAATCCGGGACAGATGCCGCCCCGGTAGAGATGCCGCATACACTGTAGCTAAAGGTTCCCATCGTTACAGCTAGATGCCAATATGTGTGGTTTTTCAGTTTCTAAGGAAGAACTACTGTCCGCGAGTGTGACGAAATTTGCTCGTATATTACGCCAATTATAGCCGATATCATGTGGCGAGAACATGTTTCCTCCTGACAAAGTTCTTGCGTGTGTTAATTTATTGTATATTAAGTTGGCTTCAAATGCTTAAATCAGACGTTTTTAGTACAGTAGTCGTCAGAAGCATAACTATAGTTGAGAGTAAGCTAATATTGGGCCATGGTAGCCTCGAGGTATGAAAACAGGAGGGTGCGGCGTCTCTCCCTGATAGTTGGGAGAGTTGCCGCACAACAATCCGGCTGAGATGCCTCATTGCTATCAGATTCTACAAGCGATCTGGAAACATTCAATACTATCCAGAGTGTACCGGTATTTTATTCGAATATTTTATCGTCTCACGATTCTTAATATACATAATCTATTTTTATTAATTTCATTGGTAACATTATTTTATTATATAAAAATTTGCGACATGCCTGCTCAGTATAAAAGTAAGGGCACTGTGAAAAGACCTCAATGGACACAGGAAAATTTAAGAGAGGCTGTTAAAAGACTGAAAGCCAAGGAAATACTGATCAGGGAGGCAGAATGACACTACAGAATTCCGGAACGAACACTGAAACTTAGAATGCAATCACGAAATCTGGAAAAATGCTCACTGGGTACAGCAGGTATAGCTACTTCAATAATCACCGAAGTCAAAATGATATTAAAAAAAGGATGACTGTATCCAGTGTTTGAGTTACAAACAGTGACTGCATGAATCTTGCTCTACATATAACGACTGTTGCAGCAAAATTGCTAGAGAACAAAGTTTTAAGAAACAATCTGTAAAAACTTGTAAGAGGATAAACATCAGTTTTTGATCCAAGAATCCTGCCTTAGATATGTTTCCAAATTACTGTGTCAGGACAGAATTATATTCATTATGATTTTGATGTTTCCTTGATATAACACGAGGGCCCCGTGGTGTAGGGATAGCGTGCCTGCCTCTCGCCCGGAGGCCCCGGGTTCGATTCCCGGCCAGGTCAGGGATTTTTCTCTCGACCTGAGGGCTGGTTCGAGGTCCACTCAGCCTACTTGATAGGAATTGAGAATCTATCTGACGGTAACATGGCGGTCCCGGTGTCGGAAGCCCAGAATAATGGTCGAGAGGATTCGTCGTGCTGACCACACGGCTCCCCGTAATCTGCAGGCCTTCGGGCTGAGCAGCGGTCAGAGCCCTTTCAAAGGTGTTAAGTGCCGTGGGGTTTTATAGAACACAGTGAAGAATCCATTGCACATGCACATTTATAGTAAATCGAAATTAAAGTATGATTAATTTAATGTTGTAAATTATCAGATAGATTCTTTTACCATTGAATGATTATATTATGTGGATATAATTGTCTTGTAGTACGTTCTAGTGTTCGGTTATATTAAAGTTGAAGAAATTGGCTTAAATTTGTTTTTGTCATTAATTATTTTACTTGCGGCATCTCTCCCGAGCAAAGTCGGCATCTATACCGGGATCCAGGGAGAGACGCCGCAGATGCAACAATTCCTTTGTTCCCTCCTTTCTCCCATTTACTTTCAATTGCCAATATTTTGTTCATCTCTGATCAAATGTACACTGACTGACAGAGCAAATGCAACACCAAGGAGGAGTGGTTCGAAAGGGATGAAAGTTGGGGAAAAAACAGAGACGGCACGGACGAATAATTGATGTTTATTTCAAACCGATATGCAGGTTACACAATGCGCACGGCATCGACTCAGTAGGATGTAGGACCACCGCGAGCGGCGATGCACGCAGAAACACGTCGAGGTACAGAGTCAATAAGAGTGCGGATGGTGTCCTGAGGGATGGTTCTCCATTCTCTGTCAACCATTTGCCACAGTTGGTCGTCCGTACGAGGCTGGGGCAGAGTTTGCAAACGGCGTCCAATGATATCCCACACGTGTTCGATTGGTGAGAGATCCGGAGAGTACGCTGGCCACGGAAGCATCTGTACACCTCGTAGAGCCTGTTGGGAGATGCGAGCAGTGTGTGGGCGGGCATTATCCTGCTGAAACAGAGCATTGGGCAGCCCCTGAAGGTACGGGAGTGCCACCGGCCGCAGCACATGCTGCACGTAGCGGTGGGCATTTAACGTGCCTTGAATACGCACTAGAGGTGACGTGGAATCATACGCAATAGCGCCCCAAACCATGATGCCGCGTTGTCTAGCGGTAGGGCGCTCTACAGTTACGGCCGGATTTGACCTTTCTCCACGCCGACGCCACACGCGTCTGCGGTGATTATCACTGACAGAACAGAAGCGTGACTCATCGGAGAACACGACGTTCCGCCATTCCCTCATCCAAGTCGCTCTAGCCCGGCACCATGCCAGGCGTGCACGTCTATACTGTGGAGTCAATGGTAGTCTTCTGAGCGGACGCCGGGAGTGCAGGCCTCCTTCAACCAATCGACGGGAAATTGTTCTGGTCGATATTGGAACAGCCAGGGTGTCTTGCACATGCTGAAGAATGGCGGTTGACGTGGCGTGCGGGGCTGCCACCGCTTGGCGGCGGATGCGCCGATCCTCGCGTGCTGACGTCACTCGGGCTGCGCATGGACCCCTCGCACGTGCCACATGTCCCTGCGCCAACCATCTTCGCCACAGGCGCTGCACCGTGGACACATCCCTATGGGTATCGGCTGCGATTTGACGAAGCGACCAACCTGCCCTTCTCAGCCCGATCACCATACCCCTCGTAAAGTCGTCTGTCTGCTGGAAATGCCTCCGTTGACGGCGGCCTGGCATTCTTAGCTATACACGTGTCCTGTGGCACACGACAACACGTTCTACAATGACTGTCGGCTGAGAAATCACGGTACGAAGTGGGCCATTCGCCAACGCCGTGTCGCATTTATCGTTCGCTACGTGCGCAGCACAGCGGCGCATTTCACATCATGAGCATACCGCAGTGACGTCAGTCTACCCTGCAATTGGCATAAAGTTCTGACCACTCCTTCTTGGTGTTGCATTTGCTCTGTCAATCAGTGTACATCTTTTCAAATTATGCTCGATGAATTTGCAACAATTTTTAAAGTAAATATACCGAGATATAACAAAGACATAAAAAGTGCGTCAACTCTACCGGAATTACCTTATCTTACGACTCATTTATATATCGACATCTCTCTCTAGGTAAAATCCAGGCCATCTCTGTTACAGGCTGTTGAGCTCCTTGGTGGAGTGGATGGTAAAGACTTCCACAACTCTTAACTACGGCAGAAAGTGTGGTAAAGTGGATAGTTCTATACCTGGGCACCTTTTCCCTGTATGAATCTCGTACATTTTCTGTTGTAGGTTGAGTGAACCCCACATCTGTGTGTTTTCAAGTCTTGTTCCTATATTTCTCCATTTCCTAATAGAGAATCGAGCCCACGTTCTTCCAGGTCAGCCAGACACACCTTTCTCACATCGGCTAGGTATACCTCGTTGTAACATGGCAATGTTAAGCGTTTAAAGTAATAATAATAACCCCGGACGGAGTAGCTTAGACACTAAAGCTCTTGCCTTCTGACCCTAAGTTGGCAGATTCGATCCCAGCTCAGTCCACTGGTATTTGAAGTAGGACTGATGACCGGATACAGGTAATTGAGCTCTCAGGCATCTGGGTACCCGTTACACCGAGTACGTATCTAAAAACCTGGGTAGGCCTACTCGTTACACGTAAGCCTAGCATCAGTACTTGCTTGTATTCCCGGCGATGCATTTGACGCCCTTTACTCCTTCGAGATTAATTCTTTGCTCCACCACGTTTATCTCGCTGAACGCAGCTCTCTGTATTTGTTTGTTATTACGTAGAAACCATGCTTTTCTAAAAGGGTAATACTTTTCTTATTTTTTGATACTTAAAATATTTGTCAAATAAATTGTTTTTTAACAGTCTGTTTCTATAGATTCTTCCTCTGGATGGAATGAAACACCTTTTCATCGCTATTCGCATGCCATTTATATCAAAGCTATTAAATAACATGTATTTTATTTGAGAACACAAACTTCAATATGTTATTTTTCAAGTTACTATGAATATCTTGAAAGAATTGGTCTTTATTCATCTTTCTCATTATAGTAAGATTATACAGTAGACTGCAAAATTTTTGACGAACGAGTGCATGGTTAATATGAGAATTAGAGCTTGGGAATAAACGGGTACAATTACCCGGGTACCCGAATATCTGGATATTATTCGAACCCGGTAATCGAGTACTCAGATATCACTAGTTCTATTCTGAAGGTGCTAAAATACGCCAACTTTGTTTTGGTACATTTATGGGCAAGTAAAAAACTTTCTTGAGACAAAATTCAGGTGTCTGG
The DNA here is from genome assembly GCF_040414725.1 of Anabrus simplex. NCBI lineage: Eukaryota > Metazoa > Arthropoda > Insecta > Orthoptera > Tettigoniidae > Anabrus > Anabrus simplex. Next base: position 1,579,763,121 of record NC_090265.1, read on the forward strand.
GTGTCTTTAAAAACCGTACAAGCATTTTACATCATCATCATCATCATCATCATCGTCGTCGTCGTCATCATCATCATCATGTTTGCTTAGTGTCCGTTCTAATTTATTTCACAGAGTTGCAGCATTTATACACACACAAATGCCACCAGACCCTGCCGGGATGAAACTCGCCACCGTGTGCTCAGAGTGCTAAGGAATAAACGCCTGAGGTCAGCGTTCGAAGTCACTTTAACCATATATAGTCATAAAAGGCGCCGAAATTTCGGCCGACATTGCGGTTCTCAAACTTCAGCACTCTCGAGTGTCCACCGATTGTGCTGGAACTTGATCCTGCAATTTGACCTCAAGAAGTAAGATGAAGTGTCTTGCCAGTGGAGCTCCACAACAGAGAAGACATCAAACCAATGTTGAGTGGTTAGAATCTGCGCCTCGGTGCGGAAGCTGCTGAATATTTATGGCAGTTCATAAACCTCAAACTGTAGATCAGTTGTTTATAAGCTGTTAGGTTATACTGAAACGGACCACGTCAGCCAAGCAAGCCAGCTTCTGTGATATAAGAGGGCTCCTATGTCGGAATTACGTCCCAGTCCACCGCACTCTTACGTCTCTCTCATCAGAGTAGTTTACTTTATTAAAACGACCCTAGTCAAAGTAAGTTTTTAGAGACGTATACAAATAAACACAATAGCAGAGACCATTGCACAACTTTTACATGTACAAATGATAAGTTATAACAGTGTTATATATAGTCCAGCTCCTTCGCTGAATGGTCAATGAAGTGGGATTCAATTCAGAAGGCCCCGAATTCGATTCCCGGCAGGGTCGAATATTTGAATGTTGTCTTGTTAATCCCTCTAGCACGGAAGCAGGTTGTTTGTGTATACATCTTCATTTACGAACAACTCACCACACTACAAACCACCACAGACACATGCAATAGTGAATGCATCCCTCCACATAAGGCTGTCGTCAGGAAGGGCATCCAGTCGTAAAAGTGGGCTAGTTCCACACAAAGTGGTGACGTCAGGTTATTACGAAAAGTACAAGAAGAAGAAGAAGAAGACATGTGTTTTACATAACTCTCGAACGATGTAACGGCTGCATCAGCGCCCCCTTTGCGTGTAGGGAATAATATATTCATGATATCCCTCGACTGTCGTGAGAGATAACCAATTCAATTCAATGTTATTTGCTTTGCGTCGGTTTTTGGAGACGCCCAAGTGCCGGAATTTAGGCCCGCATGAGTTCTTTTACGTGCCAGTAAATCTACCGGACTGAGCCAGGATCGAAACTGCCAAGTTGGCGTCAGAAGACCTGCGCCTCAACCGTCTGAGCCACTCAGCCCGGCAAGAGAGAAAACGAAAATAGGGGGACATCCCACATGTTTTCAGCTTTGGACTACAAGATCATTATCCTGGACCCATTATCTTAGACTAGCATTCCTTCACATAATAGTGTAAGGCTCCTCGCTTTTGTCTCTTCAAAATCATCCTTTGTCAACCACCGGGCGAGTTGGCCGTGCGGTTAGGGGCACGCAGCTGTGAGCTTGTATCCGGAGTGGGTTCGACCTCCACTATCAGCAGCCCTGAATATGGTTTTCCGTGGTTTCCCATTTTCACACCACGAAAATGCTGGGGCTGTACCTTAATTAAGGCCACGACCGCTTCGTTCCAACTCCTAGTCCTTTCCCATTCCATCGTCACCATAAGACCTATCCGTGTCGGTGTGACGTCAAAGCAAATTCTACAAACCTTTGTAAATTTGCTTTTGCTGGCAAGATGTAGTGTCAACAGTACAGTATGTCTCCTTGTGTGACTAGAATAAATTTGTTACTTTCATTGACCTGTCTCGGTCTTATCCTTATTTTTTGACAATATGAAAGTGACCAGGGTATGAGCGATGCTAGTAATGCCATTCCTTATGCAGCCAGTCCCTGTTATGAATGGTGTGAAAATATCGCTCATAGGGTCAGTTGGTGTATGCATTTCAGTAGACTTGGCAGACTGATACGTAATAGCAATTTCTGGCTCGATGATGAAAGCAACGGGAAACTACCACTCCTCATTTCCCTCGTATGCCTCTTCAGTGATGCCTAGGCTATCCATGACAACTGTTGTGGCGCTGCGGAGCATCAAACCAGCTTTGGGCTGAATATCCAACATAAACCTTTGTCAACCTCTGTTTCTTCAGATCCCGACGGCCTACCAAGCCTTTGATTTGTACGATTGTCAATGCCCTTTCGCCACCTTCACCACAACAACCAACAGCAGTTAACCTACAAAATTTTTCTTGCAATAACATAGAATTTAGTTCATCATCGAGTAAAATTTGATATACACCTTACAAGAATAACCAATACTGTACTGTACGGCACAGCCAGAAGAAGTGTAAAACTTTAATATTGCCTCCTTCCCAAATTCTCCAAATAATCCAGTGTACCGGAGTTACTACATACCAAAACATTGACGAAAAATCTTTATGGAAATGATCCTTCTAGTATAATACACTCAGTTCGAAAGTTAGAACGCCTTTCGAACTGCAGTCTTTGAGTGCTGTTGAAGGGTGTGTAGCAATATGCGTGCGCTTAGAACGACGAGGAATAAATTGTCTCAAAATTGCAATAGAAGCCATCACAGTAGGCCGACATTCGTACTTGTTGGTAGGAATTTTCTGAGAAAATTCAGCGGTCAGGACGACAGCTTTCAGCGCTCATACGCAAAGTGCACAGTCTTTCCGATTATTGATAAACAACAGTTTTAAGTGACCTTGTGTAAATTTGTGATAGTATGCCACAGGACGGACATTGAACCTACGGAAAATAAACAAAACAGTAAATTGGCTTTCCCTTCAACATGAATTGGCCGGATTTTGTTTAAACGTCTTGAGACTAGATACACATGTATCTTTGTCACATTACTATTATTATTATTATTATTATTATTATTATTATTATTATTATTATTATTATTATTATTATTATTATTATTATTATTATTATTATTATTATTATTATTATTATTATTATATTTCTGAGAAAACGTATTTTTCCAAGTGAAAATTCCAACCGAAGATTCACTTGGATTCCAACCTCGACAGTTCGGCTGAAAAGTCATAAGGTAAGCCACAATACTAATTACGTGCTCAGTATTATTATTATTATTATTATTATTATTATTATTATTATTATTATTATTATTGTCCGACTCGTTGGCTGAACGGTCAGCGTACTCGCCTTCGGTTCGGAGGGTCCCGGGTTCGATTCCCGGTCGGGTCGGGGATTTTAACCCTCATTGGTTAATTCCAGTGGCCTGGGGGCTGGGTGTTTGTTCTGTCCCCAACATCCCAGCAACTCACACACCACACATAACACTATCCTCCACCACAATAACACGCAGTTACCTACACATGGCAGATGCCGCCCACCCTGATCGGAGGGTCTGCCACACAAGGGCTGCACTCGGCTTGAAATAGCCACACGAAATTATAAATTATTATTATTATTATTATTATTATTATCATCATCTCAAGAATCACGTTGTGTTAGAAAGGGCATCCGGCCGAAACCAAAATGAGCCTAGTGGCTCCAGCGGCCCCAGAAATAACTGGGATAAGCTGAAGAAAGTTTATTATTATTATTATTATTATTATTATTATTATTATTATTATTATTATTATTATTATTATTATAAGCTCCTTGGCTAACTGCTCAGCGTAGGGAACTTAGATTCACAAGGTCCCGCATTCGATGCCTGGTCGGCCTGTGGATTTTATCCGCGTCAGATCATTTCGTTTGCCTCGGGGACTGGTTGGTTGTGTTTGTCTTAATGCACACTTCCTCATATATACACAGGACACCACAAAAACTCGTTACGAATAGCATAGAGAAGACTACTAAGCCTCAGGAAGCAGAAGTTTACTTGTAGGTCTACGTACCTGATCGTTTCTTCTCACTTCTCACAGTGCTGGCACTAAGATAACTGAGAGCTCAAAGCAGCTGCCTGATCACTTACGAAGAAAGAACCTTCACTCACTGCTGCGAGCTGTAATGGGGATAGAACTGTTTACTTGAATCTGTTGTTTTCCATGTTGCCTGCCGACAGTACTATAATCTACCTTCCGAAGACTGACATTTTTTTTACAGCTTGCTTTACGTCGCACCGACATAGTAGATAGGTTGCACGGCAACGATGGGATAGATAAGGGAGAGGAGTGGGAAGGAAAAGGCCGTGGCCTTAATTAAGGTACAGCCGCATCATTTGCCTGGTGTGAAAATGGGAAACCACGGAAAACCATCTTCAAGGCTGCCTACAGTGGGGTTCGAACCCACTATCTCCCATATGCAAGCTCACAGCTGCGCGCCCATAACCACACGGTCAACTCGCCCAGTAAGGTTCGCTTTTTGTTTAAAGCCCATTCTAACTCCAAGTACAGTAGTATGAACAAACTAGAATGTTGGACTTTTCTTCTAATTGACTCGTCTTATTTCAAAACTAGCATTCTCCAAGCGGACAACAGGGCAGGCAAAAAACGTAAACCATCTAGTCTAAACAAATGGATTTATCATGCCTTATTTTATCTTCAAAATTAACAGATGTTGAATAAATGTGAGAGAATGCTAGGTGCTCTATCAATGTAAATATTTGAAATTTGGACAGTTTCCTTTTTAGACTTGGCCGGTTTTTGTAGCAAACTGAAGCACATTTGGAGTAGCCTACCAAAAGTGGATTTCACTGTCTGTAATTAACATATTCGCTAAAACATACTGTAACTTTCAAACTTACAACAGCATAATAACAATGTACTCTAAAGAACAGAAAATATCTAAAATTGCACACTGAAATCTTATCCTGGAAAGTAATCATATGAATTGTCCTCATGAATTGAGTTATCATCAATTTTCTCATAGTTATTCTTAATGATGTATTTTAAAAAGGATCAGTTTATTCACATTTCACCATTCCGAACCAAAATGTGAAGACAGCTGGCAGGTATAGCCTACAACTTGGGGTAGCGAAATTCTTCTGACAATTTAAAGTTAGTGATTGATGCCCTTCTTTCTGTTCATGCCTAAAAGCACAAACTGCCTTGGCCAAAAATTACGAATGTTCGGTTCCACTTTTAGTTCAAAATTGTCAGATAGTTTGCTTAGCTCGCGTAATTCCAGGTATTAGAAAACTCGTAGTATTGCTAATAAAAATCAGTAATATTATTCAAGCTCTGCATGAATGACCACTTATGAGAATTGTCGGTCTTTCAGTTACAGAATTAGTTTAAAAAATGAATTACCGCCTCTTAATAACCGCAAGTCCCCGCCTCTGTGGTGTAGTGGTTAGTGTGATTAGCTGCCACCCCCGAAATTTGAAAAGTGGTACGAGAGCTGGAACGGGGTCCACTCAGCCTCGGGAGGTCAAATGAGTAGAAGTGGCTTCGATTCCCACCTTAGCCATCCTGGAAGTGGTTATCCGTGGTTTCCCACTTCTCCTGCAGGCAAATGCCGGGATGGTACTTAACTTAAGGCCACGGCCTCTTCCTTTCCTCTTAGTTACCTATCCCTTCCAATCCTCCCATCCTCCAACAAGGTCCCCTGTTCGGCATAGCAGGAGAGGGCAGCTGGGCGAGGTACTGGTCATTTTCGCCAGTTGTATCCCCAGACGCAACGTCTCACGCCCCAGGACACTGCCCTTGAGGCGGTAGAGGTGGGATCCCTCGCTGAGTCCGAGGTAAAAACCAACCCTGGAAAGTAAACCGATTAAGTAGATTAACAAATATAAATAGAACAGGGCCTCTCAAACGCCCAAAATCTCACGCGTGCAAATCGAGGCGCAAGAGCTCCGCGCACTGTGCATCGCTCCCGCTCGGCACGGCTCGGACCAACGCTTCGTCTCTGGGCTACTCGGCTAAGCTCGGCTCAACTCGGCTCAATTCGGCTCAGATTTGGAGCGCTACGCAGGCAGTGAGGAAGAGGGAGACAGGGGGAGCGAGCGAGACAGGCGTGGGGAAAGAGAGGGACCGCGCTATTGCTCCAAATCGAGGAGTGGGGGTCTGCACTCTGGTCAACCAAGCGAAGTCGTCTTTTGCACCATGCACAGTGCTTGCACCCTGAGAGGCCCTGAAATAGAATTACAGTGATTTCACTGAGTCCAACTTAACTTTTAGTATTCCATTTTCTACTCCCTCCAATTCTTCTCCGTCTTCAAAGAAGATGGATTCCTCAGTCTTCTTTCTAGTCTTTTCATACGTTACGTCTTCGACATAAATGTCCATGTTTATTCAAATGCTATAATAATAGGCCCTAATACTAAATAATTGTATAAACTACAACACTCATAAATTAATTCCATAAACAAACTTTCGAATTGTTCGATGTGTACTCAAGTACAAAAAGTAGACGATTGGTTTTAAAACTCACAGAAACACGCAGGCGGTCGGATTTACAACTAAACCCTATATTCTCAAAGCAAAATAAGCTACACAGAGATTGATTTTACAACTAAAAACCAACTGACATGTTATGTTGTGGTGTTAGATGAACACATCAAAGCAAAGGAATTGATTTCCAAATTTGTTGCAGATGGTTGGTTTTGTAACTAGACGACTCAGTTGTTTAAAGTTACACTAGTATAATATTCAGTGACACTAAGATAGGAAAGGGATACGACTGGGAATATATTAGCATTTGCCTCATGTGATAACCATCTTCAAGACTACATACAATAAGGATCAAATCCATCAGGATGTCGAATTTATCCTACAACAGTGGGATATAATTATTGTAAAGAACTGGCTATTTTAAATTTAGATGGTACAATTCACTTGTCCACTTGGCGATTCTGTCTAGTTCTTGGCAAATGTCCTATCGCTGAAGAGTAGGAATGCAGACAGTAGCGGCGATTGGGATTTATATGTTGGGGGGGGGGGGGAATATATACATCAAAACTTAAAAAAAGGTACAAAATGGTAAGTCTTTTGATGCTCTCTGAGCGAATTTAGACTCAGAGGTTAAGGTTGACTGTTTACGAACTTAAGTACGGTAATAATAGCTTTCTGAGATTTTGATTCAATCCCCCCCCCCTCCATGGCGCAAACGCCCCGAAAGGCTATGGCCTACCAAGCGACCGCTGCTCAGCCCGAAGGCCTGCAGATTACGAAGTGTCGTATGGTCAACACGACGGATCCTCTCAGTCGTTATGCTTGGCTCTCTAGACCGAAGCCGCCATCTCACCCTCAGATAGCTTCTCAATTGTAATCACGTAGGCTAAGTGGACCTCGAACCAGCCCTCACATGCAGGTAAAAATCCCTGACCTGGCCGAGAATCGAAACTGGGGCGTCCGGGTAAGAGGCAGGCATGCTACCCCTACACCGCAGGACCGGCTTTTCATTCAATACTATACAATAAAACTTTTACCAAAGGAACAATATTACCCAACATGTATTACAACTAAATACAAGTCCAGCGTGATTATAGATTTAAAAACAATTTAGTATTTGTATACACACTAAGAAACTAACAGACACTAAAGAGACTGCCAGACAGACGAATGTGCGCGGCAAGCGGATGAATCATGCCTCAGTGCCCATGATCTGGCAAAAAAAAAATATACCCCTGCTACATAGTCCTATTTAGTCATAAAGCCATAGTTGGTCTCGGATTCTATTTCCGACCTATCTAGGAATTTTATGTCTAGCCTGAGAGCTTCACCGGCTTTCACTCAGCTCGTTAGACCAGCTGTGTGATTTGAGAGGCAGTGGAACCGGCCACAGAAGCAAAGCAATACGGCCGGGGATGTCGCTTCGTTGACACGTGGCATTGTAATATACGCAGGTCATCCGCCCTGACAGCAGCCGTCATGGTTGGGGAAGGTCCTTAATGGAATGTATATACTAGGTAAGTTTGTGTCTCTTTTAAGTGTAACTACGGCAAATAAATAAATTAGAAACGTCTAAATACCATTGATCTCAGCCAAATATTCACAGTTGACAGTCACGTAATTATTACTTCGTATGTCTAATTACTCCCTTACAGAATAATAAATTAACACTAACTTTGGTTTAAGGAAACGTACTTATCATGAACAATGCACACCTAATGCAAGACTGAAAAGAAATGGAGAAACAGAGGAATGATATATGTAGAATTGAATGAAAACTTTCATTTCACAATCATGCTAAATTACTAAACAGAGAAAACAACAAAATTATATAATTTTATCAGTGGGATGTGGGACAGGAAACGTATAGTTGGTCCCACGAGAGTTGGAGTCTGACATTTGCGAAAGCAGTAACTACGATGTACACTGCGTTGTCATAGTTACCTCCATCTGCGGCGTATCACCCTTTCATACAGCGTGGGTGTTTAATAAAACATGTAGGCCTAATACAATTCAATAAACTTTGACCCGTTCCCGTGCTAATACTTCCAGCATTTAAGAGAGAACACGGCATTCCCAGTAAATGAAATTTCCTAATCACTAGCAAAAATCATCAGTTTCTGACAATAACCTCAACAGATGCACATGTTCAGTACGGAATAGAACTGTATAACTAGCCACTGACTAACTTACAAAAAGTAAATTAACAATAATATGGTTTTCAGGAAAGTTAAACGTAAATCAGCAACAACTCACACAACTAGCACAGTACCAATCCGAGTAATATCACAAAAGCGACTGAGAGCAAGCCAACCCGCGTGGCGATAGCTTCCTTAAATGTGGCATCGCTGTTATCGTTGCCATAGCAACAGACCAGTTTCGAGCAGCGTTAGTCAACTTTTTCTCGCCGGTGGCGCTAACCGTCAGACTCTAACTCTGGTGGGCCTTAGTATAAGGAAAGTGTAAACAGAGAAGATGCATAGAGCTAGTATCCTTGACTGTGCCTTAGTTAAAATCTAGCAAATATCCTATCTCTCAAAGAGTACATATTATATTTAATTAAGATATATCCACGAAGGATTTAAGGAATGCGTATAAATAACATTTTATAATAATAATAATAATAATAATAATAATAATAATAATAATAATAATAATAATAATAATAATAATAATAATTGTTACGGAGTTTCGTGGACTTGCAGAGGTGAAAGAAGGTGCGGGGGTGAACGGGCCTCAAAATACGAAATTAAAGTTAAGATAAAATTTAACAAGGTTATATTTTCTTTTCAAAATTAAGAAATAACAAGCATGGCAGGTACAGAGTAGCAAGGCAACAAAAGTGCAATTACAGTATTTACAGGATTTGGGCTTCGAGCCCCGAACTCACAATTCTTGGGCAATTAGCCCAACTTTACTCCAAAATAAGTTTTCACAGAGGGGCAGAAAACCCCATTCATGCCCAGGAGCACTTGCTCCAAAATTACACAGTAAAGCCTCCTCGAGGCATACAACCCTCAATTTTCAAGAAAGAGCCACTCGCTCTCAAACCTTGAGCCTATCAAAGGCCACACCAAACTCCACTTTCAAGTTGTCCTCCACGGACACGAAAACAGGGGTAACATACCCAACCTACTGAGGCCTATTAAGAGAGAAAAGGTTAATTACATGGCCTCAAAAATACCAATTTGAGAGGAGGCAATCAGCACTCCTAATACATTTGTTTAAAACCTAAACTGGCTCTAGGCCGCTAATGCAAGGGCTAATCCCATACTAAAGAGGTGACTTTAGAAAGAAACAATTTACATTACGTTAAGGAAGAATCGGTTGTGAAAAATAAGTTCACCTCAAAACAATATGCGTGGGAGTTCAAGAGGGTTAAGCACTCTCTATCCCAAATTTTTAGTTTAAAAAGATAGAATTGAAACTAAGTGTCTTTACATTTTAGAGGAAAGTTACATGGTGAAAGGTTTCGGACCCGCCCCGAGAGTTAAACTGCTGAGCTAGCAAGAAAAGAAGTTCTTAAACGGCCATTACCTTGTTGTTGAACTGCTGCCCGAAGAAAGAGGCGCTTCCCGCCCCCTGCTATGTACTTTACACACTGAAAGATAGTACTGAAGTGGCCCGGAGACCCTAAAATCAGCAGTTTATATACTCTCGCGGAAAGTTCGAGGCGTTTGAGGAATGAGAACACCCTCCCACAAAAACTTTATTGGCTAGGGTTAAGCAATATATCCCCTCTGGGGAAGATACACCTGATTGGTTATAAATTAATTAAAGAAATTCGGGATTGGCTAAATTCAAAACAAGGGGAAAGAAAGGGTTATACAGCCAACTTAAACAATAACCGAAAGAAATTTAACAAGAAACAAACTTTTGAAATAAAAATTTCTCCAAAAAACAGTTCTTTCACTTCGCACTAGGGTGCACTTTTGTAGTTCTTCAGTAGTGTCCTCTAGAAGAGAAAGTTCACACTTCCTACTACAGGTAAAACAAAAATACGTCGAAAACGACCCAGTTCAGAAACTTCGAAATTTCCAAGTAGTGACATCTTCTGAGAAACTTGAAAATTAATACAGTAGATACAGTTCAGACTTCCTCCAGCAGAGGAGTTTCAACAGGCGCAAGGTTTGAATTAGCGGCGTGGAGGTGTACCGCCCGGTACAACAATAATAATAATAATAATAATAATAATAATAATAATAATAATAATAATAATAATAATAATAATAATAATAATAATAATAATAATAATAATAATAATAATAATAATAATAATAATAATAATAATGTTATTTGCTTTACGTCCCGCTAACTACTTTTACGGTTTTCGGAGACGCCGATCTGCCGGAATATTGTCCCGCAGGAGTTCTTCTACGTGCCACTAAATTTACCGATACGAGGCTGACGTATTTGAGCACCTTCAAATACCACCGGACTGAGCCAGGATCGAACTTGCCAAGTATGGGTCAGAAGGCCAGCGTCTCAACCGTCTGAGCCACTCAGCCCGGCAAATACTTTTCTTGTATCATTTTATTGTTGGGAATACCTCTAGTGTTTTGTATCATAAAAAATTAATTGCATGTATTAGTAATGAAACTTACGATACTATTCCACAGCTGCTGTCATTCATGATTGAGAGAGAGGATTTTCCTTTTTACAATCCGGAATCCAAGAGGACAAATTGGGGCAAATATTCGTTTGTAGGAAAGGGAGCTAGCGATTGGAATAACCAAGGGAGATGTTCAATAAATTTCCAATTTCTTTGCAATCGTTTAAGAAAAGGTTGTTGCTTGTTGTTTTAAGGGGCCTAACATCGAAGGTCATCGGCCCTTTTAAGAAAAGGCTAGGAAAGCAACAGATAGGGAATCTGCCACCTGGGCGACTGCCCTAAATGCAGATCAGTTGTGATTGATTGATTGATTGATTGATTGATTGATTGATTGATTGATTGATTGATTGATTGATTGATTGATTGATTGATTGATTGATTGATTGATTGATTGATTGATTGATTGATTGATTGATTGATTGATTTTCGTCGCACCCACACAGATAGGTGTTATGGCGGCGATGGGACAGTAAAGGCCTAGGAATGGGACGGAAGCGGCCGTGGCCTTAATTAAGGTACAGCCGCAGCATTTGTCTGGTGTGGAAATGAGAAAATACGGAAAACCATCTTCAAGGCTGCCGACAGTGGGATTCTAACCCACTATCTCCCGAATGCAAGCTGATAGCTACGTGACCCAAACTGCACAGCCACTTGCTTGGTTGGAAGAGGAGAGTACTATTTCATTATTATGGGCAGGGAGTGCCGAGAATGAATTCCTCTTGTTCAGTTCACAGGATCGATTAAGTCGAAACTGATGAGATTCTTCATTTCAGTAGCAAAGTTAGAACGGAATGTGTGAGCAGGAAGTTTTAAAGAGACTAACCAGTACACCTTGACCAAGAACAAGTTCCAACGGGAACGATGCCAGAGCAGGAATTGAGAGCGGAAAAGTCAGATGTACCTCTACTCTTGTAGGTTACATATTCAGAACTTTGTCGGTATCAGGACCCATTCTAATCAAATAAATATTTCGAATTAATAATCCGATTGTAATTCGAAGCTTTATACTTCATTTTTTCAAAATGGTACACAATGTGCCGTCCCATCTTCGTCTCAACTTGTGTGGTTGCTTCCCCCCCCCCCCCCGTGGGTGGGGCGGTAGAATAAAACCCACGGCATCCCCTGCCTGTCGTAAGAGACGACTAAAAGGGACCCCAGGGGCTCTCAACTTTGGAGCATGGTTCGGCGACCATGGGGCCCTGAGCTGAGTCCTGGCATTGCTTCCGCTTACTTGTGCCAGGCTCCTCACTTTCATATATCCTATACGACCTTTCTTTGTCAACTCTTGTTCTTTTCCGATCCCGACGGTATTTGAGCACTCGAGGCCTAAGGAGTCTTTCATTTTCACGCCCTTCGTGGAACTTGTCTTCGTTTGGCCGATACCTTTATTTTTCAAAGTGTCGGATCCCTTCCATTTTTTCTCTCTGATTAGTGTTATATAGAGGATGGTTGCCTAATTGTACTTCCTCTTAAAACAATAATCACCACCACCCACTGTGTGGTTGCCCATTGTCTTACAAATAAATGCTCCTTGAATGATATTGTCAATCTTCATATTTAGAGTAATCTTGTCGCAGATTCTCATTCAACGAGTATTCAATCGTACGAGTATCTGACAATAGTATACGAGTGGGGATCAAATATAAACGGGATTTTATTTTTTTATTTAAATTCATTTATTGAAATACACAAGGCAATTACAATTTATTTTTCCACATAGTTTCCTGCTTTGGAAATGCATTTGTCCCAGCGTATGGGCAGCTTTTTGATGCCCGCATCGTAAAAAGAACAGGGTCATGTCACCTGCCAGTTTCGCACAAAGTCTTCCACATTCTCGTCATCTTCAAATCGTTGCCCTCTAGAGCTTCTTTCAGCGGTCCTAACAAATGGAAATCGCAGGGGGATAAGTCCGGGTTGTAAGGAGGATGTTCAAGTGTAGTCCAGTGCATTTCCTGTAGCTTGGAGACAGAGCTGCAGTATAGGGCAGCGCATTGTCGTGGAAGAATATGACCTGCCGAATCGGTTAATCTCGTCTTTTGCGGTGATATGAAATCCTCGCCTTGTTCAACAACTCGCAATAGTAAACAGAATTGATTGTGCACCGCTCATGCAAAAATTCAATCAGCAAAATTCCTCACCGATCAAAAAAACGGTTGCAAGAACCTTGCCAGCTGACAGTTGAGTCTTGACTTTCACTGGTGCTGTCTCTCCCTACATCCGCCACTCCTTACTGGCTTGTTTGAATTCGGGAGTGTAGTGGTGGATCCATGTTTCGTCGCAGGCGACGATCTGACTCAAATATGCATCACCTTCCTCCGCAAACCTTGCTGTAAGCTTCTGACTGACCTCCAAACGTCTCAACTTCAGATTTTCGGTCAAAAGGCAAGGGACCCATCTGGAACACACTTTACGGAACGGTAGCTCGTTTTTTATGATTGCTTGACAGCTCACATAACAGATTCCGACTTGTTCTGCATTTTCTGATACGCACACCCGTCGATCGTCGTCAATAAGGTCTTTGAACCGCAGGAATGTTTTCTTCTGGTCTGAGGACGGCAATTGTGTTGCTGATTTTCCACACGTTCTCGTCTTTTCTTGAACTTTTTACGCCAGGCAAACACACGCGTCCTTCACAATATTTGATCATCGAACTGTGCAGTCAATCTCTGGCAAATCTCCTTCACGAGCAAGAAATTTTATAATTACGCATCGCGCAGTGGAGGGGTCTTCCTGTTGCTCCGACATCGTGAGCGGCGGGAAGTATCTAACAGCACGCTCTCCCCACTTCTAACGGTACCACGTAAGCATAGCAGAAGCGGGGGATCAGTCCTACCAAATGTTGACGTTCAGGATCAAAAATCCGGTTTTTATATTTGATCGACCTTCGTAACATCTATTGTCTGCACTGATTGAACTTGACCTCTTTCCTTTTCAAAAGTTAGCAACATATTAAACGACTCATCTATATATATAAAATAAGAGTTTTGTCTGTACATTGCTCAGAATTTGAAAAGAATGGTATTTCTGTATCGGTCATGACCACAGTAACCAGGAAATGCACTTTTTACTTTTCCGTAATGTCTGTCTGTCTGTCTGTCTGTCTGTCTGTCTGTCTGTCTGTCTGTCTGTCTGTCTGTCTGTCTGTCTGTCTGTCTGTCTGTCTGTCTGTCTGTCTGTCTGTCTGTCTGTCTGTCTGTCTGTCTGTCTGTCTGTCTGTCTGTCTGTATGTACACGCATCACTAGGAAACGGCCAGAGAGAATTTAATGAAAATCGGTATGCAAAGTTGAGGAATGAGTCGCTACAATCTAGGCCATAAATAATTTTATTCACGCTGATAGAAATGGTAGTTTAGGGGTAGGCCTAAAATTTAATTTTCAAATATTGATATTATTAGTTGTCGTATCGATAAATACTACATAACCAAAGTTATAGAGAATTAAATTTCCGACCATTTATGTCTTATACATTTTTAGCGTACCGGCTATGGTAACACAGATATTCATGAATTTGTATTTTTGTTGCTAAGTCCATATCAACGCCGAGCCACGAGAAAATGGGTTAGCATAATTTAATGTAAATCGGTACATAGAGTCGGGGACTAAGAAAATACAGTCTAAGCTATAAACAATTTTATTCATCCTGGATGAAAATTTAGTTTAGGGGAAGGTGCTTAAAATGTAATTTTTAAATACTAATGTTATTGGTCCTATCGAAAAGCACTATATAAAAAGTTATAGAGAGTACATTTTCCGATCATTTATCTTTTATTCAGTTTTACCGTACCGACTATGATAAGAGTGGTATTTCAGGGTCGGAAGAAAACGAAATGTGAAGGCCCATAATATCGAAAGTCCATAACATTGATCAACAATAACATTACAGTGACCATTGTTTATTGTGTTGTTCTTTGTCTCTTATGCTGCCCCTCAACTCCGATAGATGGGATTACTGCTGCGTACAGAGTATAACAGCCTGACTGAATATTGGCGGGAAATAGCCGGGGAGTTAGAAAACTTTCTTCTTTAGCATGCCATTCCTCTGGTTCATACATTTCCTGATACAGCTGGTACTTAACATACTGGATCATCATAGTATTTTAGCTATGCGATCCCTACTCTGACGCGCTGTTTTGAATGAGCAGTGTGCATACTTAAGGCAGAGCCTCACTTAGTGGTAGTAGTAGTATGGCCTGGTCTAGAATAACAATTTAGGCCTTTTCCAAATTACAGTATAGCACAACAATATTCACTAAATAACTCAAAATTCAACTCTGAAAAGAGCCGTTTCTTAAGAAAAGCTCCTTTCTCTTCACTTTTATTGAATTCTACATTCAATTTATTCCAAACTAGCAGAGAAGAGGGGTGTTTCACTTCTGGCTTGGAGGACAAAATTGCCTTCAAGTCAGATAGATTTTTCGCCGCCAGTGTAGTGAATTGATATTTGCCGACTCATCTGGTACTCGTAGGAAACAGATTAGTAATTGGTCATAGTTTTTGTCCTGGGAGTCTCTACTATTCGACCCCCCCCCCCCCCCCCGAAGAAATCCGAAGAGTGTTCACGTATCACGGCTGTCTGCGGTTTCGTCATTCCAGACCTGGAATTTTGGACTGTTAGATAAGCAGCGTAATCCTGTTCGTTAAAAGTGAGAAAATGTGTGGTATTTCGTAATATGAAAGCATTGCTTTTAATCGCGCCATTCCTATTGACGCCATTGTATGTTCATTTCAGTTGGAAAAACCACTAAGACAGTCTTTCTGAGGATGTAAAAAGGCATTGAAAACATCCCAACCTGATTGTGGCTGATGGTATGAAATTCCCTCAGTCTGCATATGAGAAAAGATGTTTGGTGACCTCCCGTCGCGTTTCTAGGGTAACGTTAAGAGCTATACAATTTAAGACAATCTTGCTCACAACGTGTACACTACCTAACCTAAAATTCTGTATACAATGCAGAATTCCGTAGCAGAGCACGGGTACATCAGCTAGTAATAATAATAATACTAATAATAATAATAATAATAATAATAATAATAATAATAATAATAATTTACCTGGGGGTACACCTCAACGCCGCGCATTCAATATTAGCACCTAAATGAACTCCTCTATTGGAGAAACAGTGAAACTGAAACTACAACAAGTTAGAACTTTAATCAGAAGATGTCACCACCAAAATATTATGTAATTTTGTTATTGTGCAGTTGCCCAACCTGAGTGAATTTCTCTTAATTTGTTTGCCATTCATCAAGAAGTTTGGACATTTTTCCACAGAGGACACCACTAAAAACTATGTTCATGCACCCTGGTGCTAAGTGAAAGAACTTATGATTTAAAGAAGTTTTGTATTTCTAGGTTTTTGTATCTGATTGATCTTCATTTATTTCTGGGTTGGCAATTTTTCCTTTTCTTTCCGCCAGTTTTGAATCTAGCCAATCCCTCATTTTCGTAATTAATTTCCAACCAATCCCGCGTTTCTTCTTCACTTTGTATCTGCCAATAAAAATTAAGAGGGCGTGTCCTGATTCATCTTGAATGATCTCGAACCTTCCCTGAGGGTTTATAAACTGCGGCTTTTCACGTCTCTTAGCCAACTGATCGACATCTTAGTGTGTGTCAAAGCAGGAGGCGGGCGGCCTCTTTCTTCGGTCAGCAGTACATCTACAAGGTAATGGCCACATAACATCTTTCTTTCTTGCTAACTCTGCAGTTTAACCCGAGGGAAAGGTCCGAATCGTTAACTATGTAACCTTATTTTCTAAAAATGTAACTTTCTGCCGGTAAATGTAAAAACTTCATGAATCTTTAACTGTAAATCGGGGATAGAGAGTGATGTACCCTCTCGAGCTCCCCTTCATCTTGGTTTGAGGTGACTAAGTTTCGTAACTGTTTTTCATTCTGTAATATGGTAATGTAATTTCTCTACGAGTCACCTCAGTAGTTTGGGAATAGCCCCTGTTTCATCGGCCTAGAGCCCTTTAGGTTTTTAGTGTTTATTATCTTGGAGTGCTGGGTACGCCTCCATTCATTTTGTTGTTGGGCCAGTTATTTAACCTGTTCCTTTTCTATGAAGGCCCCCGTAGTTTGGGTATTAAATACCCCTGCATAAATCATTTTCAAATTGTAAGTTGTGCCTTGAGAGGCCAGTAATTGTAAGTTGATGTTGTCTTGAATAGGCCTGGAAAACTGAGAGCCTGTTAGCTCTTTTTTTTACGTTTTGTAATTGTAAAGTGTGCCTCTGGCAGGCTAGATGTTGTGATTTAGGGAGCAAGTGCACTTGTATTAGGGGATTTCTGCCCCTGAGTAAATAATACCTCTTCCTTTTATAAAATTGTAAATCTGGAGGATTAAAGCCCAAAGTGTTAAGGTTCTGAATCTTGGATTTTTCCCAATCTTGTTTAATGATTGCTATTTGTACCTGTAATATTGTCATGAAAAAATTTGTTAAGTCTGAAGTTCTGAATATATAACCTTCAGTTTAAGTTTTAAATTTATTTTGATATTGTAGTTGGACCCATTCACCCCGCCACCTTCTTTAACCACTTTCTGCTCCACGTGTAACCCCGTAACAACAACAACAACAACAACAATAATAATAATAATAATAATAATAATAATAATAATAATAATAATAATAATAATATAATAATAAAATTAGTGCTACGTTTACGAATTCTAGAATGTAATTTTCTCACAATTCATGATCCTTACTCCTCTTTTGTGGATACACTCAGTTTTCGTTCGATTTGTCGGAACCCTTTATCTCCCTTGTGGGAAATGTCAAAGCAGTGGCGACGCGTGACGTTTTGTAAAATGTTACCACACTCCTCCTTGAGAATATATTGTCGTTCACACCTTCTTTCCGTAAGCTGTACTCTATTCTGGACCTTCCGAACATTATCATATCAGCGACAGTATTGACGTGTGCTTGAGACAACTCATGGCGTCTCTTTGAAACTCTGAAACTATATGAATTCTCCATACCGTCGTTTTTCCAAGCATCCATTCCTGAGGAAAATGGAACACACGGCCAACAATACAGTTAATTAATTTTTGCATAACCAAATAACCAATGCAGATCTCTGTACCACGAGTCATGAAAATGTCGTACTATTCTTCTCGATTCCTTGATTAAATTCTTACGAGAAGGCGTGGGTCTAACTTTTTCAATTATGTTTTCCTTTTTCTTCAAAGTTTTCTAAGGAAATCTGTGTGTCCATTAAACTTTCTGTTATACATGAGCATTCTGGGCCCACCAACACACTTATTTTCGAGGTGGAATTGACAGCACTCACTTTAACGTTTAATGAGTTGTGCAGCACTATATGCTATCTTTACCTAAGACAAATTATAAATTCACACTGTAACAAAAAAAGTCACGTCGTATTATATCGAAAACAATAATTAACACAAATTATAACAGTACACTTTTGAGCGCGGCGGAAAGAACGGACAGAACGGCCCAGCACCAATATTTCAAGTATTCATTACCACTTTGCATTGTGGTAACATGACGAGAAAACCCATCCAAATCTTGACCACGCCCAATGTTGCTTAACTTTGGAAATCTCGTGGGATCCGGTGTTTCAACACGGCTATGGCCTTTGGCAAACATGAGGTAGCTACTGACATATTGAGTTGCTAGATAGGTATTCTCTCTACTGTGCTCATAAATACAGGGTACACTATGATAAAATGTATGATTTAACACCTTTAATATCGCCGTAGGTAACTGGTAAATGAAAAACGAATATAGACCTTGAGCTATAGCGGATAACATAGCCCTGTGAGCGTGATCCAAGTATACAACTTAAAACACATTTTGTCACAGATACTTCCGTGACAGCGTATCTGATATATCGGTGACATGAAAGTATCGGTGACAAAGTAACAGGCTGTGATGTATCGACCATCTCTACGTACGAGGGTTCATGTCAGTGTCGGGGGGAGAAGGGCTTTGCTTGGCGCAGGCGCAATAATACTCGCCTAGTTGCTACAAGAAGATTCAACGCGTATCCACTGCCTAGAGTTGGCAACAATCGCCCTCTGAGTTTTGTCGGTGGCTATAGAGTTCTCGCGGCGAAGAAACAAATATATTAAATATTAATATTTAATTAATATTAATTTTTATATTTTCAAACTGTTACCAGTGGATACTAGCACGCTTCGCCACTGCGTCAAAGGATTCATTATCTGTACCATGTCGTTTGCTATTTCTTGAAGGATGCAGTATTTTTGTATTCGTTTACTGATACAGGCCAGAGCAAAGTGTAGCTTCCACCGAAGTCCCAGTCTCATCCATGGCTGTGACAATATGGAAGCTGTTGGGGTATGGGTGGTGCTGAGTAATGAGATTTGGAGCACAACTAGTGTCTGAGTGTTATGAAAGGTGCTGCTCATACGATCTGTCGTGCTCCAGTGGCACCTTCTGGTCCAGTCGGGACCATTTACGTCTTATATAATTTTACCGTACCGACTATGATAACACTGATATTCATGAATTTCGATTTTTGTTGCTAAGTCCACATCAACGCCGAGCCACGCGAAAATGGGTGAACAGAAATTAATGAAAATCGATATATAGAGTCGGGGAAGAAAAATACTGTAGTCTAAGTTATAAACAATTTTACTGAACCTGTGTGAAATGGTAGTTTAGGGGTAGGCGCCTAAAATTTAATTTTTAAATGCCTTCGTTATTGCTCCTATAGAAAAGTACTACATACCACAAGTTATAGAGAATACAATTTCCGGTCATTTATGTTTTATTCAGTTTTACCGTATCGACTGTGATAAGAGTAGTATTTCAGAGTCGGAAGAAAACTAAATGCGAAGGCATACAATATCGAAAGCGCATAACATTGATCAACAATAACATTACATTGACCATTGTTTGTTGTGTTGTACTTTGCCGCTTATCGTGCCCTCAACTCCGGTAGATGGGATTACTGTTGCGTACCGAGTATAACAGCCTGACTCAATATTGGCGGGAAAGAGCTGGGGAGTTAGAAAACTGTTTTCTTTAGCATGCCATTCCTCTGGTTCATACATTGTCTGATACTGCTGGTACGTAATACACCGGTTCATCAGTATTCCAGCTATTCGCTCCCTACTCTGATGCGCTGTTTTGAATGAGCAGTGTGCAGATTTGGCAGAGGCTCACTTAGTAATAGTAGTGTGACCTGGTCTAGAATTACAATTTAGGCCCATTCCAAATTATAGCACTATAATTCACTAAATAATTCAAAATTCAACCCTGAAAAGAGACGTTACTTAAGAAAAGCGTCTTCCTCTTCACTTTTATTAAATTCTACATTCATTTTGTTCCAAATTAGCGGTGAAGAGGGGTTTTCTCCTCTGGTTTAGAGGGAAAATTTGCCTCCAAGTCAGTTAGATTTTTCCGCCACCAGTGTAGTGAAATGAGATTTCCCGCCTCATCGGGTATTCCCAGTGCCGGATTAAGGTGTTTGGGGGCCCTGGGCTATTTAAAAATGTAGGGCCCCTTCTTCGTAACATCACGCAAGACTAGCATACTGAAGTCATTATAAAACTACTTCCACTTAAATTGATGAATAGGGAAGTGTTGAAATGGACTTCATTTTTACTCTATTTTTCATGTTGCCTAAACATATTTTACATTTGTCTCATCATCACTATCAAATCGACATACAAAACAGAACTTTCTACGATCTCATTCCCATTATCTTATTGGCATTACATGAATTTAAAATCTAAAATTTAAAACTAAATCAACATGTAAAAAGCTAGCACAAGTGGTATTATGAGATAACGAAGGACATTGCAGTATTATGACTTGCACTACTTGTTTAAGAGTTATAATACTACATGTCCTTCGTTATATCATTGGCAAACTCATTCCTGCCTGCGGTAAAGTATCGATTATCCGAATGTCGATCAACAGAAATATCGGCTAACAGAAAGTGTCCCAGTCAGCGAATTCAAATATCTGCGTTATGTATACCCACAAGTGCTGTGACAAAGTAACGTTTTCTCCTTCCTATGTCAGCAGCCTCGCATCCAAAAATACAGAAATATCGTTAAAATATATTTTTATTGTAATCTAGGTCCATTTCACCCAATTGTAAATCTTTTCATCCAAAGTTTACCTATTTTTTACTCCGACGTAGTTAACAATACTGCCGTTGCCGTCAGTGGCGCATGAATCTTCGCTTGTGGCAAGTATTGAAATGGAATGAATGATTGTACATTTCGCAATGACGTCTAAAAGAATACAGGTCATTTTCTGTTTTTCCGATAAATTTAAAATAGACTAGTTAAAGATGGTGTTGGCGGATCAAGATTAGTTCAAGAATTTGGAGCTGGAAGGACACAGTAACAAACATTTAAATCGAGAGTGATACCTATTCGAAAATTATAACTGCATTTGACAATAAGGACGGAAACTTGAAACAGAAAAGCTTTGAAAGTGTTCAGTATCACTGCAGTTCTCGTATGGCGTAGGAGCAGACTTTTCGCAAATGATCGGCTACCAGAAAACTCACTTATCTGATCGTTCCCATTCCCGAATTTTTTCGGATAATCGATGCTGTACTGAACTGACCAAATTGTTAGTTGAATAACTTTTACATTAAAAATGTATTTTTCCTTGCCTTCAGATTTGCAAATGACTGTAAAACATCATCGAATGACAACTCATTTGTTATGTCATGTTCTAAAGACGTGATAGTCAAACCGTCCAGTCTTGGTTGAAGCATGGTTGACCGTAATTTATTTTTTGATTAGTGCCAGTTTAGAGAAAGAATGCTCTAGTTCAATAATCAGAGGTGAACTGGAAGTTTTCTTCCTGATGCAAAGATATAGTATAGCATGCGCATTCCACCATGCTTTTCCTGTCCCTTCCCGCTCACTTCCTAGACCTCTTGCCCCCTTCTCCCTCTGCCCGTATTCGCAAGCTGCCAGATTTAAATTTTCGTCAACGAAAACCTTTACAATAATTGCTGCGCGTAAGTAGCGAGGATTCGTGTCTTCGGACGGTAATTGATTCTAGCAGTGATGAAATACTAACGCGGACAGCTGATAAGAAGGAAGGAAGGAAGTGTGCGTGTTCGATATTTTGCGAGTATAAATATTCATGTGCATGCACGGAGGTGGAGCAGCAGGACATTATATACAATTTTAGGTTCGGCCAAGGGCCGGGGCCCCTTGGCACGCGGGGCCCGGGGCTGCAGCCCCTTTAGCCCCCCGTTAATCCGGTCCTGGGTACTCCTAGGAAAGAGATTAGTGAAAGGGTATAGATTTGTCCTCCTGGGACTCCCCGCTATTCGACACCCCCTCCCCCTCCCCCCCCCCCCCCCCCGACGAAAAAAGCCTGTGCGGCTTGGCCATTCCAGCTCTGGAACTTTGGAATGTTAGATCGGCAGCGTAGTACTGTTCGTTAAAAGTGAGAAAATGTGTGGTTTCTCATTTGATCGAGTATTTCATATTGCTTTTAATCGCGCCATTCCTACTGACGTCAATGTAATGACCTATGTTCATTTCACTTGGGAAAACCACTAAGGCAGTCTTTCTGAGAATGCAAAAACGCAGGTGGAGAGTGAGTGTCTCTCATTATAATGAAAACTCCCCATCCTGATTGTGACTTATAGTAGGCAAGCAACCGAGCTCGATAGCCGCAGTCGCTTAAGTACGGCCAGTATTCAGTAATCGGGAGATAGTGGGTTCGAGCCCCACTGTCGTCAGCCCTGAAGATGGTTTTCCGTGGTTTCCCATTTTCACACCAGGCAATTGCCGGGGCTGTGCCTTAATTAAGGCCACGGCCGCTTCCCTCCACCTCCTGGGCCTTTCCTATCCCATCGTCGCCATGAGACCTATTTCTGTCGGTGCGACCTAAAACAAATAGCAAAAAAAGTAGGCAAGCAGACCTACCATCATAATGAAAATTCCCTAACCCGGTTTTCATATGAGAAAAGACGTTTGGTGACTTCCCCGTCGCGTTTCTAGGGTAACGTTGCTATGCAGTATAATACAATCTTGCTCACAAGGTGTACACTACCTAACCTAGAATTCTGTATACAATGTAGAATTCCGTAGCGAAGCACGGGTACATCAGCTAGTATATAGTTTAGCAAAATAATGTTTTAGAAGGTGTAATTTTATGTTAGTATAGCAGACATTTCACTGAAATTTAATTTCCAAAGCACTAAACGAGCCATGGTATTTTCTCATGTTTAATTCTAACTATGGTCCGCCTCTATGGTGTAGTGCTTAGTGTGATTAGCTGCCATCCCCAGAGGCCCGGGTTCGATTCCCGGCTCTGTCACGTAATTTGAAAAGTGGTACGAGAGCTGGAACGGGGTCCACTCAGCCTCGGAAAGTCAACTGAGTAGAGGGGATTCGATTCCTATCTCAACCATCCTCGAAGGGGTTTTCCGTAGTTTCCCACTTCTTCTCCAGGCAAATGCCGGGATGGTACCTAACTTAAGGCCACGGCCACTTCCTTCTCTCGTCCTTGTCTATCCCTTCCTATCTTCCCATCCCCTTCAAGGCCCCTCTTGAGCCTGAGCGAGGTACCGGTCCTCCTTCCCCAGTTGTATCCCCCCGACCCAAAGTCTCACGCTTCAGGACACTGTCCTTGGGGCGGTAGAGGTAGGATCTCTCGCAAAGTCTGAGGGAAAACCAAACCTGGAAGGTAAACGGATAAAGAACGAAAGAAAAACAAGGAAATAAATTCTAACTATTTGTATTAAACAATGTTTTGCGTATTTTATTTGGAGACTTGTGACTTTCTGATATTCAGCATTTGACCTATAACATCATTACGGAAAATCATTCAGTAAATTCAACGAGTTCTTTGTTAAAACAAAGTGGAAGTAACTTACTGTGATCTGTGACGGCACATGAATGTAAAATATCTTCTCTAGCACGTACTCTTTGGCTCTAATCACATGTGTGACGTAAAGCTCCGTGACTCACCTTTCAAATGTCACATTGTTTGCTGTAATATTATAGTTATTTGTTATTTAAATATAGGGACATGAAGTTCGAGTTCTGAAGATCTACAGCTGACTTCCTGTACAGAAATCCTCGAAGTTACTATCCCTGGAGGGCAATATATTAACTGAACTGAGGAAGCGAGTTTTTTCAGGCTAAATTATTCGTACGTTAATCATTGTTAGGTCGACATTATTTTACAGGAGTGAGCACTGGGTGGACTCATGATATAAGTTTAAGTAACCAACTCGAGAGTATCGAAAATGAATGGTAGTAGAAACTAGTAGGTACAATGACAGGAGGGAATTCGCAATGTAGGAATTTAAGTTAGAAATGAATTCGATGGATAAAGCTGCGAGTGTGAACCTTTTCCAGTGGTAGACTAGTGTAAAGCGAATGGAGAAGGATGGGTTAAGAATGGGAAAAATGCACTTGACACAGAAGGCAAAGAAATCGTTGATAAAGCTACGAGACGATGGATTGACTCCATTTTCAATTACTTAAAGGTAAATGACTTAAAGCGAAGTTACCACAGTGATAATCGCAAATTAGAGGTTTCGAGAGACGCTCACTTCATTAACACAAGCTTGCAGAATGAAAAGTTTAACAGCCTACAATAATGAAGAGGTACTGTAAGTACCGTATGTAAATCTTCGAGAACATAGCATGATCTAACGTAATTTGGACGTAATTATTTATCCTTCTTTATCTGGCGCCGGCCCCGCGGTGTAGGGTTAGCGTGCCTGCCTCTTACCCGGAGGCCCCAGGTTCGATTCCCAGCGAGGTCAGGATGTTTTACCTGGATCTGAGGACTGGTTCGAGGTCCACTCGGCCCAGGTGATTAGAATTGAGGAGCTATCCGACGGTGGGATGGCGGCCCCGGTCTAGAAAGCCAAGAATAACGGCCGAGAGGATTCGTCATGCTGACCACACGACACCTTATAATCTGCAGGCCTTCGGACTGAGCAGCGGTCGCTTGGTAGGCCATGGCCCTTCGGGGCTGTTGCGCCATAGGGTTTGGTTTGTTTCTTATTCATTTGATACCTGTGAGTGCACCTGCCAAAATAGTAGTGTGATCAAACCTACGTTAAGGGTCGATGACCAGATGTTCGGCCCCGTTTAAACAAGAATCATCAACCTATGTAACATGAAAGGTTTAGCAATAAATGGGGAGAGAGTAATTCTTTACTTGAATAATTACTAATACATGCAGTTAGTTAATTATACTAACCTGTATTCTAGTTGCTGAACTCGGCTCAGTCAGAAGCTGTTCAAAGAACAGTATGAAGTGGAGGCAGAGAGACTTTTCCTTTCTCACAACAGAGAGATGGAGGATTGTCACGTGACCGGCCTTCTGACGGGAAATGACGTGCGTTGCATTGAAGGCAAACCGCACTCCAGCGCCGAGAGAGTGAGTGAGGCTCTGCTGGGGAAGAAACATGAGCCCGCCTTCCCTCATTTGAATTTGAGAGGCTTCCTGAATCCGATCGTATCTTCACTTTCCATTTCTAACGGTGGTTAACCGGTTTGAAGTTGATCCATCTCGCCGTTTGAGTAGACTCTGACAGTCATCAGCGGAGATTACGTTCGTCCAATGTGTCGGATGAACATGTCTGAGGTAGATCGACAGTTGTGACTCGTAATAAGGACTGTGAACGTTTCCAGACACGGTAAGTTTTGCCCTGATCGCCTCGGGACCGATCACGTCCACGGCCACATATTTAGTTGATAAGAGAAGACCATCACAATTACGTCTTAAATGACTAAACTGTGGTGTTGTTAAATGTTACAAAGTTTGGTAAATAAAACGACTGCATAATACCCTCAACACCTTCTTCTTCTTTTACATCTGTGGGGTCACGGGTGCGGAGTGTATTGTACATGTGGATTCGGCCTTGTTTTACGGCTGGATGCCCTTCCTGACGCCAACCCTATGAGGGATGTAATCACTATTGCGTGTTTCTGTAGTGGTTGGTAGTGTAGTATGTTGTCTGAATATGAAGAGGAAAGTATTTAATGGATGTAGGTTTTCGTGGCTCATTGTATTAATGTAAAGAAATAAATGAATACAGGATTAAAGCCACTATTTTATTTAATGAAGCCGAGCTTTCAACCAAATTGCATTGGCCTTCGTCAGGGCATGTTAAGTTCTGCTTCTGACAGTGAGCAAAGAAATTCAAAGGAAGGTGGAACTCATGATGGTACTATCCACGGCCTATCCCACTAATTGGACTCAAGGATCGTCGTGATGTTATTCACCGCCCTCTGTCGACAGTTTTGTGAGTGCGTTCCGCTGTTCCAGGGTGATCTTATGCATGTATTTCTGCAGAACAAGTCTCCATGTATTTGATATGGCAATGTGATATCGGATCCGGACGAATTGTTTTTTCGTACATTGAGTGGGGCTAATAAATCACTGTGTGAATTTTGGTGAATACTGGGTAATTCCTCTGATATTTATTGAAGACTCAACGATCCCCGTTAATCAATTATATAGGAAGATACAAAATACTAAAGGTATTCCAAACTACAAAACGCCACAAAAATAATAGCCGCAGTCGCTTAAGTGCGGCCAGAATCAAGTATTTGGGAGGTAGTGGGTTTGAAACCCACTCTCGGCAGCCCTGAAGATGGTTTTCTTTCCGTGGTTTTTCATTTTCACACCAGGCAAATGCTGGAGATGTAACTTAATTAAGGCCACGACCACTTCTTTCCCATTCCTAGCCTCTTCCTGTCCCATCGTTGCCATACGAACAATCTGTGTCGGTGCAACATAAAGCAACTTGTAAATAAAACTAAAATTTAGTTACGTTACAAATAGGCGTATTACTCTATCTTATAAATCATTCTTGGACGAACCTTGAAGTAAATAATCAAACTTAGACTTTCGAGGTATTTCCTAATTGTCATTGTATTTAGGATATTTCCTCGTGCATTTGTTTACTATTAACTAACTTACATACCGGTATATCTTTTCTGTTGTCACTAGTAGCGTAGTCAGGATCGGCCGTTGGAGGGGGGGTATAGTTAGAAAATGATGGTAGAAAACCATGAAGGTGCATGCATGACTTGTCATTATAAGGACACTGATGTAGTCTATCTGTATTACAGATCTGTTGGTTCTACAATAATATCTCAGCATCTTTATTTAGTTTATTATTTATTGTTGGGGTCTGTTTATTTTTGTAAAAATACCATGGAGGGGTGTTCTAACCCCTAGTACCCCTCCCCCTTGGCTACACGCCTGGTTTTCACCTTCC
The DNA here is from genome assembly GCF_040414725.1 of Anabrus simplex. NCBI lineage: Eukaryota > Metazoa > Arthropoda > Insecta > Orthoptera > Tettigoniidae > Anabrus > Anabrus simplex. The sequence continues at coordinate 1,579,790,329 of NC_090265.1, forward strand.
TTAGATTTCCTTTCCCACATTCGCTGATACTATTAACATTTTTGCAGTTTTTCTACTTCACTTTTAGATTTACATATTTATACATACTTTTTTCTCTGATTTTTCTTGCTTCTTTTGATTTTTTAGTAGAAGTGCCTCTTCCATATGTTGCATTGATTTTTCTAATTTTATTGTCCTGTGACTTTATATTCTTATCTACTCCCACTAACAACCAAATTACCATTTTCGTTTTGGTTAACATTTTGGTCTTTATTGCCATATTTTAAAGTAACAAACAAGATTGTTGAGTTATGAAGACACAATCTAGCCTTTTGCATCTTATTACTTCACCACTTGTCGTTAAACTTGAGATGTTCTTCTCAGTTTATCGACTTGCACTCATGAATATTACGAGTTTTAAAAGTTATCTTATTCCCTTTCGTACCATGTTATATTTACATCACATAACAGTTAGCTATTGTAATGGAGCAGAGAACCATAACATTGTTCGTAAGTAAAACATGTTGTAAACGTCGTAAATGCCAGGCACAGGAATCAATGTGCTGTAAAACACGTGTGTTGGCATTTAGTGAGCAGAACCTAGCGAATGGGACGAGACACTCAAACAGGTGTAGAAGCTTGTTTGCTCATTTAGAAGTTCATCCGATGAATACTCTCTAAAAAGCTATCATTTGGAGTTTTATGACGCCTATAAAATGGTGAGTAAGTTAAGGAAAGTAAGTGCCAACCGAACTACAATGGTTATCCGTACACCACATTCCCCACAGTCCAAAAACAACATTCACCGCAAGGTTATGTTGAAAGATTGTTTGCCAAAATAAAACAGAACGTAGTTGTTGCTTTCGATATTGATGCATCTGATAATTGCGATAACGATGATGGGTGAATTTAGAAATACATCCGTTCGTAATCTTAATACATGTTTACCGAGCTCGATAACTGCAGTCGCTTAAGTGCGGCCAGTATCCAGTAATCGGGAGATAGTGGGTTCGAGCCCCACTGTCGGCAGCCTTGAAGATGGTTTTCCGTGGTTTCCCATTTTCACACCAGGCAAATGCCGAGGCTGAACCTTAATTAAGGCCACGGCCGCTTCCTTCCCATTCCTAGGCCTTCCCTATCCCATCGTTCGCTGTAAGACCTATCTGTGTCGGTGCGACGTAAAGCAAATAGCAGAAATAATACATGTTTAATCTGTAAACCATCAATCAGAGGAATGGTACGGTAATTAAATGTCGAGGTGGAAGGGGAATGCATTACTACTGCTCTTCCTGAAAGCTCAGATTGGATTGTTTTCGTGCCTGAAATGCTAAGGTAATGGTCATCGTAGAAGATCTGGATTTGGTCGACTGTTTTAATCCTATCCCCTGGATATATTTTTACTAAATGTTCACAGCTTAAGCCTAATACTACAGGCTACACGTATGGCAGGGTGTGCCCGTTTGGAAAGATAACATAATGTTATGTTAAGTACGTAGGGTCTATTCTGCCTTATTCCACGCAAATGAATAAAGATCAAAACACAAAGTTTTTTTTAAATTTCGTGTGGCTATTTCTTGCCAAGTGCAGCCCTTGTAAGGCAGACCCTCCGATGAGGGTGGGCGGCATCTGCCATGTGTAGGTAACTGCGTGTTATTGTGGTGGAGGATAGTGTTATGTGTGGTGTGTGAGTTGCAGGAATGTTGGGGACATCACAAACACCCAGCCCCCGAGCCACTGGAATTAACCAATGAAGGTTAAAACCCCCGACTCGGCCGGGAATCGAACCCGGGACCCTCTGAACCGAAGGCCAGTACGCTGACCATTCAGCCAACGAGTCGGACAACACAAAGGTAATTCATTCACTCGTGTAGGGGAAGCCAACATAATAAATTGTTATTACTAATCTACACTCGTGACGTATATCTTGATATGTTACACATCTCTGGAGAAGTAAGACAAAGGTCAGTACAATCGCAGAGTTTGTATTGTTGGGAGATCAAAAGAATGCACATGCCAGGCGAGGCACGGGGCGAAGGGATTTTCACCAGCAGAGCCAGTGACGCAATGGTTACCATAGCAACTCCGCTACTACCCAGGGGAGTTTATAGTATCTTCTACTGGCAGCTCTTCGCTCTTGTGTGTTGTAATCCAGCAAACTGCAAAGTGTGAGTCAATGTTTTCGTGCAGTAGATAAGAACAGATAAGAGCCGATCTGTCTGGGCAGAACAGGAAGTTCGTGCTTGCAGACCACATTCCTCATTCTTGCATTCTTCTCATCTCTACACAGTATCACGAGAGGTTCCCTGAGTGAAAACAACCATCAGCGAAACGTTCCGCAGTCACACCCACAATAACAGGGGTGAAGGAAAATGTCACTGTTCAGGATTCGAGCAGATTTTGAACAGCTTCATTTCGTAACCATAGCAATGCACGCTTGTGCCGCCTTAGCTGTTAGAAACTTGGATATGTGTAGTCTGCCCATTCATGGTCTTGATGTACAATTCTTCACTTAATGTAAGTTTTATTTGCATCTGTCATAGTTTCTTGCATCCACTTCAGTTTCTAAAATTGAATTTTCAAACGGACGTCTCTATTGCAGTTGGCACCAACAATCCCGTCTGTATTCTCGAGCTTAAACCCAAACCAATCGTTGCACTGATCCTATATAGAAACAAGGGCCGATATTTTTTAAGTGTTTTAAAACTACGGGTTTTATAAAATTAAATTATAAGGGGCTGGTGGAGCACTCTGCATAGGCTATTAAGATCAGCTGCATGGGTCAAAGACATTTATCGAGTTGACACAATGCGTATAGCGTGTTGTTGTTTTTAATGTTAAACTGGCATTAGCCCTCGATGTGATTATCCTAAACCTTAAACACTTGGTAGAGGGAGCATACGATAGGGCCTCCATGTAATTGCATCAAGACCAGGAAAAGATCTCCCTTCAGCTCATCACTTCCTGTTGCATAACAAGTAGTTCTTAGGATTGGATTGTCAACTCAAAGCAAACACGCTGAAATTCTGGAGGACAGATCTTTCAGTTATACATACCGTCCTTGATACAACCGGAACTTTCTGTTAGCTGATTCCGATTTTGAATTAGCAGATGCTACAGGCAGGGTAAATGATAAATAAAGGAGAAATCAGCCAGAAGTATGTACAAAAACGTAATTAAGATTAAATTAGATATATCGATACAACTGTAACCTGACAAACCCCGGTCAGATATTATTATTATTATTATTATTATTATTATTATTATTATTATTATTATTATTATTATTATTATTAATTCATGTGCATATTTCAATTATGTGTGTATTTAGCCGTCGCGGCTTAGTAACTCTTTTTGGAACTCTCATTATTGTATAATCTCGATATTTATTTGGGACTAGCGTGTTTAGTTCACTCAGTTTATCTCCTGGTTGTGTACCTACGTGACGATTATCCGAGTGGATGTTTACGTGTTGACGGAGCTGAGGTAGAGAAATTCCCGGAACTGGGCTATTTTAAGATGCTGTTGTGTTGGCTTGGGCTAGTGTGGTGCAAGCACGCGTCAGTAGTTGGAAGTTGCAGCTTGCAGTGTGCAGAGGTGATACTTGTGGTAATCAGAGAAGTGTTTGGTACGAGTTGAGGGAAGAGGTCCCATGCCATGTTGGGAGTTTTTGAAGATCTTCAGTTGACGGAACCAGGAAGAGTGATGCTGGAGTGGGACAATATTCTATGGTTAAGAATATCTACATCAGGTAACGTGTTGGGCCGTTCCAAAATACAGTATATCAACGCTATCAGCAAAAGGGAGTCCATTTTCGAAAAAGTCATGACTGCGTGTGTATAATATGCGTTTCGGGATAAACTGAGTTCCTATAGAGAGAGAGTTACTTCATATTATAGAGACATTAATTATTCATATTAATATTCTGTTTATTTTGCTATATATATATGTTCAAGGGTGTATTACGACGAGCTATGCTCAGATTTTAAGATATATTCTGGTTTAATTGATTAAGTAAATTTGTGTGATATTAAGATATATTCTGTTTAATTTTATGGGTGGGGGAGAGTACCAGATGGACTCCTTTTCTAATATTATTTTCCAGGTATCAGTGATTCAGATCTCCTTGTTACAAGGCAACGACCCTGGAAAATGAGTCTCAACAGCCGGCAAATTTTAAGAATTATTTATTTGTATATTTATGGCTCCCAAATTCCATTAGTCATTATCAGTTTATATTTATTTAACAGAAAGATTTCACAACCAAGAGAGGATACACAAATATAACTACTATAGGTTTAAAGCTTGTTTGTTTGCTTAGTGTGTAACAGGATCAGAAATTAACTGAGCAGAGAATGTCGATGCTAAATTACATAAATATGCACTTTGTGAGCATTGGTGTTTTCTTAGTCTCTAAATTCATCTGGACTGATCAGTACAAAGACAAACTGAACAATGATATATCAAGTTTTAGTCAGAGCACTGTCGACAGCGCTCAGATAAGGTCCGGTGTAAGAAACCTGAGCATTTTTCAAATAAGAATCTAGAGAAAAGCTTTATATCCTGTAGAAGAAATTAGAGTTCGGATAAGAAGATGGAACTTACCGTTCGAGTTTTTGTATGGACTGAGTGGTGCAGCTGTAAGTTAGCATTTGGGAAATTACGGGTTCGAATTCCACTGTCAGACATGGTGATGATATTTAAATATGAATGATTAGATATTTAAAGAATTATAGATGGTGCGTTCGCAGGTGGCGGATATGGGGACTCTACATTCAGCATGGCTGGTTGAAATAACCAGTACAACCCGCAGACCAACTGGTAGCTCGGATCTTGGGGACTTTAAAATGCTGGGACACTCTCTCTCCAGCGGTCATAAATATGGAGGGCCCATTATCAGGGTTATGGGTGGTTTCAGTAGGGCTCCTTTAAAATGATCGAAGAAGGGGTCTACAGAAACTCTGCTGACTGCCAGTATCAGCAGCAGGACAGAGGAGTCAACGGCAGCGTCTGAGTATCAGTCAGTGAGATCGATCTGGCTTGGCAACAGACTGTAAAACTGATCATGAGAGTACACTCTGTGAGGATCGGAAGCACGCGTCCGAGAGTGACGTGGTGCCGTACAGCCGAAAAGGTCTTGGATAGAAACGGTATCCCATTGGCGGAAACATCCAAGGGATTTCTAAAGATCAGAATAGCCGACCCTGAGTGATATTTGGGAATGTCCATAGTGGGAACACATACGGCCAGGAAAGAAAAGAAGAAGTTTTAAATAGCAGAATCGTGCCCGCGTGCAGGCTATGAAATCCATGTAGCAGTAGAAAATAAATGGTGCAGCTTTATGCCCAGCTGTCTTTGTCCCCCACGAATTAATCTGATAATGTATTTTGCTGTAGACTCAGTGAACTTCAGGACCGTGACTCTTCAGAAGAGAAATGTTCGTCAAAAATTCAACTTGATGGGAAGTGGAACCCACGTCTAGCTCACCTATTGAAGGCGCAGGTGCCCTAGACAGACACCGTTTACGCGGGTCCTATGCAGATCTATTGGCGAAAGATCTGGTGACCTCGTAGGCCATGGTATGGTCTAAGAACTTGTTGAACTTGGATGCGGTATGAAATCGAGTGTCGTTGTGCTTTTCGATGCCAGAAGTTGCAGTAAATAGGTTAAGGGCATATATGAACAGCCAATTGACCCTGTAGAAATAATAGAAATTGTATTATTAATGCAAATACAGGTGGGGACAGATGAGGGACTGTTTTCTTTATAAAGTCGCGCGATGCAAGTGAAATGAAAGACACTTTAGAGACGATACATCTGCGTGTTTTCATTTACAAATGACAGATTCTAACTACACTAAAAGTTGGATGGAATCGTAATGGGCAAGATGTTCCTTGTGAATTTAATTTTCATGGTAGTGCTGCCAAAGAACGTTCGCGCTCTGTAAAATAAAACTCGATTAATTGATTCTTATCTCCATCGCTGGTATGAAGTTAATGTTTTTCACTGCGAACTAAGTTATCTGGTTGGTCACCTAGCTACATGGACGGCTAGTCAGATTGCCCAATAATGCGAAAACCGTACCTCTCCGTATCATTCCGTTAGTCAGCGCATGCACTTATGTATGTGCCGTTATAACTTGTGAAGTTGAATCCTAAGAAGAGTTCAATCCTGTTCAAATTTATCTTTCCAATGACACCAAACACGGCATTGTTTCAAAACATTCAGCATTAATCGAAATTGCTCTAATTGTTCTTTACCACAGTGAGGCGGCTATGTCGAACATAAGATTCTCTATTGAATAATAATAATAATAATAATAATAATAATAATAATAATAATACCCGTGTGGGTATTTACCGGTTACCTCCATCGGGCGCGTCCCATTAGAATTGGGGAAGCTCGCTGGCTCTGCCGCCAGCAGAGTCAGAGGGTAGTTGGGAAATAAAATACCACCGTGAAAAAAAACTGGTCCCTTGCCAGGGTTACGGCGAAGAATGGTAAATGACCAGAAGCCAGAAAACATCTTGAGGCAACCTCTAGGGCTAACAACCCTGGTTGTAAAAGGATGGGTACCCGTCCAAAGCAAAGTCAAGTCCAAAAGCATGATGGCACAACATTTCAAGAAACATACCCCAGGGGGTAAATCTTCGGATAAATCCCTCGTCGTGAACGCCACGGCGTACGAGTCTCGTTCGGATTCTGGGGGAGACTCGACATCATGCAAGAGACGAGTCGGAGCGTCTCGGTGTACCCCGAAGAGTCAAAAACTCAGGCCAAAATCTAAAACCTTTCTAGCAACTTTCAACATAAATTCACTTACACAATCTGGCAAGCTGAAAACCCTCACCAAAGCTCTTCACGAAAATCAGATATCCATAATGGCCCTACAGGAAACAAGGTACCCAGATGAAGAGACTTTTGAATCCGAAGGCTATCGATTTTTCAAGAGCAAAGCGCAAAGAGGAATCTTCAATGGAGCTGTGATGCTTGGAACCGCGTTTGCTGTTAGAACCAAGATCCTTAAATCGGTTGCAAATTTCGAACCTGTGAATGACAGATTGTCTATACTCACAATTAAATGCGCAAACAAAACCTACGCCCTAGTTAATGCACATGCTCCTACAAACGATAAGAACAAGTCTGATCCAGACGAAGTTGATAATTTCTGGAACCTACTGGATGAAAAATTAAACAAAATCCCCAAACACCATGTCAAGCTTCTCTTGGGTGACTTCAATGCCCAACTAGGTCGTGAACAGAAGTACAACAAGAAAGTTATAGGAAATTACCCTGCTCACAAAAGAACCAATCCCAACGGCAAAAGACTGGTGTCCATTTGCGAAAATCACAACCTGCAGGTCATGTTGACCCACTTTCGCCATCTACCCAGAAAGCAAGTGACTTGGCGTTCTCCCGTCCAAGCTCTCGGAGAGTTCCAAATTGATCATGTTGCAGTCTCCAGGAGAAACAGCCCTGAGATTATGAATGTCAAGGTAAAGAAAGGCATCAATGTGGCCTCAGATCATTGTATGTCTCTTATCAAATTCAAACCAATTCCCACAAACACAAGGAAGACAACCAAACAGATCACACGCTTCGACAATGATAAACTTCGGCAAAGGGTCGAGGAGTTCCAGGAGAAGGCTAGACCAAATGACTGTGACTTTAACAACGCCAAAAGTCTCCTTGTTGAGGCCGCCAAAGATGTTGCAGAAATCAAGAGAAGCAAAAAGCATGCCTGGTGGAATAGTACCTGCGAATCAGTCCTCCAAGAAAGACTCAATGCGTGGAAACAGTACTACTCTACGAAATCAGAAAATGATTTGGAAACCTACAAAACCCAACGTGCCCAAGCAGCCAGGATGTTCAGAACTGAGAAAAATGCGAAAAATCTCTCATTGAAAAGATAGAACAACACCTTAGGAAGAATGAAAGCAGAGAGTACTACAGAGCCTTCAAACGCAAACGCACTGGCTATAAACCACCATCTGGCAGATTACTTCAAGAATTTACTTAATTGCTCTAAACCGCAAAGCGCCATTGAGACCAAGGAACCCTTACTCAGGTACCCAGATTCCAGACCACCCGACAGAGATGAAATCAAGCGCCACATTGCCCGTCTCAAAAATAACAAAGCGCCGGGGGAAGACTAAGTAGTAGCAGAACTATGGAAATATGCCCCAGAGGAATCACTCGATATCTTGCAAAAGCAAATAGAAGAAATTTGGAACAAGGAGACCCTACCCGAAAATTGCTTTGATCCATCCATTACACAAAAAAGGCAGAATGAAGAACATCAACAACTACAGAGGAATATCTTTGCTACCCGTGACTTACAAAATTCTATCACTTGCCATCCTGGAGCGTTTGGAAGCACAAGTCGAACATCAAATAGGTGAATACCAAGGAGGGTTCAGAAAAGGTCGCTCAACAGCTGAACAGATCCAAAATCTCAAAACGATCATCAGATATTGTACACTAAGTTCCAAGCAGTATGTGTCTGTCTTTGTGGACTTTAAAAAAGCGTACGACTCCAATGATCGGGAAGTCCTGCTAAACATCTTAAATGAATTTGGAGTTGATTTGAAACTGCTGGCATTAATTAGAGCCACCCTGACCGATACAAAATCCAAGGTGAAGTTCCACGGATGTCTCTCGCATTCCTTTGACATCAAAACAGGAGTCCGACAAGGTGATGGGCTATCCCCGATACTCTTCAACTGTGTTCTTGAAAAGATCATCAGAACCTGGCGGGTGAGATTACAGGAAACCAACTACAGTCCATTGAGAATAGGAACCAAATCCAAGGGGATCGCAACAGACTGCTTAGCATTTGCCGATGATATTGCTGTTCTCTCAAACGACATAGACACCGCTAGAGCTTAAGTTGAAATTTTAAAGGAAATTGCCGAACAAACTAGTTTGAGAAAACAGAAGTAATGACTGACATCAAAGAGGCTCCACCAAAACTCCATACAAAATACGGTGACATCACCCGAGTAGACAAATTCAAATACCTGGGTGAGATCATCATGAAAAATGGTCTGGACAAAGAAGCACTTCAGGAGCGAGTACGCAAACTGGAAATAGCCTACCAAACATCCCGCACAATCTACAACAAAAAATGCCTTTCCCAAAACACCAAGATACGTCACTATGAAACAGTTCTGAAGCCAGTAGTTCTATATGCAGCCGAAACCCTGTTTCTAAATGCCAACAAAGGACTCCTTGAAGAACTGGAGAAAAAGAACGCAAAATTGTGAGAGGAATCTTGGGATCAAAGTACAGAAATGGAATCCATCAAAAGATATCCAACAAGGAAGTCTACAGCAAAATAGAGAAAATTACCGACACAATCAGAAAAAGACGGGCACGATTTTACGGTCATCTGAAAAGAATGGACGGAAGAAAGTTAACTAAAGAAACCTTTCACTTTTTTGATTCAAACCCCAAAACCACAATTCCCTGGTTTAGAAATATCAAAGAAGACCTGCAAATGCTACATATCTCAGCTGAAGACGCCCTTAACAGAGATCTCTTCCGCAAGAAAATATCGACGAACGGGCTAAACCGAGACGAGCAACCGAAGAGAAGACACGGTGCCTCTTGGACAGAGGAGCGTAAGCAGGCCCACTCACAAAGAATGAGGGAAATTTGGGCTCTAAAGAAGGCCAAGTTCAGTGTCAAATGCAACATGACTTAACGTGGTCCTTGGTGGCCCTAACGAATTATATATATATATAATAATAATAATAATAATAATAATAATGGCGTGTGGCCTCAAGAGAGACCTGCTGCAGGTCTTTCGAGTTGACGCCGTAAAGCCGACGTCTGTAACTTTGGGGCCCTACTTAAGGTGAATTTCAATGTTGAAGATGGCACAAACAAGCAGCCGCCGAATTAAAGGGATTAACTTATGAAAGTTAAATATCCGACCCGGCCAGAAATCGCACCCGAAAACCCTCGGACCAAAGGCCAGTATGCTACCCATTTAGCCGTGGATCCGGACCTCACTTCAATGATACACGTATCATGGTTTGAAATTTATGTTAAGAAGTCGACATGAAGCAAATTAAGAATTCCTCACACCTTCGACTCAAACATAACTTTGTGCATCGTAGAACAACCGTTATGGTACCATCACTTTGGACTTAAAGAGCTTTCTAACGGCACCGCACACGAGGGGTCGAATTTATTCAGACGGTCAAATGCCGATTTAAAAAATTCAACTTCAAATTTTGGGCCCCACACTTGTCGTGTTGATCTTTCGATATTTGAACCGTTTTGATATGTAAATAGCCTATAAGGCGTCAAATGCTCTCTCTTTTGACATTTTAACCTCCTACGTATGCCTTTTGGTTACGGAGTTATTCGTCGCAAACCAAATCATATAGCCTACCTTAATATCGTTACTTATTTTAACCCTCCCTGCCGCCCCATATACTTACCTGACGCCCACTGAATGTCATACTTTTTTCTCATGTACCAGTGTGCTGTTATGCCCCGACTTACATTGTGTACCGGCCATTCACATTACACTACCATCCGCCGGACTTGTTCTCCATAGACTGACCGCCATTTTGAACAATCAGCTGACTCTGCCGCTCTCCTGACGTCGCTCTAATGTCCCACACATTCTAGAATGAACTGTCGATCATATAAATACGCCTCATCTCGCCCAGCTGGGCAGGTTGAACGAGAGGCCGTTCCCCGCTGGATGTGCGAACACTAGAGCTGGTTCTCTAGTCCCTTCGATTGCTGCTGTTTTGGTTTCAGGTGAGACATAGATATCAACTCATGTAAAACATCGTGTATTCATATTTCTAAATAATGACGGAGAGTCATGCAATCCCATGGCACCAAAATTCATCTGTGTTTTTTTGGGTAGTGATCCTCAATGCAAGCTTTGACTTACACGGCTTACCGTACTTTGAACTACTTTACTCTTCAAGCAAATTCTATTTTTCATGTGCCTGCCGTTACTCCTATTAGAACTCTTTTCGTATCAGTCGTGTCTCTCGGTTCCCTTATTCCCATCCCGCCTCCATTCCTCATCTTGTTTGAAATTTTGTGCGTTTGTATGCTATTAGGTATTTCAAATTTAGGGCTGACTTGTAATGAACTTAACTATCATTTAATCAATCTCACTCTTGATTCTTTTGAATTGTTACTAATTCAGTTAAATTTGTATCACTTGTCTACGATTTGGCATAAGAGTTTCCACGACTATGAGTTGGATAAGATTGGAGGAAGGGAAAGGAGGGGTATTAATACAAGAGGCTTGTAGATTCCAGAAAAGAGTAGAGAATGAAAGATATTGGTTGAATAAGTCTAAGGAGAGGATGAAAAACTATGCTTGGGGGAGTATGGGAGTGTCATGGGGGGGGGGAGAGGAAATAATGGCTATGGAAAAGTATAAAGGGAAGAATATTAGGTATAGAAAGATGTTTACACACGTACATCGTATTCTAGTAAAAGGTTGTTGTTATGATTACTGAAATTACCTTCTCACTTAGTTGTATATCTTGTTACCATCCTCTATGTCCCGGATCCCTCTGGGCTATATTCCGCTGCGCACAAAAGTGTTTAGTTATTATTAACATTAATTACATTAATGCTAAACCTGTACTCTGTCAATGAGCAGTAGTTTCGGCCTAACGTGCGGTCACCACATGGTGCCAGAATAAAAATATAACCTAGTAACAGTTGATAACGTAGTAATAGATCGTAAGAACATAACATCAGCAAACGACATGATAAGCAGTGACCCAAATGTAACAACATGGTAGCAGAGATTCACTAAACCAAAACTCACTCCTTTGCTTCGCTGTGTGTTCCGTCGTACTTAACCTCACTTTACCTTGTGAAATATTATCAATGAATCACTTTTCCGACGACTTTGTCAATCTCTTTGACGTTAATAACACTCAACCCCGGCAACAATCTCAAGTTCAGTCATTACTTAACCTCAAATTAATCTATCATAATTCCCCGATTCGTCATGAATTAAACACTTCAGCTATGATTACTATCGCGAATCTATTTTTGTACTTTCTGATTGCCAGTCATTCGTTTCTTTTCTGCGTATTTTTCCCTTTTTTCCATATTTTCGACTGCTAAGAGTAAGCTTGGTGATACAAAGCTAGAACAGGTCGATAATTTCAAGTATTTAGGTTGTGTGTTCTCCCAGGATGGTAATATAGTAAGCGAGATTGAATCAAGGTGTCATAAAGCTAATGCAGTGAGCTCGCAGTTGCGATCGACAGTATTCTGTAAGAAGGAAGTGAGCTCCCAGGCGAAACTATCTTTACATCGGTCTGTTTTCAGACCAACTTTGCTTTACGGGAGTGAAAGCTGGGTGGACTCAGGATATCTTATTCATAAATTAGAAGTAACAGACATGAAAGTAGCAAGAATGATTGCTGGTACAAACAGGTGGGAACAAAGGCAGGAGGGTACTCGGAATGAGGAGATAGGCTAATTTAGGAATGAACTCGATGGATGAAGCTGTACGCATAAAACGGCTTCGGTGGTGGGGTCATGTGAGGCGAATGGAGGAGGATAGGTTACCTAGGAGAATAATGGACTCTGCTATGAAGGGTAAGAGAAGTAGAGGTAGACCAAAACGACGATGGTTAGACTCGGTTTCTAACGATTTAAAGATAAGAGGTATAGAACTAAATGAGGCCACAACACTAGTTGCAAATCGAGGATTGTGGCGACGTTTAGTAAATTCACAGAGGCTTGCAGACTGAACGCTGAAAGGCATAACAGTCTATAATGATAATGTATGTATGTAATGTAAGAGTAAGCTCAGCCTTGATAAAATATCAGATTTCCTCATACATTTTCCATAGTTACTTCTTACTTTCTATCTATTTGCACGTCCTTTTTTGTGCGTGTTACCTTTGACTCGAGGTTGGATGTTTTTTTAAATTGGGCAGTGGTTGCCGGTTTAGGTTCTTGTATGTTAAGAGTGTTAAGGTTGATAATATTGTGCTTTTCAAGCGTTTAGTCGCAGGTTTAGTTTTAAGTCCCAGCGTCCTCTACCTCGACTCAAAGCTTTATACGCTTGCTTAACCCTTTGTTCGCACATCGTGATTTGTTATTTTTCATCTTGAGCTTTCTCCAACTTCTCGATTTTTGGTTCCATGCACCCATTTGCATACCCCCCCGCCCTCCTTCCATCTTTCCCCAGGAGAACGTCGGCATTGCTGTTGTCACTGGTATTATATGTTCCTTTTAATAACATGTTCTACTTGTTTATTGAGCCCTCTACTTGTATGGCCCTTCCAACTCCAAGCCCTTGTATGGAATGTTCATTTCCTTTATATTCTCTTAGTGTAGTTTGAGGAATAAGATTTTATATGTTTTATATTCTTTTGTTTTGGCATAACGATTAAATTTGAAGAAGAAACATTTTTTGTTAGAAGTAAATACAATGTACATTGTTTTCTTTTTGTGTGTTCTGCATGAGAATTCAACTTTTGAGGAAGATGCTATTTTAGACATGATACTGTAGAGGCTCTTGGCTTATGCCGTGTGAAGAAAATAACGTGAAATTCTTTACGTTTCGCAGAGAACTGTGCTCGGCGTCATCAGAAGAAAATCTCGACTGTTCACGAGAAAAGTTTCTTAAACAATGACTCTTTAAATTTAGACGTTATAATAGAAGTGGCAATGGTACGTTCATTCGCCACCAGATGACTCCCCAGACGTGCCACAGCGTTTAGTTATTATTATTATTATCATCATCAGTAACATTAATGTTAAACCTGTACTCTGTCATTGAGCAGTAGTTTCGTTCGTCCTAACATCCGTTCACCACATGGTGCCAGAATACCAATATAACTTATTAGAATATTTGCAACCCTTGCTTAGACCATATGCTTAGGATTATTATAAAGTGAATATTCCACATCACTTTAATAGTCCTAGTACTTTACTTCCTACTAACACATAAATGTAATTACATTTTTACACGAATATGCTTCAGATGTTTTTCAGGCCCCAATAGGCTACACATTATCTTTCCTGCTATTACGTAGTTTGGGTCCAAGGCGATTCTATCCCGGAAAGATGTTGCTTCGTCCACGAATCGAACTTGGCCACCATTTCAGGAGGCATCGCTTTCCGTCCACCACCTACTTCTCCTTTGCGAATGAAGTGAAGATCCTCTGGAGCCTTTCCTTCGTCCTTCAGCTTCTTAAAGCGATCTTCCATATTCACGGAGGGATTGACTCGCATGTTCTTGATATCGAGGTGCTCAGCCAATTGAGCCACCTGCTCGTCTGTGAAAGACTTGTCCAAGAATTTGGCTACCTTTCGGATCATTGCAGGCAGATTCTGAAAGCAGAAGCGGGAAAATAAGAAATATTATGAACATACACGGACCGTTAGTCTATATGTCCCAGCCGTTTGTAAGAAAATAACATCAACTCAGATCACATCAAATCAAAGCAAATGAAGGCATGAGATTGACGGAGGCGATCTAATCCAAGTCAAAGGAAACGTTTGTGCTTGTTTATAATTTTAATATATATATATATATATATCGATGAATGAGAATAAAACTAGACAAATGAATTTCTCAGATTTTACCATCAGTGTATAGCTTTCTTCGACCTCTACAACCTCCGAATGTGTTATCATAAATAAATCTAATATATTCATACCAGAACTAACTGTTTTCAATGTTCTGAACTTAGTCGTTTTGCTTAGTTCGAAAGGATTACATTATGCGTTGTAATTCTTTTTCAGATTATAATAAATGATATAAGAACTATGTATACACCAATTTTCATAACTAATTATGTAACAAGTGAATTTTTCAGAGGCAATGATGTAAACTGCTAAAACCTTAGACTCTTCTCCTCAAAAATCTTGGCTTTTGAATTGTAACCCTTTCGTTCTCGGCCATCGGTATATAGGGTGCACCAGAATTGATGGCACAAGCCGAAACGGTGGGCTGTATATACAATATGAAATCAAAAACGCCTCGGTAACATAGGATAGCAATCGAACCGCTTACGAGTTAAGAGTGGACTTATCTTGATGCTGCATCACAACGTGTTTACTTGTACCCATTGACACATCGCGGCGAGCTGAGATTTTACTCATTAAACAGGGGTAGCTCGTACGCATGGTATCAGCGTGCCACATCATGTTTGTTGAACTGTGTGGCAGCCGCGCTGTCAGTGACAATCCAGTTCAGTAGTAGTGACAAGACAACGGATATGTCACCAATGTTTAGCAATTCACACAACGAGTGCTTCAACACCGAAGGAGGTTTCAGCATGGCAAGACCAATCATCAGCGAAAAAGGTACCTAGAACGTAAATGACCTTCTAGTGCACAACATTTGTTTTGTAAGACTATCGCACTTCACTTGCGTACTCAATTGTGCTGTGAATAATTATTATTAGTGTATTACAGCTTTATTACCCCATCATAGTTTCAAACCATCGGCATATGGAAATAAAGGTAGTTCATGACTGGACTAACTACTTAACTACAACTAAATCTCTAATTAATTATATACTAAATCCTCTATGTAGCAGCTCACATATGGGCGGATTGCCAGCTCCACATATAGCACGCCACCTCTGCATTCTCCTGCCGAGACGGATACCATAACTCGGATCTTCTTTCTTCGTCTCATTGACATCTTATTCTCCTCACTTTTCTTCCTTACTCGACCCTACAAGTACAGCCGGTCTGATTCAGCATTTTAGCTTGAGATAGGCCAGGCCTATATCTCCCTCTCACACCTCTACGTCACACAACTCAGCCACCTTTACCCTCCCTTTCTTCCCCTAACTACTCGGTCAACAGTTACCTTCTCACTTACTTTGCAGGTACATTACCAGACCCTCCTTATGCTTAGCCCCTCTTAACCGCCCTCATACTTATCCTATATCATTCACAGAATTCCCATTTACACATACACACACATACACGTATACACATTATCCACACCCATGTGCTTTCCACAACTTACAATATATAATACATCGATTTTTACTACACACGTAAACATTCCATCCTTAATAACTCGTACTCTTCTCGTTATTACAGAGCTCTTTCAGCACTTTCTCTCTCTTCTTATGAGTACATTGTATTTAGCTTATTGTATTTAACTTACTCTACTTCTCAGACGAATTTGCTCCTTCTATCCTTCCTTCTATCACCAACTCTATACCTTTTCATGTTTCAACCCTTTATGTACATACCTTCCAAATTACATCCATCCACTTCCCCTTAATGCTCCTTCATTCTTCCTATTTTTAAGAAACGATATCTCCACTTCCGGAGGTGCGTATGGCCCTGAGGTTCACCCAGACTACACCAAAAATGAGTACTAAGTTAATTCCTGGGGGCAAAGGCGGCGGGGCGTAGAGCTAACCACTCTACCCCCATCACGTGCCGAAGTTACGAATAGTGGAAGCCTTTACCTTCCACCACGCCAAGACCCTTCATGGCCTGTAGGGAGATGACTTTGCTTTGCTTTTTTTCTTCCTATTTACATAAACTTTACCTTTTACTACCTAAGCCAATAATCATCCTCTTAACAATATATTATATATAGACTCTACACAACAAACTAAAAACAGTCCATCCTTCACACCTCATTCAATGTTCACTCTTTCTTTTCATAGTTCTTTCCAAACTGTCTCTCCCTTCTTCTTCACGCTATTGCCTTTATCTTATTACTATTTCTTACACACTTCCACCCTTACATTAAACATCAGTTCTCCTATACCTTTTCATAACTAAACTATTTATGTCCATAGCTTTCAAATTTCATCACCCCATCTCCTTATTATTCCCTTTTCCTTCCTATTTACCTTAATCTTTTTTTTACTACCTGTGCCCCTATTAACCTTTATTCCTCTTTCCTCGTTCTCAAAATATAACACTCGTCACCTCATACCACCTTCTCACTCTCTTACCTTTAATTTACTCACTCAATTTCTTTATAAATTTTGCTCTCACCACATTTAAGAATTTACATTATTCGTTTCTCTCTCCCACTACCTACACAGCCATGATGTCATCTTAACTAACTTATCCAATTCCGCCTTATTAAGTAATTTCCTTTTCATATCATCCAAAACTTTACACTTGTTGAATCCGGGAGATAGTAGGTTCGAATCCCACTATCGGCAGCCCTGAAAATGGTTTTCCGTGGTTTCCCATTTTCACACCAGGCAAATGCTGGGGCTGTACCTTAATTAAGGCCACGGCCGCTTCCTTCCAACTCCTAGGCCTTTCCGATCCCATCGTCGCCATAAGACCTCTCTGTGTCGGTGCGACGTAAAGCCCGTAACAAAAAAAAACTTGTTGAATACATGTAAATCCGACCACCCCTCCTCGCACAATACACACCTATCCTTATTTTCCATCCCTGCCCATCGCCTATTTTTTGGTACGCCTAACAGCCACCAATACAAGACTATCTTTGTTCTTCTTTCCTCAAACGCCGTTTCCGGACTAGTTACCTCTATTCATTTGTAAAACTGATAGAGATGTTCTATTCCTACATTGTCTTTCTATACCTAATATTCTTGTCTTTATACTTTTCCATAGCCATTATATCCTCTCCCCCCCATGATACTCCCATACTCCCCCAAACATAGTTTTTCATCCTCTCCTTAGACTTATTCAACCAATATCTTTCATTCTCTACTCTTTTCTGGAATCTACAAGCCTCTTGTATTAATACCCCTCCTTTCCCTTCCTCCAATCTTATCCAATACTTTATCACCCTCTTTACAATTTCTACCTCCATAGACTCTTTGCAAACTAATCTAGCCCCCACATTCGCCGTGCAGTTAGGTAGTCCCATCAAAATCTTACTGAATTTCGCCACTAGTTGGTTTAATTCCCCCTTTCCTCTTCCAATCCCCACACCTCCACCCCAAATAACATTTTACTCTTAACGAGTGATTGAAACAACATTTTATGAATTTTGTACTTCATATCTGGGAATTTCTAATACCCTTACTGCTGCGAGCGCTCCTGTTACCTTTAATTTGGCCCTCCTGCACTGTTCTTTTCCACGATCCATCGTTACTTATTGTTACTCCCTAACACTCTATTTTTTCTACTGGTGTAATTTCCTCTTGATTTACCTTCCACACTTTCCTTTCCTTCCTAACTCTCCGTTTCCTACACACCATTATTTGTGTCTTTCTCGCGTTTACTCTGAGCGACCATCTCCCCGTACAGCCTACCACCTCATCTAACCCTCTTTGCAAATCCCTAGCCGTCAGTGCGACGATCAATAGATCGTCTGCGAATAACAAACCCGGCACTTCTTTCTTGCCTATCCATGGGCATTGTCATCTCTCTCCTCCATTATTCTCTAATATATCATTTATAAATAATATAAATAATATGGGGAATAGTTTACATTCTTGTTTCACACCTATCTTCGACTCAATACAGTTACTCAACCCTCCTCCCTGAAATATGATCAATCTCAGATCTCGTAAATTGTTTCAATTGCCCCTCTCATTTTCTTAGATAACCGTATCTCCTTTGATCTCGTAAATAATGCATCCCTACTCACTGTATCAAAAGCTTTTTCCAGGTCCACCGCCGCAACATACAGCATAATTCAGCTCCTGCTATCTTCACATATTTCGTAACCAACGTGTTTAGTATCCACGTATTATCCTAAATCCGTTCTCATTAACCGATATCCTCCCATATTGCTCCGCCCATTTCTTTATCCTATTTGCCAAGATCCCTGTATACACCTTAGACAAGACATCTAACAACGTTATCTCTCCATAATTATTAGGATCTCTTCTAACCCCTCTATTTTAGTAAACTGGGCATAATACCCCCTATCTCCATTTCCTCGGATATGTAGCTGTTTTAAACAGCCTGTTCAAGAATTTTACTATCCATTTAAACATCGCGCCATTGGCTCCTACTTCCCTCCAAACACTATTAGTAATGCCACTCACATCACCCTCTGCCTTTGGCGTTGCACTTTTAACACCCTATTTATTTCCTGCTCTGCCATCTCCTTATATAATATCTGATTTCCCCTAATTTTTCTATACCAGTTTACTTCCCCTCCGAAAAGCCTTTATGTTCTTATCCTTCCCTATTGATCTCCCTCTCCTTATTTATAGGTTCCCAAATCTTCTCTATTCCCTACAGTAACCATTTATTCTTCCTGCCTCCGCATCTTTCCATCCTATTTTTTCGCACTCAATACATCCTTGTATTCTCTTCTTAATTTACAATATCGTCTACCTTACCCTGTTCCCCTACCCTCCTAAACTCCGCTAGAGCTCTCAATAAACCCTCCCTTTTTCTGCTACACTGCTCGTCAAACCATCCTGTCACTCTATTCTTTTTTACACCTTATCTCATTTTACCTCTCCTCCCCACACTTCACATTTGAAGGGCTATTAATTCTAACGCCCGGTCTACGCCCATTTCTTCCAACGCTCCCTTAATTCTCACTCTTAATATCTCTCCCTCTCCATAAGCTCCAACCTCAACTTTTCTCTCGTTATCTCATTCCAATAATATTTCCAACCCTCATCCCTATACCCCACCCTCTAATCCTCCCTCCTCCATTCTCTTCTTCTACCTCTCTTCCAATTTAATCTTTATTGGCATATGTTCTGACACCCCACACCCTATCACTTCAAGGCTATCTCCGAGTTTATTATTATATCAACTACACTCGCCCCCTTCGTCGTAATATATATCAATTCCCCGTTACAATCCCCCTCCATCCATTCATTTCAAACATATATATTTTTCTTTTCTAGTGAACATAACTCCAAAAACTTTTTCCCATAACTATTTAAGATGGCGCGCGCTGTACAACGCGAGTAAACATGCTCCGTAATTCACCTGCCATACCAGCCAGATAATAATTATTATTTTAATATTCGTGGGTGTGCTAGTGCTTTATTTAAGTGTGAACTTCAATAGCCGTGAAGTACTATGACGCTGAAGGCCGTAAATGAACGTCTTTCGAAGTTCTAGAAGCGAATGGCAGAATTCCAAGCACGCTTGGAGGAAGCCATGGCTGCTGGCGCGACCAGTGCTGCCAACCCAGGCGACACACTAACCGGCCTCGCTTCAGAGTTCCAGGACTTTCGGGAAATAATTTCAGAGGAATTAAGTGAAATGAAGAAGGAGGTAAGCCATCTACAGGAACGTCTCGACCAGCAGGACATCCTGATTGACGAGGCAGAGCAATGCAGCAGAAGGAACTGCCTACTCCTACATGGTGTCTGTGAGACCCCCAACGAGGACACGTACGCTGCGGCGCTGGGTACGTTAAAAACCGTCTGAACATCGAATTGTCTATAGACAGCATTGATCGATGTTATAGACTCGGCCGTATGAATAGGACAGCAGCTGAGGTGGTGTCCGCAGGCAATAGGCCGATCATCATTAAATTCCTCAGGTACCATGAAAGAGACCGCATCTGGCGCGCCAAGCGAGCTCTTAAAGGTACCAAATTATTAATAACCGAATCTCTGACATCCACAAGGAAAGAAGTACTGCGTAAAGCTCGGGACTTGTGGGGTATGCGGCGAGTTTCGACGCAGGACGGCCGCATTAGCGTTCATTTGGAAGACGGGAAAAAAGCGCCATATTAGCTCACCTAATGAACTGAACATACATATGAGGCAGTTAGGTGGATTATCGGAGCGATATGACAATTGTGAAGTGCCCAGTAAATGTTATTATTATTATTATTATTATTATTATTATTATTATTATTATTATTATTATTATTATTATTATTATTATTATTATTATTTATTTATTTATTTATTTATTTATTTATTTATTTATTTATTTATTTATTTATTTATTTATTTATTCCTGACTTACATTTGTGGCGAAGTTAGGGCTCACGGCCCTCTCCTACACTTAACCAGTATAAACAGAATTAAAAAATGTAAACATAAAAGTAAGACATAGTAATTCTAAAAAGAAATAATACTACAGACAGATAATTCTAAGACTACCGGTAAGTTAGGCCTACATACCAGTACAGCAATTAATGTGACAATACTAACAATAACAATTATTATTATTATTATTATTATTATTATTATTATTATTATTATTATTATTATTATTATTATTATTATTATTATTATTATTGAGTGTTCGTCGAGAGCAATTGGTAAACAAGTGTCATTAGGTGAAAATTCCTTCGTTCATTTATGCGTAGCCATTCCAATGTTTTGAAATATGGTGTAACATGAGCGTCATGTCGCAGTTGGAAGGCATATCGTATGCATGAGTTTTGTGCTCGCTGAAGTCTCAAAGCTTGTTCAGCATTTATATTGACTAGTACCGTATCACAGTAGTCTAAAATTTGGATTAGTAGTGCTTGGATTAATTTTAATTTAAGTTTTTGAGGAAAAGAATTCTTGTGACGTTTCAGGGGATATAGAGCTGCATGAATCATTCTACATACATTTGTTACGTGTTCATTCCATGTCAGACTCTCACTGATGGAGATTCCCAGATTAGTTACATTTTTAAGGTACGGTACAGCAATGTCATTGATTATGATTGGAGGAGGATTGATATTGCTTATTACATGTAATCATTTAGAGTTTCTTATGATAATACTTTGTGTTTTACGAGGATTTAGGAGTAAGTGGTTGTTTTTAGCATAGGCGGTAAGCCTTTCAATATCCAAATTAATATGCTAAACTATTTCATGTAAATTGTTTGTAGTGGTGTGTTTGTATATCTGCATATCATCAACATATAAGTGGTAGTTGCAATACTGAAGTGTGGAAGATATGTCGTTAATATGCAAGACGAACAGTAAGGGCCCTAGAACAGCCCTTACGGACACCGAATGATTTTACAGCCCATTGCGATCTTTGATTGTTTACCACTACGCACTGGCGACGATTTGTAAGGTACGACTTAAAAAAATTAAGGGCTATCGGGCCGATATGCAGAGAGCGTAGCTTGGATAATAGTATGTCTATATTTACCGTGTCGAACGCACTACTAAAGTCAAGGAGTATCAGTATCGTCACCTGCCGTTTGTCCATTGCTAGTCTTATGCCATCTGTTACCCGAAGAAGTGCAGTCGTAGTACTGTGTCCCTTTCTGAAGCCAGATTGCAATGGGTCAAAAAGAGAATGTCTGGTTAAGAATTCTACTAGCTGCTCGTGTACAACTCGTTCAAGAACTTTCGAGAGAGGGGGAAGAATCGAAATAGGCCGGTAATCAGATAGCGCATTTGCTGTGGTATCGGTATGCTTTAATATTGGGGTTACTAGAGCATCCTTCCATGCAGTTGGAAACGTCCCGGTGGTGAGACAGTGGTTTACAATGTGGGTAATAATTGGTAGGACCGCACCAATAATGTTTTTTTATAAAGCCTATTGGGATGTTATCTGCTCCTTTAGCTTGTGACTTAACTGAATTCAAAATAAGCTTTACACTGACAGAGTGAAAAGAGAAATTATTTTCGTTTTCTGTAGGGTCACTGATTATTTTATTTAGATTGATATGATTTTGAGGTTGAGATTCCTTTATTAGGTTTGTTACGAAGTGAGAGTTAAGTGTATCGAGAGATATAGTTGGCATATGTGGCTCTTTGCATTTTCCAACACCCATAGCTCGAATTTCGTTCCAGGTTTCACGTGCATTGAAGTTCCGTGTTACATTTTTAATGTGATTAAATTTGCTATTGCGAATTAATTGCTTTGTTCTGTTACGTAAAAGACGATACTGTTCGAAATCTAGTTCATTATTTGTTTCCTTGTATCGGCGGAACATTGCGTCACGGCGAGCCATTGTTGCTTTTATATCGCTTGTTAACCAAGGTGCAGGCGAACGAGTGACTCTAGCTTGCCTAACTGGAGCATGTTTGTCATATAGTCCTATGAGTAGAGAGTTAAACTTTCTCACTTTCATGTCTGTGTCCTGCAACTGCTTTATATCTTCCTAAGGTAAACTTTACGCATCATTTTGGAGTTGTCGTAGATCGATCTCTATAACTAATGTATTTAGCTCTGTACTTTGGTACACGTAGAGAGTAGCACAGATAAATTAAGTCATGAGTTGAGATGCCAGGTACAGGAAATTGACCGTACTTAAGAACTTTATGTGGGTTATTTGTAACTAGGAGGTCAATTCCAGTATGGCTTGTATATTTAAGTGTATGAACATGATTAGTGTGTGATTGTGTGTGTGTGTGTGTGTGTGTGTGTGTGTGTGTGTGTGTGTGTGCGTGTGTACGCGGTGCCTTAACCAGTCAGCAGTCCATTTCTTCAGGAAATCCAGGTAGGATTTTTTTGGTGTCAGTTAAATTATGCCCATTAGTCAGGTAGCTACGGTATTTCCTCATGACAATGACCTCTCTAAGAATACCACACCCCTCACTCCTTCACAGAACATAGATGCCGGTAACCTTTTGCAACAAGAACTTTCACTATATCCTCATGCTCTCCAGTGTTGTCACTTGAACAGCCTAAGCTTGCCTGCACACATTGACGAAATTCAGGCTATATTTAACAAAAATAGCGTCCATTTGATAGGTTCCAAACAACATGGTTCGTGTTGACGGCTATAACCTCTACCCACTGATCTCTATACCTGGATGGCTGGTAGCTTGGGTAGCAGTAAGCCGAATAGAAGATGACTGGCGCAGTAAGATGGCAGTGAGCGCACGGTGCAGTAGACCACGAGGAGCGCGCTTGCTTTGTTTATGCTTAGTTCAGTGACGCCAGGCCTCTTGATTGTAGTTCCACGAGTGTTCTGTGTTTTGTTATTGCAAAGTAAATAGTAGTGTATTTTACGAATTTAGGTTCGTTGCTTTGTAGTATACTTGTGGATTACAAGATTCAATTTAAATATGTATGTGTTTATCTGAGTCCGCCTCTGTGGTGTAGTGGTTAGCGTGAGGCCCGGGTTCGATTCCCGGCTATGCCACGAAATTTGAAAAGTGGAATGAGGGCTGGAACGGGGTCCACTCAGCTTCGGGAGGTCAACTGAGTAGAGGTGGGTTCGATTCCCACCTCAGCCATCCTGGTAGTAGTTTTCCGTGGTTTCCCACTTCTCCTCCAGGCGAATGCCAGGATGGTACCTAACATAAGGCCACGGCCGCTTCCTTCCCTCCTCCTTGCCTATCCCTTCCAATCTTCCCATCCCTTCACAAGGCCCCTGTTCAGCATAGCAGGTGAGGCCACCTGGGCGAGGTACTGGTCATTCTCCCCAGTTGTATCCCCGACCAAGAGTCTGAAGCTCCAGGACACTGCCCTTGAGGCGGTAGAGGTGGGATCCCTCGCTGTGTCCGAGGAAAAAAGCCGACCCTGGAGGGTAAACAGATGAGGATGATGATGATGATGTGTTTATCTGAAATATGAATGAAGAAACATTCTACGGGGTATTAACATACCGCAGTGTTCAGCTTATGGATGTACAAACAGAACCGATCAGCAGAAGGAAAAATCATTTCATCGGGGAGTTTTATACTGTACATAAGAATCTTCGTAGGGTAGTGTTTTGAGTTTTAGGTTTATTGTATCTTATTTCGCATATTCCGGGAACAAAATGGCAATTAATTTTTGTAGGTTTCCTTTCTCGAGACCCGAACATCTAAGAGCATCGATTAGGAGTATCGGGCGAGAGAATTGGGAGCCTTCTAAAAGAGCTGTTCTCTGCTCGGATCACTTAGAGGAAGACTGTTTTGATAGAAATGGACAAACTGTACACCTTAGACGTGATGTACAGCCAACTGTTTTCAATTTTACTGAACATTAACTGCAAGTAAAAATTTACTTATATATTTTTTTCTCGTAATTAAACTGACGGTTTCGGTGAAATAATTGGCGTGACCTTATAACAATCTTAGAAAATGAAGTCTGGGGGAATTCTAGACCTTATTTACATCAGTAATTATTATGGGTTTCAGACACTGGACTGGTGGGAGAAGGGAAAGTGTGGTGGGTGTTTGGGGCTATCCCATTATACAATTCGTGGTATTTGGAACTCTTTTAACTGGTGTTACATATATCTGATGATGACTATCAATATCGCTTTGCTAGCTGAATTTAATTAAAGAGGTCTGTAATAGTAAATTAAGCTGCAGGTAATGTGATATATTGACAAGTTTTGAATATTTGCTGGTTTTATAAATGTGTACATTTGCTTCAATGATATTTTAATTTGATAATATGCGCGTTATTTCATGGAAACAGGAAACAGAAATTCATTATCACTCACCGATTACGATATGTCGAATCTAGGCTTGTATAGTGAGCTACGTTCATAGGTACATCATTTTAAGAATGCATATTTTCGTGCCATACATGTATACAATTTACAGCAATATTTCCAGAAACTGGTTTTCACTTGTATTGTGTTACCGATTGCTAATTGCATGTATTCAGCACCTAGGTTAATATTTGTCGACCGTTATTATACACTCATGTTTATTGCTATCCCGGAGATTTAGTGACCTCGGAATGACGTGTCAGTGATCCCAATGTCCTTATGCTTTGAGTGAACATGTCTCTATATTTTTAATTATTCCAAAGCGCCATTAATTGCGACTTAAAATTGACTATATTAGCATTGCTTCCCCATAAGGAGGGCTCTAGGTTGGGTACGCCAACATGGCGAACCGCGCACTCAACTTGGCGTACTTTCTCCTGCAGCGGAGACCTGCCATCAGCGATCCATGTATAGAGATCAGTGCCTCTACCGCCATGATCGTACAAATAAGAGGGGTAGAGGTATTGTTGTCTACTGTAGAGATGACCTGAAGAGCCTGTACCTCATCGACCGGTGAATTGCCGAGGACGGAGTTTATGTTCGTTGAAGTAGTTGCTAGTGGACGGAAAATACTTATTGGAGTGGTTTGCCGACCACCTAAAGTATCTTACTTGACCGAGTTTGAAACGCACTTAACTTGCTACCAGCCTCTCAACATATCATTATATTAGGCGACTTTAGTACAAATCTACTTACGAAGAAATACGATACTAAGAAACTAGAAGACTTGTTTTCCTCATGTGACTTGACTATCCTTCCCTCTGACCCTACAAACCATGTACACGCACGCACACTAATGGTGTCCCGACATAAACAATTAACACTGCCCCACTCCAGTACTGAAAAGGAGGAGAGAGGGTAAAGGGATAGTGTTGAAGGCCACTCCAGTACTGAAAAGGAGGGGAAGGGAGTGAACAGGTAGTGCTGAATACACAGTCTGTGTATTCCGGCGTTATACTGTAACATTGTAATAAGATGGCTCCTATCCTATCACAGGTGAATCGAGGCCGTATTATTGCCATGTGGGAGCCTCACATCGTCCCCCAAGCAATAGCACAAGCAATACCATGTAGTCTTAAGACAGTTATGGATAGGAATATGGCAAGAACGAGGTGAAGAAGGATTGGTAGACCCGATATAACGCAGCTACAAAATATTCCTAACTAGTATAAAATATTTTCGGTTAAAAACCTCCTTTACCTCCTAATACTGTAATTATCAGAGTAGGTTACTTTTTATTTTTTTAATGTTAAAATGCTATTTGTTTGGGGCGTCGACCGACAGAGTTCTTTTGTCCCTACTTGCACAATATATGAACCTGTATGTAATTGGAATTGCGGAAGTGTTGAGTGTTCAATGTGAGAAACGGTAGGGACGACACAAACACGCAGTTCCCAAGCCAGACATATAATCATTTACAATTAAAACCCCCTGATCCGGCCGGGAATCGAACCCGGGGCGGCCGGACGCGTTGCCCCCTACACCGCGGGGCCGGACGAGTGGGTAACCTAATGCTGTACTTCAATACATCCGCCACTGTGCCAATTTCGATCACAACGAAGTCTTGTAGTGGGCTGTCTGCATGCAGTCCATGCAGCAATGCGTTAAGCGAGAAGGTGAGTCATTGTGCCTTCGACAATGAAGTGAAGGGAGTGAACAGGTGAACTCCGTTCCCCCATGTTTTGTACTGGATTGGCCTTCAACAATACCGCTTCACTCTCTCCCCTTCTTTTCAGTACTGGAGTGGGACAGTGTTGATTGTTTATGTCGGAACACCATTAATGTGCATGTCTGTACGTACTGCCAACATTTCCCACACATTAATGGGTCTCAAAGTAACAAACAACCCTCAGAAAGTGGTAACTCACGGACAAATTTCAGTACCGGCTGTGTCCACCCACAATCTTATATTTCTTGCGTACTCACTTCGCGTTCCAAAATATAAACCTAGGTATATAACGTGCAGGAATATGAAAGATATCGACATCTATGAATTAAGACACGATGCCTACAACCTTCCATGGAATAGCATCTTAAATCTGACAGATTTTGATGAAAAAATAAATACATTGAATTCGTTAATACACCATCTATACAACAAACATGCACCGAAAAGACAGATCAGAATATCCCGCAAAGCTAATCCATGGCTAACCCCTGCAGTTAAAAATATGATGTCTCAACTTGATGCTCTTTACCGACATTACAAACGTACTCAGGACCCAAATGACTACGAACAGTATAGAATAATTAGAAATAAAACTAAACAAATCATCCGTAACCTTAAATTTAAATATGTTCGCGATTCAGTAAGTAACCTAAATACGGCTAGTGCCTGGAGGCATCTCCGAGCCATGGGCATAGGAAAAATACATGAACAGCTTCAGGTACCTGACATTCCTCTCGACGATTCAAATGAGTATTTCACGGAAGGGAGAGCTCAGTCTAACCCGCTTAACAGACCACACGTCAATAACGTCCCAGCACCTGTCCCACAAAATCGCCCCTGCTTTGCCTTTCGTATCGTCAGCACTAATGAAGTTAAGAAAGTCTTGTATTCTATTAAATCCAAAGCAAGCGGTGTCGATGAAATTCCTATTACTTTCATACATAATATTATTGGCGCTATTCTACCCATTCTCACCCATATTTTTAATTACTGTCTCAAAAACGGCACATTACCAACAATTTGGAAGTACGCTAATGTAATTCCACTTCCTAAAAACCCAGGTTCGAAACTTCCATCCGATTACCGTCCCATTTCTATTCTCCCTGCTCTCGCCAAAGCGTTAGAACGGTTGGTACATGCGCAAATATTGGAATACCTTCAGGCTCACTCTCTTCTTGAGCCCCTGCAATCTGGTTTCAAGAAGGGTCATAGCACAGCCACTGCCTTACTCAAAGTAACTGAGGACATCAGACAAGCCATGGACGAAAGACAAGTGACAAAACTCACACTTCTTGACTTCAGCAGTGCTTTGACACGATAAACATCCAGACATTGCTGATGAAGCTCAACTCGTTTTTCGGTAAAGTTGCTTTAAAAATTTTCACCGCATATCTTACAGATCGTATGCAACGTGTTACAGTAAAGATACTGCTTCTCAGTGGCGACTCCGTAAGGCAGGAACCCCCCAAGGTTCTGTTCCTGGTCCCCTTTTGTTTGTCCTCTATATAAATGATATCTCCTCTAAAATAAAGTATAATAGATATCACCTCTTTGCCGACGACCTCCAAATTTACTGCAACGTTAATATAAATGATATATCGTATGCAATAAGAGATATTAACTCCGACCTTCAACAACTCAGTGTGTACGCCAGTGAAAACTCTCTCCTCCTCAACCCCCCAAAAAACTCAAACCATTATTATCGGTTCTCAGAAATCATT
The DNA here is from genome assembly GCF_040414725.1 of Anabrus simplex. NCBI lineage: Eukaryota > Metazoa > Arthropoda > Insecta > Orthoptera > Tettigoniidae > Anabrus > Anabrus simplex. The sequence continues at coordinate 1,579,819,000 of NC_090265.1, forward strand.
AAACATCATGTATAAAAATTATGCTATTCCTCCGGTGACATTAAATGCCACCGTAATCCCGTTCAGTAAGGAAGTGAAGAACCTAGGTATGACCCTGACTGAAACTCTTGACAGGTCTGCACACGTAAGAAATACATGTAGAAAGATGTACGCGACGCTACACCCTCTGAAACGACATAAGGACGTTTTGCCACAAGACGTAAAGATAAAACTACTCCAAACTTTGATACTACCAATACTTGACTACTGCGACATTGTCCTCATTGATGCAACCCGTGAACAAACTATGAAACTTCAACGAGCATTGAACTCTGGTCTTCGATTTATTTTTAACTTGAGTTACGATGCTCACATAACCCCTAGCTACACATTTCTTTCCTGGATGAAACCCGAGAGGCGACGGAAATTCCACGTACTTACGTTGATATATCGAACTCAGAAGGAAAATCTCCCCAAATACATCTCTTCAAAATTCCATTTATTATCCTCATTCCATAATGGTAACACTAGATCTGGCACTTCCCTCGCTATTCCCGTCAACCACTCTTCAATATATAACAGATCCTTCGTTGTGGCTGGGTGACGACTTTGGAATTCACTCCCAGCTGCTGTCAGGAACTTAAACTCAATATCAAAATTTAAGACTGCATGTAGAGATTACCTGCTGAATACCGCTGACTGTTTCGTGTGTATGATGACGTATGATAGGTTGTGTGATTGTGATTATTATTATTATTATTATTATTATTATTATTATTATTATTATTATTATTATTATTATTATTATTATTATTATTATAGTGCAATGTACATAATATTTAGTTTCTTACTCATGTACATAGATCACTTTTATGGTCATACTTATATTTCCATTTACTTTAATACTTATTGTGTTCTCTTTATGCATTGCTTATCTTTTCCAGTTTGTATCTTACTTTTTCATTATAACTTGTCTCTTTCTCGTTATCTATACTCTCCGAATTTTATTCTATTTTTCTTGCTGAACTCTGCTTTCTTTCTTCAATGCATGTTGTCCAAATCAGTAATTTTTAGTTTATCTTTGATTTTATGATAGAATAGTACATTTCTTTTATATATGTAATCATCTGTAGATTAATTATGTGGTCAAGTGTAAGAGAGGGCCACGAGACCTAACTTCGCCACTGCTAAAGTCAATAAATAAAATAAATAAATAAAATAAATAAATAAATAAATAAATAAATAAATAAATAAATAAATAAATAAATAAATATAGTTACGCATCACGTAACTTCCGTGTCATCTCTCCCATTCTCCGGCACTCTATTGCTAACTCTTGCATTTCAATCACCCATTAAAATCAATCCATCTTCTTCACATATCCCTTTAATATTATTATTTATTTCCTCAAGTAATTCATCAAAAAAGAATTCCTTCGCATATACCCAATCCATTGGATGATTGTGTAGGAGAGCCAAGCAAATTGACTCAGAATCCCCCTCCCCATTTTTATTCTGAGCCAAACAACTCCCTCTACCTCACTCTGGATTCTCCCTACCCTCTCGGCTATCTCGTTTATTATTAATACTATTATTTCCCTTGGATTTCTCCCCTTCTTCCCTCTTTTCTTTCTTATCACATTTAAAATTTTATACCCATACCAATCAATTTCTACCCCCTGTCCTAACCACGACTCCACTAAGGCGATTATCTCGAAATTTTAAACTAATTCCACAATTTCTCTCTTTCCCAACTTCCCCACTTTCCCCTCATTGTTCAGCACCCCCATCGACATATATAGTTATTTCTTTTCTACTTCCCTCTCTCTATTCTTATTTGTTTCTCCACTATCCGTCTTGCTTCTCGTAATTCTCCCTTGTGAGCCCTCCTCTACCCTCTCTTCTCCCTTGTCCTTCCAGTCACCTCCCATCTGCCCATTTTCCGAGTCAGACCTTTTTCTACCCCCCCCCCCCCATAAATTTTTCAGACTTATCGATCTTCCCTTCCTCATCCCCTGCCTTCTCTCCGCTCTCCTATCTGTATTCCCCTTCATATGGGACACGGGATCACTTCCCTGTCTAATTATGGCTCTCACTTCCAATTCACCTCCTATTATCTCCTCTCGCTGTTCCTCTTGCGTCTCTTTTCTCGTTTTACTTGTTCCTGCACTGCATTGACTTTTCAATATTGCTCTATTCACCAACAGCTGACTGCTGATGCAGCTTCCTTCCCTGTTTCCACCGCACTCATTTTGTGCTCGTTGCTCGCTGCTCCCTCTCTCTCCCTCTCCCATTTCTAAGTTCTGCAAGCTCTCTGGGTCCAAGTCCGCGTCCACTTCCGGTCTCCTGTCACCATACACTTTCCTACTATCTGCGCTCGTAAGCCCTGTGCTCTAGTCTTCCACATATGCCACTTTAAAGTTTCCCTCTGCTTCCTCCCTCCCTTCTCTATCTCTGCCTTCAAATAAATGGTTGAACCTTTTAATTTTTTTGCTAGGGGCTTTACGTCGCACCGACACATATAGGTCTTATGGCGACGATGGGATAGGAAATGCCTAGGTGTTGGAAGGAAGCGGCCGTGGCCTTAATTAAGGTACAGCCCCAGCATTTGCCTGGTGTGAAAATGGAAAACCACGGAAAACCATCTTCAGGGTGGATTCGAACCTACTATCTCCCGGATGCAAGCTCACAGCCGCGCGCCTCTACGCGCACGGCCTTTTAAATTTAACGTATTTCTTAGTTATATGTCTTCCATCAAAGTTGAAATAAGTCTCACTTTCACCGGCCTCTTTCCATTATTCCTCCCTACTCTGTGCAGATCATCAAAATCAACTTCGGAGAAGTTTACTTTCATTGTATTCGCTATTATGCCAATCACTTTCAACACCAACTCCACTTTCGATTCTTTCTTATATTCTGGTACACCATACACAAAAACATTTTTCCTAGCTGACTCCTGTACAACCAGCCTTGTTCCTCTCTTTATTTCTGCCAATTCCTCTTCCAATACACACACATTTATTTCAAAATTCCCACTTCCTCCTCTAAGTTCTCTATGGTATCATTCACACCACCAATTTTTTCCTTTAAAAAGTCAGGTCCTTCATCACTCTTGTTTGCGAGGTTCTCTGTTCTTACAGCATTTCTTTAATTTCCTCGCTATTACTTGCTTCCTTCACCACTCTCTTTATTTCTTCCAACTCCTCCCACCCAAATGGTTTCGAATGTGGACCTGGGTTCTTCTCTACCCTCCCACCACAAGCAACGTTGCTATCACCACCGCACACAACTTGACTTATGAAAGTCCCTTTGCCATGCTTTTGTCTCTCCTTCCTTCCACTCCACACTATCTCCAGCACCACCTTGCTCCTTCCCAACATCCTATTCTCACCCGGTATTGCTGAGCCGTTACTCCCATCTCTCGTTCCTTTGACACGTCTGCACTCTGCGCTGTCTCAGTCACTACTGCTGTGAATGATTGGCGTGTCCATATCTTCTTTTATTATAAAGCTTCAAACACTGATTACTTTCAGAGTAAAGATTGGAGCATGCCGCTACCAAATATGGAAGCAGAGTCTTCTAAATCTGCTGCAACTTTGCGCACTTCACCCTGCTCCATCAATTATTTCTTTAAGTTCTCATGGAAAGCGCACTCATCCATCCTCTTTGGACAATCCTGCATGGAGTCCTCTTCTCTGCCACGAAGGAAAACATTCCTGTCAGATTTTTTCGCAGGAGCGGAGAAATAATGAAGCATTTTCAGGTGAGAAGCAAATCTATCTTCTCCACAATATCCACCTCGATGTCGACTAAAGAGAGTTTCATTGCGCATTCGAGTAGGCTATCTAAATAATTTTTGACCTTCCTCGCTCTCCTGGTCGGCCGCAAGGTCGGCCTCTCCGACTGGTAGTCCGACTCTAGAAGCGATATTTACGTATATCCGCTCGCGAAGGGGTAAGTTATGTATCCCTGCCGTCATCATCAGATAACTTATTCGAGCTATTTTTCATCAAGTAATTATAACACTAGAGTTTATTTGACGGCAAACTTCTTATTACTATTACATTTATTATGTCAATTAATAATTTGGAGTTTGGAAATTAAAAAGTAACAATGAAATTTACCAGAACATAGAAAACATATCTGAAACAATAAGAAAGAGGAGATTGCTATTTCTTGGACACATTTGTAGAATGGATGACAATAGACTAACTAAACGAATCTTCAAGCACCTTTGGAAAAAAGAAATCAACCACCACCTGGATTCAAGAATTCAAGAAAGACCTGGAAAGGAACATCATACGAAAAGAAGAATTATTGGAAAGAACGGTTTTTAGGAAGAAAGTATTACAAATGGAAGGATTCCAAGGGAGGAAGGAAAAGAAAACAGGCACAAAGTGGACTGAAGACAGGTAAAAGAAGCACAGTAAAACAATGCAAGAATACTGGAAGAAATGGAAAGAACAACTAAGGAGGAAGAATTGAAATTGTAACGTGGTCCTTAGAAGGCCGGAACGCAAGAAGAAGAATTCACCCAAGTTCCATTGGAATCTGTCTGGTCCAACCCAAACAGTTCTCTTGTGAGTTATTTTCTCATCTCGTATCGTGTACTGTTTTCGACCGTTTCGGCTTGTTTCATCACTCGTTCTCCCCTACATTCACCGTTATACACCTCAAAAAAGTTTGTGGTGTTATGGTATTAGGCAACTTATGTGGTAGGGCGTGTGTAGTTCTGTTGTAAGTGGTAGAGAACACTGTATACGCACAAGTAATTAAATTGCTTGTTTAAAATACAGCAGATGTCACTGTCTGCGGTCTGTGTTGAGCCTGGAATGAACTATGCCATTTCAGGTGGTAGTGTATACAGTGTAATAGGAGCTTCAGCGACTGATACGTTTCATGTGCAATGCGTTTTTCCCAGTTTGACCGAGGCAGATTTAAGGCATTGATTCAGGGTGGACATACACAAGCAGCAGCATGATGCACCGTAGGAGTGTAGTGCCGAAAACGGTGAAAAGGTATCGTGAGACCAATGATGTAACTGACAGACCGACGGATGGTCGACCGAGGGTTAACAATGCCACGTCCAGTTCAATATACCCGCGAACAGCACAGAAGGGACCAACTTCGACTTCTCACTGATTAAGAGATGGCATCTTAAGAGCAACAGCAATCCGTAAATATGCAGAAACTATAAGCAATCCGCTGAATAGTGCATAATGAAGGTCATTTCGATTGTTTCTGCGTGATCCACTAGAAAATCGTCCTCGTCACGACAGCAAAGGGTGTGGAACCGTAAACCATACAGTGGAAAGTACCAGCATGCTCAAGAGGTTTATGAATTTGGAGGTGGTGTGTAATGATTTGGGGTGTCCTTATGCATGACTGTCGTACAACTCTGACACGAATTCGAGGGACGTCAACTGTCCAGTGGTATACCGTTGAAATTATTCGACTATTATTTCGTACAACCCTTTAGGGATGAATATGGTGTTGAATTCATTTTCGTCTACAGCAATGCTCTCTCTCACATCGGTGTATCAGTGAAAAACTTCATTACAGAGTCGAATATCAACCATATGAATTGGCCAGCTAATCCAACGGACATGAACTACACTGAGCATTCATCGTACAGGTTGAAAACGGCTGATTTTAATTGTCCACAATCTCCATGTGCCACTTCAGCTGAAGATTGGTAGTAGTGTATACAATGCAATACGATCTTCAGCTAGTGCTATGTTTCATGCATATATATGTGTTTCATGACGTTAATGCACTGATCGCAAACCTGGCACGGTGTGTCAGAAACCTGAACAACGCCAGAGGAGGCCACACACGGTACTAAGACAAAATGAACAAGGGACAAACTTCACTAAAAAAAACCCTCCGTTATTACTGGTAATTACTGGTGATTTGCATTAGATATTTTAGACCATAAAAGTTTATTTTTCCACGTTGTGTGTCTCTGGGATATAATAAACAACATTCTCTAAGTTTATCATTGTGTCGTCTTCGTGATATTCCGAACTTCTTGTGCGGTGTATATATATATATTGTGACCGTTCATCACCATGCCATAGGCATGTTAGGAGCTTTAGTTAATTATATATGCCGTTTTCCGCAACATTCTGTGGCATATAATGTCGTAATTAGCAGTCTACATGCCGCACCGGGATGTGATTTGCGATACCCCAGCCCGAAGGGAGCAGTTTTCTGCGCTGTAACGAGAAAAGGATAGCGCATTACCGCTGGACCTTGAAATCGCGCTCTCTTTTCGTGCGAGCGATAAGGAAAGATGACGCTACGCGTTGAAATGCAGGTTGTCGGAGACTGGGCTTAATTAAGGTGTGTTAACCCCTGAGAAATATATGTCCTTTACCAGTTCAACACCGCATTCACTGGTGCCACTTCACCATAATTTACTAAAAAGGGGAAGAATAAGAACACCTTCACTTGAAATAATTTTTGGAAATTTATGAGTCCGGTCTCATTCAAACCGTTGTATTTAATGCTAATTGTTGATGCATATAACTGCAATACTTGAATAGTGGATCGGTAATGACGCCTGTCATACAGTAGTACGCAGATTAAAGATGACTGCTGAAATCTGACAACGTGTGGAAAAAAGTCGGAGATTTTGCGTGATGAACCATGACGCGTGATTTTCTAAAAGGACGCTTTTGAGATTCTGAATGACCCACTGATCGCTTTGGTTTTATATGTCATCAATAGAAAGTAGGGGTTGCGAGCTATAATTTGATTGTTTTCACGTCGCTGAAAGATTCCGATTACCGGACATTCATTTCAGCCAGGGGCATGATTTACCTCCCCCCTGACCATTCTGACCGGATGCTATAAGTAGAACCGAGACCTAGATACAGTATCCCATTGTCATTTGCGTAGCCGCAATACTCACACGTTAGGAGTGAACTTGGATATCAGTGTATGAAGTGTTGCGCCATAGAAGAAAAACACATCAGTGTGATGTAAAATATCGCGAAATAAGCCGTGTGGTACCAGATAATGTACAGTATTGATGAATAGAAGTCCTTTCTCAACATTTTATATTTTTAATAACAACGACAGTCAGTTGCTGCTCATGATGCAATCATCAGTGAAAGGGCAAACGCGTTAGGTTGTTTAGAGGTGGTGAGACAGCTAATTACGTTCAGTAATTAATAGTGACCGATCTAAAGCATTTTAAGAGTGAGTGACGTTCACTAAAAATTAAAGAATTATTCCTGATAAAATTAGCGTTTGCATACCCCGTGGACACTCGTGGTGATAGACTGTGTGATTAATGGGGAAATGAACAGTGATTTCTAAAAACTTGCCACTATTTGCATTAATCTATTTAAAGTTATTAGTGGATCTTATCACCAGTATATTCCTTTGAAAGTACATAAACAGTGTTTACTAACTGATTTCCCATTTTGGCTGTATGTTCGTGAGTGGTCATCGAACCCTGAGATCTGGAGCCTACAAGAATTGCGCTTAAGTGCCTGCAGTCATTTCTACAGGGAACGTCCAGAGACTCAACTAAGAAGACCACAGTTCGAGACATCGATCGTGGTAGGATGAAGAGGAACCCAGGACTATTAGAGAGAAGAACACTCATCATGACGGAGTAAAAGTCTAAGTTGTACCTCGAGATGACGGCAAACCATTCCCAGCATTTGATAAGTACAACTGATTTGAATACATTAAACCACGAGATTTGTATGCCAGTAGCAATTTTTATTTTGTAAATATTAATATGTTATAACAATAATATTAAATGTGGGGAACACTATACGCGTGTGACTGGGAAAAGATTATTTATTATTTTAATTAGGGTTTTCAAGTGATTTAAGAATAATCATTGATATTTAGCAGGCTTATTATATAGACCCCATAAATTCTTAGTGTATATAAAGCACATATTCTAAGAAGAATAGCGATTTAGCTAAATTTATAACTTCTCCGTAATGTTACTAACTGGTAAAGATTTTCATAGTCGTTTGAATATAAACTATAGTTTTGCTTCAAGGTGATTCCGGTATTTATAAATCCCGTATGATAATAGATGATCATTGTAGATGTTCAAACCGAGGTATTATGTGAATTATATAGATATGCGAGAAGAATTAAATAGCCTGTAAGAATGGAGTCTTCTCTTGAGATGCGGTGGAATGATATGGAAGGGTGACGCTTGGGACATGTTTGTGATGTTGGAATGATAAAAGATTGTAATAATTATGGCTGTTGTGATATATTGAATTAGGCTGAATATATAGCCAAATAATGAATAATAAGAAGTAATGGCTCTCAAATGAATGCGTACTTGATAACGAGCCGAGATGATATAAAGGAAAGAAAGAAAGAAAGAAAGAAAGAAAGAAAGAAAGAAAGAAAGAAATGAGGAGTTCAATATGTTTTTGTAAGCCGCAGAGCTAGACACACAGCTATTATCATGGTTGACAGATTTGTAGGACTTGTAGGGTCTGAGAGGAGATTGTGTCGTTTTCAACAAGCTTATGTTTACCTGCAGGATCCCTTTCATTTGCCAATACAGTCTCAAATCCATTCTAATGGTACTGATACGTTGTGAATAACGCGGATAATTTCCTGATTTTGCGAAGGATAGACCCTTTCCCATTTTAAGCATTAAATTAGCTCGTGATAGGAGTTTTAATTTTTTACCTCGTAAGCTGAAGTACCTGAGTTCGACTCATGTTGGAACGAAGAATTTAACCTGATTCTATGGCTTGATTAAGCCATATCTTCAAGATGTATTGTGTGATATATGTTTGATATTTTTTTCTATGTAATGTGCTTACGTGTTTTATTATTCCCCAAAGTGTTCTATGGTGATGGGTTCGATTCCAGCGTTGGCTGATTTCTCTTTGAATATAATTTCTTAGGTAAACCCAGGATACACGTGTGTGTTCAGTGTAGTATATACATTGTCATGGTCAAATAGACCATGTGTTTGATATGCGGCGATGCAATCTCGTGTGTAAAGTAGATGTACTTATGATACTTTCCACAACCATGATAATTAAATACATGACTAATGATGTTAATTAAATACATCATTACCGGTAATTAATTAATTAACAGGATGGATGCCATTTAATATCGATTTTTAATCAGCTTATTAAACTAAATGGATGCCATTTAGTATCACTACAATTGTGAATAAACTAAAAGGACATTAAGGCATACTATATATAATTTTTGCATCAGTCTTGATTGTTTCTTTGTTTACGTGTTGTAATATGGCACCATCTCGTATGATTTTATCAGTATAATAAAATGTTTAGCAAATAATATTTCAACGAATATTCTTCTCATTTAATAATATTAGTGTATTCCTCTCACATTATAGACAATCCTACTTTCGTTATACATTATGTAATGTCTATTTTCCTTTTCGAACATTCCATTGTCTGTGTGCTTTATGAGTTCAGCCGGTGACGCAATGAAAGTAGGGAGGACGAGACTTAAAGCCTGGTGATTGATTTCTGAAGGTTCTCATCCAACAGTTCATCTATGCATCTGTTTGTGAAACCGAATTATGTATTAGTTGCCCTAAATTACCCAGGATGGGTACACTAAATATATATATAATATTTTCTGTTTTCTGTTTTCAGCTGTTGATAAAATTGAACATTAAAACCAAAAAACGTCCCTATAATAAGAACAGAAAATTTTCAATGACATTACACAATGAACCCAAGAGACATGCAGTGCAAAGTTAAACTAAACACTATCATTTTCCAAAGCAGTTAACTTACCTCCTTCATCTGCTCATAGGTATAAAATAAAATATTTGGTTGATCTCTCAGTTTCCAGAAGTCTAGAACGTGATCCCAGAATGGAGAATACATTACTGAAATTAGAAAGAAAATACAATAATGTTAATGTATTTCGCACATAATCAATGACTAATATCCTCTGCAGTGTCAATATAAAACGTAATTCGAGTTTGCCGAAAACATTGTTTGGGCGTATTACCATGATTGTCTTCTCGACCTCGCTAACCATGATAGTACACTCTTATGAGACTGATGGAGTGGGCTGATAATAGGGCAATAGTTCTATGATTACGCATTCCTTCCTAGTGCACTAGTAGCACGGTATATTTTCACTTCTTAAGCCATATAATCATCTACTACAACTCGTACTACAAAAGAAAAAATGACAGACAGATGAATATTCCTTAAATACACACTCGTTTTCAGAAAGAAAATAATGTTCGGTCGTTATAAGTCAACTCCTTCCGAATTGTATTATGTTGTTCACTAATATTCCCACGAATGTTCGTGCAAAATTTCGAGATAATGAAATAATATACATGAACGGTTGTAGAATGCAATATTTTATCACGTAGAAGAATGGAAAACTATGGTACGTACGATTCAAACAAATACAGTAATTCAGTCTATGACTAAGACGAAGACTGTATAGGTTGGAACAAACAAACTCAAGTAAAATACGTCCGAAAGCACTCAATACTCATTCCAGACAATTAATTGCTAGCATTTTATCCGTATGAAATATTATGACGAATTTTATTGTATTAAATCATTGACGATATAACTTCTTCTACGACCCGTCCGAGTGCCTCATGAGACTTGGTGCAAATTTTGGTACTGATCAGTGGAGGTGTGTATATTGGTATAAGGAACAAAGAGTCTTACATTTTATAAATATAGACAGATATAATAAGCCAGTAAATTAATAACAGGAATACCGTATGGACCATTATTTAAGATAAGGAACTTAATATAATGAACATGACACTTTGAAATGTTCACAGGGACCTACTGAAAGGTATTTTGTTACAATAATAATAATAATAATAATAATAATAATAATAATAATAATAATAATAATAATAATAATAATAATAATTTTTCATACCACTTTCCTCACACCGATGGGGTCGCAGGAACGAAGTGTATTACATAATAATTATGTAAGTCCAATTACTGGACTTGACCCGGTTTTACGACAGAATGCTCTTCCTTACGCCAATCCACTGTGGAGTTTATTGCCTTTCTTTCTTATATGGCGGGGCTCAGGCTATGAAGCCTGCTATTATGCCAAACCATATTATACAACAGCTTTATACAATTTACAGAATAATGTATATAAAATAATTTTTACATATATTTCTAAAAATCACTAAAATTAATTTACTTAACCTCTATAATTTTGTATCCTTATTGATAATTAAGAGCTAATTATTAAATTTTTACGTTGGTGAAATCTACTTTTTACATGTTTGAGCACCACATTAAACATTTCCTTTAAATAGCCTCGGATTGCCTATGCCTCTAATTTCAGCTGGGATTGAGTTCCAGGAACGTATGGTAGCAGGTATGAATGTGGTGTTGTACGAGTTACTGTGGTGAATGGGAATGGTCAAGAGGGAACGTGTGGATGACCTTGAGGGAGCTCTAGCGGAAGGGGAGAGGTATTTAAAGTCCGTTCTAAGATAGTCTGGTTTGCTTGTTTGCAGAATACTGTGGAGCAGGGAAACAGCGTGGTATAGCTGAGACGGGCAAAGCGTACCCAGCGGCATTCAAAGAGTTCGGCAAACGTTTGATCTCCCTGGCCACTCACTTGCCTAGCAGGGGGTGATTTATGACGGCAGTGGGCTTTAAAACGGAAGTTCGCATTTCCCTTCAGAAATCCTCACAACTCTGTTGCCAATGCACCTCTTGTTAAATAGACGTCGGTCTCTTTTTTCAGCTCAGACAATTCACACTTGCTTTGTTCGCTGTTTGAAAGTTTTGGATTATTTCTTTGCTTCGTTAATTAATATTTGTGAAGTGTGTTGCTTTTCATTTCACTTCATGCAGTGATGTGGAGACCATGGGAATCACACCTGGAAATTATACAACCGGGGAGAATGACCAGTACCTCGCCCAGGCGGCCTCACCTGCTATGCTGAACAGGGGACTTGGTGGGGGATTGGAAGATTGGAAGGGATAGGCAGGGAAGAGGGAAGGAAGCGGCCGTGGCCCTAAGTTAGGTACCATCCCGGCATTTGCCTGGATGAGAAGGGGAAAAACACGGAAAACCACTTCCAGGATGGTTGAGGTGGGAATCTAACCCACCTCTACTCAGTTGACCTCCCGAGGTTGAGTGGACCCCGTTCCAGCCCTCGTACCACTTTTCAAATTTCGTGGCAGAGCTGGGAATCGAATGCGGGCCTCCGGGGGTGGCAGCTAATCACACTAACCACTACACTACAGAGGCGGGCAATTAATATTATTAGTATTATCATCCCAGTCCCTAGTTCGTGATTTTACTTTTCCTTTGCTGGGCGAGTTGGCCGTGTGGTTAGGGGCGCGCCGCTGTGAGCTTGCATCGGGGAGATAATGGGTTCAAGCCCCACTGTCGGCAGCTCTGAAGATGGTTCTCCGTGTTTTCCCATTTTCACACCAGGAAAATGCTGGGGAAGTACCTTAATTAAGGGCACGGGCACTTCCTTCCCACTCCTAGGCCTTTCCTAGCCCATCGTCGCCATAACACCTATCTGTGATGGTGCGACATAAAACAAATTGTAAATAATTGTTGTACTTTTCCTTTCTTTACTGAAAGCGAGACACTGATATTAGCAGCATGAAATTACGTATAATTTTTTAATAGGCCTACTTTGGTATCAATTTAAGTTTAGTCTTTGTCGAGTTTATTTGCAATTCCTTCTTCCTGTTTTTCTTTCTTTTTTCTTTCTTTCTTTCTTTCAACATCTGCGACCACCGCACGTGTTAACCACGAAACAAATTATTCTGCGATATCGGTGTGTGCTGTGGTTCATGATAATTTTTTTATATATATATTTTGACTTTAGAATAAATTAAATGTTAATATGTTTAAATAATCGACGCAATATGACAACCTTGCTTTTGACAGAGCTCACTTGCCTTTTAAACGACACGCGCCTCTTGTGTCCAGAGGAAAGAAACCGACTGACAACCCTCATTATCACTAGGGCGGGCAGAATGACAACCCTCATTATTACCACGGTAGGCCAAGTTTTGAGATCAGAGGATACCGCGTGGGTTTGCTTTGAGCGTCAGGACTATATTTACGTCGTTCAGTCAATCTTAGCCATGACAGCCGAGAGAGGAAAGGGCTAATATGAGTTTTGATTGGGATATTTAATACGAATCGAGCACAAGCATTGTAGGCTCGCTGTAGCCGACATGAAAGTGTTTTGCTCATACTATTATAAACTACATCTCCGTTGTCAAATATTGGAAATATTAGACTTTGTACTAATAATTTTCTTGTGTTTCTTGGAAGGAAGTTCCTCATCCTTTTTGCAGAATGTAATGACAAATTTTTGTGACATGTTCCGACCAACTTAAATATTTATCGAATACTACTCCAAGGTTCTTTACATGATCGCTAAATGTTACTGGTATTCCACTGATTATAACACTGAGTATAGACGTGCTTTGTATTTTAGCATGAGATTTATACGTGCCAATTATGATGGCCTGTGATTTTGATGGGTTCACTTTCAGGCCATGTCTGCTAGTCCAGTCATCAACATTTCCTAGGTCTTCGTTTAACTTAGTGATTGAATTGTTTAGGTCATTAGGCTTTGTATTAATATATAACTGAATATCATCTGCATACATGTGATATTTACAATTGGTCAGCGTCTCAGATAAGTCGTTCATGTACAATGAGAACAAAAGTGGTGACAATACTCCTCCCTGAGCCACGCCCATCTTAGTGGTTTGCCACGAAGATGTATCGTTTCCCACTGATACGCGCTGCTGACGATCACTAAGATAGGAGTGTACCCAGGTTAAAGTGCTGTAAGAAAATTTCAGCGCCTTAAGTTCAGCGAGTAATATGTGTCTATCTACACAATCGAAGGCTTTGCTTAAGTCCAAGAGAACGAGTATAGTCATTTGTCCTTTATCTATCGCTAGTTGCATGTCATTTGTCACTTTAATGCAGTGACAGTACTGTGGTTTTGTCTGAATCCTGATTGATATTTGTCAAGTAAGTTGTACTGTATAAGATATCCAGTCATTTGTTTATGCACTATTTTCTCCAACAATTTTCCTAATATAGGAAGGATACTTACAGGACGATAATCTTCGGGACTCTTGGGGTTGTTGTTTTTAGGGAAAGGTCGGATGATTGCATGTTTCCAATTCGATGGAAATACTCCAGTCATGAGTGAATTATTAATGATATGCGTGACCGTTGGAAGTATGATGTCTATGATTCTTTTTAAAAGAGACAGGTTGATTCCATCATGGCCAGTGGACCCTGACTTTATTTCACTGAAGACTTCCCTAACGTCACTGGGGGTCACATGAGAAAAGTAGAACTGCTCGCCAGAATGTCTTGTTTTTGAGGATATTCTGTTAATTACTGCTGCTTTGGTCTGTTCGTCAATCTGAGAGGATCGTGAGCTAAAGTATGAGTTTAGGTCAGCTAGTGGTACATTACAGTTCTTGTCATCTGTCTTATTTTTGCATAATCCCATTTCACGAAGAGATTTCCAAACCTGACTAGAATTTTGAGTGTTCAAAATATCATAAGAGTGACGTATTTTTAGCATTTCTAATTAACTGTGTTGTTCTGTTTCGGAGTTTTTTATACTTTCCGAAATTGTCAGATGTAGGATGTTTCACGTAATAATTATAGGCTGCGTCTCTTATTTTCATCTGGTCGCGTATTTTTTGGGACAGCCATGGGTTTGAAGGTCTCTTTATCCTAACAGTGCGAAGTGGTGCATGTCTGTCATACAGAGTCAGAAGTAGTCCGTTAAAATGATTTACTTTTCCGTCAATGTAATTTATGAACTGAATATTGTGCCATGGTGTGTTAAGAGCATCTTCAAACAATGTGTCTTCATTAAAGTGTTTAAAATCTCTATGTGTAATTAATTTCGGCTTGAATTTAGGGCACTTCAAGGAATGTGCAGCGTAAACCATGTCATGTCGGGAGAGACCGGGAACGGGCATTTGTCCATGAGTTAGGATTCGGTTGGTATTATTAGTAATTATTAGATCGAAGAGCGTACGTGAGTTGGCAACATGGTGTGTAGGGTTTAGGGGTAGTATTGTCAAATCAATGGATGAAAACATCTCAGTCAATCGTTTTGTTTCGGTAGATTTGTTTGTCAAAGTCTGTATTAAAGTCTCCCATTAAAATCAAATGCTCATACCTGGGTGTTAGATCATGTAGGGCTTCCTCTAGACTTGTGATCTTACCAGTCTTCGGTAGACGATACACCACACCAAGCAAAGCACTTCGTACCGCGAACTATGACCTCAACGAACAAGAATTCGTGGCTATTGGAGAACTCACTGGGGGATTTTAATATCACCTTATACTTCACATCATCCCGTATATACATACCGACTCCTCCACCGAGCTTACCGCTCCTGTCATTCCTAACTAATGAATAACCATTCATACTAACAAGAGATGAAGGAATAGACTGACGCAACCAGGACTCGGAGAATAGTATGGCATGTAGGTTGCAGGTTGAGAATATTTCAGAGAATGCCGGGAAATGTGGGAGAATGCTCTGAGTGTTCACATGAGCTATTTGTAAGGAGGTAGGGTAAGGCGAAAGAATGTCTTGAAGGTGATTAGCGGTACTTAGGGTGGGGGCTGGGACTGTGGGTTGGAGAGGCTGAAACTAAAGGCATTTGTTTTCTGGTTACTTGTTGCTGCCAACTTAAAATTTAACTGTAGATATAAAAGGAAAAACTACACTAGATAAAATTAAGAAACGAAAAATTGAAATTAATGATAAAAAATGTAGGCTATAGCTACAGTTGAAATTCTGATTAAAGTTCTATACAGCGATTTAGTTTACAGAATGTCGGCTCATGGTTAGCGAATACGAACGAGATCTTCGCGGTTTGACACAGGTATTTTACGAGTTCCCTACTTAACATAAATTTTGCCATCCTTCGACCACACGTTCCGCACACTGAACTTACTTAAAGCGTCCTGTATAAGCCGCAGTCTTTCTGGGGTTAGGTCCTCTCTAATAGTTTTATTTGTACCCTTGAGTTTCTACTTTGTGTTCCTGTGGTGCATGATAGTGTGATGTGTTGAATGTAGATGAAGAGACGTGCATTAATACAAACATAAACAAGCAGTACCCGAGCCAGAGGAATAAACCATATGCAGTTAAAATTCCCGACCCGGTGGGGAATCGAACCCAGAGCTCTCTGATTCGCTGACCATTCAGCCAAGTAGCCGGACAATAATAATAATAATAATAATAATAATAATAATAATAATAATAATAATAATCATCATCATTTGGCCTTAAGTACTGTGTGTGATTTCTTGTTATTTAGGCAGCCTGAGTGTCAGTTTCGGCGTTTCATTCTATTCCACCAGAGAGCAGAGAAACACTGACTCTAGTGGATGATCTATGACCGAATGTTAGTAATTATGACCGATAAACACCCAATGTATCATCGGAGTTGTTTTACATCCCGACATCGTCTGAAAGGGAATTCTTTCTGTCCTTAAAAAATCCGACTACCTTTGCCAGTTTTGAACCCGCAATTTTGGGATCCGGAGTCGACGCTCTACCGTTGGTTCGCAGAGGAAACTATTTTAAATTATGATGCCAATGATATCAAACTCAGAAAAGTTAAATGAAATAGGTTATTTTAATCAGAATGAGCCATTTTCTTAATAGAAAATCATGCCTGTAAAATTCTTAGTTAGTGGATATGAGACGAACCAATTATATTGAATACCAAATTATTTATTACTAACCCGAATTTTGTAAGAAGGCTTCATAGAATAGCTCGTCTGAACCGCTGTAATTACACAGAAGACGATTGTGATGGTAATATGATACAGCTGCATCCTTCGGCTCTCGGGCGACGTAAATTATCTGAAACAGTGGTCAGGAATAAAGTTACTCAATGCCCTTCAACTTGCCAAGGTCTAGTCAATTACACATTTTTAAGAAATTAAATGAGAATATGCAAAACATTGAAATAATTTGATTGCTATAAGCAAAGGCAAATGCAGACCACAGACAAACAAGTAGCTGACAAAGGCTTCCAGTACACGCAACCTTGGCACAAACAGCCGGAGAGAGTGGTTAGCTCCAGGACACCAATCGTATCCAAAACAATTATACTTGGTTGCCTTTCAAAAGCATGTTGCAAATTCAACACCTATCATTACAGTTTGGCAGGTTGTGTGGGAGCTGAAGATGAACACGAGAATTCTATACAGTTTCTCATCGTGTAGTCTATACTATTAATAAAAAGGAGATAGGGTCTACTCCATGTGAGATTTGTGCTGGACAAAGCGGAGGCGTGACAGGTTTTTCTTCGGGTACTCCTGTTTTTTCTGTCATCTTTCATTCCAGCGACATTCTCCAATATCATTTCATATGTCAGTCATTAATCATTGCCCCAGAGGAGTGTGACAGGCTTAGGTAGCCGGCACAATTCTTATTCTCGCCGCTAGATGGGGCTTCTTTCATTCCATTCCTGACGCGGTCGAATAACTGGAAACAGACTGTTGATCTTAATTTTTTAGATAGGGTCTACCTGCTTGTTTGTTCGTTTGTTTGTCTGCTTGCTTGTTTTCTAGTCCATTCATTTGTTCGTTTGATCGGGACAGGATCAAAAACTACCGGACCGATAGAGTGGAAATTTGGTAAGGATATATAGCTTGAAATCTCGAGTCATGCAAGGGATACTTTTGTTTTTGATATACGGGGATCTTCATAAATCATTGTTACGTTTCTGAAATTTATTGTGGAATAAGTACTTAACATATCAGTGTGCATTATATACGAAAGGAGGAACAATCTCCCCAAGTTTGTTTGACATACCTTGCAAGTGTTCTATGTGTGTGCCTTTGGATACACGGCAGACATCCAGGCGATAGTCCAACACCGCAACATCCGCACTAGCATGTTACGGTCGATCGTTGCTATCGCTGTAATGCGATCTCGGAGGTCAATCAAGTCAGCAGGAAGTAGTGAAATATACACCCTGTCCTTCACATAATCCCAGAGAAGGAAATCACACGGGGTTATGTCTGGAGAACGGGGCGGCCTCCCCAATTGTCAGCAGTTCGTCCAATCCAACGTTGCGGTAATTTCTCGTTCAGGTACGTGCGCACGAGTCGATGGAAGTGGGGCGAGTCCCCGTTCAGTTTGAAAACGAAGTCACCACTCTTTGTACACGGTTGCGGCATAAGTTAAGCCATTGTTCTAACATGTCCATATAAATGATGCCAGTTACTGTGGATTCGGTGAAGAAATAGGGCCCGTAAAGCTTGTCCTTTGACAGGGTGCAGAACACGTTGATCTTTGGGGAGTATCGTGGGCGTGGGCGTTCTGTTCCCCAAATGCACACGTTGTGACAGTTCACGTTCCCCGACACGTAAAACATTGCTTCGTCGCTGAAGACGAGTCTGTCGCCAAAATCATCATTAGCTGCCAGCATTTCGGTGGCAAATTGTGTGCAAACCTCCTTGTCACCATCTGTGAGCGCCCGTAGGAGTTTGCTGTCTGTAAGGTTTCATCCTCACTTGCTTGTGAATAATCCGCCACACAGTCGGTTGTGACATTTCCAGCTGCACACTACAACGAATTGTCAATTTCTGAGGGCTGCGCTGAAAGAACTGTCGAACACGTGAGACAATGGCCTCTCACCGTCCCGGCCTTCCGGCTCATTTGGGTCTTTTGGGTGCACACAGACAACCAGTGCGCTTGAACGTATGATGCCACTTTACGATCGTCCTGCGATCTGGCGCATCCTTGTGAGAACGAGTGCAAAATGGCCGCTGAACAGTCACATTAGCCTCTGTTTTCGGAAATTCTATCACACAGAACGCCTTCTCGTTCCTGCGAACGCCATTTTGAACTCTTCTACACTTCTGCCCCCTAGCGGCCAATGGTGTCACTACGACATGCGCGCACTTTATTTGACACAAACTTCGAGAGTATCTGTTTCCATCGCACATGGTTCGCACTCGCACGTCTCATATATCAACATCAAGATGTTGTCCAATTGTGGCAATGATTTATGAATACGCCTGTATTTCACCGTTTCGAACTAGTGGGGAACTCTGCAGGGATATATCCCAAATTTGGAAAAATTTGCCCTGCATTAACTAAAATAACAGGTAAACGTTTGGCGCTATCGACACATGAATCTCATCGTGTGGCCTTGAAATTACATTTTCTACAGAAAACATCATATGCATATTCTTCGTAACTCTAACAGTTTTCGAAAGATATCAGAGGATGACATGAAATGTTTCATTGGTATCCTTATACTGTCTGCGAACAATCCCCTTCCGAGAAGAAGGAGCAACTGGGATTCGAGTGCTGACATGAGAAATGAACTGGATTACTCTGCCATGAGAAGATACCGTTTCGAAACTATAATGAGGTTTTTGCACGCGTATTTAGGATGTGCGTTCTTCCAGGATGGTAATATAGAAAGTGAGATTGAATCAAGGTGCAGTAAAGCTAACGCAGTGAGTTCTCAGTTGCGGTCAACAGTATTCTGTAAAAAGGAGGTCAGCCCCCGGACCAAATTATTTTTACATCGGTCTGTTTCCAGACCAACTTTGCTTTACGGGAGCGAAAGCTAGGTGGACTCATGATATCTTATTCATAAGTTAGAAGTAACAGACATGAAAGCGAGAATGATTGCTGTTACAAACAGGTGGGAACAAGGGCAGGAGCGTACTCGAAATGAAGAGATAAAGCCTAAATTAGGAATGAACTTAATGGATGAAGATGTATGCATAAACCGGCTTCGGTGGTGGGGTCATGTGAGGCGAATGGAGGAGGATAGGTTACCTAGGAGAATAATGGACACAGTTATGGATGGTAAGAGAAGTAGAGGGACACGAAGACGACTACGGTTAGACTCAGTTTCTAACGATTTAAAGATACGAGGTACAGAAGGAAATGAGGCCACAGCACTAGTTGCAAATAGAGTATTGTGGTGGCATTTAGTAAATTTATAGAGGCTTGCAGACTGAACGCTGAAAGGGATAACGGTCTATAATGGTGTATGTATGTATGTATGTATGTATGTATGTATGTATGTATGAATGTATGTATGTATGTATGTTACTGTACATATAATACCAATCTTGGACTCTTCTTAGATTTTATCACTCATTTTAGTTCACTTAGACTACTATTTTACTAGGTATGCTTTTGTAACTGGATTAGGTTAAGTTTGTTATTGTACATAGGACACCTTCTTAAATTTCACTAATCATTTTATAATTATTCAAATTAGTTGTTGGTTAGTGTGCTTTTAACGGTAAAATAGATCCCTTTAAGTACCAGTGTAAGCACTTAGTGAAGAAGCAAACGCAGTTTATTACTACAGACTGGTACTACAGGGTCTTTTTTTAGCTCGTTCCGTGTGTCAGGGGAACACTCATGCAAGGCAATAGCGCGGTGGGTGACTCATTTGCCGAGGGATATATTGCTTCATGACCGGCTAAGATGATCTAATGCAGTACGGTATCGATAACCATTGCTTCACAGCAATAGTTTAGTTGAACATCTGTGGTATTGCTAGCGTGTTCAATGTGTTCACTTCAAAATAGCGTAGTTTCTGTAGGGATACTAATCGTGTTTGTAACGAGTGATGTATACAGTTGAACAGCGTTTATTCATTGTGTTGTGTTATGCGAAGCATTCTTCTTATACAGAATGCCGCTTTCGATTCATTTGCAATTTTCCTGGCATCCTCCCTCCCCATAGTAAAGAAGTTCCTCACCACCGGATCCATTCTTAACAGTAGACGAACCATTTCAACAGAGGGAAAGCTTGACGAAATAAGAGCTCTCTTAGAAAGATCTCCAATAAAATCCCTGTCGCGTCTCGCCATACAAAGTAATGTGTCATTATCTTATGCCCACAAAGCAACAAAACTGTTCAAAGCTAAACCGTACAAATCCACCCCTGCCCAATATTTAAAAGGACCTGACATTTCCGCTAGGGTTCGGTATTATAACTGGCTGCTTCAGTCAGTTCACGATGGGTATGTTGACACAGAACGTTTATTTTATAGTGATAAAGCATGGATACACTTATGTGGCTATGTAATAGTGTGCAGAAAATCCCCACCAGCTGCATGTCCGTCCACTTCATGATGTAAAGATAGGAGTCTGGTGCGCAATAAGTGCTCGCAGAATTATAGGGCCTATATTTTTCCGTGAAACTACAAATGTTGATCAATATATAGAGCTCATTCTCAGACCATTCTTTCACGAGCTAACGGAAGAAGAAAGGAGCAAGATAATGCGACGGCACACACTGCTAATCGGTCTATGGAGGTAATACGGGAAGTTTTCGAAGATCGTGTGGTTAATTATGCCCCTAGATCTCCTGATTTAAATACCTGTGATTATTACCTGTGGGGGATGCTGAAGGGAAAAGTGTATGTGAACAACACTCACACAAGAGAACTACAAGAGAACATTACACAAGTTGTTTCGAACATCACATGGGCTGAGATTCGCCGAGTGTCTGCAAACCTATTTACGAGGTGTCAGGCATGTTTGACAGCTGAGGGACAACATTTTGAACACCAAATGTAATTCCAAGTGGATTTTAGAGTAATAGTTCCACTAGAAATTGATTTCTATAAGTATGAAAGTGGGGAGGAATAGCGCGCATTATACCAGCTAGCGACGGAGTGTCATTGCGGCAGCCGTGCCGTCCTCTGAGTGGTGCCGCGGAGCGAGCCAATACTAAGACCCTGTATTATACTGTACATCATCCATGTATCATACTGTACTTGGTACATTTGTTCATTAAATTCATCATGAACTTATGTTTTATCGTTATCAGTCCGAGATGGAAGTGCACCGTGTTTCAACACACCGCTTCACCATACCATACCAGTTACTGCGGAACACTGTTTTTCTTGCACCGTGTGTCGACACACTGATTCGAAGCAATTCGCTGTGCCGTATCGAAACTGTCAGCTGTGTCACTTCGTCCATCTCTACAGCACAATGGGCATTTAATTTAATGATCATACTTTTACTCGTAATATTATTCGCGAACTCTTAAATTATTTGAGCCTCCGTGGCTCAGACGGCAGCGCGTCGGCCTCTGACCGCTGGATACCGTGGTTCAAATTCCGGTCACTCCATGTGAGATTTGTGCTGGACAAAGCGGAGGCGGGACAGGTTTTTCTCCGGGAACTCCGGTTTTCCCTGTCATCTTTCATTCCAACAACACTCTCCATTCTCATTTCATAGCATCTATCACTCATTAATATAAATCACTTTGGGAGTGGCGACCCCATCGTAAAAACAGCCTATATCTGATTTATTCATTACATCCCTGACCCGGTCAAAGACTGGAAAGCAGGTTGTAGGTTTTCATTTCTTAAATTATGTCTCCCATTTATCATATCACAGACCATACTACACCGAGTTATTGCCCACATTCCAAGTGCACCACGTTCTACTGAATGAAATTTATTATCCACATAATATTTTAATATTTGTTTTTTATTTGTAATAAGTAAGTCTACGAAACCCTCAAAATTCTAAAATTCTAAAATAATAGTGACAGTCTTCCGCCATTTGTTTTTCTTTTTCGTAGTTTGAAAGGCGACACTCCGGAGATAAAAGGATATTTTAACTAATGCACGGATTTTCACGAAACTTAGTGGGAATGTCATCGATATAAGAGTAGATATATCACGAACATTTCTTTCATATACAATTAATAGTTTCTTCAAAATAAATTTTTGTTTTTGAAATATTTAATTCCATTTTTTCATGAAATTTAATTAACATGTTTATGTAAATTAGTAATTAAGTAGATAATGCTTCTGTACATAATTTATATAAGGAGAAATGTCGTACAAAATTTTGTGTAATTTTTACATTTTTACTTAAACATACCTACTACTTGAAAAAGTTCTGCAATCAAAAATTCCATACGTATGTTTCTTGATATAGCCGTAATACATATACCATACAAATTTTGTTACATTTGGTGGAATATTAAGAGAGAAAAATGGGATTTAAATGTAAAATTACAATTGGCAAACAAAGCATTATTACAGTGATAAATTGGTTGAATTTAGCGAAAAACATCGTGACAAGAAAAAAGAAATTCAACCCTTTCTAGTTTAGTCATAAAAAAATCCCCAAAATGACCAAGATATCTATTTTTATCTCCGGAGTAACGCCTTAACGTCGGTATAACACATCCAAGGTTTTCGGCGACGGAAGGATGGGAAAGTAGCTGGGAAGGTAGCTGCCGCGGTCTGCAACCCCATAATTTGTCTGCTGTGTAAATGGGAAACCATGGAAGCCACCTTCAGTGCTGCCGACGACGGTGAGATTCGAAACCACCATCTCACGAAAGCAAGCTCACGGACCTCTTTTTGTCGTTTGGTTTTACAATACAAGAGGCCCACACTAAAGGGTCAAGTTCGCGATGCTTCTGTAGCCGTTTTATTCGTTCTGCAGACATACTTTACATTTTATTCAGTCCTTTATTGAGTTTAGTTCCCTCCCACATACAGACTTTCACCCACTTATTAGTTATATATTTGGACCTTTTTGGTAAATTATGCCAAAAAGTATGCCAAAACTGGCCATCTATCAGTCACAAAATCTTCAATACATTTTACTTACATTCAAATAATTTTTCTGATTTCTCTGATATATTTCGTTCAGACAAAAGAAATTATCTATCACTCGTATCTATGTAACATCTAGACGAAAGTTACATCGTGCAGTCGAATAGAAATTAGTACAAATGGCTCTGAGTGAATGGTTTTCCTTCCCTTCCTTATCATTAGCCTAGAATTATTTACACATATTCAGGTTAAAAGGAATTTAAATATTAACTGTTTTCACTTTGTGTAAAGTGTTACATAGATTATCCTCCATTGATTGACGTTCCCTTCATCCAATGATCCGTCTCGGTCTAGACAGTTGAAAAATCGTATCATTAGCTTGCACTTGAGAGATAACATGGAACTCTTGAGCAGTAATTTATAAAACTCTTTCATTGTATTTGACACAATTAGCACGAGGAGAATTTGCCGTCGAAAATGAAATTTGAACACGCTTCTTTACCTTCCATTTCATATCTTCAGCCAGAAGTGAATAAATGCGATATTTGCAAGTTGTAAGACCTTCTTACCTTAGGCTTCTTAGTCCACAGTTGGTCAGGCAGCAGCTGTAATGGCAAGTGGCTCTTCAGACATCTAGGGGAAGGTAGAGTTGTTGCGTACTCAAAGATGTCTTTTGTGCTGGACTGCTCGCGGTCTTCCGCTGCTAGCATGTAACCAAACCTGTGGTCAAACAACAATGGTCAGTAAAAATATCATCCACAGAAATTAACATTTAACGTACTGGTATTAATGATTGTATATTGTCATCATCATCATCATCCTTTCACGCATTCGTCCTATATAATCGTCGCCATAAGACCTATCTGTGTCGGTGCGACGTAAAGCCCCTAGCAAAAAAAAATTCGTCCTATAAAAGAACTGTTACGGTCTATACCAAAGATCTGCATTTTGACGCTATCTCTTCCTGGGACGTCCCAGAGATCTCTTCCCACCGGGGCAGTAGTTTATGGCTGATTTAGGGATCCTGCTTATGTCCATCCTGTTTAGGTGTTCTAGCCAATTTCTCTAGTATTCATGGATGTATTCCAATACAGGTCTGCTTTTAACATCACTCAGCATTTCTGCATCTCTTTTGTGTTCCCACTTAGTGGACTCCTGCTGTTCGCCGCATGTATTTCATTTCAGCTCTAGTTATTCTACTCTCATCACATTTCCTCAGGGTCCACACACTTCACTTCCATAGCAAAGTACAGATCTTGCCAATGTTTTATAGATTCTTATATGGGTGAGTTTTTGAACTAATGATGGTCTAAAAACTTTATTGATGACTCCCAAACATCTGTTAAATTTGAAGATTTTCTTGGATGTATCAAGTTCTTCAAAGAAATACAGTTTGTAGCCGAGGTATTTTAAAATCATTTACTCTTTTCAAAATGTAAATCTAAATAACAGATCAAAAAAGCAGTTCAAGCTAAGCATTGGTCTAACACAAGGATATGTTCTTGCCAATCCTTTTTTAATCAGTAAATGGATTGCATGCCGGATACTTACAGCACGCATTTCCTGTATGCAAACGACTGAACCATCGCAACTCATCATCATCTATTGAAGTAACTGAATAAACCTCGACAACTGATCTGACCATACTAGACGATTACTCCAGAAAATGGAAACTTTGGCCTAACATAGCCG
This sequence comes from Anabrus simplex, assembly GCF_040414725.1. NCBI lineage: Eukaryota > Metazoa > Arthropoda > Insecta > Orthoptera > Tettigoniidae > Anabrus > Anabrus simplex. The sequence continues at coordinate 1,579,844,282 of NC_090265.1, forward strand.
AAACGGAAGTATGTTGCTTTTACTTGAGTAATAAACTTGCAAACAAGGAAATTTCAGGCGAGTTTAAAACAACGCAGCTCTACCACAGGAAGCATCCTAAATATCTGGGTGATGGACAGGTCCTTAACATACTGTCCGCACCTTTCCGACACTGCAGCTACATTAGTTCAGGAAACATCCTACGTAAACTGATGTTCAATCGTACTACGGATGGCTGCACTTGGATTAGTATACTCCATTGCTGAATAATGTGCGTCAGCGTGACTTAACAGCTGCCATGTAAAGAAGATCAATGTCCAGCAAAACCACACTATGAGACTCAAATCAGAAGTAAATCCACCCCCAATCTAGTGGCTACCTACACTGTGTGGTATCTCTCTTCTACATCTTGGAAGGTAAACAAGCTCTGGTTTTAGAGTTTAGAAGCATATTGTTCAGCCTCCAATTGTCAGCATATGTTGATATTTTCGACCAAAATATCTTAAAACCTCGACTAACTTCAAGAAAATATCCAACATCTTCAGAATTCCTTCATTCAGCAAACGTCTTCGAACTATAACAAAAGTGGGAAAAGGACTGGCCCATCGAGGCACCTCTACGATGGTTTACCGTCAAACAGCAAAATGCTACACCTCCAGGATTAGAACTGCCCCAACCATTATAGGCCAGCCTAAATTGAGTGCAAATGAACCATAAGCACTGTGCTATCTCGACAATTCTGTACGGTAGGAAACAGCCGATTGCCTATTATTGTAGAAACAATAACAGACTATTCACTATATTGCCTTTGAAGGTCCTCTAAAATTTTACTGAGGTGACAGGCAGGATTTTATCTCCGTTAACTCCTCCATCAGTTGAGTGGTTGAAGACCTTTGGCTGTGATCTATACAGACTGCTGATCTTGCGAACGTCATGAAGCGGGTCCTTCAAGGTAACAGGTAGGGACCTTCCTCGGAGGCAGCCCTACCCAGGGAGTGGCGCCCCTGCCAATGTGAGTCCCAGAGCACACTGACCCGGTGTGTATTATCTGGTAAGGGTCCCAGCTCAGGGTTACGAGTGAAGAAACCGAGCTCGATAGCTGCAGTCGCTTAAGTGCGGCCAGTATCCAGTAATCGGGAGATAGTGGGTTCGAATCCCACTGTCGGCAGCCCTGAAGGTGGTTTTCCGCGGTTTTCCATTTTCACACCAGGCAAATGCTGGGGATGTACCTTAATTAAGGCCACGGACGCTTCCTTCCAACCCCTAGACTCTTCCTATCCCATCGTCGTCATAAGACCTATCTGTGTCAGTGCGACGTAGAGCAACTTGCAAAAAAAAGTGAAGAACTCAACGACATCTATGGCGGAGAAGATGGACTTCGGTACGGTATAGATGGCGGAATTGGCAGCCCAATACTCGGAATTAATAGAGTATGACACCGAGTAACCACCGGTATAATTGGTTCACCTCTTCCAAGTGCCAACGGCCTCTTCGAGGGCGGATGAGCGGAAAGAGGGCAGGGCACCCTGATGTCCTTGGAGTAAGAAATTACTTCTTAAGGCGGATGAACCTAACTGTAGGTCAACGGCATAAGCTGTGGAAGGCAACGGGAAATAACACATTAAAAAATCCTTGTAATATCCCAAGAATAGAAAGCATGATGATGTCCTTGAACGTAAAATATTACGGAATATACTCCTAGTCGGATCTCCGGAGGGGGATACAGGAGAAGGCAAAGAGCAAATCCTACAAAGTAGGTACATGGAACGTGAGATCTTTGGAAAAATGTGGTAAGATGGAAAATGTGAAGAACGAAATGAAGCGGCTAGGAATGGATGCTTTGGGAATGAGTGAGGTAAAATGGCCAGATTGCAGAGATCTATGGAGTGGAGATTTCAGAGTTTTGTACTCTGGCTTTTCAGACGGAAAAGGTGGTGTTGGATTTTACTGACAAAGCAGTTAGGACTGCCAGTGTCAGGTATTTGGGTATATAATGAAAGAATATTGCTCATAAAAAAGAGAGAACCTAGAGGTACGGCTCTAATCGAGGTGTACATGCCCACCTCTACATACACAGATGACGTAGTGGAGGAAGTGTGCGAACAACTGGGAGAAGTGTTACTAAAGGTCCAGGATGAAGAAAATCTCATCATCCTCGGAGATATGAACGAAGTTGTTGGAGAGGGCAGAGAAGATAATACGGTGAGCGATTATGGTCTTGGTTCCAAAAACAAAAGGGAAGGAAAGCTCATCGAATATTGTCGAAGTCACTCCCTTGTTAATATAAATACTCTCTTCGAAAAGCTAAAAAAGGAAAAGATATGCATGCAAAATGGCTGGAAATGATAGTAGTAGACTCAAATAGACTATATAATAGTAAGAGAATGGTATCGAAATCAAGTAAAATCAAGTAAAAGCTGTCATGGGGCTCATATTGACTCCGATCGTAACCCCGTGGTAATGACAGGCTAACTGAAACTTAAGAAAAGAAGAATAAAAGACGCCCCCCAAAATGGAATTTTAGTAAGTTAAAGAAAGACAGCGAGGCTATCAAAATGTTCAAAGAAGAAACTAATAATAAAATGAACACTGAAGTACGGGCTGGAAGTAGTGCTCAAGATAAATGGGAAAAAATCAAGAAACAAATAATTGATGCAGCAGAAGATTGTTTTGGAAAATAAGAGAGGAAAATCTATAAGCCATGGGTTACACCCCACATTTTGGAGCTAATGAACGCGCGCCAGGTGGCCAAAAGGATAGGAAATCATGAAGAATTCAAAGAAAATAAGAAAAAATCAATCGAGAAATTAAAAAAGCAAAGGAAGAGTGGATCGAAGCACAATGTAAACAGATAGATGAAAATATATTTTTTTTGCTAGGGGTTTTTTTACGTCGCACCGACACAGATAGGTCTTATGGCGACGATGGGATAGGAAAGGCCTAGGAGTTGGAAGGAAGCGGCCGTGGCCTTAAGTAAGGTACAGCCCCAGCATTTGCCTGGTGTGAAAATGGGAAACCACGGAAAACCATTTTCAGGGCTGCCGATAGTGGGATTCGAACCTACTATCTCCCGGATGCAAGCTCACAGCCGCGTGCCTCTACGCGCACGGCCAACTCGCCCGGTGATGAAAATATAACCAAAAGTAACACCGGAGAAGCTTTTTCAGAAGTCCGGAGGCAGTTCCAAAGAAATATAAAGCCCTTGAGTACAATAAAAGGAAGCAACGGAGATGTGACAATAGAACAGGATAAGATAGCGTTAATATGGAAATAATATGTAGAAGGCATGTATGAAGGATAACTAGATGACGATGTAATAGAAAATGAAAGAGAGATAGAACAAGATGATCTGGGATCATGTATACTTAGAGAGGAATTCGATAAAGCTTCGAATGAGCTAAAACAAAGTAAAGCTCCTGGAGTAGATTCAATTCCAGATGAAATACTACACGCTCTAGGGGATAAGGCAAAATATTCCTTATATCAACTAGTAAATGATATTTATGCTAGCGGAGATATACCGGAAGATTTTGAGAAAACTATATTGATACCTATCCCAAAAAGTAATCATGCAAAGAGATGTCAAGGTTATAGATCGTTAAGCCTGGTAGCACATGCCTCCAAAATTATTACAAGAATTGTTTACCATTGCATGGAGAAAAGAATAGAAGAAAATCTGTCAGAGGATCAATTCGGGTTTAAAAGAAACAGAGAACAAGAGAAGCAAATCTGAGCCTTAGAACAATTATAGAACAAGCCCTAAGAATCAATAAGAAAATCCTAATTGCTTTCATTGATATAGAGAAAGCGTTTGATAATGTTAACTTGAATATTATGTTTAAAGCCCTTAAAAGTCTGAAAGTGGACTACAGAGATCGGAAAAGCATCTATCAGCTGTACAAGAACCAGACAATGCTTATAGGAAAGGAGCAAATCAACGCGAAAATAAGAAAAGGAGTAAGGCAAGGATGTCGTCTGTCACCTCTATTATTCCATATGTATTTAGGAAAAGCAATGAAAGAGTTTTCAGCCACCTCCACCCATGGAATAAAATTAAATGGCCAACTATACCAAACAATACGTTTCGCGGACGATATTGCGCTCATAGCTGAAATTGAGATAGAGATAGAGAACTCACTAAAGAAACTGAATGATCTATTAATACTAAAATGTAACGTGAATGTTAACAAAACAAAAACCAAGGTAACAAAATGTACTCTGGATGGTAAACAGGATGTTAAAGTTTGGTTGGAAGGAGAAAAATTTACTCAAGTAAATTAGTTCAGTTATTTGGGAAGCATCTTTACATCTGATGGGAAGTGTGAAAAGGACGTCCGTTCTTGAATAGTCCAGACTAAAGAAGCTTTCAATAAAGAAAAAGAAGCCAAGGCAATATCCCCACCAGTAAGAAAACATTTCATCAAGAGCTTCATACGGAACATTGCGACCTATGGCTCTGAAACCTGCACTCTATTAAAGGCTGATAAGAAAATAATAAATGCATTTGAAATGTGGTGCTGGCGTCGAATGTTACGAATTCCCTGGACTCACAGGCTAATAAATGAAAAAGTTCTCAAGAGAACTGAAGAAACCAACAGTCTAGAGAAAATGATCGCGAAAAGAAGATGTAGTTGGATAGGTCATTTACTCCGGCATTCATCATGCTGCACCACACTGCTTGAAGGGAAACTGGAAGGAAAGACTAGAAGAGGACGACCACGATCAGGGTTTCTCGATGGTATTAAAGGGCGACATCCATAATGCAACCTTTCCACCCCACGCCATTTGCCCCATAGAACCAAATGTGTGCATGATAATCCCTAAAATATCGGGATACCGCCATATAGCACCATACACCTCGGCGATTGATGGAAAGGGACCTTTTTAGTCTAGAGTCAAATGCCACCTCATCAGGAAAGAACGAAAAAGAAAATTTTTCAGAATGATGGGTGAGCAAAAGCTCTTCCGACCGTGCAAGGGTCTACTGCACCCTTCCGTTCCATAGAATCAAACCACCGACCTCCCAGGGCCATTTTGTCAACGGGTGAAGGTATCATTATCGATTTTTCTGGCTTGACATTTTCTTCTCTCTCTCTCTCTCTATCTGTGTATTCTTTTAGTTAAGACGGAGTGGTGTTTAGCAGGCTACAAAGGTTGTGTAAGCAGGTGCAACCTAACGCAACTTTTTGTAACAAGTACGAGGGAGCCTTACAAAGGTTTTTCACTGCCAAATAATAAATAAATAAATATGTACATGACCGATAAGGTCACAATATCAACTGATCAACTGACAGAAGTCGTTGAACGAGGACAATCATGTTACCCACCAACCATCAGGTTGAGGAGAATGAGAGAAGCATATCATTTCCTAAGTCATACGCTAGATAAATAAATAAATCCATTATATAAATAAATACATTGGTCTGGTACATTGGTGAAGGGCATTCATGTAAAACAGTCCCGAAGTCCATTCCTGGCTGGGTTAGTGAGTTTAGCCGCATCTGGCTAACCATGTGGCTCGGGGACTGGGTGTTTATGTTTGCACCTATATACATTTGCTTACTGTGCATTTACGCACAAAATATTACATACCAACCACTACAGTAACACAATAAAATGGATGCATCCTTTTACGTTTGGCTGAGGCGAAGTCCACATGTATGACATAACGTGTGGGAAAAGTGGAAAAGAGATCATGATGAAGAAGAAGAAATTATCTACTGGATGAATCAGCCGCTCCTATTTGAATTTATGAAATACGCAGTTTATAACCTAACGTGAAAACATCTCCCCCCTGACGTCTGACAATACGTTCTTACGTAGGTACAAGGCATGAAATTTCAATTTAGCGATCAGTACACGAATATCGATGTTCGGGTTATTCTACCTGTTTGTAAACAAAGCTCAATTCCACTGGATTTATCTTAAGGCCGAGATATATTTTTCGATTTGAGCAAAGTCCACCGCAAGAGGTTTTTAACAAACTGACAATAATGAAATTATGTAGGCTACCGTGACATTTGCTCGACCTTTAGAACTGGCTATCTCGGCCTGTAACGAACCCATGAACCTGGGATCATGACTCGGACACGCTACCTCTGATACACCGAAGCACCTGATGTACTAATTTGAAGACCACGCATATAATGATCACATGATCATCTGGAAATTGATTTACTCACCTTCAAATGTAGAAAGTATGACCTGTATTATGTGTGAAACTTGGATGTATTAAGAAGTGCATGTGCAAATACTATTGGAAAAATCTAGACTGACCCCTCATACCTATGTGTTATTAGGCATATATCATGATATACAAATAAGTTCGCTTCCTGGCGAAAATGAGTGTGCTGGGCTAAGTGGCTCAGATGGTTGAGACGCTGGCCTTCTGTTCCAAACTTGGCAGGTTCGATACTGGCTCATTCCATCATCATTATTATCTAAGAATTCTGTCTCATGAGACAGAATTCCAGGTCCTGTCGTGGAAGAAACCTCTTCCACTTTTGCCTGTCCTGCACCAAATCTTTCATGTCCGAATATATATAATAATAATAATATTTGATCCGGTGGCATTTTAAGGTGTTAAATTACGCCAGCCTCGAGTTGGAAGATTTACTGGCATGTAAAAGGCCTCCTGCGGGACTAAATTTAGGCATCTCGGCGTCTCCGAAAACCGTAAAAGTAGTTAGTGGGACGTAAAGTCAATAACATTATTATTTTTAAACTGAGTGTCGAGGTCGTATATACATTGTCTATTTGGACCATTCGAAAGTTTCAGTACCAACAGTGGTGACGATAAAATATTAGGTGCCAGTGCCCCGCCGTGGTCTTAGGAGAACAACAGAAAGTGAATGTACGGGAGGTGGAAAGAGCAACCTTGTACGAAAGACCGTCAACAGTTAGAAGTAATATATCTGTATATAAAAGTGGATGTTGGTATATTTGAGGTCAACAGACTCGCAAACTATTGAACCGATTTCGCTGAAAATTTCACAGTACAACTCAGTGACCGCGGAAACTATGAATTGGACGCTAATATCGGCCGTGTTCGATTATTCTTGTATGTCATTCCCTCCCCTAGATTTGCTAGTTACCGAGCTCGATAGTTTCAGTCGCTTAAGTGCGGCCAGTATCCAGTATTCGGGAGATAGTGGGTTCCAACCCCACTGTCGGCAGCCCTGAAGATGGTTTTCCGTGGTTTCCCATTTTCAAACCAGGCAAATGCTGGTGCTGTATCTTAATTAAGGCCACGGTCGCTTCCTTCCCAGTCCTAGCCCTTTCCTGTCCCATCGTCGCCATAAGACCTAACTGCGTCGGTGCGACGTAAAGCCAATAGCAAAAAAAAAAGATTTTCTAGAAGGAATTTTACTTCTCTGGTATATTTTCGACATAGTAATTCGTATTTGTACGAAGCTTGGTTCTACAATTTTGGAAATTTTCTCTTTCGCACAGTTTGTTGTAGGATTTGTATTACTTGTTTGATGTATTTTTTAATAGTTTTCTTAATTGTGACGTTAATAATTGATTGTTTATGAACTTTTTAAATTTTTGAATTTGTAAATATGTTACAATTTTACGTTTTAGCTTGACAATATTTTGTTTTGGCTTGAAGTATTTCCTTGTGGCAACCCAGATTGCCTGGGCGGTAGATGATCCTTTCAAACAATGATAACAATAAGTTTTAACGTAATGTATTTACTCGTCGCATTATAGATTTGATGTACATTATTCCAGCTGTCACTAATCAGCCGAGTGACACCGAAACCTGTGTAAACAACATTGACCTCGGTGAATTTGGACATTTTCTTTATAACCAATTCTAAATCACCATGCCGATGGGTGCTGAACTTGGACTTAAACGACATCCAGAATGTCACTACTAATCTCAGTGACCCCGGAAACGATGGATTCGACAGTAATATCGGCTATTTTCGATTATTTACATGTGACCCTCTCCCCAAGGGATGTCTTACCGCTACAGAGTCTTTTTGAGATAGTAACTCATATCCATACCGAGTTTGGTTGAGAGCTGTGTTGGGGTATGACATTCAACTTAAAGACATCCAGAGTGTCAGTATTCATCTAAGCGACCGCGAAAACTACGGATTCGACAGCAATATTTGTCGTTTTTCGATTATTTTTATTATCATACCCTCCGCCAGAGGTGCTAGGGGTGTCTTACATTATGTAATTTTTCCAAGTGATATAGTAAGTCATGTTTTCACCAATTTTAGTTGAGAGCTATTTAATACATACATCCATAATCTCCGTCATTTTGGACATGTTTTTTTTTACCCTTTCACAACCTCGATTCCTGAAGTATGATTTAAACGGCATCCAAAGAGTCCCGGTGTTAGGGGAGTTCTGCCCCCACAGTCATTGTTTGTTTGTTTGTTTGTTTGTTTGTTTGTTTGTTTGTTTGTTTGTTTGTTTAAAAGCTATGCTGAAACATGCATACATCCATCCATAATATCAGTTATTGTGGATATTTTCTTTTTCATTCGTTTTCACCCCCATGCCGATGCGGGTGAACTTCGACTTAAACAGCATCTGGAGTGCCAATATCCATCTCAGCGATGCCGAAAACTATGGTTTCGGCACTTTTTTCGATTATTTTTATATATGTCACCCCCTCCAAACCATAACCCGTAGGGGTGGCTTACCCCCACAGTGCTTTCTTAGAGACAGTCATATGTGTAGCAGAATCTCTCCTTGGTCCAGCCTACATTTACGCATGTGCCCATTTCGAACACCAGGCCTGTATTCCACTGAAAAATCCTTGAGCTGACGTTGCCATGGTTACTGCTGTTCATTTCTTCATCCAATTCCTAGAGCGGGGTAGTGTTATGCCAAAAAATCCAAAACGGTTGGTTTTAGGCTCTTAAAATATGGGTTTCGGGGGCCGTCATACCTCACCGGCATTTGTTCTACTCGTCGTGAGGCTTAAAATGAGCTCTGTCTTGTCCTTGTAAGAAAAATTGAATATTTCGCGTATATTAATGTGCTATGAAATTAAATATACTTTTACAATATTCTAGAGGTGGATTACCCCCACAATGTAAAAGTCATAAGTGTACCAATTATGGTTGAAATTGTTCCAGTGGTTTAAGCGATGTAGAAAGGAATTTCATAAAACAAGACTATGAATTCGTCGCTAATATAATCATTTTCGTATTTTTAAGTTTCACCCCCTTCCTTTAGGGGTGCTAGGGATTTCTTGCCCCTGCAGTAATTTTTCCAGATAGTAAGTTATATGAGTATCAAATTTGGTTGAGAGCTATGCTGGAACATACACACATTCACCCGTAATCTCTGTAATTTCCGACATTTTCTCACCTTCTAACCCCCTGTGCCATAGGGGCCAGAACTTGGACTTTTCATTTTTATATAATTATATAGAGGATAAAAGTAGAAATAAGTTTTAAGAAACACATCATAATCTTCACATACGGTTGGGTAGGCAACCCGCTGATTAGACTTGTCTTGCGGTTTGCTTATCTTCTCCTATTTCCTTTTTCACCCCTTCTGATCTCCAGTGCCGAACTACCAATCAAATTTCGTTCAAACCACTTCATAATCCCTCTCAGATGTAATAAGAACAAACTGTGAAAATTTTAGTGAAATCGGTCCAGTAGTTTTTGAGTCTATTAATCTCATATATACCAACATTCGATTTCATATATATACAGTAGATAGCCTATAACACTCAGGGATAATGTATCTTTCCATTAGTGAAATAATTTTTAGAATCGGTCCAGTAGTTTCTTAGATTACCCTTAGATATACACAAACTCAAAATATTCGCACTCTCTCTTTATTATATTAGTATAGATTAGTGCTGTAGAGAGGATGGTTGCCCAGTTGAAATTCCTCTCAAAACAGTAATCACCACCACCACTACATCCTCATCTCTTATACAATTCTTATTCTTCTAAGTATGCTAATGGGCTCCCCACTCTTCTTACACGTCAATGCCATGATTTTATGAGTCGTGCGTAATGGAATTTTAAGTATCGCTTGAGATTATCGATAAACAGAAAACGAAAGAATGTTGCTAAAACATGATAGCTTGAACTCTCTTTATTGGTCGGCTTCATTTTTGGTCGAGAATCCTATCAAAGAATAAAGAAACAAAGCATCTCTCAGAGCGACGCTGGCAAGTTTTTTTTCATTATGTGAGGATCGCTCACAGCGACTCTGACACTAAGAGAGCTAGAGGTAAACATTCAGAAACTATTTGGCCAACATCGGTTACTTATGCTAGTATATTTACAATATACCATCCCTGGCCCTAAAATGAAGTAGTGAAAATCACTACGAAAGGAAACTAAGGTGATTATGAAATATATTATTGGTTTGAATGAGCGGCATACTCACTCGACGTAGGGACTTCTCTTCAATAGCACTTGTGCCTTCGCTCCTTCATAGTCCAGGTCGTGTATTAGTAACCATATCATCTCCTGGCTCCAAGTGGTGCCTGTAAGTATAACAAGGAGTAACGTTAGTTCACTGCTATATTAATATCTAGTTTTTCTTAATCTTCCTCATCAGCAGTTTCAGAATATGTGCATCTGGTTCCTGGCAAGCGAGTAGACTCAGTGTAACTTTGACTGCTGGATCTCGATCACCACCGCCACAGATCCCACACTATCCCACTACATACTCACTAATTTCCTTGTTCTTGTACTGCTTCCACGTCCTGTCTTTCAGGAGCGTTGTAGCCGTCATTCTTGAGAAAAATACATCCATCCTCAGTATATTATTTTGCACTGCTCTATGTCACTTTTTTATTATCAGGTAATCCTGTTTCTTGTCTTAAAGACTTGAACGATAAGATCAGTCTAGGAATAGCCTAAAGCTCCCCTTGTCTCTCTCTAACACACACACACACACACACACACACACACACACACACACACACACACATGATGATGAAAGAGAGCTTGATATCAATTACAATCATTTGTTATATGTTTACGACGAAGAAATCTAGACCCGATATACCGGGCGAGTTGGCCGTGTGCTTAGAGGCACGCAGCTGTGAGCTTGCATCCGGGAGGTAGTGGGGTTCGAACCCCACTGTCGGCAGCCCTGAGGATGGTTTTCCTGGTTTCCTATTTTCACACCAGGCAAATGCTGTGTTTGTACCTTAATTAAGGCCATGGCCGCTTCCTTTACACTCCTAGCCCCTTTCCTATCCCATCGTCACCATAAGACCTATCTGTGTCAGGGTGACGTCAAGGAAATTGTTGTCTAGACCAAATAGCCTCATACGATTATACGTATGAAACGACAGAAATTTACCAAAGATTCTGATGACTGAAAGTAGTTTACAACTGCTCAAGTGATGCCGAAAAATTTACATTTTTACAAAACATCACATAGCAGTAACCCATACTCAAGATCATTTACGTCAGTGTGTATAGTATATTTGATGATCATGTAATTAAGCGCTTTAAATCAGTGAATCGAGTACAGTAATTTCTCACCCTGATGATGGTTACAGTTACCAACAAATACAGGGACACTCACCACATTTTGGGAAGGTTACGATCCACACGTCATCCTCTCGCACCTCGAAGTTTTTAAGTTTTTGCACGTGATCTGTGTAAGGAGCAGGTAGAAGGCAGCCCTTGGGTCCGAAACGACAACTACCTCGGTTGAATCTAAAACCCATATGCTGGGTAAGTTCCATCAGGAGAGGGCCATCGTCTGGAACCACTTTGATATCCATGCTGCAACAATATATCATCATCAGACCTGTATCACAACAAATATACGTACAATACAATTGGTTAAATATCCACAGAATTGTAAATTGGAAAAATATATATCATCCCTGTTCTGCCAAAACGGCGAATGTGACAATGCTCTTCCTATCCATTGTTTCCCTTATGACTGGTCACGCCTTCCAGCCATATATTGATATGCGGTCCATCAGAGCAACTTTCGTTGAGTTCATTTTCCTATGCGCGTGTGTAAAGTAAAATGAACCTTAAATACATCACACTCTACGAGTGGGTAAATGTCATGCAAACATACATTCCTTCAGTACGGTACAGTAAGGTTCATTTTCCTTTACACTAGCACATAGGAAAATGAACTCAACGGAAATTGTTCTGATGGATCGAATATCAATATGTGGCTGGAAGGCGTTACCAGTCTTAAGGGAAATAATGGATAGGAAGAGCATTGTAACATTCGCCGTTTTGGCAGAACAGGGACGATATGAAGAATATTGTAGTCTCGCCATGAAAAAATTGTGGAAATGGCAAGTTAGCATTCACTGAGCTTCGAAAGACCGGCGATGGTTTTGGAAAATGGTGATAATTCTTAGGGAGAGGAAGCAATAAGAATGTAAGCCCTAAAAACTATCAAATGACCTTAATCTAGTCAATTTACATTCTTTCTTAACGCCCTATAAATCTGACAGGCCCTTGGTGTTGAGGTACTTTCTCTATTTCTTCACCGGATGGCCTAAGTCTGATTTCTGGCTCATCTAAAGAATTAAGTAGTCAAGTCTATGTTATACTTTTTGTGTTATTATCACTAAGGGCCATCAAACCCATGTACATAAATAGTGTTTTCAGTTTAATATTCGTCCTGTTGCACTGTCTGTACTTGGAAGTGTTTCAGTAGAATGGATTTGGAAATACGGAAATAAGTGCCCCTGGTCTATGAGAAATCCTGTCGTGCGGCCGAGCGGATGGCGCTTCATGGTCAGCTACCGTTTAGGAGCAGGTGGGTAGGTTTCTCGGTGAATACTAAGTTGACAAACTACTATTCGTATTTTCCGTCAATATCTATTATTTCTTACTTGAAGTATTTACAATTATATACACTTAAAGTCTCTGGTTAGGCACAGAAAACCACGGGTTACTGTCCTTTTACTCGCGTTCTTGCTGACGCGTTACTATACTCAAAGACCAAAACTTATTACTGCACTACTGGTCTTATTAACTTTTCAGCCTTACGTATACGGTGGTACAGGTTCACGGATAAGTCTCCTCTCACGAACGTGGCGCGGCGGAACCTCCGTCAATAATTACATGACTCTACTGGAAATGTCTTCTGAATCTCTTCCCGTTCGGCTGGTCCTCTTGTATACTTTTCATATCGCGTACGTGACCGTCCTATATCATAATTATAAACATCCTGTTTCCTCAGTGATGTCTCTTATTTGTCAACACGATAACATTTCTTCTAGAACTTCTATAATTTCTTAAATGCAACCTATTTCCAATAGTTGCGATACTCTTGTTTAGTAGTAAGTTTCCACGCGCTATGCGGGCCGCGTGACTCTATATCACTTTCTCTGTATTGCCGCTGATTACAGCAATCATAAGTACATAGTATTGCTGGCGGTTACAGCGATCTTAATTTCGCCCCGTGCTTTTCCATGCCTTTACAATATAACCCCGTACAATTTGATATTCATGGGTTCGGGTTCACACTTCCGACAGAACAATCCCATCCCAGCGTAACATTTTATGGAGGTGAAATTGAATATGACGACCGTAATTTTAGATTACTGAGAGGCTACTATTATAATGATGTATTTTCTTCTTCGTCTTCTTCTTGTCCTTTTCCTAATTATCTGGGGTCGGCACTTTCAATGTATTTAGCCCAGTTTGCCGATAGGATATCTTCCCTGACGCCAAACCTAAGTGGAGGATATATTTTGTGGTGGTTTGTAGTGTGATGTCTTATATGTAAATGAATATGTATACTAGGGCCATTACAAGCAACTACCTCCCGAACTAGAGGAATTAATCGTCCGGAAATCGAATCCGGGGAACTGTGAACCGAAGGCAACTACGCTGAACATTAATCCAAGGAGCGGGGTGTCCACTGGTTTAAAAAAAATACTTCCCCCTCCGGAGAGGGGGCATCGACACCTTCCCTTCAGGCGTGGTTGGCGTCAGAAGGACACTGGTACCGGTGCGCTAAATGTTACTAAATTTTGAATCTAAATAATTTATTTATTAGACCGTGACGTCTTAATACCAAGCGTGGAGGACCACATAAAGCAAAGCAAAAAAGCAAAGCCACCTCCGCACAGGCCATGAAGGCCCTTGGAGGAGTGGAAGGTAAAGGCTTCCACCATTGTTAACCTCGGCACGTGATGGGGTAGAGTGGTTAGCTCTACGCCCGGCCGCCTTTTCCCCCAGGAATTAACCTGGTACTCATTTTTGGTGTAGGCTGAATGAACCTCAGGGCCATATGCACCTCCGGAAGTGGAAAATTCGTTTCTTAGATTTTACGACTTTCTGACGGGGATTCGAATCCACGTCTTTCCGGGCGAACCGAGCACGCCTTTACCGCCTCGGCCAGGCAGGGAGGACCACATAGTTGTTGTAAATATTACATCTGAGTTGGGAAATACGAACTTAACAAATAGCTTTACTTGCCGTGTTGGCCAAATTATACACTTGATGCAGGTAGTTTAAATAATTATATAACCTTCCCTTAATATGCTTAAGCTGTGTATGTATTAATTTAAGAAAACATGCATTACATACCTTTAGGATTCTCCACTATCTTCAACTCATTGTGTTATTCCTTCTGTAAGTTCCTCAGTGTCATTGGATGGTCCAGTTTCAGCCAAATTAGAACCAGTTACCGATGCATAGAAGTAAGGGAGGAGGAGAAGAACAAGACGATGGCAAATGTATCAAAACTTGTTCCTCGCCATTTTGAATCTCGTCTGCTTTCCAGAGAACGCTTGTGGGTTTCTTTGTGTGGTCCATGTAGTTTGCCCAATTTTGTAGTGTCACGTGCTGGTATGCAGCCGAGATTAAATTATTCTTTTGGAAGGGTCACTGTTTATTATAAAGCTCTTTACTTGGGCTCATACCATTTCTATAGGATTAAGTTCGCAGTGGTATGGTGGCAAGCGTAGAACATGTTGTCCTGCTGAATTAGCCATTTATTCAATGAAGTTTTTATCATATGACTATTTGAAGCCACGATAAAATGAAGCTCCCGTTTCAACATATCATTTCGAAAAGGGATCTCCTTTTGTGTGAGCCAGTCTATAATCCGCTCTTTTCTCCACGAGGTTGTAGGTAAAAGTTCAATTTCCTCGACTGTGATAGTCTGCATTATCTATTACTGGGAGAGATCCTTCAGGAACATTGGCAACAGTTGCTTGGCGAACCATTATTTTTCATACCAGTCACCTGTCATTTTTATCATGTACGTCTGTCGTATTCGTTTGGCACATAATGTTAACTCGACACCAATAACGAACACTATTCATTTCCAGCATGAACGAAGGCAAACCTTGATCCACGTTGTCCAATACAATCTATATATTTATAAAATAGCATGTCCTAACTGACTGACTGACTGACTGACTGACTGACTGACTGATTCATGATCATCAAGTACTGGACAAGAAGGAATGAAATTTTGGGGGTATGTCTATACTGCAGTGTAGGTACATACTAAGGAAGGATTTTTGGATATTCCGTTGCTAAGGGGGTGAAAAGGGGGTGATTTTTAAAATGAGTATAGCTATATCTCAAAACTGAACTACTGAAATACGTGAAAATTGTTGTTTGGAATCTTCTTTAAATATAAAGTAACAGGTATTTTTGTTTTCGGAAAATCCACTTAAGGGGGGTTAAAATTAAGAGAAAAGGGGGTTAAATCCCTTTTATGAGTATACTCATATCTCAAAAACTAAACATGTTACAGGCGTGAAAATCGGTACATGGAATCTTCTTTAAAAATAAAGAAACACGTATTTTTTGTTTTCGGAAAACCCACTTAAGGGGATTGAAAAGAAGTGAAAAATGGGGTGAATTTTTAAAATGTGTATATCTCATAAACTTTATAAGTTACAGACGTAAAATATGTATTTGAAATCTCTTGTAAAGAATAGCGCATTTTCTCTTTTCGGAAAATTCACCTAAAATGAATATATCTCAAAAACAGAAGAGGTTACAGACGTGAAAATTGGTATTTGGAATTTCCTTAAAAAAATAAAGGAACATATATATTATTTTTCAGAAAGCCACTTAACAGGGTTCGAAATAAGTGCAGAGGGAGTTGAATTATTTTTATGATGCATGTATCTCAGAAACTGAAGAGGTTACGTACGTGAAAATTGGTATTTGGAATCTCCTTTAAAAATGAAGAAACACGTATTCTTTGCTTTTGGAATGTCCACTTAAGGGGGTGAAAATTGAAAAAGCGGGTGAATTTTCAAAAAGAGTATACATACAGTATATCTCAAAAACTGAAGATGTTATAGATTGGAATTTGGAATTTCCTTAAAAAATAAAGGAACACATATTTTTTGTTTTGTATTTGGAAAGCCACTTAACGGAGGTGGTAACAAGTGAAGAGGAAGTTGAATTCCTTTTATGATGATGCTTGTATTTCGAAAACTGAAGATGTCAGAGACATGAAAATTGGTATTTGGTATCTCCTTTAAAAATAAAGAAACACGTATTCTTTGCTTTTGTAATGTCCACTTAAGGGTATGAACATGGAAAAAGGGGGTGAATTATTAAAATTATTATTACAGTATATCTCAAAATCTAAAAATGTTACAGACGTGAAAACTGGTATTTGGAATTTCCTTTTAAAATAAGAAAACACTATTTTTCGACTTGAGAGAAGACTGTTTCTCACATGTAGAGTTAGTCCATGTCGTATGTTCCAGAGTTAGCTCTGCCAGTAGCCTGATCATCTTAGCCCCTAAATGCAATACTACAAACGTGATTTACAGAGAGGTTCTGAGGTAAATGAAACTCAATTTTTAGGTGAGCTTTTATAATTTAGGGATTTTGAGATAATGTCTTAGTGCAGTACCCAGGAACGATTACTTTTATCAAATTATGAAACCCGCGCGACCGAAGCCGCTGGTAACAGCTAGTACAGTATACAAGTAAGTTTCTAGACGTCTGTCTATGTTTCAATTGAACAATTCTTTGGTATGGGAAGACACGTAGTACATTTTGTCTAGAAACATGGATAACTGTAGAGATAAGAGAGGTAGGCCGGAAAGAAGAGAACATGACAATCTCTGAAATTCTTTTTTCAAGTATTTATCCCAAAAGACACAAATAAGTGTCTCACACTGATAAGACATTGTATTCTCCTCATCATAAAACTGCTTAATCATATGTTAAGTAACGAGTATTTACCTTGAGAACCGTTATCAAATAACAAACAGACGGGCTGAGTGGCTCTGACGGTTAAGGTGCTGGCCTTCTGACCCCAACTTGGCAGGTTCGATCCTGGCTCAGTCCGGTGGTATTTGAAGGTGCTCAAATACGTCAGCCTCATGTCGGTAGATTTATTGGCACGTAAAAGAACTCCTGCGGGACTAAATTCCGGCACCTCGACGTCTCCGAAAACCGTAAAAGAGTAGTTAGTGGGACGTAAAACAAATAACATTATTATTATTAAATAACAAACATATTGCAATAGCGCTGGAGATATTTCACTTCTTTGAGTAGTACGTTACGTGCCATAGGCTCTGATTTCGAATCGCAACACAATTAGAGAAGCATTTAAACATACCTAAGAGCGAAGTGCTTATGTTACTAGATTTTTCACTGACGAGAAAGAACTTATCATAACCGACAGTAGTTGAAGAGCACTTTAAATTTATTATTATTATTATTATTATTATTATTATTATTATTATTATTATTATTATTATTAATGTATTTTAATGAAAATATATAAAGCACTTTTGTTATTAGACACCCCATGATGTTTCAACCTTAAAGGGACTTGGTCTATCAAGAGACTGCTGGTCATCTTAAAGGCCTGCAGATTACGAGAAGGCGTGTGATCAGCGTGACGAATACTCTCGACCTAATTCTGAGCTTTCTAGGCCGGGGCTATTATCTCACCATCAATAGTTCCCCAAATTGGTCTCACATACGCTGAGTTGACCTCAGACTAACCCTCAAGTCAGGTAAGAATCCTTGACTTCAGTAGTGTCGAGAGGGTGAGGTGTAAAATTTTGCACTCTTTTTTTAGATCGGAAATCTCTCTATTTATATAAAAGATCTTGTCCTGACTGACTGACTGACTGACTGACTAACTGACTGACTGACTGACTCATTCATAATCGCCGACCCAAAACTATTGGACATAAAGAAATACATTTTGAGGACACATTCATATTACAATGTACAGTAGGTGGTCGCTAAAGGAGGATTTTTGGATATTCCTTCGCTAAGAGCGTAAAAGTGGGGGTGAATTTTTAAAGTGAGTGTATCTATATCTCAAATCTTTAAAAGTTTACAGATATAAACATTGGTACTTAGAATCTCCTTTAAGAATAAAGAAACACGTATATTTTGTTTTCGAAAAATCCCACTAGGAACGGTGAAAAAGGGTGAAAAAGGGACCTCGTCTTTCTTTAGCCGATGCCTTCATTTTTCGAAGAGTCAGAAATCTTTCCCTTTTCTCAGTGATTTGGTTGCCTAGTTGTACTTCATCTTAAAACAATAATCAATAATCACCACAACCACCAGCACTCTCGCTACACCAGTTCTAAGATGGCTGAGAGTAGAGGCTGTCACTATGTGATTAATGGCTTGTTCTCAAACAGTGGTTATGATTTGGTTTAATTACATTTATGAAACGGAAGTGATAATTTATGTTACGTTACCTTTTCCCATGCTAAAGAAAATGAGTTATTATTATTATTATTGTTATTATTATTGTTCTTCTTCTTCTTATTATTATTATTATTATTATTATTATTATTATTATTATTATTGTACCAGGAGGTTCACCTCAACTCCGAACATTCAATATAAGAGCCTTAAAGAACTCTATCTATCGAAGAAAACGTGAAATTGCTACCGCATGAAGTTGGGATATTAATCAGAAGATGTCACTACTGAATAATTGAGAAGTTTGTCATTTCTAAGTTTTCTAAATTTATTGGATTTATTTTGTTTTGTTTTCGTGTTCATCAAGATGTTAGAACTTTTCTCCATAGATGTCTCTACAAAAAACTGTGATCATGCACTCTGGTGCAAGACGGAAGAACTAGTGATTTAAAGAAGTTTTGTGTTCTTATGTTTCCCAACTAAATTATTGTTCATACGTTTTTTTATATATATATTTCTAGGTTTGCAACACTTCTCTCTCATTCTGCCATTTCTGTAATCAGTTTTCAGCCTATCACAGGCTTCTTGTTGGTTTTTGGGTGTAATTTTTTGATTCTGCCAATAAAATTGAGAGGGTGTGTCCGGATTAGTCCAGAACCCTCTAGAACTGTCCCCTCGCGTATATAAGCTGTGGCTTTTCTGGCTACCTTGTCTTTGGATCACCGTGTTTCTGAGAGTGTGTGTGTTAAGGCAGGAGGTGGTGCGCCTCATTCTTCGCAAGGCAGTCCATCAGTCAAGGTAATGACCATCAGTCTCATTTTTTCTGTAGCTACCTCCGCAGACTTGCACGAGGAAAAGGTTCAAATTTCTAATTATGTAACCTCCTGTTTTCTAAAACATAAAACCTTCTTTCGGCTAATGTAAAATTTCATAAACTCTGAAAACTGTAAATAGAGGATAGAGAGTGCGTTACCCTCTCGAGTTTCCCTTCAACCTGGTTTGAGGTGACTACGACTTTGTAACTGTTTCTCATTCCCGTAATGCATTAAATTAACCTTCATTCGAGTCATCTCATTAGGTTGGGATTAGCGCCTGTAACCTCGGGCCCAGAGCCCCGTTAGGATTTTGTACTTCATTATCTAGGAGCGCAAAGGTACGCCTCAATTCAGTTTGTGTTCGGGCCATTAATTTAACCTGTTCTTTTCCCACGAAGGCCCAGTAGGGTGGGTAATAGATACCCCTGTGCAAAAGAAAATTTAAATTGTAAATTGCGCCTAGAGGGGCCAGAGATTGTAAGGTTTCTGTAATGTCGCCTTAAGCGGGCTGTAAGAAATTCGTTACTGTTGGAGAGCATGTAAACTCTTTTCTAAGATTGTGAATTCCCTGTAATAGGGAAGGTGCCTCTGTAAGGCTATAGATTTGTAACCTTTCGAGCAAAGTGCCCTTGAATTGGGAGATTTCTGTCCTTGTCTAAATAATACCTCATTTGCGCAATTGTAAATTTGTAAGCTATGGGCTTGAAGCCCAGAAATTTTAAAGTTCCGTGTGCTGTTTTGAATGAGCAGTGTGCCCACTTGAGGCAGAGGCTCACTTAGTAGCAGTAGTAATAGTAGTAGTAATAGTAGTGGTAGTAATAGTAGTGGTAGTGGTAGTATGACCTGGTCTAGAATTACAAATTAGACCTATTCCAAATTATAGCACCACAATTCACTAAATAACTCAAAATTCAGCCCGGAAAAGAGCTGTTTCTTAAGAAAAGCTTCTTCCTATTCACTTTTATTGAATTCTACATTTATTTTATCCAAATTAGCAGTGAAGAGTGGGTTTTTTCTCTGGCTTGGAGGAAAAATTTGCCTCCAAGTCAGATAGATTTTTCCGCCACTAGTGTACTGAATTGAGATTTTCCGACTCATCGGGTACTCCTAGGAAACAGATTAGTAAAAAGACACGGTTTTTGCCCTAGGACTCTGCACTATTCGACTCTCCCCACCGAAGAAAGACGAAGAGTGTTCACGGATCACGGCTGTCTTCGGATTGGTCATTCCAGCTCTGGAACTTTGGACTGTCAGATCGGCAGCGTTCATTAAAAGTGAGAAAATGTGTGGGTCTTCATTTGATCGACTATTTCATATGAAAGCATTGCTTTTAATCACGCCATTCCTTCTGACGTCATTGTAATGACCTATGTTCATTTCAGTTGGAAAAACCACTAAGACAGTCTTTCTGAGGATATAAAAAGGCAGGTGGAGTGTGAGTGTCTGACATTATAATGAAACCTCCCCAACCTGATTGTGACTGATGGTAGGCAAGTCGGCCTATACTTACAAGGAAAATGCCCTAACCCAGTTTTCATATGAGAAAAGACGTTTGGTTAATTCCGAGGCGCTTTTTATAGGGTAACGTTAAGAGCTATGCAATTTAATACAATCTTTCTCACAACGTGTACACTACCTAAACTAGAATTCTGTATACAAGGTAGAATTCGGTAGCGAAGCATGGGCATCGGTGGACTGAGAGAGACTGATTAGATGTTTCGACGCACTGTTCACCACTTGAACCGTTATGATTCGACCGTGCATCAGTGGTGAACGCTGTGGAAACGTGAGAGTACACATATGCCTCGAGGACGCTATGGTCAGTCCCGGCGGACCACCAGCGTGGGGAATATCTCCATCGTACAACACGCTGTCAGCTCTCCACCCGCGTTGCTGAGAACCATCCAGATACATACCATGGCAGCTGGGGATACGCCTGACCGAGCTCGATAGCTGCAGTCACTTAAGTGTGGCCAGTATGAAGTATACGGGACCAACTCACTCGGTTTTCATGGGAAAAGAATTGTTCGCACACGTATGTCGAATCGAATATGCATAATATCCGTGCAGCAAGCGCACATCCCTCCTAATGTGATATGGATGGATCTCCTGGAGTCTGGGACCTAAAATAGGACTAATTCTGCTCACAAATGTAAATATTGCACGTAAATGGAACTGTATATGGGTTCGAACCCTACAGTCGGCAGCCCTGAATATGGTCCGTAGTTTACCATTTTCACACCAGGCAAATGTCGGGGCTGTGCCATAAGTTAATTCAAGCCACGGTTGCTTCCTTCACAACCCCTGCCTTTTCCTATCTCATCGCCGCCATAAGACTTACTGTATCTGTGTCACTGCGACGTAAATCAGAGATAGAGAGAGAGAGAGAGAGAGAGAGATGAGAGAGATAGGGAATCTGCCACATGAACGACTGCCCTAAATGCAGATCAGTAATGATTGATTGCATTTAGTTATGTTTCTCCCATTTGAAGGCTGCCAGAAAGACAAAGCTTACAAGGATCCACTTTTCATGTAAGCTTTGTCTTTTTGGCAGCCTTCAAATGGGAGAAGCATAAATAAATGAAATCAATCATTACTGGTCGTGTAAAATATGTCTATACATTTTTTGTATACCATAATATACATATTAATCAGTAAAAATAAAATCAATAATTTTGCTACCCATAAGGAACCCCTTATAAGACGAAGATATAGCTAAGAGTACAAACGATTTCCTACTATTATTAACGAGCCTTTCACGGCAGCTAATCTAATGTCCTTCATAAATTGGTTATCCGAATTAAATTTCTTACAAATGTTGTGAAATATTTGAGTAATGGTGGCTCTTGCTCCTATCATAAGTCCTAATACCTCTATATTTCTCAGCGTTCATATATGACACATTTCATTACTTTATTTTTTCATGACCCTTGGTTACTATTCAATAAGTATAGAACAAAGCTCGGTCAGCCAGGTATTAAAGAGTAGTTCCACTTACCCTAGATTCGGCTCTGCCTTCACCTAGTCAGCGACAAGTGATACGCGATGCAGCTTGCGTGGACAGATAGCATGGACTGAAAGATAATTCACTCTCTACTACATGAAGCTAACAGTGTTATAAGCTAACATGTTGAAGTTGGTATGCTGCGTCAGCATTAAGATATGAAATATGAGTATTACTGTTCAAATAAACCTGTAAAGAACAATGGGAGCTAGTACCTTATTTCTACTAATGGCTGTAAAGACAATAAAGAGAAGCATCCTGTCTATACGAAGTGCTTCTCGTTACATCATCAATTCATTTTTAAGTAAATAAGTAATATTTTTACCTAAAGAAAGTGAACATTCGTGTTCAACAAAGAACTTAATTCTTTTTGAAGTAAGTGTCTAGCACGGAATGGAGTGAAACACTGCCAGTTGTCTAGTGAGTTCTTCTACAGTAATCTACATCTGATAGTGGAGTCCGGCTCCATGGCTAACTAGTTAGCGTGCTGGCCTCTGGTCACAGAGGTCCCGGGTTCGATTCCCGGCAGGATCTGGAATTTTAACCATCATTGGTTAATTTCGCTGGCACGGGGGCTGGATGTATATGTCGTCTTCTTCATCATTTCATCCTCATCACGACGCGCAGGTCGCCTACGGGAGTCAAATCAAAAGACCTGCATCTGGCGAGCCGAACATGTCCTCGGACACTCCCGGCACTAAAAGCCATACGCCATTTATTACCTGATAGTGGAGATTTTGTTATCTTTCCCAGTGACCATGTTTGATGAAATGTTTTTATTTTTAAATCTTAGAAGCAGATTTTGAAACAGGAGATGAAGATATAGTAATAAATAAGTTAATGGTGATGGCGTGTGTCCTTCGTACAGGACTGGTGCAGGTCTTTCGATTTGACAGCCTACAGGCGACCTGCGTGTGTGTGAGAATGGATCGTACCTAATAGAGTTGGGCGAAGTTATTCTTTTTCTGGAAGAGTTCCGGTTGTTCGTGTTCCGAAAGAATACTATATTCCGAATAACAATTCCAAAATAACAGTGAAATGCTTAGGCAGTAGGGAATTAGATAATATCAACGAACCTCATAAATGCTCATTCAAAAGTTGTTACCTTACTCAAGTTTCATGCTTTAATTCTGATGCCTCTAGAAAATGCTAAAATATGGTTTTATCACAATAAATTCGGTATTAATGAAATCTAATAATAATAATAATAATAATGTTATTTGCTTTACGTCCCACGAACTACTGTTTCGGTTTTCGGAAAAGCTGAGGTGCCGGAATTTAGTCCCGCAGGAGTTCTTTAACGTGCTAGTAAATCCACCGACACGAGGCTGACGTATTTTAGCACCTTCAAATACCACCGGGCTGAGCCAGGATCGAACCTGCCGAGTTGGGGTCAGAAAGCCAGCGCCTCAGCCGTCTGAGCCACACAGTCCGGCATTCATGAAATCTGAAGGAACCGGGCGAGTTGGCCGTGCGCGTAGAGGCGCGCGGCTGTGAGCTTGCATCCGGGAGATAGTAGGTTCGAATCCCACTATCGGCAGCCCTGAAGTTGGTTTTCCGTGGTTTCCCATTTTCACACCAGGCAAATGCTGGGGCTGTACCTTAATTAAGGCCACGGCCGCTTCCTTCCAACTCCTAGGCCTTTCCTATCCCATCGTCGCCATAAGACCTGTCTGTGTCGGTGCGACGTAAAGCCCCTAGCAAAAAAAAAAAAACTGAAGAAAGAAACGCCTTACTTTAATTACATTACTTTTGAGATTTGTTCTATTGTTAAATATATTTTTCAGGTATTTTATTAATTGTGTTTAATCATAAATTAGTTTCGACAGACAGAAGAACATAACCAATTATAGATTAACTAAGGTTTTTATCTGGCAAAGGGAGGCAGGTACCGGTATTGGAAAATGTGGAACATATAGGCCTATTTCTAACATTTGGTATATTGACATTGCCATGTTTTTATATACCGGTGGTTCTAATCCCACTGTCGGCAGCCCTGAAGATGGTTTTCCGTGGTTTCCCATTTTCACACCAGGCAAATGCTGGGGCTGTACCTTAATTAAGGCCACGGCCGTTTTCTTTCCACTCCTAGCCCTTCCTTGTCCCATCGTCGCCATAAGACCTATCTGCGTCGGTGCGACGTAAAGCAAGTAGCAATATATATATATATATATATATATATATATATATATATATATATATACCGGTATGTATATAGTCTATTTCTAACACTTTTAATTAACAAATTACGGTGTATGGCACAAAACAAACACCAGTAAATCGCGCTAAAAGGATGCTTTGATGATGCACGTAGTTTAACGCAGCGAGAATTCATGCAAACGAACAAAGATTTAAAAAATCAGGGTCATGTATACTTACCGCGTACTCGCTGCCTGTCAAACAGCTGAGTAAAATGTGCGCCTCTTACAATTTCATACTTCGTAGGTTCCCTTCTCCTCACCAGCCGTTCATTGCAGCCAGTGACTAGTATCAAAGAACATCGAAACCAATGTAGAGAACTAGCACTCACATTCACTAGATTAGACGGTAGGGGTCACGCGCAGGCTGGCTTTGGCTGATGACGTCATCTGGTCTCCACTGCTGGGCTTGCAGTGAACCGGCTAGTGATGGGCTAGCGACGGAATCGAGTAGAATCGAGTAATGTGCTCTTAGAATCGGTATACTCGACTCCAGACTCGAGTCCAAGCATACTAGTGTCACTATCTGTGGACATGTCTTAGAACTATAATCTATTGTACTGGATTGCGCGGCATTCAGAGTCAGTCACAGAATATTTTTGTGATGTGGATTGCAATATGTTTGCTGCTGATGATTGGTTTTATTGATTTGATTGTTACGATAATTATTATCATCATAGGCAAAATATTTATGACTTACTAACAAACCGTCAACTTGATAGACACGTAGGACCGAAGAGGAGCGTGGGCGTGGAATGGGGACAGTTTCCACACTATGGTGGAGACCTTTTCTAATGTCGATAACGGTAGCGTTCTATTATTGTTATTGTTATTCTTCTTCTTATTCTTCATAGTACCGTATCAGTTCCCCCTGACGTTGGCGATCACTGTGGCGAATGCAGAACGATCTCTTGCTAGGTGGAAAAGTCTTTCAACACTGTGAATTTCAGTCCATTCTTTGATGTTTCCAAGCCATGATGTTCGCCTCCTCCCGACACCTCTTCGACCCGGTATTTTGCCTTGTACAATCCGCTGTAAGATGAGGTAACGGTCATTTCTAAGGATGTGGCCAAGGTAAGAGATCTTCCGGAGTTTTATTGTTTGAACGAGTTCCCGACTTGCTCTTGCCCTTCTGAGTACTTCTTGGTTCGTTAGTCGTGCAACCCACGAAATCCTGAGCATCCTACGGTGGATCCACATTTCAAAGGCTTCCAAGCGTTTCACTGATATGTTCTTGAGAGTCCATGTTTCCACACCATATAGCAAGGCTGACCATATATAGCATTTGACCATCCTCTGTCTAAGTTTTAAATTTAAGTAGTCATTGCAAAAGAAAGATTTCATTTTTGTAAATATTTTTCGTGCTATTGCTATCCTCTGTTTCACTTCTTTCTCGGGATCAAGTTGTTCAGTGACAATGGCACCCAGATATTTAAAAGTGGTTACTCTCTCAATCTGTCGGTTGTTTAGTTGTAAGATTGCCTCAGCATTGGCACGTCTGCTGAAGATCATGAACCTGGTCTTGTTTACATTTATTTTTAGTCCCATATCCTCACTTACTGCACTGATATTATTGAGCAGGAGTTGGAGACCTTCAAAATTGTCACACAGGATGACTGTATCATCCGCATATCTTATGTTGTTAATTATGCCGCCATTTACTTTTATTCCATATTGTTGATTTTCTAAAGCTGTCTTGAAAATTTTATCCGAGTAAAGGTTGAATAACAATGGAGACAAAACACAACCTTGTCTAACTCCTCTTTTGGATGGCTATCTCGTTTGTAGTTTGATTTCCGATTCGGACGACGGCCTTTTGTCTCCAGTAAAGGTTTTCAATAATGCGGATATCTTTGCTGTCAACTCCTATATCTTTTAGGAGTTCTACAAGTTTTGGATGTTGAACTCTGTCAAATGCCTTTTCAAAATCAATGAAACAAGCAAACACTTCTTGTTGTTGATCTAGACTGTTCTGAATTAGGATATTTAGCGCAAACAATGCTTCCCTTGTACCAAACGAATTTCTGAACCCAAACTGTGTTTCGTCGAGGTCTCGTTCACACTTAGTCTTGATTCTGTTATGTATTACACGAAGGAATACTTTAAGTGTGTGGCTCATGAGGCTTATTAGCCTATAATCATTACACTTACATGCCTTTTGCTTCTTTGGCAACGTGATGAATGTAGATAACAGCCAGTCAGATGGGATGTCTCCAGTATTATATATAGTATTGAACAACTTTACCAAGAATTGGATATTGTCTTCGTCAATCATTTTAAGAAGTTCTACTGGGATGTTATCTGGACCTGGTGATTTCTTGCTTTTTGAAACTTTCACAGCATATAACACTTCTGATTTAAGAATGTCAGGGCCTTCACAATTAGCTCGTTGGTTAGTTTCCTCACCTCTCTGATCACAGAAAAGTTCTATCAGATAATTTTCCCAAGTATTTAAAACTTCTTCTTCATTAATAATAGGCCTGTTTTTAGCATCAACCAGTACAGAAAGGTTACGTTTTCTGTACATACCAGCTATTTCCTTTAATTTTTGATGTATATTGAACAGATCATGTTTAGACTGAAAGATTTCCATTTCCACACATTGTTCTTTCATCCAGTTCTCTTTCGCAGCACGTATTTCTTTCCTTATGTGGCGTTGTAATTTTTTGTATTCCTCTGCATCATTTTTTACTAATCTTCATTGTTCCATTAGTTCAAAAATATCATCTGTCATCCATTTCTTTTTTTTTCATTGGATGTATCTTTTGATCTTTGTTTTGAAGAAGTATCTCTACCCGACTTTTAAACTGATTCCATAAATCATTTGCTGTTTCACAGTTATTGGTATTGATTTCTTTTAAATGCCTATTCAAATCCTGAGCAATTTTCTGCTGAGCTTCACAATTTTGCAGATTAGGTGTATTTAGTACATTTCTTCTAGGCTTATTCTTCATGATTTTCGGACTAACTCTTACGTTAGCTATCAATGGTTTATGATCCGAGGAAATATTGTGCAGCCCGGAAGTAGCCACCAGGGATGTGTTGATAGCTATGACATATTATTCCCGCGACGTCCTTATAGGAAAACGTGTACCGGTAATAATATTGTGCGAAATAATGACAATATTACTGCCAGAGAATTTATTGCAAAGATACAGCTGTAGGGCGTTCAGAAACATACATGTGCTGTAGTATCACTTATTGCTATTGTCCAACTCGTTGGTTGAATGGTCAGAGTACTAACCTTCGGATCAGAGGGTCCAGGGTTCGATTCCCGGCCGGTTCGGGGATTTTAATCGCTTCTGATTAATTCTCCTGGCTCGGGGACTGGGTGTTTGTGTCCGTCCCAACACTCTCCTCGTCATATTCACACAACACACTACACTACAAATCACCACAGAAACACGCATTTCGGTTAGGGGATCGCGGCTGTGAGCGTGCATCCGGGAGATAGTGGATTCGAATTCCACTGTCGGCAGCTCTGAAGATGGCTTTCCGTGAGTTCCCATTTTCGCACCAGGCAAATGCCGGGGCTATACCTTAATTAAGGCCACAGCCGCTTCCTTCCACTTCCTAGACCTTTCCTATCTCGTGCGACGTAAAGCAAATACATCCCGCCGCTATTCTTCGACCTTCGCTCAACTTCTAAAGACTACACTCGGTTTTGTTCCTTTGCACAGTCATGTGTTGCACTGATAAACGTCAAAACGGAGGGTGTATTTTGTTCATTGCGTTCATTGTTTATTTAGAACAGAATGACGTTCTGTCTGATGATTTGCTTCGTGTACGTACATCACATTCCGGACGCCTAATCTTAATACCCTACATTATATCTGCCGAAAGTATGATGTAAGTATAAACTATTCACCTGTCCCCTCGGAAGAATGTAAACATACCGTGACAGTGAAAAAAAAAAAGAAAAAATGGCGTATGTTTTTTAGTGCCGGGAGATCCCAAGACTGGTTCGGCTCGTCAGGTGCAGGTCTTTTGATTTGACACCCGTAGGCGACCTGCGCGTCGTGATGAGGATGAAATGATGATGAAGCAACACATACACCCAGCCCCCGTGCCAGGGAAATTAACCAATGATGGTTAAAATTCCCGACCCTGCCGGGAATCGAACCCGGGACCCCTGTGACCAAAGGCCCTAACCATTTAACCATGGAGCCGGACACCGTGACAATAATTTTAAATAATAATAATAATGTTATGAGTTGGATCCCTTCGTTTTTTCTCTCGGATATAGAGGATGGTTGCCTAGTTGTACTTCCTCTTTAAACAATAATCACCACCACCACCACTTTTACGTCCA
Organism: Anabrus simplex; assembly: GCF_040414725.1. Taxonomy (NCBI): domain Eukaryota; kingdom Metazoa; phylum Arthropoda; class Insecta; order Orthoptera; family Tettigoniidae; genus Anabrus; species Anabrus simplex. Next base: position 1,579,873,180 of record NC_090265.1, read on the forward strand.
ACTACGTACATTTTTATGGTTTTCGGAGATGCCGAGGTGCCGGAATTTAGTCACCCAGGAGTTCTTTCATGTGCCAGCAATTCTACCAACACGAGGCTGACGTATCTGAGCACCTACAAATACCACCGGACTAAACCAGTATCGAACCTGCCAAGTTGTGCTGAAGGCCATAGAAGCTATGCTGTCATTATTAGAATATAGGGCATATTCAGTGGAGTGGGTGAGAGATGCCGTGAACGAATATTTTCATACTTTATTATGCGTATATAGTTGTGGTATTATCTTTCGCAAGTCATCATCAAATTCAGATTATTTATTTTGCTCACTCATTAAGAATATTTATATCGTACCGGTCCATCGCAATCCCATAAAACCTCGGCGACCACTTGTATATATATTATGCTCCATCCATCCAAGAGCGGGCGAGAGAGCGAACGTGTGACGTCATGCTGTCATCGAGTCTTCGCAAGCGAAACGAGCCCGAGCCTGGACTCGAAAGAGTCGAGTACCGCGATTCCAGGCATCACTCGCGCACATCACTAGTGAACCCGACCCATTGTAATTGTGCGTTTCTCTTAATGATTTGCTTGTTTTTATTTAACCACTTGCTTGATATTTTTCAATATGTGTAGATATGTTGTAATTTATTTGAGTATTTGTCAGAACATTACAAGTAATATAATAACACTATTCCAGTAGCTTTCTCAGTACTAAATTATCTTTCACCTCGAAAATAAAGTATATACGGTTCGGTTTTCGTCTTTTATATCCACCCAGTGATTTTAGAACGATTTTATACATAGATTTATTTTTAAAACTAGTTACTAAAATTAAAGAAACATGACCAATCGCACAGGATGCTTTTTACCGTTGTTTTGGCGGACTGTTGGTGTTAAGTATTATTGTAAACACCTAATATTATATTTATGTACAATTAATTATTTATGAACTAGCTGATGTACCCGTGCATCGCTACGGGATTCTCAGAAAGACTGACTTTGTGGTTTTCTTAACCTGAAATCAACATAGGTCATTACAAAAACGTAAGTATGAATGTAGCGATTAAAAGCAATGCTATCATATAAAATACTCGATCAAATGGAAAGCCGCACGTTTTATCACTTTTAACGAACAGTGCTGCGGTTAGATTGCGGCGCCAATCTAATAGTCCAAAGTTCCAGAGCTGGGATGACCAGGCCGCAGATTGCCGTGAACACTCATCTGCCATTATTCCGCTAAATATGCACACTGTTCATTCCAATCAGTGCCTCAGAGTAGGGATTAAATAGCCCGAATGCTGTGATGATCCAGTGTGTTACGTACCAGTATTATCAGAAAATTTATAAACCAGGGGAATGTCATGCTAAAGAAGAAAGTTATCTAACTCCCCAGCTACTTCCCATCAATATTCAGGCAGGCTGTTACACTCTGTATGACTGGGCGAGTTGACCGTGTGGTTAGCGGTGCGCAGCTGTGAGCTTGCATCCGAAAGATAGTGGATTCGAACCCCATTGTTGGCAGCGCTGATGATGGTATTCCGTGGTTTCCCACTTTCACACCAGTCAAATGCTGGGCCTGTACCTTAATTAAGGCCTAAGGCACTCCTAGCCCTTTCCTATCCCATCGTCACCATAAAACCTATCTATGTCGGTGCGACGTAAATCAAATAAAAAATACTCTGTACGCAGCAGTAATCCTATCTACCGGAGATGAAGGGCAACAGATGACACAAAGCACATCACGACAAACAATGGTCAATGTAATGTTATTGTTGATCAATGTTATGAACTTTCTATATTGTAGGCCTTCACATTTAGTTTTCTTTCAACTCTGTGATTTGTAAAATATTTTATACCATAAACTGTAGTTTCTTATTCTCCGACTTTACATACCGATTTTCATTAAATACTGTTTACCCATTTCTGGTTACTCGGGGCTGATATGGACTTAGTAACAAAAATCATGAATATCTTTGTGATCATAGCCAGTACGGTAACAATGTATAAAACATGAATAATAGGAAATTTAATACTATATAACCCTAGTCATGTAGCATTCATCGATTACACCTCTAATAAGAAGTATTTGGGAATTACATTTTAGGCCTTCCCCTAAACTACCATTTCACTCAGCGTGAATAAAATAATTTACAGCCTATACTATAGCGACTTATTTCCTGACTTTGCATACCGATTTTCATCAAGATAGGACTACTAATAACAACAAAATAATTGGGGATTATATTTTAGGCCTTCCCCTAAACTACCATTTTTCTCAGCGTGAATACAATTATTGATAGCCTAGATTGTAGCAACTTATTCCCTAACTTTGCATACCCATTTTCTTTAAAATACGACCACTAATAACATAAATAGTTGAGAATTCAATTTTAGGCCTTCCCCTAAACTACCATTTTACTCAGCGTGAGTAAAATTATTTATAGCCTAGATTGTAGAGGCTCATCCCCCGACTTCACATACCGATTTTCATTAGACCACTAATAACATAAATAGTTGAGAATTCAATTTTAGGCCTTCCCCTAAACTACCATTTCACTCAGCGTGAGTAAAATGATTTATAGCTTAGATTGTAGAGGCTCATCCCCTGACTTCACATACCGATTTTTATTAAATTCTCTTCAACCGTTCTCTCGTGATGCGTGTACAGACAGACAGACAGACAGACAGACAGACAGACAGACAGACAGACAGACAGACAGACAGACAGACAGACAGACAGACAGACAGACAGACAGACAGACAGACAGACAGATTACGGAAAAGTAAAAAGTGCATTTTCTTGTTACTATGGACATGACCGATACAGAAATACCATTCTTTTCAAATTCTGAGCAATGTACAGACAAAACTCTTATTTTATATATATATAGATGTGTATTGGCCGGTTGAATGTTGGTAAAAATCCCCTGAAGAAACGTCAAGCTCTTCCACCGTATCAAGGGTCATTCTTTTTAGGGGGAAAGAGGCTTCCACAAGCTTAGGCCATATATACCTCTGGTACGGAGAAAACCCTCACAGTCAAAAAATGCGATCAAAAGTTCAATATTTGAAAACACCTGATAAATACACCTAATTATTATTATGGTGGCAAAACTGTATACATATTTACATTATATAGGCACCACACAAAATATTTACATCTAGATGTTATGTGGTTGTTTTGCATTACTTTAAAATCAGTCTATCCCACAAATTTCTTAATTTTTTTTTCACATCTTTCCGTGTTTCATTAGGAGTTCGTTTACACCTCTTGTAAGAATCCAAGTGCCTAAGTTAGTTTATGTTTTTCATCCTTATGAACGTTCTGGTTCTGACAAAACACAAAACAACAAAATCTTCAAGACCAGGATATTCTTTCTTAATTTTTTCCTTTAACAACCTAAAAACTTCTGGACATTTCTTAATGTAGTTTCCATGGAAGGCGCTAAATTCATTTTACATTTTATTAATAGAATTAATGCCCTCATCCGTGGGTTTCATTAAGTACCCTCTTGAAATTGTTTCTAGCCAATTCCTAGGTGACGGAGAAATGTTCACGGTTTGGATTCCGTACATATTGGCTTTCTGGGGGTACTTTTTCTTCATCCTATATGCTGCATAGCCAGCAATCATTTCTAGTAGCTCGGTCTTCTTTCTAACTACTTCGACAGACACGTTTGCATTATTTTTATCTTGAAAATGTTCCAGAAGTCCATTGACAGCTGAAGTGAAATCATCATCATCATCATCATCATCATCATCATTCTCATCCTCATCCTCAACATTACAATTTTTGTCGCAAGCTTCTCGATTTTCGCTGGACACTGCTTGGCCATGTTCGTCATTATCAAGTATGAAGTTTTGAGACACCTCATCTTGTGCGGACCAAACGTCTGCACTGGACATTTTTTATCTGGATAATTTTTGCTGTTTACTACTTCACCTGCATTCCGGCTTAAAATTAATGATTTAATTCGCTGCGATACAATGGTAGGGAGAGTATGATCATAAAAGCGACCAAGTCCTCGGACCTGGGAAAATAAGCTCTCAATTAATACACTTGGCCGCCATTGCATAAGTATAGCCTTCTCATTTTAAGTCCTGATATAGACCACGAAGGCTATTTATAGACGTGAGAAAACCTTGAAAAAGAAGGAGTTTGTTTTAGTCAGTTATTCTCATGGTGAAAATTAATTCGAATAATTTTTCAAGAGCATGATTTTGTTGCTCTATACAACTCCCATAGGCACTTTTTAAGCTGTTTGTACCACACACGTGGACACGGGGGTTAGGACGTCAAATCCATTATTAATCGTGATTACAGTCTCTCCACCATAGCTGAGCTCTGGGAAGTTATGGCATATTGCTTTACCCACAGTCAATGATAACAGTTCAGCGGCTTTCCGTACATTTTGCCTCTCCGTTCCAGTCACAAGCATACGCTTCATCTGAAAGCTTGTGCGCTTCTTGTAGGTCTTCGCCCTCACTTTGCATTGCAATTAATTTCGTTAATGCTTCTTTTGTAACACACTGCCCACGTTCCAGTTGATATCCTTGATCAAGAAGGTGATTCCGCAGTAATTTAAGTGCATGAGGCACAGCACAAAAAGACCATATGTTACGTTCTTTACTTGATGGGTTTTCCAGCGACGGTTTTTGCCGCCAAATATTCAGATCAGTCATACATTTCTTATTTGAAGGTCCCATGTCACACACAACTGCTCTAACTTTAAATCCGGTGTTTTCTACTACATGAATTACTTCAACTAACAGTTCTCTTGACATCGCTGTATCAAAGTTGTTTGTAGATAGGTTGCATCCACTTTTGAACTAAACTTCTTACTACAGTGACTTGGACATTATCATGGGGTCCTCTAAACATTTCTTCATTTTGATCAAAGCACAAGTGGAACGAATCCAGGAGAAATAGAAAACTGTCTTAGCCGTCGTTTGATTGTAACTTCGCTAGGAAAAGGGTAATTAATCTCGTCTCTAACAAAACACAATGCTTTATATTATATAGACCGTAAGGTTACCGCCTTAGCAATGTCCTCAGATGACCAACTTGAGCATCTGCCTTTTACTAAAAAGCTTGCTGTTGACTTTTAGAAAAAGTACCCTCAAAAACTTGAACATTATTTTTTATTATCTCGGTATTAGCTGCAATAAGACGGTCTGAAGATCCTTATTTTGCTGTTTTAAGTCACAATTTTCTAGTCTAATTAACACCAATTCTGCAGTCACTTCAGCAATTTTGTCATTACAGAAACACCGATGTTTACTTTCGTCGTCTAATTCCTTCCTCAAGATTGCATTATTCATATTTTCTGCTTCAATTGTTGCCTACGATTGTAAAATTTGCTGTATCTCCTTACGATGATTTCGCTTTTGTGCCCTTATTTCACGATCTTTACAGGACTGACTCGCTAAATCATTACCACTCAGTGGCAAATTTAAATGTGGTACTGCGTCAAGCCTTAAATCATGTCCAATTGGAAGGTTTAACAACTCACCCTTCAAGTCCCTTATATAGTCCGAGTTGTCATGTGTACAGAGCACACACGAACATTCTCAATAGTAAAGGAGTCAGCCCGTTTACAGACATTAATTCACTTTAATTTAATTTCATTGTTCTTTGGAAAACGATGAAATTTAATGTCTAAATCCTTCTGGTGTCTATCGTGGTTAGAGCAACCGGCGACAGCACAACACACCATGGCACCGCACAGCACGGCACAGCACAGAAAAATTTCTAAATCCTTCTGGTGTCTATCGTGGTTAGAGCAACCGGCGACAGCACAACACACCATGGCACCGCACAGCACGGCACAGCACAGAAAAATTAAACTTTTACACTGTTGACAACGTAAACACCATCACGAGACTAATGGCGCTCTGCTTCGTTTAGCGAAGATGGGGACCGTGTGACGTCAAGCGGCGTGGCTAGCTACTGCGCACGCAACTGATGACCCCTACCGTCTGGTCTAGTAAACGTGCTAGCACTCACGTTGGCCCAGAGTCGTAACAATCAGCCAACCTGCGGAACATGCGCGGTTCTCAAATACCTAGACCAATAAAGATCGTTGGTGTCGCTCTTGCGCCAATCCAGCTGAGTGCATGTGATACGAAGCACTGTTCTTTCTGAAAAGGAAGCTGCTAGACGTATCTCGCTGGAGTGCAGGCGGTACGGAACACGTTCTTTGGGAACAGAATGTTGGTAGACCAATCTCGCTGGAGTGCAGGCGATACGGAACACTGTTCTTTGGGAACAGAATGTTGGTAGACCAATCTTGCTGGAGTGCAGGCGATACGGAACACTGTTCTTTGGGAACAGAATGTTGGTAGACCAATCTCGCTGGAGTGCAGGCGATACGGAACACTGTTCTTTTGGAACAGAATGTTGGTAGACCAATCTTGCTGGAGTGCAGGCAACACGGAACACTGTTCTTTCGGAACAGAATGTTGGTAGATCAATCTCGCTGGAGTGCAGGCGATACAGAACACTGTTCTTTGGGAACAGAATGTTGGTAGACCAATCTCGCTGGAGTGCAGGCGATACGGAACACTGTTCTTTGGGAACAGAATGCTGGTAGACCAATCTCGCTGGAGTGCAGGCGATACAGAACACTGTTCTTTGGGAACAGAATGTTGGTAGACCAATCTCGCTGGAGTGCAGGCGATACGGAACACTGTTCTTTGGGAACAGAATGTTGGTAGACCAATCTCGCTGGAGTGCAGGCGATACGGAACACTGTTCTTTGGGAACAGAATGTTGGTAGACCAATCTTACTGGAGTGCAGGCGATACGGAACACTGTTCTTTTGGAACAGAATGTTGGTAGACCAATCTTGCTGGAGGGCAGGCAACACGGAACACTGTTCTTTCGGAACAGAATGTTGGTAGACCAATCTCGCTGGAGTGCAGGCGATACAGAACACTGTTCTTTGGGAACAGAATGTTGGTAGACCAATCTCGCTGGAGTGCAGGCGATACGAAACACTGTTCTTTGGGAACAGAATGTTGGTAGACCAATCTTGCTGGAGTGCAGGCAACACGGAACACTGTTCTTTCGGAACAGAATGTTGGTAGACCAATCTCGCTGGAGTGCAGGCGATACAGAACACTGTTCTTTGGGAACAGAATGTTGGTAGACCAATCTTGCTGGAGTGCACGCAACACGCAACACTGTTCTTTCGGAACAGAATGTTGGTAGACCAATCTCGCTGGAGTGCAGGCGATACAGAACACTGTTCTTTGGGAACAGAATGTTGGTAGACCAATCTTACTGGAGTGCAGGCAACACGGAACACTGTTCTTTTGGAACAGAATGTTGGTAGACCAATCTCACTGGAGTGCAGGCGACACGGAACACTGTTCTTTCGGAACAGAATGTTGGTAGACCAATCTCGCTGGAGTGCAGGCGACACGGAACACTGTTCTTTCGGAACAGAATGTTGGTAGACCAATCTCGCTGGAGTGCAGGCGACACGGAACACTGTTCTTTCGGAACAAAATGTTGGTAGACCAATCTCACTGGAGTGCAGGGGACACGGAACACTGCTCTTTCGGAACAGGATGTTGGTAGACCAATCTCACTGGAGTGCAGGCGACACGGAACACTGTTCTTTCGGAACAGAATGTTGGTAGACCAACCTCACTGGAGTGCAGGCGACACGGAACACTGCTCTTTCGGAACAGAATGTTGGTAGACCAATCTCGCTGGAGTGCAGGCGATACAGAACACTGCTCTTTCGGAACAGGATGTTGGTAGACCAATCTCGCTGGAGTGCAGGCGATACAGAACACTGCTCTTTCGGAACAGGCTGTTGCGGCGTACTGTTCATTTAAAGGTCAGTTCCGATTCCAGAACTGTTACAAAATAACGATTATGATATTTTTGCCCATCTCTCTTATCTAAGATGAATTCTAATGCTAAAAACGGCATAAACACCCCGAGCCAGAGGAATTAACCAGTGAAAGTTAAAATTACCGACCCGGCTGGGAATCGAACACGGGATCGTTTGGATCGAAGGTCATATTGTTTACCTACTACTACTAAAATGTTTTCATTTCTCCCCTGAAGGGAGAGGTGGGCCTCATAGGCGGTGATGCCGTCTCTCAGGCCGGGAGATTTGCTACGGTGAAGGAGATGCACGGAGAAGGTGAGGAGTTTGACGGCCGTGACCTATAGTAGGGACTCTCTCGGCATTCACCTTAGTGCAGGAGAATGGAAAACTACGGAAAACCATTCTCAGGACAGCCGGCGGTTGGGGCCAGCCGTGAGGCCCAGCCTTGTCCCGGCTCCCGAATGCAGAGGCGTAGAGCCACGGTTGAGCCGTGACCACCCCTTCTCAATATTAACCATTTAATCAGACTCTTTATACAGTAATGATACGCTTTCTTCTCTGGGTGGGGTTTATACAGGGTGAAAAACAATTAGCGAACAACCATCGCATAGTATTCTACACCGAACATGAAGTAGGGCACGGATTCTGGTGTAATTACACATTCCATTCCTTTACTTGTAGACAACTGAAAATGTCGGCGAATTGTGGTTACGCCGGTGTTACATACCAGGTGTATGCGTAAGTCTTTTTCCGGTTTCACTAAGAGATGGTGCCAGTCAACGGTACCCAGCCTATGATTTTGACATATATGTCAGGTTGTTCGACTGACATTAATCTACCACCACACACAAGTTGAGACCGCCAAACATTAGCGTCTGTGTTGTATTGTTCAGTGATCATGTCGACGTTTGTGCCTGAAAAATAATATTTGCGGCACGCATTGCTTTTCTTATTTAATCACAAGGGTGTGAAAAGTCATCGTTTGCTGGTAGTGAACACGCTCCATCGATTAAAACATGTGAGAGACGGTTTCGACAATTTGGTCGGTAGATGCAGAGTGGGTTTCGGCCTTTGGGTTTCGTCACTTAAGAGCCCACGGTTTGCCCGTGGTCCAACAGCTCTGTACGCTGACCGGCCAACCGAGCAGAGGAAAGTTGGCCACGGCTCTACCGTGGCTCTACGCCTCTGCATTCGGGAGACGGGCCTGGGGCACAGTGCCGGACTTCACGCCTGGTCCCACCCGTCGGCTGTCCTGAGAATCGTTTTCTGTGGTTTTCCATTCTCCTGCACTAAGGCGAATGCCGGGACAGTTCGTAGTGTAGGCCACGGCCGCCCACCCCCTCACCTTCTCCGCACATCTCCCTCACCGCAACAAATCTCCCGCCCTGAGAGACGGCGTCACCGTCTGGGAGGACCGCCTCCCCCTTCAGGGGAGGAATGAAAACGTTTAGAAGTAGTAGTTCGACAATTTGAACGTGGTGATTTCAATGTGAAAGAGAGTGCGCGCTCTCGTAGACCACTAAAGTGCGAAGACTAGCAATTGCAGGCGAAACCGTTAATGCACAACGCTATCGGCAACAAATGATTAATTTAAATCAAGCATTGATCGATAGACGACCGGAATGAAGCAAAATACATGGAAAAGTGATTTTGTTACACGACAATGCGCCACCTGACACAGCAAAACCAATGAAAGACACCTCGAAGTCGCTTGGATGGATATCCTTCTGCACCCGCCGCACTGCCACGTCCTGGCGCCATCTGACTATCACCTCTTCGCGTCAATGCGGCACGCGCTCGCAGGGTAGCACTTCAGCAATTTCAAGGAAGTTGGAAAATGGCTACACGAATGGTTTGCCGCAAAAGACAAGCAGCTTTCTGACATGGTATTCATAACTTAAATCTGATCAAAAATTATATGTATGGCTTTTCAGTGTTTGCTCTATTAACCAGCGTTTCGTCTTAGGTCTGACACTAGACTCGTCAGAGTGGGATGTGTCAGACCCTACCCACTGACGCTGGGGTGTATGCAGGTGAACTTATCAGAAGCCTATTTAATAGGCACAGTCTGATAACTGCATACGGGAGATAAAACTCCACAATGGAATTAATGCCCGCCTAGCAATTCCGAATGTAAATTCTAAGTTCCCATGGAGGGAATTAGATATTTTTCCACCAATAGAGCATATAAAAAATCTGTTGATAGGGTGGAAAAATATCTAATTCCCTCCATGGGAACTTAGAATTTCCATTTATAACTTACCTGAAATATGGGTGAATTGTGTAAAAGCCGATGGCCAATATTTTGAATAAACAAAAACTGAATTTCTCTTGTAAATTACGTGTTTTCGTTATCACAAAAACGGGCAAAAACTCATGCATACACCTGGTAGCTAGATACTTACTTGTTTTACATTGTCAGCTCGTTTAATTTTCAACAGGGTCGTAGCCAACGGGGTTACTGGGGGGTTAGAATTCCTCCGTGGAAATTTTACAGAAGGAAAGTAACAGAAACTGACAAACAATAAACTACGGTAAATAAACATTCAGAGACATATTTATAGAACCAACATATTTGCTGAATATATTTTCTAAGAAGCTCGAAAGTTGGATTTTATATTGTAAACTGAACTTACCACTCGCTGAAAGACTGTCGACCCTGATCGTATTGTTCTTCTTCTGTATTTTGATGTAATATTTCGTAGCGCACAGCAATATTAATATCAACATAATTCACTTGTAACAGTGTCCTTATAATGACAAGTCTTGCATGCGCACACCACAAGCACCTTCATTTTGTTCTATCATTTTTTATTTATTTGGAAAATCAATAAACCATTCTATAACTAGCCCCTTTCTTCACCGGCCGACCCTAGCTACGCTACTCATTTTCATTTTCAAACTAGAGTAAAATAATTGGCGAAATTCATCACATTTACTTACAGAAATAAAAGTTTTAATCTCACCTAATCAATAAATTAATTCGATGTAAGTTAAATACCATTAACTCATTCAAACGTTTTTTGGACTAGTTTTGATCATTATAATGATCATCTTCAGCAAATCAAACAGGAGAAGAAAACAAGAATGGAACAAAGCTATCTATAAACATAACAGTGATATATCTATTTCATCTCATACAGGATATATCTCGAACGATAAATTTGGCTTTAAAATTCTTTTAAAACTAGGATTTGTAACCGTTAGTGTGTTAAATACAGTAGGTATGAGTACCTCAACTGCATACAACAGCACTAATCCTTTCTCAGAGTGTATCTGTTGGCGAACAACAAGAGCTTTGAAAGATATTTCACCCAGGTAGTTTTATGTGACTTACTCCAATGTTGAACGGTCCTTCTCAGCCTCCAAGAGAATTTTATCGGATCAAAGGCAAAACATCACAATGGAAGACCAGAAGAAGTGCTTGGTGACACACTGCGTGACACGGTAAAAAGTTTCAGTTCTATTCGTATTACTTAATAGGGATTTAAAACCAGATTGCATATTAATTTAAGGTGAATCTTAGAATGATAACATTTAAGTGTAAACAATTTTATTTAGTAACACTTATTTGTTTCATTTTTAGGCCATGGCGGGCAACAAGAAATTAGCTACAACAATACATTGTGTAATACACTCAGCGATATACAGTGCATAACCTTATTTTTAAATATTTGACGTATTTTGATTAGGCTTTAATTTTATTATTTAATACTGCCAGAATTAGAAAGCAGTAGACTATATAAATTATTTAGAACAACAACAACGAAGACTTTGTCTTATAACAATAACTCATAACAAAAGGAATATACGAACTTTTTTTTGTAAATTTGGTGCATTAATACTGTAACATATTATCTGAATATGACATATTTATTTGCATATTTCAATGATATTTACTACATTTTTGTACATATTTCCTACTTTAATATTACCCTAGTCATAAGTGTTTTAGAGGCCAGAACTTCGTGGCAACACCGTAAAGCTGGACGCCAAGGTACGAATTAGCTTGACATAATGAGGCTGTTTATTAGTATGAAGTGAATGGCTGACGTGCCTGCCTCTGAAACATACACTAAGGTCCCGTGTTCAGTACCATGCTCAAAAATGGTCTGTGTTTTATTTCTTTTCTGTATTCTAAGTACTAACATATTTGTATTAAATATTTGTATAACAATTATATTTTATTTTTCTCAATTTCTTGGCGTCGGCTCTTAGCGTCGATTTCGCCCAGTCTTACGGCCAAATGCTCTTCTTTAAGCCAACACTTTGTGGAAGAATGCATTTATTATTAAGTGTTTTCGTGGTGTTTAGTAGTGTGGTATGTTTTGTGTTGTTGAAGAAATGTATAACCGAGGTTATGCTATCGCCCCACTCCATTAACATTTTGGATATGTCATTCCGCCTTGGAAATTTGTGTTACCGGGGAATTTATTTTCCCATTGTTGTCACAACATTGTTTTAAAACTGTATCTCGCCTCTGACCGCTGAGCTCCTGTTCTGTCCTATTCATTTATGAATCTCCTTGTCTCTGTTCATGGAGCGTTAGCTCCCGCTTGGCGCTGCCCTCAGTTGGCAGCGAGTCTATCTTCGTTTGTTCTGAACAATGAGCGCACGGCTGGTTCATTCAGCTAAGCGGTCGGCAGTTAGCCAGAGATTGTCGCCCATTCTGTATTCTGGCGTCATGGAAGCAACTATTGGAGTAAAATGGTATTACGTACAGGCTTGGCCTGTGGTTATGGAGTCGGGATAAGCACCCTTGATTAGGGTGTAATCACCCTGAAATGTTCCTTCGGTCATCCTCACAATTTCTTTCATCGAATTTACTGTGGATTATTTTTTTAAAATAATCCTCGATACCCACGCCCACGTGGTCTGTATCTTGTTACAGAGTTACATCTTCATGAAACTGTCAGTAACGTTTTGAATTAAATTTTGGGATCTTTCGTCATGTGCTTCAAAAATTCTTCTGGGCCAAGACATCAGCTTCAAGAGGTCATCATTTTGTACTATGTCGCGGAACTTACGAATATTACGTCCTTGTTTCGAACATTTAAAATGTTTTCTTCTTAAAATTGTGTATTTTGAAATTTAGGCTTTCTAACAAGTCATATGTTATTGCCATTCTGGTTGGGTTAAACCGTTTCACCGTGTATGACGTTGAGTTAATTACCTTTTGTATTGTTCTTCTTCTTATTATTATCATCGCCAACAGATCCTTTGAACTACAGTATTATGTAATGCCTATTTGACTGCAAAATTATGTTATAGGTGGTTTAACTACCATGTGAGTTTCCGCGAGAGTTTTTAAATTATGATCTAATCCCTTTTTTTAATGTTAATTTTATGCTCCCCTTTTCTATAAAATTTAACTTGTAATTCTTTGAGTTATGGGATCTGCTAGATTCTCTTTTGTTCGATTCCACGTAGCTTCCTATTGTTGTGTATTGTTTCGAGATTGGTTGTTTCACCTCCTTGTTTTGGTGGTTGCTATGGTGATGGTGATGATGATTGTTGATTGCTGATTTTCTGTGAAAGTTCCTAGTCTTTGCCCAGTATTTTATGTTAATTCTTCCCTTCAAAGATATATTTGCACATTTTCCTTCACTCCTTCGTGGCAATATTTTCCAGGTTTATTTGTATTTTAATGTACCCGATATAAACTCAAACTTGTGGATAATTATGATGAATTGGCTTGCGAAAGGTCAGTGGGACGTTCTTGATACCATCCAAATTTTACTCTAACAACAAAAACTGCGAATTTTGTTAAAAGAAAGAAGTTAACGATGTACCTGAAATCGTATTTTAAGCTAGTTTCATTGTAACAGGTTTAGTATTTTTGCTATTTTCCTATCCGCATCGACCGATCGCGTTTTGATTGGATTTTAGTCTCCTGGTTGTTAATCTTGTTCTCATTTTAAAGAATTGTTATTATTTATATATTCTTGGTAATTTAGGATGACCTTAATATTTTTCACCTGGTTTCTGTTTCTTTGATTTTAAAGTTTTATTATTCCAAAATTAAATTTTTCCCTTAAAAGGTGTTTTTATTTTATTTAAACATTAAATATAGATACTACCGTACACGGATGCGTCCCGATCCACGTTTTGTAAGTGACAGCCTGGCCGTTTTAAAGTAAGTACCTTCTCTGTCTTCTTTTTGGTGTTGTGTTCCTGCTTGTTGTTTTAAGGGGCCTAACATCGCAGATCATCGGCCCAGGTCTTGTGTTTTTATTCTGTAATATTTTTCAAGGCTATTGTTGCTTGTGTCTGCTCATTTCGGTGGTTTTCAAGAGGCTCTCCACTGAATTTTCCACACTGAACAAACACGCAAACAACCCCAACACATATACACATTCCTCATAAAAAACTATAAAACTATATAATTAAACACACAATAACACCTGCAACGGCAAAATATTCACGAACTCAAAACACGCGCAAAAACAGAACTTCCCAATGCCACCAACATCATTGAAATAAAACCAGCAACGGCGTAATGCAAAATTACATGTTATGTTTTTATAGTGACATTTATAAACTATACATTTTTAATTAAAGAAAATCACAATATCATGTCCTTGTTTTAACAACATAAAAAGTACAATTTTTATAGTTCATCGATTTTCAAATGTGGCTATGGAATAGGCAAGTTGGTAGTATTCTATCCTCTTTGGTATTAAAAGACTTGGCGGGAACAGCTCTACAGTATTTTGTTTTCCCGTTTGCTTTGAGCGATCCCCTCTTAAATACTAGCGCTGTGTCAAGAGGGTGCCACCTGCCACCTTCTCATATCGGTCGTAATGCAAGTGTGACTAGTGCTAGTGCTGCCTTTCTGTGGTCGAACGAAGAATCGCTGTGAAGTGATGTCTTGACTGTTGTTTCCACAGCCCATCGGAACACATTCTATTTGTATCGGTAACGTTGGGTACGCATGCGCAAAAGGCAGAGTTCCTGGTTTCTGGCTGAAAGCTTAGACATTCTCGTTGAGCTGTGGTCACAGCACCCGGCGTGGAGCGCACCAGTAGTTAACTGGTGTGAGGGGAGTTCAATAATTTCCTATTCTTTGGCTGACGTCTTTTTCAATGCACTGTATTTGATTGTAGATAATATTTTTAAACTAATTTATTTTTCCAACAGGCAGTGTGCTGCAGCACTTCAGCACATAAGGTACGGCCGCCCCTAGATTCTACTGAGAATGACACACACAAAGAGAGAATGAGAATGAATGTACTGTCTCTTACGCACACATGCACCGACCACTGCGCGGGGTAGGTGGGGAAGGAGGGGAAAGGTGCTGCTGAGTGCAGCGCTGGTGCGCCCCGGCACTAAGTGCTCGAGTTGGAAAGGCCTAGTTTAAACTATCATGACCTGTGGCCTAGTGAATTATACAGACCAGCATATATAGCAGTCATGAGTAGAGAAAGATTTCGAACTATTCTTAGTATAATTTAGTTTGATGACAACGGTACAAGGGCGGAACGAAGAATGGAAGACAAATTTGCTCGTGTTTGCGAACTATTTCAACTGGTGAACAGTAAACAACCGCATCGCAAATTTCATCATGTTGTCGTTTTGGAAATTTCTCAACTCTATTCTTGTCGCATTTTATTAAAAAAATTACAGAGAGATATTATTCGCATTTTCCAGGATAGAACGAACTTACTAGGAAAATGAATCTAGCGAAACCTCAGATAGAATAACTTGATGGCAGAAATAATTGGCAGTCATATGTGTTTTACGGGAAAATGGAAGGCAAGGCAGAAACAGGTACCAGGAGAGATGATCCAGGGATCACTAATGAAGAAGGGTAGTACAGGTGAAGAGTTGGAGAATGCTGAAGTATTCAGTCAAGAGCGTGTAAAGATATTTAGATATAAGGAACATATCCAGGTAGGGGAGGGAAATAAAGTGCTGAAATTTACCTCTAATAATAGAATAATTGCAACCTTGGAGCTCTACCTGTTCACCACATGTTCGCCTCTTCAACGGATTGCTCATGAAGTTTTAATCCAAGAACTTTTTAAACAAACAAACAACAAACAACTACACAATTTTTATAGAATAACGTATTAATTTATTTTAACTTGCACAAAAAGTGTTTAATGTGTATATCCTGCTCTTAACGAGTCACTGAAATGCGATTAACAATTATTTTAATGTAGCTGAAGACATTTTCTAGTTTAGGCATGACAATTTAATGGTTGAATAGTAGATATTAATTATTGAATAGCTAAAACCTTCATATTAAATTTATTTTTAAAAATTTATCTTGAAAACATTGAATAAAAGTACATATTACGAAACAGATGAAAGGCAGAAAAGCAGCTGGGATTGATAAGATTTCTGGGGATATACTAAAGGCAACGGGTTGGGATATACAGTCATAAAATCTGAAATATTTATTTCGTTACTGTTTGCACGAAGGAGCTTGGAGCTCTACCAAGTGGATGGAGGGTAACTGTAGTAGCCCCAGTGTACAAGGGAAAGACTGCTAAATAAAAAGTGGATACTTACAGACAAGCCAACTTTATATCTGTTGTTTGTAAGTTCTGGAAAAGAATTGTTGTAATTATATTGGACACGTTTGCGAAATTACAACCTGGTTTGATAGAAGGCAGTTCGGGTTTAGGAAAGGTTCAATCAGTCACTACTGATCTGCATTTAGGGCAGTCGCCCAGTTGGCAGATTCCCTATCTGTTGTTTTCCTAGCCATTTCATAAATAATTGCAAAGAAATTGGAAACTTATTGAACATCTCCCTAGGTAACTTATTCCAATCCCTAACTCCCCTTCCTATAAAAGAATATTTGCCCCAATTTGTCCTCTTGAATTCCAACTTTATCTTCACATTGTAATCATTCCTACTTTTAAAGACACCACTCAAACTTATTCGTCTACTGATGTCCTCCCACGCCATATTTCCACTGACAGCTTGGAACATACCACTTAGTCGAACAGCTCGTCTCCGTTTTCCCAAGTCTTCCCAGCCCAAACTATGCAACATTTTTTTAACGCTACTCTTTTGTCGGAAATCGCCCAGAACAAATCGAGCTGCTTTTCTTTGGATTGTTTCCAGTTCCTGAATCAAGTAATCCTGGTGACGGTCCCATACACTGGAATCATACTCTAGTTGGGGTCTCACCAGAGACAAATATGCTCACTCCTTTACATCCTTACTAAAACCCCAAAATGCCCTCATAACCATGTGCAGAGATTTGCACCCTTTATTTACAATCATATTTATGTGGTTACCCCAATGAAGATATTTCCTTATATTCAGGTTATTCGGGTTATTCACTGTCAAGATGTAGTATCTATTTTATTTTCAGGAGGTAAAATATGCTGTATTCAAATGTTTTGAGGTGCAATCCTGCATTTAACGTGTGACTGAATCGTCGCCTTAAGTCATACCTGTGTCGGTGCGACATAAGAATAAGTTGAAAAAACCGTCACTGCAATGTGATTAAAAGTTATTTTAATCTAACTGAAGACGGTCAAAACGAGGCCGGAATATTTTCTAGTTTGGGCGTCACTAATTAATTGTTGGACAGTAGATATTAAATATTAAATAGGTGGATAACAGTTACGGCTTCTTGCAGATGATGTCATATTTTATAGAGAAGTAAATAAGTTACAGGATTCTGAGCGAGCACAAGAATACCTAGAAAATGTTGTGAGGTGGACAGCAGACAATATTATGATGGTAAATGGGATGAAAATACAGGTTGTATGCTTCCAGGACTTTTAATCTCGTAGATCATGGAAGACTGTTGGTGAATATGAAGGCTATTGGACTAGAAGAAAAAGTGGTTGAATGTGTGGCTAAATTTCTTCCTGTAGCGATTAACAAGTGGAATTCCTCAGATTAGTACTATTTGATCTATACGTTCTTTTATGCATATAAATGTTATGTGAAAAGAAATTGGATAGCGCATACGGCTTCTTGCTGATGATCACATACTGTGTGGAGTATTAAATAAGTTACAGGATTTTGAGCGATAGCAAGAACACCTCGGCAATGTTGTGAGATAGACAGCAGACAATAGTATGATATTAAAAGGGATGAAAAGGCAGGTTGTATGTGTCATTATGAGGAAAAAGCCTCTTAGTTTTAATTACTGTGTTGGTGGAGTAAAAGTACCCCAAGGGGATTTGATTACTACCTAGGTGTTAAATACGAGTATAAGGAAATATCTTAATTGGAATAAAACATTAACAAGGTAGTAGATTCAAAGTTACAGGAGTTATCTTCATATGTTAAGAGAGATTTTACACGAACATATTATTTTTTCAGATCGCAATGCACATTATTTTTCTTGCTGTTAGGTGGATCGGGACCAAGGCGATTCTGTTCCGGAAAGATGTTGTTTCTTCCACGAGTCGAACTTGTCCACCATTTCCGGAGACATTGCTTTCCGTCCACCACCTACTTCTCCTTTGCGAATAAAAAGCAGATCATCTTCCTTCGGAGCCTTTCCTTCGTCCTTCAACTTCTTAATGATACCTTCTCTATTCACGGAAGGATTGACTCGCATGTTCTTGATATCGAGGTGGTCCGCCAGTTGAGCCAACTGTTCGTCTGTGAAAGACTTCTCCAAGAATTTTGCTACCCTGAGGATCATTGCAGGCAGATTCTGAAAGCAGAAACAGCAACATATTATACGCATACACAGATCATTAGTTTATATGTAATAGTCTTTTGTAACTAACAAATTAAGACCAACTCAAATCAGATCAAATAAAATTAAAACCAAAGCAAATGAAGTTACGAGATTGATGGAGGTGATCTAACACAAGCCGATGAAAAAGTTTACGTTTGTTTATAATTTAATTTAAATTTCTCAAAATTATACATATATAGTGCACCAGGAATGATGGCATAATCCGAAACGGTGGAATCCACACGATACAAGAAGCAAAACAGCCGCAGTAAACATAGGGTAGGAATCGAATCGTACGCGAGATGATGGTGGATGATGCTCCGCCAACAACGTGGTTACTTGTACACATGATACATCGCCACCCAGTGCATTCATCCCAGATAGTACCAAATAACCGAAACACATCTCATCAAAAATAGACCATGCGTGGTCTACAGCTCTGAACAATGACGGTATGGCACAATACAGTATTTTGCACTCCTATATCACACAGAAGCACAGACATGCTTCACTCTCTTGGCAGCTTGGTTCAGTTCTGCTAGCTCGTCATCGTGAGACCTGGACGGCCACACTGAGACTCAAAGCGCCTGGCGAACTGAGTTTTAACTCTTTGAGCTAGGCTAGCCCGTACGCATGGCAAGAGCGCCACATTTTGTTTGTCGAACTGTGTGGCACTAACAGTCTGTTTCAGTAGCAGTGACAAGACAACGGACATGGTAACGAAACGGTAAAATGTTAGCAATCCACGCAACGAGTGCTTCAATGACGAGAGAGATTTGAGCAAGGCAAGACCAATCATGAGCAACAGAGTTAGTATAATTAGGCCTCAGAAAGTAAATGATCTACAAGTACAAATCATATGTTTTGTAAGGCTATTGCACTTCACTTTTGTACTCATTTGTGCTGAGAATTATCGGCATGTCCCTATCTTCTTATATTATAAAGCTTTATACAATGATTGTTTTCAGAGTAAAGACTGAAGCATGCCACTACCAAAAATGGCAGTAGAGTCTTCTAGATTTTTGCAACATTGTGCACATCACTCCGTTCCAATAATTGCTTCTTGGACATCTCTTGGAAAGCGCACTCATCCGTCCTTTCGGGGAAAATTCTGGATAGAATCATCTTCTCTGCTTCGAAGATAAAACATTCCTGTCAGATGTTTTCGCCGGAGCGGAGAAATATTTCCAGTTGAGGAGCAAAATCTGCCCGCTCTATAATTTCCATTTCGATGTCGACTAACAAGTGTTTCATTGTACGCGTGCGTATTTAAATCATTACTTGACCTTCCTTTCTCACCTGATCGACCGCAAGCTCGGTCTGTTTGACTGGTACTTCGACTTTGGGAGTGATAATAACGTGTACCTGCCCGCGAAGGGGTAACTTACCTTTCTCGACGTTTTTTCCTATAGTGTAGGGATGAAAATATAATTAAGTTCATCTCACATTCTGCCTGGACGTACGGGAACTTTCTACCATCTTTTTACTGCAGTAACAGGCTATTACAACTAAAAGACTTCATTCTCCCCATACCCAGAAGGATGGAGTGGGCGAAATAGGAATTTAACCCCCCTGTCTCTCTCTGGCCATCCAGACTAATGCTTTCATTTGCTTATTAGGAAAGCTTTGGAGAAAATAGTGAGTTGCTCCGAATTCTCTGATATCGGTACCAAATTCGACATACACTGGCGACCAAAAGTTTCCAGACAAAACATATGTACCTGCACGAATATGTTTAATGATTCTTTAATGACAGAATATAGGTATTAATGAAACCAAGTTCCGACAAATTTCGGGAACCGGCGACGAGTTTATGTTCGACGCTCAGTATCGAAAAAATGCATCTTACTGTATAATACCTAGAGTGAAACATGTAGGGACTCTGTGATGGTTTGGAGTTGTTTCACATTCATTGTAGTTGGTAGACTGCACCAAATTCAAGGAGCACTGGACAAAAACGGCTACCATTCCATACTTTCTCGTTATACTCTTCTGTCTGGAAAGCTAAGTGGGTTCGTCCTCCAACAAAACAATGATCCCAGAAACAGTCTCGTTATACTCTTCTGTCTGGACAGCAAAGTGGGTTCGTCCTCCAACAAAACAATGATCCCAGACACAGTCTCGTTATACTCTTCTGTCTGGACAGCAAAGTGGGTTCGTCCTCCAACAAAACAATGATCCCAGACACAGTCTCGCTATGCTCTTCTGTCTGGACAGCAAAGTGGGTTCGTCCTCCAACAAAACAATGATCCCAGAAACAGTCTCGCTATGCTCTTCTGTCTGGACAGCAAAGTGGGTTCGTCCTCCAACAAAACAATGATCCCAGACACAGTCTCGTTATACTCTTCTGTCTGGACAGCAAAGTGGGTTCGTCCTCCAACAAAACAATGATCCCAGACACAGTCTCGCTATGCTCTTCTGTCTGGACAGCAAAGTGGGTTCGTCCTCCAACAAAACAATGATCCCAGAAACAGTCTCGTTATACTCTTCTGTCTGGACAGCAAAGTGGGTTCGTCCTCCAACAAAACAATGATCCCAGACACAGTCTCGTTATACTCTTCTGTCTGGACAGCAAAGTGGGTTCGTCCTCCAACAAAACAATGATCCCAGACACAGTCTCGCTATGCTCTTCTGTCTGGACAGCAAAGTGGGTTCGTCCTCCAACAAAACAATGATCCCAGACACAGTCTCGCTATGCTCTTCTGTCTGGACAGCAAAGTGGGTTCGTCCTCCAACAAAACAATGATCCCAGAAACAGTCTCGCTATGCTCTTCTGTCTGGACAGCAAAGTGGGTTCGTCCTCCAACAAAACAATGATCCCAGACACAGTCTCGCTATTGCATTAATTATATGCAAAACAAAATTCTGGGGAATTACTTTTCATGGAAAGGCCTCCCGCCAATCCTCGGACTTAAATCCACTTCAGCTGCTGTTGGAGAATTTGGATCGGCAAGTCTGAAAAGAGCGTGCTTCTTCGTCGGAAAAGCTGTGGGTCTCTTTCAGAATGCCTGGGAAATTATACCTGCATCAGTGTTAGAAAAAATTGTTCTGAGAATGCCGAGAACAGTTAAAAGTGTACTTGCAGCCAAGCGGGGTTTCTTTGATGAGAAGAGAGTTGGATGTGTTCTGGTGACCTGTGAGAGTAAATGTGTACATATTGTATATTTATTGCTCAGATGTAATGTAAACCGTAGTTTTATTGTAAAAATATTACTTTTATAATATATATTTGTCAATTCATTGCGTAGGTATTGCACCCTTCCTGCGCCCAGGGCGGGTCGCGAAAAAATCCAAACTAGTTTACACAGGGTCGATTTCCTATCAAAATCTTCTTAACATGGATTCCAAAGAGATTCCGAAAGTTTTCTAAGTCATCTGCCGTAGATTCTGATGGATGTCTCCATCCTACCGATTTTCAAGATATATCGAGAAATATTTCCTAATTTTATAATAAATTAACACTAAATATATATATAATGCTTATCGTAGAATATAAATACCAATGTATCTTACTCACTATTATTTATTCAAATCATCATATGCGCTAAAATCTATATCAATATCTAACATCACTTGTCAACTCAAATATATCATTCATCTTATTAATCTTACAAATCAGCTTAATCATGTAAATGTATCTGATGAGATATGATGTCAGATAATTAGTTGAATTCCAACGTGTCATTTACCATTCAAGAAAAATGAAGTATAATTAAAGGAAAATTATCATCTCATTCATTAGGAGCAAAATATCTTCCTAGGTCGACGCCTCGAACAAATAGCCTTTTAAAAAATCATCTCATTCAAGAAAATTCATCAATTATGTTTCATCATAATCATAGGATCCTTGGTTGAACTATGAAAATAATTATGTACAACAAGAAAAAACATGTAAAATTCGAATAATTGTTGAAACGAATTCACATATCATCTTTTCACCATTATTAATTATTTAGAAAGAAAATATCCCTAGGCTCTAATTAAATTTTATCAAATTCTTTACAAATCATCTTGGGATATATTATATTTCAGCATTGTTTATAACTCTTCTCATAACCATTCATTCAGGATTTATTTATTTAGGATTTATATATTTTTATCTATTTTTTAATTTTTAACATTTAGAATTTATTCATTTAGCCATTTAGGATGAGCATTAGATTTTCGTTATTCTGGTATTCCTCTTTTGGATACATCAGGAAAAAGATAAGTACTAAGTCAACCATCATATGCGCTAAAATCTATATCAATATCTAACATCACTTGCCAACTCAAATATATCATTCATCTTATTAATCTTACAAATCAGCTTAATCATGTAAATGTATTTGATGAGATATGTTGTCAGATAATTAGTTGAATTCCAACGTGTCATCTACCAAAATATGTACACAATATTATTCATGAAGACTCTATCAACTATTTTAGCTTCTCGAATTATTTATGAAGAAATTATACTACTCTTGCATAGGATTCAGTGAGTGCTGTGTACTTCTTCAATGAATACTCATCATTACGGTAGAGATATAGGTTAATTTTTAATCAATGTAGTACTTAACATTCCCTATACTGAGTTATTTCAATGATCTTCTAGTGCCTTAACTTATTACAAGCTTCACCATATGTTTTCATTATTATTGGATACGTAACACCTGTCAACGATTACACACCATGGTACCAAGAACATTAGAGATCCTGGATTCGCGTCAATATTCTTCTATTCATCTTCATAATCAATGATTCTCTTCCTAATCGACGAAACAGTACATATCACATTTATTTATGTTTCAACATATTAATTTTATATTCCAATATCACTTTTTTCATATACACTGACTGACAGAGCAAATGCAACACCAAGAAGGAGTGGTCAGAACTTTATGCCATTTGCAGAATAGACTGACGTCACTGAGGTATGCTCATGATGTGAAATGCGCCGCTGTGCTTTGCACGTAGCGAACGATAAATGGGACACGGCGTTGGCGAATGGCCCACTTCGTACCGTGATTTCTCAGCCGACAGTCATTGTAGAACGTGTTGTCGTGTGCCACAGGACACGTGTATAGCTAAGTATGCCAGGCCGCCGTCAACGGAGGCATTTCCAGCAGACAGACGACTTTACGAGGGGTATGGTGATCGGGCTGAGAAGGGCAGGTTGGTCGCTTCGTCAAATCGCAGCCGATACCCATAGGGATGTGTCCACGGTGCAGCGCCTGTGGCGAAGATGGTTGGCGCAGGGACATGTGGCACGTGCGAGGGGTCCAGGCGCAGCCCGAGTGACGTCAGCACGCGAGGATCGGCGCATCCGCCGCCAAGCGGTGGCAGCCCCGCACGCCACGTCAACCGCCATTCTTCAGCATGTGCTGTTCCAATATCGACCAGAACAATTTCCCGTCGATTGGTTGAAGGAGGCCTGCACTCCCGGCGTCCGCTCAGAAGACTACCATTGACTCCACAGCATAGACGTGCACGCCTGGCATGGTGCCGGGCTAGAGCGACTTGGATGAGGGAATTGCGGAACGTCGTGTTCTCCGATGAGTCACGCTTCTGTTCTGTCAGTGATAGTCACCGCAGACGAGTGTGGCGTCGGCGTGGAGAAAGGTCAAATCCGGCAGTAACCGTGGAGCGCCCTACCGCTAGACAACGCGGCATCATGGTTTGGGGCGCTATTGCGTATGATTCCACATCACCTCTAGTGCGTATTCAAGGCACGTTAAATGCCCACCGCTACGTGCAGCATGTGCTGCGGCCGGTGGCACTCCCGTACCTTCAGGGGCTGCCCAGTGCTCTGTTTCAGCAGGATAATGCCCGCCCACACACTGCTCGCATCTCCCAACAGGCTCTACGAGGTGTACAGATGCTTCCGTGGCCAGCGTACTCTCCGGATCTCTCACCAATCGAACACGTGTGGGATCTCATTGGACGCCGTTTGCAAACTCTGCCCCAGCCTCGTACGGACGACCAACTGTGGCAAATGGTTGACAGAGAATGGAGAACCATCCCTCAGGACACCATCCGCACTCTTATTGACTCTGTACCTCGACGTGTTTCTGCGTGCATCGCCGCTCGCGGTGGTCCTACATCCTACTGAGTCGATGCCATGCGCATTGTGTAACCTGCATATCGGTTTGAAATAAACATCAATTATTCGTCCGTGCCGTCTCTGTTTTTTCCCCAACTTTCATCCCTTTCGAACCACTCCTTCTTGGTGTTGCATTTGCTCTGCCAGTCAGTGTATTACTATCATATCTCTTCTTTCTTTTCCAAATTATTTTAAAATGTACATTAACTCGACGCTTGGAATCTTCTATCTATCATCTATTCAGTTGATTAATCCATCTTCTCCAATTAACCTCATTATCAATTCATATTACTCTCGTATCCATTCATAATTCTATTCTGATTTTATATGGCACTGTTCAATCTTCATACTACGGGATACTGACCATTATTCACAATAACGTAAAATATTCTAACGATATTGATCACATCATTCACATATGATAACATCTACACATGCTTAAATATTACTGCAATGGCACTAACATATTGTCCACTTCACATTTCCTAGCCAAGGATCGATTATATATTTCAGATGACTACCTATCATCCTTGTATCCTGACTTAAGTATAACACTAATTCGCGAGAATCTAACATATCTGAGCTAATTTTGAAGATCATAACGGTTATCCACCTATTTACTTACAAATATGAATGATTATATTAACATCTGTAAGATTTATCTAACTTACTGCACTAAGAAAGAAGACTTATCTTTTTCCGTCTGCTCCATCGGGATTGAATTAGATTTTGCAGGACATCTGTAGTTCAGGCTCGGGGATTAAATCCTCTCGCTGGTCATCAGGATGGTCTAGGTTAGGTAAGGTTCCTTTGCCGTGCCCCCAGATCAGTCACCTCCGGACATCTCGCCATCGTCTTCTTAGAATATCTTGAGAGCCATGTCTTGCTCAAATAACATAAAACTTAACATATATGAAGTTATTGCGTCATAATATGGAATCCATAGCCTTCTAACATGCTAATTTCAATGTATATTCTTCCGTTTTAACTTTATTCCTAATAGCGTTTGTAAACTACCAAAATGTCTACGCTTGTTTCAGATATTTGTACTAAGGTTGTTATTTATATGGATTAATTGAGCTATCTCTACGTATCCCCGAGATTTTCTTCCTTGTATTTGTGTCACAGGTTATCCCTTGCCGTCTTGGTAATCTAGCGTATGCACTTCTTTTCGATTTTCTTCTAGTTTCGCAGATTTATTTACGGCTTTCGTAATTCTGCGTTCTGCAATAAAATATATATATATATATATTTATATATATATGCTCCGTGCCCGGTCAGCTTGCGTGGGGTCTAGCTCTGAACTGAGTAGGAGTTAGGCATAACTCTATGTAAGACACTGGGGTGGGGGCCCTCAACCCCGACACGGCGCGTCCCAATGGCTGATAGGGAAAGTTCCTGTAGATATGCAGGGCAGGTGCGAATAAGGCGTAGCCAAATAAGCACCCGCGGATCAACTGAGGGAACAAGGAAAATGGTCAACGGCCTCGACGGCATAAGAGGATTCATCCCGATGGCGGAGAGGGCGGAAGAACTGACTGAAATCCACTTCGCGTCTGACTTGCAGCAAGCGGCAAAGTGGTCAGCGTCTGTTCACCAGAGGTGCGGCTGGAAATGTATGTTCTGGAACTATCCACTCCAGTCCTATGAAACTGGACTACGGTCCAATACTTGGATAATCAAGTACCATGAGGCGTGGCAGAAAACAAATTTGTACCCCAGGTGGTAACCAATCCACTGCTGACATTAGCAGCACAACCAGACTATCGGATTCTGGGGAGTCTGGCTGGACACGCAAACAGAGGGAGTCGGAGACCTCTGGCCAACTTCGCCCAAACAGCAAAACATTTTTCGGAACACTGAACATAAATTCTCTCTTGCGGGCAGGGAAGTTGTACGAACTAGAGCAAACCCTAAATGATCAAAAAATAGAAATACTGGCACTCCAAGAAACGAGGCTGACTGACGAACACACAATGGATTTCGGGAACTACAGACTCTTCAAAAGTAAAACAGACAAACGGATTCTCAAAAACACACCCCATTTAGGAGTTGCTTTTGCAGTCAAGAAGAGCATACTTAACTCAGTAACAGGTGTGAAATGTGTTAACAATAGGCTAATGACAATCACCCTAAAGTGTGCAAACAAATCATACACACTGATCAATGCACATATGCCAGTCAATGAAGACAATAAAACAGATCGCCAGAAGGTAGACAAATCCTGGGAAATACTAGAAGAAACAGCATCAAAAATTCCTCAAAACCACGTCAAAATTCCGTTAGGAGATTTCAACGCTCAGCTAGGCAAGGAAAGGAAATACAGGAAAACAGTTGGAAAATTCCCAGCACATAAATGGACGAACCAAAATGGACAGAGATTAGTCGAATTCTGCAGGGCATTCAATCTTAAAGTCATGTCGACTCACTTCACGAAAAAACCTTCTAAACAAATGACATGGAGATCACCCAACTCCCTCTTGGGCGAGTTTCAAATTGACCACGTGGCAATTTCGTACCCAAACCACAGAGAAATTATGAATGTCCAAGTAAGGAAGGGTGCAAACATAGACTCAGACCACTATCTGACAAGAGTCAAACTACAGTTGATACCTCAAAGGTTCAGAAGAAGGAAGCAAATAATTCCGAAATTTGATACTAGTCGGATCCAGCCATCTCTCACCGAAGAATTAGAGAAAAAGCAGTCCAACAATTGGCAGCAACTCAAGACCAAACTCATTGAAACAGCACAAACACTGATTCCTCTGCAGAAAAGAAAAAAACACCCTTGGTGGAACGCAGACTGTGAACAAGCCATCCAATCCCGGCAGAATGCATACAATAAGTGGAACAGCAAAAAGACTGATTAGAATCACAAAATGTTTTTGGCAGTCAGGAAAGAGGCAGCGAAATTAATCCGACAGACCAAAAGGAAATTCGAGAAAGATCAACTACTAGAAATTGAAAAGGACTTCGAAAAAAACCACACACGAAATTTCTACAAGAAATTCAAAACAAAGCTAACAGGGTATCAGCCACAAAACCTTTGCTTTAAGAAAGTAAATGGGCAATTTGTACTGAACAATCAAGAAAACTGCACCGAACTTGCAAGGCATTTTGAAGAACTGCTTAACTGCCCAGAGCCAACACAAAGATTTCCACCGCAGGAACCTGACTTCACAAACCCAAATTCAGTACCACCGGATGAAGAAGAAATTACCAGACAGATAAAGCGACTTAAAATGAATAAAGCTGCAGGTGAGGACGGGATCATAGCAGAAATTCTCAAATCAGCAGGCCCTAATACTATAAAATAATTCACCGGTGTCATCCAAGAGATTTGGAAAACAGAACAAATTCCAGAAGATTGGAAAAGTGCACTAATTCATCCCTTGCATAAGAAAGGAGACAGAACAGACGTAAATAACTACAGAGGAATCTCATTGGTATTTGTTGCCCACAAAATTTTATCTCAGTGCCTTCTCGATAGAGCCCAACAGCAACTAGAACCGAAAATTGGAGAATATCAAGCAGGTTTCAAACCAGGCCTTTCATGTCCAGAGCAAATTTTGAACCTAAAGTTAAACCTAAGGCATCAGAGAATTTGTAGCAAAAATTTAGTTTGTACTTTTGTTGATTTCAAAAAGGCCTATGATTCAGTTGATCGTCAATCACTGTTTCAGATATTAAAAGAACAGGGTCTAGACCGGAAAACACTCGCAATTGTAAAAGAGACATTGACAGACACAAAATCTAAGGTTAAATTCATGGGGGAAATCTCAGACCCTTTTCCGATCAAAACAGGAGTAAGACAGGGAGATGGGCTCTCTCCACTACTCTTCAACTGCGTCCTTGAAAAGGTAATACAGGAATGGCGCAAACAGAAGTCTGTCCTCAAGATTGACCAACCAATCACTCTTGGTAGGGGCAAATTAGCAGTAGACTGCCTGGCATTTGCGGACGATCTGGCAATCTTAACTCGTGACGTTTCGAACTCCTGAAAGAAACAGCGGAAAAAGTCGGCCTCCAAATATCGTTTGAAAAAACTGAACACATGACGTGCAGCAAAGAAGCCCATAAATTCATGGAGACAAAATATGGCAAAATAAAACGGGTCCAGCAATTCAAATATCTCGGTGAATTCAGGAGAATGGAATGGAAACAAAAGCCAATGAAGTTAGATGCCAAAAAATGGAAACTGCGTATAGACTCACCCAAAATATCTATAACAAAAAGTGTCTCTCCAAGCATGCAAAACTAAGACACTATAATACAGTTATAAAACCAGAATGCCTCTATGGATCAGAGACACTAATTTTGAACAGGAAAACTGATCTAGAAAATATTCAGAAAAAGGAACGCAAGATCATTAGAAAAATTTTAGGCCCCAAAACTCGTAGATGAACAGTACCGCCTTAGAGGGAAACAGGAAATCAAACAATTTTCTAACATTCACAGCGACATCAGAAAACGCAGATTAAGATTCTTTGGACATATAAAAAGGATGAACCCAAATATACTTACCAAGCAAATAGTTGAATTTTATGAAAACCGAAGTAAAGCCAAAACGGACACAATAAAATGGATTGGCGAAATTAAAACAGATCTCAAACTGGCAGGAATCACACCTGAAGACATCCAAAGCCGGGTTATCTTCAGAACCAAAGTTCATAAGTGGCAAGTTGACCAAGAGGAAAAACCAAAGAAGAAGACCGGAACAACATGGTCTCAAGAGAGAAAAGAAGCACACAGCAAACGAATGAAGGAAGTGTGGGCACAAAGAAAGGCAAATGCCTGTCTCTAAGTACTTTGCGTAGTCCTAATGGGCTCATTCGCAAAATATATATATGCTGTTAATCTTTTTCTCTTAATGAATCTCTTCTTAATTCTTGAAATATCGCCTGCGTCAAACATCTCCAGATCAACACGTTTCACAAGCTTGTTCTTTCAATTTCCATTTTTCAATATTACAGTGTCTTAACAATTCCGAATCCCTTCTTTTTTCGATCACTGCCACTGTATCTCATTGTTTTTTTGCTAGTTATTTTACGTCGCACCGACACAGATAGGTCTTATGGCGACGATGGGACAGGAAAGGGCTAGGAGTGGGAAGGAAGCGGCCGTGGCCTTAATTAAGGTACAGCCCCAGCATTTGTCCGGTGTGAAGATGGGAAACCACGGAAAACCATTTTCAGGGCTGCCGATAGTGGGGTTCGAACCTACTATCTCCCGAATACTGGATACTGGCCGCACTTAAGCGACTGCAGCTATCGAGCTCGGTATCTCATTGTTATACGTAGTAGATGACTGAGTTTATGCATCATATTTAACTTGGGTCTTGACAATAGCGTCCGACTTACCTCAATTAAATTATTATTTCAAGACAGTGAAATGGCATCAGTCCATTCTTTAACAGTTCAATGCTTGTCCGAAAACCTTTGGCCGGCAGTGCAGCTCTGGAAATCCTGAATTCTAATTGCATGTCACCTTGAAAGACCCTCCGTTACACGCGCCGCGGAGTGAGAGTCCGCACTTTATTATTCTTTGGTATCATAGGCCAAAAATGCATGGCAGAACGGGCTGCCTTCTTGTAGCTTCCTTCTGCAACAATACAAAGGCCGTGACGGTGTGAGAATGTCTGAGTAATCGCCGAGCTGTTGATTAGAGACGTTTATGTTGTCAACTGCAAACTTGCGGAGTCTGAGTCCGCAGGCGTGTATTGATGAGTTGTTAATCTTACTCTTTTGGCAAGTCATCCATTCTTCCGTTACAATTTATTATAAAATTATATACTTTTATTAACTACAAGTGTAGTAGTGGGCTCATTTTGATATATTTTCTACTTGTGATTATTTACAGTGGGATAAACACGATATTAAAATGATCTATGAATAATTATTTTGCGTCCTCTTTCCAGGGAGTTGGCGCGATTTATTCCGAGAGTTATTATCAAATCGAGCAGTGGTTGGATGACTACGACGTTGGTGCAAGTGATGATAGTGATCGGGGCTTCGTAAACAATAGTGATCGAAATTCTAAGAGCACGGGTGAAGAGGACGTGTCTGAAAGTGAGCATCATGAAATGTATGTTGGAAATGACGGGGACCCAGTGGAATCATCGGCCTGTAATGAACCGTAATAGAAGGGTCAGGCAACTTGAACATAATATTATAAAACACTTGCCTGGAGTAGTAGGAGTTTCCACGAATGCTGAGATGCCAGTTGAAGCTCTGTAATTGTTCTTTACCGATGAAATGCTACAAGAAATCGTAACATGCACAAATCGCTATATATACCCTAGTATCGTACAAGTCAAGAAAATACAAAGTTGTATTGGTTCTATTTACTTTCCATGAAGACCATTCTATTGATGACGATTCAGATGGATCAAAACCCTCCATTATTACCTTCTATGACGACACGAAGTCGGGCGTTGATAAGGTGGTTGACACGAAATGCACTTACTCCATGGCAAGAACACCACGACGCCGTGATTTCTCCAATACGATATACATCAATTAATGGAATATAACGATTACAATTTTATTCCAAGAAGTAAATTAATAACCAATTATTGTTAATTTACAATTAGTTTTGCTAAGTCCTGTGATTTGCAGTTGATAACTTCGAATTTACCCCAGAGGACAGACATGTTCCTGTAAATGTATATTATATATAAATTTATCAAAATGAATAAAATCAAAATAAAGTAATTACGCTGTAAGACAGATTGACAAAAGTGAGAAATAAGGAATTCTTGGAAAAAGAATTGAAATGAAAGAATGGAAGCTTACAAACAGTTGCGGACTATCAGTCCGCGCGCGTGTAGTGGTGTTACAAGAGCGCGCGCGTTTAACGGAGGGTTAATTATGACTTCATTAACGAGAGTGTTGGTTTCAGATTGGCTGTCGTAAGCCATGTGAAAATTCATAGTGTTAATCTAAATCAACTGGAACTGTTTGAACAATTTAAGGAGATATTTTATGGTGTTTTCGCTTACTAATTGCTTTATATCACAGCAATACAGGCAGATCTTATGGCGACGATGGGAGAGGAAACAGATAGAAATGAGAAAGAAGCAAACGTGGCTTTTATGAACGTACAGCCCCAGGATTTGCATGGTGGGAAAATGAGAAACCACAGCAAAATATCGAACCGACTATGTCCCAAATTCAAGCAGATAGCTACTTGACACAAACACCGTGTCCACTCAGTCGGTGCAGCCATAGTTTATGCTTCGCTTTGTTTGGTCTTACTCCGCCTTATGAGCTGCTAAATTTCTTTCTCGTAAACAGAATAGGACTTGGCGGACTTCTTTACTGCCTTAGAAGCTCTGCAGTTTGCGCTGATTGAAGAAAGAGGTAATTTTATCGTGTGTACAACCTAGTTAAGTTCCCTGCAGTCCGTTGATACCTGTTTCTCAGAACACCCATTGGTTTGGCAGATTCATGACCTTCTAATCAGGTTGTGCGATCAGAATCATTTCCGCGTCACATCCAAGCTACGTTGGCATTGCGGAAAATTAACTTGCGGATCAGTCTGCAAAGAAAAAAAAAAGCGGTACGTTTACCACCTAGACCTGTGAATGAAACTGCTATGGATATTTGTTTTCAGCTACGTCGAACCATCTTGCCACCCTGTGAATCGAATGGCTAGCAATCTGAATTGCCTACAAGCTGAGAGCAATTAAGAATACAGCTGCAATGCAGCTTCCTCTTTACGACCTTTACGGAGAGAGGCCGTAGTTTTGTGTAGGTTGAGGGTAGGTCATAGAAGATCTACGCACTCTTACCTCCTGAAGAGGGATGACCACCCAGTGTATTCTTATGGTGTCGAATTCTCGGCGACAGAGAGAGCATGAATCTCACTGGCCTGAAACTGCAGGAGACACTCGAACACATACTAGATTGTGCTCTGGGTTTTCATAATCTCAGGCCTAGATGTGCCCATCCTCGTATCCTGGTGAGTCCGGTTTTGTTGGTCGATATTTGTTGATCTGTACGCGGGAAGTGTAGGCGGTAAGAACGGTAGGGGTAGACCAAGGCACAAGTATTGCATCAAATAAGCGTATGAACTGATGACCCAAACAGCAACCTTTGTTGCTTTCAATATAGACATTTCTAGTAGTTTTATGATGTTCTTTCCTCATAATACCTCTCTCCTGTCATTGTCGCATTGTTCTGTTCATCTCCCGTGTCTTGCTCCACATCTTGCCTCCCGATCCACGTCCCCTCTAGGCTACACATTCATGAATGGTTCATGAATTTTACGCACGTGCACGCTGTTGAATGACGCTACTAAAGACGACACAGTAGCATCTATTACTCAGGGTAAAACAAGTGACTACTGACCTGTAATACTACTAATGCTGTTATCCTTATCAGTACAAAATGGTAGCAGAGCTGCTGCGAATGTAATAGTGCATTGAGGAAGTGACTGACAACCTGCAGCTCACCCCAGTTTTTTTAATTATGCTACAATTCGTCCACATTTTGATGGTAAATGTGTTTACTCGTCAGAAAACGTAAGTTTGAAATTGAATTTTCAGCACCAAGTATTGGCATCTTAGATATATACATATAGATGGTAGAGATTAGCTTTAAGGCGGGAGACCTAGCTCAACACGGGGAAAATAGGTTAATATTCATTCGATTGTTATATATGCTACAAACGTTGTGGACAAATGCTGCACGTACCCCAGGATTGGCATGCTTAAGAGCAATCAGAAGCAACTTCAATAATGTCAAAATTCTAATTATAACATTTTAAAATATAATGTTCAAAATTTCCCGCCTTTTTAACAATATATCACGGTTTCCTTCATAACTTTCTTACTGATTCACAGATAATTATGATTTTTTCAGTTTTTCCTCCCATAATGGTGTACTATAATCTATACCTCATTCAGATCAATAGGATTTAAATTCGATTTTATATAACATTTTTATTTAAAAAGCTATTCATATTTTCTGGTGCTCGGAATAAAAACGCGACAAAAATTCCAAATCATAGTCTATGTTAATGATTGAGGTTCATTTTGTAGCTGGAGTTTTGATACACACTTTAAAAAAGGAAAAGTACGAAAATTCTTATAAACTTGGAATTTATAAGGGAAACAGTGATATACTGTTAAAAGGCGGGAAATTTTGAATATTTTATTTTAAAATATTAAAATTATTAAAATTCTGACATTATTGAAGTTCCATCTGGTTGCCAGGAAGCATGCCAACACTGGGATAAGTGCAGCAATTGTCAACAACAATTGTAGCATATTTAACAATCGAATGAATATTAGTCCGCCTCTGTGGTGTAGTGGTTAGCGTGATTAGCTGCCACCCCCGGAGGCCCGGGTTCGATTCCCGGCTCTGCCACGAAATTTGAAAAGTGGTACGAGGGCTGGAACGGGGTCCACTCAGCCTCGGGAGGTCAACTGAGTAGAGGTGGGTTCGATTCCCACCTCAGCCATCCTGGAAGTGGTTTTCCGTGGTTTCCCACTTCTCCTCCAGGCGAATGCCGGGATGGTACCTAACTTAAGGCCACGGCCGCTTCCTTCCCTCTTCCTTGCCTATCCCTTCCAATCTTCCCATCCCTCCACAAGGCCCCTGTTCAGCATAGCAGGTGAGGCCGCCTGGGCGAGGTACTGGTCATACTCCCCAGTTGTATCCCCCGACCAAGAGTCTGAAGCTCCAGGACACTGCCCTTGAGGCGGTAGAGGTGGTATCCCTCGCTGAGTCCGAGGGAAAAACCGAACCTGGAGGGTAAACAGATGATGATGATGATGATGATGATGAATATTAACCAATTTTTTTCCTTTGTTAAGCTGGGTCTCCCCCCTTAAGCGTCTCAGTCCCGCCAGGGCTCGTACTGTACGTGTGACTGACAGCTAAGCCAGGCTTGCATCGTGCGACCGCACTGCAGAGCGAGACTGGGCTTGTTACGTCACGAGGGGCACATCAAAATAATTCGGCTAACAGGGCTTGGCTCCTTTAGCAGGATGGGCTTGCTAGGGCTGGCGTACCAACCAGGTTGGCTGAGCGGCCGATTACTGGCGTGCTGCGTTCACTAACACTTTGCTTCTTTTCCTTCTCAGCTAAACGAAAGGGATATTCGGTATTGTTTTGTAAATAGTGTAGTTGTAACGAATCAAGATCGACAAGCACCATAGTCACAGGATAACGTTGTAACTCCTCATCCGCGCCCAGGTTCGAGTCCCACTGAAAATCTACAGCCTGTTTGCAGTCATTCCTGGGGCAATGATTAATGCTACTTTTTTTTTTTTTTGCTATTTGCTTTACGTTTCACCGACACAGATAGGTCTTATGGCGACGATGGGGCAGGGAAGGGCTAGGAGTGGGAAGGAAGCGGCCGTGGCCTTAATTAAGATACAGCCCCAGCATTTGCCTGGTGTGAAAATGGGAAACCACGTAAAACCATTTTCAAGGCTGCAGACAGTGGGATTCGAACCTACTATCTCCCGAATACTGGATACTGGCCGCACTTAAGCGGC
The DNA here is from genome assembly GCF_040414725.1 of Anabrus simplex. NCBI lineage: Eukaryota > Metazoa > Arthropoda > Insecta > Orthoptera > Tettigoniidae > Anabrus > Anabrus simplex. The sequence goes on from NC_090265.1 coordinate 1,579,908,278, forward strand.
TGCCGCTATCGAGCTCGGTGAATGGTTAATGAATGACAAATGAAATGAAATGATATTGGAGAGTGTTGCTGGAATGATATATGACAGGGAAAACTGGAATATCCGAAGAAAAACCTGTCCTACCTCCGCTTTATCCAGCAAAAATCTCACATGGACTGACCGGAATTTGAACCACGGAACCCAGTGGTGAAAGGCCGGCGCGCTGCCGCCTGAGCTACGGAGCTCTCAATTTCAATTCCCACTACTGGCAAGAAATGTAGAAAAGTCAGATCTGGAGGGCGTTGATCCGGCGTCGTTATGGCAATTGGAGAGCTCCAGTGAGACTGGCTCAAACCAACTTTCCTAATATTGCCAAAGAAATCCAATGTCAGTGTCAATGCCGATTCTACAATGAATATAGAACAATTATTTTGATGAGCCACGTTCTGAAAATATTCCTAAAGGTCTTGCATGCGAGAATTTATCATAAATATGAGAACATCGGAACCTCACAGTTTAGTTTCAGACATGGTGTTTGTACTAGAGAGGCATTATTCAGTCTGCAGGTATTAGTCCAACGGTGCCGAGATGTCAATGTCGAGGTTTTTGCTTGTTTAATCAATTGCAAAAAATTCCTTTACCGGGCGAGTTGGCCGTGCGCGTAGAGGCGCGCGGCTATGAGCTTGCATCCGGGAGATAGTAGGTTCGAATCCCACTATCGGCAGCCCTGAAGATGGTTTCCCGTGGTTTCCCATTTTCACACCAGGCAAATGCTGGGGCTGTACCTTAATTAAGGCCACGGCCGCTTCCTTCCAACTCCTAGGCCTTTCCTATCCCATCGTCGCCATAAGACCTATCTGTGTCGGTGCGACCTAAAGCCCCTAGCAAAAAAAAAATAATTCCTTTTATACAGTCCGACATGATGAACATATGAATATTCTTCGAGAATTAAGACTTGATGGGCGGGGCATCCGTATTATTGGTAATCTCAACTGGAACCGGAGTGCTGGCATAAGAGTTGATGGTCGTGTCTCGGAAGAAGTCTCAATTATGAAAGGAGTTCGCCAAGGCTGTATTCTTTCACCCATGCTTTTCAACATCTATTCAGAAAAGATTTTTCGAGATGCTCTTTACGGAAAGACTCAAGGAGTTGTGGTTCATGGTTTCATCATAAATAACAAAAGGTATGTCGACGACACTGTGCTACTTGCAACCAATCTCCGGGATCTACAGGAACTATTTAATGCTGTCACTGAAATCAGCAGCGCCATGGGCTTGAGGCTTAATGTAAAGAAGACCAGTGGATGGTTATAAGCAGCAAAGAAGATGGCATTCGAGGTAATCTCACAGCAGCAAAGGACCAGATTGCAAGAGAGGCAACATTTAAATACCTGGGATGTCACATCAGTGATGCCTGTGACCTTGCTCATGAGATCCGGTGCAGAATTGAGCAGGCCAGAAGTTCTTTTCGGAGACTTAGAAAACTTTTGACAAGCCGTGTCCTTTCCATTACACTACGGACACGACTACTCCGGTGCAACGTTTTCAGCATTCTGTTATATGGCGTTGAGTCATGGACACTAACTGAGACCATGTGCAAGAAGTTGCAAGCATTTGAAATGTGGACGTACCGAAGGATGCTGAAGATACCTTGGACAGCAAAAATGACCAACAGAGAAGTTTTGCAGCGTATGAACAAAGAACCAGGAATTCTCACTGCCATCAAGAGTAGGAAGCTAGAATACTTTTATCATATGATGCGGAACAGTAAATACCACATTCTGCAAGTAATACTCCAAGGGAAAAATAATCAAAAAAGTGGTCCGGAGAGAACTAGGACATCGTGGCTCGGCAAGTTGAGCCAGTAGTTTGGGATGACAAATCTTACTCTGTTCAGAACAGCTATGAACAAAGAACAGATCATGCTAATGATCGCCAACGTTCTGCGAGGACATGGCACATGAAGAAGTGAGTAGCGGAACCAGTGAGGAAACCAAGAAATGCGACTAAGAGAAGCGATATAACCTCCCTTCATCTATGGGACTCGAGCCGAGCAGCAGCCATCTAGGACGCTAGGACAGGATTCTAATTACTGTGGTATCTCAAAATCAGTTGCATTACCGTCGTAATCATAAAGTGAGTTTAGTGAAATGTTTTATTCTCTCTAATACTTTAATTATGGTCTCCCTACGATGGTAAGCTTCTATTTAAATAAACATAAACGCACCGAACAAAAAATTACCCTCCTCTGGATAAATCATTACACGCATCATTTAATACCGTGTAACTCCACCTCTGGGATTGATAACTGCCCCGATTCGGTTACGAACTGAGTCCACAAAGGTGTGCAGATACGTCGCATTCAGGTTAAGCCACTCGCTCAGGATTTGATCGAGCAATTCCACCAAATTGTAGGGATACTTATGACTCCGTTTTACCCGCTCGTCCAACATGTCCCACAGATTTTCAATTTTTTTCAAGTCAGGGTGATATTATATCCCAACTGAGATGTAATTGGGAGGGGTAGTGTTCATAAAACCAGTCACATAAGCGTCCAGCCCGTTGTCATCTTGAAAAATCCGGGTATCAATAGCATACTCATCATGCTAAGTTGACTGAAAGGCAGCACCTGATAATCCAGAATGTTTAAACAAACATGCTGGTTCATGTTAGTGGTCAGCTCAGTGAGCGGGCTAAATCCATGATACGAAAAATATCCCCAAAACATCGCAGACCCACCTCCAGCTTGAACATGACCTTACACACATACAAGATAAAAATGTTCATTTGGACTTCGGTGCGTCATTGGAATATAGGCGAAAACGTGATTCGTCAGATCACATTATGTTCCGCCAGTCAGCTACTGTCCACGTTCGATGACTTCTAGCCCATTGAACACGCACAACTTAATGTGCCTGTGTGAGCAAAGGCCTCTTGCGAAGTGACCGACTTCAAATGTTCATTGCACGCAGTTCCTGTCGCAATGATCTCTCGATAACAGGTTGGGATGGATCTTCATTCACCGACTTCAGCAATTCCTATCGGGTTTGGAAGCGATTTTGATTTACAAGCCGTGAAACGCTTCTGCGGTCCCTCTCAGGAAGGATCTTTTGCCGACCACAATTCTGACGTAGTGTTTCGTGGTCGCGTGTAGTACACCACTGCTCGTAGACACGTTGAAGAGTCCACTGCAAAACACCAACAAATCTAGCAACTTCATGCACCGTACGGCCATGGGCACGGCCAAACACGATTGCCCCTTTCTGCCACTCAGTCATATCCTTACATCTGCCCATGGTGACGTACACTGTCCGCTTGAAACATCAATGTATCACTGATCACTACTGCTTTACGCACAGGTAGAGGCAGTGCTCGTGAGTTGAGCACGGCACTCTTCCACTACGCCATCTGGTCAGGTTTAAGGATCTATCTTGCGTGCGCACTAGGGTGACTATCTTTTTGTCCGGTGAGCTTATTACACAACTTTAAACTCGACACCGTCAATTTCTAAAGCAGTTTACTTACCTCCTTCATCTCCTCATAGGTATAAAATAAAATATTTGGTTGATCTCTCAATTTCCAGAAGTCTAGAACATGATCCCAGTATGGGGAACAGAAGACTGAAATGAGAAAGAAAGTACAGGAATATTAATATACTAGTATGTAAGGCGTTCTTCGACAGTCAAAATTATTATGCAAAATATAATTGGAAAATTGAAATGAAAATGTGGTTTGTTTATATTTTATTAAAAAGTTACACTTGTCATGTTACATTACATGTCAATAATCTAACTCTTTATTGTCATTACGAACTAATCAAACTACAACACACGACAGTGTATAAACAGAACTAGGCCTACAGCACTTGGAGGTAAATAACTAATACCTAATCATATTTCACAAACAGAACTATAGCACTGCATCAGAATGTTACTTTACGTTGTTCCTTAACAAATTAAAATATGAATTGATAATGAACTACATAATTACGAAACAGTATTTCAACTTTTTTTTTTTTTTTTTTTTTTTTGCTTCGGTCCAGCTCGAAAGTCTAAGGTGTAAGATAAAAGACTTAGTCCAGTGAAAGGTTACCCAGAAACGTGCCCATAACGCTCGCAGCATTTCCTCGCTGGATATAAATTCCTAACCGCTGCCTCAGGAATTCTGTTGAAGAATTGTTTGTCAATATCTGAAATAAGGGTTTTAGCCTCTTGACACCACGTCCGCATCATTTCGACTGCGAGTACCACGAAGGTGTAGTTGTCCCCTACTGCTCTGTATTTCTCCCTTTTATTGCGCACGGCCAGTTCCGCAGCAGAACCAACAGCCTTGCAAGTGTGAGGCAAAAGAGATGGTGCTAAAGTATCGACACACGTTGCATCCCACAGGGGAGATCTGCCTTCGTTCTATGGGACTAAAGTCAGACCATCAGGACGTTTTCCTTCCGTGCGACTAATTCTAATCGGTTCTAGGAAAGAAGGGACATCGATAGATGTAAAAGCCCTTGTGATAATGTCATTAATTGAACAGTGTCTTGCAAATTGACCAGCAATCCTAGGGCAACTTAAAGCATGGCAGCCATAAACGACGACATCCGCTCCACTTATGTGACTGGCATATTTTTCAACCAAGGCGTAAGCCGATTGCAATCAATCACTACTGATCTGCATTTAGGGCAGTTGCCCTGGTGGCAGATTCCACATCTGTTGTTTCCCTAGCCTTTACTTACATGATTGCAAAGGAACTGGAAATTTATTGAAAATCTCCCTTGGTAAGTTACAGTATTCCAGTCCCTAACACCGCTTTCTAAAAACGAATATTTGCCCCAATTTGTCCTCTTGAATTCCAAATTTACGAGCTGCTTTTCTTTGCGTTGTATTTCAGGTTCTTGAATCAAGTAATTCTGGTGAGGGTCCCATACACTGGAACCATACTCTAGTTGGGGTCTCACCAGAGACTTATATGCCGCCTCCTTTACATCCTTACTACAACCACTAAATAGCCTCATAATCATGTGCAGAGATCTTTACCCTTTATTAACAACTAGCAATATACCCGTGCTTCGCTACGGTATTATACTGAAATTTAGAATAGAATGGTTATTGTTTTATATGTAATCCGCCGAAATTCGCAATCTGACTCGTTTTCTGAGAGAATCCGCCAAAATTCGTGATCTGACTCGTTTTCTAATAGATTACGGCAAGTTTCCTCCCATTTTTCAATCTTTCTTTCCAGCATTCGATTTCGTACTTCCCGGGCTAGGTCCAGGTATACCACCCGGTCAGTTGCGTCCCTAAATCTTTGCCATCTTTTCCTATAAGCATTTTTAATATGGATCAAATCCTTCAGGAGATCCAGCGTGGTGTCGTATTGGGTGCCTTGGCGATACTGAACCCGCGGCCGGACTGCATTCTTAGTCATTACCCGTCCAGGACCCCTTTCCAGCGCGGTCCGCACGTTTGACAACGGTCCAGAACATTATTATTATTATTATTATTATTATTATTATTATTATTATTATTATTATTATTATTATTATTATTATTATTATTATTATTATTATTATTATTATAGATGTTCTGGACCCCACAGCAAGATGCAAGACCGCTACTTGGCGGTAAATTACAACTGCTGCCATTGTCATTGCTGAGAATGTGACCAGCACCATTGTCGCGCGTAGATAAGTGTGCGGGATTTCTGGCCATACGAATGACATACTTCTGTGCATTATTGAACTTATTATAGAGGTGAAAAATTGAACGTTCAATCTTATTCCTATCGTTTATTTCACATGTGTTTAAATTCTTATTTATATGCTAGGGGAATCTACCGTAATCTAAGAACGTTCTCCGAAGGAAAAGATGGCTCTTGAAAACGAAGCCAAGAAAGATTAAAAATGATCGGTTTATGATCAGAATAAGTACATCAAAAATCTACAGCCTGTTTCCAGTCATTCGACAGGGTCAGGAATGGAATGAATAAAGCCCCCATCTAGCGGCGACTATAGGAATTGTGTCGGCAGCCAAAACCTGTCGCACTCCTCTGGGGCAATGATTAATGGATGACAAATGAAATGAAATTATTTTGGACAGTGTTTCTGGAATTAATGATGACAGGGAAAATCGGAGTATCCGGAGAAAATCCTGTCCCGAATCCGTTTTGTCCAGCACGAATGCCACATGGAGAGACCGGGATTTGAACCACGGAACCCAGCAGTGAGAGGCCGGCGCGCTGCCGCCTGAGCAACGGAGGCTCCTTATAAATACATAATGAACAGTAAAATCAATCGGTCTCACCTCTTTTTACACCCCACCGCCGTTAAGTTTATTTAACCCCCCCCCCAAAAAATAAAACTAAAAAAGGCGTGTTTCTTTATGTTTAAAGGAGAGTCCAAACACCGATGTTCACCTCTATTACCTTCAGTTTTGAGATTAAAATAATTCACTTTTTTCACTTTCACACTCCCCCTCACCCCCACCTCCAAGTGAATATTCCGGCAAAAAATACTTGTTTTCTTAATAGTAAAGGACCTTCTAAATACCAATTATCACGACTGTAACTTCTTCAGTTTTTGATTTATGTGTCCTCATGAAAGGGATCCATCTCCTTTTTACTCCCGGCCCCCAAGATGATACCCTCCCAAAAACGGGCTTTTTTGTTTTTAAAGGAGATCCAAATACCAATTTTCACGTCTGTAGGCCCTAACAACTTTAGTTTTTATTAGATGTAAGTATTCTCATACAATTAAGTCAATTAATTTTTCAATTTTTTCACCTCCCCCCCCCCCAATTCATTGGATTTTCCGAGAATACGTGTTTCTTTTCTTTTAAAGCAGATTCCAAATATCAAATTTCACGTCTGCAACATCTTCATTTTTGAGATAACAGTAGCCTAATTAAAATAATTCAACACCATTTTCAGTCAATTTTACCCCCCCTCCACCCAAGTGGTATTTCCGAAAACTAAAAACACACGTTTAAAAGTACCATTTTTTCACTTCTGTAACATGTTAAGTGTTTGAGATATACTGTAGAAATTCTCATTTTAAAATTTCACCCCCTTTTTAGTTCCTCTGGGAGGAGTTTCCAAATACAATTCACCTATGTTTCTTTACATTTACAGGAGATTCCAAATACCACTTTTTACGTCTGTAACATTCTACGTTTCTCAGGTATTCTGTAGATATAGTCTTTCAAAAAATTCACCCCAATATGTCACTCCTGTTTAACCGCCATTAACTGGATTTTCCAAAAAAAAAAAAAAAAAAACCTTTTTCTTTATTTTTAAAGGAGATCCCATATACAAATTTTCAGTTCTGTAATATCTTCAGTTTCTGAGATACATGTATCCTCATTAAAGGCATTCATGCCATTATTCACCCTTTTACACCCCTCCTATTCGGATTAACAGAAAACAAAAAATACGTGTTCCTTTATTTTAAAAGGAAATTCCAAATATCAATTCTTACATGTGCATACTTTTAAAGTTTTCAGATATAGATACACCCCATTTTAAAAATCCCCCCATTTCACCCCCCTCCCACTATTTGGACTTCCCAAAAGAAAGAAAGTTTCTTTATTTTTAAAAGATCCCAAATACCAATTTTTCAGGTCTGTAATATCTTCAGTTCCTGAGATTTAAGTATCCTCATTAAAGGCATTCAACCCCCTTTTCACCCCTCCTATTGGGATTTTCCGAAAACAAAAAATCATATTTCTTTGTTTTTAAAGAAGATTCTAAATACCAATTTTTACATCTATAAACTTTAAAAGTTTTGTGATATAGATACACTCATTTTAAAAAGTCACCCCCTTTTCACCCCCCATTAATTGGAGTTCCCAAAAACAAAAAAAATACGTGTTCCTTCATTTTTAAAGGAGATCCCAAACACAAATTTTCACGTCTGTAATATCTTCAGTTTCTGAGATATAAGTATCCTCATTAAATGCCCCCTTTTTCACCCCTTTCCCCCCCTCCTATTGGGATTTTCCGAAAACAAAAAATACGTGTTTCCTTATTTCTAATGAAGATTCTAAATACCAATTTTTACATCTGTAACTTTCAAAGTTTTGAGATATTTTAAAAATTCAACCCCCCACTTTCACCCTCCCACTAATTGGATTTTCCAAAAACAAAAAATACGTGTTTCTTTATTTTTACAAGAGATCAAAAGTACCAATTTTCAGGTCTGTAATATCTTCAGTTTCTGTGATATAAGTACCGGTATCCTGATTAAAGGCATTCAACTATTTTTCACCCTTTTTCACCCGACCTATTGAGATTTTCTTAAAAAATACGTGTTTCCTTACTTTTAAAGAAGATTCTAAATACCAATTTCCACATTTGTAAACTTTTAAAGTTTTGAGGTATAGATACATTCATTTTAAACTTTCCCCCCCCCCCTTTTCACCCCCTTAGCGACGGAATATCCAAAAATCCTCTCTTAGCGAGCACCTACATCTTAATATGAATGTGTCCCCAAAATTTCATTTCGTTATGTCCAGTAGTTTTGGCTCCGCGATGATGAATCAGTCAGTCAGTCAGTCAGTCAGGACAAGGCATTTTATATATATAACTTTGCCATTTGTTGGCCATGCTTCCTGTCGTTCGCATTACCTTCGCAATTGACATTTTGTAAATGAAGATCACCCGGTACAATCACGTTCCATTTCTTATCGTTTCCCACATAGCTGATTATGTTATCAAATAATTCTGAATCAGCGTATACACTACCCTTTTCCGGTCTGTACACTCCAAATATATCAAGTTGTCTATTATCTTTAGAGATGTGCCTTACACCTAGAATTTCATGTTTGTCATCTTTAATATTTTCGTAGCTTACATATTCTTCTTTCACCAGAATGAATACTCCCCCTCCTACCATTCCTATCCTATCTCTACGATTCACACTCCAGTTCCATGAGAAAATTTCTGCATCCATTATATCATTTCTCAGCCATGATTCAACTCATATTACAATATCTGGTAATACCTGTAAATTACTTAATTCTACTCCTTTTTTTTACAATAGTTCTACAGATCATTACTAACATTTTTATGTCATCCCTACTTGATTTCCAGTTTCCTGTCCCTTTATCACCGCTCCCTAGGCCTCCCCGTTTCCCTGAATGTACCTGCCGATATTAAACAACTTGTTATACATAAGTGTGCCTACGTTGGCCAATGGAAAAGCCTTAAGCCATGGGCCTGCTTCCTTTTCCTGAAGAAGAGATGTCGTGCTCGATCAGTTTCTGTTGGACATGAGAGAATCATAGAATCGGAAATTCGACGGGTGCTTATCATATCCCAACTTCTTTGTGAAGCCAGGGATGCTGGAGGGCTCAAGTTATTGGTCATGGCTTTCCGGTGATATCTTGTGTCAGTCATATGGCATATCTGAACATTATCACCGTAATCAGAGAACAGAGACTTGATAAAGTCAGATACTCCATGAGCGGAACCAAGAATAGCGGAAATGGAAATATCACTTAATCTCCGATTTTCAAGGCCTCCAAATCTTATTGGTAAACACGTCCCGCTAACTACTTTTACGGTTTTCGGAGAACCCGAAGTGCCGGAATTTTGTCCCACAGGAGTTCGTTTGCGAGCCAGTAAATCTACTGACACGAGACTGACGTATTTGAGCACCTTCAAGTACCACCGGACTGAGCCAGGATCGAACCTGCCAAGTTTGGGTCAGAAGGCCAGCGCCTCAACCGTCTGAGCCACTCACTATTGTTATTTATCATTCAAAATAATCATAGGCTTATATCAGAAGCTCTTAGATTCTGCAAATTGCAAGTGTACGCGGATGATGTACAAATTTAATGCCATTCAAACCGAGTGATAGCGATACTGCAATTATTAAAATAAATTCTTACCCGCAACATATTAATGACTATGCAAATTGTACCGGGCGGTACACCTCCACGACGCAAGTTCAGATCTTGCGCCAATTGAAACTTCTCTACTGGAGAAACTTGGAACTTTAACTACTGAACTAATTCCACGGTTATTCAGAAGATGTCACTGAGTGTTTTTGAACGATTAAGGAGTGTGGACAATCTCTAACAGATGTCTCTACCAAAAACTGTGATAACGCACCCTGGTGTAAAGGAATGTACTCTCCTGAAGAAATATTGTATTCCTAAGTTTTGTTTTTACTAAATTTTGTTCTGTGGTTTGTGGGTTGGCAACAGTTATCCTTTCTCTCCGCCTGTTTTGAATTTAACCAATCACTAATTTTTGTAATTAATTTCGGATCAATAGTGTCTTTCTTTTTCGATGTTGATGTGTAACTTTTAGCTATCCAATAAAATTGAGGGGGTGTGTCTACTCATTCCTGAAAGGTCTCGAATTTTCCACGAGGGTATAAAAACTGCTGATTTTCTTGTCTCGGTGCCACTAGCATAACATCTAACTCAGTGTGTGAATATGTAGCAGGGGGCGGGAAACGCCTCTTTCTTCAAGCAGCAGTTCTTCAACAAGGTAATGGCCTGTTAACATCTTTATTTCTTGCTAGCTCAGCAGTTTAACTCTCGGAGAAGGTTCGAATCCTTTAATATGTAACCCATCTTTTTAAAATGGAAATTCCTTTTCTGTCTATGTAAAATCTACAAATATATTTTACTGTAAACTCGCCTTTCATTTTGAAATGGAGGTGACTACGTTTTCATAACCGTTCTTCTCTTCTTTAATGTAGTAAAGTTTTCTCATACGGGTCACCTCCCTAGCTTGGGATTAGCCCCTGTATTATCGGCCTAGCGGCACATAGGTTTTAAGACAAAAACTTTGTGTAGGAGTGCAAGTTATCGCCTCCATTCAACTATGTATTTTGGGCCATTTACTTAACCCGTTTTGTTTTCCTTCCTGCGAAGGCCCAGTAGATTGGGTACGAGGTACCCCTGTACCATTATATGTGTGCCTTGAGGGCAATTAGAAGTGAAATTCGTTGTGGCCTTTGATAGGCTTGAACTTTGAGAGCGGGTCCGCTCTTTCCTAAATTTGATTTCTGTGTGCCTCGAGGAGGCTTAACATGGTAATTGGGAGCAAGTGCTCCTTGGCATGATTGGGGTTTTCTGCCCCTTTGTTTGAACTTGGTACATTGGTAAAGTTGAGCTCATAGCTCAAGGATTGTGAGTGTGGGGCTCGAAGCCCAAATCTTGTAACGAACTGTAATTTGTAATTTCTTAATTTGTTGATCTGCTACTTGGTACCTGTTATACTTTGTTATTGATTGATTTTGAAAAGAAAATATAACCTTTGTTAAAGTTTTAAATTAACTTTAATTTTGTAGTTGAGACCTATTCCAGCCCACACCTTCTTTCATATCTAACTACCACGGATATCTCCGTAACAAGTGGTAGCAGAGCGTGGTTGAATGGGTCTCAATTTAGCCCCTTTTGACGGCTAGACATTGCCTTGCTTTTGAACTTTAACCATTTTTTCAGTCACTGGAATTTTTCAATTTTTCTAAATTGGTAATATCTTTTCTATCATGTCCGGCCCTCGTGATGTCCTCCACCCCGGCTATTTGCGTAAGGAGGAATTGATTTATGAATTAACAATTAGAAATGTGCAATCTGGAGGCACGGTTGCAGTAGATACCAACAAGCTTAAAGAGTCCCTTGATTTGCCTATTTCCATCCCCACTTTGGGAGAGAAAGAGATTGACGACGCTCTCTCCACGATCACTGACAATACTACTGAGCTAGCATCTGTAGTTAGTTTTTTGAAGAAAATGATCCTTCTCCAAATCAAGTTAAACGTGTGCAAGCTAGATTGTTTCATTTTTACAATAGGGTCACTGATCTATTGTCTCTAAATTTGAACGACATTCAAAGGCAGGAAGCTAGTGTCCTTCTCGAAAATTTTTCTGATTTGTCCAGTAAGGTTAGCCTTTTGTTAACTGGGGCAGTCCTCCCCAAAACCGACAATCCCACTCTGGTAAACGTTGTCAGCGAGGAGCATTCTCCCACGGGGGAAGAAAGTACAAAATATGTAGAAGCCCAACAAACTTCTGTTCCATTAGGAACTGAGTCCGTTCGTCGCACATCCATTCCACCCTTTGTGTTGAATAATGCACCTTCTGAATCTGCTTCTCCGCCACTTAGGTCCCTTCCTACTACGTCACCTGGTTTCAGCAGTTTGCCCCATCCTTTAGCTATGTTGCTCAGAGGGATTTCTAAGTTTTCTGTTAACTCTACCAGTGACGTTATTTCATTTCTAAGATTTTTCGTTGAGTTTCAGGATCATGCTCTTGCTTTTTCTCTTTCTCCGTGTCAAATTTTGCAGATCATTTGTCCCTATTCAATTGGTGTTCTATCTGACAAAATAGAGCCATTGCTGACCAATCATCTATAGAAGACTTCCACGCCCATTTATTAGCAAACTTCATTCCGGCTAGGCCAAGGTCATCTCTAATACAGAAGTACTATTACCGTGTACAGCGTCTGGATGAAAATCTTGCCGACTTCATCCAAGATATTAAATTCTATACCAGAGTATTTGCCTTCCATTTTCCTGAAGATCAGATTGTACAGGCAATTGTGGAAGGAATTTCACCATCATACAGGTCATACTTGTGCTTTGCGTTGCGTCCGCAAACTTTTGCCGAATTAGAGGCTATGGCTGTCTCAGCGGAAGGAGTTAGATACGCCGATACCTTGCGTGTCGCGAAAGAACCCCCTCCATCCTCTAGTAAATTTCGGCCTCCACCTCGCCGAACCTTCACTGCCCGTAAATGTTATGCTTGTGGGTCGCCTGACCGTCTTCGGAACAAGTGTCCATTAATTAAATCTAGTGGGACAAGGAATGGAGCAGGGTCATCCCAAGGCTGTTTTAAATGCGGCGCTTTTTCCCATATTGCAAAGAACTGCCGTAATGCTAACAGAACTCCCTCCTGTTCAACTTCGGGTGCAACTTCCACCAACAAGCATAAGTGACTAGCGGCTCCGGCTGAGTCGGCAGATTCATCTTTCCAAGGCTCAGCCCAGGTTAAATCCGACGAAAATGCAGGGAAAAATCAGAACTGTTCTACATTCCCATTTGAAGGTCCCAGAGAATGTCTTAGGATTGCGGCGGATTCACCCGCACCTGTTCCCTTTCTCAAAATTGAATTAAATAATGAACCTATAACTGCCCTATTAGATTCTGGCAGTGTTTGTTCTATTATTTCGGCTGAATGGTACTCCAAATTGAAAACTGTTTGTAAACTTCCTGATTTTTGTTCGTCTTCGGTTCAATATGTTTCGGCTAACTCATCTCCATTAGAAATTTTAGGTTCTCTGTATGCTAAAATACGCATTTTGAAATTCACTTGGAAAGTAAAACTGCTCGTGGCGAAGCACTTGTCTTGCCCCATTATTTTGGGAGCGGACATCATGTCTCACACTGGTCTAGTGCTCGACCTTCAGAGCAAGTCGTGCACTTTCAAATTTGATAGTAAATTCAATATCCCTTTATTAAAATGTAGTTCTGCGTCATGTTCATCTGTTTCGCCTACCCAGGATGAGATGTTGTTAGATCTTAGACATGTACCTGAGGAGCAGGCTGATAGTATTCGTAAGTTGTGTCAGTCGTTTCCAGAGGTTTTCTCGGATACTCTTGGTGTTACTGACCTTATTGAATACAAGATTGAGGTGACGGATTCGATCCCTGTTAGATTCCCGCCTTATAGGCTATCTCCGTCTAAAATGAAGGCCCTGAAGGAGATCATTGATCAGATGCTGAAAGATGGTATATTTGGCCCTCTAAGTCGGCGTATTCTTCGCCTATTTTTCTAGTCCCGAAACCCCAAGGTGGCTTCAGGCCTGTGATTGATTATAGGGCTCTCAATCGGAAGGTGGTGTTACAATCTGTGCCCCTTCCAGACCTCCATTCTTGTTTTTCATGGTTTCGTAAAGCTAAGTTCTTCACTATCTTAGACCTTAATCAGGCTTATAATCAGATACCGCTAGCAGAGGAATCTAAACACCTGACAGCGTTTGCCACGGATTGGAACTTGTATGAGTACAACCACGTGCCTTTCGGGCTCCCCACGGGGGCAGCCGCGCTTACGAGACTGCTAGACGGGGTCTTCTCCGACATCAAATTCGAGTACTTGTATCATTAACTGGATGATGTCGTATTTTCTGAGATCATTGAAGAACACTTTGATCATCTGAAAGAGGTCCTTAATCGTCTTCGTAAGGCAGGGTTAACAGTTAAGCTGCCCAAAGTCGCTTTTGCAATGCCTTCCATGTCATTTCTAGGGCATATTGTGTCGCCCGATGGTGTCGCTGTAGATCATTCTAGAACACAGGCCATCCGTGATTTCAAACCTCCCAAGGACATCAAAGGTATCGCCAGGTTCATAGGCATGGTGAACTTCTTCAGGAAATTTATTCCCAACTTTGCTAATAGAGCGGTGCCCTTGAACCTTCTTCGTAGGAAAGGCGTCAAATTTGAGTGGGGGCCTTCTCAACAAGCCGCTTTTGAAGACCTGATATTAGCTCTTTGTAATGCCCCTGTTCTTGCTATGCCGGATTTCTCGAAGAAATTCATCGTCCAAACCGACGCGTCGTCGTCGGCAGTCGCTGCGGTCCTTCTTCAAGAGACCGAACCAGGGAGGTGACCCATCGCCTATGCATCTAGGACTCTTTCGGCTCAAGAAGCCAAGTATTTCATCTATGAACTTGAGGGTTTGGCCGTCTTGTTTGCGCTAGAAAAGTTCCGACTGTATCTGGAACATGTCAAGTTCGACTTGGAGACTGATAACCAAGCCTTAAGTTGGGTCTTAGGTAGGCCGCGTCGTACTGGTCGTATAGCCCGGTGGGCCATCCAAATTTCTGCCTTCCAGTTTGACGTTAGGCATATCAGAGGTACTGAAAACGTGGTTGCTGACGGACTAAGCCGTATGTTTTCTAATGATGTAGAGACCCCCGAACAGGTTGATAGTTCTTCACCTCCCGAGTCCATACCACCTGAGGTTAATGCCATTCTAACTGATGCTCCCATGTTGTTTAGAGATCTTGAGAAATATCAACGTGAAAATCCGACGCTGGCCCCTATCATGGAAACCCTTTCTTCTGGGGAATATGTCGTCCCTTATGTATTGAGGAATGGTGTTTTATGTTGCCCGTCGAGGCATGATCAAAAGATGAAAGTTGTAGTTCCAGCTGTTTCGGCTCTTATTGCCTATCATCACGACGATCATTCTAGGTGGGACACGTCCCTGCATTGGTTAGCTTTTGCTTTGAATTCGGCGGTTCATGAATCCCATAAATTTACTCCAGCTTCTTTGATGTACAAGTTTTTTCCCAACACGCCGCTCTCTAGCCTTTGGTCTCTTAATGATATTCTACCTGAGACCATAGATCCAGATAATATTAGAGATCTTTGGAAGAAGGCCAAGGCCAATCTTAAAATTTCTCATGAAAAGGTTAGGGAAAGATATGATCGTGGACGGAGGCCCACCAACTTAAAGGTAGGAGACCAAGTTATGGTCAAGAATTTTGTTCCCGCGGGCAAGCTTGCCCCCAGATTTCATGGGCTGTGCATTATTTTAGATTTTCTTACGCCGGTCACATTGTTAGTGAGCAATCCAGCCACCGAGAGAATCTTTACGGTTCACCTGTCCCAGGTGAAACCTGTGTAAATTACTTGCTCAGTGGATATTTAACATCTTGTAAGAACCCCAATAGCTTATATTTTTCTATAAATCCTAGGCCTTCTGCCCCTTATAGTTTTACATTTCGTTTTCTTTATCTGCTCTGTATAAATTTTGTGAAACCTTCCCTGAGGTTGCTCTGCTGTCCTCTCCGTAAGGCCATTACCAAGCTCCCGTCTCCTGTTAAACCACACCAGTGGCATTAAAATAAAAGTAATGAAATAAAAGTTTTCACGCCACTGGCCCCTCAGCCTCAACTCCAAGATAGTACCCTAAAACCATTATGGTCCAACACAAATTCTGCCGCCGAGATATTACTGTTTCAGTGCCCCCGCAGCCGTGCGGCGCCGTACCGCCACTGAGGTGGGGTACGGGCCCACTCCACTCCAGTGAGGACAACCAGTGTACGGCGAGCCGGAGCCCTCCTTCCGGCCAAGGCTGATGTGCGACACACCACCCGCAAACTGCTCGAGGACTGTAAACAATCGTCGCGTCTGCAGCGTGCTTCACCACGACTACCCCTCTCATAATAGCGGGAAAGAGGGATCTCAGGGTACTTGAGGCGTCCGAGCCGCCTCCTCTGGACACAGGCAGCGGTGGCAGGTCTTGCCGTCAAAAGTAATCGGCAACTAATGTACTCCCTCTGCTACAGGGACTCTCTATTCGGCAATTAATAACTGCTTCAAATCAACTTAAATTTTATTCTTCCATGAATTAATGTTTTGTTTCGCAATTCTACAACTACAAACAAATTCTGAAACTGGACTTAATCTAGTCGCACCCACCTATATCAAACAAATTCTGAGACCTCCGCCTAGTGAAAAGTTATATTTTTCTCTTCTATTCATCAGCAAAAAAATGTGGACTTTGCTTTAAACCAACATTTTTTCTTTTCTTCTGTGTCACCCCTTGGAAGGACTTTGGGGGGGGGGGGGGAGGGAGGGCTGTACCGGGCGGTACAACTCCACGACGCAAGTTCAAATCTTGCGCCAATTGAAACTTCTCTACTGGAGAAACTTGGAACTTTAACTACTGAACTAATTCCACGGTTATTCAGAAGATGTCACTGAATGTTTTTGAACGATTAAGGAGTGTGGACAATCTCTAACAGATGTCTCTACCAAAAACTATGATAACGCACCCTGGTGTAAAGGAATGTACTCTCCTGAAGAAATATTGTATTCCTAAGTTTTGTTTTTACTAAATTTTGTTCTGTGGTTTGTCGGTTGGCAACAGTTATCCTTTCTCTCCGCCTGTTTTGAATTTAACCAATCACTAATTTTTGTAATTAATTTCGGATCAATAGTGTCTTTCTTTTTCGATGTTGATGTGTAACTTTTAGCTATCCAATAAAATTGAGGGGGTGTGTCTACTCATTCCTGAAAGGTCTCGAATTTTCCACGAGAGTATAAAAACTGCTGATTTTCTTGTCTCGGTGCCACTAGCATAACATCTAACTCAGTGTGTGAATATGTAGCAGGGGGCGGGAAGCGCCTCTTTCTTCAAGCAGCAGTTCTTCAACAAGGTAATGGCCTGTTAACATCTTTATTTCTTGCTAGCTCAGCAGTTTAACTCTCGGAGAAGGTTCGAATCCTTTAATATGTAACCCATCTTTTTAAAATGGAAATTCCTTTTCTGTCTATGTAAAATCTACAAATATCTTTTACTGTAAACTCGCCTTTCATTTTGAAATGGAGGTGACTACGTTTTCATAACCGTTCTTCTCTTCTTTAATGTAGTAAAGTTTTCTCATACGGGTCACCTCCCTAGCTTGGGATTAGCCCCTGTATTATCGGCCTAGCGGCACATAGGTTTTAAGACAAAAACTTTGTGTAGGAGTGCAAGTTATCGCCTCCATTCAACTTTGTATTTTGGGCCATTTACTTAACCCGTTTTGTTTTCCTTCCTGCGAAGGCCCAGTAGATTGGGTACGAGGTACCCCTGTACCATTATATGTGTGCCTTGAGGGCAATTAGAAGTGAAATTCGTTGTGGCCTTTGATAGGCTTGAACTTTGAGAGCGGGTCTGCTCTTTCCTAAATTTGATTTCTGTGTGCCTCGAGGAGGCTTAACATGGTAATTGGGAGCAAGTGCTCCTTGGCATGATTGGGGTTTTCTGCCCCTTTGTTTGAACTTGGTACATTGGTAAAGTTGAGCTCATAGCTCAAGGATTGTGAGTGTGGGGCTCGAAGCCCAAATCTTGTAACGAACTGTAATTTGTAATTTCTTAATTTGTTGATCTGCTACTTGGTACCTGTTATACTTTGTTATTGATTGATTTTGAAAAGAAAATATAACCTTTGTTAAAGTTTTAAATTAACTTTAATTTTATAGTTGAGACCTATTCCAGCCCACACCTTCTTTCACTTCTAACTACCACGGATATCTCCGTAACACAAATAAAAAGAGTTTATTAAATAAACCCGAATAAAACTCATTACGTTCATAACAAATGCAAATAACACAAATAATATTAATAGCAATAACAATAGTAATCATATTAATAATGTCCGACCGAGCTCGATAGGTGCAGTCGCTTAAGTGCGGCCAGTATCCAGTATTCGGGAGGTAGTGGGTTCGAACCCCACTGTCGGCAGCCCTGAAGATGGTTTTACGTGGTTTCCCATTTTCACACCAGGCAAATGGTGGGGCTCTACCTTAATTAAGGCCACGGCCGCTTCCTTCCCAGTCCTAGCCACTTCCTGTCCCATCGTTGCCATAATACCTATCTGTGTCGGTGCGACGTAAAGCCAATAGCAAAAAAAAATATAATAATGTCCGACTCGTTGGCTGAATGGTCAGCGTAATGGCCTTCCTTTCAGAGGCTCCCGGGTTCGATTCCCGGCAGGGTCGGAGATTTTAACCTTCATTGGTTCATTCTAATGGCTCGGGAGGCTGGGTGTTTGTACTGTCCCCAACATCCTTGCAACTCACACACCAACACTAACCTCCACCACAATAACACGCAGTTACCTACACATGGCATATGCCATCCACCTTCATCGGAGGGTCTGCCTTACAAGGGCTGCACTCGGCTAGAAATAGCCACACGAATTATTATTATTATTATTATTATTATTATTATTATTATTATTATTATTATTATTATTATTATTATTATTATATTCATAATGGTAATAATAGAATGCTTAATTATGAAATACACTTGAATGACGTAACAACAGTAATCCATGTTATTAAATAAACATTGAATAGACTGTAGGTTTGTAGGAATAAAACAAGAGTTTTTCTTTTTTTACACTCGACCAAACTTCATATTTAGGTTCTAATCGTCCAGGAGCACGTTTTGATACGCATATCATTTAAAAATCACTGAATAGACTGGGGGTTTATAGGAAGGCCAGAATAAGTTTTTTCAATTTCTTCTTAGAATATTGCTTATATATAAAGTCTGTGGACTATATGTGAAACGCCCCTTCATTATGAACAATTTTTGTTATGTACATAATTTCACTTACTCTTCAAATGACGGAGAAAAAACACTATTTTCTACGGGAGTTATACTCTGCAGCCAGTGACGGACTCCCTCGTACACTTAAAGGTATTTGAAGGATCGATAACAGGAGAAAATCAGAGTATTCATAGTATTTCTTTCGGCCTGAAAATTAACCCCACCTAATGTCACTGAACACCGAGGAAACATTAGGTAGAACTTTTTCTTTTGGTGTCTGTCTGTCTGTCTGTCTGTCTGTCTGTCTGTCTGTCTGTCTGTCTGTCTGTCTGCATATTCCTAAAAGTTGAAAACTGCTGGACTTATTTCAACCAAACTATATATTTGGAATCTACTCACTCCGGAGAGTGTTCTCGGGTGCATATGATGTCACGGTAATCACATGGAGTTGCTATTTTTTGGAAGATCATTCTCAAGTATTTTCATTGACATTAGTTCTATCAAAAGATTGTATGTAACAAACGTTTGGGAACATGTCATTTCTGTTCCTTTATGCCTTGTACGTATTTATCATACGACGGATAATAACGCAGATGATTACGAAAAATCGGATTTTTAGTAGAAGGCCCGTGGGGCATGTCGTGCATGTCACTTCAATGTGGGTAACGTGGAAAACTAAAGAGCCGTTTTACTCTTTTCGGCAGGGGAGATATTAAGGGAGGTATCATCGACAAGAGAGCGCCAGGCAAGTAGTCAGAGATACAATATGTAACCTGAGAACCAGGGAGAATTTCGCACAACTTCGGACCAGGAACTGTACCTTACAACGACTTAGGAAATTGTCCTTATTCACTCTCGAATTTGTTCAGCTTCATTATATTTTCGTTGCTGCCCCGCGCTGTCGTAGGAAAGTATCAACTTAACATGTCACATTAAGTATGAATAGAGCTATGTTACATCACATAAATTCCAGAAGAAAACATGTAATCCACTGCAAATTCCCGTGCGAAGAACGGGTACGAATACTAGTAATAAAATAATCGTATAGCCTTAGCTATCGTGTGCAAGGATCTTCATTTCACGCCATTTAGCCTACCTGGGTGTCAGTTTCGGAGTTACATACTATTCTAAAGCCTCCGTGGCTCAGGCGGCAGCGTGCCGGCCTCTCATCACTGGGTTCCGTGGTTCAAATCCTGGTCACTCCATGTGAGACTTGTGCTGGACAAAGCGGAGGCGGGATAGGTACTCCGGTTTTCCTTGTCATATTTCATTCCAGCAACACTCTTCAGTATCATTCATTTCATCTGTCATTCATTAATCATTGCTCCAGAGGAGTGCGACAGGCTTCGGCAGTCGGCACAGTTCCTATCCTCGCCACTAGATGGCGGCTTCATTCCTTCCATTCCTGACCCGGTCGAGTGACTGGAAACAGGCTGAGGATTATCCTTATCATTCTATTCTAACTGATGAGAGAGAAACAGAGACTTTGATGGGCGATCTATGGACAAATTTAGTTAATCGTGTCGGATAAGCCCCAAATGTACCACTAGAGTTCTTTTATATGTCGATATAATTTGAAACGGAATTCTTACTGCCCTTGAAAAATCCGACTACCGTAACTCTGCCAGGTTTGAATCCACGGTCTTGGGATCTGAAGGACGGCGCTCTACTATTGATCCGCAGATGCAACTATTTTTAAATTATGATATAAAACTCAGAAAAAAAATGAAATAGGAGTTTTGAAACAGAATGAGACATTTTCTCAATAGAAAATCTTTCATTTACTATATATGAGACGGGACAATTATACTGAACACCAAATTATTACTAACCTGAATTTTGCAAGAAGGCTTCGTAAAATAGCTCATCCGTCCCGGTGTAATTAAACATAAGACGGCAGTGATGGTAATAGGATACAGCTACATCCTTCGGCTCCCGGGCCATGTAGATTATCTGAAACAGTCGTCAGAGGAGTACTGTAGTCATTCCCCATCAATTACAGATTTGAAGAAAATTAAATTAGGAGATGAAAATATGGAAATAATTTGATTGCTAGTAGTAAAATCAAATGCAGACCATATAGAACACGTCGTGACATTGAATCAGGCTGCATGCATGCGAGGCCACAGTTCACAGCTGGATGACTTTAAAAAAAAATTAATTTATTGGCTTTAGGTGCCAGACCAAACAGCCAGCTAGAAATACATTAGATAACAAAGCATATACATTAAATATACACTGAGAATACATATACACCAATGAATCTTCCATGGTATTATAATGGTATTACGTTCCGAGCCCGTACAGAATGCGCGCACACACATACGAAGGGAAAAAAGAACAAAAGAACAAACTGGGACACTGCAACTGTAGTATGTTTACGTAGTTTTTCTGAAGTAGTATCACGTCAAACTTTATAATCTTAAATCGGTGTCTTTTAAGAATATGGCGATTGCATTATACGCTTCTGGTTGTTGGGATGATAAAATGCACTGGATGTTGAGTGGTAGTTGGAAGTTCAATGAAAGTAAAGTTGTAATAAATTTTTCCTGCTGTACATTATAAATATGGCACGAGAAGAAGATGTGGTTGAGGTCAGCGATTGGTTGGCGGTCACAGGAACAGTAGGGCGAGTTTAGGACTCCTATCCGATAGAGATGATTTGCAAAACTGCCGTGATTGGACCTCATGCGAATAAGAGAAGTGATGTATCGGCGACAAGCATTCCATTTGGAGAACCAAGGTGAGTGAGGAGGGTATGGTTGGACTGCAGCGTATTGTTTTCCCCGTTGCTCTTTTGTAATATACCATTCTTCTTCAATTTGCGTCCAGGAACGCTGCTTGATACGTGGCACGTAGTCTCGAATAGACACTGGTGAATCTAGCCGTTCGCCCAAATGCGTTGCTGCTCTAGCGAGCCGGTCAACATACTCGTTGTGTTTGATACCTTTATGACTAGGTATCTAAAGAAAGTGCACAGCAATATTGAGACGAGTAAGTTGTCGAATTCCCTGAATGATCTGAATTTGATGAACCGTTAGTTTGTATGTAGCAGGTGACTGTAAAGTCTTCAAGACACTGAGAGAGTCAGTAAGTATAAGAACTGCAAGAAGGTTTAACTCTTAAACTGTATGCTAGAGCTTCGGAAATAGCGACAGCTTCTGCTGTAAGACCAGTCATTTGGTAAAGTGAATAAACGAGATTCTTCAGTTGCGGGACAGTAACAAGCGCATCCCACTGCAGGTGGTGAGGGTATTTTTGAGTCATCAGTGAAGATTTGAAGAGCATTGGGCCACTGTCTTTGAGTATATTCCACAAAGTAAGACTGAACTCTGGTTAGAGGAAGTAAGTCTGTTGTAAAAAGATGTATTGGAACAGAAAACAATAAGTATGACTACGGAATCTCAAAAGCAGGGCAAGACTTGTGGGGTGTTGACGATGGAAGTATGGGACGTAGAAACTGAAGACTGTTCAGAAGACATATATTTTCCATCCATTTTCGGTGTCCGTGCTCTCTCATAACTGTTTCTAAATCATCCAGACTGCTGCAGATTGGTGGTTCATTGTTGTACATCCTGGATAATACAAATTTGTCTGCTAAATATTGTCGACGTACAGCAAGAGGAGGTTCGACGCACTTTAGTAACAACGCATTTGTTGGGGTCGAAGCCATTGCTCCAATGCAGGTTCTGACACAGCTATATTGTATTCCGTCCAGCTTGCGCAAAGCGATTTTGCTTCCGTTATGATAAAACATACTCCCATAATCCATTTTGGATCGGATCAAACTGCGATATAGGAGAAGGAGAACACAGGGATCAGCCCCCCACCATGTTCGGGTGAGAGCACGAAGAATATTCATAGATCTTTCCAGTTTTGTTGTAAGCTCAGATATATGTGGCGACCATGTCAGTCGAGTGTCACATGTGAGACGTAAAAACCTTGCCTGCGGTTTGACTCTGATGTTGTATGGTCCCAAGTTCAAGGTTAAGGGTAGGACTCTCAGGTATTTTCGCGTAAATATCACTACTTGAGACTTGGATGGCGATAGGGATAAATTATTTTCAAGAAGCCAATGGTCTAATTGATATACAGCTAAAGCCATGTGGGCTTCTACAGTCTGGAGAGAGCTTGCACTAGTATATACACACACATCGTCAGCATATTGTAATATTTTAATCCTGGATGAAAATATGGTCTCTAGATCACTGGTGTAAATGGTGTAGAGCAGGGGACTAAGCACAGCACCTTGAGGCAGACCTTGTGAGACTTTCCGTGGGCCAAGTAGTTTGGCATGATAACGCACATACTCGTATATCCATCTGGTGTGTAGAAGATTGTAAATGCCCTTGATGAGCGGATGAGGAAGGCCGAGGTCCATCAATTTAGATAATAATCTTGAGATATCAACATTGTCGTATGCAGCAGAAATATCCAGAAAAAGGGCAAGCGTATAACTGTTCGAAGCAAATGTCTTATATATGTCCGTAGTGAGCAGTGCATGACTATCATAGGTACTTCTTCGTTTTCGAAAACCATTCTGAGTTCGTGGTAGAAGATTGTGAAATTCTAGCCACCATTCGAGTTGAAGTTTAGTCATACACTCGAGGGTTTTCAGTATACATGAAGACAAGGCGATAGGACGGTAAGCGTTCGGATCCTCTGGTTCCTTTCCGAATTTGAAGATGTGTATCACAATCTGTGTTAGCCAGGATAATGGAAATTCTCCTTGAGACAATATTTCGTTTATGATCCGAAGCAGCCACTGTAGAGCATGGGCCAGCATCGGGTAACAAATATTATCAAAACCTGGTGCAGTACTGGAGGACTGTTTAATTGCATTTTGCAGCTCAGCCAATGTGAAGGGAGAGCATAAGGAATGAGTACTCGGATTCGTGTTCAACTGAAGGGGTTGAGAATCAACAAACGGTGGAGCTATTTTGTCAAAGAGTCCCTCTATACAGGCTGGTGAGATCGTATGGGATCGTGGACTATGATCTTTGTGGCGGAAGGCTTTGATTTTGTTCCAGACGTCGGAGATGTTGGCATTCCTATCTAATGATGCACAGAATTCCTTCCAGCTGTGTCTTTTCCTTTCTTTAAAAAATCTCTTTACTTGAGCTGTAGTGTGCAGACATTGCTGGTACCTCTCAAAAGTGGGTTGTTCCCGATATTGCCGAAGCGCTGTCCGTCGTCGTGCAACAGCTCGAGAGCAATCTGGGGTCCACCAGACAGCTGGTTTTCCCGTGTGTATAGATCCAACTTTCTTCAGGGGAATTGAATCGGATGCAGTTTTCTCCATAGCGGAGATATAGAGGGTGTAGCTGACACCACTGGGATTTTGCAGTGGAAGGCGTAATATCTCTTCATCCATATTGGCTGTAAATACTGGCCAATTTGCTTTAGAGCAGTTCCATTTTCCTGTTGACACTTTCTGCTGATGAGGTGGAGGAGAAGTCTTTATTGTGATCAAAATGGGAAAGTGGTTGGAACCCCCCGAATCAGTAAGGACGGACCAGTTGGTGGACAAGGATAAAGAGGGGGTGGCAATAGTGAGGTCAACTGCCGATTTCTGCCGATTAGGTGAAGGAACCAATGTAGGAGAATGATCATTCAGGATGACTAAATTATAATGTTTGACCATATTGACTATATCATTGCCGTAGCGATCGGTGGTTGGACAACCCCATGCTGTGGAGTGAGCGTTGAAGTCTCCACAGATGTTCTGTGGAGGAGGAAGTTGCGACATGATTTCTTGCCAAATATACAAGGTGGCTGCTGTTCTCGGTGGGCAATATCCAGATGCGATCATAAGAGTTCTAGAAGGTAGTTGTATACTAGCTGCAATAAGTTGAAATGGCGATGGTACACTACGTTGGATAGTTAGCTGTCTGTAAGATAATGTCGTGTGTACCAGAATAGCAACGCCACCATATCCATCATCACGGTCTTCCCTTAAAATGGTATAGTTGCGAAAATGTATATATCTTTGAGGTTTGAACCATGTTTCTGACAGGACAACAACGTGAGGGTTTATATTGTGAAGTGTATTATCTAGACTCTCTTTGTTTGAAATAGCCGATCGTGCATTCCATTGAAGAATTTTAAATGCCATTATGAGCTTAGAGAATCTGTCGCAGAATATACTTGATCGCCATAGGTTATAGAGAGTCAGATGGTTGAGACAAAAATTGTTGGATCAGTAAAGTAAGGAGCCATGTCCCGGATAGTGCGATTATGGATGCATTTTGGCTTTGAATCTCACGCTGTAGAACACCTCTGTTCGAGATCACCGACCGGCCGTTCCACTGTAAGATTTTAAAGGCCATATTCAGAGGCGAAAATATTGGTAATCATGTCGCGGATTGCTGTTGGATGAATGTTGCTGGATGCTGAAGATTGGAGCTGACCTACGATGAGCATAATAATATTGAATATATGCTCAATGAGTTGTTCGTTGTTTTGAGCAGGATTTGATGTTACGCGAGGGGGTTGGGGAGGGTAGGGATTGTAAGTAATCGGAGTAACAGGTAAATGTGGAGGAATATAGGCAAGTTGAGAAATTGGGGGGAAATGGGGTTTAAAAGGTTGTAGCGGACGTCTTGACGAGTTTACAGGAACTGAAATTTTACGCTGAGAGGCGAGTGGATGGTCGAGTTGTTGGTTAAAGGTTGAATGGGGAGAGATCTGTTGTGTGATATTCCAAGGGGCATCTTCCTTCATTGGTGGCTCTGCTGTAACCCCTGGTGTCAAGGGCCCATGTTGTCTTGGAAAGTTTCTTGCTGTTGACATGTTAGAGGTTGCAGAAATATTAGGTAGCAGGGGAAATTCCACCTGATTTTGATAATTAACTGGTGGGCGTGCCGCTGAGTTGTTGTTATAAATATCAAGCGCAGCCACTTGAGAGATATTGTTAAATGCCATAAGTTCCCGAACAGAAATCCACTTTTTATATTCTGTGCAGTTTTTATCAGTGGATAGATGAGCTCCTTTGCAGTGAACACAACAGGGAGTAATTAAATCTGAACACTGACTAATATCGTGAGGCCCTGAGCAACGGCTACAGCGTTGAGCACTTCGGCATTGCAGGCTAGAGTGATTGAATCTGAGGCATCGTTCACATAATCGCACAGACATCACAAATGGTTGCACTGGGCACCTAGTTCCGAGTAAGTGGATATATGCTGTCAGTTGTTGTGCACGAAAAGTTAACAGACAAACTGGGATAGGCCTTCTCTCCCCGCGAATAACCTTACTGAAGCGCTTTACACGAACAACTGGTAACGGGGTTTGTATCTCCCGTAATATTTCATCTTCACTAAGTGAGGGGTCGACATTTTTAATTAAACCTTGTCTTTGAATAACACTAGACGGAATGTAAGCTTCTAGATTTTGTTTACGAAAAAATTCTGTTTCCACTAGTTGATTCGCCACTGCTCCTGAAGTGGTTTCAACTCGAAGTCTGTTTCGCCCTATGGGTTTTATGTCCAGGATGTTTTGACGGCAAACGACCTGCTCGTTAAATAAAAGCCTACCAAGCGCCATTGGATGGAGACTACCCACGTCTTTGTTTACACTTTCGACGATAACAACGAAAGGGCCATGATCATTGGGATTGTATCTATTTTCTCTGCTATTGCGATATATAACTCTTTGATTAGTGTTGGGCTGATTTACAGATGAGGATAAAGTATTTATTTCTCCCACATCTGCACCATTAGAACTGTTCGTGGTATGAGTTGAACCGGAACTGTTTGTGACATCAAGGATCATGTCAGACTCCTCAGTAGGACGGGGTTCACTTCCACTAGGACGCATTTTTTTGCACTGGGGATTGAATTCACTTAAAAATTCAGAGTCAGAATTACCTGATTTGATGGCTGGTTGTGCTGATGCAATGGATACTGGTACCTGACCTCTTTGAAGTAATGCGGCAGATGCTCCTTGCATCTCTGTTGAGTAGGTGTTGACAGGTTGTTGAGTCGACAGAAGTTGATGTGGATTCGGAGGAATTTTAGCATTTAAAGTAAAGTCTGGAATCATCGATGGAGAGTTGCTGTAGCATGCTTGTAAGGCAGCGTTAATTACCTGACCCGTGTCAGGAGGATCGTTCATGATGCACTCACATAAACACACACAAAAAGAATTTTCAAACTGCTGTTATTCTATTTACTGCAGTTGAGATGATAGTAATTCCTCAAATTCGCTTAACTTCTACTTTCCCGTGAAAATGGATTAATATTCTTCAAGCTTTCTATTATTTCGTTTGCAGAAAATGAAACTTCTCTCTTCTACAACTCCAAGGAATAATCTAACCAGGAGCTGGATGACTTTAACGGGCTAGTTGTCCACCGACCATAATCCATGAATGTTCTGTAGGTCACATGTCTGGCAAATGGGAAGGCCATGGAACAAGCCGTATCTGCTATGCATAGCAGTGCTGGATATAGCACCAGGAGTGCGTTGAAGGAGTGAATTGCTCACGCCTCTCCAAATTCCCAGAAGTACCGGTTGCTAGAGAGCTAACCATCAGTATATAGGAGCCGAGGTCGTGAACGATAGCCAATAGTGCCCCACAACATCACCCTTAGGTTCGGCCTATTTGACGTTAGATACCGCTAACCTGATATCGTCCAATGCGTATTAGGACATCATTCCAGCCGAATCTAAAGCAAAACTCGCCCTGAAACACGACGTGCTGCCAGTTTTCATGTCTATGTGTGCCTTCTCGAACCTATTGTAGCCTTGGACTATCCAGGCTCAAGGTAATCCTTTGCAAAAGCGTGCGGGCAACCAGTCCTTTAAAAACAAACACGGATTGTCAAGCAATGGAAGAGAGAAATGCTACACCTACTACAGCGCATCGCCGTATTCGCTAACATATACGATAAAGTTGAACGATCCGCCACTGTCATACAAACGGACAACACTACTCTTTTGTACGATATCACCCAAAACAAAACGTGCTGCCTTCCTTTGGATCTTTGCGAGTTCTCGAATCAAATAATTCCCATACACTAGAATTACACTCTAACTGGTGTCTTATCAGTGATTTATATGTTCTCTCTTTTACGTCCTTACTACAACTCCTAAAAACTCTCATAAACTCGTGAAGAGATCTGCAACCTTTTTATCAGAAGATCGTCAATGTGGGTACCCCAATGAAAATATGTCCTTATACTGCATTAGCACGTAGGTACTTGAAGTGATCCCCATGAGGTACTAACTCCGGGTATTACAGCTAATTAATAACAGATATACAAGAAAATGTAGCTTTGTAGTGGTTAAATAGTAAAAAGTCTCATAGATACTATTCTATTCCATTGCTTACATTTAGAAGCTTATGTACGGCATTGTCCGCCTCTGTGGTGTAGTGGTTAGTGTGATTAGCTGCCACCCCCGGAGGTCCGGGTTCGATTCCCGGCTCTGCCACGAAATTTGAAAAGTGATACGAGGGCTGGAACGGGGTTCACTCAGCGTCGGGAGCTCAACTGTGTAGAGGTGGGTTCGATTCCCACTTCAGCCATCCTGGAAGTGGTTTTCCGTGGTTTCCCACTTCTCCTCCAGGCATATGCCGGGATGGTACCTAACTTAAGGCCACGGCCGCTTCCTTCCCTGTCCCATCCAATCTTCCCATCCCTCCACAAGGCCCCTGTTCAGCACAGCAGGTGAGGCCACCTGGGCGACGTACTGGTCATACTCCCCAGTTGTATCCCCCGACCCAGAGTCTGAAGCACTAGGACACTGCCCTTGAGGCGGTAGAGGTGGGATCCCTCGCTGAGTCCGAGGGAAAAACCGACCCTGGAGGGAAAACAGATTAAGAAGGAGAAGAAGAAGAAGAAGAAGAAGATGTACGGCATTTATTTATTGCCAGTATTCATAAGACTTGTGACTTCTTTTTCACTCACTGTTATGATAGTTACGAAAGAAACCTGACTGAAGGATATTACATACCACCCATTGTTTATATTGAATCTTGTGGTTTTATTGTTTTGATTATAAGAAATTATGCTTAAAAGCCTGAATTTCAGAAAAGTATATTGCAAAAATGATTTATCATTGTAACTTTATGACAAGTAGACATTTAGCCAGCCATAAATCACATTTGTCCAGTCCCATAGCCCCCATTTTTATCAGTAGTCTCCCATTATCTGTACTATCAAATGGTTTGGATATGTCAATAGCGATACGGTCTATGTAATCTCCTGAATCTAAAATGCCTACAATATCTTGCTCAGTGCATAATTTCTAAAACTTTAGGTGTCGGAACGCATACCCACATATTTTGCCCCTATGTTATGAACCTGCATGTAATTGCAATTGCGGAAGTGTAAAGTGCTGAATGTGAGGAAAATAAAGTTAAGGACGATACAAACACCCAGTCCCCAGGCCGAGGATATTAATCATTTACAGTTAAAAACCCCTGACCCGGCCGGGAATCGAAGCCGGACCGCCGGGTGACAGGCGGACGCGTTGCCCTCTACACCGGGGCCAGATATTTTTAACCGTACGTGCCCACCCAACCATAAAAGTCACAAGATTCGATATTTTAAAACTCATATACGTACCAAGTTTGCTTGAGAGCTATCCTGGAAAATACACACATCCATAATCACGGTCATTTTAGACATTTTCTTTTTCACTTCTTCTCACCCTCCATACTGCTGGGGGCTGATATTGAAACACTCATTTTATCGACGCCGAAAACTATGGATTCGACTCTAATATTGGTCCTTTTCGATCATTTTTTATGTCTATGCGTACCCTGGGGGTGTTATAGCCCCACATAATTTCTTCCAGATATTAAGTATTATATGTAGCAGCTTTGCTGGTAAATAGACACATACATCCACAATCTCGGTCATGATGGTCATTTTATTTTTCACCCTTTCTCACCCCCTACTGGACTTTAAAAATTTTCGGATTATCACTACCGGTATACATCTCAGCGACCCCGAAAACCATGAATTCGACGCTATTTCCTATTTTTATATCTCATCCCCCTAAGGGTGCTAGGGGTGACTTACCCCACGCGGATAGTCTCCTGGTAGTAAGTAATATGTGTAGCAAGTTTAGTAGAAATCACTCCAGCAGTCCTGAAGGCTGCGTTTCAAGACTAATATCGGTCACTTTTAATTGTACGAGTATTTATTACATTCTTGGGGTTCTAGGGATTTATTCCTCCAACAGAATTTTTCACAGATATCATGTAATATTTGTACCAAATTTAGTTGACAATTACGCTGGAAAATACTCACATAGATTCTTAATGTCGGCCATTTTGGTCATTATATTTTTTCACCCTTTCTCAAACCTATGCCAAAGGGGACTGTACTTGGACTTTTGAAAAATGCGGAGTGTCTGTCATTCTTTCTTTCAACGACACCTAAAACTTCGGATTCGACACTATTATTTGTATATCTCACTGCCCCCTCAACCCCACCACAAAGCGGGCTGAAGTTGCACTTATAAAACATCCGGAATGTCACTATTCATCTCAGCGACCGCAAAAACTATGGACCCTATTTTCGATTATTTTCTACATCTCACTGCCCCCTCACCCCCTTAAGTGGATTTTCCAAAAACAAAAAGTACGTATTTCTTGATTCTTAAAGGAGACTCCAAATACCAATTTTCACCTCTGTAACATCTTCAGCTTTTGAGATATCAATATCCTGATAAAAATAATTCTACGCCATTTTCAGTCCTTTTGCCCCCCCTCCCACCTTAAGTAGTTTTTCCGAAAACAAAATAATGCAAGTTGAAATTCCACACCTGGTGACATTTTGTCACGAATTTTAATGCAGGTGGTCTTACAACTGGAACAAATCCGCGCCAGAATTATTGGTTTCACCTCAGACGGAAATCAGCCTAATAAAAAGGTGTGGATTACTTAGGAATAAATGGAAAAGTAGGGAAGGTCATGTGCTCTATTCCCAACCCTTTGGTTCTAGTAGGAGATTTTTTACTTTTTCAGGTGCTGTACATATAATTCAGTGAATCAGAAATAATTTCCTCGACAAAAGGCAAGTCTATTACAACAATAAAGTTGTGGAATTTAAATTCCATCGATAGGTTTTTGAAACACATAACTGCCATAAATTTGCAGGTTTGAAAGTTTGCCGCAAGCTAACGTCTGCATATATAGACCCCACTTCGTTTCAGCGCATGAACGTGGGACTTGCTTTTCAGTTATTGAGTAATTTTGTTGCAAATGGCATAAAGCTTTTTAGTCAGATAAACTAAGAGGTACTCGAAGACAGTAAACCGAGAGAAATGTTCGCTAGGGAATTAAATATCCTTATAGATGTATTAAATACTTCTACACCAGCAGGGCCTCTTTATAAAGATTCAATAGTGCATCAAGCCTTAGTAAAATGGAGAGATAACCTCAGTGGAAAAAATACTTTTGCTTCAGAAAGAACTCTTGAGTCCCTAAGAATAACAATTGAGAACACCGTGCAGGAGTCCGAGTATTTATGGAATAATGGATTCCAATATGTGCCCACAGCGAGATTTAATCAAGATCCACTAGAACGGCACTTTGGTGTACTACGCTCATTAAGTTGTGACGACCAACCTTCAGTAATAGATTTTCTGAATTTACACATTTTGCAGTCTATTTATATCCCAACAAAACTTGTCCTGTTATCGCGTAGTAATTGTGAGCCCAAATTTGAACTGTCACTGATATATTTTGTCAATCAAATGAGAACAACGGCCAAAAAGGCAGAAGAGACAAATAGGGCTGTAGTAGAAAAAGCACAAAATAAAATAAGGCAAGCACTAGACCTAGAACAATTTAGGCCTACTTAATAGCGATAGCCACAATCTTGCTAAGGAGTGTTTGATTTATTATCTAGGAGGATAGGTATAGTACGCATCATATCCAAGGTCACAACATGTCCTAAATGTGTCAGCCTGCTTCACGGAAAGCCTACTGAAGAAATACTTGCCGCAGCCCTCACATGTATTAGGAACTACAGCAATAAATACAGCATTGACAGCACTTTCATTACCCATCCTTCACGAGCAGTTAATAATGATTGTGTTCGTGCAAACAGAAAGTGCAGTGGAACAAAAACTCTCCTGTGAACATATTCTATGGGGCGATATATTTTATGAGTGTTTGAACAGTTTGCACAGTGTCACTATTAATTCGAAAGAATTAGGATGTTGCGGTGATCATGTTGCGAACGTTACCCCTAAACTTGTGTTACATCATATGAAATGTCGATTTTCTTTTGTAACAAGGCAGATGAGAAAGGAACTGAAATCTTCTAAGACCAGAAAGTCTACCCGGAAGCTATCTAAACTATCTGACAACTGACTTCTGGAATGGTAAGCAAAAGCATAATATTTTGCATGCAATAATTGCCTCTTATTTGTATACTAACTTGTGAACTCAAGCTCAATTACTGATGGACGAGCGGCCTAGCGGAGGAACAGATGAACTAGGTGAGAGATCACACTTTTACCTTCTACTCGCTATGGAGATACTGTGTTTTATACTCCAGATTGGAAGAAAATTATTCATTCATTTCACTGACAGAGAGTATTTTTCGCTAAACAGTTCAAGTGCAATATGATGGTCATCATTGCATTGTTCTTGTACCTGTTTATGTCTGTCAAACGTTCTCGTTTCCTCAATATACAGTATCTGCGGAATACAACAGAAGCCTGACGCAGTTCGACATCATGCCGTTACAAACAGCTGTGTACCAACGTCATCATGGCGAGGAGACAATAACTTCGCTGATGGAAACGTATTTTTATTTATAACAGTACGAAAATCGTGGTCGTGAGAGGTTCATTAGATTCTTCTTGTAAAGAAGACACAACAATCTATAACTGGTACCAATTTCAGCCGTTGAAACCTTCCCGTTTTCTCAATATGGCTGTGAGTGACAGACAGAATTAGGCATTTATATATATATACACTGAAGAAAATGGAAATTGCAACACCCAGAAGGACTGGTGCTACATTGCTGCAATTGAACATGCAGGACGAGTGTTTGGTTGTTATTCGATGATTACACCTTCAGGTCCCTCTAACCGCAAGTTTGGACAACAATCAATACAGGATGTGCCCACCACGAGCTGCAATATATTGATGAATTCGTCGAGGTATGGAGTCAATAAGGCCCTGGATCGCTTCCTGAAGAATTGTGGCCCATGCTTGCTGCACTGCATGGGTCAGTTGTTCCAGACTTGTGGGTGGCTGAGGACGGTTGGCCAGTTGTCGACCCATCATGTCCCACACATGCTCAATAGGACTGAGGTCCGGTGATCTGGCGTGCCATTCTAAGGTTGTGATGTCGTGGAGATATACTCTGGAGATGCGTGCAGGGTGAACCTAGCCATTGTCCTGCTGAAACATCCCATTAGCAATGTTCGCCATCATAGGGACAACCACTGAATTGAGTACCCTATCAACGTACTGTCGAGCAGTCATAGTGCCCTCAACAAGCGCTAATTGTGATTTCATATTAAAGCCAATACCTCCCCAGGCCATAATGCTTGGTGTTGGCCCTGTGTGCCTCTCGACAATAAGATCTGGGCGGCCCCTCTCCCCGGTACGTCGGCCCACACGATTCCGGCGATCACTGCCGGCAAGACAGAAGCGCGATTCATCACTAAAGACGACCCTATGCCATTCGTCGACCCACGTCGATCTTTCTCGACACCAGGCCAGCCTTACACGTCGCTGTTGTGGGGTCAATGGAACACCTTCTGCAGGGACACGGGCTCGTAAGCCAGCTGCACGCAGGCGATTACCAACTGTTTGTTGTGTAACGTGGGGTGCCACAGATGCTCCAATTTGCGCTGCTGTTGCATGGGGTTCCATCCGGGCCATCTGAATGATGTGGCGATCCTCTCTCACAGTTGTCTGTCGCGCTGGGCCTGTGCCAGGTCTACGAGTGTGGGTACCTTCATTTGACCACTGCTGCCATACACGCTGTACCGTAGATGCCTGTCGGCCAACACGTGCAGCGACAGTCCTTAGCGGTAATCGAGCCTCACACAGCCCAATTATCCGAGCCCTCTCAAACGGCGACAGTTGTTGATAGCGCACTCTTCTCTGTCGTCGAGGCATATTTGACGGGGAACACTTCACTGCAACAGACTGCAACTCAACTACGCTGCACCAGAGTCCGTATACTGGAGTTGATTCCTCCGCGACCAATCAGGTGGGGAGACCTGTAGCAACAATCCAATGGGTCTGAAACTTTGATCGTTTATATATGTATATAGCATCGTTCCATATCTTGAAAATCAACGCAAACAACCAATGCCTTCATGGTGTTGCAATTTCCATTTTCTTAAGTGTAGTATAACGCTAATGTTGTGTATTTCATGTTCGTCTTTTCGGACGATATGCACGTGTTACGTAGCGTATGTACTGAGATTTGGTTATGTTGACGACTGGGTGAGCCTTGCCTATATTTCGGCAACCCAGGATTCTGATCTGTGCATTTGGATTGAGCTCACGAGCCTATGATTACTTTTGGCATGCTGTTACGAGCTTCGTCGTAACGTGTCTTGACACTATATCATTTATTCTACCTTACTTATTATGCTATATGCGCGCGCGCGCGTGTTTGTTTGTGTGTGTGTGTGTGTGTGTGTGTGTGTGTGTGTGTGTGTGTGTGTGTGTGTGTTGATGTCGTACGATTGCTGGATCCATATTACTTTTCCTGTCTTGCAGATGTTGCTTTATTTCTATTACTTGTTAATTTATCTTACATTTGTTCTCGGCTGTATCCGCCTGTTTATTTGCCCATTTTAGGGGGATTTCTCTCAGTTCTATTTATTTCATATAAGACATTTTTATTTACCTTCGTAACTATGGCAACCCCCTTAATCTCTTCGTGTTCCTTGTTTATCCTTTTCTGCATGGTTACCTTTCTGACATTTTTCTGGGGGTATACAGTTTCCTTGGAGATTGTTGCATTCTTTAATGGGATGTGAATCGTTGTTTCTTTCACGTACTGTATCATTAACGTTTTGTTCTGAGGAATGAAATGCTTGGCATCAAATCATAGTTATTTCTGCCAAGAAAGGAAATAACTGAATATTATTTTAATCACTTTTCGCTACGCTCCTGTTACGCGTATACTGAAATTCATGATTGTATTTTATGATTCAAATGACTCGACTGTGTTTACAATACCCTAAAAGATTATGAATGTGAGTATCCTTTCTCCCTTTGTATCCCCCTAATTGTTTTTGTGTGTTCCCGTTTTCTTCTATTTACCATGTTACGTCATTAAACCTTATTTTATACTTCTAATCATTCTGTGTTGGGTACATGCCTTATTTACTGGTATTCTTTAGTTTAAGAGGCCTGAATTCAGTTCTTGGCAGACTCTAGCCAGTTTCAGCCGGTCCACGAGGGTTTGTTAGTTTGATGGAGTAAGAGTACAACCAGCAAAACACAGGTTTACCAATGGGTGGTCCGCTATCAGGTTTCTTAGCCAACATGTATTTAAATAACCTTGAGGAAACCATCTTGGACGTACATCAGAAGGAAATAAAATTATGGGCCCTGTATGTTGACTACACGTTAGTATTTTTAAATGGAGACCTCATTACTCCCAAAACACTTCTAGGTTGTTTAAATTTGCTTGACAGCAACATCAAATACACTATGGAAAAATAAAACGATAAAAATTACATTTCCGGGACCTCACATTAACAAACAACAACCATAGGATAGGTTCCTATATTTTTAGATAACCCAAGAGTCCATCACCACCATCAATAACAACTCCGACCGCCCAGGAACTCACAAACAAGCAGCTTACAACAGCTATATTAATAGATTATTAAAAATTCCCATGAGTAATGAAAACAAACTGGAAGAAATAATAATAATAATAATAACAGAAGAACAACTTGCTATAGCAAATGGCTACAACCCAGAAATGGTAGACAAAATTATACGTAAAAAAGAAATTGGAGAAAAAGATAAAAACCATGAGAGAAGAAAGAAAATCTCTGAACGTAGACAATTTGTACCATTTACGCATTTTGGAAATCAAGTTTTTAAAATCGCTAATATATTTAAGAAATTTCAGCTCAAAACAGTATTTAGAACCAGAAATAAAATATCAGAACATATATATAATGCAGATAGTATCAATATAAAGTCCGGCTCCATGGCTAAATGGTTAGCGTGTTGGTCTTTGGTCACAGGGGTCCCGGATTCGATTCCCGGCGGGGTCGGGAATTTTAACCATCATTGGTTAATCTCGCTGACACGGGGACTGGTTGTATGTGTCGTCTTCATCATCATTTCATCCTCATCACGACGCTCAGGTCGCCTACGGAAGTCAAATCCAAAGACCTGCACCTGGCGAGCCGAACATGTACTCGGACACTCCCGGCACTAAAAGCCATACGCCATTTCATTTTATCAACATAAAGGATATCTCCACCAATTCGGGAGTATATAGGCTCTCTTGTAACGACTGCAAAATGTTTTTCGTAGGAAGGACTGGCCGAGCCTTAAATCAAAGACATCAAGAACATTTCAAGGCAATAAATAACACCAAATATTTAGCTTTAGCGGAATACATTTATAACAACAATCGTAACTTTTTGGGGACAGAAGAGACAAGAAATTAATTGTTGAAGGTAATTATGGATTTGAAGTGAATACCCTCGAAACCATTGATATGTTTCCGGCGCAGATAACGGAACCTGACAAAATAGTAAATGAAACAGCCGCAAGCAACATATTGTTCACAAACTTGAGGTGACGTATTGTCATGTGCATCCAGCGTGTCCCGTACCTAAAGCTGAACTTTTGTCTAATACTAGATCACGAGGATAATCCAACCCTTCCTATGGTATATATTTCTTACATCATTATTATTTTTATATGCATTTTGTGGATACTTTTATACTTTTCATTTTTTATTTTACAGTTCATCTCATGAGGGCTCCATTTTAACTGTTTTACAACTCAATGTGACAACACACTCATGTAAAATCAAACGTTTTAAACACTAATGATGAACCTTAGAGTCAGAAAACAGGTTCTGAAATCAAATTTAGTGTGCTGATACGTCTTGTATTTTACTAATTATAATAATAAGTACTACCATCAGCTTTGATATTTTATCATGATTAGAATTTGACAAGGAGGTAGACAGTTTGCAGAACTATTAAGGTGTGGCAATTAGAAGGACTGTGACAGTGAGATGAAAATGAAGCAGGCTATCTGGGCAATTTTTTTTTTTTTTCATAAACTATCAACTCACAAGGAGTCTTGTCATGCCTTGTGCCCAAAAGGACTAACCTCATGGTGCAAATACAACCGTGCTCTAGGAGCTGGTGAAGAGTATATTCGTAAACACTCATTGCCTGTTGAAGTGTGCAATGTAATAAAGCCAGTTTTTATAAGATTGACTGATCAAAACCCGTTGCGTTAAGTGTTTCCATGGTAAAAAACACAGAACCCAAATGAATCATCTAATAGTGTAATAATGTCTAGAATTCCTAAAATAGTAGTTTAGTTGTGAATACATTAAATTTGGGTGTTTATGATGCAGTTCCTTCATTTAATGATGGCAATGTTGGCAGAGTTAGGCTGCTTCGGATGTTAGGCATACAGCCTGGGGAAAATATGACGAAGGTATGTTCCAAGGTGGATGCTGTCCGTGTGAAAAGTGCAGATTATGAAGTGACTGTGATAGCTAGCAAGACAAGAATGCACTCAGGGAATGCTAAAAGGGAGTTTAAAGAAAATGCAGACGACCCAGGGTATGGTTCAGGGATGTTGTTAAGTGAGTAACAAACTATGTTCAACTTTAAAACTTCTTTTCTGGGATTTTATGTTTTTAATGTTTAAGTATATTTTTCGGGAACTAACCATCATAGAATAGTAAAACTTGGATACCTTACGGGTACTGAGCTGTACATTATTGATGCGTTTTTAAAGAGTTTTAGTTTAATATTTCAGAAATTATGAATTACCTAATGAAACTGAAATATTTGGAAATTTTGGAAATTCTTAACAACTGGCAAAAAATTGTCTAAAAGTAAATTATACAAGATATCTGCCTACAAAATTAAGTAATGGAGAGAAACCTTTCCTCTGCCAGCTATTAAAGTTTTATAGCACTATCATGAAAAGTTCACGAGAAAAATGTACCTAAATTTGAACAATTTAACGCTGTGTGTATACTAGGTACAACCTCCCCTTTAAAAAATATTTAAATGATCGCTATATTATTTTGTTGCACTTTTTGAAAAATTTTGCACAGATAATCCTCCATTAAATTGACGTCCCTTCATCCAGTCGTTCGTCTCGGTCTAGAAAGTTGAAGAATCCCATCACCGGGTTTAAATTGGGCGATGACACGAAACTATTGAGCAGAAATTTCTGAATCCTTTCAGTATCTAAATACGAAATATAACGAGGATTCACCGTCGACAATGCAATTTTAACAAACTTATTTACCTTCCAATTCATACTTCCATAAATTTTCTATTAATTTGGACTTCAGCAAAAACTGAACAAATGTGAAATTTGCAAGTTTTATGACCTTCTTACCTTAGGCTTCTTAGTCCACAGTTGGTCAGGCAGCAGCTGTAATGGTAAGTGGGACTTCAGAAATCTAGGAGAAGGTAAATTCGTCGCGTACTCAACGTTATATGGTGTGTAGGACTGCTCGCGGGCTTCCGCTGTCATCATACAACCGAACCTGTGGTCAACCAACCAACAATGATCAGTAAAAATATTATCCACAGAGAATAATAGTTAACGTTCTGATTATTAATAACATACTTTACTAACATAAATTACTATATATTAGAGTAAATCTAAATAACTGATCAAGCAAGCAGTTCAAGCTAAGCAATGGCCTAGCACAAGGATTTGTTCTTGCGCCACTCCTAGAGTTTGTAAATAAATGACATGCCGGATACTTCAAGCAGGAAATTCCGGTATGCAGACGACTTAACCATCGCAATTCAACATCATCTATTGAGGTAACTGAATAAACCATGACAACTGATCTGACCATACTAAATTATAACTCCAGAAAATTAAAACCGCAGTATGTAGTTTCACGTGAGTAATAGACATACAAACAAGAATATTTCAGTCCAGTTTAATGCCACACACCTCTACCACATCAGGCATACTAAACTTCTGGGTGTTAAATTGGACGGGTCCTTAACGAACAATCAGAACCCTTCCGACACTCCAGCTAAATTACATCATGAAACAACATCCAACGTAAACTGACGTTCAAGCGTACTACGGACGACTGCACTCGGAGTAGTATACTCCGTTGCTGAATACCGTGCGTCAGCCTGGCTTCACAGCTGCCACGTAAAGAAGATTGACGTCCAGCAAAACCACAAAATGAGATTCATATTAGGGACTAAACCTACCCCCATTCTACTGGCTACCTACAGCGTGTAATATCAATCCTCTACATCTCAGGAGACAAGTAACCACAGCTAACTTCAATATCTTCAGAATTCGAAAATTCAGCACACGCCTGCAACCTGTAACAAAAGCGGATAAAGGACTGGTCCATCAAGGCACCCATAAAAAGGCTTACTGTCAAACAGCAAAAAGCTACACCTCCAATATTTGACCAGACCCATTATGGGCCAGCTTCAATCGAGTGTAAGCGAACCATAGACGCTATGCTGTTTTGGCAATTCTTTAGGGTTGGAAAGAGTCGGCTCCCTGTGACTGTAGAAACAATAACAGACTATTCACTTCATTGCGCTTGAAGATCCTCTAAGATGTTACCGAGGTGAAAGACAGGACTTTAACTGCTTTATTCCTCCAGCAGTTCAGTGGTTGAAGAATCTTGGCTGTCATTTATAATGGACTGCCAGGCCACTGAACGTTATGAACTGGGTACTTTTAGGTTGTTTATTTACCCTATAATATAATTTCCTAAGTTTACTTTGTATACCACCATGCGGTAAATAAATAAATAAATAAATAAATAAATAAATAAATAAATAAATAAATAAATAAATAAATAAATCTATATATATAAAATAAGAGTTTTGTCTGTACATTGCTCAGAATTTGAAAAGAATGGTATTTCTGTATCGGTCATGTCCACCGTAACAAGAAAATTCATTTTTTACTTTTCCGTAATTTCTGTCTGTCTGTCTGTCTGTCTGTCTGTCTGTCTGTCTGTCTGTCTGTCTGTCTGTCTGTCTGTCTGTCTGTCTGTCTGTCTGTCTGTCTGTCTGTCTGTCTGTCTGTCTGTCTGTCTGTCTGTACACGCATCACGAGAAAACGGCTGAAGAGAATTTTATGAAAATCGGAATGTAAAGCCGGGTGATGAACCGCTACAATCTAGGCTATAAATTATTTTAATCACGCTGAGTGAAATGGTAGTTTAGGGGAAGGCCTGAAATTTAATTCTCAAATATTTATGTTATTAGTGGTCGTGTCTTAATGAAAATCGCTAGACAAAGATGGGAAATAATTCGCTACAATATAGGCTATACACGCTGAGAAAAATGGTAGTTTAGGGGAAGGCCTAAAATTTAATTGTCAAATATTTATTTTATTAGTGGTCGTATCTTCACGAAATTTGGTATGCAAACTCGGGGAATAGGTCGCTATAATCTAGGCTATCAATAATGTTATTCTCACTGAGTGAAATGGTAGTTTAGGGGAAGGCCTGAAATGTAATCTTTATTTATAAAATAAGAGTTTTGTCTGTACATTGCTCAGAATTTGAAAAGAATGGTATTTCTGTATCGGTCATGTCCACAGTAACAAGAAAATTCATGTTTTACTTTTCCGTAATTTCTGTCTGTCTGTCTGTCTGTCTGTCTGTCTGTCTGTCTGTCTGTCTGTCTGTCTGTCTGTCTGTCTGTCTGTCTGTCTGTCTGTCTGTCTGTCTGTCTATCTGTCTGTCTGTCTGTCTGTCTGTACACGCATCAATAGAAAACGGCTGAAGAGAATTTAATGAAAATCGGTATGTAATGTCGGGTGATGAACCACTGCAATCTAGGCTACAAATTATTTTATTCACGTTGAGTGAAATGGTAGTTTAGGGGAAGGCCTGAAATGTAATTCTCAAATAAGTTATTTATGTTATTAGTGGTCGTATCGATAAATACTACATAACTAACATAATTTTAGTTATGTCGTACGTTAGTAGTAGTTATGTAAGAAGTTATTAAATTTCCGATCACTTATGTCTTATACATTGTTACCCTACCGCATATAATCAGAGATATTCATGAATTAGGATTTTTGTTACTAAGTCCATATCAGCGCCGAGTCACGAGAAAATGGGTAAACAGAATTTAGTGAAAATCGGTATGTAAAGTGTGAGAATAAGGAACTACAGTCTACGATATAAATAATTTTGTAAGGCACCCTAATATCACAGAGTCGAAAGAAAACTAATGTGAAAGCCTGCAATATTGAAAGATCATAAACTTTATCAACAGTAACATTACATTGACCATTGTTTGTTGTGATGTGCTTTTTGTCTTCTGTTTCCTCTAATCCCCGATAAATAGGATTACTGCAGCGTACAGAGTTTTTTTAAAAATTTGCTTGACGTCGTACCGACACAGGTAGGTCTTATGGCGACGATGGGATAGGAAATGAATAGTGGTGTGAAGGAAGCGGCCTTGGCTTTAAGGTACAGCCTGGTGTGACTGGTGTGAAAATGGGAAACCATGGAATACCATCTTCAGGGTTGCCGGCAGTGGGGTTCGAATCCACTATCTCCGGGATGCAAGCTCTCAGCTACGCGCCCCTAATCACACGGCCAACTCGCCTGGTCGTACCGACTGTAACAGCCTGCCTCTATATTGGCGGGAAGTAGCTGGGGAGTAATATAACTTTCTTCTTTAGCATGCCATTCCTCTGGTTCATACATTTTCTGATATATCTGGTACGTAACACACTGGTTCATCATAGGATTCGAGCTATTCAATCCCTACTCTAAGGCACTGATTGGAATGAGTAGTGTGCATGTTTAACGGAATAATGTCAGAGGAGTGTTCACGGCAGTCTGCGACCTGGTTATTCCAGCTCTGGAACTTTGGACTCCTAGATCGTCACCGTAGTACTGTTCGTTGAAAGTGAGAAAATGTGCGGTTTTTCATTTGATCGAGTATTTTATATGATAACATTGCTTTCAATCGCTACATTCCTACTGACGTTTTTGTAATGATCTATGTTGAATCCAGTTAGGAAAACCACCAAGTCAGTCTTTCTGAGAATCCCGTAGCGAAGCACGGGTACATCAGCTATTAAATAAATAAATAAACAAATTGTTCCGGTCTACTGGTGAAGAAGTTTCAGCTCAAACAGAGTCGCCGACCATTCCTGGCGGAGCTTTCAAGATGGAGGCCGCCATCTCACCGTCAGATAGTTCCTCAGTTCTAATCACGTAGCTGAGGGGACCTCGAACCAGCTATCAGGTCGGGAGAAAAATCCCTGACCTGGCCGGAAATCGAACCCGGCGCCTCCAGGCCTCCCTACACCACGGGGCCGGCGTTAGGAAGTGCACCTGACCGTAAAGGTAGGCCAAGTCCACATATATGACACTAGCTGTAGTACCCGGCGTTGCCGGGATAGTTTCTGAATATTTACCTTTTAAGATTTGCATTACCAGTTAGTTATGTGTGAAGTGAATTTTTATAGAATTCCTTTTTGACTTGCATATTGATATGTTACGAACTATTATGTAGTTTTAGAATTATTTAGATGCGTTTGATTTCAAGTTTTAGATTATTTAATTTTCAAGTAAAACTTTGTCCTTATGGAAGCTCGAATCTACTGGGAAGTATTTGATCCTCTCAAAAATCAATAAGTGATAACTATATGTATTTAGCCGTCGCACTATAGATACGATGTACACGATTTCAACTGTCGATGAGACTGTCCCCCTCTCGCCCCCACCCATAAGAGATAAAAAATCTGGATTGTCATTCATCTCAGTGACCCCAAATATTGTAGATTGACACTGTTTTCGATTATTTTTGTATCTCATTCCCCCCTCACCCACACCCAAAAGGGGGCTGAACATGAACTTTAAAAAATTCGGAGTGTCACTATTCATTTCAGCGACCACGAAAACAATGAATTCGATACTATTCTAGATTATTTTTATACAACCCCCCCCTCGCCCCCTGCCCATAAGGGTGCTAGGGGTGCCTTACCCCCACGCGGTTTGTCTCCTAACACTAACTGATAAGTGTACCAAGTTTGGTGAAATTGCTCCAGTGGTTTAGGAGGAGATGTATCATTTACACACCCACCCACACACACACACACACACACACACGCGCGCGCACACACATACGTCCATTTTTATATAGTAAGATGAAAATAAGATTTTTATATACAGTTTTTCGATTATTTTTATATCTCACGCCCTTCGCCCCCACTTGGACTTGTAAAAAAATCCCGAGTATTATTATTCATCTCAGAGACCTTGAAATTTATGGATTCGAAACTGTTTTTAATTATTTCCATATCTCACCCCCTTCGCTCCCCACGTAAAAGGGGACTGAACTTGGAATTTAAAACATTCTGGAGTATTACTTTTCAACTCAGCGACTCCGAAAACTATGAATTCAACACTATTCTCGATAATTTTTATAACTACCCCCCCTGACCCCCTCCCTTAAGGGCGTTAGGGATGGCTTACCCCCACAGTGCTCGTTTCCCGATAGTAAGAAATACGTGTACCAAGTTTGGTTGAAATTGCTCCAGTGGTTTAGGAGGAGATGACTTTTGTGTCATTTACACACACACACACACACACACACACATACATCCATTTTTATATACAGTATACAGTAGTAAAATTTTTATACTTCACCCCCTTTCCATCCCCGCCCAAAAGAGTCCTATGAGTGCCTTACACAACAGTATATTTTTTTCCAGATAGTAAGTCTTATGTGTATCAACTTTGGTTGGCAGCTATGCCCAAACGTACATGCATAATCTCGCTGCTCTAGAATCCTGGAGCTGACGTTGCCATGGTTACGGCAGTTCATTTCTCTTAACCGATTCCTAGAGCAGAGGTAGTGTGGTGCCAATATCTCCGTAACGGTTGGTTTTAGGGCCTTAAAACATGGTTTTTGGGCCCGTAGGGCTCACCGAGTTATGTTCTTTGCGTCAAGAGGATTAAATTCAGCTTTGTCTCGTCCTAATACAACAAATTCGATA
Source organism: Anabrus simplex (assembly GCF_040414725.1). Classification (NCBI taxonomy): domain Eukaryota; kingdom Metazoa; phylum Arthropoda; class Insecta; order Orthoptera; family Tettigoniidae; genus Anabrus; species Anabrus simplex. The sequence continues at coordinate 1,579,952,512 of NC_090265.1, forward strand.
TTTTGCCTATATTAGCCTATTATTTTTATATCTTCCCCCCGTGCCCCCCACCCCTAATTGCTTTGAAAATAAAATACAGCCCATGTTACTCGCAAGCAATATAGCTTTCGATAGCTGAGGAAATTTTTAAAATCGGTTCAATAGTTTTTGAGGCTATTCGTTACAAACAAACAAACAAATCTTTCCTCTTTATAATATTATAGTATTGATTACGTGTAGGAAAACTGGTAAATAGATGATGTTGACGATGATGATGATGATTCAGAAGAAGAACAAAAAGAAAGTGTTGTATACCGGCTGATTCAGCTCTCCTATTTCTTTGGATTTATGTAATCCGCAGTTTATAACCTAACGTGAAAACATCTCCCCATGTTATCCGACAGTACGTTCCTACGTAAGTACAAGGATTGAAACGTCAGTTGGGTGACAGTACACCAATTTCGATGTTGGATCCTTTTGCCTTTTTTAAACGATTTGTTCGGCCTTCAGTACTTGGCTACCTCGGCCGGTAACGAGCCCATGAACTTGGGACCATGGACGGGCGCTCTACCTCTGATACACCAAAACACCTGAAATACTAATTTAAAGGCCCCGAACGTAATGCTCACACGATCAGCAAGAAATTGTTTCAATACACGTTCAAGTGTAGATAATGTTTATATAGGTATATTATGTGTGGGACTAGGAAGTATTAAGAAGTACAAGGGCAAATACAGTTAGAGAAATCTACATTGACCCCTCAAACCCGTGTGTTATAAGGCATATACATAGGCCTATATAAATATTATCAGAAATAAATTCGGGCACAACTCTCAATAATATAATTGATTAGAAAAATTTATTAAAACTTTCTGTCTCAACTCAACCCTACACTCAACAACACATTGCGCCATTACTCAGCACAAAAAATCAAAAGAATCACAGTTTTAGTCATAGAGTAAATATAAATTTAGCGCGGTTTTGGTGTGAGAAGGTTGGCGACACAATCTCTGGATAAAACAATTGAATAATCAAAAAACACTACTATAGATATGAAAAATACTACACACACTACGAACTATTTTTTTCATCATATCAAAGTTTTAATGACACTAAATACAGAAGCAAAAATAATTCAACTACCTCCCCTTGTCATAAAAATTTGGCCACAAACACAAATTAACAAAATTAGCAGCACACGTAGATCTGCATGTGGACGCTAATCAAAAAGTCCTAACAAGTTCCCAAATTTAGAAGTTCCCTCCGCTGACAATGCCTTTGTGAAAACGTCTGCCATATTTTCATCTGATGGTACATACACAAGCTTTATCAATCCCTTAGCCACAATGTCCTTTACGAACAAATAGCGAACATCCGTATGTTTAGTTTACTCAAACACAGCATGAGTCGAGCTCACATATATAGCACATCGATTATCACAAAAAATTTGAATTGGCACTTTAACGTAATTACAGTCATCGAATTCATTGAGAAAATTATGCAACCACAATATTTCCTTTGTGCACACCACCATTGATACAAACTCAGCCTCTACAGTTGAAGTAGCAGCAATCTGTTGTTTCTTACTAGACCACATAACCGGACAACCAGCAAATTTGCACACATACCCAGAAAAAGATTTCCTGTCCTCAGAATTAGCATAATCAGCATCGCAATAAACACTCATTGAATCATCACTAGCTTTGTAGCATAACTTCACACCTCTTGTTTTCTTCAAATATCTAAACACCTTCTTTATTCTTTGCCAATCGTTTACGCTAGGGTTCTGAGAGTACTGGCTCAGCTTGCAGACCGCAAAGGATATGTCCGGTCTTGTATTGTTGGCTATATAAAGTAGATTGCCTCCAGCCTTTTGATACAAAGTCTGATCACAACTATCGGCCTCCCCTGAAATCCTCTTGTCCCCTGCATCCAACGGAGCAACACATCCTTTGGCATTTTCTAAGTTATACTAACGTATCAGATCATCTATGTATTTGCATTGATCAACATAAACCGCACCTTTGTTTACAGTCATAGACATCAATAAAAAACTCTTAAATTGCCTAAGATCCTTGAAGTCTAGATAGCGACACAACTCTGACTTAAACCACTCCAAAACTTCAACAATACCTAATAACTATCATATCATCAACATACACTCCGACTAGCATATTTTTACCGAAGTACACACATGGTTCACAAACAGATCTTTTTAGACCGATTGAGTTCAAGACACCATAAAAACAAATGTTCCAGTCGTTTGAACTTTGGTGTAAACCATACATACTTTTCTTTAACTTATAGACACAGTTGGGTTTTCATTCAAAACCACTTGGTTGCTCCACAAACACTTCCTCCTTAATGTTACTCCTTAGAAATGCCGCATCTACATCATAATGTTCAATATTCCAACCTTTGAGAACCGCAAGAGCAATCAAGATTCTGACAGTCTGACGCCTCAAAACAGGACTATAAGTATAATTATAATAAACACCTTCTACCTGCTTATAACCTAAAGCTACAAGCCTAGCCCTGTAAATGTTCTCATTACAATCAAGTCCTTCTTTGATTCTGAACACCCATTTTGTCCCAATAACATTCTTTCCTTTTGGTCTCTCTACCAATTCCCAACACTAATTTTTCTCAAAATTACTTAGCTCCTTCTCCATTTCTGATTTCCATTTTTTACTTTCAGCTTCCTTGGCACTCTTCGGTAAACTGTCAGTTACAGGAGATATAACATGCAAATTACATCCAATGTAATCAACACACTCTCGTCTGTTTCTTATTCTCTGTGACCTACGTAGTTCAGGAATTATGGGTTCTTCCTGCACTTTAGCATTGATGTTCTTCACACTGATTTCAGGACCTATCTCTGGCTCATTTATTACTTGCTCATCAGTTCTGCACACCAAGTCAGATTCATTATCAGAGTCAAACAAACTTAAATCTGTACTACATTTCTGAACAAAACAACACACTTGTTTTCCAAGTCCCACATCCTATAACCTCTTCTATTGTCAGGATAGCCCAATAATACATACTCCTTTGTTTTAGACTCTAATTTCTCAGCTTTGTTTTGTTCCTCATATGCCCAGGCACGATATCCAAATACTCTAATTCTACAAATTTCCTCATCAGACATATTTTTGTTAAACCACAACTCATAGAGTACGGTACACTGTATTCAATAGAAGATGCTTTACACCTATTCTTAATGTAACAGGGAGTATAGATCGCCTCACTCAAGAAAATTCAAAGGCATACCTGCATTTAATAACATGCACCGAACTAAAGTCAGAAGCTGTTGATTCAGCCTCTCTGCCACTCCCATTTGCTGGTGTTCCCCTGGTAAAGACAGCCTGTGAACAATACCATTGTCAACAAAGAACTGGTTCAAGTCATTATTACAATATTCTCCTCCCCCATCTGTTTGAACATTTTTCAATTTTTTTTCTTGAATATTCTCAGCTCATTTCTTGAATGTAATTATTTTTTCACAAACCTCATTCTTGTGCTTTAACACACTCACTTCATTGTATCTGGAATAGTCATCTGTCAAGGTTAGGAAATATTTTTGCCTCCCAAGGTTTCAGGCTTTACATAACAAACATCAGATTAAACAAGATCTAAGGGATCTGGTGATTTCACTAGTCTATCTGGAAAAGGAGCCCTTTTAGCTTTGCTTTTCATGCACACTTCACATTTCTCACAACCTTTTTGCTTGCTAATCAAATCACTGTCAGGCAAATTTTCAGCATGCCCAAAACGGCCATGCCATATTTCACTTGTAACCATCTTGCAAGCAACTGCACACACAGATTCCTGTTCACGTTCACTATTTTGACAGTCAGATTTCTCTAGTTCATACCAATCACATTTGATGATATACATGCCACCTTCTTCTCTTGCATAGGCACTAAACAATTCTTCATCTCCAGACCCTTTGTGATAAGCAGTCAGCTTTCCATTGTCTATCTCAAAACGCACATTAGTTTTCTCAAGTTGCCTCACCGACAAAATATTATCAGATGCACCTGGAACCCACAGCACTTTGGTTAGTTTCAAAGTCCATCCACCACACTGATCACTTATTTTCAGCACTATGGAGCCACTGCCTTTCACATCACATACGAATAAAATTTACATATGATATTAATGACATTTACAATAAGATACAAAAGTTGAAAACTAGAAAAGCGGCTGGAATTGATCAGATTTCTGGGGATATACTAAAGACAATGGGTTGGGATATAGTACCATATCTGAAGTAATTTGATTATTGTTTGGTCGGAGGAGCTATACCAGATGAATGGAGAGTTGCTATTGTAGCCCCTGTGTATAAAGGAAAGGGTGATCGACATAAAGCTGAAAATTACAGGCCAGTAAGTTTGACATGCATTGTATGTAAGCTTTGGGAAGGCATTCTTTCTGATTATATTAGACATGTTTGTGAAATTAATAACTGGTTCGATAGAAGGCAATTCGGTTTTAGGAAAGATTATTCCACTGAAGCTCAACTTGTAGGATTCCAGCAAGATATAGCAGATATCTTGGATTCTGGAGGTCAAATGGACTGTATCGCGATTGACCTGTCTAAAGCATTTGATAGGGTGGATCATGGGAGACTACTGGCAAAAATGAGTGCAATTGGACTAGACAAAAGAGTGACTGAATGGGTTGCTATATTTCTAGAAAATAGATCTCAGAGAGTTAGAGTAGGTGAAGTTTTGTCTGACCCTGTAATAGGTGAGAGGGGAGTTCCTCAGGGCAGTGTCATCGGACCTTTATGTTTTCTTATATATATAAATGATATGAGTAAAGGAGTGGAATCGGAGGTAAGCTTTTTGCGGATGATGTTATTCTCTATAGAGTGATAAATAAGTTACAAGATTGTGAGCAACTGCAACATGACCTCGAAAATGTTGTGAGATGGACAGCAGGCAATGGTATGTTGATAAACGGTGTTAAAAGTCAGGTTGTGAGTTTCACAAATAGGAAAAGTCCTCTCAGTTTTAATTACTGCGTTGATGGGGTGAAAGTTCCGTTTGGGGATCATTGTAAGTATCTAGGTGTTAATATAAGGAAAGATCTTCATTGGGGTAATCACATAAATGGGATTGTAAATAAAGGGTATAGATCTTTGCACATGGTTATGAGTGTGTTTAAGGGTTGTAGTAAGGATGTAAAGGAGAGGGCATATAAATCTCTGGTAAGACCCCAACTAGAGTATGGTTCCAGTGTATGGGACCCTCACAAGGATTACCTGATTCAAGAACTGGAAAAATCCAAAGAAAATCAGCTCGATTTGTTCTGAGTGATTTCCGACAAAAGAGTAGCGTTACAAAAATGTTGCAGTGTTTGGGTTGGGAATAATTGAGAGAAAGAAGAAGAGCTGCTCGACTAAGTGGTATGTTCCAAGCTGTCAGCGGAGAGATGGCGTGGAATGACATTAGTAGACGAATAAGTTTGCATGGCGTTTATAAAAGTAGGAAAGATCACAATATGAAGATAAAGTTGGAATTCAAGAGGACAAACTAGGGCAAATATTCATTTATAGGAAGGGGAGTTAGGGATTGGAATAACTTACCAAGGGAGATGTTCAATAAATTTCCAATTTCTTTGAAATCATTTCGGAAAAGGCTAGGAAAGCAACAGATAGGGAATCTGCCACCTGGGCGACTGCCCTAAATGCAGATCAGTATTGATTGATGACACTTTTCTTTCCCACCTGCACTGAACCTGACACATTTCTTGTAAAGTTGTTCAACAACTCACGGTGAGGTGTAATGTGATGGTTACAACCATTGTTCACAATCCAAGTGTTTGCATCACTTTACTTTTCGTCCTGTTTATATTCTTTGTCCTCAGGTCCTCTAATCAAATGCACAGCATATTTCACTTTCACAGTGCTATTTCCAATTTTCTTTTCTTCTGCCTCCGGTTCTTACTTCTCTTCATAAGTGGCAACTTTATTCTTGAATTTTCTCTGTGGCTTATTGTTGTCATGAGCATTTCCGTCTGAGCCCCTATTGTCACTTGTACTAGCTTCAGAATTTCTACACTTAAACGAAAGATGTCCCTCCTTGCCACAAGTGTAACAAATCACATTTCCTCTTGACTTGGCTTCTCTTACTTTCGGACACTCTCTTGTAAAATGCCCAAGTTGACCACAACAATGACAGGATCTGTTAGAAGAGCTGAATTTTTCACCAGAAAAATTGTGTTTCTTCTCAAAACCATGGAATTTTCCTTTGTTCTTCATAACATAGCTTCTCAATTCTTGTTTTTTCGCAATTTACTCTTCACATTTTCTGACGATAATTTTTCTTCATTTAACTCCATCACACGGGCAATGTGTTTGTAATTTTCTTGCTTCAAACCTCTCAGCATGTAAGCCGCCAGGTCTTGATCATTGATGTTGGATCCATGATTTCTCAGTTTTTCCACTAGTTGTTCAACTCGATTCAGATATTCCAAAATATGTTCATCATGTTTCTTGATGCAGCTTGCCAATTCGTCCATGGTACTCACAAAGTGAAAAGGAAAAATCTTGAAATGAATTGCTTTAAGTCTGTTCCAGGCACGCTTTTGCTCGTTCATGTCTGGTTACATCATTCAACTAAGAGTCCTCTACCAACTCCGTCCAGTAACTATGTGCAGTGGCGTTTAGGTCCTCTTCGTCTGTAGTTAAATCTTCATCATCATCGTAACCCGGATCGATGGCAGCCCGGCATTTCTTTCTTATTAGGAAAGCCTCGCTTGCACCACACCACATAGTTTTTCGGTCCAAGTCTCTCAATCTTCGGCGTATCCGCAACTGATGCAATTTTTACTCACGACTTACTGGCGCATTGGGCCCATAACCTATCAGAAATAAATTCGGGCACAACTTTCAATAATATTGTTGAGTTTGTAACATATTTGAAATTAAATTTAATATGATGGGGTTGGCAGTAGAGAGAGATGTCTGGGTTAGAGTGTGTGTGTGGGTGTTGAAAAAAAATGTGAATGGCTGACATATAGAAGTGCTTGTTTTTTTCTTCTGAATAAATAGTAAAAATATATGACTTCCACGGGGTGTTTTCTGATTTTTAATTGGTGAACCTAACATTTATTGGCGACCGTGACAGGACTTCATTAATAAAGGAAGACCCCCGTGAAAATAAAAAAGATGGAAAATCTCACGAAAGCAAGGACCGTAAAGCGGCGGTTATTTACACGAGTATACAACGAGGTTATGTCATCGTTACAAGACGGTGAACCAGACACAGAAGAAATTCAGGTACAACTAGAAATCCTTCAAGAAAGGTATGATACTATCGCTAATTTAGATGGATTGGTATTTCAACAGATGATAGATGATAATTGTGAGGTTGATCAAATAGCAGATGAGGAAGAATCAACTGATGAATATAGACGTAAATTCTTGAGCTGTAGGGCTAAAGCAACAAGATTTTTGAATACCACTGTGCCGGCTTCCTCTACCCAAAGTCTAGTAAATGAAAATATAGCTGAAAGAAAGAAATACAGGCTTCCAAAAATAGAATTGAAGAAGTTTTCTGGGGAAATAATTGACTGGTTATATTTTTGGAGTCAGTTCCGTAAAATACACGAAGATGAGGACATGGGGGAAGAAGGTAAATTCCAGTATCTCATTCAAGCTATGATAGAAGGTTCTAGAGCGTACGAGTTAGTCACAAGTTTCCCCCCGACTGCCAACAATTATCATAAAGCGATAGACAGTCTTCAAGCTCGATTTGGTAGGGAGGACTTACAGGTAGAAGTTTACGTTCGTGAACTACTGAAGCTAGTTTTGACCAATGCAGTAAATTCTACAGATAAACCAACACTTAGTAGTTTATATGATAAATTAGAATCACATCTCAGGTCTCTGGAAAGTTTAGGAGTTACTACAGAAAAGTGCACTGCAATGCTATACCCCTTAATTGAATCATCCTTGCCAGAATACTTACTAAGGGCCTGGCAAAGGAATACTTCTTTCAGATGTGATTCTGTCTCCAAAGATCGTTTGAAACAGGTCATGGCTTTACTCCAAAGTGAAGTTGTTAGTGAGGAAAGAATTTCATTAGCAATGAAAGGGTTCAACATTAATACATCCCAAGGGCTCAAGATTAAGGAAGGCAAAAAACCAAGGGAACCCGCTGAACCAAATATCCCCACTGCTTCTGCCTTGTTATCTACTGATATTTCTAAAAGACAGGAGTGTATATTTTGTCTTAAACCTCATTCAAGTTCAGAATGCATTAAAGCTCAACAAATGACTGTGGAGGAAAGAAGGAAAATCTTGAGTAACAAGCACTGTTGTTTTATTTGTTTAAAGAGAGGTCATCAAAGTAAAGCTTGTAAATCCATTATTAGATGTATTGTTTGTGGTGGGAAGCATGTGGTACTAATGTGTTATAAACTTGGTAACAAAGACAAAGAAAGTGTTTCAAAAAATAATTTTGAGGGAGAAAGAAAGTCGATTAGTGAGGATGCCACTCATGTAGATAAGTCTACGGCTAACGTCTCTTGTTCTCCTGAGGTATATTTACAAACTCTGGCGGTTGTTGTTATGGGTAAGAGTAAACAAAAAACAGTGCGAGCGATCATTGATACCGGGTCTACTGAATCTTACATTGTGCGTGGCTTAGCTGAACAAATGGGGTACCAGTCAGTCGGAAAGGAAACTCTAATACACTCTTTGTTTGGGGGAGTACGTTCCCAAGAGGTAAAGCATGATTGTTACAACATAAGTTTAAGAAGATTAGAGGGAAACTATTCCAAGGAACTGCAAGTTTTGAGCCAAGAAATAATTTGTGAAGATGTCCCATATGTTAGGAATGGTACTTGGAGTGATGAGATAAAGGATCTGAAGATTTGTTTAACAGACGTACAAGACCGAGGACCCATACAGATTCTACTGGGGGCAGATGTCGCAGGTGAATTGCTTACTGGAAAGACACATCAACTAAAGTGTGTTCTAGTTCTAGTTGAGACTGCTCTAGGGTGGACACTAATGGGAAAAATTATAAGTAATAAACCTAGAAGGGATGCAGCGTCACTGTTGGTGACATCATTGTTTTCAAAACAAACAAAAATTTGTGATCTCTGGGACTTAGAAATTCTTGGAATTACTGATCCTGCAGAAAAGGAATCTACCATCGAGAAGAATGAACGAGTTAGGAAGAATTTCCTTGAGACTGTGAGGCTGAATGAAGACAACAGATATGAAGTGTGTCTACCTTGGAGCGAGCAACATCCACCTCTTCCGGACAATAGAGAAATAGCTCAGCGCAGATTGGAGACAGTCACAATGAAACTACAAACTGAGCAACATTATGGAGGATACGATGGTGTCTTACGAGATTGGATGGGGCAAGGAATTATTGCAATGGTATCCGAAGAAGAGCTGGCGAATGGCGGACACTATTTACCACATCGACCTGTCTTGAAAGAGAACAGCACCACCAAGATAAGACCTGTATTTGACGCCTCTGCGAAACAGAGGAACGTTCCTTCTCTAAATGATTGTATTGAAAAAGGACCTAACCTTATAGAGTTGATTCCTAGTTCATTACTCAAGTTCAGAGAAAATGATATTGGAGTCATCGCAGACATAGAAAAGGCATTTCTCCAAATAAGCGTCCATCCTAGAGACCGTGACTTTCTAAGATTTTTTTGGTGGGATAAGGAAAGTACAGAAAAGATGAAAGTGTTTCGTCATAATAGAGTTGTTTTCGGTCTTGCATGTTCTCCTTTCTTGCTGTCGGCAACAATAGAATTCCATTTGAACGAGATGAAGAGAGAAGCAGTTGATAACAATCCCTACTTGGTTCCGACAATAGAAAGGCTGAGAGAATGTTTCTATGTAGATAATTGTACTACAAGTGTTAACAATGAAGCTGAGCTCAATTCATTCATGAAAGAGGCAAAAATAATTATGGAGAAGGCATCTTTCAATCTGCGAGGGTGGGAGTATTCTCACGACAAAACAACTGAAAACCTATCACAAGTGTTGGGACTCGTTTGGAATAAAGAAAACGATACTATGGAGTTGAATCTGGCACATGTCATTGATATCATACCTGATGTAATAACAAAGAGGACAATATTAAGAGCTGCTCATAGAGTATTTGATCCTATTGGTTTTTCGTGTCCTGTATCTCTCTGCCCTAAATTAATTCTGCAGGAACTTTGGGCTTCTGAGCTGGACTGGGACACTGAGGTGAATGAATCGACAAAGAAAATGTTTCTGAAATGGTTGGCAGAACTACCTCTCCTGGCTGAGATTAAGATTCACAGATGTCTGATTGGAAGGCTGCAATCGGTTGAAGATATCTCTATACATATATTCTGCGATGCTAGTCAAACCGCATATGCAGCAGTTATATTCTTGCGAGTACAGAGGATTGATAACGTGGATCTACGGCTTGTACAAGCAAAGGTACGAGTGGCGCCCAAGAAGAAGATCACCATACCACGTCTGGAATTATTAGCAGCTACCATAGGTGTTAGACTTGCCACATCAGTGTTACCATCATTAAGGTCAAAGGAAATTATTGTTCATTATTGGAGTGACTTATCGACAGTGTTATCCTGGATAAAATTAGATGAACCTTGGGGAACTTTCGTATGGAATAGAGTTCAAGAAATCCGAAGATTATCCAGAACTGAACAGTGGCGATATGTTCCTGGAACCATGAATCCAGCTGACCTGGCATCAAGAGGATGTGATCCAAAGCATTTACTGGAACAGAGATGGTGGGAGGGTCCGAAATGGCTGAAACAATCCCCTACTCAATGGCCCTGCCCCGAAGTTACAAGAAACGATGAAGAAGTGTTCGAAGAAAAAAGAAGAAAAGTCAACACTATGACCGCAATAGAAAATAAGTCAAATACGCAAGAGTGGCACCTCGACTATTTCTCGAGTTTTAGGAAAACAGTTCGCATGATGGAGTGGATCTTGAGATTTCTGCACAATTGTCGACAACAAAAATTAACTAGGATATACGCAGAACTATCAGTTGAGGAGACGACCAGAGCGGAGAAAATTGTGATGAAGTTCATACAAAAAGAGTGTTTTGTAGATGTAAAGGGCGAGAGATTTAGCACACTCTGTGTTTTCTCTGATGACGAGGGAGTGATGAGACTGAAAACAAAGATAATAGCACGTCGGGATGATTACGCTTTCCGCTGTCCTATTATCCTTCCTGCAAAACATGCTTTAGTTCGTGCTCTCATTAGGGAAAAACACAAAGAGTTATGTCATGCTGGTACACAGATTCTGCTCAGCGGGCTCCGACAGAAATACTGGATCCTCGGTGGAAGAAGACTGTGAAGAGTGCAATTGCATCATGTGTTGTCTGCCGAAGATACCATGGAAAACATCTTGAAGCGGAACAGGCTCATCTACCCGTTGACAGAGTGAGAGAGGCTTCGGTTTTTGAGATATCAGGGGTAGACTTTGCAGGACCTTTGATTTTGAGAGGAGGAGAGAAAGCCTGGGTCTGTTTGTTCACGTGTGCTGTTTTTCGTGCGGTCCATCTGGAGCTTGTGACCTCTTTGGCTACCTCAACATTCCTAGAAGCCTTTCGACGCTTTGTATCCAGACGTGGAAGGCCAGCGATAGTCTACAGTGATAATGGGACGAATTTTCATGGCGTCTGTAATGCCTTGGAGATGATTCAGTGGGATAAAATTGTTGAATATAGTTCTGCAAATGAAATTGAATGGAAATTTAATCCTCCCGCTGCACCATGGTGGGGAGGTTGGTGGGAGAGATTGATTGGTGTTCTCAAACAAATGCTCAGGAAAGTTCTGGGAAATTCGTGCTTGTCGTACCAAGAAATGATGACAGTCTTGTGTGACATCGAAGCTGTGATGAATTCTCGGCCGCTTACCTACCTGTCCAATGATGGAAGTGACCTGATGGCAATAACCCCTGCAATGTTTCTGCAAGAGGTCAAGGAGGTTGGAATGCCCGATATCGACATGATAGAAAATGTAAGATTCGACAAAAGATACATATATAGACAGAAAATAAAAGAAACTTTAAGGTTGAGGTTTAGGAATGAGTATCTTGGAAACTAATTCAGAAGAACCACCATACAAAAAGTCAGTACAAACCCTTCGTGGATGAAGTAGTACTAGTAGACAATGACAACCCCAAGAGACAAGAAAGGGGAGAGGTGATCTTGCTGTTTTGTATTGTGTATAGTAAATTCAGTTTTGTATTGTCATGTGGATAAATGATGTGTTGAGTTGTTCCCACAACTCAAGGTGGGAGGATGTTGAGTTTGTGACATATTTGAAATTAAATTTAATATGATGGGGTTGGCAGTAGAGAGAGATGTCTGGGTTAGAGTGTGTGTGTGGGTGTTGAAAAAAAAATCTGAATGGCTGACATATAGAAGTGCTTGTTTTTTCTTCTGAATAAATAGTAAAAATATATGACTTCAGCGGGGTGTTTTCTGACTTTTAATTGGTGAACCTAACATTTATAATTGATTAGAAAATTTTATTAAAACTTTCTGTCTCAACTCAACTCTACACTCAACAACACATTGCGCCATTACTCAGCACAAAAAAACAAAATAATCACAGTTTTAGTCATTGTAAATATAAATTTAGCGCGGTTTCGATGTGAGAAGGTTGGCGACACAATCTCTAGATAAAACAATTGAATAATCAAAAAACACTACCATAGATATGAAAAATACTACACACACTACGAACTATTTTTCTCATAATGTCAAATTTTTTATGACACTAAATACAGAAGAAAAATTATTAATTCCAATAAATGTAAGTACGCTTCCTGGCGAAACTGAGTATGTTGCAAGGAACCTCCTTGAGTTCGGGGTCGTAAGTGCAAGGTCTAGTTGGACTATTCGAAAGTGTCAGTACTAAGAGAGGTGACGACAAAATATTAGCAGCTAGTGACTCGCCATGGGCTTAAGCGAACAACAAAAGTATATGTATGGGAGGTGGAGGGAATATGGAATATGTTTCACTTCATACAAAGTACATCATAGACGTTCGCACCGCACGAATTATATCACAGAAATTCACAAAATGTTCAAAACAAACCTTAAACTTGAATCAGGAGCAGCGACTGCAAAATGACTCACCACAATAACCACAAGAGTTCGCGCCAGCAATATCAAAAGCGCCTTCCTTGGGAGTTGTAAAGCGTTCACGATGTTCGGATAGTTACACATTCTTACAGAATTCATAGATCATCACATGGGTGTAACCACGGAGACGCACTTTTGGTATACCACAACTGTTATGCACAGCAATGTTTAGAGAAGACTTGATATGGTCTTTCTGGTTCGATTAGTAAGTCATTGGTCTTCTGTCCCCAGGCGATGAGTTCGATCCTAGCTGATGTCTTGACATCTAAGTGTTTAAACACGACTATTTCACGTCGTTGAATTCTTCATGTTAACGGACACTCTTGGAAGAAATTTTCCACATTCCAGCGCCTATTAAGACCGTTAGCAGTTCGAAATAATGTTAGAGTAATATTAATATATTCACAATACATAATTCCTGTCCCTAAAATGAAGTGGTCAAAATCACTACGAAATGAAATTGGGGTACTTATGAAATGCAGTGTTGTTTGAATGAGTTGCATACTCACTCGACGGAGGGACTTCTGTAGATTATCTCTTGTGCCTTCGCTCCTTTATAGTCCAGGTCGTGTATTAGTAACCATATCATCTCCTGGCTCCAGGTGGTGCCTGCAAGTATACCAAGGATCACAGTAACGCTAGTTCAGTTTAATATCTAGCTTATGATTATTAACATTCCTCATCAAAATTTCCAGAATACGTTATTTGGGTTAATAATACTAATAATAATAATAATAATAATAATAATAATAATAATAATAATAATCGTATGGCCTCAGCTACCGTGTGCAGACATTTCGATTTGACGCCATCTGGCTGTCTGCTCGTCAATTTCGACGTTCCGTTTTACTCTAGGCCCACTAGATGGCAGACCGAGTAAACCGGATCTCTCTTAGGCGTCTATGGCTGAGATTTAATGAATTTTGTCGGGTAAATACCAAATTTATCACCAGAGGTCTTTTACATGCCGACATCGTACGACATGGAGTATCGAATGGACTTTTTTCCGCCCTTCAAAAATCTGACTACCTCTGCCGGGTTTGAACCGGAGGCCGACACTCTACCACGGATCCACAGAGGCAGCTATTTTGGTTAATAGATTAAGTGTTGTCCCCTTACACGTACCGCATCTGGAAATCACCAAGCTGATCAGTGGATCCCAAGGCGAGCTCAGTTGACGGCGAAAAATACACCTACATTAATTTACACATTGGCTATAATTGATGAGGAATAGTTTAAATTCATTGACAAGACAAAGGCATCTAATAATATAAATTAATGTACAGTATGGCTTAGTATTGAAATAGATCAAGCATGGTTAAGCAAGGATGAAGCAATGATGAAATTGTAACAGGAGATGAATAATGTAAACACAGCACTGATCTCTATACCTGGATGGCTGGTAGCTTGGGTAGCAGTAAGCCGAATAGAAGATGACTGGCGCAGTAAGATGGCAGTGAGCGCATAGACCACGAGGAGCGCGCTCGCTTTGTTTATATGCTTAGTTCAGTGAGGCTAGGCCTCTTGATTGTAGTTCCACGAGTGTTCTGTGCTGTGTTATTGCAAAGTAAATAGTAGTGTATTTTACGAATTTAGGTTCGTTGCCTTGTAGTATACTTGTGGATTACAAGATTCAGTTTAAATATGTATGTGTTTATCTGAAATATGAATGAAGAAACATTCTACGGGGTATTAACATACCGCAGTGTGCAGCGTATGGATGTACAAACAGAACCGATTAGCAGAAGGAGAAATCATTTCATCGGGGAGTTTTATACTGTACAGAAGAATCTTCCTAGGGTAGTGTTTTGAGTTTTAGGTTTATTGTATCTTTTTTCGCATATTCCGGGAGCAAAATGGCAATTAATTCTTGTAGGTTTCCTTTCTCGAGATCCGAACTTCTAAGATCATGGATTATCAGGCGGGAGAATAGGGAGCCTTCTAAAACAGCTGTTCTCTGCTCAGATCACTTAGAGGAAGACTGTTTTGATAGAAATGAACAAACTGTACACCTTAGAAGTGATGTACAGCCAACTGTTTTCAGTTTTACTGAACATTAACTGCGAGTAAAGATTTTCTTATATTTTTTTTATTTCTCATAATTAAACTGACGGTTTCGATGAAATAATTGACGTGACCTTATAACAATCTTAGAAAATGAAGTCTGGAGGAATTCTAGACCTTATTTACATCAGTAATAATTATGGGTTTCAGACACTGGAGTGGTGGGAGAAGGGAAAGTGTGGTGGGTGTTTGGGGCTATCCCATTATACTATTCGTGGTATTTGGGACTCTTTTAACTGGTGTTACATATTTCTGATGATGACTATCAATATCGCTTTGCTAGCTGAATTTAATTAAAGAGGTCTGTAATAGTATTTTTTTTTTTTTTTTTTTGCTAGTTGCTTTACGTCGCACCGACACGGATAGGTCTTATGGCGACGATGGGACAGGAAAGGGCTAGGAGTGGGAAGGAAGCGGCCATGGCCTTAATTAAGGTACAGCCCCAGCATTTGCCTGGTGTGAAGATGGGAAACCACGGGAAACCATTTTCCGGGCTGCCGACAGTGGAGTTCGAACCTACTATCTCCCGAATACTGGATACTGGCCGCACTTAAGCGACTGCAGCTATCGATCTCGATAATAGTAAATTAAGCTGCAGGTAATGTGATATATTGACAAGTTTTGAATATTTGCTGGTTTTATGAATGTGTACATTTGCTTCAATGATATTTTAATTTGATAATATGCGCGTTATTTCATGGAAACAGAATTTCATTATCAAGCACCGATTACGATATGTCGAATCTAGGCCTGTATAGTGAGCTACGTTTATAGGTACATCATTTTAAGAATGCATAATTTCGTGGCATACATGTATACAATTTACAGCAATGTTTCCAGAAACTGGTTGTCACTCGTATTGTGTTACCGATCGCTAATTGCATGTATTCAGCACCTAAGTTAATATTTGTCGGCCGTTATTATACACTCATGTTTATTGCTATTCCGGAGATTTACTGACCTCGGAATGACGTGTCAGTGATCCCAATGTCCTTATGCTTTGAGTGAACATGTCTCTATATTTTTAATTATTCCAATGCGCCATTAATTGCGACTTAAAATTGACTATATTATCATTGCTTCCCCATAAGATCTCTAGGTTGGGTACGCCAATATGGCGAACCGCGCGCTCAACTTGGCGTACTTTCTCCTGCAGCGGAGACCTGCGATCAGCGATCCATGTATAGAGATCAGTGAAACACAGACATGGCTGGCGAGGCAAGGTTGTCTGGACGCAGCAATCCGGAGTAGGTCAAACAGATAAACAATGGCGGTGATGGAATGTGATGTGTCAACAAGGACAGGTGGAGGCATGGTGTAGTCTTGCTCCGGAATTGCATAGGTGGTAATATATGTTTATTTTTAAGTATTTATGTCTTTATTATGTATGTTGAAAGGCGATGAGGGAGAAGTATGGAGAAATGATGGTGTAAATGGCAAGGAAAATGGGGAAAGGGTGAGATGGACTCACCCGTAAGAAGTCGGGGTGGGAAGGGCCCAAGACCAAAATACCTATGCTGGACATGACATGAAGACACTGAGGATGGCTACTGGGTGGCCCTATCTGAGGGGGCCATATATCCGGAGTATCCGACGGACTTCACGGCATGTCCAAGGAGTACGATTAGGAGTGGAATGGTGAGAAGGAAAAATTGTCATCTGGTTAGATCTTGGGGCCTTCAGGAGGTCTCCACGGGAAGGGCTGGTCGAGTCATCACTGGGAGGGTGGCCTTCTTCTCACCAGGGGTGATGACTTGGCCAGACGGTAGGTTATTATGTGGTGTTCTTTTCTTTTTGTTTTCTTTTTTGTTTATAAACTGTGGTGTCCTTTTATTTCTTTTAAGTATATTAACTATGTCTGTTTATTGTTGTGAACGTGGTGGGTTAGGTTGGATTATTTTATTGTGAACATGTATTTGGGGCTGAACGCCTGTTATGTTCACGAATAAAAAAATAATAATATAAATGATCGATGAAGATCGATGAAAAATATGTATTAATTTAAGACATGAAGTATTAACTGACCAGATCAAAATAAAATAACAAAAAAATTGATTTCAATAATGTATCCCTTGATAGAGTAGAGTAGTTCATCTTGATGCAAGCTGTATGCGCCGAAACAGGCATTTAATAATTAATTAATGGGGCTTGATTATTTTATATATCACCGTTACGGCTGGCAGATATTTACTCTATTTAAGCACTGTGAATGAATGCTCGATATTCCATGTCTGCGCATAACATCGCAGTGGAACGCTAGCCTTAAACCTACGTAATCACCGAGGGAAATCCTACTGATTGTAATAACTATACACAACAACCTAAATGGGTTAGCAAATACACTTATTTACAACTCCCGCTCAAGTAAACACACAAGTATAAATCACTTCGTGGATTGGAACCACGTGCACCAAAGATACATTAATGGAACATGACAAGAAATAAATACACACATGTACATTTTTCAAACATAAATCATGCAACTTTTTCACATCGACAAGGATTTCGACTTCCCATGAAAAGGAAATAGACTTCAGCAGTCACTGTTCAACGTCCTTTTGAAATAAAATGACATGACACTCGAAATAAAACAAATACGCACACATGGT
The DNA here is from genome assembly GCF_040414725.1 of Anabrus simplex. NCBI lineage: Eukaryota > Metazoa > Arthropoda > Insecta > Orthoptera > Tettigoniidae > Anabrus > Anabrus simplex. The sequence goes on from NC_090265.1 coordinate 1,579,970,309, forward strand.
AACTCAACCCTTCAATTGTCTTCTAACTGAATTGCGGCGAATAAAATACATAAAAAGCACTCTAATAAATCATCACATCGAAGAACTCGTAGGAACGTGGGTGAAAATACAAGCAATAGGCCGCACTAAAACAAAAACTCTCCTTAGGAGCAAACTATATCCTCGGCGGAATTAACCTTCGGCGGCATATAACAAAATGGGTTGCTACAATCCTTCCACGCAACTATAAAATTCTGGGATTCTAAATCCCACGCAAATAAATGACACACTGACCTTCCCTTGTCCATTGTCAATCGATGATGCTGTAAATTAATATCCTACCGGACCTAAAGCAAGTCTTTCACTACCATACACGCGTTAATTACGCTAGCATTTAAATGAAGAACAATCTTCCTCATAATCACAGAATCAAATAATCCGCAAGTCCTAAATTTCGTTTAGATTATATTAAATTGATGACAAACTCACAATAGCAGATTCTACCATAATATCTTTGAATATCTCACGAAGATCATACTCTCGTGTACTAGATTTACATAATCGTGTCAAATAAAATTTGATGACTAAAACTTATCCGCTGTCAGCTCAACCTGACTTAGTAAGTCAGGAAAGTTAATTTACGTCATCTCAAATATGACTGGATATGCAAAGATCAAATGATGACTGGAAACCAAATTTAAAATATTAATAATCTACTTCTCCAAAACAGATCAAGTTCATCCATAAAATAATACGTCGCTGCAAATTACAGCACTGGCAACTAAACATTACAAAACCTGCTGCTTGTTGTTTTAAGGGGCCTAACATCGAGGGTCATCGGCCCCATTACAAAACCAATTATTTACACATTGGACATTAGGCGAAAACACCATCTGTCCGCGGAGATTAATTCTCTACAAAATAATTATGCACAAAAATACAAAACGTTTTTACACAATTTTCGGTGGCCTGTTCTGGCATCAAATACAAAATCCATCCCGATCTACCACACTCACATACATACGCATGAATGGAGAAGTCTGACAGCGCGTTTTGACCTTCTAATTCCTCATCATTACTCTACTGACTTCAATATTGGTCAATTTAAATGATTTATTCCTGTAATGTTTACTTTAAAGCCTGAGATGAACAAATTACCTCCATAACAACCAGGATAATAAGAGGAAAAGTAAAAAAGCAAATTTAGGTAGCTATATAAAAGTCAAATTAATCCACTTGGCTTAGAAAGTACAAACAATATGGCCCCATCGTGAGTACTTTAGAGTATTTACAATTATCCAGAAAATGATTTTATATCTTATTGGAATAAATTTAGGAAGTTATCGAATAAAATTACCCTACCCCTTTTGAAATTTACGTACGTACGTACATCACAAAATAATATGAATTCGAACACTCATTCTTTTGGTCACCATCTCCGGCCGAGCTACCCCATGGTTTAGTGATTACACGTCACTACAGTAGACTCAGGAACCAAGAAGAAAGATCTGTATAACATTTCCATAACTGCAAGTCCAGTCTGCAGCCCTCGTTCTTATTACTTTTATCTTCGTTCCCGTACTCACACGCACATAAACACAGTTATTTTCTGTAGTTGCCGGGACTTCTCAGCACTGTTAGATAATGGCTTACCTTCCACAACCTGTTTGTCATAGTAACTTAGTACAATGGCTACTACTGAACAAGTTTCTACTTATCTTCCCAAACAAATTTCTGATTTGAATAATACTAGTCTCTGGTTGTTGAATTCCTGTCTCCTAAGTTCATAACTAATTTGCGTAACAATTCTCAATGATGTGGGTTACTGTAGTCACGTCCCAGATCGTGAACCATGGGCAACAGCTGAGTGGCCTAGTAAGAAGTCCTGAGAGTCGGGATACCAGTTGCTATGGAATGGGAGTGGGCATCTCGGACATATTCTGAGTCGTGGCCCTCCTTGTGCTCAGGCGGCTAGGACTATACAATTCATCGGTGGTCTATAACCCGTTAGAGGAGAGATCCTCACTTGGACTATGTGCACGTAGGGTAGCATCCTGCTTCATGAATTTACCGAGCTCAGAACATTTTAAGCAAGCCACGGACCTATGGGAGTAACGGAGTCCGACTCCCATTCGACAGGCGAGGGACTCCTTGGAAACCACTTGGCGAACGAAATGGAAATCGACAGGTAGCTATCAATATTAATGGGGCTTATGGAAGAAAGAAAGTAGAACTGGCTGAGTCTGCAAAGAGGATGCATCTGGATGTGCTAGGAGTAAGTGATATTCGGGTAAGGGGAGATAACGAGGAAGACATAGGAGATTATAAAGTGTACTTGACGGGTGTTAGAAAGGAAAGGGCAGAATCTGGGGTAGGGCTCTTTATCCGGAATACCATTGCACGCAACATAGTTTCTGTTAGGCACGTAAATGAGCGAATGATGTAGGTAGATTTGTCAGTTGGAGGAATTAGGACAAGGATTGTGTCCGTGTATTCACCATGTGAGGGTGCAGATGAGGATGAAGTTGACAAGTTTTATGAAGCATTGAGTGACATCGTTTTCAAGGTCAACAGCAATGGTAGAAGAGTGTTAATGGACGATTTCAATGCGAGAGTTGGGAATAGAACTGAAGGATACGAAAGGGTGATCGGTAAATGTGGGGAAGATATGGAAGCTCATGGGAATGGGAAGTGTTTGCTGGACTTCTGTGCTAGTATGGTTTTAGCAGTTACGAATACATTCTTAAAGCATAAGGCTATTCACCGCTACACATGGGAGGCTAGGGGTACCAGATCCATAATAGACTATATCTTAACCGACTTCGAATTCAGGAAATCCGTTAGGAATGTACGAGTTTTCCGGGAATTTTTCGATGATACAGACCACTATGTGATCTGTAAGTGAACTAAGTATATCTAGGCCTAGGGTAGAGAAAGTGAAATCTGTCTGCAAACGAATAAGGGTAGAAAATCTCCAGGACGAGGATATTACACAGAAGTACATGGATATGATTAGTGAGAAGTTTCGAACAGTAGACAGTAAGCAGGTTCAGGATATAGAAAGTGAATGGGTGGCATACAGGGATGCTATAGTAGAAACAGCAAGGGAATGCCTAGGAACAAGTGTGTGTTAAGATGGGGAAAAGCGAACTTCTTGGTGGAATGATGAAGTGAGAGCAGCTTGTAAACGTAAAAAGAAGGCTTATCAGAAATGGCTCCAAACAAGGGCCGAGGCAGACAGGGATTGGTACGTAGATGAAAGAAACAGAGCGAAACAAATAGTTGTTGAATCCAAAAAGAAGTCATGGGAAGATTTTGGTAATAACCTGGAAAGGCTAGGTCAAGCAGCAGGGAAACCTTTCTGGACAGTAACAAAGAATCTTAGGAAGGGAGGGAAAAAGGAAATGAACAGTGTTTTGAGTAATTCAGGTGAACTCATAATAGATCCCAGGGAATTACTGGAGAGGTAGAGGTAATATTTTGAACATCTTCTCAATGTAAAAGGAAATCATCCTGGTGGTGTTGCGAACAGCCAAGCTCATGAGGAGGAGGAAAATGATGTTGGTGAAATTACGCTTGAGGAAGTGGAAAGGATGGTCAATAAACTCCATTGTCATAAATCAGCAGGAATAGATGAAATTAGACCTGAAATGGTGAAGTATAGTGGGAAGGCAGGGATGAAATGGCTTCATAGAGTAGTAAGATTTGCATGGAGTGTTGGTAAGGTACCTTCAGATTGGACAAAAACAGTAATTGCACCTATCTATAAGCAAAGGAACAGGAAGGATTACAACAACTATCGAGGTATCTCATTGATTAGTATACCAGGCAAAGTATTCACTGGCATCTTGGAAGGGAGGGTGCGATCAGTCGTTGAGAGGAAGTTGGATGAAAACCAGTGTGGTTTCAGACCACAGAGAGGCTGTCAGGATCAGATTTTCAGTATGCACTAGATAACTGAAAAATGCTACGAGAGGAATAGGCAGTTGTGTTTATGTTTCGTAGATCTAGGGAAAGCATATGACAGGGTACCGAGGGAAAAGGTGTTCACTATACTGGGGGACTATGGAATTAAAGGTAGATTATTAAAATCAATCAAAGGCATTTATGTTGACAATTGGGCTTCGGTGAGAATTGATGGTAGAATGAGTTCTTGGTTCAGGGTACTTACAGGGGTTAGACAAGGCTGTAATCTTTCACCTTTGCTGTTCGTAGTTTACATGGATCATCTGCTGAAAGGTATAAAATGGCAGCGAGGGATTCAGTTAGGTGGAAATGTAGTAAGCAGTCTGGCCTATGCTGACGACTTGGTCTTAATGGCAGATTGTGCCGAAAGCCTGCAGTCAAATATCTTGGAACTTGAAAATAGATGCAATGAGTATGGTATGAAAATTAGCCTTTCGAAGACTAAATTGATGTCAGTAGGTAAAAAATTCAACAGAATTGAATGTCAGATTGGTGATACAAAGCTAGAACAGGTCGATAATTTCAAGTATTTAGGTTGTGTGTTCTCCCAGGATGGTAATATAGTAAGTGAGATTGAATCAAGGTGTCGTAAAGCTAATGCAGTGAGCTCGCAGTTGCGATCAACAGTATTCTGTAAGAAGGAAGTCAGCTCCCAGACGAAACTATCTTTACATCGGTCTGTTTTCAGACCAACTTTGCTTTACGGGAGCGAAAGCTGGGTGGATTCAGGATATCTTATTCATAAGTTAGAAGTAACAGACATGAAAGTAGCAAGAATGATTGCTGGTACAAACAGGTGGGAATAATGGCAGGAGGGTACTCGGAATGAGGAGATAAAGGCTAATTTGAACTCGATGGATGAAACTGTAGGCATAATCCGGCTTCGGTGGTGGGCTCATGTGAGGCGAATGGAGGAGGATAGGTTACCTAGGAGAATAATGGACTCTGCTATGGAGGGTAAGAGAAGTAGCGGTAGACAAAGACGACGATGGTTAGACTCAGTTTCTAAGGATTTAAATATAAGAGGTATAGAACTAAATGAGCCCACAACACTAGTTGTAAATCGAGGATTGTGGCAGCGTTTAGTAAATTCACAGAGGCTTGCAGACTGAACGCTGAAAGGCATAACAGTCTGTAATGATAATGTATGTACGTATGTATGTATGTATGTATGTATGTATGTATGTATGTATGTATGTATGTATGTATATACGTGTGTGTGTGTATGTATGTATGTATGTATGTATGTATGTATGTATGTATGTATGTATGTATGTATGTATGTATGTATGTATGTATGTATGTATGTATGTATGTATGTATTCTCAATGTATGTGTCACGGAATCTCAATCATTACAATGTTCAATTCTTCTCATAAACATTCCTGAATTCTGTACCTCTCTACCCACCTTAAAATTTGCTACATATATTTCTGACTGCTCATTCTTCACTTAGTATTGGTATCTTATTAACATAGACCAAAGCACTGCTGTACTTCGTAAACAAATTCATGGTTCTGTCTATCATAACTAAATCGTAAACAAATTCATGGTTCTGTCTATCATAACTAAATACACAGCTCCCTATTTAAATGTATTGTCACTTCTTTGATAATAGAGTTCTCCCGTGATGAAGTTCCTGCGTCCTACTAACACTGAATATTACTATCATACGAACCATGTTATCACCAAGCCAAAGACTTCTCCAAGCTCCAATAAACTACGGCGATCACAATGGCGTTCTCCACGCGAAGACTACCTTATCTTCACGTTCACGATAAAAGACCCTTTCTTGACTCGTGTCAGTTCTTTTAGATACTCTTGTTATATCAAGCTCAATAGGGGTACAGAGCATATCCTGGTTCAATCACTTTTAAATATTGGCATGATGCTTTCTTTCCATTGGATTTAATTTAGCACGTCCCTCTGGCTTCTTCTAAAATAAGTCATCCTGCTGTCTGCGCCAGTCACATTGAATACGCCACACTCTAATCTCAAACTGGGTTCAAAAGTACGAAACCGTTAGTAAGATGCTACTGTTTCCCATTGAACAAATATACACTCGGTCAATCTTTCCGCTAGAGAGTTGGTGCCGAGCATAACCTGTCAACTTATAACATTTGCTACAGAATGAAATATAAGTTATGAGGGTCATTATTTTCATGTACTGGTAATTTATTTATTATTCAAATGTTGCCAAACTGATCGGCATGAAGACCGTATAAGGTCTCTATGTAAATATTATAGTGCTGGAACTCGATCACCACCACCACCACCACCACCACCACCACCACCACCACCACCACCACAGCTCTCACCCTAACCCACTATATACAATATTCAATGATTTCTGCTTTCTTATACTCTTTCCTCGTTGGGTCTTACAGAAACATTGTAGCCATTATTCTTGAAACACTACACTTTTTCCCAGTATGTTATGGTACACTAGACTATATGAGAGAATGATATCAATTACACTCATTTGTTAAACATTTTCCGCTCAGAAATCAAGGCCCAATAGCCTTGTGGGATTATACCGTATAACACGATAGAAATTTACCAAATATCCTGATGACTGAAAGTAGAATACAACTATTCTAGTGATGCCCAAAGTTTTTTAAAGATATCACATAGCCGTAACCCATGCTCAAGATCATTTACGTCAATCAATGTACTACATTTGATTATCATACTTTAATTATGATCTTTAAAACAATGAAAATCATTAAATGAAGTGAGTGCAGTAATCTCCCACCCTGATGATTGTTACAGTTACCAACGAATACAGCGACACTCACCACTTTTGGGGAAGGCCACGATCCACACGTCGTCCTCTCGAACCTCGAAGTTTTTAAGTCTTTGCACATAATCTGTGTATGGAGTAGGTAGAAGGCAGCCCTTGGGTCCGAAACGACAAGCACCTCTATTGATAATACCACTCATATGCTGGACTATTTCCGTTACCAGAGGGCTAACCTCTGGAACAACTTTTATATCCATGCTGCAACAATATATCATCATCAGACCAGTATCACAACAAATATACGTACGTACAATACTATTCGTTAAATATGCATAGAATTGTAAACTGGAGAAACATATATGAAGAATATTGTACTGTTGTCATTAAAAAACTGATCTTAGAAAGACCGTTCGTTTTCAGAAGGGGTAGCAATGAGAATGTAAGCCCCATGAAATATCTAATAACCTTAATATCGTCAATTTATATTCTTATTTAACATACTGTAATACTGCCTGGTCAATTGTAGTGGTGGTGATTCTTGTTTTAAGAGGAAGTACAAGTAGGCAACAATCCTATATATAACACTAATCGAGAGAGAAATGGAAGGGATCCGACACTTCGAAAACTGAAGGTATCGGCCAAAGAAAGACAAGGACCACAGAGGGTGTGGAAATGTAGGACCCCCAAGGCCTCGAGTGATTTAATACCGTCGGGGTCGGAAAGGAGCAAGAGCTGACCAAGGGGGGTCGGATAGGTTAGATGGAAGTGAGGAGCCTGGCACAAGTAAGTGGAAGTAATACAAAGACTTAGCTGAGAGACCATAGCCGACTACAGTTACAAGCTGGAGTCATGTAAGTTTGGCAACGTCCAGTGGAGGCCAAGGTGAAAGCGCGGGATCTATCCGTATATGTTGAAGTCTAGTGAACTTCGTTTCGTCTTTCGTTTAATTTTTCGCGGATAGGTTCGAGTATATATATATCAAGATAAGTGATAGAGTAAGTATACGTAGAGCCTATTATCGAAATAATATGAAGGCTGAGCAGGGCTGAGTAGCTTGGACTGTAGACCTGGCTTTCTAAGCCAAGCTCTGTGCTGTGGTATTTGAAGGTGCGAAAATACGTCAGCCTCCTGTCGGTAGATTTACTGGCACGTTAAAGAACTCTTCCAGGACAAAATTTCGCCATCTCGGCGTCTCCAAAAAACCGTAAAAGTAGTTAGTGGGACGTTATATCAATAACGTTATTATTTGTGAAGGTACGGACTGAATTGGGCTTATTAATAAAACGTTTCTGTATTTGCGGATGCCTAGAAAATGTTGTGTTCCCATGTATCGTAACAACTATAGCATTAAGAAAAGGTTGCTTGCCTCGTTTAGTTTTCCTTCAGACGAGGAATTAAAACAAAAATGGATTTGTCATTTTAAACGGGATAATTGGGAACCTGGGAAGGATTCAGTCGCATGCATAAAACATGTCACACACGAAAGTTTTTCAACAGGGGATAAAATTTGTGATAGTAAAGTCAACGTAACTATACTACCAACTAAAGCTAATGAGCTTCTCCCCGATGCATGTCCAATTATTTTCCCAAATTTGCCAAAATATTTGTCATCGAAAAGTGTTAAAAGAAAAGATCCTGAATGTGGGAGCCTGGATATGTAGAGTAGGGTAAACAAGAAGATGAATGACATGCCAAATGTAAGCCATTTAGTCAAAATTTACCAAGATATGAATGTCACTGTATATGTTATCAGGTGTTGGTAGAAGAAATGACATGATAAAATATCAAAGTGGTTTCAACTAAATGCATGTTTGTTAAATTATATAGGAACCACTTCTGGTAGTGTTAGTGTTAAATGTGTACAAATAAATCTATTTTTTCTTTTGCTAGGGACTTTACGTCGCACCGGCACAGATACGTCTTATGGCGACGGTGGGATAGGAAAGGCCTAGGAATTGGAAGGAAGCGGCCGTGGCCTTAATTAAGGTACAGCCCCAACATTTGCCTGGTGTGAAAATGGGAAACCATGGAAAACCATCTTCAGGGCTGCCGATAGTGGGATTCGAACCTACTATCTCCCGGATGCAAGCTCACAGCCGCGCGCCTCTACGCACACGGCCAACTCGCCCGGTAAATAAATCTATTTATATGCTTCACAGTCTCATAGAGTATCGTGAGGTAAGCAGTGAAAACACCCTATTTGTCTTGCATATTTTTAAGGGAACAATTAGAACTTTGCACTAAAAGGGTCGGGCTGAGTGGCTCAGGCGGTTAAGGCGCTGGCCTTCTGACCCCAACTTGGCAGGTTTGATCCTGGCTCAGTCCGATAGTGTTTGAATGTGCTCAAATACGTCAGGCTCGTGTCGGTAGATTGACTGGCACGTAAAAGAACTCCCGAGGGACTAAATTCCGGCACCTCGGCGTCACCAAAACCATAAAAGTATTAAATGGGACTAAAGCAAATAACATTACTCTTATTCTTATTCTTATTCTTATTATTATTATTATTATTATTATTATTATTGTTATTATTTGCACTACCGGGCGAGTTGGCCGTGCGGTTAGGAGCGCGCAGCTGTGAACCCGCATCCGGGAGACAGTGGGTTCGAACCTCACTGTCGGCAGCCCTGAAGATGGTTTTCCGTGGTTTACCATTTTCACACCAAGCAAATGCTGGGACTGTACCTTAATTAAGGCTACGGCCGCTTCTTTCCCATTCATAAGCCTTTCCTGTCCCATCGTCACCATAAGACCTCTCTGTATCGGTGCGACGTAAAACAAATAGCAAAAAAATTATTTGCACTAAAAGGAAGAAGAGTTAGTCCCTACCCAAAAATTTAGTTTGGAACTGTGAAACCAAATTATTTACTCTCAAGAAAGTTTCAAATTGATAACTTAGAAAGAAGGTTTAGACAGTACTTATAGCTTATTGGTTGTAACTACAATGTTACTGCACTTGAAGTCCTTGAAAGTGAGATGAAAATTAGGATTAAGTGTGTTCTAGGGTTGCGGTTGGGTGGTGGTGATGGTATGGAAAAGTGAGGTTTGGCTGTAGCCAATTAGAAATATCTGATTCCATCGAGACAGGTGTTATTGGGCTCAGTATGGAAGTAATAAACAAGTTAGACTCACTTTTATCACGTGAAATTTTTGGTGGGCATTTTGAGATATCAGGGGTAAAATGCTGTACATTTCTGGGTATACACTAAGTACAATATCCAGAAGGATAAGTTGTGACACTAGTTTAGGTCTCCTGCAAAGTAATGAAACAGGTGATCCCTATTTTGAAGAATTTCAGAGAGTTGGGTTAGTGGTGCCATCACATTGTGTTGTGTGTATCTGCAGAAGAGTGGTATACGAAGACTACCTAGATTCAAAAAACTTACACGTCTTAAAACAATACGAAATTCCTCCTGTAGCACTAAACAATACCATTATTCCATTTTGTGAAACAGTTATGAATCTTGGTGTGGCTATAAGCGAAACATTGAACTGGTCGCAACATGTGATGAAAGTGTGCCAAAAGTTATATCAAAGCCTGCATCCTCTGAAGCGGTTTAAAATTATATTTCCTCGGTCCTTGAAAATAAAGCTCATTCAATCACTCTTGTTTCCAATTCTCGAATACTGTGATACAGTTTTTATTGATATCAATAACGAGCAAAGCATGAGACTGCAACGTGCCCAAAATGCATGCATCAGGTATGCATTCGACATACAACCATACGCCCATGTATCCCCATTCTATACACAATTATCTTGGTTACGACTGAATGACAGACGTAGACTCCACGCAACTACTTTGGTGTATCAAGTGCTTTCTGAAAACACTCCTCCTTACCTATCCACCAGATTTCGCTACCTTAGTTCCCTGCACCTGTTCAATACCCGGTCAGGCTGTACGCTAGAAATTCCTGTGCATCGAACCGCAACCTACAACAGATCGTTCACAATCTCCGCCACGAGCTGGTGGAATGAACTCCCCAATGACATCAGGGAAGCTAAATCTAAGACAAAATTTAAAATCCTTTGCCAGCGTCATCTTTTAAGCACTTCCAGTCTTTCTTTCTTGAGTGTGAATGGGATGCATAAATGAGAGTGAATATGGTTGTTTATTGCAATGTGTTCCTGTATATAATTTAGTTATACTTTACTCACCTTAGTTTAGTTAGTGATACTTTAGTTGCTTTAGTTATAATTTAGGTTGTAAAGATTTCATATGTTTAAATTTTATGTAAAATATACATTGTATATACATGAAGTGGTTAAGTGTAAGAAAGGGCCGGGAGCCCTAACTTCGCCACAATAAAGACGCTTTAATAATAATAATAATAATAATAATAATAATAATAATAATAATAATAATAATAATAGTTGTGAAAACTATAAAGGATTTCTGTTCTCTCTATCCTGAGCTGCTTTAGGAAGAGATGACAAGCACCAGTTCTGGTTTGAACGTCGTCATTGTGGGCGTGACAATAATGGTGCGATAGATTGTTTATTGTCTACATTTTCCAATGTCGTGTTAAATAATTGCTGAAAGCAGATGAAGAACACGAGTTATGTCAGCATTGAGGATAAAAACAATAAGCGGAGGAAGCTGTCAACGTTCCACAATAATTGACCTTGTGAGTACTGTTCTTACAGTGTTTTGTTTTTATTCTTGTAAAATGTGTATTTCTAACTTCAGTGAATGCATTTACTGATGTGTGTGTCACCATTTTACGAAAAGTGTGCATTTATCATAATCATCGTGTTGGTCTAAATGTAATGAATATGCGTACGAAGTCGTTCAAAATCGGACACGCTCCCTTTTCTCTCGGCCTCCGCTTGACAGATAGCTACAGCGTTGCCAAGCGTACCTTCCGGCTTTAACTGCAGATGGCTGTGTGAGAGACCCGTTGTCGCCAAGCAACGCTCCCAATTTGAGAGCCCTGGGTCCCCTTTATGTCGCCTCTTACGACAGGAAGGGGATACCACGGGTGTTATTCGAATTTCTGGATCTTCCAATGGTTTTAATTCATGATTTGGGAACAGAGTTTGCTCTGCCTCGAGTGGCCTACTGACGAGCTATTGATATGAGAGGCAGGAGACCCGGTCAGTATATTCCAGTAAAACGGCTTCCCCTTGTGCGTATGGATATGATATTACCTGTATGTCGTAGAAGGCAACGAGAAAAGGCCTCAGGTGTGTGGGCTGGCAAACATGTGATCTCTGATGTTCTTCCATTTATTTATGCCAGTCTCCTGTCTTTTATCTCTCCTGTCCGACCTACATTGGTCAATTCCCGTTCTTTTCCGACCCCGGACGCATTAGAATTGCGTGACCTTGTGAACCTTACATTTTCTCGCCGTTCGTGCCCTTCGCTTCCTTTTACCGATGTCCTCATTCTTTGAAGTGTTAGACCTCTTTCAATTTCCTCTGATTGATGTTTGAGAGGATGGTAGCCCATTTGTACTCACCACTACCACCACAATGATCTTAATATCGTCAATTTACATTTTTACTTAACGTACTCTAAAGCAGACCCTACACGGTCAATAAAACTGTCAGTACCGAAAAATACTGACAGTAATACTGATCGCGTGTGGACTGGAATGATGGAATTAAGGCCAGTACTGAAGCAGATCCGGATTTCCTGATCAGCGAGCGTCAGTACTGTAGAGTGGTGGGGATACTGATAGTTATACTGACCGTGTGAGTGCGCTTGTCATTATTTCTGTCAGTTAGAGATGGGCACTATCGACTGAAAACCACTATCGACTAGTCGGGCGATAGTCCCTTCAAACTATCGACTGAATAGTCGAATGTTTTCAGTCGAACAAAAGTATTCATTACTTCCTGTTGAGAAGACTGAACAGTCGAATGATTTCAGTCGAAAGAAAGTATTCATATAACGCAAGCAGTCAATCCATGAAAAACATTCGAATGTTTCCAGTCGAAACTCTCCGTATCAAAAGTGGAGAGTCGTACTTTTACGAATTCGACTGATTTTAATGCAATTTACCAATAATTAGAAATCACTTGTATAGACACCCATTAGAACAAAAGTAATGTTATATTGAGTGACTTACAAATTACACCACTCCACATTAAGAATAACAAGCTGCACCACCTGGATATCCCAGGTTCGTATTCCATTCACTGACAGCGGATACCATATCCTTAAAGCAGTTTTCCATGGGGTTTTCTACATTCATTCCTGGCAATTGCCACAACATTACTGTACCTTGGGCGCATACCCCAATCCCAGACTAATATAATCACACTATCGAGGAATTCGCAGTCGCGCAGGTTAAAATCCGATTTACGTACTCGTCCGTACACGGGCCTAATAAATAGGGAGATGCCCTTTACGAATCAGCATCATAGGGATGGCCTTTCTTGGTGCTAAATGGATAGTGACACATAGAAAGACGACAATGAGGCTCTATTCCCGAACAATGCTAGCAATAATAATATGTAAAATTTGTTGCTGTAGTACACAATCGAGATTTATATGAGAATAGCCAAACACACTATTACTGTATTTTCTAGATTATTATTATTATTATGCTTATGCAGATTATTTTATAGTTATGCCTTATTTATGAATAACGTAATTACTATAAACAAATATGCAACGAAATAAAGAGCACATAAACGACAAGAGAAAATCGCCACATTAAGTATGTACATATAAAATTAACATATTATATATTACATATCCGAAATGACCATAAACTGATAGTTCCATTCGCTTCCGCGTCGCTGTGACGGGAGTACGACTGAATTCAGTCGACTTGTTTTGTGCTGACTGGAGAGCAAAGCGTGGAGAGATCCGTGACGGGGACTGCGACTGAATTCAGTCGACTTGTTTTTTAAAGTAGTCGACTGTTACGATAGTTATCAGTCGATAGTGCCCATCTCTACTGTCAGTATCAACGGGGCAGCGGTGGACGACAAATGCGTTTCTCAGCAAGGCCAAGTAGAGGTGCTTGTGGAACCGTCAAGTAGGCCTATTGCAAAATTTTATCGAGCTATATGAAACGCTGCCAGAATAAACGTAACACAATACTTTACATGTTTCCACAACTGCTGTACTGATGGAAACTGGTGACATTATAGAGGAAAACTTTAAATCTTCAACATTTATACCAGTTGCAAGATACCTCACTGTCACCGCTAATCTCTCTGCCACCGATAAACAGCACCGCATGTTTGTATTTTGCCTTATTACAAAACGCTCTACCATTCGTAGTAATTTCGCAAAAGTACCCTCACGCATTCGGAGATAGTTCTGATAATCTTCTGCTTCGGTATATTGTGTTTCCCTCAACACTTCATATGAGAAACTCTTCTCTTTTCCTAAGCCAATCCATCGTTTACGTTTAAACTGCGTTTCGTGCAGTACTAATATGATAGCTACAAAATGCCCGTCTTTTACGATCCATTTTGATAGAATAACACAATTGCCTGTTATAAATCTCATTCCGTAGTGATGGTCATTGACTTTATTTGTAAAGTGAGAATACCGCAATGGTAAGCTAGTGCACTGGTACTGACCAAAATATTGACAGTAATAATGATCGTGTAAGGTCGCTACAATATTGATGCGTACTGTCAGTATTATTGACTCAGTATTACTGATCAGTATTACTGACCGTGTAGGGTCTGCTTAACACTGCCAAGGGCGATGTTCAATAAATTTCAAATTTCTTTGCATTCATTTAAAAGGCTAGGAAAACATCAGATAGGGGATCTGCCACCTGGGCGACTGCCATAAAAGCAGATCGTGTTGATTGATTGATTGATTGATTGATTGATTGATTGATTGATTGATTGATTGATTGATTGATTGATTGATTGATTGATTGATTGATTGATTGATTGATTGATTGATTGATTGATTGATTGATTGATTGATTGATTGATTGATTGATTGACAGTAATACGGCTGCGGAACACTGACGAATCTGGAATCCACCTCAAAAGGACAACAGCCCCCTATCAGGCCAAGCCCCTTAGTGAACTACAGTATACGTACAACAGATTTAGTCCTTTTAATATTATCCTATGTTATACTTATAGTGTTGTTTTCACTTAGCGTAATCAAAGCCATTTACTTAAACAGTGTTTGCAATTAATTTTCGTAATGTTGCACTGTCTGTACTTGGAAATGTTTCAATAGAATAAGTGGGAAGTCCGGAAAGAAGCGCCCTTGGCCTGTGAGAAATCCCATTCCAGCATTACACTCTATGGATCTGTAAATGAAGATGTTGACTATAATTTTTGATCAGTGAGAGATAATTATTCCTAGCCTTCCTTTTAATTACTGGGATCAGCACCTTGAAGGGATTTAGCCCAGCTTGACGCTCGAATGCCTTTTCTACAAACAAGTGGTGTGTACGGAGACAATTTTCTCGTCACTAGCTGTGATATGTAATATATCATAGTTATTACGGTAATGTGGGAGAGTATTCGCATCTGAATGTGTTGAGTAGCAGTAACTTTATGTAGAACATTGAGATACTCATCGACGCGTAATGTCATTACAACGTTTGACAGTACACCTTTTGCCTTAGCTGTGTTTTTATGCTGTTTTTGTTCGATAAGCATGCATTTTGGTACTAAGCCATAAAACTCAATAATCTTTCATGAGACCTACAACATTTTCATTAACAGGTAGAATTTGATAAACATTATCAGATGGATAGGGATCGGTCTGAGTGCCTACGCACAACAGCATACATGTCAGAATTATAAATTAAATAAATAAAGGAATCAGTATCCATTTAGAGCAAGGAAATATTTCCAAAGTGTGAATTAGCAAGACCATAGTGAAAGTCATACATGACTAATTTGGAGAAATCAAGGACTGTCATGTTTATGTAGATGGGTTTATTGCACGTTATTTCCACCTTGTTCATTTCCATAGTTAGAAGATTATTTATAAAAATACGTAGAGATTTAAAATTCGGCTTGGAAATGTATTTTCTTGAGCTGATGACGATAGATGTTAAGTCCCTTTAAACAACAAGCTTTAAACAAAAAGCAAGCAAGAAATGTACTTTCGAACCTCCATCCACCTTCCAATGTGTTAAGCTAATGTAGACCTTATACATTAGGCCCCATTAAACAACAAGCTTCAAACAACAATCAAGCATGAAATGTACGTTCGAACCTCCATCCACCTTCCCATGTGTTAAGCTAATGTAGACCTTATACATTAGGCCCCATTGAACAACAAGCTTCAAACAACAATCAAGCATGAAATTTACGTTCGAACCTCCATCCACCTTCCCATGTGTTAAGCTAATGTAGACCTTATACATTAGGTCCCATTAAACAACAAGCTTCAAACAACAATCAAGCATGAAATGTACGTTCGAACCTCCATCCACCTTCCCATGTGTCAAGCTAATTTAGACCTTATACATTAGGCCCCATTGAACAACAAGCTTCAAACAACAATCAAGCATGAAATGTACGTTCGAATCTCCATCCACCTTCCCATGTGTTAAGCTAATGTAGACCTTATACATTAGGTCCCATTAAACAACAAGCTTCAAACAACAATCAAGCATGAAATGTACGTTCGAACCTCCATCCACCTTCCCATGTGTTAAGCTAATGTAGACCTTATACATTAGGTCCCATTAAACAACAAGCTTCAAACAACAATCAAGCATGAAATGTACGTTCGAACCTCCATCCACCTTCCCATGTGTTAAGCTAATGTAGACCTTATACATTAGGCCCCATTGAACAACAAGCTTCAAACAACAATCAAGCATGAAATGTACGTTCGAACCTCCATCCACCTTCCCATGTGTTAAGCTAATGTAGACCTTATACATTAGGCCCCATTGAACAACAAGCTTCAAACAACAATCAAGCATGAAATTTACGTTCGAACCTCCATCCACCTTCCCATGTGTTAAGCTAATGTAGACCTTATACATTAGGTCCCATTAAACAACAAGCTTCAAACAACAATCAAGCATGAAATGTACGTTCGAACCTCCATCCACCTTCCCATGTGTCAAGCTAATTTAGACCTTATACATTAGGCCCCATTGAACAACAAGCTTCAAACAACAATCAAGCATGAAATGTACGTTCGAATCTCCATCCACCTTCCCATGTGTTAAGCTAATGTAGACCTTATACATTAGGTCCCATTAAACAACAAGCTTCAAACAACAATCAAGCATGAAATGTACGTTCGAACCTCCATCCACCTTCCCATGTGTTAAGCTAATGTATACCTTATACATTAGGTCCCATTAAACAACAAGCTTCAAACAACAATCAAGCATGAAATGTACGTTCGAACCTCCATCCACCTTCCCATGTGTTAAGCTAATGTAGACCTTATACATTAGGCCCCATTGAACGACAAGCTTCAAACAACAATCAAGCATGAAATTTACGTTCGAACCTCCATCCACCTTCCCATGTGTTAAGCTAATGTAGACCTTATACATTAGGTCCCATTAAACAACAAGCTTCAAACAACAATCAAGCATGAAATGTACGTTCGAACCTCCATCCACCTTCCCATGTGTTAAGCTAATGTAGACCTTATACATTAGGCCCCATTGAACAACAAGCTTCAAACAACAATCAAGCATGAAATTTACGTTCGAACTCCCATCCACCTTCCCATGTGTTAAGCAAATGTATGTTTCTATATTTTCGCATATTTTTCACGGATTTACCATAGATACCATTGTTCATGAGTTCAAAGAAATCCATTTCAAAACTGGTAGTTGTCAGTTGTGTGGATGTGCTTTACCAGTGATTAGTGCAATTATGAGGGGCAGGTGACCTAAATTTTAGACCCCTATGGACAACAAGCGCCGGCCCTGAGGTGTAGGGGTAGCGTGCCTGCCTCTTATCCGGAGGCCCGGGTTCGATTCCAAGCTATATCATGGACATTTACCTGCATCTGAGGGCTGGTTCCAGGTTCACATAGCCTACGTGATTACAATCGAGGAGCTATCTGAGGGTGAGATAGCGGACGCGGTCTAGAAAGTCAAGAATAATGGCCGAGAGGATCCGTCGTGCTGACCACACGACACCTCAAAATCTGTAAGCCTTCGGGCTGACCAGCGGTCGCTTGGTAGGCCATGGTCCTTCGGGGCTGTTGCACCATGGGGTTTGGTTGTTGGTTTCGGTGGGCAACAAGCATCATCTCGGAATATGAGGCACTGTGAATTGGATCCACTGATTGTTCTGGATTGTTGCTCAATTTTTCATCATCATTCGTTTTAGATTTTAGTCAGTCGATACATTTTGCAGTTTTAATTAACAACAATCATCATCATCGTCATCATCATAAAATCTACGGACACGAGGCTGAACACCTTCAAATACCACCGGACTGAACCAGCATCGAACCTGCCAAGTTGTCCGACTCGTTGGCTGAATTGTCAGCATCCTGGCCTTCGGTTCAAAGGGTCCCGGGTTCGATTCCCGGCCGGGTCGGGGATTTTAACCTTCATTGGTTAATTCCAATGGCCCGGGGGCTGGGTGTTTGTGCTGTCCCCACATCCCTGCAACTCACACACCACACATAACACTATCCTCCACCACAATAACAGGCAGTTACCTACACATGGCAGATGCCGCCCACCCTCATCGGAGGGTCTGCCTTACAAGGGCTGCACTCGGCTAGAAATAGCCACACGAAATTAAAAAAACCTGCCCAGTTGGGATCAGAAGGCCAACGCCTCAACCGTCTGAGCCACTCAGCCCGGTGCGGCACTTTCACAGTAGCTCTTTATTCTTCTAGCAATTTTCAGAAACATGGATGCAACTTCGTTCTTTGAAATTTGGGGCATGAGTAACAATCTACGGTTAGCGGGTTTTTTTTCAGTGTCCACCGTTCTTGCGTTGATCTGAAAATATTATGACATTAGTATAGACAACTCACATTGTCTGTTATCAGTTATTCCACATAGACTGCCACAGTAATAGCACTGAAATCGTCCACCTACTCACAATTTCCCTTCATATTTGTTAGTTTGGATCACTGAGTAATCTCACTGACGTCTTATAAATCACACACCACTGCACAACACTTGATTCGCATGTATACACTGGTACGGATACTCTGCGTCACATAATGTTTTAATTGTCGTAGCCCTTAGTAAAGACTGAATTTCTATCGGACATAGTCCTCAAGCTTGACAATTTTAAAACTAAAACTAATTAGGTATGGTTAATGAGTTACGTTATAAGCTCAGCTCAGCTCAGTTCCATTTCAACCAACGAATATGACCATACAAATCCGAATAACAATAATTACATTTATAGAAAAATGTTTGCACGAGAACAAAATAGCACTCGGCGGCAACAAGAGAAGGTACAAGAGTGGATACGTCGTGTACTTTTCACAGACTACCCTAGACTGGTTTTCGAGTACAGGAAGTGGGCTGGCATGTGCTTCTACTGCCACTACTTGCCCAGCGGTTAGAGGGAGAGGGCACAGCGACATGTGTTGGCCTTCGATAACAAATAGGTTCAACAACACTATTCTCTGCTACTGTACTCTACTACACGAGGGCAGTATGACATAACTGTCGTTTCCCACTAGGGCCGTTCAAAACAAATTAGGTCCTGAAATATTCTGCTCATTTACGGGGAAACTAATAGGACAAGGTAAAAGGTATATAGCAGATGTTCTGAGATGTATTTTTCTTTACCGACTAGCTAAATACTTTAATGATGCTTCTGGAACTGAAACTCTTCCAGCCGGTTATGAAGAGTCATGGTCTACATGGAAGAGTCTGAACAGGCTACGGTCTGGGGTCTGTCGATCTAAGAACAATATGAAGAAGTGGGGTCTATCTGAAGAGTCAACCCTCTGTGCCTGCGGAGAAGAACAAACCATGGCGCACCTCCTTAGTTGCAACTCCTGCCCGCTCGTTTGCACCATGCAACATTTAGTGAAGGCCACACCAAATGGTCGAGATCTTGCCAAATTCTGGTCCGATAGGGTATAATTGTTATTTTGAATTTATCTCTAATATGTTTTTTTACCAGTTAGCCTATTTAATTATTTCTCTTTTAACTAACAATTTATATGATGTATTGCCTCAAATACGAATAAATAAATAAAGCTAAATACTTGTACGTATACTTCTAACACTCTGTATATGTCACAACATGTGACGAGAATATTTGTAGGAAATAAAGCCTCATCTGCATTAGAAAAATGTATTTCACTTTCCATGCATTTTATTATAGAACAGCGAAAACATTTCATGTTTATCAGACATTCACATTAAAATACAAAAAAATATGCTATTATGTGGGTTAGTGCATGAAAGATGGCATTAGCAGTAGTTGCACTCATTAAAAAACAGCGGGCACTTCTTATGTTTACCAGCAATTACATTACCAGGACGAAAGCGGCTAAAAGATATGATGTGAGCCAGTGCATGAAATATAGCATTAGGAGTAGTTTTCTATTGCTTTCTGCATATCGACTTGTAGTTTTGTGTTATAAATAATGTACCGGGGGCACACCTTCTCCAGCCAGTTAAACTGCGCGTCTTCCATAAGGCCATTTATGTAAACAAACTTGAACTGATGTATTACAAGATACTTTGGTTTTCAACCGTTAGATGTCTCTACCATAGCTTTATTTGCTCCATCTAGCAGGGTAAACTGGAATTGTTTCATAAATAAAATTGCATTTTTGAAGTTGGTTAATCTGTTTCTTAGGATTGTTTTCTTTACATACCGAAGTTGTCAACACTTCATCTGGTTCCTTCTTCAACAGTAATCTAAGTATTAGAAACTTGTAAAAATTTCATTAGCCAGTTAAAATCGGCGAGTGTACAGGAATCCAGCCTATCAGTAAAGAGTTATGAAAGCTTGACCTCAAAAATACTATAAAAGCCGGGCGCTTTAGGGCCGTATCCTCTACATTGCAGTGGGAAGAGGGTGTATTGACGTGAACCAGGATGTAAACCCTTTCTTCTGGGGAACATGTTGCCCCTTATGTTTTGAGGAATGGGGTCCCGTGCTGCCCCTCAAGGCACATTCAAAAGATGAAAATCATTGTTCCACGAGACCCAATTAGGGGGACATCTCGGTATCCTTAACCCTCTCGTGCACGCATTTTCAGTTTGAAGTGAAAAAAATATTGTCTTGATTTTTTATTCCTTGGAAGATTACAAAATACAATCATGTTAAAGAAATAATAGTTTTCTTTTGAAAATTCCACGGACCTCATATGAGGCCTATGTGCATGAAGGGAGTCCACACACACCACAACACAACTGAACTGAGGAATAATTTCTTGGGAGATACTGTGCGCTGGATGTCAGTTTTACATGCACGTTTTACCAAACTAAATTTTGCATTAAGGAGTGGGTGTTTTTGTTATTTCCTGCTATGGAATTTCTCAAAACACTATGGACAAAGAACATATTGGCAGCGAAGGCAGACATACCTGGTTTTCCTTGAACAACCGTGAAGGTGGCACTTCTATCCTTTCCTAGCTTATAGGTAGCCTTCACTTTCAACCACTTTTTGTTTGCTGGTGGCATCTGTGAAGCGGGTCTTCCTTTCTTGGGTTCATGATTGCTTCCCATGTAAATGAGAGAAGTTGTTACTGAGGACTTGAATTCTAACAGATCCAGCTTCTCACAAACTGGGTTCATTCTCCAGAGGATCCAACAGTTTAGAATGGTCACATTCAGTAGATAATGGAATACTCTGAAGTACTCCCTTTTGTGCCTTATGGTGTGCCGATAAAGACCTACGAGCGAGTCCATTAGATGTACGCCACCCATGTGGGAATTGTAAATGCTGATGGAATATGGTTGTGGAATTTCAATGATTGCGCGCAGTTTTCGACACCATCTCTTAACAACACCTACAGGTTCTGCTCCAGCAAATGTTTAACTTTTATCATTTACTAGGGTAGGGAAACATTTATTATCGGTGTTTACATTGAGGTTAGTTTGTTATGGTTATGTCTGGTGATTTTAATATGTAACCAGGCAGGTTGGCAGCAGTGATCAGCCATTACAAAAAAGAGAAGAGCATCGGGCGGCGATATTTACTTTCTGGGGTATTTCGTTACGTGGCGATTACTATAGATGCTACGTGTAAAAATGAATTATCATGTCAGCAGGTTATTATGAGGTTGGACTGCGACGTAACAGAGTACAACCCTCTCGGTTCCTTCTTCAAGGTTTTCACAGACTGCAGCTTGAGATCAGTGCCACAAAACCTGTTAGCTGTGATAGTCCTGGAAGCATAAATGCCATCTTCAAGACGTTTCTAGGGAAGATTAATCGACGTAAACAGATTATCAAAAGCTTATGGCTTTTGAACTTCACATCTTCACGCAGCCTAAGAACATCATCACCAACTGCTCCAAATTCAGAATGACCTTCACCATTTTGCACTTATCCTTGATAGATCTCAAAGCTACGGATGTATTCTGAGAAACTGGTTGAGACCCAAATTTTGAAGCCCCATTTTTAGGGTTTACTCTTCATACATTATTTCAGCTTTGATCGACCTTATAAAGGGACCATCTCATTAACTGATGAAAATTCTTCTGGCTGGGAAGAACATCTAAAGATGTGCTTGAAATGGTCAATCATAGGACGTAAACGTATAAGCCGATCACTGATGTCTGCTGGAATGTTCTGATTGTCAATGAAGTGCAAAGACTTCCGTATCTCGCAAAAGCGACTGCATATCATATTGTCAGGTATTACTGACAGGGCGCAGAGTATATTGTGACATTTGTTGTGAAGACTACATTTTCTACAGACGGCCCTGGTTCTTCATCCATTTTGTTCTAAATGCATAGAAATGAGAATATATGACAAATGTTCCATGAAACATCAGTAGTCTGTCTTGTTTTGCATAAAACATTCCACCAAAACACTACAATATGGTGTTCTAATTGAGGTTATGACTGTGAACCATAACCGCTCGTACATTTAGACCTCATTTCAGGCCCCTATATTATTACACAAAATAATGGTAGTAAATTGCATGTACAATAAAAATACTGATACCATTGGTAAGAGCATGCTTTTCTGCTATATAAAACTTTTTATTTACCAGTTGCATATATTTGTAAAGGACGAATCAATTTCAATAATTTAGTCTCCACATGAAACACACAAATAACAAGAGCGCCACAACTGCCTACAACTTCGCAGCTGCAGGGAAGTGCTGTCATCTCATAGATATAGTTGTAACTAATATCACACCTCACATGAGGTCTAAAGTGAAGAACAGAGCCATAACTTTCTACAAATTCATAACAATATTACATGAACGGCGCACTAAACAAAACATCATTTTGGGACCTTATATGAAGCTTGTGCGCACGAGAGGGTTCAAACCAGAAAGAACATAAGGGAATTGTTTATCTGGAAGAGCATGGACGGCGAAATTAAAGAACTAGTTAAGCCTGTATAACTTGCTTCATTAGCAAGCCCATATTGTCTATAAAAGTAGGGCTGTTATCATCACACCAAGCCTCCAGTCCAATGGAACGACTGTATGTCGATTAGGTGGAACCCTTCCTGCAATCTAAAAGGAACGGAAATAAATTCATTCTTGTGTGTGTGGATGGTTTTACTCAATTTTCACAGCTTTTTCCAACTAGGCTTGCCACTGCACAAACTACTTTTTTTGTCTCAATTCAGTATTTTCAAACTTTTGGACCATGTCAGTAACATCGTGTCCGATAACGCTAAGGCGTTTACTTCAAATTTATTTCGTAAGTTCAGTTTTGATCACTCCATTTCATATGCCACTACGTCGGCATATTACCTACAACCACGGTAAATAAATGAGACGCTAGGTGCCACGCACAGCCGGCCAGGAGCGTGTAACGTCAGCGGATCATGGACCGTCTCCCAGGCGCTGTAACTTACTGCAAATCAGCACGCCGAGCAGCCTGCTTATATACCTCATCACAATTACGTTTATGTTGTAATAAAAAATTCACACGAAAACCACTAAGATATTGTATAGAACTATTATTTTTATTATTTTGATTGTGTGCTTTCGTAAATATTGCAGATATACACTGACTTAGCAAATGTCATGGGATAGTCACCTAATGGCGTGTGGGGCCTCCTCTGGCCCTGCAAACTGCAGTGAGACGCCGTGGAAGTGAGTCGACAAGTCCCTGGTAGTCCTCTGGACGCAGCTGACACCAAATCGTTAGCAGAGCGGTCGCCAATGCTGGTCTGTTCGTGGGTGCAGGATCCATTCCAGGACATCCCAGATACGCTCGATAGGGTTCATATCGGGCCTCCTGGGTGGCAATGGCAGTCGTTGGACCTCCACTGCATGTTCCTGGAACCATTCCCGGGCGGCGTGGAAGCGATGTGGCAGCGCGTTATCATCTTGAAACACCGCAGAACCGTCCGGGCACTGGAAAGCCAAAAAATGGGAAGAGATGGTCTCCGAGCAGCTCAACATACCGCGTACCAGTCAAAATCTCTTCCAGAACAACTAAGAGACCCATTCCATACCAGGAAAATGCACCGAAGACCATAACAGAGACACCAGCGTCCTGGACCACACCTTCGAGGCAGGCGGAATTAATCGCTTCATGTGGTCTGCACCATACATGATGCCTCCCATCGGCATGGTGCAGTTGAAATCGTGATTCGTCCGACCATATCACGTTACGCCATTGTTCCATTGTCCATCCCTGGTGACTGGCAACAAATGCGCGTCGTTGTGCCCGATGACTTTGGGTTAACAGTGGCACCCGTGTGCGGCGCCGGCTCCCATACCCCATAGAACCCATGTTCCTACGGATTGTCCAATGGGAGACGTGTCTAGCACGGCCTGTGTTAAATTGAGCTGTGATTTGTTGCACGGTTGCCCGTCTATCACTACTGACAATCCGTCTCAGATGTCGCCGGTCACGGTCATCGAGGGTGGCTGGACGGCCGGTCGTTCGTCTGTTGTAGACGGTGACACCCGCATTAAACCATTCACGATACACCGTGGACACGGTTGATCGTGTGAAGCCGAATTTTCTCACCACTTCCGAAATCGCACTTCCCATCCGTCGGGCACCGACCACCGTACCCCGTCCGAAAGGTGTCAGCTCATGACGACGTTCCATGTTACACCTGTCACATGCACAGCCACTGCTCACAAGGTCTCCTATACAACTGCCGCTGGCACAGGGGGCGTGTGGTGCGCAGACAACACACCTGCGCATCAGTGCTCCTCTATCCCATGACATTTGCTCAGTCAGTGTACTTTGAAATCCAGAATAGTGACACCCTTTGCTAATATGTTTAAAAATCATTTTCAAATGTTCCACTATACCGGAAATGTTAGTATTTACAGTTCCCAATCCTATACACATACATATTAAATAAATTAAAGCTTAACAATCAAGAAATAATATTAACCGAAACAGGCTGTGGATTTTCAAAGTCTAAATAAAATAAACAAGATTAAATACTGCATGTTGTTACTTTTCCTGAAAATGACAAGTACTGTACTAACATTATTGCTTTGTTATTGCTAACAAAAATAATATAATTCTAAACATAATAATAATAATAATAATAATAATAATAATAATAATAATAATAATAATAATAATAATAATAATAATTGTACCGGCTGGTACACCTCTACGCCGCACATTTAAATTTTCCGCCTTAAGTAATCCTCTACAAGAGAAACTCTGCTTTAAAAACTGAATTAACTCAACAGTTTCTCAGAAGATGTCACTGTGTTAATTTCGAAATGTTTTTGTTTACTAATTATCAAGAAGTGTGGACATTCTCTCATAGATGTCTCTACAAAAAACTATGATCATGCACCCTGGTGCGAAGTGAAGGAACTTTATTTGAAGAAATTTTGTATTAAAAAACTTTCTCTTTACTAAATTTCGTTCTTTCATTTGTGGATTGGCAATATTAATCTTTTCTTTCCGCCAGTTTTGAACTTAGCCAATCAAGAATTTTGTAATTAATTTTGACCAATCATGCATTTCTTCTTCTACTTTGAGTGCATTTTCAAGACTAACCAATAAAGAAAGAGAGTGTGGCGTATTTATTCATGAAAGGTCTCGAATCTTCCCCGAGGGTTTAAAAACTGCTGATTTTCACGGCTCTTCGCCACTTCAACAACATCTAGCTTAGTGTATTGACGTGTAGCAGGGGGCGGGTTGCGCCTCTTCCTTCGGGCAGCAGCTCTTCAACAAGGTAATGGCCGTTTAACATCTTTATTTCTTGCTAGCTCAGCAGTTTAATCCGCGGGGCAGGTC
Source organism: Anabrus simplex (assembly GCF_040414725.1). Lineage (NCBI taxonomy): Eukaryota > Metazoa > Arthropoda > Insecta > Orthoptera > Tettigoniidae > Anabrus > Anabrus simplex. Next base: position 1,579,996,276 of record NC_090265.1, read on the forward strand.
CGAAACCTTTAATATGTAACCTATCTCTTGAAACATGTACATTTCTTTCAGTCTTTGTGAAACTTCATATATCTTTAACTGTAATTCGGGGATAGAGAGTGCTTTACCCTCTCGAGCTCCCCTTCATTTTGATTTGTGGTGACTACGTTTTCGTAACCGATTTTCTACTCTTCCTTAATGTGTTAAAGTTTTTCTTATACGAGTCACCTCCCTAGTGTGGGAATAGCCCCTGTTTAATCGGCCTAGTGCCACTTAGGTTTTAACAAGCTTTCATGTAGGAGTGCAAGTTCACGCCTCCATTCTTTTTGCATTTAGGGCCATTTAAGTTAACCTTTTATTCTTCTATTAAGGCCCAGTAGGCTGGGTACAAGATACCCCTGTTTTCTTGTAAGTTGTGCCTTGAGGGCAATTTTTGGTAAAATCTGTTATGGCCTTTAGTAGGCTCAGAAAAATTGAGAGCGGGTCAGTTCGTTATTTGTGGTAAAAGCGCCTCTAGGAGGTCTGATATGGTTTTTGGAGCTAATGCTCCTTGTATGAAGGGGTTTTCTGCCCTTTGAACAAATGTGTGTCTTGGTAAAGTTGGGCTAGTAGTTCAAAGATTGTGGAATTGGGTCTCGAAGCCCAGAACTTGTTAAGACCCCGAAACTTGTGCTTTCGTTAGTAAAATTATACCTTGTACCTGATTATTGGATAGCTGTTGACTTGTTGTACTTGTTAAGTTTTCAAATTCTATAAATAAATAAAAAAACTTGTTAAATCTTGCCATGTTCGAAAATATAACCTTTATTGAAATTTTAATTCATCTTTCGGCCTTGTAGTTAGACCCATTCCAACCCACACCTTCTTTCACCTCTGCATTCCACGGGTATCCCCGTAATAATAATAATAATAATAATAATAATAATAATAATAATAATAATAATAATAATAATAATAATAATAATAATAATACCGGGAGGTACACCCCTACGCCGCACTTTTAAATCTTGCGCCAATAAAACCTCCTCTATAGGAGAAACACTGAACTTAAAACTAGACCTCCTTAAACTTTTGCTCAGAATATGTCACTACCTTAATTTTGTGATTACGAAGTTGCCAGTACTATGTGAATTTCAACTTGTGTAGTTTTTCGTTCTTCAAGAAGTGTGGACATTCCCTCATAGATGTCTCTACTAAAAAAACTATGATCATGCACTCTGGTGCGAAGTGTAGGAACATTTTTGAAGAAATTTTGTACTCATAAGTTTTATCTTTACTAAATTTCGTTCATTCTTTTGTGGGTTGGCGCTATTTAGCTTTTCCTTCCGCCAGTTTTGAATTTAGCCAGCCCAGAATTTCTGTAATTAATTTTCTACCACTCACAGGCTTCTTCTTCGATTTGGTGTGTAACTTTAAGCTAGCCAATAACATTGAGAGGGTGTGGCTGTTTTATTCATGAAAGGTCTCGAACTTTCCCCGAGAGTTTATAAACCGCTGATTTTCACGTCTCTTGGCCACTTGATCAACATCTAGCTAAGTGTGTGTACGTGAAACAGAAGGCGGCAGGCGCCTCTTTCATCACGCAGCAGATCTTCAGCAAGGTAATGGCCGTTTAACATCTTTATTTCTTGCTAGCTCAGCAGTTTAACCCGCGGGAAAGGTCCGAAACTTTTACAGTGTAACCTACTTTTCTAAACATGTAATTCTCTGCCAGTTTATGTAAAAACTTCATCAAATCTGTAACTGTAATTCGGGGATAGAGAGTGATTTACCATCCCGAGCTCCCCTTCATTTTGGTTTGAGGTGACTACGTTCTGGTAACTGATTTGCTTCTCTTCCTTACATACATACATTATCATTATAGACTGGTATGCCTTTCAGCGTTCAGTCTGCAAGCCTCTGTGAATTTACTAAACGTCGCCACAATCCTCGATTTGCAACTAGTGTTGTGGCCTCATTTAGTTCTATACCTCTTATCTTTAAATCGTTAGAAACTGAGTCTAAACATCGTCGTCTTGGTCTCCCTCTACTTCTCTTACCCTCTATAGCAGAGTCCATTATTCTCCTAGGTAACCTATCCTCCTCCATTCGCCTAACATGACCCTACCACCGAAGCCGGTTTATGCGTACAGCTTCATCCATCGAGTTTATTAGTAAATTAGCCTTTATCTCCTCAATCAATCAATCAATACTGATCTGCATTTAGGGCAGTCGCCCAGGTGGCAGATTCCCTATCTGTTGCTTTCCTAGCCCTTTCCGAAATGATTTCAAAGAAATTGGAAATTTATTGAACATCTCCCTTGGTAAGTTATTCCAATCCCTAACTCCCCTTCCTATAAATGAATATTTGCCCCAGTTTGTCCTCTTGAATTCCAACTTTATCTTCATATTGTGATCTTTCCTACTTTTAAAACGCCATTCAAACCTATTCGTCTACTAATGTCATTCCACGCCATCTCTCCGCTGACAGCTCGGAACATACCACTTAGACGAGCAGCTCTTCTTCTTTCTCTCAATTCTTCCCAACCCAAACATTGCAACATTTTTGTAACGCTACTCTTTTGTCGGAAATCACCCAGAACAAATCGAGCTGCTTTTCTTTGGATTTTTTCCAGTTCTTGAATCAGGTAATCCTGGTGAGGGTCCCATACACTGGAACCATACTCTAGTTGGGGTCTTACCAGAGACTTATATGCACTCTCCTTTACATCCTTACTACAACCCCTGAACACCCTCATAACCATGTGCAGAGATCGGTACCCTTTATTTACAATCCCATTTATGTGATTACCCCAGTGAAGATCTTTCCTTATATTAACACCTAGATACTTACAATGATCCCCAAAAGAAACTTTCACCCCATCAATGCAGTAATTAAAACTGAGAGGACTTTTCCTATTTGTGAAACTCACAACCTGACTTTTAGCCCCGTTTATCAACATACCATTGTCTGCTGTCCATCTCACAACATTTTCGAGGTCACGTTGCAGTTGCTCACAATCTTGTAACTTATTTATCACTCTATAGAGAATAACATCATCCGCAAAAAGCCTTACCTCTGATTCCACTCCTTTACTCATATCATTTATATATATATAAGAAAACATAAAGGTCCGATAACACTGCCCTGAGGAACTCCCCTCTCAACTATTACAGGGTCATTCCGAGTACCCTCCTGCCATTGTTCCCACCTGTTTGTACCAGCAATCATTCTTGCTACTTTCATGTCTGTTACTTCTAACTTATGAATAAGATATCCTGAGTCCACCCAGCTTTCGCTCCCGTAAAGCAAAGTTGGTCTGAAAACAGACCGATGTAAAGATAGTTTCGTCTGGGAGCTGATTTCCTTCTTACAGAATACTGCTGATCTCAACTGCGAGCTCACTGCATTAGCTTTACTACACCTTGAGTCAATCTCACTATATTACCATCCTGGGAGAACTCACAACCTAAATACTTGAAATTATCGACCTGTTCTAGCTTTGTATCACCAATCTGACATTCAATTCTGTTGAATTTCTTACCTACTGACATCAATTTAGTCTTCGAGAGGCTAATTTTCATACCATACACAATGCACCTATTTTCAAGTTCCAAGATATTAGACTGCAGGCTTTCGGCACAGTCTGCCATTAAGACCAAGTCGTCAGCATAGGCCAAGCTGCTTACTACATTTCCACCTAACTGAATCCCTCCCTGCCATTTTATACCTTTCAGCAGATGACCCATATAAACTACGAACAGCAAAGGTGAAAGATTAGAGCCTTGTCTAACCCCTGTAAGTACCCTGAACCAAGAACTCATTCTACCATCAATTCTCACTGAAGCCCAATTGTCAACATAAATGCCTTTGATTGATTTTAATAATCTACTTATAATTCCATAGTCCCCCAGTATTGTGAACATCTTTTCCCTCGGTACCCTGTCATATGCTTTCTCTAGATCTACGAAACATAAACACAACTGCCTATTCCTCTCGTAGCATTTTTCAATTACCTGGCGCATACTGAAAATCTGATCCTGACAGCCTTTCTGTGTTCTGAAACCACACTGGTTTTCATCCAACTTCCTCTCAACGACCGATCGCACCCTCCCTTCCAAGATGCCAGTGAATACCTTGCCTGGTATACTAATCAATGAGATACCTCGATAGTTGTTGCAATCCTTCCTGTTCCCTTGCTTATAAAAAGGTGCAATTACTGCTTTTGTCCAATCTGAAGGTATCTTACCAACACTCCACGCTAATTTTACTACTCTATGAAGCCATTTCACCCCTGCCTTCCCACTATACTTCACCATTTCAGGTCTAATTTCATCTATTCCTGCTGCTTTATGACAATGGAGTTTATTTAGCACCCTTTCCACTTCCTCAAGCATAAATTCACTAACATCATTTTCCTCCTCCCCATGAGCTTGGCTGTTCGCAACACCACCAGGATGATTTCCTTTTACATTAAGAACATGTTCAAAATATTCCCTCCACCTCTCCAGTGATCTATTATGAGTTCACCTGAATTACTCAAAACACTGTTTATTTCCTTTTTTCCTCCCTTCCTAAGATTCTTTATTACTGTATAGAAAGGTTTCCCTGCTGCTTGACCTAGCCTTTCCAGGTTATTACCAAAATCTTTCCACGACTTCTTTTTGGATTCAACAACTATTTGTTTCGCTCTGTTTCTTTCATCTACGTACAAATCCCTGTCTGCCTCGGCCCTTGTTTTGAGCCATTTCTGATAAGCCTTCTTTTTACGTTTACAGGCTGCTCTCACTTCATCATTCCACCAAGATGTTCGCTTTTTCCCATTTTTACACACACTTATTCCTAGGCATTCCCTTGCTCTTTCTACTACAGCATCCCTGTATGCCACCCATTCCCTTTCTTTATCCTAAACCTGCTTACTGTCTACTGTTAGAAACTTCTCACTAACCATATCCATGTACTTCTGTGTAATTTCCTCGTCTTGGAGATTTTCTACCCTGATTCGTTTGCAGACAGATTTCACTTTCTCTACCCTAGGCCTGGAGATACTTAGTTCACTGCAGATGAGATAGTGGTCTGTATCTTCGAAAAATCCGCGAAAAACTCATACGTCCTAACAGATTTCCTGAATTCAAAGTCTGTTAAGATATAGTCTATTATGGATCTGGTACCCCTAGCCTCCCATGTGTAGCGGTGAATAGCCTTATGCTTGAAGAATTTATTCGTAACAGCTAAACCCATACTAGCACAGAAGTCCAGCAAACACTTCCCATTCCCATGAGCTTCCATATCTTCCCCACATTTACCGATCACCCTTTCGTATCCTTCAGTTCTATTCCCAACTCTCGCATTGAAATCGTCCATTAACACTCTTCTACCATTGCTGTTGACCTTGAAAACGATGTCACTCAATGCTTCATAAAACTTGTCAACTTCATCCTCATCTGCACCCTCACATGGTGAATACACGGACACAATTCTTGTCCTAATTCCTCCAACTGACAAATCTACCTACATCATTCGCTCATTTACGTGCCTAACAGAAACTATGTTGCGTGCAATGGTATTCCTGATAATGAGCCCTACCCTAGACTCTGCCCTTCCCTTTCTGACACCCGTCAAGTACACTTTATAATCTCCTGTCTCTTCCTCGTTATCTCTCCTTACCCGAATATCACTTACTCCTAGCACATCCAGATGCATCCTCTTTGCTGACTCAGCCAGTTCTACTTTCTGCCATAAGCCCCATTAATATTGATAGCTCCTCATCGAATTCCATTTCGTTCGCCAAGTTGTTTCCAAGGAGTCCCTCGCCTGTCGAATGGGAGTGGGACTCGATTACTCCCATAGGTCCGAGGCTTGCTTAAAATGTTCTGAGCTCGGTAAATTTATGAAGCAGGATGCTACCCTACTTGCACATAGTCCAAGTGAGGATCTCTCCTCTAACGGGTTATGGACCACCGGTGAATCGTATAGTCCTAGCCGCCTGAGCACAAGGAGGTCCATCACTCAGAATATGTCCGAGATGCCCACTCCCATTCCATAGCAACTGGTATCCCGACTCTCAGGACCACTTACTTAGCCATTCAACCGTTTCCCATGGTTCACGAATTAGAACGTGACTACAGTAACCCACAAAGATAATGTTTTAAAATTTCTTTCTTATACGGGTCACCTCCATAATTTGGGAATAGCCCCTGTTTCATCGGCCTTGTGCCCGTTAGGTTTTAGGGTGCTACCTAGAGGAGTGCAAGTATTCGGCTCCTTCCTTTTTTGTTCGGGCCATTTATTTAACGGTTTTTTCTTTTACTCGAAGGCCCTGTAGGTTGGGTACGAGATACCCCTGTTTCAATTTGTAAGCTGAGCCATGGAAGGCCAGAAAGTGTAAGATATTTTTGGTGTTGCCTTGACTAGGCTTGAAAAACTGAGAGCGTGTCTGCTCTTTTCAATTATTGTAAAAGTGCTTCTAGGAGGCTTGACATTGTAAATTACGGAGCTAGTGCTCCATGTATTGAGGGGTATTCTGCCTTTGCATAATATGGTGATCTTTGTAAAAATAAGTGCGAAGCTCAGGAATTGTTAAGTGAGGACTTAAAGCACATGTTCTGTTTATACCAACAATCTTGTCTTAACTAGACTTGTCTTTTGCTACTAGTACCTGTGATTTTGTTACTTGTTGTAATTTTTACAAAAGAAAAAAGATATAACCTTTGTTAAAATTTTAAATTAACCCGGCACGTTCTTTCCCATCTGCTGATCCACCAACCATGGTAACAATAATAATAATAATGAATATCTAGTAGAGTATGAAGCCCTATTTAACAAAAGTATATTAGGGCTGTGGTTTGCACAGCCTGCCTCTGCACAGCACGGCATTTTAAGAGCACAATCGCGGTATATACAATGAAATTCATTCTTTCACGAACGATATGCACAAGTTCACGACTTTCAAAACATTCGCAAGCCTCGAAAGTATTAAATAATTAAAAAGAAACATGTGCAGACCACAGACGAACAGCAGCACACCGAAATTCACTGCTTCGAATGAAATCACGGACACCAACGAGTAGATAGACTGATATTAACGCGCCAAAAATGCGTAGTGTAATAGGAGAGCCGAGCCAGTGACGTCACGACCACGGCAGTCCATTGCGCATCCATCTCGTGACACCTACCGCCTCTCTTCTAGCTACCGTGACCTGCAACCATCTCTAGCTGAGCGGGTTAATTGAATCTTCGATCATCCCTTACTGCCTTCCACCACGAAGATCATTCTCGTTGGGACACCTCCTTATATTCGTTACCATTAGCCTTTAACGGCCGTTCATGAATCCCTCAAGTTTTCTCCAATTTATCTTATGTTTAAGTTCGTCTCAAATACTCCGTTGTCTAATTTGTGGTCCATCAATAAGCTCTTGCCAAAGAAAATTGATCCAGAGAATATTCGTGATCTATGGAGAAAAGCTAAAAATAATCTTAAGGCCTCTCATCAGAGAGTAAACATGAGGTATGACCGTGGATGAAAACCTACCAATTTAAAAGTTGGAGATCAAGTCATGGTTAAAAATTTTGTTTGCACGGACAAGCTTGCCCCCAGATTTCATGGACATGTACAATTATAGATTTGCTCACGCCCGTCACGCTTTTAGTAACTAATCCGGGGACTGAAAGGATTTTTCGTGTTAACCTTTCTCAAGTAAAACACGTGTTCATTAAATACCACCAAATGATTAAGTTCTGAATTAATTATATTTCCTTCCTTAGTGTACCTTATTAGTATAAGTTTAATTATTATTGGAGGTGAAGAGAAGGAGGCCTTCTGCTCCTTGTAGTTACCAAAAGTTATGTATGTAAACTACTATTTATTCACTATTTTAAGTAGCGTCTTAGGTTAATTTTGTTTGGTTGTTAGAATTCTTACTGTCGCCTCAAAATTGAATGTTACGGGGCCCATATATAATCCGAGGCCATGTCATATCACCCTGGGATTGATTCCGGCGCGGGGTATGGGCTCTCCTCGTTCTGAAAAAGACTCAAGATTTTCTGCGTTCTTTAGGACTGTTTTCATCATTGGGAGATGCTGGGAGGCTGGACTCAACCTTCCACTATATGCTTGGACTGGACCGTAGTACTTGGTCCTTGGCTGTCATCGCATTGGCTTCCGCCCTCAATATATCGGGAGGATGGTATCTCAGGGTACCTAAGGGATCCGAGCACCCCATCCTACCATCGGCAGCGGTGGCCTCTTTTGCCGTCAACTCTGGGCGCTACAGCCCGGACTTGGATTACTTCGGAAACGCTATCAAGACTACCATAGCTCAATAATCCGAAAACAAACAAACCAGAATGGACCTCCGTCAACATATTCTCCGACTTATATATATGTTTCAAAAATTAATATATCTCAAGATGTCAATATTTCAAGCTGTTTACCCGTTGTAAAACCTTACAGGGTGGAGATCTGTACCGGGGTACACCAATTCCAACCAGTTAAACTGAGCGCCATCTATAAGGCTATCTATGTAAGCAAACTTGAACTGATGTATTACAAGATACTTTGGTTTTCAGCTGTTAGATGTCTCTCCCATAGGTATAATTGCTCCATCTAGCTGGATAAACCAGAATTATTTCATAAAGAAATTTGTATTTCTGATGTTGGTTAACCTGGTTCTTAGGATTATTTTCTTTATGTGCCGAAGTTATCAACACTTCAGCTGGCCCTTCTTCAATAGTAATCTATCCGAAACTTGTAAATATTTCCTGTAGCCAATTAAAACTGGGGGTGTGTACAGGAATCCAGGCTGTCCGTAAAGCGTTCTGGAACCTTTCCCTCAAAAATACTATAAAAGTTGGGCTTTAGGGCCATATCATCTGTATTGCTCCAGTGGGAGGAGGGTATATTGACGTGAATCAGGGGGCAGGGATGCGGGTGGCGTTTGCAAGGCCCAGCAACTCAAGATATTGGCAGAATGTTTATAAACATGTAATAGCTCCAGCGGATAGTTTAAGGGGAAGGTTTCAACTCCTTTTTTATATATAGTTCTGAATTTGGTGGTTTAAACGTAGACTTTTTCGATTAGCCTGAGGACTCTATTTTATTCCCTACTGGGAAATATGTAATGTAAGGGAACAAGGAGTGATTACCCTCTGTTAGTTAGCATTCAACTTCTATAAGGAGGGCAAGTGTTTTGCCTCCTAGCCTTTTGTTTATGGCCAGTCATATTCAACCTTTCCTTTTTACACTAAGGCCACTTAGGGTGGGCAGTTATGTCCCTGTAAATTTATTGTTGTGTGTACAAAAATTTCTGGTGTGAAGTTCTCTTGATGAACAGGAAGTTATAAACTGTTGAGCGAAAGATAAGCTCACCTCGGGGCTACTTGAAGTAAATACTTTAATTGAGGACAATCAATGGATTGTCAGGTGTAACTTTGTGCGCAATAAGAAATGTATGCCTCTTCATGGCTGGACCTTTTGGAGCTCAGACTCCTATGCCGTATAAATGATCAGAGAAAAACATTCTCTTTGTAGAATACTATTCCTATCAAGAGCAACGATGCTATATTCTATCAAAATCAACCAAGCTATTAACATTGTAAATTTTGCACCTGATTTTCGGGCTTTAAGTCATTATTTTTGCTACAGCTATCAAGCTAATTGATATTGTTGTTAATCATTCAGATTTTCTATTTATCAATTTTAAATTAGAAAAAGGGAAAGAATTAAAATTTCAAAATTTGTCGTGTTAAGTTGTGCTCTGGTTAGTTCCTTGTCCACCCATTCAACCCGAACGCTTCTTATTACTTTGTGATACACGGAAGTACCGTTTTGCAAGAATGCGTATGCACTTTTAAGGTTACGAAAAAATCAGGTCAGGGCTATATACTGCATTTTTCTTTTATTTACAATACATGTTGCATAATGTGTGCATTTATTTCTTTTCCTATACCTCATTAACTACCAGGGATCTTTACTCAGTGTGAAGATTATTAAGCAGCAACACACACTGCCAGTAACTAACCTTGTTTCTTTTCTGCTCTCTAAATCGAGTACCAAACGTCGTCACGGCTCGCTCTCTCCATCTACTGTTCGATGCAGCGCCATCAGGATGTGGAATAACAAGTCATGTTTTATCGCTAATTACTTCTTACAATGGTGTTCTGTTTCAAAACATTTACGTTTTTGCAAAGTCACTGTATCAACCCCTGCATATATTTCATGAACGGGTAATGGCTGGTCTATCTTATACTAACATGGGTTATATTCCATTCAATGCCAATGAAGAAGTGATCTCTCCAGACTCTGTTCGACCCGATTCTCTTATAATTTTGTTATGATGGTGCTAAAGAACATCAAGCTATTATTCAAGCCTGCATTAGACATTAGTATGTAGAATGTGTTGATTTATGTCAAACCTACTCTCGAATACTTAAGCAGTCACTTTGTGACAATGTTAACATGATCGTTCTCTTTCGACAAGGCGAACTCAACCTGCGTCACGTTTATGATGATCATGTAAACACCGATACGACCTTCGATGACTTTAAACTTCTGTGTACTAAGTGTTGGTCATCACAGCAACATTGCTTTTTAGCTATCGATAAAGAAAGTGATATCAAACATGGACGCTTTAGCAATGGGTTTTATCACTTTATACGTATTTAAGGTTTATTTCTAGGTTTAAAGAACTCAGTTACTCTGTGAGCATAGTAAGAACTAGCAAGCAGGTGACACAACAATTCATACACGCACAAAACAACATCCGGCGTCAATTTAAAGAGTGCAAACGTATTCAAGCAGACTCAGATTTCTTTTTAAAAACACAACTTGGTAAACTCCTGCAAGGGCTTCTTAATTCTAAGCCGACTACAAGTTCTGTTACTACACAAATATACAGTGAAAAATATGGATTATAAAGTAGAAGAATAAGAATAAGAAGAGGAAAATGATGCCTTTACACTACCAAAATAGGTAAATCAGGTTGAGTATTGCTACAGGTGTTGTTGCAGAAACACCTTAAGCACGATAGCCCTCTTTTTCTGAGCTCTTGTCTACACCTGAGTATCACGCACGGTTAAAGCAATTTATTAAAGGTATCTACGGTCCACTCACCGCTCCTTACTTATAGAAAACCCTTACAAGAAAATCCAACACTACCTATGGCATTCGTTACGAAGAAAATCGATTTCGTATTGCTAACGGAGACATGAAGATTGATGACCGCTGTCTAATCGTAAAAAATGTGACTTACAAACCTACCAATGGTCTCCTCGAACTCCTGTTTATACGGAAACCTGACATAAATAATATATTTGACGCAGATCTTCAGAAATATAAATCTATTCTTATTGGTTCAGAAGCCGTCCGGCGTAATTACGAGCCTTCAGAAGCTGCGAATAATTTCTAGGTCGTTTCCTATACGCCACATGTCGGCACGTGGCTACCGTGTTGCTTACAAGCCTCTGTTACGGTATGTAGATGTGATGTATGGAATAATCCTAATGAACTCGTAAGACGACTGGAACTGTTAAAAGCCACAAAAAACGCTGGTCATACATGACGCGAAGTAGAAATTATAGAAATAGAAGAGGAATTATGCCATTCAGGCATTATAGTGTATGACTCCTCGAAGCAAGACACCTTCGCGCCTCAAAATAGCGATTGCCCACGAGCTTCATAAACCTTCTCCGTGCACTTACCGTCACAGACGCGTGATCACGCGTGGAAGAAATGACATCTGGCAAGCTGATCTCGTAGAAAAGATTCCTTACGCTGGTAGTAACAATGGCTACATGTATTTGCTTATTGTTACTGATGTGTATTCTAAGTATCATTTTGCTGAATCAGTTCGTTCAAAGACTTCCTCTTTAGTAAAAGAAGCATTTAAGCGCGCTATTCGGCGCGCAATGCGTCATCCCCGTCTTCAAACTGACCAGATAAAGAGTTTTACAACCAGGTGTTTTCTTCCTATCTCAAGACGCTTGGCATTATTATTCTACTCAAATTAATCTTAAAGCAAGTGTAGTAGAATGCTTTAATCGTACACTCAAAACACTCATGTGGCGAGAATTTACAGCCCGAGGCTCCTATCGCTGGATTGAACTTCTACCTAAAGTTGTCTCTACCTACCTAGCAAGAAACCTCGTCTTATTATCAAGAGCACACATCGCTTAGATGCTATTCATCACGTGATTAAAACAGCCGATCCTCAACATCATCGCTTTGAAAACTGTTATTTCGTCCATATCAGCACAAGACCGTCTTCGCTCAAGGATACACACCATACTGGAGTACTGAAATTTTTCAGATCAATAAGGTTAAGATAACCTACCCAGTTACTTATTTACTTCATGATATTTCAGAGCAGCCTATCGAGGGAGGGTTCTACGCTGAATAATTGCAAAAAACATAAATTCCAACCATTATTTTGTGGAACATGTTCTTCATCGCCGTCGTAATGAACTCTATGTTAAATGGATTGGTTTAATAACACTCTTCTTGGATTCATGCAAAGGATGTTGTGTAGCTTAAATATTTTTTTCTTACCCTCTTAATAATTCATGACTTGAGATGTGTTTAACACACCTATTCTTGACAGCATTTATTTAAACAGAGAAATCGATAGTAGTCTAACTATATAGCTTGTTATCTACATGACTTTCACATCTGTCGAAACATGGACTATTTGGGTCTAACACAACGCTCTAGAAAAGGTACGATACAGTCTCAGCATGAAGATGATCCACGTCAAGGTACCGAAGTAGGTTATAAACGCTGTGTTGATACGTGGACAACAGACGGTCATTATTACTTTAAAGCAAAACAATTAACGAATACACAAGACCCAGCAAAGCCGTCTGATGCCACTTCTAAAAAATATGTAGACGATTGCCGTTTAAAACGAATAAAAGGAGAGTATAATACTCAAAAGAGACGAATCATGAACGTGGCTGATCCTGTAAATCCTCAAAACATATGCACGGAAGAAGATATATTTCACGGGTCCTAGAACCACCAGCACCACACGCCCCTGTACGAGGGCCCCTCCATACGGAACATGCTTACTAAAAGTAAATGCTTAACCTCAAATGACCTTAATTAGCAGGCGATTTGAAGTAGGGCGGTTGGCTAAGTGCACCTTAAATCTTACATGACGTTACGCTAGCTACGTGTCCAGGCCTAACCTTACAGACCTCGGGTTCAACCCCAGGCTTAACCTTATAAGGGCGTAAACCTTACAGACACAAGTTCGATATTTAAGAGTACAAGCTTAACCTAACAGCTTACGTCATTATGGGCAAGAATGCAAGCTTAACCTAACAGGGATGACGTGTGCAGGCTTAACCTACAGATCCCCGGGTTCGACCCCAGGCTTAACCTTACAAGGGCGTTAACTTTACAAACCCAAGTTTGATATCAAAAAGTGCAAGCTGAACTGGAAGAGGAGGAGGTAAGTTACACGCTGATAGCTCTATAAAGAGGGGGAGGAGGAAATGGGACTACGGAGATGGTGTAAAGCTTAATACATATGATTTATACATAGAGGCTTAACATCGGGAAGCATCCTTGGGGCTCGAAGCTGGGCGGCTGTACAGTCCAATGCCCTCGCGTTTGAGCTGATGCAGAGATTCAGTCCCACGCTTAACCTAACTAGACAAGATGAGACATGGTTCAGGGGATTTGGCGCTGAGCTTGGAACAAGATGGCAGCTACACATAGTCTTCATAGGACTAGGGAGGTAGTGTAAGGCTTAATGCATGTGCTTTATTCATAGAGGCATAACGTTGAAAGACGACCTTAGGTCTTCGATCTGTGCAACCGCATAATGGGTAAAAGGGCAAAGGAGCTAAAGGGAAAAAGGGCAAAAGAGCTAGGGTAAAATAACCAGTTTATGACAGGGTCACCATTTGTTGATGCGTAATCATTTTATTAAGTATAATAAGCCAACTGATAGCATGGAAATCTCTAAACTTTCTGTGGGGCTACAGCAGAGCACCCTTGTGACAGTAGCAGAAATCCAATGGTGCAAGGCACTATGGGTATATTTAGGAGGCAGTTTTGTAATGACTGCCTTTGTTTACTGCAGTAATTGGTGCTTTCTTTATCCAGCTCGATAGGTATGTTTCACATAATTACAAGTCATTTTGATGGAGCCAATGTTGTGTATTAGATATTTGATAAGTATACTAGAGGTCATTTATTCATATTTTTGGTAAATGCATGCTTCTTAGTAGGTTAATTGGGATGTAAATAACTAGTTCACCAAAGCTTCAGTTGCACCAGATATTGAAAACCGCTGATGTTCACTGATGTTTCACTAAATAGCTTATATTTATGTCTAGGCAACACCTTTCTTACATATATATTGCAGTTTGGTAGCAATTTCGTTAAAATCAGATGACTACTAGGCTACCAGTTGTTGACAGGGGGTGTGAAAAACTGGTGTGTCTGCATGTCAATAAGTGGTGAAGGATGCATGCCCCCATTTTAATTATTTCAATCATTCTTTTGAGCTGTTACCCATTACACACCATTAGCGTATACCTTTTGCTATTAGTGTTATTTCTTAGTGTTTTGTAGGTGGTACCAAATGGGACCAACGTTGAAGATAATACTTAATTATTCACCCGAACAGATGGAACAAGCACTTTAAGATATAAAAAACCAGCCGCCTGTTGCCTCAGCTGCTAAACGACATGGCATCCCCAAAATAACTCTCGTATAACGATCTAAGGGGAAAACTGAAAAATCGAGGCTAATGGGACCTGAAACAATTCTTTCACTGGATGAAGAAGGAATTCTTACACGCTGGGTAAAATCTATGGCAGAAGCTGGCTTTATACGTACTAAAGATGGCCTAATCAGTAGTGTCAAACAGTTTTAAGTAATCTGAACAGGACAGCTTCATTTGTCATAAATGGTTCGATCATTTATAAGGAGGAATCTCTCTCTCTCTCTCTCTCTCTCTCTACACACACACACACACACACACACACACACATATCTATATATATATATATATATACGGACACCAGAAAATTTAACAAGTTCAAGGGAGCACGTGTCGTCGGCAGAATTAAGAAATTGGTATTCCGAAGTATATACATATCTTTCAGATGACGCTTTCAAGAATCCTATGAGTGTTTTCAATTTAGATGAAGCTGGTATTTGCTCAATTTAATCCTGATAAAAAGGAGTGCCTCACTGTTTTGATCACGGCTAATGCAACCGGTTTTTTACCACCTCCGCCCATTGTATTTAAGTATGAGAGTATCCCCAGTGATAGAGCTACCACCGTTCCTGAAAACTGGGGAATTGGAAGATGTGAAAACTGTTGGATGACATGGGCTCTGTTTTATGAGTTCATAACAAACAATTTTTTTACCCCTGCCTCTTGAGAAACCAAATCAAGTTACCAGTATTCTTATTCGTCTTACTCTCCACACTACTGAGTTCTGTGCAAAGAAAGGAATAATACTGGTAGCGTTTTTTCCCAATGCCATACACTTTTTGTAACCCATGAACGTTTCAGTGTTTCGATTGGAAAGATAAAGTTCATAAATGGAGGCTGCAAAGCTCTGAAAAGCCAGTGTTGGAAAAGAAAGACTTTGCCCTCATTTTGGAAGAAGTTTTCAATGATCTTCCACCAACAGTTATCCAAAATGGTTTTAGGAAATGTGGCTTATCACCGTGGGATCCCGATGCCACTGCTATTGGTCCTACACCCATGGACCAAAGTACAAATGACTATCATGCGAAGGATACACCCATGAACAAAAGTTCAAATGAAAATAAAACAAAGGAAGATCACACGGAGGAAAATGACCTGCGTGAGATCCGGATAGTACTGAAAGTAGTGGAATAAATTTTCGGAAAGCATAAAGTAGAAATATTTGAAAAGTATAGTGTTTGGAGCGGAGCAGTTGAAGATACTTCTTTATTCAAAACGTGGAAAGAAATGAGAGACATGTGCAGGGAATTTGGATTTGACAGCAGTCAAAATCGTTCACTGGAGTCTTCAGATGCTCTAATGAGGCCCTTCGATGGCAAATTCAGTACGGAAAACCAAGGATATGAAGATATTTTCCAACAGAACGATATGCCTTCTACAAGCGGAGCAAACACGACTATGAATATTCTTGGAAGTTACTCAGCCCATTTAAGGAAGACCTTTTTTGTTCGGAAGTTTCTAATGCCCAAAATAAACTAAAATAGAAACTCTTCCTTTTCTTGTGACATCAAAATCTTGGAAAGATTACTATAAAATGGGTAAAGCAAAGAAGAAACTTGAATTAGACGAAAGCAAAAAGAAAGAGCTGCAGAGAGACAGAGAAATAAAGGGCTTTAAGGAAGCACTAGAGTTAAAGAAAAAGAAAGAGGGAAAGAAAACAAAAGCAAAATGAAAGAGCAAAGCGGAAATATTTTCTTCTGAGGAAGAAGATGAGTGGGTTCCTTCAGGCAATAGCGTGAACGATGTTAGCTTCCATTCGTCGAGCGATTCAGATAACTAAAGTTTGGATGTTACAGCTGAAATGAATGGAAACTCTAGGCCTGATGTTTCTGTAACAGATAACTGCAACAAAGATCAGGAAGACAATGAAAACAATAACTGTACTCATCTGGTTCAAAACAGAATTCCCATTCATTGAAAGGACACTGAACAACTTAGGTCAGACGACTTAGACAAGTATTTGGGAAGTTTAACAACCTATTAAGAAGAAAAAGCTTTCAATGGACCACTATCATTGACGTTTGCTTCAAATTCAAGGAGGCGAACCAATATCCTTGCTCACTACATGTAAATTTGTAATTTCAAAGTTGTTAATTATCATTGTGTGTACTAAGACGCACTGTTATTGTATTAAGACCTACACGGTGCTCCTTAGCTCAGTTACAGTGTTAAAAGAAGAAGAGAACTTACGAAAGGCTAATATTTCTGTGTATTTTTACTTGTGTTATGTAACTTGTTGAAAAATCCAAGTTCAGATTGCTGTACCGGTACTTAAGAATGCTTTCAAAATACGCCTAAGTAAATGTAAATAGTAGACCTATTGCGTGAGTTTTAGTTGTCTGAGAAATTGAAGGAACTTAGGCCTACTACGAAATTGAATCTAGCAAAGAAGTCAGCAAAGGATAACATGATGGCAAACATAATGAGCGGTCTTACAAATTTTAGTGAAAAATGGAAGAGTATGTATAGGTACTAAAATGCAGAAACAGATTCGAAGAAGGACATTCCAGGAATCATTAATGAAAAAAGGGAAGTGTGTATGCGAGGATATTCAAAAGGCAGAAGTATTCAATCAGCAGTATGTAAAGATTGATATTTACAAGGAGATTGATTGATTGATTGATTGATTGATTGATTGATTGATTGATTGATTGATTGATTGATTGATTGATTGATTGATTGATTGATTGATTGATTGATTGATTGATTGATTGATTGATTGATTGATTGATTGATTGATTGATTGATTGATTGATTGATTGATTGATTGATTGATTGATTGATTGATTGATTGATTGATTGATTGATTGATTGATTGATTGATTGATTGATTGATTGATTGATTGATTGATTGATTGATTGATTGATTGATTGATTGATTGATTGATTGATTGATTGATTGATTGATTGATTGATTGATTGATTGATTGATTGATTGATTGATTGATAGGATAGCGTGTGAGCTGATGCGTAACGCGCTGTTGGTTTTTGTGTTTGGAACACTGAATTTTTGACTGTAATTTTTCGAGCTTATAGATTTGAACACTAGGCACTTATAGTTGTTGACATCACTTAGAGATTAAAACTTCATGTTCAAAACCGAAAAACGTTCGTGCTACACATCACTGGGAACGGAACCCAGAGCTCTGCTCTTTGGACTGCTTATTATCATGCTAAGTAAATGTCCGTGCCTAGCAAGCGTGCATTTAATTCGAACACCTAATGTTTGAGCTGCGAGAAATTAAAAAATCCCCTGCTCGACCAGGAATCGAACTCGGGCCTCTTTCCCTTTGACTGATGACTGTCATAGTAAGTAAATGATCGTGCGTTATGAGCAAAACACCCAAAATTCGAGCTGCAAGAAATACCAGACTAGGAATTTAAACCGTGGCTCCTCCACGTGGACAGCAAACAAGCATGCTAACTAAATGACTGTACGTTAAAAGCTTGTGCATTTAATTGAAACATCTGGATTTAGTGCTACAAGAATTGAAAGTTAAAAATCACCGACTTAACCAGGTATGGAACCTGGAGCTTACTTGGCCTTAAAGCTGAAGTGCTATTGTTTAATTCAATTGTTGAGCTGCGGCAAATTGAAAATCCGCACCCCGACGTGGAATCGAACTCGGCACTCTTCCCTTTGGAGTGCTGACTATCATAGTAACTAAATGATCGTGTGTTAAATTAAAAAATCACCAAACCTTCAATCTACAAGAAATTTAAATGCCGCCGACCCGACTAGGAATCGAACCCGTGGCTCCTCCACGTGGGCAGCAAACATGCATGCTACCTAAATGACTGTACAGTAACATCTGGCTTTAGCTTGCCTGAAATGCTATTCAAACAACGAACTCCGAAATTTCAAACATCTAACTCCCAGCAAAGAAAAAATCGCTGACACGGGGTTTCGAACCTGGAGCTCACTTGGACTTAAAACTGAAGTGCTATTGTTTAATTCAAAACACCTAACGTTTAAGCTGCTAGAGATTAAAACAATCCCCACTCCGATTGGTAATCGAACTCGGCACTTTTCCCTTTGGCTTCTGACTATCATACTAATTAAATGACTGTGTGTTAAATTCAAAGCACCCAACCTTGGAGCTACAAGAAATTAAAAATTCACCAGCCCAACTAGGAATCGAACCCGTGGCTCCTTTACTTGGACAGCAAACAAGCATGCCAACTAAATGACAGTACATTAAAAGCTTGTGTGTTTAAGTGAAACATCTCAAGTTCGACTTCCGTTCGAGATGGGGATGATAATAATAATAATAATATTCGCTTTACGCCTAATTACAACGAAACGTTTGAAAAGTTTGCAAATAATAATTAATTTGCTAAGTGCTGAAATTGCAGTCCCCACTTCAAACAGTTTTCTAAGACGCTGACGTGCCATAATTTAGTCCTGCAAGTGTTGTTATACGTTCCAGTAAACCTACCGACACGAGGTTGGCGTATTTGAACACCTTCAAATACCATCGGGCTGACCAGAATAGAACCTGCCAAGTTAGGGTTAGAAGGCTAGCGCCTTAACCGTCTGAGCTACTCGGCCCGACAATCGAACTATTAAATGCCGAACAGACAGACAGACAGACAGACAGACAGACAGACAGACAGACAGACAGACAGACAGACAGACAGACAGACAGACAGACAGACAGACAGACAGACACATACCAAATTATTATTATTATTATTATTATTATTATTATTATTATTATTATTATTATTATTATTATTATTATTATTATTATTATTATTATTATTATTATTATTATTATTATTATTATTATTATTATTATTATTATTATTATTATTATTATTATTATTATTATTATTATTATTATTATTATTTGGAGGATCCAATCCACCTTCGTACCGAATGCTCAACAAGTACTGTATACACGAAAAGAAAAATTATGGTGCCGGAATTTAGTCCCGCAGGAATTCGCGTCTTATCAGAATTAAACAATAACGAATAAAATTTCTGACCCAGCCGGGAATGACAAACATCTAAGACGTGTTCCTCACTCAGCTGTCAGAGGCCAAAGGGGTTACTGTATTGTAGTTCCCAATTACTAGCCTCGCAATAAAAATGCTGACAAGCAAAGAGGAAGTATTGTGTTACTGCATTCTTCGGACCTCGCAAGTAGATGTGCGCAGATTCATCACAACTGCTAGAGCTGTAATTAGCGGGGTAAAGAAAGCTACGACAATTAGGATGGACCAAACCCTACGATCAAATACTGTTCAAAATTCACCTCGCAGTAATGTCACCGATTCATGTTGTGTATATCTATGTTTATTTTTTAACAAACGACTGCATTGAATTATCTACCAGTCTCATTGCTTTCTTATGGTTCCTATACTTCGAGCAAATGCATCCCAAGCTGCTTAACGTAACGTATATTCAGGATAATAACCGCATTGCTGCATTTAAGGAGTATAGCATGCTGATGTTCCTACTATCGCTAACACAGGTACACAGAAGTGATGACCGTACTGTCCTAAAACGAAAAGTAGGCCATTCTCCGTGCTGATGATCGTACTATTTTTAACACAAGTACACGGAACTGATGACCGTCGGGTTCTAAAGCGAAAAGTACACCGTGCTGATGATGGTACTATCTTTAACACAAGTACACGGAACTGATGACCGTACTGCTCTAAAACGAAAAGTACACCGTGCTGATGATCGTACTATCTTTAGCACAAGTACACGGAACTGATGGCCGTACTGTCCTAAAACGAAGAGTACACCGTGAAGTACACGGGACTGATGATCGTAATGTACGAAAACGAAAAGTAAATCATGCTGATGATCGTACTATCCCTCTCAAAAGTCCACAGAACTGATTACTGGCCTGTTCTAATGCGAAAAGTACACCGTGCTGATGATCGTACTATCTTCGACACAAGTACACGGAACTGACGACCGTACTGTCCTAAAACGAAAAGTACACCGTTAAGTACACGGAGTTGATGACCGTACTGTACTGAAACGAAAATAATCGTACTATCCCTACCACAAGTACACGGGACTGATGACCGTATTGCCCTAAAGCGAAAAATACACCGTGCTAATAATCGTACTATCCCTACCACAAGTACACGGAACTGATGACCGTCTTGTTCTAAAGCGAAAAATACACCGTGTTGGTGATCGTGCTATACCTATCACAAGTACACGCAACTGATGACCGTACTGCCCTAATGCAAGGCAATAGTTCGTAAGATAGTTGCACTCACAATCCTTTCAACAAATTCCAATCGATTCTTATTTCAAACCACAACAAAGCAAGAACTAATTTTAAAATGTTTTCTTACTTACCTGAGCTCCGGCTACTCTTGTCTACTTACGGCTTTCTGCTTGCTTGTTGTTTTAAGGGGCCTAACATCGAAGGTCATCGGCCCGCTTTCTACTGAAACTCCTTCTGCTATCAAATGCAAAGTCCTTAAGGCGATTAGCATGAATAACACACCATTAGTCTTATCACCAGGAGAGCGCACGAGACACAGGAACCACACAACGTACCAAAATTAGTAGGCCTATTATCAAGTACCGAAGTAGATAGCAGGAACTTACAGCATAATTATCTCATAATTACCCATAATAATGGATAGGGCACCATTATGGAAGTCAGTATTTAAGAGGTAGTATTAAAAGAAGCCTACACTCAACATAGCGTTTTAGAAAGAAACCGACAGCACCATCGCGGAACTGATGTATATATAAATCGAACCGCTAAAAATATTTGACATCTATAAACCCAAACAGAGAAGGGCAACCCTCTGTACAACTAAGCATCATTCATGAACGCAAACAGGGAAGGGCATCCCAGCGTACGACATGGCACCATTATTGTATCCAAAGAGGGAAAGGTAATCGTCCGTAATAAATTCCACAAATTCAAGTAGGGAAGGGCATCCGTGCGTAATACAAGGCTTCCTCTATACCGAGAAGGACAGCCAGGCGCAAAACTTCTATTCATCCATCTCAGAACCACAGTACACTTACCATAACGAGAGAGGAGTGCCACCTGCAATGCATTAGTGCCCCCATGTGCCGCTAAGTGCCACTTATTTTTCCAACATTTCGTCATCAAGCCAAGGTCTTTTCCTCTAATTTTCATAGCCAACGCCCAGCACGGCGCCTTCAATCAATCAATACTGATCTGCATTTAGGGCAGTCGCCTAAGTGGCAGATTCCCTATCTGTTGTTTTCCTAGCGTTTTCTTAAATGATTGCAAAGAAATTGGAAATTTATTGAACATCTCCCGTGGTAAGTTAATCCAATCCCTAACTCTCCTTCCTATAAATAAATATTTGCCCCAGTTTGTCCTCTTGAATTCCAACATTACCTTCATATTGTGATCTTTCCTACTTTTATAAACGCCATGCAAACTTATTCGTCTACTAATGTCATTCCACGCCATTTCTCCGCTGATAGCTCGGAACATACCACTTAGTCGAGCAGCTCGTCTTCTTTCTCTCAGTTCTTCCCAGCCCAAACTTTGCAACATTTCTATAACGCTAGTCTTTTGTCGAAAATCACCCAGAACAAATCGAGCTGCTCTTCTTTGGATTGTTTCCAGTTCTGCAATCAAGCAATCCTGGTGAGAGTCCCATACACTGGAACCATACTTAAGTTGGGGTCTTACCAGAGACAAATATGTCCTCTCCTTTACATCCTTACTAGAACCCCTGAACACCCTCATAACCATGTGCAGAGATCTGTATCCTTTATTTACAATCCCATTTATGTGATTACTCCAATGGAGATCCTTCCTTATATTGACACCCAGGTACTTAGGCTACAATGATCCCCGAAAGGAACTTTCAACCCATCAACGCAGTAATTAAAACTGAGAGGACTTTTCCTATTTGTGAAACTCACAACCTGACTTTTAACCCCGTTTATCATCATACCATTGCCTACTGTCCATCTCACAAAATGGTCGAGGTCATTTTGCAGTTACACACAATCTTGTAACGTATTTATTACTCTGTACAGAATAACATCATCTGCAAAAAGCCTTACCTCTGATTCCACTTCTTTACTCATATCATTTATATATAGCCTATATATAAGAAAATATAAAGGTCCAATTATACTGCCTTGAGGAATTCCCCTCTTAATTATTATAAGGTCAGATAAAGCTTCGCCTACTCTAATTCTCTGAGATCTATTTTCTTGAAATATAGCATCCCATTCAGTCACTCTTTTGTCTAGTCCAATTGCACTCATTTTTGTCAGTAGTCTCCCATGATCCACCCTATCAAATGCTTTAGACAGGTCAATCGCGATACAGTCCATTTGACCTCCTGAATCCAGGATATCTGCTATAACTTGCTGGAAGCCTACAAGTTGAGCATCAGTGGATTAACCTTTCCTAAAACCGAACTGCCTTCTATTGAACCAGTTATTAATTTCGCAAACATGTCTAATATAATCAGAAAGAATGCCTTCTCAATGCTTACATGCAACGCATGTCAAACTTACAGGCCTGTAATTTTCAGCTTTATGTCTATCACCCTTTTCTTTATACACAGGGGCTACTATGGCAACTCTCCATTCATTTGGTATAGCTCCTTCAAACAATAATCAAATAAGTACTTCAGATATGGCACTATATCGCAATTCATTGTCTTTAGTATATCCCCAGAAATCTTATCACTTCCAGCCGCTTTGCTAGCTTTCAACTTTTGTATCCTATTGTAAATTGTAATCATATGTAAACGTTAATACTTCTTTATCATTAGTCATCTCCTCCACCTGGACATTATTCTTGTAACCAACAATCTTTACATACTGCTGACTGAATACTTCTGCCTTTTGAAGATCCTCACATACACACTCCCATTGTTCATTAATTATTCCTGAAATGTCCTTCTTGAAACCTGTTTCTGCCTTAAATTACTTACACATACCTTCCATTTTTCACTAAAATTTGTATGACTGCCAATTATTCTTGCCATCATGTTATCCTGAGCTGACGTATTTGCTAAATTCAATTTCCTAGTAAGTTCCTTCAATTTCTCCGTACTTCCACAGCCATGTCTAACTCTATTTCTTTCCAATCTGCACCTCCTTTGTCTCTTTATTTCTCTATTATAATAAGGTGGGTCATTACCATTCCTTACCACCTTTAAAGGTACAAACCTGTTTTCACATTCCTCAACAATTTCTTTAAACCCATCCCAGAGTCAGTTTACATTCTTATTTACCGTTTTCCACCGATCATAATTACTTTTTAAAAACTGCCCCATGCCTGCTTTATCAGCCATATTGTACTGCCTAATAGTCCTACTTTTAAAACCTTCCTGTCTATCACATTTATCTTTAAATACGACAAGAATAGCTTCGCGATCCCCAATACCATGTACGGTTTCTCTATAGAGCTCACCTGGTTTTATCAGCACCACGTCCAGGATATTTTTCCCTCTAGTTGGTTCCGTCACTTTCTGAATCAGCTGTCCTTCCCATATTAGCTTATTTGCCATTTGTTGGTCATGCTTCCTGTCGTTCGCATTTCCTTCCCAATTGACATTTGGTAAAACCAGATCTCCTGCTCCAATCACATTCCTTTCCATGTCATTTCCCATGTAGCTGATTATCTTATCAAATAATTCTGAATCCGTGTCAGCGCTCTCCTTTCCTGGTCTGTACACTCCAAAGACATCAAGTTGCCTATTATCTTTAGAAATGAGCCTTGCACCTAGAATTTCATGTTTCTCATCTTTAACTTTTTCATAGTTTACAAATTCTTCTTTCACCAGAATGAATACTCCCCATTCCTATCCTATCACTACGATACACACTCCAGTTCCGTGAGAAAATTTCTCTATATATTATGTCATTTTTCAGCCATGATTCAACTCCCATTACAATATCTGGTAAATATATATCTATTAAATTACTTAGTTCTATTCCTTCCTTAACAATACTTGTACAGTTCAACACTAACATTTTTATGTCATCGCTACTTGACTTCCAGTTCTCTGTACCCTTATCACCGCTCCCTAGACAATCCCGATTCCCTAAATGTACCTTCGTATTACCCTTCCAAACAAATTTCGTAACTTATACGTACCACTGCGGTCTAAGTGAAGGCCATCTGAGCGCAGATCCCTATCTCCGACCCACCCATTAGGATCTAGAAATGTCACTCCCAGTTTCCCACATACCCACTCCATAGTTTCATTTAAATCCTCAATCACCCTTCAATCAGTATCCCTCCTACACAGTATTCCACTGATAACAATCTCAGCTTCCTTAAACTTCACCCGTGCTGTTTTTACCAGATCCCACACATCTCCAACTATGTTGGTACTTACACCAGCTTGCCTTACGTTGCTGGTACCAACGTGAAACACTACCACCTTCTCCTTCCCCTCCTACTTCTCTTCTATTTTTCTCAGCATCTGCCTCAACCTAATTCCTGGATAACACTCTACCCTGGTTCCCTTACCTCCACACACTTTCCCCACGTGTCTAATGATGGATCCCCCATGACCAGAGCCTCAACCCTACCCACCTCCTTTCATCCCCTCTCTCCCTGGTCAGCCCTATCTTTCCTGATAGCTGCTTAAGCTACTTTCTCCTCTCTTTTCTCCCTCCCATGACCCTGTTCCACCTGTCTTTTCCTATCCTCTACTCTACATTTCCCTTCCATATCTTTTCCCTTCCTCCTGCTTCCACACATCCCAGCAACAGTTCCCTGTTCCTCATCTTCCCTCTTTTGCACTACCTGGAGTGACTCGTACCGATTTCTCACCGGCGCTTGTCCTGAATTCTGATCCTGAATAGAGCCCTTAGCCTGCAATCTCCTTCCCCTTCTACAATTTACCCCTTTCTTTCCCATCCCTCTTTTACATCTGCTGTAACCTGTACATTGTTTCAGGGAGGCCTACCTTCCTTCCTGTCTTCTTAAGATGGCGCCTTGGCGGAAATGACCACCAACGCCTAAGATGGTGCCTTGGCGGAACTGACAGCCAGCCCTCTCAAACTATCTAAGCGAATTCCTCACAACCATACCCGCAGTGGCGAACTCTACCGTACCTTATGTTTATTTACTTTATCAACGGTTAGTCATCATACCAAAGGCTTTCCCGCTGTTTTTCACAGCCAACACTGAACATGGCGCCTTGGCAGGTCCCGCCAAGAATGACCGATGAAGTGGTCTTGAGTCTGGCTTCGGTTCGGTAAATTCCTACAACTATTATCTTATCCCATATCACCATACTCCGCAAGCCCTATTGTCCCTGCTGGCTACTCTCCATGTGCATGGGTTTTCTGGATTACTGTCTGAAGGAAGGTTAAAGAACATCATGATCAGGGCGAGGACTGTTGTGAACTAAACATATTTTAAATATGAATAAAAGTTGCACTTATGATCAAACAGTACAAAAGTATGCCCTAAAACAAAAGAATGCCCTGAAAATAATGTCACTCCTTAATTGCCAAGATCTATTTTCTCTATGTAATTGAATGTTGGGGCGGAAAGAATAGAAGAATTAATTTCAAAACACGTACGCCTATTTATTCCATTCCTTGATACAGATCCCTTTTCACAAACGTTTTGACAGTTCCCTGTATTAGCTCCCAGTTACAATATTCAGTGACTATCTGGTCCAAATGTTCAAATTGAATTATTGTTTATTCTCACACAATAAATCTCTGTATTTATAAAAGCTTCTTTCAATTTCACATGGCACCAGGAAAACTACACTACTGTGAGTTATTTGGATTTAATTCAAATTCATCAGGCGAAAACTTCTCTTCCGATAAAATCTTCGCAGTTATGCACACTATAGAAAACACTTCGTTTTTGTTCAAACCTTTCTTCATTTTCTGTGCAACAACTTCTCTCACTCCAGCCTAAACACAATCTACAGTACAAATATTAAAGTTTTATTTACAAGGTCTATCTGCTGCAGTAATGGTAATTTTATCTGTTAAAGAACAGCTGTTAGCAGCATGTAGAAATCCAAAATTAGTTTTGACATATGAACGTTTACCAGAAATATCGCCGTGTGAAATCAGTTTCTGGGCTTCTCAATATAGGAGGCGTCACTGCTTTCAAATGCTTCAACAATAAGTTTAAAGAATGTGAAATTATTTCAATAATATATGCAGGCTTCAATCCAGGACCCGCATCTCGTCAACAGAGGAGAAGATTGCAGCGGAATGTCTGATACTCCCAATGTAAATGATGCAGAAGATGAAAGAGCTATCAACAAGACCTCGAAACACGCAATCAATAAATGAAGTTCACTGAATTCCCTCATTGTGGAGGGTATAGAGAAACTTTATAAGCATTGGGACAGATACCTGAACGGGAGGGGTGTGATTATTTCTAGACTATCTCAAACTCTCACAAGTATGCTCTCGGTTTTATATAGCGTACGCCGTCCAATACAATATAGTAAAATTTCTAGACATTCGTCTATATTTCAATTGAACAATCCTTATGCATGGGAAGGTAGAGGAATATATTGCCCAGAAATATGGATAACTGTAGACAGGCCCCGATTTCAAGTAGTTAGCGCCCTGGGCAAACAATGTATACCCCCCCCCCCTAATCCGCTCGTTTTTTTGTTCCTATGAAAAAATAATTGTTTAAAAATTAAAGATTGCAGTTTTCAAGATTATGAGTTTTGCAACAATATCAAAGGAAACGCTATGTAACTAACACTACTCGAGTTAGAATCATGAAACTTCGCACACATTTAAAATACATTGTTCTTAGCTATAAACATTAATCAGTTAATTCACATAAAATGTTTTTGAAAAAAATATTTTTCCATACAGAATACTTTCCCAGTTGACTGTGAATACAATAACGAATCTCTTAAAACAACGTCTCCATTAGGAAGAGTACTCTTATACATGTTCTGAGACAATGTTCTTTTACCATCATTGTAAGTTAGCAGAGATTTCGAAAAGTCCACCATTACGTTTTTTTGTTTTGGACGATGTTTAATAATATTCTCAACTAATGAATTTAACTTGACATTCGAAGTTGCAGGATCATCGATAGAAAATGAATTAGGCACTTTAAGTAGTTCAAGTTCGTCACTCTGCGTTTTTTTTTTTTGCTTTACGTCGCACCGACACGGATAGGTCTTATGGCGACGATGGGACAGGAAAGGGGTAGGAGTGGGAAGGAAGCGGCCGTGGCCTTAATTAAGGTACAGCCCCAGCATTTGCCTGGTGTGAAAATGGGAAACCACGGAAAACCATTTTCAGGGCTGCCGACAGTGGGATTCGAACCTACTATCTCCCGAATACTGGATACTCGCCGCACTTAAGCGACTGCAGCTATCGAGCTCGGTACTCTGCGTTTTAGCAGCGCGTTTTTTTCTTTGTATTCAGCACCACTTAACTTTTTACTCTTGGATAAATACTGAAAAACATGTAAGAATTACACGAGACAATGAGTTGGCTAGGTGAGGTTATCAGGTTGATGGTGAGCGGATGTACCTCGTAAACAATAATACGCACACGAACCGTCATGAGCCAATGACAGACAGGGCTGTCTAGACTAACAGGGTTGCGAAGCTACCAGTTACAACTGCCCACCCAGCACCCGCACGAGTTAAATAATACCTTTCTTATTGCTTGCAGTTATTAATTTTTCTTCATAAAATTTAAATATATAGATTAAATTCCGGTTTTAAAGTTAGAATAGTTTAAATTGATTTATATAGGCTATTAAATGAATTGAAATTATTTGTGGTAAGTAATAATTTGTGGAAAGTAAAATTAATTTGAATGTAATGAATTTAAGACGTAATTCACGCAGGCCATAATTACTCGATCCGCCGGCCGCCGCCCCTCAAAAACTGGCGCCTTGGGCAAATGCCCAGTCCGCCCATTTGTAAATCGGGGCCTGACTGTAGATATAAAAGAGGAAGTCCAGAATGAAGACAGCTTGAGAATCTCTGGAATTTTCCAAGTATTTTTGCCGAAAGACCCAAATCAGTGTTTCGCTCTGATAAAAGACTGTATTCTCGTTATGAAATTGCTGATTCATATGTTATGTACTGTGACCGTATAGTCACAGGAATAATTATTTCGAAGTATATATTGAAGAAATTAGTAGGCTTGTAGCTTCCTTTGTGTGGAGGCTGGTAGTAGCGTCATATTGCATAACACTTCGCGACATAGAGGCGCCTAGATCTCCCAGGGGGTGGCTTAGAAAAACTCCCGAACTGCGCGCGTATCATGGAAAAAGGGGAAGAAGAATACAATTTTGCTGACTCCATATTGAAAACATATGCCAACGCACAGCGATGCCAAAGCTATGGGGCGATTTCAGGGGTATTTTCAGCTCAATAAAGGCTAAACTAACCAGAAAACATACGGCAGAGTAATAAGAGGAATATTGGAAGAATGGCAAAAGTGAAAATCAAGGTAAAATAATCTCACCTACGAAAATGCATCTTCATAAGGTTACGTAACATCCTCGGCGTACCCACGCCTACAGGGTCGCCAAATGCTCATAGCGAGTACTACCCCCACCCCGATTGTATTGGAATTAATTACTACAAATCCACCGATCATCCTGAGTTCCGCATCACAGCGTGTGTTTCGGAGTAGTTGGCCACACAAGTTGCCGCATCGCTGAGATTCGTAAGCCTTGTGGATCTGGAAAACTGAAATGTGTAGGAGGGAGATGTCTCCCCAAGCATTCCCCACCCTAGAGAGCCTTTATATTTGCCTGCACATATGAGGGTGGACCCCAGTCTTCGAGGAGTGTACGAGGTGATCACACGGCCGATTTTTGGTCTGATTTCCCTCTCTTTGTGTGAAAATTTTCAGTGAGCGGGAGTGTGAAAAGTCGGATTTCAGTGCGAATCTGCAGTAAAAAAAAAATCTGGACTGTGTAAATATGATGTGCGCATCTATAATTTGATCACGGTGCGACACGAAGGATCGTGAGTGACATAAAATTCGCACCGAGAACGGTGAAACAATGAATTGCCGTCTGTCGAACGTGGAACGTTAATTTTCAATCGGTACCCCGTAGTGGAGTTAGAGAGCTTCTTAATTATAATCTATGTTATAAACTGTGTAATCGGCAGGCGAGTGAATAGTGAGGGTACGAAGAATTAGTGGTTATCACATAAACAAAATTGTATCAACGTTTATCGGGCTTCAGAACAGCGTAGTCTGAGGAGCGCGCTGATCAAAGCATACCAGACAGGGTTGAGAATAAACATAAGTTGCCCACCTTGGGGTAACGCGGGAGGTTAAACTGTTCCGGTAATGAAACTGTGAGCTCGGAATTGCATATGTCAGATTAGGATAGACTAGCTACGTCCTGTACCAGGGTATCGTATACATTCATAACTTTCATACTGGTTAGAAGAAAGGAAAATTTGCCTGTAACGTGAGTGGAGGAAGTTTTGTGAAAAAAGTGTAAACAGTGTCATTTCAGTGTTCAAACCCCAACGCTATGGATTATTCCAGGAGCATCATGGAACGTCTTGAACCAGCGACTTTCCACTTCACCATGATGGGCTAAGACCTCCGAGGCAGCTCCCCTCGGGGCTCGAACAGCATACGATGGACAACGGACCAGCATTGTTGAGTACAAAATTATGATCTTATGATATTGATATTCCCTGTAGATAAACCATGTCAGAATATAGGAATAGCATGGGATGAGTTTATATTGAATAATTAAAGTAGTAAGTTTAGAGTGGCCGGTATTTTATTTTAGTTTAACCTTTTAAAGTTGTTTGGGAAGGAAACAAATTAGGAATAGAGTATGAATTTCCCATCTAGTTGTCTTTATTGCACGAGCATGATTATATCCTTGTTTTATGAGTACTGTCAGAGGAGACGGGGGGAAAAGGCTAATTAATTTCGTTGAGGTAATAAAGGAGCCTTCGTTCTTGGAGAGATATATGAAAGAAGTCAGGTTAAGATGACGCAAGAATCTTTGCCATATATCCTGTGAACCAGATAAAGTTGGATAGATGAAGTACTCGATTTAATGTAAAGTAGTTGTATTTTATGCATGATAACTTAAGGCGTTGCTGTATAACATGTGTGTGAAGAGTCATGGCACCGAGGTACAAATGTCCACCCCACCAACTCTAGCTAGTGCCCCTGTTAAAGAACATTTTTTGTTTGTTGTGATTGCTTAAATACCTTTTTGGTAGTCCATTTTATTTCATTTAAATTAATCAGTTTGGTCGGATAATCTTATGCCGATCTATTAAAGAATTATAACTTCATGTCAGGTACATAGTCCGTATTATTATT
The DNA here is from genome assembly GCF_040414725.1 of Anabrus simplex. NCBI lineage: Eukaryota > Metazoa > Arthropoda > Insecta > Orthoptera > Tettigoniidae > Anabrus > Anabrus simplex. Next base: position 1,580,027,243 of record NC_090265.1, read on the forward strand.
ATTATTATTATTATTATTATTATTATTATTATTATTATTATTATTATTAATATTATTATTATTATTACTATTATTATTATTATTATCATGATGGTGATTATTATGACTTTTGTTATTAGTAAATTCTGTGAGGTTATTAAATCTAGTTTGCTAGCCCGTGGATTGTGGTAGTTTTACTATGAGAGGCACGAGGATGGAACTGCGGACTCCTATAAGAGAGAGAGAGAGAGAGAGGGAGAGAGAGTAAAATCATGTAACGGCCCAAAAGTTGAGAGATTGGTCTAATGAAGAATACCTGAGCGGGTTAGAGCATAATTCTATGCACCTGTTTGTATTTGTTATATTTTGTTCGCGTGAATAATTTGGCCCACTGAATAGGCTTTTGTAAACGCGCTAATGTTGGGTTTAAAGAAAAAAATATGTGGCCGGTGTGCCGGCGGGTGACAAGGAAATTTATGGCATCCTACCCCAGGAGGGTCGGGGCTCACTTGTGTCAAACTAGGCCTGCTAAGAGGCAAATGTATGGCCGTCCTTCTCAAGGAAGTGTTTTCCTCGATCTCTTTCCCGCTCTGCTAGTAAATGTTTTTTTTTTTGTTAATCGATTACCACATTCTAATCAGGCTAAGTTGGGTGAATGCAGTAACACTTAGTTCATACACATGAAGAAGCGATAGATAGGGTCTTGATTTTTCAGGTTCCCCGACTCGAGAGACCCGTTGGTCTCCTGTTCGTACCTCGGACATGACAAAAGGGAGTCAGTCACACAAACGACGGCTAATGGTAATCCAGATGCAGTTACCATGTATGGGAAATGTTATAATATGTGTTTTCTCTTCCAGGTGTGATAATAGTGTAAATAGGATGTTGTTTTGATGCTAATTGATTTGTTTAATTGAGACTTCGTGAAAAATCCTTTGGTAGTTCGTTTGAGTGGAGGGTTCCGGCCCTATGATGTGTATAGTTAGTCCTCAAATGAGGTGATTAGCAGTAACTAGAATTGTGTGCATTTCATGTTTTTGCGAGAGGTTGTAACGCCGTGAAGTTGTTTATCATTTTATGATTTTTTAAATTTCTTTAAACATTATATTTCTCGTGTTATGTTCGATGTAGGTGGCCACTCTAATCTTAGAGTAAATTAGTGTAACTTGCTGTGTTTTAAATATGTAATTTGGGAATTAATCCCGGGAATATTTATATCCGTAAGGTCATAGTTGTCTTATAATATTTTTTTTGTAAAAAGTTAGGTTCATTGTAATAGTGTTGACCGTACTCAGCAAGTAAAATAATCGTGTCCGTAAGTTCGAAACCAAGTTTATCAACCAAGAGTGTAGTAAACGCAACTCAAATTTCTCCGAGTTGTTTGAAGTTATATATGAACACCCAGGTGCTTAATCCGAATAGGTGATAGTTTTTGTGTTAAACTATTCAACAGCGTAATGTCAATAGACCACATAATAAATCTTATAATGATGTGGATCAAAATTTCACTTGTGTGAGAGCCCGGACATGGTTGTCCGTGGCTAGTATTAAAATTCAATGGATGTAATTTAACGTTGAAGTTCAAGGTTGTAGATTGTAAATATGTTCAACGGGAGTGAATTAAATAGTCAGAAAACTTATTCGTGCCTATTTCTTGCCGATAATTAGCATCCAGAACCTCTTCCGTTCATGTTATGCCTTTAAGTTAGTTGTAAGATATTTTATTTTATCGCCGCGGACGGTCTGCGACTCTGAGTAGCCGGGGTTCAGATCTTAGGAACGGGAGAGTTAGCAACGACCTTGCTGAGCCGCAGGGCGTTGACCTCTCATGTGAGTGGATTACTTATTCAATCCCAATGAGAGGGAATCGTCACAGGCCGAAAAGGTCCCTTGACCATCGCCTTCCGTGGAGCATGGTGCCATGTGTTCATGACCCGACAGGGTCGCCTCTTTGTTGGCACATGGTACCATGAGCTATGGGGGATGGTGGGAAAGGTCCCAGTACTGAGAATTTGCCTTGATAAGCATTATAATATATACCATAGAGCTGAAGGCTTTGCAGTTCATAGCGTAAAATATTACGCGCCTTAGGCTCTCGTTTCGAATCCCAACACAATTACAGAAGCATTTAATGATACCTAACAGCGAAGTACATATATTAGTAGATCCTGCATTGTTCTCGAAAAAACGTATTATTATTATTATTATTATTATTATTATTATTATTATTATTATTATTATTAATATATAAAGCACTTTTGTTAGTACAAGCCACAAAGCGCTACAGTCGTGGTCGACTTTCTTCTGCCAAGAGACTGATGGTAAGTCCGAAGGCCTGCGGATTACAAGGAGGCTCGTGGTCAGCGTGGCGAAAACCCTCAGCCGTAAATCTTGGCTTTCTAGACGGGCTTTTATTTCACCAGCAATAGCTCTCCAAATGGTCTCAGAATCAGGTAAGAATCCTTTATGTTAATAGTTATAAGACGGTGAAGTGTAGAATTTTGCCCTGTTGTTTACATCGAAAATTGGTATGTAAAAATCCTTCAACATCAAGATCAACAGATCAGTGCAAGTATACCCAACCCCTTTCTTTCTCACATTCAGCCTCTTTTTGGACATTGTCCTGCCAAGACGACTGCTGCCCAACCAGATGACCTGTAGTTATTGGAGTGCAATTTGGTCTCAGTGCGCTACAGAAGCCACTGTTGACTTTCTCCCTGGTTTTGTCACGATCCTCCGCTCATTGCTCCTCGCGCCTTGAGCTTGAAGTTTACGCTTCTCACTACGCCAGTTCTAAGACGGCTGTGAGTATAGGCTGTCACCATCTGAATGAATGAAAACCTACAGCCTGTTTTCCAGTCATTGACCGGGTCAGGAATGGAATGAATGAAGCCTCATCTTGCGGCGAGGATAGGAATTGTGCCGGCCGCCGCAGCCTGTCGCACTCCTCTGGGGCAATGATTAATGACTGACAGATGAAATGAAGTGATATTGGAGAGTGTTGCTGGAATGAAAGATGACAGGGTAAACCGGAATACCCGGAGAAAAACCTGTCCCGCCTCCGCTTTGTCCAGCACAAATCTCACATGGAGTGACCGGGATTTGAACCACGGAACCCAGCGGTGAGAGGACCACGCGCTGCCACCTGAGGCTTGACACTATCTGAATAATGGCTGGATTTTAATTTTTTTTAATTTATTTTTTTTTTGCTAGGGGCTTTACGTCGCACCGACACAGGTAGGTCTTATGGCGACGATGGGATAGGAAAGGCCTAGGAGTTGGAAGGAAGCGTCCGTGGCCTTAATTAAGGTACAGCCCCAGCATTTGCCTGGTGTGAAAATGGGAAACCACGGAAAACCATCTTCAGGGCTGCCGATAGTGGGATTCGAACCTACTATCTCCCGGATGCTTTTTAATAATTCTTAGGCTGGTAATTTTGAGTAATGCGTTTATAAACTACAAGAAAAAGAAAACGTACGGTAATAGTATTATATTCGAAAAAAGAAACAAGTTAATTAAAATAGAACGAACAGGTTCGTTCATGAAAGATCATCATCACATTCTATCAAATCACACTCAAATATAAGGAAAACCGAGCTCGATAGCTGCAGCCGCTTAAGTGCTGCCAGTATCCAGTATTCGGGAGGTAGTAGGTTCGAACCCCACTGTCGGCAGCCCTGAAGATGGTTTTCAGTGGTTTCCCATTTTCACACCAGGCAAATGCTGGGGCTGTACCTTAATTAAGGCCACGGCCACTTCCTTCCCACTCCTAGCCTTTTCCTGTCCCATCGTCGCCGTAAGACCTATCTGTGCCGGTGCGACGTAAAGCAACTAGCAATATATATATATATAAGGAAAGTATAAACATTTATGTTTATTTCCGTTTAAATACTTATGAAATTGAAATCTGAAACTCATCTTAATGTTGCATAGCAGCACTTCACACAATTTTGATAACGTTAGAAATGAAGCGCTCAGACACTAAAGACAGGGGCGGCCGTACCTTATGTGCTGAAGTGCTGCAGCACATTGCCTATTGAGAAAATTAAATTAGTTTAAAATTATTATCTACAATCAAATACTGTACTGTACAGTGGATTGAAAAAGACGTCAGCCAAAGAATAGGACGTTATTCAACTCCCCTCACAACCAGGTAACTACTGGTGCGCTCCACGCCGGGTGCTGTGCGATCACAGCTCACAGAAACCAGGAACTCTGCCTTTTGCGCATGCGTGCCGAACTCTTCCGATACAAAGAGAATGTGTTCCGATCGGTTCCGACAGGCTGTCGAAACAACAGCCAAGACATCACTTCACAGCGATTCTTCGTTCGACCACAGACAGGCAGCACTTGCATTATGAACGATATGAGAACGTGGCAGCTGGCACCCTTTTGACTCAGCGGTAGTATTTAAGAGAGGATCGCTCAAAGCAAGCGGGAAAACGAAATACTATAGAGCTGTTCGCGCCAGGTCTTTTTATACCAAAGAGGATAGAATACTACCAACTTGCCTATTCCATAGTCACATTTGTAAATCGATGAACTATAAAAATTGTACTTTTTATGTTGTCAAAATAAGGACATGATATTGTGATTTTCTTCAATTAATATGTCTAGTTTATAAATGATACTATAAAAACATAACATATAGCTTTGCATTACGACGTTGCTGGTTTTATTTCAATGATGTTGGTAAAATTGGGAAGTTCTGTTTTTGCGCGCTCACACCAAGTGTTTCAGATCGTGAATATTTTGCCATTGCATGTGTTATTGTGTGTTTAATTATATAGTTTTATAGTTTTTATGAGGAATGTGTATATGTGTTGGGGTTGTTTGCGTGTTTGTTCAGTGTGGAAAACTCAGTGGAGAGCCTCTTGAAAACCACATACCGGTATGTTTCTAAATATTGTTTATTTTTTGGAGTGGGGATGGGTTACAGCACACAACTGATTTTCTGCACCAGCCGCCAACTGACTAAAGATATAACAGGTTTTTACCCATTAAAGAACATAAGTGCAAAAACTCTATTGAATCTAAACATTGATATTTAACTACATGGACGAGCTTCCGTTCGGTGAAGTCTGCTTGATAACAGATAACCACAGTATGAATCTGGAAGTGTTGGTAGTGTAAAACCCAGCGTTACAACCACAGCTAATTCCTCCAAGTCACTATTTCTTCTGTGTAACAGTGTACAGATTGCTCCATCTGTCACACTTATAAGTTTTGTTATACTCCAAGATCCAGCCAAACATTTCCGCTGGCAGTCACATGTTACTGTAAAATACACTTGCATCTAAATCACTCGACACTTTGAAGCACATAAGCACTGACGTAATATTATGAAAATCTACAACCTGTTTTCCAGTCATTGACCGGGTCAGGGATGGAATGGATGAAGCCCCTTTCTTGCGGCGAGGCCGGCTGCCGAAGCCTGTCGCACTCATCTGGGGGCAATGATTCATGACTACAGATAAAATGAAATGATACTGGAGAGTGTTACTGGAATGAAATATGACAGGAAAAGCCGGAGTACCCGGGGAAAAACCTGTCCCGCCTCCGCTTTGTCCAGCACAAATCTCACATGGAGTGACCGGGATTTGAACCACGAAATCCAGCGGTGAGAGGCCGACGAACTGCCGCCTGAGCCACGGAGGCTTACTGACGGAATATCACAATACCAATTATATTCTATAAAAATTGATATTTTTCGAGGAACACGATTTGGTTTACCATTTGCAAATAGAGAAAAGCCTTCCCTAACTTCAGACGTATTCTCAAAATGATGTAGGCACACTAAAGTTTTGTCGACGACTTCAAAATAATCACGATGTATAATCCTAAGCCATTTATCTCTTAATGTTTTATTCTGTAGAAAACTTTAGAGTACTTGTATGAGAAGCATTGCCATAGTTAGACTTAAACCTGGTTCATAACACGATCAAAACAAAAACATATTCTCACATTACTGTGTATAATTACGGATCCTAAGTGTCCACTGACTCTGTAACGTTATTATAGTAACAATAAATTATTCAGAATCTGACTGTACTCGAGAACGTGATTGTAAGGCACGGCTAACCTTGTATTGGACATTTGTCAACGTTTATTCTGCTCATTTCATATGAGACTATTGTGGCATATCGTCAGCGAGTTATTCTGAAACATGTCTCCGTGTTGCCCGTATGGCTGTGTGTGTGACGGCTAAGCCATCTGCCTGAGAACAGTATCACTAGTCTTGTGTACGGACTCTTATCAACAGAGCGCACAACTATCGCCAGACATTACCGCTCACGCGGGCTACTTTGGAAAGAGGCTGTCTGCCGTTGATACTAACCGAGGATGGACGCTGGAGGCCATGTCTCCACTTTACTCCACGAACCTAGCAGGGGCAGAGGTGATACTCCCACGTGGCGCGTCCCAGGTGGTGGATAGAGGGGCCCTAACCGGCTTGCCGGCGGACTTGAGGGAAATAAAATACCTCTCGCGGACCAAACACACACCCTCTGAGGGTGGGGGAGGCAGACGAATAATACACCCACGGTATCCCCTGCCTGTCGTGAGAGGCGACTAAAAGTGGCGACCAAGGGATGATTGCATTCGAACCATGAAACTACAGGTGATTAGTACCACCACGTGGAGAACACCAAGGGTCGCTTTTACTTGTGCGTAGTACCACTATATTAGGTACCAAATAGGTTTATGATTAGTAGCACACAGGAGCACCGTGCGGTCGGCTTTTGCAGTATCTGTGATTAGTACCACCATATGAGCAGAACCATGGGATGATAGCTACCATGGTTCTGCCTTGCCTGTGATTAGTAGCCACTATATGAGGAACACCACGGGATAGGGGAAGGTCCCTGTGGTTAGTACTCTTATGTGATGAACACCATAGGTTTGCGTTGCCTGTAAATGGCGCCGCAAAGTGGGAAAAACATAGGTCTGTATTATACGTCGAATTTCATAACCTCTGAGTAATACAATAATGTGTGGAATACCGCAAGTCTCTGCTACTTTTGATTAGTACGGCAACAGGACAAATGCCATGGTTCTACATTACTAGCGATAAGTATCATTCTGAGGGGCCTTTGACCTGTATTTTGAACCCATTTAGACACCAAGCATCCTCGTTTCAGGATTGTGCTTTGGAAGTGGTCCCTTGGTCAGTAATACTATTAACTATGATAGTTTTTTGAGTCGGATCCACTGATTGTTTTAAATTCATGTTCATTCACTCATTCATTCATTCATTCATTCATTCATTCATCATGACATTTTTTATTTTGGCCAGTGGATGATTTTGAACGTTTGCTTTGTAGTTTCATTTCGTACAATTAAGGGCCGATGACCTCGATGTTAGGCCCCTTTAAACAACAAGCACCATCATCATCATCCACTTTACTCTGCTAAAATGAAAGACCACCCGACTGGAGTCGGATGAAATATCTCGTTTAGGGATTAATTAATTTTGTTTTTTGAATGTTCTTATGTAATCTTAGTATGTAAGATTTTAAATTAGTTTAAACGCTCTTTCTTTCGGTGTTACCAGTGCGTAGATTGATACCGGTAAGTTGCTATTCATGTAAGTACTACATCTTAATATTTTTATTTTGATCATGTAATATTACGCTTAATTGTCGTTTAATTTTGCGTGCTCCTTGTGGTGAAATTTCTGCATTGGTGTTCTACTTATATTCGCCGTTTCTACTCCATATTGGTGCCAGTTAAATGATATACCCATCGTTTTACCGTTAATTTGATATTCTTTTGCTTTTCCAAATTTTATTTTCCCTCTCTGATTTATATTTATTCTGCGCGTTTGGTGTGTTTCCTTATATTATTTCTTTGGTGCGTGTGGTTTTGCTATTTAAATTTTCTTGTGACTTATTACTATGGTAGTCCTTGTCCCGTGTTCCTGCTAGTTTTCATTTTGTCATCCCGTTTTGGTTTATTCATATTAATAACGTTTGTTTCGACTCCGTTATGACCATGTGTTGACCTATGCGTCGCGTAATCACCATTTTGTCACTTTTATTTTGTTCTTCCTAGTTAATATCCTATCATTATTATAATTTATTAATTTTACTAATGTAAAATGTATTGCTCCCTTATAGGTTAATATCTTTCATTTATTTAAAACTTCAAACTTCAAATATCACTATCCCCATAAATAAAATAATAATATTTTGGGTATGTGTCTACGTATTATTCATGTATAACTACGACATACAGAGAATTTTAACTAAGTTTTATTCCAAGCTTATAGTTTTATATGTAATATTCTAATGAAGAAGTTAACTGTATATACAGTATATTATTTCGTGGGGTTTGTTCAATCCTTGGTGGAGGGTTTCTAACGTTTGTTAACCTTGTCTTAACTTCACATTCTTGTATTCTTGTATCTCTGCCTTGCCCAATTACGTAACAGTGTCACTGTTGTTCTTATTTTGGGGATTCTTCTTGTTCTTGCATGGCGTCGCCAATGACGTTTTTGTTTAGATCTTGTCGGGAGACCGTCTTTGACACTCTCTGTGTGTTTTACGCCGTGGATTACCGGACATGCCTTAATTTCTATGTTGTGACACATGGATCTAATTGTGTTGTTTTACAGATCCATGTTATTTTATTTGTAATTTGTTTGAATTATCTGCGTTATTTTAAAATGTTGGCCTAATATGTGTTAGTATGACTTTTGTGTCGAGAAAGGTCTTTATATTTTAATTTTATGTGATGATTGCGGGGAAATGCCTCTGAAAATATCTCCGTTTTTTAATACCTCCACTGAAGATGGTCATAAAACCCTCTTGTTAATTTCAGCCCAACTATTCTTCCCACATTTAATTTAACTGAAGTTGGTTTAATGTTAAAATATTATGGGTAGGAAAGGGAATAGTGTAGCGTGCAACTTACGTAAGTTTTGTTGGTACACAGAAAATGTTTTCTTTAAATTACTATAGTTATTTTAATTTCGTGGATCTATTTATTAATTTTGCAAGGTTTTATTATGTTATTGCTTATCTGTTATCTTATATTTTGAAATTTTCTTTTATTTACAAAACAACTGAAAGGTTTTCAAATGTTATTTATTGTAAATTATTACCTATTTTAATTTATGTTACCGTAAAGAATACTGGTCTTCTCCTTTGATGCCTAGCTTGGTATTTCCCGGGATCTAAACCTCTTTTTATGTGGGGTGGGTTTTCAGTGCAGTTTCTCGCTTCCACTTGTGTCCTGGTAAGTTTATATACCACAGTGTCTGTGTGTTATATTTCAGTTGTGCTTGCATCGTTTGTCGTTAACGTTGCCCCATGGCGTTTGTTGAGCGTAACGTCAATCTTTGTAATCTCGGGGTGGCGTTGCAGTTGTAGCAGAGCGTGGTTCCTTTGTGGTGCATACTGCCATTGGCTATTAGCATAATGCTGGACAAGCTCCAAAGTGTAACACCTACCAAAATTTAAGTAGTACCTAAGGTATTGTAATATGAGGGAGGGAGGGGAAGGAAAGGGAGGAGTTGTAGAAGATAGGTGGTCTAATGTTCTGAGGGGAAGGAGATTGCAGGCTAAGGGCTCTATTCAGGATCAGAATTCAGGACAGGTGTCTGTGCGAAATCGGTACGAGTCACTCCAGGTAGAACAACAGAGGGAAGATGAGGGACAGGGAACTGTTGCTGAGATGCGTGGAAGTAGGAGGAAGGGAAAAGGTAGGAAAGAGAAATGTAGAGTAGAGGATAGGAAAAGACAGGTGGAACAGGGTCATGGGAAGGAGAAAAGGGAGGAGGAAGTAGCTTCTGCAGCAGTGAGAGAAGATAGGGCTGACCAGGAGGGGAGGGGATCAGATGAGGTGGGTAGGGTTGAGGCTCTGGTCATGGGGGATTCCATCGTTAGACACGTGGGGAAGTGTGTGGAGGAAAAGGAACCAGGGTAGAATGTTATCCAGGAATTAGGTTGAGGCAGATGTTGAGGAAAGTAGAAGAGAGGGAGGAGGGGAAGGAGAAGGTGGTAGTGTTTCACGTTGGTACCAACAACGTGAGGCAAGCTGATATAAGTACCAACATAGTTGGAGATGTGTGGGATCTGGTAAATGCAGCACGGGTGAAGTTTAAGAAAGCGGAGATTGTTATTAGTGGAATACTGTGTAGGAGGGATACTGACTGGAGGGTGATTGGGGATTTAAATGTGACTATGGAGTGAGTATGCGGGAAACTGGGAGTGACATTTCTAGATCCTAATGGGTGGGTAGGAGATAGGGATCTGCGCTCAGATGGCCTTCATTTAAACCGCAGTGGTACATATAAGATAGGAAATTTGTTTGGAAGGGTAATAGGGAGGTACATTCAGGGAAACGGGATGGCCTAGGGAGCGGTGATAAGGGAACAGGGAACTGGAAATCAAGTAGGGATGACATAAAATTGTTAGTGTTGAACTGTAGAAGTATTGTAAGGAAAGGAATAGAATTAAGTAATTTAATAGATATATATTTACCAGATATTGTAATAGGAGTTGAATCATGGCTGAGAAATGATATAATGGATGCAGAAATTTTCTCACGGCACTGGAGTGTGTATCGTAGAGATAGGATAGGAAGGGTGGGAGGGGGAGTGTTCATTCTGGTGAAAGAAGAATTTGTAAGCTACGAAAAAGTTAAAGATGAGACACATGAAATTCTAGGTGTAAGGCTCATATCTAAAGATAATAGGCAACTTGATATATTTGGAGTGTACAGATCGGGAAAGGGTAGCACTGACGCGGATTCGGAATTATTTGATAGGATAGTCAGCTATGTGGGAAACGACATGGAAAGAAATGTGATTGTAGCGGGAGATCTGAATTTGCCAGATGTCAATTGGGAAGGAAATGCGAACGACAGGAAGCATGACCAACAAATGGCAAATAAGTTAATATGGGAAGGACAGCTGATTCAGAAAGTGATGGAACCAACCAGAGGGGAAAATATCCTGGATGTGGTGCTGATAAAACCAGATGAGCTCTATAGGGAAACTGAAGTAATAGATGGTATTAGTGATCATGAAGCTGTTTCTGTGGTAGTTAAAAATAAATGTGATAGAAAGGAAGGTCTTAAAAGTAGGACTGTTAGGCAGTACCATATGGCTGATAAAGCAGGTATGAGGCAGTTTATAAAAAGTAACTATGATCGGTGGAAAACGGTAAATAAAAATGTAAACAGACTCTGGGATGGGTTTAAAGAAATTGTTGAGGAATGCGAAAACAGGTTTGTACCTTTAAGGGTGGTAAGGAATGGTAAAGACCCACCTTATTATAATAGAGAAATAAAGAGACGAAGAAGGAGGTGCAGACTGGAAAGAAATAGAGTTAGAAATGGCTGTGGAAGTAAGGAGAAATTGAAGGAACTTACTAGAAAATTGAATCTAGCAAAGAAGGCAGCTAAGGGTAACATGATGGCAAACATAATTGGCAGTCATACAAATTTTAGTGGAAAATGGAAAGGTATGTATAGGTATTTTAAGGCAGAAACAGGTTCCAAGAAGGACATTCCAGGAATAATTAATGAACAAGGGGAGTGTGTATGTGAAGATCTTCAAAAGGCAGAAGTATTCAGTCAGCAGTATGTAAAGATTGTTGGTTTCAAGGATAATGTCGAGATAGAGGACTAGACTAAGGCCAAAGAAGTAATAAAATTTACATATGATAACAATGACATTTACAATAAGATACAAAAGTTGAAAACTAGAAAAGCGGCTGGAATTGATCAGATTTCTGGGGATATACTAAAGACAATGGGTTGGGATATAGTACCACATCTGAAGTACTTATTTGATTATTGTTTGGTCGGAGGAGCTATACCAGATGAATGGAGAGTTGCTATAGTAGCCCCTGTGTATAAAAGAAAGGGTGATAGACATAAAGCTGAAAATTACAGGCCAGTAAGTTTGACATGCATTGTATGTAAGCTTTGGGAAGGCATTCTTTCTGATTATATTAGACATGTTTGTGAAAATAATAACTGGTTCGATAGAAGGCAATTCGGTTTTAGGAAAGATTATTCCACTGAAGCTCAACTTGTAGGATTCCAGTAAGATATAGCAGATATCTTGGATTCTGGAGGTCAAATGGACTGTATCGCGATTGACCTGTCTAAAGCATTTGATAGGGTGGATCATGGGAGACTACTGGCAAGAATGTGTGCAATTGGACTAGACAAAAGAGTGACTGAATGGGTTGCTATATTTCTAGAAAATAGATCTCAGAGAGTTAGAGTAGGTGAAGTTTTGTCTGACCCTGTAATAGTTGAGAGGGGAGTTCCTCAGGGCAGTGTTATCGGACCTTTATGTTTTCATATATATATAAATGATATGAGTAAAGGAGTGGAATCTGAGGTAAGGCTTTTTGCGGATGATGATATTCTCTATAGAGTGATAAATAAGTTACAAGATTGTGAGCAACTGCAACATGACCTCGAAAATATTGTGAGATGGACAGCAGGCAATGGTATGTTGATAAACGGGGTTAAAAGTCAGGTTGTGAGTTTCACACATAGGAAAAGTCCTCTCAGTTTTAATTACTGCGTTGATGGGGTGAAAGTCCTTTTGGGGATCATTGTAAGTATCTAGGTGTTAATATAAGGAGAGATCTTCATTGGGGTAATCACATAAATGGGATTGTAAATAAAGTGTACCGATCTCTGCACATGGTTATGAGGGTGTTTAGGGGTTGTAGTAAGGATGTAAAGGAGAGGGCATATAAATCTCTGGTAAGACCCCAACTAGAGTATGGTTCCAGTGTATGAGACCCTCACCAGGATTACCTGATTCAAGAACTGGAAAAATCCAAAGAAAAGCAGCTCGATTTGTTCTGAGTGATTTCCGACAAAAGAGTAGCGTTACAAAAATGTTGCAATGTTTGGGTTGGGAAGAATTGAGAGAAAGAAGAAGAGCTGCTCGACTAAGTGGTATGTTCCGAGCTGTCAGCGGAGAGATGGCGTGGAATGACATTTGTAGACGAGTAAGTTCGAATGGCGTTTATAAAAGTAGGAAAGATCACAATATGAAGTTAAAGTTGGAATTCAAGAGGACAAACTGGGTCAAATATTCATTTATAGGAAGGGGAGTTAGGGACTGGAATAACTTACCGAGGGAGATGTTCAATAAATTTCCAATTTCTTTGAAATCATTTCGGAAAATGCTAGGAAAGCAACAGATAGGGAATCTGCCACCTGGGTGACTGCCCTAAATGCAGATCAGTATTGATTGTTTGATTTTAATAATTCTTTGGTAATATTTTGTTGTTTCTTGTAATCACCTTACCATGACTGGGCGTCGTAATATTGACCCTCGAATGCTACGAAGTGCGGAACTTGCTTATGAATTAGGGGTTAGAGGACTTGAAATTGGAGCGACCAATGCAGACAATATTGAAATGCTCTTGGAATCCGCCCATCTACACATTACTTTACCTGACCTGGATCGGCAGTCGATTGATGAGTTGATGACTCCCATTGTTAATGCTATTGAATAATTAAGTGAAATAATTAATTCATTTGGGGTCATTACGCCATCATTGGCCCAGTTGAAATGAATTAAGGTTAGAACTGAGCACTAATTGAAACGAAACAAGGATCTATTAATGTCAGATCTTGATACAAATCTTCGTCGAGAGATTTCTGAGTTGTTAACTAAAGCCATTGCCTTGTCATGTGATGTACATGCTATCGAGATGTTTATTGGTGTCCAAACGTTTACCCTGACAGATGTTGGTATCCAGCGAGTAAGGTCGAGTCTGTTAATTTATCCAACCCTTGCCCTTCCGGTACCTTGTCTTCCCAATATGGAAGTCAATGTCGTGGATGTTACCATCTAACTCATTTGTGGTGCCTCTTCGTGTCTTAGAGTTGTTTAAAAACTTACCGGATTTCTCTGTAGATTCGATTGAAGAATCTAATCGATTCTTAAGGTTCTGGATTGAACTGTTAGAAACGCTAATGTTTTTAATTAACCTCACTGAATGTTTCCCGCATCTACTTCCCTCACTCTCAGGGCATGTTAAAAGACGAGTTACGTGATGCTATTGCAGAAAATGTCACAGTGGAAGATTTTGTTGACATGATTTTGAGTAAATATATCCCTTGGACTGTTCAGCAGTCTCTCATACAAACTTTTTGTTTTAGGAGACAATCGTTAAATGAAACGTTGTCGAATTACATATAAGATGCAAAGTAAGGTCTTCAGGCAATCCATCCCTGAAATTAATTTGGTTAGTCATTTAGTAAGGGGGATGTCCCCACAGTACCGTTCTTACACGTGCTTCACACCCAGACCTGAAACCCTCAAATGTTTATTTAAGCCACGAGCCTGTTCCAGTCACATTTCCCCTTTTTATAAATAATCTTTATAAATGTCCTGAATAGCTAGATCAATCGCTTTCGAATGCACCACGCTGAGGTACCTTGTGTTTGATGACTGAGCAATCCCGGAAAAGGGACAGTACCTACTGTAGGTGTTAATACAAGGAAAGATCTTGTTTGGGGTAACCATTAACGAGTTTGTAGATGAAGGTTACAGTTCTCTTCATATGTTAACCGAGTGTTTATGGCTTGTAGAAAGGATGGAATGGAGAGGTCGTATGGTATATCCCAATCAGAGTAGGGTTAAACTCTATGCTGCCCACACAAGGATTACTTGATACTAGAAATGGAAAGAGATCCATAGGAAAGCAACACGACGTTCTCTGGGTGATTTTGGATTTTAAAAATAGTGTTACGAAAATGTTGCATATTGTTCACAGGAATTGAAAGAGATCCAAAGGAAAGGACACTTCTTCTGGGTGATTTTGGATTATAAAAATACTGTTAGGAAAATGTTGTATATTGTTCACAGAAATTCTATCGTCTGAGCAATACAAATACCACAGCCTTAGATATCGTACAATAGTGTTCCAGTTCGCACATCTTTAGAATGTTTGCAAACATTGCTTAGGCCATATATTATCATTATGAATAACATTATTATAAAGATAACATTCCATATCACTTTAATAATCCTAGCAATATACGTCGTACATACACATGAATGGAACTGCATTTTTACACGAATATTTTTCTGATTCAGGTTGCTATTAGGTAGATCGGGACCAAGGCGATTCTATTCCAGAAAGATGTTGCTTCGTCCACGAATCGAACTTGGCCACCATTTCAGGACACATCGCTTTCCGTCCACCACCTACTTCTCCTTTGCGAATAAAAAGCAGATCATCTTCCTTCGGAGCCTTTCCTTCGTCCTTCAACTTCTTAACGTGATCTTCCATATTCACGGAAGGATTGACACGCATGTTCTTGATATCGAGGTGGTCCGCCAGTTGAGCCACCTGTTCGTCTGTGAAAGACTTGTCCAAGAATTTGGCTACCCTGCGGATCATTGCAGGCAGATTCTGAAAGCAGAAGCGGGAGCGTATTATGCGGATACACAAACCATTACCCTATATGTGCTAGCCGTTTGTTAGTGACAAAGTTACATCAAATTAGTTAAAAAACTAAAATCAAAGGAAATTAAGTCATGAGATTGACGCAAGTGATCTAACACAAGCCGAGGAAAAATCTGTGCTTGTTTGTAATTTAATTTATAATTCTCAAAAATATATATTGTACCCGACAGGGACATGACGCGAGGACTATGGATCAAGAGAACACGCATTTTATTGTCTGGAAGCAAGTACGCGGGAACTCGAAGCGTGGAACGCCAACCGTGAAGCTAGGGTGTGTCTCGACTCAGCTGAGCGAGGGAACCCCAGAATGAAAAGAGGGGGGATTATGCCGACCACAAGTCGTCTGTGAAAGGGAGAAGGAAAACTTTTCACGTTCGTAATCTCGAACCCACTTTTAAAACAGCACGGCCAACTTCGTTTTCAATATCAAGGAAATTAATGATTTTAATAATACTGCATTGCACAGAGATTCAAAAGATCTGTTCGTCATCAGTGAATTTTATTAAGGTTTGTGACGACCTTCATGGCGATCATTTCCTACTAAAGAAGGAATAAGTGGTTGTATATGAGTGGAAAGTTACAGCGGCCATGGGTTTTTCTCTCGACAACCACTTGTCTCGTGACTTAGTTGAGAATGAGGACAGATATTTATTTATTACTCTGGATTGTGCGAACAGATTTCGTCCGGGAGAGTCTTAACCATCTTGTATGATCACTGGTCACCTGATTATCGCACTATTGTGCCTCTAGTACCCCATAAAAAGAGTGTATCCAAATTTTGAGAGGGGGGATCTTCCTAGTTGATATAAATGCGCGAAGCGTTACCCGGGATTCATTCTCCTATACCATCTTGCAAGGGACAGATGTATGTCAGTCTCGGGCTACAGTCTCCTTTTTGTGTGAATATGTAATCCAGAGAATAGTTGAAATGATTTAATTCAAGTGATGTATGAGTTGAACTAATACTGGTGAAATACTGGTATGTGCGTTCGGGATAACCTGACTTTCATTTAGAAGACGAACTTGAACTGATGCGCGGGAAGTATAGGCGGTAAGAACGGTAGAGCTAGACCAAGGCACAAATATTGCAAGATGATTACAGTTGATATAGAATGCAGTCGTTACGTAGAAATTAAAATGTTAGCACAGGATAGGGTGACATGGAGAACTGCATCAAACCAGCGTATGGACTGATGACCCAAAAATAAACCCTTGTTGCTTTCAATATAGACATGTGTAATTGTTCCTAGTGGTTTTATAATGTTTTTTCCTCATAATGCCTCTCTTCCGTCATAGTCGCATTGTTCTGTTTAGCTCCCGTGTCTTGCTCCACATATTGCCTCTGGATCCACGTGCCCTCTTGGTTACACACTCATGAATGGTTCATGAATTTCACGCACGTGCACGCTGTTGAATGACGATACTAAAGACGACAGAGCAGCATCTATTATTCGGGGTAAAACAAGGGAATACTAACCTGTAATACTACTAATGCTATTACCCTTTCTACCCAAATCACTACAAAATGGTAGCAGAGCTGCTGCGAATACACTAGTTCTCTGTGCATTTAGTAAGTGACCGACAACTTGCAGCTCACCCCAGTTTTTATTATGTTACAACAAGGCCACATTTTGATGGTAAATGTGTCTACTCGTCAGAAAACGTAAGTTTGAAATTGAATTTCTAGCACGAAATATTGTCATCATAGGTATATACATTTAGGTGGTAGAGATTAGCAGTAAGCGGTCTCAATCCCGCCAGGGCTCGTACGTATGTGTGACAGCTAAAGGTGCGTTTCCCAAGGTGCGATTGTAGCCGCAACGGGGATTGTGCTGGCGGCCGCAGTCGCTGCGACGGAACTGACTAGTGCTCAACACCTCCTCCGCAAGCATTCTCCTCTGCCAATCAAGGGCCGATAAAAGCCGAGCCGTGCAAAGATGTAAACACTCATGATATCTTGTCAAGTTTACTGGATCATAATTTATAGGAATGAATATACAGTGTAATATGTACTTTTAAATAAAATGTAAATCTCACTCTGCATTATCATTTTTATGCGTTTTTATTGATTCCTTCATCCCCTAGATTGAGTAGTAGACAGTTTTGCAACTGCATAAATAAAATTATATCCGCTTCCACGAAATTACACCGTTGGAATGGCATGTCAAGTATGTAAATAATTAACATATTGGTGCAATTAATCTTGTGTCACTCAATTAAGTTGCGGGTTTGTTAAACTTGAAGTTTGCCGGGCGAGTTGACCGTGCTGTTAGGGGCGCGCAGCTGTGAGCTTGCATCCGGGTCCCACTATCGGCAGTCCTGAAGATGTTTTTTCGTGGTTTTCTATTTTTACACGAGGCAAATGCTGGGGCTGTACCTTAATGAGGTCACGGCCACTTCCTTCTAACTCCTAGGCCTTTCCTATGCCATCGTCGCCATAAGACCTATCTGTGTCGGTGCGACATAAAGCCACTAGCAAAAAATCTTGAAGTCTATTACGACCATATATTTACTGATCGTTATGTCTTACTATAAAAAACATTTATTCAGCTGAGCTAAACACTGTTAAATTAAGATTAAAATGTCCGTACCTGAGAGTGAGTGCAATTTTCTCAGCTGGGCTGATGGACTTCTTGTACCAATTGCACAGGGTTTTCAAAATTTCACTTTTTATAAGTTCGAGAATATAACTAAACTAAAACTCAGTCAGAAATACTTCCTGAACTTTGTCTCATCACTTAAAAGATGCCTGTTAATTAAAATGTTATAGCATCCTTCCTCATAGTGCGATGCAAATATACTGTTGACTTTCCTTCTTTTCGGGCCGAGATACTACATTAACAATATTTCTTCTTCTTCTTCCATTAAAATGTCAAGGAAAGCCCTGCCACTAACAATATCGCCCGTGCTCTCATCCATTTCTGACGAACTGGACTGCGCGACTGGCGGCTGGAGCCGTGTCTAAGAAAACACCCCACGTGCCCGTCGCTTGCAGCTGCTGTCGCCAACGTATATGGCGACCCCGGTCGTTGCGGCTCTGGCCGCCGAGGCGACTGCAGTCGCACTTTGGAAAACGCACCTTTTAAGCTAGGCTTGCATCATGCGACCGCACTGCAGAGCGAGACTGGGGTGGTTACGTCACGAGGGCCACATCAAGAAAGCTCGGCTAGAGTAACAGGGCTTGGCTTCCATTGCAGGCTGGGCTTGCTAGGGCTGGCGTACCGACCAGGTTGGCTGAGCGGCCGATTATTGGAGTGCTGCCAACGGTCCTTTTCCTTCCCACTTAAACGAAAGAGACATTCGGTATTGTTTTGTAAATGATGCGATTGTAATGAATTAAGATCGACAACCATCGTAGTCACAGGAAAGCGTTCTAGCTCCTCGTCCTCGCCCAGGTTCCATTCCCACTATTGGCAAGAAATGTAGAAAAGTCAGATCTGGAAGGGCATTGACCCTGCGTCGTTATGGCAATTGAGGAGGTACAGTGAGTAGCGGCACCGTTCAGGAAACCAAGAAATTTGGCTGAGAGAAGCAAAGTAACCTCGCTTCATCTATTGGACTCGAGCCAAGCAGCAGCCACCTAGGACGCTAGAAACGTAATTAAGATTGATCTGTCTCTAGGATAGGATCCCAATTACTGTGCCATCTCAAAATCAGTTACATTACCGTCATAATCATAAAGAGAGTTCGGTGAATTTGTTTATTCTCTAGCACTTTAATTATGACCCCTTCAAGATAGTAGGCTTCTATTTGAATAAACATAAGCTCACTGGACAAAGATTAGTCGCCCCTGGAGAAATCATTACAAGCATCA
Source organism: Anabrus simplex (assembly GCF_040414725.1). NCBI lineage: Eukaryota > Metazoa > Arthropoda > Insecta > Orthoptera > Tettigoniidae > Anabrus > Anabrus simplex. The sequence goes on from NC_090265.1 coordinate 1,580,046,494, forward strand.
CTTAATACCGTGCAACCCCACCTCGGGACTTGATAACTGCCTCGATTCTGCTAGGAATTGAGTCCACAAGGTTGTGCAGGTGTGTCGCATCCATGTTAAGCCATTCGCTGCGGATTTGATCGCACAATTCCACCAATTTGAGGCGATGCTGATGTCGGCGTTTTACCCCTGTTCCAACATGTCCCACAGATTTTCAATGGGATTCAGGTAAGGGTTATTTTCAGCCCATGTGAGATGTAATAGGGTGGGGGAGTGTTCATAATACCAGGCACATATGCGTTCAGCCTGATGAACTTTGCAGTTGTCATCTTGAAAATTTGGGGTATCAATAGCATACTTATCATGCACCCCTATAACATCACAGACCTCCCTCCGGGTTGAACCTGACCTTGCAGACTTCCAGGATGAAATGCTTCATTTGGCCATCGGTGCACTCAACGACGTGCGTCATTGGAATACAGGCAAAAAAGTGATTCGTCAGACCACATTACGTTCCGCCAGTCAGCTACTGTCCATGTTCGATGATTTCTAGCCCATTGAATACGCGCAGCTTTATGTACCTGTATGAGCAATGGCCTCTTGCGAGGTGACCGACTTCTACAGTAATGTTCATTGCACGCAGTTCCTGCCGCAATGTTCTAACAGGTTGGGATAGACCTTCATTCACTGACTGCAGCAATTCCTGTCGGGATTGGAAGCGATTTTGATTCACAAGCCGTGGAACGCTTCTCCGGTCCCTCTCATTCATCATATCTTCCGACCACAATTCTGACGTCGTGTTTCGTGCTCACGTGTAGTACACCACTGCTTGTAGACACATTGAATATTCCGCTGCGAAACACCAACAAATCCAGTAACTTCACGCACTGTATTGCCATGGGCACGGCCAAACACGATTGCTCCTTTCTGCCACTTTGCCACATCCTTACATCTACCCATGTTGACGTAGACTGTCCGCTTGAAAACACAACGTCTGCCTGATCGCTACTGCTTTATGCTCACGTAGAGGCAGTGTGCGTGCGGTTGAGCACGGGACTCGTTTGCTGCGCCATCTGTACAGGCTTAACGATCCATCTGTGCATGAGCACTAGGGTGACTTTATTTGTCCGGTGAGCTTATTACACAATGAACCCGACAGTACTACGTTATACTCGTCACTATCATTTTCTAAAGCAGTTTACTTACCTCCTTCATCTCCTCATAGGTATAAAATAAAATATTTGGTTGATCTCTCAATTTCCAGAAGTCTAGGACATGATCCCAGAATGGGGAATACATGACTGAAATGAGAAAGAAAATACAGTAAAATTAATGTACTAGCAAGGAAGGCTTTCTTCGACGGTCAAAATTATTATGTAAAATTGGAAAATTGAAATGAACATGTTAATTGTTTATATCTGATTAAAAAGGTACACTTTTCATGTTACATACATATCAATTGCACAGAATCATTACAGATATCTTTCTTTATACTAGCACTTTGCCCGCGGCTTCTCTCGCGTCATAGTTATGTCCCATTATAATTTTTATTTCCCATTTTCTTTTGAACGCCACCGAACCAAACGTAAGGCGTCCATCGACTTTCACCTGAACGTAAATGATGTGTTTTTCCGTCCCGTCTTCGGCCGCGGAATTGAAAATTTCACATGTTGTGTAACACTTATAACATACAGAGGTATTTTATTTGTACCGATTATCATTCCGAGTTCGCTTTTAAGTGGGGTTTAAAATTCCCTGTGATCTCGAAATGTAAATATATTAATATTTTTCATTACTTGTCATGTAACAATTTCTTTGCTTGCTTTATGAATGGAATAAATTATTAAATATATTAATAAGCTTAATTAAAAATTAACTTTTAATTATGAAATCAAGGAGCCTCCGTGGCTCAGACGGCAGCGCGTCGGCCTCTCACCGCTGGATACCGTGGTTCAAATCCCGGTCACTCCATGTGAGATTTGTACTGGACAAAGCGGAGGCGGGACAGGTTTTTTATCCGGGTACTCCGGTTTTCCCTGTCATCTTTCATTCCAGCAACACTCTCCATTCTCATTTCATAGCATCTATCACTCATTAATAAATCACTTTGGGAGTGGCGACCCCATCGTACTAATAGCCTATATCTGCTTCATTCATTACATCCCTGACACGGTCATTGACTGGAAAACAGGTTGTAGGTTTTCATTTTCATATGAAATCAAAATACAGAGTTAAAATACAAATATTTGCTGTCGAAATAATTAATAATTTTAAAGGTTTAAAGACACTCATTATAATTAATTATAAAACCTTACCATAAAATAACTTAAATTTGTTAAGCAAACATTAACTTTAATATACCTAATCAATGAATAAGTAGCGTAAAATCGTTCGTTTCACATAGCAACACATAAAAGAAGAATTTTAAGTATAGTTATTCAGTTTAGAACTTCTTTATACACAATATTGGCAGTTCTTCCTTCTGGTGCCAAAAAGACTAAGTTACATGGAGAACTTACTCTGAAACAGGCAACATAATATTGTGTGTGGGAAAAACACTCTTCGCGTAGGTCGATTCGTGCAAATGTTAAACTCTGGCCTTGGAGTTTATTAATCGCCATAGCAAAGCATACTCGAATTGTAAATTGCAGTCTTTTAAACTCAGACGGAGAATCCGATGGTATACGAGTAAGTGGTATTCGTGGAACGAGCACTGATTCTCCTGGAGCACACCCTGTAATAACAGTAGCTTATATTAATTTTTCAAACTCGTCACACGTAATCTAGTGCCATTGCACAACTTAGGTGGTTTGAGGTTACGTAAGAACATTACAGGTTCTCCTACCTTGAAACGTTGTGAGATGGGAATCCTGGATGATTATGGGTGTTTAGGGATTCTACTGGATAATTCACAGCATCGTCCGTTTGTAATACCGTGTCGACTGATTTATACTCTATTTCCTCTGCATCAAAATATGTAAGGAATGCTTTATTTATTTCATTAGTCGTCTCATTTTTTAGTGTGAGAATTGCTCGCTCATATAGCCAGTCCATAGATTTGTCTTTCAGATTAGCGACTTCGGGATGTATATCTTTGAAATAAGACTTCTTGAAGAGTTTTCTACTGCACTTAACCTTCAGGAATCAAAATTTTCCCAACGACTTCTGATAATTCTCTATTTCCGATTTTCAGAAGAAGTTCCAAAAATTCGCCAGGCAAAAGATCACCACTCAAATGGACCCTCATGTTTTTTCTCAAAGTAAGTTTGCGTACTTTAGACCACACCTATGACATTTTTACACATGCCTTTGCCTCGTCAGCACGCGTCCCTCTTGGTATCACTGGTAAAATTTGACGAAAATCTCCAGCGAGTAGCACAATAACTCCACCCAGTATATCTTTGTTACTCTTTAAGTCGTGGAGGGTATTATCGAGAGCCTCAAACCCGCATTTATGGGCCATTGAACTTTCGTCCCAAACAAAGAGTTTACACTCTCGCAAAAGCTCGGCCGTTTTAGATTGTTTAGAACAGGGCCTCTCAAACGCCCAAAATCTCATGCGTGCAAATTGCGGCGCAGAGGTTCTGTACACAGTGCATCGGTTCCACTCGGCTCGGCTCGTACCAACGCTTCGTCTCTGGGCTACACGGCTAAGCTCGGCTCAACTCGGCTCGAATTTGGAGCGCTACGGAGCAAGTGAGGAAGAGGGAGACAGGGGCAGCGAGCGAGACAGGCTTGGGGAAAGAGAGAGACATCGCTATTGCTCCAAATCGAGGAGTGGGGGTCCGCACTCTGAGCAACCAAGCGAAGTCGTCTTTTGAACCGTGCACAGTGCATGCACCCTGAGAAGCCCTGGTTTAGAACTTTTAGCATACAAATACGTAAGAGAGCTGACGGCAGAACACGGCGCCAGGATAAAAATCAGCTGATGTTGGGCACCTAGGGTGAATATGCTCGGGCTGTTGGCGTAAGCGGGAAATTTCAAGTCATCTTTATCGATATACGAGGATTTTTCTATATATCTGTAATATTTTACAAACATATAAAAGCACGTATTTTAGTAAATGTGATAAGTGGAGTACGCCAATTTGAAGGAATATAGCAAAAATGGGTCATATCTTGCGTTGCTCACAATTATAGTCAGAGATTTGAAAAGGGGAGTAAGGTGTCTTTTCACAGGTAACTATTAAAATCTGTAACTGAAAAGACACTGACATGATTATATACCGTACCTAGGCTGCCAGGGAAAGAGAGTATGTCACAAAATGAATTGCCCTCTTCTCCTTTATATGTACTTTAACATATTTACTTGTACCATTAGGACCAAATGAAGTATTGTACATAATTTATAGTTATAGTTCGGACTTATACTCCTTAGACCAAAGGCCGAAATCCCTTCCAGACCTCACATTGTGGACTTATCTTAATTTGAACATGTTCTAAATATACTCCTGGACCTCACAGCACAGCTGTAAGTCGCGCACCATGACTGTGCGGCAGAGCCGGATATCCGGAGATAGAAGGTTCGAATCTCGGTCCTCACAGTGGCCACCCTGGGAGTGGTTTTCAAGGGATTTCCCCACACTCCTTCCATCAAAATGCCGGGATGGTACCTTTTGTGAAGTCTAGGGACACCTATCCCAATCCTAGACCCTAGAAACTAGTTATACACACTAGATTATCACACAAATTCAACAAACACATAATGATGACCAATATGTCCCAAGACCCTCAAATGAATTAACAACAACATTTATTTAATGTGAGATGGCCGGGCTGAGTTTCTCAGTATGTTGAAGCGCCGGCCTTCTGAACCTAACTTGTCAGGTTCGATCCTGGCTCAGTCCGGTGGTATTTGAAGGTGCTCGAATATGCCAGCCCCGTGTCGGTAGATTTACTGGCACGTAAGGGACTCCTTGGGACAATATTGTCAATACATGCAGTTCTCACGTTTTCACAACTTTTCTAGAGAAGAATGGTGCATGACTTACATATAAATATCTGTTTCCTGCATTGTATCATACATTTATTGGCTGGTTGTTTTGGTGAGTTATAGCCTAAATGGCTTCCTGTCTTTCATCATATGGTAAATTATGTTACATTTTTAAGGATAGTTTTCCGAATTGTACATCTCATTAGGCTTCATTAACTCAGTTATAGTTCGATATAGCCTGAGCATTTAGAAGTGTTGGACGGCTTGTGGTGTGTGTGCTCTTTATATTTGATAGTGGCTGATAACCTAGATCTAAGGTTGTTGTGTGTGCGTTCCTGCAAGATAGTGGCTGATAACCTAAATATTACAATAATTACAAACATGCGAAACTGTATTGCGAAAGTCTGTGAATAAGTGTGATAGTGGTGGTGATAGCTGTTCTAAGGGTGATAACATTGAGATAATCAGTTGCATGATTAGTAATTTCAAATTTTTTGACGATAATTATTCTAGGTGTAATGGGGCCGATTGCGTAATTATCGGCCACGTTTCTCGATGTGTAACCAACAAAATATCAGCATTATTAGAAATGTAGGTTATTGGTATGTTTTTTCGAGTTTATTATTTCCACAACTGTAAAAGTATTTTAATAATAGCTAGTTTAGACAAATATTACGAAGAAAATTCAACTTTTTAAAATAGGAGACAAGTAACTAGAGTGAGTTAACCACGTAAGGCCTAATCACGCCACCGTATCCTCAACTGATGAGTAAACACATCCCAATATCACACATATATAATGATAATAATAATGTTATTTGTTTTACGTCCCACTAACTACTTTTTAAGGTCTTCGGAGACGCCGAGGTGCCGGAATTTAGTCCCGCGGGAGTTCTTTAACGTGCCAGTAAATCTACCGACACGGGGCTGTCGTATTTGAGCACCTTCAAATACCACCGGACTGAGCCAGGATCGAACCTGCCAAGTTGGGGTTAGAAGGCCAGCGTCTTAACCGTCTGAGCCACTCAGTCCGGCATATATAATGATACTTAACACTTTTCATACTGAAAGGAAAAGATATATTCCGAGGGAATTGCATTTATTACCAACTTTAATAGTTTAAATAAATTAATCATAAGGAGCGTACTTAAGTCGGGGTTTAAAAACACTCCGTAATGCTCTTCTTAAGAAATACCACCTTGTTTAGCCATACATCAGCTGATCGCTCAGAGTTCGATGTTAGTGCCACGCTTGGCCGATAGAAACATAGGGAGCGCCCCCTCTACCTGTTTGTATGCTCGAAGGTTTAGAAATATAACAGATGGGAGTCTCAGTGCGAGTAAGATTAAGAGGCAGCTTGAAGGCGCTGTTTGACCTCCCTACTGTAATGTTGCGGCGATCCCAAACGATGCGGCAGCTACAGCAATGTTTCTAGTAATTCTGACATTTGCCAATAGCAAATTTGTAAGGAATATTTTTCCTGTACCGCCTGGAGCATCTAAGAAGAAGATTTTTCCTCGTTCATACAATATGCTACTCAGGGTTTTACGATATACTGCAAATTGGTCTGTAGTTAAAGATTTTCCGCTGGTAGTTATCAATCGTTCCAAAGATTGAATATCATAATTGGTTTCCTTTAACTATTCTCTGTTTTCTTCATTTCCTAACCATACGGGTTGATGTAAGCCATACTGATTTAAGTTCTGTCCTCCTACAGATAACATTGCGTCTTCGATTAATAATAGACATTGGTCGTATACTTCACTGCGATTTAGAGTACAATCTTCCACCTGCTTTTCTGTTTGCCATACGATGTTCTCTGACAAAAAAGTCTTTGAACTTTTCCCAAAGATTAACGGGATAAGAAATTTGACAAAATGCTACCATAATAACGAAATTTCACGTAATTTATAAGGAGATTTATTCAAATCCGCTTCTTCAAGAGTTAACTCCCAATGTCTCTCATTTTCTAATAATCCCAGAGCTTTACATGAAGTTTGAAATGTAGGATGTAGGACACCATCCACAGGTTTTTTTGTTTTCTTTTTTTGCTAGGGACTTTACGTCGCGCCGACACAGATTGGTCTTATGGCGACGATGGGATAGGAAAGGCCTAGGAGTTGGAAGGAAGCGGCCGTGGCTTTAATTAAGGTACAGCCCCAGCATTTGCCTGGTGTGAAAATGGGAAACCACGGAAAACTATTTTCAGGGTTGCCGATGGTGGGATTCGAACCTACTATCTCCCGGATGCAAGCTCACAGCCGCGCGCCTCTACGCGCACGGCCAACTCGCCCGGTCCACAGGTTTTAATGAGGAAAGCGATGTTGGTCCTCGAACTTCGTGAAGGAAAAGTCGGAGGTGGTAGCATTCAGTAGGCCTATTATTTCTATGAGTAGTATATAACCTTACTAATGCAGACTTTCTTTAACTCCTGTCCAACCTTCAACGTCCTCGCCTCGTTTTCTTCCTACGAATTTATTGTTCTGCCATATATAGTATGATGGAAGCTCATGGTACAGGAAGTTTTTGCAAAATAATCCGTATCACATAAATCGAAGAAAGCCAAACGAGTCGGTTTTGGAGGAATCATGACTTTTTCTGTCACATTATCCGAAGTGAAATAGACACGTTGCCCCTTCTCAAGATGTACATCGATATGGAGAACTGTAGGATGTCTTTCATGAATAAGAAATCCCAGAAGTCGCCACACTGCCTCTGAGCTACTAATATACCTTCCTCTTTCATATAATTTTACCTCATCAATTGCTTCATTTTGTAGTGAGAAACCTGCTTGGTCGCAGCCTTGTATTAAATTTTACCTATGATAACAATGACATTTACAATAAGATACAAAAGTTGAAAACTAGAAAAGCGGCTGGAATTGATCAGATTTCTGGGGATATACTAAAGACAATGGGTTGGGATATAGTACCATATCTGAAGTACTTATTTGATTATTGTTTGGTCGGAGGAGCTATACCAGATGAATGGAGAGTTGCTATAGTAGCCCCTGTGTATAAAGGAAAGGGTGATAGACATTAAGCTGAAAATTACAGGCCAGTAAGTTTGACATGCATTGTATGTAAGCTTTGGGAAGGCATTCTTTCTGATTATATTAGACATGTTTGTGAAATTAATAACTGGTTCGATAGAAGGCAGTTCGGTTTTAGGAAAGGTTATTCCACTGAAGCTCAACTTGTAGGATTCCAGCAAGATATAGCAGATATTTTGGATTCTGGAGGTCAAATGGACTGTATCGCGACTGACCTGTCTAAAGCATTTGATAGGGTGGATCATGGGAGACTACTGGCAAAAATGAGCGCAATTGGACTAGACAAAAGAGTGACTGAATGGGTTGCTATATTTCTAGAAAATGGATCTCAGAGAATTAGAGTAGGTGAAGCTTTATCTGACCCTGCACTAATTAAGAGGGGAATTCCTCAAGGCAGTAATATTGGACCCTTATGTTTTCTTATATATATAAATGATATATGTAAAGGAGTGGAATCGGAGGTAAGGCTTTTTGCGGATGATGTTATTCTCTATAGAGTGATAAATAAGTTACAAGATTGTGAGCAACTGCAACGTGACCTCGAAAATGTTGTGTGATGGACAGCAGGCAATTGTATGTTGATAAACGGGGTTAAAAGTCAGGTTGTGAGTTTCACAAATAGGAAAAGTCCTCTCAGTTTTAATTACTGCGTTGATGGGGTGAAAGTTCCTTTTGGGGATCATTGTAGGTATCTGGGTGTTAATATAAGGAAAGATCTTCATTGGGGTAATCACATAAATGGGATTGTAAATAAAGGGTACAGATCTCTGCACATGGTTATGAGGGTGTTTAGGGGTTGTAGTAAGGATGTAAAGGAGAGGGCATATAAGTCGCTGGTAAGACCCCAACTAGAGTATGGTTCCAGTGTATGGGACCCTCACCAGGATTACCTGATTCAAGAACTGGAAAAAATCCAAAGGAAAGCAGCTCGATTTGTTCTGGGTGATTTCCGACAAAAGAGTAGCGTTACAAAAATGTTGCTAAGTTTGGGTTGGGAAGAATTGAGAGAAAGAAGAAGAGCTGCTCGACTAAGTGGTATGTTCCGAGCTGTCAGCGGAGAGATGGCGTGGAATGACATTAGTAGACGAATAAGTTTGAGTGGCGTTTATAAAATTAGGAAAGATCACAATATGAAGATAAAGTTGGAATTTAAGAGGACAAACTGGGGCAAATATTCATTTATAGGAAGGGGAGTTAGGGATAGGAATAACTTACCAAGGGAGACGTTCAATAAATTTCCAATTTCTTTGAAATAATTTAGGAAAAGGCTAGGAAAGCAACAGATAGGGAATCTGCCACCTGGGCGACTGCCCTAAATGCATATCAATATTCATTCATTCATTCGTTGTTGATTTACTTACATGAATATTTAACCTACTTAATATATCTGCTGTGTTCTACATTAACGCGAGCTTTTAATATGCGAGATAAAAAAGGATTGAATGGAACTACCCATCTATTGTCAAGGTCTACACCGTTGACCTGGACAGTGAATCCTCCATCTTGTGGAGCCAATCTTTGATACAATGGATAACAGTCATGGCCAGTTTGTGTTTGACGAAGAAGGGGTCGTGGGTATCTCTTACTGCAACGTCCATCTTTCATGCAAGATGCATTAGGATTCAGACTACCGCAAGGTCCATGAAACATGGTAGACTTGATAATATCGTGTAAAGTAGAATCTTTATTTGGATCAGGAATTTCGGCACAAATGATGTCATCGATCTTGTTATACGGTATGCTTTTCACCAACCACAGTAATATATGAATGCGAGGTAATCCACGTCTCTGCCATTCTACTGAGTACATGTAACAACGCACATTACCGAAAATTCCTGCTTTATTGATAAGGTCCATTAGTTTTCTCACCTTCAATCGGAATACCCCAGAAATGATATTGTGACGATTGTAGTTCTTTTGCCCTTTCTAGATTGCTTCCGAAATTTCAATCCATTTGGGATTGCACGTAAAAGTCATAAAAAGATCAAGACTTCCGTAATGACTTAAGTATGTAATTGCATCTCGCGTGCGTTCGTGCGTGTATCGAGGTCCTCCGCTAAAAGATGAAGGCAGAATTACTCTTTGTCCCAGTTGATCGGCACTTACATCTTTCCTGCTTACTGTATCTTGTGTCACTCAATTAAGTTACGGGTTTGTTAAACTTGAAGTTTGCCGGGCGAGCTGACCGTGCTGTTACGGGCGCGCAGCTGTGAGCTTGCATCCGGGTCCCACTGTCGGCAGCCCTGAAGATGGTTTTCCGTGGTTTCCCATTTTCACACCAGGCAAATGCCGGGACTGTACCTTAATTAAGGCCACGGCCGCTTCCTTCCACTTCCTAGGCCTTTCCCATCCCATCGTCGCCATAAGACATATCTGTGTCGGTGCGACGTAAAGCAAATAGCAAAAAATAGCATCTCTTTAATGAATATAATTTTCTGATTTTAGCTGCTTTTGATTGTTGCGTATGAAATTTGGCCGCTCATACATATCAACTAAATATTGATTTAACAAAGCACCAAACCGGAGTAAATTACCTTCGTCCTCTCGCATCATTATAATAGCTCGCCGCTGATGCCTTTTTCTTCAAAAAATTATTTTCATGAGCATCACGTTGAGGAATATTTATTGAATAGCCATCTTCACCATAACAAAATATCATAGGATATTGAAGTGCATCATGAATTTCACTGATACGTTTGAGTTTATCATTGCGACTCTGAATAATTATGTCTCGTTTCTGAAATTGTTCGCCAACGATTACTAAAGCAACCTCATTAGATGTTGGAGCATTACATCGTCCACTGCGATCGTCAATCAGCTTTCTGTTCGCTTGAATAACTACCTTGAAATCCTGAAGGCACCTTCTCAAGAGTTGTTTTCAAGTTCTTGACATAACAGTTAACATCATGAAGCATTTTCAACTGTTTAATCATAGCCGGCTTAACTACTGATATCTTAGAGCATCATATTAATGCTTCTCTTTCATCTTCACCAGTGGCGTATCCTGGAACCTCCACTGAGGCATGCAACTAGTAACCATGCAGTTAACACAATGTATTAAGTAAATTTCAATTCTACTCACCCTAATTACATGTAGGTGAACTCGAGCCAAACAGTTTTACTGTAAGTTTCTGGATTGAACGTGCGTACATAATTCTTGTTTTCTGTTTTTAAATTTACGAGGGTCCGCCTCTGTGGTGTAGTGGTTAGTGTGATTAGCTGCCACCCCCGGAGGCCCGGGTTCGATTCCCGGCTCTGCTGGAACGGGGTCCACTCAGCCTCGGGAGGTCAACTGAGTAGAGGTGGGTTCGATTCCCACCTCAGCCATCCTCGAAGTGGTTTTCCGTGGTTTCCCACTTCTCCAGGCAAATGCCGGGAAGGTACATAACTTCAGGCCACGGCCGCTTCCTTCCCTCTTCCTTGTCTATCCCTTCCAATCTTCCCATCCCCCGCAAGGCCCCTGTTCAGCATAGCAGGTGAGGCAGCCTGGGCGAGGTACTGGTCATCCTCCCCAGTTTTATCCCCCGACCCAGAGTCTGAAGCTCCAGTACACTGCCCTTGAGGCGGTAGAGGTGCGATCCCTCGCTGAGTCCGAGGGAAAAGCCAACCCTGGAGGGTAAACAGATTAAGAAGAAGGAGAAGAAGAAGAAGAAGAAGAAGAAGAAGAAGAAGAAGAAATTTACGAGGGAAGGTAGAGGTCTCCCGGCTTTAACTATTTGAATCTTTTCATCAAACGAACGGCCAGTAAATGGCTTTTCAAACTGATTTACAATTATATCCGTTTTAGACTCATCCATCGTTAATACCACATGTGCGCAAAATATAACAAAACACCGAAAACACAATGAATTAACTCACTAGTTAGCCACAACTCAAGCACTGGAGGTAAGTCACCCCAGTGGCATTGGTCAGTTTCGTCACACTGGGTTCTCGCCGGGGGGTAAAGATGCCGACTTTCTCCAAGTTGCTAACAGATGGCAGACGGTAGCACGGGTATGGGGTGACAAATTCTGACCAAGTTTCAATTGCAGCGACATCGTTCGGAGGGTTTCAGAACTACGTCTGCCACTGAATGCAATTTTAAGATTGAATGCCTTTCATCCTTAACTCCTGCATTCGCTGTCTCTTCCTTCCTAGGTAAAGGTGTACAAATTGTACTTCAGGCTTGCCTGCCCCAAGCTGCTCTGCAACAAGCAAAGCAGCTTAGCTTGAGAGTCAGCGAAGCAAGAGTGCACGCGTACTGAGCGCGCTAGTCATAGCAAACCAAAACCTGGGTTTCCCTAAGCCTGACAGGTTGCCTGGGACCCATTCGGACTGCCGGACTTGACAATAGTGAACGTGAAGTTTGCTATCGATGTGACGTGAATGTGCCGTTATATGTTAGTGTAGCTACGTATTCCGTCGAGTGCAGCTCTGTTGTAGTTCGAGGTGCAACCAGCAGGAAAATGAACAAGTCAACCGTAAAGGAAATCGAAGAAAAATTAAAAAGTGGTGAATTTATTCTAGCAACAAAACAGGACTCAAGTCTAGCATGGGGAAAATTTTCATGTGTTTATGAACAGGTGTCAAATAAGCCAGTAGGTTACTCGCAATGCAATATTTGCAAAAAGCTACTCAGCACCCATTCAGGGACCTCAAGTATGTTGTGACATGCCTGCAAATTTGACCCAAATGTTCCACAGTCTAAAAATATTTTGAAAGAGGACAAGGACTTGGTGAATGACAAGTGCGTGGAAATGTGCGCCAAGGACTTGAGACCGTTTACAACTATTGAGGGTGAAGGATTTTTAAATTTAGGGCAAACGCTGATAGAAATGGGCAAAATGTATGGCTCAATGGATATTAAAAATATTATACCCTCTCGAGTCACAGTTGCTAGGAAGGTACAAACTTTCGCGGACAATGTGCGCAGTAAAACGCTTCCCGACATAGTACATGCTATTAAATCTGGTATCTGTGCGAGTACCACTGACCTGTGGACAGATAATTACAAGGGTGTGCACTGTCACAATGCACTATATAAATGCAGATAAGTATATATTAATAAGTATAAGTATATATTAATAATAAGTATATATTAAGTATAAGTATATATTAATGTGTTCGGCCTTCCCTGACTGTCCAAAAACTGGTGAAAATATTCGCAGTGAATTTGAAGATCGTTTGAAAGGACATGGCGTTTCTCATGAAGATATTTGCAAAATTACATTTTTTGTAACAGACCAGGCCCTCAGCATATACAAACGTCTTTCATGCATGGCTCATATTATTAATACGGTCTTTAAGCATGTTCTGAGCGAACCCTTTTTGAAAGAAAGTGTTCCTAATGTGTTAGCTGTTATCCATTCAGTGAAATCTCTGGTTTCGTACTTTAAGAGAAGAGGCCTATGTGTGAGGTTACAATCATCTTTGAAACCGTATGTATCTACTCGGTGGAACAGTTATTTTGACATGCTGCAATCAGTTCACTCCCAGATAGATGCTGTGAGAACTGTTTTAGAGAAGGAGGGTGCCTCTAATAAAATGCTCGGTTATGATCAGGACATTACTGGCCTGCTTATAACATTTCTTAAGCCATTTAAGAAAGCCACAATTGATCTTGAGGGTGATGAGGAGCCGACTTTACATCTGGTCCTTCCGTGTTTTTATGCCTTAAAACCCCATTGTACTCCACAGGATGACGATGAACAGGTAATATTTCCTTTCTTTTAAATTTTAATACGAGTCTCCTGATATATCAATGTAAAAATGTTTCCATACTAAATGAATTTTCAGTACTTGAAGCTTTTGAAACAAACCGGTGGTGTCTTCCTGGAGCAGAAAATGGAAGGCACTATGTTACACAAAATTGCAACATTTTTGGTGCCTAAATATCGCACATTAAAGAAACTAAATGCAGTAGAACAAATGTCTGTTTTTGAGGCAGCTCGACAAATGTGTGCTGAAGGTAAGATTCTGTGGTTATTTCTTCTTCATTATTATTATTATTATTATTATTATTATTAATATTATTGTTGTACCTATGTAAATTGGATATTTTTAATATTCTAACATTAGCATTAAATATCAATAACTTGGGCATACATATTTTCAGAGCAGCTACCCAATCAAAATAGACAAGAAGTCCCATCTTCTTCAAATGAAGAAAATTCAGTGCAACGTAAGAAAGCGAAATTTGACGATTGGGCAGAAAATTCGCCAATGATACATGATGAGGTCAGTAGGTACTTGCAAGAAGGGTTTATTAGTGACGAAAATATACTGCGGTGGTGGAAGAATAATTCGCACAGACTGCCCCGACTTGCTTGTGTAGCGGAAAGAGTGCTTAACATACCCGCTACGAGTGCCTCCAGCGAGAGGGTCTTCAGCTGCTCCGGAAATTTAATCAGCGAAAAACGTTCCCGTCTTGATACGCAAAGACTTAATGACCTCATAGTAATACACACAAACGATAATGTGTCCATGTATTAAATAGTGGTATGCAGTATGCACAGTATGAGGCGACCACAAACTAAGATAGCAAGTGGTAAAATTACACTTCTAAAATGATTAGTTTTGTAATTATTTATTTTGGTTTTGTGGGGAAGGGGTTTCTAAATTATTAAATGTATTTCAAAAAGTTATCTATATAATTAATATTTTAAAGATATTTATGACCTGTGCCTGCGTTATGTATATCTTTGCTTCTAATTTTCTCGAATTATAAATAATATATTATTTTTATGGTCATATTTCCATAAACTGCCATTGTGTTTATTTAAATATTCAAATATTTTTGTTCAGAGAACCTACGTTTTATTAAGTAACTATTTTTGACAGAAATAAATATTATTTGTTAATTAGTTACATAAGACGTCTGAATTACGAAATAACTTTGTAATGATTAACATAATACTAAATAACCATATAAAATAATATTTGTGTTGACGAATCCTATATAAATTCTGGCATGTAACAACCCCTTTCCTGTCTGCATTCACGCGAATCTCACATCAGCACAATGAACGAGCAAACATAGATTAACGCAGCAGGAAGAAGAAAGCAAGCAAGCAAGCTAACCTGTGGCCTGCCCAAGTTGGGCTGAGCTTGACCTGGCCAGGAGTGCAGCAGCCTGCCTGTATTGTTGTTTACGTGCGGCTAGCTTGCTTGCCTGCTCTCCAGGCAAGCATGGGCAAGTTAAATGCGGAGTTTGTACACCTCTAGAGTGGAGTAGACGGCGAGACTACACCAGCACCACACGTAGTCAAGCAACGGAACCAATACAGCTGCGCGGACCTTTTGAACTTCTGAGAGATGAAATCGTTAATATTTGACTTGAAACAACCTAAAATCGTACATCAGACAGTTCTTTGTGTTATCATAACGCATGCAATGAATGCCTTGCATTCAAGGAGTATACGCCCCTGATCTTCACCAACAAAGTAAAACTGCAAAAATCCAGAATCTTGATGAGCAGTTGGGAGTAGACTGCCTACGGAATGATAAATTTGACCTTGTACTTTGAAAGTTGGCAAAAAGCCGTCTTGAATGACTTGTTTAGCACCAAAAGATGTCATTTGAAAACAGCTATTATATTTTCTAATTCAATCCAAAAAATGGCCATGATCTGGATGGGCACCCATTAGTAAACTGTACAATGGTTCAGGTGGAGATTGGAGTGGAGGCAGCTGAACTTTGTCAGAATCGCAGCACATGCCTGGTATTTCATCTTTACACTTGAGAGCATTGCAGACTTGGCATTTAAGGATCATTGTACCAATAGTTATCAAACTGTGATCATCGTAATTAATTTCAGGATCATAAGACATCCCGGGACGAAACTTAATTTTCTATGCACGCAATCGTCTTTCTTTTCGGACCCCAGGGTGATATTGCTCTTATTGCGCTTGAATTGTCCTGTGATTTTCGCGATTATTTTGCGGGTATGTAGCTGCCACTGGTCTATGAAAATCAAGATCATTTTGCTGGTATGTAGCCGCCGCTGCTCTATGAACCACGGGATTATTTTCTGGTATATCGATGCCACTGCTCTATGAACCTTGGTATTATTCTTCTGGTACGTTACTGCCACTACCCTATGAACCTTGGGATTATTCTTCTGGTACGTGTCTGCTGCTGCTCTATGGACTTCGGGATTTTTTTGGTATTTACTTGCAGCAATGGTATGTGCTAAAAGATTATTATGTAAAATCGTAGCTGCTACTTTTTAAATATTTTTTTCGTAGCATTTGTGTATCGATTACGACGTTTTTTGGATACTTTTCTAACAACGAATAAAGCACTTGTTTCTTCGCACAGCAATGGATATACTTCAAAACGTCCGTTAGAAAGAATACCAGTAAATCGCAATCTTTTTACGGTATTAGCTTCATCACCAAATGTCCAGTATAACTTTTCATCACGAATGGAAATATTTTGCCTGCTTCCGTCAACTCACATGTTTCACCATAAGTTGAATCTTCTGACATGAAAAGTCGGTGCTCTTCTGAGGAGGAATAGTTATTACCATGATGATTTTCGGAAAAACTGGAGAATTCTACCCAGTTGTTCACAACATACGAAACAATACCTTCACGAACTTCTTTATGTCGTAACTGAATAGAATATAAAATTTAAGAAAGAGATCTATGTAGACACGCATAGTCACGTACAATAGAAACAATGTTATGTGACAACACTTCACCATTAATGTTTACATAAGTTACTGCCATTTTGCTGTGCGCGTGAGAAAGATGTGTTCGCGCTGCAGTCTGTTGTTTAGCTATCCCGTTGAAATATCATACACCAGTATTTTGAATCTTCTGATATCAAATGTCGGTACTCTTCTGAGGAGGAATTGTTATTACCAAGGACTGGCAAGGCTCAAAGCTTTCTTGCTCAAGAGTTGTATCACACTCTCTTCATTACTGGTCGACAATATGCAAGTTGCCTCAGGTCTCTCCTTCCTCAATATGAGTGACATATCTTCGAACCTTAGATAGTGTGGCAGCACCAGCGTGAACCACATAACTATAATTGTATTCCTACTTTTTTGATGAGTGAGTATTTTGTTTCATTGTGTATCAAAAATCAAAATCTCTTTATTTACAAATGAGGTGTCTACCTCGGTGGCAAATGGTACACTAAAATACATTATTGTCAAGCACTAAATTTTAAATTAACAAGAGAAGAAATTTTTTTCTAGAATACAATAATATACAATTTATGCTAACAATTTTTTCTATTAAACAAACATATCATCCTTAATAAATTCATATTGTTTACAAAATTCTACTTATAATATCTCCTATACTTACAAACATAATCAACTCATATACAGCATGTGGAATTACTTCAAATAATACTATGCAATTGGTATAAGATTAAAATTTACATTGCATTTATTTACTTTTTTTTTACCCATTTTGGATCCTAAGTAGCATAACGACCTGCTGCGTCTTAACCAGAGCCCCCTTTTACCATTACTTTTCAGAGTTCCTGAAGAGCCTTCACAGCTACCGTAGCGGTCCCAGGGCCCTCGAAGTCCCCACTGTACTTCACCGCTATAGGCAGTCCCCTACTTTGGCTGTCCAAACTCCATGGACCAGGGGATGGAATTAATTTTTAACACACATTTTTTATTTACAATAGCCTGCACTGGTCGAATGACCTCTAACATTTCATTTATTTTCCCTGTTGCTGTTTATTCTCTTCTTGAATACCTGTACAGATTTTGGAAAAGGATCAAACACTACCCCTGGTAAACTGTTCCACTCCTTCACGCCCTTCCCAATGTATACAGCATATGTTTTAGATGTCCTGTTCATATGATATGGGGCAGAATATTAAAATTTAGATCAAAAAAAGAGATAAAAGGGGAATATCTGCTAACTGTTTAATCATATGATATTGAATATTCTGAGTTATAACAATGCACATTTAAACACCACTCTTTGTTAATTGGTAATAAGAAATTGCAATCTTTTAAGTATCCAGATTCAGTCATTCATTTATATTTAAGATTCATGTTATTGAATGTCTGTTCAGTTACACAGTCAATGAACATTGTAGAAATGTAGAGTGTCATGAGTGTCTAGAACCAATGTATTTAACGGGACTATAATTTAATTAATTAATTAATAACGTTCACTTAATTTATACAATATATAATTAGATCAGTGTGGTTGATTTGAAGGATAAAGGCAGTTTTTTGTACGACCACAATGAATTGATGACAGCCACAGTCGTTACACACATGCCTGAATCATATTTATATGTTATTACTTAATTATTCCTCAAATGTTTTTTGATTCATATAATTAATCATTTTAAAATAAAAAAACATTTAAACCTCAGTCTGTGCCAGTATTTCATGCATTTCAGTAGGATAGATTAGCGTATAGCCTAATAGCCTCGTATCCTCCTGTCGCATCGCACATGACAGTCTAGAGGACGTTACATCACCCTGGAGAGAAAAGAAGACTGCGGTGGGTATTTTTTATTACAGGGCAGCCGTGGCGGATCCAGAAAGAAGAAATAACCGCAGAGGAAGAAGTGCAAAGGCTGCAATATTTCTACCAGACTTCATATTTAGAGTCTACTCATCCAGGAGCAAGTTTCTTACGCATATTATTAAAATAATCAGTGAATAGAGTGAGTGTTTACACAAAGAGCAGAAGAGGATTTTTTAAAAAAAAATCTCTTACACTATTGGCTATATCTCAGCCAAACTTCATAGCTAGAGTCTACTCATCCAGGATCATGGTTCTATATGAATATCATTCGATTGTTGGATGCGCTAGCGAGTGGTTGGCTGTTCCATGAGCTCTGTATTGGTGATAAAGTAGTTAAGAGTTGTATAAATTTAGCAAGTTTTGTGTGTTAGTGATACATTTAGTTCCAAAAAAATTGGTGTTTAGTGTTTGTTTGTAATAATTAAGATTAGTGGTATTTATTTACATTTCTGCACTGAGTAGTTCCGTAGACGTTCGCTATATTACAAGTTGTAGGTTAAGATTGCGTAAAAGAAGAATTTTTTTAATTTTTTAAAAATTTAAATATCAGTAAGTTTGTTGATAGAATACTTACAAAGACGGGATATTAAAAAGAGTTGTAACTTCCGCAGTGGTTATATTAGTGCAGGCAATAAACAGGCTATTTCAAATAGCAGTTTAACTGTTCCAACTATCACGAAAGTAATAATTTCTTTAAATAACGTTATTTTGTTGTAAATTTTGTTTAAAGAACGGATTTCAGCAGAATATACAGTATATACAGAATATACAGTAATTCACTGGTGAAATAGTTGACAGTCGTTGTATGGTTATCGATTATTTTCCCTCTTCATATTCAAATATTGCATTGTTAGCTACAGTCGTGAACAAAGGGTATAGTGCAGTCAAGAAAATATTTTAAAAATCAGCTGATTTCTGTATTCCCATCATTTGGAGTTCCGAGTAGGTAGTTCAAGTGTCCGTAAGTTATACTTCGCACCCTCGATCTTTCACTATTTAAGAGCGGTTAGTTAATAATAATCAAATTCCTATATCCCAATAACTGCAATTCAAGTCCCTGGCGTAGTGTTGAGAGAAGTTTTTTGAAAAAAATATTGTAGACATCTTTTTTCAGCATTTAAGGACAATTTTATTCTCCGCCCCGCGAAGTAGGGAAAATAATAATAATAATAATCCACCAGTTGTAATAATCCCGTACCCGCAACCATCTTTCAGTTGAGAATTGTAGTGCAGAAACGGTATATTTGATAGTACTTTGTATCTTGCCTGTTATATTCGTGTGTATCTTTGTGTACGGTAACCCTTTCGATACTTCAGCATTAAACAAAATGGCAGTCTTCATTTCTATTAGAGCATAGCAGGATAAAATAGTAGGCCTACTTATAATAATCTCTCTACGCATTTAACTTAGTTGGTAATCCATAAGTATACTTTTTGAAAGTACAGTGAAATTTTCTTGGTTTACAATACTAAAAAAAATGTTTCATTAGTAATTAACAAGTTTTGGGACATGTTTCTTCCTACTTTCTGGACACCATCAGCCTAAAATACTGTACTTGTAAGCTGTGTAAAAAATGACAAGCTCACAAATACACTTTAAAATACATTTATGGTTACCGAATACGTCAAGTTAAAGTGTATGATAAAATTCGAAGAATGTTCTTAAAATGTCCGAGCTCAGTTGCTTTTTAGTTCTGCTGAAATCAAGATAAAATTGTTGAACACACGTAATGGTTCCATTAAAAATTCGATGTTGTCCTGACGATGTGTTGTTGATAATAATTCTTAGATAAAAGGTTCTGACGCAGGCGGAATAATAGACTGTAAGCACTCAGACGTAGAAAGGTTGAGCCGTAATTGAATATTCCTAGAACGAAAACGACGGCTATTAGCAAGATTCATTTTATTTTATGCAATAATCCTTAAATAGTTCTTGCGAATTTCAAACTTTAATCGCATTTTTTCGTTTCTCTTTGTGCTTAGTAATAACCTACTCTAATTGGGATACATCAGAACGTAGTTTAAAATTATTGTAGTGTATTGAAGTATCTTATTAGAAATTAGCGTGCTTATTCTATTAATGTGAAGTATTTGTGTAGCAGAAGTATCTGTAGAAACTTTTGTACTATAATACTGTTGTTGTAATTAGGATAGGCTTAAGTGCAATTTAGAATTCTTGTGTATTCCTTTCTGTATCAGTAATTAACGACAGTTTTCATCCTTTTAGAGTGTTGTAGGATAAAAATATAGTAGGACTAAGTAGTGTTGTAGTGTAGTAGTATATTAATTACCTTATTGTTGTGTGATCATTGTGTACTAACCTAGACAATATTTCTCACCTTTTATTTTTTTGTGCACAGAATGCGTTATTTTATACTTTTATTTTCATTATTCCGTAAAGAATGACTAAGGAGTGTAAGTGCAGGAACTGTGCGTGTGGCCAGGCATTAAGGAGTATGAGGGAGGAATTGGAGAGTTTGAGGGAGATATTTAGAATTCTCTCAGAGGACAGGGAGGAATGTAAGCCTCCCTCCAACAATGTACAGGATACAGTAGGTGTAAAAGTGGGATGGGAAGGAAAGGGGGTATTGTAGAAGAGAGGTAGTCTAATGTTTCAAAGGGATGGACATTGCAAGCCAAGGGCTCTATTCAGGATCAGAATTCAGGACAGAAGTCTGTGAGAAATCGGTGCGAATCACTGAAGGTAGAACAACAGAGGGAAGATAAGGAACAAGGAACTGTTGCTCAGAAATGTGGAAGTAGGAGGAAAGGAAAAGGTAGGAAAGGGAAATGTAGAGTAGAGGATAGGAAAATAAAGATGGAACAGAGTCATAGGAGAGAGAAAAGGGAGGAGAAAGTAGATTATGCAGCCGTCAGGGAAGATAGTTCTGACCAGGAGGAGAGGGGATCAAATGAGGTGGGTAGAGTTGAAGCTCTGGTCATGGGGGACTCTATTGTTTGACATGTGGGTAAAGTATGTGGAGGAAAAGGAAACAGGGCAGAGTCTTATACAGTAATTAGGTTGAGGCAGATGTTGAGGAAAGTAGAAGAGAAGGAAGTGGAACAGGAAAAGGTGGTACTGTTTCACGTTCGTACCAAGAACGTAAGGCAAGCGGGTATAAGTACCAACAAAGTTGGGGATGATTGAGACGTGGTAAATGCAGCATGGGTGAAGTTTAAGGAAGCGGAGATTGTTATCAGTGGAATAGTGTGTAGCAGGCATACTGATTGTAAGGTGATTGGGGATTTAGATGAGACTATGGAGTGGATATATCGGAAACTAGGACTGAGATTTCTAGGTCTTATTGGGTGGGTAGGAGATAGGGATCTGCGCTCAGATAGCCTTCACTTAAACCGCAGTGGTACGTTTAAGTTAGAAGGATTACAGGGAGGTAGATTCAGGGAAACGGGCTGGTCAGGGGAGCGGTGACAAGGCTACAGGGATCTGGAAGTCAAACACGGATGACATAAAAATGTTAACGTTAAACAGGTAAAGTATTTTCAAGAAACAAATAGAATTAAGTAATTTAATAGATATATACTTAGCAGATATTGTAATAGGATTTGAATCATGGTTGAAAAGTTATATAATGGATGCAGGAATTTTCTCACGGAACTGGAGTGTGTATCGTAGAAATAGGATAGGAATTGTAGGAGGAGCAGTATTCATTCTGAAGAAAAAAGAATTTGTAAGCTACGAAAAAGTTAAACGTGACAAACACGAAATTCTAGGTGTAAGGCTCATCTCTCAAGATAGTAAATAACTTGATGACTTTGGAGTGTACAGACCAGAGACGGGTAGCTCTGACGCTGATTCGGAATTGTTTCACAAGATAATCAGCTATGTGGGAAACCATATGGAATGGAACGTGATTCTAGCGGGTGATATCAATTTACCAAATGTCAATTGGGAAGGTAATGCGAACGACAGGAAGCATAACCAACAAATGGCAAATAAGTTAATATGGGAAAGACAGCTGATTCAGAAAGTAATGGAACCAACTGCAGGGAAGAATATGCTGGACGTGGTGCTGGTAAAACCTGATGAGCTCCGTAGATAAAGCAAAGTATAGATGGTATTAGTGATCAAGAAGCTGTTTTTGTCGCAGTTAAAAATAAATGTGATAGAATGGAAGGTCTTAAAAGTAGGACTATTACGCAATACCATATGGCTGATAAAACAGGCATGAGGGAGTTTTTAAAAATAAATATGATCGATGGAAAACGGTAAATAAAAATGTAAGGGTACTGTGGGATGGGTTTAAAGCAATAGGAATGTGAAAACAGGTTTCTTTTAAAGGTAGTAAGCAATGGTAAAAACCAACTGTATTATAACAGAGAAGTAAAGAGGCTAGGAAGCAGGTGCAGGTTGGAAAGAAATACAAATGACTGTGAAAGTAAAGAGAAAGCACTTACACGGAATTTGAATCTAGCAAAGAAGTCAGCTAAGGATAATATGATGGCAAGCATAATTGGCAGTCGTACAAATTTTAGTGCAAAATGCAAAGGTATGCATAGGTACTTTAAGGCAGAAACAGGTTCCAAGTAGGACATTCCATGAATTATTAATGAATAAAGGGAGTGTGAATGCGAGGATCATCAAAAGGCAGAAGTATTGAGTCATCAGTATGTAAAGATTGTTAGTTACAAGGATAATGTCCAGATAGAGGAGGTGACTAATACTAAAGAAATATTAAAATTTACCTACGACAAAAACATTTACAATAAGATACAAAGGTTGAAAACTAGAAAAGCAGCTGGAATTGACAAGAATTCGGGTATTATACTAAAGACAATGGGTTGGGATGTAGTTCTGTATCTGAAGTAAATTTGATTATTGTTTGCATAAAAGAGCCATACCAAATGAATGGAGAGTTGCTATAGCAGCCCCTGTGTACAAACAAAATGTTGATAGAAATAAAGCTGAAAATTACTTGCCAGTCAGTTTGAAATGCATTGCAAGTAAACTTTGGGAACTCATTCTTTCTGATCATATTAGACATGTTTGCGAAATTAATAACTGGTTCGATAGAAGGAATTTCGGGTTTAGGAAGGGTTAATTCACTGAAGCTGTCGGATTCCAGTAAGTTATAGCAGATATCTTGGATTATATATGCTAGTTGCTTTACGTCGCACCGACACAGATAGGTCTTATGGCGACGATGGGACAGGAAAGGGATAGAAGTGGGAAGGAAGCGGCCGTGGCCTTAATTAAGGTGAAAATAGGAAACCACGGAAAACCATTTTCAGGGCTGCCGACAGTGGGGTTCGAACCTACTATCTCCCGAATACAGGTTACTGGCCGCACTTAAGCGACTGCAGCTATCGAGCTCGGTATATCATGGATTCCGGAGGTCAAATTGTCTGCATCGCGATTGACCTATCTAAGACATTTGGTAGGCTAGTTAGAGGGAGACTACTGGCAAAAATGAGTGCAATTGGACTAGGCAAAGGAGTGACTGAATGGGTGGCTATATTTCTAGAAAATAGATCTCAGAAAATTAGAGTAGACGAAGATTTATCTGACCGTGTAATAACGAAGAGGGGAATTCCCCAAGGCTGTATTATTGGAAACGTATATTTTCTTATATGTATAAATGATATGACTAAAGAAGTGGAATCAGAGATAAGGTTTTTCTTAGATGATGTTATCCTGTATAGAAGAATGAATAAGTCACAAACTACAAAATGGCCTCGATAATGTTGTGAGATGGTCCGTTGTGAATTGTATGATGATAAACGGGGTTAAACGTCAGGTTGTGAGTTTCACAAATAGGAAAAGTCCCCTCGGTTTTAATTACTGCATTCATTGGGTAAAAGTTCCTTTTGGAGATCATTGTAAATACGCAGGTGTTAATATAAGGAAAGATCTTCATTGGGGTAATCACATAAATATGATTGTTAAAAAAGGGTACAGATCTCCGCACATGGTTTGAGGGTATTTTGGAGGTTGTAGTAAGGATGAATAGGAGAGGTCATATAAGTCTCTGGTAAGACTCCAACTAGAGTATGGTTCCAGGATACGGGAACCTCATCAGGATTACTTGACTCAAGATCTGAAAAAATCTAAAGAAATGCAGCTCTATTTGTTCTGGGTGATTTCCGACGAAGGGTAGCGTTACAAAATGTTGCAAAATTTGGTCCAGGAAGACTTAGGATAAAGGAGACGAGCTGATCAACTAAATAGTATGTTCCGCCCTTTCAGTGGAGAGATGTAGTGGAATGACATTCGATGACGAATAAGTTTGAGTGGTGTTTTCAGAAGCAGGAAAGTTCACAATCTATATATATAAAATAAGAGTTTTGTCTGTACATTGCTCAAAATTTGAAAATAATGGTATTTCTGTATCAGTCATGTCCACAGTAACAAGGAAATGCACTTTTTACTTTTCCGTAATTTCTGTCTGTCTGTCTGTCTGTCTGTCTGTCTGTCTGTCTGTCTGTCTGTCTGTCTGTCTGTCTGTCTGTATGTCTGTCTGTCTGTCTGTCTGTCTGTCTGTCTGTCTGTCTGTCTGTCTGTACACGCATCACGAGAAAACGGCTGAAGAGAATTTAATGAAAATCGGTGTGTAAAGTCGGGGGATGAACCTCTACAATCTAGGCTATAAATCATTTTGTTAACGCTGAGTGAAATGGTAGTTTAGGGAAAGGCCTAAAATTTAATTCTCAAATATTTATATTATTAGTGGTACTATCGATAAATACTACATAACTAAAGTTATATAGAATTAAAATTCCTATCATTTATGTCTTATAAATTTTTACCGTACCGGCTGTGATAACACATATATTCATGAATTGTATTTTTGTTGCAAAGTCCATATCAGCGCCGAGCCACGAGAAAATGGTTCAACAGAATTTAAAGAAAATCGGTAGGCCTATGTAGAGTCGGGGAATAAGAAACTACAGTCTAAACTATAAACAATTTTATTCACCCTGGATGAAATTGTATTTTAGGGGAAGGCGCCTAAAATTTATTTTTTAAATCCCTGTTTTATTTGGTCCTATCGAAAAGTACTACATAAAAAAATATGGAGAATGAAATTTCCGATCATTTACGTTTTATTCAGTTTTACCGTACCGGCTATGATAAGAGTGGTATTTCATTCTCAGAAGAAAACTAATTGTGAAGGCCTACAATATCGAATGGACATAACATTGATCAACAATACATTACATTGACCATTGTTTGTTATGATGTTCTCTATCTCTTATGCTGCCACTCAACTCCACGTACCAAGTAAAACAGCCTGACTGAATACTGGAGGGAAATAGCTGGGGAGTTAGAAAACTTTCTTTTTTAGCATGCCATTCTTCTGGTTCATACATTTTCTGATACTGCTGGTACGTAACACACTGGTTCATCATAGTATTCTAAATATTCGATCCCTTCTCTGACGCGCTGTTTTGAATGAGCAGTGTGCAAACTTAAGGCAGAGGTTCTTAGTAGTAGTAGTACCACCTGGTCTAGAATTACAATTTAAGACTATTCCGAATTATAGCACCATAATTCACTAAATAACTCAACATTCAACCCTGAAAAGAGCCATTTGTTAAGAGACGCTTCTTCCACTTCACTTTTATTAAATTCTACATTAATTTCATTCCAAATTAGCAGTGAAGTGGGGGTTTATCCTCTGGCTTGGAGGAAAAATTTGCTTTCAAGTCAGATTTTTCCGCCGCCAGTGTAGTGAATTGAGATTTTCCGACTCATCGGGTACTCCTAGGAAACAGATTAGAAAAAGAGGATAGAGTTTGCCCTGGGACTCTCCACTATTCGACGCCCCCTCCGTAAAAAGACGATGAGTGTTCACGGATCACGGCTGTCTGCGACTTGTTCATTCCAGCTCTGGAACTTCGGACTATTACATCGGCACGTAGTACTGTTCGTTAAAAGCGAGAAAATAGGTGGTTTTTCGTTTGATCGAGTATTTCATATGAAAGCATTGCTTTTAATCGCGCCATTCCTACTGACGTCATTGTACTGACCTTTGTTCATTTCAATTGGGAAAACATCTGAGGATGTAAAAAGGCAGGTGGAGAGTGAGCGTCTGCCATTATAATGAAAACTGCTCAACTCGATTCTGACTGGCAGTAGACAAGTGGGCCTACCATCGTAATGGAAACTCCCCAACTTGATTATGACTGATAGTAGGCAACAGTCTTCACATGAGAAAAGACTTATAGAGACTCCCCGTCGCGTTTCTGGGGTAACGTTAAGAGCTGTGCAATTTAATGCAATCTCACTCACAACGTGTACATTACTTACGATAGTTCTGTATACAGTGCAGAATTCCGTAGCGAAGCACGGGTACATCAGCTAGTATGAAGATAAAGTTGGAATACAAGAGAAAAAATTTGGGCAAATATTCGTTTATAGGAAGTGGAATTAGGGATTAAATAACTATCAAGGGAGATGTTGAATAAACTTCCAATTTCTTTGCAATCATTTATAAAAGGCTAGGAAAACAACAGATAGGTAATCTGCCACCTGGGCGATTCCCCTTAATGCAGATCAGTAGTGACTGATTGATTAAAAATCACTGAATAGACTGGAAGTTTATAGGAAGACCGGCACATTTTTTTTCTTGCTTTTCAATTTTCTCTTACACTGCTGGTTATATCCAAAATTTGTAGACAATATATGAAACGCTACTTCAGTTTAAATATTTTTTGGTATGTACATGATTTCGCTTATTCTTCAAATGACGATAAAAAATTACTATTTTCTACGTCCTTCATGCTCTGCAGCCAGTGACGGACAATCTCGCAGACGTTCTGTTATTTGATGGATTCTTAACAGGAAAAATCAGACGATGCATTATATTTCTATCGGCTTTAAAATTACCACCGCCTAATGTATCTGAACGCCGAGTCAACATGAGGTGGGACATTCCCTCTGTCTGTCTGTCTGTCTGTCTGTCTGTCTGTCTGTCTGTCTGTCTGTCTGTCTGTCTGTCTGTCTGTCTGTCTGTCTGTCTGTCTGTCTGTCTGTCTGTCTGGTTATCTATTTGTTTGTATATTCCTAAAAGTGGAAAACTGATGGATTTATTTCAACCAAACTACGTATTTGTATTCTACTCACACAGGATTGTGTTATAAGGAGCACAATTATGATGCCATGGTAATCACTTGGAGTTGGTATTTATAGGAAGACTAGCTGATGTACCCGTGCTTCGCTACGGAATTCTGCACTGTATACAGAACTATCGTAAGTAATGTACACGTTGTGAGTGAGATTGCATTAAATTGCACAGCTCTTAACGTTACCCCAGAAACGCGACGGGGAGTCTCTATAAGTCTTTTCTCATGTGAAGACTGTTGCCTACTATCAGTCATAATCAAGTTGGGGAGTTTCCATTACGATGGTAGGCCCACTTGTCTACTGCCAGTCAGAATCGAGTTGAGCAGTTTTCATTATAATGGCAGACGCTCACTCTCCACCTGCCTTTTTACATCCTCAGATGTTTTCCCAATTGAAATGAACAAAGGTCAGTACAATGACGTCAGTAGGAATGGCGCGATTAAAAGCAATGCTTTCATATGAAATACTCGATCAAACGAAAAACCACCTATTTTCTCGCTTTTAACGAACAGTACTACGTGCCGATGTAATAGTCCGAAGTTCCAGAGCTGGAATGAACAAGTCGCAGACAGCCGTGATCCTTGAACACTCATCGTCTTTTTACGGAGGGGGCGTCGAATAGTGGAGAGTCCCAGGGCAAACTCTATCCTCTTTTTCTAATCTGTTTCCTAGGAGTACCCGATGAGTCGGAAAATCTCAATTCACTACACTGGCGGCGGAAAATCTGACTTGAAAGCAAATTTTTCCTCCAAGCCAGAGGATAAAACCCCACTTCACTGCTAATTTGGAATGAAATTAATGTAGAATTTAATAAAAGTGAAGTGGAAGAAGCGTCTCTTAACAAATGGCTCTTTTCAGGGTTGAATGTTGAGTTATTTAGTGAATTATGGTGCTATAATTCGGAATAGTCTTAAATTGTAATTCTAGACCAGGTGGTACTACTACTACTAAGAGCCTCTGCCTTAAGTTTGCACACTGCTCATTCAAAACAGCGCGTCAGAGAAGGGATCGAATATTTGGAATACTATGATGAACCAGTGTGTTACGTACCAGCAGTATCAGAAAATGTATGAACCAGAAGAATGGCATGCTAAAAAAGAAAGTTTTCTAACTCCCCAGCTATTTCCCTCCAGTATTCAGTCAGGCTGTTTTACTTGGTACGCGGAGTTGAGTGGCAGCATAAGAGATAGAGAACATCATAACAAACAATGGTCAATGTAATGTATTGTTGATCAATGTTATGTCCATTCGATATTGTAGGCCTTCACAATTAGTTTTCTTCTGAGAATGAAATACCACTCTTATCATAGCCGGTACGGTAAAACTGAATAAAACGTAAATGATCGGAAATTTCATTCTCCATATTTTTTATGTAGTACTTTTCGATAGGACCAAATAAAACAGGGATTTAAAAAATAAATTTTAGGCGCCTTCCCCTAAAATACAATTTCATCCAGGGTGAATAAAATTGTTTATAGCTTAGACTGTAGTTTCTTATTCCCCGACTCTACATAGGCCTACCGATTTTCTTTAAATTCTGTTGAACCATTTTCTCGTGGCTCGGCGCTGATATGGACTTAGCAACAAAAATACAATTCATGAATATATGTGTTATCACACCCGGTACGGTAAAAATTTATAAGACATAAATGATAGGAATTTTAATTCTATATAACTTTAGTTATGTAGTATTTATCGATAGTACCACTAATAATATAAATATTTGAGAATTACATTTTAGGCCTTCCTCTAAACTACCATTTCACTCAGCGTTAACAAAATGATTTATAGCCTAGATTGTAGAGGTTCATCCCCCGACTTCACACACCGATTTTCATTAAATTCTCTTCAGCCGTTTTCTCGTGATGCGTGTACATACATACAGACAGATAGACAGACAGACAGACAGAAATTACGGAAAAGTAAAAGGTGCATTTCCTTGTTACTATGGACATGACTGATACAGAAATACCATTATTTTCAAATTTTGAGCAATGTACAGACAAAACTCTTATTATATATATATATATATATATATATAGATATAGATATAGATTATTCTCAAATATTTTGCTAACATTAGGTCTATCAAAAGACTGCATACAACAAACGTTTAAGAATATGTTATTTCCGTCCTTTATGCCATGTACGTATTTTTCGTACGACGGATAATAACGCAGATGATTTCGAAAAACTGGATTTTAGTCCAAGTCCCATAGGACATGTCGTGCATGTCACTTCAAGGTGGGCAATGGGAAATTCTAAAGAGCCATTTTATTTTCGATAGGGCAGATATTAAGGGAGGTATCATTAATGTCAGAGCGGCACACCAGTGGTCAGAGATACAATATGCAACCTGATAACCATGGAGAATTTCGCCCATCTTCGAACCTGGAACCGTATCGTACAATAAATTTGGAAATCGTCATCATTCTCTCTCGACTTTGTTGGGGTTCATCACATTTCATGTTACTGCCATAGCTTTCGTAGGAAAATATTTTAACATGTTGCATTAAATGTGTGAATAGAGCCATGTGACTTCGCATAAATTCCTGAAGGTGACATGTAATCCACTGCAAATACCCGTGTGAAGAACGGGTAAAAATACCAGTGTATAAATGAACCTTTGCGTCACGCCCCCTTAGTCAAAATGCTGAATATAACTCTACCCCAATACCTTCCACCCATATCACCTATCTTCGTCTACTCCTTAACCGCGCCCAAATTTCCAGCCAGGGAAAGCGTGTTCCCCTCTGTGTGTCCCACCCCAACCCCTCAGGGTGTGAAATGAAAACATCCGGTCGGCAGTTACAGAGTCAGCTTCCGCCAAAATGGTGTCCACGGCTGGACCGTGGGTCGAGAGCTTAGCATTCCTACAGACTAACCGAGCAGAGTAGATTTCCGCTTACCGGTTGCCACGATTCTAGCGTGGCTGTGTAGTTCTGCGTTCGGGAGACGGAGAGGGGCTGGACCCAACGTCGACTGACCTGAGAATGGTTTTCCGTGGTCTTGCGGTCTCTTACATCAAGGCGAAAGCCGGGAGAGTTGCTAGTTGTGAATATAACCGTAACGATAATTCATCTGTACTGCACCAAGAAGAGCCTTGGCGTAGGTGTCTGTATTGAAATGGAAAATATATACAGGATGTTTCAAAAATAGGGGGCATAATTTCAGGTATGCATTTGTTACATGTAGATAATCAAAATAGTGCATTACAACATATGTCCGGAAATGCTTCATTTCCGAGTTATGGCGTTCACAACACCGAACTCCACCGGAACGTTTTTCTTCCGCAGGTCATTGTCATTACAGGAGCAAAATGTCCACCTCCTGCTTGAAGACAGACCTCACATCCATGTCTCATTGACCTGCGAGCACGTTCCAGGAGTATTGCGTATGTCCTCACACGATGCCACAATTCGATTCCGAAGGGTTTCCACATCAGGCACCGGAGACGAATACACTGGTGATTTTAAATGGCCCCACAAGTAGAAAAGGAGAGGGTTCAGATCAGGTGAGCGTGGAGACCAAGCAATCGGGCCACCTCTACCTATCCACCGATCAGGAAATATTCGATACAAGTCAAGCGATCAACGGAAAGTGCCAGCGGCGGTTCGAATCCTGCGTCGTTCAAATATTTTTGCATCGGTATGATGTTTGAATACGTAAAACTAAGCCCACATTCAAACAGTAGAATAATGATGTTACTCATCTTGTGCCCTGCGCATACTCCCCTGGTTAGGGCCTGAATGTACTGTAATCTTTGCTGTCATTCGGCAGGTTTTCCACAGAGGAATACGTTGACATGCTTCTCATTTAAAAGGAAGCTAGACAAAACGTGTGCGAGGCACTACATCTGTACCAGGAACGGTATCCCGACAGGCGACACCCGGCTGCTACGACATTCCGCCGGGTTGAAAGACGCCTAATGACAATAGGCGTGATTTCCAACCAGTCACGAGTTCGCGATAGGCCCGATACATCGGGTGAAACAGAAGAGGCCGTTCTGGAGGCAGCTCGTAATAATCCACACATCAGTACAAGGGCGATTGCACGTCAGATGAACACTAGCCAACCAGCCGTCTGGCGAATAGTGCATGAATATAAATTTCACTCATACAATCTTGAGCTACACCAGGAGCTCTATGGGCGGGATTTCGAAGCTCGTGTGGAGTTCTGTCGGTGGCTATTAGGCAGGCTGGACATGATGCAGCATTCGTATCGCATATCTTGTTCGCGGACGAATCGCGCTTCCACAATAACGGGAACGTTAAATGCCACAACATGCACTATTGGAGTCCGGACAATCCTCACTGGGTGCGATAGGCGGCCCATCAAGTACGATGAGGAGTGAATGTTTGGTTGTGGAATCTTTGGAGATCGCCTGACTGGACCTTATTTCTTTGGGGTCCATTGGACGGGCCCACGCTACCTGCACTTTCTGCGTCAGGAACTCCCGCTGCTGCTGGAGGATGTGCCCTTGTACGATCGTTTGACGATGTGGTTGCAACAGTATGGAGCTCCAGCACATTCGACTCTGCCCGTTCGTAACATCTGAGCGAGGAACTGTTAGGGAAATGGATAGGACGATGAGGCCCTGTTTCTTGGCCAGCCAATCACCGGATTTAACTTCTTCTTGTGGGGACATTTGAAGAACGTCGTTTACACTCAAGCGCCGGAAAACCCCGACCAGATCCCGTAACTTATCACGGACGCCTGCCGAACAATTACATCTGGAATGCTTCAGCGCGCAAGACGATCTATTGGACACCGGGCCCGAATGTGCATAAACCAAAACGGTCATCACATCGAGCATTTGCTGCGATAAAACATTGTCAGGCCAGTTGTGTTCCTATTATTTCCGGTCTGTATGTGTCCGGCCTGCAAACCCTAATCGGCCCTCCTTAGGGCCACAAACACATTCATTCACACACAATTTGCATGAAAGCGGGTATTGGACTTACACTGCGTGCGGTATGTATTAAACAAATACTTCTAAAATTTGCAATCTTCGCCCCGGACTCAAACTTCCCACCTGACATACCAGCCCGCTCCGCCACGCCTTTACCAACTCCACTACGGTTCCGTACGGCACAGTGGGCAGCTTATAGCAAGTACACTGACTGACAGAGCAAATGCAACACCAAGGAGGAGTGGTTCGAAAGGGATGAAAGTTGGGGAAAAAACAGAGTCGGCACGGAAGAATAATTGATGTTTATTTCAAACCGCTATGCAGGTTACACAATGCGCACGGCATCGACTCAGTAGGATGTAGGACCACCGCGAGCGGCGATGCACGCAGAAACACGTCGAGGTACAGAGTCAATAAGAGTGCGGATGGTGTCCTGAGGGATGGTTCTCCATTCTCTGCCAACCTTTTGCCACAGTTGGTCGTCCGTACGAGGCTGGGGCAGAGTTTGCAAACGGCGTCCAATGAGATCCCACACGTGTTCGATTGGTGAGAGATCCGGAGAGTACGCTGGCCACGGAAGCATCTGTACACCTCGTAGAGCCTGTTGGGAGATGCGAGTAGTGTGTGGGCGGGCATTATCCTGCTGAAACAGAGCATTGGGCAGCCCCTGAAGGTACGGGAGTGCCACCGGCCGCAGCACATGCTGCACGTAGCGGTGGGCATTTAACGTGCCTTGAATACGCACTACAGGTGACGTGAAATCATACGCAATAGCGCCCCAAACCATGATGCCGCGTTGTCTAGCGGTAGGGCGCTCCACAGTTACTGCCGGATTTGACCTTTCTCCACGCCGACGCCACACTCGTCTGCGGTGACTATCACTGACAGAACAGAAGCGTGACTCATCGGAGAACACGACGTTCCGCCATTCCCTCATCCAAGTCGCTCTAGCCCGGCACCATGCCAGGTGTGCACGTCTATGCTGTGGAGTCAATGGTAGTCTTCTGAGCGGACGCCGGGAGTGCAGGCCTCTTTCAACCAATCGACGGGAAATTGTTCTGGTCGATATTGGAACAGCCAGGGTGTCTTGCACATGCTGAAGAATGGCGGTTGACGTGGCGTGCGGGGCTGCCACCGCTTGGCGGCGGATGCGCCGATCCTCGCGTGCTGACGTCACTCGGGCTGCGCCTGAACCCCTCGCACGTGCCACATGTCCCTGCGCCAACCATCTTCGCCACAGGCACTGCACCGTGGACACATCCCTATGGGTATCGGCTGCGATTTGACGAAGCGACCAACCTGCCCTTCTCAGCCCGATCACCATACCCCTCGTAAAGTCGTCTGTCTGCTGGAAATGCCTCCGTTGATGGCGGCCTGGCATTCTTAGCTATACACGTGTCCTGTGGCACACGACAACACGTTCTACAATGACTGTCGGCTGAGAAATCACGGTACGAATTGGGCCATTCGCCAACGCCGTGTCCCATTTATCGTTCGGTACGTGCGCAGCACAGCGGCGCATTTCACATCATGAGCATACCTCAGTGACGTCAGTCTACCCTGCAATTGGCATAAAGTTCTGACCACTCCTTCTTGGTGTTGCATTTGCTCTGTCTGTCAGTCAGTGTAATAGGTTTACTCCGGTCACAATATAAATTTAGTGTTTCGCCGGCGTGTCAGGTTCATATGATGTAGAAGACTCACGCATGTCTTCCAGTGTTCAATACGAGTATACGGCGGCCTATCTTAGTGAGACGGTAAATACCAAGATATCCGGTTGTCTGAGCATACCGGCAAGAAAGATGTTTTCAGGACGGAATAAATATTGTGAGTTGCATAAAACTAGATTGGAAAGAGCGGCTAAATCAAGCTGTATATACAATAGTCTGTACATTATTCTCAGTATCAATGTAATACCCGTTTTCCAACAACATTCTTTCAGACGTATTCCCAAGAATTTCTTCTCAACCTCTCTAAACATAATCTCTTAATACATTATTATATGCTGATGAAGTGGGCTGACAATAGGGCAATAATTTTGTGATTACGCAGCCCTTCCTAGTTCACTAGTAGCACGGAAGGTGTTTACTTCTTAAACCATCGGCTTTGCCACTGCAAGTTGTATCACAAAAGGAAATGGCAGAAAAATGAAGACGTTTGTTCGGTCCCTATACAGTAAGTTTTCTTTGTTTTTTTGCTAGTTGCTTTACGTCGCACCGACATAGATACGTCTTATGGCGACGATGGAACAGGGAAGGGCTGGGAGTGTTAAGGAAGCGGCCGTGGCCTTAATTAAGGTACAGCCCCAGCATTTGCCTGATGTGAAAATGGGAAACCACGGAGTTACATACTATTCTAACAGATGGCAGAGAAACAGTAACTCTAGTGGATGACCTATGGCCGAATTTTGGTAACTTAATTAGGGTACGGTATGTCGGATAAGCACCCAATGTATCAGCGGAGATCCTTTCCAGGCCGACATCGTTTGAAATGGAATTCTTTT
This sequence comes from Anabrus simplex, assembly GCF_040414725.1. NCBI lineage: Eukaryota > Metazoa > Arthropoda > Insecta > Orthoptera > Tettigoniidae > Anabrus > Anabrus simplex. The sequence goes on from NC_090265.1 coordinate 1,580,081,451, forward strand.
CGCCCTTCAAAGAACGGACTACCTCTGCCAGGTTTGAACCCGCGGCCTTGGGAGCTGGAGTTCGGCGCTCTACCATTTATCCGCAGAGGAAACTATTTTCAGATTATGATATCAATGATATTAAACCCAGGAAAAGTAAATGAAATAGGTGATTTGAAGCAGAATGAGACATTTTCTCAATAGGAAATCTTTCTGTTACTAGATATGAGACGAGGCAATTATACTGAACACCAAATTATTACTAACCTGAATTTTGCAAGAAGGCTTCATAGAATAGCTCGTCTGAACCGCTGTAATTACTCAGAAGGCGATTGTGATGGTAATAGGATACAGCTGCATCCTTCGGCTCCCGGGCCACGTAGATTATCTGAAACAGTGGTCAGGGGAATGCTGTAGTCATTGTCCATCAACTTGCCAAGGCCTAAACAATTTGAAGAAAATTAAATTAGGAGAGGCAGAAATGGAAATAAATTTTATTGCAAATAGTTAAAAGAAATGCATACCACATAGAACACGCCTTGCCACTGAATTAGGCTTATGCATGCGAGTCTACAATTCACAGCTGGAGGACTTTGACGGACTAGTTGTCCACCGACCATAGTCTATAAATGTCCTATAGGTCACATGTCTGGCAAAGGGGAAGGCCATGGAACAAGCTGTTCCTGCTGTGCTTCGAAAGAAGTTTTAACGTTCATGGGAAAATTTGGTCACGTGTTGCCGTGCTGGATAAAGCGTCAGGAGTGCGCTGAAGGAAGGTATTGCTTATGCCTCTTCAAATTCCCAGAAGTACCGGTTGCTAGAGAGCTCGCCATCAATATACAGTCACTCCCATAAATATTCGGCCGCTGATAACAATAACGCACCCATGACCAGAATGTGAAACCAAATGTGTCCAAGTAATGAAACTACATTTGTTTGCTTAGGCCGAAGAGGAATCACGGAGCATTGATGTACAGTATGCTGTAAAAGAAAGGACATTGTGCACACGGGTGAAATGACACGCCTCAAATATATTCGGTCACCCGGAAAGGCCGGGATTGTCGCTGTGTTCATTGACAGAGACAGGGCAGATAGCGTTGCAAAACGTTCAGTTCAGTAGTGCGGTGCCACAAGACACGTCGTGCCGAAATCATTTGCTGCAGTGTTGCGGACTGGTATCAAATGGGGTGCAAAAGATAACACAATACCACGTTTGAAAAACGCCAGCTCATGATATTCCATCATGCTCGATGAAGGATATCGCAGATGCTTAATATAACCAGAACAACAATTGGAGATATAATAAGACGATTCAAAAATGAAGAATGAATTGATTCAATTCCCCAGACAGGCAGACCAAGAAGGCTGACAGAACGAGAGGAGCGGCTGTGCTTCAGAATGGGAAATTAAATACGAAAATTAGTGCTCCGAAACTGGCAGCAGCTGTTTCAGAGGAGTGTGGAAATAAAGTGGGTACTGATACCATGCGAAGAGCACTGCGAAGGAATGAGTTCTTTCGGAGAAGAGCTAGGAGGAAACCATACATTAGTGCAGTAAATAAAAACAAGCTGATAGAGTTCGTGAAAACCAACGTACGCAAACCCAGTGCTTGGCGGGAGGATGTGTTATTTGTGATGAGTCAAACAAAGTTCAACGTCTTCGGGTCCGATGGAAAGTAATTGGTGTGGCGGAAACGTCACGAGGAACTGAGAACAAGCAATTTACAAGCAACGGTAAAAAAAAATGGTGGAGGAAGTGCAATGACGTAGGGGTGTGTAGCATCGAACGGGGTTGGTGTACTGAGTTTCACTGAAGATACTTGGACAAAAAAGGGCTATTTGGCTATCCTCAAAAACAATTTGCGACAATTTGCGGAACAAATTGGTATACAGTGTACTTTCAAGTTCTACCAAGATAACGACCTCAAGCACAAGTCGTAACTTGTTAGGGAGTGGCTGCTGTACAACTGCCCGACCTGAACCCCATCGAGAAGGTATGGAGTCGAATGAAGGCAGCAATTGCGCTGGCCAAGTTCCTTCAGAGACTTGAAGAGGAGACTGCTACAAGAATGGCGGCATTAAGCCCTGATTATATCAAGAAAGCTATCGCCATTATGCCGAATCGACTGGAAAAGGTTCTAAAACATCAAGGTGGACCTACAAAGTACTGAATGTGTAACAGTGTTGTGAATTATGCGAGTTTGTGTTGCTCTTTGTATAGTGGTCGAATATTTTTGAGGTGGCACTTGAATTATTGCTTTTATTTAATGTACGACAGAGGGCGTACTAATGACGGTCAGAAGATTTTGAATTACATCACAATGTTTGTAGAACGTGTTACTGTGTTTTCCTACATGTTTCGTTGTATTATACGTTATCATTATAGCGTAAGAATAACTATCCAATAAAAGTGTGTGAAAAATCAGACTGACCGAATATTTATGGGAGTATCTGTATATGAGCCGGCCCCGTGGTGCAGGGGTAGCGTGCCTGCCTCTTACCCGGAGGCCCCGGGTTCGATTCCCGGCCAGGTCAGGGATTTTTACCTGGACCTGAGGGCTGGTTCGAGGTCCACTCAGCCTACATGATTAGAATTGAGGAGCTATCTGACGGTGAGATAGCGCGCCCCTGGTCTAGGAAGCCAAGAATAACGGCCGAGAGGATTCGTCGTGCTGACCACACGACACCTCGTAATCTGCAGGCCTTCGGGCTGAGCAGCGGTCGCTTGGTAGGCCAAGGCCCTTCAAGGGCTGTAGTGCCATGGGGTTTGGTTTGGTTTGGTTTGGTTTGGTTTGGTTTGGTTTGGTTTGGTTTGGTTTATCTGTATATGAGCTTAGGTCGTGAACGATAGCCAATGGTGCCCCACAACATCACCCATAGATTCGGCCTGTTTGACTTTAGGTACCGCTCATCCAAAATCGTCTAATGCATATACAAACATCTTGGGCCTCAAGAGAGAGGGCCGGGCGTGTTATCCGTGGGAAGGTGGCTCCTTTTCTCACCAGGGGTGGATAACACGACCGGGCAGTAGTTATGCATAAACCCATCCATGCATTTATTCAGCGAGTCGAATGTTCTCTCCTCAGTTGGTGGTTATCCGTGACTGGGAGGAAAGTGTTCATTCATTCATGCATGCATGACAATTCAATTCAGTCATGGAATCATTCATTATCAACTCATTCATGCATTAATGTAGCCATATGTATAATGTCTGTGAATATGGAGGAGAACTCTGTACAGACTTATGAAAACTAAAGTAAAGTAAAGCATATACGGACATCATTCCAACCGCGCCCAAAGCAAAACTCGCCCTAAAACACGACGTGCTGCCAGTCTACGTGTTTATGTGTGCCTTCACAAGCCTATTGTAGCCTGCAATTTGGACGATCCAGGCTCAAGGTAATCCATTGCAAAAGCGTGTGCGCAACCAGTACTTCAAGAAACGGGGATTGTCACGCAATAGAAGTGGAAAATATCACAGCTATTACAGTGCATCGCCCTAGTGATGACGCCTGCGATGAAGCTGTACGATCCGTCACTGTCATACAAGCGAGTTGTTCGTAGCACTACTAATCTGTCGGATATCACTCAGGACAAAGCGTGCTGCCTTCCTTTGGATCTTTTCGAGTTCTCGAATAAAATAATCCCCATTCACTACAACCATACTCTAATTGGGGTCTTATCTTTGATTTATACGTCCTCTCCTTTACATCCATACTACCAACCCCTAAAAACTCTCATAACTACGTGAAGTGATCTTCAGTGAACTTTTATATCACAAGATCGTTAATGTGGTTACCCCGATGAAAATATTCCTTGTATTAGGAAATAGATACTTGCAGTGATCCCCATGAGGTAATTTCACTCCATCAATACAATAATTACAATTGAGGGAATTTTCCTCCTGCTGAAAATTACAACCAGACTCTTCACAGCGTTTACCATCATACCATAATCTCTCTCCGTCTCACAACATTGTCGAGGTCTTTGTTTGCAGTCGCTCACAAACCTGTAAATTATTTATTACCCTAGACAGTATAACATCATCTACGAAAAGCCTTATAATCTAAAAAAATCCACAGACTGTTTCCAATCATCGATCGGGTCAGGAGCGGAATGAATGAAGACCCCATCTAGCGGCGAGGATAGGAGTTGTGCCAGCTGCCGAAGCCTGTCGCACTCTTCTCGCGCAATGATTAATGACTGAGAGATGAAATTAGATGATATTGGAGAATGTTGTTGGAATGAAAGAACACAGGGAAAACCGAAGTACCCGGAGAAAAATCTGTCCCGCCTCCGCTTTGTCCAGCGCAAATCTTACATGAAGTGACCGAATTTGAACCATGGAACCCAGCGCTGAGAGGCCAGAGCCCTGCCGCCTTAGCCACGGAGGCTAGTTCTTAACTCAGATATTTTATATAAAGAATATATAAGCGTCCAATATTACAGCGTTGCATAACCTCCTCTTTATCATTACGTTATCAGATAATGCTTCACCTACTCTACTGTATGTCTCTGAATTCTACTTACTAGAAATTTAGTCAACCATAAAATCACATTTGTCTAGTCCCATAGCCCCCATTTTCGTCAGCAGTCTCCCATGCTCTATCCTAGCAAATTAATGGCTTGGGTATGTCAATAGCCATACAGTCCATTTAACCTCCTGATTGTACAGTAAAATATATATAATATCTCGCTCAGTGCATAATTTCGAAAATTTTAGGTGTCCCTTTTCAACCATACGTCCCCACCCAAACATTAGTCACAAGTTTCGATATTTGTAAACTTGTGATATAGTTACCATGATAAATCGTTTTCTACAAAATACTTTTCTGAAATTAGGGCTTTTAAAACATAATATCTTTTTTTTTGCTAGTTGTTTTACGTCGCACCGACTCAGATAGGTCTTATGGCGACGATGGGACAGGGAAGGGCTAGAAGTGGGAAGGAAGCGGCCGTGGCCTTAATTAAGGTACAGCCACAGCATTTGCCTGGTGTGAAAATGGGAAACCACGGAAAACCATTTTCAGGGCTGCCGACAGTGGGGTTCGAACCTACTATCTCCCGAATACTAGACACTGGCCGCACTTAAGCGACTGCAGCTATCGAGCTCGGTCATAATATCTTTATAATCAAAATAATAAAATCACAAGATTTAATTTAAACAACGGGTGGTATGTAATATTCTTCATTCAGGTTTTGTAGTAACTTTCATAATAGTGAGTGAAAAAGAAATCACAAGTTTCATCTACACTGGCAATAAATACATAAGCTACTAAAGATAACCAATGACATTTAAAAATCTATGAGACTTTTTACCACTTAACCACAACAAAGCTATTACATTTTCTTGTATAGGCCTATTTATTACTAACTAATGACTGCATTTATAAAACATATTGATCTTTAACTGAGCTCAAATTGTATAAAGATTTTATACTTCAGTGTGTGGACTATGTTTCAGTAATTTTTACTCAGCAATCCTCTTAAAAGCACTGTGCAAAAAAATCCCTGGGAGGTGCCGAAACGCCATTCCGGCGCGTTCTGGCCGAAATTAAGTTAAGCACTGGTCTTGCTGGAATCTAAAAAATGAGTCTCACTGATACAACCTTTCCTAAATCCGAAGTGTCTTCTATCTAACCAAACATGTTCAATGTAATAAGAAAAATATTTTCCCAGAGCTTGAATGATATAGTCCAAAGCACTTAAAATGATCCTAAAGCCCTTCCTACCCCAGTATTTCGTTTTACAAAGACTTCATATAAAGACACTTCATTTGTACAAATCGTGGATTTTAGATATGCATGATAATAGGACCGTACATAGGACTATACATACAAACCAAAACCAAACCCCACGATGCAAGAACCCCGAAGGGTCATGGCCTACCAAGCGACCACTGCTCAGCCTGAAGGCCTGCAGATCACGACGTGTCATGTGGTCGACAAGGCGAATCCTCTCGGCAGTTATTCTTGGAATTCTAGTCCGGGGCCGCTATCTCACCATCACACAGCTCCTCAACTGTAATCCCGCAGACTGAGGGGACCTCGAGCCAGCCCTCAGATCCAGGTAAAATTTTCCGACCTGGTCGGCAATCGAACCCGGGGCCCCCAGGTAAGAGGCAGGCACGCTACACCTACACCACGGGGCCTGCCCTGTTATATACAGTACAGTATACTACAGCAACAAAATGTATGAAAACACTACAACATACCTGTAAAATAAAACATTTTATTAATAACAGAATGGTCCGCCTCTGTGGTGTACTGGTTAGTGTGATTAGCTGCCATCCCCAGAGGCCCGGGTTCGATTCCCGGCTCTGCCACGAAATTTGAAAAGTGGTACGAGGGCTGGAACGGGGTTCACTCAGCCTCGGGAGGTCAGCTGAGTAAAGGGGGATTCGATTCCCTCCTCAGCCATCCTGGAAGTGGTTTTCCGTGGTTTCCCACTTCTCCTCCAGGCAAGTGCCGGGATGGTCACTAACTTAAGGCCACGGCCGCTTCCTTCTCCCTTCCTTGCCTGTCCCATCCAATCTCCCCAACCACCCACAAGGCCCCTGTTCAGCATAGCAGGTGCGGCCGCCTGGGCGAGGTACTGGTCATCCTCCCCAGTCGTATCCCCCGACCCAGTGTCTGAAGCTCCAGGACACTGCCCTTGAGGCGGTAGAGGTGGGATCCCTCGCTGAGCCCGAGGGAAAAACCGACCCTGGAGGGTAAACAGATTACGAACGAACGAACAGAATGACTGTTTCGTTCTACAAGAACATCCTGTGATTCAATCAAATCTCTTTAACAACATACAGTAAGTGTTATGTACAAAATTGTTTACGTTGAGTAAGTGTTAATGATTGTGAAAGAGTGATATTATGAACATGTGCAAGAAACCGTACGAATGCTAAGAGTCTGTCTTCAACACCTCAATAAATTTTGAAATGTTTACTAAACTTACGGGCTGCCTGGCCGAGGCAGTAAAGGCGTGCTCGGTTCGTCTGGAAGGACGTGGGTTCGAATCACCGTCAGGAAGTCGTAAAATGTAAGAAACGAGATTTCCACTTCCAGAGGTGCATATGGCCCTGAGGTTCACTCAGCCTACACCAAAAATGAGTATCAAGTTAATTCCTGGGGACAAAGGCGGCCGGGCGTATAGCTAACCACTCTACCCCCATCACGTGCCGAGGTTAACAATGGTGGAAGCCTTTACCTTCCACTCCTCCAAGGGCCTTCATGGCCTGTACGGAGGTGACTTTGCTTCTTTTTTTTTTTTTTTTTTTTTTTTTGCTTTGCTTTGCTTTTACTAAACTTACCCTAGTGCAGCCCATCTCGTTCTAAGTGTTAAGCTTGGTCTAAGCTAGGTCGTTGTTCTAGCTTGTAGCTTACTGCTTGCTGACATAAACCGCTTTGGTTTATAATTGGAATGTAGTTATAAACTCGCTGTTCTTATGTGTAGCTGAAGCATGATTACACGAGAACGATTCTGGAATGTTCTAGTTTATATATAATGGTAAAATAACAGGACGAGGACCTAAAAGACATACCCTTCCTAAATTCAGAGTATTTAGTACGTGTAAGTAGCCTATAACCTGACACACATTCCAGACGTGTCTTGCGTCAGAGTAACCTCAAATGGGTTCAATTTAAAGGCTTAAGTTTGAAAGCAGAGTGGAATGTCGTGCTCTATTCTTTTGTAGATTAGGGAGCGAAGGGGAGGAATTTTTCAGACGTGCGTGGTCTTTGAAGTTGTTTTGGATGTCTTTTTTCCTTTGCGATGTCCATTTCTTAAAAGTTATTTCTGAAAACGTGTAGGTTATATTCAACTAATTTGACACTGCGCACGAGACTCGTCGAAACAAGAATCAAAAACTTACGAAATATGGATGAACGGAAAAATCTTCCGAGGCGAAAAACAATTATGCTACTAAGCGGTCATCAGATAAAAGTACTAGCATATATCGCAGAGCATTTCCATCTTAAAACATAACAAATCTAGGATGTCAGAGGATGGCATTTTAATCCACCTTTCTAACCTGAAACTGCATGCGCACGTTTTCAATTCTCAAGACAGCCTTAAAATTATGGCAGAACCGGGAAATGAATCATGGATAATCGGGTTACCGGGCGAGTTGGCCGTGCGGTTAGAGGCGCGGGGCTGTGAGCTTGCATCCGGGAGATAGTGAGTTCGAATCCCACTGTCGGCAGCCCTGAAGATGGTTTTCCGGGATTTCCCATTTTCACACCAGGCAAATGCTGGGGCTGTACCTTAATTAAGGCCACATCCGCTTCCTTCCAACCCCTAGGCCTTTCCTATCCCATCGTCGCCATAAGACCTATCTGTGTCGGTGCGACGTAAAGCCACTAGCGAAGAAAAAGATAATCGGGTTGGAAGCTTCCGTGGAAACATCTAAACCACGGTGAATGTTCTCCTTCGATATTTACCAGAAAATTCAAAAGACCACCTTTTTGGGGTGGTGGTAATTATTTCAGTCATCTCTTCTTCTACCGCTGTGGAGTCGCACATGTAGATTTGACCATACTTTACGGGCGGATGCCCTTCCTCTCTCGAAAGTACGAGTAGGCAATCATCCTCTCTATACAGTAAACAGAAGAAAAATGGAAGAGGTCCGCTTCGATGAATGAAGGCATCGACAAAGAAAGGGAAGGGCCACGGAGGGCGTGAAAATGGAAGATTCACGTAGGCCGCCCAAACCTAATACCGTTGGGGTCGAAAGAGAACACGAGTTGATCAAGGGAGGTCAGGCGGGAAAGGTGTAAGTGAAGAGCCTGGCATAAATAAATGGAAGTATTGCTAGACTCAGATCGGGGAACAGAGGTCATCAATCCACACTCTCAAGTTTAAAGTCCCCCTTTTAGTCATATCTTACGAAAGGAAGGGGATACCGTTGGTGTGTTCTACTTCTCCTATGCACTGGTGGTGCCAGCTCGAAGTTTAGAGAGCCGCGTTCTTAAGCACATAGCATGATGTAATATGCCATCTAGTCGACAAAGGGTGGTGCTATTAGCGCCACTATAACTTTGCAAAGAAAGTTCAGCCTGGCTTCACACTTCGTGAACGTTAGTCATCGTCCAGTGTGAGTCAAACATGCCTGTAAGGAGACGAGGAAGGCAGTATCAGCAGCTTACTGAGTTTGAACGAGGCCTTCTGATAAGGCTACAAGAAGGTGAATGTTTTTTGCGCGATATTGCAGACAGAATTGGCTGGGATGTTCCATGGTGCATCGGTGTTGTCAACAACGTTCACGGGAGGGCACTGTCCGGAGAGGGAAGACCGCTGTATTCGCCGCATGACTGTGGTGGATCGTACTGCATTTGCAGCAGCTGTTAGAGCTTCAGGTGTCACGAGAGTGACTTAGCGAACTCCTGCAAATTGAATTCTTCTCCGAGCCAGACGTCCTGTAGCGTTCATGCTACTAAATCCGAATCACTACCATCTACGTGCTGTCAAGCTAGAGCTCATCGGAGGGTGGAGTGGAGATCTGTTGTGTTCTCAGATGAGAGCCGTTTCCGTCTCAGAGCCAGTGATTGCAGTAGGTTGGTAAGAAGAAGGCCAGGTGATCGCATGGAAACAAGCTGTCTGCGGCGTCGACTCACTGGACCTATACCAGGAGTCGTGGTCTAGGAAGCGATTTCCTTTGACAGCAGTACTATCGTTGTTATCCCAAGAATATTGACAGCAGATTAGTACGTCAGACTGGTGACTGAACCGGTTACGCTGCCATTCATTCGCATTATTCAAGGGGGTGTCTCCTAACAGGGTAACACTCTTCCTCATACCACTGCTGTCACATAATGTGCTCTACAATGTGTCGACCAGTTGCCGTAGCCTGCGATATCACCAGACTTTTCACCCACTGAGCACATATAAGACATGGGACGACAAATCCAGCGTCATCCAATATCAACATTAACTGCTCAGATTTTTACTGACCAAGTGTAACAGGCGTGGAATTTCATGCCTCAAAATGACATACGGCACGTTAATGACACAATGTAAGGCACGTGATTTCATTCAAAATCGTGATGACTACAGTGGTTATTAACGTACCAACATTTCACATGACCACTCGCGCATACGTGAATCAGTGACGTGGAAACTTTAATCAAATAAGTATGTTAACTGGACAATTTCTTAGCCTAAATTGCATTCCTCTAAAATTATGTCTTCTTGGTGTTGAGATATCATTTTCCGCCAGGGTATTTCAGGAAATTTGTTAATTTATTGGAACCGTCGTCTGTTTACACATTAGTAAATGACAAATGGATCTTATATCCCTATTAACATTGCAGATTGAATACCTATTTAATGTTGTAAGATGTGTTTGAAGCCTTCTTAAAATAAAGCCGAATAGAAATTAATACAAATGTCAATGAGCGAATGGACCGTCATCCTAATTTCCTAAAATATTCGGCCTAAAAGGAATTTAAATAATCGCTATATTATTTTGTTTTACTTCGTGTAAAATGTTGCACAGACTAGCCTCCATTAATTGGCGTTCCCTTCATTCAGTCGTTCGTCTCGGTCTGAAAAGTTGAAGAATCCTATCACCGTATTTCACTTGGGTGATAGCACGAAACTTTTCAGCAGAAATGTCTGAATTCTTTAAGTATCTAAATACGAAGTGTAACAATATTATCATGATGAGGATTCGCTGTTGACAATGCATATTTAACATGATTCTTTATTTTACTTTTACATACATTTTCTAGAAATCCGAACTTCAGCCAGAAGTGAATAAATGTGGAATTTGCAATTTGTAAGATCGTCATACCTTAGGCTTCTTAGTCCACAGTTGGTCAGGCAGTAGTTGTAATGGTAAGTGGCTCTTCAGAAATCTAGGAGAAGATAAATTTGTCGCGTACTCAACGTTATCTTTCGTGCCGGACTGCGCACGGTCTTCCGCTGTCATCAAGCAACCAAACCTGTGGTCAACCAACAATGGTCAGTAAAAATATTATCAACAGAGAATATTTAATATTTAACGTATTTGTATTCATGGTAAAATATTTTACTAACATAAATGACTGTATATTAGAATTAATCTAAATAGTAGATAAAGCAAGCAGTTCAAGCTAAGCAATGGCCTAGCACAAGGATCTGTTCTTGCGCCACTCTTGAGTTTCTAAATAGATGCATGCTGAATACTTTCAGCAGGAGATGTTGGTAAGCAGAAGACTGAACCAACAACTCAATATCATCTACTGAACTGGCTGACTAAATCTTGACAACTGATCTGACCATACTGGATGATTACTCCAGAAAATGGAAACTTTGTCCTAATATAGCAGAAATCAATCAATCAATACTGATCTGCATTTAGGGCAGTCGCCCAGGTGGCAGATTCCCTATCTGTTGTTTTCCTAGTCATTTCCTAAATGATTTCAAAGAAATTGGAAATTTATTGAACACCTCCCTTGGTAAGTTATTCCAATCCCTAACTCCCCTTCCTATAAATCAATATTTGTCCCAGTTTGTCCTCCTGAATTCCAACTTAATCTTCATATTGTGATCTTTCCTACTTTTATAAACGAACTTATTAGTCTACTAATGTCATTCCACGCCATCTCTCCGCTGACAGCTCGGAACATACCACTTAGTCGAGCAGCTCTCCTTCTTCTCTCAGTTCTTCCCAGCCCAAACTTTGCAACATTTTTGTAACGCTACTCTTTTGTCGGAAATCACCCAGAACAAATTGAGCTGCTTTTCTTTGGATTTTTTCCAGTTCTTGAATCAGGTAATCCTGATGAGGGTCCCATACACTGGAACCATACTTTAGTTGGGGTCTTACCAGAGACTTATATGCCCTCTCCTTTACATCCTTACTCCAACCCCTAAACACCCTCATAATCATGTGCAGAGATTTGTACCCTTTATTTACAATCCCATTTATGTGATTACCCCAATGAAGATCTCTCCTTATATTAACACCTAGGTACTTACAATGATCCCCAAAAGGAACCCTCACCCCATCAACACAGTAATCAAAACTGAGAGGACTACTCCTATTTGTGAAACTCACAACCTGACTTTTAACCCCGTTTATCAACATACCATTGCCTGCTGTCCATCTCACAACATTTTCATGGTCACGTTGCAGTTGCTCACAATCCTGCAACTTATTTACCACTCTACAGAGAATAACAGAAGTATGTTTCTTTTACTTGAGTAATAGACATACAAACAAGAAACTGTCAGTCCAGTTTAATTCCACGCACCTCTACCAGAACAACCTTAACGTACTGTCTGCATCTTTCAGAAACTGCAGCTAAATTACATCACGAAACAACATCCTATGTAAACTGACGTTCAAGCGTACAAAAGATGACAGCACTTGGACTAGCATACTCCCCTGCTGAACATCGTGCGTCAGCCTGGCTTCACAGCTGCCACGTAGGGAAGATCGATTTCCAGAAAACCCACACAATAAGACTCATATCAGGGACTAAACCTAACTCCAACCTACTGGCTACCTACACCATGTAGTATCACTCTTCTATATATAAGAAGGGAAAAACCTCAACTAACTTTAGAAAAGCCCCAATATTTTCAGTATTCGTCCATTCAGCACACGTCTTCAACTTGTACAAAAGTGGGAAAAGGACTGGTCTTTCAAGGCACTCTTACAATGGCTTACTGACAAACAAAAGAATGTTACACCTCCAGTATTTGATCAGCCCCACCCATTATGGACCACCCTAAATCGAGTGCAAACAAACCATAGACGTTGTGCTGTCTTGGCAACTGTGTAGGTTTGGAAACAGCCGGCTGCCTGTGACTGTAGAAACAATAACAGACTATTCACTTTATTACGCTTGAATGTCCTCTAATATGTTACCGAGGCGACAAACAGGATTTTATCTGCTTTACTCCTCCAGTCAGTTCACTGGTTGAAGAATCTTAGCTGTCATTTACGAGGACTGCTTGGCGAGTGAGCGTTATGAACAGGGTCTTTTAAGGTTATGTGCTTACTTTATAACACAATTTCTTAAGTTTGCTTGGTATAACGTCACGCGTTTAACCAAACCAAACCAAACCCCATGGCACTACAGCCCTTGAAGGGCCTTGGCCTACCAAGCGACCGCTGCTCAGCCCGAAGGCCTGCAGATTACGAGGTGCCGTATGGTCAGCACGACGAATCCTCTCGGCCGTTATTCTTGGCTTTCTACACAGGGGCCGCTATCTCACCGTCAGATAGCTCCTCAATTCTAATCACGTAGGCTGAGTGAACCTCGAACCAGCCCTCAGGTCCAGGTAAAAATCCCTGACCTGGCCGGTAATCGAACCCGGGGCCTCCGGGTAAGAGGCAGGCACGCTACCCCTACACCACGGGGCCGGCCACGCGTTTAATAATCTATATATTAAAAGAGTTTACTAAACCAGCTTTGACAAATCCGTCCGTCACTTCTACTGGACCGATTTGCTTCATTGTTGTTTGATTCTCTCCGGAATTAGCTAACTGTGAACCATGATACATTTATAGGTCTCCAAATTTAGCAAACGTAGAGTGATCATAAATTCAAATCATTAAAAGATCACTCCAATAATTGCAGGCAAAAGCTTACACTAACTAACAGGTTGCTAAGCGACTCTTTCATTAATATTCTGATACATGTAATATCATTGCATGCAGCCATGTTTGAATACTATCTGTCAAGCCAGAGAGTATACACTTTCTCTGATCACGGAAGAATACTATTTCCTGCTAGATACTTCAAGAAATGCCCCAATTCGTTCATTCAGCACACGTCTTCAACTTATACAAAAGTGGGAAAAGGACTGGTCCATCAAGGCACTCTTACAATGGCTTATTGCCAAATGGCAAAATGTTACACCTCCAGTATCTGATCAGCCCCACCCATTATGGACCAGCCTAAATATATTCAACAGAAGGCAGAACGTTCCTGCTAAGTTACATACTGCTAAGAGAAAAAATGTCTACGCATGAACAGACCCCATCATAGCATACGCCGTAGACATTATCTGGGAACGCCTATCGAAGGATAACCTAGTTACACTGGAAAGAGAGGCCATCTATCTTGAAAAAGTTCTCTGCCTGGCAAAACATACTCCTTCGAGAGAAACCCCTGAACTCACAAGACAAGCGTTCCATACTGAAGAAACGCGATTAAAAATTACATTATCTTCTAAGACACAATACCAAGCTTTACATCAAGAACTGCAGGATTAGAAACACGAATATATGGATAGATTTTTACCAAACAGACGGCATGATGACGTCAATTGGATGAATTCTGACTACGAACTGCGGCGTACCAAAACGCGCTTCTTATTAAATGTGCATAAAAAGGGCAGGCAAAACAATCTGATTATGACAGGCACATCAAGACGAGTTATCTGGTCTATTTGTAATGAATGCTGCGGAGCACCGCGGATCCTCTAGTACAGGGCCTCTCAAAAGCCCAAAATCTCACGCGTGCAAAACGAGGCGCAAGAGCTCCGTGCACTGTGCATCGCTCCCGCTCGGCACGGCTCGGACCAACGCTTCGTCTCTGGGCAACTCGGCTAAGCTCGGCACAACTCGGCTCAATTCGGCTCGGATTTGGAGCGCTACGCAGCAAGTGAGGAAGAAGGAGACAGGGGGAGCGAGCGAGACAGGCTTGGGGAAAGAGAGAGACAGCGCCATTGCTCCAAATCGAGGAGTGGAGGGTCTGCACTTTGGTCAAGCAAGCGAAGTCGTCTTTTGCACCGTGCACAGTGCATGCACCCTGAGAGGCCCTGCTCTAGTATTTAAATAAATTGGTGTGGGCCACTGGTGAAGGGCTTTCAACTCAATCAGTCCCGTAGACAATTCCTGGACGGGCTGTTGATTTTAGCCGCATCTGGTTAACTCTACGTCTCGAGGACTGGGTGTTTCTGTTTGTCTTTATACTGGTATACATTTGTTCATTTACACACAAAACATGACACTACCAGCTACTACAGTATCACTCAAAATTGAATACATCCTTTTACGTTTGATTGGCGTTAGGAGGAGTACCTGACCCTAAAAATAGGCCAAGTCCACATGTATGACATTAGGTGTGAGAAAAGTGGCAAAGAGATTATGATGATGATGAACAACAACAAGAAGAAGGGACTGTACACTGGTTGATTCAGATGCTCCTTGTTCTTTGGATTTATGCAATCCGCAGTTTACCTAACGTGAAAATATCTCCCATGTCGTCTGACAATACGTTCTTACGTAGGTACAAAGCTTGAAGTGTCAATTTGGTGGTCTGTACACCATTTTCGATGTTCGGAACCTTCTGCCTTTTTAAAACAAAGCTCAATTCTACTTTTCTCTCCGAAGGTTGAGTGAATTTCGTTCGATTGTTGCAAAGTCCGCTAGAAGAGGATTTCAACAAACCGACAATAATGAAATGATGTATCGTGGCATTTACTCGACCTTCAGTACTTGGCTACCTCGGCCGGTAACGAGCCCATGAACTTGGGACCATGGACGGGCGCTCTACCTCTGATACACCGAAACACCTGAAGTACTAATTTAAAGGCGCCGAATGTACCTAATGCTCACACGATCAGCTAGAAATTGTTTCAAACACGTTCAAGTGTAGAAAACATTTATCTCTATTATGTGTGGGACTCGGAAGTTTTAAGAAGTACAGCGACAGTTACAATTGGAGAAATGTACATTGACCTCTCAAACCCGTGTTTTAAAGGGCATATAAATTATAAGCACGCTTCCTGGCGAAATGAGTGTTTTACAAGGAACTTCCTTGAGTTCGAGGTCGTACGTGCAATGTCTAGTTGGACCATTCGAAAGTGTCAGTACTAAGAGAGGTGACGACACAATATTAGCAGCTAGTGACTCGCCATGGGCTTAGGAGAACAACAGAATTTTTTTGTTTCACTTATTACAAAGGACATCCTAGACGTTCGCATCACACCAAGCACATCATAGAAATTCACAAAATGTTCAAAATAAACCTTGAACTTAAACGGGAGCAGCGATCGCAAAATGACTACCACAATAACCATAAGTGTTAGCGCCAGCAAGAACAAAAGTGAACTTCTTGGGAGTTGTAAAGCGTTCACGATGTTCTTACAGAATTCATAGATCATAGGTACACTTTTTGTATACCACAAATGTTGCGCACAGCAACGTTTAGAGTAGACTTGATATGGTCTTTCTGGCTCAGTTAGTAAATTGTTGACCTGCTGTCTCCAGGTGATGAGTTCGATCCTATGATGTGACGTCTGAGTGTTTAAATACGACTACTCTGTGATGTGGAATTCTTCATCTTAACGGATTCTCGTGGTATAAAATTTCGATATTCCAGCGTCTATTAAGACCTTTAGCAGTTGGAACTAATGTTAGAGCAATTAAGAATACTTACAATATACCATTCCTGTCCCTGAAATGAAGTGGTCAAAATCACTACCAAAGGAAATTGAGGTGGTTATAAAAAACATTGTTGTTTGAATGAGCGGCAAACTTACTCGACGTAGGGACTTCTGTTGACTAGCACTTGTGCCTTCGCTCCTTCATAGTCCAGGTCGTGTATTAGTAACCATATCATCTCCTGGCTCCAGGTGGTGCCTGCAAGTATACCAAGGATCACAGTAACGTTAGTTCCCATAATACATACTTTAAATCGTGAGATGAACAAAGCATCGCCATAACAATCAAGATAAAAAGCAAAGAAATCAAATTTAGGTAGCTAAATCAAAATCGAATTAATCCGCTTTTTAAAAAAACAGCCGGCCCCGTGGTGTAGCGGTGGCGTGCCTGCTTGTTACCCGGAAGCCCCGGGTTCCATTCCCGGCCAGGTCAGAGATATTTATCTGGACCTGAGGGCTGGTTTGAGGTCCACTCAGCTTACGTGATTAGAAATAAGAAGCTATCTGACGGTGAGATAGCGGCCCCGGACTAGGAATCCAAGAATAATGGCCGTGAGGATTCGTCGTGCTGACCACACGACACCTCGTAATCTGCAGGCCTTCGGGCTGAGCAGCGGTCGCTTGGTAGGCCAAGGCACGGGCTGTAGTGCCACGGGGTTTGGTGGGTTGTTTAAAACAAGTACAAACAATATGACCTCATGCACTCGTCATGAGTACTCGTACTTTAGAGTATTTACAATAAATCAGAAATTGAGTTTACATCTTAATGAAATAAATTTAGGAAATTATCCTATCGGATTACCCTTCACCTTTGACAATTACGTAACTGTACATCTTAAAATAATATGAATTCGAGTACTCATTCTTCTCAGTGGCGGTTTCTGGTATAGCGCAATGGAGCAATGAACCTCCAGTTCATATCAAATTTTATTCAGCTACTTAATATTCATAACTCCCTTGTCAATCTCGAAGCTCTTGCTTAGCCCATCTATCTGTAATATACTCGTACTGGCTTTCAATTCTTGTGAACTGCGCACGTTTCGTGGCTGGATACTTGTCTGGAATAAACCCCCTTGGAAGGAAATCACTCCGTCCGTACCTAGGCGAAGGGAGTGGCGAGAAAACGTTAATTGCCTAGCCATAGGAGTTCTTAAAATTAAGTTACCAACATTGCGAACATACATCCCTAAAGTTTACTCTGTTTTTCAAGTGTGATGCTAGTGTTTACAACAGTTTGCAATAGTTATCATAATTCGTAATATTATTGTACGCTGTGCAAGCGTGTGAGTGTTTTTCTGCACTGTTGTGCCGTTCAGAAACTTAATTGTTAGGACATAAAGAAGTTACAATATTTTCTCCGTGTGGGTATTTTTGTGCACTGTAGTTGCGTCCATAATTTTTGTTCCCGGGAAAGGTAAGGAGCTACATAATGAGTTTGAACAGTGATATGATACTTAAGAAGACAAACCTTTCTTCTCTCTCTCTCTCTCCCTCTCTCTCTCTCTCTCTCTTGAGCGTAAACTTAAGATTAAGATTAGGGATGCCGAACGCCCAATGCCTGATCTTGATATAACGAGGCATCCTAAAAGTAAAAGTAATGAAATCGTGCGTAAATTCAAAATGGATTTATACCGTATAAAAGAATCGAGTGGATCTGTGGGTGCGAAATTACTAACATGTTGATTTGTTTTCCTTTTTTATGATTCATGAGTGATGAAAGCGAAGGGACTTGGACCAAAATCGAAGTGGTAGATATAGGTTATTTGTCCAAAAAAGTAATAGTAAAGAAACACAGAAGTTCTAAATCTCATATGCTTGCCCAGTTACAATTCGATCTCCTGGGAAGACACGATAACAGTCAGTAATTTGACTGTGCTGACAGGCAGTCTGTGGAAAGAGACAACGACCAAGTACGGAAAATTCGTTATGTGCTGTGTAAAGTTCTGTGGTGCGTTTGAGATGGCATTGCGCGGGCATGACGAAACAAGTGAATCATCGAATCCTGGCATATTTCGAGGCCTCGTCAATTTTAGTTCTGAAATTGACGTTGCATTAAGAAACCATCTGTCCAAAGCTACTGTTTTCAAAGGCACCTCGAAAGACATTCAGAATGATTTGCTTTCGTGCATGTATGAAATCTGTCGTGAGAAAAAAAAATAGAAATCACCACGGCGCACTTCTTTTCGGTAATCGCAGATGAGACCACCGATATGTCAACTACAGCACAATTCTTCCCAACGGTAAGCCAGTTGAAATATTCTGGGGTTTCCTCTACCCTCTAGTCATGATGCTAAGACAATAACAGAGTGTTTAAAATTTTCTTTGAGCGAAGTTATGGATAATAGAGATAAGTTGATTTCACAAGGTTACGATGAAGCAAATATAATGAGTGGTCACCATTCAGGGTGCAAGTTCTCATCAGGGAAGATTTTAGGCATGCACATTATGTGCACTGTTATGCCCATTCTCTGAACTTAGTCATGGCACAGGTGACAGGGGGGAGGGGAGATATTGAGGGGGGTATTTTTCCTTCTGTTGAACCCCCAGTGACGAAAGTCACGCGCCGCCACTGATTCTTCTGGTCAGCTTCACCTCCAGCCGGGCTACCCAATGGTTTTAATGATTACCCGTCACTACGACTGACTCAGGAACCAAGATGAAAGATCTGCATAACTGGTCCGTAACTGCTAGTCCCATCTGAAATTCTCGTTCTGATTACTTCTTTCTTCAGTCCCGTGCTCACACGTACATAAATACACAGTTATTTCCTGTAGCTGCCTAGACTTCTGGGCATTGTTAGATAATGGTTTACCCTTCACAACCTATCTGTCATAGCAACTTAGTACAATGGCTACTGTTGATCACGTTTCTTCCTAATTCCCCAGACAAGTTTCTCATTTACATAATACTAGTCTCTGGTTGTTGAATTCCTGTCTCCCAAGTTCATTACTAATTTGCGTAGCAATTCTCAATGAATGTGTCACGGAACTTCAATAATTACAATGTCCAATTCTCCTAAAAAAACTAAAAAAAACGTTCTTGAATTCTGTGTATCTCTGCACTCCTTAAAATTTGCTAAATAAATTCCTTACAACTCATTCTTCACTCACTATCGGCCTCTTACTAACATGGACCTTAACTGTGCTGTAATTCGTAAACAAAGGCATAGTTCTGTTCCTCATAATTAAGTATACATGTTCCAATATAAATGTTCTATCACAACCATTATAATAGAGTTCACCAGCGATAATGTTCCTGCGTCCTACTAACACTGAATAGTACTATCATACGAACCAATTAGTCACCAAGTAAAAGACTTCTCCAAGCTCCAATAAATTACGACGATCAACATGGCGTTCGTCTCAGTGCTTTTATTAACTCATATACTCTTGTCTTATCCTGGTCCAATCATTTTTAAATATTGTCACGATGCTTTCTTTCCATTGCACTTAATTTAGCGCGTCTCTCTGGCTTCTTCGAAAATAAGTATTTCTACTGTCTGCGCCAATCACATTGAATAGGCCACTATCTAGACTCAAACAGGGTCCAAAAGTACGGAACCGTTAGTAAAATGCTACTGTTTCTCTTCGTCAGCCCAGGGGTTTTCTCTCCCTTCAAATAGTATATAGCCCCCTCGTGGTCACGCTTCTCTCGAACAACGGCTCCCGTATGACAAATATACACTCGGCTAATCCTTCCGCTAGATAATTGGCGCCAGCCTATCCAGTTAACTTGTAACATTTGCCACAGACTGAAATATAAATTATGAGGGTCTATTATTTTAATGTATCGGTAATTTATTATTTAAATGTTGCCGAATTCATCGGCATGAGGACTGTAAAAGGGCTCTATGTAAATGTCATGGTATTGGAACTCGATCACCGTCACCTCCACAGTTCTCGCCCTAACCCACTATTATATTCAATAATTTCTGTGTTCTTATACTCTTTCCTCGTTCTGTCTTACAGGAGCATTGTAATCTTTATTCTTGGACAAATACACCCTTCCCCAGTGTATTATGCTACAATACTCTGTCACTTTTTATTGTCAGGTATTTCTGTGTCTTATCTTAAGACTCGAACGATAAAGATAAGTCTAGGAATAGCCTAAAGCGCTCTTTATCTCTAACACACACACACACACACACACACACACACACACACACACACACACACACACACACACACACACACACACACACACACACACACACACACATATATATATATATATATACATACACACACACACATGATGAGAAAGTGATTGATATCAATTACACTCATTTGTTATATTTTTACGGACCAGAAAGCAAGGCCCAGTAGCCTTATGGGATTATACCGTACTAGCAAGATACCTGTGCTTCGCTACGGTTTATACTGAAATTTATAATTGAATGCTTAACATTTTATATATAATTCGCCAATATTCGCGATCTGACGGCAAAGTTCCTCCCATTTATCAATCTTTCTTTCCAGCAAGCGATTTAGCACTTCCCGGGCTAGGTCCAGGTATTCCGCCCGGTCAGTTGGGTCCCTAAATCTTTGTCATCTTTTCCTATAAGCATTTTTTAAATATCGATCAAATCTTTGAGGAGATCCGGCGTGGTGTCGTTTGGGGTGCCTTGGCGGTACTGAACCCGCGGACGGACTGCATTCGTAATCTCTATCCGGCCAAAACCCGTTCCCAGCGCAGTCCGCACATTTTGACGACGGTCCAGAACATTCTTCTTCTTCTTCTTCTTCTTCTTATTATTATTATTATTGATGTTCTGGACCACGCAGAAAGATGCAAGACCACTACTTGGCGGTAAATTACATCTGCTGCCATTGCCATTGCTGACAATGTGACCAGCACCATTGTCGCGCGTAGGCAAGTGCACGGGATTTCTGGCGATACAAATGATGTACTTCCGTGAAGTATTGACCTTATTATAGAGGTGAACAACTGCACGGACAATATCATTCCTATCGTTTATTTCAAATGTGTTTAAATTTTTATTTATATGCGAGGAGAAACTACTGTAATCTAACTTTAACCGGGAGAGTTGGTCGCGCGCCTAGAGGCGCGCGGCTGTGAGCTTGCATCCAGGAGATAGTGGGTTCTAATCCCACTGTCGGCAGCCCTGAAGATGGTTTTCCGTGGTTTCCCATTTTCACACCAGGTAAATGTTGGGGCTGTACCTTAATTAAGGGCACGGCCGCTTCCTTCCAACGCCTAGGCATTTCCTATCCCATCGTTGCCATAAGACCTATCTGTATCTGTTCGACGTAAAGCCATTAGCAAAGAAATCTAACTTTAAGTTCTCCAAAGGAAAAGATGGCTCTTGAATACGAACCCAGGAAAGATTAAAAATGACCGGTTTATGATCAAAATTATGAACAGTAAAATCAATTGGTCTCAACTCCTTTTTCAACCCACCGCCGTTAAGTTGGATTCCACTCCCCCCACCCAAAAAAAAAGAACGCGTCTTTCTTTCCTTTTTCACCCCACCGCCGTTAAGTTGAATTCCACCCCCTCCCAAAAAATGTTGGCGTGTTTCTTTATGTATAAAGGAGATTCCAAATACCAATGTTCACGTCTGTTACCTTCAGTTTTGAGATATAAGTATCCCCATAAAAAGAATTCACTTTTTTTACTTCCTTTCACACTACCCCCCCCCCTAAGTGAATTTTTCCGAAAAAAATACTTGTTTCTTTCTTAGTAAAGGTTCTTCTAAATACCAATTATCACTACTGTGACATCTTCCGTTTTTGAGACATATGTCCTCATAAAAGGAATTCAACTCCTTTTCGCCCCAGCCCCCCAAAATTATTTTCCACCAAAATGCGTTTTTCTTTGTTTTTAAAGGAGATCCAAATACCAATTTTCACGTCTGTAACAAGTTTAGTTTTTATTAGATGTGAGTATCTTCATACAATTAATTCAATTAACTTTTCAATTCTTTCACCCCCTCCCTTCATTGGATTTTCCGAAATCAAAAGAATACGTGTTTCTTTACTTTTAAAGCAGATTCCAAATACCAATTTTCACGTCTGCAACATCTTTCGTTTTTGAGATGATAGTATCTTCATACTAATAATTCAACTAATTATTAAAATCCTCCCTCCCCCTCCTTAAGTGGATTTCCGCAAACAAAAAATACATGTTTCTTTGTTTTTAGTAGATATAAGAAATACCATTGTTCAATTCTGTAACATGTTAAGTTTTTGAGGTATACTGTAGACATGCTCATTTTAAAATTTCACCCCATTTTTAGTTCCCCATAAGTGGAGATTCCGAAAACAAATAACCTATCTTTTTTTCCTTTTACAGGGGATTCCAAATACCAATTTTTACGTCTGTAACATTTTACGTTTCTGAGATATACTGTAGGTATATTCTTTCTAAAAATTCACCCCATTTCTCACTCCTGTTTAACCCTCATTAATTGGACTTCCAAAAACAAAAAAAATACGTGTTTGTTTTTTATAGAGATTCCAAATACCAATTTTCACGTCCGAAACATCATTGTTTTTGAGATATAAGTATCCTCATAAAGAGAATTCAACACCTTCTACACTTAATTTCGATCTCCAGTTTAAGCTGATTTTCCAAAAACAAAAAGTATGTGTTTCTTTATTTTTAAAGGAGATTACAAATACCAGTTTTCACGTCTGTAAAATGTTAAGTTTATGAGATACACTTTAGATATACTCACTTTAAAAACTGCCCTACTCCTTGGCTGAGTGGTCAGCGTTGAAGCCTTCAGTTCACAGGGTTCCGTCCTCGATTCCGGGCTGGGTCGGGGATTTTAATCGCGCGTGATTAATTCATCTGGCTCGGGGACAGGTTGTTTGTGTTTGTCCCAACACTCTACTCTTCATATTCGCTCAACATACACATTACCAACCACAACAGGAACACGCAATAATAATTACATCCCTATACACGGGGTTGACGTCAAGAATGCCATCCAACCGTAAAACTGGGTCAAATACACATGTGCTACACATTTCGGACCCGCGACCCCACAGGTGTGGGAAAAGCGGTAGAAGAAGAAGTTATTCATTTTAAACATTCACCCGCCTTTTTTTTATTTCACCCCCTTAAGTGGATTTTCCAAACAAAGTGTGTTCATTTATTTTTAAAAGAGATTCCAAGTACCATTTTACCGTCTGTAACATCTTCACTTTCTGAGATATATGCATCCTCATATAAAAAATTCAACTCCTTCCTCACTTCTTTTCACCCCACCCCCACCCCTTCCCTTATCAGTTAAGTGCATTTTCTAAGAACCAAAATTGGTGTTCTTTTATTTTTAAAGGAGATTCCAAATACCAGTTTTCATGTCTGTAATATGTTAGGTTTTTGTGATATATTGTAGATAATATCGCTGTTGTAAGAATACTGGAGCTGCCGTTGCCATGGTTACGGCAGTTCATTTCTTGACCCGATTCCTGGAGCAAGGTAGTGTGGTGAGAATATCTCCATAACGGTTGGTTTAGGGCCTTAGAACATGGTTTTCGGGCCCGTAGGACTTACCGAGTTTGTTCTTTGAATCAAGAGGTTTGTCTCGTCCTTGTACGACAAATTCGATATTTAGCCTATATTAGCCTAGTATTTTTATATCTACACGTGCCCCCCCCCCTCGAATTGTTTGAAAATAAAATACAGCCCATGTCTCTCAGGGATAATGAATATTTACATTAGTAAAATAATGTTTAGAATTGGTCCAGTAGTTCCTGAGATTAGCCATTACATACAAACAAACTTTACATCTTTATACCTAGGTACTGTATATTAGTATAGATGAAACAATGGAAATATACCAAATATCCTGATGACTGAAAGTAGATTACAACTGCTCTAATGATGCCGAAAGATTTACACTTTTACAAAATATCGCATAGCCGTAGCCCATGCTCAAGGTAATTGACATCAATTATGCAGTATATTTGATGATAATAATTTAATTAATCTCTTTAGAACAATGAAAATCATTCTGTGAAGAAATTACAGTAATCTCCCATCCTGATGATTGTTACAGTAACCAACTAACAAAGAGACACTCACCACATTTTGGGAAGGTTACGATCCACACGTCATCCTCTCGCACTTCGAAGTTTTTAAGTCTTTGCACGTGATCTGTGTAAGGAGCAGGTAGAAGGCAGCCCTTGGGTCCGAAACGACAAGTACCTCTCTTGTATCTACCACAAATATGCTGGGCTAGTTTCGTTAGCAGGGGGCCATCCTCTGGAACCACTTCGATATCCATACTGTAAAAACATCATCATTAGAACTGTATCACAACAGATATACCATGAAAAATAGGCTGTTTTTATTCTTTCTCCAGATCTACATAATATGTATATGATCCATTAATGTAGAGAAAAAATAACAAGTCTTACCTAAGCCAGCTCACAAAAAGAAAAGGAAAGGAATGTCACCAGATAAACACATGAATAATAATAATAATAATAATAATAATAATAATAATAATAATAATAATAATAATAATAATAATATAAATAATAATAATAATAATAATAATAATAATAATAATAATAATAATAATAATAAAATGGCAATGCGGCAGGATAATCACTGTCGCCTGCCCCGAGATCAACCCTTATTGGTGGTCTGTTGGCCATGGCAGAAGGCAGTAAGGCAGTATAATAATAAAAACAATAATATATTGCTGTGTAGAGTACAATAGTGTCAGCAGGCGGCATCTGTAACTTAAACAAACAGCATATCACTTCCGGCCTGGTTCGCAACTCAACGCAATCTTTTCTGAACACTGACCTCTCTGTTGTTCTACTTAAGTTGCAAACCCAGCTTTCATGCTACATCCACTGATTATGTTTGTAATAAATTTGTTTTTCAACAGAGATTCCCAAACCTGTTTTGTTGACTATTTCTTCCAAGAGATTGATTTGTGTTGTTGCATCTGTCAGGATCTCTCAAAGTATAGCAAAATCATTTTCAAATTCCAGGCAATTAATTTCAACACCTTTGCTTTTTATCCCTGAATTTATTGGCAAAATTGTATGTTCTTTTAATTATTCATTCTAAATTCTTACACTTTTCTCTAGGATACAGTTGAACAGAATTGGCGATAAGCTATCACCTTGCTGTACACCTGTATTTATCTTGATAGGTTTTGATATTTCGCCCATCAATTTTACTTTTGAAACTGCGTCTTTAAGTGTTTCCCCTATATTTACTAACTTAGATTTCACACCAAATTCCCTTCTTCTATTATCTATAGTTTCTCTATCAACAGAATCAAAGGCCTTTTTAAAACCCACAAATGTCACTGCTATGACCTTGGAGTCCAATATTCTATGACGAATTATTGATTTCCAAATTGAATAATTGTTCTGAGCAAGGCAAGATCTACCTATTCGAAATCCACCTTCATATGCATCTAATTGCTTGCCAAGTGGTGTTTCTACTCTGTTCAACAAGTTTTTTGAGAATACCTTGCAAGCGATTTGCAGCTGGGATACTCCCCTATAGTTATTGACATTTTGCTTGTCATCTATTTTATGTAGTGGGTGTATGAAGGCCGCTTTCCATTCTTCTGGAATCTATTCATTTCTCCAAATATCTTCAAAGATTAACTGTCGCTCTTGAGACCTGCCCTGACGAGGTACAAAGAATTGACTGCCTGAAATGTTGCCCTGTGTGCAGATGTCCTACTGCTCAGACCACTGATATCGCCTCTATCACCGGTGTCGCCAGCATCACCTAGTGACTTGTACTGCTTTCGCGTTGCCTCGTGTGCGGACGGCTTAACAGCTAACCTAGCTCCAAAGTCTAGCGTGTTAGCACGTCCAGTGAAGTGTCGTTTGACTCGTCTCAGCGAGTTCTACAGTATTGGGAGAGAAATAAATCGAAAATCAAATGGTGTACATTTGAGAAAATAAGGTACGAAGAAGTGCATAATATATCTTTCTTTCCCAAAATGCCGTAAACTATGGACAATAAATGGCCTCAAAATTATCGAAACGCATTCGAGAAAATAGAGCAGCGTGTGAGAATTTCAAAAAATGCAAAGTTATCGACATCAAGCGTCTACGTAACTACGGATCCGTTACTCTGTGAATCCTGGCAGCTTATTACTGTAGTAGACAAGTCGTCTATTTATGTGTTGCGTAGGCATTTGAGTTTTTATATCAGTACTTACGTGTTTTGTGTTGAGTGAGTGTTATGTGATTGATTAGCCTACGAGTGCGAATTCTTTCTTTAACATTAATACAGTGATATTTACTTTATGGATGAGGCTTACGAGGAAACAAAAGTAAGCTGTGCTTAATTTGCGGCTGATATTCTTCCCCATTTTGTCTTGAACTTAAAACCGAGTTTCACAAATCTGCGTTCCCTCGTTTTCCGTTATGCTGTGAACATCAAAATCACAGTCTCGCTTGTACAGCCCGCTTGTCTGTCTAGTCTGCTGCTAACTTGACGAGTGTGGTAGTGTGAGTGTTTGTTTACTTGCATTTGAGGTTATTAAAAGAGTACAATTAGGCAAAATAGCATTCAAAATTACACGGCAAAAAAAAAAAAAAAACTGAAAATTGTATCCAGCAAGGAGCAACAGAGATCAACAGTCCACGATATTCACCAGTGAATAGACGTTCTAAAGGTATGTGATAATGAACTATAAACAATTAACTAGTAGGAAAACAGAATGCAGCCTACCTCAAATTTAATAATGTCGGAAGCTACCAGAAGTACGTACATTCCTTCAGAGGTACAGATTCTCTTACATTAATGAATGGCGATTCAGTGAATGTAACAATCATGCCCGGTGAAATAGAACTTACGACTGCACGATTAATTAGTATACCGCCGGCAGTATCGAACAAATGGGTGCAGTACGTTCTCCAGGATTATGGAAAAGTACAACAGATAGAAAATGAGAAGTGGTCAAATAGATATCGCTATCAAATCAATACAAGAATAAGGGTAGTTCAGATGTCAGTTCATAAACCTATTCCTTCAACCCTCAATGTAGCGAGTTATCAGGCATACTTAACCTATCCCGGACAAGAGCAACACTGCTTTTTATGTGGAAGTTCTTCTCATATTCGGACTAATTGTACCACTATATTTACTCACACCGAAACAACGTCATCTATATCTCACCTCAGATTGAGCGATCTATTCAAACCTCCCTCTTTTGACAGCCCACGGTCAGATACAGAACCCGCTCTCACGGATGTGAACAAACGTCCGTATAGGCTCCGTGCGCTGAGAGGAGAAATGCACCGCTGCGCTGCGAGTGGCGAACATAGTAAGTTAATGCGTTTCACCCGTTGCCTACACTACAATATTATAATATTTGATAATATAATAATAATAATAATTATTATTATTATTATTATTATGTAGGCAACGGTTTTACCGCGCACATATCCGCCGTCGTCTCACCGCGTGCTGCCGTGGCCGACTAAATAATAACAATGGGATTTCTAAGTGTTTTATGCAACAAAAACTGACCACATTATTCCAAACTTGCGGAAAGTGCTCATGTAATAAATTTACAAGAAAAACAGTTCGCAGGAAATAGCAACAGAGCAATAACTGCAAATGTGATCAGAGAGAAACATTGGTTTACTATTTCATAGATATCCTACCATTTCACGGTAGAGAAAACGTAGTAATTTATGTATTAGTAGTCCGGTTCCATGGCTAGATGGTTAGCGTGCTTGCCTTTGGTCACAGGGGTCCCGGGTTCGATTCCCGGCAGGGTCGGGTATTTTAACCATAATTAGTTAATTTCGCCGGCACGGGGGCTGGGTGTGTGTGTCGTCTTCATCATCATTTCATCCTCATCACGACGCGTAGGTCGCCTCCGGGTTTCAAATCAAAAGACCTGCATCTGGCGAGTCGTACTTGTCCTCGGACACTCCCGGCACTAAAAGCCATACGCCATTTCATTTCATGTATTAGTAGTGGTGACAACGAGATTAGTGTTCATATACACATTCAAGAATGCTGTCTTCAGAAAAATGTCCCTGCTCTTATCCAATAAGATATCACGTTAACGTAGGTTAATGCTGCTAGGGAGGCGATTAATTTTAAATTTTAATTTTAATTAATTTTAAACATAACCATGTTTCCTAAGGAAGGTCTTAGTAACAAATGTTATTATTTCCTGAAGGCGAATACTTTTTTCCATGAAATGTAAGCATATTTCAGCTGTTGTTTATGCAGTGTGCTCAGAACATGTCACCTCGCGTACTGATCGACCGTGTGAATGGTCTCGACCTTGCATGTCAAGCGTAGGGAAAGAGAACTACAAGGGCAAGATAGTGGAGGAACTTTTTCTGATAAAAAGGCCCAGACGTGATGTTGGACCGTTTGAAATTCCTGATATTGAAACCGCAGTACACTATCAAAAGTTATACATGAAAAGAAAGTTCAGAATCACTTTAAGTTGCCAATAATTGATTATTTATATTGTATGTCTGTATTTACAATATGATCAAGTCCACCTCTGTAATATAACGGTTGACGCTACTAGCTGCCTTCTTCGGGGGGCCGAGCTTGAATCCTGACAGTGCCAGAAACTTAAGACTGGCATGAGGGTTGGTATGTGGTTACAACGTTGCATGCAGATCATTTCCATTAGGGGTGTGCTTGAAAAGAAATGCACCACGTCGAGACGAGTATATGCATTTACGGATGTAAAATACGGTATTTCTGTGACCTATTGATATTGCGTAATGGAGGCCTATTTCTGTAATTATATTTGTCTACTGACTTTCCAAATCCATTTCGTTACGTTGTAATGGAATACTATAATATTTCACACTTTATTCTGTAGTACAGCAGTACGGTATATTATTATTATTATTATTATTATTATTATTATTATTATTATTATTATTATTATTATTATTCTACTGGCTATAATTAAGCCTATGATATGTGTTCTCTAAAAATGATGGCCTATTGCAGCTTGTTTTGCAGATAAAACATTGTTACCTAGGTATAATAATTGGTTTCTAATGGTTAACCTATTTGTAAAATGGTTTAAACGCGTGTTGTAAAGAGTTATTTTGTATTAATTAAAATGTATAAATCCCGAATTACTTCTTGCGATTTACTGCTATGATCCACCGTCTTTTCAAATGCATTTCATGAGGTCGTGAAGAAAACCTTTGTATCACAGTATATATTAATGCAGCCAACAACAAGCATATAGTTCTGCCCGTAAGTTATGACATTAAACATTAATCATCTGAAGACAGCATTGTAAACTGTTTCTTCTTCTTCTACTTATTCTCCTTCTTAATTTTTTTATTGGGTTCCTCTTTCACGTTACACCCAGCCACTAGTCGTTTTTATCTAGTAAAGCCAAAACTATGAAGGATCTATATATTAAAAACATTGATGAAAAATAAAGTCAGTCAGTACGGCCATTCTATCCGGTCGATTTCCTTCATTGTTTTAAACTGAAAGGTATTCATGCACAGATTTGTCATCAGGCACTATAAATCACTTAACTTTCGCCTTCCTCAAATTATTTGATTTTTCAATTTTTTGTCTCTTTGAAGTTATCATATCTTTGGCTCTAATTGAGGTACGGAGTTCGTTTTGACCTAAGAACACTCAGTGGGTCAAGATCTTTCATTTCAGCTCTTAACTATTAAAATTAGTTGATTCTGAGGAAAGTTATAAGTGCACATTCAATTTGACGTCCTATTTCTTCAACATTTTTTTCTCGTTGAAGCAATTAAATCATTCCTTCTAATTGAGGTACGCAGTTCGTTTTGGTCTAAAAACACTCAGTGGATCAAGCGCTTTCTTTTGAGGTAATAACTACTTACATTGGTAGATTATGAGAATAGTTATGAGTACATTTGTCTCCATGACGAAGATCTTTGAAGGACTTTTTAATAGTTCGGCGCGTAGTGTTGTTCCAAGGAACGTTTAATTCAATTTCTTTGTGTAATGCATTTTCAAGTGTTTTCTTGACACAATATTACATTCTATTACCGCAGCAGATCATGTGCTTTTTTTCATTAAGTCGGAACTTCGCAAATACATCCGTGAGGATAGTAACGAACAACACCATACATTGTACATTGCGGGCGGAGCCAGCGGGAAACAGCTAGTGATATATTAATTGTAATGGGTGGAAGATAAGAAATTAGCTGAAAAAATATACGAAGGTATCATATACTTTGTCAAAAACAAAACAAAACTTGGGATAAAGAATGTACAGGTACGCAAGGTTCTACTTTTCACGTCAGTGAGATCCATCACAGCGGCTATCTACATCACACACATGACCGGATCAACAATAGGGAATGTGGTCTTAGATTCTAATAATGGCTTTAGACAAAAACACAGAAAGGGATTCAGCGATAGAGGGCCACTGAAAAATGATTTAATATGTATGTAAACATCACATATATTCCAGCTTCTTATGGTCAGCTGTTGATGAAGGTGCCCCTAAGTAGTTCTCGTAATTTCCACCCGCAGAAGCACATTGCTATACGCACGGAGCCTATAGAACAGAGAAGAGAACAGTGCAGTAGAAAGGAGCATAGATAGCAACGCCAACCCTACAACACCTGGCACAAGACATGACAATAAGGTAGAACACATGGACTATCCACGAAATGTATGTACCATAAATATATACTCACTCTGTAAATGCTGGCCGCATGGTCTTCCGAGGCCTAACGCCAAGTTTTTTTAAACACATGGACGTAGTAAACACCAGTGTTAAATGCCAGTTCATAAGATATACGTAGTTAACGCACCTGCAGGGGTTCAACTTGCATTATATTCAAATGATAGATCAGACTCAGATACCATCTCAGTTGAAGAAACATTAGATACCAGGGACATACACGTAACAGATCAAGGAACCACAGAAGAAAATAAAGCGATCACTAACACGCTGAGACAGGAGACCAAGAGATTGATACAATTGCCATCACTCTTCAACCGTTGATAAGGTCAGAAGCTGAGAGCCAACGCCCTCAGTAAAGTACTTTATCTTCGTCTGATATGGATAGGTCTGTGGATACTGAAACAGAATCCTCCCAATCTAGAATCGTGGATCAGTCAGATAGACCTAGAGGATGAAGAATTGCGGAGGGAGGACACAGTAGCATAAATATTGCTTGAAATAACAACCTCGGTCAGCAAAAAGTAGGCAAGTTACCAAGTAAACAACGAAACTATCCGTATAGGACAAGGAGTGATTACCTCCCCCGTCTACGCAGAAACTGTTTGACAGAATATCGATATGTGAAGTTCATTCTATTTTCCTCTCTGTTGTAGTGTCATGACCCTAACACTAACAGTATGGACAGTCAACTTTAACAATAATTCATCACCATGTAAAATGCATGCTCTTCTTAAATTTCTACAGTGGCATGATATAGATACTGTAATGCTACAGGAGGCCTCCTTCAATGATTTTTCTTCGGTATTAAACTACAATGCCTATGTAAACACTGGAAGTGATAATTTAGGTATTGCTACTCTTACTAAATCAGATATTGAACCTCAATCAATACAGAAGCTTCCCTCTGGTCGTGGACTGAGTGGCCGATTTCAAAATTACATATTTTATAATGTTGATGCGCCATCTGGGAGTAATAAACGCCAGGTAAGGAACGAATTCATTCAGTCAGACTTAACATACTTACTTCGCTCCTTGTCTACGCATTATGTGATGGGGTGTGACTTTAACTGTGTACTGCGTGCAGTAGACTGCACAGGTTCCTTTAAACCGAGCAGGAGCTTACAGACTTTAGTTACAAACCTCCAAATGTATGATGCTTGGGTGCTAAAACATAATAAGCCAGGATTTACTTTCTTTTCTTCAAATTCAGCAGCAAGAGTGGATCGATTTTATGTTCCACAATATTTAGCTAATGAAATAAGTCGTGTAGAAGTAGTACCAGCTCCATTTTCTGATCATGCAGCTGTCATCCTACGTACAAGATTAAATATAAATTTCATACCTAGAGGACGCTCTTACTACTGTAGAAGATGAACGTAAACTGTCTTCAAAGTACTAGAGCCCTTGAAGAACTAAAATTGCTTTGGTCAGAATGAAAAGAAAGACTAGATATAAGATTGTGCTGATTGGTGGGACTGGTATGTAAACCCGCAAAATTAAATATTTCTTTAAGCGAAAATCTTGCGAACTTTATCAACACGAAGAACATCTAGTGAACCTTTATTTTATGTGTATTTGTGACTTACAAGAGAACTACCAGCCTTTACCAGATAGAAGAAGCAAAATCAGCCGCTATAAAGCAAAAATACTTGCTACATATCATCAACGAATACAGGGACTCGAGATACGCAGTCGGGTCGATGACCCAATCGAAAATGAAGGGATCAACATTTATCAATTAATGAAGGACTTTAATAACCGCATATCATCTCTCATATTGAAATTTCAAGACCCAGAACGACAAGAGTACTCAAAACAACCGATGCCGAGCCAACCAAAGACAATGAATTTATTTTTTTTTTTTTTTTTTTTTTTTTTTTTTTTTTTTTTTTTTTTTTTTGCTGGCTGTAAGCCTCTACCGCTCAGAGAAGAGGATAACCCAAGCCTTGAAGGACCCATGACCCAAGAAGGGGTGTGAAAAGCGATACGTCAAGGGAAGAGCTCAAAAACACCTCGGAATGATGGAATTCCTCAGGAATTTTACTCTGTGTGCTGGTCGATAATCGGAAAAGACCTCACCTGCGTCCTGAACACGGTTTAAAAAAAGAAACAACTTTACGAATCACATCGTCGAGGATTGCTGTACCGATAAAGGAGTCCTCTACAGCTTCTACTGTCAATGACTATCGCCCAATAGCCCTTCTAACTTACGACTACAAAATATTAACCAGATTTCTCGTCAACAGATTACGACCATTATTATCCTCCCACATTCACCCTCACAACACCGCGGAGTGCCTGGTCGAACAATATTTTATACTACCTGTTCGCTGTCTGGTTATGTGGCGTCAACCGAACGCAGTCATTCACAGAGCTTGCCAGTGTCCTTAGATTATCAGCGTGCATTTGACAGTGTGAATCATCAGATATACTAAAATGTTTAAAATGGCATGGTCTTCGTCCCACATTTTTCTCTTACATTCAGTGTCTATACACAAACGTATCTGCGATTTTGCAAATTAATGGCTTTCACACTAAAACCATTCCGATTAAGAGGTCAGTAAAACGAGCATGTACGACTTCGATGGTGCTGTTTACCTTGGCCATAAATCCTATCATTTGCAAGCAGCGTAAGGAAATAAGAGAAATAACACAATGAAGTGCAAAAGCTCACGGTAGCTGCTTACAAGGATGACGTCAGAGTACTATTAATATCGGATAACGATATACTCCATGTGCGAAATGCTCTTGCACTGTTCAGTGCAGTATATGGGTTGTATATCAACTATCATAAACCCAAAGTGATTCCCTTAGGAGACTGGGCATCATTACTTCAACTCCCACCCCTACAAGCGGTGAAAAAACATAAATACTTGGAATATATTACGCTCGAAAGACCAGTGACATGAATCAATACAATTGGGGGACCTCTTGTCAACAAGATAAAAATATATGCAAAAGAACTCTACTGCCGAGACCTCTCTCTCGTCCAAAGGATTTGGACTGTCCACACATATCTTCTATCACAATGTCGGTATCGTGCACAAGTACTACCATTGCCTGCAACGTATGCTAGACGGATAATACATGCTAGTTCATGATACATTTGGCATGGAAATATCTTCCGAGTACCGATATCTACCTTGTATCTTCAGCCAGCAGTTGGTGGACTTTGGTTGGTAGACGTCATCATTTAATACCAAGCTCTCTTCTTGAATCGTGGAAGAAAAATAGAAATGAACCACCGCAGCTTCTCATCTGTTTGGTGGAAACGCTGGTCTACTGTGACGGACTTGCGCAGTCCACCTGAACTTCGGATTGTCCCGCCTGCCCTAAAGTATCTCCATATTTATTTGCAAGAATGGTGCTATTTGACGGAAGCCAAGTTCATACCAGAAGAACAGTTAACACGTCGGGTTTGTGCTGATTTATTTCGTTAAACACCTGCACCACTCATGCGTTTATTTCAACAATTTTCTTTAAACACCGACTTTCGACAACTTTGGGAAAACATTGGTCCTCCTCGTTTAAATGCTGAAGTGCGATCTACATGGTATATGGTAGTCCATGATATTTGTACCAACAAAGGAACGGCTATATCGATTACGAATGACCGATTCGGACTCCGGCTCATATTGTGCTCAAGGTGACTCAATACTTCACAGAATGACCACTTGTCTGAGGATCAGACCGGTGTAGCCTATATGCAAGCAAAAGCATATTTTCATCACATGAACTTCACAATCAATAGAGCAGACAAATTCATAAGACCAGATTACCTCATTATCCCAAACACAAAACACAATTCTACACGCTGGATAGTTGAACACACTGTTCATTCTATATTGACTATTGATGGACAGTTGGACATGGAACTTTACGGTGCATATCTGAAGAGAACAAGATGGAAGTTTGTTGCTCACCGATTCAATGAAATGTGTAGACATTATTTAAGTGCTTTGTCATAAGTAGTATTTTTGTTTTGTTTTGTTTTGTTTTGTTTTGTTTTGTTTTGTTTTGTTTTGTTTTGTTTTGTTTTGTTTTGTTTTGTTTTGTTTTGTTTTGTTTTGTTTTGTTTTGTTTTGTTTTGTTTTGTTTTGTTTTGTTTTGTTTTGTTTTGTTTTGTTTTGTTTTGTTTTGTTTTGTTTTGTTTTGTTTTGTTTTGTTTTGTTTTGTTTTGTTTTGTTTTGTTTTGTTTTGTTTTGTTTTGTTTCGTTTCGTTTCGTTTCGTTTCGTTTCGTTTCGTTTCGTTTCGTTTCGTTTCGTTTCGTTTTGTTTTGTTTTGTTTTGTTTTGTTTTGTTTTGTTTTGTTTTGTTTTGTTTCGTTTCGTTTCGTTTCGTTTTGTTACAGGAGTTGCGAAAGTGCAATAGGAAATTCATCACAGACTCAAAATTCTCAACAAAGAGAAATTAAAACACACTACAGATCGTCCTTGTCGAGAATACGACTCGTACTCTGTGAAACTAGTTTGTATCACTTCCTAGGTATTTCTAACATTTGAATGAAAATCGGTAACAAGTAAAATGTAAATAGCATAGAAAAGATAATCCAATACGTACCGAAATTACAATATTTATTTGGATGTACCACTTTAAAAATGTGTAAGTGGTCATTTTTGATAAATAAATGTTAAAAATGCTATATCTATATAAGTAAAATAAAATATTTTTTAAAAAAAATAAGCCCCTCTAATCCAACTCCCTTTCCATCCCCCTCCCCTTCCCCACCCCTTCCCCAAAATCTCCTAGAGTTCATGAATATTATTTTTAGCTTAGTTTCTTCTACTTTTCGTTTTGAACTAAAATTCTTTCATAAATTTACGTGCCACCATTTCTTTGTGATGTTGTAGAGCAGATCCGTTCGATATCGCCACCCTGTTGTCATAACACTGAATTATCCATAGTGGTTGAATATGATTTGCAACTCACGGATGTTAATACCGATCACCCTTGTGATGATGACATAAAATGCAGTAAAATTTCAAACCCATAAAGACCAGATACCTTATTTCGACGGTACCTATCACACGGTACGTTGATTTGGTTTGAGTTATCAGTCCATGGACTGATTTTATGCACCTGTCTATGTCGCCCTATCCTGTGCTAAACTTTTCATTTCTACGTAACTACGCAATTTAAAACATTAGGGGAACATGCTTTGTAACGTCTGGTATGTGAAAGTTTATTTGGTAGATGGGGTTCCAATGGTCGTACAGTATACCTTGAGACCTCAGCTCCTCAGGATATGTCAAATTGAAGTTATACTCCATTTGTAGGCGTAACCATGCATTAAACTATCAGGTGATCCCTCAAAACAAAGTGAATAGCTGTGCGCCGGTGTGTCGTTGTGAGGTACACAGTCTACTGCGGTCATTTGAACACGTTGTACGTAAACCAGCACATCCCATGAGACATTTTAACGAGGTTAAGGTCGCAAGGGCCGTCACGTTGATCCAGAGTGGATGTACTTTTCGTCGTGTTGCTGTGGATCTCAATGTCTCTCCGTCAGTTATTCAACGCTTGTGAAATCGCTACAGTGAGAGAGGCCAGTTCACAAGGAGGGTTGGACAAGGGCGTGGACGCATCATCTGTGCGTTTCGGCGTCGTTCAACAACTGCCAGAGAACTGCAACAAGACCTCAGGAGGGTCACTGGAGTCACGGTGTCTGACCAGACAGGAAGGAACAGATTAATAGAAGTGTCCTTACGACCCAGACGTCCTCTTCGAGTGCCCCGTTTAACGCAGCAACATCGCGTAGCTCGCCTTCTGTTCGTCTGTACCCACGTCAACTAGCAACTTCGGCAATGGAGACCTGTGTTGTTCACAGACGAGTCCAGATTTCCCCTCACACAGCGTGATGGACGGCAAAGTGTATGGAGACGCCATGGTGAGCAGTACATGCCAAATGTTGTCCAGGAAGGCGAAAGATCCGGACAAGATTCTGTGATGATGTGGGGTGGTATTAGTATTGATGGCCGTACGGATTTTATCGTCGTCCGTGGTAATCTTATAGCTGCGCGTACATCGAGCAGATACTGCTAAATCATGTGTCCGTTGCTGAATACGGTGTTGGCCTTGAATTCGTACTCATACACGACAATGCCAGGGCTCATGTAGTGTGCATCACCAGAGCTGCCTTGCGAGAACTGGACATTCAAGATATGGAATGGCCAGCAGTGAGTCCCTACCTTAATCCCATCAACAGGCCCCGATTTACAAATGGGCGGACTGGGCATTTGCCCAGGACGCCAGTTTTTGAGAGGCGGCGGCCGGCGGATCGAGTAATTATGGCCTGTGTGAATTACGTCTTTACACTCAAATT
Source organism: Anabrus simplex (assembly GCF_040414725.1). Taxonomy (NCBI): domain Eukaryota; kingdom Metazoa; phylum Arthropoda; class Insecta; order Orthoptera; family Tettigoniidae; genus Anabrus; species Anabrus simplex. The sequence continues at coordinate 1,580,118,766 of NC_090265.1, forward strand.
ACTCAAATTACTTTTACATTCCACAAATTATTCCAATTATTTTATTAGCCTATATAAAACACTTTAAACTATTTTAACTTTAAAACCTGAATTTAACCTATATATTTAAATTTTATAAAGAAAATGTGTCTTATTTCTAAAATTATTTACTTATATACAAACTATCAAACTGAATCAACGGCTTTTTAAATAAAAATAAAAACAGCCGCATCCTCATTTGACTGTTATCTGTATTTGGCTTGATAAGTTTAATTATGAGAATTAACTGTGTTTGCATAATGTGCTGTTTTAAAACTTGTAATCTTGAAAACTGTAATATTTAATTTGTAAACATTTATTTTCTAGAGGAACAGGAAAACAAGCAGAGGGGCGGGTGGCTAAATATTGTTTGCCCAGGGCGCTAACTACTTGAAATCGGGGCCTGCCCATCAAGCATGTGTGGGATAGGCTTGACAGAAATGTTTGTGGTCATCCTGTTCCACCACAGACTCTCCAAGACCTCGAATAGGCTCTCATTGTAGAATGGGACCTGATACCGCAACGTGACCTCCGTTGACTTATACGGAGCATGCCACGTAGATGCCAAGCTATGATAAAAGCTCGTGGAGGACATACACCATACTGAAGTTCTCCAACTGTGGTAAAAATCCACCCTGGAGGACTGTTATCACTTTGTTTTCGCCCCTATTTGGACATTTCCGTTTGTGTTCTGAAAATGATCGCGAATCTATCGATGTTGTTTTGTATACTTCAACGGTAAAAAAAATAAAGGTTTAGTTGGTAATATGCCTGGGTGTGAGGTATTGTTTTGTGGAGCATGGCATTCGTTCAAAAATATGTTCCCCTAACTTTTTTTTAACTGTGTACTTTATCCTACATGGAGAGAGGTCCAGAAAAATGTAGACACTCTTTGATAGTCAATACTAATGGAAGAAAATGGAATACCGTTTCAATTTTTGCACGGGATGAAGGTTATTATGTGTGTTCAAAGTGACCTCCATCAGCAGCCAAACAACGTCGACGCCGCTGAACTGCTGACCGAACTACGGCTGTCAGTGTTGCCGGTGTGATAGTCGCACAGGACGCTTCGATGGTTTCCCGTAGCTCGTTCAATGAAGCTGGCTTCTGTCGATTAACTTCATTTTTCAAGGTCCTCCATAGGTAGAGGTCAAGAGGTGTAAGATCTGGAGACCGTGGCGGATACTCAACAGCTCCTCTTCGACCTATCCATCGTCCAGGTAGATTTTCATCCAAGTAGACTCTAACATTTCTGTGGTAATGAGGCGGAGCGTCATCTTGGTGTAGATAAAATCTTTCATTTCCGAACACCTCTCGGAAGGCAGGTAAAATCGATGTTTGCAGCATATGAATATACACCTCACCAGTTACGGTACCTTCAAAGAAGAATGGTCCAATCAAACCGCTTGATGACAGACCACACCACACATTAACACCGGGTGGATTAACATGTTCATCCACGTGAACATGAGGATTTTCAGGAGCACAGTACATGCAGTTGTGACGGTTTACAGTACTATTTAGTTTGAATTGAGCCTCGTCAGACCATATAGCCATCCCTGCAAACCGTTCATCATGCCTTCAAACCACTCGCAGTACTCAGTTCTTCGATCCGCGTCGTCCTCGTTCATAACGTGCAGCGATCATGGAATGTATACTCGAAATCTTTAGTATCTCGTGGCCAGAAATATTCATTTCAGGCAAGAAATCAGTACAGCCCTCAGAACCACCCAGTACCTGCTTACACACTCTCTCTCACTGGTCACATCCATCAGACGCGTTAACACATGCACACATCTGAAGAGTGAGGGGAAGTGAAGGAAACGATGTACGAGGATATCGAGCATGAACGAAACACACGCGGAGCGGAAGGTACTTGCTTCCCCACCTGCCCACACATCCCACTGGCTCGACAATGAAGGAAGAGGGGAATGAAGGGAGGAACCACACGACTCCTTCAAGGCAACAGACGTATTGGGTATGGCAACTCATTGAGGGTAAAACTCATGAGTTTCTTTGTAATTATTGTGTGCGAAGTCTAGCTGAAATATTAGCGGTCTCTACTATAACTTCATTATCAAATGGCATCGTGCTCAACCACTGTAAGAAAGAATAACTCTTATGTTCGACAATATAGGCCCAGGTAAATACTATTAATAGACCCCTACTACTTCCACCCCTGCTAATAATAATAATAATAATAATAATAATAATAATAATAATAATAATAATAATAATAATAATAATAATAATAATAATTTTTATCCTCAAACCCCAAAGTAAAAATAATATGGGAATAAATGATTATGATTATCAGAGACCCAAGGGCGTTTGGAAAACCGTTCCTATGAAATTATTGCCAGCGCAGATCAAACAATTAAATGCCATATATTTGGGTGGGATTATATCGTGCACACTTCATCGCAATTAAACTACAGTTAATTCATTGTTTTCTTTGATTAGGAAAAGCTAGTACCTATAGCCAGAATGTTTAACCATAGAAACATCTTAATCACGTCCCGAAAAAAAAAAATGGAGTTGGGAGTGACCTCTGGGTGCGCAACGCCGCAAACCACACCTCCTGGAAGAGGAACTCATGTGAAGTTGCCTTGGTTACTTCTCCTTCATCCTCAGGGTTGGCCAAAATCACCCATACGTTACCTGTTTCATTTTCCCTTTTCCACCCGGAATTCTTGTGATCGCGATTGTACACTTTCCACTTTGCAGCCTTCAGAATTCATCGTACGGTGGATCGGCTTACTCTGCTTTGACGTACACCGTGATTCACAGATTTTTGAGGTGATCTAGTAAAATTTTGTAACACAGCAGCGCCGGAAGCTGGAGTTGTTGATGTTTTGGGTCAGTCAAACCTTTCCTTATGCACATCCTGAATAGTACCGTCGGCTTCAAATTTATCCCGAATACGATAAATTGTAGTATGTGTTGATGGCTGAGTTCCGTACACATTACGCCATTGTACTTCCAGTACCACTTCAATATGGTCTAGTGATGCTCAAACGACAATCTTACTTCATTCATTGCTACATTGTCATCTGCTAGAAAACGCACAGCCAAAATTGTCGTGCCATTCACGTGACCATCATCTGTTGAGATAATAATGGACCACGCTGCCAGGCAAGAATTGCAACGATATTTCATTTTGTTCCAATGATATTAACTATCAAAGAGTGACTACATTTTTCTGGACCCCTCGAGCTGATGACGTCACAGCTCAATGTAGGTCGAGCAGTACTCGAGCAGGAGTATAGCCCGCCATCTATGAGTGATATCCTTGTACTAAATCAGCTGCTTGGCAATCTTCTTTGCTCTATGATGTCAAATACCGCATGTTCGTGGTAATAAAACAAGTTTATATCGAAACTAGCAAGGTACCCGTGCTTCGCTACGGTATTATACTGAAATTTATAATTGAATCCTTACTGTTTTAGATATATAACCCGCCGAAATTCGCGATCTGACACGTTTTCAGCAAGAATCCACCAAAATTCCCGATCTGACTCGTTTTCTATTAGATTACGGCACGTTTCCTCCCATTTTTCAATCTTCCTTTCCAGCAATCGATTTCGTACTTCCCGGGCTAGGCTCAGGTATTATTCCCAGTTGGGTCCGTAAATCTTTGCCATACCGTATTTGCCTATAATCATTTTTAATCTGGATAAAATCCTTCAGGAGATCCGGCGTGGTGTCATATTGGGTGCCTTGGTGGCACTGAACCCGCGGCCGGACTGCATTCTTAGTCATTACCCGTCCAGGAGCCGTTTCCAGCGCGGTCCGCACATTTGACGACGGTCCGGAGTGTTGCTGGGATGAATGATGACAGGGAAAACCGGAGTATCCGGATAAAAACCTGTCCCGCCTCCGTTTTGTCCAGCACGAATGTCACATGGAGTGACTGGGATTTGAACCACGGAACCCAGCTGTGAGAGGCCGGCGCGCTGCCGCCTGAGCAACGGAGGATCCTTATAAGTACATTAAAAACAGTAAAATCAATTGGTCTCACCTCCTTTTACACCCCACCGCCGTTAGTTTTTACTGCCACCCCCCCCCCCAAAAAAAAGGCGTGTTTCTTTATGTTTAAGGGAGATTCCAAACACCAATGTTCACGTCTATTACCTTCAGTTTTGAGATATAAGTATCCCCATAAATATAATTTACTTTTGTCACTTCATTTCAAACTACTCCTCCCCCCCCCCCTAAGTGAATTTTCCCGCAAAAAATACTTGTTTCTTTAATAGTGCAGGATCTTCTAAATACCAATTATCACGACTCTAACTTCTTCACTTTTAGATTTATGTGTCCTCATGAAAGGAATTAAACTCCTTTACACTCCCGCCCCCCAAGATGGTTTCCCCCCCAAAACGCGTTTTTCTTTGTTTTTAAAGGAGATCCAAATACGAATATTCACGTCTGTAACAACTTTAGTTTTTATTAGATGTATATATTCTCATACAATTACAGTCAATTAATTTTTCAATTCTTTCGCCCCCTCCCCCCGCTTCATTGGATTTTCCGAGAATACGTGTTTCTTTACTTTTAAAGCAGATTGCAAATATCAAATTTCACGTCTGTAACATCTTCATTTTTAAGATATCAGTAGCCTAATTAAAATAATTCAACACCATTTTCAGTCACTTTCACCCACCCTCCACCCAAGTGGTATTTCCGAAAATTTAAAATACACGTTTCTTTATGTTTAATAGGGATAAAAATACCATTTTTCACTTCTGTAACATGTTAAGTTTTTTTTAGATATACTGTAAAAATTCTCATTTTAAAATTTCACCCCTTTTGGGTTCCCCTTAAGTGGAGTTTCCAAAAACAAATCACCTATGTTTCTTTACATTTACAGGAGATTCCAAACACCCACTTTTTACGTCTATAACATTTTACGTTTCCAAGATAATCTTTCAAAAAATTCACCCCAATTTGTCACTTCTGTTTAACCGCCATTAATAGGATTTTCCAAAAACTAAAAAAATACGTGTTTCTTTATTTTTAAAGGAGATCCCATATACAAATTTTCAGTTCTGTAATATCTTCCGTTTCTGAGATATATGTATCCTCATTAAAGGCATTCAGCCCACTTTTTACCCTTTTACACCCCTCCTATTGGGATTTACAGGAAACAAAAAATACGTGTTCCTTTATTTTTAGAGGAGATTCTAACTACCAATTTTTACATCTGTAAATTTTAAAGTTTTAAGATGTAGACACATTCATTTTAAAAAATTCACCCCCCTTTTCACCCCTCAATATTTGAATTTTCCAAAAACGAAAAAATACGTGTTTCTTTACATTTAAAGTAGAGCCCAAATACCAATTTTCAGGTCTGTAATATCTTCAGGTTCTGAAATATAAGTAGCCTCATTAAAGGCATTCAACCCATTATTCACCCTTTTACACCCTTCCTATTGGGATTTTCCGAAAACAAAACAATACGTGTTTCTTTATTTTTAAAGAAGATTCTAAATACCAATTTTTACATCTTAAACTGTAACAGTTTTGAGATATAGATACACTCATTTTAAAAAATCACCCCCTTTTCACCCCCCCCCCATTAATTGATTTTCCAAAAACAAAAAAATACGTGTTTCTTTATTTTTAAAGGAGATCCCAAACACCAATTTTCAGGTCTGTAATATCTTCAGTTTCTGAAATATATGTAGCCTCATCAAAGGCATTCAACGCCTTTTTCACCCCTTTTCACCCCTCCTATTGCGATTTTCCGAAAACAAAAAATACGTGTTTCTTTATGTTTAATGAAGATTCTAAATACCAATTTTTACATCTGCAAACTTTAAAAGTTTGGAGATATAGATTCACTCATTTTAAAAATTCACCCCCTTTTCACCCTCCCATTAATTGGATTTTCCAAAAACAAAAAAAAATACGTGTTTCTTTATTTTTAAAAGAGATCAAAAGTACCAATTTTCAGGTCTGTAATATCTTCAGTTTCTGAGATATAAGTACTGGTATACTGATTGAGGGTATTCAACCCATTTTCCCCATTTTCACCCCTTTTCACCCCTCCTATTGGGATTTTCTGAAAACAAAAAAATACGTGTTTCCTTCTTTTTAAAGAAGATTCTAAATACCAATTTTTACATCTGTAAAATTTATAATTTCACCTCTCTTTTCACCCCCTTAGCGAAGGAATATCCAAAAATCCTCTCTTAGCGAGCACCTACGTCTTAATATGAATATATCCCCAAAATTTCATTTCGTTACGTCCAGTAGTTTTGGCTCTGCGATGATGAATCAGTCAGTCAGTCAGTCAGGACAAGTTATTTTATATATAGATATGTTGAATTATTAATGACTAATCCACTAGAATTACAAGAACATAATACCAGCCCTATGTGTCCATGATGCATTTTCGCAACATGCAATATCTACGGATTGTGAGATACGGATTGTGTATAATTTAAAAAATCCTGAAAGTTCAGTTATATCCTATCGGACTCAGGACTTCAGTTCTGTTCAAATTTCCCTCTTATTATTACTATTCTCCCTCTTTTCCCTTTTCCAATTTAGCATACACGGTAGCAAAATAATTATAAATTGAATGGATACAAACCAAATATCGAAGCTCCCGTCATACCAATGGTGTATGTTGTATAAACAAGTCTTCCTGTAGGAGAAATAGTACCATAGCACTATAATAAAACTGAAAATAATATGGTATGCAAATGATACATCCAATGATCAGAAGAATCAGAAATGGAAGTAGCGACCAAGTAACGACAGGAAAACCACAGAAATATTATCTCTATGCAGAGCTCATCTTCATGTCGAGAAGTCAGTTCAATTTGATAACAAAAAATTATTCTGGGCATATATGGGTTTAATAAACTGATGCGTCCACTACGACTTATGGCACGTCTGTACTTCTGTAGAATGATCACTAATTACTCTTCTACAATGTAGCGCTGGAATGTGAAGACCAAAGGGAATGAGTGAAGGCGAAAGAGTGGCTCGAGGCACAACACACACGTCCTGCTTAGAGTGCATGCAAGCCTACGTTACGATAGAATTCTGTGCTGCTCGATCTTGCTCGACCAAGCCAACGCCACCTAGATTACACAAGCTCACAGCTGCGCACCCCTAACCGCACGGCCAACTCGCCCAGTAAGATGTGTCTTTTCATTTTATCTCTTCCTGTGGTCAAATCTCGCCAAAATGTGCTCCTCTCACCAATTCAGTATCGGTATCTCTTCATTCATGACCCGATCTACCCATTTTACCTTATGTATTCTTCAGTAACACCACATTTAAAAAGTTCATATTCTCTTTCTTTCTGAGGTAGTTATCGTTCATGTTTCACTTCCGTATAATGCCACGCTCCAGATGAATGTCTTCAAAAACATCTTTGTAATTCCTATATCAGTGTTCGAAGTGAGTGAATTTTTTTCTTAAGGAAGGCCTTGTGCTAGTCTGCATTTTATGTCCTCCTTATTTCTGCCATCGTTAGTAATTCTACTAACAATATGTATCTAGTTTTATAAGACTTAATTTCCTAATTTAATATTTCCTGCATCACCTGACTTCATCCGACTGCACTCCATTACTTTGTACTTCTTCTCCAAGCATGCATTCATACAGGGAGAGCTGCATGCCCTCGGGAGTTAGTTACGGCTGTAGTTTCCCGTTGCTTTCAGCGTGTAGCTGTATCAACGTAGCTAAGCCATGTTAAATCTTATTACAAGTCCACGTCAGTCAATCATCCACACTGCTGCCCTTGCAACTTCCGAAATGGTGCTACTCACCTGTCGATAAACCATTCGTTAGACGCCGTTCACACAGGCGATATAAGATAAGTGATATATAGTAAGGAATATATTGCGACGATATATTGCTAGGAAGGTTCATGACACTGAGCGATAAATCGGCGCGACCTGGGCGATAAAAATTTGGTGGGAACACAATTCTCACTACATCAGTTACAAATATGAGTTCAAATGATGAAGACGTTGTAGTGGCTTTTTGGTTCAGGCGTAGGATGAGAAGAAAAAGGAAATACTGGGTACATCCGTACAATCTTACCAACCTGCACCATAGCTCAGCTGTTGTTTCCTGAAAGCTGTCCCAACATGAATCAAAATTAAGGGAGTTTTATCGAATGAACACTGAAAATTTTCATTTTCTGAAAAGTCTAGTGTCATGAACCCTTGAAAATAAAGATACACACTTCAGGAAGGTCATTTCTTCAGATAAAAAACGTCTGAATACTATAAGGTAAGTAGATATTAATATGATAAGAAATATTAATAAAATTTAGCAGTTTTAATTTGATAATTTTTTACATATCTTTTTTTACAAATTGTACTAATCAGTACCACTAAATTAATGAAAGGTATTACAGAATTGTCCTCTCTTCTTCCCGTCATATTCACAGCTCGAAATATCGTACGATACTAATCGCTGAAGAGACTAGCAAGCGGCACCCCGAAAGATATGTCACTACCGACATGTTGTACAAGCGCGCAGCTGTGAACCTTTTTTATGCCCTCCCTTTAGATTTCAAGTATCTGTCTGTGCGTGTCGCGTATCGTATATCGCTTACGATATATCACTTATCTTATATCGCCTTGTGTCAACGCGGCCCTGGTCTGGTATCTCGACAGATATCCACGCGATATGGTTAGACCTGCGGCTCACAATCAGCTATCTGCTTCATTGGGACGCACAAGCCTCCCCCACCACGGCAAGGTCACATGGTTCACAGAGGACACAGTACATATTTTGTCTCAAAACTTGCAGCCGTTACCCCAACGCAGCCCCGTTCCATCTTATCGAATTTTTGAGGTTATTCTCTAACTAGACCATTATGTGTTACAGCAACCTTTTTAATAATTAGTAAGATTATGTAATGTGCGAAATCGAACAGTGTTGCAAACCATCAACATTTTTTTTATTTTCACTGGCCAACCAATGGTTGCACCTAGAACGTTCCGAACTTCAATGATGACCCAGTAAGGGTCTCCGAAGCTCTATCTGTCCCTGTAATAATTAAGAGGTGAATTCCTTAAGGCAGTATTATTGGACCTTTAAGTTTTCTTATATATAAATGATATGAGTAAAGGAGTGGAATCAGAGGTAAGGCTTTTTGCGGGAATCAGAGGTAAGGCTTTTTGCGGATGTTGTCACTCTGTATAGAGTAATAAATAAGTTACAAGATTGTGAGCAACTGCAAAACGACCTCGATAATGTTGTGAGATGGACAGTAGGCAATGGCATGATAAACGGGGTAAAAAGTCGGTTACGTGCCAGATGCGACCGTGCCGGATGCAACCCGGCCATTATCGTGCCAATAGCGACCGAGCGGATATGCACCGTGCCGCATGCGACCCATCAATCACTTACAATTGATCTGCATTAAGGGCTGTCACCAATTGGCAGATAGCTTATCAGTAGATAACTTCGTCTTTTCTAAAATAAAGGTCTGACACCGTTGTTAGCAGGTTCGAGTGCCGTTGGTCGAAAGAAAAATATGATAATGTTGCTGGCTTTACGTCCCAGTCATTGCTTTTATGTTTAAGGAGACGCCGAGGTGCCGGAGTTTAGTCCCGCAGGACTTATTTTACGCGCCAGTAAATCCACCGACACAAAGCTGACTTATTTGAGCGCCTTCAAATATCACCAGACTGAGCCAGGATCGAACCTGCCAAGTTGGAGTCGGAAGACCAGCATCTCAACCGTCTGAGCCATCGAGCCACTTAGCCCGGATGAAAAAAATTTCACCATGAGAATGTAGGCCGGCAGGGTAGGAAAGTTGGTGTATACAATTTGTAATCACTAGATTGCGTACCAAAAGCCTGGATTCAAATCTAAACTTCTTCGCAGTGTTCAAATGAAGTGAGGCAATATGATGCTGTTGATGGTGATTCAGCCGTCGGATAGGGACGTAAAGCATTGAGCAGACCCCTTGGTATTATTCGAGAGGAGTAGGGTACGTGCCGATACCGGGTTTCATCTTTCCCTACCTCATTATCATAATCTCACATCCAGACGCGCAGGCCTCCCATGTGCGTCAGGTAGAAAGTCCTGCACCAGGCAAGTCGAACACGTCCTCGGACACTCCCGGCACTAATAGGACACGATAAGTAAGTAGGCCTAAGTCGTAAATAATTTCAGAGGATTAGGATCTTCTTTTTTTGCTAGTGGTATAACGTCGCACCGACACAGACAGGTTTTAAGGCGACGATGTCCGACTCGTTGGCTGAATGGTCAGCGTACTGGCCTTCGGTTCAGAGGGTCCCGGGTTCGATTCCCGGCCGGGTCGGGGATTTTAACCTTCATTGGTTAATTCCAATGGCCCGGGGGCTGGGTGTTTGTGCAGTCCCCAACATCCCTGCAACTCACACACCACACATTACACTATCCTCCACCACAATAACACGCAGTTCCCTACATATGGCAGATGCCGCCCACCCTCATCGGAGGGTCTGCCTTACAAGGGCTGCACTCGGCTAGAAATAGCCACACGAAATTATATATATTATAGGCGACGATGGGATAGGAAAGGGCTAAGAGTGGGAAGGAAGCGGCCTTGTCCTTGATTAAAGTACACATCGACTTTCACATTTGCCTGATGTGAAAATGGGAAACCACGGAAAACCATCTTCAGGGCTGCCGACAGTGGGATTCGAACCCACTTTATCCCGGATGCCAACTCACAGCTGCGCGCTCCTAACCGCACGGCCAACTCGCCCAGTAGGAAATTTATTGAACATCTCCCTTGGTAAATTATTCCAATCCCTAACTCCTCGTCCTATAAACGAATATTTGCCGCAATATGTCGTCTTGAGTTCTAACTTTATCTTTATATTGTGATCTCTCCTAATTTTAAAAACACCACACAAACTTATTCGTCTACTAATGTCATTCTACGCCATCTCACCATTGACAGCTCGGAACATCCCGCTTAGTCGAGCAGCTCGTCTTCTTACTTCTAAGTCTTCCTAGCCCAAGATTTGCAATATTTTCGCAACGCTACTCGTGTGTTTTGTTACCAAACATTATCGATTGTTTTCTGAAAGGGATTCAAACTTAATTTCGGAGTCCCTGGTACAGCGTAATTAGATTCTGATACAAATTTAGATGTGACTAGCTAATGTACCCGTGCTTCGCTACGGAATTCTACATTGTATTCAGAATTCTAGGTTAAATACTCTACATGTTGTGAATAAGATTATATTAAACTACATAGCTCTTAAAGTTACTCAGAAAAGCGACGGGCAAGTCACCATTCGTATTTTCGCATGTGAAGACTTGGTTAGGAAATTATAATGGCAGGTCCTCTTGTCTACTGTCAGTCACAATCAACTTGGTAAGTTTTCATTATGATGGTAGGCCCACTTGCCTACTGCCAGTCAGTGGAGTTGGGCTGTGTGATGATAATGGCAGGCACTCACTCTCTACCTGTCTTTTTACGTCATCAGAAAGACTGTCTTTGTGGTTTTACCAACTGAAATCATCATAGGTCATTACAATGAAGTCAACAGAAATGTCGCAGTTACAAGCAATGCTATCATAATTATGAAATACTCGATAAAATAGAAAACCGCACATTTTCTCATTTTTAACAGTACTATGCTGCCGATCTAACAGTCCAAAGTTCCCGACCTGGAATAACCAGGCCGCAGACAGCCGTGAACAATCCTCTCCCATTATTCCCTTAAGTGTGCACACTGCTCGTTCCAATCCGTCCCACAGAGAAGGAATCAAATACGTGGAGTACTATGATAAACCAGTATGTTACGTACCAGTAGTACCAGAAAATCGATGAACCAGAGGAAAGTCATGCTAAAGAAGAAAGTTATCTAACTCCACATTCCCCTGTGGAGGGGGGCGGTAGAATTACACCCATGGTATTCCCTGCGTGTCGTAAGGGGCTCTCAACTTGGGAGCGTGGGTTAGTGACCACGGGGCACTGAGTTTTATTTGTGCTAGGCTCCTCATTTTCATCTATCCTATCCGACTTTCCTTGGTCAAATCTTGTTCTATTCCAACCCCGACGGGATTAGAACTTTCTACGCCTAGAGAGTCGTTCGTTTTCACGCCCTTCGTGGCTCTTGTCTTTTCGCTGATATCTTCCTTTTTCGCAGTGTCGGATTCCTTCCATTTTTCTCCCTGATTAGTGTTAAATAAAGGATGGTCACCTAGTTGCACTTCCTCTTAAAACAATAATCACCACCACCACCACATTAACACGTAGCATTTCTCCTCTAATGGTTGGCGTCAAGAAAAGCATCCAGCCGTAAAAGAATGCCAAATCTGCTACACACCCTGACCCGCAGTAAGAACCGGATAGAGTGGGGAGTAATAGAAACGAGCCCAGTGGCATCACTGCTCGCTTCTCACCAAGGCAGTCCGGGTTTGATTCCCGGCCAATATTTGTGGGATTTACGAAATGAAATACCACGCCCATTTTCCTGGAGATGAAAAATGGGAAACCACGAGAAATAATTTTCGAGGATGGCCGACGGGGTATTCGAACCCAGCAGCCTACCGAAGTAGCTCTAACTAGTCGTCCGACAACGCACTGACCTAACCTGCTTGGTACCTTCTCCCAGACATGGAGGCGCAGCTCTATATATGGAGATATTTTAGGAAAATACTATTTATTTGCTAATGGCTTTACGTCTCACCGACACAGATAGGTCTTATGGCGACGATGGGATAGGAAAGGCCTAGGAGTTGGAGGGAAGCGGCCGTGGCCTTAATTAAGGTACAGCCCCAGCATTTGCCTGGTGTGAAAATGGGAAACCACGGAAAACCATCTTCAGGGCTGCCGACAGTGGGATTCGAACCCACTGTCTCCCGGATGCAAGCTCACAGCCGCGCGTCTCTAACCGCATGGCCAACTCGCCCGGTGGGAAAAGACGTAAACGCATCACCATATTTCGTGTTGCAAAACGAGTTTCCCCCGGAAGTGTTATGTAAAGTAGAGGCAGTAGCTGCTTATAAGACTTTTTGAAATTACATTGCACTTCGTTTAACTTACCTTATCTTGGGTGATGACACAACTTATCAAATGACAGTTTGCTTTTCAACGCCGGTCGCATCCTGTCAACGCCGGTCTCATCCGGCACGGTTACAGATAATGCGGTCGCTAGTGGCACGGGTCGCATGCGGCACGGTCGCATCTGGCACGCCACCAAAAAGTCAGGTTGTGAATTTCACAAATAGGAAAAGTTATCTCAGTTTTAATTACTGCGTTGATGAGGTGAAAGTTCCTTTTGGGAATCATTGTAAGTATCTGGGTGTTAATATAAGGATTGTAATATAAAGGATGGTTATGAGGGTGTTTAGGGGTTGTAGTAAGGATGTAAAGGAGATGGCATATACGTCTCCGGTAAGACACCAGCTAGAGTATGGTTCCAGTGTATGGGACCTTCATCAGGATTACTTGATTCTAGAACTGAAAAAAAACAAAAACAAAGGAAAGCAGCTCGATTTGTTTTGGGTAATTTCCGACAAAAGAGTTGCAAAGTTTGGGCTGGGAAGAACTGGGAGAAAGAAGACGAGCTGCTCGGCTAAGTAGTATATTCCGAGCTGTCAGCGGAGAAATGGCGTGGAATGACATTAGTAGACGAATAAGTTTGAGTGGCGTCTTTAAAAGTAGGAAAGATCACAATATGAAGGTAACGTTGGAATTCAAGAGAACAAATTGGGGCAAATATTCATTTACAGGAAGGGAGTTAGGGATTGGAATAACTTACCAAGGGAGATGTTCAATAAATTTCCAATGTCATTGAAATCAATTAAGAAAAGGTTAGGAAAACAACAGATAGGGAATCTGCGACTGCCCTAAATGTAGACCTGTATTGATTGATTGTATTGATTGTATGTGTGGTTCATGCATGAAGGGCTTCTTGACGCCGCTCCGCCGCCTTTTCAAAAACATTTAAATATAATTTCACTCTGTAAGTGATTACATAAAGGGATGTGCAATTGTAGCGAAGTCGAACTTACCTGGTGTGTCATTCATTATAAAATGGTATTATTTTAGCTGTAAACATTTCGCTTCTCTATTTTCAAACCTACGGCAAAGGCTTTCAGATCGTGACTGCTGATCAGCAAGCATATTTCTTTAGCCTTGTGGACCTCGGACTGTGCCAGGAAAGCCCTCAGTAGGTTCCTAGAGTTAGCTAATGTGCAGAGTGCGGGAGGAGCCTCGAAAGACGATATGAATTTGTCAGGGGAAGGAAGAGAGTAGGCTGATGTAAGGGCTGTCCGGTGGAGCCCATGGCAACATCGCCAACGACTTGACAATGCACCTAGGCTTGCCCGTCCCGCCCGCCCAGTCTTACATTAATTGTTCTTAGAGATTAATTCAAAAACATTTTTAAAACAGTCAATTCCATTATACTGACTATTTAAACAATTCAGTTCTATAAAGAAGCTAAACTGTACGGAGTCGGGTATGAGGTGAGATGAATCTGTCGTGGCGGGTTTTTATGGTCGTATGCCCTTCCTGCGTCAGTCTCATCAGAGGAGTTAATGAGATGAAACGAATGAGGTGATACATGATAGTAGGGAGAGGGTGTAACCCGGTGCCGGCACATAGCCTACTCCTGTCGAATAGCACCAAGGGGTCTACTCAAGGCGTAAGGTCCTCATCCGACGGACGAATCACCATCAACAGTGTCATATATCCGCACTCCATATGAGTACTGCGGAGAGATTTGAAATTTATTCCGGGCTTTTGGCATGCAATCTAGTGATTAGAAATTGTATACCACCACCACCCCTCCCTGCCAGCCAACATTATGATCGCGAAATTTTTCGATCAACGGGACTCGAACCGGCTAAACACGGTGCCGGACCGTTTAGACTTCAACGCCTTAACGATCACGGCTACCAGGCGGGCTTATATAGAAGCTAAACTAAAGATTTAAAATGTAACCAAAAGGTGACGGCACCATTTTTAGGTAGGGCAAAATTGTTAAATACGTCTTCGTGCTTTGAGTTTTGAGCAAAACGTGAGAAATTGAGAGACGTACTGTTTTTATTTGTGAATATCGTTATTATCTTTTGTGATTAGTGAAAAAATGCAGTGCCGTAGTAGTCATGATTGCAGTAGTTGCTAGCCTGTTAATGTGTGTGTATTGCCATTGAAGTGTAGTTAATTGATTAATCAATTAATTACTGTTTTAGTGCACGTATTCAGTAGATAAAACGACCATACTAGTTTAAACAGCAGTGAAAATTCTATCTTCAGTATTTAAGTCTCGTGTTAATATCTTCGTCCGCCGCTGTGGTGTAGTGGTTAGTGTGATTAGCTGCCACCCCCGGAGGCCCGGGTTCGATTGCCGGCTCTGGCACGAAATTTGAAAAGTGGTTCGAGGGCTGGAACGTGGTCCACGCAGCCTAGGGAGGTCAAATGAGTAGAGGTGAGTTCGATTCCCACCTCAGCCATCCTTGAAGTGGCTTTCCGTTGTTTCCCACTTCTCCTCCAGGCAAATACCGGGATGGTACCTAACTCAAAGCCACAGCCGCTCCCTTCTCTCTTCCTTGCCTATCCTTTCCAATCTTCCCATCCCCCCGCAAGGCCCCGGTTCAGCATAGCAGGTGAGGCAGCCTGGGCGAGGTACTGGTCATGCTTCCCAGTTGTATCACCAGACTCAGAGTCTGAAGCTCCAGGACACTGCCCTTGCGGCGATGGAGGTGGGATCCGTCGCTGAATCCGAGGGAAAAACCAACCCTGGATGGTAAACAGATAAAGAAGAAGAAAAGGAAGAAAAAGAAAGTATCTTCATCCATGTGTTCAGTGTTTATCTGCCTATTTGAAAACTAAATGTTACAGTCGTAATTTAAGAAGACAGCGACGTTTACAAAAAGATACAAAATTTGAAATCTAGAAAGGCAGCTGCGATTGGTAAGATTTGTAGGGCTCTATTAAAGGCTATGGGTTGGAATATAGTGCCATACCTGAAATACACACTTGATTACTGTTTGCATGATGGAACGATACCAGATGCTAGTTGCTTTACGTCGCACCGACACAGATAGGTCTTATGGCGACGATGGGACAGGGAAGGGCTAGGAGTGGGAAGGAAGCGGCCGTGGCCTTAATTAAGGTACAGCCCCAGCATTTGCCTGGTGTGAAAATGGGAAACCACGGAAAACCATTTTCAGGGCTGCCGACAGTGGGGTTCGAACCTACTATCTCCCGAATACTGGATACTGGCCGCAGTTAAGCGACTGCAGCTATCGAGCTCGGAATACCAGATGAATGGAGAGTTGTAATAGCAGCTCCATTCAAGGGAAAGGGTGACAAACATAAAGCGGATAATTACAGGCCAGACAGCTTGACATGTGTTGTTTCTAAGGTTTGAGAAATCATTCTTTGCTATTGTATTAGACATGTTTGCGAAATTACTATTTTGTTTGACAGAAGGCATTTCGGGTTTAGAAAAAGTCCTCGCAGTTTTAATGACTGTGTTGATGGGGTGATAGTACCTCATGGGGAACACCGTAAGTGTTAATATAAGGAATGATCTCCGTTGGGGTAATCATACGAACGAGGCTAAGAAAGGTTACAGACCTCTTCATATGGTTATGAGAGTATTTAAGGATTGTAGTAAGGATTCAAAGGAGAGGGCGTATAAGTCTCTGGCAAGATCCGAATTTTATTAGAGTTCTGGGTGATTTCCGACAAAGGGGTAGTGTTACTAAAATGTTGCAAACTTTGGGGGGAAGACTTGGGAGTAAGGAGACGAGCTGCTCGACTAAGTGGTATGTTTCGAGCTGTCAGTGAAGAGATGGCGCGAAATGACATTAATAGACGAAAAAGCTTGAGCGGAGCTTTCAAAAGTTGAAATTCAAGAGGACTAATTGGGGGAAACTTTCATTTATAGGACGAGGAGTAAGGGTTTGGAATAAATTATCAAGGCAAGTGGTCAATAAATTTCCAAGTTCCTTGAAAACGTTTAAGAAAAACCTGGGTAAAAACCTGACAGGGAATCTGTCCTCCTGGGCGACAGCCCTAAGTGCAAATCATTGATGATTGATTGACTGATGATGAATTCTGTGAATGGCATTTTAAATAATGGCGGGAATTTAAGCCGGCCCCGTGGTGTAGGGGTAGCGTGCCTGCTTCTTACCCAGAGGTCCCGGATTCGATTCCCGGCCATGTCAGGGATTTTTGCCTGGATTTGAGGGCTGGCTCGAGGCCCACTCACCCTACGTGATTATAATTGAGGAGCTATTTGACGGTGAGATAGCGGCCCCGGTCTAGAAAGCCAAGAATAACGGCCGAGAGGATTCGTCGTGCTGACCACACGACACCTCGTAATCTGCAGGCCTTCCGGCTGAGCAGCGGTCGCTTGGTAGGGCAAGGCCCTTCAAGGCCTGTAGTGCCATAGGGTGTGGTTTGGTTTTGGTTTGTTTCGTGGGAATTTAAGGTTTGAACATCGGCTAGAATTAAGCAAGTAAGGGCCTCCATGGCCGAATTTAGATATTGCACAAGAACAGAAGTGATATAAGAACAAAAATGCATACACTAGGAAATTCAGTTTCGTCACTTTATGCCCACCCTGACTGGCTGCGTGGATGTGAAATGAGGAACGCGTTCTTTGGTTATTCTTGTTTAGCGATGAATGTCGTTGACCCTGCGTGGACATCAGTCAGGGTGTCAGACATACAGCACCTTGGTGAAAAAGTAAAAAAAAAAGCATTAACTGAGCGAAAAACACATACAAGCTGGTACTGAATTTCCTATGCTTGGCATAGCAGATACCCGATGCCAATTAGACAGTGCATACAGAATATGTTTTCTGTCGATGTTTTAAGGGTATGTAGGTTGTAAGGCTTCAGGATTTACTTTTAAGATTCTTTTTCTACTTCGGAATATTATCTGATTTTCACTAGTGATAGTTCTCTCGGTCCGCCTCTGTGGTGTAGTGGTTAGTGTGATTAGCTGCCACCCCCCCCCCCGGAGGCCCGGGTTCGACTCCCGACTCTGCCACGTTTTTGTTTTGTTTTTGTTTTTTGTTTTTTTGCTATTGGCTTTACGTCGCACCGACACAGGTATGTCTTATGGCGACGATGGGACAGGACAGGCCTAGGACTGTGAAGGAAGCGGCCGTGGCCTTAATTAAGGTACAGCCCCAGCATTTGCTTGGTGTGAAAATGGGAAACCACGCAAAACCATTTTCAGGGCTGCCGACAGTGGGGTTCGAACCTACTATCTCCCGAATACTGGATACTGGCCGCACTTAAGCGACTGCAGCTATCGAGCTCGGTGCCACGAAATTTGAAAAGTGGTACGAGGGCTGGAACTGGGTCCACTCAGCCTCGGGAGGTCATCTGAGTAGAGGGGGGTTCGATTCCCTCCTCAGCCATCCTCGAAGTGATTTTCCGTGATTTCCCACTCTCTTCCAGGCAAATGCCGGGATGGCACCTAACTTAAGGCCTCGGCAGCTTCCTTTCCTCTTCCTTGTCTATCCCTTCCAACCTTCCCAACCCCCGACAAGGCTCCTGTTCAGCACAGCAGGTGAGGCCGCCTGGGCGAGGTACTGGTCATTCTCCCCAGTTGTATCCTCCCATCCAAACTCTCACGCTCCAGGACACTGCCCTTGAGGCGGTAGAGGTGGGATCCCTCGCCGAGTCCGAAGGAAAAACCAACCCTGGAGGGTAAACAGATTAAGAAGAAGAAGAAGAAGAATATTGTTCTCTAGGAAGCAGATTTCTTCTGTTCAGGCAGTGCCATCGGATTATTATTATTATTATTATTATTATTATTATTATTATTATTATTATTCATCTATAAATATCGTGGTGTTGGTCAGTGAAAACTGGGCCGATTGGACAGTGAGAAGAGATGGCGGCACAGCCCTGCTAGAGTGAATTGTTCGTCGCCATAAGACCTACCTATCTGTGTCGGTTGTGACGTAAAACCACTAACAAAAAAAAAAAAAAAAAAAAAAAAAAAAAAGTGAATTGTGACGAACCGCCACTGGTCTCATAAGAGACTCCATGGAGCAATCAGCCAGGAGAAATAAGTTAGTTGCTGAGATCATAAAGGAGTTTCTGTAATGAAGTTCTGGATTAGCTGCTTGACTTTCACAACTGGTCTGATATTACGTAATGTCTCTGAGTCGTTATAAAGGTGTTTAGTTATAAAACAGGGAGCCGTTTGAGGAGTATATGCTGAGATTAATTAATCGTCTTAATCAGAGGCGGTGCGTGGTATTGTTGCAGGGTTGCACAACTCCCAATAATTTTGCACTTCGTTTGTTATCTTTTATTCTAAGGTTTAGTTTAATAAACCTAACATGTATTCGAAAACATGCTAAAATCAACAATCTTCGGTCGTTCGCTGTACTAATGCTTCGTAACGGACCAACAAACGCTGCTTGCTTCGAATCAAACGCAGGGGGTGTGCTTTCTTACGGCAACTTCCTAGCGGACAGCACGGCGCAGTTTACTTCAGCAGGGATGAGCCTAAGCCTGCATAGCATCAGGTAGCATGCTCGCCTGTATCGGTCTCAGGGAGTTGCACTAGACCAGCAAGTCCCCTACCGAGAAAGGGTTCCAAATGTTCCCGATAGATTGCGCCACTCTGCGGAGATTACCTCATTCCTACTTTCCTCTCGCTAAGGTAATTCATTTCCAGTTTTTAAATTTACAAATTTCATTTACGTTGCACCGACACAGATAGGTATTATGGCGACGATGGGATAGGAAAGGGCTAGGAGTTGGAAGGAAGCGACCGTGGCTTTAATTAAGGCATAGCCACAGCATTTACCCGGCTTGAATATGGGAAACCGCGGAAAACCATCGTCAGGGGTTCCGACAGTGGTGTTCGAATCCACTATACCCCGAATGCAAGCTCACAGCTACGTGACCCTAACCGCACGGCCAACTTGCTGGGTAGTTACTTTTCTACGCCATACCAAGACTACCCACAATATTGTCAACATCTTGCTTCAATGAAAAACAGGACGGCAAAAGTAACTGTGCCTGGCTGAGTGGCTCAGACGATTGAGGCACTGGCCTTCTGACCCCAACGCGGCAGGTTCGATTCAGGCTTAGTCCGGTGGTATTTGAAGGTGCTCAAATACGTCAGCCTCGTGTCAGTAGATTTACTGGAATGTAAAAGAACTCCGGTAACTCGGCATCTCCGAAAACCGTAAAAAGTCGTTAGTGCGATGTAGTAAAGCCAAGAACGTTATTATCTTTTTGCTAGTTGTTTTACGTCGCACCGACACAGATAGGTCTTACGGCGACGATGGGACAGGAAAGGGCTAGGAGTGGGAAGGATGTGGCCGTGGCCTTAATTAAGGTACAGCCCCAGCATTTGCCTGGTGTGAAAATGGGAAACCATGGAAAACCATTTTCAGGGCTGTTGACAGTGGGGAACGTTATTATTAAGAGTAACTGTAATTACAGTGTATAATTAGCCTCTTATTTCCTGGGTTGTAATTGCCAGATATATTACAGTTTTGGTAGGAATGTTGTTCATTACTTATCGATAATAGAGTTGCTTGTTATTTCTGTAAGCTAAAAAAATGTGACACTGAAAATGCTGGTGCAACACCCAGCTTCAGATACCACCAGCCGCCACTGATATTAATATATTGTTATAATACCGGGCGGAATGCCCACGGCGTCCGGTCGTAAAAATCGTTCATTTAAATTCATCCCGCCTAATTCCCGACCTCGTATAAGGAAACGGGAATAGGCCTACATTAATATATTGTTACAATGATCACAAATCGAGTCCCTTACTTGACTGTCTGATACAAACTGCTGAACTCTCAAAAGGTGAGAAGGCTGCTTTCCAATACGATGTCCTTGAGGTCCGCTGTTAATTAATCGGAACAGCCTACGTCCGTCCAGTTACTGCCTCCATCTTCCTTAAGCATTGACATGACTGACCTAGATAGCAACATAAAGTCGATAGCTCAAATAGCTGACATAAGTTGAGTGTTTTACGTTCTGACTCATTTTCTCTTTCCCCGTCATCAGGAAACGTGAATGCTTTACAGTAATGAGGGCGTGACATAGTGCAGCGTGCCACTGATAAAGAAGTTAGAAAGAGTAGTTCCACTTACGCTCTAGAGTCTGCTCTGTCTTCTGACTGATAAAGAAGTTAGAAAGAGTAGTTCCACTTACGCTCTAGAGTCTGCTCTGTCTTCTGCTTCTCTCAGCCTTCAACTGACCAGTGACAAGCGAAACGCGATAAGCGCTCGTGGACCGGATATTATGGACGGAAAGATATTTTACTCTGCTACAAGAAGCAAACAATGTGACAAACTAGCAAGTTGAACTTCGTCTACTGCGTCAGTATTAAGATATGAAATATGAGTATTACTGTTCAAACAAACCTCTGCAGATAATGGGAGCTAGTACCTTCCTTCCACTAATGGCTGTAAGGACAAGAGAGAGAAGCATCTTTTCTACACCAAGTGTTTCACGTTACATCAGCAATGCAATTTAAAAGAAATGGATATGCAAAGCTAGTACCTAAAGAAGGCGAACATTCATATTGAACAAAGAACTTAATTATTATCTACCGAGCGAGCTGGCCGTGCGGTTAGAGGCATGCAGCTGTAAGCTTGAATTCGGGTGATAGTGGGTTCGAACCCCACTGTCGGCAGCACTGAAGATGGTTTTCCGCAGTTTCCCATTTTTCACCAGGTAAATGCTGGAGCTGTTCTGTTGTATAGTGGTTAGTGTGATTAGCTGCCACCCCCGGAGGCCCGGGTTCAATTCCCGGCTCTGCCACGAAATTTGAAAAGTGGTACGAGGGCTGGAACGGGGTCCACTCAGCCTCGGGAGGTCAACTGAGTAGAGGGGGGTTCGATTCCCAGCTTAGCCATCCTGGAAGTGGTTTTCCGTTGTTTACCAGTTCTCCTCCAGGCAAATGCCGGGATGGTACCTAACTTAAGACCACGGCAGCTTCCCTCAATCTTCCATGCTTATCTCTTCCAAACGTCCCATCCCCAACCAAGGCCGCGGTTCAGCATAGCAGGTGAGGCCGCCTATGCGATGTACCGGTCATCCTCCCCAGTTGTATCCCCAACCCAATGTCTCACGCTCCAGGACACTGCCCTGAAGGCGGTAGAGGTGGAATCCCTCGCTGAGTCCGAGGGAAAAGCCAACCCTGGAGGGTAAAAACGAAAGAAATGCTAGGGCTGTACCTTAATTAAGACCAGGGCCGCTTCCTTCCCACTCCTAGCCCTTTCCTCGACCATCGTCGCCATAAGACCTATCTGTGCCGGTGTGACGTAAAACAAATTGTAATATATACCTTCTTGAATGGAAATAAGAATCTTGCAGACCTGCAAGGAACGGAGCGCCCTACCTGTGATGAATTATAATGCTGAAGACGGCATAAACACCCAGCTCCTGACACAGAGGAATTAACCAGAGAAATTAAAAATCACCGACCCGGCCTGGAATCGAACAGGGGATCCATTAAATTGAAGGCCATAATGGTAACAATTTAGCCATGGACACAGACTAGGTCCGCTTCTGTGGTGTAGTGGTTAGTGTGATTAGCTGCCACCCCCGGAGGCCCGGGTTCGATTCCCGGCTCTGCCACGAAATTTGAGGGCTGGAACGGGTCCACTCAGCCTAGGGAGGTCAACTGAGTAGAGGTGGGTTCGATTCCCACCTCAGCCATCCTGGAAGTGGTTTTCCGTGGTTTCCCACTTCTCCTCCAGGCAAATGCCGGGATGGTACCTAACTTAAGGTCATGGCCGCTTCCTCCCCTCTTCCTTGTCCACCCCTTCCAATCTTCCCATCCCCCACCAAGGCCCCTGTTCAGCATAGCAGGTGAGGCCGCCTGGGCGAGTTACTGGTCATTCTCCCCAGTTGTATCCACCGACCCAGAGTCTGAAGCTCCAGGACAGTGCCCTTGAGGCGGTAGAGGTGGGATCCCTCGCTGAGTCCGAAGGAAAAACCAACCCTGGAGGGTAAGCAGATTAAGAAAGAAAGAAGGAGACAGACTATTAAAACAGTAACGATCGCTTTCTTCTCTGGGTGGTGTTTACACAGGGTGAAGCATAATTCGCGAACAACCATCGCATTCTACACCGAACATGAAGTCATGAACATAAACGAAAATGTCCAATGTTGCCTGATTCCCGAGTTATAGCGGTCAGAACTTAAGTTCGTGGTAACACCGTAAAGCTGAACGCCCTAGTACACATCAGCTTGACATAATGAGGGGCGGGGTGAGCGGCTCAGATGGCTGAGGCGCTGGCCTTCTGGCCCCAACTTGGCAGGTTCGATCCTGGCTCAGTCCGGTAGTATTTGAAGGTGATAAAATACGTTAGCCTCGTGTCGGTAGATGTACTGGCACGTGAGAAAACTCCTGCGGGAATAAATTCCGGCACCTCGGCGTCCCCGAAAACCGTAAACATGTAGTTAGTGGGACGTAAAGCAAATAACATTATTATTATTATTATTATTATTATTATTATTATTATTATTATTATTATTATTATTATTATTATTATTATTATTATTATTATTATTATTATTATTGGCATAATGAGGCTCTTTATTAGTATGAATGTAGACCCTATGGATGACGTGTCCGCCTCTAAAACTTGCACTAAGGTCCCGTGTTCAGTACCAAGCGCTGAAATGTTTGTTTTATATCTTATCTGTATTCAAAATACTAACATGCAATGCAATTTCTTAAAAAGTGCAATAGATAACCAATAGATAGGGACCTGAAAAAATCGCATTTGCGATAAATGCGAATTTTTGAATCTTGTACTGAATCCAAGCCTACGGTAATTCTAATGTCGAATAAAATCTTTTTAACGCATAAATAGAAGTGCGACAAAATGCGAATTGTGACCCAAAATGCGAAATTAGTATGAATATCCGATTTTGGTGCGGAAATGTGCTATTTTACTAGCGAAAACAACATATTTCGGCAAAATCGTCAGGAATACTCAAAATATGATGCATAAATCTTTCGACCGTTCCGATCGATGAAGGAAAGTAGCCGATCGATTGATGCTTGTTGACTTTAATCGATATTTACAATGGGAATAGCAAGGGGAATAAGATCTGTATCGATTATTATCGAAATGTAAATCGAGTTGCACGGAAATAACGAGATAGACGCAGCGTTGTATTCCTGTTGTTCAAAATTGAAACTAGTGAAGAGTAGAAAGTCGAGCGATCGTTTAGGTTATGGGGTGCACGACAAAAATTGCGCACGAAAGGGCTCAGCAATATGCAAAGGATGGTTTATATGCTACAGATTCAGTGACAGTGTTTTGCAAGTATTGTAATTGCCGAGTTGGGTGGAAAAAAGGATAGCATTGTGAAACATATTAAATCTGAAAAACACGTGTGTAAGCGACGCGATAACGAAAGTTCAATCCCTGCTGCTAGTACGTCTCCAAGAAAGCAATCGTCTGTGCTTACACAGTTAGATAAATTTAAAAGACGAAAATTTTCCAGATATAACTTCTCAAAAAGCACAGTTGAAGTATTTGCCAAGGCAAATATACCTCTCTGGAAAAGCTGGAAAGCAAAGAGCTAAGAGTCTGGATTACTGAGTTTTCAAATAAAGAGCTGCCATGTGTGAGAACCCTACGTGAAGTATATTTACCGGGTAAGTTTCGATTTCATTGATCGGGTACGGTTCAGGTATTACGACATCGAAACCACGCGCAAAATTGAAAGATACCGAATTTGATTGTGACTTCCATATCGATCTATCTTACCCTACCCAATTGATCCAGTAATTTTAAATGATTTTGTTATAATTTGAGGTCTTTCTTCCTTTCTAGAAGTTGCATCTGACCACCAGAAAAGAACAACAGATGCTCTAGTGGGGAAGAACATCAACATACTCTGTGATGGAACTACATATAGAATGGGCCGTTGTGTGTTTCTCATCATACTGCAAGTCCCAGCCGGATCGAAAAGAGAGCTGCACGTTGTTTCTGTGAACTATCTTGATGCATGAAATGCTTCAAACTGTTCTCGTGCTGTTTTAGAAGCTCTGCGCAGTTATAGTGTATCATATGATGCAGTTAAAGTGTTTGTTGGTGACAGTGCCCCGTACATGAGCCGGTGTTATGAAACATTAAGTGTGGTCATAGGGGATCATTTAATGCATGTCACAGTGATGACAGATTTAAATCATATGGTTGCGATGGTAAAGTCTGCATTTTTGAACACAAGAAAGCAAAAATATAATTATTTACAATTCTTAACATCGAAATATGGTGCTTCAAAGGAAGCAAAGCTTTTTCCTGCACCTGTCATAACCCGATGGAACATCTGGTTTCAGGCTGTCTTCTATCTAAGTGCTTACTTTACTGATGTTGTTACATTTTTCAAGATGTTTGACATGAAAGACATCAACAACTGTGGTATTAAGTACCTGGCTGATCTGAGTGACCGAGAAGTGAATAGGCTTCACTCCCATATGGTTTTTGTTACATCTCATGCAGCTGGATTGGTTGACCTCCTTACTGAACTTGAAGGGTCTCTGTATCCTACCTCTCATCTCCTTTACCCCGAACTGCATAACCTTGACGCCAGTTTTACCTTAATTTGTGAGGAGAATTTTTCTGCGGTAATTAATGATGCTTTGATTAAGCTCACTCCTCTATAGCAGGCTGCATGTAGAGACACATATTCAAAGCGGCTTATTTTTTACAGTGCAAGCTAACCACATTGAAAGCTAAAGACCCCAACCATAAGCATTTTGTGTCAATTTCCCAAGCTTTGTATCCAAAACAATGTAATTTGGAATAACACTGATAAATTAGATGAGCTTGAGAAATTGTTTAGAGTAACAGATCTCTCACGAAACGATATCTGGTCTGGTTACTGTTCTCTGAAACATGCAATTCAAACCCAGATGTAAGAAAGTGAAAAATGTGATGTCATGCTTGCATTAACTGCAGTTCAGACAGAGTTCAGCATATTTGCTAAATACTGTCTTGAGTTGTTGTGGATCCCAACGAACAATGTCGATAGCGAGCGCGTGTGGTTACAGATAGACGGTGCAATTTTTAAAAAAGCAATGCCGAAGTACTGAAATGCTTTCGTTTAAACAATGAATTTGTATTGTGTGTGAACCAAGGACAATAATTGCATTTCATAAACTTGAAATCGTTAAAAATAATAATACCATGCGATTATTTTAACTTCGTAAATAGATGCTAATTTTGGAAAAATAGATGCTAATTTTGGAAAAAATAGATGCTAATTTTTCAGGTCCCTACCAACAGATATGCAAAGTTAGTATCTAAAGAAGACATTTTCGTATTAAATATTATTTGTATAACAATTAAATTTTCCTTACACTTTCCCAATTTACGGCCAAACGCCCATCCTGACACCAACACTATGTAGAAAGATGAATTTACTTTTAAGTGTTTTTGTGGTGGTTGGTAGTGTGATATGTTTTATGTTGATGAAGAGATGTGTATTAAGACGAACGCAAACACTTATTCCCCCAGCCAGAGGAATTAACCATACGCTGTTAAAATATCCGACCCTGTCGGGAATCGAACTCGGGGCCCTCTGAAGCGAAGACCACGACACTGATCATTCAGCGAAAGAATCGGACAAAGACAAAGCTACAGTGTATTATACAAAATGTAGATTGTCCTTCTGTAAGGCCATAAGCTGAGAGGCTGGTTGAATTTTCGAAAAGCACCACCGAAGGTTATATTGTTAGAGGGAACCCGCAAAAATGACGCCAAAATGAGGTGTAATAAGCAAGAAGACGAGTGAGACAGTTCGCCACTGCTTCCTCACTGGGCCAGAAAGTGATATTGCAGCACGACTGACCTTATGAGTAACATCGTTCATAATACTCAGACGCGCCAGTCATATTCTAGACTGCAGTACTCAGTACTACTCATACTTCAGCAGCCTCCGTACTGCCACAGCTACGAATAAAACAGACTTCGGGGGACGCTAAATTTTGCTTTGTCTTGTGCCAAGAGACAGAAATTCCACCACCGAGCGAGTTGGCCGTGTGGTTAGGGGAACGAAGCTGTGAACTTACATTCGGGAGATAGTGGGTTCGAACCCCACTGTCGATTTCCAGTTGTTTCCCATTTTCACACCAGGCAAATTAAGAGCACGGCCGCTTCCTTCCCACTCCTAGCCCTTTCCTATGCCGTCGTCGCTATAAGACCTATATTTGTCCGTGCGACGTAAAGCCAATTGTAAAAAAAGAAATGGCACCAGGTAATTGATTAAATGTAATAAAAATATCGTACATTTATAATCTATAGACCGCCCTATATTAAAAAATGTATGAAAACTAAAGTCAGTCAGTACGGCCATTCTATCCGGTCGATTTCCTTCATTTTTTTTTACTGAAAGGTATTCATGCGCAGATTTGTCATCAGGCACTATAAATCACTTAACTTTCGCCTTCTTCAAATTATTTTATTTTTTCAATTTTTTTTTGTCTCTTTGAAGCTATCATATCTTTGGCTCTAATTGACGTACGGAGTTCGTTTTGACCTAAGAACACTTAGTGGATCAAGCTCTTTCATTTCAGCTCTTAACTATTCAAATTGGTTGATTCTGAGGAAAGTTATGAGTGCACATTCAATTTGACGTCCTATTTCTTCAGCATTTTTTTTCTCATTGAAGCAATTAAAATCTTTCGTTCTAATTGAGGTACGCAGTTCGTTTTGGTCTAAAAACACTCAGTGGATCAAGCGCTTCTTTTGAGGTAATAACTACTTAAATTGCTAGATTCTGAGAAAAGTTATGAGTACATTTGTCTCCATGACGAAGATCTTTCAAGGACTTGTCAACAATTCAGCACGTAGTGTTCTTCCAAGCAACGTTTAATTCAATTTCTTTGTGTGATGTATTTTCAAGTGTTTTGTTGACATAATATTACATTCTATTACCACAGAGATCATGTGCTTTATTTCATTAACTCGAAACTTTACAAATACATCCGTGAGGATAGTAACGAACAACACCATACTTTGTACACTGCGGGCGGAGCCAGCGGGAAACTGCTAGTTTGCTATGGAAATAAATACGGAGTTCACCTCTGTGGTGTTGGGGTTAGCGTGATGTAGAATACTGCGGTGACGTACTTGTCTTTGATTTTTGTCATCATCCTGTATATTCCGAGTAATTCGCACACTGGAGATCACTGGAGCATCCATCCGTCACAGAATCTGCATGAGATATCACGGTGCGCCGACACGTATTTAGACATGAAGATGTCACGAACATTATGGCGAATGAAACAGTCTGACAGAGTCGTGACTGAGGTAGAATAATATGCCGAGCCCTCATGACGTTGACGGTAACTCGTTATGCCTCTTTGACCACCCAACATGGCACAGCACAACTAGCGCTCGTGAAAGATCCTATTAGTTCGCTGATCGTTGTTAACATATGCCACGAGAGGCGCCATTTGCTGTCTCTCACTGTTACTTATGACTATACCCGCATTTATTATGATCTAGAACAGGGTTATTCACCTACAGTAAGATGTTACACCGAAATTACTTCTAATCTATTGAATATGTTCACATTATGTTTTGCTATTCTAAAATGGCATTAAGGGGCTCGTAAAACATCGTACTGCATTTTTCCTTTAAATTATTAATAACGGAGATATCGACACAAATTTTGATTGTTTTAATAGAACCATAGTTATTTCTGCCAGTAGAAAAACTTTCAAACTGTTACAAATTTAGATATGTAATTGATTCGTACATCGGACAATTACTTTTTGAAATTAATCTTAAATTTGAGAGTTTAGAAGTTGAGCAATGGCATTGATCTTACCGCGAAAGACCGATCGCTGGTGCAAGGACTTCATGCCACGTATGCTAATACCTTGTAGTGATGTGCGCGACTAAGCATGGAAAGGAGGATGTCGACTCCATCGACTCCGAACACCGGGATCTGTTCGCATGAAACCCCGCGACTCCAAGCTAACCTATCGCTCATAGAGGGGCAAAGCGCAGCAAGATTACATGAACAATACGATGCATGCTTATGCTCATTTTCCCTATGGGTAGAAAGAAGTACCGTTAACAAAGACGATGAGCTAATGGTATAGTTTAAATACGAGTCAAGTCAAAAAGTGTCGCCATAAACAGGTATAAAGAGGTATCGATGGTAAATTTATCAAATTAACATGGGTAAAACCATGAAAGATGAAAATAAATCTAATATAGGTAAAACCATGAAAAATAAACACAATTCGAACATAGATACAACCATTAAAATAGAAGTTAATGAAGCCTTAACTAAACCCGCCGGCTTTGACTCCCTTGCATGTTGTTTGCTATACAGTGTCCAATAAATTAAGCCACGACAATGAACATCATTAATTTCGTACCATAGGTGAAGTTACGTGAAAAAGTCATATGAATGACGCCCAAAGTATCATTCACACATGATCCACTCGGGATAGTAAGGCTCTTACAAACTATGTACGTTAATAGCTTCTTCTTCTCCTTCTCCTTCTTCTACCTCTTCTTCTACTACTACTCCTACTACTAATACTGCTACTACTATTACTACTTAAACCGCTTTTTTCACATCGTGGTGGTGTTACGGCTGCAGACTGTGTATTATTTTTAGCGCATTAGTGCTGATGTCACCTGCAAAGATTTTCCACTGAACAGGCTTTATGTTTATCATAAATATGTAATTGAAGTCCAAACTGGCAACTATTTAAGAGTATTCTATCAAAATATATTATTAATGGCAATTTGGTTTTGTAATCCAGAATATATTATAACGGTATTTAAAATTATTAGTCTGAACAATTACCGGTGAAATGTTGTTGTACCGAGCTCGATAGCTGCAGTCGCATAACTGTGGCCAGTATCCATTATTCGGGAGATAGTGGGTTCGAATCCCACTGTCGACAGCATTGAAAATAGTTTTCCGTTGTTTCCCATTTTCACACCAGGAAAATGCCGGCGCTGTACTTTAATTAAGGCGACGGTCGCTTCCTTTCTACTCCTAGCCCTTTTCTGTCCCATCGTCGCCATAAGACCTATCTGTGTCGGAGCGACGTAAACTACTTGTAAAAAAAGTTGTTGTGATATTATACTTGATGCACCCGCCGGTTTTTCGTTTTATGTAATTGAAATAAATGTTGGTGAATTTTAAGAGAATTCTGTCAGGATATATAATGGTTATTATTATTATTATTATTATTATTATTATTATTATTATTATTATTATTATTGTACCGGGAGGTACACCCCATTGCCACGCATTCAAATTCAGCGCCTAAATGAACTCCTCTATTGGTTAAACAGTGAAACTGAAACTACACCAACTTAAAACTTTACTCAGAAGATGTCACCACAGAAATATGATGTAATTTTGTTATTGTGCAGTTTTCTAAACTGAGTGAATTTCTCCTTGTTTTGTTCGCCATTCATCAAGAAGTTTGGACATTCTTCCACAGATGACACTACTAAAAACTATGATCACACACCCTGGTGCGAGTTGTAAGAAGTTATAATTAAAGAAGTTTTGTATTTCTAGGTTTTTGTAACTGAATGATGTTCATTTATTTTCGGGTTGGCAATATTTCCTTTTTATTTCCGCCAGTTTTGAATCTAGCCAATCCCAAATTTCTGTAATTAATTTTCAGCCTATCACAGGCTTCTTCCTCGATTATGAGTGTCACTTTTGTGTTAAACCAATAAAATCAAGAGGACGTGTCCTGATTCATCTTGAATGATCTCGTACCTTCCCTGTGGGTTTGTAAACTGCGGCTTTCCTCGTTTCTTGGCAAATTGATCGTCGTCAATCTTAGTGTGTGTGGCAAGCAGGAGGCGGGCGGCCTCTTTCTCCGGTCAGCAGAACATCTACAAGGTAATGGCCACATAACTTATTTTTTTCTTGCTACCTCCGCATTTTAACCCGAGGGAAAGGTCCAAATCTTTGACTATGTAACCAACTTTTCTATAATGTTAATCTTCTTTCGGCTAATGTAAAAACTTCGTGAAATATTTAACTGTAAATCGGGGATAGAGAGTGAATTACCCTCTCGAGCTCCCCTTCATCTTGGTTTGAGGTGACTACGTCTTTATAACTGTTTCTCATTCTGTAATGTGCTAAAGTAATTTCTATACGAGTCACCTCAGTAGTTTGGGAATAGCCCCTGTTTCATCGGCCTAGAGCCCCTTAGGTTATTTTAGTGTTCATATCTAGGTGTGCTAGTATACGCCTCCATTCAGTTTGGGTTTCGGTTCATTTACTTAACCTGCTCTTTTCCGCAAAGGCCCTGTAGGTTGGGTACTAGATACCCCTGTATAACATTATCTTTCAATTTGTAAATTGTGCCTTGATGGGCGAGTGATTTTAATTTTCTGATATTGCCTTGAATAGGATAGAAGATATTGAGAGCCTGTCTACTCTTTTCCAAAGTTTTGTAAATTAAAGAGTGCCTCTCGAAGGCTAGATATTGTAATTTTGGGAGCAAGTGCTCTTGATTTGGGGGATTTCTGCCCTTGACATAATGGTTCCCAAATTTTAACTTAAATTGTGTAAACTGAATCCGGTATCTCGGGAATTGTAAAACTGGTGGCTTAAGGCCCAAAGTATTAAGGTTCTGAATCTTGGATTTTTTCCAATCTTGTTTAATGATTGCTACTTGTACCTGTAATATTGTCATGGAAACATTGTTAAGTTTGAAGTTCTGAAAATATAACCTTCAGTTTACGTTTTAAATTCAATTCTTGACATTGTAGTTAGACCCATTCACCCCGGCACCTTCTTTCACCTCTGCGTTCCACGGAAACCCCGGAACAATTATTATTATTATTATTATTATTATTATTATTATTATTATTATTATTATTATTATTATTATGAACAACAACTGGAAAAATGGTTGTAATATTATACGTTAAGCTCTCGCCGTTTCTCTTTTTATCTTGTATGTAATTGAAGTTCAAATTGGCGATTATTCATGTCACAATATTATTAATATTACGAACAAATCTATTTATATAAAATGCCTAATTCTGTCTGTCATTTACAGCGATATTGAGAAAATAGGAAGGTTTCAATAGCTAAAATTAGTACTGGTTATAGATTGTTGTATCTACAAGCAAAATACAATGAACTTCCACGACCACGATTTTTTTACTTTTTGAATTCTAGAATAAAGGAATATAAGTGCCACTCAACAACCCGGAGAAATGTACCATATCTGGCAATGCACCCGCTAATCTGGACCACGATATCAAATTCTAGGAAATCGGTTCGCTGGTTACCATCAGCACGTTTGTATCGAAAGGATATTGAAATACCGAAGCGTTCCAAGAACTGCAGTCACAAGAAGGCTTGTCTCTTGAAATGTATGGACAATTTTCAGAAAGAGGTAGACGCTCGACTTCGGTTGCATCACTCCAGGATTCCAGACTGTGCAGTGAATCCTCATGGTTACACCTAAATAACAATAAATCTGACAACCTCATCAGATTTTATCCGCAGGAAGCTTTCGAATTTTCGTATATAAGGAACCATTATGCATTCATATCTATTATCTATTAGATATGCCTTTGCTGACGAGATGTAGTATTTACAGTGCCCTATGACTTCTGGCATGGGCTAGAATAAATTTGTTACTTTCATTGACGTGTCACAGTTTCCTCATTGGCTCTGACAATATGAAAGCGAGTGTGGTATGAGCGTTGCTAGTAATACCATTCATTATACAGTCAGTACCGGCTTCGAGGTGTAGGGGTAGCGTGCCTGCCTCTTAGCCGGAGGCCCCGGGTTCGATTCCTGGCCAGATCAGGGATTTTACCTGGACCTGAGAGCTGGTTCGAGGTCCACTCAGCCTACGTGATTAGAATTGAGGAGCCATCTGACGGTGAGATACAGGCCCCGGTCTAGAAGGCCAAGAATAACAGCCGAGAGGATTCGTCGTGCTGACCACACGACACCTCGTAATCTTCAGGCCTTCGTCCTGAGGAGCGATCGCTTGGTAAGCCAAGGCTCTTCAAGGGCTGTAGTTCCATGGGGTTTGGTTTTCTCTATGCAGCCAGTCCCTGTTATAAATGGTGTGAAAATATCGCTCATAGTGTCGGTTGGGCTTGGCAGACTGATATGTAATAGCAACCTTTGGCTCAGTGAGGAAAGCAACGGGAAACTACCTCACTCCTCATTTCCCTAGTATGCCTCTTCAGTGACACCTAGGCTATCTATGACAGCTGTTGGTGAATCTGTGGAGGATTAAACCAGCCTTCGGGCTGAATACCCAACATACAACATACACATCTATTAAATGTAGTTCCAGGATTCGATTCCTAGCCAGTCCAAGAATTTTAATTCAGGACTGAGGGCTGGAACGGGCTTCAATCAGTCTCGTGAGACTATCTCGGGAGGCGTGTAGTCTCCGAAGACCCTTATAGGCGACCTACGTGTCTGTGAGGATGTGGCTCTAATTACGATGAATTCTAATGCTGAAGACAGCACACCCACCCAGCTCAGAGCCATCGGTATTAATCAATTAAGGTTAAAAACCCCGACCCAGCCAGAAATCGAGTCCGGGACCACTTGGACCAGGCGCCAGCACGCTAACCACTTAGCCATGGAGCCGCAATGGGTGTCAAGCAAGGATGTGAAACTGTCACAATTTCGTTCTCTACATCTGTGCGTGGAAATAGTGAATATATTTGAAGACGGATTGCAAGCCATGTGCCCGTAATCTCAGTTATCCAATTCAACACGCAGACAGTAATGTTATTCTAGCCCAGTGGTGCTCAGCTGGGCGTCCGTTGAGGCGAGCCCAGTGCGGCCGGACTAGCCTGACATAAATGCGGGCAGCTTACGTAGCAAGCGCAGGTCGCAGAGAAACGAGGGAGCGAACACACTTTGCAGGGCAAGGAGCAGTGGCGTTTGATGGTGATTATGAAGCTCTTCTCCGCTACTCAGCGAAATGCTGATTGGAGTAGAGTAGTTTTAGAAAAAAGCTGTAAGCGCAAGAAAACTGACCTTTTTAGTATATTCCCCTTTTGATTTATACTGAGCTCGATATTTTCTTATGTTTATACATTCAAAGAAAACTGACACCTTATAATTTGTGTGTTACAATATACAAGCTACGATTTACAATTCCTTGGGTGAGAATTACAATATTTTCATTCTTTTTTAATAAAATGCCTGTTATTAATTCAGTTGAAAGTAATACATTTAGTCTACATAATTCAACAAGTTTAATGCTTGATTTTCCATAGTGTTGTCCTAGTTAATGTGACTTTGCCTGTTCACTGAATTTCTGAAAATAGTATTTAAAAGTTATCAGATGTCCGATGGCGTGAGAGTTTCGTCACAAGTGAGGACACAGATATTTAAGATCCAAGATTAAAGTTCAACAACAATGTTAATGTATCTACCGAACAGATGTAGGTCATACCTTCAAATAAACAACCTGACTGATGTTATTCCCGGTAAGCAACCACAAAGCTCAGCTTATCCACTTTAGCTCCGTATTATAGTAGAAATGCTTCTAAAGCATCTCTTGAATTGTCTTCTTCTTCTTAATCTGTTTACCCTCCAAGGTCGGTTTCTACCTCGGACTCAGCGAGGGATCCCACCTCTACCGCCTCAAGGACAATGTCCTGGAGCTTCAGACTCTGGGTCGGGGTATACAACTGGGGAGAATGACCAGTACCTCACCCAGGCGGCCTCACCTGCTATGCTGAACAGGGGCCTTGCGGGGGGATGGGGAGATTGGAAGGGATAGACAAGGAAGAGGGAAATGAAGCGGCCATGGTCTTAAGTTAGGTACCATCCTGGCATTTGCCTGGAGGAGAAGTGGGAAACCACGAATGGCTGAGGTGGGAATCGAACCCACCTCTAATCAGTTGACCTCCTGAGGCTGAGTGGACCACGTTTCAGCCCTCGTACCACTTTTCAAATTTCGTGGCAGAGCCGGGAATCGAACCCGGACCTCCGGGGGTGGCAGCTGATCACACTCACCACTACACCACAGAGGCGGCTCTTGAAATTTAACAATGAAAATTGTAATGCATTACGTACATTACAAAAATATTTCAGGTTGTAGGCCTAATTCCTTATTGTATCCGGTCAAAACACATAATCTGCATTGAACTTATTTCTCACAATGTAAATTGAAAATGACGTGGATTTCTGCCCTCTTTCTTTCATATTTCTTTTGACTGGTTCGATCCTGAAACACATCATCATAGGTTATACGGTCGTAGAGAAACCGCAAGGAAAGGAAGGAAAAACGGGGCCGTAATGTAGCGTACAAGGTACGAGGGGGAGTGAAGTTGTTTTCCATTGCTTTCCTCACTCGTCTAAAAAGCGTTTAAGCCCCAAATGCTATTATTTAACAACACCCGTACTGTCTCAGCCATAAATGAGACTCAGACTTCTGAGGAACCTACACTTTGTTTTTGCCTGTGCCAAGAGTCAGATGCAGAAATACTGTAATCGTCAACAAATAGCAGCAGGCAAACTTAAACACATATTAAATGAATTAATAGTAATGATAAATAGATAGAAAGTCGTAAAGAAGCACGTGTCGAGTAGCCACAGGGCATCGAACTCCAACTTGTTTTGTGCCCGATTCTTGACCTCGAGGTGGCCAACGAGGTAAGCAACTGCCGCTGTATTCCAGGAAGCGATGAGACCGCCGGGCTAAATGAGGCAATTAGGCAAATTTTTACAAGTAGACTATTCTTTATAAATTCTCTTCACTCTGAAGTTGTATGTTCAAACAGTCTTACTGAAGGACATCCACAGTTCAGGGACGCGGAGATATATTTATCTTAACCTGAGTCAATGACCAGAAATCATAATACAATGTTCTTACCTCACTGATGCGTTCTGAATGGAACTTCATTAAAAAACCATGGTGCAGGCCTTCTGAAGTTCCTGTCCTGCCTGTGAATTTCGACATTACGATTGCAACTGCTATCTAGCAACGAAAGCGGAACTCTTCTTGAATGGGTATTATGACTTACGGTAGTTAATTTAATTTTGTCGGGTGACACACAGTGCGCCCCGTACTTCCTCTTAAAACAATAATTACCACCACCATCATCACTCAGTGCGTCAACAACAATAAGATGGCGTGCCAGGATTTTTCACCATCCTTCAAAAATTGACTACCTGACCCCAGCCGACATCGAACCAATGGATTTGGGATCATGAGTCAAGAATTCTACCATTGACCCACCGAGGAAGCTAGGAGAATATATCCTCAATATTTCTCCAATATTACCCTACAACTAACAAAAGAACCTGCGCAAAGCTCACTTCCCCGCGCATTCACTTCGAGTGGATGTCTGACGTCATAGGGAGTAGTGGAGGGGGTCACATGCTGTCTGGCCACCGTACGGTGCACACTGTGAAATGAAATGGCGTATGGCATTTAGTACCGGGAGTGTCCGAAGACAAGTTCGGCTCGCCAACTGCAGGTCTTTTGATTTGACACCCTTAGGCGACCTGCGCGTCGTGATGAGGATTAAATGATGTTGAAGACGTTACATACACCCAGCCCCCGTGCCAATCATGGTTAAAATTCCCGATCCTGCCGGGAATCGAACCCGGGACCCCTGTGACCAAAGGCCAGCACGCTAACCATTTAGCCATGGAGCCGGACAGGTGCACACTGTGAAGCGCGGTTGCACAAGAGTTTCGCTGTCACATCTGTATCCATTTTAGCGCTCTTGTTGTTTTGTCAGTTTTATTCACATTTCTTTCTTTAGTTGTATTAATTGTAGTCCTATAATTCCTTCGCGTGTAGCGTGTACTGTATTGGTAAATGTTCTTATGTATGTAGTGTTGAACAATGTTACCTAGCGACCTTCAAGGGTCATTACTCATTACGGAGCACATTAACCAGGTGAATAAACTAAATTCTTGACGGTGTAAAAAACAGAATTAGAAGTATCGGCAGTTGCGCAACTGGTATGCCAACGCACACACACACACACACACACGCGCGCGCGCGCGCACACGCACACGCACACATCTAAAGCCGCTCAGCAGCGAAATAATTGACGGTAGCCCAGTCTTTCAGCTATATAGTGTGTCATTTAAATGTACAGTAGTTATGGCTGCTACTTCGAAGTCTGGTAGCAAATCTGGACAGCCTGTAAGGGGACAAGTCAGAGAAATAGTATATAATATAGCAGCTCACTTACGAGAACAAAACAGTTCATAAACTGAATTATAATGTAGTGGCTTCAACAAGTGAAGCAACAGGGGTTTCAAAGTCACTGGTGAAACGTATTTTAGCGGAAGGGAAGACGTCTATGGCCAAGGGTCGTTTGCATTTTTCTACACCTGATGGCAAGAAAACAGGCCACAAGAAAAGGATCGAAACAGACGACTTCACAAAAGATGCGATACGTCGGAAAATAAGCGAACTTTACGTGATGAAAGAAACTGTACCTACACTGGACAAATCGAAGCGTGTGTTAAAATCAGAAAATATACTTGACTGTAGCAGAGAGTGTCTTCGACGGTTATTTTGTGTTGTTCATATTATGTCCTCTGTGTGTACGCTTATTGGAACAGTATACTTTTATTTTTTCATTTTTAAAAATATGGTTTACAGCTTGGGTATTGTAAGTAGTTCCATTTAACTCAATGCTTAATACTTTTGGCCACTTTACATTTACTTTCGTTCTTTTAATTGCATTGCGTTTCCGGCTTTAATGAAAGAATAACCTCAATCGGAGAGCCTGACTGCAGCTACTTGCAGTATGTGTTAACGCCAGCTTGACAGCCGGCATGTCTGTCAGCCAGCTGCGCGTGTGTTTGTGTCTGATTCGTCGGGTAACATCGGGATGAACCGAAACAAGCTGCGCGAACCGAAGTAGCCGAGCGTTCTTTTGTTTGTTATCGGTTAATAGTATATTTTGATAATTATGTTCGGTGAGTTGTTGTTGTCCGCCTCTGTGGTATAGTGGTTAGCGTGATTAGCTGCCACCCACGAAGGCCCGAGTTCGATTCTCGGTTCTGCCACGAAATTTGAAAAGTGGTACAAGAGCTGAAACGGGGTCCACTCGGCCTCGGGAGGTCAACTGAGTAGAGGTGGGTTCGATTCCCACCTCAGCCATCCTCGAAGTGGTTTTCCGTGGTTTCCCACTTCTTCTCCAGGCAAATGCCGGGATGGTACCTAACTCAAGGCCACGGCCACTTCCTTCCCTCTTCCTTGTCTATCCTTTCCAATCTTCCCATCCCCCGGCAAGACTCCTGTTCAGCATAGCAGGTGCGGCCGCCTGGGTGAGGTATTGGTTATCCTCCCCAGTTGTATCCCCGACCCAGACTCTGAGGCTCCAGGACACTGGTTTGAGACGATAGAGGTGGGATCCCTCGCTGAGTCCGAGGGAAAAACCGACCCTGGAGAGTAAACAGATAAAGAAGAAGAAGAAGAGTTATTGTTGCTGCAGCTATCTCATGTGGTTCGTAATTACACGTCTCTAAAGATTTGTATGTCCAGCCCTTGTCCCGTTTCTCAACGGGGCCGAGTATGGAGTAAGATGAATCTTCGAAGCGAGTTGTACGACCTCATCAGAGGAGTCAACAAATAAAAGTAAAGTGTATCCTCATCCGGAAGTGGTGCAGCTCTTTTCAGGCACACCTCCGAAGTAGGTGAGCCGCATGTACCATTTCAACCACATACCAGCCCTCCTGACATTCTTAAATTTCTGGCAGTACAGGGAACTGAACCCAAGCCACCGAGGATGGCAGCTAATAGTGCTAACCGTTACGCCACGGAGGCGGACAGAGGAGTCAATGAGATGAAATGAATGACGTGATATATGATAGTAGGAAGGGAGAAGGGGAATCCTGGTGCCGGCACATAGCCTACTCCTGTCTAATAGCCCTAAGAGGTCTGCTCAAGGCTTAACGTCCCTTTTCGATGGTCGAATCACCATCAACAACGTCCTCACTCCATATGAACACTGTGGTGAGGTTTGGAATTGAATCCAGGTTTTTGTAACGCAATATGGTGGTTAAAAAATGTATACCACCACCTCTCCCCCCCTGCCGGCCAACATTCTGATGGCGAATTCTTTTCCGGACAACGAAACTCGAACCGGCTAACCAAGGTGTCAGACCGTATACACTGGACGACATTACGATCATTATTATTATTATTATTATTATTATTATTATTATTATTATTATTATTATTATTATTATTATTATTATTATTTTCTTCGTTATGCCCGTTTACAGAGCGCGTTTGAACTTGTTTTCCTTTCTTCTTCTCCTTCCAAAATCGTTTAATGAAATCGCTATGCTGTTTCTTGTGTTCTTCCGCCCATTGCTTCCCTGTGGTTCTTTTAGCCTTTTCCGTGAACGTGTGCTTTGCAACCTGAGTTCCAAAATCCTTGCGATCCCTGATGGTATCTTCTGTGATGTTCATTTCTTTTAAGTCCTGTTTTATTTCCTCTAACCAGCTGATTTTGACCTTCTTTGAATTAATTATACCAAACAGTACTTTAAAAAAAAAACTATCTAGTGTCGTCCATTCAACAGATGTGCCCATAGAATTTCAATCGTCTTCTGCATACGGTATCGGTGAACTTGTCGATTGCTTTGTACAAATCTACAGTTTTTCTTTTGATCCATATACACTGAAGAAAATGGAAATTGCAACACCCAGAAGGAGTGGTACCACATTACTGAAATTGAACATGCAGGACGAGTGTTCGGTTGTGATTCGATGATTACACATTCAGGTCCCTCTGACTGCAAGTTTGGACAACAATCAATACAGGATGTGCCCACCACGAGCTGTAATACATTGATGAATTCGTCGAGGCATGGAGTCAATAAGGCCCTGGATCGCTTCCTGAGGAATTGTGGCCCATGCTTGCTGCACTGCACGGGTCAGTTGTTCCAGAGTTGTGGGTGGCTGAGAACGGATTGCCAGTTGTCGACCCATCATGTCTCACACATGCTCAATAGGACTGAGGTCCGGGGATCTGACGAGCCATTCTAAGGTTGTGATATCGTGGAGAGCTTCTCTGGAGATGCGTGCAGTGTGAACCCGGGCAATGTCCTGCTGAAACATCCCATTAGCAATGTTCGCCATCATAGGGACAACCACTGAATTGAGTACCCTATCAACGTACTGTCGAGCAGTCATAGTGCCCTCAACAAGCACTAATTGTGATTTCACATTAAAGCCAATAGCTCCCCAGACCATAATGCTTGGTGTTGGCCTTGTGTGCCTCTCGACAATAAGATCTGGGCGGCCCCTCTCCCCGGTACGTCGGCGTACACGATTCCGGCGATCACTTCGGGCAAGACAGAAGTGCGATTCATCACTAAAGACGACCCTATGCCATTCATCGACCCACGTCGATCTTTCTCGACACCAGGCCAGCCTTACACGTCGCTGTTGTGGGGTCAATGGAACACCTTCTGCAGGGACACGGGCTCGTAAGCCAGCTGCACGCAGGCGATTACCAACTGTTTGTTGTGTAACGTGGGGTGCCACAGCTGCTCGAATTTGCACTGCTGTTGCATGGGGTTCCATCCAGGCCATCCGAATGATGCGGCGATCCTCTCTCACAGTTGTCTGTCGCGCTGGGCCTGTGCCAGGTCTACGAGTGTGGGTACCTTAATTTGACCACTGCTGCCATACACGTTGTACCGTAGATGCCTGTCGGCCAACACGTGTAGCGACTGTCCTTAGCGGTAATCGTGCCTCACACAGCTCAATTATCTGAGCCCTCTCAAACGGCGACAGTTGTTGACAGCGTGCTCTTCTCTGTCGTCGAGGCATGTTTGACGGGGAACACTTCACTGCACAGACTGCAAGTCAACTACGCTACACCAGAGTCCGTATACTGGAGTTGATTCTTCCGCGACCAATCACGTGGGGAGACCTGTAGCAACAATCCGATGGTTCTGAAACTTTGATCGTTTACTTACGTACATAGCATCTTTCCATATCTTGAAAATCAACACAAACGACCAATGCCTTCATGGTGTTGCAATTTCCATTTTCTTAAGTGTACCATTTACATGAACGGGGCCATATATTTTTCTAAGAATTTTTCGTTCTAGTTTTTAATTTCGTCAATTTTAGAGTGGCCTCCTAGAGATGTGGTTTCTAAGACGTACAAAGCTTCCGGAAGAACCAGAGTCTTGTTATGCCTAAATTTTGCATTTCGTGGCATCACTCTTTTATTGTAGTGATTTCATATTATTCGGTAAGCTTTCAGGAGTTTGGTAGCTCTTTTTTCAAAATTAGCTTTCCTGTTCAATCCAGATGGTACAATGATTTCTCCTAGATATTTGAAGGAAGGGACTTGTCTGATTATTCCATAATATGTCTGTAGTGGGGATCTTTGGATATTCTGGTGTCCATTAGCTCTGATATGAGTCTTTTCATACGATATTTGGACACCTGCCTTTGATGCTATCTCATGTAACTTCCCTGTGGCGTACCTGGTTTCTTCACTAGTTTTGGTAAAGATAGCTAGATCATCAGGGAAAGCTAGGCACTTCACGTTTATTCTTTGTCCCCGAGTAACAATGTTTATACCTTCGATTTCTTTTCCCCATTCCCTGATGACGTTGTCTAGCACTAAGTTAAAAAGGATTGGGGAGAGACCATCTCCTTGT
The DNA here is from genome assembly GCF_040414725.1 of Anabrus simplex. Taxonomy (NCBI): domain Eukaryota; kingdom Metazoa; phylum Arthropoda; class Insecta; order Orthoptera; family Tettigoniidae; genus Anabrus; species Anabrus simplex. The sequence continues at coordinate 1,580,160,403 of NC_090265.1, forward strand.
CGAAATCCTGTATGCACTTCAAAAGGCTCTGATAGTTCACCTAGAAACTTCACTTGTGATTTTGTGTCTGTGAGAGTCTGGCGGGTTAATTCTGTGGTCTTCTTGTCCACGTTGAGCTCTCCTAGGATGTCCACAACAGTGTGTCTGTCGATAGAGTCATACGTCCTCTTAAAGTCTACAAAGGTGACAAATGTGGTGGTACTGCGGTGTGTCCTTAATATCGTCTTCAGACCCCAGATTTGCTCAGAACACGATCCACTTCTTCTGAAGCCTGCCTTGTATTCACCAATAAAATTATCTGTTTATTGCTCAGGTCTGTTTAATAGCGGTTTAGATAGAACCTTGTATATAACTGGTAAAAGGGATATGTCTCTGTAGTTGTTGGGGTCCACTCGATCGCCCTTCTTGTGTAATGGATGGACAATGCATTCTTCCAGTCCTTCGGAATCATCATGGTCCCCCATATTTCTGTCAAGGGTGTATAAATTCTCCTGATGAGGTCATCTCCTCCTATTTTCAACATCTCTGCAGTTATGCAATCGTTCCCAGGGGCTTTATTATTTTCGAGCGATTGGATTATCTCTTTTATTTCTTGAGTTGCTGTGGGCTGTGAGTCCGGGTTTGGTGGATGTTTTTCAAACTGTAGTCTTTCAATTGGTGGATCGCAGTTCAGTACATTTTGGAAATAGTCAGCCAGTATCTTGCAGTTCTCTTTACCGTTTGTCTCTAGTGATCCGTTAGGTCGACGAAAACTTAATGTTGGTGGTTTGTACACTGGTAAGTCCTCACGGAATGTCTTGTAGAAACTCCGAGTGTTGTTTTTATGGAAATCCTGCTCTATCTCTGTGAGTCTGTTTCTTTCTCGCTGTACGTTTTCCGCGGCGGATTGTTTTTGAGGTCAGTTTTTGAATCTTCAGGAAATTCTCCCACATGACGACCGTTCGGTGTCCATTCCATTCATTCCACGCTTTGATTTTGTCATTGATAGCTTCATCACAGGTTTTGTTCCACCATCTGACGCTTCCTGGGTAACTGTCCGAATTTCATTGCTGATGACCGTAATGTGTTGCGAATGTCTGGCCACACCTTAGGATCTTGATCGCGTTATGTCACGTACGAAAACGTCAGCGTTCTTCCTCAGGAAGTCCGGATCCACTCTTGGAAATCGGTTGCCTCTAGATCTGGATCTATTTGGTTGGAACCAAGTTTGATTAATATAAGGTAGTGATCTGAATCGACAACTTTCTTCCGTGCTTTAACATTCTGTATCTCAAGCATATTCTTTACGGAAATAGCAACATGGTCAATCTGGAATTCCACTAGTAATGGGTTAGATGATCTCCAAGTTTTCTTTTGTGTAAAGGTCTCATAAAATGCGTGGACATGAGTCTCAGTATGAATGATGTACAAAAACTTATTAGACTTTCTCCATCCTCATTAGTTCGCCGATATGCAGGATGAAGTCCTACGACTGATCTGTATTTCTTCTCTCTGCCAACCTGTGCATTGAAATCCCCTAATAAGATTTTAACGTCATGTTTTGGGATCTTGCTAGTAGTTTCTTCAAGTAGTTCCAAAAGTCATCTACTTTCTGTGGATTTTCCTTATTGTCTATGTTAGTGGGGGCAATGCATTTATTAAGGCATATGCTTTGTTGCTTGCCACTGTGAGCACTGAGATTCTTTCACATGGTGATGTAAATTCGATAACTGAATATAAGATGGTTTTCCTTACTGCAAAGGCCGCCCCGAGTATTGATAAATTCTCATTGATATTTATGGCTGGTTTACTCTTAAATTTCTTGAAGTTTTCAAAGTCAAAGTGGTTTTCATCTTGGAATGTGGTTTCTTGGATCGCTAGAATTTGAATACCAAATTTATCCAGGACGTCAGTCATTTGTTTAAGCTTTCCAGTTTCCAACAGGGTATTGATGTTAATATTACCAAGGAAGTTCCTTTCTTGGGGCGAAGAGATTCTGAGAAGCGCCGATTTTTCTCTGAAGCATGATATTCCCGATCTCCCGGAATCCGACGATCAGGAGACACCGGACGTGCGTCCGGGGTCAGGGGTAGTTGCATTGGTAGTGTGTGTTCCATCATGCCAGGGTTACAAGTTGAAAATACAACTAGTGGTGATCTTTTGGGAAGGATTACGTAAATACAACTCGACTGTTGAGAACGAGAGGTGCCTGAAAATGTTCGTGGCTGTGGGTAGGCATTTCCTCCTAACCTAAAATGTTATGATTTTCCCGCCAACACTCGGGTGGCTGATTGCAGCGGTTTCCCACTGGGCGAGGGAGTCACCACATCCCTACACCGGATTATTATTATTATTATTATTATTATTATTATTATTATTATTATTATTATTATTATTATTATTATTGTCCGTTTCATCCTCTTTGGGTACGATAGATCTATCAATGGTTAGTGAGTCGTGTTTTCTTGTCCTCCCAGTACTTTTTCCTTCTTTCAGATCTTGCCTTCCTCTCTTCTTCAGAAATTCTGTATAGTCGTTTGGGCTTCACCCTGTCCTGAAACCCCTTTATTTTATCTTTGGTTATTTTCTTTGCAGATCTATCTACAAGCATCTCTTCTGTAATTTGGAATTCTCGTAGGTCCATCTCAGTTTCCTTAAACAAGTTCGGCTTGGTTTTCTTATTACGGAAATAGTCGAAGATTCTTTTAGTTATCCTTTTCGGATCCATTCTTAGGATGTGGCCATAGAAGTCAATTCTCCTTTTCCTTATTGTGTCGGAAATCCTTTCTGATTTCCTATACAGGGTTTCATTGCTGATGTGTGAAAGTTCGTTATTATGGAATTTGGGACCTAGAATTTTTCATAGTATTTTCCTTTCCTTTATCTCCAACTTTTCCATTGGACCATGTGTAGTTATAGATAGAGTTTCTGCAGCATAAAGGGCTTCAGGCTTGACTACTGTATTACAATGTCTGATCTTGGAATTCCAGGAGAGGGATTTTTTGTTATAGGTATCTTTCGTAAGCTGGAAGGCTGTTTCTATTATTATTATTATTATTATTACTATTATTATTAGTATTATTATTATTATTATTATTATTATGAAAGGACCCGCGCTGTTCCACAGCATTCGTTATAAATAGGTGAGATAATTCGTCTTTATGTGCCTCTCGTAGTCATTGTTTTGCCTCACCTTTTCAATGGTTTTATGGACATTTAATAAGAAGCCCGTTATGGTATGCCGCAGTTCGTAGTCAGAATTCATTCATTCTAACGTCATCGTGCCGTCTGTTTGGTGAAGATCTATCCATATATTAGCTTTTTTTTTATCCTGCAGTTCTCGATGTAAGGCTCCGTATTGTGTCGTAGAAGGCAATGGTATTTTTTAAATAATTTTATGGTTTTCATTCCCCCTCCCTGAGGGGGAGGGGCGGGTCCCCTAGAGCGTAACGCGCTCGCTCGGGCCGGGAGATGTGGAGAGAACAGTGAGATGTGTGGAATGAAGAAGGTGGGAAAAGCTGCGGTAAGTTGATAGAGGAGAAAGGGTGTAAATGTTGGGGGATGTGTGTGAGGAGTGAAGGTTTAATTGGGAGTGCTAGGATGGAGTTGAAGGGTTAGAAGATGGAGGGTTGCTGTGATATTACATAATGAGTTGGTGAGGAGTGGGAGGAGTTCAAACTGCGGAGGAGGTTGATAGAAGACATTAGTTGGGTTTAGGAGTGGACGGACGGATTGATTAGGTTGAAATGGAGGAGGGGCTGGCGGGTGCGACGTCGTGTGTTGGTAGGATGGCGAGGAAAAGGTTGGGGTGGGGAGCGAGAGGGTTCTACCTTATGGAGATGGCGGTAGATGTAGGCACCATTGCTGATGAGTCGCTGTACATCTTCGTCGGTGGGCAGATTGAGTCGGACCATATAGGTGGGACCAGAGGCGTTCATAATTCGAAAGGCTCGGCGAGCTGGAACACTTTCTGCCTGTAGTTAGTGTAGTATGCCCCGGTCGGAGAGGTTAAGACCGGCTCCGCGAATTACGCAGTTATACATGGCTTGAGAAGATGGTGGTGCCAACGTTGGTTGTGCGGAGCCAGCTGAAGTGGTGACAGGTGTGGCAGGTCTGTCGTCTGTGGTGAGAGAAGATGGCGGTCGCGGTGGTGATATCTGCGGTGGTGCGGTTGTTCCGATGGCGAAAACTGCGTCGAGTGGCTGAAGACTAGGTTGAGCAGGGGTATGAAGGTTAGGGAGAGTGTAAGTATTTGCTGGTGACGGGCGTTGAAAGTAGCTGGGCGGGTCACGGTATGGAGGCAAGGGACATGAAGTCGTAAGAAGAGGCGAAGGATGGGAATACGTTAGAGTCGTGATGGGAAGGTAGGTAAAGTGGAAGATGGAAGTCGTCGTCGTAGTGGTGGTGGTGGTCATAATGAATAGAGAAGTAGGTAAGTTGGGGAGGTTGACTTCCAAGTTTTGGTGGCAGTCTTTTGCTTTTTTGTAGCCGGCTGGGAGATGAAGTGTAGATGTGGAGCCACCCGGCCGGGCAAAAAATATCAGGAGAATTGTCTTCGAAGAGCTGGGGTATCCGCGTCCTGTTCTGAAGCGGTGTGTGTCCTCGAGAAGTGACGTGTTGCCGCTGTCGCGTCCAATGGTATTTTTAATCGCAGTTCTTGTATATAGAATGGTTGCCTTGTGAGCTCACAGGTTAGTCTCGAAGGACCGGGGTTTTTTGCCAGGCAGAAAGCTTTTTAAGATACATGGCATTCACTTTTTCTAGTGTAGTTATCCTTCGATAGGTGTTCCCAGATAACGCCTAAGGCGTATGTCATGATGGGGTCTGTTTGTACGTAGACATTTTCCTTCTTAGCAGCATGTAAATTATTAGGAACGCTCTGCCATCTGTTGAATATATTTGGAAGCTGGGAAATGTTAGAGAATCAAAGAGTATCTAGCAGCGAATAGTATTCTTCCCTGATCAGAGGAAGTGTACACTCTCTGGTTTGACAGGTAGTAAACAGACTTGATTGCACTCAATGACATTACTAAGGATGAAAATAGCATATCTATATAAATAAAGTCGTAACGACCCTGTGCATTTACACCAACTATTTTGGCGAAATTTCCATACAGTTAACCGTTTCAGGTGTAATTATGACCATCTGCTTTTTTTTTAACGTTGGTGTCTGTTTGTTTGTCTGAGTTCTTATAACTTGAACACTACTGGATATATTTCTATCAAACTTCATATTTAGAATCCACCTGTCCTTGGGTAGGTTTTAGGGCCAATATTGTTTCTGAGTCCCTGAATTGATAGGGGGTTTATACGAAACCGAAACCGTGATTTTGCACTCCCACAAAATATAAACAACCGAACTTAACGGAAATATACCTGCATTAATGGAAAAACGTTTTTAAAACATTTTCTAATGTGCAATATTATGATACGAGTATTAATGAGGAAGATACCATAGATATAATTAACTGACCGTTTTTCAGTCTCAAAGTTCGAGCGGACTGTTATTAGCTTTCTGTCGATTTGCCTGTTTGTCCGTGTGTTGAGTTCTTATAACGGTTTAACGTGCATGGGAGACTCCTAGCTCTAATTAATAGCTTTCTGAGCGAAAGACTACAGCGCGTTGTTCTTGATGGATGCAGTTCTTCTCTCACCACCACCCTCTCTGGTGTCCCGCAGGGTAGTGTCCTTGGTCCACTTCTTTTTGCCCTGTTTATTGATGACCTTATCGATACTGTTTCCCACCATTCATGTGAAATACTGCTCTTTGCTGATGATTGTAAAATCTTCAAGCAGATCGATTCTCCTACAGATACGACCCAATTGCAAAATGCACTTGATTCACTATCAGGTTGGTGTACTACATGGCGTCTTAAACCTCATCCCTCCAAGTGTTCCACCATTTCGTTCACACTTCGTAAATCCCCCGTTCTACAACAATATCACCTACTGAACCAACCGATTGCTCTTGTTGACAATCAAAAAGACTTAGGAGTGCATTTTGACAGTAAATTGTTGTTTGTCTCGCACATAAACAGGGTTACCTCACGTTCTATGTCACTCCTTGGTTTACTGTACAGGTTTTCTGACATCACAGATGTGAATGCCCTCCGAGCATTCTACGTTTCCTATTGTTGAATACGCCTCTCCAGTCTGGTCCATTTCTGCTTCTTCAAACCTCTGCCACCTTGACCGTGTACAATCTTTTTTCTGTGCTATCGTCAGAGCCAGGGTCCCTGCATGTCGCAATCTAAGCACTATCCAAGTGCTTGGGATACTGAACCTCAAGACTCTTTCTGCTCGGAGGAAAGTAGCCGACCTAAAGCTGCTATACAAAGCAGTTAATGGTCTGTTTAGGTCTCCAGATTTAGCTTCTTTATTTCCCCTCCACGTCCCATCCCGTAATACCAGAATGAAGACCCTATTCCATACTCCTTACTCCCGGCTTTCTCTCACCCAAAGGTCCCTTTCGGTACGTATTCCAGCCATGTTTAATACATTATCTATCAACAACAACCTAGATCTCTTCGTAACGTTTCCTTCCTTCTGTCATGATATTTATCATATAACTTAATTTTCCTTCTTGTTCTTTCCCGTTCTGCTCCTGTATTTACTGTAAATGTATTTTTCTTTGTTAATAACGTTGTTTATGTAAATATGTATTATATATGATTGTACAGTTTTTATTGTGTATATTCGTGTCCTTTGTAAGTATTTATATATCTTTCATTTTAGATTCATATCTGTTGTACATAGCTCAGATCGTTGTAATTCGGCGTTATGCTGTTGCTGATCCTGAATAAATAAATAAATAAATAAATAAATAAATAAATAAATAAATAAATAAATAAATAAATAAATAAATAAATAAATAAACTAGGACACTACTCTATACATTTCTACCAAACATTGTATCTGTCCTAAGGGAGGTATTAGGGCTAATATTATTTCTAAATCCCGGATTGGTTTGGGGGTTTATAAGGTCGAAACAGTGATTTTACCCTCCCACAAAATATGCATGACCAACCTTAATGAAAGACTACCAATCTTTTGTTGTTGTTGTTGTTGTTATTTGCTTGTCGCATCGACACAGATAGGTCTTATGGCGACGATGGGATAGGAAGGGCCTAGGAATGGGAAGGAAGCGGCCGTGGCCTTAATTAAGGTACACCCCCAGCATTTGCCTGGTGTGAAAAATGGAAAACCACGGAAAACCATCTTCGGGGCTGCCGACAGTGGGGTTCGAACCCAAGCTCACAGCCGCGCGCCCCTAACCGCGCGGCCAACTCGCCCGGCAAATTGTAATTCTAGACCAGGACATACTACTACTACTACTACTACTACTACTACTACTACTACTACTACTATTACTACTACTGAGTCTCTGCCGTAAATACTGCTCGTTCAAAACAGCGCGTCAGAGTAGGGATCGAAATGCTGAATTACTATGATGAACCAGTGTGTTACATACCAGCAGTATCAGGAAATGTATGAACCAGAGGAATGGCATGTTAAAGAAGAAAGTTCTCCAATTCCCAGCTATTTCCCGCCAATATTCGGTCAGGCCGTTATACTCGGTGCGCAGCAGTTATTCCATCTATCGGAGTTGAATGGCACCATGAAACAAAGAATATCACAACACACAATGGTCAATGTAATGTTGTTGTTGATCAATGTTATGTACTTTTGATATTGTAGGCCTTCACATTTAGTTTTCTTCCGAGTCTGAAATACCTCTCTTATCATAGTCGGTACGGTAAAACTGAATAAAACATAAATGATCGGAAATTGTATTATCTGTAAGTTTTGTTATGTAGTACTTTTCGCATAGGACCAATAGCATAGGTATTTAAAAATTAAATTTTAGGTGCATTCCCCTAAACTACACTTTCGTCCAGGGTGAATAAAATTGTTTATAGCTTAGACTATAGTTTCTTATTCCCCGACTCTATATACCGATTTTCATTAAATTCTGTTAGCCGTTTTTCTCTAGGCTCGGCGTTGATATGGACTTAGCAAACATACAAATTAATGAATATCTGTGTTATCATAGCTGGTACAGTAAAAATGTATAAGACATAGATGATCAGAAATTTAATTCTATATAACTTTAGTTATGTAGTATTTATCATTAGGACCACTAATAATATAAAAATTTGAGAATTACATTTTAGGCCTTCCCCTAAACTACCATTTCACTCGGCGTGAATAAAATGATTTATAGCCTAGGTTGTATTGGCCTATCCCCCGACTTTACATACCGATTTTCATGAAATTCTCTTCTCGTGATGCATGTACAGACAGACAGACAGACAGACAGACAGACAGACAGACAGACAGACAGACAGACAGACAGACAGACAGACAGACAGACAGAAATTACGGAAAAGTAAAAAGTGCATTTCCTTGTTACTGTGGACATGGCCGACACAGAAATACCATTATTTTTAAATTCTGAACAATGTATAGACAAAACTCTTATTTTATATACCAGGTGGCTCAAGAACGCCGTACTTTCTGCTTACAAATGTCTCGCTTGCACAAATGATGAATGGGATGTCTACCAACTGATTTTCACAGGCGCACTACTGCCAGCGGGTAGCTTACGTCAGAATATGAAGAGTAAGGACCAGCCTGTCGCTCGCAGCATGTTACTCAGCGCTACAGGTCTAATGCACCCCTTGCAATAGTAAACATCGTTTTCCACCGCATATTTCTAGGCTGGTGTATGGTACAGCCGCACTGTATTTGCTGTCAGCATATCGGCGATGGATAGTGTGTTCAGCAGAGACAAATACACAGACATTATTTTAATCTGGACAACCTGGTCGGAATGCAGCCGAAGATCCAAACAGAAATAGGACAATGCCTTCTACGCACGTATTTCACCGAACAGTATTAGTTTTTGTTTCATACAAGCAACTCTATTATCGAGTGGAATTTCTGCACGTTTATAAATTATTAAATTTCCTTTTCTGCAACTTTGGCGTGTTTACAAACAGTAGCGGTGATTAGGGGGTGGGGCGAGGAGGGATAGTGGCACCCTCCCCCAACTTTTTGGAGTAAACATGACATTTTTTCCACTTTAGCCAGCTGGAACTAGGAATTATTTTTAAAAAAGCTATTTGTACAAGCCTTGTTGTTTTATCTGCTAATTCTTTCCTTTATTTTTTAATTATTAATATAATTATTGGCGGAAATACGCACAAAATGCCGTTCGTCGTTGCTAAACGATTTGTATAGCGCTAGGGCAGGTAGTGGAGACTTTGCACGTGCTGTGAGGAAGGGTAGTAGGGGGTACATATTTTCTTGACAAGGTCGTGGACACTGAGTTATAATTCACCCGCTTGCCGCGCGCACCCATCAGTCTGGCACTCTCTCTTAGTGCCAATTACTTTCTTAGTGTGTATTCAAATACTAAATGAATTTCAATTGCATAATCATGCCGTACTTCTATTTAATTGTACCGAGCGAGCTAGCCGTGTGGTTAGGGGCGCGCAAAGGTGAGCTTGCACTCGGGAGATAGTGGTTTCGAATCCCACTGTCGGTAGCCCTGAAGATGGATTTCCGTGGTCTCCCATTTCCACACCAGGCAAGTGCTGGAGCTGTACCTTAATTAAGGCCACGTACGCTTCCTTCCCACTCCTACCCATGCCCTGTCCCATCGTCGCCATAAGACCTATCTGTGTCGGTGCGACGTAAAGCAACTAGGAAAAATAATCTAGTCCAGTGAAAGGAACGTTGGTATTATCTCCGGTTGAAATTACAGTTACATTTGAATTCATTTTACAATTGGCTTTACGTCCGCCTCTGTGGTGTAGTGGTTAGTGTGATTAGCTGTCAACCCCGGAGGCCCGGGTTCGATTCCCGGCTCTGCCACGATGTTTTGAAAAGTGGTACGAGGGCTGGAACGGGGTCTACTCAGCCTCGAGTGGTCGGCTGGGTAGAGGTGGGTTTGATTGCCACCTCAGCCCTCCTCGAAGTGTTTTTCCGTGGTTTCCCACTTCTGCTCCAGGCAAACGCCGGGATGGTCCCCATTTAAAGCCACGGCCGCTTCCTTCCCTCTTGGTTGTCTAACCCTTCCAATCTTCCCATTCCCCCACCAAGGTCCCTGTTCAGCATATCATGTGAGCCCACCTGGGCGAGGTACTGGTCATCCTCCTCAGATGTATACCGACCCAATGTCTCACCCTCCAGGACACTGACCTTGAGGCAGTAGAAGTGGGATCCCTCGCTGAGTCCGAGGAAAAATCAACCCTGAAGGGTAAGAAGAAGGAGAACTGGCTGGGACAGGAAAGGGCTACGCGTGGAAAGGAAGAGGCCATGGCCTTAATTAAGGTACAGCCCTAGCACTTGCCTGGTGTGAAAATGGGAAACCACGGAAAACCATCTTCAGGCCTGCCGACAGTAGGATTCGAAACCACTATCTCCCTCGTGCAAGCTCACAGCTGCGCACCCCTAACCCCACGGCCTGCTCGCCCTGTGCAATTAAACAGAAGTACGGCATGATTGTGCAATTAAAATAATTTAGTATTTTTAATACACACTAAGAAACTAACAGGCACTAAACGAGACTGCCAGACTGACGGATGCGCGCGGCAAGCGGGTGAATTATAACTCAGTGTCTACGACCTTGTCAAGAAAATGTGTACCCCTCCTACCCTTCCTCACAGCTCATGAAAAGTTTCCACTACCTGCCCTAGCGCTATACAAATCGTTTAGCCGCGACGAATGGCATTTTGTGCGTATTTCCGCCAATAATTATGTTAAAAATTAAAAAAATAAACGAAAGAATTAGCAGATAAGACAACAAGGCTTGTACAAATAGCTCTTTTAAAAATAATTCCTAGTTCCAGCTGGCTAAAGTGGAAAAAATGTAAGGTTTACTCCAAAAAGTTGGGGGAGGGTGCCACTATCCCTCCTCGCCCCACCCCCTAATCACCGCTACTGTTTGTAAACACGCCAAAGTTGCAGAAAAGGAAATTTAATAATTTATAAACGTGCAGAAATTCCACTCGATAATAGAGTTGCTTGTATGAAACAAAAACTAATACTGTTCGGTGAAATACGTGCGTAGAAGGCATTGTCCTATTTCTGTTTGGATCTTCGGCTGCATTCCGACCAGGTTGTCCAGATTAAAATAATGTCTGTGTATTTGTCACTGCTGAACACACTATCCATTGCCGATATGCTGACAGCAAATATAGTGCGGCTGTACCATACACCAGCCTAGAAATATGCGGTGGAAAACGATGTTTACTATTGCAAGGGGTGCATTAGACCTGTAGCGCTGAGTAACATGCTGCGAGCGACAGGCTGGTCCTTATCTCTTCATATTCTGGCGTAACCTACCCGCTGGCAGTAGTGCGCCTGTGAAAATCAGTTGGTAGACATCCCATTCATCATTTGTGCAAGCGGGACATGTGTAAGTAGAAAATACGGCGTTCTTGAGCCACCTGTTATATAGATGTATGCCTTTACCTGAGCGTTATATACGCTATTTGACAGGGGTTCCAAAACTAAGGTTCAGACCCCTGGAAACCAAGGCCATGGTTTTCACAAGAAGAAGAAATGTGACGTAGACACAAACTCGTGATGAATGGACAGGAAATCTCACTATAAGATCAGCTTTATATCTGGGAATTCTGATAAATAGACATTTAAATTTCAGACCACATTTCAATTAACTAAAGCTTAAATCAGATACAATTCTTCAAGGCATCGCTGTTGCGTGCAGGCCGTAGCGTTGTGTGGACTAAACTCACAATTAGGAGTATACCAAATTATATACTACACAGTCGTTGTTCCACTAATACTATATTGTACTCCATCATTTCGTTCTACGCTTGGAAATCAAACGGCTACGGAAAAAACTTCTGCAGATTCAAAGAGGATTCGTCCTTCAAATTTCTCGTGCCTATCCTGCAATATCTACACAAGCAGCACTTTTCACAGTTGGAATAGAGCCTCTATTATTATCTAACATCGGAATACCTGAACTTAGATTAATGATGAAAAACAGGACATCTGCACCAATTCTTGAAACCACTCGGGAGAAGAACTGTCGTTTCCTCGAATCAGGTCATGCTAGTATCTTCTAGACTTGAGTCTGCAATAGCTGCTCACAAACTACTATTATACATTTACACAGACTGCTCTCCCACACCTAACATAGCTGAAGCTGACAAAGTGGGTTGCGCGTTCGTAGTCTACGAGAACAGTAACGAAATCCAGTATAAACTGTCATCCAGCTGCTCAATACTTCAAGCTGAGCCATGGACCATCAAATCTGCTGTAGAGTGGTATGAACATAAAAACCGAAGTGCTCGGATACTCAGTGAATCGCAGGCTGCACTGAACTCAGGACGGTAACGCGTGCTCGGTTCGCCCTGAAGGACGTGTATTCGATTCTCCGTCAAGACGTCGAGAGCTTTAGAAACGAGACTTCGACTTCCTCTTGCATGGCCGTGGGGCTCACTCAGCATACAACATAAATGAGAATCAGTTGATTCTCGAGGTTAAAGGCGATCGAATAAAGAGCTAACCACTTTATTCCACTTCGTGCCAAGGTTGCAGATACCGTAATGGAAATCTTTATATTTCACTTTTCCAAGCTCTTTCAAGGCCATGCGGAGGTAGTAGTAAGATAAATTGTACTTGAAAGTCAGAAATTGTCAACCGAAAAACTGAACGAACAACTGCCTAGCGAAGGCGGAAAAGGCGTAATCGGTTCACCCAGAAGGACGTAGTTTGGATTCCCCGTCAGAGGAAATGAGATTTCAACGTCATGAGATGCACATTGGCGTGATGTTCGTTCAGCCTATACCATAAATGAGTACCAAGTTAATTCCTGGGACATCGTCGCCATAAGACCTATCTGTGTCGGTGCGACGTAAAGCCCCTAGCAAAAAAAAAAAAAAAAAAAAAATTCCTGGGACAAAAGGTGGCCGGGTATAGAACTAACCAGTCTATCTCACTAAGTCTCTACCTTCTAATCGTCCAAAGGTCTCCATGGCCTGTACAAAGAGTGTTATGCTTTGCAATGCTCGGCTGCCTTTATTAACTGGCAAGGCAAATACGCTGCAAAATTCTGAAACATAAAGATATTATTAGCATATTTCTGGACACATGTATTATTATTATTACTATTATTATTATTATTTTAAATGACGCGTCAAATTTGCCTTCCAGTGGAACTTCCTTGTGAACATAAGAGAAGGCCTTGAGCCCTAACTACGCCACAATTAATTTCGTCATTTAGCATCTATGTTTTCCTTTATTAGATTAGCTGATAGATCAATAATAATAATAATAATAATAATAATAATAATAATAATAATAATAATAATAATAATAATAATAATAATAATAATAATAATAATAATGGAAATATGTGTGGTATGGTGACTCTGAAATCCTGTCAACAATAACTTAAATGGCGCTTAATAATCACTATCACTTAGGGCTCGTCTTAGAGTAAGTTATAGGGAAGAAAATTTTCAATGTTTGCGATGATGAATTTCAATTGAAGAGCCAAATTTTATGAGAAAAGATAACGTCAGAAACAGGAAGTACGAGGCAAAAATTTCACTTTGTCCACAGTCTGACACCAACAACACATTTATATAAGCAAGTGATAAAATCTTGTTATTACCAACCACTGAACCTGATCTAGTGAACAACACTTCTCGGAAGGCATCAATTAATGTTTATGAGCGTTGGTCAGCCTTGTAAAGCGTGTGCAATTAAGTTGGCTGGTTAAACTCCAGGAGCAGAATGAACTTATGTTGTGTCTACTTCGTTTTAACGGCTTTGGACTTGATGGTCAACTATCTAAAAAAAACTTTACGGCTGTGGTGTCTGTACTGTCATTTTGTGATTTATCTCTCATTGTTTAAGTTGGCCGCGCGTTTAAATATGAGGACCGAAAGACTTAATATCACGTAACAGAGATGAAGGGGCAAACCATTTAAAACGTATAACGTTGCCTCTACACTTCAAATTTTGGCTCGCACTTCGTTCTCATTTCGTGTGAGGATGGAAGTCGACATTAGGTTCCGTTCAATTTGTGTCTGTTACATCACAAGATTTCCCGAAACTCAATATATAAATTCAAAACTAGCCGGAATATTCATTATTTTATTAATATGCAGTGACGTAGCAATATTAAGGGGTCCTAAACACGAAGTTCACAGCAAGCACCTATGGCTTGACACATTCGGGAAGCGGTGGGCTGGTCCCCAAAGTCGGCTGCCATGAGCATGGTTTTCGGTGGTTTTCCATCTCCTCAGTAGGACAAATGCAGGACAGTTCCTTTGTAGACCACGGCCGCTCCCCTCTCTCCCTTCTTCACACCTCAATCACCGCAAAAAAAAAAAATCCTGGCCTGAGAGAGGACGATACCAGCGCAATCTCTTGATACTAAGACAAAGTAGATAGTGACTATATCCCATGTAGAAGAAGAAGAAGAAATATGTCTTAATACAGTATTTCTTCTTCAGTTTCTGATTATATTTCACATTAACCACATCGCCAACTTCACTGGTATTCGCCGTTAGAGGAGTGACATCAACGGGCTTTTTTATGATCTGTTTCATAATCAGTATTACAAGATACATTCTTACAATTCGGAGAAAAGGGCCGAGTTTATGTCAGGCATCATAGAAAAATTATTATTAATATTATTATCTACGCTCTATGTGTCACTCTCATTTGATTCCAGTCGTGAAAGGACCGTTCCAAATGGGTCTTTACTTGTTTATTTAAACGTACTGTTGATTGGTTTTAACAACCTGGTGCAAACTTCCAGCAACAGTTTAACAACGAAAGCGGTATCCTACTGGACGGTATCTGAGTTAATATCATTTTGAAAGGTGACACCGAGTACGCCACCAGAGATGTTTGACATACCAACGACAGTGACATGGAGTGCCAAACTTTGTTGTCGCCCTTCAAACATGGACTACTTCAGCCGGGATCGAGCCCATGAACTTGAAATTATGAGTTGGATACATTACCACTGCACCTGATCTACAGAGGCAGCTATTCGAAAGTTATAATATGGTCGAGAATATTCTTAATAAAATTGTTTTCTTTGTGAATTCCGATTTATCGCGAGTTCCTTGAGTTCGTCTTCCGACTCGGTTATCAATTCCCATTCTGGTCTGAGGACTGATACAGGATCCAACCAGTCTCATGAAAATGAATTGAGTACCTGTCTCAGATACGAGATAGTGTTGCCGGTCTAGGAAACTAATATTCGTGGTCGAGAGAAATCGTCGCGCTAACAACATGCCACCGTATTATCTACAACTGGGCAACGTTCACTTGGTAGGATAACGTCCGTCATATCTGTTACAATGTGGGTTTACTTAGGACAGAATCAGATAACTTAGGTTTGGTTTAGCACATTTCTGAGCCCAAGTTAACTGATTCAATCCCAGCTCAGTCAGGCAGTATTTAAAGGCGTCCAAATACCGTACGTCAAACCTATGTCGGTAAGTAACCGGCATGTAAAAGAACTCCTGCGGGACAACATTCCGGCACCTCATCGTTTTCAAAAATTACATTAGTTAGTGGAACGTAATGCTAATTACAACATTATCTTTAATATCGTCTTAAAACCCCTCGCGCCAGGTCTAAATTTATTTTTCCTGTATATTAGAGTGTCTCATGAACGGAGTCAGTCAATCAGACGAAAAACCATGTCGGAATCGAAAGGGTATTTCAGAAAAATCATGTTTCCCGTAAAATATTTCGGAGCTAAAGGAAGAAAGCATACCTATCAACATAATCCTCTGCCTAGCAGCTAACACGTTTACATGGTAACCAAGGAAGGTATTGAGAACATTTTTGCTTCCGTCTCTGCAAATGCAAGTAAAATTGAACATAGATTCGACTTCCAATCATAGACTCATGAGAATGGCTGAAGTAATTCACAGAGGCCGTTTCAGGTTCTGTACAAGTTGCCGTGAGCAGGGTTTATGGAAACGTCACCAGTGAAATCACTCAAAAAGAATAAGTGCATGATTTTGTACGTTCCTCGCATTTAATATTTTATTAGTCTTATTAAACGTAGATACAAACCGTGCGAATACCTACAACAAACATTATATCTATAGGTCATTGTTTCTGAGAAAAGGGTACCTGTGGGGAATTTATGCAATAGCATACTTAGGGATATTGAAAGCGTATGTTATAATCTTTCTGGATTTCATTTACTTTTTCCTCGTTACGAACATGTTTTTAAACACTTCAATTTTTTTTACGAGTTTCCGCACGGTCTCCCTATGTAGAGGGCGTACACCTAGAAATTGTGTTACAAATCGCCTAACAACTTCCCTGCAAGACTCTGATGTCATATAATTGTCGTACATGATTACCCTTTCCTCTACCGTGTACACATGTGGAGGTATTAATTATACCCCGAAGTAACACTTCACAACTCGAGAACAGTTGTTGCGACAGATCAACACTTAATACACGTTCTAAGCACGGACCTGAACTGCGAAGTGCGGGCATTCACGTGCTGTCGCTGTGTAGCGGGAAGTGATGAGTCAACGGGAGGCTGATAGGCTGGACGCATCTGCCGGCCAACCGATGAGAGAAAAGCACAGTACAATGTCATGCACTCATTCCTTGTTTGAGTGAATGCACGCGCAAAGACTTCTCGCTCCTTTGCGTATGTAATTGAAGAACTCAAGCTATGCTCCAACCAATTAGTATTATCCAGTTGCATGACACAGATAGTTCGTCTCATGAGATGTTGATAGTAGCCAAAATTATATAGAATCACCTATTTTTCCCTATGGTTTTTCCGAGAATTGTTTACACTTTATCGTAACTTCCTGTCTTTGGACGTTATCTTCATTCTACTGAAAATGTTGGCTCACTTTCCCAGATTTATGCACGTGAAGAGCAAGAAGAACACTCGCTCCATAAAATCAACTAGCGCTGAGCATCGATCATATCCACGAATAATAATTATACGTCTAAAAAGCATAAGAAGATGTTCGCGCAAATGAAATGAAAGGTGAATTGCTCATCCAGAACATCAATAAATTGGACACTAGAAGTGTTCAGTCTTCCATAGTGTCAAGAACATGAACCGTTTATGTAGGAATGAGAAATGAATATGCAGGTGCTTCTATTTCAGCTTGTAGAAGCCATATCTAAATGTGGTCTGACTCAAGATCAAGAGCATCGGTTTTCTCTTTTTTGTCACTTTTATTACTAGGCTTATATTTAAATACAGGCTATAATTGTATGAATTAGGCTAGCTAGTTCAAAAGTAAAGGTCAGTAGTATTCCAGTCATTAACGTTATAGTGGATCTTAAGGCAATTTCGATAACGGCCATCCTATTAGTACCTCCTAAACATTTATGAGACTCACTCCAGTTCAGAAGCAGGTATCGAGAATTATTTGATGGTAAGCGTATTTATATTAATGAGCTACTCCCTATGTTGTTCGAATCTTTATGTCCTTGTTCGTTCTTCCTCCAAATCCAAATACTAGACGAGTTAGAAAGAAATGATATGGTTCAGTTACATTTTACCGTTCATTTGACCTTTTGTTGCTGCACAGAGTTGTAGATGAAGTATCTGATGACTATCGAGGGAGACTGTGATAACCTTGCATATGCATCTACAATTTTTACACGATACTTAATCAAGAACAAAATTTCGTGAGGTAACTCGAACAGGTACTAATAGAAAAGACAATTAACCCATGTTTTTCAGGGTTTTAGTTCTATGATATTTAATTATTGATAGCATAAATCCAGTGCGTTCATTTTAAAATGGCTGGACGAAAAGAAAAATCAACCTGGAAGTCTTAACGGAAGTTAAAGAAGAGAGAAGGTTTTTAAACGAAATGGAAAACAGAAAATTAAAATTGATTGGACATGTCATCAGACACAAAACTTGCATTACTAACATACTTGAAGGGAAAGTGCTGGGAAAGAAAGGCAGAGGAAGACCTAGGATGAATTATTTAGACGACATCAAGAAGAGGTTAGGTTGTGTCAATTACATGGAACTGAAACGAACAGCAAATGCAAGAAAGTAGTGGTTACATCGACAAGGCATTAGCCTTTAGAAGATTGATTGATTGATTGATTGATTGATTGATTGATTGATTGATTGATTGATTGATTGATTGATTGATTGATTGATTGATTGATTGATTGATTGATTGATTGATTGATTGATTGATTGATTGATTGATTGATTGATTGATTGATTGATTGATTGATTGATTGATTGATTGATTGATTGATTGATTGATTGATTGATTGATTGATTGATTGATTGATTGATTGATTGATTGATTGACACTGGGCTACATATTATTCCAATATTCATAAGTAGAGGACAAATGGGGTTACGGAAGACTCTTCAGTGCTTTCGCATATATTTCTCCGAAAAATGTGTAAATTCGTATTTTCTTAGAAAGTGTCATGACTGATACAAAAGCAAAGTCTTCTCCGTACAGGCCATGAAGGCCCTGGGAGGGGTGGAAGGTAAAGGCTTCCAGTATCCGTAACCTCGGCACTTGATGGGGTAGAGTAGTTAGCTCTACGCCCGGCCGCCTTTGCCCCCAGGAATTTACCTGGTACTCATTTTTGGTGTAGGCGGAGTGTACCTCAGGGCCATATGCACCTTCGGAAGTGGAAATCTCATTTATTAAATGTTACGACTTCCTGACAGAGATTCGAACCCACGTCCTTCCGGGTGAGCCGAGCACGCCTTTACCGCCTCGGCCAGGCAGCCTCTCATCTCCGATATATCAGTGTAAAACTGATTCTGTTATTTTCCTTCACACTGAAATGATAACTCTGTCAAGGAACTACATCAAAGTACAGTTTACGTATCAAACATGAAAGGAGCGACCTACTAAATGAAACATTCGGCGGGTGCAGGTGTGATACTTACAGGGTTCATGTTAGTCGGGCGGGTGGGGGTGGTAGAAAACACCCATGCCCTGCCTGTCATAAAAGGTGAATAAACTGGGTTAACCTCAGAGGATCAGTGGATTGCCTCAGCCTAGCATTGCTTCCACTTACGTATGACAGGCTCCTCGCTCTCAGCTTCTCTAACCGACCTCACTTGATCAACTTGTGTTCTTTCCCGACACCCTCGCTATTAGGTTTGCGAGACCTAGGGTGTTTAATTTCCGCTCACTTCGTGACCCATCCCTTTGTTTCGTCGGTACCATTTTTCGAAGGGTCGAACCATTTCATTTCCATTTATTAGTGTTAATTTTTCTTACAAGTTGTTTTACGTCGCACCGACACAGATGGGTTTCATGGCGACGATGGGACAGGAAAGGGCCAGAAGAGGGAAGGAACCGGCCGTGGCCTTAATTAAGGTACATTTGCCTGATGTGAAAATGGGAAACCACGGGAAACCATATTCAGGGCTGCTGACAGTGGGGTACGAACCCACTACCTCCCGAATACTGGATACTGGCAGTACTTTATCAACTGCAGCTATCCAGCTCAGTATATATTAGTATGGCTTAGTTGTACTTCGTCTTAAAACAAAAATCGCCACTACCACCACCACCACCACCCACCTTAGTCTATTTCTTCTTACCAGTTCCAGTCATCTCCCTTTCAGCTTCCTTGCCTGTCCAACTCTACACCTATCCTGACAATATTAGATACACCAGGCTAGACAGATTTTCAATGTCCGCATCTGAAAATGTTCCATCCTGTTCTCTTATTTTACTCCTTCAAACCTTCATATTCTTATTGGTTTTCTCCTTAAAGCATTAACTACTGCCAATGGAATATCCAAAAACAATATACTATTATCCTTCTTATCACAAGTACATTCAAGATCGTCCTACACTTCTCACACGTCAATGTTGAGATATTGTCATCGTTAATCGTTGAGTTGAGAAACAGTATGTCCAACTTCAGTAAAACCGAAATTTACTTCCCAAACATGTTCTTATTTTTAAGCTTTAGAATACTCGTATTCCAGTTTTCCACACTTTTTCGCTAGATCTGATTTTTGTCAGGTGCACATGTAAGCCCAATAGGCGTATTATGAACCATTCGGCGCGTGACTTCTGATGTATTATTAGGCTTAACCCATAATTCTACCTTGCTGAAATTTTAACTACAAGATGATGTGCATCCATACTTTTATTGCAAGCTCATCTCGCGTTCTGTGGCGAGACAACTCACAGCGGGAAGCGGCCCACCAATTCGAACGAGGTCGGAACATTTCGGAAGACCTCAGGTAATTAATAATGAAATTCTGGATAATAACCCTCCTTGCGAGAGATTTCGGCCCTGTCATTAACAAAGAAATAAGTAATTAAGAATTTTGGGGAATATCTGATGAAGCTTAAGTCCACAGGGTGGAAATGTATTTAATTAGGCTTAGAGAGAAGATAACATCTATCTTGGCCGAGAGGTATACATATGTCAAGGACATACAGTCAAAATGCGCGGGAACACTCGTGCACGAAATTAATTAATTGCGCCCGTTAAAGAAACAGGAAAAATCAGCAAACAACACAATCATAGCTGGAAAAATTGGTAAAATCTCTGGAGTGAGTCTCGAAGTAATCGGCCCAGTGATCGTCAATTGGAATGATTGCACCACAGTAGATAACGCCAAGCAGAGCGTCCCTAGAAAATGCATAAAAACTCAACCAAGAGCGTCAGTCGTAATTCTGTATTCCGAGAGTGTGAACCTACGTCAGGCAACATTAAGAAGAAGACTTAAAGTGGGCGAAATAGACTTGTAAAATCTCTAAAGACAGTTGGCTGCAGGGATGAATATTTTACCAGATGGTAAATAGTGAACGAAGACAAAATTAGCCATTGAAACATTGTAGATACAACATCAATCACGGCCGGAGAAGAAAATCATAAGTTAAATAATTGTAGGATTCCTGAACTTCTGCGTAGAAAGACAGGAGATTCACAGATAGCTCTTGTGAATTATCGCGGACAAAGTTATTTTGGTAATCGGTAAGGAAGAACTGTTTTGGGCTGGCCGAGATAAGTTTGTGTCTCACGGTCAATCACACCTGTGGAACATCTGGAGAGGAAGGAGTTGGAGATTTCCACAAACTGCATCAGTTGAATTATCGATACGAAGCGGGGTGGTTTAACTGTTATACGTGGATACAATAATTATTTAAGTTTCATAAAATCAATGTGTATTGCTTCAAAACGAATGCAGAATATGTGTATTTATAAGATAATATTTAAGCAAAGAATGTGTCCTGCAATTCTGAGGGACTAAGTCGGAGCTGGCTGGCACAAGATGAAGCCGAGATAATGCCACGCTAAACGACTACAATTATAGGTCTGTCTAATTTAAATATTATGTTTGGTAGTTAACGATGTAAATGCTTGTCCCTTTAAATTAATTAATTAATTAATCATAACATCGTGTTGTATATATGGCGTGTGTAAATTTAAGTGTTGTGACAACGAGGATTTGTCTTGTCGTAATTCTAGTGTGGAGGTGAATCGTCTATTATTTATGTCAGTGCGCGAGACTTCAAAATGTGTTTAAATTTCTTTATAAAATTTAAAAGGTGAAGTTAAATATTGCAATGAAAATCAATGAAATAATGTTCGGGCCGGTGAAAGTTACAATAATGATAACGATGAAATACGCGTTATGAGTGTGATAAAGTCAAATATCAAATTATCCAATAATAAAAATAATATTCACGTCAGGATAAAACTGAGATGATAAATTATGCGTTCAGCAGTAATGTCAAGCGAGATTTGCGGTTTACACCGAAGTCCAGTGAAGAAAATCATAAATTAGAATTTTTTGGAAACTTAAATTTGTGACACCGTGTATTTGTGATACAGAAAATCACGATCTGCCATTTTGCTCCTGAGGTCAAGAAACATTTCGAGAAGTTAATTGTGAGATCATTATAAAGTTGTTTGGTTATGGGATCGCTTGTATTTAAAAGTTTCAATTGAGAAGAAAATGGATTGTAATGGAAATAAAATATTATGAGAATAGTTAGGAAGATGGTAAAGGCAGAGTAAGCATGTATGTTATGAGTGATGTAGCATAAGCAGGATGTCGAGGATAAGAGGCCACATATTTTGACGGAGAGGTATTTTTGTGACATGGTGTATAGTTTGAGATGTAATATTTCTGAGACAGGCTGTATAAGAGATACGATGTCCTGTAGCAATCAGAACGATTGATGAATATAAAGGTTGTCAAATCCAAGTGAGCAAGTTGTAACGCCTATATTAAGTACAAGTTGATGATTCCCTCATGATTACTATTTAGGGTAAGACCGTACGTAATGGCAATTAAGCCTAAGTGACGGTTCTATCTGATACCAGCAAAGTGCATTTTGTGATAGCCGACCTCATGAGCAAAATACATTCTGACACATGGTCAAGGTAATACACGATTATTGTAAATTGAATTCTATTTTGTATCTTTACGAGATGAAAATATCGCTAACTAGAAACAATGCGGGTGTGAAAAATGAATTTTATTAGAATGATAGTTTAACTTGAGTAGATTGATGGGGAGTTACTTCACTGGACAGTTCACGGTGATACCTGTTTGGAGTGTTGACATGGAAGGCCAGTTGGGGCCTCACACTCGAGTTATGCCTTGAATATAGTGATGGTAGTGATTATTGTTTTCAGTGATATTACTTATCAAACGAAAGTTGAGTTTATTTTCATTTAGCGAACTTTAATGCACGTGTTGAGATTGTAATGAGGAATAGATTAAACTATTCGGACATGCTGTTTAAGTTCGATTTAACGCTTGATTGTAGGAAATAGACACAGTAATATTTCCAGGTTCGAGTTCATTTTTGTAGCGAATTTCACTTCATGTGTTAGAGGTTCAACGAGGATCAGATTTAAATATCCGGACATTGTGTTAAAAGTTTCGATTTCGCCTGGCAGTATGAATGATGTGTACATACCATAACGTTGGCTCAACGATAGATTAGGGCGTCGTCTGTACAAGTCTTAGGTTAGGCACTTTTACGAATTGACTTCAACGATGTTAGTGTTTGCAGTAGTGGATACGAATGTGAAAGATATTAGCAGGCACTATTCAGGCCAAGTTCCGGCCTAATTCTTACTAGCCAGAAGATGCTCCCATAATAGCGTTGCATCAGTAGCGGCATGAATGTAAGGTTTGTCCCATGTGGAAACATGGCTAATGAAGACTGATCATTATTGCTTAGCCACGCGTGTTCAAGTTCGATTAACTTTCGTTTCCTATTTACATTTTTGTTACTTTCAGATTTAATGTTCGGGTATCCGGTATATTATGATAGTGCCGTGTGTTGGCACTTAGTTGATTTTTGCAGGATTTACACTACGAATGCGGTTTCGATTCGTCAGCTGTTAATATATATTTTATTTTCATTTTTCGTTATTCACATTATTTATGTGAGACGTTGATCTACCGATCACTTTCAGTTTAGTTTAATGGGACAAGTGTAGGTAGACAGATTTGTAATTGTAGTCGTAGTTATAGAAAATTAGAAATATTTCCTTTTATTTGTGTTATATTGTGGACTTGTATTTTAACAAATTTAACGACGTGACTGTTTCCTAACCTGAAAGTTGGTTTAGTAAGAAAATTTTCAAGTCACATCACTTTTCTTTAACTTCAGTGTTTGGCATTTCTTCTAAATGCATATTGACTTAATGTTTTCCTGCATTTCGCAGTTTTTTTTTTCCTTCAGGACGACGTAACGTAAGATCCGCTCGGATCAAGTGTTGTTGGTTCCTTCTGGACATCTGTTTGGGGTGATGCATGTTTCAGCATCGGGATTTCTCTCTAACTTAAGGGTGTCACGAGATGACAATATATGGTGGAATTTTATTTTAGATTGTGACAATTGCAGTTAACTTGTAATGAACACCATACTTTCTAGTAATATTTCGCAACTTATCCAAAGCAACTGATAGTCGATTTGGATCGATTAAGGGCCCATTCGGGGGATGTTCCAATATCCGATAGGATAGTAGACTGGTGGATAACCTTAATTAAATGTAAATCTGGAATTCTGCTTGTTGAAGGTCAGATTTTCCACGAATCGTGTGGATTGACTCTCAGTTATCGTCTGGATCAATGGTGCCCGATTTTCTGGTTTTATTCTCGTTTTCTGGTTTTTGTAGTCCACGAATTTTACACTAAGTTTTCATTATTTGAAAGACAATATTAAACAAGTTTAGTAGAACTTTACCACTCACTTTATGCATTATGACTGCGTTAAAACATGTGAAAATTTATTAGTGGCTTTTCTTGCCAATTTAATAGATAACTATTATCGTGATTTAAATTGAATAAATATTTTAGTAAGCACATTTTTGCTCCTTATTTCAAGTGGTTATGCTCTCCTCTGAACCCTGTCGGTTGGTCGACGAACTGAGAGGGAAAACTCGCAACGACCCCAAGATCCAAGAGTACGATATTGCTCTACTGAAGCAGCCGAGGCAGACGAACAACGATGGCACGGTAAGTTCAAGGGTTCAGTGTAATTTTCAACAAATTTGTTTATCACTATTACCATTCTCATTTTCATCAGTAACTTATCATTACTTTTTTCCTCACCTGCTACTTCTTCATTTTTCACGTTCACTTTCATTCTGTATCATCTGAATCAGTAGCACAACATAGTCCATATTATGCAGTTTAAATATTTCTATTTATCGTTTTTATATCAGGTGCAGTAGTCGTGTAGAACAAAGACTAATCCAATAATCTACTGAACCAAAAGTGAAGTTAAATTCCCAGCAACAATGGACAATCAGTCTTAAAGGCATACCAGCAACAACAATGAGCAAAATACCGGTGACAACTTAGACTGCCAAGGACCCATCTAAATAAAAATAAAACATGACGTGATGAACAAATAAGAACTAATCTTGTTTATTTGTTGAGAGCGAGTACATGAGAGTCCCGGGACGAAAACTATGCCCCTCTACTCATCTGTTTGCGCGGCCGATGAGTCGGGAAAATCTCCATCATATGCACTGGCGGGGAAAAATGATCTGTCGTGAAGAAGAAAAATGTTTCTCCACGTCAGAGAAGGAAACCCCTCTTCGCTACTCTGAATTTTGAGAGGTTTAATTAGAAATAATCAAATAAGGCCTAAAATGGGGACGTGACCAGTTAAAACAGGTCGTAAGTTAGCCAAAGACCGCGATATTTGAAACGGGTGTTCGGCTTCTTGGTCCTTACGACTCTTTTTTTTAAGAGTAGGATGCCAGGGTCGGTAGAATGACTGAAGAGGATTCTAGTTTTAGCCATCTTAACTATTTCATTTATCTGAGTTCTAATAAGCGGAATACGAAGTTCAGTTCGTGTCTTTTTATTAGATTTCATAATTGGAGCAGTAGTCATACGGCGGAGGGTTTTATTTTTAAAACGTTGAAGGGTTTGCATATGTGATTTCGGAATATAGCACCAGGCCTCACAACCGTTTGGGAGGATAGGCCTGACACATGCTAGATATAGGTTTCTCTTTATAAAGATATGCCTATTAATTAGCAGAGATCTCAGGGCTGCCACCCTTGCCGTAGCACGCTGTAAGGCCTGTTCTATATTCAGTTTCCACGTGAACCCGCGGTCCAATGTAAGACCTAAGTACTTAATATTGTTAGACAGGGGGACATTGTTAATAATAATACGGATAAATCTAGGAAGGCTCTTATTGAAAACAATTGCCTACGTTTTGGCAGGATTAATTTTCACATTGTTCCTTACGCACCACTTCCAGAACAGTGATATCCATTTCTGCAGCGTTCTGGCGGCATAGTCAGTTCTCCGTTGTGCGGTATAAACGGCTATGTCATCAGCGTACTGCTGGACTTCTACACCTTGCAGGGTGGGAAGATCGTTCACATATAGGCCGTATAAAATCGGGGAGAGGACTCCCCGTTGGGGTACTCCGGCTCAGAGGGCCCTTGGGGTCGATTTCTCCTCCTCACAGGAGACGTAAAATCTCCTATTATATAAGTAGGGTTGAATAATTTTGTCCAAATGAGCTGGAATTTTATATGTTTCCAGCAGTTTCACAATTAAATTTTCGTGCCAGACAGTGTCGAAAGCCTTTTCTACGTCAAAAAAAAAAAGACTGCCGGCACGCTACGGCGTATATTGAACGACCTTGTGACGTATTGCACCAGGCGCAGCGCCGCAAGAGGGGCACTGCGCTTGAACCGGGAGCCAAACTGTTCCGGTCGCATAATCCTACGCGAGTCCAGGTAGGCATTTAGGCGCGTGAGGAGAAGTCTCTCGATTATCTTAGAGATATGCGATAACAAAGTGATCGGGCGATAATTTTGCGAGAAAAGTCTATCCTTCCCTGGTTTTGGAATGACGACCATCTTCCCCTTCTTCCAAGTCCCAGGGAAGTATCCCGTTTCCAAACAAGCCAAACAATGGATGCCAAAAATAATATTGCCTTATAAGGCAGTGATTTAATGTCTTTATTCGATACCTTGTCTTCTCCGGGAGACTTCTTCTCATTTAAGCCTTTGATGACCCTGCGGACCTCTTGAGGCTTAATGACAGGTATGTCATTGTAAGGTCTCCATTGTCGCTTGAAAGTTGAGGCTTTTCTGTGTATCTCACGGGTCAGTTGTTCGTTTTCGTAGTCGTCATCGTCAGAAATATCGTGAGTTACACACTGACTGAGTAACAGCTAGTTAACTGAAAAATAATTAAATTTGCATATGAATCTGCTTTCTAGTGATCATCGGGCAGTAAATGTCTAGAAAAATCCCGCTGAAAATTAATAATCTTTTGAAATAAATTATTTTTCAGTATACTGGTAGTGAATTAAATTTGAAAGTAAAATATAATTACTTGCATATTAGGTAAAAATTGGAATAGCTGTATTACATGGAACCACCTTCACCGAACAGCCCGAAGGAGTGTGGAACTTGATTGATCTCAGTTGACTTTCTTTATGCATAATTAACACTGTTAACTACCCCAGTAGGTGTTCATAACAAGACTCGTATCATAATAGGACATAGGCTATTTATTTATTTCAGTCACGGGTGACGTGCAATGGTTTGCCTACGTGTTCCAATTCTTGATATTTTCTCTCATTTCTTCTGCAGCTTTTCTGGAGGAGTCACGGGTGCGAACTGTGTTGCACATGTAGACTTGCCCTATTTTACAGCCGGTTGCCCTTCCTCGTGCCGACCTATGTGGAAGGATGTTGCATGTTTCTGTGGTGGTTGGCAGTATGGTGTGGCGTATAGGTCTAAAATATATACGGAGTTACAGGCAAGTAAAAGAACTGATCATGATTAATGATGATGCTTGGTGCTTAAAGAGGTCTAACATCTAGATCATCGGTCCCAGCAAAAGAACTCCTGCACTGCAAAGTTTTCGACACTCCAATATCTCAGAAAGCCGTAAAGATAATTAGTGGGTCGTAAAATCAGTAGCACTTCAAGCTATGTCGAATTTCCCGGCTCCGTTGTGTAGGCGTAGCGAGCCATTCTCTCACCTGGAGGCCGCGGGTTTAATTCCTCGTCAAATCAGCGATTTTTACATGGATCTGAGGGCTGGTTAGAGGTCCACTCAGGACGTAAAATGATCTTGCGTATGTACTACCCAAATATACCGATAGTTCTATTTTAAAGTTACATGAAACACTTCATACTGAAAATAAGGTCTTGACAACACGAACTTTCTCACTGTACACGCCACCCTATATTATAGTGTACCGTACCCAAGGGTAGGAACCCTCTAGGACGATGCCTCCATTTCCAGATTAAACATCCGACTAACTCAGGTTGGGTCGAGGTGGGTAAGTTGTCGTGGGTAAGTCTAAATGTCGAAGTTTATCACTTATCTCTAAGTATATGACAGGAATAATGGAGGTTTATCTCGAATGAGAAACACTAATAGGGGGTAAGATGATTTTATTACATAAAATAACCCCGAATCATACTACAACACAAATAAAATAAAATAAATAAAACGTCAATGACACTAGCATTGAAATGAAAGTAAACCAACAAAAGTAAATATGGACAACAAGCATTAACTACGCAGATCAAATAAAATGATAAAATGAAAGTTCTAAATTACAACTTTAAATATTTATGAGTTTCGAAATAACTCCACATTATAGTTACATAAAATAAACTTCATTATAAAGCCCGTATTGTCGTGAGTATACGTTGAAGGTTAGGTCAAATGTTCCACCTTTACAATACTAAGATTCTTTATTAACTAAATATTTACATGATTTTTAATTATATCGGGACATGTTTCATCTACCTTGTAGACATCATCAGCCATAAAAACTTTTGAGAAAAATCTACAAGGACAAGGACAAAGTAACACATTAAAATAATTCGGGTAACCGAATATGTCATTTAAAATGGTGAAGAATTCAGAACTGTTTTGAGCACAGCACTTAAGAATATCGTTGACATTAAAATTAAAATTGTCCACATGGGATGATACAGTAAAAACTTGCGTTAAAATTCTTCTTTTTTGTGTGATGTGTTAATATATAATATTCTGTTATGTCGTGAAGGCTTGATAATGAATTGCACAATGTTCATTCCAATAGGATAATAACGATGTATAAGAAATACAGCGAGCATATGTTAAAGCCGTCTTATTGGTGTAGTATTGGCATTTCCTGTTGAGAAGTTAGGTGGAAAATTTGAACGTGATGACGTAATGTGGAATGTGCAGTAGAGGGCCCTAGAATAAGAAAGATAGCTGTTGTTAGTGTTAAAATAGGCAAGTTTTTGTGTCTTGAGATGTAAAGTAATGAAAATGAGAAGTGCGGCACATCTGATTACTTACGTTCTCGCCTGTCTGACAGCGACTAGTTCAGTGTGGAAGCCTGTGGTTGACTGAGAGCGAACTATGGAGGTCGTGTGTGATGATGTCTACAAGGTAGATGAAACATGTCCCGATATAATTAAAAATCATGTAAATATTTAGTTAATAAAGAATCTTAGTATTGTAAAGGTGGAACATTTGACCTAACCTTCAACGTATCCACATTATAGTTCAACGTTCCTGTTCGCACGAAGTAGCACCATTATGAAAATCACCATTTTACGGATTGATATTCAGGGTAGTTGGCGCGATAATTGCCTTTAAACGTGACTTAAGACGCAGTGGGACATGATATGAACTACAAAAAATACTAGTGGCATTTCCCTATGCTATATTTACAACAATCACAACAATTAAACACCCAAGTATTTACATTGGATCAGGTAGGGAAAAACTTATATACTACACTGACTCGACATGGAACGTGGTTCACCAAAAGATCTAGTAAGAACTAGATTAACCACAACCATCCACTCAGCACTCGGGCTGTTCCCCATCAATTAACAAGACAACAGATCAAAATCACCATAAAATCACAAAAAACACCATCCTGTAAGAGAAAACAAATAATATAATTTAATAAACACATGGAAAGCAATGGACAACATCGCGTTCCTCTTGCTGCATTTGCGCACCAGTTAGTGCCCTTCATCAGTCATATATTTCCTGCTTTGCAGTGGGCTGAAAAGAATGTTAAAACTCAAGACTGCTCTGGGAAATTGGTCACTGTTTTGACAAGATTATGTTGTAGAAATAGCTTCTCACTTCGCGATCTCTGTATAACCTTGGCTGATAAGCTAACCTGTAGGGCGAGCTCATATCTCAACAATTGCTCGGAGATTCACATACACACACGGCAATTCTGATTCTTAATAACATCTCAGAATACAATCACAGGCCTATTCCCCTATTGCGTTTCTCACTCAATTACCAGCCTGCGGCTAATATTACCGTCTGTTTCTCTAACATAAGAACTTGCGACATATCGCACTTGGCGACTTATAACTGCACCCAATTTACGCAGCAATGTTCACAAAATTAAATTCACTGTCTTTGGTCAGTGCTACCTTACAACGTTAGACTTCTGCCCACGTGGCAGCAATTACGCGTCCCTCGCACACTGTAGTACGACACTGATGCTCACGCACAGATAAAGGAGAAGTACGGAGCGATGTTCACTTCATAACAATACACCCAGAAAGAAGAAGTGGCGCGCTTAAGTAACATAGCCAACGCCGTGGTGCCTAGGGGATTCCCAGTATGTTCAAATACTGAACCAATCAGAGTCCTTGTTACACACAATGACTCTGTAATTTGCTAAAAGTAATATCAGATGTAGTCCTGATAACTTAATTAGGCTCAGATAATTGTTACAATTTATTCCTTATTATTTCTCGCTCTCAAACCTGTGGAAAACCCTCATGTAACAGAACTGACTTCTCTTTCTCGCTGCACACCTCACACAGATACCAATGTTGGTCAACCTGGGATTTTAATTCTGCGCGGTCCAGAATTCATATTATCCACACCCTCGCTTCCTAATTGGCTGAACACTCCTCGTGGCCAAAGAATTCTACACGTGCCGGGATGTGCTAACTCTTGGTAAAGCTGAACGTTTCCACGGTTGCAGGCAAGCTTCGCGAAACATACAGCGACATTACGATTCCAGGACTTCCGGTCTCAACTGTTCTGTTCTGTAATCTGCTACTTTTCCAATGCTTGACTGAAGTCCACTTTTATATAATTATTCTATATGCCAAATATATGACTTGATATCTCATATGGCCCGTCAGGGTACGGCTCAGTAGGGATTTCCTGATCCTAAATGAATGGGAAATAATCGGGGTTTAATAATGAGAACATTATTACACCCCAAAACAGCACACAAATTCCCCATACACATGTGCCCCACTGTCGATAGTTTACACCTATGTCTGTTTTAATTATTAACTAGAATGGGAGGATAACTCGTATTCAGAATTAAGTTTGGAGTCAGGCATTCCATCATGGACACTGCAGTATTTCGCACAGCGTATGGAACAAGCTTGCCATAGAATACGTGTAATGCCCTGAGTGTTCGGACGTGTCCGACAATCACTGAGGCAGCGCATTCAAGCGTGCGTTCAGGCGTGTGGTGGACATTTGGAGGATTCTTATATTAGAATGCGGCATCCCTGCTGGTACCCGTATACACAGAAATGGTGTCCAGGCATAAACAATCGACACTGCCGCACTCCAGTTCTCAAAAGGTGGGGAGAGAATTTAAAGAGTGTTGAAGGTCACTCCAGTACCGAAAAGGAGGAGAAGAAAGTGAACGGTACTGCTGAAAGCACAGTGCGTTTATTGCTATACATCCACCACTATGCCCATTTCAATAACAACAGTCTTGTAGCGTGCTGTCGACCTGCAGCAATGTGTCAAGCGAGGAGGTGGAGGGACGCCATGCTTTGTTTATATCATATTACGATCTCCCTATATACTCTACGTTTCCCTACCTTGCTTGGCGCTGCTTGCTTCAATTCTACGCTCGCCGCATGATGTACTCTGCTCACCTAAGTAGTATAATACAGGGATTCGGCCGCCACCGCCACCTCCGGCTCCCAGTGGCCACCTCCACCTCAGCCAGTGGCCTCTTCCAGTACTGCCAACTTAACCTAACTAGCGCGACAGTACTGCCAACTTAACCTAACTAGCGCGAAATTTGAATTTGTAAACAAAGCCACGTGCTTTTTGACAGCTGTCATCGACAACAACGCATCGCTAACCTCAGTACTGCCATCTTGACGGGCCTAAACCTCAGTAGTGCCAACTCAACCTAACTAGCTCGAGATAAACAAAGCCACGTGCTTTTTGACAACCACGTGCTTTTTGACAGATTTGTAAACAAAGCCACGTGCTTTTTGACAGACAACAACGCATCGCAAACCTCAGTACTGCCATCATGACGGGCCTAAACCTCAGTAGTGCCAACTTAACCTAACTAGCATGAGGTAAACAAAGCCACGTGTTTTTGACAGCCACGTGCTTTTTGACAGATTTGTAAACAAAGCCACGTGCTTTTTGACAGACAACAACGCATCGCTAACCTCAGTACTGCCATCTTGACGGGAATAAACCTCGGTGGTACCAACTTAACCTAACTAGCGAGAGGTAAACAAAGCCACGTGCTTTTTGACAGCCACATGCTTTTTGACAGCTGCCATCCGCCATCTTTGAGCACCGTGCTGCCCTCTTTCGTCACCTGTCATCGGCAGTGCTGCCATCTTGACGGGTCTAAACCTTAGTGCTACCAACTTAACCTAACTAGCGCGAGGTAAACAAAGCCACGTGTTTTTTGACAGCCGTCATCCGCCATCTTTAATCCATAGAGCACAGTGCTGCCCTCTTTAGCTACTTACCTTTGAAATGTGGTGGCGGATAATTTGAAAAATGCTTTCTGACAGCAGCCATATTGCATCGCAAACCTCAGTGCTGCCCTCTTTAGCTAGATACCTGTGGTAGCAGACAATTCCACGTGACAGCAGCCATCTTTAATCAAGAGAGCACCGTGCTGCCCTCTATGTGGTGGCGGCAAATTGAAAAATTCCACGTGCTCTTGTTTGGAAACAAACTCACGTGCTTTTTTGACAGCTACCATCCACCATCTTTAATCAACAGAGCACAGTGCTGTACTCTTTAGCTAGATACCTTTGAAATGTGGTGGCGGCAATTTGAAAAATTCTATGTGCTCTTGTTGGGGAACAAAGCTACGTGCTTTTTTTGACAGCTGTCATCCGCCATCTTTAATCAATAGAGCACTGTGCTGCTATCATGCGGGCAATTTCGTTAGCTGTCATCCGCCATCTTTAATCCAGAGAGAACAGTGCTGCCCTCTATGTGGTGGCGGCAAATTGAAAAATTCCACGTGCTCTTGTTTGAAAACATACTCACGTGCTTTTTTGACAGCTGTCATCCGCCATCTTTAATCCAGAGAGAACAGTGCTGCCCTCTATGTGGTGGCGGCAAATTGAAAAATTCCACGTGCTCTTGTTTGAAAACATACTCACGTGCTTTTTTGACAGCTGTCATCCGCCATCTTTAATCCAGAGAGAACAGTGCTGCACTCTATGTGGTGGCGGTAAATTCCATGTGCTTTACAAACCTATGTGCTTTTCTGACAGCTGTCATCCGCCATCTTTAATCTAGAGAGAACAGTGCTGCACTCTATGTGGTGGCGGCAAATTCCACGTGCTTTACAAACCTATGCGCTTTTCTGTCATCCACCATCTTTAATCTAGAGAGAACAGTGCTGCACTCTATGCGGTGGCGGCAAATTCTACGTGCTTTACAAACCTATGCGCTTTTCTGTCATCCACCATCTTTAATCTAGAGAGAACAGTGCTGCACTCTATGTGGTGGCGGCAAATTCTACGTGCTCTTATTTGGAAACAAATTCTACTCGCTCTTCAGCTGTCATCTACCATCTTTAATCAAGAGAGCACCGTGCTGCCCTCTTTGTGGTGGCGGATAATTTGAAAATATTCTTTTCGACAAGCAGCCATCTTTAATCCAGAGAGAACAGTGCTGCCCTCTTTAGCTACTTACCTTTGAGGCGGTTAATTTGAAAAATTCTTTTCGACAAGCTGCCATCTTTAATCCAGAGAGAACAGTGCTGCCCTCTTTAGCTACTTACCTTTGAGGCGGTTAATTTGAAAAATTCTAGCTGCCATCTTTAATGAAAAGGGCATCGTGGTGCTATCTTGCGGGTAATATTTTACGTCACAGCTGTCATCCACCATCTTGCATTGCTAACCTTAGTGCTGCCCTCTTTAGCTACTTACCTTTGACAAGCTGTCACCCGCCATATTGCATCGCAAACCTCAGTGCTGCACTCTATGTGGTGGCGGATAACTTGAAAAAATTTTTGACAAGCAGCCATCTTTAATCAACAGAGCACCGTGCTGCCATCTTTAGCTACTACCATCTTACATCGCTTACCTCGCTGCTGCACTCTATGTGATGGCTGTTAATTCGAACAAGTTTAATCACGCATCGGGTAAGCTAGAGTAAGCACGTGCTGCAGTGATGACGTTATCATGCATGTTTAAACCCGTTCGTTGACTAAAAGCTTTAGTCTTCGGGAAACAGTGATAGAGTGTGGAGTGCAAACATGACGAAAACATTAATAGTTGATGTGCAAGGCTTTAAAGTAAACGGAAACAAGTTTGTGTTTAAAGAGGTGGCTGTGTTAGATTGCTGTGTGTTGTGGGCACCAAAACTTGTTAGTTTAGTATTTAGTCCACCGTTCCCTTACTGTTTGCAAACAGATGAAGATAAAAAGCAGACTCAGTGGATTGAAAACAATTTAGGTTTGAAGTGGGAAGAAAAAGGAATACCTTATCGTTTTCTACCTTTAATGATGAATGCACATTTGTCAAGAGCAGATCTTGTTCTTTTAAAGGGTTGTGAAAAGAAAGAATGGTTGCGTGATTTTCTACCATCATCATGTGAAGTTATCGACATGCATGAATTGGGGTGCCCATCATTTAAAACTCTTCCGAAAGAGCATAGTAGAGAAACAACTAAACAGTCTTTACAACATGTATGCATGCTCTTTGATTGGTTGTGTCGCAGTGCATGTCGGGAAGTGAACAACATATGTAAAGTGCAGTGTCGAAATAACCTTAGTGTAAAAGAAACATTTGTAGAGTAAAGACATCATGTCATTTCTAACAGATACTAAGTGTAACGCAGTTGAAAAGGCGATCGTAAAGTTTTATGCATGCAAAAAGAAACTAAACACTTTTACTGAAGAAGAGTTAAATGCATTACCAAAGGCATTTTTGGTCAATGTAGCTGCGAATGCTGTAAAGAAAATTTGGGATAAGGTGCCTCGTGAGTGGACTCAAGATCCTGTTTTGTCAGAGCTTCAAACGTGTAGTTTACATCATGAACACGTGAGTTTAGCTAGAAGACCTTCTGTGAGACAGTGCCGTACATGTCAACTAATTAAACTGTATCACGGACCTAAAACTAACGAGTTGTCTTCGCTTATAAACACTTATCATGGCTGTGGAGAGAGTAAACAAGGAAAAGGTGAAGAAACGTGCTGGGAGAAAGATGAGGAAGCATGTTGGGCGTGGACTCATCAATAGAGTGATTGATCTTCTTTTCTTCGTGCTTCATCTCCCCTGCGGCCCTAGAACACGTTCGCCTGATACGTAGTTACATGCTGCCTGCATAGAGTGTAGCTGTTAAAATCTGCTTCGTAAAGTTATGCTGTGTGTGTGTGTATGTGTTATTACCTAGTGCTTTAGCTGCTCAGAAGAATATAGCAGCACTTGTCGTTGTTGGTGCAATAAAACGAAAAACTGAGTGACAAAGACCGTAATATGAACAAAGGATAAAAATGTATGTATATATTCTAAAATAAATATGAATTGTCAAAACATATTACAGGTGTTGTTTAATCCTACAGCATGTCCTAGTGACTTAGAAGAAAGGAAACGTAGAGGATTAAAAGAAAACACACATAAGATTTAAAGTACATCCTCTTTATTAATCCATGAATTAAAGCTGTTATTAAAACCAAGCCATTTAACATACAGTTTATTACCACGACGTCGAATAACACGTTCAACTAAATAGTGATCAGGATATTTTGTTTTCTGCAGTTCTTCGATGTAGAATCCTCCTTCAATAGGCTGTCCTCTGAGATCGCGAAGTAAATACGTAACTGGATTAGTAAGCTTAACACTTCTGATTTGAAAAATTTCAGTGCTCCAGTTAGGTGTGTATCCTTTTGCAAAGATAGACTTGTGTTTGCTGATGCGAACGAAATCACCTTCTTTAAAGCGATAGCGACGTGGATCAGCTGTTTTGATTACAAGATGAATAGCATCTAGACGAGGTGTATTCTTTGTAACAAGACGTGGCTTTGTTCCGATAGTGCGATGAGGTGTATCGTTGTAGGTAGATAAAAGTCTAGGTAGCAGATCAATCCAACGATATGAACCTTGCGCTGTAAATTCTTGCCACATCATTGTTTTGAGTGTACGATTAAAGCGTTCTACAACACTTGCCTTGAGATTACTGAACGTAGAGTAGTGTTGAATGCCAAGTAACTTGAGGTAAGAAGAAAAATCCTTGTTGTAAAACTCTTTACCTTGATCAGTTTGAAGAAGCCTTGGGCAGCGTTTCGATTCTTCAACAATATGTTTAAATGCTTCTTTAACTTGAGCTGCTGTTTTAGAACGCACGGGTTGTGCAAAAGCAAACTTTGAGTACACATCGATAACAGTAAGTAGATACTTATAGCCCTTATTACTAGAAGCATATGGAATCATTTCTACTAAGTCTGCTTGCCAGAGATCATCTTTTCCTCGTGTAATAACGCGTCTGCGACAGTAGGTGCGACGTGCTGGTTTATGTAACTCATGTGCGATGTTTACCTTTACAGGTGAGATCTTCTCTTGACGAGCCATTATAAAATAATACCGGCATAACGTAGTTCTCTTTCTATTTCTAGAATTTCTGATCCGTGACCAGTGTGACCAGCCTCTTGCGATGCTCTTAAAAGTTGTAATCGTTCAACGAGTAAGTTTGGGTCATTCCAGTATCTTACATCCACATACGGCAACAAAGGCTTGTAGATAACGTCTAGACTACGTGCAGTCGGAAACAGCTTAGAAATAAACTCACGATACTTGTAACTCTTATTCGCATTTACAGCTTCTGTTCTCTTGTAATTACGTCGTGTTGCATCGGTAGCAAAAAGTATTGCTTTATACTTTTTAAGATCATCTTGTAAAATTATATCCTTGTCAGGTATTCGTGAGAAAAGAAGTTTTAAGAGTCCTTTCGTAGGTTTATAGGTAACACCTTTTACAATGAGTTTGTTGCTATTAATCTTAACATTTGAATTTCCTATCCGGAAACAGTCATCTTCGTAGCGAATACCATAGGTAGTGTCAGTTTGTCCTGTAAAAAGTTTTTCTATATAAGGTGCAAAGAGAGATCCATAGGTATCTTGAATAAAAGTTCTAAACTGATTGCGATATTCTGGTGTAATCATAACCTCAGACAAAGATGGTAGATTTTGCATCGATGTAGTAGGTGTTTCTGCAATAACATCTGTAGTTAAAAACTCAACACGCTTAGATGGTGATGCATCATTAAGTTCTTCTTCTTCTTCTTCCTTATCTTCCTCTTCTTGATCTACATCCTGCTTCTTCTCTTCCGTATCTTCTTCATGCTTTTCTTCTTCATGCTTCTCTTTATGATATGATGTTTGCATAGAAGCAAAACCTGAAGTAGACTGCGGTAATGAAGTAGAATTAAAAATTTCTTTGAGTGGTGTACTTAGTTGTGTTTTTAAAAATAAATCCGTGTCTGCTTGAATACGTTTAAGCTCTTTAAATTTCCGTCGAATATTGTTTCGAGCTTGGATGATATGTTTTGTGATCTCCTTGCTAGATGTTAACATGATGGTGGTTTTTAATCAAGTAGTTACTGTAATTCTGTATTAATGCATATAAAATGATCGAAACCCATGCGATATCGTCCATGCTGTACATCACTTTCTTTATCAATAACTAAAAAGCTGTAACGGTGTAATGACCAACATTTAGCACACATACGTTTAAAGTCATCGAATGTCATATCAATGTTAACATGATCGTTATACACATGTCGCATGTTGCGCTCATCTTGCCGAAAAAGCACAATAACATTTGCGTTGTCGCGTATCAACTGCTTGGGCACACGAGAATAGGTTTGGCACAAATAGATGCAATCAACATATTTATGTCGACCCATACTAAAGAATGCACGAATAACGTTTTGCTGTTCTGTTGCGACATCATCAAAGATCATTAGAGAATTAGGAAGCACATCGTCTGGTGATGGTACTTGCTCATGTGAATTAAATTTAAAATATCTTATTCCATCTTTAACTAGATCGTGCATTACAGTTTGTAGAATAGTATATAGCGGCTGATAGAGTGACTTTGCGAAAACGTAAATATTCTCGAAGCGTATACCATTTACAGAAGTAATAAGTGTGAGTAAAAGATTTGTTTTACCGCATCCCGACGGACCTGATATAATACATCGCACAGTAAAAGGAAACAACGTTCCATGACGTTTTCTTGTAGTTGTACTAGAACTAGGTAAGAGATGTGGAACAATGTCGGTAACAGGTAGCGTGTCTTGCTGCTTTATAATCTTCATGATAACTGAATCATAAAGTACGTAATAGTAATATATATATTAAACGAAACAAGAGGCAACGGTTAGTTTATGATTTGCTCTTGACTAGTAAAGTCGTGTCTAGCATGGTGAAACAACGATATCCAAACGACATGAAGAAGAAGAAGAAAGTAAAAACTGTTGGATGGAAAGATGTTATAAAGGCTGCGCAAAAAGCTATTCGAGGGGAATACAATCCTCGTGTAGCTATTACTAAGGCGTTACGCGCAGCAAGAGCGAGAATTTCTCCAAAGTGCAGAGCAATATTTAGTAAACGTGCGCGAATTATTCCTGTACCAAAACGAGGAGGATTTCTTCCTGCGCTGTTTGCTGGCTTAGCAGCTTTAGGGTCATTGCTAGGTGGTGCTAGTGCTGTAGCGAGAACTGTCAAAGCTGTAGAAGAAGCGAAACAACAGTTGAAAGAGAGTGAACGTCATAACAAGACGATGGAGGCAATTGCGTTACGAGGCAAAGGTGTGAACATGAAGCTAGCGCCATACAAGAAAGGGCTTGGTATCTACATTTCTCCAAAAAACGTCTACTGAATGCACTGACATATCGAGCTCTAACGCATGATGAAGTTTTTACGTTTGCTAAACAACTAGGAATTCATTATTTTCGAGGAGTGTATATGCGTGATCAACTACCAGCACGTCCACGTGAACGTGAAAGTGCCGTAATTAACTTGGACGACAGTCGTGGACCTGGAACTCATTACGTTGCTTATGTAAAACGTAAATCTAAAGTATGGTATTTTGATAGCTATGGAGATTTACCTCCTCCTTTTGAGCTCATACGTTATTTCGGAAGCAGTGCAGACATTGTTTACAATAAAAACCGTGTGCAAAACTTTAATACACGCATGTGCGGACGATTATGTCTTATGTTCTTATATCAAACCCAGACAGTAGAGAAAGTGTATTAGTGTCTACGTGATGACGAACAGTGAAAGAACGTTTGCTGTACGTGGAGAAGGACCTGGAACAACCATCTATTTTAATCCGCCAATCGAACTTGGTTATCAGCCGCATAGTCTTGGACTAGTATCGTTTGAAAGCTACAATAAAATCTATAATGTGCGTGATGGTTTAAACAAGTTCTATTACGATGAGTATGTGCTAACACTACCCTCAGGTAGTTATACAGTAGATGATATTCACGACTATATTGAAAGTACGTTAATTGATCAGTTTGGGGAAGATAGTTTTAGTAATCATAATTACAAGTTCTCAATCACTATAAGCAACATTACGCACAAATGTGTTATTGAATCATCATTTAAGATTGACTTCAAATCACAACCTGATTCGATTGGTCCACTGCTTGGATTTTCATCGAGGGAGCTCCTACCGAACGTACGTTACGAGTCTGATCAACCTATAAAACTCTTCGATGATTATAATGTGAACATTACTTGTAATATTATTACAGACTTGAATAGTAATCTACAACCTTCGCACGTCCTGCACGACTTTATTGTTACAGAGGAACGTGGATATACTATTTGTGAGAAACCAGCAGTAGTTCTTTATCATCCTGTGTCTGTAAAACACATTAGCAACATTACTCTTAGACTTGTAAATAAACATAATCAGCTTATTCATTTAGATCAGCACGCGTACGTAGCTTACAAACTACATCTTAAACCAGTATGAAAACCATCTATAAAACACGGTGTACATTCCGAAGGCATACTACATGTGTGCAGAGACTCATCGAGTTAACAGATACCCATAAGCAGATACTCCAAGATTTAGGATATACACTACTACAACAGAATGGAAGAAATGCTAGACATTACGAATACAGTAGAAAGTCGTGAAGGTGTAGTACGAAGTGAGCTTCATTCTTATCAACCTTTTACGTTTGGATTAAATAACAATGATGAAATTCATTTTATTATTAATCAACAAGATGTTTACACCTTACCACACGAAAGCTACCTCTATATTGAAGGACGATTAGAAAAGTCTGATGGAAGTGGACCAAGCACTTCACAACTAAACAACCATGCTCTAGCTTTTCTCTTTTCTGAAGCGCGATATGAAGTAAATAATGTTGAAATAGATCGAACGAAGAATGTTGGTATTACAAGCGCAATGAAACTCTACCCTTCTTTCTGTGATGAAGAAAGTAATCTTTTGCGGATGGCTGGATGGTGTCCAAAATCTACTAACAACTGGATGATTAATGAGGATGGAACTTTTACGGGTATGTTATCACTGAAACATATTTTTGGATTCGCAGAAGACTTTACACGTATTATAATCAACGTAAAACAAGAGCTTATTCTAATCCGTGATCGAAGTGATTACAATTCTCTTAAAGCAGTAGAAACACCTGTAGAATCGAAAATAACACTGCATCGTATACTGTGGCGGATCCCACATGTAACCTTATCTGATCGTGAAAAACTTCGATTGCTCAAGATTGTAGAAAATGATACACCATTACCTATACGTTTTAGAAGTTGGGAGCTGCAAGAATATCCTGTGTTACCACCTACAAACAAGCATAGCTGGGCAGTTAAAACATCACGTTTTACTGAGAAGCCCTTGTACATTATTTTTGGATTTCAAACTAATCGTAAATTCAATCACGAAAAAGATAGCTCACTGTTTGATCACTGCAAATTAAGACACGTTAGACTATATCTCAATGGAATTACGTATCCCTACGAAAACATCGACATTAACTTTGAGAAAAATAAGTTTGGGATGCTCTATGACATGTTTTGTAAATTTCAATCATCGTATTATCAGAAAGAAGATCGTCCGCTATTTACACCTCAAGAATTTAAAAATAAAGCACCGATTGTAGTTATAGACTGCTCTTATCATGAAGAATCTATAAAAGAATCTCCAGTTGATATTCGTTTAGAATTTGAAACATCTGAAAACATTCCTGCTAACACAGCAGCCTATTGTCTTATTATTCATATGAGTGATGTTACTTACCATCCGCTAACGAATATTGTTACGAGACTATAAATAAGAATAGATCTTTATCATTTTCATTAGTGTGTGCTTCGACATCGTACGCTATGGAACAAAACTGTAAATGTGCATGCTGTTTGCATGCTCATACGCAACATCTTATTTATGTTTCACGAGTGAGTGAGTGAGGCTATTAAGATGTTCTATAAACGTAGATCATCGATGCCGAAACATCTTATTCAATACTTACCACCAGGATTTTTATATACGTACGCTGCCTCTTACGTACATAATTTTTGGGACATCCTTCCTCTACACAGTAAGATGTCAATCGAAGTAGCTTTATGCAGAACTTGTGAGCGACATTACAAGCATCGAGGAGAAAATGGTGATGATGATTGGGATGGACCAAATCCGAGGATTGAACACTGTACACAGTGTATGAATGAACTTTCTCTAGTACTTCATGATGATGATGATGATTCCGAAAAGGAATAACAGCAAGGTAAGAAGTACATGATCTTCTCTGTAAAGCATAACATACTTAGTATAATATATTTCTAAATGCTTTGTTTAATTTGAATGTTGCAGGAGGCATTTCGGAAGCATACGTTGTTAAGAAGCACACCAACCTTGTCAGCAGCAAAAACGAACACTGTTGTAGTACATTTGTAAATAAATATTTGATCGCATTCAAAAAATGTTGTACTTATTGCATTGCTTTACACCGACTTACTCTTAAGAAAAACGATCAGGTCTAAACATGCACAATGACGTCATCACAACAGCACTTGCTTACTCTAGCTTTCCCGATGCATGTTTAAACTCGTTCGAATTTACCGCTACCACATTCCTTTACATCGACTTACTCTTAAGAAAACGGACAAGTCTAAACATGTATGATGATGTCATCACAACAGCACGTGCTTACTCTAGCTTACCCGATGCGTGATTAAACTTGTTCGAATTAACCGCCATCACATAGAGTGCAGCAGCGAGGTAAGCGATGTAAGATGGTAGTAGCTAAAGATGGCAGCACGGTGCTCTGTTGATTAAAGATGGCTGCTTGTCAAAAAGATTTTTTCAAGTTATCCGCCACCACATAGAGTGCAGCACTGAGGTTTGCGATGCAATATGGCGGGTGACAGCTTGTCAAAGGTAAGTAGCTAAAGAGGGCAGCACTAAGGTTAGCAATGCAAGATGGTGGATGACAGCTGTGACGTAAAATATTACCCGCAAGATAGCACCACGATGCCCTTTTCATTAAAGATGGCAGCTAGAATTTTTCAAATTAACCGCCTCAAAGGTAAGTAGCTAAAGAGGGCAGCACTGTTCTCTCTGGATTAAAGATGGCAGCTTGTCGAAAAGAATTTTTCAAATTAACCGCCTCAAAGGTAAGTAGCTAAAGAGGGCAGCACTGTTCTCTCTGGATTAAAGATGGCTGCTTGTCGAAAAGAATATTTTCAAATTATCCGCCACCACAAAGAGGGCAGCACGGTGCTCTCTTGATTAAAGATGGTAGATGACAGCTGAAGAGCGAGTAGAATTTGTTTCCAAATAAGAGCACGTAGAATTTGCCGCCACCACATAGAGTGCAGCACTGTTCTCTCTAGATTAAAGATGGTGGATGACAGAAAAGCGCATAGGTTTGTAAAGCACGTAGAATTTGCCGCCACCGCATAGAGTGCAGCACTGTTCTCTCTAGATTAAAGATGGTGGATGACAGAAAAGCGCATAGGTTTGTAAAGCACGTGGAATTTGCCGCCACCACATAGAGTGCAGCACTGTTCTCTCTAGATTAAAGATGGCGGATGACAGCTGTCAGAAAAGCACATAGGTTTGTAAAGCACATGGAATTTACCGCCACCACATAGAGTGCAGCACTGT
The DNA here is from genome assembly GCF_040414725.1 of Anabrus simplex. NCBI lineage: Eukaryota > Metazoa > Arthropoda > Insecta > Orthoptera > Tettigoniidae > Anabrus > Anabrus simplex. The sequence continues at coordinate 1,580,203,300 of NC_090265.1, forward strand.
TCTCTCTGGATTAAAGATGGCGGATGACAGCTGTCAAAAAAGCACGTGAGTATGTTTTCAAACAAGAGCACGTGGAATTTTTCAATTTGCCGCCACCACATAGAGGGCAGCACTGTTCTCTCTGGATTAAAGATGGCGGATGACAGCTGTCAAAAAAGCACGTGAGTATGTTTTCAAACAAGAGCACGTGGAATTTTTCAATTTGCCGCCACCACATAGAGGGCAGCACTGTTCTCTCTGGATTAAAGATGGCGGATGACAGCTAACGAAATTGCCCGCATGATAGCAGCACAGTGCTCTATTGATTAAAGATGGCGGATGACAGCTGTCAAAAAAAGCACGTAGCTTTGTTCCCCAACAAGAGCACATAGAATTTTTCAAATTGCCGCCACCACATTTCAAAGGTATCTAGCTAAAGAGTACAGCACTGTGCTCTGTTGATTAAAGATGGTGGATGGTAGCTGTCAAAAAAGCACGTGAGTTTGTTTCCAAACAAGAGCACGTGGAATTTTTCAATTTGCCGCCACCACATAGAGGGCAGCACGGTGCTCTCTTGATTAAAGATGGCTGCTGTCACGTGGAATTGTCTGCTACCACAGGTATCTAGCTAAAGAGGGCAGCACTGAGGTTTGCGATGCAATATGGCTGCTGTCAAAAAGCATTTTTCAAATTATCCGCCACCACATTTCAAAGGTTAGTAGCTAAAGAGGGCAGCACTGTGCTCTATGGATTAAAGATGGCGGATGACGGCTGTCAAAAAACACGTGGCTTTGTTTACCTCGCGCTAGTTAGGTTAAGTTGGTAGCACTAAGGTTTAGACCCGTCAAGATGGCAGCACTGCCGATGACAGGTGACGAAAGAGGGCAGCACGGTGCTCAAAGATGGCGGATGGCAGCTGTCAAAAAGCATGTGGCTGTCAAAAAGCACGTGGCTTTGTTTACCTCTCGCTAGTTAGGTTAAGTTGGTACCACCGAGGTTTATTCCCGTCAAGATGGCAGTACTGAGGTTAGCGATGCGTTGTTGTCTGTCAAAAAGCACGTGGCTTTGTTTACAAATCTGTCAAAAAGCACGTGGCTGTCAAAAACACGTGGCTTTGTTTACCTCATGCTAGTTAGGTTAAGTTGGCACTACTGAGGTTTAGGCCCGCCATGATGGCAGTACTGAGGTTTGCGATGCGTTGTTGTCTGTCAAAAAGCACGTGGCTTTGTTTACAAATCTGTCAAAAAGCACGTGGTTGTCAAAAAGCACGTGGCTTTGTTTATCTCGAGCTAGTTAGGTTGAGTTGGCACTACTGAGGTTTAGGCCCGTCAAGATGGCAGTACTGAGGTTAGCGATGCGTTGTTGTCGATGACAGCTGTCAAAAAGCACGTGGCTTTGTTTACAAATTCAAATTTCGCGCTAGTTAGGTTAAGTTGGCAGTACTGTCGCGCTAGTTAGGTTAAGTTGGCAGTACTGGAAGAGGCCACTGGCTGAGGTGGAGGTGGCCACTGGGAGCCGGAGGTGGCGGTGGCGGCCGAATCCCTGTATGATACTACTCACCTACTGTCAACTCGACTGATTACGTCAGCTGTGCTACACTTTGCCGTGCTTGTGTACTGTGCATCACGTGACTTTATTCTTTCTAGAACTCGCTAGTGTGTATAGCCTTCGCTTCGTTTCTGGAAACTTCCTTTCCTCTTTAAATTGCTCTCTCCACCCATCCATCCTTGAGTCGGGCTTTCGTGGCGGAATGGTGGATTTACACACGCTAACTACTGTGTGCTGTGCTATTATGTCAACTTCAGCTGGACATTATCTGCTGCAACTCGGTGAGCAAGGCTTATAACACATTTGTTTACATTTGCACTTTACCTTCATTCTGGCATTTGCCTATTATAAATACTTTACTCAGTCGAGTGGCAATGCTTCGCTTTAAAACTTTCACATAGACTCTTTCTACTTATGAACTGCGCTACGGACTATTTGCAAAAAGAAAGCTTCTTCAGTTCTCATTTATGATCTATTGCTACTGCTAAACTATTCAATTACCCGGTGAAGAAGACCCTTTCTCATCCTAGTCCCCTTTCCCTTCTCATGCGTCCCTTTTCTTTTCAGGGTTCTGGTTTCGATGCATATTGTATACTTTTGTAAATGTGGCACATCTTTTTTGGATTTTTCTTCCATTTCCAAATTTTTATCTGGTTGTTAACTTATAGTTGTTAAAATATATTTATATATTATTTTGCACTGTTATTCTGGTCATCTTCTTTTGGGCCTACTTCCTTACTGCGCGATTTTCCTCATCATAGCCTACTTCTTATTATATTTTTATTAAGCACGTTTGATCACCTAACGTTATCTTATCAATTATGGTACATTTTATTTCATTGTGGTATATCAAACTATAAATATTATCCTGTCGTCGCCCCGACAATCAGGACACAAATTCTGTGCACGCGTGTACATCAATATGTGGACATATTCTCGGTGAGGGGTATGTGAGATAAGGCTATTACCAATACATACCGTGCAAAGTAGGAAAGCCTGTAACTCGTAAACCATCGACCGTAGGGCATGTGCTCACAGGGACGTTTTGTGTAGTTTAATTGCACTGCCAACCCCCGATTACTTCCCACACGTTTAGGAACGTCCTGAGCATTCTGTGCATGAAGGGGAATGCACTGAGACAAGCACGAACAGATCACGACTGGAACTTGGGGTCGGTGTCCAGGGATTTGAAATTACGTAGACCTACCATCACATTATTTACACCGAGCGAGTTGATCGTGCGGTTAGGGTCGCGCAGCTGTGAGCTTGCAAATCGGGAGATAGTCGGTTCGAACTCCACTATCGGCAGCCCTGAAGATGATTTTCGGTGATTTCCCATTTTCACACCTGGGAAATGCTGGAGCTGTGCCTTAATTTAAGCCACGGCCGCTTCCTTCCCACTCCTAGCCCTTCCCTATCCCATCACCACCATAAGACCTATCTGTGTCGATGCGGCGTAAAGGAAATCATAAAAAGAAAAAAACATTATTTACAATTTTCTTCTATGAACTCTTCGTGCTACAGACCTGAATAAAATCGATTATTTTGAAATGTGGTGCTGGCGATGAATGTTACGTGTGCCCTGGACAGCATTTTGCACCGGCAACTCTCTTTATGTTGTTACTTGTTTAACGTCGCACTTATGCATCGAAGGTTTTCGGTGACGGAAGGATGGGAAAGGGCTAGGTAGGGGCAACCAGCTCAACCTCAGAATCAGATTATCATCAATATGTAAACAAAGAGTTTTACAATACTTTGGACATACTACGCCACATGGGAATGACAGCGTATAAAAACTGATCATCCCTGGATATATCCCCAGGAAGATAGCTCGTAGACAAGTTCCGATTCGATGGTCGAATATTATCAAAAATTTACCTGACTGAACCTCTTCGATGCAGCACGTCTTGCCTAGGACTGCAATAGACGGAGAAGACTGAACAATAGCCTCTTCGGAATCGTAGTCGCCTTTGGTTCAGAGGACCCCGGGTTCGATTCACGGCCCGATCGGAATTTTTACCTTTAAATGGATATTTCCCCTGGCTCGGGATCTGGGTGTTTGTACTGACCCCAACATTCCTGCAACTCACACAGAACACTATTCTCCACTACGAAAACGCACAGTTCCCATACACGACAGTTGCCACCCACCCTCGTTGCAGGGTCTGCCCTACAAGGGCTCCACCAGGCTATGAACAGCCACATGATTTTTTTATTAATTGTTTACCGAGTCTTTTCTTAAACGATTTCAAATAACGTGGAAATTTATCGAAATCTCCCTTGCTAAATTATTCCAATCCCTAATTCCTCTTCCTATAAACGAATATTTGCCCCAATTTGTTCTCTTCAGTTCCAACTTTATCCTCATATTATCATATTTCCTACCTTTAAAAGCTCCCCTTAAGCTTATTCTTGTACTAATGTCATTCAGTGCCATCTCTCCACTGACAGCTTGGAACATACCACATAGTCGAGCATCTATCTCCTCACTTCCAAAATATTCCCAGTCTAAAGATTGCAACATTTCCATAAATCTACTATTTTGTCGGAAATCGCCGAGAAAAACCGTGCTGCTTTTCCTTGGATATTTTCCAGTTCTTGTATCAAGTAATCCTCGTGTGGGTCCCTTACAATGGAACCATACTCTTATTACGGTCTTATTTCAGACGTATATGCCCTCTCCTTCACAACCTTACTACACCCCCTGAATACATTTATAACTATACGAAGAGATTTGTAGTCTTTACGTACAACCTCGATTAGGTGATTACGCCAATGAAGATCTTTCCTTCTATTAACACCTAGGTACTTACAGGGATCCCCGTGAGGTACTTTTACCCCATCAACACAGTAAATTGCCCTGCATGCATCTCCCGTACGGTGTTGCTGTTCACAGCAGTGAGCGGAACAAAAATGAAAAGTCCGGGCAATCTTCCCTTTTCCACTTACCCGAAACTACGATGGCTCGCAGTGTTTTACACGGACATTCATCCTTTATTTACTGTGTTGATGGGGTGGAAGTACCTCGCGGGGATCACTGTAAGTACCTAGGTATTGTACTCTTGTTGCTGTTGTTGTTGTAGGATAATTACGCTTTAACTTCACTTTATTGAAAATGAAAATGAAAACCTACAACCTGTTTTCCAGTCATTGACCGGGTCAGGGATGTAATGAATGAATTATATATAGGCTATTTTTACGATGGGGTCGCCACTCCCAAAGTGATGTATATTAATGACTGATAGATGCTACGAAATGAGAATGGAGAGTGTTGCTGGAATGAAAGATGACAGGGAAAACCGGAGTACCCGGAGAAAAACCTGTCCCGCCTCCGCTTTGTCCAGCACAAATCTCACATGGAACGACCGGGATTTGAACCACGGTATCCAGCGGTGAGGGCCGACGCGCTGCCGTCTGAGCCACGGAGGCTCAAACTTCACTTTATTATCACTTATAATGTTAAGCTAGTAGTAAGCTCAACCTATAGCATTGTAAGCCGTAGTGTTGCACTGGAAATACTTAAGTTGTGTGTGAATTTATATGTGATGATGCTGGATTTAGAATGTTAAACACCGAGCGTGATAGCTGCAGTCACTTAAGTGCGCCCAGTACCCAGTATTCGGGTGATAGTGGATTCGAACCCCACTGTCGGCAGCCCTGAAAATGATTTCCCGTGGTTTCCCATTTTAGCACCAGGCAAATGCTGGGTCTGTACCTTCATTAAAGCCACGGCCGCTTCCTTCCCACTCCTAACCTTTTCCTGTCCCATCGTCGCCATACGACCTACCCATACGACCTACCTGTGTCGGTGCGACGTAAAACAACTTGTTATTAAGAATGTTAAACTAGTAGAAATTCTTGTAATACTTTCTTTCCATGGATTTGCTTGCTGTACTCTTGTTGTTTGCTTGTTTGTTGTTGTTGGGTATTTAGGTTAATTTTACTTTATTATTACACTACTGTAAGTGACCATTGCCACCGGGATATTTCCCATTTGCAATGTATTTGTTAATACGGTAAAAATAAAATAATCGACGTGTCGATGTATCGCGAGCAAATCGTATATCTCACGTGAACTTTGTGAAAAATAGGACATTCTTCCCTTTTCCAATCACCGATTCAGTTAAAACTGAGAGAACTTTTCCCCTTTGTGAAACTTACAATCTGACATTTAATCCCGTTTACCATGTTATGATTGGCTGCTGTCCATCTCGCAACGTTATTGCCCACCTTACAACATTTTAACACTGCATTGTGTAGGAATCTGAAGGAAATTTTATTTAAACACGTCCGAATTAACCAAGTCCAACTGTAATAAGTTTTAGAAAATTCGACTCGAATTCATTAACGGCTACTATCACTCAGTGTGTATATCCTATGTCATTTTTTGGATGTAACAAGTAGTCATTTCTAAGACGCCAGATTAACTACGATTTAGAAAAGGAAGACGGTTCACAAGAAGTTTTGAACATTAGAATTTCCACGCATAGAACTTATAGAAAATCAATTACTATCTGCGCACTTTTTAGTGATAGATTTACACCCTAGTGCTGAAGTGGTCGACTTCGGTTATCTTCGAGATTCGTATTGGCAACCTTTGAAACACAAACTAAGAATTGCTTATCATCGCTGTGCGACATCTGGCGTACACTTTAAGTACTCGTACTGTTGTTATTTACACAGCAAAGCCAAACTATAGAATTCATGCTAGGAACACGTTTCGCAACGGGAAATGTTATATAGTATTATATATTGTGTGTGTGTGTGTGTGTGTGTGACACAGTTGTTTGCTTAAAATAATAAAGGTTTGTAAAATTCATATCGATCGATCATATTATCGATTCAATTCAGATTTCATTTCCATTCAGCTGGCAGTATTAACGGAACCCTTCTTACTTCTCCAACGAGTACAAAAAGCTATCACTAAAAAGTGCGCATACTATACTTGATCTGTGGTACACATGTACCCTTGCTTGGTTAAAAGTCATTGCCACTTCATAAAACTAGCACTTTAATATTCCAGAAGTGCATATTTTCTGAGAACTTCATTCAGGAAGTGAAGTGATGAAAATAACGTTACAGATTTGTGAGTGACAAGAAGTGCAATAGTTGCTCTATTATTGAGCATGTTTACGATAATGACTCGGCTCTGCTGTTCTGTTGGCGCGCATCCAGCACACGATGTAAGAGATTGGCATAATTGTACGGTCACCATTATGGGAAACATCGCATTTGTCACAGTCTTCATTAATAAAGTACGTAATACTGACCAGCATAGCTCAGTGGTCAGCGTCGTTGCATACATGAGCTGAAGATGCACTTTTGTTTCTAGTAGGCCACCTATACCGGTTACAAACTTCTATACATCACAAAAAATCGTACTTAGCGGGCCCGAATTCAGGGTATATATAGTACTTACACACTGGCCGGTTGTGTAATTGTCTTACATAGCATGTTGTAGTTTCCTTCCCTTGGAAGATATACTCCATTGTAAGTGAATGGAATTCAAGAGGACAAACTGGGGTAAATATTCATTTGTAGGAAGGAGAGTTAGGGATTGATATAACTTACCAAGGGAGATGTTCAATAAATTTCCAATGTCTTTTTAATCATTTAAGAAAAGGTTACGAAAACAACAGCTAGGGAATCTACTACCTGGGTGACTGCTCTAAACACAGATCAGTAATGACTGATGACGTAAAGCCTACAGTAATTAAACTCGATATTAAAAGGATTAAGGGAATTTGATAACTGATGAAAAAAATCGGCATTTGTAATGTTAAATTGAATAGTTTCTTTCAGAAACAGTGAGCAGCAACTTTTCAGCAATTACAAAAAAATATTCTAATAAGGATATTGCTATCATAAACATAGTGACGATTTTGTTAGGCTTATTGTTTAGCAAAAAAACCTTTTTTAATTAATGCCATTACACTTATATAAACCGTTGATTTGTGTTGTTTCTGAAATAAACACATGGTTCGACTAAAATTGATGACTTTTAAAAAAATACCTTGGGATAAATTTAAACACAGAAACCCTTCATATGAATAACTTCAAGGTTAAACGTGGATGCCAAACTAATACACCAAAAATTAACATATTATTACTCTCTACAACTTGACTGTTCCAGTCTCTGGAAATATTGTGAAAATTAAGTTACTTACACACTGCCCAACTGTGTAATATTTCTGAATAAAATGTTGCAGTTTCTTTCTCGTGAGATATAACGTCCATTAGCTTTAGAATGTCATCAGATCTTTTCTTTTTTATTGGAAAACATGCTTCAGGTAGGAAAAATAATTAATCAACACTTTGTAAATGGAACATATGATTTTAAATTGGAACTCTTCTTCCTGATTCTCAAGAATTGTCAGTTTTCTTATCATATCTTCACCACAAACGCTCATGGTCTATTATATCAGAACAATCTGGGATCATTACTTGAAGTGTCCGGCTCCATGGCTAAATGGTTAGCGTGCTGGCCTTTGGTCACAGGGGTCCCGGATACGATTCCCGGCAGGGTCGGGAATTTTAACCATACTTGGTTAATTTCGCTGGCACAGGGGCTGGGTATATGTGTCGTCTCCATCCCCATTTCATCCTCATCACGACGCGCAGGTCGCTTACGGGTGTCAAATCAAAAGACCTGCACCTGGTGAGCCGAACTTGTCCTCGAACACTCCCGGTACTAAAATCCATACGCCATTTGATTTCATTTTTATTACTTAAAGTAGGTTTTTACTTCTTCTGTGTATGGGCTTTTAACTGCAGGTACAACTTAGGTCAATGCTTTTGCGGTACCTGCATTAAGGGGAGACGTAGGGCAGAACGCATAACTTGAAACCAAGTCCTATAACTTCTAGAGTTTTGAAGATACAATCATTAAATTTTGCACCAATGACTATAACATAATTATGCATGGCTACTCTCACTTTAATTTATTTTCACTCAGAAATAAGATCATTACAGAAAATATATTTTGTAATCACTTCAAAGTATTATATGTACCTTTTCTCAGAGTTAGATATTTTAATTGTGATAACAATTTGCCATTAAGTTCTTCAGAACTATTAATTAGTTTTGTTAAACTGCATTTTAATTAGGCTGATAGTTTTATTCATACGTGAATTTTAATATTTTTTGCTTAAAATCTCTCAAATTTACTGGCATGCATGATGATAAATACCATGCTAAATTAAATATCAAAAAGCTACTTCACAGGATTATACACTGCGGTGATTTTAAACATACTAACAATCTTGAATCATGTAGGTTTAATAGCTCCAGGGAAAAGGTACGGTGATTGCGTGGAAATGTCATTTTTCAGAGAACTCCGGCGAAGTTTCTGTTAACATTTAAGTCAAGTTTTTTCATCTTTGTCATTTAATGTTGGTCATATCCATAGTATACCTCTTCTTCCTCCTCCTCCTCCTCCTCTTCCTGCTGCTGTTTTATCTTTATCTGCTTCCTCTGTCTAGCCATCTCTAGCAAATTTTTCACTGCCCTACCGGCCTTGGTAAATCGCACCTCATCAATATCCTTCAGCATTTTTTAACTTATTTCACCGTGGCTTTAATAAAAAACTTCTATAGCATATTATTTAAACCTTCCTGGTCTAAATTAGCGCATAATTCTTTTCCAATAAGTTTTGCAAATTCTGACCTACATCTCCCCTCGAAAGCTACTTCCCATGACTATTAAAAACTCTCAATAATAACCTGATATATGCGTTTTATTTTTTTAATTATGAATATACATATATAGAATGTAATACTGTTAAGATTTCAATTATGGAGTGAATTGATAAAACCATGCTTTTTAATTTTTTGTGTAATAATAAATTATTTTTTATGCAAAACTATTAATTTTACTTGAATAATTAACTAATTGATTTCCTGGGGTAAAATCGGCCCTGCGTGGAGCTAATACTTTACATTACTTGGTGACGAGATTGTTGATAGAGAAAGTCCAATGTGCTCTCACAGGAACTGAGAGATTGTAACGAAGTTTAACTGTCTGCCAATATCTGAAATAAGGGTTATGTCTTCCAGGGGTGATTTTTATTGTCTCCAAATGGGCTGTTTAACTTTTTATAAGTACGTAAATTGCCTCCAGTTTACTAGAGGCGTTGTACGTATATTCCCCCCGATTTGCATAGGACGTTGAGACTTCAAATCTGCTGGTGAGAGTGTCACCCACCAAAATGACGTCGTGATGGGCGACGTTTCAATATTCATACCAAGGTATGCACATACATAATTAAGTGTTCGATATGTGTCATGGTACGTACATGCTACTTATAGGGGCTCACTACCCCCAGTGGCAAATTGTGATCAATAAAATTCAATAAATGGACATGGACTGTATGCTGAGTGACAGTTATACGTCATGGATGTTCTGCACACAATTTTAGCTTCCAGAAGACGATGAGTAGTGGACTACAAAGAGTATTGTTTGAGAATCATGCACGTACGCCTATATTAATGACAGTTCTAAGTCTACAAATGAGAAGAAAATGTTGTTAGAATGGTGTATTTATAAATGGGTGGCACTTTCGCTCTCTGAAGTGAAGAGAAGGCATTTTACATGTTGAAACTCATGTAAACAGGAGGCAATTTACCTTTTTTACCTGGGGAGGCACATCACCATCTCTGGTCCTCCTTACACCATGCTCCCATTCTTTCCACTATAAACACCACAAAGACAATTCTCAATTACTTCTTTATACAGTGGAACCTCGGATTGCGAGTAACTTGATCTACGAGTGTTTTGCAAGACGAGCAAATATTTTAAATAATTGTGACTTGATAAGCGAGTGAAGTTTCGCAATACGAACGTCACGTGTACGTACGTTTCCACCTCCCCTGTGACTTTGTTTTCCCCTCCCCCTTCCACTCTCTTTCCTGGGAAAGTGTGTGTAATCATTTCCCGCGCTGGACTTCAGTTGGTGTGTCTCGCTCGCATAGTCAACACCGTACGAGTGTACATGTTTTGTTTCTGTCATCTGTGATATAACTGTTCTGCAACGATGGGCACTGTGAACGAAAAGAAGACTAAAAAGGAATTCGGTCGGAAGAAGGAGATGATTACAGTGGATGAATCTGTTCAATAACAATGCAATGCCACATTTTCGTGAAATCCTCAAAAAGAGGCAAAAGCAACAGTCATTGGACAGGTTCTTCGTTAAAGTTGCATGAAAAGAAAACACTTCCAATGAGCCAACCGATAGCAGTGATTCCGTTAGTGAAATTCGTGCTACACAGTAACTCTTCTCATGTCGTCTCTCGTCTCCCTCACACCAACAATGATTCTATTGTAAGGTAAAGTGCAGTTTAATTGTTTTACGTTATATTTTGTTTTAGAAATGTTATGCGAATAAATGTTCTTGTGTTGTGGACGAATCATCCGAGTTTCAATAGTTTCTTATGGGAAAATTTGCTTTGATATACGAGCGATTTAGATTACGAGCATGTTGCCGGAACGAATTATACTCGCAATCCAAGGTTCCACTGTATATAATATATTGCTACGTACGGCCAATTACGTAGCAGAGCAAGCAAGTTTAGATGGTTGATGCAAATGGGAAACTGCCAGTACCAACGCAAGTAGCATTCCACAAGAGTGATTTGCTTTTGTTTCATGGGCTAAAGTCAGATATCGACAGGCCGCTTTCCGTCCATACACCTCATTCCACTTTGTTCTTGGATAGCTGGAGTAGCAATAGCTATAAATGTTCTCTTACTAACGCCATTAATTTATAAATGTCATGAAAAGTGACTGGCACACTTAGGGCAACTTAACTCATGACGGTCGCGGACATCGACGATTATGTTGGCGACATCAGTAATATTCCTTCCGAAACTATTCGCTATTAACATTACTGTATGAAAGTTCCATTAATTTGCTGCTTATTGTGCGTTTCAACCACTGTCATTTTGACATTAAATTTACTGTCGGAGTGCATTTATTTTTAATTCCTTTTTGTCCTCTTTACCTGAGAGTGAACGTTCTTTCTTCACTCTGGTGGCACCAAAGAGTCAGGAAATGTGCCCTAGATTTGAAATAAGAATAAACATATTAATAATAATAAATATGCGGGAGAAGAGCCTCCGTGGCTCAGATGGCAACGAGTCGGCCTCTCACCACTAGATACCGTGGTTCAAATCCCGGTCTCTCCATCTGTGAGATTTGTGCTGGACAAAGCGGAGGCAGGACAGGTTTTTCTCCGGGTACTCCGGTTTTCCCTGTCATCTTTCAATCCAGCAACACTCTCCATTCTCTTTTCATAGCATCTATCAGTTATTAAAAAATCCCTGACCCGGTCAATGACTGGAAAACAGGTTGTACGTTTTCATTTTCATGAGGGAGAAGTAAATGGATGATGGTTAATGTTAGAGGGCGGAATATTTCCAACCCTCACATGTTTATTGTCTGGACTATGCCAGTGAGTTTTGATAAAACTCGAGGTTCACGCGCAGAATATATTAAAGGATCAGGTTAGTCCTGGAATGAAAGACAGGGAAACTGTATGTTTTCCTGTTCACCTGAGGTCATCTGACACTGGTATTTGTGAAGACAGGTATTAGCAAGCATTAAATCCAAGATATGTGATACACAGATTCCACAAAGTCGTAAAATTATCACACACATATTAACGAAAGATATAAAATAATAGGCACCACAGATCAAGTTGTAATTATGTATGGAGAACTATCTGACGTGGCATAAATTATGACTCCAAAAGTTGTCTAATATACTACAATTATAGCCAAAGATTTGAATGAAATTCAACGGCGATAAGGCTCTAGACCTTACTACATATATTTCATTGCTCAATAGCCACTTAATGTCTATTTATCTGCTACATATTAGAAAACGTAAGTACTTGCTTGTGCGGTATATTTCTTTCGTGCAACAATCAGCGATGTCGATATAAATATTGTTCTTCACAAGCATGAAACAGGCACAATTACAAATGCAAACACGGCTTAGCCAGCAATAAAATACTTCAGCCCGTACTTCCATCACAGCTGTGGTTTGGGACTGAGTAGGAAGACGAGAGGTACTGCTTATTTCGAAATGACTACCATCACTAAGCAGCAGGGTTCGAAAATACCGACGACCACAAATTTCATCAGAGAAATTTGAATCACGTTTTAGTAAACTAGGCTGTCAACCACAATGTCCAAGGTTCTAAATGACGGCAACAATCAATTTGTTGAGAGGATGAGCTCATGTATACCATGTTTATTTAAACGAAATTCCTGAAAATAGTTCGTCAATAATATATTTAACTTTAATGAATGTTGAATTTTCACGACCGCATTGTAATCGAAACCGACTTTCAACCTATTAGGTCGTGTTACGTACATTTAGTACGTGTTGAAGAGATGATAAGTCATCATCATCATCATCATCATCATCTGTTTACCCTCCAGGTTCGGTTTTTCCCTCGGACTTCGCGAGGGATCCCACCTCTACCGCCTCAAGGGCAGTGTACTGGAGCTTCAGACTCTGGGGATTATGACCAGTACCTCGCCCAAGCGGCCTCACCTGCTATGCTGAACAGGGGCCTTGTGGAGGGATGGGAAGATTGGAAGGGATAGGCAAGGAAGAGGGAAGGAAACGGCCGTGGCCTTACGTTAGGTACCATCCCGGCAATTCGCCTGGAGTAGAAGTGGAAAACCACGGAAAACCACTTCCAGGATGGCTGAGATGGGAATCGAACCCACCTCTACTCAGTTGACCTCCCGAGGCTGAGTGGACCCGTTCCAGCCCTCGTACCACGTTTCAAATTTCGTGGCAGAGCCGGGAATCGAACCCGGGCCTCAGGGGGTGGCAGCTAATCACGCTAACCACTACACCACAGAGGCGGCGAAGAGATGATAAGTACAGAACAAAAATGGCCAACCGGACACCAGTGGGATCCGAACCCACAACTTATCATCTCTTCAACACGTACTAAATGTACGTAACACGACCTAATAGGTTGAAAGTCGGTTTCCATTACAATGCGGTCGTGAAAATTCAATATTCATTGACTTGGCCCTCAACGGGCGACTTAAACGCACTCTACAGTGTGATGGCAGTAGTGCCAGACCTGTAGCTCAGATCCTTTCCAACAGAAGGAAGATGGCCCAGGCCACCATAGCTCAATTGGTAGAGCAATCGACGCGAAATCGGGAGGATGTGGGTTCGGATACCACTGGTGTCCGGTTGGCCATTTTTGTTCTGTACTTATCATCTCTTCAACACGTACTAAATGTACGTAACACGACCTAATAGGATGCAAGTCGGTTTCGATTATTTAATTTTAGTTGTAAATATCACACAAGTTAAATAATAATAATAATAATAATAATAATAATGTTTTAACTGAATGGTCAGCGCAGCGGCCTTCGGTTTAGAGCGTCCAGGGTACGATTACCGGTCAGGCCGGGGATTTTAGCTGCGTCTGTTTAATTCTGGAAGACTGGGTGTTTCTGTTCGTCTTAATGCACATCTCTCCATAAACACATATCACACCAAACTACCAACCACCACAGATACAAACAAAACAATAATGAGTAAAACCCTCCGCATAAGGTTGTCGTTAGGAAGGGCATCCAGCCGTAAACTTCGACCAATTCCACAAGCAGTATCGATCCCTAAATAATATGGAAGAGGCCAATAAGAAGAATATTATTAACTATTTAACATTCTTTCAGCTACAGTACTGTCCGGTTTAAAAGACTTTGGAGTGCCGGTATTTTGCCCGTAAGGAGGTTCTCTTTCATTTACGTACTCTGAAATTTCAACCGACTATATCGAAATTCTAACCCTCCAACCTTGCACACAGGAGTGATTTTAGTGATACTTGAGCTCCAAAGTGCTGAACCGGTAGACCTCGGTTATCTTCGAGATTCGTATTGGCAATCTTTGAAATACAAACTATGAATCGCTTATGCATCGCCGTGAAACATCTGGCGTACTCTTCACGTACTAACACTGTTGTTGTTTACACAGGAAAGCCAAACTATAGAATTCATGCTAGGAACAAGATTCGCATCGGGAAATATTATATAATAGACATGATATTGTATAGGTTTTTGGGCTTGTGCCGTGTCAAGAAAATAAGGTGAAATTCTTAACTTTTCGCAGAAAACTGTGCTCTGCGTCCTCAGAAGAATTCTCGACTCTCAACGAAACCGGCTTCTTAAACAATGACACTTTTGAATTTGGAACGTTATAACAGAAGTAGAAGTGGAAATGGTACGTTCATTCACCACCAGATGGCCCCCAGGCGGAATCTGACCGAACAATCACAATCTGACTAAGTGGTTCACATAACGTGTTTGCATAACACATGACAGGTGTAAGTCATAGACATAAGCCTGGAATGAAACATCTGGCGACGAGAACGTACGAATTTGGAAAACACCGAGGCGAAATAACAATAGTGACGGGGCAAGGAAGGGAACTACCTACGTAAATTCTCCGTAAACACAATATAAAAACCGTGTTTGACACCGCCACTAAAATTGCTCACAGTCTGAGTGAAACCAAGGACAAATTGTCCCCACTTTTACATCCTGGGGTGTATGAAATTCCCTGTACGTGCGGTAAAGTATACATTGGCCAAACATGCCGGTCCATTGGTACCCGTATCAAAGAACATGAACGTAATATTCGTCTCAACCAAGCAGACAAATCGGCAATAGCTGAGCACGCTCTATCGTCGGGTCATAATGTCACGTTCCAAGATGCTCGAGCTCTTACCCACACTAGACACTACAGGTCCAGGATTATTCGAAAAGCTGTGGAAATACGTAGAAATCCTAACAATTTCAACAGGGACACTGGCTATCAATTAAGTAATACCTGGTTGCCAGCCATTAAGAATTTACGTAGGTAGTTCCCTTCCTTGCCCCTGTGTCATTGTTTAAGAAGCCTTTTTCGTTGACAGTCGAGAATTCTTCTGATGACGCAGAGCACAGTTTTCTGCGAAACGTTAGGAATTTCACCTTATTTTCTTGGCACGGCACAAGCCCAAAAACCTATACAATATCATGTCTATAAGTACGGGCCGTGAAAGCATTAATGGCAATATTATATAATGTGGGTGTGACACAGTTGTTGGCTTAATATAATAAAGGTTTAAAAAATTCATATCGATTGATCATATTATTGATTCATTTCAGATTTCATTTCCATTCAGTTGGCAGTATTACCGGAACCGGGAGAGCTCCCTCCTTACTCCTCACCCCCGTAACACCACGTATCACTAAACGTAGCGCGAGTAATATATTTCTCTCGATTTTGCTTTTTAGTTCAGTTTTCTTGACATTCTATCAAGCCTACAGGTCCAAAGAAACATGTCTCACAATCTCTTCTTTTTTGTTTTTGTTTTACAATTTTGCTTTACGTCGCAAGATAGGTCCTATGGCGACGATAGGATAGGAAAGACCTAGGAGTGGGAAGGAAGTAGCAATGGCCTTAACTAAGGTACAGCCCCAGCATTTGCCTGGTGTGAAAATGGGAAACCACGGAAACCATCTTCAGGGCTGCCAACAGGGACTTCGGACGCACTATCTCCCGGATGCAAGCTTACAGCTGCGCACCTCTAACCGCACGGCCAACTCGCCCGTCTCAGGGGGTAACAATAACAGGAGAGTTAAGAAGGAATAAAGGAAGGAATATAGCTCATAATATATAACAACCTGTATGTATTCCAGGTGGTGTTGTAAGAGATGTATTGAGGAGAGTAGAGAACTAATAGACCAGTCATGGGGAGGGCGTGACAGTCGAGTGGCTAAGTCACCGGATTCTCACCAAGGCGACCGAGGTTCGAATCCCGACTATTACGAGTAGGACTTTTGAAATGAAAAATATTCGAGAACAGGGTATACAGGGCGGCGCTGAAAACTTTGTACAATGCATCATTTATATGCTTCATTAACTGACTGCTCTTCCAGAGTAGAATTTATAAGTAAAGTGATTTATTCACATTCGCAATACGGTGCTTTTTCTTACATTATATGATGCAATAACGTTGTGTGAAGAAGTTGCTTCAGTAAAAATGGAACAGTATTTACTGGGTACATATAGAAGGATGGAGTTGCAGAACATAATTCTTTAAAAAACCTAAAATGATTTCAGTCTTCACAGTCAGCCATTCCTGATGGATTTGTACCCCGCCGGTGTCATAAACTGTTCTTAGTGACACTGTTCATAGTGACAAGTCCTTATGTACCTATAACAAGTTCTATACCAACAGTTAGAGCTGCTCCTAAAATGGTGAGAACCACTTGATAGGGACCGTTATTTTGAAATAGCAGCTACTGTAGACAGAGCGGTCCTGTTAGCCTGTCTGACAGTGTAGGTTGACCTTAACGGATCTGACACCGTGATATTTAAATTATCGCTGTGGTTTGGAACTAAGTGACGTGAAATACAGAGCGACTCCCCGCCGGTGACTAAACACTGCCGCATCATTGGAAATGGCGTCTACTTCTTCCTCAATTTATGTCTCAAACGATTAAGTGAAACAAAATATGTTCCTATCTGTGTTCAATTTTGCGTAACTGGACCCAAAGAATAAGAATTTCCATAAACCACAGTACAATACAAGACGATATTGCACAGTACAACCACTAGAATCTCGTGAAGACTCATAATGCACCCTCCTTCAAAGTCTGTCAAGTGCTGGTAATGCTGTCACAGTATAATTCGTCTACGGGTGATCTTTCCTCAGTATGGTGACAGGCGTTCTAGACATTATAGATCACTGCAACTCTAATCATTTGCATACATCGATAATATGCATGTGTACCAAATTATATCCAAATTGATGAATGTATTTTCAATTCGACGTAGTGAATCGGTTACTTCTTTAGCTTCTCGTAAAAAGAGATGCCTCACATATTTCTATTGGAGACTGCGTTTGTTGTGCAATTGCTCGTGCTTTTATACTCCTAAGACACGAAAATAAATAATAAATAATAAATAAATAAAAAATAAATAAATAAATAAATAAATAATCGTCCGTAAATATAGGTGTCAGAGTTCGGCAAAATGAATCTCTCTGATTTAATTTTAATAAAACATGTTCATCTTCTTTTCTTCCTTTTATTACAGTTATTAATTACTATCTGTAGTAGGTCTAACTGGCTCTAGCTCAGTAGGTCTCATGGAGATAGATCAGATAGCATCGTTTTCTTATAACAGCGTAGCCACCCAGAGTAACAAAAATAGCGCACTCCGCTTCGATGTTATAATGGGTTCAATACATGGAATTAACTGTCACGTATTTTACATTTTACAGAGGTAAATGAGGTTGTGTTCTGGTTCATCTGATTTGGGCCTTACCTAACTCCCCACTCCCTTAGATCTATCCATACTAAGATGGATTCGTCGTACCTTTTTCTTACATTCTATGATGCAATAACGTTGTGTGAAGAAGTTGCTTCAATAAAAATGGAACAGTATTTACTGGGTACAAATAGGAGGATGGAGTTGCAGAACATAATTCTTTAAAAAACCTAAAATGATTTCAGTCTTCATAGTCAGCCATTCCTGATGGATTTGTTATTCCGCTGCTGTCATAAACTGTTTATAGTGACAAGTCCTTATGTACCTATAACAAGTAGCTATATTGTATTAGTAGCATTTAATAGCGGCTTCGGCCACGTTTATTATTTCAACCACTAGCTGTTTTCAAACCATTTACTTAAAGCAAAATAAAAAATATAGTTATTAACCCACATAGTTTTTACATAAATTGCATGAAATAATTATTTTATTATTATATGTTACTTTCAATACTTCAGATATCTGCTTGGTGGATGGCACAAATAATATAAAAGACCATATTATATTTTAAAAAACTAATTGTTCCTTATAGAGCTTCAGGATAAACTATATTAAGTGTCCTTCCATTTGGAGCTAAGATGTATAGGGTGTTTGCCTTTCCAACTCCCCACGCACAGTTAGCAATGAGAGAAGCACTGTTTCCGAAGATGGAGTCCTACAACTTCAAGTGATTGTCCTTGTGCCTTGTGTATGCATCGAGACACAAACAAATGGGGGAACTGCATACGTCTAAACTGAAAGAGTATATCCGAAGGGATGATCTGAATCCGAGGAATGAATACTACTTCGCCTGCTGCAAGTCCAGTCATGATGGTGGCTTCAATAATATTCGGCATCAGTTACTTCACTGAGAGTCGTGTTCCGTTGCAGAGGGAAGGGGAATTCATATTCCTGAGAAGGATAATCGGTGCCACAACCATCCACTCCAAGATGTTTGAGGGTACTCCAGGTGACTCCAAGTTGTTCAAGAGCTATTTCATATAGTTGACAGCCTCATCTGTGTTACATGTCGTGTCGAAAGACTTGTAAATTTGTAGAACACCGGATAATTCTTGTAAATGTTGCTTTATGATGACGCCGACAGCTTCGTTTTTTGGAGGACGAATTGTTCTTTGACACAGCCATGCGTGATCGGCGAAAAACTGTGCCCACCTATGACAAAAATTTCAGATCTTTGCGTACCACAGATTTGACTGGGTATCGCGTACATTCACACAGTCTCTGGACATCACGGGCTTACAATGGCACATTGCCTGATATATTTATGAATTACTATTCCTTATTTATCATTATCTACCTTATGTACAATAGCCTATGTTTTTAAATTTATGTATGTCCAACCCTTGTCCCGTTTCTCTACGGGGTTGGGTGCGAAGTAAAATGAATCTTCGTAGCGAGTTTTACGACCGGATGCTCTTTCTGACGTCGCCCTCATCATAGGAGTTAATGAGATGAAATGAATGACGTGATATGACAGTAGGAATGGAAAGGGTGAAATTCGGTGCCGGCACATAGCCTACTGCTGTCGAATAGCACAAAGGAGTTCGTTCAAGGCTTTACATCCCCATTAGGCGGACGAATCACCATTAACAGCATGACATGCCCTCACTCCATATAAGAAATGCGAAGAGGTTTGGAATTTCATCAAGGCTTTTCGCAGGTAAACTACCCAAGCCGGTAAACATTCTGATGGTGGAAATGTTTTCGACCAATGGGATTCGAACTGGCTAACCACGGTGTCAGACCATATAGATTTCATGGCTTAACGATCATGGTCATAGACTTTATTTTTTTAACTTGCCTTAAGTCTTACGGTGACGATGGGATAGGAAAGGGCTAAGAGTGGCAACGAAGCGACCGTGGCCTTAATTAAAGTACAGCCTCAGCATTTTCCTGATGTGAAAATGGGAAACCACGGAAAAAACATTTTCAGAGCTCCCGACATTGGGGTTCGAACCCACTATCTCCCGAATTTAAGCTGAAAACTAAGTGATACAAGCCACGCGACCACTTGCTCGATGGCATGGACTTAAATTGGCTCCTTGATTTGTATTTAAGTTAGACAGGCCTATCTTTTGTACGGTGCCTAGCGACAGTGATTCTATGCATTAGTAATGGAATATTCGATTCATTTTACCGAATCGATTCATTTGATTCCGTTCACGTTACTGAATCGATACAGTGATTCTATTCACGGCACATTAGAGTCACCGTTCTGTGTAGAGTGTACTGATAAGACAGCAGTAACAACATTTAAGCTTGCTGCTGCGATCTGGTCTTCATTCTATGAACTGCTTTCCTACGCGTCATCTAGCTTTCAGATTCAGGCAACGAGCTAGAATAACATAGAGAGGCGGAAGCGCTGCCTGGGTGAACCTAATAGAACGAACGTCCGCCATGTTTCCTGTTGTCACACAAGCAAGGGAGCATGGCCTTTAAATGACGAAAAGTGTAGAAAATGCGCATTTTAGTATCGCTGGGGGAGAATTAAAGTCCGTTGCCGAAAGCTTGAAGCATGAAAGCGAATACCGCCACTTCATCATATTGCGGCACGAGGCCAACATCACGATCAGTTGATTGTAGGGTAGTTCGAAATCATCGCACAGTGACATACGAATAGGCCTCGAAATCGGAACAAGAGCGTTACCCTGCTTGGCTGTTGTGGTTAAGCGTAAATTCGAATAAAAACGATAGACATAAATATTTATGACAGGAAACCTTAAAATCATAGGGACCTATAATAGGTTACAACCTCATTCTGTTAATATTTTTAAAATTATTGCATCCTCATGAGTACTGTGTTCCTTTCTTAATCTGTTTACCCTCCCGGGTTGGTTTTTCCTACGGACTCAGCGACGGATCCCACCTCTACCACCTCAAGGACAGTGTTCTGGAGCGTGAGACATTGGGTCGGGGCATACAACTGTGAGGGAGGGCTGCACCTGCTATGCTGAACAAGGGCCTTGTGGGGGGAGAAGGAAGCGGCCGTGGCCTTAAGTTAGGTACCATCCCGGCATTTGCCTGGAGGAGAAGTGGGAAACCACGGAAAATCACTTCGAGGATGGCTGAGGTGGGAGTCGAACCCACTTCTACTCAGTTGACCTCCCCAGGCTGATAGAATCCCGTTACAGCCCTCGTGCCCCTTTTCAAATTTCGTGGCGGAGCTGGGAATCGAACCCAGGCTTCCAGGGGTGGCAGCTGCTCACGCTAACCAGTGCACCACAGAGGCGGCCCATGAATACTTTACCACAATAATCGTTTAGTGTAATTATTTATTATAATATAGGGGGATATCATGTTTCTCCCATTACCATATCATACTGGGATTACTAGCTTGAAAGTTGTCCATTATGAAGTGTGGCATAGTTTTAAAAACCAAGGTAACAGACATCTACAATAAAGGCTGTATACATTTCAAAAATAGCAGTAAATTGCTGTATTTATCATACTTGGTGTACGTTTGAACGAAATAAGTAATCTTTTGTGGTTACGTTTTCTTGGTGGTGGGCGTTCCATTTCCTTTATTTGTAAATGTAAATAAAAATTAAATAGGGCTGGAAATGTACAGCGCATAAGCAACTGAATTGAGTGGGACACCATTTATCTCTTTTCGCCCTCACAACGCATTGTTCAGTTAATTCCTTGTTCTTTAAACGAAATCTGAAACAAAATTCGACAAATAATTACCGTGGCTATCCGTGCTTTCGCTAAGTTAACAATAAAATGGATTTAATTACAAACAGAAATTACAAAAAGGAATCTCGGCTATAATTCAGTAATACTTACTTAAAGTACGATTTATCCTTGGTTTTATTACTCCGATTAGTACAACCATACGCTGAGCTTACGGCTGGCATTCTTGAAAGCGAGAATCTATCTTTTCACTTCTTAAAACTTAGGGAATTAAATTGGCATGCACGATCTCCCTGTCACCTCAACATATGCTCTCGCGCCAATTCGCTTTGTTTTGACAACCGTTATCAACTTGCTTCAAGCAGGGAGCGCTGATGTCAGGTATACAGCCCCTCTATGTTATTCTAGCTCGTTGGATTCAGGTTTCTCCTGGAAGCCACCTCTTCGCATCAAATTTTGATGTTACAAAGCCTTTCCCCCACAGTGGCAACTCCATTCAATAATTATATAGAATTAGATGAAAAAATATCTATACGTACAATCATCAGTGATCTGCATTTAGAGCTGTCGCCCAGGTGGGAGATTCCATATCAATTGTTTGCCTAGTCTTTTCTTAAATGATTTCAAAGAACATGGGCATTTCTTTGTATTCACGCTAAGTACACAATACAAAACAAATAAGTCAAAAATGAAATGCAGAAAAAATAGACACTTGTGCGGTACCGGTACCATACATGCTCGTTATATTACAGTAAACATCTTCAGTTAATAAAAGAAAGAGAAGAAGAAGGGGGAAAAAGAAGAGGAACTGACATAACTCAAATTTTATACACTAACTTACGGTTTTCCCTCAGTTCTCTGAATGTCACAACTCTATTATATATACAGAATTAGATGTAAAAATACCTGTGTTCGCAACAAGTAGCCTACATATTAAATATAAATCAAATAAGTTGCTTTACCTCACACCGATACAGACAGACCTTATGGCGACGATAGGCTTGCAGTGGAAAGGAAGCGGCCGTGGCCTTAACTAAGGTACAACACAAGCATTTAACTGGTGTGAAAATAGGAAACCACGGAAAACCATCTTAACGGCTGCCGACGGTAGGATTCGAACGCACCATCCCTCGACTGCAAGCTCATAGCTACGCGACCCTGACCGCATGGCCAACTCGGTCGGGCATTTTTGACAATATATCTCTTTCTATCAGTAGAGGATTTTTTAAATCGTCATATTTCATATAGCTTACCCGAGATGCAGAGTAGCCCTGTGGTTTTCTGATTCATCATTTTTTATTTAAGCTACTGCGTCAATCGGCTCACTTACCCACTGTCCACGTACACCGGTGATCTCGTGATTGTATTATTGAAGTCTTGTGCAATGATGTGACATACGAACTGAGAAAATACTGAGCGGTTCTTCCCAATGTAAAACAGACAATTTCGAGTGGTCATGAGAGTTGGGTTGAATTAATTCTCGATTGACAACCAAGTTATAGTACTGATTCATTAAACTAATAAATAGAAGAACCTAATAGCGTACCTATTTACTAGCTAGTTACTTTGGAATTATATTTGACTACCCTTTTAACACTGCAAATAAATCCATTTTTTTGCTATTGGCTTTACGTCGCACCGACACAGATAGGTCTTACGGCGACGACGGGACAGGAAAGGGCTAGGACTGGGAAGCAAGCGACCGTGGCCTTAATTGAGGTACAGCCCCAGCATTTTCCTGGTGTGAAAATGGGAAACCACGAAAAACCATCTTCAGGACTGTCGACAGTGGGGTTCGAACCCGCTGTCTCCCGAATTATTTTCAAATGCGCTGAGAGTGAGAGCTCGTCATGGCGTACGATTCTTTCAGTGTGCTATGGCTCTGTATGTCTCGCTGCAGCGGAAGTTCGGTTCCCCGCTAATGTCCACTGTGCTGATATGAACCGTGTGTGTTGTGTCTCACTGAGCAGTGATTGCGTACGATTCTTTCAGTCTGCCATGGCTTGGTATGTCTCGCCCGCCGGAAGTTCGGCTCGCCGCCAAAGTCCAGTGTGCCGGTAATGAACCGTGTGTGTGTTGTGTCTCACTGATACGTGAGTGAGCCACTCAGCACTGTCTGCTGCGAATCAACTGAATGGTGTGCCGTGAGCTCGCCGTTCCTGTGAATCGATTCACTCGGACACTTGAATGAATCGATACACTGCTTCGAATCATACACTCAGTAGCCAACGCTACCATGCATTTAACCCTGGTGACCACACAATGGATTGTCATATTGCAACACACGTTTTCCGCCGATTTTTCATTCATATCTCATCAAAGAATGCGAAAATTAAAAATTCGGCTTCGATGTGAATTTGGAGCCCCTTTCATCAACATCAACTATGTTAAAAATTTCAGATCTCTGCGTAACGTACATTTGGCTGGACATCGCGCGCGTAAGTACGCACACACACACACACACACACACACACACACACACACACACACACACACACACTATCTCCCTTTTATTAATATACATAGGTTGGTTTTTAAGTTTTGGCAACCATGCTCTTGCACAGCTGCGCAACGGTGCCGGGCTCTTATTCTTACCAAAGTTCTCTGACCTGCGTCCCCTTTCCCAGAGCACATAACCTAACCCTTCCCCCTCCACGACAGTTCACAGTGGTCAGGTGAAGAGGAGCAGTTGTGATCAAGCGCTCGGGAAAGACAGTCTCCATGTTTTCCAAGAATGAACAGAGAAGCTGGTTGAGAATCATGTGTGGTAGAGGTCGCAGCAAAGACGCGAACGTGTTTTGGACAAGTCTCGATCTGGTCACCCACCAGTAAGTAACGAACATGTACAGTACAGACCGTTCCGCATTAGTGGAGATGCATCGGATGTGATCTTAACGCATACCGTTCCTCCACGGAAGACCGTTAATGAGGCGTACTAATGTTCATGTTTGTATAACAAACTGAGAGCAGCTCTGAGAAGCAAACGACGACTTTTCATGGATATCCCACCCATCGTTCTGTACGACAATGCTACGGCACACACAGCAGGAATTGTGTCTGAATTGTTAAATCGCTGGGTGTGCACCATCACCCCCTCCCCCATACTTTCCGAATTTAAGTCCCTGTGACTTCGATCTAATCCCTAAGAAGAAGGAGCCAGTACACGGGGAGCGCTTCCTTACAACTGAAGACGTTTTGCAGGCCACCGACCGCTCTTTTCGCACCTTCGACAGACTTGGCAGTGCCAACGGGATCCAATGACTTTCGCATCGCTGGGAACACGTTGTACGCAACACTCCGCTGGTGACTATATCGAAAGCTTATGGAACTTAGTACCGTGTATGTATGCTATGTATCAATAAATAAAATTGTTGCCAAAACTTAAAAACCAGCCCTTGTAGACAACATTACACACGCATACACGTTTCATCAACACATATTATACAATCAAACACACTAATCAACCCCGTGCAAATAAACAAAATACTGGAAAGTTACCTCCCCAACATTTGAATTTACATAATAAAGTGAACTCTGAAGTAAAAGAACATGGGAAAGCATGGCTCCTCTTCTTTAGCGAATCAAGGTGATAGTGTTTTACTACTATTTGTAGTAAACGACAGACGACGACGAATACATTCAAAAGTGACAGACACGCTTCGCTGAATTTGTCTATACTCAGATAATAGTCTCAGAGAACGGCATCATCGAATACGGTATCTTAATCTGACTTTAATACTATTTTACATGTACTGTTCATGTTGCAAAACACTAGTTTCCTTCCTCAGAACTCATCTAGGCCGTAACAGCAGACCATAGACTTTTAACAAGTATAGCACTTCGACAACACATTCAAGATATCAGATAATCGGCAACAAGTAACATTTAGTACGTAACAAGTACAGTAATATTGTCGTACACTTGCAATCGACAATAAGCAAAGGAGAAAGAATAGTTTCCCGCTTTAAGCCCATTATTATTTTAGGCATCTGATGGTAAGCTAGGTGAATTCTTTTTAGGAATGGGAGTGACGATACCACATAGTAGGGAATACTCCCTGTACGAGGCACTGATGAAATATATGCGTCAGAATAGGTAATATTGCACCAATAATGTTTCTTATGAACGATAAAGGTATATCGTCATTACCCGGAGCATCTGATTTAAGCGAGTAAATTACACTCTTCACATCGTTCACAGTAACTTTTGTGAATGTAAATGTTACTTGATTTACTCCGGAAGTAATATTTATGAGGATGATATCACCAGCGGCAGTTTGGTCATCATCTGAATTATTATTGTTCCTTTTTTCTTTGTTACGCTCGATTAAAGAGCGCGATTAAACTTATTCAGCTGGTGTATTGCCTTTTTTTCTTTCCAAAATCTCTTCATCTTCTCGTTTGGCTTTCATTGCGATTTTCTGACTAGATTTTGTTGGCGGTAATGCTTGGATGGTATGTAAAGCTGTGATTTTCGACTAATTTTCTGAATTTAGATTGCCTAATAAAATGTCACCTCGGATGCCTATTTCCTGAAAATATTTTCCTCCTTCGAGCAACCTTGTTTTACTTCCATTGATAGGGCAAGGTTCAGAAGTATTTTGGTCAATCTCTGACTACACATTCTGAGAATATGTCCGTAAAATTTCAAACGTCTTTTCATAAATGTGTCTGAGATTTTCTCTGAGTTCTGGTAAAGTCTTTAGGCTTCTTCATCACCCAGATTACCTTTGTACAGACTGGTCAAACAATTTTCCTTAAGATTTTTCTTTCTTGCTTTTCTACAACGTTAATCATTGATCTGCCCCAATAATACTGATCAGTGTTTCAGATGCATATTCAGATGGCTTGATTACAGCCACAATGCCTTAATTTTGCATTTCTGGATATGGATTTTTTATGCAATATTTGTTCCAAGTGAGTCTGTGTGCTGTTTGTAGTTTAGAGATCCTTTCTTTCTTTCTTTCTTTCTTTCTTTCTTTCTTTCTTTCTTTCTTTCTTTCTTTCTTTCCTTCACAATTCAATCCAGAAGATTCGATAACTTCTGTCAGGTATTTGAATTTTAGATACTTGAGATATTTTTCCGTATCGGGTTTTCATTGGTTGTCCATTTAGGTACCGAAAAGATCCTTCCATGTAGTGGTTTTCTTCGTATGAAATCTGGAGTCCCGTTCTGGATGCAATTGCATGGAGTTTTTCAATGGATGCAATCGCTTCCCGTCTGTTATTGGACAGCACATCTAACTCATCAGCGAAGGCCGAACATCGTAAATTAACTTTATTTTCAGGTTATCTGCCACGAGTTATTCCTTTAACTTCTTTTTCACAAGTCCTAATCACTTTTCCAAAACAAGTTTAAAAATAATGGGGACAACCCATCTTCTTGTCAGTCTTCTGTTTTAACATCAAATGGTTCAGAAATTACCCTAAGAATTTAACATTTGAAGTAGGGCCTGATTGCATGATTAATTCTCTTGTTTTCCTGTCTTTTTTGAATTCTTCCAGTACACGGAAAAGGGTCTATCGAGTTATATACTTTCTTAAAGTCCACAAAAGTAATCACCGTTTGCCTGCTTTTACGAATTTGTGAAATGGTCTTGAGGTTAAGAATCTGTTCTTCGCATGACCTGCCTTTTCTGAACCTTGTCTGATATTCTCCAATCAAATGATCTGTTTGCACTTCAAGTCTCTTGAGTAGGAGTTTTGAAAGAATTTTGTAGGTGAATGCCAGTAGGGAAATACCTCTATAGTTATTTATGTCAGTTTTATCCTCGTTCTTACGTTATGGGTGAATTATTGCACACTTCCAGTCCTTAGGGATTGTTTCACTGATCCAGATTTCAGGAATTTTTTCACTGGTCCAGATATCTGTAAGAATTTTGTAGATTTTCTGAGCGAGATTTCCGCCACCTACTGTAGTTTCCACATTTCTGCAATTATACTATCTTCCCCTGAAGCTTTGTTTTTTTTTTAACTTCTGTATTATTTGTGAAGCTTCTATTGTTGGAGGCTCTGAATCTGGATTTGGTCGTGATGTTTCAAAAGTGAGTTGGTCGGTGGGAGGTTTGCAATTCGGAAGGTCTTTGAAATTATCTGCCAAACGTTTACAGTTTTCCTTATTATTTGCTTCTAAAGTCCTATCCGGCCATTTAAAACAGCGAGTGGGTGGCTTATAACTCGTCAGTTCTTCTTTAAATGTTCTATTTTGTATCTTGAATTCTTGCTCAATTTCCACCAGTCTGATCTGACCGTAGTGACCTTTTTGGAATCTTATAATCTTTGATGTCTCCTTTTGGATTTTAAAGAAAGTTTTCTCCGGATTCCAGTCTTTCCATTTTTTCATGCGGAGTTCTAACGCCTTATCATAGGTATCGTTCCACCACTTATTTTTACGTTTCTTTTCCAGTAAAAATCTTGAGTTTTGCTTCAGAACCTCTGGGTCGATTCGTGGGTTTCGCCGTGATCTTAATTTGGGTCTGTTAAGTAAGTAAAGTCGTGTCCTCATCCTGAGGTTGTGCAGCTCTTTTCAGGCACACCCCCGTTGGAGGTGAACTGCACGTACCATTTCAACAACCTACCAGCCCTCCTAGCATCCTTAAATTTCTGGAAGTACCGGGAATCGAACCCGGGCCTCCGAAGACGGCAGCCAATAGTGATAACCGTTACGCTACGAAGGCGGACAGAGATAGGTGGTGATCAGAGTCGATGGTACCCTCTTCACTTTTACATTCATGATCCCCTTTTGGTTTCTCTTTGCAATAGCCACATGGTCTATCTGAAATTCTCCTAAATGGATATTCGGGGACCTCCACGTTGTTTTCTTCTGCGGGCGGCCAAGAAAATGAGTTTATATTAGTTTCAGATCAAAGATCTCACAAAAGTTGATAAATCTTTCTCCATTTTTATTAGTTCTTTCATGAGCAGGTTAGAGACCTGTGGTGGCTTTGTACTTCTCTTCTTTGCCTATTTGTGCATTGAAATCTCCTACCAAAATTTTGACGTGATGTTTATGAATTTGGGCTACTGTTTCTTATAGCAGGTCCCGGAATTCTCCCACCTCTCCTGGGTCTTTATGGTCGTAATTGGTTGTAGGTGCATGAGCATTAATTAGTAAATGGGCTTTGTTTCCTGATTTGATTGCTAGCACTGAATATTTTTCACAGAGAGATGTGAAACTCATGACTGAATTTATGATAATCTTCCTTACTGCAAACCCGGTGCCAAATTGCAATGGTGTATTAGGTAAGGGTTATACTGCCCGAAGGCAGGTCCGAACCTCCGCAGAGGTGTTCCTGAGCCGGAGTTTACGTGCGGTAGGGTGACCAGTTCCTTTCCGCTCCTACATTCCCTTACCCCCCACCAACAGCGCGTGGCAACCCATCCAACCCCTGACCACGCCCAATGTTGCTTAACTTCGGAGATCTCACGGGATCCGGCGTTTCAACACGGCTATGGCCGTTGGCTAATGCTATATTAAGGACTTAAATTACTGGTTTACCTTTGAGTATTCTGTAGTTGCCTGACTCGAAGCTTAATTGCGGCCCGTGTCCAGTATTCGGGAGATAGTAGGTTCGAACCCCACTATCGGCAGCCCTGAAAATGGTTTTCCGTGGTTTCCCATTTTCACACCAGGCAAATGCTGGGGCTGTACCTTAATTAAGGCCACGGCCGATTCTTTCCCACTCCTAGCCATTTCCTGTCCCATCGTCGCCATAAGACCTATCTGAGTCGGTGTGACGTAAAGCAACTAGCAAAACCTGACTCGAAGGGATATTCATCCGTATATCTGTTTTTTCGTAGAGGTAAAATTTGGATATTTAGTCTCTCCAACATGTCCGTTAATTGATTCAATTTGCCAGTTTTGAGAAGTGTATTGATGTTGATGGCGCCAAGAAAATTGCGTTTGGGACGAAGAGATTTGGAAAACTCCGATACATTCCCGCATGCTGTTCTCGCTCACCCAGAATCCGATGACCGAGAAAACCTAGTGCTATCACTAGGGCCTGGGATAGTTTCTTTGTCAGCTGACATTTCCATCATTCTGAAAGGTTGAAGGTAATAGGAAGATGGCCAATTGTCGATCTCGATTAAGCTTCTGGCGCTGCGTCTTAGAAGTTATGAGTCATGCAGAGTCCGAGGGCCTCCTTTCTACCATCGCATGAAACTGAAACTAATTTTATTACAACTAAGGTAATGAGCCTTAGAGGTTGCCTCAAGTTGGGTTCTGGCTGTTCTACGGCTTCTGCGTGTCAGCCGCCTCTAATGTGTATTTGGTCCGCGAGAGCTATTTTATTTCGCTCATGTTCGCCAGCAAGCCGATTAGGACCCCTCTATCCGTCACCTGGGATGCGCTACGTGGGAGTATCACCTCTCCCCGTGCTATGACAGCATAGTAAGTTCGCGGATTATTATTATTGTTATTCGTTTAATTATTTTTATCATAGCCATTATTAGTAATATATTATTATTATATTATCATAACGTAGATCGTAGGAGCAAGTAGAAAAATTCCCACTACTCGAAATTAGGGTATCGAAGAAAGAATGCGAAGACCTTAAAAGGAGTGCAAATATTGTCTAAGCTTAACAAATATTATGCTATCGAGGATGGAAGAGAAAATGCGTTATCCATGGGAGGCCGTGTATGAAAGATTTTTTTTTTTTTTTGCTAGGGGCTTTACGTCGCACCGACACAGATAGGTCTTATGGCGACGATGGGATAGGAAAGGACGAGGAGTTGGAAGGAAGCGGCCGTGGCCTTATATGAAAGATTAAAAGAGAGTGTCCTGACATAAGAAGGTGGGAACAATACTAGTTTCAACAGAGGTACCATTGTCAACAATCCAACGCTCACAAGTTATGAGATCCTTAGGGTATATATATATATAAAAGTCAGATGATAAATATGGAATAGAGGATCTTGAAACAAATGGGTAGAAGTCCGCTAGATTAATCTTCTGGCTCCGTATCTTAGAAGTTACGAGTCATGCAGAGTCCATCGCATGAAACTGGAACTAATTTTATAGTTACATGCATTCTAATACATTTCAAATTTCCTCTGAACTTCGTATAATTTATGTCCCCGAACATCATTTCACATAAACAAGAATGAAGTAAATTACAAAATCGCAATTAAAATACAAATTTCACCTTAACTGATAATGGCAGAGTCTACAAATCAATTCTATTGTGTGAAGGAAGTGAAGAATGTATATAGAATTTACATACTCCGTCAAACTTGGGGAATTCAAGTCCTTGAATACAAGAACAAGTTCCATTTCTAGACATGAATAAACACATTTAACGCGAGTTTCACGCCAGAATACTGCATTAACAAATACCCACCATCTCTAAGGTTAACACAGGTCAGTCACACGTGGCCTGCTAATAGCAATATCACCTTTCGGTCTATCCACTGATATGCATGAGGTGTGTACTGTGATTTAATAAAACAATAAAGAGTAGCTCAAACATCTCTTCGAAGAACAGTCCATTGTTTCAAGTGAATACGCGCACTCATAAAGCTGCTTCTATCCCAAAAATAAATTTCATAAAAAGCCATAGCCAACACCTGAAATTTCGCAAAAATGTGCATACACAATCTTTTTTCACTAAACACTGACATAGATAAGTAGCATAGTTTCGTGGTGTTCCCGGCAAAAGCAGGTTTACGACGTTATTCACAATCATTTGACATTTATTTGAAGAGATCAAAGAATGGCTGAGAAAGGCAGGTGTAAGGACTGTGAATGTGAATGGGAACTAAGGAAGATGGGGGAGGAGATAGCTAGTTTGAGGGAGTTAATTAGACTAACAACGGAGGACAGGAATGAAGATAAGTTCCCTTAAAGAAGGGGAGGAGTTGTGGAAGACAAGTAGGCTAATATTTTAAGGACAAGGAAAACGATTGCCAAGTGTTTTCCTGTGGGAGTGGGCTGAGGAGAGGTATCGGTGAGGAATTGGTATGAGTCACTGTAGGTAGATCAGCAGAGGGAAGATGGAGCTCAGGGAAGTGTTACTGAGGAGGAGTGGGGCAAGGGGAAAGGGACCAGTAGGAAAGAGGAATGATGAGTAGAGGATAGTGAGTAGGAGAAAGAGGGTTCTGCAGGCATTGGGGAAATTAAGAGAGACCAGGAAAGGAAGAGATCGAAGGAGGAGGGTTGGCTCTGGTGATAGGTGACTCAATTGTCAGGCATGTGGAGGAAGTGTGAGGAGGAAATGGAACCAGGGCAGAGTGTTATCCAGGAATTAGCCTCGCTTACATAACCTGGGATCTTGCATGTGCTTTTTACAGTATGACAGGTTTTACTTGTAGGCATTTTCTGTTTCTGCCTATGTGGTTTTGTCCTGACACTTACTACCCGATTACACCGCTATGATACCCCATCACCTCATTCGGCCTGGTAGCATGCAGAGCATGGGGACAGGCAGATACTTACATGGTATCATATTTTCCAATCCTCCTGCCTCTTTCTTCTTAGAACTAACGGCAAGTCGGAGGCGAAGTAGATTTGAGCTGATGTTGTCAGATGTTGAGTGATCACTGTAAAGGGCACGGAGATGCCGCGTACTCGTCTGAGACAGCGTTATAAGCACCTCACAGATTTTGAAAAGGGCCTTATTGTGGGACTCCATTCGGCCGACTGCTCAAATCGTGCATTATCGAGATTTGTGAGGCATTCGGATGAGACAGTGGCCCGATGTCGAACTGCATGGGAACGTGATGGCAGGCATACTCGTCATCAAGATTCTGGTCGACCACGACTGACCGCGACAAGGGAGGATCGCCGTATTGTGCACCAAGCACATCGTAACACCCTCACATCTGTGTCTGCCATCCGAGAACAAGCAAGGGACTCCCTACAACAATCTGTGTCATCCCGCACCATTGGCCGGAGACTAACAGCAGCCGAACTAGCGAATTACCGTCCCATGCGTAGGCTGCTGTTAACGCTACAACACAAACGGCTGCGTTTGGAGGGAACGGGAAGCATTGACTGCTGATGAATGGCGTAGCATTGTATTCAGCGATGAATCGCGGTTCTGCACCGCCCCGGAGGACCATCGTCTGCGAGTACGGTGGCGATCTGGGGAGAGGTCCCATCCTTCCACAGCGGTCTTACTCCTGGCGTCATGGTATGGAAAGTCATCCGGTATGACTTCACGTCCCGGCTGGTTGTGATTGAGGGAATTCTAACGGCTCAACGGTACGTCACTGACAACCTGCGTCCTCATGTGTTACCTCTCATTTGACAGTATCGCGGTGCCGTTTTTCAACAGGACAATGCTCGTTCACACACGGCACGTGTCTCGATGATCTGTCTACATGATGTTGAGGTACTCTCATGGACAGCAAGATCGCCAGATCTGTCCCCGATAGAACATGTGTCGGACCAGCTCTTACGTCAACTCCGTCCCAGTTACAACAGTAGTAGGCTAGCTTGCCTCACGAGAGGATAAAACGACTTCATGAAACCCTTCCCAACCGAATCAGTGCATGCGTCCAGGCCAGACGGGGTGCAACTTCATACTGATAAGTAGGTTTGTACTGCCAAGTTCTTCGTAATTTGACTAAATTTTGTAATCACTAAAATAACATGATATAACGTGAAGTGTAATTTCGTGTCCTCCACCCCTGCTGGGTGCTTCAATTTTTTGTCTGGCAGTGTACTAGCTGTAGTACCCGGCGCTGTTAATAATGTGTGAAGTGATTTTTTGTAGATTTCTTCATTGTGACGTTGATTGATGTTTTACGAACTATTTTGTACTCTTAGAGTTATTGTCTTTGAAAGTAGGTAAGGGTGTATTTTGCCCGAAGGCAGGTCCGAACCTCCGCAGAGGTGTGCCTGAGCCGGAGTTTACGTGCGCTAGCGTGGCCAGTTCCTTCCTCTCCTCCATTCCCTTACCCCCCAACAGCGCGTGGCAACCCAGCCGAATCTTGACCACGACCAATGTTGCTTACGGCCGTTGGCTTGAAAGTAGGAAAGATCACAATATGAAGAGAAAGTTGGAAATCAAGAGGACAGATTGGGGAAAATATTTATTTATAGGAAGGGAAGTTAGGGATTGGAATAACTTACCAAGGGAGATGTTCAATAAATTTCCAATTTCTTTGAAATCATTTAAGAAAAGGCTAGGAAAACAACACCTGGGCGACTGCCATAAATGCAGATCAGGATTGATTGATTGATTGATTGATTGATTGATTGATTGATTGATTGATTGATTGATTGTTATGAGTTAAATTTTAAATTTTTGTTTTATACTTTTTTCGCGTTAAACTTTGTCGTTGTGGATCCCAGATTGTCTGGGAAGCAGATGATCCTTTCAGATAAATTAAAAACATATACTTGATAACTGTATAGACTATGTACTTACGCGTCCCGCTGTAGATTTGATGAACACGATTTCAACTGCCATTGGGCTTGTCACCAATCAGCATAGTGACCGAGAAATTCTGGATTTAACACTAATATGGGTCATTTTGGACATATACGTTTTCATCTCGTCTCACCCCCATGCCGATAGTGCACCCATAAGCGAATGTGCGTAATTAATGCATGAATTGAATGTTTAGTAACTCGCATATTGGAATACAGCAGTACGCTGGGAAAGCTGGCAGTCTCACAAAGCAACATTCTGGCGCCGTTCAGACTGCAAGAAGATCCACTGAACACGTCTTAAGGCACGGACAGGATAGAGCTGGCCTAAGTGGTACATCCAATAATGTTTTATGATGCCGACGAGAAGTGGAAACTTTCTACCCGGTTCCCACGGGAATCCGCGCGTTGGAACTTGTGAGAGAGAAACAAATAATACCCGTCATCCCTTGGCAGAAAATGGAAGAATCCATGCTGCGAAGAGCGCGAACGTCTCAGCCAATCACAAAATCGTAAATTTAAATGTTTTGTCATAGCGGGAATCTAGAGCCAGTATTTCGCGATTTGGTACCCGGAGTAGTTGTGGAAAATGGTGTCCTGACTTCCTAACAATATTTGAGGATTTATCAGGGTAAGTGTGTGATTAATCAGTGATTAAATAAGAAATTTTCAACTTTTCATAAAAGGGTGGAATCGCCCAGGAAGCGAACCGTCATGGCGAGAAGACGCCATCCTCTGGCAGAAAATAGAGCCAGTGACGCGCGCCGTCGTATGAATTACCCTATGATCGTTTCTCATAGCGCAGTGTAACACGTAAAACGGACCAAAATTAGGAATGTTTTGAACATATTTCCTAAAACTTTAACCTACGGACGTATGATAAATCGGTCCCAAGTGCAAGATTATTACGCCACATCCCTTCCACAGAACTATTTTTGAAGTGGGGGGAGGACTGTTTACAAAACCAACGAGCAGTGTGGTGAATCTTCAGTTCTTGTACGAAGTCTTGTACGGAGTAGTTCGTGTGTGTTCTTTCAGTCTTGTATGAACGTTTTTCTTGTGTGAATTCTGAGTCTTGTAGGAACGCAATCAGAGACAGTTTTTGGCATCCGAGTAAGTGATGTATTTACTTCTGAGAGTAATATTTTAGGAGAACTGAACACTTTGACAAACTTTTATTTAATTTGAATTTATGCAGAGATAATCAGGCAATTGAATTATCAAATGACAATCATAGTTATATTTTCAACACTTGCCTTAAATGAACTTACACAAACAAACCGAGAGGGACAATGGGTCACGTCGTAACACGTAACTGCATAAAATTTCCCTACATCCACGTGTAGTTTGGATATTTTATGGAAAGGTCATATTTTGGAGGACAATTATTATAGAAATTCTCCACGTATCATTGGGAACATTACAGTTAACCTTTTTTCATTACCCTCAAAGAACTATTATGGCAAGCGAGATATTACGGGAGCAGAATTAGTTAAAGCAGTTACAAGGAGGAGAATGACTTTGTGCTAGGACCTTGATTCCAATGTTATGTTCAGAGGAGGTGAATAACCAATAAGCCTTTACACAAACAAACTGAGAGGGGTGTGAGAGACACAGCAGGAGACCAGGCAGGTAGCAGAGACCAGACTTTCGACTTCACGTCAGGTGTTTAATGCAGTGGTATTGAATAATCTTCATTGGAGTTAGAAAAATGCGAGTGTTTATGTAAATGTGGACGTGTGCAACGCCATCATAAAAATGCATCAAGTATGTACGTGTGATATTTCGGATAACCACATCAGCTTCAAGATGGAATACTAACTCATCATGACAGAACCCGGAGGGTGATCCAACCTGCCTCCAGCACCAAGGTAAATGAGCAATAAGTAATAATGAATATGTAGGACTATGAACCAAACGATGATCAAAATGTAGTTTAGACTGTTAGATAGGATTGTAAATAATTCACGTAATAATAATAATAATAATAATAATAATAATAATAATAATAATAATAATAATAATAATAATAATAATAATAATAATAATAATAATAATAATAATAATAATAATAATAATAATAAGTGTGAGCAAGTGTTATGTGCGTACTTTCTTTAAGTAAATGTGTTTTGCATATTATTTCTGGATCATTTGAAGTAAGTCATTTTGACATGTGAGAATCATATTTTTCTAGAGATTTAAATAGATGTAGTGCAGATTTGTGAGTAGTAATAATAATAATGTTATTATAACGGTGGTTATGAGCGATAGTTTTGTTGACGTTATGATTTTGTAGATGCCACCTTGTTGATTTTAATGTTAACTTTTGCTACTAGCGCATTCAGTTTATTATTTCATGTTATGTAATCATTATTCAGATGACCGTTTCCGGTAGCTCTCATAACTTGTATTTGACGATTTGGTTGACACGCGAGTGTTTATTTCTGTGTGTAAATGCGGTTACACATCTCGATAGCAGTGTTTTTGAGAGGCAATCTCGTCATTTCAGTAAAATAGTTAGTGACAGGAAGCCATTGATAAGTTAGCTCTGATATTTCATAATATGTGAAGCGGAGGATGATCAAAAGATCGAGCAATGTGAATAGTAATATCCCTGATGATCTGCGTTGAAAATGGAAATGTGACATTTGTGTCATGGACAATGTCGTAAGAAATGGAGATGTGAACGACAGCTATTTCGCCCGCCTGATGTGAGCGAGGCCGTATTATGAGTTACTACGTCGAGAATATTGATGAATAAATAGAATCGAGAGATGAATAATTTAACCGAGAGTGTTAAATGTGACGACATGTGTTATGATTGTAGGCGGAAAGCCTGTATTGTTGCAAATAGTTTCCAGGGAAAATAGATGCCCGGAAAATATGCGAGTTAGTGCACGAGGTAATGTGTGAACAGAGCGACGAATCAATGTGTGTTTTGACAGTCATGTAGAATCATGGGATACATGTAATACCAATAATTATTGTCCATAAAGGTTGAATCGTGTCATGGCCAGACATTTTTCGTCTGAGGTTACAAGATTTCCGTCAAATTCACATATTTTGTTACTTGAGGCAGGGTAAATTTTTCTTTAGACTCCGATATTTGCGCATTTTATTTTTAAACTTTCAGCAGGCAGCGATTTTTGGGACCTAGATTTTTGTTATTATATCCTTTCTTTGTGTATATTTTATCACCGTATTATTTTAGAATCTGATCATACGTGAATTGTTTGTATTTGATTGATGTAAATAAATAGGTGTAGTCAGGTTATTTTTTATTTCAGTATTTTTTGGAGCAGTGTTTCTCCATTGACATGTTCATTTATGTAAATAAGATTTCATGTGTTAGGGTAAAAGATCATCGATTAGTTCATAGTCAAAACCATAGTAGTGGTATGCTCATACCAGAAGACAGTCAGTAATTACCAAGCCTTAGAAATCCACTACATTTCAGTTAGGAAAATGAAGCGATCTTTTATAACCAGTTGTATCATAAGTGCCGCAAATGAGTTATATAAATGAGATGGGATCTGCCTCCATCTAGTGGTGGTACCACAAGTATGAATTCGCAATGGAAAATGCAGGCAGCGGCAAATTAAGTAAAATTAATAATGTAAAGGGATCGCTTTCATTTAAGATGTAAACATGAGGCACTTGGCCTAATTAATTTATGTGTTTTAAGTCCAGACTATCACAGTCGTGCGAGTAAGGTTTAACTAATTAAATGAGTGATTGTAGCACTCAGGTTCATGTTTCAATAATTTTTTTTTTTTGTTTTCAGCCACGAGTAGTAAAAAAATGTGGCAATGGTTATGTGGCAGATGAAGTACAATGTTCATGGTTGTTTTGTTTTTCTTTCCTTTTCTTTTATTGTTACACATGGTTAGTGCATTCCATGATTATTTTAGAATTGGGTGTTTTGCAACTGAATTTGAATCTGGGAAAAATATTTGATAAACACCTTTGAGACAGTGTCGATTTGATGACTTAACCAATTAATTATTCAAGTACGCATGTTTATTTTGATAAGGACATTTTTTCAATGTATTACAAATCAGGTATTCAAATGAGGTGGTATTTCTGACCAGTGTTTTGAATTTGTTCACGTCATCGTCATGGAGACAGTGGTTCGACGTAATCTAGGATATTTAAATTTGATCGACCTTCAGTCGGAATTTATTAAGGCAGATAATTGAGTTATTGTAATGCAGATCTTTTAATTGTTTTAAAATTTTAATTTCATTTCACTTTGTTTTATTTTTCACCAGTTTACTTTCAATTTTACACTTTGCACTTTGTTCAATAAATCATTTTATTTATTTAAATTGTAATTCAGTCTTTGGGTACCGTCATTTATAGTTTAGTTTACCCCATCTTTCATTTCCTCACCCCCCGATCGACGTGTGGCCCATCAATCCGTGGAATATTATGGACGCACCACACCTGAGAAGAAGAGTCTACATTAGGCGGTAGGTATTTTTGTAAATGTCATTATTTACAGGAGCAGCCGGCGCACATATCAAGAAAGAAGACCACCGCATATGGGTGCCTTTACAAGGGCACAATAGAGGCTGAAACTTGGACTTAAAAGGCATCCGCAGTGTCACTGTTCATCTCAGCCACCCTAGAAACTGTGGATTCGACAACAATATTGGTCGTTTTCGGTTTTTTTACATGTTATCCCTCCCTAGTCCTACCCCTAAGGGTACTAGGGGTGTCTTACCCCAACAGTATTGTTTTTCATATAGTGAGTCATTTTTGTGCCAAGTTTGGTTGAGAGCTACCCTAGAAATGCGCAAATCCACAATCTTGGTCATTTTGAACATTTTCATTTTCATCCCTTCTCATCACCATGCCGACGTGGGCTGCACTTGGACTTAAACGGCATCCACTATACATCTCAACGACCCGGAAAACTATCGATTCGACACTATAATTATAATTTCGTATGGCTATTTCTAGCCGAGTGCAGCCCTTGTAAGGCAGACCCTCCGATGAGGGTGGGCGGCATTTGCCATGTGTAGGTAACTGCGTGCTATTGTGGTGGAGGATAGTGTTATATGTGGTGTGTGAGTTGCAGGGATGTTGGGGACAGCACAAACACCCAGCCCCCGGGCCATTGGAATTAATCAATGAAGGTTAAAATCCCCGACCCAGCCTGGAATCGAACCCGAGAACCTCTGAACCGAAGGCCAGTACGCTGACCATTCAGCCAACGAGTCGGACTATTCGACACTAATATAGGTACTTATCGATTATTTTTACATATCAACCCTCCCTACATCCATGCCTAGGAGTGCTTAGGGGTGTCTTACTTCCAGAGGTTTTTTTTTCAGACAGTACGCCATGTGTGTACCAATTTTGATTGAAATTGCTTCACGCTTCCCAGAGCTATTTGCTAAAGTAGGGATGTTCAGTTATGAAATAACTGATAAGATATTTCATTACTTAAAATTCTCAATCCTACGACGAACATGTCTGTCTGTCGTTTGAAATATTTTGAATCAGTTTCATTACATCAGAATTATTAGTATTATTAGTATTATTATTCTCACTCGCACTACATGGGTGTCACAATAACACTGGCTATCAAATAGTGACCAGGAATAGCTACTAATGCAGTTTGTGAGGCAGATGGAGCATCAAGCTCCTGAACAGGATTTTTTTTCTGCTATTGGCTTTAAGTCGCACCGACACAGATAGGTCATATGGCGACTATGGGACAGGAAAGGGTGAGGACTGGGAAGGAAGTGGCCATAGCCCTAACTAAGGTACAGCCCCAGCATTTGCCTGGTGAGAAAATGGGAAACCACGGAAAACCATCTTCAGACCTGCCGACAGTGGGGTTCGAACCCACTATCTCCCGAATACTGGATACTGGAAACAGGAATTAGGTATATCTCCAGTGGATGCCAACTCCGTGAGAAAATATATTTAGGAGCTTGATTTCTCCTATTACGTTCATTAGAAAATGAGATATCAGAAACAGAAAGTCATGTCCGATACTAATTCGATAAAACATACGTATCCTTCTAAGAGCCTTTCCGTGTTTCAACACGCCATGTTATCAACACCTTGTGGTGATGCATTGAGTGTATTACTGCCACACTCGATTTATCTACCTTTTAAGCCATTTCAGGCTGATACTTGCAAGAAAAAGTGGGTCTGCTCTGTTTCTTCCCCTCTTATTAAATTTAGTATTCACGTGTTGTCTATGAATGCAAACGACTACAGATATGAAACATGTAAAGGCTCTCATTCTATTTACATATTCCAGATTACTAAGTTGACAAGTGTACACTGAAAGTGACGGTTAATTTATCCAGTTAACGACGTCACAGTTCATAGACAGAGCACTTTGCATAACAGCAAAAGCCTGTCGTAAAATACGAGAGAAGCATATAGCCTATACATTCATGACTTTGTGTCAATGTGCGATTTGAAGCGGAGTATGTGGGGAGAGGATTTTTCATCCTGTGTCTCGAACTACCCCTCCATCATAAACGAGCCATTATTTACCACCCACTAGGTAATAGGTAAACAATATAATTTGCTATGCCTCACTTTTAAATCCACAGGTATTGCCAAACGATTTATAGATAATTAGCGACCCATCTCAGTTTGTCAGGGAAACAATTTTGAATACATGCTGAGGGATCTTATAGAATTTCCAAGTAGACAACCAATGGTTTTCCTCCTGATTAATGCACGTAGCCCAGTGCGATGTTTTTCCAGAGCCTTTCTAGCCGCCTGCCTTTTAGCTCGCTCCTTTCTCGGCACAGGGTGTTGAAAAAATTCCTGCGTTTTCACTGAAAAGACGAAACCTCCTAAAACAAACAAATCATGTACTATTATTGAAATTTTCATCTTAACTCAGTTTTGCAATACATGTCCGGCTCCATGGCTAAATGGTTAGCGTGCTGGCCTTTAGTCACAGTGGTCCCGGGTTCGATTCCCAGCAGGGTCGGGAATTTTAACCTTAATTGGTTAATTTCGCTGGCACGGGGGCTGGGTGTATGTGTCGTCTTCATCATCATTTCATCCTCATCACGACGCGCAGGTCACCTACGGGTGTCAAATCAAAAGACCTGCATCTGGCGAGCCGAACATGTCCTCGGACACTCCCGGCACTAAACGCCATACGCCATTTCATTTTTTGCTATACATTTTACAATTATATTCTCCTGCTGCAGACACGGCAGACTGATGACTGTTACATTGCTCAAACATGATAACGAATTTCTCTCTTAATGTTATTCATCCTTCTGGAAGGACGTCTGTATTGCATCATTATTACTGAGGAGAATAAACAATAGAGTAGCACTAAAGTGTTCATTACTCTCTGGTAAGGAGCTAAGAACCAAGATATTCATCGTTTTTGCTGGGAACGGGCCTTGATGGCTGGCATTATTTGCGCATTCTCTGGCTACGTAGCTCCTTTCTCTTCTTCGTCCCGGGACACCTGTCTTTTTAACGGGCAGTTTGTCCTGGAACCTCTTTTATTTCAGAAGCCTCCCGAGGGGAGACTGGTCATTAATGTCACTTCTCAATCCCAGTTCTTTCAGAACTTCCGTTAACCATGGAAACAGGGCCTCGGGGCGGGTGAATGCATGGTAGTGATTGAGACTGGCATTGCGAAAAAGACACTGGATAGGAGTTACGATGCTAATAATAATAATAATAATAATAATAATAATAATAATAATAATAATAATATGCCTTATCTGCCGTGTACCAAACCAAACCAAACACCATGGCACAACAGCCCCGAAGGGCTATGGCCTACCAAGCGACCGCTGCTCAGCCCGAAGGCCTGCAGATTATGAAGTGTCGTGTGGTCGGCACGTTATGCTTGGCTTTCTAGACCGGTGCCGCCATCTGACCGTCAGATGGCTCCTCAATTGCAACCACGTAGGCTGAGTGGACTTCGAACCAGCCCTCAGATACAAGTAAAATCCCTGGCCTGGCCGGGAATCGAACCCGGGGCCTCCGGGTAAGGGGCAGGCACGCTATCCCTACACCACGGGGCCGGCTCTGCCGTGTACAGGCTTTTTTATTTGACACCATCTGGACTTCCTGTACGTCAATTCCGACGTTCCGTTTTACTATACCAGACGGCAGAATAAACCAGATTACTCTTGGCTGAGTTTATAATTAATTTTGTCGAGCAAACACCAAATGTATCAGCAAAGGTTTCTATACATACCGGCACTGTACGAAAATGACCGCCGAATGGACTTTTACCCGCTCTTCCAAAATCTCACTACCTCTGCCGTGTCTGAGCCACGATCTTGAATCCGGAGGTCGGCACTCTACCACTAATCCACACAGGGATCCACCGTTTGAGGAGCCGTACCCTTCGTAGTTGGAGAGCGGTTGGGGTTGGGATGGACCCCCCGTGAGGCCTCCGTCATCAGTTGAGAGAATGTAGATTGGAGAAGCGTCATGTGCCTCAACTTATTGGCAGGGCCCTGTCACAGTGTATCGTAAGCTTGGTATACCAGATGTGACCCACTCTATGTGAACCGGAGTAAAAGAATCGGGACGGTTTGTCATACTGTTATACTGGAGCTGTATCTCTCGTGATGGCACTCGTGTGTTTAGTAATTAACACTAGGTTCGTGTATGTGTTATGTATG
Source organism: Anabrus simplex (assembly GCF_040414725.1). NCBI lineage: Eukaryota > Metazoa > Arthropoda > Insecta > Orthoptera > Tettigoniidae > Anabrus > Anabrus simplex. Next base: position 1,580,245,833 of record NC_090265.1, read on the forward strand.
CCATGACTTTATCGTTATTGTTGTGACACTATGGCTGCAAATAGAAAGAAAAATGTCTTATTTTCAACAAAAATATATTTCGTGGAGAACATCAACGGCCGGTTAACCACGATGTTATATACAGACGACCCACTGAGGAATGCAGACCAGCTGTGCGATCAAGTCGTCAGGGTCTGTGAAGATCTTGCCTAGAACGAAAACCATTTCTGAAACTTTGCGAATTCCATCTCGAAGAGAATCAAAAGAACTCGGGAAGCCCAGGGTACGTCCACAAAGTATTAGGTCTACATACCTGGGTGTTATGCTTAGTCCTTTTCCTATTTATTTTGTGTGAGGACGACAGGTTATCTTTCAAATATTAATGTTCTTGTGTGTTACTTTCCTCTGTGCCATGGGCCAGGAACAGTAAGTCCTAAAACTAGCCCACGGTATGCCGGATATAAATATCTATCAACTTCTTTCCTACGTTATTATAAGGATGGCCGTAGGACGGCAACCATGTTGTCTGTCGAGGTATTAAAATTATTGAGGGACTTGCATTCTTCTTCGTGAAAGGTGGTGGTGGCGATTATTGTTTTAAGAGAAGTACAACTGGGCAAACATTTTCTACTTCTCCAGACGTCTGATCTACAGAGACGTGCTGGGTAAAGATGAGCGTATTCCTCTTGTACGTGCCCGAACCACCTCGAACAACCCCAAGGGCGTTGGGTAGAACGTATTACACGTTCTTCGTTTAATTTTACAGCTTATATTCCAAAATATTGTCCATAGCGCTGGTGTGGATTCTTCCCGCGAAATTCCACGTGATGGCCAAAGCGTCACGAGCAATATGCAATTCTTTCTACCGCTTTTCCCACATTTTGGTGCGATCGAGGGTGCGAACTGTGTCGCACATGGGAATTTGGCCTTGTTTTACTGCCGGTGTGTTTCTGTGGTAGATGCTAGTGTAGTGTGTTATGAGAATATGAAGTGTGTTTGGACCTGACGCGATTAAAATCGCCGACCCGACCGGGAATCGAAACCAGGAACCTCTGAAGCAAAGGCTCAACGCTAACCATTCAGTCAAAGAGCCGTACTCGTGTAACATGCACTATGTGACTTTAACTTTGTGACTACAAGTGATGGTCCACACTTATTCCTAGTACTCTACGAGCAATTAGCGCTCAAACAGAGATGCACAGGAATTCAGCTATGGATTACAGCGGAGAGGGAGAGGGAATTTCCAAGCAGATGCTGGAAAAAATAGTTGCCGCTCTGTACAACATAAGTTTTCTAAGAGTGCCTTCGCTACTATTTGGAGACAGGTAATGTTACATGTTGTTGAACCACGGTCTGACGAGCTCTGAATGTTACTATTGTAGCGCAGTGGCAAAGTTGTGGGCTGATATTCATGAGGTCATGCGTTCGAACACAAGTTAGTGCTTTTATATCGTAAAAGGGAGATATATAATTCCCCTGTCTCCTTTATGATTGTTTTAGCAGTCAACAACAGGTTCATGATTTATTATGCTATGACTTTACCATTATTTCTTATGACATCATGGCTGCGAATAGAAATTTCGTGGCATAAACCAAAAAGTTACTAACGTCTGCCTTAGAAAATGCAAAACAATTAAAAGTTCAACAACAAAATAGAAAGCCACGACTTAATATTTAGCCCATCTTTCTCCCAAGTCGATCACAGCATGTAGTCGAGTGGGCATGGAATCGACTAGTCTTTTAAAATAACGACTGTTCAGCGCCACGGTATCCCAGACATCTTGGACAAGCTTTCACAAACCATCAGGGTGTCTTGGTGGAGGATTTGGCCATTATTCCACATATGCTTCTTTACTTGTGCCTACATATTCATAATGGGATTCAAGTCCGGTGAACGACGAGGCTGTTATTATCCTGCGTAAATTGAAGAATTGAAGAATTTTAACAGGATATAACAACCGAGCATAAAGAACCGCACAGAGTTCCAGCAACCGTTGATATTTCTGCTGGTTCAATTTCCCGCGAAAGCGATGGATTATTCGCACTCTACGATGAGAAAGACACTCTGCCACTGCTGACACATATGGTGTGGTATCTGTGGTCTAATCGAGTGCCAGGAGGATGATATACAAAAGTGGGGCCTTTTTTGCAGGAAAAAAAAGTAACTTCATCAGAAAATACCGATCCCCATACCCTTCATGCTCCTCCATATGAACCTCTCTATAAATGGCACGTCGAGATATCTAATTGGTGGCCCTTAAACAATTTATCACGGTCTAGTCGTGGCCAAGGAAACTAGTAACTGCCTTCAAAGTATAAGCAATATGAAAGGAATTCCTTTCAATCGCAGCCACTGATCTTGCATCGCATTGTGGGTTTGAAATTTCCCTTCTGTCCCTCCCAGCTTATCGACTAAAAATTCACGAATATCGATAATTTTTCACCTATCTCCGACCTGTCCTTTCTGAAACGTGGAAATGCTTAGCTGACTCGGATACCGAGACACCAAAATGAATCATAGCCCATATGATTATTTATTTATTTATTTATTTATTTATTTATTTATTTATTTATTTATTTATTTATTTATTTATTTATTTATTTATTTATTTATTTATTTATTTATTTATTTATTTAATTAATTAATTAATTAATTAATTAATTTGCTGCTTCTCTTTGTGGAACCATACCAGTCAAAATCTAAGGCATTAATGACATCGTTGGCTTTCTCGAAGTAGATTTAAGCTAGATCTTAACATAATGGCAAAAAATTCACTATGATAAAAATATATAGTGTAGAATTTAAAATGAATAAGAGCCTTATAAATAACTATATTATTTGCAGACATAGAGTCCATGAAGTTTAAAAGATACAGTTCATAATCTCGTCCGCAGAGCCGTAATTTGTTTTCTGAAGGCCTGCTTCGAGAATCTGCGGTATCCGCAAAATGATTCCTTAATCATTGCTTTGGTTATAAGGTAACACTGCTGCTGCTATAGCTGCTACTACAACTACAAGCATTAGTCTTAAACTTTTACCATATAGTTATAGCATTAGTAAACAATCAGAATATAATCTAAATGAATGTTAAGTGTAATACTGCAAATGCGTTGAATTGCATCACTACAAAGTAAACGTCGTACAGCTCAGTCAGAAGAAAGTCACCATTTAGATATCAACGTCTCGTGTTCACTCCTGTTCATTTTATTTCATTACAGGATAGTAAAATGCAATAATGTAACAAGAATGAACTAACTATAATAATCAAGAGATAGGGAATTTGCCACCTGGGCGACTGCCCTAAATGCAGATCAGCAGTGATTGATTGACTTATTATGCATCTCTATTGTTCCAAGCCTAACATTTATATCTTTAAAGAGCGACAACACAATAAAAATTATACCTTGAACAAGGCTCCAACAGCCTTCAAGCCGAGCCGAGCGCTTTACGGCTGTTCCACTGAAAGTAGGTATCGAATGACTCCTTAAGTGCTATAGTTCTGAAATTTCTTCAACTGTGCATCTACAAGCGCATGCATCGTAAGGCGGGGGGGGGGGGGCGGGTGAGATCCAGCTTAACAAAGAGAAAAAAGGTTAATATTCATTCGATTGTTAAATATGTTACAATTGTTGTTGACAATTGCTGCACATATCCCTCCTGTCTTCTGAGAGAATCCTAATTATCTCCCTCAAACTCTCCAACTCCTCCCTCATACTCCTTAATGCCTGGCCACACCCACAGTTCCTACACTTGCAGTTCGTAGCCATTATTTACGAAATAATGGGAAGAAAAGGAAAATAAACTTATTCTGTGCAAATAAAAAATGAAAGGAAAGAAATATTGCCTAGGAAAACAACAGATAGGGAATCTGCCACCTGGGCGACTGCCCTAAATGCAAATCAGCATTGATTGATTGATTGATTGATTGATTGATTGATTGATTGATTGATTGATTGATTGATTGATTGACATGCTTCCTGGCAACCAAAAGCAACTTCAATAATGTCAAAATTCTAATTATAACATTTACAAATAAAATGTTCAAAATTCCCCGCCTTTTTAACAATATATCACTGTTTCCCGAATAAATTCGAAGTTGATAAGAATGTTCGTACTTTTCCTTTTTTAAAGTGTGTATCAAACCTCCAGCTACAAAAATAACCTCAATCACTAACATAGACTGTCATTTAGATATTTTTGTCGAGCACCTGAAAATATTAATATTTTTGTAAATAAATATATTATATGAAATCTAATATAAATCCTATTGACCTGAATGAGGTACAGATTGTAGTACAACACTATGGGAGGAAACCCTGAATAAAATTATAATTATAATTATTATAATTATTATAATTATCCTTGAAACAGTACGAGAGTTATGAAGGAAACCGTGATATATTGTTAAAAAGGCGGGAAATTTTGAACATTTTATTTTGTGGGTTACTGTAGTCACGTATTAGTTCGTGAACCATGGGCAACGGCTGAGTGGCCTAGTAAGTTGTCCTGAGAGTCGGGATACCAGTTACTATGGAATGGGAGTGGGCATCTCGGACATATTCTGAGCCCTGGCCCTCCTTGTGCTCAGGCGGCTAGGACTATACAATCCACCGGTGGTCCATAACCCGTTAGAGGAGAGATCCTCACTTGGACTATGTGTAAGTAGGGTAGCATCCTGCTTCATGAATCTACCGAGCTCAGAACATTTTAAGCAAGCCTCGGACCTATGGGAGTAACGGAGTCCCACTTCCATTTGACAGGCGAGGGACTCCTTGGAAACAACTTGGCGAACGAAATGGAATTCGATGGGGAGCTATCAATATTAATGGGGCTTATGGAAGAAAGAAAGTAGAACTGGCTGAGTCAGCAAAGAGGATGCATCTGGATGTGCTAGGAGTAAGTGATATTCGGGTAAGGGGAGATAACGAGGAAGATATAAAAGATTATAAAGTGTACTTGACGGGTGTTAGAAGGGGAAGGGCAGAGTCTGGGGTAGGGCTCTTTATCAGGAATACCATTGCACGCAACATAGTTTCTGTTAGGCACGTAAATGAGCGAATGATGTGGCAAGATTTGTCAGTTGGAGGAATTAGGACTAGAATTGTGTCCGTGTATTCACCATGTGAGGGTGCAGATGAGGATGAAGTTGACAAGTTTTATGATGCATTGAGTGACATCGTGGTCAGGGTGAACAGCAAGGATAGAATAGTGCTAATGGGCGATTTCAATGCGAGAGTTGGGAATAGAACTGAAGGATACGAAAGGGTGATTGGTAAATGTGGGGAAGATATGGAAGCTAATGGGAATGGGAAGCGTTTGCTGTACTTCTGTGCTAGTATGGGTTTAGCTGTTACGAATACATTCTTCAAGCATAAGGCTATTCACCGCTACACATGGGAGGCTAGGGGTACCAGATCCATAATAGACTATATCTTAACAGACTTCGAATTCAGGAAATCTGTTAGGAATGTACGAGTTTTCCGCGGATTTTTCGATGATACAGACCACTATCTGATCTGTAGTGAACTAAGTATCTCTAGGCCTAGGGTAGAGAAAGTGAAATCTGTCTGCAAACGAATAAGGGTAGAAAATCTCCAGGACGAGAACATTAGACGGAAGTACATGGATATGATTAGTGAGAAATTTCGAACAGTAGACAGTAAGCATGTTCAGCATATAGAAAGTGAATGGGTGGCATACAGGGATGCTGTAGTAGAAACAGCAAGGGAATGCCTAGGAACAACTGTGTGTAAAGATGGGAAAAGGAATCTTGGTGGAATGATGAAGTGAGAGCAGCTTGTAAACGTAAAAAAAAGGCTTATCAAAAATGGCTCCAAACAAGGGCTGAGGCAGACAGGGAGTTGTACGTAGATGAAAGAAACAGAGCGAAACAAATAGTTGTTGAATCCAAAAAGAAGTCCTGGGAAGATTTTGGTAACAACTTGGAAAGGCTAGGTCAAGCAGCAAGGAAACCTTTCTGGACAGTAATAAAGAATCTTAGGAAGGGAGGGAAAAAGGAAATGAACAGTGTTTGGAGTAATTCAGGTGAACTCATAATAGATCCCAGGGAATCACTGGAGAGGTGGAGGGAATATTTTGAACATCTTCTCAATGTAAAAGGAAATCGTCCTGGTGGTGTTGCGAACAGCCAAGCAAATGGGGAGGAGGAAAATGATGTTGGTGAAATTATGCTTGAGGAAGTGGAAAGGATGGTAAATAAACTCCATTGTCATAAGGCAGCAGGAATAGATGAAATTAGACCTGAAATGGTGAAGAATAGTGGGAAAGCAGGGATGACATGGCTTCATAAAGTAGTAAAATTAGCATGGAGTGTTGGTAAGGTACCTTCAGATTGGGCAAAAGCAGTAATTGCACCTATCTATAAGCAAGGGAACAGGAAAGATTGCAACAACTATCGAGGTATCTCATTGATTAGTATACCAGGCAAAGTATTCACTGGCATCTTGGAAGGGAGGATGCGATCAGTCGTTGAGAGGAAGCTGGATGAAAACCAGTGTGGTTTCAGACCACAGAAAGGCTGTCAGGATCAGATTTTCAGTATGCGCCAGGTAATTGAAAAATGCTACGAGAGGAATAGGCAGTTGTGTTAATGTTTTGTAGATCTAGAGAAAGCATATGACAGGGTACCGAGGGAAAAGATGTTCGCCATACTGGGGGACTATGGAATTAAAGGCAGATTATTAAAAGCAATCGAAGGCATTTATGTTGACAATTGGGCTTCAGTGAGAATTGATGGTAGAATGAGTTCTTGGTTTAGGGTACTTACAGGAGTTAGACAAGGCTGTAATCTTTCACCTTTGCTGTTCGTAGTTTACATGGATCATCTGCTGAAGGGTATAAAATGGCAGGGAGGGATTCAATTAGGTGCAAATGTAGTAAACAGTCTGGCCTATGCTGACGATTTGGTCTTAATGGCAGATTGTGCCGAAAGCCTACAGTCTAATATCTGGGAACTAGAAAATAGGTGCAATGAGTATGGTATGAAAATTAGCCTCTCGAAGACTAAATTGATGTCAGTAGGTAAGAAATTCAACAGAATTGAATGTCAGATTGGTGATACAAAGCTAGAACAGGTCGATAATTTCAAGTATTTAGGTTGTATGTTCTCCCGGGATGGTAATATAGTAAGTGAGATTGAATCAAGGTGTCGTAAAGCTAATGCAGTGAGCTCGCAGTTGCGATCAACAGTATTCTGTAAGAAGGAAGTGAGCTCCCAGACGAAACTATCTTTACATCGGTCTGTTTTCAGACCAACTTTGCTTTACGGGAGCGAGAGCTGGGTGGACTCAGGATATCTTATTCATAAGTTAGAAGTAACAGACATGAAAGTAGCAAGAATGATTGCTGGTACAGACCGGTGGGAACAATGGCAGGAAGGTACTCGGAATGAGGAGATAAAGGCTAATTTAGGAATGAACTCGATGGATGAAGCTGTACGCATAAACCGGCTTCGGTGGAGGGGTCATGTGAGGCGAATGGAGGAGGATAGGTTACCCAGGAGAATAATGGACTCTGCTATGGAGGGTAAGAGAAGTAGAGGTAGACCAAGACGACGATGGTTAGACTCGGTTTCTAACGATTTAAAGATAGGAGGTATAGAACTAAATGAGGCCACAACACTAGTTGCAAATCGAGGATTGTGGCGACGTTTAGTAAATTCACAGAGGCTTGCAGACTGAACGCTGAAAGGCATAACAGTCTATAATGATAATGTATGTATGTATGTATGTATGTATGTATGTATGTATGTATGTATGTATGTATGTATGTATTTTTAAATGTTATAATTAGAATTTTGACATTATTGAAGTTGCTTCTCATTGCTAGGAAGCATGCCAATACTGGGATATGTGCAGCATTTGTCAACAACGTTTCTAGCATATACACTGACTGACAGAGCAAATGCAACACCAAGAAGGAGTGGTTCGAAAGGGATGAAAGTTGGGGAAAAAACAGAGACGGCACGGACGAATAATTGATGTTTATTTCAAACCGATATGCAGGTTACACAATGCGCACGGCATCGACTCAGTAGGATCTAGGACCACCGCGAGCGGCGATGCACGCAGAAACACGTCGAGGTACAGAGTCAATAAGAGTGCGGATGGTGTCCTGAGGGATGGTTCTCCATTCTCTGTCAACCATTTGCCACAGTTGGTCGTCCGTACGAGGCTGGGGCAGAGTTTGCAAACGGCGTCCAATGAGATCCCACACGTGTTCGATTGGTGAGAGATCCGGAGAGTACGCTGGCCACGGAAGCATCTGTACACCTCGGAGAGCCTGTTGGGAGATGCGAGCAGTGTGTGGGCGTGCATTATCCTGCTGAAACAGAGCATTGGGCAGCCCCTGAAGGTACGGGAGTGCCACCGGTCGCAGCACATGTTGCACGTAGCGGTGGGCATTTAACGTGCCTTGAATACGCACTAGAGGTGACGTGGAATCATACGCAATAGCGCCCCAAACCATGATGCCGCGTTGTCTAGCGGTAGGGCGCTCCACAGTTACTGCCGGATTTGACCTTTCTCCACGCCGACGCCACACTCGTCTGCGGTGACTATCACTGACAGAACAGAAGCGTGACTCATCGGAGAACACGACGTTCCGCCATTCCCTCATCCAAGTCGCTCTAGCCCGGCACCATGCCAGGCGTGCACGTCTATGCTGTGGAGTCAATGGTAGTCTTCTGAGCGGACGCCGGGAGTGCAGGCCTCCTTCAACCAATCGACGGGAAATTGTTCTGGTCGATATTGGAACAGCCAGGGTGTCTTGCACATGCTGAAGAATGGCGGTTGACGTGGCGTGCGGGGCTGCCACCGCTTGGCGGCGGATGCGCCGATCCTCGCGTGCTGACGTCACTCGGGCTGCGCCTGGACCCCTCGCACGTGCCACATGTCCCTGCGCCAACCATCTTCGCCACAGGCGCTGCACCGTGGACACATCCCTATGGGTATCGGCTGCGATTTGACGAAGCGACCAACCTGCCCTTCTCAGCCCGATCACCATACCCCTCGTAAAGTCGTCTGTCTGCTGGAAATGCCTCCGTTGACGGCGGCCTGGCATTCTTAGCTATACACGTGTCCTGTGGCACACGACAACACGTTCTACAATGACTGTCGGCTGAGAAATCACGGTACGAAGTGGGCCATTCGCCAACGCCGTGTCCCATTTATCGTTCGCTACGTGCGCAGCACAGCGGCGCATTTCACATCATGAGCATACCTCAGTGACGTTAGTCTACCCTGCAATTGGCATAAAGTTCTGACCACTCCTTCTTGGTGTTGCATTTGCTCTGTCAGTCAGTGTATATATATGCTAAATATCGAATGAATATGGGTCTATTTTCCCCGTGTTAAGCTGGGTCTCCCCCTTAACAGCACCGTAATCGAAAGTGTAACAGAATGTATTAACTGTGCACGAGTGTGACCACTTTTATTTTTGACAGTTGTACGTCAGGGATTTTTACACAGCAGACTATGAATATGCCTCTACCCTCTTAGTCCTGGTATCAGGGTTGAGAGGATATGAAATTGAATGGTATGTTTTTCATCCGGATGCCCTTCCGATCACAAACATGAGTTGAGTAACCAATGAAGATGAAATGAATAACGGTGAATGAAACTGGGTAGCGTGGTGGAAGGAATCGGCTGTGGATTATGAAGAGGAACTGTCCCGCGTTAACACGTGCGGCCTCTCCTCTCAGTGGTTATGTGAACGAATCTGACCCACGAAATGTCACTATAATATTAGTCCCAAAGGGAAGATAATAATTGCTTTTACTCAAATCAAGTCTAAAATCTGAGGTAAATTAACAAATACCGTCGTTACTAGAGAAATCTGTAGAGAAATATGTAAACGTACTTACGGGCTGTAGACAGGACTTCATTATGTTGCATTCCGCTGCTCGCGCCGTCTTTTGTTTCTTTCTTGAGGTCCAGGGCTAGCATCAACGAATGGGAGTGCTATGTCTGTGAATTCTCATTACCTTTGTCCATATGACTAGCGCGGGCAGTTCAAATAGCAAAATAGCATGGTCCCTGGACCAATAAATATATCCCCCTGTGGGTGGGGGCGGTAGAATAACACCCACGGTATCCCCTGCCTGTCGTAAGAGGCGACTAAAAGGGGCCCTAGGGGCTCTGAACTTTTGAGCGTGGGTTGGTGACCACGGGGCCCTCAGCTGAGTCCTGACATTGCTTCCACTTACTTGTGCCAGGCTCCTCACTTTCATCTCTCCTATCCGACCCCCCTTGGTCAACTCTTGTTCTTTTCCGACCCCGACGCTATTAGGTTTTCGAGTCTTTCATTTTCACGCCCTGCGTGGCCCTTGTCTTTCTTTGGCCGATACCTTCATTTTTCGAAGTGTCGGATCCCTTCAATTTTTTATTTCTGATTTGTGTTATATAGAGGATGGTTGCCCAGTTGTACTTCCTCTTAAAACAATAATCACCACCACCACCACCACCAATAAATATATTACTGTTTTGTTGAAAGGAAAATAGCATTATCCATGGACCAATAATAATGAATGAGTTAGAGCACAAAACGAATGAGCAACATGAAGAAAACAACACCTAATTATTTCAAAGAACTTCAGTGAGCAAAGACATCACACGAAAGTGTTAGACAAACAAAACACTTACGGAAGTGCTGCGACGTAGCAGAAATAGAAGTTGTAAAGCAGTAAAGTATGTACTTTCTACAAATAAAATATTTCGTATTATTTCATAATTTACCTCAGATTTTAGACTTTATTTGCGTAAAAGCAATTACTATCTTCCATTTGGGACAAATAATACCGTGACATTTCGTGGATCAGATTCGTTCACATAACCCCTCTCAATAAATACTGTACATGGTAATGAATATGATTAAAATGATTACTATACCATGTTTATTTGCAAGATTCATACATATTATTAAGTTTAAGGTTGAAGTAAGCTAGCAATGTAGTTGAGAATATCTCTATACGTATCCAAGAACATTGCGACATAATATTCACGCTATATGCTAGTAAGACCATTCTTTACCAATGTTTTGATTGACTATTCAAGAAGAATGTACATCTCTTCTCAGTGCTTCATGTTTCTTGGAACTGCATCAATATGATGATGTAAGTAGCAGTTGAAGATACAATCTGAAACAAATGAACCAGTCACTCAACAAAAACAAGAACCAAATTAACTCGACAAAAGAAGCCATCACACAGAAAAAGTATGATGTATTTGCTTTTGTATTTAGATATCATAGAAAGCGACAAGTGAAAATAACTCCTCAATTTGTACTTTACGATTTATTATCACACTTATTGTCCGGCTCCATGGCTCAATGGTTAGCGTGCTGGCCTTTGGCCACAGGGGTCCCGGTTTCGATTCCCGGCAGGGTCGGGAATTTTAACCACCATTGGTTAATTTCTCTGGCACGGAGGCTGGGTGTATGTGTCGTCTTCATCACCATTTCATCCTCATCATGACGCGCAGGTCGCCTAAGGGTGTCAAATCGAAAGACCTGCATCTGGCGAGCCGAACATGTCCTCGGACACTCCCGGCTTTAAAAGCCATACGCCATTTCATTTTTTTCATCACACTTATTAATAATATTCTCAACTGGGTATGTAAAAGCCAGCCCCGTGGTGTAGGGGCAGCGTGCCTGCCTCTTACCCGGAGGCCCCGGGTTCGATTCCCGGCCAGGTCAGGGATTTTCATCTGGACCTGAGGGCTAGTTCGAGGTCCAATCAGCCAACGTGATTAGAATTGAGGAGCTATCTGAGATATAGGCCCCTGTCTAGAAAGCCAAGAATAACGGCCGAGAGGATTCGTCGTGCTGACCACACGAAACCTCTTAAGCTGCAGGCCTTCGGGCTGAGCAAGGTCGCTTGGTAGGCCAAGGCCCTTCAAGGGCTGTAGTGCCATGGGGTTTGGTTTGGTTTGGTTTGGTTTGGTTTGGTTTGGTTTGGTTTGGTTTGGTTTGGTTTGGTTTGGTTTGGGTATGTAAGAAGACAAAAAATATCAACTGTAGTTTCATGAAAATGTTTTAGTATATTTACACCGTATGCGGTGAAGCAAACACCACTGAAATGTAATTTAACTGCGCTGGTAGAGAATGTGTTCAAAATACGTGCCCTCACGTGCCACACATTGTTCATAGCGTTTCCGGAGATTTTTGAAAATGTTGGTGAACAAAAGCGAACCAACACAGATAGGTCTTATGGCGACGATGGGATAGAAAGGCCTAGGAGTGGGAAAGAAGCGGCCGTGGCCTTAATTAAGGTACAGCCCCAGCATTAGCCTGGTGTGAGAAGGGAAAACTACGGAAAACTATTTTCAGGGCTGCCGACAGTGGGGTTCGAACCCATTATCTCCCGGATGCAAGTAATTCTACTATACAATTAAATATCACGATTATTAATAAGATTGTACGTGATTCTTTCAACATGCCCCATACGTAGGTATCTGGGGTTGTAAGATCCGGCGAGCAGGAAGGGCATGAAAATGGAGCTCCACGAGAAATTAGGCGATTTCCAAAGTGATCGTTGCAGAAAGGAAAAATTGTGATTACTCGCCCCCACTCCCCACGGGATGAGTTGTAGCTCCTTCTTGCTGATTCCATTGCCGTTGAAGTTTTTGGTGCGACAAGAAAGGCGCAATTCCCGCACGAATGTGGTAATAATGAAATCTCTGTAGACTAAATGTTCCAATTTTTCGGATCATGTGCAGAATCTTCGACGAAATAAGGGCCCGGTATTCCATGACCGGACACGGCGCACCAAATCGTAACCCGCGCACTGTGTAGTGACTTCTTGGACGCCCTGTTGTCCTCTTTCGTTGACATAAGACTGATCACGTGTGTCGGAACTCTTCAACGACAGCAAACAGTGTTCTTTTTTGTGGTGCCTCCTCTTAGTGTTCTTTTAACTGAAGCTAACTCGGCCCATTCTGTCTGTTCGGAAATGACGTTCCACGTTAAACACCTTCTCCTCTGTTGTGAGATGTTCGTAACTCGCTTACTTACTTGAAAACATACTAATCTGAATTTTAATTGAAAAATCTGAAAATTAATATTCATTAAATAAAATACACAATCGTCGAACCTTGTACTCACACTTACTTCTTACCTGCTTACTTACACATACGTTATTTGAAGGACGCCAGCTACAACTCAGTGCAGCAGTAATAGAATGAGAATCTTGACTATCACTAGGGTGTGGGGTAATAAGCTTACTTTTGACAACATACCATATAAGTTCTGGGAAAAGGAGATTGGCGTTCGGTTTCCCCATTAAATTTGAGGGTGATAAATTTTACTGTATAAATGAAACGAAAGATTAATTTGATAGAACAAAATATATTCTTGAAATTGTATATAAAAAATAGTAAGTCTTGTTGCGATAAAACAGATGAGAATATGAACTTATGACATTGCAACTGAAAGAAACTAGGCATGAACTCGAATTCTTCTTGACCGGACATTTAACAATTTATACGAAATATATCCCTCACTAGTTCACTTGACTGTACCTCCAACACTTTGAGTGTAATTACGATGTATTCCTTAGATCTGGTGTTTACTGTAAATGTGTCACGCCTAATTTGGTGATGTATCCATGTGACTGCTTCTTCTCCATATCATATAACCTCTTTGTAAGTCTGTATGGTATGACTTCTTTGCAAGTGTATCCTTCTATGACTCCATCACTACACACCATCCACTTCTTCTCTCTTCACCTTCCGTTTAATTAATGACTCCCGTTGACTGACTGAGGCCACTCCATCTCGTTCACTTAATGGCCAACTGTAGCCTCTCCTTCCAGTAGAATAATGACTGACGCTACAATATGTAGCCACCTTATATAGACATTAGGTTGACGCACCTACGTAATCTCCAGAAATAACTATTACCTACTCACACCTCGCGACAAATGTTACGTACAATGGTGAAATAGCCCGGGGCTCCCTAGGAAATTCAAAGAAACTGAGCTCATCGCTAAATGCTCACGACCGGGCGAGTTGGCCATGCGGTTAGGAGCGCGCAGCTGTGAGCTCGCATCCGGGAGATAGTGGGTTCGAACCCCACTGTCGGCAGCCCTGAAGATGTTTTTCCGTGGTTTCCCATTTTCACACCAGGCAAATGCTGGGGCTGTACCTTAATTAAGGCCACGGCCGCTTCCTTCCCATTCCTAGGCCTTTTCTGTCCCATCGTCGCCATAAGACCTATCTGTATCGGTGCGACGTAAAGCAACTAGCAAAAAAGAAATGCTCACGATGACGTAGCAATGACTCTGCATTTATTCCAGCAGTATTTCACAATGTAGTAATGTCACATCCACATCTGATATACAGCAACTCTTTACTGTACATGTCTTTAGTGTTAATCTACACACACGTATACAGTATATGCATACATTTAACTACAATCACGCAAGTGACAAGCATTGCAGAATTGAATTGAAAATTATAACACAATAATAGTAATCTCACAGATAAAATAATAATAGTATGGTAATAATAATATAATAATAATATAATAATAATAATAATAATAATAATAATAATAATAATAATAATAATAATAATAATAATACAGATATCACTTTGTAACGGGATTTGAACCGTTACAGTTGTGAGGACCATAATTGCAGAAATCAATAAAATACTGATTTTACAGTATGTTAAACTATTATGTAAAATAAATAAATAAATAAATAAATAAATAAATAAATAAATAAATAAATAAATACTTCGTTGCTAGGGAAACGTGGACAGCAGAAGAGCAATAATTTCAGCGTCGTTTGTTTTACCGCATACCGTATATTTCAATGATTTCACGAAATATTTCTTACGTAAATTACACTTTAATATACACATTCAGATGCCTATGTTAAACATTTCAGAACCAATTAAGAGAATGATTCTACTGCAGTATAAAAATATTTTCACCTAAATATCAAAAAGAATGTTTAATTTAAAAGTGCATACAGCAAACATTTCTGCTACTCGTTGCTAATATCACAAATTAAACTATTGTTCTCTTCATATTCTCTTATACAAACCTGATTCCTATTATTCGAGTGTGAAGACCATGGCGTTACATTCGGGAACATTAATGCCTCAGAAGAAAACTCTTCAGTTGTAAGTATACAGTACCATCTGAGATTAATAGAGTTTCGCCTCTTACATACATAACACTCCTTTCCTGCTACTATACTAGTTCCTCTTTCCTCTTACACAAAAAGTGAATTAGTCATTCTCACGTTGTAAATTTTATCTTTCTCTTTCTAAACTCTAACATTAATTCAATTTGAGAGGTGTAGCCTACCACAACAATGATCGAAGGAGGAAGTATTAAACATATTCGAAGAAGGAGGAACTGCTTATATAGAGGAAAGGATTACCAAAGGTGAAAAATAAGACCCTGCATATTAAAAACCTAATGCCACCACAGAACGCAAATGGATTAGAATTCACCAAATAAGATCCAAGGAGGAGAAAAACAACTCACCGAGCGAGTTAGCCGTGCGGTTAGTTGGTCGGCAGCCTTGAAGATGGTTTTCCGTGGTTTCCCCACTTTCACACCAGGCAAATGCTGGAGCTGTACCTCAATTAAGGCCACGTTAGCTTCCTTCCCACTCCTAGCCCATTCCTACCCCATCGCCGCCATAAGACCTGTCTGTGTCGGTGCGATGTAAGGCAACTTGTAAACAAAACAAACAAAAATTGGGAAATTGTGATATGTAATGGGCGAATTTTGAGTGGAGGAAATGAGTAGACCTATTTTCAGTGGACGGGAAAATAATAGATGAAGTATATTGTTCTAGACGAACTCGCATGGGCTAAATATGCGCCTATTTTGGACGAATTAAACACGGACTAAAATAAGTGGACGTATTCATATGCATCCATAAGAGTCCAAAATAAATAGTTACACACACACATTTAAGCCAACAATGATAATAAGGAGCTTGAACAACGAGTTTACAATCTCATGGCTTAGAAGAACAACCGAGATCCTGTGACAGGGATAGATCAAGATAGACAGAACATCGTATTGTAAAATGCATACATCCCTTTTTCCTTCATGATAACCACCACTTAAGTGGCATGATTAGTATACCTTGTACGAAACCTTAATTTCAAGTCCCGCCGAGGACTCATCACACTTCTACTTGAAAATATAGGATTTCCGAGCTCGATAGCTGCAGTCGCTTAAGTGCGACCAGTGTCCAGTATTCGGGAGATAATAGGTTCGAACCCCACTGTCGGCAGCCCTGAAAATGTTTTTTCCGTGGTTTCCCATTTTCACACCAGGCAAATGCTGGGGCTGTACCTTAATTAAGGCCACGGCCGCTTCCTTCTCACTCCTAGCCATTTCCTGTCTCATCGTCACCATAAGACCTATCTGTGTCGGTGCGACGTAAAGCAACTAGCAAAAAAAATGTATATATAGGATTACTTACGTTGGTTATTTGAGCCATGTTGATGTCAAAGAAACCTCCGGCACTGAAGACAAATGTGTTGGCGATCAACTGACGTTGAAACATATCCAACTGAAAATTAAAATATATCACACTATTATAGATTGAGGATGTAGGCCTACACAACTCAACAAAACTTTGGAATACCACACGTTTAACTTTAATGGTGACATATTATTCTACTTGTCAATTTTTGTACCGTGCTGTATTATTGAATAATATATACATCATCAACAGAAGGCAATATCAAATTGACTAATAAGATAATGCAAACTTGTGAGATGTTAATCACAGTAAGCATCAGTAATGGATATGTTCTCCTCAGGCCCGAACGAAGTCTTCCACCCTATCAAACGT
Source organism: Anabrus simplex (assembly GCF_040414725.1). NCBI lineage: Eukaryota > Metazoa > Arthropoda > Insecta > Orthoptera > Tettigoniidae > Anabrus > Anabrus simplex. The sequence goes on from NC_090265.1 coordinate 1,580,262,659, forward strand.
GTTCTGGACCAGGCTATCAAGTTACTCTTGGGGTAAATGATGGCACTCAACATTGGCGGGCGCGTGAAGATAGTAGGCATAGTTCTTTGCGAGCAAAGATATTTGAATTAAGATAGACTCACAACGACGCTTGCGTACTCCCATCAGACTGAAGCGGAAATCAGTCGCCATTTTAGCGATGTTCTTCTTGAGTTGAGGTTATGACTGCATGTGTTGCTATTTGTACATGGCTAAGTTTTATGTTGCCGTGAACTGCGCCAATCGGTGGAGTAAAGAAAATCAACTGTTGTTCTTTTAGAAAGTATAGTCTTGTCACCAAGATGACGGACGGACTCTCAGCTGTTCAGTGTGAGGACACCAAACTCCAACAATCAACTATTGCTATGCCTGTCTTATTTGAAACTAGCTGATGTATCCGTCCTCTCTAAAGATCCAGAGAAACTGAGAAAAGCTATTATTATCTCAGTTTCAATGGTGGTGAAATTCTGACATTCACCTCCCCGCGGTAGAGACGGGGCAGCGACTGTTAATGACAATTTTGTTATATGTAGGCGGCTAACAAATGAAGGGACCGAGTATCTGCCGGTATAAGAAGATCCCCTCTACCAAGTGCCAACAGTCTCCTTGAGGGTGGATTAGCGGGTAGAGATTAGGGCGCTCAATTGTCCTTCGGACAGGAAATGGTCCCAAAAGGCGGAAGAATCTACAACTGGTCAACGGCATTAGGATACGGAAGGCAACGGGAAACCACTGCATTAAAGATCCTGAAGGATATCCCTTTAAGTTCTGATGACATGGCTCTGTTTAACGTAAAATTATTATCCGGAGTTTCTATTCCCTCATTCGGATCACCAGGGCGGAATGCTTTGAACGCTGCTATGACTAGAAAGCCCGGCAGTTTTGGAAAGATCAAAGTGTACGACAATGAAGTTCGAATTGAAGGACATCCGAAGATGGCAACCCTGCACTTCAGAAGATGCTTTCCATGCTGCAACATCACGTTCGGAGCTGGCTATGTGGACCGCCAAACTCCCCTTAGAGAAGGCACCTCAAGAAGAACAAGAAGATGTATCCGTGCTTCGCTACGGAATTCTTAGGAAGACTGTTTTTGTGGTTTTCCCAACTGAAGTCAACATAAGTGATTACACTGACGTCGGTATGTAGCGATTAAAGGAAATGTTATATAAAATACTCGATCAAATGAGAAACCACACATTTTCTCGCTTTTAACGAACAGTATACCTGTACTACGGTCCAATCTAACAGTACAAAGTTCCAGTTTTGGAATAACCAGGCCGCAGAGAGTCGTGAACACTCCTCTGCCATTATTCCGTTAAATGTGCACACTGCTCATTCCAATCAGTGCCTCAGAGTAGGGATTGGATAGCTGGAATGTTATGATGAACCCTTGTGTTACGTAGGCCTACCAGTAGTAGCCTATCAGAAAATCTATGAACCAGAGGAATAGCATGCTAAACAAGAGAGAGATATAACTCCCGTCTACTTCCCGCCAATATTCAGGCTGGCTGTTATATTCGGTACGCAGCACTAATCCCTTCTATCGGAGACGAGTGGCAACAGAAGACACAAAGCACATCTCAAGAAACAGTGGTCAATGAAATGTTATTATTGATCAATTTTATGAGCTTTCTATATTGTAGGCCTTCACATTTAGTTTTGTTTCGACTCTGTAATATTAGAGCGTCTTATAAAATTGTTTATACCGTAGACTATAGTTCTATATCTCGACTTTACATACCGATTTTCATTAAATTCTCTTTACCTACTTTCTCGTACCTCGGTGCTGATATGGACTTGGGCAACAAAATTCCACATTCATGAATATCCCTGTTATCATAGCTGGTACGGTAAGAATGTATAAGACATCAATGATCGGAAATGTAATACTACTGTATATAATTTTAGTTATGTAGTATTTATCGAGAGAACCACTAATTACATGAATATTTGAGGATTAAATTTTAGGCCTTCCCCTAAACTACCATTCCACTCAGCGTAAATAAAATTGTAATAGCTTAGATTGTAGCGACTTATTCCCCGACTTTTATACCAATTTTCAATAAATTCTCTTCAGTAGTTTTCTCGTGATGCGCGTATATACAGACAGACAGACAGAGAGACAGACAGACAGACAGACAGACAGAAATTACGGAAAATAAAGTGCATTCCCTTGTTACTATGGACACGACCGATGTAGAAAAACCATTCTTTTTAAATTCTGAGATATGTACAGACAAAACTCTTATTTTATACATGTAGACTAACACGTAGCCTCCCCGCGGCTTCGCCCACGTTTATCAATTCAACCGTTAGATGTTGTTAAACCATTTACTTAAAAGCAAAATAAAAAAACATTATATTTACAAACACAAACAAAACAAGAAACACCATGTTGCAACAGTCTCGAAGGGCCATGGCCTACCAAGCGACCGCTGCTCAGCCCGAATGCTTGCAGATTACGATGTGCCGTGTGGTCAGCACTACGAATCCTCTAGATCGGTATTCTTGGCTTCCTAGACCAGGAACATCAACTCACCGTCAGATAGCTCCTCAATTGTAATTACGTAGGCTGAGTGGACTTCGAACCAGCCCTCAGATCCAGGTAAAAATCCCTGACCTGGCCAGGAATCGAAACCGGGGCCTCCCGGTAAGAAGCAGGCACGCTACCCCTACACCACGGGCCGGCACATTATACTAACATACTGCACCCTGGTGGGGGTGTGATAAGCGTCATGCAATTGTAATTATGATGAATTATTGAGGAATATATATTTCATGTTCAGAATAAATAGTATCTTACTGTACATACAGTAAGAACAGGCCAGGCTGAGATGGCAGGTTTCACCATACCACAGAATGTTGTCTCCAGTGAGATTAACAAACACAATGAGGGACAGAATTAGGTTTCTCAGAACTTGTGACAACGAAGAAAGAGAGAGGATAACTTGTTGCCAAAGTTTTCCTAGCCCCGGGCAGTCTTGGTAGTAGCAACAGCGCAGGGAGCCGGGTGCAAATTTCTGAGAAATGATGGCGAGGTATCTCCATGTAACTAGCGGGAGTGGAACACGGGGTTGGCACTGGAAGAAAAAATATGAGCCTTCCCGGTCACGTGGTTAAGGTGGACCAATGGAAAAATTCACTTGACCAAAGCAAGGCGACAACTTCGTATTGTAAGAAGCACTAGCGAGGCTAACTCCGTGGATTAAACTGATAGAAGGAAGTGGAGTATCGATTCAGAATAAAGTGGAATTTAGGAGCCTTACTATACCATAAAACTTATAAAAAGTTAATAATTACGGGAGATTGCATGGTGAAATTCTGAGAATTCATGGACGCTATTCGTTGATTGGCTGAAGGCAAAGGACGCCACAATAGAGCGCGAAACCCCGAGCCGGGATACGGCAGCTAAATTCGCGAATATATCCATTACCAGCGAACGATAATAGTTGAGAATTGGTATAGAGCATTTGAGAACATAATTACATCATTGGATAATATATTAAAGCCACGGGCCATACCGCAAAGGGTCGTATGAAGATATCGGGACTGTGCGCCCCAAGATGACCTCCGTTGAACTCGGAAGAGAGGGGATACAAGTATAAATATGAGGTCGTAGACAAGGACTCGCAAGTACTTCTGATATTATGTTCGAGCGGTCACCACGCCAGTGGTGCGCAAGTACTTCTGATATTGTGTTCGAGCGGTCACCACGCCAGTGGTGCGAAAGACTTCTGATATTGTGTTCGAGCGGTCACCACGCCAGTGGTGCAAAAGTACTTCTGATAAAGTGTTCGGGCGGTCACCACGCCAGTGGTGCGTAACTACTTTTGACAAAGCGTTCGAGCCGTGACTACGCCAGGGGTGCGAGTGTGTACCTACTCGTGGAGTAGGATTCGAAGTATTATATTGTTACATAGTACAGTGATTCATGACGTGTTGTAGCTCATATTACAGTCTTGAGCAGTCTACTAGTATGAAGTGTTTCAAATAGACAGGACTCAGTAAAGCATAACTCACGGAGTGTGAGATTCTACCAACAGATTAGGAAGTGCGTTACATGAGAACGGTCACGAGTGTTTATGTCACCTAGTAAACAGTCGATTCTAAACTGATACCTGGTCAGCTACACGAACGTGAGACGGGAAATTCAAGTGCGCGCACGGGCCGTTGTAAAGGGAAACCCGAGGTATCCCATGTTCCTAGTGTCCGGGAAAGGAATGAAGAATGTAAATCTACATTAAATGGGCTAGATACAAGGCCGAGAGTGTAAAATTTGTGAATAGAATTTAGGGTGGAAATTATTCCAAAGTGCAACAGTTAATTTATTTGTTTTTATTCAAAATGTGTAAAGTTGAAAAGGGTCAAGGATTAATTCTTCAAGCTGGCATGAATACCAGTGGAATGCATTGCTAAAAACCGGAGGGGCTATGGCTTCTCGTCCGGTTTTAGCAGACTACATTGGCAGAGTTGATTACCTTTTAATATATTTATAGATTGCTATCGTTAGGGGGAGGAAATCATATTAATTTATCATGGTAACTTGATTGTGAAACGAGCCGTTACGGCTCGTATAAATTCAAAGATAGATAGACAAAGGGACAAATTAATATGTAGATTAGATCGAGCACTCATCATAATTTTGATTATTAAATAGAGTATAGTAGGGTTGAGTTGTTCATTCAAGTGCTTGAGTTGTTTGATATGATATGAGCACGTTTCACGTAAAGATAATGTTAATATTCATTTAGAAGTGCTTCCAAAGTGTTTTTCCGTTATCGGAACCTTTATAGATATTAAGGCATGTTGTTAAGATAATCCAGAGGTAGGATTGCCAAGTGATTTAAATTGTTGTGGGACGGAATGAAGTCCATTGATTTGTTTGTAAATATCGCGAAGTTCGCCAGTGGACAAAATAATAATAATCTTTGAGAATAAAGGCACGGGCCTAGTTGGATAGCATGATTGCAAATTAAAGTAATTTAAATGTGGAGATCACATGTGCCGTGAATAATTATAATTTGTGCAGTGAATCCGGTTTTAACACTAATTGTTGATTTAACGTTTTTGGACTCCATAATAATCATAAATAATTTTGGTAGAAACGAGATAGGCACTTTTATAATATGGTCACGCTATGTTCGAGATCCAGAGGGATTTGAGCCAAAAGTTGAGATTTGGAGTTTTGTGGGACAGAAATCCGGCCCGAAATGAAAGTGAATTGTACTGATGTTGATGAAGAAATAGATGGATCTTAAGGCCCACATAGAGGTTGTATTTATATACCGGTGTATTGAGTGGCAGAATAGAGTCCACACACCGAGGGTTAATTTGTGAAAATGTTTTTGAAGAGTTCCAATGGATAAATAGACTTCAAAATGGAAAAGGAAGGAATAATTTAACACTTGCAGAGATTGGAGGTATTTGCCCAACTGCGAGGTGTTATGGGATTTGAGAATTGTCTTAGGAGCATATGGTCTCCATGAATTAACGGCAGTACGAAAATAAGGTTGCGGGTTCGAAAACTATTATGTCCCGACCGATGTGAATTCGGATCTTGGTGATTTCTGTTTGGGAGAGAACGTATGTGACTAAATTATAAAGATGGGGAATAAAATAAAGATTCTCGAAATAATACTAATAAAAATAATAATAATATTCCAAGTAAATCATATCTGGATTGATTAGTGCCAAAATAAATCGGAGTTGTAAAAGGGGTTATGCGTTAAACATATTAAGAGTGGACTACCGTGTAACAGGCGAAATTAATTTTTTTAAAAAATTAATAATAATAATAATAATAATAATAATAATAATAATAATAATAATAATAAACTACTTTTTTTGAAGAAGAATTTACTTTTTTTATTTTTTTATTTTGGACATAATAATGATGTTGGGAGTTGAAATGAAAAAATTTGAGATTTTAACTAATAATAATAAAAATGAGAATATTTGAAGAAGGAGAAGAAGAATAATCAAAGAAGGTACTTTTATTTATTTCAGATGAAAATAAAATAAAATCGCGAAAAGTTGAAATATTAGTCCGAGGATGATTACGGGTTACGATAATCATGATCTCCACAAAACATAATAATAATAATAATAATAATATTTAATAAAATACTTTTTATTTTATTTATTTTTCTTATTATTTCGGATGCTGATGATGGATGATACTAGGAAAGTCAGCTGGCGAATTAACGTAATGATGTCAATTGGTTGTAAATAATAAGTTAAGTTAATATATGTACAATGAAGGCAAATCCCTACATCTGGACCATTAGGTTAGAGTCCCTTTGTCGTATTCCTTCAACTAACGATTAGCATATCTTGGTTAGGAACCCGGGGAGAGTTTGTAGTTTCCCGGGTTGGTCTCATCTCAATTAAAGTGGAGGCGATAACATGGTCCATGTGATCGCGCCTACTTAGCCAACAGGTTATTGGTCCATGATCAAATAGGGTCATGGTGTTAACGAAGGTAAATCTGATACCTTCAGATATCAACGGTTCCACCACCCAAATGGAAGGGTGGTCAAAAGTGATAAATATTATGTAATCATTTTTCAGGAATAATTTGCCAAATTACCGGCAAATCAAGGGTCAACAGATGTTGATTGTGTGTAAAATTTCATTTGTTTACTTAAATAAAATGCTCCTTTAGCATTTGCAAGGAAACAGTTCCAGATTCTTGTTCTTGTAGAATAGTAAACCCTTGGTGACCGTTTAAATATCCGTCCCCATTCCTAGGACGGAGCCTTCATAATTTCCCTTTGATCTGAGTATATATAATTTGTGTGTTTTATGATGAGCCTTAAAGTTAAAGATTAGAGTGTCCCGTTCAACCCTGTAGTACTGATTGGATGGCGCCCTTACATTTAGTTTGAGATCTTATATCTCAAAATATTTTTTTATTGTTTATGAGTTGCGATAGATTCGGACCGTAACACTCCCTGAGATAAATGCTGGTTGGGACTCAGGCTTTGAGCGGTACAATACACAGTCTTTATACAAATTACATAATTTTATACTGAATTATATTGTTACTGGTATTGGTATCCCAGTAAGTTGTAAGGTCTTCATTTCGATGCCCTGTTAATAAATGCGTTTTTTCATCGAGATACTTTTTGCATGAATAAGTGTTTCATAAGTATTATAGAGTTTTATGCGAGCAAAGATATTTAAAATAAGATAGAATCACAACGACGCTTGCGATGTCCGACGAATGCATCTGTAAAAAGTATGTTTGATCATGTATCTTTCGCGTAGTTAAATTCATTTGCAATATTCCTAGAGTGTAGGCCCTATTTAAGTTTGATTTTAGCGAAGAAGTTTTCGAAGGTAGTGAGCCACCAGTGACCAGAACTTGATCATCGGTGGATAATGAAATTCAATTACGAAAAATTGTGAGACATGTCTGCTAATATTTTACAGTTCCTTTTCATGTTAGGGTCGTTCCAAAATCAGGTTAGATAACGGAGTATATTAATTTTCTTCCGGCATCAGTTGCCAATTAATAGATTTGTGGGAGTAAATATTTCCATATCGCGACTAGAGATGATTGTCCAGGCGTGTGGTTTATCGTGCGGTTATGTTGAGGGGATATAGAATTAAGATACAGGCCCAGCTTTTGCCATCAAAGTATGTGAATGTGTGATATGTTGACAGGCTTGGGTAGTATCGGTAGCGCTGTACTGTTACAGTCGCATGGACCTGGATATGTGATGCCAGGATCTTTGAAGCAGGAGAAATTGGATTTCTGTAATAGTGTGCTGCATCGTATGATGAGCGTGTTATCTCCGTTTTCGTTATGTTTCTCGCCGTCGAAGTATATTCCCTCGAGATGTTTTATGTCCTTTGAGAAGCCTATTTGTCTTATTAGCTCCCACGTCTGTAGCCACCACTCTTTCGTATTCTGGTATGCTTAAATTTTCCACACCGAGCTCGATAGCTGCAGTCGCTTAAGTGCGGCCAGTATCCAGTAATCGGGAGATAGAGGGTTCGAGCCCCACTGTTGGCAGCCTTGAAGATGTTTTCTGTTGTTTCCCATTTTCACGCCAGGCAAATGCCGGGGTTGTACCTTAATTAAGGCCACGGCCGCTTCCTTCCACTTCCTAGGCCTTTCCTATCCCATCGTCGCCATAAGACATATCTGTGTCGGTGCGACGTAAAGCAAATAGCAAGAAAAAAAACACAAATATTAATAAGTATTAAGAGCGAGTGATATTTGAAAATTAGATCGTAACTGCGAGGAATATTGCATGATCATCGAGATAAGCCTGATTTAATGTAAGATGTATTGTAAATGTTATTTCTGTTTCAAACAATGTTGAGGATGCATGTTTGAGACGTGAATTTCAGTGGACCCATTTCATTTGTGTGTGAAACCGCTATTCTAGGCAATGTGAGGTTGAGGTTCTCGCCACTTCTGTTATGTTGTGGATGTTTTGACGTTGTTTACAAGTTTGTTGGCATTAGTGCCTTTATGGGTATGTTTATAGTTATATGTGAAATTCCATTGTGTGCGTGGTCTTTAAATCTACGTGCTTTTTGGAGATGATGTTTAACTTAATTAGTGCTCAGTGTAATCAAATTAGAGTAAGCATTCCCCTAGACGTTTACTCAAGTAATGGTAGGACCCCACCGCAATGTTGGCGCAGAAATGGGATTAGTTAACTCATCCTATGAGAAGTTTTATAACAATGAAGCGAAGAGTAGTGTCAAAAGATTATGTGCATAGTTATTCGTTCATAAGTGTACCTTGCATTTCGCAATAAATGTTATTTCTTAATTGTTGCCCGTAATGTATAGGGTAGTTTTACCTTGGTTCCATGTCCGTGCCTGTTGAAGTAATTATGTTCCCCAAAATCCTGACCTACAATCATATTATTAAGTTATTTGGATCCCGAACTGAGCATGCCCGAGTTCGCTAGCTAGTTGGGGCAGATTTTGCTACTCCAACGGGGGCAGTACAGTGTTACGAACGTAACAAATAAAACGAAACACATTAATTGACGGGTTGGAATAAGTACAGTATTACGAATGTAAGAAATAAAAATTTATAACGAATAATTCTCACTCGGCTTACACGATAAGTTCCAGATCTCTGCCAAATAAGATATTCTTGTAATTACGAGCATGTAAGAAACCACAGTGCCACTACATATTATGTTCACTAGGTATGTACTTTGCCTGCTGCCATTTCTTGATGGATACAGTACTTTTGTATCCATCTCTCGGCACAGGCCAGAGTAAAGTGTAGCTTTCACCGAAGTCCCAGTCTCATCCATGGCTGTGACAATATGGAAGCTGCTGGGGTATGGGTGGTGCTGAGTAATGACATTCAGAGCACGACTAGTGCATCTGAGTGTTATGAAAGGTGTTGCTCATAGGGTCAGTTGTGCTGTAATAGCACTCTGACCCAGTGAGGAAATCAATGGCAAACTACCTCACTCCTCGTCTTGCCTAGTACGCCTCATTTTGGTGCTGTCATTGGTATTTGCGGTTTCCTTATAACCGCATAACCTTTGGTGGTGCTATTTGAGGATCCAATCAGCCTCTGGGCTGATGACATAACAGACAGACAGGTATGTACTATGTATATCCATTCTAGCAAACCATGAGCTACAGCCCTAATGGACCTTGGAAAACCAAGAGACCACTGCTCAGTCGAAGATCTGCAGATTAAAAGGCGACGTGTGGTGAACGCGAGGATCCCTCCCGGCCGTTATTCTTGGCTTTCTAAAGCTAAGCCGCTATCTCACCGTCAGATGGGCTCCTCAGTTGCTATCACGTAGGCTGAGTGGACCTCGAACCAGCCCACATATCCAGATAATCTGATCAGGCTAGGAATAGAACCCGGGGTCTCCAGGTTAGAGGCAGGCACTCTAACCTTGACCGCTGCACGTCGAACTATACCCCGTGACGTCCATTAGATCATCTCTGCTCAATAAGAAATACAACGACTTATTGTATCAATCAATCAAACAAACAAACAAACAAACAAACAAACAATAAATCCGTTAATTAATCAGTCACCACTAATCTACATTTAGGGCTGGCAGCAAACTGGCAGATCCCTATCAATTGTTATCAAAATCTCCCCTGGTAAATTATTCATATACTTTATTCCTCTTCCTATAAATGAATATTTCCTCAATTTGTGCTCTTGAATTACAACTTTATATTCATATTATGACCTTTCCTAACTCCACTCAAGCTTATTCGTCTACTAACGCCATTCCAAGCCATCTCACCACTGACAGTTGGGAACATTCCACTTGGTCGAGCTGTTCGTCTCGGTTATGTGAACGAATCTGATCCACGAAGTGTCAGTATAATATTTGTCCCAAATGAAAGATAATAATTGCTTTGCTCAAATAAAGTCTAAAATCTCAGGTAAATTAACAAATACCGTCGTTACTAGAGAAATGTCTAGATAAATATGTATACGTAGGCTACTTTGGACATATAATGCGCCGAGATGGTAGTCTTCAAAAGCTGATTGTTGAGGGCAAAGTCCAGGGAACCAGACAACGAGGACGAATACCAACGCAATGGATTGACATGGTGAACGGCCCAGTACAGAGTTCTCTCAGAGTAACCACATTGAAAGCTTTAGGTAGGGAAGAATGGCGGAGTATGGTTCATCGGCTAGAGGGCTGAATATTATGACAGTCACGACGCCTCAGTCATGAGGCAAAACGAAGAAGAAGAAGAAGAAGAAGAAGAAGAAGGCTACTTACGGGCTGTAGACAGGACTCCATTATCTTGCATTCCGCTACTCGCGCCATCTTTTGTTTCTTTCTTGAGGTCTAGGGCTAGCACCGATGAATGGGAGTGCTATGTCTGTGAATTCTCATTATCTTTGTCCATCAACTAAGGATGCATTCAACAACTTGGTGCTTCACATTACAGAGAAATATCGTAAGTACCACAAAAATAATTTTTGTTGAAAGAAAAATAGCATGATCCCTGGACCAATAGATATATTACTTTTTAAAAGGAAAATAGCATGATCCCTGGACCAATAAATCATTTAATGAATCCCTTGCATATCCCGATATAATTCGGGAAAAATGATGCCATATATTCTTTCTTTCTTTCTTTCTTTCTTTCTTTCTTTCTTTCTTTCTTTCTTTCTTTCTTTCTTTCTTTTCAGCACTACCATGAAGTGACAAATGAAGTGACAGTCCTTCAAATTAGATCGAATGAGAAAATCAATAAATCGACACCAAAGAACTTCAGTGAGCAAAGACATCACACGCGACAGTGTTAGACAAACAGAACACTTACGGAAGTGCTGCGACGTAGCAGAAATAGTGGTTGTAAGGCAGTAAAGTATGTATTCTCTACAAGTTAAATATTTCTTATTATATCTCAATTTACCTGAGATTTTAGACTTTATTTAAGTAAAAGCAATTATTATCTTCCATTTGGGACAAATATTACAGTGACATTTTGTGGATCACATTCGTTCACATAACCGTTCGTCTCCTTACTCCCAAGTCTTCTCAGCCCAAAGTCTGCAACATTTTCGTAACACTGCTCGTTTGTCAGATATCACTCAGAACAATTCGTGCTGCTTTCTTTCTCTCGCCAAGATTAAGCATAAATTCCACATCGAGACAAAACCAGTTTTCAATTGCTCGCACGAATGAATTGTGAGAGAGGCAATTATCAGCAAGACCTAACTGTCACATTTGGCCGGTTGCCGTTTCCGAAACCATTGAATTAATCAAAGTCATAGGGTTGGTAAATAACATATTAAGATGCAGAACATCAGTAAAAACTAAGTATACAGGATGTCTGTTAAACAGAAGAGCAAGCTAAGCTCAGGATGATGTTGGGATGTCTTCATGTTATTGCCTTTACGTCCCACTAACTACGTTTACGGTTTTCGGAGACGCCGAGGTGCTGGGATTTAGTCCCGCAGGAGTTATTTTCCGTGCCAATAAATCTACTGACACGAGGCTGACGTATTTGAGCACCTTCAAATACCACTGGACTGAGTCAGGATCGAACCTGCCAGGTTGAGTCAGAAGGCCAGCGCCTCAAACGTAAGCCACTCAGCCCGGCAGATGATGTTTGGTGTGAAAGAATGCTTATATAATGTTTTAGACTGTTCTACGTTAAGTGCAGTTTGAGAAGAAATAATGCACTTGGCAACATCGCACATTACCTGCATGTCACAAGTTATAAATAGTCGTGGGAAAGCAAACGTGCGCGTGTAGTATGTGAGTCACCTCTCTGCATCATTTGCTAAACACGACGGACAAGCGAGGCAAGCGGAGCCACTGCTTGACCAAGCACGCACCAAGCCGTGTCTATGGCACATACCGGTCACAAGCATTTCCGTTTCCTCACTTTCACCACAATTTCAACTAGCTATATCTTCGAAATTACACCACATATAATTATTAATCAAAATGTGTTACATTTCATCCTCAGAGAAGTTTCCTGTCCCCTGGCTTGCTCTGCCATGTATCGGACATATTGTATAGTACTAAAACTCCGGTAGAGATGGTTGTGGTATTGGATGAAGGACAGCAGAGGGATATACATATTGACAGATTTGATTAACGTCTGAGGGAATCAATAGGTTAATTCTCAAAACTATGTCTAGATAAGGTATTACACATAATATTGCCAAAAATTCACCAGAAGCTTCATATATGCGGATGATCGAACTATTGCTACTCAAGCAAACTGTTTTGAGGTTGTAGAAGAAAAGTTATCAGAGGCTCTTTCTGAACTATCCTACTACTACAGAGGAAACCAATTGAAGCCTAACCCATCTAAAACTCAGGTATGTGCCTTCCATTTAAAGAACAGACAGGCGTCAAGGAAATTGCAGGTAGTATGGGAAGATATTCAACTAGATCACTGTCCAACACCTAAATATCTAGGTGTAACATTGGATCGTGCTCTCACCTACAAACAACACCGCATGAACATCAAGCAGAAAGTATCGGCTAGAAATAACATCCTTCGCAAGTTGTCTGAAACCAATTGGGGTACACATCCAAAGACGTTGAGAACTACAGCTCTGGCTCTGTGTTACTCCGCTGCAGAGTATGCTTGCCCTGTTTGGTACAGATCAAGTCATGCTAAACAAGTTGACATTTCTCTAAATGAAACATGTCGACTCATTACCGGCTGCTTGAGACCAACTCCACGAGATAGAATCTACTGTTTGGCTGGAATCGCCCCACCAGATATAAGAAGAGAAGTTGCATCCATGAATGAGAGAACTAAAGCACTTGCCTCATGCGCACCCATTGTATAGATATGAACCTGCCCACCGAAGATTGAGGTCTAGGAGGAGTTTCCTGAATGCAACCGAAGATTTAAACGAATCTGCTCAATCCACAAAGTTGAGATTATGGAGAACTAGAAATCCTCAACTTGCTGGTTGGATGCTACCAATTGAACATCTCCCTCCAGGACACGAGGAACATTGGTCTACGTGGAAATCGTTGAACAGGCTGCGCACCGGGGTTGATAGATCAAGAATCAATATGGTAAAGTGGGGCTTTCCTGGCACATCCAGACAATGTGAATGTGGTGAAGACCAAACCACAGCCCATTTCATGAACTGTAGTAAATGTGCTTTAAGTTGAACAATAGGGGACTTGATGGCTGCGACACCTAATGCCCGTGATTTGGCAAAATTCTGGGCAGACACTATTTGATATGTATGTCATTAAGTACCATTATGCTATGTAAAATGTATGCTTCTGATACGAATAAATAAATAAATAAATAAATAAATAAATAAATAAATAAATACCATGTGATTCAGAAATATAAAGAAGTTGCAAACATCCGAAGAAACTCGTCTCACATACTAGCAAATATTCAAGTTGCTTTAATGCTTTTTAGTAGTTTGTCTGCTTACTCGAACCACCCAAAGTACAAAATATCTCCTTATTTGATGCTTTATAAAGAAGACCTACCTCCAGTTGTACCTCAAGATCCAACAACGTGCGATCAATGCTTGCCACCAGCTCCATCGTGCGACTCATCTGCAACACAGACAGACCAGTACAAATATAAATTAAGTGAATAAAACACAAACATTGTCACATGAACACTACTTTATTTGAATAGTTCTTTCTCAGTGGATTGAGTTGTAAATAGCTCGCATACACTCCGATTCATCACAGACAACAAGGTGAACACATAGTAAACGAGTATATAAAATGAACACAACGCCATCTCCTTTAATCAACCATATGATCCTCCCACACACTTCTGGCTAGTCAAGGATAACTCATGAATTCTAAGAGTTAAATATTTTTAGCTCAACATGCTTGAAGAAATGGACATAAAAATTTCAATCAATCAATACTGATCTGCATTAGGGCAGTCGCCCAGGTGGCAGATTTCCTACCTGTTGTTTTCCTAGCCTTTTCCTAAATTATTTCAAAGAAATTGGAAATTTATTGAACATCTCCCTTGGTAAGTTATTCCAATCCCTAACCCCCCTTCCCAAAAATGAATATTTGCGCCAATTTGTCATCTTGAATTCCAACTTTATCTTCATATTGTGATCTTTCCTACTTTTATAAACGCCACGTAAACTTATTCGTCTACTAATGTCATTCCACGCCATCTCTCCGCTGACAGCTCGGAATATACCACTTACTCGAGCAGCTCTCCTTCTTTCTCTCAATTCTACCCAACCCAAACTTTGCAACATTTTTGTAACACTACTCTTTTGTCGGAAATCATCTAGAACAAATCGAGCTGCTTTTCTTTCAATTTTTTCCAGTTCTTGAATCAGGTAATCCTGGTGAGGGTCCCATACACTGGAACCATACTCTAGTTGGGGTCTTACCAGAGACTTACATGCCCTCTCCTTTACATCCTTACTACAACCCCTAAACACCCTCATAGCCATGTGCAGAGATCTGTACCCTTTATTTACAATCCAATTTATGTGATTACTCCAATGAAGATCTTTCCTTATATTAACACCTAGATACTTACAATGATCCCTAAAAGGAACTTTCACCCCATCAACGCAGTAATTAAAACTGAGAGGACTTTTCCTATTTGTGAAACTCACAACCTGACTTTTAACCCTGTTTATCAACATACCATTGCCTGCTGTCCATCTCACAACATTTTCAAGGTCACATTGCAGTTGCTCACAATCTTGTAACTTATTTATTACTCTATAGAGAATAACATCATCCACAAAAAGCCTTACCTCTGATTCCACTCCTGTATTCATATCATTTATATATATAAGAAAACATAAAGGTCCGATATTACTGCCTCGAGGAATTCCCCTCTTAATTATTACAGGGTCAGATAAAGCTTCACCTACTCTAATTCTCTGAGATCTATTTTCTAGAAATATAGCAACCCATTCAGTCACTCTTTTGTCTAGTCCAATTGCACTCATTTTTTCCAATTGTCTCCCATGATCCATCACTTCAGTACTAGTCAATCATTATCGTAGTGGTAGCAGTAACAGAAGTAGTTTTAAATCGCACAAACACTTTTTAAGGTTTAGGGCGACGATAGTATAGGAAAGGGCTAGAACTGGAAACGAAGCTACCGTGATCTTAACGTTTGTACAGCCCCAGCATTTGCCTGATATGAAAATGTGAAACCATAGAAAACCACCTTCAGTGCTTTCGACGAATGACAAGAGGACAAGAGAATTACCCTAACCAGATATGATTGCAACACTTTCTTAATGAAAACGCTGGTTGATATGAAAATGAAACAATGCATACAACAGCAGGTACCAAGGCTGCAGAGTGAGGACAGAGTGAGATAGAAGATGGCTGCCCTCACTGTACCGAAGACAGCAACAAATTTGGCACACACTTCACAACGTCAACAGCTAAAGACCACTTGATTTGAAGTTAAATAAAATCAAGATGTCTTTCTTTACTATCGACAATCGGAGACCTCACTGGTTAGAACAAGATTTTCATACGTACACAGAAAGCGTAAAGAATGAGAGCTAAATTGCTGGAAAGGAAATCATATATGTTCGTTACTTAATTGAAAGTGGTTTCTATTTTGTGCTATTAACAACCTTCAATGGTGATTCAGTAGCATACTTCTTCAAATGACTCCGACAAACAGCCGGGTCAAATTACTTACTAGAACTGTTATATTTATAATCTATATAAATAAAATCGTAACGACCATGTGCCTGTACATTGAATATTTTGGCAAAATTTCCGTACAGTTATCCGTTTCAGGTGCAATAATGACCATCTGCATATTTTTTATCTTTGGTCTTTGTTTGTTTGTTTGTTTGTTTGTTTGTCTGTTTGTTTGTTTGTTTGTTTTTTGTCTATAACTTGAAAACTACTGGATATATTTCTACCAAACTTTGGTAGGTTAGGGCCAATATTGTTTTTAAATTCCTGAACTGACTGGGGGCTTATACAAAACCGAAACCGTGATTTTGCACTTCCACAAAATATACACAACCAAACTTAATGTAAATCTATCTGTCTTAATAGAAATCAATTTCTAAACTTTTTTCATGTGCATCATTTTGATACGAGGATTAATAAGGGAGATATTATTAACGGACCTTTTTTCCGTACAAGCCCCACCGGAATTAACCCAAGAGCAGGTGCGTGTAAAGCGTATTCCTTATAACTTGAAAACTACTGGATATATTCCAATCAAACTTCATATTTGGCACCCATCTGTCCAAAGGTAAGTTTTTAGGTCCACACCATGTCAAATTTTCGGAATGGCTGGGGGTTTATAGAGAACCTAATTAGTGATTTTACTCTCCCACAATATATACAACACAAACCTGACTGGAAATCGACCAACCTTGATGGAAATCCATTTCTAAAACATTTTCTCGTGTGGATTTTTTCGAAAGTAGGATTAATAAGGGAGATATCATGAACGGTTGGTTTTGCAGGCAAAAATCCAGCGAACATAGCCCTAAAGGTGCTGTACGTAGAGCAGATTCCATATCTATATAAATAAAATCGTAACGACCGTGTATCTGTAGATTAACTATTTTGGCGAAATTTTCGTACAGTTATCCGTTGCAAGTGTAATAATGACCATCTGCATATTTGTTAGCTCTAGTTTCCTGAACGTCCTCATTTCAAACCCCCCCCCCCCCCGCACATAGCAAGTTTGAGGCAAAATCTGCTAGACGAGCTAGAGAATTGCAGAACAAGTCGGAATCGGTTATGGGAGCTGACAAGCAATCATCACAAACACTCTACAGTTCAGTAAAGTGTGTCCCAGAAGGGGTCTCTCGCCTTTTGACTGAAAATCTGAAGCTGAGACGTTTGGAGCTCTGTCAGAGGCTTACAGCAAGGTTTGCGGAAGATGCATTTTTGAGTCGGATCGTCACCTGCGACGAAACATAGGTCCACCACTACACTTCCGAATCCAAACAAGCCAGTAAGGAGTGAAGGAGGAAAGGGGAAGCAGCACCAGTGAAAGACAAAACTCGACTGTCTGCTGACAAGGTCCTTGCAACCGCATTTTTCGATTGGCGAGGCATTTTGCTGATTTATTTTTTGCATGAGCGACGCACAATCAATGCTGCTTACTACTGCGAGCTGTTGATCAATGCGAGGGTTGCATAACGCCGCCAAAGACGAGATCAGCCGATTCGAAAGGTTATTCTCCTCCACGACAATGCGCGGCCCCATACTGCTTGTCTGTCTCCAAGCTACAGGAAATGCACTGGACTACACTAGATCATCCACCGTACAGCCCGGACTTATCGCCCTGCGATTTCCATTTGTTCGGACCGCTTATAGAAGCTCTAGAAGGGCGACCGTCTCGTAAGAGCATTTGTTCAATTTCGACTGACTCACTCAAGAGTAACTCCCTCGAGACCGACTAGAGATCGGTGGCTCCACTCTTTATATATCCAGCGGAAGATTCTCGTAGTTTACCTTTTTGGACGCCTTCATCATTGTTAATCAGCTTTCTGCTTCTTCTCAAGAGCTTCCATATCGCGAGTGCCAACAATTCGCTGCCGGTACTATCTGGCTCCTTGCTGGCCCCGCTTATTGTCACCTCTCGCCAGCATTGTAGCCCATCACCGCACTCTCGTCCCGCGCAGCTCCGCTGTAAGGCACCAGCCAATCTAGGTGGGCGTCCATACCTTTTTCCTCGGGGAAGCCACTGGATCTTGTAGACTACGTCATTAATCCTGGTGATCACAGTGTAAGGACTTTCCTACGACGACAGGAGCTTCGGCGACTTCCCCTTCGTCCGTACGGGTCAGTATAGCTGGGACGAGAGGTTACCGTACATCCGCTCATTAGACTACAGGCATGACACCTGCCAACATGGTCCTTAGAAGAGAGCTACGCCCATCATGTACTGACGTATATGACGGGCTTCTTGGAATCCTGCGGATTTCACCTGCAGATCGTACCGGACCTTCGTCCGGTCGCTAGCTATCTCCAGGAGTCGTCGAGCATACTCGCGGATGTCGTTGAGCAGGTTCACCAGTTCCACACGTAGTCTGTCGCCGGGTGCTCTTGCTACGGAGCCGTGACGTATATGATGGGCGTAGCTCTCTTCCAAAGACCATGTTGGCAGATGTCATGCATGTAGTCTAATGAGCGGATGTACGGTAGCCTCCCGTCCCAGTCCATCTGGTGCGCCAATCCCATCTTCCTCAGGTGCTCCTCGCTCAAGAACTTTCTTCATCAACGTTGACTCAAAATTTCTTCTCTGGTCGCTGCTCAGCTCCCTCAGGACACCAAATCGACAAAAGTATTCTTCATAAGGGCACTGTCCAGTGATGATGCTTCCTGACTGGGAAAGGCGTAGACCTCTGGTCACTTTGTTAAAATAGTCGATGACTAGAAGCAGGTAGCGCTGGTGTCCGATTCCGGAAATAGTCCAGCAATGTCGACGACTATCCCGTCGAAAGGCGGTCCGTCGTTATACTGTTGCCTTTGATCCCTATTCCAGATACGAGGGTCTCGGGTTGATGCATACGAGTCACACATTTAACACAATCTTTCAACTTTTCTCCTCAGGTGCAGCCAGTAGTAGCGTTGCCGGACCTGATCCAGGGTGTTATTGGCCCCAAGATGACCTGCAGTGGTGCCTCCGTGTAGCTCAAAGACCACTTGCATCCTTCTGACCTCGGAAATCACCAGCTGGGCGATCTCTTCTTACCGCCGGCAGACTCCCATAAAGATGAATGACTTCCGTAAGGATTGAATCAGTTAATCGATTTTTATGTACTTAATTGTATTCATTTATTGATCTGACAGTTGCCCACTATGTCACAATTCCTCCTCCTCCTCTCTCTCTCTCTCTCTCTCTCTCTCTCTCTCTCTCTCTCTCTCTCTCTCTAGTTATCATCGGCCACTTCTTATACTGAACTATCTAAGACGGGTCTCACCCGGTCGGAGTTGCACCAGGCGACGCCAACACGAAAACTCAGCAGGGCAGTCCCTCAC
Source organism: Anabrus simplex (assembly GCF_040414725.1). Lineage (NCBI taxonomy): Eukaryota > Metazoa > Arthropoda > Insecta > Orthoptera > Tettigoniidae > Anabrus > Anabrus simplex. The sequence goes on from NC_090265.1 coordinate 1,580,282,122, forward strand.
TTGGCCCCACTCGCGTTGTTTCAATTCACTGCAATGAATAATGTCATTGTTTATGTTGCTAAGGACAACGAATTAAATATTCCAGTATAACCAAATACACTAGAGGTGCTGTATACAGCTATAGGATAGTTTGCGTTATATCGCGACTCAACGCTATACGCAACTTCTAGCGTAAAAATCTGCCCAAACTTCTCAACTGTTCTTTTTTTTTTTTTTTTTTTTTTTTTGTGGAAATGAAAATCATTGTGTGTTTTTCACAATTGCGAAGATACTGAGACTCACAAATCCTTAATTCCTCCTGATGAAAAATTCGCATAATAATGGCTGGCACAATTTAAACACTTTCCATGCGGGAAGATTCGGTTGCCATATACGTTATCGTAAAGAGTTTGTTAATAATAAGTGTATTTTTATATCATTCTTATTCTACCGTGCAGCCAGAAAACTGTTCAAGTTTAATACAGAGTGTGCTTTTGTTTCTGTTTATTCTTTGTTTTGTTTTTGCTAGTGGTTTACAGTCGCACTAACACATCAAAGGTTTCCAGCGACACAAAATAGGAAAGGAAAGAGAAGGTAACAGCTGTTGCCTTGTTAAGATAGAGGCCCAGCATTTGTCCATTGTGAAAATAGGCAATCACGGAAATTCATCTTCAGGTTTGTCGACTGTGGGACTCGATTCCACAGTCTCCGGAATGCGAGGTCACAGGTAAGTCACCCGAATCACATAACAAAGTCGCTCGGTTAAATAACATATTATTATGTATGGCTGGTTATGCAATATCTTATTTGACGCTATCACCGTCACAATTCACTGTTTAAAAAACTAAAAACCACAGCCTGTCTCCATCATTCGACCGGGTCAGGAATGGAATGAATGAAGACCTCATCTAGCGGTGAGGATAGGAATTGTGCCGGTTGCCGAAGCCTGTCACACTCCTCTGGGCAATGTTCAATGACTGATAAATGAAATGATATTGAAAAGAGTTGCTAGAATGAAAGATGCATCAATCAATCAATCAATCAATCAATCAATCAATCAATCAATCAATCAATCAATCAATCAATCAATCAATCAGTCAATACTGATCTGCATTTAGGGCAGTCGCCCAGGTGGCAGATTCCCTATCTGTTGCTTTCCTAGCCTTTTCCTAAATGATTTCAAAGAAATTGGAAAATTATTGAACATCTCCCTTGGTAAGTTATTCCAATCCCTAACTCCCCTTCCTATAAATGAATATTTGCCCCAGTTTGTCCTCTTGAATTCCAACTTTATCTTCATATTGTGATCTTTCCTACTTTTATAAACGCCATTCAAACTTATTCGTCTACTAATGTCATTCCACGCCATCTCTCCGCTGACAGCTCGGAACATACCACTTAGTCGAGCAGCTCTTCTTCTTTCTCTCAATTCTTCCCAACCCAAACATTGCAACATTTTTGTAACGCTACTCTTTTGTCGGAAATCACCCAGAACAAATCGAGCTGCTTTTCTTTCAATTTTTTCCAGTTCTTGAATCAGGTAATCCTGGTGAGGGTCCCATACACTGGAACCATACTCTAGTTGGGGTCTCACCAGCGACTTATATGCACTCTCCTTTACATCCTTACTGCAACCCCTAAACACCCTCATAACCATGTGCAGAGATCTGTACCCTTTATTTACAATCCCATTTATGTGATTACCCCAATGAAGATCATTCCTTATATTAACACCTAGATACTTACAATGATCCCCAAAAGGAACTTTCACCCCATCAACGCAGTAATTAAAACTGAGAGGACTTTTCCTATTTGTGAAACTCACAACCTGACTTTTAACCCCGTTCATCAACATACCATTGCCTGCTGTCCATCTCACAACATTTTCGAGGTCACGTTGCAGTTGCTCACAATCTTGTAACTTATTTATCACTCTATAGAGAATAACATCATCCGCAAAAAGCCTTACCTCCGATTCCACTCCTTTACTCATATCATTTATGACAGGTAAAACCGGAGTACCCGGAGAAAAACCTGTTCCGGCTCCGCTTTGTCCAGCAAAAATCTTACATGGAGTGACCGGGATTCGAACCACGGAACCCAGCGATGAAAGCCCGGCGCGCTACCACTTGAGCCACGGAGACTCTTAAATGCACTGTTAAATGTTCGTAATAAAGATAATGTGAGGAGTTCACACATATTTACTGAGTAAAATGCCAGATTTTTAAAATCCAAATGAACTGACAAATGTTTTGTACAGTAACACTGCATGTGTCTGTATTGATATGCTTTTTCAATTATTTGTATGAATGCAAAAGTTAAATCAAAACAAGAAAAGGGCACGTGTCTGTGAAGACCATAGTAAAATAGTGTAAAATCACTATATTTGCCATCATATTTTGAACAGATACACTTGTTCTAGGTGGACAAATATTATTATGTGCAATGAATGAACATTTTAGATTGTTGTTATATCATTAATTGTTGGTTAAAGTTCATTGTTAATTTTTTATGAGAGTTTATTTATTGTGATGTTTTCTAAGATTGCAAAATCACTCCAAGCTGTCGGAAGGGTACACTCGGAAACTACTTGTGTGATATGAATGATATTTTTAGAGATGCTACCCACATCATGTAGCTACAAAGTAGACTACAATCATGATATGCAGTAACATGGTTCTTTTGTGGGAAAAGTTCGAAAATTGTTATTAAAATTTTCATAAATTTTGTTGAATATTTTATGGTCTATTTTTCATAAATGAAGAGCTACGTTCATGATTGTAGTCTACTTTTCAGACAATAGCACACTAAAACTGTGTTCCAAATTTCAGTGTTCTATCATTAACGGTTACTGAGATAGTAAAATAAATATTCTTAAAAAATACAATTTTTCAGGAGAGCCGATCAAAGTACAAAATTTAAGTTTGTGACCAACCCTCACAGTTTCGATGCATTCCAGCTCCATATTCCTCATGATTTAGGACACTCTCATCATCCTGCTGTATTTTTCTATTTCTACTATTTGTTCTGGCTTCTTTAGAGCTTTCAAATACCGCCCTCTCAGCGTCAGTTACCTTACGACGATCAATTGCAGCTAATGCTGAGGCCATATTTTCCCCTGGAGATATTCCTAAAGACTCCAGTACTTTACATATGGATGCAGCACCTGCATTGAAGTACAATACACCCATTTTTAGGGTAGGAAGACCTGCAAATACACTTTTTGGCACACGTTCCCAAATGCTATGATGGAAACTCTAATTAGGGCTCAGTGTTCGTCCATGTAAACATTTTTCCAAGAGATTTTTGGCACTAAGAACTATATAAATAGGTTTTATGGCTTCAATAACAACATAAGGTAATGAATGTTTATGACAATAATCTTTTACCCTCTGTTTTTGCTATCTGGTACCCGCACCAGAAGTCTGCACCTGGAGGACATAACACGTGTTGTGGGTGGTCAACAGTTGATGCTTTGTGAATTAAACTAGCCCATACAGATTTTCTCATAGCATCCAAATTACCCTGGTTGCTCCTCATAGCTAAGCCATAGTACAGTTTTAATAAGCCCTGAAGGAGGTTTTCTGTGGTTTCCCATTTTCACTCTAGGCAAATGCTGGATATTTACAAATAGAGAATTCCATGCACGCTACTATACAATACAATACTGGCTTCTGTTTACAACCTAGCACGTTGCGGCTGGCAGGTCTAAGAGCAATCAATTCTTACGCAGGGCAGCTTTCGATAAAATACTACTTACCGCTTTCCGATATCTTTACTGGTGGAAAAGTTATGACACTTCCAAATGTTTGACATTTAAAGGGGCTTGGTTACTTAGCGCAGACATTCTTAAAAACAACATTTAGGAGAAAATATGCTTGCTAACATATATAAACTATATATATTCTGAAAGAGAGAACTCCAAAGAATAATAATACATGAAAATAAAAAATTCAATTTTTTGAAAATAATTCACGTACACGTGCCCTTCAGATGCAAATATTGATTCCATTAACTGCATCTGCAAGGAATGTGCCAATTTCTTCCATTAGTAAATGTAAATTAGTAATCGAAATGATAAAAACGAAAGAACAAAGAAATGTCAAAGCTAAAAAGGTGCATTTGTAACAATTGGATTTTGTTAATATTTCATTACCAATATACTTTCTTAAATATCACATTTTTAAGTTGTGTTCGTTCATTTATCTCCTTTGCCTTTTTCCCTCGTCTATTTAACAAGTAATGCCACTTCACTGTGAATATCTTAATTTACTAGAAATGTTAAATATTTTCCTTTCTTCAGTAAGGAATACACTAATGATTTAATTTGCCACCAGGCTTCGAGGGTCTGTCTACAGGAGTGTTACTCCTTCTTATTTTTTTTCTATGTTTACAGCATTGACTGTCCCGTATTTATTTCTAGTGTTAACACAGTAATGGAAAAACAAAATCATATTTAAATACACAGACCTATGAGTGGAGTAGTTCATTACCTGGTTTACGAGCGCTTCACAGCGGTAGCTGGAGTAACATATGCGGATGAAGAGATGAGCAGACTGTAAGAGCATGTAGACTTCATGAATGTAGTAATCGAATTGCGCCTCGCTATGCCACACGCGACTCACATAGGATATGGCAATATAGAGATGTAGTACCAGACTACACCGACAGGCTAAAGAATTCAGAAGGTTAATTATTCCATAACTAACGTTGATTGTTTTAGCAAGATTCACTGACTTCATTGTCAGTTTCCTCAATTTTCTTACAGAAGCAGCAGAGGGTGTTCTGCGATGACTCCAAATAGAAAACGGATATATTTCCATAGTAAATTTCTTTGAAGCTTCTCTTATACTCTGGAACTCTTCTAGGGTATCATTGACATTTGCTAGAATATTATTTATAATGAAACATAAAATTACAAATTGCTCTTCAGCCACGAAAGGAACGGTCGACAACCACGCGTAGAAAAACATGACTAAAGGGACCCAGATGGGTATATAAGATGATGATTCATTCGCGTACATGGCGAAAGTTATTATATGAGGAATACTAGACGCTGCGACCAAAATCAGGACGCCAGTGCCCTTAAAAAGTACATTCCTATGCGATTTCGACTCGTGCATAAGGTAGAGAACGGTATTGAAAGCGTTTGTGATAGATTTACTATGCACGCAAGAGAAAAACAGGCAGGCAGCATCGGTGAACAACCAGAGGCCATGGATAGCTGCAACAATGACACCACTGAATGCACCAGTTAAACGTTCGTTGAGACGCTCGACGTATTCGTCTTCAAACTGAGCTAAATAAAGCACGCAGCTAATAAGTATAGCTACGTTTATAACAAATGGTAACAATCCTAAGCGAGTAGGACGAAAGTGCTCACTGAAACTCGCATGAAATAAACCGAGCAACTTGGAAGGGAAGAAAAATAGCGATAGAGGATATGGGGGAAGGTGCCGCATGTTCCAAGAATTGTTGAAGAATTTTCGGCAGCGTTCTATTTTCAAGCAAACAAGACTTTATCCAGCATATGCTGCATAAAAATGATTTAAAAATGAAAGTAAGAGACTCCGATACGTACAGCCGACGCCAAGCTTTATCTAGCAACTGAAGAAATTGCCTACAACTGTTGTTCGGGTGAAGTAATTATGTGCTTGTAAACTTTGAATCACAGTGTTACACAACGCGTTTCAAATACAGTATTTCACTCGGGATTAGTTAATCAAAACAGATATCCATCACCATATTGCTGACTTATAATTATTCCAGCTATTCCTTGAGAAGTTTTGGATGAGATGAGTAACAAATACTTTGCGGCCGACATGTAATCTCTTAGACGACAGAACTCTACCAGCAAAATAAGGAAACTAACCAAAAGTTAAATACTTTAACCTTCAACCACAGAAAGGTCGCTAAGGTAATATTTTATCTTCTCATTACTAATGGCTGTTTAATTGATCAACATGAATAATTGGTTTTCACGAGCTGTCTCTCTAGAAGACATAGTAACGGAAAGCAACATACGATAAAATAAATGACTATCCAATGAAAGAATAGTAGCACATTTTAACAAAGATATTGACATGTATATTGTAGAGCTGTAATTATGGCATTGGAACGGAATTACGGTATGCTGATGACATGACATCTGAGAACTTTACCTAGGACAGGCGCCAGGAAATAACCACTGAATATCAAGTGAGTGAATCATGTTTATGCTGTAATAAAAATCTTTTTTTTCTATTTGTTTTACTTCGCACCGACACAGATATGTCTTATGGCGACGATGGGACTGGAAAGGCCTAGGAATGGGAAGGAAGCGTCCGTGGCCTTAGTTAAGGTACAGCCCCAGAATTTGCCTGATGTGAAAATGGGAAACCATGGAAAACCATCTTCAGGGCTCCCGACAGTGGGGTTCGAACCCACTATCTCCCAAATACTGGATACTGGCCACACTTAAACGACTGCAGCTATCGGTAATAAAACTCTAAAAACTGCGGCAGTGTTGATCTAAAATTTAGGCTAATAGTTGATTGACTGCTACTTTCTTTCCTTATTTATTTATTTATTTATTTATTTATTTATTTATTTATTTATTTATTTACGAGCTGATGTACCCGTGCTTCGCTACGGGATTCTCAGAAATACTGTCATTGCGGTTTTCCTAACTACAATTAACTTAGGCCATTACAAAAACGTCAGAAGAAATGAAAATCCACAGCCTTTTCCCAGTCAGTTCATATTGTCAGGAATAGAATGAATGAAACCCCATCTAGCGACGAGGATAGAAATTGTGCCGGCTGCCGAAGCCTGTCGCACTCCTCTGGGGCAATGATTAATGAATGATAGATGAAATGATATTGGAGAGTGTTGCTGGAATGAAATATGACAGGGAAAACCGGAGTACCCGGAGAAAAACCTGTCCCGCCTCCACTTTGTCCAGCACAAATCTCACATGGAGTGACCGGGATTTGAACCACGCAACCCAGCGGTGAGAGGCCGGCGCGCTGCCGCCTGAGCCACGGAGGCTCTTGTCAGTAGGAATGTAGGGATTAAAAGCAATGTTATCATATAAAATACTCGCTCACATGAAAAACTGCACATTTTCTCACTTTTAACGAACAGTACTTCGATGTCGATCTAACAGTCCAACGTTCCAGTGCTGGTATGACCAGGCCGCAGACAGCCGCGATTACTCCTCTGCCATTGTTCCGTTAAATATACGTACTGTTCATTCCGATCAGTGCCTCAGGGTAGGGATTGAATAGCTCGAATGTTATGATGAACCAGTTAGTTACGTACCAGTAGTATCAGAAAATTTATGAACCAGAGGAAAGGCATGCTAAAGAAGAAAGTTGTCTAACTCCCCTGCTATTTCCCGCCAATATTCAGGCAGGCTGTTATACTCGGCACGACCGGGCGAGTTGGCGGTACGGTTAGGGGGGTGCAGCTGTGAGTTTGCATTTGGGAGGTACTGGGTTCGAAAACCACTGTCGACAGCCCTGAAGATGGTTTTCCGTGGTCTCCCATTTTCACACCAGGCAAATGCTGGGGCTGTACCATATTTAACGCCAGGGCCGCTTCCTTTCCACTCCTAGTCCTTTCCTATCCCATCGTCGTCACAATACCTATCTGTGTCGGTGCGACGTAAAGCAAATTTTAAAAAACTCGGTATACAGCAGTAATCCCATCTATCGGACATGACTGGCAACAGAAGACACAAAGCACATCATAACAAACAATAGTCAATGTAATGTTATTGCTGTTCAATGTTATAAGCTTTCCGTATTGTAGGCCTTCACATTTAGTTTTCTTTAGACTCTGTGATATTAGGGCGACGTACGAAATTATTTATAGCGTAAACTGTAGTTCCTTATTCACCAACTTTACATAACGATATTCATTAAATTCTGTTTACCCATTTTCTCGTGACTCCGTGCTGATATGGACTTAGCAACAAAAATCCAAATTCATGAATATCTCTGTTATCATAGCCGGTACAGTAAAAATGTTTAAGACATATTATCGGAAATTTAATAATATATAACTTTAGTGGGCCCTGGGAACTGACCTAGGGAGAGTCTCTGCGACCACCTTGAGACTCTGGCTAAATGGAGGTGTGATGCGAATATAAGAACTCAACAAGAGAGTTATCTTAGCCTCTCTCACCTCAATTCTCCATTTCTTACCTACACGTGGTGCCCCTGTTAAGCCGAGCAACCCAGTGGAAGGTTGGGTAACAACCCCAGCGGGAAACTGGGTCGGTGAGCAGAGTGGAATTGGGGGTCAGTGGAAGGCAACGGGAAACCACCACTGTTAATTTTCCCAAAACAACCTCATGGCTTTACTCAATCATAAATCAGTGTCCGGAGTAAGTCTTCCAGTCGGATCTCCGGGGGAGACATGGTTGAGACAAGCATCTGAACGTGCAAATCAATCCAAACCAACTTTGCGCGTAGTTAGAAAGATTGCAAACTGGAATGTACGAGGTCTCTTACAGACAGGAAAACTGGCTATCGTTGAAAGAGCAATGAGCCTACATGATCTGGACATACTCGGACTCAGCGAGACACACTGGAAAGGTTGTGGCCACTTTGTCACTCACTCGGATAACACCATATATTTTTCTGGAAGTGAGGATCTCAGTCGGAATGGTGTCGCTGTAGTGATTCCTAAAATACTAGCCAGTGCTGTCGTCGGATATGAGCCTGTCTCTGACAGAATCATCTCCATTAAGATGAATGCTTCTCCGTGTAGGATCAACTTCATTCAGGTTTATGCTCCTACTGCAGTTGCACTGGATGATGAAATCGATGAATTCTACGAGTTGCTGGAACACACCATCATAAAGATTCCTCAGAAGGAAATATTAGTCATTCAGGGTGATTTTAATGCGAAGATAGGCGAGACAATTGAAGACAATCATTTGGAACATGTGGTTGAAAGGTACGGTCTAGGTGTGAGAAATGAGCGTGGTGAGCATCTACTGGAGTTTTGTGTTGGCAATAACCTGTCTATCTGCAATACTCTCTTCCAACATCACGCACGGCGTCGATACACATGGATTTCTCCTGGCGACAGGGTTCGAAATCAGATTGATTTCATTTTGGTGAGGCAACGATGGCGGACTTCTGTACTGGATTGCAAAACCTATCCTGGAGCAGACTGTGGTAGTGACCACATTATGCTATCCATGAAGATGCGGATCAAACTGAAATTGACCAAGAAGAAGAGAGTGGCACAGGTTCGCGTTACTGACAAAAATGGTCTCCAAGATTTTGGGGAAAGAATAAGGCCAAAACTCCAGCAAGTACAGGAGGAAGGATCAGCCTCCCAAGCATGGGATAACCTCAAGTCAATCATTAACTCTTCTCTCCCTGAACCATTTACTAATTCTTCCCAAGCTAAGCACCCCTGGATATCTAACACCACTCTACTGCTGATAGAAGAGCGGAGCATACTGAAGAAACGTAGCATTCAAACCAAGCAAGACGAAGAAGCATACAGTGAACTTTGCCGTGAAATACAGCGCAATTGAAGAATTGACAAGACACGGCATCTCACCAGTATTTGTGATGAAATAGACCAACATCATAGGCTGAATCAAACACGTGATCTTTTTAAAAAAGTCGACAGCATTACCCATGAGTTCAAACAACGCACATGGGTGATTGAAGATGAAGACTGCAACCTTATTACTGATAAGAACAAAGCAATAGAGAGGTGGAAACAATACTGTGAAATGCGGTATTGCAAAGGAAATAATTCTGCCGAACAGGAAATTTCCATGAGGTATGACGAAGAACCGGATATTTTATTCACTGAAATTGTGAATGCTGTCAATCATTTGAAGAACAACAAAGTCCCAGGTATGGATGGTATTTCGGGAGAAATGCTGAAAGTGATGGGGGAGGAGGGCATGCGTGTTTTACATTCGGTATGTAATATGGTGTGGAAAATTGGTGAATGGCCCAAGGACTGGACAACATCAATACTAATCCTTCTTCACAAAAAGGGGTCTATAAGGGATTGTTCCAATTATCATACTATCGCATTAATATCCTATGCAAGCAAAGTTCTTCTCTACATAATAAATCAACGCCTAAAACCATTCCTGCAACCTCAGATATCCGCAGAACAAGCAGGCTTAGTTGCAGGTAAAGGAACACGACAGTCTATCCTGAACATGAGACAGATAATTGAGAAATGTCGCGAGTTTTGTGTCCCTGCCTTTATTTGCTTCCTGGACTACAAAAAGGCCTTTGATTGTGTTATGTGGGACAAGTTGTGGTAGGTGCTAAAGGAATTTGGGGTTCCACTGCATTTAATATCGTTACCGAAAAACCTATATAAAAACCACGCAGCAACCATAAAGGTGGATGGTGATCTCTCAGGCATTTTCAATGTGACAAATGGAGTAAGGCAAGGTTGTATATTATCACTTCAACTCTACAACATCTATGCAGAGTGTGTCATCAAAAGATCTCTCAATGGCTGGAATGGTGGAATTTCGATTGGTGGCAGAAAAATTAATAACCTGCGCTTTTCAGATGACACTTCCCTCATCGCTGGTAGTGAAGAGGAACTTCATGACCTGCTTACAAGGGTGAAGAACACTAGTCTTCAGTATGGTCTAGAGATAAACATCAAAAAGGCCAAACTAATGGTAGTTGATCGGCAAGGTCAAATCCAACTTACGGGATACCTAAAGGACCTGGATATAGTTAAGGAATTTGTATACTTGGGGTCTGTCATCAATGACACGGGAAGCTGTGATAAAGAGGTAGGTCGCGTTGCAATGGTTAAACTTACTAAGATCTGGCAGAACCGGGCAATATCAAAAGCCACGAAGATGCGCTTGGTAGAATCACTAGTGTTCTCTGTCTTTTTGTACGGCTGTGAGACCTGGACCGTGAATGCTAAAGACAAAAAGCGCATTGATGCCTTTGAGATGTGGTGTTGGCGGAGAATGCTACGTGTACCCTGGACAGAAATAAGAACTAATGTTTCCATTCTGGACAAACTCTGCATCAAGAAACGCCTATCTTCCCGTGTGAGTGAGCGTTACCTCCAGTTCCTTGGCCATATTTTAAGACGAGATGGAGAGAACTTGGAAAAGGTAATTTTACAAGGCAAAATTGAAGGCAGTAGACCACGAGGAAGAACAGCAAGCAGATGAATAGATCAGGCGAAGATCACTGGGCTACCACTTCAGGTCATATTAGCGAAATGTGAAAACCGCTCGGGATGGAGACATCTTGTCAAGGTTGCAACACGGAAATGATGGAGTTATGAGGTCACGACGCTCAGTAATGAGCACAACGACTAATGATGATGATGATAACTTTAGTAATGTAGTATTTGTCGATAGGACCACTAATAACACCAATATTTGAGAATTAAATTCTAGTCCTTCCCCTAAACAACCATTCCACTCAGCGTGAATAAGATTATTTATGGCCTAGATTATAGCGACTTATTTCCCGACTTTGCATAACGATTTTCATTACTATAGGACCACTAATAACACAAATATTTGAGAATTAAATATTAGGCCTTCCCCTAAACTACCATTTCTCTCAGCGTGAATAAAATTGTTTATGGCCTAGATTATAGCGACTTATTCCCGGACACTACATACCGATTTTCATTAAATTCTCATGAGTCGTTTTCTCGTGATGCGTGTACATACAGACAGACAGACAGACAGACAGACAGACAGACAGACAGACAGACAGACAGACAGACAGACAGACAGAAATTACGGAAAAATTGAAAAGTGCATTTCCTTGCTACTATCAACACGACCACGTGGGAGACCACGGAAAACCATCTTCAGGGCTGTCGACAGTGGTTTTCGAACCCACTACCCCCCAAATTCAAACTCACAGCTGCGCGCCCCTAACCGTACGGAGAACTCGCCCGGTCGTACCGTGTATAACAGCCTGCCTGAATATTGGCGGGAAGTAGCTGGAGAGTTAGACACGTTTCTTCTTTAGCATGGTTCAAAAATTCTGAGCAATGTACAGACAAAACTCTTATTTTATACAAATAGATTTATTTATTTATCACACTCACTGTCAAAAAAGTCAAGCACCTAAAAGGAATGGAAGAAATAAAATATCCACTGTGGGTGGGAGCGGTGGAATACACACAGTATCCCCTGCATGTCGTAAAAGGCGACTGAACGGGGAACCAGGGGCTTTCAGCTTCCCCCTAGCTGAGTTTGGTATTGTTTGCACGATGAGGAGGAATGCTTGTAACTGAGTTGAACAGTTACAATGTGAATAGATCTCTGGCACCGTTAAGTCCTTAATTTAATAGTGCATGCAACCTCCTTCTATGGCATTGATCATTTTATTGACACCCCTATTATAGCCTGTTTCACATCAATCACCCGTTTACTGAGAGAATCAGAAACTTTCTCTAAACTATAGCTGTAAATGAAAGGAAATGAAATGGCGTATGGCTTTTAGTTCCGGGATGTGTCCGAGGACTTCGGCTCTCCAGGTGCAGGTCTTCTGATGTCACTCCCGTAGGCGACCTGCGCGTCGTGATGATGAAGACGACACATACACTCAGCCCCCGTGCCAGGGGAATTAACCAGCTGTGAGTTTGCAATTGGAAGGTAGTGGATTCGAAAACCACTGTCGACAGCCCTGAAGATGGTTTTCCGTGGTCTCCCATTTTCACACCAGGCAAATGCTGGGGCGGTACCATATTTAACGCCAGGGCCGCTTCCTTTCCACTCCTAGCCCTTTCCTATCCCATCGTCGTCATAATACCTATCTGTGTCGGTGCGACATAAAGAAAATTTTTAAAAACTCGGTATACAGCAGTAATCCCATCCATCGGACATGACTGGCAACAGAAGACACAAATTGTGACCAAAGGCTAGCACGCTAACCGTTTAGCCATGGAGCCGGACAGCTGTAATTATGAATATTTCCATGTTTTCGATTGTTTAGTATAATTTAATCTGGTCGTGCATTTATCGCAACGGCACGGATTGTGTTCAGCGTTGTTTTGCCACCATGATGACTTGTTTAGCACACCTTAAGGAACAATTTGATGAAATTAGTGTCGAGTAAGACCAGGCTAGGATTTAATTTGCACTTACCAAATATTTAGACGAAAGATCGTCGAGTTCATTTCTAGCAAAGGCAAGCGATTTATAAATTAATCTTTAACTAATTCACACGTGGATATTAGAAAATTTTCAATACATTTATATTAAAATTCCAAAATATTTTCAAACTGACTTGAAACTTTAAATGCCATGCAAATAGAAATTTAATGTTCAAAAACAGCATAATCAGCTTGAATTTAGGTGATAACGAGTAATGATAATCATAATTAATTGGAAGGCTAATTAATTAGGAAAATGTGTACTATAATTACCATGAGAATTATTTAGTGAGATACACTAATTTGTAAACACGATCGTGTGATGATAAAAGTAAAATACTACACAGATAAGGTTATAGATTAATAATAATAATAATTAATTAATTATAAATCTTGGATTCAATTTTGATTCTTCATCAGAATTTCTATTAGTGTTATTAAGGGTTGTTATTCACTTTAGTTATTGAAATTCATCAGAATTTAACATTGGCCACGTGTTGAAATTACAATAAATTAATGGAACCTTAAGTTAATTTTATTATGGAATAATAAGCGAGATAGCTGCCTATTAATTTTGTGTAAAGTCTCATTAAAGTCTCTGGATACTTTCATTTAAATATTTTTAATTTTTGAAGGCAGTGAAGGCCTAATTTTTGTTAATTTTCATTCCAGAACAGTAAAACTGGAGGACGAGGATTACATTTTGGTTGTTAATTGCTACAGGAAGACCAGACATTATGAAAGCTAATTGTAATTAAATCCCAGGAAGGAGATATTTGTGTTTTTGATGCTTATGTTAATAAATGTAAGACTGTTGTTTTGAAATTTGTTTTGCGTGGTCGTCGCCCCTTTTTCCCTTAAATGCCTCTAAAAACGGAAAGCCAGGAACGAACGGTCCACCCCGGGATTTCTCGTTCATTGGGTGGGCTTAGCTCGGCAATAATGGGGGCAATATACATCATCATTTATTTGTCAGTTTCATTTGTAAATGGTGTGAAGAATGCATTTTATCAAGTTTCTAATGACTCAAGGGGAAGTATAACTGGGCAACCATCCAAAGCACAATTTGAAAAGTTCCAACAATGCTTAGAATGAATGTATTGTTCAAAGAAATACAAGCACCATAAAGGGCTTGAAAATGAGACTCCCCAGGCCTCGGAAACCAAACACCGTCGGAACAGAAAAAGAACCACAGATGACCAAGGGAGGTCGGATAAGAAATATGAAGCGAGTAGCCTGACACAAATAACTGAAATCAATGTCAGGTTCAAAAATGCTACAAACATTAAAGCCTCTTACACCTTTGTCTCAATCAATCAATACTAATCTGCATTTAGGACAGTCGCCCAGGTGGCAGATTCCCTGTCTGTTGTTTTTCTAGCATTTTCTTAAAAGATATCAAAGAAAATGTGAATTTATTGAGCATTCTCCTTGGTAAGTTATTCCAATCCCTAACTCCCCTTCCTATAAATGAATATTTGCTCCAGTTTGTCCTCTTGAATTCCAACTTTATCTCCATATTGTGATCTTTCCTACTTTTAAAGACGCCACTCAAACTTATTTGTCTACTAATGTCATTCCACGCCATCTCTCCGCTGACAGCTCGGAACATACCACTTAGTCGAGCAGCTCGTCTTCTTTCTCCCAAATCTTCCCAGCCCAAACTTTGCAACATTTTTGTAACGCTACTCTTTTGTCGGAAATCACCCAGAACAAATCGAGCTGCTTTTCTTTGGATTTTTTCCAGTTCTTGAATCAAGTAATCGTGGTGAGGGTCCCATACACTGGAACCATACTCTAGTTGGGGTCTTACCAGAGAGTTATATGCACTCTCCTTTACATCCTTACTACAACCCCTAAATACCCTCATAACCATGCGCAGAGATCTGTACCCTTTATTAACAATCATATTTATGTGATTACCCCAATGAAGGTCTTTTCTTATATTAACACCCAGGTACTTACAATGATCCCCAAAAGGAACTTTCACCCCATCAACACAGTAATTAAAACTGAGAGGACTTTTCCTATTTGTGAAACTCACAACCTGACTTTTAACCCCGTTTATCATCATACCATTGCCCACCGTCCATCTCACAACTCTAAAGAAGTCAGGGTGCAGCCCCTCACAATCTTGTAACTTATTTATTACTCTGTACAAAATAACATCATTTGCAATCAGCCTTATCTCTGATTTCACTTCTTTACACATATCATTGATGTATATAAGAAAACATAAAGGTCCAATAATACTGCTTTGAGGAATTCCCCTCTTAATTATTACAGGGTCAGATAAAGCTTCGCCTACTCTAATTCTTTGAGATCTATTTTCTAGAAATATAGCAACCCATTCAGTCACTCTTTTGTCTAGTGCAATTGCACTCATTTTTGCCAGTAGTCTCTCATGATGCACCCTATCAAATGCCTACACAGGTCAATAGCGATACAGTCCATTTGACCTGAATCCAAGATATCTGCTATAACTTGCTGGAATCCTACAAGTTGAGGTTCAGTGGAATAACGTTCCCTAAAACCGAACTGCCTTCTGTCGAACCAGTTATTTACGACAGGCTAGAGATACCGTGAGTGTATACTACCGGCCCCACCCACAGGGGAAAAGTAACATTAATATTGCTATTATTATTCCTGTCCTATTACTAAATTCATTAGTCAGCCCATACCGTAGTTAGGTCTAGTTTTGAGGCTGAATATCCTTTCTTACGACAATGCTGTGTGGTGGGACGTCATCAGTATTACGTGTTTCTATGGTGGATGGTAGTTTGATGTGCTTAGTGTGTATGAATTATATGAAGATAATAATAATAATAATAATACCAATAATAATAATAATAATAATAATAATAATAATAATAATAATAATAATAATAATAATAATAATACCAACGGTTCCCCGGCTATTTAAACTGCGCACGTTCTCTACGGCCATCTATGCCAACCGACTTGAACTTGTAAACTTCCAAAGAATTTCGTCTTCTTCAGTTAGATGGCTCGAACATCGATTTGCTAGTTCACTCTTACGCACCAGAAACAAACCTAGAACTTAGGAAATTTCATTTTTGTTATTGGTAACCTTTTTCTGAAGACTGTTCCTTTTTATGTACCGAAGTTGTCAACACTTCAGCTGGTTCCTCCTCTACTGTAATCTAAATATCAGATGTTTGTAAATATGTTCTCTAGCCAGTCAAAACCGGGGTTGTGAGCAGGAATCCGGCCTATCATCAAAGTGTGGTTCAATTTAATCGTGAAGCTTCCCCTTACAGAACTACATAAGCAGGGCACTTTAGGGCCGTCTTTTCTGAGTTTCTCCAGTGCCTGGGAGTGTGAATTGACGGAGGCTTAGGAGGCAGGGGCGCGGGCTGCTTGAATATCCAGCGATACAAGGTAATGGCAGAATTTTTCTAAACATGTGACAGTGACTGTGGGTAGGTTGAGGGGAAGGTTTTAGCAGTTTTCTTTTAATGTAATTTTGTAAACTGGTGGTTTAAATGTAGGATTTTCGGCGAAGTCTGAGGACTCTGTTTCTATTCCCAACCGGGAAATATGTAATGTAAGGGATAGAAGAGTGGTGACCTCCTGCCGTCTCCCATTCAACCTTGCAATTGGGTGACTAAAGTTTTCAAACTCTAAATTTTGTAAATCTCGTCTTCGCTTTAAAGGTTCCTCATTTAGTTTGATTAATATTGTGTTTGTGACCTAGTTTCAATAGGTTGCTTTCATCTTGGGTTAAAGGTGTGTCCGAAATGTTGACAACAGGTTCACAAAATTTGTGTTCATCTAAATCATCGAAGCTGTCCGGCTC
This sequence comes from Anabrus simplex, assembly GCF_040414725.1. NCBI lineage: Eukaryota > Metazoa > Arthropoda > Insecta > Orthoptera > Tettigoniidae > Anabrus > Anabrus simplex. The sequence goes on from NC_090265.1 coordinate 1,580,299,049, forward strand.
CATGGCTAAGTGGTTACCGTGCTGGCCTTTGGTCACAGGGGCCCCGGGTTCAATTCCCGGCAGGGTTGGGAATTTTAACCATAATTGGTTCATTTCGCTGGCACGGGTGTATGTGTCGTCTTCATCACAATTTAATCACCACGACGTGCAGGTCGCCTACGGGGTCAAATCAAAAGACCTGCACCTGGCGAGCCGAACATGTCCTCGGACACTCGCGGAAGTAAAAGCCATACTTCAATTCATTTCATCAAAGCTATAAATCAAAAAAGCAAACTCGTGTCCTCATCCCGAGGTGATGCAAATCTTTTCAGGCACAGCCCCTATTGGAGGTGAGCTGCATGTACCATTTCAACCACATACCAGCCCTCCTGCCATTCTTAAATTTCTGGCAGTACCGGAAATCGACCCGGGCAGCCGAGGACGGCAGCTAATAGCACTAAACGTTACACTGCAGAGACGGACATCAAAACTATTACATATGTATTTATTCCTAAGTTTACTTAATTTGTTTTGAATTGTTTTCGTTTTTCCTCAAATCTATTTCTTATGTACTCGTGAATGTGTGTTGTAAGACAGGTCCATTCCAGTTTATTGTACCGTATGTGTTCAAAAGTTGGAGCTGAAGAAAAGCTTCTTCATTTAACTGATCCTTCTTTGCATGTAGGCTCTTGATTTCACTTTTTATCCACGTGGTCCGTGTTATTTTGACAGCGCGTTGATAGGATACTGATGTGCTTTTGCTTTTCAGATTTACAAAGTTATATTTTAAGCATTTGTGGTTGAACCTAATATCCACGTTGATGGTTAATATTATCAATTTTGTGTTCCTAAATTTAAAGGCTTGGGATGTTTCTCGACCAACGAATGACAAATTATAATCATTATAAAATATCAAAGTCATCTTAGTAACAGTGCTGACGGTAGTACTTATTATAATAATTAATTACATACAGTCGTATCAGCACATTCATTTTTTTGTTTTTTTTGTTTTCGGACTCTAAGGTCCATCATCAGTGTTGAAATTATTTAAAACATTTAATTCCACATGAGTGTATTGTCAAAATGAGATAAAATCTACATATCTATACAAATTGTTTCGGGGATTCCCGTGGAACGCAGAGGTGAAAGAAAGTGCCGGGGTGAATGGGTCTAACTACAATGTCAAGAATTGAATTTAAAAATTTTAAAGGTTATATTTCTTTTCCAAAACAAACTTAACAACATATCAGGTACAAACGCAATCTTGAAGCAAGAGTAGGAAAGTCCAAGATTAGTGGTTTTTACAAATTCTGGGCTTCAATCCCCTAGTTTTACAATTTTACAAAGAAAGAGGAATTATTTAGTGAGGGGCAGAAATCCCCTAATTCAAAGAGCACTTGGTCCCAAAAGACAACATCTAGCCTTCAGGAGGCATTCATTAATCTTACAAAAACTTTGAAAAAGAGCAAACAGGCTCTCAGTCTTCCGCGCCTACTCAAGGCAACATCAGCTTACAATTTCTGGCCTCTCAAGGCACAACTTACAATTGGAAAATGATAATACAGGGGTATTTAATACCTGACCTACTGGGCATTCATGGAAAAAGAACAACGGTTAAATAATTGGCCCGAACACAAAATGAATGGAGGCGAAAACTTGCACTCCTATATGTGAACACTTAAAACCTAAAGGGCACTAGGCCGATGAAACAGGGGCTATTCCCAAACTACTGAGGTGACTCGTATAGGAAGAAATTTACCACACTACAGAATGGAAAAAAAGTTATAAACAGAGTCACCTCAAACCAAGATGAAGGGGAGCTCGAGAGGGTAATTCACTCTCTATCCCCGATTTACAGTTAAAGAGTTTACTAAGTTTTTACATTAGCCGAAAGAAGATTTACATTTTAGAAAAGTTGGTTACATAGTTAAAGAATCGGACCTTCCCCTCGGGTTAAACTGCGGAGGTAGCAAGAAAGACAGATGTTATGTGGCCATTGCCTTGTAGATGTACTGCTGACCGATGAAAGAGGCCGCCCGCCTCCTGCTCTGACACACACACTCAATAAGATGACGATCAAGTGGCCAAGACACGTGGAAAGCCGCAGTTTAAAAACCCTCAAGGAAGGTTCGAGATCTTTCACGAATAAACCAGCCACACACTCACAATTTTATTGGTCAATTTAAATGTTACACTCAAAATCGAAGAAGAAGAAGAAGGAGAAGAAGAAGAAGACTGATATTGGCTAGATTCAAAACTGGCGGAATTTGAAAGGAAATATTGCCAACCCAAAAATAAATGAACATCAATAGATAAAACTTATGAATACAAAACTTCTTTAAATTATAAATTCTTATACCTCACACCAGGGTGCATGAACATAGTTTTTAGTGGTGTCCTCTGTGGAATGTCCAAACTTCTTGATGAATGGCAAACAAAACAAGTGGAAATTGACTCAGGTTAGGAAACAATACAATAACAAAATTACATCATTTTTTTAGGTGGTGACCTCTTCTGATTAAAGTTCCAAGTTGGTGTAGTTTCAGTTTCACTGTTTTACCAATAGAGGAGTTCATTTAGGCGCTAGATTTGAATGCGCGGCGTTGAGGTGTACCTCCTGGTACACTAATATTATAAAGAGGAAAATTTTGTATATTATTTGTAACGGATAGACCCAAAAACTACTGAACCCATTTTAAAAATTATTTCACCTATAGAAAGCAACATTGCCAGTGAGTAACATGGGCCGTATTTTGTTTTCAAAATAATTCGAGTGGGAGGGGACGACGAGGGGAGATATAAAAATAATAGGCTAGCAAAGGCGAAATCGAATTTGTCGTACAAGGACGAGACAAAGCTCATTTTAAGCCCCTTGACGCAAAGAACCAACTCGGTAAGCCCTACGGGCCCGAAAACCATGAGTTATTGGCACCACACTACCCTTGCTCTAGGAATGGGATAAAGAAATTAACTGCTGTAACCATGGCAACGTCAGCTCCAGTATTCTTACAGCAGCGAGATTATCTACAATATATTACAAAAACCTAACATGTTGCAGACATGAAAATTGGTATTTGTAATCTCCTTAAAAAATAACATACATACATACATTATCATTATAGACTGTTATGCCTTTCAGCGTTCAGTCTGCAAGCCTCTGAAAATTTACTAAACGTCGCCACAATCCTCGATTCGCAACTAGTGTTGTGGTCTCATTTAGTACTATACCTCTTATCTTTAAATCGTTAAAAACCGAGTCTAACCATCGTCGTCTTGGTCTCCCTCTACTTCTCTTACCCTCCATAACAGAGTCCATTATTCTCCTAGGTAACCTATCCTCCTCCATTCGCCTCACATGACCCCACCACCGAAGCCGATTTATGCGTACAGCTTCATCCATCGAGTTCATTCCTAAATTAGCCTTTATCTCCTCATTCCGAGTACCATCCTGCCATTGTTCCCACCTGTTTGTACCAGCAATTATTCTTGCTACTTTCATGCCTGTTACTTCTAACTTATGAATAAGATATCCTGAGTCCATCCAGCTTTCGCTCCCGTAAAGCAAAGTTGGTCTGAAGACAGACCGATGTAAAGATAGTTTCGTCTGGGAGTTGACTTCCTTCTTACAGAATACTGCTGATCGCAACTGCGAGCTCACTGCATTAGCTTTACGACACCTTGATTCAATCTCACTTAGTATATTACCATCCTGGGAGAACACACAACCTAAATACTTGAAATTATCGACCTGTTCTAGCTTTGTATCACCAATCTGACATTCAATTCTGTTTAATTTCTTACCTACTGACATCAATTTAGTCTTCGAGAGGCTAATTTTCATACCATACTCATTGCACCTATTTTCAAGTTCCAAGATATTAGACTGCAGGCTTTCGGCACAGTCTGCCATTAAGAAAAAGTCGTCAGCATAGGCCAAACTGCTTACTACATTTCCACCTAACTGAATCCCTCCCTGCCATTTTATACCTTTCAGCAGATGATCCATGTAAACTACGAACAACAAAGGTGAAAGATTACAGCCTTGTCTAACTCCTGTAAGTACCCTGAACCAAGAACTCATTCTACCATCAATTCTCACTGAAGCCCAATTGTCAACATAAATGCCTTTGATTGATTTCAATATACTACCTTTAATTCCATAGTCCCCCAGTATGGCGAACATCTTTTCCCTCGGTACCCTGTCATATGCTTTCTCTAGATCTACGAAACATAAACACAACTGCCAATTCCTCTCGTAGCATTTTTCAATTACCTGGCGCATACTGAAAATCTGATCCTGACAGCCTCTCTGTGGTCTGAAACCACACTGGTTTTCATCCAACTTCCTCTCAACGACTGATCGCACCCTCCCTTCCAAGATGCCAGTGAATACTTTGCCTGGTATACTAATCAATGAGATACCTCGATAGTTGTTGCAATCCTTCCTGTTCCCTTGCTTATAGATAGGTGCAATTATTGCTTTTGTCCAATCTGAAGGTACCTTACCAACACTCCACGCTAATTTTACTACTCTATGAAGCCATTTCATCCCTGCCTTCCCACTATACTTCACCATTTCAGGTCTAATTTCATCTATTCCTGCTGCCTTATGACAATGGAGTTTATTTACTATTCTTTCCACTTCCTCAAGCATAATTTCACCAACATCATTTTCCTCCTCCCCATGAGCTTGGCTGTTTGCAACACCACCAGGATGATTTCCTTCTACATTGAGAAGATGTTCAAAACATTCCCTCCACCTCTTCAGTGATTCCCTGGGATCTATTATGAGTTCACCTGAATTACTCAAAACACTGTTCATTTCCTTTTTCCCTCCCTTCCTAAGATTCTTTATTACTGTCCAGAAAGGTTTCCCTGCTGCTTGACCTAGCCTTTCCAGGTTATTACCGAAATCTTCCCATGACTTCTTTTTGGATTCAACAACTATTTGTTTCGCTCTGTTTCTTTCATCTACGTACCAATCCCTGTCTGCCTCGGCCCTTGTTTGGAGCCATTTCTGATAAGCCTTCTTTTTACGTTTACAAGCTGCTCTCACTTCATCATTCCACCAAGATGTTCGCCTTTTCCCATCTTTACACACAGTTGTTCCTAGGCATTCCCTTGCTGTTCCTACTACAGCATCCCTGTATGCCACCCATTCACTTTCTATATCCTGAACCTGCTTACTGTCCACTGTTCGAAACTTCTCACTTATCATATCCATGTACTTCTGTCTAATTTCCTCGTTCTGGAGATTTTCTACCCATTCGTTTGCAGACTGATTTCACTTTCTCTACCCTAGGCCTAGAGATACTTAGTTCACTACAGATCAGATAGTGGTCTGTATCATCGAAAAATCCGCGAAAAACTCGTACATTCCTAACAGATTTCCTGAATTCAAAGTCTGTTAAGATATAGTCTATTATGGATCTGGTACCCCTAGCCTCCAATGTGTAGCGGTGAATAGCCTTATGCTTGAAGAATGTATTCGTAACAGCTAAACCTATACTAGCACAGAAGTCCAGCAAACGCTTTCCATTCCCATTAGCTTCCATATCTTCCCCACATTTACCAATCACCCTTTCGTATCCTTCAGTTCTATTCCGAACTCTCGCATTGAAATCGCCCATTAGCACTATCCTATCCTTGCTGCTGACCCTGACCACGATGTCACTCAATGCTTCATAAAACTTGTCAACTTCATCCTCATCTGCACCCTCACATGGTGAATACACGGACACAATTATTGTCCTAATTCCTCCAACTGACAAATCTACCCACATCATAGGCTCATTTACGTGCCTAACAGAAACTATGTTGCGTGCAATGGTATTCCTGATAAAGAGCCCTACCCCAGACTCTGCCCTTCCCTTTCTAACACCCGGCAAGTACACTTTATAATCTCCTATATCTTCCTCATTATCTCCCCTTACCCGAATATCACTTACTCCTAGCACATCCAGATGCATCTTCTTTGCTGACTCAGCCAGTTCTACCTTCTTTCTTCCATAAGCCCCATTAATATTGATAGCTCCCCATCGAATTCCATTTCGTTCGCCAAGTTATTTCCAAGGAGTCCCTCGCCTGTCAAATGGGAGTGGGACTCCATTACTCCCATAGGTCCGAGGCTTGCTTAAAGTGTTCTGAGCTCGGTAAATTCATGAAGCAGGATGCTGCCCTACTTGCACGTAGTCCAAGTGAGGATCTCTCCTCTAACGGGTTATGGACCACCGGTGAATTTTATAGTCCTAGCCGCCTGAGCACAAGGAGGGCCACGACTCAGAATATGTCCGAGATGCCCACTCCCATTCCATAGCAACTGGTATCCCGACTCTCAGGACCACTTACTAGGCCACTCAGCCGTTGCCCATGGTTCACGAACTAGGACGTGACTACAGTAACCCACAAACATGAACCATAATACATAAAAAATAAAAGAACACAATTTTTTTTCAAAAAATCCACTTAAGGGGTGAGGGCGGGGTGGGGGGGGGGGTGTGAAAAGAAAGGAGTTGAATTCTTTATATGAGGATACACATATCTCAGAAACTGAAGATGTTGCAGACGTTAAAACAGGTACTTGGAATCTCTATTAAAAATAAATGAACACAATTTTTTTTGGAAAATCCACTTAAGCGGGTGAAATAATATAAAAGCGGGTGCATTTATTAAATGATTATCTTCTTCTTCTACCGTTTTTCCCACACATGTGCGTTTGCGGATGCCTGTCGCACATGTGGATTTGACGCTATTTTACGGTTGGATGGCATTCTTGACGTCAACCACGTGTGCGGGGATGTAATTACTATTCGGTGTTCCTGCTGTAGTTGGTAACGTAGTGTGTTCAGTGAATTTGAAGAGGAGAATGTTGAGACAAACACAAACAACCTGTCCCCAAGCCAGATGAATTATTCACACGCGATTAAAATCCCCGACCCAGCCCGGAATCGATCCCGGAACCCTGTGAACCGAAGGCCTCAATGCCGTCCATTCAGCCAAAGAGTGGGGCGGTTTTTAAAATGAGTATATCTACAGTATATCTTAGAACTTAACAGCTACAGACGTGAAAATTGGTATTTGAAATCCCCTTTATAAACAAAGGAACACGTACGTTTTGTTTCCGGAAAATCAACTGAAGCTGGAGATCGAAAATAAGTGAAGAAGAAGTTGCAATTTATGAGGGTACTTAGGCCCTATATCTCAAAAACTAACATGTTACAGACGTGAAAATCGGTATTTGGAATCTCCTTTAGAAATAAAGAAACCCTTTTTTCGACTTAAGAAAAAGGACCGTTTCTCACATGTAGAGTTCCATGTCTCATGCTCCAGATTTAGCTCTGCCAGTAGCCTGGTCATCTTAGCCCCAAAAGGCAATGCCACAAACATGGTTTACAAAAAGTTTCTGGGGTAAATGAAATGCAAAATTTCGGTGAGTTTTTATACTTTAGGCAATTTCAGATAATGTCTTAGTGCAGTACCGAGGAACAATTAATTTTTATCAACTTACCAAATCCTCGCGAGCGAAGCCGTGGGTAACAGCTAGTATAAAATAAGAGTTTTGATGTACATTGCTCAGAATTTGAAAAGAATGGTAGTTCTGTATCGGTCGTGTCCACAGTAACAAGGAAATGAACTTTTTACTTTTCCGTAATTTCTATCTGTTTCTATGTATGTACACGCATCACGAGAAAACGGCTGTAGAGAATTTAATGTAAATCAGTATGTAAAGTCGGAGGATGAGTCACTACAATCTAGGCTGTAAATAATTTTATTCGCGCTCAGTGAAATTGTAGTTTAGGGGAAGGCCTAAAATTTAATTCTCAAATATGTATATTATTAGTGATCCTATTGACAAATAATACATACCGGTAACTAAAGTTATATAGAATTCAATTTCCGATCATTTATCTCTCATACATTTTTACCGGTAACACAGATATGAATGAATTTGTATTTTTGTTGCTAACTCCATATCAACGCCGAGCGACGAGAAAATGGGTTAACAGTGAAAATCGGTATATAGAGTCGGGAAATAAGAACCTACAGTCTAAGTTATAAACAATTTAATTCACTCTGGATGAAATTGTAGATTAGGGGAAATCGCATAAAATTTAATTTTTAAATACATATGTTATTGGTTGTTGATATCTCTTTAGTTTAGCTCATAACACCAGTTTAGGTAAGCAAATGTTTACGATAAAAACACCAGCTTAATCACACACATCTTTTATTGCGAACTGTTGCCCACAACTACCAATCACACGCAGCTAGCAGTTCAAAGAATAAAAAAATCATAATCAATCACTACTGATCTGCATTTAGGGCAGTCGCCCAGGTGGCAGATTCCTTATCTGTTGTTTTCCTAGCCTGTTCTTAAATGATCGCAAAGAAATTAGAAAATTATTGAACATTTCCCTAAGTTATTAAAATCCCTAACTCCCCTTCCTATAAACAAATATTTGCCCCAAAATGACCTCTTGAATTCCAACTTAATCTTCATATTGTGATCTTTGCTACTTTTAAAGACACCACTCAAACTTATTTGTCTACTGATGTCCTACCACGCCATCTCTCCACTGAAAGCTCGGAACATACCATTTAATCGAGCAGCTCGTCTCCTTTCTCCCAAGTCTTCCCAGCCCAAATTTTGCAATATTTCCGTAACGCTACTCTTTTGTCGGAAATCATCCAGAACAAATCGAGCTGCTTTTCTTTGGATTTTTTCCAGTTCTGGAATCAAGTAATCCTGGTGAGGGCACCATACACTGGAACCATACTCTAGTTGGGGTCTTACCAGAGACTTATGTGCCCTCTCCTTTACATCCTTACTACAACCCCTAAATACCCTCATAACCATGCACAGAGATCTGTACCCTTTATTAACAATCATATATATGTGATTACCCCAATGAAGGTCTTTTCTTATATTAACACCTAGGTACTTACAATGATCCCCAAAAGGAACTTTCACCCCATCAACACAGTAATTAAAACTGAGAGGACTTTTCCTATTTGTGAAACTCACAACCTGACTTTTAACCCCGTTTATCATCATACCATTGCCCACCGTCCATCTCACAACTCTAAAAAAGTCAGGGTGCAGCCCCTCACAATCTTGTAACTTATTTATTTCTCTGTACAAAATAACATCATTTGCAAACAGACTTATCTCTGATTTCACTTCTTTACACATATCATTGATATAAGAAAACATAAAGGTCAAATAATACTGCCTTGAGGAATTCCCCTATTAATTATTACAGGGTCAGATAAAGCTTCGCCTACTCTAATTCTCTGAGTTCTATTTTCTAGAAATATAGCCACCCATTCAGTCACTCTTTTTTTAGTCCAATAGCACTCATTTTTGCCAGTAGTCTTCCATGATCTACCCTATCAAATGCCTTAGATAGGTCAATTGCAATACAGTCAATTTGGCCTCCTGAATCCAGGATATCTGCTATACCTTGCTGAAATCCTACAAGCTGAGCTTCAGTGTAATAACCTTTCCTAAACCCAAACTGCCTTCTGTCAAACCTGTTATTAATATCGCAAACATGTCTAATATAATCAGAAAGAATGCTTTCCCAAAGCTTACATGCAATGCATGTCAAACTGACTGGCCTGTAATTTTCAGCTTTATGTCTATACACAGGGGCTACTATAGTAACTCTCCATTCATTTGGTATAGCTCCTTCAACCAAACAATAATAAAATAAGTATTTCAGATATGGTATTATATCCCAACCTATTGCCTTTAGTATATCCCCAGAAATCTTATCAATTCCAGTTGCTTTTCTAGTTTTCAACTTTCGTATCTTACTGTAAATGTCATTATTATCATAGGTAAATTTTAATACTTCTTTAGTATTACTCACATCCCCTATCTGGACATTATCCTTGTAACCAACAATATTTACATACTGCTGACTGAATACTTCTGCCTTTTGAAGATCCTCGCATACACTCTCCCCTTGTTCATTAATGATTCTTGGAATATCCTTCTTTGAACCTGTTTCTGCCTTAAAGTACCTATACATACCATTCCATTTTTCACTAAAATTTGTACGACCACCAATTATGCTTGCCATCATGTTATCCTTAGCTGACTTCTTTGATATATTCAATTTCCTAGTAAGTTCCTTCAATTTCTCCTTACTTTCATACGATTTCTAACTCTATTTCATTCCTACCTGCACCTCCTTTTTAGTCTCTTTACTTCTCTTTTATAATGTAGTGGATCTTTACCATTCCTTACCACCTTTATAGGTACAAACCTATTTTCACATTCCTCAATAATTGCTTTAAACCCATCCCAGAGTCTGTTTACATTTTTATTTACCGTTTTCCACCGATCATAGTTACTTTTTAAAAACTCCCTCATGCCTATTTTATCAGCCATATGGTACTGCCTAATGTCCTAATTTTAATACCTTCCTTTCTTTCACATTTATTTTTAACTACGACAAAAACAGCTTCGTGATCACTAATAACATCTATTACTTCGGTTTCTCTATAGAGCTCATCTGGTTTTATCAGCACCACATTCAAAATATTCTTCCCTCTAGTTGGTATCATCACTTTCTGAATCAGGTGCCCTTTCCATATTAACTTATTTGCCATTTGTTGTGCATGCTTCCTGTCGTTCGCATTACCTTCCCAATTGACATTTGGTAAATTGAGATCACCCGCTACAATCACGTTCCTTTCCTTATCGTTTCCCACATAGCTGATTACCTTATCAAATAATTCTGAATCAGCGTCAGCGCTAACCTTTCCCGGTCTGTACACTCCAAAAACATCAAGTTGCCTATTATCTTTAGAGACGAGCCTTACACCCAGAATTTCATGTTTTTATCATTAACTTTTTCGTAGCTTACAAATTCTTCTTTCACCAGAAGAAACAAGATACACCAATCGACTCAATTTCTTCAAGGAATAATGCACCTGAGTTACCAACACATAACCTTAATGTAGATTTCTTACAACTAACACAGGATATATATGTACGATATTAATTAACTTAAAATGAAGGATTACACTCCAATCAATTGTACCCTCATTGTAATCCTATAAGCCTACAGAAACTCTTAAGCTTGCTGCTTGATAAATTATTTTTGAACAAGTCTGCAGCATTTTTCTCTGATACTACATGTATAAACTCAATGAGCCCTTTTTCTACTAGTTCTCTGCATACATGATAATGATGTGAATATGTTTTGACTTTTCACTCACATTATCGTTTTTGCTTAATTTAATTGCTGCTGCATTGCCCGCAAAAACTTTACAAGGTGTACAGTACGGTACAACTGATTTCACTATTTATGTAAGCACTAGTTACATTTAGATGTTCTACAGTCCAACCTTTACATACTGCAATGCCTATGAACAGTCTCATTGTTTTCCTCTTTATAACAGGACTAAATGTTTCATCATAACTAAGGTTCATCTGTCTCTTAAAACCTTGGGCAACCAATCTGGCCTTATATTTCTAAATGTTACCCTCACTGTCATATTATATTATATGGTCTTTTTACAATTTCCAAAACATCTTTATTTCTCATCTCATCGATGTCCACTTTCATAGCCTACATCCAGTCATCAGACTCTTGGCTTGACATAGCCTCCTCAACTGTTCTAGGTTCCACTACACTACCATGTCTGACTTCCATCACTGCCTTACAATCTGCACAAGTCTGTCCTTTCCTCTGTCTTATTGACCTTCTCAGATTATTCCCTGGCTCTTGTATTGATATAGACTCAACCTCTACAGCCAATGTTTCCTATCCGTCCTCCCCTGTGTCTCTTTCAGTCCCTAATTTTGTCTCTAGACATTCAATGCACAATACCGGTATGTCAAAGTATGTTTCATCACCCTCTGCCTCTGCCTCTGGTACATTTATCTTTTCTATAATATCGATTCCAGTACTTTTCACCTTAAAGGGAAATGTCTTCTCCTTAAATACTACACTTCTGCTCACTATTACTTTTTTCTTTCAAGACTCCATAATCTATATCCATCTTTAGTACTGCCTCATACCCTATCATAACGCATGATTCTGCTCTGGGATCTAACTTCCTGCTGTCTACTCTCACAGCCGACGCCTGACATCCAAATACTTTCAATCTACCTATTTCTTCCTCATCCAACTTCCTACTAAACCACAGTTCATATGGTATCTGAAAATTCATTGCTCAGGATGGGCACCTATTTCTTAAAAAGACTGCAGTCATTACCGCTTCTCCCAAAATTCCTTTGGTAACCCAGACTGGATCAATAGATATCTAACAGTATCAAACATCGTTCTATTCTGCCTCTCTGCTAATCCGTTTTGTTGTGGAGTGTACAGTACATACCTCCTATGAGTAATACCCCATTTTTGCAATTGTGCTTGACACTTGCTACATTTGTACTCTGTACCACTCAGATTGTACTACATTAATTCCTACACCATGTAACTTTTCTGCCTTTGCCTGATACCTGTGAAACCCCTCCAACATTTCGTCTTATGGCGGGATCGGGAATAATGAACTCGCCCCACACACAGAACGCACCCTTGTGCACGATGCAATATTGCCAGTATCCTTGCCTTATTGGGTTGCCAGATTTCCAGATGGCAAATAAGGAACACTTCCATTTTCTTGCCATATAGCGCTAAATGAAGGCACCATAACCATGATTAAGAGAAGAGACCAGGGTTATATTAACAAATAAATACCGGTACCGGTAATAATATAACAGCGACACCGTGAAATATGTAGGTACTTAATGTATTACAAACTAATAATGCGTTAGTATTTACATTGAAATGAACATTTCACAAGTACGAGTCATCTGAAGATGCAGTTTGTAACAGTTTTTTATTCAACAAAAAATTCTTGGGAAATTCCGCACAATTCTCATCATAGTTGAAGTACACAAGAATTTCATTTTTATTAACTTTACTGAGCATCTGTTTCTGTCATCTCTCCATTTTATTGCCATTACTGAAAACACCCAAAATAACCTTTCAGTATATGCCCACTAGTACCGCTAGCACACTGACAAAGACGCTGTTCTCAACTGTGATGACTGATCATTGGTCAAAATACAGAATATTTTGATCATAACCGCGCACTTTTTCGATACTATACTATTGTTTAAACCGCGATATTTAAAAAAACGGAACATTGGGCGTACGGTTTAAAGGGTACACCGTACGTGGAACAAAATGGGGGAAAACCGTATTGTTACGGGCAAAACCGTACATCTGGCAACACTACTTGCCTAACGGTCGTCAGTGATACTCATCGCTTCTGTCCGCACGCGGCAACTGCACGCCGCATTTGCTACTCTTCGAGAACCCAGCATTTCATCTAAAAACTTGTATGTATATAACCTATACCGTATATTACTTGTTCCGGAATATTGAAAAATTATGCACAACATAAATTCGTTGTGAAGTTGTACGAACATTACAAAGAAGTCTATACAATGGACAGTACCCAGTTTTCTAACCACAATTACAATCTTGGTGTTAAATTGATGTAATCCAGCAAGCTTTTGCAATTTTCTTTTCTTTCTCTTTTTGATAATTAAGGCCCAAGATACAGACAATTCCACAATATAGGCCTACCTTATTTGCTACTTCAGAATAGCCTACTCCTCATGCATTACAACTGATTGAATTGTTGTACTTTATATATATAAATCGCAATCGTGCCTTTTAGTGGTTTTTAAGTTGTTACATTACAGGTATAACATACAATTACATTATATGGACATTCCTCAAGACTTGAAATGGACATTGGAACCCATGCTTTATGCTTAATATCTTCATATATAACCAAAATCAATGTATAATCTCTGCAAGATTATTTTGTTAACTTATCATAGTTTATATGTTTGTGAAGCTCTTATCATATGCTAGGCCTACCTGCATAATATTTAGTTTCCAGCTAACCTATAAGATTGTCTCTAGCTATTTGTAAATTTGTGCTTGTGTTGCTCATCCTCACACAACTTCATTTACTTACAAACACAACTACACATCGTACCTCTGACTACTTCTTTGTAATCTTGTCCAGTATTTTCAGAATTATTTTTCTCTTTGCCCCTGTGTTGTGTACCCATCTTGATTATGGCGGAAGATCGATTAAAAGCTTTAAATCAACAAAATAACAACTTACAGAACCAACTCCAACAACTTATTTCTTTGACGAAGCCTTTGCAAGAGTAGAACGAGGCATTACTAGCCCGGCTCCAGGAGCATGAGTCTGCTGGTACCGTTGTTACGTCTAGCAACGTTGGCCAAGTTGCCAAAATCTCTGCAAAGTTACCACCGTCTTGGTATGACAGACCAATTGTTTGGTTCGCCCAAGTTGAGACTCAATTCAGGCTCGCAGGCATTACGGCCGACCAGACTAAATTTGATAATGTAATTTCACAGCTTGACACCAATATCGTAGCCGAAGCAGAAGACATTGTCATTAACCCTCCTGCCAGAGGACGTTACGAAAACTAAAATATGAACTAGTCCATCGTCTTTCCGTATCCGAAGAGCAACGAGTTCGCCAACTTCTTGGTGACGAAAAACTCGGTGATAGGAAACCATCACTGTTTTACGTCACTTAAAGACATTAGCCGGTAGCTCACTTCATGACGAAAGTATATTAAAACAACTTTTCATCCGTCGACTACCACAGTACTTGCATGCTATATTAGCGGCCCAGTTAATGCCTCTAGCTGATATAGCAGAGCTCTCAGACAAGATCTTGGAACTTTCACCTACTTTCACACCACCATATAGCCACTTGGCCGTACATGCTACAGCTGCGCCGAACACTTTAGCTACCCAGTTGGAGGAATTGACACGTAAAGTCGATGCCCTGGCCCGTAACCAGCCCCGAGGCAGGAGTCACAGTAAGAGGAGATCTAAAAGCCGTGACCGTTCCCTTACGCCACAGGGCCGGCTTTGTTCATACCACAAAAAGTTCCAAGATAAAGCTGTAAAATGTACTAGTCCTTGTTCCTGGCAGGCGGAAAACGGGACGAACAGCCAGTGAAGACGGCAACTGTCTGTTCTACATCGGGCCACCGTCTGTTTATTTTTTATCAGAATACCAAAGTAAATTTTCTGATCGGACCTTTGCTGTTTCCCGCGTAAGGTTCTGGGAAGCACTTGCAAACCTTCTGGGTATGAGCTGAGCGCTGCAAACGGTAGTACAATCAGGACGTATGGTAGCCTTCCCATGAACCTCAACCTTGATTTACGTCGTGACTTTCGCTGGCAATTTGTCATTGCTGATGTTGCTTGGTGATGATGATGCTTGTTGTTTTAAGGGGCCTAACATCGAAGGTCATCGGCCCATTGCTGATGTTAGCACAGCCAACATTGGTTCTGATTTTCTGGCATACTAAAACTTACTCCCAGACTGCCGTAACAGATGCCTCCTCGACGGCACCACCAGCCTACACGTTAAGGCATCTGTAGCCTCTATCGGATTAGGCTAGCGTAAAGACTGCTGCAGTGTCCACCGACTCACCTTTTAGCATATTGCTCGCTGACTTTTACTCCATTACACGCCCACCTGAGATCCAACGTGATATTAAACACAATACTGGGCATCACATTAGGACAACCGAAGGCCCACCGGTCTCTTGTCGACCTCGTCGTCTAGGATCTCAAAAATTGTAGATGGCGGAGAAAGAATTCGAGGACATGGTAAGGTGCGGTACAGCGAGACCTTATAAGAGTCCCTGGTCCACACCCTTGCACCTTGCACCTAAGCGGGACAACTCATGGCGTCCATGTGGCGATTACTGGATATTGAACGCTAGGACAATGCCTGACCGCTACCCGGTATGACACATAGGAGATTTTTGCCATAACATTATTGGGTCAACCATTTCCAGTACGTTTGACATTATCAAGGCCTACAGACAGATCCCGATTCACCTCAGTGACATTTGCAAAACAGCCATAAGGACACCTTTCGGGCTGTTTGAATTTTCCTATATGTCATTTGGATAACGAAATCCTGGACAAACTCTCTAACGTTTTATGGATGAGGTCACTAGGGATTTAAACGATTTCCCGTATATTGACGATATCCTGGTGTTTTCACGGGACGCTGAAGAGCATATGCACCATCTCCGCGTACTTTTCCAGAGATTAGCTGATCACGGTGTAGTCATAAATCTATCCAAGTGCGTATTAGGTGCAAGCGAGGTAACCTTCTTGGGCTATCGGCTCTCACAGGATTGTAGAAAACCTCCATCAGAGAGAATCCAATCTCTCCTGGAATATCCTCTACCGAAGACTTCCCAGGGCCTCCGCCTGTTCTTGGGCATGGTCATCTTCTATAGACGTTTCCTACCACATGCGGCTGTATTGCAGGCGCCGTTGGTGAAGGTCCTAGCCAATTCTAAACTTAAGGGTTCTAAACCTGTCCTCCGGACTCCAGAATTGCAACGTGTTTTCCACGAATGCACAAGAAAGCCTAGCGAAAACCACTCAACTTGCTCATCCATTGTCAAATGCGCCTCTAGGTCTCTTTACCGATGCATCAGATACTCAGGTTGGAGCATCTTT
This sequence comes from Anabrus simplex, assembly GCF_040414725.1. Taxonomy (NCBI): domain Eukaryota; kingdom Metazoa; phylum Arthropoda; class Insecta; order Orthoptera; family Tettigoniidae; genus Anabrus; species Anabrus simplex. The sequence continues at coordinate 1,580,315,599 of NC_090265.1, forward strand.
GCAACAGAAAGTTGGACACCATTGGCAGCCCCTAGCATTTTTCAGCAAGAAGCTTTCAGCGCGTGAGATAACATGGCTGGCCTATTACAGGGAAGTGTTAGCTGTGTATGAGGTTGTCCAGCATTTCCGCTATATACTGGAAGCACAACACTGCACTATATATACGGACCACAAGCCTCTGCTTTATGCATTTTCTCAACGCAGAGAAAAGCAACCCCCAGCCCAACATAATCAGCTGTCCTTCATATTCCAGTTCACAACTGATATTCAGCATATAAAGGGAGCAGATAACGTTGTCCCAGATACAATGTCTCGTGTTGAAGCCATCTCACTAGAAGATGACTACGCTGCGCTGGTTCGATCCCAAGCGGACGATGACGAACTCAAAGCCTTATTGCGCGGTTGTACGTCGCTGACATTAGAAAAAGTAACCCTCCCAGGCACCATGACCACTATTATATGCGATACATCAACTGGAAAACCCCGTCCGTCCCTGACACTTCCTTTTCGAAGCAAGTACTTCGACAAGCTCCATAACTTAAGCCACCCAGGCATTCAAGCCACTTCTCGTCTAGTCTCAGATAGATTTGTTTGGCCATCTATTCAGTAAGACTCTTGCTTGGACTCGTGCTTGTTTGTTGTGTCAACGCAATAAAGTGATGAGGCATAATATATCTCCTTTGGGGAATTTCGGAGCACCCACAGGCAATTTCAGCCATATTCACTTGGATATGGTTCGCCCACTGCCTGTCTGCTAAGGCTATCATTATCTACTCACTGCTGTTAACAGATTTACTCGCTGGCCAGAGGCATGGCCCATGCGCAGCATCGTTGCCGAAGAAACAGCCGACACCCTAATAAGTGGTTGGATCTCCCTACTTGTATAACTACTGACCAAAGAAGACAATTCGAGTTTACACTGTTTCGCAGACTTATGACACAAATTGGTACAACGAAAATCCGTACAACCAGTTAACACCCATCCGCTAACGGCATGGTGGAGCATCTTCGTAGACAGTTAAAAGCTTTGCTGATGTGTCACAGTGCAATGTGGATCGTGGATCAAAGCCTTGCCCCTAGTGTTACTTGGTATGCGTACGGTTCTCAAGGAAGATATAAAAGCTTCCCCCGCCGATCTAGTTTTTGGGGAGCCTCCACGCTTCCCTGGAGAAATGGTTACTTCTTCGTCCAGTTCTTCTACTCCAGTCGACCCTTCTGATTTTTCAAATCTAAGGAAGGTAATGGCCGAACTCATACCTGTTCCTGCCTCCCGCCATAGTCAAGAGAAAGTATTCGTCTTCAGACTTGGCAACTGACTCCCATGTTTTCCTTGAGAGCTGACCATGTGAAGCCTCCTTTGCAGCCCCCACATTCTGGTCCTTACCCTGTAGTTAGCCGTACTGAGAAGACTTTCACACTAATGATTGGAAACAAGGTAGTAGTAGCGAGTACATACCGTGTGAAACCTGCATACATAGAAACCCTTGCTGTTCCTACCCGCACCAACACACCTGACACATCTGCTGCCCCCACTTCGTCCAGTCAACCTAGCACTTCTTTTACACCTGACTTATCTGATGCATCATCACCACCCAGAAAGTACACAACACGATCAGGACGAAGAGTTCGCTTTTTCCTGTCCATTCGATTTGTGAACTTTCCTCCTCCGTGGGGGGGGGGGGGTGATGTGGCGGCATCGGGAAGAATGAACTCGCCCCACATATAGAACGCATCCTTGTGCACGATGCAACATTGCATCAGGGTGTATAGCGGCTTTGAACGAGCGTCTTTCGGTGCTGTCGCGTGTGTATGAGAATGAACACCACGTCTCTTCGTGTTTCGTTGGTATAATCAATATATTTTATATGCAAAAGTGTGCTAAAACTGTATGTGGTGTCTGTGTAAATAAACCCGTTATCCATGAGGACTGATTTATTTATAGAAACGATGTGGAGCCGCCTACAACCAAGACTCCATAGTCCTTATTTTTCACACACACAGCCACATTATATCTGGAGTATTCATCAATCATATTTACAATATAACGACCTTTCCCAAGTGATGGTTGACTAATAAACTACATTAGTGTGCACAATATCAAGTGGTTTTTCTCTCTTACACTCACAAGACTTAGGTACTCCCTTGTTACGTAGCTTCCCCTGAATGCATACAGAGCAAGTATTAATATCAGTAATTCTTTTCAATTCTAACATAGGCAATTTAAACAAAGCTTCTTAATCTATCATTTGGTTACAATCACTCACAGCTACAATATAATTTCTTCCCTCTATCTGTACTACATATATATCATTCCTCCAGTTTGCAATAAACAATGTTTCATCTCCATTCTCATCTACAACCGCTGCTTTCTCACCTGCAAATCCTACTTTGAAACATTTGCTGTTCAACTTACTAACGAATATTAAATTCGCACCCAAGTTTGGCACATACAACAAATCTGTAAATGTCAGTGTCCATCCTGTTGACATTTTTACTTTCACCTTACCTATACCTTTAATATCCAGCCTACTGTTATCTCCTATTTCTACATTCCCAGTCACATTTATTGACATGTCTAGAAACATCTCCTCTGTTGAACACATATGATGGGACGCACATGAATCGAACAGCCAATCTCTAATTTTCTCAGTTCCTACAGAAACTATCATGTTCATTGCTTTATCTACTATATGTATATTTTCCGAGCTTACCACTTTTCCAATCTTATTCATTGGTTTACTCTCCTGTGATGATTTGTCACTCTTTATTGTTTGACATACTTTAGAATAATGTCCCAACTTAATGCAATTGAAGCACTTTCGGGTACTGCGACATGTCCCTGTTTACCACAATTGTAGCAACTATACTGTTTTCCTCGTTCCACGCCTTCTTTCTTGATATATCGTTTCTGTTGCACAGCCATGGCTTGAGCTTCATCCTCCTCATGTTTTCCTGTGTCATACGCCTTTCCTCCATTTTTCTTAAGTTTCTTTCTGCTTTCCTCAGTGAGTAATTTCGTCTTCATCTTCGAGATTGTCAGTTTCGCCAAATCAGCTTCCAAGGAAGGTATACAACCTGCATATTTCTCTGTGAGATTTCCGATGATCATTCCTGCAACTTGCTGAACTGTGAACTCGTATCCGCCTTTACTCATTCTCCTCCACAGTTGATTTATTTTTGCGAAGCATTCTTGTACATTCATGTCATTGGGCTTCACAAAATGAGTTAACTGTTTCAAGGTCATAGCACCATTCACTAGCCCTCCGTCACTGCACAAATCGTCCAGTTTCTCCCATGCCTTTTTCGCTGATTTAATATCTGCAACGTCACGTTCAAAATTTTCTCCCACATATTTGAAAATAACCGCTAACACGATCACATTGTTTCGCGCTCGTCGTCTCGTTTCTGTCTGAGGCAATTGCCAACCTGGCGTATCCTCTTACCCTATTACTGATTCCCATTCACCTTTCAACAACAGTTCTTGCTTCACCTTCAACAAAAAACCAAACCCCATAGCACTACAGCCCTTGAAGGGCCTTGGCCTACCAAGCGACCGCTGCTCAGCGCGAAGGCCTGCAGATTACGAGGTCTCGTGTGGTCAGCACGACGAGTGCTCTCGGCCGTTATTCTTGGCTTTCTACACCGGGGCCGCTATCTCACCGTCAGATATCTCCTCATTTCTAGTCACGTAGGCTGAGTGGACCTCGAACCAGCCCTCAGGTCCAGGTAAAAATCCCTGACCTGGCCGGGAACCGAACCTGGAGCCTCCGGGTAAGAGGCAAGCACGCTACCCCTCCACTGTAAGCTTAGCCACATTCCTATTAAGTGTTTCTTCCCCGATCCACGAGGTCGCCATTTTTTCCATTAATAATGTCACAATTTGCTTCGTCCGTTAATTCAATTACTCCATTTCATCTTATATCGTCCGGAATGCACTGCAGCGTTTTTTCGCTCTGGGCCCATAACCTGTTGATATCTAGTAATTTTAGCTCATGACACCAGTTTAGGCAAGCAAATGTTTACGATAAAAACACCAGCTTCATCACACACATCTTTTATTATTGCGAACTGTTGCCCACAACTACCAATCACATACAGCTAGCAGTTTAAAAAGCAAGATAAACCAATCGACTCAATTTCTTCAAGGAATAATACACCTGTTACCAAGACACAACCTTAGTCTAATGTAGATTTCTTACAACTAACACAAGATATATATGTAGGCCTATGATATTATTTATTTTTATGAGAAAATCACAGCATTCCAACATTGGTCCTATCAGAAAGTACTACATAGCAAAAGTTATAGAGAATACAAATTCCGATCATTCATGTTGTATCAAATACAGTAGAGACAACACGCGACACTTCCGGATTTAGCCTTGTTAAAATGGGAGACAATTCGCAAGTGGCGCTCCTAGTGGCGTGACCTGAAAATTCGCGCTAAATTCAAATATCAATGGAAATGTATATACGGAAATGGATAAATAAACTACGTCTAGAAAGAAAGTGTTGCTAAAATATTAACTTCAAAGTTGCTAAAGCAATTCTGGATACATGAATGAAGAATTATTAAACAGGTTAATATTTAAAGACTGAAATTAGACATATAATCAAGATGTGAAATGGACAGCTGTGAAAGGGCTTGATCATTCATTTCTGCATTACTTTTTTAGCTGTAGCATACCTGCCTGAACTTTCACGGCTAGATTTGTCTTTTTCTCATTTAAAGGCATTGTACATCACATTAGGACACTTGTCAATAAAAATATCGGCACATTCCTTACACACATGATTCAATGAATTTATATTTAAGAGCTGGACAATTTTCCTTTTAACTTGAAGCCTACCAACAGAAAGAAAATCTATACATTTAGCCGCAAAAATATTCAAAATTTCCCTACAAGCAATACTTGCCATTACAATAGGGTAAAGAAATTCGCATCATCATCACATTTCTTATAAATCACCCATATTTTCTTCATAGCTTGACAACGCATTACGGCATTCCGAATGGGGTAACTTGGAACACAACCAGTCACACACATATGCATTTTCCTGAATTAAATGAAAACCCACAGCTCACACCTACAACAACACATCGGTATTGAAGGTTAACTGCTGCACTAATACAATAAAAATAAGCTTATTATATTTTAGGCCAGTTAAAATATGGGTCGAGCATGTCAGGAGTGTAGGAACTAGGCATTGTATAAAAATATATTTGTAACTGGAAGAATATATATATGCAAACACAGTAAGTACTTACATTTTCTTGTCACGAGGGAAACGGAAGAAAGACCGCGAATCCTTCTGCACTTCATAGTTATTGCAGCCAAACGCAGCACATATCCTTCCACTCATATTAACAGGAGATATAAAGGAATTACACACTCTACTATTTACTTATGTCAACTTAATGCAAACGCATAAATAATCCCCAAAACTTCACGAACAAATACACGTGCTCTTATTACAGAATCAGTAACTCTCAGGTCAGTCCGCTATATGGAGCTCTAATTGCTGTCCCTCGATATCTCGCAGAGTGTCGCGTATTGCCTCTACTGTATTTGGTAGTAATCAGTTTCACCGTACCGACTATGATGAGGGTGGTATTTCAGAGTCACAAGAAAACTAAATATGAAGGCCTACAATATTGAAAGTGCATAACATTGATCAATAATAACATTACATTGGCCATTGTTTGTTGTGATGTTCTGCCACTCAATTCCAATAGATGGGATTACTGCTGCATACCGAGTATAACAGGCTGACTGAATATTGGCGGGAAATAGCTGGGGAGTTAGAAAACTCTTTTCTTTAGCATGTAATTCCTCTTATTCATACATTTTTTGATACTGCCGGTACTATACGCTCCGTTTCTTGAGCCCTGGCCTCCCTAGTGCTGAATCGGTAGACCTCAGTCAAGACCAACTACAATTACATCAGACCGTAATCTAGAAAATACATGGTGGACATCGGTGTGCGATATGAGAGGTTGAGCGAAATGTTATGCATGTTTATTCCGAGTCACGTAAAGAAAATATCACAAGTCGAACGTCATGAAATGCAACTCACTGACTCAAAATATGAATAATTAACACCAAAAGTAGCATTATCGCGTATTGTAAGTCTAAATGAAATTTCAGAGGGGAAAATACCGAAGGGAGAATTATTGTATCAACGTCAGGTTGAAACAGACACAGAGTATAAGAATATTGCACATATGAATCTCCGGTCAGCAAATACGATATATAGATGTCAACAAAGAATATTATTAACCTTACATGAAATAATATGTAACACCATTAACCACAGCCCATTATGTGAAACACGCAAACAAATTTCTCCAACAAAATTTCAACCCCCAAAAATCCAGCTGTATTGTTGAGTAGGTAAAGGCAATATTTGTATGATACACTTGACCATCTAAAGCATTCGTCACCTAAAACTCACCAGAATTGATGGCATAATTGTATTTTATATAAAAAAAGAACATAATCCTCATGTTCACTCACGGGAAATGGGGTTAGGTTTAGTTTACGCATGTTCATTGTAAAACGTTGAAAATTAACTACATCATTCGTGCACCACTGTTTAAGATTAATTTAGTCTCTAAATCATAAATCTTGGTCATGATTTTCCGCATCTTTCTGGGACTGATTTAATTTTCTTTGTAGAAAGGTACGTTGGCTGATAGGGCAAATACTAGGATAGGCATCATTAGTTTTAACTTCGGAAGTTTGCGCGGCACTCGAATTAGATCAACAAATTCTATGGGTATATAATGTCTTCCCTCACAATACTTGATTTCAAAAATGAGAAAATGATTAATGCACACAATATTATTAGTTCTATGATCCTGTTCGAAGTTTTCCTTACGAATTCTCCTAACCCAATTTTGCCTTAATACTAAGTCTCTTGGAAACGGGAACACGGAAGCTCTTACTTACATCCAGGCACACAGCACATTAAACTATAAACATATTGCATAAGGTAACTAAAACTGAAGAAAATACTTTGGCTAGAAGATGGCGGCAGAGTAACAAGACTGTGTATGAGGTCTCTTGAATTTCGGTAATCCGCGAGCAAAAACCGTTTTCCAGTAGGGGCCTACTTCTTTAAAAGGCTAAATAGTAGCGGGACAAACTGATACTTGCGTGTGACGGATGAAACAGTTGTGGAACTCAGTAGTATAAGTGTGATTTGTGTTATTGTGTCTTGTTGGTGAAGGCATGGGAAATCAAAAGCGTAACAAAAACAAAAAGATGGAGAACTCACTAACACCATTGCCAGACCGAAGCCAGAGCTACGCAGCGGGGGAAAGAGTAACGAAGATTCAAGGAGAAATTACTGATCCTCAGCAGGCTGATTCATCTGACCTTAGCCTACAAGGAATACAAAGCCTGCCCAATAGCCACTTATAGCTGTCCGCCCTGTGGATGCTATATTTGCCGCTAGAGGCGCTGCAATTCAACCTCACATGTACACCTCGGTTGGCGGTATTTCTACACGTTGTATGCTTAATGGTGACGTTGTATTGTTAAAATACGTCAATTATATTACAGTGGTATACTGTTGCCTACCGTTTTATAAACAAGGCTCTAGAAATAAAATTTCTGGAACTAGTTTTCATGAATTCCTTTGCCAAGAGCCAACTAGGGAATTATGGATTAAAGCAATAAGCAGACAAGGTATGGCACAGTGAATACGCAGACCATGTGACGGCAAAAATTAGGTTACTTAATTATTATTATTATTATTATTATTATTATTATTATTATTATTATTATTATTATTATTATTATTATTATTATTATTGCTCCTGTTCTGATAATAATATCTTCGATATAAATCTCCTGGCGCGAGAGACGGTGTCAAGTCTAGGAAGCCCGTCTCCCTCTTCAGGGCAGGAATAAAAATATTTAGTAGTTGCATGATCCGTCAACATTAGCATATTATTTTGGAAGGTATAAGCAATGCCAGACTCCTTCGGTGTCATGGCCATCGCATTTGGCACAAATATTGGAGTAGGTACCCCAGGACTTCAAGGTTCTCTCATACCTTCGTTATTTCCGTGGTATACTCTACATGAAACTCACATTGAGAATTTCCAATGTCGAAACTGTGATTTGAACCTTGGAATATTCGAAGAGTGCAGCTGCCCATTCTTATCAAGGAGCGTAAGTTAATGTGCTCGTCTATGCAGGAAGAAGAGAAGAACGTAAAGTGACATAACATATAAGTAGTTCTCTTTTAACTTTCAGGTTTTCGTGAAAAATAACCAGAAAAGGAATGAATGGTCTCCTATAAGCTTCTAAATGGTTTTCTTCTTATTTTCGGAACAAAATAAATAAAATATATCTGTTCCAACTTTTGCAACCGTTAGTTAGTGAACAAACCGCACACGCGGATGAACCGGGAGCAACGAATTCTGAGTTAGCAAGAAATGTTCAAACACAGCTGGAAAGTATCCAAAAGGAAGCCGAAGGAGCACCAAGCTTTTCTACGTCGAGTGCTGCAATGGCATATATTGGAGGGTATTTGGTAAGAGTTGTCGAAGACCACATGCCATGTCAAGAGTGTGTTGATAAAATTAGCAGTATCCAGAGTCCATCTCCACTGACGTCATTAATAAAAATCAAAGACAGAGGTGGTCTCAGGTATCCGAAGCCAAGTTTTGTTTCACTGCTGATGAAACTGGGGCAAGTAACGGACGAAATGATATCGGTAACGCTAGGCAGTCCAAAAAGAGCACAAACATTAACCGAAATACTGTTGCCACTTGTTGCTAAAAATCCTATTCTACAGTGTGGAAAAAGTGATCATCCTGACGAACTAAGCAGAATAATACCGCAGAAGTTTCTGCGCCCCTCTATCACTAACTACGCTGATGGCATGACAGATGAGTATCGCCGAGAATACTTCTTGAGAAGAAAAACAATTTATGAGAAAAATATCAAGGAAAATGGTTAAAGTCGTTCCTCTCTACTGAAAATCTAAGGTGCGATAGTGAAAATATCTAGTGCAGACCTTATATCCTTTTAAATGCCAGACATAAATGTCGACAGTTATGTGTGTTATTTGAAATGAAAATCCACAGCTGAATTGAACTCCTAGGGGTAAAAGGTGAACATTTATTATTTTCTACTTCATTCTGCGTAGTAACGTACATAATAAATTTGTGCTGGTTTTAACACCCGTTTGCAATGCTAGCGAGTGCTGATGTGAGGTGGTATACTAGCGCTGCAGTGGTCAAGGCGCGCACTGCCAGGAGGACACTGTTTCTAAAGGGAGCACTGCGAGTGAGCAGGCTTTGTATTCCTTGTAGGCTAAGATCTGACCTAACCAAAGAGGTAATTCAAGTTATGAGTAGCTCTAAATTCTTAGATGGCGTGTTGGAACGTCTAGTAGAAAAAGTGATTACTAGGTTAACTGACAGTATTGACTTTAACAATAAAATCATTACTGATCTAAAGGCAGAACATAGTCAAAGAGATCAAAAGATTCGAGAGTTGCAACAACAATTAGACATGCTGAATTCCAACTCACACGAAGAGGTTGAATCAATCAATCAATATATGAGACGGAACAACGTAGAAATCCATGGTGTGCCAGAAATACAAAATGAAGATGTCTACAGCATTATCAGTAGCATAGGCGCGGTGATCGGATGTGACGTGAATAAAAATGACATTGACGTCGCACATAGGTTACCGTCCAGAAACCCAGCGTTGCCGAGGCCGATAGTTGTGAAGTTTGTGAATAGATGGAAGAGGGCCGAATTGTTCAGCGCCAAGAAAAGAAGCCCACGAATTTCATCTCGAGCTATTGGTATTAATGCTGCAGACCAGCCGATCTATATAAACGAACACTTAACTCCCAAAGCAAAGGGACTCTTGAAGAGGGCAAAGGATCTTAGAACAAGAGGATTTAAATACGGTATATATGGTCCAGAGAAGGGAAAATATTTGCTAGGAAAGATGACACCTCACAGATAGTAACCATACGGAGCATAGAGGACATCTTAAAATTAGAATCGGCGTAACTAGGTTATGTTATTCTTAGTCTAATGACATGATTTAGGTAGGCTATTTACTTGTAGGTAGATGAATAATCCATGTTATTTTTTATGGAAGGTTCTGAATTACAACTAAGTGAACTACAGGAGCTTACTAGCAAAGATGGAACTAGAATTCTATACATCAACTCCCAAAGTATTCGTAATAAGTGGAGTAATCTACTTTATACAGTACAGGAAGCACAATATCCTGAAATCATTGTAATTGTTGAAACATGGGTTTCTCCTGAGGAAGAAAAATATTTCAATCTGAATGGATATGATGGTCTCTTTTGTTCTAGATCACATAATAGGGGTGGTGGAATTGCCATTTATATAGAGGAACCGTATAAGGCCAATGTATTATTATCTATTACCTGCAATGCCAGTTCATATAGTATACTATTAATCGAGATAAAGGGTTTTGTGAATGACATTCACTTAGTAGCAGTATATAACCCTCATACTAAATTTTCCAAAGATTTTCTAAAACGTTTAGAAGATATTTGGAATAAAGGTGGCAAAACATTTTGTTTTACTGTTGGTGACTTTAATATAAACAAATTAGAACAGAGTCATATATCCACTGAGCTTCAGAATCTCTGTGGGTGTTATAATCAGAGTTCATGTAACACTCTCTTTCCTACTAGAATTTCATTGACAACTAGTACACTTATAGATCATTTTTATGTAAACAGAGTCTGCAAATACAAAATATATAACATAATAAATGATCTGAGTGATCACAATTTATTAATCTTGGATATTAATATTACACCCAAAATGAATACACAAAGAAATTATGTAATGCGCCCTACAAAATACCATGTCCCATCTATGGAAAAAATACATGTCTCAGACGCCATTAACTATAAATGACGAGGATGGTTCGGATATCATAACAGATAAATTAATGACATATTTTAAAGAAAGTACTGCTTTAGTTAAAAATGAAAGTCCTAATCTAAATAAGAAAGTTAGACCCTTTTGCCCATGGTTTACTTCAGAGCTGTTGAATTTAATCGAACAAAAAAATAATTTATATTATAAAATTAAAAGACAACAGCAGTTAATACAAGACTATAAAGACATACGTAACACGGTTACTAGAATGAAAAGAGACCTAGAAAATAATTATTATATCAATAGGTTAAACAGCACAAATAATCAGTGGAAAGTTATTAATAATATTTTAACAACTAATAACTGTAACAATGAAGAAATACAATTGAAAGTAAATGATAAGTTGGTGACTGACTCTAGTCAAATTTCTACTATATTTAATGACTATTTCACTGATATGAGTCTGTCTTTAGCTAAGAACATTCCTCAGTGTAAATACCCTCACCTTGAACCTGGCCCATCTAATTCCTTGTTTTTAACCCCTACTAATGAAAATGAAATTGAACATATAATTAATAATCTTAAAAACAGTTGTAGTGTTGACTGTTTTGGTATTAGTAATACTCTTATAAAGAGACTCTCTAAATTTCTTATACCTCACATCACAAAATTAGTTAACAAATCTCTATCAGAGGGTAAAGTACCAGCCAAACTTAAAATCGCCAGAGTTGTACCAATCTATAAAGGCGTGGATAAATTTAATGTAAGTAATTACAAACCAATCTCGGTACTACCTCCTATATCTAAGATTTTAGAACAAGTGGTTAAACAAAGATTATTAGATTTTTTGTTAAATAATAAATATTTGTATCAATTTCAGTATGGTTTCTTACCTCACTCGAGTACCAGTAATGCTATTGAGGATATTATTATTAAACTACAACAAGCTTTAGACTCAGGTATGTTAGTAGCTGGTTTATTTATAGATCTTAAAAAGGCCTTTGACACAGTTGATCATAAAATTTTATTATATAAATTAGAAGTAGCAGGCATTAGAGGTATTGCATTGGATTGGTTTGTTGATTACCTCTCTAATAGGGAGCAGTTTGTTACATGTAATAATACTCAGAGTAATGTAAAGGTGATATCAATTGGTGTGCCTCAGGGTTCTGTTCTGGGACCTTTATTGTTTCTTATCTTCATTAATGATATTGGTCACCTTAAATTAAATGGAAGACTATCCATTTTTGCTGATGACACTAATATTTTTTATACAAGCTCTAGCAATCATGAACTTGAACAAAATATGCAGCAGGATATTCTATTACTTGAAACATGGCTTAATTCCAACCGATTAACTATAAATCTAACAAAAACAAACTACATAAATTTTCACAAACCTTTATATGCATTAAATTTGGATAAAAATTTGCTTTTCTTCAATCACAGAGTAATGAAAGTACACAGTACTAAATTCTTAGGACTGACTATAGATGAAAATCTGTCGTGGAGTACCGTAATCACGTGGAGACTATCTGTAATAAAATTATCCCTGTGATTGGTATCCTCAGTAGATTGCGATATAAGTTCTCTCGTGGGTTGTTGAAGGGTATTTACTATGCTCTTATTGAAAGCCACATCTCCTATATGATACATGTCTGGGCATGCTGTAATAAAGAATTATTTGGAAAGGTAGAGGTCCTTAGGAAGAGGGCACTAAAAATAATTTTCAAACTGCCCATTCTGACACCAACTAAAGATCTGTATAAACATTGTAATATATTATCACTTCCAAACTTCCACATAAAGGCCTCTATAATTATGATCTATAAAATTCAAAACAAATTGGTCCGCTCAAACACATCAGTAATTACTAATTCACAGGTTCATAATTATGAAACAAGAATTATTCATAACATTCACTACAATCAGATTCATTCCACTAGTTATAGTCAAAATTCTCTTTTTTATTTTTCTATAACTGTGTATAACCAAATACTTTAATACACTAATACCGGACAGCCCTATCTCAACAGCATTGAGTGGAGTGCGAACAGCGATGGTGGTGTGAACTACATCCTTGTCTATGCTATAGTTGAGAGGAATGCACTACACTCATTGGGAATATTTTTGTTAAAATAATTGAATAATCATAATAATTAAGAATGACATTTTAAAATATGAAGTGCCTCCTTCATAAACCTCCAAACGAGCATTATGTTAGCCGTGCCTTTCACTATGTCTTAAAAGTTATAAAGCAGAATCTATTTGAGGATCCACCCAGCCTCGGGGGAAATATTTAACAACCACACTCTCCTCTTCTTTCTAGCCTTTTCTCAATTACCTAGCGCAGGATTTTGTATGGACTTAGCCTAGTTTTCCGGTCGGATGCCCTTCATAACAGCAATCATATGTGGAGGGGTATATACCGTACTCACTATTGCGTGTTTCTGTGGTTGTTTTTCGTATGACGTGTTATATATATATATACTTGAAGATGCGTATGAATACGAACACAAACCCGTAGCCCTCGATTTACAGGAATTAAAAGACGCGATTAAAATCTCCGACTCAGCCGGTAATCGTACCAGGGCCCTCTGAACCGAAGTCCAGTACGCTGCTCATTCCATGGTGGTGATTATTTTAATAGGAAGTACAACTGACCAGCCATCCTCTATTTACACTAATCAGAAGGGAAATGGAAGAGGTCCAACACTCCGAGAATGATGATGTGCTGCTTGTTGTTTAAAGGGGCCTAACATCGAGGTCATCGGCCCTCCTTCCGAAGAATGAAGGTATCATAAAAGGGGAGGGGGGCACGAAGCGCTAACCCTTCAGCCAAACTGCCAGAGGGGGCAGATAACTTAACAACATCCATGATTTATTAAGATTTTGGGAAGGAGAAGCTGTAATTAAGGAACAGGAGTTTTGGTCCATTATTTTGACTTCTTCTTCTTCTTCTTCTCCTTCGGTACAGCCGATCTTCCCGAACTCTACAAGGGAACTCACCTCACGCTGCTATCTCGCTTTTTCTGTACTTTGAATTTTCTGTTTTACCTCCGAAGACAGAAATACATAATATATATAACACATATGGGGGTTACGTGAGTGAACTACGATGTTCCTGACAAGGAAGAAATGTTCAGAATTTCCTAATGTCTCTTTCAGAAATGTATGCATTACCATACACACGTATTAAATTAGTTGGACTGGTGCTCAAGCGAATGTCAATAATACACTGATTTTCTTACCCCGGGCTGTGTGGCTTAGACGGTTGATGCGATGGCCTGATCCAAATTTGGCAGGTTCGATCCTGGCTCGGTCCGGTGTATTTGAAGGTGCTCAAATACGTCAGCCTCGTGTAGGTAGATTTACTGGCATGTAAAAGAATTCCTGTGGGACTATATTCCGGCACCTCGGCGTCTCCGAAAACCGTAAACGTACTCAGTGGGGCGTGAAGAACATCATTATTATTTTCCTACAGTAAAAGAAAAGGTGACTGGATTCGAAACTCGTGGCCTTCAAATTTCAATTTCAAGACTACCGCGATAACCATGACGCCACAGGCCTACAAGTTTTCGATTGTGAAATTCACGCCACTATTTAACAATGTGGATCCTCAAGTTTGAGTATAGCAGAGTTCCACATTTGTTAACATTATTGGTTTTACGTCCCACTAACATTTCAGTAGAGTATTTGATTGATTTTCTTAATACAAGGGGCATAGAATGTAACCTCAACACAGATGCGAGGTTATTAATTTGTTTAATACTTGCGGTCCTTATCAGTTCCGATGCCCATTACCTTGCTGGGTAATTTGTTCAGCACATAACACTTTTCTTGGAATATAACTGCAATGTTGGATTATTGAGTGACAAACACTGATACACTATAAACAGCACGGCAGTGCGCCAAGTATCATACAGATAGCAATATGTTATTGAAGAGTTCGTCACACCAAGCCATGTAGGTAGCAGCACTATCGACATTCTCACTGAAAACAGCAAGCTGTCCGCTATTGTCATTTTAAAGTATTTGGTATAACTCGCTTCCAGAAAGTATAAAAATGTTACCAACTTTATCTCTCTTCAAGAGCAATGTAACTAAATTCTTGAAGTAGTATGGTAATTATGGTTAGGAAGCTTTGTCCTATCTTATCTATTACATCATGTTAAATTATATACTTAGGCCCGGTTTCATCAACACATGTTAAATATATACTAACAAGTAGTTAGTTAATACGGAGTTAGAAATTTAACATCTTGTTAGGTTTCTTGCGTTTCATCAAACTTTTCTTGTGAAATGTTAACTAATCGACTGTTAACTCTCCCAATATTGCGAACTGGTGCGAGTCAAGGAGGCAGTGGTACGAACATGCTGTTTTACAGCGCGCTCCGATGCGCTTTTGTTTGAGCACAGCTGTAAAATATGGCGCGTAAACTGAAACGGAATCGTAGTTCTAATTTTTCCTCCTTCGAAAAAGAGTTGTTAATTGAATTAGTTGGTAAATGTATATAAGTTATTGAGTGCAAGCGTACAGATGGCTTGACGAAAAAAGAAAAGGAAGAGGCGCGGGAAAAGTCCGCGAGGGTTTCAATGGGGTAAACAGATACTTTTTTTTTAGCGGGTATCCGCTGTCACCTAACAAAATCACTTCGTTAATTGTCCCACTTCAAACTGTGCTCCGATATGGGAGTTATTAAATATTGTATTGTCGTGTGCAGAACCAGACCACCTAGCAAGTATATCCCTGATTTGGAGGTTAGGCTCACTAATCACCTGAACATTAATATTAACAGAGAAATATCCCTTTCGATTACGATATATTTCGGCCCAATTGCCTCCAGGTGATTGGATTCTTACATGTGTGTAATCTATTGCACGTAGAACAAACACCAGGAAAACGGCTTATTTCATAGAAGTCGCGGATAATTTGCTGACGCTCTTCTACTGAAGGGAATGTTATATACCTCCTTCTCATGGATGCTATTGCTGCAGACACTCGACAAAACAACTCTATTAACAGTGGCTTTAGAAATTCCAGCATTGTCTCCGGCCATTATATGAAAATAACCAGTAGCAAAAACTCGTAATATTATCAGTACCTGCAACATTGGAGAAAGAGGTAAGCTTCTCTTCGTAGGATATTCTAACCTCACTTGAATTTCGTCAACAACCTTAGCAACGACTGTTTTCGATAACCTGTATCTATGAAGAAATTTCGGATCCGTCAAATTTTCAAAGTCATTACGTCGCTGAACTCTTCTTCGATCAGGATTGTTTTGTAAAAGATCTAAATAGAGAATTCCGCCTCGAAAGCGAGATTCACAGCAGCCATTTTGGAACAATGCTAATGTTAGTCATTTAACATTGGAAATGGCTGATGTTAACTTTAATACCCAGTTTAACATTTGTTAATGTTAACATTTGTTGATGAAACGCAAATTTTCTTAAATCGTATCTTAAAATGATTTATCACCTTGTTAAGTACTAACATGTGTTGATGAAACCGGGCCGTACTGTATTTTATTTTATAATTACATTGTGAATATAACTGTCATTGTAATTTATTTGCATTGCACCAAGAAGAGCCTTGGCTCAGGTGCCTATATTGAAATGAAATAAAAAAATAAACACGACAATCATTATTAACCTAATCACCACCGATATTGTTGGAATAAATAAGCTCTTTAAGAACAAACGGCTTCTTACGGCACTGAAAGAGGATTTATAACCTTGTGAAGACTATAAATAAATATAATGTATGATTAATAATACGGTATTCAAATTTCCGTGAATATTTGGTAACAACACGGCTTACACAAATCAAAACAAACGCATGCTAGCACTTCAGCTGCCGCCATTATGGACAGTTTCGATAGGTCGGTTAAGGTCTGAGATATTGTAGTTGGTCTTGCCTCAGTTATCTTCGGCATCTGTATAGGCAACCTTTGAAACACAAACTATGAATCGCTTATGCATCGCTGTGCGACATCTGGCGTACACTTTACGAACTAGTACTACTGTTGTTTACACAGCTAAACCAAACTATATAATTCATGCTAGGAACAAGATTCGCATCGAGAAATGTTATATAATGTTAAATAATGTATGTGTGACACAGTTGTTGGCGTAAGATAATAAATGTTTAGAAAATTCATATCAATCGATCATATTATCGATTCAATTCAGATTTCATTTCCATCCAGTTGGCAGTAAAACCGGAACCGCAAGCGCTCCCTCCTTACTCCTCACCCCGTAAAAATCGGGCGCAAGAAAAGGTTCGCGTATAATACGTAACACACTGGTTCATTTAGAGTACTCCAGCTATTCGATTCCTACCCTGACGCGCTGTTTTCGAATAAACAGTGTGCAATCATAAGGTAGAGGCTCACTTAGTAGTAGTAGTAGTAGTAGTAGTAGTAGAAGTGGTATTGCCTGCGCACCTTTTCTGGATAGATTTACACCCTATAGTAGGGCCCACGAGAGTTGAAGTCTGACAGGTGAGCGGCGAAAGCTGTAACTACGAAGTACGCTGCGTTGTCATAGTTACCTCCATTTGCAGCCTACCACCCTTTCAGACAGGCTGAGTGTTTAATAAAACATGTAGGCCTAGGCCTAATACAATTCATTTACCCTTGACCGGTTCCTAAGCTAGTGTTAATAATTCCAGCATTTAAGACAGAACACGACATTATCGATATATATAAAAGATTTCATAATCACTAACAAAATCATCAGTTTCTGACAATAACCTCAACAAATGCACATGTTAATCACAGAATAGAACAACACTACCCACATTGATAGTTTTTTATTATTTAACTCGGATTGTTAACGGTACCTGTACAATTCAGGAATAAACTACGGTATAATAAACACAATAGGAAGACGATACTTCATCGAGAAAAGAAATCAGTCAGAATATGAACGACAAAAGTGACTGAGAGCAAGCCAATCCACGTGATTATAGCGTCCTAAAATGTTGCAACTCTGTTATCGTTGCCATAGCAACAGGCCATTTTCGAGCAGCGTTAGTCAACTTTTTCTCGCCGGTGGCGCTAAACGTCAGACTTCAACTCTCGTGGGCCCTACTGTAGTGCTGAATTGGTCGACCTCGGCAATCTTCGAGATTCGTACTGGCAACCTTTGAAACACAAACTATGAATCGCTTATGCATCGCTGTGCGACATCTGGCGTACACTTTACGTACTAGTACTGTGGTTATTTACACAGCAAGGCCAAACTATAGAATTCACTCTAGGAATAAGATTCGCATCGAGAAATGTTATATAATGTTATATAATGTGTGTGTGACACAGCTGTTGGCTTAAGATAACAAAGGTTTAGCAAAATTCATATCGATCGATCATATTATCGATTCAATTCAGATTTCATATCCATTCAGTTGGCAGTACTACGGGAACCGGAATTGCTCCCTCCTTACTCCTCAAACCAGTAAACAAATCTATCGATAAAAAGTGCGCAGATAATACACTGACTGACAGTGACAATGCAACACCAAGGAGGAGTGGTTCGAAAGTGATGAAAGTTGGGAAAAAACAGAGACGGCACGGATGAATAATTGATGTTTATTTCAAACCGATATGCAGGTTACACAATGCGCACGGCATCGACTCAGTAGGATGTAGGACCACCGCGAGCGGCGATGCACGCAGAAACACGTCGAGGTACAGAGTCAATAAGAGTGCGGATGGTGTCCTGAGGGATGGTTCTCCATTCTCTGTCAACCATTTGCCACAGTTGGTCGTCCCTACGAGGCTGGGGCAGAGTTTGCAAACGGCGTCCAATGAGATCCCACACGTGTTCGATTGGTGAGAGATCCGGAGAGTACGCTGGCCACGGAAGCATCTGTACACCTCGTAGAGCCTGTTGGGAGATGCGAGCAGTGTGTGGGCGGGCATTATGCTGCTGAAACAGAGCATTGGGCAGCCCCTGAAGGTATGGGAGTGCCACCGGCCGCAGCACATGCTGCACGTAGCGGTGGGCATTTAACGTGCCTTGAATACGCACTAGAGGTGACGTGGAATCATACGCAATAGCGCCCCAAACCATGATGCCGCGTTGTCTAGCGGTAGGGCGCTCCACAGTTACTGCCGGATTTGACCTTTCTCCACGCCGACGCCACACTCGTCTGCGGTGACTATCACTGACAGAACAGAAGCGTGACTCATCGGAGAACACGACGTTCCGCCATTCCCTCATCCAAGTCGCTCTAGCCCGGCACCATGCCAGGCGTGCACGTCTATGCTGTGGAGTCAATGGTAGTCTTCTGAGCGGACGCCGGGAGTGCAGGCCTCCTGCCTCCTTCAACCAATCGACGGGAAATTGTTCTGGTCGATATTGGAACAGCCAGGGTGTCTTGCACATGCTGAAGAATGGCGGTTGACGTGGCGTGCGGGGCTGCCACCGCTTGGCGGCGGATGCGCCGATCCTCGCGTGCTGACGTCACTCGGGCTGCGCCTGGACCCCACGCACGTGCCACATGTCCCTGCGCCAACCATCTTCGCCACAGGCGCTGCACCGTGGACACATCCCTATGGGTATCGGCTGCGATTTGACGAAGCGACCAACCTGCCCTTCTCAGCCGGATCACCATACCCCTCGTAAAGTCGTCTGTCTGCTGGAAATGCCTCCGTTGACGGCGGCCTGGTATTCTTAGCTATACACGTGTCCTGTGGCACACGACAACACGTTCTACAATGACTGTCGGCTGAGAAATCACGGTACGAAGTGGGCCATTCGCCAACGCCGTGTCCCATTTATCGTTCGCTACGTGCGCAGCACAGCGGCGCATTTCACATCATGAGCATACCTCAGTGACGTCAGTCTACCCTGCAATTGGCATAAAGTTCTGACCACTCCTTCTTGGTGTTGCATTTGCTCTGTCAGTCAGTGTAGTAGTATGACCTGGTCTAGAATTACAATTTATACCTATTCCAAATTATAGCACTTCAATTCACTAAATAACTCAAAATTCAACCCTGAAAAGAGCTGTTTCTTAAGAAAAACTTATTTCTCTTCACTTTTATTAAATTCTACATTCATTTTATTCCAAATTAGCAGTGAAAAGGGGGGTGGGTGTTTCTCCTCTGGCTTGGAGGAAAAATTTGCCTCCAAGTCAGATAGATTCTTCCGCCGCCAGTGTAGTGAATTGAGATTTCTGACTCATCAGGTACTCCAAGGAAACAGATTAGTAAATGGGCATAGTTTTTGCCCTGGGACTCTGCACTATTCGACCCCCCCCCCGCCGGAAAAAGACGAAGAGTGTTCACTGATCACGGCTGTCTGCAGCTTGGTCATTCCAGTTCTGGAACTTTAACAGTTAGATCAGCAGTGTAGTACTGTTCGTTGAAAGTTAGAAAATGAATGGTTTATAATTTTATTTCATATGAAAGCATTGCTTTTAATCACGCCATTCCTACTGACGTCATTGTAATTACCTATGTTCATTTCAGTTGGGAAAACCACTAAGACAGTCTTTCTGAGGATGTAAAAAGGCAGGTGGAGAGTGAGTGTCTGCCATTATAATGAAAACTCCCCAACCTGATTGTGACTGATGGTAGGCAAACAGGCCTACCATTACAATGAAAATTCCCTAACCCAGTCTTCATATGAGAAAAGTCATTTGGTGACTTCTCGGTTGCATTTCTAGGGTAGCGTTAAGAGCTATGCAACTTAATACAATCTTGCTCACAACGTGTTCACTACCTAACCTAGAATTCTGCTTACAATGTAGAATTCCGTAGCAAAGCACGAGTACATCAGCTAGTAAATACTTTTAAGAAATTTCAACTTAAAACAGCATTTAGAACCAGAAATAAAATATAGGAACATATATATACTGCACATAGTATTAACAAAAAAAAATGTCTACACCAATTCTGGAGTATATAGGCTCACTTGTGACGACTGCAAAATGTTTTATATATGAAGGACTGGGCGAGCCTTAAGTCGAGGATTTCAAGAACATTTTAAGGCAATGAAGTACAACCAATATTCAGCTACCATTTTATAAAAACTTGTAATCAAAACAATGCCTTTTGCAGATGATATTGTACTGTATAGAGAAATAAATAAGGTACTGGATTGTGAACGACTGAAAAATGACCATAATACCAATATAATGGTCCGTTATTGGACATTATAAATTTTCCAGCTAACTCATTCTTGGTTGCCTGCGTTTCGCCCTCATTTACTCATTCAGGACAAATAAATTCCCTATGGGAATCAACATCTGTATTATGAAAAATGACCATGACAAAGTTGTGATATGGACAGCGGCAAATGATATGACAATAAATGGGTTGATTTTAATTACTGCGTTCATGGATAATACCAATATAAATGCTCCGTTATTGGACATTATAAATTTTCCAGGTAACTCATTCCTGGTTGCCAGCGTTTCTCCCCCGTGTGCTAGGTTGGGGTTGTCAGTTGGTACCTAGCACAACTACCAAGATGCATGGCTAGTGCATACCGTGGAGGCCACTGCGTAGGCTACTTGAAGCCACCGGCAGTGCCAATGCACTATGAGAAATTTTGTCTCACTACCAAAAATTGATGCCTGCTTGGCCATCAGATGGTATAGATGTTGATTCCCATTGGGAATCTGAAATATTATTATTATATATTATTTTTATAATATTATATTATTATAAATTTACTCATTCAGGACAAATATTTCAGATTCCCTATGGAAATCAACATCTATATCATGCATTCATGGAGTCAAAGTACGTCATAGGGATCACTGGAAGTACCTGGTGTTAATATAAGGACAAATCTTCAGCTTTAACGAAGTTGTAAATACAGGTTGTGGATCTCTTCACAGGGTTATGGGATCATTTAGGGTTTGTAGTAAAGATAAAGGAGAAGGAATGTATATCACTGGCAAGACCCCAGTTAGAGTATGGTTCCAATGTATGGGACTCTCGCCATGATTACTTGATTCGAGAATTGGAAAAGAGCCAGAGTAAAGCAGCACAATTTGTTCTAGGTGATTTTCGACAAAAGAATAGTTGCAAAAACTGTTGCAAACTTTAGGCTGAGAGGACTTTGAAGTATCTGGTTGACTAAGTGGTATATTCCAAGCTGTCATGACGTGGAATGACATTAGTAGATGAATAAGCTCGTGGAGATTTTACGAACAAGAAAGATTACAATCCGAACATAAAGTTGGAATTCAAGAGGACAAATTAGGGCAAATATTCATTTATAAGAAGAGGAACTAAAACCAACCAAACCCCATGCTGCAACAGCCCTAGAGGACAATGGCTTACCAAGTGACTGCTGCTCAGCCCAAAAGACCAGCAGATTATGAGGTGTCATGAGGTCGGCATAACAAATCCTAAAAGGTTAGTTTTTTCCACCTATTCAATACATATAAATTAGGAATTTATTGTTAATTCCACTTGAGACATGTTTCGCCCTTCATTGAGGGCATCATCAGTCAAAATATCACCTCAAGGTAAAAAATCAGGTAACTGGTTAGTAGTTGACGGTACAAATTAATACATATTATTAATACAATTACAAAAATTAAGTACAACTATTTCCCATACTTAATTTTTGTAACTGTATTAATAATATGTATTAATTTGTACCGTCAACTACTAACCAGTTACCTGATTTTTTACCTTGAGGTGATATTTTGACTGATGATGCCCTCAATGAAGGGCGAAACATGTCTCAAGTGGAATTAACAATAAATTCCTAATTTATAAAATTTATATGTATTGAATAGGTGGAAAAAACTAACCTTTTAGCATCCTACATTCAGTATCTTCAATACGGATAGCAATGATCTTTATCACTTGCAATAACAAATCCTGTCGGCCACCCTTGGCGTTCTAGACCAGAGCTGCTCCATCACCATTAAACATATCCTCAATTGTAATCAGGAAGGCTGACGGGACCCCAAACCAGCCCTCAGATTGTGGTAAACATCCCTGACCTGGCCAGGAATCAAACCGGGTCCTCCGTGTAAGAGGCAGGTACACTACCTCCACACCGCAGTGTCAGTAGGAAGAGGAATTAGGGATTGGAATAATTATCAAGGGGGGTTGTTTGATACATTTCCAGTTTCCTTCAAATAATTTAAGAAGACTAGGTAAACAACTGATAGGGAATATGCCACCTGGGCAACAGTCCTCAGTGCAGATCAGTGGTGAATGATTGATTTGATGAAGCCAGTGACAATATCATTCAGCTATTATACTTCTCACTTGTATTCATTTTACCATCTTACCTCAACTAGAGTACTCATTCTATTATAACCTTCAACTAGATTTCATGACTTCCCTTCTTCAGCTCAGACACTACTGTTTTGTCCACACACTACTTTGTACAGTTTTGTTTCCATCTCGCTTTCTAATGTTTGGATCCTTGCCCAACCGGATCATAAATAGTGGTTAAAAATGGACATTCAAACATCAGAGGATAATGATACTGAAACAAGATTACAAACAAAATAAATATTTTATTACAGTATATCACAAAAATACAAGGCAATGCTTACATAAAGTCTTATTAACAATAATAAAGCTATCAAAACTTTAACACTAAGGCCTTATTTAAACGCACTCGAAAGACTATACTAACATTGACAAATCTAGAATGTACATTGTCTTATCAGTGGATAGTAAGCATTTGAACTCAACACATAAGCCATGAAGAACATAAAAATATTTCTCTTGCAATTCCCACATTGTGTATTTTTGAAAACCAGTCCTGCTTATGCTTTCAGTGTCTTATTTTTTCTCTGATCACATTTTTCAATGTTGTTAACTTCTGAGAGGCATATTCTGACAAACACAAATTCTTAAAGTGGGCAAGATGGAATATCCTCTCCTATTACCTTTTCTCACAAATTTCATAGTGGTTTCCAGCTACCAGTTCCTCATTCAAAGAAAGGAAATCACACATTCAAGTCTACATTTTACAATGAATGTTCATAACAGTAGGAAGTGAAGGACCACGGATGTTTAAGAAGAATGTATTATTCACTGACAAAATGTACAGTAGTTACTTAACAGGAAACCAGAACACAATGAAAGGACATGAAAATGAATACACCCCAACTTGATTCTGACTGGCAGCAAGCAAGGGGGCCTGACATTGTGATGGAAATTCCCAAAGTTGATTGTGACTGGCAGTAGGCAAGGTAGGGACACAAAACCAAGACAAAGAGACCAAAGATAAAGCATGTGCCAAAACACAGCAAAACATTTTCTCAAAATCTACTTGAGATATGAAGAATATTCATATAAACTTTTTTCAAGAATCGAATTTCAGGTAGCTACATTTGGTGCACTCTACTGTTCAATAAAACTAATTGTTTAGACAGTGTATTCAACATCAAGAGTCCCAAGCGTATATATTCCTCTACTTGCTTTACATTTTCTTTTGCTACATAGCCCACTTAAAAGATAGCATGGTATTAAGTAGCCTGTGTATTAGCCAAAGGTATCAGCTATAAGCTGAGTGGCTCAGACAGTTGAGGAGCTGGCCTTCTGACCCCAACTTGGCAGGTTCAATCCTGGCTCAGTCCAGTGGTATTTGAAGGTGCTCAAATAAGTCAGCCTCGTGTTGTAGATTTACTGGAACATAAAAGAACTCCTGCGGGACTAAATTCCGGCGCCTTGGCATCTCTGAAAACCGTAAAAGTAGTTAGTGTAACGTAAAGCCAATAACATTATTATTTTATTACAAGCTCCATCAGTCAAGTAGTTCTTACGAGAAAAGACACAGACAGACAAACAAACTTTGAGCTTTATTACTGCTACCATTCTTTCCTTAAATCACAGTTCTCATGGGAATTGTTTGATATTTTGGGATGATTATAGCCTATGTTTACCCAGTTTGTCAGAGCCAAAATCATTATAGAACAAATCGCTCTATTTTTCAATATTATTTTATAATTTTCATTAAGTTAAAAACAGCTTTCCTTTCTAATTCAGATTTGTAAGTAAAAGAAAATCTGAAATACTATTCATAACTAATATATGTGAAATAAAATACAGAACAATACATTTATAATTAATTCCATATGTTATTTGGTTTATGCCCTAGTACCTATTTTTACAATTTCTGGACATTGCGAGGTGCTGAAAATGTTGTCCTACAGGAGTTCTTTTATATACTGATAAAGTTTACTGACACGAGGCTGGCATATTTGAGCACCTTTGAATACCACTGGACTGAGACAACTTAGGCTCAGAAAGACAGCACTTTACCATCTGAGCCACTTAGCCCAGCTCAGTTAATTGCCTTATATATCAGGTTTCAGCTACAAACCGTAGACAGAATTTAGTTACAACTTTACAATGACATCACTAATACTATGCAGTCTCAACATGTTATGTCCCAAGCATTTAGTTGAGAATGAAATTAGTGTTGTTTATATAATGAATGTTGAAACTGTAAAATCCAACAAACTTGGTTGTTACCAGTGCTCAATGGATACAATTTTGATTAATGTTCTGAATACATCGTTTTATAATTAAAAGGAAATGTGTATCTCTAAGTAAACAAACACAGAAAAGTACTGAGAATAGGCAATGATACATTATACAGCTGCTATTATGGAATAACAGAAGTACCTAACTGTTGGATAGAGCCTATGAAATGGAAATAAAAATAACTAGTCTATTTACAAAAGGCCTCATAATATTAATTTCAACAATATTTTCTTCCCTGAACCCTAAACAATGAAAAACATGGAAGTTTTACAAACTCAGTTATTAAAATTATTTATCACAGCATAATATAACCTTAAAGAAACATAACAAGTAATATATCTAAGGATCATGTAAATGAACACGCAACACAATGACTTCAATTGAGCTATTCGTCTTCGGCTTCTCCACGATTTTGAATCTTCACATTTGTTGGATTGTGTTGTGACTTTGCATCTGATACTGTATGCAAGCTGGCTCATTAAACTGTTCTCCGCTTATAATACCAATATGATGCTCACACGAGGGCGAAACGCAGGCAACCAAGAATGAGTTAGCTGGAAAATTTATAATATCCAATAACGGACCATTATATTGGTATTATAAATTTACTCATTCAGGACAAATATTTTAGGTCCCCTATGGGAATCAACATCTACATCATTTGATGGCCAGGCAGGCATCTATTTTTGGAAATGAGACATAGCTCTCATAGTGCATTGGCACTGCTGGTGGCTTCAAATAGTCTATGCAGTGGCCTCCACGGTATGCACTAGCCTTGCGTCTTGGGTGGTGTGCTAAGTCCTAAATGACGAGCCTAACTTAGCACACGAGTGCGAAACGCAGGGAACCAAGAATGAGTTAGCCAGAAAATTTATAATGTCCAACAACGGACCATTATATTGGTATTATAAATTTACTCATTCAGGACAAATATTTTAGGTTCCCTATGGGAATCAACATCTACATCATTTGATGGCCAGGCAGGCATCTATTTTTGGAAATGAGACATAGTTCTCATAGTGCATTGGCACTTCTGGTGGCTTCAAATAGCCTATGCAGTGGTCTCCACGGTATGCACTAGCCTTGCGTCTTGGGTGGTGTGCTACGTCCCAACTGACGAGCCTAACTTAGCACACGAGGGCAAAACGCAGGCA
Source organism: Anabrus simplex (assembly GCF_040414725.1). NCBI lineage: Eukaryota > Metazoa > Arthropoda > Insecta > Orthoptera > Tettigoniidae > Anabrus > Anabrus simplex. Next base: position 1,580,342,139 of record NC_090265.1, read on the forward strand.
ACCAAGAATGAGTTAGCTGGAAAATTTTTAAAGGCCAATAACGGACCGTTATATTGGTATTATAAATTTACTCATTCAGGACAAATATTTTAGGTTCCCTATGGGAATCAACATCTACATCATTTGTTCTCCGCTTCTCGTAAACATTATGAGACAATGCCGAACTTTGCGTGCGCTATGCTGCTGTTCAGAAGATTGCGCCTTGCTTCTTTTAAGTGACTTACCTTCTACTTCTTCTGAATTTTACTGTGCCTATCCCTGTTGTTTTATTTTGCCTCTTCAACTGTTTTTGTGGGGACTTGATCTTTAATTTCTTTCTTACCTATGCATTGGTTTTTGTGCTTTATTTGGCTGATGATGACCCGGATTGGGGTCGAAACCGGTACCGCTTCCGCATATAATTAAATAGGAATGTAACACTACATTTCGTATTTATTTGTATTGAATAGGTTGAACTACCTCATTTATTATTTCAATTTCGTTGTAATGTGGGATAAGGAAACAACAGAAAGAGGAGACCAGAACAAACATGAAAACACAACAGGATAAGGACAATCTCTACACATCATCTTTACCTTTTTCTCTCGCCCTGTCTTTATCTGGCTTTGTTATCACCTTACACTTTATCAAGACTGAAAACCTGTCAAGATGGCCTCCTAATGAGTGTTGATGCCCACCCTCTTGATGAAGCTAGGAAACAGAAACTAGATTGAAAACGGCTGGGAGGAAATGGATGCAGAAAACCCAGAACTGAAGAGACAATTTATTTGGAGATGACAGTGTATGAAGATGTGAAGATTATCATCGTCTCCTTCTTTCGATAATGACCGGTCATTGTGTTTATCCCATTATGTGTTCCTTTCCATGTTCCTACCATCCTATTATGCGTACCTTGATTTGTCACTTGTTCATACCTTTCCATTATTTACAACGAAAACCTAATATAAATCCCTTCTTCAAGTCTCCATTTTCCAAAACTTTGAGGTGTGACATTTTCTCCCTCGGGTGCCATAGACAATCTAAAGCCATTCTGAAAATTTCACAGAGCTTACTATGAACAGAACAGATGGAGAGAAGTTAAACAACTAGCATCGATACAATAATATAGTAACTACTAATATATAGTCAATGACTTCACTGTACAAGACTAGAAACACAAGGGACTTCAGTGCTAATTAAGACTACAGAATAATGGTCAAGTTTAATTCACTTTCATGTAGTATTGTTTACGTTGCATAAACTTGTCAATAATAGAGAGTTAAGTGGTAGTATGAACAAGTATTGACAAATAATGGTTTACAAGTATTAATATAATGAATAAACTTCTGTACTTATTAGACTACCGATGCTAAGTCTGTTATCTCCAAACACTATTTCAGGACTGTGGTCATGAGGAGGCAATGGAATGTTTTGGAGGGAGAAGGGAGGGGAAGCGGGGGAGGAGCGAGTGGAACGTGGTGGATCCTTCCTATTAGTTGTTATAATCTAGCATACTGTACCGTGGAGAGGGGAGGGGGGAGTAGAGGCAGAGCGTGTGGAGCATTGTAGAACCTTCCTTCATCACCGGAGAGGGGAGAGGGAAGATAAAGTAATTAACTTTCTTCATGGGGTTTTTTTTTTTTTTTTTTTGCTAGTGGCTTTGCGTCGTGCCGACACAGATAACTCTTATAGCGACGATGGGATAGGAAAGGCCTAGGAGTTGGAAGGAAGCGGCCATGGCCTTAATTAAGGTACAGCCCCAGCATTTGCCTGGCGAGAAAATTGGAAACCACGGAAAACCATCTTCAGGGCTGCCGACAGTGGGATTCGAACCCACTGTCGCCCAAATGCAAGCTCACAGCCGTGCGCCTCTGATCGCATGGTCAACTTGCCCGGTCTTTCTTCATTTTATAATGTATTTTATGTAATACAGATGAATGAATTTAGGTTGGTTACGTTAGCCTAAATGACCAAACACATTTTAAACATCCCCCTCTTTAGTCTACTTACATAACATATGGACAACACTTACTCTTTAAATCAGTGCTTAACAGCCTTTAGAGTATGGTTTTTCATAAAATAACACCTATAGATACTCTCAATCCCATACTTTATTTATCCTAAAGTCATTAACTTGCATTCATCCACATTACATAAAATATATTATATAACATGAAGAAAGTTAATTATTTTCTCTCCCCCTCTCCCGTGATGAAGGAAGGTTCCACAATACTCCACTCACTCCGCCCCTACTCCCCCCACCCCTCTCCAGGGTACAGTATGCTAGATTATAACATCCAACAGAAAGGATCAACAACATTCCATTTGCTCTTCCTCTGCTTCCCCTCCCCTCTCTGTGAACAGTATGCTATGCCCAAAACTTTCCATTGTCTCTCCATGACCACAGTCCTGAAATAGTGTTTGGAGACAACAGACATAGCATCGGCAGTCTAGATATGTACAGAAGTATTTTCATTATGTTGATACTTGTAAATCATTATTTGTCAATACTTGTTCATATTATCACCTAACTCTCTATTATTGACAAGTTTTCACAACATAAACAATAGTGTACAGATATCTGTATATTTTAAGTGATTTGATAGAATCTTAGGATGTTCTTGTAGAAAGGAACATGTCATTTCTTGTATAATAGTGTGTATTATTTTAACAGGTACATTTATAGTGTAAAAATTATATATTGAAATTGCTGTGTGTTTGACAGACTGGAAAGTTTTTATGTTACATTTGACTAAGTTGACACTGGAAAGTATGGCTTCCTTCCTAACAAATTATGTGCATTATTGCTACCTCATTTTAACACAGATGTGGAGCGTGTTTCCAGTTTTGTAAACACTACGAAATTGAAGGAAAGGAACACAGTGAAAGTCAACATATTACATTAAATTTTGTGTTTCAAATTTGGACTGAAAAGGGAAGGAAAATCTCTCTCTTAAGAATTTCTGGAAGATGTAGTGCAAAACATAGGAACGCTGGAATGCTATACGCCTAATCAAAATCCATCAATGTCAGCAGCACAAGAGCAGGTGGAAGAAGATAGTGAGGAGGAGTCACAAACTGGGGCAGATTTCACTTAACAAGGGCCGCAGATGGCAAGGTAGTTCAAAACTACCTAATGTTTAATATATTTTAGCACTATTAATTAGCTTATGGTATTTAGGTAATTTAATATTAATTTTGTGTTGAGTACTAAACTTGAACCAGTCTAGAAAGCCAAGAATAACAGCCAAGAGGATTTGTCATGCTGACCACACGACACCTCGTAATCTGCAGGCTTTCAGGCTGAGCAGTGGTTGCTTGGTAGGCCAAAGACCTTCGAGGCTGTTGCGCCATGGGATATTAACTTGAAACAAAGTTACTTTACACACTTAAACACCAATCACATGAAAAACTGCTGTTAACATTTAATTAGTGTGATATAATAATTCACAAAAGAAAACTAAGACTCTGCATACAATCTGATGATTTTATGGCAGGGATTTTCTACCAAATCTAGTGATAAGCGAGATGCAAGAGCTGGTCTCCTTTAGTGAGAGGACAGGAAAGATATGGCACAAGGTATCTATTTCCTTGCCAAAGACCTGCGTAAGTACAGTGGTTTCCGTGCACTATGGAGTACTGACCATCGGCTTAACCATAGCCTTCATAAATCTTTATAAAAACATATTTGTTTTAATTTCTTCAGAAGAATAAAAAACATATTTCAAAAATCTGGACTGAAGATGCTGTAATTTGAAATAAAATGTTGCTAATTTTTCATGTTATTCAAATTACAAGAGTAAATAATATTTAAGATATTATTTGTTTATAATTTAGATAGGGGCAAAAGATCTTCTTAGGTGGATGCCCAGAATAGCATTTTTAAAAAAATTTGGATAGACACTGTGTACCTTGTTTCCCCTCCATCTATTCCACTGCTGACGATAAACATTTGAGATCTAAAATTTGGACTTTGATGTCCCAGGAAAAGATTAACAGGGACACAGGACATTACTTCTAAAATTGGGCCTATTCCAGGTAAACAAGGAAGGTTGGTCACTCTATGCAAGCCTCTTTTGATTGCTTGTGTTCCTCGTCAATTCTTGTCAAATCAACATTGCCTATTTTAACAATCAGACTAACAGAACTTGCGGACCATGTGATACCGGAAGAGCAATTTGGGTTTTGAAGGGGCAGATCTACTCTACACGCTGTTCAGTGCTTACAAACTGACATACATACTAGAAACAACTGGGAGAGAGAAGCAGAAACTACATGTTGCTTTTATCAACTTCTCAAAAGCCTTTGACTCGGTCAACAGAACATTACTGATAGAAAAACTTGAGCCGCTTCTTGGAAGTGATAATGCCCTATTTGTTCTAATATGAAATATAGCCTACTTGCAGTGAACTATTTACATATTGACGACAACTTAACAACGCCCTTTCCGATAGAACAAACAACAGGACTGCTTCAGAGGGATCCGTTGGGCCCAATCCTGTTTAATATAGCAAACATGGGCGCAATCAGGAGAGTATGTGCAAAGAACGTAAAACTTTATGTGTATGCGGATGATATGGCAATTGAGTTTTCGTTCAGTGAAGATCTACAAACAGCTTTTGATAGATTAGTGGAAAGGGCAGGCAGAAACGATTAACAGCAAGTAAAATGCAAGTAAAACAGTAGCCTTGACATTCAGACAAGGAGGGAAAATTGCATTGAAAGGCACAATTTATTATAAGAGTGAAAGATTATCGACGCCCACCTCCTTTAAGTACCTGGAATGACTCTACAGTCACGGATACCACTTTCACGCTACGTATAAAAGACAAGGTCGCTTCAGCGATAATAGCCATGAATGAAATCAATCATCTGCAGAGTCTCTCAGTGGATACAGCGATGAAGCTCTTTAAAGTGAAGATTTCACCAATAGTGAGTTACAGACTACATCTAATATAGGACCATCTTACCAAGAGTAACTTAAGATATTTAGAGAAGATGGAAAGCTGTTTATCTAAAGAAAGTTCTAAGCCTATCAAAATTTACTCCCTCATGATTGGTATACAAACTAGTAAGAGGACCTGCAAGAGTGGATGCTACTACATTCTACAGAAGAACTTGAGTCAAAGAGAAAGGAAATATGGAGCACGTTTTATACCACGGATGCCATGACGACTCAAGATTGGAAACAATCAAATTATGAGCTACGACGTGTCATGACACGATTTGCGGTACATGGCTTCCATCACAGAATATGTGAATAAGAAACATCATGATCCGCAGGAGGATTGTATGTGTCGGCTGTTCAAGAACCGTTGTGATCGCTATCACCTCCAGGAATGTGGAAAAAGAGTGGTATCCTTGACCAAATTTTGTAGTGACTAACACAGAGTATGTTGTATTCTAAGTGAACATTTATTCCATGTATTTATGTATATAACTATCCCATGGCCATCGGCTGCATTAAACTATTTTCACAATCAATCGTTAGTATTAAACTTGAAACAAAATTACTATGTTAACATCAAAATCAACAATAACACATGGTAAACAAGAACAGGTAACAATTAAAATAATATTTCCTACGTTCAACTAATAAACGAATACAGTACACCAAATTCTAAACAAATGACAGCCTGCTGTTACAAGAAATTTATATTAAGTATACAAATGATATGATCATTGTATATTTAGAAACTTTGTACAAAGTCTTTTTAAAGATCAACAATATCAAAATATCATCTAGATAACATAATTAGTATACATATCTACAGAACTAATGAATTTATTTGTTATCACTTCAATTGCAGCATACAATCGAGTTCTCCAATTCTATAGGTAAAAAATTCTATTCGATCTTGGTAACCAAAAGAATGGAGGGACAGGTTTACTTGTTTTTCTTTTAAACACACAATCATGAGAGTATTAGACGATTCCATATTTCTGAAAGTGGCCACTGTTCGATAATTCATACAATATATGGTTACTGTACTAGATGCAATGATTTTCACTGGCTGTCAAATATGTATAGTAATCACTACAACCTTCAGTTCTTGGACAGGATATGTACTCTTATTTAACTTCCTAAATTATTTTTCTTTTCAAATTCCAATTTCCCTTTTCTTCCACGAATCACATATTTGTGCGGAGAACCACATATCAGTACAACTCTCAGTCCCTGTTAGGTGTCTGCCTGTGTTTGTGCAAGCTAATCTCAAGAACCACTGAATGAATTTTGATGCAGTTTTCACCATTGTACAGAGTTATTAGGAAGATTTAGGTATGTATATAAAAAGCATTCAACTATGATAAAAAAAAAGTGGTAACTTTAATGAAGAAAGAAAAGGAAAAAAAAAAGCAGCCATACAAGCTCTTTCTTGGCTTACACTGTCTAAACTGTCAATGATAGACCCCAAGTATGTGAGAAAGATTTGTATATTTGTTTACCATAAACAAACTCTTCAACAAAGTTAATGACAATATATATACCTATCTGTAAACCATTAACTTGCATTGAGCAATTTTATATTATAATTTGCAGTAAAAAGATCAAATTTAGAAACCATATTTTGAGATGTCATGTAATCCTTATCAAAATAAACTGTTTATTCATCTCAATAATCTCATTAAATTTGTAGGAATGTTGGTTTTTTTTTTTTTTTTTTTTGCTAGGGGCTTTACGTCGCACCGACACAGATAGGTCTTATGGCGACGATGGGATAGGAAAGGCCTAGGAGTTGGAAGGAAGTGGCCGTGGCCTTAATTAAGGTACAGCCCCAGCATTTGCCTGGTGTGAAAATGGGAAACCACGGAAAACCATTTTCAGGGCTGCCGATAGTGGGATTCGAACCTACTATCTCCCGGACGCAAGCTCACAGCCGCGCGCTTCTACGCGCATGGCCAACTCGCCCGGTTAGGAATGTTTTAGAAGTTATCATCGTTTTACAGAAGGCACAGGAATGGTTTAAATATTGCATGGAAAGAAAGGAGTGGGCTAACAGGAAGAGTCGGTAAAGCCTTGAAAAACTGTTGCAGTGAGCTACATACATATCAGGAGGAAAACTACAACTAATGTTGTCTATAAGGCTTATAATGCATATCACTATACGTTCAAAATTGCTGCTGTGCGAAGCCAGGATGGATCGCTCGTTCCTATAATTTAAAAAAGTGGGTATGGGCTTTGTTGGAGCCATGGTTGCAGGTCTTTTAGGCAAAGAACATCATGTGAAAGTTGGGTAGATGTTAAAAATAAGTGAATGTGCAGAATCAAGTTTTTGTTTTTTGTTTGCCTGGACTTTTCTATTGCAAATATTTCTTAACTTCAATCAATTTCACTTTTTTTTAGTGTCTTCAGGCATATCTAGCTCCATATACTAGATGGGAGTAGTAGACATACTAGATTACAGCATGCAGCTGCCTCACCTTTAACTTGTTTGTAGGCTCTTTTTCACTCACGTTTGTATATTTTGGGCTTGTTCAATTCCTTTTGATTCATTCTTTATTCAAGTTTCCATTTTCAGTGGCCTTGAATCTTTTTTAAATTAAGATACTGAAACATTTCAGAAATTTTTATGAAGTAGATTGGCGCAATAGTGAATAGTGAATAGTGACCATTTTGTGGTAAAATTGGAGTTCAGACCATGCAGTAAAATTAGTCAGACTTGAGACCTTGATCTGATAGCACATACTACTAGGTGCCGTTTGTTTTGTCTATGTCACATATATGGATATCTGTAATAATATTTGTGAGGAAACGTGATTAAGTATGTGAAAATAGTAAAATAGTTGTGAACATAAAATGGTTAGATTATTTATAGCTTCCCCTTTTTAAGTCAGTTATAATATTTTTACTAGCTTTTACAGTTTTGTAGTAATTGAAGGAAGTCTGGTGTACACAGTTTTTGGTTCCATGGATTTTGTATCAAGGCAGCCAGTACTGGAACAAACTGATAAGACATATTCTACACTGAGAAGAATGGAAAGCAAGCAAGGTTGCAATTTTACATGACAGTAGATGATGTGATCATAGACAGAGGACAGAAAAATTCAGAAAACTGTTACCTGGCAACTGACATGCGCCAATGAAAGCTTTCTATATCAACTAATTTATTTTAATGTGACGTAGCAAACTAAACTTTACACAACCAAAGCAAAGGCATCTCCAAACAGGCCATTTAAACATTTGGAGAAGTAGAATGTAAAGGCATCCACTAATCGAACCTCAGCAACTGGGGACATGTGCCTTTCCAGATATGGAGGTCTTCATCTTCCTGAGAGGAGATCAAAGCTATGTCATTCAGAATGAACCAGGCAGATTCCAACCACCTTGGCTAGGTAGCTTCCTAAACGTTTGTGCAACTACTGTAGCAATGACAGCCAACTAAAGGCGGCTGACAATAATGCCAGAGAGAGATAATAATCGTCGCGTAGCAGCGATAATATGCATGGGACCAGCAGCGAGAAAAACTATAGCATTGACGAACTGTTGAGGCTCATGATAAAGCAGCTCCTAGAAGAGGATGGAAGATGATTAACCCTACACTGCTCACCTTACTTTGGAGGTCACACATCATCACACATATTCTTTTTGTTACTTTTCTCTCCCTTTACTGCAATTAATTCTTTGTGTTGTGTTTTTAGATATCCGGATCTCCAAATGTCTAACGTAAGTTATAATATTGGTCAAAAGAAGGAAGATGAAAGTTCATTTTTACAGGTAGGCCTAGTTGGCACAATGAAATTTCATATCATGAAAGTAGAGTTGTCATAAATTCCCCCTCCTCCTAAAAATGCTTGGGAGTATACAAACTTGCCAGGGGCCAAGAAGAGGAAGTAGTAACTTCTTATTTCAAAAACTTCCATGTGCATGTCACTCATAGTGTGGAGACAGACTACTGCAACTACAAGTGAAAAATTATTTCTCAAATGCAAGAAAGGAAGGGTTTAGCAAAATGACATACTGTACATTCAAATCTTATTCCATTATACCCTTCTCAAAAGTTATGTTATCAAATGATTCCTGAGTAGTCTACACTGCATGAAAATATTTCAATATAGTTTTTAAAAAAGACTACAAATGCTATGAAATCCCAGGCAAAATATAAGGCTATGGGAAATATGACAGGAATATCTACAGATGCAAGTCTTCAGGTAAAAGGCCTATACTGCCATCTGTTGGATACTGGTCCAGACAGGCATGGTGATTATTTGGACATGATTTCCAGGAACCTGCTTTATAAATCACCCAGCTATTCACAGAACCTATTTGAGACCAGTGCTGAACATGTTTAAGATAATTGGGTCCATACCGATTTCTAGCAAACAAACCTGGATTCCATTCACCACGAACCCAAACTCCTGTAAATTTCACTAGCGTAGGCTTGTCTTGCATACTTGATGGAAGGAAGGAAGTACTAAGATTTTTTTCACCCCACATTTCAAAGTAAAAATCTGGTGTGTTCAGTTTGAAGTAGCGGTGCTTCTCAAAATTGGATAATTTATAACCTTGGTTGGCAAATAGCATTTGACTGTCATTAAATAGTTTTAAATCTTTAATTAAAACTGTAATATCCCCATCTACATCCCAAGGCAAATAATGCCTAAGTTTTACAGCACCCAGGAGACTTCCAGCTTCAAGTTCATAGTCAATCTTATGCTCCTTAGCAAAAGTATCCAGATATTTAACTGCTCCTTGAATCTGCTCAAAACAACAAGAAGGTAAAATCTTGGTTTTCACCCATACACTAGCTTCATTACACTTAATTTTAAGCTCCTTGCAGGTAAATGAAAATGTTATTTTTGGAGGGTAAGATATCTCTACAATTTGCCACTCCCTAGCCAATTCTAACCAAGACAGTTTACTTTCAGGAGTAGAAATTTCTTCTACTGGTCCCCTTTTAAAATACATTACATCTGGACAATTCATTACTAAAATATGTGATTGCTTTACACGTAAAAACCAATCTTTAAATAAAACATTGTGGGGTAACTGTTCATTTAACGGGAAATTTTTTAAAACACTTGTTTTTGCTATAAAAGGCCCCTCCAAATAATCACAGAACATACAATCCATGGCAGAATGCTGATAACCTTCAGTGTACTTCAAAACAAAGTTTTTTATTCGAGAAACATGGCAACCGACTTTCCAGTGGCCACTTTCATTTCTAAAAGCACCTCCTGCAACTCCCACAACAGTTGTATTTGAAATAACAAATATTTGTCTCTCGAGCCGAGCGAAAGAGTTGAAGTAAAATATATCAGCAGCTATGAGGGCATATGGGGTTCTGATCTCTTTTATTAACCGGTTCCATACTATTCCTGGATGATTAAGTTCTTCTTGAGTAATATCAAACAAATGGATATTACTGAAATTTTCAATTGTATCCCAAATAGATTGTTTAGTACTGTTTGTTGCTAAGAACACAGGAAGATCAGAGTTGTAGGTCTTAATCCCATTTAAGATGTTTCCCAAAGTCTCCACTTCTACTCTCCTGTTAAATATCAAGACAGTGAGTAGTTTGTTCAGTGATGGTTTCTTGTCCATCTTACAGGAAGGTGATACCTCAAAACCCTTCTCGAAGAATGGATAGCCATATTTGGTTCCCTTAAAAACCTCTCCACAGGTGTCTGGGACTGGGGGCGGTTGCGATGAAAGGAAATTATCAACACTAAGTGCATAGCGAGGATTAAGCAGAGAGATGACTTTGTTTAATTGCAGTAAAATTCCAGGATCAATGCCACGAGATTTTCCTGTAAAGATGAAAATAAACTATGTTAAAGAAATAATTATATGTGGAAAGTTATCTCAATTTTCAAATACATAAAACCAATTTCACTGTTAATTAGTACAATAGCCTTGCTCACAAGTATATAAACCAGTAAGTTTATAAAATCAACAAAATTTGTTCTTCAGAAAAAAATATATCCTTCAACATTCTTCTTCATGGCTCTTCTTGAATGTATTGGGGTCAGCACTAGATTTGGATTTGGCTCAGTTTTAAAGGTGGATGTCCTTCCCAATGCTAACTCTACAAAAAGAGATGTACTCACTATTGTGTGTTTTTGTGGTGGTTGGTAGTGTAACGTATTGTATGAACATGAAGAGAAGTTTCTTAAAATGAGCATAAGCACCCAGTCCCCAAGCCAGAGGAATTAACCATATGCAATTAACATCCCTGACCCAGTATGTCAGAGATTTAAGAATGACTTGTGATTTGCAATTTCTATATTTTGTATATTTTCTACGGTACCTGTATTAATAACATGCTAGTTTGGCTCCTTGGTTCAATGGGATAAGAAAGGGCTGGAGTTGGGAAGGTAGCAGCCCTGGAATTTGACTGATGCAAAAAATGGGAAACAACAGAAAACCATCCTCTGGGTTGCTGACGATGGGGTTTGAAACCACCATCTCCCAAATCTCCCATCTTAGACCTGCACAACTTATGCTCAACAGCCAACTCACTTTGTCTCCTCTTAACTGAAATTTGAGAAAAATGAAGAGGTCCAACCCTTTGAAGAATGAGAGCACTAGTTAAAGGAAGGGGAGGGCCATGCATGTTCCCCTAGTCCTTATACAGTTAGCATGATCAGAGTTCAAAGAAAATGAGAGATGGTCGATGTATTCAATATGGTTCAACATAAAACAACAGCTGCCTCTGTGGATCCGTGGTAGAGTGTCGGCCTCCGGATCCCAAGATAGCGGGTTCAAACCCGGCAGAGGTAGTCGGATTTTTGAAGGGTGGAAAAAAGTTCATTCGACACTCTATGTCATACGATGTTGGCATGTAAAAGATCTCTGGTGATACATTTGGTATTTACCTGACAAAATTAATTAAATCTCAGCCATAGACGCCCAAGAGAGATCCGGTTTACTCTGTCTGCCATCTAGCGGACCTAGAGTAAAACGGAACATCGAAACTGACGAGCAGACAGCCAGATGGCGTCAAATCAAAATGTCTGCAAACGGTAGCTGAGGCCAAACGATTATTATTATTAATTAACATAAAACAACTAGTAAAATTGACTGCCTGATGCAAATCAATTATTATACACATGAAATAGATGTCCCACTCCTACTTTTTGTAATAAGCAGATGGTGTATTTAAAGTTCCAAGAAGCAAAGGAAAACCAGCAGGCAACCATTATATGGTGCAATGTTCAAGAATTAACTGATAACAGAAAGTTCTGGCTCTACTACATTTTATAAGCATTGCAGAGCGAAATTAGAGCACAGAGACTGATTAATTCCAAGTACAGTACCCAAGTTTTTAGTGTTAATGAAAATAAAATGCCTCCATAATTCAAAGTAGAAGTAATAAACAGAACAGGAACAAATTCAAAAATTTATATGCAGGGATCTGAATTAAAATCAGCTTCCCATTACAAGTACCTCAGAAGAATAATCTCAAGCAGGAAATATTCAACAGGACCCAAAAAGCATATTTTACAATAAAGTCAGCAACCTACTTTGGGACAGATAATACCCCAAAAAGCCAAAATAAGTATGTAGGCCTATCACACATATTTTGTACCAAGTATCATGTACGGTTTAGAGACATGTACTATTCTAAGCAAAGACTTCAGCAGAATTCACGCAACAAAAATTAGATTCACCAGAACTATGAATCAAAAGAAACGGACAAGATCAGATATGAAGTGAATAGGAAGGAAACCGATTTTAATACCAGTGTTATACAGAAGCTTTGTTGTAAATTAATACATAAAATATATACCATATCTATGGTTTTATTTAATATAAACAAAGCATGGTATTTCAACAACAATAATCTATGAGCATTGAACTGACACTAAGGATACGATGAAGAGTGGATTTGGTCAAAACTAGCGAAAAGAAAACTGCCAGGAACTGGACTCGGGCCTCTTATGGGTAAAAGAAACATATAAGAGACGCAAAGAAAATAAAACATAACAGTGACAAGGGTAAGAACTTAAATTTATTATGAAAATAAAATCAAAAGAAAATAGCATAAGTAAAACGGGGGCCGAAAATCAAATGGGCAATATTAATAATATGTGGCCCGTGATTAAAATACACCAGACACAATGATAATAATACCTTCGCAAACGCTTACCTTCGTAAAGGACGTGAAGAAAAGATTAGCATAAAGATATGGCATCTATACCAATTAGCTGAAGCATATGAGTTTAGACGGTACAAAACATTTCTTTATAGCACGTCAGGTCAAGACAATCATAAGATTAGAGAGTAATAGCCTCACATAATAACGTACTCTCATTCGATTCTACCGTCAAGGCATCAAGACTTTCAACAATAATAATTACATCCCCCAAGAATACAATAACATTAAGTAAAAAGAGCATAAATAGAGAAGAGGGAAGGGTGCACCGAGCTCTTAAAATTCAACCAGAGAGAAAAGCAAAAGGGGCGGTTACCATAGTTTCACGCAACACAACAAGAAAATATGGAAAGGCAACCCTCAAGGAATAAAACATATTAAACTAGAAAATAAGTAAGGAAAGCCAATGACGGCGATATGAAACGATCAATAAACAGGTAAATTAAGCACAAAAGGTAGCACGAATCAAAAGTCAGAACCACCCACGCTCACACAGAGACCAAGAGGTTAGGTTGTCGCAAATAAAGGAACATATAAGAGTGTCGACGTACAGCACATAAAAAATAAACAACCTCTCTCGAGCTCAGACAATATGAAACAGAAAGTGGTCCATCAAAAGAGACAGAGTGTCTTCAATACCAAAACACACAGAAGCAGGCAAATCGCATAGTTAGCTTGAATTCAAACCAGATCAATGAAATGGATATGAATTATACAGAACACGCGATAAAATAATACATGAGCTCAAGCGGAATGTTAGCAAAGCGACATGGGTAAAAGGTCTCGGTCGCACACAGCAGACAATCTCATACATACACATGAATCCGTGTTACCTTCTATTCTCAAAATAAACATAGTGAATCAGTAAAAGAAATCAAGGTTAACACATGAATAAATCAGAAAAAACACGTAATGAGGGAAGCCTTTATAACCCAACTAAAAGAAGATTAAAGAAAAATAAATACCTTGATAATATAAGCAAACAGCATACTCAAAAGGTTGAGATGTGTCCAAAGACATCTTGAATTTCTTAAAATATCTTTTATAAGCCATAAAGGCGACATGAAAATCGAATCCCTCCATCTTCTCAAGTCGAAAAGATCTCAAAAAAAATCCATCAGAAAGATAATCCCACAAGACGGGGCAGAAAGAAATGCTTTGACCTATTCTATCGTATAAGACGCCATCTGTCGGAATAGAGAAGGATTGCATAGTGGTAACGACACATGATGGGAAAGAGTAATAGTTGATAGATACTAGAGTTCGCTAGGAACGTGAAGACATCAGAAAAGTAAACGTACCATAAACTGATATGGTGCGGTAGAGCATCCAGGAAAGAATAATAGTTACCAAAGATTATAATTTCCACAAAGATAAAGGCAGAGAGATTATTTATATAGCACTCTTTGTTTATATCGTATCATTCCCCCCTCCTTTAAAGTTGAGAAGATTTTGAATCAGTCATCACGACAGACAATGAGACTGCTCACTACAGTGAGACTGTTCACTATGGTGAAGGGTAGATGGTGTAGAGGATGGAAATTCTTTGATGAGTTGTGGCAACGCAGGAGTTTCATCAGAAGCAGGAGACAGATTCACACCTTCACCTGTCTCAACAGAGTTTTAAAGTAGCCGACCAGCTAGGGCAAGATGTCTAGTAATAACTGTTGTTTCTCTTCCATCTGGCAACCTGACGTGGGCATACTCAGAATTCCCCTCCAGTAGGGTAACTTCATCTATGAGGGGTTCATATTTAGATTGGCGAATGTGTCTCCTTAACAGAACTACTCCGGGTTTCATTAGCCAAGTATGTATAGAAGAACCATCGCTTGATCTTTGTACATGCTTGAACATTCGTTCATGCAGGGTTGCATTTGTTAAGTACATAAAAGTAATTGTACTGAGCTTAAAGCATCAGAAGAAACTGTCTCCCATTGACTAAGATTACCATAATTCCATGACTTTTCATTGCTAACTGAACTGTCTTCCATACAATACTAACATACCTTTCTGCTTGGCTAATCCCTTGGGGGTTATATGGAGTAGTTTGACTTGAAACAATGCCAGACAAATTCAAAAATTGCTTTAATTCTTCAGCAATGAAGGATGTTCCATGGTTTCAATGAATATAAATGCAGGGGTGCCAAACTTGGTGATGGGTTCTTTCAGTTTTGATACGACCCTAGATGAAGAGAAATCAGAACCAGGGAAGGCAAACTGAAACCGGGAAAATTCATCAATAATAATTAGATTAGAAGAGGTCCTTTGAACTCTAAACTGAGAGGCTCAAATGGTTGAGTTGCCTTAATAAGCTTCCCTTGGTGTTCAAAAAAGCGTGATTTGACCTCAATGCAGACATGGCATGAAGAAATAATTTGTCTGGCTTCCTCCAGAGAGGCTTCTTAGTCAGTGGTAAAATCAAGCTTCTTCAGGATGACATAAGGACTGATGAATTTCAGTTAACTTTTTTAAAGACATGTCATTCATGGCAGAACACTGGTGAGAAAAAGTATCCATCACATTATTTTCTATACCAGGGCTATATGATTTCATAGTTGTAGCATGATAATTACAATAACTATCTTAAAATTTTCTCATTCTTCACCTTTCAAAGAATTTGGGTGTTAAACATGAAGGAAACTCATTTCTGTTCAGTAATTGAAGGGGTCCCCCGAAAATGTTGGATAATCCTATTTCAATGAAAGTGAGTTTTAGGTTGAATAACGTTGGATATACAATGCCTCACAAGATAAAGGAATAAATGAGTTGCTACTGCAGTTTGCATCCATGGTAACCAGCTTTGAAATATGAGCTCCGTGGAAAAACGCTGTACATCCATTCAACATGGCGGAGGAAGAATTGTGTTTATCATCTGTTTCTCAGTTATTACGAGAGAATAAGGGCAGAAAACGGCCTATTAATGTTACCAATTGGCAGAATAATCTGCGTAAATGTCAAAGGAATAGTGGTAAAGAGTATGAAACAAGGAAAGGTGCAGTAAAACCTGTAAATTTATGTCCTCCAAGTAAGGTGCGTAGAATAACGATGTATATCACATGTATTGTAGGTTAAGTTAGGTATGTTGCTTTCAAAGTGGCATTTCATGTGTATTGTGCAAACCAAAGTTTTACATTATAATATATGTGAGTGAGCAGGCAATATATCAGTGGGGTATTTTAGGTACAGGATGTTTACAAAGTAGGTGACTGTGAGCTTCTCTTTCTGTTTAGGACCATGTTTGTACATGTCTTCACAGCAATTGTAAGAAACTTAACGTGGATATGAAGAAAGATACATTCAGTGATTTTTATCCTTTAAATTACAATGGGCAGTCTAAACTTCTAGCCTCAAATATGGACATAACTGAACCTAAACGTCGTCAACTTGAAGAGGTTGTTTCACATAAATCGTGTTCGTACAGGTACTATATTCCAGTGAAGGCGAAGCATCTTCAGGTCTGCCCAAAAACATTTTGTGATACGTTTCAGATTACACAAAGAAGAGTGCAGATCTTACAGCAAAAAATTAAAAATGGGGAAACAGACTTCAAGGATGGCCGGGGTTCCCATAAAAACAGACCGCACCATGTTCCGGATGAAGACAAAGAGTCTGTGGGTGGATCATATCAACAGTTTCCCCTTCCAAGAGAGTCACTATAGAAGGAAAGACAATGCTAAAAAATGCCTTCGTTCAGACTTGAATGTTGCTGCAATGTAAAAACTATTCCAGAAAGTTCATCCCAATTCTAGGGTCTCGTTGCATATGTACCGATATATTTTCACTTCAGAATTTAATACATGTTTTGGACTTCCAAGGTCGGACAGCTGTGCTTCATGTGACAAACTGTTCATGAAGTTGATTACAGCAGAATCGGATGAAGAAAGGAACAAAATAACTTTGGAAAACGAACGTCACCATCGTCACCAAGGATTATAATTTCCACAAAGATAAAGGCAGAGAGATTATTTATATAGCACTCTTTGTTTATATCGTATCATTCCCCCCTCCTTTAAAGTTGAGAAGATTTTGAATCAGTCCTCAAGACAGACAATGTAGTTGTATTATGTGTTGATCTTTGACAAGTATTCTTCTGTCCAACTTTGACACATTCTAATATTTTTTATCAGAGGCAATATGCTACATATAATTTTGCCATTTTTAATCCAGTGAGACCAACAACAATGCAGACAGCAGAAAAGGCTTATACAACAATGAATGACAATATTGCTGTTGCTCATGAAAGAGACGATGTAGTTGTATTATGTGTTGATCTTCAACAAGTATTCTTCTGTCCAACTTGTCGCGAGCACCGATTCGCAACACGTCCTTCCGTGGGAAATTATGGAGCGAGCAAATCGAACGAGATTCGATCCGTGACCTCCCAGTCAGAAATCCCTAATACTCATGAGTAGTTTAAGTGTAATATATAGAAGGAAGATACTGCAAGAAACAGTGGAAGTGAATGAGTAAGTGTAATAGAATACCAGTGCAGTGAATAAGTGCAGAATTGCAATTATGATTAAAAGCATTTCTTAAAGCTAGTCTCAACTTGGAACATTTCAGTGAGCTGAGAATGAGGCAAACTTGTGCAATCAGAATATTGGTCAGAGAAACAAGTAAACAGACTAGAAGGTCATAGTTAGAAGCTTTTAGAGCGTGGACCAGGAAAAACAAACCTGTTGTTGGTCACGTAGCAAGGTGCCCTGTAAAAATAAGAACGCATGCTATGGTGCAATAATTCTTTCAAGAAAGAATCTCTGGAAGGTCACCAGTCACATGTACATCCATGAGACGGGTGGGACCACACTTGAAGTAACCAATAGGAAACTAACAGATCAGTGAAGTGAGGGAACATTAGTAGTAGGGGATGACTTGTTCCAGAAGCTCAGAGAAATGATAAAGGGGAGTGACAAAGGAGCTTCGTGGTTCATTTGAATGAATGAATGAATACTGATCTGCATTTAGGGCAGTCGCCCAGGTGGCAGATTCCCTATCTGTTGCTTTCCTAGCCTTTTCCTAAATGATTTCAAAGAAAATGGAAATTTATTGAACGTCCCCCTTGGTAAGTTATTCCAATCCCTAACTCCCCTTCCTATAAATGAATATTTGCCCCAGTTTGTCCTCTTGAATTGCAACTTTATCTTCATATTGTGATCTTTCCTACTTTTATAAACGCCACTCAAACTTATTCGTCTACTAATGTCATTCCACGCCTTCTCTCCGCTGACAGCAAGGAACACACCACTTAGTCGAGCAGCTCTTCTTCTTTCACTCAATTCCTCCCAACCCAAACTTTGCAACATTTTTGTAACGCTACTCTTTTGTCGGAAATCACCCAGAACAAATCGAGCTGCTTTTCTTTGGATTTTTTCCAGTTCTTGAATCAGGTAATCCTGGCGAGGGTCCCAAACACTGGAACCATACTCTAGTTGGGGTCTTACCAGAGACTTATATGCCCTCTCCTTTACATCCTTACTACAAACCCTAAACACCCTCATAACCATGTGCAGAGATCTGTACCCTTTATTTACAATCCCATTTATGTGATTACCCCAATGAAGATCTTTCCGTATATTAACACCCAGATACTTAGAATGATCCCCAAAAGGAACTTTCACCCCATCATTGCAGTAATTGAAACTGAGAGGACTTTTCCTATTTGTGAAACTCACAGCCTGACTTTTAACCCCATTTATCAACATACCATTGCCTGCTGTCCATCTCACTACATTTTCGAGGTCACGTTGCAGTTGCTCACAATCTTGTAACATTTATCAATCAATCAATCAATCAATCAATCAATCAATCAATCAATCAATCAATCAATCAATCAATCAATCAATCAATCAATCAATCAATCAATCAATCAATCAATCAATCAATCAATCAATCAATACTGATATGCATTTAGGGCAGTCTCCCAGGTGGCAGATTCCCTATCTGTTGCTTTCGTAGCCTTTTTCGAAATGATTTCAAAGAAATTGGAAATTTATTGAACATCTCCCTTGGTAAGTTATTCCAATCCCTAACTCCCCTTCCTATAAATGAATACTTGCCCCAGTTTGTCTTCTTGAATTCCAACTTTATCTTCATATTGTGATCTTTCCTACTTTTATAGACGCCATTCAAACCTATTCGTCTACTAATGTCATTCCACGCCATCTCTCTGCTGACAGCTCGAAACATACCACTTACATGTTATAAACCTCATTTTAGGTCCGTATTGAAAATTTAACAGTTCAACAATGATAAAGGTGTTTTAATTTATTCCACCTATTCAATACTTATATTATCACGTATAGTTGTTACATAATTAAATTCTTAGTTACATGGGACATGTTTCGCCCTCAATTAAGGGCATCTTCAGCCTAAATACAATAATCAAAAATACAACTAAATTAAAAGTGGACGTTAAATACAATCATCAAAAATACAACTAAAATAAAAAGTGGAAGTTAAAAGTTTAGTCTGTTCTTAAAATTCAGAACAATAAAATTGTGAAAAATGATAAAATAAAAAGATGCTAATGGAAAACTGTCTTATGATTAAACTATAATCTTGTCAGAGACTAAAACTTCTATTAAAATTCGAATTAAAACAGTTCATATAAAATATTGGAAAATCAAAGTGGTAGTAATAAAAAGCCAACGACATGAGGGCGTGTACACAAGCATAAACTTGATTGTCATCAACGGCCTTGAAAAGATTGTATTCATGACAATCAAGTTTATGCTTGTGTACACGCCCTCATGTCGTTGGCTTTTTATTACTACCACTTTGATTTTCCAATATTTTATATGAACTGTTTTAATTCGAATTTTAATAGAAGTTTTAGTCTCTGACAAGATTATAGTTTAATCATAAGACAGTTTTCCATTAGCATCTTTTTATTTTATCATTTTTCACAATTTTATTGTTCTGAATTTTAAGAACAGACTAAACTTTTAACTTCCACTTTTTATTTTAGTTGTATTTTTGATGATTGTATTTAACGTCCACTTTTAATTTAGTTGTATTTTTGATTATTGTATTTAGGCTGAAGATGCCCTTAATTGAGGGCGAAACATGTCCCATGTAACTAAGAATTTAATTATGTAACAACTATACGTGATAATATAAGTATTGAATAGGTGGAATAAATTAAAACACCTTTATCATTGTTGAACATACCACTTAGTCGAGCAGCTCTTCTTCTTTCTCTCAATTCTTCCCAACCCAAACATTGCAACATTTTTGTAACGCTACTCTTTTGTCGGAAATCACCCAGAACAAATCGAGCTGCTTTTCTTTGGATTTTCTCCAGTTCTTGAATCAGGTAATCCTGGTGAGGGTCCCATACACTGGAACCATACTCTAGTTGGGGTCTTACCAGAGAGTTATATGCACTCTCCTTTACATCCTTACTACAACCCCTAAACACCCTCATAACCATGTGCAGAGATCGGTACCCTTTATTTACAATCCCATTTATGTGAGTACCCCAGTGAAGATCTTTCCTTATATTAACACCTAGATACTTACAATGATCCCCAAAAGGAACTTTCACCCCATCAACGCAGTAATTAAAACTGAGAGGACTTTTCCTATTTGTGAAACTCACAACCTGACTTTTAGCCCCGTTTATCAACATACCATTGCCTGCTGTCCATCTCACAATATTTTCGAGGTCACGTTGCAGTTGCTCACAATCTTGTAACTTATTTATCACTCTATAGAGAATAACATCATCCGCAAAATGCCTTACCTCCGATTCCACTCCTTTACTCATAACATTTATATATATAAGAAAACATAAAGGTCCGATAACACTGCCCTGAGGAACTCCCCTCTCAACTACACTGACTGACAGAGCAAATGCAACACCAAGAAGGAGTGGTCAGAACTTTATGCCAATTGCAGGGTAGACTGACGTCACTGAGGTATGCTCATGATGTGAAATGCGCCGCTGTGCTGCGCACGTAGCGAACGATAAATGGGACACGGCGTTGGCGAATGGCCCACTTCGTACCGTGATTTCTCAGCCGACAGTCATTGTAGAACGTGTTGTCATGTGCCACAGGACACGTGTATAGCTAAGAATGCTAGGCCGCCGTCAACGGAGGCATTTCCAGCAGACAGACGACTTTACGAGGGGTATGGTGATCCGGCTGAGAAGGGCAGGTTGGTCGCTTCGTCAAATCGCCGCCGATACCCATAGGGATGTGTCCACGGTGCAGCGCCTGTGGCGAAGATGGTTGGTGCAGGGACATGTGGCACGTGCGAGGGGTCCAGGCGCAGCCCGAGTGACGTCAGCACGCGAGGATCGGCGCATCCGCCGCCAAGCGGTGACAGCCCCGCACGCCACGTCAACCGCCATTCTTCAGCATGTGCAAGACACCCTGGCTGTTCCAATATCGACCAGAACAATTTCCCGTCGATTGGTTGAAGGAGGCAGGAGGCCTGCACTCCCGGCGTCCGCTCAGAAGACTACCATTGACTCCACAGCATAGACGTGCACGCCTGGCATGGTGCCGGGCTAGAGCGACTTGGATGAGGGAATGGCGGAACGTCGTGTTCTCCGATGAGTCACGCTTCTGTTCTGTCAGTGATAGTCACCGCAGACGAGTGTGGCGTCGGCGTGGAGAAAGGTCAAATCCGGCAGTAACTGTGGAGCGCCCTACCGCTAGACAACGCAGCATCATGGTTTGGGGCGCTATTGCGTATGATTCCACGTCACCTCTAGTGCGTACTCAAGGCATGTTAAATGCCCGCCGCTACGTGCAGATTGTGCTGCGGCCGGTGGCACTCCCGTACCTTCAGGTGCTGCCCAATGCTCTGTTTCAGCAGGATAATGCCCGCCCACACACTGTTCGCATCTCCCAACAGGCTCTACGAGGTGTACAGATGCTTCCGTGGCCAGCGTACTCTCCGGATCTCTCACCAATCGAACACGTGTGGGATCTCATTGGACGCCGTTTGCAAACTCTGCCCCAGCCTCGTACGGACGACCAACTGTGGCAAATGGTTGACAGAGAATGGAGAACCATCCCTCAGGACACCATCCGCACTCTTATTGACTCTGTACCTCGACGTGTTACTGCGTGCATCGCCGCTCGCGGTGGTCCTACATCCTACTGAGTCGATGCCGTGCACATTGTGTAACCTGCATATCGGTTTGAAATAAACATCTCTGTTTTTTTCCCCAACTTTCATCCCTTTCGAACCACTCCTCCTTGGTGTTGCATTGTCACTGTCAGTCAGTGTATTACAGGGTCAGACAAAGCTTCACCTACTCTAACTCTCTGAGATCTATTTTCTAGAAATATAGCAACCCATTCAGTCACTCTTTTGTCTAGTCCAATTGCACTCATTTTTGCCAGTAGTCTCCCATGATCCACCCTATCAAATGCTTTAGACATGTCAATCGCGATACAGTCCATTTGACCTCCAGAATCCAAGATATCTGCTATATCTTGCTGGAATCCTACAAGTTGAGCTTCAGTGGAATAACCTTTCCTAAAACCGAATTGCCTTCTATCGAACCAGTTATTAATTTCACAAACATGTCTAATATAATCAGAAAGAATGCCTTCCCAAAGCTTACATACAATGCATGTCAAACTTACTGGCCTGTAATTTTCAGCTTTATGTCTATCACCCCTTCCTTTATACACAGGGGCTACTATAGCAACTCTCCATTCATCTGGTATAGCTCCTTCGGCCAAACAATAATCAAATAAGTAGTTCAGATATGGTACTATATCCCAACCCATTGTCTTTAGTATATCCCCAGAAATCTGATCAATTCCGGCCGCTTTTCTAGTTTTCAACTTTTGTATCTTATTGTAAATGTCATTGTAATCATATGTAAATTTTATTACTTCTTTGGCCTTAGTCTCTTCCTCTATCTCGACATTATCCTTGTAACCAACAATCTTTACATACTGCTGACTGAATACTTCTGCCTTTTGAAGATCCTCACATACACACTCCCCTTGTTCATTAATTATACCTGGAATGTCCTTCTTGGAACCTGTTTCTGCCTTAAAATACCTATACATACCCTTCCATTTGTCACTAAAATTTGTATGACTGACAATTATGCTTGCCATCATGTTATCCTTAGCTGCCTTCTTTGCTAGATTCAATTTTTTAGTAAGTTCCTTCAATTTCTCCTTACTTCCACAGCCATTTCTAACTCTATTTCTTTCCAGTCTGCACCTCCTTCTTAGTCTCTTTATTTCTCTATTATAATAAGGTGGGTCTTTACCATTCCTTACCACCCTTAAAGGTACAAACCTGCTTTCGCATTCCTCAACAATTTCTTTAAACCCATCCCAGAGTCTGTTTACATTTTTATTTACCGTTTTCCAACGATCGTAGTTACTTTTTAGAAACTGCCTCATGCCTGCTTTATCAGCCATATGGTACTGCCTTATAGTCCTACTTTTAAGACCTTCCTTTCTATCGCATTTATTTTTAACTACCACAAAAATAGCCTCATGATCACTAATACCATCTATTATTTCAGTTTCCCTATAGAGTTCATCTGGTTTTATCAGCACCACCTCCAGGATATTTTTCCCTCTGGTTGGTTCCATCACTTTCTGAATCAGCTGTCCTTCCCATATTAACTTATTTGCCATTTTTTGGTCATGCTTCCTGCTATTCGCATTTCCTTCCCAATTGACATCTGGCAAATTCAGATCTCCCGCTACAATCACATTTCTTTCCATGTCGTTTCCCACATAGCTGACTATCCTATCAAATAATTCCGAATCCCCGTCAGTGCTACCCTTTCCCGATCTGTACACTCCAAATATGTCAAGTTGCCTATTATCTTTAGAAATGAGTCTTACACCTAGAATTTCATGTGTCTCATCTTTAACTTTTTTGTAGCTTACAAATTCTTCTTTCACCAGAATGAACACTCCCCCTCCCACCATTCCTATCCTATCTCTACGATACACACTCCAGTGCCGTGAGAAAATTGCTGCATCCATTATATCATTTCTCAGCCATGATTCAACTCCTATTACAATATCTGGTAAATATATATCTATTAAATTACTTAATTCTATTCCTTTCTTTACAATACTTCTACAGTTCAATACTAACAATTTTATGTCATCCCTACTTGATTTCCAGTTCCCTGTTCCCTTATCACCGCTCCCTAGGCCATCCCGTTTTCCTGAATGTACCTCCCTATTACCCTTCCAAACAGATTTCCTAACTTATACGTACCACTGCGGTTTAAATGAAGGCCATCTGAGCGCAGATCCTTATCTCCTACCCACCCATTAGGATCTAGAAATTTCACTCCCAGTTTCCCACATACCCACTCCATAGTCTCACTTAAATCCCCAATCACCCTCCAGTCAGTATCCCTCCTACACAGTATTCCACTAATAACAATGTCCGCTTTCTTAAACTTCACCCGTGCTGCATTTACCAGATCCCACACATCTCCAACTATGTTGGTACTTATATCAGCTTGCCTTACGTTGTTGGTACCAACGTGAAACACTACCACTTTCTCCTTCCCCTCCTCCCTCTCTTCTACTTTCCTCAACATCTGCCTCAACCTAATTCCTGGATAACATTCTACCCTGGTTCCCTTCCCTCCACACACTTTCCCCACGTGTCTAACGATGGAATCCCCCATGACCAGAGCCTCAACCCTACCCACCTCATTTGATCCTCTCCTCTCCTCGTCAGCCCTATCTTTCCTGATAGCTGCAGAAGCTACTTCCTCCTCCCTTTTCTCCTTCCCATGACCCTGTTCCACCTGTCTTTTCCTATCCTCTACTCTACATTTCCCTTTCCTACCTTTTCCCTTCCTCCTACTTCCACGCATCTCAGCAACAGTTCCCTGTCCCTCATCTTCCCTCTGTTGTTCTACCTGGAGTGACTCGTACCGATTTCGCACAGACACCTGTCCTGAATTCTGATCCTGAATAGAGCCCTTAGCCTGCAATCTCCTTCCCCTTAGAACATTAGACCACCTGTCTTCTACAACTCCCCCCTTTCCTTCCCCTCCTTCTTGTATACCTACTGTAACCTGTACATTGTTTGAGGGAGTCCTATCTTCCTTCCTGTCTTCTGTGAGAATCCTAATTATCTCCCTCAAACTTTCCAACTCCTCCCGCATACCCCTCAATGCCTCGCCACACCCACAGTTCGTACACTCGCGCTCCTTAGCCATTCTTTACGGATGAAATTAAAAATAAAATAACTTATTTGCAAAAAAATAAATGAACGGAGGGATATATTGTCTGGGATAGTACTCAAAGATCACACAATAAGGTAATTTGTATACGACTACACTACAATACTACTTAGTCGTGCTCTATTTTTTATCCTACAACCCCTAACAGGATAAAAACTGCTGTTAATTACTGAATATCGAAAGTAATACACAAGAACTACACAATTCCAAACTGCAATTAAGCCTATCCTAATTTCAACAGTATTTTAGTACGAGTTTCTACGGATACCTCTACTACACCAGTACTACACAAATATTTTACAATAATAAAATAAGCACACTAAATTCTAATAGGATGTTACTCGTATACTACTGTACAGTACACTACAGTAATTTTTAAACTACTTTCAGACGTATCCTAATTACAATACCGGTACTGTGTGTTACTACTAAGCACAAACAGAAATGAAATTTGCAAGAACTACTGTACTCAAAGATTACCAACGAAGCTAAATGCTTAGACAAATTATTATTAGTATTACGGTCTAATACACACGAAGGATAACACACGAATATAGCAGGCAAGATACGGCACTATCTAAATGTACTGTATCTATACTACAATGTATCTACACTACCGGTACACTACACTGAGTTTATTTAAATGCTTAAGTAGCGGAAGGATTGCCGTATACGAAGAAAAACACGAATATAACTGGCTAGATACTATCTAATATATTATACCTTATCTTCACTACAATTCTACTGAAATGTGGTTATGTGATTATTACAGCTGGTGGATTACTATTATTTTCCCTACTCCACGGGACGCAGAATAAAAGTGTCCTTAATTAGGCCTACTGAAAAATACTAGGTTGTCTACAATAATTTCTCAAATATTTCTATCAAAACTACTCCTACTACTTCAGGGACTTGAACTGCAATTACTGGGATATATGAACTTTATTATTATTAGCTAACCGCTCATAAATACTGAAAGATCGAGGGAGCGAAATATAAATTACGGATACTTTAACTACCTACTCAGAAGTACAAATGATTGGAATACAAGGTCAGCTGATTTTTATTTATATTTACTTGACTACACTACTCCCTTTGTTCACGACTGTAGCCAACAATGCAATATTTGAATATGAGGTGCGACAATAATCAATAACAATACAACGACTGTTAACTCTTACCGTGTAATCTCTTTAACTACTTTTTAAATGTAAGTTTACAGGCGTATGGTGGTTTTAATGTAGTAAATTATTACCTTCGCGATAGTTTGGACGGATATCTATACGAAATACCGGAGAAATTTTGGCGGAAGTTACGGTACTATTCCTTACGAAAATCTGCCTTTGTAAGTATTATACCAACGAACCTACAGATATTCACAAATATTTTTAAAGTTAATATTATTACCTAAAGTATTTCCTAAACCTAAATTTGAAACAAGGTACACCTAGCTAGCCTACTTAACCTTCTTCTTCTTCTTCATAGTACCGTATCAGGTCCCCCTGACGTTGGCGATCACTGTGGCGAATGCAGAACGATCTCTTGCTAGGTGGAAAAGTCTTTCAACACTGTGAATTCCAGTCCATTCTTTGATGTTTCCAAGCCATGATGTTCGCCTCCTCCCGACACCTCTTTGACCCTGTATTTTTCCTTGTACAATCCGCTGTAAGATGAGGTAACGGTCATTTCTAAGGATGTGGCCAAGGTAAGAGATCTTCCGGAATTTTATTGTTTGAACGAGTTCCCGACTTGCTCTTGCCCTTCTGAGTACTTCTTGGTTCGTTAGTCGTGCAACCCACGAAATCCTGAGCATCCTACGGTGGATCCACATTTCAAAGGCTTCCAAGCGTTTCACTGATATGTTCTTGAGAGTCCATGTTTCCACACCATATAGCAAGGCTGACCATATATAGCATTTGACCATCCTCTGTCTAAGTTTTAAATTTAGGTAATCATTGCAAAAGAAAGATTTCATTTTTGTAAATATTTTTCGTGCTATTGCTATCCTCTGTTTCACTTCTTTCTCGGGATCAAGTTGTTCAGTGACAATGGCACCCAGATATTTAAAAGTGGTTACTCTCTCAATCTGTCAGTTGTTTAGTTGTAAGATTGCCTCAGCATTGGCACGTCTGCTGAAGATCATGAACTTGGTCTTGTTTACATTTATTTTTAGTCCCATGTCCTCACTTACTGCACTGATATTATTGAGCAGGAGTTGGAGACCTTCAAAATTGTCACACAGGATGACTGTATCATCCGCATATCTTATGTTGTTAATTATGCCGCCATTTACTTTTATTCCATATTGTTGATTTTCTAAAGCTGTTTTGAAAATTTTATTCGAGTAAAGGTTGAATAACAATGGAGACAAAACACAACCTTGTCTAACTCCTCTTTGGATGGCTATCTCGTTTGTAGTTTGATTTCCGATTCGGACAACGGCCTTTTGTCTCCAGTAAAGGTTTTCAATAATGCGGATATCTTTGCTGTCAACTCCTATATTTTTTAGGAGTTCTACAAGTTTTGGATGTTGAACTCTGTCAAATGCCTTTTCAAAATCAATGAAACAAGCAAACACTTCTTGCTGTTGATCTAGACTGTTCTGAATTAGGATATTTAGCGCAAACAATGCTTCCCTTGTACCAAACGAATTTCTGAACCCAAACTGTGTTTCGTCGAGGTCTTGTTCACACTTAGTCTTGATTCTGTTATGTATTACACGAAGGAATACTTTAAGTGTGTGGCTCATGAGGCTTATTAGCCTATAATCATTACACTTACATGCCTTTTGCTTCTTTGGCAACGTGATGAATGTAGATAACAGCCAGTCAGATGGGATGTCTCCAGTATTATATATAGTATTGAACAACTTTACCAAGAATTGGATATTGTCTTCGTCAATCATTTTAAGAAGTTCTACAGGGATGTTATCTGGACCTGGTGATTTCTTGCTTTTTGAAACTTTCACAGCATATAGCACTTCTGATTTAAGAATGTCAGGGCCTTCACAATTAGCTCGTTGGTTAGTTTCCTCACCCCTCTGATCACAGAAAAGTTCCATCAGATAATTTTCCCAAGTATTTAAAACTTCTTCTTCATTAATAATAGGCCTGTTTGTAGCATCAACCAGTACAGAAAGGTTACGTTTTCTGTACATACCAGCTATTTCCTTTAATTTTCGATGTATATTGAACAGATCATGTTTAGACTGAAAGATTTCCATTTCCACACATTGTTCTTTCATCCAGTTCTCTTTCGCAGCACGTATTTCTTTCCTTATGTGGCGTTGTAATTTTTTGTATTCCTCTGCATCATTTTTTACTAATCTTCGTTGTTCCATTAGTTCAAGAATATCATCTGTCATCCATTTCTTTTTCTTCGTTGGATGTATCTTTTGATCTTTGTTTTGAAGAAGTATCTCTACCCGACTTTTAAACTGATTCCATAAATCATTTGCTGTTTCACAGTTATTGGTATTGATTTCTTTTAAATGCCTATTCAAATCCTGAGCAATTTTCTGCCGAGCTTCACAATTTTGCAGATTAGGTGTATTTAGTACCTTTCTTCTAGGCTTATTCTTCATGATTTTTGGACGAACTCTTACGTTAGCTATCAATGGATTATGCTCCGAGGAAATATCTGCACCTGGATATGCTGCGACTCTTTTGATGGAATTTCTGAAACGCTTATTTATCAGAATGTAATCAATTTGGTTCCTTGTTGAGTCAGGATTCTGAGGATCATCTTTAGGAGCTTTCCATGTGTATAAACGACGTTTTGGAAGTTTGAACCATGTATTGGTGAGAACCATTTGATGTTCTACACAAAATTCGTACAGCTTTTCTCCCCGGTCATTGCATTTACCAAGCCCAAATTCGCCTACCAAGTCGGAACGACGCCCTTGACCAATTTTTGCGTTGAAATCACCCATTATGACAGTTATTTCATCCTTCTTCAAGTCTTTAAGAACAGTTCCAAGTTGTTCATAGAATGTTTCTACTTCGTCATCGTACTTTTTGTCCGCTGTTGGTGCATATATCTGCAAGATGTTTACGTTAAAAGGTGAGCATGAAAGCTGTAATAACATGATTCGATCAGAGACTGGTACAAAGTTGCTGACATACTTCGTAAGTTCAGAATTTATAAAGATTCCGACTCCATTTCTATGATCTTTATCATTATCTTCGCTACCAGAGTAATAGAATGTACCATCATCACGATGACATTTACCTGCACCCGGCCAGCGAACTTCAGTAATTCCCATTAATGGTGTTCTTAATCTAACCATTTCCTTGATAAGATTGTCAAGCTTGCCAGCTGCATAGAGACTTCTGACGTTCCAAGTCCCCATTCTTATAGCGGAATTCACTAATTTGAGCCGGGAGATTCTTAGCACCCCTCGCCCATTTAAGGGCTGCCCGGGACTAGGGGCCGTTTCTTTCTGATTCCTCGCCATAGTGATTTCCTGGGAATTTATACCAGTGTGGTTTCCCCTTGCCTTCACTGGTGTAGACTCAGCCGCCCCTAACATGGAGAACAGACGCTGTTGGTAGCCGCTCCTAACATGAAGTACAGACGCTACCTGATGGATTCTAGTGGCATTTCCTCCACTAAGGGACCATCACCCTCCTAAGGGAGCTCCTCCGCCATAAGCCGTTGGCTCCTTTAGGGTGTCAGATTATTTCCCGCCGCCCAACACTCGGCGTTGAGTCGCTGGCTGTACGGTCTACTCCATACCGTAGCAGGATAACCTGGCCAGACAGAACTTAACCTAGAAAATGTAATTTACTGAAGACCAACTGAATTACTTGTTATAAAATTTAAATAAATATCACTACTCCCAATTTCTACCAACAAGCACTAAATACCACTATATAAATAGCACTAAGTGAATTACAAATACAAAAAATTAAGCTATTTCACTAGATTTTAACTACTTTATCACTACAATAATGCAAGAGCTCTCTCAACAGCCAACCGTTCTCAAGCGCATCCAACAATGCAATCCTTGGTCATTCGGTCATTCTGCATCATTCTGTCATTCTGGTCATTCTGTCGGTAGTAATTCTGGTGTCATTCAGCCAGTTATTCTATTAAAATTGGAAAGGAACGTTCTCTTGGGAAGGGACGGACACTAGATTACTTGGCAGAGAAGAGACACTGTAGAATAAAGTCAGTGAAGATAGCAGTATATGAAGTTAGTCAGATTAGGCAGTAGTTGAGCCTGCCGCCAGTTAGTGAAGACAGCGGTATAAGAAATTATTCAAATTAGGCAGCAATTAAGACTGTCAAGCAGTAGAACTGGCTAGCAGTGTCCCACAGGGTAAAGTACAGGGACAGTACTTAGAGAGCTCACTGAGTGTTCGAAGGAGACTGTAGTTTCAGCTAGCATTCGCCTTAGAGTTCTGTGTTCGAGTCCTGAAACCGTCAGGGAATATTCAGAGGAACACCACAACGAGGATTCAAGAGAGAAGCAAGAAGAAAGAAGTTTCAAAACCCGAGATAAGTATCAACTAGTTAAGAAACTTTAAAAGACTGAAGGGAATTTATAAATGTTGTAAAGTGAATCATAGAAGTGTGTGTATTTTCCAAGGAAGTCAGAGACTGATAAACTGGTTATTTAAAAGTAATATTGAGAAGAGAATAATTACAAGTGTGATGTAATATTATTGGAAGGGTATATTTGATAGTTTGTTTAAATAAATTAGACTAAGAATTTAATGGTGTCAGAAAGTGTCTTATATAAAGGTCAATCTGATATTCGAACCCAAGTCCTCAGCCTGTCCTGTTCACAGAATACCACAGGTGCACGAGAAAATTATTTGGTGTCAGATTCTGGGGTAATTAATTAGTTAGGTTGAAGTAATAACCTAATACAAGCTTGTACATGTTCCAGAAAGTTCGAGTATTGTGAGACCAGTGTTGAAAGGAAGTATCCAGCAGCAAACACTTGGAGGCATCATCAAAAAAGTTACCAGCAGTAGCAGCCCAGCTCAGAGTCCTGTTTTATTCGACAGTAGGGTGAGTCAAATTCCTAGTTCATAATGGATGGGTCAGATAGAAGTGGTAGTCCTGCTCCCAGCAACATTGATGTAACTCATGAGGAAGTAGTGCATACTCACCATTATACTACAGTAACAGAGGCTTTAAAACTTATTGGAGCAGAGTTTGATGGCTCTTACCCTGATAGGTTAAGAGAATTTTGTGAAAATGTGGAGACTGCATTGAGGCTAGTGAGACCAGGCGACCTAGATTTATTTTACAAATTAATCCTAACAAAGATTACTAAAGAAGCACGAAGTAAGTTGATAGTAAGATCAGATATCCAAACATGGGAAGATATTAAGGATGCGCTAGAAGAATATTATAGCGAAAGGCGAACAATAGATTTCTATGCATGTCAGTTGTTTGCAGCCCGACAAGGCAAAAATGAAAATATTGCTCAATGGGCCCACAGGATTGACCGGATGGGCACGGAACTGAGAAACACGGCCACACAGGGGGAAACACCTGTAGCTAGGGAACACCAGGCGAGATTTATCAGAAAACTAATAAAGGCTAGTTTTGTCCAGGGCCTTAAGGATGAAAGAATCCAAAATTTAATTAAAAGTAGAAACGCTCAAACTCTAGAACAAGCTATGGATATTGCTAGAGAGGAGGAGACTGTTATCATCTCCACTCAGGCAAAACAGCAATTAATGACACAGGTGCGAAGACCTGTAGAGGTAAGAACAAAGTCGGAACCTCACTATCAGAGGATGTCCATGTCCGCCCGTAAACCTAAGAGACAGGCAACCATTAGAGTCATATGTTACAACTGTAACAGAGAGGGACATCTCGCCCGTGATTGTAAAGCTCAAACAACAGTAGAACGGGAACCGAGACGAGATACCTGTAGCTACTGTAAAAAGATAGGGCATCTCGAGAACGACTGTAGGAATAAAAGAGAAAGGAGGCAAAGTGCAAAGCACGAAATAAAGATTTGTGAGATTATAAGATGTTATAATTGCAATAGGATGGGACATACCCAACGGTATTGTAGGGAAGTCCAAAGACAGTGCGGAGACAGGGTGTGCTTTACGTGTGGACGCAAGGGTCACTTGCAAAGGAACTGTTGGTTCAATCCTCAGAACACAAGGGGTCCAAAAAATCGCAGAAAGGAGAAAATCAGAACTCGTGATAAAGAACAGGGTAGAGAAGAGGTCTCCAGCAGAGACAGAGATTGGGCTAAACCGAAAAACCAAAATTTAAACGAGAAAGGGGCCGCCAATACGGGTCGAAAGGCGGATCCCAGGAATTAAACGACCCTCAAAGTAACGAACCACGGAGTAGGGGAGCCCCGAAAAATCTGTCTGATAAAGAAAAAGTGGACAGGAGGACAGATACACGGGAAGAACATGATCGAACCGGCTCTATTCTAGTTCGAGCCAGAGAGCGTAGGGAACCTCTCAAGCTCCTTATTGATACGAGAGCTGATGTCAGCCTAATTAAGGAAAGGAGTGTGCCCAAAAAGGAAGTCCATTATCGAAACCCGATAATAGAGTTATCCGGTGTCACAGGAAGGACATCCCATACAAGGGGATCTGTGAAGTTACATATAGGGAAATCCACCCCTGAGTTTCATGTGGTAGGAGATGAATTTCGTTTGTCAGTAGATGGACTCGTGGGAAGAGACCTTCTACAAGACAGTATAATTAATTATCGCGAAGGGTACGTGGAAATCTTTGGACAAAAGTTCCCTATGGGATTAAGTATAAGAGAGATTAGTTGCATAGCAATAAAGGGCATGAATCATCCACGAGAGAATAAAAGTGTAATTTATCTTGAGGTGCCGGGTCGGAAGGACCCCCTTCGATTCCTGATAGATACAGGAAGCGAAGTGTCCTTTGTGAAAAGAAAGCTTGTGCCACGAGAGGCACTAATTGTGAACGAGCCTACCTTAAAATTAAGGGGGCTAGGCACAGAAAAGATCGAAACTAGGAGCAGAGTAAGACTCCTAGTAGGGAAATCGAACCCTAACTTTTACGTAGTGGATGAAAACTTTAATTCACATTATGATGGCATTATTGGAAGGAATGCTTGAGAGATAGCATAATTAATTTCAAGGAAGGTTATGCTATAATAGCAGGGAAGGAATACCCCTTAGGTGAACGGACTGCTCAAGTCCAGGTAATACGTCTCGAACCCCGAACAGAGACTATAATAGAAGTAAGGACAGATAAGCGAATGGCAGATGGTGTGATTGAAAAAAGGGAGGTTCTGCCAGGAGTATATGTAGCAAGTTGCCCAACAAAAGCACGTAATCACAAGGCAGTAGTGAGCGTGCTAAATACAAGAGATGCAGAAGTTGAATTTGAAATGCCAGTACTCTGCATCCATGAAGTCGAACCCGTGACACCTCCGAAGCAATATCAGCGAAGGACAGTCAACCATGTAACCCAAGTAAAACATGAGAACACGAAGTCCCGAGAACATAGGGTGATAGACCAATTAACGGTCGACCATTTGGCACCCAAAGACTGAGAAGAGTTGTATGCCATCTGTGCGGCATATAATGACATTTTTCACTTGGAAGGGGATAAATTAACTTACACCGATGTTTCACAACATGAAATTTGGATCAGGGAAAATCAACCTCCAATTAATGTGAGACCTTACAGATTACCGGAGGCTCAAAAGGAGGAAATCCAAAGACAGATTGACGAAATGCTAGCGAACAAAATAATTGCGCCTAGTACCAGCCCGTGGTCTGCACCGTTACTCATCGTCCCAAAGAAAATGGATGCTTCAGGAAAGCAAAAATACCGCATTTGCATCGATTTTCGAAAGCTCAATGAGGTGACGATAGGGACGGTGTTTCCAATTCCTCTCATATCAGAGCTTTTAGATGCTTTAGGGAAAGCACGTTACTTCTCTACTATGGACCTAGCGTCGGGGTACCATCAGGTGTTAATAAGGCCAGAGGACCGTGAGAAGACGGCATTCTCAGCCTTAGGATGGCACAACGAGTATTTGCGTATGCCGATGGGGCTTAAAGACACTCCTAGTACCTCTATGAGGCTCATGACGACAGCAATGTCAGGTCTAAATGGTGTAAAAGGTTTGATTTATATGGACGATATTTTAATTTATGGGAATTCAATCGAGGACCATAATCAGAAATTGCGGGAAGTGTTCCAGAGGCTCAGGGAACACCGGCTAAAATTACAGCCAGATAAGTGCGAATTCCTGCGAACAGAAGTGGCATTTCTAGGCCACGTGATTACCGAGAACGGGGTGCAACCGGATGAACGAAAAGTTGAGGCAGTGAGAAATTTTCCAAGGCCTACAACCACCAAACAATTGAAGGGATTTTTAGGCTTGAGCGGGTATTATAGGAGATTCATACCTGAGTATAGCAAGATCGCAAAACCTCTATATGAACTCCTGAAGAACAATGTCCCTTATGTATGGACAGACAAACAGGAGATGGCTTTCAACATCTTGAAACAAAAGTTGACCGAAAAGCCCATATTACAATATCCAGACTTCGAAAAGCCATTCATCCTAACTACAGATGCAAGTGGTGAAGCTCTCGGAGCCGTTTTATCACAGGGAGAATTAGGGAAAGATTTACCAGTGGCGTATGCGAGCAGAACTCTAAATAAGGCAGAAAAAAAACTATTCAGTGACAGAGAAAGAATGACTTGCAATTGTATGGGGAGCGAAGTACTTTAGACCATACCTATTCGGGCGACATTTCACAGTAGTGACAGATCATAAGCCACTGAAGTGGGTATTCAATGTCCAAGATCTGTCATCCAGGTTAATAAAGTTCAGGCTAAAGTTAGCTGAATATGATTTCACGATAGTGTACAAGATGGGTAAAACAAATTAGAATGCCGATGCATTAAGCAGAATTCCCGTTGTGCCTGAAAAAGCGGTACAAGTCGTGAATTCAGAGGGAATCATATCCCAAGGGACTGCTGAGACAGGTGAAACTGAAAGAGTAAAAAAATGAGCGGAATGATCTCGTGGACGCGGAAGCAGAGAGGTCAGGTGGGAAGGTACAAACCAAAGACTCTAACTCCGAGGACGCAAAAGCAGAGGAGAATGAGTCCAAGGAAGAAGAAGAATTACCTGTTAATGAGCGTAAAGATTTGACTGAGGAAGAAAAGTTAGCAATACTACATGATGCCCACACGTCCCTTGTAGGTGGACATCAGGGGATCACAAGAACATTAGCACGAATAAAAGACGTTCAGTGGCCAAACATGAAGAAGGATGTGGAAGCCTTTATACGCTCCTGTCCTTCATGTCAGAGATATAAAATTACAGGTCCGGAAATTAGAGCACCGTTAGTATTAACAGATACTCCAAATACTGTTTTCGAAAAGATATCATTGGATGTCGTAGGCCCCCTACCAGTTACCAAAAGACAGCATAAGTTCGTACTTACTTGCCAGGACCAATTGTCCAAATATTTAGTTGCAGTACCAATGGTTAATCAGGAAGCTGATACTGTGGCGAAAGCATTGGTAATGAACATTATTAGTGTATTTGGGATACCGAGCTCAATTTTGACTGACATGGGGAGCAATTTCATGAGTCAAACTTTTAAAAGGCTGTGCAAAATTTTACGAATTCAAAAGGTACACACAAGTGCATTTCGCCCACAAAGTAATGGTAGTATAGAGAGAGCACACAGAGTGCTCACCGAGTATTTGCGCCACTATATTTGCAAGGAACAGAACGATTGGGATGAATATTTACCCACAGCCACGTTCGTGTACAATACTTCAAAACACAGTAATACAGGATTTACGCCCTATGAATTAATATTCGGAAGAAAGGCGAATATTCCGGGAGTCCTCCAAAGGAAACCCGAGACATCTTATAATGAGTATCAAAATGTAGTCGAAGACTTAACTCGCCGACTACAAGAAAACCATGAGATTGCTCGAAAAACACTAATACAGAATAAAGAGAAAGAAAAAGAGAGATATGACAAACGACAGCACGACCTAACCTTACAGGTAGGAGATAAAGTATTGTTAAGGGATGAAACCCTGAGACGGGGTAGGTCCCGAAAGCTAGAACCTCCGTTTAGAGGCCCCTATGAGATAGAGCGAATTGATGGCGTAAACTTGTCTTCTAAAAACTAACAGAAAGGGAAAATTAATAAAGGTGCATAGGAACAGATTAAAATTATATATTTGAATGTGAGAAAGGATTGGCTTCATTTCGGCTGCGATGGTCTTGCGCTCTTCACCATCCCAACGGCTTTTTAGAACTATCGATAGTTGCTGGTGTGGTTAGTAGAAATACCGTACCAAACTGCGTGCAAAATTTTTGAAGAGAAATTAGAAATTTAAGCTGGGGATATTGAAGCCAAGGAATTTTGGTACGGGAATATCAGTGCGTATATATCCTTAGTACCCGTCACGAAAAGACTTGTGAGATAGCGAGGCCACAGTCTAGATGTCAACCTCGCAAAGGGACAACAGCGCTGGAAAAGCTGAGTCCTGCACTTAATAAATAAGTGCCCCTGTATTTGAAGGTGACACAAATTAATAACAAACCCCTACATACATAGTGATTGTAATGTAGAATGTAGATGTAATGGAAAACCTGAATCAGTAGAATAAGATAAACTAACACAAGAATATTACACTTACAAAAGTATAGCAACTTTTTGTTTTCTTTACAGGTCATACGACAAACGATATGGAGAATCTCAGAACGAAAATAGTCTATACTCTAGCTTTAATATGCATATTAAATTTTATGGGAGAGGCGTTAGATTTTCAGATTATGCCTTACGAGAAAACACCAGGGGAAATGCAATTATATTCCATAGAGTGGAAATTAATCACTTATGTAAATTTGAGTAAATTAAATGATGCGTACGTTGTCATACAAAAAAATATGCAAAAGACCCAAACATTGTGCTATCAATTACAGCAAGAATTAAATCACACTTGTCGACACGAAATACAGCTAGAAGCAAGCCGATTGCAAAAGATTCAAGAATTAAAAGAAACTATAAAGCAATTTACTAAAGAAAAGGGAAAACGCGAAAAGAGAGGAATTTTCAATTTTATAGGAACGATATCTAAAACATTATTTGGCACATTAGATGAAAACGACTCCGAATACTATCAAAATAAAATTTAAGAGTTAGAGAAAGAGCAGATGTCAATGATCAAAATCACGAAGGAACAGTTAACCGTTGTTAAGTCAACTCTACAATCGGTCAATAGTACTTTATATGATGTAACAACTAATGAGTTATGCTTGAATAAAAACTTAGAACAAATAAAAGAATTTCTTAAAAATGAAACGGGTCAGTTAAAACAAGTATTTACACAAATGGATATAGACATTGCAGTCAATAGGCAGCTGTTCGAAATTGAGGATTTGATATCACAGTTGTATGATCAATATAAGGTAATAGCATCAGGGATAATGTATGCACAATTAGGAATTATACATGTGCAAATTTTAAGCCCCACAGAAAATATAAGAGCCTATAGAAAATCTAGGGATCAATTTCCACACAGTATGACCTTACCATTTGAGCTGGGAATGACTTAAGAACATTTAATCTATAAGATTGTAAATGTAAATGCATTTATTAATAAGAATATGCTAGCATATGTAATAATGATGCCTCTTAGTGACAAAAAGACTTATAAATTGTATGAAATACTTCCTTTCCCAACACCAGTGCAAAATAACATAGGAGAATTTGTACACATTAGAACAGAGAAAGATTTTATTGTAATTGACGCTGAAAAGCAGTTGTATGCATACTTCACTGATAAGCAAATAAGAAAATGTAAAGAAATTAACGAGGAATGTAGGGTATGCAAATCAGACTTTCCACTAAAGATAATACAGGTAGACAAAGACTGTATAGTTACTCTATTAAAAGGGATAAATACTGTACCAAAAAACTGTGCAAAAGATGTCACTCACATTGAACAATTAACATGGTTGTTCATTAAAGAAAATAAATATGTGTATCTAGCACCAGAACCAACAAAAATAACTGTAGTGTGTACGGACACCACTGAGGTGACTTTAAATAATTCAGGGATAATTACATTTTATGAATATTGTACAGTGTATGGACCAAACAGTAAAATACGGTCCACAAAAAAGGTAAATACCACTGACAGGAAAGATTTAATACCAGATTTCTTGTTAGAATATGATTGTTGTATACATTTGAACAGTGATTTAAAATTAGGAGATGTAATAAATTTAAATGAAGCCCCCTTGCACAGTTTGTTAACACATGTCGAGGACTTTAAACATGCAGGCAAGAAAGTAGAGGAAGTCGAGAACTTAATTATTGATAAAGAAAAGGAAATGTATACAAATCACATGTATTCCAATTTTAATGTCTATAAAATAATCGTATGGACTATTGTAGCCATACTTGCCATATTAATGTGTTGTAAATGTTGTAATCCATGTCTTGTTAGCATATGTAAAAAGAAATATTGGGATTCAGCTACTGGGTGTTGTATGAAAATTTGCGTCAAGCAAAAGATAATTAATGCAAGTCGAGTAAAGGCGAAGTCATCAGACGATGACATAGCAGTGCATTTTGAGAGACCTAGAGTAACTGGCACTTGGCCTAGCATTCATAACCTAGAATCAGAGTCAGGTATTTCAGAGATAGAGGAGGATAAAGAAAGAGAACAAACATCCCGAAGCCAGAGGATCAAAGACAAAGCCAGAGTATAAAGGTCAGAGTATAAAAAGGTCAAAGAGAAGGGACTGACAGAAGTGATCGCAATGTGGGTCACGATACACTTCTTTACCTGAGCGGGGAGGTGTCGCGAGCACCGATTCGCAACACGTCCTTCCGTGGGAAATTATAGGGCGAGCGCATCGAACGAGATTCGGTCCATGACCTCCCAGTCAGAAATCCCTAATACTCATGAGTAGTTTAAGTGTAATATATAGAAGGAAGATACAGCAAGAAACAGTGGAAGTGAATGAGTAAGTGTAATAGAATATCAGTGCAGTGAATAAATGCAGAATTGCAATTATGATTAAAAGCATTTCTTAAAGCTAGTCTCAACTTGGAACATTTCAGTGAGCTGAGAATGAGGCAAACTTGTGCAATCAGAATATTGGTCAGAGAAACAAGTAAACAGACTAGAAGGTCATAGTTAGAAGCTTTTAGAGGGTGGACCAGGAAAAACAAACCTGTTGTTGGTCACGTAGCAAGGTGCCCTGTAAAAATAAGAACGCATGCTATGGTGCAATAATTATTTCTAGAAAGAATCTCTGGAAGGTCACCAGTCACATGTACATCCATGAGACGGGTGGGACCACACTTGAAGTAACCAATAGGAAACTAACAGATCAGTGAAGTGAGGGAACATAGTAGTAGGGGATGACTTGTTCCAGAAGCTCAGAGAAATGATAAAGGGGAATGACAAAGGAGCTTCGTGGTTCATTTGGTCGTTGGTCATTCGGTCATTCTGTATCATTCTGTCATTCTGGTCATTCTGTCGGTAGTAATTCTGGTGTCATTCAGGCAGTTATTCTATTAAAATTGGAAAGGAACCTTCTCTTGGGAAGGGACGGACACTAGATTACTTGGCAGAGAAGAGACACTGTAGAATAAAGTCAGTGAAGATAGCAGTATATGAAGTTAGTCAGATTAGGCAGTAGTTGAGCCTGCCACCAGTTAGTGAAGACAGCGGTATAAGAAATTATTCAAATTAGGCAGCAATTA
Organism: Anabrus simplex; assembly: GCF_040414725.1. Classification (NCBI taxonomy): domain Eukaryota; kingdom Metazoa; phylum Arthropoda; class Insecta; order Orthoptera; family Tettigoniidae; genus Anabrus; species Anabrus simplex. The sequence goes on from NC_090265.1 coordinate 1,580,382,163, forward strand.
AGACTGTCAAGCAGTAGAACTGGCTAGCAGTGTCCCACAGGGTAAAGTACAGGGACAGTACTTAGAGAGCTCACTGAGTGTTCGAAGGAGACTGTAGTTTCAGCTAGCATTCGCCTTAGAGTTCTGTGTTCGAGTCCTGAAACCGTCAGGGAATATTCAAAGGAACACCACAACGAGGATTCAAGAGAGAAGCAAGAAGAAAGAAGTTTCAAAACCCGAGATAAGTATCAACTAGTTAAGAAACTTTAAAAGACTGAAGGGAATTTATAAATGTTGTAAAGTGAATCATAGAAGTGTGTGTATTTTCCAAGGAAGTCAGAGACTGATAAACTGGTTATTTAAAAGTAATATTGAGAAGAGAATAATTACAAGTGTGATGTAATATTATTGGAAGGGTATATTTGATAGTTTGTTTAAATAAATTAGACTAAGAATTTAATGGTGTCAGAAAGTGTCTTATATAAAGGTCAATCTGATATTCGAACCCAAGTCCTCAGCCTGTCCTGTTCATAGAATACGACAAACTTTGACACATTCTAATATTTTTTTATCAGAGGCAATATGCTACATATAATTTTGCCATTTTTAATCCGGTGAGACCAACAACAATGCATGTGTGGCATGAATCCATAGCTCAAAGAGGGGCAACCGAGATTGCATCATGTGTGCTGAACTACGTTCATACGCACTATGAACCTCTTTCGCAATACCAGGAGCGCACACTCATTCTGTGGTCTGATCGTTGTGTGCCTCAGAATAACAACTGGACAATGATTATTTTGATGCAGTGGTTGGTTGCATCGAGGTATTTCACTCAGGTGAGCCAAAAGTTTCTTCGTAGCAGGCACAGCTTTTTGCCATGTGACAAGGCATTTGCCTTAGTTGAAAAGAAGAAGAGAGTATCCACAGTTCATGTACCATTCCAGTAGGAAGGAGTCATCAAAAATGCATGCCCAAATAAACCATTTGATGTAAAAATGATGACTCAAGGTGACTTTCTTGGTGTATACTCACCTTGTGTGCAACCTGAGGAAAGATCCTGCCTTAACACTAGGATTACCAAACATTCTTTCTACCAACTTTTACCAAAGCGGTCATTTTGACCAATAGTAACATATATTCATTTCTTGAGGATATTGGTGCCAGAAAAAGGTTCAAATTGAGTACAAAAACATCATAGACTCTATAACAATTTGAGTATGATCATGTAGGACTTGTAAACATTATTATAAATAAATAATAAATACACTAGTAAGGCAGAATGTTCTTCTTACACACTTAGCTTACATTATATACATATCTGAATGAATGTCACTTTCTTCTTTTCAACTTATTTCTCGCACTGTACACGCGCACTTTTCTTGGTCACCTTCGAAGTGCACTTACACCAGACCAGTTTTCTATAGATTGCACACCTTTCCTTTGTCTTGTTCCTTTTGCAAACTGCAACCTAATACTGTCTTCGATGTGAACTCTCTTCGGAGGCTAGGGCCTTATTGTTGCAGCCAACAGCGACGATGGTGTTGAAAGGCCTACTAATCCGACAAGGCATGTATGCATGCGCTAGATTGGTTGCCAGCTGTCTCAGGAATACCCAGTATTTGCTAGCCGGCTGTTAGCTTATACAGTGCATAAGCATTTATACCAGCAAGATCTGATATGTTGAAGAAGACATCGCCAACTCATCGATTTTACCAGGTACTTACGGTCCATTTGATCAACTATGTTGACACCAAATTAGGTAGTATTATAAGAAGGGACTGCTTCAGGTTTTTTCTTTGGATGTTGTTTGCTGATGTTTACATCAGTATGTACTATACTGAGAATGGGGACATTCTTGTTCTTTTTACCTTGGTAGGACGTGAGAGTTTCATCCTCATTTTTGTACACTACTGTGCTGTAGCGTGCGTCACTGTTGGTCTCCACAGAAGGAGGAACTTCTCACCTACCTACAGGTCAGAGTGCCTACAATACTTGTGTTCTTTTTCTTTAATGATTTTGCTAGTTTCAGTGACATGAAAAAGTTATCAATAGTGATATTTCTTCCATGGTTGATGAAAGGCTCAGCAAGACGCAATACTACATGTTCACTTAGACACCGATCAGTGAATCGCGTTTCATCTTTCGCAAGATAGGGAAAACCGTTTACGACATATTTGGCTTCCACATAGACAGCCAAACTTGTCTGGTTCATTGGCCATATACTGCATAAATGGGAAAGAGCTGTTCATCTACAGTAATGTTCTCACCTGGTCAGTAGCAAATGGTACAATTAGATCAAAATTTGTCCCACATCCCAGGATGGGTTCGGCTCGCCAGGTGCAGGTCTTTTGATTTGACGCCCGCAGGCGACCTGTGCATCATGATGTGGATGAAATGATGATGAAGACAACAAACACATACACCCAGCCCCCTTGCCAGGGAAATTAACCAATGATGGTTAAAATTCCCGACCCTACCGGGAATCGAACCTGGGACCCCTGTGACCAAAGGCCAGCACACTAACCATTTAGCCATGGAGCCGGACGGTGATAAAATGATATTGCACATATGAAATGAAACTAACTTATATGGTAATAGGATAATGGCAACAAAATCATCGCCTTGTTCTCGGTACAGGAAGTGGGTGCATATTGCAAACAGTGATGTCGAGGCCCTACTGGGCATAATAAATATGGGTCTACATCCTAGATGTGACATAAAGGATTATTTTACAAAAGAATGGCACAAGTGCATGCCAGTTTTTTTTTGGAAACATCTTCTCTTGTAATAAATTCATGTTGATATTCCTAAATCATGATCATGGCCAAAGTGACACAGAACAGAGATCATGAAGTAAAACCAGTGCCAGAATATATTTCCAAAAGATGTAAAGTGTTCCACACACCTTCTGAAAATGTTGCAGTTGATGAGAGTACTGTCAAGTTCAAGGGAGTTGTCTCCTTAAAATTTACAACCCTAATATACCTGTGAAATTTGGCCTCAAGATCTTTGTCCTCTCTGACAGCAAGACAGATTATCATGTGTACCATATTTTGGTAAGTCCATCGTTATTCCTGGTAGCAACCTACTAAAAACTTCAAGTTGTCTGGTGCCTCTGTCAGTCACTCATAAAAGACGCCAAACAGCCACCCAGAGGTTTCAATGTTTATACTGATAGATATTATACAAGTCCTGAATTAGCCAATGAGTTAGGAAAAAATGGGTTTCACTCTTACAGGCACTGTCATGCCTATAAGGAAAGGGATGCCAGCAGAACAGCAGAAAAAGGAAACTACAAAGATGAAGAATGGAGAGGTTAAATCCTACAGAAAGGACAATGTTACGGGTTTAGCATGAAAGGACAAGAGGGTTGTGGTAATGCTGAGTACGAAACATACAGGTGACAGCATTTTAGAAGTTCCAAGTAAAATCTCTGGCAAATCTCCAACTGAAAAACCAGTAGTAGTTCATCATCATTTAAAAAAATGGGAGGTGTAGATCGAAGTGATAAAATTACCAGTTTATGCATAGGACACTAATTTGGTGGAGAAAACTCTTCTTTTGGTTAGAGAAATATGCATCATTAATTCCCATATTCTCTACAAGTCTATGCAAATCCAACACCAGAGGAAACTACTGTCACATTGTGCTTACCGTGAATCACTGGTTTTATCACTAGTTGCAAATTGCCTGAGGAAAATGAGGGATATGCCTGCGAGAAAAAGAGGGAGACCTCAGAAGGGGCCAGAAGATGAAAGACTAAATGGAAAACCTCACTATATGGGGAGGAAGGAAAAAGGGATCTGTCAGGTGTGTCAGTAGGAAGCAAAGACAAGAGACCACTTAATGCAAGACCTGCACAGAGAAGCCATATTATGTTCATCCAGTGGGGTGTTTCGAAGATTATAATAGCAAGAAACAATACTAATAACCTCACTCAACATAGTGTTACAATCTGTCTTAGTTGTTGCTTTTTCCTTGTGAATTGTTAAGTGTTATATGGATCGTGCTTTTATTGAAGAGCAAAAGGGACTGATTTGCAAACCAAATTTGGTGAGTGTAAATACCATGGTTTCCTTGAATTGATTTGTATTTTGTACCGATTTTCTTGTTTTGTAAATGTATTTATGAACTATATTCAAAAGTTTAAAAAATGTACATGTTTTGGAAATTTTCCTTGAAAAAAAATAAACACTCAGGAAAGGTACATAACATTTCAGCAACACTGGAAGGGTTAAGTTTGTGAGGCTTAGGGAATCTTTCAGTTTCAAACGCTACATGACCTTCCCTTTCTTTTGCTGACATCTTCATTTTCCTTCTGATTATTGTCAAGAAGGCTGCTCAGTTGTACTGCTTCTGGATACAATAATAACCATCACCACTACATCTGTCTTGGATGAGATGAACAGATTGATGCAGGCCATTTCCGAACCTTTTGTACTAAAAAACTCATAACACAGACATTTTATACACAAAAGATACATAACTGAGACATTTCATCAAACAGAAAATATCATCAGGACATTTCAACACAATGAAAGGAATAGTACATCTAACATTTGTACATTTCCTAAGTAACTTCACGCAATTTGAATGTGGTACGTTTTCGAGTAAATCACAGAGCTCAACTCCAAACCATGAATGATGTTTCATATAGCAGATATAGCAGATATCCTGGATTCAGGAGGTCAAATGGACTGTATCGCAATTGACCTATCAAAGGCATTTGATAGGGTAGATCATGGGACACTACTGGCAAAATGAGTGCAACTGGACTTGACAAAAGAATGACTGAATGGATGGCTAAGTTTCTAGAAAATAGAACTCAGAGAATTAGAGTAGGTGAACCTTTAACTGTCCCTGTAATAATTAAGAGGGGAATTCCTCAAGGCAGTATTATTGGACCTTTATGTTTTCTTATATATATCAATGATATGTGTAAAGAAGTGGAATCAGAGATTAGGCTTTTTGCAGATGACGTTATTCTGTACAGAGTAATAAATAAGTTACAAGATTGTGAGCAAATGCAAAATGACCTCGATAATGTTGTGAGATGGACAGTAGGTAATGGTATGATGATAAACGGGGTTAAAAGTCAGGTTGTGAGTTTTACAAATAGTAAAAGTCCTCTCAGTTTCAATTACTGCGTTGATGGGGTGAAAGTTCCATTTGGGGATCATTGTAAGTACCTAGGTGTTAATATAAGGAAAGATGTTCATTGGGGGTAATCACATAAATATGATTGTAAATAAAGGGTACAGATCTCTGCACATGGTTATGAGGGTATTTAGGGGTTGTAGTAAGGATGCAAAGGAGAGGGCATATAAGTCTCTGGTGAGACCCCAACTAGAGTATGGTTCCAGTGTATGGGACCCTCACCAGGATTACTTGATTCAAGAACTGGAAAAAAATCCAAAGAAAAGCAGCTCGATTTGTTCTGGTTGATTTGCGACAAAAGAGTAGCGTTGCAAAAATGTTGCAAAGTTTGGGCTGGGAAGACTTGGGAGAAAGGAGACAAGCTGCTTGACTAAGTTGTATGTTACATAAACTCAGCTTCATGGTCTGTATCGCACTTTAACAGATTCACAACTAAGTATTTTTTATTTTCCACCTTGTTGATACATTAGTTGCTTAAGGCAACTTATTGGTTAAAAGTGGTACATGTTTCGTATATTATTAACATCTTCAGCCATGTAACACTGTTTAGATGATAAATGAAAAATTCATGCTTTGAGAGAAAGTGTCCTTAAAATTAGCATAAGAAGATTAAATGACAACATTAAAAACAAAATATTCAAGAGAAAATATATAAATTCTTTCTACAATTGAAAGCAATTGTCAAGGAAACACTTGTACATTAGTTCATAGAGAATACATCCTGATTAATATTCTTTTCTTAAAAAGTTCATGTAAAAAAAGCCAATTTATAAATTAAAAATTATACATTTTTTAGCAATTGTCAAAATGAAGAAATTTAGGTTTCATAATGTGGCTCCTATTGCTATTGCAACACAGAACAAGACCTCACCATGATTAAAACAATTTAAAAGGGCAGCTTAATGAACACATATGAAGATCTTTACATTCATCTAGACCAACTTGTAAAGAAAAATGATAACCTTAATGAGGCTATAGAATATAAGAACCCATTATATGATCAAATTCTGGTGTATTTGAAAATGCTTGAGAAAAGAATTGGAATCTCTTCACCTCCAGATAGCTCTATAACGCGTTCCTCTTCCTTTGAAGCAGAAGGTAACAACATGGAAAGTAATGACACACCAATATCCCCCGCTCCTCCACCTCCTCAAGTACGTGAACAAGAAAGAACACGTCACTACTACACCAGACACAACACCGTAAAAAAGACAGGAGGTACTGTTCCAGAGGAAAGTAGGTTTAAAAAGAATTGACAACTAGGAATTAGTGATATTTTCATCTGCAATAGTAATAGGAGCCACATTATGAAACTAAGAGTTCTTCATTTCGACAATTACTAAAAAATGTATAATTTTTAATTTATAAATCGGCTGTTTTTTACATGAACTTTTTAAGAAAAGAATATTAATCGGGACATATTCTCTATGGACTATTGTACAAGTGTTTCCTTGACAACTGCTTTCAATTGTAGAAAGAATTTATATATTTTCTCCTGAGTATTTTGTTTTTAATGTTGTCATTTAATCTTCTTATGCTAATTTTAAGGACACTTTCTCTCAAAGCATTGACACTTAGCCAATATATGAATTTTTCATCTAAACAGTGTTATGTGGCTGAAGATGTTAATAATATACTAAACATGCACCACTTTTAACTAATAAGTTGCCTTAAGCAACTAATGTATCGACAAGGTGGAAAATAAAAAATACTTAGTTGTGAATAAGTGGTATGTTCCAAGCTGTCAGTGGAGAGATGACGTGGAATGACATCGGTAGACAAATAAGTTTGAGTGGTGTCTTTAAAAATAGGAAAGATCACAATATGAAGATAAAGTTGGAATTCAAGAGGACAAATTGTGGCAAATATTTGTTTATAGGAAGGGGAGTTAGGGTTTGGAATAACTTACCAAGGGAGATGTTCAATAAATTTCCAATTTCTTTGCAATCATTTAAGAAAAGGCTAGGAAACAACAGATAAGGAATCTGCTACCTGGGCGACTGCCCTAAATGCAGATCAATAGTGATTGATTGATTGATGATTTCTTTCAACGATCAGAGGAAGGAATTATATATAAGGGCTTTATGTTTGTAAACCATAAGAAACTATAAACAGGTATGTCATGGATTGCATCCATAGAGATGGATGCAACAGACATTGGCAACATCATCAGATGATGAGGGGGCAGCAGTTTTGTTAGGAAAGGAGCACATGCACCAGACTGGGGATCTTATGGAGCAGCAGAGATAAAAGAATATTTGAAAATGGAGGCAGGTGATCCTACAGTAACACTGTGACAATAGTTTGAAATACTCTTGCGATCAAGGATACAATCATGACATGCTTGGCAAACACAGAGGTTGTGGAAGAAATGTGCCGATTCTTCCCCCCCCACCAGTATACAATTATTACAACAGAGTTCTTGTAAATCTGTCAAGGACTATCAACACACACAAAGTATGGAATAACAGAATTAATAAGCTAGGTGGAAAAAGAAATACCCATCTCTATTCAGTCTTCTCCAGCACTTACAAGGGCATAACACTGAAATTCAGCAGTATATGTAAAAATTAGAAAGTGGACAATCACCTGCAAAAAGGAGAGAAAGAATGAAGATGTTGATACACAGGTTGAGCATGTTGTATCCTACTGCCAAGAACACTATGATGAGGGTAATATCTCCCAATATTTACGGGCTCTTGGCCACAACTTTGTCAGAACTTCTTACAAGTTAAATCTGACTTTTTCTTTTCAACACAGCACAACTATGTAAATATACTTTGTAATATAGGAACAATGTATACCCCAAATACTGTAAAAATTCGTCAACAATATATTATTTTTACAAGCTGTTTTACGTTGCACCGACACAGATAGATCTTATGGCGACAACGGGGTAGGAAAGGTCTAGGAGTGGGAAGGAGGCAGCTGTGGCCTTAATTAAGGTACAGCCCCAGCATTTGCCTGGTGTGAAAATAGGAAACCACGGGAAACCATCATCTAGGCTGCCAACAGTGAGGTCCGAACCCATTATCTCCTGGATGCAAACTCACAGCTGCGTGCCACAATATATTGCTTGTATTTCTACTCTTGTACAGTGTGCCAATGCACTTTTCTCTGTGCCAAAGAAGTCCATTGGACCATACAGAGTGTATAACCGAAAGTCGACTGATACGAACTGTTGGTGAGATGGAATGTCAATGACAAAATATCCATGGCACATGTTTTCGGGCATAAGAAGCCCTAAAATCAATCCAGGCTCTGTCTAGTCAGGCTTTTCATTTCATCTAACCAGCACTTACAAGGGAATAACAGTGAAATTCAGCAGTTACCATCCTACTTATTCTATGGCCATCAACTTTCCTCGTGGCCTCCAGTATCCAAATAATGTACCCATTAACAAGACTGATACTGCCATTTTGAACTTCCTTCTAGAGCAACACGCTTCCCTGATAGCGGTCTTGCATCTTCACCATCTGGGTTTCAGCTGCATAGGTCACAATGAGGAAGACGATATTACCAATGTTTTAAATGTTTGATATATTTAGTTATATATCCTCATGATTACTATACTCATGGTGACATTCAACTATTTTATAAAACTCTTGTCAAACTGTACAGCATTTGGCCATAAAGTGAAAAAACAGAACAAAATAATACCATACTTAGCATATGGAGTACACAGTGGATCTTTAGCCTTCTAATAGCCTCTTTCACTGAGCTCGATAGCTGCAGTCGCTTAAGTGCGGCCAGTATGCAGTAATCGGGAGATAGTGGGTTTGAGCCCCACTGTCGGCAGCCCTGAAGGTGGTTTTCCGTGGTTTCCCATTTTCACACCAGGCAAATGCCGAGGCTGTACCTTAATTAAGACCACGGCCGCTTCCTTCCACTTACTAGGCATTTCCTATCCCATCGTCACCATAAGACATATCTGTGTCGGTGTGACGTAAAGCAAAAAATAGCAAATAGCCTCTCAGAATGTGAAGGCCAGGTTATGAGACAGCAGACCACTGAAATGAGAGAGCAAATTATATTCTGCCTCATAAACCCTGACCAGGAGATGATAGGCAGAAAAGGTAAATAGAAGGATCAAAGCACAAGCCATACTCAATAATGTACTCTGTGACTGTCTCTTAGTCACCAGTAGAGAATAATCATAAGGTTTCTCTCAGTAATAATTTTCACTATGGAGTAACTTACTCATTAATTGTCTTGCAATTTCTTGTAGCTGATCAGCAACATCCTCATGAATAACAACATTGTCAACAAATGATCGGCACCCAAAGGACTTTATACTGTAGGCCACATCTGCCTGCAATCCTATACCAAAAACAGAGAGAATGTTTTATCAGCCAGTTAATATTCAAAGGTATTATTAACAGCCAGTAATATTCTGAAAAATTTTAATATTTTTATAATATCTTCTTCAAGATACTGATTTTTCAAAATAATGACTATCTCTCTATAAGATAATATTCTGTTATCTTTTATAACACATAGGCTCCTCGGCATCTTTGAAAATTTTCAAAAGTAGTTAGTGGGAAGTAACAACAATATCATAATAATACATAATACCGTACATAATTATCTAAAATGTAGATATGTATCGACCCCTTGGGCCATCCACAGAACGTACAAATGTTCTGGAACATTAAAATAAAAAATATAAAAACACTCTTATAACTCTTAGAAGATTGACAACTACAAATCAACCCTGGTCTGCATTTGACAAAAATATTAAGACTATTAGTCATATAAGGTTCAACAAATTTCCACTACTTACTTTCATGTTCAATTTCCTCAAGAATATAAACCGAAGATATTTTAACAATGTTTACATATCATAATAAGAGATACGCAAGAACTCTCTTAAAAGAAGATCACACTAAGAAAATATAATTTTCTAAAGAGACTTTCTCACACAAGTGTCTTTATATTTTTATATTTTAATATTCCAAAACATTTGTATGTATTGATGATGGCCAAAGGGGTCGAAATATGTCTACATTTTAAATAATTATGTATTATTTAAATTTTGTTAACATTGTGTATTGAACAAGGTGGATTAAATCCTATTTTTAACTAAACAGCTAATATTAACAGAGAAATTTTACATTTCCTGTTTTGGTCCCCTTATACTGCAATGCCACTGGATTCTTTCTTTCTTTCTTTCTTAATCTGTTTACCCTGCAGGGTTGGCTTTTCCCTCGGACTCAGCGAGGGATCCCACCTCTTCCGCCTCAAAGGCAGTGTCGTGGAGCGTCAGACATTGGGTCGGGGATACAACTGGGGAGAATGACCAGTACCTCGCCCAGGCGGCCTCACCTGCTATGCTGAACAGGGGCCTTGTGGAGGGATGGGAAGATTGGAAGGGATAGACAAGGAAGAGGGAAGGAAGCGGCTGTGCCCTTAAATTAGGTACCATCCCGGCATTTGCCTGGAGGAGAAGTGGGAAACCACGGAAAACCACTTCCAGGGTGGCTGAGGTGGGAATCGAACCCACCTCTACTCATTTGACCTCCCGAGACTGAGCGGACCCCGTTCCAGCCCTCGTACCACTTTTCAAATTTCGTGGCAGAGCCGGGAATCGAATCCAGGCCTCCGGGGGTGGCAGCTAATCACACTAACCACTACACCACAGAGGCGGACCCACTGGATACTAATCAAATAAAATAGTCAGGCTGAGTGGCTCAGACAGTTGAGGCGCTGGCCTTCTGACCCCAACTTCGCAGATTTGATCCTGGCTCAGTCCAGTGGTATATGAAGGTGCTCAAATACCTCAGCCTCATGTCGGTAGATATACTGGCAAGTAAAATAACTCCTGCAGGACAAAATTCTGGCCCCTCGGCGTCTCCAAAAACCGCCAAAATTAGTTAGTGGGACGTAACAACAATAACATTTTTATTATCAAATAAAATATAGCCTAGTACAATCTCTGAATATTCCTAAACTGAAATACTGAATTTTAAGAAATTCCCTTCAGCCGTTTCCTATGATGTTCACACAAAACAGACAGACAAATGAAAATTAGAACTGAACTTCTTAAACTTTGTATGCCTAATCCGAGATAAAAAACATTCGAAGTATACAGATAAAATTAATATTTTATTTGTAGAGATTAGCACAACTCACTTAGCTCTAGTGGAATATGAATAGGCAAATCTTGTAACCCAATTTTCATGTAAAATCCAATATTATATTTTCATGTGATGCTATCTAAACATTTAACTTCAAGATTGGTAATAATGATTACATTGAAGGAAAGTTTCTTATTATCTTTAGCATGATGCTTCGTAGTATTACAAAATATTGCAAGAACATACTTTCTCCATCAAAAGGCTTTGTATAGCCAATAAACATAGAACAAACATAGAATTCATAAGTTGTCATTCTACCTACTCTATGCTTGTCCTGTTTTTCCTTATCCTACACTACTCATCATACCACCTGTTGCCATTTCTTGATGGATGAAGTACTTTTTCACCCATCTCTTGGCAAAGGCAAAGCAAAGTGTAACTTCCACCAAAGTCCCAGCCTCATCCATGGCTTTGACAATATGGAAGCTGCTGACCAATCTGATAGTCTGACTGTTATGAAAGGTGTTGCTCATAGGGTTAGTTGTGCTACGATAGCACTTTCTAGCCCAGTGAGAAAAGCAATCGCAAACTACCTCTTTCCTAATCTTGCGTAGTATGCTTCATTTTGATGCTGCCGTTGTTTCTTGTGGTTTCCCTGTACCTGTATAGAATTTGGTGGTGCTATTTAAGAGCCCAACCTGTCTCTGGCTGATGAACTAATAGATAGACACATTTGATGATGACGATTGTTGTTTAAAGGGGCCTAACATCGAGGTCATCGGCCCCTAATGGTACGAAATGAGACAAAATGGAATGACAAATTAAAAGTCTAAAATTCTCCACTGACCCGAATTCAAAGCATGAGAACGAAGAATGAATGGATGGATATAAATTTAAAATAATCAGTGGATGCAACCCGCAATGCTTTACATTCACAGAAACTGACGTGAAAGAATAGGATTACTGACCAAGGCACTGCTGCTATAGCATAACACTGAAACGATGATGCTTGCAGTCTAAAGAGGGTCCAAAATCCAAGTTATCGGCCCCTCATAATGGTACTGATCACTAGGAAAGTAGAACCATGGTATTTGTCCTGTTGCGGTCCTAATCAAAAGTAGCAGAGACTTGCTGTATTCCACACATTATTGTACTACTCAGAGGTTATGAAATTCGACATATAATACAGACCTATGTTTTTGTCACTTTGCGACGCCTTTGTACGTAGATGAAAGAAACAGTGCAAAACAAATAGTTGTTGAATCCAAAAAGAAGTCATGGGAAGATTTTGGTAACAACCTCGAAAGGCTAGGTCAAGCAGCAGGAAAACCTTTCTGGACAGTAATAAAGAATCTTAGGAAGGGAGGGGAAAGAAAATGAACAGTGTTTTGAGTAATTCAGGTGAACTCATAATAGATCCCAGGGAATCACTGGAGAGGTGGAGGGAATATTTTGAACATCTTCTCAATGTAAAAGGAAATCATCCTGGTGGTATTGTGAACACCCAAGCTCATGGGGAGGAGGAAAATGATGTTGGTGAAATTATGCTTGAGGAAGTGGAAAGGATGGTAAATAAACTCTATTGTCATAAGGCAGCAGGAATAGATGAAATTAGACCTGAAATGGTGAAGTATAGTGGGAAGGCTGGGATGAAATGGCTTCATAGAGTAGTAAAATTAGCATGGAGTGTTGGTAAGGTACCTTCAGATTGGGCAAAAGCAGTAATTGCACCTATCTATAACCAAGGGAACAGGAAGGATTGCAACAACTATCGAGGTATCTCATTGATTAGCATACCAGGCAAAGTATTCACTGGCATCTTGGAAGGGAGGGTGCGATCAGTCGTTGAGAGGAAGTTGGATGAAAACCAGTGTGGTTCCAGAACACAGAGAGGCTGTCAGGATCAGATTTTCAGTATGCGCCAGGTAATTGAAAAATGCTACGAGAGGAATAGGCAGTTGTGTTTATGTTTTGTAGATCTAGAGAAAGCATATGACAGGGTACCGAGAGAAAAGATGTTCGCCATACTGGGGGACTATTTAATTAAAGGTAGATTATTAAAAGCAATCAGAGGCATTTATGTTGACAATTGGGTTTCAGTGAGAATTGATGGTAGAATGAGTTCTTGGTTCAGGGTACTTACAAGGGTTAGACAAGGCTGTAACCTTTCACCTTTGCTGTTAGTAGTTTACATGGATCATCTGCTGAAAGGTATAAAATGGCAGGGAGGGATTCAGTTAGGTGGAAATGTAGTAAGCAGTCTGGCCTATGCTGACGACTTGGTCTTAATGGCGGACTGTGCCAAAAGCCTGCAGTCTAATATCTTGGAACTTGAAAATAGGTGCAATAAGTATGGTATGAAAATTAGCCTCTCGAAGACTAAACTGATGTCAGTAGGTAAGATATTCAACAGAATTGAATGTCAGATTGGTGATACAAAGCTAGAACAGGTCGATAATTTCAAGTATTTATGTTGTGTGTTCTCCCAGGATGGTAATACAGTAAGTGAGATTGAATCAAGGTGTCGTAAAGCTAATGCAGTAAGCTTGCAGTTGCGATCAACAGTATTCTGTAAGAAGGAAGTCAGCTCCCAGATGAAACTATCTTTAACATCTGTCTGTTTTCAGACCAACTTTGCTTTACGGGAGCGAAAGCTTATTCAAAAGTTAGAAGTAACAGACATGAAAGTAGCAAGAATGATTGCTGGTACAAACCGGTGGAAACAATGGCAGGAGGGTACTCGGAATGAGGAGATAAAGGCTAATTTAGGAATGAACTCGATGGATGAAGCTGTACGCATAAACCGGCTTCGGTGGTGGGGTCATGTGAGGCGAATGGAGGAGGATAGGTTACCTAGAAGAATAATGGACTCTGCTGTGGAGGGTAAGAGAAGTAGAGGTAGACCAAGACGACGATGGTTAGACTCGGTTTCTAACGATTTAAAGATGAGAGGTATAGAACTAAATGAGGCCAAAACACTAGTTGCAAATCAAGGATTGTGGCGACGTGTAGTAAATTCACAGAGGCTTGCAGACTGAACGCTGAAAGGCATAACAGTCTATAATGATAATGTATGTATGTATGTATGTATGTATGTATGTATGTATGTATGTATGTATGTATGTATGTATTGTACCAGGAAAGCCTAGGGCCTGGTCCATATCAATCGAAAGAAACGTTATTCCAGCATAAAAGATCCGACCGACGTACGAACATCTATGTAAAGAATGTTCCAGTATGTGCCAGACCCCACGAGTGCACTAGGCGGAGTCAAGTGACGTCACCTGTCGCTCGAAGCTCACCACCCCTAGAGATATTTCTCGAAAAGAATTTTCTTTTGCCAGCTTTTCAACGCCTTAACCAATTTCAACGGGACAAACGCTGAATTGTAGCGGACGTCATAAAAGTTAATCCCTGTGAATTTCGAATTAATTCATCCCATGGTTGTTGAGTTATAATAATTTAAAGTCTAAAGAAATTACGCACTCACGGTCACATGGCCAAGAGATGCTACCCCTCCCAGCGCTGGTATCTATATATGTCAAGGCTAGCCAGCAAGCAGGCCAGTACAAGGACGAGTATACAGACGTGTGTGAGTGAGACAGAGGAGAGACCGACCCGCGTACAGTATGTTCGCGCAGTCACGGTGAAAGTACTTGCCGTCGCATTTCCGGAACCCGAAGTTATATCGCCGACATAATTATAAAAGACGTCGCACTGTATTTAGTACATCGCGTCGCGGCTACAGCCTGATTCTAAAAGACATTTAAGAATATAATACGAGTGAACTTATTGAAGTGCAAATATCAAATATTTAACGTTCACAGCATATGTCATTACGTGTAGACTTAGGTTACTTCAAATGATATAGAACTTCTACAGAAACTAATGTGTAGAATCACCAGAACTCATTTCTTTTCGAGTATTGAACTGTATTTCTTTATTTACGCCACATCAATATACGACTTACAGTAGTAATTTGAGTGAAAACTAAGAACTTTTTCTGAGGTAATATGACGTCATAATAACAAGATAAGCAGAAAATAATCCTTAGTGACTTAATGACTGTGTTCAAAGACTGTGATTATCGACTATGATTTGCCTTTTCAAGTGTGAACTGTGTAATTATGAACGACTTTAAATCGTATTTTCATACAGGAAGGACTGTGATTCTTCATTTAACGTCTTGAAATTCAATTACGCCATAAATAGTGCTCAACAGTAAATGACAGTGTCAGTGATAACTACTCGCACTAAGTGAATTTTTCGTGTGCGAAAAATCACCCTAACAAGCTGCAATTCTACATGATCCAGTTCCAGCCGTCATCATCTCATCGAGAACGTCAACATGGTGTGTTAAGGGAACATCGCCGATCCTGATTCTCCACGGAACATTTCAGATGTCCATCCTTCGACATTTTGTAGCAACATTTCTTTCCGTAAGTGGGTAGTAACAAACTGACTAAGATTTTTTCATTAATTTTGAACAGTGGAAACTTCAGTGCCGCGTGTGAACAAATATTTCAGAGTTCTCATAATTTCTCAGAAGTGATTAATTTAATTTCAAATTTCAGTTTCATATCTCGTAGAAAGACTTTAGGCTTTTCAAGTATGCTATATATCAAGGTTTACAAACTGAGAACTGAAAACTTTTAACAGAAATTTAATTTCTCATATCAACTTATAATTACAAATGTGTGCTTAGGTTTAGAAAGACTTTAGGTGGAAATTCAATACCTCATATTCTCACATATGAAAGACTTTGGAATCAGTGATATTTATTCCATTTTCATGAACAGAATTCAGGAAGATTACGTTCAAACTTTTAATTTCAATGCCAGATTTGAGTCCAATAATCATATTGCAGGGTGAAGAATTAATAAATTGTTTTGAAATTTTTTTTTAACCATCTATTACTCGCTCTGCGAGTCTATCCTACTCTGTATCGGCTCCAAAACCAAGTTCCACTCCCTGAGTTCCTACTCATGCCCTTTGCCCAAAAACTTTTCCTGGTACAGAGAGGATAGTATAATAATAGATGGCGCCGCAACTTCAAGGGCTCGATTTGGAGCCGTGCCATAATAATAGATGATGCGCCAGTAATAATCGCAACATTCAGGGTTCGATTCAAGTCATAATAAATTGCATTTTGAGTACAGGATCCGACTGCAACTATTACGAACACAAAGAACTTGTTGTATTTGACTTATTCGAATATTCCGGAAACATGGATAACTTACTTGCAGCAATCGAAGCTCTCAGGCTTAGCATTAACGATCAGAATGCCAAGATTGATCGAATTAATACTCAAATGGTAGAGTCTAATAACCAGTTGCAGGCTCAAAATACTCAACTTCAACAACAAATGCAGGCACAAAATACTCAACTTCAAGCGCAGTTAACTGAGTCAAATAGTAAGGTTGAAGACTTAACTTCTAAAATTGACAGGACTTGGACACTAAGTTTGCTGAAGCGGATAAAGTCATTAATAAAAGGCTCACTGAATCTAGTGCCCTTATCGAGCAACGATTCCGTGAAGCTGGAACTCGCCTCGAAAAGAAACTTACTGATTCTAGTGCACAAGTCGAAGCCACATTGAAAAACATGCGGGATCAGTTTGTTGAAAACTTAGAGTCTATTAAGGAAGAAATAAAGACAGAGGTCGTCAAGTCTTTAGACAAAGATCTTAGAAATGTTCTTCCTTCCGTTCAAGCATTTTCCACTGAACTCAAAGATTTACGGACTGAATTTCAAGAATCCTATGGTAACATCTCACAAACTCAAGTAAAGCTAGCTCAGGTGCAGGAAACCTTGCGAGATGCATTAAAGAACGATGTGGGTAAATTACGAAGCGAGATAGGATTAATTAAGAGCACGCAAGGAGAACTCGATAAGCGTATTACAGGACAGCTAGACAGCACGCATACCCAGATAGCTGCTTTCTGTAAAGACGTACAAGTCATTAAAACTGACTTGAGAAATGAAATAACAAATTTAGACACCTCAATTAATTCTAAAATTAAAAATTTGTCTGAAGAAATGAATCAAATTAAACTCAAAGAACATACAACTGACGTCACAATTCCTGGTTCGTCGAGGGAAGTACACAGCACAACAACCCTTATTAAAATACCAGATGACAAACCAGTCAAATTTTCAGGACGTGACGAGTATACTGCTCGAGAATTTTTGTTAAATGTCGATGATTACCTGGAAGAGAATAGGGTAGATGACGATAGGAAACTTAGAGTAGTATCCAAACTTCTAGAAGGACGAGCCTTATCATGGTTCATAGCTTTTAAGAGCAACTTTAAAAACTATGACGACTTTAAAAAGGCACTTCTTAAATGCTTTTGGGATTCAGAAAGACAGCACCTTGTCAAGATGCAACTCTACTCTAGTAAATACAATACTTCAGTCAATACTTCCCGATATTCCGATTATTGCCTAATGCAATTAACGAAGCTACAGTTTTTAGATCCACCTTTGCCAGATATCGAACTCATTCAGATCCTGACACTTCAATATCCGCCTCATGTTCAAGAGATACTAGTCGCTGCCAACATTAAAACATTGGAGCATTTTGACGCTACTTTGCGTAGGTTAGATACGGCTAATACCCAATCTAGTCCGAAAACTAACAGGAGTCGAGAAATAAATACGAACTCTGCGGAAATAAAACCGCCGGAGAGAGAGGAACCCAGGACACGTGAAGAAGGCAGATTAAGCCCTACTAACCCAACCAGATTCCGGAATTTTAGACGTCAGAGGAATCAGGATAGACACCCTTACCAACCTAGGAATTTATGGAGACAGCGCGAAAGCACTCCTGAAGAAACTCGTGAGTCCAGACGACGAGAACTCGAAAGTAGATGGAAGGATACACGGGAATACACCAGGGAGAGAAATCGTAATCCTGATGAGCCTGGAGCTACATCCCTGGAATACCAACGTCAATTCGGACCAAGAATACAAAGATCACCCGATCCTGAACCAACAGGTGCTATAAAAAAAACGCCGATCTCGCAATAGGGAGATTAACTACAGAACACGATGAGGACGAGATTTCAAATGATTGTACTGCTGTTATCAATTACTGGCATATTGACGATTCCGAATTACTATTCGAAGACGCACAAACACTAAGGCCAATTATTACACGTTCATTACCTGTCATAACAGTACGCACAGGCAACCTACAGGTGATTACGCTCATCGATTCTGGAGCGCAAGCTTCTTTAATTCCTGATAGGCTTGTAGACTCGCTTAAAAATCAGAACAATGTTTTGTTATTGCCTGCAGCTCAGATTAAAGTAAGAGGGATAGTTCCTGATAAAATTGTTAAATGTAAATCCCAGGCATTTTTAGAGTTTGAAATTAACAGTCAGACATTCGAACACATACTTTTGGTAGTATCACGTCTTAACTTCAACTTAATACTTGGATCAGATTTTATGATCAAATACAAAGGAACCATTGACTATGATGCCAACCTCGTAAGATTAAAGAATAATTCCGTAGGACTACAGCTGGTAGGACGAAGTGACCTGGAAGTTCAAGAGAAGGGAGCCCGTTTCGAAGAAGCCGGTGGTGACATTATTAAGCCCGCTGTAAGCGAGGTTGCGCCAGCCGTAGCAGAAAGTAGAAAGGGTGACCAAAGTGAGGACGATGCAGAGTCCCTATTCAATGAGAACTCCATCATAGGTCCGGACTATATAATGTCAATAGCCAGTGTGGTTGAAGACCCGGAAATTAAATTAAAATTGGAGGAGGCTAAAAATGACGTTCTACAAAAATTTGCATGTGTATTCGATGACAAGCCTGGAGAGATAGCTGGCTACGAATATCATCTTGATGTAAATGACTTGTCTCCTTATCAGAAGAAGCCATATCCCGTCCCCGAGAAATATCGAGAAGAAGTTCGTAACTTAATTCATAAAATGACAATATGTACCACAGGAAGAGTAAAGCCTGGAAAAGAAAATCCTGCGTATGTTCTTTTCGTCCAACCAAGGGGAAGATGTACCAGGAAAGCCTAGGTCCTGGTCCATATCAATCGAAAGAAACGTTGTTCCAGCATAAAAGATCCGACCGACGTACGAACATCTATGTAAAGAATGTTCCAGTATGTGCCAGATCCCACGAGTGCACTAGGCGGAGTCAAGTGACGTCACCTGTCGCTCGAAGCTTACCTCCCCTAGAGATATTTCTCGAAAAGAATTTTCTTTTGCCAGCTTTTCAACGCCTTAACCAATTTCAACGGGACAAACGCTGAATTGTAGCGGACGTCATAAAAGTTAATCCCTGTGAATTTCGAATTAATTCATCCCATGGTTGTTGAGTTATAATAATTCAAAGTCTAAAGAAATTACGCACTCACGGTCACATGGCCAAGAGATGCTACCCCTCCCAGCGCTGGTATCTATATATGTCAAGGCTAGCCAGCAAGCAGGCCAGTACAAGGACGAGTATACAGACGTGTGTGAGTGAGACAGAGGAGAGACCGACCCGCGTACAGTATGTTCGCGCAGTCACGGTGAAAGTACTTGCCGTCGCATTTCCGGAACCCGAAGTTATATCGCCGACATAATTATAAAAGACGTCGCACTGTATTTAGTACATCGCGTCGCGGCTACAGCCTGATTCTAAAAGACATTTAAGAATATAATACGAGTGAACTTATTGAAGTGCAAATATCAAATATTTAACGTTCACAGCATATGTCATTACGTGTAGACTTAGGTTACTTCAAATGATATAGAACTTCTACAGAAACTAATGTGTAGAATCACCAGAACTCATTTCTTTTCGAGTATTGAACTGTATTTCTTTATTTACGCCACATCAATATACGACTTACAGTAGTAATTTGAGTGAAAACTAAGAACTTTTTCTGAGGTAATATGACGTCATAACAAGATAAGCAGAAAATAATCCTTAGTGACTTAATGACTGTGTTCAAAGACTGTGATTATTGACTATGATTTGCCTTTTCAAGTGTGAACTGTGTAATTATGAACGACTTTAAATAGTATTTTCATACAGGAAGGACTGTGATTCTTCATTTAACGTCTTGAAATTCAATTACGCCATAAATAGTGCTCAACAGTAAATGACAGTGTCAGTGATAACTACTCGCACTAAGTGAATTTTTCGTGTGCGAAAAATCACCCTAACAAGCTGCAATTCTACATGATCCAGTTCCAGCCGTCATCATCTCATCGAGAACGTCAACATGGTGTGTTAAGGGAACATCGCCGATCCTGATTCTCCACGGAACATTTCAGATGTCCATCCTTCGACATTTTGTAGCAACATTTCTTTCCGTAAGTGGGTAGTAACAAACTGACTAAGATTTTTTCATTAATTTTGAACAGTGGAAACTTCAGTGCCGCGTGTGAACAAATATTTCAGAGTTCTCATAATTTCTCAGAAGTGATTAATTTAATTTCAAATTTCAGTTTCATATCTCGTAGAAAGACTTTAGGCTTTTCAAGTATGCTATATATCAAGGTTTACAAACTGAGAACTGAAAACTTTTAACAGAAATTTAATTTCTCATATCAACTTATAATTACAAATGTGTGCTTAGGTTTAGAAAGACTTTAGGTGGAAATTCAATACCTCATATTCTCACATATGAAAGACTTTGGAATCAGTGATATTTATTCCATTTTCATGAACAGAATTCAGGAAGATTACGTTCAAACTTTTAATTTCAATGCCAGATTTGAGTCCAATAATCATATTGCAGGGTGAAGAATTAATAAATTGTTTTGAAAATTTTTTTTAACCATCTATTACTCGCTCTGCGAGTCTATCCTACTCTGTATCGGCTCCAAAACCAAGTTCCACTCCCTGAGTTCCTACTCATGCCCTTTGCCCAAAAACTTTTCCTGGTACAGAGAGGATAGTATAATAATAGATGGCGCCGCAACTTCAAGGGCTCGATTTGGAGCCGTGCCATAATAATAGATGATGCGCCAGTAATAATCGCAACATTCAGGGTTCGATTCAAGTCATAATAAATTGCATTTTGAGTACAGGATCCGACTGCAACTATTACGAACACAAAGAACTTGTTGTATTTGACTTATTCGAATATTCCGGAAACATGGATAACTTACTTGCAGCAATCGAAGCTCTTAGGCTTAGCATTAACGATCAGAATGCCAAGATTGATCGAATTAATACTCAAATGATAGAGTCTAATAACCAGTTGCAGGCTCAAAATACTCAACTTCAACAACAAATGCAGGCACAAAATACTCAACTTCAAGCGCAGTTAACTGAGTCAAATAGTAAGGTTGAAGACTTAACTTCTAAAATTGACAGGACTTGGACACTAAGTTTGCTGAAGCGGATAAAGTCATTAATAAAAGGCTCACTGAATCTAGTGCCCTTATCGAGCAACGATTCCGTGAAGCTGGAACTCGCCTCGAAAAGAAACTTACTGATTCTAGTGCACAAGTCGAAGCCACATTGAAAAACATGCGGGATCAGTTTGTTGAAAACTTAGAGTCTATTAAGGAAGAAATAAAGACAGAGGTCGTCAAGTCTTTAGACAAAGATCTTAGAAATGTTCTTCCTTCCGTTCAAGCATTTTCCACTGAACTCAAAGATTTACGGACTGAATTTCAAGAATCCTATGGTAACATCTCACAAACTCAAGTAAAGCTAGCTCAGGTGCAGGAAACCTTGCGAGATGCATTAAAGAACGATGTGGGTAAATTACGAAGCGAGATAGGATTAATTAAGAGCACGCAAGGAGAACTCGATAAGCGTATTACAGGACAGCTAGACAGCACGCATACCCAGATAGCTGCTTTCTGTAAAGACGTACAAGTCATTAAAACTGACTTGAGAAATGAAATAACAAATTTAGACACCTCAATTAATTCTAAAATTAAAAATTTGTCTGAAGAAATGAATCAAATTAAACTCAAAGAACATACAACTGACGTCACAATTCCTGGTTCGTCGAGGGAAGTACACAGCACAACAACCCTTATTAAAATACCAGATGACAAACCAGTCAAATTTTCAGGACGTGACGAGTATACTGCTCGAGAATTTTTGTTAAATGTCGATGATTACCTGGAAGAGAATAGGGTAGATGACGATAGGAAACTTAGAGTAGTATCCAAACTTCTAGAAGGACGAGCCTTATCATGGTTCATAGCTTTTAAGAGCAACTTTAAAAACTATGACGACTTTAAAAAGGCACTTCTTAAATGCTTTTGGGATTCAGAAAGACAGCACCTTGTCAAGATGCAACTCTACTCTAGTAAATACAATACTTCAGTCAATACTTCCCGATATTCCGATTATTGCCTAATGCAATTAACGAAGCTACAGTTTTTAGATCCACCTTTGCCAGATATCGAACTCATTCAGATCCTGACACTTCAATATCCGCCTCATGTTCAAGAGATACTAGTCGCTGCCAACATTAAAACATTGGAGCATTTTGACGCTACTTTGCGTAGGTTAGATACGGCTAATACCCAATCTAGTCCGAAAACTAACAGGAATCGAGAAATAAATACGAACTCTGCGGAAATAAAACCGCCGGAGAGAGAGGAACCCAGGACACGTGAAGAAGGCAGATTAAGCCCTACTAACCCAACCAGATTCCGGAATTTTAGACGTCAGAGGAATCAGGATAGACACACTTACCAACCTAGGAATTTATGGAGACAGCGCGAAAGCACTCCTGAAGAAACTCGTGAGTCCAGACGACGAGAACTCGAAAGTAGATGGAAGGATACACGGGAATACATCAGGGAGAGAAATCGTAATCCTGATGAGCCTGGAGCTACATCCCTGGAATACCAACGTCAATTCGGACCAAGAGTACAAAGATCACCCGATCCTGAACCAACAGGTGCTATAAAAAAAACGCCGATCTCGCAATAGGGAGATTAACTACAGAACACGATGAGGACGAGATTTCAAATTATTGTACTGCTGTTATCAATTACTGGCATATTGACGATTCCGAATTACTATTCGAAGACGCACAAACACTAAGGCCAATTATTACACGTTCATTACCTGTCATAACAGTACGCACAGGCAACCTACAGGTGATTACGCTCATCGATTCTGGAGCGCAAGCTTCTTTAATTTCTGATAGGCTTGTAGACTCGCTTAAAAATCGGAACAATGTTTTGTTATTGCCTGCAGCTCAGATTAAAGTAAGAGGGATAGTTCCTGATAAAATTGTTAAATGTAAATCCCAGGCATTTTTAGAGTTTGAAATTAACAGTCAGACATTCGAACACATATTTTTGGTAGTATCACATCTTAACTTCAACTTAATACTTGGATCAGATTTTATGATCAAATACAAAGGAACCATTGACTATGATGCCAACCTCGTAAGATTAAAGAATAATTCCGTAGGACTACAGCTGGTGGGACGAAGTGACCTGGAAGTTCAAGAGAAGGGAGCCCGTTTCGAAGAAGCCGGTGGTGACATTATTAAGCCCGCTGTAAGCGAGGTTGCGACAGCCGTAGCAGAAAGTAGAAAGGGTGACCAAAGTGAGGACGATGCAGAGTCCCTATTCAATGAGAACTCCATCATAGGTCCGGACTATTTAATGTCAATAGCCAGTGTGGTTGAAGACCCGGAAATTAAATTAAAATTGGAGGGGGCTAAAAATGACGTTCTACAAAAATTTGCATGTGTATTCGATGACAAGCCTGGAGAGATAGCTGGCTACGAATATCATCTTGATGTAAATGACTTGTCTCCTTATCAGAAGAAGCCATATCCCGTCCCCGAGAAATATCGAGAAGAAGTTCGTAACTTAATTCATAAAATGACAATATGTACCACAGGAAGAGTAAAGCCTGGAAAAGAAAATCCTGCGTATTTTCTTTTCGTCCAACCAAGGGGAAGATGTACCAGGAAAGCCTAGGTCCTGGTCCATATCAATCGAAAGAAACGTTATTCCAGCATAAAAGATCCGACCGACGTACGAACATCTATGTAAAGAATGTTCCAGTATGTGCCAGACCCCACAAGTGCACTAGGCGGAGTCAAGTGACGTCACCTGTCGCTCGAAGCTCACCTCCCCTAGAGATATTTCTCGAAAAGAATTTTCTTTTGCCAGCTTTTCAACGCCTTAACCAATTTCAACGGGACAAACGCTGAATTGTAGCGGGCGTAATAAAAGTTAATCCCTGTGAATTTCGAATTAATTCATCCCATGGTTGTTGAGTTATAATAATTTAAAGTCTAGAGAAATTACGCACTCACGGTCACATGGCCAAGAGATGCTACCCCTCCCAGCGCTGGTATCTATATATGTCAAGGCTAGCCAGCAAGCAGGCCAGTACAAGGACGAGTATACAGACGTGTGTGAGTGAGACAGAGGAGAGACCGACCCGCGTACAGTATGTTCGCGCAGTCACCGTGAAAGTACTTGCCGTCGCATTTCCGGAACCCGAAGTTATATCGCCGACATAATTATAAAAGACGTCGCACTGTATTTAGTACATCGCGTCGCGGCTACAGCCTAATTCTAAAAGACATTTAAGAATATAATACGAGTGAACTTATTGAAGTGCAAATATCAAATATTTAACGTTCACAGCATATGTCATTACGTGTAGACTTAGGTTACTTCAAATGATATTGAACTTCTACAGAAACTAATGTGTAGAATCACCAGAACTCATTTCTTTTCGAGTATTGAACTGTATTTCTTTATTTACGCCACATCAATATACGACTTACAGTAGTAATTTGAGTGAAAACTAAGAACTTTTTCTGAAGTAATATGACGTCATAATAACAAGATAAGCAGAAAATAATCCTTAGTGACTTAATGACTGTGTTCAAAGACTGTGATTATCGACTATGATTTGCCTTTTCAAGTGTGAACTGTGTAATTATGAACGACTTTAAATAGTATTTTCATACAGGAAGGACTGTGATTCTTCATTTAACGTCTTGAAATTCAATTACGCCATAAATAGTGCTCAACAGTAAATGACAGTGTCAGTGATAACTACTCGCACTAAGTGAATTTTTCGTGTGCGAAAAATCACCCTAACAAGCTGCAATTCTACATGATCCAGTTCCAGCCGTCATCATCTCATCGAGAACGTCAACATGGTGTGTTAAGGGAACATCGCCGATCCTGATTCTCCACGGAACATTCCAGATGTCCATCCTTCGACATTTTGTAGCAACATTTCTTTCCGTAAGTGAGTAGTAACAAACTGACTAAGATTTTTTCATTAATTTTGAACAGTGGAAACTTCAGTGCCGCGTGTGAACAAATATTTCAGAGTTCTCATAATTTCTCAGAAGTGATTAATTTAATTTCAAATTTCAGTTTCATATCTCGTAGAAAGACTTTAGGCTTTTCAAGTATGCTATATATCAAGGTTTACAAACTGAGAACTGAAAACTTTTAACAGAAATTTAATTTCTCATATCAACTTATAATTACAAATGTGTGCTTAGGTTTAGAAAGACTTTAGGTGGAAATTCAATACCTCATATTCTCACATATGAAAGACTTTGGAATCAGTGATATTTATTCCATTTTCATGAACAGAATTCAGGAAGATTACGTTCAAACTTTTAATTTCAATGCCAGATTTGAGTCCAATAATCATATTGCAGGGTGAAGAATTAATAAATTGTTTTGAAAAATTTTTTTATCCATCTATTATTCGCTCTGCGAGTCTATCCTACTCTGTATCGGCTCCAAAACCAAGTTCCACTCCCTGAGGTCCTACTCATGCCCTTTGCCCAAACACTTTTCCTGGTACAGTATGTATGTATGTGGCGCCTTTTACAGGCAATGCAAACCTATGATGTTCATCACATAAGAGTACTAAGCACAGGGACCTTCCCCTATCCCGTGGTGTTCCTCATATAGTGGGTACTAATCACAGGCAAGGCAGAACCATGGTAGCTATCATTCCATTGTCCTGCTCATATGGTGGTACTAATGACAGGTACTGCAAAAGCCGACCGCACGGTGCTCCTGTGTGCTACCAATCACAAACCTATTTGGTACCTAATATAGTGGTACTATGCACAAGTAAAAGCGACCCATGATGTTCTCTGCGTGGTGGTACTAATCACAAGTAGTTTCATGGTTCCAAGACAATCATCCCTTGGTCGCCCCTTTTAGTCGCCTCTTACGACAGGCAGGGGATATGGTGGGTGTATTCTTCATCGGCGTCCCCCACCCACAGGGGGTTCTGTGTTTGGTCCGCGAGAGGTATTTTATTTCCCTCAAGTCCGCCGGCAAGCCAGTTAGGAACCCCTATCTGCCACCTGGGATGTGCCACGTGGGAGTATCACCTCTCCCCCTGCTATGCCAGCAAAGCAGGTTCGTGGAGATAGACACATTTATCATATCAAGAATAGCCTTGTGAATGACCTTTGTGAGACCATTTCCTGTCTTTACACTAAATTTTACCCTGAACTGAGATTCTTTAAAGTGATAGCAAATATCCTGATACAGGTGTCTCACATTTAAGCATAGGAGTTGCTTAAAGACTGACAAAACATGGCACAATGAAAATGGAGTGCATTCGACCTCAGGTAACATATTGAGAGGAGGGTAAAAATCCAATTTTTGGCTACTTTAGAAGTATTTTTCTTCGGTTTGTACTGTACTTTACATGAATGCTGCTATGCAACAAATAGACCACTTCTTTCCCTATACTATAGGCCATCTAGCTTTTAGAATGAAACACTGGTTTAAATAAGTATATCTTCCCCTCTTTTTGTCACAAGCAAATCATGTATAATGCCATCCTTTTCTACCAACCCACTTTTGTCATTTCAGTCAAATATTTTTCCTCGTACCAAAAACACCATATTGAGGTTGGAAAATGTTTTGCCAATCTTTTATTGTTCCATAGAAAACTATGTAAACTTGATGGAATGCAATAAAACCCAGATCTTCTGAATACTAGAAGCAATGGTAAACTATGCCCCTTCTTTTGCTAAATCAATG
Organism: Anabrus simplex; assembly: GCF_040414725.1. Lineage (NCBI taxonomy): Eukaryota > Metazoa > Arthropoda > Insecta > Orthoptera > Tettigoniidae > Anabrus > Anabrus simplex. The sequence continues at coordinate 1,580,409,374 of NC_090265.1, forward strand.
TTATACCATATTCTATTGAATCATCTCAAATGAAAATGAAAACCTACAACCTGTTTCCCAGTCATTGACCAGGTCAGGGATGTCATGAATGAAACATATATAGGCTGTTATTACAATGGGGTCGCCACTCCCAAGGTGAGTTATTAATGAGTGATAAATGCTATGAAATGATAATAGAGAGTGTTGCTGGAATGAAAGATTACAGGTAAAACAAGAGTACCCAGAGAAAAACCTGTCCTGCCTCCGCTTTGTCCAGCACAAATCTCACATGGAGTCACCGGGATTTGAACCACGGTATCCAGCGGTGAGAGGCCGACGCGCTGCCTTCTGAGCCACGGAGGCTCTATTGAATCATCTATGGGCCTTATTTTCCATAGAATTGTAGCTAAGTGAGTCATCTTGATTGTGGATTCTTGAAATATTTTTTACTATTAATTTTAAAATATTCCTGTTCATAAAACTTCTGAATATTCTTTCATATCCGCATAGCAGCATTCAAAATTTCTGTGTTGCCAACTGTTTTGTTTTTAAAGCTAACCACTTCATATAAGTTTGAAAGTTGTAGAGGAAGGTCGAAAGATGTTTCCTACAAACATATCCAGAGGGTAGGTCTAAATATTTACATAAACTGGGATATTTATTGTGCACAATCTGTGAAATGGTTTTCAAAGGTCACAGGTGTGGTGCAGACTGCTGACTCGACAGTTCTATTACTGCCCACTTTGGAGATTGTATTTCAGTAGCTCAGTTGACGGCTTCTGTGAGTCTGTTGATTTATGGTTAAACAACATCTAAGTATGGCTGCTGCATTGCAAAGACATTATTTATCACTTAGACACTGACTAAAACCAATGTTCAACCAGCCATGTTTAAACACTGCCGAGAACACTGTTTAACCTCAAATTTTAGAACTGAATCACAATTAGAGGTTATGTAGCATGAAACATATGAAGCAAGGGACAGTTCGGTAACTGTCAACTTGACTACAGTTCTTGGTAACCGATATATTTTATTATATTTGGGATAATTTCCCCAGAATTATAGGTCACTTCGACTACAACCGTATCAGAGTAACTAGTCCCGATTGTTAGAGGGCTGTCGCAAACATCAACCAGGAGGGATGAAGTTATTACATTTGCTGCCAAGTAAGCACACATCCAGGTATTCAACTGAGATTTTTTTTTTTTCCTTTTGGTTTTACGTTGCACTGACACAGATAGGTCTTACGGCAACAATGGGATAGGAAATGGCTATGAGTTGAAAGGAAGCGGCCGTGGCCTTAATTGAGGTACAGCCCCAGCATTTGCCTGGTGTGAAAATGGGAAACCACAGAAAACCATTTTCAGGTCTGCCAAAAGTGGGGTTCGAACCCACTATCTCCCGGATGCAAGCTCCGCGCCCCTAACCACACGACCAACTCAGCCAGTTGCTCACAATCTGGTAACTTATCTTTAACTCTGTACAGAATAACATAATCTGATAAAAGCCTTATCTCTGATTCCAATTCTTTACACATATCATTGATATATATATATAACAAAACATAAAGGTACAATAGTACTGCCCTGAGGAATTCCCCTCTTAATTATTACAGGGACAGATAAAGCTTTGCCTACTCTAATTCTCTGAGTTCTATTTTTTAGAATCATAGCCACCCATTCAGTCACTCTTTGCGGCGATTTGCGGGTGGTGGGGGGAGTGGGGGCAGTTGTGGAGAAAACATTACAAATTTATTTCATTTTAGCCGTCTGAAACTAGGAATTATAGGAATTATTTAAAAGAAAGCAATTTGTAAAAGCCGTTATCTTATCAGCTAATTCTACCCTTTATTTTCTTTAATTATTAACAAAATTACTAGTGGAAATACGCCAAAATGTCGTTCGTCACAGTTAACCGCTACAACAAGTAGTAGACACTTTGCATGTGCTGTGAGGAAGGGTAGCAGCGGTATAATTTTTTACCAAAGACATGGACACAGGTAGGCCTATAATTCAACCGCTTGCTGCGTGCATTCGTTAGTCAGGCAGTCTCTTTAGTGTCTGTTAGTTTCTTAGTGTGTAGTCAAATACTTAATGATTTTTAATTGTATAATCACACCGTACCTTTATTTAATTGTGATATTGTTCCTTTGCTGAAAGTTGTATAGTAGTGAATCAAAATCTCAAAAACTATTATTTGCGCACTTAAGTTGGTAAACTGTCAGCCTTCACCTCTGTCAAAATTCGCTCAGAGAGCATAAAAAATCCTACCATTTTGTAGCTCTTCTTCAGTTTTGATGTGTATATATATATATCTACCCCCCACCACCACCATGTCGCTATATCCCACAAACCCGGGTACTTCTTGTTGCCTGTAATTTTTATCCCCCCCGCTCACTTCTAATTCTCTATCGCCGCTACTGCTGCGAGTGGTCGCTAAGCGAATTGTAACTTGAGTGGTCGCACGTGAGACTCTCTCACATGAAAATTCATTTACAGTAAATATACCTTCCTCAATTTTGCAGGGAGTAAGAGTGAATTGAATTACTCAAATCAGACGCCAAGTCTGCGTTATACATTTTAGATTAAAAATTCAATTATTAGCCGTATATTACAGAAAAAATTACCACTTAATGGAAATTAGTCATTAGTTCAGTCACATGTCAGTACGTAATATTCACAAGAGTGCTAGGCTGAATGTCTAAAAAGGTTAAGGCGCAGGCTCTCTGAGCCGAAGTTGGCAGGTTCAATCCTGGCTCAGTCCGGTGATATTTGAAAGTGCTCAGATACGTCAGCCATAGATTTGCTGGTATGTAAAAGAACTCCTGGAAGACAAAATTCCAGCACTTCGGCCTCTGTGGAAACCGTAATAATTATCAGGACATAAAAACGATAACATTGTTATTAATATAGAACTTTCTGAAAGATGCAATACGAATGCAAAAATAAAATACAATAGGTCTTCTCTCTAACATTTGAGTTAGCTGGATTTTGTAACAGTGTTTATTACACAGCATTCTTCCTCAACTCATTTATCAGTAACTGCAAATTAAAAACATTTCGTGCGCGACCTAATTCAAATACTAACGTCTACAAAAGGAGAAAGTTTCCCTCTCGTCTTTAATATAACACCAACGCTACTGGTCGCATGATGAGAGAACCTCTCACACTGAGCGCACGAACATATACGAATCTCTGTTCCGACTAGAGGAGGGGATGCTTACTCTTCAAATGTGAATCGCCTTATTCACGACAGTATCAACTCAGCTAGAAGAGGGAACAGTCACCTCCCTTTCATCAATGAGAAGCAAACTCACAATACAAAATAATGTGAGAGAAAATCTCATATAGCGACCACTCGCAAAGCCGCGCAAGCGCACTCGCTACCGTTAACCACCTCAGTAACCAGTAGCGGCAGTCCCCCCCCCCACAACTTTGTGGAGAAAACATTACATTTTTACTGCATTTTAGCCAGCTGATTGTCTCCTTTATTTTCTTTAATTATTAAGTAAATTATTTCCAGAAATACGCACAAAATGTTGTTCGTCCCAGCTAACTCATTTGTATAGCGCCACAGCAAGGAGAGAAGACTTTGCATGTGCTGTGAGGAAGGGTAGCATATATATATATACATGTGTTTTTTTTTGTTTTTTTTGCCAAGGTCATGGACACTGAGGTATGATTCACCCGCTTGCCGCATATATTCGTCAGTCTGGCAGATCTTTTAGCATCAGTTTCTTAGTGTGTCGTCAAATACTAAATGATAGTAATTGTATAATCATGCCGTAATTCTATTTAATTGTAATAATGTGTAAGATTGTTCCATTGCTGAAAGTTTTATTGTATAGTACTGATCAAATCTTAAAAAAAAAACTATTATTACCGCATTTAAGTTGGTCTGTAGAAATTTACTCAGAGAACATCAAAACCTTATTTTGTAGCCTTTTTTTTTTTTTTTCAGTTTTGATGTATACGCACACCCCCACTCCCACTTCCCAACCCAGTAAATCCCACAAACTCCGGTACTGTTTGTCGTCTGTAAATATATATATATTTTTTTGCCCCCACACTTTTAATTCCTAATCGCCGTTACTGTCTGGAATCAGCCTTTTGTCAAGTCCAATTGCACTCGTATTTGCCAGTAGTCTCCCATGATCTACCCTATCAAAAGCCTTAGATAGGTCAGTCGCGATACAGTCCATTTGATCACCTAAATCCAGGATATCTGCTATATCTTGCCGGAATCCTACAAGTTGAGCTTCAGTGGAATAACCTTTCCTAAACCCAAACTGCCTTCTATCAAATCAGCTCTTAATTTTGCAAACATGTCTAATATAATCAGAAAGAAAGCTTTTCCAAAGCTTACATGCAATGCTACTTGCTTTACGTCGCACCGACACAAATAAGTCTTATGGCGACGATGGGAGAGGTAAGGGCTAGGAGTGAGAAGGTAGCGGCCGTGGCCTTAATTAAGGTACAGCCCCAGCATTTGCCTGGTGTGAAAATGGGAAACCATCTTCAGGGCTGCCGACAGTGCAGTTCGTACCCACTGTCTCCTGGATGCAAGCTCACAGCTGCGCGCTCCTAACCGTACGGCCAACTTGCCCGGTTTACATGTCAAACTGACTGGCCTGTAATTTTCAGCTTTATGTCTATCACACTTTCCTTTATACACAGGGACTACTATAGCAACTCCCCATTCATTTGGTATAGCTCCTTCATGCAAACAATAATCAAATAAGTACTTCAGATATGGTACTATATCCCAACCCATTGTCTTTAGTATATAATCTTCAGTGCTCCCTTACAGATTATTTTATTTTAATCATAGGCTATACTTAAATCATGGTATTTGCAGAACATTGCTTTCTAGAATTTTACTCTTTTTGACGTTAATCTAAGAAATGATTAGAAAAGACAATAAATTATCTTGATTACTTACCGAATTACTGGATGTTTCTTCCTCCTTGACATTTGTCATTTTTGAGATGTAGCCCATATCACTGAACCTCAGCAGTGAAGGATTATAAACAAAATCAGTTCCCCCGTCATTACATTTACTTTTTTAAATTTTTGCCAATTCCAAATAACATTCTGAGCATAAAGCTTTAATATTTTTTTGGTACATCTTTTACTGTCAAAATGGAATCATTCACTTCAACTATGATAGCTTGCATCGACGCACTCGTTGCTTCACAATTGCAGTAATCTGGGCTAAACATGTTCCAAAGATTTTCATTATCTGAACAAATTTTGAAGTTTTCCCCCCTTTCTCCAACAATTTGCCATTTTGATGCATAAAATGCTATCTAGCATAGCTATGTGTGGCAGTTGTTGTTTTACATGGCGCCATTCAGCTAGCACCACTGGGGTAGTGTGGCGAAGGAGGGGGAGTTGGCACACCAACTAAACAAAAATATTTGTTCTACTGAAGATGCCACCTACTGGCGCATATGTGAGCTGGTAAAATATCCTCATTATCACTGTCAATCTCATCAACTTTTCTAAGTAGTACCTCTTCGTCTTCCTCAATGTCTCCAGTGACTAACATGAAGCATTTACATAATGTTAGTTGCTGGCATCCTGTTACTGGCAACATCTAATATTTCCCAGTACAGTATATTCATTAATACAGTGGGTCGTAATAAAAACAGAGCCTACATTATCTGCAATGGTGCCTAACTTCTTATGAAAGAAAGTGTCATGACATGCACATTTTAACTGTCTGGGAAGCAATCCACATTGGATTACGGTACCTTTTACAGCATATTTCTTGACTTAAAGGTCTTATTCATATAAATTATCTTGTCCTCGCATATAGAGTAATCATTTTGTCATTAATAATAGTGTTGTTTCATTCCAACAGGATAGGTTAAAAAAAGTGTGGGAGGTTTCCATAATGAATTAAAGCCTGTAAGACCAATAGCCTTTTTTTTTTAAATGCTGGATGCTCTGCAAGGCCTTACAACAGTGTACAGGTGGTTATGATACACAGTTTATGCAAATCATGGAAGCAATCATTGTATTATAATTTATAATTATAATTTTGAATGTGACAATGACTAGTAAGATGATTCAAGACACAATATGGTAAGTTGAAGAATCTAGGTTATAAGTCGTAGCTGCAACTTGTGACGTGGGTGGAAAAATTCCAAGTGTGGATAGAACTGTGCATCAGCATGTCCAGAACATACATACATACATACATTGCATATCATTATAGACCGTTATGCCTTTCAGCGTTCAGTCTGCAAACCTCTGTGAATTTACTAAACAACGCCACAAATTGGAACTAGTGCTGCGGCCTCATTTAGTCCTATACGTCTTATCTTTAAATCATTACAAACTGAGTCCATTCCCCTTAAATAACCCCACCACCGAAGCCGGTTTATGCACACAGCTTCATCCATCAAGTCCAATCCTAACTTGGCCTTTATCTCCTATGCCAAGTACCCTCCTGCCATTGTTCCCACCTGTTTGTACCAGCAATTATTCTCGCTACTTTCATGCCTGTTACTTCTAACATATGAATAAGATATCCTGAGTCCACCCAGCTTTCACTCCCGTAAAGCAAATTTGGTATGAAAACAGACCGATGTAAAAATAGTTTTGTCCGGGAGCTGACTTCCTTCTTACAGAATACTGTTGATTGCAACTGCATTAGCTTTACTGACCCTTCATTCAACCTCACATACTATATTACCATCCTGGGAGAACACACATCCTAAATACTTGAAATTATCTACCTGTTCAAGCACTGCATCACCAATCTGACATTCAATTCTCTTCTGTTGAATTTCTTACCTACTAACATCAATTTAGTCTCGAAAGACTAATTTTCATACCATACTCATTGCATAATACCAATATAATGGTCCGTTATTGGACATTATAAATTTTCCAGCTAACTCATTCTTGGTTGCCTGCGTTTCGCCCTCGTGTGCTAAGTTAGGCTCGTCAGTTGGGACTTAGCACACCACCCAAGACGCAAGGCTAGTGCATACTGTGGAGGCCACTGCATAGACTATTTGAAGCCACCAGCAGTGCCAATGCACTATGAGAGCTAAGTCTCATTTACAAAAATAGATGCCTGCCTGGCCATCAAATGATGCAGATGTTGATTCCCATAGGGAACCTAAAATAATTGTCCTGAATGAGTAAATTTATAATACCAATATAATGGTCCGTTATTGGAGTGCTGAAAAAGATGTAGCTGACGAGCTCCTTCATAAACTAGATGAAGCTAGATGAAGCAGATGGAAGGAAACCATGGATACACTGGACTTCAGACACTCAAGTAGAAAAGCTTGGAGCCTTCTAAAGAAGCTAGGAAGAATACCTCACAGTCCCCAGCTAAAACCAGAGGTTTCACCTAATTATATTGCCAGTCGCATTGCCAGTTTGTTCAAATCCAAGCCAGACAAATTACACAAAAGGTTTATAAAAAATGAACTGTTTCATTTGAGAAAGCAGTACACTACTTCTTCCAACATTTCTGCTCCTTTTACTGAGCAAGAGCTTTTGCTTGCCCTAAATTAATTGAAAAATGAAAAATCCCCAGGTTTTGATGGTATACACCCAGAATTTTTGAAGCACTGTGGAAAAAATGTAAGGAACTGGCTAGTGCAGTTTTTCTCAAACATACTCCGAACAAGTCAACTCCCTTCAGAGTTTAAACAAACTAAGATACTAGCTATCTTAAAACCTGGTAAACCTACGGATTCTGTCGAAAGCTATAGACCAATTGCCTTAATGAGTGTCTGCTTTTAGCTCTTGGAACGGCTTATCTACAATAGAATAAGTCCTCAAATTTTTTAAATCATTCCAATCGAACAGGCTGGTTTTAGACCTCAATGTAGTTGTGAAGATCAGGTGCTTGCTCTGACAACACATATTGGGACAGGTTTTGTAAAGCAATTAAAGAGTGGAGCAGTGTTTATTGATCTAACAGCTGCATACGATACAGTGTGGAGAGAAGGTATTGTGTATAAGTTCTTTAAACTGACAAAGTGTAGTCAAATGTCGCGTCTGATTAACAATATGCTCTCAAATAGAATTATCCAGGTAGTCATGCATACAAATCACAGCAAAATAAAGGTACAGTACTTAACAATGGTCTACCTGAAGGATCTGTTCTCTCTCCGTTACTGTTTAACCTGTATATTGCAGACATACCTAACACAAGCTCTCGTCAATTTGCTTATGCCAACGATCTGGCAATAATTAGTCAGCATGTGGATGCTAACGTGATAGAGAGAACTTTCAATGCAGACCTGAATGTTCTGTGTACATACTTCAAAGCATGGTGCTTGAAACCAAGCCCTAGTAAAAGAGAAACCTGCTTATTCCATCTAAATAACCGGCAAGCGAATATCACCTTGAAAGTGTCATTTAATGGAAGTCTTCTCTCTCACAATTCCAACCCCAAACATCTTGGAGTTGCTCTTGACCGAACACTATCATACAGGAAACATCTAACCAACCTAGCAGCCAAATTAAGGTCACACAACAACATCATCCACAAACTAGCTGGCTCCACATGGGGAGCTTCTGCATCTACTTTGCGTACTTCAGCTATGGCGCTGGTGCTTTCCACAGCTGAGTACTGTTCTTCAGTTTGGATCAACAGCTCTCATGCTAAAAGGTGGACACAGTCCTGAATGAAACAATGCGTGTCATAAGTGGCACAGTAAAATCTACTCCTCTTTTCTGGTTGCCAGTGCTCAGCCACATAGAACCTCCTAGAATTAGAAGATTGAATAACTTGGTCAGAGAATACAACAAGATATTAACCAATCCTGATCTCCCCATCCATGAAGATGTTAACGTCAGATTCAGCCACCTCAAATCAAGATCTCCTCCTATTCAAACAGCACAGCAACTTGTTAGTAGGGATTTCAATCGAAGAACTGATTGGCAACAAGAGTGGAACAGCGTAGCTCCGACTCAATGGCAGATACTGTTCAATTATGAGAATCTTCCAGCTGGCTTTGATTTGCCCCGCAAAACATGGGTAGCCCTCAACAGAGTCCGTACTAACCACGGGAGATGTGTATCAATGATGTTTAAATGAGGTATGAGATCTTCTCCAGCCTGCGACTGTGGTGCAGTTAAGCAGACTATCGATCATATTGTCACAGAATACAATGGAAGGGCGTTCACTGGATCCAGCCAGGACTTTGTGATGGCTTCCGCTGAGGCCATACATTGGCTTGAGAATTTAGATCTAACTCTTTCAACCCTATTGCTTGCATGATTGTTTTCAATGCTACTGTATGATGTGTATATCTTGTAATTTTTTATTTAATAGTTTGTGCTTACTGTTCATGTATATTTAATCTTTGTATTGTTTTGTGTATGTTACCATATGCTAATAATAATAATCCCTGCCTTCCCACTATACACCATTTCAGGACTAATTTCATCTATTCCTGCTGCTTTATGACAATGGAGTTTATTTATCATCTTTTCCACTTCCTCAAGCGTAATTTCACCAATAACATTTTCCTCCTCCCCATGAACTTGGTGATTCACAACACCACCAGGAAGATTTCCTTTTATGTTGAAAAGATTTTTAAATATTCCCTCCTCCTGTCCAGTGATTCCCAGCAATCTATTATGAGTTCACCTGAATTACTCAAAACACTGTTCATTTCCTTTCTTCCTCCCGTTCCTAAGATTCTTTATTACTGTCCAGAAAGGTTTCCCTGCTGCTAGACCTAAACTTTCCAGGTTATTACCAAAATCTTCCAATGACTTCTTTTTGGATTCAACAACTATTTGTTTCGCTCTGTTTCTTTCATCTATGTACAATTTCCTTCTGTATCAGCTCTTGTTTGGAGCCACTTCTAATAAGCCTTCTTTTTACGTTTACAAGCTGCTCTAACTCACCAAGATGTTTGCTTTTTCCCATCTTTACACACAGTTGTTCCTAGGCATTTCCTTGCTGTTTCTACTACAGCATCCCTGTATGTCACCCATTCTCCTTCTATATCCTGAACCTGCTTACTATCCACCATTCGCAACTTCTCACTAATCATATCCATGTAGTTCTGTCTAACTTCCTCATCCTGGACATTTTCTACCCTTATTCATTTGCAGACAGATTTCACTTTCTCTATCCCAGGCCTAGAGATACTTAGTTCACTACAGATCAGATAGTGGTCTGTATCATCGAAAAATCACCAGAAAACCCGTAAATTCCTAACAGATTTCCTGAAAACAAGGTCAGTTAAGATATAATAGATTATGGACCTGGTACCCCTACCCTCCCATTTGTAGCGGTGAATAGCCTTATGCCTGAAGAATGTATTCGTAACTGCTAAATGCAAACTAGCACAGCAGTCCAACAGATGCTTCCCATTCTTATTAGCTTCCATATCTTCCCCACATTTACCAATCACCCTTTCGTATCCTTCAGTTCTATTTCCACCTCTCACAGTGAAATCACCCATTAGCACTATCCTATCCTTGTTGTTGACCCTGACTACAATGTGTCTCAATAATTCATAAAACTTGTCAACTTCATCCTCATCTGCACCCTCACATGGTGAATACACTGAAACAATTCTTGTCCTAATTCCTCCAACTGCCAAATCTACCCACAACATTCACTCATTTATGTGCCTAAGAGAAATTATGTTGCGTGCAATAGTATTCCTGATGCACAGTCCTACCCTACACCTTGCCCTTCCCTTTTTAACACCCATGAAGCACACTTTATAATCTCCTATCTCCCCTTATCTGAATATCACTTACTCCTGGCAGATCCAGATGCATCCTCTTTGCTGACACAGCCAGTTCTACTTTCTTTCTTGGGGGCCAATGACCTAGATGTTAGGCCCCTTTAAACAAGCATCATCATCATCATCATCATCGACTTTTTTTTTCTTCCATAAGCCCCATTAATACTGATAGCTCCCCATCGAATTCCATTTTGTTTGCCAAGTTGTTTCCAAGGAGTCCCTCACCTGTCAAATGGGAGTGGGACTCCATTACTCCCATAGGTCGAAGGCTTGCTTAAAATGTTCTGAGCTTGGTAAATTCATGAAGCAGGATGCTACCCTTCTTGCACGTAATCCAAGTGAGGATCTTTCCTCTAACGGGTTAGGGACCAGCGATGGATTGTATAGTCCTAGCCGCCTGAGCACATGGAGGGCCATGACTCAGAATATGTCAGAGATGTCCACTCCCATTCCATAGCAACTGGTATCGGAACTCTCAGGACCACTTACTTGGCCACTCAGCTGCTGCCCATGATTCACAAACTAGGATGTGACTACAGTCACCCACACCATGAAACATGTTCAGAACATTTTTCCTAAATCCAGCTGACAAGCAAAGGAAGCTTGGGGTTTTCTACAATGTTCCTCACTTACTAAAGCTCCTTTGGAGTCATTTTCTGAATGCGGGAGTAGTTTTGGCTGATGGCAGGAAAATTATGAAGTTAGGAGAAAAAAGATTAGTGAAAGTGCTGCAAGTGTGATTTCATATGCACAGAGAAAATATAAACTTCCCTCTTCTTGAACTTAAAAAACTCAGTGGCAATGGTAAGAACTGGCTACAACTTTGCGCTCAGTTCAAGAAAATTGACGGAGACACAACCTTAGATCCATTGGACAAATTTCAGTACCTATTCCGATCCATAACTGAAAGCTCACAAGCAAGAGAGGTCATAAGCATTTATCCCACTACTTCCGAGAATCACCTTACGGCAGTTGAAGCACTGAAGGCATATTTTCATAGAGAAGAAATGGTGGTAGAAGTCTATGTGAGGGAGTTGCTTGGGCTCGTATTACAGGCAAGTAATTCTAATTCCAGTATGTCACTTTGCTCATTGTATGATCGCCTTGAAAGTTACCGTAAGAGCTCTTGAAACTTTGAAGGTAACAACAGAGAGATTTGAAACAATGTTTTTCCCACTTATGGAATCCTGTTTGCCAGAAGAACTGCTGAGAGCTTGGCAAAGGTCTGCAGTTTTGCTTAAAGGGCAAGAAGTAGACACATTTAGTGGTAGCATGAGGAAAACATGACTCTCTCAGGTAATGGAGTTCCTTCATTCTGAAGACGAAGGGGAGAAAAGAATTTCAATGTCAATGTCAGGTTTTGGTCTTAGAAATGTAGAAAAATCTAGCAGAATAGTTGTTAAACATCTACTGATCTACTGAGAAAGGTGCGGGGAGAAACAGTATATCAGTTTCAGGCAAGATTTCCATTGCAGCAGGATTATGCTTTACTACCAAAAGTCAGGCCAAATGCATATTTTGCAGTTCAAGAGACAGTTCTCAAGACTGTATAAAAGCTCAAAATATAACTGTAAGGGAGAGACATCAGCTGCTGGAAGAAAAGAGAGGAATTTTTTGTTGTCTCACATCTGGACATTCAGCCAAAAAATGTAAGCAAAATCAAAATGTGTAGTCTGTGGTAAAATTCACTTTGTCATTATGTGTACTACGTTGTCACAAGTTCTGGACCAAGTTAAATCTAAGACACAATGAACAATTCGAGCAACAAAGAAGGACCAAAGTGATGAAGTGCTAGCTAGTCTTTCAAGTACAAGGAATGTACAAATGCAGACACCTTAAATTAAAGTACGGTGATTGGGGGGGGAAGGGGGATGATGTCTGTAAGGTTACAGTTATAATAGATACTGCATCCCAATGCTCTTACATATTGTTGGAAACAGCAAAGAAGATGACTTATCAACCGTGTAGACAGGAACTGATTCAACATTCTCCTTTTGGTGGTGGAAAAACTGATGTAATTTTACAGGATGTCTTCAGGATGATGAGTATGGATGTAATTTTGAATCTCTAGGCCAAGCAGTAATATGTGGAGTCATTTTCTCAGTGACAAAAGGCTCATGGATAAGAGAACTGGCAGCTCAGAATATAAAATTAAGTGATGATTTTTCTCAGCCAACAGAAATATTGATTGGAGTGGACCTAGTTGGTAAACTACTCATGGGAAAGAAGATAGATCTCAGTTCATGTCTTGTAGCAATTCAGACGAAGCTGAATTCACCTGAAAACAAGAAACAAGAATATGAAACAATTCACTACTTATATCTATAAGGAAAGGTACTAAAGCCACCACAAGATATGGACAATCTTCCTATTGTTGTAACTGGCATGTTTGTTAAAGATGCTATGTTCTCAGATTTGTGGAACTTGGACTTGCCAAGAATCAAGGACCCCTCAAGAAAGTTACAAAACAGGAACCAAAAGCTGCAACTCAACAGCATTTTTAGAAACTGTGTGTTACAGATGAAGTATGATTTGAGGTACATGTACCATGGGTTATGAATTTTGTTCCTCTTTCTGATAATTCTGGAAGTCAGAGGTAAACTATCGTAAATGCACAAATGACGATTTTGAGGTTTTCATCATAAGTAACTTGTTTTGGTCATGTCTTCTAATGGGTACATACATGTGCATGTCTCCAGGAATGATAATAAGTTACGTGATAGCATCGTATGTGCACTGAGAACCCAGAAAGAAACAATGGTAAAAGATCATACAACAGTTCAACCTTATGCCATCAGTCTCTCTTCTTATCATACTGGCTCTTACGATAGTTTACCATGGTCAAAATTGATGATTCAACCTGCCTTAAAGGTAGCAAAATGTGCACCTCAGCAGCTTCTTACTGCTCTCCTGGGAAGTTAGTGAAATGTCACTTACAACAGATGACCTCTGACATCCAGAATTATAACCTAACGTTTAAAAGGATGATATCCACAGTTAAGAAGTTAAAGTCAGATGGATTGTATAATGATTATCAAGATGTTCTGAATCAGTGAATCAGTGGGAGTGTACTGTTTCTAGTGCTACATCACCTACAATCAATGTCTTTGGAATTCAGTGGAATCGTATAACGGATAACCTCAACATGAATGCTGACAATCTATCATCTCTGCAGAAAGAGAAAGTTACCAAGAAAATGAAAGTGCAGCTCATTGGATATATGAGCTGTGTTGTGTACACCTGGTACATAAAATCTTGCTGCAACAGACATGCACATGGGAAGTTGGTATGACCTGAGCTGAAGTAACGGATGAAATAAAAGTACAGTTCTTAAACCGGTAAAGATATACCAGACCTCTCAAAAATTGACAAATCCAATGGTTGCCTGGTTGTGATGGATATGACAAGTGGATATTCCACATTTTTTCAGATGCTGCTGTGGCAATTCTATGAACTGATATGAATGATTCTGTTAAGAGTTCAATTTGTCACTGGCAGAGCAAGAGTAGCCCCTACTTATGAGTCATGGTGTCATTAGGGTATGTAATTTTTATCAGATGGCCATGTTGTTTCCTCCAAATATGTTACATTATATAAACTTCATGTTATCTCCGTATCATCACTTAATAGGCTTGTAAGAGTCACAAAGTTCCCACCTATACAAGTTTCTTCAATTTATTTACATTGATTAGTAACTTATATGTTTTGTCATGGAATATTGAACAGCATCAGCTAAAACTTGAAAGATTTAAAAATAAAAACAAAAGGTATCATAGAGCAGAACATTAAGCTAAAACTATATTGAGGCTAAAACGACAAGTTCGTGTCATTTGAAAATGTCTTCTGAAGGTTATATGATGCAGCATTGATGTACGTTCTTCTTGAAGTGAACCAGATTTGTTGTTCTTAGAAGCTGACATTAAAATGCAGCCTTTGGTATTTGAAGATTAAGTCTTGCCTTATGTTATATGGGACGTTTCTGTGAACTCATAATAAAGCCAGACTAGTGAAAAGTTAATGTGTAGAAAAGAATATATAATACAGAGCTTATAATATCCCTCTATCTGATGAAGACCTTAAAAAAGAATTGAATATCATTAAATATATTGTAACAGTAAATGTGGTACTTCGGTGAGCACGAGAAACGCAGGGCGTGTACCAATCTGTTGAAGTGCATACAGAGGGAGAGGGTTTGTTTTTAGAGAAAATATTTCAAATTTTTTTTCTGAGTTTATTAATGAGTTCAAAATCATGTCACCTTTGTACAGAAGACACAGTAGAAAGTGTTTCTCGCCCTAGGGTTGGCGATATCCTTGGATTCCGACAGCTCCTCTCTTTCCCATACCAGTGGACCACCATTCCTCCCTCGATGGAAGTTCTAGAAGATCCATTCGACGTCTAGAAGATCCATACGGTGCTGATGAAGGGCGATGTAAATGATAAACGTGAATGAACACCGTTAAGCCTTGGGGCGAGTTGATGCAAAAACTGCTTTCGAATGAGCATATAAGTTTAACACTCATAAAATGAAAATCTACTCGAAACTTATCGTCGAATTTCAAAATAGTCACTTAAAGTTTGTGGCACTTGGCATAATGTGAAGTTATGCCACACGACTTAGTTCTTAGTTTGAAGCACCATTCAATGTAATCAATTGCACTGGAAAAAATAAGGATGTTTCACTTGTGAATTCAGACTTGTTCACGCATTGGTAATGACATGAAATAAAAATAAAACAAAATTAATCATGTATTAACAGTCCTCGGTTCGACTATTCATAGAATCGAAACGCACAGCTGAATGTTCGTAGAATTGAAATGTATAGTTCTTAATAGAATTGAAATGCACAGTTCACATACACAGCCTACCGTTCATTACCTTCAAATATTTACACAGTTCATGAAATGGTAAATTAGTGATGTAGTCATGCTTGCAATTTGAGTAATTCTGAATTAAAGCACAGTCTCGTTAACTTGAAGTATTCAGTACTTTGTAAGGAGCAAACTGTTCCAAATCCTGTCCACAACATTACACTTTAAATTACGAGTACTTGAAAAATATTCACAAGTCTTAGGCACTCGTGCAGAATAAACAGTCACTTGATGATGTTCAGATGAAGCACAGTTTATATCACGCCCCGTTGGAGCAGAAGTTTATCACTCACAGTTTAAAGAAACTCGTACAAGTTCATACTCGTCACGATTGAGTTAAAGTCCACGGACTCGAAGTATGACGGCCGCTTCACGCTATATCGCGGTCCTCGCGAACCGACTGCACGAATTCCACTGCCATGTGTGCACATACACACACTGGTCACACACTCATCTGCTAAGCGAAGCAGTACTGTATTTATATCCGATATATGCCTTCACATCTCATTCCATAACTTCGTCGTCTCATGTCGGATCTAAGTGAAACTTTGCAGGAACGTAGATAAAGGACTGGGCTACACAATGATGTGATTAATTTTATCTAATTATTATTGTGGGGAAAGTTATTATCCATAGAAACTCGAGGAACATTCCACACTAGTCTAGGCTCTGTGTTTTGCGGTGAGGCAGGCGTGTGACGTCACTCGTTCTACATCACACGCACACAGCTGTTGCTCGCTGTTCAGTCAGTCTTTCGCTACTGGTCTGGAGCGTAACGCATAAGTTTTTAAATTTCCATTACGGGGACTTAGTTTTGTACCGCCGTTACCGGTACAATATAGCTCTCAACAAAGAATATAACAAGAACTTCACTGAGAAAATTAATAATAAAGTCACGAATAAACTGCCTTCCACCCTAACCAGACAACGTAAAAAAGAGGATAAAAGCAAATATGTCTTGTTCACATTTAATAAAGAAAACATTTTCCAAGTAACGAACATTTTAAAAACTCACAAAGTCAATTTAACCTTCAGAACAACTAACAACACTTCCAGATTACTCTTTAATCATTGCTGTATGAATGATAAATCAAACAAATTTTGAAATTAAATAAAATTCAGAAAATTCAATCATCAAAAATTATCAGTGTTTCGCCCCAGTGTGGCATGGGCTCCAAGGTGGATACCGCACCTTCCCAAGATTAGCACGCTGCAAGCTATCCTGTGATAAACACAAGTGCAGTTCCGACATACTAGGGGAGAATTACATTTCCACTTGCTATATATGCCCTCCCAGGCTAGCATAACCAAAAATATGGCTTTTGATTGAGATAGCTAAAAAAAATTCAGGAAACTCAATTGTCAAAAATTGCCAGTGTTTTGCCCCAGTGCAGCATGGCTCATCAGTTGGATACCGCACATTCCGAAGACAATGGCCAGCTAGCATGCCGGTAGCGACACCACTGCAGCCAATAGTCAAAAGATAAAAAGTTCAATATAAACATTTTTATAAGCTAATCAGAGATGAAAAACTAGGACAAAGATTCCGCTCTTAGTGTACAGCCCTCGGCATGGTATTGGTCAGTGTTTCTTGCACAGTTTCACAGCTGGTTAAGTATTCCTCTGAATTTATTAAGTGTACATTTTGTGATCGTTCCCTATGACAGGAAGGTAAGAAATCATTACTCGGTACTTACAGAAATCAACAAACATGAGTTTTCCTAACCTGTCCCTCTAAAAGTGTTTACAACGTGTTTTTTTCTTCTTCTTCAAACTGAAATGAAAATTTCAGAAAAATCTCGATCCATCAACTTCAATATGGGATGATATCTTTTACAACTGTCTAGATTCGACTGACAAACTTTCAGTTGAAGTGACAGATGCTGGCCATTGCACCACACACAATTGATATCCCTAAATTGGTATTTCATTACTTGAAGTGTCTACTTCTCTTCAGGGTAAAGGAAATCCACGTTCAAGCTTGGAAATCTATTAACACCAGGATTACCAAACATTCTTTCTACCTAATTTTACTGAAGCGGTCATTTTGACCGATAGTGGCACGTATTCGTTTCTTGAGGATATTGGTGCCAGGAAAAGGTTCGAATTGAGTATAAAAACATCATAAACCATAATTTAATTTTTATCATGCATGACTTGTAAACACTATTATGAATAAAATAAATAAACAAATAAGTACACTAGTAAGGCAGAATGTTCTTCTTACACACTTTAGCTTACATTAGATACATATCTACGTGAATGTCACTTTCTGATTTTCAACTTATTTGTTGCACTGTACACACACACTTTGCACAGTCACCTTTGAAGTGAACTTAACCACAGACCAGTTTTCTACAGATTGCACACCTTTCAATAGTTTTGTTCCCTTTGCACACTTCTTCCCTGATTGATGAAAAACTCAGCAAGACGCAATACTACGTGTTCACTCAGGGTTTGGTTTCATCTTTTCCAAGATGGGGAAAACCGTTTACAACATACTTGGCTTCCACATAGACAGCCAACCAAAATTTCATACCAAACTTTTCTGGTTTATTGGCCATATACTGCATAAATGGGCAGCTTTCGATGGAAAGAGCTGTTCATCCACGGTAATGTTCTCACTTGGTCTGAAGCAAATAGTAAAATTAGGTATAAACTTGTCCTGCACAACAGATACAAGCGCCAATCTATCAATTTTCAGGTGATCCCTGCTGGTAGATTTTTCATCGAATCGAAGAAACCTCATGATATCCGGGAAACGGTTTCGTGCCATAGTTTGGGAGAAAATTCCAGGACCCCCACTTCTGTGACCACAGATCGAGAATGTTCGTGCCAGCTTCATAAGTTCCGCGTGCGTATAAAATACCAATGACAGCGTCCAATTCTTCCAAACAAAGTGTACATTTAGGATTGTTCAGAACTTCGTGGGCTCCAACCGCAGTATATCATTCGATCTGGCGCAGCTTGGATTCGTCAATAAAATGACGACAAGCTGTAGTGGCAGAAGTTCCTTCAATGTGGTGTTTGCATGTCCTGTAGGACCTCTGCCTTCCCTCAGTATATTTTACTGTCCTCGATGGCCTGGCAGGCTTTGTAGATCAACAAGAGTCCACACTGTTCCATCCAAAGCGACTTTTTCCTCGCCGACCATCATGTGCTGACCACGCCCATATGTTGACATACCACAGCGTATGCTCGGCCTTCTGTAGTTGATATCGTGCTCCTTGCTAGTAATTTCTTTATCTTCCTTAGTGTTTCCTTCATCTGCAAAATATAATACCAAACTTACACTGTACACAGAATTACGTAAGTACAAAGTGTTTAACTTCAAATAGGCTTACCATTGTCATCAGCTGCTTTGCTAGTGTGCGTGCGTCGCCATTTGGCGAGTAGTTCCCTAACCTTTGAGGTCGAAGGCTGCTGTGTGATTTCATGTTCTCATGGAAATTCTGTAGGCTCGACGCAACTAGAATCACTCTCCAAACTATTTCCGTTTGTCAATTTATACACCTCTTCGAAATTATCGAGGGCTAAATCAGTCCCAGCTTCATCGCTTGATTGTGATGGGGAAATTATATGCTTATGCTTCAGAATTTCGGCATCCATTTTCAGATTACGCGAGAACATGTTTCTTCCGGGTAATTACAAACAATCGGGAAATCGAGTTTGAATTTTGTAACGAGTGAAAATGGCAAATGACTGCTCGTTACGATTGCACACCTTTCATTACTGAACAAATACTGACTATATTTTCTTGTCAGTATACTTGTAGCATTGTTTGAAAAGAGCCAACAGCTGTCCCATTGCAGCACAACAATAAATTCTATTCGATACTACGGTAATAAAGTACACTGTAACAGCTTGTTAGAGTAATATCCCGTTCTAAATGAATGCCACAAAAGTGACGGGGTAGCTACTGCAATACCGGTCAAAATGACCGTCCGGTAAAAGTAGGTATATGAACTCATACCGCTAACTAGAAAGGAGTTACGGGTTTTTGAAGCTATATGCCGAAAAGTACACTTAATATCAATAAAAGCCACCAAAGCGTTTGTATGTTCTAACCGTATAATGAGAGTGATAGAGAAAACAAAACTGAAAATGGTCATTTTGACCGCTGAGGTAAACCCAGTGTTAAGTCTCTTCTCAAACTTTCAAAAGTAGCAGACACCTGCTAATGGTATTTTATTTTAATCCATTTCTGTGTATAATCTCTTGCATGTGTTCTGAATTTGAAGTAAACAATTTTCTTTAAAAGTGTTTTCTTGTTTCATGATCAATTTTGCTGTAAAAAAAGAACACAGCTAGCTAGTGGACCTACCTGAAGTTCATTGACAGTTTCTAGGGCATTTTCCCAGGGCAGTGCACAGTCAAAGGAGCTTGTTGTGACAGACTGGACGTACAACTACTTGTTTATGGGAACGGAGTGTACTGTATTATTTCTCACTGATAAGCACATCTGGTAGGCAGATAAATATCACACCAGCATGTAGAGATATGGAACACATCCACTCTTCAACTTGCTACCTCACAATCTCATGGAAGAATTTGCTTTCCAGACATTCATAAAATTTGTACAGTAAGTCAAACTATGTGAACCCAAATTCAGCTGATTAAACAGTGCTGCACCCAGCTTTTGGTTACTCTGGACATCAATACTGTTAAAACAGAACCTATTTTCATAATATACAGTTCATAGGAACGTAAAGTTATTTTAAAGCAGAATGTCCTGTTCTATTCTGTTCCAAAACATCCTGAACCGGCCACTATTCATAATTTCCATTTTCTTATGTATTTCTTTCTAAAGGCTTTCAGGGAAAATCAGGGGTGATGAAAATTTTTTGATAACGGCTTCTTTATCAGAAAGTTCATGAACTTAGTATTTAAGCATCTAAAGTACAGTATTACATTTGGTTAAATACAAGAACCGACAGTGGGAAGTGGTATGATTAGCTGCTGAAGCCTACACTAGTGCCGTGCAGTGGTAGCACACAAACTCAACGAGTGATGACACTAGTATTGGTACCCATTTTGATCATAATACAAAATTATCAAAACTGTAGCAACCTGTTACATCTTTCAGAAAGTGCTGTAGAGTGGCTGAAAAACTTTGACCTGGACTTATAAATTTGTTGTTATAATCACCATATTATTAAATAAATAAATCAATCAAAATTGTATTGCATACCTACATAGGTTCCTAGTATAACTCCAGAGATTATCAAACATGTGATGGGTATCTTCTTATAGCGTATCAAAGGATGAAGGACCATGATGAAGGAACTAATTTACCTAAAAACAAGAAACAAGAATATGAAAGATAACAATTCACTACTTATATCTATATGGAATTAATATGTAAAAGGCAATTCCATTGGCATAGGTGGACATTTTCATTTATGAAACAAATATTCAATGAATTAGGAACAAAACCTACATCACTTCAACGATATCTTAGCTGTCTCATTTTACTTACAATGCTTTGAAATGCTGATGGATGTCCCAAGAACATTCAAGATAAAGTAAAGGTGCGATACTATTCCACCCATACTCAATTCTAATAAATGCTAAATTGCTGTAAGTGGCATCGTGATCAACTTTGGAGCAGACAGAATGTCCTATTAATTGCTCTCAGCTTCTTGGGAGTTTGGACATCTAGCCACTTCGATTCCTGATTCTGGTGAATGATCTGTCCAGGTAAAATTTACTTATAACCATTTCTAAATGCTGTTAGATGTATTTATTAGTATATAAGGAACAAGTTTAGGTGCAAAACCAATGCATCCTTCTTTGGTTACAATAGACAACTTTAAATATCTATGTAAATAAAATAGTTTTGTCTGTACTTTAGCCAGAATTTTAAAAGTATGTCTGTTATTGTTCTTTTAAGAGGAAGTACAACTTTGCAGCCATCCTCTTTTAACAAACTCAATGGAAACAAAAAGAAACATAAATTACATATTCAACCATGGAATTCTGGATGTAACAGTGCATAGATCTTCCAGAACCTATCCTCAACCTACACAAAATTATGGCCTCTTTCCTTGAAGGCTAGAAAGAGGACTGCCACAGAGAGTTTTCTTAATTGCTCTCAGCTTATTGAGAGTTCACATAGTTAGCCACTCCGATTCCCAGGACGCCAAGCTGGTTCAGCATACAGTAGCTGAGAAGAAGCATTCTAGCAGGTACATTCATAGATATAGGTAATAAAAGTACTGCTTTTCTTATAGCTTCTTCTAAGTTTGTGAAGACCTCTCCAGTATGTATGCTACAGACAATCAGTAGCGAGATTTTGGTGTTGACATGTTTGGAAATGAATGATCATCCAACATTCTCTCCTATGTTAGAACCATCTGTGAAGAAAAATCACACGTTCGAATACTGGTGAACAAAGTCATGGAACAAAGTGCTTAACAGAGACATCTCTGTTCACCTTAGGTCTACGAAGTAGATCTAGCCATATTTTCAGTTGCAGAATCAGCCACAGAGGTACAACCATCTCACATCTAACTCGTGACAAAACTCTCATCCAGTTTTCATACCTGTAGTGGAATTGGATATCTAAGAGGTATTGATAGCTTGGATGATGTAATATTACACAAATTTTGGCAGGGTGTTAAGGAGCATCTGTTGCCATCTTTTTCGTAAAAATGGAACTCCCAATTCACCGAGCAGGCTGGGAATCGGGCTAGTACGGAAAGCTCCGGTTGCCAAGCTAACTCCACTATGATGTATACTATTCCCTATAAAAGGTCCAGCTGAACTACACACCACGCTACCATAGTCAATATGGGAAAGAAACACAGCCATGTAAAAGCCTAGCAACACCCTATGGTCAGGCCCCCACAAAGTGCCGCTAAGAAACATAAGCATGTTAAATCTCTTCATGCAGGCAATCTTTAGCTGATGGATATAGGGCTGCCACATTAGTCTCTTATCAAAATGGAGTCCTAGAAACCTGCAAGTGTCTACCACTGGTAGGAGAGTGTTTTGCAAGTGGAGCTCCAGGTCAAAATGTACAGGCCGATGTCAACAAAAGTGAAGAACTGAGGTTTCACTGCTGAAAACCGAAAACCATATTGTACGGTCTACCTGTTGACTTGCTTACTGCAGCTGTCTATCAGCAAATGCCATCATTCCTGAGCTGAAATGTACAACCAAATTGTCTACACAGCAATGGAATGACGGCGGGCCCAGCAGTGACAATCATGCTGTTGACAGCGATAGTGAACAGTGCGAAACTCTGTACAGATCCCTGTGGTATTCCCTTTTAATGAACACAATATTGAGAATATGCCCTCACTACTTGGACTCAAAATACCAAGTCTTAATAAAAATCAGCAGAATTCCCAATGGTGCATAGTGGAGATTATCACATAGCCCCAGGTCGTATCGTAAGCCTTTTCGAGAAGTAAGTATAAATAACCACCTAATCGATACTTTATTATTGCCTCAGGCAAAGCTGAATATAATTAAAACTTACAGGACATGTTTCGACCACTTAGTGGTCCTCTTCACCTGTATAAATAAAGAACTGAGAAGAAAAAACATTATGACAATAAGCACAAATAAAAGTTCTTTGGAGACTTTTTTGATAAAAATGGAGGTCATCAGAATAGGACATCTTGCCTCTCGTTCTTGTTTGGAAAAGATGTTTATTCTGCGCTGTCTAGAGGGTCTGTCTTTGAGCGCGACCTGGTGAAGTAACGATGTGATACAGTCTCACAGTTCATGGTAAGCTCTGGTGAGATGGGAAGTAGAGTTTTATCGTCATCTAAAATAACATGTGAGGAGGGAGATTGGGCTTCTGCGATGTCGTGTTTGATTATATCTCTTGTTCGTCTAGTCTGTTTCATGTCTACCCATTCTAAGTATTTGCTAATATTCTCGTATAAGATGTTTTTATGCTCGTTGTTTTCGTTGAGATTCTCTTCACCGTTTTCCAATTTATCAAGAACGATGTGGATGTTTTCCAGGTTGTTCATAAGATTGCCTTTATTTATCATACACATAATTTGAAGGTCCTGTTTTATATTGGTGAATTTGTGGTTGGACTCTTTCATATGGGATCCCATGGCAGAGAATCTTTTGTATTTTTCAGCATTCAAGTGTTCTTGATATCTAATTAAGAAGTTCCTTCCAGATTGTCCCACGTAAATTTTTTTACATTGAGCACAAGTCAGCTTATAAATACCCGATTCCTGGAATTCGTCATCTTTAAGTTTATTAGCTTTATTGTGACTAAAGAATCTATGTTTCGTGTTGTTGTTTATAGAGAAGGCTACTTTGGTATTGTGTTTCTTGAATAAGTTGGTGATTTCATAAAGCTTTGGGTTATTAAAGGTGAATTTTACATATCCTTTTTCTTTTTCTGAATGCTGTTTTTTAATTTGTTGTTGGTATTTGCATTTGGTGGTGATTTTATTGATGAATTTCAAACTGAAACCATTATGTAGAGCCTGTTGACGAATGAAAGAAAGTTCCTTTTTTCTGTCTGTTTCTGTTAGAGCCTTTGAAATTCCACTAACAGAAACAGACAGAAAAAAGGAACTTTCTTTCATTCGTCAACAGGCTCTACATAATGGTTTCAGTTTGAAATTCATCAATAAAATCATCACCAAATGCAAATACCAACAACAAATTAAACTTAAACAGCATTCAGAAAAAGAAAAAGGATATGTAAAATTCACCTTTAATAACCCAAAGCTTTACGAAATCACTAACTTATTCAAGAAACACAATACCAAAGTAGCCTTCTCTACAAACAACAACACGAAACATAGATTCTTTAGTCACAATAAAGCTAATAAACTTAAAGATGACGAATTCCAGGAATCGGGTATTTATAAGCTGACTTGTGCTCAATGTAAAAAAATTTACGTGGGACAATCTGGAAGGAACTTCTTAATTAGATATCAAGAACACTTCAATGCTGAAAAATACAAAATATTCTCTGCCATGGGATCCCATATGAAAGAGTCCAACCACAAATTCACCAATATAAAACAGGACCTTCAAATTATGTGTATGATAAATAAAGGTAATCTTATGAACAACCTGGAAAACATCCACATCGTTCTTGATAAATTGGAAAACGGTGAAGAGAATCTCAACGAAAACAACGAGCATAAAAACATCTTATACGAGAATATTAGCAAATACTTAGAATGGGTAGACATGAAACAGACTAGACGAACAAGAGATATAATCAAACACGACATCGCAGAAGCCCAATCTCCCTCCTCACATGTTATTTTAGATGACGATAAAACTCTACTTCCCATCTCACCAGAGCTTACCATGAACTGTGAGACTGTATCACATCGTTACTTCACCAGGTCGCGCTCAAAGACAGACCCTCTAGACAGCGCAGAATAAACATCTTTTCCACACAAGAACGAGAGGCAAGATGTCCTATTCTGATGACCTCCATTTTTATCAAAGAAGTCTCCAAAGAACTTTTATTTGTGCTTATTGTCATAATGTTTTTTCTTCTCAGTTCTTTATTTATACAGCTGAAGAGGACCACTAAGTGGTCGAAACATGTCCTGTAAGTTTTAATTATATTCAATTTTGCCTGAGGCAATAATAAAGTATCGATTAGGTGGTTATTTATACTTACTTCTTGATTAAACATCGATACGGTCATGAAATGGACAACTTGTAAGCCTTTTTGAGGTCAAAGAATACTGCGATCAAATGCTCCTACTGGTACAAAAAAATGCCCTCCTGAATGGCACTCTTCAGTCTAACAAGTGACAGACCAATAAGAGCGAAAACGACATCGGAAGGTAATCAGGAGACCTCCCTCCACCAAAATCACACAAGACATCAATTGGAATAGCTTACAGAGATCATTTGTTATGCGCATTGACCTATATCTATCCAGAAGCTTTGGATCTTTACCTGGTCTGGGAATTGATATTACAACTACCTCATATCAATGAGTTGGAAACTCTCCTTCACTCTATATTCTATATAATAATGTGAGGAAATGAAATCACACAGATATCGGTCACTCAAATACTTAAGCATTCGATCATGGATTTTATCCAACCCTGGAGCCATGTCCCTACACAGCACAAGTGAGCTCCATAATTTCCATTCTATGGAAGGCAAATTTTGGGAATATGAAGCAGTAGAGGTGAAACAGAAGTGGTGAGCCTCTGTCTCATGCTTTATCGTCAGAAAAGGAGGTCATATCTTCCAGAAATGGACGTATCTGCAAAAGTCAGCCGGGCTGAGTGGCTCAGACGGTTGAGGCACTGGCCTTCTGACCCCAACTTGGCAGGTTCGATCCTGGCTCAGTCTGGTGGTATTTCAAGGTGCTCAAATATGTCAGCCTCATGTTGGCAGATTTACTAGCATGTAAAGGAACTCCTGTGGGACTAAATTCCAGCACCTCGGTGTCTCCGAAAATTGTCAAAAAGTGATTAGTAGTACGTAAAATACAATAACATAATTTATTAACATTATTAACATTATAACATTATTTATTGCAAAAATCACACGATGTGTTCTGCAATGATGGGAGGAATCGTAACTACATCTTCATTAATTACCCGCTTATTGGTATTATAGATTCTGATAATATGGCAGAGTTTAGTCCACATTTGTGATGGCGGCATATGGGTCATCACGGGAGACACTTCCTTGGGAGTGGAAAGAAAGCGGCTGTGGCCTTAATTAAGGTACAGCCCCAACATTTGCCTGGTGTGAAAATGGGAAATCACAGAAAACCATCTTCAGGGCTGCCAACATTGGAGAAGACATGTCTCTTAAGTAGCTTTCTTATTCTCTCAAAAAAAAAAAAAAAAAAAAAAGGAATGGGCCTTACTACATAGTTGCTTAAAGGTAACATGACTGGCCGACACAGGATGCTGACAATAATGCTTAAATGCTCCCAGGATCACATATCGCTGTTGTAATTCCATCAGTCCACCATGTAACTTATTTCCAGTTAGGAATGCCGGACTCTTATCAGAGCTCATCACTAAAGACTGTACGATACAGTCTTCACATCTGTCAAATTATTGTAGAGACTATCAACTATGCTAAGAGCTATATTTGTCTAAGTTTCTTGCTGATTTCAAAATGAATATTTTACCCCTACAAGGCAAACACACTGAAGACAGTATAAAGAGAATTCATGTATAAATTTGTTATAGTCGGAGCTACATATCCACCCAAATATGGCACAACAAACCACACACCTGCAAGATAACAGAATACATTCTTGACATCGATCTCTGTTGAAGTATATAGCTATTTAGTCCCCATAGAAGTGCCGGAACTAAAAATGTTGAATATATATTGTACCGGTAAATGTTCTGCAATTAATGGAGCATGAGAAGTATCTAGGGGTGTGCAGTGTTAATTGGAGCATGTACAGAGAGGAGCCTATCTTTTGAATAAATATTAGCCTATAATTTAAAATGGCTAGCTTTATTGACATAAATACTACAAGTATTTTAATATGATTGAATATTAAACTTGAATAATAAAGTTTTCATTGATGCTTTCACGGCCCGTACTTCTAGATATGATGCTGTATAGGCTTTTGGGCTTATGCCGTGTCAATAATAAAGTTTTTTCTTGACGTTAAAATAATGCAAGAAATTGATAATCACTTTGAATATTAATGAAAGTAAAGTTTAAGAGTTCATTCTTGTAATATAGATGCACAATTATTGCCCTAAAAGTCTTTCTAAGATATGTGCAATTTCATTGTTTGTGGTTTTTCACTCGATCCTTAAAACTATACTGGCTTTACATTCCACATTTTTCAGAAAGAAAGTCAATTGTAGACTGTTAAAGCAATTCACCTGATAAAGGTGACCGTTTAAATTAACACTGGGTTTATATCACCTGAATGTCTAGGCTGGAAGATGTTGATACTGAAATGCTGTCATCACCATAGGCCCTATGCAGCACGATCCCTCGCTGACCCTCAGAACCACAAAACCAGAGAACCATAGGACCACGCTTCCTGGATGTTATCACGTTCCAGAAGATGTAAGTTCACCCGTGGCGGCATAATATGAGTGCTAATTTAGATCGCTGTCAGGATTTCACACGTTCACTTACGTAAGAGAGGATGACTATGCGAAATGCATGAAAGTTCAACTGACTTTATGGCTTTACGCGACCTACATATTTCAGCTGTTATATTGGAAAAATTTTTAAGTATTGGAGAACTCTATTTCATTGTCTAAACTGTACAAGTATGTCACATATGTCACACAGTTTGTAATGCACAAATACGTAAAATGTCAAGTTTTACAAAGTAAAAGTTATATAAATAAACTACTTTCGTGATGCAGTATTGTTCACTTTCTGTTTAAACTTAAAAGTTTTACTTGGAAAATAAAGGAAAAATTTTCCTAAATAATTAAATACTGTCTCTGGAAAACAATTACAGTTGGTAGCTCTGAGGCTAAGTTCATGAAATGCACTTTCGAAAAGAAACACACATTCATTTATGACCGCACTAATTCTATTCACAAGGCAATAGTTAGTGTATTTCACATTACAATACCATACAACACATGATTTACAGTTCATTATTGCTCAAATATCTTAACACACACTCGTATTTGAAATACAACCCCATGTATGTCAGGAAATGTCTAAGTGTTCATAAGACACGGAAATAAAACAAATCCCTTGACTTGAGATTTCAATCGTAAGAAAAAGTCTTAAGTGTTTGTAGAACATGAAATAAACTCTCTACTGGAGACTTCAATAATATGCTCTAAGGTAAAGTCTTTGAGAATCACAGATATTGTTCAAGTTCATTTAGAACCATATTCATTTTTAAGATGTGTCACGCACTAGATTTGACCTGTATTTCCAGGTTTGAACTCGCAGTCACCGTAATATCACAAGTTTCACAGCGTATATCACGTGCTTGCCAGCTGACCAGCATGGTCACTGCGAGTGAAGGCTGGCTGAAAACTTACTGAATTCCTCCTGGCTACCTGTTCCTTTACATACAAATCCGGCCAGGAATGAGTCACATGGTACATGAAAAGCATGGTCCCTTCTTGTCTTAATAACTTTCTTATTACTACGGCGATTTTCCTGAAACTTGGTATTTGAGAGGTATAAATACCAGCTACAAGGTGGTGTACCCCACTTGTTGTCATCTCAGTGGGTTGTGGAGGTAGAGATCTTTCCAAACTGTGGCCTTGAGTCAAGCATGTGATCAGAGCCAACGTCATCACTGCAGCCAGAGCAAGCCTGCTGCTGACATATGCCCATTTGACGTGGTCTTACACTCATTTTGAACTTGAATCAGCTCATACCTCGCCATGTTGATGGGTACCTCACGCTGAACTCAAATATGTGCGGAGCTATACATGGTTCCCGGTACAACATGAACCACCTGTAGTAACCTTGCTGGATCATGTTCCTTTGACAAAATACTACCTAATGTTGTATGTAGGAGACTTTGATAGATATCATCCTTAACAGATCTTAACGTCAGAAATTCCTTAAATAGATGGAGACACAAAATACCCACAATCGAATCGCTACCAATCCACATTTAGTGTTTTAACACAAAAAATGCCACCCAGATGCCAGATCAACAAGGCTGAAGTATCATGTAAATCCCACTTATTTTCTTTTAATGTTGCACTGACAGAGATAGGTATTATGGTGACGATGGGATAGGAAAGGGCTATGAGTGGTAAGTACGCGACCATGGCCTTCTTTAACGTACAGCCCCAGCATTTGCCTGATGTGAAATTTGGAAATAATGGAAAACCATCTTCGGGGTTCGAACCCACTATCTCCCGAATGCAAGCTGACAGCTATGTGACCAGTACCACACAGCCACTCGCTGGGTAAGTGGTGGTGGTTGTGGTGGTGGTGGTCCTACGCATCCTTCCTCCATATAATATTAACCAGGGAGGAAAAAATGGAAGGATTCCAACACTTCAAAAAATGAATGCACCAGCCAAAGAAAGACAAGGGCCACAAAAGGAATGAAAATGAAAGTCTCCCTAGGCCTTGAGTGCTCTAATACCGTCAGGATCAGAAAAGAACAAGAGTTAACCAAGGGAGGTCGGATAGGATACATGAAAGTGAGGAGCTTGGTACAAGTCACAAGTCAATGGAAGCAATGTCAGAACTCATTTGAGGGCCCTGCAGTCACCAACCCACATTCCCAAGTTAAGAGCTCCTGGGGTCCCTTTTAGTCACCTTTTTGGATAGGCAGGGTGTTATTCTACTGCCCCTACCCACTAGCGAAAATAAATGTGGGGCTTTCGATCATGTATAGCAGTGGTATTCAAACCTTTTGGTTGGTGTTCCCCCAAAATCCAATTGTTTTACTTTCGTCCGCCCCTCCCCCCCTCCACCGAAGTGCGAGTATATTACGATTATACGCCAGGGATTTAAGTTCTCATGCCCTTCCCAACACCATGGAATTTTCCACATCGAGAAACAAACCACGGTCGCCGGGATGACAGGCAAGCAGCTTAACCGCTACACCATCCTGTTCCCCAATAAAAACAATCATGTACTGTGCATTGTCACTGGGCAAAGGAAATCTCATGATTCTTTCGGAGTAAACTTACAGAAGAAGCCCAAAACTGAGCGGTGAGTAATGGCCGAAGAACTGTTCCTGCCATTTTCAGTGCTTAATGAGAGCCCAGTTATTCTACCATTGGAGTTTTCTGTTCCCTTCTCAGGCAATGCGGCAAGCCTTCACAAGGCAGATGGAGAAACGTGATTTGCTCATGAGTGGAACTACAAAGTTTCCATTGCCTACCAATAATATGTATATAAACACACACGAGTATTTTTATTAATGCAACAGTTAATATTTTACTGTATACTCTGCTACTGAAGATAAATTGAAGTTAATGAGTGGATTTTGAAATAGGTTTTATTCCTTAAAAGAGCAATGCAGCATAAGTAAGCATGTTTACATACGTAGTAAATGGGATGGGTGGGATTATTTCTTTGAACTCAAATTGAGGAACCAAAATTCTTGACCATGAGGAAGGGCTGCGTAGGGTCAGTTAATCCTCAAACACGAAATGAACAACAAGAGTGTTGACTTCAGAATGCAGAAATCCCTTTATAGGGATGGGTTATGTGAGTCTCCACATCCTAACATTTATTCATACAAGTTTGTAAAGAACTTAAGAGAGGAACAAACTGACGCATATTTTAGAATTAATAGTTCGGAAAGGGGACTCTACGTAGCGGTAGACAAAGACACTACGTCAAAACAAGATTTTATTGAAAATGAGATGGCTCAACTCTTTTCTGAAGTGCTCACTGAAAACAGTTACGAGCTACGATAAATTTGCATATCCCTGAGATGAACCTGTGTACCCCTAGTGGTACGCATACCACACTTTGAATATCACTGATGTATAGAGTCACTTATGGTACATCATGTATTTCTACAGTTCTCAGAATATAAAGTATATTCCAGTTACATCTAAACTAATTTTGCATTTCATGAAACACTATTGCCTTTCAAGTTTTTTGTAAATCAATTTTAACTTAAATATGAAATATTGCTCACTGACAAAATGATTGTTCTCTAAGTTAAATAAATGTCCATTAAAATAATTCTGCTTTCTCAGAGTGGGGAGCCATTCAACAGAAGCAACCCATCTCAATCAAGTGACATTTTAATGCGCGCGCACGCGCGCGCACGCACACACACACACACACCTGGAACTTTTAAAAATAGGAAAGATCATAGTATGAAGATAAAGTTGGAATTCAAGAGGACAGATTGGGGTAAATATTCATTGATGGGATGAGGAGTAAGGGATTGGAATAAATTATCAAGGGAAATGTTTGATCAATTTCCAAGTTCGTTGAAAATATTTAAGAAAATGATAGGTAAATAATTATAAATACATGTAAATATGAGATAAACCATTGATAGGGAAATCTGCCACCTGGACGACCGCCCTAAATGCATATCATTGATGATTAAAACCTTAGCTCAGCGTACGGTAGGTTGTATAGAGTGAGCAGACCGGATAACTTTACCGTAACAGACCAATAGATAAAAATTAAATTAATGCACACAGGCCTGAAAGAAGTCCAATTCCTTATGCCGAACAAAGGTCTGTCGGGCATTCCACATAAAATCATCTCCACAGTTTTCGCGTTCCAACGTTTATCTGGCACCCATGGCCCAAGATTTTTGTCTGATTTAGTTTCGAAATTCTATCAGACTCGCGCCTACATCGCGTGATTATTTGTACTTAAGCAGAGTGCTGAAGTGACTGTGAATCACTTTGACATTATTCATTTCAACTATCATTTTCCAACCCTATCTTCATCAAATGTCTTCACTATAGCTACAGGCCTATCCTTGCACTGGAACGATCAAAATATCTTACCATAACCCTTAAGCAAATCTGTAGCTACAGTGCATACCATACTAGCCACCTGAAATATATTGAAAAGTGCACCAGGAATATTATTGTATCACTTAAAAGAACAATTTACTGGCATCCTGAAATATAAACTATGTGCATACATTCTGCGAATAGTGTGGCACACCTTCCGAGTACCGACACAAATCCCGTATTTCCGACATGACACTATAATTCGAGACCATACAGCCGCTGTAATCATGGTTTTTTACTATATTTGCGATGATATCACATATCTATAGTAATGCATATACAGTAAGAAGGAAAATATTTATTTTGACAGTTAAGTATTTAATAACTGTGTCAACAATAGGCTATTTGTCTTCTTCTTCTTATACTCGCTTGCTTGCGGTGCTTATGACCTGTGTCTACGACATTTCACCCAGTCAATACTCCCTTACTCATGTAATAACACTTGTATAAATGAAAACTTCAATTCAAGAATTTATGTTTGATCTTGCAAGTAGATTACACAAACACTACTTTTCACTATATCACATAATAACCCTAGTTTGCTACAGCACACTGTTCTCATACGAGAAACTTCCGTTTTTGCAATCACACTTAATAATACCAATAAATTGATTAATTTTATTCTTTATATTTTCATCCACTCTTATCTTATTTGCCATTATAAATTATTATATTTTTTTTATATAATATTCCCTCACCAACAAATAAACCTTCATTAACTTCAAATTCCATAAATTGAAAATGATAAATAACCTCTTCTCAATTTTTGATCCTACATCTAGTATTATAAACTTATCTCTCAATTGATTGAGAACATTCCTTGGACTTTTAATATTACCCTTCATCTACACTCTGATAATCCGAAATAACACACTCAAGGAATGCACTAATGATATGAGGAATCACTCAAATGGAACCATCAAAAACATGAAAGCATCTCACCATATATTGCGGACAGAATTATAACACGATATTGGCTTCATCCAGAAACAAATTTAGAACTCTAATAATCTCGACGGTAGGATTACAGAGCAAACAAGGAACACTGGTTAGAAATACCTGCTTGAGTCGCTTGAGAATAGTCATAAGTTTTTTAAGGGGGTTATCATATAGAGAACATTCAAATAAGATGTGGTTGGAGTCGCCATTAATAATAATTGTATCACACGAACAGTTCTTTTTATACTTGAAAGGTGTGGTAGTGGCGTTGCCTACGCTATAATACAAGGCCCTGAAATGCACTCGTGGAAACGGGTTGCTTCCTAGTTGACCATTCAGCCGCTAGGATCGCGGTCTTGCCCCCTTGTATTCGCATGGCCGTATATGTCAATAAGTAAAGTATATCCTAAATAAAAAGAACTGAATATTTTTGCAAGTATTGACAGTACTTTATTTATAGAGCGGTGCTGCATTGGCTTGGATATGTCATTGAAGTTTCAAAACTTTCCTTCTTTTTTCTTTTTGCTAGTTGCTTTACGTCGCACCGACACAGATAGGTCTTATGGCGACGATGGGACAGGAAAGGGCAAGGAGTGGGAAGGAAGCGACCGTGGCCTTGATTAAGGTACAGCCCCAGCATTTCCCTGGTGTGAAAATGGGAAACCACGGAAAACCATTTTCAGGGCTGCCGACAGTGGGGTTCGAACCTACTATCTCCCGAATACTGCATACTGGCCGCACTTAAGCGACTGCAGCTATCGAGCTCGGTAAACTTTCCTTCTGAGGGGCTTCTTATCAAGTTTCAAAAACTTTCTCCCTTCTACTTATGTGGCTCAAAGCAATGTTGTCTAACAGAGGTCTCAGAAATTTTCATAGTAGAAAAAGAGGTGGTTTGTCGCCTTTACACTTTCCACACTTAATTTCACTGTTGAACATGTCTTTCGAAAAAATAAACGTACACCTTTTAGTAACACTCTTCGGGACAAGTACTGCGTAGCGGAGGTGACAAATTCCGTCGTTCACTGCAGAAGTGCCACAGACGATGATTTTCGGTATCTGGGGACTCCTCGATCTTGAAAACGAATAAGACACAATGTTGGACTTTGAGGTAGCTGGAGAACAGATATGTTCTAAACAGCCTTTGCAGTCTGTTTTTTCTTTTGCCACACGAACCATAATGTCATTGTATTCCGCTTGGCGTCTTAGGTAGCTGAAGAAGAGCTCGATGTCATAGCTCGTTAGGTTCCTCGTCAATGCATAATGCAAATGTATTCTTATGAGGTATTTTACGCAGGCCACAGTGGACTGGGTAGTCAAGATCTATGCCTGGTATATTTCTCGCATTATTCTTTTTTACTTTCTCTGAATGCATTTTAAGTTTCTTAATATATGACAGGAAATCATTAATTAACCAACTGAGGAGTTCATCTTCAGTACTAAAAGATGCTTTTTTTTTGCTAATGACTTTACATCGCACCGACACAGATAGGTATTATGGCGACGATGGGATAGGAAAGGCCTAGGAGTTGGAAGGAAGCGGCCATGGTCTTAATTAAGGTACAGCCCCAGCATTTGCCTGGTGTCAAAATGGGAAACCACGGAAAACCATCTTCAGGGCTGCCGACAGTGGGATTCGAACCCACTATCTCCCGGATGCAAGCTCACAGCCGCGCGCCCCTAACCGTACGACCAACTCGCCCGGTTAAAAGATGCTCGTTTGTTCTCGTTCCTGAATATGTCCCATGTGAGGTGTTGCAGACGTTATGCGCATTGAACAATTTAATAAAATGCTCCATAAAACAAATGGCTTATTTTAAACTGTATTTTATGCTCTCGGGACAAAACCACCTCCATACTTTTCAAACCAGAGATTGTTTCAGGGGAAAATACAAAATTTTTAGCTCTTGCTACATTCATTTTCGTGAAATTTGTTGGGCAAATTATTTTCCTCGTTGGTTTCCTAATTTAAGATTTCTGAGTTTGAAGATACCTCTGAAATGATTGCCGGTCACGGTAGCATAGTTTAAAAAAAGTCCAGTGACAAATTTTGGGATCGCCCGATTCTTATGACGTAACTCGGATCAAAACTTAGGAACAGAGGCCTACTTCGATCAGCTTGAAGTCGTATCTCATGCATAATACTTCCTCTGTATAATGTTTCGAACATTGAACATTCACCGGAAACTTGTGAAACGAAATTTCACTACCTTTAATTTCTCGTGAATAAACCATGACTGGAACTGCGAATGCTTAACCCTTTGGCACTCAGCCTATATACAGGTGTTTGCTCGCATACACTCAAGACTAATTTTTGTGATTTTCCAAAGCAAATTACAAAAATTCAACACGTAGAGTTTAACACACATTAAAATAAAATTAATCACACTAATACAGGAAACTATGAGCATTTCAGAAATGATTATTCCTTGAACGTATTGTTATTGGTTAACCCCCCAAAAATTATTATATTTCGAAAATAAATTTTTAAAAATAAATTATTGTTTTCAATGATAGAAAAATTAGACATTGTTGCGTCTTCCTTCTTTACTCTTAGACGTGAATGAAATAACATTTAATTCTGAATAATTTGATATCAATATGATGTGTGTGCTGCAATTCACTCATGAAGCATTGCACAAAGTTATTCAGTGTACATGTAACGGTCATCAACGTCAGGGCCTCGCGGTCCGATGCACGGTGAGCACTAACGACCGTGTCACTTCCCACATAACGGGAATCACTTTCGGCAAAAGAAGGTCATTATTACTGTCTAAATCATCTGAAAATTCAAGGATATCGGCCTCATTCGGCCTTGAATATGGCCTAGCCATTACTATAAAAAGATGACGCAAGCACGTGCAACAATGGAGTTATGAAAAGGAGTAAAATTGTAGTTTACGAAGTACATCGAACACACGATATACCAAAGAAACGAAATAAACTATAAACAAAACTCATAGCAAGATCAACTTGTTGTATTCATAAGCCGATCAAAACAGATCCACGCAATAACAACTTCAATTAACCACAACATAAACATTCACAGTCAACAGATTTCATTTGTCCAAAATTAAAATATTTTGTAGGGCTGGTGGATATATCTGTTGAGTTAAACGCAAATTCAACGCTTTAATGTACCGTCACGATCAACTGTTACGATTTAACAGCTACGCAAATGACCAAAATCCGTAAATAAGACAGAGCCGATGTATCGGCGCCGTGAGCGTTTTCGCCATAACCTCTCGCGCCGATAGATCGGCGCACTGAGTGCGAAAGGGTTAACATCAGACAAATACATAATACATTCACAACCAATTCAGTTAATGAACACGTTTAAAGAAGCTAACCTGGTAGACAGGGGGCAAGATAGCGATCCTAGCGGCCCGGTATTGAACTTCATTGCAACCACTTCCATAGCGTTTTACGGGCTCTATTTCCAGGCCTTGTATTATAACGTAGGCAACGGGTTGGACCGCTCTTGTTCTTGAAGTTGATGTGGGCTCGTTATTTCACCCAGACACAATACTTTATTATATTTGCACTAGTTCGACACTCGCACACAATTCCGATAAAGCAGGACAACAATCGAGTTCGCAATGTTCTCTGATTGAGAAGTACTTGAAGATTGAGTAAAATATATCGTGCAGTGGACGCACAAAATGGTTTCAAAGTACTTGAAATAGTTCATTAGAAGACGTAGCACCTAGACAAATGAGAGTGATTAAATTATGTATACAATACTAGGCGATATAGGAAAATCACAGGGACACAAGGTATACTAATCTTCACGCTAGAGTGGTCGATCTCAGCGACTTCTACAAAACATACAACACCGGGCCAACATATAAGGGATAAGTAGAAAAGGGCAGTGGAACTACGGAGGGGTGAATATATGTAAGAGTGTGGGATATTGGACAGAGGGAAATTAATATCTGATCAACGTATATGGGGGATTTAGAGAGCGGAAAGTGTTATTGAGATCGTAAACAAAAAATTAAGAGGGGTGACAGCGTGATGATATGACGTCAATGAAAATGTACACGCGATCGGGGAGGGGGACAGATGACAGTATACGGTAGCCATGTGGCTTGGTTTAAAAGCAGGCGGTAGGGAGGACGTGAGTCAAATGAGAATACCGTATTATGAAATAAGTAAGCGATGTTAATGTATTGTGGTAATGAGGGATTAGAGTTATAAATTAGAGTGATCTAAGAACTGATTTAATATATTGATTATTGTGTGAGAGGGCTTGTATACCAAACATGCAATTGACGTAGGGAGAGGAAAATTGAAATGTATTAAGCTTGAGTAAAGGCAGCGTCTAGAGGAGTTATACAACGGACATTGAAAAAAGAGATGATTGATATCGGCATCTACGGATCCACAATGACATAGGGGATGCTGTTGTAAACGAAAGCGAAATTTATATAGTGGTGTAAGAGCATGATTAAAGCGAAGGCGTAAGATATTGATAATGCCGACGAGTGTAGGTTACGTGTTGATACCAGAAAGTAGCAGGTAATAGTGGTTGTAGACTATGATAGAAATTGCCCTTCTGACATGCAGATGTTGTCCATATGTGTTGCAATGATTGTTTTTGTTGTGATTTTAAGAGAGATATGAAATCTGTGGCGGGAATAGAAAATGTAGCTGGGTTTGTAGATAATAGTGAAGCCTCTTTCGCTAATTGATCAGCCTTTTCATTACCTGGTATATTTTTATGTGCCGGTATCCAAATGAGTGTAACTTGGATACCTAATTGATTTAAAGTAAATAGGATGTGCTTTACGTTATATACATACCAATTCAGCGTAAACTTGTTAGATTTTAGTGTTTGGAGCACGGAGAGAGAGTCAGTAAATATATTAGCAGATTGTATGGATGAATTTCTTATGTACAGTAACGTTTGTCTTATTGCAAGGAGTTCGGCAGAAAAAATGGAAAAGTGTGACGATAAATGAAACAATTCAGCATACTGAGTTTGTTCGTAGTAAAAAGCAGCTCCAACGCCACAAGAATTTTTGGATCCATCGGTACAAAAGTTGGTACATGCATTAGTGGGTGAGACACGAACTTTTTTAGAATATAGAGGAAAATATGAAAGCCGGTAAGAGAGCATAGCAAAGAATGATTCTTTAGAATAAATAATAGTAGGAGTATATTGAATCACGTCATATGACACAGAATAGTATGGTAACACCTGACTACGAATAATATTAGGTTTAAATGGGGAGACAGACTCTAATGCCCAAATTAAGGCAGGGGCTCGGCAATTTTGGGTGAAAGGGGATGGAAATGATTGAGCGAGTAGTTGTATTTTGGGTAGAAGGTTATTGGAGATCACCAGAAGTCGTTTGAGAAGATACTTAGATGCGAGAAATCTGCGTCGAAGGAGAAGAGGAGGGTCACCAGTTTCTACTAATAACGCATTAGTAGGAATGGTATATAATGCACCAAAACAAACTCGTAGCGCTTGATTTTGTGTCGTATTGAGGGGTTGAAGGGAGGATGGTGATGCAAGATCAATGATATGTGCACAGTAGTCGAAACGATCACGGATGGTGAAGCAGTATACTAATTTTTCTGTAACAGGATCAGCTCCCCAGGAACGACGTGTAATAGCTTTTTAATAGGTTAATATATGTGGCAGTACTGTTTTTTAGGTGTTGTATGTGTTGGGAGAAGTGTAATTTACGATCAAGTATAATGCCAAGATATTTATGGTGCGAACGTATGGGGATTTCATATCTATCGAACAGTAAAGGCTCTGAATTATAAACACGCTTGGTAGTAAAAATTACCGCAGAGCATTTTCCAGGAGATAAGGATAACCCATGAGTGTGTAACCAAGAATGAACTTTAAGCAGGAGCTGTGTGATGCATTTCCGGGCAACATCTAGATCTTTATGGGAAAAATAGATAACTATGTCGTTAGCATACATAAGAATTCTGGCAGATTGGAGGGCAAGTTGCTCAAGGTAGGATAAATATAAAGCGAAGAGTATTCCACTGAATATATCACCTTGAGGGATGCTGACAGTAGCCTGACGAGGGGATTGTGTAGTGAGGGGAGGTTTGAAGATAAGAGTGCGATATATTAACAGATGGCGTAGAAGAGTTATGAAAGTAGTCGGGATTCCTTTATGTAATAACACATCCCATAATATATTCAGGGGGACTGAATCAAAGGCACCTTGTATGTCTAGGAAGACAGCAATAGTGTGCTGTTTCCTCGATTTAGCTAACAATATGTCAATAATAAGCATATTGATCGCATCCTGAGCATTTCGACCTTTACAGTAAGCATACTGATACTTGGGAAGAAGGGCCACAGAAACCTTTGGAGCATGATTTTGAGAAATAGTTTGCGTAGACAAGATGGCAATATTATTCCCCTTATATTGTGTGGGGTGGTCATTGGACGACGAGGCTTTGGAACCGGGACTAGGAAAAAAGTTTTCCATTCCAGAGGAGGAGTCGTAGTGGTTAACACAAAATTAAAGTACTGAACAAGCACATGTAGGGCTTTGATCGGCAATTGTTGTGACATAATATAAGAGATATAATCAGAACCTGGAGTGGACGATTTGCAGGAGTTAAGAATGGATGCGAGCTCTGGGAGAGTGATGGGACGAGAAAGGACTGAAGACCGACTAATGGAAGCAGACATAGCTGGGGTATAAGGTGTAAGTACATAATCTGGAGTGAGGGACGTTAGAAATTGATTCAGAATATTCGATGTGATTTGAAGGCGTGGGACATGAGTGGAAGCCCGAGTGAGAGCACGGATAGCATTCCATAACTGAGATGCAGAAATATGGGTATGGCAAGAGGATATAAAAGTTTTCCAGGCTTCTCGTCGTTTTTGATTGAATACACGTCTGATATGAGCAATATGATGTTTGAGGTGAAAGTAGTGTGAAGGGGTTAAAGTTTTACGATATATTTTGAAGAGTCTCTTGCGTTTAAGGATTAATTGGTGACATTCAGTGTCCCACCACTTTAATTTAGAGGTACCAGTTGTTATGGAGTTTGATGGTGCTTTAAAAGGATCGTAGAGGTCCAGATACTGTGTTATTATTTTGAGAATTGATTGATAGGATAATTCTGTTACAGGGAATGTCTCTAATTGGGTTACCATGAAGGACTTAAAGCACGAAGCATTGGAATGTTTCATGGAACGAATTTGAGCGGTATAATGGTGGTTAACAGGGTTGGTTGTAATATACCCATGTCCATAAGTAATGAGGATAGGAAAGTGATCACTTGTATGGGTGTCACTTAGTACTCGCCACGTGGTTATAGAGGCGATAGTGTTGCGGCAAGGTGATAAATCTACTGCGCTAGGCAACGAACCAGGTTGAGTGAGCCTGGTAGGGGAACCATCATTAAGAATCAAGAGATTATGTTGAGTTACAGCATGTAAGAACTGTGTGCCTTTAGAGGTGTCGAGCGGGGCTCCCCAGTGAGTATGATATATATTGACATCTCCCAAAAAAGGAGTTGGGTATCAGATGGAAACTGATTAAAAAATTTGAACCATTGGGCGAAGGAGATGTAATTATCAGGAGGATTATATAATTTTATAACATATGTGTTATTATATATAAGGCCTAGGGAATAGGTATTTGGTATTATGTATTGTAGATGTAATGGAGTGTACGATAACGAATTATGTATCATAAGTGCGACACCATCAAATCATGGTCCGTCATGGCTTTCAATAGAATAACGTGGAAAATAAGAGTTGGTTTTATGAGAAAACCAAGTTTCTTGCAGAGCGACTATATGAGATGTTACGTGCATTAGAATTTTGTGTTCGTATTGTTTATTTTGTAGGCCCCTAGCATTCCATTGAAGGATGCGTACTACCATTATTAAAGGTAAGGTATAAACTTTCTCGAAGTTGACTAATAACTGGTAAAATATTGGGGTGATCTCCAATTAGTTGAGTAAGCTGCATGAGAAGGTTGAGAACACACTGTTGAACATGTTCTCGCTGTGGGAGTGTAGTAGCTGTTTGGTGATGCTGTGCGGGTTGCAGAGGGATTGACGGGCTCGATGTTGAGGGAGTTGTCTGACTGGGTTGAATGGGGTACTGATAACTCAGAGATTGAGAGGGGCGAGAGGATGTAGTGGGTGCACTAGCTGGAGATATCCAGCTCTATCATCTCCGGGAGAAGGCTTAGGTGGCAAATCCTTGACAATCACTTGTGTGAATTTGCGTTTGCGAGGGATTTCTGGTACTGGAGAAGGATGTTGAGAGGGTAGGGGAGGAAATTGTTGAATGTTATTATACTCAGAATAAGTAGGTGGAAATAGTCGAGCAGAAGCTTCTGAGAAAAAGATGTTATCAGTGCACATGAGTTTTTTGATCTCCACTTGCTTCTGATGAACAGCACAATCAGATGAGCCCGTTTCGTGCTCCCGATTGCAATATACACATAATTTGATATTAGCAAGGCAATCGAGGTAGCATGATTCAAACCACAGTTGCGACAGCGAAAGTTAGTGGACTGGCAATTGCGTATGGTGTAACCATAACGCTGGCATTTGGAACAAATAATGGGGTAGAATATAAAAGGATTGACTTCTAACATTACTGAAACATATTTTGGGCAAAGTTTTGGAGCAAAAAACAATCTTTACTAAGCCGGTAGGTAGATATACTGCCTGACCATCTTGGAGGGTTTTACGACGTAGGCGATGAACAGAATGAACTTTGACGTCACTCTTAAGTAAAGTAAGAATATCTGATTCAGTTAGATCTTTCTCAACACCGCGTATAATGCCTACTCGGAAGGTATTGGAGTGAGGAATAAAGGCATGCAACTTGTGTGTATCAAGGAACTTATTCTGCAAAATGTCATTAGCATGATTAGGAGAGTGAAAGTTTACCTGAATCCTGTTACGGCCTTTATACTGGATGGATTTAACAGGAAAGTTTCTTTCATGGAGTAAACGCCCAATAGCCATAGGGTGCAGGTTGCCAATGTTATTATCTTGTTTGTATGAAACAAAAACAAGATATGGTCCTGGGTGGTTTAATGGGTATAAATTACATGCAATAGTATTAGGAGGTTGAGCAGGAAGGGGAGGGTTATTATTGCATTGGATCGAAGTTTGCTACGAAGGGGTAGTAGGAGAACTATCAGTCACGTTTGTATCCATTTTCACCTCTTCTTCCCGTTCAACAGTACTATTTGACGCGGGATCAAACTCCCCAGTACCTCCACTATCAGAACTCATGCCACCACTTCACAATCACACGCAAGCTAGCACTCGAA
The DNA here is from genome assembly GCF_040414725.1 of Anabrus simplex. Taxonomy (NCBI): domain Eukaryota; kingdom Metazoa; phylum Arthropoda; class Insecta; order Orthoptera; family Tettigoniidae; genus Anabrus; species Anabrus simplex. Next base: position 1,580,451,588 of record NC_090265.1, read on the forward strand.
TGCAGGAGTAAGTTCTAGAAACTTCAGACACCGAACACGAAACCTCGAACACTACCAACCGTACAGTACGATGTCGTGGACGAGACTCACTTTGCCTACGTTATAATACAAGGCCTGGAAATAGAGCCCGTAAAACACTATCGAAGTGGTCACACTGAAGTTCAATGCCGGGCCGCTAGGATCGCTTTCTTGCCCCAAGTCTACCAGGTTCGCGCCTTTGAACGTGCTTATTAACTGAGTTGGTTGTGAATGTATTATGTATTCGTCTGATGTTAAGCATTCGCAGATCCAGTCATGGTTTATTCACGAGAAATTAAAGGTAGTGGAATTTCGTTTCACAAGTTTCCAGTGAATGTTCAGATACGAGTTACGTCATAAAAAACGGGCGATTCCAAAATTTGTCACTGGACTTTTTTGTAAACAATGCTACCGTGACCGGCGATCATTTGAGAGGCCTCTTCAATCTCAGAAATTTGAAATTAGGAAACCAACCAGAAAAATAATTTGCCCAACAAATTTGGAGAAAATGAATGTAACAAGAGCTAAAAATATTGTATTTTCCCATGAAACAATCTCTGGTTTGAAAAGTAAGGATGTGGTTTGTCCCGAGATCATTACATACAGCTTAAAATAAACCATTTGCTTTATGGAGCATTTTATGAAATTGTTCGATGCGCATGACATCTGCAATTCCTCACACGGAACATATTCCAGGAATGAGAACAAACGAGCATCTTTTAGGGCTGAAGATGAACGCCTCAGTTGGTTAGTTAATGATTTCCTGTCATGTATTAAGCAAATTCAAATGTATTCAGAGAAAGTAAAAAAAGATTCATGAGGGGAGGGGATCAAATGAGGTGGGTAGGGTTGAGGCTCTGGTCATGGGGGATTCCATCGTTAGACACGTGGGGAAAGTGTGTGGAGGAAAGGGAACCAGGGTAGAATGTTATCCAGGAATTAGGTTGAGGCAGATGTTGAGGAAAGTAGAAGAGATGGAGAAGGGGAAGGAGAAGAGGGTAGTGTTTCACGTTGGTACCAACAACGTAAGGCAAGCTGATATAAGTACCAACATAGTTGGAGATGTGTGGGATCTGGTAAATGCAGCACGGGTGAAGTTTAAGAAAGCGGAGATTGTTATTAGTGGAATAATGTGTAGGAGGGGTACTGACTGGAGGGTGATTGGGGATTTAAATGAGACTATGGAGTGGGTTAGTGGGAAACTGGGAGTGACATTTCTAGATCCTAATGGGTGGGTAGGAGATAGGGATCTGCGCTCTGATGGCCTTCACTTAAACCGCAGTGGTACGAATAAGTTAGGAAATTTGTTTGGAAGGGTAATAGGGAGGTACATTCAGGGAAACAGGGTGGCCTAGGGAGCGGTGATAAGGGAACAGGGAATTGGAAATCAAGTGGGAATGACATAAAATTGTTAGTGTTGAACTGTAGAAGTATTGTAAAGAAAGGAATAGAATTAAGTAATTTAAGAGATATATATTTACCAGATATTGTAATAGGAGTTGAATCATGGCTGAGAAATGATATAATGGATGCAGAAATTTTCTCACGGCACTGGAGTGTGTATCGTAGAGATACGATAGGAATGGTGGGAGGGGGGTATTCATTCTGGTGAAAGAAGAATTTGTAAGCTACGAAAAAGTTAAAGATGAGACACATGAAATTCTAGGTGTAAGGCTCATTTCTAAAGATAATAGGCAACTTGATATATTTGGAGTGTACAGACCGGGAAAGGGTAGCGCAAACGCGGATTCGGAATTATTTGATAGGATAGTCGGTTATGTGGGAAACGACATCGAAAGAAATGTGATTGTAGCAGGAGATCTGAATTTGCCAGATGTCAATTGGGAAGGAAATGCGAACGACAGGAAGCATGACCAACAAATGGCAAATAAGTTAATATGGGAAGGACAGCTGATTCAGAAAGTGATGGAACCCACCACAGGGAAATATATCCTGGATGTGGTGCTGATAAAACCAGATGAGCTCTATAGGGAAACTGAAGTAATAGATGGCATTAGTGATCATGAAGCTGTTTTTGTCATAGTTAAAAATAAATGTGATCGAAAGGAAGGTCTTAAAAATAGGACTATTAGGCAGTACCATATGGCTGATAAAGCAGGCATGAGGCAGTTTCTAAAAAGTAACTATGATCGGTGGAAAACGGTAAATAAAAATGTAAACAGACTCTGGGATGGGTTTAAAGAAATTGTTGAGGAATGCAGAAACAGGTTTGTACCTTTAAGGGAGGTAAGGAATGGTAAAGACCCACCTTATTATAATAGAGAAATAAAGAGACTAAGAAGGAGGTGCAGACTGGAAAGAAATAGAGTTAGAAATGGCTGTGGAAGTAAGGAGAAATTGAAGGAACTTACTAGAAAATAGAATCTAGCAAAGAAGGCAGCTAAGGATAACATGATGGCAAGCATAATTGGCAGTCATACAAATTTTAGAGAAAAATGGAAGGGTATGTATAGGTATTTTAAGGCAGAAACAGGTTCCAAAAAGGACATTCCAGGAATAATTAATGAACAAGGGGAGTGTGTATGTGAGGATCTTCAAAAGGCAGAAGTATTCAGTCAGCAGTATGTAAAGATTGTTGGTTACAAGGAAAATGTCGAGATAGAGGAGGAGACTAAGGCCAATGAAGTATTAAAATGTATCTATGATAACAATGACATTTACAATAAGATACAAAAGTTGAAAACTAGAAAAGTGGCTGGAATTGATAAGATTTCTGGGGATATACTAAAGACAATGGGTTGGGATATAGTACCATATCTGAGGCACTTATTTGATTATTGTTTGGTCGGAGGAGCTATACCAGATGAATGGAGAGTTGCTATTGTAGCCCCTGTGTATAAAGGAAAGGGTGATAGACATATAGCTGAAAATTACAGGCCAGTAAATTTGACATGCATTGTATGTAAGCTTTAGGAAGGCATTCTTTCTTATTATATTAGACCTGTTTGTGAAATTAATAACTGGTTCGATAGAAGGCAGTTCGGTTTTAGGAAAGGTTATTCCACTGAAGCTCAACTTGTAGGATTCCAGCAAGCTATAGCAGATATCATGGATTCTGGAGGTCAAATGGACTGTATCGCGACTGACATGTCTAAAGCCTTTGATAGGGTGGATCATGGGAGACTACTGGCAAAAATGAGTGCAATTGGACTAGACAAAAGAGTGACTGAATGGGTTGCTATATTTCTAGAAAATAGATCTCAGAGAATTAGAGTAGGTGAAGCTTTATCTGACCCTGTAATAATTAAGAGGGGAATTACTCAAGGCAGTATTATCGGACCTTCATGTTTTCTTATATATATCAATGATATGAGTAAAGGACTGGAATCGGAGGTAAGGATTTTTGCGGATGATGTTATTCTGTATAGAGTAATAAATAATTTACAAGATTCTGAGCAACTGCAACGTGACCTCGATAATGTTGTGAGATGGACAGCAGGCAATGGTATGTTGATAAACGGGGTTAAAAGTCAGGTTGTGTGTTTCACAAATAGAAGAAGTCCTCTCAGTTTTAATTACTGCGTTGATGGGGTGAAAGTTCCTTTTGGGGATCATTGTAAGTATCTAGGTGTTAATATAAGGAAAGACCTTCATTGGGGAAATCACATAAATGGGATTGTAAATAAAAGGTACAGATCTCTGCACATGGTTATATGGGGGTGTTTAGGGGTTGTGGTAAGGATGTAAAGGAGAGGGCATATAAGTCTCTGGTAAGACCCCAACTAGAGTATGGTTCTAGTGTATGGGACCCTCACCAGGATTACCTGATTCAAGATTTGGAAAAAATCCAAAGAAAAGCAGCTCGATTTGTTCTAGGTGATTTCCGACAAAAGAGTAGCGTTACAAAAATGTTGCAAAGTTTGGGTTGGGAAGAACTGAGAGAAAGAAGAAGAGCTGCTCGACTAAGTGGTATGTTCCAAGCTGTCAGCGGAGAGATGGCGTGGAATGACGTTAGTAGACGAATAAGTTTGGGTGGTGTTTATAAAAGTAGGAAAGATCACAATATGAAGATAAAGTTGGAATTCAAGAGGACAAACTGGGGCAAATATTCATTTATAGGAAGGGGAGTTAGAGATTGGAATCACTTACCAAGGGAGATGTTCAATAAATTTCCAATTTCTTTGAAATCATTTAGGAAAAGGCTGGGAAAACAACGGATAGGGAATCTACCACCTGGGCGACTGCCCTAAATGCAGATCAGTAAGGATTGATTGATTGAATTGATTGATTGATTGATTGATTGATTGATTGATTGATTGATTGATTGATTGATTGATTGATTGATTGATTGATTGATTGATTGATTGATTGATTGATTGATTGGTTGATTGAACTAGGATGCCACCCGTTTCCATGAGTGCATTTTAAGACCTTTTATTATAGCGTAGGCAACGGGTTGGACCTACGCTATAATACAAGGGAACAGGGAACTGGAAACTGGAAATCAAGTAGGGATGACATAAAATGTTAGTTCTGAACTGTAAGATACAAAAGTTGAAAATTAGAAAAGCGGCTGGAATTGATAAGATTTCTGGGGATATACTAAAGACAATGGGTTCGGATATAGTACCATATCTGAAGTACTTATTTGATTATTGTTTGGTCAGAGGAACTATAGCAGATGAATGGAGAGTTGCTATAGTAAGCCCTGTGTATAAAGGAAAGGGTGATAGACATAAAGCTGAAAATCACAGGCCAGTAAGTTTGACGTGCATTGTATGTAAGCTTTGGGAAGGCATTCTTTCTGATTATATTGGACAAGTTTGTGAAAGTAATAACTGGTTCGATAGAAGGCAGTTCGGTTTTAGGAAAGTTTATTCCACTGAAGCTCAACTTGTAGGATTCCAGCAAGATATAGCAGATATCTTGGATTCTGGAGGTCAAATGGTCTGTATCGCGATTTATCTGTCTTAAGCATTTGATAGGGTGGATCATGGGAGACTACTGGCAAAAATGAGTGCAATTGGACTAAGTAAAAGAGTGACTGAATAGGTTGCTATATTTCTAGAAAATAGATCTCAGAGAATTAGAGTAGGTGAAACTTTATCTGACCCTGTAATAATTAAGAGGGGAATTTCTCAAGGCAATAAATTTCCAATTTCTTTAAATTAATTTAGGAAAAGGCTAGGAAAACAACAGATAGGAAATATGCCACCTGGCGACTGCCCTAAATGCAGATCAGTGTTGATTGATTGATTGATTGATTGATTGATTGATTGATTGATTGATTGATTGATTGATTGATTGATTGATTGATTGATTGATTGATTGATTGATTGATTGATTGATTGATTGATTGATTGATTGATTGATTGATTGATTGATTGATTGATTGATTGATTGATTGATTGATTGATTGATTGATTGATTGAAGTAGGATGCCACCCGTTTCCATGAGTGCATTTCATGGAAACGGGTAGCACGGCCGACTTGATGCGTCGGTCTAGCTAGCTCCTTACCGGCCTTGACAATGGGGTCCACACACAGTAATCGGAGTAGTTACACAGCTCGACACGTGGCGCTGACGGCCGACCTATTTGCGGTAGAAATGCATACTTCTTAATGGAATATATATTGACTTCGATTGCCGATTTATCGTAATTTAGAGTTATGGAGAATGTTGCATAGGTTAATACTGTTAAAATGATTAATCCTAAAGGCTACTTTCATTGATATGTGTCAAAATAACGTCGTGAAATGAAACTGCGGGGGATGGAGTAGTCCAACTGACGTTCCTTAATTGTGAGGAATAATAGTAATCGTTTTTATTATAAGGGCATTTAGATGCATAGCACAACTTACCACAATACTTTTGTCTTCTGATGTCTTAAGAGTCATTGTAATATTAGAGTTTTAAAATTCTTCAAGCGCTGCTCTCAGGAAGGGGGCTGGACAGAACATAAAAGTCTTACTTTTTCCATATTCGTTGTATGCATAACATAAATATTTTGACTCAAACATGTTTAAATTTTAATATTAATATAAATATATAGTTTCAGATTACATTTCATTCATACCTTTCACTAGAATATTAAATACCGGGCAAGTTGTCCGTGCTAAACACAGACAATAATTTTTACTTGAAATGCACTAAGGTGGAACAAGTTGGCCGCGCGGCGTGCAGCTGTGAGCTGTGAGCTTGCATCCGGGAGATAGTGGGTTCGAACCCCACTGTCGGCAGCCCTGGAGATGGTTTTCCGTGGTTTCCCATTTTCACATCAGGCTGTACCTTAATTAAGGCCACGGCCGGTTCCTTCCCACTGCTAGCCTTTTTCTATTCCCCCGGCGTCATAAGACCTATCTGTGTCGGTGCGACGTAAAACAAATAGCGAAAAGAAGAAAAAGAATTTAAAATAAAAATTCAGTGAGAGAAAAGTATTTTGAGTAAATAAATTGTAAACTGTTCTCTTCTCGATGATGATGATGATGCTTTTTGTCTAAAGGGGCCTAACATCTAGGTCATCGGCCCCATTGCTCAGATAACAACACTTCATACGTTGGCCTTACCGTCATAGCAGTAGTGATTCTTAGTTGTCAATGTTCAAATGTTAAAGTTCAGATTATCTTGGATAAAAATGTGTTGTGTTGCTGTCATATGGCAAACACGACACCACCTGAAGGATTATTCTATGATAGAAAATTCATGGGTAAATATATCTGATTAGCGTGATTAGCTGTCACTCCCGGAGGACCGGGTTCGATTCCTGGCCCTGCCACGAAATTTCAAAAGTGGTACGAAGGCTGGAACGGGATCCACTCAGCCTTGGAAGGTCAACTGTATAGAGGGGCGTATCGATTCACACCTCAGACATCCTCGAAGTGGTTTTCCATAGTTTCCCATTTCTCCTCCAAGCAAATGCCGGGATGGTAACTAACTTAAGGCCACGGCTGCTTTCTTCCCTCTTCCTTGTATACGCTTTCCAATCTTCTCATCCCTAACACAAGGCCCCTGTTCAGCATAGTAGTTGAGGCCACCTGGGCGAGGTACTGGTCATCCTTCCCAGTTGTATCCCCGAAGGCAGTCTCACGCTTCAGGACACTACCCTTGAAGTAGTAGAGGTGGGATCCCTCACTGAATCCGAGAGAAAAGCCAACCCTGGAGGGGTAAACAGAGTAAGAAAGAAAGAAAGAAAGAACGAACGAAGGTAAATACCCGAAATAGACACGGAAAACTAAGATGAGAGTGCTACCTGCTTTTATGATCATCAATCAATACTGATCTACATTTAGGGCCGTCGCCCAGGTGGCAGATTCCCTATCTGTTGTTTTCCTAGCCTTTTCCTAAATGATTTCAAAGAAATTGGATATTTATTTAACGTCTCCCTTGGTAAGTTATTCCAATCCCTAACTCCTCTTCCTATAAATGAATATTTGCCCCAGTTTGTCCTCTTGAATTCCAACTTTATCTTCATATTGTGATCTTTCCTACTTTTATAAACGCCACTCAAACTTATTCGTCTACTAATGTCGTTCCACGCCATCTCTCCGCTGACAGCTCGGAACATACCACTTAGTCGAGCAGCTCTTCTTCTTTCTCTCAATTCTTCCCAACCCAAACTTTGCAACAGTTTTGTAACGCTACTCTTTTGTCGGAAATCACCCAGAACAAATCGAGCTGCTTTTCTTTGGATTTTTTCCAAATCTTGAATCAGGTAATCCTGGTGAGGGTCCCATACACTTTAACCCTACTCTAATTGGGGTCTTACCAGAGATTTATATGCCCTCTCCTTTACATCCTTACTACAACCCCTAAACACCCTCATAACCATGTGCAGAGATCTGTACCCTTTATTTACAATCCCATTTATGTGATCACCCCAATGAAGGTCTTTCCTTATATTAACACCTAGATACTGACAATGATCCCCAACAGGAACTTTCACCCCATCAACGCAGTAATTAAAACTGAGAGGACTTTTTCTATTTGTGAAACTCACAACCTGACTTTTAACCCCGTTTATCAACATACTGTACCATTGCCTGCTGTCCATCTAACAACATTATCGAGGTCACGTTGCAGTTGCTCAGACTCTTGTAAATTATTTACTACTCTATACAGAATAACATCATTCGCAAAAAGCCTTACCTCCGATTCCACTCCTTTACTCATATGATTTATATTGAACCCTTTTGGTCCATATTGAGCGATACCTGCCTTTCTTACTTATCAGCAAAGTTCATGAGATCTGTCTCTTGGGTCGTATCGGGTTCTTCGTCACTTGCTGAGGTAAAGGTAGAGTTCAGTAATTCTAATCTATCTACTTGAATGAAAGGTCTGTTTGAAAGATTCCTATTTATTCATGAAATTCTGAAGCATTCTAATTTGTCAACGGTATCATTGAAATTAATCGTGTCCACTGGACACCGCAATCATTTTATTACGTAGAGGGTTAGAACACTGGTGAGCCTTTGACGTGTCTGCCTGATGGGCATTCTTACTAGAAACCATTGTCTCATTTTTTTATTAAAGAAAGGAAAGTCTGGAAATCCTTAAATTCGGCTTCCATGTGAGACTACATGTACCATCATAGTGATTCGTTATGGTCCAGCCCTCGTAACACGAACTCTGGACTTTGGGTATAATTAAGGCAGTCCAATCGGTGTGTGCCACACAGTGGTGATACGGCATGGTCCCTTAATTGAATCGATGTGACCTGCGTCTATGTCATGGACCGACATCTAAACTTCTAAGTTACTTTAAAGTCATTGTGGATGATGACCGCAATGAAAATGATGCTACAGTGGCATATGCCCTAATCTAAGTCACTGGGGTTGATGGCCCCAAGACCATCCAAATTTCTAAGCTGAAGGCTAAACACAATTAAGTTACATCGGTTGATGACCAAAGTTTCCACTTTACTATCCCCAGCACATTCACTGCTCAATCAATCAAAGTTAAATAATACAACAATAGCAATGCTCACAATACTTTGTGGCAGTAAAATACATTACCTTCGGATATGTCCCCTTAATAATTACGTTAACATTTACAAATTCCCCAGAAAACAAACTAAGATTTCCGGAAAGCATCTCCAAGTTATTCGCTTTATTTAAAGTTATTTCAAAATGCGGTTTCACTGAATTTAATAATTAAATAAATTGAAATGTTTAATGAAATCTTAAAGGACAACAAATTCTATCTCCGCGGACCCTGGTTTCTTCACAAATTCCTACGCAATTGTGTTCTCACAATTTACATCCTGTGATGTTTATCTGTCGATTCCGATGGCTGGAAAAGAATATTACATCATTCATGTCCAGTTTATATATCTTGTTTCATGACCTCACACTTTAAATCTAATCTAACCCTAGCTATTATTAACACTTTGATACCCTAATAATCTACGTACAAACCAAAAGCAACTCATCATATAATTACGATATCATATCTCGTCATAACATTTATAAAGTTTGCGCACCCCTCACAGTCAAACAATCATCACTACCATCGCTCTATATTTTGGACAACCCTGAATTTGGCTAAACTTGTTCACTGTACTCTAAGTCCGTGGTATCAAATGCACATTACGTCCCCAATTAAACAAATTTTACAGTATCTAATAATACTCAGGTTATTACCGGATGAAAATTTCAACTAAATCCAACATTTAACGTTCTCCCCGGCCGAGAAATACAATCTCAATTCCACGCGTGTCCCGTTATATCCCAGCTGTGTTCCCCTATCAGCTGACGGCTTCACCCTAGTCCGCTTGGCAGTGACATGTAACACGTGGTCCATTCTACCTGACTGGCTTCTGAATGCTCCCTTTTAAACTCCGCTGACATAATTAAACAAATACGATATTCTAACCAACAAAATGCACATGGGTGATACTTCAAAATGCCCACAATAATTATACACGTCGCACATTAATACCAGCGCGGATTCCTTGTATATTGCTTTCCATTCCCAACATTATAAAATCTTCCTCGGGCTTCCACAAGTCCCGGCTTCATTGACAGGTCTCCAACCTGATTCACAAATCTCATCTCGACTCACACAACAAAACTGACCTCTGTTTCCCAACTCACGACTATCACCGACAAAAAGAACTGGAATAAAATCCTTACTAGTATCCACGACGTCTAATACGCACAGTGCATTAATAATGAATAACTTCGCATAAAATGATATCGTAATTTAATAACGGGATTTTCACGAAAAATGACTGAAAAATTCTACTAGATCTTTTTTTATTGTCAGTCAGACACAGTTTAAATGGGCCTACAAAACGTTTCACTCCGTGACCAAATTCATCACACTATACTCTCACCCGACAGCGCGCTTCCACTCGATTGAAAATGGGTAACTATGGATTTCATATATTATTTACGTCAAAATTTCAGACAGAAAAATTTTACGTCGAATGAACATCTTAATTTGACATCACAAAATATAGGCAGTAAACACACGGAAATGACGATCTACATTGGACATGATATCACTTCGAAACCCTATTTAATAACTTTTTACATCATACGGCACTCGCAAAACTTAAATTTATCCAAGTGGAAAATAAAACAAATGACTCTTTTCTTCGTATTCTAACATTTACAAAAACCACATAAGGGTGACCACTGAGTCGTATATACCCCATTCAAATACACATTTTTAGAGATCATGAAACAAGATATAATAGGTAGCAAGATGGTAAGTCACATACCTTATGTTACGCCATCGGTCATCATTTGACTCACCAGCGACCCTGGCATTTTTATTTAGCCATTTTTACATCTCTGGCTTTACAGGTCATTATATTTCTTCAGGTTTCCTGGAAATAAAGCATAAAAAAGAAAATGCCCTTCACTTGTTTTTGTTGAGCGCACACGGTAGACTAATTATATCCGCACACGACTTACTTTTTCCATCCACTCCAAATTTTAGTCGGTACTTTGACCGTCCTATCTGGTACAACTATTTCCACTCAAGAAAAACTATCTCCACATGGAGTCAACACCCCAGCCACAACGGCCGAAATATGTTCGTTGAACTTGGTCTACTTTTGTTGTTTGATTTTCACAGAGCAGCTCAACCCTCTGTCGTCTTCTTCGTAACACAAAATGCAGGGACTTCGTCATGGCGTCAATTCGTATATATAGCAGCTACCCCCTCTCTTCGGGCATCTCCCTTTGCCACCAAGAAAATTTCTATAAACTAAACTGTAATTACAGGAGTTATGAAGGTGACTACGTACTCGCTACATTTCCGGCGGTAGTGTTCATGGACATTTAAAATTTATACGTCCTCGATTTGTGGGATAAATTACCTCATTTGATAGGCACTACGTTTTCGACTTGGCTTGGGCACGCCATATACACGCGCTTTGGAAAAGTTCACAAAAATGACTTAAGATTCTTCCAACGTTGACACGTGCGACTGACGTCACGTATCCCAGAGCGTGGGACCGAAGGTAATCACCCCCTTGCCACGTGTCAATTCCATGCTATCAAGAATCGAACTTCTTATTAAATTGACAATTTATGCATAATATTCTTAGGGCACAAAGGTCATGGGTTCAATATATATAAGAAAATATAAAGGTCCGATAATACTGCCTTGAGGAATTCCCCTCTTACTTATTACAGGGTCAGATACAGTTCACCTACTCTAATTCTCTGATATCTATTTTCTAGAAATATAGCAACCCATTCAGTCACTCTTTTGTCTAGCCCAATTGCACTCATTTTTGCCAGTAGTCTCCCATGATCCACCCTATCAAATGCTTTAGACAGGTCAATCGCGATACAGTCCATTTGACCTCCAGAATCCAAGATATCTGCTATATCTTGCTGGAATCTTACAAGTTGAGCTTCAGTGGAATAACCTTTCCTAAAACCGAACTGTCTTCTATCGAACCAGTTATTAATTTCACAAACATGTATAATATAATCAGAAAGAATGCCTTCCCAAAGCTTACATACAACGCACGCCAAACTTACTGGCCTGTAATTTCCAGCTTTATGTCTATCACCCTTCCTTTATGATAGTGTCCCTTTGCTCTTTTTTTTCCTGTTCGGAATACAAAAAAGCACACAGCACTATATATTCCAATATTTCCTAACACAGTTAAAGAAAAGCAAATCACCACACCATTAAAACGAATTAGCGCATAAATTATGATCCTTGTTCAGGACGAAGTTACAGCGAGAAATCACTTTGTTCTTGTTTCCATAAAATTTCTGCTCGAAATACGAAAAGGTGCGCAACAATGTAACAAATTCCAAGATTTGTAAACACAATTTTAAAAATATAATCACCACACTACACAATAAAAAATAAACTCACTAGCGCATAACTATCAGATCTCAATATTGTAACCTTTTGATGATAATAAATAAATAAATAAATAAATAAAATCATGAATAAAAATATATATAAATAAAATTACTCAAAAACTTAATAAAATTAATAAGCATAATCAACCTCAATGTCCGTAGTATGGGCGCCAGAGTTCACCAGAATGGATCCCTCGAATTTAGATAAGAGCATGATAAACTTTATATCCCAGGGCGTGTACATAATGCTGCGTACTGGTACATCTGCTGCAGGCCTTACCTAACCTCCTGAAAACGACTAATTAGGTAGGAACCGCACCTAGGTTCATCAACAACACTGATTCTAAAATAGCTAACTATATTCTTAACAAATTCCGTGCATGAGCACCTCATCAACATACAACATTATACATATAATACACACATAAAATATTGCTTGAAGACTCCATATTTACAACAACAACAACAATAATAATGAAAATCGTGGGAAAACGAAAGTGAGAACTAAGCTACCATTTGTAGATGGTCCGATGAACAATGTACATGTATGAAGATAAATACCCTTCACTGTCTCTATATCAATCACACAGATACTGTACCTTGTACTACTGTGTTCACATATTTTAACACTTGTTGTAAAGATATATACACACGTCTGTCGATCCTCAACATAAATTTATGGAAAGTCTGAGATAGCTTTCACCAACATATAATGCTAGGCCGCCACAAGTGCTACCATACTTAATGCGCAAGCACTCTCCACAATCAGCCACTTTCCACGAACATAACAAGACTACGCTCCACGAACGTTTGAAGTCCAGTCCATTGCTGCCGTGTCACTCCAGTACCGTGTATCAGCACTACTTCCTTCCCGTACAGTCCGTCAGTTGTAGTTGTAGTTGTAGTTGTAGTTATCTTCCTTCTCGTTCCTTTACAATCACCTCTACAATCACCCTTACAATGTTTCTTACAATGTATATCTGGTTGCCGCCGTATGATCAACCTTTATAGACATCAGCATCCCCCTCCTCTCAGATGATACGTCTGGATTGGTGCTTGCCAGCCAATCAGGGGTGAACCTCTTGTCAAGACCAAGCCCCGAACTACTTCTTCCTCCCAAGACAATAACAAACTCTGGGGTATATTCCATGAATCACCAAACTTTCCTAATACAACAACAAGCTCATCTCATCAGGCTGGGATATATACATGACTCATGAATTTCCCGACACACGTACATCACAACAAACACTGGGGTAGCCATATGACTCATTCAAATTACCAGAGTTATTAAAGCAATGTTTTCCCACTCGTGCAAAACAAATTACTTATACCTACATATGTGGATATCTTCCAGCTTACCAATATAAATGGCAAAATATACAAATGAAATAATAATAATAATAAAAATCGAATACTGACAATAATATCTCTAACTTCTACATATAATTCTGGGGTGTGATATATGTACTATCACAATATCAAGCCAACAAGCAGCACATTGCGAACACATTGCCAACATTTACGACAGCAAAACCATATAAATAAAACTGGAAATGCGGCAATTTGCAGTATACAGCTTCAAGTCAGTGGGTAGTAGGCCAGCGCTCCAGCGGCCGTACGGTGAAACTTTCCAATTACAGCTTTATGCTGGGCTTCGCAAGCGATTGTCAAGGGCGGTATAAGGAGGGATCCAGTCGGCCGTGCGGGTAGATCCTAGTTCACCATTCAGCCGCTAGGATCGCGGTCTTGCCCCTAGTGTTCGCATGGCCGTATAAATATGTCAATATGTAAATGATATCCTAAATAAAAAGGCCTGAATGCTTTTGCGAGTACTGACAGTACTTTATTTATAGAGCGGTGCTGCATTGGCTTGGATATGTCATTGAAGTTTCAAAACTTTCCTTTTGAGGGGCTTCTTATCAAGTTTCAAAACTTCCCCTCTTCTACTTGTGTGACTCGAAGCAATGTTGTCTAATAGAGGTCTCAGAAATTTTCATTGTAGAAATACAGCTGGTTTGTCGTGTTTACACTTTCTACACTTAATTTCACTGTTGAAAATGTATTTCGAAAAAACCGTACACTTTTTAGTAACTCTCTTCGAGGCAAAACTGTGTAGCGGAGGTGACAAATTCCGTCGTTCACTGCAGAAGTGCCAGAGACGATGATTTTCGGCATCTGAGGGCTCCTCGATCTTGAAAACGAATAAGACCCAATGATGGACTTTGAATGGCTGGAGAAGAGATATCGCTGAAGAAGAGCTCGATGTCATCGCTTGTTAGGTTCCTCGTCAATGCATAATGCAAATGTATACTTATGAGGTATTTTACGCAGGCCACAGTGGATTGGGTAGTCAAGATCTATACCTGATACATTTCCCTCATGAATCTTTTTTAATTTCTCTGAATGCATTTTAATTTTCTTAATATAATGACAAACCAAAAACAAAACCCCATGGCACTACAACCCTTGAAGGGCCTTGGCCTACCAAGCGACCGCTGCTCATCCCGAAGGCCTGCAGATTACGAGGTGTCGCGTGGTCAACACAACGAATCCTCTCTGCCGTTATTCTGGGCTTTCTAGACGGGGGCCGCCATCTCACCGTCAGATAGCTCCTCAATTCATATCACGTAGGATGAGTGGACCTCGAACCAGCCCTCAGGTCCAAGTATAAATCCCCGACCTGGCCGGGAATCGTACCCGGGACCGTTGCCGGAAAATACAGCCAAAGCCTACTAGATACTAGAAGGCCTGGACAAAAAGCCAGTTTCTTGCATTAAAAGCGGGGTAATAGTTTTTCTCTTTTCCACCGCTAGGTTAGCGTTTATGTTCTATTGTTTTCGCGCGAATCCTATGATTACGTGTGTTACTGCAACATGTTTTACGAGAAGAAATAACATATTAAACTTAATTTTATAAGGTAAGGCCTTATCTAACATGAAATATAAAGAGTTTTGTCGTTTTTTTAATTTATTCGGTCTCACGATTTGCAATATATGGACGGTTGCTGAGATGCATTTAACATTTGTTTAGTGATGTGCTTCCAAATTACCGCCATGGTGGTGGTGGTGGTGGTGATTATTGGTTTAAGAGGAAGTACAACTAGGCAGCCATCCTCAATTTAACATTAATCAGAGAGAAAAACAGAAAGGGATCCGACACTTCGAAAAATGACAGTATTGGCCAAGGGAAGACAAGGGCCAAGAAGGGCGTGAAAATGAAAGACTCTCTAAGCCTCGGAAACTTAATAGCGTCGGGGTCGGCAAAAACCTAGAGATGACCAAGAAAGGTCGGATAGGATAGATGAAAGTGAGGAGCTGGCACAAGTAAATGGAAAAATTTCCAGGACTCAGCTAAGGGCCCCGTGGTCGCCAACCCACGCTCCGAATTTCAGAGCCCCTGGGGCCAATTATCGTCAAGTTTCTCTTTCCACTCTGTAGGTTAAGATGGTTTATTGTTGCGTGCCAAACTGCACATCTGACACAGCGAAGAAGTATATACAAATATAAACGTTCATCTTTTGTCCTAAAGATCCGTGTTTGCGGGAGAAATGGAGGCTTGCTATTTCTCGACAGGGCAGCAGAAAAGGATCTCTTCGGGCTCCTAATGATAACTCCAGAATATGTAGCTTGCACTTTGTCGAATCAGATTACAGTGTAAGTACTGTGAGGGGAATTCTGCTCCCCGACAAAGTGCCGACGTAAATTCGTCTTCTTAAAAATGTATTAATATTTACAACGCGGGCGTTAGGATATCTCGGAAAATGTAACCTTGTCCGAAAGCTGAAATTCCTTACCGGTCCAAAGTTTAAAGAGACGTTTCAGTGCCGCGACTCTGATCAAGCACATATCACATACCCATATTACTTACAAAATTTTTCAGGCCTGTTCTTGATAATAATGCAAAGAAAGTGACTAATGACTGTGATTAGTTAAACAAATTCAAGAGCAAACCTCTGGGTAGAAGAGTGTTGAAATTATAGAAATAGGGAAAAATCGGGTGAGTACCTCTATTTAGGCCTATTTCCCTATTCTTTATTCTTCTGTAATAAACAAGTGGAAAATGAAAGAAATCTATGAACTGTAGTGTGTTCTAAGTTGTTTTATATATTTATATCTGATTCACACCGGTCATAATGATAATAAAATGTATTATTTCGCGTTATTGTATGAATCTATATATATAAAATAACTTGTCCTGACTGACTGACTGACTGACTGACTGACTGACTGACTGACTGACTGACTGACTGACTGACTGACTGACTGACTGACTGACTGACTGACTGATTCATCATCGCCGAGCCAAAACTACTGGACATAAAGAAATGACATTTTGTGGATACATTCATATTAACATGTAGGAGCTCGCTAAGAGAGGATTTTTGGATATTCCGTCGCTAAGGGGGTGAAAAGGGGGTTGAAATTTTAAAATAAGTGTATCTATATCTGAAAACTTTAAAAGTTTACAGATGTAAAAATTGGTATTCAGGATCTTCTTTAAAAATAAGGAAACACGTATTTTTTTGTTTTCAAAAAATCCCAATAGGAGGGGTGAAAAACGGTGAAAAAGGGGTTGAATGCCTTTAATCAGGATAACGGTACTTATATCTCAGAAACTGAAGATATTACAGACCTGAAAATTGGTACACTTGATATCTTTTAAAAATAAAGATACACGTATTTTTTGTTTTTGGAAAATACAATTCATGGGAGGGGGAAAAGAGGGATGAATTATTAAAATGAGTGTATCAATATCTCAAAACTTTGAAAGTTTACAGATATAAAAATTGGTATTTAGAATTTTCATTATAAATAAAGAAACACGTATTTTTTGTTTTCGGAAAATCCCAATAGGAGGGGTGAAAAGGGGTGAAAAATGGGTTGAATGCCTTTAATGACGATACTTATATCTCAGAAACTGAAAATATTACAGACCTGAAAATTGGTGTTTGGGATCTCCTTTAAAAATAAAGAAACATGTATTCTTTTGTTTTTGGAAAATCCAATTAATGGGGGGGGGTGAATGGGGTATGAATTTTGAAAATGAGTGTATCTATATCTCAAAACTTTTAAAGTTTACAGATGTAAAAATTAGTATTTAGAATCTCCTTTAAAAATAAAGAAGCACGCATTTTTTTGTTTTCGGAAAATCCCAATAGGAAGGGTGGAAAATGGGTTGAATGCCTTTAATGAGGCTACTTATATTTCAGGACCTGAAGATATTACAGACCTAAAAATTGGTATTCGGGATCTACTTTAAAAATAAAGAAACAGGTATTTTTTTCGTTTTTGGAAAATCCAAATAATGGGGGGTGAAAAGGGGGGGTGAATTTTTAAAATGAGTGTGTCTACATCTTAAAACTTTAAAAGTTTACAGATGTAAAAAGTGGTATTTAGAATTTTTTTTAAAAATAAACAAACATGTATTTTTTTGTTTTCGGTAAATCCTAATAGGAGGGGTGAAAAGGGGTTGAATGCCTTTAATGAGGATACTTATATCTCAGAAACAGAAGATATTACAGACCTGAAAAAAGGTATTTGGTATCTCCTTTAAAAATAAAGAAACATGTATTTTTTGTTTTTAAAAATCCAAATAGTGGGGGTTGAAGGGGGGTGTATTTTAAAAATGAGTGTATCTATATCTCAAAACTTCGTAAGTTTGCAGATGTAAAAATTGATATTTAGAATCTCCTTTAAAAATAAAAGAACACGTATTTTTTTGTTTTCCGAAAATCCCAATAGGAGGGGTGAAAAGTGTGAATAAGGGGTTGAATGTCTTTAATAAGGATACTTATATCTCAGAAAATGAATATATTACAGACCAGACAGTTAGTATATGGAATCTCCTTTAAAAATACAGAAATTTTTTTTTTTTTGGAAAATCTAATTAATGGGGGTTAAACAGGTGTGACAAATTGGGGTGAATTTTTAGAAAGACTATATCTACAGTATATCTCAGAAACGTAAAATGTTGCAGACGTAAAAATTGGTATTTGGAATCTCCTGTTAAAGTAAAGAAACTGGTATTCTCGGAAAATCCAATGAAGTTTGGGGGGGGAGGGTGAAAAATTGAAAAATTTATTGAATTAATTGTGTGAGGATACTTACATCTAATAAAAACTAAAATTGTTACAGACGTGAAAATTGGTATTTAGATCTTCTTTAAAAATAAAACGACGCGTTTTGGGGAGGGGCGGAGAATCATTTTTGGAGGCGAGTGTGAAAAGGAGTTGAATTCGTTTCATGAGGACACATATCTCAAAAACTGAAGATAATCGGTATTTAGAAGATCCTTTACTATTAAAGAAACAAGTATTTTTTGCCGGAAAATTCACTTAAGGGGGGCGGGGAGTGTGAAAGTAAGTGAAAAAAGTGAATTATTTTTATGGAAATACTTATATCTCAAAACTGAAGGTAACACACGTGAACATTGGTATTTGGAATCTCCTTTAAACATAAAGGAACACGTTTTCTTTTTTTTGGAGGGGGGAGGTAAATGAACTTAACCGCGGTGGGGTGAAAACGGAGGTGAGACCAATTGAGTTTACTGTTCCTAATGTACTTATAAGGAGCCTCCGTGGCTCAGGTGGCAGCGCGCTGGCTTCTCACCGCTAGATTTCGTGGTTCAAATCCCGGTCACTCCGTGTGAGATTTATGCTGGACAAAGCGGAGGCGGGACAGGTTTTTCTCCGGGTACTCCGGTTTTTCCCGTGATCATTCATTCCAGCAACACTCTCCAATATCATTTCATTTCATTTGTCATTCATTTAATCATTGCCCCAGTGGAGTGCGACAGGCTTCGGCAGGGTTTATTCATTCTATTTCTGACCCGGTTGAATGACTGGAAACAGGCTGTGGATTTTCAATGTACTTTTTCTGACCATAAACCGATCATTTTTAATCTCTCCTGTGTTCGTTTTCAAGAGCCATCTTTTCCTTTGGAGAACCTTCTTAGATTACAGTAGATTCTTCTGGCATATAAACAAAAATTTAAACATATTTGAAATAAACGATAGATATATGATTGACCCTGCAATTGTTCACCTCTGTAATAAGGTCACTAATGCACGGAAGTATGTCATTCGTATCGCCAGAAGTCCTGCGCACTTGCCTGCAGGCGACAATGGTGCTGGTCATACCAGCGCCTCCGGTCATACTGTCATCAATGACAACGGCAGCAGATGTAATTTACCGCTAAGTAGAGGTTCAGTACCGCCAAGGCACCCAAGACGACACCACGCCGGATCTCCTCAAGGATTTGATCCACATTAAAAATGCTTATAGGAAAAGATGGCAAAGATTTAGGGACCCAACTGACCGAGTGGAATACCTGGACCTATCCCGGGAAGTACGAAATCGATTGCTGGAGAGAAGATTGAAAAATGGGAGGAACGTTGCCGTAATCTCTCAGAAAACGAGTCAGATCGCGAATTTTGGCGGATTATCTCAGAAAACGAGTCAGATCGCGAATATCGGCGCGTTATGTATAAAACGATAAGCATTCAATTATAAATTTCAGTACAATACCGTAGCGAAGCACGGGTATCTTGCTAGTCTTCAATATAAGGATATAGACAGAACATGAGAACAACAGTGCAGTGACTCTATATGTACAGTGTGGCCAACGAGTGCTCCATTCTGATTGGCTCGGTCATGTTATAGCCAAATGTCCCGTCAGCTGATTTAAACGTATGTATTCAGCACAGGGTAAGATCACTCTTTATGTAATTTCAGCGAAGTACAGGCTACCTGTTTTAACCTTAATACACCGAAAATATGTTGTTGGAAGATTATTTAGTATTATTAGTTAAAAAATGTGTGTGAATTTACGTATTTCTGAGGTCTGAGTTTTGAAGAAAATTACGCCAGGCTGCTATGCTTATGGTTGCAGAAACAGATCAGGAAAGGTTTTTAAAATGAAATTAGGCAATTGCTTGTATTCAGCACGTTATAAGACACACCAAACAACGAGTAGAGTTGTTATGTGCATTATAATGAGTAGTATAAGTGGACAGTTCGGGCGCCGCCGCCGCCGCAAGGCTCCCAGAAGTCTTCTCCTCCGACGCCGCCGCCGCCGCCGCCGCCGCCGCCCGGGAGGCCTTCCCAGGGGCCCGCTCCTCCTCCCGCGGGAAATTTGAATTGGTAAACAAAGCCACGTGCTTTTTGACAGCTATCATCAACAACAACGCATCGCTAACCTCAGTGCTGCCATCTTGACGGGCCTAAACCTCAATGCTGCCAACTTAACCTAACTAGCGCTAGATTTGAATGGGTAAACAAGGCCACGTGCTTTTTTTGACAGAAACAATGCATCGCTAACCTCAGTGCTGCCATCATGACGAGCCTAAACCGCAGTGCTGCCAACTTAACCTTACTAGCGCGAGATTTGAATCAGTAAACAAGGCCACGTGCATTTTTGACAGCTGTCATCCGCCATATTTAATAAACAGAGCACCGTGCTGCCCTCTTGCAGGCAATTTCGTCAGCTGTCATCCGCCATCTTTAATACACAGAGCACCGTGCCGCCCTCTTTATGGCACGTAGTAGCGGGCAATTTCGTTAGCTGTCATCCGCCATCTTTAATCAAGAGAGCACAGTGCTGCACTCTTTAGTTGAAATGTGGTGACGGCAAATTACACGTGCATTACAAACCTACGTGCTTTTTTGACAGCTGTCATCCGCCATCTTTAATCAACAGAGCACCGTGCTGCACTCTTTAGCTAGATACCTTTGAAATGTGGTGGTGGCTATTTGAAAATTTCCACGTTCTCTTGTTTGGAAACAAATCCACGTGCTTTTTTGACAGCTGTCATCCGCCATCTTTAAACAACAGAGCACCGTGCTGCACTCTTTAGCTAGATACCTTTTAGCCGGCAATTTCGTCAGCTGTCATCCACCATCTTTAATCAAGAGAGCACCGTGCTGCACACTTTAGTTGAAATGTGGTGGCGGACAATTTGCCAAGCTGCCATCTTTAATCAAGTGAGCACCGTGCTGCACTCTTTAGTTGAAATGTGGTGGCGGACAATTTGACCAGCTGACATCTTTAATGAAGAGAGCATCGTGCTGCCATCTTTATAACACTAAACTTTATTCTTTGACATGTGGTGGTAGGTAATGTGCTTAGCAGCCATCTTTAATCAAGAGAGCACCGTGCTGCACTCTTTATCATAGTAGCAGATAATTTAAAAGAACATGTCAAGGAATACTTTTGTTCTAAGAAGATTATATTACAAAAGAAATGATTAAGAATATAATCGAACACTGTACTCGATACAATATATGATCAGAACATTGATTGATGTGTTTAGAACATGTCTGGTGTATACCTTTGTTCTAAGAGAGAAAAAATAAAACTACAGTTCTGAACAGCTTGCGTGAGATAGCAACTCTTATAACTTCCTTTACCATTACTTACTCTGTCAAGGCATAGCTTTATCGAACATACAACGCGATTTTATGCATAAGGCAGCGCACCTATCGCGTAGCTGCAGTAATGCATGTTTAGACTTGAACACATACTGCTGTTCATAGTTCGATGTTGTAGAACACTGCATTGCAAGACTAGAATCGAGTACTGTTTAGAAAAAATTTCCTCTCAACATACTTACTAAGATGCCCTTCCTCCTCTGTCAAGGTACATCTCTATCGAACATGCATCGTAAAAGCAAGAGTGTGCAAGTTTAGACTTGAACACATACTACCGTTCAAAAACATATACATACTATAGTTCGATGTTGTAGAACACTGCACGACAAGACTAGAATCAAACGCTGTTTAGAAAAAAATTATCTTCTTAACATACTTACTGAGCTAGACGATAACATACTTACGAATCTGCTCAACACCTTCTTTCTTGACATACTTACTCTTCTTCCTTGAGTGATATAGTATTCAACAAAACTCTATCTTGCAAATAAGGAGCGGGAGGAAGAAGGGAAGGTAATACCTAATCTAAAAAAGAATATGCCATTTGTACATTATTTATTTATATCTTGTATGTACAAGTTATATCTCGAATCATTTTACCGTAGTGATGTTTGCGTACCCCTATTCTCGACGCAATTCTTGTATGCATAAGTTTAAAGTTGAATCATATTCCGTACTACGCTCTCAGCGTACCTCTTACTATCTTTATGCAATATGTACAGTGAAATGTGATGTAAGACAGCTTAACGTATATATTACAAAGTATACACCTCTAGCATAATGTTCACACACACACATATGCTTTATGTGAAGTAGTACCTATCAATACTACTATGCCCCCAGGCTAGAGTGTTGGTAGAATTTGGAATGACAAACCGTTTGCAATCATTATTATTAAAGGCTACCTTACTAATTAAATGAGTGTACAACTGATGCTTCCTGCTTCTAATAACAGACATTTGCTTATGTAAAATAGGTGGATTACTTTTAATACAATTTTTATAATTTTCTAAACTTAGCTGATTCTGAACTACATTCTTTTAATCCACTTTAATCTCTTTATTTGTAGTTCATTTAAGAGTTTTATGCAATATGATTTGGATTTAGTACCTACAAATGAATCGATAATATTTCCAGCACATTCATCTTTCATTTTACCTAGAAACTTTTTGTTCACTAGCGGTAGATGATATTGATTATTTTCAGGATAGTTACTAGTATCAAACCTACCCAAGTCTGGCTTTATATTATTGTAATAGTCATCAGTTTTGATTAGGTAAATAAACGAATTGGTATCTGTGTAGAGCAATTGAGTATTATGAGCGTACTTCTTCATCATATAATCGTAATGGAATTCATACATAAGTGTTTTAGCCAATTCAAGTACTGCAAAGCCGACGTAGGTAGGTTTGTGGTACTTAACCTTAACACGATTCATCTGTATAATAACCAAATTTTCATGTATGATAGTACAGCTATGGAAATTAGGTTTACTTATTAAATAGTTAGCACCATACCTTTGCTTAATATTTTCCCTGTTTGTAATCAATTTTACATCAACGCGTTTGTCAACATTTTCCATAGTCCTACCAAACACACTCTTATTCATGAGCTTGTAGAAATCCTTCTCAAACTCGTTAACTGCATTTGTTCTTAAATTATTGTTGAGATCGATATATGGCTTTAGCCACGGTAACTGATTAAATTCTAGTACGCGATGAATTTTGGTAAACTTCAAACCATGCTGCAAACACTGTTTTAAATTTCGATAATGAATGGCATACTTAGATTTATCACACAAATTAGCAATTAGCATTATTGTTGTTGATGTAATGTGCGTGGGCTTCATATTTTCAGGGCAGAACGGTAAGTCATTATGAGAAGTGTGTAACTCTTTAGGATACTGTGAGCCAACTTCGAGGAAATAGCTTTTATTAGCTTCATCGTCTAGGGTGTGCAGCTCTAGGTCATCAATTTAACACTGCGTTAGCCAGCGGAAACCACTCACTGGTAGATGCTGACTCATCGCCCACACATACTGATTGTTAGCATCGAGATAAAAAATATACTGAGATTCCTGACTAGAGTCAAAACTTGGCATGTACTTATTATTTGCCTTAGAATACCGCCCACCACACTGACTTAGACCACCTCGAATAGACGATTTTATTAAGTGCACCATATCAATATCGGTTAGCAGTTCCAAATTCACCTACGTGTATTTTAACATAGCATCCCAACTTAACCCAGGTGCTGTAAAATACTTACATGGATCAAGGCTGTAGGTTTTCTTGCAAACGGAGCGAAATTTTTTGAAAACATCAGCTAACAAAAGTACATCTGTCTTTAAATATAAGTCAGAGTATTCACGTAGCGTTTGAATGTGGAACTGCTCCCAGATATGTTGCGCATGTAAATAGTCACCATCACTAATATCCGCTGAATTCAGCGAGCTGTAAAATGATTGTTTTGATGCTAAAGCACGTTCTCCGAGGCGTTCTAAGCAGTCAAGATATTCATAACGAAAGACACC
The DNA here is from genome assembly GCF_040414725.1 of Anabrus simplex. NCBI lineage: Eukaryota > Metazoa > Arthropoda > Insecta > Orthoptera > Tettigoniidae > Anabrus > Anabrus simplex. The sequence goes on from NC_090265.1 coordinate 1,580,475,867, forward strand.
CTTACGCCGAAGTAAATTAAACTGCGCTTCTTCAGGAAAAACGCGTCGAATTTCCGTAAATTGTTCTGACTGCAAATTACTAGAAATTTTATCGAGGCTATTCGCCATAAAACGAAACGAGTCAAGAAATCTCAGTTTTATAGAATGCTCCTCATCTACTTTTACACACATTGTAAATGCAATGTACCACTCTTTGTACTGAGGGATTATATCTACTTTTACATCTTAAGCTCCAAATTGTGAAACGATGAAATGTGAGTCGTAACCAGATAAGTTATGAAAAATTACAGGGATAAATTTTGTAACTCCGTACTTAATATTACAGCTATTATGAGCAGGACATCTGTACAAGCCAGCTAAATGATCATGATCGAAAACTTTAGGGTCATTTTCGGAAAATTCCCCATCACAAATACTACATTATGTAGCATGTTCATGTAACTGAATTTCGGTGAGCGGTTTTATAGGAATATTAGTATTTAGAATACTGCCAAGACGTACTGCATCACTTTCAAGTCTTTCTAAAAATACTTTAGCAGCATCAGGTCCTCGATACGGCTCTAACTTGTTAAGCGTACTATCATAACTACACTTGATGTAATACGCGAAGCTATACGGGACATGCTTGTGTGTAGTATTAGTGAAAGGGTTGTCGGGATTAGGTGTGCATGTGCTGCATGGCTTGAGGATGGCCTGAAAGTCTGCGTAAATCACGAAAGGTACCCACATCTGCTTATCATAATTCGTGAATTTTAAAACCTTATTGCCTGTAGTAGGTATTTCTGTACATACAGGATTGCAGTCATTCTTAGAATGGTTCGTTAACTGATCTTCAGTTCTAAAATACTGCAAGCATCCATCGCATAGCCACTTTTTACCATCATGTTTTGACAACTGACTACCAACAAGTCTACTCAATTTTTTAATCCAACAAAGGTGGCTATTCTCACTGTTTTCGATATAGAGTAAGTTAACATGAGTACTCTTCTTATTACATGTATAATGCAGAGGACCTACTACATACTTTTTGTCTACACCATACACATTAATGCTAATATTATTTAGTTGTTCAAAGCGCTTAATGTCCTTTAACTGCATAGGAAATTCTATACTATTTAAATTTAGTTGCGTTGAATTGTGTGGATACGATGATGTTCTATTTGCTACATTCCGTTTCATAGGATTTAAAGCCGACACCACAGCCCATGCAAAACACGCCTCGTCATCGTTTTGGATGTTTACAACAGCTTCTTTTCGCTGAATCAATGTCGGCAGCTCGATGTACGATGAACCTCGCATGGGATTGTACTTATTGATGTTAACTTCTAGATACAAAATTTCAACTAAAGCCCACCTTGATTCCTTTTCCTGAAATTCCTTGCTCGAGACTTCCCTAAGCACATCACAGAAATTAGTCGACTCACTTACTACAAAATTCTTCGTATTAAATGGTTTAATGTCAGTTATTTCCGATTCATTTGTGCTCTTAATATATAACGCAAACAGTTCGAAATTAACTTTACATAAATTATGATTGAACAAAGTTTTGTCAAGAAGCAGTTGCACATCCCGTTGAACGCAATTTAAAACGTTTTCAGTGCTTTGAAACTTCTGACTAGTACGAATTCTGCAACTAAGAATCCTACTTTTAAATGCAGTATTAATTTCTTCGATGTTTGTATTACCACCACTTCTACAGGCATTTTTATGCGCATTACTCCGTAAGTGACCCTGAAAATGTAAAGATGGTACATTAGTGTTAAAGTGTTCGCAGTGTATAGTTTGAAGTTCTTGATTTTTCCTTGGCTTTTTACTACTATAACTTTCTACAACTACATCCGTATTTACACGCTTTTTCTTACTACCTGACGGTTATAGTTGCAAGTAGATACCTGATGCGCTTCTACTAAGTGATCCTGGTATTGCTCTACATTAGCGAAATACACCCCACACATTTCAAATGAAGCAGATGTTATGCTAGGGTGTTTTGATTTCATATGACGCGTGAGGCTGTCTCGTCTTGTAAACATCACGTGACACTGCTCGCAGGGAAACGTATCGGATGCCTCTCGATGTTTTTTTTTACATGACGTGCAAGGATGTCACGTCTTGCAAACGTTTCGTTACACTGCGAGCAGGGAAACATCTGAAAAGAGAACAACCATTTATCAATAGAGATTAGGCGAAAGTTGCGATGTTCGGAAGAAACCAAGTCTTAACCTATAGAGGTCAGACATTGTCGTAAATTTAAAAAGCAGAGAGAGAGAGATGAATGTTCTATACCTAACAAAGTAGAAGCACTCTCGTTGTTAAAAATATAGTAACTCAATGTCCTTCTCTCGAGACGCAAAGAAAAAACGAAAATTCAATTAATAATAGTCAACCAGCATAAGGATTGAAGAGAACAACTATTTATTAATAGAGATTAGACGAAAGTTGTGATGTTCGGAAGAAACTAAGTTTCAACCTATAGAGGTCAGACATTACCGAAAATTACAAAGCAGACAGAGAGAGATGAATGTTCTATACCTAACAAAGTAGAAGCACTCTTGTTGTTAAAAATATAGTAACTCAATATCCTTCTCTCGAGTCGCAAAGAAAAAACGAAAATTCAATTAATAACAGCCAACCAGCATGAAGGATTGAAAAGAACAACTATTTACGAATAGAGATTAGACGAAGGTTGCAATGTTCGGGAGAGAGCAAGTTTCAACCTATAGAGGTCAGACATTGTTGTGAGTTTGAAATTACAAGATTAACCTATTTTATGTCTACGCTTTCTAATTCCCCTATCTTAGAATGCTAAAAACAATGTAAACATATAAGATCGATAAAAAAGTTCGAAACATACCTTAAAATGTACGCGCTGCAAACTGCAAACTGTTACTCGGATGAATAAAATGTGTACGTTCAAGCCTGTAACTGGAACGATAATATTCTTGTTGTACCTAAAAAAAAGAACAAAAATATATTAATGTAGTGTAGAAGCACTTGTGATGATAGGATATGAAATGGTAAGTCAGCTAGCCTAACCTTCTTTACTAGCGTAAAAGCACTTGTGATGATCGGATATGAAAGAGCAAGTCAGCCAGCCTAGCCTTCTTTACTAGCGCAAAAGCACTTGTGATGATAGGATATGAAAGGGCAAGTTAGCTAGCCTATCCTTCTTTACTAGCGTAAAAGCACTTGTGATGATCGGATATGAAAGGGCAAGTCAGCTAGCCTAGCTATCTTTACAAACATGCAACTCAAAAATATTTATTACCTATTCTCCGGACCACCTTTTGAGCAGACTAAAGCGGAAGTGAGTGTGTTGACCAGGGGATAGCGCGGGTGACAGGGGCAGCGCCTACGGTGTTTTCACATGGTTGGCGAGGGGGGGCAAGGGGGCGCGCTACTCCGCGCGTGTTTTGGCAATGGTGCCGTCAGTGCGGAGCTGCCATGTTTACTTACTCAGTGGATGTCTTGAACACGTGCGTGCAGTTCCAGTCGTACATCGTAGTCTGTTTAAAACAGCAGTGAGAGAATTTTATCAGTGTGCTTCGCTTTTACGAAAAGAGTGCATGTGCGTATTGTGTGCTAATTCATAATTCTTGTAGTGTAGTGTCTTGTACGTTGTAGGTTTCTTATTATTGTGCAATGGATCTGAACAAAAATTCACCAGACTGTTATCAGTTGAAGAAGAATCGCAAGATTTTTACGTCCGGCGAGAGAAACATGATTCTGTCTGTTTATAAGCATTTCAGAGCGAAAACTACTGACGGCGGAATTACTACTGTTCATGAAGCAGCGAGACAGACAGCAGAGGCTGTGGGAGCTTCATATACAACCGTGCTCAAGGTGAAAGCAGATTATAAAACCGGGAAAGGCTTGGAGACACCTCGGAAACATAGAGGAACAGAAAGGAAAGTAACTCGTCTTCAGAAGTATGATTCCTTTACTCGAGCGGCAATAAGGAAAAAAAATCCACGTCTTGTACAGGGAGAACGATCTACCGACATTAAATAAAGTGGTATCAATCGCTAATGAGGACAAAGAACTTCCAAAGTTCTCTAAAACAACCATGCGGAGCCTACTTTTAGATATGGGGTTTAAGTATATAAAGCGAAGGAGAGAATCATTGTTAATTGATAGAGAATACATTGTTGCTTGGCGTCATAGGTATTTACGAAGTATTGGCGAAGTAAGGGCCAAGGGAAAAGCCGTAGTGTACACAGATGAGACATGGACAAACACCGGCCACACCAAGTCCAGGGTTTGGGTTGTTACATCTACTAAGACAGCCACGCAGGCATGAAGGGAGGGCCTCACCACAGGTAGCAAGGCACCCTCGGACAAAGGGGGGCGTGTACTGCTGATTCATGCAGGGACTGAATGTGGGTTCGTTGAGGGAGCAGAACTTATATTCGTGGGCAAGAAGACAGGCGACTATCATGGGGAAATGGACGGTGAGCGATACGAGGAATATATCACGAAGCGACTATTACCGAATATACCACCTAATTCAGTTATTGTCCTAGATAATGTTTCATATCACTCAGTGAAAATCGAACGTGTGACCACAAAAAGTGCCACGAAACCTGTTATTCAGGCTTGGTTGACAGAGAAAAATATTACTTGGGAACCCTCTAGGAATAAACTTGAACTTGTGGAAATAATAAAATTCGTGCAAATTATGATGCCAACTATCGCATTGACAATCTGGCGGCAGCTGCAGGTCACGAGGTGTTACGTCTCCCTCCGTATCACTGCGAGCTAAATCACATAGAACTTGTGTGGAGCCAAGTGAAGGGGTATATTGCGGCTAACAACAAACGTTACAAGCTCCCAGAAGTGGAACAATTAATGCGAGAGGGAATACGTAAAGTGACTTCGGAACAATGGCGAAATCATGTAGAACACGTGAAACAGACGGAGAATCGCATGTGGGAAGCTGATGGCCTCATAGAACTTCTTCACGACAAGATTGTGATCAATCTCAACTATGACAGCTCCAGCTCCGGTGATGATACCTCGTGTGCTGACCCCGACTCCGATTCCGACTTGGGTGTGCAGCCACTCGACAGCGATACAGATTAATTACTGCGGCACAAGGTAAGCTGACGCTCAAACCTCCTGCATGATTATAATAATAATACGTAATAATGTGTTTTATAAAAATATATTTGTAATAATTAATTTATTGAAATTGTGCTGGACAAAGCGGAGGTGGGACAGGTTTTCGCCTGGATCCCACAACTTCCCCTGTCAGTTTCAATTCCCCAGTACGAGTACATAATCATCACTTCTCTCGCTTAGTCATCAATCGCTCGTGAGTAGCGTGTCAGACCTCTCCAGCAGGCTCATTTCAAGTACTTGGAATGGATTCATTCGAAAGGAATCAGGCCATATATTTAGAAAATAATAATAATAATAATAATAATAATAATAATAATAATAATAATAATAATAATAATAATAATAATAATAATAATAATAATAATGAATGGTAAATGATACAATAATGTTATATACACTGACTGACAGAGCAAATGCAACACCAAGAAGGAGTGGTTCGAAAGGGATGAAAGTTGGGGAACAAACAGAGACGGCATGGACGAATAATTGATGTTTATTTCAAACCGATATGCAGGTTACACAATGCGCACGGCATCGACTCAGTAGGATGTAGGACCACCGCGAGCGGCGATGCACGCAGAAACACGTCGAGGTACAGAGTCAATAAGAGTGCGGACGGTGTCCTTAGGGATGGTTCTCCATTCTCTGTCAACCATTTGCCACAGTTGGCCGTCCGTACGAGGCTTGGGCAGAGTTTGCAAACGGCGTCCAATGAGATCCCACACGTGTTCGATTGGTGAGAGATCCGGAGAGTACGCTGGCCACGGAAGCATCTGTACACCTCGTAGAGCCTGTTGGGAGATGCGACCAGTGTGTGGGCGGGCATTATCCTGCTGAAACAGAGAAACAGAGCATTGGGCAGCCCCTGAAGGTACGGGAGTGCCACCGGCCGCAGCACATGCTGCACGTAGCGGTGGGCATTTAACGTGCCTTGAATACGCACTAGAGGTGACGTGGAATCATACGCAATAGCGCCCCAAACCATGATGCCGCGTTGTCTAGCGGTAGGGCGCTCCACAGTTACTGCCGGATTTCACCTTTCTCCACGCCGACGCCACACTCGTCTGCGGTGACTATCACTGACAGAACAGAAGCGTGACTCATCGGAGAACAAGACGTTCCGCCATTCCCTCATCCAAGTCGCTCTAGCCCGGCACCATGCCAGGCGTGCACGTCTATGCTGTGGAGTCAATGGTAATCTTCCGAGCGGACGCCGGGAGTGCAGGCCTCCTTCAACCAATCGACGGGAAATTGTTCTGGTCGATATTGGAACAGCCAGGGTGTCTTGCACATGCTGAAGAATGGCGGTTGACGTGGCGTGCGGGGCTGCCACCGCTTGGCGGCGGATGCGCCGATCCTCGCGTGCTGACGTCACTCGGGCTGCGCCTGGACCCCTCGCACGTGCCACATGTCCCTGCGCCAACCATCTTCGCCACAGGCGCTGCACCGTGGACACATCCCTATGTGTATCGGCTGCGATTTGACGAAGCGACCAACCTGCCCTTCTCAGCCCGATCACCATACCCCTCGTAAAGTCGTCTGTCTGCTGGAAATGCCTCCGTTGACGGCGGCCTGGCATTCTTAGCTATACACGTGTCCTGTGGCACACGACAACACGTTCTACAATGACTGTCGGCTGAGAATTCAGGGTACGAAGTGGGCCATTCGCCAACGCCGTGTCCCATTTATCGTTCGCTACGTGCGCAGCACAGCGGCGCATTTCACATCATGAGCATACCTCAGTGACGTCAGTCTACCCTGCAATTGGCATAAAGTTCTGACCACTCCTTCTTGGTGTTGCATTTGCTCTGTCAGTCAGTGTATATTGATAATAATAATAATAATTTTGTGAATTAATTTAATGAATATAATGCTTACTGTGTATGTCAAAAGAATTCGTTCGCAATGCTTTATGCGTGATATTGTAGTTAGTACATTAAAAATGTAAGTCAGTAAATCAATTGTGTGAAGATGTACGCCGTAAAAGAATGTATGGGATTCTAACATGCATACGTTCAAGTATTAGGCCCCTAATTCTTTTAAATGCACTCGACGTACAATCCTTGAGCTGTGCTGTATTATAGTGCTGGAGTACAACTTCGAATCACGCGCCGGTTCATTTGGCAACAACGGCGAGTGTGAAGAGACAATGACGTTACTTCCGCTTTAGTCTGTTCAAAAGGTGGTCCGGAGAATAGCGTAGAAGTTGCTTTCAAACAAAAAATGCAAACACTAACCAACAGTTTAGGCTTACCTTAAGTTGAAGGCTGCAAACTAAAGAAAAATATTCACAGCAGACAGTAATTAGACGGTAAGTAAGAAAGTAGAGGATGTGCACACGATTAACGCACACGGAGAACTGTGAGCGCTTGACACAAGCTGCACCGAATAAATATGCAGCTTGTTACTAAGCGGATGTGGAAGTTGCAAACGTATGCACTACAGTTGGAACGAAATGTTTATGCAACAAGATTTCTTCTGAGTGCCTTTAGAAGAGACGCTGAGTTCTGCAGGCTGATGTGTTTAAGCAATAAGCCGGGATCAAACTTGCTGTTTTCGAAGATGCCGAGGTACAGGAATTTAGTAGTTCTGCAGGCTGATGCGGATCGAACCTGGGAGGGCCAGCGCGCGATCCTTGTCCTCTGAACTTAAACGGGTGGCACTCAGCTAAGCAAAAAGCCTACATCTACGGTATTCCTTACCTGTAGGTAGACAAGGGCGCTAGGCTGAGAAGCGATACTCAAGGGCATTAAGCTAAGATCATATCTACGGTATCCCCTACCTGTACTTAGCAGGGTGCTGAGCTGAGCAAAAAGACGACATCTACGGTATCCCTTACCTGTAGATAGACAGTAGACGCAAGGCTAAGAAGCGATCCTCAAGGGTATTAAGCAAAAACCGCATCTACGGTATCCCCTACCTGTACTTAGCAAAATGCTAAGCTAAGCAAAAAGCTTACATCTACGGCGTCCCTTGCCTGTAGGTAGACAGAGGGCGCTAGGCTGAGAAGCGAACCTCAAGGGTACTGAGCTAAGGCCACATCAACGGTATCCCCTACCTGTACTTACCAGCGTGCTAAGCTAAGCAAAAAGCCTACATCTACGGCATTCCTTACCTGTAGGTAGTCAGTAAGCGCTAGGCTAAGAAGCGATCCTCAAGGGCAGTGAGCTAAGATCACATCTACAGTATCCCTTACCTGTACTTAGCAGGGTGCTGAGCTGAGCAAAAAGCCGACATCTACGGTATCCCTTGCCTGTAGGCAAACAGAATGCGCTAGGCTAAGAAGCGATCCCAAGGGCATTGAGCTAAGACCTCATCTACGGTATTCCCTACCTGTAGGTAGACAGAGGTGCTAGGCTGGGAAGCAATCCTCAGGAGCACTAAGCTAAGACCGCATCTACGGTATCCCCTACCTGTTAGTGACCTTTGAGCTAGGGTAAGAACAACAAGAGACGCTGAGGTGCCGAAATATAGAAGTTCTGCAGGCAAACATTTTTGTACCGCGATTAAACCAGAAGGCCTACATCTCTAAGCTCAGCCCGACAAGCTGCTGCTGCTGCTGATAATTCTGATGCGGACTGTACGTGTGCAGTGAACTTCGTACTTTGCTGATGCATCACATTCCAACAGCAGCTCGCCGGCCTGATGTAGCTCGTATGTGTGTAGGCTTGCTTCGAGCTTAATCTAAAAACACATCCCCGATATTTTTTCTTGTTCAGGTACTCAAAATTCTGTTTATCGAAACCCGTAGCTAGTACATACCTATTCGCAAGGCATAACACCTGAACTACACTAGAAAGCAGCTAGCTTCTGCTCTCCTACTCCTAGTCCTGCTTTACAGCCGGTTGCCCTTCCTGACATGAGATTTTAAGTTGCAAGAACCTGTTTTACAGCCGGATGTCCCTTCATAACACAAGATTTTAACTCGCAAGAATCTGTTTTACAGCCGGATACCCTTTTAGGATTTTAAATCACAGTATCTAGTGTTTTACATCATGAACCATTGTTTTACGGCTAGATGCCCTTCCTGAGGCTGAAAGACCGGGATTTAGCCAGTTACCCTTCCTGATGTAACAAGGCTAGGATTTACTTTTTTCGCTAAGTTACAAAAGCATGTTAGGTGCAAGTTATGCCAAGCAAACAATCGCTATCTTACGTAAGCTGTTCAGAACTGTAGTTTTTCTCTTAGAACAAAGGTATACCTCACACATGTTCTAAACACATCAATCAATGTTCTGATCATATGTTGTATCGAGTACAGTGTTCGATTATATTCTTAATCACTTCTTTTGTAATATAATCTTCTTAGCACAAAAGTATTCCTTGACATGTTCTTTTAAATTATCTGCTACTACGATAAAGAGTGCAGCACGGTGCTCTCTTGATTAAAGATGGCTGCTAAGCACATTACCTACCACCACATGTCAAAGAATAAAGTTTAGTGTTATAAAGATAGCAGCACGATACTCTCTTGATTAAAGATGGCAGCTTGTCAAATTGTCCGCCACCACATTTCAACTAAAGAGTGCAGCATGGTGCTCTCTTGATTAAAGATGGCAGCTTGGCAAATTGTCCGCCACCACATTTCAACTAAAGAGTGCAGCACGGTGCTCTCTTGATTAAAGATGGTGGATGACAGCTGACGAAATTGCCCGCTAAAAGGTATCTTGCTAAAGAGTGCAGCACGGAGCTCTGTTGATTAAAGATGGCGGATGACAGCTGTCAAAAAAGCACGTGGATTTGTTTCCAAACAAGAGAACGTGGAATTTTTCAAATTGCCCCTACTATATTTCAACTAAAGAGTGCAGCACGGTGCTCTCTTGATTAAAGATGGCAGCTTGTCAAATAGCATTTTTCAAATTGTCCGCCACCACATGTTAAAGGTATGCAGCTAAAGAGGGCAGCACGGCACTCTCTTGATTAAAGATGGCAGCTTGTCAAATTGTCCGCCACCACATTTCGACTAAAGAGTGCAGCACCGTGCTCTGTTGATTAAAGATGGCGGATGACAGCTGTCAAAAATGCACGTGGGTTTGTTTCCAAACAAGAGCACGTGGAATTTTTCAAATTGCCACCACCACATTTCAAAGGTATCTAGCTAAAAGTGCAGCACGGTGCTCTGTTGATTAAGGATGGCGGATGACAGCTGTCAAAAAAGCACGTAGGTTTGTAAAGCACGTGGAATTTGCCGTCACCACATTTCAATTAAAGAGTGCAGCACTGTGCTCTCTTGATTTAAGATGGCGGATGACAGCTAACGAAATTGCCCGCTACTACGTGCCATAAAGAGGGCGGCACGGTGCTCTATGTATTAAAGATGGCGGATGACAGCTGACGAAATTGCCTGCAAGAGGGCAGCACGGTGCTCTGTTGATTTAAGATGGCGGATGACAGCTGTCAAAAAAACACGTGCCCTTGTTTACCAATTCAAATCTCGCGCTAGTTAGGCTAAGCTGGCAGCACTGTAGTTTAGGCTTGCCAAGATGGCAGCACTGAGGTTAGTGATGCGTTGTTGATGATAGCTGTCAAAACGCACGTGGCTTTCTTTTCCAATTCAAATTTCCCGCGGGAGGAGGAGCGGGCCCCTGGGAAGGCCTCCCAGGCGCGGGGGAAAGGGAAACCCCTGGGAGCCCCGCGGCGGCGGCGGCGCCCGAACTGTCCACTTATACTACTATAATGGTAACAATAATAACAAAATGGGTTAGAAATTTTATAGAGGTCAAGACAATAAATGTCAGATTTCTCCGTTAATATTCACCGTATTGAAAACCTGTACATAAGGAAAGTTGTTTAGAATATAATTTCCGACATTTTACGTTTTGTGCGATTTTACCGTGTACGGAAAGTAACAGAGATTTTCACAATTATATTACTTTCCATAAATTTTCAATTATCCCCGAAAATATATGTTTTATCTTAAACCTGTACTTAACAAAACATACAGGAAAGGTCACTGTCGATCATTCACTATAAGTGATATATTCTCGAATTCAAGCTTTTATGGCTATTCATTTCTTAATGGACGTGGTTATAAGTGCCGCCTAGCATCAAGTTGAGTTTTCCCATACATTATAATGATAACAATAATAGTCTGACTCCGTGGTTGAATGGTCAGCGTACTGCCCTTCGGTTCAGAGTGTCCCGGGTTCGATTCCCGGCCGGGTGGGGTAGGTATTTCAATAGCTCGGGCTTGGGGACTGGGTGTTTGCGTTTGTCCCAACACTCTCCTCTTCATACTCAGACAACATACCACACTAGAAATCACTACAGAAACACGCAATAGTGATTACATACCTCCATATACGATAGGAATATGCGTCAGGAATAGCATCCGGCGGTTAAACAGGACCAATTCCACATGTGACGCAGTTCCCACCCATAACCCCACAGTTGTGGGTAGAAAAAGAAGAAGGTAATGATAACAGCAATAACAATGTATTAGCAAATCCGATAATAGCAAATAGAATGTTTAAAATACAGCAGATATGTACCAGTACTAACCGAACCGGCGCACAGAATTAGTCGCACATCGCGAAAATCGATCAGCGGGTGGTCGATAATTGAATCCTGAATACAAGTACACCGGGAGCAGGAAAACTGATTGTTTTCACCGAGCAACAAGTAGTATTTTCTCAAACGATGGGCATGGTGTATAGTGATACTAATATGTAATTCCTCGTTGCGGGGATCAAACCGTAGCCATCATTAAAGGAGCACTATACACAACCCGGGGACCATGGCACTAAAAGGTAGCGGTTTTCGCTATTATTTCTGTTATTACCACGAGTAAAATGGTACAGTATATTATGTTAACTTATATTACGTTAACATAAGTATGGAGCTAGGTAATACAATTTTGTCTACCCATCGGTTAACTAGTCATATTATTTTCTATCTTCTGCGTGTGTTCAGATTATATACATACCGTTAGGTCATATATAAAAAGTACATTTCTGTGTAAAGTTTTATGATACTGCGTTGTATATTCTGATATGTAAAACCATGTAACCTGATATATGGTAATGTTATATTTAAAAAAATTAAATGACCGGGCGAGTTGCGGTTAGGGGCTCCCAGCTGTGAGCTCGCACCGGGGAGACAGTGGGTTCGAACCCCACTGTCGGCAGCCCTGAAGATGGTTTTCCGTGGTTTCCCATTTTCACACCAGCCAAATGCTGGGACTGTACCTTTTTAAGGCCACGGCCGCTTCCTTCCCATTCCCAGGCCCTTCCTGTCCCATCGTCGCCGTAAGACATATCTGTGTCAGCGCGATGTAAGGTAAATGTAGGCTAACTTTACAGTGATCACCCTGATCACATACATTATTCAAGACAAAGACTATACTATTTTATTATATTGTATATTTTATAATATAAATGTTATGATAGGCCTAGCTACCAACACAGAATTTCTAACCTCTTCAATAATTGTGACTTGTAGTCCTATGCCACTTATAACTCTAAATTTTGAAGTCGTACATCAGGTTGTCAAACTCTGAATATAACAAAAACTGATAAGCCTATATACATACGGCATGAGCAAAATAAATAACATCTGAAAACATTGACCTACTCTATTCTTTATTGAAACAATAATATCACTCTACTTCATTTATCAGCTGATTGAGTACTTGGCTAAAACATGGCGGCTGGACTGGCGTTGGCCACACTGTAACATATAGAGTCACTGTAAACAACAGAACATAAACGCGATCCAAGCGGCCATCGCCTGAACTACTTTGTTCGCCCAGAAATGTGTCGGCTTGTCCAGGCCTTCTATTATAGCGTAGGCAACGATACAGCATACTAGAACGTTGCCTACGAGATATACGAGGCCGGGACATAGCTACTAATTTGTCGCTGAAAAAGCGGCCCGACCGTGTTCACGGTTTGGCCGCTAGATGTCAGGTTACCGTTCTGTTCTTGCCAAGGTCTGTCTATAGGGAGGTCTGGTAGCAGCGTATACGAGTCCAACACTCGGCCACCTGGATTCCTCACTGCACACCCTCTTTTCTGCACAACTGGTAAGCAAATTGAATGCTTGTAAGGAGCGGTAAGGAGTCTCGATTTCAGTAATAGCCGTGTGAGCGCTAAAGGTGTGGTTTGTATGTGCCATCTGTCAGTTCAGTATTCAACTAAACTATTGGAATGGCTGCAATAGCCAGTAAAAAATAATACCATAATGTATATGTATTATATTATCCAGTCCAACTGTAAGAATACGATTAATATAATTATCCTATTTATGTTATTTTCTCCTCTGCCTTATTATTCCCATATATATTTTACCGAACTCGTACGCTCATGTTCAGCGACAGTACTGATTATATAGGCTACTTGCTGAACGTATTTCTCATTATTATGAAAGGTATTGTCAATATAATCTGCGGTGTTAAAAGAATCTCTTGAAGTAAATTTTAAAAATTAGTATATGCTACATATAGCATACTTGAATAATATTTTATATTGATTTAAAAGTGGCGTCCCTGGTATGTTCGATCTCTAACCTAAGTTTGATGCTTGTTGTTTTAAGGGGTCTAACATCGAAGGTCATCAGCCCCAAACCTAAGTTTCACCCATTGGGTACCGGTACCGTAAGTTTTACCGATTGATGTATACAGGAATTCACTTTGGAAGCTCTTAATCTGTTCTCGCAGGTTATTGCGCAACGCTACGAAGTACGTCCCTCTAAAAATTCAAATCATCGACCCTTGCCGCCAAACGCTAGGAAGTAGGACGCGGTAAAAATCCAAATTCGCTAGTTAGTAGTAAGCGACAGAAATGCAAATCGCCGGCTATTACCGCCATTCTAATAATTTAGTCTTAGTTGAATGCTGACAGATGGCACATACAAAACACACCTTTAGTGCACACACGGCTATTACTAAAACCGAGACTCATTACCGCTCCTTGCAAGCATTTTCTTTGCTTGCTAGTTGTGCAGAAAAGAGGGTGTACAGCGAGGAATCCAGGTGGCCGTGTGCTGGACTCGTATGCGCTACTGGTACAGGTCACGCTACCACAATCCTTTGCTGTGGCGGCCATATTGGGTCTTAAATATCGTTGTATGTGGGCGTGCCCGATGTAATTATGTGAGTTAATACTTGTATTTTGAAGGAAAATGGAATACTGTGCCGCACCAAATTGTCAAAATAAGACAACTGACGGAATTAGAGTGTTTCGCTTCCCGAGAAATAAGCAAAGGAGAGCTCAGTGGACAAAAAACTGTCGGCGTGACAAATGGTAACCTACAGATAATTCCGTTTTGTGCGAGGTTAGTGAAGTTATACATTGGTATTATTCCTGAATAATAATATGTTTATATGAACGATGTTTTATATTTATAGGTCTTATGTATTTTCTTCTAGCATCATTTTGAAGAATCGCAATTTGAACTAAAGAGGGCAGATGGATGGAAACTACTCAAGTGGAATTCCATCCCAACAATTTTCAACGTCCCTAATCCACCCAAGTCTTTGACATATAATAGGAAACCTCCCAAAGAAAGAGAATTGTCTTTCAAAACAAACAAGAAAAGTAACGGGAAATGTGTATAGCAGTACTGATGTTTATGAAAATTTCCTTTTCATGTGTCCGGCTCCAAGGCTAAATGGTTAGCGTGCTGGCCTTTGGTCACATAGGTCCCGGGTTCGATTCCCAGCAGGGTCAGGAATGTTAACCATAAGTGGTTTATTTCGCTGGCACGGGCTGGGTGTATGTGTCGTGTTCATCCTCATCACGACGCGCAGGTCGTCAAATCAAAAGAGCTGCACCTGGCGAGCCGAAGTTGCCCTCGGACGCTCCCGGCACTAAAAGCCATACTCCATTTCATTCCATTCCCTTTCATGTAAACTACAGACAGTATCTTTCTAACCCTACATGCAATGTAGAAATGTTCCTGTTCCTTTACCAATTACAATCACAACAAACAATAGGCCGATCACTTGTGTCCAGCTTACCATCATTACAACAATTGTTAATAGCAGTCTTATACGGTACTGTAGTTATTATTTACAGCTAAATTTCATTAATCTTAATTGCTCTCTAGAGTACATTATATGGCTGGACAAATACATAAAGATCACGACACTCGCTTCACTCGCACTAACTGTAATTTAACGTACCCAAGCCTAACATAATATCCTAATGTAATCCCTAAAATAGCCTAACCTAGGTTAACTCAACTTAATAGTTACTGAATTTCTATTTCTTATAGAGTCGTGTCTACCAATGACTTCACTTTTCTTAACCATTATTATTATTATTATTATTATTATTATTATTATTATTATTATTATTATTATTATTATTATTATTATTATTACCGTGTTTTGGTGGACCGGAAGAGGTGAAAGAATGTGCTGGGATGAATAGGTCTCAACTTACGAAATTAAAATTGGTTTAAAACTTTAACAAAAGGTTATATTTTCTTTTCAAGATAAAATAACAGAATATAACAGGTACCAAGTAGCAGATCAACAAATTTAAGAAGGTACAATTTTAGGTCATTACAAAATTTGGGCTTCAAGCCCGACACGCATGAACCTTGAGCTATAAGCCCAACTTTACCTATATACAAGGTTCAACAAAGGGGCAGAAAACCCCAATCATGCCAAGGAGCACTTGCTCCCGATTACCCAGTTAAGCCTGCTCGAGGCACACAGAAAATACATTTTTAAGAAAGAGCAACCCGCTCTCAAAGTTCAGGCCAATTCAAAGGCCACACCAAACTCCACCTTCAAGCTGCCATCGAGGCTCACAAAAACAGGGGTAATAATACCCAACCTACTGAGGCCTATTCACTAAAGAAACAGGACGATTACCTGGCCAAAAATTCTACCTTGAGTGGTGGCGTAACTTGCACTCCTCATACACTTTTGAAACCTATTTGGCACTAGGCCGTTTATGCAAGGGCTAATCCCATACTACGGAGGTGACACGATAGGAAAACTTTATTACATTACGAAGAGAAGGGAAACAGTTATGAAAATGTAGTCATCTCAAAACAATATGAGTGGGAGCTCGAGAGGGTTAAGCACTCTCTATCCCAATTTATAGTTAAAAAAACAGAATTTATACCAAGTATCTTTTACATTTTAAAGGAAAGTTACATGAGGAAAATTTTCCGAACCTGCCCCGAGGGTTAAACTGCTGAGCTAGCAAGCAACAAAGTTATTAAACGGCCATTACCTTGTGGATGAACTGTTGCCCGAATAAAGAGGCGCTTCCCGCCCCCTGCTACATAATTACACACGGATAGATGTTACTGAAGTGACCAGGAGACCAGAAAATCAGCAGTTTATATATCCTCGTGGGACATTCGAGACCTTTCAAGAATGAGAACCCACACCCCCCTCAATTTTATTGGGTAGCATAAAGCAACATCTCCATATCGGAGAAGACATACATTATTGGTCAAAAATTAATTAGAGAAATTCGGGATTGGCAAAATTTAAAACAAGCGGGAAGAGACGGGTTATACTGCAAACCAAAAAAAAAAATAATAACTGAAAGAAATTTAACAAAGAACAAACTTATGACTACAACATTTCTTCAAAAAGGTTCCTTCACTTCGCACTAGGGTGCACAATTGTAGTTCTTAAGTAGTGCCATCTAGAAGAGAAAGTTCACACTTCTTACTACAGAGAAAACAAAAACGAATCAAAGCTGACATAGTTCAGAACACTTCAAAATTTACAGTAGGGACATCTTCTGAGAAATCTTAGAATTAATGTGGTTGTTAAAGTTCAGGCTTCCTCCAGTAGAAGAGTTTCAACTGGCGCAATGTTTGAATTAGCGGCGTGGAGGTGTACCGCCTGGTACAGACCTCCCCCCCCAAAAGTCCTTCCAAGGGGTGACACAGAAGAACACCAAATTTGTTTTGAAACAAGGTCCAAGTTATGATGTTGATATAGAAATCAATTGCAGAAGGATTCACAAAAAAAGGACAGAAGTTTTCATAAATTGGTTTGATCCAGTTTCAAAATTCTTTGTAGTAGCTTTTGATTAATGTCTTTATGCTTGTAGTAGTTGAATTCAGAAGGAGAAAATTCTTGAAAGGAAGAAAAAAAAATCTAAGTCCACCAGATGTGCAGTTGAATCGGAAAATGTAGTAATTGTAGATACGGAATGTCCATGTAGCTGGATAAGTACATTAGTTGCCTATTACTTGATGGCGAGACCAGCCGCAGCAGCTTGTGTCCAGATGAGGCCGCTCGGACCCCTCAAGTACCCTGAGATACCGCTCTCCCGCACTATGTGAGGGGTAGAGGTGATGAAGCACGCCACACCCGCGACGATTGTTTACAGGCCGCGGGCAGTTTGCAGGTGGTGCGCCGCACATCAGCCTTGGCCGGGAGGAGGGCTCCGGCTCGCCGTACACTGGTTGTCCTCACTGGAGTAGATCGGGCCCGTGCTCTACTACAGGAGCGGTACGGCGCCGCACGGCTTCGGGGGCACTGAAAACATTAAGATCTCGGCGGCAGAATTTTGTTGGACCATGATGGCTTTCGGGTACAGTCTATGTGGTGAGGCTGAGGGGCCAGCGGCGTGGAGGTTTTATTTCATTTCAATTAGCCACTGGTGTTTTGGAGCAGGAGACGGGAGCATGATAATGGCCATGGCGAGGACAGGATAGCAGTTTAACTGGTCGGGGGTGGTTGTACAATGAATACTTAAATACAAAGAACATGATTCAAAGGGCAGAAGGCCTCAACATGAACCCCCCCCCCAAATATAACCTTCCGAATTCTTTCAAAATGTAAAAAATAAAAAAATAAAACAGCTAAGTTAGCGCGGATGTTACACAGGTTTCACTTGCGACAGGTGAACACTAAATATCTTCTCGGTGGCTGGATTGCTTAGCAATAAGGTAACGGGTGTAAGGAAATCGAGAATAATACACGGCCCATGAAATCTGGGGGCAAGCTTGCCCGCGGGAACAAAATTCTCGACCATAACCTGGTCACTTACCTTCAAATGGGTGGGTCTCCGTTCACGATCATATCTTTCCCTAACCTTTTCATGAGACACTTTAAGATTGGCTTTAACCTTCTTCCAAAGATCTTTAATATTATCAGGATCTATTGTCTCAGGTAGAATGTCACTCAGAGACCAAAGGTTAGAGAGCGGCGTGTTGGGAACAAACTTGAACATCAAGGAAGCTGGAGTAAACTTATGGGATTCATGAACCGCCGAATTCAAAGCAAAAGCTAACCAATGCAGGGATGTGTCCCACCTCGAATGATCGTCGTGATGATAGGCAATAAGGGCCGATCTCAGATTACGATTGACCCGTTCCGCTAGAGATGGTTGAGGATTATAAGCAGAAGTTGTCACATGAGATATGGACAGATCAAAACAGAATTTACGAAAAAGATTGGGTGTGAAAGCTTTAGCATTATCAGACACAATATATTGACACGGACCGAAAGAAGCAAAAATGGAATTTAAACAAGTGATGGTGGACTGGTCGGTAGCCAGCTTAGTTGGAAATAACCAAGAAAATCTTGTAAAACCATCTACACATACAAAGATGAACTTGTTGGCATTCCCCTTTGACTGGGGGAAGGGTCCTACGTAATCAATATACAGGCGTTCCATTGGACGCGACGCTTGATGAGAAGACAAAAGCCCTTGCTTAGTGGACATGGTGGGCTTACTAAGCCAACAAGCTTTAACTAGTTCACGAATTTCACCGTCCATACCTTTCCAAATGAACATCTCCCGGATCTTTTCCCGGGTTTTGAAGATGCCTAAATGCCCCCCTAATGGGGTCTCATGATAGTACTTGAAGATCATTGGTACAAGAACAGCTGGAACTACAACTTTCATCTTCTTATCATGCCTCGAAGGGCAACATAAAACACCATTCCGCAGTACATAAGGGACAACATGTTCCCCAGAAGAAAGGGTTTCCATGATAGGGGCCAGCATTGGATCTTCGCGTTGATATTTCTCGAGATCCCCAAACAACATGGGAGCATCTGTTAGAATGGCATTAACCTCAGGTAGTATGGACTCGGAAGGTGGAGAACTATTGACATGTTCCGGGGTCTCTACCTCATTGACAAACATACGGCTTAATCCATCCGCCACAACATTTTCAGTACCTCTTATATGCCTAACATCAAATTGGAAGGCAGAAATCCTGATGGCCCAACGGGCTATACGACCCGTACGACGCGGCCTAGCTAAGACCCAACTTAAGGCTTGGTTATCGGTCTCCAAGTCGAATTTGACATGTCCCAGATAGAGACGGAATTTTTCTAAAGCAAATAAGACTGCCAAACCTTCGAGCTCATAGATGGAATACTTGGCTTCTTGAGCCGATAGAGTCCTAGAGGCATAGGCGATGGGACGCCTCCCAAGTTCAGTCTCTTGAAGAAGGACTGCCGCTACTGCGGACGACGACGCGTCGGTTTGGACGATGAATTTCTTCGAGAAATCAGGCATAGCAAGAACAGGGGCATTACAGAGAGCTATTTTAAGATCTTCAAAAGCGGCTTGTTGAGACGGACCCCACTCAAATTTGACACCTTTCCTACGAAGAAGGTTCAAGGGAGCCGCTCTGTTAGCGAAGTTAGGAATAAATTTCCTGAAGAAATTCACCATGCCAATGAACCTAGCAATACCTTTGATGTCCTTAGGAGGCTTGAAGTCACGGATGGCCTGTGTTCTAGAGTGTTCGACTGCAACACCGTCGGGCGACACAATATGCCCTAGGAATGACATAGAAGGCTTAGCGAAGGCGACCTTGGACAACTTCACAGTTAACCCAGCCTTACGGAGGCGATTGAGAACTTCTCTCAGATGATCTAGGTGTTCTTCGAATGTCTCCGAAAATACGACATCATCAAGATAGTGATACAAGTACTCGAATTTGATGTCGGAGAAGACCCTGTCTAGTAGCCTCGTAAGCACAGCTGCTCCCGTGGGGAGCCCGAAAGGCACGCGGTTGTACTCATACAAATTCCAATCCGTGGCGAAAGCCGTCAGGTGTTTAGATTCCTCTGCTAATGGTATCTGATTATAAGCCTGGTTAAGATCTAAGATGGTAAAGAACTTAGCCTTACGAAACCATGAAAAACAAGAGTGAAGGTCTGGGAGGGTCACAGATTGTAACACCACCTTCCGATTGAGAGCCCTATAATCAATCACAGGCCTGAAGCCACCTTGGGGTTTCGGGACTAGAAAAATAGGCGAGGAATACGCCGACTAAAGGCCTGTTTTCACATGTAGGACTGTGCTGCGACTGTGCTTCGACCGTGCTGTGTCGTCCGCAATCGCCAAACAGTATAAACCATTCCATTTGCATTGAACAGCAGTTGAGTATTTTCACATGTAGGACTGTGTCCCTACCGTGTTGGTACCGTGCTGTCATGGATCGCCAAGCAGAGCGATTACGGCCTACACAGTCGTCGCCTGGTCTCAGCACAGTACCACATGTGAAAATTAGAAACGGTCGCCCTAGTGTCGCCAAGCCGGACTTCCGTCTTATTTCGGTGGTAATCGGAAGCACTCGGTCGTACGTGATCCAGTGACCAACGAGCACAGAATAACATAGAGTGCGCAATGCGCTGTCTGAGTACTGTGTTCGTTGGTTTAGATACATTGTGTGATAGTTTGCAGTAGTAGGTGTGGCGCAGTTGTCTTCCTTAAAGATGGACGAACAAGTGATAAGTTTAGTTCAACAACATGAATGCCTTTATACTTATTCTTCTTTTGTTGTAAAACAATGTACACTGCGCAGACAATAACTACGTCTTCTTCGTTCGGATCCATGTCTCCAACCTGTGAGCACAAATGCAATGAACAAGGACCACATGCCCACAGCACAGTCGCAGCACAGTCCTACATGTGAAAAGACGGAGTAGGCGACACCGCCGTAGCACGGTCGAAGCACAGCCGAAGCACAGTCCTAAAAGTGAAAACAGGCCTTTAGAGGGTCGGATGATATCATCCTTTAACATTTGATCGATGATTTCCTTCAAGGCTTTCATTTTAGGAGGAGACGGCCTATAAGGTGGAAAACGGACAGGAATCGAATCCGTGACCTCAATTTTGTATTCAATAAGGTCTGTAACACCAAGAGTATCCGAGAACACCTCTGGAAACGACTGACACAGCTTACGAATACTATCAGCCTGCTCCTCAGGTAGATGTCTAAGATCTAACAACATCTCATCCTGGGTAGGCGAAATAGATGAACATGATACAGAGATGCACTTTAACAAAGGGATTTTACCATTAGAAGCAAATTTGAATGTGCACGACCTACCCTGAAGGTCGAGCACCAGACCAGTGTGGGACATGAAATCCGCTCCTAATATAATGGGGCAGGACAAGTGCTTTGCTACAAACAATTTAACTTTCCAAGTTAATTTAGAAATCCGAATTTTGGCATATAAAAAACCTAAAATTTTTAATGGAGAAGAATTAGCCGAAACATATTGAACAGAAGATGAACAATAGTCAGGGAGTTTACAAAGAGTTTTTAATTTCGAATACCATTCAGCCGAAATAATAGAACAAACACTGCCTGAATCTAAAAGAGCAGTTACAGGCTCATTATTTAATTCAATCTTGAGAAAAGGAACAGGTGCGGGGGTATCCGCCGCAATCCTAAGACATTCTTTCGGACCTTCAAAAGATAAATTTGAAGACAGAGTTTTCCCTGAAATTTCGACATGATTACTTGGGGCTGAGCCTCGAGAAGAAGGGTTCGCCGACTCAGCCGAAGCCCCTAGTCACTTATTATTATTGGCCTTGGTGGAAGTTGCACCAGAAGTTGAGCAGGAGGGAGTGCTGTTAGTATTAGGGCAGTTCTTGGTAATATGTGAAAACGCGCCGCATTTAAAACAACCTTGGGATGAACTTGCTCCATTATTTGTCCTACTAGATTTGATCAATGGACATTTATTGCGAAGATGGTCAGGCGACCCGCAAGCGTAACATTTACGGGGTGGGATGGGTCGGCGAGATGGAGGCCGAAAACTACTAGCGGATGGAGGGGGTTCTTTCGCGCTACGCAAGGTATCGGCGTATCTGACTCCTTCGGCTGAGACAGCCATAGCCTCTAACTCGGCGAAAGTTTGCGGACGCGACGCAAAACACAAATATGATCTGTAAGGTGGTGAGATTCCTTCCACAATAGCCTGTACAATTTGATCTTCAGGGAAGTGAAGGGCAAACACCCTGGTATAGAATTTAATGTCTTGTATGAAATCAGCAAGATTTTCGTCCAGTCTCTGTACTCGATAATAGTACTTCTGAATTAGAGATGACCTAGCTCGAGCTGGAATAAAATTAGCTAACAGATGGGCGTGGAAGTCTATGGATGATTGTTCAGCAATTGCCCTACCTATTTTGCCTGAGAGAACGCCAATTGCATAGGGATAAATGATCTGCAAAATTTGACACGGAAAAAGAGAAAAAACAAGGGCATGATACTGAAATTCAACTAAAAACCTTAAGAATGAAATTACGTCACTGGTAGAGTTAACAGAAAACTTAGAAATACCTCTGAGCAACATAGCTAATGGATGAGGCAAACTGCTGAACCCTGGTGACATAGTAGGTAAAGGTTTAAGTGGCGAAGAAGCTAATTCAGAACGTGCATTATTCAAAGAGGTACGGCGTTCAGACTCGTTGTCCAATGGGGACGAGGTTTGTTGAGCTCCAACAGTTTTCCTATTTGCTTCTCCCCTAGAAGACTCTTCCTCGCTACCTACGTTCGCCGTAATGGGTAGATCAGTTTTGGGAGGAACTTCCCCAGTTAACAATAGGGTAACCTTACTGGACAAGTCAGAAAGATTTTCAAGAACAACGCTAGCTTCCTTCCTTTGTAAGTCATTCAACTTCAGAGACAACAGATCGTTAACTCTATTAGAAAAGTGAAATAACCTGGCTTGCACACGTTTAATTTGATTAGAAGAAGGGTAATTTTCTTCAAAAAAACTAACTACAGATGCTAGCTCAGTAGTATTGTCAGTGATCGTGGAGAGAGAGTCGTCAGTCTCTTTTTCTCCCAAGTTGGGGATGGAAATGGGCAAATTAAGGGACTCTTTCAGCTTGTTTTTATCTACTGCAACCGTGCCTCCAGATTGAACATTCCTAATCGTTAATTCATAAATCAATTCCTCCTTCCGCAAATAGCCGGGATGGAGGACATCGCGAGGGCCGGACATAATGAGAAAAATTTAACAGTTTTGAAAAATGAAAAATGAAAAAGAAAAGTCCAGCGGCAGAGAAAATTGTTAGAGTTTGAAAGCAAAGCAACGTTTAGCCGTCCAAAGGGGCTAATTTGAGACCCATTCTACCACGCTCTGCTACCACTTGTTACCGTGTTTTGGTGGACTGGCAGAGGTGAAAGAAGGTGCTGGGATGAATAGGTCTCAACTTACGAAATTAAAGTTAGTTTAAAACTTTAACAAAAGGTTATATTTTCTTTTCAAGATAAAATAACAGAATATAACAGGTACCAAGTAGCAGATCAACAAATTTAAGAAGGTACAATTTTAGGTCATTACAAAATTTGGGCTTCAAGCCCGACACGCATGAACCTTGAGCTATAAGCCCAACTTTACCTATATACAAGGTTCAACAAAGGGGCAGAAAACCCCAATCATGCCAAGGAGCACTTGCTCCCGATTACCCAGTTAAGCCTGCTCGAGGCACACAGAAAATACATTTTTAAGAAAGAGCAACCCGCTCTCAAAGTTCAGGCCAATTCAAAGGCCACGCCAAACTCCACCTTCAAGCTGCCATCCAGGCACACAAGAACAGGGGTAATAATACCCAACCTACTGGAGCCTATTCACTAAAGAAACAGGGCGATTACCTGGCCAAAAATTCCACCTTGATTGGAGGCGTAACTTGCACTCCTCATACACTTTTAAAACCTATTTGGCACTAGGCCGTTTATGCAAGGGCTAATCCCATACTACGGAGGTGACACGATAGGAAAACTTTATTACATTACGAAGAGAAGGGAAACAGTTATGAAAATGTAGTCACCTCAAAACAATATGAGTGGGAGCTCGAGAGGGTTAAGCACTCTCTATCCCAATTTATAGTTAAAAAGACAGAATTTATACCAAGTGTCTTTTACATTTTAAAGGAAAGTTACACGAGGAAAGTTTTCGAACCTGCCCCGAGGGTTAAACTGCTGAGCTAGCAAGCAACAAAGTTATTAAACGGCCATTACCTTGTGGATGAACTGCTGCCCGAAGAAAGAGGGGCTTTCCGACCCCTGCTACATAATTACACACGGATAGATGTTACTGAAGTGGCCAGGAGACCAGAAAATCAGCAGTTTATATATCCTCGTGGAACATTCGAGACCTTTCAAGAATGAGAACCCACACCCCCCTCAATTTTATTGGGTAGCATAAAGCAACATCTCCATATCGGAGAAGACATACATTATTGGTCAAAAATTAATTAGAGAAATTCGGGATTGGCAAAATTTAAAACAAGCGGGAAGAGACGGGTTATACTGCAAACCCAAAAAAAAAAAAAAAAAAAAAAAAATAACTGAAAGAAATTTAACAAAGAACAAACTTATGACTACAAAATTTCTTCAAAAAGGTTCCTTCACTTCGCACTAGGGTGCACAATTGTAGTTCTTAAGTAGTGCCATCTAGAAGAGAAAGTTCACACTTCTTACTACAGAGAAAACAAAAACGAATCAAAGCTGACATAGTTCAGAACACTTCAAAATTTACAGTAGGGACATCTTCTGAGAAATCTTAGAATTAATGTGGTTGTTAAAGTTCAGGCTTCCTCCAGTAGAGGAGTTTCAACTGGCGCAATGTTTGAATTAGCGGCGTGGAGGTGTACCGCCTGGTACAATTATTATTATTATTATTATTATTATTATTATTATATGCATGAATGTTAGGACTTCGGCTAAGAGCCCTGTGGTCGCCAACCTACGCTCCCTAGTTAGGAGCTCCTGCCGCCCCTTTCAGGCGCCTCTTATGACAGGCAGGGGATACCGTCGGTGTTATTCTATTGCCCCCACCCACAGGGGAAATCTATTTTGGGTTGTGACTATGAGGCCCTTAGCTGAGTCTTGACATTGCTTTCACTTACTTGTATTAGGCTCTCACCTATTCTAGCCCATCCGACCTCGCCTGGTCAACACTTGTACTTTTCCGACCGCGACGGTATAAGCGCATTCGAGGCCTAGGAAGGTTTTCATTTCCACGCACTTTGTGGCCTTCATCTTTCTTTTGCCGATACCTTTATCTTTCGAAGTGTTGGATCCCTTCCATTTGTTTTCTTCTGATTAGTTTTAATAAAGGATTGTTGCTTAGTCGTACTTCCTATTAAAACAATAATCACCACCACCACTTTGTACTATATAGCTGCATGGGTTATCAGTAAACTAGTGAAGAGTAGCTAAGAACATCACTCTTGTTGCATATGTGCAGAGTATTTTTACCTTATAATCCAAAGAAATACCATATGAATGGATAACAACAGTTACCATACATAATTTAATGCACTCAACTCAAGAGGCATTCAGTGTTTGTCAACATACTGGGGTAACATCTTAGAAACGCAGCATCGGTAATTACTTTCTTAATAAAGAAAACACTGAAGGTAATTTATTACAACTGTCTTTTAGTACTTTAAGTACAGTACTTCATGTTCAGTATTTCATGTACCGGTAATCATAATATGACACAGGAACTGTACAGATTGCTATGTTTCTGCGTTAATCTTCCTATTCAAATAGCTGTGAATGTATTCATATCATTTAAGTGTTATACAGTTATATATACATGAACAGTAGATGTCAAATTAAATTCTTTATGAAAAATAGTTGGTATTTTGTTTTTATTCCAATAAACGGTACCGAATTCCTCTAAATTCGAATACACTTGGCTTTGGTTACGCTCTTTTAAAGACCCAATATGGCGGCTCCATAAGTAGCATTCGTGACTTGACCTCCCTAGACAGACCTTGGTTCTTAGCGGAGTTTTAACATTGTGATATGCGGAGTAATTGTGATGCTGTGTTGATTTTGTGCAATTTATTGTGAATATTGTTTCTGTCGGTGAGTGTCTGTGAGGTTGAGAAGAAGGTGCACTGTTGTGTACCTCTCTGTATTTCGGATGACACTAAAAAGGCATGAAAATTGACGTTCCATAGTTTCCCTTCCGAGTGCCGTTTAAGGGAGAAATGGAAGCAAACTATTTCTACGCAAGGTGATATAGTAGGATCTCTTTAGGTACCTAGCAATTCTTTTCATAAAACAGATTTCAGTGTAAGCGCATCAATTAAACTTCCTTCTGTTTTCATTGTGTATCATATTCACAAACAGGAAAATGTCAAACGCAGGAAGCGTCCAGCTCCCAAAAGTTATGTGTTGTCATCAAAATTTAGTAAAAGTTCCGATTCAGATGACGATGAACATACCATATCTTCATACGTCAGCCACAAACGAAAAAGGAGTAAAAGTCTCGTTTCTATATTAAGGAAAGTCTACGAGTATCTCTGTTAAATCTAAAAAATATACGGATGAGAAAATTAAATACCAGATTACAGAAAATAATCTGTAAATTGAGAAGTAGGATACGGGTAATGAAATCAGAAAAAACGTTTAACGGTATCTGAACTTGACCAAAAAAGCAAAACAAATTGAAAAGCATGCTAAAATTGGTCATTTAGGAGCTTTATTCCCGTTAGAACGAATTTAATTTTCTTCTTCTTTCTTCATCCGTTTACCCTCCAGGGTCGGTTTTTCCCTCGGACTCGGCGAGGAATCCCACCTCTACCGCCTCAAGGGTAGTGTCCTGGAGCACCAGACTTTGGGTCGTGGGATACAGAGTACCTCGCCCAGGCGGCCTCCCCTGCTATGCTGAACAGGGGCCTTGTGGAGGGATGGGAAGATTGGAAAGGACAGGCAGGGAAGAGGGAAGGAAGAGGCCGTGGCCTTAAGTTAGGTACTATCCTGGCATTTGCCTGGAGAAAAAGTGGGAAACTACGGAAAACCTCTTCGAGGATGGCTGAGGTGGGAATCGAACCCACCTCTACTCAGTTTCAGTTGACTTCCCGAGGCTGAGTGGACCCCGTTCCAGACTTCGTACCACTTTTCAAATTTCGTGGCAGGGCCGGGAATCGTACCCGAACTTCCGGGGGTGACAGCTAATCACACTAACCACTACACCACAGAGGCGAACACAAATTTAATTTTACGGAAAGAAAAAAGAGAAATACGGGGAAACGACGCTAAATATTTGCGTAACGGGCATAACATAGCTGACGGGCATAGCTCACCAAACAGCGGCATCAATACGAATGTCAAAATATAAGATGTGCGGAGGAAAAGATTGGATCGCTGATAATTGGTGAAAGGACGATTAAACCCAAAGTTATTTATGACCGCAATCTCGATCCGCTTATCAGATACTCTGAGGCATAATTAAAGTAATCGGTAAGAAGTGACAAACTCACTATCAGATTTCTCTGCTTCTTTTGTAAATTACTTATTTCGTTTAAGCATATTGTAAGAAATACGTTGTAGAAAATAAGTCAAACAATTGCTCTTGGTCTATCTTTGGTCTCATATCTGTTTATTGCCTTCTGAAATTATTAGTTTTAATGAATTTTTATAGTTTTTCGTATTCGAACGTGTTACAATGAGCGGGCGAGACAGAACAGTAAAGAGAACTCTAGCGGCACTTGCCGGAAGTATCTCGAGGACGAGTCTAGTGTGCTGTATTTGGGAGGCCTAAGATTCACCGCCATCTAGCACCAGGCGTGACGTCACGCAAAGCCGAACATAGCCGACTCCATTCCGAAAAGGAATAATATCTTAATATCTTACTCCAGCACCAGCACCCGATAGAGGCCAGCGGTTGCGCGCGCAATGGGACTCGCATTAATGTCATAATTTACGAAAATACTGACATGTACACTTTCACTATAGTACGCATTTTATAAATGATGAAATGAGATCATCCCCGGTAATAATAATTATTGAAAATGGTTGAAAATAACTGGAAGTATATTTTAAAATTCGAAGTTTTTTCTTCAGAAATGAAATGGCGTATGGCTTTTAGTGCTGGGAGTGTCCGAGGACAGATGCAGGTCTTTTGATTTGACATCCGTAGGCGACCTGCGCGTCGTGATGAGGATGAAATGATGATGAAGACGACACATACACCCAGACACCGTGCCAGCGAAATTAACCAATAAAGGTTAAAATTCCCGACCCTGCCGGGAATCGAAACCGGGACCCCTGTGACCAAAGGCCAGCATGCTAACCATTTAGCCATGGAACCGGACTTTTCTTCAGAAATACCTATAAATATAAAGTACGCCTACACAATATTTTGATACTACTGTAAATATCACTTTGTCAGAAACATAATGCTCAACTTCAGCGGGATAGGAATATGCCATAAAATAATTGTATTGAGAACTGTTTTGTTATTCTTGTGTTCCTCAGTCAGAATCCTTGGGAAAATCTCTGTAAATAAAGAATATGCAAAAGATATGTTTAAAATTCTGTGTAACTTTATTGTTAAAGTAAAACGAACGGTTAGATATCAGTTGTCAGTAAATAATAAAATTATACAAATAAAATATACACAGTTTTTATTCGTGAATAGCTAGTAATCTCCCTAGAAATTATGTCTTTAATTAATCTCGGTTTCAACCCAAACTTCATAATTATTCTATTTTTGTTTATATCTCCATGACAGTGAGAAGGTGGTGGTGATCATTGCTTTAAGAGAAAATTCAACTGGACAACCATCAACGTTTAACAAACTAATCACAGGAAGAGGTCCGACACTTCAACAAACGAAGGAATTGGTCGAAGAAAGACAAGGGTCACAAAGGGCGTGAAAATGAAATACTCCGTAGCATTTGCAGATGTAATACCGCCGGGGTCGGAAATGAACAAGAGTTGATCAAGAGAGGTTGGACAGGACTGATGAAAGTGTGGAGTCTGGCACAACTAAGTGGAAGCAATGCCAGGACTCAGCTAAGGGCCTCGTGGTCGCCAACCCACTCTTCAAAGATGAAAGCCCCTGGGACCCCTTTTAGCCGCCTCTTACGACAAGCAAGGGATGCCGTGGATATTATATTCTACAGACCCCAAAATCTCAGAGGGCTCCATGAAAGCTGTTATAATTATATTACCAACAATAAGCCTATACAGTACTTCAGGGAAACTTTAATATTAATGATTTCTAGATTGGATACTAATTCTGAATTTGACCGATGGCCTAGTTGTTAGGCCCCTTTAAACAACAAAGAAACAAATATTTCTGAATTTTTAAAATAATGTGCATAGCTATAACAGATGCAATAGGAAACAAATGGTGTCATAGAGTTTTCCTTTTCTTCTTCCGTTTTACCCACATCTTGTGAAGATGGGTGCCAACTGTGCAACACATGTGGACTGGAACTGCTTTACGACCGGATGCCCTTCCTAACGCCAAATATATGTGGAGGGATGTATTCAATATTACGAGTACCGAGTTAGATGGCCATGCGGTTAGGTTCGCACAGCCGTTAGCTTACATGCGGCAGATGGTGGATTTGAAGCCCACCGTCGGCAGCCCTGAAATTGCGTTAATACGACGTTAAACCACAAGCAAAAAAAAATCCACCCAGTCCCCGAATTAAATTAACTAGACGCAGTTAAAAAGTGACCCGGCCTGGAATCGAAACTATGACGTTCGGAAATGGAGGTCTTGACACTGACCGTTAAGCTACGGAGCTAATAACAGCGTAGAATAATATGTGTTAAATAAACATTTGTATGTGTTATAGCTATGCACATTATTTTTAAAAATTCAGAATTATATATCCAATGCAGAAATCTTTAATATTGAATTTACACTGAAGTACTATATAGGCTTATTATTGGTAATATATAACGTTTTCACGAAGCCCTCTGAGGTTTTTTACAACTTGGGATACGTCGCACCGACACAGATAGGTCTTATGCCGACGATGGGATAGGAAAGACCTAGGAATGGGAAGGAAGCGGCCGTGGCCTTAATTAAGGTACAGCCCCAGCATTTGCCTGATATGAAAATAGGAAACCACGGAAAACCATCTTCAGGGGTGCCGACAGTGGGGCTCGAACCCATTATCTCCCGGATGCAAGCTCACAGCTGCGCGCCCGTAACCGCACGGCTAACTCGCCCGGTACCTTCTGAGGTTGCAGGGTCTGTAGAATATAATATCTACGGTATCCCTTGCTTGTAAGAGGCGGCTAAAAGGGGTATCTTGGGCTGTCAGTTTGGGGGCGTGGTTGGCGACCACGAGGCCCGTAGCTGAGTCCTGGCATTGCTTCCACTTAGTTGTGCCGGGCTCCACACTTTCATCAGTTCTGTTGAACCTCTCTTAGTCAACTCTTGCTCATTTCCGACCCCGGCGGTATTACATCTGCGAATGCTACGGAGTCTTTCATTTTCACACTAATCACCACCACCTTCTCACTGTCATGGAGTTATAAACAGAAATAGAGATAATTACGAGGTTTGGGTTAAAACGGACATTAACTAAAGACATCATTTCTAAGGAGTTAACTAGCTATTCACGAATAAAAACTGTGTATTTTATTGCACAATTTTATTATTTATTAAGAACTGGTATCTAAACGAATCTTCGTTTTACATCAATAATAAAGATACACTGAATTTTAAACGTATCGTTTGCTGCCATGAAAATATTATTTTTGAACCAGTGAATAACTATTTATTTACAGAGAGTTTTCCAAGGATTCTGACTGAAGACACAAAACTAACAGCACAGTTCTGAATAAAATTATTTTATGATATATTCTTGTCCCGCTGTGTTCAACATTATGTTTCTGACAAAGTGATATTTAATCACAAATTTATTGTGTACTGTGTATTTATATTTCTGAAAAGAACTTCTAATTTTAAAGTATACTTCAAGTTAATTTTAATATTGACTACTGGGGATGATCTCATGTCATCATGCGTACTACAGTGAAAGTGTATATTTCAGAATTGTCTTAAATTATTATATTAATGCGAGTCCTAGGGCGTGCGCAGCCGCTGGCCCCTGTCGGGTGCTGCAGTAAGAGCTGAGCGGAATCGGCTATGTTCGGCTTTGAGTGACGTCACACGTGGTGCTAGATGGCGGTGAATCTTAGGCCTCCCGCTGTATTTCCAGGCCTTGTGTATCTCGTAGGCAACGACTAGACTCGTCCTCGAGATACTTCCTGCAAGTGCCGTTAGAGTTCTCTTTAATGATCTGTCTTACCCGCTCATTGCAACACGTTCGAATACGAAAAACTATAAAAAATTTATAAAAACTAGTAATTTCAGAAGGCAGCAAACAGATATGAGATCAAAGATAGACCAAGAGCAATTGTTTGACTTATTTTCTACAACGTATTTCTTAATATATATGCTTAAACGAAATAAGTAATTCACGAACGAAGCAGAGAAATCTGATAGCGAGTTTGTCACTTCGTACCGATTACTTTAATTGTGCCTCAGAGTATCCGATAAGCGGATCGAGGTTGCGGTCATAAATAACTTTGGGTTTAATCGTCCTTTCACCAATTATCAGCGATCCAATCTTTTCCTCCACACATCCGATATTTTGACATTCTATTGAAGCCGCTGTTTGGTGAGCGATGTTATGCCCGTTACGCAAATATTTAGCGTCGTTTCCCCGTATTTCTCTTCTTTCTTCCCGTAAAATTAAATTTGCGTTCGCCTCTGTGGTGTAGTGGTTAGTGTGATTAGCTGTCACCCCCGGAGGTCCGGGTTCGATTCCCGGCCCTGCCACGAAATTTGAAAAGTGGTACGAGGGCAGGAACGGTCCATCAGCCTCGGGAGGTCAACTGAGTAGAGGTGGGTTCGATTCCCACCTCAGCCATCCTCGAAGAGGTTTTCCGTGGTTTCCCACTTTTTCTCCAGGCAAATGCCAGGATAGTACCTAACTTAAGGCCACGGCCTCTTCCTTCCCTCTTCCCTGCCTGTCCTTTCCAATCTTCCCATCCCTCCACAAGGCGCCTGTTCAGCATAGCAGGGGAGGCCGCCTGGGCGAGGTACTCTGTATCCCACGACCCAAAGTCTGGTGCTCCAGGACACTACCCTTGAGGCGGTAGAGGTGGGATCCCTCGCCGAGTCCGAGGGAAAAACCGACCCTGGAGGGTAAACGGATGAAGAAAGAAGAAGAAAATTAAATTCGTTCTAACGGGAATAAAGCTCCTAAATGACCAATTTTAGCATGCTTTTCAATTTGTTTTGCTTTTTGGTCAAGTTCAGATACCGTTAAACTTTTTTTCTGATTTCATTACCCGTATCCTACTTCTCAATTTACAGATTATTTTCTGTAATCTGGTATTTAATTTTCTCATTCGTATATTTTTTAGATTTAACAGAGATACTCATAGACTTTACTTGATATAGAAACGAGACTTTTACTCCTTTTTCGTTTGTGGCTGACGTATGAAGATATGGCATGTTCATCTTTATCTGAATCGGAACTTTTACTAAATGTTGATGGCAATACATCATTTTTGGGAGCTGGACGCTTACTGCGGTTGACATTTTCCTGTTTGTGAACAGGATACACAATGAAAACAGAAGGAAGTTTAATTGATGTGCTTACACTGAAATCTGTTTTATGAAAAGAATTGCTAGGTACCTAGAGAGATCTTACTATATCACCTTGCGTAGAAACAGTTTGCTTCCATGTTTCCCTTAAACCGCACTCAGAGGGGAAACTATGGAACGTCAATTTGCATGCTTTTTAGTGTCATCCGAAATACAGAGCGGTACACAACAGTGCACCTTCTTCTCAACCTCACAGACACTCACCGACAGAAACAACATTCACAATAAATTGCACAAAATCAACACAGCATCACAATTACTCCGCATATCACAATGTTAAAGTCCGCCAAGAACAGAACGGAAACCTGACATCTAGCGGCCAAACCGTGAACACGGTCGGGCCACTTTTTCAGCGACAAATTTGTAGCTAAATTTCCCGGCCTTGTATATCTCGTAGGGAACGGTTGGACTCATGTGTTACCATCCAGTCACAAAACCATATTAAGAACTTCAAAACTGACACATGGATCACTCGCAATGAACGTTAAAAGTGTAGTTGATAGAGGAAAAATAAACACCATAGGACTTACACAAAACATGATGACCTCATATTAGACAGAGGTTAAGGTGATTAATATCCTACCAAAATTATGACAAACCTTTTGCAATGGAAGAATTCGCACAAAGAGGCTGTCAAAGGATTACGGTATAATACAATATGTGCAACATCAAGTAACTAATTTATTATTAAAAGAATTGCGCACAATGTGCATCAGTGTTTAGCAATTTATGTAATTTATGCTGTTAACAAGAATAGGAGTTAGAGAGGATAACAAACACGAGATACTTATGGGGAAGGGGATGTCCATGTTAAGCAAAGAGGACAGGAAGCGCTGGCGGGGAATATCATAAGCAGGACATTGTAACAGGAGACGATTACTGTCGGTATCAGACGAGCCACAAACACAGGCAGTTGGGGGAGAGAGATGAAAACGATTTTTATATTGGGGAGTGGCGGCGCGTGGATAAAGCGTCTAGGGATTCACTGCTGTCAAAAATAACGTGTTGAGATTTATTGTTACTTGATATTTACACAGGTATAAAATAGTGGCATTGCTTGATCAGAAACGCGACTTTCCTTTGAAGGGACACGGCTCAATACCTACTAATATTAGTAGGTACTGCACGGCTACAGTTCGAACAGTGGCGTATACTAAGGGCTACCAAGGCTATCAGTGAAGTCCATACCTCAAATGTGAACGATGGAAATCTAAAGTACATTATAATGTAAGCATCTGACAGATTGTTCCATTTACAAAACTTGAATGCAATGAGAAAAAACATCACACGTATTTCTGAGAGCAAGGCATCGGAGACTGATACTGTAGCCCAGACTCTCGTCCCTCTCCCCTCGACTCAACTCGGCCCGGCTTGCTGCTGTATAACTGATAGGCGCGGGGACCGGCGGGGATAGGTGTGCTAGGCTTCGGTCTGTCAGATCGCCACTGCTATAGAGCTGGGAACCGTAGGAGCGGAGCGGAGCAGTTGTTTTCGCTCGTCCTCCGGAGATCTCCGGTAGTCCTCCGATTGAATTAGTAGTATAATGCAGGGATTCTGGCGCCTCCTCCGCCGCCCGCCTCCTCCTCCGCCGCCTCCTCCGCCGCCGCGGGAAATTTGAATTTTGGCGGGAGATTTGAATTTGTAAACAAAGCCACGTGCTTTTTGACAGCTGTCATCGACAACAACGCATCGCTAACCTCACTGCTGCCATCTTGACGGGCCTAAACCTCACTAGTGCCAACTTAACCTAACTAGCATGAGGTAAACACAGCCACGTGTTTTTTGACAGCCACGTGCTTTTTGACAGACAACAACGCATCGCTAACCTCAGTACTGCCATCTTGACGGGCCTAAACCTCAGTAGTGCCAACTTAACCACACTAGCATGAGGTAAACAAAGCCACGTGTTTTTTGACAGCCACGTGCTTTTTGACAGATTTGTAAACAAAGCCACGTGCTTTTTGACAGACAACAACGCATCGCTAACCTCAGTACTGCCATCTTGACGGGCCTAAACCTTAGTGGTACCAAATTAACCTAACTAGCGCGAGGTAAACAAAGCCACGTGCTTTTTTGACAGCTGTCATCCGCCATCTTTAAACCACAAAGCACTGTGCTGCCCTCTATATCGCAGTAGCTGCAAAATTCGTCACCTGTTATCGGCAGTACTGCTATCTTGACGGGTCTAAACCTTAGTGCTACCAACTTAACCTAACTAGCGCGAGGTAAACAAAGCCACGTGTTTTTTGACAGCTGTCATCCGCCATCTTTAATCTATTGAGCACAGTGCTGCCCTCTTTTGCTACTTACCTTTGAAATGTGGTACGTCAAAGCTGTCATCCGCCATCTTTAATCCAGAGAGAACAGTGCTGCAATCTATATGGTGGCGGCAAATTCCACGTGCTTTACAAATCAACATGCTTTTTTTTGGCAGCAGCCATCTTTAATCACCGTGCTGCCCTCTTCAGCTACTTACCTTTGAAATGTGGTGGCGGTAAATTCCACATGATTTACAAACCTATATGCTTTTCTGACAGCTATCATCCGCCATCTTTAATCCAGAGAGAACAGTGCTGCCCTCTATGTGGTGGCGGCAAATTCCACGTGCTCTTGTTTGGAAACAAACTCACGCGCTTTTTTGACAGCCGTCATCCGCCATCTTTAATCAACAGAGTACAGTGCTGCACTCTATGTGGTGGTGGCAATTTGAAAAATTCTATGTGCTCTTGTTGGGAAACAAAGCCACGTGCTTTTTTTGACAGCTGTCATCCGCCATCTTTAACCAACAGAGCACTATGCTGCTGGCAATTTCGTCAGCTGTCATCCGCCATCTTTAATCCAGAGAGAACAGTGCTGCACTCTATGTGGTGGCGGTAAATTCTATGCGCTTTACAAACCTATATGCTTTTCTGACAGCTGTCATCCGCCATCTTTAATCCAGAGAGAACAGTGCTGCCCTCTATGTGGTGACGGCAAATTCCACGTGCTCTACAAAGCCATGTGCAGCTGTCATCCGCCATCTTTAATCACCGTGCTACCCTCTATGTGGTGACGGCAAATTCTACGTGCTCTTGTTTGGAAACAAAGCCATGTGCTTTTTTGACAGCTGTCATCCGCCATCTTGCATCACAAACCTCAGTGCTACACTCTATGTGGTGGTAGCAAATTCTAAATGCTTTACAAACCCATGTGCTTTTCTGACAGCTGTCATCCGCCATCTTTATTCACCGTGCTGCCCTCTATGTGGTGACGGCAAATTCCACGTGCTTTACAAACCCATGTGCTTTTCTGACAGCTGTCATCCGCCATCTTTAAGCTGTAAATCCCCGATTCTCGTGTTAGAAGTTGTAAAACAGATTCTTAATCCAAGTTGTCAGGAAGGGCAACCGGTCGAAAACAATAGTGTATGACGTGAGAGGCTAGATACTGCTAGTTTTGCGTCAGAAAGGGTAACCCAACAAATTCATGCGATTTAAAAATCTTAGTCAGGAAGGGCATCCGGCGAGCATCTAGCTGTAAATCCTCCCCGATTCTCGACAGATTCTTAATCCGAGTTCTTTGACGTCAGGAAGGGCAACCGGTCGAAAACCATAGTGTATGAGGCTAGATACTGCTAGTTTTGCATCAGGAAGGGCGACTAGTCTTAAAACAAATTCTTGCGATTTAAAATCTTAGTTTTGCGTCAGGAAGGGCATCCGGCCGTAAAACAAGGGCATCCGGCAGTAAAACAATAGTTCGTGATACAGCGATTTAAAATCTAAGAAGAGCATCTAGCTGTAAATCCCCGATTCTCGACAGATTCTTAATCCGAGTTCTTTGACGTCAGGAAGGGCAACCGGTCGAAAACAATAGTGTATGATGTAAGAGGCTAGATACTGCGAGTTTTGCGTCAGGAACGGCAGCTAGTCTTAAAACGAATTCTTGCGATTTAAAATCTTAGTCAGGAAGGGCATCCGGCAGTAAAACAATAGTTCGTGATACAGCGATTTAAAATCTAAGAAGAGCATCTAGCTGTAAATCCCCGATTCTCGACAGATTCTTAATCCGAGTTCTTTGACGTCAGGAAGGGCAACCGGTCGAAAACCCCCGATTCTCGACAGATTCTTAATCCGAGTTCTTTGACGTCAGGAAGGGCAGCCGGTTGAAAACAATAGCGTATGATGTAAGAGCTTAGATACTACCAGTTTTGCGTCAGGAAGGACAACTAGTCTTAAAACAAAACAGATTCTTAATCCGAGTTGTCAGGAAGGGCAACCGGTTGAAAACTATAGTGTATGAGGTTAGATACTGCTAGTTTTGCATCAGGAAGGACAACTCAACAAATTCATGCGATTTAAACACATTTTTATTTCTAAGAGAATCGAACCCGAGACTACTAGGTGAGAGGCATGCACGCTAAACTAAACTGTAGGCTATAGGTTTGCTCCACAGTCCTTGAAGTATCGGCATAGTCATTCTGGGCGAGTTGTGTGGAATGCATGTGTTAGCTGAAATTGTACACGTATCTTCCGGCTCGACCTTGAACGAGGACACGGTGTGCTGATAAGCGGCTTGTAACTCGCGAACGTCTTCTTAGCTGAGTAGCATGTAAGCTCTTAAAACACAGTACTAATTAAGGTTGTAAAATATTCTGAAATAGTCCTCCTCTGTGGTGTAGTAGTTAGTGTGATTAGCTGCTACCCTCGGAGGTCCGAGTTCGATTCCCGGCTCTGCCACGGAATGTGTAGCATTTAGCCTATGTAAGTTCCTAACATAAAATATCATGATTGTACGGAGAGGTTAAAAGACACACAGTGCCTACTCCTATCGAAAGAACCTGCACGGTACCGGCATGTAGGCTTCTCCTGGTGAAGGAGTCTGCACAAGGTTTAACGTCCCCATCAACAGCCCTTACTTATTGCTAGCTTTTCTTGCACACCCCGCCTCACACCATAGTTTTATACGACCGGTTGCCCCTCCTGACTAGGATTTTAAATCGATATCCCGACATAGCCTACTCTTACCGAAGAAGCCAGCTTAACACCTCCATCCAACAAATGAATCACCCTCAACACTCTTCAATCATTCTCGCTACTTCGGAAGATAGCGGGTTCGAACTGGAAGCCGTAAATGTTAGGCGAGGGACCTGCGCGATCGTCATAACATGATCTAGCTAGATGCCCTTCCCGACGGCATAAGTTACCAGGATTTGAATCGCGTACCCCGACTAGAAGAAGCCTGCACATAGCTTAACGCCTCTATCCGACGAATGAATCACCCTCAACACTCTTCAATCATTCTCGCTACTTCAGAAGATAGCGGGTTCGAACTAGAAGCCGTAAATGCTAGGCGAGGGGGGCCCTGCGCGATCGTCATTACATGATCTAGCTTTAGCTCAATACCTACAGGTAAGGAATACCGCGGATGTACCCTCGAGAAGTCGAGGATCGCGCGCTAACTTTCCAAGGCTCGAACTCTTAAATTCTGACACCTCGGCGTCAACAGGAGGTTCGAATACGTCAGCCTGCAGGTGGGAGCTCTTGTTGCATAAACACTTCGTTCCGACTGTGTCGCAGTTGTCAGCGATTTTTTCACATCCGCTTGGTAACAAGCAGAATATTTAGCGGCTGCAGTCTGCGCGAAGTGCTCACAGTTCTCTGTATGCGTTTATTACGTACACACACATCTCCCGTCTGCAGTGAATATTATTCTTCAGCCTTTATCTTAAGGTAAGGTAGAACTGTTAGTTACTTTTTTTATTTGCAAAGCAACTTCTACGCTAGACATCTACATTCATATATGTTCTTTTCTTTTTTAGGTACCGTTCGAAAGTACGCAATTTTATTCATCCGAGTAACAGCCTGCAGCACGTGCATTTTTTTTAAAAGGTATGTTTTCGAACTTTGAGTTGTAAAGATAACTAGGTTAGATGATGCATCCTACACTACATTCATATATGTTTCTTCTTTTTTTTTAGGTACGACTAGAATATTATCATTCGAATTTCAGGCTTGAACGCACGCATTTTATACATCCGAGTAACAGTTTGCAGCGCGAAGATTTTAAGGTATGTCTGACCTCTATTCGTTGAAACTTGGTTTCTTCTAAAACATCGTAACTTTAGTCTATTGATAAATAGTTGTTCTCTTTAATCCTCACGCTATAGACGAGGTGCGTACATAGCTATGTCTGCCCCTCAACAGGTTGAAACTTGGTTTCTTCTAAAACATCATAACTTTAAGCAAATCATAAATAATTGTTCTCTTCAATCCTCATACTATAGACGTGGTATAATTTCAAACACGCACACATAGCTATGTCTGTCCTCAACAGGCTTAAACTTGGTTTCTTCCGAACATCGTAACTTTAAGCAATTGATAAATAGTTGTTCTCTTTAATCCTCATACTATAGACGTGGTATAATTTCAAACACGCACACATAGCTATGTCTGCCCTCAACAGGTTGAAACTTGGTTTCTTCTAAAACATCGTAACTTTAAGCTAATCATAAATAGTTGTTCTCTTTAATCCACATACTATAGACGAGGTATAATTTCAAACACATGCACATAGCTATGTCTGCCCTCAACAGGTTGAAACTTGGTTTCTTCCGAACATCGTAACTTTAAGCTAATCATAAATAGTTGTTCTCTTTAATCCACATACTATAGACGAGGTATAATTTCAAACACGCACACGTAGCTATGTCTGCCCTCAACAGGTTGAAACTTGGTTTCTTCCGAACATCGTAACTTTAAGCTAATCATAAATAGTTGTTCTCTTTAATCCACATACTATAGACGAGGTATAATTTCAAACACATGCACATAGCTATGTCTGCCCTCAACGGGCTGAAACTTGGTTTCTTCCGAACATCGTAACTTTAAGCAATTGATAAATAGTTGTTCTCTTTAATCCTCATACTATAGACGTGGTATAATTTCAAACACGCGCACATAGCTATGCCTGTCCTCAACAGGTTGAAACTTGGTTTCTTGCGTAACTTTAAGCTAATCATAAATAGTTGTTCTCTTTAATCCACATACTATAGACGGGGTATAATTTCAAACACGCACACGTAGCTATGTCTGCCCTCAACAGGTTGAAACTTGGTTTCTTCCGAACATCGTAACTTTAAGCTAATCATAAATAGTTGTTCTCTTTAATCAACATACTATAGACGTGGCATAATTTCAAACACGCACACGTAGCTATGTCTGCCCTCAACAGGTTGAAACTTGGTTTCTTCCGAACATCGTAACTTTAAGCTAATCATAAATAGTTGTTCTCTTTAATCAACATACTATAGACGTGGTATAATTTTAAACACGTACACATAGCTATGTCTGCCCTCAACGGGCTGAAACTTGGTTTCTTCTGTAACTTTAAGCTAATCATAAATAGTTGTTCTCTTTAATCCACATACTATAGACGAGGTATAATTTCAAACACGCACACGTAGCTATGTCTATCCTCAACAGGCTGAAACTTGGTTTCTTCCGAACATCGTAACTTTAAGCTATTGATAAATAGTTGTTCTCTTTAATCCTCATACTATAGACGTGGTATAATTTCAAACACGCACACATAGCTATGTCTGCCCTCAACAGGCTGAAACTTGGTTTCTTCCGAACATCGTAACTTTAGTCTATTGATAAATAGTTGTTTTCTTCAATCCTCACGCTATAGACGTGGTATAATTTCAAACACGCACACATAGCTATGTCTGCCCTCAACAGGCTGAAACTTGGTTTCTTCTGTAACTTTAAGCTAATCATAAATAGTTGTTCTCTTCAATCCTCATACTATAGACGTGGTATAATTTCAAACACGTACACATAGCTATGTCTATCCTCAACGGCCTGAAACTTGGTTTCTTCTAAAACATCGTAACTTTAAGCAATTGATAAATAGTTGTTCTCTTTACTCCTCGCGCTATAGACGTGGTATAATTTCAAACACCTACACATAGCTATGTCTGTCCTCAGCGGGCTGAAACTTGGTTTCTTCCGAACATCATAACTTTAGTCGTTCTCTTCAATCCTCATGCTATAGGCCTAACTCACAGCCATGTCCAACCTCTATACGTTGAAACTTGGTTTCTTCCGTAACTTTCACCTAATCTCTATCGGTCGTTCTCTTTTCAGATGTTCCCCTGCTGCGAGGAATGTAATGTAACGTTTGCAAGGCGTGATAACTTCATGCGCCATATGAAATCAAAACACCCTAGCATAACATCTGCTTTATGTAAAGTTTGTAGTGTGTATTTCGCTAACGTAGAGCGATATGAGGATCACTTAGCAGAGGTACATCAAATATCTACTCGCCCTCAGGTAGTAGTAGGGAAAAAGCGTGCAGCTACTGATGTAGCTGTAGAAAGTACTAGTAGTAAAAAACCTAGAAAAAATCATGAACAGATGTCCCCCTGCTGTGAGGAATGTAATGTAACGTTTGCAAGGCGTGATAACTTCATGCGCCATATGAAATCAAAACACCCTAGCATAACATCTGCTTTATGTAAAGTTTGTAGTGTGTATTTCGCTAACGTAGAGCGATATGAGGATCACTTAGCAGAGGTACATCAAATATCTACTTGCCCTCAGGTAGTAGTAGGGGGAAAGCGTGCAGCTACTGATGTAGCTGTAGAAAGTACTAGTAGTAAAAAACCTAGAAAAAATCATGAACTTCAAACTATTCACTGCGAGCACTGTAACACTGATGTACCATCTTCGCATTTTCAGGGGCACTTACGGAGTAATGCGCATAAAAATAATGTGTGTAGAAGTGGTAGTAACGCAAACATCGAGGAAATTAATACAGCATTTAAAAGTAGGATTGCTAGTTACCGAATTCACACCAGTCAAAAGTTTCAGAGCACTTCAAACTTTTTAAATTGCGTTCAACCGGATGTACAACAGCTTCTTGCTAAATCTTTGTCCAATCATAGTTTATTTAAAGTTAATTTTGAACTTTTCGCCTTGTACATTAAAAGCACGGATGAATCCGAAATAACGGACATTAAATCATTTAATACGAAGAATTTTGTCATAAGTCAGTCGACTAATTTTGGTGATGTACTTAGGGATGTCTCTAACATTATTTCAACTAAGAGCGAGGAATTTCAGGAAAAGGAATCAGGGTGGGCTTTAGTTGAGATAATGTATCTAGAAGTTAACATCAATAAGTACAATCCCATGCGAGGTTCATCGTACATCGAGCTGCCGACATGGATTCAGCAAAGAAAAGCTGTTGTAAACATCCGAAACAATGACGAAGCATGTTTTGCATGGGCGGTGATGTCAGCTTTAAATCCTGTGAAACGGAATGTAGCGAATAGAACATCATCGTATCCACACTATTCAACGCAGCTAAATTTCGATAGTATAGAATTTCCTGTGCAGATAAAGGATATTAAGCACTTTGAGGAACTAAATAACATTAGTATCAATGTGTATGGTGTAGAGAAAAAGTCTGTAGTAGGTCCTCTGTATTATACATGTCATAAGAAGAGTACTCACG
Organism: Anabrus simplex; assembly: GCF_040414725.1. Classification (NCBI taxonomy): domain Eukaryota; kingdom Metazoa; phylum Arthropoda; class Insecta; order Orthoptera; family Tettigoniidae; genus Anabrus; species Anabrus simplex. The sequence goes on from NC_090265.1 coordinate 1,580,518,114, forward strand.
TTAATTTACTCTATATTGAAAACAGTGTGAATAGCCACTTTTGCTGGATTAAAAATCTGAGTAGACTTGTTGGCAGTCAGTTATCCAAAGAAAGGTGTAAAAAGTGGCTATGTGATGGATGCTTGCAGTATTTCAGAAATGAAGATCAGTTAACGAAGCATTCCAAGAATGACTGCAATCATGTACGTACAGAGATACCTACTACAGGCAATAATGTTTTAAAATTTACAAATTTTCACAAGCAGATGTGGGTACCGTTCGTGATTTATGCAGACTTTGAAGCCATCCTCACGCCATGCAACACATGCTCACCTAATCCTGACAACTCTTTCACTAATACTACGCACATGCATGTCCCGTATAGCTTCGCGTATTACATCAAGTGTAGTTACGATAGTACGCTTAACAAGTTAGAGCTGTATCGAGGACATGATGCTGCTAAAGTATTTTTAGAAAGACTTGAAAGTGATGCAGTTCGTCTCGGTCGTATTCTGAATAGTAATATTCCTATGAAGCCACTCACCGAAATTCAGTTAAATGATCATGAACGTGCTACAAAGTGTAGCATTTGTGATGGGGAATTTTCCGAAAATGACCCTAAAGTTTTTGATCATGATCATTTAACTGGTTTCTACAGATGTGCCGCTCATTATAGCTGTAATCTTAAGTATAGAGTTCCTAAATTTATCCCTGTAATTTTTCATAACTTATCTGGTTACGACTCTCATTTCATCATTTCACAATTTGGAGCTTCGGATGAAAAAGTAGATATAATCCCTCAGAATAAAGAGCGGTACATTGCGTTTGCAAAGTCTGTAAAAGTAGATGCTGAGCATTCTATAAAACTGAGATTCCTTGACTCGTTTCGCTTTATGGCGAGTAGCCTCGATAAACTTTCTAGTCATTTACAGCCTGAACAATTTACAGAAATTCGACGCGTTTTCCCCGAAGAAGCGCAGTTTAATTTACTTCGGCGTAAGGGTGTTTTTTGTTACGAATATCTCGACTGCTTAGACCGCCTCGAAGAACGTGCCTTACCATCGAAACAATCCTTTTACAGCTCGCTGAATTCAGCAGATATTAGTGATGATGACTATTTACATGCACAACATATCTGGGAGCAGTTCCACATTCAAACGCTGGGTGAATACTCCGATTTATATTTAAAGACAGATGTACTTTTGTTAGCTGATGTTTTTGAAAATTTTCGCTGTGTTTGCATGAACACCTACAGCCTTGACCCATGTCAGTATTTTACTGCACCTGGGTTAAGTTGGGATGCGATGTTGAAACACACGCGTGTGAATTTGGAACTGCTGACCGATATCGATATGGTTCACTTCGTAAAATCATCAATTCGAGGCGGTCTGAGTCAGTGCAGCGGCCGACATTCGAGGGCTAATAATAAGTACATGCCGAGTTTCGATTCCAGTCAGGAATCTCAGTATATCGTTTACCTCGATGCTAATAATCAGTATGGGTGGGCGATGAGTCAGCATCTACCGGTGAGTGGTTTCCGCTGGCTGACGCAGTGCGAAATTGATGCTTTACAGCTACACGCCCTAGGTGATGAAGCTGATAAAGGCTATTTCCTCGAAGTTGACTTACAGTATCCTAAAGAGTTACACACTTCCCATAATGACCTACCGTTCTGCCCTGAAAATATGAAGCCCCCGTACATTGCATCAACGACGAAAATGCTCATTGCTAATTTATGCGATAAATCTGAGTATATCATTCATTACCGAAATTTAAAACAGTGTTTGCAGCATGGTTTGAAGTTATCCAAAATTCACCGCGTACTAGAATTTAATCAGTCACCGTGGCTAAAGCCATATATCGATCTGAACAATAATTTAAGAACGAATGCGGTTAACGAGTTTGAAAAAGATTTCTACAAGATCATGAATAACAGTGTGTTTGGTAAGACTATGGAAAATGTTGACAAACGCGTTGATGTAAAATTGATTACAAACTGGGATAATATTAAGAAAAGGTATGGTGCTAACTATTTAATAAGTAAACCAAATATCCACAGCTGCACCATCATACATGAGAATTTAGTTATTATACAGATGAATCGTGTCAAGGTTAAGTATGACAAACCTACCTACGTCGGCTTTGCAGTACTTGAATTGGCTAAAACACTCATGTATGAATTCCATTACGATTATATGATGAAGAAGTACGCGCATAATGCGCAATTGCTCTACACAGATACCGATTCGTTTATTTATCAAATCAAAACTGATGACTATTACAATGATATAAAGCCAGACTTGGGTAGGTTTGATACGAGTAACTATCCTGCAGATAATCAATATCATCTTCCGCTAGTGAACAAAAAGGTTCTAGGTAAAATGAAAGATGAATGTGCTGGGAATATTATCGATTCATTTGTAGGTACTACATCCAAGTCATATTGCATAAAACTCTTAAATGAATTACAAATAAAGAGATTGAAGGTGTTAAAAAGAATGTCGTTCAGAATCAGCTAAGTTTTGAAAACTATAACAATTGCATTAAAAGTAATCCGCCTGTTTTGCATAAGCAAATGTCTGTCATTAGAAGCAAGAAGCACCAGTTGTACACTCATTTAATTAGTAAGGTAGCCCTTAATAGCGATGATTGTAAACGGTTTGTCATTCCAAATTCTACCAACACGCTAGCCTGGGGGCATAGTAGTATTGATAAGTACTACTTTACATAAACATTATGCTAGAGGTGTGTGTACTTACGTTACGCTGTCTTACATCACAATTCGGGAGAGGTACGCTGAGAGTGTAGTACGGCAAGTTTAAACTTGTACATTCAAGAATTGCATCGAGAAGTACGCAAACATCACTGGGGTAAAATGATTCAAGATAAAACTTGTACATACAAGATGTAAATAAATAATGTAGAATTGGCATATTCTTTTATTTTAGGTTAGGTATTACCTTCCTCCCACTCCTTATTTGCAAGATAGAGTTTTTTTGTTTATTACTCATAGAAGAAAGAAGGTGATGGGCAGTTTCGTAAGTATAGTATCGTCTTGTTCGGTAAGTATCTCGAGAGCAGATTTTTTTTTTGTCAAAAAGCACATAGCTTTGTAAAGCACGTGGAATTTGCTACCGCTACATAGAGGGCAGCACTGTTCTCTCTGGATTAAAGATGGTAGATGATAGCCGTCAAAGGTAAGTAGCTAAAGAGGGCAGCACGGTGTATAAAGATGGCGGATGACAGCTGTCAGAAAAGCACATGGGTTTGTAAAGCATTTAGAATTTGCTACCACCACATAGAGTGTAGCACTGAGGTTTGTGATGCAAGATGGCGGATGACAGCTGTCAAAAAAGCACATGGCTTTGTTTCCAAACAAGAGCACGTGGAATTTGCCGTCACCACATAGAGGGTAGCACGGTGATTAAAGATGGCGGATGACAGCTGCACATGGCTTTGTAGAGCACGTGGAATTTGCCGTCACCACATAGAGGGCAGCACTGTTCTCTCTGGATTAAAGATGGCGGATGACAGCTGTCAGAAAAGCATATAGGTTTGTAAAGCGCATAGAATTTACCGCCACCACATAGAGTGCAGCACTGTTCTCTCTGGATTAAAGATGGCGGATGACAGCTGACGAAATTGCCAGCAGCATAGTGCTCTGTTGGTTAAAGATGGCGGATGACAGCTGTCAAAAAAAAGCACGTGGCTTTGTTTCCCAACAAGAGCACATAGAATTTTTCAAATTGCCACCACCACATAGAGTGCAGCACTGTACTCTGTTGATTAAAGATGGCGGATGACGGCTGTCAAAAAAGCGCGTGAGTTTGTTTCCAAACAAGAGCACGTGGAATTTGCCGCCACCACATAGAGAGCAGCACTGTTCTCTCTGGATTAAAGATGGCGGATGACAGCTGTCAGAAAAGCATATAGGTTTGTAAAGCATGTGGAATTTACCGCCACCACATAGATTGCAGCACTGTTCTCTGGATTAAAGATGGCGGATGACAGCTGTCAAAGGTAAGTAGCTAAAGAGGGCAGCACTGTGCTCAATAGATTAAAGATGGCGGATGACAGCTGTCAAAAAACACGTGGCTTTGTTTACCTCGCGCTAGTTATGTTAAGTTGGTAGCACTAAGGTTTAGACCCGTCAAGATAGCAGTACTGCCGATGGCAGGTGACGAATTTTGCAGCTACTGCGATATAGAGGGCAGCACAGTGCTTTGTGGTTTAAAGATGGCGGATGACAGCTGTCAAAAAAGCACGTGGCTTTGTTTACCTCGCGCTAGTTAGGTTAAGTTGGTACCACTAAGGTTTAGGCCCGTCAAGATGGCAGTACTGAGGTTAGCGATGCGTTGTTGTCTGTCAAAAAGCACGTGGCTTTGTTTACAAATCTGTCAAAAAGCACGTGGCTGTCAAAAAACACGTGGCTTTGTTTACCTCATGCTAGTGAGGTTAAGTTAGCACTACTGAGGTTTAGGCCCGTCAAGATGGCAGTACTGAGGTTAGCGATGCGTTGTTGTCTGTCAAAAAGCACGTGGCTGTCAAAAAACACGTGGCTTTGTTTACCTCATGCTAGTTAGGTTAAGTTGGCACTAGTGAGGTTTAGGCCCGTCAAGATGGCAGCAGTGAGGTTAGCGATGCGTTGTTGTCGATGACAGCTGTCAAAAAGCACGTGGCTTTGTTTACAAATTCAAATCTCCCGCCAAAATTCAAATTTCCCGCCAAAATTCAAATTTCCCGCGGGCGGCGGCGGAGGAGGCGGCGGAGGAGGAGGCGGGCGGCGGAGGAGGCGCCAGAATCCCTGCATTATACTACTTGAATTGACTGGCGGAAAATTCAAATGTTTTAATATGGGCAATGTTGTAACGGTGATCTTAGGAGAAATTACAATTTAGATTTCAGTACTAATTCCACAGATGCATGTGTTCCCTTACGTTTGTCATTCAAATGCTGCAGTCGTTTCATGATCGTCGCATTATTTGTTACGCTATGAATAACAGATTTTGATCTGCTGACATTCAGTTTGCAATATGGTGCAGCTGGATAGAATACTGTAGATTGAATATTGGCATATATTATATCGTTGCAAATGCATTTACAATATTATTAATGGTTAGCATGCTGGCCTTTGGTCACAGGGGTCCCGGGTTTGATTCCCGGCAGATTCAGGAATTTCAACCTTAATTGGTTAATTTAGCTGGCACGGGAGCTGGGTGTATGTGTCGTCTTCATCATTTCATCCTCATCACGATGCGCAGGTCGCCTACTGGAGTCAAATCAAAAGACCTGCATCTGGTGAGCCGAACTTGTCCTCGGACAACCCCGGCACTAAAAGCCATACGGACTGATTGGAATTAGTTATATGCTGTACCGGGCTGAGCAGTTCAGACGGTAGGGCGCTGGCCTTCTGAGCTCAAGTTGGCAGTTTCATTTCCGACTTTGCTGGGCGGTACATGAAGGTGGTCACATACGAGAGTCTCATGTCGGCAGGTGTACCGGCACATGAAAGAACTCCTGTGGGACAAAATAACGGCACCTTAACGTCGCAGAAAACCACAGAAGTGGTTATGGGAGTACAATAATAATAATAATAATAATAATAATAATAATAATAATAATAATAATAATAATAATAATAATCTTTCTGTTCATTTTTATAAATTTCTACTTCTTCTTCTTCTCCTTCTTCCTCGTCGTCGTCTTCTTCTTTGAAGTCTTTACACTCCAGAGCCGGTTTTTTCCCTCGGACTCAGAGAGCGATCTCACCTATACCGCCTAAAGGACAGTGTCCTGAAGCGTGAGACTTTGGGTCGGAATACTTTTCTTGTTTTGTTTTACGTCGCACCGACACAGATAGGTCTTATGGCGACGATGCGACAGGGAAGGCCTGGGAGTGGGAAGAAAGCGCCCGTGGCCTTAATGAAGGTACAGCCCCAGCATGTGCCTGGTGTGGAAATGGGAAACCACGGAAAACCATCTCCAGGGTTACCGACAGTTCGAACCCCACTATTGGCAGCCCTGAAGATGGTTTTACGTCGTTTTCCATTTCACGCCTAGAAATTGCTCTCCTCAGCCATTCCTATCACATCGTCGCCATAAGACGGCATGACGTAAAGCAAATTGTTACAAATGTAATCGACAAATGAAACACGAACAATAAATGAGAATGTATATATTTCATATATTCGCCTTTGGCATACTTATATAGCAGTATTTACTATGTCGCTAACACATCCGTTGCGCACCACGGATGGAACGGCAAGGGAGCACACATTCAGTAGCCTACTGTCTCTCCGTCCTCCGCTCGCCCACCGAAGCACCGATTGGTTTCTAAGCAACAGTTTACTACCAGAGAATACCGGAGGGAGCGCTGCACTCGCACTACCGATTGTAGTCATAGGAGTAAATGCTCAGTTTCCCAGCTCTGCTTCCAATGACGAACCGATGCAATCTCAGATGAAACTGTGGAACATGACATAGCTAAGACGAAGACAGACTGGGTAGAGCTCGGAACGGTAGGAGCGGAGCGGAACAATTGTTTTCGCTCTTCCTCTGGAGACCTCCGGTAGTCCTCCGATTGAATTCACTGGCGCAAAATTCAAATGCTTTAATGTGGGCAATGTTGTAACGGTGATCTTGAGTGGAATTACAAACTAGGTTTCACACAGGTGCATGTGTTTATCTACGTTTGTCATTCAAATGCTGCAGTCCTTTCAAGATTGCCTCATTATTTGTTACGCTATGAATAACAGATTTTGATCTGTTGAAATTCAGTTTGCGTCCGCCTCTGTGGTGTAGTGTTGGCTACTGAATGCATGATTCGAAACAGTGTATCGATTCGTCCAAGTGTCCGAGTGAATCGATTCACAGGAACGGCGAGATCACTGCACACGATTCAGCTTACTCCCAGCGGACTGTGCTGAGTGGCGCACTCACTGGACGTTGACGGGGAGGCGAGTTTCCGCTGCAGCGAGACAGTGAATCATGGCACATCGAAAGAATCGTGAACGAGCACGACTCAGTGAGACAGAAGATACACACGGCTCATTATCGGCAAACTGGACACTGGCGGAGAGCCGAGCTTCCGCTGCAGCTAGACATACGTACAGTGAGCCATGGTACACTGAAAGAATCGTATGCTATAATGGACTCTCGAGCCCAGCTCATTTGAAAATAATATCCATTTGCATTCACTGTCCTCTTCTTACAGGGAGGTTTAAATAATAGATGGATTTATTTGCAGTGTTAAAAAGGTAGTCAAAACATAATTCTGAAGTAACCAGTAAGTAGGTAGGCTATTAGGTTATACTATTTATTAGTTTAATGAATCTTAGTATTATAACTTAGTTGACATTTGACAATTAAACTCGACTCTAGCCTGTCCTATGACTATGAGTCATGCTCATGACCACTCAAAAGTACCTGTTTTATATTGGGAAGAACGGCTCAGTATTCTCTCAGTTCATATGTCACATCGTTGCACAAGACTTCAATCATATGTGGACAGTAAGTGAGCCGACTGATGCAATAACTTAACTAACAGTATGTTGAATCAGAAAACCAGCGGGCTACTGCACATCTCGGGTAGCCTATACAAAATATCGCATCGCAATATGTCGGTTTTTCCCTCGGACTCAGCGAGGGATCCCACCTCTACCGCCTCAAGGGCAGTGTCCTGGAGCTTCGGACTGTGGGTTGGGGGATATAACTAGGGAGGATGACCAGTATCTCGCCCAGGCGGCCTCACCTGCTATGCTGAACAGGGGCCTTGTGGGGGGATGGGAAGATTGGAAGGGATAGCCAAGGAAGTGGGAAGGAAGCGGCCGTGGCATTAAGTTAGGTACCATCCCGGCATTTGCCTAGAGGAGAAGTGGGAGACCACGGAAAAACACTTCCAGTATGGCTGAGGTGGGAATCGAACCCACCTCTACTCAGTTGACCTCCCGAGGTTGAGTGGACCCCGTTCCAGCCCTCGTACCACTTTTAAAATTTGGTGGCAGAGCCGGGAATCGAACCCGGACCTCCGGGGGTGACAGCTAATCACACTAACCACTACACCACAGAGGCGGCCTATACAAAATATGACGATTTTAAAAAATCCTCAGTTGATAGAAAAATACATATTTTCAAAAATGGCTGAGCAAGTTGGACAAGCGGTTAGTATCGCGTAGTTATGCGCTTGCATTCGGGGGATGATGGGTTCGAATCCCACCGTCGGCACCCGTTAAGATGGTTTTCCGTAGTTCCCCATTTTCACACCAGGAAATGCTGGGACTGGACCTTAATTCAGGCCATGGCTGCTACCTTCCTAATCCTAGACCTTTCCCAACCTGCGTCGCCAGAAACCTTCGATGTAGTAGAGTGACTAGCATGTATTTCTAAGAAAGGAGTTCATAGTATGAAGATCAGATGGCAGCTGCGAGCACTGAATGCTGTTGCTGCTGTCTTGCCAGTACATACTACACAGATGCAGTAGGAGCGGTGACTAATGTGCCGTGAATCGGGTCACTGTATCGATTTAGTAACGTGAACGGAATCAAATGAATCGATTCAGTAAAATGAATCGAATGTCCAATCACAACTGTGGTGTAGTGGTTAGTGTGATTAGCTGCCACCCCCGGAAGCCCGGATTCGATTCCCGGCTCTGCCACGAAATTTGAAAAGTGGTACGAGAGCTGGAACGGGGTCCACTCGGCCTCGGGAGGTCAACTGAGTAGAGGTGGGTTCGATTCCCACCTCAGCCATCCTGGATGTGGTTTTCCGTGGTTTCCCACTTCTCCTCTAGGCAAATGCCGGGATAGTACCTAACTCAAGGCCATGGCCGCTTCCTTCTCTCTTCCTTGCCTATCCCTTCCAATCTTTTTTTCTATGGGCTTTACGTCGCACCGACACAGATAGGTCTTATGGCGACGATGGGATAGGAAAGACCTAGGAGTTGGAAGGAAGCGGCCGTGGTCTTAATGAAGGCACAGCCCCAGCATTTGCCTGGTGTAAAAATGGGAAACCACGGAAAACCATTTTCAGGGCTGCCGATAGTCTTCCAATCTTTCCATCCCTCCACAAGGCCCCTGTTCAGTATAGCAGGTGAGGCCACCTGGGCGAGGTACTGGTCATCCTTCCCAATTCTATCCCCGACCTTAAGTTTTGCGCTCCAGGACACTACCCTTGAGGCGGTAGAGGTGGGATCCCTCGCTGAGTCCGAGGGAAAAACCCACCCTGGAGTGTAAACAGACAAAGACGGTAAAAATGAGTAGAGGTAAATAATATTGGAAATCCGATAAAAGTCCATGCAAATAGAATACACCTTTTTCATTATATTACATTAATTTGAAGTGTAATATAAATATGATAGACTATGACCAGTGTTGTCCGGCCCCGCGGTGTATGGGGCAACGCGTCCGCTTATCACTCGGCGGCCCCGGGTTCGATTCCCATCGGGGTCATGGTTTTTAATTGTAATGATTAATATCCCTGGCCTGGGGACTGGGTTTTTGTGACGTCTTTAATCATCCTTTCCTCACACACAACATTCCACACTACCGCCATTCCAATTACACACAGGTTAATAAAATATGGTGCCGGTAGGGGCAAAAGATCCACATGGGTCGACGCCCCGAAAAATAGCATTTTAAAGAAAATGACCAGTGTTGAAAAACAAAGCGGGAAGCGGAACTCGATCCAGCGAACCAGCGATTACGGGGCTTGAAGGCTAACCACTCGAGCCCCGCCGTTTCGCGTTCGTGACCCCAACGCACCGGTACATATTCGACGCGAAAATTTATCTTGCGATTTTCTCGAGAACGCCTTAGTAGTACGCCTTACTACTTGCACATTATGTTGTCCTAATGGACTACAAAATGTGTACAAAGTTTGAAGGTAGTCCGTGATCCGAACGTCGTAGCCTCCCCTTGTAAGTGTACCTGTATTCCGTCTGTGCTTATTAAATTTGCGTCTTTATTTCCTCTGCTTGTTGTGTTTTATAGATAATGCAAAGTATATTAGATAATAGTCGCGCCTCTGTGGTGTAGTGGTTAGCGTGATTAGCTGCCATACCCGGAGGCCCGGGTTCGATTCCCGGCTCTGCCACGAAATTTTAAAAGTGGTACGAGGGCTGGAACGGGGTTCACTCAGCCTCGGGAGGTCAACTGAGTAGAGGTGGGTTCGATTCCCACCTCAGCCATCCTGGAAGTGGTTTTTCGTTGTCTCCCACTTCTCCTCCAGGCAAATGCCGGGATGGTACCTAACTTAAGGCCACGATCGCTTCCTTCCCACTTCCTTGGCTATCCCTTCCAATCTTCCCATCCCCCCACAAAGCCCCTGTTCAGCATAGCAGGTGAGGCCACCTGGGCGAGATACTGGTCATCCTCCCTAGTTATATCCCCCAACCCACAGTCTGAAGCTTCAGGAAACTGCCCTTGAGGCGGTAGAGGTGGGATCCCTCGCTGAGTCCGAGGGAAAAACCGACATATTGCGATGCGATATTTTGTATAGGCTACCCGAGATGTACAGTAGCCCGCTGGTTTTCTGATTCAACATACTATTGGTTAAGTTATTGCATCAGTCGGCTCACTGAGCCGTTCTTCCCAATATAAAACAGGTACTTTTGAGTGGTCATGAGCATGACTCATAGTCATAGGACAGGCTAGAGTCGAGTTTAATTGTCAAATGTCAACTAAGTTATAATACTAAGATTCATTAAACTAATAAATAGTATAACCTAATAGTGATTCAGAAACATAAAGAAGTTGCAAACATCAGAAGAAATTCGTCTCACATACTAGCAAATATTCAAGTGGCTTTAATGCATTTTTAGTAGTTTGTCTGCTTACTCGAACCACCCAAAGTGCAAAATATCTCATTATTTGATGCTTTATAAAGAAGACCTACCTCCAGTTGTACCTCAAGATCCAACAACGTGCGATCAATGCTTGCCACCAGCTCCATCGTGCGACTCATCTGCAACACAAACAGACCAGTACAAATATAAATTAAGTGAATAAAACACAAACATTGTCACTTGAACACTACTTTATTTGTATAGTTCTTTCTCAGTGGATTGAGTTGTAAATAGCTCGCATACACTCCGATTTATCAGAGACAACAAGGTGAACACATAGTAAACGAGTATTAAAATGCACTCAACGCCATCTCCTTTAATCAACCATATGATCCTGCCACACACTTCTGGCTAGTCAAGGATAACTCATGAATTCTAAGAGTTAGAATATTTTTAGCTCAACATGCTTGAAGAAATGGACATAAACATTTCAATCAATCAATACTGATCTGCATTAGGGCAGTCGCCCAGGTGGCAGATTCCCTATCTGTTGTTTTCCTAAATGATTTCAAAGAAATTGGAAATTTATTGAACATCTCCCTTCGTAAGTTATTCCAATCCCTAACTCCCCTTCCTATAAATGAATATTTGCCGCAATTTGTCATCTTGAATTCCAACTTTATCTTCATATTGTTATCTTTCCTACTTTAATAAACGCCACTCAAACTTATTCGTCTACTGATGTCATTCCACGCCATCTCTCCCCTGACAGCTCGGAACATACCACTTACTCGAGCAGCTCTCCTTGTTTCTCTCAATTCTACCCAGCCCAAACTTTGCAACATTTTTGCAACACTACTCTTTCGTCGGAAATCGCTCAGGACAAATCGAGCTGCTTTTCTTTAGATTTTTCCAGTTCCTGAATCAGATAATCCTGGTGAGGGTCGCATACACTGGAACCATACTCTAGGTAAGGGTTTTACCAGAGACTTACATGCCTTACTACAACCCCTAAACACCCTCATAACCATGTGCAGAAATCTGTACCCTTTATTTACAATCCCATTTATGCGATTACCCCAATGAAGATCTTTCCTTATATTAACACCTAGATACTTACAAGGATCCCCAAAAGGAACTTTCACCCCATCAACGCAGTAATTAAAACTGAGAGGACTTTTCCTACTTGAGAAACTCACAACCTGACTCTTAACCCTGTTTATCAACATACCATTGCCTGCTGTCCATCTCACAACATTTTCAAGGTCACATTGCAGTTGCTTACAATCTCGTAACTTATTTATTACTCTATAGAGAATAATATAATCCGCAAAAGGCCTTACCTCTGATTCCACTCCTTTATTCATATCATTTATATATATAAGAAAATATAAAGGTCCGATAATACTGCCTTGAGGAATTCCCCTCTTAATTATTACAGGATCAGATAAAGCTTCACCTACTCTAATTCTCTGAGATCTATTTTCTATAAATATAGCAACCCATTCAGTAACTCTTTTGTCTAGTCCAATTGCACTAATTTTTGCCAGTAGTCTCCCATAATCCATCACTTCAGTACTAGTCAATCGTTATCGTAGTGGTAGCAGTAGCAGAAGTAGTTTAAAATTGCACAAACACTTTTTAAGGTTTAGGGCGACGATAGTATAGGAGAGGGATAGAACTGGAAACGAAGCTACCGTGATCTTAATGTTTGTACAGCCCCAGCATTTGCCTGATATGAAAATGTGAAACCATAGAAAACCATCTTCAGTGCTTTCGGCGAATGAGAAGAGGACAAGAGAATTACCCTAACCAGATGTGATTGCAACACTTTCTTAATGAAAACGCTGGTTGATATGAAAATGAAACAATGCATACAACAGCAGGTACCAAGGCTGCAGAGTGAGGACAGAGTGAGATAGAAGATGGCTGCCCTCACTGTACCGAAGTCAGCAACAATTTTGGTACACTCTTCACAACGTCAATAGCTCAAGATCACTTGATATGAAGTTAAATAAAATCAAGATGCCATTCTTTACTATCGACAACCGGAAACCTCACTGGTTAGAACAAGATTTTCTTACGCACACAGAAAGCGTACAGCATGAGAGCTAAATTGCTGGAAAGGAAATCATATATGTTCGTTACTTAATTGAAAGTGGTTTCTATTTTGTGCTATTAACAACCTTCAATGGTGATTCAGTAGCATACTTCTTCAAATGACTCCGACAAACAGGCGGGTCAAATTACATACTAGAACGGTTATATTAATAATCTATATAAATAAAATCGTAACGACCGTGTGTCTGTGCATTGAATATTTTGGCAAAATTTCCGTACAGTTATCCGTTTCAGGTGCAATAATGACCATCTGCATATTTTTTATCTTTGGTGTTTGTTTGTTTGTTTGTTTGTTTGTCTATAACTTGAAAACTAATGGATATATTTCTACCAAACTTGGGTAGGTTTTAGGGCCAATATTGTTTCTAAATTCCTGAATTGACTGGGGCTTATACAAAACAGAAACCGTGATTTTGCACTTCCACAAAATATACACAACCAAACTTAATGTAAATCTACCTGTCTTAATAGAAATCAATTTCTAAACTTCTTTTCTCATGAGCATCATTTTGATACGAGGATTAATAAGGGAGATATTATTAACGGACCTTTTTTCCGTACAAGTCCCACCGGACTTAACTCAAGAGCGGGTGCGTGTAAAGCATATTTCTTATAACTTGAAAACTACTGGATATATTCCAATCAAACTTCATATTTGGCACACATCTGTCCAAAGGTAAGTTTTTAGGTCCATACCATATCAAATTTCCGGAATGGACTAGGGGTTTATAGAGAACCTAAATAGTGATTTTACTCTCCCACAATATATACAACACAAACCTGACTGGAAATCGACCAACCTTGATGGAAATCCATTTCTAAAACATTTCCTCATATGGATTTTTTGAAAGGAGGATTAATAAGGGAGATATCTTGAACGGTTGGTTTTGCAGGCTAAATCCAGCGAACATAGCCCAAAAGGTGCTGTACATAGAGCAGATTGCTTATCTATATAAATAAAATCGTAACGACCGTGTGTCTGTACATGAACTATTTTGGAGAAATTTTCGTACAGTTATCCGTTTCAAGTGTAATAATGACCATCTGCATATTTGTTAGCTCTAGTTTCCTGCAAGTCCTCATTTCAACACACCCCCCCCCCCCCACAAAGCAAGTTTGAGGCAAAATCTGCTAGACGAGGTAGAGAATTGCAGAACAAGCCGGAATCGGTTATGGGAGCTGACAAGCAATCATCATAAACACTCTACAGTTCCGTAAAGTGTGTCCCAGAAGGAGTCTCTCACCTTTTGACTGAAAATCTGAAGCTGAGACGTTTGAAGATCTGTCAGAGGCTTACAGCAAGGTTTGCGGAAGGTGCATTTTTGAGTCGGATCGTCACCTGCGACGAAACATAGGTCCACCACTACACTTCCGAATCCAAACAAGCCAGCAAGGAGTGGCGGAGGAAAGGGGAGGCAGCACCAGTGAAAGACAAGTCTCGACTGTCAGCTGGCAAGGTCCTTGCAACCGCATTTTTCGATTGGCGAGGCATTTTGCTGATTGATGTTTTGCATGAGCGACGCACAATCAATGCTGCTTACTACTGCGAGCTGTTGAACAATGCGAGGGTTGCATATCGCCGCCAAAGACGAGACCAGCCGATTCGAAAGGTCATTCTTCTCCACGACAATGCGCGGCCCCATACTGCTTGTCTGTCTCCAAGCTACAGGAAATGCACTGGACTACACTAGATCATCCACCGTACAACCCGGACTTATCGCTCTGCGATTTCCATTTGTTCGGACCGCTTATAGAAGCTCTAGAAGGGCAACCGTCTCGTAAGAGCATGTGTTCAATTTCGACTGACTCACTCAAGACTAACTCCCTCGAGACTGACTAGAGATCGGTGGCTCCACTCTTTATATATCCAGCGGAAGATTCTCGTAGTTTATCTTTTTGGACGCCTTCATCATTGTTAATCAGCTTTCTGCTTCTTCTCAATAGCTTCCATATCGCGAGTGCCAACAATTCGCTGCCGGTACTATCTGGTTCCTTGCTGGCCCCGCTTATTGTCACCTCCCGCCAGCACTGTAGCCCATCACCGCACTCTCGTCCCGCGCAGCTCCGCTGTAAGGCACCAGGCAATCTAGGTGGGCGTCCATGCTTTTTTTCCTCGGGGAAGCCACTGAATCTTGTAGACTACGTCATTAACCCTGGTGATCACAGTGTAAGGACTTTCCTACGACGACAGGAGCTTCGGAGATTTCCCCTTCGTCCGTACGGGTCAGTATAGCTGGAACGAAAGGTTACCGTACATCCGCTCATTAGACTACAGGCATGACACCTGCCAACATGGTCTTTAGAAGAGAGCTACGCCCATCATGTACTGACGTATATGACGAGCTTCTTGGAATCCTGCCGATTTCACCTGCAGATCGTACCGGACCTTCGTCCGGTCGCTAGCTATCTCCAGGTGTCGTCGAGCATACTCGCGGATGTCGTTGAGCCGGTTCACCAGTTCCACACGTAGTCCGTCGCCGGATGCTCTTGCTACGGAGCCGTGACGTACATGATGGGCGTAGCTCTCTTCCAAAGACCATGTTGGCAGGTGTCATGCCTGTAGTCTAATGAGCGGATGTACGGTAGCCTCTCGTCCCAGTCCCTCTGGTGCGCCAATCCCATCTTCCTCAGGTGTTCCTCGCTGAAGAACTCTCTTCATCAACGTTGACTCGGAATTCCTTCTCTGGTCGCTGCTCAGCTCCCTCAGGACACCAAATCGACAAAAGTATTCTTCGCAAGGGCACTGACCACTGATGATGCTTCCTGACTGGGAAAGGCGTAGACCTCTGGTCACTTTGTTAAAATAGTCGATGACTAGAAGCAGGTAGCGCTGGTGTCCGATTCCGGAAATAGTCCAGCAATGTCGACGACTATCCCGTCGAAAGGCGGTCCGTCGTTTTACTGTTGCCTTTGATCCCTATTCCAGATACGAGGGTCTCGGGTTGCTGCATACGAGTCACAAATTTAACACAATCTTTCAACTTTTCTCCTCAGGTGCACCCAGTAGTAGCGTTGCAGGACATGATCCAGGGTGTTATTGGCCCCAAGATGACCTGCAGTGGTGCCTCCGTGTAGCTCAAAGACCACTTGCATCCTTGTGACCTCAGAAATCACCAGCTGGGCGATCTTCTTCTTACCGCGGGCAGACTCCCATAAAGTTGAATGACTTCCGTGAGGATTGAATCAGTTAATCGATTTTTATGTACTTAATTTTATTCATTTATTGATCTGACAGTTGCCCACTATGTCACAATTCCTCCTCCTCCTCTCTCTCTCTCTCTCTCTCTCTCTCTCTCTAGTTATCACCGGCCGCTTCTAGATAATATTATACTGAACTATCTAAGACGGCTTTCGTCTCACTCGGTCGGAGTTGCACCAGGCGACGCCATCACGAAAACTCAGCAGGGCAGTCCCTCACCTGGCCCCACTCGCGTTGTTTCAATTCACTGCAATGAATAATGTCATTGTTTATGTTGCTAAGGACAACGAATTAAATATTCCAGTATAACCAAATACACTAGAGATGCTGTATACAGCTATAGGACAGTTTGCGTTATATCGCGACTCAACGCTATACGCAACTTCTAGCGCAAAAACCTGGCCAAACTTCTCAACTGTTTTTTATTTGGTTTTTTGTGGAAATGAAAATCATTGTGTGTTTTTCACAATTGCGAAGATACTGAGGAGACTCACAATTCCTCCTGATGAAAAATTCGCCTAATGTTGACTGGCATAATTTAAACACTTTCCATGCGGGAAGATTCGGTTGCCATATACGTTATCGTAAAGAGTTTGTTAATAATAAGTGTATTTTTATATCACCCTTATTCTACCGTGCAGCCAGAAAACTGTTCAATTTTAATACAGAGTGTAAGTTGCTTTTGTTTCTGTTTATTCTTTGTTTTGTTTCTGCTAGTGGTTTACAGTCGCACTAATACATCAAAGGTTTCCAGCGACACAAAATAGGAAAGGAAATTAGAGAAGGTAACAGCTGTTGCCTTGTTAAGATAGAGGCCCAGCATTTGTCCATTGTGAAAATAGGCAATCACGGAAATTCATCTTCAGGTTTGTCGACTGTGGGACTCGAACCCACAGTCTCCGGAATGCGAGGTCACAGGTAAGTCACCCGAACCACATAACAAAGTCGCTCGGTTAATTAACATATTCTTATGTATGGCTGGTTATGCAATACCTTATTTGACGCTATCACCGTCACAATTCACTGTTAAAAAACTAAAAACCACAGCCTGTCTCCAGTCATTCGACCGGGTCAGGAATGGAATGAATGAAGACCTCATCTAGCGGTGAGGATAGGAATTGTGCCGGTTGCCGAAGCCTGTCGCACTCCTCTGGGCAATGATCAATGACTGACAAATGAAATGATATTGGAAAGCGTTGCTAGAATAAAAGATGACAGGTAAAACCGGAATACCCGGAGAAGAACCTGTTCCGGCTCCGATTTGTCCAGCACAAATCTCTCATGGAGTGACCGGGATTTGAACCACGGAACCCAGCGATGAAAGGCCGGTGCACTACCACCTGAGCCACGGAGGCTCTTAAATGCGCTGTTAAATGTTCGTAATAAAGATAATGTGAGAAGTTCACATATATTTACTGAGTAAAATGCTGGATTTTTAAAATCCAAATGAACTGACAAATGTTTTGTACAGTAACACTGCATGTGTCTGTACTGATATGCTTTTTCAATTATTTGTATGAATGCAAATGTTAAATCAAAACAAGATTAATTCCAGATGTAAATATTGATTCCATTAACTGCATCTGCAAGGAATGTGCCAATTTCTTCCATTAGTAAATGTTTGAATGTTATATTCAGTGGTAATCGAAATGATAAAAACGAAAGAACAAAGAAATGTCAAAGCTAAAAAGGTGCATTTGTAACAATTGGATTTTGTTAATATTTCATTACCAATATACTTTATTAAATATTACATTTTAAGTTGTGTTCGTTCATTTGTCTCCTTTGCCTTTTTCCCTCGTCTATTTAACAAGTAATGCCACTTCACTGTGAATATCTTAATTTACTGGAAATGTTAAATATTATCCTTTCTTCAGTAAGGAATGCACTAATGTTTTAATTTGCCACCAGGTTTCGAGGTTCTGTCTACAGGAGTGTTACTCCTTTTTTTTCTTCTATGTTTACAGCATTGACTGTCCCGTATTTATTTCTAGTGTTAACACAGTAATGGAAAAACAAAATCATATTAAATACATAGACCTATGAGTGGAGTAGTTTATTACCTGGTTTACGAGCGCTTCACAGCGGTAGCTGGAGTAACATATGCGGATGAAGAGATGAGCAGACTGTAAGAGCATGTAGACTTCATGAATGTAGTAATCGAATTGCGCCTCGCTATGCCACACACGACTCACATAGGATATGGCAATATAGAGATGTAGAACCAGACTACACCGACAGGCTAAAGAATTCAGAAGGTTAATTATTCCATAACTAACGTTGATTGTTTTAGCAAGATTCACTGACTTCATTGTCAGCTTCCTCAATTTTCTTACAGAAGCAGCAGAGGGTGTTCTGCGATGACTCCAAATAGAAAACGGATATATTTCCATAGTAAATTTCTTTGAAACTTCTCTTATACTCTGGAACTCTTCTAGGGTATCATTGACATTTGCTAGAATATTATTTATAATGAAACATAAAATTACAAATTGCTCTTCAGCCACGAAAGGAACGGTCGACAACCACGCGTAGAAAAACATGACTAAAGGGACCCAGATGGGTATATAAGATGATGATTCATTCGCGTACATGGCGAAAGTTATTATATGAGGAATACTAGACGCTGCGACCAAAATCAGGACGCCAGTGCCCTTAAAAAGTACATTCCTGTGCGATTTCGACTCGTGCATAAGGTAGAGAACGGTACTGAAAGCATTTGTAATTGATTTACTATGCACGCAAGAGAAAAACAGGCAGGCAGCATCGGTGAACAACCAGAGGCCATGGATAGCTGCAACAATGACACCACTGAATGCACCAGTTAAACGTTCGTTGAGACGCTCGACGTATTCGTCTTCAAACTGAGCTAAATAAAGCACGCAGCTAATAAGTATAGCTACGTTTATAACAAATGGTAATAACCCTAAGCGAGTGGGACGAAAGTGCTCACTGAAACTCGCATGAAATAAACCGAGCAACTTGGAAGGGAAGAAAAATAGCGATAGAGGATATGGGGGAAGGTGCCACATGTCCCAAGAATTGTTGAAGAATTTTCGGCAGCGTTCTATTTTCAAGCAAACAAGACTTTATCCAGCATATGCTGCATAAAAATGATTTAACAATGAAAGTAAGAGACTCCGATACGTACAGCCGACGCCAAGCTTTATCCAGCAACTGAAGATATTGCCTACAACTGTTGTTTGGGTGAAGTAATTATGTGCTTGTCAACTTTGAATCACAGTGTTGCACAACGAGTTTCAAATACAGTATTTAACTCGGGATTAGTTAATCAAAACAGATATCCATCACCATATTGCTGACTTAGAATTATTTCAGCTATTCCTTGAGAAGTTTTGGATGAGATGAGTAGCAAATACTTTGCGGCCGACATGTAATCTCTTAGACGACAGAACTCTACCAGCAAAATAAGTAAACCAACCAAAAGTTAAATACTTTAACCTTCAACTACAGAAAGGTCGCTAAGGTAATATTTTATCTTCTCATTACTAATGGCTGTTTAATTGATCAACATGAATAATTGGTTTTCACGAGCTGTCTCTCTAGAAGACATAGTAACGGAAAGCAACATACGATAAAATAAATGACTGTCCAATGAAAGATTAGTAGTACATTTTAACAAAGATATTGACATGTATATTGTAGAGCTGTAATTATGGCATTGGAACGGAACTACGGTATGCTGATGACATGACATCTGAGAACTTTACCTAGGACAGGCGCCAGGAAATAACCACTGAATATCAAGTGAGTGAATCATGTTAATGCTGTAATAAAACTCTTTTTTTTTTTTTTTTTTTGCTATTTGTTTTACGTCGCACCGACACAGATATGTCTTATGGCGACGATGGGACTGGAAAGCCCTAGGAATGGGAAGGAAGCATCCGTGGCCTTAGTTAAGGTACAGCCCCAGCATTTGCCTGGTGTGAAAATGGGAAACCATGGAAAACCATCTTCAGGGCTGCCGACAGTGGGGTTCGAACCCACTATCTCCCAAATACTGGATACTGGCCGCACTTAAGCGACTGCAGCTATCGGTAATAAAACTCTAAAAACTACGGCAGTGTTGATCTAAAATTTAGGCTAATAGTTGATTGACTGCTACTTTCTTTCCTTTTTTATTTATTTATTTATTTATTTATTTATTTATTTATTTATTTACTAGGTGATGTACCCGTGCTTCGCGACGGGATTCTCAGAAATACTGTCATTGCGGTTTTCCTAACTACAATTAACTTAGGCCATTACAAAAACGTCATAAGAAATGAAAATCCACAGCCTTTTCCCAGTCAGTTCATATTGTCAGGAATAGAATGAATGAAACCCCATCTAGCGGCGAGGATAGAAATTGTGCCGGCTGCCGAAGCCTGTCGCACTCCTCTGGGGCAATGATTAATGAATGATAGATGAAATGATATTGGAGAGTGATGCTGGAATGAAATATGACAGGGAAAACCGGAGTACCCGGAGAAAAACCTGTCCCGCCTCCACTTTGTCCAGCACAAATTTCACATGGAGTGACCGGGATTTGAACCACGCAACCCAGCGGTGAGAGGCCGGCGCGCTGCCGCCTGAGCCACGGAGGCTCTTGTCAGTAGGAATGTAGGGATTAAAAGCAATGTTATCATATAAAATACTCGCTCACATAAAAAACTGCACATTTTCTCACTTTTAACGAACAGTACTTCGATGTCGATCTAACAGTCCAACGTTCCAGTGCTGGTATGACCAGGCCGCAGAGAGCCGCGATTACTCCTCTGCCATTGTTCCGTTAAATATACGTACTGTTCATTCCGATCAGTGCCTCAGGGTAGGGATTGAATAGCTCGAATGTTATGATGAACCAGTTAGTTACGTACCAGTAGTATCAGAAAATTTATGAACCAGAGGAAAGGCATGCTAAAGAAGAAAGTTGTCTAACTCCCCAGCTATTTCCCGCCAATATTCAGGCAGGCTGTTATACTCGGCACGACCGGCCGAGTTGGCGGTACGGTTAGGGGGGTGCAGCTGTGAGTTTGCATTTGGGAGGTAGTGGGTTCGAAAACCACTGTCGACAGCCCTGAAGATGGTTTTCCGTGGTCTCCCATTTTCACACCAGGCAAATGCTGGGGCTGTACCATATTTAACGCCAGGGCCGCTTCCTTTCCACTCCTAGTCCTTTCCTATCCCATCGTCGGCATAATACCTATCTGTGTCGGTGTGACGTAAAGCAAATTTTAAAAAACTCGGTATACAGCAGTAATCCCATCTATCGGACATGACTGGCAACAGAAGACACAAAGCACATCACAACAAACAATGGTCAATGTAATGTTATTGCTGTTCAATGTTATAAGCTTTCCGTATTGTAGGCCTTCACATTTAGTTTTCTTTAGACTCTGTGATATTAGGGCGACGTACGAAATTATTTATAGCGTAAACTGTAGTTCCTTATTCACCAACTTTACATAACGATATTCATTAAATTCTGTTCACCCATTTTTCTCGTGACTCCGTGCTGATATGGACTTAGCAACAAAAATCCAAATTCATGAATATCTCTGTTATCATAGCCGGTACAGTAAAAATGTTTAAGACATATTATCGGAAATTTAATAATATATAACTTTAGCGGGCCCTGGGAACTGACCTAGGGAGAGTCTCTGCGACCACCTTGAGACTCTGGCTAAATGGAGGTGTGATGCGAATATAAGAACTCAACAAAAGAGTTATCTTAGCCTCTCTCACCTCAATTCTCCATTTCTTACCTACACGTGGTGCCCCTGTTAAGCCGAGCAACCCAGTGGAAGGTTGGGTAACAACCCCAGCGGGAAACTGGGTCGGTGAGCAGAGTGGAATTGGGGGTCAGTGGAAGGCAACGGGAAACCACCACTGTTAATTTTCCCAAAACAACCTCATGGCTTTACTCAATCATAAATCAGTGTCCGGAGTAAGTCTTCCAGTCGGATCTCCGGGGGAGACATGGTTGAGAGGAGCATCTGAACGTGCAAATCAATCGAAACCAACTTTGCGCGTAGTTAGAAAGATTGCAAACTGGAATGTACGAGGTCTCTTACAGACAGGAAAACTGGCTATCGTTGAAAGAGCAATGAGCCTACATGATCTGGACATACTCGGACTCAGCGAGACACACTGGAAAGGTTGTGGCCACTTTGTCACTCACTCGGATAACACCATATATTTTTCTGGAAGTGAGGATCTCAGTCGGAATGGTGTCGCTGTAGTGATTCCTAAAATACTAGCCAGTGCTGTCGTCGGATATGAGCCTGTCTCTGACAGAATCATCTCCATTAAGATGAATGCTTCTCCGTGTAGGATCAACTTCATTCAGGTTTATGCTCCTACTGCAGTTGCACTGGATGATGAAATCTATGAATTCTACGAGTTGCTGGAACACACCATCATAAAGATTCCTCAGAAGGAAATATTAGTCATTCAGGGTGATTTTAATGCGAAGATAGGCGAGACAATTGAAGACAATCATTTGGAACATGTGGTTGAAAGGTACGGTCTAGGTGTGAGAAATGAGCGTGGTGAGCATCTACTGGAGTTTTGTGTTGGCAATAACCTGTCTATCTGCAATACTCTCTTCCAACATCACGCACGGCGTCGATACACATGGATTTCTCCTGGCGACAGGGTTCGAAATCAGATTGATTTCATTTTGGTGAGGCAACGATGGCGGACTTCTGTACTGGATTGCAAAACCTATCCTGGAGCAGACTGTGGTAGTGACCACATTATGCTATCCATGAAGATGCGGATCAAACTGAAATTGACCAAGAAGAAGAGAGTGGCACAGGTTCGCGTTACTGACAAAAATGCTCTCCAAGATTTTGGGGAAAGAATAAGGCCAAAACTCCAGCAAGTACAGGAGGAAGGATCAGCCTCCCAAGCATGGGATAACCTCAAGTCAATCATTAACTCTTCTCTCCCTGAACCATTTACTAATTCTTCCCAAGCTAAGCACCCCTGGATATCTAACACCACTCTACTGCTGATAGAAGAGCGGAGCATACTGAAGAAACGTAGCATTCAAACCAAGCAAGACGAAGAAGCATACAGTGAACTTTGCCGTGAAATACAGCGCAATTGCAGAACTGACAAGACACGGTATCTTACCAGTATTTGTGATGAAATAGACCAACATCATAGGCTGAATCAAACACGTGATTACAGCATTACCCATGAGTTCAAACAACGCACATGGGTGATTGAAGATGAAGACGGCAACCTTATTACTGATAAGAACAAAGCAATAGAGAGGTGGAAACAATACTGTGAAATGCGGTATTGCAAAGGAAATAATTCTGCCGAACAGGAAATTTCCATGAGGTATGACGAAGAACCGGATATTTTATTCACTGAGATTGTGAATGCTGTCAATCATTTGAAAAACAACAAAGCACCAGGTATGGATGGTATTTCGGGAGAAATGCTGAAAGTGATGTGGGAGGAGGGCATGCGTGTTTTGCATTCGGTATGTAATATGGTGTGGAAAATTGGTGAATGGCCCAAGGACTGGACAACATCAATACTAATCCTTCTTCATAAAAAGGGATCTATAAGGGATTGTTCCAATTATCATACTATCGCATTAATATCCCATGCAAGCAAAGATCTTCTCTACATAATAAATCAACGCCTAAAACCATTCCTGCAACCTCAGATATCCGCAGAACAAGCAGGCTTTGTTGCAGGTAAAGGAACACGAGAGTCTATCCTGAACATGAGACAGATAATTGAGAAATGTCGCGAGTTTTGTGTCCCTGCCTTTATTTGCTTCCTGGACTACAAAAAGGCCTTTGATTGTGTTATGTGGGACAAGTTGTGGCAGGTGCTAAAGGAATTTGGGGTTCCACTGCATTTAATATCGTTACCGAAAAACCTATATAAAAACCACGCAGCAACCATAAAGGTGGATGGTGGTCTCTCAGGCATTTACAATGTGACAAATGGAGTAAGGCAAGGTTGTATATTATCACCTCAACTCTACAACATCTATGCAGAGTGTGTCATCAAAAGATCTCTCAATGGCTGGAATGGTTGAATTTCGATTGGTGGCAGAAAAATTAATAACCTGCGCTTTGCAGATGACACTTCCCTCATCGCTGGTAGTGAAGAGGAACTTCATGACCTGCTTACAAGGGTGAAGAACACTAGTCTTCAGTATGGTCTAGAGATAAACATCAAAAAGGCCAAACTAATGGTAGTTGATCGGCAAGGTCAAATCCAACTTACGGGATACCTAAAGGACCTGGATATTGTTAAGGAATTTGTATACTTGGGGTCTGTCATCAATGACACGGGAAGCTGTGATAAAGAGGTAAAAAGACGTATTGTCTTAGGTCGCGCTGCAATGGTTAAACTTACTAAGATCTGGCAGAACCGGGCAATATCAAAAGCCACGAAGATGCGCTTGGTAGAATCACTAGTGTTCTCTGTCTTTTTGTACGGCTGTGAGACCGTGAATGCTAAAGACAAAAAGCGCATTGATGCCTTTGAGATGTGGTGTTGGCGGAGAATGCTACGTGTACCCTGGACAGAAATAAGAACTAATGTTTCCATTCTGGACGAACTCTGAATCAAGAAACGCCTATCTTCCCGTGTGAGTGAGCGTTACCTCCAGTTCCTTGGCCATATTTTAAGACGAGATGGAGAGAACTTGGAAAAGGTAATTTTACAAGGAAAAATTGAAGGCAGTAGACCACGAGGAAGAACAGCAAGCAGATGGATAGATCAGGCGAAGATCACTGGGCTACCACTTCAGGTCATATTAACGAAATGTGAAAACCGCTCGGGATGGAGACATCTTGTCAAGGTTGCAATACGGAAATGATGGAGTTATGAGGTCACGACGCTCAGTAATGAGCACAACGACTAATGATGATGATAACTTTAGTAATGTAGTATTTGTCGATAGGACCACTAATAACACAAATATTTGAGAATTAAATTCTAGCCCTTCCCCTAAACAACCATTCCACTCAGCGTGAATAAGATTATTTATGGCCTAGATTATAGCGACTTATTTCCCGACTTTGCATAACGATTTTCATTACTATAGGACCACTAATAACACAAATATTTGAGAATTAAATATTAGGCCTTCCCCTAAACTACCATTTCTCTCAGCGTGAATAAAATTGTTTATGGCCTAGATTATAGCGACTTATTCCCGGACACTACATACCGATTTTCATTAAATTCTCATGAGTCGTTTTCTCGTGATGCGTGTACATGCATACAGACAGACAGACAGACAGACAGACAGAAATTACGGAAAATTAAAAAGTGCATTTCCTTGCTACTATCAACACGACCACGTGGGAGACCACGGAAAACCATCTTCAGGGCTGTCGACAGTGGTTTTCGGACCCACTACCTCCCAAATTCAAACTCACAGCTGCGCGCCCCTAACCGTACGGAGAACTCGCCCGGTCGTACCGTGTATAACAGCCTGCCTGAATATTGGCGGGAAGTAGCTGGAGAGTTAGGCACGTTTCTTCTTTAGCATGCCATTCCTCTGGTTCATAAATTCTGAGCAATGTACAGACAAAACTCTTATTTTATATATATATATAGATTTATTTATTTATCACACTCACTGTCAAAAAAGTCAAGCACCTAAAAGGAGTGGAAGAAATAAAATATCCACTATGGGTGGGAGCGGTAGAATACACACAGTATCCCCTGCATGTCGTAAAAGGCGACTGAACGGGGAACCAGGGGCTTTCAGCTTCCCCCCAGCTGAGTTTGGTATTGTTTGCACGATGAGGAGGAATGCGTGTAACTGAGTTGAACAGTTACAATGTGAATAGATCTCTGGCACCGTTAAGTACTTAATTTAATAGTGCATGCAACCTCCTTCTATGGCATTGATCATTTTATTGACACCCCTATGATAGCCAGTTTCACATCGATCACCCGTTTACTGAGAGAATCAGAAACTTTCTCTAAACTATAGCTGTAAATGAAATGAAATGAAATGGCGTATGGCTTTTTAGTGCCGGGATGGGCCCGAGGACTTCGGCTCGCCAGGTGCAGGTCTTCTGATGTCACTCCCGTAGGCGACCTGCGCGTCGTGATGAGGATGAAATGATGATGAAGACGACACATACACCCAGTCCCCGTGCCAGGGTAATTAACCAATTATGGTTAAAATTCCCGACCCTGTCGAACCCGGGGCCCCTGTGACCAAAGGCTAGCACGCTAACCGTTTAGCCATGGAGCCAGGCAGCTGTAAATATATAGCCTTTTCTCTGTAAGTACTTATCTACTATTGCTTTAATAACAAATATTGTCCCAAGTTCTCATTCCTTTCCTGAATCCGAGACTGTAGAGTAATTCTACGCCCATTTCACGACTCTTTTTTTTATATCAAAGTATAAATTTTGCTAAGTGTGTCCAACAGAGTAACGCCTCTATTATTATTTGTATGTATTTTTATATGGACATATTACTCCTCCTTGCCAAAATCTCGGGATTTTCCTACCATCAAAAATTGTGTTAAATATTTTTGTTAAATAGTAAAAGTTACAACGTAAGCAAACGACTGAGCCAAATGCTAAAATAAATAAAACACTTTAAAACTAGAGAAATAAATAAGTTCAAAATAACGGAGAGCACACGAGTGATATCGTTTGACACAACTAATATGTACACTAACATAAAAATTAGATCAATTAAAATCATAGATAATCATCTAAACGATAACAATT
This sequence comes from Anabrus simplex, assembly GCF_040414725.1. Lineage (NCBI taxonomy): Eukaryota > Metazoa > Arthropoda > Insecta > Orthoptera > Tettigoniidae > Anabrus > Anabrus simplex. The sequence goes on from NC_090265.1 coordinate 1,580,544,935, forward strand.
TACAACAAGAAATAAACGAAATAATTAACCTTCTGAAAATAACTTTAAAACTAAAATGTTTACATTCGACGATATATATATTCAATAGGAATGGTTAACCATGGGCTCACCGTTATCAGGAATAACAGCGAACATTTTCCTAAATAACACTGAAAATAATTTCTTAGCCAACCAGCTATCTAAAGGAATCTTACACTGGCGCAGATACGTACATGACATAAGATATATATATGTGATAATGACGTCACAAATTCACAGCACTTACTAAACTCATTCAATTTCTTACAAAAGTCAATAAAATTAGCAATGGAACTAGACACTAACAAGAAGTTTAAATGTTTAGACATCCCAATCAGTAGGAATAAAGACAACCTATCATACAAAATGCAAGTACCTATACAGAAAACCCATTCAGACTTCACACACAACAGACAAAGAATATGCAATCCCCCCTCCCCCTACTAGTGGACTTGACTGAAATCAGAACCGAAAATAAGCGATCTTTGCCGAGGGAGAAAGGCTGCAGAAAAAGCAAAGATGGAGTGAGTTGTTTTTGTATATTTGTGTTTAACGATAATCGTGGTACAAAATTGAAGTGTAGCTAAGGTGGATCCAGTGTGTTGTGTACTTCACTACATAATTGGTGACCCCGACGTGATTCAGTGACGGAATAAAGATCGCGAAGTGCGTAAGTGTACTATAAGCGTGAAGAACAATGGATGAAAATAACACAACGCGTACGCCGACGACAAATGGATCTCATTCAGGACACATGAAGGGTGAAGCTAACAATGTAAGCATCAAGATCTATCAATCAATCAATCAATCAATCAATCAATCAATCAATCAATCAATCAATCAATCAATCAATCAATCAATCAATCAATCAATCAATCAATCAATCAATCAATCAACCAATCAATCAACCAATCAATCAATTAATCAATCAACCACTATTGATCTGCATTGAGAGCAGTCGCCAATTAGCTGATTCCCTACCTGTTGTTTTCCTAGTCTTTTCCCTTCTTTCTGGATAGAAAACTGGAAATGTGGTTCTTTCAGGTGGAAGCTCATTTTTCTATCTCAAGAGGACACTAAATATAACTGCCTCGTGTCTCAGCTTGAACCTAAACATCTTGAAAACATTAGGGACAATATTAAAATTTCGGAATTGAATAAATATTCTGCGGCTAAAGAACGACTTCTAAATATCTTCAAGGAAAGCGAAGATAAACAAATAAAACGGCTGGTAACAGGCCTAGCATTAGGCGATCTGAAACCTAGTCACCATTTAAGGAAAATGCAGTTGTTAGCAAGCGTGAATGTTTCCGAAAAAGTGCTTCGTACCTTGTAGCTTGAGAAATTGCTGGACTCAATCAAGCATGTTCTAATCGTATCTGATGAAAACTTGGAAAAAAATCGCTACTATGGCCGATAAATCATTGAAATGAATATGAATGAAAATGAAATAGCGGTACTTATGCGTCCGTAAGCAACGACGCTATCACGAAGCTCTCTGCACAGATAGCCGCCCTAGAACAATAGATAGCTTCAAAGCGCACTTTTAGGCCCCGCAGTGGAAGCTCGAGCCGAAACCGAAGCAAAAAGACGTACGATCCAAACGGGCAGTACTCTTACTACCTCTTCAGATTTGGTAATAAGTGCTTCCCTGACCTACCTCCATACTCGTGGAAAAATTTTGGAAACTCCAAATAAGCTCCACTACTGAAAATAGTAAGGATTGCTGCAAACACTGTTTGTTTGTACGTGAGAAAAACACAGATTTGGACTTCTCGGTGGATAATGGGGACGATGTTTCAATAATCCCTTTCACTTCCAGTAATAGAAGCTTTGACCCAAATTTTAAATTATTTGCGACTAATGGCACAGAAATCCCAACTTATGGACTTAGAACACTGAATATTGATTTGAGACTCCGTCAACAATTCCAATTGCCTTACACAGTAGCTAAAATTGGCAAGGGCATATTAGGTGCTGATTTTCTGAAGAAGTTCAACTTGCAAGTGATATATATCATTATTGATCCGTATTGAAGATACTATATGTAGGATTCTAAATAGTTTATTATGTCACCTATTCATACATTCAATTCTAATGCACTGAATAGGTGGCATAATAAACTATTTAGCATCCTACATGAAATTCAACTTACTAATTTACTTAAATAAAAAGCATTTAATTGATGGCGAGACTAAAAACTCTGTCATGGGTGAAGTAACAGCCGTCACATCTGATAATGTTGTTAGCACAATGTCAAAAGCCCAAATATTGCCGATCTGTTACCGAGTTACCCAGATTTAACGAAACCAAATTTACTACCTACTCAAATCAAACACGATATTCAACACTTCATCCCAACCGAAGGCCAACCAGTATATTGCAAGCCCCGGTGCTGGACCCTCGGAAGGTACACATCGCTAAATAGGAATTCCAGTTTATGCAAAACAGTGGACGTATTTGACCATCAAAGCCGCAATGGGCTAGTCCTCTCCAACCAGTCCTCGAAAAGGATGGGACCTTTCGACCATGTGGTGATTACAGATGGCTGAACGCACAAACTATCACAGACCTATATCAGATTCATCGGATTGAACATTTTCAACATATTTTGAGAGTTAAGAAAATATTTAGCAATCTTGACCTCTTCAAGGCATATTTTCAAATCCTTGTAGCAGAGGAAGACAAACCTAAAACCGCCATTATTACTCCGTTTGAGCAATATGAATTTAATGTGATGCCATTTGGACTCCGTAATGCACCAACCAGTTTTCAAAGTTTCTTTAATGGGGTATTTAGAGGCCTAGACTTTGTTTTTTCATATCTTGATGACTGCCTAATTGCTTCAACAACAGTCGAGGAACATCGTGAGCATCTTAGGATTGTGTTTGAAAAGCTACATGAATTTGGCCTCCAAATTAATGTTTCCAAGTCTGTACTTGCTGCAGATCAATTGGATCATTTTTGGGACACTTAATCACCACGGAAGGCTCCAGACCCTTCCTGGATAAAGTGAAAGCGATTGTTGACTAAAAACTACTACATACAGTTCATGACCTTCGTGTATTCATAGGTACCGTTAATTTCTACAGACGATACCTCAAGGATGCGGCAGGAACGGAGTATCTTTTTCATGCTTATCTCAAAGGTGCTAAGAAGAAAGATAAGCGGCAAATTAACTGGACCACAGAAGGTATCACAAAATTTGAAAAGTGTAATCCTAACTTGGCAAATGCAGCATTGCTTACATTCCCAGACCCAACATACCAGATGGCTCTGGCAATAGATGCAAGTGACTTTGCAGTAGGAAGTGTCCTGCGTCAGTAAGAAAAAATGATGGAAACCTATGGGATTCTTTTTGAAGAAGCTAAGAGATACATAGAGAGCGCATAGCACCTATGACCGTGAACTGTTAGGAATCTACCTCTCTGTCAAGCAGTTCAAACATTTTCTCGAAGGAAGAGACTTCACAATATATATGGACCACAAACCACTTATTTTTGCATTTAATCAGAAAAATGAGAAGGCATCTCCACATCCAACACATTAGCGGCAAGGACAATATCGCTGCGGATAACGTAGCGCGGATTGAATCTATGACTGTCATCGATTATGACACAGTCGCTGACAGCCAACGTCAAGACAGTGAACTTAAACTACTTCAAGAGGAAAGTCAGTCACTCGTGATCAAGAACTACCCACTGCCTTCTGGAAAGTTACTGTGCTGTGATACCTCAACAAACAAAATAAGGCCATTCATTTCAAAATAATTTCGTAAACAATTCTTTCTTCAGATCCACAACATGGCGCATCCAGGTATAAAGACTACTGTTACGCTCATGACTTCCAAGTTTATCTGGCCTGGTATCAAGAATGACGTCAGAAAATGGACACAAGCCTGCATAGGATGTCAAAAAGCAAGATATACAAAATCGCCAGTCAGCCATTTTCAAGAACCTGATGCGAGGTTCAGCACTGGTCACATATATATTGTCGGCCCCTCTTTCACCTTCTGATGGCTATCTGTATTACCTCACATGTATAGATCGTTTCACCAACTGGATAGAAGCAATACCAATGCAAAGTATAACAGCAGAGACTGTAGCATAATCATCTTATGATCAGTAGGTAACGCGGTTTGGAGTCCCAGCAAATCTAGTTACTGACCAAGTTCGACAGTTTGAAAGTCAGCTCTTTAAGAATCCGAATTGTGTGGTGTGAAGCTTAAACGTACGGCACCCTATTATCCGCAGAGCAATTCACTCACTATCACTGGCAAGTTTACGCAGCGTAAAGAATATTGTAGATATACACTCGTATACGCACGGTTAAAAGTGATTCTATAGAATCTGAGGACATTCTTTTATAACGAAACATGAAATTTATTAAGTGTGTTTTACAGGTTTGTTATGGTGCTTTAAGTGTAAGAATTCGTGTTTCTTAATAAATTAATTAATAACTAGAAAACAAAACGAAGGATTTTGGGACACGTGTTTATATGACTTTTTTCTTGTTTTGCTGTAAGGAACCTGTCCCCAAAGATTGTAAAAGTATTTTAGAATCATCCTGTATATATATGTACTAACATGTGCCCGCGGGTTTGCCCGCGTTTAGTAATTCAACCGTTAGATGTTTCTAAACTCTTTATTTAAAAGCAAATTAAAGCATTATATTTATTAACTCACATCTTTTTGACGTAAATTGCATGAAATACGCTAATTTTTTATATTTTTACTTTCAATGCTTAAGATACCGGGTTGATGGATGGTACAGATAATATTAAAACCATGTAAAAGACCATGTTATATAATACCACATATATTGTTTCCTTAGAGCTTCGGAATAAAATATAATAATGTCCTTCCATTTGGAGGTAAGATGTATACTGTATTGTGTTTGCCTTTCGAACTCTTGAACAATCTACGTACAGATGGCAATGGCAAAAGCACCGTTTTCGAAGATGGAGTCCTACAACTTTAAGCGATTGTCCTATGTCAAAATTTCAGATCTCTGTGTGTCGTAGATTTGACTGGGCCGCGCATACATACACTCAAACACTTCCGAATATTACGGGCTGATGGCTCCTCGTGTCGCGGGCCGAAAATGGCTTCCTACTCAATGGACTTACAGTCCGAGGAATACTACTTCGTCCGCGGCATGCTCAGACATGATGGTGGCTTCAATAATATTCGTCATCAGTTTCAGAGCCGTGTTCATTGCAGAAGGAAGGATTCATATTCCTGAGAAGGTTAATCGGTGCCACAATCGTCCACCCCAAGATGTTCGAGGGTACTCCAGGTGACTCGAAATTGTTCAAAATCTCTGTCGTGTAGTTGACAGCCTCATCTGTATGACATGTTGTGTCGATAGACTTTTCAATTTATAGGAAACCGGATAATTCTTGAGCTTCATGTCCTGGAGCAAGAATTGCTTTCAGACACAGCCATGCGTCTTAGGTGAAAACCTGTGCTCACCTATGACAAACATTTTAGATTTTTGTTTGCCGTGGATTTGGCTGGGCATAGCACACATGAACATAGAGAGATAGACAGACAGACATCATGGATTGAAGGAAAATGGCTTCTTATTCCACGGACTTACAATGGCGTCCTGACTTATTTATGTATTATTCCTTGTTTATTATTATCGTCTATATTGTGTCATATATGTTTCCTCTAAATGTATAAGTGTCCAACCCTTGTCCCCTTTCTCTACGGGATTTGGGTATGAAGTGAGATGAATCTTCGTAGCGAATTTTTACGACCGGATTACTTTCATGACGTCAACCTAATCAGCTGAGTTAATGAGATGAACTTAATGACATTATATATGATAGTAAGAATGGAGAGGATGAAACCCGGCACCGAATAGCTCAAGACTTAACGTCCCGATCCGACGGACGAATCACCATTAACAGCATCATATGCCCTCACACCATATAAGACCAGCAACGGCTTCCTGCGCCCTGGACTTAAAATGGCTCCTTGAATATTGTGTTCTCTACCTATCTTATGTACGTTGCCTAGCGACAGCGACTCTATGCATTTAATATTGGTGACAGCACGTTGGATTGTCATATCCCAATGCACGTTTCCCGATGGTTTTTCGTTCATAACTCACCAACGAAAGCGAAAATGAAAATTCCGGTTTCGAGGTGCATTCGGACCCCTTTCTATCTACCTATATTCAAAATTTCAGATCTCTGCATGCTGTAGATTTTGCTGGCCATCACGCACAGACAAACAGACACACAGACACACAGACACACAGACACACAGACAGACAAACATTTCCTTTTATAATTATACTAGCATGTGCCCGCGGCTTTGCCCACGTTTATTAATTCAACCGTTAGATGTTTCTAAACTATTTATTTAAAAGCAAATTAAAACTTTATATTTATTAACTCACATCGTTTGACGTAAATTGCATGAAATACATTATTTTATTTTTATTATATTGTTACTTTCAATGCTTAAGATACCGGGTTGATGGATGGTACAAATAATATTAAAACCATGTAAAAGACCATGTTATATAATACAAAATATTTTGTTTCCTTATAGAGCTTAGGAATAAACTATATTAAAGTCCTTCCATTTGGAGGTAAGTTGTTTACTGTATTGTGTTTGCCTTTCGAACTCTTGAACAATCTACGTACAGTTGACAATGGCAAAAGCACCAATTTCGAAGGTGGGGTCCTACGACTTTAAGCGATTGTCCTATGTCAAAATTTCAGATCTCTGTGTGCCGTAGATTTGACTGGGCTTCGCACACATACACCCAAACACTTCTGAATATTACGGGCTGATGGCTCATTGTGTCGTGAACCGAAAATGGCTTCCTACTCAACGGACTTACAGTCCGAGGAATACTACTTCGCCCGTGGCATGCTAAGTCATGATGGTTGCTTCAATAATATTCGTCATCAGTTTCGGAGCTGTGTTCATTAACAGCGTCATATGCCCTCACACAATACAAGACCAAAAACGGTTTCCTACGCCCTGAACGTAAATGGCTCCTTGAATATTGTGTTCTCTACCCATCTTATGTACGTTGCCTAGCGACAGCGACTCTATGCATTTAATCTTGGTGACAGCACGTTGGATTGTCATATCCCAATGCACGTTTTTCGATGGTTTTTCGTTCATAACTCACCAACGAAAGCAAAAATGAAAATTCCGGCTTCGAGGTGCATTCGGACCCCTTCCATCTACCTATGTTCAAAATTTCATATATCTGAGTGCTGTAGATTTTGCTGGGCATCGCGCACAGACGCACTGACACACAGGCACACAGACACTTCCTTTTATAATCACACACACACATATATATATTGTTACTGGAAATGATTGTGGGCTTTGAGCATGGGAAAGGTCTCAGGTAGTGTTCGGTGAATTTTGGAGCAGGTACAGAGACGGATAGTATCGCAGGGCGAATAATAGATGGTAATTATTTTTGTAAAATTTATTAACAATATCCACAGATATATCACCCTGCAATCGAATGGAAAACTCAAATTTGTACTTGATATTTGCCAAAAATGTAAAACAAAAGATTTATGTTGTCTTGATGTCTGTTTGCTTGAGAATATAAAAAAAATTGATTTCTCTTCCATAAATCATAAACAACCTACAGTCTTTCTAATTTAAATGTAAACATAAAATATCACTTTGCACCTGGGATCGGTTCATTATTCATGGTGCTGACCTACAGTCTTTCTAATTTTCAAATCACAAAAATGAACACACACTTGTCATGGAAAGTTTGATAAATTAATAAAATCTTTGGTCTCTTGCTGAATGTCTCTCAGTTCGTTTGAATCAACAAAAAATATGAAATTAGAAAAGCACTTGAAAATCCTAAAGTTCATTTAGGTAATGTGAATTAAATTAATTAATAACTTTGAAAATTAATTTATAGCAAATTATGAACTTCTTTTAAATGACGATAAAATTATGAATTGACATCCATACAAAGCACTTGTAAGAGCACTGTACTGAATTAAGCGCTTTGTAAAAGTCAGTCAGTTGTGATTACTCACTCAGAATACGAAAAGATCTGCTTACAAGTGTTGGAGTTGGTGACTTGGTGTCTGGAACATTCCGCGGAGTGCGGACGAAGGCTCGAACTCAGCACCGGCGATGTTCAGTGAAGATACCACGTTTATCTCCCACGTCGACGTCCCTCGATGGGTACCGTAACTGAAGAAACGATACAAATTCCTCGTTGGAAGCGATGTTTGATGTAACAGGATCTCGTAGTACTTTTGCCAAGATTTCCGTTGTTCTTAGAGTAATGTCGGAACACGGAAAGTTCAATTGGCACTATTGAATTCACAAATATCATGGATATTAACACTATACACCGTCGTAAGGCACAGTTCTATTCTTACACTGATTTTATGATCTAGAATTAACATTCACAGTCCATGCTGCAGAAAACACAGTTCTTATATACACAGTTCATGGGTTTGAGAATTAACACAATTCATAATCGTCACTAATTATGTTTGAAATACGATTGTAAAGTAATGAACACAGTCCACACGCACTTGAAAATGTGATTTGTAACAGTCTCTATCACGGTCTCTAAACAAATATTATTTGCAGATTAAGGTGATTTTATGATTGTATTTGCACCACACTAGTCTGTAATATTTAGGATTATCGTAAAAAGTCCTTAATGTTCACTGGGTTTTTCACAGTGGTGATCGAAAGATCGAGAAAGTGCACAAGGAAAATAGTTAAGTCTTGCCCTGTTATGGGACGAATGTCGAGTAAATAAAGTTACACACCGTTCACTGATATATTATCGTAAAAGAAATATGTCTTAGACTGATTAAAGTTGTCGTAAATTATAATTTCAGTTTACCACAGGCAATGATGTAGGATATTGTCACAGTTCAGAATTATGTAGCATTAGTACAGTTCACGGTGTCGTATAAAAATATTGGACATTTCAATTCTCACTTTAAATTATAGCTTTACTCTGTTAATAAATCCACAAGCATTATATTACGATAATTCACCTTGAGAAACGTCTAGAATCTTACCGCCATCGCGGCGCGTCGAAAACTTTACGTACGGTACGACGTTCTTTTACTATTTCAACAGCGTTCGATTACGGCCACGATTATGTCCTCGCGAATCGCGACGGAACATACTTTCTGCACACACTGTGACACGCAGGACTCTGTACACGGGACTGGTTATGGCCTTGGCCCAGTGGCCTATATATACAGGTCTGGCGAGCAGCGCTCGAAATCAGGTGATGAAGGGGCGAGTATTCCTCCCAAACTTTAAATTATCATATTTCGGAAACCACTGGATGGATTATTGATTTCAAATTTGCAGGCTTATACTTCCAGGACATTAGTTACAATTCAGCGTTGGTCTCGTGTTAATCGATCCAGGCATTAAAACGTTCATACAAATAGCCGAGAAACTTCTGTAGGGGAAGAAAGCTGCGGGCGGCGGTGACGTCACTTGACCTTGCTTGACTTGCCTTCTCCCTCGTGGAGTGCAGTAGGTACGAGAACATTCTCTCACACGGCAGTTTATGTATCGGAACTGAATTGTATGCTAGATAAATAAAATTTATTATTTATATGTGCCAGGGCCTATGCCTTCCTGGTACAATATATATATGTGTGTATGTGTATTTATTGGGTCATCCCGAAATAAATTAGAGTAACGAAACAGCCGGTGTCTTATTCGTAACAATATATACACTCAATGACAAGAAAGTTAAGCACGTGGAAGGAATGGTCCGATGTGGACATAATTTCGTTCGCGTGCATACCATTGGCGGATATGTACATGAACAAAGTTGCAATGATCTGTGACAGCTAGAACGGCCACCAGAGTGCTTTAGTTTTGTTACTACTTGACCGTGTTATTAAGCCCGATGGGGTACATAAAGAGCGTGCGGAACGTGAGCACTGTGAAGGGCCACGGAGAATGCCGCGTACTCGTGTGAGACAACGTTACAAAACTTGATAGATTTTGAAAGGGGTCTCACTGTGTGTCTTCATGTGGTCGGTTGTTTTATGCGGGACATTCAGATGTGACAGTGGTCAGATGGTGGAGTGAATGGGAACGTAAGGGAAATCACACATGTCGTCAAGGTTCCGATCGACCAAGTCTGACCACATCAAGGGAGGATGGCCGTATTGTGCACCAAGCACATCGTAACCACTTTACATCTGCGCCTACCATTCAGGGACACCCCGTGTCATGCTACACTATTGGTCGGAGACTAGCTGGTGCCAGGCTACTGAACCACCGCCCCATACTACAATACATACGTCTGCGTCTGGAGTGGTGCCGTACCCGGGAAGCATGGACTGCTGGTGAGTAGCGTTGCATCATCATTTTCAGCGATGATTCTCGGTTCTGCACTACCCTAGATGATCATCATCTGCGAGTATGGCAGCGCCGAGTGGAGAGGACACATTTTTCTAATGGTTTGGAGGGACACATCGGTGCTCCTCCTGGTGTCATGGCATGGGGAGCTGTCAGGTGTGTCTTCAGGTCACCTCTACTAGTAATTCAGGGGACTCTGACGGCTCAGCGGTACGTTATGGATATCCTGCGTCCTCATGCGTTACCTCTCATGAGACGCTATCCTGGGACCAATTTTCAACAGGACAACGCTTATTCACACATGGCACGTGCCCTTATGAACTGCCTGAGAGATATTGAGATACTCCCTTTGGCCACCAAGGTCTCCTCTTCTGTCCCCGATAGAAGAACTGTTAGATCAGTTCGGACGTCAACACCATGCCAGTGACAGTAGTGAAGATATCGAGGATCAGTTACAACAGTTGTGAACCAGCTTGAATCAGGAGATGATACAACACTTGTTACGACATCCTTTCTATCCGAATCACTGCATGCATCCAGGTCATAGGTGGTGCATTCTACGGACATGGGACCAGCAGTGTGCTGGTACTGCCAATTTCGTTGTACGTTTCCCTCGATTTTGTAATCACTGAAATAAAATCACTTGATCTCTCAACACACGAAGTTTAATTTCCTCTTCTCCTTCTGTGCGCTTAACGTTTTTCTTGTCAATCAGTGTCAGAGCCCACCAGAAATATGTACAGTATATATTATTTGTCATACTGTATCGGAATATAGACTTTGTCCATAGTTTTGAAGTACCAGTATGTTGTAGTATGGTCTTTCGCCCAACAGATGTTGGTACTTGCATCACGATAGTAGGAAAACAAAATGGCCGGAGCACGTTTGACGTTCGAGCAGCGAAAATTGATTATGTACTAGTTTAACAGATTTTATAATGCCGTTGAAGTACAACATCAGTGGAGGAGGGAGCTTGAAACAGAACCTCCTATACGCCTAATAATTAAACGCATCACTGGTAAGTTTTAGACGCACGGAACGATTTGTGATATTCACAAAGGAAGATCGGGAAGAACGCGTACAGCTACTTGTCCCGCTTCGTTGGGTCTCGTGTCGGGAAGGTTTGCTACTCCTCCTCTGAATTTAGCTACGCAATGTGTACGGGAAGTGAAGATTAGACGAATTTTGAAAGCCGCTAAGTGGAAAGTTTTCTTCCCACGATTATTGCATGCGCTTAATTATGACGATCCTGATCGTCGAATGCAATGTTGTGAATGGTATCAACAAATGGTACGTCAAGATGAACACTTTCTGAGGAAGGTAGTGTGGTCTGATTAGGCCCAGTTCAAAATTAAGGGAATAGCGAATCGACATAACTGTGGCTACTGGGAACCGAAAAATCCGCATGTTCATATGGACAAGGCGGTCATTCTACCAGAGGTTGATGCCTCGTGTGGACTGTTATTTAGGGGCTTAGTAGGACCCCTTTTTCTTTGAAGGTACTGTCACTGGAGAAGTTCACTTGGAAATGTTACGCACATTAATTTTGCCAGCTGTACGTGCACTTTCTGGTACTGATGATGAGGTCTTCCACCAACAGGTCGCAGCACCACCACACTACAATGTAGCAGTACGAACTTTTCTAGACGGCAATCAGCAGGGACAGTGGAGTGGACGAAGAGGGCCCATTGAGTTCCCACCACGGTCACCAGATCGTATGCCTACGGACTTTTATTTCGGGGAACTGTGAAAGATCAAGTCTATCGACGTAAGCTACCCACGCTGGAGGTCTTGTATACACACAGTTCTATTCGGCCATGAATGGCCACACTTACTAATTGCTGTCGATTTGCAAGTCTCTCTTCTTGACACACAACAGGGAGTTCCAGTTCGTAGGAATTACCTGAGAGGGCTTTGATCCCATTCACAAGGTCCCCTTACTTTCATGTCTCCAAGTCCAATCCACCCATGTAGCAACTCGTGCATACCGCTAGGTTCGAACGCAGGGCTATTGGCCAAATGATGACTATTCATTGATTCGACTCCATAGACAGTCCAGTAATTCACACAGTCAAACACAGTGAACAACTAAACAGCAATTGCTCAACAGCGTTAAATAGCAAGTCATTACTCAACACAGAGACTATTAACACAGATCCAATAACACTCACGATAACTTATTCAATCGCTGGCTCACGGCATGTTACCTTGCATTAGAGAGGCAATAAAACAAGCTTTCAGAAAATATATAGATTGTATTACTTTGTAATGACCTGCCACACTGAAACATGAAATAGTTTGATATGAGGAGAAAATTCACCGAGTTTCTATTCATCTTTCCGTCAGTGTATGTTAGGTTTATTAAACTAAAACAATAGAAGAAAGGGCGATAAATGAAGTGTAAAATTATTGGGAGTTGTGCAACACTGCAACAATACCACGCACCGCCCCTGCCAAATTTACTACTCTGAATTGTCTAACACTTCTCGACTGATATTGGGCCTTAACTCACTTTGGCATTGTCCTAGCCAACTCCCGCTTGTTACCTAATCAGTTCTATCGCAGCCTTACTTTATTACGCACGGAATTTTAAGACTTTGCTCAGCCTCAGTAAACTACTATTCAAGTCTCTTACAATTTACAGTTCAAAAATACACTCCAGGACTATAATACGACCACTGACATAAATTTATTCTTTGGCAGTTCTCATAAGACTGACCCCTGCTCAGCAAAGCAGCCCTTGTTTATCGTCGACTGACCTCCACTGGGGGTTGGAGAGTTCGTCACGCTCAGTTAAGAGAATCGGCTCCCTTAGTAGCTTGAATTCAAAATATGTAAAGAGTTCATGTTATAGATCTCGACTTTCTCTTTTACTGGAGCTACTTGTGATCGTAAATCGATCGGCCGTTCTCACGTAGTTACTCTCCTGCCATTAATTGGAGTACAAGGGTTACTCAGGGGGTGGAGTTAAACTTTGAAGCACTCCTCTTCTACAGGGATGCTTTCCTTGACACATGTGGTTCACATCCATTTCGCCGGACACGTCGAGGCCTCAATTCGCCCTGTGAGTAAAGTATTCCGTCTCTTTTAGCTCGGAATATAAAGTAAATTCCGTTTTATTTATTGATGTCCTTTACTTTTTTCAATGTCTGGATCCAAATTTCACATAATTTTGCGCGCCAAAATTATACGTTGGCACTCGTGAAACATGAAAGAAAAACGGGAAATTGCCTCCGTTGGCTTTGAACACTGTAAATTAGCTCCTCCCCTGGGCGTATTAAACTATTCGGAGCGTCGCGTCTTATTCTCTTCTCTGTTTTATTGCGGTGGACTGGTTTCACCTTCTCCTTTTCTTTGTTCACCGAGCGCTCCTTCGCAAGTCTGTTTCTGGTCACACGTCGATCGAGTCCCGGGGACGTCCATTTCGCCCATGCATGACAAAAACGACGCGAATTCTGACATAATTTTAATCAGATGGAGAGATGTGAATAATACCAATGAGCTCTACGGTACGGTTTCAGTAGTAACAATAGATGCAGCCGACCATTGCAGAAATCACTAGTAAAGTACAGAATGGAGCACAGCTTATCATCTTGAAAGAAAACTTCTTTGGGATAAGCAAGTTCCATTACGATAAAAATTAATACTCTACTGGAGCTTTTTTTGTACAAGTTACCGCATACAGTCTAGAAACTTGCATCCTAACCAACATAAATATCTGCAAACTACAAGCAGTGGAAATGAAGTTCTTAAGAACTATAGTTCATAAAACAAGGAGGGGCAAAATTAGAAATGACAGGATACTCCATCTGGTTCAAATGACAAAAAAAAAACCCTTAGTGAGACCTGTGTCGAAGCCAGGCTAAAATGGTTTGATCAACTCAAAACAATGGACCCACAAAGAACAGCTAGATTGTGGTTTGAGAAAGAACTCCAAGAACTTGATCAAGAGAAAAAAAGGAAAAGATGAATCGATCAGATTAGAAATAATCTAGCTGGACGAGGTCTGGATTTGCAGCAGATTATGGAAGAAGACGTCTACATGGACAGAAGTAAATGGAGAGCGCTCATTCACCGCACCCGGAAAACTAGAGCTGGTTCAAGATGATGATGAATCTTAAAATCACAAAGCCATTACCGTCAGGGTTGAAGCTTTAGAGATCTGCCCCGTAGTATTTTAGAAAAGAAGTACGTCACAGGAATTAGGTAACGAGTAGATAAGCTGATATCAAAAAGCACAATACATTGTTCGCGAGAACTGCTCTGTTCTCTATTTCGTTTCTTGCAGAGTGGACACCTCTGGGGAGGCATTATTCTTTAGGGCTTCCACATGCTGAGAAGTGTCTTCGCGACCAAAAAATGTGTCTAACATCTTATCATACTGTAACAGTTGCTTGATCGTGATTTCATCAACAATTTAAGAGCATATGTTTTCAACGTCTTTCATTCGTTCAGGTTCTAATGAAAGTATTTTAACAAGATGTGTCACGCCTGTCACATAATATATCTATGTAGCGATAAGTGTACTCCTCGATTGAAATTTAAACAAATTATTACTAACATAAATGCACCCTTTACGAGAAATAAATTCTCATATCACAGAGTGCTTCGCTGAGTTTTCTAATTACCTGTGTCATTTCTTGCCGTAATTTACAACTTGATCCAAAATAAATTACCGTAATATTTTATGTTTGTAGGATCGCACACGTTATTATTAAGAATATTTTTCAGAGATGCATCATATTACTGCATTTGTCTCTTCTGGTATTCTAATTCCACTTCTAGTGTCTTTCTTTTCTCTTTGGCACGCCCCATCTAAGATAATACACGTGCTTTCCGGCTCAAATAAACATATTTTCATCGTTGTTTTCCAGCTGAACTTCACAACAGACTTGCTAAAATTAGCTCTCAGCTCAATTATTTGTAACTCACTTGATGTTTGATAAAATTTTACTTCTACTATTTCAGCGGTAAAAACCTCACTTTCAGTTGCAATATCCATTGTTTCATCATCTACATTTCTTTTCTCTTCTACGGTTCTTGTCATATTTAGTAATTTCTCTTTGTTCAGGATTTTATTTAGGAACTTTGTGGGTGAGATAAACTTTAAATATTCTGGCGAAAACATAGTTTTTCGACTTAATTTTCAGTCCGAGGTTCAAGTCGTATTGAAGAAAATGTCTTCCACATGCATGAGAAGTTCTTGATTCTAAATTAGGCACAAAGGTATCTCTAAAAATTACACCAAGCCATTTTTGCCTGAGGTTTGGAGCACATAGGCATTTGTGGAATTAAATTTCTTTATATTCCTCGCTCATACTTTTTCAATATGGGACATAAAAATATACAATTTCGGTTGTTGATCACTTACGACAATTAAAAAATTACGGCTAATTCAAGTTGAAGAAACAGTCCATTAATACAAGCAGCTACTGGTAGTCTACAATTCAGAAACACGAATTCAGATAACTAACTTACTGAAACACGTTGGTTAATCTTGTAATATGTACCGAGACGAACTAAAACAAGCGCAAACACTTCCAGAAACACACCTATATATTTTACTGTATTAAAACATTTGTAAAATCAAGAGTGGTGAATGGCAACTGGCAAGGACATGCTGTTGCAAGGGTCAACCTACCAGCAATCCTTGTGGAGAGAATGAGAGCAAAGGAGTGTTCGCCAAACAACACGAGGAAACGGACAAGTGGGAAAGCGAAGGGAATAGCAAACAGCGATGGTTGAACGATCGCTCGGCGGATGCTGTTGCGATTGGTAATGTGAGATAAAGTTGCAGCACTGTACACAAATCAGGGACACCTCTAACAATGACTGAGTTCCCTACTGTCGGCAGTTATTTTACAGTTGAAAGATCATGAATGTTTATTTTCAGATCTTTATCTAACTCACCACTGTAGAGTTGGGGACAAAACATGACGATCTCAGTTCTTGGAAGCGAGCTGGAAGCCGGCTGTAAATCCCACCCTGCACCCTGCCGAGTTAATGAGCTCCATGTGATTCTTGCTTGGTATGGAGAGGTTGACTCTTTCTTCATGCCGAGTGCAGTGCAGTGACCTAGTGAGCATTAGTAATAGTAAGTTATGAAATAACTGATATTTGTAATATTAATAACTAATCAGTTTAGCGCAGGAGCAGTAATATGTCGGTATTCTTTCGGCTGTAGGTAAATCCAGAATCACAGTGTAACGAAACGGAATTAAATCGCTGCCTGGACTTTCTTCTTCTTCTTCTTATTCACAAAGAACTCCAACTAAAAGTAACAAAATGTGATTGGCAGAGTTCTTAAATTACGAAAACAAACTGTGATGTTGGTGAGGAACATTAAACATTTCTTACGAGGTGTTTTAGGCAATGGCGGTGTTATAACTGGTAAAAAATTAAATAATTTAGCATCGGAAGCAACAGGAATCTGTGTTACTACGGTGAAAAAATAGTTAAA
This sequence comes from Anabrus simplex, assembly GCF_040414725.1. Lineage (NCBI taxonomy): Eukaryota > Metazoa > Arthropoda > Insecta > Orthoptera > Tettigoniidae > Anabrus > Anabrus simplex. The sequence continues at coordinate 1,580,561,780 of NC_090265.1, forward strand.
ATCAGTGATGTCAATACCTATGTAACCCCCACTAAAAAAAAGTTCGGAAGCAGAAATTTAAATTTGATAAAATAGACAATTACACTTCGTCGAACAGTTCTTGAGTATTATAGGGACGGTAAATCTCCAACAATAGGTGACCTAACAGAATCAATGAAACAGAAGACAGCTGGGCAGATTATCACTTTCCGTATGGGGCGAAGACACTTAGTCGTCTTCTGAAAAGTATGGGGTTTAAATACCTGTCTGTACCTAAAAAGTGTTTAAAAGCTGAAACACCTGAAATAATTGCTTGGCGGTACAGATATCTTCAAGACGGGAAAATGCCGGAATGACAGACTTCAACCTGGAATCGAACCTCAGCTAAACTTGAGTACCATTTTAACTGTTTATTTTCTTTCTCATCTTTGTAAAACTAGAGGATCTTTCTTCTCTAAATCGTAGATCTATTAGTTCTTGTTGTAGATTGAGTTATTTCATTTTCCATTTCTTGAGGTGTCATGGTAGTCGAGTTACGTGTGTGTGACTGAAATTTGCAATCTATTAGATTAACTGTGTAGTCTGTCTTTGAATGAGTTCTCATACATAGGATTTAGACAGATTTAAAAATCACTGACCACGCGATAAACCTCATTTGTTTACCTGTGATATTGGAAATATTTTGAGTGGAGTTACGTGAATAAATTGTGAGATAGGGTCGAATTTAGTGTCAGATCACCTGAATTCTTTAGGATCGAGTCATCTAATTTCACGTCATTTCAGGAGGACTGATAGACCTAATAATCACTTAAAATAATAATAAAATTAAGTAAAGATCGGGTTAAGAATGGAATTTTTTTTGCTAGGGGCTTTACGTCGCACCGACACAGATAGGTCTTATGGCGACGATTGGAATTGAACGGTCGTGAGCTATAATTTACCTTAGATTCCTTATATGTGAGATTTAATGCGCTCAGTTAATGATGCGCCTGGAATATGGCAGTCCTGCGGGATATTAATTGCATAATTTATTAATTGGATAATTTATTAGAGAATGATTTGTTGCTTGTGTCTTTGGGAGCAGAATGTGATTTATTATAAGCGGAACACACGTTGAATACATTTCATGAATAGCGAGTAATAATAATGTGATTAAGGCTCACGAACGCTACATTTGCGACTTGTAACCCATGTGATGGTGATGATTATGGAATTCTATTAGAATCTTCAAATTAATTTCAGAAATTTAGATGAATCTCCGTTGCTGTTTAATGAGTATTTCATTTCAAGTGATACCACAAATTTCGATCACTAGCCACTATTGAAGTGAGAATATTTCCAGACACGAATTCATCCTCCGGATATTATTGACGCGACCATGCTAAAAATAATAAATTAATTTATAAGGGCAGGATTCGTTGTAAATATATTGTATATAAAAAGTACGTGTTACCTTGTGTGAATGTGGTGTGTGTGTGTGTGTGTGTGTGTGTGTGTGTGTGTGTGTGTGTGTGTTTTGTAATTATGAATATTTCCATGTTTTTGATTGTTTAGTGTAATTTAATCTGGTCGTGCATTTATCGCAACGGCACGGATTGTGTTCAGCGTTGTTTTACCACCATGATGACTTGTTTAGCACGCCTTAAGGAACAATTTGATGAAATTAGTGTCGAGTAAGACCAGGCTAGGATTCAATTTGCACTTACCAACGATTTAGACGGAAGATCGTCGAGTTCATTTCTAGCAAAGGCAAGCGATTTATAAACTAATCTTTAACTAATTCACACGTGGATATTAGAAAATTTTCAATACATTTATATTAAAATTCCAAAATATTTTCAAACTGACTTGAAACTTTAAATGCCATGCAAATATAAATTTAATGTTCACAAACAGCATAATCAGCTTGAATTTAGGTGATAACGAGTAATGATAATCATAATTAATTGGAAGGCTAATTAATTAGGAAAATGTGTAGTATAATTACCATGAGAATTATTTAGTGAGATACACTAATTTGTAAACACGATCGTGTGATGATAAAAGTAAAATACTACACAGATAAGGTTAGAGATTAATTTGGATGTTATACACTTTAGTTATTGAAATTCATCAGAATTTAACATTGGCACGTGTTGAGATTACAATAAATTAATGGAACCTTAAATTAATTTTATTATGGAATAATAAGCGAGATAGCTGCCTACTAATTTTGTGTAAATTCTCATTAAAGTCTCTGGATACTTTCATTTAAATATTTTAATTTCTGAAGGCAGTGAAGGCCTAATCTTTGTTCATTTTCATTCCAGAACAGTAAAACTGGAGGACGAGGATTACATTTTGGTTGTTAATTGCTACAGGAAGACCAACATTATGGAAGCTAATTGTAATTAAATCCAAGGAAGGATATATTTGTGTTTTGATGCTTATGCTAATAAATGTAAGAGTGTTCTTTTTAAATTTTTTTGGTTTGTCGTTACCCCTTTTTCCCTTAAATGCCTCTAAAAACGGAAAGCCAGGAACGAACGGTCCACCCCGGGATTTCTCGTTCACTGGGTGGGCTTAGCTCGGCAATAATGGGGGCAATATACATCATCATTTATTTTTCAGTTTAATTTGTAAATGGTCTGAAGAATGCAGTTTATCAAGCACAATTTGAAAAGTTCCAACAATGCTTAGAATGAATGTATTGTCCAAAGAAATACAAGCACCATAAAGGGCTTGAAAATGAGACGCCCCAGGCCTCGGAAACCAAACACCGTCGGAACAGAAAAAGAACAACAGATGACCAAGGGAGGTCGGATAAGAAATTTGAAGCGAGTAGCCTGACACAAATAACTGAAATCAATGTCAGGCTCAAAAATGCTACAAATATTAAACCTCGTACCCCTTTGTCTCAATCAATCAATACTAATCTGCATTTAGGGAAGTCGCCCAGGTGGCAGATTCCCTATCTGTTGTTTACCTAGCATTTTCTTAAATGATATCAAAGAAAATGTGAATTTATTGAACATTTTCCTTGGTAAGTTATTCCAATCCCTAACTCCCCTTCCTATAAATCAGACAATCTAAGATGGCGGACGGTTGCAGGCGTGTTGTAAGTGTGTTCCTGATAATAAGCGTGTTTCTTGTGGTCCAAGTGCTTTTATCGCGGTTACGTGTGAATGAAATTGAACCGACTAGCGTATATTTTGATGTTAAGTGCGGTGTAACTTGTTGGGAAGATATACTCTCCAATAATAAACTGCAAATAAGTGCCCACGTGTTGTGTATTAACGGCAAGCAGCACAGAATGGCGTCCAGTCAGCGTGTACAGCACAAGTCTTCAGCCAGTGACACATCCATCCTGACGCTGAGTGTTCTACTACTAGCAGTTGCCGGCGATGTCCAGCTGAACCCAGGACTGGAGGTAAATACCAGTCTTAGCATCTACTACCAGAATGTCTGTAGTCTTAAGAAATCACTCGTGGACTTTAACGTCGCTCTGAGTGACATGCATTACGACTGCGTGTGTTTAGCGGAGTCCTGGCTCGGCTCTTCAATCGACAATAGTGAAATACTGAATGACAATTATGTTATTTTCCGCCAAGATAGGCAAAATATCATTACTAGTAAGAACAAGGGAGGTGGGGTTTTAATAGCAGTGAACTCTGCGTACGGTCCAGTGCAACGACCTGACTTAACGGGAAACTGGGAATGTGTTGTTGTGAAAGCCACCCCATCCCCCGGCCGAGCGCTATACATAGTCTGCTGTTACCTGCCCCCAGACGAGGTGAAAGTACGGCTCGCAGACTTCCGAGAAACCCTGGCTCGAATCAATCGCGTAGCAAAACAAAATGACACTATTATTGTGTGCGGAGATTTCAATATAAGCCAATTAGCCTGGGCGTCAGACGATTCGGGACCTATTAATCCTATTCTCGCCCATGTCAACGAGGAAGCCTGCTTTCTTTTAGAGATCACTAACGAATTTAACCTTCGCCAAGTTTGCGGTTTTCCAACACGAGTAAATAACGGAACAGTTAGTACAATCAGATCATTTTGCGCTTGAGCTCAGACTTCATATTTCCCGTGTTCCTCGTTTACCACAGACTACAAAATCATTATTCGTTTGGACAAAAGCAGACTTTCCCCATCTACGAAATATCTTATCCCGTTGTCCGTGGAACTTGCTCGAATCCTGCCCATCTCTTGATGCCGCAGTTGACTTGTTTTATGACTTACTGCACAGCGCTCTTCAGGACGCCGTACCTTCCCGCATCATGAAGACCAGGCGTCTTCCCTCTTGGTATGATTCCGAACTTACAGACAAAATGCGGGCAAAGGAAAGAGCAAGGAAACGAGCTGCAAAGTCTTCACTTCCTTCAGATTACATCGAATTCGCGGCGCTAAGAAAGGAATACAAACAAATGCAGCTGGGAAAGTACAGGGATTATGTCGGGTCTGTTGAGGAAGATATTATCAGACACCCACAAAGATTTTGGAAATTTATTAATTGCAAAACAAAATCTAGGCGGGTACCATCTATGATGATTAATGAAGACAAGGAAATTAGCTCATTGAAAGAAATTCTGGATAATTTTGCTGACACTTTCAAAACATTCCATCCACCCAGTGTTCCTTGTAATTCTCACACCGAACAATTAGGCGAAATTAATTTATCATCAGTAGTAACTTCGGCATCGGAAGTCTGCAACATCTTGAAGTCGATGGATACGAAGAAGTTTTGTGGTCCAGATCAAATTCCAGGAATTGTGTTACGTGAGTGTGCTGAGGAGCTGGCAACCCCACTAGCTATGATAATCAACTGGTCTCTTCGTACAGGCAATTTTCCGTCGGAATGGAAGAAAGGCTATGCTATTCCAGTGTTTAAGAATGGTGACAGATCTTTATTTGTCAATTACAGACCAGTAGTTCTTCTTTCACTCATATCCAAAGTAGCGGAAAGAGTCGTATACAAAGCCGTGTACAGTGCAGTCAGTGGTTTAATTAATATTAACCAGCATGGGTTTGTCCAGAAACGCTCAACTACCACCAATCTTGCTGTGTACTCCCATTTCATATCTAGCGCTCTGGACAATTGCAAGCAGGTTGATGCCGTGTACACGGACTTTTCTAAGGCTTTCGACTCAGTGCAGCATAATGCTCTTCTGACTACGTTGTCAGCATATGGCATTCATTGAAGCTTGCTTGAATGGTTTAAATGTTATCTTAACGAAAGAAGGTATTCAGTAAAATACGAGGGTATCATTTCTCGCCCTTATCAGCCTATGTCTGGCGTCCCACAAGGTTCACTACTGGGACCTTTATGTTTCCTTCTATTTATTAATGATCTGCCATCACAAATCCATTCGAGCAACTACCTGCTCTATGCTGATGACCTTAAAATCTACAGGGTAATTGAAAAGATGAGTGATTGCGAATTGTTACAGTCTGATATAAATAATATTAGTGATTGGTGCAAAAACTGGCATTTAACCCTAAATATTTCAAAGTGCAGTGCAATATCCTTCACGAGAAAAATGCAAGTTAATGTATTCAATTATAATGTAGGGAATCAAGAAGTGAAGCGTGTTAATAAAATTAACGATCTTGGTATTATTTTTAGTAATCAAAATGGTCTGTCTTTCAATGAGCATGTGTTAAATATCGTTAACAAGGCATTTAAAACGTTAGGCTTCCTCAAAAGAAATTGCAAGAGTTTTAAATCTGTTGTCCCATTGAAAACCCTGTATTTTTCGCTTATACGATCTAGTCTAGAGTACTGCTCTGAAGTGTGGATCCCCTCACAGCAATACTTAGTTAATGCCTTAGAGCGAGTACAGATCAGATTCTCAAAATGGATTAGTAAAAAGTGTTTGGGTATCAAGCTGTTTTGTACAAATATGTGTATTGAGTCGCTTAGGACTAGGCGCAGGTATGTCAACGCACGTCTCATACACAAATGTATCGGTAATTTCCTTGACTGTCCCAATTTACTCCAGTTGCTACCAATTCATGTTCCTTCCCGCAATACCCGACAGGCTGTCACCTTTCACTTACCCAGGTGCAGAACGGAATCACACAGGAACTCTTGGTTTATGCAGGCCCTAAGATCCCTGAACGAAATTAGCGGGATAGTGGATATATTTCACTCGTCAGCTAGTGAAATTCGCAGACATCTTATGGACACTTCATAGACAGAGTGTTTCTTGTATCTTGTTCTGCCCATTTAGTAACTGAAAGTTATACTTCCTTCCTTCGGACATTTTTAAACATGTCTTTTTTCCTTCCTAATGTGTTTTGTAAATATGTATATATTATATATTGCTTATTTATAATTAGTGGTAGTAGTAAGTTCTGTTAATATTGATATTATTTGAATGTATTGTATCATCTGTAATTGGAGAATCAATAACTCTGTTGATGATAAATAAACAAATCAAATCAATCAAATCAAATGAATATTTGCTCCAGTTTGTCCCCTTGAATTCCAACTTTATCTTCATATTGTGATCTTTCCTACTTTTAAAGACGCCACTCAAACTTATTTGTCTACTAATGCCATTCCATGCCATCTCTCCGCTGACAGCTCGGAACATACCACTTAGTCGAGCAGCTCGTCTTCTTTCCCCCAAATCTTCCCAGCCCAAACTTTGCAACATTTTTATAACGCTATTCTTTTGTCGGAAATCACCCAGAAAAAATCGAGCTGCTTTTCTTTGGATTTTTTCCAGTTCTAGAATCAAGTAATCCTGGTGAGGGTCCCATACACTGGAACCATACTCTAGTTGGGGTCTTACCAGAGACTTATATGCCCTCTCCTTTACATCCTTACTACAACCATGCACAGAGATCTGTACCCTTTATTAACAATCATATGAAGGTCTTTTCTTATATTAACACCTAGGTACTTACAATGATCCCCAAAAGGAACTTTCACCCCATCAACACAGTAATTAAAACTGAGAGGACTTTTCCTATTTGTGAAACTCACAACCCGACTTTTAACCCCGTTTATCATCATACTATTGCCCACCGTCCATCTCACAACACTAACGAGGTCACCCTGCAGCCCCTCACAATCTTGTAACTTATTTATTACTCTGTACAAAATAACATCATTTGCAAACAGCCTTATCTCTGATTTCACTTCTTTACACATATCATTGATATATATAAAAAACATAAATGTCCAATAATACTGCTTTGAGGAATTCCCCTCTTAAATATTACAAGGTCATATAAAGCTTCGCCTACTTTAATTCTTTGAGATCTATTTTCGAGAAATATAGCCACCCATTCAGTCACTCTTTTGTCTAGTGCAATTGCACTCATTTTTGTCAGTAGTCTCACATGATCCACCCTATCAAATGCCTACACAGGTCAATAGCGATACAGTCCATTTGACCTCCTGAATCCAAGATATCTGCTATATCTTGCTGGAATCCTACAAGTTGAGCTTCAGTGGAACTGAACCGAACTGCCTTCTGTCGAACCAGTTATTCACGACAGGCTAGAGATACCGTGAGTGTATTCTACCGGTCCCGCCCACAGGGGAAAAGTAACACTAATATTGCTATTATTATTCCTGTCCTATTACGAAATTCATTAGTCAGCCCATACCGAAGTTAGGTCTAGGTTTACGGCTGAATATCCTTCCTTACGCCAATGCTGTGTGGTGAGACGTCATCAGTATTACGTGTTTCTGTGGTGGATGGTAGTTTGATGTGCTTAGTGTATATGAAGTGTATGAAGATGATGATGATAATAATAATAATAATAATAATAATAATAATAATAATAATAATAATAATAATAATAATAATAATAATAATAATAATACCAACGGTTCCCCGGCTATTTAAACTGCGCACGTTCTCTACGGCCATCCATGCCAACCGACTTGAACTTGTAAACTTACAAAGAATTTCGCCTTCTACAGTTAGATGGCTCTAACATTGATTTGCTACCTCACTCTCACGCACCAAAAACAAACCTAGAACTTAGGAAATTTCATTTTTGTTACTGGTAACCTTTTTCTGAAGACTGTTCCTTTTTATGTACCGAAGTTGTCAACACTTCAGCTGGTTCCTCCTCTACTGTAATCTAAATATCAGATGTTTGTAAATATGTTCTATAGCCAGTCAAAACCGGGGTTGTGTACAGGAATCCAGCCTATCAGCAAAGTGTGGTTCAATTTAATCGGGAAGCTTCCCCTTACAGAACTACATAAGCAGGGCACTTTAGGGCCGTCTTTTCTGAATTTCTCCAGTGCCTGGGAGTGTGAATTGACGGAGGCCTTGGAGGCAGGGGCGCGGCCTGCTTGAATATTCGGCGATACAATGTAATGGCAGAATTTTCCTAAACATGCGACAGCGCCTGTGGGTAGTTTGAGGGGAAGGTTTTAGCCGTTTTCTTTTAATGTAATCTTGTAAACTGGTGGTTTAAATGTAGGATTTTCGGCGAAGTCTGAGGACTCTGTTTCTATTCCCAACCGGGAAATATGTAATGTAAGGAAAGAAGTGTGGTGACCTTCTGCCGTCTCCCATTCAACCTTGCAATTGGGTGACTAAAGTTTTCAAACTCTAAATTTTGTAAATCTCGTCTTGGCTTTAAAGGTTCCTCATTTAGTCACCCTCTTGTAGTATGGGATCAACCTCTGTATCTTTGGGCCGTAAGCCCATTTAGACTTTTAGCAATTTCTATAAGGAGTGTTGGAGTTTCGCCTTCTTGCCTTTTGTTAATGGCCGGTTATGTGCAACCTTTTCTCTTTTACTCTTAAGGCCATGTAGTATGGGTAATTACATCCCTGTTTATCCTGTATTATCCATAAGGCAACTGTTCTTTGTTGCAGCTCAAAACGCTTAAAAGGCTTGTCATTCACTAAACAAATCATCGCAAAGGGGTAACCTAAGTCTACTGGTAGCCAACGTCTTGGATTCGGCATACGCCACTGGCGCGGCAGGTCCTGCGAGTCCGTTAGTTACTGCACGCTCATGCCTCGGTGGATTTTTGTCTATAAAGCCAATGACACTTTCTTCAACTTACTCACATTTGTCTACATAACGTAAAATGGTAGACAGCTACACTTACTTAACTATGTCTGAGAACTCATAAAGGAAAATAGCCACAAAATTAGTAGGCTAAAGTTCTTTTGTTATGGAGTCCATCATAATGCCTCAAATAGCTCGGAATAAATCATGCTGAATACCAAATGAAGTAACTTGTGAAACTATTGCATTTTGCAAGTATTAATTTAACAATATTGATTTATGTACGAGTGTTTCTATGTAATTTTCTCTATTTATACGATTTTTTTAAATTCATTATATCCTCGAAAAGCTACTTTTCGCTTCCCTGAATAGCAAACAACATCAACACCAATGTTTGATTAATACCTGTCTATTCTCTTTTACCATCCATTGTGTTTTGAATTGTAAAGAATACTGAATATTTAGTGGAAAGTATATTCGTGTATTATCAAAATTGTAGAGAGTGAAAGCACAAAATACATTATTTTTTCCTGTTGGCTTAAGAAACTAGCGAGAGAAACTACATTATTATAATAACTAATTACGTACACTCGTATCAGCACACTAATTTTAATTCCAAACCGGTTTTCGGGCTCTTAAGATCCATCATCAGTGTTGAAATTAATTCAAACTTTTAATTCCACATGAGTGTGTTGTCAAAATGAGTCACAATAAGTTTTAAAAAGTTAAACTGGAGCCCTGCTGAGATCAACTGTAAAATAAGAAAAAAAGAAAAAACAAGCGTAAAAGTATGCAAACTATGCATATAAACTTACAACGATGTAAAAGGTACGACATACCATAGAAAGGGCTAGCTTATCGTCGAGCATAAGATGTTGCTCACGTATTAAACAACGTTCAGCTTTAAGTACGGGCAACAGTAGCAGGGATTAGGGGGGAGGCGAGGGGGGAAGGTGGTACCCCACCCCCACTTTGTTGAGGAAAAAATATTCCATTTTAATAACCTTAATTTTTTTTAAAGTTTCGGCAGACTGAAGAACCTAAGAGTTATTTTAAAAATCGCCTAAAACAACGAATTGTAAAAAATGCCATTTGTATAGTCCCTATTGCTTTTTCAGCTAATTCCTTCCTTTAACTTCTTTTAATTATTAAGAAAAATACTTAGAAGAAATACACACAAAATGTTCGCTGCGGCTAACCGATTCGTACAAGTAGTCGGCGAGTAGTATGTGCTGTGAAGAAAGGTAGCAGGGGTATATTTTAGCTAAGGTCATGGACACTGGGGTATGAATCACCCGCATACCGCACGCATTCGTCAGTCTCACTCAGTGCATGTCTCTGTGCAGTTCTATCTAGTGTCTGCTTCTTTGTTTGCATATACAGTAGCGGTGATTAAGGGGGCGAGGGGAGGGGGGCAGTCGCCCCTCCACTTTTTGGAGAGGGGCGATGACAATAGATGTTTAGGCCCTTTAAAGAACAAGTGTCATCATCATCAACTTTTTGGAGAAAATATTACCTTGTTATTCCATTTTAGCTGGCTGAAACTAGGAGATAGAGGAACTATTGAAAAAAAATTGTACAAGCCCTCTTGTCTTACCAGATAATTCTTTTTTATTTTCTTTAATCATTACCAGAATTATTAGCGGAAATACCCACAAAATGTCCTTAGTCCCAGCTAACCGATTTGTATAGCGCCATCGCATTGGAGTCTTTGTCTGTGCTATGAGGAAGGGTACCAGGACTATATTTTTTTTTGCAAAGGTCATAGACACTGAGGAATGATTCACCTGCTTGCCGCGTGCATTCGTCAGTCTTTTTTTTTGCTAGGGGCTTTACGTCACACCGACACAGATAGGTCTTATGGCGACGATGGGATAGGAAAGGCCTAGGAGTTGGAAGGAAGCGGCCGTGGCCTTAATTAAGGTACAGCCCCAGCATTTGCCTGCTGTGAAAATGGGAAACCACGGAAAACCATATTCAGGGCTGCCGATAGTGGGATTTGTCGTGACCTACCTGTCCTGAGAGACGTTCTCGTAGGTTGGTCACCAGGCACTTGGATGTTGAAGTATTACCTGACCTGCCGAGCGGAATGTAGGGAGGTAATTGTAGGTGTGACTCGTCCCGCAACTTCCGAAATAAAAGAAGAAGTTATTTCCTTGTCCCTTATTACTGAGGACACTAAAACTACTATGTACAGTATATTTACAAGTCTGAATGTAATGATCTGTAGAGAGAGCGAGCTTGTTCCACGCGCCAACTGTTCTACTACGCGTCTATCTGAATCTTGCCCTACGGCACTGGGGCTATGCCCGAACAGAATATCGTTCTGACAAGTAGGAACTACTAGCTGGAAGAAGGCCCCGCGCCATCTTGGCCAGGGGTTATATCTCCGCTCCTGAACTCAAAGTTCTATCCCTACCTCCTACCAAGGGGTTGGGTCTTACGGGCATTACCAAACTGTTCATCCAGTCACTAGCGCCTTCAAGTGGCTATTCTCAATAGTTGTCACAGTAAGTGCTGCTACCTAGGCACTACTGTCTTCTGTCTTACTTTGTCCTCATCTTTCCTTGTTTCCTAAGTGCATCTGTACTGACCCTGAATGGCCTTGCACTCGGCTTTGTTCCTTTGTCGGTTTATCGGGCGGGCCGCCTGGCTCGCTGGCATACTAGCTCTGTTTGTCGATACACAGTAAATACCTTGTTGTGATCAACAAGTCCCCGCTCTTAGTCAACACTTGTGTAAGCGCACTTCGCAAACTCTCTCTACTACATGTAACTTCTTGAAATATTTCCCTTTTCTTACAGTAACTAAATCTGACTATAATTATTATTCAATTACCTTAATGCTACAAGGTGTCTCCTGTCTTTGATTATCATTCTAACACTAATTAATCTCCTCTGACATCTTGAGCTCAAGACTCGTCTGCGAACCCCGGCTGCCTTCCACCTGGCAGTCCGCCGGTTCGAGACTGTGGGGAGGTCGGTACACGACAGATTCGAACCTACTATCTCCCGGATGCAAGCTCACAGCCGCGCGCCTCATTCGTCAGTCTGACAGTCTCATTAGTACCTGTTAGTTTTTAGTGTACAGCCAAATACTAAATGATTTTGATTGTATAATCACACCGTGTTTCTTTTTTGATTGTAATATATGTCTAATATTGTTCCTTTGATAAAAGTGTTATTGTATAGTATTGAATCAAAATTTCAAACTGTTATTACCGCACTTAAGTTGGTAAACTGTCAAAATTCGCTGAGAGAGCATAAGAAACCTTACCATTTTGTGGCCTTTTTTACTTTTGATGTATATACCCCCTCCCTCCCTACGCTATATCCCACGAACCCACGTCAGGGGCGGCTTTTCAGATGAAGTAGGTGAAGTGCCACTTCACCATTTATTTTTACCAGAATGATTTTTTAAATTTATTTTTCTAATGACATTTGTTGGTTTTACGGAAAGAAAATGTTTTTTGTACGGCGTTTGGAGCACCAGGAGTTCGCATTACTTGATGAGAACCAGGGAAACTCACGAAAGCGCTGGCTGTTGGCCACCCACAGTACGGGGCGTGAGCTTGAGTGAAGACGAGAGATTCAGCAGTTGGCTTTACCTCCCAAGTGCCGCTTGGTCTTGGCGGTTGCCATGACAACCGTGACGTCACCCGCGTACTCAACTCAGTGCGAAATGTACAAGTGAAGTTGCGGGAAGATCGGAATGTTTTGTCTTCGCTGCGTCATCCTGTGTAAAGTACGAGTACTAACGCATCGTGGTTCATTCGTAGTGTTGTGCTGTTTTATTTAAACATGTATCCTGTTTATGACAGTGTGTATTTCATTTTTACGTTGGAGAAACGAAGATCAGAATGAAGTTCTACGTTTTGATCGCTCTACTGAATCACTGCAAATTTGTGCTACAAAAAACTGAAACATTCCGGTAAATCGTACAATCTTAGTTTCAAACGATCGTGGTTTAAAGGATTTCTATGGTTGTGCTCCTCTCCAGCTCTACAGAAGTTGTTTTGTTGGGCCTGCTTGCCTTTTATCAATAAAAATAACGTATGGAATAAAGAAGGATTTTCAGCCCTTTTGAGCATAACACGTTCTTTACATAAGAACTCAGACTCTGCAGAACATAAAATACGGCAGCTAGATTTCAAGACATTGGAATCAAACAAAAATACGATCTCTGATGTCCTGAAGGAAAATGCTAAACTGTATATTGTAATTGTACAGTTCAGTGAAAATGTACATTTAAATAGGCTTTTCCTTCAGTTTGTAATTGATACAGTGCTCTATTTAAGTAAGCAAGAACTAGCTTTTCGTGGTCATGACGAAACATTAAATTCAATAAATCGTGGTCAAGTGCTGGACCCTCCGCCAGTCACAGGTACGAGGTACGAGTACAAAACAACCAAAAATAATACGTAGTTCCTAAATCTTGTCCTCCTCTGTGGTGTAGTGGTTAGTGTGATTAGCTGCCACCCCGGAGGCCCGGGTTCGATTCCCGGCTCTGCCACGAAATTTGAAATGTGGTACGAGGGGTCCACACAGCGTCGGGAGATCAACTGAGTAGAGGTGGCCTCGATTTCCACCTCAGCCATCCTGAAAGTGGTTTTCCGTGGTTTCACACTTCTCCTCCAGGAAAATGCCGGGATGGTACCTAACTTAAGGCCACGGCCGCATCCTTCCTTCTTCCTTGTCTATCCCTTCCAATCTTCCCATCCCCCAACAAGGCCCCTGTTCAGCATAGCAGGTGAGGCCACCTGGGCGAGGTACTGGTCATCCTCCCCAATTGTATCGCCCGACCCAGAGTCTGAAGCTCCAGGACACTGTCCTTGAGGCGGTAGAGGTGGAATCCCTCGCCGAGTCCTAGGGAAAAACCAACCCTGGCGGGTAAGCAGATTAAGAAAGAAAGAAAGAAAGAAGTTCCTAAATCTGTCACTCGAAACCGAACGGGTAACAGCTCTTCACCATACTTTATAGCCACGAGCCGCCACTGACCCACGTACTGTTTTGTTGTCTGTATATTATTTTGCCCCCGCACTTTTAATTCCCAATCGTCGCTACTGAGTGTATAGTCGAATACTAAATTACATTTTAATTGTGTAATCACTCCGAACATGTATATAATTATAATACATGTGTAATTATTGCCCCTTTGGTGAAAGTTTTATTGTATAGTACCATTATTACCGAACTAAAGTTGCTAGACTGAACCTTACGTCTCTATCGAAATTCACTCAGAGAGTTTCAAAAACCTTACCATTTTGTAGATATTTTTCAATTTTGATGCCTTCCCTCCCTCCACCCCCCGTCATAGCCATAGACCCGGGTACTCTTTGTTGTATACACATTTTATGCCCCCCCCACCTCCCCACTTCATAACTCCCAATCGCCGCTACTGCGGGGCACGCTGGAGGCACATGATATTACATCACCTCAAGGTTGTAAACAAAATGCTGCTTGAGACTGTTTCATTTCAAATTTTATCAGGTTCCCTTATCTGCGCCAAGAATATCTCAATGTTTTCGCGGGTATTTAATTCAAATCCAAAATTAACTTTAAAAATTAATTTCATGGTTTTTTGATCCCTAAAAAGCTACTATTATTCTTATAAACGTGTTTCGCAAAGGCTGAATATCTGTTGTAGGTACTTTATTGCCTTGAAATGTTCTTGATATCTTTGATTTAAGGCTCGCCCAGTTCTTCGTTTATAAAACATTTTGCAGTCGTCACAAGTGAGCTTGTATACTCCCGAATTGGCGTAGACATCGTTTTTGTTGATACTAAGTGCATTAAATATATCTTCTGATATTTCATCTCTGGTTCTAAATGGTGTTTTGAGTAAAATTTCTTAAATACATTAGCTATATTAAAACTTGATTTCCAAAATGCGTAAATGTTACAAATTGACTGCGTTCAAAGATTTCATTTCTTCTCTCAATGTTTTTCTTTTTTCTCGTATTCGTTGTCACGTATAATTTTGTCTATCATTTCTGGGTTGTAACCGTTTGCTTTAGCAATTTGTTTTACTATTCTAATTTCTTTCAGTTTGTTTTCGTTACTCACGGGAATTTTTAATAATCTACGTGTATTAATATAGTTGTTGTAAGCTGATTTTATGTAAGTTCGTGGGTGGTTGGAGTTTTTGTTGATGGTGGTGATGGACCGTGTGAGTTTCCTAAAAATATTGAAATATATCCTATTGTTTTTTGTTGTGAGGTCCAAGAAATTTAACTTTTAATCGTTTTCTTTTTCCATAGTGAATTTGATGTTGCTGTCAAGCAGATTTAAACAGCCCAGAAGTGTTTCGGGAATAATGAGGTCTCCATTTAAAAATACTACCGTGTCGTCAACATAACGGACCCATTTTTTTATTTCCTCCTGATGTAAGTCCAAGATGGATTTCTCAAGGTTATTTTAATAAATTTGGGCTAAAAAAAACCTTATAGAAGACTCCCCCTCATTGGTAAACCTATGTTTTGCTGGTAGTATTTCCCATTGAAAGGGAAGTAATTATTATCTAATATTAGACTTAATACATTTATCGTTTCATTAATTTCTATGTGACTTTGTCTTGGTTCTCTAAATTTTCTTCTATTAAGCCTATGGTCTCTTTAATAGGAATGCTGGAATACATGTTGGTCACATCATATGACACCAGTACAGTTCCCTCGTTTATTTCCGTTGATTGTATTTTGGAAATGGCTTCCAAAGAATTCGATATTGATTTTTGTTTTCTATTCTCATGTTTTTTGTAGGTGTTTAAGTAAAACATTTGTTAGTTGAAATGTGGAACTGATTGGGCAATTTACTAATGGGCCTAACGGGTTAATTCTCTTTGTGGATTTTTGGGACAGGCTTTTAAGTTGGGCATCCTGGGCTCATCGGGACTAATTTTTGTTTTCCATTTTCGTATATTATGAACTGTGTGTACATCAGGTTTTCTTTTATTTTTGTGTTTAAATTCCTGGTGGGGTCCTTCTTTATTTCCGTTATGTTGTTTGTTTCTATGAATCCAATTGTTTTCTCGATGTAGTCGTCTTTATTTAGGATAACTGTGACGTTGCCCTTGTATGCTTTAGTTACAAGCAAGTTAATATTTTATATTTTAGATTAATTGTTAGTTTTTCGTGTGTACTACACAAGAACCTCGTTTATCCGTCCCTCATTAATCCGGATCTCCGGTTTATCCGGATCGAAAATAATAAACATTTATTTTTACTTGTACAGTATTTCTTTTACGGCGTCGACTCTTCTTGAATGTCTTTTCCGTCAAGGATAGTTAACGACAGGAATTGGAAGTAACTCGGCCACGGTCTATCAAAGGTACCGTCCCGGCGTTCGCCTGGAATTGAGAATGGGAAACCGTGGTAAACCATTCCCAGGACGGCCGAGGTGGGATTCGAACCCACGCTCTTCTGAATGCAACACACTATTAACTTACTCATGATGAATTCGAAAATGAAACCGGCGCCCCATCAGAAGAAACAGTGACTCATATGGAGAGGCAACAATGCAGCTGGACAAACCGATGGCCTATTTAGAATTTTTGACTGAAACCACACCGGCAGAACTGTTGTTAGTAAAACGTCCTCGCTATCGTGCTGCGCGCAAACGCTATACCAATGTAAAACAGAAAACCTCGTGCATTATTTTAATGCATAAAATAGAGTCGTAAATGTAAAAAAAAGTTTTAACAACTTATGTTAATAGATTATATAACATGTACTGTACAGTACTTGTTTTTTGTTTTTCGGATTATCCAGATTTTCGATAATCCTGATCAGTTCCGGTCCTACTTAATCCGGATAAACGAGGTTCTTGTGTACTTCCTTTGTTTTCTTTGATTGGTTTTGTTTTTCATTTTCTCAATTCCATTGGCTACAAAGTGTCTTACCGTTTCTTTTTTGTTGTCAAGGACGCTTTGGATAGCTGATTCAGTCCCTGTTATTAACTATTTTTGTTTGGCATTATTAAGGTTTTGATTAATATTGTGTTTGTGACCTAGTTTCAATAGGTTGCTTTCATCTTGGGTTAAAGGTGTGTCCGAAATGTTGACAACAGGTTCACAAAATTTGTGTTCATCTAAATCATCGAAGCTGTCCGGCTCCATGGCTAAATGGTTACCGTGCTGGCCTTTGGTCACAGGGGCCCCGGGTTCAATTCCCGGCAGGGTTGGGAATTTTAACCATAATTGGTTCATTTCGCTGGCACGGGGCTGGCTGTATGTGTCGTCTTCATCACAATTTAATCACCACGACGTGCAGGTCGCCTACGGGGTCAAATCAAAAGACCTGCACCTGGTGAGTCGAACATGTCCTCGGACACTCGCGGAAGTAAAAGCCATACTTCAATTCATTTCATCAAAACTATAAATCAAAAAAGCAAACTCGTGTCCTCATCCCGAGGTGATGCAAATCTTTTCAGGCACAGCCCCTATTGGAGGTGAGCTGCATGTACCATTTCAACCACATACCAGCCCTCCTGCCATTCTTAAATTTCTGGCAGTACCGGAAATCGACCCGGGCCGCCGAGGACGGCAGCTAATAGCACTAAACGTTACACTGCAGAGACGGACATCAAAACTATTACATATGTATTTATTCCTAAGTTTACTTAATTTGTTTTGAATTGTTTTCGTTTTTCCTCAAATCTATTTCTTATGTACTCGTGAATGTGTGTTGTAAGACAGGTCCATTCCAGTTTATTGTACCGTATGTGTTCAAAAGTTGGAGCTGAAGAAAAGCTTCTTCATTTAACTGATCCTTCTTTGCATGTAGGCTCTTGATTTCACTTTTTATCCACGTGGTCCGTGTTATTTTGACAGCGCGTTGATAGGATACTGATGTGCTTTTGCTTTTCAGATTAACAAAGTTATATTTTAAGCATTTGTGGTTGAACCTAATATCCACGTTGATGGTTAATATTATCAATTTTGTGTTCCTAAATTTAAAGGCTTGGGATGTTTCTCGACCAACGAATGACAAATTATAATCATTATAAAATATCAAAGTCATCTTAGTAACAGTGCTGACGGTAGTACTTATTATAATAATTAATTACATACAGTCGTATCAGCACATTCATTTTTTTGTTTTTTTTGTTTTCGGACTCTAAGGTCCATCATCAGTGTTGAAATTATTTAAAACATTTAATTCCACATGAGTGTATTGTCAAAATGAGATAAAATCTACATATCTACACAAATTGTTTCGGGGATTCCCGTGGAACGCAGAGGTGAAAGAAGGTGCCGGGGTGAATGGGTCTAACTACAATGTCAAGAATTGAATTTAAAAATTTTAAAGGTTATATTTCTTTTCCAAAACAAACTTAACAACATATCAGGTACAAACGCAATCTTGAAGCAAGAGTAGGAAAGTCCAAGATTAGTGGTTTTTACAAATTCTGGGCTTCAATCCCCTAGTTTTACAATTTTACAAAGAAAGAGGAATTATTTAGTGAGGGGCAGAAATCCCCTAATTCAAAGAGCACTTGCTCCCAAAAGACAACATCTAGCCTTCAGGAGGCATTCATTAACCTTACAAAAACTTTGAAAAAGAGCAAACAGGCTCTCAGTCTTCCGCGCCTACTCAAGGCAACATCAACTTACAATTTCTGGCCTCTCAAGGCACAACTTACAATTGGAAAATGATAATACAGGGGTATTTAATACCTGACCTACTGGGCCTTCATGGGAAAAGAACAACGGTTAAATAATTGGCCCGAACACAAAATGAATGGAGGCGAAAACTTGCACTCCTATATGTGAACACTTAAAACCTAAAGGGCACTAGGCCGATGAAACAGGGGCTATTCCCAAACTACTGCGGTGACTCGTATAGGAAGAAATTTACCACACTACAGAATGGAAAAAAGTTATAAACAGAGTCACCTCAAGCCAAGATGAAGGGGAGCTCGAGAGGGTAATTCACTCTCTATCCCCGATTTACAGTTAAAGAGTTTACTAAGTTTTTACATTAGCCGAAAGAAGATTTACATTTTAGAAAAGTTGGTTACATAGTTAAAGAATCGGACCTTCCCCTCGGGTTAAACTGCGGAGGTAGCAAGAAAGACAGATGTTATGTGGCCATTGCCTTGTAGATGTACTGCTGACCGATGAAAGAGGCTGCCCGCCTCCTGCTCTGACACACACACTCAATAAGATGACGATCAAGTGGCCAAGACACGTGGAAAGCCGCAGTTTAAAAACCCTCAAGGAAGGTTCGAGATCTTTCACGAATGAACCAGCCACACCCTCACAATTTTATTGGTCAATTTAAATGTTACACTCAAAATCGAAGAAGAAGAAGAAGAAGAATAAGAAGAAGACTGATATTGGCTAGATTCAAAACTGGCGGAATTTGATAGGAAATATTGCCAACCCAAAAATAAATGAACATCAATAGATAAAACTTACGAATACAAAACTTCTTTAAATTATAAATTCTTGTACCTCACACCAGGGTGCATGAACATAGTTTTTAGTGGTGTCCTCTGTGGAATGTCCAAACTTCTTGATGAATGGCAAACAAAACAAGTGGAAATTGACTCAGGTTAGGAAACAATACAATAACAAAATTACATCATTTTTTTAGGTGGTGACCTCTTCTGATTAAAGTTCCAAGTTGGTGTAGTTCCTGTTTCACTGTTTTACCAATAGAGGAGTTCATTTAGGCGCTAGATTTGAATGCGCGGCGTTGAGGTGTACCTCCTGGTACACTAATATTATAAAGAGGAAAATTTTGTATATTATTTGTAACGGATAGATTCAAAAACTACTGAACCCATTTTAAAAATTATTTCACCTATAGAAAGCAACATTGCCAGTGAGTAACATGGGCCGTATTTTGTTTTCAAAATAATTCGAGTGGGAGGGGACGACGAGGGGAGATATAAAAATAATAGGCTAGCAAAGGCGAAATCGAATTTGTCGTACAAGGACGAGACAAAGCTCATTTTAAGCCCCTTGACGCAAAGAACCAACTCGGTAAGCCCTACGGGCCCGAAAACCATGAGTTATTGGCACCACACTACCCTTGCTCTAGGAATGGGATAAAGAAATGAACTGCTGTAACCATGGCAACGTCAGCTCCAGTATTCTTACAGCAGCGAGATTATCTACAATATATTACAAAAACCTAACATGTTGCAGACATGAAAATTGGTATTTGTAATCTCCTTAAAAAATAACATACATACATTATCATTATAGACTGTTATGCCTTTCAGCGTTCAGTCTGCAAGCCTCTGAGAATTTACTAAACGTCGCCACAATCCTCGATTTGCAACTAGTGTTGTGGTCTCATTTAGTTCTATACCTCTTATCTTTAAATCGTTAAAAACCGAGTCTAACCATCGTCGTCTTGGTCTCCCTCTACTTCTCCTACACTCCATAACAGAGTCCATTATCCTCCTAGGTAACATATCCTCCTCCATTCGCCTCACATGACCCCACCACCGAAGCCGATTTATGCGTACAGCTTCATCCATCGAGTTCATTCCTAAATTAGCCTTTATCTCCTCATTCCGAGTACCATCCTGCCATTGTTCCCACCTGTTTGTACCAGCAATTATTCTTGCTACTTTCATGTCTGTTACTTCTAACTTATGAATAAGATATCCTGAGTCCATCCAGCTTTCGCTCCCGTAAAGCAAAGTTGGTCTGAAAAGAGACCGATGTAAAGATAGTTTCGTCTGGGAGTTGACTTCCTTCTTACAGAATACTGCTGATCGCAACTGCGAGCTCACTGCATTAGCTTTACTACACCTTGATTCAATCTCACTTAGTATATTACCATCCTGGGAGAACACACAACCTAAATACTTGAAATTATCGACCTGTTCTAGCTTTGTATCACCAATCTGACATTCAATTCTTTTGAATTTCTTACCTACTGACATCAATTTAGTCTTCGAGAGGCTAATTTTCATACCATACTCATTGCACCTATTTTCAAGTTCCAAGATATTAGACTGCAGGCTTTCGGCACAGTCTGCCATTAAGAAAAAGTCGTCAGCATAGGCCAAACTGCTTACTACATTTCCACCTAACTGAATCCCTCCCTGACATTTTATACCTTTCAGCAGATGATCCATGTAAACTACGAACAACAAAGGTGAAAGATTACAGCCTTGTCTAACTCCTGTAAGTACCCTGAACCAAGAACTCATTCTACCATCAATTCTCACTGAAGCCCAATTGTCAACATAAATGCCTTTGATTGATTTTAATAATCTACCTTTAATTCCATAGTCCCCCAGTATGGCGAACATCTTTTCCCTCAGTACCCTGTCATATGCTTTCTCTAGATCTACGAAACATAAACACAACTGCCAATTCCTCTCGTAGCATTTTTCAATTACCTGGCGCATACTGAAAATCTGATCCTGACAACCTCTCTGTGGTCTGAAACCACACTGGTTTTCATCCAACTTCCTCTCAACGACTGATCGCACCCTCCCTTCCAAGATGCCAGTGAATACTTTGCCTGGTATACTAATCAATGAGATACCTCGATAGTTGTTGCAATCCTTCCTGTTCCCTTGCTTATAGATAGGTGCAATTATTGCTTTTGTCCAATCTGAAGGTACCTTACCAACACTCCACGCTAATTTTACTACTCTATGAAGCCATTTCATCCCTGCCTTCCCACTATACTTCACCATTTCAGGTCTAATTTCATCTATTCCCGCTGCCTTATGACAATGGAGTTTATTTACTATTCTTTCCACTTCCTCAAGCATAATTTCACCAACATCATTTTCCTCCTCCCCATGAGCTTGGCTGTTTGCAACACCACCAGGATGATTTCCTTCTACATTGAGAAGGTGTTCAAAACATTCCCTCCACCTCTTCAGTGATTCCCTGGGATCTATTATGAGTTCACCTGAATTACTCAAAACACTGTTCATTTCCTTTTTCCCTCCCTTCCTAAGATTCTTTATTACTGTCCAGAAAGGTTTCCCTGCTGCTTGACCTAGCCTTTCCAGGTTATTACCAAAATCTTCCCATGACTTCTTTTTGGATTCAACAACTATTTGTTTCGTTCTGTTTCTTTCTGTCTGCCTCGGCCCTTGTTTGGAGACCTTTCTGATAAGCCTTCTTTTTACGTTTACAAGCTGCTCTCACTTCATCATTCCACCAAGATGTTCGCCTTTTCCCATCTTTACACACAGTTGTTCCTAGGCATTCCCTTGCTGTTTCTACTACAGCATCCCTGTATGCCACCCATTCACTTTCCATATCCTGAACCTGCTTACTGTCTACTGTTCGAAACTTCTCACTTATCATATCCATGTACAACTGTCTAATTTCCTCGTTCTGGAGATTTTCTACCCATTCGTTTGCAGACTGATTTCACTTTCTCTACCCTAGGCCTAGAGATACTTAGTTCACTACAGATCAGATAGTGGTCTGTATCATCGAAAAATTCGCGAAAAACCCGTACATTCCTAACAGATTTCCTGAATTCAAAGTCTGTTAAGATATAGTCTATTATGGATCTGGTACCCCTAGCCTCCCATGTGTAGCGGTGAATAGCCTTATGCTTGAAGAATGTATTCGTAACAGCTAAACCCATACTAGCACAGAAGTCCAACAAACGCTTTCCATTCCCATTAGCTTCCATATCTTCCCCACATTTACCAATCACCCTTTCGTATCCTTCAGTTCTATTCCCAACTCTCGCATTGAAATCGCCCATTAGCACTATCCTATCCTTGCTGCTGACCCTGACCACGATGTCACTCAATGCTTCATAAAACTTGTCAACTTCATCCTCATCTGCACCCTCACATGGTGAATACACGGACAGAATTCTTGTCCTAATTCCTCCAACTGACAAATCTACCCACATCATAGGCTCATTTACGTGCCTAACAGAAACTATGTTGCGTGCAATGGTATTCCTGATAAAGAGCCCTACCCCAGACTCTGCCCTTCCCTTTCTAACACCTGGCAAGTACACTTTATAATCTCCTATGTCTTCCGCATTATCTCCCCTTACCCGAATATCACTTACTCCTAGCACATCCAGATGCATCTTCTTTGCTGACTCAGCCAGTTCTACCTTCTTTCTTCCATAAGCCCCATTAATATTGATAGCTCCCTATCGAATTCCATTTCGTTCGCCAAGTTGTTTCCAAGGAGTCCCTCGCCTGTCAAATGGGAGTGGGACTCCATTACTCCCATAGGTCCGAGGCTTGCTTAAAGTGTTCTGAGCTCGGTAAATTCATGAAGCAGGATGCTGCCCTACTTGCACATAGTCCAAGTGAGGATCTCTCCTCTAACGGGTTATGGACCACCGGTGAATTTTATAGTCCTAGCCGCCTGAGCACAAGGAGGGCCACGACTCAGAATATCTCCGAGATGCCCACTCCCATTCCATAGCAACTGGTATCCCGACTCTCAGGACCACTTACTAGGCCACTCAGCCGTTGCCCATGGTTCACGAACTAGGACGTGACTACAGTAACCCACAAACATGAACCATAATACACAAAAAATAAAAGAACACAAATTTTTGTTTTCAAAAAATCCACTTAAGGGGTGAG
This sequence comes from Anabrus simplex, assembly GCF_040414725.1. Lineage (NCBI taxonomy): Eukaryota > Metazoa > Arthropoda > Insecta > Orthoptera > Tettigoniidae > Anabrus > Anabrus simplex. Next base: position 1,580,585,286 of record NC_090265.1, read on the forward strand.
GGCGGGGGGGGGGGTGAAAAGAAAGGAGTTGAATTCTTTATATGAGGATACACATATCTCAGAAACTGAAGATGTTGCAGACGTTAAAACTGGTACTTGGAATCTCTATTAAAAATAAATGAACACAATTTTTTTGGAAAATCCACTTAAGCGGGTGAAATAATATAAAAGCGGGTGCATTTTTTAAATGATTATCTTCTTCTTCTACCGTTTTTCCCACACATGTGCGGTTGCCGATGCCTGTCGCACATGTGGATTTGACGCTATTTTACGGTTGGATGGCATTCTTGACGTCAACCACGTGTGCGGGGATGTAATTACTATTCGGTGTTCCTGCTGTAGTTGGTAACGTAGTGTGTTCAGTGAATTTGAAGAGGAGAATGTTGAGACAAACACAAACAACCTGTCCCCAAGCCAGATGAATTATTCACACGCGATTAAAATCCCCGACCCAGCCCGGAATCGATCCCGGAACCCTGGTAACCGAAGGCCTCAATGCCGTCCATTCAGCCAAAGAGTGGGGCGGTTTTTAAAATGAGTATATCTACAGTATATCTTAGAACTTAACAGCTACAGACGTGAAAATTGGTATTTGAAATCCCCTTTATAAACAAAGGAACACGTACGTTTTGTTTCCGGAAAATCAACTGAAGCTGGAGATCGAAAATAAGTGAAGAAGAAGTTGCAATTTATGAGGGTACTTAGGCCCTATATCTCAAAAACTAACATGTTACATACGTGAAAATCGGTATTTGGAATCTCCTTTAGAAATAAAGAAACCCTTTTTTCGACTTAAGAAAAAGGACCGTTTCTCACATGTAGAGTTCCATGTCTCATGCTCCAGATTTAGCTCTGCCAGTAGCCTGGTCATCTTAGCCCCAAAAGGCAATGCCACAAACATGGTTTACAAAAAGTTTCTGGGGTAAATGAAATGCCAAATTTCGGTGAGTTTTTATACTTTAGGCAATTTCAGATAATGTCTTAGTGCAGTACCGAGGAACAATTAATTTTTATCAACTTACCAAATTCTCGCGAGCGAAGCCGTGGGTAACAGCTAGTATAAAATAAGAGTTTTGATGTACATTGCTCAGAATTTGAAAAGAATGGTAGTTCTGTATCGGTCGTGTCCACAGTAACAAGGAAATGAACTTTTTACTTTTCCGTAATTTCTATCTGTTTCTATGTATGTACACGCATCACGAGAAAACGGCTGTAGAGAATTTAATGTAAATCAGTATGTAAAGTCGGAGGATGAGTCACTACAATCTAGGCTGTAAATAATTTTATTCGCGCTGAGTGAAATTGTAGTTCAGGGAAAGGCCTAAAATTTAATTCTCAAATATTTATATTATTAGTGATCCTATTGACAAATAATACATACTGAAACCGTACAGTGTCCTGTACAGCTCATGGGAATGATGTGGGCCTTTCTACTCCATTAAATTTACTCCAAAAGGTCGCGTCATTGGTAGCAGTATAGGCGAAGGGAATCGAGCGGCGTCCGGCCAGAACGGAACCCGCGAAAAGAGCGCCTGCGAACACAGGGAGGACAGGGCAAAAGCCAAGCCCCCGCGGAAATACGCTCTCAACTTGCAGAGAGAGATAGAAGGGGACGCGATGCTGGAGTAGTCAGATACGCCCCGAGGTGTGGCTTAGCTTGCCAGAGTTCCAAACCAACATAAGGAACTTCCGGTTTTTTATGCACGTGTCACGGGTGCCAACGTCGGATTTTGGCGCGTAAACAATGGAATGATATTTTGATCCAGACATAGGAAAATTATGTGAGGCGCACCATTGAATAGAGCGGAATTTTCTGCGTTTCCCAGACTAAAATTATGTAATAACTTATTCAGGGGAAGAAATGAGGTCACCAGCTGTCAAGTTGTAACATATTGTTAACACATGTGAATACAGTGGCGTCACCCAAGCCAAGAGTCGCGCTCAAAGTTGACTCCACCTCCCGAGGGACGCTAATGAATTAATCAAAGGCGGGAAGCAAACTACATAAAAACTGCTGATCGTAGGTCCAGCACGCCTGGCTCAAATGAAAGAGGAGACAGAGGGCTACAAGATGCAATATTTAAATATCGTCAATTCTTGGTACGAAAGGAGCTCTTGTTCTTAATGAACCGTGAACGTTGACGCCCCCAAGCTTCCGGCGGGCAAGATAATATAGGCCGGGCAGGCCATTGCAGAGACAGTTGTTCTTTTACGAGTCGTTGAGAAGGACACTGTGTCCCGCGGTGCCCCAGTTTAAGTCAGAAACCCTTGACCGCGTACTGAAAGTGCCATTGTGTCCAGCACGCTTTGTGAAGTGAACGGGAGGCCAAACGAGCCTAGGTATTGTTTCTGTGCTGCGTGTCAAACTAGTAAAAACCGCGAGCATAATTTACCAACAAGTAGCAGAATACGGCTGAGAAACTGCCGGTTTAATGAGTCAGTGAAATTCATAATTTGGTATCACCCAAAGTGTTGCTTTGAATCAGGGGCTCGAGTATCGTGAGCCACCCGATTCTTACTGTGAACGCGCCCGCCGTAATTTGAAAGTCCGTCTTATTCGTGGTGTAAACTCTGAAAATAGAGGACGTGTGACGAGTGTAAAGTGTTACCCACTTGGATTACTGTAAGATTTCAGCTGTGACGAGTCCCCCAGGATGTCGGACTTGTATGGACCAGGGATGAAGGACTGCACGCCCGCCACCTACCGAGTGGTCATGGAGTACTAAGAACTTCACCATGGGTCTCCCGTGGAAGGAGAAACAACGGCCACCAAACAGATGAGTGATGTCCAAATTTAATTTCTAAGCATGACATAACCCGGGGATAGGATTAGCGTTCTTTTGTAAATATCAAAATGTTGTAAGTTAATGCATGTCCTATATGGACATTTTATTGATTTTTATAATGTTGAAGTAAATTCAAGGGAGCTAAATTCCCGGACGACTCATATTTCTTTCTTAATGATTAGCTTATCGTGAGGGTTATATTTTTAGTAATATGTAGAATGTCCTAGTAAATATGGGAACAAGGTTAGGAGAATATTTGAGTTTCCCGTAGGGGTGGTTGGAAAAATGGGGTTGGCGAGCAAGGAAACATGTCGAAATGTTGGTAGTCACTGTCCCACGTGGTTGTCGAATATGCCAGGGAAACTCATGGGTCAGTCAGACAATGCATGCCTAGCTTACAGATATAATCAGTGCATGTACAGCAAGAAAGAAGAAATCCCGACCGGGAGAGGTACATATTGTGTGATTTAGATAGGTGTGAGGGACCATGTGCAAGTCTCCCGTGATTTTTGATTAATTGGCCATAATGGTTTGGAGTGGGTTTTTTTTAATCTATAGCCGGGGTGGGACCCAGGGGCAGGAGTCCCTAATCTTTGGTCAGAAGGTTTAAATATAAGTGTATTTTATGTGGTATGAACGAGGAGCCATGAGAGCCATAGGCCCAAGGGAAGAGGATACGCGATATGAGACGTAGTGAGAAGGCCGAATAGGAATTTACGATGAGATGATTGAGAAGTGATCGTGCCCACAGTCTCAGTGATAATAATGAGAAGGGAGAGAATAAAAAGAGTATTTCATGGGAATTCCACAATAATATGAATAAGCAAATGAAGCGGGCCATGGATGTGTGTCCCCGAGATGAGAGGGTAGACGTGTGAGCGAGAGAAGAATCAGAATGGCCGTGCGAAGTGAATGGCCGGCCTTCCTTTTTTTTGTGAATGTCTGGCTCTCGCCCTCGTGACAAAAGGATTCCGTGTCCCATTGTATTAGGGCTTGGAGCCCGGGTCTGCCTGCGTGCTTTTGTTTGGTTTAAATGGCTTAGCTAAGAATACTTGTATAATGATAATATCACGGTGATTTCTTTTAAAGGTATTTAATAAATGAGTAGGGATCCCCCCCAGATATCCGGCGATATGAGATTGTAACTATTCTAGGGATCTACAGAAACCCACAGTACCTCTCGGTCGGGAGTCGGCCAGTTCGACTCCGGATTAGGATGGCGCTTTGAGCGAGCTGCTCCAAGCTCGCGCCTTGGGCCGGAGACAGTGATAACCATGCTGTTTTTTTTCCTAGGAATGGCTCTCCTGTGTGCATGAAGTGTATATATCCATATATCTGTGTATGTTTCGTAATTATGTGCACATATTTTTGAGTTCAAACAGAACCTATGTGCACGTTGTGTGGTCTTGGTGATAGATGAGGAGTCCGGGGTTTAGCAAAAATGGTATTTGTGTTTGTTTGTGCATTATGCAATTGTGTCTTTTAATATGATATTATGCAGCGTAGAACCCGGTTATGTTCGTGCTTAAAACAGCTAGTAATATTTGTGAATAGGGACATCAGGTCATCTCACGGTGTGATCGACAGAATAATGTACAAATTTCATGAACGGTATGAATTAATGAGGAAAAATGAACGATAGCAAGTCGCAAAACCTCAATCATATCGTTACGCAGACGACGCCCATGGGCGATTCGTATTTTAAAGTGATTATTATTTTCTTTTCCTCCCATATGTGGAGAGTCATTGTATAGAGCGGTGTCAACTTTTTTTAAATTGTCATATTTGAATAAATTTGTATTCGTAACCCCTATTTTATGATTCTTGTCATTTGTAGCAGTGCTAAGCAGTATCCAAAAGGCATTTGAACCCAGAGATCCTACTTTCATATTATAGACATAAGGCTCCATCTTATGCATTTGTTGTTTTTGTTTTTCTTTCGAACGTACCACTACCACAAGTGCTCAGGCTGCCGGGCCGGCACAGAAAGTAGGAAGGGGAGCGGTTCGAAGCTCGTTCAGCAATTCGACCCGCTCTTCAATCCAATCTCATCCGTGGGTGTTTACCCCGTTACGTGGAGGCATTCTTATGCGTGGGTCATCCATTCGAAGCCCGGTAGGGTGTATACTTGGCGCCCTTCGTGGCTGGGCATTGTTTATAGTTTACACTGGAGCATTTTGAGTAAGAGATAGGCCGCCCACAGGGAGGATAGTGTGCTATGATGGAGTCAAATTGCCAGGTTCGTGCCACAATCTGATTACATTTGGTATCGAACGGGTTGGCAGTTATTTGGAATGGAGTACCCGCCACGTAACCGAACGGATGGAGACGTTAAGCACATGTCCGAAGTGCTAAGATTCATAATTATAAGTTGGATACTGCAAGGGTTGTTCTGATTGTGTGATACTCAGCAGGACTGTCATGGTCATCGTACGGGTGTGCGTGAGTCACAACTCGTGATGATAACTCACACAAGATCAGCCATGAAAGGGAGCGACGTGAATAATAAATAGGATAGGAAAATGACAAGAACAGAAAAATCATGTGTCCAGTTAAGTGGAAATCCGCATGAGTGTCGCTCATAAATTCAAAATGGATACCCGGGACATACTATGAAGTTGTCAGTTCGTTGGGAGACAATGTTATGGTTCTCTCAGTGTGAGGTTAAAACGGCCGGCAAAATTCTTCAAATTTCGCCAGTTACGGGTATCGGCCAAAGATTGTGCGCTGAGGTAACAACATTTGGCAGATATAAATATTTTTTCGAGAGGGCTTTAGACGCCGCGGATAGAGCAGGGTACCTCAACCCATGCTCTAATTTTTGCGCAGTGACGGATGCGATGTTGCCAGTTTGAGACGGTAATTGTCTGCTAACGTCATCTTACCAATCTCAAGGTGATAACATCCATTAGTGACTGGGGTAGGCTATGTTTCCGGCATACGTAAAATCGAGCCCACGGTAGGCCGCGCGCGTGACCGGAAAACTTATTCCAGGATAAAAGGGCTAACGTAGAATCAGTATTATTATTGTTATTATTATTGTCAAATGATATGACGAAATTTCCTATACAATGAATTGTGACGTTAATATGATAGGGGGCGTGACACAAGCCGTTTGCAGGCTCAGTTGGATTGATTTGTTGGAATTTCGAGTAAAGTTAGGTCACGCTGAAATTTATATTTTAAAAAAATGAGTGTATCTACGCTTTCTGTCGATCACCGGTGGTCATTTTCTGCCCACGGGAGATCCGCTTTCTCCAAGATTGAATTTAATATGGACATGGAGGTCATGAGGGAAATGATGTGCCAATTATTGGCAGAACAAAAAGAACATTTCGAAGAAAAGGCAAAGGAAGACAGGGAACTTTTAAAGGAACAGTTAAAGATAATGACGGAACGTGTAAATCAGCAGGCAGCGGATGTTAAAGCGCATTTCGAAGAACAATTAGGCAAGCAGGCAGCAGGCTTTAAGGCGCAGTTTGACACGCAGGCAGAGCTTTGCCAGGCTCAGGCGGCTACGAATAAGGCTTCGTTAAACGAGCTCGCAGAGGATATGAGACTAGGTCGTGAACGTAGCGACGAGAACGCCGCGAGGCTGGAGGCAAAGATGACCGAGGCGTTAGAGGGGAAGGTGGAGGACGTCATCCAGCAATTAAAGCAAGTGGAGATTAGGGTGACGAATAGGATCGACGTGACGGACACTAGGGTGAGCGCGTGCGAGGAAGAGATGGAGAAGGTGAGCACCCGCGTAGAGGATGTCGCAAGTGACATGCAGGAGGCCAAGGCGGAAGTCCGAGAACTAAGGACACAGACGACGGAGGCCCTCGACAAGGTGGCGAAGGAGGTCAGTGACCGTCTGACCCAAGTGCAGGATGTTGCGACCGCCAAGCTCAAGGAAGTCCAGACTCAGGCCCATGGAGAAGTCATGGAGCTTCGGAAGGAAGTGACCGAAGAGATGGAAGCGGAACAAGAAGAAGTCCGAGGGAAAATCCAAGGCCTGAACCGACAGATGGAAGAGTGGGGCAACAAGACTCACAAGGCTGCCGTCCAAGTAGAAGTCCACACGGAGCTTATTAAGGAGATCCGGGAGGAGGTCGAGTTGTTATAGTTCCAAGAGGCGAGAGGTGAGATCGTGATGCGATCATCCTCAAGAAGCAGGATAGCGTTGACAGAGTAAGTCCGCCCAGCAGTATTGGTCACGAGGCCAACGTTGACATTTCGCAGGGAAGTGAAAATGCACAAGTGCATAATGCACCTCGGGGACAATAGACCCCGCAAGAGAGTGGAGCAATACCGGTATGTAATCTCCTCCGGATGACGAATGACGAGCCGAAGAAATTCGGGTCAAACACTCATCTTACCCCGAAAGGTTTCCTTGCTGAGGTAGACCAATACTTCATTGATCATCGAATTCCAGCGGACCAGAAACTCAGAGTAGTCGAACGGTACCTAACGGATCAGCCTTTGGTTTGGTACCGGGCGTTCAAATATTGTTTCGATGGGTATGAGGAGTTCCGGCGGCGCTTCCTCGAGAAGTATTGGGGGATCGAGACGCAACAGAATTTGAGGCTGGAATTGTATTCGCGAAGGTATTCTGGTGCAGGGCAGACCCGTTTCTGCGAGTACTTCGTGGGCCAGTTGTTGAAGTTTAAAGAATTGGATAGTCCTCCCACAGAGCTAGAGTTGATTTCCGCCATCGGTAAACAGCTCCCACCGGAAGTACAGAAGGTGCTCATAGCGGCGAATGTCCGAAATGCGGTCGATGCTGAACAAATATTGAGGCAGCTCGATCAAACGAGTGGAATGCAGGCGCGACATCGCCATAGCGAGGCGGTCCATGTTGTCGACCTAGCTCAAGATGAAGGCCCACCTAAAAGGAAGAACCAGGGGACTAGTACGAATGAAGTTCGGGAGATGTATCCCTCGAGGATCAGGAGTGATTGGGGTCCCCAGACATGGAATGGACCGAAACGGGAATACCAGGAGGGCTGGAACACCCGCGAACCAGGACCCCGTGAGAGGATGAATCAGGGGCCAAGGCTTCGGTATCGCCAGTATGGACAGCGGAGGAGGCCGTACCAGAATTGGGGACCGAGCGGACAACGGTCGACAGGGCAACGACCAGGAAGAAGGGAAGAGTACATACGAGATCGCAGGAATGAATCGCGACAGTATGTGGAACAACTGCGAAACACGCCGCCCGGTATTGACAAGTGGCAGAGACCCATACAGGGTATGGCCGCCGCGGGAATGTGCGAAGGGGCAGAAAGCCTGCAACTGCAAGCCCACAAGAAGGAAGGACGTGGAAGAGAATTGAACCCCCAGGCTCCGGAGTATGCCGTTAGCTCCGGAGCGCAAAAAAAAATTTCGCCTAACCAGTGAGGAGATAGCCTGCGGTTCGGGGAGCAACCATTCTTTCGATTCACAGAGGACGTCAGTTACCATAGCTGCGTGGGTGATCCAACCCGAGGATTTGATCGAAGACGCACACCGACAGAATAAGAGGATTATCAGGGAATTACCAGTGGTGTACATCAGAGCTAATGGATTGCGCGTGCGCTCTCTTGTAGACACGGGAGCCAGCGTAAGCGTCGTATCTAGAACGCTTATACGGGAAATCCAATCGAAGGAGCAGATCCCATTATTACCGGTCTCTAACATGAAGGTACGAGGAATCATCCCAGATCGCACCACAGTGTGCAAGGCTCAAGTTTATTTAGATTTGCAGATCGGAGAGGCCATTACTTCACACCCATTTATCATCCTCGAGAAGATGGAATACAACATTATATTAGGCGCCGACTTCTGGAGGGACTATAAGGCAGTTATCGACATGCACCGCAATGAAATCAGGCTAGAGATCAACATGCATTCCGAAGGGGTGAAACTAAACGAAATTGGAGACTGCGTAGTCGATGAGAGGATTTGGACTCCTCAAGTGACCTACGACGAGGAAGTCCGTCCTGATCAGATTCTGGATGGGAAACATCAGGAAGAAGAGATAATAATCGGACTCGAAAGAATGGTTGCAAACTTGGAACAGGAAGAGGAAGAACCGACATTTGAGGAGGCAGTGCTATCAAAAATTAATAAAGCAATGATAGGTGAAGAGGGAAGAGCTAGACTGAAAGAAATCTTGGAACGCCACCGCGATGCATTTGGGTCACAACCGGGAAAAATTTCGAATTTCAAATACAATTTTGTCGTCACAAGTTGGGAACCTTTTCGACGGAATCCGTACCCGATTCCCGAGAAACATTATGCCAAGGTACGACCTATCATCAAGGATATGGAAGAAAACCAGTTAATTTCCAAAGCTCCGACGCCATTTTTAAACCCTTTAGTCATCGTGGAGAAGACGAACGGTTCGCGTAGGGTGTGCCTAGACGCACGTGCAATTAACGAGCGCTCGGTACCAGAGTACGATAGGGCACCAAACATTAAGGATATTTTGAAAAAGTTTAGTCACAAAAATTATTTTTCTGGGGTCGACTTGAGATCGTCTTACCACCACCTTGAGTTGTCAGGGGAATCCAAGGTACTGACGGGATTCATGTTTGACGGACAGACGTACGTCTACAAGCGTTTGCCGTTCGGCGTCAAGAACGCAGGATCGGCCTTGATAAGGGCACTTGACAGAAATTTGAGCGAGCAGGTGAAGAACTTTACGGTGCGTTATGTAGACGACATTCTGATTGCGAGCGAGACTCTGGAGGAGCATTTGGAACACTTGAACCTGTTATTAGCAGAATTGAATAAAAACAACTTCAAAATTAATTTGGATAAGTCGAACTTTTGCCAGAAAAGCATTTTGTTCCTGGGACACGTCATAGACTCGGAGGGTGTCACTCCGAACCCCGTTAAGATTCAAGCTATTCAAAATTTCCCCAAACCAACACGAGTCAAACACATCAGGCAGTTTTTGGGAATCTGCGGGTTTTTCGCCGATCATTGCCCCGGTTACACTGAAGCGATAGCTCCTCTTCAGGACCTCCTGAAGAAGAATAATAGATGGAAATGGGATTCAAACTGTGACGAAGCTTTCCAAAGGACAAAAGAATTACTTGCCAACAGCGTCAAGCTTGGGTATCCCGACTTTTCGAGCAAATTCGTAGTCCAAACCGATGCATCCATGATAGGTGTAGGGGCGGCATTGTACCAGGAGACGCCGGATCAGGAAAAACGCAGAAACTACATCGCGTTCATGAGTCGTAGACTTCGGGCTCATGAATGAGATTATACCGTCACGGAATTAGAGATGTTGGCAATTGTTACAGCCCTCAGTCACTGGAGGAAGTATATATACGGGTTCCCGGTCGTGCTGCGGACAGATCATAAAGCTTTGACCTTCGCTTTGAAGTCGACGATGGCATCCGAGAGAGTAAACCGCTGGACGTTATTCATCCAACAATTCGACTTAGAGATCGAACATTGTGCAGGAAAGGACAATGTGATCGCTGACGCATTAAGCCGAAACCCCGAACCGGAAGCCCAAGTTATTCATCACCTAGAGTTGAGCGGGGGTGACCGTGAGACGTTGGACAGGCTGCAACGCATCGGAGAAGAGCAAGAGAATTGGCCCGCGACCAGACGATTGATCGATTTCTTCAGGAAGAGGATACCAGCAGGAACGCCTGAATACCAGGAGAGTGAGAGGCAGGCACCAAAATATAACTATTTCAACGGAATCCTTCACCAATTCATAGATGAAGACCATACGAAGTACCGTGTTGTTGTTCCGCCCGTGCTACAAGTGGAACTGATTTTGCTCGCACATCATTCCATCGGTCATGCGGGAATCGATAAAGTTACCTCGACACTACAGGAGACCTTTGTCTGGCCGAGAATGAGGCGGATGATTAGGACCGTGTTGACAACATGTGATACTTGTCAACGAATCAAACCAAATACCTATCTCCTGCGGCAACCACCTAAGCCGCTGTTGCCAGAGAAGCCACGAGAGCTATTTGCGATAGACTTCTACGGGCCCTTACCCAAGGCAATTAGAGGGTTACAATTCATTTTGGTCTGCGTAGATGTTTTCTCGAAGTATGTGATGCTGTGCCCAGTACAGAAGGCAAACTCCAGGTCGGTACTGACACAGATCCGAAATAAGATCATTCCATCTATGGGAAAGCCAGATAAGATATTGAGTGACCATGGGTCTCAGTTCACGTCCGCCATGTTCAAACGCGAGATCGAGCAACACCAAATCCAGCATATCTTCAGTTCTATTAGGCATCCCGAGTCCAATCCATCAGAAAGGATCATGCGCGAAATAGCAAAATTTTGCAGAGTTTATTGCGCCAGACAGCATTGGCGATGGGTTGATGTTCTTCCAATCATCATGGAGTGCATCAACGGGACGATTCATGAATCTACGGGGCAGATCCCGATAGCGGTACATTTTGATCAGAAACCAGAGAGACCGTGGCACCGCGTGCTACAGTGCCCAGAAGATCCCAGGCCTTCGGCTGAACTTCGTGTGAGGATAGCCTTGGACCATCTCAAAGCCCAGGCAGAGAAGAGGCTCAGACGTCATCGAAACCGGAGATTTCATCGGCCACTTCGTGTGGGAGAACTAGTTTTAGTCAAACGACCAGCCATGTCCGACCCTCCGAGGAAGTACTACCACAAGTTTGCAGAACTTTACATCGGGCCGTATAGGATAATCCAGAACCTAGAGAATAATGCCTACAAAGTACAGTCAATGGATGGGAGAACAGAGGCCACTTACAATGCTGCAAATCTCAAATTGTACCACGCCCCAGGACAACACCCTGAAGAAGGTCCGGAGGAAGAAGAACCAGGAGAAGCCGAGGATGACGAGGACAACCCGGATCCAATGGAAGAAATGGAAGCCGATGAAGAAGATGATGCCGTGAATCACATTGTTTTGGAAGAAGGGATCGAGTTCGAGGCATCAACCTGTGAAGATTGTCCAGAATGTTCTGAGAGGACCGGTCTTAGGAACGCTTTAATTAATCTATGCTACCAGATACAACTGGAGAACACAGAGTTGACCGAGAAGGTCCACAAGTTACGCGACCATCACCAGTGACTACTTTCCGAGACAGTTTAAAGGGAAAGAAAAATCCCGAGTTCGTGATTTTTCTTTGATGAAGCAGGAGGAGAATGAAACCGTACAGTGTCCTGTACAGCTCATGGGAATGATGTGGGCCTTTCTACTCCATTAAATTTACTCCAAAAGGTCGCGTCATTGGTAGCAGTATAGGCGAAGGGAATCGAGCGGCGTCTGGCCAGAACGGAACCCGCGAAAAGAGCGCCTGCGAACAAAGGGAGGACAGGGCAAAAGCCATGCCCCCGCGGAAATACGCTCTCAACTTGCAGAGAGAGATAGAAGGGGACGCGATGCTGGAGTAGTCAGATACGCCCCGAGGTGTGGCTTAGCTTGCCAGAGTTCCAAACCAACATAAGGAACTTCCGGTTTTTTATGCACGTGTCACGGGTGCCAACGTCGGATTTTGGCGCGTAAACAATGGAATGATATTTTGATCCAGACATAGGAAAATTATGTGAGGCGCACCATTGAATAGAGCGGAATTTTCTGCGTTTCCCAGACTAAAATTATGTAATAACTTATTCAGGGGAAGAAATGAGGTCACCAGCTGTCAAGTTGTAACATATTGTTAACACATGTGAATACAGTGGCGTCACCCAAGCCAAGAGTCGCGCTCAAAGTTGACTCCACCTCCCGAGGGACGCTAATGAATTAATCAAAGGCGGGAAGCAAACTACATAAAAACTGCTGATCGTAGGTCCAGCACGCCTGGCTCAAATGAAAGAGGAGACAGAGGGCTACAAGATGCAATATTTAAATATCGTCAATTCTTGGTACGAAAGGAGCTCTTGTTCTTAATGAACCGTGAACGTTGACGCCCCCCAGCTTCCGGCGGGCAAGATAATATAGGCCGGGCAGGCCATTGCAGAGACAGTTGTTCTTTTACGAGTCGTTGAGAAGGACACTGTGTCCCGCGGTGCCCCAGTTTAAGTCAGAAACCCTTGACCGCGTACTGAAAGTGCCATTGTGTCCAGCACGCTTTGTGAAGTGAACGGGAGGCCAAACGAGCCTAGGTATTGTTTCTGTGCTGCGTGTCAAACTAGTAAAAACCGCGAGCATAATTTACCAACAAGTAGCAGAATACGGCTGAGAAACTGCCGGTTTAATGAGTCAGTGAAATTCATAATTTGGTATCACCCAAAGTGTTGCTTTGAATCAGGGGCTCGAGTATCGTGAGCCACCCGATTCTTACTGTGAACGCGCCCGCCGTAATTTGAAAGTCCGTCTTATTCGTGGTGTAAACTCTGAAAATAGAGGACGTGTGACGAGTGTAAAGTGTTACCCACTTGGATTACTGTAAGATTTCAGCTGTGACGAGTCCCCCAGGATGTCGGACTTGTATGGACCAGGGATGAAGGACTGCACGCCCGCCACCTACCGAGTGGTCATGGAGTACTAAGAACTTCACCATGGGTCTCCCGTGGAAGGAGAAAAACGGCCACCAAACAGATGAGTGATGTCCAAATTTAATTTCTAAGCATGACATAACCCGGGGATAGGATTAGCGTTCTTTTGTAAATATCAAAATGTTGTAAGTTAATGCATGTCCTATATGGACATTTTATTGATTTTTATAATGTTGAAGTAAATTCAAGGGAGCTAAATTCCCGGACGACTCATATTTCTTTCTTAATGATTAGCTTATCGTGAGGGTTATATTTTTAGTAATATGTAGAATGTCCTAGTAAATATGGGAACAAGGTTAGGAGAATATTTGAGTTTCCCGTAGGGGTGGTTGGAAAAATGGGGTTGGCGAGCAAGGAAACATGTCGAAATGTTGGTAGTCACTGTCCCACGTGGTTGTCGAATATGCCAGGGAAACTCATGGGTCAGTCAGACAATGCATGCCTAGCTTACAGATATAATCAGTGCATGTACAGCAAGAAAGAAGAAATCCCGACCGGGAGAGGTACATATTGTGTGATTTAGATAGGTGTGAGGGACCATGTGCAAGTCTCCCGTGATTTTTGATTAATTGGCCATAATGGTTTGGAGTGGGTTTTTTTTAATCTATAGCCGGGGTGGGACCCAGGGGCAGGAGTCCCTAATCTTTGGTCAGAAGGTTTAAATATAAGTGTATTTTATGTGGTATGAACGAGGAGCCATGAGAGCCATAGGCCCAAGGGAAGAGGATACGCGATATGAGACGTAGTGAGAAGGCCGAATAGGAATTTACGATGAGATGATTGAGAAGTGATCGTGCCCACAGTCTCAGTGATAATAATGAGAAGGGAGAGAATAAAAAGAGTATTTCATGGGAATTCCACAATAATATGAATAAGCAAATGAAGCGGGCCATGGATGTGTGTCCCCGAGATGAGAGGGTAGACGTGTGAGCGAGAGAAGAATCAGAATGGCCGTGCGAAGTGAATGGCCGGCCTTCCTTTTTTTTGTGAATGTCTGGCTCTCGCCCTCGTGACAAAAGGATTCCGTGTCCCATTGTATTAGGGCTTGGAGCCCGGGTCTGCCTGCGTGCTTTTGTTTGGTTTAAATGGCTTAGCTAAGAATACTTGTATAATGATAATATCACGGTGATTTCTTTTAAAGGTATTTAATAAATGAGTAGGGATCCCCCCCAGATATCCGGCGATATGAGATTGTAACTATTCTAGGGATCTACAGAAACCCACAGTACCTCTCGGTCGGGAGTCGGCCAGTTCGACTCCGGATTAGGATGGCGCTTTGAGCGAGCTGCTCCAAGCTCGCGCCTTGGGCCGGAGACAGTGATAACCATGCTGTTTTTTTCCTAGGAATGGCTCTCCTGTGTGCATGAAGTGTATATATCCATATATCTATGTATGTTTCGTAATTATGTGCACATATTTTTGAGTTCAAACAGAACCTATGTGCACGTTGTGTGGTCTTGGTGATAGATGAGGAGTCCGGGGTTTAGCAAAAATGGTATTTGTGTTTGTTTGTGCATTATGCAATTGTGTCTTTTAATATGATATTATGTAGCGTAGAACCCGGTTATGTTCGTGCTTAAAACAGCTAGTAATATTTGTGAATAGGGACATCAGGTCATCTCACGGTGTGATCGACAGAATAATGTACAAATTTCATGAACGGTATGAATTAATGAGGAAAAATGAACGATAGCAAGTCGCAAAACCTCAATCATATCGTTACGCAGACGACGCCCATGGGCGATTCGTATTTTAAAGTGATTATTATTTTCTTTTCCTCCCATATGTGGAGAGTCATTGTATAGAGCGGTGTCAACTTTTTTTAAATTGTCATATTTGAATAAATTTGTATTCGTAACCCCTATTTTATGATTCTTGTCATTTGTAGCAGTGCTAAGCAGTATCCAATAGGCATTTGAACCCAAAGATCCTACTTTCATATTATAGACATAATGCTCCATCTTATGCATTTGTTGTTTTTGTTTTTCTTTCGAACGTACCACTTCCCCAAGTGCTCAGGCTGCCGGGCCGGCACAGAAAGTAGGAAGGGGAGCGGTTCGAAGCTCGTTCAGCATTTCGACCCGCTCTTCAATCCAATCTCATCCGTGGGTGTTTACCCCGTTACGTGGAGGCATTCTTATGCGTGGGTCATCCATTCGAAGCCCGGTAGGGTGTATCGGTAACTAAAGTTATATAGAATTCAATTTCCGATCATTTATCTCTCATACATTTTTACCGGTAACACAGATATTAATGAATTTGTATTTTTGTTGCTAACTCCATATCAACGCCGAGCGACGAGAAAATGGGTTAACAGTGAAAATCGGTATATAGAGTCGGGCAATAAGAACCTACAGTCTAAGTTATAAACAATTTAATTCACTCTGGATGAAATTGTAGATTAGGGGAAATCGCATAAAATTTAATTTTTAAATACATATGTTATTGGTTGTTGATATCTCTTTAGTTTAGCTCATAACACCAGTTTAGGTAAGCAAATGTTTACGATAAAAACACCAGCTTAATCACACACATCTTTTATTGCGAACTGTTGCCCACAACTACCAATCACACACAGCTAGCAGTTCAAAGAATAAAAAAATCATAATCAGTCACTACTGATCTGCATTTAGGGCAGTCGCCCAGGCGGCAGATTCCCTATCTGTTGTTATCCTAGCCTGTTCTTAAATGATCGCAAAGAAATTAGAAAATTATTGAACATTTCCCTAAGTTATTAAAATCCCTAACTCCCCTTCCTATAAAAAAATATTTGCCCCAATATGTCCTCTTGAATTCCAACTTAATCTTCATATTGTGATCTTTGCTACTTTTAAAGACACCACTCAAACTTATTCGTCTACTGATATCCTCACACGCCATTTCTCCACTGAAAACTCGGAACATACCACTTAATCGAGCAGCTCGTCTCCTTTCTCCCAAGTCTTCCCAGCCCAAACTTTGCAATATTTCTGTAACGCTACTCTTTTGTCGGAAATCATCCAGAACAAATCGAGCTGCTTTTCTTTGGATTTTTTCCAGTTCTGGAATCAAGTAATCCTGGTGAGGGCACCATACACTGGAACCATACTCTAGTTGGGGTCTTACCAGAGACTTATGTGCCCTCTCCTTTACATTCGTACTACAACCCCTAAATACCCTCATAACCATGTGCAGAGATCTGTACCCTTTATTAACAATCATATATATGTGATTACCCCAATAAAGGTCTTTTCTTATATTAACACCTAGGTACTTACAATGATCCCCAAAAGGAACTTTCACCCCATCAACACAGTAATTAAAACTGAGAGGACTTTTCCTATTTGTGAAACTCACAACCTGACTTTTAACCCCGTTTATCATCATACCATTGCCCACCGTCCATCTCACAACACTAACGAGGTCACCCTCCAGCCCCTCACAATCTTGTAACTTATTTATTTCTCTGTACAAAATAACATCTTTTGGAAACAGCCTTATCTCTGATTTCACTTCTTTACACACATCATTGATATAAGAAAACATAAAGGTCAAATAATACTGCCTTGAGGAATTCCCCTATTAATTATTACAGGGTCAGATAAAGCTTCGCCTACTCTAATTCTCTGAGTTCTATTTTCTAGAAATATAGCCACCCATTCAGTCACTCTTTTTTTTAGTCCAATAGCACTCATTTTTGCCAGTAGTCTTCCATGATCTACCCTATCAAATGCCTTAGATAGGTCAATTGCAATACAGTCAATTTGGCCTCCTGAATCCAGGATATCTGCTATACCTTGCTGAAATCCTACAAGCTGAGCTTCAGTGGAATAACCTTTCCTAAACCCAAACTGCCTTCTGTCAAACCTGTTATTAATATCGCAAACATGTCTAATATAATCAGAAAGAATGCTTTCCCAAAGCTTACATGCAATGCATGTCAAACTGACTGGCCTGTAATTTTCAGCTTTATGTCTATACACAGGGGCTACTATAGTAACTCTCCATTCATTTGGTATAGCTCCTTCAACCAAACAATAATAAAATAAGTATTTCAGATATGGTATTATATCCCAACCTACTGCCTTTAGTATATCCCAAGAAATCTTATCAATTCCAGTTGCTTTTCTAGTTTTCAACTTTCGTATCTTACTGTAAATGTCATTATTATCATAGGTAAATTTTAATACTTCTTTAGTATTACTCACATCCCCTATCTGGACATTATCTTTATAACCAACAATATTTACATACTGCTGACTGAATACTTCTGCCTTTTGAAGATCCTCGCATACACACTCCCCTTGTTCATTAATGATTCTTGGAATATCCTTCTTTGAACCTGTTTCTGCCTTAAAGTACCTATACATACCATTCCATTTTTCACTAAAATTTGTACGACCACCAATTATGCTTGCCATCATGTTATCCTTAGCTGACTTCTTTGATATATTCAATTTCCTAGTAAGTTCCTTCAATTTCTCCTTACTTTCATAACGATTTCTAACTCTATTTCATTCCTACCTGCACCTCCTTTTTAGTCTCTTTACTTCTCTTTTATAATGTAGTGGATCTTTACCATTCCTTACCACCTTTATAGGTACAAACCTATTTTCACATTCCTCAATAATTGCTTTAAACCCATCCCAAGTCTGTTTACATTTTTATTTACCGTTTTCCACCGATCATAGTTACTTTTTAAAAACTCCCTCATGCCTGTTTTATCAGCCATATGGTACTGCCTAATGTTCTAATTTTAATACCTTCCTTTCTTTCACATTTATTTTTAACTACGACAAAAACAGCTTCGTGATCACTAATAACATCTATTACTTCGGTTTCTCTATAGAGCTCATCTGGTTTTATCAGCACCACATTCAAAATATTCTTCCCTCTAGTTGGTATCATCACTTTCTGAATCAGGTGCCCTTTCCATATTAACTTATTTGCCATTTGTTGTGCATGCTTCCTGTCGTTCGCATTACCTTCCCAATTGACATTTTGTAAATTGAGATCACCCGCTACAATCACGTTCATTTCCTTATCGTTTCCCACATAGCTGATTACCTTATCAAATAATTCTGAATCAGCGTCAGCGCTAACCTTTCCCGGTCTGTACACTCCAAAGACATCAAGTTGCCTATTATCTTTAGAGACGAGCCTTACACCCAGAATTTCATGTTTTTTATCATTAACTTTTTCGTAGCTTACAAATTCTTCTTTCACCAGAAGAAACAAGATAAACCAATCGACTCAATTTCTTCAAGGAATAATGCACCTGAGTTACCAACACATAACCTTAATGTAGATTTCTTACAACTAACACAGGATATATATGTACGATATTAATTAAAATTAAAATGAAGGATTACACTTCAATCAATTGTACCCTCATTGTAATCCTATAAGCCTATAGAAACTCTTAAGCTTGCAGCTTGATAAATTATTTTTGAACAAGTCCGCAGCATTTTTCTCTGATACTACATGTATAAACTCAATGAGCCCTTTTTCTACTAGTTCTCTACATACATGATAATGATGTGAATATGTTTTGACTTTTCACTCACATTATCGTTTTTGCTTAATTTAATTGCTGCTGCATTGCCCGCAAAAACTTTACAAGGTGTATCCATAAACCTTTTCAGCCCTAGCTGTGATAGCAAATCTTTCATCCGAGTTACTTCTCTAGATACCTCTGCCCTTGCCCTGTATTCAGCATCCATGGTAGTTCTAGCAATACAACTCTGTTTCTTACTATACCAAGACACTTCTTCCCCTGCCACTGTGGTTACATACCCGCTCACTGATCTTCTTGACTCAGTATCTCCTCCCCAATCCTCATCATAGAATACTTGTACGGACTCTTAACAATTTTTAAAACATAACTTTAAATCTCTAGTACCACACAGATATCTCATGATATGCTTCACCTCTTTCCAATCTCTAATCTTATGTTTTTGACAATTTTGTCTAACTTTACTTATTGTAAATGCACTGTCAAGTCTAGTATTACTTGACAAATATAGCAAACTTCCTACTGCACTGCGATAGATGGTACAATAAAATTCCTGCTCATCGTTTTCAGCTGCTGTATACCCGCTTGGTAAAATAGTCTTACTCGGTTTACAGTCACTCACGGAAAAATCAGCTAGTAATTTGTTTATGTACAGACTTTGACTCAATATAACCCCATCTTTTGTCTGTTCTATTTTTATTGACAGTAAGTTTGTCCCTTTCCTTAGATCTTTAATCCCTAACTCATCTGCCAACCTTATTTTTACCACCTTAACAACTTCTAAGCTACCTATTACAGTTATATCGTCATGATACAAATTAATGATACAACTCTCCTTTACTTACACACATGGTTATATGTCACATCTCTTAAAATCCAGCCTTCATATTATAGCATCAACACAAGCATTCCAGTCTTTACTCGAATTCGGTAGTCCATAGATACTTTTCTTTAATTTACATACATAGTTTTGGACATCCTTTTCTACGAATAATTCTGGTTGTTCCATGTATACAGTACGGTACAACTGATTTCACTATTTATGTAAGCACTAATTACATTTAGATGTTCTACAGTCCAACCTTTACACACTGCAATGCCTATGAACAGTCTCATTGTTTTCCTCTTTATAACAGGACTAAATGTTTCATCATAACTAAGGTTCATCTGTCTCTTAAAACCTTGGGCAACCAATCTGGCCTTATATTTCTAAATGTTACCCTCACTGTCATATGTCAATTAAAACACCCACTTAGAACTAATTACCTTGATATTATATGGTCTCTTTACAATTTCCAAAACATCTTTATTTCTCATCTCATCGATGTCCACTTTCATAGCCTACATCCAGTCATCAGACTCTTGGCTTGACATAGCCTCCTCAACTGTTCTAGGTTCCACTACACTACCATGTCTGACTTCCATCACTGTCTTACAATCTGCACAAGTCTTTCCTTTCCTCTGTCTTATTGACCTTCTCAGATTATTCCCTGGCTCTTGTATTGATATAGACTCAACCTCTACAGCCAATGTTTCCTATCCGTCCTCCCCTGTGTCTCTTTCAGTCCCCAATTTTGTCTCTGGACATTCAATGCACAATACCGGTATGTCAAAGTATGTTTCATCACCCTCTGCCTCTGCCTCTGGTACATTTATCTTTTCTATAATATCGATTCCAGGACCTTTCACCTTAAAGGGAAATGTCTTCTCCTCAAATACTACACTTCTCCTCACTATTACTTTTTTCTTTCAAGACTCCATAATCTATATCCATCTTTAGTACTGCCTCGTACCAAATACAGTAGAGACAATACACGACACCCTACGGATTTCGCCTTGCTAAAATGGGAGACAATTCGACGGTGGCGCTCCTAGTGACTTGACCTGAACAAATCGCGCTAAATTCAAATATCAATGGAAATGTATATATGGAAATGGATAAATAAATTACGTCTAGAAAGAAAGTGGTATTGAGATATTAACTTCGAAGTTGCTAAAGCAATTCTGGATAAATGAATGAAGAATTATTTAAAAGGTTATTATTCAAAGACTGAAATTAGACATATAAACAAGGTGTGAAATGGACTGTTGTAAAATGGCTTGATCTTTCATTTATGCATTACTTTTTTAGCTTTAGCATACCTGCCTGAAATCTTACGGTTGGATTTCTTTTTTCCTCATTTAAAAACAATGTATCATCATATTAAGACATTTGTCAATAAAAATATCGGCACATTCCTTACACATATGATGCAATGAATTAACATTTAATAGCTGGTCAATTTTCCTCTTAACATGAAGCCTACTAACAGAAAGAAAATCTATAAAATCCCGGCTTTAATCTGAGAAGAGGGATAAAAGAAAGAAAAGTTTGCAAATGTTGTCGATAGTGATGCTTTGAGGAATATTTACGTACAATTAGAGTAAAAATGTAACATACTCTTGGCTGTACAGTCGAGGATTTTTAAAGTCGCTGGCCTGGAAATGATCTGAACAGATCTTATAATTCTTATACAAGCGTAACGTCCCTTCTTTCTTGTACACTTTATCCAAATCGCTTCTGTGACATTTCAAAACCCACAGATCACACCTACAACAACACATCGGTATTGAAGGTTAACTGCTGCACTATACAATAAAATATGCGTATTATATTTTAAGCCCGTTAAAACATGGGTCGAGCAGGTCAGAAGATTATGAAGTACGGTACTATAAAAATCTCTGTCACTGGAAGAATATATATGCAAACACAATATTACTTACATGTTCTTATCACGAGGGAACCTGAAGAACGAGCGCGCATTTTTCTCTACTTCGTAATTATTGCAGCCAAACACAGCACATACCTTTCCCCTCATGTTGACAGGAGATATCAAGGAATGGCACACGCTACTATTTAATTATGTCAACTCACTGAAAACGCACAATTAACACCAAAAACTTCACACAAAAATACACGTGCTCTTATGACATAATCAGTACCGTTGTGGAGTTTGTTGTGGAGTGTACAGTACAGACCTCCTATGAGTAATACCCCATTTTTGCAATTGTGCTTGACACTTGCTACATTTGTACTCTGTGCCACTCAGATTGTACTACATTACTTCCTACACCATGTAACTTTTCTGCCTTTGTAGTTTGTAACAGTTTTTTATTCAACAAAAAATTCTTGGGAAATTCCGCACAATTCTCATCATAGTTGAAGTACACAAGAATTTCATTTTTATTAAGTGGAGTGTATCAGGTCTATCCGTTAGAGTGTGCTCCAATAACTGTCCCTCGATATCTCGCTCAGTGTCGTGTATTGTCTCTACTGTATTTGCTCGTACCCTATCATAACGCATGATTCTGCTCTGGGATCTAACTTCCTGCTGTCTACTCTCACAGCCGACGCCTGACATCCAAATACTTTCAATCTACCTATTTCTTCCTCATCCAACTTCCTACTAAACCACAGTTCATATGGTATCTGAAAATTTATTGCTCAGGATGGGCACCTATTTCTTAAATAGACTGCAGTCATTACCGCTTCTCCCAAAATTCCTTTGGTAACCCAGACTGGATCAATAGACATCTAACAGTATCAAACATCGTTCTATTCTGCCTCTCTGCTAATCCATTTTGTTGTGGAGTGTACAGTACAGACCTCCTATGAGTAATACCCCATTTTTGCAATTGTGCTTGACACTTGCTACATTTGTACTCTGTACCACTCAGATTGTACTACATTACTTCCTACACCATGTAACTTTTCTGCCTTTGCCTGATACCTGTGAAACCCCTCCAACATTTCGTCTTATGGCGGGATCGGGAATAATGAACTCGCCCCACACACAGAACGCACCCTTGTGCACGATGCAATATTGCCAGTATCCTTGCCTTATAGGGTTGCCAGATTTCCAGATGGCAAATAAGGAACACTTCCATTTTCTTGCCATATAGCGCTAAATGAAGGCACCATAACCATGATTAAGAGAAGAGACCAGGGTTATATTAACAAATAAATACCGGTACCGGTAATAATATAACAGCGACAGCGTGAAATATGTAGGTACTTAATGTATTACAAACTAATAATGCGTTAGTATTTACATTGAAATGAACATTTCACAAGTACGAGTCATCTGAAGATGCAGTTTGTAACAGTTTTTTATTCAACAAAAAATTCTTGGGAAATTCCGCACAATTCTCATCATAGTTGAAGTACACAAGAATTTCATTTTTATTAACTTTACTGAGCATCTGTTTCTGTCATCTCTCCATTTTATTGCCATTACTGAAAACACCCAAAATAACCTTTCAGTATATGCCCACTAGTACCGCTAGCACAACTGACAAAGACGCTGTTCTCAACTGTGATGACTGATCATTGGTCAGAATACAGAATATTTTGATCATAACCGCGCACTTTTTCGATACTATACTATTGTTTAAACCGCGATATTTAAAAAACGGAACATTGGGCGTACGGTTTAAAGGGTACACCGTACGTGGAACAAAATGAGGGAAAACCGTATTGTTCCGGGCAAAACCGTACATCTGGCAACACTACTTGCCTAACGGTCGTCAGTGATACTCATCGCTTCTGTCCGCACGCGGCAACTGCACGCCGCATTTGCTACTCTTCGAGAACCCAGCATTTCATCTAAAAACTTGTATGTATATAACCTATACCGTATATTACTTGTTCCGGAATATTGAAAAATTATGCACAACATAAATTCGTTGGGAAGTTGTACGAACATTACAAAGAAGTCTATACAATGGACAGTACCCAGTTTTCTAACCACAATTACAATCTTGGTGTTAAATTGATGTAATCCAGCAAGCTTTTGCAATTTTCTTTTCTTTCTCTTTTTGATAATTAAGGCCCAAGATACAGACAATTCCACAATATAGGCCTAACTTATTTGCTACTTCAGAATAGCCTACTCCTCATGCATTACAACTGATTGAATTGTTGTACTTTATATATATAAATCGCAATCGTGCCTTTTAGTGGTTTTAAGTTGTTACATTACAGGTATAACATACAATTACATTATATGGACATTCCTCAAGACTTGAAATGGACATTGGAACCCATGGTTTATGCTTAATATCTTCATATATAACCAAAATCAATGTATAATCTCTGCAAGATTATTTTGTTAACTTATCATAGTTTATATGTTTGTGAAGCTCTTATCATATGCTAGGCCTACCTGCATAATATTTAGTTTCCAGCTAACCTATAAGATTGTCTCTAGCTATTTGTAAATTTGTGCTTGTGTTGCTCATCCTCACACAACTTCATTTACTTACAAACAAAACTACACATCGTACCTCTGACTACTTCTTTGTAATCTTGTCCAGTATTTTCAGAATTATTTTTCTCTTTGCCCCTGTGTTGTGTACCCATCTTGATTATGGCGGAAGATCGATTAAAAGCTTTAAATCAACAAAATAACAACTTACAGAACCAACTCCAACAACTTATTTCTTTGACGAAGCCTTTGCAAGAGTAGAACGAGGCATTACTAGCCCGGCTCCAGGAGCATGAGTCTGCTGGTACCGTTGCTACGTCTAGCAACGTTGGCCAAGTTGCCAAAATCTCTGCAAAGTTACCACCGTCTTGGTATGACAGACCAATTGTTTGGTTCGCCCAAGTTGAGACTCAATTCAGGCTCGCAGGCATTACGGCCGACCAGACTAAATTTGATAATGTAATTTCACAGCTTGACACCAATATCGTAGCCGAAGCAGAAGACATTGTCATTAACCCTCCTGCCAGAGGACGTTACGAAAACTAAAATATGAACTAGTCCATCGTCTTTCCGTATCCGAAGAGCAACGAGTTCGCCAACTTCTTGGTAACGAAAAACTCGGTGATAGGAAACCATCACTGTTTTACGTCACTTAAAGTCATTAGCCGGTAGCTCACTTCATGACGAAAGTATATTAAAACAACTTTTCATCCGTCGACTACCACAGTACTTGCATGCTATATTAGCGGCCCAGTTAATGCCTCTAGCTGATATAGCAGAGCTCTCAGACAAGATCTTGGAACTTTCACCTACTTTCACACCACCATATAGCCACTTGGCCGTACATGCTACAGCTGCGCCGAACACTTTAGCTACCGGTACCCAGTTGGAGGAATTGACACGTAAAGTCGATGCCCTGGCCCGTAACCAGCCCGGAGGCAGGAGTCACAGTAAGAGGAGATCTAAAAGCCGTGACCGTTCCCTTACGCCACAGGGTCGGCTTTGTTCATACCACAAAAAGTTCCAAGATAAAGCTGTAAAATGTACTAGTCCTTGTTCCTGGCAGGCGGAAAACGGGACGAACAGCCAGTGAAGACGGCAACTGTCTGTTCTACATCGGGCCACCGTCTGTTTATTTTTTGTCAGAATACCAAAGTAAATTTTCTGATCGGACCTTTGCTGTCTCCCGCGTAAGGTTCTGGGAAGCACTTGCAAACCTTCTGGGTATGAGCTGAGCGCTGCAAACGGTAGTACAATCAGGACGTATGGTAGCCTTCCCATGAACCTCAACCTTGATTTACGTCGTGACTTTCGCTGGCAATTTGTCATTGCTGATGTTGCTTGGTGATGATGATGCTTGTTGTTTTAAGGGGCCTAACATCGAAGGTCATCGGCCTATTGCTGATGTTAGCACAGCCAACATTGGTTCTGATTTTCTGGCATACTAAAACTTACTCCCAGACTGCCGTAACAGATGCCTCCTCGACGGCACCACCAGCCTACACGTTAAGGCATCTGTAGCCTCTATCGGATTAGGCTAGCGTAAAGACTGCTGCAGTGTCCACCGACTCACCTTTTAGCATATTGCTCGCTGACTTTTACTCCATTACACGCCCACCTGAGATCCAACGTGATATTAAACACAATACTGGGCATCACATTAGGACAACCGAAGGCCCACCGGTCTCTTGTCGACCTCGTCGTCTAGGATCTCAAAAATTGTAGATGGCGGAGAAAGAATTCGAGGACATGGTAAGGTGCGGTACAGCGAGACCTTATAAGAGTCCCTGGTCCTCACCCTTGCACCTTGCACCTAAGCGGGACAACTCATGGCGTCCATGTGGCGATTACTGGACATTGAACGCTAGGACAATGCCTGACCGCTACACGGTACGACACATAGGAGATTTTTGCCATAACATTATTGGGTCAACCATTTCCAGTACGTTTGACATTATCAAGGCCTACCGACAGATCCCGATTCACCTCAGTGACATTTGCAAAACAGCCATAAGGACACCTTTCGGGCTGTTTGAATTTTCCTATATGTCATTTGGATAACGAAATGCTGGACAAACTTTCTAACGTTTTATGAATGAGGTCACTAGGGATTTAAACGATTTCCCGTATATTGACGATATCCTGGTGTTTTCACGGGACGCTGAAGAGCATATGCACCATCTCCGCGTACTTTTCCAGAGATTAGCTGATCACGGTGTAGTCATAAATCTATCCAAGTGCGTATTAGGTGCAAGCGAGGTAACCTTCTTGGGCTATCGGCTCTCACAGGATTGTAGAAAACCTCCATCAGAGAGAATCCAATCTCTCCTGGAATATCCTCTACCGAAGACTTCCCAGGGCCTCTGCCTGTTCTTGGGCATGGTCATCTTCTATAGACGTTTCCTACCACATGCGGCTGTATTGCAGGCGCCGTTGGTGAAGGTCCTAGCCAATTCTAAACTTAAGGGTTCTAAACCTGTCCTCCGGACTCCAGAATTGCAACGTGTTTTCCACGAATGCACAAGAAAGCCTAGCGAAAACCACTCAACTTGCTCATCCATTGTCAGATGCGCCTCTAGGTCTCTTTACCGATGCATCAGATACTCAGGTTGGAGCATCTTTGCAACAGAAAGTTGGACACCATTGGCAGCCCCTAGCATTTTTCAGCAAGAAGCTTTCAGCGCGTGAGATAACATGGCTGGCCTATTACAGGAAAGTGTTAGCTGTGTATGAGGTTGTCCAGCATTTCCGCTATATACTGGAAGCACAACACTGCACCATATATACGGACCACAAGCCTCTGCTTTATGCATTTTCTCAACGCAGAGAAAAGCAACCCCCAGCCCAACATAATCAGCTGTCCTTCATATCCCAGTTCACAACTGATATTCAGCATATAAAGGGAGCAGATAACGTTGTCCCAGATACAATGTCTCGTGTTGAAGCCATCTCACTAGAAGATGACTACGCTGCGCTGGTTCGATCCCAAGCGGACGATGACGAACTCAAAGCCTAATTGCGCGGTTGTACGTCGCTGACATTAGAAAAAGTAACCCTCCCAGGCACCATGACCACTATTATATGCGATACATCAACTGGAAAACCCCGTCCGTCCCTGACACTTCCTTTTCGAAGCAAGTACTTCGACAAGCTCCATAACTTAAGCCACCCAGGCATTCAAGCCACTTGTCGTCTAGTCTCAGATAGATTTGTTTGGCCATCTATTCAGAAAGACTCTTGCTTGGACTCGTGCTTGTTTGTTGTGTCAACGCAATAAAGTGATGAGGCATAATATATCTCCTTTGGGGAATTTCGGAGCACCCACAGGCAATTTCAGCCATATTCACTTGGATATGGTTCGCCCACTGCCTGTCTGCTAAGGCTATCATTATCTACTCACTGCTGTTAACAGATTTACTCGCTGGCCAGAGGCATGGCCCATGCGCAGCATCGTTGCCGAAGAAACAGCCGACACCCTAATAAGTGGTTGGATCTCCCTACTTGTATAACTACTGACCAAAGAAGACAATTCGAGTTTACACTGTTTCGCAGACTTATGACACAAATTGGTACAACGAAAATCCGTACAACCAGTTAACACCCATCCGCTAACGGCATGGTGGAGCATCTTCGTAGACAGTTAAAAGCTTTGCTGATGTGTCACAGTGCAATGTGGATCGTGGATCAAAGCCTTGCCCCTAGTGTTACTTGGCATGCGTACGGTTCTCAAGGAAGATATAAAAGCTTCCCCCGCCGATCTAGTTTTTGGGGAGCCTCCACGCTTCCCTGGAGAAATGGTTACTTCTTCGTCCAGTTTTTCTACTCCAGTCGACCCTTCTGATTTTTCAAATCTAAGGAAGGTAATGGCCGAACTCATACCTGTTCCTGCCTCCCGCCATAGTCAAGAGAAAGTATTCGTCTTCAGACTTGGCAACTGACTCCCATGTTTTCCTTGAGAGCTGACCATGTGAAGCCTCCTTTGCAGCCCCCACATTCTGGTCCTTACCCTGTAGTTAGCCGTATTGAGAAGACTTTGACACTAATGATTGGAAACAAGGTAGTAGTAGCGAGTACATACCGTGTGAAACCTGCATACATAGAAACCCTTGCTGTTCCTACCCGCACCAACACACCTGACACATCTGCTGCCCCCACTTCGTCCAGTCCACCTAGCACTTCTTTTACACCTGACTTATCTGATGCATCATCACCACCCAGAAAGTACACAACACGATCAGGACGAAGAGTTCGCTTTTTCCTGTCCATTCGATTTGTGAACTTTCCTCCTCCGTGGGGGGGGGGGGGTGTGATGTGGCGGCATCGGGAAGAATGAACTCGCCCCACATATAGAACGCACCCTTGTGCACGATGCAACATTGCATCAGGGTGTATAGCGGCTTTGAACGAGCGTCTTTCGGTGCTGTCGCGTGTGTATGAGAATGAACACCACGTCTTTTCGTGTTTCCTTGGTATAATCATTATATTTTATATGGAAAAGTGTGCTAAAACTGTATGTGGTGTCTGTGTAAATAAACCCGTTATCCATGAGGACTGATTTATTTATAGAAACGATGTGGAGCCGCCTACAACCAAGACTCCATAGTCCTTATTTTTCACACACACAGCCACATTATATCTGGAGTATTCATCAATCATATTTACAATATAACGACCTTTCCCAAGTGATGGTTGACTAATAAACTACATTAGTGTGCACAATATCAAGTGGTTTTTCTCTCTTACGCTCACAAGACTTAGGTACTCCCTTGTTACGTAGTTTCCCCTGGATGCATACAGAGCAAGTATTAATATCAGTAATTCTTTTCAATTCTAACATAGGCAATTTAAACAAAGCTTCTTAATCTATCATTTGGTTATAATCACTCACAGCTACAATATGATTTCTTCCTTCTATCTGTACTACATATATATCATTCCTCCTGTTTGCAATAAACAATGTTTCATCTCCATTCTCATCTACAACCGCTGCTTTCTCACCTGCAAATCCTACTTTGAAACCTTTGCTGTTCAACTTACTAACGAATATTAAATTCGCACCCAAGTTTGGCACATACAACAAATCTGTAAATGTCAGTGTCCATCCTGTTGACATTTTTACTTTCACCTTACCTATACCTTTAATATCCAGTCTACTGTTATCTCCTATTTCTACATTCCCAGTCACATTTATTGACATGTCTAGAAACATCTCCTCTGTTGAACACATATGATGGGACGCACATGAATCGAACAGCCAATCTCTAATTTTCTCAGTTCCTACAGAAACTATCATGTTCATTGCTTTATCTACTATATGTATATTTTCCGAGCTTACCACTTTTCCAATCTTATTCATTGGTTTACTCTCCTGTGATGATTTGTCACTCTTTATTGTTTGACATACTTTAGAATAATGTCCCAACTTATTGCAATTGAAGCACTTTCGGGTACTGCGACATGTTCCTGTTTACCACAATTGTAGCAACTATAGTGTTTTCCTCGTTCCACGCCTTCTTTCTTGATATATCGTTTCTGTTGCACAGCCATGGCTTGAGCTTCATCCTCCTCATGTTTTCCTGTGTCATACGCCTTTCCTCCATTTTTCTTAAGTTTCTCTCTGCTTTCCTCAGTGAGTAATTTCGTCTTCATCTTCGAGATTGTCAGTTTCGCCAAATCAGCTTCCAAGGAAGGTATACAACCTGCATATTTCTCTGTGAGATTTCCGATGATCATTCCTGCAACTTGCTGAACTGTGAACTCGTATCCGCCTTTACTCATTCTCCTCCACAGTTGATTTATTTTTGCGAAGCATTCTTGTACATTCATGTCATTGGGCTTCACAAAATGAGTTAACTGTTTCAAGGTCATAGCACCATTCACTAGCCCTCCGTCACTGCACAAATCGTCCAGTTTCTCCCATGCCTTTTTCGCTGATTTAATATCTGCAACGTCACGTTCAAAATTTTCTCCCACATATTTGAAAATAACCGCTAACACGATCACATTGTTTCGCGCTCGTCGTCTCGTTTCTGTCTGAGGCAATTGCCAACCTGGCGTATACTCTTACCCTATTACTGATTCCCATTCACCTTTCAACAACAGTTCTTGCTTCACCTTCAACAAAAAACCAAACCCCATGGCACTACAGCCCTTGAAGGGCCTTGGCCTACCAAGCGACCGCTGCTCAGCGCGAAGGCCTGCAGATTACGAGGTCTCGTGTGGTCAGCACGACGAGTGCTCTCGGCCGTTATCTTGGCTTTCTACACCGGGGCCGCTATCTCACCGTCAGATATCTCCTCATTTCTAGTCACGTAGGCTGAGTGGACCTCGAACCAGCCCTCAGGTCCAGGTAAAAATCCCTGACCTGGCCGGGAACCGAACCTGGAGCCTCCGGGTAAGAGGCAAGCACGCTACCCCTCCACTGTAAGCTTAGCCACATTCCTATTAAGTGTTTCTTCCCCGATCCACGAGGTCGCCATTTTTTCCATTAATAATGTCACAATTTGCTTCGTCCGTTAATTCAATTACTCCATTTCATCTTATATCGTCCGGAATGCACTGCAGCGTTTTTTCGCTCTGGGCCCATAACCTGTTGATATCTAGTAATTTTAGCTCATGACACCAGTTTAGGCAAGCAAATGTTTACGATAAAAACACCAGCTTCATCACACACATCTTTTATTATTGCGAACTGTTGCCCACAACTACCAATCACATACAGCTAGCAGTTTAAAAAGCAAGATAAACCAATCGACTCAATTTCTTCAAGGAATAATACACCTGTTACCAAGACACAACCTTAGTCTAATGTAGATTTCTTACAACTAACACAAGATATATATGTAGGCCTATGATATTATTTATTTTTATGAGAAAATCACAGCATTCCAACATTGGTTCTATCAGAAAGTACTACATAGCAAAAGTTATAGAGAATACAAATTCCGATCATTCATGTTGTATCAAATACAGTAGAGACAACACGCGACACTTCCGGATTTAGCCTTGTTAAAATGGGAGACAATTCGCAAGTGGCGCTCCTAGTGGCGTGACCTGAAAATTCGCGCTAAATTCAAATATCAATGGAAATGTATATACGGAAATGGATAAATAAACTACGTCTAGAAAGAAAGTGTTGCTAAAATATTAACTTCAAAGTTGCTAAAGCAATTCTGGATACATGAATGAAGAATTATTAAACAGGTTAATATTTAAAGACTGAAATTAGACATATAATCAAGATGTGAAATGGACAGCTGTGAAAGGGCTTGATCATTCATTTGTGCATTACTTTTTTAGCTGTAGCATACCTGCCTGAACTTTCACGGCTAGATTTGTCTTTTTCTCTTTTAAAGGCATTGTACATCACATTAGGACACTTGTCAACAAAAATATCGGCACATTCCTTACACACATGATTCAATGAATTTATATTTAAGAGCTGGACAATTTTCCTTTTAACTTGAAGCCTACCAACAGAAAGAAAATCTATACATTTAGCCGCAAAAATATTCAAAATTTCCCTATAAGCAATACTTGCCATTACAATAGGGTAAAGAAATTCGCATCATCATCACATTTCTTATAAATCACCCATATTTTCTTCATAGCTTGACAACGCATTACGGCATTCCGAATGGGGTAACTTGGAACACAACCAGTCACACACATATGCATTTTCCTGAATTAAATGAAAACCCACAGATCACACCTACAACAACACATCGGTATTGAAGGTTAACTGCTGCACTAATACAATAAAAATAAGCTTATTATATTTTAGGCCAGTTAAAATATGGGTCGAGCATGTCAGGAGTGTAGGAACTAGGCATTGTATAAAAATATATTTGTAACTGGAAGAATATATATATGCAAACACAGTAAGTACTTACATTTTCTTGTCACGAGGGAAACGGAAGAAAGACCGCGAATCCTTCTGCACTTCATAGTTATTGCAGCCAAACGCAGCACATATCCTTCCACTCATATTAACAGGAGATATAAAGGAATTACACACTCTACTATTTACTTATGTCAACTTAATGCAAACGCATAAATAATCCCCAAAACTTCACGAACAAATACACGTGCTCTTATTACAGAATCAGTAACTCTCAGGTCAGTCCGCTATATGGAGCTCTAATCGCTGTCCCTCGATATCTCGCAGAGTGTCGCGTATTGCCTCTACTGTATTTGGTAGTAATCAGTTTCACCGTACCGACTATGATGAGGGTGGTATTTCAGAGTCACAAGAAAACTAAATATGAAGGCCTACAATATTGAAAGTGCATAACATTGATCAATAATAACATTACATTGGCCATTGTTTGTTGTGATGTTCTGCCACTCAATTCCAATAGATGGGATTACTGCTGCATACCGAGTATAACAGGCTGACTGAATATTGGCGGGAAATAGCTGGGGAGTTAGAAAACTCTTTTCTTTAGCATGTAATTCCTCTTATTCATACATTTTCTGATACTGCCGGTACTATACGCTCCGTTTCTTGAGCCCTGGCCTCCCTAGTGCTGAATCGGTAGACCTCAGTCAAGACCAACTACAATTACATCAGACCGTAATCTAGAAAATACATGGTGGACATCGGTGTGCGATATGAGAGGTTGAGCGAAATGTTATGCATGTTTATTCCGAGTCACGTAAAGAAAATATCACAAGTCGAACGTCATGAAATGCAACTCACTGACTCAAAATATGAATAATTAACACCAAAAGTAGCATTATCGCGTATTGTAAGTCTAAATGAAATTTCAGAGGGGAAAATAACGAAGGGAGAATTATTGTATCAACGTCAGGTTGAAACAGACACAGAGTATAAGAATATTGCACATATGAATCTCCGGTCAGCAAATACGATATATAGATGTCAACAAAGAATATTATTAACCTTACATGAAATAATATGTAACACCATTAACCACAGCCCATTATGTGAAACACGCAAACAAATTTCTCCAACAAAATTTCAACCCTCAAAAATCCAGCTGTATTGTTGAGTAGGTAAAGGCAATATTTGTATGATACACTTGACCATCTAAAGCACTCGTCACCTAAAACTCACCAGAATTGATGGCATAATTGTATTTTATATAAAAAAGAACATAATCCTCATGTTCACTCACGGGAAATGGGGTTAGGTTTAGTTTACGCATGTTCATTGTAAAACGTTGAAAATTAACTACATCATTCGTGCACCACTGTTTAAGATTTAGTCTAAATCATAAATCTTGGTCATGATTTTCCGCATCTTTCTGGGACTGATTTAATTTTCTTTGTAGAAAGGTACGTTGGCTGATAGGGCAAATACTAGGATAGGCATCATTAGTTTTAACTTCGGAAATTTGCGCGGCACTCGAATTAGATCAACAAATTCTATGGGTATATAATGTCTTCCCTCACAATACTTGATTTCAAAAATGAGAAAATGATTAATGCACACAACATTATTAGTTCTATGATCCTGTTCGAAGTTTTCCTTACGAATTCTCCTAACCCAATTTTGCCTTAATACTAAGTCTCTTGGAAACGGGAACACGGAAGCTCTTACTTACATCCAGGCACACAGCACATTAAACTATAAACATATTGCATAAGGTAACTAAAACTGAAGAAAATACTTTGGCTAGAAGATGGCGGCAGAGTAACAAGACTGTGTATGAGGTCTCTTGAATTTCGGTAATCCGCGAGCAAAAACCGTTTTCCAGTAGGGGCCTACTTCTTTAAAAGGCTAAATAGTAGCGGGACAAACTGATACTTGCGTGTGACGGATGAAACAGTTGTGGAACTCAGTAGTATAAGTGTGATTTGTGTTATTGTGTCTTGTTGGTGAAGGCATGGGAAATCAAAAGCGTAACAAAAACAAAAAGATGGAGAACTCACTAACACCATTGCCAGACCGAAGCCAGAGCTACGCAGCGGGGGAAAGAGTAACGAAGATTCAAGGAGAAATTACTGATCCTCAGGAGGCTGATTCATCTGACCTAACCAAAGAGGTAATTCAAGTTATGAGTAGCTCTAAATTCTTAGATGGCGTGTTGGAACGTCTAGTAGAAAAAGTGATTACTAGGTTAACTGACAGTATTGACTTTAACAATAAAATCATTACTGATCTAAAGGCAGAACATAGTCAAAGAGATCAAAAGATTCGAGAGTTGCAACAACAATTAGACATGCTGAATTCCAACTCACACGAAGAGGTTGAATCAATCAATCAATATATGAGACGGAACAACGTGGAAATCCATGGTGTGCCAGAAATACAAAATGAAGATGTCTACAGCATTATCAGTAGCACAGGCGCGGTGATCGGATGTGACGTGAATAAAAATGACATTGACGTCGCACATAGGTTACCGTCCAGAAACCCAGCGTTGCCGAGGCCGATAGTTGTGAAGTTTGTGAATAGATGGAAGAGGGCCGAATTGTTCAGCGCCAAGAAAAGAAGCCCACGAATTTCATCTCGAGCTATTGGTATTAATGCTGCAGACCAGCCGATCTATATAAACGAACACTTAACTCCCAAAGCAAAGGGACTCTTGAAGAGGGCAAAGGATCTTAGAACAAGAGGATTTAAGTACGGTATATATGGTCCAGAGAAGGGAAAATATTTGCTAGGAAAGATGACACCTCACAGATAGTAACCATACGGAGCATAGAGGACATCTTAAAATTAGAATCGGCGTAACTAGGTTATGTTATTCTTAGTCTAATGACATGATTTAGGTAGGCTATTTACTTGTAGGTAGATGAATAATCCATGTTATTTTTATGGTAGGTTCTGAATTACAACTAAGTGAACTACAGGAGCTTACTAGCAAAGATGGAACTAGAATTCTATACATCAACTCCCAAAGTATTCGTAATAAGTGGAGTAATCTACTTTTTACAGTACAGGAAGCACAATATCCTGAAATCATTGTAATTGTTGAAACATGGGTTTCTCCTGAGGAAGAAAAATATTTCAATCTGAATGGATATGATGGTCTCTTTTGTTCTAGATCACATAATAGGGGTGGTGGAATTGCCATTTATATAGAGGAACCGTATAAGGCCAATGTATTATTATCTATTACCTGCAATGCCAGTTCATATAGTATACTATTAATCGAGATAAAGGGTTTTGTGAATGACATTCACTTAGTAGCAGTATATAACCCTCATACTAAATTTTCCAAAGATTTTCTAAAACGTTTAGAAGATATTTGGAATAAAGGTGGCAAAACATTTTGTTTTACTGTTGGTGACTTTAATATAAACAAATTAGAACAGAGTCATATATCCACTGAGCTTCAGAATCTCTGTGGGTGTTATAATCAGAGTTCATGTAACACTCTCTTTCCTACTAGAATTTCATTGACAAGTAGTACACTTATAGATCATTTTTATGTAAACAGATTCTGCAAATACAAAATATATAACATAATAAATGATCTGAGTGATCACAATTTATTAATCTTGGATATTAATATTACACCCAAAATGAATACACAAAGAAATTATGTAATGCGCCCTACAAAATACCATGTCCCATCTATGGAAAAAATACATGTCTCAGACGCCATTAACTATAAATGACGAGGATGGTTCGGATATCATAACAGATAAATTAATGACATATTTTAAAGAAAGTACTGCTTTAGTTAAAAATGAAAGTCCTAATCTAAATAAGAAAGTTAGACCCTTTTGCCCATGGTTTACTTCAGAGCTGTTAAATTTAATCAAACAAAAAATAATTTATATTATAAAATTAAAAGACAACAGATGAGATTTAGTATGGGATGTGGCTATATTTCACAGCAGTTAATACAAGACTATAAAGACATACGTAACAGGGTTACTAGAATGAAAAGAGACCTAGAAAATAATTATTATATCAATAGGTTAAACAGCACAAATAATCAGTGGAAAGTTATTAATAATATTTTAACAACTAATAACTGTAACAATGAAGAAATACAATTGAAAGTAAATGATAAGTTGGTGACTGACTCTAGTCAAATTTCTACTATATTTAATGACTATTTCACTGATATGAGACTGTCTTTAGCTAAGAACATTCCTCAGTGTAAATACCCTCACCTTGAACCTGGCCCATCTAATTCCTTGTTTTTAACCCCTACTAATGAAAATGAAATTGAACATATAATTAATAATCTTAAAAACAGTTGTAGTGTTGACTGTTTTGGTATTAGTAATACTCTTATAAAGAGACTCTCTAAATTTCTTATACCTCACATCACAAAATTAGTTAACAAATCTCTATCAGAGGGTAAAGTACCAGCCAAACTTAAAATCGCCAGAGTTGTACCAATCTATAAAGGCGTGGATAAATTTAATGTAAGTAATTACAAACCAATCTCGGTACTACCTCCTATATCTAAGATTTTAGAACAAGTGGTTAAAAAAAGATTATTAGATTTTTTGTTAAATAATAAATATTTTTATCAATTTCAGTATGGTTTCTTACCTCACTCGAGTACCAGTAATGCTATTGAGGATATTATTATTAAACTACAACAAGCTTTAGACTCAGGTATGTTAGTAGCTGGTTTATTTATAGATCTTAAAAAGGCCTTTGACACAGTTGATCATAAAATTCTATTATATAAATTAGAAGTAGCAGGCATTAGAGGTACTGCATTGGATTGGTTTGTTGATTACCTCTCTAATAGGGAGCAGTTTGTTGCATGTAATAATACTCAGAGTAATGTAAAGGTGATATCAATTGGTGTGCCTCAGGGTTCTGTTCTGGGACCTTTATTGTTTCTTATCTTCATTAATGATATTGGTCACCTTAAATTAAATGGAAGACTATCCATTTTTGCTGATGACACTAATATTTTTTATACAAGCTCTAGCAATCATGAACTTGAACAAAATATGCAGCAGGATATTCTATTACTTGAAACATGGCTTAATTCCAACCGATTAACTATAAATCTAACAAAAACAAACTACATAAATTTTCACAAACCTTTATATGCATTAAATTTGGATAAAAATTTGCTTTTCTTCAATCACAGAGTAATGAAAGTACACAGTACTAAATTCTTAGGACTGACTATAGATGAAAATCTGTCGTGGAGTACCGTAATCACGTGGAGACTATCTGTAATAAAATTATCCCTGTGATTGGTATCCTCAGTAGATTGCAATATAAGTTCTCTCGTGGGTTGTTGAAGGGTATTTACTATGCTCTTATTGAAAGCCACATCTCCTATATGATACATGTCTGGGCATGCTGTAATAAAGAATTATTTGGAAAGGTAGAGGTCCTTAGGAAGAGAGCACTAAAAATAATTTTCAAACTGCCCATTCTGACACCAACTAAAGATCTGTATAAACATTGTAATATATTATCACTTCCAAACCTCCACATAAAGGCCTCTATAATTATGATCTATAGAATTCAAAACAAATTGGTCCGCTCAAACACATCAGTAATTACTAATTCACAGGTTCATAATTATGAAACAAGAATTATTCATAATATTCACTACAATCAGATTCATTCCACTAGTTATAGTCAAAATTCTCTTTTTTATTTTTCTATAACTGTGTATAACCAAATACTTTAATACACTAATACCGGACAGCCCTATCTCAACAGCATTGAGTGGAGTGCGAACAGCGATGGTGGTGACATCTGGCGTGTTGGTGTGAACTACATCCTTGTCTATGCTATAGTTGAGAGGAATGCACTACACTCATTGGGAATATTTTTGTTAAAATAATTGAATAATCATAATAATTAAGAATGACATTTTAAAATATGAAGTGCCTCCTTCATAAACCTCTAAACGAGCATTATGTTAGCCGTGCCTTTCACTATGTCTTAAAAGTTATAAAGCAGAATCTATTTGAGGATCCACCCAGCCTCGGGGGAAATATTTAACAACCACACTCTCCTCTTCTTTCTAGCCTTTTCTCAATTACCTAGCGCAGGATTTTGTATGGACTTAGCCTAGTTTTCCGGTCGGATGCCCTTCATAACAGCAATCATATGTGGAGGGGTATATACCGTACTCACTATTGCGTGTTTCTGTGGTTGTTTTTCGTATGACGTGTTATATATATATATATATACTTGAAGATGCGTATGAATACGAACACAAACCCGTAGCCCTGGATTTACAGGAATTAAAAGACGCGATTAAAATCTCCGACTCAGCCGGTAATCGTACCAGGGCCCTCTGAACCGAAGTCCAGTACGCTGCTCATTCCGTGGTGGTGATTATTTTAATAGGAAGTACAACTGACCAGCCATCCTCTATTTACACTAATCAGAAGGGAAATGGAAGAGGTCCAACACTCCGAGAATGATGATGTGCTGCTTGTTGTTTAAAGGGGCCTAACATCGAGGTCATCGGCCCTCCTTCCGAAGAATGAAGGTATCATAAAAGAGGAGGGGGGCACGAAGCGCTAACCCTTCAGCCAAACTGCCAGAGGGGGCAGATAACTTAACAACATCCGTGATTTATTAAGATTTTGGGAAGGAGAAGCTGTAATTAAGGAACAGGAGTTTTGGTCCATTATTTTGACTTCTTCTTCTTCTTCTTCTTCTTCTTCTTCTTCTTCTTCTTCTTCTTCTTCTCCTCCTTCGGTACAGCCGATCTTCCCGAACTCTACAAGGGAACTCACCTCACGCTGCTATCTTGCTTTTGCTGTACTTTGAATTTTCTGTTTTACCTCTGAAGACAGAAATACATAATATATATAACACATATGGGGGTTACGTGAGTGAACTACGATGTTCCTGACAAGGAAGAAATGTTCAGAATTTCCTAATGTCTCTTTCAGAAATGTATGCATTACCATACACACGTATTAAATTAGTTGGACTGGTGCTCAAGCGAATGTCAATAATACACGGATTTTCTTACGCCGGGCTGAGTGGCTTAGACGGTTGATGCGATGGCCTGATCCAAATTTGGCAGGTTCGATCCTGGCTCGGTCCGGTGTATTTGAAGGTGCTCAAATACGTCAGCCTCGTGTAGGTAGATTTACTGGCATGTAAAAGAATTCCTGTGGGACTATATTCCGGCACCTCGGCGTCTCCGAAAACCGTAAAAGTACTCAGTGGGGCGTGAAGAACATCATTATTATTTTCCTACAGTAAAAGAAAAGGTGACTGGATTCGAAACTCGTGGCCTTCAAATTTCAATTTCAAGACTACCGCGATAACCATGACGCCACAGGCCTACAAGTTTTCGATTGTGAAATTCATGGCACTATTTAACAATGTGGATCCTCAAGTTTGAGTATACCAGAGTTCCACATTTGTTAACATTATTGGTTTTACGTCCCACTAACATTTCAGTAGAGTATTTGATTGATTTTCTTAATACAAGGGGCATAGAATGTAACCTCAACACAGATGCGAGGTTATTAATTTGTTTAATACTTGCGGTCCTTATCAGTTCCGATGCCCATTACCTTGCTGGGTAATTTGTTCAGCACATAACACTTTTCTTGGAATATAACTGCAATGTTGGATTGTTTAGTGACAAACACTGATACATTATAAACAGCACGGCAGTGCGCCAAGAATCATACAGATAGCAACATGTTATTGAAGAGTTCGTCACACCAAGCCATGTAGGTAGCAGCACTATCGACATTCTCACTGAAAACAGCAAGCTGTCCGCTATTGTCATTTTAAAGTATTTGGTATAACTCGCTTCCAGAAAGTATAAAAATGTCACCAACTTTATCTCTCTTCAAGAGCAATGTAACTAAATTCTTGAAGTAGTATGGTAATTATGGTTAGGAAGCTTTGTCCTATCTTATCTATTACATCATGTTAAATTATATACTTACATTTTATTTTATAATTACATTGTGAATATAACTGTCATTGTAATTTATTTGCATTGCACCAAGAAGAGCCTTGGCTCAGGTGCCTATATTGAAATGAAATAAAAAAATAAACACGACAATCATTATTAACCTAATCACCACCGATATTGTTGGAATAAATAAGCTCTTTAAGAACAAACGGCTTCTTACGGCACTGAAAGAGGATTTATAACCTTGTGAAGACTATAAATAAATATAATTTATGATTAATAACACGGTATTCAAATTTCCGTGAATATTTGGTAACAACACGGCTTACACAAATCAAAACAAACGCATGCTAGCACTTCAGCTGCCGCCATTATGGACAGTTTCGATAGGTCGGTTAAGGTCTGAGATATTGTAGTTGGTCTTGCCTCAGTTATCTTCGGCATCTGTATAGGCAACCTTTGAAACACAAACTATGAATCGCTTATGCATCGCTGTGCGACATCTGGCGTACACTTTACGTACTAGTACTGTGGTTATTAACACAGCAAAGCCAAACTATAGAATTCACTCTAGGAATAAGATTCGCATCTAGAAATGTTATATAATGTGTGTGTGACACAGCTGTTGGCTTAAGATAACAAAGGTTTAGCAAAATTCATATCGATCGATCATATTATCGATTCAATTCAGATTTCATATCCATTCAGTTGGCAGTACTACCGGAACCGGAATTGCTCCCTCCTTACTCCTCAAACCCGTACACAAATCTATCGATAAAAAGTGCGCAGATAATACACTGACTGCCAGTGACAATGCAACACCAAGGAGGAGTGGTTCGAAAGGGATGAAAGTTGGGAAAAAAACAGAGACGGCACGGATGAATAATTGATGTTTATTTCAAACCGATATGCAGGTTACACAATGCGCACGGCATCGACTCAGTAGGATGTAGGACCACCGCGAGCGGCGATGCACGCAGAAACACGTCGAGGTACAGAGTCAATAAGAGTGCGGATGGTGTCCTGAGGGATGGTTCTCCATTCTCTGTCAACCATTTGCCACAGTTGGTCGTCCGTACGAGGCTGGGGCAGAGTTTGCAAACGGCGTCCAATGAGATCCCACACGTGTTCGATTGGTGAGAGATCCGGAGAGTACGCTGGCCACGGAAGCATCTGTACACCTCGTAGAGCCTGTTGGGAGATGCGAGCAGTGTGTGGGCGGGCATTATCCTGCTGAAACAGAGAAACAGAGCATTGGGCAGTCCCTGAAGGTACGGGAGTGCCACCGGCCGCAGCACATGCTGCACGTAGCGGTGGGCATTTAACGTGCCTTGAATACGCACTAGAGGTGACGTGGAATCATAAGCAATAGCGCCCCAAACCATGATGCCGCGTTGTCTAGCGGTAGGGCGCTCCACAGTTACTGCCGGATTTGACCTTTCTCCACGCCGACGCCACACTCGTCTGCGGTGACTATCACTGACAGAACAGAAGCGTGACTCATCGGAGAACACGACGTTCCGCCATTCCCTCATCCAAGTCGCTCTAGCCCGGCACCATGTCAGGCGTGCACGTCTATGCTGTGGAGTCAATGGTAATCTTCTGAGCGGACGCCGGGAGTGCAGGCCTCCTTCAACCAATCGACGGGAAATTGTTCTGGTCGATATTGGAACAGCCAGGGTGTCTTGCACATGCTGAAGAATGGCGGTTGAC
This sequence comes from Anabrus simplex, assembly GCF_040414725.1. Classification (NCBI taxonomy): domain Eukaryota; kingdom Metazoa; phylum Arthropoda; class Insecta; order Orthoptera; family Tettigoniidae; genus Anabrus; species Anabrus simplex. The sequence goes on from NC_090265.1 coordinate 1,580,626,819, forward strand.
GTGGCGTGCGGGGCTGCCACCGCTTGGCGGCGGATGCGCCGATCCTCGCGTGCTGACGTCACTCGGGCTGCGCCTGGACCCCTCGCACGTGCCACATGTCCCTGCGCCAACCATCTTCGCCACAGGCGCTGCACCGTGGACACATCCCTATGGGTATCGGCTGCGATTTGACGAAGCGACCAACCTGCCCTTCTCAGCCCGATCACCATACCCCTCGTAAAGTCGTCTGTCTGCTGGAAATGCCTCCGTTGACGGCGGCCTGGTATTCTTAGCGATACACGTGTCCTGTGTCACACAACAACACGTTCTACAATGACTGTCGGCTGAGAAATCACGGTACGAAGTGGGCCATTCGCCAACGCCGTGTCCCATTTATCGTTCGCTACGTGCACAGCGGCGGATTTCACATCATGAGCATACCTCAGTGACGTCAGTCTACCCTGCAATTGGCATAAAGTTCTGACCACTCCTTCCTGGTGTTGCATTTGCTCTGTCAGTCAGTGTAGTAGTATGACCTGGTCTAGAATTACAATTTATACCTATTCCAAATTATAGCACTTCAATTCACTAAATAACTCAAAATTCAACCCTGAAAAGAGCCGTTTCTTAAGAAAAACTTATTTCTCTTCACTTTTATTAAATTCTACATTCATTTTATTCCAAATTAGCAGTGAAAAGGGGGGTGGGTGTTTCTCCTCTGGCTTGGAGGAAAAATTTGCCTCCAAGTCAGATAGATTCTTCCGCCGCCAGTGTAGTGAATTGAGATTCCTGATTCATCAGGTACTCCAAGGAAACAGATTAGTAAATGGGCATAGATTTTGCCCTGGGACTCTCCACTATTCGAACCCCCCCCCCCGCCGGAAAAAGACGAAGAGTGTTCACTGATCACGGCTGTCTGCAGCTTGGTCATTCCAGTTCTGGAACTTTAACAGTTAGATCAGCAGTGTAGTACTGTTCGTTGAAAGTTAGAAAATGAATGGTTTATAATTTTATTTCATATGAAAGCATTGCTTTTAATCACGCCATTGCTACTGACGTCATTGTAATTACCTATGTTCATTTCAGTTGGGAAAACCACTAAGGCTGTGAGCTTGCATCCGGGAGATAGTAGGTTTGAATCCCACTATCGGCAGCCCTGAAGATGGTTTTCCGTGGTTTCCCATTTTCACACCAGGCAAATGCTGGGGCTGTACCTTAATTAAGGCCACGGCCGCTTCCTTCCAACTCCTAGGCCTTTCCTATCCCATCGTCGCCATAAGGCCTATCTGTGTCGGTGCGACGTAAAGCCCCTAGCAAAGCATTGCTTTTAATCACGCCATTCCTACTGACGTCATTGTAATTACCTATGTTCATTTCAGTTGGGAAAACCACTAAGACAGTCTTTCTGAGGATGTAAAAAGGCAGGTGGAGAGTGAGTGTCTGCCATTATAATGAAAACTCCCCAACCTGATTGTGACTGATGGTAGGCAAACAGGCCTACCATTACAATGAAAATTCCCTAACCCAGTCTTCATATGAGAAAAGTCATTTGGTGACTTCTCGGTTGCATTTCTAGGGTAGCGTTAAGAGCTATGCAACTTAATACAATCTTGCTCACAACGTGTACACTACCTAACCTAGAATTCTGCTTACAATGTAGAATTCCGTAGCGAAGCACGAGTACATCAGCTAGTAAATACTTTTAAGAAATTTCAACTTAAAACAGCATTTAGAAATAGAAATAAAATATAGGAACATATATATACTGCACATAGTATTAACAAAAAAAAATATCTACACCAATTCTGGAGTATATAGGCTCACTTGTGACGACTGCAAAATGTTTTATATATGAAGGACTGGGCGAGCCTTAAGTCGAGGATTTCAAGAACATTTTAAGGCAATGAAGTACAACCAATATTCAGCTACCATTTTATAAAAACTTGTAATCAAAACAATGCCTTTTGCAGATGATATTGTACTGTATAGAGAAATAAATAAGGTACTGGATTGTGAACGACTGAAAAATGACCATAATACCAATATAATGGTCCGTTATTGGACATTATAAATTTTCCAGCTAACTCATTCTTGGTTGCCTGCGTTTCGCCCTCATTTACTCATTCAGGACAAATAAATTCCCTATGGGAATCAACATCTGTATTATGAAAAATGACCATGACAAAGTTGTGATATGGACAGCGGCAAATGATATGACAACAAATGGGTTGATTTTAATTACTGCGTTCATGGATAATACCAATATAAATGCTCCGTTATTGGACATTATAAATTTTCCAGGTAACTCATTCCTGGTTGCCAGCGTTTCTCCCCCGTGTGCTAGGTTGGGCTTGTCAGTTGGTACCTAGCACAACTACCAAGACGCATGGCTAGTGCATACCGTGGAGGCCACTGCGTAGGCTACTTGAAGCCACCGGCAGTGCCAATGCACTATGAGAAATTTTGTCTCACTACCAAAAATTGATGCCTGCTTGGCCATCAGATGGTATAGATGTTGATTCCCATTGGGAATCTGAAATATTATTATTATATATTATTTTTATAATATTATATTATTATAAATTTACTCATTCAGGACAAATATTTCAGATTCCCTATGGAAATCAACATCTATATCATGCATTCATGGAGTCAAAGTATGTCATATATTGTTGTATGTCCGGCGCTCCCTTTCTCGCTCCGTCAGCCAGCTGCACGCGCGCCTGTGTATCATTCTGCTAGCTTCGACGCGCAGCCCTCAGTGCGCGTGCCTGACCATCGAGTGTACTATAAATAGGAGCTCCCTGCCTGCTCACTTGCCCACTCGCCCCGGTGTCCAGCTCCAGAATACACCCTACGTCGAGCACGGAGGCTACTCCTCTTGAAAATGTGCTTCGACCAGGTGGACTGAATTTCTGGCAGTACGAGGTTTCACCTCTGGTCACCGTTCCCTTACCTGTTTCCACTGCCTATGTTCCGTAATTCTTTTACAAGCCATTTTCATTCCCTAAGTTATGCAAGCTCCCTTAGTTTCGCTAGGTGGAATTTCTTCAATCAATTGAACTTGCTTTTTAGGAATTCAGGCACTTCCACAAACAAGGACTCTCAAGACATTTACGTTAGTGTGCCAGATAGTTCTCGACTATCAACGTGTCAATTCACAAAGACTATCTTTTCAAGATAGAAGTGTATATAAAGACTGCAAACCTGTACATATTGTATAAAGACAGACTTTTCTCAAGATTCAATATTCCTTTTTGCTTCAAAATAAATTTCTGTTATTTGTGTAAATATCATAAAGTGAAGCAAATAAAAGTTGTGTTCTGTAAACTTTAACCTTGGTTACAACACAACTCTATGGCGACGAGGTAAAAAAGCAACAGCCTACTATTCTTCGACCCCAGTTGCCAACTCTATTGCAACGAGGTAAACACGACACTACAATTCAACAGGCCCAGTTGTCAACTCTACGGCGACGTGCTAAACAACAACGACACTCCACCCAGTTCTGACACACAGCTTACCTTACTCTTTCTTGCACGCATCTCGCAATGGCTACTGCGGAACAACTCGCTACGGTCTTCCAAGCCTTACAGCGGCAACAACAACAGTTTATGCAACAACAACAGGCAGCATTAATTCAGGCTATTCAAGCTATTTCTGTCTCTACACAGCCATCAGCTATTCCTCCGTTCTCTGCTTTTGATCCGGCTAAGGAAGAATGGTCAGTTTATTTAGCCCGCTTACAACAGCATTTCATCTGCCATTCTGTCACAGATGATCAACGCCGCCGCGCACTATTTCTTAGTTCGGTTGGCAATGCTACGTGTGAATTACTACGTAAATTAAGTCCGGAAGAACACTTATCTGAGGTACCCTTCACGCAGCTCTTGGCCCGTCTCACGGAACACTATGCCAAAGCTCCTCACATAGTGGCTGCTCGCTATAAATTTTTTCAAAACAGAAAGCAACCCCATCAGACACATACTGAATGGATAACTGAATTGCGTGGTCTAGCTAAACCCTGCCAGTTCATCTGCTCCAAGGGCGGTTGTGGTTCATCCTACACTGATTCTCTCATTCGGGACATGATAATTTTACATACTCCTGAAGACAAAATACGTTTTGACGCTGTCAAGCAGAGTAACCCTTCTTTAGAAGACGTCCAGCGTATTGCTACGGTTTATGAACTTACTACCAAGACTGCCGCAGCCATAGCTTCTCCACACGAAGTTGCACAAGTCTCGCCTCAGGCCCGCAAGTCCTCTGCTACAGTGAACCGTACGGATAAGGCGCTCTCCACCAAGCATTCTCGCCAGGTTCCCTCTCGTAATGCTACATGGAAGCCCAATTCTAAGAGCACCTCGAAACTCCTGCCTTCCTGCCGAGGTTGTTTCAAGCATCATGAACGTCGTGACTGTCGTTTTTTCAAAGCTACTTGTGAACAATGTAATAAACTTGGACACATTAAGACTGTCTGTCAAAGTTCGCTCCGCCCTGCTAAGACTACTGCAGCACGCCGGAAGCATATACAGCCCCGCCAAGACATGGAAGTTGATCAGATCAATCTTATTCTTCCCACAAAGGATTCTCACAAAATCATCATTCCTCTCTCATTCTCTGATCGATCTGTCGATTTTCAATTAGATACTGGATCACCTGTCTCTATTATTAACCTGACTACCTACCACGACTTAGGTTCACCTTCATGCTCTCCAGCTGACATCCAGCTCGTGACATTTAACAAGAAGAAAATTGACATCAAAGGTCAAATCAAGCTTCAGGCTAATTATAAAGGAATTCAGAAGGCCATTCCTCTTCTCGTAGTTAACAACTACACTGCATCAAACATTATGGGCATGGATCTATTTAACTTATTTGGTTTCCAGATACATGACAACATTAACGTCGTATCTACATTGCATCCTACTTCTGATGTTACCGCTCTCCTAGCGCAGTTTCCTGAAGTCTTCGACTCTCAGCTCGGAACAGCAAAAGACTATACAGCTCACATACAGCTGAAATCCGGAGCTAAGCCTCGCTTCCTCAAGGCCCGTCCAGTACCCCTAGCACTTCAAGACCAGGTCACGAAAGAATTAGAAAGATGGATACAAACTGGAATTGTTGTACCAGTTACTTCTAGTCAATGGGCTACTCCACTCGTGGTAATCAAGAAACCTGATGGTAATGTTCGACTTTGTGGCGATTTTCGATCTACAGTCAACGCACAACTCGACACAGATATCTTTCCTATTCCACGTCCAGAAGACTTATTCCGTCGTCTCTCTGGTGGACAATTCTTCTCTAGAGTTGATCTTAAAGAAGCATATCTCCAGCTACTTTTAGACGAAGAATCTAAGAAATTTCTCACACTCAACACTCCTCTCGGACTGCTCCAGCTCCAGCGGCTCCCATTCGGTGTTTCATCCTCAGCGGCTATTTTTCAGCGCTATTTGGCTCAACTCACCGCCTCCATTCCCGGTTGTGCTAACTACCTGGATGATATTATTGTTACTGGAAAAGATCATCAGGAACATCTAACCAATCTACGCCTCCTTCTCCAGAAATTGAAAGACAATGGACTACGAGCGAATCTCGCTAAATGTACCTTCTTTCAGCCTCAAGTTCACTACCTAGGACATATACTTGATAAGAATGGAATTCGTCCTAGTACACAGAATGTCTCAGCGATAGTAAACATGCCAGCACCTCAGAACCTCAAGCAGCTTCAGTCCTTCATAGGCACAGCGAACTATTATAATAAGTTCATTCCACGCTTCGCTACAGTGGCAGCTCCATTAAACGCTCTACGTAAAAAAGGTGTTAAGTTTCAGTGGACTCCGCAATGCCAACAGGCATGGAAAACAATCAACAACGCCTTAATTCAAGCTATACAACTCACTCATTTTCAGCCCGACAAGATCATCACGCTAGCTACTGACGCTTCAGACTACGGTGTCGGTGCCGTTCTCTCCCAGAAGGATCGTCATGGACAAGAACGCCCCATCGCCTTCGCTTCGAAAACACTTAATGACCATCAACGTCGATACTCACAGATAGAGAAAGAAGCTTTAGCCATCATCTTTGGTATTCGCCGTTTCAATGAATATCTCTATGGCAACCATTTCCTGATCATTACCGATCATAAGCCTCTCGTACACTTATTCCATCCTGGTAATAAGATCCCAGAGAATTCCCTCCGAAAGCTTCAAAGATGGTCCATGTTCCTTTCTGATTATTCCTATCAGATTGTATATCGAGCCACATCCCAGCATTGTAATGCTGATGCCCTCTCCCGCTTACCCGTTGGTCCTGATACTGCCTTCGATTCTCAAGAATCTGAATGTCTTCAGTTGGACATAGAACTTGAAGATACTGTATCCAGTTTTCCTATTGATGCTACCTGCATAGCTAAAGCTACGGATAAGGACAGTACACTTGCTACTGTACGTACTTACATCCGCAACGGTTGGCCTCTTCAGAGCACACTTCCTGCCCACCTGGCACCTTATCATCGTATGCAGCATCGTCTCACGACTCGTGCCGGAGTTGTATTACTAGAAGCAGGCACCATCTTCCGAGTGGTTATCCCACTTAGCCTACAGAAACAAGTTCTCGAATTATTACACCAAAGCCATTGGGGTATCTCCAGAACAAAGCAACTCGCCCGTCAACACTGCTACTGGCCCGGTATTGATGCCGCCATCGAAAAGCTAATACGTCATTGTGAGCAATGTCAAACGAATCAGAACGCCCCGTCTTCTGATCTTGCTTCATGGCCTCCTGCTACTACTCCATGGGAACGAGTTCACATCGATTTCGCAGGTCCTTTCCTCAATTCCATGTGGTTAATAGTCATCGATTCACTGTCAAACTTTCCATATGTCGTGGATATGCATTCGACTACTACAACCGAAGCTACCATTCGTGCTCTCCAGAAAATCTTTACTACAGAAGGTTTACCGCAAGTACTCATTTCAGACAACGGACCTCAATTTACAGCTACTGCTTTTCAGAACTTTTGTACACATAATGGCATTCGTCATATCCTTGCAACACCTTTTCACCCTCAATCTAATGGTGAAGCTGAACGCTTCGTACAAACATTTAAAAGAAGTATGAAGAAAGCTGTCTCTTCAGGCTTAACTAAAGACCAAGCCTTGCTCCAACTCTTAAACAACTACAGAACTCTACCCGGCGCTGATAATATCACTCCTGCACAGAAGCTCCATGGACGACCTCACAGAACTTTACTTTCTCTGTTACAGCCTCTTCCGGCCCAGCATAAGACCTCACCAACGAAGTTCTCCCTCAACGACAAGGTCTACACCAGGACATTCAAATCCAACCCACTCTGGATACCTGGAGTCATCTGCAGATCTTTGGGTCATCGTCTATACGAGATACAGACTACGGAGAAACGTATCTGCCGCCATCAAGATCAGATACGTCTGCGCTACCGCCCCTGTCCAGCTATTGATGCTATTGCTAAACCTGATAAATCTATTGCTGAACGCGCTTTAGATCATTTAATAACAATGGGTTCCTTTCAGGACGAGACAGCGCCACTCCGCCCAGTTCCAGCTCCGGACAATACAACAGAAACATCAGCAGCTCCGCCCCAGCATCGCAGTCGCCGCCAGCGCCGCCGCCGTTTCACGCCGTACCGGCGTATTTAGGAGGGGAGGGTGTTGTATGTCCGGCGCTCCCTTTCTCGCTCCGTCAGCCAGCTGCACGCGCGCCTGTGTATCATTCTGCTAGCTTCGACGCGCAGCCCTCAGTGCGCGTGCCTGACCATCGAGTGTACTATAAATAGGAGCTCCCTGCCTGCTCACTTGCCCACTCGCCCCGGTGTCCAGCTCCAGAATACACCCTACGTCGAGCACGGAGGCTACTCCTCTTGAAAATGTGCTTCGACCAGGTGGACTGAATTTCTGGCAGTACGAGGTTTCACCTCTGGTCACCGTTCCCTTACCTGTTTCCACTGCCTATGTTCCGTAATTCTTTTACAAGCCATTTTCATTCCCTAAGTTATGCAAGCTCCCTTAGTTTCGCTAGGTGGAATTTCTTCAATCAATTGAACTTGCTTTTTAGGAATTCAGGCACTTCCACAAACAAGGACTCTCAAGACATTTACGTTAGTGTGCCAGATAGTTCTCGACTATCAACGTGTCAATTCACAAAGACTATCTTTTCAAGATAGAAGTGTATATAAAGACTGCAAACCTGTACATATTGTATAAAGACAGACTTTTCTCAAGATTCAATATTCCTTTTTGCTTCAAAATAAATTTCTGTTATTTGTGTAAATATCATAAAGTGAAGCAAATAAAAGTTGTGTTCTGTAAACTTCAACCTTGGTTACAACATATATAATATAATATATAATATAAGGACAAATCTTCAGCTTTAACGAAGTTGTAAATACAGGTTGTGGATCTCTTCACACGGTTATGGGATCATTTAGGGTTTGTAGTAAAGATAAAGGAGAAGGAGTGTATATCACTGGCAAGACCCCAGTTAGAGTATGGTTCCAATGTATGGGACTCTCGCCATGATTACTTGATTCGAGAATTGGAAAAGAGCCAGAGTAAAGCAGCACAATTTGTTCTAGGTGATTTTCGACAAAAGAATAGTTGCAAAAACTGTTGCAAACTTTAGGCTGAGAGGACTTTGAAGTATCTGGTTGACTAAGTGGTATATTCCAAGCTGTCATGACGTGGAATGACATTAGTAGATGAATAAGCTCGTGGAGATTTTAAGAACAAGAAAGATCACAATCCGAACATAAAGTTGGAATTCAAGAGGACAAATTAGGGCAAATATTCATTTATAAGAAGAGGAACTAAAACCAACCAAACCCCATGCTGCAACAGCCCTAGAGGACAATGGCTTACCAAGTGACTGCTGCTCAGCCCAAAAGACCAGCAGATTATGAGGTGTCATGAGGTCGGCATAACAAATCCTGTCGGCCACCCTTGGCGTTCTAGACCGGAGCTGCTCCATCACCATTAAACATATCCTCAATTGTAATCAGGAAGGCTGACGGGACCCCAAACCAGCCCTCAGATTGTGGTAAACATCCCTGACCTGGCCAGGAATCAAACCGGGTCCTCCGTGTAAGAGGCAGGTACACTACCTCCACACCGCAGTGTCAGTAGGAAGAGGAATTAGGGATTGGAATAATTATCAAGGGGGGTTGTTTGATACATTTCCAGTTTCCTTCAAATAATTTAAGAAGACTAGGTAAACAACTGATAGGGAATATGCCACCTGGGCAACAGTCCTCAGTGCAGATCAGTGGTGAATGATTGATTTGATGAAGCCAGTGACAATATCATTCAGCTATTATACTTCTCACTTGTATTCATTTTACCATCTTACCTCAACTAGAGTAGTCATTCTATTATAACCTTCAACTAGATTTCATGACTTCCCTTCTTCAGCTCAGACACTACTGTTTTGTCCACACACTACTTTGTACAGTTTTGTTTCCATCTCGCTTTCTAATGTTTGGATGCTTGCCCAACCGGATCATAAATAGTGGTTAAAAATGGACATTCAAACATCAGAGGATAATGATACTGAAACAAGATTACAAACAAAATAAATATTTTATTACAGTATATCACAAAAATACAAGGCAATGCTTACATAAAGTCTTATTAACAATAATAAAGCTATCAAAACTTTAACACTAAGGCCTTATTTAAATGCACTCGAAAGATTATACTAACATTGACAAATCTAGAATGTACATTGTCTTATCAGTGGATAGTAAGCATTTGAACTCAACACATAAGCCATGAAGAACATAAAAATATTTCTCTTGCAATTCCCACATTGTGTATTTTTGAAAACCAGTCCTGCTTATGCTTTCAGTGTCTTATTCTTTCTCTGATCACATTTTTCAATGTTGTTAACTTCTGAGAGGCATATTCTGACAAACACAAATTCTTAAAGTGGGCAAGATGGAATATCCTCTCCTATTACCTTTTCTCACAAATTTCATAGTGGTTTCCAGCTACCAGTTCCTCATTCAAAGAAAGGAAATCACACATTCAAGTCTACATTTTACAATGAATGTTCATAACAGTAGGAACTGAAGGACCAAGGATGTTTAAGAAGAATGTATTATTCACTGACAAAATGTACAGTAGTTACTTAACAGGAAACCAGAACACAATGAAAGGACATGAAAATGAATACACCCCAACTTGATTCTGACTGGCAGCAAGCAAGGGGGCCTGACATTGTGATGGAAATTCCCAAAGTTGATTGTGACTGGCAGTAGGCAAGGTAGGGACACAAAACCAAGACAAAGAGACCAAAGATAAAGCATGTGCCAAAACACAGCAAAACATTTTCTCAAAATCTACTTGAGATATGAAGAATATTCATATAAACTTTTTTCAAGAATCGAATTTCAGGTAGCTACATTTGGTGCACTCTACTGTTCAATAGAACTAATTGTTTAGACAGTGTATTCAACATCAAGAGTCCCAAGCGTATATATTCCTCTACTTGCTTTACATTTTCTTTTGCTACATAGCCCACTTAAAAGATAGCATGGTATTAAGTAGCCTGTGTATTAGCCAAAGGTATCAGCTATAAGCTGAGTGGCTCAGACAGTTGAGGAGCTGGCCTTCTGACCCCAACTTGGCAGGTTCAATCCTGGCTCAGTCCAGTGGTATTTGAAGGTGCTCAAATAAGTCAGCCTCGTGTTGTAGATTTACTGGAACATAAAAGAACTCCTGCGGGACTAAATTCCGGCGCCTTGGCATCTCTGAAAACCGTAAAAGTAGTTAGTGTAACGTAAAGCCAATAACATTATTATTTTATTACAAGCTCCATCAGTCAAGTAGTTCTTACGAGAAAAGACACAGACAGACAAACATACGAACTTTGAGCTTTATTACTGCTACCATTCTTTCCTTAAATCACAGTTCTCATGGGAATTGTTTGATATTTTGGGATGATTATAGCCTATGTTTACCCAGTTTGTCAGAGCCAAAATCATTATAGAACAAATCTCTCTATTTTTCAATATTATTTTATAATTTTCATTAAGTTAAAAACAGCTTTCCTTTCTAATTCAGATTTGTAAGTAAAAGAAAATCTGAAATACTATTCATAACTAATATATGTGAAATAAAATACAGAACAATACATTTATAATTAATTCCATATGTTATTTGGTTTATGCCCTAGTACCTATTTTTACAATTTCTGGACATTGCGAGGTGCTGAAAATGTTGTCCTACAGGAGTTCTTTTATATACTGATAAAGTTTACTGACACGAGGCTGGCATATTTGAGCACCTTTGAATACCACTGGACTGAGACAACTTAGGCTCAGAAAGACAGCACTTTACCATCTGAGCCACTGAGCCCAGCTCAGTTAATTGCCTTATATATCAGGTTTCAGCTACAAACCGTAGACAGAATTTAGTTACAACTTTACAATGACATCACTAATACTATGCAGTCTCAACATGTTATGTCCCAAGCATTTAGTTGAGAATGAAATTAGTGTTGTTTATATAATGAATGTTGAAACTGTAAAATCCAACAAACTTGGTTGTTACCAGTGCTCAATGGATACAATTTTGATTAATGTTCTGAATACATCGTTTTATAATTAAAAGGAAATGTGTATCTCTAAGTAAACAAACACAGAAAAGTACTGGGAATAGGCAATGATACATTATACAGCTGCTATTATGGAATAACAGAAGTACCTAACTGTTGGATAGAGCCTATGAAATGGAAATAAAAATAACTAGTCTATTTACAAAAGGCCTCATAATATTAATTTCAACAATATTTTCTTCCCTGAACCCTAAACAATGAAAAACATGGAAGTTTTACAAACTCAGTTATTAAAATTATTTATCACAGCATAATATAACCTTAAAGAAACATAACAAGTAATATATCTAAGGATCATGTAAATGAACACGCAACACAATGACTTCAATTGAGCTATTCGTCTTCGGCTTCTCCACGATTTTGAATCTTCACATTTGTTGGATTGTGTTGTGACTTTGCATCTGATACTGTATGCAAGCTGGCTCATTAAACTGTTCTCCGCTTATAATACCAATATGATGCTCACACGAGGGCGAAACGCAGGCAACCAAGAATGAGTTAGCTGGAAAATTTATAATATCCAATAACGGACCATTATATTGGTATTATAAATTTACTCATTCAGGCCAAATATTTTAGGTTCCCTAAGGGAATCAACATCTACATCATTTGATGGCCAGGCAGGCATCTATTTTTGGAAATGAGACATAGCTCTCATAGTGCACTGGCACTGCTGGTGGCTTCAAATAGCCTATGCAGTGGTCTCCACGGTATGCACTAGCCTTGCGTCTTGGGTGGTGTGCTACGTCCCAACTGACGAGCCTAACTTAGCACACGAGGGCAAAACGCAGGCAACCAAGAATGAGTTAGCTGGAAAATTTATAATGTCCAATAATGGACCGTTATATTGGTATTATAAATTTACTCATTCAGGACAAATATTTTAGGTTCCCTATGGGAATCAACATCTACATCATTTGTTCTCCGCTTCTCGTAAACATTATGAGACAATGCCGAACTTTGCGTGCGCTATGCTGCTGTTCAGAAGATTGCGACTTGCTTCTTTTAAGTGACTTACCTTCTACTTCTTCTGAATTTTACAGTGCCTATCCCTGTTGTTTTATTTTACCTCTTCAACTGTTTTTGTGGGGACTTGATCTTTAATTTCTTTCTTACCTATGCATTGGTTTTTGCGCTTTATTTGGCTGATGATGACCCGGATTGGGGTCGAAACCAGTACCGCTTCCGCATATAATTAAATAGGAATGTAACACTACATTTCGTATTTATTTGTATTGAATAGGTTGAGCTACCTCATTTATTATTTCAATTTCGTTGTAATGTGGGATAAGGAAACAACAGAAAGAGGAGACCAGAACAAACATGAAAACACAACAGGATAAGGACAATCTCTACACATCATCTTTACCTTTTTCTCTCGCCCTGTCTTTATCTGGCTTTGTTATCACCTTACACTTCATCAAGACTGAAAACCTGTCAAGATGGCCTCCTAATGAGTGTTGATGCCCACCCTCTTGATGAAGCTAGGAAACAGAAACTAGATTGAAAACGGCTGGGAGGAAATGGATGCAGAAAACCCAGAACTGAAGAGACAATTTATTTGGAGATGACAGTGTATGAAGATGTGAAGATTATCATCGTCTCCTTCTTTCGATAATGACCGGTCATTGTGTTTATCCCATTATGTGTTCCTTTCCATGTTCCTACCATCCTATTATGCGTACCTTGATTTGTCACTTGTTCATACCTTTACAACGAAAACCTAATATAAATCCCTTCTTCAAGTCTCCATTTTCCAAAACTTTGAGGTGTGACATTTTCTCCCTCGGGTGCCATAGACAATCTAAAGCCATTCTGAAAATTTCACAGAGCTTACTGTGAACAGAACAGATGGAGAGAAGTTAAACAACTAGCATCGATACAATAATATAGTAACTACTAATCTATAGTCAATGACTTCACTGTACAAGACTAGAAACACAAGGGACTACAGTGCTAATTAAGACTACAGAATAATGGTCAAGTTTAATTCACTTTCATGTAGTATTGTTTACGTTGCATAAACTTGTCAATAATAGAGAGTTAAGTGGTAGTATGAACAAGTATTGACAAATAATGGTTTACAAGTATTAATATAATGAATAAACTTCTGTACTTATTAGACTACCGATGCTAAGTCTGTTATCTCCAAACACTATTTCAGGACTGTGGTCATGAGGAGGCAATGGAATGTTTTGGAGGGAGAAGGGAGGGGAAGCGGGGGAGGAGCGAGTGGAACGTGGTGGATCCTTCCTATTAGTTGTTATAATCTAGCATACTGTACCGTGGAGAGGGGAGGGGGGAGTAGAGGCAGAGCGTGTGGAGCATTGTAGAACCTTCCTTCATCACCGGAGAGGGGAGAGGGAAGATAAAGTAATTAACTTTCTTCATGGGTGTTTTTGTTTTATTTTTTTTTTTTTTTGCTAGTGGCTTTGCGTCGTGCCGACACAGATAACTCTTATAGCGATGATGGGATAGGAAAGGCCTAGGAGTTGGAAGGAAGCGGCCATGGCCTTAATTAAGGTACAGCCCCAGCATTTGCCTGGCGAGAAAATTGGAAACCACGGAAAACCATCTTCAGGGCTGCCGACAGTGGGATTCGAACCCACTGTCACCCAAATGCAAGCTCACAGCCGTGCGCCTCTGATCGCATGGTCAACTTGCCCGGTCTTTCTTCATTTTATAATGTATTTTATGTAATACAGATGAATGAATTTAGGTTGGTTACGTTAGCCTAAATGACCAAACACATTTTAAACATCCCCCTCTTTAGTCTACTTACATAACATATGGACAACACTTACTCTTTAAATCAGTGCTTAACAGCCTTTAGAGTATGGTTTTTCATAAAATAACACCTATAGATACTCTCAATCCCATACTTTATTTATCCTAAAATCATTAACTTGCATTCATCCACATTACATAAAATATATTATATAACATGAAGAAAGTTAATTATTTTCTCTCCCCCTCTCCCGTGATGAAGGAAGGTTCCACAATACTCCACTCACTCTGCCCCTACTCCCCCCACCCCTCTCCAGGGTACAGTATGCTAGATTATAACATCCAACAGAAAGGATCAACAACATTCCATTTGCTCTTCCTCTGCTTCCCCTCCCCTCTCTGTGAACAGTATGCTATGCCCAAAACTTTCCATTGTCTCTCCATGACCACAGTCCTGAAATAGTGTTTGGAGACAACAGACATAGCATCGGCAGTCTAGATATGTACAGAAGTATTTTCATTATGTTGATACTTGTAAATCATTATTTGTCAATACTTGTTCATATTATCACCTAACTCTCTATTATTGACAAGTTTTCACAACATAAACAATAGTGTACAGATATCTGTATATTTTAAGTGATTTGATAGAATCTTAGGATGTTCTTGTAGAAAGGAACATGTCATTTCTTGTATAATAGTGTGTATTATTTTAACAGGTACATTTATAGTGTAAAAATTATATATTGAAATTGCTGTGTGTTTGACAGACTGGAAAGTTTTTATGTTACATTTGACTAAGTTGACACTGGAAAGTATGGCTTCCTTCCTAACAAATTATGTGCATTATCGCTACCTCATTTTAACACAGATGTGGAGCGTGTTTCCAGTTTTGTAAACACTACGAAATTGAAGGAAAGGAACACAGTGAAAGTCAACATATTACATTAAATTTTGTGTTTCAAATTTGGACTGAAAAGGGAAGGAAAATGTCTCTCTTAAGAATTTCTGGAAGATGTAGTGCAAAACATAGGAACGCTGGAATGCTATACGCCTAATCAAAATCCATCAATGTCAGCAGCACAAGAGCAGGTGGAAGAAGATAGTGAGGAGGAGTCACAAACTGGGGCAGATTTCACTTAACAAGGGCCGCAGATGGCAAGGTAGTTCAAAACTACCTAATGTTTAATATATTTTAGCACTATTAATTAGCTTATGGTATTTAGGTAATTTAATATTAATTTTGTGTTGAGTACTAAACTTGAACCAGTCTAGAAAGCCAAGAATAACAGCCAAGAGGATTTGTCATGCTGACCACACGACACCTCGTAATCTGCAGGCTTTCAGGCTGAGCAGTGGTTGCTTGGTAGGCCAAAGACCTTCGGGGCTGTTGCGCCATGGGATATTAACTTGAAACAAAGTTACTTTACACACTTAAACACCAATCACATGAAAAACTGCTGTTAACATTTAATTAGTGTGATATAATAATTCACAAAAGAAAACTAAGACTCTGCATACAATCTGATGATTTTATGGCAGGGATTTTCTACCAAATCTAGTGATAAGCGAGATGCAAGAGCTGGTCTCCTTTAGTGAGAGGACAGGAAAGATATGGCACAAGGTATCTATTTCCTTGCCAAAGACCTGCGTAAGTACAGTGGTTTCCGTGCACTATGGAGTACTGACCATCGGCTTAACCATAGCCTTCATAAATCTTTATAAAAACATATTTGTTTTAATTTCTTCAGAAGAATAAAAAACATATTTCAAAAATCTGGACTGAAGATGCTGTAATTTGAAATAAAATGTTGCTAATTTTTCATGTTATTCAAATTACAAGAGTAAATAATATTTAAGATATTATTTGTTTATAATTTAGATAGGGGCAAAAGATCTTCTTAGGTGGATGCCCAGAATAGCATTTTTTTAAAAATTTGGATAGACACTGTGTACCTTGTTTCCCCTCCATCTATTCCACTGCTGACGATAAACATTTGAGATCTAAAATTGGGACTTTGATGTCCCAGGAAAAGATTAACAGGGACACAGGACATTACTTCTAAAATTGGGCCTATTCCAGGTAAACAAGGATGGTTGGTCACTCTATGCAAGCCTCTTTTCATTGCTTGTGTTCCTCGTCAATTCTTGTCAAATCAACATTGCCTATTTTAACAATCAGACTAACAGAACTTGCGGACCATGTGATACCGGAAGAGCAATTTGGGTTTTGAAGGGGCAGATCTACTCTACACGCTGTTCAGTGCTTACAAACTGACATACATACTAGAAACAACTGGGAGAGAGAAGCAGAAACTACATGTTGCTTTTATCAACTTCTCAAAAGCCTTTGACTCGGTCAACAGAACATTACTGATAGAAAAACTTGAGCCGCTTCTTGGAAGTGATAATGCCCTATTTGTTCTAATATGAAATATAGCCTACTTGCAGTGAACTACTTACATATTGACGACAACTTAACAACGCCCTTTCCGATAGAACAAACAACAGGACTGCTTCAGAGGGATCCGTTGGGCCCAATCCTGTTTAATATAGCAAACATGGGCGCAATCAGGAGAGTATGTGCGGAGAACGTAAAACTTTATGTGTATGCGGATGATATGGCAATTGAGTTTTCGTTCAGTGAAGATCTACAAACAGCTTTTGATAGATTAGTGGAAAGGGCAGGCAGAAACGATTAACAGCAAGTAAAATGCAAGTAAAACAGTAGCCTTGACATTCAGACAAGGAGGGAAAATTGCATTGAAAGGCACAATTTATTATAAGAGTGAAAGATTATCGACGCCCACCTCCTTTAAGTACCTGGAATGACTCTACAGTCACGGATACCACTTTCACGCTACGTATAAAAGACAAGGTCGCTTCAGCGATAATAGCCATGAATGAAATCAATCATCTGCAGAGTCTCTCAGTGGATACAGCGATGAAGCTCTTTAAAGTGAAGATTTCACCAATAGTGAGTTACAGACTACATCTAATATAGGACCATCTTACCAAGAGTAACTTAAGATATTTAGAGAAGATGGAAAGCTGTTTATCTAAAGAAAGTTCTAAGCCTATCAAAATTTACTCCCTCATGATTGGTATACAAACTAGTAAGAGGACCTGCAAGAGTGGATGCTACTACATTCTACAGAAGAACTTGAGTCAAAGAGAAAGGAAATATGGAGCACGTTTTATACCACGGATGCCATGACGACTCAAGATTGGAAACAATCAAATTATGAGCTACGACGTGTCATGACACGATTTGCGGTACATGGCTTCCATCACAGAATATGTGAATAAGAAACATCATGATCCGCAGGAGGATTGTATGTGTCGGCTGTTCAAGAACCGTTGTGATCGCTATCACCTCCAGGAATGTGGAAAAAGAGTGGTATCCTTGACCAAATTTTGTAGTGACTAACACAGAGTATGTTGTATTCTAAGTGAACATTTATTCCATGTATTTATGTATATAACTATCCCATGGCCATCGGCTGCATTAAACTATTTTCACAATCAATCGTTAGTATTAAACTTGAAACAAAATTACTATGTTAACATCAAAATCAACAATAACACATGGTAAACAAGAACAGGTAACAATTAAAATAATATTTCCTACGTTCAACTAATAAACGAATACAGTACACCAAATTCTAAACAAATGACAGCCTGCTGTTACAAGAAATTTATATTAAGTATACAAATGATATGATCATTGTATATTTAGAAACTTTGTACAAAGTCTTTTTAAAGATCAACAATATCAAAATATCATCTAGATAACATAATTAGTATACATATCTACAGAACTAATGAATTTATTTGTTATCACTTCAATTGCAGCATACAATCGAGTTCTCCAATTCTATAGGTAAAAAATTCTATTCGATCTTGGTAACCAAAAGAATGGAGGGACAGGTTTACTTGTTTTTCTTTTAAACATACAATCATGAGAGTATTAGACGATTCCATATTTCTGAAAGTGGCCACTGTTCGATAATTCATACAATATATGGTTACTGTACTAGATGCAATGATTTTCACTGGCTGTCAAATATGTATAGTAATCACTACAACCTTCAGTTCTTGGACAGGATATGTACTCTTATTTAACTTCCTAAATTATTTTTCTTTTCAAATTCCAATTTCCCTTTTCTTCCACGAATCACATATTTGTGCGGAGAACCACATATCAGTACAACTCTCAGTCCCTGTTAGGTGTCTGCCTGTGTTTGTGCAAGCTAATCTCAAGAACCACTGAATGAATTTTGATGCAGTTTTCACCATTGTACAGAGTTATTAGGAAGATTTAGGTATGTATATAAAAAGCATTCAACTATGATAAAAAAAAAAAAGTGGTAACTTTAGTGAAGAAAGAAAAGGAAAAAAAAAAAAAAGCAGCCATACAAGCTCTTTCTTGGCTTACACTGTCTAAACTGTCAATGATAGACCCCAAGTATGTGAGAAAGATTTGTATATTTGTTTACCATAAACAAACTCTTCAACAAAGTTAATGACAATATATATACCTATCTGTAAACCATTAACTTGCATTGAGCAATTTTATATTATAATTTGCAGTAAAAAGATCAAATTTAGAAACCATATTTTGAGATGTCATGTAATCCTTATCAAAATAAACTGTTTATTCATCTCAATAATCTCATTAAATTTGTAGGAATGTTGGTTTTTTTTTTTTTTTGCTAGGGGCTTTACGTCGCACCGACACAGATAGGTCTTATGGCGACGATGGGATAGGAAAGGCCTAGGAGTTGGAAGGAAGCGGCCGTGGCCTTAATTAAGGTACAGCCCCAGCATTTGCCTGGTGTGAAAATGGGAAACCACGGAAAACCATTTTCAGGGCTGCCGATAGTGGGATTCGAACCTACTATCTCCCGGACGCAAGCTCACAGCCGCACGCTTCTACGCGCACGGCCAACTCGCCCGGTTAGGAATGTTTTAGAAGTTATCATCGTTTTAGAGAAGGCACAGGAATGGTTTAAATATTGCATGGAAAGAAAGGAGTGGGCTAACAGGAAGAGTCGGTAAAGCCTTGAAAAACTGTTGCAGTGAGCTACATACATATCAGGAGGAAAACTACAACTAATGTTGTCTATAAGGCTTATAATGCATATCACTATACGTTCAAAATTGCTGCTGTGCGAAGCCAGGATGGATCGCTCGTTCCTATAATTTAAAAAAGTGGGTATGGGCTTTGTTGGAGCCATGGTTGCAGGTCTTTTAGGCAAAGAACATCATGTGAAAGTTGGGTAGATGTTAAAAATAAGTGAATGTGCAGAATCAAGTTTTTGTTTTTTGTTTGCCTGGACTTTTCTATTGCAAATATTTCTTAACTTCAATCAATTTCACTTTTTTTGAGTGTCTTCAGGCATATCTAGCTCCATATACTAGATGGGAGTAGTAGACATACTAGATTACAGCATGCAGCTGCCTCACCTTTAACTTGTTTGTAGGCTCTTTTTCACTCACGTTTGTATATTTTGGGCTTGTTCAATTCCTTTTGATTCATTCTTTATTCAAGTTTCCATTTTCAGTGGCCTTGAATCTTTTTTAAATTAAGATACTGAAACATTTCAGAAATTTTTATGAAGTAGATTGGCGCAATAGTGAATGGTGTGCACATCTACCATTTTGTGGTAAAATTGGAGTTCAGACCATGCAGTAAAATTAGTCAGACTTGAGACCTTGATCTGATAGCACATACTACTAGGTGCCGTTTGTTTTGTCTATGTCACATATATGGATATCTGTAATAATATTTGTGAGGAAACGTGATTAAGTATGTGAAAATAGTAAAATAGTTGTGAACTTCATAAAATGGTTAGATTATTTATAGCTTCCCCTTTTTAAGTCAGCTATAATATTTTTACTAGCTTTTACAGTTTTGTAGTAATTGAAGGAAGTCTGGTGTACACAGTTTTTGGTTCCATGGATTTTGTATCAAGGCAGCCAGTACTGGAACAAACTGATAAGATATATTCTACACTGAGAAGAATGGAAAGCAAGCAAGGTTGCAATTTTACATGACAGTAGATGATGTGATCATAGACAAAGGACAGAAAAATTCAGAAAACTGTTACCTGGCAACTGACATGTGCCAATGAAAGCTTTCTATATCAACTAATTTATTTTACTGTGACGTAGCAAACTAAACTTTACACAACCAAAGCAAAGGCATCTCCATACAGGCCATTTAAACATTTGGAGAAGTAGAATGTAAAGGCATCCACTAATCGAACCTCAGCAACTGGGGACATGTGCCTTTCCAGATATGGAGGTCTTCATCTTCCTGAGAGGAGATCAAAGCTATGTCATTCAGAATGAACCAGGCAGATTCCAACCACCTTGGCTAGGTAGCTTCCTAAACGTTTGTGCAATTACTGTAGCAATGACAGCCAACTAAAGGCGGCTGACAATAATGCCAGAGAGAGATAATAATCGTCGCGTAGCAGCGATAATATGCATGGGACCAGCAGCGAGAAAAACTATAGCATTGACGAACTGTTGAGGCTCATGATAAAGCAGCTCCTAGAAGAGGATGGAAGATGATTAACCCTACACTGCTCACCTTACTTTGGAGGTCACACATCATCACACATATTCTTTTTGTTACTTTTCTCTCCCTTTACTGCAATTAATTCTTTGTGTTGTGTTTTTAGATATCCGGATCTCCAAATGTCTAACGTAAGTTATAATATTGGTCAAAAGAAGGAAGATGAAAGTTCATTTTTACAGGTAGGCCTAGTTGGCACAATGAAATTTCATATCATGAAAGTAGAGTTGTCATAAATTCCCCCTCCTCCTAAAAATGCTCGGGAGTATACAAACTTGCCAGGGGCCGAGAAGAGGAAGTAGTAACTTCTTATTTCAAAAACTTCCATGTGCATGTCACTGATAGTGTGGAGACAGACTACTGCAAGTGAAAAATTATTTCTCAAATGCAAGAAAGGAAGGGTTTAGCAAAATGACATACTGTACATTCAAATCTTATTCCATTATACCCTTCTCAAAAGTTATGTTATCAAATGATTCCTGAGTAGTCTACACTGCATGAAAATATTTCAATATAGTTTTTAAAAAAGACTACAAATGCTATGAAATCCCAGGCAAAATATAAGGCTATGGGAAATATGACAGGAATATCTACAGATGCAAGTCTTCAGGTAAAAGGCCTATACTGCCATCTGTTGGATACTGGTCCAGACAGGCATGGTGATTATTTGGACATGATTTCCAGGAACCTGCTTTATAAATCACCCAGCTATTCACAGAACCTATTTGAGACCAGTGCTGAACATGTTTAAGATAATTGGGTCCATACCGATTTCTAGCAAACAAACCTGGATTCCATTCACCACGAACCCAAACTCCTGTAAATTTCACTAGTGTAGGCTTGTCTTGCATACTTGATGGAAGGAAGGAAGTACTAAGATTTTTTTCACCCCACATTTCAAAGTAAAAATCTGGTGTGTTCAGTTTGAAGTAGCGGTGCTTCTCAAAATTGGATAATTTATAACCTTGGTTGGCAAATAGCATTTGACTGTCATTAAATAGTTTTAAATCTTTAATTAAAACTGTAATATCCCCATCTACATCCCAAGGCAAATAATGCCTAAGTTTTACAGCACCCAGGAGACTTCCAGCTTCAAGTTCATAGTCAATCTTATGCTCCTTAGCAAAAGTATCCAGATATTTAACTGCTCCTTGAATCTGCTCAAAACAACAAGAAGGTAAAATCTTGGTTTTCACCCATACACTAGCTTCATTACACTTAATTTTAAGCTCCTTGCAGGTAAATGAAAATGTTATTTTTGGAGGGTAAGATATCTCTACAATTTGCCACTCCCTAGCCAATTCTAACCAAGACAGTTTACTTTCGGGAGTAGAAATTTCTTCTACTGGTCCCCTTTTAAAATACATTACATCTGGACAATTCATTACTAAAATATGTGATTGCTTTACACGTAAAAACCAATCTTTAAATAAAACATTGTGGGGTAACTGTTCATTTAACGGGAAATTTTTTAAAACACTTGTTTTTGCTATAAAAGGCCCCTCCAAATAATCACAGAACATACAATCCATGGCAGAATGCTGATAACCTTCAGTGTACTTCAAAACAAAGTTTTTTATTCGAGAAACATGGCAACCAACTTTCCAGTGGCCACTTTCATTTCTAAAAGCACCTCCTGCAACTCCCACAACAGTTGTATTTGAAATAACAAATATTTGTCTCTCGAGCCGAGCGAAAGAGTTGAAGTAAAATATATCAGCAGCTATGAGGGTATATGGGGTTCTGATCTCTTTTATTAACCGGTTCCATACTATTCCTGGATGATTAAGTTCTTCTTGAGTAATATCAAACAAATGGATATTACTGAAATTTTCAATTGTATCCCAAATAGATTGTTTAGTACTGTTTGTTGCTAAGAACACAGGAAGATCAGTGTTGTAGGTCTTAATCCCATTTAAGATGTTTCCCAAAGTCTCCACTTCTACTCTCCTGTTAAATATCAAGACAGTGAGTAGTTTGTTCAGTGATGGTTTCTTGTCCATCTTACAGGAAGGTGATACCTCAAAACCCTTCTCAAAGAATGGATAGCCATATCTGGTTCCCTTAAAATCCTCTCCACAGGTGTCTGGGACTGGGGGCGGTTGCGATGAAAGGAAATTATCAACACTAAGTGCATAGCGAGGATTGAGCAGAGAGATGACTTTGTTTAATTGCAGTAAAATTCCAGGATCAATGCCACGAGATTTTCCTGTAAAGATGAAAATAAACTATGTTAAAGAAATAATTATATGTGGAAAGTTATCTCAATTTTCAAATACATAAAACCAATTTCACTGTTAATTAGTACAATAGCCTTGCTCACAAGTATATAAACCAGTAAGTTTATAAAATCAACAAAATTTGTTCTTCAGAAAAAAATATATCCTTCAACATTCTTCTTCATGGCTCTTCTTGAATGTATTGGGGTCAGCACTAGATTTGGATTTGGCTCAGTTTTAAAGGTGGATGTCCTTCCCAATGCTAACTCTACAAAAAGAGATGTACTCACTATTGTGTGTTTTTGTGGTGGTTGGTATTGTAACGTGTTGTATGAACATGAAGAGAAGTTTCTTAAAATGAGCGTAAGCACCCAGTCCCCAAGCCAGAGGAATTAACCATATGCAGTTAAAATCCCTGACCCAGTATGTCAGAGATTTAAGAATGACTTGTGATTTGCAATTTCTATATTTTGTATATTTTCTACGGTACCTGTATTAATAACATGCTAGTTTGGCTCCTTGGCTCAATGGGATAAGAAAGGGCTGGAGTTGGGAAGGTAGCAGCCCTGGAATTTGACTGATGCAAAAAATGGGAAACAACAGAAAACCATCATTTGGGTTGCTGACGATGGGGTTTGAAACCACCATCTCCCAAATCTCCCATCTTAGACCTGCACAACTTATGCTCAACAGCCAACTCACTTTGTCTCCTCTTAACTGATATTTGAGAAAAATGAAGAGGTCCAACCCTTTGAAGAATGAGAGCACTAGTTAAAGGAAGGGGAGGGCCATGCATGTTCCCCTAGTCCTTATACAGTTAGCACCATCAGAGTTCAAAGAAAATGAGAGATGGTCGATGTATTCAATATGGTTCAACATAAAACAACAGCTGCCTCTGTGGATCCGTGGTAGAGTGTCGGCCTCCGGATCCCAAGATAGCGGGTTCAAACCCGGCAGAGGTAGTCGGATTTTTGAAGGGTGGAAAAAAGTTCATTCGACACTCTATGTCACAATTAAGTATTTATTTTCCACCTAGTCGATACAATGATTGCTTAAGGCAATTTTTAATGGTCAAAAGTGGTACATGTTTCGTATATAATCAACATCTTCAGCCACATAACACTGTTTAGATGAAAAATGTATAAAATTGACAAAGTAATGCTTTAGAGGAACTCTATGTCATACGATGTTGGCATGTAAAAGATCTCTGGTGATACATTTGGTATTTACCTGACAAAATTAATTAAATCTCAGCCATAGACGCCCAAGAGAGATCCGGTTTACTCTGTCTGCCATCTAGCGGACCTAGAGTAAAACGGAACATCGAAACTGACGAGCAGACAGCCAGATGGCGTCAAATCAAAATGTCTGCAAACGGTAGCTGAGGCCAAACGATTATTATTATTAATTAACATAAAACAACTAGTAAAATTGACTGCCTGATGCAAATCAATTATTATACACATGAAATAGATGTCCCACTCCTACTTTTTGTAATAAGCAGATGGTGTATTTAAAGTTCCAAGAAGCAAAGGAAAACCAGCAGGCAACCATTATATGGTGCAATGTTCAAGAATTAATTGATAACAGAAAGTTCTGGCTCTACTACATTTTATAAGCATTGCAAAGTGAAATTAGAGCACAGAGACTGATTAATTCCAAGTACAGTACCCAAGTTTTTAGTGTTAATGAAAATAAAATGCCTCCATAATTCATAGTAGAAGTAATAAACAGAACAGGAACAAATTCAAAAATTTATATGCAGGGATCTGAATTAAAATCAGCTTCCCATTACAAGTACCTCAGAAGAAAAATCTCAAGCAGGAAATATTCAACAGGACCCAAAAAGCATATTTTACAATAAAGTCAGCAACCTACTTTGGGACAGATAATACCCCAAAAAGCCAAAATAAGTATGTAGGCCTATCACACATATTTTGTACCAAGTATCATGTACGGTTTAGAGACATGTACTATTCTAAGCAAAGACTTCAGCAGAATTCACGCAACAAAAATTAGATTCACCAGAACTATGAATCAAAAGAAACGGACAAGATCAGATATGAAGTGAATAGGAAGGAAACCGATTTTAATACCAGTGTTATACAGAAGCTTTGTTGTAAATTAATACATAAAATATATACCATATCTATGGTTTTATTTAATATAAACAAAGCATGGTATTTCAACAACAATAGTCTATGAGCATTGAACTGACACTAAGGATACGATGAAGAGTGGATTTGGTCAAAACTAGCAAAAAGAAAACTGCCAGGAACTGGACTCGGGCCTCTTATGGGTAAAAGAAACATATAAGAGATGCAAAGAAAATAAAACATAACAGTGACAAGGGTAAGAACTTAAATTTATTATGAAAATCAAATCAAAAGAAAATAGCATAAGTAAAACGGGGGCCGAAAATCAAATGGGCAATATTAATAATATGTGGCCCGTGATTAAAATACACCAGACACAATGATAATAATACCTTCGCAAACGCTTACCTTCGTAAAGGACGTGAAGAAAAGATTAGCATAAAGATATGGCATCAATACCAATTAGCTGAAGCATATGAGTTTAGACGGTACAAAACATTTCTTTATAGCACGTCAGGTCAAGACAATCATAAGATTAGAGAGTAATAGCCTCACATAATAACGTACTCTCATTCGATTCTACCGTCAAGGCATCAAGACTCTCAACAATAATAATTACATCCCCCAAGAATACAATAACATTAAGTAAAAAGAGCATAAATAGAGAAGAGGGAAGGGTGCACCGAGCTCTTAAAATTCAACCAGAGAGAAAAGCAAAAGGGGCGGTTACCATAGTTTCACGCAACACAACAAGAAAATATGGAAAGGCAACCCTCAAGGAATAAAACATATTAAACTACAAAATAAGTAAGGAAAGCCAATGACGGCGATATGAAACGATCAATAAACAGGTAAATTAAGCACAAAAGGTAGCACGAATCAAAAGTCAGAACCACCCACGCTCACACAGAGACCAAGAGGTTAGGTTGTCGCAAATAAAGGAACATATAAGAGTGTCAACGTACAGCACATAATAAATAAACAACCGCTCTCGAGCTCAGACAATATGAAACAGAAAGTGGTCCATCAAAAGAGACAGAGTGTCTTCAATACCAAAACACACAGAAGCAGGCAAATCGCATAGTTAGCTTGAATTCATACCAGATCAATGAAATGGATATGAATTATACAGAACACGCGATAAAATAATACATGAGCTCAAGCGGAATGTTAGCAAAGCGACATGGGTAAAAGGTCTCGGTCGCACACAGCAGACAATCTCATACATACACATGAATCCGTGTTACCTTCTATTCTCAAAATAAACATAGTGAATCAGTAAAAGAAATCAAGGTTAACACACGAATAAATCAGAAAAAAACACGTAATGAGGGAAGCCTTTATAACCCAACTAAAAGAAGATTAAAGAAAAATAAATACCTCGATAATATAAGCAAACAGCATACTCAAAAGGTTGAGATGTGTCCAAAGACATCTTGAATTTCTTAAAATATCTTTTATAAGCCATAAAGGCGACATGAAAATCGAATCCCTCCATCTTCTCAAGTCGAAAAGATCTCAAAAAAAATCCATCAGAAAGATAATCCCACAAGACGGGGCAGAAAGAAATGCTTTGACCTATTCTATCGTATAAGACGCCATCTGTCGGAATAGAGAAGGATTATATAGTGGTAACGACACATGATGGGAAAGAGTAATAGTTGATAGATACTAGAGTTCGCTAGGAACGTGAAGACATCAGAAAAGTAAATGTACCATAAACTGATATGGTGCGGTAGAGCATCCAGGAAAGAATAATAGTTACCAAAGATTATAATTTCCACAAAGATAAAGGCAGAGAGATTATTTATATAGCACTCTTTGTTTATATCGTATCATTCCCCCCTCCTTTAAAGTTGAGAAGATTTTGAATCAGTCATCACGACAGACAATGAGACTGCTCACTAGAGTGAGACTGTTCACTATGGTGAAGGGTAGATGGTGTAGAGGATGGAAATTCTTTGATGAGTTGTGGCAACGCAGGAGTTTCATCAGAAGCAGGAGACAGATTCACACCTTCACCTGTCTCAACAGAGTTTTAAAGTAGCCGACCAGCTAGGGCAAGATGTCTAGTAATAACTGTTGTTTCTCTTCCATCTGGCAACCTGACGTGGGCATACTCAGAATTCCCCTCCAGTAGGGTAACTTCATCTATGAGGGGTTCATATTTAGATTGGCGAATGTGTCTCCTTAACAGAACTACTCCGGGTTTCATTAGCCAAGTATGTATAGAAGAACCATCGCTTGATCTTTGTACATGCTTGAACATTCGTTCATGCAGGGTTGCATTTGTTAAGTACATAAAAGTAATTGTACTGAGCTTAAAGCATCAGATGAAACTGTCTCCCATTGACTAAGATTACCATAATTCCATGACTTTTCATTGCTAACTGAACTGTCTTCCATACAATACTAACATACCTTTCTGCTTGGCTAATCCCTTGGGGGTTATATGGAGTAGTTTGACTTGAAACAATGCCAGACAAATTCAAAAATTGCTTTAATTCTTCAGCAATGAAGGATGTTCCATGGTTTGAATGAATATAAATGCAAGGGTGCCAAACTTGGCGATGGGTTCTTTCAGTTTTGATACGACCCTAGATGAAGAGAAATCAGAACCAGGGAAGGCAAACTGAAACCGGGAAAATTCATCAATAATAATTAGAAGATTAGAAGAGGTCCTTTGAACTCTAAACTGAGAGGCTCAAATGGTTGAGTTGCCTTAATAAGCTTCCCTTGGTGTTCAAAAAAGCGTGATTTGACCTCAGTGCAGACATGGCATGAAGATATAATTTGTCTGGCTTCCTCCAGAGAGGCTTCTTAGCCAGTGGTAAAAAAGCTTCTTCAGGATGACATAAGGACTGATAAATTTCAGTTAACTTGTTTAAAGACATGTCATTCATGGCAGAACACTGGTGAGAAAAAGTATCCATCACATTATTTTCTATACCAGGGCTATATGATTTCATAGTTGTAGCATGATAATTACAATAACTATCTTAAAATTTTCTCATTCTTCACCTTTCAAAGAATTTGGGTGTTAAACATGAAGGAAACTCATTTCTGTTCAGTAATTGAAGGGGTCCCCAGAAAATGTTGGATAATCCTATTTCAATGAAAGTGAGTTTTAGGTTGAATAACGTTGGATATACAATGCCTCACAAGATAAAGGAATAAATGAGTTGCTACTGCAGTTTGCATCCATGGTAACCAGCTTTGAAATATGAGCTCCGTGGAAAAACGCTGTACATCCATTCAACATGGCGGAGGAAGAATTGTGTTTATCATCTGTTTCTCAGTTATTACGAGAGAATAAGGGCAGAAAACGGCCTATTAATGTTACCAATTGGCAGAATAATCTGCGTAAATGTCAAAGGAATAGTGGTAAAGAGTATGAAACAAGGAAAGGTGCGGTAAAACCTGGAAAATGTCCTCCAAGTAAGGTGCGTAGAATAACGATGTATATCACATATATTGTAGGTTAAGTTTAGGTATGTTGCTTTCAAAGTGGCATTTCATGTGTATTGTGCAAACCAAAGTTTTACATTATAATATATGTGAGTGAGCAGGCAATATATCAGTGGGGTATTTTAGGTACAGGATGTTTACAAAGTAGGTGACTGTGTGCTTCTCTTTCTGTTTAGGACCATGTTTGTACATGTCTTCACAGCAATTGTAAGAAACTTAACGTGGATATGAAGAAAGATACATTCAGTGATTTTTATGCTTTAAATTACAATGGGCAGTCTAAACTTCTAGCCTCAAATATGGACATAACTGAACCTAAACGTCGTCAACTTGAAGAGGTTGTTTCACATAAATCGTGTTCGTACAGGTACTATATTCCAGTGAAGGCGAAGCATCTTCAGGTCTGCCCAAAAACATTTTGTGATACGTTTCAGATTACACAAAGAAGAGTGCAGATCTTACAGCAAAAAATTAAAAATGGGGAAACAGACTTCAAGGATGGCCGGGGTTCCCATAAAAACAGACCGCACCATGTTCCGAAGACAAAGAGTCTGTGTGTGGATCATATCAACAGTTTCCCCTTCCAAGAGAGTCACTATAGCAGGAAAGACAATGCTAAAAAATGCCTTCGTTCAGACTTGAATGTTGCTGCAATGTAAAAACTATTCCAGAAAGTCCACCCCAATTCTAGGGTCTCGTTGCATATGTACCGAGATATTTTCACTTCAGAATTTAATACATGTTTTGGACTTCCAAGGTCGGACAGCTGTGCTTCATGTGACAAACTGTTCATGAAGTTGATTACAGCAGAATCGGATGAAGAAAGGAACAAAATAACTTTGGAAAACGAACGTCACCATCGTCACCAAGGATTATAATTTCCACAAATATAAAAGCAGAGAGATTATTTATATAGCACTCTTTGTTTATATCATATCATTACCCCCTCCTTTAAAGTTGAGAAGATTTTGAATCAGTCCTCAAGACAGACAATGTAGTTGTATTATGTGTTGATCTTTAACAAGTATTCTTCTGTCCAACTTTGACACATTCTAATATTTTTTATCAGAGGCAATATGCTACATATAATTTTGACATTTTTAATCCAGTGAGACCAACAACAATGCAGACAGCAGAAAAGGCTTATACAACAATGAATGACAATATTGCTGTTGCTCATGAAAGAGACGATTTAGTTGTATTATGTGTTGATCTTCAACAAGTATTCTTCTGTCCAACTTGTCGCGAGCACCGATTCGCAACACGTCCTTCCGTGGGAAATTATGGAGCGAGCGCATCGAACGAGATTCGATCCGTGACCTCCCAGTCAGAAATCCCTAATACTCATGAGTAGTTTAAGTGTAATATATAGAAGGAAAATACAGCAAGAAACAGTGGAAGTGAATGAGTAAGTGTAATAGAATACCAGTGCAGTGAATAAGTGCAGAATTGCAATTATGATTAAAAGCATTTCTTAAAGCTAGTCTCAACTTGGAACATTTCAGTGAGCTGAGAATGAGGCAAACTTGTGCAATCAGAATATTGGTCAGAGAAACAAGTAAACAGACTAGAAGTTCATAGTTAGAAGCTTTTAGAGGTTGGAGCAGGAAAAACAAACCTGTTGTTGGTCACGTAGCAAGGTGCCCTGTAAAAATAAGAACGCATGCTATAGTGCAATAATTCTTTCTAGAAAGAATCTCTGGAAGGTCACCAGTCACATGTACATCCATGAGACGGGTGGGACCACACTTGAAGTAACCAATAGGAAACTAACAGATCAGTGAAGTGAGGGAACATAGTAGTAGGGGATGACTTGTTCCAGAAGCTCAGAGAAATGATAAAGGGGAGTGACAAAGGAGCTTCGTGGTTCATTTGAATGAATGAATGAATGAATGAATACTGATCTGCATTTAGGGCAGTCGCCCAGGTGGCAGATTCCCTATCTGTTGCTTTCCTAGCCTTTTCCGAAATGATTTCAAAGAAATTGGAAATTTATTGAACATCTCCCTTGGTAAGTTATTCCAATCCCTAACTCCCCTTCCTATAAATGAATATTTGCCCCAGTTTGTCCTCTTGAATTCCAACTTAATCTTCATATTGTGATCTTTCCTACTTTTATAGACGCCAGTCAAACCTATTCGTCTACTAATGTCATTCCACGCCATCTCTCCGCTGAGAGCTCGAAACATACCACTTAGTCGAGCAGCTCTTCTTCTCTCTCTCAATTCTTCCCAACCCAAACATTGCAACATTTTTGTAACGCTACTCTTTTGTCGGAAATCACCCAGAACAAATCGAGCTGCTTTTCTTTGGATTTTTTCCAGTTCTTGAATCAGGTAACCCTGGTGAGGGTCCCATACACTGGAACCATACTCTAGTTGGGGTCTTACCAGAGACTTATATGCACTCTCCTTTACATCCTTACTACAACCCCTAAACAGCCTCATAACCATGTGCAGAGATCGGTACCCTTTATTTACAATCCCATTTATGTGATTACCCCAGTGAAGATCTTTCCTTATATTAACACCTAGATACCTACAATGATCCCCAAAAGGAACTTTCACCCCATCAACGCAGTAATTAAAAGTGAGAGGACTTTTCCTATTTGTGAAACTCACAACCTGACTTTTAGTCCAGTTTATCAACATACCATTGCCTGCTGTCCATCTCACAATATTTTCGAGGTCACGTTGCAGTTGCTCACAATCTTGTAACTTATTTATCACTCTATAGAGAATAACATCATCCGCAAAAAGCCTTACCTCCGATT
The DNA here is from genome assembly GCF_040414725.1 of Anabrus simplex. Classification (NCBI taxonomy): domain Eukaryota; kingdom Metazoa; phylum Arthropoda; class Insecta; order Orthoptera; family Tettigoniidae; genus Anabrus; species Anabrus simplex. The sequence goes on from NC_090265.1 coordinate 1,580,658,319, forward strand.
CCACTCCTTGACTCATATCATTTATATATATAAGAAAACATAAAGGTCCAATAACACTGCCCTGAGGAACTCCCCTATCAACTATTACAGGGTCAGACAAAGCTTCACCTACTCTAACTCTCTGAGATCTATTTTCTAGAAATATAGCAACCCATTCAGTCACTCTTTTGTCTAGTCCAATTGCACTCATTTTTGCCAGTAGTCTCCCATGATCCACCCTATCAAATGCTTTAGACATGTCAATTGCGATACAGTCCATTTGACCTCCAGAATCCAAAATATCTGCTATATCTTGCTGGAATCCTACAAGTTGAGCTTCAGTGGAATAACCTTTCCTAAAACCGAATTGCCTTCTATCGAACCAGTTATTAATTTCACAAACATGTCTAATATAATCAGAAAGAATGCCTTCCCAAAGCTTACATACAATGCATGTCAAACTTACTGGCCTGTAATTTTCAGCTTAATGTCTATCACCCTTTCCTTTATACACAGGGGCTACTATAGCAACTCTCCATTCATCTGGTATAGCTCCTTCGGCCAAACAATAATCAAATAAGTACTTCAGTTATGGTACTATATCCCAACCCATTGTCTTTAGTATATCCCCAGAAATCTGATCAATTCCAGCCGCTTTTCTAGTTTTCAACTTTTGTATCTTATTGTGAATGTCATTGTTATCATATGTAAATTTTGTTACTTCTTTGGCCTTAGTCTCTTCCTCTATCTCGACATTATCCTTGTAACCAACAATCTTTACATACTGTTGACTGAATACTTCTGCCTTTTGAAGATCCTCACATACACACTCCCCTTGTTCATTAATTATTCCTGGAATGTCCTTCTTGGAACCTGTTTCTGCCTTAAAATACCTATACATACACTTCCATTTTTCACTAAAATTTGTATGACTGCCAATTATGCTTGCCATCATGTTATCCTTAGCTGCCTTCTTTGCTAAATTCAATTTTCTAGTAAGTTCCTTCAATTTCTCCTTACTTCCACAGCCATTTCTATTTCTTTCCAGTCTGCACCTCCTTCTTAGTCTCTTTATTTCTCTATTATACACTGACTGACAGTGACAATGCAACACCAGAGAGGAGTGGTTCGAAAGGGATGAAAGTTGGGGAAAAAACAGAGACGGCACGGATGAATAATTGATGTTTATTTCAAACCGATATGCAGGTTACACAATACGCACGGCATCGACTCAGTAGGATGTAGGACCACCGCGAGCGGCGATGCACGCAGAAACACGTCGAGGTACAGGGTCAATAAGAGTGCGGATGGTGTCCTGAGGGATGGTTCTCCATTCTCTGTCAACCATTTGCCACAGTTGGTCGTCCGTACGAGGCTGGGGCAGAGTTTGCAAACGGCGTCCAATGAGATCCCACACGTGTTCGATTGGTGAGAGATCCGGAGAGTACGCTGGCCACGGAAGCATCTGTACACCTCGTAGAGCCTGTTGGGAGATGCGAGCAGTGTGTGGGCGGGCATTATCCTGCTGAAACAGAGAAACAGAGCATTGGGCAGCCCCTGAAGGTACGGGAGTGCCACCGGCCGCAGCACATGCTGCACGTAGCGGTGGGCATTTAACGTGCCTTGAATACGCACTAGAGGTGACGTGGAATCATAAGCAATAGCGCCCCAAACCATGATGCCGCGTTGTCTAGCGGTAGGGCGCTCCACAGTTACTGCCGGATTTGACCTTTCTCCACGCCGACGCCACACTCGTCTGCGGTGACTATCACTGACAGAACAGAAGCGTGACTCATCGGAGAACACGACGTTCCGCCATTCCCTCATCCAAGTCGCTCTAGCCCGGCACCATGCCAGGCGTGCACGTCTATGCTGTGGAGTCAATGGTAATCTTCTGAGCGGACGCCGGGAGTGCAGGCCTCCTTCAACCAATCGACGGGAAATTGTTCTGGTCGATATTGGAACAGCCAGGGTGTCTTGCACATGCTGAAGAATGGCGGTTGACGTGGCGTGCGGGGCTGCCACCGCTTGGCGGCGGATGCGCCGATCCTCGCGTGCTGACGTCACTCGGGCTGCGCCTGGACCCCTCGCACGTGCCACATGTCCCTGCGCCAACCATCTTCGCCACAGGCGCTGCACCGTGGACACATCCCTATGGGTATCGGCTGCGATTTGACGAAGCGACCAACCTGCCCTTCTCAGCCCGATCACCATACCCCTCGTAAAGTCGTCTGTCTGCTGTCTGCTGGAAATGCCTCCGTTGACGGCGGCCTGGCATTCTTAGCTATACACGTGTCCTGTGGCACACGACAACACGTTCTACAATGACTGTCGGCTGAGAAATCACGGTACGAAGTGGGCCATTCGCCAACGCCGTGTCCCATTTATCGTTCGCTACGTGCGCAGCACAGCGGATTTCACATCATGAGCATACCTCAGTGACGTCAGTCTACCCTGCAATTGGCATAAAGTTCTGACCACTCCTTCTTGGTGTTGCATTTGCTCTGTCAGTCAGTGTAATAAGGTAGGTCTTTACCATTCCTTACCACCCTTAAAGGTACAAACCTGCTTTCGCATTCCTCAACAATTTCTTTAAACCCATCCCAGAGTCTGTTTACATTTTTATTTACCGTTTTCCACCGATCATAGTTACTTTTTAGAAACTGCCTCATGCCTGCTTTATCAGCCATATGGTACTGCCTAATAGTCCTACTTTTAAGACCTTCCTTTCTATCGCATTTATTTTTAACTACCACAAAAACAGCCTCATGATCACTAATACCATCTATTATTTCAATTTCCCTATAGAGTTCATCTGGTTTTATCAGCACCACGTCCAGGATATTTTTCCCTCTGGTTGGTTCCATCACTTTCTGAATCAGCTGTCCTTCCCATATTAACTTATTTGCCATTTTTTGGTCATGCTTCCTGCTATTCGCATTTCCTTCCCAATTGACATCTGGCAAATTCAGATCTCCCACTACAATCACATTTCTTTCCATGTCGTTTCCCACAAAGCTGACTATCCTATCAAATAATTCCGAATCCCCGTCAGTGCTACCCTTTCCCGATCTGTACACTCCAAATATGTCAAGTTGCCTATTATCTTTAGAAATGAGCCTTACACCTAGAATTTCATGTGTCTCATCTTTAACTTTTTTGTAGCTTACAAATTCTTCTTTCACCAGAATGAACACTCCCCCTCCCACCATTCCTATCCTATCTCTACGATACACACTCCAGTGCCGTGAGAAAATTTCTGCATCCATTATATCATTTCTCAGCCATGATTCAACTCCTATTACAATATCTGGTAAATATATATCTATTAAATTACTTAATTCTATTCCTTTCTTTACAATACTTCTACAGTTCAATACTAACAATTTTATGTCATCCCTACTTGATTTCCAGTTCCCTGTTCCCTTATCACCGCTCCCTAGGCCATCCCGTTTCCCTTAATGTACCTCCCTATTACCCTTCCAAACAAATTTCCTAACTTATACGTACCACTGCGGTTTAAATGAAGGCCATCTGAGCGCAGATCCCTATCTCCTACCCACCCATTAGGATCTAGAAATTTCACTCCCAGTTTCCCACATACCCACTCCATAGTCTCATTTAAATCCCCAATCACCCTCCAGTCAGTATCCCTCCTACACAGTATTCCACTAATAACAATGTCCGCTTTCTTAAACTTCACCCGTGCTGCATTTACCAGATCCCACACATCTCCAACTATGTTGCTACTTATATCAGCTTGCCTTACGTTGTTGGTAGCAACGTGAAACACTACCACCTTCTCCTTCCCCTCCTCCCTCTCTTCTACTTTCCTCAACATCTGCCTCAACCTAATTCCTGGATAACATTTTACCCTGGTTCCCTTTCCTCCACACACTTTCCCCACGTGTCTAACGATGGAATCCCCCATGACCAGAGCCTCAACCCTACCCACCTCATTTTATCCCCTCCCCTCCTGGTCAGCCCTGTCATTCCTGATAGCTGCAGAAGCTACTTCCTCCTCTCTTTTCTCCTTCCCATGACCCTGTTCCACCTGTTTTTTCCTATCCTCTACTCTACATTTCCCTTTCCTACCTTTTCCCTTCCTCCTACTTCCACACATCTCATCAACAGTTCCCTGTCCCTCATCTTCCCTCTGTTGTTCTACCTGGAGTGACTCGTACCGATTTCGCACAGACACCTGTCCTGAATTCTGATCCTGAATAGAGCCCTTAGCCTGCAATCTCCTTCCCCTTAGAACATTAGACCACCTGTCTTCTACAACTCCCCCCTTTCCTTCCCCTCCCTCTTGTACACCTACTGTAACCTGTACATTGTTTGAGGGAGTCCTATCTTCCTTCCTGTCTTCTGTGAGAATCCTAATTATCTCCCTCAAACTTTCCAACTCCTCCCGCATACCCCTCAATGCCTCGCTACACCCATAGTTCGTACACTCGCGCTCCTTAGACATTCTTTATGGATGAAATTACAAATAAAATAACTTATTTGCAAAAAAATAAATGAACGGAGGGATATATTGTCTGGGATAGTACTCAAAGATCACACAATAAGGTAATTTGTATACGACTACACTACAATACTACTTAGTCGTGCTCTATTTTTTATCCTACAACCCCTAACAGGATAAAAACTGCTGTTAATTACTGAATATCGAAAGTAATACACAAGAACTACACAATTCCAAACTGCAATTAAGCCTATCCTAATTTCAACAGTATTTTAGTACGAGTTTCTACGGATACCTCTACTACACCAGTACTACACAAATATTTTACAATAATAAAATAAGCACACTAAATTCTAATAGGATGTTACTCGTATACTACTGTACAGTACACTACAGTAATTTTTAAACTACTTTCAGACGTATCCTAATTACAATACCGGTACTGTGTGTTACTACTAAGCACAAACAGAAATGAAATTTGCAAGAACTACTGTACTCAAAGATTACCAACGAAGCTAAATGCTTAGAGAAATTATTATTAGTATTACGGTCTAATACACACGAAGGATAACACACGAATATAGCAGGCAAGATACGGCACTATCTAAATGTACTGTATCTATACTACAATGTATCTACACTACCGGTACACTACACTGAGTTTATTTAAATGCTTAAGTAGCGGAAGGATTGCCGTATACGAAAAACATGAATATAACTGGCTAGATACTATCTAATATATTATACCTTATCTTCACTACAATTCTACTGAAATGTGGTTATGTGATTATTACAGCTGGTGGATTACTATTATTTTCCCTACTCCATGGGACGCAGAATAAAAGTGTCCTTAATTAGGCCTACTGAAAAATACTAGGTTGTCTACAATAATTTCTCAAATATTTCTATCAAAACTAATCCTACTACAGGGACTTGAACTGCAATTACTGGGATATATGAACTTTATTATTATTAGCTAACCGCTCATAAATACTGAAAGATCGAGGGAGCGAAATATAAATTACGGATACTTTAACTACCTACTCAGAAGTACAAATGATTGGAATACAAGGTCAGCTGATTTTTATTTATATTTACTTGACTACACTACTTCCTTTGTTCACGACTGTAGCCAACAATGCAATATTTGACTATGAGGCGCGACAATAATCAATAACTATACAACGACTGTTAACTATTACCGTGTAATCTCTTTAACTACTTTTTAAATGGAAGTGGTTTTAATGTAGTAAATTATTACCTTCGCGATAGTTTGGACGGATATCTATACGAAATACCGGAGAAATTTCGGCGGAAGTTACGGTACTATTCCTTACGAAAATCTGCCTTTGTAAGTATTATACCAACGAACCTACAGATATTCACAAATATTTTTAAAGTTAATATTATTACCTAAAGTATTTCCTAAACCTAAATTTGAAACAAGGTACACCTAGCTAGCCTACTTAACCTAGAAAACGTAATTTACTGAAGACCAACTGAATTACTTGTTATAAAATTTAAATAAATATCACTACTCCCAATTTCTACCAACAAGCACTAAATACCACTATATAAATAGCACTAAGTGAATCACAAATACAAAAAATTAAGCTATTTCACTAGATTTTAACTACTTTATCACTACAATAATGCAAGAGCTCTCTCAACAGCCAACCGTTCTCAAGCGCATCCAACAATGCAATCCTTGGTCATTCGGTCATTCTGCATCATTCTGTCATTCTGGTCATTCTGTCGGTAGTAATTCTGGTGTCATTCAGGCAGTTATTCTATTAAAATTGGAAAGGAACGTTCTCTTGGGAAGGGACGGACACTAGATTACTTGGCAGAGAAGAGACACTGTAGAATAAAGTCAGTGAAGATAGCAGTATATGAAGTTAGTCAGATTAGGCAGTAGTTGAGCCTGCCACCAGTTAGTGAAGACAGCGGTATAAGAAATTATTCAAATTAGGCAGCAATTAAGACTGTCAAGCAGTAGAACTGGCTAGCAGTGTCCCACAGGGTAAAGTACAGGGACAGTACTTAGAGAGCTCACTGAGTGTTCGAAGGAGACTGTAGTTTCAGCTAGCATTCGCCTTAGAGTTCTGTGTTCGAGTCCTGAAACCGTCAGGGAATATTCAGAGGAACACCACAACGAGGATTCAAGAGAGAAGCAAGAAGAAAGAAGTTTCAAAACCCGAGATAAGTATCAACTAGTTAAGAAACTTTAAAAGACTGAAGGGAATTTATAAATGTTGTAAAGTGAATCATAGAAGTGTGTGTATTTTCCAAGGAAGTCAGAGACTGATAAACTGGTTATTTAAAAGTAATATTGAGAAGAGAATAATTACAAGTGTGATGTAATATTATTGGAAGAGTATATTTGATAGTTTGTTTAAATAAATTAGACTAAGAATTTAATGGTGTCAGAAAGTGTCTTATATAAAGGTCAATCTGATATTCGAACCCAAGTCCTCAGCCTGTCCTGTTCATAGAATACCACAGGTGGACCAGAAAATTATTTGGTGTCAGATTATGGGGTAATTAATTAGTTAGGCTGAAGTAATAACCTACCTAATACAAGCTTGTACATGTTCCAGAAAGTTCGAGTATTGTGAGACCAGTGTTGAAAGGAAGTATCCAGCAGCAAACACTTGGAGGCATCATCAAAAAAGTTACCAGCAGTAGCAGCCCAGCTCAGAGTCCTGTTTTATTCGACAGTAGGGTGAGTCAAATTCCTAGTTCATAATGGACGGGTCAGATAGAAGTGGTAGTCCTGCTCCCAGCAACGTTGATGTAGCTCATGAGGAAGTAGTGCATGCTCACCATTATACTACAGTAACAGAGGCTTTAAAACTTATTGGAGCAGAGTTTGACAGCTCTTACCCTGATAGGTTAAGAGAATTTTGTGAAAATGTGGAGACTGCATTGAGGCTAGTGAGACCAGGCGACCTAGATTTATTTTACAAATTAATCCTAACAAAGATTACTAAAGAAGCATGAAGTAAGTTGATAGTAAGATCAGATATCCAAACATGGGAAGATATTAAGGATGCGCTAGAAGAATATTATAGCGAAAGGCGAACAACAGATTTCTATGCATGTCAGTTGTTCGCAGCCCGACAAGGCAAAAACGAAAATATTGCTCAATGGGCCCACAGGATTGACCGGATGGGCACGGAACTGAGAAACACGGCCACACAGGGGGAAACACCTGTAGCTAGGGAACACCAGGCGAGATTTATCAGAAAACTAATAAAGGCTAGTTTTGTCCAGGGCCTTAAGGATGAAAGAATCCAAAATTTAATTAAAAGTAGAAACGCTCAAACTGTAGAACAAGCTATGGATATTGCTAGAGAGGAGGAGACTGTTATCATCTCCAATCAGGCAAAACAGCAATTAATGACACAGGTGCGAAGACCTGTAGAGGTAAGAACAAAGTCGGAACCTCACTATCAAAGGACGTCCATGTCCGCCCGTAAACCTAAGAGACAGGCAACCATTAGAGTCATATGTTACAACTGTGACAGAGAGGGACATCTCGCCCGTGATTGTAAAGCTCAAACAACAGTAAAACGGGAACCGAGACGAGATACCTGTAGCTACTGTAAAAAGATAGGGCATCTTAAGAAAGACTGTAGGAATAAAAGAGAAAGGAGGCAAAGTGAAAAGCACGAAATAAAGATTTGTGAGATTATAAGATGTTATAATTGCAATAGGATGGGACATACCCAACGGTATTGTAGGGAAGTCCAAAGACAGTGCGGAGACAGGGCAGACAGAAATTGGGCTAAACCGAAAACCCAAAATTTAAACGAGAAAGGGGCCGCCAATACGGGTCGAAAGGCGGGTCCCAGGAATTAAACGACCCACAAAGTAACGAACCACGGAGTAGGGGAGCCCCGAAAAATCTGTCTGCTAAAGAAAAAGTGGACAGGAGGACAGATACACGGGAAGAACATGATCGAACCGGCTCTATTCTACTTCGAGCCAGAGAGCGTAGGGAACCTCTCAAGCTCCTTATTGATACGGGAGCTGATGTCAGCCTAATTAAGGAAAGGAGTGTGCCCAAAAAGGAAGTCCATTATCGAAACCCAATAATAGAGTTATCCAGTGTCACAGGAAGGACATCCCATACAAGGGGATCTGTGAAGTTACATATAGGGAAATCCACCCCTGAGTTTCATGTGGTAGGAGATGAATTTCGTTTGTCAGTAGATGGACTCGTGGGAAGAGACCTTCTACAAGACAGTATAATTAATTATCGCGAAGGGTACGTGGAAATCTTTGGACAAAAGTTCCCTATGGGATTAAGTATAAGAGAGATTAGTTGCATAGCAATAAAGGGCATGAATCATCCACGAGAGAATAAAAGTGTAATTTATCTTGAGGTGCCGGATCGGAAGGACCCCCTTCGATTCCTGATAGATACAGGAAGCGAAGTGTCCTTTGTGAAAAGAAAGCTTGTGCCACGAGAGGCACTAATTGTGAATGAGCCTACCTTAAAATTAAGGGGGCTAGGCACAGAAAAGATCGAAACTAGGGGCAGAGTAAGACTCCTAGTAGGGAAATCGAACCCTAACTTTTACGTTGTGGATGAAAACTGTAATTCACATTATGATGGCATTATTGGAAGGAATGCTTGAGAGATAGCATAATTAATTTCAAGGAAGGTTATGCTATAATAGCAGGGAAGGAATACCCCTTAGGTGAACGGACTGCTCAAGTCCAGGTAATACGTCTCGAACCCCGAACAGAGACTATAATAGAAGTAAGGACAGATAAGCGAATGGCAGATGGTGCAATTGAAAAAAGGGAGGTTCTGCCAGGAATATATGTAGCAAGTTGCCTAACAAAAGCACGTAATCACAAGGCAGTAGTGAGCGTGCTAAATACAAGAGATGCACAAGTTGAATTTGAAATGCCAGTACTCTGCATCCATGAAGTCGAACCCGTGACACCTCCGAAGCAATATCAGCGAAGGACAGTCAACCATGTAACCCAAGTAAAACATGAGAACACGAAGTCCCGAGAACAAAGGGTGATAGACCAATTAAGGGTCGACCATTTGGCACCCAAAGACCGAGAAGAGTTGTATGCCATCTGTGCGGCATATAATGACATTTTTCACCTGGAAGGGGATAAATTAACTTACACCGATGTTTTACAACATGAAATTCGGATCAGGGAAAATCAACCTCCAATTAATGTGAGACCTTACAGATTACCGGAGGCTCAAAAGGAGGAAATCCAAAGACAGATGGACGAAATGCTAGCAAACAAAATAATCGCGCCTAGTACCAGCCCGTGGTCTGCACCGTTACTCATCGTCCCAAAGAAAATGGATGCTTCAGGAAAGCAAAAATACCGCATTTGCATCGATTTTCGAAAGCTCAATGAGGTGACGATAGGGACGGTGTTTCCAATTCCTCTCATATCAGAGCTTTTAGATGCTTTAGGAAAAGCACGTTACTTCTCTACTCTGGACCTAGCGTCGGGGTACCATCAGGTGTTAATAAGGCCAGAGGACCGTGAGAAGACGGCATTCTCAGCCTTAGGACGGCACAACAAGTATTTGCGTATGCCGATGGGGCTTAAAGACGCTCCTAGTACCTTTATGAGGCTCATGACGACAGCAATGTCAGGTCTAAATGGTGTAAAATGTTTGATTTATATGGATGATATTTTAATTTATGAGAATTCAATCGAGGACCATAATCAGAAATTGCGGGAAGTGTTCCAGAGGCTCAGGGAACACCGGCTAAAATTACAGCCAGATAAGTGCGAATTCCTGCGAACAGAAGTGGCATTTCTAGGCCACGTGATTACCGAGAACGGGGTGCAACCGGATGAACGAAAAGTTGAGGAAGTGAGAAATTTTCCAAGGCCTACAACCACCAAACAATTGAAGGGATTTTTAGGCTTGAGCGGGTATTATAGGAGATTCATACCTGAGTATAGCAAGATCGCAAAACCTCTATATGAACTCCTGAAGAACAATGTCCCTTATGTATGGACAGACAAACAGGAGATGTCAATTGCTGAAACAGGAGATGGCTTTCAACATCTTGAAACAAAAGTTGACCGAAAAGCCCATATTACAATATCCAGACTTCGAAAAGCCATTCATCCTAACTACAGATGCAAGTGGTGAAGCTCTCGGAGCCGTTTTATCACAGGGAGAATTAGGGAAAGATTTACCAGTGGCGTATGCGAGCAGAACTCTAAATAAGGCAGAAAAAAACTATTCAGTGACAGAGAAAGAATGACTTGCAATTGTATGGGGAGCGAAGTACTTTAGACCATACCTATTTGGGCGACATTTCACAGTAGTGACAGATCATAAGCCACTGAAGTGGGTATTCAATGTCCAAGATCTGTCATCCAGGTTAATAAAGTTCAGGCTAAAGTTAGCTGAATATGATTTCACGATAGTGTACAAGATGGGTAAAACAAATAAGAATGCCGATGCATTAAGCAGAATTCCTGTTGTGCCTGAAAAAGCGGTACAAGTCGTGAATTCAGAGGGAATCATATCCCAAGGGACTGCTGAGACAGGTGAAACTGAAAGAGTAAAAAATGAGCGGAATGATCTCGTGGACGCGGAAGCAGAGAGGTCAGGTGGGAAGGTACAAACCAAAGACTCTAACTCCGAGGATGAAAAAGCAGAGGAGAACGAGTCCAAGGAGCGTAAAGATTTGACTGAGGAAGAAAAGTTAGCAATACTACATGATGCCCACACGTCCCTTGTAGGTGGACATCAGGGGATCACAAGAACATTAGCACGAATAAAAGACGTTGTTCAGTGGCCAAACATGAAGAAGGATGTGGAAGCCTTTATACGCTCCTGTCCTTCATCTCAGAGATATAAAATTACAGATCCGGAAATTAGAGCACCGTTAGTATTAACAGATACTCCAAATACTGTTTTCGAAAAGATATCATTGGATGTTGTAGGCCCCCTACCAGTTACCAAAAGACAGCATAAGTTCGTACTTACTTGCCAGGACCAATTGTCCAAATATTTAGTTGCAGTACCAATGGTTAATCAGGAAGCTGATACTGTGGCGAAAGCATTGGTAATGAACATTATTAGTGTATTTGGGATACCGAGCTCAATTTTGACTGACATGGGGAGCAACTTCATGAGTCAAACTTTTAAAAGGCTGTGCAAAATTTTACGAATTCAAAAGGTACACACAAGTGCATTTCGGCCACAAAGTAATGGTAGTATAGAGAGAGCACACAGAGTGCTCACCGAGTATTTGCGCCACTATATTTGCAAGGAACAGAACGATTGGGATGAATATTTACCCACAGCCACGTTCGTGTACAATACTACAAAACACAGTAATACAGGATTTACGCCCTATGAATTAATATTCGGAAGAAAGGCGAATATTCCGGGAGTCCTCCAAAGGAAACCCGAGACATCTTATAATGAGTATCAAAATGTAGTCGAAGACTTAACTCGCCGACTACAAGAAAACCATGAGATTGCTCGAAAAACACTAATACAGAATAAAGAGAAAGAAAAAGAGATATGACAAACGACAGCACGACCTAACCTTACAGGTAGGAGATAAAGTATTGTTAAGGGATGAAACCCTGAGACGGGGTAGGTCCCGAAAGCTAGAACCTCCGTTTAGAGGCCCCTATGAGATAGAGCGAATTGATGGCGTAAACTGTCTTCTAAAAACTAACAGAAAGGGAAAATTAATAAAGGTGCATAGGAACAGATTAAAATTATATATTTGAATGTGAGAAAGGATTGGCCTCATTTCGGCCGCGATGGTCTTGCGCTCTTCACCATCCCAACGGCTTTTTAGAACTATCGATAGTTGCTGGTGTGGTTAGTAGAAATACCGTACCAAACTGCGTGCAAAATTTTTGAAGAGAAATTAGAAATTTAACCTGGGGATATTGAAGCCAAGGAATTTTGGTACGGGAATATCAGTGCGTATATATCCTTAGTACCCGTCACGAAAAGACTTGTGAGATAGCGAGGCCACAGTCTAGATGTCAACCTCACAAAGGGACAACAGCGCTGGAAAAGCTGAGTCCTGCACTTAATAAATAAGTGCCCCTGTATTTGAAGGTGACACAAATTAATAACAAACCCCTACATACATAGTGATTGTAATGTAGAATGTAGATGTAATTGAAAACCTGGATCAGTAGAATAAGACAAACTAACACAAGAATATTACACTTACAAAAGTATAGCAACTTTTTGTTTTCTTTACAGGTCATACGACAAACGATATGGAGAATCCCAGAACGAAAATAGTCTATACTCTAGCTTTAATATGCATATTAAATTTTATGGGAGAGGCGTTAGATTTTCAGATTATGCCTTACGAGAAAACACCAGGTGTTTATTTTAAGAATCAAGGGGAAATGCAATTATATACCATAGAGTGGAAATTAATCACTTATGTAAATTTGAGTAAATTAAATGATGCGTACGTTGTCATACAAAAAAATATGCAAAAGACCCAAACATTGTGCTATCAATTACAGCAAGAATTAAATCACACTTGTCGACACGAAATACAGTTAGAAGCAAGCCGATTGCAAAAGATTCAAGAATTAAAAGAAACTATAAAGCAATTTACTAAAGAAAAGGGAAAACGCGAAAAGAGAGGAATTTTCAATTTTATAGGAACGATATCTAAAACATTATTTGACACATTAGATGAAAACGACTCCGAATACTATCAAAATAAAATTTAAGAGTTAGAGAAAGAGCAGATGTCAATGATCAAAATCACGAAGGAACAGTTAACCGTTGTTAAGTCAACTCTACAATCGGTCAATAGTACTTTATATGATGTAACAACTAATGAGTTACGCTTGAATAAAAACTTAGAACAAATAAAATAATTTCTTAAAAATGAAACGGGTCAGTTAAAACAAGTATTTACACAAATGGATATAGAAATTGCAGTCAATAGGCAGCTGTTCGAAATTGAGGATTTGATATCACAGTTGTATGATCAATATAAGGTAATAGCATCAGGGATAATGTATGCACAATTAGGAATTATACATGTGCAAATTTTAAGCCCCACAGAAATTATAAGAGCCTATAGAAAATCTAGGGATCAATTTCCACACAGTATGACCTTACCATTTGATCTGGTAACGACTCAAGAACATTTAATCTATAAGATTGTAAATGTAAATGCATTTATTAATAAGAATATGCTAGCATATTGTGCCGTTTCACAGTTCTTTATAAGAGCTATAGTAACAAAGATGGAGTCTCTGCGATCAAAATGTCAAATAAAATGCATTTAACGTCAGTACGGGCCGAAATGTAAGTCTTTTCGTCGGTCGGTTACGGAAATAACCGCGTATAGAAGGCGCAGAAAAAAATGACAAATGGACATTATTTAAAACCATTATTCAAGAAAAAAAAGTGCTCATCACTTGTTATATAATCTGACTTCGATGTGTTAAGAAGACGCAAGACTAGATTTGAAAGGGATTATCCAGCGGAGCTAAATATTATAAATTGGAAACGAAAGATAATTCGCGACTACACGCCAATCAGCTGATATCAAGATTTAAATGCTGCGCGGGAGATTCCATCGTTAGACATGTGGGGAAAGTGTGTGGAGGAAAGGGAACCAGGGTAGAATGTTATCCAGGAATTAGGTTGAGACAGATGTTGAGGAAAGTAGAAGAGAGGGAGGAGGGGAAGGAGAAGGTGGTAGTGTTTCACGTTGGTACCAACAACGTAAGGCAAGCTGATATAAGTAGCAACATAGTTGGAGATGTGTGGGATCTGGTAAATGCAGCACGGGTGAAGTTTAAGAAAGCGGAGATTGTTATTAGTGGAATACTGTGTAGGAGGGATACTGACTGGAGGGTGATTGGGGATTTAAATGAGACTATGGAGTGGGTATGTGGGAAACTGGGAGTGAAATTTCTAGATCCTAATGGGTGGGTAGGAGAAAGGGATCTGCGCTCGGATGGCCTTCATTTAAACCGCAGTGGTACGTATAAGTTAGGAAATTTGTTTGGAAGAGTAATAGGGAGGTACATTCAGGGAAACGGGATGGCCTAGGGAGCGGTGATAAGGGAACAGGGAACTGGAAATCAAGTAGGGATGACATAAAATTGTTAGTGTTGAACTGTAGAAGTATTGTAAAGAAAGGAATAGAATTAAGTAATTTAATAGATATATATTTACCAGATATTGTAATAGGAGTTGAATCATGGCTGAGAAATGATATAATGGATGCAGAAATGTTCTCACGGCACTGGAGTGTGTATCGTAGAGATAGGATAGGAAAGGTGGGAGGGGGAGTTTTCATTCTGGTGAAAGAAGAATTTGTAAGCTACGAAAAAGTTAAAGATGAGACACATGAAATTCTGGGTGTAAGGCTCATTTCTAAAGATAATAGGCAACTTGATATATTTGGAGTGTACAGATCGGGAAAGGGTAGCACTGATGCGGATTTGGAATTATTTGATAGGATAGTCAGCTATGTGGGAAACGACATGGAAAGAAATGTGATTGTAGCGGGAGATCTGAATTTGCCAGATGTAAATTGGGAAGGAAATGCGAACGACAGGAAGCATGACCAAAAAATGGCAAATAAGTTAATATGGGAAGGACAGCTGATTCAGAAAGTGATGGAACCAACCAGAGGGAAAAATATCCTGGATGTGGTGCTGATAAAACCAGATGAGCTCTATAGGGAAACTGAAGTAATAGATGGTATTAGTGATCATGAAGCTGTTTTTGTGGTAGTTAAAAATAAATGTGATAGAGAGGAAGGTCTTAAAAGTAGGACTGTTAGGCAGTACCATATGGCTGATAAAGCAGGTATGAGGCAGTTTCTAAAAAGTAACTATGATCGGTGGAAAACGGTAAATAAAAATGTAAACAGACTCTGGGATGGGTTTAAAGAAATTGTTGAGGAATGCGAAAACAGGTTTGTACCTTTAAGGGTGGTAAGGAATGGTAAAGACCCACGTTATTATAATAGAGAAATAAAGAGACTAAGAAGGAGGTGCAGACTGGAAAGAAATAGAGTTAGAAATGGCTGTGGAAGTAAGGAGAAATTGAAGGAACTTACTAGAAAATTGAATCTAGCAAAGAAGGCAGCTAAGGATAACATGATGGCAAGCATAATTGGCAGTCATACAAATTTTAGTGAAAAATGGAAGGGTATGTATAGGTATTTTAAGGCAGAAACAGGCTCCAAGAAGGACATTCCAGGAATAATTAATGAACAAGGGGAGTGTGTATGTGAGGATCTTCAAAAGGCAGAAGTATTCAGTCAGCAGTATGTAAAGATTGTTGGTTACAAGGATAATGTCGAGATAGAGGAAGAGACTAAGGCCAAAGAAGTAGTAAAATTTACGTATGATAACAATGACATTTACAATAAGGTACAAAATTTGAAAACTAGAAAAGCGGCTGGAATTGATCAGATTTCTGGGGATATACTAAAGACAATGGGTTGGGATATAATACCATACCTGAAGTACTTATTTGATTATTGTTTGGCTGAAGGAGCTATACCAGATGAATGGAGAGTTGCTATAGTAGCCCCTGTGTATAAAGGAAAGGGTGATAGACATTAAGCTGAAAATTACAGGCCAGTAAGTTTGACATGCATTGTATGTAAGCTTTGGGAAGGCATTCTTTCTGATTATATTAGACATGTTTGTGAAATTAATAACTGGTTCGATAGAAGGCAATTCGGTTTTAGGAAAGGTTATTCCACTGAAGCTCAACTTGTAGGATTCCAGCAAGATATAGCAGATATCTTGGATTCTGGAGGTCAAATGGACTGTATCGCAATTGACATGTCTAAAGCATTTGATAGGGTGGATCATGGGAGACTGCTGGCAAAAATGAGTGCAATTGGACTAGACAAAAGAGTGACTGAATGGGTTGCTATATTTCTAGAAAATAGATCTCAGAGAGTTAGAGTAGGTGAAGCTTTGTCTGACCCTGTAATAGTTGATAGGGGAGTTCCTCAGGGCAGTGTTATTGGACCTTTATGTTTTCTTATATATATAAATGATATGAGTCAAGGAGTGGAATCGGAGGTAAGGCTTTTTGCGGATTATGTTATTCTCTATAGAGTGATAAATAAGTTACAAGATTGTGAGCAACTGCAACGTGACCTCGAAAATATTGTGAGATGGACAGCAGGCAATGGTATGTTGATAAACGGGGCTAAAAGTCAGGTTGTGAGTTTCACAAATAGGAAAAGTCCTCTCACTTTTAATTACTGCGTTGATGGGGTGAAAGTTCCTTTTGGGGATCATTGTAGGTATCTAGGTGTTAATATAAGGAAAGATCTTCACTGGGGTAATCACATAAATGGGATTGTAAATAAAGGGTACCGATCTCTGCACATGGTTATGAGGGTGTTTAGGGGTTGTAGTAAGGATGTAAAGGAGAGTGCATATAAGTCTCTGGTAAGACCCCAACTAGAGTATGGTTCCAGTGTATGGGACCCTCACCAGGATTACCTGATTCAAGAACTGGAAAAAATCCAAAGAAAAGCAGCTCGATTTGTTCTGGGTGATTTCCGACAAAAGAGTAGCGTTACAAAAATGTTGCAATGTTTGGGTTGGGAAGAACTGAGAGAAAGAAGAAGAGCTGCTCGACTAAGTGGTATGTTCAACAATGATAAAGGTGTTTTAATTTATTCCACCTATTCAATACTTATATTATCACGTATAGTTGTTACATAATTAAATTCTTATGTAACAACTATACGTGATAATATAAGTATTGAATAGGTGGAATAAATTAAAACACCTTTATCATTGTTGAACTGTTAAATTTTCAATACGGACCTAAAATGAGGTTTATAACATGTAAGTGGTATGTTCCGAGCTGTCAGCGGAGAGATGGCGTGGAATGACATTAATAGACGAATAGGTTTGAATGGCGTCTATAAAAGTAGGAAAGATCACAATATGAAGATAAAGTTGGAATTCAAGAGGACAAACTGGGGCAAATATTCATTTATAGGAAGGGGAGTTAGGGATTGGAATAACTTACCAAGGGAGATGTTCAATAAATTTCCAATTTCTTTGAAATCATTTCGGAAAAGGCTAGGAAAGCAACAGATAGGGAATCTGCCACCTGGGCGACTGCCCTAAATGCAGATCAGTATTGATTGATTGATGATTAAATACGTAAAAGAAGAGATAAACAGACTACAGTAGAACTACGTCACGAAGTGGCGCAGGGCTTCAATAAAATTTGCCTGATACTGTTTAATGTTGAAGGACACCTACTGATCAGTTGTTGAGTGCATTTACGCCAATAAAAAGATAGCGGAAAGAAATTTATTTTCAAATTGGAATATATACAGAACATCTATCTTAGTCGATTTGGAACTAGTTTGTTGGATCAACTGTACCCTAACGAAATCTATACAACCTGAGCAACACAAGAGTTATATTAATTGAAAGATGTCAGCAATGAATCAAATATTTTATTATTGTTCTGTTTCATACGCACGAGTTTCAACCATGGGTCTGTAAAGAAGCAAGGCAACGTTACTTGGATCCTGATGAGGCAATACGATGTTGGCTGTCCCGGATGACCTGTAATCAGTGTTGAGAAGCTACGATGTACCCGACCACTTGTGGAGCAACCAGATGACGAGATCCTAATCTCAGATGACCGGAGATGAGGAAACACCAAGACCATCTTGAGCAAAGCTAAGTCCATTATCTAAGTCGTTTTCGTAAGTAAGAGTATATTATTTCCTTTATTGTATGTTGATGTTTGTTTTGGTGCGAAGACAGTGCGTAGATAAACGTCTAGCTGAGATGATTGGAAGTAGGTACTCATCCAAATGAAATGTCAATTCCATTTGTAGGCGTGGTCACCAAGTGATTTTCTGATCGTAATGTTTTCCAGTGATATGTGAGGAGAGATAGCTAGAGTTATTATTATTATCAGTGAAGAGTAAAGAGTGAAGTTGGCATTAATACCTGTGTGTCCTAATTTAATCAATGTCAATCAGTTCGAGATCGTATATTGGAAGTGTTTTATGAAGGAATAAGGCAGTAGACTACTCCAAGTTCATGTTAGGTTTAACACTATGACAGTAGTAAGTAAAGTAGGCATTTTATGAATGTCACGGCACGTTGATGTGCAAGTTAAGGGAGTGATTTACATATGATGAAGTGAAAGAGTTGTTATATATGAAATGTGAGTAATATTTAACGCGTTATAGATATAATATAAGGTTGTTAATGATTTATGATGGTTGTATTTATTGTTTTCTTCGAGAGACAAATAGTCATAGTTGTGCGAAGTGAGATCTCGTGATTTCAAATGATGTTTCTGAGAGTGTCACTGAATTCTCGCCAATTCCATGTAATAATTCTGGATCCTACGCATTTTACCTAGCTCAGGATATGATCTCGAGACGTGTAGTGCAATGTTTTTATCCATGTTAGGATTACCTAGAGAATCATATATGTACTCTAGATGAGATTTGAGCCTTCACTGATTTATTTAGGATGATCTTGAAAACTCTCACGGTGTATAACCTTATTCTGGACAAAATTCAACCTTCTAGACTAATCACTGGTGACATAGATTTTCAAAGGAGAATTATTTTTTTAGTCGGAGATAGTGTCATCTGATCAAGTAGATTTTTCGTTGGTAGTATGTGTTATGATAACTACATATATATGTGGTGACGTTTCTTGCAACCTTGTACGCACGTAGTCTAATATCAATAAGCTAAGGTCACATTACCTTAAGTTCAAAAATTAAATCTTACAATAACGTTACTTGAAGGATGATTACGACTTACAATGGACGTAGCTTAGCTTATGGTGTGTGACACAGGGAAATATGAGCAACTAAGAGGCAACTAAGTATGCGGAAGTGAATATTTTAAACTGTAAAACATACAAGAGAGTACTTGTCAGATCAAAGGAAGAAGAACTTTGTGATAGCTTTTATTGAGAATTTTTAAACCTGCATCCAGTCAAACAGTCAGTGAAAATTAAGCAATGTGGCAGTTTAAAGAGTAAGGAATAGGTGGTAGCTAACAGAATCTAATACTTATTCCAAGAATAATTGATTCAGACAACTTGAACTCCAATCCTTAACTGAGTATTAACTCGGCAATTCTACAAGCGTTTCTTTATTTTCTCAAGAGAGTATCACTAGAAATATTGTAAATAGTAACTAATACAATTTTTATTTTTCTTCTTTGAGGATGCATCCCATATTCTTAGTATACTTGATTTTAATGTTTATTTTCTTGCCAGTACGGCACATGTAAATACAATTAACTGCATTCACATTAATTTATTTTATTGTCGCCCAACTTCGTAAGTGAGTTGTATACGAAGGAAAACACATCTTTTTCAAAAGTTTCCCAGATGTTACCTAGTATTTGTTCTAATAATTCATGATTTTGAGATCAATGGACTTATGAAAGGAAATAATGTAATCCGAGAAGACATTTATTTAGGATGAATTCGGAAGATGTAATTTTTCTGAAATGTCATTGACGGATATAGACTATAGGGATGACAGTGAATCTCTCACTTCAAGAACTATTTCATTGGCAAAGTTTGAGATAATTTTCTTGAATATCTGATTTAATATGTAAAATAAATATGGAATAGTGAAACCAAACATTCTTTCTCTGTGTTCTTAGAATAAGAATTAGTGGTAAGACTGTAGTTGTTTCAATCGACGACAATTTCTCTAAGAGCTAATAAGAGTATGGTATCTAACTAGTTACGAGTTAGAGACGTCTTTCTGCGTTAGTTAGAAACTACCATTAATCGACCTGGACGTTTTTCTATAACGGAACTCACACCCGTAAAACGTAGTCACCGGATTAATTGAATTTAGAGCTAGTCAGGATCTCTTGTGTCCATGCCTGGACGCGGGAACGGCGCAATATGTAATAATGATGCCTCTTAGTGACAAAAAGACTTATAAATTGTATGAAATACTTCCTTTACCAACACCAGTGCAAAATAACATAGGAGAATTTGTACACATTAGAACAGAGAAATATTTTATTGTAATTGATGCTGAAAAGCAGTTGTATGCATACTTAACTGATAAGCAAATAAGAAAATGTAAAGAAATTAACGAGGAATGTAGGGTATGCAAATCAGACTTTCCACTAAAGATAATACAGGTAGACAAAGACTGTATAGTTACTCTATTAAAAGGGATAAATACTGTACCAAAAAACTGTGCAAAAGATGTCACTCACATTGAACAATTAACATGGTTTTTCATTAAAGAAAATAAATATGTGTATCTAGCACCAGAACCAACAAAAATAACTGTAGTGTGTAAGGACACCACTGAGGTGACTTTAAATAATTCAGGGATAATTACATTTTATGAATATTGTACAGTGTATGGACCAAACAGTAAAATACGGTCCACAGAAAAGGTAAATACCACTGACAGGAAAGATTTAATACCAGATGTCTTGTTAGAATATGATTGTTGTATACATTTGAACAGTGATTTAAAATTAGGAGATGTAATAAATTTAACTGAAGCCCCCTTGCACAGTTTGTTAACACATGTCGAGGACTTTAAACATGCAGGCAAGAAAGTAGAGGAAGTCGAGAACTTAATTATTGATAAAGAAAAGGAAATGTATACAAATCACATGTATTCCAATTTTAATGTCTATAAAATAATCGTATGGACTATTGTAGCCATACTTGCCATATTAATGTGTTGTAAATGTTGTAATCCATGTCTTATTAGCATATGTAAAAAGAAATATTGGGATTCAGCTACTGGGTGTTGTATGAAAATTTGCCTCAAGCAAAAGATAATTAATGCAAGTCGAGTAAAGGCGAAGTCATCAGACGATGACATAGCCGTGCATTTTGAGAGACCTAGAGTAACTGGCACTAGGCCTAGCATTCATAACCTAGAATCAGAGTCAGGTATTTCAGAGATAGAGGAGGATAAAGAAAAAGTACAAACATCCCGTAGCCAGAGGATCAAAGACAAAGCCAGAGTATAAAGGTCAGAGTATAAAAAGGTCAAAGAGAAGGGATTGACAGAAGTGATCGCAACGTGGGTCGCGATACACTTCTTTACCTGGGCGGGGAGGTGTCGCGAGCACCAATTCGCAACACGTCCTTCCGTGGGAAATTATAGGGCGAGCGCATCGAACGAGATTCGGTCCGTGACCTCCCAGTCAGAAATCCCTAATGCTCATAAGTAGTTTAAGTGTAATATATAGAAGGAAGATACAGCAAGAAACAGTGGAAGTGAATGAGTAAGTGTAATAGAATATCAGTGCAGTGAATAAGTGCAGAATTGCAATTATGATTAAAAGCATTTCTTAAAGCTAGTCTCAACTTGGAACATTTTTTGTTTTTTTTATTTCAGTGAGCTGAGAATGAGGCAAACTTGTGCAATCAGAATATTGGTCAGAGAAACAAGTAAACAGACTAGAAGGTCATAGTTAGAAGCTTTTAGAGGGTGGACCAGGAAAAACAAACCTGTTGTTGGTCACGTAGCAAGGTGCCCTGTAAAAATAAGAACGCATGCTATGGTGCAATAATTCTTTCTAGAAAGAATCTCTGGAAGGTCACCAGTCACATGTACATCCATGAGACGGGTGGGACCACACTTGAAGTAACCAATAGGAAACTAACAGATCAGTGAAGTGAGGGAACATAGTAGTAGGGGATGACTTGTTCCAGAAGCTCAGAGAAATGATAAAGGGGAATGACAAAGGAGCTTCATGGTTCATTTGGTCGTTGGTCATTCGGTCATTCTGCATCATTTTGTCATTCTGGTCATTCTGTTGGTAGTAATTCTGGTGTCATTCAGGCAGTTATTCTATTAAAATTGGAAAGGAACGTTCTCTTGGGAAGGGACGGACACTAGATTACTTGGCAGAGAAGAGACACTGTAGAATAAAGTCAGTGAAGATAGCAGTATATGAAGTTAGTCAGATTAGGCAGTAGTTGAGCCTGCCACCAGTTAGTGAAGACAGCGGTATAAGAAATTATTCAAATTAGGCAGCAATTAAGGCTGTCAAGCAGTAGAACTGGCTAGCAGTGTCCCACAGGGTAAAGTACAGGGACAGTACTTAGAGAGCTCACTGAGTGTTCGAAGGAGACTAGTTTCAGCTAGCATTCACCTTAGAGTTCTGTGTTCGAGTCCTGAAACCGTCAGGGAATATTCAGAGGAACACCACAACGAGGATTCAAGAGAGAAGCAAGAAGAAAGAAGTTTCAAAACCCGAGATAAGTATCAACTAGTTAAGAAACTTTAAAAGACTGAAGGGAATTTATAAATGTTGTAAAGTGAATCATAGAAGTGTGTGTATTTTCCAAGGAAGTCAGAGACTGATAAACTGGTTATTTAAAAGTAATATTGAGAAGAGAATAATTACAAGTGTGATGTAATATTATTGGAAGGGTATATTTGATAGTTTGTTTAAATAAATTAGACTAAGAACTTAATGGTGTCAGAAAGTGTCTTATATAAAGGTCAATCTGATATTCGAACCCAAGTCCTCAGCCTGTCCTGTTCATAGAATACGACAAACTTTGACACATTCTAATATTTTTTTATCAGAGGCAATATGCTACATATAATTTTGCCATTTTTAATCCGGTGAGACCAACAACAATGCATGTGTGGCATGAATCCATAGCTCAAAGAGGGGCAACCGAGATTGCATCATGTGTGCTGAACTACGTTCATACGCACTATGAACCTCTTTCACAATACCAGGAGCGCACACTCATTCTGTGGTCTGATCGTTGTGTGCCTCAGAATAACAACTGGACAATGATTATTTTGATGCAGTGGTTGGTTGCATCGAGGTATTTCACTCAGGTGAGCCAAAAGTTTCTTCATAGCGGGCACAGCTTTTTGCCATGTGACAAGGCATTTGCCTTAGTTGAAAAGAAGAAGAGAGTATCCACAGTTCATGTACCATTCCAGTAGGAAGGAGTCATCAAAAATGCATGCCCAGATAAACCATTTGATGTAAAAATGATGACTCAAGGTGACTTTCTTGGTGTATACTCACCTTGTGTGCAACCTGAGGAAAGATCCTGCCTTAACACTAGGATTACCAAACATTCTTTCTACCAACTTTTACCAAAGCGGTCATTTTGAACGATAGTAACATATATTCATTTCTTGAGGATATTGGTGCCAGAAAAAGGTTCAAATTGAGTACAAAAACATCATAGACGCTATAACAATTTGATTATGATCATGTAGGACTTGTAAACATTATTATAAATAAATAAATACACTAGCATACCTGCCAACTTTACAAAACCAAAAATCAGGAGATTTTGATTTTAAAATCAGGAAAAATCAGGAGAAATCAGGAGATACAATTGGTCAAAATTGCTTATTCTACATGTCTTGCACAACACAGTACTACGATATATTTATAACACTTATTGTCTCAAAGCCCGACTGTTGCTATACGAGGCTACAAGGCTAAAAATTACACATCTCTATTCCCACACAGGAAGTGCGTGAGTGGGATGATCGGTCTCTGATAAGCCTACCGAAAATAGTATGAACTCATGCTCCAGATGTGTGAATCAGTCATGCACTTAGATGACATTACTTAGCAAATGCATAGATTAATATATTGCATCAAGCACCCGCGCAATTATGACAAGCGCAATGCTATTTGAATCAAATAACTAGCTGATGTACCCGTGCTTCACTACGGAATTCTCAGGAAGACTGTCCTTATAGTTTTCCCAACTGAAGTCAACATCTCATTACAACGACGCCAGTATGAATGTCGTGATTAAAAGCAATGATTTCATACGAAATATTCGATAAAATGAAAACAGCACATTTTCTCACTTTTAGCGAAAGGTACTACGGTGTCAATCTAACAGTTCAAAGTTTCAGAGCTAGAATGACCAGGCTGCAGACAGCCGCAAACACTCTTGTGTAATTATTCTGTTTAAGTGTGCACACTGCTCATTCAAATCACTACCTCCGAGTAGGGATCGAATAGCTGGAATACTATGATGATCCAGTGTGTAACGTACCAGTAGTATCAGAAAATTTATGAACCAGAAGAATGGCATGCTAAAGAAGAGAGATCTAACTCCCCACTCCCCAGCTTCTTCCCGCCAGTATTCAGGCAGGCTGTTATACTTGAAACCCAGCAGTAATCCCGTCTATCGTAGATAAATGGCAGCAGAATACACAAAGCACATCACAACAAACAATGGTGAATGCAATGCTATTGTTGATCAATTTTATGAGCTTTCTATATTGGAGGCCTTCACATTTAGTTTTCTTCTGAATCTGTGATATTAGAGCATCTAATCTAAAGTGAGTCGTCCTTTCTTTCATGACTCCCTCTTGTGGTATTATTCAAGCGATCGTTCCTTCATGACTTTCTTCATTATTATAATCTTCAAAATTTAATCACCATCACCACCAATATTATTGTAGTCAGAACAGTAAAATTGAATAAGCAAATTATCACAAAAATAATTTATTCTATATTACCACCTATTCAATACAAGCCACGTGCTACGTGAATGAAATCTACATAATACTATATACACTTCTCAGGGACATGTTTCGCCCCTTGTTAACGGCATCATCAGCCTGTAGGCAACCTTAAGGTCAAATGTCTGAAACATTATCTATTCAAATATGGGTTACAATGAAAAGTATGTTACACATTAATCCATGTATGAATAGATAATGTTTCAGACATATGAACTTAAGGTTACCTAAAGGTTGATGATGCCCTTAACAAGGGGCAAAAAATGTCCGTGAGAAGTGTAAGTTATACGAATCAATCATGAGAAGTGTCTCTTGCAAAACTGAATAAGACAAATAATCGGAAATTTCATTCTCTGTAACTTTTGTTATGTAGTATTTTTCAATATGACCACTAAGATAGGTAATATAAAAAAATTTTTGGCACCTTCCCCTAAACTACCATTTCGAACAGAGTGAATAAAATTATTTATAGCATAGACTGTAGTTCCTTATTCCCTTACTTTACATACAATTCTGTTCACTCATTTTCTCGTACATCGGCGCTGATATGGACTTAGCAAAAAATAATAATAATAATAATAAAAATCTAAATTCATGAATATCTCTGTTATCACAGCCGGTAGGTAAAAATGTATAAGACATAAATGATAGGAAATTTAATAATATATTTTAGTTATGTAGTATTTATCATTAGGGCCAATAATAACATAAATATTTGAGAATTAAATTTTAGGCCTTCCCCTAAACTACCATTTCACTCAGCGCGAATAACATTATTTATGGCCTAAATTGTAACAACTTATTCCCCGACATTATATACCGATTTTCATTAAATTCTCTTCAGCCGTTTTCTCGTGATGAGCCTGCGCACGTACAGACAGACAGACAGACAGAAATTACGGAAAATTAAAACTTATTTCTCCTTGTTAATATGGCCACGACCGGTACGGAAATATCATTCTTTTTAAATTCTGAGCAATGTACAGACAAAACATTTTATTTATATTGAGATAAATTAAAATTAGTCAGAATTGTCTCCAAATGGCTTCTAAAATCTCTAGAAAAGTCACCCGTCGTTATCATTGAAATTATGTCACTATATTACTAAGAAAGCGACTAGTCTCTAGAATCGACCAAAGAGGATGGAATCGACTAGACTGACATGAACGAACACGAACATAGCACGCGAGAACGAGAGACTGACAATCGATATGCGCGTCGCGATATACAGGTTTCAATAAACATCGCACATTCGCGCACATTTCTCGCATTAATAAACTTCGATATTTCGTTTGAAAGCGGCCATTGAGCGAAGGACTTCCGGCCATTGACGTAAAAAAGCTGAAATGGAGGGATTTGAAAACAAATGTTTGAAGTTCACCAAAAAATCGGGAGAAAAGATAGAATATTCGGGAGGCGGGAAAAACTGTCGAAAATCGGGAGTCTCCCGCCTGAATCGGGAAAGTTGGCAGGTATGCACTAGTAAGGCAGAATGTTCTTCTTACACACTTAGCTTACATTATATACATATCTGAATGAATGTCACTTTCTTCTTTTCAACTTATTTCTCGCACTGTACATGCGCACTTTTCTTGGTCACCTTCGAAGTGCACTTACACCAGACCAGTTTTCTATAGATTGCACACCTTTCCTTTGTCTTGTTCCTTTTGCAAACTGCAACCTAATACTGTCTTCGATGTGAACTCTCTTCGGAGGCTAGGGCCTTATTGTTGCAGCCAACAGCGACGATGGTGTTGAAAGGCCTACTAATCCAACAAGGCACATATGCATGCGCTAGATCGGTTGCCAGCTGTCTCAGGAATACCCAGTATTTGCTAGCCGGCTGTTAGCTTATACAGTGCATAAGCATTTATACCAGCAAGATCTGATATGTTGAAGAAGACATCGCCAACTCATCGATTTTACCAGGTACTTACGGTCCATTTGATCAACTATGTTGACACCAAATTAGGTAGAATTATAAGAAGGGACTGCTTCAGGTTTTTTCTTTGGATGTTGTTTGCTGATGTTTACATCAGTATGTACTATACTGAGAATGGGGACATTCTTGTTCTTTTTACCTTGGTAGGACGTGAGAGTTTCATCCTCATTTTTGTACACTACTGTGCTGTAGCGTGCGTCACTGTTGGTCTTCACAGAAGGAGGAACTTCTCTCCTACCTACAGGTCAGAGTGCATACAATACTTGTGTTCTTTTTCTTTAATGATTTTGCTAGTTTCAGTGACGTGAAAAAGTTATCAATAGTGATATTTCTTCCATGGTTGATGAAAGGCTCAGCAAGACGCAATACTACATGTTCACTCAGACACCGATCAGTGGATCGCGTTTCATCTTTCGCAAGATAGGGAAAACCGTTTACGACATATTTGGCTTCCACATAGACAGCCAAACTTGTCTGGTTCATTGGCCATATACTGCATAAATGGGAAAGAGCTGTTCATCTACAGTAATGTTCTCACCTGGTCAGTAGCAAATGGTACAATTAGATCAAAATTTGTCCCACATCCCAGGATGGGTTCGGCTCGCCAGGTGCAGGTCTTTTGATTTGACGCCCGTAGGCGACCTGTGCATCATGATGTGGATGAAATGATGATGAAGACAACAAACACATACACTCAGCCCCCTTGGCAGGGAAATTAACCAACGATGGTTAAAATTCCCGACCCTACCGGAAATCGAACCTGGGACCCCTGTGACCAAAGGCCAGCACACTAACCATTTAGCCATGGAGGCGGACGGTGATAAAATGATATTGCACATATGAAATGAAACTAACTTATATGGTAATAGGATAATGGCAACAAAATCATCGCCTTGTTCTTGGTACAGGAAGTGGGTGCATATTGCAAACAGTGATATCGAGGCCCTACTGGGCATAATAAATATGGGTCTACATCCTAGATGTGACATAAAGGATTATTTTACAAAAGAATGGCACAAGTGCATGCCTTTTTTTTTTTTGAAACATCTTCTCTTGTAATAGATTCATGTTGATATTCCTAAATCATGATCATGGCCAAGGTGACACAGAACAGAGATCATGAAGTAAAACCAGTGCCAGAATATATTTCCAAAAGATGTAAAGTGTTGCACACACCTTCTTAAAATGTTGCAGTAGATGAGAGTACTGTCAAGTTCAAGGGAGTTGTCTCCTTAAAATTTACAATCCTAATATACCTGTGAAATTTGGCCTCAAGATCTTTGTCCTCTCTGACAGCAAGATAGATTATCATGTTTACCATATTTTGGTAAGTCCATCATTATTCCTGGTAGCAACCTACTAAAAACTTCAAGTTGTCTGGTGCCTCTGTCAGTCACTCATAAAAGACACCAAACAGCCACCCAGAGGTTTCAATGTTTATACTGATAGATATTATACAAGTCCTGAATTAGCCAATGAGTTAGGAAAAAATGGGTTTCACTCTTACAGGCACTGTCATGCCTATAAGGAAAGGGATGCCAGCAGAACAGCAGAAAAAGGAAACTACAAAGATGAAGAATGGAGAGGTTAAAACCTACAGAAAGGACAATGTTATGGGTTTAGCATGAAAGGACAAGAGGGTTGTGGTAATGCTGAGTACGAAACATACAGGTGACAGCATTTTAGAAGTTCCAAGTAAAATCTCTGGCAAATCTCCAACTGAGAAACCAGTAGTAGTTCATCATCATTTAAAAAAATGGGAGGTGTAGATCAAAGTGTTAAAATTACCAGTTTATGCATAGGACACTAATTTGGTGGAGAAAACTCTTCTTTTGGTTAGAGAAGTATGCATCATTAATTCCCATATTCTCTACAAGTCTATGCAAATCCAACACCAGAGGAAACTACTGTCACATCGTGCTTACCGTGAATCACTGGTTTTATCACTAGTTGCAAATTGCCTGAGGAAAATGAGGGATATGCCTGTGAGAAAAAGAGGGAGACCACAGAAGGGGCCAGAAGATGAAAGACTAAATGGAAAATCTCACTATATGGGGAGGAAGGAAAAAGGGATCTGTCAGGTGTGTCAGTACGAAGCAAAGACAAGAGACCACTTAATA
Source organism: Anabrus simplex (assembly GCF_040414725.1). Lineage (NCBI taxonomy): Eukaryota > Metazoa > Arthropoda > Insecta > Orthoptera > Tettigoniidae > Anabrus > Anabrus simplex. The sequence goes on from NC_090265.1 coordinate 1,580,687,355, forward strand.
CAAGACCTGCACAGAGAAGCCATATTATGTTCATCCAGTGGGGTGTTTCGAAGATTATAATAGCAAGAAACAATACTAATAACCTCACTCATCATAGTGTTACAATCTGTCTTAGTTGTTGCTTTTTCCTTGTGAATTGTTAAGTGTTATATGGATCGTGCTTTTATTGAAGAGCAAAAGGGACTGATTTGCAAACCAAATTTGGCGAGTGTAAATACCATGGTTTCCCTGAATTGATTTGTATTTTGTACTGATTTTCTTGTTTTGTAAATGTATTTATGAACTATATTCAAAAGTTTAAAAAATGTACATGTTTTGGAAATTTTCCTTCAAAAAAATAAACACTCAGGAAAGGTACATAACATTTCAGCAACACTGGAAGGGTTAAGTTTGTGAGACTTAGGGAATCTTTCAGTTTCACACGCTACATGACCTTCCCTTTCTTTTGCTGACATCTTCATTTTCCTTCTGATTATTGTCAAGAAGGCTGCTCAGTTGTACTGCTTCTGGATACAATAATAACCATCACCACTACATCTGTCTTGGATGAGATGAACAGATTGATGCAGGCCATTTCCGAACCTTTTGTACTAAAAAACTCATAACACAGACATTTTATACACAAAAGAAATACATAACCGAGACATTTCATCAAACAGAAAATATCATCAGGACATTTCAACACAATGAAAGGAATAGTACATCTAACATTTGTACATTTCCTAAGTAACTTCACGCAATTTGACTGTGGTACGTTTTCGAGTAAATCACAGAGCTCAACTCCAAACCATGAATGATGTTTCATATAGCAGATGTAGCAGATATCCTGGATTCAGGAGGTCAAATGGACTGTATCACAATTGACCTATCAAAGGCATTTGATAGGGTAGATCATGGGACACTACTAGCAAAATGAGTGCAACTGGACTTGACAAAAGAATGACTGAATGGATGGCTAAGTTTCTAGAAAATAGAACTCAGAGAATTAGAGTAGGTGAACCTTTAACTGTCCCTGTAATAATTAAGAGGGAAATTCCTCAAGGCAGTATTATTGGACCTTTATGTTTTCTTATATATATCAATGATATGTGTAAAGAAGTGGAATCAGAGATGAGGCTTTTTGCAGATGACGTTATTCTGTTCAGAGTAATAAATAAGTTACAAGATTGTGAGCAAATGCAAAATGACCTCGATAATGTTGTGAGATGGACAGTAGGCAATGGTATGATGATAAACGGGGTTAAAAGTCAGCTTGTGAGTTTTACAAATAGGAAAAGTCCTCTCAGTTTCAATTACTGCGTTGATGGGGTGAAAGTTCCATTTGGGGATCATTGTAAGTACCTAGGTGTTAATATAAGGAAAGATGTTCTTTGGGGGTAATCACATAAATATGATTGTAAATAAAGGGTACAGATCTCTGCACATGGTTATGAGGGTATTTAGGGGTTGTAGTAAGGATGCAAAGGAGAGGGCATATAAGTCTCTGGTGAGACCCCAACTAGAGTATGGTTCCAGTGTATGGGACCCTCACCAGGATTACTTGATTCAAGTACTGGAAAAAAATCCAAAGAAAAGCAGCTCGATTTGTTCTGGTTGATTTGCGACAAAAGAGTAGCGTTGCAAAAATGTTGCAAAGTTTGGGCTGGGAAGACTTGGGAGAAAGGAGACAAGCTGCTTGACTAAGTTGTATGTTACATAAACTCAGCTTCATGGTCTGTATCGCACTTTAACAGATTCACAACTAAGTATTTTTTTATTTTCCACCTTGTTGATACATTAGTTGCTTAAGGCAACTTATTGGTTAAAAGTGGTACATGTTTCGTATATTATTAACATCTTCAGCCATGTAACACTGTTTAGATGATAAATGAAAAATTCATGCTTTGAGAGAAAGTGTCCTTAAAATTAGCATAAGATGATTAAATGACAACATTAAAAACAAAATATTCAAGAGAAAATATATCAATTCTTTCTACAATTGAAAGCAATTGTCAAGGAAACACTTGTACATTAGTTCATAGAGAATACATCCTGATTAATATTCTTTTCTTAAAAAGTTCATGTAAAAAAAGCCAATTTATAAATTAAAAATTATACATTTGTTAGCAATTGTCAAAATGAAGAAATTTAGGTTTCATAATGTGGCTCCTACTGCTATTGCAACACAGAACAAGACTTCACCAGCTTAATGAACACATATGAAGATCTATACATTCATCTAGACCAACTTGTAAAGAAAACTGATAACCTTAATGAGGCTATAGAATATAAGAACCCATTATATGATCAAATTCTGGTGTATTTGAAAATGCTTGAGAAAAGAATTGGAATCTCTTCACCTCCAGATAGCCCTATAACGCGTTCCTCTTCCTTTGAAGCAGAAGGTAACAACATGGAAAGTAATGACACACCAATATCCCCCGCTCCTCCACCTCCTCAAGTACGTGAACAAGAAAGAACATGTCACTACTACACCAGACACAACACCGTAAAAAAGACAGGAGGTACTGTTCCAGAGGAAAGCAGGTTTAAAAAGAATTGACAACTAGGAATTAGTGATATTTTCATCTGCAATAGTAATAGGAGCCACATTATGAAACTAAGGGTTCTTCATTTCGACAATTACTAAAAAATGTATAATTTTTAATTTATAAATCGGCTGTTTTTTACATGAACTTTTTAAGAAAAGAATATTAATCGGGACATATTCTCTATGGACTATTGTACAAGTGTTTCCTTGACAACTGCTTTCAATTGTAGAAAGAATTTATATATTTTCTCCTGAGTATTTTGTTTTTAATGTTGTCACTTAATCTTCTTATGCTAATTTTAAGGACACTTTCTCTCAAAGCATTGACACTTTGCCAATATATTAATTTTTCATCTAAACAGTGTTATGTGGCTGAAGATGTTAATAATATACTAAACATGCACCACTTTTAACTAATAAGTTGCCTTAAGCAACTAATGTATCGACAAGGTGGAAAATAAAAAATACTTAGTTGTGAATAAGTGGTATGTTCTGAGCTGTCAGTGGAGAGATGACGTGGAATGACATCGGTCGACAAATAAGTTTGAGTGGTGTCTTTAAAAATAGGAAAGATCACAATATGAAGATAAAGTTGGAATTCAAGAGGACAAATTGTGGCAAATATTTGTTTATAGGAAGGGGAGTTAGGGTTTGGAATAACTTACCAAGGGTGATGTTCAATAAATTTCCAATTTCTTTGCAATCATTTAAGAAAAGGCTAGGAAACAACAGATAAGGAATCTGCTACCTGGGCGACTGCCCTAAATGCAGATCAATAGTGATTGATTGATTGATTGATTGATTGATTGATTGATTGATTGATGATTTCTTTCAACGATCAGAGGAAGGAATTATATATAAGGGCTTCATGTTTGTAAACCGTAAGAAACTATAAACAGGTATGTCATGGATTGCATCAATAGAGATGGATGCAACAGACATTGGCAACATCATCAGATGATAAGGGGGCAGCAGTTTTGTCAGGAAAGGAGCACATGCACCAGACTGGGGATCTTATGGAGCAGCAGAGATAAAAGAATATTTGAAAATGGAGGCAGGTGATCCTACAGTAACACTGTGACAATAGTTTGAAATACTCTTGCGATCAAGGATACAATCATGACATGCTTGGCAAACACAGAGGTTGTGGAAGAAATGTGCCGATTCTTCCCCCCCCCCACCAGTATACAATTATTACAACAGAGTTCTTGTAAATCTGTCAAGGACTATCAACACACACAAAGTATGGAATAACAGAATTAATAAGCTAGGTGGAAAAAGAAATACCCATCGCTATTCAGTCTTCTCCAGCACTTACAAGGGCATAACACTGAAATTCAGCAGTATATGTAAAAATTAGAAAGTGGACAATCACCTGCAAAAAGGAGAGAAAGAACAAAGATGTTGATACACAGGTTGAGCATGTTGTAATCCTACTGCCAAGAACACTATGATGAGGGTAATATCTCCCAATATTTACGGGCTCTTGGCCACAACTTTGTCAGAACTTCTTACAAGTTAAATCTGACTTTTTCTTTTCAACACAGCACAACTATGTAAATATACTTTGTAATATAGGAACAATGTATACCCCAAATACTGTAAAAATTCGTCAACAATATATTATTTTTACAAGCTGTTTTACGTTGCACCGACACAGATAGATCTTATGGCGACAACGGGGTAGGAAAGGTCTAGGAGTGGGAAGGAGGCAGCTGTGGCCTTAATTAAGGTACAGCCCCAGCATTTGCCTGGTGTGAAAATAGGAAACCACGGGAAACCATCATCTAGGCTGCCAACAGTGAGGTCCGAACCCATTATCTCCTGGATGCAAACTCACAGCTGCATGCCACAATATATTGCTTGTATTTCTACTCTTGTACAGGGTGCCAATGCACTTTTCTCTGTGCCAAGGAAGTCCATTGGACCATACAGAGTGTATAACCGAAAGTCGACTGATATGAACTGTTGGTGAGATAGAATGTCAATGACAAAATATCCATGGCACATGTTTTCGGGCATAAGAAGCCCTAAAATCAATCCAGGCTCTGTCTAGTCAGGCTTTTCATTTCATCTAACCAGCACTTACAAGGGCATAACAGTGAAATTCAGCAGTATATGTAAAAATTACAAAGTGAACAAACACCTGCAAAAAGGAGAGAAAGAATGAAGATGTTCTTTGTACCCTCCTACTTATTCTATGGCCATCAACTTTCCTCGTGGCCTCCAGTATCCAAATAATGTACCCATTAACAAGACTGATACTGCCATTTTGAACTTCCTTCTAGAGCAACACGCTTCCCTGATAGCGTCTTGCATCTTCACCATCTGGGTTTCAGCTGCATAGGTCACAATGAGGAAGACGATATTACCAATGTTTTAAATGTTTGATATATTTAGTTATATATGCTCATGATTACTATACTCATGGTGACATTCAACTATTTTATAAAACTCTTGTCAAACTGTACAGCATTTGGCCATAAAGTGAAAAAACAGAACAAAATAATACCATACTTAGCATATGGAGTACACAGTGGATCTTTAGCCTTCTAATAGCCTCTTTCACTGAGCTCGATAGCTGCAGTCGCTTAAGTGCGGCCAGTATGCAGTAATCGGGAGATAGTGGGTTTGAGCCCCACTGTCGGCAGCCCTGAAGGTGGTTTTCCGTGGTTTCCCATTTTCACACCAGGCAAATGCCGAGGCTGTACCTTAATTAAGACCACGGCCGCTTCCTTCCACTTACTAGGCATTTCCTATCCCATCGTCACCATAAGACATATCTGTGTCAGTGTGACGTAAAGCAAAAAATAGCAAATAGCCTCTCAGAATGTGAAGGCCAGGTTATGAGACAGCAGACCACTGAAATGAGAGAGCAAATTATATTCTGCCTCATAAACCCTGACCAGGAGATGATAGGCAGAAAAGGTAAATAGAAGGATCAAAGCACAAGCCATACTCAATAATGTACTCTGTGACTGTCTCTTAGTCACCAGTAGAGAATAATCATAAGGTTTCTCTCAGTAATAATTTTCACTATGGAGTAACTTACTCATTAATTGTCTTGCAATTTCTTGTAGCTGATCAGCAACATCCTCATGAATAACAACATTGTCAACAAATGATCGGCACCCAAAGGACTTTATACTGTAGGCCACATCTGCCTGCAATCCTATACCAAAAACAGAGAGAAAGTTTTATCAGCCAGTTAATATTCAAAGGTATTATTAACAGCCAGTAATATTCTGAAAAATTTTAATATTTTTATAATATCTTCTTCAAGATACTGATTTTTCAAAATAATGACTATCTCTCTATAAGATAATATTCTGTTATCTTTTATAACACATAGGCTCCTCGGCATCTTTGAAAATTTTCAAAAGTAGTTAGTGGGAAGTAACAACAATATCATAATAATACATAATACCGTACATAATTATCTAAAATGTAGATATGTTTCGACCCCTTGGGCCATCCACAGAACGTACAAATGTTCTGGAACATTAAAATAAAAAATATAAAAGCACTCTTATAACTCTTAGGAGATTGACAACTACAAATCAACCCTGGTCTGCATTTGACAAAAATATTAAGACTATTAGTCATATAAGGTTCAACAAATTTCCACTACTTACTTTCATGTTCAATTTCCTCAAGAATATAAACCGAAGAATATTTTAACAATGTTTACATATCATAATAAGAGATACGCAAGAACTCTCTTAAAAGAAGATCACACTAAGAAAATATAATTTTCTAAAGAGACTTTCTCACACAAGTGTCTTTATATTTTTATATTTTAATATTCCAAAACATTTGTATGTATTGATGATGGCCCAAGGGGTCGAAATATGTCTACATTTTAAATAATTATGTATTATTTAAATTTTGTTAACATTGTGTATTGAACAAGGTGGATTAAATCCTATTTTTAACTAAACAGCTAATATTAACAGAGAAATTTTACATTTCCTGTTTTGGTCCCCTTATACTGCAATGCCACTGGATTCTTTCTTTCTTTCTTTCTTAATCTGTTTACCCTGCAGGGTTGGCTTTTCCCTCGGACTCAGCGAGGGATCCCATCTCTTCCGCCTCAAAGGCAGTGTCCTGGAGCGTCAGACATTGGGTCGGAGATACAACTGGGGAGAATGACCAGTACCTCGCCCAGGCGGCCTCACCTGCTATGCTGAACAGGGGCCTTGTGGAGGGATGGGAAGATTGGAAGGGATAGACAAGGAAGAGGGAAGGAAGCGGCTGTGCCCTTAAATTAGGTACCATCCCGGCATTTGCCTGGAGGAGAAGTGGGAAACCACGGAAAACCACTTCCAGGATGGCTGAGGTGGGAATCGAACCCACCTCTACTCATTTGACCTCCTGAGACTGAGCGGACCCCGTTCCAGCCCTCGTACCACTTTTCAAATTTCGTGGCAGAGCCGGGAATCGAATCCAGGCCTCCGGGGGTGGCAGCTAATCACACTAACCACTACACCACAGAGGCGGACCCACTGGATACTAATCAAATAAAATAGTCAGGCTGAGTGGCTCAGACAGTTGAGGCGCTGGCCTTCTGACCCCAACTTCGCAGATTTGATCCTGGCTCAGTCCAGTGGTATATGAAGGTGCTCAAATACCTCAGCCTCATGTCGGTAGATATACTGGCAAGTAAAATAACTCCTGCAGGACAAAATTCTGGCCCCTCGGCGTCTCCAAAAACCGCCAAAATTAGTTAGTGGGACGTAACAACAATAACATTTTTATTATCAAATAAAATATAGCCTAGTACAATCTCTGAATATTCCTAAACTGAAATACTGAATTTTAAGAAATTCCCTTCAGCCGTTTCCTATGATGTTCACACAAAACAGACAGACAAATGAAAATTAGAACTGAACTTCTTAAACTTTGTATGCCTAATCCGAGATAAAAAACATTCGAAGTATACAGATAAAATTAATATTTTATTTGTAGAGATTAGCACAACTCACTTAGCTCTAGTGGAATATGAATAGGCAAATCTTGTAACCCAATTTTCATGTAAAATCCAATATTATATTTTCATGTGATGCTATCTAAACATTTAACTTCAAGATTGGTAATAATGATTACATTGAAGGAAAGTTTCTTATTATCTTTAGCATGATGCTTCGTAGTATTACAAAATATTGCAAGAACATACTTTCTCCATCAAAAGGCTTTGTATAGCCAATAAACATAGAACAAACATAGAATTCATAAGTTGTCATTCTACCTACTCTATGCTTGTCCTGTTTTTCCTTATCCTACACTACTCATCATACCACCTGTTGCCATTTCTTGATGGATGAAGTACTTTTTCACCCATCTCTTGGCAAAGGCAAAGCAAAGTGTAACTTCCACCAAAGTCCCACCCTCATCCATGGCTTTGACAATATGGAAGCTGCTGACCAATCTGATAGTCTGACTGTTATGAAAGGTGTTGCTCATAGGGTTAGTTGTGCTACGATAGCACTTTCTAGCCCAGTGAGAAAAGCAATCGCAAACTACCTCTTTCCTAATCTTGCCTAGTATGCTTCATTTTGATGCTGCCGTTGTTTCTTGTGGTTTCCCTGTACCTGTATAGAATTTGGTGGTGCTATTTAAGAGCCCAACCTGTCTCTGGCTGATGAACTAATAGATAGACACATTTGATGATGACGATTGTTGTTTAAAGGGGCCTAACATCGAGGTCATCGGCCCCTAATGGTACGAAATGAGACAAAATGGAATGACAAATTAAAAGTCTAAAATTCTCCACTGACCCGAATTCAAAGCATGAGAACGAAGAATGAATGGATGGATATAAATTTAAAACAATCAGTGGATGCAACCTGCAATGCTTTACATTCACAGAAACTGACGTGAAAGAATAGGATTACTGACCAAGGCACTGCTGCTATAGCATAACACTGAAACGATGATGCTTGCAGTCTAAAGAGGGTCCAAAATCCAAGTTATCGGCCCCTCATAATGGTACTGATCACTAGGAAAGTAGAACCATGGTATTTGTCCTGTTGCGGTCCTAATCAAAAGTAGCAGAGACTTGCTGTATTCCACACATTATTGTACTACTCAGAGGTTATGAAATTCGACATATAATACAGACCTATGTTTTTGTCACTTTGCGACGCCTTTGTACGTAGATGAAAGAAACAGTGCAAAACAAATAGTTGTTGAATCCAAAAAGAAGTCATGGGAAGATTTTGGTAACAACCTGGAAAGGCTAGGTCAAGCAGCAGGAAAACCTTTCTGGACAGTATTAAAGAATCTTAGGAAGGGAGGGGAAAGAAAATGAACAGTGTTTTGAGTAATTCAGGTGAACTCATAATAGATCCCAGGGAATCACTGGAGAGGTGGAGGGAATATTTTGAACATCTTCTCAATGTAAAAGGAAATCATCCTGGTGGTATTGTGAACACCCAAGCTCATGGGGAGGAGGAAAATGATGTTGGTGAAATTATGCTTGAGGAAGTGGAAAGGATGGTAAATAAACTCTATTGTCATAAGGCAGCAGGAATAGATGAAATTAGACCTGAAATGGTGAAGTATAGTGGGAAGGCTGGGATGAAATGGCTTCATAGAGTAGTAAAATTAGCATGGAGTGTTGGTAAGGTACCTTCAGATTGGGCAAAAGCAGTAATTGCACCTATCTATAACCAAGGGAACAGGAAGGATTGCAACAACTATCGAGGTATCTCATTGATTAGCATACCAGGCAAAGTATTCACTGGCATCTTGGAAGGGAGGGTGCGATCAGTCGTTGAGAGGAAGTTGGATGAAAACCAGTGTGGTTCCAGACCACAGAGAGGCTGTCAGGATCAGATTTTCAGTATGCGCCAGGTAATTGAAAAATGCTACGAGAGGAATAGGCAGTTGTGTTTATGTTTTGTAGATCTAGAGAAAGCATATGACAGGGTACCGAGAGAAAAGATGTTCGCCATACTGGGGGACTATTTAATTAAAGGTAGATTATTAAAAGCAATCAGAGGCATTTATGTTGCCAATTGGGCTTCAGTGAGAATTGATGGTAGAATGAGTTCTTGGTTCAGGGTACTTACAGGGGTTAGACAAGGCTGTAATCTTTCACCTTTGCTGTTAGTAGTTTACATGGATCATCTGCTGAAAGGTATAAAATGGCAGGGAGGGATTCAGTTAGGTGGAAATGTAGTAAGCAGTCTGGCCTATGCTGACGACTTGGTCTTAATGGCGGACTGTGCCAAAAGCCTGCAGTCTAATATCTTGGAACTTGAAAATAGGTGCAATGAGTATGGTATGAAAATTAGCCTCTCGAAGACTAAACTGATGTCAGTAGGTAAGATATTCAACAGAATTGAATGTCAGATTGGTGATACAAAGCTAGAACAGGTCGATAATTTCAAGTATTTATGTTGTGTGTTCTCCCAGGATGGTAATACAGTAAGTGAGATTGAATCAAGGTGTCGTAAAGCTAATGCAGTAAGCTCGCAGTTGCGATCAACAGTATTCTGTAAGAAGGAAGTCAGCTCCCAGATGAAACTATCTTTAACATCTGTCTGTTTTCAGACCAACTTTGCTTTACGGGAGCGAAAGCTTATTCAAAAGTTAGAAGTAACAGACATGAAAGTAGCAAGAATGATTGCTGGTACAAACCGGTGGAAACAATGGCAGGAGGGTACTCGGAATGAGGAGATAAAGGCTAATTTAGGAATGAACTCGATGGATGAAGCTGTACGCATAAACCGGCTTCGGTGGTGGGGTCATGTGAGGCGAATGGAGGAGGATAGGTTACCTAGGAGAATAATGGACTCTGCTGTGGAGGGTAAGAGAAGTAGAGGTAGACCAAGACGACGATTGTTAGACTCGGTTTCTAACGATTTAAAGATGAGAGGTATAGAACTAAATGAGGCCAAAACACTAGTTGCAAATCAAGGATTGTGGCGACGTTTAGTAAATTCACAGAGGCTTGCAGACTGAACGCTGAAAGGCATAACAGTCTATAATGATAATGTATGTATGTATGTATGTATGTATGTATGTATGTATGTATTGTACCAGGAAAGCCTAGGTCCTGGTCCATATCAATCGAAAGAAACGTTATTCCAGCATAAAAGATCCGACCGACGTACGAACATCTATGTAAAGAATGTTCCAGTATGTGCCAGACCCCACGAGTGCACTAGGCGGAGTCAAGTGACGTCACCTGTCGCTCGAAGCTCACCTCCCCTAGAGATATTTCTCGAAAAGAATTTTCTTTTGCCAGCTTTTCAACGCCTTAACCAATTTCAACGGGACAAACGCTGAATTGTAGCGGACGTCATAAAAGTTAATCCCTGTGAATTTCGAATTAATTCATCCCATGGTTGTTGAGTTATAATAATTTAAAGTCTAGAGAAATTACGCACTCACGGTCACATGGCCAAGAGATGCTACCCCTCCCAGCGCTGGTATCTATATATGTCAAGGCTAGCCAGCAAGCAGGCCAGCACAAGGACGAGTATACAGACGTGTGTGAGTGAGACAGAGGAGAGACCGACCCGCGTACAGTATGTTCGCGCAGTCACGGTGAAAGTACTTGCCGTCGCATTTCCGGAACCCGAAGTTATATCGCCGACATAATTATAAAAGACGTCGCACTGTATTTAGTACATTGCGTCGCGGCTACAGCCTGATTCTAAAAGACATTTAAGAATATAATACGAGTGAACTTATTGAAGTGCAAATATCAAATATTTAACGTTCACAGCATATGTCATTACGTGTAGACTTAGGTTACTTCAAATGATATTGAACTTCTACAGAAACTAATGTGTAGAATCACCAGAACTCATTTCTTTTCGAGTATTGAACTGTATTTCTTTATTTACGCCACATCAATATACGACTTACAGTAGTAATTTGAGTGAAAACTAAGAACTTTTTCTGAGGTAATATGACGTCATAATAACAAGATAAGCAGAAAATAATCCTTAGTGACTTAATGACTGTGTTCAAAGACTGTGATTATCGACTATGATTTGCCTTTTCAAGTGTGAACTGTGTAATTATGAACGACTTTAAATAGTATTTTCATACAGGAAGGACTGTGATTCTTCATTTAACGTCTTGAAATTCAATTACGCCATAAATAGTGCTCAACAGTAAATGACAGTGTCAGTGATAACTACTCGCACTAAGTGAATTTTTCGTGTGCGAAAAATCACCCTAACAAGCTGCAATTCTACATGATCCAGTTCCAGCCGTCATCATCTCATCGAGAACGTCAACATGGTGTGTTAAGGGAACATCGCCGATCCTGATTCTCCACGGAACATTTCAGATGTCCATCCTTCGACATTTTGTAGCAACATTTCTTTCCGTAAGTGGGTAGTAACAAACTGACTAAGATTTTTTCATTAATTTTGAACAGTGGAAACTTCAGTGCCGCGTGTGAACAAATATTTCAGAGTTCTCATAATTTCTCAGAAGTGATTAATTTAATTTCAAATTTCAGTTTCATATCTCGTAGAAAGACTTTAGGCTTTTCAAGTATGTTATATATCAAGGTTTACAAACTGAGAACTGAAAACTTTTAACAGAAATTTAATTTCTCATATCAACTTATAATTACAAATGTGTGCTTAGGTTTAGAAAGACTTTAGGTGGAAATTCAATACCTCATATTCTCACATATGAAAAACTTTGGAATCAGTGATATTTATTCCATTTTCATGAACAGAATTCAGGAAGATTACGTTCAAACTTTTAATTTCAATGCCAGATTTGAGTCCAATAATCATATTGCAGGGTGAAGAATTAATAAATTGTTTTGAAAAATTTTTTTAACCATCTATTACTCGCTCTGCGAGTCTATCCTACTCTGTATCGGCTCCAAAACCAAGTTCCACTCCCTGAGTTCCTACTCAAGCCCTTTGCCCAAAAACTTTTCCTGGTACAGAGAGGATAGTATAATAATAGATGGCGCCGCAACTTCAAGGGCTCGATTTGGAGCCGTGCCATAATAATAGATGATGCGCCAGTAATAATCGCAACATTCAGGGTTCGATTCAAGTCATAATAAATTGCATTTTGAGTACAGGATCCGACTGCAACTATTACGAACACAAAGAACTTGTTGTATTTGACTTATTCGAATATTCCGGAAACATTGATAACTTACTTGCAGCAATCGAAGCTGTCAGGCTTAGCATTAACGATCAGAATGCCAAGATTGATCGAATTAATACTCAAATGGTAGAGTCTAATAACCAGTTGCAGGCTCAAAATACTCAACTTCAACAACAAATGCAGGCACAAAATACTCAACTTCAAGCGCAGTTAACTGAGTCAAATAGTAAGGTTGAAGACTTAACTTCTAAAATTGACAGGACCTTGGACACTAAGTTTGCTGAAGCGGATAAAGTCATTAATAAAAGGCTCACTGAATCTAGTGCCCTTATCGAGCAACGATTCCGTGAAGCTGGAACTCGCCTCGAAAAGAAACTTACTGATTCTAGTGCACAAGTCGAAGCCACATTGAAAAACATGCGGGATCAGTTTGTTGAAAACTTAGAGTCTATTAAGGAAGAAATAAAGACAGAGGTTGTCAAGTCTTTAGACAAAGATCTTAGAAATGTTCTTCCTTCCGTTCAAGCATTTTCCACTGAACTCAAAGATTTACGGACTGAATTTCAAGAATCCTATGGTAACATCTCACAAACTCAAGTAAAGCTAGCTCAGGTGCAGGAAACCTTGCGAGATGCATTAAAGAAAGATGTGGGTAAATTACGAAGCGAGATAGGATTAATTAAGAGCACGCAAGGAGAACTCGATAAGCGTATTACAGGACAGCTAGACAGCACGCATACCCAGATAGCTGCTTTCTGTAAAGACGTACAAGTCATTAAAACTGACTTGAGAAATGAAATAACAAATTTAGACACCTCAATTAATTCTAAAATTAAAAATTTGTCTGAAGAAATGAATCAAATTAAACTCAAAGAACATACAACTGACGTCACAATTCCTGGTTCGTCGAGGGAAGTACACAGCACAACAACCCTTATTAAAATACCAGATGACAAACCAGTCAAATTTTCAGGACGTGACGAGTATACTGCTCGAGAATTTTTGTTAAATGTCGATGATTACCTGGAAGAGAATAGGGTAGATGACGATAGGAAACTTAGAGTAGTATCCAAACTTCTAGAAGGACGAGCCTTATCATGGTTCATAGCTTTTAAGAGCAACTTTAAAAACTATGACGACTTTAAAAAGGCACTTCTTAAACGCTTTTGGGATTCAGAAAGACAGCACCTTGTCAAGATGCAACTCTACTCTAGTAAATACAATACTTCAGTCAATACTTCCCGATATTCCGATTATTGCCTAATGCAATTAAAGAAGCTACAGTTTTTAGATCCACCTTTGCCAGATATCGAACTCATTCAGATCCTGACACTTCAATATCCGCCTCATGTTCAAGAGATACTAGTCGCTGCCAACATTAAAACATTGGAGCATTTTGACGCTACTTTGCGTAGGTTAGATACGGCTAATACCCAATCTAGTCCGAAAACTAACAGGAGTCGAGAAATAAATACGAACTCTGCGGAAATAAAACCGCCGGAGAGAGAGGAACCCAGGACACGTGAAGAAGGCAGATTAAGCCCTACTAACCCAACCAGATTCCGGAATTTTAGACGTCAGAGGAATCAGGATAGACACCCTTACCAACCTAGGAATTTATGGAGACAGCGCGAAAGCACTCCTGAAGAAAATCGTGAGTCCAGACGACGAGAACTCGAAAGTAGATGGAAGGATACACGGGAATACATCAGGGAGAGAAATCGTAATCCTGATGAGCCTGGAGCTACATCCCTGGAATACCAACGTCAATTCGGACCAAGAGTACAAAGATCACCTGATCCTGAACCAACAGGTGCTATAAAAAAAACGCCGATCTCGCAATAGGGAGATTAACTACAGAACACGATGAGGACGAGATTTCAAATTATTGTACTGCTGTTATCAATTACTGGCATATTGACGATTCCGAATTACTATTCGAAGACGCACAAACACTAAGGCCAATTATTACACGTTCATTACCTGTCATAACAGTACGCACAGGCAACCTACAGGTGATTACGCTCATCGATTCTGGAGCGCAAGCTTCTTTAATTTCTGATAGGCTTGTAGACTCGCTTAAAAATCAGAACAATGTTTTGTTATTGCCTGCAGCTCAGATTAAAGTAAGAGGGATAGTTCCTGATAAAATTGTTAAATGTAAATCCCAGGCATTTTTAGAGTTTGAAATTAACAGTCAGACATTCGAACACATATTTTTGGTAGTATCACGTCTTAACTTCAACTTAATACTTGGATCAGATTTTATGATCAAATACAAAGGAACCATTGACTATGATGCCAACCTCGTAAGATTAAAGAATAATTCCGTAGGACTACAGCTGGTAGGACGAAGTGACCTGGAAGTTCAAGAGAAGGGAGCCCGTTTCGAAGAAGCCGGTGGTGACATTATTAAGCCCGCTGTAAGCGAGGTTGCGCCAGCCGTAGCAGAAAGTAGAAAGGGTGACCAAAGTGAGGACGATGCAGAGTCCCTATTAAATGAGAACTCCATCATAGGTCCGGACTATATAATGTCAATAGCCAGTGTGGTTGAAGACCCGGAAATTAAATTAAAATTGGAGGAGGCTAAAAATGACGTTCTACAAAAATTTGCATGTGTATTCGATGACAAGCCTGGAGAGATAGCTGGCTACGAATATCATCTTGATGTAAATGACTTGTCTCCTTATCAGAAGAAGCCATATCCCGTCCCCGAGAAATATCGAGAAGAAGTTCGTAACTTAATTCATAAAATGACAATATGTACCACAGGAAGAGTAAAGCCTGGAAAAGAAAATCCTGCGTATTTTCTTTTCGTCCAACCAAGGGGAAGATGTACCAGGAAAGCCTAGGTCCTGGTCCATATCAATCGAAAGAAACGTTATTCCAGCATAAAAGATCCGACCGACGTACGAACATCTATGTAAAGAATGTTCCAGTATGTGCCAGACCCCACGAGTGCACTAGGCGGAGTCAAGTGACGTCACCTGTCGCTCGAAGCTCACCTCCCCTAGAGATATTTCTCGAAAAGAATTTTCTTTTGCCAGCTTTTCAACGCCTTAACCAATTTCAACGGGACAAACGCTGAATTGTAGCGGACGTCATAAAAGTTAATCCCTGTGAATTTCGAATTAATTCATCCCATGGTTGTTGAGTTATAATAATTTAAAGTCTAGAGAAATTACGCACTCACGGTCACATGGCCAAGAGATGCTACCCCTCCCAGCGCTGGTATCTATATATGTCAAGGCTAGCCAGCAAGCAGGCCAGTACAAGGACGAGTATACAGACGTGTGTGAGTGAGACAGAGGAGAGACCGACCCGCGTACAGTATGTTCGCGCAGTCACGGTGAAAGTACTTGCCGTCGCATTTCCGGAACCCGAAGTTATATCGCCGACATAATTATAAAAGACGTCGCACTGTATTTAGTACATTGCGTCGCGGCTACAGCCTGATTCTAAAAGACATTTAAGAATATAATACGAGTGAACTTATTGAAGTGCAAATATCAAATATTTAACGTTCACAGCATATGTCATTACGTGTAGACTTAGGTTACTTCAAATGATATTGAACTTCTACAGAAACTAATGTGTAGAATCACCAGAACTCATTTCTTTTCGAGTATTGAACTGTATTTCTTTATTTACGCCACATCAATATACGACTTACAGTAGTAATTTGAGTGAAAACTAAGAACTTTTTCTGAGGTAATATGACGTCATAATAACAAGATAAGCAGAAAATAATCCTTAGTGACTTAATGACTGTGTTCAAAGACTGTGATTATCGACTATGATTTGCCTTTTCAAGTGTGAACTGTGTAATTATGAACGACTTTAAATAGTATTTTCATACAGGAAGGACTGTGATTCTTCATTTAACGTCTTGAAATTCAATTACGCCATAAATAGTGCTCAACAGTAAATGACAGTGTCAGTGATAACTACTCGCACTAAGTGAATTTTTCGTGTGCGAAAAATCACCCTAACAAGCTGCAATTCTACATGATCCAGTTCCAGCCGTCATCATCTCATCGAGAACGTCAACATGGTGTGTTAAGGGAACATCGCCGATCCTGATTCTCCACGGAACATTTCAGATGTCCATCCTTCGACATTTTGTAGCAACATTTCTTTCCGTAAGTGGGTAGTAACAAACTGACTAAGATTTTTTCATTAATTTTGAACAGTGGAAACTTCAGTGCCGCGTGTGAACAAATATTTCAGAGTTCTCATAATTTCTCAGAAGTGATTAATTTAATTTCAAATTTCAGTTTCATATCTCGTAGAAAGACTTTAGGCTTTTCAAGTATGTTATATATCAAGGTTTACAAACTGAGAACTGAAAACTTTTAACAGAAATTTAATTTCTCATATCAACTTATAATTACAAATGTGTGCTTAGGTTTAGAAAGACTTTAGGTGGAAATTCAATACCTCATATTCTCACATATGAAAAACTTTGGAATCAGTGATATTTATTCCATTTTCATGAACAGAATTCAGGAAGATTACGTTCAAACTTTTAATTTCAATGCCAGATTTGAGTCCAATAATCATATTGCAGGGTGAAGAATTAATAAATTGTTTTGAAAAATTTTTTTAACCATCTATTACTCGCTCTGCGAGTCTATCCTACTCTGTATCGGCTCCAAAACCAAGTTCCACTCCCTGAGTTCCTACTCAAGCCCTTTGCCCAAAAACTTTTCCTGGTACAGAGAGGATAGTATAATAATAGATGGCGCCGCAACTTCAAGGGCTCGATTTGGAGCCGTGCCATAATAATAGATGATGCGCCAGTAATAATCGCAACATTCAGGGTTCGATTCAAGTCATAATAAATTGCATTTTGAGTACAGGATCCGACTGCAACTATTACGAACACAAAGAACTTGTTGTATTTGACTTATTCGAATATTCCGGAAACATTGATAACTTACTTGCAGCAATCGAAGCTGTCAGGCTTAGCATTAACGATCAGAATGCCAAGATTGATCGAATTAATACTCAAATGGTAGAGTCTAATAACCAGTTGCAGGCTCAAAATACTCAACTTCAACAACAAATGCAGGCACAAAATACTCAACTTCAAGCGCAGTTAACTGAGTCAAATAGTAAGGTTGAAGACTTAACTTCTAAAATTGACAGGACCTTGGACACTAAGTTTGCTGAAGCGGATAAAGTCATTAATAAAAGGCTCACTGAATCTAGTGCCCTTATCGAGCAACGATTCCGTGAAGCTGGAACTCGCCTCGAAAAGAAACTTACTGATTCTAGTGCACAAGTCGAAGCCACATTGAAAAACATGCGGGATCAGTTTGTTGAAAACTTAGAGTCTATTAAGGAAGAAATAAAGACAGAGGTTGTCAAGTCTTTAGACAAAGATCTTAGAAATGTTCTTCCTTCCGTTCAAGCATTTTCCACTGAACTCAAAGATTTACGGACTGAATTTCAAGAATCCTATGGTAACATCTCACAAACTCAAGTAAAGCTAGCTCAGGTGCAGGAAACCTTGCGAGATGCATTAAAGAAAGATGTGGGTAAATTACGAAGCGAGATAGGATTAATTAAGAGCACGCAAGGAGAACTCGATAAGCGTATTACAGGACAGCTAGACAGCACGCATACCCAGATAGCTGCTTTCTGTAAAGACGTACAAGTCATTAAAACTGACTTGAGAAATGAAATAACAAATTTAGACACCTCAATTAATTCTAAAATTAAAAATTTGTCTGAAGAAATGAATCAAATTAAACTCAAAGAACATACAACTGACGTCACAATTCCTGGTTCGTCGAGGGAAGTACACAGCACAACAACCCTTATTAAAATACCAGATGACAAACCAGTCAAATTTTCAGGACGTGACGAGTATACTGCTCGAGAATTTTTGTTAAATGTCGATGATTACCTGGAAGAGAATAGGGTAGATGACGATAGGAAACTTAGAGTAGTATCCAAACTTCTAGAAGGACGAGCCTTATCATGGTTCATAGCTTTTAAGAGCAACTTTAAAAACTATGACGACTTTAAAAAGGCACTTCTTAAACGCTTTTGGGATTCAGAAAGACAGCACCTTGTCAAGATGCAACTCTACTCTAGTAAATACAATACTTCAGTCAATACTTCCCGATATTCCGATTATTGCCTAATGCAATTAAAGAAGCTACAGTTTTTAGATCCACCTTTGCCAGATATCGAACTCATTCAGATCCTGACACTTCAATATCCGCCTCATGTTCAAGAGATACTAGTCGCTGCCAACATTAAAACATTGGAGCATTTTGACGCTACTTTGCGTAGGTTAGATACGGCTAATACCCAATCTAGTCCGAAAACTAACAGGAGTCGAGAAATAAATACGAACTCTGCGGAAATAAAACCGCCGGAGAGAGAGGAACCCAGGACACGTGAAGAAGGCAGATTAAGCCCTACTAACCCAACCAGATTCCGGAATTTTAGACGTCAGAGGAATCAGGATAGACACCCTTACCAACCTAGGAATTTATGGAGACAGCGCGAAAGCACTCCTGAAGAAAATCGTGAGTCCAGACGACGAGAACTCGAAAGTAGATGGAAGGATACACGGGAATACATCAGGGAGAGAAATCGTAATCCTGATGAGCCTGGAGCTACATCCCTGGAATACCAACGTCAATTCGGACCAAGAGTACAAAGATCACCTGATCCTGAACCAACAGGTGCTATAAAAAAAACGCCGATCTCGCAATAGGGAGATTAACTACAGAACACGATGAGGACGAGATTTCAAATTATTGTACTGCTGTTATCAATTACTGGCATATTGACGATTCCGAATTACTATTCGAAGACGCACAAACACTAAGGCCAATTATTACACGTTCATTACCTGTCATAACAGTACGCACAGGCAACCTACAGGTGATTACGCTCATCGATTCTGGAGCGCAAGCTTCTTTAATTTCTGATAGGCTTGTAGACTCGCTTAAAAATCAGAACAATGTTTTGTTATTGCCTGCAGCTCAGATTAAAGTAAGAGGGATAGTTCCTGATAAAATTGTTAAATGTAAATCCCAGGCATTTTTAGAGTTTGAAATTAACAGTCAGACATTCGAACACATATTTTTGGTAGTATCACGTCTTAACTTCAACTTAATACTTGGATCAGATTTTATGATCAAATACAAAGGAACCATTGACTATGATGCCAACCTCGTAAGATTAAAGAATAATTCCGTAGGACTACAGCTGGTAGGACGAAGTGACCTGGAAGTTCAAGAGAAGGGAGCCCGTTTCGAAGAAGCCGGTGGTGACATTATTAAGCCCGCTGTAAGCGAGGTTGCGCCAGCCGTAGCAGAAAGTAGAAAGGGTGACCAAAGTGAGGACGATGCAGAGTCCCTATTAAATGAGAACTCCATCATAGGTCCGGACTATATAATGTCAATAGCCAGTGTGGTTGAAGACCCGGAAATTAAATTAAAATTGGAGGAGGCTAAAAATGACGTTCTACAAAAATTTGCATGTGTATTCGATGACAAGCCTGGAGAGATAGCTGGCTACGAATATCATCTTGATGTAAATGACTTGTCTCCTTATCAGAAGAAGCCATATCCCGTCCCCGAGAAATATCGAGAAGAAGTTCGTAACTTAATTCATAAAATGACAATATGTACCACAGGAAGAGTAAAGCCTGGAAAAGAAAATCCTGCGTATTTTCTTTTCGTCCAACCAAGGGGAAGATGTACCAGGAAAGCCTAGGTCCTGGTCCATATCAATCGAAAGAAACGTTATTCCAGCATAAAAGATCCGACCGACGTACGAACATCTATGTAAAGAATGTTCCAGTATGTGCCAGACCCCACGAGTGCACTAGGCGGAGTCAAGTGACGTCACCTGTCGCTCGAAGCTCACCTCCCCTAGAGATATTTCTCGAAAAGAATTTTCTTTTGCCAGCTTTTCAACGCCTTAACCAATTTCAACGGGACAAACGCTGAATTGTAGCGGACGTCATAAAAGTTAATCCCTGTGAATTTCGAATTAATTCATCCCATGGTTGTTGAGTTATAATAATTTAAAGTCTAGAGAAATTACGCACTCACGGTCACATGGCCAAGAGATGCTACCCCTCCCAGCGCTGGTATCTATATATGTCAAGGCTAGCCAGCAAGCAGGCCAGCACAAGGACGAGTATACAGACGTGTGTGAGTGAGACAGAGGAGAGACCGACCCGCGTACAGTATGTTCGCGCAGTCACGGTGAAAGTACTTGCCGTCGCATTTCCGGAACCCGAAGTTATATCGCCGACATAATTATAAAAGACGTCGCACTGTATTTAGTACATCGCGTCGCGGCTACAGCCTAATTCTAAAAGACATTTAAGAATATAATACGAGTGAACTTATTGAAGTGCAAATATCAAATATTTAACGTTCACAGCATATGTCATTACGTGTAGACTTAGGTTACTTCAAATGATATTGAACTTCTACAGAAACTAATGTGTAGAATCACCAGAACTCATTTCTTTTCGAGTATTGAACTGTATTTCTTTATTTACGCCACATCAATATACGACTTACAGTAGTAATTTGAGTGAAAACTAAGAACTTTTTCTGAAGTAATATGACGTCATAATAACAAGATAAGCAGAAAATAATCCTTAGTGACTTAATGACTGTGTTCAAAGACTGTGATTATCGACTATGATTTGCCTTTTCAAGTGTGAACTGTGTAATTATGAACGACTTTAAATAGTATTTTCATACAGGAAGGACTGTGATTCTTCATTTAACGTCTTGAAATTCAATTACGCCATAAATAGTGCTCAACAGTAAATGACAGTGTCAGTGATAACTACTCGCACTAAGTGAATTTTTCGTGTGCGAAAAATCACCCTAACAAGCTGCAATTCTACATGATCCAGTTCCAGCCGTCATCATCTCATCGGGAACGTCAACATGGTGTGTTAAGGGAACATCGCCGATCCTGATTCTCCACGGAACATTCCAGATGTCCATCCTTCGACATTTTGTAGCAACATTTCTTTCCGTAAGTGAGTAGTAACAAACTGACTAAGATTTTTTCATTAATTTTGAACAGTGGAAACTTCAGTGCCGCGTGTGAACAAATATTTCAGAGTTCTCATAATTTCTCAGAAGTGATTAATTTAATTTCAAATTTCAGTTTCATATCTTGTAGAAAGACTTTAGGCTTTTCAAGTATGCTATACATCAAGGTTTACAAACTGAGAACTGAAAACTTTTAACAGAAATTTAATTTCTCATATCAACTTATAATTACAAACTCGCTTTCGCTCGTTGGGGGCTGCGCCCCCAAACCCCTCATTCCTCTACATTACAAGTGGTCACATGGAAAATTACTGTGACGAACCGGTACTTCGTTACGAAAAACGGATTGCGCCACCAGACGGCTCATATGTTTGCGTACATGTTTGGTCCTCTAATATTTTCTCGTACCGTACATTCATGATTTATAGAAAAGATAGCGTTAAACGTTTCGACGTGGTGAAACTTACGTACGATTCTCACAAGATAAGAAATGATTTTCCTAATGTAACGGGGAGCAATAGTCTTGAAGTTTGGTAGGTTTATCGTGGTTGAAACGCTCTATATTTCCGTTATTTGATGTTTTGTCGTACCTGCATCGTTTTCACCGTAGATTGGTTGAAAACCTTGGATTAGGAGTACAGTGTTTACGTTTTACTTTCGTTTGTCCATTTTTGCAGGGTGCTAGAATCATGCATTTTGCTCACGTGTGACCTTCGAACGTTCCAGTGAGCCTGCTAAATTTCATGAATCTATCGGTCTTATAAATGTGTAACACAGTAAAATTAATTACGGAAAATGTAAAAATTGACGTTAAATCTGAAAAATGCAGCTCTGTCTAAGGCATAAGGGATCAAGATACGATTAAAAGTCCCGGGTCATAAGTTGTAGATCACTCCATGATCGAATCCGAACGTCTTGTCCATTTGGTCGTAGGACTTACAGTTTAGCCACCAAAATCCTCGAAACGTTAGTTAGCACCATAATGAAAATTACTTCCAGATTTCGATATTTTCTGGAGATAAAAACGTTAAACAATACAGCTCTTTCGAATTTCTCCGTTGGTTGCAGGCCAAAGTTGTAACTGCGACAAATTTTAATTTTCTGGCGCACTGCAACATATCGTCTGCAATTTATTTTAAGGGAAGGGAAGTAAAAATAACAAAAAATCAACATTTGGAACTTTTCCACAATACAGCCTAATAGCTATCATATTGCCAAAATTTCAAGTTTATAGCTCATGCCGAAGTGGGTAAACATTTATATCAGCCAGTGAGCCAAACGGTTTTATATAGAGCCAGGCAATGTGCATGCTAAATAGTGCAGACTTTGATTTGGAAATTTATTGCGGGAAAACGGTACGTCCTATCAAACTACGGATTGCACCATCAGACGACCCCTTTAGTCGTCTACATTACTGTCTTAGGCATTTTATGGTGTCTTGCCTACGTATACCAAAGAAGGAGGTGAACCTTTTCGATTCATGTCAAATTTCGTCCGCTTTAAACAAGTTGAAAAATGATTTTGCCAACTTAGCAGACAGCTACAGTCTTGAAACATGGCACGCTGGACGACAGTGCAATGACCTACAATTTCGGTTATTTGAGGTTTTGCCGTATATCCACGGTCTTCACCATAAATTGATTAAGTAACATACATTATGCTGAAATTAGGTTAGTGTTTCTACATATTCCTTCAGTTTCCCATACATTCAAGGCAGTAGAATGATGAAAGTCGGTCTACATATGGCCAATAGTCGTGCCAAGGAGCATGCTGAATTTAGTGCATCTGTCTGTCTTATGAGTGTGTTAATCAGTAAAAAATATGGAAATTTAACAAAATTGACAAAAACCGGGTGAATGAAGCTGAATCTACGGTAGATGGGGTCGAGATAAGATAAAACGTCATAGGACCAAAGTTGAAGAACTCATCATTTTGAGCAAGAAAGTTCAATCCCTTTATTGATAGAAATTGCCGTTCAGCCACAAGATTGCTCGAAACGAAAGTCTGTAACGTCATTAAATTTAGCTTCATATTTCGATTTTTCAGTGGGTTAAATATTCAAAATTTGGACTTGTTGCAATTTCTTCGTCGGTTACAGGCTTAGATCTAGAGCATTGCCAAATATTAATTTTGTAGGGCTCTGCATCATGGCGTCCGCCATTTTGTTTAGGAGGGAGGGGGCAGAAATTAAAAATGGATTTTTTTGGAATTCTTCCGTAGGTTGCAGGCTAATAGCCATAATATTGCCAAATTTCTAGTTGCTAGTACAACTGGAATGGTCTAACCCGAAATTTGAGTCCGATACTTTGATTGGTTTGGGGGGGGGGGTGAGGAGTAAATGTGAAAATTGGAGCGTGTTGGTTATTTTCCTTCGCTTACAGCCCAATATCTATCAGACTGACGAATTTCAACCTTCAAATTCATGTGGAAGGGTTTAACACGAAATTTGAGCCCGATATTTAGATTGGGGGCGGGATATCTATGCAAAAATTGAACGTTTTGGAAAATTTCCATGGGTTCCAGCCTAATAGCTATCAGACTGCCGAATTTCGTGTATCTATCTGTCCTATGAGTGTGTGAATCAAAAAATAAATAATGGAGGTTGAAAAAAAAGTGACCAAATTTGGGAAAATGAAGCTCAGCCTAAGGTAGAAAGGGTCGAGATACGACAAGAAGTCTTAGGACCGAAGTTGTAGATCACTTCCTTTTAATATCAGAAAGTGCAATCCATTTACGATAGCAATTACCATTCAGCCACAAGATAGCTCGAAACGAAAGTATGCACAGTAATTAAATTTGGCTTCATAATTCGATTTCTTTTAGTGGGTAAGGTATTAAAAACTTGAGCTTGTTGCAATTTCTACGTCGGTTACAGGCTTAGAGCTAGAGCATTGCCAAATTTCAATTTTGTAGGGCACTGCATTATGGCGTCCGCCATATTGCTTGGGGAAGGGGGCAGAGGATTTGGATTCTGCGGGGTGGGGGCTAAATACGAAAAATTTGAACTTTCTGGAATTTTTCCTTTAGTTGTAGCCTAACAGTTATCCGACTGCCAAATTTCAAGTTCCTAGATCATCTGGAAGGGTCTAACCCGAAATTTGAGTCCGATATTTTTGAATCGGGCAGGGGCTATATGAAAATTTGACCTTCTTGGAATTATTCCTTGGATTACAACCTCATAGGTATCAGATTGCCGGCTGGAAGGGTCTAGCACGAAATTTGAGTCCGTTAATTTTTATTGAGCGGGGGGGGGGGGGGGAGCTAAATATGAAAAATTTGAACTTTCCGGATTTTTCGATGGGTTACAGGCTAACAGGTGTCAGATTGCCGGCTAGAAGGGTCTAACACGAAATTTGAGTCCGATAATTTAATTGGGCGGAAGGGTGTAAAACGATGTTTGAGTCCGATATTCTGATTGCCGGGCTGAGTGCGGCAGACGGTTAAGGCGCTGGCCTTCTGGCCCCACCTTGGCAGGTTCGAACTTGGCTCAGTCCGGTGGTATTTGAAGGTGCTCAAATACGTCAGCTTCGTGTCGGTAGAGTTACTGGCACGTAAAAGAACTTCTGCGGGACTAAATTCCGGCACCTCGGCGTCTCCGAAAACCGTAAAAGAGTAGTTAGTGGGACGTAAAACAAATAACATTATTATTATTGTATGATAATTTGATTCGGTGGGGCTAAATATGAAAAATTTGATCTTTTTGGAATTTTTCCTTGGGATATAGAATAATAGCTATCATATTGCCGATTTTCAAGTTCCTAGCTCATCTGGAAGGGTCTAACACTAAATTTCAGTCCGATATTTTATGGGTCGGAAGGGGCTAAATATGAAAGATTTCAACTTTTAGGAAATTTTCCTTAGATTGCAGCCTAACAGCTATCAGATTTACGAATTTCAAATTCCTAGCTCATCTGGAAGGGTCTAACCCGAAATTTGAGTCCGATATTTTGATTCGATGGGGGGGGGGGGCTAAATATGAATAATTTGATCTTTAAAGAATTTCCCCTTGGGTTACAGCCTAATAGCTATCAGATTGCTGAATTTCAAGTTCCTACCTCATCTGGAAGGGTCTAACACGAAATTTAAGTCCGATATTTGATGGGTCGAAAGGGGGGATTAATATGAAAAATTTCAACTTTTTTGACATTTTCCTTGGGTTGCAGCCTAGTAGCTATCTGATTGTAGAATTTCAAGTTCCTAGCTCATCTGGAAGGGTCTGATGATGATGATGATGCTTGTTGTTTAAAGGGGGCTAACATCGAGGTCATCGGCCCCTAATGGCACGAAATGAAACGACAAAGTAAAAGTTCAAAATTATACACTGACCAAAATAAAAAATGTCATGAAGAATGAATGAATGAGTGTATGAATGAATGAATGAATGAACGAATGAATGAATGAATGAATGAATACATTTGAATTTAAAACAATCAGTGGATCCGACTCAAAAAACTATCACAGTTAATAGTATTACTGACCAAGGGACCACTTCCAAAGCAAATTGAGGATGCTTGGTGTCTAAATGGGTCCAAAATACAAGTCAAAGGCCCCTCAGAATGATACTTATCGCTAGTAATGTAGAACCATGGTATCTATCCTGTTGCGGTACTAATCAAAAGTAGCAGAGACTTGCGGTATTCCACACATTATTGTACTACTCAGAGGTTATGAAATTCGACATTAATACAGACCTATGTTTTTCTCACTTTGCGGCGCCATTCACAGGCAACGCAAACCTATGATGTTCATCACATAAGAGTACCTTCCCCTATCACGTGGTGTTCCTCAAAAATGGGTACTAATCACAGGTAAGGCAGGTCCATGGTAGCTATCATCCCATGGTCCTGCTCATATGGTGGTACTAATCACAGGTACTGCAAAAGTCGACCGCGCGGTGCTCCTGTGTGCTACTAATCACAAACCGATTTCGTACCTAATATGGTGGTACTATGCACAAGTAAAAGCGACCCTTGGTGTTCTCCGCGTGGTGGTACTAATCACATGTAGTTGCATGGTTCGAATACAATCATCCCTTGGTCGCCCCTTTTAGTCGGCTATCACGACAGGCAGGGGATACCGTGGGTGTATTATTCGTCTGCCTCTCCCACCCACAGGGGGGGGGTGTTTGGTCCGCGAGAGGTATTTTATTTCCCTCAAGTCCGCCGGCAAGCCGGTTAGGACCCCCCTATCCGCCACCTGGGACGCGCCACGTGGGAGTATCACCTCTCCCCCTGCTTCGCCTGCGTAGCAGGTTCGTGGCTGGAAGGGTCTAAGACGAAATTTCTGTCCGATATTTGATTGGTCGGAAGGGGGGCTAAATATGAAACATTTCAACGTTTTGGAAATTTTCCTTGGGTTGCAGCCTAATAGCTATCAGATTTCCGAATTTCAAGTTCCTAGCTCGTCTGGAAGGGTCTAACCCGAAATTTGAGTCCGATATTTTGATTCGGTGGGGTGGGGGCTAAATATGAAAAATTTGATCTTTAAAGAATTTCCCCTCGGGTTACAGCCTAATAGCTATCAGACTGCTGAATTTCAAGGTCCTACCTCATCTGGAAGGGTCTAACACGAAATTTCAGTCCGATATTTGATGGGCCGGAAGGGGGGATTAATATGAAAGATTTCATTTTTTTTGGAATTTTTCCTTGGGTTGCAGCCTAGTAGCTATCGGATTGTAGAATTTCAAGTTCGTAGCTCATCTGGAAGGGTCTAGGACGAAATTTCTGTCCGATATTTGATTGGGGGGGGGGGTAAATATGAAAAATTTCAACGTTTTGGAAAATTTCCTTGGGTTGCAGCCTAATAGCTATCAGATTTCGGAATTTCAAGTTCCTAGCTTATCTGGAAGTGAATTTGAGTCCGATATTTTGATTCGCGGGGGGGGGGGGACAAATATGAAATATTCGTCTTTTTGGAATTATTCCTTGCGTTACAACCTAACAGGTATTAGATTGCCGGCTGGAAGCATCTAACACGAATTTTGAGTCCGATAATTTGATTGAGCGGGGGAAGGTGGCTAAATATGAAAAATTTGAACATTCCGGAATTTTTCCTTGGGATACACCCTAATAGGTATCAGCTTGCCGGTTGGAAGAGTCTACCACGAATTTTGAGTCCGATTATTTGATTGGGCGAAAGGGTGTAACACGAAATTTGTGTCCGATATTTTGATTCGGTGGGGGGGCTAAATATGAAAAATGTGAATTTTGTGGAATTCTTCCTTGGGTTATAGAATAATAGCTATCAGAATGCCGAATTCCAAGTTTCTAGCTCATCTGGAACTAACGGGTCTAACCCGAAATTTGAGTCCGATATTTTGATTCGGTGGGGGGCTAAATATAAAAAAATTTGACTTTTTGGAATTTTGCCTTAGGTTACAGCATAATAGCTATCAGATTGCCGAATTTCAAGTTCCTAGCTCATCTGGAAGGGTCTAACACGAAATTTCAGTACGATATTTTGATTGGCCGGAAGGGGGGGCTAAATATGAAAAATTTCACCTTTTTTGAATTTTTCCTTCGGTTGCAGCATAATAGCTATCAGATTACCGAACTTCAAGTTCCTAGCTCATATGGAACAGAAGGGTCTAACCCGAAATTTGAGTCCGATATTTTGATTCGGTGGGGGGCCAAAATATAAGAAAATTTGACTTTTTGGAATTTGGCCTTAGGTTACAACATAATAGCTATCAGATTGCCGAATTTCAAGTTCCTAGCTCATCTGGAAGGGTCTAACACGAAATTTCAGTCCGATTTTTTGATTGGCCGGAAGGGGGGCTAAATATGAAAAATTTCACCTTTTTTGAATTTTTCCTTGGGTTGTAGCATAATAGCTATCAGATTACCGAACTTCAAGTTCCTAGCTCATATGGAACAGAAGGGTCTAACCCGAAATATGAGTCCGATATTTTGATTCGGTGGGGGGCTAAATATAAGAAAATTTGACTTTTTGGAATTTGGCCTTAGGTTACAGCATAATAGCTATCAGATTGCCGAATTTCAAGTTCCTAGCTCATCTGGAAGGGTCTAACACGAAATTTCAGTCCGATATTTTGATTGGCCGGAAGGGGGGCTAAATATGAAAAATTTCAACTTTTTTGAATTTTTCCTTGGGTTGCAGCCTAAAAGCTATCAGACTGCCGAATTTCAAGTTCCTAGCTCACCCGGAAGTGGGCAAACATTAATGTCAGTGAGTCAGTGAGTCAGTCAGTCAGTTAGCCTTGTGGCTTTATATATATAAGATGTGTGCTTAGGTTTAGAAAGACTTTAGGTGGAAATTCAATACCTCATATTCTCACATATGAAAGACTTTGGAATCAGTGATATTTATTCCATTTTCATGAACAGAATTCAGGAAGATTACGTTCAAACTTTTAATTTCAATGCCAGATTTGAGTCCAATAATCATATTGCAGGGTGAAGAATTAATAAATTGTTTTGAAAAAATTTTTTAACCATCTATTATTCGCTCTGCGAGTCTATCCTACTCTGTATCGGCTCCAAAACCAAGTTCCACTCCCTGAGGTCCTACTCATGCCCTTTGCCCAAACACTTTTCCTGGTACAGTATGTATGCATGTGGCGCCTTTTACAGGCAATGCAAACCTATGATGTTCATCACATAAGAGTACTAACCACAGGGACCTTCCCCTATCCCGTGGTGTTCCTCATATAGTGGGTACTAATCACAGGCAAGGCAGAACCATGGTAGCTATCATTCCATGGTCCTGCTCATATGGTGGTACTAATGACAGGTACTGCAAAAGCCGACCGCACGGTGCTCCTGTGTGCTACTAATCACAAACCTATTTGGTACCTAATATAGTGGTACTACGCACAAGTAAAAGCGACCCATGATGTTCTCTGCGTGGTAGTACTAATCACAAGTAGTTTCATGGTTCCAAGACAATCATCCCTTGGTCGCCCCTTTTAGTCGCCTCTTACGACAGGCAGGGGATAGTGGGTGTATTCTTCATCGGCGTCCCCCACCCACAGGGGGTTCTGTGTTTGGTCCGCGAGAGGTATTTTATTTCCCTCAAGTCCGCCGGCAAGCCAGTTAGGAACCCCTATCCGCCACCTGGGATGTGCCACGTGGGAGTATCACCTCTCCCCCTGCTATGCCAGCAAAGCAGGTTCGTGGAGATAGACACATTTATCATATCAAGAATAGCCTTGTGAATGACCTTTGTGAGACCATTTCCTGTCTTTACACTAAATTTTACCCTGAACTGAGATTCTTTAAAGTGATAGCAAATATCCTGATACAGGTGTCTCACATTTAAGCATAGGAGTTGCTTAAAGACTGACAAAACATGGCACAATGAAAATGGAGTGCATTCGACCTCAGGTAACATATTGAGAGGAGGGTAAAAATCCAATTTTTGGCTACTTTAGAAGTACTTTTTCTTCGGTTTGTACTGTACTTTACATGAATGCTGCTATGCAACCAATAGGCCACTTCTTTCCCTATACTATAGGCCCTCTAACTTTTAGAATGAAACACTGGTTTAAATAAGTATATCTTCCCCTCTTTTTGTCACAAGCAAATCATGTATAATGCCATCCTTTTCTACCAACCCACTTTTGTCATTTCAGTCAAATATTTTTCCTCGTACCAAAAACACCATATTGAGGTTGGAAAATGTTTTGCCAATCTTTTATTGTTCCATAGAAAACTATGTAAACTTGATGGAATGCAATAAAACCCAGATCTTCTGAATACTAGAAGCAATGGTAAACTATGCCCCTTCTTTTGCTAAATCAATGTTATACCATATTCTATTGAATCATCTCAAATGAAAATGAAAACCTACAACCTGTTTCCCAGTCATTGACCAGGTCAGGGATGTCATGAATGAAACATATATAGGCTGTTATTACAATGGGGTCGCCACTCCCAAGGTGAGTTATTAATGAGTGATAAATGCTATGAAATGATAATAGAGAGTGTTGCTGGAATGAAAGATGACAGGTAAAACAAGAGTACCCAGAGAAAAACCTGTCCTGCCTCCGCTTTGTCCAGCACAAATCTCACATGGAGTCACCGGGATTTGAACCACGGTATCCAGCGGTGAGAGGCCGACGCGCTGCCTTCTGAGCCACGGAGGCTCTATTGAATCATCTATGGGCCTTATTTTCCATAGAATTGTAGCTAAGTGAGTCATCTTGATTGTGGATTCTTGAAATATTTTTTACTATTAATTTTAAAATATTCCTGTTCATAAAACTTCTGAATATTCTTTCATATCCGCATAGCAGCATTCAAAATTTCTGTGTTGCCAACTGTTTTGTTTTTAAAGCTAACCACTTCATATAAGTTTGAAAGTTGTAGAGGAAGGTCGAAAGATGTTTCCTACAAACATATCCAGAGGGTAGGTCTAAATATTTACATAAACTGGGATATTTATTGTGCACAATCTGTGAAATGGTTTTCAAAGTTCACAGGTGTGGTGCAGACTGCTGACTCGACAGTTCTATTACTGCCCACTTTGGAGATTGTATTTCAGTAGCTCAGTTGACGGCTTCTGTGAGTCTGTTGATTTATGGTTAAACAACATCTAAGTATGGCTGCTGCATTGCAAAGACGTTATTTATCACTTAGACACTGACTAAAACCAATGTTCAACCAGCCATGTTTAAACACTGCCGAGAACACTGTTTAACCTCAAATTTTAGAACTGAATCACAATTAGAGGTTATGTAGCATGAAACATATGAAGCAAGGGACAGTTCGGTAACTGTCAACTTGACTACAGTTCTTGGTAACCGATATATTTTATTATATTTGGGATAATTTCCCCAGAATTATAGGTCACTTCGACTACAACCGTATCAGAGTAACTAGTCCCGATTGTTAGAGGGTTGTCACAAACATCAACCAGGAGGGATGAAGTTATTACATTTGCTGCCAAGTAAGCACACATCCAGGTATTCAACTGACATTTTTTTTTTTTCCTATTGGTTTTACGTTGCACTGACACAGATAGGTCTTACGGCAACAATGGGATAGGAAATGGCTATGAGTTGGAAGGAAGCGGCCGTGGCCTTAATTGAGGTACAGCCCCAGCATTTGCCTGGTGTGAAAATGGGAAACCACAGAAAACCATTTTCAGGTCTGCCAAAAGTGGGGTTCGAACCCACTATCTCCCGGATGCAAGCTCCGCGCCCCTAACCACACGACCAACTCAGCCAGTTGCTCACAATCTGGTAACTTATCTTTAACTCTGTACAGAATAACATAATCTGATAAAAGCCTTATCTCTGATTCCAATTCTTTACACATATCATTGATATATATATATATATATATATATATAACAAAACATAAAGGTACAATAGTACTGCCCTGAGGAATTCCCCTCTTAATTATTACAGGGACAGATAAAGCTTTGCCTACTCTAATTCTCTGAGTTCTATTTTTTAGAATCATAGCCACCCATTCAGTCACTCTTTGCGGCGATTTGCGGGTGGTGGGGGGAGTGGGGGCAGTTGTGGAGAAAACATTACAAATTTATTTCATTTTAGCCGTCTGAAACTAGGAATTATAGGAATTATTTAAAAGAAAGCAATTTGTAAAAGCCGTTATCTTATCAGCTAATTCTACCCTTTATTTTCTTTAATTATTAACAAAATTACTAGCGGAAATACGCCAAAATGTCGTTCGTCACAGTTAACCGCTACAACAAGTAGTAGACACTTTGCATGTGCTGTGAGGAAGGGTAGCAGCGGTATAATTTTTTACCAAAGACATGGACACAGGTAGGCCTATAATTCAACCGCTTGCTGCGTGCATTCGTTAGTCAGGCAGTCTCTTTAGTGTCTGTTAGTTTCTTAGTGTGTAGTCAAATACTTAATGATTTTTAATTGTATAATCACACCGTACCTTTATTTAATTGTGATATTGTTCCTTTGCTGAAAGTTGTATAGTAGTGAATCAAAATCTCAAAAACTATTATTTGCGCACTTAAGTTGGTAAACTGTCAGCCTTCACCTCTGTCAAAATTCGCTCAGAGAGCATAAAAAATCCTACCATTTTGTAGCTCTTCTTCAGTTTTGATGTGTATATATATATATCTACCCCCCACCACCACCATGTCGCTATATCCCACAAACCCGGGTACTTCTTGTTGCCTGTAATTTTTATCCCCCCCGCTCACTTCTAATTCTCTATCGCCGCTACTGCTGCGAGTGGTCGCTAAGCGAATTGTAACATGAGTGGTCGCACGTGAGACTCTCT
Organism: Anabrus simplex; assembly: GCF_040414725.1. Lineage (NCBI taxonomy): Eukaryota > Metazoa > Arthropoda > Insecta > Orthoptera > Tettigoniidae > Anabrus > Anabrus simplex. Next base: position 1,580,720,270 of record NC_090265.1, read on the forward strand.
CACATGAAAATTCATTTACAGTAAATATACCTTCCTCAATTTTGCAGGGAGTAAGAGTGAATTGAATTACTCAAATCAGACGCCAAGTCTGCGTTATACATTTTAGATTAAAAATTCAATTATTAGCCGTATATTACAGAAAAAATTACCACTTAATGGAAATTAGTCATTAGTTCAGTCACATGTCAGTACGTAATATTCACAAGAGTGCTAGGCTGAATGTCTAAAAAGGTTAAGGCGCAGGCTCTCTGAGCCGAAGTTGGCAGGTTCAATACTGGCTCAGTCCGGTGATATTTGAAAGTGCTCAGATACGTCAGCCATAGATTTACTGGTATGTAAAAGAACTCCTGGAAGACAAAATTCCAGCACTTCGGCCTCTGTGGAAACCGTAATAATTATCAGGACATAAAAACGATAACATTGTTATTAATATAGAACTTTCTGAAAGATGCAATACGAATGCAAAAATAAAATACAATAGGTCTTCTCTCTAACATTTGAGTTAGCTGGATTTTGTAACAGTGTTTATTACACAGCATTCTTCCTCAACTCATTTATCAGTAACTGCAAATTAAAAACATTTCGTGCGCGACCTAATTCAAATACTAACGTCTACAAAAGGAGAAAGTTTCCCTCTCGTCTTTAATATAACACCAACGCTACTGGTCGCATGATGAGAGAACCTCTCACACTGAGCGCTCGAACATATACGAATCTCTGTTCCGACTAGAGGAGGGGATGCTTACTCTTCAAATGTGAATCGCCTTATTCACGACAGTATCAACTCAGCTAGAAGAGGGAACAGTCACCTCCCTTTCATCAATGAGACGCAAACTCACAATACAAAATAATGTGAGAGAAAATCTCATATAGCGACCACTCGCAAAGCCGCGCAAGCGCACTCGCTACCATTAACCACCTCAGTAACCAGTAGCGGCAGTCCCCCCCCACAACTTTGTGGAGAAAACATTACATTTTTACTGCATTTTAGCCAGCTGATTGTCTCCTTTATTTTCTTTAATTATTAAGTAAATTATTTCCAGAAATACGCACAAAATGTTGTTCGTCCCAGCTAACTCATTTGTATAGCGCCACAGCAAGGAGAGAAGACTTTGCATGTGCTGTGAGGAAGGGTAGCATATATATATACATATGTTTTTTTTTGTTTTTTTTGCCAAGGTCATGGACACTGAGGTATGATTCACCCGCTTGCCGCATATATTCGTCAGTCTGGCAGATCTTTTAGCATCAGTTTCTTAGTGTGTCGTCAAATACTAAATGATAGTAATTGTATAATCATGCCGTAATTCTATTTAATTGTAATAATGTGTAAGATTGTTCCATTGCTGAAAGTTTTATTGTATAGTACTGATCAAATCTTTAAAAAAAAAAAAAAAAAAAAAAAAAAAACTATTATTACCGCACTTAAGTTGGTCTGTAGAAATTTACTCAGAGAACATCAAAACCTTATTTTGTAGCCTTTTTTTTTTTTTTTTTTTTTTTTTCAGTTTTGATGTATACGCACACCCCCACTCCCACTTCCCAACCCAGTATATCCCACAAACTCCGGTACTGTTTGTCGTCTGTAAATATATTTTTTTTTTTTGCCCCCACACTTTTAATTCCTAATCGCCGCTACTGTCTGGAATCAGCCTTTTGTCAAGTCCAATTGCACTCGTATTTGCCAGTAGTCTCCCATGATCTACCCTATCAAAAGCCTTAGATAGGTCAGTCGCGATACAGTCCATTTGACCACCTAAATCCAGGATATCTGCTATATCTTGCCGGAATCCTACAAGTTGAGCTTCAGTGGAATAACCTTTCCTAAACCCAAACTGCCTTCTATCAAATCAGCTCTTAATTTTGCAAACATGTCTAATATAATCAGAAAGAAAGCTTTTCCAAAGCTTACATGCAATGCTACTTGCTTTACGTCGCACCAACACAAATAAGTCTTATGGCGACGATGGGAGAGGTAAGGGCTAGGAGTGAGAAGGTAGCGGCCGTGGCCTTAATTAAGGTACAGCCCCAGCATTTGCCTGGTGTGAAAATGGGAAACCATCTTCAGGGCTGCCGACAGTGCAGTTCGTACCCACTGTCTCCTGGATGCAAGCTCACAGCTGCGCGCTCCTAACCGTACGGCCAACTTGCCCGGTTTACATGTCAAACTGACTGGCCTGTAATTTTCAGCTTTATGTCTATCACCCTTTCCTTTATACACAGGGACTACTATAGCAACTCCCCATTCATTTGGTATAGCTCCTTCATGCAAACAATAATCAAATAAGTACTTCAGATATGGTACTATATCCCAACCCATTGTCTTTAGTATATAATCTTCAGTGCTCCCTTACAGATTATTTTATTTTAATCATAGGCTATACTTAAATCATGGTATTTGCAGAACATTGCTTTCTAGAATTTTACTCTTTTTGACGTTAATCTAAGAAATGATTAGAAAAGACAATAAATTATCTTGATTACTTACCGAATTACTGGATGTTTCTTCCTCCTTGACATTTGTCATTTTTGAGATGTAGCCCATATCACTGAACCTCAGCAGTGAAGGATTATAAACAAAATCAGTTCCCCCGTCATTACATTTACTTTTTTAAATTTTTGCCAATTCCAAATAACATTCTGAGCATAAAGCTTTAATATTTTTTTGGTACATCTTTTACTGTCAAAATGGAATCATTCACTTCAACTATGATAGCTTGCATCGACGCACTCGTTGCTTCACAATTGCAGTAATCTGGGCTAAACATGTTCCAAAGATTTTCATTATCTGAACAAATTTTGAAGTTTTCCCCCCTTTCTCCAACAATTTGCCATTTTGATGCATAAAATGCTATCTAGCATAGCTATGTGTGGCAGTTGTTGTTTTACATGGCGCCATTCAGCTAGCACCATTGGGGTAGTGTGGCGAAGGAGGGGGAGTTGGCACACCAACTAAACAAAAATATTTGTTCTACTGAAGATGCCACCTACTGGCGCATATGTGAGCTGGTAAAATATCCTCATTATCACTGTCAATCTCATCAACTTTTCTAAGTAGTACCTCTTCGTCTTCCTCAATGTCTCCAGTGACTAACATGAAGCATTTACATAATGTTAGTTGCTGGCATCCTGTTACTGGCAACATCTAATATTTCCCAGTACAGTATATTCATTAATACAGTGGGTCGTAATAAAAACAGAGCCTACATTATCTGCAATGGTGCCTAACTTCTTATGAAAGAAAGTGTCATGACATGCACATTTTAACTGTCTGGGAAGCAATCCACATTGGATTACGGTACCTTTTACAGCATATTTCTTGACTTAAAGGTCTTATTCATATAAATTATCTTGTCCTCGCATATAGAGTAATCATTTTGTCATTAATAATAGTGTTGTTTCATTCCAACAGGATAGGTAAAAACAGTGGGGGAGGTTTCCATAATGAATTAAAGCCTGTAAGACCAATAACCTTTTTTTTTTGAATGCTGGATGCTCTGTAAGGCCTTACAACAGTGTACAGGTGGTTATGATACACAGTTTATGCAAATCATGAAAGCAATCATTGTATTATAATTTCAATGTGACAATGACTAGTAAGATGATTCAAGACACAATATGGTAAGTTGAAGAATCTAGGTTATAAGTCGTAGCTGCAACTTGTGACGTGGGTGGAAAAATTCCAAGTGTGGATAGAACTGTGCATCAGCATGTCCAGAACATACATACATACATACATACATACATTGCATATCATTATAGACCGTTATGCCTTTCAGCGTTCAGTCTGCAAACCTCTGTGAATTTACTAAACAACGCCACAAATTGCAACTAGTGCTGCGGCCTCATTTAGTCCTATACGTCTTATCTTTAAATCATTACAAACTGAGTCCATTCCCCTTAAATAACCCCACCACCGAAGCCGGTTTATGCACAGAGCTTCATCCATCAAGTCAAATCCTAACTTGGCCTTTATCTCCTATGCCAAGTACCCTCCTGCCATTGTTCCCACCTGTTTGTACCAGCAATTATTCTCGCTACTTTCATGCCTGTTACTTCTAACATATGAATAAGATATCCTGAGTCCACCCAGCTTTCACTCCCATAAAGCAAATTTGGTATGAAAACAGACCGATGTAAAAATAGTTTTGTCCGGGAACTGACTTCCTTCTTACAGAATACTGTTGATTGCAACTGCATTAGCTTTACTAACCCTTCATTCAATCTCACATACTATATTACCATCCTGGGAGAACACACATCCTAAATACTTGAAATTATCTACCTGTTCAAGCACTGCATCACCAATCTGACATTCAATTCTCTTCTGTTGAATTTCTTACCTACTAACATCAATTTAGTCTCAAAAGACTAATTTTCATACCATACTCATTGCACCTATTTTCAAGTTCCAAGATATTAGACTGGAGGCTTTCGGCACAATCTGTCATTAGGACCAAGTCATCAGCATAGGCCAGACTGCTTACTATATTTCCACCTGCCTGAATCTCTCCCTGTCACTTTATACCTTTCAGCAGATAATCCATGTAAATTACGAACAACAAAGACAAAATTTTACAGCCTTGTCTAACCCCTGTAAGTATCCTGAACCAAGAACTCATTCTGCCATCAATTCTCAGTGCAGCCCAATTGTCAACATAAATGCCTTTGACTGATTTTAATAATCTACCATTAATCCCATAGTACCTCAGTATGGCGAACATCTTTTCCTTTGGTACCCTGTCATATGCTTTCTCAAGATCTACAAAACATAAACATACAGCATTTTTGAATTACCTAGCGCATACTGAAAATCTGATCCTGACAGCCCCTCTGTGGCCTGAAACCACACTGGTTTTCATCCAACTTCCACTCAACCATTGATCGCACCCTCCCTTCCAAGATGCCAATGAATACTTTGAATGAGATACCTCTATAGTTGTTGCAATCCTTCCTGTTCCCTTGCTTATGGATAGGTGGAATTACTGCTTTTGTCCAATCTGAAGGTACCTTACCAACACTCCATGCTAATCTCTATGAAGCCATTTCATCCCTGCCTTGGGGGTGATGCTGATTCCTCCCCGTGATGCCCCTGGATAGGTATAGGTATCTGTGTTGCCAGTACTGAACTGAACATCAGCTTTTGGTTGCCAGACTATCACGTGTGATCTCCTGGCTAATGGTACACGAAACAAACTTTACTAGCTCTTTTCAGAGCCAATCTGCAAAGCCCTTGGGAACTGTTCTGAGAGTCCTTCAAATCAACATCGAAGGAATCAGTAGATATAAAAGTGACTACCTTTCCAAACTGGCATTGGAAAATAGTGTTGATGTAATATGCATTCAGGAAACTCATGCCTCTGATCAATCTCAACTTTGTTCAAGAGGAAACATCCCTGGATACAAGTTAATGGGAGCTACTTATCATCAGTTTTATGGAACTGCAACCTTTGTTCGAAATTCCATCGCCTGCTCTTATTTAGTCTCAGCTAATTCTGATGCAGGCATTTACAACATCACTGCAAAAGTTAATGATGTATCAATCATAAATATTTATAAACTTCTAGGAATTACGGGGCCTAACAGTGTTCTTCAAACAATCTCTCACCCATCTACAGTATCTATGTGGGCGATTTCAATAGTCATCACACTCTTTGGGGTTATAGATATAGTGATCAGTGTGAAGAAAAACTTATAGAGTGGGCAGAGCTTTGTAACATGCAACTGATTTTAAATTCCAAAGACAAACGTACATTCAAGTCAGCAAGATGGGACTCAGAAACCAATCCTGACCTGTGCTTTGCTTCATGTGATCATTAGGGATCCAGCTTACCTGTGTTTTGTAAAGTTCTTATGAACTTTTCACATAGTCAACATCGACCTGTCCTTCTGGAAATTGGAATGCAGATTCCTATTATAAGATCTTCTCCACTCCCCCGTTGGAACTTCAGTAAAGCTAGTTGGGAGAGATATTCAGCTGATCTTGACAGTACCATATGATGGATTCCTCCTGATGTTAGTAACTACTCTAGGTTTTTGAAAGCTATTCTAGCGTGTGCTAAAAGACATATTCCCCGTGGAATGAGAAAGGACTTTATTCCAAGGTAGGATGAGGCTTGTGAAGTACTTTATGAGGATTTCCAGAGGAGTGCTGAAAAAGATGTAGCTGACGAGCTCCTTCATAAACTAGATGAAGCTAGATGAAGCAGATGGAAGGAAACCATGGATACACTGGACTTCAGACACTCAAGTAGAAAAGTTTGGAGCCTTCTAAAGAAGCTAGGAAGAATACCTCACAGTCCCCAGCTAAAACCAGAGGTTTCACCTAATTATATTGCCAGTCGCATTGCCAGTTTGTCCAAATCCAAGCCAGACAAATTACATAAAAGGTTTATAAAAAACGAACTGTTTCATTTGAGAAAGCAGTACACTACTTCTTCCAACATTTCTGCTCCTTTTACTGAGCAAGAGCTTTTGCTTGCCCTAAATTAATTGAAAAATGAAAAATCCCCAGGTTTTAATGGTATACACCCAGAATTTTTGAAGCACTGTGGAAAAAATGTAAGGAACTGGCTAGTGCAGTTTTTCTCAAACATACTCCGAACAAGTCAACTCCCTTCAGAGTTTAAACAAACTAAGATACTAGCTATCTTAAAACCTGGTAAACCTAGGGATTCTGTCGAAAGCTATAGACCAATTGCCTTAATGAGTGTCTGCTTTTAGCTCTTGGAACGGCTTATCTACAATAGAATAAGTCCTCAAATTTTTTTAATCATTCCAATCGAACAGGCTGGTTTTAGACCTCAACGTGGTTGTGAAGATCAGGTGCTTGCTCTGACAACACATATTGAGACAGGTTTTGTAAAGCAATTAAAGAGTGGAGCAGTGTTTATTGATCTAACAGCTGCATACGATACAGTGTGGAGAGAAGTTATTGTGTATAAGTTCTTTAAACTGACAAAGTGTAGTCAAATGTCGCGTCTGATTAACAATATGCTCTCAAACAGAATTATCCAGGTAGTCATGCATACAAATCACAGAAAAATGAAGGTACAGTACTTAACAACGGTCTACATGAAGGATCTGTTCTCTCTCCGTTACTGTTTAACCTGTATATTGCAGACATACCTAACACGAGCTCTCGTCAATTTGCTTATGCCAACGATCTGGCAATAATTAGTCAGCATGTGGATGCTAACGTGATCGAGAGAACTTTCAATGCAGACCTGAATGTTCTGTGTACATACTTCAAAGCATGGTGCTTGAAACCAAGCGCTAGTAAAAGAGAAACCTGCTTATTCCATCTAAATAACCGGCAAGCGAATATCACCTTGAAAGTGTCATTTAATGGAAGTCTTCTCTCTCACAATTCCAACCCCAAACATCTTGGAGTTGCTCTTGACCGAACACTATCATACAGGAAACATCTAACCAACCTAGCAGCCAAATTAAGGTCACACAACAACATCATCCACAAACTAGCTGGCTCCACATGGGGAGCTTCTGCATCTACTTTGTGTACTTCAGCTATGGCACTGGTGCATTCCACAGCTGAGTACTGTTCTTCAGTTTGGATCAACAGCTCTCATGCTAAAAAGGTGGACACAGTCCTGAATGAAACAATGCGTGTCATAAGTGGCACAGTAAAATCTACTCCTCTTTTCTGGTTGCCAGTGCTCAGCCACATAGAACCTCCTAGAATTAGAAGATTGAATAACTTGGTCAGAGAATACAACAAGATATTAACCAATCCTGATCTCCCCATTCATGAAGACGTCAACGTCAGATTCAGCCACCTCAAATCAAGATCTCCTCCTATTCAAACAGCACAGGAACTTGTTAGTAGGGATTTCAATCGAAAAACTGATTGGCAACAAGAGTGGAACAGCGTAGCTCCGACTCAATGGCAGATATTGTTCAATTATGAGAATCTTCCAGCTGGCTTTGATTTGCCCCGCAAAACATGGGTAGCCCTCAACAGAGTCCGTACTAACCACGGGAGATGTGTATCAATGATGTTTAAATGAGGTATGAGATCTTCTCCAGCCTGCGACTGTGGTGCAGTTAAGCAGACTATCGATCATATTGTCACAGAATACAATGGAAGGGCGTTCACTGGATCCAGCCAGGACTTTGTGGTGGCTTCCGCTGAGGCCATACATTGGCTTGAGAATTTAGATCTAACTCTTTGAACCCTATTGCTTGCATGATTGTTTTCAATGCTACTGTATAATGTGTATATCTTGTAATTTTGTATTTAATAGTTTGTGCTTACTGTTCATGTATATTTAATCTTTGTATTGTTTTGTGTATGTTACCATATGCTAATAATAATAATCCCTGCCTTCCCACTATACACCATTTCAGGACTAATTTCATCTATTCCTGCTGCTTTATGACAATGGAGTTTATTTACCACCTTTTCCACTTCCTCAAGCGTAATTTCACCAATAACATTTTCCTCCTCCCCATGAACTTGGTGATTCACACCACCACCAGGAAGATTTCCTTTTATGTTGAAAAGATTTTAAAATATTCCCTCCTCCTGTCCAGTGATTCCCAGCAATCTATTATGAGTTCACCTGAATTACTCAAAACACTGTTCATTTCCTTTCTTCCTCCCTTCCTAAGATTCTTTATTACTGTCCAGAAAGGTTTCCCTGCTGCTAGACCTAAACTTTCCAGGTTATTACCAAAATCTTCCAATGACTTCTTTTTGGATTCAACAACTATTTGTTTCGCTCTGTTTCTTTCATCTATGTACAATTTCCTTCTGTATCAGCTCTTGTTTGGAGCCATTTCTAATAAACCTTCTTTTTACGTTTACAAGCTGGTCTCACTCACCAAGATGTTTGCTTTTTCCCATCTTTACACACAGTTGTTCCTAGGCATTTCCTTGCTGTTTCTACTACAACATCCCTGTATGTCACCCATTCTCCTTCTATATCCTGAACCTGCTTACTATCCACCATTTGCAACTTCTCACTAATCATATCCATGTAGTTCTGTCTAACTTCTTCATCCTGGAGATTTTCTACCCTTATTCATTTGCAGACAGATTTCACTTTCTCTATCCCAGGCCTAGAGATAGTTCACTACAGATCAGATAGTGGTCTGTATCATCGAAAAATCACCAGAAAACCCGTAAATTCCTAACAGATTTCCTGAAAACAAGGTCAGTTAAGATATAATAGATTATGGACCTGGTACCCCTACCCTCCCATTTGTAGCGGTGAATAGCCTTATGCCTGAAGAATGTATTTGTAACTGCTAAATGCAAACTAGCACAGCAGTCCAACAGATGCTTCCCATTCGTATTAGCTTCCATATCTTCCCCACATTTACCAATCACCCTTTCGTATCCTTCAGTTCTATTTCCACCTCTCACAGTGAAATCACCCATTAGCACTATCCTATCGTTGTTGACCCTGACTATGATGTGTCTCAATAATTCATAAAACTTGTCAACTTCATCCTCATCTGCACCCTCACATGGTGAATACACTGAAACAATTCTTGTCCTAATTCCTCCAACTGCCAAATCTACCCACAACATTCGCTCATTTATGTGCCTAAGAGAAATTATGTTGCGAGCAATAGTATTCCTGATGCACAGTCCTACCCTACACCTTGCCCTTCCCTTTTCAACACCCATCAAGCACACTTTATAATCTCCTATCTCCCCTTATCTGAATATCACTTACTCCTGGCACATCCAGATGCATCCTCTTTGCTGACACAGCCAGTTCTACTTTCTTTCTTGGGGGCCAATGACCTAGATGTTAGGCCCCTTTAAACAAGCATCATCATCATCATCATCATCATCATCGACTTTTTTTCTTCCATAAGCTCCATTAATAGTGATAGCTCCCCATCGAATTCCATTTTGTTCGCCAAGTTGTTTCCAAGGAGTCCCTCACCTGTCAAATGGGAGTGGGACTCCATTATTCCCATAGGTCGAAGGCTTGCTTAAAATGTTCTGAGCTTGGCAAATTCATGAAGCAGGATGCTACCCTTCTTGCACGTAATCCAAGTGAGGATCTTTCCTCTAACGGGTTAGGGACCAGCGATGGATTGTATAGTCCTAGCCGCCTGAGCACATGGAGGGCCATGACTCAGAATATGTCAGAGATGTCCACTCCCATTCCATAGCAACTGGTATCGCAACTCTCAGGACCACTTACTTGGCCACTCAGCTGCTGCCCATGATTCACAAACTAGGACGTGACTACAGTCACCCACACCATGAAACATGTTCAGAACATTTTTCCTAAATCCAGCTGACAACCAAAGGAAGCTTGGGGTTTTCTACAATGTTCCTCACTTACTAAAGCTCCTTTGGAGTCATTTTCTGAATGCGGGAGTAGTTTTGGCTGATGGCAGGAAAATTATGAAGTTAGGAGAAAAAAGATTAGTGAAAGTGCTGCAAGTGTGATTTCATATGCACAGAGAAAATATAAACTTCCCTCTTCTTGAACTTAAAAAAACTCAGTGGCAATGGTAAGAACTGGCTACAACTCAGCGCTCAGTTCAAGAAAATTGATGGAGACACAACCTTAGATCCATCGGACAAATTTCAGTACCTATTCCGATCCATAACTGAAAGCTCACAAGCAAGAGAGGTCATAAGCATTTATCCCACTACTTCCGAGAATCACCTTACGGCAGTTGAAGCACTGAAGGCATATTTTCATAGAGAAGAAATGGTGGTAGAAGTCTATGTGAGGGAGTTGCTTGGGCTCGTATTACAGGCAAGTAATTCTAATTCCAGTATGTCACTTTGCTCATTGTATGATCGCCTTGAAAGTTACCGTAAGAGCTCTTGAAACTTTGAAGGTAACAACAGAGAGATTTGAAACAATGCTTTTCCCACTTATGGAATCCTGTTTGCCAGAAGAACTGCTGAGAGCTTGGCAAAGGTCTGCAGTTTTGCTTAAAGGGCAAGAAGTAGACACATTTAGTGGTAGCATGAGGAAAACATGACTCTCTCAGGTAATGGAGTTCCTTCATTCTGAAGACGAAGGGGAGAAAAGAATTTCAATGTCAATGTCAGGTTTTGGTCTTAGAAATGTAGAAAAATCTAGCAGAATAGTTGTTAAACATCTACTGATCTACTGAGAAAGGTGCGGGGAGAAACAGTATATCAGTTTCAGGCAAGATTTCCACTGCAGCAGGATTATGCTTTACTACCAAAAGTCAGGCCAAATGCATATTTTGCAGTTCAAGAGACAGTTCTCAAGACTGTATAAAAGCTCAAAATATAACTGTAAGGGAGAGACATCAGCTGCTGGAAGAAAAGAGAGGAATTTTTTGTTGTCTCACATCTGGACATTCAGCCAAAAAATGTAAGCAAAATCAAAATGTGTAGTCTGTGGTAAAATTCACTTTGTCATTATGTGTACTACGTTGTCACAAGTTCTGGACCAAGTGAAATCTAAGACACAATGAACAATTCGAACAACAAAGAAGCACCAAAGTGATGAAGTGCTAGCTAGTCTTTCAAGTATAAGGAATTTACAAATGCAGACACCTTAAATTAAAGTACGGTGATTGGGGGGGGAAGGGGGATGATGTCTGTAAGGTTACAGTTATAATAGATACTGCATCCCAATGCTCTTACATATTGTTGGAAACAGCAAATAAGATGACTTATCAACCGCGTAGACAGGAACTGATTCAACACTCTCCTTTTGGTGGTGGAAAAACTGATGTAATTTTACAGGATGTCTTCAGGATGATGAGTATGGATGTAATTTTGAATCTCTAGGCCAAGCAGTAATATGTGGAGTCATTTTCTCAGTGACAAAAGGCTCATGGATAAGAGAACTGGCAGCTCAGAATATAAAATTAAGTGATGATTTTTCTCAGCCAACAGAAATATTGATTGGAGTGGACCTAGTTGGTAAACTACTCATGGGAAAGAAGATAGATCTCAGTTCATGTCTTGTAGCAATTCAGACGAAGCTGAATTCACCTGAAAACAAGAAACAAGAATATGAAACAATTCACTACTTATATCTATAAGGAAAGGTACTAAAGCCACCACAAGTTATGGACAATCTTCCTATTGTTGTAACTGGCATGTTTGTTAAAGATGCTATGTTCTCAGATTTGTGGACCCCTCAAGAAAGTTACAAAACAGGAACCAAAAGCTGCAATTCAACAGCATTTTTAGAAACTGTGTGTTACAGATGAAGTATGATTTGAGGTACATGTACCATGGGTTATGAATTTTGTTCCTCTTTCTGATAATTCTGGAAGTCAGAGGTAAACTATCGTAAATGCACAAATGACGATTTTGAGGTTTTCATCATAAGTGATTTGTTTTGGTCATGTCTTCTAATGGGTACATACATGTGCATGTCTCCAGGAATGATAATAAGTTACGTGATAGCATCGTATGTGCACGGAGAGCCCAGAAAGAAACAATGGTAAAAGATCATACAACAGTTCAACCTTATGCCATCAGTCTCTCTTCTTATCATACTGGCTCTTACGATAGTTTACCATGGTCAAAATTGATGATTCAACCTGCCTTAAAGGTAGCAAAATGTGCACCTCAGCAGCTTCTTACTGCTCTCCTGTGAAGTTAGTGAAATGTCACTTACAATAGATGACCTCTGACATCCAGAATTATAACCTAACGTTTAAAAGGATGATATCCACAGTTAAGAAGTTAAAGTCAGATGGATTGTATAATGATTATCAAGATGTTCTGAATCAGTGAATCAGTGGGAGTGAACTGTTTCTAGTTCTACATCACCTACAATCGATGTCTTTGGAATTCAGTGGAATCGTATAACGGATAACCTCAACATGAATGCTGACAATCTATCATCTCTGCAGAAAGAGAAAGTTACCAAGAAAATGAAAGTGCAGCTCATTGGATATATGAGCTGTGTTGTGTAAACCTGGTACATAAAATCTTGCTGCAACAGACATGCACATGGGAAGTTGGTATGACCTGAGCTGAAGTAACGGATGAAATAAAAGTACAGTTCTTAAACCGGTAAAGATATACAAGACCTCTTAAAAATTGACAAATCCAATGGTTGCCTGGTTGTGATGGATATGACAAGTGGATATTCCACATTTTTTCAGATGCTGCTGTGGCAATTCTATGAACTGATATGAATGATTCTGTTAAGAGTTCAATTTGTCACTGGCAGAGCAAGAGTAGCCCTTACTTATGAGTCCTGGTGTCATTAGGGTATGTAATTTTTATCAGATGGCCATGTTGTTTCCTCCAAATATGTTACATTATATAAACTTCATGTTATCTCCGATCACCACTTAATAGGCTTGTAAGAGTCACAAAGTTCCCACCTATACAAGTTTCTTCAATTTATTTACATTGATTAGTAACTTATATGTTTTGTCCTAGAATATTGAACAGCATCAGCTAAAACTTGAAAGATTTAAAAATAAAAACAAAAGGTATCATAGAGCAGAACATTAAGGTTAAACTATATTGAGGCTAAAACGACAAGTTCGTGTCATTTGAAAATGTCTTCTGAAGGTTATATGATGCAGCATTGATGTAAGTTCTTCTTGAAGTGAACCAGATTTGTTGTTCTTAGAAGCTGACATTAAAATGCAGCCTTTGGTATTTGAAGATTAAGTCTTGCCTTATGTTATATGGGACGTTTTTGTGAACTCATAATAAAGCCAGACTAGTGAAAAGTTAAGGTGTAGAAAAGAATATATAATACAGAGCTTATAATATCCCTCTATCTGATGAAGACCTTAAAAAAGAATTGAATATCATTAAATATATTGTAACAGTAAATGTGGTACTTCGGTGAGCACGAGAAACCAGGGCGTGTACCAATCTGTTGAAGTGCATACAGAGGGAGAGGGTTTGTTTTAGAGAAAATCTTTCAAATTTTTTTTCTGAGTTTATTAATGATTTCAAAATCATGTTACCTTTGTAGAGAAGACACAGTAGAAAGTGTTTCTCGCCCTAGGGTTGGCGATATCCTTGGATTCCGACAGCTCCTCTCTTTCCCATACCAGTGGACCACCATTCCTCCCTCGATGGAAGTTCTAGAAGATCCATTCGACGTCTAGAAGATCCATACGGTGCTGATGAAGGGCGTTGTAAATGATGAACGTGAATGAACACCGTTAAGCCTTGGGGCGAGTTGATGCAAAAACTGCTTTCGAATGAGCATATAAGTTTAACACTCATAAAATGAAAATCTACTCGAAACTTATCGTCGAATTTCAAAATAGCCACTTAAAGTTTGTGGCACTTGGCATAATGTGAAGTTATGCCACACGACTTAGTTCTTAGTTTGAAGCACCATTCAATGTAATCAATTGCACTGGAAAAAATAAGGATGTTTCACTTGTGAATTCAGACTTGTTCACGCATTGGTAATGACAAGAAATAAAAATAAAACAAAATTAATCATGTATTAACAGTCCTCGGTTCGACTGTTCATAGAATCGAAACGCACAGCTGAATGTTCGTAGAATTGAAATGTATAGTTCTTAATAGAATTGAAATGCACAGTTCACATACACAGCCTACCGTTCATTACCTTCAAATATTTACACAGTTCATGAAATGGTAAATTAGTGATGTAGTCATGCTTGCAATTTGAGTAATTCTGAATTAAAGCACAGTCTCGTTAACTTGAAGTATTCAGTACTTTGTAAGGAGCAAACTGTTCCAAATCCTGTCCACAACATTACACTTTAAATTACGAGTACTTGAAAAATATTCACAAGTCTTAGGCACTCGTGCAGAATAAACAGTCACTTGATGATGTTCAGATGAAGCACAGTTTATATCACACCCCGTTGGAGCAGAAGTTTATCACTCACAGTTTAAAGAAACTCGTACAAGTTCATACTCGTCACGATTGAGTTAAAGTCCACGGACTCGAAGTATGATGGCCGCTTCACGCTATATCGCGGTCCTCGCGAACCGACTGCACGAATTCCACTGCCATGTGTGCACATACACACACTCGTCACACACTCATCTGCTAAGCGAAGCAGTACTGTATTTATATCCGATCCGTGCCTTCACATCTCATTCCATAACTTCGTCGTCTCATGTCGGATCTACGTGAAACTTTGCAGGAACGTAGATAAAGGATTGGGCTACACAATGATGTGATTAATTTTATCTAATTATTATTGTGGGGAAAGTTATTATCCATAGAAACTCGAGGAACATTCCACACTAGTCTAGGCTCTGTGTTTTGCGGTGAGGCAGGCGTGTGACGTCACTCGTTCTACGTCACACGCACACAGCTGTTGCTCGCTGTTCAGTCAGTCTTTCGCTGCCAGTCTGGAGCGTAACGCATAAGTTTTTAAATTTCCATTACGGGGACTTAGTTTTGTACTGCCGTTACCGGTACAATATAGCTGTCAACAAAGAATATAACAAGAACTTCACTGAGAAAATTATTAATAAAGTCACGAATAAACTGCCTTCCACCCTAACCAGACAACGTAAAAAAGAGGATATAAGCAAATATGTCTTGTTCACATTTAATAAAGAAAACATTTTCCAAGTAACAAACATTTTTAAAAATCACAAAGTCAATTTAACCTTCAGAACAACTAACAACACTTCCAGATTACTCTTTAATCACTGCTGTATGAATGATAAATCAAACAAATTTTGAAATTAAATAAAATTCAGAAAATTCAATCATCAAAAATTATCAGTGTTTCGCCCCAGTGTGGCATGGGCTCCCAGGTGGATACCGCACCTTCCCAAGACTAGCACGCTGCAAGCTATCCTGTGATAAACACAAGTGCAGTTCCGACATACTAGGGGAGAATTACATTTCCACTTGCTATATATGCCCTCTCAGGCTAGCATAACCAAAAATATGGCTTTTGATTGAGATAGCTAAAAAAAATTCAGGAAACTCAATTGTCAAAAATTGCCAGTGTTTTGCCCCAGTGCAGCATGGCTCATCAGTTGGATACCGCACATTCCCAAGACATTGGCCAGCTAGCATGCCGGCAGCGACACCACTGCAGCCAATGGTCAAAAGATAAAAGGTTCAATATAAACATTTTTATAAGCTAATCAGAGATGAAAAACTAGGACAAAGATTCCACTCTTAGTGTACAGCCCTCGGCATGGTATTGGTCAGTGTTTCTTGCACAGTTTACAAACACAGCTGGTTAAGCATTCCTCTGAATTTATTAAGTGTACATTTTGTGATCGTTCCCTATGACAGGAAGGTAAGAAATCATTACTCGGTACTTACAGAAATCAACAAACATGAGTTTTCCTAACCTGTCCCTCCAAAAGTGTTTACAACGTGTTTTTTTCTTTTTCTTCAAACTGAAATGAAAATTTCAGAAAAATCTCGATCCATCAACTTCAATATGGGATGATATCTTTTACAACTGTCTAGATTCGACTGACAAACTTTCAGTTGAAGTGACAGATGCTGGCCATTGCACCACACACAATTGATATCCCTAAATTGGTATTTCATTACTTGAAGTGTCTACTTCTCTTCAGGGTAAAGAAAATCCACGTTCAAGCTTGGAAATCTATTAACACTAGGATTACCAAACATTCTTTCTACCTAATTTTACCGAAGCGGTCATTTTGACCGATAGTGGCACGTATTCGTTTCTTGAGGATATTGGTGCCAGGAAAAGGTTCGAATTGAGTATAAAAACATCATAAACCATAATTTAATTTTTATCATGCATGACTTGTAAACACTATTATGAATAAATAAATAAATAAATAAGTACACTAGTAAGGCAGAATGTTTTTCTTACACACTTTAGCTTACATTAGATACATATCTACGTGAATGTCACTTTCTGATTTTCAACTTATTTGTTGCACTGTACACACACACTTTGCTCAGTCACCTTTGAAGTGAACTTAACCACAGACCAGTTTTCTACAGATTGCAACCTTTCAATAGTTTTGTTCCCTTTGCACACTTCTTCCCTGATTGATGAAAAACTCAGCAAGATGCAATACTACGTGTTCACTCAGGGTCTGGTTTCATCTTTTCCAAGATGGGGAAAACCGTTTACAACATACTTGGCTTCCACATAGACAGCCAACCAAAATTTCATACCAAACTTTTCTGGTTTATTGGCCATATACTGCATAAATGGGCAGCTTTCGATGGAAAGAGCTGTTCATCCACGGTAATGTTCTCACTTGGTCTGAAGCAAATAGTAAAATTAGGTACAAACTTGTCCCGCACAACAGATACAAGCGCCAATCTATCAATTTTCAGGTGATCCCTGCTGGTAGATTTTTCATCGAATCGAAGAAACCTCATGATATCCGGGAAACGGTTTCGTGCCATAGTTTGGGAGAAAATTCCAGGACCCCCACTTCTGTGACCACAGATCGAGAATGTTCGTGCCAGCTTCATAAGTTCCACGTGCGTATAAAATACCAATGACAGCGTCCAATTCTTCCAAACAAAGTGTACATTTAGGATTGTTCAGAACTTCGTGGGCTCCAACCGCAGTATATCATTCGATCTGGCGCAGCTTGGATTCGTCAATAAAATGACGACAAGCTGTAGTGGCAGAAGTTCCTTCAATGTGGCGTTTGCATGTCCTGTAGGACCTCTGCCTTCCCTCAGTATATTTTACTGTCCTCGATGGCCTGGCAGGCTTTGTAGATCAACAAGAGTCCACACTGTTCCATCCAAAGCGACTTTTTCCTCGCCGACCATCATGTGCTGACCACGCCCATATGTTGACATACCACAGTGTATGCTCGGCCTTCTGTAGTTGATATCGTGCTCCTTGCTAGTAATTTCTTTATCTTCCTTAGTGTTTCCTTCATCTGCAAAATATAATACCAAACTTGCACTGTACACAGAATTACGTAAGTACAAAGTGACTAACTTCAAATAGGCTTACCATTGTCATCAGCTGCTTTGCTAGTGTGCGTGCGTCGCCATTTGGCGAGTAGTTCCCTAACCTTTGAGGTCGAAGGCTGCTGTGTGATTTCATGTTCTCATGGAAATTCTGTAGGCTCGACACAACTAGAATCACTCTCCAAACTATTTCCGTTTGTCAATTTATACACCTCTTTGAAATTATCGAGGTCTAAATCAGTCCCAGCTTCATCGCTTGATTGTGATGGGGAAATTATATGCTTATGCTTCAGAATTTCGGCATCCATTTTCAGATTACGCGAGAACACGTTTCTTCCGGGTAATTACAAACAATCGGGAAATCGAGTTTGAATTTTGTAACGAGTGAAAATGGCAAATGACTGCTCGTTACGATTGCACACCTTTCATTACTGAACAAATACTGACTATATTTTCCTGTCAGTATACTTGTAGCATTGTTTGAAAAGAGCCAACAGCTGTCCCATTGCAGCACAACAATAAATTCTATTCGACACTACGGTAATAAAGTACACTGTAACAGCTTGTTAGAGTAATATCCCGTTCTAAATGAATGCCACAAAAGTGACGGGGTAGCTACTGCAATACCGGTCAAAATGACCGTCCGGTAAAAGTAGGTATATGAACTCATAGTGCTAACTAGAAAGGAGTTACGGGTTTTTGAAGCTATATGCCGAAAATTACACTTAATATCAATAAAAGCCACCAAAGCGTTTGTATGTTCTAACCGTATAATGAGAGTGATAGAGAAAACAAAACTGAAAACGGTCATTTTGACCGCTGAGGTAAACCCAGTGTTAAGTCTCTTCTCAAACTTTCAAAAGTAGCAGACACTTGCTAATGGTATTTTATTTTAATCCATTTCTGTGTATAATCTCTTGCATGTGTTCTGAATTTGAAGTAAACAATTTTCTTTAAAAGTGTTTTCTTGTTTGATGATCAATTTTGCTGTAAAATAAAGAACAAAGCTAGCTAGTGGACCTACCTGAATTTCATTGACAGCTTCTAGGGCATTTTCCCAGGGCAGTGCACGGTCAAAGGAGCTTGTTGTGACAGATTGGACGTACAACTACTTGTTTATGGGAACGGAGTGTACTGTATTATTTCTCACTGATAAGCACATCTGGTAGGCAGATAAATATCACACCAGCACGTAGAGATATGGAACACATCCACTCTTCAACTTGCTACCTCACAATCTCATGGAAGAATTTGCTTTCCAGACATTCATAAAATTTGTACAGTAAGTCAAACTATGTGAACTCAAATTCAGCTGATTAAACAGTGCCGCACCCAGCTTTTGGTTACTCTGGACATCAATACTGTTAAAACAGAACCTATTTTCATAATATACAGTTCATAGGAACGTAAAGTTATTTTAAAGCAGAATGTCCTGTTCTATTCTGTTCCAAAACATCCTGAACCAGCCGCTATTCATAATTTCCATTTTCTTATGTATTTCTTTCTAAAGGCTTTCAGGGAAAATCAGGGGTGATGAAAAATTTTTGATAATGGCTTCTTTATCAGAAAGTTCATGAACTTAGTATTTAAGCATCTAAAGTACAGTATTACATTTTGTTAAATACAAGAACCGACAGTGGGAAGTGGTATGATTAGCTGCTGAAGCCTACACTAGTGCCGTGCAGTGGTAGCACACAAACTCAATGAGTGATGACACTAGTATTGGTACTCATTTTGATCATAATACAAAATTATCAAAACTGTAGCAACCTGTTACATCTTTCAGAAAGTGCTGTAGAGTGGCTGAAAAACTTTGACCTGGACTTATAAATTTGTTGTTATAATCACCATATTATTAAATAAATAAATCAATCAAAATTGTATTGCATACCTACATAGGTTCCTAGTATAACTCCAGAGATTATCAAACATGTGATGAGTATCTTCTTATAGCGTATCAAATGATGAAGGACCATGATGAAGGAACTAATTTACCTAAAAACAAGAAACAAGAATATGAAAGATAACAATTCACTACTTATATCTATATGGAATTAATATGTAAAAGGCAATTCCATTGGCATAGATGGACATTTTCATTTATGAAACAAATATTCAATGAATTAGGAACAAAACCTACATCACTTCAACGATATCTTAGCTGTCTCATTTTACTTACAATGCTTTGAAATGCTGATGGATGTCCCAAGAACATTCAAGATAAAGTAAAGGTGCGATACTCAATTCTAATAAATGCTAAATTGATGTAAGTGGCATCGTGATCAACTTTGGAGCAGACAGAATGTCCTATTAATTGCTCTCAGCTTGTTGGGAGTTTGGACATCTAGCCACTTCGATTCCTGATTCTGGTGAATGATCTGTCCAGGCAAAATTTACTTATAACCATTTCTAAATGCTGTTAGATGTATTTATTAGTATATAAGGAACAAGTTTAGGTGCAAAACCAACGCATCCTTCTTTGGTTACAATAGACAACTTTAAATATCTATGTAAATAAAATAAAGAGTTTTGTCTGTACTTTAGCCAGAATTTTTAAAAGTATGTCTGTTATTGTTCTTTTAAGAGGAAGTACAACTTTGCAGCCATCCTCTTTTAACAAACTCAATGGAAACAAAAAGAAACATAAATTACATATTCAACCATGGAATTCTGGACGTAACAGTGCATAGATCTTCCAGAACCTATCCTCAACCTACACAAAATTATGGCCTCTTTCCTTGAAGGCTAGAAAGAGGACTGCCACAGAGAGTTTTCTTAATTGCTCTCAGCTTATTGAGAGTTCACATATTTAGCCACTCCGATTCCCAGGACGCCAAGCTGGTTCAGCAAACAGTAGCTGGGAAGAAGCATTCTAGCAGGTACATTCATAGATATAGGTGATAAAAGTACTGCTTTTCTTATAGCTTCTTCTAAGATTGTGAAGACCTCTCCAGTATGTATGCTACAGACAATCAGTAGCGAGATTTTGGTGCTGACATGTTTGGAAATGAATGATCATCCAACATTCTCTCCTATGTTAGAACCATCTGTGAAGAAAAATCACACGTTCGAATACTGGTGAACAAAGTCATGGAACAAAGTGCTTAACAGAGACATCCCTGTTCACCTTAGGTCTACGAAGTAGATCTAGCCATATTTTCAGTTGCAGAATCAGCCACAGAGGTACAACCATCTCACATCTAACTCGTGACAAAACTCTCATCCAGTTTTCATACTTCTGGTGGAATTGGATATCTAAGAGGTATTGATAGCTTGGATGATGTAATATTACACAAATTTTGGCAGAGTGTTAAGGAGCATCTGTTGCCATCTTTTTCGTAAAAATGGAACTCCCAATTCACCGAGCAGGCTGGGAATCGGGCTAGTACGGAAAGCTCCGGTTGCCAACCTAACTCCACTATGATGTATACTATTCCCTATAAAAGGTCCAGCTGAACTACACACCACGCTACCATAGTCAATAAGGGAAAGAAACACAGCCATGTAAAAGCCTAGCAACACCCTATGGTCAGGCCCCCACAAAGTGCCGCTAAGAAACATAAGCATGTTAAATCTCTTCATGCAGGCAATCTTTAGCTGATGGATATAGGGCTGCCACATTAGTCTCTTATCAAAATGGAGTCCTAGAAACCTGCAAGTGTCTACCACTGGTAGGAGAGTGTTTTGCAAGTGGAGCTCCAGGTCAAAATGTACAGGCCGATGTCAACAAAAGTGAAGAACTGAGGTTTCACTGCTGAAAACCGAAAACCATATTGTACGGTCTATCTGTTGACTTGCTTGCTGCAGCTGTCTATCAGCAAATGCCATCATTCCTGAGCTGAAATGTACAACCAAATTGTCTACACAGCAATGGAATGACGGCGGGCCCAGCAGTGGCAATCATGCTGTTGATAGCGATAGTGAACAGTGCGAAACTCTGTACAGATCCCTGTGGTATTCCCTTTTAATGAACACAATATTGAGAATATGCCCTCACTACTTGGACTCAAAATACCAAGTTTTAATAAAAATCAGCAGAATTCCCAATGGTGCATAGTGGAGATTATCACATAGCCCCAGGTCGTATCGTAAGCCTTTTCGAGAAGTAAGTATAAATAACCACCTAATCGATACTTTATTATTGCCTCAGGCAAAACTGAATATAATTAAAACTTACAGGACATGTTTCGACCACTTAGTGGGCCTCTTCAGCTGTATAAATAAAGAACTGAGAAGAAAAAACATTATGACAATAAGCACAAATAAAAGTTCTTTGGAGACTTCTTTGATAAAAATGGAGGTCACCAGAATAGGACATCTTGCCTCTCGTTCTTGTTTGGAAAAGATGTTTATTCTGCGCTGTCTAGAGGGTCTGTCTTTGAGCGCGACCTGGTGAAGTAACGATGTGATACAGTCTGACAGTTCATGGTAAGCTCTGGTGAGATGGGAAGTAGAGTTTTATCGTCATCTAAAATAACATGTGAGGAGGGAGATTGGGCTTCTGCGATGTCATGTTTGATTATATCTCTTGTTCATCTAGTCTATTTCATGTCTACCCATTCTAAGTATTTGCTAATATTCTCGTATAAGATGTTTTTATGCTCATTGTTTTCATTGAGATTCTCTTCGCCGTTTTCCAATTTATCAAGAACGATGTGGATGTTTTCCAGGTTGTTCATAAGATTACCTTTATTTATCATACACATAATTTGAAGGTCCTGTTTTTTATATTGGTGAATTTGTGGTTGGACTCTTTCATATGGGATCCCATGGCAGAGAATCTTTTGTATTTTTCAGCATTCAAGTGTTCTTGATATCTAATTAAGAAGTTCCTTCCAGATTGTCCCCTTTGAAATTCCACTAACAGAAACAGACAGAAAAAAAGAACTTTCTTTCATTCATCAACAGGCTCTACATAATGGTTTCAGTTTGAAATTCATCAATAAAATCATCACCAAATGCAAATACCAACAACAAATTAAACTTAAACAGCATTCAGAAAAAGAAAAAGGATATGTAAAATTCACCTTTAATAACCCAAAGCTTTACGAAATCACCAACTTATTCAAGAAACACAATACCAAAGTAGCCTTCTCTACAAACAACAACACGAAACATAGATTCTTTAGTCACAATAAAGCTAATAAACTTAAAGATGACGAATTCCAGGAATCGGGTATTTATAAGCTGACTTGTGCTCAATGTAAAAAAACTTACGTGGGACAATCTGGAAGGAACTTCTTAATTAGATATCAAGAACACTTGAATGCTGAAAAATACAAAAGATTCTCTGCCATGGGATCCCATATGAAAGAGTCCAACCACAAATTCACCAATATAAAACAGGACCTTCAAATTATGTGTATGATAAATAAAGGTAATCTTATGAACAACCTGGAAAACATCCACATCGTTCTTGATAAATTGGAAAACGGCGAAGAGAATCTCAATGAAAACAACGAGCATAAAAACATCTTATACGAGAATATTAGCAAATACTTAGAATGGGTAGACATGAAACAGACTAGATGAACAAGAGATATAATCAAACATGACATCGCAGAAGCCCAATCTCCCTCCTCACATGTTATTTTAGATGACGATAAAACTCTACTTCCCATCTCACCAGAGCTTACCATGAACTGTCAGACTGTATCACATCGTTACTTCACCAGGTCACGCTCAAAGACAGACCCTCTAGACAGCGCAGAATAAACATCTTTTCCAAACAAGAACGAGAGGCAAGATGTCCTATTCTGATGACCTCCATTTTTATCAAAGAAGTCTCCAAAGAACTTTTATTTGTGCTTATTGTCATAATGTTTTTTCTTCTCAGTTCTTTATTTATACAGCTGAAGAGGCCCACTAAGTGGTCGAAACATGTCCTGTAAGTTTTAATTATATTCAATTTTGCCTGAGGCTATAATAAAGTATCGATTAGGTGGTTATTTATACTTACTTCTTGATTAAACATCGATACGGTCATGAAATGGACAACTTGTAAGCCTTTTCGAGGTCGAAGAATACTGCGATCAAATGCTCCTACTGGAACAAAAAAATGCCCTCCCTGAATGGCACTCTTCAGTCTAACAAGTGACAGACCAATAAGAGCGAAAACGACATCGGAAGGTAATCAGGAGACCTCCCTCCACCAAAATCACACAAGACGTCAATTGGAATAGCTTACAGAGATCATTTGTTATGCACATTGACCTATATCTATCCAGAAGCTTTGGATCTTTACCTGGTCTGGGAATTGATATTACAACTACCTCATATCAATGAGTTGGAAACTCTCCTTCACTCTATATTCTATATAATAATGTGAGGAAATGAAATCACACAGATATTGGTCACTCAAATACTTAAGCATTTGATCATGGATTTTATCCAACCCTGGAGCCATGTCCCTACACAGCACAAGTGAGCTCCATAATTTACATTCTATGGAAGGCATATTTTGGGAATATGAAGCAGCAGAGGTGAAACAGAAGTGGTGAGCCTCTGTCTCATGCTTTATCGTCAGAAAAGGAGGTCATATCTTCCAGAAATGGACGTATCTGCAAAAGTCAGCCGGGCTGAGTGGCTCAGACGGTTGAGGCACTGGCCTTCTGACCCCAACTTGGCAGGTTCGATCCTGGCTCAGTCTGGTGGTATTTCAAGGTGCTCAAATATGTCAGCCTCATGTTGGCAGATTTACTAGCATGTAAAGGAACTCCTGTGGGACTAAATTCCAGCACCTCGGTGTCTCCGAAAATTGTCAAAAAGTGATTAGTAGTACGTAAAATACAATAACATAATTTATTAACATTATTAACATTATAACATTATTTATTGCAAAAATCACTCGATGTGTTCTGCAATGATGGGAGGAATCGTAACTACATCTTCATTAATTACCCGCTTATTGGTATTATAGACTCTGATAATATGGCAGAGTTTAGTCCATATTTGTGATGGCGGCATATGGGTCATCACGGGAGACACTTCCTTGGGAGTGGAAAGGAAGCGGCTGTGGCCTTAATTAAGGTACAGCCCCAACATTTGCCTGGTGTGAAAATGGGAAATCACAGAAAACCATCTTCAGGGCTGCCAACAGTGGAGAAGACATGTCTCTTAAGTAGCTTTCTTATTCTCTCAAATAAAAAAAAAAGGGAATGGGCCTTACTACATAGTTGCTTAAAGGTAACATGACTGGCCGACACAGGATGCTGACAATAATGCTTAAATGCTCCCAGGATCACATATCGCTGTTGTAATTCCATCAGTCCACCATGTAACTTATTTCTAGTTAGGGATGCCGGACTCTTATCAGAGCTCATCACTAAAGACTGTACGATACAGTCTTCACATCTGTCAAATTATTGTAGAGACTATCAACTATGCTAAGAGCTATATTTGTCTAAGTTTCTTGGTGATTTCAAAATGAATATTTTACCCCTACAAGGCAAACACACTGAAGACAGTATAAAGAGAATTCATGTATGAATTTGTTATAGTCGGAGCTACATATCACCCCAAATATGGCACAACAAACCACACACCTGCAGGATAACAGAATACATTCTTGACATCGATCTCTGTTGAAGTATATAGCTATTTAGTCCCCATAGAAGTGCCGGAACTAAAAATTTTGAATATATATTGTACCGGTAAATGTTCTGCAATTAATGGAGCATGAGAAGTATCTAGGGGTGTGCAGTGTTAATTGGAGCATGTACAGAGAGGAGCCTATCTTTTGAATAAATATTAGCCTATAATTTAAAATGGCTAGCTTTATTGACGTAAATACTACAAGTATTTTAATATGATTGAATATTAAACTTGAATAATAAAGTTTTCATTGATGCTTTCACGGCCTGTACTTCTAGATTTGATGCTGTATAGGCTTTTGGGCTTATGCCGTGTCAATAATAAAGTTTTTTCTTGACGTTAAAATAATGCAAGAAATTGATAATCACTTTGAATATTAATGAAAGTAAAGTTTAAGAGTTCATTCTTGTAATATAGATGCACAATTATTGCCCTAAAAGTCTTTCTAAGATATGTGCAATTTCATTGTTTGTGATTTTTCACTCGATCCTTAAAACTATACTGGCATTAAATGATTTACATTCCACATTTTTTAGAAAGAAAGTCAATTGTAGACTGTTAAAGCAATTCACCTGATGAAGGTGACCGTTTAAATTAACACTGGGTTTATATCACCTGAATGTCTAGGCTGGAAGATGTTGATACTGAAATGCTGTCATCACCATAGGCCCTATGCAGCACGATCCCTCGCTGACCCTCAGAACCACAAAACCAGAGAACCATAGGACCACGCTTCCTGGATATTATCACGTTCCAGAAGACGTAAGTTCACCGGTGGCGGCATAATATGAGTGCTAATTTAGATCGCTGTCAGGATTTCATACGTTCACTTACGTAAGAGAGGATGACTATGCGAAATGCATGAAAGTTCAACTGACTTTATGGCTTTACGCGACCTACATATCTGTTATATTGGAAAAATTTTTAAGTATTGGAGAACTCTATCTCATTGTCTAAACTGCACAAGTATGTCACATGTGTCACACAGTTTGTAATGCACAAATACGTAAAATGTCAAGTTTTACAAAGTAAAAGTTATATAAATAAACTAGTTTCGTGATGCAGTATTGTTCACTTTCTGTTTAAACTTAAAAGTTTTACTTGGAAAATAAAGGAAAAATTTTCCTAAATAATTAAATACTGTCTCTGGAAAACAATTACAGTTGGTAGCTCTGAGGCTAAGTTCATGAAATGCACTTTCGAAAAGAAACACACGTTCATTTATGACCGCACTAATTCTATTCACAAGGCAATAGTTAGTGTATTTCACATTACAATACCATACAACACATGATTTACAGTTCATTATTGCTCAAATATCTTAACACACACTCGTATTTGAAATACAACCCCATGTATGTCAGGAAATGTCTAAGTGTTCATAAGACACGGAAATAAAACAAGTCCCTTGACTTGAGATTTTAATCGTAAGAAAAAGTCTAAGTGTTTGTAGAACATGAAATAAACTCTCTACTGGAGACTTCAATAACATGCTCTAAGGTAAAGTCTTTGAGAATCACAGATATTGTTCAAGTTCATTTAGAACCATATTCATTTTTAAGATGTGTCACGCACTAGATTTGACCTGTATTCCCAGATTTGAACTCGCAGTCACCGTAATATCACAAGTTTCACAGCGTATATCACGTGCTTGCCAGCTGACCAGCATGGTCACTGCGAGTGAAGGCTGGCTGAAAACTTACTGAATTCCTCCTGGCTACCTGTTCCTTTAAATACAAATCCGGCCAGGAATGAGTCACATGGTATATGAAAAGCATGGTCCCTTCTTGTCTTAATAACTTTCTTATTACTACGGCGATTTTCCTGAAACTTGGTATTTGAGAGGTATAAATACCAGCTACAAGGTGGTGTACCCCACTTGTTGTTATCTCAGTGGGTTGTGGAGGTAGAGATCTTTCCAAACTGTGGCCTTGAGTCAAGCATGTGATCGGAGCCAACGTCATCACTGCAGCCAGAGCAAACCTGCTGCTGACATATGCCCATTTGACGTGGTCTTACACTCATTTTGAACTTGAATCACCTCATACCTCGCCATGTTGATGGGTGCCTCACGCTGAACTCAAATATGTGCGGAGCTATACATGGTTCCCGGTACAACATGAACCACCTGTAGTAACCTTGCTGGATCATGTTCCTTTGACAAAATACTACCTAATGTTGTATGTAGGAGACTTTGATAGATATCATCCTTAACAGATCTTAACGTCAGAAATTCCTTAAATAGATGGAGACACAAAATACCCACAATCGAATCGCTACCAATCCACATTTAGTGTTTTAACACAAAAAATGCCACCCAGATGGCAGATCAACAAGGCTGAAGTATCATGTAAATCCCACTTATTTTCTTTTAATGTTGCACTGACAGAGATAGGTATTATGGTGACGATGGGATAGGAAAGGGCTATGAGTGGGAAGTACGCGACCATGGCCTTCTTTAACGTACAGCCCCAGCATTTGCCTGATGTGAAATTTGGAAATAACGGAAAACCATCTTCGGGGTTCGAACCCACTATCTCCCGAATGCAAGCTGACAGCTATGTGACCAGTACCACACAGCCACTCGCTGGGTAAGTGGTGGTGGTGGTCCTACGCATCCTTCCTCTATATAATATTAACCAGGGAGGAAAAAATGGAAGGATTCCAACACTTCAAAAAATGAATGCACCAACCAAAGAAAGACAAGGGCCACAAAAGGAATGAAAATGAAAGTCTCCCTAGGCCTTGAGTGTTCTAATACCGTCAGGATCAGAAAAGAACAAGAGTTAACCAAGGGAGGTCGGATAGGATACATGAAAGTGAGGAGCTTGGTACAAGTCACAAGTCAATGGAAGCAATGTCAGAACTCATTTGAGGGCCCTGCAGTCACCAACCCACATTCCCAAGTTAAGAGCTCCTGGGGTCCCTTTTAGTCACCTTTTTGGATAGGCAGGGTGTTATTCTACTGCCCCTACCCACTGGCGAAAATAAATGTGGGGCTTTTGATCATGTATAGCAGTGGTATTCCAACTTTTTGGTTGGTGTTCCCCCAAAATCCAATTGTTTTACTTTCGTCCGCCCCTCCCCCCTCCACCGAAGTGCGAGTATATTACGATTATACGCCAGGGATTTAAGTTCTCATGCCCTTTCCAACACCATGGAATTTTCCACATCGAGAAACAAACCACGGTCGCCGGGATGACAGGCAAGCAGCTTAACCGCTACACCATCCTGTTCCCCAATAAAAACAATCATGTACTGTGCATTGTCACTGGGCAAAGGAAATCTCATAATTCTTTCGGAGTAAACTTACAGAAGAAGCCCAAAACTGAGCGGTGAGTAATGGCCGAAGAACTGTTCCTGCCATTTTCAGTGCTTAATGACAGCCCAGTTATTCTACCATTGGAGTTTTCTGTTCCCTTCTCAGGCAATGCAGCAAGCCTTCACAAGGCAGATGGAGAAACGTGATTTGCTCATGAGTGGAACTACAAAGTTTCCATTGCCTACCAATGATATGTATATAAACACACACGAGTATTTTTATTAATGCAACAGTTAATATTTTACTGTATACTCTGCTACTGAAGATAAATTGAAGTTAATGAGTGGATTTTGAAATAGGTTTTATTCCTTAAAAGAGCAATGCAGCATAAGTAAGCATGTTTACATACGTAGTAAATGGGATGGGTGGGATTATTTCTTTGAACTCAAATTGAGGAACCAAAATTCATGACCATGAGGAAGGGCTGTGTAGGGTCAGTTAATCCTCAAGCACGAAATCAACAAGAATGTTGACTTCAGAATGCAGAAATCCCTTTATAGGGATGGGTTATGTGAGTCTCCACATCCTAACATTTATTCATACAAGTTTGTAAAGAACTTAAGAGAGGAACAAACTGACGCATATTTTAGAATTAATAGTTCGGAAAGGGGACTCTACGTAGCGGTAGACTAAAACACTACGTCAAAACAAGATTTTA
The DNA here is from genome assembly GCF_040414725.1 of Anabrus simplex. Classification (NCBI taxonomy): domain Eukaryota; kingdom Metazoa; phylum Arthropoda; class Insecta; order Orthoptera; family Tettigoniidae; genus Anabrus; species Anabrus simplex. The sequence continues at coordinate 1,580,749,686 of NC_090265.1, forward strand.
TTGAAAATGAGATGGCTCAACTCTTTTCTGAAGTGCTCACCGAAAACAGTTACGAGCTACGATAAATTTGCATATCCCTGAGATGAACCTGTGTACCCCTAGTGGTACGCATACCACACTTTGAATATCACTGATGTATAGAGTCACTTACGGTACCGTACATCATGTATTTCTACAGTTCTCAGAATATAAAGTATATTTCAGTTACATCTAAACTAATTTTGCATTTCATGAAACACTATTGCCTTTCAAGTTTTTTGTAAATCAATTTTAACTTAAATATGAAATATTGCTCACTGACAAAATGATTGTTCTCTAAGTTAAATAAATGTCCATTAAAATAATTCTGCTCTCTCAGAGTGGGGAGCCATTCAACAGAAGCAACCCATCTCAATCAAGTGACATTTAAATGCGTGCGCGCACACACACACACACACACCTGGAACTTTTAAAAGTAGGAAAGATCTTAGTATGAAGATAAAGTTGGAATTCAAGAGGACAGATTGGGGTAAATATTCATTGATGGGATGAGGAGTAAGGGATTGGAATAAATTATCAAGGGAAATGTTTGGTCAATTTCCAAGTTTGTTGAAAATATTTAAGAAAATGATAGGTAAATAATTATAAATACATGTAAATATGAGATAAATCATTGATAGGGAAATCTGCCACCTGGGCGACCGCCCTAAATGCATATCATTGATGATTAAAACCTTAGCTCAGCGTACGGTAGGTTGTATAGAGTGAGCAGACCGGATAACTTTACCGTAACAGACCAATAGATAAAAATTAAATTAATGCACACAGGCCTGAAAGAAGTCCAATTCCTTATGCCGAACAAAGGTCTATCGGGCATTCCACATAAAATCATCTCCACAGTTTTCGCGTTTCAACGTTTATCTGGCACCCATGGCCCAAGATTTTTGTCTGATTTAGTTTCGAAATTCTATCAGACTCGCGCCTACATCTCGTGATTATTTGTACTTAAGCAGAGTGCTGAAGTGACTGTGAATCACTTTGACATTATTCATTTCAACTATCATTTTCCAACCCTATCTTCATCAAATAGGCCTATCCTTGCACTGGAACGATCAAAATATCTTACCATAACCCTTGTGCAAATCTGTAGCTACAGTGCATACCATACTAGCCACCTTAAATATATTGAAAAGTGCACCTGGAATATTATTGTATCACTTAAAAGAACAATTTACTGGCATCCTGAAATATAAACTATGTGCATACATTCTGCGAATATTGTGGCACACCTACCGAGTACCGACACAAATCCCGTATTTCCGACATGACACTATAATTCGAGACCATACAGCCGCTGTAATCATGGTTTTTACTATATTTGCGATGATATCACATATATAGTCATGCATATACAGTAAGAAGGAAAATATTTATTTTGACAGTTAAGTATTCTTCTTCTTCTTCTTCTTCTTGATATTTGGTTGGGCTCTGTATATAACTAACACCCAGTTCCAATACTTTGTAAATGAAACACTGTAGAACACTCAGAAACAGTTAGTTATGGTGGCTAAGAAGGACGTTATTACACAGGACAAAGATCACTGGTATGGGTGGAAAATTACATCGTGTGGGTTGAAGGGTAATAGACATAGGAGTAAGCACGGGGACACAAGGTACTATATCTTCACGCCGAAGTGACCCACCTTGGCGTCTTCTACTTTGACATACGGAACGGGTCTACAATTGGGAAGGACAGACGATAGAACACAACAACTAAAGGATCGAGTAGTAAGGATGGAATAACACAAATAGAGGGTTGGAAGGTAGATATCGCGCAGACAGTTAAGTATTAATAAATCTGTCAACATAGGCTATTTGTCTTCTTCTTCTTATACTTGCTTATTTGGCTGATGCTTATGGGCTGTGTCTGCGACATTTCACCCAGTCAATACTCCCTTACTCATGTAATAGTACTTATATAAATGAAAACTTCAGTTCAAAAATTTATGTTTGATCTTGCAAGTAGATTACACATACACTATTTTTCACTATATCACATAATAACCCTAGTTTGCTTCAGCACACTGTTCTCATACGAGAAACTTCCGTTTTTGCAATCACACTTCTTCTATAGTGTCTATATTAGACATGTTTGTGAAATTAATAACTGGTTCGATAGAAGGCAATTCGGTTTTAGGAAAGGTTATTCCACCGAAGCTCAACTTGTAGGATTCCAGCAAGATATAGCAGATATCTTGGATTCTGGAGGTCAAATGGACTGTATCGCGATTGACCTGTCTAAAACATTTGATAGGGTGGACCATGGGAGACTACTGGCAAAAATGAGTGCAATTGGACTAGACAAAAGAGTGACTGAATGGGTTGCTATATTTCTAGAAAATAGATCTCAGAGAGTTAGAGTAGGTGAAGCTTTGTCTGACCCTGTAATAGTTAAGAGGGGAGTTCCTCAGGGCAGTGTTATAGGACCTTTATGTTTTCTTATATATATAAATGATATGAGTAAAGGAGTGAAATCGGAGGTAAGGCTTTTTGCGGATGATGTTATTCTCTATAGAGTGATAAATAAGTTACAAGATTGTGAGCAACTGCAACGTGACCTCGATAATGTTGTGAGATGGACAGCAGGCAATGGTATGTTGATGTACGGGGCTAAAAGTCAGGTTGTGAGTTTCACAAATAGGAAAAGTCCTCTCAGTTTTAATTACTGCGTTGATGGGGTGAAAGTTCCTTTTGGGGATCATTGTAAGTATCTAGGTGTTAATATAAGGAAAGATCTTCACTGGGATAATCACATAAATGGGATTGTAAATAAAGGGTACAGATCTCTGCACATGGTTATGAGGGTGTTTAGGGGTTGTAGTAAGGATTTAAAGGAGAGTGCATATAAGTCTCTGGTAAGACCCCAACTAGAGTATGGCTCCAGTATAAGGGACCCTCACCAGGATTACCTGATTCAAGAACTGGAAAAAATCCAAAGAAAAGCAGCTCGATTTGTTCTGAGTGATTTCCGACAAAAGAGTAGCGTTACAAAAATGTTGCCATATTTGGGTTGGGAAGAATTGAGAGAAAGAAGAAGAGCTGCTCGACTTAGTGGTATGTTCCAAGCTGTCAGCGGAGAGATGGCGTGGAATGACATTAGTAGACGAATAAGTTTGAATGGCGTTTATAAAAGTAGGAAAGATCACAATATGAAGATAAAGTTGGAATTCAAGAGGACAAACTGGGGCAAATATTCATTTATAGGAAGGGGAGTTAGGGATTGGAATAACTTACCAAGGGAGATGTTCAATAAATTTCCAATTTCTTTGAAATCATTTCGGAAAAGGCTAGGAAAGCAACAGATAGGGAATCTGCCACCTGGGCGACTGCCCTAAATGCAGATCAGTATTGATTGATTGATTGATTGATTGATTGATTGATTGATTGATTGATTGATTGATTGATTGATTGATTGATTGATTGATTGATTGATTGATTGATTGATTGATTGATTGATTGATTGATTGATTGATTGATTGATTGATTGATTGATTGATTGATTGATTGATTGATTGATTGATTGATTGATTGATTGATTGATTGATTGATTGATTGATTTGATTGTCACACACTCTGATAATCCGAAATAACACTCTCAAGGAATGCACTAATGATATGAGGAATCACTCAAATGGAACCATCAAAAACATGAGAGCATCTCACCATATATTGCGGACAGAATTATAACACGATATTGGCTTCATCCAGAAACAAATTTAGTACTCTAATAATCTAGACGGTAGGATTACAGAGCAAACAAGAAACACTGGTTAGAAATACCTGCTTGAGTCGCTTGAGATTAGTCATAAGTTTTTTAAGGGGGTTATCATATAGAGAACATTCAAATAAGATGTGGTTGGAGTCGCCATTAATAATAATTGTATCACACGAACAGTTCTTTTTATACTTGAAAGGTGTGGTAGTGGCGTTGCCTACGCTATAATACAAGGCCTTGAAATGCACTCGTGGAAACGGGTTGCTTCCTAATTCACCATTCAGCCGCTTGGATCGCGGTCTTGCCCCCATGTATTCGCATGGCCGTATATGTCAATAAGTAAAGTATATCCTAAATAAAAAGAACAAACTATTTTTGCAAGTATTGACTGTACTTTATTTATAGAGCGGTGCTGCATTGGCTTGGATATGTCATTGAAGTTTCAAAATTTTCCTTCTTTTTTCTTTTTGCTAGTTGCTTTACGTCGCACCGACACAGACAGGTCTTATGGTGACGATGGGACAGGAAAGGGCAAGGAGTGGGAAGGAAGCGGCCGTGGCCTTGATTAAGGTACAGCCCCAGCATTTGCCTGGTGTGAAAATGGGAAACCACGGAAAACCATTTTCAGGGCTGCCGACAGTGGGGTTCGAACCTACTATCTCACGAATACTGCATCCTGGCCGCACTTAAGCGACTGCAGCTATCGAGCTCGGTAAACTTTCCTTCTGAGTGGCTTCTTATCAAGTTTCAAAAACTTTCTCTCTTCTACTTGTGTGGCTCAAAGCAATGTTGTCTAACAGAGGTCTCAGAAATTTTCATAGTAGAAAAAGAGGTGGTTTGTCGCCTTTACACTTTCCACATTTAATTTCACTGTTGAACATGTCTTTCGAAAGAATAAACGTACACCTTTTAGTAACACTCTTCGGGACAAGTACTGCGTAGCGGAGGTGACAAATTCCGTCGTTCACTCCAGAAGTGCCACAGACGATGATTTTCGGTATCTGAGGGCTCCTCGATCTTGAAAACGAATAAGACACAATGTTGGACTTTGAGTAGCTGGAGAACAGATATGTTCTAAACAGCCTTTACAGTCTGTTTTTTCTTTTGCCACATGTACCATAATGTCATTGTATTCCGCTTGGCGTCTTAGGTAGCTGAAGAAGAGCTCGATGTCATAGCTCGTTAGGTTCCTCGTCAATGCATAATGCAAATGTATTCTTATGAGGTATTTTACGCAGGCCACAGTGGACTGGGTAGTCAAGATCTATGCCTGATATATTTCTCGCATTATTCTTTTTTACTTTCTCTGAATGCATTTTAAGTTTCTTAATATATGACAGGAAATCATCAATTAACCAACTGAGGAGTTCATCTTCAGTACTAAAAGATGCTTTTTTTTTTTGCTAGTGACTTTACATCGCACCGACACAGATAGGTATTATGGCGACGATGGGATAGGAAAGGCCTAGGAGTTGGAAGGAAGCGGCCATGGCCTTAATTAAGGTACAGCCCCAGCATTTGCCTGGTGTCAAAATGGGAAACCACGGAAAACCATCTTCAGGGCTGCCGACAGTGGGATTCGAACCCACTATCTCCCAGATGCAAGCTCACAGCCGCGCGCCCCTAACCGTACGACCAACTCGCCCGGTTAAAAGATGCTCGTTTGTTCTCGTTCCTGAATATGTCCCATGTGAGGAGTTGCAGACGTTATGCGCCCTGAACAATTTAATAAAATGCTCCATAAAACAAATGGCTTATTTTAAACTGTATTTTATGCTCTCGCGACTAAACCACCTCCATACTTTTCAAACCAGAAATTGTTTCCGGGGAAAATACAAAATTTTTAGCTCTTGCTATATTCATTTTCGTGAAATTTGTTGGGCAAATTATTTTCCTCGTTGGTTTCCTAATTTAAGATTTCTGAATTTGAAGATACCTCTGAAATGATTGCCGGTCACGGTAGCATAGTTTAAAAAAAGTCCAGTGACAAATTTTGGGATCGCCCGATTCTTATGACGTAACTCGGATCAAAACTTAGGAACAGAGGCCTACTTCGATCAGCTTGAAGTCGTATCTCATGCATAATACTTCCTCTGTATAATGTTTCGAACATTGAACATTCACTGGAAACTTGTGAAACGAAATTCCACTACCTTAAATTTCTCGTGAATAAACCATGACTGGAACTGCGAATGCTTAACATCAGACAAATACATGATACATTCACAACCAACTCAGTTAATGAACACGTTTAAAGGCGCGAGCCTGGTAGACAGGGGGCAAGATAGCGATCCTAGCGGCCCGGCATTGAACTTCAGTGTAACCACTTCCATAGCGTTTTACGGGCTCTATCTCTAGGCTTTGTATTATAGCGTAGGCAACGGGTAATGGATGGACCGTTGCCTACGCTATAATACAAGGCCTTGAAATGCACTCGTGGAAACGGGTTGCTTCCTAGTTCACCATTCAGCCACTAGAATCGCGGTCTTGCCCCCTTGTATTCGCATGGCCGTATATGTCAATAAGTAAATTATATCCTAAATAAAAAGAACTGAATGGTTTTGCGAGTATTGACAGTACTTTATTTATAGAGCGGTGCTGCATTGGCTTGGATATGTCATTGAAGTTTCGAAACTTTCCTTCTGAGGGGCTTCTTATCAAGTTTCAAAACTTTCTCTCCTACTTGAGTGGCTCAAAGCAATGTTGTCTAACAGAGGTCTCAGAAATCATCATAGCAGAAAAAGAGGTGGTTTGTCGCCTTTACACATTCCACATTTAATTTCACTGTTGAACATGTCTTTCGAAAAAATAAACGTACACCTTTTAGTAACTCTCTTCGTAACAAGTAAGTTACTGCGTAGCGGAAGTGACAAATTCCGTCGTTCACCGCAGAAGTGCCACAGACGATGATTTTCGGTATCTGAGGGCTCCTCGATCTTGAAAACGAATAAGACACAATGTTGGACTTTGAGTAGCTGGAGAACAGATATGTTCTAAACAGCCTTTACAGTCTGTTTCTTCTTTTGCCACACGAACCATAATGTCATTGTATTCCGCTTGCCGTCTTAGATAGCTGAAGAAGAGCTCGATGTCATAGCTCGTTAGGTTCCTCATCAATGCATAATGCAAATGTATACTTATGAGGTATTTTACGCAGGCCACAGTGGACTGGGTAGTCAAGATCTATGCCTGATACATTTCTCTCATGATTATTTTTTACTTTCTCTGAATGCATTTTAAGTTTCTTAATATATGACAGGAAATCATCAATTAACCAACTGAGGAGTTCATCTTCAGTACTAAAAGATGTTTTTTTTTGCTAGTGACTTTACATCGTACCGACACAGATAGGTATTATGGCGACGATGGGATAGGAAAGGCCTATGAGTTGGAAGGAAGCGGCCGTGGCCTTAATTAAGGTACAGCCCTAGCATTTGCCTGGTGTCAAAATGGGAAACCACGGAAAACCATCTTCAGGGCTGCCGACAGTGGGATTCGAACCCACTATCTCCCGGATGCAAGCTCACAGCCGTGCGTCCCTAACCGTACGACAACTCGCCCGGTTAAAAGATGCTCGTTTGTTCTCGTTCCTGAATATGTCCCATGTGAGGTGTTGCAGACGTTATGCGCATTGTACAATTTAATAAAATGCTCCATAAAACAAATGGCTTATTTTAAACTGTATTTTATGTTCTCGGGACAAAACCACCTCCATACTTTACAAACCAGAGATTGTTTCAGGGAAAAATACAATATCTTTAGCTCTTGCTACATTCATTTTCGTGAAATTTGTTGGGCAAATTATTTTCCTCGTTGGTTTCCTAATTTAAGATTTCTGAGTTTGAAGATGCCTCTCAAATGATTGCCGGTCACGGTAGCATAGTTTAAAAAATGTCCAGTGACAAATTTTGGGATCGCCCAATTCTTATGACGTAACTCGGATCAAAACTTAGGAACAGAGGCCTACTTCGATCAGCTTGAAGTCGTATCTCATGCGTAATACTTCCTCTGTATAATGTTTCGAACATTGAACATTCACTGGAAACTTGTGAAACGAAATTCCACTACCTTTAATTTCTCGTGAATAAACCATGACTGGAACTGCGAATGCTTAACATCACACAAATTCATAATACACTGACTGACAGTGACAATGCAACACCAAGGAGGAGTGGTTCGAAAGGGATGAAAGTTGGGGAAAAAACAGAGACGGCACAGATGAATAATTGATGTTTATTTCAAACCGATATGGAGGTTACACAATGCGCACGGCATCGACTCAGTAGGATGTAGGACCACCGCGAGCGGCGATGCACGCAGAAACACGTCGAGGTACAGAGTCAATAAGAGTGCGGATGGTGTCCTGAGGGATGGTTCTCCATTCTCTGTCAACCATTTGCCACAGTTGGTCGTCCGTACGAGGCTGGGGCAGAGTTTGCAAACGGCGTCCAATGAGATCCCACACGTGTTCGATTGGTGAGAGATCCGGAGAGTACGCTGGCCACGGAAGCATCTGTACACCTCGTAGAGCCTGTTGGGAGATGCGAGCAGTGTGTGGGCGGGCATTATCCTGCTGAAACAGAGCATTGGGCAGCCCCTGAAGGTACGGGACTGCCACCGGCCGCAGCACATGCTGCACGTAGCGGTGGGCATTTAACGTGCCTTGAATACGCACTAGAGGTGACGTGGAATCATACACAATAGCGCCCCAAACCATGATGCCGCGTTGTGTAGCGGTAGGGCGCTCCACAGTTACTGCCGGATTTGACCTTTCTCCACGCCGACGCCACACTCGTCTGCGGTGACTATCACTGACAGAACAGAAGCGTGACTCATCGGAGAACACGACGTTCCGCCATTCCCTCATCCAAGTCGCTCTAGCCCGGCACCATGCCAGGCGTGCACGTCTATGCTGTGGAGTCAATGGTAGTCTTCTGAGCGGACGCCGGGAGTGCAGGCCTCCTTCAACCAATCGACGGGAAATTGTTCTGGTCGATATTGGAACAGCCAGGGTGTCTTGCACATGCTGAAGAATGGCGGTTGACGTGGCGTGCGGGGCTGCCACCGCTTGGCGGCGGATGCGCCGATCCTCGCGTGCTGACGTCACTCGGGCTGCGCCTGGACCCCTCGCACGTGCCACATGTCCCTGCGCCAACCATCTTCGCCACAGGCGCTGCACCGTGGACACATCCCTATGGGTATCGGCTGCGATTTGACGAAGCGACCAACCTGCCCTTCTCAGCCCGATCACCATACCCCTCGTAAAGTCGTCTGTCTGCTGGAAATGCCTCCGTTGACGGCGGCCTGGCATTCTTAGCTATACACGTGTCCTGTGGCACACGACAACACGTTCTACAATGACTGTCGGCTGAGAAATCACGGTACGAAGTGGGCCATTCGCCAACGCCGTGTCCCATTTATCGTTCGCTACGTGCGCAGCACAGCGGCGCATTTCACATCATGAGCATACATCAGTGACGTCAGTCTACCCTGCAATTGGCATAAAGTTCTGACCACTCCTTCTTGGTGTTGTATTTGCTCTGTCAGTCAGTGTACATTCACAACCAACTCAGTTAATGAACACGTTTAAAGAAGCTAGCCTGGTAGACAGGGGGCAAGATAGCGATCCTAGCGGCCCGGTATTGAACTTCATTGTAACCACTTCCATAGCGTTTTAGGGCTCTATTTCCAGGCCTTGTATTATAACGTAGGCAATGGGTTGGACCGTTATTGTTCTTGAAGTTGATGTGGGCTCGTTATTTCACCCAGACACAATACTTTATTATATTTGCACTAGTTCGACACTCGCACACAATTCCGATAAAGCAGGACAACAATGCAGTTCGCAATGTTCTCTGATTGAGAAGTACTTGAAGATTGAGTAAAATAGATCGTGCAGTGGAGGCAGAAAATGGTTTCAAAGTACTTGAAATAGTTCATTAGAAGACGTAGCACCTAGACAAATGAGAGTGATTAAATTATGTATACAATACTAGGCGATATAGGAAAATCACAGGGACACAAGGTATACTAATCTTCACGCTAGAGTGGTCGATCTCAGCGACTTCTACAAAACATACAACACCGGGCCAACATATAAGGGATAAGCAGAAGAGGGCAGTGGAACTACGGAGGGGTGAATATATGTAAGAGTGTGGGACATTGGACAGAGGGAAATTAATATCTGATCAACGTATATGGTTGATTTAGAGAGCGGAAAGTGTTATTGAGATCGTAAACAAAAAATTAAGAGGGGTGACAGCGTGATGATATGACGTCAATGAAAATGTACACGCGATCGGTGGAGGGGGCAGATGACAGTATACGGTAGCCATGTGGCTTGGTTTAAAAGCAGGCGGTAGGGAGGACGTGAGTCAAATGAGAATACCGTATTATGAAATAAGTAAGTGATGTTAATGTATTGTGGTAATGAGGGATTAGAGTTATAAATTACAGTGATCTAAGAACTGATTTAATATATTGATTATTGTGTGAGAGGGCTTGTATACCAGACATGCAATTGACGTGGGGAGAGGAAAATTGAAATGTATTAAGCTTGAGTAAAGGCAGCGTCTAGAGGAGTTATACAACGGACATTGAAAAAAGAGATGATTGATATCGGCATCTTCGGATCCACAATGACATAGGGGATGCTGTTGTAAACGAAAGCGAAATTTATATAGTGGTGTAAGAGCATGATAAAAGCGAAGGCGTAAGATATTGATAATGCCGACGAGTGTAGGTTACGTGTTGATACCAGAAAGTAGCAGGTAATAGTGGTTGTAGACTATGATAGAAATTGCCCTTCTGACGTGCAGATGTTGTCCATATGTGTTGCAATGATTGTTTTTGTTGTGATTTTAAGAGAGATATGAAACATGTGGCGGAAATAGAAAATGTAGCTGGGTTTGCAGATAATAGTGAAGCCTCTTTCGCTAATCGATCAGCCTTTTCATTATCTGGTATGTTTTTATGTGCCGGTATCCAAATGAGTGTAACTTGGATACCTAATTGATTTAAAGCAAATTGGATGTGCTTTACGTTATATACATACAAATTCAGCGTAAACTTGTTAGATTTTAGTGTTTGGAGCACGGAGAGAGAGTCAGTAAATATATTAGCAGATTGTATGGATTAATTTTTTATGTACAGTAACGTTTGTCTTATTGCAAGGAGTTCGGCAGAAAAAATGGAAAAGTGTGACGATAAATGAATCAATTCAGCATACTGAGTTTGTTCGTAGTAAAAAGCAGCTCCAACGCCACAAGAATTTTTGGATCCATCGGTATAAAAGTTGGTACATGCATTAGTGGGTGAGACACGAACTTTTTTAGAATATAGAGGAAAATATGAAAGCCGGTAAGGGAGCATAGCAAAAGAATGATTCTTTAGAATAAATAATAGTAGGAGTATATTGAATCACGTCATATGACACAGAATAGTATGGTAACACCTGACTACGAATAATATTAGGTTTAAATAGGGAGACAGACTCTAATGCCCAAATTAAGGCAGGGGCTCGGCAATTTTGGGTGAAAGGGGATGGAAATGATTGAGCGAGTAGTTGTATTTTGGGTAGAAGGTTATTGGAGATCACCAGAAGTCGTTTGAGAAGATACTTAGATGCGAGAAATCTGCGTCGAAGGAGAAGAGGAGGGTCACCAGTTTCTACTAATAACGCATTAGTAGGAATGGTATATAATGCACCAAAACAAACTCGTAGCGCTTGATTTTGTGTCGTATTGAGGGATTAAAGGGAGGATGGTGATGCAAGATCAATATGTGCACAGTAGTCGAAACGAGCACGGATGGTGAAGTAGTATACTAACTTTTCTGTAACAGGATCAGCTCCCCAGGAACGACGTGTAATAGCTTTTTAATAGGTTAATATATGTGGCAGTACTGTTTCGTAGGTGTTGTATATGTTGGGAGAAGTGTAATTTACGATCAAGTATAATGCCAAGATATTTATGGTGCGAACGTATGGGAATTTCATATCTATCGAACAGTAAATGCTCTGAATTATAAACACGCTTGGTAGTAAAAATTACCGCAGAGCATTTTCCAGGAGATAAGGATAACCCATGAGTGTGTAACCAAGACTAAACTTTAAGCAGGAGCTGTGTGATGCATTTCCGGGCAACATCTAGATCTTTATGGGGAAAATAGATAACTATATCGTCAGCATACATAAGAATTCTGGCAGATTGGAGGGCAAGTTGCTCAAGGTCGGATAAATACAAAGCAAAGAGTATTCCACTGAATATATCACCTTGAGGGACGCTGACAGTAGCCTGACGAGGGGATTGTGTAGTGAGGGGAGGTTTGAAGATAAGAGTGCGATATATTAACAGATGGCGTAGAAGAGTTATGAAAGTAGTCGGGATTCCTTTTTGTAATAACACATCCCCTAATATATTCAGGGGGACTGAATCAAAGGCACCTTGTATGTCTAGGAAGACAGCAATAGTGTGCTGTTTCCTCGATTTAGCTAATAATATGTCAATAATAAGCATATTGATCGCATCCTGAGCATTTCGACCTTTACAGTAAGCATACTGATACTTGGGAAGAAGGGCCACAGAAACCTTTGGAGCATGATTTTGAGAAATAGTTTGCGTAGACAAGATGGCAATATTATTCCCCTTATATTGTGTGGGGTGGTCATTGGACGACGAGGCTTTGGAACCGGGACTAGGAAAAAAGTTTTCCATTCCGGAGGAGGAGTCGTAGTGGTTAACACAAAATTAAAGTACTTAACAAGCACTTGTAGGGATTTGATCGGCAATTGTTGTGACATAGCATAAGAGATATAATCAGGACCTGGAGTGGACGATTTGCAGGAGTTAAGAATGGATGTGAGCTCTGGGAGAGTGATGGGACGAGAAAGGACTGAAGACCGACTAGTGGAAGCAGACATAGCTGGGGTATAAGGTGGAAGTACATAATCTGGAGTGAGGGACGTTAGAAATTGATTCAGAATATTCGATGTGATTTGAAGGCGTGGGACATGCGTGGAAGCCCGAGTGAGAGCACGGATAGCATTCCATAACTGAGATGCAGAAATATGGGTATGGAAGGAGGATATAAAAGTTTTCCAGGCTTCTCGTCGTTTTTGATTGAATACACGTCTGATATGAGCAATATGATGTTTGAGGTGAAAGTAGTGTGAAGGGGTTAAAGTTTTACGATATATTTTGAAGAGTCTCTTGCGTTTAAGGATTAATTGGTGACATTCAGTGTCCCACCACTTTAATTTAGAGGTACCAGTTGTTATGGAGTTTGATGGTGCTTTATAAGGATGGTAGAGGTCCAGATACTGTGTTATTATTTTGAGAATTGATTGATAGGATAATTCTGTTACAGGGAATGTCTCTAATTGGGTTACCATGAAGGACTTAAAGCACGAAGCATTGGAATGTTTCATGGAACGAATTTGAGCGGTATAATGGTGGTTAACAGGGTTTTTTGTAATATACCCATGTCCATAAGTAATGAGGATAGGAAAGTGATCACTTGTATGGGTGTCACTTAGTATTCGCCACGTGGTTATAGAGGCGATAGTGTTGCGGCAAGGTGATAAATCTACTGCGCTAGGCAACGAACCAGGAGGAGTGAGCCTGGTAGGGGAACCATCATTAAGAATCAAGAGATTATGTTGAGTTACAGCATGTAAGAACTGTGTGCCTTTAGAGGTGTCGAGCGGGGCTCCCCAGTGAGTATGATGTATATTGACATCTCCCAAAAAAGGAGTTGGGTATCAAATGGAAACTGATTAAAAAATTTGAACCATTGGGCGAAGGAGATGTAATTATCAGGAGGATTATGTAAGTTTATAACATATGTGTTATTATATATAAGGCCTAGGGAATAGGTATTTGGTATTATGTATTGTAGATGTAATGGAGTGTACGATAACGAATTATGTATCATAAGTGCGACACCATCAAATCATGGTCCGTCATGGCTTTCAATAGAATAACGTGGAAAATAAAAGTTGGTTTTATGAGAAAACCATGTTTCTTGCAGAGCGACTATATGAGGAGATGTTACGTGCATTAGAATTTTTTATTCATATTGTTTATTTTTTAGGCTCCTAGCATTCCATTGAAGGATGCGTACTACCATTATTAAAGGTAAGGTGTAAACTTTCTCGAAGTTGACTAATAACTGGTAAAATATTGGGGTGATCTCCAATTAGTTGAGTAAGCTGCATGAGAAGGTTGAGAACACACTGTTGAACATGTTCTCGCTGTGGGAGTGTAGTAGCTGTTTGGTGATGCTGTGCGGGTTGCAGAGGGATTGACGGGCTCGATGTTGAGGGAGTTGTCTGACTGGGTTGAATGGGGTGTTGATAACTCAGAGATTGAGAGGGGCGAGAGGATGTAGTGGATTGCACTAGCTGGAGATATCCAGCTCTATCATCTCCGGGAGAAGGCTTAGGTGGCAAATCCTTGACAATCACGTGTGTGAATTTGCGTTTGCGAGGGATTTCTGGTATTGGAGAAGGATGTTGAGAGGGTAGGGGAGGAAATTGTTGAATGTTATTATACTCAGAATAAGTAGGTGGAAATAGTCGAGCAGAAGCTTCTGAGAAAGAGATGTTATCAGTGCACATGAGTTTTTTGATCTCCACTTGCTTCTGATGAACAGCACAATCAAATGAGCCCGTTTCGTGCTCCCGATTGCAATGTACACATAATTTGACATTAGCAAGGCAGTCTGAGGTAGCATGATTCAAACCACAGTTGCGACAGCGAAAGTTAGTGGACTGGCAATTGCGTATGGTGTGACCATAACGCTGGCATTTGGAACAAATAATGGAGTAGAATATAAAGGGATTGACTTCTAACATTACGTGATAGATTGAAACATATTTGGGCAAAGTTTTGGAGCAAAAAACAATCTTTACTAAGCCGGTAGGTAGATATACTGCCTGACCATCTTGGAGGGTTTTACGACGTAGGCGATGAACAGAGTGAACTTTGACGTCACTCTTAAGTAAAGTAAGAATATCTGATTCAGTTAGATCTTTCTCAACACCGCGTATAATGCCTACTCGGAAGGTATTGGAGTGAGGAATAAAGGCATGCAACTTGTGTGTATCAAGGAACTTATTCTGCAAAAAGTCATTAGCATGATTAGGAGAGTGAAAGTTTACCTGAATCCTGTTACGGCCTTTATACTGGATGGACTTAACAGGAAAGTTTCTTTCATGGAGTTAACGCACAATAGCCATAGGGTGCAGGTTGCCAATGTTATTACATTGTTTGTATGAAACAAAAACAAGATATGGTCCTGGGTGGTTTAATGGGTATAAATTATATGCAATAGTATTAGGAGGTTGAGCAGGAAGGGGAGGGTTATTATTGCATTGGGTCGAAGTTTGCAACGAAGGGGTAGTAGGAGAACTATCAGTCACGTTTGTATCCATTTTCACCTCTTCTTCCCGTTCAACATTACTATTTGACGCGGGATGAAAGTCCCCGGTACCTCCACTATCAGAACTCATGCCACCACTTCACAATCACACGCAAGCTAGCACTCGAATGCAGGAGTAAGTTCTAGAAACTTCAGACACCGAACACGAAACCTCGAACACTACCAACCGTACAGTACGATGTCGCGGACGAGACTCACTTTGCCTACGTTATAATACAAGGAATGGAAATAGAGCCCGTAAAACACTATCGAAGTGGTCACACTGAAGTTCAATGCCGGGCCGCTAGGATCGCTTTCTTGTCCCAAGTCTACCAGGTTTGCGCCTTTGAACGTGCTTATTAATTGAGTTGGTTGTAAATGTATTATGTATTCGTCTGATGTTAAGCATTCGCAGATCCAGTCATGGTTTATTCACGAGAAATTAAAGGTAGTGGAATTTCGTTTCACAAGTTTCCAGTGACTGTTCAGATCCGAGTTACGTCATAAAAAATGGGCGATCCCAAAATTTGTCACTGGACTTTTTTGTAAACAATGCTACCGTGATCGGCGATCATTTGAGAGGCCTCTTCAATCTCAGAAATTTTAAATTAGGAAACCAACCAGAAAAATAATTTGCCCAACAAATTTGGAGAAAATGAATGTCACAAGAGCTAAAAATATTGTATTTTCCCATGAAACAATCTCTGGTTTGAAAAGTAAGGAGGTGGTTTGTCCCGAGATCATTACATACAGCTTAAAATAAACCATTTGCTTTATGGAGCATTTTATGAAATTGTTCGATGCGCATGACATCTGCAATTACTCACAAGGAACATATTCCAGGAATGAGAACAAACGAGCATCTTTTAGGGCTGAAGATGAACGCCTCAGTTGGTTAGTTAATGATTTACTGTCATGCATTAAGAAAATTCAAATGTATTCAGAGAAAGTAAAAAAAGATTCATGAGGGGAGGGGATCAAATGATGTGGGTAGGGTTGAGGCTCTGGTCACGGGGGATTCCATCGTTAGACACGTGGGGAAAGTGTGTGGAGGAAAGGGAACCAGGGTAGAATGTTATCCAGGAATTAGGTTGAGGCAGATGTTGAGGAAAGTAGAAGAGATGGAGAAGGGGAAGGAGAAGGTGGTAGTGTTTCACGTTGGTACCAACAACGTAAGGCAAGCTGATATAAGTACCAACATAGTTGGAGATGTGTGGGATCTGGTAAATGCAGCACGGGTGAAGTTTAAGAAAGCGGAGATTGTTATTAGTGGAATACTGTGTAGGAGGGGTACTGACTGGAGGGTGATTGGGGATTCAAATAAGACTATGGAGTGGGTATGTGGGAAACTCGGATTGACATTTCTAGATCCTAATGGGTGGGTAGGAGATAGGGATCTGCGCTCTGATGGCCTTCACTTAAACCGCAGTGGTACGAATAAGTTAGGAAATTTGTTTGGAAGGGTAATAGGGAGGTACATTCAGGGAAACAGGGTGGCCTAGGGAGCGGTGATAAGGGAACAGGGAACTGGAAATCAAGTGGGAATGACATAAAATTGTTAGTGTTGAACTGTAGAAGTATTGTAAAGAAAGGAATAGAATTAAGTAATTTAAGAGATATATATTTACCAGATATTGTAATAGGAGTTGAATCATGGCTGAGAAATGATATAATGGATGCAGAAATTTTCTCACGGCACTGGAGTGTGTATCGTAGAGATACGATAGGAACGGTGGGAGGGGGGTATTCATTCTGGTGAAAGAAGAATTTGTAAGCTACGAAAAAGTTAAAGATGAGACACATGAAATTCTAGGTGTAAGGCTCATTTCTAAAGATAATAGGCAACTTGATATATTTGGAGTGTACAGACCGGGAAAGGGTAGCGCAAACGCGGATTCGGAATTATTTGATAGGATAGTCGGTTATGTGGGAAACGACATGGAAAGAAATGTGATTGTAGCGGGAGATCTGAATTTGCCAGATGTCAATTGGGAAGGAAATGCGAACGACAGGAAGCATGACCAACAAATGGCAAATAAGTTAATACGGGAAGGACAGCTTATTCAGAAAGTGATGGAACCAACGAGAGGGAAAAAAATCCTGGATGTGGTGCTAATAAAACCAGATGAGCTCTATAGGGAAACTGAAGTAATAGATGGTATTAGTGATCATGAAGCTGTTTTTGTCATAGTTAAAAATAAATGTGATCGAAATGAAGGTTTTAAAAGTAGGACTATTAGGCAGTACCATATGGCTAATAAAGCAGGTATGAGGCAGTTTCTAAAAAGTAACTATGATCGGTGGAAAACGGTAAATAAAAATGTAAGCAGACTCTGGGATGGGTTTAAAGAAATTGTTGAGGAATGCAAAAACAGGTTTGTACCTTTAAGGGAGGTAAGGAATGGTAAAGACCCACATTATTGTAATAGAGAATTAAAGAGACTAAGAAGGAGGTGCAGACTGGAAAAAATAGAGTTAGAAATGGCTGTGGAAGTAAGGAGAAATTGAAGGAACTTACTAGAAAATTGAATCTAACAAAGAAGGCAGCTAAGGATAACATGATGGCAAGCATAACTGGCAGTCATACAAATTTTAGTGAAAAATGGAAGGGTATGTATAGGTATTTTAAGGCAGAAACAGGTTCCAAAAAGGACATTAAAGGAATAATTAATGAACAAGGGGAGTGTGTATGTGAGGATCTTCAAAAGGCAGAAGTATTCAGTCAGCAGTATGTAAAGATTGTTGGAAACAAGGAAAATGTCGAGATAGAGGAGGAGACTAAGGCCAATGAAGTATTAAAATGTATCTATGATAACAATGACATTTACAATAAGATACAAAAATTGAAAACTAGAAAAGCGGCTGGAATTGATAAGATTTCTGGGGATATACTAAAGACAATGGGTTGGGATATAGTACCATATCTGAGGCACTTATTTGATTATTGTTTGGTCGGAGGAGCTATACCAGATGAATGGAGAGTTGCTATTGTAGCCCCTGTGTATAAAGGAACGGGTGATAGACATAAAGCTGAAAATTACAGGCCAGTAAGTTTGACATGCATTGTATGTAAGGTTTAGGAAGGCATTCTTTCTGATTATATTAGACATGTTTGTGAAATTAATAACTGGTTCGATAGAAGGCAGTTCGGTTTTAGGAAAGGTTATTCCACTGAAGCTCAACTTGTAGGATTCCATCAAGCTATAGCAGATATCATGGATTCTGGAGGACAAATGGACTGTATCGCGATTGACCTGTCTAAAGCATTTGATAGGGTGGATCATGGGAGACTACTGGCAAATATGAGTGCAATTGGACTAGACAAAAGAGTGACTGAATGGGTTGCTATATTTCTAGAAAATAGATCTCAGAAAATTAGAGTAGGTGAAGCTTTATCTGACCCTGTAATAATTAAGAGGGGAATTACTCAAGGCAGTATTTTCGGACCTTCATGTTTTCTTATATATATCAATGATATGAGTAAAGGAGTGGAATCGGAGGTAAGGCTTTTTGCGGATGATGTTATTCTGTATAGAGTAATAAATAATTTACAAGATTCTGAGCAACTGCAACGTGACCTCTATAATGTTGTGAGATGGACAGCAGGCAATGGTACAGTATGTTTATAAACGGGGTTAAAAGCCAGGTTGTGAGTTTCACAAATAGAAAAAGTCCTCTCAGTTTTAATTACTTCGTTGATGGGGTGAAAGTTCCTGTTGGGGATCATTGTAAGTATCAAGGTGTTATTATAAGGAAAGACCTTCATTGGGGAAATCACATAAATGGGATTGTAAAAAAAAGGTACAGATCTCTGCACATGGTTATGGGGGTGTTTAGGGGTTGTGGTAAGGATGTAAAGGAGAGGGCATATAAGTCTCTGGTAAGACCCCAACTAGAGTATGGTTCCAATGTATGGGACCCTCACCAGGATTATCTGATTCAAGATTTGGAAAAAATCCAAAGAAAACAGCTCGATTTGTTCTAGGTGATTTCCGACAAAAGAGTAGCGTTAAAAAAATGATGCAAAGTTTGGGTTGGGAAGAACTGAGAGAAAGAAGAAGAGCTGCTCGACTAAGTGGTATGTTCCGAGCTGTCAGCGGAGAGATGGCGTGGAATGACATTTGTAGACGAATAAGTTTGAGTGGTGTTTATAAAAGTAGGAAAGATCACAATATGAAGATAAAGTTGGAATTCAAGAGGACAAACTGGGGCAAATATTCATTTATAGGAAGGGGAGTTAGAGATTGGAATACCTTACTAAGGGAGATGTTCAATAAATTTCCAATTTCTTTGAAATCATTTAGGAAAAGGCTGGGAAAACAACAGATAGGGAATCTGCCACCTGGGCGACTGCCCTAAATGCAGATCAGTAAGGATTGATTGATTGATTGATCGATTGATTGATTGATTGATTGATTGATTGATTGATTGATTGATTGATTGATTGATTGATTGGTTGATTGAACTAGGATGCCACCCGTTTCCATGAGTGCATTCTAAGACCTTTTATTATAGCGTAGGCAACGGGTTGGACCTACGCTATAATACAAGGGAACAAGGAACTGGAAACTGGAAATCAAGTAGGGATGACATAAAATGTTAGTGCTGAACTGTAAGATACAAAAGTTGGAAATTAGAAAAGCGGCTGGAATTGATAAGATTTCTGGGGATATGCTAAAGACAATGGGTTGGGATATAGTACCATATCTGAAGTACTTATTTGATTATTGTTTGGTCAGAGGAACTATACGAGATGAATGGAGAGTTGCTATAGTAAGCCCTGTGTATAAAGGAAAGGGTGATAGACATAAAGCTGAAAATTACAGGCCAGTAAGTTTGACGTGCATTGTATGTAAGCTTTGGGAACGTATTCTTTCTGATTATATTGGACAAGTTTGTGAAAGTAATAAGTGGTTCGATAAAAGGCAGTTCGGTTTTAGGAAAGGTTATTCCACTGAAGCTCAACTTGTAGGATTCCAGCAAGATATAGCAGATATCTTGTATTCTGGAGGTCAAATGGACTGTATCGCGATTTATCTGTCTAAAGCATTTGATAGGGTGGATCATGGGAGACTACTGGCAAAAATGAGTGCAATTGGACTAAGCAAAAGAGTGACTGAATAGGTTGCTATATTTCTGGAAAATAGATCTCAGAGAATTAGAGTAGTTGAAGCTGACATTGTAATAATTAAGAGGGGAATTTCTCAAGGCAATAAATTTCCAATTTTTTTGAATTAATTTAGGAAAAGGCTAGGAAAACAACAGATAGGAAATCTGCCACCTGGCGACTGCCCTAAATGCAGATAAGTATTGTTTGATTGATTGATTGATTGATTGATTGATTGATTGATTGATTGATTGATTGATTGATTGATTGATTGATTGATTGATTGATTGATTGATTGATTGATTGATTGAGTGATTGATTGATTGATTGATTGATTGATTGATTGATTGAACTAGGATGCCACCCGTTTCCATGAGTGCATTTCAAGGCCTTGTATTATAGCGTAGGCAACGGGTTGGACCTACGCTATAATACAAGGCCTTGAAATGCATTCATGGAAACGGGTAGCACGGCCGACTTTATGCGTCGCTCTAGCTAGCTCCTTACCGGCCTTGAAAATGGGGTCCACGCACAGTAATCGGAGTAGTTACACAGCTCGACACGTGGCGCTGACGGCCGACCTATTTGCGGTAGAAATGCATACTTCTTTATGGAAAATATATTGACTTTGATTGCCGATTTATCGTAATTTAGAGTTATGGAGAATGTTGCATAGGTTAATACTGTTAAAATGATTAATCCTAAAGGCTACTTTCATTGATATGTGTCAAAATAACGTCGTGAAATGAAACTGCGGGGGATGGAGTAGTCCAACTGACGTTCCTTAATTTTGAGGAATAATAGTAATCGTTTTTATTATCATGGCATTTAGATGCATAGCACAACTTACCACAATACTTTTGTCTTCTGATGTCTTAAGAGTCTTTGTAAAATTAGAGTTCTAAAATTCTTCAAGCGCTGCTCTCAGGAAGGGGGCTGGACAGAACATAAAAGTCTTACTTTTTCCATATTCGTTGTATGCATAACATAAATATTTTGACTCAAACATGATTAAATTTTAATATTAATATAAATATATAGTTTCAGATTACATTTCATTCATACCTTTCACTAGAATATTAAATACCGGGCAAGTTGGCCGTGCTAAACACAGACAATAATTTTTACTTGAAATGCACTAAGGTGGAACAAGTTGGCCGCGCGGCGTGCAGTTGTGAGCTGTGAGCTTGCATCCGGGAGATAGAGGGTTCGAACCCCACTGTCGGCAGCCCTGGAGATGGTTTTCCGTGGTTTCCCATTTTCACATCAGGCTGTACCTTAATTAAGGCCACGGCTGGTTCCTTCCCACTGCTAGCCTTTTTCTATTCCCCCGGCGTCATAAGACCTATCTGTGTCGGTGCGACGTAAAACAAATAGCGAAAAGAAGAAGAAGAATTTAAAATTAAAATTCAGTGAGAGAAAAGTATTTTGAGTACATAAATTGTAAACTGTTCTCTGCTCGATGATGATGATGATGCTTGTTGTCTAAAGTGGCCTAACATCTAGGTCATCGGCCCCATTGCTCAGGTAACAACACTTCATACGTTGGCCTTACCGTCAGATTACCTTGGATAAAAATGTGTTGTGTTGCTGTCATATGGCAAACACGACACCACCTGAAGGAATATTCTATGATAGAAAATTCATGGGTAAATATACCTGATTAGCATGATTAGCTGTCACTCCCGGAGGCCCGGGTTCGATTCCTGGCCCTGCCACGAAATTTCAAAAGTGGTACGAAGGCTGGAACGGGATCCACTCAGCATTGGAAGGACAACTGTATAGAGGGGCGTATCGATTCACACCTCAGAGATCCTCGAAGTAGTTTTCCATAGTTTCCCATTTCTCCTCCAAGCAAATGCCGCGATGGTAACTAACTTAAGGCCACGGCTGCTTCCTTCCCTCTTCCTTGTCTATGCTTTCCAATCTTCCCATCCCTAACACAAGGCCCCTGTTCAGCATAGTAGTTGAGGCCACCTGGGCGAGGTACTAGTCATCCTTCCCAGTTGTATCCCCGAAGGCAGTCTCACGCTCCAGGACACTACCCTTGAAGTAGTAGAGGTGGGATCCCTCACTGAATCCGAGAGAAAAGCCAACCCTGGAGGGGTAAACAGAGTAAGAAAGAGAGAAAGAAAGAACGAAGGTACACTGACTGACAGTGACAATGCAACACCAAGGAGGAGTGGTTCGAAAGGGATGAAAGTTGGGGAAAAAACAGAGACGGCACGGATAAATAATTGATGTTTATTTCAAACCGATATGCAGGTTACACAATGCGCACGGCATCGACTCAGTAGGATGTAGGGCCACCGCGAGCAGCGATGCACGCAGAAACACGTCGAGGTACAGAGTCAATAAGAGTGCGGATGGTCTCCTGAGGGATGGTTCTCCATTCTCTGCCAATCATTTGCCACAGTTGGTCGTCCGTACGAGGCTGGGGCAGAGTTTGCAAACGGCGTCCAATGAGATCCCACACGTGTTCGATTGGTGAGAGATCCGGAGAGTACGCTGGCCACGGAAGCATCTGTACACATCGTAGAGCCTGTTTGGAGATGCGAGCAGTGTGTGGGCGGGCATTATCCTGCTGAAACAGAGCATTGGGCAGCCCCTGAAGGTACGGGAGTGCCACCGGCCGCAGCACATGCTGCACGTATCGGTGGGCATTTAACGTGCCTTGAATACGCACTAGAGGTGACGTGGAATCATACGCAATAGCGCCCCAAACCATGATGCCGCGTTGTCTAGCGGTAGGGCGCTCCACAGTTACTGCCGGATTTGACCTTTCTCCACGCCGACGCCACACTCGTCTGCGGTGACTATCACTGACAGAACAGAAGCGTGACTCATCGGAGAACACGACGTTCCGCCATTCCCTCATCCAAGTCGCTCTAGCCCGGCACCATGCCAGGTGTGCACGTCTATGCTGTGGAGTCAATGGTAGTCTTCTGAGCGGACGCCGGGAGTGCAGGCCTCCTGCCTCCTTCAACCAATCGACGGGAAATTGTTCTGGTCGATATTGGAACAGCCAGGGTGTCTTGCACATGCTGAAGAATGGCGGTTGACGTGGCGTGCGGGGCTGCCACCGCTTGGCGGCGGATGCGCCGATCCTCGCGTGCTGACGTCACTCGGGCTGCGCCTGGACCCCTCGCACGTGCCACATGTCCCTGCGCCAACCATCTTCGCCATAGGCGCTGCACCGTGGACACATCCCTATGGGTATCGGCTGCGATTTGACGAAGCGACCAACCTGCCCTTCTCAGCCCGATCACCATACCCCTCGTAAAGTCGTCTGTCTGCTGGAAATGCCTCCGTTGACGGCGGCCTGGCATTCTTAGCTATGCACGTGTCCTGTGGCACACGACAACACGTTCTACAATGACTGTCGGCTGAGAAATCACGGTACGAAGTGGGCCATTCGCCAACGCCGTGTCCCATTTATCGTTCGCTACGTGCGCAGCACAGCGGCGCATTTCACATCATGAGCATACCTCAGTGACGTCAGTCTACCCTGCAATTGGCATAAAGTTCTGACCACTCCTTCTTGGTGTTGCATTTGCTCTGTCAGTCAGTGTAAATACCCGAAATAGACACGGAAAACTAAGATGAGAGTGCTACCTGCTTTTATGATCATCAATCAATACTGATCTACATTTAGGGCAGTCGCCCAGGAGGCAGATTCCTTATCTGTTGTTTTCCTAGCCTTTTCCTAAATGATTTCAAAGAAATTGGATATTTATTTAACGTCTCCCTTGGTAAGTTATTCCAATCCCTAACTCCTCTTCCTATAAATGGATATTTGCCCCAATTTGTCCTCTTGAATTCCAACTTTATCTTCATATTGTGATCTTTCCTACTTTTATAAACGCCACTCAAACTTATTCGTCTACTAATGTCGTTCCACGCCATCTCTCCGCTGACAGCTCGGAACATACCACTTAGTCGAGCAGCTCTTCTTCTTTCTCTCAGTTCTTCCCAACCCAAACTTTGCAACATTTTTGTAACACTACTCTTTTGTCGGGAATCACCCAGAACAAATCGAGCTGCTTTTCTTTGGATTTTTTCCAATTCTTGAATCAGGTAATCCTGGTGAGGGTCCCATACACTGGAACCATATTCTAATTGGGGTCTTACCAGAGACTTATATGCCCTCTCCTTTACATCCTTACTACAACCCCTAAACACCCTCATAACCATGTGCAGAGATCTGTACCCTTTATTTACAATCCCATTTATGTGATTTCCCCAATGAAGGTCTTTCCTTATATTAACACCTAGATACTTACAATGATCCCCAACAGGAACTTTCACCCCATCAACGCAGTAATTAAAACTGAGAGGTCTTTTTCTATTTGTGAAACTCACAACCTGACTTTTAACCCCGTTTATAAACATACTGTACCATTGCCTGCTGTCCATCTCACAACATTATCGAGGTCACGTTGCAGTTGCTCAGAATCTTGTAAATTATTTACTACTCTATACAGAATAACATCATTCGCAAAAAGCCTTACCTCCGATTCCACTCCTTTACTCATATCATTTATATTGAACCCTTTTGGTCAATATTGAGCGATACCTGCCTTTCTTACTTATCAGCAAAGTTCATGAGATCTGTCTCTTGTGTCGTATCGGGTTCTTCGTCACTTGCTGAGGTAAAGGTAGGGTTCAGTAATTCTAATCTATCTACTTGAATGAAAGGTCTGTTTAAAAGATTCCTATTTATTCAGGAAATTCTGAATCAATCTGATATGTCAACGGTATCATTGAAATTAATCGTGTCCACTGGACACCGCAATCATTTTTTTACGTAGAAGGTAAGAACACTGGTGAACCTTTGACGTGTCTGCCTGATGGGCATTCTTACTAGAAACCATTGTCTCATTTTTTATTAAAGAAAGGAAAGTCTAGAAATCCTTAAATTCTGCTTCCATGTGAGACTACATGTACCATCATAGTGATTCGTTATGGTCCAGCCCTCGTAACACGAACTCTGGACTGTGGGTATAATTAAGGCAGTCCAATCGGTGTGTGCCACACAGTGGTGATACGGCATGGTCCCTTAATTGAATCGATGTGACTTGCGTCTATGTCATGGACCGACATCTAAACTTCTAAGTTACTTTAAAGTCATTGTGGATGATGACCGCAAGGAAAATGATGCTACAGTGGCATATGGCTCTAATCTAAGTCACTGGGGTTGATGACCCCAAGACCATCCAAATTTCTAAGCTGAAGGCTAAACACAATTAAGTTACATCGGTTGATGACCAAAGTTTCCACTTTACTATCCCCAGCACATTCACTGCTCAATCAATCAAAGTTAAATAGTACAACAATAGCAATGCTCACAATACTTTGTGGCAGTAAAATACATTACCTTCGGATATGTCCCCTTAATAATTACGTTAACATTTACACATTCCCCAGAAAACAAACTAAGATTTCCGGAATACATCTCCAAGTTATTCGCTTTATTTAAAGTTATTTCAAAATGCGGTTTCACTGAATTTAATAATTAAATAAATTGAAATGTTTTAATGACATCTTAAAGGACAACGAATTCTATCTCCGCGGACCCTGGTTTCTTCGCAAATTCCTACGCAATTGTGTTCTCACAATTTATATCCTGTGATGTTTATCTGTCGATTCCGATGGCTGGAAAAGAATATTACATCATTCATGTCCAGTTTATATATCTTGTTTCATGACCTCACACTTTAAATCTAATCTAACCCTAGCCATTATTAACACTTGATACCCTAATAATCTGCGTACAAACCAAAAGCAACTCGTCATATAATTACGATATCATATCTCGTCATAACATTTTGTAAAGTTTGCGCACCCCTCACAGACAAACAATCTTCACTACCATCGCTCTATATTAAGGACAACCCTGAATTTGGCTAAACTTGTTCACTGTACTCTAAGTCCGTGGTATCAAATGCACATTACGTCCCCAATTAAACAAATTTTACAGTATCTAATAATACTCAGGTTATTACCGGATGAAAATGTCAACTAAATCCAACATTTAACGTTCTCCCCGGCCGAGAAATACAATCTCAATTCCACGCGTGTCCCGTTATATCCCCGCTGTGTTCCCCTATCAGCTGACGGCTTCATCCTAGTCCGCTTGGCAGTGACATGTAACACCTGGTCCATTCTACCTGACTGGCTTCTGAATGCTCCCTTTTAAACTCCGCCGACATAATTAAACAAATACGATATTCTAACCAACAAAATGCACATGGGTTATACTTCAAAATGCCCACAATAATTATACACATCGCGCATTAATACCAGCGCGGATTCCTTGTATATTGCTTTCCATTCCCAACATTATAAAATCTTCCTCGGGCTTCCACAAGTCCCGGCTTCATTGACAGGTCTCCAATCTGATTCACAAATCTCATCTCGACTCACACGACAAAACTGACCTCTGTTTCCCAACTCACGACTATCACCGACAGAAAGAACTGGAATAAAATCCTTACTAGTATCCACGACGTCTAATACGCACAGTGCATTAATAATGAATAACTTCGCATAAAATGATATCGTATTTTAATAACGGGATTTTCACGAAAAATGACTGAAAAATTCTACTAGATCTTTTTTTATTGTCAGTCAGACACAGTTTAAATGGGCCTATAAAATGTTTCACTCCGTGACCAAATTCATCACACTATACTCTCACCCGACAGCGCGCTCCCACTCGATTGAAAATGGGTAACTATGGATTTCTTATATTATTTACGTCAAAATTTCAGACAGAAAAATTTTACGTCGAATGAACATCTTAATTTGACATCACAAAATATAGGCAGTAAACACACGGAAAAGACGATCTACATTGGACATGATATCACTTCGAAACCCTATTTAATAACTTTTTACATCGTACGGCACTCGCAAAACTTAAATTTATCCAAGTGGAAAATAAAACAAATGACTGTTTTTTCGTATTCTAACATTTACAAAAACCACATAAGGGTGACCACTGCGTCGTATATACCCGATTCAAATACACATTTTTAGAGATCATGAAACAAGATATAATAGGTAGCAAGATGGTAAGTCACATACCTTATGTTACGCCATCGGTCATTTGACTCACCAGCGACCCTAGCATATTTATTTAGCCATTTTTACATTTCTGGCTTTACAGGTCATGATATTTCTTCAGGTTTCCTGGAAATAAAGCTTAAAAAAGAAAATGCCCTTCACTTGTTTTTGTTGAGCGCACGCGGTAGACTGTAATTATTTCCGCACACGACTTACTTTCTCCATCCACTCCAAATTTTATTCGGTACTTTGACCGTCCTATCTGGTACAACTATTTCCACTCAAGAAAAGCTATCTCCATATGGAGTCAAGACCCCAGCCACATCGGCCGAAATATGTTGGTTGAACTTAGTCTACTTTTGTTGTTTGATTTTCACAGAGCAGCTCAAACCTCTGTCGTCTTCTTCGTAACACAAAATGCAGGGACTTCATCATGGCGTCAATTCGTATATATAGCAGCTACCCCCTCTCTTCGGCATCTCCCTTTGCCACCAAGAAAATTTCTTTAAACTAAACTGTAATTACAGGAGTTATGAAGGTGACTACGTACTCGCTACATTTCCGGCGGTAGTGTTCATGGACATTTAAAATTTATACGTCTTCGATTTGTGGGATAAATGACCTCATTTGATAGGCACTGCGTTTTCGACTTGGCTTGGGCACGCCATATACACGCGCTTTGGAATAGTTCACAAAAATGACTTAAGATTCTTCCGCCGTTGACACGTGCGACTGACGTCACGTATCCCAGAGCGTGGGACCGAAGGTAATCACCCCCTTGCCACGTGTCAATTCCATGCTATCAAGAATCGAACTTCTTATTAAATTGACAATTTATGCATAATATTCTTAGGGCACAAAGGTCATGGGTTCAATATATATAAGAAAATATAAAGGTCCGATAATACTGCCTTGAGGAATTCCCCTCTTACTTATTACAGGGTCAGATAAAGTTTCACCTACTTTAATTCTCTGATATCTATTTTCTAGAAATATAGCAACCCATTCAGTCACTCTTTTGTCTAGCCCAATTGCACTCATTTTTGCCAGTAGTCTCCCATGATCTACCATATCAAATGCTTTAGACAGGTCAATCGCGATACAGTCCATTTGACCTCCAGAATCCAAGATATCTGCTATATCTTGCTGGAATCTTACAAGTTGAGCTTCAGTGGAATAACCTTTCCTAAAACCGAACTGTCTTCTATCGAACCAGTTATTAATTTCACAAACATGTGTAATATAATCAGAAAGAATGCCTTCCTAAAGCTTACATACAACGCACGTCAAACTTACTGGCCTGTAATTTCCAGCTTTATATCTATCACCCTTCCTTTATGATAGTGTCCCTTTGCTCTTTTTTTTCCTGTTCGGAATACAAAAAAGCACACAGCAATATATATTCGAATATTTCCTAACACAGTTAAAGAAAAGCAAATCACCACACCATTAAAAACGAATTAGCGCATAAATTATGATCCTTGTTCCGGACGAAGTTACAGCGAGAAATCACTTTGTTCTTTTGTCCATAAAATTTCTGCTCGAAATACGAAAAGATGCACAAGAATGTAACAAATTCCAAGATTTGTAAACACAATTTTAAAAATATAATCACCACACTACACAATAAAAAATAAACTCACTAGCGCATAACTATCAGATCTCAATATCAAGCCAACAAGCACCTCATTGCGAACACATTGCCAACATTTACGACAGCAAAACCATATAAATAAAACTGGAAATGCGGCAATTTGCAGTATACAGCTTCCTGTCAGTGGGTAGTAGGCCAGCGCTCCAGCGGCAGTACGGTGAAACTTTCCAATTACAGCTTTATGCTGGGCTTCGCAAGCGATTGTCAAGGGCGGTATAAGGAGGGATCCAGTCGGCCGTGCGGGTAGCATCCTAGTTCACCATTCAGCCGCTAGGATCGCGGTCTTACCCCTAGTATTCGCATGGCCGTATATGTCAATATGTAAATTATATCCTAAATAAAATGGCCTGAATATTTTTGCAAGTACTGATAGTACTTTATTTATAGAGCGGTGCTGCATTGGCTTGGATATGTCATTGAAGTTTCAAAACTTTCCTTTTGAGGGGCTTCTTATCAAGTTTCAAAACTTCCCTTCTTCTACTTGTGTGACTCGAAGCAATGTTGTCTAATATAGGTCTCAGAAATTTTCATTGTAGAAATACAGCTGGTTTGTCGTGTTTACACTTTCTACACTTAATTTCACTGTTGAAAATGTCTTTCGAAAAAACCGTACACTTTTTAGTAACTCTCTTCGAGGCAAGTACTGTGTAGCGGAGGTGACAAATTCCGTCGTTCACTGCAGAAGTGCCAGAGACGATGATTTTCGGCATCTGAAGGCTCCTCGATCTTGAAAACGAATAAGACCCAATGATGGACTTTGAATGGCTGGAGAAGAGATATCGCTGAAGAAGAGCTCGATGTCATCGCTTGTTAGGTTCCTCGTCAATGCATAATGCAAATGTATACTTATGAGGTATTTTACGCAGGCCACAGTGGATTGGGTAGTCAAGATCTATGCCTGATACATTTCCCTCATGAATCTTTTTAATTCCTCTGAATGCATTTTAATTTTCTTAATATAATGACAAACCAAAAACAAAACCCCATGGCACTACAGCCCTTGAAGGGCCTTGGCCTACCAAGCGACCGCTGCTCAGCCCGAAGGCCTGCAGATTACGAGGTGTCGCGTGGTCAACACAACGAATCCTCTCTGCCGTTATTCTGGGCTTTCTAGACGGGGGCCGCCATCTCACCGTCAGATAGCTCCTCAATTCATATCACGTAGGATGAGTGGACCTCGAACCAGCCCTCAGGTCCAAGTAAAAATCCCCGACCTGGCCGGGAATCGAACCCGGGTCCGTTGCCGGAAAATTCAGCCAAAGCCTACTAGATACTAGAAGGCCTGGACAGAAAGCCAATTTCTTGCATTAAAAGCGGGCTAATAGTTTTTCTCTTTTCCACCGCTAGGTTAGCGTTTATGTTCTATTGTTTTGACGCGAATTCTATGATTACGTGTGTTACCGCAACATGTTTTACGAGAAGAAATAACATATTAAAATTTTATAAGGTAAGGCCTTATCTAACATGAAATATAAAGAGTTTTGTCGTTTTTTTAATTTATTCGGTCTCACGATTTGCAATATATGGACGGTTGCTGAGTTGCATTTAACATTTGTTTAGTGATGTGCTCCAAATTACCGCCATGGTGGTGGTGGTGGTGGTGGTGGTGGTGATTATTGGTTTAAGAGGAAGTACAACTAGGCAACCATCCTCAATTTAACATTAATCAGAGAGAAAAACAGAAAGGGATCCGACACTTCGAAAAATGACAGTATTGGCCAAGGGAAGACAAGGGCCAAGAAGGGCGTGAAAATGAAATATTCCCTAAGCCTCGGAAACTTAATAGCGTCGGGGTCGGCAAAACCTAGAGATGACCGAGAAAGGTCGGATAGGATAGATGAAAGTGAGGAGCTGGCACAAGTAAATGGAAAAATTTCCAGGACTCAGCTAAGGGCCCCGTGGTTTCCAACACACGCTCCGAACTTCAGAGCCCCTGGGGCCAATTACCGTCAAGTTTCTCTTTCCACTCTGTAGGTTAAGATGGTTTATTGTTGCGTGCCAAACTGCACATCTGACACAGCGAAGAAGTATATACAAATATAAACGTTCATCTTTTGTCCTAAAGATCCGAGTTTGCGGGAGAAATGGAGGCATGCTATTTCTCGACAGGGCAGCAGAAAAGGATCTCTTCGGGCTCCTAATGATAACTCCAGAATATGTAGCTTGCACTTTGTCGAATCAGATTACAGTGTAAGTACTGTGAGGGGAATTCTGCTCCCCGACAAAGTGCCGACGTAAATTCGTCTTCTTAAAAATGTATTAATATTTAAAACGTGGGCGTTAGGATATCTCGGAAAATGTAACCTTGTCCGAAAGCTGAAATTCCTTACCGGTCCAAAGTTTAAAGAGACGTTTCAGTGCCGCGACTCTGATCAAGCACATATCACATACCCATATTACTTACAAAATTTTTCAGGCCTGTTCTTGATAATAATGCAAAGAAAGTGACTAATGACTGTGATTAGTTAAACAAATTCAAGAGCAAACCTCTGGGTAGAAGAGTGTTGAAATTATAGAAATAGGGAAAAATCGGGTGAGTACCTCTATTTAGGCCTATTTCCCTATTCTTTATTCTTCTGTAATAAACAAGTGGAAAATGAAAGAAATCTATGAAGTGTAGTGTGTTCTAAGTTGTTTTATATATTTATATCTGATTCACACCGGTCATAATGATAATAAAAATGTATTATTTCGCGTTATTGTATGAATCTTCAATATAAGGATATAGACAGAACATGAGAACAACAGTGCAGTGACTCTATATGTACAGTGTGGCCAACGAGTGCTCCATTCTGATTGGCTCCGCCATGTTTTAGCCAAATGTCCCGTCAGCTGATTTAAACGTATGTATTCAGCACAGGGTAAGATCACTCTTTATGTAATTTCAGCGAAGTACAGGCTACCTGTTTTAACCTTAATACACCGAAAATATGTTCTTGGAAGATTATTTAGTATTATTAGTTAAAAAATGTGTGTGAATTTACGTATTTCTGAGGTCTGAGTTTTGAAGAAAATTACGCCAGGCTGCTATGCTTATGGTTGCAGAAACAGATCAGGAAAGGTTTTTAAAATGAAATTAGGCAATTGCTTGTATTCACCACGTTATAAGACGCTCCAAACAACGAGTAGAGTTGTTATGTGCATTATAATGAGTAGTATAAGTGGACAGTTCGGGCGCCGCCTCCGCCGCAGGGCTCCCAGGGGTCTCCTCCTCCGCCGCCGCCGCCCGGGAGGCCTTCCCAGGGTCCCGCTCCTCCTCCCGCGGGAAATTTGAATTGGTAAACAAAGCCACGTGCTTTTTGACAGCTATCATCAACAACAACGCATCGCTAACCTCAGTGCTGCCATCTTGACGGGCTTAAACGTCAATGCTGCCAACTTAACCTAACTAGCGCTAGATTTGAATGGGTAAACCAGGTCACGTGCTTTTCTGACAGAAACAATGCATCGCTAAGCTCAGTGCTGCCATCATGACGAGCCTAAACCTCAGTGCTGCCAACTTAACCTTACTAGCGCGAGATTTGAATCAGTAAACAAGGCCACGTGCTTTTTTGACAGCTGTCATCCGCCATCCTTAATCAACAGAGCACCGTGCTGCCCTCTTGCAGGCAATTTCGTCAGCTGTCATCCGCCATCTTTAATACACAGAGCACCGTGCCGCCCTCTTTATGGCACGTAGTAGCGGGCAATTTCGTTAGCTGTCATCCGCCATCTTTAATCAAGAGAGCACAGTGCTGCACTCTTTAGTTGAAATGTGGTGACGGCAAATTCCACGTGCATTACAAACCTACGTGCTTTTTTGACAGCTGTCATCCGCCATCTTTAATCAACAGAGCACCGTGCTGCACTCTTTAGCTAGATACCTTTGAAATGTGGTGGTGGCTATTTGAAAATTTCCACGTTCTCTTGTTTGGAAACAAATCCACGTGCTTTTTTGACAGCTGTCATCCGCCAACTTTAAACAACAGAGCACCGTGCTGCACTCTTTAGCTAGATACCTTTTAGCGGGCAATTTCGTCAGCTGTCATCTACCATCTTTAATCAAGAGGGCACCGTGCTGCACACTTTAGTTGAAATGTGGTGGCGGACAATTTGCGAAGCTGCCATCTTTAATCAAGTGAGCACCGTGCTGCACTCTTTAGTTGAAATGTGGTGGCGGACAATTTGACAAGCTGACATCTTTAATGAAGAGAGCATCGTGCTGCCATCTTTATAACACTAAACTTTATTCATTGACATGTGGTGGTAGGTAATGTGCTTAGCAGCCATCTTTAATCAAGAGAGCACCGTGCTGCACTCTTAATCATAGTAGCAGATAATTGAAAAGAACATGTCAAGGAATACTTTTGTTCTAAGAAGATTATATTACAAAAGAAATGATTAAGAATATAATCGAACACTGTACTCGATACAACATATGATCAGAACATTGATTGATGTGTTTAGAACATGTCTGGGGTATACCTTTGTTCTAAGAGAGAAAAAATAAGACTACAGTTCTGAACAGCTTGCGTGAGATAGCAACTCTTATAACTTCCTTTACCATTACTTACTCTGCCAAGGCATAGCTTTATCGAACATACAACGCGATTTTATGCATAAGGCAGCGCACCTATCGTGTAGCTGCAGTAATGCATGTTTAGACTTGAACACATACTGCTGTTCATAGTTCGATGTTGTAGAACACTGCATTGCAAGACTAGAATCGAGTACTGTTCAGAAAAAAATTTCCTCTCAACATACTTACTAAGCTGCCCTTCCTCCTCTGTCAAGGTACATCTCTATCGAACATGCATCGTAAAAGCAAGAGTGTGCAAGTTTAGACTTGAACACACACTACCGTTCAAAAACATATACATACTATAGTTCGATGTTGTAGAACACTGCATGACAAGACTAGAATCAAACGCTGTTTAGAAAAAATTATCTCCTCAACATACTTACTGAGCTAGACGATATCATACTTACGAATCTGCTCAACACCTTCTTTCTTGACATACTTACTCTTCTTCCTTGAGTGATATAGTCTTCAACAAAACTCTATCTTGCAAATAAGGAGCGGGAGGAAGAAGGGAAGGTAATACCTAATCTAAAAAAAGAATATGCCAATTGTACATTATTTATTTATATCTTGTATGTACAAGTTATATCTCGAAACATTTTACCGTAGTGATGTTTGCGTACCCCTATTCTCGACGCATTTCTTGTATGTACAAGTTTAAAGTTGAATAATTTCCGTACTACGCTCTCAGCGTACCTCTTACTATCTTTATGCAATATGTACAGTGAAATGTGATGTAAGACAGCTTAACGTATATATTACAAAGTACACACCTCTAGCATAATGTTTACAGACACACACATATGCTTTATGTGAAGTAGTACCTATCAATACTACTATGCCCCCAGGCTAGAGTATTGGTAGAATTTGGAATGACAAACCGTTTGCAATCATTATTATTAAAGGCTACTAATTACTAATTAAATTAGTGTACAACTGATGCGTCCTGCTTCTAATAACAGACATTTGCTTATGTAAAATAGGTGGATTACTTTTAATACAATTTTTATAATTTTCTAAACTCAGCTGATTCTGAACTACATTCTTTTAATCCACTTTAATCTCTTTATTTGTAGTTCATTTAAGAGTTTTATGCAATATGATTTGGATTTAGTACCTACAAATGAATCGATAATATTTCCAGCACATTCATCTTTCATTTTACCTAGACCCTTTTTGTTCACTAGCGGTAGATGATATTGATTATTTTCAGGATAGTTACTAGTATCAAACCTACCCAAGTCTGGCTTTATATTATTGTAATAGTCATCAGTTTTGATTTGGTAAATAAACGAATTGGTATCTGTGTACAGCAATTGAGCATTATGAGCGTACTTCTTCATCATATAATCGTAATGGAATTCATACATATGTGTTTTAGCCAATTCAAGTACTGCAAAGCCGACGTAGGTAGGTTTGTCGTACTTAACCTTAACACGATTCATCTGTATAATAACCAAATTTTCATGTATGATAGTACAGCTATGGAAATTAGGTTTACTTATTAAATAGTTAGCACCATACCTTTGCTTAATATTTTCCCAGTTTGTAATCAATTTTACATCAACGCGTTTGTCAACATTTTCCATAGTCTTACCAAACACACTGTTATTCATGAGCTTGTAGAAATCCTTCTCAAACTCGTTAACTGCATTTGTTCTTAAATTATTGTTGAGATCGATATGTGGCTTTAGCCACGGTAACTGATTAAATTCTCGTACGCGATGAATTTTGGTAAACTTCAAACCATGCTGTAAACACTGTTTTAAATTTCGATAATGAATGGCATATTTAGATTTATCACACAAATTAGCAATTAGCATTATTGTTGTTGATGTGATGTGCGTGGGCTTCATATTTTCAGGGCAGAACGGTAAGTCATTATGAGAAGTGTGTAACTCTTTAGGATACTGTAAGTCAATTTCGAGGAAGTAGCCTTTATTAGCTTCATCGTCTAGGGTGTGCAGCTCTAAATCATCAATTTCACACTGCGTTAGCCAGCGGAAACCACTCACTGGTAGATGCTGACTCATCGCCCACACATACTGATTGTTAGCATCGAGATAAAAAATACACTGAGATTCCTGACTAGAGTCAAAACTCGGCATGTACTTTTTATTTGCCTTAGAATACCGCCCACTACACTGACTTAGACCACCTCGAATAGACGATTTTATAAAGTGCACCATATCAATATCGGTTAGCAGTTCCAAATTCACCTGCGTGTATTTTAACATAGCATCCCAACTTAACCCAGGTGCTGTAAAATACTGACATGGATCAAGGCTGTAGGTTTTCTTGCAAACGGAGCGAAATTTTTTGAAAACATCAGCTAAAAAAAGTACATCTGTCTTTAAATATAAGTCAGAGTATTCACGTAGCGTTTGAATGTGGAACTGCTCCCAGATATGTTGCGCATGTAAATAGTCACCATCACTAATATCCGAGCTGTAAAATGATTGTTTTGATGGTAAAGCACGTTCTCCGAGGCGTTCTAACCAGTCAAGATATTCATAACAAAAGACACCCTTACGCCGAAGTAAATTAAACTGCGCTTCTTCAGGAAAAACGCGTCGAATTTCCGTAAATTGTTCTGACTGCCAATTACTAGAAATTTTATCGAGGCTATTCGCCATAAAGCGAAACGAGTCAAGAAATCTCAGTTTTATAGAATGCTCCTCATCTACTTTTACACACATTGTAAATGCAATGTACCACTCTTTGTACTGAGGGATTATATCTACTTTTTAATCTGCAGCTCCAAATTGTGAAACGATGAAATGTGAGTCGTAACCAGATAAGTTATGAAAAATTACAGGGATAAATTTTGTAACTCCGTACTTAAGATTACAGCTATTATGAGCAGGACATCTGTACAAGCCAGTTAAATGATCATGATCGAAAACTTTAGGGTCATTTTCGGAAAATTCCCCATCACAAATACTACATTTTGTAGCATGTTCATGTAACTGAATTTCGGTGAGCGGTTTTATAGGAATATTAGTATTTAGAATACTGCCAAGACGTACTGCATCACTTTCAAGTCTTTCTAAAAATACTTTAGCAGCATCAGGTCCTCGATACGGCTCTAACTTGTTAAGCGTACTATCATAACTACACTTGATGTAATACGCGAAGCTATACGGGACATGCTTGTGTGTAGTATTAGTGAAAGGGTTGTCGGGATTAGGTGTGCATGTGCTGCATAGCTTGAGGATGGCCTGAAAGTCTGCGTAAATCACGAAAGGTACCCACATCTGCTTATCATAATTCGTGAATTTTAAAACATTATTGCCTGTAGTAGGTATTTCTGTACATACATGATTGCAGTCATTCTTAGAATGGTTCGTTAACTGATCTTCAGTTCTAAAATACTGCAAGCATCCATCGCATAGCCACTTTTTGCCATCATGTTTTGACAACTGACTACCAACAAGTCTACTCAAATTTTTAATCCAACAAAGGTGGCTATTTTCACTGTTTTCGATATAGAGTAAGTTAACATGAGTACTCTTCTTATTACATGTATAATGCAGAGGACCTACTACATACTTTTTGTCTACACCATACACATTAATGCTAATATTATTTAGTTGTTCAAAGTGCTTAATGACCTTTAACTGCATAGGAAATTCTATACTATTTAAATTTAGTTGCGTTGAATAGTGTGGATACGATGATTTTCTATTTGCTACATTCCGTTTCATAGGATTTAAAGCCGACACCACAGCCCATGCAAAACACGCCTCGTCATCGTTTTGGATGTTTACAACAGCTTCTTTTCGCTGAATCAATGTCGGCAGCTCGATGTACGATGAACCTCGCATGGGATTGTACTTATTGATGTTAACTTCTAGATACAAAATTTCAACTAAAGCCCACTCTGATTCCTTTTCCTGAAATTCCTCGCTCGAGACATCCCTAAGCACATCACAGAAATTAGTCGACTCACTTACTACAAAATTCTTCGTATTAAATGATTTAATGTCAGTTATTTCGGATTTATTTGTGCTCTTAATATATAACGCAAACAGTTCGAAATTAACTTTAAATAAATTATGATTGGACAAAGTTTTGTCAAGAAGCAGTTGCACATCACGTTGAACGCAATTTAAAAAGTTTTCAGTGCTTTGAAACTTCTGACTAGAACGAATTCTGCAACTAAAAATCCTACTTTTAAGTGCAGTATTAATTTCTTCGATGTTTGTATTACCACCACTTCTACAGGCATTTTTATGCGCATTACTCCGTAAGTGACCCTGAAAATGTAAAGATGGTACATTAGTGTTAAAGTGTTCGCAGTGTATAGTTTGAAGTTCTTGATTTTTCCTTGACTTTTTACTACTATAACTTTCTACAACTACATCTTTATTTACACGCTTTTTCTTACTACCTGACGGATATAGTTGCAAGTAGATACCTGATGCGCTTCTACTAAGTGAGCCTGGTATTGCTCTACATTAGCGAAATACACCCCACACACTTCAAATGAAGCAGATGTTATGCTAGGGTGTTTTGATTTCATATGACGCGTGAGGCTGTCTCGTCTTGTAAACATCACGTGACACTGCTCGCAGGGAAACGTATCGGATGCCTCTCGATGTTTCTTTCTTACATGACGTGCAAGGATGTCACGTCTTGCAAACGTTTCGTTACACTGCGAGCAGGGAAACATCTGAAAAGGGAACAACCATTTATCAATAGAGATTAGGCGAAAGTTGCGATGTTCGGAAGAAACCAAGTCTTAACCTATAGAGGTCAGACATTGTCGTAAATTTAAAAAGCAGACATAGAGAGATGAATGTTCTATACCTAACAAAGTAGAAGCACTCTCGTTGTTAAAAATATAGTAACTCAATGTCCTTCTCTCGAGACGCAAAGAAAAAACGAAAATTCAATTAATAAAAGTCAACCAGCATAAGGATTGAAGAGAACAACTATTTATTAATAGAGATTAGACGAAAGTTGTGATGTTCGGAAGAAACCAAGTTTCAACCTATAGAGGTCAGAAATTACCGAAAATTACAAAGCAGACAGAGAGAGATGAATGTTCTATACCTAACAAAGTAGAAGCACTCTTGTTGTTAAAAATATAGTAACTCAATGTCCTTCTCTCGAGTCGCAAAGAAAAAACGATAACGGTCAACCAGCATGAAGGATTGAAGAGAACAGCTATTTATGAATAGAGATTAGACGAAAGTTGCAATGTTCGGAAGAGAGCAAGTTTCAACCTATAGAGGTCAGACATTGTTGTGAGTTTGAAATTACACGATTAACCTATTTTATGTCTACGCTTTCTAATTCCCCTATCTTAGAATGCTAAAAACAATGTAAACATATAAGATCGATAAAAAAGTTCGAAACATACCTTAAAATGTACGCGCTGCAAACTGCAAACTGTTACTCGGATGAATAAAATGTGTACGTTCAAGCCTGTAACTGGAACGATAATATTCTTGTTGTACCTAAAAAAAAGAACAAAAATATATTAATGTAGTGTAGAAGCACTTGTGATGATAGGATATGAAATAGTAAGTCAGCTAGCCTAGCCTTCTTTACTAGCGTAAAAGCACTTGTGATGATCGGATATGAAAGAGCAAGTCAGCCAGCCTAGCCTTCTTTACTAGCGCAAAAGCACTTGTGATGATAGGATATGAAAGGGCAAGTTAGCTAGCCTAGCCTTCTTTACTAGCGTAAAAGCACTTATGATGATCGGATATGAAAGGGCAAGTCAGCTAGCCTAGCCTTCTTTACAAGCGTGAAAGCACTTGTGATGATTGGATATGAAAGAGCAAGTTAGCTAGCCTAGCTATCTTTACAAACATGCAACTCAAAAAGGTTTACTGCCTATTCTCCGGACCACCTTTTGAGCAGACTAAAGCGGAAGTGAGTGTGTGGACCAGGGGATGGCGCGGGTGACAGGGGCAGCGCCTACGGTGTTTTCACATGGTAGGCGAGGGGGGCAAGGGGGCGCGCTACTCAGCGCAAGTTTTGGCAGTGGTGCCATCAGTGCGGAGCTGCCATGTTTACTTACTCACTGGATGTCTTGAACACGTGCGTGCAGTTCCAATCGTACATCGTAGTCTGTTTAAAGCAGCAGGGAGAGAATTTTATCAGTGTGCTTCGCTTTTACGAAAAGAGTGCATGTGCGTATTGTGTGCTAATTCATAATTCTTGTAGTGTAGTGTCTTGTACGTTGTAGGTTTCTTATTATTGTGCAATGGATCTGAACAAAAATTCACCAGACTGTTATCAGTTGAAGAACAAATCAAGATTTTTACGTCCGGCGAGAGAAACATGATTCTGTCTGTTTATAAGCATTTCCGAGCGAAAACTACTGACGGCGGAATTACTACTGTTCATGAAGCAGCGAGACAGACAGCAGAGGTTGTGGGAGCTTCATATACAACCGTGCTCAAGGTGAAAGCAGATTATAAAACCGGAAAAGGGTTGGAGACACCTCGGAAACATAGAGGAACAGAAAGGAAAGTAACTCGTCTTCAGAAGTATGATTCCTTTACTCGAGCGGCAATAAGGAGAAAAGTCCACATCTTGTACAGGGAGAACGATCTACCGACATTAAATAAAGTGGTATCAATCGTTAATGAGGACAAGGAACTTCCAAAGTTCTCTAAAACAACCATGCGGAGCCTACTTTTAGATATGGGGTTTAAGTATATAAAGCGAAGGAGAGAATCATTGTTAATTGATAGAGAATACATTGTTGCTTGGCGTCATAGGTATTTACGAAGTATTCTCGAAGTAAGGGCCAAGGGAAAAGCCGTAGTGTACACAGATGAGACATGGACAAACACCGGCCACACCAAGTCCAGGGTTTGGGTTGTTACATCTACTAAGACAGCCACGCAGGCATGAAGGGAGGGCCTCACCACAGGTAGCAAGGCACCCTCGGGCAAAGGGGGGCGTGTACTGCTGATTCATGCAGGGACTGAATGTGGGTTCGTTGAGGGAGCAGAACTTATATTCGTGGGCAAGAAGACAGGCGACTATCATGGGGAAATGGACGGTGAGCGATACGAGGAATATTTCACGAAGCGACTATTACCGAATATACCACCTAATTCAGTTATTGTCCTAGATAATGCTTCATATCACTCAGTAAAAATCGAGCGTGTACCCACAAAAAGTGCCACGAAACCTGTTTTTCAGGCTTGGTTGACAGAGAAAAATATTACTTGGGAACCCTGTATGAATAAACTTGAACTTGTGGAAATAATAAAATTCGTGCAAATTATGATGGCAACTATCGCATTGACAATCTGGCGGCAGCTGCAGGTCACGCGGGCTTACGTCTCCCTCCGTATCACTGCGAGCTAAATCACATAGAACTTGTGTGGAGCCAAGTGAAGGGATATATTGCGGCTAACAACAAACGTTACATGCTCCCAGAAGTGGAACAATTAATGCGAGAGGGAATACGTAAAGTGACTTCGGAACAATGGCGAAATCATGTAGAACACGTGAAACAGACGGAGAATCGCATGTGGGAAGCTGATGACCTCATAGAACTTCTTCACGACAAGATTGTGATCAATCTCAACGATGACAGCTCCAGCTCCGGTGATGATACCTCGTGTGCTGACCCCGACTCCGATTCCGACTTGGGTATGCAGCCACTCGACAGCGATACAGATTAATTACTGCGGCACAAGGTAAGCTGACGCTCAAACCTCCTGCATGATTATAATAATAATACGTAATAATGTGTTTATAAAAATATATTTGTAATAATTAATTTATTGAAATTGTGCTGGACAAAGCGGAGGTGGGACAGGTTTTCGCCTGGATCCCCAACTTCCCCTGTCAGTTTCAATTCCAGTACGAGTACATAATCATCACTTCTCTCGCTTAGTCATCAATCGCTCGTGAGTAGCGTGTCAGACCTCTCCAGCAGGCTCATTTCAAGTACTTGGAATGGATTCATTCGAAAGGAATCAGGCCATATATTTAGAAAATAATAATAATAATAATAATAATAATAATAATAATAATAATAATGATGATGAATGGTAAATGATACAATAATGTTATATATATTGATAATAATAATAATAATAATAATAATAATAATAATAATAATAATAATAATAATTTTATGAATTAATTTAATGAATATAATGCTTACTGTGTATGTCAAAAGAATTCGTTCGCAATGCTTTATGCGTGATATTTTAGTTAGTACATTAAAAATGTAAGTCAGTGAATCAATTGTGTGAAGATGTACGCCGTTAAAAGAATGTATGGGATTCTAACATGCATACGTTCAAGTATTAGGCCCCTAATTCTTTTAAATGCACTCGACGTACAATCCTTGAGCTGTGCTGTATTATAGTGCTGGAGTACAACTTCGAATCACGCGCCGGTTCATTTGGCAACAACGGCGAGTGCGAAGAGGCAATGACGTTACTTCCGCTTTAGTCTGTTCAAAAGGTGGTCCGGAGAATAGCGTAGAAGTTGCTTTCGAACAAAAAATGCAAACACTAACCAACAGTTTAGGCTTACCTTAAGTTGAAGGCTGCAAACTAAAGAAAAATATTCACAGCAGACAGTAATTAGACGGTAAGTAAGAAATTAGAGGATGTGCACACGATTAACGCACACGGAGAACTGTGAGCGCTTGACACAAGCTGCACCGAGTAAATATGCAGCTTGTTACTAAGCGGATGTGGAAGTTGCAAACGTATGCTCTACAGTTGGAACGAAATGTTTATGCAACAAGAGTTCTTCTGAGTGTCTTTA
Source organism: Anabrus simplex (assembly GCF_040414725.1). Classification (NCBI taxonomy): domain Eukaryota; kingdom Metazoa; phylum Arthropoda; class Insecta; order Orthoptera; family Tettigoniidae; genus Anabrus; species Anabrus simplex. The sequence continues at coordinate 1,580,792,011 of NC_090265.1, forward strand.
GAAGAGACGCTGAGTTCTGCAGGCTGATGTGTTTAAGCACTAAGCCGGGATCAAACTTGCTGTTTTCGAAGATGCCGAGGTACAGGAATTAAGTAGTTCTGCAGGCTGATGTGGATCGAATCTGGGAGGGCCAGCGCGCGATCCTTGTCCTCTGAACTTAAACGGGTGGCACTAAGCTAAGCAAAAAGACCACATCTACGGTAGTCCTTACCTGTAGGTAGACAAGGGCGCTAGGCTGAGAAGCGATACTCAAGGGCATTAAGCTAAGATCACATCTACGGTATCCCCTACCTGTACTTAGCAGGGTGCTGAGCTGAGCAAAAAGCCGACATCTACGGTATCCCTTACCTGTAGATAGACACTAGACTCTAGGATAAGAAGCGATCCTCAAGGGTATTAAGCTAAAACCGCATCTACGGTATCCCCTACCTGTACTTAGCAAAATGCTAAGCTAAGCAAAAAGCTTACATCTACGGTGTCCCTTGCCTGTAGGTAGACAGAGGGCGCTAGGCTGAGAAGCGAACCTCAAGGGTACTGAGCTAAGGCCACATCAACGGTATCCCCTGCCTGTACTTACCAGCGTGCTAAGCTAAGCAAAAAGCCTACATCTACGGTATTCCTTACCTGTAGGTAGACAGTAAGCGCTAGGCTAAGAAGCGATCCTCAAGGGCAGTGAGCTAAGATCACATCTACAGTATCCCTTACCTGTACTTAGCAGGGTGCTGAACTGAGCAAAAAGCCGACATCTACGGTATCCCTTACCTGTAGCAAACAGAATGCGCTAGGCTAAGAAGCGATCCCAAGGGCATTGAGCTAAGACCTCATCTACGGTATTCCCTACCTGTAGGTAGACAGAGGTGCTAGGCTGAGAAGCAATCCTTAGGAGCACTAAGCTAAGACCCCATCTACGGTATCCCCTACCTGTTAGTGACCTTTGAGCTAGGGTAAGAACAACAAGAGACGCTGAGGCGCCGAAATATAGAAGTTCTGCAGGCAAACATATTTGTACCGCGATTAAACCAGAAGGCCTACATCTCTAAGCTCAGCCCGACAAGCTGCTGCTGCTGCTGCTGCTGCTGATAATTCTGATGCGGACTGTACGTGTGCAGTGAACTTCGTACTTTGCTGATGCATCACAATCCAACAGCAGCTCGCCGGCCTGATGTAGCTCGTATGTGTGTAGGCTTGCTTCGAGCTTAATCTAAAAACACATCCCCGATATTTTTTCTTGTTCAGGTACTCTAGAGTCTGTTTATTCGAAACCCGGTGCTAGTACATAACTATTCGCAAGGCATAACACCCGAAGTACACTAGAAAGCAGCTAGCTTCTGCTCTCCTACTCCTAGTCCTGCTTTACAGCCGGTTGCCCTTCCTGACAGGAGATTTTAAGTCGCAAGAACCTGTTTTACAGCCGGATGCCCCTTCCTAACACAAGATTTTAACTCGCAAGAATCTGTTTTACAGCCGGATACCCTTTTAGGATTTTAAATCACAGTATCTAGTGTTTTACATCAGGAACCATTGTTTTACGGCTAGATGCCCTTCCTGAGGCTGAAAGACCGGGATTTAGCCAGTTACCCTTCATGATGTAACAAGACTAGGATTTACTTTTTTCGCTAAGTTACAAAAGCATGTTAGGTGCAAGTTATGCTAAGCAAACAATCGCTATCTTACGTAAGCTGTTCAGAACTGTAGTTTTTTCTCTTAGAACAAAGATATACCTCACACATGTTCTAAACACATCAATCAATGTTCTGATCATATGTTGTATCGAGTACAGTGTTCGATTATATTCTTAATCATTTCTTTTGTATTATAATCTTCTTAGAACAAAAGTATTCCTTGACATGTTCTTTTAAATTATCTGCTACTACGATAAAGAGTGCAGCACGGTGCTCTCTTGATTAAAGATGGCTGCTAAACACATTACCTACCACCACATGTCAAAGAATAAAGGTTAGTGTTATAAAGATAGCAGCACGATACTCTCTTGATTAAAGATGGCAGCTTGTCAAATTGTCCGCCACCACATTTTAACTAAAGAGTGCAGCACGGTGCTCTCTTGATTAAAGATGGCATCTTGTCAAATAGCATTTTTCAAATTGTCCGCCACCACATGTTAAAGGTATGCAGCTAAAGAGGGCAGCACGGCACTCTCTTGATTAAAGATGGCAGCTTGCCAAATTGTCCGCCACCACATTTCGCCTAAAGAATGCAGCACGGTGCTCTGTTGATTAAAGATGGCGGATGACAGCTGTCAAAAAGCACGTGGGTTTGTTTCCAAACAAGAGCACGTGGAATTTTTCAAATTGCCACCACCACATTTCAAAGGTATCTAGCTAAAAGTGCAGCACGGTGCTCTGTTGATTAAAGATGGCGGATGACAGCTGTCAAAAAGCACGTAGGTTTGTAAAGCACGTGGAATTTGCCGTCACCACATTTCAATTAAAGAGTGCAGCACTGTGCTCTCTTGATTTAAGATGGCGGATGACAGCTAACGAAATTGCCCGCTACTACGTGCCATAAAGAGGGCGGCACGGTGCTCTGTGTATTAAAGATGGCGGATGACAGCTGACGAAATTGCCTGCAAGAGGGCAGCACGGTGCTCTGTTAATTTAAGATGGCGGATGACAGCTGTCAAAAAATCATCACCCTTGTTTACCAATTCAAATCTCGCGCTAGTTAGGTTAAGCTGGCAGCACTGAAGTTTAGGCCCGCCAAAATGGCAGCACTGAGGTTAGCGATGAGTTGTTGATGATAGCTGTCAAAAAGCACGTGGCTTTGTTTACCAATTCAAATTTCCCGCGGGAGGAGGAGCGGGCCCCTGGGAAGGCGTCCCGGGCGCGGGGGAAAGGGAAACTCCTGGGAGCCCTGCGGCGGCGGCGGCGCCCGAACTGTCCACTTATACTACTATAATGGTAACAATAAGAACAAAATGGGTTAGAAATTTTATAGAGGCCAAGACAATAAATGTCAGATTTCTCCGTTAATATTCGCCGTATTGAAAACCTGTACATAAGGAAAGTTGTTTAGAATATAATTTCCGACATTTTACGTTTTGTGCGATTTTACCGTGTACGGAAAGTAACAGAGATTTTCACAATTTTATTATATTACTTTCCACAAATTTTCAATTATCCCCGAAAATATATGTTTTATCTTAAACCTGTACTTAACAAAACTTACAGGAAAGGTCACTGTCGATCATTCATTATAAGTGATATATTCTCGAATTCAAGCTTTTATGGCTATTCATTTCTTAATGGACGTGGTTATTAGTGCCGCCTAGCATCAAGTTGAGTTTTCTCATACATTATAATGATAACAATAATAGTCTGACTCCGTGGTTGAATGGTCAGCGTACTGCCCTTCGGTTCAGAGTGTCCCGGGTTCGATTCCCGGCCAGGTGGGGTAGGTATTTCAATAGCTCGGGCTTGGGGACTGGGTGTTTGCGTTTCTCCCAACACTCTCCTCTTCATACTCAGACAACATACCACACTAGAAATCACTACAGAAACACGCAATAGTGATTACATACCTCCATACACGATTTGCGTCAGGAATAGCACCCGGCGGTTAAACAGGACCAATTCCACATGTGACGCAGGTCCCACCCATAACCCCACAGTTGTGGGTAGAAAAAGAAGAAGGTAATGATAACAGCAATAACAATGTATTAGCAAATCCGATAATAGCAAATAGAATGTTTAAAATACAGCAGATATGTACCAGTACTAACCGAACCGGCGCACAGAATTAGTCGCACATCGCGAAAATCGAACAGCGGGTGGTCGATAATTGAAACCTGAATACAAGTACACCGGGAGCATGAAAACTGATTGTTTTCACCGAGCAACAAGTAGTATTTTCTCAAACGATAGGCATGGTGTATAGTGATACTAATATGTAATTCCTCGTTGCGGGGATCAAACCGTAGCCATCATTAAAGGAGCACTATACACAACCCGGGGACCATGGCAGTTGCTTGTTTTCGCCACTAAAAGGTAGCAGGTTTTCGCTATTATTTCTGTTATTACCACGAGTAAAATAGTACAGTATATTATGTTAACTTATATTACGTTAACATAAGTATGAAGCTAGGTAATACAATTTTGTCTACCCATCGGTTAACTAGTCATATTATTTTCTATCTTCTGCGTGTGTTCAGATTATATACGTACCGATAGGTCATATATAAAAAGTACATTTCTGTGTAAAGTTTTATGATACTGCGTTGTATATTCTGATATGTAAAACCATGTAACCTGATATATGGTAATGTTATATTTAAAAAAATTAAATGACAGGGCGAGTTGCGGTTAGGGGCACCCAGCTGTGAGCTCGCACCCGGGAGACAGTGGGTTCGAACCCCACTGTCGGCAGCCCTGAAGATGGTTTTCCGTGGTTCCCATTTTCACACCAGGCAAATGCTCGGACTGTACCTTTTAAGGCCACGGCCGCTTCCTTCGCATTCCCAGGCCCTTCCTGTCCCATCGTCGCCGTAAGACATATCTGTGTCAGCGCGATGTAAGGTAAATGTAGGCTAACTTTACATTGATCACCCTGATCAGATACATTATTCAAGACAAAGACTATACTATTTTATTATATTGTATATTTTATAATATAAATGTTATGATAGGCCTAGCTACCAACACAGAATTTCTAACCTCTTCAATAATTGTGACTTGTAGTCCTATGCCACTTATAACTCTAAATTTTGAAGTCTTACATCAGGTAGTCAAACTCTGAATATAACAAATACTGATAAGCCTATATACATACGGCATGAACAAAATAAATAACATCTTAAAACAATGACCTAGTCTATTCTTTATTGAAACAATAATATCACTCTACTTCATTTATCAGCTGATTGAGTACTTGGCTAAAACACGGTGGCTGGACTGGCGTTGGCCACACTGTACATATAGAGTCACTGTAAACAATAGAACATAAACGCGATCCAAGCGGCCATCGCTTGAACTACTTTGTTCGCCCAGAAATGTGTCGGCTTGTCCAGGCCTTCTATTATAGCGTAGGCAACGATACAGCACACTAGAACGTTGCCTACGAGATATACAAGGCCGGGACATAGCTACTAATTTGTTGCTGAAAAAGCGGCCCGACCGTGTTCACGGTTTGGCCGCTAGATGTCAGGTTACCGTTCTGTTCTTGCAAGGTCTGTCTATAGGGAGGGCTGGTAGCAGCGTATACGAGTCCAACACAAGGCCACCTGGATTCCTCGCTGCACACCCTCTTTTCTGCACAACTGGTAAGCAAAGAGAATGCTTGTAAGGAGCGGTAAGGAGTCTCGATTTCAGTAATAGCCGTGTGAGCGCTAAAGGTGTGGTTTGTATGTGCCATCTGTCAGTTCAGTATTCAACTAAACTATTGGAATGGCTGCAATAGCCAGTAAAAAATAATACCATACTGTATATGTATTATATTATCCAGTCCAACTGTAAGAATACGATTAATATAATTACCCTATTTATGTTATTTTTTTCTGCTTTATTATTCCCATATATATTTTACCGAACTCGTACGCTCATGTTCATCGACAGTACTGATTATATAGGCTACTTGCTGAACGTATTTCTCATTATTATGAAAGGTATTGTCAATATAATCTGCGGTGTTAAAAGAATCTCTTGAAGTAAATTTTAAAAATTAGTATATGCTACATATAGCATACTTGAATAATATTTTATATTGATTTAAAAGTGGTGTCCCCGGTATGTTCGATCTCTAACCTAAGTTTGATGCTTGTTGTTTTAAGGGGTCTAACATCGAAGGTCATCAGCCCCAAACCTAAGTTTCGCCCATTGGGTACCGGTACCGTAAGTTTTACCGATTGATATATACAAGAATTCACTTTGGAAGCACTTAATCTGTTCTCGCAGGTTATTGCGCAACGCTACGAAGTACGTCCCTCTAAAAATTCAAATCATCGACCCTTGCCGCCAAACGCTAGGAAGTAGGACGCGGTAAAAATCCAAATTCGCTAGTTAGTAGTAAGCGACAGAAATGCAAATCGCCGTCTATTACCGCCATTCTAATAATTTAGTCTTAGTTGAATGCTGACAGATGGCACATACAAAACACACCTTTAGTGCACACACGGCTATTACTAAAACCGAGACTCATTACCGCTCCTTACAAGCATTTTCTTTGCTTGCTAGTTGTGCAGAAAAGAGGGTGTACAGCGAGGAATCCAGGTGGCCGAGTGCTGGACTCGTATGCGCTGCTGGTACAGGTCACGCTACCACAATCCTTTGCTGTGGCGGCCATATTGGGTCTTAAATATCGTTGTATGTGGGCGTGCCCGATGTAATTATGTGAGTTAATACTTGTATTTTGAAGGAAAATGGAATACTGTGCCGCACCAAATTGTCAAAATAAGACAACTGACGGAATTAGAGTGTTTCGCTTCCCGAGAAATAAGCAAAGGACAGCTCAGTGGACAAAAAACTGTCGGCGTGACAAATGGTAACCTACAGATAATTCCGTCTTGTGCGAGGTTAGTGAAGTTATACATTGGTATTATTCCTGAATAATAATATGTTTATATGAACGATGTTTTATATTTATAGGTCTTATGTATTTTCTTCTAGCATCATTTTGAAGAATCGCAATTTGAACTAAAGAGGGCAGATGGATGGAAACTACTCAAGTGGAATTCCATCCCAACAATTTTCAACGTCCCTAATTAACCTAAGTCTTTGACATATAATAGGAAACCTCCCAAAGAAAGAGAATTGTCTTTCAAAACAAACAAGAAAAGTAACGGGAAATGTGTATAGCAGAACTGATGTTTATGAAAATTTCCTTTTCGTGTGTCCGGCTCCATGGCTAAATGGTTAGCGTGCTGGCCTTTGGTCACATAGGTCCCGGGTTCGATTCTCAGCAGGGTCAGGAATTTTAATCATAAGTGGTTTATTTCGCTGGCACGGGTTGGGTGTATGTGTCGTGTTCATCCTCATCACGACGCGCAGGTCGTCAAATCAAAAGACCTGCACCTGGCGAGCCGAAGTTGCCCTCGGACGCTCCCGGCACTAAAAGCCATACTCCATTTCATTCCATTCCCTTTCATGTAAACTACAGACAGTATCTTTCTAACCCTACATGCAATGTAGAAATGTTCCTGTTCCTTTACCAATTACAATCACAACAAACAATAGGCCGATCACTTGTGTCCAGCTTACCATCATTACAACAATTGTTAATAGCAGTCTTATACGGTACTGTAGTTACTATTTACAGCTAAATTTCATTAATCTTAATTGCTCTCTAGAGTACATTATATGGCTGGACAAATACTTAAAGATCACGACACTCGCTTCACTCGCACTAACTGTAATTTAACGTACCCTAGCCTAACATAATATCCTAATGTAATCCCTAAAATAGCCTAACCTAGGTTAACTCAACTTAATAGTTACTGAATTTCTATTTCTTATGGAGTCGTGTCTACCAATGGCTTCACTTTTCTTAACCATTATTATTATTATTATTATTATTATTATTATTATTATTATTATTATTATTATTATTATTATTACGTGTTTTGGTGGACCGGCAGAGGTGAAAGAAGGTGCTGGGATGAATAGGTCTCAACTTACGAAATTAAAATTAGTTTAAAACTTTAACAAAAGGTTATATTTTCTTTTCAAGATAAAATAACAGAATATAACAGGTACCAAGTAGCAGATCAATAAATTTAAGAAGGTACAATTTTAGGTCATTACAAAATTTGGGCTTCAAGCCCGACACGCATGAACCTTGAGCCATAAGCCCAACTTTACCTATATACAAGGTTCAACAAAGGGGCAGAAAACCCCAATCATGCCAAGGAGCACTTGCTCCCGATTACCCAATTAAGCCTGCTCGAGGCACACAGAAAATACATTTTTAAGAAAGAGCAACCCGCTCTCAAAGTTCAGGCCAATTCAAAGGCCACACCAAACTCCACCTTCAAGCTGCCATCCAGGCACACAAAAACAGGGGTAATAATACCCAACCTACTGAGGCCTATTCACTATAGAAACAGGGCGATAACCTGGCCCAAAATTCTACCTTGAGTGGTGGCGTAACTTGCACTCCTCATACACTTTTAAAACCTATTTGGCACTAGGCCGTTTATGCAAGGGCTAATCCTACTACGGAGGTGACACGATAGGAAAACTTTATTACATTACGAAGAGAAGGGAAACAGTTATGAAAATGCAGTCACCTCAAAACAATATGAGTGGGAGCTCGAGAGGGTTAAGGACTCTCTATCCCAATTTATAGTTAAAAGACAGAATTTATACCAAGTATCTTTTACATTTTAAAGGAAAGTTACATGAGGAAAGTTTTCGAACCTGCCCCGAGGGTTAAACTGCTGAGCTAGCAAGCAATTAAGTTATTAAACGGCCATTACCTTGTAGATGAACTGTTGCCCGAAGAAAGAGGCGCTTCCCGCCCCCTGCTACATAATTACACACGGATAGATGTTACTGAAGTGACCACGAGACCAGAAAATCAGCAGTTTATATATCCTCGTGGAACATTCGAGACCTTTCAAGAATGAGAACCCACACCCCCCTCAATTTTATTGGGTAGCATAAAGCAACATCTCCATATCGGAGAAGACATACATTATTGGTCAAAAATTAATTAGAGAAATTCGGGATTGGCAAAATTTAAAACATTATTATTATTATTATTATTATTATTATTATTATTATTATTATTATTATTATTATTATTATTATTATTATTATTATTATTATTATTATTATTATTACGTGTTTTGGTGGACCGGCAGAGGTGAAAGAAGGTGCTGGGATGAATAGGTCTCAACTTACGAAATTAAAATTAGTTTGAAACTTTAACAAAAGGTTATATTTTCTTTTCAAGATAAAATAACAGAATATAACAGGTACCAAGTAGCAGATCAACAAATTTAAGAAGGTACAATTTTAGGTCATTACAAAATTTGGGCTTCAAGCCCGACACGCATGAACCTTGAGCCATAAGCCCAACTTTACCTATATACAAGGTTCAACAAAGGGGCAGAAAACCCCAATCATGCCAAGGAGCACTTGCTCCCGATTACCCAATTAAGCCTGCTCGAGGCACACAGAAAATACATTTTTAAGAAAGAGCAACCCGCTCTCAAAGTTCAGGCCAATTCAAAGGCCACACCAAACTCCACCTTCAAGCTGCCATCCAGGCACACAAAAACAGGGGTAATAATACCCAACCTACTGAGGCCTATTCACTATAGAAACAGGGCGATAACCTGGCCCAAAATTCTACCTTGAGTGGTGGCGTAACTTGCACTCCTCATACACTTTTAAAACCTATTTGGCACTAGGCCGTTTATGCAAGGGCTAATCCCATACTACGGAGGTGACACGATAGGAAAACTTTATTACATTACGAAGAGAAGGGAAACAGTTATGAAAATGTAGTCACCTCAAAACAATATGAGTGGGAGCTCGAGAGGGTTAAGCACTCTCTATCCCAATTTATAGTTAAAAGACAGAATTTATACCAAGTATCTTTTACATTTTAAAGGAAAGTTACATGAGGAAAGTTTTCGAACCTGCCCCGAGGGTTAAACTGCTGAGCTAGCAAGCAATTAAGTTATTAAACGGCCATTACCTTGTAGATGAACTGTTGCCCGAAGAAAGAGGCGCTTCCCGCCCCCTGCTACATAATTACACACGGATAGATGTTACTGAAGTGACCAGGAGACCAGAAAATCAGCAGTTTATATATCCTCGTGGAACATTCGAGACCTTTCAAGAATGAGAACCCACACCCCCCTCAATTTTATTGGGTAGCATAAAGCAACATCTCCATATCGGAGAAGACATACATTATTGGTCAAAAATTAATTAGAGAAATTCGGGATTGGCAAAATTTAAAACATTATTATTATTATTATTATTATTATTATTATTATTATTATTACTATTATTACGTGTTTTGGTGGACCGGCAGAGGTGAAAGAAGGTGCTGGGATGAATAGGTCTCAACTTACGAAATTAAAATTAGTTTAAAACTTTAACAAAAGGTTATATTTTCTTTTCAAGATAAAATAACAGAATATAACAGGTTCCAAGTAGCAGATCAACAAATTTAAGAAGGTACAATTTTAGGTCATTACAAAATTTGGGCTTCAAGCCCGACACGCATGAACCTTGAGCCATAAGCCCAACTTTACCTATATACAAGGTTCAACAAAGGGGCAGAAAACCCCAATCATGCCAAGGAGCACTTGCTCCCGATTACCCAATTAAGCCTGCTCGAGGCACACAGAAAATACATTTTTAAGAAAGAGCAACCCGCTCTCAAAGTTCAGGCCAATTCAAAGGCCACACCAAACTCCACCTTCAAGCTGCCATCCAGGCACACAACAACAGGGGTAATAATACCCAACCTACTGAGGCCTATTCACTATAGAAACAGGGCGATAACCTGGCCCAAAATTCTACCTTGAGTGGTGGCGTAACTTGCACTCCTCATACACGTTTAAAACCTATTTGGCACTAGGCCGTTTATGCAAGGGCTAATCCCATAGTACGGAGGTGACACGATAGGAAAACTTTATTACATTACGAAGAGAAGGGAAACAGTTATGAAAATGTAGTCACCTCAAAACAATATGAGTGGGAGCTCGAGAGGGTTAAGCACTCTCTATCCCAATTTATAGTTAAAAGACAGAATTTATACCAAGTATCTTTTACATTTTAAAGGAAAGTTACATGAGGAAAGTTTTCGAACCTGCCCCGAGGGTTAAACTGCTGAGCTAGCAAGCAATTAAGTTATTAAACGGCCATTACCTTGTAGATGAACTGTTGCCCGAAGAAAGAGGCGCTTCCCGCCCCCTGCTACATAATTACACACGGATAGATGTTACTGAAGTGACCAGGAGACCAGAAAATCAGCAGTTTATATATCCTCGTGGAACATTCGAGACCTTTCAAGAATGAGAACCCACACCCCCCTCAATTTTATTGGGTAGCATAAAGCAACATCTCCATATCGGAGAAGACATACATTATTGGTCAAAAATTAATTAGAGAAATTCGGGATTGGCAAAATTTAAAACAAGCGGGAAGAGACGGGTTATACTGCCAACCAAAAAAAATAACTGAAAGAAATTTAACAAAGAACAAACTTATGACTACAAATTTTCTTCAAAAAGGTTCCTTCACTTCGCACTAGGGTGCACAATTGTAGTTCTTAAGTAGTGCCATCTAGAAGAGAAAGTTCACACTTCTTACTACAGAGAAAACAAAAACGAATCAAAACTGACATAGTTCAGAACACTTCAAAATTTACAGTAGGGACATCTTCTGAGAAATCTTAGAATTAATGTGGTTGTTAAAGTTCAGGCTTCGTCCAGTAGAGGAGTTTCAACTGGCGCAATGTTTGAATTAGCGGCGTGGAGGTGTACCGCCTGGTACAGACCTCCCCCCCCCCCAAAAAGTCCTTCCAAGGGGTGACACAGAAGAACACCAAATTTGTTTTAAAACAAGGTCCAAGTTATGATGTTGATATAGAAATCAATTGCAGAAGGATTCACAAAAAAGGACAGAAGTTTTCATAAATTGATTTGATCCAGTTTCAAAATTCTTTGTAGTAGCTTTTGATTAATGTCTTTATGCTTGTAGTAGTTGAATTCAGAAAGAGAAACTTAATTCTTGAAAGGAAGAAAAAAAATTCTAAGTCCACCAGATGTGCAGTTGAATCCGAAAATGTAGTAATTGTGGATACGGAATGTCCATGTAGCTGGATAAGTACATTATTTGCCTATTACTTGATGGCGAGACCAGCCGCAGCAGCTTGTGTCCAGATGAGGCCGCTCGGACCCCTCAAGTACCCTGAGATACCGCTCTCCCGCACTATGAGAGGGGTAGAGGTGATGAAGCACGCCGCACACGCGACGATTGTTTACAGGCCGCGGGCAGTTTGCAGGTGGTGCGCCGCACATCAGCCTTGGCCGGGAGGAGGGCTCCGGCTCGCCGTACACTGGTTGTCCTCACTGGAGTAGATCGGGCCCGTGCTCTACTACAGGAGTGGTACAGCGCCGCACGGCTTCGGGGGCACTGAAAACATTAAGATCTCGGCGGCAGAATTTTGTTGGACCATGATGGCTTTCGGGTACAGTCTATGTGGTGAGGCTGAGGGGCCAGCGGCGTGGAGGTTTTATTTCATTTCAATTAGCCACTGGTGTTTTGGAGCAGGAGACGGGAGCATGGTAATGGCCATGGCGAGGACAGGATAGCAGTTTAACTGGTCGGGGGAGGTTGTACAATGAATACTTAAATACAAAAAAACATGATTCAAAGGGCAGAAGGCCTCAACATGAAACCCCCCCCCCCAAAAAATATAACCTTCCGAATTCTTTCAAAATGTAAAAAAAAAAAAAAAAACAGCTAAGTTAGTGCGGAAGTTACACAGGTTTCACTTGCGACAGGTGAACCCTAAATATCTTCTCGGTGGCTGGATTGCTTAGCAAAAAGGTAACGGGTGTAAGGAAATCGAGAATAATACACGGCCCATGAAATCTGGGGGCAAGCTTGCCCGCGGGAACAAAATTCTCGACCATAACCTGGTCACCTACCTTCAAATGGGTGGGTCTCCGTCCACGATCATATCTTTCCCTAACCTTTTCATGAGACACTTTAAGATTGGCTTTAGCCTTCTTCCAAAGATCTTTAATATTATCAAGATATATTGTCTCAGGTAGAATGTCACTCAGAGACCAAAGGTGAGAGAGCGGCGTGTTGGGAACAAACTTGAACATCAATGAAGCTGGAGTAAACTTATGGGATTAATGAACCGCCGAATTCAAAGCAAAAGCTAACCAATGCAGGGATGTGTCCCACCTCGAATGATCGTCGTGATGATAGGCAATAAGGGCCGATCTCAGATTACGATTGACCCGTTCCGCTAGAGATGGTTGAGGATAATAAGCAGAAGTTGTCACATGAGATATGGATAGATCAAAACAGAATTTACGAAAAAGATTGGATGTGAAAGCTTTAGCATTATCAGACACAATATATTGACACGGACCGAAAGAAGCAAAAATGGAATTTAAACAAGTGATGGTGGACTGGGCGGTAGCCAGCTTAGTTGGAAATAACCAAGAAAATCTTGTAAAACCATCTACACATACAAAGATGAACTTGTTGGCATTCCCCTTTGACTGGGGGAAGGGTCCTACATAATCAATATACAGGCGTTCCATTGGACGCGACGCTTGATGAGAAGACAAAAGCCCTTGCTTAGTGGACATGGTGGGCTTATTAAGCCAACAAGATTTACAAGCTTTAACTAGTTCACGAATTTCACCGTCCATAACTTTCCAAATGAACATCTCCCGGATCTTTTCTCGGGTTTTGAAGATGCCTAAATGCCCCCCTAATGGGGTCTCATGATAGTACTTGAAGATCATTGGTACAAGAACAGCCGGAACTACAACTTTGATCTTCTTATCATGCCTCGAGGGGCAACATAAAACACCATTCCTCAGTACATAAGGGACAACATGTTCCCCAGAAGAAAGGGTTTCCATGATAGGGGCCAGCATTGGATCTTCGCGTTGATATTTCTCGAGATCCCCAAACAACATGGGAGCATCTCTTAGAATGGCATTAACCTCAGGTAGTATGTATTCGGAAGGCGAAGAACTATTGACATGTTCCGGGGTCTCTACCTCATTGGCAAACATACGGCTTAATCCATCCGCCACAACATTTTCAGTACCTCTTATATGCCTAACATCAAATTGGAAGGCAGAAATCCTGATGGCCCAGCGGGCTATACGACCCGTACGACGCGGCCTAGCTAAGACCGAACTTAAGGCTTGGTTATCGGTCTCCAAGTCGAATTTGACATGTCCCAGATAGAGACGGAATTTTTCTAAAGCAAATAAGACTGCCAAACCTTCGAGCTCATAGATGGAATACTTGGCTTCTTGAGCCGATAGAGTCCTAGAGGCATAGGCGATGGGACGCCTCCCAAGTTCAGTCTCTTGAAGAAGGACTGCCGCTACTGCGGACGACGACGCGTCGGTTTGGACGATGAATTTCTTCGAGAAATCAGGCATAGCAAGAACAGGGGCATTACAGAGAGCTATTTTAAGATCTTCAAAAGCGGCTTGTTGAGACGCACCCCACTCAAATTTGACACGTTTCCTACGAAGAAGGTTCAAGGGCGCCGCTCTGTTAGCGAAGTTAGGAATAAATTTCCTGAAGAAATTCACCATGCCAATGAACCTAGCAATACCTTTGATGTCCTTAGGAGGCTTGAAGTCACGGATGGCCTGTGTTCTAGAGTGATCGACTGCAACACCGTCGGGCGACACAATATGCCCTAGGAATGACATAGAAGGCTTAGCGAAGGCGACCTTGGACAACTTCACAGTTAACCCAGCCTTACGGAGGCGATTGAGAACTTCTCTCAGATGATCTAGGTGTTCTTCGAATGTCTCCGAAAATACGACATCATCAAGATAGTGATACAAGTACTCGAATTTGATGTCGGAGAAGACCCTGTCTAGTAGCCTCGTAAGCACAGCTGCTCCCGTGGGGAGCCCGAAAGGCACGCGGTTGTACTCATACAAATTCCAATCCGTGGCGAAAGCCGTCAGCTGTTTAGATTCCTCTGCTAATGGTATCTGATTATAAGCCTGGTTAAGATCTAAGATGGTAAAGAACTTAGCCTTACGAAACCATGAAAAACAAGAGTGAAGGTCTGAGAGGGGCACAGATTGTAACACCACCTTCCGATTGAGAGCCCTATAATCAATCACAGGCCTGAAGCCACCTTGGGGTTTCGGGACTAGAAAAATAGGCGAGGAATACGCCGACTTAGAGGGTCGGATGATACCATCCTTTAACATTTGATCGATGATTTCCTTCAAGGCTTACATTTTAGGAGGAGACAGCCTATAAGGTGGAAAACGGACAGGAATCCGTAACCTCAGTTTTGTATTCATTAAGGTCAGTAACACCAAGAGTATCCGAGAACACCTCTGGAAACGACTGACACAGCTTACGAATACTATCAGCCTGCTCCTCAGGTAGATGTCTTAAGATCTAACAACATCTCATCCTGGGTAGGCGAAATAGATGAACATGATACAGAGATACACTTTAACAAAGGGATTTTACCATTAGAAGCAAATTTGAATGTGCACGACCTACCCTGAAGGTCGAGCACCAGACCAGTGTGGGACATGAAATCCGCTCCTAATATAATGGGGCAGGACAAGTGCTTTGCTACAAACAATTTAACTTTCCAAGTTAATTTAGAAATCCGAATTTTGGCATATAAAAAACCAGAAATTTCTAATGGAGAAGAATTAGCCGAAACATATTGAACAGAAGATGAACAATAGTCAGGAAGTTTACAAACAGTTTTTAATTTCGAATACCATTCAGCCGAAATAATAGAACAAACACTGCCAGAATCTAAAAGAGCAGTTACAGGCTCATTATTTAATTCAATCTTGAGAAAAAGAACAGGTGCGGGGGTATCCGCCGCAATCCTAAGACATTCTTTCGGACCTTCAAAAGATAAATTTGAAGACAGAGTTTTCCCTGAAATTTCGACATGATTACTTGGGGCTGAGCCTCGAGAAGAAGGGTTCGCCGACTCAGCCGAAGCCCCTAGTCACTTATTATTATTGGCCTTGGTGGAAGTTGCACCAGAAGTTGAGCAGGAGGAAGTGCTGTTTGTATTAGGGCACTTCTTGGCAATATGTGAAAACGCGCCGCATTTAAAGCAACCTTGGGATGAACTTGCTCCATTATTTGTCCTACTAGATTTGATCAATGGACATTTCTTGCGAAGATGGTCAGGCGACCCGCAAGCGTAACATTTACGGGGTGGGATGGGTCGGCGAGGTGGAGGCCGAAAACTACTAGCGGATGGAGGGGGTTCTTTCGCGCTATGCAAGGTATCGGCGTATCTGACTCCTTCGGCTGAGACAGCCATAGCCTCTAACTCGGCGAAAGTTTGCGGACGCGACGCAAAACACAAATATGATCTGTAAGGTGGTGAGATTCCTTCCACAATAGCCTGTACAATTTGATCTTCAGGGAAGTGAAGGGCAAACACCCTGGTATAGAATTTAATGTCTTGTATGAAATCAGCAAGATTTTCATCCAGTCTCTGTACTCGATAATAGTACTTCTGAATTAGAGATGACCTAGCTCGAGCTGGAATAAAATTAGCTAACAGATGGGCGTGGAAGTCTTCTATGGATGACTGTTCAGCAATTGCCCTAACTATTTTGTCTGAGAGAACGCTAATTGCATAGGGATAAATGATCTGCAAAATTTGACACGGAGAAAGAGAAAAAACAAGGGCATGATACTGAAATTCAACTAAAAACCTTAAGAATGAAATTACGTCACTGGTAGAGTTAACAGAAAACTTAGAAATACCTCTGAGCAACATAGCTAATGGATGAGGCAAACTGCTGAACCCTGGTGACATAGTAGGTAAAGGTTTAAGTGGCGAAGAAGCTAATTCAGAACGTGCATTATTCAAAGAAGTACGGCGTTCAGACTCGTTGTCCAATGGGGACGAGGTTTGTTGAGCTCCAACAGTTTTCCTATTTGCTTCTCCCCTAGAAGACTCTTCCTCGCTACCTACGTTCGCCGTAGTGGGTAGATCAGTTTTGGGAGGAACTTCCCCAGTTAACAATAGGGTAACCTTACTGGACAAGTCAGAAAGATTTTCAAGAACAACGCTAGCTTCCTTCCTTTGAATGTCATTCAACTTCAGAGACAACAGATCGTTAACTCTATTAGAAAAGTGAAATAACCTGGCTTGCACACGTTTAATTTGATTAGGAGAAGGGTCATTTTCTTCAAAAAAACTAACTACAGATGCTAGCTCAGTAGTATTGTCAGTGATCGTGGAGAGAGAGTCGTCAATCTCTTTTTCTCCCAAGTTGGGGATGGAAATGGGCAAATTAAGGGACTCTTTCAGCTTGTTTTTATCTACTGCAACCGTGCCTCCAGATTGAACATTCCTAATCGTTAATTCATAAATCAATTCCTCCTTCCGCAAATAGCCGGGATGGAGGACATCGCGAGGGCCGGACATGATGACAAAAACTTAACAGTTTTGAAAAATGAAAAAGAAAAGTCCAGCGACAGAGAAAATTGTTAGAGTTCGAAAGCAAAGCAACGTTTAGCCGTCCAAAGGGGCTAATTTGAGACCCATTCAAGCACGCTCTGCTACCACTTGTTACCGTGGTTTGGTGGACCGGCAGAGGTGAAAGAAGGTGCTGGGATGAATAGGTCTCAACTTACGAAATTAAAGTTAGTTTAAAACTTTAACAAAAGGTTATATTTTCTTTTCAAGATAAAATAACAGAATGTGACAGGTATCAAGTAGCAGATCAACAAATTTAAGAAGGTACAATTTTAGGTCATTACAAAATTTGGGCTTCAAGCCCGACATGCATGAACCTTGAGCTATAAGCCCAACTTTACCTATATACAAGGTTCAACAAAGGGGCAGAAAACCCTAATCATGCCAAGGAGCATTTGCTCCCGATTACCCAGTTAAGCCTGCTCGAGGCACACAGAAAATACATTTTTAAGAAAGAGCAACCCGCTCTCAAAGTTCAGGCCAATTCAAAGGCCACACCAAACTCCACCTTCAAGCTGCCATCCAGGCACACAAAAACAGGGGTAATAATACCCAACCTACTGAGGCCTATTCACTAAAGAAACAGGGCTATTACCTGGCCCAAAATTCCACCTTGAGTGGAGGCGTAACTTGCAGTCCTCATACACTTTTAAAACCTATTTAGCACTAGGCCGTTTATGCAAGGGCTAATCCCATACTACGGAGGTGACACGATAGGAAAACTTTATTACATTACGAAGAGAAGGGAAACAGTTATGAAAATGTAGTTACCTCAAAACAATACGAGTGGGAGCTCGAGAGGGTTAAGCACTCTCTATCCCAATTTATAGTTAAAAAGACAGAATTTATACCAAGTGTCTTTTACATTTTAAAGGAAAGTTACATGAGGAAAGTTTTCGAACCTGCCCCGAGGGTTAAACTGCTGAGCTAGCAAGCAACAAAGTTATTAAACGGCCATTACCTTGTAGATGAACTGCTGCCCGAAGAAAGAGGGGCTTTCCGCCCCCTGCTACATAATTACACACGGATAGATGTTACTGAAGTGGCCAGGAGACCAGAAAATCAGCAGTTTATATATCCTCGTGGAACATTCGAGACCTTTCAAGAATGAGAACCCACACCCCCCTCAATTTTATTGGGTAGCATAAAGCAACATCTCCATATCGGAGAAGACATACATTATTGGTCAAAAATTAATTAGAGAAATTCGGGATTGGCAAAATTTAAAACAAGCGGGAAGAGACGGGTTATACTGTCAACCAAAAAAAAAAAAAATAACTGAAAGAAATTTAACAAAGAACAAACTTATGACTACAAAATTTCTTCAAAAAAGGTTCCTTCACTTCGCACTAGGGTGCACAATTGTAGTTCTTAAGTAGTGCCATCTAGAAGAGAAAGTTCACACTTCTTACTACAGAGAAAACAAAAACGAATCAAAGCTGACATAGTTCAGAACACTTCAAAATTTACAGTAGGGACATCTTCTGAGAAATCTTAGAATTAATGTGGTTGTTAAAGTTCAGGCTTCCTCCAGTAGAGGATTTTCAACTGGCGCAATGTTTGAATTAGCGGCGTGGAGGTGTACCGCCTGGTACAATTATTATTATTATTATTATTATTATTATTATTATTATTATTATTATTATTATTATTATTATTATTATTATTATTATTATTATTATTATTATTATATGCATGAATGTTAGGACTTCAGCTAAGAGCCCTGTGGTTGCCAACCCACGCTTCCTAGTTAGAAGCTCCTGCCGCCCCTTTCAGGCGCCTCTTATGACAGGCAGGGGATACCGTCGGTGTTATTCTATTGCCCCCACCCACAGGGGGAAATCTATTTTGGGTTGTGACTATGAGGCCCTTAGCTGAGTCTTGACATTGCTTTCACTTACTTGTATTAGGCTCTCACCTATTCTAGCCCATCCGACCTCGCCTGGTCAACACTTGTACTTTTCCGACCGCGACGGTATAAGCGCATTCGAGGCCTAGGAAGTTTTTCATTTCCACGCACTTTGTGGCCTTCATCTTTCTTTTGCCGATACCTTCATCTTTCGAAGTGTTGGACCCCTTCCATTTGTTTTCTTCTGATTAGTTTTAATAAAGGATTGTTGCTTAGTCGTACTTCCTATTAAAACAATAATCACCACCACCACCTTGTACTATACAGCTGCATGGGTTATCAGTAAACTAGTGAAGAGTAGCTAGGAACATCACTCTTGTTGCATATGTGCAGAGTATTTTTACCTTATAATCCAAAGAAATACCATATGAATGGATAACAACAGTTACCATACGTAATTTAATGCACTCAACTCAAGAGGCATTCAGTGTTTGTCAACATACTGGGGTAACATCTTAGAAACGCAGCATCGGTAATTACTTTCTTAATAAAGAAAAAACTGAAGGTAATTTATTACAACTATCTTTTAGTACTTTAAGTACAGTACTTCATGTTCAGTATTTCATGTACCGGTAATCATAATATGACACAGGAACTGTACAGATTGCTATGTTTCTGCGTTAATCTTCCTATTCAAATAGCTGTGAATGTATTCATATCATTTAAGTGTTATACAGTTATATATACATGAACAGTAGATGTCAAATTACATTCTTTATGAAAAATAGTTGGTATTTTGTTTTTATTCCAATAAACGGTACCGAATTCCTCTAAATTCGAATACACTTGGCTTTGGTTACGCTCTTTTAAAGACCCAATATGGCGGCTCCATAAGTAGCATTCGTGACTTGACCTCCCTAGACAGACCTTGGTTCTTAGCGGAGTTTTAACATTGTGATATACGAAGTAATTGTGATGCTGTGTTGATTTTGTGCAATTTATTGTGAATATTGTTTCTGTCGGTGAGTGTCAGTGAGGTTGAGAAGAAGGTGCACTGTTGTGTACCTCTCTGTATTTCGGATGACACTAAAAAGGCATGAAAATTGACGTTCCATAGTTTCCCTTCCGAGTGCCGTTTAAGGGAGAAATGGAAGCAAACTATTTCTACGCAAGGTGATATAGTAGGATCTCTTTAGGTACCTAGCAATTCTTTTCATAAAACAGATTTCAGTGTAAGCACATCAATTAAACTTCCTTCTGTTTTCATTGTGTATCATATTCACAAACAGGAAAATGTCAAACGCAGGAAGCGTCCAGCTCCCAAAAATGATGTATTGCCATCAACATTTAGTAAAAGTTCCGATTCAGATAAAGATGAACATACCATATCTTCATACGGCAGCCACAAACGAAAAAGGAGTAAAAGTCTCGTTTCTATATCAAGGAAAGTCTACGAGTATCTCTGTTAAATCTAAAAAATATACGGATGAGAAAATTAAATACCAGATTACAGAAAATAATCTGTAAATTGAGAAGTAGGATACGGGTAATGAAATCAGAAAAAACGTTTAACGGTATCTGAACTTGACCAAAAAGCAAAACAAATTGAAAAGCATGCTAAAATTGGTCATTTAGGAGCTTTATTCCTGTTAGAACGAATTTAATTTTCTTCTTCTTTCTTCATCCGTTTACCCTCCAGGGTCGGTTTTTCCCTCGGACTCGGCGAGGGATCCCACCTCTACCGCCTCAAGGGTAGTGTCCTGGAGCACCAGACTTTGGGTCGTGGGATACAGAGTACCTCGCCGAGGCGGCCTCCCCTGCTATGCTGAACAGGGGCCTTGTGGAGGGATGGGAAGATTGGAAAGGACAGGCAGGGAAGAGGGAAGGAAGAGGCTGTGGCCTTAAGTTAGGTACTATCCTGGCATTTGCCTGGAGGAAAAGTGGGAAACCACGGAAAACCTCTTCGAGGATGGCTGAGGTGGGAATCGAACCCACCTCTACTCAGTTGACCTCCCGAGGCTGAGTGGACCCCGTTCCAGACTTCGTACCACTTTTCAAATTTCGTGGCAGGGCCGGGAATCGTACCCGAACTTCCGGGGGTGACAGCTTATCACACTAACCACTACACCACAGAGGCGAACACAAATTTAATTTTACGGGAAGAAAAAAGAGAAATACGGGGAAACGACGCTAAATATTTGCGTAACGGGCATAACATCGCTCACCAAACAGCGGCATCAATACGAATGTCAAAATATCAGATGTGCGGAGGAAAAGATTGGATCGCTGATAATTGGTGAAAGGACGATTAAACCCAAAGTTATTTATGACCGCAATCTCGATCCGCTTATCGGATACTCTGAGGCATAATTAAAGTAATCGGTAAGAAGTGACAAACTCACTATCAGATTTCTCTGCTTCTTTTGTAAATTACTTATTTCGTTTAAGCATATTGTAAGAAATACGTTGTAGAAAATAAGTCAAACAATTGCTCTTGGTCTATCTTTGGTCTCATATCTGTTTACTGCCTTCTGAAATTATTAGTTTTAATCAATTTTTATAGTTTTTCGTATTCGAACGTGTGGCAATGAGCGGGCGAGACAGAACAGTAAAGAGAACTCTAGCGGCACTTGCCGGAAGTACCTCGAGGACAAGTCTAGTGTGCTGTATTTCCCGGCCTTGTGTATCTCGTAGGCAACGACTAGACTCGTCCTCGAGATACTTCCTGCAAGTGCCGTTAGAGTTCTCTTTAATGATCTGTCTTACCCAAGGTCTGTCTAGGGAGGTCAAGTCACGAATGCTACTTATGGAGCCGCCATATTGGGTCCTTAAGCGAGCGTAACCAAAGGCAAGTGTATTCGAATTTAGAGGATTTCGGTACCGTACATTGAAATAAAAACAAAATACCAACTATTTTTCATAAATAATTTAATTGGGCATCTCATGGTCATGTATATATAACTGTATAACACTTAAATGTTATGAATACATTAACAGCTATTTGAATAGGAAGATAATTAACAGAGCCTGAACATTATTTTCTTTTTTGAGAAAGAAGAATCAACAGAAAAGCTCATGTTCTTCTCTTTTACTTCCTTGCAACTTGGTCTTACTGTGTTTCTAATTAATATCATCTGTCAAATACTTAATCTTCTTGATATAGGCCTAAACATAGAAATCTGTACAGTATTGTGTCATATTATGATTACCGGTACATGAAATACTGAACTTGAAGTACTGTATTTAAAGTACTAAACGACGGTTGTAATAAATTACCTTCGTCGTTTTCTTTATTAAGAAAGTAATTTCCGATACTGCGTTTCTAAATGTTACCCCAGTATGTTGACAAACACTGAATGCCTCTTGAGTTGAGTGCATTAAATTATGTATGGTAACTGTTGTTATCCATGCATGTGGTATTTCTTTGGGTTGTAAGGCAACAATATTCTGCACATGTGCAACAAGAGTGATGTTCTTAGCTACTCTTAACTAGTTTATTGATAACCCATGCAGCTATATAGTACAAAGTGGTGGTGGTGATTATTGTTTTAAAAGGAAGTACAACTGGACAACCATCCTCTATAAACACTAATCAGAAGAAAACAAATGGAAGGGGACCAACACTTCGAAAAATGAAGGTATCGGCAAAAGAAAGATGAAGGCCACAAAGTGCGTGGAAACGAAAACTTCCTAGGCCTCGAATGCCCTAATACCGTCGCGGTCGGAAAAGAACAAGTGTTGACCAGGGGAGGTCGGATGGGCTAGATTAGTGAAAGCAATGTCAAGACTCAGCTAAGGGCCTCGTAGTCACAACCCAAAATAGATTTCCCCCGTGGGTGGGGGCAATAGAACAACACCCTCGGTATCCCCTGCGTGTCATAACAGGCGACTGAAAGGGGCGTCAGGCGCTCCTAAGTAGGGAGCGTGGGTTGGCGACCACGGGGCTCTTAGCTGAGTCCTAATATTCATTCATATAATAATAATAAAATAATAATAATAATAATAATAATAATAATAATAATAATAATAATAATAATAATAATAATAATAATAATAATAATAATGGATACGAATATGAAAGCCATTGGTAGACACGATTCCATAAGAAGTAGAAATTCAGTCACTATTAAGTTGAGTTAACATAGGTTAGACTATTTTAAGGATTACATTAGGATATTATATTAGGCTACGGTACATTAAATTACAATAGTTGGTTGCGAGTGAAGCGAGTCTTGTGGTCTTTAAGTATTTGTCCAGCCATATAATGTACTCTATAGAGCATTTAAGATGAATGAAATTTAGCTGTAAATAATAATTACAGTACAGTATAAGACTGCTATTATCAATAAAATTGTTGTAATGATGGCCAGCTGGACATAAATTGTTGGTTTGAAGTGATAGGCCTATTGTTTGTTGAGATTATAATTGGTAAATGTACAGGAACAAGCATTTCAAATATCTGTGAAACATTTGTACGTTGCATGTAGGGTTAGAATGATACTGTCTGTAGTTTACATGAAAAGGAATGGAATGAAATGCCGTTTGGCTTTTAGTGCCGGGAGCGTCTGAGGACAAGTTCAGCTCACCAGCTGCAGTTCTTTTGATCTGACTCCCGTAGGTGACCTGCGCGTCGTGATGAGGATGAAATGAAGATGAAGATGACACATACACCCAGCCACCGTGCCAGCAAAATTGACCAATTATGGTTAAAATTCCTGAACCTGCCGGGAATCGAACCTGGGACCCCTGGGACCAAAGGCAAGCACACTAACCATTTAGCCATGGAGCCGGACACATGAAAAGGAAATTTTCATAAACATCAATACTGCTATTACACGTTTTCTGTTACTTTTTTTGCTTATTTTGAAAGACAATTTTCTTTCTTTGGGAGGTTTCCTATTATATGTCAAAGACTTAGGTTAATTAGGGACGTTGAAAATTGTTGGGATGGAATTCCACTTCAGTAGTTTCCGTCCATCTGCCCTCTTTAGTTCAAACTGCGATTCTTCGAAATGATGCTAGAAGAAAATATATAAGACCTATAAATATAAAACATCGCTCATATAAACATACTATTGTTCAGGAATAAAACGAATGTATAACTTCGCTAACCTCGCACAAGAAGCAATTATCTGTAGGTTGCCATTTGTCACGCCTACAATTTTGTACCCACTGAGCTCTCCTTTGCTTATCTCTCGGGAAGCGAAACACTGTAATTTCGTCAGTTGTCTTATTTTGACAATTTGGTACGGCGCAGTATGCCGTATTCCTTCAAAATACAAGTAATAACTTACATCATTACATCGGGCACGCCCACATAAGGATATTTGAGACCCAATATGGCCGCCACCGCAAAGGATTGTGGTAGCGTGACCAGACCTCCCTAGACAGACCTTGGTCTTACCCGCTCATTGCAACACGTTCGAATACGAAAAACTATAAAAAATTCATAAAAACTAGTAATTTCAGAAGACAGCAAACAGATATGAGATCAAAGATAGACCAAGAGCAATAGTTTGACTTATTTTCTACAACGTATTTCTTAATATATGCTTAAACGAAATAAGTAATTCACGAACGAAGCAGAGAAATCTGATAGCGAGTTTGTCACTTCGTACCGATTACTTTAATTGTGCCTCAGAGTATCTGATAAGCGGATCGAGATTGCGGTCATAAATAACTTTGGGTTTAATCGTCCTTTCACCAATTATCAGCGATCCAATCTTTTCCTCCGCACATCTGATATTTTGATATTCTATTGAAGCCGCTGTTTGGTGAGCGATGTTATGCCCGTTACGCAAATATTTAGCGTCGTTTCCCCGTATTTCTCTTCTTTCTTCCCGTAAAATTAAATTTGTGTTCTCCTCTGTGGTGTAGTGGTTAGTGTGATTAGCTGTCACCCCCGGAGGTCCGGGTTCGATTCCCGGCCCTGCCACGAAATTTGAAAAGTGGTACGAGGGCAGGAACGGTCCATCAGCCTCGGGAGGTCAACTGAGTAGAGGTGGGTTCGATTCCCACCTCAGCCATCCTCGAAGAGGTTTTCCGTGTTCCCACTTTTCCTCCAGGCAAATGCCAGGATAGTACCTAACTTAAGGCCACGGCCTCTTCCTTCCCTCTTCCCTGCCTGTCCTTTCCAATCTTCCCATCCCTCCACAAGGCCCCTGTTCAGCATAGCAGGGGAGGCCGCCTGGGCGAGGTACTCTGTATTCCACGACCCAAAGTCTGGTGCTCCAGGATACTACCCTTGAGGCGGTAGAGGTGGGATCCCTCGCCGAGTCCGAGGGAAAAACCGACCCTGGAGGGTAAACGGATGAAGAAAGAAGAAGAAAATTAATTCGTTCTAACAGGAACAAAGCTCCTAAATGACCAATTTTAGCATGCTTTTCAATTTGTTTTGCTTTTTGGTCAAGTTCAGATACCGTTAAACTTTTTTTCTGATTTCATTACCCGTATCCTACTTCTCAATTTACAGATTATTTTCTGTAATCTGGTATTTAATTTTCTCATTCGTATATTTTTTAGATTTAACAGAGATACTGGTAGACTTTCCTTGATATAGAAACGAGACTTTTACTCCTTTTTCGTTTGTGGCTGACGTATGAAGATATGGCATGTTCATCTTTATCTGAATCGGAACTTTTACTAAATGTTGATGGCAATACATCATTTTTGGGAGCTGGACGCTTCCTGCGTTTGACATTTTCCTGTTTGTGAACAGGATACACAATGAAAACAGAAGGAAGTTTAATTGATGTGCTTACACTGAAATCTGTTTTATAAAAAGAATTGCTAGGTACCTAGAGAGATCTTACTATATCACCTTGCGTAGAAACAGTTTGTTTCCATGTTTCCCTTAAACCGCACTCAGAGGGGAAACTATGGAACGTCAATTTGCATGCTTTTTAGTGTCATCCGAAATACAGAGCGGTACACAACAGTGCACCTTCTTCTCAACCTCACAGACACTCACCGACAGAAACAATATTCACAATAAATTGCACAAAATCAACACAGCATCACAATTACTCCGCATATCGCAATGTTAAAGTCCGCCAAGAACAGAACGGAAACCTGACATCTAGCGGCCAAACCGTGAACACTGTCGGGCCACTTTTTCAGCGACAAATTTGTAGCTAAATTTCCCGGCCTTGTATATCTCGTAGGGAACGGTTGGACTCATGTGTTATCGTCCAGTCACAAAACCATATTAAGAACTTCAACACTGACACATGGATCACTCGCAATGAACGTTAAAAGTGTAGTTGATAGAGGAAAAATAAACACCATAGGACTTACACAAAACATGATGACCTCATATTAGACAGAGGTTAAGGTTATTAATATCCTACCAAAATTATGACAAACCTTTTGCAATGGAAGAAATCGCACAAAGAGGCTGTCAAAGGATTACGGTATAATACAATATGTGCAACATCAAGTAACTAATTTATTATTAAAAGAATTGCGCACAATGTGCATCAGTGTTTAGCAATTTATGTAATTTATGCTGTTAACAAGAATAGGAGTTAGAGAGGATAACAAACACGAGATACTTATGGGGAAGGGGATGTCCATGTTAAGCAAAGAGGATAGGAAGCGCTGGCGGGGAATATCATAAGCAGGACATTGTAACAGGAGACGATTACTGTCGGTATCAGACGAGCCACAAACACAGGCAGTTGGGGGAGAGAGATGAAAACGATTTTTATATTGGGGAGTGGCGGCGCGTGGATAAAGCGTCTAGGGATTCACTGCTGTCAAAAATAACGTGTTGAGATTTATTGTTACTTGATATTTACACAGCTATAAAATAGTGGCATTGCTTGATCAGAAACGCGACTTTCCTTTGAAGGGACACAGCTCAATACCTACTAATATTAGTAGGTACTGCACGGCTACAGTTCGAACAGTGGCGTATACTAAGGGCTACCAAGGCTATCAGTGAAGTCCATACCTCAAATGTGAATGATGGAAATCTGAAGTACATTATAATGTAAGCATCTGACACATTGTTCCATTTACAAAACTTGAATGCAATGAGAAAAAACATCACACGTATTTCTGAGAGCAAGGCATCGGAGACTGATACTGTAGCCCAGACTCTCGTCCCTCTCCCCTCGACTCAACTCGGCCCGGCTTGCTGCTGTATAACTGATAGGCGCGGGGACCGGCGGGGATAGGTGTGCTAGGCTTCGGTCTGTCAGATCGCCACTGCTATAGAGCTGGGAACCGTAGGAGCGGAGCGGAGCAGTTGTTTTCGCTCGTCCTCCGGAGATCTCCGGTAGTCCTCCGATTGAATTGACTGGCGGAAAATTCAAATGTTTTAATATGGGCAATGTTGTAACGGTGATCTTAGGAGATTATTACAATTTAGATTTCAGTACTAATTCCACAGATGCATGTGTTCCCTTACGTTTGTCATTCAAATGCTGTAGTCGTTTCAAGATCGCCGCATTATTTGTTACGCTATGAATAACAGATTTTGATCTGCTGACATTCAGTTTGCAATATGGTGCAGGTGTATAGAATACTGTAGATTGAATATTGGCATACATTATATCGTTGCAAATGCATTTACAATATTATTAATGGTTAGCGTGCTGGCCTTTGGTTACAGGGGTCCCGGGTTTGATTTCCGGCAGATTCGGGAATTTCAACCTTAATTGGTTAATTTAGCTGGCACGGGAGATGGGTGTATGTGTCGTCTTCATCATTTCATCCTCATGACGATGCGCAGGTCGCCTACTGGCGTCAAATCAAAAGACCTGCATTTGGTGAGTCGAATTTGTCCTCGGACAACCCCGGCACTAAAAGCCATACACCATCTCATTTTTACTGAAGAGTACGAACTGATTGGAATTGGTTATATGCTGTACCGGGCTGAGCAGTTCAGACGGCAGGGCGCTGGCCTTCTGAGCTCAAGTTGGCGGTTTCAGTTCCGACTTTGCTGGGCGGTACATGAAGGTGGTCACATACGAGAGTCTCATGTCGGCAGGTGTACCGGCACATGAAAGAACTCCTGTGGGACAAAATACCGGCACCTTAACGTCGCAGAAAACCACAGAAGTGGTTATGGGAGTACAATAATAATAATAATAATAATAATAATAATAATAATAATAATAATAATAATAATAATAATAATAATAATAATAATAATAATCTTTCTGTTAATTTCTATAACTTTCTACTTCTTCTTCTTCTTCTTCTTCTTCTTCTTCTTCTTCTCCTTCTTCTTCTTTGATGTCTTTACCCTCCAGAGTCGGTTTTTCCCTCGGACTCAGAGAGCGATTTCACCTATACCGCCTAAAGGACAGTGTCCTGAAGCATGAGACTTTGGGTTGGAATACTTTTCTTGTTTTGTTTTACGTCGCACCGACACAGATAGGTCTTATGGCGACGATGCGACAGGGAAGGCCTGGGAGTGTGAAGGAAGCGCCCGTGGCCTTAATGAAGGTACAGCCCCAGCATGTGCCTGGTGTGGAAATGGGAAACCATGGAAAACCATCTCCAGGGTTGCCGACAGTTCGAACCCCACAATTGGCAGCCCTGAAGATGGTTTTACGTCGTTTTCCATTTCACGCCTAGAAATTGCTCTCCTCAGCCGTTCCTATCACATCGTCGCCATAAGACGGCATGACGTAAAGCAAATTGTTACAAATGTAATCGACAAATGAAACACGAACGATAAATGAGAATGTATATATTTCATATATTCGCCTTTGGCATACTTATATAGCAGTATTTACTATGTCGCTAACACATCCGTTGCGCACCACGGATGGAACGGCAAGGGAGCACACATTCAGTAGCCTACTGTCTCTCCGTCCTCCGCTCGCCCACCGAAGCACCGATTGGTTTCTAAGCAACAGTTTACTAATAGAGAATACCGGAGGGAGCGCTGCACTCGCACTACCGATTGTAGTCATAGGAGTAAATGCTCAGTTTCCCAGCTCTGCTTCCAATGACGAACCGATGCAATCTCAGATGAAACTGTGGAACATGACATAGCTAAGACGAAGACAGACTGGGTAGAGCTCGGAACGGTAAAAGCGGAGCGGAACAATTGTTTTCGCTCTTCCTCTGGAGACCTCTGGTAGTCCTCCGATTGAATTCACTGGCGCAAAATTCAAATGCTTTAATGTGGGCAATGTTGTAACGGTGATCTTGAGTGGAATTACACATAGGTGCATGTGTTTATCTACGTTTGTCATTCAAATGCTGCAGTCCTTTCAAGATTGCCTCATTATTTGTTACGCTATGAATAACAGATTTTGATCTGTTGAAATTCAGTTTGAGTCCGCCTCTGTGGTGTAGTGTTGGTTACTGAATGCATGATTCGAAGCAGTGTATCGATTCGTCCAAGTGTCCGAGTGAATCGATTCACAGGAACGGCGAGATCACTGCACACGATTCAGCTTACTCCCAGCGGACAGTGCTGAGTGGCGCACTCACTGGACGTTGACGGGGAGGCGAGTTTCCGCTGCAGCGAGACAGTGAATCATGGCACATCGAAAGAATCGTGGACGAGCACGACTCACTGAGACAGAAGATACACACGGCTCCTTATCGGCACACTGGGCACTGGCGGAGAGCCGAGCTTCCGCTGCAGCGAGACATACGTACAGTGAGCCATGGTACACTGAAAGAATCGTATGCTATAATGGACTCTCGAGCCCAGCTCATTTGAAAATAATACCCATTTGCATTCACTGTTCTCTTCTTACAGGGAGGTTGAAATAATAGATGGATTTATTTGCAGTGTTAAAAAGGCAGTCAAAACATAATTATGAAGTAACCAGTAAGTAGGTAGGCTATTAGGTTATACTATTTATTAGTTTAATGAATCTTAGTATTATAACTTAGTTGACATTTGACAATTAAACTCGACTCTAGCCTGTCCTATGACTATGAATCATGC
The DNA here is from genome assembly GCF_040414725.1 of Anabrus simplex. NCBI lineage: Eukaryota > Metazoa > Arthropoda > Insecta > Orthoptera > Tettigoniidae > Anabrus > Anabrus simplex. The sequence continues at coordinate 1,580,821,959 of NC_090265.1, forward strand.
TCATGACCACTCAAAAGTACCTGTTTTATATTGGGAAGAACGGCTCAGTATTCTCTCTGTCCAGGCCCAGCCTGACAGCACGTCTGTCGAGCTGCAGACCTCGATGTGCGCCCCACAGGACTGGGAACGCAGTCAAGCGTTAGCAGCGACCGACGCCGCCGCCGCCAGCCAGGAGAAGGAAGAAGACGGCGACGCAGCGGAACCATCAGCTACCCTGGGGTCACCAGGCCGGGAGGAGCGTCACCAGGACGAGGCCTCTTCCCCTGCCGAGAAGACACGCCCGGGAAGAAGAAGAAGACGACGCCGGACCACGAAGCAGAAGGCGACGCCGGCCCACCAGGAGAGGGCCGCCCAGCCGCAACCCAAGACTGCCCCCAGGACAGCAGTCAACCGAGGAGCCAATCAGGAGAGGACCTCAGCGGGTAGCGGCAGTCAGGTAAGAGTAAAACGTCCCCCTCAGCAGCTCTTGCAGTGTTTCCGCTGTCTGAGGTGGGGCCACCGTCAAGTTAGCTGTGGACTCCAAGTGAAGTGCAACCGCTGTGGTGGTGATCACCACTACACGGCCTGCGCAACACTTAAGGAGAGAGAGGAGGGAGGCCCGGCGCCATGACCCACCCCATTCCTCGGCGGGCTTGGCCTCATTCTCCGGGATCGGAGACTGGGTACGAGGTACCCCAAGGAGGTGGAGCCGTGCGACAGGCCCTAGTGGTACTTGACGCATGGCTCCGCAGCCGGCAAGGACCGCGCTAGTCCCAGCAGTGCCCAGACGGACTGATCCCCAGGCGATGGAATGGCGAGGAATTGGTTTATGTTTTGTGCATGTTACCTGTTCCTAACTAACACAACCTCTGGTCTTTTTCCAGCCCACATCCTTGCATGTGCTATCAAAAGATGTCAGGTTTTACATGTAGGCTCCTTCTTCTTTCTGCCTATGTGGTTTTTCCCTGACCCTTCAATACCATACCTTAACACTATCCAACCAATACAAACTTTGCCGTGGTAGCGAGTCTGACTCGGAAACCGGCAGATACTCCTTGTATCACTTCCCACTCCTCCCTGCTATCTCTTTCTTCTTCTTAGAAATAATAGCATGTCGGAGGCCATGTAGATTGAGTCGTTGGTCACGCGGGGGGAGCGGGCTTCGGGGGCCCCCCCGAAAAAAAAAAAAATCAGTATTCTCTCAGTTCATATGTCACATCGTTGCACAAGTCTTCAATCATATGTGGACAGTAAGTAAGCCGACTGATGCAATAACTTAACTAACAGTATGTTGAATCAGAAAACCAGCGGGCTACTGTACATCTCGGGTAGCCTATACAAAATATCGCATCGCAATATGTCGGTTTTTCCCTCGGACTCAGCGAGGGATCCCACCTCTACCGCCTCAAGGGCAGTGTCCTGGAGCTTCAGACTGTGGGTTGGAGGATATAACTACGGAGGATGACCAGTATCTCGCCCAGGCGGCCTCACCTGCTATGCTGAACAGGGGCCTTGTGGGGGGATGGGAAGATTGGAAGGGATAGCCAAGGAAGTGGGAAGGAAGCGGCCGTGACCTTAAGTTAGGTACCATCCCGGCATTTGCCTAGAGGAGAAGTGGGAGACCACGGAAAACCACTTCCAGTATGGCTGAGGTGGGAATCGAACCCACCTCTACTCAGTTGACCTCCCGCCGTGAGTGGACCCCGTTCCAGCCCTCGTACCACTTTTCAAATTTCGTGGCAGAGCCGGGAATCGAACCCGGACCTCCGGGGGTGACAGCTAATCACACTAACCACTACACCACAGAGGCGGCCTATACAAAATATGACGATTTAAAAAAATCCTCAGCTGATAGAAAAATACATATTTTCAAAAATGACTGAGCAAGTTGGACAAGCGGTTAGTATCGCGTAGTTATGCGCTTGCATTCGGGGGATGGTGGGTTCGAATCCCACCGTTGGCACCCGTTAAGATGGTTTTCCGTAGTTCCCCATTTTCACACCAGGAAATGCTGGGACTGGATCTTAATTCAGGCCATGGCTGCTACCTTCCTAATCCTAGACCTTTCCCAACCTGCGTCGCCAGAAACCTTCGATGTAGTAGAGTGACTAGCATGTATTTCTAGGAAAGGAGTTCATAGTATGAAGATCAGATGGCAGCTGCGAGCACTGAATGTTGTTGCTGCTGTCTTGCCAGTACATACTACACAGATGCAGTAGGAGCGGTGACTAATGTGCCGTGAATCGGATCACTGTATCGATTCAGTAACGTGAACGGAATCAAATGAATCGATTCAGTAAAATGAATCGAATGTCCAATCACTACTGTGGTGTAGTGGTGAGTGTGATTAGCTGCCATCCCCGGAAGCCCGGATTCGATTCCCGGCTCTGCCACGAAATTTGAAAAGTGGTACGATAGCTGGAACGGCGTCCACTCGGCCTCGGGAGGTCAACTGAGTAGAGGTGGGTTCGATTCCCACCTCAGCCATCCTGGATGTGGTTTTCCGTGGTTTCCCACTTCTCCTCCAGGCAAATGCCGGGATGGTACCTAACTCAAGGCCATGGCCGCTTCCTTCTCTCTTCCTTGCCTATCCCTTCCAATCTTTTTTTCTATGGGCTTTACGTCGCACCGACACAGATAGGTCTTATGGCGACGATGTGATAGGAAAGGCCTAGGAGTTGGAAGGAAGCGGCCGTGGTCTTAATTAAGGCACAGCCCCAGCATTTGCCTGGTGTAAAAATGGGAAACCACGGAAAACCATTTTCAGGGCTGCCGATAGTCTTCCAATCTTTCCATCCCTCCACAAGGCCCCTGTTCAGTATAGCAGGTGAGGCCACCTGGGCGAGGTACTGGTCATCCTTCCCAATTCTATCCCCGACCTTAAGTCTTGCGCTCCAGGACACTGCCCTTGAGGCGGTAAAGGTGGGATCCCTCGCTGAGTCCGAGGGAAAAACCTACCCTGGAGTGTAAACAGACAAAGACGGTAAAATGAGTAGAGCTAAATAACATTGGAAATCCGATAAAAGTCCATGCAAATAGAATACACCTTTTTCATTATATTACATTAATTTGAAGTGTAATATAAATATGATAGACTATGACCAGCGTTGTCCGGCCCCGCGGTGTATGGGGCAACGCGTCCGCCTATCACTCGGCGGCCCCGGGTTCGATTCCCAGCGGGGTCAAGGTTTTTAATTGTAATGATTAATATCCCTGGCCTGGGGACTGGGTTTTTGTGACGTCTTTAATCAGCCTTTCCTCACACACAACATTCCACACTACCGCCATTCCAGTTACACACAGGTTAATAAAATATGGTGCCGGTAGGGGCAAAAGATCCACATGGGTCGACACCCCGAACAAATAGCATTTTAAAGAAAATGACCACCGAGCTCGATAGCTGAAGTCGTTTAAGTGCGGCCAGTATCCAGTATTCGGGAGATAGTAGGTTCGAACCTCACTGTCGGCAGCCCTGAAAATGGTTTTCCGTGTTTTCCCATTTTCACACCAGGCAAATGCTGGGGCTGTACCTTAATTAAGGCCACGGCCGCTTCCTTCCCACTCCCATCGTCGCCATAAGACCTATCTGTGTCGGTGCGACGTAAAGCAACTAGCAAAAAAAAGAAAAAAAATGACCAGTGTTGAAAAACAAAGCGGGAAGCGGAACTCGATCCAGCGAACCAGCGATTACGGGGCTTGAACGCTAACCACTCGAGCACCGCCGTTTCGCGTTCGTGACCCCAACGCACCGGTACATATTCGACGCGAAAATTTATCTTGCGATTTTCTTGAGAACGCCTTAGTAGTACGCCTTACTACTTGCTCATTATGTTGTCCTAATGGACTACTAAATGTGTACAATGTTTGAAGGTAGTCCGTGATCCGAACGTCGTAGCCTCTCCTTGTAAGTGTACCTGTATTCCGTCTGTGCTTATTAAATTTGCGTCTTTATTTCCTCTGCATGTTGTGTTTTATAGATAATGCAAAGTATATTAGATAATAGTCGCGCCTCTGTGGTGTAGTGGTTAGCGTGTTTAGCTGCCACACCCGGAGACCCGGGTTCGATTCCCGGCTCTGCCACGAAATTTGAAAAGTGGTACGAGGGCTGGAACGGGGTCCACTCAGCCTCGGGAGGTCAACTGAGTAGAGGTGGGTTTGATTCCCACCTCAGCCATCCTGGAAGTGGTTTTCCGTGGTTTCCCACTTCTCCTCCAGGCGAATGCCGGGATGGTACCTAACTTAAGGCCACGGCCGCTTCCTTCCCTCTTCCTTGCCTATCCCTTCCAATCTTCCCATCCCTCCACAAGGCCCCTGTTCAGCATAGTAGGTGAGGCCGCCTGGGCGAGGTACTGATCATACTCCCCAGTTGTATCCCCCGACCAAGAGTCTGAAGCTCCAGGACACTGCCCTTGAGGCGGTAGAGGTGGGATCCCTCGCTAAGTCCGAGGGAAAAACCGAACCTGGAGGGTAAACAGATGATGATGATGATGATGTTGAAATAAATCCATCTATTATTTATACCTCCCTGTAAGAAGAGAACAGTGAATGCAAATGGGTATTATTTTCAAATGAGCTGGGCTCGAGAGTCCATTATAGCATACGATTCTTTCATGGCTCACTGTACGTACGTCTCGCTGCAGCGGAAGCTCGGCTCTCCGCCAGTGCCCAGTGTGCCGATAAGGAGCCGTGTGTATCTTCTGTCTCAGTGAGTCGTGCTCGTCCACGATTCTTTCGATGTGCCATGATTCACTGTCTCGCTGCAGCGGAAACTCGCCTCCCCGTCAACGTCCAGTGAGTGCGCCACTCAGCACTGTCCGCTGGGAGTAAGCTGAATCGTGTGCAGTGATCTCGCCGTTCCTGTGAATCGATTCACTCGGACACTTGGACGAATCGATACACTGCTTCGAATCATGTATTCAGTAGCCAACACTACACCACAGAGGCGGACTCAAACTGAATTTCAACAGATCAAAATCTGTTATTCATAGCGTAACAAACAATGAGGCAATCTTGAAAGGACTGCAGCATTTGAATGACAAACGTAGATAAACACATGCACCTGTGTGAAATCTAGATTGTAATTCCACTCAAGATCACCGTGAGAACATTGTCCACATTAAAGCATTTGAATTTTGCGCCAGTGAATTCAATCAGAGGACTACCGGAGGTCTCCACAGGTGTTTTATCCCACTTCTCCTCCAGGCAAAGGCCACGGCCGCTTCCTTCCCTTTTCCTTGTCTATCCCTTCCAATCTTCCCATCCCCCACCAAGGCCCCTCTTCAGCATAGCAGGTGAGGCCGCCTGGGCGAGGTACTGGTCATCCTCCCTAGTTGTATCCCCTGCCCAATGTCTCAAGCTCCAGGACACTGCCCTTGAGGCGATAGAGGTGGGATCCCTCGCTGAGTCTGAGGGAAAAACCAACCCTGGAGGTAAGCAGATTAAGAAGAAAGAAGATATTAGATAATAATTGTGGTATTAGTTTGATATTTAATCCCATTTTAGATGGTATTCATGTTTTAGAATATTTAAGGAATTAAATGAATTTAAAAAAATTTTACAGAAATTTGCCACGAAGACCGTCTGATACATGGAATTTCTTTGAAGTTACTGATGATAAATGTTACGGAGATATCTGTGGAGCAGAAAGAGGTGAAAGAAGGTGCCGGGTGAATGGGTCTAACTACATTATCAAGAATTGAATTGAAACTTTAAAAGGTTATATTTCTTTTAGAATATCCAACTTAATAAATTTCTTCACTAATTGAACACAACAACATGACAGATACAATTAGCAATTTTGAAACCAGACTTAGAAAATCCCAAATTAGTGAATTTTACAGCTTTGGGGCTTCAAGCCCTTAGTTTACAATTTCTGAGATACCGGATCCAGTTTACAAACCTTGCTAATTGTTCTGTTCCTCCGTCCTCCGCTCGTCCACCGAAAACATCGATTGGTTTCCAAGCAACAGTTTACTACCGGAGAATATCGGATGGAGCGCTGCACTCGCACTACTAGAGCTGGGAACGGAGCAGTTGCTCTTATGATTGCAATCGGTAGTGCGAGTGCAGCCCAGAGCGCGCAAATCAGTAGGAATCTCATAATATCAGCAAACATTACAGATTCTCAGAACTAATTGCAGACCAGACATAAAGATTACTGCTGTTATAAGATTGAAAAGAGTACAGCATAGTAACTTTTCATTATTTCCATTACCAATAGGGCGTAAATGTAACGTGACGGCACACTGACCAACGCTTGAAATTTATTAACATTTCCAAGTTCCTCTACTTAGTTTGAGCAAGGTTACGCGCTTTCAAATCTGTAAACATAAATATTTAGAGATATGAAATCTTTGTCATATTAAATCTTTACAGCAGAAATTCCGTAATGGAACTACCCTATGTTAACATACGATATACTGACTCACTTCCGCAGGTACCGGTATCGAGTTTAAAGTTTATAGTACATATTATAACAGCAGCAGAAGTAAGTTCATATACGAAACCACGCATGGATAGTCCTGGAAAACCTACAACCTGTTTTCCAAGTCTTTGACCGGGTCAGAGATATAATGAATGAACCATATAATATAGACTATTATTACAATGAGGTCGCCACTCCCAAAGTGATTTATTAATGACTGATAAATGCTATGAAATGATAATGGAGAGTGTTGCTGGAATGAAAGATGACAGGGAAAACCGGTGTACCCGGAGAAAGACCTGTCCCGCCTCCGCTTTGACCAGCACAAATCTCACATGGAGTGTCCGGGATTTGAACCACGGTATCCAGTGGTGAGAAGCCGACGCGCTGCCGTCTGAGCCACGGAGGCTCCGCATAGACATTCTACTTTTTAAAAATTAAACAATAAGAAAGAACAGGAAAAACACTTCATTAGAACACAGTTCTACCTGTGAAATTAGATGTCATGGAGTGGTTGCTTTTGAAGATTAAATCCACTGTCGTGCCTTTCGCCGATGAGCTGCTATGGATTTTTCAGTTCTTGTCCGAATGTTCATTTGTCGTATGCGTATAAATATTCTCGTTCTAACATACATTTTTAATATTTCTGGTGGTACAGCGGGGAATTTACTGCTACTTATTTGACACACTTTGCGTATAATATTGGGTATGCGTCACAGTTCAGCACGTCCGTGAGTGTCCCTGAAAATTAACTCAAATTCTTTTATTTGGTTTACCATTCTAACGATGGAACGAGTAGGCATTTCCCCAGTGGGACTTCGCATTGACCTGTCAAATTTTCTTTCACGGTCGGTGATGTAGCCGGCGAGGTACCGAAATCCCTCTGCTGAACAATCAGGTGTCGCTGTAGATTGCAGTGAATATATATATATATATATTGCTATTTGCTTTACGTCGCACCGACACAGATAGGTCTTATGGCGACGATGGGACATGAAAGGCCTAGGAATGGGAAGGAAGCGTCCGTGGCCTTAATTAAGGTACAGCCCCAGCATTTGCCTGGTGTGAAAATGGGAAACCACGGAAAATCATCTTCAGGGCTGCCGACAGTGGGCTCCGAACCCACTATCTCCCGAATACTGGATACTGGCCGTACTTAAGCGACTGCAGCTATCGAGCTCGGTCGGTGAATCATTAACGGCACAGTTTTCTATCGCAATGATACTGTACAATGAACACATAAATTTCACTCCAGCTACTATTACACTGTTCATGCAACTAACGAACAGAAAATAAGTGCACCTCACTGCACGAAACACAGCAATTTAACAGAGATCTCACAGAAACGAACTACGACACACACACTACGCAAAATACAGTAGGTCACTATATAAACCAACAGCAATATACGGAAAGAAATTACGTATAGTTATTACGTGGGAATCCTTTCTTTATAAGACAGACATATATAAACAACGAAATGAGATACACGTGCGGTTGTATGCTACACTGTCATGGTGCTCCTGTGATGACGTCACGAGCAGGACGAGAGAAAACTAACATCTACTGCGCAACCAATCTGGGCCACCCGTGCGGATGTGGTAGCGACGCAGTAAATACTGCTTTGTTAGTGTGAAGAAGGTGAATATATGAAACATATACATTCTCATTTATCGTTGGTGTTTTATCGGATATATATATATTATTATTAAAGTCCATGCAAACAGAATACACCGTTTTCATTATATTTCCTTTGAACGATGAACAGTCTTGTCCGGCCCCGCGGTGTAGGGGGCAACGCGTCCGGCTGTCACCCGGCGGTCCCGGGTTCTATTCACAGCCGGTTGAGAGTCTTTAGAATGTAATGATTAATATCCCTGGCCTGGGAACTGGGTGTTTTTGACGTCCTTAATCTTCCTTTCCTCACACACAACTTTCCACACTACCGCCATTCCAATTACACGCAGGTTCATACAATATGGTGCCAGTAGGGGCAAAAGATTCACATGGATCGACGCCCCGAACAAATAGCATTTTAAAGAAAATGACCAGTGTTGAAAAACAAACGAGAAACAGGACTCGAACCAGCGATTACGGAGCTTGAACGCTAACCACTCGACCACCGCCGTTTCTTGTTCGTAACCCCAACGCACCGGTACATATTCGACGAGAAAATTTCTCTATCGATTTTCTCGAGAACGCCTTAGTAGTACGCCTTACTACTTGCACATTATGTTGTCCTAATGGACTACTAAATGTGTACAAAGTTTGAAGGTAGTCCGTGATCCGAACGTCGTGGGCTCCCCTTGTAAGTGTATTGTACCTGTATTCATTCTGTGCTTATTATGCGTCTTTATTTCCTCTGCTTGTTGTATTTTGTAGATAATGCAAAGTTTATTAGAAAACAATTGCGGTATTAGTTTTATATTTAATCCCATTTTTAGATGGTATTCATGTTTTAGAATATTTAAAGGAATTTTATAATTTTTTACAGAAATTTGTACCACAAATGCCACGAAGACCATCTGATGCATGGCATTTCTTTGAAATTACTGATGATAAACATCAGCAAAATGCAAATTTTGCGGCCGTATTTACACGACGGGTGATAGTGCATGAAATTTGTGGGATCATATCAAGAGGCATCACAAGTATGAAATGAGCAGGTCGGCTTCAGCAGCAGAAAACAACATTGCTGTATTAAGCGAGACAGTTATGTTGTGAGAAAAGGGCATTGAATAGACGGGTGAAATACCTTTACGTTGTCATACCAATAACGTGTTTAAACGTGCCGCTACATTACAATCACTCCGTAGTTTACTCGGTACAACCGGGTGATGACGTCACAACAACTGCTCCACTCCGTCCCAACCACTAGCTAGCGCTCTACTGTCTGAACTACTCAGCTCGGTACAGCATATAAACAATTCCAATCAGTTCTTTCTCTTCAGTAATAAATGAGCTACGAGTATAATTTATGTACGAACATCGTATATAGCACCTGTTCACATGCAATGGAATATAATTATTACTTAAACATTTTAACTATAATAATACTGTAAATACATTTGCAAGGGCATAATATATGGCAATATTCAGTCTACATAATTCTATCCACCTGCATCTATTGCAAACTGAATTCCTTCATCTTTTATCTGTTTACCCTCCAGAGTCGGTTTTCCCTAGGACGCAGCGAGGGATCCCACCTCTACCGCCTCAAGGGCAGTGCCTAGAGCTTCAGACTCTGGGTCGGGGATACAACTGGTGGGGATGCTCAGTAGCTCAACAGGCGGACTTACCTGCTACGCTGAACAGGGGCCTTGCGGGGGAATGGGAAGATTGAAAGGGATAGACAAAGAAGAGGGAAGGAAGCGGCCGTGGTCTTCATTTAGGTACCATCCGGGCATTTGCCTGGAGAAGAACTGGGAAACCGCGGAAAACCACTTCTAGGATGGCTGAGTGGGGAATCGAACCCACCTCTACTCAGTTGACCTCCCGAGGCTGAGTGGACCCTGTTCCAGCCCTCGTACCACTTTTCAAATTTCGTGGAAGAGCCAGGAATCGAACCCGGGCCTCCAGGGGTGGCAGCTAATCACACTAACCACTATACCACAGAGGCGGACGCAAACTGAACTTCAACAGATCAGAATCTGTTATTCATAGCGTAACAAATAATGAGGCAATCTTGAAACGACTGCAGCATTTGAATGACAAACGCAGAAAACTCATGCACCCGTGGACTTAGTACTGAAACCTAAATTGTAATTCCTCCCAAGATCACCGTTACTACATTGCCCACATTAAAGCGTTTGAATTTCCCGCCAGTGAATTCAATCGGAGGATTACCGGAGGTCTCCAGAGGAAGAGCGAAAACAATTGCTCCGCTCCGCTCGTAACGTTCTCAGCTCTAGCTCTTCGTCTTAGCTATGTCATGTTCCACGGTTTCATCTGAGATTACATCGGTTCGTCATTGGACGTAGAGCTGGGAAACGGAGCAGTTGCTCCTCTGATTGCAATTGAGGAGCTAGATGCAATAACAGCGTATGTCTACTTACGCTGTTATTGCATGAATACTGTTTTCAGATTTCCTGGTCCCTTCACTACAACCCAGTCCAGGTCTTAGTTCGCTAGGATGCCGCTAGAGGTCAGGAGCTCACTAAAACTGGTACCATGCGCTACGCTGTTATTGCATGATGCATGCTTCACGAGACTTGAGTCTAGGGAATGTCGAAGGAGCAGCCATCATCGGCTTTGCTCGTGACTGCTCGAGAAACCTCGGCGTTTTCACGAGTGGCACGTTCAGTTGCCGCCAGTTCTCTGGCTGGAGAAGATGTCACCGAGTGGAAGAGAAGGTTTTGTGGCGTCACATTTAATAAAAGACTGGGTATCAGCACTTTGACCTATGTTTCTAAGAATGCCCTCTGCTAAAAGCAACAATTTCATGATACAGAAGTTTGTGTGACTTTATTACCAAAATGGTGTTGTATCAGAGTCATAGTCCTACACTCCTATGTGCCATTTATCTTCTTAAAGAGGAATGATAGCTTTCTCAGTTTTAATGATTTGAGGCTACATGATGTAAGAAAGTGTAGTGTAAAAGCAGACAAAAGGGTTGATGTTATTTCACTGATGAAATACTTAAAAACTGAATATTGAGTGGTATGTGAAAGTCATGTCTGTAATGATTCCCTAGAGTCTGCTAATGCAGCATGTGAAGATGAATCATCCTGATTTTGATCAATGATGCATTTGAGTATTTCAAACAAGTAAGACTCACAATGTCTAAATACCAATTATATACTTTGTGATCTGTTTTTTATTCCTTTTCTTTTCTTTTAGGTTTAGAGAATCATTTTGTAAATGAATATAGGAATAAAAGTTGTTCAGAAAGGAATGTTACTAATTTTATAACATTTCAACTATTTGTTGGGGAGGGGGCAATTACCGTAGCCTAATACCATAGTTGGAGAGAGCACTGTAACAAAATCCTCTCGACCCTCCACGCAAAAGAACGAAAAAGGTGAATATTAAATAAAGAATAAACTTAATGGTTTTACCTTTCTTAGTTGATTTTTTTTTTTTTTTTTTTTAGGAATCTGTTCTTAATTTTGGTAAGTTTAGACATTTTGGAGAACTGAGGTGGGATAAACTGCCACTTCTGTTCCTCTATAGTGGGCGATCATGCTTTCCTAACTCCCTGATCAATACTGGTGTATGGCAAAATATAATATTCCTGCTCTTCATGCAATAACAGCGTATAAAATGAAACTTTAAATAACTCTGTCTTTCTTATTAGCTAACAGATCAATAAGATTCTTTGGGAAATACATTTCCTGGCTCTTTTAAATGTCCTTAAATGAAATTCATGTTGATTCCTAATATTACTTTTAACTCAGAGCATTTATAAACTTCAAGCTTCTGTTTCTCAAAATAACATAAGTCTACTTACGCTGTTATTGCATCCAACTCCTCAATTGGTAGTTCGAGTGCAGCGCTCCCTCCGGTATTCTCTGGTAGTAAACTGTTGCTTGGAAACCAATCGGTGTTTTCGGAGGGCGAGCGGAGGACGGAGCAACAGTACTGAATGTGTGCTAGCTTGCAGTTCACCGGGCGAGTTGGCCGTGCGCGTAGAGGCGCGCGGCTGTGAGCTTGCATCCGGGAGATAGTAGGTTCGAATCCCACTATCGGCAGCCCTGAATATGGTTTTCCGTGGTTTTCCGTGGTTTTCCGTGGTTTCCCATTTTCACACCAGGCAAATGCTGGGGCTGTACCTTAATTAAGGCCACGGCCGCTTCCTTCCAACTCCTAGGCCTTTCCTATCCCATCGTCGCCATAAGACCTATCTGTGTCGGCGCGACGTAAAGCCCCTAGCAAAAAAAAGCTTGCAGTTCCATCCGTGGTGCGGAACGGATGTGCTAGCGACATAGCAAATACTGCTTTATAAGTATGATGAAGGCGAATATATGAAATATATACATTCTCATTTATCGTCCGTGTTTCATTTGTCGATTACTTTTGTAACAATTTGCTTTACGTCATGCCGTCTTATGGCGACGATGTGATAGGAACGGCTAAGGAGAGCAATTTCTAGGCGTGAAAATGGAAAATGACGTAAAACCATCTTCAGGGCTGCCGACAGTGGGGTTCGAACCCACTTTCGTCCGGTAGATCGTGGGTTCGAATCCCACTGTCGGCAGCTCTGAAGTTGGTTCTCCGTGGTTTCCAACTTCTCCTCCAGGCAAATGCCGGGATGGTACCTAAGTGAAGGCCACGGCCGCTTCCTTCCCACTCCCAGCCCTTCCCTATCCCATCGTCGCCATAAGACCTATCTGTGGCGGTGCGACGTAAAACAAAACAAAAAACGTATCACCGACCCAAAGTCTCACACTCCAATACACTGTCCTTGAGGCGGTATAGGTGGGATCCCTCTCTGCGTCCGAAGGAACACCCAACCCTGGAGGGTAAATTGATAGAAAGATTATTATTATTATTATTATTATTACTATTATTATTATTATTATTATTATTATTATTATTATTATTATTGTACTCCCATAACCACTTCTGTGGTTTTGTGCGACGCTAAGATGCCGGCATTTTGTCCCACAGGAGTTCATACATGTGCCGGTACACCTGCCGACATGAGACTCTCGTATGTGACCACCTTCAAGTACCGCCGAGCAAAGTCGGAATTGAAACTACAAGCTTGAGCTCAGAAGGCTCTACCGTCTGAACTACTCAGCCCGGTACAGCATATAGCCAGTTCCAAACAGTCCGTACTCTTCAGTAAAAATTGAAATGGTGTATGACTTTTAGTGCCGGGAGTGTCCGAGGACAAGTTCAGCTCACCAGATGCAGGTCTTTTGATTTGATTCCCGTAGGCGACCTGCGCGTTGTTATGAGGATGAAATGATGATGAATACGACACATACACCCAGCTCCAGTGCCAGCGAAATTAACCAATTAAGGTTAAAATTCCCGACCCTGCCGGGAATCGAACCCGGGACCCCTGTGACCACAGGCCAGCACGATAACCATGTAGCCATGGAGCCGAACGTACCCTGCCGAAATAAATGCGCTACGAGTATAATTAATGTAAGAGCATCGTATATAATTAATGTTTACGTGCAATGGAATATAATTATTACTTAAACGTTTTTACTATTAATAATATTGTAAATGCATTTGCAACGGTATAACATATGCCAATATTCAATCTACAGTATTCTATCCACCTGTAGCTATTGCAAACTGAATGTCAGCTGATCAAAATCTGTTATTCATAGCATAACAAATAATGCGGCGATCTTGAAACGACTACAGCATTTGAATGACAAACGTAAGGGAACTCATGCATCTGTGGAATTAGTAATGAAATCTAAATTGTAATTCCTCCTAAGATCACCGTTACAACATTCCCCACATTAAAGCATTTGAATTTTCCGCCAGTGAATTCAATCGGAGGACTACCGGAGGTCTCCGGAGGACGAGCTAAAACAACTGCTCCGCTCCGCTCCTTCCGTTCCCAGCTCTACGCACTACCGATTGCAATCATAGGAGCAACTGCTACGTTCCCAGCTTTACATCCTCCTCTCCCCACTCAACCCCCAACCGACAAACTGATGCACATCTGTGGGAGAGCACTCAGATATGCTCCTGCGTATTTACAGCTATGTGCTGGGAACAGTCCCACATCACAAGTTGCTTGGGCGCGTATTTCGAATGCGTTCCTGACCTGGAAAATCAATAAATAACGCAATGTATAAGCACAGAGAATGGAGGTTCATTGACCCAGTGCTCTATGGGAGAAACCGCCACTTTGGTGCGGCCCTACCTTAGATGAAATTCTAATGTTCAACACGGCACAAACACCCAGCCTCCGAGCCAGAGGAATTAACTAATAAAGGTTCAAATCCTCAACCCAGCCGTAAATCAAATCCGGCATTCTTTTAGACCATTTAGATATGGAGCCGGACAACTTTCTATGATATTTCTCTTGTTTATCACTGTATTGGAAAAAGACAAAGAACAAAAATTCCCCACGAGCCATTTTCGTGTTTAAAAAACGTAAGAGGGATAGGTTGTTAGGTTCTATATCGAGTTTTATGTTTTAGGTCCCTTCTGAAGCAACCCCTATTGCTGAAATGCTTTGAACAACTTATAACAAAGATTCTGAACTGAAATACCAACTTTGATTAAAATCCACCTATCCAGCCCACCTGGTGGCCATTATCGTTAAGGCGCGAGGTCTATATGGTCTTCCACAGTGGTTGGCCGATTCAAGTCCCATTGGTCGAAAAAATGTCACCATCAGAATGTTGTCCGGCAGGGTTCTAGAGGGGGTTGTACACAATTCCTAATCCCTAGATAGCGTGTCAAAAGGCTGGATTAAATTGTAAACCTCTCCGCAGTGCTCATATGGAGTGAAAGCATATGACTCTGCTGATGGCGATTCGTCCGTCGGATGGAGACGTAAAGACTTGAGAAGATCCCTTGGTGTTTTTCGATAGGAGTAGGCTATGTGCCAATATCGAGTTTCACCCTCCCTCTACCTATTACCATATATCACGTCATTCATTTCATCTCGTTAACTCTTCCATACATTAAAATCGACCCACCCATTTTCCCGTAATGCTGTAACAGACAGACAAACATGAAAGTGAACTCGACATAAGCACTGCCTTCGTGAAGTACAGGCCGTACTGTAGCAAACGCGGGAAAGCAATCAGCTGATCGTTAGGGGGAAAGTTTAGCACTTGAGTTAGTTGAGTTACATGTGAATTCTTCGCTGTTTTATTGAAATATTTAACGTTGGCCGCATGTTCTCCCTTTATTCCACTATTATGATGCTGTATTCATAGATGCAACGAAAGAACAAATTAGAAAAATACAAAGCACCATGAATTCCTGCATCAGATTTATATTTTCGTTACGCTACGACACTCATGTCACACCCTATTACAAGAAATTTTCCCTCCTGAAATTTGAAGAACTCAGAAATCTTCATGTAGCCCTGTTGGTGTTCAGATCACTAACTGAGAGAGCTCCCCTGTACCTGTCATCAAACTTTACATACCTTTCATCTTTTCACCAGCGTAATACACGCTCTGTTACTACACTTGTCATTCCCTTTGGCAGGTCAGCTGCCTATAATCGCTCATTTATTGCGACGAGAAGTAGATTATGGAACTCAGTTCCAAATAACATCCGAAGTAGTAACTCACTAGAGTCTTTCAAGTCTTCCTACAGAAGGTATCTCTTAGATGCATAAGACCATGGTGTGAATCTTGATGAGTGAATGGTGGTGTATGGATGTGTGTATAATTTAGTTAATTTTTATTTAAATTAATTTAAACTTATTTATCATTACATTTCATTTAGTAGTTTGACAAATGATATGTTCATATTGGTATAAAATGTTGCATTTATTTTGAATTTATGATACAAATTAGTTTCTTTTAAAATATTTAATATTCTCTACGGTTTTCCTGTACAATGACGTTGTTAAGTCTAAGAGAACCATGAGTCCTAACTTCGCCACTATTAGAGACAAATAAATAAATAAATAAATAAATAAATAAATAAATAAATAAATAAATAAATAAATAAACAAACAAATAAATAAATTGATTAATTAATTAAATATCAGACCGAGTCATTATCGACTGCATTATTAAGTGAAATGTCTTCAATTAGTGAAGAAAACTTAGTATGAGCGTGTATTCATTTGAGGCTACAGGTTAAGAATATCGCTCTGCAGTGTTTTAATTTTTTTTAAGTTTATTTGTGTAATGTTATATCCATAGTGTAAAATTAATTGAGTTAGTGCGTTCAGCATTTTATTATCAACCACGATGGGTATAGGCTATAATTGAATTAAGGTTATAAGTGAGAGAAATCACCATGCTAAGAGTTGCTGTGTGCCTGGCTGCAAAGCATATTATAAAGGAGGAGAGTACATTCCAGTATTTGTGTTCCCTTCTGATGAAGAAAGCCGTGCGGTTAGAGGCGCGCGGCTGTGAGCTTGCATCCGGGAGATAGTGGGTTCGAATCCCACTGACGGCAGCCCTAAAGACGGTTTTCCGTGGTCTACCATTTTCACACCAGGCAAATGCTGGGGCTGTACCTTAATTAAGGTCACGGCCGCTTCCTTCCAACTCCTAGGCCTTTCCTATCCCATCGTCGCAGTGCCAGTGCACGTGAAGTCACTAGCAAAAAAAAAATGAAGAAAGATTTAGGTTATGGAAGAAGGCTATTCCTGCGGAGACATTGATAGTTAATCACCACACAGTTGTGTGTATTAACCAATTTCCTGAAGACTAAATCCTGAGGGAAATAAAGAGTGTCTCGTCCAGATGGTGAGTTAAAATTTCTTATTATGTCAAAAACATGGGTAACATTATATATATTTTTATGTAATCAGTGTTGCGGCTTATTTGAATATGGTGTATCTGAAAGTTCAAGTCCAATTTATGCATTTTACCATTTTAGGTAGAAATGTATTGTGAAATAACACTACTGAGATTTTTCCTATCAAATTTTATATCATAGGCAATGGAACATGGTTATTCCATAAAAATTGAATATGAAAATTATTGTATAGGCATTATTTGCTGTTTAAAAATCTACATTTTTTAAACAATAACTGAATTTCGTGACAGTAAATATTTAGTTATTATTGGAGGTTAGCGTACTTGTAATCTTTATTGTAGGTACCGGTACTGAATTGGTGGTACAGTATATTGTATTGATAATTGGTTGCTTGTTTTCTATCGGTGTATATGAGGTGAATGTTTCAGTCGACTACAAAATGGATAGAAAACACAAGAATACGTCTCTAAGTGTTAGCCTGTACTCACGGAAAGGAACGTATATACGCGAGAAATAGAACGTTACAGGGAAGTAGCTGTTGCCATGTTAGTGTGCCAGCAGGGATATTGCATTCTAATACAAAGTGTGCTCAAAATGTCTACCGCATCACACTTGAACACGCCACCTCATTGATGGTCGGACACATTCAAACCCTCCAGGCACTGCACATATTCGATTGCAACCTTGTTCCACACGCTAACGAAGTACTGCAGTGTCCATTAGTGATGTGCGCGAGTGACGCTTGGACTCGCGAGAATCGAGTCTGGCGAGTCAAAGCAAGACCAACTACAATATATCAAGACCGACTCCAATCCTCAGACCGTAATATAAGAAAAACATGGCGGCCGAAGTAGCCGAATTGCTGGTATTGGCTAACACGAAAATATCACGTGCATTTTATATAAACGGCCGTAATTTAATATGATAAATGTAACATCGTAAGGAAAATCACTTTTACACGTATAAAAACGCTTCGCCAACAAGTACGCATCACATATAATCAACTAGAATAACATATATTCTACTAGAAAAGAGACCAACAAGCTGATTATTTAGACATTTCAATTCGTCAAATAACGTTTTCTCTTAGATTTCACTTCGCTGGATAGATGAAAATACGTGATAAAACTGTTAAAATGATATTTCTAGCATCATTTTGAATATATCAAAATAAATTAAGGTGCAAAATTCCTCGATTTATTCGCTCTCATGAGAACTGTGAAACACAAATATAACTTGTTGCCTTAGTTTTGAAGTGGTAGATAATTTCTTAAATTCAGCACGCAGTGAATGGGAAGTAGACCCGAAATCATAATGTTATTCGTTTTACGTCCTACTAACTACATTTTTTACGGGTTTCGGAAACGTCGAAATGCCGAAATTTAGTCCTGCAATAGTTCCTTTACGTGCCAGTAAATCAACCGACACGAGGCTGACGTATTTGAGCACCATCAAATACCACCGGACTGAGTCAGGATCGAATCCAGCGCCTTAACCGTCTGAGTTACTCAGATCATTGCTAGTTTTTTGCTAATTGCTTTACGTCGCACCGACACAGATAGGTCTTATGGCGACGATGGGACAGGAAAGGTCTAGGAGTGGGAAGGAAGCGGCTTTGGCCTTAATTAAGGTACAGCCCCAGCATTTGCCTGGTGTGAACATGGGAAACCAAGGAAAGCCATGTTCAGGGCTGCCGACAGTGGGGTTCGAACCTACTATCTCCCGAATACTGGACACTGGCGCACTTAAGCGACTGCAGCTTTCGAGCTCGGTGTCACTCAGATCAAGTACACCCGCAATGATAGTAACCTTAGTAATGAAACGTTCAGACACTAAAGACATAACGTAATAGGTTTTTACCCATTAAATAATATGAGCGGAAAAACTCTATTGACTAAACATTGATATTTAACCACATGCACGAGCTTCAGTTCGGCACAGTCTGCTCGATAACTGATAGCCACAGCATGAATCGGAAGGTGTTGGTAGTGTAAAACCCTACGTTACAAACCCAGCTAATCCCTCTTAAGTCACTATTTCTTTTGTGTAACAGTATACAGATTGCTCCATCTGTCACACTTATAAGTTCTGTTATACTCCAAGATCCAGCCAAACATTTCCTTAGGCAAAGCACAGATTATTGTAAAATACACTTGCATCTAAATCACTAGACACTTTGAAGCACATAGACACTGGCGGAATAACACAATATCAATTATATTTTATCTAGGTTAATATTTTTCGAGGAACACGAATAGTTTGGAAGTAGAGAACTAGATTTCCTAACCTCAGACTTATTCTCAAAATGATGTATGCACGCTACGGTTTTGCCATGGACTTCAAAATAATCACGATATATATTCCTAATCGATTTCTCTTCTAATGTTCTATTTCGTAGGAAACTTAAGAATAGTTGTATGAGAGGCATTGCCATAGTTATACTAAAAACTGGTCCACCTAGTGCACTCATGTTTTTTAATGAGTAAAAATTCGATCAAAACAAGCACATTCTCACATTACTGCGTATAATTACAGATCCTATGTACCCACCGACTCATATAAATACACTCGCACACTTATATTCTACAAAGAAACTAACATTTATCGTCAAATTTAATAAAATTACACCGACTATATACGATAACAACAAACCAAAACAAACCCACACTTCCAACAATTTCGGCTACTCGATTCGCCATCTTTGAACGATCGAGAGTAGCATTAAGGTCTGAGGATTGGAGTCGGTCTTGAATATATCAGACCTTAATGCAGCTATCGATATTAGTTAAAATGGCGCCCCAATCGGTTTGTTCAAATGTAAACATGAGCATGTGCGAAGCATCTGTTTAGTTCTTTCTGATGGTTTGGCTTTATTAGGAAACGTTAGTGTAGTGATGTTTTTATTGAAATTTGGTTTTAAAACTATTTTGATATGTTAGGACGTGTCGATCATATTGCATACCTGGATGTAATTCATATTACAGCAGATGCACTTACATTCAGATCAAGTGTACTTAATGCATCGTGACTATTTCGTAGTTACAAGTAATTTATTAGGGTGCATTAAAACATTCGTCAATAGATAGGATGTGTTCCCTGTACTTGATGAGCCGTTTTTTCCGGATAAGGCCAAAACTCTGCGTTGTTACCAATCCTAGTACATTTCTCAATTACTATACCTTTTGAGGATTTTAAAAGTGAGGTTATAAAAAGTGATAAAGCTATTCATTTTATCTGTGAATGAAGATTTCATTCTCTTTGTTAAAATTAGAGGACAAGGTATCAACTGGTATAGGCCTAGTGTCACAGTACGTAGGCTATTTACGTTGCCAACGATTTGAGTGTTAAAAGTGCTTTATACGAAAATGCATATGCTACCAGAGAACTTCAAATTGATTCCCCTATCGATTATCTGAAGTGAAACAGATGTAGCAGTTTGGTGGATCATTATCAGAATAATTGGGAACATGCATCATTTTCAAAAATATTTTTTTTGAAAAGTACACCAATGAAATAGTACGTAAACGTATTTCATTGTGGTATGTTGTCTTGTTTTCTACCATTAAAAAAATATTTAATAGTGCCTTTCCGCAAGGCGAGTGAAACGGCCTCTGACGTAAGCGGCGCGCTGTGACATCACGATCCAGTACCGCATGGAGCTCTACCCGCCGTTGTGCATCAGCCGTTGCTAAAAGCCGATTGTTTATTATTCATGATCGCGAATAACTTCAAAATGACAGAAGAAAGGTTCAAAACAGCACAATCAGACAATCTATCATGTGTAAATGTCATCATTCTTGAAAAATAGTGACTTTTGTGGCCGCAGAAATTCGCGGATAACAAGCAAGTTTGTAAGTGGCGTCTTTTATATACGTGCAATGTACCGTAACCCATAGTATGAGGAAAACAACGAACCTGGATAGATATCACATCACTTTCAACATTTCCTTCTAGGCTGATTCCCCTATTAAAGAATAACATTACATTTTCGGGCTTTCAGCATTAGTAAAGTAAGAAATCGGATTTCAGCACTAACATAAACATATAGGTAGCATTATAGTACTAGTCCGCTTCTGTAGTGTAGTGGTTAATGTGTGCCACTCCCGGAGGCCCGGTTTCGATTCCCGACTCTGCCATGAAAGTTGAAAACAAATAGTACGAGGGCTGGAACGGGGTCTACTCAGCCTCGGGTGGTCAACTGAGTAGAAGGGTTTCGAATCCCACCTCAGCCATCCTCGAAGTGGTTTTTCGTATTTTCCTACTTCTCCTCCAGGCACCTAAGGCCACGGCCGTTTCCTTCCCTCTTCCTTGTCTATCCCTTCCGATCCTCCCATCCTCCAACAAGGCCCCTGTTGAGCATAACAGGTGAGGCCGCCTGGGCGAGGTAATGGCCCTCCTCACCAGTTGTATCACCATACTCAAAGTCTCACGTTCCAGGACACTGCCCTTGAAGTGGTAGAGGTGAAATCCCTCGCTGAGTCCGAGAGAAAACCAACCCTGAAGGATAAACTGATTAAGAAAGAAAGAAAGAAAGAAAGAAGGAAAGAAAGAAAGATCATAGTACTATAGGGCTATAATCTATCATTCCCAAAAATATATATATTTATGGTTGGGACAACTGGCCTACCCACTTCCGGTGCCCATGATAGAGAATTAAATATCTTTGTGGAGGGGAAAAAGTTAAACATGATAAAGGTAAATATGACTTCATCTAGTTTTCACAAGTCGGGCTGAGTGGTTCAGACTGTTGAGGTGCTGGCCTTCTGACCCCAACTTGGCAGGTTCGATCCTGGTTCAGTCCGGTGGTAGTTGAAGGTGCTCAAATACGTCAGCCTCGTGTCGGTAGATTTACTGGCACGTAAAATAACTCCTGCAGGACTAAATTCCTGCACATTGGCGTCACCGAAAATCGTAGAAGTAGTTAGCGGGGCGTGAAGCCAGTAACATTAATTACATTTGGCCTTTTAACAAGCTGAGCATATCAGGAAAGAAAAGTGTCCTGGTGACATTTTAGTCGCTCAATACAGGAAAGTCTTAGGGTGCTGTGACTTTAATTTTTTTTTTTTTCCTGTTTGCTTTACGTCACACCATCACATATAGGTCTTATGGCGACGATGGGACAGGAAAGGCCTAGGAATGGGAACAAAGCGGCCGTGGCCTTAGGTACAGCCTCAGCATTTGCCTGGTGTGAAAATGGGAAACCACGGAAAACCATCTTCAGGGCTGCTGGCAGTGGGGTTCAAAACCCACTATCTCCCGGATGCGAGCTCACAGCTGCGCGCTCCTAACCGCACGGCCAACTCGCGCGGTATTTTTACCCTTCGGTTTATTGACTTGGCTTGTATAACCTAAAACTTAGGCTAAGTTGGATTATATTTTAAACACCTACATCACTATTTTCACCTGTGTGCAATTATGTTATTTATTTCATTAATATTATGATAATTATTATAATTGAGCATTGTTAACTTATAAGACTCCAACAGACAAGCATTGGTTTTGTGTAGAGTTATACATTTGTTAAATTCACGTCGTTTCCTTTCATGATGTACACGCCTATTCTTTGTTACATTATAGGGTATTTAGATATAGCCTAAATTTCTTTACCAATTAAGCTCTTCAATAAAGACATACATAACTGTCCCATGCCACGATATATTGGTAGAATTAGAGCTGTCAAAATGGTTCATAACCCCTTTGATTTATTATCTTGACATGGATCACCCAAAACATAGGTTAGGTTTGGAGAATACTTTAATAATCAGCATTATTTAATGCACTGTTTATTACTTTCATATTCCAAGATGTAATTGAAGCATTTAAATAAAGCATCATACATTAAAATTTAAAGTTTTACCACTAGAACAGCTGACATGGAAAAGTGATTTGAAAATTCAAACAAATTCATCTTACGTTAAAATCTTCAAAAAAATAAACTGTAGACTTTTCCGATATATCACCAGCATTTCTCCAGCTCGCCAAAATCCATTTCTCCCTAGTTTTAGCGTCTTTGGAACGTTTATAAACAATTTGTTTGGGATGGTATGCGATGTGTTATTGCACATCGGAACTCTACACCATTTATAAGTTTTCTGCCTCACTGTCTGCGCAGGATTCATTTTAAGTCTAAAATATACCACTCAGATTATTATCCAATGTATAGACCTCGAATTTAACCATACTAGACACTAACGTAAAGTAGAAATATGCGAAGTGTATCCTGCTTCTCACAGCACACTACGTGTTATTTCGTCTGCTAATCCAGTCAACCTGTACGATGACGTCAGGCCAATGAGATCGCGTACTTGCGAGACGTGACATTTTCGTACATTTTTATCATGTTTGGAGTCACTATTTGTACATTCTGATCACATTTTTGAATTCTGCATGCAATTTTGAATCAGATTAGCATATTTTTAATTAAAACCCCGGATCATGCATGTTCCCTATTGTTACGAGAGAATTGAAATTCGCGGCAAGGTTATGTTTCTAACAAATTTCTTGAACGAGGTAGGTTATTATATTTATATTTTAAAACGTATGGTATGCATTTCTAAAACAAGTACTGATTTATAGGAAGAAGAATTATGGTCTGGAATAATTTACCAAGGGTGCTCCCTACTATATCAACACCAATTAGATACGTTTCCAACTTCTTTGAAATTACTTAAGAAAGGACTAGGTGGACAATTGATACGTAATCTGCCACTTGGACGACAGCCTTAAATTCGGATCATCGGTGATTGATTAATCAATTGACTGAATTAAGTCCGCCTCTGTAGTGTAGCGGTTAGCGTGATTAGCTGCCACCCCCGGAGGCCCGGGTTCGATTCCCGGCTCTGACACGAAATTTGAAAAGTGGTACGAGGGCTGGAACGGGGTCCACTCAGCCTCGAGAGGTCAACTGAGTAGAGGTGGGTTCGATTTCCACTTCAGCCATCCTGGAAGTGATTTTCCGTGGTTTCCCACTTCTCCTCCAGGCGAATGCCGGGATGGTACCTAACTTAAGGCCACGGCCGCTTCCTTCCCTCTTCCTTGGCTATCCCTTCCAATCTTCCCATCCCTCCACAAGGCTCCTGTTCAGCATAGCAGGTGAGGCCGCCTGTGGGTGATGTACTGGTCATACTCCCCAGTTGTATCCCCCGACCAAGAGTCTGAAGCTCCAGGACACTGCCCATGAGGCGGTAGAGGTGGGATCCCTCGCTACGTCCGAGGGAAAAACGGAACCTGGAGGGTAAACAGATGATGATGATGACTGAATTAAACTGCATCAAATATTCCCCCAGGATTGTTATTTTAGAATGCAATCCTAGGTTACCTATTTCCTTTACCATACTCGTTCATAGAAAATATTTATATTTTGAGTTATCCACATACTGCTTATCTAAATATAAGATATTTCTAGATAGTATTGGTCTATTACCCAAAGTAAAGTATTCTGTTCGTTATTATTGACAGCTTAGCAATTCAATACGATAATCAAAAGGTTATGTTTATGTATCACAGGCGTGTTTACATTGAACCGATGCTTCGGCCATTTTATTTTTGTTTTAAGGTCTGATATTATTGTAGATGGTCTTGGTCCAAGCCTCGCCGAGTAACCCGTGCGAAGTACTCGAGTCTCCACTGTGACGTCACGATCCATAACTGCGACCTGTTGCCGACCAGTCGGAAGAAATGCCCCAATCATTAAATACTATTACAACAGCTACGTAAATGATGACCATATCGTGAAACACGCGAGTGTATGACCGTAACTTATTTGTTTCGAAAAGCCATTCGTTTAGTTTGTCACACAATGTTCTTCCTTTTCTCCTTCGTCTACATTCAGTTGGGCGCGCTCATTACAGCACCTCTGTAGCGTAAGGGATAGTGTTACTTATTACCAACCTTGGAAGCCTGGGATCGATTCTCGGTACCGCCAGATATTTTAGAATGTCCGGAAGGCTAGTATGTGATTGAAATGGTACATGCAGCTCACCTGCAATGGGGGTTTTCCCGAAAGGAGTTGCACCAACTCGGGATGAGGATATGACTTTGCATATTTGCATTATATCGCCCAGTAGGTTAGACTTTGGTAACTTGAGATACGGAATAAAGATTAGGAACATGATTTAACTATTCATTGTAGGCTTCCTTCCCTCTTCCTTGTCTATCCCTCCCAATCTTCCCATCCCCCACCAAGGCCCTTGTTCAGCATAGCAGGTGAGGCCGCCTGGGCAAGGTACTGGTCATTCTCCCCAGTTGTATCCCCCGACCCATTGTCTCACGCTCCAGGGCACTGCCCTTGTGGTGGTAGAGGTGGGATCTCTGGCTGAATCCGAGGGAAAAACCAACCCTGGAGAGTAAGCAGATTAAGAAAGAAAGATAGCAACCTAGCTGTATCCCTATTTCTTCTTCTTCTTAATCTGCTTACCCTCCAGGTTCGGTTTTTCCCTCGGACTCAGCGAGGGATCCCACCTCTACCGCCTCAAGGGCAGTGTCCTGGAGCTTCAGACTCAGGGTCTGGGGATACAACTGGGGAGGATGACCAGTACCTCGCCCAGGCTGCCTCAGCTGCTATGCTCAACAGGGGCCTTGGCGGGGGATGGGAAGATTGGAAGGGATAGGCAAGGAATAGGGAAGGAATCGGCCGTGGCCTTAAGTTAGATACCATCCAGGCATTTGCCTGGAGGAGAAGTGGGGAAACCACGGAAAACCACTTACAGGATGGCTGAGGTGGGAATCGAACCCACCTCTACTCAGTTGACCTCCCGAGGCTGAGTGGATCCCGTTCCAGCCCTCGTACCACTTTTCAAATTTCGTGGCAGAGCCGGGTATCGAACCCGGACCTCCGAGGGTGGCAGCTAATCATGCTAACAACTACACCAGTCTTAATACAGTCGCTAGTTACGTAGATTCATCTGAACACACTGCAGACAATTGACAGTGCGAGACGCAAGGTTCGGTACGGGGCGCAATGTTCACACAATTGTAGAGATCAGATATACCACACACAGCTTTAAAAGCTTTGCGGTCAGGTATGCTTTGTATAGTCACGAGCGTACAATAATGCCCTTTATAATATAAATAGATTAGTCGAAAATGTACGTTTGTCCTGCCTGATCTCTACAATTTCACACTGTGCGCCGGTAAAATGAAATGGCGTATGGCTTTTAGTGCCGGGAGTGTCCGATGACATGTTCGGCTCGCCAGATTCAGGTCTTTCGATTTGACACCGGTAGGCGCCCTGCTCATCATAATGAGGATGAAATGATGATGAAGACAACACACACACCCACCCCCCGTATCGGCAAAATTAACCAATGATGGTTAAAATTCGTGACCCTGCCCCGTATCGAACCCGCGACCCCTGTGACCAAAGGCCAGCACGCTAAACATTTAGCCATAGAGCCGGACTGTAGCTCACAAGCACCTGTGTCCACACATTCCTTAGTTTACGTTATAATATGGTTTTGTTGTGTAGGCCTATACGTTCGTTCGTTCGTAATCTGTTTACCCTCCAGGGTCGGTTTTTCCCTCGGACTCAGCGAGGGATCCCACCTCTACCACCTCAAGGGCAGTGTCCTGGAGATTCAGACTTTGGGTCGGGGATACAACTGGGGAGAAAAACTTACACATCTTAAAACAATACGAAATTCCTCCTGTAGCACAAAACAATACCATTATTCCATTTTGTGAAACAGTTATGAATCTTGGTGTTGAGCCGTATCCTGCCGGCCCGTAATAATAATTGGAATATTATTTGACCCAATATATAAAATTTATTCATAAAAGTTACAGTCTAACATGTTAAAGCATCGTATCCCAAGATAGTTGATACCGGATGTTGAGCAAGACAGTTAGTCGCTGGATATTGCTTCATATTTCCGTATGACCGTGAGAAAGGATAGCGTACCCAAGCGCTGGCAAGGATCGACACGTGTATTAGATGCTGACCAAGCAAGATATTTCAGCCAATGGGAACTTAAGGATTTGGCAAACCTGGAGGCCACACCGCGCCAAATCTTAATTCCAGGATGACCAACGTGCTCAGTTGATAAAGTCAGTTTCTGTAGGAAATCGGTTTTCCACAGTTTCAGAAGTCAGATATATTTGGAAATGTAATATAAAAATTGGTGGAAGAGATTTGCTAGTGTTTGAGCTGTGTTTTGTAAATATATGACAATAAGTATTGTGTCATTATATACGACGAACTCTCTGATTGGTGGTTGGTTCAGACACCCGGGAACCCCAGTATTAATGGCGTCACCAAAGCCTCCTCAGTAACCCAAGCTCTGGAGAGCGTCACTCTGTGTTAAATGCTTGGATAGTGCGGAAGCACAAACTTTGATTGGTGATCGTGATTAACGTGGTGTTATTCCAGTAACAGTAACTGGTTCTCAATGATACTTTAAATTGTACAGTTGCAATATTTTACTGTACTTGAGTAAATGGAATAGTATAATTTTGGCAGAGTTTACTTTCAATCGATAAAGACGATGTTTAGTGACCGCTGAGTAACAAGTGTAGTGGAAACGTGCTATTGTTTCACTATTTCGCGACGGGCGCGTTTTCGCGTGGAACTTCCGTAACGAACCGTGTGCTGCTTTTCAAACTGTATTTTTACCCTTTAAGTGAAGTGTGTAATATATATGTGAATCAGTGTGTTTAGCTGATCTTGTAAAGAGAAAGGGTATTTCGGCTCGCAGCATTAAGCAGCGAAGATATTATCAACTATAGATGATGGATACGCCTGCAGAGGAAAGAAGTGCATTCTCACATGCTAATGCTGTGATTAACATGGTGTAGATCCCTAAATCAGTGGGGATGTAAGCTGCTATCCTGGTATCTCGAGAGTCGTCATGTAAAATACAGTAAGGCGCATGTGTTATTTATGGCATGATATGTAAATTATGTTAAGGTACTAGGGCAGTGTAGATAGAATTTTTAATTTTCATGTAAAGTAAGCCTGACGGCATGTGTTTGTTTAATTTTGTTACAATGATAGATTCGGATACGAGAATAATGCATGTTTATTTTATTTTCATTTTGCTTTATGATTAGATGTTTTGGGAAAATGAGGGATTGTTAGGATCAGTTGTTGTTTATTTGTGTATGTTACTTAGCGTAGGATATTCCGAGTTTTCCTTAAATATATGCTAGAAGGGCTAGAGTGACAGGATCATTTTTATACAACGTTAAACACGTATTAGTTCATTTTATTTCGGTTATTCAGAGAGACAGGTATAGCTATTTTGCATGATGCATGGTTTTACAGAAGCTGCCAGAAGGAGCTGCAGAACGCCGTTGTTAAAATAAGATCTTTGAAGTTAAGTTGGATTCTGTTTGCCTGATGGTCTGCCAAGGACACGAACTGCGTCTCATTATGTGGAAAGGCCAGTGGGATTCATGAGAAATAATGAGATAAAAATTGCATGCTGAATTATAATGTATTGGTGCAGGCTGATTGTATGTCTGACAAGATAAAGAGTATTGTGCAGATGTCTGTGCCTGCCTAGTGTCTTCTGAGTGTATATTGTGATCAGAATGGACAGTGTTAATTCCAGACTATTGAGTCTGATGTTGTTAAATGGCCCAAGCATGCTAAGAAGGAATGAATATACGTGAGTTTCCGTGTAGCCGATGAAAGGCGTTATCTCATGGCAAGCTGATTTCTGGCCTGTGTTTATCTGTAAGTGTGAAGGAGACAGTATTTCCTTGTGGCGGCCTCGGGAGACAAAATCCAATCTTTAGCATAGTGGAGTTCAACATTTCTTTTCAGCTCGTAATCTACCCGGAAGTACATGACGGATGACCGCGCTGTTGAGCGCTCAAACGCAGCAGAAGGAGGCAATGTTGCCCATTGCTTTCTTCATGATATCAAGGGTTATGTATATGTTTTTCCCTTACAGGATGATGTTTTACATTATTATTTGTGATTGTATACCTTGTCTCGTTGTTTTTATAGGGAACAGCCTGAGTGCTGAAGTGTTATTGGTTTATCTAGTTCTGTCTAGATCTTTTGCAGTGAACCGGGATTCACATTAGTATCAGTGTAGCATTTAAGACTTTACTCGATATCCGATGTATATATATGTTTAGTTTGATTATTTGAATTGTTGTAAATATAGTATAGGATATGCCCCTAGTATTTTGCATTACTTACATAGCGTCCATTGCGTCTTAATTATTTTTCTTTCCGTCGTAACTTTTCTTTATAATGTAACTTTTATTTTACGGAAATAGTTTGTCGACTCTCGGGATTAACTTAACTTTGAAACCGTATCGTTGGGATGCGATAGTGTGAAACTCCATACGGAAATACCACATGTCAGTGTTTGCGTATACTTGTTGCCATACAATATAAACATTGGACTATAAGAATAAACTCAGTCTTGATTTATATAAATGTTCTTTATTGAACTTGTTTTTTTAAATGTCAAATTTGGTATGATCATTCAATTAACGTTTTTAATTTCGACTTATTTCAATACTTTGAGTTCATTTTTTTACAAATTATTATTTTTCTTGATTTAATTGTTTTCTTGTGATATGATCGGGGATATTTATTAATAAATCCATCTTACCCCCTATGATTGTTTCTCATTCGTGTTATACCTCCATTTCCTGTCATTCATTGCTATTTTAGTGTAGAACTTCGACTTTTTATCCTGATCCAACCGACAACCAACCCACTCTCTGTCCAACCCTGAGTTAGTCGGATGTTCATACAGGAATGGAGGCATCGTCCTAGAGGGTATTTACCCCTGGGTACGGTATAGTGTGGCTATAAGCGAAACATTGAACTGGTCGCAACATGTGACGAAAGTGTGCCAAAAGGTATATCAAAGCCTGCATCCTCTGAAGCGGTTTAAAAATATATTTCCTTGGTCCTTGAAAATAAAGCTCATTTAATCACTCTTGTTTCCAATTCTCGAATACTGTGATACAGTTTTTATTGATATCAATAACGAGCAAAGCATGAGATTGCAACGTGCCCAAAATGCATGCATCAGGTATGCATTCGACATACAACCATACGCCCATGTATCCCCATTCTATACACAATTATCTTGGTTACGACTGAATGGCAGACGTAGACTCCATGCGACTACTTTGGTGTATCAAGTGCTTTCTGAAAACACTCCTCCTTACCTATCCACCAGATTTCGCTACCTTAGTTCCCTACCTGTTCAATACCCGGTCAGGCTGTACGCTAGAAATTCCTGTGCATCGAACCGCAACCTACAACAGATCGTTCACGATCACCGCTACGAGCTGGTGGAATGAACTCCCCAATGACATCAGAGAAGCTAAATCTAAGACAAAATTTAAAATCCTTTGCCAGCGTCATCTTTTAAGCACTTCCAGTCTTTCTTGAGTGTGAATGGGATGCATGAATGAGAGTGAATATGGTTGTTTATTGCAATGTGTTCCTGTATATAATTTAGTTATACTTTACTCACCTTAGTTTTGTTAGTGATACTTTAGTTATACTTTAGGTTGTAAACATTTCGCCACAATAAAGACGCTTTAATAATAATAATAATAATAATAATAATAATAATAATAATAATGACCAGGCAGCCTCACCTGCTATGCTGAACAGGGGCCTTGCGGGGGGATGGGAAGATTGGATGGGACAGGCAAGGAAGAGGGAAGGAAGCGGCCGTGGCCTTAAGTTAGGTACCATCCCGGCATTTGCCTGGAGGAGAAGTGGGAAACCACGGAAAACCACTTCCAGGATGGCTGAGGTGGGAATCGAACCCACCTCTACTCAGTTGACCTCCCGAGGCTGAGTGGACCCCGTTCCAGCCCTCGTACCACTTTTTCAAATTTCGTGGCAGAGCCGGGAATCGAACGCGGACCTCCGGGGGTGGCAGCTAATCACGCAAACCACTACACCACAGAGGCGGCTTTACACATTCATGTAAATACGGTATAATGTACATCAGTTTGTACATTATATCACTGTGCATTATTTGGAAACGGACCCAATACTTGTCCTTGGCCTACCTAAAATATTAAGCATCGTGTTGTTTCCATACACGGCTCGCAGATAACGCTGCCAGCGCCCTCGGCCTCGAGTCTGGACTCGAGTACCTCGAGTTTTACGATCCCAGACTCGAGTCTTCGCGAGTCCATTCGCAGTCCATCACTAGTGTCCATAACAGTGTACCCGACTCCAAATGGTAATCCTAAAGACAAACTCCCCACCACCACCACCATTCTATCTAGTAAGTAAAACAGGCATAGCTCGTAAGTGATCGACGATAGAAATTCCTTGTGTTTTTTGGGGCGTACTACCCATCCCCTGATTACTTCCTCTTTGTTTGGGAACACCTTGTATACACACGCATACGAATCTATCAGAGCTGTCCCTTGTCAGTAAAATAAATCAACAGTAACCACTTTTAGTATCATTGTTCAAACAGCCTGAGTTTGTCTAAAATTGAGCAAGCTGCTGGGAACATTCTACAAGAATGGCACCGGTATCCGTACAAACACGATTATGTCACATAATTCCTGGAGATTAAAGAGAAGTGTATAACTGGCAATGAGCAGCCCTCACCAGCTCATTAAAAGGATGTCTAGGATTAAAGTTCTTGCAGATAATCAGAAGATTACAGTGAGGTTGCAGTGCAAGTGGATGATATAATTATATTTTGGTTCAAATTAGTCAATGGAGTAGATTTGCCTACAGATGGATACTGCAGAGATACTGTATATTAAGTATGCTATGATGGATTATTGAGAGCTGCTCCTTGGTAATTGTGCTTTACTCTTCTTCCTCTTCTTGTTATAATAATAATAATAATAATAATAATAATAATAATAATAATAATAATAATAATAATAATAATAATAATAATAATAATAATAATAATAATAATAATAATAATAATAATAATAATTACAGTAATAATAATAATAAAATAAAAATAAAATAATAATTAAAATACATTCAACATATTATGGAAACGTGTGTGGTGCTATAAATTGTCGGCACGTAAAAGAACTCCCGTGGGACAAAATTACGGCACCTCGAGTCTCATAAAACCGTAAATGTTAGTGAGACGTAACACAAATAACAATATTATTATTTCGCATATTATAAAGACAATAACAACAACAATAATAATAATAATAATACAGTAATAATAATAATAAAATAAAAATAAAATAATAATTAAAATGCAGTCAACATATTATGGAAACGTGTGTGGTGCTATAAATTGACGGCACGTAAAAGAACTCCCGTGGGACAAAATTACGGCACCTCGAGTCTCAGAAATCCGTAAATGTTAGTAAGACGTAACACAAATAACAATATTATTATTTCGCATATTATAAAGACAATAACAATATTATTATTATTATTATTATTATTATTATTATTATTATTATTATTATTATTATTATTAGTATTATTCTGCTGCATCTCTCACACTCTGGTGGGGTCGTGGTTGTGACCTGTGTCGCACATGTGGACTTTGGGCCTGTGTTACAGCTGGATTCAGGTACATTCAGGGAAACGGGGTGAACTAGGGAGGAATGATAAGGGTACAGGGATCTGGAAGTCAAGTAGGGATGACATAAAAATGTTAGCGTTGAACTGTAGAAGTATTGTAAAGAAAGGAATAGAATTAAGTAATTTAATAGACAGATGTATACTTACCAGATATTGCAACAGGAGTTGAATCACAGCTGAGCAATGATATAATGGATGGAGAAATTTTATCACAGAACTGGAGTGCGCATCATAGAGATACGATAGGAATGGTAGAAGTCAGAGGGGTCTCTTCCCGCATCGCGCTCACTTCTTTCTCTCTCTGTCCGCCTTCTGCGTGACGTCATGTGATACGAGACAGCGGTCGCCCGTCCAGCTGACACGTATTACCACTACAGTCTAAAATGGCCATAACTTCTGAACCATTCGTGCAAATAATGTCCTGACAAGGTTATTGCATTCCTTATAAAATACTGGAGGAGGTCAACCAATTTATTTTGATGGGGAACTCAAGGATAATATCGAAATATTTATTTAATTTTAAGGAGTTCTATTTTTTTACTGCGGACTGAAGCATAAGATCGCTTCTAGAGGGCAGCCGGTTGGAAATAGGTACGTGTCATCGCGGACTTTTTTGTAGATGATTCTATGCTCTACATTTCGTCCGCTTACACTTGGGGTCTATCGTTGATGGTTCACGCAGCGTAAGCCAAGAAAGCAAGTGACCGACCGACCGACCGACCGACATTTTTGTCTCTTTCTACGTATTTACTGCATATCGGATCACGGATATATAATAATTTTATAGTGGTTCACTACGTGAACAGTGTTCGTGTTGTCAGTATTTGAAGTAGAACCACTGTGCTGATTAAAATGCAGTCAACATATTATGGAAACGTGTGCGGTGCTATAAATTGTCGTCACGTAAAAGAACTCCCGTGGGACAAAATTACGGTACCTCGAGTCTCAGAAAACCGTAAATGTTAGTGAGACGTAACACAAATAACAATATTATTATTTCGCATATTATAAAGACAATAACAACAACCATCATAGCCAGTTAGTTTGCAACTGTGATGACATAACAAGACTTCCTCGTCAGCAATGCTTGGTTATTGAAACACTTTGTAATAAACTCTTGAATATCTCCATTATTACAGCTCGTACGGTAAAAAAGTGTCAGGTATAAATGACTGAATGAAAATCATATTTTCTATAATTATTGTTATGTGCTAATAGCCGGGCTAAGTAGCAACTCAAATGGTAGATCAGGCCTTCTTAGCCCAACTTGGCAGGTTCGATCCTGTCTCAATCCGGTGGTGAAGGTGCTCAAAAACACAGTGGGACGTAAAATCCAATAACATTAACATTATTATGTGCTAATAACTTATACTTCTGAATATATTTCGAAGCTCGTGAAATAATACAGTATCCGTGATCCGATATACAGTAAATACGAAGAAAGAGACAAAAATGTCGTGCGAGAAGAGACCTGTTACTGGATCTCGGTTATTTCAAAAGGGGGCCTCACCCATCCCAGTCATGAGTGGTTAAAAAATATAGCCCAGTTCGAAATTTCATTTGGTGTGTTTCACGGTAAGACTGTATCCAGATGCAAAAACGTGAAAACTTATTTCTATTATTAAGTCAAAATTTCCAGTATTCCATGCCAAAATAATTTGTCTCTACGTAAGGACCAGGACATTTATTAGGATATGGCATTTTAATGCAAGGAGTAAGGAGGTATAAGAAGGCTAAGCTTTGGGCTGGTTCATCAAGTAATTAAGTCTCCTGACACGTACTTTTTAATAATTTAACATAATTCCATAAAGATGTCGATATGATGCATATTTTCCTATGCCATTTGATCTAAATATTTACTTCATCAGGAAATAAATTAATTATTTTGAGTTGCATGGCATATTTTATTTCTTATCGTAATATATGTCATGTATTTGATAGTTGATGCTCTACCTGCTCAGCATGTGACGAAATTTAACGCATTTTCACGTTTTTAAATCCATTGGAAGTGCCGTTACTTATCGAATCGGACTAAACCAGACTATTATTTGATGAAAGATTGAGAAGATGTTTCACAGGCACGAGAACTCACAGGCTTGCTGTACTGCGACTGTGTACCTTACTCGCTATCGTTCATACCGCGTGACGTCAGAGCACTCCAGCCAATGGAAGCGTCAACCGCCCGAGTAGCCTACCTTATATTCTAGTTACCTTAGGTAGAAGTGGCGAAAGAAGAATTTGTTAGCTACGCAAAAGTTAAAGATGACAAACATGAAATTCTCGGTATAAAGCTCATCTCTAAAGATAATAGGCAACTTGATGTCTTTGGAATGTACAGACTGGGAAAAGATAGCGCTGACGCTGATACGCAATTTGATAAATAATTAGGTATGTGGGAAACGACAAGGAAAGGAACGTGAAGGTAGCGGGTGATCTCAATTCACCAAATTTCAATAGTGAAGGTAATGCAAATGACAGAAAACATGACCAACAAATTGCAAATAAGTTCGGTATTTTTTTGCTATTTGCTTTACGTCGCACCGACGCAGATAGGTCTTATGGCGACGATGGGATAGGAAAGGCCTAGGAATTGGAAGGAAGCGGCCGTGGCCTTAATTAAGGTACAACCCCGGTATTTGCCTGGTGTGAAAATGGGAAACCACGGAAAACCATCTTCAGGGCTGCTGACAATGGGGCTCGAACCCACTGTCTCCCGATTACTGGATACTGGCCGCACTTAAGCGACTGCAGCTATCGAGCTCGGTAAATAAGTTAGTATGGGAAGGACAGCTGATTCAGAAAGTGATGAACCAACTAGAAGGAAGAATATCCTGGACGTGGTGCTGGTTAAACCATATGAGCTCTATAGAGAAACCGAAGTAACAGATGGTAGCAGTGTTCACGAAGCTGCTTTTTGTCGTAGTTAAAAATAAATATGATAGAAAGGAAGGTCTTAAGAGTTAGACTATTTGGCAGTACTATATGGCTGATAAAACAGGCACGAGGGAGTTTTTAAAAAGTAACTATGATCGGTGGAAAACGGTAAATAAAAATGTAAACAGACTATAGGATGGATGTAAAGAAATTGTTGAGGAATGTGAAAACAGGTTTGTACCGTTAAATGTGGCAAGGAATTGTAATGACCGACCTTATTTTAATAGAGAAATAAAGAGACTACGAAGGAGGTGCAAGCTAGAAAGAAATAGTCAGAAATGGCTGTGGAAGTAAGGAGAAATTGAAGGAACTTACTAGAAAATTGAATCTAGCAAAGAAGTCAGCTAAGGATAACATGACGGCAAGCATAATTGGCAGTCATTCAAATTTTAGTGAAAAATGAAATGGTATGCGTAGGTACTTTACGGCAGAAACAGGTTCCAAGGACATTGCAGGGATCATTGATGAACAAGGGGAGTGTGTATGTGAGGATCTTCAAAAGGCAGAAGTATTCAGTCAGCAGTATGTAAAGATTGTTGGTTACAAGGATAATGTCCAGATAGGGGAGGTGAATAATACTAAAGAAGTAATAAAATTTACCCATGACAACAATGACATTTACAATAAGATACAAAATTTGAAAAGTAGAAAAGCAGCTGGAATTGATAAGATTTCAGGGGATATACTAAGGACAATGGGTTGCGATATAGGTCTATATCTGCAGTACTTATTTGATTATTGTTTGCATGAAGGAGCTATTAAACGTAAGGAACTTCATCTTATTTGTCCGTATTGAACTGAGATCACAATTAATTAAAGTCTATCAGGTTCCACCTTTTCAATACTAATACAATGTTGTTGAATGATATTTACAACATTATTTATTACAGTACATGTTTCGGTGCTCTATTATGTCACCATCATCAGCTGATTTAGAAAATGTGAAGAAAAAAAACTTGGCGATATAAATATTGTGACATTTCACTTTCTGTATCTGCATAAATAGGAACAAAAAAGGAGTTCAAGCTAGTAAAACGTCGATCTAGAAAGGAATAACGCCGATATATCGAAATGATATATCTTTTCAACAGGCAATTACCGAAAGAACCACGTTTAGAAGGCGGTAAGAAAAGAATGACAAATGCAGATTATTCAAATCTATTATTGATGAAAAAAAGGAACCTCCATTAGAAAATTTCGTCAATCTACGTTACTAAGCTTAACTGGCACGAGCAAGAGAAGAAAGAAGCAGTTTTTTTATTTCGAAAGCAACATATTTGTTGGCTATAGAGTTCGAAATACCAAGTAATATACGTCGCTTTACTAATTGAAGCAATAAGGAAACACCAGAAGAGTGTAATAGCAATTACGTCACGACTCGACTCAGTGGACGGATATTTTGCACGATATTGCTTGTTCTGAGAAGCACTGACCAATTAGTTACTACGTATTCTTCGATAAGGGAACCAGAAAAACATATTTACCCGATTACCAAATTTATTATCCTCAACAGTTAGCAGTTTTGAAACCATACTAGAACTGATTATTCCAAACAGAATCATTTTTAATATTGCAAGTATTATAGAGATAAAACCCTAACCATAAGATGACGACACTAAACCCTGTATTGCAATTTTCTTTTCCGAGAGATCAACAAATTACCATGATGGTGTGAGCAGCTGAGAGGCACGACTACTTAGACTTGGCGGAGCTATGCTGTGACGACCCAATACGGATGAAAGTCAGCTGAGAGAGGAACACATGGACCCGTTGACCTAAACAAAACCGACGAGCCAGACCTACTAGTTCCGATGAACTCAGGGAGAACAACAGGAAAAGTCCAAATAAGCAAGTTAAGTTCTCTTTAAGTCGTATATACGTAAGTACCGTAATGTATTTTAATCTTCGGATATGTATTAATATTTTGTGCTGTGATAATGTGTGCGTGCGTGTTAACGTAATGAAATATGGTTATGTGGATACAGGTATTCATCTGTAATCAATGTTAATTCCATATGTAGGCGCAACTCACCAGTGAAACTCGTTCGCAATATAATCCAATGCGGTGTTTAAAAGGCAATAAGCATGTTTATTTTGTTATCAGTGAAGTGGTAAGGTGCGAGTGGTAATGTTTATATTATGTGTGATGGCTTTATTCATAATATCAGATAAAGAGATCGTATGTAGGGAATGTATATGGCAAGATATGAAATAGCACAGCTTAGGATTGCGATATATTATGATTTAATACTATGACAGAAGGAAAGACGGCAAAGATGAGAAGGTTATGGTAGATATGTTATGTATTTATGGAAATGGAGTGCCTAATGGGTTTTGATACGGTTGCTACGCGAAATATAGAAGGTTAATGGTTGAATAGTAGTAATGGCAGGCACGTGTTAGTAGATGATGATGATGCTTATTTTATTTGAGAGATTGGTCATAATAGTCTTCTGTGCGATGTTATTATGTGTTGGATATGCATTATGCGGTATATATGAAGCGTACCGTTTTCAAATGATTGTTTTATCCCATTGATATGCAGAGTAGCATAGGATACGATCTCGAAGCCATCAGTATAACCTGGTTTTGGAGTACTTAAGGTCATCTAAAGTGCCATGAAGCTAGTTATGCTAATAAATAGGCCTTCAATGAAATATATTTAACCACATTAGAGAATTCTCGCACATAATAAGTTAGTTGCCGAATTTATAAGAACAAATTGGTATACCACTGGTGAATTAGTCATTCATATTTGAGTTTCTAAGTGAGGGTAGAGTCTTCTAACATAGAGATTTTTCTGCCTATGGATAAATTTGTTAAAAATTGGATGAAATACATATGGTAACGTAATATTCAGCCAGAAGCACACTTAAATTGAATCTTTAACCTAATATTGAGATGCTAATTTTTCATATTAACCGTATTAGCCATAAAAATGTTATGATATAAACCATTACGACATACAGCGGACTTAATGTTGCTTATTTTGAGACCAAGTAAGATGAAACGTGAAGATCTGAATGACAAAGTAAAATGAAATTGTAATTGATAATGAGAACACCTTTTAATCTTATTGAATAATTGTTGTTTTTCTGAGTGAGTTAAATCGTTTCCCACATTTTCACTGTGTATACTGACACAGATACTAAATTTTGGGACAAGGTGACGTTCATTTTATTAGTCACATTTGAGCTTGTAATTAAAGCATTGGACTTTGAATTATTTTAAGGAAGCATTATAGCTACAGAGAAAGAGATTCCAAAACTTAATCAAATATTTATCTGAACAAACTTTGCGTTTTTCAATCTGATATGATGTGACACGGTATGATAGTAAATGTAATTCTATTTTTATTCATAATCGATTAGATGCATCTAATACCTTTAACTCTAGTGAATTTATATTTTTCTTTATTAACATTTCTACTCATTTCAACCAATTATTTTAATTTTACTTGATATTAATTGAATTACCAACGAGGCCAAAACACTAATATGG
This sequence comes from Anabrus simplex, assembly GCF_040414725.1. NCBI lineage: Eukaryota > Metazoa > Arthropoda > Insecta > Orthoptera > Tettigoniidae > Anabrus > Anabrus simplex. Next base: position 1,580,860,682 of record NC_090265.1, read on the forward strand.
ACATTCATGGCCAGGATTTTGTCATTATCGGCAAGTTCTTAAGAGGAATACTTTTATTTATTTTTACTTTCATTTCAATGACGAGGGGTAGAACCCATATGGTTGTATAATGTCAACAGGACAGTGTGGAACATTCCAATGTGATCATAGCAAATTAATTCATTTATTATTCAGAGTAATTATTTAATAAATGTGAAACAAAAATTAACAATTTTTTTATGTCTACTTAGCATAAGAGCTAGATGTAAGAATATTTTAAGCTTTTTATTCTACTTGCGAATGCGATAGCAACTTGTAAGAACCAATCATGGTACTACATTGGCAATATTCATTTGCGATTACTTCGGCAACACAAAGGTACTTAGAAATTCAACTGATAGCGTGTAGGAGACGTCCTTCAGCCTAGGTTGATTTGAACTTTAACCCGTCGGCACACTTTCTCAAGCGGAACTCACAACCCGAATTGTTACAGAGGCCACACCATTTACACTTCAGAGCTAGTCAGGAAACTAATGTATCCCCACCTGGACGCGGGAGCGGTGAATTTTAGTTTGTGGTGCCCAACTGTGTGGCAAATAGAGAAAGACGCCGTGGGAGCAAAGAGTTGCCAAAAACATTTTTGTTTTGTCACCCAAATGTGGTCGCAAATAGAGAAAGACGCCGTGGGAAAGGGAAATTGGTTGCCAAAAACATTTTAATCTTTGACGCACAACTGTATCAGCAGTTAGGAGGAGGACACTGTATGAATGGTTAGTCGCCAAACTAGGTAGACCTGAACTTGGTTATAATTGGAGAAAATTTACCAGATATGATCACTAGATAGGAACGGATTGGTACTTCAATGTATGGTAATGCATGAGGAGAACATAATAGAAGGAAAAGATATTTCAGGAGCTGACTGACAAGAGATTTTCAAAAATAATAAGTGATCACTGAAGGAAGATGGAGGTATCGTATAAAAATTAGGTATGTCTGGTGAAGGTGATGTCATGTGACCAGATAATTATTTTTTATGGATCGAAGGGAATACAGGAGGACATTAAACTGTGAAGACGAAAAGATGCCCATAAATAATTATCAGAAATAGAAGAGAAAGAAACGGAAATGGACGAATGAGCTAGGGAAATGTCAGAGGACGACTGATGCAGTCGAATGTCAGATTATAGGAAGCCGATATATTATATGAAGAATTTGAAATTGTAAATATGGATGGTTGGAGATGTGTTTAAGAAATATTGTTAATACATTAATCATAATTTGTTAAGGAATAACTTAGATATAGGAAATAGATTATAAGAAATACGTTATTTGAATTTTTAATTATTCTCTCCAGAATTAAGAGTTGGAATCTCAATTTTTAGGTCACAGATCTCATGTTTCATAATGTAATTGGGTCAGCAGCATAAGCAAACCCTAGTCTAGGTAGTTAAGCCTATCCATTTAAGTATAATACAAGTATAGTTGTGTGAGATAAATATAAGAGTACTGTAAGAATTGAAGTATAGAGAAGTTAGGGTACAATTAGAGCACTATCAGGATTAATAGAGAATTCTAAAGTAATACGTGAAAGACAAGATGACGACGTTAAGCCACTTAAGAACACAATTTGAAGATTACCAGAGGGAGCAGGAAGAGAGACAAGAAGAGTATCAGGAAGAACAAAAGAAGCAGCAAGAGGGAACTGAAGGAATGATACGATTAATGATGGAAGAAGCCAGAAAGCGCGATGAAGAATCTAAGAAAGAAAGGCAGGAAGAAGCAAGAAGGCAAGAAGAGGAGAGAAAGAATGAGAAACAGGAACGAGAAGAGAAGGAAAAGAAGCAGGTAGAGGAGAGAAAGAAGGAGAAACAGGAATGGGAAGAGAAATACCAAAGGCTCGTGGAAGAAATGAGAAGGGAAAGGAAAGAAGATCAGCAGGAGATGATCAAGGAATTAGAAAAGAAAATGGAAAGGAGGAAGGAAGAAGAGCAGGAGTTATTTAAGAAATTCCGTAAGGAGCAGAAAGAAGAATGGCAACAGTCAACGAAGACAATGGTAGAGGAGATCGCTAGTAAACAGGAAGAGAAACAGAGACAGATGATGGAGGAGATGACGGAAGAGATCCAGAAAATAGGATCAGATATGGATAAGATCAAGAATAACATGGATGAGTGGAAAGATGAAATTAGAGGAAATATAGAGGAGAAAAACCAGAAGATACAAGAAGAAATAAATGATATCAAGAAAGAAATGATAGGGAATAACAATTATCTCCAATCCTTGAAGGAAAATGAGATAAAGAATTTGACGGACAATATGGAAAAACTAAATATAGATTCCCAGGAAAAATGGAGACAGTGCGAAGAGACGATTGGAAAATTAGGAGAGGAGATGCAGATAACAAGTACTGATTTGGAAAGGAAATATGAACAAGCTGCAGATCAGATCGGGAACAGGATAGCTGAAATGAGGGACGAGATTGAGCAGAACAAAGACGAGCTGACTCAGAGGATGAATAAATCTGAGGAAGGACTTAGGCAGATACAGGCTCAAATACGAGAAATCCGAGAGGAAGGACAAGGAAGAGCTGTTATAATATCCGGCGGCGAGAGACACAAAAATGTTGAATTCCACCTGAATGAAAGAGAAACCACATCTATACCGGTTACACGTTCAAACCATAGTATTGGGGAAATAAACACGGAGAGTGGAAGTAACGGAAGTCCTACTATAATTAACGTGATAAAAACATTTGACGATAGGACAAGCATTTTGATAACACCAATAGTATTTCACCTAAACATTTTCTCAGAGAAATGAAGGATTATTTCAAAGAACATGGTATCCCTGAAGAGAAACGGTTGAAAGTAATAGAAAAACATTTGGATGCAAACCCTAGTTTATGGTTTCAGGCATTCAAGTACACTTTACATGAGTACAACGATTTCAAAACAGCATTTTTACAGCGTTTTTGGAGTCCGGACGTTCAACAAAACCTACGTTTAGAACTTTACCCCCGGAGATACGCTTCTAACGGTCAAACAGGGTACAGCGATTATTTCGCCCGGCAATTTCACCGTTTTCAAGATCTGGATTCACCACCCAGTGAACTAGAAGCCATAAAGATCATACAACGACAATTGCCATTAGACGTTCAACGACTATTAGCTACCGCTAATCCATTAACTGCAGTCCAGATGGAAACGACGCTAAGGCAGATAGACATGACCACAATACCACATCCTCACAGGGTAGTCAGGAATAACTATGGTGAAGAAACCATTAACATTTTAACACAGAATGACACGAACAAGAATACCCCAGAGGAACGAAGGAACATAAACAAGGAAAGACAGTGGGGAAATCAGGAGAATGGCAGAAAGGAGGAAGAGAGATGCCACTGCAGAAAGGAATCCTATGGTCAAGGGACATACATGGGAAATAGAAGATTCAGACCCGATATGCGACTTAGGAATCGGTATAGAGAAGGTAGAGGAAGGGGCAACTACCGAGAAAGACCCCGATATGACGGAAGAAATGTTAGAGACAATCGTGAAAGGGAAAATTACAATAGGAGATACATACAGGAATTGAATGAAGCTCGAAACAATAAGGCTAAATGGGAGAAGGCCATAAGAGATCAAGATGTAAATACCGACGTAGAAGGAGCGGAGAGTTTTGAACTTCAACGATACAAGAGAAGAAGGCAGGAGGAACAAGCACTTAATCCTAACACAAAGGAATTTGAGTGCAGAAAAGAGACCGAAAGGTCAGGAAGCAAAAAAACGCCGATTTCAGAATAGAAGGCGAAGTTAAAGATGTGAAGAACGCAAAGAATTTCAAGATTAGCAGTTATTTCATTACACAAGTGGACTCGTGGGAAGTTGATTCTGATGAATTAGTAAAAGACCTAACGGAACATCATATGAAAAGAAGATATAATTTACCCATCATTATAGCGAGAGTAGGCGAACTTAAAGTACATTGCCTTGTGGACTCTGGTGCCAGCATTAGCGTGCTATCTAAGGAACTTTTTCAAGACATGAGTAAAAGGATGAAATTATTAACAATACCGGTGTCGAAGATTAAGATACGGGGCATAATACCTGACAAGACGGTTGAGTGCAACATACAGACGTATCTTGAAATCAATATAGGTAACAGAAATTTCGAACATCCATTTATAGTCATGAACCGAATTAAATATAACATTATATTAGGAATTGATTTCATGACGATAACAGGCATGACCATCGACATGAAGAGACAAGAAGTAAGATTTCCCATATGCGAAGAAAACGCTGGAGAAAGGCAACAGATAGTTAAGATCAACGAGGACGTTAGTGTAGTTAATAATCTCAAGATGGAGGAGAAAGGAGAAGATCTACACTCAGAGAGAAGTCCCAGACTCCAGACGGGAGAAAACAAGATAGTTATGTCGTGTGAAGATGTATTAGAAAGTATCGAAAAAGTTATGACCATGGTAGAGGAAGAAGATACACCAAACATCGCGGAGGCAGTCGCAAATGCCAAAATTTCACCGGCAGAAAGGTCTAAACTTCATGGGATTTTACAGGAGTATTCCAATCTGTTTAAAAACAAGCCAGGACAGATACCAGATTTCAGATACAAATTGATAGTGAATGATTGGACACCTTTTAAAGGGAAATTGTATGGAATACCCGAAAAACACTTCACAGAAGTTAAAGAAATTATAAAAGGAATGGAGGATGATGGCATTATAATGAAAACATCCAGTCCCTACTTAAACCCGTTAGACATCGTGGTGAAAAGCAACGGGAAACTCCGCATTTGCCTCGATGCACGACAATTAAATACCCGGTTAATTCCCGAGTATAATCAGGTACCGAAGATTAAGGATACCGTACAAAAATTTCGAGACATGAGGTATTTTTCGACGATGGATTTTACGTCTTCCTATCACCACATCGTTTTAGAGGAAAAGTCCCGATTGCTGACTGGATTCATGTTTGACAATCAGACTTATGTCTACTGTCGGCTCCCGTTCGGCTTGAAGAACAGTTGCGCTGTTTTGGTGAGAGCACTGGACAGAAATCTGACGCCAGAGGTGAAGGAGTTCATAACCTGTACGTAGACGATCTGATTCTAGCCACTAAAACATTTGCTGATCATTGTGACAAGTTGGAGAAATTATTTCATAATTTGAGAGCAACTGGATTTAAGATTAATATCACAAAGTCTAAATTCTGTCAAGAAGAAGTTTTGTTTGTTGGCCACATGATAGACGGCACAGGAGTTCGACCAAACCCAGTAAAAATCCAGGCGATATGCGATTTTCTGCGACCGAAACGCATTAAGCACGTCAGACAATTCCTTGGGATGGCCCAATTCTTCTCCAATCATTGTCAAGGCTATACACAAACCGCAGCGCCTCTACAAGATTTGCTGAAGGCGAATAACAGATGGAAATGGGATGAAAAGGCAGAAAGGGCGTTCCAAGAATTAAAAACTTTACTGACTAGGAGTATCAAATTAGGCTATCCTAATTACGAAAGGGGATTTATCGTTCAGTCAGATGCCTCTAATATTGGTATAGGAGCGTGTCTTTATCGAGAAGAAGAAGGGTCACCTCCAAAAAGAACATACTTAGCCTTTACCAGTCGAAAATTAAGGAGTCATGAAGTTAATTATACCACCACGGAACAAGAACTGCTAGCAATAGTCTACGCACTACAGCAATGGAAAAAGACAATTTTTGGCTATCCGATAACGGTCAGATCAGACCATAAGGCTTTAACATTTGGACTAAAAGCAGCAATGACTAATGAGAGAATAACTAGGTGGATGTTATTCACTCAACAATTTCAAATAAAAATCGAATATTGTAGTGGAAAGGAGAATGTCCTAGCAGATGCTCTTAGCCGTAACCCCACCAATAAAACAGAAGAAATCCATAGTATAGAGCTGATTCCAGAAGATGAAGAAGTATTAGAAAAGCTGAAGAATATAATACAGTTACAACGTCAGGATGAGAAGTTAAAACACGTCTTAGACAAACTGGAGAACGAAGGTTGTGGATCAGAGACAAGGTCAAAGATAACAGAGTATCGAACAGGGAATGCTAATGGCCAAGAAAGGCAAAGACCAAGAAAAAGTACGCATTGTATTACCTTCAGTATTGTATAAGGAAGTAATATGGCACGTGCATAGGATTACTGGGCATGGCGGAATAGAGAAAGTAACACAAGTCATCCTAGAAAAATTCACTTGGAAGGGAATCAGAAAAACTGTCAGGAATACAGTAAGGACTTGTGATATCTGCCAGAAAGTCAAACATGGTAGTTGCTTAATAAGGCATGAACCAAGAGCCATATTGCCACAAAGAGCCAGAGAACTGTATGCTATCGATATTTTCGGTAAACTGCCAACCGCTAAGAAGGGTCACAAATACATTGTAGTCGTTATGGACGTTTTCTCGAAATACGTATCACTACAACCGATACAGCGTGCAAATTCAAAACAGGTATTACGACGTCTAACCAAACACGTATTGCCTAGCATGGGAAAACCTGAGAGACTACTGTCAGACAGGGGAACCCAGTTTACTTCACTACAATTCAGAGAGGCAATGCATGAAATGGGAATCAGGCATATTCTTTGTTCGATAAGACATCCAGCATCCCATCCAGTGGAAAGATGCATGAAGGAAATCGCTAAGTTCTGCCGAATTTACTGTTCTAAGCAACACTGGAAATGGATAGATGTAATTGAGATCATTGAGGAAAACATCAATAACACCATACACGAATCCAGCGGCCAAATTCCAAAACAAGTACACCATAATATTCAACCAGAAAGGCCTTGGGACACAATAATCCGATTACCTACTGAACAGAGCCTAGATCAGGACGAACTTAATCAACTTGTTCGGGAGAGAATGCATAGACAATCTCAGAGAAGATTGAGGAGGATACAACACAAGAAATTTCATCCTGAATTGAAAGAAGGCGATCTAGTATTGATAGAGAAACCTGCGATCTCGAAGAAATCAACTAAAATATTCGCAAAATTCGTACACTTATTCGACGGACCATTTGTGATTCATCGATCTTTTAGAAATAATGCTTATGAGATTCACGATTTTGAAGGAAAAAGCAAAGGAATTCACAATGCCTCAAATATTAAGTTACACTTTAAGGAGCAGGAAAGTTAAATATAATCGAGCATACCAGTTAAATGAAGACAGTTTCAATACTCATGCCTACAGCAACAGAGAATGAATTAATTATATTATCAGAGATTCTCAATGACGGGTACGGAAGGTTGACTAAGAATAGTGAAAAGTCCCATTATGATATTGGAAATACGTGTAAGTGAAATAAATATATAGCAAGCTATATATTTAAATCAACGTAGGGGAAGAAAATGTGACATTTCACTTTCTGTATCTGCATAAATAGGAACAAAATGGAGTTCAAGCTAGTAAAACGTCGATCTAGAAAGGAATAACGCCGATATACCGAAATGATATATCTTTTCAACAGGCAATTACCGAAAGAACCACGTTTAGAAGGTGGTAAGAAAAGAATGACAAATGCAGATTATTCAAATCTATTATTGATGAAAAAAGGAACCTCCATTAGAAAATTTCGTCAATCTACATTACTAAGCTTAACTGGCACGAGCAAGAGAAGAAAGAAGCAGTTTTTTTTATTTCGAAAGCAACATATTTGTTGGCTATAGAGTTCGAAATACCAAGTAATATATGTCGGTTTACTAATTGAAGCAATAAGGAAACACCAGAAGAGTGTAATAGCAATTACGTCACGACTCGACTCAGTGGACGGATATTTTGCACGATATTGCTTGTTCTGAGAAGCACTGACCAATTAGTTACTACGTATTCTTCGATAAGGGAACCAGAAAAACATATTTACCCGATTACCAAATCTATTATCCTCAACAGTTAGCAGTTTTGAAACCATACTAGAACTGATTATTCCAAACAGAATCATTTTTAATATTGCAAGTATTATAGAGATAAAACCCTAACCATAAGATGACGACACTAAACCCTGTATTGCAATTTTCTTTTCCGAGAGTTCAACACGTTACCATGATGGTGTGAGCAGCTGAGAGGCACGACTACTTAGACTTGGCGGAGCTATGCTGTGACGAACCAATACGGATGAAAGTCAGCTGAGAGAGGAACACATGGACCCGTTGACCTAAACAAAACCGAGGAGCCAGACCTACTAGTTCCGATGAACTGAGGGAGAACAACAGGAAGAGTCCAAATAAGCAAGTTAAGTTCTCTTTAAGTCGTATATACGTAAGTACCGTAATGTATTTTAATCTTCGGATATGTATTAATATTTTGTGCTGTGATAATGTGTGCGTGCGTGTTAACGTAATGAAATATGGTTATGTGGATACAGGTATTCATCTGTAATCAATGTTAATTCCATATGTAGGCGCAACTCACCAGTGAAACTCGTTCGCAATATTATCCAATGCGGTGTTTAAAAGGCAATAAGCATGTTTATTTTGTTATCAGTGAAGTGGTAAGGTGCGAGTGGTAATGTTTATATTATGTGTGATGGCTTTATTCATAATATCTAATAAAGAGATCGTATGTAGGGAATGTATATGACAAGATATGAAATAGCACAGCTTAGGATTGCGATATATTATGATTTAATACTATGACAGAAGGAAAGACGGCAACGATGAGAAGGTTATGGTAGATATGTTATGTATTTATGGAAATGGAGTGCCTAATGAGTTTTGATACGGTTGCTACGCGAAATATAGAAGGTTAATGGTTGAATAGTAGTAATGGCAGGCACGTGTTAGTAGATGATGATGATGCTTATTTTATTTGAGAGATTGGTCATAATAGTCTTCTGTGCGATGTTATTATGTGTTGGATATGCATTATGCGGTATATATGAAGCGTACCGTTTTCAAATGATTGTTTTATCCCATTGATATGCAGAGTAGCATAGGATATGATCTCGAAGCCATCAGTATAACCTGGTTTTGGAGTACTTAAGGTCATCTAAAGTGCCATGAAGCTAGTTATGCTAATAAATAGGCCTTCAATGAAATATATTTAACCACATTAGAGAATTCTCGCACATAATAAGTTAGTTGCCGAATTTATAAGAACAAATTGGTATACCACTGGTGAATTAGTCATTCATATTTGAGTTTCTAAGTGAGGGTAGAGTCTTCTAACATAGAGATTTTTCTGCCTATGGATAAATTTGTTAAAAATTGGATGAAATACATATGGTAACGTAATATTCAGCCAGAAGCACACTTAAATTGAATCTTTAACCTAATATTGAGATGCTAATTTTTCATATTAACCGTATTAGCCATAAAAATGTTATGATATAAACCATTACGACATACAGCGGACTTAATGTTGCTTATTTTGAGACCAAGTAAGATGAAACGTGAAGATCTGAATGACAAAGTAAAATGAAATTGTAATTGATAATGAGAACACCTTTTAATCTTATTGAATAACTGTTGTTTTTCCGAGTGAGTTAAATCGTTTCCCACATTTTCACTGTGTATACTGACACAGATACTAAATTTAGGACAAGGTGACGTTCATTTTATTAGTCACATTTGAGCTTGTAATTAAAGCATTGGACTTTGAATTATTTTAAGGAAGCATTATAGCTACAGAGAAAGAGATTCCAAAACCTAATCAAATATTTATCTGAACAAACTTTGCGTTTTTCAATCTGATATGATGTGACACTGTATGATAGTAAATGTAATTCTATTTTTATTCATAATCGATTAGATGCATCTAATACCTTTAACTCTAGTGAATTTATATTTTTCTTTATTAACATTTCTACTCATTTCAACCAATTATTTTAATTTTACTTGATATTAATTGAATTACCAACGAGGCCAAAACACTAATATGGACATTCATGGCCAGGATTTTGTCATTATCGGCAAGTTCTTAAGAGGAATAATTTTATTTTTTTTACTTTCATTTCAATGACGAGGGGTAGAACCCATATGGTTGTATAATGTCAACAGGACAGTGTGGAACATTCCAATGTGATCATAGCGAATTAATTCATTTATTATTCAGAGTAATTATTTAATAAATGTGAAACAAAAAAATTAACATTTTTTAATGTCTACTTAGCATAAGAGCTAGATGTAAGAATATTTTAAGCTTTTTATTCTACTTGCGAATGCGATAGCAACTTGTAAGAACCAATCATGGTACTACATTGGCAATATTCATTTGCGATTACTTCGGCAACACAAAGGTACTTAGAAATTCAACTGATAGCGTGTAGGAGACGTCCTTCAGCCTAGGTTGATTTGAACTTTAATCCGTCGGCACACTTTCTCAAGCGGAACTCACAACCCGAATTGTTACAGAGGCCACACCATTTACACTTCAGAGCTAGTCAGGAAACTAATGTATCCCCACCTGGACGCGGGCGCGGTGCAATATTAAACAAAATATTGTCATACTTAACTCATACATATACTTATTTACATACAACAGAATATTTATTGGTTAAATCATAAAAATCTATTATGCTATATTAAATATCCATAATACACTGACTGACAGAGCAAATGCAACTCCAAGAAGGAGTGGTCAGAACTTTATGCCAATTGCAGGGTAGACTGACGTCACTGAGGTATGCTCATGATGTGAAATGCGCCGCTGTGCTGCGCACGTAGCGAACGATAAATGGGACACGGCGTTGGCGAATGGCCCACTTCGTACCGTGATTTCTCAGCCGACAGTCATTGTAGAACGTGTTGTCGTGTGACACAGGACACGTGTATTGCTAAGAATGCCAGGCCGCCGTCAACGGAGGCATTTCCAGCAGACAGCAGACAGACGACTTTACGAGAGGTATGGTGATCGGGCTGAGAAGGGCAGGTTGGTCGCTTCGTCAAATCGCAGCCGATACCCATAGGGATGTGTCCACGGTGCAGCGCCTGTGGCGAAGATGGTTGGCGCAGGGACATGTGGCACGTGCGAGGGGTCCAGGCGCAGCCCGAGTGACGTCAGCACGCGAGGATCGGCGCATCCGCCGCCAAGCGGTGGCAGCCCCGCACGCCACGTCAACCGCCATTCTTCAGCATGTGCAAGACACCCTGGCTGTTCCAATATCGACCAGAACAATTTCCCGTCGATTGGTTGAAGGAGGCCTGCACTCCCGGCGTCCGCTCAGAAGACTACCATTGACTCCACAGCATAGACGTGCACGCCTGGCATGGTGCCGGGCTAGAGCGACTTGGATGAGGGAATGGCGGAACGTCGTGTTCTCCGATGAGTCACGCTTCTGTTCTGTCAGTGATAGTCACCGCAGACGAGTGTGGCGTCGGCGTGGAGAAAGGTCAAATCCGGCAGTAACTGTGGAGCGCCCTACCGCTAGACAACGGGCATCATGGTTTGGGGCGCTATTGCGTATGATTCCACGTCACCTCTAGAGCGTATTCAAGACACGTTAAATGCCCACCGCTACGTGCAGCATGTGCTGCGGCCGGTGGCACTCCCGTACCTTCAGGGGCTGCCCAATGCTCTGTTTCAGCAGGATAATGCCCGCCCACACACTGCTCGCATCTCCCAACAGGCTCTACGAGGTGTACAGATGCTTCCGTGGCCAGCGTACTCTCCGGATCTCTCACCAATCGAACACGTGTGGGATCTCATTGGACGCCGTTTGCAAACTCTGCCCCAGCCTCGTACGGACGACCAACTGTGGCAAATGGTTGACAGAGAATGGAGAACCATCCCTCAGGACACCATCCGCACTCTTATTGACTCTGTACCTCGACGTGTTTCTGCGTGCATCGCCGCTCGCGGTGGTCCTACAGCCTACTGAGTCGATGCCGTGCGCATTGTGTAACCTGCATATCGGTTTGAAATAAACATCAATTATTCATCAGTGTCGTCTCTGTTTTTTTCCCAACTTTCATCCCTTTCGAACCACTCCTCCTTGGTGTTGCATTGTCACTGTCAGTCAGTGTATGTAACAAGAGCATTCTTGTAAGTCATGAATATGAAAAATTTTTTCTCATCTGGTTGACGAGTTGTCCTCACATTCTTTAATGTCTGTAATTCTATGCTCTCGTACTAATTAGAATGCGCACTTAAAATTGAGGAATTAAAATTGCATGCAGTCTATTTGATGTTAAAATGTTCTTTTCATTTGTATATTAGCTGCTTTTGTTGGATAAAATTCATTGTATATAATATAATTGTTGAAAAATTGAGCCGTCTTCTTATATTTATTAAGTACTAAAACTTCGTATTTTTATTGCTTTATGCGTGGTTGGAACTGTAATTAGTTTGTCCTACAGTTGTTAGGCGAACTTATGTTCTCAGTTCAATGGGAACCCTGCAATGATGAAACCCAATATTAAAAGAACATACATTACATACATTATCATTATAGACTGTTATGCCTTTCAGCGTTCAGTCTGCAAGCCTCTGAGAATTTACTAAACGTCGCCACAATCCTCGATTTGCAACTAGTGTTGTGGCCTCATTTAGTTCTATACCTCTTATCTTTAAATCGTTAGAAACAGAGTCTAACCATCGTCGTCTTGGTCTCCCTCTACTTCTCTTACCCTCCATAACAGAGTCCATTATTCTCCTAGGTAACCTATCCTCCTCCATTCGCCTCACATGACCCCACCACCGAAGCCGGTTTATGCGTACAGCTTCATCCATCGAGTTCATTCCTAAATTAGCCTTTATCTCCTCATTCCGAGTTCCCTCCTTCCATTGTTCCCACCTGTTTGTACCAGCAATCATTCTTGCTACTTTCATGTCTGTTACTTCTAACTTATGAATAAGATATCCTGAGTCCACCCAGCTTTCGCTCCCATAAAGCAAAGTTGGTCTGAAAACAGACCGATGTAAAGATAGTTTCGTCTGGGAGCTGACTTCCTTCTTACAGAATACTGCTGATCGCAACTGCGAGCTCACTGCATTAGCTTTACTACACCTTGATTCAATCTCATTTACTATATTACCATCCTGGGAAAACACACAACCTAAATACTTGAAATTATCGACCTGTTCTAGCTTTGTATCACCAATCTGACATTCAATGCTGTTGGATTTCTTACCTACTGACATCAATTTAGTCTTCGAGAGGCTAATTTTCATACCATACTCATTGCACCTATTTTCAAGTTCCAAGATGTTAGACTGCAGGCTTTCGGCACAGTCTGCCATTAAGACCAAGTCGTAAGCACAGGCCAGGCTGCTTACTACATTTCCACCTAACTGAATCCCTCCCTGCCATTTTATACCTTTCAGCATATGATCCATGTAAACTACGAACAGCAAAGGTGAAAGATTACAGCCTTGTCTAACTCCTGTAAGTACCCTGAACCAAGAACTCATTCTACCATCAATTCTCACTGAAGCCCAATTGTCAACATAAATGCCTTTGATTGATTTTAATAATCTACCTTTAATTCCATAGTCCCCCAGTATAGCGAACATCTTTTCCCTCGGTACCCTGTCATATGCTTTCTCTAGATCTACGAAACATAAACACAACTGCCTATTCCTCTCGTAGCATTTTTCAATTACCTGGCGCATACTGAAAATCTGATCCTGACAGCCTCTCTGTGGTCTGAAACCACACTGGTTTTCATCCAACTTCCTCTCAACGACTGATCGCACCCTCCCTTCCAAGATGCCTGTGAATACTTTGCCTGGTATACTAATCAATGAAATACCTCGATAGTTGTTGCAATCCTTCCTGTTCCCTTGCTTATAGATAGGTGCAATTACTGCTTTAGTCCAATCTGAAGGTACCTTACCAACACTCCACGCTAATTGTACTACTCTATGAAGCCATTTCATCCCTGCCTCCCCACTATACTTCACCATTTCAGGTCTAATTTCATCTATTCCTGCTGCCTTATGACAATGGAGTTTATTTACTATCCTTTCCACTTCCTCAAGCATAATTTCACCAACATCATTTTCCTCCTCCCCATGACCTTGACTGTTTGCAACACCACCATGATAATTTCCTTTTACATTGAGAAGATGTTCAAAATATTCCCTCCACCTCTCCAGTGATTCCCTGGGATCTGTTATGAGTTCACCTGAATTACTCAAAACACTGTTCATTTCCTTTTTCCCTCCCTTCCTAAGATTCTTTATTACTGTCCAGAATGGTTTCCCTGCTGCTTGACCTAGCCTTTCCAGGTTATTACCAAAATCTTCCCATGACTTCTTTTTGGATTCAACAACTATTTGTTTCGCTCTGTTTCTTTCATCTACGTACAAATCCCTGTCTGCCTCGGCCCTTGTTTGGAGCCATTTCTGATAAGCCTTCTTTTTACGTTTACAGGCTGCTCTCACTTCATCATTCCACCAAGATGTTCGCCTTTTCCCATCTTTACACACAGTTGTTCCTAGGCATTCCCTTGCTGTTTCTACTACAGCATCCCTGTATGCCACCCATTCACTTTCTATATCCTGAACCTGCTTACTGTCTACTGTTCGAAACTTCTCACTTATCATATCCATGTACTTCTGTCTAATTTCCTCATCCTGGAGATTTTCTACCCTTATTCGTTTGCAGACAGATTTCACTTTCTCTACCCTAGGCCTAGAGATGCTTAGTTCACTACAGATCAGATAATGGTCTGTATCATCGAAAAATCCCCGAAAAACTCGTACATTCCTAAAAGATTTCCTGAATTCAAAGTCTGTTAAGATATAGTCTATTATGGATCTGGTACCCCTAGCCTCCCATGTGTAGCGGTGAATAGCCTTATGCTTGAAGAATGTATTTGTAACAGCTAAACCCATACTAGCACAGAAGTCCAGCAAACGCTTCCCATTCCCATTAGCTTCCATATCTTCCCCACATTTACCAATCACCCTTTCGTATCCTTCAGTTCTATTCCCAACTCTCGCATTGAAATCGCCCATTAGCACTATTCTATCCTTGCTGTTGACCCTGACCACGATGTCACTCAATGCTTCATAAAACTTGTCAACTTCATCCTCATCTGCACCCTCACATGGTGAATACACGGACACAATTCTTGTCCTAATTCCTCCCACTGACAAATCTACCCACATCATTCGCTCACTTACGTGCCTAACAGAAACTATGTTGCGTGCAATGGTATTCCTGATAAAGAGCCCTACCCCAGACTCTGCCCTTCCCTTTCTAACACCCGTCAAGTACACTTTATAATCTCCTATCTCTTCCTCCTTATCTCCCCTTACCCGAATATCACTTACTCCTAGCACATCCAGATGCATCCTCTTTGCTGACTCAGCAAGTTCTACCTTCTTTCCTCCATAAGCCCCATTAATATTGATAGCTCCCCATCGAATTCCATTTCGTTCGCCAAGTTGTTTCCAAGGAGTCCCTCGCCATATAAAAAGAAAAGCGAGAAAATTGATCCTCGATCCAAAGGTCCAATTTTACACCTAACGAAGATCCATTGAAACATTTTCATGCTCCAGTCATTAACCTTTCCAATGTCAACTTGAACGAAGAGGAAAGACTTATCCTTGAGAAAGGTCCAAAACATAATTGGCCGACCTTCAATCAAGCTAAAATAACTAAAGATCTGATCATAGAAACAGAAACCGCGCTCGGAAAATTGCCATTCGACTTGCAGGATGAAGTCAGAATGGAAGTAAAGAAACAGCTGAACAAAACGATTAATAATAATAATAGTAATAATAAGCAGTTGCAATTCAGCTAGCGAGGTGAACGGACGTAGTGCTGAACGTGCGGGAAGTACAGGAGTGCGCGAGCATGGGAGTGTCAATTGAACAATACAGATGTGCTATAGGCAGATGGCAGGCCCGATGTAGGAAGAAATCGTTACAAACGGTGAAAAACGATATCAACATCACTCATACAGTAGTGTCATTAGTTGTAGTGATGGTACTATTAGTGATTGGCGGAGTGGAGATGAACCCTGGCCCAGGACTGACATGGGACGATATCGAGAAGATTAAAGAGATCATGCAAGAATGCCATACAGAAAAGACCAAAGAAATGCTACTAGAACAGAAAAATGATTTCAAGGACTTGAAATCATTTATACAAACAGAACTGAAGGGTATTAAAGAGAGTGTATTACAAAACAAAAATGAAATACATGGTTTGAAGAAGAAAGCACTGGAGGTCGAAGAAAAATTAAGGAAACTCGAGGAAAAAGAAAAAACACGGTCGAAAGAAGCGAGGAAGAAAAACATAATAATCTACGGATTGGCAGAACCAGGGAGAGAGAACTTCAATGACTTGATAGATAGAGTACTCTCTCTAATCAGAGAGAATTTGAAAATAGAGTGTAATGATAGTGATATTGATAACGCCTTCAGATTAGGAAGAAATATGGGAAAAAGACCAGTAAAAGTCTGCATGGTATCTGGTTTGAAGGCCCGTAAAATTTTGGAAAATAGCAGAAACTTGAAAGGCACGAAGATATGGATAAAGAAAGATCTAGACAAGGAAGAAATGGAGAATGTACGAACACTACGCTTTCATCAAGGAAAAGCTAGGCATTCGGGACTAAAAGCCTTTATACGTGGAAACAGACTTATTATATCAGACGATTCGTGGAGCAGGGCATGGACAGCTGGTCAACTACGTGAGCTAGGGCATTGTCCTGATACGTCAGATAAGCGGAAGTACAGCAGTACAGTGAGCGACGCCAGCACTCCTGAGTCAACAGGTACGCGTGCAATCCTACCAAGCAAGGACAACGAACTGGATGTTGTGACGACAGAAACCGGACATCACCAACCCAGGAGATCTACCCAAGAAGGAGATGTGATCCAGAGAAAGCAAGACACCGCAGGGAGAAAAGAAGAAAAGAAACGTAAGCCAGCGTTAAATTTAAAGGACATATGGGCAAAGAAAGGATTGACTAGGTCAGAGGAAGCTAGAGGGTCAGAGGAGGAAATAATTAGTTCCCCAAGTGGATCTATTATACAAATAGAAAAACCACGAATAACGAGAAGCAAGGCCCTGGTAGCAGCAGATATACCTATGAACAAGTAACTAGACTGGGTAGTGGGATTAATCAACATAGAGGGTATACTAAGTAAACTGGGAAATGATGAATTTATAGATTTAATGAGAGAGAGTGAGATTATTGGTATAGTAGAGACATGGTTGCCGCCTAGTAAAAATGTGATAATACCGGGATTTAAGGTCTGGAGTAAAACAAAATATAAAAGGAGTACGAAAGGGCGTCACCCAGGAGGGATAACAGTTATCGCAAAAGATGAAATTTGCAAACAAGTGGAGATATGGGAATCAGGATGTGAGGACATGATCTGGGTCAAAACAAAAAGAGGAAATCAAAAGGGGAGAGATATGTTTATTGGCTTTGGCTATAACCATCCATCGGGGTCCCCGTTCGAGAAGGAAAATTTCTTTGAAGAACTCGTCGACGCAGTAAATCAGATAAAATTACTAAATGAAGAAGCAGGAATAATTATAATGGGGGATTTTAACTCAAGGGTTGGCCTAAATAATCCATTATACGATAAAGAAATCGGGGAATTATTAATAGAAAAAAGGAGCAGCAAAGACAAAGAGTGTAATAAAAATGGAGAGAAATTATTAGAAATATGCGCGATAGAGGAATTGTACATTTTAAATGGGGGATGGCCGGGAGATGAATCAGGCAACCTAACATATATAGTTGAGTCAGGAGGGAGTGTTATAGACCTAGTACTGGCATCTAGAGAGGCTTTAACTCTTATTAAAGAAATCCAGGTAAAAAATTGGACAGCGTCTCATCATTTCCCAGTTGCTATTCGGCTACAGAGAGAGGAAGATAATGAAGTAGACAAACAATTCTTTAACTATGAACAGAGAAAATTAGTAAGATACAGGTGGAATGAGGAAAAGAGAGAACAATTTAGAGATTACTATAGGGGTAAAACCTTTGAAATTCTGAGAATAGGCATGGAGTATATGATAGAGGATAATAACCTAGATGAGGCAATAAGAATGCTTGAAAGATCAATAGAAATAGCTGGTAAAAAAATGGTTGTGAGTAAGAGTAGACAATATAAAAGAAATGTATGGTATACGGAGGAGTGTAAGGAGAAGAGAAATCAAGTGATTAAGGCTTTAAAAAGGTATAGAAATGAGGGATCTCAGGCCTTACGAGTAGATTTTTGTAACCAGAGGAAAGAATACAAAGATTTAATAAGCGATAAGAAATTTAAATGGCAGGACAAAGAATCGAAAATATTACTAAAGTACTGTAAGGAAAATGAAACAAAGAAAGTATGGAACAAAATTAGCACAATATGTAAGGGTTATAAAAGCTATGATCAAGTAAAAATATCTAATGAGGAATGGTTAACGTATTTTAAGGGGTTATTAGGGGGTAAGGACACATGGGTAGAGAACAGAAACGAAATTGGTATACTGAGACAAATGGAGTGTACGCTGCCTATACTAGACGATATAATAACCACAGACGAGGTACTAGATGTAATTAAAAAAGGGAAGGGCGGAAAATCAGGTGCTGCTAATGGAATTACGCATGAATTCTGGAAAGAGATAGGTAACAACGGTCAGATGATTGAAATAATAACTAAAATATTCAATAAAATATTTGAGGGGAAAAAAATTCCAAGATCTTGGCAGGAAGGAGTAATTTGCCCGATCTACAAAAGAAAGGGAGAAAGAACGAATACGAACAACTACAGGGGGATTACATTGTTGGACTCACTAAGTAAGATCTACACTGGGATTTTAGCGAAAAGAATTATGAAATGGGCAGAAGATTACTCTATTCTCTCGGTATACCAATCAGGATTTAGGAAAAGAATGAGAACTACTGACAATGTATTTATAATCAAAACGTTAATGGATAAGTACATAAGAAAGAAAGGTGGTAGACTATACATTGCAGCAATAGACCTACAAAAAGCTTTTGATTCAGTCAGCAGACGGGCTGTCGTTGTGAAGCTGGCCGGAATAGGAATGTCAATGAAAATGATTAAAGCCATAGAAGAACTATATGCCGAAGTAATATGTTCAGTTAAAGTCAAAGAAGATGTAATGGTAGGAAAGATACACTCGAATATTGGACTTAAACAGGGATGTAAATTATCACCAATACTGTTTTTGCTCTTTATTAATGATGTAATAGAATGCCTAGCGAAAGAGAATAATACTAGCCCTTGCTTATACAATAAAGAGATCCCCGGTCTAGTCTTCGCAGACGACATCCTGCTGCTCTCACTGACAACAGCAGGTATGCAAAGTAACCTCAAAAAATTGGTGGAATACTGTAATATATGGAATTTGAAAATAAATACCAAAAAAACAAAAGTAATGGTTTGCAAAAGAGGAAATAAATTAAAAAGAAATGAAAGGCGATGGCTGTTAGATGGTGTTGAATTGGAAGTTGTAAATAAATTAGAATATTTAGGAATAATATTAACAAAGAATGGGTTGTGGAAGGAACAGATACGCCATGCAAAAATAAAAGGTGTGGCCGCCCTATCAAGTATAAAGGCCTTAGAAAAGAAGATGCCTAATTTGCAATACAAAGTACATAAAAATGTTTTAATGCCCTTGTGGTATCAAAAGCACTGTATGGGGTTGAAATATGGGGTATAGAAGTTGATAAAAAAGAACTAGATATCATAAGTAACAAATTTTGTAAAATAATAATGGGCCTACCAGAATGTGCAGCAAATAGTGGAGTGAGAACTATATGTGGAGATATCAGCATCCAAGCAGACATAAGTAAGAAAATAGTAAAATATTGGTTAAGATTAAAAAGAGGAGAGGGGAGGGAAATATTAAATCTAGCCTACCAGCACCAGATGAGACACTTGGATGAGAATTATTGGTTATCGAAAGTAAAAGGTATGCTAGACAAAATAGGAATGGGGCTATATTGGGATAAGGAGATGAACGGTAAAGAAAACAGCTTCATTAAAATACTAACGATTAGAGTAAAGGACATAGAGAAACAGACGATCAGAGAAGAATGTGAAACCAAAAGAACACTAGTAGAATTCTGTGGCATTATCCAATATATGTCAATAAGAAAAAATAGAATCACAAATAGGGAACTAAGAGGTGTGTTGTGGTGGCTTTTGGGTTTATACAAAAATAAGGGAATAAGTGAGAAACATAACGTAAATCAGTGTTTATTTTGTGATGACATAATGGGAGAAGCTCATTTACTGAGAACATGTAAGGGAACGGAGGCACTGAGAACTAAATACCTTGGTGATGAATATAAATTAAAAGTAGAAAGAGAGAAAGAATTTTATACAATAACCAAACTGTTAAATAGAGAATGGATTACCCCAGGAAAACTAGCTAAATTTTTCTGTATTCTAAGAAGCATGTGGAAGAAAGAAATTAAAATGAGATTTGTAATAACAGAAAGTAATAACAGTACAGGTAAATGATAGTAAATGTAATATACATGAGCACGATGATGACTGTACAACAAGAGATCTCGGAAATACTATAGTTATAAGTTTAGGACTATGTTTCTCTTGTAGTTGTTCAGAGTTCATTTATATTGGATGTTGTATATTGCTAAGTAACAGATTTAATTCAGCAGCATGCTAACAGTAATGAGTTCCTTTCAATCAGGTCGTGTAAGAAATTAAAATGAGATTAGCAATAACTGAAAGTAATACCAGTGTTAGTAAATGATAGTAAATGTATGTAGATGAGCATGAGGACAGACAAGTAATTTGTAACTATAAGTATTATGAGAGGAATGAGAGGTAATATGGAAATAGAAAAATGTAATAAGCAAAACATGATGACAATGTAAGTTAGAAGCGCAGCAGAGAAGCAATATGACGACTGTACAACAAGAGATCTCTGAAATAGCAGATGTGTATGAGTTATAAGAACGATATCTTCTAACCATATAAGTGTACAATACAACTTTACAGAACATTATAGAGTTTAAGTCGCTAAGAAGTAAGGGCGACAATGGTTATAAGTTTAGCAGTATGTTTCTCTTATAGTTGTTCAGTGTTGTTTCATCCATTAGGAATTGTATATTTCTAATTAGTAGATTTAGTTCATTAATATGTTAGCAGTAATGTGTTCCTTACAATGAGGTTGTTTGTTAGCCTGTTTTTAGTTTGCTTTGGGATTGTTAGTTTGTTCTGGCTGCTGTAGTATAGTAGAGTTGGGATAGGAGGAGATAGGCCTATCCTATCTCAAGCATAGTGTTGACTCAGTACTCCTGCACGTGTAGATTAGAGTAAGGTGTGAACAATATTAAACCAGAGGAAACAAGTTGTCAATCAGTCAGCGAAATATGAGCCGAGTTATGGATTCCGTCTCGGCAGTGGAATACAGGCGAGGCAGCCTACATATTGAGCTAGGTCATCCGCACACATGTGGGCTGTCACACGAAGGAGTGGTGAGGAAACAATATTGACAACTTAAGGGGTCTACGAGGTTTCGATTTCGGAGCCTCATGAGACGGGTCTGGTCGTGACATCCCTGGGAAGGGTGGTAGGAGTTCCTCACCAGGGGGGATGTCGCGACCAGACAGATTCAGGTTAGATGTAGTATATATTCAATGTAAATTTGTCATTTTGATTCTAACTTTTCTTTTAATGGTATAACGTAATAAATAAAAATTCGTTCAGTTAGTAAGTTAAGGTAGGGAAGATACATGTTGTCCTAGACTATATAATATTGTTAATGTCTAGGACAAAATAATTCATATTCAGTATAGTAACAGCCAATAATTGTAAGAGGGTATTGTAAGTCATGTATCATAATTCAAGGAATTGCAATAAACGAATGCTCTCTCCCCAGCTCCAGGCGATCCGGAATTGGGGGACGGGAGTATTCTATTCTATTCTAGTAATAATAATAATAAATTTGTTATCCCAAAAGATTCCTTTAAGGATAGGAAACAAATACTTGAACTTAAAAAGAAAATAAAAAACGAAGAGCTTATAGTCACTAAAGCTGATAAAGGCAACGTAACCGTCATTATGCACAAAGCTGATTACATTCAAAAAACAAAAGACTTTTTTAAAGATGACTCTTTCTCTATTATAAAAAAGGACCCGACTCAATCATTGCAGAAACAATTGAAACAAACATTGAAGACATCTTCTTTCCTCTTTAACGAATACGAGAAACAGAAATTAATTAGCATGAACCCCGGTCTTCCTACCGCTAAAGCTCTACCAAAGATCCACAAGGCCGGAGTCCCCATTAGACCAATTATCAATTACAGACCTAGCCCCCTTTACAAATTAGCGCAGTATATTCAAAAATTCTTAAAACAACATTACAGATTCACTGCAAATAAAGCCATATAGAATTCCGTAGAATTCACTAAAGAATTAATTAAATTTCGATTACAGGATCACCACAAAATACATTCTTTTGACATAGTAAATATGTTCCCTAATATCAAAACTAATAAATTGCTTCCCATTGTAGCTAAGAATTTGAAAAAATACAGTCGCTTAAGCAAACTTGAAATTGATGAATTCATGGCGATTTTAAAATTACTGATCAATAACAACTATTTCACTTTCGACCAGATCATTTATAAACAGAATGGCCTTGCAATGGGGTCTCCGGCCTCAGGAATTTTGGCGGAGATTTATTTGGATTTCTTGGAGGACACACAAATAATTAATAATGAAAAATTCAAAAATGTTCTATTTTGGTCTAGGTATATAGATGATGCGTTTGTTATCATGGATGAAAGCATAACCAACGCATCTACGACTCTTAGTAATCTCAATACGATAGATACGGATATAAAATTTACTTTAGAATCCGAAATAGATAAATCCATTAATTATCTGGACCTAAAGATCAATAGGCATGCATCTTCATTTTCTTTTAGTATTTACAGAAAACCCACACAAACTGTAGCCACAATACGAAATGATTCGATACACCCCTCAGCTCACAAATGCGCGACCTATAACAGCTTTGTGAATCGCGCTTTAAGCATACCAATGTCCAAACAAAACTTGGACAAGGAACTGAACATCATTCGAGCTATGGCTAAAGCCAACGGTTTTAAAGAGAATTTCATAGAACGAATAATAAACAAATTCAAATATCGCCCTCAAACGAGTCTGATGAAAAATAAACCAGAAGCTAAGGAAATCGCAACCTTCACATTTAATAAAGATGTACACAGAATTACAAATATTTTCAAGAAGCGTAACATCAGGATCGCATTCAAGACAGATAATAGAAGTACAACAGTTTTACATAATGCTTCTGTTGTCAACAAAGTCAACCCATATTCTAAATCAGGGGTATATAGATTCGAGTGTAAAGACTGTTCAAGCGGATACATAGGGCAAACTGGGCGTAGCTTCAACGTCAGATATCAGGAACACCTTAACGCGGTAAAATATCACAGATTCTCAGCGGTAGGTCAACATGTCCATGAGTACAAACATAAGTTCACAGACATAGATAAAGACCTCGAAATCATGGAAATACTTTCTAAGGGACAGAAGCTTGACATTACTGAAGCATGTCTAATACATATAGACCAATACTATAACGCTAACCTTAATTTCAATGAAATTTCGGAAAAACCCAAGGTACTGTTTGACGTTTTGATTCTATTACTTAACAAGCTAAAAATTCCAGAAAATTCGAATGCGTTCCGAATGCTACGTAACAACTTTGCGTACTATTGTCTTCGTCCACAACGCCCCCCGTACCCTCTCCTAAAAGTTCATGTTTCTAGAAACATCCCGTTTGCCGCCCCTACTTCTCCTTCACTAGCGCTTCGTCACACAGCACAAGATACTAGCACACACACTCATCGCGCGGTAGCCGTCACGCGAAGCACACAGCTGTAGAGGTGAGTCAGCCGTATCAACAGTTAGATTCAATCAGCTTCTTTATCAATTTTCTCGCTTTTCTTTTAATATTGGGTTTCATCATTGCGGGGATCCCATTGAACTGAGAACATAAGTCCGCCTAACAACTGTAGGACAAACTAATTACAGTTCCAACCACGCATAAAGCAATAAAAATACGAAGTTTTAGTACTTAATAAATATAAGAAGACGGCTCAATTTTTCAACAATTATATATAATGAATTTTATCCAACAGAAGCAGCTAATATACAAATGAAAAGAACATTTTAACATCAAATAGACTGCATGCAATTTTAATTCCTCAATTTTAAGTGCGCATTCTAATTAGACCGTACGAGAGCATAGAATTACAGACATTAAAGAATGTGAAGACAACTCGTCAACCAGATGAGAAAAAAAAATTATATTCATGACTTACAAGAATTCTCTTGTTACATATTAAGGATATTTAATATAGCATAATAGATTTTTAGGATTTAACCAATAAATATTCTGTTGTATGTAAATAAGTATATGTATGAGTTAAGTATGACAATATTTTTTTTAATATTTATATCGCCAAGTTTTTTTTCACATTTTCTAAATCAGCTGATGATGGTGACATAATAGAGCACCGAAACATGTACTGTAATAAATAATGTTGTAAATATCATCCAACAACATTGTATTAGTATTGAAAAGGTGGAACCTGGTAGACTTTAATTAATTGTGAAGGAGCTATACCAAATGAATGGAGAGTTGCTATAGTAGCCCCTGTGAACAAAGGAAAGGATGATAGACTTAAAGCTGAAAATTACAGGCCAGTTAGTTTGACATGCATTGCATTTAAGCTTTGGGAAAGCATTCTTTCTGATTATATCAGACACGTCTGCGAAATTAATAACTAGTTCGATAGAAGGGAGTTCTGGTTTAGGAAAGGCTATTCCACTGAAGCTCAACTTTGTAGGATTCCAGCAAGATATAGCAGATATCTTAGATTCAGGTTAATTGAAGTGTATCGCGATTGACCTATCTAAGGCATTTGATAGGGTAGATCGTGAGAGACTACTGGCAAAAATGGGTGCAATTGGACTAGAGAAAAGAGTGACTGAATGCGTAACATATGTGAAAATATATCTCAGAGAATTAGAATAGGCGAAGCTTTAATTGACCCTGTAATAATTAAGAGGGGAATTCCTCAAAACAGTATTATTGGACCTTTATGTTTTCTTAATGATACGGTATGTGTAAAGAAGTGGAATCAGAGATAAGGTTTTTGTGGGTGATGTTATTCTGTATACGTAATAAATAAGTTACAAGATTGTGAGACACTGCAAAATAACCTCGATAATGTTGTGAGATTGATAGTAAGCAATGGTATGATGATAAACGGGATTAAAAGTCAGGTTGTGAGTTTCACAAATAGGGAAAGTCTTGTCAGTGTTAATTACTGCGTTGATGGGGTGAAAGTTCTTATGGGTATCATTGTAAGTACCTAGATGTTAATATAAGGAAAGACTTAATTGGGGTAATCACATAAATGGGATTGTAAATAAAGGGCACAGATCTCTGCACATGGTTATGAGGGTGTTAGGGGTTGTAGTAAGGATGTAAAGGAGAGGGCATATAAGTCTCTGGTAAGATCCCGACTGAAGCATGGTTCCAGTGTATGGGACCCTCACCAGGATTACTTGATTCAAGAACTGGAAAAAATCCCAAGAAAAACAGCTCGAATTTTTCTACGTGATTTCCGACAAAAGAGTAGCGTTACAAAAATATTGCGAAGTTTGGGTTGGGAAGACTTGGCAGAAAGGAGACGAGCTGCTTGACTAATTGCTATGTTCCGAGCTGTCAGTGGAGAGATGGCGTGGAATGACATTAGTAGAAGAAAAATTTGAGTGGTGTCTTTAAAAGTAGGAGAGGTCACAATATGGAGATTAATTTGGAATTCAAGAGGACAAATTGTGACAAATATTCATATGTAGGAATATTTATGAATAGTTTTTTGTTTTATAAGGTGTTAACAGTTTCTTAAGTAATTTAAACGAGTGTGTTATTCAAGCGGAGCGGATGCGTATCGCCTCCAAGTCCCACCTAAAGCGTGACGTCATCAGAGCTACAGTTTGGCCTGTATATCACGAAGGCAGTGACTAGGCCAATGCGATGACGTCAGTGTTGTCAGAATTAACAGACCGGACGGTTGTGGTTGAAAGCAATGCTACTCGTATCATAATTATGAAATGTTCAGTCAAATGAAAATCGGTAGTGTACCTCACTTCTCACGAACAGCAATACACTAGCTTTCTAGCAATGCCAAGTTCCAGAGCTGGAATGACGCGGCCACGGACAGCGGTCAAAAGTGCTCGGCCGTTTTCTGTTAAGTGTGTAGGCCTACACTTCCCAATCAGCACCTCATAGCATGGATCGAAGAGCTGGAAGTCAATGGTGCACCAGTGTGTCACCAGAACATGCTTGAATCAGAAGAATGGCATGTTACCATCTAATGGGGGTTAGTGGCAGCAGAAGAGACGAAGCACATCACAACAAACAGTAACAGTAGTCAATGAAATGTTACTGTTGATCAATTTTATGGGCTTTCGATATTGTAGGTCTACATATTTAGTTTTCTTCCGACTCTGCTATGTTATTTATTTTATTTATTATTTATATGAAAGTGCAGAGGAGTGCAACAGGCTTCGGCAGCCGGTACAGATTATATCCTCGCCGCTAGATGGGGGCTTCATTCATTCCATTCCTGACCCGGTCGAAAGACTGGAAACGGGCTGTGGATTTATATTATTACGAGTATAACTTGCACACAAAATTAAATTTCATCAATCACTACCACCAATTCAATGGATTCTTCGAAGATTCAGACGACTTGGAATGCCTGCATTGCTCTTGAGACGAAGTATTGGTTCGTTCCATTGTCTCAGACTCCCCATAAAAGTACATTCGAAAGATAAGAAGTTGCGTTTTGGGTAGAAAAGTGATATTTCTATGACGTTTAATAATGAAGAATGTATGTATCACATGATAATTCAAGTAGAGCTCATATGAGTCAGATCGTTCGACTGGGAACTTCACATCCTAGTAGAAATGAAAATTCTCCATAGTGTGTATATATCTTATATATATAAAGCCACAAGGCTAACTGACTCACTGACTGACATTAATGTTTGCCCACTTCCAGGTGAGCTAGGAACTTGAAATTCGGCAGTCTGATAGCTTTTAGGCTGCAACCCAAGGAAAAATTGCAAAAAGTTCAATTTTTTCATATTTAGCCCCCCCTTCCGCCCAATCAAAGAAATTTCGTGTTAGACCCTTCCAGATGAGCTAGGAACTTGAAATTCGGCAATCTGATAGCTATTAGGGTGTATCTCATGGGTAAATTCCAAAAAGTTCATATTTTTAGTATTTAGCCCCCCCTTCGCCGAAACACTGAAATTTCGTGTTACACCCTTGCAGATGAGCTAGGAACTTGAAATTCGGCAATCAAATAGCTATTAGTGTGTGTCCCATGGGGAAATTCCAAAAAGTTCAAATTTTTTGTATTTAGCCCCCCCTGCGCCGAAACACTGAAATTTCGTGTTACACCCTTGCAGCTAGGAACTTGAAATTCGGCAATCAAATAGCTGTTGGGCTGCAACCCAAGGAAAAATTCCAAAAAGTTGAAATTTTTCATATTTAGCCCCCTTCCGCCCAATCAAAATATCGGAGTGAAATTTCGTGTTAGGCCCTTCCAGATGAGCTAGGAACTTGAAATGTGGCAATCTGATAGCTATTAGGGTGTGTCCCAAGGGGAAATTCCAAAAAGTTCAATTTTTTGTATTTAGCCCCCCCCCCTTCGCCGAATCACTCAAATTTCGGTGTTACACCCTTGCAAATTAGCTAGGAACTTGAAATTCGGCAATCAAATAGCTATTAGCCTGCAACCCAAGGAAAAATTCCGAAAAGTTGAAAATTTTTCATATTTAGCCCCCTTCCGCCCAATCAAAATCTTATATATATAAAGCCACAAGGCTAACTGACTGACTGACTGACTGACTCACTGACTGACATTAATGTTTGCCCACTTGCAAGTGAGCTAGGAACTTGAAATTCGGCAGTCTGATAACTATTTGGCTGCAACCCAGGGAAAAATTCAAAAAAGTTTAAATTTTTCATATTTAGCCCCCCTTCCGCCCCATCAAATTATCGGACTAAAATTTCGTGTTATACCCTTCCACATGAGCCAGGAACTTGAAATTCGGAAATCTGATAGCTTTTAGGCTGTAACACAAGGCAAAATTCCAAAATGTTGTGTTTTTCGTATTTAGCCCCCCGTCTAATCAAAATGTCGGACTCAAATTTCGGGTTAGACCCTTCCGTTCCAGATGAGCTGGAAACTTGGAATTCGGCAGTCTCATAGCTATTAGGCTGTAACCCAAGAAAAAATTTAAAAACGTTGACATTTTTCATATTTAGCCCCCCTTCCGCCCCATCAAAATATCGGACTGCATTTTCGTGTTAGACCCTTCCAGATATGCTAGAAACTTGAAATGTGGAAATCTGATAGCTATTAAGCTGCAACCCACGGAAATATTAAAAAAAGTTGACATTTTTCATATTTAGCCCCCCTTCCACCCCATCAAAATATCGGATTAAAATTTCGTGTTAGACCCTTCCAGATGAAATTGAAATTCGGAAATCTGATAGCTTTTAGGCTGTAACACAAGGCAAAATTCCAAAATGTTCTGTTTTTCAAAAATATTTAAAAAGTTCAAATTTTTCATATTTAACCCCCCCTACCCGAATTAGAATACCGGACTCAAATTTCGTACTACACCCTTCCGCCCAATCAAATTATCGTACTCAAATTTCGTAGACCGTTTCTGATACCTATTAGGCTGTAACCCAAGGAAAAATTCGGAAGGTTCAAATTTTTCGTATTTAGCCCCCCGTCGAATCATAATATCGGAGTTAATTTTCGGGTTAGACCCTTCCGTTCCAGATGAGCTAGAAACTTGGAATTTGGCAACGTGATAGCTATTAGCGTGTAACCAACGGAAAAATTCCAAAAGTTTACATTTTTAATTTTTGCCCCCCTCCCGCCAAACAAAATGGCGGACGCCGTGATGCAGTGCCCTACAAAATTAAAATTTGACAAAGTTCTAGCTCCTAGCCTGTAACCCACGCAGAAATTGCAATAATTTTAAATATTTAATATTTTATCCACTAAAAACTTCAAAATATGGAGCCAAATTTAATGACGGTGCAGGCTTTCGTTTCGAGCTCTCTTGTGGCGAAACGGTAATTGTTATAAATAAACGGACTGCACTTTAGTTCCTAAAATGAAGAGATCTACAACTTTGGTCCTATGACTTTTTGTCGTATCTCGACTCTTTCTACCTTAGATTGAGCTTCATTTTCCCGGTTTTGGCCATTTTTGTTACATTTCCTTATATTATTTTACTGATTCACACACTAATAAGGTAGATAGATGAACGAAATTCAGCACCCCCTTTGGCAATATCTTTCGCCGTACGTAGACCGACTTTCGTTATTGTAGCTGCCTTGCAAGTTTGGGGGAACGGAGGGTATATGTGGAGACACTATTGAAATTTCAGCCTAATTTATGATTCTTAAGCAATTTATGGTGAAGCCATTTGAGATACGGCAAAACCTCAAATAACCAAAATTATAGGCCGTTTCATCGTCAACCTGCTTGCAATGTTTCAAGACTGTAGCTGTCTGCTAAGTTGGCAAAATGATTTTTCAACTGGTGCTAAGCGGACGAAATTTGATATGGATCGAAACGTTCACCCCTTCCTACGGTATAAATAGGCGAGATACGAGAAAATGCCTCAGACACTACTGTAGGCGACTAAATGGGACGTCTGATGGTGAAATCCTTACCTCGATACGACTTACCGTTTGACCGCAATGAATTTCCAAATGAAAGTCTGCACTATTTAGCGTGCACATTGCCCGGCTCTATCTTATACGATAAAATATCATAGGACCAAAAATATATGCAAATAAATGGGCCTTCTGGTGGCACAATCCGTTTTTAGTAACGAAGTACCGGTTCCTTAGAGTAATATTCCATGGGACCACTTCTAATGTAGAGGAATTGGGGGTTTGGGGGCGCAGCCCCCAACGAGCGAAAGCGAGTCTTATATATATAAAGCCACAAGGCTAACTGACTCACTGACTGACATTAATGTTTGCCCACTTCCAGGTGAGCTAGGAACTTGAAATTCGGCAGTCTGATAGCTTTTAGGCTGCAACCCAAGGAAAAATTGCAAAAAGTTCAATTTTTTCATATTTAGCCCCCCCTTCCGCCCAATCAAAGATATTTCGTGTTAGACCCTTCCAGATGAGCTAGGAACTTGAAATTCGGCAATCTGATAGCTATTAGGGTGTGTCTCATGGGGAAATTCCCAAAAGTTCATATTTTTAGTATTTAGCCCCCCCTTCGCCGAAACACTGAAATTTCGTGTTACACCCTTGCAGATGAGCTAGGAACTTGAAATTCGGCAATCAAATAGCTATTAGTGTGTGTCCCATGGGGAAATTCCAAAAAGTTCAAATTTTTTGTATTTAGCCCCCCCTGCGCCGAAACACTGAAATTTCGTGTTACACCCTTGCAGCTAGGAACTTGAAATTCGGCAATCAAATAGCTGTTGGGCTGCAACCCAAGGAAAAATTCCAAAAAGTTGAAATTTTTCATATTTAGCCCCCCTTCCGCCCAATCAAAATATCGGAGTGAAATTTCGTGTTAGGCCCTTCCAGATGAGCTAGGAACTTGAAATGTGGCAATCTGATAGCTATTAGGGTGTGTCCCAAGGGGAAATTCCAAAAAGTTCAATTTTTTGTATTTAGCCCCCCCTTCGCCGAATCACTCAAATTTCGGTGTTACACCCTTGCAAATTAGCTAGGAACTTGAAATTCGGCAATCAAATAGCTATTAGCCTGCAACCCAAGGAAAAATTCCGAAAAGTTGAAAATTTTTCATATTTAGCCCCCCTTCCGCCCAATCAAAATATCGGAGTGAAATTTCGTGTTAGGCCCTTCCAGATGAGCTAGGAACTTGAAATGTGGCAATCTGATAGCTATTAGGGTGTGTCCCAAGGGAAAATTCCAAAAAGTTCAATTTTTTTATTTAGCCCCCCCTTCGCCGAATCACTCAAATTTCGGTGTTACACCCTTGCAGATTAGCTAGGAACTTGAAATTCGGCATTCAAATAGCTATTAGGCTGCAACCCAAGGAAAAATTCCGAAAAGTTGAAATTTTTCATATTTAGCCCCCTTCCGCCCAATCAAAATATCGGAGTGAAATTTCGTGTTAGGCCCTTCCAGATGAGCTAGGAACTTTAAATGTGGCAATCTGATAGCTATTAGGGTGTGTCCCAAGGGAGAATTCCAAAAAGTTCAAATTTTTTGTATTTAGCCCCCCCTTCGCCGAATCACTCAAATTTCGGTGTTACACCCTTGCAGATTAGCTAGGAACTTGAAATTCGGCAATCAAATAGCTATTAGGGTGCAACCCAAGAAAAAATTCCGAAAAGTTGAAATTTTTCATATTTAGCCCCCCTTCCGCCCAATCAAAATATCGGAGTGAAATTTCGTGTTAGGCCCTTCCAGATGAGCTAGGAACTTGAAATGTGGCAATCTGATAGCTATTAGGGTGTGTCCCATGGGGAAATTCCAAAAAGTTCAAATTTTTTGTATTTAGCCCCCCCTGCGCCGAAACACTGAAATTTCGTGTTACACCCTTGCAGATGAGCTAGGAACTTGAAATTCGGCAATCAAATAGCTGTTGGGCTGCAACCCAAGGAAAAATTCCAAAAAGTTGAAATTTTTCATATTTAGCCCCCTTCCGCCCAATCAAAATATCGGAGTGAAATTTCGTGTTAGGCCCTTCCAGATGAGCTAGGAACTTGAAATGTGGCAATCTGATAGCTATTAGGGTGTGTCCCAAGGGAGAATTCCAAAAAGTTCAAATTTTTTGTATTTAGCCCCCCCTTCGCCGAATCACTCAAATTTCGGTGTTACACCCTTGCAGATTAGCTAGGAACTTGATATTCGGCAATCAAATAGCTATTAGGGTGCAACCCAAGGAAAAATTCCGAAAAGTTGAAATTTTTCATATTTAGCCCCCCTTCCGCCCAATCAAAATATCGGAGTGAAATTTCGTGTTAGGCCCTTCCAGATGAGCTAGGAACTTGAAATGTGGCAATCTGATAGCTATTAGGGTGTGTCCCAAGGGAAAATTCCAAAAAGTTCAATTTTTTTGTATTTAGCGCCCCCTTCGCCGAATCACTCAAATTTCGGTGTTACACCCTTGCAGATTAGCTAGGAATTTGAAATTCGGCAATCAAATAGCTATTAGGCTGCAACCCAAGGAAAAATTCCAAAAAGTTGAAATTTTTCATATTTAGCCCCCCTTCCGCCCAATCAAAATATCGGAGTGAAATTTCGTGTTAGGCCCTTCCAGATGAGCTATGAACTTGAAATGTGGCAATCTGATGGCTATTAGCGTGTGTCCCAAGGGATAATTATAAAAAGTTCAAATTTTTTGTATTTAGCCCCCCCCACCGAATCACTCAAATTTCGGTGTTACACCCTTGCAGATTAGCTAGGAACTTGAAATTCGGCAATCTGACAGTTATTAGGCTGCAAACCAAGGAAAAATTCCGAAAAGTTGAAATTTTTCATATTTAGCCCCCTTCCGCCCAATCAAAATATCGGACTGAAATTTCGTGTTAGACCCTTCCATATTGAACCCTTGAACTTACCATTCCATCGT
The DNA here is from genome assembly GCF_040414725.1 of Anabrus simplex. Classification (NCBI taxonomy): domain Eukaryota; kingdom Metazoa; phylum Arthropoda; class Insecta; order Orthoptera; family Tettigoniidae; genus Anabrus; species Anabrus simplex. Next base: position 1,580,893,325 of record NC_090265.1, read on the forward strand.
TGGTCGGCCACGGCTGCTACAGTAGAACAATTTAGAACTCTTAAATCTTGGGTCGTTGCGGGAATAAATTCGGTCACGATCTTAACCAAACGATGGGGTTCAGAAGAAAGCCTAACTACTTGAAATGAGGAGCAAAAATGTGCTTACTAACTTTTATTAAACTGAAATAGCACGATAACATAATTAATTTAATATGCATTCTTGCCAAAGAATAAAAAAAAATTTAATTATTGATTTTTGAAAAGTTCCAAACACAGTCACATTACATAACGTCACTTCGTTTCTTCCAATGTCGAAGAGTTGCTTCGGAGAAGCTAATATGTTAGTGGACAGCGAAAACTGAAAAACTGAAAAAGGGAAGACCTGAAAACCGGGCACCTATTATTCCAAACGAGAACTGAGAGTTAATCCACACGATCCGTGGAAAATCTGACTTTCAACAAGTAGAACGCCTGATTTTCTCTTAATTAAGGTTATCCACCAGTCAAATACCCTTCACGGATACGGAACATCCGCCGAATGGACCCTTAATCGAACCAAACTGACTATCAGTTGCTTTGGATAGGTTGCGAAATATTATGGGAAAGCATGGTGTTCACTACAAGTTAATGGCATCATTCACAATTGAAATAAAATTCCACCATGTATTTGTCATTTATGACACCCTTAAGTGATAAGGTAATCCCGATGCTAAACGTGCATCACCCCAAACAGCTGTTCGGAAGGAACCAACAACAACATGATCCGGGAGGATCTTACGTTAAGTCGTTCTAACGGAACAAAACTGCGAAATGCAGGAAACACTTACTAATCATGCATTTAGAAGAAATGCCAAACACTGAAGTTAATCAAAAAGTGAAAAGTCACTTGAAAATATTATTATTGAACCGATTTTCAGGTTAGAAATGGGTTTATTATGCTTAATAAATTTACCAGTCCACGCTAAAATTTACTACAATTTTAAGGAATTCTTTCTCTTGAAAAACAATGCTACCAGTACAGATCTCTCTATTTACTGTCTGTCCCAACACACTACTTGTAAAGTGATTACTTACTTACTCTAACTATGAATAAGAATGAAAATACGACAAGATGAAAATAAATAAAATACTGGCTGACGAATCGAAACCGCATTCGCAACTCAAGTCTCATTCTAAAACACTGAGTGTCAATATGCACACTATCAACGAAAACGGACGTCAAGACGAGGAAACAATAAAGTCCGTAAAAATAAATTAACATCTCGAAGTCATACAGCTTAACACGCACGAAGAAACACAGTAAAAATATTTAATCTAGATCGGGTCGATGTCCCACACTTGGACAGCCCTCGACTCGTCTGATAGCATTCCCGTTATCTCAATGAGAGCTTCGCATAGACCCTCTACAATAAATCATATCGTACTGTAACCGCTACCTTCCTCCAGGCCACTTCACAAAAGAAACAAAAGGAAAAAAAAATCTAAACTGAGACTTGAGTGTGTACAGCTACCATCCCAGACCTATCGTCGGGCTCACTTGAAATCTGTACACCCTAAACCTAATCATTATGTACATGATGCCTTCCAAATCCTATCGTCGGGCGTGACCTAGGACGTCTCATCATCAATGACTCCCAGAATAAACACGTGACGTCCTAAATCTATCGTCGGGCGTCAAAGTGGGTCGTACTACGTCTCCCTTAACATCAGGCGAAATGCAATTCTCAAACAACTCTGATATTTAACACTAGATTTCGTCAAACAAATACGCACGACGGAACCCACGTCTCTATTATCAAATGAATGCAAGTCGAAATACAGCAAGTGTCTACCTCTCGAAAAGTACAGTAAGTGTCTACCTCCTTATAATATATGAACTCAAAAATAAATAGACGTGACGAACGGTTCTCCACCTCGAACACAATCTCAGCCTGTGCACTGACGTGTTAGGGAAGCAAATGAAAATTCCCAACACACGTGTACCCTTTTAGTGGATGCCTTCAAAATAATCATCATCACCATCGCATTCGAAATTCTCAGATCGCCTATCATCAATTCCAACCATCTTATCCATGACCTCTCCAGTGAACAAATTAAATATAACCCAACCGTGTGTCCAAAGTGCTCTTTGATCCTGAAGATCGTTCATTCTCTTATCATCCATGCGGGCTCTACGCAACATAGATCACTGGATGTGTACTACCCAGACTGTAACATTTTACAAGAGTCGTTTTCACTTGGAATCTTTCTATAAATTTCACAATGCTTCACATCATAGTCATCTCAAATTCGGATTGATTGCGGAAAACAATACAGCCTGCCTCACACAGCCTGTTCCTAAATACTTCCTCTACAAAAATACAGCTTGTCTCAACACTCTTTCTCCTCGCTTTCCAACGGTATTACTTCCATCTATCTCGTCTCCACATACATGTCAATTCATCGCTCTCAATTCCTTTTCCTTCAAGATCCTTTTTCATACATCGATCCCCTGGTGAAAACGACAACCATTATTAAACACATCTCTTAATTTACTATTATTAAGACTTTCGGACCTCAAGAATCCAAGAGCACACATCGACCTTTCGCAATTCAAGTATACACGATGTCTCAAAATTTCCTTCCCATTAACGACTGTGACTCTAACAAATTTTATTGACATTATCTAAATATGCCTACGATCCTTGTAGAAATAACTGGTTAAATGTAATTTAACAGAGAAGAATTTCCTTATCCCGCGGTAAACATTATTATTATTATTATTATTATTATTATTATTATTATTATTATTATTATTATTATTATTATTATTATTATTATTATTATTATTATTATTATCGACCAGCATTTCTGAATGCAACTGACACCTGAAATTACGATATTCGCCACGACAAATTTACACTTATAACGTTCACAAATCCGCACTTTGAATGATATCTCATCTCAACACAAAATTTTAAGCGTCGCATTTTACCGTTCTTGACATGAACTTTACACACTGAAATTTTCACACGCTGACCAAAATTTACAACGCCTTTCGCCTGATAATTACGCATATCACCCGACAATCATCTGGAAAATTTGGTTAGGACAGACAGTAACTAACTAACTAACTACATAATATAAAATAGACAGACCTGCACATTGGTGACATTCTCAGCATTCTGATTACATCATCTCCAGCAACCTCGTACTTAGCCACTCATTTTCACAGATAACATTTTCATTTTCAAAAACTCACTCATCCAAACACTACCCTTCACACACACGAGATTAAAATTACCATATAAATAATGCACTTTCTCTGTAACTTGCACCACGAACTTCGCTCGTTCTGCAGTCGACTATAACTGTCTGATGCGTTTCCCAGAGTGGTTTCTCTCCCCGTTGTTTCAATAAGAACAGGTGTTCGGCCGATAAGGGAGTCGAACTATTTTGAATCGCTTCCCCCAGACCCTCTTCACTTACAAGAGTACAGGAAATGATAAAAATAAAATCTGCTGTGTATTTTCAACCAGCCTACACCTTCCCAGTTTGTCTGCAAACGTTCAGAACTTCTCCAATCACTTTTCTTCTTAACTAAGTATATGGACCTTAGCCACGAACATGTATTGAATTATTGTCGGTCAATCTGGCGCGAAATTCTAATGACGACGGGCACAAGCTCCCGCGGCTCCAAGTTCCAGATCGACACTGCAAAAATCTACGGTGGAGGGTTTCTTTTATAATTTCCGGAAGGACGCTATCCCCTCTATGAGGCTTGGTTGTGAAATCTGCCAAATTTGCTTCTAATAGACCAATTTTGATAAGATTTGTCCCAGAACTCCGGACAGACTTGCACTTATGTTAGGTGTTAATTTTATAATTTTCCTACACTCACAACACGGGAAATAAATTGTTTCTGCCCGTGCGTTTCGCGCGTTTTCTTCCTTCCATGACCTTGGCACGTGTAGCTAGTTCGCTGGTCTCACGCTACCATGTACTTGGGCTTAACTGCACTTAAAATTTTCCCTGGTGGCTCTGTCTTCACAGAGGGTGTATGAATAATTTTGCTTATTTATTTCATTATTTACTACATTGTCAAAATCCCTCGTTGTGCAGAATTCCATTAATTTAAAGAATTGTCGGGCACTCGAGCTCCACCGAGGTGTCCCGGCAATCCACGAGCTCGCCGGGAAGGAAGAACCTTCCCACGCAACATCGGGCTCTTGGGAGCGCAAAATGGCTGCCCTCAAACATACAGTAGTTTCTGAATACCAAATAAATATTTGAGAAAAATTAAAAAATGTTCTCACCGTAGAATTATGGGTTCATAATCCACCTACAACGACGAAATGTTTACCCGGAAAGGGGAAATATTTAAACAGATATATTCCTTCAAAATTCTAAATTGTACATGGGAATTTTGATACAAATGAACCATGATTCTACGTAAAATTTCCCAGCCGATCTCACTCTTGACGTAGTGCTCTGTTACTTTCACGTATTTCCCTGTTTTCTTCTTCCAACAATAGAATTGCGTTACAGATGTCATCAACAAAGTCTTCTCTTAAGAATGAACATTGTAAACATTCAGCGTCTTCCTCTTCTTTACTCCCGCTGCTTGCCTGTCCTTGGATTGGTGCCTCGACCTGTCTTCCTCTCGACGTGACGATCATATTTACTGGTTGTACCTCTTCTTCTTCTTCTTCTTCTTCGGTGACCATTTCCCCAGCTGGTAAGGCTGCGCCATCCTGTAGTGGAATTCTTTCTTCGGCTCTATGATAAACCTTTAAATTCGTTGGGTTGCTGTCATCATTTAATTGGGAGTTGCTCGGAGTCTGTTTCTTGTTGTTATTGAAGTTACGTGTATCATTTGGTGGTTTCTGCTTCAGAATCTGGGGTGAAAGGCTCTGAACCTTTTCCTACTGGGAATTTGAAGTTGTTTTTCTTCTATCAAGAGTCGACATTGACTCCTGCTCAAAATCTGGCGCAAACGGGTTCAGACCGGAGTTTTGCTGGTCTTGCCTATGTGCCTTCTGGAATTCCAGACTTTCAGCCCCGAAACAATCGGTGTTGACGTCCTGGCGCTGTATAGCCCCCTGCCATTTTTTCCTTTCGTGGTCCTTCCTTAACCCGTCGGTGTACTGAACACGTTCACGGTACCGTTCATCCTCATCACGGCGGAAGTTCTGGGTTCGATTATTTCCCCAGTCCCTGCGGTTATTAAGTCCATTCCTGAAATTCCTCTGGTTTTCTCTGTCCCCATCGTATCGCCTCAAGTAAGGGTTCCTCCTTTGTGGATAATTCCAATTACCCCTACGCCTTTTCCAATCCTCATTTCGTGGATGCGAGGGTTCCCAGTTATTGCGAAACTCACGCCTCCGCTCAGTCGGCTGTGGTTTCCCCTGCTCAGGTGCCTCTGGACTTCCCTCTGGAACCTGGCTAACAGTGTTTACATGTTGCTCGTGCGATCGTCCCCCTCTGGGTGCTATTTGATTATGGGTATGATCCAGTTGCCTAAGGATCATTTCTGCCTGCATGGGGGTCTCTACCTTTGATGCAATGAGCATCCTTTGTACTTCGGGAGGTAGCTGCTTTTGGATGGCCTGTACCAACTCTTGCTCCGAGGGCGGCGCCTCAAGTTCTCTGAACTTTACCATTTGTGCAATAAAGTATTCACTGAACTTTGTAGGGCCTATTGCATTATAACGACGTGAGTATAGCTCTAATCTATGACTCTGCTGAATTTCCGTACTCCAAAATTTATTGAGAAACGCCCTCTGGAATTCATCAAAGGTATCAAAGTGGTATCGGAAACCTTTAAACCATAAAAGTGGTGCCCCCTCTAAATATCTTTCAGCTACCCTCAACTGACGTTCCTCAGGAATCTTGGCGTCCCGGATGTACTCCCTGAGATCCTTAAGAAATCCCTTCGGCGTGGTATGTGGACCTCCATTAAATTTCTTAGGCTGGTCCTCATGTAACTTGATCATGTTAATAACGTTTGTGACCCCTGAGCCTTGAGATCGACTGGTATCTACATTTGAGCTCTGACCGTTATTATTCACATGACTGATATTTGGCAATTGACCACTGAGGTCAGAGTTAACAGCTGTCGAGGTTTGACTTAATACTTTGTCCACCTTGGACTGCATATCTACCACGCTGCTAATCCAACTGCTCACTTCGCTCTTAATGAACCCAACTTTCTTGTCTGTCTCTTCCTGGGCTGACGTGATTTCCCTTAAGTCCTGTTCTATACTAATTTGCCTGTCGTTGAATTCCCTGGTATGTTCATTTTTCATTTCAACTAGCTCCTCTTGAATTTCTTTAATTAAAATTTCGGAGTCCTCATTAGCCGCTTGGAGTTTACTAATTGCTTCCTCATTAACTTGCAACAGTTTCTTCTCCATGGTTTCGGTTTTTGACAATACCTGACTCTCCAATTCCACACTAATTTTATCTACCTTGTTGTTCAGTGACTGAATGTCCGCAGATAATATTTGACGTTGTTCCTCTATTATGGTTAGCGTTTTCCCCTTTTCCTTATCACTGGAGATCCGCATCTCTACGACTTGTTGTGTAATGTCGTCCTTAAATTCAACCTGACTGTCAATCAGCTGTTTATGCGCCGCCTGGCTCTCCAGTAAATGCTTGTCAAGTTCCTTTCTCATCTCATCCTGACTATCACATAACCTATTGTACATGTCGTGGCTTTCGTCAAAACGCTTGTCCATATCGGTTTTTAAACTGTCATGGATTTTAGAAAATTGTTTATCGAAATCGTTCTTTAAATTGACCTGCACTTCCGCAAATTGTTTGTCAATTTCATCCCTAATTTCCACTCGGCTATCATCAAAACGCTGGTTGAGTTTACCTATCTCACCCCTGACTTCCTCTTTAAGTTCGGTGCACATAGTGTATGTCTCATGAACTACGTTCTTCAATCCAGCCTTCAACTCATCACTAGACTCTTTACACCTAGCCTGGGTATCCTCAATACTACTCTTTAACTCGTCACTAGTGTCTTTCAAACTAGACTGTAACTCCTCCCGAGTGTCTTTCAAACTCGACTGCAACTCCTCAATCTTACCATCCAAACTTTCATTATGAGCCTTCATGTCCTCTCTCAAATTCTCGCTCTGGACTTTCGCGTCCTCCATCTTACTATCAAAACTTTCTAACATTTGCCCTTTCGTATCCTCCATCTTACTACTCAAATTCTCATTCTGGACTTTCATGTCCTCTATCATCTGCATTAACTTCTCCAAGGTCGCCTGACCTTCCATCTCACAATACCACAAAGAATACAATAATGAGTACGCTGGCTGTCGATGCAACCAGAATACTCCAAACTACTAGGGAAAGAATTCACTACCTACTGCGTTTTCACATACAAACGCTGTTATAATTTAATACCGAAACTGACAACATTCCAACAGTTGTCTCATAAAATTTTGTTTAGGTGGCTGGTATCACAAACTTGTTTAATGAAAAGAAAATTCTAAAGTTAATAAGTTACTCTGGATAAATATCCCAAATGGTTTCGCTTCCGTAAATTAATTAAACAAAGAACATGTTAACGCATAAACTTTGAATGTAATTCAGCGTTACCACTTCCAAAATTTATATTGGCAACATGACATAAGCTTCAATAAAGCTTTAAGTACTGGTTTCCTAAAATGCATTGTGACTGTTATTATTATTATTATCTACCAAGTAGTTACGCTCCTCATTAAACGTGTTAATATCTAGCACTCTCATTGGGCATAATTCGTTTAACTGTGGCTCAGCCATAATTTTCACCCGCTTGTATTATTTATAATGTGGCTTAAGCCTCAACATTATTTTATATTTTTCTAACATTTATTTTCAATATATAATTTCATTATCGTTATCGTGACATCATATCGTTATCGTGACTTTGGGCTCCTCATCGTTATCGTGACATTAAGGCCCCAAAGTTGATGGCGCCACTTCTACTGAACCCTTGAACTTACCATTCCATCGTTGGTCGGCCACGGCTGCTACAGTAGAACAATTTAGAACTCTTAAATCTTGGGTCGTTGCGGGAATAAATTCGGTCACGATCTTAACCAAACGATGGGGTTCAGAAGAAAGCCTAACTACTTGAAATGAGGAGCAAAAATGTGCTTACTAACTTTTATTAAACTGAAATAGCACGATAACATAATTAATTTAATATGCATTCTTGCCAAAGAATAAAAAAAAATTTAATTATTGATTTTTGAAAAGTTCCAAACACAGTCACATTACATAACGTCACTTCGTTTCTTCCAATGTCGAAGAGTTGCTTCGGAGAAGCTAATATGTTAGTGGACAGCGAAAACTGAAAAACTGAAAAAGGGAAGACCTGAAAACCGGGCACCTATTATTCCAAACGAGAACTGAGAGTTAATCCACACGATCCGTGGAAAATCTGACTTTCAACAAGTAGAACGCCTGATTTTCTCTTAATTAAGGTTATCCACCAGTCAAATACCCTTCACGGATACGGAACATCCGCCGAATGGACCCTTAATCGAACCAAACTGACTATCAGTTGCTTTGGATAGGTTGCGAAATATTATGGGAAAGCATGGTGTTCACTACAAGTTAATGGCATCATTCACAATTGAAATAAAATTCCACCATGTATTTGTCATTTATGACACCCTTAAGTGATAAGGTAATCCCGATGCTAAACGTGCATCACCCCAAACAGCTGTTCGGAAGGAACCAACAACAACATGATCCGGGAGGATCTTACGTTAAGTCGTTCTAACGGAACAAAACTGCGAAATGCAGGAAACACTTACTAATCATGCATTTAGAAGAAATGCCAAACACTGAAGTTAATCAAAAAGTGAAAAGTCACTTGAAAATATTATTATTGAACCGATTTTCAGGTTAGAAATGGGTTTATTATGCTTAATAAATTTACCAGTCCACGCTAAAATTTACTACAATTTTAAGGAATTCTTTCTCTTGAAAAACAATGCTACCAGTACAGATCTCTCTATTTACTGTCTGTCCCAACACACTACTTGTAAAGTGATTACTTACTTACTCTAACTATGAATAAGAATGAAAATACGACAAGATGAAAATAAATAAAATACTGGCTGACGAATCGAAACCGCATTCGCAACTCAAGTCTCATTCTAAAACACTGAGTGTCAATATGCACACTATCAACGAAAACGGACGTCAAGACGAGGAAACAATAAAGTCCGTAAAAATAAATTAACATCTCGAAGTCATACAGCTTAACACGCACGAAGAAACACAGTAAAAATATTTAATCTAGATCGGGTCGATGTCCCACACTTGGACAGCCCTCGACTCGTCTGATAGCATTCCCGTTATCTCAATGAGAGCTTCGCATAGACCCTCTACAATAAATCATATCGTACTGTAACCGCTACCTTCCTCCAGGCCACTTCACAAAAGAAACAAAAGGAAAAAAATCTAAACTGAGACTTGAGTGTGTACAGCTACCATCCCAGACCTATCGTCGGGCTCACTTGAAATCTGTACACCCTAAACCTAATCATTATGTACATGATGCCTTCCAAATCCTATCGTCGGGCGTGACCTAGGACGTCTCATCATCAATGACTCCCAGAATAAACACGTGACGTCCTAAATCTATCGTCGGGCGTCAAAGTGGGTCGTACTACGTCTCCCTTAACATCAGGCGAAATGCAATTCTCAAACAACTCTGATATTTAACACTAGATTTCGTCAAACAAATACGCACGACGGAACCCACGTCTCTATTATCAAATGAATGCAAGTCGAAATACAGCAAGTGTCTACCTCTCGAAAAGTACAGTAAGTGTCTACCTCCTTATAATATATGAACTCAAAAATAAATAGACGTGACGAACGGTTCTCCACCTCGAACACAATCTCAGCCTGTGCACTGACGTGTTAGGGAAGCAAATGAAAATTCCCAACACACGTGTACCCTTTTAGTGGATGCCTTCAAAATAATCATCATCACCATCGCATTCGAAATTCTCAGATCGCCTATCATCAATTCCAACCATCTTATCCATGACCTCTCCAGTGAACAAATTAAATATAACCCAACCGTGTGTCCAAAGTGCTCTTTGATCCTGAAGATCGTTCATTCTCTTATCATCCATGCGGGCTCTACGCAACATAGATCACTGGATGTGTACTACCCAGACTGTAACATTTTACAAGAGTCGTTTTCACTTGGAATCTTTCTATAAATTTCACAATGCTTCACATCATAGTCATCTCAAATTCGGATTGATTGCGGAAAACAATACAGCCTGCCTCACACAGCCTGTTCCTAAATACTTCCTCTACAAAAATACAGCTTGTCTCAACACTCTTTCTCCTCGCTTTCCAACGGTATTACTTCCATCTATCTCGTCTCCACATACATGTCAATTCATCGCTCTCAATTCCTTTTCCTTCAAGATCCTTTTTCATACATCGATCCCCTGGTGAAAACGACAACCATTATTAAACACATCTCTTAATTTACTATTATTAAGACTTTCGGACCTCAAGAATCCAAGAGCACACATCGACCTTTCGCAATTCAAGTATACACGATGTCTCAAAATTTCCTTCCCATTAACGACTGTGACTCTAACAAATTTTATTGACATTATCTAAATATGCCTACGATCCTTGTAGAAATAACTGGTTAAATGTAATTTAACAGAGAAGAATTTCCTTATCCCGCGGTAAACATTATTATTATTATTATTATTATTATTATTATTATTATTATTATTATTATTATTATTATTATTATTATTATTATTATTATTATCGACCAGCATTTCTGAATGCAACTGACACCTGAAATTACGATATTCGCCACGACAAATTTACACTTATAACGTTCACAAATCCGCACTTTGAATGATATCTCAACACAAAATTTTAAGCGTCGCATTTTACCGTTCTTGACATGAACTTTACACACTGAAATTTTCACACGCTGACCAAAATTTACAACGCCTTTCGCCTGATAATTACGCATATCACCCGACAATCATCTGGAAAATTTGGTTAGGACAGACAGTAACTAACTAACTAACTACATAATATAAAATAGACAGACCTGCACATTGGTGACATTCTCAGCATTCTGATTACATCATCTCCAGCAACCTCGTACTTAGCCACTCATTTTCACAGATAACATTTTCATTTTCAAAAACTCACTCATCCAAACACTACCCTTCACACATACGAGATTAAAATTACCATATAAATAATGCACTTTCTCTGTAACTTGCACCACGAACTTCGCTCGTTCTGCAGTCGACTATAACTGTCTGATGCGTTTCCCAGAGTGGTTTCTCTCCCCGTTGTTTCAATAAGAACAGGTGTTCGGCCGATAAGGGAGTCGAACTATTTTGAATCGCTTCCCCCAGACCCTCTTCACTTACAAGAGTACAGGAAATGATAAAAATAAAATCTGCTGTGTATTTTCAACCAGCCTACACCTTCCCAGTTTGTCTGCAAACGTTCAGAACTTCTCCAATCACTTTTCTTCTTAACTAAGTATATGGACCTTAGCCACGAACATGTATTGAATTATTGTCGGTCAATCTGGCGCGAAATTCTAATGACGACGGGCACAAGCTCCCGCGGCTCCAAGTTCCAGATCGACACTGCAAAAATCTACGGTGGAGGGTTTCTTTTATAATTTCCGGAAGGACGCTATCCCCTCTATGAGGCTTGGTTGTGAAATCTGCCAAATTTGCTTCTAATAGACCAATTTTGATAAGATTTGTCCCAGAACTCCGGACAGACTTGCACTTATGTTAGGTGTTAATTTTATAATTTTCCTACACTCACAACACGGGAAATAAATTGTTTCTGCCCGTGCGTTTCGCGCGTTTTCTTCCTTCCATGACCTTGGCACGTGTAGCTAGTTCGCTGGTCTCACGCTACCATGTACTTGGGCTTAACTGCACTTAAAATTTTCCCTGGTGGCTCTGTCTTCACAGAGGGTGTATGAATAATTTTGCTTATTTATTTCATTATTTACTACATTGTCAAAATCCCTCGTTGTGCAGAATTCCATTAATTTAAAGAATTGTCGGGCACTCGAGCTCCACCGAGGTGTCCCGGCAATCCACGAGCTCGCCGGGAAGGAAGAACCTTCCCACGCAACATCGGGCTCTTGGGAGCGCAAAATGGCTGCCCTCAAACATACAGTAGTTTCTGAATACCAAATAAATATTTGAGAAAAATAAAAAAAATTTCTCACCGTAGAATTATGGGTTCAATATGAGCTAGGAACTTGAAATTCGGCTGCCTGATAGCTATTTGGCTGTAACCCAATTAAGAATTCCAAAAAGTTCAAAATTTTCATATTTAGCCTCCACCGAATCGAAATATCGGACTCAAATTTCGGGTAAGACCCTTCAGTTCCGGATGAGCTAGAAACTTGGAATTCGATAATCTGATAGCTATTAAGCTTCAACCTTTGGAAAAATTCTAAAAAGTTGAAATGTTTCATATTTAGCCGCTTTTCCGTCCAATCAAATTATCGGACTGAAATTTCGCGTTAGACCCTTCCAGATGAGCTACGAACTTGAAATTTGGCAATCTGATATAAATTAGGCTGCAACCCAAGGGAAAATTCCAAAAAGTTCAAATTTTTCATATTTATCCCCCCACCGAATCAAAATATGGGACTCAAATTTCGGTTTAGAACCTTCCGTTCCAGATGCGCTAGAATATTGGAATTCGGCAATCTGATAGCTATTAGGCTGAAACCCAAGGAAAATGCCAAAAAGTTAAAATTTTTCATATTTAACCCCCCCGCCCAATCAATATATCGAGCTCAATTTTTTTGTTAGAGCCTTCCAGATGATCTACGATCTTGAGATTCGGCGATGTGATGGCTATTAGGTTGCAACCCAAGGAAAAATTCAAATTTAGTTCAAATTTTTCATATGTAGCCCTCTCCCCGTCCAATCAAATTATCAGACTCAAATTTCGTGTTAGGCCCATCCAGATGATCCAGGAATTGAAATTAATCAATATGATAGAAATTGGGCTGTAAGCCAAGAAAAAATTCCAAAACATTCCATTTTCTCATATTTACCCCTCCACCACCCAATCAAAATCCTCTGCACCCCTCCCCCCAAACAAAATGGCGGACGCCATGATGCAGTGCCCTACAAAATTAATATTTGGCAATGCTCTAGATCCAAGCCTGTAACCGACGAAGAAATCGCAACAAGTTCAAATTTTGAATAATTAACCCACTGAAAAATCGAAATATGAAGCCAAATTGAATGACGATGCAGACTTTCGTTTAGAGCTATTTTGTGGCTGAACGGTAATTGCTATCAATGAACTGATTGCACTTTCGCGTCCTAAAATTAAGATGTCTACAATTTTGGTCGTATGACTTTTTGTCGTATCTCGACCCCTTCTACCTTAGACTGACCTTCATTTCCCCGGTTTTTATCAATTTTGTTAAATTTCCATAATTTTTTACTGATTAACACACTCATAAGACAGATAGACACTAAATTCAGCACGCTCCCTGACACGACCATTGGCCATATGTAGACCGACTTTGATTATTCTACTGCTATGAATGTATGGGAAACTGAAGGAATAACTTACCTAGAAACGCTACCTTAATTTCAGCATAATGTATGTACCGTAATCAATTTATGGTGAAGACCATGGAGATACGGCAAAACCTCAAACAACCAAAATTGTAGGTCGTTATATTGTCGTCCAGCGTGCCAAGTTTCAAGAGTGTAGGTGTCTGTTAAGTTGGTAAAATCTCTTTTCAACTTGTTTAAAGCGGTCGAAATTTGACATGGATCGATATGTTCACCTCCTTCCTTGGTATAAATACGCAAGATACTAGAAAAGGCCTAAGACAGTAATGTAGAAGACTAAAGGGGTCGTCTGATGGCGCAATCCATACTTTGATACGACGTACCGTTTTTCCGCAATAAATTTCCTAACCAAAGTCTCCACTATTTAGCGTGCACATTGCCTGGCTCTATATTATATATATAAAACTGTTTGGCTCACTGGCTGGCATAAATGTTTACCCACTTCGGCATGAGCTAGAAACTTAAAATTTAACAATATGATAGCAAATAGGCTGTATTGTGGAAAAGTTCCATATGTTGATTTTGTGTTATTTTTACTTCCCTTGCCTTAAACTAAATTTTGGACGATATGTTGCAGTGCGCCAAAGAATTAAATTTTGTCGCAGTTACATCTTTGGCCTGCAACCGACGGAGAAATTCTAAGGAGTTGAACTGTTTAACGTTTTCATCTCCAGAAGTTATCGAAATCTGGAAGCTATTTTCATTATGGTGCTAAGTAACGTTTCGATAATTTTGGTGGCTAAACTGTAAGTCGTACCGCCAAATGGACAAGACGTTCGGATCCCATCATGAAGGGTTCTACAACTTCGGTCCCAGGAATTTTAGTCGTATCATGATCCCTTATGCCTTGGATAGAACTCCATTTTTCAGATTAACGTCAATTTTTTACAGTTTTCGTAATTAATTTACTGTTTTACACACTTATAAGACCGATAGAATCATGAAATTTGGCAGGCTCATTGGAACGTTTGTGGGCCACAAGTGACCAAATGCATGATTCTAGCACCCTGTAAACATGGAAAAACGAAAGTAATACGTAAACCCTGTCCTCCTAATCCAAGGTTCTAAACCAATCTACGGTCAACTCGAACAGATACGACAAAACATCAAATAACGGAAATATAGAGCGTTTCAACCACAATAAACCTTCCAAGTTTCAAGATTATAGCTCCCCGTTACGTTAGGAAAATAATTTCTTATCTTGTGAGAATCGTACGTAATTTTCACCACGTCGGAACGTTTAACGCTACCTCGTCTATAAATCGTGAATATACGGTACGAGAAAATATTACAGGACCAAATATGTACGCGAATATATGCGCCGTCTGGTGGCGAATTCGTTCTTCGTAACGAAGTACCTTTTCGTCACAGTAGTTTTCCATGTGAGCACTTGAAATATAGAGGAATTGAGGGTTTGGGGGCGCAGCCCCCAACGAGCGAAAGCGAGTCTATATATATAAAGTAGCTTGTCCTGACTGACTGACTGACTGACTGACTGACTGATTCATCATCGCCGAGCCAAAACTACTGGACATAAAGAAATGAAATTTTGGGGATATATTCATATTAAGATGTAGGTGCTCGCTGAGAGGATTTTTGGATAATCCGTCGCTAAGGGGGTGAAAAGGGGGGTGATATTTTAAAATGAGTGTGTTTATATCTCAAAACTTTAAAAGTTTAGAGATGTGAGAATTGGTATGTAGAATCTTTTTTAAAAATAAGGAAACACGTATTTTTTTGTTTTCAGACAATCCCAATAGGAGGGGTGAAAAAGGGTGAAAAGGGGTTGAATGCCTAATCAGGATACCGGTGCTTATATCTCAGAAACTGAAGATATTACAGACCTGAAAATTGGTACTTTTGATCTCTTTTAAAAATAAAGAAACACGTATTTTTTTGTTTTTGGAAAATCCAATTAATGGGAGGGTGAAAAGGGGGTGAATTTTAAAAGTGAGTGAATCTATATCTCCAAACTTTTAAAGTTTGCAGATGTAAAAATTGGTATTTAGAATCTTCATTAAAAATAAAGAAACACGCATTTTGTTTTCGGAAAATCGCAATAGGAATCGTGAAAAGGGGTGAAAAAGGGGTTGAATGCCTTTAATGAGGCTACTTATATCTCAGAACCTGAAGATATTACAGACCTGAAAATTGGTGTTTGGGATCTCTTTTAAAAATAAAGAAACACGTATTTTTTTTTTTGGAAAATCCAATTAATGGGGGGGGTGAAGAGGGGGTGTTTTTTTAAAATCTATATCTCAAAACTTTTAAAGTGTATGGATATAAAAATTGGTATTTAGAATCATCGTTAAAAATAAAGAAACACGCATTCTTTTGTTTTCGGAAAATCCCAATAGGAAGGGTGTAAAAGGGTGAATAATGGGTTGAATGCCTTTAATGAGGCTACTTATATTTCAGAACCTGAAGATATTACTGACCTGAAAATTGGTATTTGGGATCTACTTTAAAAGTAAAGAAACACACGTATTTTTTCGTTTTTGGAAAATTCAAATATTGGGGGGTGAAAAGGGGAGTGTGAATTTTTTAAAATGAGTGTGTCTACATCATAAAACTTTAAAATTTACAGATGTAAAAGTGAATCTCCTCTAAAAATAAAGGAACACGTATTTTTTTGTTGCCTGTAAATCCCAATAGGAGGGGTGTAAAAGGGTGAATGCCTTTAATGAGGATACTTATATTTCAGAACCTGAAGATATTACAGAACTGAAAATTTGTATATGGGACCACCTTTAAAAATAAAGAAACACGTATTTTTTAGTTTTTGGAAAATCCAATTAATGGCGTTTAAACAGGAGTGACAAATTGGGGTGAATTTTTTGAAAGGCTATATCTACAGAATATCTTGGAAACGTAAAATGTTACAGACGTAAAAAGTGGGTGTTTGGAATCTCCTGTAAATGTAAAGAAACATAGGTGATTTCTTTTTTGAAACTCCACTTAAGGGGAACTCAAAAGGGGTGAAATGTTAAAATGAGAATTTTTATAGTATATCTAAAAAACTTAACATGTTACAGAAGTGAAAAATGGTATTTTTTTATCCGTATTAAACATAACGAATCGTGTATTTTTAGTTTTCGGAAATACCACTTGGGTGGATGGGGGTGGGTAAAAGTGACTGAAAATGGTGTTGAATTCTTTTAATTAGGCTACTGATATCTCAAAAATGAAGATGTTACAGACGTGAAATTTGATATTTGCAATCTGCTTTAAAAGTAAAGAAAGACGTATTCTCGGAAAATCCAATGAAGGGGGGGGGGAGGGGTGAAAGAATTAAAAAATTAATCGACTTAATTGTATGAGAATGCATACATCTAATAAAAACTGAAGTTGTTACAGACGTGAAAATTCGTATTTGATCTCCTTTAAAAACAAAGAAAAACGCGTTTTGGTGGGGAAACCATCTTGGAGGGTGGGAGTGTAAAGGAGTTGAATTCCTTTCATGGGGACACATAAATAAAAAACTGAAGAAGTTAGAGTCGTGATAATTGGTATTTAGAAGATCTTTTACTATTAAAGAAACAAGTATTTTTTGCGGGAAAATTTACTTAGGGGGTGGGGGGGAAGAGTAGTGTGAAATGAAGTGAAAAAAGTAAATTATTTTTATGGGGATACTTATATCTCAAAACTGAAGGCAATAGACGTGAACATTGGTGTTTGGAATCTCCTTTAAACATAAAGAAACAAGCCTTCTTTTAATTTCTTTGGTGGGGGGGGGGGGGGGGGTGGCGGTAAATAAACTTAACGGCGGTGGGGTGTAGAAGGAGGTGAGACCAATTGATTTTACTATTCTTAATGTACTTATAAGTATCCTTCGTTGCTCAGGCGGCAGCGCGCCGGCCTCTCACAGCTGGGTTCCGTGGTTCAAATCCCGGTCACTCCATGTGACATTCGTGCTGGAAAAAACGGAGGCGGGACAGGTTTTTCTCCGGATACTCCGGTTTTCCCTGCCATCAGCCATTCCAGCAACACATAATAGTAATGATAATAATAATAATAATAATAATAATAATAATAATAATAATAATAATAATAATAATAATAATGTTCCGGACCGTCGTCAAATGTGCGGACCGCGCTGGAAACGGCTCCTGGACGGGTAATGACTAAGAATGCAGTCCAGCCGCGGGTTCAGTGCCGCCAAGGCACCCAATATGACACCACGCCGGTTCTCCTGAAGGATTTTATCCATATTAAAAATGATTATAGGAAAATATGGCAAAGATTTAGGGACCCAACTGACCGGGAGGAATACCTGAGCCTAGCCCGGGAAGTACGAAATCGATTGCTGGAAAAGAAGATTGAAAAATGGGAGGAAACATGCCGAAATCTAATAGAAAACGAGTCAGATCGGGAATTTTGGTGGATTCTCGCCGAAAACGAGTCAGATCGCGAATTTCGGCGGATTATATATCTAAAACAATAAGCATTCAATTATAAACTTCAGTATAATATCGTAGCGAAGCACGGGTATCTTGCTAGTATATATATAAAGTTGTAGGGGGTCCGCTGTCTGTAATTTCTTTTGTTTTGCACATTTTTCATGTATTTATCCGTTTTAGGTCAACTCAAGACCGAATCGGTGGTGTTTACTTTTCGTGTCTGTTTGTCTGTTCCACCATCACGTCGAAACGGCTGGATAGATCTCAACCAAACTTCATATTTAGAGTATACTCATCCCGGGGAAGGTTTAGAAATACATATCATTTTAAAATATTTGAATAGACGGGGGATTTATAGGGAAACCGGAACGGTTTTCCTCCATTTTCTCTTATACTGTTGATTTTCTGTAAACCCCGTGGACCGTACGTGAAACGTCTCTTCATTACAAACAACTTTCGTTATGTTCACAATTTACCTTACTCTTCACGTGACGGAGAAATTTACTATTTTCTGCGGGTATCATGCTCTGCATTGAGTGACCGACAGACCGACAACGAACCTACAAGTTACCATGGGAACGTCTCTGACTGCATGCCAGCACGGAAGTAACGTATTTTCCTCATCATGCTTTTAAATTCGTGGTTGTTCCTTGGGTAGAAGGCAAGAGAGGCGTCAATCGGCCTATCTGCGGGATATTGGCGGAATATCGTTGTAGGTTATAAGCGCCCCCGAATAGAATAAGTAATAACACCATTAATCACCTTCTTATCCGTTTACCTAAGAATCACTGCGCCTAAATTTCTCCTCTGTTATCGCTTTATTATATCCATGACTCACAAAAGCATAACTTATTGAGGGGAAATTGATTTTCCAATACGTTCACAGTTGAATTCAAGAGGACACATTGGGGCAAATATTCGTTTATAGGAAGGGGAGTTAAGGATTGGAATAACTTACCAAGGGAGATGTTCAATAAATTTCCAATTTCTTTGCAATCAGTTAAGAAAAGGCTAAGAAAACAACAGATAGGGAATCTGCCACCTGGGCGACTACCCTAAATGCAGATCAGTATTGATTGATTGATTGATTGATTTGTCATTATCTGGCTGTCCTCAGTTATAATCCATTTTCTATTAATTTCAACTTTCTTAACTGTATTATTTTCTTCCTTAATTACTCCGTATGTACGTGAGTGCTAGAATCTACTGGATATATTTCCATCAAACTTCATATTTAGAATCCACCTGTCCTTGGGTAGGTTTTAGGGCAAATATTGTTTCTAAATCCCTGAACTGACTGGGGGTTTATACGAAACCGAAACCATGATTTTGCACTCCGACAAAATATACACAACCAAACTTAATTTAAACCTACCTTCCTTAATGGAAATTAATTTATAAACCTTTTTTCTCATGTTCATCATTTCGATACGAGGATTAATAAGGGAGATACCATTAACGGACCGTTTTTCGGTACAAGTTCCACCGGACTTAAATCAAGAGCGGGTGCGTGTAAAGCGTATTCCTTACAACTTGAAAACTACTGAAGATATTTGAATCAAACTTTATATTCAGCAGCCACCTGTCCAAAGGTAGGTTTTAAAGGTCAATAACATTTCATGTTCCCGGAATGAACAGGTGGTTTATAGGGAACCGAAATGGTGATTTTACTCTTCCACAATATATACAATACAATACAAGACCAACCTGACTGGAAATCGACCAAACGTGATGGAATTCCATCTCTAATATAAAACTTTTTTTTCATGTGCATTTTTTCGTCAGGAGGATTAATAAGGGAGACATATGAATGGTCAGTTTTGCAGGTTAAATCCAGCGGACATAGCCCAAGAGGTGTTTTACGTGGAGCAGATTCCGTAGCCATCTATATAAATAAAATCGTAACGGCTGTGTGCCTCTACATTTTTGGCGAAATTTTCGCACAGCTACCCGTTTAAGGGGTAATAATGACCATCTGCATATTTTTGGTTTAGTTTCCTAAAAGTCCTAATTTTTACCCTCCTCGCCCAAAATCCAGATTGCGGCATAATCTGCCAGACCAAAAAGAAAATTGAAATTTGACAAAATTATACGTTTTAGCCTGTAACGGACAGAAAATTCCAAGATCTTTAAATTTTTAACTTTTTATCCCCGAAGAATATCGAAATATGGAGGCAATTTTAATGATGGAGCAGACCTTCGGGAAGTCCTATCACATAACGGATTGCACAATCTCCGTTCAATTTGAAATGATCTACAACCTTGGTCTTATGACTTTTTGTCGTATCTGTATCCCTTTTACGTTTGATTTTTCTCTATTAATCGATGTTAAGTAAATTTAGACTTTTCACATGCATAATTCATACTTTCAGTCACTTACAGGAAATATAGAATCATCAAACTCTTCACGAAAATTGGCCCACCCAGTAGCCATATGTGACCCAAATGCTATGTATGTAGCTGTCACATAATTATCCGAAAAGTAATGCAATGTGAGATAATCTTACAAAACCTTTACCCTGTTCAACGTTTCTAACTCAATCTGGCCCAAGAATAGATGAGATATCATAAGACCAGCCATTTAGGCACTAAATCCGGCGTCTTATCGTACAATCCTTTGTCGGTATGATGTACGTTTAGCAGCAGTCAATCTGTAAATGAAGGTCTGCAATATTGTAAACACGCATATACTTTCGTATGTCGATCCAAATATATTTACTGACGTCGATTTGTAGCGATCGAGAAAGGGTGTGTCTGCAATTGTAATCAGTACTCCCCATACCGACTGTGACTGGCAGTAGTAAGGAAGGCCAACCATTGTAATGAATAGTTCACTTCTCGATTTGACTTGCAGAAGGCAAGGGAGCATGCAGTCTTGTTTAAAACTCCCCTACCCGATTGTGTGTGGCAGTAGGCAAGGGTGCCCGCAATTATAAAGAAGTGTCTTAATCTAAGATGTGGCTGGCATTAGGCATAGTGGCCTGCTATTTTTATGGAATCTCACCAACTTGGTATGACTGGCAGTAAGCTGGCTGGCAGTAGGAAAAGGGGCCTGACATTATAATGATAACTGCACAACTCAATTTCGACTATAGTAGGGTAGTTGCCTGCCATTATAATAGAAACTCCTCAACTGTTATCTGTCTGGAAGTAGGAAAGGGGAGCTGCCATTGTAACGAAAACTCCCCAAATCGATTGTGACCGCGCAGTAGGCAATGGGACCTGCAATTATAATGTAAACTTCCCAACTCGGTTGTGAATGGCAGTGGGCAAGTGAGCCTGCCGTTATATCACAAATCCGTAACAAACAATTTAAATTGGAAACAGCGTATGGGGACCTCCCCATGCTGTTTCTCGGATAACGCTAAGAGACATGCAATTTTAAAACAATCTTACTTACTGCATATACAGTATTTACTTCGATATTCGAATACAATGTAGAATACCGTAGCGAAGCACGGGTGCATTTGCTAGTCAATATATACAGAGGAAAATGATAATGTGTTTTAGCGTTCGTGCTCCAAACGGAAAGTATCCAGCACTTTAAAAACTTTTCCTGATGATGATCCGCAGGAATTTTTCCACGGTGAATATTTTGAAATTACAGACATTCGTAGAAGAACAAGGGGACGCCAACAAGCAATTCCTCCTCGATCTCCAGTAGAATGTTAGAACCAATACGATTCACCTACCTATTGGCTTTACGTCGCACCGACACAGATATATCTCATGGCGACGGTGGGACGGGAAAGGGCTAGGACTGGGAAGGAAGCGACCGTGGCCTTAATTAAGGTATAGCCCCATCATTTGCCTGGTGTGACAATGGGAAACCACGGAAAACCATCAACAGGACTGCTGACAGTGGGTTCGAACCCACTATTTCCCGAATGCAGGCTCACAGCTGCGCGACCCTAGCCACATTCCTCCCTCGAAGAATTACTTTTTCTTGTTGATCGTTATTGGACTCCGCATATATAGCCTCCGTCCAGCCATTGAACACTCTGATGTTTACAATTCTTATATTAAGGGCCACACTTAATATCTTGTTATGCTATTTAAAGCACATATCTATGAAAATCTGTCGTTGTTGTTGTTGTTGTTGTTGTTGTTGTTGTTGTTGTTGTTGTTGTTGTTGTTGTTGATGATGATGGGATAATATGGAAAGACAGTGGGATAAAAATACACTGGCATACAGGGTAATGTATCTTCTCGCCAGTATGATTCATCACAACATTTAACTACCAAACATACAAGACCGAATCACTTAGAAAGGAGGTTGTTAATTATTTTAGTAGCCTATACAGACTAGTTTACCACATTCACAGATATTAGATTCGATCACCTTTATTCTAAATAAATGTTCAGGAGTAGAGGCTCCGTGCGTATAGCAATGTGCTGCTGCGGGTGGAAATTACGCGGACTACTTGGGGGCACCTTCATCAACAGCCAACCATAAGAAGCTGAAATATGTGTGTTGGTTACATACATTTATTCAATCATTTTACAGTGGCCCTCTATCGCTGAATCCCATAAGATATTAGAATCTAAGACCACATTCTTTATGCCTTGATCCGGTCATGTTTGTGATGTAGATAGCCGCCGTGATGGTTCACACTGGCGTGAAGAGTAGAACCTTGTGTCCCTGCACATTCTCTATCACAAGTTTTGTTTTGTTTTGTTTTTGATACAGTATATGATATCTACATATATTTTTTATGCTAATTTCTTATCTTCTCCCCCCCCACACACACACACCTATATAAATAACATATCATCCTTCATAGTTTTGGTTTTATTCGATAAAACGACTAGTGGCTGGGTATAACGCGAAAGCGGACCCAAATAAATAAATAAAGATGGAGAATAAGTAGAAGAAGAAGAATCATTTTACAATGCTGTCTTCATATTATTATTTTTTAATGTCATAACGTTCAGGCAGAACTATATGCTTGTTGTTGGCTGCATTAATATATACTGTGATATAAAGGTTTCCTTCACTACCTCATGAAATGCATTTGAAAAGACGGTGAATCATAGCAGTAAATCGCAAGAAGTAATTCGGGATTTATACATTTTAGTCAATACAAAATAACTCTTTACAACACGTGTTTTAACCATTTTACAAATAGGTTAACAATCAGAAACAAATTATTATAGCAATGTTATATTTGCAAAGCAAGCCGCAGTAGGCTATCTTTTTTAAATACATCATAATAGATACACATTGCATTCTATTGCCATAGTCCTAATTATAGCCATAATAATAATAATAATAATAATAATAATAATAATAATAATAATAATAATAATAATAATAATAATAATAATAATAATAATAATAATAATCCGTACTGTTCTACAGATCAGTGTGTGAAATTTTATAGTATTCCGTTAAAACCTAACGAAATGGATTTAGAAAAGCAGTAGACAAATATAATTACACAAACAGGCCTCCATTACCCAATATCAATAGCTCACAGAATTACCGTATTTTACATCCGTAAATTCATGTTCTTGTCCCAAGGTGGTGCATTTCTTTTCAAGCACACCCCTGATGGAAATGAGCTGCACGCACCGTTTTAGCCATATACCAGTTTCTGGCAGTGTCAGGATTCAAGCCCGGGCCGCCGTGGAAGGCAGCTAGTAGTGCCAACCGTTATGTTACAGAGGTGGACTTGATCATAGTATAATACAGACACGCAATATAAATAACACTAGCCAACATGATTTTGCGGTAAAATAGAAAATATGTAATTTTTATAGAAATCGCTGCCCTGATTCCGAAAACGTTGCTATTTTTTTCCTATCACGTCTAGTTTTGACGATCTGCATGAATTCGTAAGATGTAATGTTGAGAGATGTTCTCGCGCAACCTTTTTTAGAATACAATAATGTGATTTGATTTGTTATTGTTTGCATTTTATTATAGGTTTATTGCTGTCTTTTTCATTTTGTAGTTGGGGGTTTCATGGTAAATTCATAACAAACTCCCCCAGATACGCAATAGACAAGCGAGGTATGTTGGATTGAAGATAAGGCAGTAGAGCGTTTGTCTAGACCACTAGCCCTTATGCAATGTTTAAGATGGACTGATAAAGCAGTTTCCTTTCAGAGATAACAGTCCGAAAGTGTTATACTCAAGAAGATGAACTTGTATTTTGTACGGATGTTTCAAATCTTCTACGTCAATTGGGAGAGAAAGAGTATGATCCTAGTAACTGGCGTGTTTTTATTGACTCTTCCAAAAGGAGTTTAAAGACCGTTTTGCTTCATAATACAAATGTTCTGGCATCCGTACCATTTGCACACTCCACAAAAATGTCTGAAACATACGAGACCTTAAAGTTGGTGCTTGAAAATTAAATATCACGAGCATGGGTGGCAAATTCGCGGTGATTTGAAGATCATTGGATTGTTGCTGGGACAACGAAAAGGCTATACAAAACTTCCCTGTTTCCTATGCGAATGGGATAGCAGGACAGGGGATAAACATTGGGATACAGTGAATTGGCCAGAAAGGAAACAACTACAGCCAGGATCCAAAAATGTCTTGAATGTAAGTCTTATTGACCGTGAAGAAGTACAACTTCCACCCTTGCACATCAAATTAGGATTGATGAAACAGTATGTCAAGGCATTAGATAAAAGTAGCCTACGCTTCCAATATTTATCGACTACATTTCCCTCATTATCAAATGCAAAAATCAAAGAAGGCGTATTTGATGGACCCCACGGATTCGTAAACTGATGAAGGATAAAAATTTCACAGACACGATGACAAAAATTAACAGGCATGGAACGCATTCAGAGATGTAGTGACTAAATTCCTTGGCAACATTTAGGACCCTCGAAACAAAAAAAAATTGTAAGGAAAATGTTGTTAAAGTTTACGGAACTCGGTTGTAATATGAGCCTTAAGCTTCATTTCTTAGCTTCGCATCTGGATTATTTCCCTCCAAATTTAGGAGCTGTCAGTGAAGAACAAGGTGAAAGGTTTCGCCAGGATCTAAAAGATGCAGAATGACGCTATCAGGGACGTTGGGATATGAATATGATGGCCGATTACTGTTGGTCGATTGCACGAGACGACCCTTCTAGAGATCATTCAAGAATTTCAAAAACCCGGAAATTTCACGTAAAACGGGAAAAGACGGAGGTGTGAATCTAACTTGCACATAATGTAAGTAACAAAACTGTGTATGTTTAACCATGTAAATTTTATGCAAGGTACGGTTATATTAATTTAAAAGCAACTGTACAGCCGAAACTAAATAGGCGCTTTATGTTTCAGTTTCACGAATTTAAATATACATTCAAATATAATACAAACCATCTACTTGCTTACAAAGCAGCATTTATGTGTATTTAATGCATGCAAGATATGATTACGTTTTGCAAGCTGAAATTTACATGAATACATAAAATTTAATCAATACTAAGTATCAACAATTTTACGTAAGAATAAAATAACATTTTGTAAAATTACCATTAAACCAGACGTGACACACCAACACTAATTTTTTTCTCGGATTCTGCGTTAAGAAATTTTCGTTTTTACCGCACAAAAAAGTTTCTTTTTTGCAGGCTAGTGTAATTACTTATTGGCAACTTTAAGTGATTCTGAACTTTTCTTCTCATGCATAATTTTTGACAATGTAGGCTACATGTGGTTTCAGTATCAGGAATTTCAATAGGTCCAACACCAAGCCCGAGCCATTTTATCAGAAAGAGTTCCTCTACTCTCTTACCTCTGTTGTAGTTCTCTTTCCCTACGGTCGATCAGTACGCGAGGTGACATGTTCTGAGTAAAATGCAGAAAACAACAGCTGAAATTTGGTTACATCTCAGGCAAACAATTATTTGCCTTCATGAAATGATGATTGTTATCTACGCTAACATGATATCGTATTAGAAATAGACCAAGGATATTTTTTGAAGACAGCATTGGTGAATGTGTATATGAACACTAACCTCGTTATCACCACTACTAATACGTAAATTACTACGTTACCTCTATCGTGAAATGGTAGGATATCTAGTGAACCAACGTTTCCTTCTGATCACATTTGCAGTTATTGCTCTGTTGCTATTTCCTGCAAATCGTTTTTCTTGAAAATTTATTATATGACCACTTTCTGCAAGTTTGGAAAAATGTGGCCTATTGTTGTTGCATAAAACACTCTGAAATCCCACTGTTATTATTTAGTCAGCCATGGCAGCACGCGGTGAGACGACAGTGGATGTGTGCGCGGTGAAACGCATTAACTTGCAATGTTCGCCACTCGCAGAGTAGTGGCGCATTTCTCCTATCAGCGAACGGAGCCTACAGGCATGACCGAGACTTAATCTAATTATCATTGTTATATGTCGTCTTGTGCTCGAAGAATTACATTTACCTTCCTACTGCGCTACGCGGCGTCAAACTCACCGAAGATTTTGGAAGTGCACTGATTATTTTCTTACAGCGCTATGCGGCGAATTACGAAACTATTGCTCCCTCAGAAGATAGACTCTTTTATGAAAAGAAGTGGGCGTTGTATGAAGCTAGTACACAGCCTGTAGGAATAAAGACAATTTCGTAGTTTACTTAATTAGGAAAGCACTCAAAGGTGCATAATGTCCTCATAAAAGAGCATTAAAAGTACAAGATATAGGCTACATATACAGTACTCACATAATAACACATTTCCAGTAATTACAAAAGAAATCACAATACAGTACTACAGTATGGTGGAAATTCTTCATATCCCTTGAATAATAATAATAATAATAATAATAATAATAATAATAATAATAATAACCGTAGTCCACAGTTGGTTGTTGTGTTGTTTGAGTCATCAGTCCATAGACTCATTTTATACAGCCCTCCATGCCACCCTATCCTGTGCTAAACTTTTCATTTCTACGGAATTATTGCATCCTACATCTGCTCTAATCTGCTTGTCATATTCATACCTTGGTCTACCTCTATAGTTCTTACCACCTGCACTTCCTTCAAAAACCAACTGAACAAGTCCTGGGTGTCTTAAGATGTGTCCTATCATTCTATCTCTTCTTCTCGTCAAATTTAGCCAAATCGGTCTCCTCTCGCCAATTCGATTCAGTATCTCTTCATTCGTGATTCGATCTATCCATCTCACCTTCAGCATTCTTCTGTAACACCACATTTCAAAAGCTTCTATTCTCTTTCTTTCGGAGCTAGTTATCGTCCATGTTTCACTTCCATACAATGCAATGCTCCACACGAAAGTCTTCAAAAACATCTTTCTAATTCCTATATCAATGAAGTGAGCAAATTTCTTTTCTTAAGAAAGCTCTTCCTTGCTTGTGCTAATCTGCATTTTATGTCCTCCTTACTTCTGCCATCGTTAGTTATTTTTCTACCCAAGTAACAATATTCATCTACTTCTTTTAAGACTTAATTTCCTAATTTAATATTTCCTGCATCACCTGCCTTCGTTCGACAGCACTCCATTACTTTTGTTTTGGACTTATTTATTTTCATCTTGTACTCCTTACCCAAGACTTCGTCCATACCATTCAGCAGCTTTCCACGATCTTCTGGTGTCTCAGATAAAATAACAATATCATCGGCAAATCTCAAGGTTTTGATTTCCTCTTCTTGGATTATGATTCCCTATTAAAATTCCTCTTTGATTTCCTTTACTCCCTGTTCTATGTAAACATTGAAAAGGAGGGGGGACAAACTGCAGCCTTGCCTCACTCCTTTCTGGATTGCTGCCTTTTTTCCGAGCCCTCGATTCTTATCACTGCAGTCTGATTTTTATACAGATTGTAGATAATTCTTCGTTCTCGGTATCTGGTCCCAAGCACCTTCAGAATATTAAATAGCTTGGTATCGGTGTAAATACACTGACTGACAGTGACAATGCAACACCAAGGAGGAGTGGTTCGAAAGGGATGAAAGTTGGGAAAAAAACAGAGACGGCACGGATGAATAATTGATGTTTATTTCAAACCGATATGCAGGTTACACAATGCGCACGGCATCGACTCAGTAGGATGTAGGACCACCGCGAGCGGCGATGCACGCAGAAACACGTCGAGGTACAGAGTCAATAAGAGTGCGGATGGTGTCCTGAGGGATGGTTCTCCATTCTCTGTCAACCATTTGCCACAGTTGGTCGTCCGTACGAGGCTGGGGCAGAGTTTGCAAACGGCGTCTAATGAGATCCCACACGTTTTCGATTGGTGAGAGATCCGGAGAGTACGCTGGCCACGGAAGCATCTGTACACCTCGTAGAGCCTGTTGGGAGATGCGAGCAGTGTGTGGGCGGGCATTATCCTGCTGAAACAGAGCATTGGGCAGCCCCTGAAGGTACGGGAGTGCCACCGGCCGCAGCACATGCTGCACGTAGCGGTGGGCATTTAACGTGCCTTGAATACGCACTAGAGGTGACGTGGAATCATACGCAATAGCGCCCTAAACCATGATGCCGCGTTGTCTAGCGGTAGGGCGCTCCACAGTTACTGCCGGATTTGACCTTTCTCCACGCCGACGCCACACTCGTCTGCGGTGACTATCACTGACAGAACAGAAGCGTGACTCATCGGAGAACACGACGTTCCGCCATTCCCTCATCCAAGTCGCTCTAGCCCGGCACCATGCCAGGCGTGCACGTCTATGCTGTGGAGTCAATGGTAGTCTTCTGAGCGGACGCCGGGAGTGCAGGCCTCCTTCAACCAATCGACGGGAAATTGTTCTGGTCGATATTGGAACAGCCAGGGAGTCTTGCACATGCTGAAGAATGGCGGTTGACGTGGCGTGCGGGGCTGCCACCGCTTGGCGGCGGATGCACCGATCCTCGCGTGCTGACGTCACTCGAGCTGCGCCTAGACCCTTCGCACGTGCCACATGTCCCTGCGCCAACCATCTTCGCCACAGGCGCTGCACCGTGGACACATCCCTATGGGTATCGGCTGCGATTTGACGAAGCGACCAACCTGCCCTTCTCAGCCCGATCACCATACCCCTCGTAAAGTCGTCTGTCTGCTGGAAATGCCTCCGTTGACGGCGGCCTGGCATTCTTAGCTATACACGTGTCCTGTGGCACACGACAACACGTTCTACAATGACTGTCGGCTGAGAAATCACGGTACGAAGTGGGCCATTCGCCAACACCGTGTCCCATTTATCGTTCGCTACGTGCGCAGCACAGCGGCGCATTTCACATCATGAGCATACCTCAGTGACGTCAGTCTACCCTGCAATTGGCATAAAGTTCTGACCACTCCTTCTTGGTGTTGCATTTGCTCTGTCAGTCAGTGTAAATAAATAAATAAATAAATAAATAAATAAATAAATAAATAAATAAATAATAGCGTATGGTCTCCGGAGAGGCCTGGTGAAGGCCTTAAACGAGCTGCGCGTCTGTTAGGATAGGGCCCAAGATGGCATAAAAATTGGTCCCCGAGCAAAAAGTATTAACCAATTGGTGTTAAAATCCCCAACCCAGTCGGGAATCGAACCCGGGCAAAAGGATAACGTGCTAACCAGTAAGCCATGGAGCCTGACATAACTTAATAATATTTTGTTATGGAATCAACCCAGTTTTACGGCCCAGTGGCCTTCCTGATGTCAACCCTGTTCGGAGGGATGTCACTATTGCGTGTTCCTTTTTTATTACAATTCTCTTTACGTCGCACCGATACAGATAGGTAAGGACTAGGAGTGTGAAGGAAGTGGGCCGTTTCCTTAACTAAGGTACAGTCCCATCATTTGCCTGGTATGAAAATGGGAAACCATGGAAAACCATCTTCACGGCTGCCGACAGTGGGGTTCAAATCCGCTATCCCCCGAATGCAACCTCACAGCTGCGCGACCCTAACCCCACGGCAAACACGCTCGGTTTGCGTGTTTCTCTGGTGGTTTATAGTGTGATGGGTTGCATGTAGATGAAGATAGTTAAATGAGACAATCATCCAGGCCACGATCCAGAGGAGCTTACAGTAGACTACGCAGTAAAAATCCCCTACCCGGTGGAATCCGGTTACCCTCTGAATCGAAGGCCAGCATCCTGATCATTCAGCCAAGGAGCAGGACTTTATGCAATAATAATAATAATAATAATAATAATAATAATAATAATAATAATAATAATAATAATATTTTTGGACTACTCTGTCGGTTTCTATAAGGTAAATCCGGGACAGATGCCGCCCCGGTAGAGATGCCGCATACACTGTAGCTAAAGATTCCCATCGTTACAGCTAGATGGCAATATGTGTGGTTTTTCAGTTTCTAAGGAAGAACTACTGTCTGCGAGTGTGACGAAATTTGCTCGTATATTACGCCAATTATAGCCAATATCTTGAGGCGAGTACACGTTTCCTCCTGACAAAGTTTTTCCGTGTGTTAATTTATTGTAGTACAGTAGACGTCAGAAGCATAACTGTAGTTGAGAGTAAGCTAATTTTGGGCCATGATAGTCTTGAGGTATGACAACAGGAGGGTGCGGCGTCGCTCCCTGATAGTTGGGAGAGTTGCCGCACAACGATCTGGGTGAGATGCCTCATTGCTATCAGATTCTACAAGCGATCTGGAAACATTAAAAACACTGACTGACAGAGCAAATGCAACACCAAGAAGGAGTGGTCAGAACTTTATGCCAATTGCAGGGTAGACTGAAGTCACTGAGGTATGCTCATGATGTGAAATGCGCCGCTGTGCTGCGCACGTAGCGAACGATAAATGGGACACGGCGTTGGCGAATGGCCCAATTCGTACCGTGATTTCTCAGCCGACAGTCATTGTAGAACGTGTTGTCGTGTGCCACAGGACACGTGTATAGCTAAGAATGCCAGGCCGCCGTCAACGGAGGCATTTCCAGCAGACAGGCGACTTTACGAGGGGTATGGTGATCGGGCTGAGAAGGGCAGGTTGGTCGCTTCGTCAAATCGCAGCCGATACCCATAGGGATGTGTCCACGGTGCAGCGCCTGTGGCAAAGATGGTTGGCGCAGGGACATGTGGCACGTGCGAGGGGTCCAGGCGCAGCCCGAGTGACGTCAGCACGCGAGGATCGGCGCATCCGCCGCCAAGCGGTGGCAGCCCCGCACGCCACGTCAACCGCCATTCTTCAGCATGTGCAAGACACCCTGGCTGTTCCAATATCGACCAGAACAATTTCCCGTCGATTGGTTGAAGGAGGCCTGCACTCCCGGCGTCCGCTCAGAAGACTACCATTGACTCCACAGCATAGACGTGCACGCCTGGCATGGTGCCGGGCTAGAGCGACTTGGATGAGGGAATGGCGGAACGTCGTGTTCTCCGATGAGTCACGCTTCTGTTCTGTCAGTGATAGTCACCGCAGACGAGTGTGGCGTCGGCGTGGAGAAAGGTCAAATCCGGCAGTAACTGTGGAGCGCCCTATCGCTAGACAACGCGGCATCATGGTTTAGGGCGCTATTGCGTATGATTCTACGTCACCTCTAGTGCGTATTCAAGGCACGTTAAATGCCCACCGCTACGTGCAGCATGTGCTGCGTCCGGTGGCACTCCCGTACCTTCAGGGGCTGCCCAATGCTCTGTTTCAGCAGGATAATGCCCGCCCATACACTGCTCGCATCTCCCAACAGGCTCTACGAGGTGTACAGATGCTTCCGTGGCCGGCGTACTCTCCGGATCTCTCACCAATCGAACACGTGTGGGATCTCATTGGACGCCGTTTGCAAACTCTGCCCCAGCCTCGTACGGACGACCAACTGTGGCAAATGGTTGACAGAGAATGGCGAACCATCCCTCAGGACACCATCCGCACTCTTATTGACTCTGTACCTCGACGTGTTTCTGCGTGCATCGCCGCTCGCGGTGGTCCTACATCCTACTGAGTCGATGCCGTGCGCATTGTGTAACCTGCATATCGGTTTGAAATAAACATCAATTATTCATCCGTGCCGTCTCTGTTTTTCTCCAAATTTCATCCCTTTCGAACCACTCCTCCTTGGTGTTGCATTGTCACTGTCAGTCAGTGTACTATTCAGAGTGTACCGGTATTTTATTCGAATATTTTATCGTCTTACAATTTTTAATATACATAATCTATTTTACTGATTTCATTGGTAACATTATTTTATTAGATAAAATTATATTATTTTCAGAAATAAAAATTTGCGACATGCCTGCTCAGTATAAAAGTAAGGGCACTGTTAAAAGACCTCAATAGACAGGGGAAAATTTAAGAGAGGCTGTTAAAAGACTGAAAGCCAAGGAAATACTGATCAGGGAGGCAGGATCATACTACAGAATAATGACGGAACGAACACTGAAACTTAGAATGCAGTCAGGAAATCTGGGAAAAGGCTCTCTGGGTCCAGCAGGTACAGCTACTTCAATAATCACCGAAGTCAAACTGATATTCAAAGAGGATGACTGTATCTAGTGTTTGAGTTACAAACAGTGGCTGCATGAATCTTGCTCCACATATAACGACTGTTGCAGCAAGATTGCTAGAGAACAAAGTTTAAGAAACAATCTGTAAAAACTTGTACGAGGATAAACATCAGTTTTTGATTCAAGAATCCTGCCTTAGACATGTTTTCAAATTACTGTGTCAGGACAGAATTATATTCATTATGATTTTGATGTTTCCTATATATAACACGACGGCCCCGTGGTGTAGGGATAGCGTGCCTGCCTCTCACCCGGAGGCCCCGGGTTCGATTTTCGGCCAGGTAAGAGAATTTTCTCTTGACCTGAGGGCTGGTTCGAGGTCCACTCAGTCTACGTGATTAGAATTGAGTTATCTGACGGTGAGATGGCGGCCCCGGTCTCGGAAGCCCAGAATAACAGCCGAGAGGATGCGTCGTGCTGACCACAGACTCCTCGTAATCTGCAGGCCTTCGGGCTGAGCAGCGGTCGCTGGGTAGGCCTGAGCACATTCAAGGGCCTTAAGTGCCGTGGGGTTTTATATAACACATTCATTCATAGTAAATCGAAATTTATGATTAATTTAATGTTGTAAATTATCAGATAGATTCTTTTACCATTGAATGATTGTATTATGTGGATATAATTGTCTTGTAGTACGTTCTAGTGTTCGGTTATATTAAAGTTGAAGACATTGGCTTAAATTTGATTTTGTTATTATTTTACTTGCGGCATCTCTCCCGAGCAAAGTCGGCATCTATACCGGGATCCAGGGAGAGACACCGCAGATGCAACAATTCCTTTGTTCCCTCCTTTCTCCCATTTACTTTCAATTGCCAATATTTTGTTCATCCCTGATCAAATGTACATGTTTTCAAATTATGCTCGATGAATTTGCAACAATTTTTAAAGTAAATATACCGAGATATAACAAAAGACATAAAAAGTGCGGCAACTCTCCCGGAATTACCCTAATTTTTACACATGGTAGTGATTTTTCAAACATTTAGAGTCATAATTAATGTATCCATGGTACGTGTACCGGCTGGTACACCTCTACGCCGCACATTTGAATTTTCCGCCTTCAAGTACTCCTCTACAGGAGAAACTGTGAACTTAAAACTGGATCTACTTAAACTTTTGCTCTGAAGATGTCACTGTGTTAATTTCGACGTGTTTTTGTTTACTATTTATCAAGGAGTTTGGAAATTGTCTAATAGATGTCTCCACTAAAAAACTATGATCATGCACACCGGTGCGAAGTGAGGGAACTTTCTTGAGGATATTTTGTACTCATAAGTTTTCTTATTACTAAATTTCGTTCTTTCATTTGTGGGTTGGCAATATTAATCTTTTCTTTCCGCCAGTTTTGAAGTTAGCCAATCAATTATTTCTGTAATTAATTTTTGACCAATCGTGTCTTTCTTCTTCGATTTTGTGTGTAACTGTGTGCTGTAGCCAATAAACGCTTGTGGTTGTGTCTTAATTATTCATGAAAGGTCTCGAATTTTCCCCGAGGGTATAAAAACTGCTGATTTTCTTGTCTCTCGGCCACATCATCAACATTTAGCTTAGTGTATGGACGTGTAGCAGGAGGCGGGTAGCGCGTCTTTCTTCAGGCAGCGGTTCTTCAGTAAGGTAATAGCCGCTTAACATCTTTATTTCTTGCTAGCTCAGCAGTTTTTTTGCTAGTTGTTTTACGTCGCACCGACACAGATAGGTCTTACGGCTACGATGGGACAGGAAAGAGCTAGGAGTGGGAAGGAAGCGGCCGTGGCCTTAATTAAGGTACAGCCCCGGCATTTGCCAGGTGTGAAAATGGGAAACCACGGAAATCCATTTTCAGGGCTGCTGACAGTGGGGTTCGAACCTACTATCTCCCGAATACTGGACACTGGGCGCACTTAAGCCACTGCAGCTATCGAGCTCGGTGCTCAGCAGTTTAACCCGCGGGGAAGGTCTGAAACTTTTACTATGTAACCTATCTTCAAACATGTAATTTTCGGTCGCTTTTGTAAAACTTCATATATCTTTAACTGTAATTCGGGGATAGGGAGTGATTTACCCTCTCGAGCTCCCCTTCATATTGGTTTGAGGTGACTACGTTTTTTTAATTGGTTTTCTTCCGTTCTGTACTGTCTTAAATTTTTCTTATAGGAGTCACCTCCATAGTTTGGGAATAGCCCCTGTTCCATCGGCTTTCTGCCTCTTAGGTTTTAAGAAGTTTCATTTAAGAGTGCAAGTGCACGCCTCCATTCATTTTTGTATTTTGGGCCATTTACTTAAACTATTCTTTTTCTACTAAGGCCCAGTAGGTTGGGTACGATATACCCCCGCTTCATTTGATGTAAGTTGTGCCTTGAGGACAATTAAGTGTTAAATCTGGTATGGCCTGGTAATAGGCGTGGAAAATTGAGAGCGGGCCAGCTCTTTTCTATGTGGTAAAAGTGCTACTAGCCGGCCTGATGTGGTTTTTGGAGCAAATGCTCATTGAATGAAGGGGTTTTCTGCCCTTTGGACAAATGTGTACCTTGGTAAAGTTGGGCAAGCAGCTGAAGGATTGTAAAAATTTGGGGCTCGAAGCCCAAAACTTGTAAAGACCCCTAAACTTGTGCTTTCGTGCTCTTGTTTGTAAAATTATACCTTGTACCTGATCTTTCATTGTTATTTCACCTAGTGAAAATTTGTTATATCGTGTTGTCTATTGAAAATATAACCTTCAGTAAAATTTTAAGTTTAGTTTCATATTGTGGATAGATCCATTCCAGCCCGCACCTTCTTTCACCTCTGCATTCCACGGGTATCCCCGTAACAGTACGTTCTTTAGTTTTTCAGTATATGTCAAAATCTTGTGAGTTAACCTTGAAGACAATAGTCTGTGAACGGGTCCATAGAATTTCATACTTCGTTTCCTGATGTCTGCGGCAAGGTTGGACAGTCTTTCCGTAGCTTTGCGTGATTTGAGTCTATAACCTTCTTCTTTTTCCTCTGGGCCCAGAATTTTCCCCAAGATCTTCCTTTCCTCCTTCAAGATGTTTTCCAAATCACATTTATTTCTATGTACCAAGATATCACTTGCATATGCACTTCAGGTTTCATCACCGTATTATGTTTAATTTTTGTATGTATGGACATGCATTTCTTGTTGTAGATGTCACAGGTCCCCCAATATGCTCTTTTGAGTTTTTGTAATGGACTTTCTGTGCTTCCTTTTCCAACCCTGTTGGTTTTACGATCTCGCCGAGATATTTAAAGTATGGAACTCGTTTGATATGCCCATATTTTGTTTGTGAATGTCGAATTTAGTGCAAATAAACTTGGTCTTTTCGAATGAGATTTGTAGCCCAGTTTTCTCAGCGCATTCCTTGAGGACTGCAATCTGTTTGATCGCTGAAATATCACTGTCTATTAGTATCTCTAGGTCGTCTGCGATAACTAAACAACTGACCTTTATATAATCGTTTTTTCGTCCAAGTTGAATGGGTTTCCAGTGCTACTGGGCTTTCAATTTCTTCTCCCATTCTCGAATGACTATCTAGTACAAGGTTGTAAAGGAGTGGTGACAATCCGTCACCTTGTCGCACGCCGGTCTTAATCGCAAAGGGCTCCGATATTTCACCCATGAATTTCACTTTTGACTTCGTGTCCGTGAGTGTTTCCTTGATGAGCCTTGTACAGGCAAAATAATGTAGGTCTCCTTGACAAAGTATTTAACATCATACAGTACTTACCTTTCAGACCGACTGTGTCTACAGTAGCGTATAGTTCAGCCAGTGTTTCCTTCATTCACCTTTATTTCTGGCGAAATAATTTTACGTCTGTAAGCACGTTCCCAGTCTTCATTTTGTCTGTTCGAACGTTAACACAAGTTTCTCCATTCTTATAAAAGAGAACGTTCTACATGAGATATTTCCTATACCGCCATAGAGGAGTCTAATGAAACTATTTTACAGTTTATTGAGTAATTATAAGGGGCATCCTTTCCTGTACAATCAATTTTAAAATGGTACTATTTAAATATGAAGTACATTATTGCATTCTTATCCGATTCAGTAAATATATCGACTTATTTTGTTACAGTATCATAAATCATTGTCATTTTTAAGAAAGGTGAATTTGATTGATGTTTTTGACCCTTGAACATGAACTAATTGATGCTGACGGTGATCTTATTTGGGGAACGTGAATTGGAATGTGGTTTAACAGGTCCAAAGAATTAATTTGACGTATTACAATTTTCCTCAAGGGGAGTAAGTACAGTACGCCCAACACCACCCCGGTGAAAGTCTAATGGGGTTTATGGTTCCAATCTGTAGCTAGTTTCAGGTAGTTTCCGTCCCCAATTTTAGATGGCGCTGGAGGTCATTCATAACGTGTAGATAGTTGTATACAGGTTCTGTAGATGGCACGCAAGTAGGCATGAAATGAGCGATATTAATAATTAAAGGCAGTTTGTCTCGAAGTGAATTATTTCAAGTCTAACCTCAAGCAGTGTGCCCTTCTAACAAAGAATTAGTCATATAACATCAAGCATTATGGAGATAACATTGCTGGATGGCATCGAATTCGACTTTACCCAATCGATTAACCTTGTGCGAACTCGTATCGATTTTAAGCGATAGTTCCCATGCTGCTATTGCGTTCTATTCTATCCTCTTTGATTCTGTTGTTATTTGAATCGGTTTGAAATTCTGTGCCCATGTGTTCTATTCTATCCATGTGCCTGCGTTGTTAGAAATCCAGCAAACAAAACGAGGAGAACAACTTGCTATGGATAGAAAGAAAAATTGTTTAGTGTCCGGGTATGGGAATACCTCACGGAATTTTGACGTGAGGTTTCATAGCCTACCGAAACCCGAAGGAAGGTAAGAGGTTATATTT
This sequence comes from Anabrus simplex, assembly GCF_040414725.1. NCBI lineage: Eukaryota > Metazoa > Arthropoda > Insecta > Orthoptera > Tettigoniidae > Anabrus > Anabrus simplex. The sequence continues at coordinate 1,580,930,606 of NC_090265.1, forward strand.
TAAAAACCTGAAAAATCATTATATTTTACGGCATAATATCACGTACAAATAGCCGATTTTGAATTATCTTATACATAACTATTCTGTGTCTAATCACTAATGTTTACTGTTACCATTTTACTCTTTCTATTAAATGAGATAGATTCAGCATTTCTAATTGCACTTGTATCATTTTTTGCAGATTTAAGGAGTGGGTGGTATTTTGCCAAAACGAACGGTTGTCGGGGCTGGCGCCGAAGGACTGTTCCCATTCATATGTATGCAGTGCCCACTTCACTAACACATTCTATCAGAACGAGTTACTGGTGAGGCTTAATAGGAACGCTATACCTTCACTTCATGCACTTTCTCATCCCCTCAATCATGTTCCCCATGTATCTCCACCTGTCCAGCCTACTCCTCCTGTCTCTCCTGTTCCTGTAGAACCTTGTAACCCAACTCCATTTCTGTCCTCAAGCAATCTTGAGATCCATCCTTCTTTGCCCAGCACCTCACGCTGTGTATCTCGCTTTTCCTTTAGTCCTCCAATCGCAGATATCTCCGATACAATTCTAGGATGCCTACCACTTGAGGAATCTTCCGAGCCTTCATTTGCAGCCTCTTCTGTTACAGATTCAGTTATTAATGATACTGATGCAGGAAGTACCACATTATCAACTGGCTTAGGGAAGAGAAAAAGGAAGAGGTTGACCTTGTCTCTGCTGAAGATGCGTACTAAGGCAGAGTTAACTCCTTTAAAGGAGAAACTTTGGATTACGGTCAGATGAGAAACAAGGCCTTCTTTTGGTTACAAAAACGAAGTATTGGGCTAAGAAAAAGGAGCTGAGAGATATTTCCTTTTGTAAAAGTAAGTAATTTTTACAGAGACAAATGTCTATTCTGCAGCTAATATTTTCACACCACAATTTCGTTGCTCGAAGAAGAGACCACCGGGAAGGCGCTGGACCATAGAAGTGATCTTAGAAGTTCTGTTTATAAGAGGAGCCCAAGATGTTATCCAGTCCTGAGTAAAGTTTTTGTGCTCCCTTGTAAAAGGACACTACAATCCTTGATTAATTATGTGCCCTTCACTGCTGGGATCTATGATGCTACCTTTACCACACTCAAGCATTCACTGAAGGAAATGTCGGATCGTGACAGACTGTGCTATCTCATCTTTGGCGAAATGTCACTGGGAGAGGACCTGCGTTATAATTCGAAATTTGATTGCATTGATGGTTTGGAGGATCGTGGACACCAGGGTAGGACTAACCTCCCGGCGAAGTATGCTCTGGTGTTCATGTTTCGTGGACTGGTACGGAAGTGGAAGCAGCCCGTTGCTTTATACTTCAGTAACAGTGGGATGTCATCAGTATACCTAAGCAAGCTCATCCTGGAGGAGCTCGGTGCTGGTTTTGATGCTGGATCCAATGTCATGGCAACGGTGTGTCATCTTGGTTCTAGCAACAGAGAAGCACTGAATGAGCTTACGGGAAAGAAGTTACCAACTGATGATCCGTTTTTCTCTTTCCGAGGCAGGAGCATTGACACCATTTTTGATCCTCCCCATCTCCTTAAGTATGCTCGGAACAGTCTTTTGAGATCTGATGCGAAATTTGTTGTCACGACTACCAGCTTGCAGTTTGAAGGTGTGGCAAGCTGGAAGCACATAGATGAAGTATATGCGAGGATGACAAGAAATTTCGATTTCGCGTACTCAAGAAACTGACCGATACACACATAGCACCTGATTCCCGTGCGAAGATGAATGTCAGCATTGCTGCGCAAGTCCTCAGTAACTCTATTGTTGGTGCCTTGCAAGACGGAGGTCGAAATGGTGAGCTTCTATTTCTCATGGAATTTTAAATGTACAGGCTATAGAAAATTACTCCTAACGATCAATATTTAATGTCTAGTTTCATTCATTCACTGTATTATTATTTATTTCAGGCCTCTTGCCATCGGGTGGCCTTGCGACCGCAGAATACTGCTTACTTTTTGACGATTTGATGGACTCCTTCAATAGATGTTTGCCTTACCCTATGAGTGAGTAAAATTGTAGCATATTTCTTATAATAGAAAAGAGCAAGTATACCTAGGTAACAGAAAGTTACTAATAATTGTCGCATATTACTGACTTGGTGTATCTTTTACTTTCTTACAGACGGAGCTCCACTCAAAGTGCGGTTGGGAGTTAACAGTCCACATTGGATGATGTGGAAAGAGGCCGTAAAATGTTTGGACTAATGATGGGCAACGCTCTCGCTCGAGACTCTCGAGACTGACGTCGCAGATCTCGAGACTCTCGCGACAATCTCGAGACAGATCTTCCTGTAGTGCAATCTGTGCGACGTACCACTAACTACGACTGTAAACTTGATAATATATCATTGTCAGTTATTGCGTGAAATAACGCTCTCGTATGAAACCGTGTGAGCCAATACATTTTGTCAAAAGCCTGGAAAAGTACTGCATGTTCAACTATGAACCCCTTAATACCATTAACGAAAGTGAAAACAGAATATCAGTATCTTAAACTGTTCATGGCTTATTTGGGGCGGACATGTTAGCTGAATAACCCTGCATAATTTGTGAATAACTGTAGATAGAATGTACACCTACTTGGATACTAGAGGCGTGCATTATTCGAACTCAGACGGGGAAGATGTGCTTTGCTACATATGCAACCCCCATTATACATGAGTGGAACGTGTAATCTAAAATACCCGACTTTGCTCCAATTCTTTCACGTTCTCAAGACCGATTCTCGTGCACTGCGAGCTGTGTAAGCTTGATAGTTATCATCAGCAGTTCTAATATTGAAACGAGTGTGACGATAAATTTTGTCAAAAGCCTAGGAAAGCACTGCATATTGAACTATGTGCTCCTTAATACCATTAACGAAAGTGAAGACAGAATGCCAGTATCTTAAATTGTTCACGAGTTATTTCAGGTGGACTTCTTAGATGAATACACGTATAATTTGTTAATAACTGTCATTAGGATATAAACCTACCCGGATGCCTCACAATCGTTGTCGACAGGGTAGCTTCTTGTGATTCAGACCGGGCCGGAGGTGTTCTGTGACTATTCCTCTTCGTTTACAAGTACTATGTTTTTAAGCGTCGGATCATCCCAGAAGTTTTTCTGCCGACGTATTTTACTTCGGACATAGTCTTCATGTTGTCACGTACAACTAGACACAATTACACATTGCATTTTCATATACCGAAGTACCTAATAATAATAATAATAATAATAATAATAATAATAATAATAATAATAATTATTATTATTATTATTATTATTATAATTATTATAATTATATATATTATATATATATATATTATATATATTATATATAATAATAATAATAATTATTATTATTATTATTATTATTATTATTATTATTATTATTATTATTATTATTATTAACAAATACATCGCAAATGGGAAATATCCCGGTGGCAATGGTCACTTACAGTAGTGAAATAATAACCAGCATACTGATGTGGGCAAGTTTTCCTCTGTAAATAGGACCATAAGGGATTGGATTAAATTACCTGCAGCAGTCTTTGATATACTCTCTTCCGGTATAGAATCCTTTAAGAAGATGATTAGTGCTAGTGTAAAGTAAAAGCTCTAAACGTAGGACTCTGAATTTGTGATTTTCTACTGGATTTAGAGTGTTAAACTAGTAGTATTTCTTCTAATATTTTCTCTCCATGGAATTGCTTGTTGTACTCTTGTTGTTGTAGTTGTTGGGTAGTTATGTTTTAACTTTAATATCACTTGATGATGCTGATGCTTGTAGTTTAAAGGGGCCTAACATCGAGGTCATGACAACAAAAAGTTCAAAATCATCCACTGACCAAAATAAAAAAACGCCATGATAAATGAATGGATGGATATGAACCAAAAAAAACCAGTGGATCCGACTCAAAAAAGATCATAAATAATAGTATTACTGACCAAGGGATCACTTATAAAGCAAAATCCTGAATCGAGGATGCTTGATGTCTAAAGGGGTCCAAAATCCAGTTTAAGGCCTCTCAGAATGGTACATGTCGCGAGTAAAGCAGAACCATGGTATTTGTCATGTTGGGGTACTAATCAAAAGTAGCGAAGACTCACGGTGTTCCACACAAGATGGTACTACTCGCAAGTATTGTACTTCGTACAGGTAACGCAGACCTATGGTGTTTCTCACACAATGGCGCCACTCATAGCCAACGCAAACCGATGAGGTTCCTCACCTAGGTGTACTAACCACAGGGACTCATACTATCCCGTGGTGTTCCTCATATAGTGGGTACTAATCACAGGCAACGCAGACCAACGGTGTGGCTCATATAGTGGTACAACTCACAGGCAACGCCCAGACTCGCGGTGTTGCTCACATGGGTACGACTCACGGGTACTGAAAACCTATACTGATTCACCCCCTGTTGCTACTAAACACAAACCTATTTCGTACGTAATATAGTGGGAAAACTCGCAAGTAAAGGCGACTCATGGTGTTCTCCGCGTGATGGTAATAATCAAAAGTAGTTTCATGGTTCTAAGAAAACCATCCCTTGGTCGCCCCTTTTAGTCGCCTCTCACGACAGGCAGGGATACCGTGGGTGTATTATTCGTCTGCGTGCCCCACCCACAGGGGGTAAAGAGAGAGAAAAAGGAAGAAGAAGGGATCCGTCACATCGAAAGATGAAGAAACGGACGCAGAAAGGCAAGGGTCACGAAGGGCGTGAAAATGAAAGACTCCCTAGGCCTCGAATGCTCTAAGACAGTCGGGGTCGGAAAAGAGCAAGAGTTGACCAAGGAAGGTCGGACAGTATATACGAAAGTGGGGAGCCTGGCACAAGTAAGTGGAAGCAATGCCAAGACTCAGCTAAGGGCCCCGTGGTCGCTAATCCACACTCCTAAGTTGAGAGCCCCTTGGGCCACTTTTAGTCGCCTCTTACGACAGGCAGGAGATACCGCGGGTGTATTCTACATGTGCGTACCCCACCCGCAGGGGGTAATATCACTTGTACTGTTAAGCTAGTAGTAAGTTCAACCTATAGTATTGTAAGCCATAGTGTTAAATAATGGAAATACTTCAGTTGTGTGTGAATTTGTGTATAATAATGCTGGATTTAGAAAGTTAAACTAGTAGTATTTCTTGTCATATTTTCTATCGTTGTTGTTGTCGTTATAGTTCTAGCGTAATGATGGTTTAACTTCACTTTATTATCACTTGTAATGTTAAGCTAGTAGAAAGCTCAACCTATAGTATTGCAAGCGGTAGTGTTAAGCACTGAAAATACTGAATTTGTGTATGATGATGCTGGATTTAGAATGTTAAATTAGTAGCACTACTTGTAATATTTCCTTTCCATGGAGTTGCTTGATGTACTCTTGTTGTTTTTGTTGTTGGGTAATTATGCTAACTGTACATATGACGCGAATAGTCTATAACATCGTAAGGAATTATTTCCTTCGTCACCAAATTATCGGTACACACAAGCAGTTGTCATAATATGTTATTGAAAGTAGGCTCTGATAACGATGTACACCTACCTGTCGAAAGAATTGGAGCATACTGAAGTATTTTAGGTTACACATTCCACCCATGCGTAATGATGGTTGCATATGCAATAAGGCGCATCTTGCCTCGTCTCGAGTTCGAATAATACACGCCTCTAGTATCCAGGTACGTGTACCTGCAGTAGCCGTCATGTTCTGTACCTAAACCACTCATTCGTGCACCTACAAGTGCATACAATGCCAGAATGCGTATCCTTTATAATTATTTTATACTGCGTCAAAATATACCTCGGTAGAAATGAACGCCCTTGTGGCTTGTTGACACGTATTTACGAAATGGAGAAGGCCCGTGGTTGGCTATTCGCATACTCGGCACAAACAACATTCAGCTCCGACTACCTGTAGGCCTACGACACGCTGCCACACAATGCGGGGAAAACGCTCTCGAGATCTCTCGAAATTTCTCGCGAGAAATAATGCCTGCGCTAGTCTCGAGAAAAATCGATACCTCGTCTCAGACTGCCCATCACTAGTTTGGACTCTTTGAATTTTTAATACCTTCCTGGGTTGTAGTTCAGTCTTCAAAAGAGAAGAAAATGCCCTTCCAGTATGCTTGGATTATATTCATTAAAGCTAAGAAAGTTGTAATGGACAAATATGAAGTCTTTCAACCGCAGCTTTGAGAACCTGGCTGCTGAGGTTCGCTATTTGCAGCTGAGGTATCTTAATCACGATGCTCTTGAAAATGTGTTTGGGTTAATTCGATCACATTGTGGTTGCAATGATCAATCCACAATGTAGCAGTTTGTAGATGCACTGAAGACCTGCATCATCAATGGTTTGGCATGTGGAGACATCCTGCGAGGTTCCAATTGCATAAACGATGATGCAGAGCTTCTGTCCAATTTACGACAGTTCCTTTGTGATGATCATGAACCTGATGTGTCTGAAGTTAACAATATACCTACTTCCAAGCCTGTGAATGCCTGTCACTGTTGATTTTGATGAGGCCAGATTTCTAGGTGACAGCGTTATTCGCTCTACAGCCTATGTTAGTCGCTATATTCCAAAGAGGCTCTGGGACTTTGGTCCCTGCGAGAGTTGCAGGTCTGTTTTGTATTGTGCTGACATAGATCTTTTTCTGCATGAAGTCATTGACTCTTGAGATAAGGACCCCAATCAAAGACGCTTGACATATCCCTCGGAAAGTCTTATTTCTACTGTTGCTTGGGGCGTGACTCTTGTTGAGAAAATACTTGATGCAGATCGAAAGATGGCAGATTTGATTAAAACTCTAGCAGGGAATTTGAAAAGAGAGATTGAATTTTTTGGCCTCACAATGTTGGTTGTGACCATGGCAATGTTTTACTGCAGAAGTTTCTCAGAGTTCTTTGCTTCATCTGTGCAACTTGGTGGTGCACCAAGTACAATAGGGAAGTCAAAAAATCTGCTAATCTTCAGCGTAGACTAAAAAACTTAATGTGTTATAAGCTTCAGTGGTTCCTTATCTTCTCAGTAGGCTATCTGTCTTGTTCTGATACTAGAAGTTTGATATATGTATTTCACCATGGGATGCTCCTGAAGGTTGTTTATACTAGGAATTCATATTTTGGAATGTTCAATTTCAGAGAAATACACTTTACTTGCAGTTCCACACCCTCTTCTAATGGTTAGATGAGTGGTGGTGGTGGTGGTGGTGGTAGTGATTATTTTTTCAGGGAAGTACAACTAGGCAACCATCCAAATTTTGAATAGAGTATTATCAATTTAACACTCACTTGGCAGTGTTTTGGCTTCCCTTGTGGGAATTTAATTAAAAGGAACCATTAAAGTCAAGTAATGTATTGAAGTGATATTTTCTTCTCTTTGATACAGTTCTTACAGTTCCTCTATGGTTACAGATATATTCAAAACACAAAAGAAGCCAGCAACTTTATACTTTTATGTGACTGGTGATACGATCACACCCTTGAGACCTCGAGTTGTTCTTGGAATCCAAACCCGAGTAACATGATTTTCCCTATAAGTAAATCAAATGTTCATTGAACACAGTTACAGTTGTCACCTTCGTTACATTCATGTGATTTGGCTGTAACATCCGTGTGTGAAGTGTTTTAAAACATAAATGACCTATATTATTTAGCGTATGGCTTATACAGACATAATAATGACCTATAGAAATGGTACTATGAATATTATTATTTCCCACCTATGTGAATTTTGTGCAGGAATATCGTGTATTAATAAAACTTATCATTGTAAATGTCAAAATTGCCATGTGAAATGTCGGTGATGTGTGAAATTGTGTTTCTGATACTTTCGAAAAATGTTCACATTAACATCAAAGGTTAAAATTTTACTTGCCCAGCAAATTGTCATGTATTGTGCACTAACTGTTGTGCTGGAGATGCATAATGATGTACTATATTCAAGACATTGTTTACGACTTATAACAAAATTCACCTAAATATGCTTATAAACATACCTACTTAATGAAACTGCAGTTACAGGTAGGCTTCTATTCCACTGTCTTCTACATTTGTTGTGGATTTTTTTCTGTGCTTAATGCTAAAGTTGTGAATGTGATACTTCAGCTTAATATATTTTATACACTGTTGGTCACTTTTTATTTCTGTGTTTGATAGTAGTAATAATACATTTCTGTCTGCTTATTTTGTTTGTATCATTATTTGCCAGTCGTGAAATCCTATATTTCCTATATTAATGCGTTTCCCCGTGCACATATCCGCTGTCGTCTCATCGTGTGCTGCCATGGCTGACTAAATAATAGCAGTGGGATTTTAGAGTGTTTTATGCAACAACAATTGGCCACATTATTCCACACTTGCAGAAAGTGGTCATGTAATAATTTACAAGAAAAACAGTTCGCAGGAAATAGCAACGGAGCAATAACTTCAAATGTGATCAGAAATAAACATTGGTTCACTAGATATCCTACCATTTCACGATAGAGGAAACGTAGTAATTTATGTATTAGTAGTGGTGATAACGAGATTAATGTCCATATACACATTCAACAATGCTATTTTCAGAAAAACATCCTTGGTCTATTTCTAATACGATATCATGTTAGCGTAGGTTAATGCTGCTAGGGAAGGGATTGATTTTAAATTTTAATTTTAATTAGTTTTAAATATAACCATGTTTTCTAAGGAATGCTTGGTAACAATCGTTATTATTTCATGAAGGCGAATAATCGCTTCCATGAAATGTAAGCATAATTCAGCTGTTGTTTATGCAGTTTTGCCCCCCAGAACATGTCACCTCGCGTACTGATCGACCGTGTGAATGCGACCTCGCATCCCAAACGTAGGGAAAGAGAACTACAACAGGGCGAAGAGAGTAGAGGAATTTTTTCTGATAAGAAGGCTCAGGCTTGATGTTGGACATATTGAAATTCCTGATATTGAAACCGCATGTACACTATCAAAAATTATGCATGAGAAGAAAAGTTCAGAATCACTTTAAGTTGCAATAACTGATTATTTATATTGTGTGTCTCTAGGCTATATATAATATGTTCAAGTCCACCTCCGTAATATAATCCTGACACTGTCAGAAACTTAAGATTGGCATGAGGGTTGGTATGTTATTAAAACGGTGCATGCAGCTCATTTTCGTCAGGGGTGTGCTTGAAAAGAAATGCACCGCCTCGTGACGAGGACATGAATTTACGGATTAAAATACGGTATTTCTGTGAGCTATTGATATTGCGTAATGGAGGCCTACTTGTGCAATTATATTTGTGTACTGCCTTTCCAAATCCATTTCGTTAGGTTGTAACGGAATAATATAAAATTTCACAATTTGGTCTAAAGCACGGTGTATGTATGTATTATTATCATTATTATTATTCTACTAGCTATAATTAAGACTGTGGCAAAACAATACAATGTGTATCTATTATGATGTGTGTTCTCTAAAAAAGATGGCCTACTGCAGCTTGTTTTGCAAATATAACATTGCTATAATAATTTGTTTTTAATTGTTTACCTATTTGTAAAATGGTTAAAATACTTGTTGTAAAGAGTTAGTTTGTATTAATTAAAATGTTTAAATCCAGAATTAGTTCTTGAGATTTACTGCTATGATCAACCGTCTTTTCAAATGTATTTCTTGAGGTTGTGAAGAAAACCTTTGTATCACAGTATCTATTAATGCAGCCAACAACAAGCATATAGTTCTGCGCTAACGGTATCGCATTAAAAAATAATCATCTGAAGACAGCAATGTAAAATGATTCTTCATCTTCTTCTTCTGCTGATTCTCCTTCTTAATTTATTTATTGGGTTCCGCTTTCGCGTTATACCCAGCCACTAGTCGTTTTATCGTGTAAAGCTAAAACTATGAAGGATGGTATATTCATTGTAAAAAGGGGGCAAGATAAGAAATTAGCTGAAAAATAACATACGGAGGTATCATATACTGTGTCAAAAACAAAACAAAACTTGGGATAGAGAATGTACAGGGACACAAGGTTCTACTCTTCACGCCAGTGTGGGCCATCACGGCGGCTATCTACATCACAAACATGACCGGATCAACACATAGGGAATGTGGTCTTAGATTCTAATAATGGCTTTAGACAAAAACATAGAAAGAGATTCTGCGATAGAGGGTCACTGTAAACTGATCACACATATTCCAGCTTCTTATGGTCAGCTGTTGATGAAGGTTCCCCTAAGTAGTCCTCGTAATGTCCACCCGCTGCAGCACATTGCTATACGCACGGAGTCTATAGAGAAGGCTTTGCAATACGATTCATGACGTCACACCGGGAAGGCCGAGAACAACTATGGGCGCCCATCACGTTATTCGTAACTACTACTACTACTACTACTACTACTACTAAAATGTTATTCCTCCCCTGAAAGTAGGGTGACCAGATATTCAGAGACAAAAAGCAGGACCTGATCGTAAATATGATGTTGCACCGAACTTGATCGCCGATTTTTCTCGTTCCTTTTAAGCGATACCAAACGTAAAAAGCATACAACGAATCGTACATTTTTTCTCACTACAGCATGATAAAAAAAACCACTGATTTTTATATGCTATAAAAAGGAAGTAATGTGTTCCAATAACAAAAATTACCGAATGTTATTAACCTACTAACCTATTATGCTATTACATTTGTTTACATTACAACACACAGAGATACATTAACACGTTGCAGTGTGAAATCACTGTGACCGGCTCTCGTACTTTTCACTTGAATGAATTGTCTTCAACGTCTATTAGTTTCCATGTAGTATGTCACAAAACTCTACGCAGTTACAGTATAATCCAAGTTGCACCTAGTGATTCCATTCGAACACAGAATTAAGATCTGCCCAAATTAACACCCTGAGTTCAAAAAAAAAAAAATGAAAAGTCCACTTGTCTAAGTATTCCTAGCAAGTGAAGTAACATGTCTCAACATTTTTCTTGAAATGTGAAACATTAACTAAGCCATCATTTTCAAGGTTATTTAGTTTAGATTGAACAACTGAGGGTATAAACACACAGTCTATTTGAGAGCTTTCTCCTGAGATCCTGAAGTAATTTACAAACATCCAACATAACAACATGCTGCCCCTCTAATAGCTGAAAACACTGTGAAAAATTGCTGCTTGAGTATCCACAAAATTCAACCACACCTCAGACAAGGGATCATCAAAGAACTGTTTGATTGCATTTGGACACCTGATTTTTTATTCAAAATATGATTTCAGGGCTGAATACAACTTCAGTACTCATTCAGTGGTAGGTAACCAGGAAAGCCACCTCGTTCCAGTGGCGGCTCGTGGCTGTAAAGTATGGTGAAGAGCTATTACCCGCTCGGTTTCGAGCGACAGATTTAGGAACTCCTTTCTTTCTTAATCTGCTTACCCTCCAGGGTTGGTTTTTCCCTCGGACTCAGCGAGGGATTCCATCTCTACCGCCTCAAGGACAGTGTCCTGGAGCTTCAGACTCTGGGTCGGGGGATACAACTGGGGAGGATGACCAGTACCTCGCCCAGGCGGCCTCACTTGCTATGCTGAACAGGGGCCTTGGTAGGGGATGGAAGCGATAGACAAGGAAGAGGGAAGGAAGCGGCCGTGGCCTTAAGTTAGGTACCATCCCGGCATTTGCCTGGAGGAGAAGTGGGAAACCACGGAAAACCACTTCCAGGGTGACTGAGGTGGGAATCGAGCCCACCTCTACTCAGTTGATCTCCCGAGGCCGAGTGGACCCCGTTCCAGCCCTCGTACCACTTTTCAAATTTCGTGGCAGAGCGGGGAAACGAACCCAGGCTTCCGGGGTGGCAGCTAATCACACTAACCACTACACCACAGTAGTGATGGGACATTAGCTTGCCTTCTCCCTCTCTGGCTCGAGACTGTCCCAGCGCCCTCCTGCTACCCGCCTTTTATAGCCATCGATGGCGCGCGTGTAACAGGAAAAGCACTGGGCGAAGCCCGCAAGCCAGCGAGGGATAAAGGCGACGAGGTAAGTGAGGCTTATCCCCGTCAGTGCTTTATTGAAGTAAGAAATTATAAAGAAAGGCATAAATATGCATTACAAAAGAAATTACAATGGTTATGACAATGAATAAAAGAAAACAAGCTAAGTTTATATACGGTACTTCTTCCGGCGGGGTGACCGCTGCTGGGCAGTGGCCTGCCCTGGTGTTGTTGTGGCTGGAAGTGCTGTCTCGTTCTGCTCCGGGAGGAGGTTGGTCTCCAATGGCGGGAGGCCAGTTAGGGACCTGTGGAGTGGACCGGCTGGCGACGGGGACGGGCTCCTGTTGTCGCTGCGATGCTCGCTCCACCTCCTGTCCGGAATTATGTTGCTGCTGTATTGGCTTTCGCCCCCCGAGCGCCACGACCCCGTCCTCTTGCTCGTCCGCGGCTGACCGGTACTGGGCGTGCCACTGGCTGAAATGTAAACCCGTCGGGGACCCAAGCAAGTGTCTCCGACGTGGCCTGGTCCAGCTGGATGGCCTGTGCCCATCCTTTGCTCACTGCCACATACAATAGGTTTGCACGTGTTGCGAAGTAAACGCGCTGTGCGTCGTCGAGCTGGTCCCAGGCGGACAGACCCCTAAGGACTGATTCTATGTTGTGGCGGTCCCGTCCTGTTGGCATCAGTAGGAGTTGCTGTTGGAGGAACCGAGCCAGTTGTAGAACTTTGGTCGAGTCCGGGTTGATCCATCCGGCGGTGAGTTCGACCGGGCGCAGTTGTCTCCATGGCGATGGCGGAGCTGGCTGTTGGGGATTCACTGGCTGATGAGCGTTGTCCTCGGGGTGCTGATGTTCCATGACCGTTGTTTCGTGACTGGAGTCGGTGTCTTCGTAGGACTCCAACTGTTGTAGTCGTTCGTTGAAAGCCGTCTGTTGGATAGTAAGATTTTGGACTAATGTGTGGATCTCTTGTAGGGCCTGAATCACTGTCAGGTCTGATGATCCTGCGGTCATTCGGAGTGTGTGACCTGTTGCCTCTTCGTCTGCGGGACGTTCTGTTGATGTTTCACGACTTCTTGTGGCAGGTGTCCGGCGTTTGCTTGCTGGAGTATTCCTGGTTTCAGGAAAATTTTCTGGAATCGTTGTCTGTTTCGACATACCCTGTTGTAGAGGCTAAGTAGCGCCTGCGGGGCCTACTCGTGAGACGTTCTGTTGTTGCCTTCTCCCTCTCTGGCTCGAGACTGTCCCAGTGCCCTCCTGCTACCCGCCTTTCAGGCTGAAAGGAGAGGTGGGCCTCTTAGACGGCGACGCCGTCTCTCAGGCCGGGATATTTGGTACGGTGAAGGAGATGCTCAGAGAAGGTGAGGGGGTTGGCGGCAGTGGCCTATACTAGGAAGTGTCCCGGCATTCGCCTTAGTGCAGGAGAATGGAAAACCACGGAAAACCATTCTCAGGACAGCCGATGGTGGGGACCAGCCGTGAGCTCCAGTCCTTTCCCGTCTCCCAAGTACAGAGGCGCAGAGCCATAGCCACCTCTTTTCTGCTTGGTTGGCCGGTCGGAGTGCAGAGTTATCGGACCACGGACCAGGCCGGGCCACTGGTGGGCTGAGACCCACTTTGTATCCACCAACGTCGTAACAAATACTTTGACTGGATTATATCAGTTCGAACTTACAGTAAACTCTCTCTCTCTCACACACACACATTAAATTAGTTCAATCTTTGGTTTTACCGAGCTATTACCGTACCAAAACATGTAAGATGTATTAATGATCATTTCTAATGTATGGATTACTCGGTATCAACAACCAATGTTTAAATACCGGTAACGAAATTTTACGCAGATAGGCGCACGGCTATCCGTATATTTCGCTTGGTACTTTCCAAAATATTCACACTCTGTTCAAGAGAAAAGTGAAATAACTGGTAACACACAGATTTTACAGTAGATAGGCCTATTGATGAATTCATAGGCTGATATTTTACTAAGCAATTTCTAAACAGAAACACCAGCATTTTAAAAACACACCAACTATAAGAATGGCATGCGCATTCAATGACTACATATTTGCCATATAACAAAATACAGTACTTGATACACAAGTTTTCCATTAAAACAAGCACACCTTAATATGCTCCAACTAAAACTGCCATGCACACTCAATCATACCATAATTACCTTATCAAAGAATGGAATGCAGCACGGGCCTAGACATCAATGTATAAGTATAAAATAACAATTACTGGCAGTTGCGTAGTACAATTACAGAAAATTATCAGATAGTTTAATTTAATTTACAAACTAATTGTTTGCTTTTAAGTTTAGCCATAGTTATTACACTAAAGCAGTCTGTATTTTATTTACAAAATGATGTTCATAATCAGCACTAATCACTATAAGTCACTGCACTTGATTTCTTCTTTTAGATTTATAATCATCATTGAAGTCCTTTACAAAATTATTAATCAATATAAGTTATTGTTAGCTGTATGAAGAATGTTTCTTTGAATGAGATCTGTCGTATGACTGGAGTACTTACGGCCCAGGGGGCAAATATTTCATAGTTGCATGCAACAGCATATTAAACTGACTAACTATGTAAAAACTGTGTTTTAAAACTCTTCGGTATCAGTTTCTTCATAATTATGAAACAGTATGTTGTGCACAGCACCACATCACCCTGTGGGTGACACAATCCTCCTCTGTCTTTTGCATTTATTAAGCCTGAATGGACAGTTTCACCATTCTCTGTTTCACAACAGATAATTGAAGTGGTATCGTTTCATTATACCACAGGAACAGTATCCATTGATGAAATGTAAGAATACTATCCACATTATTTTCATCTGCTGTACATCCCACAAATATACCATCACACTCCTCGTCTTCTTCACCACCAGTAAGAGCAGCATTCGGTTCAATAACAGACTGAAGTCGCAATTTATTTTCGACTTCATATATTTTTCAGAGAGATATATTGTACTGACTACCTGCAAGTTGTCAGTATTCACCAAACCGGAATTCCAAGTTATCTGTCTGCACTTCCCCAGACGATAAAAAGCTGTGACCTTTTTCAGCGAGAAAATAATTTTCCATTTCTGATAAACCCTTCGTAGAGTGGAACAACACAGTGTGTGCCTCTTTACTGAGCCTTCCTGAAGAATCACTAGACTTCCAATTATCTAATACTCAACATGGCAGGACACTTTGGTTTCCTTAGACGTTTGTCTTTCCACTGGGTTTTGATATTTATTATGTTCCACTACGTATAGATTATTTCTATGAAATTTGCTGTACGTTCCCAGTACTCCAAGTTTTTCTTTGGTCCTATTTCCTGCAAGACGATAGGTAGTGGCTGATTAAAATTTTGCAATGCCAAACATTTTGGTGTTCCAAATTTTTTGGATACAAAGGTTTCAGCGTCAGAGAGAAACCATATTTTAGATTATCTTTTTTCAATTAATTCAGATGTTTCAACACACTAAAACATGCAAAATGCATTCTCTTACACTCAGTTACGTGTGGGAAATACAGTCGCTGGTCCTGTATATTTAACCAGTTATTTGGAACACACTTTAAAATGTGGACAGTGTCTGTGATAAAGAAGAAAACTATTAGGGTTGTATTTCCTTTTCTTCCATAGGACTGAGTCTATCAACCCTCATATTTACGTATTTTACTTAGACTGAAATAAAACATTGAGGCCTTAGATGTAGTGGACTTAAAATTAACGAGTACGGACCAACGATCTTAATGTTACAAACCAATATTACTGAGTATCCAAATGAACATTTGTGAGTACCATTGCAATTGATGTTATTCATTTGATTCATTTTCTCTCTCTTTCTGATTATATTAGACATGTTTGCGAAATGAATAACTGGTTTGACAAAAGGCAGTTTGGGTTTAGGAAAGGTTATTCGACTGAAGCTCAGCTTGTAGGATTTCAGCAAGATATAGCAGATATCCTGGATTCAGGAGGCCAAATGGACTGTATTGCGATTGACCTGTCTAAGGCATTTGATAGAGTAGAACATGGAAGACTACTGGCAAAAATGAGTGCAATTGGACTAGAAAAAAGAGTGACTGAATGGGTGGCTATATTTCTAGAAAATAGAATTCAGAGAATTAGAGTAGGTGAAGCTTTATCTGACCCTGTAATAATTAAGAGGGGAATTCCTCAAGGCAGTATTATTGGACCTTTATATTTTCTTATATATATATATCAATGATATGCGTAAAGAAGTGGAATCAGAGATAAGGCTGTTTGCAGATGATGTTATACTGTACAGAGTAATAAATAACTTACAAGATTGTGAGCGGCTGCAGGGTGACCTCGATAGTGTTGTGAGATGGACGGTGGGCAATGGTATGATAATAAACGGGGTTAAAAGTCAGGTTGTGAGTTTCACAAATAGGAAAAGTCCTCTCAGTTCTAATTACTGCGTTGATTGGGTGAAAGTTCCTTTTGGGGATCATTGTAAGTAACTAGGTGTTAATATAAGAAAAGACCTTCATTGGGGTAATCACATAAATATGATTGTTAATAAAGGGTACAGACCTCGCCACATGGTTATGAGGGTATTTAAGGATTGTAGTAAGGATGTAAAGGAGAGAGCATACAAATCTCTGGTAAGACCCCAACTGGAGTATGGTTCCAGTGTATGGGACGCTCACCAGGATTACTTGATTCAAGAACTGGAAAAAATCCAAAGAAAAGCAGCTCGATTTGTTGTGGGTGGTTTCCGACGAAAGAGTAGTGTTACAAAATGTTGCAAAGTTTGGGCTGGGAAGATTTGGGAGAAAGGGGACGAGATGCTCGATTAAGTCAGGTTGTGAGTTTCACAAATAGGAAAAGTCCTCTCAGTTTTAATTACTGCGTTGATGGGGCGAAAGTTCCTTTTAGGGATCATTGTAAGTATCCAGGTGTTAATATAAGGAAAGATCTTCATTGGGGTAATCACATAAATGGGATTGTAAATAAAGGGTACAGATCTCTGCACATGGTTATGAGGGTGTTTAGGGGTTGTAGTAAGGATGTAAAGGAGAGTGCAAAAGAGTAGCGTTACAAAAATGTTGCAATGTTTGGGTTGGGAAGAATTGAGAGAAAGAAGAAGAGCCGCTCGACTAAGTGGTATGTTCCGAGCTGTCAGCGGAGAGATGGCGTGGAATGACATTAGTAGACGAATAAGTTTGAATGGCGTTTGTAAAAGTAGGAAAGATCACAATATGAAGATAAAGTTGGAATTCAAGAGGACAAACTGGGGCAAATATTCATTTATAGGAAGGGGAGTTAGGGATTGGAATAACTTACCAAGGGAGATGTTCAATAAATTTCCATTTTATTTGAAATCATTTAGGAAAAGGCAAGGAAATCAACAGATAGGGAATCTGCCATCTGGGCGTCTGCCCTAAATGCAGATCAGTATTGATTGATAACCCAGTATTGATTGAAGTGGTATGTTCCGAGTTGTCAGTGGAGAGATTGCGTGGGAGGACATCAGTAGACGAATAAGTTTGAGTGGTATCTTTAAAAGTAGGAAAGATCACGATATGAAGATAAAGTTGGAATTCAAGAAGACAAATTGGGGCAAATATTCGTTTATAGGAAGGGGAGTTAGGGATTGGAATAACTTACCAAGGGAAATGTTCAATAATTTTCCAATTTCATTGCGATCATTTAAGGGGAGGCTAGGAAAACAACAGGTAGGGAATCTGCCACCTGGGTGACTGCCCTAAATGCAGATCAGTAGTGATTGTTTGATTGATTAATAAATCTTATATTTTTTCCATTACTTTTTTCATTTGGGTCATTAGCCTTCCTTAGGTAAATACTTTTTAAAACTCAGAAACCTCGAATTCAACTTCAAATGGGTCACTTGTCTTCTCTGGTTGGGGTTCACGGGCAGGTGTCATTTCTTCAACTGCTACCATTGCGTGGTATATCTCTGCTGCATTTGTTTTTTTCATATTTTCGGTAATTTGATTTTTGGATGATGGCTGGGTTAGGATCTGTTTCACTACTACATCCTACATGTTCTCTAATCTGCTTGTTATATTAATACTTGGTCTACCCTTACTGGTCTTACCGCGTACATTTCCCTAAGACCAACTAAACAAGTCCTAGATATCTTAAGAAGTGTCCAATCATTCTAACTCTTCAAATTTAGCCAAATCGATCTCCACTCACCACTTCAATTCAGGATCTCCTCATTCGCGATTAGATCTTCCCATGGCACCTTCAGCATTCTTCTGCAACACCACATTTCAAAACTTCTATCCCCTTTCTTTCTGAGTTAGTTATCGTCCACGTTTCACCTGCATACGATGCCATGCTCCAAAGGAAAGTCTTCAAAAATAACTTTCTAACCCTATATCAATGTTTGAAGTGAGGATATTTCTTTTCTTAAGAAGGCCTTCCTTGCTTGTATTGGTCTCCATTTTATGTCCTCGTGACTTTTTCAGTTGTTAGTTATTATACCTCCCAAGCAAGAATATTCATCTACTTCCTTTAGGACTTCATTACCTAATCTAATATTTCCTTCATCACCTGACTTCGTTCGTCTGCACTCCATTACATTTGTTTTGTATTTCTTATTTATTTTCATGTTGTACTCCTTCCCGAATACTCTATCCATGCCATTCAGCAATTCCGTCAGATCTTCTGTAGACTCAGATAAAATAACAGTATCAATGGCAAATCTCAGATTATTGATTTCCTCTCGTTGGATTGTGATTCCATTTCCATGTCCCTCTTTGATTTTTTTACCGCCTGTTCTATATAAACCTTGTAAAGAAGGGGACAAAATGCATCCTTGCCTCACTCCTTTCTGTACTGCTGCATCTTTTCTCATAGCCCTCGATTCTCATCACTGCACACTGATTTTTATACAGGTTGTTGATAATTCTTCTTTCACGGTATCTGATTCCGATCACCTTCAGAATCTCAAATAGCTTAGTCCAATCAACCTTACCAAATGCCTTTTTTAGATCTACGAATGCCATATTCGTGGGCTTGTCGTCGTAAATTCGGTCTCCTCAGACCTGATAAAGTCAGGATTGCTTCACGTGTTCCTAAATGTCTTCTGCAGCCAAATTTATCTCTTTTCAGCTCAATTTTAACTTGTCTTCCCATCCTTCTGTAAATAATACGTGTTAACATTTTACAGGCGTAAACTCATGGTACTGTAGTTTTCCCACTTGTCAGCATCTGCCTTTTTGTTTTTGCTTTACGTCACACGGACACCATCTGCCTTTTTGAGAAAAGGCACTTCACCTATATCATACGTTTTACACAGTAAATGGAATAACCTCGCCATGCTGGTTTCTACTAAGGCAGTCAGTAATTCTAAGAGTATGTCATAAATTCCAGGGGCCTTGTTCCTATTTTAATCTCAATGCTCTGCCAAATTCTGACATCAAAATTGGGCCTTCCATCTGCACCTTGTTCCAGAACAATATCATCTACTTCTTTAACTTGATACAATTTTTGGATGTGTTCCCACCATGCTTCTATTCTTCTATTTTGTCTTCTTTCCCTAGAAGTGGTTTTCCATCTGAGCTCATAATATTCATACACCTAGATTTCCTTTCTCCAAAGGTTTCCTTGATTTTTCCTGTATGCAGCAACTACCTTTCCTAGGACCATACAGCCTTCAACCTCTTTGCACTTCTCTTTCAGCCATTCTTCCTTAGTTGTCCTGCACTTTCCATCTACACAGTTACAAAAAAATTTACGGCAACATGTGTTGTAACGTCTGGTATGTAAACGTTAATTTGTTAGATGGGGTTCCAATGGTCGTACAGCATACCTTGAGATCTTAGATACTCAGGGTATGTCAAATCGAAGTTATTCTCCATTTATAGGTGTAGCCATGCATTAAACTGTCAGGTGACCCCTCAAAACAAAGTGAATAGTGGTGCGTCCGTGTGTCGTTGTGAGGTACACAGAGTACTGCGGTCATCTGAGCACGTTCTACGTAAACCTGCACTTCCCATGAGACATCTTAACGAGGTTCAAGTCGCAAAGGCCCTTTCTTTGATCCAGGAAGTATGGACTTTTCGTCGTGTTGCTGTGGATCTCAATGTCTCTCCGTCAGTGACTTAACGCTTGTGGAATCACTACAATGAGACTAGCCAGTTCACAGGGAGGGTTGGACAAGGTCGTGGATGCATGACAACCTCACAGGATGACCGATATCTGACCATCTGTGCGTTGCGGCATCGTTCAGCAACTGCCAGAGAACTGCAATAAGACCTCAGGAGGGTTACTGGAGTCACGATGTCTGACCAGACAGTAAGGAACAGGTTAAGAGAAGTTCCCTTACGACCCAGACGTCCTGTTCGAGTGCCCCGTTTAACGCAGCAACATCGCGCAGCTCGCCTTCTGTTTGCCCGTACCCACGTCAACTGGCAACTTTGCCAATGAAAACCTGTGTCGTTCACAGACGAGTTCAGACTTCCCTAACACAGAGTCAACGTGTATGGAGACACCGTAGTGAGCGGTACATGCCTAATGTTGTCCAGGAAGGCGACCGATTCGGACAGGGTTCTGTGATGTTGTGGGGTGGCAGCAGTATTGATGGCCGTACGGATCTTGTCGTCATCAACAAGTAGAATACCAGATTTACATTTAATTAAGGTTATCTGCCAGTCTGGTATAGTATCGGATATTGGAACATCTCCCGAATTGATGCTTAATCGAACCAAATCGAATACCGGTATCAGTTGCTTTGGATAGGTTGCGAAATATTACTAGAAAGCATGGTGTTCATTACAGTTAACAGCAATTGTCACAATCAAAAATAAATTTCCACCATGGATCGTCATCTCATGACACCCTTAAGTTACAGAATAATCCCGATGCTGAAACATGCATCACCCAAACAGATGTTCAGAAGGAACCACCAACAACGTGATCCGAGGGGTCTTACGTTACGTCGTCCTGAAGGAACAAAACTGCGAAATGCAGGAAAACACCAATTCATCATGCATTTAGAAGAAGTGCCAAACACTAAAGTTAAAGAAAAGTGATAATTCACTTGAAAATATTCTTACTAAACAGACTTTCAGGTCGCAAAATAATAATGTCCTTAAGTATGTTAAATTACAAGTCCACTACAAAACAAATGACAGAAATCTTTCCAATATTCTATAACTTCGTCTATCATTACATATCTGTCTACCTACACTTGTCCCATTAAACCAAACTACAAGTAATCGGTGGACCAACGTCTCACCTAATATAAAGTGAAATAACGAAAATTGAAAATAAACTATATTAACAGCTGACGAATAGAAACCGCATTCGTAGCGTAAGTCCAAAATAAATTAATCCTATGCTGCATACTGTTGCCGTTAGGCAACAAATAACTTTTTACCTGTATAAATGGATAAATATTGTAGACAGAGGTAGTTTTACGACACACCTTCAACTGTACAGTCAATTAAAGACATACACCAGTGATGCCTTGTTTTTTTTGTTTTTTTTACATAAGACAAAACAGCCCTACAACCAAAGGTACTCCTCCTTCCTCCCTGTCAACATCCACGCGTGCCAACCACCGTTTATTTTACGTGGGCCCACATTACCACAGGCTTCAGGAGTACATCTGGCTCAACCTCAAAGACTTTACCGACCTCCGGTCGTGCAAGTTGTACTTGCACCTTACAATACGTACCCATGGCCAATAGAGGATTAACTAAGTGTCAACACACGGCAGTATCATAAGATACCAACCCTCCGAACAATAAATTTAAAGGTAAAGACAGTAAATAGAAAAACGAAAGTTCATCGAAATTGAACAGGTGCGGCTAAGCAGTAATGATCAATCTCCATTAGCCAGGTTTCCATGTTGGACAACCCTCACATTCATGCCACCACTGATGCAACGCTATTATGGGAGCACCTTCTGGCTAGTATGAATTAAGCCGAAACATGGTCTGAATGCTACCTGTTAACACTCTTCACATCCGTATTCACTACTGCAGACACTAACATCGTTCAAGTCGATTCGCAAAAATGACTAGCCTATAGCTTGACTATATAGAGACGATGCCCTAATCCTGTCGTTGAGCCTACATAGTGTCTACACATCCTTACATTTATTTAATTACACGCAGCATCCTAAATCTATCGTTGAGCCAAACTTGGGATATCTACACATCTTCAATACTTTCAGGCGAAATTGAAACTTTAAACACAATTCCGGATATTTAAATTCAATCCTCGTTGAAACTCTTAACACAATGAAATAAAATTCGCCACAGAGTGAACTTGAACCTGGAAATATAACTATGTCCATTTCCTCCAATATAACGTGAAATCGAAATTAAACATGTCCGACTACTGTAATCCATTCCTCAATACAATCTCAACACATGCAGTGAAGTTCGGTAAATGAAAATAAATTCAACTCCCGTCTAATTTTACGTAATATGACTGAAAACATTAATCACTACCATCACGAAATCCATAGCATAACTCAAGCGTGAGGCTTCAAACTGCCTTTCGTCTCACCGTTCCAAACATGTTTTGCCGTGGGCTATCCAGTGAATCAACTTTCCATCAATCTACTCAAGCTAGACTATAATTCTAGGAACATTCAAATTTCTCACCCGCAAAGTTTCTAGTCAACAATAATACCACCCGTAAATTACAGAATAGAATTCAGTTTACAATAATCAAGTACGGTATTACCTTGACCGTGTGTCAGAAAGAATTTTGTTCGTGAGGTCGTCTATCACAAAAATGCACTATGCTAGTTCTACATAGAATCGTCACTTGCACTTAATTGCCAAGATCTACGATCTAAAGTTAAAAACTGCATGGCCGTTCCGTATTGAACTGAGAATCACAAAAGTAATTTAATTTTTTCCTCTTATTTATCGTTAGATGTTTTTTCGTCATTATTCTTCCACTTTTCTTTATGCTTGCCTTGTGCTACTCTATTGTAAATATGTATTTCATTGCGGAACTCTGTAATTCGGCTTCTCGCTGTTTTGGTTTCCCAAATAAATAAATATAAATAAATAAATATAAATATAATATAATGGAATCCACCTTTTCAATACATACAAAACTGTTGCACATAAATTATATTACAACCGGTTTCGGTATGTTTTCAATGTCATCATCAGCCTTACGTAAAACCAAGCAAGAGAATAAATTCACATATGGCAACAATACACACATACTAGGTAAAACTCGTATAATGACACATTTAAAATAGTTCAGTCAGGAAGTCGTAAAATTTAAGAAATGAGACTTCCACTTCCGGAGGTGCATATGGCCCTGAGGTTCACTCAGCCTACACCAAAAATGAGTATCAGGTTAATTCCTGGGGGCAAAGGCGGCCGGGCGTAGAGCTAACCACTCTACCCCATCAAGTGCCGAGGTTACGGATAGTGGAAGCCTTTACCTTCCACCGCTCCAAGGGCCTTCATGGCCTGTACGGAGATGACTTTGCTTTGCTTTATATAAAATATCTGAGGATTGCTACGCGTTGGCGGCGTAATAGTCTTGTACTATTTTGGTACATGAGTTGGGGCACTTTCTGTAAAGTTGTGCTTTGGTATGATAAAATTTTAAGAACACGTTAAAATCTTGATAGGTATCTTATTCATAGAGAAATACAGCACTGAGGAATAATCTGAGCACTGTTGGTGGCATGGTCTTCTTATCTTAAAGTTGCACGATGTGGGTCGGAAGGTGGTTTTTAGTGTACATGTAGGTTCCAGAATGATATGTAGGACCGAGGTTCCTCACTTCAAGCGGAACGTGAAACCTAGAAAAAACGGAGAGCTGATTTTAATATGGAGTTCTGTACAGGGCAAGTCAAATGAAACAAAGGTATAGAAAGTTAAAGTGTGAGAACTCACCTTGCCGCAGCGTGCCAGGAAGCTTACTCTATGGAGGGGAGTTGACAACTGGAGCAGGTTTGTGGGTAGATTTAATTGGGAGAGGGGAGGAAAGGAAGGGAGGGGCTTGGAGAGGAAACGCATACCGTGGAGGTGTTGAGGGCGGGCCTGGAGGGCTATGCGCTGGGGATGTATAGCAAGGTAGGGTGTCATGAAATGCGTGGAAGATCGTACGCTTTCTCGTTAAACGTAACATCTTTAAGAACCGTAATAAGAAAGTCGTAAAGAACCTTGCTTTTCTCAGGAATTTCATTTAAGTTTAAATTGGGGTTGAAAAACTGATCGAGGTGTATGAAGCAATGTTCGGTGACATCTATACTAGACTTAAATAAAGTTGGCGTCTCACAGGTAAGGTTGGAGGGAGGAACACTGCACGTGCCATATCACGATGTTGCCACATTCCAGCATTCCTTTCTACATGGTCTTACCCCTCGCTTCCGGCTCACTTGTTCCCTCCTTCATTCTGACCGCTGTGATCCGTTGTAGACTACCTGGCCAGAAGATGTCGTCCCATCTGCGATCACTCTTATACAGTCAGTCAGGTTCTTATCGGTGACATACAGTCAGATTGCTGTGAGGGAATTCCTTACTGAAGGATTGGTACAGGAAGACATCCCTCAAGTAACTGGCGAAACTGCGAATCTTACGAATCGTATGTTGAAAGTAATTAAATTGCTTATATTTACCGTTTGAGACTGATGCGTTTATATGGAGTCCTAGGCCTCCCTCTCCCTCGAGGAGTATTTATTGTACTCGAAATGAAAATTAAAATACAATGATTGCACGTGCGTACGTACGTAAATAGTATTTAAAATACAATTATAAACTTACCAACGGCCACTCACACTGAACTGCTTGCGACAAGATCTAGCTCACAAGTGAAGTGAGAGGTTTGGCAACTCCCAGCAAGACGAGCTGCCCAGAGAGGATGGTTGCCCAGTTGTACTTCCTCTTAAAACAATAATCACCACCACCACCACGAGCTGCCCAGAAGTTTTATCTCCATGGCAACAGTAGTCACCCCACCATCGTTTCCATGGGAACCACACAGCCACTCCCTTTATCCCACCACGGCAGGCAGTAAACGGACCTCCCTCTAAGAAGTGTCACACACCTACGGTACTCTTTATTATTACTAGTATAGGAGAGGGCCTTTTCTTAAGGTTCTGAGAATCTCCAAGTCTTGGTCTATGGTGGTAAAACTATGTTTCGCGTCATGCATATGTTGGCCCAGGTAAAACTATGTTTCGCGTCATGCATATGTTGGCCCACTGTCGAAAACCTATCTTATTTAATAGCAGTGACGTGTTCTATGTAGGTACCACCGAGCACAGAATAACATAGAGATGGCAATGCCTACCGCAACGCATTGGCTCGCTGAAGCCGAGTTTTGCGCGCATCGCCATGTTGGTATTACCCGCAGTGTTAGTTAATTCTTATCCGAGTCACGTTAATTCCTATCAGAGTCTGTCATTTTAAAAGATTTCTGTAACATTATTTCATTGGTTAACATATCTAACGCAGTAGAAAAGCGCCTTGGTCATAATTATAAGCACGGGACAATCCAGAACACTGTTTTAATCGCAGTAATGGTAGTTAAAAATTCGGAAATATGAGCACAAATAGCCTGTTATTATATCAGATTGTATTCAGCTCAAACGAATCGCCGATTTGCAAGGTGCAGCTAAAAATAATGGAATATTTTCATAAAGACCTATTTTAGAGATACCATATACAGTATACATCCACACATAACATCATACCCAATAAAAATATACACAGTCTGTAGGCCTATAAACAAAATAATACACGGTCAATAATAAAGATATCCTGGAAGACCAGAAGTATGAGGTAAATAGGCCTAACCATTATAGAATTGTTGAGCCAAGTAAATCATATCAAAAACAGGGAAATATTTCTCATTAGTACACTTGATGAAATTAATTCATTCATCTCAAGGATTGAAATGGAATTGGCGTATGGCTTTTAGTACCAAGAGTGTCCGAGGACAAGTTCGGCTCGCCAGGTGCAGGTCTTTTGAATTGACGTCTAGAGGCGACCTGCACATCGTGATGAGGATGAAATTATGATGAAGACAGATACACCCATCTCCCGTGCCAGCGGAATTAACCAATTATGGTTAAAATTCCCGACCTTGCCGGGAATCGAACCCGGGACCCCTGTGACCAAAGGCCAGCACGCTAACCATTTAGCCATGGAGCCGGTCATCTCAAGGATTATTTTGTAATGTATACACACATACATTATCATTATAGACTTATGCCTTTCAGCGTTCAGTCTGCAAGCCTCTGTGAATTTACTAAACGTCGCCACAATCCTCTATTTGCAACTAGTACTGTGGCTTCGTTTAGTTCTATACCTCTTATCTTTAAATCGTTAGAAACCGAGTCTAACCATCGTCGTCTTGGTCTCCCTCTACTTCTCTTACCCTCCATACCAGAGTCCTTTAATCTCCTAGGTAACCTATCCTCCTCCATTCGCCTCGCATGACCCCAACACCGAAGCCGGTTTATGCGTACAGCTTCGAGTTCATTCCTAAATTAACCTTTATCTCCTCATTCAGAGTACCCTCCTGCCATTGTTCCCACCGGTTAGTACCAGCCATCATTCTCTCTACTTTCATGTCTGTTACGTCTAACTTACGAATAAGATATCCTGAGTCCACCCAGCTTTCGCTCCCGTAAAGAAAAGTTGGTCTGAAAACAGACCAATGTAAAGATAGTTTTGTCTGGGAGCTGACTTCCTTCTTACAGAATACTATCGATCACAACTGCGAGCTCACTGCATTAGTTTTACTACACCTTGATTCAATCTCGCTATATTACCATCCTGGGAGAAAACACAGCCTAAATATTTGAAATTATTGACCTGTTCTACTTTTGTATCACCAATCTGACATTCAATTCTGTTGAATTTCTTACCTACTGACATCAATTTAGTCAAGAAGTTAATATAAAGAACCACCTAATCGATATTCACTTCTTGATTATACTCATTGATACGGTCATGAAATGGACGACTTGTAAATCAATTTAGTCTTCGCAAGGATAATTTTCATACCATACTGCAGGCTTTCGGCACTATCTGCCATTAAGACCAAGTCATCAGCATAGGCTAGACTGCTTAGGCCTACTAAATTTCCACCTAACTGAATCCCTCCCTGCAATTTTATACCTTTCAGCAGATGATCCATGTAAACTACGAACAGCAAAGGTGAAAGATTACAGCCTTGTCTAACCCCTGTATGTACCCTGAACCAAGAACTCATTCTACCATCAATTCTCACTGAAGCCCAATTGTCAACATAAATGCCTTTGATTGATTTGAATAATCTACCTTTAATTCCATAGTCCTCCAGTATGGCGAACATCTTTTCACTCGGTACCCAGTCATGTGCTTTCTCTAGATCTATGAAATATAAACAAAACTGCCTATTCCTCTCGTAGCATTTTTCAAGTAACTGGCACATACTGAAAAACTGATCCTGACAGCCCATCTGTGGTCTGAAACCACACTGGTTTTCATCCAACTTCCTCTCAACAACTGATCGCACCCTCCCTTCCAAGATGCCAGTGAATACTTTGCCTGGTATACGAATCAATGAGATACCTCGATAGTTGTTGTGATGTAATGAAATAAATTAACCATACCTTAAATAACTATATGGACTTCAAGTGAGATAAAATAAGGTACATACAACACTCACA
This sequence comes from Anabrus simplex, assembly GCF_040414725.1. NCBI lineage: Eukaryota > Metazoa > Arthropoda > Insecta > Orthoptera > Tettigoniidae > Anabrus > Anabrus simplex. Next base: position 1,580,958,208 of record NC_090265.1, read on the forward strand.
AATATTACACTTTCAATGACATTTACATCATATAAAATAATGTGCACATGACTAGGCCTAATATTTTAGTAGTCAGAACACACAAAATACATTCTGATTAAGTATATTTCAGTATGTGTGTCGCATACCAGTAGACAAAGAATTCGTTTTTCCCTATTGTCCAGAAAACAATACCAGTTGGGTAAAATGTTGGCAAATTTGAGAGGGATGCATTTGATCATTGTAGTTTCTACAAAAGTGGTGAAACCTTATGGTCAAATATTTGTTGGCAATTGCTTCAATTAGCAATGGGAAATGATTTGTTTCAAGTTCCTGGTCAAGAAAATGGCTTTTAATATCCTCAAAAATGTTAGTTCCTATGCACTCTTGTAACACTTTACAAACCTGATGCTTAACCTTAAATGAACTCTGAGCAGAAGGAACTTTAATATCCCTAATACTCATACTTTGCCTGAATGCAATTTCACAAAATTTACAAATTTTGTAAAAATTTCTTGATGGTTTCACTAAACCACCCCTAAATTTGACTGAAATAAGGCCATTTAACTTGTCACTAGTGTCTATAAGGATGCTGAGATATTCTGGACATAGAATCTTACTTTCTAAACTCCTGACTACAAGCCCTTCAATGTACTCAGAGATGTCCCATCTTATGTCATTGTAGTTTGTTTTTCCAGGTAATACAATATAGTCATGATCCAGAAGGCAATGTTGAAGAGATGTTTGGGTCAATACCTCAGATGAATACTCTAGCATTCTTGCTTTAGGGAATGATGCATTTTTCACATCTTCAGGTGACTTGCTCTGAGCAGTCAAAATACTGATTTTTGTCCAGTGGGAGAGCGTTGCCATTTCTGGATTCATGTAACTCAGAACTAATTAATATTTTCTTCAATGCAGCAGTGAATTGCCTAACAGCGGGGTTATTATTATGTGCACCCTGAGATCTAAACTAAGCAGTCTCTCAAGATTGTCTTGACTTACTTTATACAAAGGAAAATACTTCAGTGGAAAGTTTTCTGATGAGTACCCCACAAAGGTATCGTACATTGAAATGGTGCTCTCAATATCAATTAGAAACCTCAAAAATCCTGTCTTTCTGGTAGATAAGTACATGGGCTTGTCACTGAATCCCTCCTGTAACTGCATAATATACTGTTTGGCCCTCAAAAGGAAATCTTTGATTTCAGAAATATTCTGTAAATTCAGAGCTTTCTTAAAGTATTTACCCCTTATACTCCTAGAATTTAGAACATCAAAGAGAATGTTAAATATCTGTATAAATTCTGCTGTAGCCTCACAACCCTTGAAACCTTCCATATGTTTACTTGAACAATACAGTACAGCATCACTAAGAGACTAACTTTAAACTTGTGCAGCTAATTTGACCTTCATTTTCATTTTCCTATAATGTATGTGTGAATTCCTGACTTTGTTCTCTAGATGCATACCTTCCTTTTGTTGCAACTCGTCCAACATCTCAATAAAATTCCACTCTATTACCTCACCTGACCCATTACATAAGTATTTCCTGTCACCTAAAGTATTCCTAACCAATTTCAACATGTGGCAGCATCCAGAAAAAAATAAACTGGCTGTTTGGTAACTGGGTGGAGGAAATGAGTAACCATGTTACTTACATCTAAGTTGCAACCCAGGTTTTCAGCTGAAGCAATATTTGTTGCAGCACCATCACAAGTCAATGAAGTCACTGTCACACCAGAATCATGCAGCAATGTCAAACACTGTTCTGTAAGAGCACTTATTTGTGCAGCTTTTATGCCATGCACAAAGGATACTTTGGATAAAGTATCGATTAGGTGGTTTTTAAATTAATTTGTTGATTGCAAGGTGCAGCTAAAAATAATGTAACATTTTCATAAAGACCCATTTTAGAGAAAGAATATTTATATACCGTAGATACCATATACAGTACACATCCACAAAGAATATCACACATAATAAAAATATACAAAGTCTGTAGGCCTATAAATAAATACACAGTCAATAATAAAAATATTTTGGAAGAGCAGTATGAGGTAAATAGGCCTAATTATTACAGAATTGTTAAGCCAAGTAAATCATATCAAAAAATAGATAAATATTTTTACATTAGTACACTTGATGAAATTAATTCATCTCAAGGAGTAGGCTATTTTGTAATGTAATGGAATAACCATACCTTAAATAACTATATAGCTATATGGACAACAAGTGCGATCAAATAAGGTACATACAACACCCACAAAAATAACACTTTGAATGACATTCACATTATATAAAATAATGTGCAACTCCGCCATTGTCCGGTCCCAAGTCCGGAATGAGAAAGGAGGAGGGTTTGCTGGTCTGGCACCCAGCTGTAAAATTGCCAACGCCGAGTGTTGGGCGGCGGGAAATAACCTGACTCCCTAAGGGGGCCAACGGCTTCGGGCGAATGAGCCCCTTTGGGTGGGGTGATGGTCCCCACAGTGGAGGAAATGCCACTGGAATCCATTATGCAGCGTCTGTTCTCCAGGTTAGGGGCGGCTGCACAAGGCGTCTGTACTCCAGAGGAGCGGCCTCATTATCACCTCACTGGATCACATCCAGAGTTGTAATTCGGGACCTAGTCCCACACAGGTGACACCTTGACAGTCAACCATGGAAGGTCTTTTAAGGAATACTCCACCGGCTGAACCAAGAGTTCAGAGAAGGCAGCATTCGGATACGGTGGGCTGCCACCTGAAAGATACCGTGAAGTCGGAGGCACGGAAATACCCCAGTACTACATACACGAATGAGACAAAATCAAGAATCAAACCAAAGCAGATAACATACTTCTCTACACACAACATAAACTCACTCATGCAAACCGGTAAACTAAAAGTGATCACCGACATAACGGACCAACACAAAATTCTTATCATGGGATTACAGGAAATTAGAAACACTGACCAGGATGCCTTGGAATCTCAAGGGTACAGACTTTATAAAGGTATACCCGGGAAGAGAGTGATGAAGAATGTCCCACAATTTGGAACAGGATTTTTGGTCAGCCTTAAAATAATAAACTCAGTTCAAGAATTCAGATCACAGTCTCCACGACTCTCAACGCTCACCTTAAAGGCATCTAATAAAATCTATACTATAATAAATGCCCATGCTCCCACTAATGATAAAAACAACTCCTCAAAAGACCAGGAGGAAACAGGAGAATTTTGGGACCTATTGGACCAGACCATAGATAACATCCCCAAACACCATATAAAATTATTAATAGGCGACTTCAACGCTCAACTAGGCAGAGAAAGAAAATACCGTGACATCATCGGAAAATGGCCAGCACACAAGAAAACAAATAAAAATGGAGAGAGACTAGTTGACCTGTGTAGAAACCATAATTTAATCTCAAAATCTACATGTTTTAAGAGGAAACCTCAAAAACTCAAAACATGGAAACACCCTGACTACACTAAAGGAGAATGGCAACTGGACCACGTCTGCATGGACAAATACCACCACAAAGAGATCTATAACGTCAAAGTCCTCCGAGGAATAGACACAGGTTCAGATCACTACGTAGTTAAAATTAAAATTAAACTCACTCCCCAGAGGAGACAACAAAAGCAAGCCCTTAAAACTAAAAGAAAAATAGATCCTACCCAGCTAATCAACAACAAAAATTACCAGAAAGCAACTGAAAAAATAAAAATCACAGACAAACTTGAAGACTTAGTACACAACCTTAAACAAATTGCAGAAGACCTAGCTCCAATTAAACCACGTAAAAAACACCAATGGTGGAACAGTGAATGTGATGAAACAGTGGAGAAAAGACATCAGGCATGGCTATTACATCAGTCCCAAAAGACAGAAATATCCTATCAAAAGCTAGTAAAACAGAGAAAAGAAACTACCCAAGTCTTAAGAAGAATAAAAAGACAACATCATAAGGACACCCTGCAGTTAATTGAAGAACAGTTCAGTAAAACTAAATCAAGGGACTACTACAAAACCTTCAGAAAGCAGCTCCAAAAATATGAACCCCCGACCCTACTGATGAAGGATGAAGATGGTAAGCTGGCCCATAACAATAAAGACAATGCAGAAATTCTGGCTAAACATTTCAACAAGCTTTTAAATTGTGAGGAACCTACAGAACTCCTTCATTTGGACACCAACACCCCGATAAAAACATCACCAGAAAACATCAATCCCCCCACAATAAAGGAAGTCTACCAAGCTCTGAATAAATTAAAAAACTACAAAGCGCCAGGAGAAGATCAGACCTTTGCGGAAATCTGGAAATATGCAGGAACCTCAGCAAAAGTTGCCCTCCATCAACAACTTGTCTCTATCTGGATTAAAGAAGAACTACCAGAACACTGGACAACAGCCCTCATTCATCCTCTGCACAAAAAAGGGGACAAAACCGACCCTAATAACTACAGGGGAATCTCTCTCCTAGACATAACATACAAAATATTTTCAATAATCATCCTTAATAGGATAAGTTTACAACTTGAGAAAGAACTAGGAGAATATCAAGGAGGTTTCAGACCCTGGAGGAGCTGTCCTGATCAGATCATGAGTCTTAAGTTGATAATGGACTATAACAGGAGAAGAAGCAGAGATATGGTGATAACATTTGTAGATTTCAAGAAAGCTTATGATTGCATCCATAGAGAATCTCTGTTTAAAATTTTAAGGCACCTTGGACTACACCCCAAATTAATAAACATGATAAAATTGACTCTCACCAATACCAAGTCAAAAGTGAAGTTTAGGGGGGAAACATCAGAGACATTTGAAATTAAAACTGGACTACGGCAGGGAGATGGGCTCTCACCACTATTATTTAACTGTGCTCTAGAAATGGTAATGAGGGAATGGTTTAGAAAATGTCCCCCCAAAATAAAGATTGGCCGAAAAATCAAAACAAATTGCCTGGGTTTTGCTGACGATTTAGCATTACTAGCAGTGGACATAAAAGAAGCAAAAACCCAGATATCAGAACTTCAAAACATTGCAAATAAAAGTGGCCTCAAAATATCATTTGAAAAAACAAAAATTATGCCCCAAAAACCAACACAGCTAAAAGAAGTCACCATAAATGGTAATAAAATCAAAATAGTAACTCAGTTTAAATATCTTGGAGAAGTAATAACACATAACTTAAATGAAAAAATCTCAATCCAAGTAAGAACAAATAGATTAGCTAAAGCACAAAAATTAACATGGGATATCTACAAAAAGAAATGTCTATCAATAAATACAAAAATAAAACACTACAACACAGTTATAAAACCAGAAGCTACATATGCAGCAGAAACACTCTTTTACCTGAATAAACAATCAAAGACTGACAGACTTCAGAAAATTGAAAGGAGGATTGGAAGAACCTGTATCAACAAAAAATATCAGAAAGATGGACAGTGGCGGTTAATACCTAACAAAGTCGTGTACAAAGAGCTAGAACCCATTACAGATACTATGCGTAAGAGGAGACTGGGATTCTTTGGACATATCATGAGGATGCAGGACTCGAGACTTCTGAAACAACTAGTACAACACAATCTCGTCTCAAAAAATACCACAACAGGATGTAAATGGATCAGAGAAGTAAGAGAGGATCTGAAGGAAATAGGCCTTACAACAGAAGACACCAAAAATAAGATAAAATTGAATACAAAACTCAAGAATACAAACCTCCGCTTTACCCTTACACAAAACAAACCAACAACACGCACATTTTCAACTGAGGAAAGGGCACGAAGATCGGAGCGTCTGAAGAAGTACTGGGAGGACCGCAAAGCCCGAACAATCCCTTCAAAGAGACCTGAACGACGGACTGACTAAAGTGATCCTATGTGGTCATAAAAGAAGAAGAAGAAGAAGAAAATAATGTGCACATGACTAGGCCTAATATTTTAGTAGTCAGAACACACAAAATACATTCTGATTAAGTATATTTCAGTATGTGTGTCGCATACCAGTAGACAAGGAATTCATTTTTTTCCTATTGTCCAGAAAACAATATCAGTTTGGTGAAATGTTGGCGAATTTGAGAGGGATGCATTTGATCATTGTAGTTTCTACAAAAGTGGTGAAACCTTATGGTCAAATATTTGTTGGCAATTGCTTCAATTAGCAATGGGAAATGATTAGTTTCAAGTTCCTGGTCAAGAAAATGGCTTTTAATATCCTCAAAAATGTTAGTTCCTATGCACTCTTGTAACACTTTACAAACCAGATGCTTGACCTTAAATGAACTCTGAGCAGAAGGAACTTTAATATCCCTAATACTCATACTTTGCCTGAACGCAATTTCACAAAATTTACAAATTTTGCAAACATCTCGTGATGGTTTCATTAAACCACCTCTATCTTTGACTGAAATAAGGCCATTTAACTTGTCACTAGTGTCTATAAGGATGCTGAGATATTCTGGACATAGAATCTTACTTTCTAAACTCCTGACTACAAACCATGCAATGTACTCAGAGATGTCCCATGTCATGTCATTGTAGTTTGTTTTTCCAGGTAATGCAATATAGTCATGATCCAGAAGGCAATGTTGAGGAGATGTCTGGGACAATACCTCAGATGAATACTCTAGCATTCTTGCTTTAGGGAATGATGCATTTATCACATCCTCAGGAGACTTGTTCTGAGCAGTCAAAATACTGATTTTGTCCAGTGGGAGAGCGTTGCCATTTCTGGATTCATGTAACTCAGAACTAATTAATATTTTCTTCAATGCAGCAGTGAATTGCCTGGCAGTGGGGTTATTATTATGTCCACCCTGAGATCTAATATAACTAAACAGTCTCTCAAGATGGTCTTGACTTACTTTATACAAAGGAAAATACTTCAGTGGAAAGTTCTCTGATGAGTCCCCAACAAAGAAATCATACATTGAAATGGTGCTCTCAATATCAATTAGAAACCCCAAAAATCCTGTCTTTCTGGTGGATAAGTACATGTGCTTGTTACTGAATCCCTCCTGTAGCTGCATAATATACTGTTTGGCCCTCAAAAGGAAATCTTTGATTTCAGAAATATTCTGTAAATTCAGAGCTTTCTTGAAGTATTTACCCCTTATACTCCTAGAATTTAGAACATCAAAGAGAATGTTAAATATCTGTATAAATTCTGCTGTAGCCTCACAACCCTTGAAACCTTCAATGTGTTTACTTGAACAATACAGCAGAGCATCACAAACAGACTGACTTAAAACTTGTGCAGCTAATTTGACCTTCATTTTCATTTTCCTATAATGTATGTGTGAATTCCTGACTTTGTTCCCTAGATGCATACCTTCCTTTTGTTGCAACTCGTTCAACATCTCAATAAAATTCCACTCTATTACCTCACCTGACCCATTACGTAAGTATTTCTTGTCACCTAAAGTATTCCTAACCAATTTCAACATGTGACAAGCATCCAGAAAGAAATAAACTGGCTGTTTGGTAACTGGGTGGAGGAAATGAGTAACCATGTTATTTACATCGAAGTTACAACCCAGGTTTTCAGCTGAAGCAATATTTGTTGCAGCACCATCACAAGTCAGTGAAGTCACTGTCACACCAGAATCATGCAGCAATGTCAAACACTGTTCTGTAAAAGCACTTATTTGTGCAGCTTTTATGCCATGGACAAAAAAGTATCCTAAAGGAATCTTCCAGGAATTGTTCACAAATACTAAGTGAAAAACTAAGGCTTCTGAAGCTAATGGTGCTGTGTCATCTTCATTATTAATCCCAACATTCACAGACCCATGAAATTTATTGCCATCCCATTCCAAATATTTCCTTATAGCCATGGAATCAAATAAAAGGGCACAAATCTTAGTGCCTGTGTATGATTTAAGTACTTGAAAAGCTTCAGCACAGAACCCAGGATTAGCATCTACACTTTAATACCATCGAGATAATGTTCTAGGGTGTGGAAGACAAGTGTCAAAAGTGTTTCTCACAAATGAATATGCCTTTGGAGAAAGAAAATGAAGAGTAATGGCAAATGCTTTTAACTTCTCATCATACAACTTTTGCACTTTGTTACATGAAGCCTTATCTTGTTGTCGTTTATACAAACACAATGAGGTATCTGACAAACCACTTAACATTTCACAGTACTCATTATCTATCAGAGCCTTCTTTTTAAGACTATCTACAACAGTACTTAATTCAGCCACCTTTTTCTTCATTCGCCTCTTTTTCTGGTGCAATAATTTTATTTTCTTTCTGTACGCAATTTCTTTGGTTTTCATATGATCTATTTGAGCACTAAAACACGTTTCTGCACTTTTATTACAGATAGATTTTTCCACAACAGGTACTTCCTGGACTGCTGTAGAGGAGTCTAATGAAGGCATTTCCACAGTCTTTATGATTTTAAGGACCCTTCTCTCCTGTAAAATAAATTTAAGAAATAGTAGGCTTACTCTATAAATATGTATTTCAACATATTTCTCAATCAAATGCTAAAATGAAGAGAAACTAACCTTTGATTGTATTTGTAGGTACTTGGGGAAAGCAGCAAACACAGATGGCACAGCCCATTCCCTCAGTCTTACGACACACAATGAAGTACGATCAAAATCACGTTCAGTAAAGTGAGCTGAACATATAGTGCTGAAAGGTGTGGGGGACCAATTTTCCCTTCGTATAGCTCTTATCCATTTCTTCCGTCGTTCATTATCTTTAGGAAAACTGTAAATGATAAAGGGGCTTCTTAACCTATACTGCATGTGCAAGGGGAAAACAATTCGGCACTGAATATTCGCAAAAACATATTGCTTACCTGTGAAAAGTTATCCCTGGTATTTTCTTTGAAGCTCTGTTTGCACATCCATACGCTACACAAGTCGGCATTTTAAAACCATAACACAAACTTCCTTTATTTACTTCACACGTGGTGCACTGTTCACTTAGTTACACTAACTGGTCTCCAATGTTTTGGTACAAACAATATGGCGGCCGCTTTTGTCCACTGACTTCAACTCAGACGTCAGATTGCCATCTCTATGTTATTCTGTGCTCGGTGGTAGGTACCTGATTTCGAAGTTTCGTCCAGTCTATCCTATGTACGTGGAATTGCAGTTATTGAAACTAAACCGGTATACCCCTGACCACAAGAAGGTGTTATTTTTGTTTATTGTGTTAGAGTTGTGTATTATTTCAATATTCCTACTCCGGTACGAAAGGATATCTTGACATTATGCTTCTTGAAGAAGTTGGTGACACTGCAAACGTTTTCGTTGAAAGTGAAGGTAGAATATGTGATAGGGTTGGGTTTTTCTTTTTCTAACGTTGTATTTAGTCCATGCTTGAATTTTTTTATTATTTCTTCTATGAAACAGTCGTTGTATCCATTGAATTTGCAGTGGAACGGATGGTGTCTAATTATTTTTTAAAGTTTGTTTTTGGCATTGGTATCTTTAATCCGCGGTCGACCATGCTGTTATAAGTAGCGCATTTTTGTGTGTGAGGATGTGTGGAATCTTGTCTTATAGTTGTAACAGTTTGTGTGGGTTTTCTGTATTATACTGTAGGTATGTTAGGGAGGGTGGGAGCTTGTTTATCGTGAGGTCTAGGAAGTTAATTTGTTTGTTGGATTCCGACTCGAGGGTGAATTTAATATCTAGATCTATATTGCTGAGATTGTCAAGAGTAGAGGTAGCACTAGTAGTCCTGTCGTCCAGTACTACCGAAGTATCATCGACGTATTTAGACCAAAATAGAAAATTAGAAAAAGTGGCATCGTTGTCAATTATTGTATGTTCTAAGAAACCTAGATATATTTTCGCTAAGATCCCCGAAGCCGGTGAACTCATTGCCAGTCCATCCTGTTGATATATGATGCTGTCAAAGATAAAGAAATTCTTATTGATTACTAATTTCAGGACCTTCATGAAGTCTTGGATCTCAAGTTTGCTTAGGGGACTGTGTGTATTTAGATTTCTTTCAATGTTGGGGATTAATTTTTTGGTGTTAATACTTGGATACATACAAAGGGCATTAGGAAAGTTTTGCAATACGCAAAAACAGTTGGCTGGACACCCCTGTTATGGTGAGGGGTGAAAACCAGTCTAGAAGACAGCAAGGCGCGACCATCACACCAGTTGTTTAGTGATGGTTCGAACTAGCTCTTTTGAGGGAGCTAGCTCATTCGCTCCCGCTCCTAACTGAGAGTCGTTCAAAAGAGTCGACTCTTGGGAGCGGGAAGGTAGGAGCGAGCCAGAAAGTCAGAGGCCGCTCTCCGCTCCAGGTTCGTTCGTTCATTCGTTCATCCGGTTTTGGGCAGACGGCTCTTTATGACTTCCGGTCAATCAATCAATACTGATCTGCATTTAGGGCAGTCGCCCAGGTGGTAGATTCCCTATCTGTTGCTTTCCTACCCTTTTCCGAAATGATTTCAAAGAAAATGGAAATTTATTGAACATCTCCCTTGGTAAGTTATTCCAATCCCTAACTCCCCTTCCTATAAATGAATATTTTCCCCAGTTTGTCCTCTTGAATTCCAACTTTATCTTCATATCGTGATCTTTCCTACTTTTATAAACGCCATTCAAACCTATTCGTCTACTAATGTCATTCCACGCCATCTCTCCGCTGACAGCTCGGAACATACCACTTAGACGAGCAGCTCTTCTTCTTTCTCTCAATTCTTCCCAACCCAAACATTGCAACATTTTTGTAACGCTACTCTTTTGTCGGAAATCACCCAGAACAAATCGAGCTGCTTTTCTTTGGATTTTTTCCAGTTCTTGAATCAGGTAATCCTGGTGGGGGTCCCATACACTGGAACCATACTCTAGTTGGGGTCTTACCAGAGACTTATATGCACTCTCCTTTACATCCTTACTACAACCCCTAAACACCCTCATAACCATGTGTAGAAATCGGTACCCTTTATTTACAATCCCATTTATGTGATTACCCCAGTGAAGATCTTTCCTTATATTAACACCTAGATACTTACAATGATCCCCAAAAGGAACTTTCACCCCATCAACGCAGTAATTAAAACTGAGAGGACTTTTCCTATTTGTGAAACTCACAACCTGACTTTTAGCCCCGTTTATCAACATACCATTGCCTGCTGTCCATCTCACAACATTTTCGAGGTCACGTTGCAGTTGCTCACAATCCTGTAACTTATTTATCACTCTATAGAGAATAACATCATCCGCAAAAAGCCTTACCTCCGATTCCACTCCTTTACTCATATCATTTATATATATAAGAAAACATAAAGGTCCGATAACACTGCCCTGAGGAACTCCCCTCTCAACTATTACAGGGTCAGACAAAGCTTCACCTACTCTAACTCTCTGAGATCTATTTTCTAGAAATATAGCAACCCATTCAGTCACTCTTTTGTCTAGTCCAATTGCACTCATTTTTGCCAGTAGTCTCCCATGATCCACCCTATCAAATGCTTTAGACATGTCAATCGCGATACAGTCCATTTGACCTCCAGAATCCAAGATATCTGCTATATCTTGCTGGAATCGTACAAGTTGAGCTTCAGTGGAATAACCTTTCCTAAAACCGAATTGCCTTCTATCGAACCAGTTATTAATTTCACAAACATGTCTAATATAATCAGAAAGAATGCCTTCCCAAAGCTTACATACAATGCATGTCAAACTTACTGGCCTGTAATTTTCAGCTTTATGTCTATCACCCTTTCCTTTATACACAGGGGCTACTATAGCAACTCTCCATTCATCTGGTATAGCTCCTTCGACCAAACAATAATCAAATAAGTACTTCAGATATGGTACTATATTCCAACCCATTGTCTTTAGTATATCCCCAGAAATCTGATCAATTCCAGCCGCTTTTCTAGTTTTCAACTTTTGTATCTTATTGTAAATGTCATTGTTATCATATGTAAATTTTATTACTTCTTTGGCCTTAGTCTCCTCCTCTATCTCGACATTATCCTTGTAACCAACAATCTTTACATACTGCTGACTGAATACTTCTGCCTTTTGAAGATCCTCACATACACACTCCCCTTGTTCATTAATTATTCCTGGAATGTCCTTCTTGGAACCTGTTTCTGCCTTAAAATACCTATACATACCCTTCCATTTTTCACTAAATTTTGTATGACTGCCAATTATGCTTGCCATCATGTTATCCTTAGCTGCCTTCTTTGCTAGATTCAATTTTCTAGTAAGTTCCTTCAATTTCTCCTTACTTCCACAGCCATTTCTAACTCTATTTCTTTCCAGTCTGCACCTCCTTCTTAGTCTCTTTATTTCTCTATTATAATAAGGTGGGTCTTTATACCATTCCTTACCACCCTTAAAGGTACAAACCTGTTTTCGCATTCCTCAACAATTTCTTTAAACCCATCCCAGAGTCTGTTTACATTTTTATTTACCGTTTTCCACCGATCATAGTTACTTTTTAGAAACTGCCTCATACCTGCTTTATCAGCCATATGGTACTGCCTAACAGTCCTACTTTTAAGACCTTCCTTTCTATCGCATTTATTTTTAACTACCACAAAAACAGCTTCATGATCACCAATACCATCTATTACTTCAGTTTCCCTATAGAGCTCATCTGGTTTTATCAGCACCACATCCAGGATATTTTTCCCTCTGGTTGGTTCCATCACTTTCTGAATCAGCTGTCCTTCCCATATTAACTTATTTGCCATTTGTTGGTCATGCTTCCTGTCGTTCGCATTTCCTTCCCAACTGACATCTGGCAAATTCAGATCTCCCGCTACAATCACATTTCTTTCCATGTCGTTTCCCACATAGCTGACTATCCTATCAAATAATTCCGAATCCGCATCAGTGCTACCCTTTCCCGATCTGTACACTCCAAATATATCAAGTTGCCTATTATCTTTAGAAATGAGCCTTACACCTAGAATTTCATGTGTCTCATCTTTAACTTTTTCGTAGCTTACAAATTCTTCTTTCACCAGAATGAAAACTCCCCCTCCCACCTTTCCTATCCTATCTCTACGATACACACTCCAGTGCCGTGAGAAAATTTCTGCATCCATTATATCATTTCTCAGCCATGATTCAACTCCCATTACAATATCTGGTAAATATATATCTATTAAATTACTTAATTCTATTCCTTTCTTTACAATACTTCTACAGTTCAGCACTAACAATTTTATGTCATCCCTACTTGATTTCCAGTTCCCTGTTCCCTTATCACCGCTCCCTAGGCCATCCCGTTTCCCTGAATGTACCTCCCTATTACCCTTCCAAACAAATTTCCTAACTTATACATACCACTGCGGTTTAAATGAAGGCCATCCGAGCGCAGATCCCTATCTCCTACCCACCCATTAGGATCTAGAAATTTCACTCCCAGTTTCCCACATACCCACTCCATAGTCTCATTTAAATCCCCAATCACCCTCCAGTCAGTATCCCTCCTACACAGTATTCCACTAATAACAATCTCCGCTTTCTTAAACTTCACCCGTGCTGCATTTACCAGATCCCACACATCTCCAACTATGTTGGTACTTATATCAGCTTGCCTTACGTTGTTGGTACCAACGTGAAGCACTACTACCTTCTCCTTCCCCTCCTCCCTCTCTTCTACTTTCCTCAACATCTGCCTCAACCTAATTCCTGGATAACATTCTACCCTGGTTCCCTTTCCTCCACACACTTTCCCCACGTGTCTAACGATGGAATCCGCCATGACCAGAGCCTCAACCCTACCCACCTCATTTGATCCCCTCCCTTCCTGGTCAGCCCTATCTTTCCTGATAGCTGCAGAAGCTACTTCCTCCTCCCTTTTCTCCTTCCCATGACCCTGTTCCACCTGTCTTTTCCTATCCTCTACTCTACATTTCCCTTTCCTACCTCTTCCCTTCCTCCTACTTCCATGCATCTCAGCAACAGTTCCCTGTCCCTCATCTTCCCTCTGTTGTTCTACCTGGAGTGACTCGTACCGATTTCGCACAGACACCTGTCCTGAATTCTGATCCTGAAAAGAGCCCTTGGCCTGCAATCTCCTTCCCCTTAGAACATTAGACCACCTGTCTTCTATAACTCCTCCCTTTCCTTCCCCTCCCTCTTGTACACCTACTGTAACCTGTACATTGTTTGAGGGAGTCCTATCTTCCTTCCTGTCTTCTGTGAGAATCCTAATTATCTCCCTCAAACCTTCCAACTCCTCCCTCACACCCCTCAATGCCTCACCACACCCAAAATAAGTACACTCGCGCTCCTTAGCCATTCTTTACGGGGGAAAAATTATAAATTTAAAAAAAAGTAACTTATTTGCAAAAAAATAAATGAACGGAGGGATATATTGTCTGGGATAGTACACAACAATAAGGTAATTAATATAGGACTACACTACAATACTACTTAGTCGTGCTCTATTTTGTTTTTTATCCTACAACCCCTAACAGGATAAAAACTGCTGTTAATTACTGAATATCGAAAGTAATACACAAGAACTACACAATTCCAAACTGCAATTAAGCCTATCCTAATTTCAGCAATATTTTAGTAAGAGTTTCTACGGATACCTCTACTACACCAGTACTACACAAATATTTTACAATAATAAAATAAGCACACTAAATTCTAATAGGATATTACTCATATACTACTGTACAGCACACTACAGTAATTTTTAAACTACTTAATGACTTCCGGTCGCTCTGTATGACTTCCGGGAACGAACGATATAGCGCAAATAGTTTATATTTTCCGCAACAGATGGCAGCACAACGTCTAGTTCAGAAAGCTTCTCTTGAAATAAAACAAATAAACAAATGCACTCCTGGCAACATTGGCAAATAATCTAACGATAAAGCTTTATATACAGTAACGAAGAAATGTTTAACAAATATGCAGTATTAATGGATAACATCTAATATTACTTTGCCCATGTTCCTTTCTTCTTAAAATGATGCCTTTCAAGACTGAATGCACCGTGACGAGACGTATGTTCATGATAATGGCAATACTTACACGTTAATAAATAATTGTTTAAGAATGTAATGGGATGTAAGTTACTATAGTATAGACTAAGCCATGAGTTTTTTATTCATAAGCGCCCAAAATAGCGTGATTTTACATCTTCTAGATTAATCATGACTCCCGTCTTTATTTGAAGGAGCGAGATGGTGCGAGATAGTTCACCTTTTACACAACAGATGGCAACACAATGTACAGTTTGGTACGCTACTCTTGGAATAAAACAAATGTACATTGCTGCCAAAATTCGCAATTAATCCGATGATAAAGTTTCATACACAGTAACGAAGAAACGTGTCACAAATATACAGTGTTGATTGATGACGTCTAATATTACTTTGCCTAAGTTCCATTCTCCTTAAAATGATGTCTTTCAAGATTGAATGCACCGTACGGGACGTATGTTCGAGATATTGGCAATACTTCCGTTCGACCCCGGCAATCCAGATAAGCATAAGAAGAATCTCTATTCCTGTGCACGTAGTTTACATTTCACTCAAAAGATGTCATCAGAATATCGTCTTTCGACTGGAGCTGCAGAAAGTTCTCACTTGACACTCCGCGTTGGGGCAACAGATTCTTTCATACATTAATGCAGCGTAGGAAACATAGCTGATTAAACGCGATCTTTAACGAAAATAATGGAAACTACTATCAGCACAAATGTACATATAAACAAGTATACTACAGTACGCATAGCATTTTGCCTATTTTTCGTGTACAGTATGGTCACACTCTCTTCTATTTTTTTTTTCAAGGACGATTAAACCGTATGAGTCGTATATGTTCAATATATTGGCATTCCTTACACTATCTAAACTTTCTTCTTCTTCTTCTTATTCTGCTGCTTCGACCACTTTTCCCACACTTGTGGGTTCGCGGGTGCGAACTGTTCCGCAAATGTGGATTTGGCCCTGTTTTATAATAAGTAATAATGTTACTGGCTTTACGTCCCACCAACTACCGTAAAATGGGGTGAATAGGAACATGGGGGTGAAAGGGAACACACAGTAGGGAATTTATTTTATGGAAGGTTTGCATCGTATGTAAGGCAATTCAGTGGGATTTTTTTCACCCAAAATATTCCCTATGCTTATTTCCCGCCATTTCTATGTGCTCTGACAGGATAACAATAACTTTTAGCAACAATAGTGCCCAATAAGGAAACCTTGAATTTTTTATAGCTATTAAAGACCATAAAATCTTCTTCTGGATTAGAAAATCACGTGGAGGTAAGTGCTTTTAATGTCTATAATAAGTAACTATGCCATGTTTTGATACAATTAAACATAATTTTACCATGACATACAAGCACACTTTTCTACGTTAACACTATGCACAATTAATGAACAAAATCATTGAAAAATGGGGTGAATGGGAACACAGGGATGATGTGTAAAATGAGCTTAATTGTGAATACAGTCTTCATATAAATACTATTCGGTAATTCTATCCCTTATTTTATCTGTATTCCAGTTGATGAAGAAAGATGCCAAGGCAATATAAACCAGATCAGAGGGGCAAAATCCACAGGAAAGACTCACCGGAAACACTTTCTGCTGCATTAGAGTATATTAAAAGAGGATTATCATACAGAAAATGTTCAGAGAAGTATGCCATTCCTACAACAGTGTTAAACAGACGTAAGAAATATAATAAAAGTGAAGGAGGAATAGAAATATAGCCAAAAGTTGGACAGACATTGTTTAGATACTGGAAAGCATTTGGTTGATCAGCTGGTGATGTGTTCTCCTCTGATTACCTATTTGATGCATAACGACCTCCGCTGTATTGTTAAGGCTTACCTTGATAGAATGTGAGTCACTGTGAAGAGGTTCAGAAACAATATGCCAGGTTATGACTTTGCACTCAGTTTCCTTAAGAGGCGGCCGGAGCTGGAACGACCGGCTACCAGCTCAGTAGTTGTTGTAACATGGGTCAAAAGTTTCTAAGAGTTTTTATAAGGAAACGGAACAAGGTAAAATTATTGTTTTTATAGCGCACGGTAGTCTGTGATACACTTTTCATTAGTGCAAAAACATTTCAAAAAGAAATGCAAATATAGTTATAAAATGGTAATTAAAATAACGAATCTCCATATGAAATTGAGCTCTGAACCGTGGTTTTCCTAAACTTGTTTTAAGTCAAGATGGTGTTCAAATTGGAAGCAAACTATACCGTAGCGAAGTTTATATTTTTCTCTAAGGGGCTACTTTAACATACTTCAAAATTAGGGTTTCTTTATATATTTAATCGTGATTTTAATAAAGCTCTGCTTATTGACTTCCGAGTGTCGGCCGAATTCTAGTGCTGGTAGTTCAGCCAGTTTCCGTCAGATGCCGCAGCGCCTTGTCCTTGAAGAGGGATGATGACAGATTAGCTCTTACCCACGCAGAGATGTGGTGAGCGAGATCTTCAGCTGCTATCAGTCGCTTCCTCACCCTTGCTTCAAAACAAGCGGCAGTGGACACGCTGACAATACTTTGTTACTCGCTAGTTGTGGTATGACCTTTCAATAGCACGTTATATTTTGTCGTGTTTTATTATGCCGTATCTTTTTACCCAGTGCAATGGAATGGCAAAATGCTTGATTTGTAATAAGACATTAAACTTTATTAAAAATGTTAACACTGGGCGAGCTGGCCGTGCGGTTAGAGGCGCGCGGCTGTGAGCTTGCATCCCGGAGATAGTGGGTTCGAATCCCACTGTCGTCAGCCCTGAAGATGGTTTTACGTGGTTTCCCATTTTCACACCAGGCAAATGCTGGGGCTGTACCTTAACGCCGCGGCCGCTTCCTTCCACCTCATAGGCCTTTCCTATCCCATCGTCGCCATAAGACATATCTGTGTCGGTGCGACGTAAAACAAACTAGCAAAAAAAAAATAACATTCATGGACATTATTCTTTAAAACACGCCGATGAATATGACATATGTTGGTGAAGAACACCATGAAATTGCGAATGAACTTAGAACAGCTGCCTTAGCTGAGGTAGGTGTTATCCGACTTTATTGAATTGTCTTTGTTATATTAGTGACGCAATGATGTTTACTATTCAAACTAAGACAATTAACTTATTTTTATTGGTAATTGTAGGTCGGAGGTGAATAGGTCGGAGGTGAATCGTCAGTTCGAATAAGCTACGACATATCTCATACTGAATAGTAGTTGCTACTAATGTTTCTGTATTATCTCTGTGTGTATACATTTATAAAACTATTTCAAGGTTTAGTAGAATAAGAATAAATTGCTGCAAATATATGTTGTTCCTCTTTCAGTTGTAGCCTATTACAATATGGGCAGTGGCGGTTCTAGATACTTAAAACCCGAGCTCGATAACTGCAGTCGCTAAAGTGCGGCCAGTATCCAGTATTCGGGAAATAACAGGTTCGAACCCCACTGTCGGCAGCCCTGAAGATGGTTTTCCGTGGTTTCCCATTTTTACACCAAGCAAATGCTGGGGCTGTACCTTAATTGAATCGATTATTTCAGAAACAAGTCAAGCGCTCTTGGTCGCGTTACAATATTTATCGTATGTCCAAAGTATCACTGTGTGACTAAAAAATTCGTAAATGAATTAACTTCTGTTATATCAGTTTGTATTTTCATTCGATAGAATTATATTATGTTTCACTGACTGGCCGGTACAGGGAAAGACGTGAGGCGGGGACGGGATTGATGCTCTACTTCATTTCATCATCGGAAACAGTGTCCGGCGTGCTGGCCTTTGGTCACAGGGGTCCCGGGTTCGATTCCCGGCAGGGTTGGTAATTTTAACCATAATTGGTTAATTTCTCTGGCATGGGGGCTGGGTGTATGTGTCGTCTCCATCATCATTTAAACCTCATCACGACGCGCAGGTCGCCTACGGGTGTCAAATCAAAAGACCTGCATCTGGCGAGCCGAACTTGTCTTCGGACACTCCCGGCACTAAAAGCCATACGCCATTTCATTTATATTTGTCGGAAGCAGTACGTTATTTTGACTGTTTTGTTCAGCACTAACCCATGCTCAATAATTTCCTGGAATGTTTCGCATTCCGTACAAATGTCAACACCATCAGCTCCGTGCAAGTACTGTATCACAACTTCCTGGTGACAGACTATGCGATGCTGGAGGGTGAGAGGGGAATCGCTCGTTCGGCCTTGGCCTTTCGTACTGCCATCTATGCACCCGCCATGTAACTATCAGTGGAGTTAGTTGTCGACATCAACGAGACTAGTGGCGATATTTTGAAATAAAATGTGAATCTAGAACTGACTCCGGCCGCCTCTTAATCGTCATGGAAATGTTTTATCTCAACGAATGTGTCTAAACAGAACAGAGACCGTATTCTAAGTCGCTTGCCCCGTTCATCAGCAGAAGAAACGGTGGATGATGTTGAAGAAAACAATGGTATCACTGATGACGGCATTGTTTCTGTATTCAATGATATGAGGTTCAGTCCTGGGACAGTAAAAATTAGAAAGAGAAAGCTAAACATTCCTCCTTGTCAGAGTGTGAAAGCTGACGACTTGGAAAATGATAGCCAAGAAGGACATCTGTCAGATGATTAGCAACAGCAGAAGAAGATCTCAAAATAAAATGAAGTTCCTACTGATAAACATGCTAGTAAAAGAAAGTTGCCAATCCCAACCAAAGGACGCCAGAATCAGAACCCCAAATCACACCTAAGGCAGGACTGCAACTGAGAACTACATCCTGTTGAAAAAATAATGAGAGGTGTGTACAAGAAAGCACGAATTGAAGAAGGTGTCTGGGTTATGGTAGATTTTACTTTTCCATCCAGATCATTAATCAAATCACCCAAATTCTTCAGAGTAATCCTATTTCATTGAAACAGTCACCAGTGTTGGACTATGAATGCTTCACAGTAACGTTTCTGAAGTAGGCCTATTGTATGTGCCAACTAAAGTTGAGAGCAGACAAATTTTTAAGTGGTCCGAACATGAAAATGTCTGTGAAATTGATAAGGCAAGCGTTGTTGGTGTGGTACACCACCCTAATCGTTTTAGAAAGGGACTCCTGAAATTCGATGTAAATTTCCACGTATGGTAACATTTTGGAGCATATTTTAGGTTGATAATTACCTTATTGTATTAGTTCTTACTGTTTATGCATTTTTCAGATCTTAAATAACATTTTTAAAGGTTTTCAGTGTTCCTTTTCACCCCAGTATGAGGAGAATAGGTTTAGACGGGACACTTAAGTATCTGTTCCTATTGACCCCATATTTGGGGTGAATGGGAACACTAATTTTTCAGTCAATATCACGTAACTTTTTGTACCAATCTGTTCATTTCATGTAGCATAACTAGCTATCTGACCTTATCAATACTGCTACACGAAGAAATTTATTAAATTATCTAAATCAAGAAAACAGCGACAGAAAATACTATAAAACCGTTCCCATTCACCCCATTTTACGGTACATTTACGGTTTTCGGAGACGCCGAGGTGCCAGAATTTAGCCCCGCAGGGGTTCTTTTACGTGACAGTAAATCTACTGACACAAGGCTGACGTATTTGAGCACCTTCAAATACCACCGGACTGAGCCAGGATCGAACCTGCCAAGTTGGTGTCAGTAGGCCAGCGCCTCAACCGTTTGAGTCACTCAGCCCGGCTGGCCCTGTTTTATGACCGGATGTCCTTCCTGACGCTAACCTTATGCGGAGGGATGTAATCAATATTGCGTGTTTCTATGGTGGTTGGTATTGTGGTGTGTTGTCTGAATATGAAGAGGAAAGTGTTGGGACAAACACAAATACCCAGTTCCCGAGCCAGAAGAATTACATTCCCGACTTGGCCGAGAATCGAATCCGGGACCCTCTGCAGCGAGGGCCTCAATGCTGACCATCCAGCTAAGGAGTCGGACTTCTTACACGTCAATAAATAATTATTTGAAAATGTACTGCGGTATACACGTTGGTATGAGTTATTTAGCCTATATTTTAAAGCCAAAACTAGTGTTATTTTCTATTTGCCTTAATTCGATTTAAAACTACGGTATATTATTTTATCCACTGTACCGTAAAACCGAAAGATTTTGGCAATATGTTAATTCATAACTACGAACTCATTTAAGAAACAGATGAGGATTTATCAGAGTATTTCTTAATTATTTCAGACAGAATAAAACTACGCAGTTTCTACTTGCCGAGTGGTATATTCAGTATTCTGGATAGCGACTGTTTGTTCGTGCTTAGTTGAGGTTAGTTAACCCGAACTTCGTGTCGTTTATTTGCTCCTAACCTACTGGATCTATACTAGGCCCTAAATCCTTCATAAATTATGAGTGCATACAGGAAGTGAACAGGTAAGTATTGCTCAATAACATGTTGTTTATTTCATTTCATTGTTTCGTTACGTTGCAAGTTGCCAGAACTATGGCACAAAAACGTACCTAACAAACAGCCCACAACCACTGCACTCAGAGCACTGACTGAATGCGGGAAGAGGCTACACTGGGCAGCCTATAAAAAAGAAAGCTGCTTCAGTACGTCACGTGATTATCTGAGGCATGGCATTGGCTAGAAATGAACGAGAGTCGATGTGACGAGCTAGCTCTTTCTTGGAGTCGCTGCTGATAGAAGAGTCGGCTCGTGCTAGCTCTCAGGGAGCAAGGAGGGAGCTAGCTCATACAAGAGTCGACTCGTAATTGAACGACTAGCTGTTGATAAAAGAGTCGGCTCGTGCTAGCTCTCAAGGAGCAAGGAGGGAGCTAGCTCTTACAAGAGTCGACTCTCATTGAGAGAGCTAGCTCTGAGCTAGCTCTCTCCAATGAGTCGTTCAAAAGAGTCAGTTCGTTCATGAACGACCCATCACTACAGTTGTTACCAAGCAGTGGGACTGAAAGCAAGTTAAAATGTCAGTGTGGTCTCAAGGTGAATATCGCGCAATTATCCGCTACAATTTTGCTCGTGGATTAACTGTTGACCAGTGCCTGGAGGAAATGACTTCTGTGCTAGGGAAAGACTGTCCACATCGGACAACAATTTTCTGCTGGTACAAAGAGTACCAGATGGGAAATTTTGGGGTTGAAGACGATCCTCGTTCTGGGCGACCGTCTGAATCAGTGACTGAGAAAAACACTGAAGCTGTGAGGAAAATGTTGCAGCAAGAGAGGCGGTTGACTTACTGGCAGGTAGAAAAGACCCTCCACATCCCTCCACCAGCTATTCATTCACTTCTGCACGACCATTTCCATGTTAGAAGGGCTTGTTCCCTTTGGGTGCCCCATTAAAGTTCAGGGGAACAAAGGGCACATCGAGTGAAATGGTGCCGAAAATTGCTAAAACAGTTTGAAAATGGGACTTCGCGTAACGTCAATAGCATCGTTACAGGTGACGAAACTTGGCTTTATTATTACGATGTCCCAACAAAATCTCAGAGCAGGGTGTGGCTGTTTGAAGATGAGGGTACTCCTGTGACTGTGTGAAAGTCAAGGTCAGTGAATAAAAGGATGATTGCTGTATTCTTCACTAAACGGGGCATCCTGACTCGGGTTGTGCTAGAAACACAAAGGACAGTTACTGCAAAGTGGTACAGTGAGACTTGTCTGTCTCAGGTCATCCAGGCTCTCAAGCAGCTCCGTCCAAGGTCACGGCTCAACACTTGGCTCCTGCATCATGACAATTCTCCAGAATATCGTGCTAATATAACAATGGATTTTCTT
Source organism: Anabrus simplex (assembly GCF_040414725.1). NCBI lineage: Eukaryota > Metazoa > Arthropoda > Insecta > Orthoptera > Tettigoniidae > Anabrus > Anabrus simplex. The sequence continues at coordinate 1,580,980,860 of NC_090265.1, forward strand.
GCCAGATCAGGGTTGACTGTGCTTGATCACCCTCCATACAGTCTTGATCTTGCCATAATTATGTGACTTCGCATTCTTCCCAGAAGTGAAGATGGAGCTGAAAGGGCGGCGTTTTGCGTCCGACGAGGAGCTTCTGGCAGCATGGGATCAAGAGTATGAAAATGTAACCAAAGAAAAGTGGCAGAGTTGTTTCAGAGACTGGTTTCGATGTTTGGAGAAGTGTATTGAATGTGGTGGAAATTATTTTGAAAAAGTCTAAAGTGAGTAGTGAATATGCAAGATAAACTTAAAAGTTATAACCACGTGGTCTGCCTATTCAATACAATATATAATTTATTATATTTAGTACATGTTTCTTCCCCTAAGGGACATCATCAGGTATAATAAATTAACATTAATATATCAGAATACAAAATAGATATTATTAAAATTGGAAAGACACATTAAAATATTGATGTATGGTATGGCATTTAAAATAAGATCTTAAGAAATTTTGTTAAAATTGTAACTCTTGATAATATTCTTGGAAAATAACAGTTGTGCTTTATAAAATCTTAAATGATCCATTGTTGTGAATAGCACACTTGATTTATATCTTGATGAAAGATTTGTTAGATCTTTGATATGCATTCCTTAGATAGTATATACATTAAATGCTTCAGAATTTAAAGTCAACTCGGGGCCGTAGTGGTAAAGTTCTTTGTAGTAATGGATATTATTTTATTCCTTATTATTGGCCCCGATGTGCAGAGAAGGACTCGCTTCTACTTACCTCAGTAGCAATTTAAGATTTCACCCTCTATGTCACTCCTGTTCAGCACCCCTTATGTAGATTTTTCAAAATTAAATATACGTGTTTCTTTATTTTTAAAGGAGATTCCAAGTACCAATTTTCATGACTGTAAAATTTTCAGTTTTTGAGATATAAGTATGCAAATTTTAACTTTTTTTCACCCCCTTAGCAGGGGGAATAGATGTACAGGAGGGCAGAAGTTTGTTCATTTTCTTTTTTTGTCTGTATTGTTTTTAATGCCTAATGCTTCCAGGTATGATAATATCCCTTCATATAAAGGGTTCCTATTATCAGTTATCACTTAGGTTATTATCCTGATTACTTTGTTGATCTAAATAAATATATATATTTATATTTATTTATAAACAAATTTATAAAAATTAAAACAAACAATATTTGCCTTAGAAGGAGCAAATGAAGAGAGCATTCTAGTTAAATATAGAACAGTGACAAAGGGAAATTATTTTTCATAAACTGTTTATTAGTAGACAAGCAGAACATCTCATAGTGAAAAAAGTGCTGGATACAAAAATATTTTTGCAACGTCTGTTCAAACGAATAGATATAGTTACTAAAATAGGCTAGGCCTAAATAAATCAATTTTCTCTCCCATTTCACCACCCCATTCAACCACCCACATTGATTTTTATTTATTTTAATTTTTTAAATTCACGTAGATTCTAAGTAAAACAAGGCACTTATTAAGATGTTCTTAAGATAAAACTTTGTAATTTCATGTAAGTGTTGTAATACAGCCAAAGATGTGTCAAATGGTATGAAACATGTACTGTGTATGATTAATTGATTTGCTTAATGCAAATATAAGTATCAAAAAGGTGAAAATTTACTGTTATTAATTCATTGTAAATAGGATTTGATACAGGAAATGAAACTGATTTTTTGCAATAGCTGGCCATACACGGAAAGGAATTGTGACAGATGAGGCCTTTTGTAACGCGTTCCGACAGGTTAGGACTGCTCATTAGTGAGCGAGATCAGTTCAGAAGCGTTATCTGCCACAGGCGAGACTTGTTGTCAGCGCCTCAACGGAAAGACCTCGCCTCACAGATCAAGCGTCTTGTAAGGAAAGTATGGAGTGGATAAAGGCACTGCTAGAGAAATTTATTGAAATGTACAAACAGCGGCCGTGTCTCTGACATTTAAAACATGAGGTGTCTCAATGTAGCGTTCTTCAGTGTCCTCCTTTCCTCCTTCTTCAGCTTAGAAGCTACAATATCCACAGTAAATACGCTTTCAACTAGACTGTTCACCAGTAATAGTTACACAAAATAAATCATTATGTATGTGTTGAGTACGTTTGGTATTCAGACCGAAGGATGGTTTGATCCTCCACAGCTATCATAGCTATCACAGCTGTCATAGATGGCATAGGCATCATTGAAGAAGTGTACTAGGGAAATGAGGAGTGAGGTAGCTTCCCGCTGGTTTCCTCACCGAGCCAGACGTTGCGTGCATATCAGTCTGCCAAGCCCACTGAAATGCACGCACCAACTGACCCTATGAGTGATATTTTCATACCATTCATAACAGGGACTGGCTGCATAAGGAATGGTATTACTACAATCGCTCATACCTCAGTCACTTTCATATTGTCAAAGCCAAGGATCAAACATTTAATGTAATAACGAGAAAAATCCATAAATACATACATGCTTACTTAACAGCATATCATAATCGCTGTCGTCCATTCACAAATAATTCTTGTAATTGTCCGGTTCATTTTCTCTCAGGTGTTGTATCAGATTCATGTGACTAAAGCTGTTTCGCTCTTGTATCGATGATTTCGTCGACTTCAATTGACCTTTCTGTTTGCAAGATTTAACATCTAGTGAAATGCACATTCCAACAGCCACAACTGCAATTTTTTTTTTCCTCTGGACACTGTCTGCTTCGATGTCCATTGCACAGTTCTAAGTATGGCAGACCTGATCGGCAAGGATTCAAACTAGTTTGAAAGGCCAGCGGATGAGGCTTGGCCTGCCGAGAACAAAGGGATCATTCCATTAACGGGAAGGTCTGGAATATTGACAGATTATGTTGCACAACACAACAGGCTTGGTGTCACAGTTGATGGCGAGCAGCAGGCTGGGTCTCTGAAGGTCATGCCTGGCAGGTGGCCTGTTGGTTCTGGCCCCAAAGCGAGGCTTGCGAAAAAATCTGTACATGTATGGCCAGCTAATAAGTGGTATGTTCCAAGCTGTCAGTGGAGAGATGACATGGAATGACATCAGTAGATGAATAAGTTTTGGTGGTGTACTTAAAAGTAGGAAAGATAACAATATGAAGATAAAGCTGGAATTCAAGATGACAAATTGGGGCAAATATTTGTTTATAGGAAGGGAAGTTAGGGATTGGAATAACTTACCAAGGGAGATGTTCAATAAATTTCCAATTTCTTTCAATCATTTAAGAAAAAGCTAAGAAAACAACGGATAGGGAATCTGCCACCTGGTCAACTGCCCTAAATGCAGATCAGTAGTGATTGAGTGAACTATAGAAGTATCTGTTTAAGCTCTTGTATACAGAAAATATTTCAATGAATTTTACTACAACGTCACCTATGATGTCTAGAATATTATAATTGTATTCCCATATATCAATTTGCATTTGCAAAGGGAAGAAGTGCTTCAGATGCTATTAATATTCTAGTTATTCTGCTAGCAAAAGTGCGTTCAGAGACAGACTTTCTAGACATAAAATGGGCATATGATAATGTAAATTTAAACATATTTTTTAACAAATTATTAATATGTTAGTTCCCGATGCAGTTTATTATTCTCTTAAAAAGCCTATTTACCATGAGTAAGATACACTTAAAAATAGTAATAACATAGCAGAACAAAGATTCGTATCTCATGGTTTGCCACAGGTGATATTTTGAGCCCTATTTTATGTTTATTATATATGGTACTTCCCAGTTACAATACTTAGTTAGCAAATATGCCACGATCACTTGATTTGCAGATGATATAGTAACCAATTTTCCACATAAATCAGTAGATCGATCACGTCGTACATTCATTCAGGTATTAGAGAGAAAACAGATTTGGTTTTTGAATCATAGTTTGGAAAAAAAAATATTTAAAAATCACTTGCAGTCATATTCACTAATCAGTGTAATTATGACAAATCTCCATTGCGATATGGCAGGACTGAGATCCCAGTTAAGAATTCAACTAAATATTTAGGAGTCTTCTTAGATACTAAATTATTATGGAGACACCAAATAGATCACATTTGTTTAAAAATCAATCTAAACTGTAATATATTTAAATCGGTAACAAAAAGGAACTGGTTGCTGATCCTCTTATACTATTAATATTGTACAAAAATATCATTAGGTCTGTCTTTGATTATGACAGTAGTTACTTACACACCGTTGCAGATTCTAATGTAAGAAATTAAATTCTGTACAGATCAAAATTATCAAAATAATAATTATTGATGATATGCCATCTTCTAGTCTTAGCTGAAACATCAGAATTGCCACTAAAATTTAGAAGAAATTTTATTGCTACTAAATAGTTACTACAAAAAATGTCTAACATTCAACACCCTATTATTCGTAAACTACATTTGTTAAAATGAATATTATCAAAGAAAGAAAATTAACGAAGAGAAATACCCTAGACTCGTTTGGGTTTATAAGCAATATAGTTTCTTTAGAAATAATATCATCCAAACTAACCATTTGAAATATTTGTCCTCCCATTAAGCAAGTATATACAAGCCAAAAATTGTAACTTCAATATTCAATGAAACTAGATGTTCAGAAAGAAGGAACCCTACTAGAATATGAAGAATCATAACAAGCACTCTTCAGAAGTATAATACTTTTGTCCCATTTTATACAGATGGATCAAAACAGAGAACCTGCAGGTGTAGAGGCAGCTTTTTATTCCCCATATTTACAAGAAGCAAAGTAATTTTCCTCACCACCCCAAACCTCATCGTATACTGTGGAGAGTTTTGCTATAAGACAAGCATATATTATTTATAAAATATTTAAGGGTAAAAGAAGCAATTATTTGTATGGATTCACTTGGTAAACTTTTGACTTTACTTCATGTTGAAAACCATACAAATTGGTACTGTATATTCAAAAAATTTGAAATATAAGTTATGATTTAGAAATAAGTAATGTCAAAGTAATATTTTGTGGGTTTCAGGTCATATAGAAAATATGGGCAATATACAAGCAGATAAACTCGCCAATGAAGCTGCTAATGGATTTGGCTTAGCATATCGTTTAGCAGTACCGTACCATTTTTAGGTATATGGGGGGGAGTGGTGGAGCAGTTATTAAAACTCTGTATTGCTAACTCCATCTAATGATGGAGATGTGTATATATTGAATAGGAGGACACATTAAATTTTCCTTTGTAAAGTTGCAAACTGGAAACGTGAGTCTCAGTATAAAGGGAAACGTTTATTTCATATTTTGGAGACTATTCCCAAACATCCATGATTTTCTACCGGTTCCTACAAAAGATGACATATAACAATGAAAATAAGATTCAGACTCAGACATGCCTGTACCACTGAACACTTATTTAGAATTAAGGTGATGGATTTGAATATCTGTTAATATGGTAAAGAAGTCGGTACTACCAACCATATTTTGTTCGAAAGTGAGAAATTCATTCATCAGCATAACAATTTTCTTCAGAAATGAAAGAAATTGGGTTTTCAACTGCCCTTGAATGTCTGTTGCCTATTCTATAGCCCTACAGTTCAACTGGCAGAGTCACTGGTCCATTTCCTTCAGGAAAGCAAACTCACAGTATAACTTCACTAATATGACTAATTCCCTCTTTTGTATGTGATTTGATCGAAAGGCTCTTCCAATGACACACGTTGACTAAAATGAGGGCTAGTCCCATTCTAGACAAACAAGTGTAGAAATTAAACCAAACGCAGAAATTAAACCAAACAGAGGTACAATAAAATTCCATCATTAACTGAAACACTTCAGTTAATGGGCATAGATTTTCTGTACATATGAAAGGAGACACAGAAATACTGCAAGGCAAATCCAAGGGATAATCAATACTTAATACAAAGATATAGAAAAGGGTACTGCCCCCAAGCAAATTGTAGATGATCTTAGCTGCGAGGCTAAGTCATTTTGGCAAAATTACCGGTGAACGTGAAATTCGAGGGCAAACTGCTGCGTAAGAAAAAAGAAAAATCACATTTGAATGAAGTTAAAAACTGAAATAAGGAAGAAACAGCGCTTACCTTCAAACCGGGTTTCCCACGTTGGGAGTAAAGGACGAGCACGACTGTTCGCTAAGATGGTCAGATGATCAAAGACACAGGCGCTACCTCGCTCCCACCGAAGAAGCAGGGCAAGATTGAGAAAGAGAAAATGGTGCAACCACCAAAGAAAACCAATCAAAATGCAGATATAAAAAAGTTTTGAGAGAAGTCTTTGATTGAACAACAGGAAACGCTCTTCCAGAACTGTGTGTACAGGTATAGGATGTTTCACAATAACTTGACCAAAAATGAAATGATTAAAATCCACAGATTAAATTGTAATTTTGCTACAACCCATAAATAAGAGTTTTCAAAACAGTCAATTTAAAATGTTATGGATAATTTCAGATTTATTAGATCGAGACAATTCTTCCAAAATTTCAGTCCAAACAAAATAAAATATTTTACAAAAGAAAGCAAATAATTTGCAATAAAATAAAATGAGAAATTTCAAATCAATTCCTATTGCTGTCTCTATACTGTCAATCAATCAATCAATCTGCATTTAGGGCAGTCGCCCAGGTGGCAGATTCCCTATCTGTTGTTTATCTAGTCTTTTCTTAAATAACTGCAAAGAATTTGGAAATTTATTGAACATCTTCCTTTGGTAAATTATTCCAATCCCTACTGTAACACCTCTTCCTCTAAACAAATATTTGTCCCAATTTTTCCTCTTGAATTCCAACTTTATCTTCATTGTGATAATTCCTACTTTTAAAAACACCACTCAAACTTGTTCGTCTATTAACTCTCTTGGTGCCAGGTGGTAGTGCGAGCACCCGCCCTTTAAATTGCCAGAGCCGATCTGGTTGGCCTTTAACAATCTAGTCGGAAGTTGCCAGAGCCGATTACATCGGCCGGCTTAAAATTCTGAGATATACATAATTTTGAGGCCACCTATAGTGACGTGCATACTTTTGTTATAACCTGTAGTAAAGGGGCTACATGTCATTGTGTACTTGGCCTTGTTTTGGCAGTTCAAAGAGGGTGTTATACCTTTCACAAGAGTCGTTTCCTGTGTTTACAAATACCGCTAACTCGTCAGTAAGAGATTGCTCCTTGCAGTGAGTAGATTTGTGATAGGAAAATGGCATGTTGTTCACGTGATATTTTTTCAGCAGGTATTGATGACAATAAATGAATGCAGTATTTGGAACATTGCAAAGTTAACGCGGATGATTTATCGGATAGCGACAGTATTTGGAACAGTGCGATGTTAACGCGGATGATTTATCGGATAGCGATAGGGAATTTAGTTCAGAGAGTAGCGATGAAATTATACCGGACACGTCCGCGGAATCACCGCAGCTAAAGAAGAGATGTTTAATTGTGTTTAACAGCACTAAAGCTACTCTGAATATGGTGGTAGATGAAACTAGTGATAACGAATATGATGATGATATCTCTGGAGAACATTTTGTGGAGATTTCTCCCAATGAACCCGACAACATTCCTCAACTTCCTGTCTCCTTCAAGGAAGTTCTTGGACCTAAACATGCCCTACCGTCTGATTCTCTACCCATATCATACTTCAATTTACTTTTCACTTAATCTCTGCTAAACCTTATAGTCACATATAGTCCTCTATCATTACCTAAATGCCGGTCTCCGCGGGCCAAGTTTAGCGTGCCTGCCTCTCACCCGGAGGTCATGGGTTTGATTCCCGTCCAGGTCAAGAATTTTCGCCTGGTCCTGAGGGTTGGTTCAAGGTTCACTCAATCTAAGTGACCCTAAGTGATTGCAATTAAGGAGATATCTGAAGGTGAGAGGGCGACCCCCTGTCTGGAAAACCAAGAATAATTACTAAGAGGATCCGTCTCACTGACCGTGATTCACCTCGTAAACTGCAGGTACCGAACTGAGCAACGGTCGCTTAGTACATCAAAGCAAATCACGGCTTTAGTGCCATACATTTCTTAATTTTGTAAATTCTGTTGTATTGTAAAATTATTTTTCTAATATATATTACAACCGAAAACGAGAAACTATTTTTTTCTGAAAACAAAAAACTATAATATCAACTACTATTTTTTACTTAATAATTCAGAATTATTTTAATACTGTGTTGTCCGCATGTAGAAAATTTGTTGACAGTATTTGCCAAACATCGATACATACACGCAAATTTTATCGGCGAGTAAAACTGTCTTGTTTTTACTAGTGATATATGTTTGAATTTTTATTTTTTATGTTTTTATTTTTCTCGTTCAGATTAGTTATTCTATAGAATTGTATATAGAAATGCATTATACATAATTATGTATATTCTTTTGTATCGTAAATTATTTTTCAAAGTAGATATTGAGAGAGAAAAAGTGAAAATATTTTTCTCGAATTTCATGCCAGTATTTGCTATAAACCGATAGATATACGCGAATTTTAAAATACATGTGTTTCCACTGAAAACGGCCTGGCACTTTACAGTAGTAGAGCGGAGGCGGAGCTCTGGCCTCTTCCAGCTGATGGGGAGCGGCCGACCAGATCGGCTCTTGGCTCCAAGAGGGTTGATGTCAGTCCACACCATCTCTCCACTGACTGCTTGGAACATTTATAATGTCCAATAACGGACCATTTACAGTATATTATTATTACATACCACTTAGTCGAGCAGCTCATCTTCTTTCTTCCACGTCTTCTCAGCCCAAACTTTGCAATATCTTTGTAGCGCTACTCTTTTAGCAGAAATCACCCTCAACAAATCAAGCTGCTTTTCTTTGGATTTTTTCCATTTGTTAAATCAAGTAATCCTGGTGAGGGTCTTATACACAGGAAACATACTCTAGTTGGGGTCTTACCAGAGACTTACGTGCCTTCTCCTTTACATCTTTACTATAAACCCTAAACAGTAAACACCCTCATAACAATGTGCAGAGATCTGCACCCTTTATTTACAATCTTGTGTATGTGTTTACCCCAATGAAGAGAAGGATGTACACGTAGCTAACAGCAACAAAGTCCTAAAATATAATGATAATTCTCAATAAAATTCCTTTTGTAATACCTTTTATAATACTTAAACATTTCTAAAGTAGTTGAAAAACAAGCTAATAATTTGTATAGAGGAAAAGGGAAAAAATGTCTTTTTAGTTTTAAATCATCTGATCATAACTGTTAAAACTTTTATTTTCAGATATAAATAAATATTCTAGAAATTAACAAATTGTCACATACAACAAGTGTAAAAATTATTCATACATCAATGATTTCTACAAAACTTCATTAAGTACTTAATTCAGAATATTTCTCTGATATAGGTCTAATGAGAGTACACTATCATAATACCAGAACTAAAATTAAAATTAAAATTCATCATAAACAAACTGAAACAGGAAAAAAAAAAAAAGGCCAAAATATGAAGATACAAAAAGATATTCAATGAACAGTACTAATTCTTTATTTTCTTATTTCATCCATAGTAGGTATTTTAAGTTCAGTTTTCATTGTATATTAGGCCTCATATATTACAGTAAATTTCTGTGGCATCAATTTGATGTTGTTGTTGACTTTTAGGAGTCTGGGACATAGTGGATTATCAGCTCTATTAATTAGTGGGCGTGGACTTCCTAGTAACTTTTTTATTTCTTAGTTAGGTGTGTATGTTTAATTATTTTGAGATAGAGTAAGGCATTCTTGGTCCAGAAATGAAGCTGCCCTTCAATTTTAAGTTAAAAATTAAGATAAAGGAAAAAAAAACCAAATAAACAAATGTATTTGATAGATGGAGACAATAATATCAGGGAAATAACCCTTACACAAGATGACTGCTGTCACTTGAGACTGTTAAATTTGTAGCTCCTACATAAGCTGTCTTCCCCTGTGAACCATGTGACCTTGCCGTGGTGGGGAGGCTTGCGTGTCCCAATGAAGCAGATAGCCGAGCCGCAGGTGCAACCATATCGGATGGCTATCTGTAGAGAGACCAGACTAAGGAATGGTTCATCGAAAGGGGGATAGCAGCCTTTCGGAAGTTGCAAGGGCAGCAAACTAGATGATTATATATGGCCTTGTAATAATACTCAACACGGCTTAGCTGTGTTGATACTGCTACACGGCTGAAAGCAACGGGAAACTACAGCTGTAACTAACTCCCGAGGACATGCAGCTCTCTCTGTATGAATGATGTACTGATGGATGGCTCCCTCCCAGGTAAAATATTCCGGAGGTAAACTAGTCCCCCATTCGGATCTCCGGGTGGGGACTACATGAGAGGGAGCGATCATCAGGAAGATGGACACTAACATTCTGCGAGTCAGAGTGTGGAATGTTAGAAGTTTGAATCAGTGTGGTATGTTAGAGAATCTGAAAAGGGAGATGGATAGACTAAAGTTAGATGTAGTTGGTGTAAGTGAAGTACGTTGGCAGGAAGAACAGGATTTCTGGTCAGGCGACTACCGAATTATCAACACAAAATCAAACAGAGGAAATGCAGGAGTTCGTTTAATAAAGAATAAGAAAATAGGGCAGCGGGTAAGCTACTAGGACCAGCATAATGAAAGAATTATTGTCGTCAAGATAGACACCAAACCAATGCCCACTACAATAGTGCAGGTCAATATGCCTACTAGCTCAGCGGATGATAAGGAAATCAAAAGAACATATGAAGAGATAGAAGATTTAATACAATATGTAAAAGGTGACGAGAATCTAATTGTGATGGGAGACTGGAATGCAGTGGTAGGCCAAGGAAGAGAAGGTAATACAGTAGGAGAGTTCGGATTGGGACAAAGGAATGAAAGAGGAAGTTGGCTGGTTGAATTTAATGATCATAATTTAGTCCTTGCCAAATACTTGGTTCAAACACCACAAACGGCGGCTTTATACGTGGATGAGACCTGGAGACACTGGAAGGTATCAAATAGACTTCATTATGATAGGCAGAGATTCAGAAACCAGGTGTTGGATTGCAAAACTTTCCCAGGAGCAGACGTGGACTCTGACCACAACTTGTTGGTCATGAAATGCCATCTGAAGCTGAAGAAATTGAAGAAAGGAAAGAATGCAAGAAGATGGGATCTAGACAAGTTGAAAGAAAAGAGTGTGAGGGATTGTTTCAAGGAACATGTTGCAAAAGGACTAAATGAAAAGGCTGAAGGAAACACAATAGAGGAAAAGTGGATAGTCATGAAAAATGAAATCAGTAGGGCTGCTGAAGAAATGTTAGGAAGGAAAAAAGGTCAACTAAGAATCAGTGGATAACTCAGGAGATACTAGATCTGATTGATGAATGATGAAAATACAAGAATGCTAGAAATGAAGACGGCAGAAAAGAATACAGCCGATTAAAGAATGAAGTGGATAGAAAGTGCAAGGTAGCTAAGGAAGACTGGCTGAAGGAGAAGTGCAAGGATGTCGAAGGTTGTATGGTTCTAGGAAAGGTGGATGCTGCATACAGGAAAATCAAGGAAACCTTTGGAGAAAGGAAATCTATGTGTTTGAATATTAAGAGTTCAGTTGGAAAGCCACTTCTAGGGAAAGGAGACAAAGCAGAAAGATGGCAGGAACATATCCAACGGTTGTATCAAGGTGAAGATGTAGATAATTTGGTTCTGGAACACGAAGAGGTTGTTGATGCTGATGAAATGGGAGACCCAATTTTGAGGTCAGAGTTTGACAGAGATGTGAGCGACCTAAATAGGAGCAAGGTACCTGAAATTGATGACATTCCCTCTGAATTACTGACTGCCATAGGAGAAACCAGCATGGCAAGGTTATTCCATTTAGTGTGTAAGATGTATGAGACAGGAGAAGTCCCATCCGATTTTCAGCAGAATGTTGTTATACCTATTCCCAAGAAATCTGGTGCTAACAGGTGTGAAAACTATTGCACCATTAGTTTAGTATCTCATGCCTGCAAAATTTTAACAAATTTTAAATTTAAGAATGGAAAAACAAGGTGAAGCTGGTATGGGAGAAGATCAATATGGCTTCAGAAGAAATGTAGGAACACATGAAGCAATCCTGACTTTACGTCTGATCTTAGAGGATCGAATCAAGAAGGACAAGCCCACGTACATGGCATTCGTAGATCTAGAAAAGGCATACGATAATATTGATTGGACCAAGCTATTTAAGATTCTGAAGGTGATTGGGATCAGATACTCAGAACAAAGCATTATCTACAATCTGTATAAAAATCAGTCTGCAGTGATAAGAATCGAGGGCTTTGAAAAAGAAGCAGCAATCCAGAAAGGAGTGAGGCAAGGTTCAGTTTGTCCCCCCTCCTTTTCAATGTTTACATAGAACAGGCAGTAAAGGAAATCAAAGAGGAATTTGGAAAGGGAATCACAATCCAAGGAGAGGAAATCAAAACCTTGAGATATGCCGATGATATTGTTATTTTATCTGAGACTGCAGAAGATCTTAAAAAGCTGCTGAATGGCATGGATGAAGTCTTGGGTAAAGAGTACAAGATGAAAATAAATAAGTCCAAAACAAAAGTAATGGAGTGCAGTCAAACGAAGGCAGGTGATGCAGGAAATATTAGATTAGGAAATGAAGTCTTAAAGGAAGTAGATTAATATTGTTACTTGGATAGTAAAATAACTAACGATGGCGGAAGTAAGGAGGACATAAAATGCAGATTAGCACAAGCAAGGAAGAGCTTTCTTAAGAAAAGAAATTTGCTCACTTCAAACATTGATATAGGAATTAGAAAGATGTTTTTGAAGACTTTCTTGTGGAGCGTGGCATTGTATGGAAGTGAAACATGGATGATAACTAGCTCAGAAAGAAAGAGAATAGAAGCTTTTGAAATGTGGTGTTACAGAAGAATGCTGAAGGTGAGATGGATAGATCGAATCACAAATGAAGAGATACTGAATCGAATTGGCGAGGGGAGATCGATTTGGCTAAATTTGACGAGAAGAAGAGATAGAATGATAGGACACATCTTAAGACACCCAAGACTTGTTCAGTTGACTTTTGAAGGAAGTGTAGGTGGTAAGAACGGTAGGGCTATACAAGTTATGAATATGACAAGCAGATTAGAGCAGATGTCGGATGCAATAGTTACATAGAAATGAAAAGGTTAGCACAGGATAGGGTGGCATGGACAGCTGCATCAAGCCAGTCTATGGACTGATGACTCAAACAACAACACATAAGCTATTCTATCACCCAATCATCTGCAATGCTAGAAACGTTCATGTTTTTCATTTTTATAGCATTCAAAGATATTAGGAATATTTCCAAGACTGGAAAGTTTAAATACTGCAAGACTGTACCAGTGGGTGTGGATGTGCAGTTGTGTGTGTGTGTTTTAGGAGAGTTAAACCCCCACCCCCATCTGAAATAAAAGAGAACTTGACAAATGTAAACAGCTCATACAAGTTCTTGAAAATTTAAGCCATTAAATCAATTCTTCCAGGAAATCAAGCATTTGCAAATAAAACAATTGATTTTAATCCATAAAAACTCTGCTTCTTTAAATATTCTTCTATGACTGTAGTTAACATTTTTATTGATAAAGAATTGGTGAGAAATATTGTTGTAGCAATATGAATTTCTAACAACACAAAATCAATTGTATTGAAAAGGTGGAATAGAAAAATAAAAAATACAAATTGGTATGCAAATTATTGCAAATTTCAATATGGGTCTAAACATGAGAATAGTTACATGTAATGTAAATGGTATGTTCCGAGCTGTCAGGGAAGAGATGGAATGGAATGACATTATTAGATGAATAAGTTTGAGTGGTGTTTTAAAAGTAGGAAATATCAGAATATGAAGATAAAGTTGGAATTCAAGAGAACAAATTGGGACAAATATTAGTTTATAGGTAGGAGAATTAGGGATTGGAATAATTTACCAAAGGAAGATAGGGAATCTGCGACCTGAGCGACTGCCCTAAATGCAGATCAATGTTGATTGATGGATTGATTGATTGATTGATTGACTGCCAGCAGCAATGGCAAACATACTGTATTACTAGCAAAGATTGAAAAATGTGAGCACAGTGTATGGGTAAGATTTTAACCTTAGTAAATCTAAAGTAATGATAATTGTCGATTGAGCACAGATCCAGATCGCAGTTAAATTAAGGGGACTGCAGGTAGTACACAATTTTGTCTATTTTGGATCATCAGCACTGGAAGTTGTGAGGCAGAAGTGAGGAGATAGTTTAACTTAGGGACAGTTGTTATGAAGAAACTCTCCAATGTATGAAAATACACCAAGATCTGACTTGTTGAAGCTGGTATTTTCTCTGTATTTCTATATGGTTGTGAAACATGGGTCCAGAAACAACACATTGGTGCATTCAAGGTATGGTATTAGCGCAGAATGCTGCATGCACAGTGAACTGAAAGAGGAACAAGTATGTCCATCATTGAGCAACTCGGCATCTCCAAACGTCTTTCTTCCCATGTCATTCAGAAGATCCTTCAATTCTTTAGGCACATCACGAGAAGAGATGAGAAAATCTTGATAAATGCATCATGCAAAGGAAGGTGGAAGGTATAAGTACGGCCATGGGAAAGGACAGCATACAGATGAATTTTCAAAAATTAAAATGTCTCGCTGGTTTATCTCTTCAGCAGACCTAAAGAAGAGCTGCAAACCATTCAGGATGGAGAAGCGTAGTTAATAGAGTCATGATGCTCAGTAATGGGTAAAATTACTTGTAATTATGAGACATAAGTGGATGTAATCTATAGAAAAATTTGATTAATACTAATTTATTTGTGAACACAATTTACGCACATCAGAAAGAAGTTTTTTTTTTTTTTCAGTGGTGGTGGCGATTGCTGTTTTAAGAGGAAGTATAACTAGGCAACACCTGGGTGCCAATTAACTGTGTTGCTATCTTGACCTGTCCTATGCAGATCTGAACGATGATCCTTAAAAGATGTTTGTAAACATACTCATAACTGCATGGATTTCAGTTGAAGTTGTATCACTAGTGAGGAAGCATTATCTCAGCAGTGTAGTGATTATCTAGGATGGCATGATGTGCAGTGTTGAAATGCATAATCACATTCGGTTAAGAAAGATGGTAAACAAGGGTACTTGCTCAATGTGTGGGTTTTAATCACAATTATGCAGTTCAAACATGGAAGCAAAGCAAGGAGACAGCAACTGTTGATAACTTGCCTCGTACAGGTCGACCAAGGGCTATGACTGCAGTCAACGACCACTATCTTCGAATTTCAGCTCGGAGGAACTCTGAACGCAATGCCACTATGCTCAATAATTATCTTCAGGCAGCCACAGGTTGCCAAATTTCAACTTAAATTGTGAGAAACAGGTTGCTTGAGGCACAAATTTATTCTCTGCACCTGTAGGGAGGGCCAGGTCTCAAGTCTAGATGTACAGATGGGCCCGACATTATGATGAACTGTCTCTTCAGAATCGGCATAAATAACTTTTCATCGACAAGTGTTGCATAAGCCTTGCTCCTGACCACTGTCGGCAACACTTTTGGAGGCAATGTGATCAGGCTTCATGACACACTGTCCAGCATGTGGTAAGGTGGTGGTTTCCTGATGTTTGGAGTGGCATTATGTGGGGACACCACTCCTAGTCATGCAGGGCAATGTCTTGGGTGTACGATACAAGGACGACTTCCTCCGACCACGGTAACACGGTATCACCAGAAATTTTTAGGAGAATTTGTCTTAATGGATGATAATACACGCATACTTTTGCAGTTCTTGTTAATGATTTCCCTTGTGATCATGATATCTCTCGACACGGTATGCACTAGCCAGCGTATTGGTAGGTGTGCTAGGTACCAACTGATGAGCCCACCCTAGCACACGAGGGCAAAACGCTGGCAACCAAGAGTGAGTTAGCTGGAAAATTTATAATGTCCAATAACGGACCATTTATATTGGTATTATAAATTTACTCATTCAGAACAAATATTTCAGATTCCCTATGGGAACCAACATCTTCATCGTTTCATGGCCAAGCAGGCATCATTTTTTGATGATGGGACAAAGTCTCTTAGTGCATTGGCACTGCCGGTGGCTTCAGTTAGCTTACGCAGTGGCCTCCACGGTGTGCACTAGCCAGCGTATTGGTAGGTGTGCTAGGTACCAACTGATGAGCCCACCCTAGCACACGAGGGCAAAACGCTGGCAACCAAGAGTGAGTTAGCTGGAAAATGTATAATGTCCAATAACGGACCATTTATATTTGTATTATAAATTTACTCATTCAGGACAAATATTTCAGATTCCCTATGGGAATCAACATCTACATCGCAGCCATGTTCCCGGATGTGAAACCCTATTGAACATGCCTGGGAGAAATTGAACAAGACTGTTTATGGACGTCCCAACCCACCAACATCTTCTGTGTATTCTACACTGAATAACCATTGAGGAGTGGGACAGTTTGGACCAACATTATATTGATGAACTAGTGGACAGTTGACAATATGAATTCAGGTATGCATCAATAGAAGGGGATGTGTTACCCGGTATTAAATGTACTGATGTGTTCTGTATTCAATGACTCAAATTGCAAAAGCAAAGCTGTATTGTTGTAGAGCCTCTCATTTGTTCTTGTTTTTTAAAATTTGCTTTACGTTGCACCGACATAGATAGGACTTCTTTTGATGACGGGATAGCACAGGTCTACGAGTGGGAAGGAAGCTGCTGTGGCCTTAATTAAGATACAACCCCAGCATTTACCTGGTGTGAAATGGGAAACCACAGAAAACCATCTTCAGGGCTGCCAACACTGGGATTCAAACCCATTATCTCCCAGATGCAAACTCACAGCTGGGCGCCCCTAACTGCACGGCTAACTCACCCGGTTCTCATTTGTTGTTTTGTTGGGTGATAAATAACACACATGGTACCTCTGTAAGTCTCTCCTTCATTTTTTAAGAGTCAGTATAATTGTTTCCAATTTTAAAAAGTATGATTTTATTAGTGAATATACAGGTGTTCCAAAACTCGACGGCAAAAATTTAGGAATGGATTCCTCAACTAGAGAGAAGAAAAAAGGTTATGACAACATGGGTCCAGAAACTTATAGATTTATTCAAATCTTTGTACATTTATATCATACATCTGTAATGGCAGCTGAAACACTTTGAGCATGTATCAGAGGAAATGTTCAAAGCGACAATCTTCAGCTTGAATACAAGCCTCCGCTTGTCGTTGCATGGAGTTACGCACACGATCAAAAGTGCCTGGTGTTGTGCATACTGCCTGACAGGTTGTCACAATGCACTTGTGTAAAGTTAGTTCATCAGGAACAGGAGTTTCATACTCAAGAGACGTAACGTGTCCCCACAGGTAAAAAGTCCAGGGGTTTCAAGTCAGGAGAGCATGATGGTCAAGCAATCGGTCCTCCTCTACCTATCCAGCACTCAGAAAAATTGGTATTCAGGTACCTGCGGGCAAGCAGACTGAAATGTGTGGGAGCACAATCGTGCATGATAAACATTTGTCGATGGGATGGAAGTGGCATGTCTTCCAAGTAATCAGGCAATGCAGTATGCAAGAAATTCATGTAGTTATGTCCAGTAAGTCTATTCAGAAGAACGTAGGGTCCCAACACGGAATCACCAACAATGCCTGCCCAGATGTTAAGGCAAACCTCTGTTGATGAGAAGATTGGATGATTACATGAGGATGTGTATCACTCCACACGTGCTGATTATGGAAATTCCGTATTCCGTCTCTTGTGAATGTCGCTTCATCTATGAACAACACAGAAGCTGCAAAGTTAGGCATCTTGCCCCATTGTTGAAGGAACCACCAGGAGAACGTTACTCTTACAGGATAATCACAGGAGACGAGGCTTGTACACGCACGCACATTAATGGTGTCCCGACATAAACAATCAACACTGCCCCACTTCAGTACTGAAAAGGAGGGGAGAGAGTAAAGGGATAGTGTTGAAGGCCACTCCAGTATTGAAAAGGAGGGGAAGGGAGTGAACAGGTAGTGCTGAATACACAGTGTGTGTATTCCGGCGTTATGCTGTAACATTGTAATAAGATGGCTCCTATCCTATCACAGGTGAATTGAGGCCGTATTATTGGCATGTGGGAGGCTCACATGGTCCCCCAAGCAATAGCACAAGCAATACCATGCAGTCTTAAGACAGTTTGGAGATGGATAGAAATATGGCAAGAACAAGGTGAAGAAGGATTGGTAGACCCGATATAACGCAGCTACAAAATATTCCTAACTAGTATAATATACTTTTCGGTTAAAAACCGCCTTTACGTCTTAATACTGTAATTATCAGAGTAGATTACCTTTTTATTTTTTTATGTTAAAATACTATTTGTTCGGGGCGTCGACCTATAGAGTTCTTTTACCCCTACTTGCACAATATATGAACCTGCATGTAATTGGAATTGCGGAAGTGTTGAGTGTTGAATATGAAGAACGTTAAGGACGACACAAACACGCAGTCCCCAGGCCAGGGATATTAATCATTTACAATTAAAACCCCCTGACCCGGCCGGGAATCGAACCCGGGGCGGCCGGACGCGTTGCCCCCTACACCGCGGGGCCGGACGAGTAGGTAACCTAATGCTGTACTTCAATACATCCGCCACTGTGCCCATTTCGATCACAACGAAGTCTTGTAGCGGGCTGTCTGCATTGCGTTTAGCGAGAAGGTGAGTCATTGTGCTTTCGACACTACCCCTTCACTCCCTTCCCCCATGTTTTGTACTACTGGATTGGCCTTCAACACTACCCCTTCACTCTCGCCCCTTCTTTTCAGTACTGGAGTGGGGCAGTGTTGATTGTTTATGTCGGGACACCATTAATGTGCACATCTGTACACGCTGCAGATGATAAGGATACAACAGGTTTTCTTGTAGCAGTCTCCAGATGGTCATGTGCGGCCTATTCCTCTGCAAGCCTAACCTCCTAGTGCTGATTCCAGGACTTCATCCACAGCGTTGAGTACAGCTTCCTCCTCCTCAACGGTTGTACTGCTTGACCGTCCTCCAATTCCTGGTGGACATGCGAAACTCTCATGTTCACAGAAACGGCAATGGATTCCTTCAAATGTCTTTCGCTCCGGCAGTCTGCACCTTGGGTATCGTACCTGATACAAGCGATGTGCCTCCAATGCATTACCATCTGCCAAACCATACAGTACATAATTATAATGCATGTTCGCAAGCTCTGCGTTCATGTACATGAGCACTTTAGAGTGGCCTGCAAACCACAATTACAATAACTCCTAACCACAAAAGCAGACACCATGCACCAAATCACATATGGCTACAGCCACTTAACTTCACTTCCTTAGTTACATAAGCATACTGCAAACCACAATCACTAACCACAGATACCAGATGTGTTAAACACACTGAAAACCACAGATGTGTTGTTGAAGAAGTTTTCATTCCCCACCGGGAGGGTGGGGTGGGCCCCCTAGAGCGTTACGCACCCTCTCGGGCCGGGAGATATATAGATTTTTTTTTTTTTTTGCTAGGGGCTTTACGTTGCACCGACACAGATAGGTCTTATGGCGATGATGGGATAGGAAAGGCCTGGGAGTTGGAAGGAAGCGGCCGTGGCCTTAATTAAGGTACAGCCCCAGCATTTGCCTGGTGTGAAAATGGGAAACCACGGAAAACCATTTTCAGGGCTGCCGATAGTGGGATTCGAACCTACTATCTCCCGGATGCAAGCTCACAGCTGCGCGCCTCTACGCGCACGGCCAACTCGCCCGGTGATATATAGAAAGAGTAAGGTGTGATAAAGGAGAAAGATGGAAAAAACGAAGTAGCAAAGTCATGTGGGAGGAATAGTGGGGCCTCTTGGCTAGGGAGATGCGAGAATAAGTGGTTGTAGAGAGGGAGGGGAGTGTTAGATGGGAGTGCAAAAATGGAAGGATGGGTTGAGGAGTTGTAGGGCTGTGGCGATGTGACTGAGGGAAGTTGTGAGGAGTCTATAGAGATCTGGATGTGGAGATGGGTAGAAGGAGCGAGTTACAGTAAGGGGTGGGCGATGTTGAGAGTGAGGATGAGCTGGCCGGGTGTGATGATGTGTAGCGACGGAGGGGTGTCTGGGAAATGTCGAGGAGGGGAGCGAGAGAGTTCTACTGGATGTTGGCGTCGGTAGATGTACGCTCCACCGGCGATGAGGCGATGGACTGCTTCTTCTGTCGGTAGATGGAGACGTACTAAGGTGGTCGGTCCAGAAGAGTTCAGTATGCGGAACGCCCGCCATGCTGGGACTCCTGTTGCACGAAGTTCGTGGAGGACTTCTTGTTCAGTGATGGTTGTGGCAACGCCACGAAGGACGCAGCTAAACATTGCGGGTTGAGATGGTGGTGGTGATGGTGACGAAGTTGACGGTGCGACGGTTGCGGTAGTTGATGCAGGTGTGTCGGCGATTCGCTGGTGATGGAAGTAGCAAGATAGGATACGTGGAAGGCTAGGGCATTCTGAGGCGAGTTGCATAGGAGCGGATGAAGATATTACTGGGGAGGGATGGGAGTAAGTTGAAGTTGTGATAGGGATGCATTGAGGAGTTAAGGCAGAGGTAGTGGTAGTGGTTGTAGTGAACATGGCACACGTCCAGTGCGGAGTTCGGCCATTTGCTTTTGAGGTCGGTGGGGAGCTGATTACAGTTGATGAGCAACCCGGCGAAGCAAAAATAGTCGGAGAAGCTGTGATTGGATATGCCCAATAGCGAGGTTGATGCGAGAATCCCTCACAGATGTGTTATTGGAAATGGCTAAGCTGAAAGATGATCAGATTCATGTTTGAGAGCTAAGGTATTTTAAGACTCACATCTGATTCATTCACAATATGATTACTTATGTAACAATAATTGTAACTGGTGTCTCGAATTTTTTGCAGCAAACAGGACATGTAAATTATTACTAACAGTAATTTGTGTCACAAAGTTTGAATAAATATGTAAGTATATGTTTCTAGACCCATGTTGTCATAACCTTTTCTTCTTCTCTCTATGGGAGGAATCCATTCCTAAATTTTTTGCCATCGAGTTTTGGTATATTCTGTATATAAATTACGAAATATTTGGAAAATATTCCTTACAAAACTACAAAATATTTTGAACATATCCCTTACAAAACTGTGTCACAATGTTACCTTAGATTAAAAAGTTACTTTGTGATGGACAGACTTGAAGAATGAAGAAATGATACTGTTCACAAATCAGAATATTGTATAAAGTGATAAACAAATGGAATTTTATGGAGTGTGTTTTTTGAAATACATGATAATAACTTTATAAATGTAAGTACCGTAGTGAATTAAGGAAGTTTGCATAGAAGCCTCATATGTAAAAAAGGACAAACTATTAAATAAAAATATGACCCTCTGATGGCTGCCTCTTAATTTAAATAATCAATTTTTAGTAAACATGTAGAAATATTTTCATGTTACTGAGCCACTGGAGGATTTTTCCAAAATGTATCCACCCAGTAAACATTTTTTATAATTATAGTGAAAAAGTATTTTGGTTACCATATTTAAACAAGTTTTGCATCCATCTCTTGGCACAGGCCAGAGTAAAGTGTAGCTTCCACCGAAGTCCCAGTCAACATCCATGGCTGTGACAATATGGAAGTTGCTGGGGTATGGGCAGTGCTGAGTAATGACATTCAGAGCATGACTAGTGTATCTGAATGTTATGAAAGGTGCTGCTCATATAGTCAGTCGTGCTGCAATAGTACTTTCTGACCCAGTGAGGAAAGCAATGGCAAACTACCTCACTCCTCATATTGCCTAGTATGCCTCATTTTGGTGCTGCCATTGGTTTTAGGGGTTTCCTTATAACCGCATAACCGTTGGTGGTGCTATTTGAGGATCCAACAAGCCTCTGGGCTGATGACCTAACAGGCAGATTTAAACAAGTGACAGAACATTTTGTCTCACATTGCACACACGCAGTGTAGCGCCCATTATACAGCTGTGCATTAACTTAACCTGTTGAATTGTAAAAAGGATCTTCCTGCTTTAAAAAAATGTCTGAAAACATGTTATTGAATAAAACATCTTTTATAAATTCAAAATATAACATTTTTATTTGCTCCTATCCCACCCCCGGCAATAAATAGTCCTGGGTACCTATGTTGAAGTATTGTTTTTTAGGGAAGTCTTATATTACCTAAGCACCTATTCAACCAATTATTTTGTCTCATTTTATTGTCTTAATATTCATTTCCTTCAAAATTCTTTTGCCATTTTGGCATAAATATGTCTTAGAGGTGAGGGTCATCCAAAAATGTGTAACAAAATAGTGTCATGTAAACAAAATATGTGATGGAAGTGTAACCTAGCAACTGTGCAGGCTGTGATGTAAAGTATGGGTTGATGGTCAGACAATGTTACCTAGCAACCATGCATGCTGTGTCTTATAGTTGGTGGGCATCTGAAATTAGATACTAGTACCGTCAATGGATGGCCATGACTGAATATTTGTGATTATTTTATTTTCTCATAGGAAAATTAGACATAATTTTTCTGTCATTAGGCCTACAGGCATATTAAAATGTTTAATTATAAATCACAGCAATAGGCCCAAAAATTAATTTATGAAGTCAATCCAATGTGTGGTTATGTGGAGCAAAAACAGATGGATGAGAAATTTCTCAATTGGTTTGGTATTCTTTGTAGGCCCTACATTAAATGCTTGACTTGTTCAATCAACAATATTTTTTTGTACCTACCATAAGTATTTTGTGCAATGTTTTAAAATTTGTGTTCTCTTATTACCAAGTTTCAATAATAATGTAAGTTTAATATGTGATCCTATGGTAACACAAGAAAACATGTTCATTCACAGTGCAATATTGCTCATATTTCAAAAAAGAAAGTGTTGACTTCTTGTGCAGTGGTTGCTGAAGTAAAATTGTCATAGTATTGGTACTTTGTACCTATTTAGAAATCAAGGGGATTCAAGTTTTAAAAATATATATTTTAGTTCAATTACCGTATACTTGCACAAGGGGATGATACCCTCAAAAGTTCTAGGTGACATACCAGCAGACAAGATTTCTAGTGCTGGCCCACTCCTAGAACTGCCAAGCATTCACTGCACATAATAGAAATGCAAATGTTGCAAAGAACATTGACGTTTTTCTGTAAACCATTTCAATAATACAACCATCAACATGACAGCATGGCTCCAATCAATGATAAAATTCCTCAATGGGGATTTCATATGTATGGACATATTTTACAAGCACCATCTGATTCTGTCATCAGCTCAGCCTATTATTTTACTGTAAAGGTCAGAGGTAATGATGACAACCCTAATTAAGTTGGCTGAACACCATGAACGCTGACCTATGAATTAGACATATTATCCAGAGGACAAGTTAGATCGCACACAGTGGTGAGCATTGATCACAAACATGGATCCTGCCCTGGTGGGACAACTCTATGATGATGACAATCAAGGTTCTAGTGAAGTCTTAGAGTGAACTAGTCATGCATAGTAACTTACATGTTACCTATCTAAAAGAATTTATTTCAGGGGAGCTATTAACTACTATGTCACATATTTGTACAGAAAAGAAACAACATAAACATTCATAGCTACATGATCCTGAGTCAGATGAGTATTTATCATATGGTAGTCTCTCTAGAAAAATGACCATTACACTCAATCCTGAGGTTATCCCATAAACATTGGCTCAATTATATTTATAAGAAAGTGGAATGTTGCTAAGTTTTCATCATTTAAAGAATTAAATACAATCCATTCTGTGTGTGTTTGAATTTTTGATAGCTAAGGTTTGGAAGTCAAGCGAGAATGATTCATTAATGATTAATGGCTATGCAATTATTTGAAATGGGCATGAAAACCTAAGGACATGAAATAACACCCTGATAATAAAAGGTCAGGCTTATAGCTTACAGATATGCAGGTATTTTGCATACAAATGAAGCTGATTTAGATCAGATCTGCTCAACTTATAACTACAATGCACTACAAATTAATTGATTATCTTTTAACCATAAATAACAGACAAAGTTGTTAATGGCCTAGAAAGATTGGAAAAAGAAAGTTAACAGTCAGAATCATAACAGAAAGCAACTATTCAGGTCAGGGAGAGAGAGGTGAAAAGGAACACATGTCCCTATGAAAAAACTCCCTCTCTTGTTTGATTTAATGCTTATTTGTTGAATGCTTTACTCAGAAAGTAGTTATTCTTAGTCCATTTCCTATGATCATACATCAAACAGATTGTGGATGAATAATGAAACACTTCAAACAAGAAGTCATATTTGGAGAGAACAGGATTACAGTAGGCCTACGTTGATTCTTGTAAGCATGTGTTGTACAGCAATACCACATGTTCCTACCACATATTAATGACACAGTACTGTACAATTTCAGTTTTCTATATAGAAACTAGGCACCAGTTGTTTAAAAGTAATTCATGTGAACATTCAATAATTTTAGTTATCCTTAATAAATAAGTACGGTAGGCCTCATATATGTTAAAAGCATTAGAATGTGCATTAATTCCACAAGAGTTATAAAAATTACAGTAATGATTGGCATTTTGTAAAGAACATCGTACCAAATACAGTATGGTATTCTACAAATATATGTATGGTATAATAAAAAATTTAACAGTTGTTGCACACACATTGATCAGATAAGATGAGAAGAATGTTTTCCACTTTCTTTCTAAATTCATGAAAATAAGTTTTATTCCTTTCTAACAACAGGAGAAAATAACTAATATACAGTAACACAGCATCTGGATACCATACTTTACATCGTTATTAACTACACATTGGTATTGGCATTAAAATGTATATGATAATGATGATATTAGTAAATTATCAATGGTTGAAAGTAATTATCATCATTTCCTATGATCCAATAGGAGATTGTGAGTACCGTAACCATTGAAACCCTTCAACCACCAGACTAATTCATCACCATCTTCATCTGATGACATTTTCATTCCTTTTTTGTAGTGAGTAATTTGGTTCTGTTTGGTAATACACATGCTTTCTTCCATGAATTTATGCTTAGTTACCCCTTAGTTACCCTACCTATTTTTTGGCTTTCATAGTCAATGCCAATTTTGAGAAGTTATGGTCTTCTTCCAGCATATTATGCTGTGTTGAATTTTATGTATGTTCGTTAGGGGCACTGGGTTTTGAAAATTAGAGAGCGCTCTAACCATCCAACTGAGCAAGTGCCTGCACGGTTTGAGTCACATAGCTACCAGGTTACATTCAACAGATACTGTTTTTGAATATCACTGTTTGCAGCCCTGAAGATGTTTTTCCGTGGTTTCTAATTTTTACACCACACAAATGCTAGGCTGTACCTCAAGTAAAGCCACAGTCACTTCCTTTCAACTCTTAGCCCTTTCCTATCCCATCATCACCATAAGACTTATCTGCATTGGTGTGACATAAAGCAAATTGTAAAACTCACAATCCAAAAAGAGAAAGGGCCCAGAAAATGTCAAAGTTTAACCCTCATGCGAATGAAGTTTAAGGTGGTTTTCAACCATAATGAAAGACTACAAACAAGTCCACCATAATCCACATACAATCAACATTAAATCCACATAAATAGTACAGGTATGTTTTAATCATCAGAAAGAAAGATATTTTACATTTTCAATATATGTGAGTTAAAATGATGGAAGCTACAGAAATATAAATTGTGTCTCTAAAATCTTAAGTCAAAAAACTCCTAATACTGCAGTCTAGTTTTCTCGTAGAATGATACCAAACCGAGTTAAAAAAAGTGCCTTAAATTTGGCTTTTATTATTAGTATAATAATAAAAGGCCGGCCCCGTGGTGTAGGGGTAGCATGCCTGCCTCTTACCCGGAGGTCCCGGGTTCAATTACCTGGACCTGAGGGCTGGTTCGAGGTCCACTCAGCCTACGTGATTAGAATTGAGGAGCTATCTGATGGTGAGATAGCGGCCCCAGTCTAGAAAGCCAAGAATAATGGCCGAGAGGATTCATCGTGCTGACCACATGACACCTCATAATCTGCAGGCCTATGGGCTGAGCAGCGGTCACTTGGTAGGCCAAGGCCCTTCAAAGGCTGCAGTGCCATGGGGTTTGGTTTGGTTTTATAATAGTAAAAGAAAAAATGAAAGCCAAAGGTCTTTAGTACAAAATGTAAAATCTTTGCAGAATTTTCAGTTTTCACTCATAAAGAGAGTGTTCCTATGAACAGTCTATTGTTTGATGAAAATGTTCACAGTTTTGAGGTCAATTTTTTTTTTTTTCATTTCCTGATTATGGACATGCTTGATTGCATTGCTATTCAATCTTCCTTGTGTCACGGTACTGCGCAGATAAGTTTTAAATCGTCTCAAGGCAGAAAAAGAACGTTCTGATATACATTAAAAAACAGATATACCAATAGAAGAAGTATATCTTTAGCATATTTAACTACCTCTGGAATTAATTACTGTTTATAAAGTTTTGAATGAATCAGATCTCTAAATAATAAAATAAAATATCCATATACCCGGTAACTCACTTGTGATTGAGAATAAAGTAAACAAAATTTCTAAGTGGACTCCTCAGCTCTCCATTGGTAATGTTGGGAGAAAAATACTTTGGTATTGCTGGGGTTAAGGACTACAATGAAAAATTCCCCCTTTTTCTTTTTCTTATACCATTACCTCTTTTGAAAAAATCTTTCTTTTGCCTGTTTGTGAGGGGTTGCTGGGCACCCCTACAAAATTTTTGGGAGGTGCTCGAGCACCATAGCACCCCCAGAAGTTGGTTCCCCTAACGTTCATGTTTCATGTCTCAACGAAATGATGCAGCCACCACCACCACAGGCACCCCAATGTTCATGTCATTTTGCCATAACAAGGGCTTCTGCACAGTACAGTAGTTGAAACATCAACATATTTACAAGTCAACGTAACCTAACATAGCCTAAAATCCATGGTACTCCATTGCTGATTGCACTGAAGAGGACTGATTTCATAGGTATCGACAGTATATATCTTTATAAGGGATAATGTCTTTCATTGTATTTGTTTAAATATATACAGTAGTATAGTTGGTTGTTTAAATATGCTACAAATTAATTGATGATATCTGTAACAGTACAGTATTTTTGTTCTGACTTCATTTGAATGGCTACCACACATTGAACTAAACAAGAGTCCTACAAGAGATGTTACTAGGATTCAAGGCTGGGATGAACAGACTAGGAACGGGGGTGGACAACTGAATCAGCGACCGCTGATGGACAATATTTTACAATACTACATTTCTTTTTTTATTACTCTCATGTCTATCAATAAGTTGAGTATAATTGTTTAGTTTACACAGAGCGTAAATTTATAGTGATAAGTAAGTGTATTGGCATGCAAGATACTGTGCATATAGTTTTTTTTAATAGAGTGTGCTTGTTTAATTTATATGGAGAATACCTCTATTTATAATTTACCCATCAATATTGGTCTTTATTAAAAGGAAATTTTATTTACAAGTCAATTTATTTACATCTCCATTCAATACAGCCAGACAAACAGCTGAGGAATTGTCCTTAACCGAGAGAATGTGGCTAACAAGCAAGCACGAGCTGAGAAGGGAAGATTTATTTCTTTTATTTTTCTAAAGCATATGTTGCCATGTGACTTCCAACAAAGGGACAGTTGCATGTGCAAGACGTCATTTGAGAAATGAAATATTCTGGAATTCTCCACAGACAAACAGATGAACCAATAACCATTCAGGCGCTCGTAAGAACAAATAGAAATTAATATTGTTTGATGGTAATGTCGACCTGTGTGCTAATAAGCAGTGAGGAAACCATTACAAACTCTCTTACATATTCTATGTTGGAAATCAGGGGCAAAATTTTACAAAATTCTTTGAGTCAACTGGGACCAATGAGGAGCAAGCTTTGCTCAACCTGCGGCCAAAGCTAGGACGGTCGGCAGTGATAAACTCTTGCGAGAATGAACTCGGCTCACCTAAAGCCAAAGTGTTTGCCTGCCATACTTTAAAATTTATCCTACAAGTCTGTGTTAGCAGAAGGTGAATGTATAATATTTAGTGCATTCTTCTCATCATTGGAAGTGATAAGTTAAATAAAATTCAACAGGATTGATCCTATGTGTTTAAATCTGGTTGTGCACATTTTAAAGCCTGGTGTCAGTTTCAGCTACCTAATTGAAAAATTTACGAGTATATGAATATCATTTCATCACATCAGAACTCCTGTGGGACTAAATTCTGGCACCTCCCCATCTCCAAAAACCATAAAAGTAGTTAGTGTGACGTAAAGCAAATAACATTTATTATGGTATTTTTTTTTTGCTATTTGCTTTACGTTGCTTCGACACAGATAGGTCTTATGGCGATGATGGGATAGGAACGGCCTAGGAATGGGAAGGAAGCGGCCGTGGCCTTATGGTACAGCCCCAGCATTTGCCTGGTGTGAAAATGGGAAACCACGGAAAACCATCTTCAGGGCTGCCGACAGTGGGGTTTGAACCCACTATCTCCCGATTACTGGATACTGGCCACACTTAGGTGACTGCAGCTATCGAGCTTGGTCATTTATGATTATCATCATCATCATCATTATTATTATTATTATTATTATTATTATTATTATTATTACATCCGACATCATGAATGCCTAGCAGAAGGAATTGACCAACATCATCTCAAAAGTACCATTTTACGAGTGTGTAATACACCTTTCATTTTGGTATAGGCCTGTTATAGTAAGATCCTCTTCTTAAAGGTGATCTTTCTATTAAATTAGTTACAGAATTGATTTCTTTTTCACTTCAAACTTTACTAGTGTTGGTAGAATAGAGGCATGAATGCTGTAGCTCTATTTAGCAATGGAGTGCAAGTTGCAATCTTCAAACTTGATTACTTTTAATATTTTGTGGCATAAATAATTAAATAATTTAACTTAATAAATAATTTAATTATAGTTAGGGCTTAAGACTGAACATACACAGTGATACTTGCTGACAACTAATTAATTACATAATTTTGAGTTAATTGCATCCAGGTTGAGATGAATTTGATGGTAGAATTACATTCTTCACAGATTAATTCCATGTGCTAAGACATGATCTTCTAATCTCAATCAGTTAGTAGGTAATAATAATAATAATAATAATAATAATAATAATAATAATAATAATAATAATAATAATAATAATAATAATAATAATAATAAAATAAGTGACAAGCACGAAACAATAATAGAAATGCCTATTATCAAGAAAAATTTACATCAGAAAAATAGAAGGACGAGTCGACCAGATAAGAAAAATAGAAATGCTAACTGAAGAATCAAGAAAAAGCTGCAGGACCAGACAACATATGCAGTGAGTACATAAAAGACACTGCTCATCCCCTACTGCCTACATGGACAAACTTATACAATAAATGCATTGAGATGGCCTCAATTCCAGAGGTAGACATTCAACTATTTAAGTACTCTATAAAGGCAATGGCAACCCATATGACAAACACATACAGAGGCATCGCTCTGGAGAACATACCATTCAAGATATTCACAAAAAAGTCATGGCTACAGTCAGAGAAGAAATAGATGAGTATCTACCAGAAAATCAATTCTGATTCAGGAAAGGAAGATCAGCTATTAACACCATACAATTACTATTCAATAACATATGTGGGAAGCCCTTGAAAGAAGAGAAAAGTTTTATGTAGTGTTTATAGACTTCACAAAAGCATTTGATCTCATAAAATTGGGAATGTGTGACTCAGAAACTGGAAGAAACCCTAAACAGAAACAATGTGCGGACTGAAACCATAAAAACAATACTACAATGGAACAAAATAAGGATCTCTGACAATATATCACTCTCAGAACCGATACTTCACACGAACGGAGTATTACAGGGTGACCCAATTAGCCAGTTACTTTTCATCCTGGCAGCAGAAGAATAATGAGAATAACCCATAAAGAAGACATAGTATCGTATGCCTACGCCGATGATATAGTGATCAGATCAAAGGACATCACAAAACTACAAAGTGCGATAAAAGATATGGAGGAAATTTGAAATTAATACATCAAAAACAAAAATGATGGTATTGAGGCAAGGAGGAAAGATCCCAGTAATGGCAGAAATCTTCATAAAGGGGCAGAAAGTAGCCATAGAAAACTACTTCAAGTACCTTGGCATTACTCTGCAAACAAGTGGCAAATGATTTACAAAGCATGTAACAGAGAAAGCAACACAGGCAGTATGGGCAACGCACGAAATCAACTACATCAGAACACTCAGCCTAGAGATGGCAATGGCACTATTTGATCAAAACTCATGCCTATACTAACATATGGGATAGAAATCATATGTCCGTACCTCACAGAAAAGAACCTATCCTCTCTAGAAAGAGTAAAAGCTGTATACAGAAAAAGAGCGATCGGAGTATCCAAGACAACAAGATCAAGACTCGTCTACCTTCTAGCGCAAGAATCATTCCTCATTGAAGACTTCAGGACACACCTGACCCTACCCAACACCAGAGCATCAGAAAATGTCCTAGCAACACTCAACAAGAAAAGAGAAGACATTCCTTCAGAATTCTTTGGAACTGGGGCCATGATAGACCGGACATGGACAATATCCAGCTTCGATGTGAGGCACGTGTTCATAAGACTGGCAGTACATTGTTTCCGCCATCTAATTTGTACCAACACCTCATACCATGAACCGATAGAGACATATAAGTATAAACTATGTGGATACATGTATGAACGTTACCACGTAGAACTCTGCATCAAAAGAACAAACAAAGAATACGCAAACCAAGGTGAAAGCACATGAGTACAGTGTATATAAATGTGTTCCTTTTTCTCTTTCTGTATGGATATTTGGCTGCAATAAATATATTATTATTATGAAACAATTCAAATATTGTTATAAAAGTCACAAAATTGAGATTTCAAACTTTTGTAATTAATTCCAGCCTAATAGTACGGTACTTCAGAAGAAAGTTTGTTTTGTTATTAATTTTGTGAATAAAAGTCCACCATTGTTTTGTACTTTATGTGTTATTTAGCCACAGGCCTATCCAGTCACATCCTCTTTTGTTATAAATTTTAATTAAATGTGTCAATGAAATAGTCTGCCACATGAACGTTCCACACTAGGATATCTCGTGTTCACTGAGTGAGTGACCCCGGAAAGGGGTTAGCAGTATGTATGAACGTATGATGATGAAGGCTATTGGACTTTATGTTTAATGCCAATTCAGTCATTCAACGATAGGAAAAGACCATAACTTGTCAAATGCCATAATCATTGCTCAGCTGGGCATTAACAATATATGAACACAGTTGTCATATTTGTTGAAGACAAGTGTCATATTTAAGTGATTAACTGTTTATGTTTAAAGTGATGATGTCATTCTACTTAATCAGAGGTAACGAACTGTTGAATTCCTGAAAACCTTGGCATGCTCGGTATTAGAAGAACCTGTGAATCAGTCAATCAGTCACCACTGATCTGCATTTAGGGCAGTCACCCAGGTGGCAGATTCCGTATCTGTTTTTTACCAAGTCCTTTTTTATACTAATTGCAGAGAATTGGAAATTTATTGAACATCTCCCTTGGTAACTTATTGCAATCCCTAACTCCTCTTCCTATAAATGAATATTTGCCCAACTTGTCCTCTTGAATTAAATATTTATCTTCATATTGTGATCCTTCCTATTTTTAAAAACTCCACCGAAACTTATTCATCTACTAATGTCATTCGATGCCATCTCTCCACTGACAGCTCGGAACATACCACTTATCATAATTTATAACTTTCATTTCCATGTTGACATTTGACTTATATAATAGGAATCAATTGAGGGATGTTCCACCATTCAACACTTTATGTAATATACAACATTTATTAAGTGAAAACTGGTTTTGATTCCCCTGGAACCATCATCAGTTCACAGTAAATAAATAAATCAAAAGGATCTTAACACAATCAACATGAAATCTGCCTTTAAACACACTTAAAATGGTTGACATGTGTTATCTATATATATAAAATAAGAGTTTTGTCTGTACATTGCTCAGAATTTGAAAATAATGGTGTTTCTGTATCGGTCATGTCAACAGTAATAAGGAAATGCAATTTTTACTTTTCCATAATGTCCGTCCGTCCACGCGTCACTAGAAAACGGCTGAAGAGAATTTGATGAAAATCGGTATGCAAAGTCGGGGAATAAGTTGCTATAATCTAGGCCATAAATAATTTTATTCACGCTGAGTGAAATGGTAGTTCAGGGGAAGGCCTAAAGTTTAATTTTCAAATATTTATGTTATTACTGGTCTATGTTAATGAGAATCGGTATGCAAAGTCAATGTAATAAGTCGATATAATCAAGGCCGTACATAATTGTATTCATGGTGAGTGAAATGGTAGTTTAGGAGAAGGCCTAAAATTTAATTATCTCATTTTTTGTTATTAGTGGTCGTATCGATAAATACTACATAACTAAAGTTACATGGCAATAAATTTCTGATCGTTTATGTCTTATGCATTGTTACCGTACCGGCTAAGATCACAGAGATATTCAAGGATTTGGATTTTTGTTACCGAGTCCATACCACCGCCGAGTCACGAGAAAATGGGTAAACAGAATTTAATGAAAATCGGTATGTTAAGTCAAAGAATAAGGAACTACAGTCTACGCTATAAATAATTTTATAAGACGCCCTAATATCACAGAGTCAAAAGAAAATTAAATTAAATTAAATTAAATGTGAAGGCCTACAATACAGAATGCTCATAAAACTGATCAACAATAACATTACATTGACCATTGTTTGTTGTGATGTGCTTTGTGTCTTCTGTTGCCAGTCATCTATGATAGATAGGATTACTGCTGCGTACCGAGTATTTTTAAAATTTTGCTTTGCATTGCACCGACACAGATAGGTCTTACGGCGAAGATGGGATAGGGAAGGGCTAGGAGTGTGAAGGATGCGGCCTTGGCCTTACTTAAGGTACATAACAGCATTTGCCTGGTGTGAAAATAGGAAACCACGGAATACCATCTTCAGGGCTGCTGACAATGGGATTCAAATCTATTATTTCCCGGATGCAAGCTCACAGCTGCGCGCCCCTAACTACACTGCCAACTCACGCGGGCGAACCAAGTGTAACAGCATGCCTGATTTGGTGGGAAGTAACTCTGGAGTTGGATAACTTTCTTCTTTAGTGTGCCATTCCTCTGATACATACATTTTCTGATACTACTGGTACGTAACATACTGGTTCATCCTGGTCATTCCAGCTGTAAAACTCTGGACTGTTACTTCGGCACCGTAGTATTGTTCGTTAAAAGTGACAAAATGGGAGGCTTTTCATTTGATCGAGTATTTTATATGATAACATTGCTTTTAATCGCTACATTCCTACTGACGTTTTTGTAATGATCTATGTTGACTTCAGTTAGGAAAGCCACACAAAGTCGGTCTTTCTGAGAATCCCGTAGCGAAGCACGAGTACATCAGCTAGTACGACATAAAAACACACTAAAATTTAAAGAACGTCCTAGAATCCAGGTCACAGATAATTGTAGTGCGTTTGTACAATGTTGAATGGAGTTTTAAGATAATGTATAAAAACTAGAAGTTGAGGAATACTATGAAGTTCTTGTTTGCTTTTATTTGTTCATAGTATTCCTCAACTTCAAATTTTTTATGTATTACCTTAAAACTCTGCTCAACATTGTACAAATGCACTATTATCTGTGACCTGGATCCTAGGGCATTCTTTAAATTTTAGTGTGTTTTTATGTCATATAACCCACGCCAACCATTTTAAGTGTGTTTAAAGGCAGATTTCATCTTGATTGTGTTAAAATCCTTTTGATTTATGTATTTACAGTGAACTGATGATGATTCCAAGGGAATCAAAACCGGTTTTCACTTAATAAATGTTATATAGGCCTATTATATGAAGTGTTGAGCGGTGGAACATCCCTCGATTGATTCCTATTATATAAAACATACCACTTAGTCGAGCAGGTCATCTCCTTTCTCCCAAGCCTTCCCAGCCCTAACTTTGCAACATTTTTGTAATGCTACTCTTTTGTCAGCAATCACCCAGAACCAATCAAGCTGCTTTCCTTTGGATTATTTCCAGTTCTCGAATCAAGTAATCCTGGCGAGGGTCCCATACACTGGAACCATGATGATCTCCATATCAGAAATAAAATGAGTGAAAGTAACCACTCTGATACACAAGATTTCAAAACACATGGCATAGCATTCATAAAGTCACAACATTGGTTCTACATAATTTTGAGAACTACTACTTTATTCATATGTTACACAAAGTATACATCATATTGAGCAGATCTGATTTTACCACAAAAAAACAGTTTTAGAAAGGCCTCTACATTTGCAGTCTTTTAGTATTTTTCTTGATGTTGGACACTTATCAACAAAAATATTTATAAAAACACTATTCTTATATCTAAATAATCAACCTTACAAAATCCTGAGATCACAAGGCAATATGCAACATATACAAATCTGCAAAAAACACTAAAATGTATGAATGTTTGGAGTTATGCAAGGCATCATATCTCAAGGCACGTTTCCTGGTAAGAATAACCAATATTGCCATCTGTTGGGTACTGGTCAAGGCATCCGTGATGGGCTTTCTTTGGGCAAGAAATCCATGAACCTGGTCTATAAGTGACCCAACTATCATGCATACCTAGTAGCCGCCAGTGCTGAACATGTTGCAGGTAGCCCGGCCCATACCGATTTCTTGCAAATAGTCCTGGGTTCCATTCACCTCGTACCCACATGCCTAAAAATTTTATTCGAGTAGGTATTTCCCACATCTCTGAAGGTAGCTGAAATGTGCTCAGTTGATCGGAACCCCACATCTCCAAGGTAATGTCTGGGGTGTTCAAATGAAAGTAACTGGCTCTCTTAAACATAGCTAAACTGAACCCCTTCTCAGAAAAGCTGTTACTGTTTTCATAGAAAGTATCATAATCTTTGGTTTGGAATGTAATATCTCCATCCCTATCCCATGGTAGAAACCCTGATAGCTTTACTGCTCCTAATAATGTTCCAGCTTCAATTTCATAATCTATACCCTTCTCTTTACTAAAGTCATCGAGAGCTTTCAATGCCCCAGCAACTTGATCTATACAGCAAGGAGGTATAAGAAGAGCTTTCGACCACCGAGTTGCATCACATGTCAATTGTAGTTCTTCACAGGTAAATCTAAAGGGAACTTGGGATGGAGAAATAATTCGATTTACTTCCCATTCCTTGGCGAATGCTAACCATGATTCATGAGCTGCCCTATCAGTTTTTGATTTATGTTCATTTTCTACCAGTCCTTGTTTAAAATACATAACATCAGGACATGCCATGACTAGAATACCTTCTTGTTTTACACGTAGGAACCAATCAACAAAAACAACATCACGAGACAATTCATCCTTAAGCTTAACATTTTGCATAGTTTTTACTCTAACAATAAATGGACCTTCGATATAATCACAGAACATGCAATCCATGGCAGAATAATGGTAACCTTCTGTATATTTGAGAAAATAATTTTTAATCACTGACATGTGACAACCAATTTTCCAATAGCCACTTTCATTTCGGAAAGCACCACCAGCAACTCCAATGACAGAGGTATTGGAAATAACAAATATTTGTCTTTCCAATCTAGCAAGTGAATTAAAATGAAAAATATCTCTTGCTAGAAGAACATAAGGAGTTTTTACAGTCTTTATTAATCTATTCCATGTTTTTCCTGGACGGTTAACATCGAAGTTAGTTATAGTGAAGGCCTGAATATGATTGAATTCTGAAATTATTGATTTAACTTCTTCGACAGGGGCAGCAGTAGCAAGCGAGACAGGTACATTAGTGTAGTACTTATTTACCCCTTCTAGGATTGTCTTCAGTTTCGTTAAATCTCCATCTCCATCCAACAGCAATATGGTTAGGAGACTCTCCAAAGGTGGCTTCTGGTCCACTTGACAGGACGATTTCACAACAAAACCCTTCTCGAAAAATGGCTGACCATATGTTGTGTTGATGTACTCTTCCCCACAGGTGTCTGGGATTGGCTGTGGCTCAGATGCAAGAATTGTACCACTACTGAGAGCATAGCGAGGATCAAGCTGAGATATAATTTTATTCAATTTCAGAAGGACATCAGGATTTGCTTGTGAAACAGAACCTGAAAAAATAAGAAATAAAATTCATTAATTTTCAATGGTTCTTGTAACTGAACATTTTTCCAGCTAAGTCAGATCCAACAGCATATTAATGTTATTGGTTTTTACATCCCACTAACTTCTATTATGGTTTATGGAGATGCCGAGGTGTCAGAATTTAGTTCCTCTGGAATTCCTTTTACGTGCCAGTAAATCATCTACTGACACAAAGCTGGCATATTTGAGCACCTTCAACTACCACCAGACTGAGCCACGATTGAACCTGCCAAGCTGGGGTCAGAAAGCCAGCGCCTCAACTGTCTGAGCCACTCAGATAAATGAGAATGTAGATTTCCCAATTGTTTAACTCTGAAACAAAGGCAGCTATTATGTAGTCCCACTGCCGAATAGCATGCATATATATATATATATCCTGAGCAAAACAACTTAGTTACAGTGACTCTAGGAAAGTGATGAAATTTCTCAATAAGTGGACAAGAGAGAAAAAATGTCCAATCACTTGATATTAATTGTAGACAAATTTTTTAAAGTCTTTAGACATATATCAATGGATTGTGTCTGTTAATAGGATGTTCAATTATAGACAAGTATTTTTGATGTTAGAGACGACTACTCGTAGCTTAATGTTTCACAATTATGCAAACACCTTCAAATACACACTATCATTCTGACTCTATTAGATGGGCTTAACATCTGATTATTTCACAGACATAACTACTCTGGAATATAAGGATATAATATTGAAGGGATAGGACAGAAGAGGTTTGTGGTAGAAGTATAGTAAAAATAAGTTTCCTCTCATAGGACTATTTCTTCCCTGACTGATGGAAGATGTCATGTTGAACAATTTCTTTCTTTTGTTGTTGTACATCTTTGGATCTTTGTTTAGGTGAGTTGCTTTTCTTTTTAAATATATACATCCTTCTCAAGATTGATTTATGCCTCAATTATGCTTTTGAATGATGATCGCTTTTCTATTGTCGTCATGCAGAAAGACCCAACTGTTAGTTTCCCATTTTTCTGGCAGCTTTTCTCTGATGGCATGCATTTCACTGTGTATTTCCTTGTTCACAGCTTTGCCTTCAAGGATGAATTTATAAGAGACCAGCAGGTGTGCAGGCCTACATGTCATTGACATGTAACAGTAATATCATCTACTAGAGATGGGTGGACTAAGCACACTTTAACTATCAACAAAATTCAGTCAGTGTAGTTTTTCTGCTGAGAGGGTTTTATAGGCTTAGGACATTGTAGGACACCAACATTTTTTATTTCCTTGCTGCTTGGCAATATTAGGACATTTGAGGCCTAAGCTTCCAACCCCCCATTTTACAATACGTGCTCCCCTTGTTCTTCAAGTGTTCATTCCTTCGTGTGTTTCTTCTCATTTCAGTAGTCATCTTCCCTCTCTTCCTGATCAATAAGGCCTAATGACCACACGTTTTCTCAGCTCATAAAAACAATCACAACACCCATCACCACCAGCTAGTTTGTCTCGATCATTGAACAATATTTCCACATCAGTGTTGCTAGCAACTGATGGACCTGTCAATAAAAATCTGAAGTTGTGAATGTGTTCATTATTATAGCTTTTGCAATAAAATGTGATTTTGTTTTGTTTTGTTTGTTATAGTGAAAAACAGAATATATGATAACAGCATTATATTTGTAAAAGAAACAACTTAATTAAAAATAGGATGACAGACTGAGGAACCTAACAGTTATAAATTAACTGAGTCAAAAGTGAGAAGGAATGGCTTCAAATATCACACATTAATTAAAATGTACCAGATCTGTAAGATTGAAAATTGGATTCTCTATAATTTTGTTTGTGTATTCATTTTTAGCTAGAACTGATATTTCCAGAGATATTTGGAAGTATGCTTTGAAAACAAATGTAAAAATCACTCGTATCTCTGCTATTAATCCTCAAAAATAAATAAATAAATAAATAAATAAATAAATAAATAAATAAATAAATAAATAAATAAATAAATAAATAAATCAATCAATCAATCACTACTGATCTGCATTTAGGGCAGTCGCCCACGTGGCAGATACCCTATCTGTAGTTCCCCTAGCCTTTTCTTAAATGAGCGCTAAGAAATTGGAAAATTATTGAACATTTCCCTTGATAAGCTATTCCAATCCCTAACTCCCCTTCCTATAAATGAATATTTGCCCCAATTTGTCCTCTTGAATTCCAACTTTATCTTCATATTGTGATCTTTCCTTACTTTTAAAGACACCACTCACACTTATTCGTCCACTGATGTCCTCCCACGCCATCTCTCCTCTGACAGCTCGGAACATACCATTTATAATACCAATATAATGGTCCGTTATTGGACATTATAAATTTTCCAGCTAACTCATTCTTGGTTGCCTGCGTTTCGCCCTCGTGTGCTAAGTTAGGCTTGTCAGTTGGGACTTAGCACACCACCCAAGACGCAAGGCTAGTGCATACCGTGGAGGCCACTGCATAGGCTATTTGAAGCCACCAGCAGTGCCAATGCACTATGAGAGCTATGTCTCATTTCCAAAAATAGATGGCTGCCTGGCCATCATTGGCACTGGTAGTGGCTTCAAATAGCCTATGCAGTGGCCTCCACGGTATGCACTAGCCTTGCGTCTTGGGTGGTGTGCTAAGTCCCAACTGACGAGCCTAACTTAGCACACGAGGGCGAAACGCAGGCAACCAAGAATGAGTTAGCTGGAAAATTTATAATGTCCAATAACGGACCATTATATTGGTATTATAAATTTACTCATTCAGGACAAATATTGTAGGTTCCCTATGGGAATCAACATGTACATCACATACCATTTAATCGAGCAGCTCGTCTCCTTTCTCCCAAATTTTCCCAGCCCAAAATTTGCAACATTTTTGTAACGCTACTCTTTTGTCGGAAATAACCCAGAACAAATCGAGCTGCTTTTCTTTGGATTTTTTCCAGTTCTTGAATCAAGTAATCCTGGTGAGGGTCCCATACACTGGAACCATACTCTAGCTGGGGTCTTACCAGAGACTTATATGCTCTCTCCTTTACATCCTTACTACAACCCCTAAATACCCTCATAACCATGTGCAGAGATCTGTACCCTTTATTAACAATCATATTTATGTGATTACCCCAATGAAGGTCTTTTCTTATATTAACACCTAGGTACTTACAATGATCCCCAAAAGGAACTTTCACCCCATCAACGCAGTAATTAAAACTGAGAGGACTTTTCCTATTTGTGAAACTCACAACCTGACTTTTAACCCCGTTTATCATCATACCATTGTCCACCGTCCATCTCACAACACTATAGAGGTCACCCTGCAGCCGCTCACAATCTTGTAACTTATTTATTACTCTGTACAGAATAACATCATCTGCAAACAGGCTTATCTCTGATTCCACTTCTTTACACATATCATTGATATATATATAAGAAAACATAAAGGTCCAATAATACTGCCTTGAGGAATTCCCCTCTTAATTATTACAGGGTCAGATAAAGCTTCGTCTACTCTAATTCTCTGAGTTCTATTTTCTAGAAATATAGCCACCCATTCAGTCACTCTTTTTTTCTAGTCCAATTGCACTCATTTTTACCAGTAGTCTTCCATGATCTACCCTATCAAATGCCTTAGATAGGTCAATCGCAACACAGTCCACTTGGCCTCCTGAATGCAGGATATCTGCTATATCTTTCTCAAATTCTACAAGCTGAGCTTTAATCGAATAACCTTTCCTAAACCCAAACTGCCTTCTGTTAAAGCAGTTATTAATTTTGCAAACATGTCTAATATAATCAGAAAGAATGCTTTCCCAAAGATTACATACAATGCATGTCAAACTGACTGGCCTGTAATTTTCAGCTTTATGTCTATCACCCTTTCCTTTATACACAGGGGCTACTATAGCAACTCTCCATTCATTGGTATAGCTCCTTCAACCAAACAATAATTAAATAAGTATTTCAGATATGGTACTATATCCCAACCCATTGCCTTTAGTATATCCCCAGAAATCTTATCAATTCCAGCTGCGTTTCTAGTTTTCAACTTTTGTATCTTACTGTAAATGTCATTGTTATCATAGGTAAATTTTAATACTTCTTTAGTGTTACTCACATCCCCTATCTGGACATTATCCTTGTAACCAACAATCTTTACATATTGCTGACTGAATACTTCTGCCTTTTGAAGATCCTCGCATACACACTCCCCTTGTTCATTAATGATTCCTGGAATGTCCTTCTTTGCACCTGTTTCTGCCTTAAAGTACCTATACATACACTTCCATCCAATTCTGGACAACTTAGGTCCAATGACACGGTGCATTATCCTGCTGGAATATCTTGTCATTGTAGGGGTACATGAAGTTCATGAAGGGCTGCAAGTGATCACCAAGGAGTTTAACATAGCAGTCACTGTCCAGCGACATGTTCAGTGGATTAGCAGATCCAGTCCATGCCACGTGAACACACCCCATACCACTATGGTGCTACCATCAGCCTGTATATGATGTCTTGTTCACAACTGGGATCCATGGCTTCATTGGGCCTGTGCCATATCCGAACCCTACTATCAGCAACAAACAACTGGAACAGCAACTCATCAGACCAAGCTACATGTTGCCAGTCCTCTGGGGTTCAATTAGCAATGTCACACATGCAGGTGAAGCTGTACTCAG
This sequence comes from Anabrus simplex, assembly GCF_040414725.1. NCBI lineage: Eukaryota > Metazoa > Arthropoda > Insecta > Orthoptera > Tettigoniidae > Anabrus > Anabrus simplex. The sequence continues at coordinate 1,581,021,777 of NC_090265.1, forward strand.
GGTCGTGGTGTTAACAAGGGTACCCTACTAGATCTGTTCCAATATCCCACTGACGTGAAAGAACGCTGCACTGAGCTGCTGGATAAGTGTCTTCTACCTCCTGCATTGAATATGGATGCAATTTGAGTCAGAGTGGCTTGTCTCTTAACACAGACAATTCTAGCCAGGCACCGCTAATCGCGATTGTTAAGTATCAATGGTTGGCCACTGAGCTGTTCACAGTGGGTGGTAATGCCTTCCATTCCTGTACACATCTAACATTGTCAACCAAGGAATGTTAAATATCCACACAACTTTGACAATGGAAATATTCCACCCATCTGGCCCCCACTATCATCCCTGTTATGCTGGTGCCACCGACTATTATCTTTAAATACTGCTATCTGATAATCTTTAGCATGTCAGTGTGTATCACTCCATGTAAAGTAAAGTGTATTCACATAGTGTGTTATGTACAGTTTGATGTTTTGTGTACTTACTTTTAAGTTCCCTGCCCAAGTCTGCCAGCTGAGATGCAATGTCCCTTCGGAAGTCAACATTTTCTTCCACTGAGGCATCGATACTACGACTGGTCATACGCAGTGGATCAACCAGCAACCATTCCAGACCTGAAGATGTGAGAAACAACATACCAATTAAGAGAATAAAAATGAGCTGTTAATAGAGTTAATGATGTGACCGTTAGTGCATGATGTTGCTCGTTATTGAACAGGTATCTACAAGAACTGACAAAAACCAAAAGAGTAGGAAATATACTCATTGTGCAATACATATAGTACTACAGGGAGTATAATTTAAGACTTTGTGGTGGAGTACCAAGGCAGAGGAGTGGAGAGAAGTGGTGACAGAAACCACAGTGTCTGTAACGGTGAACGGACGTAATCGTCCCAAAGAAGCGGCATGATTATGCCTATAGAAACTATACAAAACTGAACTCACCAGCTATCTACATTCTCAGGACAAATAAAATAAAAATATAAAAGAGTGAGTGAGTGAGTGAGTGAGTAAACAAAACTGAACTGACCACTGAATGAGTCCAGTACGATCATAAGTGTAATAATTTTCTTACATTACATGCTGATAAATGTGAAATACCAGTTTCCTAAGCTACTCTCTGAAGTGACTTAAATGGAGTGACTTGCAGTCTTGCCTGCATATCTTCTAACCTCTCCTGTGTGAGAGCTGTTCTCCTTCGCTGCTTTAAAAAAAGAATAGTTATGAAACCAGTACTATGCCACTCATGGATGAGTTGTCGCACGTAACGGTTTGAGAGTACTGTAGAAACGCAAAGCTGTCTATGTAATTTTCAAAGGCACCTTTCACCTGGTTTCCTCTTCTTGTGCAAATAACACTCAACCAAAAATATTCTCTGCACGGTAGTGTACTTAACCATTGTGAAAATAACCTCACAACACACCTTAAAAGACCAATAGTTATTAGCGAACTACTGCGCCAGCTGTCAAAACTTATCACACCAAGCTTGACACAAGCCATATAGCACTTGCTTGGGGTTTCCCATGGCCTCTGATCAGAAGTGGAAAGTATATATGTACTGGTGGATGATGAATTCATGGAGCTATTGAAATTATTGATGAAATTGTTATAAAGATGAAGAAGCAGAAGCTGTTGTAGTTATGCTCTTTCCCTGAAAATCTTTTCCAGATCTTCAAGGGTAAATTCCATAAGGTATTATTGCTAAGATCATGGAATTCCTCTCAAATATTATGTATAAAGTGGTGCATAAAATAGCCAGTCTCATGTGATCTGCCTTTTACTCTGAGGCCTTGGATATGATTTTCAGCCAGGCCAGAGAATTTTACTTGGATTTCAGGGCTAGTTTGAGTCCATTCAGCCTACCTGGAATCAATTTAGGAACTGTCTGACAATGAGATAGTGGCCCGACTTTGGAAAGTCAAAAATAATTTTCCAGGTTCATTGTGCTGACCATACATCACTTCATAAAGTGCAGGCCTTCAGTATGAGCAGTCATCAATTGGTAGGCCAAGGTTCATCGGGGCTTTAGTACCATGGAGCTTGGTTTAGTGCATGATAAAGCTGCCTGCCTGGTTCATTTGTGAAACCTGGATTGACATTTGTACTCAGACACCTGGCTCAGCCATCAAATCTGTGATCAGTTGTGCGGTAATACTGTGTACTATTAGAGTGTGTAGTAGTTTCTGAAGCTGAAATTATAATTTGTTGAATTCAAGAATGAATTGCAGCAGGAGTGGAGTGACATAGTCACTGGCTTCTCAACAAGGTAGTTATAGTTCAAATCCTGGCCAATGAGCACACGACTTTTGAAACGTCAGGACTTGGTGGTTTGGATTTCATGAAAAACTGGAGGTCCCATGGCTACGATGGGAATATGAACACTTGTGAAGGATACAATTACAAGCTTTCTTGCCTATGATAATGGAACTGTATGTACTATATGGGAACTGGCTCCATCTCAAAACAAGGGAGCATTTTACCAGTAAGTTTACTGATCATAGACAGCCATGTAAAGAAAATGTACAGAAGTTGGCAATGAACTCAGTGTGTAATACCAAGAAGAATACAGACCCTCTTATACACATACCTGCTGTTATTATGCACTGAGTACATTGTCACTTACTGTATCTCTGCTATGAGTGACAGGCAAATGGGAACGTGGGTCTGATTCATCATCATAAAGTCAAAAAAGGTGGAAGAAAGATTTTCACTTCTGGGGAGGCACATGGTCCTGAATTTCACTCAGCCTACATGAAAAATGAGTACCACATTAACTACTGGGGGCAAATGTGGTCAGGCACTGAACTAATCAGTCTATCCCACTTAGTGCTGAGGTTATGGATAGTGGAAGTCTTGTCTACCACTAATCTAAGAGCCTTTATGACCTGTTCAGAGATTACTTTGCTACCTCTTATATTAACTAATTTGTAAACATGATTGTAAACAGCGTTAGTTGTTGAGTAAGTGTCTAAAAATGTAAGATGTTTATTAAAAATATCATTCTGTACTTATTCAAACTGCCTTTGGAAATAGAACAGCTGAAATATTTATATCATTTTTTAAACAGTCCTGAACATTATTTTCCTGTAAAGCCTTCTCTCACAATGTTCATTATGAATATTCTACTGCTTTATACATATCAGACAAACTAAATTACAAAGACAATTCATTATGAACTCATTCTAGGCCAGTACATCTATCTATGTGATTTTCCTGCTCTTACATCAAGGAAATTGACAAAAGGATTTAAAACCTTGATATTATTAAAGTTTTAAAAATGGATTTGCAAGTGACAGAATGGTAAAAACATACCTATATATCCTCCTAGAGCTACTGCGCAGAAGAGCAGTGTAAGGAAGAAGAGGCAGGAGTTCTTGTACATCCACCTAAATGTACGGATTGACATTTTTGTTTGTAAGGCACTTGGATATCCACTCACATCATGGTAGTACTATCTGAAAAGAAAACCAGGAAAAGTTATTACTACTATGTTTGACTCCAGAATGTGTTCACAACTTAAAAATTATTATTTTATGTCTAAATTTCAAAACACAGAATACAGTAGAAAATTTCACCATCCATAGCTGGATTGTAGCCAGGTCAGAATGAGTCCCCAGAAATTGAAAAAGTTATGTGAATTTCCCCTCTTAAACATTTTGAATATGGGATGTATCAATATAACTGCTGGCAAGTGACAGAGTAGAAAATAAAAACTTTCTCACCCAAACAGAACTTGCTCAGGGGCATTAAGCAATTACATCTGTCTTATCACCAGGGTCTTTATTGCCGCCGCTGATGTCTGCTATCATAACTGTTATCATCTTTTCTTCTTCTTTGTTCTAAATCCCTGTGTTAGACTTTGTGTTCACAGCTAATCAATTTTGCTTTTGCACAGTATGAATTTCATTCCATATTGATGGTTTTTTAATATCAGTATAAAATGTGAAAAATCCTCCTATTCAATACATCATAATATATTATATCTATAAAGATGATATATCTGAATAGTATGTTACCAGGACACCACTGCATGATTTTAATAAGCAACATATTAAATAGTTTACTAGTATTTAGAAATAGTATTTCATTGCATGGTAACTTATGTTTTTACAACTTAATAATTTCCATTGAAAATGATTCTAAAATGTGTCAAAACATGTTTGGATAATGTAGATATATCATCTTTATAGATGTAATATATGGTATTACGATGTATTGAATAGGAGGACTTTTTACAGTTTATATTGATGTAATTGAATTTTGCTTTTATCGTGGAGGATACTGCTTGTGTGCAAAGGACTATTTTGCTTTAATGCCTTTTGTGTTTATAAATACATTTCCACCTACTGTACATGTGACTTTTTTTCCTTGCATATGGAAATGAGAACCATTTTCTCCATTTTGCTTTTGAACTTTCCAAGCTTTCAGTGGTTGCTAGAAATTTGATCTACTTTTCTTTTCTTTTCTCAACAACAGTTGCAACATCCCAGGAGGTTCCTAATAAGGTACTTCCAGTGAAACCAATTTCTTCAGCTACACAAACATGAAAACCAGATTCACTGACCACAAAAATATTTTAATTTGTGCTGCATAAGTAAGAGCTCCTCTTTTCTCATTGGAGTCTTACAAGCAATGCTCAGCTAGCCATCGCATGTTCTAATTCCTTGTAATTATGATCACAAGGGTCCCTGCATACTTTGCAGCACATTCCCCTGGGCTGAATCACCTAAATTACTACCACGTTTCAAATTCACTTAAGTGCTTTTAGTCACCTGTTGAGGAACCTCAAAAATTCCAGAGAATGTTCTCAATTAAATAAGTAATGAAATATCATATGGCTTTTATTTCTAGGAGTGTCCTAGGACATGTTTGACGCGCCAAGTGAAGGTCTTTCGATTTGACTCCCGTAGGTGACCTGCACGTCATATGAGGATGAAATTATGTTGAAGACAACACAAACACCCAGCCCCCTGCCAGAAAAATTAACCAATGATGGTTAAATTTCCGAACTCTGCTGGGAATCAAACCCAGGACCCCTGTGACCAAAGGCCAGCATGCTAGCCATTTAGCCATAGAACCGGACAGTTAAATTAGTGAGTGTTATTTAAAAAGGAAAAAAATAAAATAAAAAAAATATATATATATAAGGCAATAAGAACAATAGGATTTATTACTCAACTGATGATGCAACTGTTCACACAAACATTGAGAATTTAGAGTGAGGAGTAACACCACATTTTTACTGATACCATTCTACATATTTAAACAGATGCTTTTACAGCCTGTAATTGTAAACATTAATAAGCTTTTGGGCTTTTGTCATGTCAGGAAACATCGCAAAAATCTTTACAATTCACAGAGAACTTCACTCTGCTTCCTGTTCATGAGCAAGACTTCTCTAATAATGAAGGTTTGAATTTAAGAATGCTTTACCGTTGGTCTATAGTAAGTAGTACTCTCATTCGTCACTAGATAGCTCATTGTGTGCAGAGTGAACAATTTGGTTATGAGGAGAGTACAGATTTGTAAAACACTGAAAGAAGAAAAAAAAAAAAAAAAAAAAAAAAAATAGTGAAAGGAGAGCGAAGGGAACTACCTATGTAACTCCTTAATGGCTGACAACCACATATTACTTAATTGATAGCCAGTGTCCCTGTTGAAATTGTTGGGATTTTTACATATTTCCATAGCTTCCTGTATAATCCTAGACCTGTAGTGTTTAGTGTGGATAAGAGCTGTAACATCTTTGAACACGGTATCATGACCCGTTAATATGGCATACTCAGCTATTGCTGACTTTTCTGGCTGGTTGGGATGGATATTTCATTAGTGTTGTTGGTACGAGTACCCAGGGTGTAATAGTGGGGACAATTTGCCCATGCTTTTGCTTAAACTGAACAATTTTTGTGACGGTGCCAATCATGATTTTTATACTGTGTTTGCAGAGGACCTTGGCGATTCGATCTGTGGTATTGTGGATGAAAGGAAGGTAGGCAGTTCGTATCACTTCTTCATCCTGTAGGGTTTGCTTGGTCTTCCCTTTGGCATGTAGGGCTCTATGTATCAGTATATCATTGTAACCATTACCCTTGAATGTGAATTTAAGTGTGTCCATCTCCTCCTGGATGGCTCACAAATTTGTTTTGCCCTTGTGGTGAGTGTTGTGAGAATTCCCTGTTTTTGTGGTGGATTGTGGTGAGAATCTGCATGGAGATAGCAATTTGTGTAGGTTTCTTTTGTACCTACTAAAACATCCAAGAAAGGAAGGAATCTATCTGACTCCATCTCCATAGTAAATTTATTTGAAGGATGCTTCTCTCATTGAGCATCTGTTCCCTGAGGGCATTACTAAGCTATTTCACCACTGCATGACATGACCAAGTCAATTGGCTCTTTACTGAACAAGGACTCCACATCAGAACTCGCCAGAAGTGCACTACGTTGTGGTTGACAAATTATTAATGAAATGCAGAGTCCATAACGTAAAATTCAGTACGTACAATATATAGCTGAAACAATTTGCTTAGATATTTAGCCAGAGCATACTTAGGAGAGCCGGCCCCGTGGTGTAGGGGTAGCATGCCTGCCTCTTGCCCTTAGGCCCCAGGTTCGATTCCTGGCCAGGTCAGGGATTTTTACCTGGACCTGAGGGCTGGTTCGAGGTCCACTCAGCCTGCGTGATTAGAATTGAGGAGCTATCTGATGGTGAGATAGCAGCCCCGGTCTAGAAAGCCAAGAATAACGGCCGAGAGGATTCGTTGTGCTGATCATACGACACCTCGTAATCTGCAGCCCTTTGGGCTGAGCAGCGGTCGCTTGGTAGGCCAAGGCCCTTTAAGGGCTGTAGTGCCATGGGGTTTGGTTTGGTTTTTATACTTAGGAGAACCTATCACCCTAACTATTGGTCTGAGAGGGGAAAGGCTTCTTTACAGATTTTCAATAGTCCATATAATCTTGGCAGCCATCACAGTCTCTCGCATGAAATGTGATGCTAATAAAATGATTGTCAATCTTTGCAAGAAATCCTTGGATGAGAACCAAACAGCAGTTCTAGCTAGGGGACTTAATTTCACTGTCACTTCCTCTAAAATGCCAACTGTGGAGTTAATTACTGCGATTGAAGCAGCCATCCACAAACTACACTACCTACGGATGAGGCTGAGAAGGTATGACAGGAATGTGCGAGACTGATAAGGTCTGCAAAGGTACTCACACCCAAAATTTAACATGAGGTGAGAGGAAAACTCTGAAGGAACTCAAAGACGATTCTGAACTGACCATTCTCTGAGCTGATAAAAGAATTGTGGCAGTAGTAAAGGACACTGACAAGTTGTTGTTACAAGATCTCAGCTGTGTTGTCAGAGCCTATTTACAGACTGAGCTCACATGAGCCTATCACTCATACGTCCAACTGTGAAGCTCTTAAAGTATTCTTCAATTTCAAAAGAGGAGTCTAAACATCTGACTCCGGGGCAAGATTATAAGAACTACTGAATGTCCATACAGAAGACGTTCCCCTCAGACAAATATTCTGGACACAAGGTCCTGAGAAACCTCACCTATTTATCAATCACCTAAATCAGCAGCATCCTTCAATTAAATTTACTATGGAGATGGAATCTGACAGATTTCTTCCTTTCTTGGATGTTCTAATAGAAATTAAACTGGACGGGTACACCATCTATCATAAGCGTACCCACACAAATCGCTATCTCCATGCAGATTCACCACCATCCAGTGAAAAAACAGGTAATTCTCATGACACACACTATGACACTTACTGCAAGATTTATAAATCTGCTGGTCTAAAAACATAGCTAGGGTGAGACAACAGGTAACGCAAGATCTCTGAAGTTAAACAACATTGGGTATTGTCAGTCCTTGGGCAGTTGATCATAGGCAACTGTTCTTCCTTCTTTTCTTAAACAGAGGTGAACTGACTAACCTACCACAGATAAACTCTGGCTCGGGTTGTTTGATAAATACTTTCTTGAATTAAGTGGAGGCACAGATTAGAATGCTTAAGGCCAGGCTGAGTGGCTTAGATGGTGAGGCGCTGGTCTTCTGACCCCAACTTTTGGCTGGTTCGATCCTGGCTTGGGCCGGTGATATTTGAAGGTATTCAAATACGTCAGCCTCATGCTTGTAGATTTACTGGCACATAAAAGAACTCCTGAGGGATTAAATTTCGGCACCTTGGTGTCTCCAAAAACCATAAAAGTAGTTAGTGGAACATAAAGCAAATAACATTATTATTAAAAATGCTTAAGTCCAGGGTTGGATATAGTATTCAGTCAGTGTTGGGAAAGGTACAAGAAAAAAAAGCAAGTGGGCTGAAACACAGTTACTTGAGGAGTATTTTACACAATTACAAGTTTTTTCAACCAGTAAACAATAAAATTACAAATACTTTACAGAATGCCAATCTAAAGGAAATGGTAGAATTTTTTGCATGCTTCTGGAATGATACCAGAGTCTTCTATGTTGAGAGATATTACTTAATTTTGTGATTTTTTTTAAAGCATAGAGGCATTAAGTGGCTAAGCTCACCAGACAAAAAATTAATCACCCACTGGAGAAATCATTACAAGCATCATTTAATACCATGTAGCACCTCCTCTGGACTTGATAACCGCCTGGATTTGGTTAGTAACCGAGTCCACAAAGTTTTACAGGTACTTTCCATCCAGGTTAAGCCACTCTTTGAGGATTGGATTGCAAAATTCCACCAAGTTGCAGGGTTGCTGCTGTCGACATTTTACCCACTGTTCCAACAGATTGTTGTTGTCATCTTGAAAAATCAGGGTTTCAATAGCAAGTCAAGATTATGCAGATGTTGACTGAAAGGCAACACTTGATCATCCAGAATGTTTAAATAAACATGCTGGTTCACGTTAGTTGTCACCTCAGTGAGCGGGCGCAATCCATGATATGAAAAACATCCCCGAAACATCACAGACCCACCTCTGAATTGAACGTGACCTTGCACACAATTCAGGATAAAATGCTTCATTTGGCCTTTAGTGCACTCGACGACGCGAGTCATTGGATACAGGCAAAACTGTGATTTGTCAGACCACATTACGTTCCACTGGTCAGCTACTGTCCACGTTCGATGTTTTCTACCCCATTGAAATCGTGCAACTTTATATGCCTGTATGAGCAATGACCTCTGACTCCAAATATATATATTTTTTTTGCTAGGGGTTTTACGTTGCACCGACACAGATAGGTCTTATGGCGACGATGGGATAGAAATGGCCTAGGAGTTGGAAGGAAGCGGCCGTGGCCTTAATTAAGGTACACCCCCAGCATTTGCCTGATGTGAAAATGGGAAACCACGGAAAACCATCTTCAGGGCTGCCGATAGTGGGATTCGAACCTACAATCTCCCGGATGCAACTCCAAATATTCATTGCATGCAGTTCCTGTTGCAATGTTCTCTTGCTAACAGATTGGGATAGACCTTCATTCACTGACTGCAGCAATTCCTGTCGGGTTTGGAAGTGATTTTGAGTCACAAGCTGTGAAACACGTCTCCGGTCCCTCTCGGTCAAGATTTTCTTCCGACCACAATTCTGACGTGTTTCGTGGCCACGTCTAGTACACCACCACTTGCAGACACGTTGAACAGTCCGCAGCAAAATACCGATGATGATACTTGTTGTTTAACATCTAGGTCATCAGCCCCTAATGGTACGAAATGAGACAAAATGTAATGATAATTTAAAAGTCCAAAATCCTCCACTGATCAGAATTCAAAACATGAGGACAAAGATTGAATGGATGAACATGAATTTACAACAATCAGTGGATCCAACCTGCAATGCCCAACATTTCCAGAAGCTAGCATTAAACAATAGTATTACTGACCAAGGGACTGCTTCTAAAGCACAATACTGAATTGATGACGCTTGTAGTCTAAAGGGGTCAAAAAATCCAGGTCATTGGAACCTCACAATGGTACTTATTGCTAGGAAAGTAGAACCATGGTATTTGTAAGGCGGTACTAATCAAAAGTAGGGTAGACTCGAGGTATTCCACACATTATATTACTACTCACAGGTAATTTAATGCAAACATTTAACACAGACCTATGATATTTCTCTCATTGCGGTGCCATTTACAGGCAACGCAAACCTATGGTGTTCCTCACATAAGTGTACTAACCATTTTGTTTGCTAGTTGCTTTACGTTGCACCGACACAGATAGATCTTATGGCGATGATGCGACAGGAAAGGCCTAGGAATTGGAAGGAAGAGGCCTTGGCCTTAATTAAGGTACAGCCCCAGCATTTTCCTGGTGTGAAAATGGGAAACCACTGAAAACCATCTTCAGGGCTGCCGACAGTGGGGTTCAAACCCACTATCTTCCGGATGCGAGATCACAGCTGCGCGCTCCTAACCGCACGACCAACGTACTATCCCATGGTGTTTCTCACACAGTGTGTACTAATCATAGTCAAGGCAGAACCATGGTGTTGCTTACTTATGATGTCGCTCATATAGTGGTACAAATCACAGGTACTGTAAAACCCAGCTGGAAGCACACACTGTCGCTACTAATCACAAACCTATTGTGTATCTAACATAGTGGTATTACATGCAAGTAAAAGTGACCCACGGTGTTCCCTGCGTGATGGTACTAATTACAAGTAGTCTCATGGTTCTAATTCGATCATCCCTTGCTCACCTCTTATGGTAGGCAGGGGATACCGTGGGTGTATTCTTCGTCTGCGTCCCCCACCCAAAGGGGGTTGTGTGTTTGGTCCGCGAGAGCTATTTTATTTTGCTCAAGTCCACCGGCAAGCCGGTTAGGATCCCCTATCCACCACCTGGGATGCACCACATAGGAATATTACCTCTCCCCCTGCTACGCCAGCATAGTACGTTCGTGGCAGCAGAATACCCACATATCCAGCAACTTCATGCACCGTACGGCCATGGGCATGGCCAAACATGATTGCCTGTTTTTAGCACTCTGTCACATCCTTATACATCTACCCATGTTGACGTAGACTGTCTGCTTGAAACATCAATGTCTCACTGATCGCTACTGCCTTATGCTCACGTAGAGGCAGTGTGTATGCAGTTGAGCACCGGACTCGCTCACTGCACCATCTGTACAGGCTTAACGATCTATCGGGTATGCACAATAGGGTGACTAAATGCTTATTATTACTCTGTAAGACTAAACATGATACCTACCTTGGAACTTTCAAAATTATTTTTTCTATACAGGTATTTATTTTGTGATGTTTTGCATTTCAGATAATTTACCATTTACTTGACAAAATAGGGGCTGCCTGGCCGAGGCGGTAAAGGCGTGCTTGGTTCGCATGGAAGGACGTAGGTTCGAATCCCCGTCAGGAAGTCGTAAAATTTAAGAAATGAGATTTCCACTTCCGGAGGTGCATATGGCCCTGAGGTTCTCTCAGCCTACACCAAAAGTGAGTACCAAGTTAATTCCTGGGGGCAAAGGCGGCCAGGCATAGAGCTAACCCCTCTACCCCATCACGTGCCGCGGTTAACAATGGTGGAAGCCTTTACCTTCCACTCCTCCAAGGGCCTTCATGGCCTGTATGGAGGTGTCTTTGTCTTTTACTTGACAAAATAACTGGTTCTTAAAATTCTCATCGCTAAGCCTCAACCTCTTTGAGGGAAAGGACATCTTTACATTTGCTGAAGGGACGTTCTACAGGGGCACATGAAAGAGTACCGTAGTTTCATTTTAAGAATATCTTCAGCAGTGATGGTTTTTTGTAGGGTAAGTCTATCCAGCACTAGTGAAGCTATTGGTTTTGCTGTAGTAGTACCGAGAAAGTGCTGTAAATCAACTTCTGTTTCTGTTTTCATGCAAGGTATATCAATTACTGGAATGTAACAAATATTAGAAAGTAATGATTACTATTTTATTTCCAGAAGTCAATTACGGAAAAGATTTACATTTTGAAAACAGTAATGATTACAAGTAAACAGGGTGGCCAGCTTGGGGGCGATGATAGCGTAGATGATTTACACTGTGGTTGTCATTCAGGGTAGACGTGTGTCCGTCGGGCTTGCTACTTTCGTGTTAGGGTTGCATAGCTGGGAGCTTGCATTTGGGAGATGGTGGGTTCAAATCCCACCATCAGCAGCCTCGAAGATGGTTTTCCATGGTTTCCCATTTTCACACCAAGCAAGTACTGGGGCTGTTCCTTAATTAAATCAACCACTGCTACTTTCTCAATCCTAGCCTTTGTCCGACTCGTTGGCTGAATGGTCAGCGTACTGGCCTTCGGTTCAGAGGGTCCCGGATTCGATTCCCAGTCGGGTCAGGGATTTTAACCTTCACTGGTTAATTCCAATGGACCGGGGGCTGGGTGTTTGTGCTGTCCTCAACATCCCTGCAACTCGCACACCACACATAAAACTATCCTCCGTCACAATAACACGCAGTTACCTACACAGTGCAGATGCCGCCCACCCTCATTGGAGGGTCTGCCGTACAAGGGCTGCACTCTCCTATAAATAGTTACACGAAATTAAAAAAAAATTCCTAGCCTTTTTCCATCCTTCCATCACCGAAAACCTTTGGTGTCAGTGCAAGGTTAAACCACTAGGGACCGGGCGAGTTGGCCGTGCAGTTAGGGGCGCGCGGCTGTGAGCTTGCATCCAGGAGATAGTGGGTTTGAATCCCACTGTTGGCAGCCCTGAAGATGGTTTTCCATGGTTTACCCATTTTCACACCAAGCAAATGCTGGGGCTGTACCTTAAGGCCACGGCCGCTTCCTTCCCATTCTTTAAGTCCTTTACTGCCGGGCTTAGCGGTTCAGACGGTTGAGACACTGGCTTTCTGATCCCCAGCTTGGCAGGTTCGATCCTTGTTCAGTCCGGTGGTATTTGAAGGTTCTCAAATACGTCTGTCTCGAGTCGGTAGATTTACTGCCACGTAAAAGAAATCCTGCGGGACAAAATTCCAGCACCTCGGCGTCTCCGAAAACCGTAAAAGTAGTCAGTGGGACGTAAGGCTGATAACATTGTTATTTATTAGTCCTTTCCTATCCAATCATCTCCGTAAGACCTTTCTGTGTCGGTGCGACGTAAAGCCACGGCACGTAGGCTCTATCACTTACGTTGATGTATTTTCACAGTCATGTCTTTTCGCTTACTAAGGTTTTCTAAATTACTACGCTTAACCGTAGATTCTCAAATTCTGAATTCCCTTTGTTATCAGTTTTTAAGCCAGACGGAGTTTCGTTTGAAAAGGAATATCTCGTGGGTTTTGAAGGCAGGACCACCATTCAAGTGCCTGCGAGCACTCCGATATTGGCACTCTTTAAAATGTAAGGTGAAAGGTGATACCATCCTCACGCGCCTGCGAGTAGGCCCTACAGCAAGTTTTGTAAAGGTAATCATTAGTTTGTTTCAATACATTCCAGTGTTTGTAGGTTAAGAACTCAAGTTTATTTTTCTTTAAAATGAATTAGCCTGCAACATAAGTATCAGTGACGGCTCATGTTGAATTATGTTGGTTGTTCTGTGACGCGCAGGCCATTGAAGTAGGTGTAGGCTAATACACAATTCTAAATTTGTATCGCATACGGGAAGTACCAGCAGAGCTCGTATGCGTCCGTCCTCCAAACACGCGGAAATTATTTAGGTGTTTTCTCTCTCTCCATGTCCTACAAGCTTTGAAGTTCCCAAAAATGCACAGAAAAATACAGCTAAATATACATTTCAACTTGTAAGACTCCGATTTGGAGGGTGATATAAATAGCCCTTAGAATTTATTGTGAGTGCAGATTTAACATTGCCTAGATACGAATTATTATTGTTGACTTTATTCACTCCACTCTCACATGAAAGTGAGGGTTCTGGTTTATTCGAAACCACTCCAGTCTGGCGGTATACCTCCAGGGGGACTCATTCCCGACTCCCGCGCTTTGCTTCCATAGTAGCATAGGTCAAACTTGGCGATATTCTCGTTGCTAGTTCTAGCTGCGAGTTCTCGCTGATAGGAAAATCGCTACGAGAATTTGTCACATTACAAAGACTCAAACGAGGTAGTATATAGAGGTACAAGCAGCGATAACATTGTGTTTCTGCGCTTCAGTAGACTAGTTTCCTGAGTTTTGTGTATTCGTGGTGTTTTATAATAATGTCGTCAGTTGGATTGCGGTGTAATGTTATAAGACGTTTGTTGAGACTTACAGAGCATGAGGTCGGTCGCGAATTATTGATAGCGCAGACGAAAAAAATCAAGAAAACGTAAATGGGTGAGAGACTGGATGGAAAGGAGGGATCAGCTTGGAACCTCCAACAGACTAATCCAAGAGCTTTCTGCAGAAGATCCGAAAGCGTACCGCAATGTTCTAAGAATGAGCCCTTGGAAATTCGATGCCTTGCTTGAAATGATTACACCACTTCTTGTAAAGCAAAATACGAAATTGCGTATGGCGATCTCATGCAGGACAAAACCGGAAATAACACCACGATGATTGGTAAGTGGTGACAGTCTAATGTCTGCTCTGTAAGCGTCTTTTAGGTTTTTTATCTTCTTCTTGACCTCATCTAGTGTAACCGTAAATCCCAACTCGTTTAATTCACTGATCATTTTAGATTAACACTGTCTCTACGATCTCCTTTCATGTAATCACAGGTCGAAACGTCCCACAGAGCCTCATACTTCCGTAAAACCTCCAGAAATGGACCTGACCACTTTATATTACTCATTTTAAATGATAACACTGGAATGTATATTTATAAGGTGTTTTAAGCTAAAACTTCTCGCTACTGTGCACTTCCTGTATCAGCGATTACGCTGTCACACAAGGCGATGAGTCGCTGCGTGATGATCTCGTGACTAGCTAGCAGCGAGAAAAGTTAAACATGTCCAACTCTTCTCGCAGCGATTTTCCTTCTCACTGGGCACACGGCGAGTAGCGACATTTTTAATCACACTGAGCGATTTAAACAGCGAGTACTCGTTGCTAGCTGACTCGCTGATCACAAGTGTGACCTAGCCTTTAACATCGCTTCATATCACGTGGAGGTCTCCTGTCGGCAGCTGTTGCGGTGAACGATAGGGAACTCGCTTTCAGTATAGGTCTATTTTGCGGTACGTAGTCTTGTAACATTTTCCTACAGTGGCGTAGGCTATACTAAGGGCTACCAAGGCTATCGGTGAAGCCCAAACCTGAAATGAGAATGATGAAAGTCTAAAGGACATCATAATGTAAGCATCCGACACACTGTTCCATTTACAAAACTTGAAAGCAGTGAGAAAATACGTCGTACGGTACGTATTTCTGAGAGCACAGCATCGGAGACAGATAATGCTGCCCAGACTCTCGTCCCTCTCCCCACTACTCGTTACAAGCGGCTTACTGTTGTATATCGGATAGAGCCGGGGACCGGGGGATATGTGCGGTAGGGTTCGGTTCGTCAGATCGCCACTGCTATCTATCTATCTACCTATCTATCTATCTATCTATCTATCTATCTATCTATCTATCTATCTATCAACAATGCGTTTCTCGTCGTATACACTTCCTCACCTCATAGATAACAGAGTGCTGGTATTTCACTCCCGTTTACTTCCACACAGTGGCGGCGCGTTCTATATGTTCAGTGGTTCAGTGAACCCCCTAGAAATATATAACTCTTAGTAAAATGGTTAATCAAGTGCATATTTCTTTAATTACGTCTGTAAATTTGCACTCGGAGTGATAATTTTGACATCAACACTCGATTGCTCTCCGGAACCAGCGAAAAGGTTCAATTTCTGGATTAGGGCGCGCGGCGGTGGGACGTAAGGAGGGTGAGCATGGCGCGGGGACGTGTGAGGCAAGGGGGTAACCCGAGAACAAAGCTAAACTATCGCTGGTGACTAGACCAGATCTTTGCAGCCCTCGACACGATCTACATCGAACAAGACCGAAGTTAGCCGATGTAGGCCTACTGTCTCAAAGCGCGTGGTTAAAATTTGCTGTATATGGTACTTTTGAAGGGATTTTAATTTCACGATTTTGTGTTTGAGACGTAATTAACCGCAATGAATCAAAATACTTTGATAACTAGGATTTGTATAACATAAATAGGCATACGTAGCCTATGTGTATGTAATTATCGTAAACTTTTAATCAGTAAGAAGTGCTCGTAAAAGCAAAATACGTCAATAAAAGAACATAAGTAACAACAGGCTGACTAACACGTTCTTGAAGCAGTATTTATTTCTGACCCTTCAGTTCAACCACTGTGTTTAGTAAAGTGCTCTATTGTATCTGACGTTCGTTATCACTGTGTTTGGCGGTGTCTTGATGCGTGTGTCGTGTATTCATCAGTCTGAAAATGAATACCGTTCAGTTTCTTCTCGAGAATACCTTTCCAACACTTGGTTTAGAAGAAAAATGCAGAATAAAGCAGCTGAGCAGGCCTCTTCCCTCCCTGAACATTATTCAGAAGCAAACTAGTAGCGGTAAGGATTTTTGTAGAACATTTAAGCCACAGATTTACGAGAGGAATACTTGGCTATGTGGTTGCGATATCATTAATAGGCTTTTCCGTTTCCCGTGCTTGCTTTTTGCTAAGGGTAAGGACACGAATTGGACAAAAACAGGGGTATCAGATCTCAGCCATTTAACACAAAAGATCAAAAAGCACGAAGCATCTATTACACATAAGAGTGCATGTTTGGATCTTTCAGTTCTGGGGAAAACAGATATTAGGCAGCAGCTAAGGAGTGCTTTCAGAAGGAATATTGAGAGACATAATGATAGTGTGAGAAAAAATAGGTACGTGCTCTCGAAGATCATTGACTGCGTGAAGTTCTGTGGTGAATTTGAACTTGCTTTGAGAGGTCATGACGAAACACTCGATTCAAACCATCCAGGCGTATTCAGAGGACTCATTAATTTTACTTCGGCATTGGATACCGTTGTTAGAGGTCATTTCAACAGTGCTACAGTCTTCAAGGGTACGTCGAAAGACATTCAAAATGACATTCTGGAATACATGTTGCAAGTTGTCGCGAGAATATTTTAGCTGACGTAGCTACTACAGATTTCGTCTCCGTAATAGCAAATGAAACATCTGATGTGTCTTCAAAGTGTCAGTTAGTCATTGTACTTCGATATGTATTAGCTAATGGGGAGCCTGTTGAAAGGTTCTAGACTTTCTTAAACCCAACAGGAAACGACGCCTTCTCATTAGCCGATTGTATAAAACGGGTCCTCACTGAAGTAGTTGGAGAGCACAAAGAAAAAGTAGTCTCCCAAAGTTACGATGGTGCCAATGTTATGAGCGGCCGACACTGCGGAGTACAAACAATTGTAAGGCAAGACTACCCATTTGCTTACTTTGTGCATTGTTACGCCCATCAATTGAATTTAATTCTGGCCCAGGCTGCTAGCCACAGCATTGTTCTTTGCCACCATTGGGGAGATTCCAGCATTATTTTCTCATTCGCCTCAGAGAGTGGCTATTCTTGATGAGGTTGTGGGCAGAAGAGTTCCGCAAGGCTCAGCTACGAGATGGAACTTTAAATCAAGATGTGTTCTTACATTGCATGAGCATAAGGAAGCAATAGTGGAATGCTTGGAGAAAATTGAAGACACGAGCAGACAAACAGCTACTATGAACCAAGCACACGGACTGCGTCTGAAAATACAACAGCCAATGTTTACTTTTTGGTTAGAGTTCTTTTACAGGGTTATGCCTCACGTGGACATTCTATACAACCAAGTACAAAAGCGTTCTGCTAACCCTGTATCAGTGCGAAGTGCAGTAAGCTCCTTTGAAACGGCAATTTCGAAAGTAAGGGACAATGTTGACATCATTGTTGTGGAGGAAAATGTGCAAGAAGACGACAGAGGGAAAATAAGATGCGAAAATAGTTGCTACTCGAGGAACATTGCGGCAAAGGAGGTACGTGACATGATTATAAATCACAGCAAAGAGAGGTTCAACTTCTCTAACCATTTACTGGCCTCCAGCTTCTTTGATCACCAATTCTTCCCATCCTTCCAAAATATTTTTCCAGAGGAGAATCTTACGTATATTATACAATCATATCCTTTTCTTGACAAACATAAACTGAAAACCGAACTGCAAGTGATTTACTCAAGACGTGATTTTAAAGAAATGAACAATGCAACTGACTTACTTGTTTTTTTGATAGAGAACAATCTCAAGGAACCTTTCGGAGAAGTGCTGAAACTTTTGAAATTAATTATTACTGTTCCCATGACTACTTCTGAATAAGAAAGATGTTTTTCCACTTTAAAGCGGATTAAGACATTCCTAAGGAGTACAATGGATGAAGAAAGATTGTCTACTCTTGCTATGTTGTCCATCGAGAAGGAGATGACCCATAAATTAGTCGATTTTAATGAGAAGGTAATGGACTTATTTGCCGCCAGGAAGGAAAGGAGGATGGATTTCCTGTACACACAGACGACAGCTGTTATACCAACGCCAGCAACGTCTTCAACATTAGACGAAACTGGATCAACTTAAGGCAATTACACTTTATATTCTCTGTCTTTCATTATTCGTTCTGGTAACTTCTTCGAGCTGCAGCCGTCTGCATTCAAACGAAAGTCACCTTTCTAGTCAATGTCACTATTTTACATCTATGTAAATATCAAGTAACATTAAATTTGGACACGTTATTTTTCAAAGTAGTGAACCCCCAGATGTTTTATCCACGGCCGCCACTGCTTCTACATCCTCGTAGGAAAACACTGCAGGGCTGCTGTTATAGGAGCAATATAGTTTTATTTTTAGAGGTACAACTGCTAAAATGAAATGCAATCTTTCAGGTTCTCTTTTGTTGGTTGGAATCGAACCCGTGATCATGGGTCGGACACCACCACTGATCTCCCGAGGAAGCTAATAAACCAGTGAGCGATGGGTACGACCGCTGTAAAATTCAGCATTTGTATTTAATAATAATAATAATAATAATAATAAATGGTGCATGGCATCTGTGTAGGCATTGTGGTGTCCTAATGAGGATAAAATGAATGGCGAAGACGTCATAAACACCCAGTCCCCAAGCATTCTATCCATTTAGCCACAAAACCGGACTTTAATTTGTTAAACCTTCGGCTACCATCTTCATTGATCAGGGATTGAGCACTGGCAGCATCAGAGGCCAGGGCAGTAGCTTGTGAAGCAGATTTCATTACACAACAGGCTTCTCCGTTGGCTATTGGTTGCAGCTCAAAACGCTGAAGGCTTGACGTTCACTAAACCAACCATCGAAAAGAGGTAACCTAAGCCTAGTGGTAGCCCACGTCTTGCCCCAGCATAAGCCACTGATCAATCAATTGATCGATCTCCTGGGTGGGTGCAGTGCAGTCCTAAGAGGCGACTAAAAGGGGCTCTGGGGACTCTTAACTTGGAAGCGTGGGTTGGCGACCACGGGGTCTTTAGCTGATTCCTGACATTGCTTGTGCCAGCTTGACCCAGTCGATCAACTCTTGTTCATTTCCGACCTCGACGGTATTAGGTCACGAGGCCTAGAGAGTCTCATTTTCATGCCCGTAGTGGACTTTGTCTTTCTTTGGCCGATACCTTCATTTTTCTAACTGTCCGATCCCTTCTTCTTCTCCCCCCCCCCCCCTCCTATGATTAGTGTTATCGGAGGATGACTGCCCAGTTGTACGTCCTCTTAAAACAAAATTCACCATCACCACAACCACCGCTGTGACAACAATGGTGCGGCACCACATTCTCTATGCAGTCCGTCCTTAATGTTATAAGTGGCGGCTGCAATAACATCCTAATTTGAAGGGGGTATGCGAAGTAGCTCCTTTGGGAAGAGCTTTCGGATTACTGGCCATCCAGTTTGGGCATTTGCAAGACTACTTTTTATTTATTTCCTCTCGACCACGCGTCAAAATTTCATTTTTATTTTATTATCTTCTCCATTTTCTACCTTGAAAGCCTTGCAGGCGGCCATGTACCGGGGGTGACAGTGGCTCTAGAGCGGCAGTGGTCTAGCGCTGGGGAATGGCCGTGACAGGGTAACCAGTGCCGAAAGGAGATATAGGATTGCCTGGTGGGTTTAGGGAGGTTTCTCATAACTTCTCCTTTACGGAGGGCTTGAAGTAGCTGACATAACACTAGCCTTTGCACCTCAAGTTTTCCTGTACTCTTGTACTAGGCTATGTTCCTGCGTTAGTACTCGCTTGTCGGTCATTTGTCCAAACAGATAAGTCACCACGGGCTTGTGAGGCGAGGCAGAGCCTCACGGCACCCCCACCAACACCCCAAAATGACACATACTAACACAGCTCTATTTCCTTTATCTCACATAGAAAAACGCAAACCTTGTCGAGTTGGGCTGAGCGATGACCGTCTGACCAGGCCTCCAGTGATTTCCATCTCTTCGGATCGTTGATGAAGCACGAGGATGAACGTCATGACGTGGCTTCAGAAACTGGAAGCAGTTTTCTGTCTTGCCAACATCGATCAAATCAAAAATCAAAATTTCTTTATTTGCAAATGAGGTGTCTACCTCGGTGGCAAATGGTACACTAAAATACATTATTGTCAAGCACTAAATTTTAAATTGACAAGAAAAGAAAAAATGTAGAATACAATAATATGCAATTTATGCTAACAATTTTTTCTATTAAACAAACAGATCATCCTTAATAAATTTATATTGTTTACAAAATTCTACTTATAATATCTCCTATACTTACAAACATAGTCAACTCATATACAGTAGGTGGAATTACTTCAAATAATACTATGCAACTGGTATAAGATTAAAATTTACATTGCATTTATTTACTTTTTTAAATTTTTTATTTTACCCATTTTGGAACCTAAGTAGCGTAACGACCTGCTGCGTCTTAACCAGAACCCCCTTTTGCCACCACTTTTCAGAGTTCCTGAAGATCCTTCACAGCTACCGTAGCGGTCCCAGGGCCCTCGAAGTCCCCACTCGATGTCTTGGTGTAGAGGAACAAGAGCTTGGATAAGAATAGTGAGTATGTTGAATAGCAATATGTACTACTATGTATTCTTTTATCTGCTTGTAAAAAAAAAAAGTTTCTCCGTGCAAGATATTGTTTCCTTATTTGTTTTAAGGTACATTGTACTTATAACACATGGTGCCCGTCATCGTTGAAGGGTCTGCCTTACAAAGGCTGCACCACTCTTAGTAATAAGCCACAAAATACACCCTGGGGTTTACAAAATTCCCTGCACTTACGGCAAGGTATACATTGGCCAAACATTCCGGTTCCATTGGTACTCGTATCAAGGAACACCAACGTAATATCCGTCTCAACCAGCCAGAGAAGTCAGCAACAGCTGAGCACGCCCTATCTATGTCGCGTTCCAAGATGTTCGACTACTACTAACATGTTTTCATTCCTTCCTTGAAGAAGGAGCCTCTTAGACGGTTAAGCCGTCTCTCAGACCAGGAGATGCTTGGAGAAAGTGAGGGGGTAGGCGTTCGTTGCCTATACTAGGAACTGTCTCGGCATTCACCTTAGTGCAGGAGAATGGAAAACCACGGAAAACAATTTTCAAGACAGCCGAAGGTGGGGACCAGCCCTTCTCCGTCTCCCGAATTCAGAGACGTAGAGCCGTGGCCATCTATCCTCTGCTCGGTTGGCCGGTCAGAGTGCGGAGCTGTTGGACCACGAACCAGCCGTGACCACTTGTAGGCCCAGACTCACCCTGCATCCGCCGACCCGATGTTCGAGCTCTTACCCACACTAAACACTACAGGTCTGGGATTATACGGGAAGCTGTGGAAATACGTAAAATTCTTGACAATTTCAACAGGGACACTCTCTGTCACTTACGTAATACGCGGTTGCCAGCCATTATGAATTTATATAGGTGTCCTTAAACTATTATTTCTTTTCGATTTCCAAATTCCTATTCTCATCACGAGATCACTGGGCACAGGGAGCCATCTAGTGGCGAACGAGAGAACCACTTACTATAGACAACGGTAAAGCATTCTTAAGTTCAAGTGATTCAAACCTTCATTCACTTTTAGAGAAGTCTTGCTCGTAAACAGACGAGATTATCTTTTCAAGACGCAGAGCAAAGTTCTCTGTGAAAAAAAAAAAAAAAAAAGCCCAGAACATTATTATCATATCTACTTAGAAATTATTATCTACGTAATGCCATCATCATTCATTGTGCAAAATTTGAATCACCAGTATATTGTATTTGAAGGAAAGTGTGTGTTTGGTGGTTACTTACACTAATGCGTGTATTTTATATACATCACCCTTTAATCGGTCAGTTTCATGTGTAAATGGTCTGAAGGAATGTAGTTTATCAAGTTTCTATCGACTCAAAAGGAAGTATGACAGGGCAACCATCCTAAGCAAAATTTGGAAAGTTCCAACAATGCTTAGAACGAATGTAGGCCTATTGGCCAAAGAAATACAAGCACCATAAAGGGCTTGACAATTAAAGACTTCCCAGGCCTCGGAAACCTAATACCGTCGGGACAGAAAAGAACAACAGTTGATCAAGGGAGGTCGGATAAGAAATATGAAAGCGAGTAGCTTGACACAGGAAACTGGAAGCAATGTCAGGCTCAAAAATGCTACAAAAATGAAAGCTTCTGGGACCCCTTTTAGCCACCTTTTACGACAGGCTAGATATACAGTGAGTGTATTCTACCGCCCCCACCCACAGAGGGAAAGTAACATTATTATCCCTGTCCTATTACTAAATTCATTAGTCAGCCCTACCGTAGTTAGGTCTAGTTTTACGGCTGAATATCCTTCCTGACGCAACGTTGTGTGCTGAGACGTCATCAGTATTACGTGTTTCTGTGGCAGATGGTAATGTGGTGTGTTTTGTGCATATAATAATAATAATAATAATAATAATAATAATAATAATAGTTCCGAGGTATCTGTGGAACAGCAGAGGTGAAAGAAGGTGCGGGCTGGAATGGGTCTAACTACAAGTCCGAAAGATGAATTAAAATTTAAATAAAGGTTATATTTTCAATAGACAACAAGATTTAACAAATTTTCACTAGGTGAAATAACAATGAAGAAAATCAGGTACAATAATAACTTTACAAACGAAAGCACAAGTTAAGGGGTCCTAACAAATCCCGGGCTTCGAGCCCCAATTTCACAATCCTTGAGCTCTCAGCTCACAACCACAAAATACCAAAGGGCAGAAAACCCCTAATTCCATGGAGCACTTGCTCCCACCTAGTAATGTCAAGCCTCCTAGAGGCACCTTTCAAAATACCAGAAAGAGCTGACCCGCTCTCAATCTTTCAAGCCTATTAAAAGGAAATGTCAGACTTTACAATTAACTGCCATCAAGGCAGAACTTACAAATATAAACAGGGGTATCTCGTACCCAATCTACTGGGCCTTCGCAGGAATGAAAACAAAACGGGTTAAGTCAATGGCCCAAAATACAAAGATGAACGGAGGCGAGTACTTGCACTCCTACATGAAAGCTTGTTAAAACTTAAGTGGCGCTAGGCCGATTCAACAGGGTCTATTTCCACACTAGGGAGGTGACTCGTATAAGAAAATTTTAATACATTAGGAAGGAGAAGAAAATCGGTTATGAAAACGTAGTCACCTCAGATCAAAATGAAGGGGAGCTCGAGAGGGTAAAGCACTCTCTATCCCCTATTTACAGTTAAAGTAACATGAAAATTTTACATCGAAATGGTATAGGTTACAACAAAAACGGTTTCGGACCTTCCCCGAGGATTAAACTGCTGAGCTAGCAAGAAAATAAAGATGTTAAACGGCCATTACCTTTTTGAAGGGCTGCTGACTGATGAAAGAGGCGCTTCCAGCCTCCTGCTATTCTTCCATACACTAAGCTAGATGTTGTAAGAGTGGCCGAGAGACCAGAAAATCAGCAGCTTTTATATCCTCGTGGAAGATTCGAGACCTTTCATGAACAATTAAGACACACCCACATGCGTTTATTGGTCGGCTAAAAGTTACAAGTCAAAAATGAAGAAGAAACCTGTGATTGGAGGGAAATTAATTACAGAAATTACTGATTGGGTAAATTCAAAACAGGCGGAAAGAAAGGATTAATATTGCCAACCCACCAACGAAAGAACGAAATTAGTAAAGACAACAACTTATGAATACAAAATATCTTCAAGAAGAGTTCCTTCACTTCGCACCAGGGTGCATGATCATAGTTTTTGGTAGAGACATCTGTGAGAGAATGTCCACACTTCTTGATAATTAGTAAACAAAAACAATTCGAAATTAACACAGTGACATCTTCAGATAAAGGGTTGAATTAATTCAGTTTTAAAGTTCAGAGTTTCAGCTGTAGAGGAGTACTTTAAGGCGGAAAATTCAAATGTGCGGCGTATAGGTGTACCAACCGGTACAATAATAATAATAATAATAATAATAATATTATTATTATTATTATTATTATTATTATTATTATTATTATTATTATACCAGCGGTTCCCCGGCTATTGAACTGCGCGCATTCTCTACGGCCATCTTGAACTTGTAGACTCCCAAACAATTTCGTCTTCTACAGTTGAGATGGCTCTAACATCGATTTGCTAGCTCACTCTTACGCACTAAAAACTAACCTAGAACTTAGGAAGTTTCATTTTTGTTATTAGTAAACCTTTCTCTGAAGACTGTTTTTTTTTTATATGTACTGAAGTTGTCAACACTTCAGCTGGTTCTTCCTCTACTATAATCTATCAGATGCTTGTAAATATGTTCTCTAGCCAGTCAAAACCGGGGTTGTGTACAGGAATCCAGCCTGTCAGCAAAGTGTAGTTCAATTTAATCGGGAAGCTTCCCCTTACAGAACTACATAAGCAGGGTACTTTAGGGCCGTCTTGTCTGAATTGCCCCGGTGCCTGGGAGTGTGACTTGACGGAGGCTTAGGAGGCAGGGGCGCGGCCTGCTTGAAGAATATCTAGCAATACAAGGTAATGGCAGAATTTTCCTAAACATGTGATAGCGCCTGCTGGTAGTTTGATGGGAAGGTTTTAGCCGTTTTCTTTTAATGTACTTTTGTGAACTGGTGGTTTAAATGTAGGATTTTTGGCGAAGTCTGAGGACTCTGTTTTTATTCTATTCTGGTGACTCTCTGCCGTCTCCCATTCAACCTTGCCATTGGGTGACTAAAGTTTTCAAACTCTACATTTTATAAATCTCGACTTGGCCTTAAAGGTTCCTCCTTTAGTCACCCTCTTGTAGTATGAGATTAACCTCTGTATCTTTGGGCCGTAAGCCCACTTAGGTTTTTAGTAATTTCTATAAGAATTGTTGGAGTTTCGCTCCTCGCCTTTTGTTAATGGCCGTTTGTGTGCAACTTTTCTCTTTTATTCTTCTTCTTGCTAGTTGTTTTACGTCGCACCACACAGATAGGTCTTACGGCGACGATGGGACAGGAAAGGGCTAGGAGTGGGAAGGAAGCGGCCGTGGCCTTAATTAAGGTACAGCCCCGGCATTTGCCTGGTGTGAAAATGGGAAACCACGGAAAACCATTTTCACGGCTGCCGACAGTGGGGTTCGAACCTACTATCTCCCGAATACTGGATACTGGCTGCACTTAAGCGACCTTTTTTAAATTCTTAAGGCCATGTAGTATGGGTAATTGTGCCCCTGTTTATCCTGCATTATCCGTAAGGTAACTGTTCTTCGTTGCAGCTCAACACGCTTAAAAGGCTTGACATTCACTAAACCAACCATCGCAAAGGGGTAACGTAAGTCTAGTGGTAGTCCACGTCTTGGGCTCAGCATACCCCACTGTTCCGTATTTTGATTGTTGTGCTAAAGATGAAAAAGGTTTCTAAATATAAAGGTAATTGTTCTATGGCACAATGTACTAATTGGGGATCGAAAACAACTGGTGCCTTGTATAACAGATTTTCAAAACGTGAGGAGAGCAGTAAATTATTCAAGGAGTCTGAAAAGATCGCGGTTTTGACATTTGATGAGATGAATATAGATGGACGTATTTTATACCATTCATCTGATGACCGCATACTAGGGCCTCATAGCAACGTCCAGGTAGCGATGGTTCGAGTGCTCTTTGCTGCATGGAAGCAACCCATTTTTTTTATTTCGACGTGACAATGACGTCAGAGTTGTTAAGAAACATAATTAGTAAATTTGAGGCTTGTGACATTCATATTGTCGCTGTAACTTGTGACATAGGGGGCAAAAATACCTAAGTGTGGAAGGAACTAAACGTACACAAGGACAAGAGCTTTTTTGCCAATCCGGTGGATGATAAAAGGAAGGTGTGGGTGTTCTGTGATGTATCCCACATCTTGAAATAATTGAGAAACCATTTTTTAGATGAAGGTTTGACGTTAGCTGATGGTTTAGAATTTCAGAAGAAGACAATAGAACACCTTTTACAAACTGAAACAGGGGACCTATCAACTACACATTATATGAATGAGGCTCATCTGAGTGTAACAGACAGATCCCGTCAGAATGTGAGAAGGCTGCGCAGTTATTTTCCAGGCGCACAGCTCTGGCAGTGCGGTATACTTTCAACAAGGACGCCGAAAACAACTGCATCGAGGTAGTCAAAATGACACCTTCGGCGTGTTGTACTCCAGGGCGCCTAAAGATGAAGACTCCCCTTAGGATTGGATACAGCTTAAACTTAAGGAGACAGGAAAATATTCTGAAGCGCTTTCTGGAGGTGATTACACAAGTGAGATTTGGTAAACGGAAAACTTCCGTTTAAGAAGGGGTTCATAATATCTACAAACTCTCTCTTAGGACTTTTTGAATACATGAAACATGCAAATATGTCTTCTATTTTAACTTCCAAAATAAACCAAGACTGCTTGGAGTATTTTTTCACGTGTCCATGGCTTAGTTTTTTTTGTTTTTTTTTACAGCAATCCGTCCCCTTTTGAAGTTCGTAACAGAATTCGACTTTATTGCAGGGAGTAATAAAATCCCTCTCTCCTGTAAAGTGTCAGTGGAAGCTGAAAATAATTCATCGTCGAGTAATACGGGTATTTTTCATCCTGATGCTGATAATGAGGAAGATTTCTTGAGCTTCGTAAGCAATGAACTATTTATAGATGTTTTTGAGGGGCAGTTAACACCTGTACCCGTAGATGAACAGGAAGAAACGTTGGAGTTGTTAAGGATGGAAGACTTGAGCCAGGACTTCGAAATTGAAGACGTAAACGAGAATGCAGTGAAATACCTTGCAGGCTACTTGGCATTCGAATGTCGCTCTATTGATGACAGCTTGGGTGATAAAGGTGAAATGTTTGCCTTGCCACAGGAAGTGCCTCACGACTGGTTATCAATCATTTCAAACCGAAGAATGGTAACTTATCAAAAAGTTATGCAGTTTGAGGTACTGTTTGGTAGTTTTCACGGGCTTAATATTTCTAAACGTGAAAGTGTAATGCAGACTTTGACTTTTATAATAAAATCAAAATATCCAGAACTTGACGAGAATGTACGTCAGAACATTAGAATACGTCATCTCAACAAAATCATATAGATGCTATGCAGAAGTGTTAAGCGAAAAAGAGTCAACTGTGGGCAGCTTCAGCTTATTCAGTAACTTCCTAAGTAATCAAAACGTGAGTTTTAAATACAATTAAACCAATAACTATTCCAATGTTTCTAGGCCTATGTATGCATTGTTCTTACAGCCGGCTTTTAAGGTGTTATTACTCAGTTTCTTCTATTTTCTATCAACAGTATTATATCACTGATTGCAGGTGGTATGTAAAGTACCACTTTATTATAATAAGGCCAAACTTTTAATTATTTATAACACATTGAACTTTTTTGCGTAATTATAGAGGTTTATGCTGCATGCGGGCAATGCAGGCGCGCGCTTCTAGCCCTCCCTAGGCCTCTCTAAAGACTTATAGAGCCTTGGCCCTCCCGGCTACGTCACGCGCGATCAACCAATGAGAGCGCTGTGAGCGTGAATGGCCTACCTAATATCAAATACAGTAGAGATAATACGCGACACTAAGCGAGATATCGAGGCACAGCTACTGGAGCTCACTCTAGCGGATAGACCTGAACAGTACTGATTCTCTCGTAAGAGCACGTGTATTTTTGTGTGAAGTTTTTGGTGTTATTTATACGTTTTCAGTGAGTTGACATAAATAAATAGTAGTAAGTGTCATTTCTTGATATCTCCTCTCAACATGAGAGGAAAGGTATGTGCTGTGTTTGGCTGCAGTAATTACGAAGTAGAGAAAAATGCGCGGTCGTTCTTCAGGTTCCCTCGTGACAAGAACATGTAAGTAATATTGTGTTTGCATATATATTCTTCCAGTGACAGAGATTTTTATAGTACTTCATAATCTTCTGACCTGCTCGACCCATATTTTAACTGGCATAAAATGTAATATGCATATTTTATTCTATAGTGCAACAGTTAACCTTCAATACCGATGTGGTGTTGTAGGTGTGATCTGTGGGTTTTGAAATGTTACAGAAGCGATTTGGATAAGGTGTACAAGAAAGAAGGGACGTTACGCTTATATAAGAATTATAAGATCTGTTCAGATCATTTCCAGGCCAGCGACTTTAGAAATCCTCGACAATACAGCCAAGGGTATGTTACATTTTTGCTCTAATTGTACGTAAATATTCCTTAAAGCATCACTATCAACAACATTTTCATACTTTTCTTTCTTTATCCCACTTCTCAGATTAAAGCGGGATTTTATACATTATCTTTCTGTTAGTAGGCTTCATGTTAGGAGGAAAATTGTCCAGCTATTAAATGTTAATTCGCCGGGCTGAGTGGCTCAGACGGTTAAGGCGCTGGCCTTCTGACCCCAACTTGGCAGGTTCGATCCTGGCTCAGTCCGGTGGTATTTGAAGGTGCTCAAATACGTCAGCCTCGTGTCGGTAGATTTATTGGAACGTAAAAGAACTCCTGCGGGACTAAATTCCGGCACCTCGGCGTCTCCGAAAACCGTAAAAGAGTAGTTAGTGGGACGTAAAACAAAAAACATTATAATAATTATTAAATGTTAATTCATTGTATCATATGTGTAAGGAATATCTTTCTGTTAGTAGGTTTCATGTTAAGAGGAAAATTGTCCAGCTATTAAATGTTCATTAATTGCATCATATGTGTAAGGAATGTGCCGATATTTTTATTAACAAGTGTCTTAATGTGACGATACAATGTTTTTAAATGAGAAAAAAGACAAATCCAACCGTAAGAGTTCAGGTAGGAATGCTAAAGCTAAAAAAGTAATGCATAAATGGAAGATACAGCCATTTCACAGCAGTCCATTTCACTTCTTGTTTATATGTCTAATTTCAGTCTTTGATTTTTATTTTATTTATTTAGTCTGATCCAGGACACCCTAGATTTGTCATAAGACACAGAATAATACACAATAACAATTTGAGGGAAGATAAAAAAGATTAATGTTTAAAAAAAGATAGGTTACAATTAACTATGTTAAATGGCATGAACTCCATATAAATGGTGACGAAGAATCGAGACGGAGTATTTTAAATAATTCTTCATTCATTTATCCAGAATTGCTTTAGCAACTTCGAAGTTAATATCTCAATAACACTTTCTTTCTAGACGTAATTTATTTATCCATTTCCGTATATACATTTCCATTGATATTTGAATTTAGCGCGATTTGTTCAGGTCAAGTCACTAGGAGCGCCACCGTCGAAATGTCTCCCATTTTAGCAAGGCGAAATCCGTAAGTGTCGCATATTATCTCTACTGTATTTGCTAATATCGTTGCCTACGAGATACATAAGGGCGGGAAATACAGCCAGGAGGCGCTGATACAGCACATTAGACTCGTCCTCGAGATATTTCCGACAAGCGCCGCTAGAGTTCTCTTTACTTAGCTGTCTCGTCCAAGATCTGTCTAGGGAGGTCTGGTCACGCTACGACAATCCTTTGCTGTAGTGGCCATGTTGGGTCTTAAATATCGTTGTTATGTGTGCGTGCCGGATGTAATGATGTGAGTTATTACTTGTATTTTGAAGGAAAATGGGATACTGTGTCACACCAAACTATCAAAATAAGACAACTGACGGAAGATAAGCAAAGGAGAGCTAAGTGGATACAAAACTGTAGGCGTGACAAATGGCAACCTACAGATAATTCCGTCTTGTACCGGGCGAGTTGGCCGTGCGCGTAGAGGCGCGCGGCTGTGAGCTTGCATCCGGGAGATAGTAGGTTCGAATCCCACTATCGGCAGCCCTGAAGATGGTTTTCCGTGGTTTCCCATTTTCACACCAGGCAAATGCTGGGGCTGTACCTTAATTAAGGCCACGGCCGCTTCCTTCCAACTCCTAGGCCTTTCCTATCCCATCGTCGCCATAAGACCTATCTGTGTCGGTGCAACGTAAAGCCCCTAGCAAAAAAAAAAATTCCGTCTTGTGCGAGGTTAGTGAAGTTATACATTCGTATTATTCCTGAATAATAATATGTTTAGGCCTATATGAACGATGTTTTATATTTATAGGTCTTATTATGTGTTTTCTTCTAGCATCATTTTGAAGAATCGCAATTTGAACTGAAGAGGACAGATGAACGGAAACTACTCAAATGGAATTCCATCCCAACAATTTTCAACGTCTCTGATCCACCCAAGTCTTTAGGTAACCTCCCAAAGAAAGAGAATTGTCTTTCAAAACAAGCAAGAAAAGTAACAAGAAATGTGTAATGGTAGTATTGATATTTATAAAAATTTCATTTTCATGCGTCCGGCTCCCTGGCTAAATGGTTAGCGTGCTGTCCTTTGGTCACAGATCTCTGGTTCGATTCCTGGCAGAGTCAGGAATTTTAACCATAATTGGTTAATTTCGCTGGCACCTGGCAAGCCGAACTTGTCCTCGGGCGCTCCTGGCTCTAAAAGCCATACGCCATTTCATTCCATTCCTTTTCATGTAAACTACAGACAGTACCTTTCTAACCCAACATGCAATGTAGAAATGTTTCACAGATATTTGAAATGCTTGTTCCTGTTCATTTACCAATCAGAACAAACAATAGGCCTATCGCTTCAAACCAACAGTTTGTGTCCAACTTGCCATCATTACAACAATAGAGGACTTATACGGTACTGTAATTATTATTTACAGCTAAATTTCATTCATCTTAAATGCTCTCTAGAGTACATTATACGGCTGGACAAATACACTGACTGACAGAGCAAATGCAACACCAAGAAGGAGTGGTTCGAAAGGGATGAAAGTTGGGAAAAAAACAGAGACGGCACGGACGAATAATTGATGTTTATTTCAAACCGATATGCAGGTTACACAATGCGCACGGCATCGACTCAGTAGGATGTAGGACCACCGCGAGCGGCGATGCACGCAGAAACACGTCGAGGTACAGAGTCAATAAGAGTGCGGATGGTGTCCTGAGGGATGGTTCTCCATTCTCTGTTAACCATTTGCCACAGTTGGTCGTCCGTACGAGGCTGGGGCAGAGTTTGCAAACAGCGTCCAATGAGATCCCACACGTGTTCGATTGGTGAGAGATCCGGAGAGTACGCTGGCCACGGAAGCATCTGTACACCTCGTAGAGCCTGTTGGGAGATGCGAGCAGTGTGTGGGCGGGCATTATCCTGCTGAAACAGAGCATTGGGCAGCCCCTGAAGGTACGGGAGTGCCGCCGGCCGCAGCACATGCTGCACGTAGCGGTGGGCATTTAACGTGCCTTGAATACGCACTAGAGGTGACGTGGAATCATACGCAATAGCGCCCCCAAACCATGATGCCGCGTTGTTTAGCGGTAGGGCGCTCCACAGTTACTGCCGGATTTGACCTTTCTCCACGCCGACGCCACACGCGTCTGCGGTGACTATCACTGACAGAACAGAAGCGTGACTCATCGGAGAACACGACGTTCCGCTATTCCCTCATCCAAGTCGCTCTAGCCCGGCACCATGCCAGGCGTGCACGTCTATGCTGTGGAGTCAATGGTAGTCTTCTGAGCGGACTCCGGGAGTGCAGGCCTCCTTCAACCAATCGACGGGAAATTGTTCTGGTCGATATTGGAACAGCCAGGGTGTCTTGCACATGTTGAAGAATGGCGGTTGACGTGGCGTGCGGGGCTGCCACCGCTTGGCGGCGGATGCGCCGATCCTCGCCGATCCTCGCGTGCTGACGTCACTCGGGCTGCGCCTGGACCCCTCGCACGTGCCACATGTCCCTGCGCCAACCATCTTCGCCACAGGCGCTGCACCGTGGACACATCCCTATGGGTATCGGCTGCGATTTGACGAAGCGACCAACCTGCCCTTCTCAGCCCGATCACCATACCCCTCGTAAAGTCGTCTGTCTGCTGGAAATGCCTCCGTTGACGGCGGCCTGGCATTTAGCTATACACGTGTCCTGTGGCACACGACTACACATTCTACAATGACTGTCGGCTGAGAAATCACGGTACGAAGTGGGCCATTCGCCAACGCCGTGTCCCATTTATCGTTCGCTACGTGCGCAGCACAGCGGCGCATTTCACATCATGAGCATACCTCAGTGACGTCAG
This sequence comes from Anabrus simplex, assembly GCF_040414725.1. Lineage (NCBI taxonomy): Eukaryota > Metazoa > Arthropoda > Insecta > Orthoptera > Tettigoniidae > Anabrus > Anabrus simplex. Next base: position 1,581,054,270 of record NC_090265.1, read on the forward strand.
TCTACCCTGCAATTGGCATAAAGTTCTGACCACTCCTTCTTGGTGTTGCATTTGCTCTGTCAGTCAGTGTACTTAAAGATCACAACACTCGCTTCACTCTCACTAACCAACTATTGTAATTTAACGTACCGCAGTCTAACATAATATCCTAATGTAATCCCTAAAATAGCCTAACCTAGGTTAACTCAATAGTTACTGAATTTCTATTTCTTATGGAATCGTGTCTACCAATGGCTTTAATTTTCTTAACTATTATTATTATTATTATTATTATTATTATTATTATTATTATTATTATTATTATTATTATTATTATATGCATGAATGTTAGCACTCAGCTAGGAGCCCCGTGGTCGCCAACCGACGCTCCCTAGTTAGGAGCTTCTGACGCCCCTTTCAGTCGCCTCTTATGACAGGCAGGGGATACCGTGGGTGTTATTCTATTGCCACCACCCACAGGGGAAATCTATTTTGGGTTGTGACTGCAAAGCCCTTAGCTGAGTCTTGACATTGCTTTCACTTACTTGTGTCAGGCTCTCACCTATTCTAGCCCATATGACCTCCCCTGGTCAACACTTGTTCTTTTCCGACTGCGACGGCATTAGCTCATTCGAGGTCTGGGAAGTTTTTCATTTCCACGCACTTCGTGGCTTTCATCTTTATTTGGCCGATACCTTCATTTTTCGAAGTGTTGGACCCTTTCCATTTGTTTTCATCCGATTAGTGTTTATAGAGGATGGTTGCCCAGTTGTACTTCCTCTTAAAACAATAATCACCACCACCACTTTGTACTATATAGCTGCATGGGTTATCAATAAACTAGTGAAGAGTAGCTAAGAACATCACTTTTGTTGCATATGTGTAGAGTATTTTTGCCTTAGAATCCAAAGAAATACCACATGAATGGATAACAACAGTTACCATACATAATTTAATGCACTCAAGAGGCATTCACTGTTTGTTAACATACTGGGGTAACCTTTTAGAAACGCAGTATCGGTAATTACTTTCTTGATAAAGAAAATGCTGAAGGTAATTTATTACAACTGTCTTTTAGTACTTTAAGTACAGTACTTCAAGTTCAGTATTTCATGTACCGGTAATCATAATATGATACAGGTACTGTACAGATTTCTACATTTCTGTCAATAAGATTACGCATTTGACATACCGTGATATTAATAAGAAACACAGTAAGACCAAGTTGTATGTATGTTTAGTCCTCAGCCCGAAGGCTGGTTGGATCCTCAACAGCTCTGCCATAGCTGTCATAGATGGCCTAGGCATCACTGAAGAGGCGTACTAGGGAAATGAGGAGTGAGGTAGTTTCCCGTTGCTTTCCTCACCGAGCCAGAAGTTGCTATTATATATCAGTCTGCCAAGCCCACTGAAATGCATGACCAACCGACCCTATGAACAATATTTTCACACCATTCATAGCAGGGACTGGCTGCAGAAGGAATGGCATTACTAGCATCTCTCATACCTCAGTCACTTTCATTTTGTCAAAGCCAAGGATAAAGCTGAGACAGATCAATGAAAGTAACAAAATTGCTCTAGCCCAGACCAGAAGACATAGTGCACTGTAAACACCAGGTCCCGCCAGCAAAGGCAAAGGAAGAAAAAGAGTAGGAAATGAGACTTTCTGTCGATTCTTGTTTCTCAAAAAAGAATTTCAGGCTCTGTTTATTATCTTCCTATTCAAATAAATGATATGAATACATTCACAGCTAAGTGTTATACAGTTATATATACATGAACAGTAGATGCCAAATTACATTATTTATGAAAAGTAGTTGGTATTTTGTTTTTATTTCAATGTACGATACCGAGATACTCTAAATTCGAATACACTTGCCTTTGGTTGCGCTCGCTTAAGACCCAATATGGCGGCTCCATAAGTAGCATTCGCGACTTGACCTCCATAGACAGACCTTGGTCTCGCCCCCTCATTGCAACACGTTCCAGTACGAAAACCTATCAACATTCATTAAACCTAACAATTTCACAAGACACCAAACAAAGGTGAGATAAAAAAGTAGACCAAGAGCAGTTGTATGACTTACTTTCTACAACGTATTTCTTACACTTTACTTAAACGAAATAAGTAATTCACGAAATAAACAGAGAAGTCTATTAGTGAGTTCGTCACTTCTTCCCATTTTCTCTAATTCTGCCTCAGTGTATCCGATAAAATGATCGAGACTGTGGTCATAAATAACTTTGGGTTTAATCACCATCTTATAAATTCTCAGCTATTCTACCTTGTCCTTCACAGATCTGATATTTCGACATTCGTATTGCAGCCGCTGTATGGAGAGCGATGTTATGCCCGTTTCGCCATTAGAAAATCCTATATAATTTTTCAGCATCTTCTGATGTGGTACAGTTAGGCAGTGCAAGGATCTCAAATCTGTAGCCGGTAGGTGCTTTCCTATGCCAGAGGACGCAAATTTTTAGCATCGCTTCTCCGTATTCCACTCTTTCTTCCCGCAAGATTCGGTTTGTTCTAACAGGAATAAAGCTCCTAAATGATTTCAATGATTTCAGTTTGGTTTGGTTTACATTTTGGTCAAGTTCAGATACCTTAAATAATTTTTCTGATTTCATTACTGCACCCGCCCACCTCCTGAGTCCCAGACTAGCATTTATCTCAGGGGTGATCAGTTCGAAAACGAATAAAAAAAATTTATATCAAAAAAATATATATATCGGCGCATCAAATGAACACAGGGATGAACGGGGCATGCAATTTTAAGGTTACGGGGGACGACTCATTCATGGATACAAAATTCTGACTCCACAATAGGAATGGGAAGTGACAACTTAAATTCCATGGGCATACTAGACTAACTACAATGAAAAGATATGGAAGCTGTTTCCTATTGAAATTGCAATGAGGAGCAATTTATTCACTTATTTTGCATACTACACATGATGACAAATTTACATTGTGACACTTTAATCCTGAAAAATAAATGACATAATACTTGGATTTTACCTCACTACTCTGGTAGTGTAAAACATCTGGTGAATTCGTCCCAATTGGTTACTGGGGATCGAATTCACATCCGTATGATTGGACGTTTCACCGCTGGAGATCTTCTTTCGGAAACGAAGGCACGACAGTAACTTTTTACTGTCGTCTCCTCGTTCCGTTTGGACATGAGACACTTCCGGTATGTACATTCTGGTGAGCCGGACACCCACCGTAGAAAATGTTATCGCCTCGAAAAAACGGGAATTTATAATACGGACAAACTCTAGCCTATTATTTCCAGATTCACAAACACACCAGGTAGAGTTCATTAACTCAAAAGCTACTTTAATATTTACACTTGTCAATACGACAAGACGTACGGAAAGGTTCATTACTCTGCTCTGACCCTGCAAATATGTGCCGTCCGTGGGTTATTTACGTATCTACCGCTATCTCCCCGTGAAAACCCAACATGTGGTTCGGAGCAGTTCGACACAGGATGACTGTCCCTAGCATACCCTCCTATGATTATCAAATAATATCATTACCATTCTCTGTCTGATCATTAGCATATACTTTGACTACCATCAATTAATTTCATTATTATCATTAATTTCAATTATAATCCGGTATTTGATTATTATCATTTGTCATTCGGGATGATTATATGCCAACCCTTGCCGACGTTTCAAACGAGGGTCGTTCTTACTCCTAATTTATCCGCACAATATAATGATCAGCTTCCTCATAAATATTTTATTTATTATTATTATTATTATTATTATTAATAGTGGAAATCGTGATTATCGTAACCCGTAATCAACCTCGCTTTAATACTTCAACTTCTCGCTCTTATTAAATTCATCAAAAAAAATAAGTTTTAAAAAAAGTACCTTCATTGGTTATTCTTCTTCTCCTTTTTCAAATATTTTATTTATTATTATTATTAGTTAAAAATCTCAAATCTTTCATTTCATCTCCCAACATCATTATTATGTCCAAAATAAAAAAAAAGTAAATTCTTCAAAAAAAGTACTTTTCTTAATATTTATTATTATTATTAAAAATGGAAAGATGATATTTTAATTTCCACTCTTTAGAATTTAGTCACATATGTTAAATCCCGTTATGAACCACTAAGATCTGCTTTATATCGGTCGGGACAACACGGTATTCGGGACCGTACCTTCAACTTCGTACTGCCGTTAATTTTATATGGGGACACCTGTCCTCCCAAGACACATCTCACAACCTATGGCATATCGCGGCTGGGCAAATACCTCGAATGCCGGCGATTGCTAAACTATTCCTTCAAATTTGAAGTCCATTTCCTTTCGTCGGAACTCTTCAAACATTTAATTCATAAAATAATCCTCGGTGCGTGGATTCTACCACTAATAACACCGGCATATGCATTTATATCATCTTAGGCCTTGAGATTCATCTATTTCATCATTACAAACAATACGGCTCAATTTATTTCACGCCGGATATTCGTCCCTCATGACTTCCAACTCTAAATATGGGCTCAAATCATTCTGGGCTTTTAACATATCGTGACCATTCTAATTCACGTGCCTATATCGCTCTTAAACAAAATTTTAATGGTTAAATTAAAGTCCAAAAACGTAAAATCAAAATTTTACGTAAAATCAAACTGACTACGCGAATGAAAGTCTTTAACGCTACATGTCATCTCCACTTTGATTATTATATTTGCACTGGCTAACTCACGAAGCACTGTCATTATTATTAATATACTTTAACTCGCAAACGCATAAATATTATTATTATTATTACTTTACTTTCCTTTGTCGACTTACAAACATGATTATTATTAGTATTTTAATGACCTTCCGTACGCAACACAAATCTTCCATACTCTGGCTCTTTCATAATCTGGCTGTCTAATAGAAATTATTCCTAATTAAAATACAAATGATCACCGCAGTGAATGAAATTCAAATAAATGGGTTAGCACAAAAAAAGAATTTAACACTTGAAATGAACTTAATTCAAAGTATTATAAACAGCATGCATTAATTGAAAGAAATATATCCCATATTTACATTATATACAACAAACAAATACTCAAATTAATTAATCTAACCCATTATTACGTTAATATAAATTAGTTCGTCCGTCTAACAAAAAAATAAAAATCATGGACTCGGGAAGCGGACCATGTTAAGTAACCATAATTAATTTACACTGAACCCCGTTTAGTCGCGATAACATCCCCTAAATATCAAAATTGTGTACTCATTCCTATGTAGAATTCCATTGTCTCGTAGCGGAGGAGATATAGGCTTTACGGCCCCATGGTGATTTACACGTCCATCATGTCGCACAATACAAATTTTACACAATAAAACACTTCTGGGTGACTACCCATGATTAATACCTTATTACACTAATTTACACAAGAATACTAATAACAAAAAAAAACACTTATAGGTGCTCCTAGACCCCTGACACTCGCACAATATGCTCTTCATATACGCCCGAAACACACGTCGTGACACATTACGACGAAATGTCGTTCATTTGAACCGGCGCGTATCGCGTCTTCAACCGGCACTTCCTAGTTTATTTTCAAGCCGTCTTGATCATCGCCTAGCTCCTATAATTCCCTGCTCGGATAGTTATTCACCGTCTATCTTGAGGTGTTTACTTCAGGCTCCGCACACTGCCTTCCAAAGGTACTATCGGCGTTCCGTTAGTTAGTTATTATTTAAACACATGACATTCATTAATTTCAACATACAATTGTACTGATTATACACACTCGGTACTATGGATAATTTCACTGTTCGTATTCATTCTCCTAATAATTCACGTACTTTCAGCTCTAACTGACTTCGAATACGTCCCGAGGTACTGACTTACAGAGTCAACGTGTCAGAGTCTCAACTACTTCATTACGACTGACACGACTGGTGACCGATAACGACTGGTGACTGGTAAGAACTGAGTGATGTGAGGTCCGCTCGGTCACAACTGGTGACTTCAAACGACTGAGTACTGGTAGGAACTGAGTGATGTGAGGTCCGCTTCTGGACTTTTATGGACGATCTGATTTCCCGCCGGGGTCATCCGCGGTCACTTCCTGGAGAGGGGGGTTGGTTTCCTAAATTGGCATATGCAGGTGGATTTGGATCTCTTGCTTTATCCTACTTAATACACTGGCGATACACATTCATGTGTCGTATTCTGAACTCCTATCGTTCGGTGATTATGGAAATATCACTTAATTTCTGTCCTCCACCTTTCGCGCGCTAACTCGGCGTCCCTGATGGCGTGCTCATCTCGACCAATGGCGAGATAGCGTGGGTCATTTCCACGAATTCAATACTTGAATTTATTATGATTACAATTAATCAACATGGGAATGATATCACAAAATTCCCCTCTATTCAATCAAGTGGTTGGAATAATTTAATTATTGTTATCGGAGAAGCTAACTGGAGTTCACTCTGAGTTTTTCTTATGTTGGTTTATCTGCGGGCCTACGATACATTTTCTCATTGGTCAGGACTGCTTTGGTTAGTTTGAAATCTCTCCCTGTGAAACGTGGCCACACCAAATGCCTCGGGCGTGGACGAAACCCGTACGTCATATTCTCGGTATTGGCGATGCATCTTGCTCGGCCTTGGTCCGAAATATATACTCTTTCACTTCCTTGTAGTCATTATTCTGTTGTTGTGAGCTCTAGATTTAAATCCTCTTATCTTTTGACCAGGAAACCTTCTTCCCCTTAATGACAAGCTTACCGTGGCGCCGGACTGTCGCGATCATGTGGAAATTCTCCCGTCCACACAAAACTGACACTGTATTTATTTAATATTCCAATATATCTGTATTTCTCATATCAAAATCAAATCATGAAACTAGGGCCTATCTCATCAGGGTACATTACCGTATCCTACTTCTCAATATATAGACTGTTTTCCGTAATCTGGCACTTGAAATCTCATCAATATATATCAATATATAGATACTCGTAGCCTTTCCTTTACATAGAAACGATACGTGTAGGTACTTCGTTTTTGTTTGTGGGTGACGTAGATCAGTTATATGCTGAAGATATTCATCGTTATCTGAATCAGAAATTTTACTAAATTTTGACGGCAATACTTCATTTTTTGGAGTTGGAGCCTTCCTGCGGTCGACACTTTTCTCTTGTGAACAGGATATAAGTTTACACTAAAAACAGAAGGAACTTCGTTGGAGAGAATTCGCTTGATTGATATGTTTACACTGAAATCTGATGTATTAAAATACAAGCTATTGTGCCTCGAAATAGCTTGCCTGCATTTCTCTCTTAAACCGCACTCCGAAGTAAAATTATGGAACGTCACCTTTTCTTGCTTTTTAGCGGTATCCGAAGTACGGTACATAGAGGTGAACAACACTGCACCATGCTTTTCAACCTCACGGACATTCACCGACAGCAACAATACGCACAATAAATTGCATAAAATCAAGATAACCTCACAATTCCTCCGTACATCACAATGTTAAAGTCTGCCAGGAGCCAAGGTCTGTCTAGGGAGGTCAAGTCACGAATGCTTCTTATGCAGCCGCTATATTGGGTCTTTAAGCGAGCGTAACCAAAGGCAAGTGTATTTGAATTTAGAGGATTTCGGTGCCGTACATTGAAATAAAAACAAAACACCAACTATTTTTCGTAAAGAATTTAACTGGCATATACTGTATAACACTTAAATGATATTAATACATTCACCGCTATTTGAATAGGAAGATAATTAGCAGAGCCTGAAATTCTTCTTTTTTTTGAGAAACAAGAATCAACAGGAAAGCTCATGTCCTACTCTTTTACTTCCTTACAACTGTGTCTTACTGTGTTTCTTATTAATATCATCTGTCAAATACGTAATGTTATTGACAGAAACAGTACAGTACAGTACCTGTGTCATATTATGATTACCGGTACATGAAATACTGAACTTGAAGTACTGTACTTAAAGTACTAAAAGACAGTTGTAATAAATTACCTTCCGCGTTTTCGTTATTAAGAAAGTAATTACCGATACTGAGTTTCTAAGTGGCTACCCCAGTATGTTGACAAACACTGAATGTCTCTTGAGTTGAGTGCATTAAATTATGTACGGTATGGTAACTGTTGTTATCCATTCATGTGGTATTTCTGTGGGTTCTAATGTAAAAACACTCTGCACATGTGATGTGTAACAAGAGTGATGTTCTTAGCTACTCTGAACTAGTTTATTGATAACCCATGCAGCTTATATAGTACCAAGTGGTGGTGGTGATCATTGTTTTAAGAGGAAGTACAACTGGGCAACCATCCTCTATAAACACTAATCAGAAGAAAACAAATGGAAGGGGTCCAAAACTTCGAAAAATGAAGGTATCGGCAAAAGAAAGATGAAGGCCACAAAGTGCGCGTAAATGAAAAACTTCCTAGGCCTCGAATGCGCTAATGCCGTCGCGGACGGAAAAGAACAAGTGTTGATCAGGGGAGGTCGGATGGGATAAAATAGGTGAGAGCCTAACACAAGTGAAAGCAATGTCAAGACTCAGCTAAGGGCCTCGTAGTCACAACCCAAATTGATTTCCCCCTGTGGGTGGGAGCAATAGAATAAAACCCACGGTATCCCCTGCCTGTCATAAGAGGTGACTGAAAGGGGCGTCAGGAGCTCTTAACTAGGGAGCGTGGGTTGGCGACCACGGGGCTCTTAACTGAGTCCTAACATTCATGCATATAATAATAATAATAATAATAATAATAATAATAATAATAATAATAATAATAATAGTGGTTAAAAAAATTAAAGCCATTGGTAGACACGATTCCATAAGAAATAGAAATTCAGTCACTATTAATTTGAGTTAACCTAGGTTAGGCTATTTTAGGGATTACGTTAGGATATTATGTTAGGCTACGGTACGTTAAATTACAGTAGTTGATTAGTGCGAGTGTTGTGATCATTAAGTATTTTTCCAGCCATATAATGTACTCCATAGAACATTTAAGATGAATGAAATATAGCTGTAAATAATAACTACAGTACCGTATAAGACTGCTATTAACAATTATTGTTGTAATGATGGCAAGCTGGACACAAATTGTTGGTTTGAAGAGATAGGCCAGCGAAATTAACCAATTGCGGTTAAAATTCCTGACCTCGCCGGGAATCAAATCCGGGACCCCTATGACCAACTAATAATTTAGCCATGGAGCCGGACACATGAAAAGGACATTTTCATAAACGACAATACTACTATCACACAGTTCGTGTTACCTTTCTTGCTTGTTTTGAAAGACAGTTCCCTTTCTTTGGGAGGTTTCCTACCATATGTCAAAGACTTGGGTGGATTAGGGACGTTGAAAATTGTTGGGATGGAAATCCACTTGAGTAGTTTCCGTCCATCTGTCCTCTTTAGTTCAAATTGCGATTCTTCAAAATTATGCTAGAAGAAAATACATAATAAGACCTATAAATATAAAACATCGTTCATATAAACATATTATTATTGAGGAATAATACGAGAGTATAAGTTCACTAACCGCGCACAAGACGGAATTATCTGTAGATTACCATTTGTCACGCCTACAGTTTTGTACCCACTGAGCTCTTCTTTGCTTAACTCTCGGGAAGCGAAACACTCTAATTCCGTCAGTGGTCTTGTTTTGACAATTTGGTGCGGCGCAGTATCCCATTTTCCTTCAAAATACAAGTAATAACTTACAGCATTACATCGGGCACGCCCACATAACGATATTTAAGACCCAATATGGCCGCCACCGCAAAGGATTGTGGTAGCGTGACCAGACCTCCCTAAACAGACCTTGCCAAGAGCAGAACAGAAACCTGACATCTAGCGGCCAAACCGTGAACACGGTCGGGCCGTCTTTTCAGCGGCAAATGAGTAGCTATATCCAGTCCTTGTATATCTCGTAGGCAATGCTAATATACTCTATTTTGGTATACCTCAGTATAAAAGTTGAAATCAAGAAGTCTCATTGCTTGCTCTGTGACAAGATTTTAGCAAATACAGTTACTGTATTTGATTTTAGTCAATTTGTACTTTTAACTATTAGATAACAATAAATTATTAACTTAATCATTTTTAGGTTTAAATTATATTTATTTCCAATCTAAAAGTATTTGGGTTATTCGGTTCACCTGTGAATTACGCACTTACAGAACGTTTGTGAGTGTTGGGAGTGTACGTGTACCTCTCAGGTTTGAGGTTAAGTTCGTCAGACATGCATTTATCGCTATTAAAGTAGCTCTAGTTGCCTATCTATTGTTCCAATTACTAATTACATTGTTGAATCGTGTATTTACTTACTGGCAGTATATTTGTACTTAGTTGTACATTACAGTCTGTATTATCTATGCCTAATTTTAAGAAAAATATACGGTACCGTAGTCCAATGTCGGATAAACTACGGCCATTAGAAAAACTCCTAGATGATCCAGAGGCCATTCAGGATTTATTAGACACGTCAAATACCGTACAGAGGACTTTGATGACAGCGATGGCCAGTTAGCATGGGAACCAGAACCTTGTGCAGATGGTTCTAGTTCAGAAAATGAAATAGAAGTACCAGTGGACACAGTTCTTCCGACAAGTGTCTCACGGTCTAATAAAGAATTTAAATGTAAACCTGATCCTGAAGTTATTTCTATACAAGAAAATCCAGTTTCACCGAGTCAAATTTACGGATTGCAAGTTGAATAGGAAGGCACCGAGAGAGATGATGGACTTATTAGCTTTCCGGTTGGCTATTGGAGAGTACATTCTAGGTGGACCCAAGATAAAATGAATCACGATCTCAATGAGGAGAATGGGAACATGTGTCCCCCACTAAAAAGACCTGCAGGTATACCCGGATAAGACAAACGACTTGATGGTTTTGAACATTATCCCGTTGTTGATAATCTGAAGACGCCACTATGTTTCAGACTTCACGGCTGCCAACGGAGATCTCGCACACGATGCATGAAATGTAATGTTTACCTCTGTTTAAATAAAGACAATAATTGTTTCCATGTGTTCCACACAGTGAGGTACACTAATGCACTGTAAACATTCCGTTATGAAGAAAAATTCTAAAGTGATTTTTGATGATGATGATGATGATGATGATGATGCTTGTTGTTTAGAGGGGCCTAACATCTAGGTCATCGGCCCCTGATGGTACGAAATGAGACGAAATGTAGGCTAATGACAAATTTCAGAGTCCAAAATCCTCCACTGACCATAATTCAAAACGTGAGGACGAAGAATGAATGGATGGATATGAATTTAAAATAATCAGTGGATCCGACCCGCAATGCCTCACATTCACAGAAACTGACGTAAAACAATAGTATTACTGACCAAGGGACTGCTTCTAAAGCACAATACTGAATCGATGATGCCTGTAGTTCCATAGGGGCCCAAAATCCAAGTCATCGGCCCCTCATAATGGTACTTATTGCTAGGAAAGTAGAACCATGGTACAGTATTGGTCATGTTGAGGTACTAATCAAAAGGAGCGTAGACTTGCGGTATTCCACACATTATGGTACTATTCACATGTAACACAGACATATGTTTCTCACATTGCGGCGCCATTTACAGGTAACGCAAACCTACGATGTTCATCACATAAGTGTGCTAACCACAGGGACTCGTACTATCCCGTGGTGTTCCTCATATAGTGGGTATTAATCATAGGCAAGGCAGAACCACGGTATCGCTCACCCATGGTGTCGCTCATGTAGTGGTAGCCTACTAATCACAGGTACTGTAAAAGCCGACAGCATACTCTGTTGCTACTAATCACAAAGAAAATCAGAAGAACTGTTTATATATTTCTCAATTTAAAATACCTATCCAGTATGAAATTGTTTAGAGAGGTTTATTACGCTTTAGTTCAGTCTATTCTTAGCTACCCTACAAAAATGTAATCAATAAAATACAGGTTGTTCAAAACCTTATATTACGAATAATGTACCAGAAAGGAAGAATATACCCAAGTAGTCAATTATATGCTGAAGCAAATATATTTAATGTAAAACAGCTCTATTCCCTTGAAATATACAAATATATTAACAAAAACAAAAATATAATTGAGAACATTAAACATGAATATTCAACACGCAGTAAGATGTGCCACCGTTTCATGTTATACAAACCCAAACTTAGCATAACAAAGCGCAATTTCTTGTACTTCATTCCAAAATTCTTTGATGTCCTTTCCGGTTCTTTACAAACTACTTCATTAAGTCAGAAAATGAGTCTGAAGTGTCTTAAATCCTTTGTCAGGGATAATAAAACTGTTATTGAAGAAATAACTAAATGAGAATATCACGTCACCATATTAAATTTCTATTCGATGCTCCACCATGTGCTGTTGATCATATCCATCATTCACGCATATGCATACTTGTACTTCAGGCATCATTTAAAATTATATTTCTCTCTATGTAATTAATATTCTAAATTACCACACACAAGGTTTCACCTTACGTGGTATTTTACTGATATCCACTTGACTGTGTTTTGTTATGTATAATAATAATAATAATAATAATAATAATAATAATAATAATAATAATAATAATAATAATAATTTATTTAATGTGTGCAAGAGATAGTTACAAGTTCAATTTATTTTAAGTATTAATATGATAATATATATTATATATTACTACTTCTGTAATATATGTGGTTTAGTTACAAGATTAATTTTTCTCAAGTAATAATGTTATTAGAAAAATTATATATATAAGAAACAGAGTCCTGTGAATATGTAAACAATATAATGGGTGAATAAATACTACTACTACTGAAAATGAAAACCTACAACCTGTTGTCCAGTCTTTGACCGGGTCAGGGATGAAATGAATGATCCATATGTAGGCTGTTTGTACGATGGGGTCGCCACTTCCAAAGTGATACATATTAATGACTGATAAATACTATGAAATGATAATGGAGAGTGTTGCTGGAATGAAAGATGACAGGGAAAACCGGAGTACCCGGAGAAAAACCTGTCCCGCCTCCGCTTTGTCCAGCACAAATCTCACATGGAGTGACCGGGATTTGAACCACGGTATCCAGCGGTGAGAGGCCGACGCGCTGCCGTCTGAGCCACGGAGGCTCACTACTACTACTACTACTACTACTACTACTACTACTACTACTACTACTACCACCTATTTTGTACCTATCATAGTGGTACTACGCCCAAGTAAAAGCGACCCATGGTGTTCCCTGCGTGGTGGTACTAATTACAGATGGTCTCATGGTTCTAATTCGATCATCCCTGGGCCGCCCCTTTTAGTCACCTCTTACGACAGGCAGGGGATACCGTGGGTGTATTATTCGTCTGCGTCCCCCATCCACAGGGGGTAAAGTGACTTTTAACCAGCTGTAATCCAATATTTATGTTGTTATAATTTGCTGTATTTCTGGTTAGAAGCTAATAAACATTTACTTCCAAGTAAGGATATGATGGCAAATTTTTTTTTCATTGTTGAAACACATTTTAGGATGACAAATGCCAGATCTCAAACATCCTCATTGTCTTAGTGAATCAGATACTCACAATATTGCGAGGGTTATGGTTTACTACTGACCCTCACAATTGTGACGGGTCAACAAAAAAAAAAAAAAAAAACCCTTAATGGCGTTTGTCTTATCTTATCTTATCTTATCTTAATCAGTTTACCCTTCAGGGTTGTTTTTTCCCTCGGACTCAGCGAGGCATCCCACCTCTACCGCCTCAAGGGCAGTGTCTTGGAGCTTCAGACTTTTGGGTCGGGGGATACAACTGAGGAGAATGACCAGTACCTCGCCCAGGCGGCCTCACCTGCTATGCTGAACAGGGGCCTTGTAGAGGGATGGGGAGATTGGATGAGACAGGGAAGGAAGCGGCCGTGGCCTTAACTGAGGTACTATCCCGGCATTTGCCTGGATGAAAAATGGGAAACCACGGAAAACCACTTCGAGGATGGCTGAGGTGGGAATCGAACCCACCTCTACTCATTTGACCTCCCGAGGCTGAGTGGACCCCGTTCCAGCCCTCGTACCACTTTTCAAATTTTCGTGGCAGAGCCGGGAATCGAACCCGGGCCTCCGGGGGTGGCAGTTAATCACGCTAACCACTACACCACAGAGGCGGACAATGGCGTTTGTAAATTCGAAAAATTTCATTTTCGATATTATTTAAACCATAGTCACATAGAATCACCCGTATTCTCATAGTATATGTGTCGGGAGTGAAAGGGATAACTGACTTGTTCCAAATACACTATAGACAACACTGGACACTTCCGTATTCTCCCGTACTAAACCGAGATACATGTTGACAGTGGCGCATCTGACGGCCCGATCTTAAACATCAGACGGCAAGATGGAAACTACAAAAGTTGCATGTTAAACTTGATAGAAAAAATGAAACTAAATAATTATTTCTGCTTTGTTCTACTACGAAAGTTGAATGTTTATGCTGATAGAAATAATGAAACGATTTCGTTTTGTCCCAATCCTTGGTTGAATGGTCAGCGTTGAGGCGTTCAGAAGGTCCCACATCCCATCCCCTTGGTATCGGGGATTTTACTTGCGTCTAATTAATTCGCCTGGCTAGGAGACTGGGTGTTTATGTTTGTTCCAACACTTTTCTCTTCACATTCAGACAACACACGACACTCACAACCACCACAGAAACATTTCCTAGTAATTACTAGACCTCTGAGTTTTCGGTGTTAGAATCAATCAATCAATCAATCAATCAATCAATCAATCAATCAATCAATCAATCAATCAATCAATCAATCAATCAATCAATCAATCAATCAATCAATCAATCAATCAATCAATCAATCAATCAATCAATCAATCAATCCAGTACTGATCTGCATTTAGGGCAGTCGCCCAGGTGTTGTTTTCCTAGCCTTTTCTTAAATGATTTCAAAGAAATTGGAAACTTATTGAACATCTCCCTAGGTAAGTTATTCCAATCCCTAACTCCCCTTCCTATAAACGAATATTTGTCCCAATTTGTCCTCTTGAATTCCAGCTTTATCTTCATATTGTGATCTTTGCTACTTTTAAAGACACCACCGAAGCTTGTTCGTCTACTGATGTCCTCCCACGCCATCTCTCTACTGACAGCTCGGAACATACCACTTAGTCGAGCAGCTCGTCTCCTTTCTTCCAAGTCTTCCCAGCCCAAACTTTAACGCTACTCTTTTGTCTTATTGTCTTATATGTTATTTAGGTGCCTATAATAAACTCTCAAATAGGTTATAAAATATTTTAGAAAGTTTTACGTATTTTAATAGGCCTCCATGTTTATTTTGCTAAATTGGTAACTCGTTAGGGGGAAATATAAATCATGTTTCACTCACCTCTTTGCTACAAACGTCCTAGAATGTTTTTTTTTGCTAGTGGCTTTACGTCGCACCGACATGACGACGATGGGATAGGAAAGGCCTACGAGTAGGAAGGAAGCGGCCGTGGCCTTAATTAAGGCACAGCCATAGCATTTGCCTGGTGTGAAAATGGGAAACAACGGAAAACCATCTACAGGGCTGCCGACAGTGGAATTCGAACCCGCTACCTCCCGGATGCAAGCTCACAGTCGCGTGCCTCTAACCGCACGGCCAACTCGCCCGGTTCTCAGAATGTTTTCATCCTGCGAAAAGTAGGACATCTGGTCACCCTAGGTACGAAGCACCTTTTCGGAAACATTCACGCCTGCTAAGGGCTGCATTTTCCTTAAAAGCTGACTAGGTTTCAGATCGCCTAAGTCTAGGCCTGTTACCAGCCCTTTTATTTGTTTATCTTCGCTTTCCCTGAAGATATTTAGAAGGCGTTCTTTAGCCGCGGAATATTTATTCATTTCTGTCTTGCCTCATATTTTTTTGAGGGAAAGTTCGAACTCTGCACTAAAAGGGCCGGGCTGAGTGGCTCAGACGGTTGAGGCGCTGGCCTTCTGACCCCAACTTGGCAGGTTCGATCCTGGCTCACTCCGGTAGTATTTGAAGGTGCTCAAATACGTCAGCCTCGTGTCGGTTGATTTACTGGCACGTAAAAAGAACTCCTGAGGGACAAAATTCCGGCACCTCGGCGTCTTCAAAAACCGTAAAAGTAGTTAGTTGGACGTAAAGCTATTATTACTACTATTATTATTATTATTATTTGCACTGAAAGGAAGAAGAGATAAGCCCTATTCAAAAAGTTTCGTTTTGAACTGTGAAAGCAAATTATTTACTGTCAAGAAAGTTTTAAATTTATAACTTAGAAAGAAGGTTTATTCAGCACTTACAGCTTATTGGTTGTAACTACAATGTTACTGCACTTCAAGTCCTAGTAAGTGAGATGAAAATTAGGATTAAGCGTGTTCTAGGATTGCGGTGGTGGCGGTGATGCTATGGTAAAGTGATGTTTGGCTTAGCCAGTTAGATTCCATCAAGACAGATGTTATTGGGCTCGTTATGGAAGTAATAAACAAGTTAGACTTACTTTTATCATAATAAGTTTTTGATGGGCATTTCGAGATGTCAGGGGTAATATTTTTGGGCACTAAGGACAATATCCAGAAGGATAAGCTGTGGCACTTGTTTAGGTCTCCTGCAGAGTAATGAAACAGGTGATCCCTATTTTGAAGAACTTCAGAGAGGGGTTACTGGTGCCATCACATTGTCTTGTGTGTGTCTGCGGTAGCTTTACTGGCACGTAAAAGAACTCCTTAGGGACTAAATTCTGGCACCTCGGCGTCTCCAAAAACCGTAAAACCGTAAAAGTAGTTAGTGGTGTACTAAGACTACCTGGATTGTGAAAATTATAAAGAATTTCTGTTCTCTCTATCCTGAGCTGCGTTAGGAAGAGATGACAATCAACAGTTCTGGTTTGGACGCCGTCATTGTGGGCGAGACAATAATGGTGCGATAGATTGTTTATGGCCTACATTTTCCAATGTCGTGTTAAATAAGTGCTGAAAGCAGATGAAGAACACGAGTTATGTCAGCATTGAGGATAAAAACACTAAGCGGAGGAAGCTGTCAACGCTCCACAATAATTGAGCTTGTGAGTACTGTTCTTAAAGTGTTTTGTTTTTCTTCATGTAAAATGTATATTTATAACTTCAGTAATGCATCTACTGATGTGTGTGTTTCTTAGCACCATTTTACGAAGAGTGTGCATTTATCATAATCATCGTGTTGGTCGAAATGTAGTGAATATAGGTGAAGTCATTCAAAATCGGACACGCCCCGTTTTCTCCCGACCTCCGCTTGACAGATAGATACAGCGTTGACCGGCTTTAACTGTAGATGGCTCTGTTTGAAGGTCTTTCTTTACTTTCACATCCAGCAAGACAAGGTCGTCCCAAAGAAGGCGATAGTCCAAGAGATGAGAGCGTGTGATTTACGGCCGCACTTGTGGAGGAAATGTCAACGATTCCAAGAATTGGACACCTCAGCGATACCATTCCTACAGCACACGCGAATAGGTTAACCGTGCTGCAAGGCGTGCAGATCATACAGAACCTTACGAGCGACTCTTTAGCCACCTATCGGAGAATGTTGTAGTTAAGTGTGTGCTCTCTGCCTAATGTTCTGTCGTTCACGGATCCAAGCAAGGTTGCCACATCACCATTATCTGAATGGATATCAATCTTTGGCTCGATAACGACACACAATACAGAGGATGGGATCGTTCATCGCTGTGTATCATATCTTACATTTTGGCGGTTCTGCAGCTCTGCAGATCATATTATGAAGCCGCGCCTACTAAGTATGTTACAGATTATGACAGTAAGTTTGAGATTTTTAATTATGTTTGCCTGGTTTAAATCAATTTCTTTCGTTCTACATTTTTACATAAAGTTCCTGAAATTATTTTAAGATTGAAGTTATTAATGGTTACATTCTAACGGTTATCTTCCATCTCACTTAGGCCATTCCATTTACGCGTCCTTGCTGTTTGTCACATTTTGATCTTTGATTTCAATTATGTTTCCCTGTTAAAATCCATTTGTTTATTGTTGTTAACCCCTTCAATATTACTGGGTGTTTCATTAATTTATTATTTTTTTGGTTCTAGGTAGAAGATCAGGAGAACGTTGAACTACTTCTTCTTCTTCTTATTCTTCTTCTTCTTCTTCTTCTTCTTCTTCTTCTTCTTCGTCTTCTACCGCTTTTTCCACACCTGTGGGGTCGCGAGTACGAATTGTGTTGCACATATTGATTTTGCCCTGTTTTACGGCCGGATGCCCTTCCTGACGCCAACCTTATATGGAAGGATGTAATCATTATTGCGTGTCTCTGCGGTGGTTGGTAGTGCAGTGTGTTGTCTGAATATGAAGCGGAAAGTGTTGGAACTATCACAAATATACAGTCTCCGAGCCAGAAGAATTAATCAAACACGATTAAAATCCCCGACCCGGCCGGGAATCGAACCAGGGGCCCTCTGAACCGAAGGCCTCAACGCTGACCATTCAGTCTATGAGTCGGACTAGTAGTTTCCATCCTATTGGGATAAACAAACCACTTCAGCCAGTAACTTAGATCTCTGTTCTATTCTGTGGCTTCTGTATTAAAAGCCTTTTCAGTGCTTCTTTTGCAAACCTTACTAAATCTTTAATTTTCTAGTTCTGGTGACGTCTCCTCATAGCAACTTAGTGTATGATAGAGTAGGTTTTCTTTATTTGTGCTTCCCGTAACAGAGCTGCCGTATCGTGGATGTTGAACCACTATCTAAGGTTTTTGCCCATGTTCACATTTCCCTTCAATCTTACCTTTTATGATCAGCTGTATAAGGCTGTATTTATGATTCTTAAAATACTGTTTTCCAGCATTTTGAGAACGTTAGGACTTCATACGATTTCCAGGCACAACGGAGTACCACCTTGTTGGTGAAATGTTCTACCCATAGGATCTTCAATATTCTGTGGTACCCGTCCACATTTAAAGGGCCTGCTGTTGATTCACTGACTGTACTTTTTGTGTCCACCCTTTGACACCACGAAGCAGCTCCGGTAATACACAACACCTTACGACACGCAAATTAGTTTTGAATCAGAGGTCATGATTGTACAAAAGATGTTTTAGTTTCAGAAACACATTTCTTGCAATGTTGATCGTGGCTTTAATTTTTGCTTGCAGAAACTATTCTTGAGTAAGCCAGCACCCTAGATACTTGTGAGCTTCTAAAAGCTTAATTTCCACTTTCTGAATACTGCTTTCTCCTTTTTTTTTTGTTGTCAACATTTCTGTTCGATATGTTAGAATAGGGACAAAGTGAGTCTAAATCAGCATTTCTTTATATTGTTGTTTTACCTTATCTAACCACAGTAGGCTTCTTACACTCGAGTACTCTGATAATCTCGTGTTCAATGCTGCAGCACTACACATGCCAAATACCACACATAGAAGTCTCTACTACTTGCAAGAGCTCTTCGTTTTGTTTCATTACGCTTCCTCCAGTGCTCTGTTCCTTGTCAGCATCTTCACTGCTATATTCCTGTCCTTATGCCTTTACCCATTTTTCCCCACAAATTTACAATTAGGTCTACGTCGCAGCGACACAGATAGGTCTTACGGCGACGATGGGATAGGGAATGGCTGGGAGTAAGTAGGATGCCACCGTGGCCTTATTTAAGGTACAGCCCCAGCATTTTGCTGATGTGAAAATGGAAAACCGCGGGAAACCATCTTCAGTGCTGTCGACAGTGGGGTTCAAACCCACTATCTCCCCAATGCAAGCTCACAGCTGCACGGCCCTAACCGCACGGCCAACTCGCCCGATCCCCTTTTTGCTGTTGTGATGGTTGCCTAGCCAATGCAGAAAAGGTGTGCTCTATTCTCTTCGAAGAACGAGAACTCGATTCCCCAATAAGAAAGTTGAAATAATTGGGGAAAAACTTCCACTTCTAGGGTGGTGCATTAATCTGAGGTTCGCTCAGCCTACACCAGAAGTGAGTACCAGCACATGCCCACAGTTACCAAGCCGACTTCTAAACGTAAAGATGAGAATAGTGTTCATGTACGACATTTCAAAGATTAGTGGTCTAAAAGTGGCTTTGAAAGACTTGGGTTCGATTCTGCGTCAGGAAGTTGAAACATTTAAAAACGAGGTTTCCTCTTCTGGAGAGGTACATGGTTCACACAACCAACACGAAGAATGAGTGTTGGCTTGATTCCTGGGCGTTAAAGCAGCCGAGTACGAGGTCTGTAAATAAAGTAGTAGCAACGTAGTCACGACTCTCGCAGGAGATCGAGCATGCGCAAATAAGATATGGGAGCGGTCAGGTGGCCTTGTTGTCTATGTGTAGTGTACAATTGACGGACATCCCGTAGCAAATATACATCAGAATGTTATCGAGGATTACGTGAAGCCTGTGGTGAGAATGCATTGCCGTATAGGACGACTGCACGATGGGTCGAGGCGTTTCATGCGGGTCGGGATGAGACTGCGGATTTGCACCGCACAGGTCGGCCGTCCATTCCTGAAGATCAGACTGACATCGTGAGTGGTCTCGTTTCCGTAGACCATCGATGGACTGTCCGGGAATTATCCGTAGAGGTTGGTCTCAGTCATCAAATGGTGTGGCACAGGCTGACGAAATGTCTTAACATGAGGATTTACTCCCACACATACGGAGAAATTAAGACAAAAATTAAGACAGTTAAGAAAGTTGACTGTAACTGAAGAGAGGATAGTATCTGAGGACAGTCTGATATAGGAAGAATATGTAAATATCATGTGAATGTATTGGAGAAATGAGATGTCCTTCACTAAATTTTTATCATATGAGTTACGGTTTTTTGAAAGCGGTAACAGAGGAGAAATTTAGGCGCATGTTAAGTATTCATATAAGTAGATAACTTATGGTGTTATTACCTAGGCCTAAAAGCGAAGGCAGAAGTAATAAATGAAAGAAGAAAACGGAATTGGAGGAGAAATACGATAACAATTATAGCAAATGCCAGAAAATAACTTACAGTATGAAATAATGGTCTGTACTCCACGGTACTGTTCGAATATTAACAACTACGCTTAGCACTATTCGAACACGACTGTAACTTCGACCGGTATTTCGCAAGTATACCACAGAATGGCAGCTTGACGCATCTCTCGCCTTCTACCCAACTAAAAACCGCGAGTTTAGAGGAATGATGACAAAAATGGCATTACGTCGTGACCGTCGGTAGAGAGATCAAGATCATCTATTTACAGGGTGTGTTGAAATGGTTGAATACGTACTATTAATCGTAATTAAGTAATGAACGGTAAATGATAAGTCCAAGTTTCCTTAAGGAACCAAAAAGAAAATTGAATTGATGTAGGCCCATATCTAACCGAGTTACATATAAGCAGAAGTAAATGGATAGCTATGAAGATAAATTATGCCTTGTATCGTTATATGAGGTCTTGGTCTGATCCAACGATACATATCTTATTGTCTATAAATTTGTTTAGCTCATCCTAACAGATGTTTTAATATTTGTAGGAACGATAAAAACATAGCCTATTCTTTAGAAGTAATAACGTGGGTTACATCGCAATAATTAAATATTATTAATGAATTTGTTCGTAAAAGGAATATAATCGTAACTGATAACCCACTGAATATTGAACTTCATGTTCTGAAATTATCATCATAATCATTATGGACAATTAATCTTAATAAATCACCTTTAATTAAATAGGATGTATATTACATACATACATACATACATACATACATACATACATTATCATTATAGACTGTTATGCCTTTCAGCGTTCAGTCTGCAAGCCTCTGAGAATTTACTAAACGTCGCCACAATCCTCGATTTGCAACTAGTGTTGTGGCCTCGTTTAGTTCTATACCTCTTGTCTTTATATCGTTAGAAACCGAGTCTAACCATCGTCGTCTTGGTCTCCCTCTACTTCTCTTACCCTCCATAACAGAGTCCATTATTCTCCTAGGTAACCTATCCTCCTCCATTCGCCTCACATGACCCCACCACCGAAGCCGGCTTATGCGTACAGCTTCATCCATCGAGTTCATTCCTAAATTAGCCTTTATCTCCTCATTCCGAGTACCCTCCTGCCATTGTTCCCACCTGTTCGTACCAGCAATCATTCTTGCTACTTTCATGTCTGTTACTTCTAACTTATGAATAAGATATCCTGAGTCCACCCAGCTTTCGCTCCCGTAAAGCAAAGTTGGTCTGAAAACAGACCGATGTAAAGATAGTTTCGTCTGGGAGCTGACTTCCTTCTTACAGAATACTGCTGATCGCAACTGCGAGCTCACTGCATTAGCTTTACGACAACTTGATTCAATCTCTCTTACTATATTACCACCCTGGGAGAACACACAACCTAAATACTTGAATTTATCGACCTGTTCTAGCTTTGTATCACCAATCTGACATTCAATTCTATTGAATTTCTTACCTACTGACATCAATTTAGTCTTCGAGAGGCTAATTTTCATACCATACTCATTGCACCTATTTTCAAGTTCCAAGACATTAGACTGCAGGCTTTCGGCACAGTCTGCCATTAAAACCAAGTTGTCAGCATAGGCCAAACTGCTTACTACATTTCCACCTAACTGAATCCCTCCCTACCATTTTATACCTGTCAGCAGATGATCCATGTAAACTACAAACAGCAAAGGTGAAAGATTACAGCCTTGTCTAACTCCTGTATGTACCATGAACCAAGAACTCATTCTACCATCAATTCTCACTGAAGCCCAATTGCCAACATAAATGCCTTTGATTGATTTTAATAATCTACCTTTAATTCCATAGTCCCCCAATATGGCGAACATCTTTTCCCTCGGTACCCTGTCATATGCTTTCTCTAGATCTACGAAACATAAACAGAACTGCCGATTCCTCTCGTAGCATTTTTCAATTACCTGGCGCATACTGAAAATCTGATCCTGACAGCCTCTCTGTGGTCTGACACCACACTGGTTTTCATCCAACTTCCTCTCAACGACTGATCGCACCCTCCCTTCCAAGATGCCAGTGAATACTTTGCCTGGTATACTAATCAATGAGATACCTCGATAGCTGTTGCAATCCTTCCTGTTCCCTTGCTTATAGATAGGTGCAATTACTGCTTTTGTCCAATCTGAAGGTACCTTACCAACACTCCGCGCTAATTTTACTACTCTATGAAGCCATTTCATCCCTGCCTTCCCACTATACTTCACCATTTCAGATCTAATTTCATCTATTCCTGCTGCCTTATCCTTTCCACTTCCTCAAGCATAATTTCACCAACATCTTTTTCCTCCTCCCCATGAGCTTGGCTGTTTGCAACACCACCATGATGATTTCCTTTTACATTTAGAAGATGTTCAAAATATTCCCTCCACCTCTCCAGTGATTCCCTGGGATCTATTATGAGTTCATCTGAATTACTCAAAACACTGTTCATTTCCTTTTTCAGTTGTAATCGAGCTAGCGAAGCGAGAGGTTGTATTGTGCAGTGAGTGCTGAGTGAGAAGTATGAATATTGCTTTAGAGCAATATCGCGCGGCCATAGGTCGATGGCACGGGCGAGTGAAGTGTGTGTGTACGCCAAGTGATAGGGTGCATTTCAGAAAATCTGGGCTTGAGGGAACTATGATGGTAGCAGCAGTGGTGGCAATTCTTCTGATAATAGGAGGCATAGAAATGAACCCTGGATCAACGGGTTAATTGAGCAGTGAGGACATAGATAAGATTAGGGAAATAGTCAGAGATGCTTGCCAGTTTGAGCAAACGAGGGAGTTAATTCGCGAGCTGAGAAATGACATGACAGAAATGAAAGATTGCATAAAAGAAGAGAGAAGAATTATGACAGAAAAGGTGGTGGAAAACTCTAGGGAAATAGAATTATTGAAGTCGAATATGAAGGAGATTGAAGGAGAAACTGATAAATTAAAGTGGCAACTAAAAATGACTATCCAGGACGCAAAGAGGAAAAATATTTTCATATACGGCATTCCAGAGAAGGAAAAGGAGGATTCGAATGATCTAACGAATAAAGTGTTGGATATTATAAATAACCATATCAAGATAAATTGTAAAGAAGATATTGATGAAATATATAGGCTGGGGAGAGTCAAAGGGAAAAGACCTATTAAGGTTGATTTCTGCTTTGAAGGCGAACAAAATTATCCTCAATGGGAAGAACTTGAAAGGAGAAAGGATTTGGGTAAGAAGAGATATGGATAAAGAGACAATCATGGAACAGAGAGTCTTGCGATTTCACCTAGTAAAAGCTAGGAACTATGGACTAAAAGCATACATAAGAGGCAAACGTCTTATAGTAGGTGACAGTAACTGGTCGCGTATCTGGTCAATTGCACAGCTACGAGAAATGGATAGACAGTTGAGTTCATCACACCAGGAAGTGCAACGGCCTGTAGAGGAAGGAATGTGGCAGTCAGCTGCCTGCACAGTGGCTGATAACGTACAATCTGATGACAACAGCGATCTGCATACTCTACAGAGGAACAGAAGACGGCAGAGGGACGAACACCTGGTGGAGGAGGATGGACAAACAGCTGACTGTCGAGTCGACACGAATCCAGGAAGTAGCGGCACACCTGATGACAGAACCAAGACTCTGGCTGGGAAAGATCTTCCAGCGGAGTTAAATAACAGTGGGAGGAACGACGAGGCGAGCCGGATGTCAACAGCGGCGCCGCGTGGAGGAGCTGAGGATACTTCCAGGCGTAGGTCAGTGAGTCTAAAAGACTTTTTTCAGAAGAAGAGGATGGGTTCAGGTAGTAGATTAAAACTCACAGAAGAACTGTCTGAGAAGGACGTTATTTGCTCTCCGGAGGGAAGTATAATGGAAGTGGAAAGACCTAGAATAGCTAGAAGTAAGTCAGGGAGTTTAGAACATAGAGGTAAAAAATAACTAGAGTTAAAGGTATCATGTGTTAACATTGAAGGAGTATGGAGCAAAATAGGTAACGAAGACTTTAAAGAGCTACTGGAAGAAATGGACATCCTTGGGCTTGTAGAAACTTGGGCTGATTACAAGAAAGACTTAAAGATAGAAGGGTGTATCGTATGGAGTCAATATGGATCAAGGAGATCCAATAGAGGAAGGATATCGGGCGGAATTTCAGTGGTTATCAAAAACAACTTAAAAGATAGAATACAGCGGTTAGAATCTGAGTTTAAGGAATTAATCTGGATAAGAATATTAGATAGTGTTAATTGGAGGAATGAAATATGTATAGCTTTTATATATAATCCACCTTTGAGCTCTCCATTTGCGCAGAATGATTTTTTTGAGAATTTAGCGACAGAAATTAGACGAATGAGAAGTACGTATGATCAGGCAAGCATTATTATTATGGGCGATCTTAACGCGAGGATAGGGGACAAGAAACCAGTTTATAGTCAACTTGAGGACGGGGTATTACTAGTTAATAGAAATAGCCAGGATAAAGAATGTAACAGAAATGGAGAAAAACTACTAGAGTTACGCGGTAGAGGAGCTTTATATATTGAATGGGTGGTGGTTTGGAGATGAGAGTGGAAAACTAACCTATATAGTAGAAAATGGGGGCAGTACAATTGACCTAGTTGTATGCTGTAGGGATAGTTTGCAAATTATCAAAGAGATAAGCATTAAGGATTAAACAGCGTAATCAGCACGAGTACACATGGTTAAAAGGATATTATGGGACACTTAAGCTACACATACAGGAATGCATGCTAGTATTTCAGGATGAACCAAGTCTCGGCTCTCCTACTTCGGACGACCGAAGTTGGAAGAGGGAGACTCCAAATCGACCAGTTACCCGTACACTGAATAAGAAGTTTAAAATTGATTATAGTCAGTAGAAGAAAACATACGGAGAGTAGTAATCTCTGAAGTATCATCTCTGTATGGGTTAATAATAACGAAGTTTTGTAATCATGTATGTACATAAAACAACTTTGATTCACAGATATGGAACATTATAGAGTTTAACTCACTAATAACTAAGGGCGACAATAATTATAAGTTTAGTATTATTTTCGTTTTTCATATCTGTTCAGTTTTGTTCCATTGTTCCTTAGGTATTGTTGTTTGTCTGCCTGTTTTATTTTCTTTGGTTTTGTTAGTTTGTTTTGGCTACCTTCTAATGAGATTGTTGGTTGTTTGTCTGCCCGTTTTATTTTATTTTATTTTGGTTTTATTTTAGTTTGGTTTTGTTAGTTTATTTGTTTTTGGCTGATGACGTACAGTGGAGTTGGAAGAGGCGGGGGTAGGCCTGACCTATCTCAAGCTAAAGTGTTGATTCGGTACGTCTGCACATGTAAAGTAGAGTTAAGTAGTGAATAGTGTTAGGTTAGAGGAAGTAAGTTGTCAATGAGACAGTGAAAGATGAGCCGAGTTATGGAATCCGTCTCGGCAGTGAAATATAGGTGTGACAGCCTACATGTAGAGCTAGGCAATCCGCACACATGTGGGTTGTTACAGGAAGGAGTGGTGAGGAAATAACATTGACAGCTTAAAGGGTCTATGAGGTATCGGTTTCCGAGCCTCATGAGACATGTCTGGTCGTGACATCCCAGGGAAGGGTGGTAGCAGTTCCTCACCAGGGGTGATGTCGCGGCCAGACAGATTTAGGATAGATTTAGTATATATTCATGTAGTAAAGTAGTTAGTTTAGTTAGGTGGTGTGTTGCATGTGGAGCTGGCGATCCGCCCATGTGCAAGATGCTACAAAGTAGATTTAGAAGTAGTTAAGTAGTATATTAATGTAGTAAAGTAGTTAGTTTAGTTAGGTGGTGTGCTGCATGTGGAGCTGGCGATCCGCCCATGTGCAGGATGCTACAAAGTAGATTTAGAAGTAGTTAAGTAGTAAGTAGTTAGTATCTAGCTATAAACAGTCTGTGAGTGTTTATTTTATTGGAACATTGTAACTGGGCGAAAGCCTGTTATGTTCAGTTCAATAAATTCATTTCCTTTTTCGCTCCCTTCCTAAGATTCTTTATTACTGTCCAGAAAGGTTTCCCTGCTGCTTGACCTAGCCTTTCCAGGTTATTACCAAAATCTTCCCATGACTTCTTTTTGGATTCAACAACTATTTGTTTCGCTCTGTTTCTTTCATCTACGTACAAATCCCTGTCTGCCTCGGCCCTTGTTTGGAACCATTTCTGATAAGCCTTATTTTTACGTTTACAAGCTGCTCTCACTTCATCATTCCACCAAGATGTTCGCCTTTTCCCATCTTTACACACAGTTGTTCCTAGGCATTCCCTTGCTGTTTCTACTACAGCTTCCCTGTATGCCACCCATTCACTTTCTATATCCTGAACCTGCTTACTGTCTACTGTTCAAAACTTCTCACTAATCATATCCATGTACTTCTAATTTCCTCGTCCTGGAGATTTTCTACTCTTATTCGTTTGCAGACAGATTTCACTTTCTCTACCCTAGGCCTAGAGATACTTAGTTCACTACAGATCAGATAGTGGTCTGTATCATCGAAAGATCCGCGAAAAACTCGTACATTCCTAACAGATTTCCTGAATTCAAAGTTGGTTAAGATATAGTCTATTATGGATCTGGTACCTCTAGCCTCGCATGTGTAGCGGTGAATATCCTTATGCTTGAAGAATGTATTCGTAACAGCTAAGCCCATACTAGCACAGAAGTCGAGCAAACGCTTCCCATTCCTATTAGCTTCCATATCTTCCCCACATTTACCAATCACCCTTTCGTATCCTTCAGTTCTATTCCCAACTCTCGCATTGAAATCGCCCATTAGCACTATTCTATCCTTGCTGTTGACCCTGACCACGATGTCACTCAATGCTTCATAAAACTTGTCAATTTCATCCTCATCTGCACCCTCACATGGTGAATACACGGACACAATTCTAGTCCTAATTCCTCCCACTGACAAATCTACCCACATCATTCGCTCATTTACGTGCCTAACAGAAACTATGTTGCGTGCAATGGTATTCCTGATAAAGAGCCTTACTCCAGACTCTGCCCTTCCCTTTCTAACGCCCGTCAAGTACATTTTATAATCTCCTATCTCTTCCTTATTATCTCCCCTTACCCGAATATCACTTACTCCTAGCACATCCAGATGCATCCTCTCTGCTGACTCAGCCAGTTCTACCTTCTTTCTTCCATAAGCCCCATTAATATTGATAGCTCCCCAACGAATTCCATTTCGTTCGCCAAGTTGTTTCCAAGGAGTCCCTCGCCTGTCAAATGGGAGTGGGACTCCATTACTCCCATAGGTCCGAGGCTTGCTTAAAGTGTTCTGAACTCGGTAAATTCATGAAGCAGGATGCTGCCCTACTTGCACATAGTCCAAGTGAGGATCTCTCCTCTAACGGGTTATGGACCACCGGTGAATTGTATAATCCTAGCCGCCTGAGCACAAGGAGGGCCACGACTCAGAATATGTCCAAGATGCCCACTCCCATTCCATAGCAACTGCTATCCCGACTCTCAGGACCACTTACTAGGCCTCTCAGCCGTTGCCCTTGGTTCACGAACTATGACGTGACTACAGTAACCCACAAACATGAACCATGGATGTATATTATCATTATTTTATTTATTTATTTATTTATTTATTTATTTATTTATTTATTTAGTGTATGGCTTTACAGATACAGTACTTACATACATACATGATTTTGGAAAGCCAACTACATCTTTATGACCAGGTTGTTTTAATAACTAATCGCCTCTGGAAAGGCAGAATCAAAATCATGATAACTCCATTGCGCAACAGCCCCGAAGGGCCATGGCCTGCCAAACGACCGTTGCTCAGTCCGAGCGTTGCCTACGTTATACACTCAAGGGCATGAAATGCTGGTCTTTTCATGTAAGCCAGAAAAAGCGGGCACAGCTGTTTCGCCTTTCTGCCACTGGGTGGCAGGATTTAGCCCTGTCCTTGTCGAGAATCATTGTGGAGGTAGCTCTTCAAATCATTTGTGCAACATTCCTATCTTGTAAAATGTAAAGATCTAGGATTGGCTAATGCCTTCAGTTACCTCGCGAGAAATAGTGTATGCGCTAGTCTCGGGAAATCTCGAGATCTCGTCTCAGACTGACCATCACTAGTCGACAGGGTAGCTTCTTGTGTTGCGGACCGGGTTGGAGGTGTTCTGTGACGATTCCTCGTCGTTGATATTATGCCAGATCATCCCAGAAGTATTTCTGCCGAGGTATTTTACTTCTTTTGAACAAGCAACACAGCGGGCTGTGCTATGTGACATCTCTTTAAAATAACCGACATCCGCGTCTTACGTTGCATTTCGGACATAGCCTTCAAGTTGTCGCGTACAACAAGTACAATTCCACATTGCACCGTCATATATCGAAGTACCTAATTATGACGGGAATACTCTATAACATTGTAAGGAATTGTTTCCTTCGTCACCAAAATATCGGTAAACACAAGCAGTGGTCACATGTTATTGAACGTGGGGTCTGATAACGATGTACACCTACCTGTCGAAAGAACTGGAGCAAAATCATTTTAGATTACACGTTCCACTCATGCGTAATGGTGGTTGCATATGCATCAAGGCGCATCTTGCCTCGTCTCGAGTTCGAATAATGCACGCCTCTAGTATTTAGGTACGTGTACCTACAGTAGCCGTCAGGTTCTGTACTTAAACCACTCATTGGTGTACCTACTAGTGCATACAATGCCAGAATGCGCATGCTTTATAAATACATTGACTGACAGAGCAAATGCAACACCAAGAAGGAGTGGTCAGAACTTTATGCCAATTGCAGGGTAGACTGACGTCACTGAGGTATGCTCATGATGTGAAATGCGCCGCTGTGCTGCGCACGTAGCGAACGATAAATGGGACACGGCGTTGGCGAATGGCCCACTTCGTACCGTGATTTCTCAGCCGACAGTCATTGTAGAACGTGTTGTCGTGTGCCACAGGACACGTGTATAGCTAAGAATGCCAGGCCGCCGTCAACGGAGGCATTTCCAGCAGACAGACGACTTTACGAGGGGTATGGTGATCGGGCTGAGAAGGGCAGGTTGGTCGCTTCGTCAAATCGCAGCCGATACCCATAGGGATGTGTCCACGGTGCAGCGCCTGTGGCGAAGATGGTTGGCGCAGGGACATGTGGCACGTGCGAGGGGTCCAGGCGCAGCCCGAGTGACGTCAGCACGCGAGGATCGGCGCATCCGCCGCCAAGCGGTGGCAGCCCCGCACGCCACGTCAACCGCCATTCTTCAGCACGTGCAAGACACCCTGGCTGTTTCAATATCGACCAGAACAATTTCCCGTCGATTGGTTGAAGGAGGCCTGCACTCCCGGCGTCCGCTCAGAAGACTACCATTGACTCCACAGCATACACGTGCACGCCTGGCATGGTGCCGGGCTAGAGCGACTTGGATGAGGGAATGGCGGAACGTCGTGTTCTCCGATGAGTCACGCTTCTGTTCTGTCAGTGATAGTCACCGCAGACGAGTGTGGCGTCGGCGTGGAGAAAGGTCAAATCCGGCAGTAACTGTGGAGCGCCCTACCGCTAGACAACGCGGCATCATGGTTTGGGGCGCTATTGCGTATGATTCCACGTCACCTCTAGTGCGTATTCAAGGCACGTTAAATGCCCACCGCTACGTGCAGCATGTGCTGCGGCCGGTGGCACTCCCGTACCTTCAGGGGCTTCCCAATGCTCTGTTTCAGCAGGAGAATGCCCGCCCACACACTGCTCGCATCTCCCAACAGGCTCTACGAGGTGTACAGATGCTTCCGTGGCCAGCGTACTCTCCGGATCTCTCACCAATCGAACACGTGTGGGATCTCATTGGACGCCGTTTGCAAACTCTGCCCCAGCCTCGTACGGACGATCAACTGTGGCAAATGATTGACTGAGAATGGAGAACCGTCCCTCAGGACACCATCCGCACTCTTATTGACTCTGTACCTCGACGTGTTTCTGCGTGCATCGCCGCTCGCGGTGGTCCTACATCCTACTGAGTCGATGCCGTGCGCATTGTGTAACCTGCATATCGGTTTGAAATAAACATCTATTATTCGTCCGTGCCGTCTCTGTTTTTTCCCCATCTTTCATCCCTTTCGAACCACTCCTCCTTGGTGTTGCATTGTCACCGTCAGTCAGTGTATGTTATTCTGCATCAACATAGACCTCGGCAGAAATGAACGCCCTAGTTGCTTGTTGACACGTATTTACGAAATGGAGAAGGGCCGTGGTTTGCTATTCGCTTACTCGGCACAAACAACGTTCAGCTCCGACACCTGTAGGCCTACGACACGCTGCTCGCCGCACAATGCGGGGGACAACGCTCTCGAGATCTCTCAAAATTTCTCGCGAGAAATTTTGCCTGCTCTAGGCTCGAGAAATCCCGAAAAATCTCGAGACCTAGTCTCAGACTACCTATCACTACTCAACACGGCGTCTCCATACACGTTGACGTCCATGACGCGAGGCGAGCTGCGCGATGTTGCTGCGTTAAACGGGGCACTCGAACAGGACGCCTGAGTCATAAGGACACTTCTATTAACCTGTTCCTTACTATCTGGTCAGTCACCGTGACTCCAGTGACCCTTCTGAGGTTTTGTTGCAGTTCTCTGGAAGTTGCTGAACGACGCCGCAACGCACAGATGGTCAAATAGCGGTCATCCTGCGGAGTTGTCATGCGTTCACAACCTTGTCCAACATTCCTTGTGAACTGGCCTGTCTCACTGTAGCGATTCCACAGGTGTTGAGTAACTGACGAAGAGGCATTGAGATCCACAACAACACGACGAAAAGTCCATCCGTCCTGGACCAAAGTGACGGTCCTTGCGACTTGAACTTCGATAAGATGTTTCATGGGAGGTACTAGTTTACGTGCAATGTGCTCAAATGACCGCAGTAGTCTGTGTACCTCACAACGACACACGGATGCACCACTATTCACTTTCTTTTGAGGGGTCACCTGACAGTTTAATGCATGGCTATGCCTACAGATGGAGTAAAACTTCGATTTGACATGCCCTGAGTAGCTAAGGTCTCAAGGTATGCTGTACGACCATTGGAATCCCATCTACCACATTAACGTTCACAAACCAGATGTTAAAAAACATGTTCCGCTATTTTTTAACTGTGTTGTTCACACTTCTTAATATACAATATTTAAATTATATTCATTCTATTTTTATAACTCCTTAATAAATATTTTTATTTGCTATTAGCTCTACGTCGTACCGACACAGATAGGTCTTATGGCGACGATGGGGCAGGAAAGGCCTAGGAATGGGAAGGAAGCGCCCGTGGCCGTAATTAAAGTACAGCCCCAGAATTTGCCTGGTGTGAAAATGGGAAACCACGAAAAACCATCTTCAGGGCTGCCGACAGTAGGGTTCGAACCCACTATCTCCAGGATGCAAGCTCACAGCTGCGCGCCCCTAACCACACGGTCAACTCTCCCGGTCCTTAATAAATAAATAGTACCGATATTTAGTAATAGTCGTTCATTTTTCGTAACATTCACTCTGATGACATTTCTTCCTCGGGAACTTGTTCGTTCTGATTACGCATTTCTAATGGATTAAATTTCAAATTCAATGACCTTTACGCCGATCCTTGATGTCCCAGATGATAGCACTCTTTTCACGATCATAAATGATTTTCTATTATATTCTTGAATTCCAGTTTTCAAAAATCAAACGCATGTCACAATATATGAAACGATCTCTCCTTTTGAAATGGTTTTAACTTTATATATAGTAATGAGTCCTTCAGCTCGATAACATTTTACTGTATGTCCAACTCTGCTAACCATTTCCGTTCATCTCCTCTTTTTTTTTTTTTTTTTAAAGAAAAAGTGGTCGTGGCATTCTCGTAATTGGCGTGATGCGAACTGGGCGCAGCAATGTTTTCAGAATAAATGCTGTATATGTTGAATATGCATTAAGATGATTTTAATTTTATATTCTAATTTTAGTAAAACAATTCGTTTTAATTTAGATTTTGGAACTTTTTCTTCTTCTGTGTAAATGCATGATATTTAAAATTTTGGATTTGGGCTTCAAGTCATGGCCATAATTCACTGTAGATAGGCCTATTCATCTCCCATGTTTGTCCTATCACTGCTCTAGTCTTTTTAAATTTGAATTTGATTTTTTATTATCATCATAATCACTTTGGACATTTCATATTTGGTTATTATTATTATTATTATTATTATTATTGTTATTATTAATTTATTTTCAAATATTTAAAATTCTTCCACCTCTGTGGTGAAGTAGTTAGTGTGATTAGCTGACACCCTCGGAGGCCCGGGTTCGATTCCTGCCTCCGCCACGAAATTTGAAAAGTGGTACGAGGGCTGCAACGGCGTTCACTCAGTCTTGGGAGGTCAACTGAGTATGGGAGGTCAACTGAGTATAGGAGTGTTCAATTCGCATCTCAGTCATCCTCGAAGTGGTTTTCCCACTTCTACTCCGAACAAATGCTGGGATGGTACCTAACTTAAGGCCACGGTCTATTCCTTGTCTATTCTTACCGGTCGTCCTATCTCCCCACAAGGCCCCTGTTCAGCATAACAGCTGAGGCTGCTTGGGTGAGGTACTGGTCCTCCTCCCCATTTTTATCTTCCCGACCTGAAATCTCACTCTTCAGAACACTGCCCTTGAGGGGGTAGACGTGGGATCCCTCGCTGAGTCCGAGAGGAAAACCAACCTTGAGGGTAAACGGATTAAGAAAGAAAGAAAGAAAGAAAGAAAGAAAATGTAAAATTCATGTGTATCAATATTAGACTTTTAGGTGTTTCTTTTATATGAAAGTCATGTAAAATATTTGAACGTAAATTCCCTGCTGGCAAGCAGACAGACGTTGCCATGACAACCGGTAGATTCGCTGTAGATCTGCGAGGGTGTCCGTCACTGGCTGCAGAGTATAAAACCCGTTTGAGATAATTTTCTTCGTCATTTGAAGAGTAAACAAAATTATGTACCTAACAAAAATGGTTTAAAATGAAGGAACGTTTCACATATAGTGTAGAGATTTTACGTATAATCAATAGTGTAAAAGAAAATTGAAAAACCCACTCTTCTGGTCTTTCTATAAACCCCCAGGTCCATTCAGTGACTTTTAAATCATACGCATATCCGAACCTGCTCGTGGACGAGTAGATTCAAATTATGTTTGGTCAAGATCTATTTAGCCGCTTACCCGTGATGGTCAAACAAACAAACAAACAAACAAACAAACAAACAAACAAACAAACAAACAAACAAACAAACAAACAGGCGCGAAACTAAAGATCTAATGATACGATCTTACGTTGACCTAAAACGGTTAAATATATCAAACTATGGCAAAATAAATGGAATTACAGACAGTGGACTCCTACAACTTTGTAAGATAAGATTATGAAAAATGATGAGCATATTCAAACAAGTCTGGTAGATCGGTTACAGCGTTAGATTATGGTAAGGAAGAAAGTTATTTTGTGCATAGAAACGCCAAGTACTAAGTAAATACTTTTAATTGTATTCATTAGGTTATGCGTAGGAAACACAATGCATTATTAGATAACTAAATACTCCTCTGACTATTACCTGTAGACATGGACATACAGTAGGCCTATATAAGGGCGCTTTTAGGAGTACCTACAGCATAAACAATGAGTGTCAAACGAACTGTACGATTGTATTGTGTAAATACATTATACTCAGCCAGATACACTGTTGTGGCTTTGCTTGCTCCTCGACTCCACGTATCCTCTTCTAGTCTCTACAGCACAAACGATCAGAAGTCAGCTGCTCTCGGCTTTTCCCGCGTTCATGTCGTTATCTCTCTCATTGCCCACCTATGGCCTAAAAACGCAAAAAAGGCACCCAATTTAAATACTGAGGTATTTGCCACATTTATTTGGGGGTGATTACGAGACGTCTGGCATCATTTTTGCTCGATCAATTTTCATTGTTTGGAGAGGTTCTACGAACTGGCTAGTCTCAAAGTTTTTGAGGTGAACATCTAATATGGAACAACTGATCTGGCTTTTTCATAATTTCATTCAAGGAAATAGCTATTCACACAGGTATGTTTTATGAAACATGCTAAAGATTTTCGCAGACAGTCTAAGTGTGGAGGCCTTTCTAAAAAGTTTTGACAGAAATCGAGAAAATTTTCGCACGATAGACGATATTTATCTCGGATTTGCTGGTCACTGTATGGAGGCCGGGACCCTGCATTTGAATGGCGGTGAGGAAGGGACTGCGACTGTTGTGAGGAAGTGAATGACGTAGCCGTAGAGTGAAACGTACAGCGAGAAGAAAAGAGAAGGAAATGATTCCGAACTTGCCTTGGGCAGCGTGAGGGCCACGTTGCCCGGTATCAGCCAGTTGTGTAGGCCTGTTATAGTATGTATTCTATACTGTGGACAGGTTGCCGGAAACCTTCAGTGAACCTAAATCACACTTGCTCAGATCTGCAGTGTTTAGTCACTGTTACCGTAGAATAGCTGATCTGAAATGCTCTCTCCCTCCAAGCCCGCCCCCTCCCTCAGTTGAGGATAGTTGCCCAGTTGAACTTCCAGTTAAAACAGCAATCACCATCACTCTCACTTCCCCCCTGAAGGTGGGGTCATAGATCATATCCATGGTCCCCTGCCGGTCATAGGATGTCACTAAAAGGGGTGATTCTCCAGGGACTCTCACTTTCGTCTTTCCTACCTCATCTCCCTTTCTCAAAACTTCTGTCTCCGTTAGTAATCAGGTTTACGAGGCCTAGGGAGTTTTTCACAGGGGGCGTGATAGGGGAATGGCAAAGTCTGGGGCTTCCTACCAAAGTGGCCTTCGTTTGACTTCCAGCTAATGATCTGTGTTGAGTATTTAACTCAAAGACTGGTTTTATCCTCAAAAGATTCGCCATCAGCTGCCATAGATGACCTATGCATCACTGAAGAGGTATACTTGGGAAATGAGGACTGAGTTTCCCGTTGTTTTTCTCACCGAGCCTTGCCGTTACATATCAGTCTGCCAAGCGCACTGAAAGGCGCCCACCAACAGACCCTATTAGCATTTTCACACCATTCTTAACAGGGACTGGCTGCATACGTAACGGCATTACTATCATCACTCATACCTCAGCCACTTTCATATATCAAATGTCACTGAAAGTAACAAATATTTCTAGCCAATACCAGAAGGTATTTTAAATGAAAAGTCACGTCATTATGGCTTAATTTTACATGGAGGTCCCATGGTTATGATCCTATTGTTAAATGCCAGCCTGTGTTAGACCATATCGGTACTTCTTGGAATGGACTAGTGAGTCAGCGGACCAGGGAGGTCTCAGCCGGCTTGAAGGGCATGGCTGGCATTTCCGTGTATTGTTCTCGTCGACTGGCTTACCTGCGAGTTTCTTGGAGATTCAACGAGAATATTCTGCCTCTAGTCACTTCGCGAATATTCTGGTCCACATGACCCGAGCTATAAAAAGGGAGGCTAGCCGCGGACAGTCATTGAGAGTTTGTGCTGGACTCGGAGTCAGTGTTGAGCTCTGTGTGGAGTCTATGTTGGTGCTGGACTCAGAGTCAGTGTTGGAATCGGGGCCACTGTTGGACTCCTTGGGGAGTCAGCGTGAAAATCAGTGTGTTGCGGTTCGGAGGTTGGGCTGAGAGTGACAAGAGGTGTTGCTGTCGCTAGTGTCCCACCGAGGTCTGAATGAGGAGCTGTGGTTGTTGGTGTCTGACTGGTCTGAAGACTTGCGAAACGGAAGACTGTGCACTACCTGACAGTACTGTGTGTTTGTGTATTTCTGTGGACTGAGAATCACCGTGAGTCTGTGAGGGAAGCCGCTATCGTGAGTGTGAGAGTAAATGGACCTGCGAGCTGTTGCTGTTTAGTTCTTCTCTGCATGTGACTGCGGGAATTACTGGACTGTCCCTGGAGTCGAACCAAGGAATAGTCATCGTGTGTTGTGTAGCTCGTAGTCCTGTGTTCAACTCCAGCCGTCTACACACATCTGCTGTATGATGCGGCTAGACCTGGGGAAGTAAAAGTTAAGAATTAGCCGTCCCCAGTAATAGCAACGGACCGGACAACCTACTGTGCCGTAAGGAAGAGAGACTTGTAAATAGACTGCAATTAGTAAGTGTGGCCATTCAGGTTTGATTAGAATTGTGTGTGCATATATCTGTGTGTGTGTGTGTGTGTGCGTGTGTATTTATTGGGTCATCCTGAAATAAATTAGAGTAATACAATAGACGAAGTTTTATTCGCAACACTATCAACAGTCACGTAAAACTATATGCTTCCTTTTCTTACTTTTATTTTCACGCTCTTTGTGGAATTTCATTTCCTTTGCCTTTACCCTCATTCGCCGTAGCTCTTTCCATTTCTCCCCCACATACCATAATAAGGGGGTGGATATAAAGAATGACTTCCCTTTAAAACAATAATCACCGAGGGAACTGACTATGCGATATGGTCGGTTTGAATCCTACCATCGGCAGGTCTGAAGATGATTCTCCGTGGTTTCCCATTTTCACACCAAGCGGATATTGAAACTGAACCTTAACTAAGACCACGATCGCTTCCTTCCTTCCTTCCTTCCTTCCTTCCTTCCTTCCTTCCTTCCCTCCCAGTTCCAGAACTTAGACCAAGTTATCCCATCGTCGCCGAAAAGCTATCAGAGTTCGTGTGACCTTAAAACACCAGTGAGAAAAAAAATTACCGGAGAGTGAGTAGATGATTGTTGATTGATGTTTGTTGTTTAAAGGGGTCTAACATCGAGGTCATCGGCCCCTAATAGTACGAAATGAGACGAAATGAAATGACAACTTAAAAAGTCCAAAATCCTCCACTGACCAGAATTCAAAGCGTGAGGACGAAGAATGAATGGATGGACAGATATGAATTTAAAACTATCAGTAGATCCGACCCACAGTGCGTCACATGCACAGAAGCTGGCACAAAGCAATAGTATTACTGACCAAGGGATTGCTTCTATAGCACGATGCTGAATCGATAATGCTTATAGTCGAAACGGGTCCAAAATCCAGGTCATCGGCCCCTCATAATAGTATTTATCGCTAGAAAAGTAGAACCATGCTATGTGTAATGTTGCGGTACTAATCAAAAGTAGCGTAGACTCGCGGTATTCCACACATTATGGTACTATTCACAGGTAGTGTAATGCGCACATGTAACACAGACCTATGCTGTTTCGCATATTGCGGCGCTACTGTTACAGGCAGCGCAAACCTATAAAGGCAACGCAAACCTATGGCGATCTTCACATAAGTGGACTAACCACAGGGGCTCGTACTATCCCGTGGAATTCCCCACATAGTGGGAACTGAGCATAGGTAAGGCAGAACCATGGTGTCGCTAATCCCATGGTGTCGCTCATATAGGGGTACGAATCACAGGTACTGTAGGACCCACTTCCTGATTCATACACTGTCGCTACTAATCACAAACCTATTGCGTACCTAACATAGTGGTACTACGCGCAAGTAAATGCGACCCATGGTGTTCCCTGCGTGATAGTACTAATTACAAGTAGTCTCATGGTTCTAATTGGATCATCCCTTGGTCGCCCCTTTTAGTCTCCTCTTACGACAGGCAGGGGATACCGTGGATGTATTCTTCCTCTGCGTCCCCAACACACAAGGGGTTTTGTGTTCGGTCCGCGAGAAGTATTTTATTTCCCTCAAGTCCTCCGGCAAGTCGGTTAGGACCGCCCTATCCGCCACCTGGGACGCGTCACGTGGGAGTATCACCTCTCCCCCTGCTACGCCAGCGTAGTAGGTTCGTGGAGTGGGTAGATGACCATGGTGCCTCTAGCTGAGTTCGAGTGCTTCCACTTAACTTGCGCCAGGCTCCTCAATGTCACCTTTCCTATCTTTCCCTGGCCAACTCTTTTATTTTCTTCCACTCGAGTATTAGATTTGCCATGCGTAGGGCGTCTTTCATTTTCACCCGGTTTGTGACTCTACCGTTACTTTTGCTGATATTGTCATTCTCCGAAGGGTTGGAAGTGCTACCGTTTCCCTCCTAATTTGTGTTAAGAGGGGACGGATATCAAGCTGAATTTCTTTAAAAGCAATAATCACCAATAGGTACATCACATCTCTCTCAGTATTTCTTTAAAAATGGTGATTCCGTTATCCACTTCTATGGCTCCTTTCGCCGGTGAAAAAATAATCCAGTTTTAATGCAATGTGCTATTCTGGTTGGCAATTTTGTGTATATTATATTCACCCACAGGAAAAGGTATACTAAGGTGAAGAAGTTGAACACTCGGTGTCCAATCAATACTCCAAAGAACACTCAGTTTGACACTTCGAAGGAGGTTGGGGAGTTTCTTTAATCGCTTGCAAGGGAACTGTTTCACACTGTAGTGGCTGCTTTCTATCGATCTTGCGGAACAACTGTTCGCGAGCAACCTGGACTCAGTGCTGCAGTGACTGCAATAATAGCCTCGTAATGCGATAATGTTCGAACATTAAGTTAGAAGAGTTACAGGGCTGGGGACACTCGTGGGCTTGAATGAAGCCATCTGACAAGAATTGTTTCATTGTGGAGTGGTGGTGATAATGATTGTTGTCTGAGGGGGCAAAAAGACGTTATAATACTAATTGTGGGAGCAAACTTCAAGCTCCGAAGAACGAAGCTATCGGCCAAAGAAAGTGAAGGACAACGAAAGACGCTCTAAACTCGTAACGGGTAATAATAATAATAATAATAATAATAATAATAATAATAATAATAATAATAATAATAATAATAATAATAATAATAATAATAATCTGTACATACCTCGCTTTTGCAGATGATCTGGCGATACTAACAGAGGAGGAGGAGGAGGAGACTGACGTTAAAAAGCTTAAGATGTTTAAATAAAGTGCAGACAAGGTGAGACTAAAGATATCGTTCAAGAAAACGAAATTCTGATGTTCGGAAAGACGGATATCAAGAGGCTGAAAACAAACTATGCTACAATTGACCGGGACCCTTATTTATGCCTCGAGGAATTTATCGAACCGACAGGCCTTGAAAAGGTCTCACAACAAACTCGTCTCCAAAAAATTAAAAAAAAAGCATTAAGGTTAGTCCAAAACATCTACTACAAAATGTCAATGTCAAGACATATGAAAATTCGCCATTACAACACAGTTATAAAACCAACCGTACTTTACGTAAGTGAAACACTGGAACTAAACAGAAAAGAAGAAATCAAAAAGGAAGAGAGGATGATCTAGGAAAATCGTAGGAGCAAGATAGGCTACACCCAAAACGGTTACAGGTTACAATCAATCAAAACAACAGAAAAGTTCTCAAACATTGAAATTGACTTTTGCAAAGGACGAATGGAATTCTTTGATCATCTCTCTAGATTACCAGAAAATCGATTGACAAAAAACGATAGTAGATTATGTAACCTCGCTTAAAGAACTTCGAATGGACCTCAACAACTCAACAGATATTCCAGAAAGATACATATTTAGACACAAAGTGAACATTAAGGAAGATACATCAGAGCAACCACAACAAAAAAAAAAGTAGGCCTACAGACCAAAGTGGTCAGAACGTAAACAAGCCTCCTCGGAAAGAATGAAATCCTATTGGAACAAAAAGAAAAGCCCACAGAAGAATTGATTATTTGCTTAACGTCTTCCAATATTGGGAGAAATCGCTGCTACTACTGCTAATAATAATAATAATAATAATAATAATAATAATAATAATAATAATAATAATAATAATAATAATAATAATAATAATAATAATAATCGAATGACTTCAATTACCCTATGTAGACATTTTGATTTGACGTAATTTAGGATGCCTGTGTGTCAGCTTAGACGTTCCGTTCTGCTCTACCAGATCAGAAACGGACCCCCGTTGGGCGACATGCGACTAAGTTTTAAATTAAATGTGTTGGTAAAACACGAAGCATCTTTTACAGACGGACACCTCAAGTGACGAATGTACTATTTTCTGCCCTTCAAAAATCCGACATCCGAGTTTGAACCAGCGATCTTGCGATCAAGAGATCGACACTCTTAGTGAACTTCACTGTTAGTATTAAACTGATCACGGGTTAAATTTCCGTACTTATGTAACACTATGATGACCTAATTTAGAAATTATCGGTGGGAATTTACAGCTAAATGTCAAGTAATCTGCAAAACAGTGCTAGAAATGCTTTTCAGGACCTAACTTTAACACTTCACTGTTATTTTCAGTTTTGTCCAGGGGAAACTAACTCCGTGGCCTTCTTTTTCCCAGCCTTTCATTATTTAATAGAGATTTGAAAACACGCGAATTTTCTGACTTTCTGTATAGTGGAAAAGCTAAATCTGCATCTCTTCTCTATCCCCTATTCTTCAGCAGATTGGGGATGCACAGATATCTGGTATTCTACACAGGAGGAAACTAACTCTGCACCTCTACTCCATCCCTTTATTTTCTAATAAAATGATTTTCTGACTTTCTATTCAAAGGAGAATCTAATTCTTCACCTTTTCTCTATCCTATTATTTAACTGACATCATTGGCTATGCAATTCGTATTCGTAATTATGTTTTACGCGTGGAGAGGAAGTTTTATATCGTAATATTAAATTTGTGGCTGAAGCACATTTATGCGTCATTATTTTGCAGCTGTCCTCTTTCTTCACAGACCGGACAGTATAAGAGATATTCTTATCGACCTGTCCTCGTCCAAGACCAAGTACAATTGCATCAGACCCTAATGCAGGAAAAACATGGCGGACATCGGCGTGCGATATGAGAGGTTGAGGGAAAGGTTATGCATGTTTATTCCGAGTCACCTAAAGAAAATATCACAAGTCGAACCTCATGAAATGCAACTCACTAACTCAAAATATGAATAATTAAACACCATAAGTAGCGTTATCGCGTATTGTAAGTCTAAATGAAATTTCAGAGGGGAAAAAACGAAGGGAGAATTATTGTATCAACATCAGGTTGAAACACAGAGTATAAAAATATTTCACATATGAATCTCCGGTTAGCAAATACGATATATAGATGTCAACAAAGTACATTATTAACCTTCCATGAAATACTATGTAACACCACCATTAACCACAGCCCATTATGTAAAACACGCAAACAAATTTCCCCAACAAAATTTCAA
Organism: Anabrus simplex; assembly: GCF_040414725.1. Lineage (NCBI taxonomy): Eukaryota > Metazoa > Arthropoda > Insecta > Orthoptera > Tettigoniidae > Anabrus > Anabrus simplex. The sequence goes on from NC_090265.1 coordinate 1,581,096,372, forward strand.
CCCTCCAAAATCCACCTGTATTGTTGAGTAGGTACAAGCGATATTTGTATGATAAACTTGACCGTTTAAAGCACTCGTCACCTTAAAACTAATCAGAATTGATGGCATAATTGTATTTTATATAAAAAAGAACATAATCCTCACGTTAACTCACGGGAAATGGGGTTAGGTTTAGTTTACGCATGTTCACGGTAAAACATTGAAAATTAATTCAGTTACATAATTCTTGCACCACCGTTTAAGATTAATTTAGTCTCTAAATCATAAATCTTGGTCATGATTTTCCGGATCTTTCTGGGACTGATTTAATTTTCTTTGTAGTAAGGTACGTTGGCTGATAGGGTAAATGCTAGGATAGGCATCATTAGTTTTGACTTCGGAAGTTTGCACGGCACTGGAATTAGATCACCACCTTTCATAGGTATATGTCTTCCCTCAGAATACTTTTGATTTAAAAAATGATAAAATCATTAATGCACACAACATTATTAGTCCTATGATTCGTTTCGAAATTTTCCTTACGAATGCTCTTAACCCAATTTTGCCTTAATACTAGGTCTATTGGAAACGGGAACACTGAGCTCTTACTTACATCCAGGCACACAGCACATTGAACTATAAACATATTGCATAGGTAACTAAAAATAAAGAAGGTACTTTCGGAGAACACGAGAATCAAAATTAACCTAATCACCACCGACATTGTTGGAATAAATAAGCTCTTTGAGAACAAACAGCTTCTTACGGCACTGAAAGAGGATCTATAATCTTCTTAAGACCATAAATAAATATCATGTACGATTAATAGACTAATATTCAAATTTCCATAAATATTTGGTAACAACACGGTTTACACAAATCAAAACAAACGCATGCTAGCACTCCAGCTGCCGCCATTATGGACAGTTTCGATAGGTCGGTTAAGGTCTGAGGTATTGTAGTTGGTCTTGCCTCGTCCAGGGCAGCCCAGATGTGCGTGGGTACTTTTATCTTCCGTTAATGTTCATTAAAGTTGATTTCAGCAGCCTGCTCACTTTCACAGTAAACGGATGTAGGAAGAGCGCCATTTAAACAATGACGGAGAGACAGGAAACTACCAAGGTAGAATAATGTCTCGAATTTATGCACAGCCAAGAATGTTAAAACTCTAGCTTCTTCGTAGGATTATGACTCTAGTAATTACTAATAACACATCTAGGTCCATCAAATCAGTCCTTAATGGCTGATTGCCAATCAGCTTTAATTCCAGAGTACGTTGCAGAAAATCTAAACGCCGACGAACTTTCTCCAGTTTACTTATCCGAGAAGGGAATAAATCAGCCAACAGTGCAATTAGTGACCACTGTCATATTGATTCGTTAATGATGTCTATTTTATCCTCTTTGGTGTCTAGCAAAGACATCAAAGTAGCAGTGAATCAGGGAACAGCTTATCCTGATCATGTTTGAGAAAGGTGCAAAAAAGAGCGGATTTTGAGGCTTTCGTTTGATTTAATTTTCGACAATAAGAGTGATATCCCCAGTAAAAAATGAGAGGAAGAAATCTTTCATTGTATGATAGAGCCCCCTTACTTAATATAGTTGAGGGGATACTTGTCATAATCTAAATCATCTCAACTACCTCTTCAATGATCTTCTTCTGTGATTTCCCTCTGCCTTTCTTTCCCATCACCTTGCCTTCGAACAAGTTTTTTATGAAGTCATTATGCCGGAGAATGTGACCAAAAACAGACGCTTTTCTCCTTTTTATCGTTGCTATTAAATGTCTCTGGGTGTTTATTCCTCTAAGCACTGCTTCATTAGTTTTCTTCTCAATCCAGCTAGTTCTTGTCATCTTCCTCAATAGCCATGTTACCGCTGCCTCTAGTCGTTTCACGTCCTCCTTCAGGAGAGTCCATCCTTCACAGCCATATAACAGCACACTCCAAATGAATGTTTTGATAAACAATTTCTTTTGTTCAGTATCTAAAGATTTATTGATTAAGAGCTGCTTCTTCTCCTCAAAGGATTTCTTACACAGGGAAATTATTCTTTTTATTTCCACAGTGCATCTGTTGTCATCAGTAATAACTGATCCTAAGTAGCAGAACTTGTGCACCTGTTTTATTAAAATATTTCCAATTCTTAGATGTGCCTCTGGCTTCATTTTAGATTTGCTTACAACCATAACATTTACATTGATGTTAAGTTGGAAATCTTTTAAGATGGATGTTGATTTGTTGAGCATACTTGTATATAATTGAAAATAATAAAACGGATGTGTGTAGGCAAAATTACAAAGAGCAAACAAACATGCTGCGGATATGTTGAAGTTTTGTCACGTTGGCTTATCTATAATATTATAAAACGAAGTGTTTGTCTGTCTGTCTGTCTGTGCGCGATGCCCAGCAAAATCTACAGCACGTAGAGATCTGAAATTTTGAACATCTGTAGATGGAAAGGGGTCCGAATGCACCTCGAAGCCGGAATTTTCATTTTCGCTTTTGTTGGTGAGTTATGAACGAAAAACCATCGGAAAACGTGCATTGGGATATGACAATCCAACGTGCTGTCACCAAGATTAATGCATAGAGTTGCTGTCGCTAGGCAACGTACATAAGATAGGTAGAGAACACAATATGCAAGGAGCCATTTTAAGTCCAGGACGTAGGAAGCTGTTCTTGGTATTATATGGTGTAAGGGCATATGACGGTGTTGATGATGATTCGTCCATAGGATCGGGACGTTAAGTTTTGAGCTATTCGAGAGGAGTGGCATATGTGCCGGCGCCGGGTTTCATCCTCTTCATTCTTGCTATCATATATCATGTCATTCATTTCTTTCAACAAGCAACTTTTACAAGAATTACCCGATGTTCTACACAGTTACAAGTCTATCGACTACACGGCTGTGCTTCGAAAGACTTGGAGTCACCTGGATTACGCTCGAATATCTTAGAGCGGACGATTGTGGCACCAATTATCCTTCTTAAGAATAAGAATGCTGCCCTCTGCAATGAACACGACTCTGAAACTGATGACTAATATTATTGAAGCCATTCTCATGATTGGGCATGCCGCGAGCGAAGTAATATTCATTCCTCGGATTCGAATAATATCTTCGGATATACAGTTTAAGTTTAGATCTCTGCAGTGTTCAAAATAAAATTTCTCTATGTAATAAGCATAATCTTCTTCTTCTTACTATATATAAAAATCGATGTATGCGTGTGTGTAAATGACACATCTCCTAAACCACTGGAGAAATTTCATTCAATCTTGGTACACTTATGACTTACTATCCGGGGACGAGCACTGTGGGGGTAAAGCCATCCGTAGCTCCCTTAGGGGTGGGGGTCAGGGGGGGGGGCAAGATATAAAAATAATCGAAAAACGTGCCAAATCCACAGTTTTCGGGGTCGCTGAGATGAACAGTGACACTCCCCATTTTTCAAATGTCAAAGTTCAGCTCCCTTTTGCATGGGGGGCGAGGGGGGAGTGATATATAAAATTAAACGAAAATAGTGTCGAATACATAGTTTTCGGGGTGGCCGAAGTGAATTGTACACTCCGGATTTTTAGTATCAGGTGACAAACCACGTGGGGGTAAGACGGCCCAAGAACCCTTAGGGGCAGGGGGGCGAGGGGGCTGAGATATAAAAATCATCGAAAATAGTGTCGAATCTATACTTTACGGGGTCGCTGAGATGAACAGTGACACTCCGGAATTTTTTAAAGTCCACGTTCAGCCCCCTTCGTGGTGGGGGGGGGGCGATGGGAGAGTGATATATAGAAATAATGATATATAGAAATAATAGTGTCGAATACATAGTTGCTGAGGCGAATAGTGACACTCCGAATTTTTAGTATCAGGAGACAAACCACATGGGGAAAAACACCCCAGGAACCCTTAGGAGCAGGGGGAGGGGAAAAGGGACTGAGATATACAAATCATCGAAAGTAGTGACGAATCCATACTTTTCGGGGTCGCTGAGATGAATAGTAACATTCCGATTTTTTAAACTCAAAGTTTAGCCCCCGACAGGGTGGGGGAAGGGGGAGTGAGATATAATAGTAATCGAATATACTGCCGAATCCATAGTTTTCCGGGTCGCTGAGATGAATAGTAACATTCCGGATGTTTAAAGTCTAACTTCAGCCCCCTTTGGCATAGGGGGTGAGAAAGGGTGAAAAAATAAATTGTCAGAAATGACCGAGATAATGGACGTGTGTATGTTCCAGTATGACTTTAGTATGACTTAGTGTACTAACTGGAAAACGTACTGTGGGAGTAAGACGCCCTTAGAACCACTAGGGAAGCGGGTAAAATATTATCCACACTAATAAATGCAAGTCTGTTTAGCGCGATCTATATATACTGTACTATATATATATAAATTAAGGCATAAAAATAAAAACAGACGTAAATTAGTGAGACCATTCTAGGCATCTTAGAAATTTAAAAATTGGTACCAGACAACCTGATGACTTCAGGATCCCTAGAAAAATCTCAAATTCTCATAATTCTCTGAGGGATACATGCTGGGAGTTTCAAACCTGCATAAGAACACAGTCGGTGATATTTATCCAGAACCTACAGGTTTCATAGACTTAAAAGTTTCCTTAAAGTCCTGACTTTTAACCCACTCCCCCATATCAAGATCGCAGCACAATCTCCCAGACCAGTTAGAAAACTGAAATTTTGCAAAATTATAGCTTTAGGATGTAACCGACGGAAAATTTACGAGATGTTAAAAAAATTTATTTTTTACTCCCGAAAAATATCGAAATATGGAGGCAATTTTAATGACGGTGCAGTGCTTCCTTTCGATGTATTTCGTGGCTAAAAGGTAAGTCGTATCACAAAATGGATGGCACAATCTCCGTTCAATTTGGAGTGATCTACAACTTCGGTCCTATGACCTTTCGTCGTATCTCTATCCCTTATACATTAAATGTTTCTCTATTTCTGGATTTACCTAAATTTTGCACTTTGTACACGTACAATTAATGGTTTGATTCACTTATAGGAAAGATGGGATCATCAAGTTCTACACGAATATTGGCCCACCCAGTAGCCATATGTGAGCCAAATTCTATGTTTGAAGCTGTCGCATAGTATCAGAAAAGTAATGCACTGTGTGAAAATCTTACACACATTTCACCCTATTCAACGTCTCTAAAACATAATGAATTGTGGTAGACAAGTGCACCTGTCGTTATCATCACAACTCCACAACTCGCACTTTACATTGGAAACATCGTCTGCGGACCTCCATATGTTTTTTCTCGGATAACGCCAATTTACATGCAATTTAAAAATTATTATTAACTTCATGTACAGTAATTTACTTCGATATCCGTATACAATCTGGAATACCATAGCGAAGCACGGGTACAATTGCTAGTTAATACTAAAAAGTCTGGGTTTACATGGATATTAATATGCCAGAGATAGGTAGTTATTTCAAGGTTTGACTGATATAAATTAACTAGTTCCATGTTCAAGATTGAGGTTATAATATGTGAGAATAATGACTACAGGAAAAAATAGTACGTCACTCAAATCGATCTTTCTACATGAACTTGAGTTTATTTATCATTGAAACGTTCAATCAGCTGTGTTTAATAAACGAAAAGCATAATTGAGTTTGAAGACTGCAAGCATTGATTGGAGAATCAGTGCTTGATCAGCATGAAACTGCTGGTCAAATCTGATGGAAGATTGATCGTAGATCAAACACTGATTGCTGTTTCTGCAACTCACATAGGATGATTGCCAATCAAACCTACACTGATTGCCACTCAAACTCCAGTCAAATTTTGATTGACTTTTCTGCAATCGGGCGTAGTGAAATGGCGTATGGCTTTTAGTGCCGGGAGTGTCCGAGGACAAGTTCGGCTTGCTAGATGCAGGTCTTTTGACGTGACTCCCGTAGGGGACCTGCGCGTCGTGATGAGGATGAAATGATGATGAAGACGACACATACACCCAGCCCTAGTGCCAGCGGAATTAACCAATTATGGTCAAAATTCCCGACCCTGCCCGGAATCGAACCCAGAACCCCTGTGACCAAAAAGGCCAGCACGCTAACCATTTAGCTATGGAGCCGGACACCGGCATAGTAATTGCTGATAACACATCACTGCTGATCACGAGACCCGATTGTTGTTTTTATGAGGATTCTGACACCAGCAACATACATACCGTACAGCTTTATTCTGGAAATTAACTTTTAACAGGAGGAATATCACATATGCCATTCAGAAACTTGTGTGAGAACCGATGCGCCACGAGAAGACTACATGAAAATAGTAGCTGCCAGATTCCATAACATGGCCCCAACATAAATACATATAAGCAATAGGAAAGTGGTACTAGTCGCTACAGATTGGACTTACACCACTCGCTGTGGGTAAGCTAGCAGTGGAGTGGCTAGCAGAAAACCAGCTCACCAGTGATATCTAACTGCACCGCGTCACAGTCCGACCACGTATGATTCCAGCTTCGGTTTCGGGGCCTTGCAGTGGAAACATCGCAACACATCAGTTGTGACAACTAAGCTTCAAGTAGTTTTCGGCATGAAGTGTGTGACACTTCCCTTGTAAGTACACCTCTCTCTGACTAAACGTTTGTTCTCTAACAAGAAACGTTCTAGAAGTATCTTACAGTTCTCTTATAATACAGTATATATAAAATCCTTATTTCTGTCTGACTTTTACAGGAATATTGAGAGCACTTGAATGTTTCAATATTTGAAACTGTCATAAAATATACCTTAATACCTCTCTCCTACAAGACAGCCAACGGCCGTAGCCGTGTTGAAACACCGGATCCCGTGAGATTTCCGAAGTTAAGCAACGTTGGGCGTGGTCAGAGTTGCGTGGGTTGCCACGCGCTGTTGGTAGGGGTAAGGGAATGGAGGAGCGGAAAGGAACTGGCCACCCTACCGCACGTAAATTTCGGCTCAGGAACACCTCTGCGGAGGTTCGGACCTGCCTTCGGGCAGAATAACCCTTACCTTACCTATACAATGAACTTTTCACGACCACGATTTTTGGAACCAGAGCACGGTTACTAAACGAGACTATTTTTCCGCATGAAAATTTGCTTTGTGAATTACATTGCACGTTATAAACTGCATATTAGAGCCCTTATTGTCATCAACTTGTGAAAATTTGAATTTATAATTTCCCCTTTACAACACTGTAATTGTCTTTATTAAATAGACTACATTAAATTATACTCATGAAACATGTTTCGTCCTCTTATGGGACATCTTCAGTCACAAATACAAAACATTAAACATAAGTCGAGGACACGTTGAAATAAGTGAATAAAAAGTCTTTGTATCCTGTGACGCGGCGTGATGGCGTCTTGTCAAACTTCAATGTTAAAATGGTGCGGCGTGAACATGATATGAAGCATGAAATCCAATTAAAATCACAGATTAAAATGTTGTTCAAAACAACGATTTTTCAATTATAAAACAACGTGAGTGGCAGTGCGAATAAATTCACATGCATAGTGTACATAAAACAGTGTGGTGGTGATTCCACATTAAAATAGCTTTCTTTAAGAGGTGAAGTTATACTGATGATGCAAGTTGAACTTGATTATGTGTTGACAATAGGGGCCTCCTTGCCCGCTCAAGTGCTAACGCTAACTGAGTGACGTCCTCGAAGGTCGTTGAGGACGGATCAGGATTTGATTAAGATTCGAGTCACTCAGCTCCCAACAGCACAAATAAATCATTTATCCAGTGAGCTTACTGTCATACACATTTATGCTTATAAAATTCGTCACGTATAGCTATCAGTGTGGTCACCTATATTACTCTACTAAACTTTGTTTACAGCTGAACGTTCCATCTTATTAGATATTATAACAATATTTCACGTACTCTGTGAATGTTCGTCGTAAACATGACTACAGTAAGCAGCATTAACTCGAGGAATGGCATTCCAGACTAAATTTTCATTCTAGTGTGTTAGCATGACCACGTATTGGAGAAACGATCAAGTCTGGCTAAAATTTGGGTCACTTGTGTGGCTGGTTAGTAAGCATTATGGTACTACACTAAACGTCCAATAATTATTGGAGTGACTATCGCATATAGTTGTTGGTTTTATGTTTTCATCAACTTAACAGTTATTTGTTGTTTTATATATTAATTAAATGCATGTTCTAAGCTTAGGTTTCAAGACAACCGCAGTAAAGTCGTTTGGTATTTAAGGATCATTAATATAAGAGACCTAGCAACTTCTGAACAGTGCTGCTTATGTGCTGGTAAGCATCGAGTCTTAAAATGTCCCTTATTCCTAGAGACAGATATCAGTGGAAGATTCAAAACTGTAAAACTTGTGCTTGAAATAACAGGTACATTAATATGTAACTTTCAGTGCATATTTCCAGACCTTGTGGTTTCCTAGGATCTTCGTAGTTATACATAATTCATTTCAGTGATTTTCTAACGTATAAACCAAATTTTAAGGCACCTGACATTCTCCATTGAAATTTAACTCAGCAACACGTTTTTCATTCATTGATCTTCTCATTTTCCCAGTCTCCAGCTGCGAAATGTATTTAGCATACGACATCATTTTCGTTTGTTTTTGATTATAAGTAAGAAGTGCTCTTAACTATTTTAGCCAGCCGGTCTGAGTGGTTCAGACGGTAGAGCACTGGGCTTCTAAGCTCAAGTTACCAGGTTCGATCCCGGCTCAGTTCGGTGACATTTGAGGAAATTTTAAATGTTGCTGTTGTTGGGTTTCAGCATGTTAAATAACTTATGTGGGGCTGAAGTCTGACACCTCGGCGTCTCTTAAATCGATAGCAACTGATCATAATAATAATAATAATAATAATAATAATAATAATTGTACCGGGCGGTACACCTCCGCGCCGCTAATTCAAATTTTGCGCCAGTTGAAACTCCTCTACTGGAGGAAGCCTGAACTTTAACTACCGTGTTAAGTCTCAAGTTTCTCAGAAGATGTCCCTACTTGTAAATTTTGAAGTGTTCTGAACTGTGTCGTTTTCGATGTATTTTTGTTTTCCCTGTAGCAAGAAGTGTGAACATTCTCTTCTAGATGGCACCTCTTATGAACTACAATTGTGCACTCTAGTGCGAAGTGTAGGAACCTTTTTTTTTTTTTTGAAGAAATTTAGTATTTATAAGTTTGTTCTTTATTAAATTTCTTTCTGCCATTTTTTAAGTTGGCAACGTTAACCCTTTCTTTCCGCCAGTTTTGAAATTGGCCAATCATAAATTTTTGTAATTAATTTTCCACCAATCCTAGATGTCTTCTTCAGTTTTGACTTGTAATCTTTTGGCCGTCCAATAAAATGCTTGTGGGCGGGTGTTATCATTCATGAAAGGTCTCGAATGTTCCGCGAGGGTATATAAACTGCTGATTTTCGGGTCTCTGCGCCACTTCGGTAACATCTATCATTGTGTAAATTATGTAGCAGGGGGCGGGAAGCGCCTCTTTCGTCGGGCAGCAGTTCTTCAATAAGGCAATGGCCTTTTAATAACTTCTTTTCTTGCTAAATCAGCAGTTTAACTCTCGGGGCAGGTTCGATACCTCTTACCATGTAACTTTCCTCTAAAATGTAAAAGACTCTTGGTATAAATTCAATCTCTTTAAACTACAAATTGGGATAGAGAGTGCCTAACCCTCTCGAGCTCCCTTTCATATTGTTTTTGAGGTGACTACGTTTTCTCAACCATTTTTCTTCGTTTCGTAATGTAATAAGTTGTCCTATCGTGTCACCTCTTTAGTATGGGATTAGCCCTTGCATATGCGGCCTAGTGCCAAATAGGTTTTAAATAAAGTGTATTAGGAGTGCAAGGACGCCTCCTCTCAAGTTGGTATTGTGGAGGCCATGTAATTGTCCTGTTTCTTTATTGAGTAGGCCTCAGTAGGTTGGGTATTTTTACCCCTGTTTTCATGTGCTTGGAGGTCAACTTGAAGGTGGAGTTTGGTGTGGCCTTTGATAGGCTGGAACTTTGAGAGCGGGTTCATCTTCCCAAAAAAATTGTTTCTGCGTGCCTCGAGGAGGCTTTACTGTGTAATTGGGAGCAAGAGCTCCTGGGCATGATTGGGGTTTTCTGCCCCTTCGTCAAACCAGGTATCTGGCTAAAGTTGGGCTAATTGCTCAAGAATTGTGTGTCTGGCTCTCGGAGTCCAAATCCTGTAACATTGCAATTGTACATGCTCGATTTGTTGCTAGGCTACTGAGTACCTGTTATATTTGTTATTTCTTGATCTTAAAAAGAAAATATAACCTTGTTAAATTTTAAATTAACTTTAATTTAATTTCGTAGATTGAGACCTATTCATCCCAGCACCTTCTTTCACCTCTAACTACCACGGATAACTCCGTAACAATAATAATAATATATTTATAGTAACAAATAATTGCTACGGTTAGTGGAACATGCTCGTTAAGGGGAGTTCAAGCGCTAAAAATACAAAATTGACATTTATAGATTTTCATCCGTCCGGTTTCTTGGTTGAATGGTCAGCGTACTGGCTTTCGATTCAGAGGGAACCAGGTTCGATTCTTGGCTGGGGGCATGGGTGTTTGTGTTCGTCTTAATACATTTCCCTTCATCTAAACGTAACGTACTACACTATCAACCACCAGTAAACGCACAATAGTGAATAAATAAACGACCATGAAAACAGACACGACGTATATCGTGAAGACTTCGACGAGTCACCGGAGGCGAAAATGATAACCTCCATAAATCCATTACCGGTACTTAATAATATGGGAAGCGAAGACGGGCGTTCATTTAACTCAGTGAAGTCGGTCAGTAAAAAAAGAATACATGTACCAACTTTCGACAGAGACCTAACATCCTGGCTACATTTCAAGGACACTTTTGAAAATCTGATCTCTAAAAATGAAGACCTAACTGGAATAAAAAAATAATTATCTCACATCGTCCCTACAAGGTGAGGCAAACAACACCACAAAAAAACGTCGCCGTGACCGAAGCCAAATTTACCGAACCGTATAACTTACTTCATAGTCGCTCTCACTGCCCTAAGCTGATCGCATAAGAGTATGTAAAAAGTATCCTCGAAACCACAAATAAACTGTGCCCCACTTGACCAGAACTACGCCATTTAATAAACAAATTCCATGGAAATTTAGATGCTCTGCGACTACTGAGCGATGAAGGAAACATTCTTGATGGTATCCTAAATAAGCTACTGCCGTCAAACGTAGACGGAAAAATCAGATTGGAGTTCAAATTTTTTTTCTCAACAACAGGTTACCATGTTTAAAGAGTTCATTCAATTCCTAAACAGAAAATGCCCAACGTTGCAGCTACGTTCACTGGACGTTGTAAAGAATTCGCCTCAAACTTCTCAGTTCAAGCCAAAGTACAAGCAAGACAAATCAAACATAGGCCAACCTAGCAACTTCTGAACAGTGCTGCTTATGTGCTGGTAAGCATCGAGTCTTCAAATGTCCCTTATTCCTAGAGACATATATCATTGGGAAATTCAACACTGTAAAAGAAAACAAACTCTGAAACAATTGCCTCAGTCCAAAACATACCTGTAAAATATGCACGTGAGAAGGAACATGCAGAATATGTAGGAAATATCATCACGACATTCATGACGACACAAGTTCCAATGCGCACTCTCAAAAGATGAGGATTCTTACGCCATTTCTTGAAAGACCTTCATCCCACTTTTCGTCTCACCTGCGTAGCTAGGTATCCCTGAAGTTTACTGAGAATTTATGCGGTATTTGGCACCCCTAAGTCCGACCGCAGGAACTTCCTTGGAGAAATTCCGTGTAGTATTTAAGTAAGGGTCGTCAGACGACGTTAATGTGCTGCAAGTGTGCTTCCCAAGATTATCTTTTTTCTGAATAAACCATATCATTAGGAACCGTATTCCTGGAATGGATCTCACATGTAAAGAAAACATGTTACAACCTGTGTCTGAAAAGTTCGGTGAATGGTCGCCTAGGTTGTACACCGTGCTAGTTCGGACGATGCGCTCATGCATACGCATTGTGGGACATGACACCAAGTGTCCACTATCGGTCAACTCAACACAGTTAAATAGAGTTGAACGCTGCAACACATCGCACGGAGTCAGTGTGAGGACTCCTGGGTAACAGTAAAAGAGCCCATAAGCTTCACGAAAGAAGAAGAAGTGTGAGGACTCGTGTCATTGCACAATGGAGTGCGAAACGGAGCAACGCGTTAAAATGAAGTTTTGCTTCCACCTAGGCAAAACGGCAACGGAAACACACGCAATGTTAGTGCAAGTTTACCACGCACAAGCAGTGAGTAAAAATGCGTTTTTGACTGGTTTAAACTCTTTGGAGATCGAAAGGAAGGTGTTGAGGACGAGGCGCCTTCGGGTTGACCAACCACAAGCACATCTCCCGACAACAACGAATGAGTGCGACAGATGCTTGCGAATGATCGGCAACTGTCCTTACGAATGATAGCAGATGAAGTTGGTGTAGGCAAGGACAGTGTAAGGACCATTGTTCACGAACATTTGGAAACGCGGAAGATTTGTGCCCGGTTTGTACCGGACAACCTGACAGACGAGCAGGAGCAAACTTGGATGGAAACGTCGGGAGATTTCATTGACGTTTGTGACAAAAATCCGGAGGTGTTGAAATCCATCATTACAGGAGACGAGTCGTGGTGCTATCAGTATGATCCTGAGACCAAGAGACAGTCAATGGCGTGGTGTTCAGCATCTTCTCCGCCTCCCAAGAAAAGTCGGCGCACAAAGTCCAAGATTAAGACAATGCTGATCGCCTCTTTCGACAGCAATGGTGTCATTTATCATGAATTTGTACCCCAGGGTACACCTGCCAACGCGGAATTTCTACGAGGGAGTTTTGAAACGGCTACTGCAACGCTTCAGACGGGTTTAGCCTGAACTGTACCGGAGTGGACAGTGGAAGCTCCTTCACGACGATGCCCATCCGCATACCGCAATCAGCGTGACCCAGTTTCTCGCTGAACGCCAGGTAACTGTTCTTCCACACCCTCCGTATTTTCCGGATTTGGCGCCGGCAGATTTTTTTGTTCTCCCGTTTTAAATTAGCCCTGAAAGGCTACCGGTCGACAGTGTATCAGGTATCCAACAACGCGTGACAAGGTTTCTCCGGGAGATTCCAAAATAAGAGTTTGCTGCCAGCTTCCAGCAGCTTTACAGTCGATGTCAAAAGTGTGTTGTATCTAACGGAGATTACTTTGAAGGCCATAAAGGAGTTTTGTGTGCAACTTACGTTGTCTGTATTTCACGAGACCATTCACCGAACTTTTCAACACAGGCTGTACATCAAAATGAACTCACAAATGTAGTGTTTCGGAGTTATCCATCTGTCGAGCATGATGTTAGACAAAGTCAAAAGTCAATTTGCTGGAATTAAGTTGGAGACAGTGAATTATTAAAGTGTGTATTGATATGTTAGCTGAACTGGTATTATCAATGTTAATTTTGGTCAGGAGATCAACAACTGTTGATAGTTTGGCCGCCAATGAATTACTGTTGACCAGATGAGTTAGCCGTGCGGTTACGGGCGCGCAGCTGTGAGCTTGCATCCGGGAGATAGTTGGTTCGAATCGTAATGTCGGCAGCCCTGAATATGGCTTTCCGTGGCTTCCCATTTTAATAATAATGTTATTTGATTTACGTCCCACTAACTACTTTTCCGGTCTTCGGAGACGCCGAGGTGCCGGAATTTAGTCCCGCGGGAGTTCTTTTACGTGCCAGTAAATCTACCGACACGAGGCAGACGTATTTTAGCACCTTCAAATACCAACGGACTGAGCCAGGGTCGAACCTGCCACGTTGGGGTCAGAAGGCCAGCGCCTTAACCGTCTGAGCCACTCAGGCCGGCGCTTCCCATTTTCACACCAAGCAAATGCTGGGGCTGTTCCTTAATTATGGCCACGTCCGCTTCCTTCCAACTCCTAGCCCTTCCCTATCCCATCGTCGCCATAAGACCTATCTGTGTCGGAGCGACGTAAAGCAAGAAGAAAAAAAGAATTATTGTTGCTTGCTTAGCACCACCCGGGGGACACGTGTAGGGTAATTAGTTACAAGTGCATACACTGTCATTGTGTACTCTGTTTTATGTCTAAATAACTGTAATAACGCCCTAGTTATTTTAGTATATAATTTATGTATTGTTGTATATTTCAGTGTGTTGCCATACGCTACGCAAATAATAGCTGAACTGATCAATATTGTGGCAATTCGCTGTGCGTGAATTATGTGTCTGTCAAGGTAATAAGAACTAGAGCAGGAATATTGAAGCGTACTGAAACCCACGAAAGAGGCAAAGCCCTGAGGATTGTGTTCAGGCAGGAAATGAACATTTGAACATTCCACTGAAGATAATGCCAACAGAGTGCATTGCTGTATATATTCCTGATAGAATTCTCTATCCAAAACATAAACTAGTAAGTTTACATACTGTACTGCAAATATATGTATTGAAGTGCAGTAGCCTATAATATTAGTGTTATGAGAAATTTAATTCTGTGACACTACATTAGAGATATACGTATATCCTACTGTGCATAAAAAGGGACGTGGCTTCTCATACAATGGGGAAAATAATTTGTTGAAGTGAATATTTGGTTTTCACGACCACATTATATTAGAAATAAACTTTCAGATTATTAGCCCATGTTCGATAAATACAGGAAAAATAATGAACTGGACATCAGTGCGAAGGTTGTGGGTTCGGGTCCCACAGATGTCCAATTCGCCACTTTTTCTGTACTCACCATCTCTTCGGTATGTAATAAACTTATCGAATATGACCTAATAAGTTGAACGTTTATTTAAAAACACTAACCATACAATTTCCATGAAACAAGAGTAGATTTATTTAGGAATGTGTGTGTAATCTAGCTAAAAATTTTAAAAATATATCACACAATTGGCGCCTTTAGGCTACAAGGTCTCCTTAAAAATCGACCGAGCGAGTTCGCTACGCAATTTGAGACATGTAGGTGATAGCTCTCAATCGGGAGACAGAGGGTTCGAACCCCATCATTAGCAGCCCTGAAGATGGTTTTCCGTGATTTTCCTACTTTCCCACATTGCAAATGCTGGGACACCTTAGCTTCCTTCCCAGTCTTTACGCTGTCCTATCCTATCGTCGCCATAAGACATGTCTGCATCGGTACGACGTAAAATAAGTAGTAAGAAGAAAACAAAAGAAAACAAGACAAAGAAAGAGAGGTTGTTTGCCTATTTCTACTTCCTCTTAAATTATAAACCATAATTACTACTTCTCTTTATACGACGAATGATTCTAGAAATTATACCCCATATTTTGGTTGCACCTGCGTTAAATTCATACTATTTAAAATTTACCGCCGTGCGGTTAGGGGCGCGAAGCTGTGTGCTTGCATCCGGGAGATAGTGGGTTCGAACCCCATTGTCAAAAGACCTGAATATGGTTTTCCGTAGTTTCCCATTTTCACACCAGGCAAATGCTGGGGCTGTACCTTAAAGCCACGGCCGCTTTCTTCCCAGTCCTAGCCCTTTCCCATCCCATCGTCGTCATACGACCTATCTCTGTGTCGGAGCGACGTAAAACAGATTCAATCAATCAATCAATCAATCAATCAATCAATCAATCAATCAATCAATCAATCAATCAATCAATCAATCAATCAATCAATCAATCAATCAATCAATCAATCAATCAATCAATCAATCAATCAATCAATCAATCAATCAATCAATCAATCAATCAATCAATCAATCAATCAATCAATCAATCAATCAATCAATCATCTCCATTTAGAGCGCATGTCCAGATGGCAGATTGCCTATAGGTTATTCACCTCATACTTACATATTTACGTCCAGTGGTGGTAGTGTTGGTGGTGATTATTGTTATAAGAGGAAGTACGACCTGGCAAACATCCTCCATTAAAACTAACAAGAGGAAAGAAAGGATAACATGACGGCAAGCATAATTGGCAGTCTTACAAATTTTTGTGAAATATTAAAGGGTATGTATAGATACTTTAAGGGAGAAACAGGTTCCAAGAAGGACATTCCAGGAATAATTAATGAACAAGGGGAGTGTGTATGTGAGGATCTTCAAAAGGCAGAAGTATTCAGTCAGCAGTATGTAAAGCTTTTTTGTTCCAAGGATAATGTCCGGATAGAGAAGGTGACTAATGCTATAGATGTATTAATATTTACACATGAAAGCAATGACATTTACAATAAAATAAAAAATTGAAAACTAAAAAGCAGCTGGAATTGATACGATTTCTGGGGATATACTAAAGACATTGGGGTGGTATATAGTACAATATCTGAAGTACTTATTTGATTATTGTTGGTTGAAGGAGCTATACCAAGTGAATGGAGAGTTGCTATAGTAGCCCCTGTATATAAAGGAAAGGATGATAGACATAAAGCTGAAAATTACAGGCCAATAAAGTTGACATGATTTGCATATAAGCTTTGGGAAGGCATTGTTCCTGATTATATCAGACATGTTTGCGAAATTAATAACTGGTTCGATAGAGAGCAGTTTGGTTTTAGGAAAGTTTGTCCTACTGAAGCTTAACTTGTAGGATTCCAGCAGGATATAGCAGATATCTTGGAGTCAGGAGGTCAAATGGACTGTATCGAGATTGACCTGTCTAAAGCATTTGATAGAATGGATCATGGGAGACTACTGGCAAAAACGAGTGCAATTGGACTAGACAAAAGAGTGACTCAATGGGTGGCTATATTTCTAGAAAATAGATCTCAGAGAATTGGAGTAGGCGAAGCACCCTGTAATAATTAAGAGGGGAATTCCTCAAGGCAGTATTATCGGACCTTTATGTTTTCTTTTATATATAAATGATATGAGTAAAGGAGTGGAATCAGTGGTAAGGCTTTTTGCGCATGATGTGATTCTGTATGGAGTAATAAATAAGTTACAAGATTGTGAGCAACTGCAACATGACCTCGATAATGTTGTGAGATGGACAGGAGGCAACGGTATGATGATAAACGGGGTTAAAATTCAGGTTGTGAGTTTCACGAATAGCATAAGTCCTGTCAGTTTTAATTACTGTGTTGATGGGGTGAAAGTTCCTTTTGGCGATCTTTTTAAGTACTTAGGCCTAGGTCTTAATATAGGTCTAAGGAAAGATAGGGGTAATCACATAAATGGGATTGTAAATAAAGGATACAGATCTCTGCACATGTTTATGAAGGTGTTTAGGGGTTGTAGTAAGGTTGTAAAGGAGAGGGCATATTAGTCCCTGGTAAGACCCCAACTAGAGTATGGTTCCAGTGTATGGGGCAAATATTCATTTATAGGAAGGGGAGTTAGGGATTGGAATAATTTACCAAGGAAAATGTTCAATAAATTTCCAATTTATTTGAAATAATTTAAGAAAAGGCTAGGAAAATAACTGATAGGAATCTGCCACCTGGGCTACTGCCCTAAATGCAGATCAGTATTGATTGATTGATTGATTGATTGATTGATTGATTGATTGATTGATTGATTGATTGATTGAAATGAAAGGGATGTGACACTTCGAAAATTGAAGCCTCGGCTAAAGAAAGACAAGGACTGCGAAGGGCGTAAATAGTAAAGACCCTCAGGCCTGGAATGCTCCAACACCGTCGGGATTTGAAAAGAACAAGAACTGATCAAGGAAGGTCGGACAGGATAGACGAAAGTGAGTAGCCCGGCACAAGAAAGTGGTGGCAATGCCAGGACTCAGCTACGGGCTCAGTGATTGCCAACTCACGCTCCTAAGAGCCCCAGGGGCCCCCTTTAGTGACTTTTACGTTAGGCAGGGTATACCGTGGGTGTCACAGGGGGTTAAGTAGTTCCCGAGGTGCATTATTTGGGAATCTTTGCTGAATAGTTTCCATAGTCCACACTGCATGGATTATACGGCTCGTTATTATGTAAGAGTTATTGTTCTCCGACTCATCACACGTGGCCCACTCAAAATACCTATTTCATCATCGCTATATCTCGCTCAGCTGTAAGTGTCTCATATACACCTACGGAATCACACCAGTGATACTTCCGTGCCTGGACTGCTGTCAGCGGGATAGAGTAGTATGAGGAATCCAAGTTCAACTCTTCCTTTTAGAAATAAGCTACCTGAAGAACCGAGATCTTCTACAACCATTTGTAATGTAAAAATGATACTGATGCGTAATAATGAAAGCTATCGTGTGCAGGCATTTTGATTTGACGCTATCTATGATACCTGCGGGTCAGGGTTCTATTGAACGTTATACAGACCAGTCTGCCATTTTTTATTATTTTATTTTTTCTTGCTATTTGCTTTATGTCGCACCGACACAGATAAGTCTTATGGCAACGATGAGATAGGAAGGGCCTAGGAATGGGAAGGAAGCGGCCGTGGCCTCAATTAAGGTACAGCCCCAGCATTTTCCTGGTGTTAAAATGGGAAACCACGGAAAACCTTCTTCAGGGCTGCCGACAGTGGGGTTCGAACCCACTATCTCCCGGATGCAAGCTCACAGCCGCACGGCCAACTCGCCGGGTAAAATAAAAATTCGGGTCCCCTCAAATAAAATACAAAACTTATGAATGACTTAATATACATCAGCAAGTAGCAGTAATGAAAACACCGTATATTTTCAAGTAATATGAACAAATGAATTATTTCTTATCGTAAGATTGTTATTAAATAATAATCGGTTTTATTTGACTGCCTCCTTGGTTCAATGGTTAAGTTGCTGAACATGCACCACTGTTCATCCTTAACTTTAATTAGTTTCATTTTTCAGAAACTACAGAACTATACCTGTAACCGATGCCGAAGTCTCGGTTATAATATTTTACTCGTCTGCAACACAGGAAAATGTAAGAACAAACTTAAATCAAAAACTGTTCAAATAAAGTTTCAGAAAGACCAAACCGTTCAACTCATAAGCCTATTAATAACTTCACGCAAAGAGAGCTCGTACGAACTTGAGTTGATTGATAGTTACTACACAAAATTATTAGTGGCATTACACATTGTTGTCGAATAAATATGTGACAAACGGTAATTATTCTACAAAATTTGTGGACAGCACGATCTCAGGTGCACTACACAAGAAAATATCCTTTTGTAACTTTTTGTATCAATTTTCATTGCTGTAATAATTTTTAAATAATTTGATGCAGATCGTTTCTGAAGAGCCGTGGTGTTCCGAGAGACGGCAAGGATAAGCATTTGTTAACAGCTGTGGTGGCGTGTTTCACTCAAAATAAACTGCTGCTAGATTCAATCAAGTGGCAATTCCTCTGCGTACAAATTGTAAGAAACGAACTATTTCCACTGATTCTACAAAATCTCCTCGACCATTTTCGTGCAGAGTGACATTAGACTAGATATATAATCTTTATTTTTCGGGAGGAATCTGCGGGGACCCTGAAGGGCCCTGGCCCGCCTGCATAGCAGGCCCTAACGTTACGCCACTGCTGCCGGTCAATTTCGATCTTCTGTTTTATTCTACCAGATGGCAGAGAAACAGATCTCTGCTGGGCGATCTATGACCGAGTTTTAATTAATTTTGTCGGGCCAACATGAAATGTGTCGCCAGAAACATTTTGCATGTTGACACTGTACGACACGGAGAGCCGAATGGACTTCTTTCCACCTTTAAAAAATTGAACCACCTCTGCCGGGATTGAACCCGCGATTTTGGAATCCGGAGGTAGACACTGTACTACTGATCCACAGAAGGACTTTATTTTTAACGTTTTAAAATCTGATATGGCTGACGCATTGTCGAGATACAGCACTCACAGTAATGCAGTCCATGCCCCTTCAGACTTTACTGCATACTGCTATTCAGTGGCAAGAGTGGTAGGGCTATTATTGTACGAGCGGAATCACTAAACATACTTGTCTATAGAACGGAGGTTCGGTTCCAAGTCACAAAAATTATCACATATACAGCTCTTGTTTTCAGAAGTGACCTGTTAAGGAGACAGATATCATCTTACAAAACTACTTTTAAGATTCTAATAATTTAGGCAAGTTGGAAAGTGACAACGCATTATTTCATGTTTTCTGGGTTAAAATATTTGAGACTTCAAGAGAAGTTTTGAAAATTATTCTTCCAGTACCATATACATAAAAAAAGGAAAGCTCGGAGGGCGTAAAGTAAGGACCCGAGCTTCAGGTAGTCGAGTTATTTCATTTACGATTTTATTAGTTGTACGTCCTTCCAGTGGTTATTTTGAAGACAAATAAGTGGGGGAACTCTTTCCGAAATAATGTAGTTACATAACAATATTAAATATATCTATAGCCAACCTAAATTAAGGAAGTTGTAGAAGAAGTAAATGGATTTAAACAAACGATTTATATTAAAGTCCGCCTCTGTGGTGTAGTGGTTAGCGTGATTAGCTGCCACCCCCGGAGGCCCGGGTTCGATTCCCGGCTCTGCCACGAAAATTTGAAAAGTGGTACGAGGGCTGGAACGGGGTCCACTCAGCCTCGGGAGGTCAACTGAGTAGAGGTGGGTTCGATTCCCATCTCAGCCATCCTGGAAGTGGTTTTCCGTGGTTTCCCACTTCTCCTCCAGGCGAATGCCGGGATGGTACCTAACTTAAGGCCACGGCCGCTTCCTTCCCTCTTCCTTGCATATCCCTTCCAATCTTCCCATCCCTCCACAAGGCCCCTGTTCAGCATAGCAGGTGAGGCCGCCTGGGCGAGGTACTGGTCATACTCCCCAGTTGTATCCCCCGACCAAGAGTCTGAAGCTCCAGGACACTGCCCTTGAGGCGGTAGAGGTGGGATCCCTCGCTAAGTCCGAGGGAAAAACCGAACCTGGAGGGTAAACAGATGATGATGATGATGATGATTTATATTAAATCTAGTTTCGCAATGTTGCCTCCCAAGAATTCTTTAACGTACCGATAACTCTAGGGGCTGCCTGGCCGAGGCGGTAAAGGCGTGCTCGGTTCCCCCGGTTCGAATCCACGTCAGGAAGTCGTAAAATTTAAGAAACGAGATTTCCACTTCCGGAGGTGCACATGGCCCTAAGGTTCACTCAGCCTACACCAAAATTAGTACCAGGTTAATTCCTGGGGGCAAAGGTGGCCGGACGTAGAGCTAACCACTCTACCCCATCACGTGCCGAGGTTAGCAATGGTGAAAGCCTTTACCTTCCACTCCTCCAAGGGCCTTCATGGCCTGTAACGGAGATGACTTTGCTTTGCTTTTAACCGATAAGAGTGGAGGTTCCTAGCTTCAACCTAGCAGTCCAACTTCTTTAATTGCCAAGGTAAAGCTTTACATTTTCTGACGAGCACGACATTCTGCACTCTGTCATTCGGCTGACAGATTTCTTGTTTGGGTGGTCAGCGACTTGATCTTCGATTATAGATGTTCCAGGTTCTATTCCCGCACAAGTCAAAGAATTTTAAATGGCTACTTCACTTGATTCGGGGACAGAGTTTTTGTGCTGTCCTCAGCATTCCTGCAGCTGACGCATCATAGACAACTCTACCTTCCAACACAATAACACGCAGTTTTTTAAACAGGGCAGACGGACAGATGACGTCAGTCATCGTCGAACAAGGACTATAGTCACACGACCTTTCTTTTCAAGCCGACAACCTGAGTAACCGTCGTATAGTCACATGGTGTTCGTAACTCGTATAAATAGATCACTAACACTAAAGACTTTCATAAACTAGTCTAGAGTCTCTAAGTCAAAATGTTTCTCAAGCCTACCCAAAAATATGAAATATTAGTTATCATTAATTTAAAATTGGAGAGGAAGGGCATTCCGTCTCCCTTTAACGTTCATTTTGGTGCTGAGGTTATGGTTGGTGCAAGCCATTACCTTCCACTCCTCCAAGAGCCTCCATATTCTGTTCGGCGTAAGCCTTTAACAAGGCGGAAATGATATAAGGTAAGATGATATAAAGTTTTCATTTAACAGCCAACTGGACTCTATGGATGATTTTCATTGTTCAAGCGAAGCTACACGGTAATTGTGAGTGGAAGGCGACCTATATGGAATTGAAAAATATAGTTAAATCATGTAAGATTGTTTATGTGGAGTATCACGTTTCAGTGAGTAGATTATATTTAAATGACTAATGATTACAAGATCGATGTAGTCCGACACCGTTCACGCTAACTTACATAATGCACTGGAGTGGGAATTTGACCAGCTGTTGTGAATTACTTATGAAGGATATCGGAGAGTTTACCTGGAGCAGGAACCGACAAGCTGAAGTTAGTTAAGATTTTTTTTTGTTGCAAGTTGCTTTACGTCGCACCGACACAGATAGGTCTTATGGCGACGATAGTTAAGATTTTGAGATACAATATAGCCCAACTAACTCTCTTTAAAAAGTCCAAAAGAACTAATACTTTGGTCAGATCTCCCGACGCATATCGCTGTCCTATCTCCAAAAATCGCTTCACATAACCATTGGGTTGTGGTACAGCACACAATATTGCCTGATCAGTGCAGAAAAATGAAGGGAGGAGTGGGTAGCGGAGAATATATGAAAACTAAAATACTTCGTTGGAAGTCTCACAATTTTTCAAACATACTTCCCTGAAAATTAAAGTGATTGCTTGAGAAAGAAATGTCACCCAATTCCAGTTTACTCTTGTTATTAATATTCTTAATAATAACATACATACATCTTCATTTAGACTCTTATGCCTTTCGGCTTTTAGTCTGCAAGTCTCTGTTAATTTACTAATCGCAGCCACAATCCTCTATTTGTAACTAGTTCTGTGGCCTCATTTAGTTCTATATCTCTTATCTTTAAATCGTTGGAAACCGAGTCTAACCATCGTCGTCTTGGTCTCCCTCTACTCTCCTTACCCTCCATAACAGAGTCCATTATTCTCCTGGGTAACCTATCCTCCACCATTCCCCTTACATGACCACACCACCGAAGCTGTGTTGTGCGTACAGCTTCATATATCGAGTTCATTCCCAACTTAGCTTTCATTTCCTTATCCCGAGTACTCTCCTGCCATTATTCCCACCTGTTTGTCCCAGCAATCATTCTCGTTACTTTAATGTCTGTTACTTCTAGCTTAAGAACAAGATATCCTGAGTCCACCGAGCTTCCACTCCCGTAAAGCAAAGTTGGTCTGAAAGAAAGACCGATGTAAAGATAGTTTCGTCCGGGAGCTGACTTCTTTTTTTTACAGAATATTGTTGTTCACAACTGCAAGCTCACTGTATTAGCTTTACTGTATCTTCATTCAGCTTCACTTACTATATTACCATTTGGGAGAATACACATCCTAATTACTTGAAGTTATCTACCTGTTCCAACTTTGTATCCCCCAATATTACATTTAATTCTATTGAATTTCTGACATCAGTTTAGTTTTAGAAAGGCTAATTTGCGGCTGTCGACACAATCTGCCATTAAGGCCGTATTTAATCGAGCATTTTCCTATTGGTTCTTTAGTTTGGTGGAAAATAGACGTAACATAACTGAATGATTTTAAACTATACGATTTGTAAACTGTGAGATTGTTGTCGGACGAATATCAGACTGTACAGGACACTAGGTTGGATGCAGTGGCCACTGGTGTGAGGGATGGTAGAGAGCGAGAGCGAGAGAGAGAGCGAGAGAGAGAGAGAGAGAGAGAGAGAGAGAGAGAGAGAGAGAGAGAGAGAGAGAGAGAGAGAGAGAAGATAGTCACGCGCGTTCAACCTGTAAGAACTCTTCTCTCAATCAACTAGTATCACTACGACGTAACTAATACTGTACGTACTCCATTCTATCAACGCTCGATGGCGAGGCCAAGGAACAGTAAAGGGAAGCGGGGTGGGTAAATTTTATGCAGAGTTACTCAGCCAAGATGTCCATCTCAAATAAATCGTGAACCGTTGAAGATATTGTTACGTGCCAGCCCTGTCGTAACCCCTTTCGATACTTCCAGGAAAGGGCTAGTGAGTCAGCCGGGAGCTCCTAGTCTGAGGGCATGGCCGTCTTTCCGTGTATTGTTCTCTTCGTCTGATTTCCCCGTACACTTTCTGGGAGTTGCAACGGTAATGTTCTGTCTCTAGCCGCATCGCGAATATTCCGGAACTCATCACCCGAGCTATAGATATAAGGCCGCCGTGAACGAGTAGTAATGTTGCAGGGTTGAGTGTGTGGTAGGTGTTCCACCAGTCAGTGTTGGAGTGCGGTGCTCGGAATGGAGTGACAATCGATTTGGACACCGGCGTCAAAGTATGTGAGTGGAATACGGTGTGTGTACTGCCTTGGAGTACTGTATGTGTATCGATGATGTGTGAGTGATTGGAGCTTGGCGGCAGAAGTGTTGGTTGTTGTCTATGCCCTGCCCGAGTCAGCGTATCGTCGTGTGCTGACCAGAGTACTAGCGAAGTACTGCCTTGGAGTACTGTGTGTGTGTGTGTGTGTGTTACCGTGGATAGCGGACGGACTGCTGTGGGGTCAGCGTGTGAAGCAACTGTTGTGAGTGTAACTGGAACGTTGTTGGTGTTGTTGGTGGTGTTGGTGTTGTTAGGTTCGTTTAACACCGTTGAGCTGATGCTGTTTGGTTGTCAAGTAGTTCACTGTGTTTGGCTGTGTGAATTTACTGGACTTTCTCTGGAGTCAAACCAAGTAAAAGTCGTCGTGTGTGTGCCCTGTGTTCACACCTATCCGTCTGTACGCAGCTGCTGAATGGGGTGCCTGCACTTGGGAACAAAAGTGAAAGTAAGGCAAGCCTGTCAATAAGGATTATAGGCGTCTCAGGTAATAGCAATGAGCTGGACTTCCTGCTGTGTGAAGAAGGCAAAGACTATTTTTGCAAGTTGCTTACGTCGCACCGACACAGATAGGTCTTATGGTGACGATGGGTTAGGAAAAGGCTAGGAGTGGGAAGGAAGCGGCCGTGGCTTTAATTAAGATACAGCCCCAGCATTTGCCTGGTGTGAAAATGGGAAACCAAGGAAAATCATCTTCAGGGCTACCGACAGTGAGGTTAGAACCCACTATCTCTCGAATACTGGATACTGGCCGCCCTTAAGCGACTGCAGCTATTGAGCTTGGTAGGACAAAAACTTTTAAATAGGCAGCAATTAGTAAGTGTGATCATTCATGGTGAAATAGGATTACTTTGTGTGTGTGTGTGCGCGCGCGCATTTATTGAGTCATTCTGTATTAAATAAGAGCGATAATATAGACAGTGTTTTGTTCGTAACAATATCGACATTCTGTTTTCACGTTCATTAATGTTACCAAGGGGCTTATAATTGAACCTGCAATACTTTTCTAGGGTGTCAGAATCTGCTGAGATACCGGTAGTAACTTTCTTTTTTTTAAAACGGTACTACGCTGTTTTCTATACCTGGACTATAACTTACAAATGTGAATTCAGCGTAACGTGTTTCATTTGCAAGGCCGAGGACTGTCCTGTTCGATTAACGTTGCGTATGAAACTTGAGCTAGCTCTTGACATAAAGAGTTGCTTCACATTCTTCTGGCAGCTAGGTATGCATTCTATTATACCCATAAATACAATGCGATAAAATGTATTATTTAACACATTTAATGTCGCCGTAGATAACAGGTGCTTAGGCCTTCTTCACACGGAACTATTCAACAGAAACGGAAGTAGCCTGGATACCAAGAAACTGGGCGACTAAGCTACCCGAGTTGATCATTCTCCGCATACGATGATGATTATTATTATTATTCTTCCCTATAAATAGGTTAGATAACTCATCTCGATATGCCTCTCGTAGTCATATTGTTTTTCCTGCCAATTTCAATAAGTTTATGAACATTTAATACCAATAATATAGTTTATGGATTTTCCAAAGATAAAAAAAATGTGTTTATTTTTAAAGAAGATTCCAAATACCAATTTTAACGCCTGTAACATCCTTAGTTGTACGATCCCGCCCGTATGTGTGTCATACCCTACAGTTTTCTTTCGCAGCTACACCAAAGACTATGAATTCGTCACTAATATCGTCATTTTCGTATTTTTAAGTTTCACCCCCTTCCTTTAGGTGTGCTAGGGGTTTCTTGCCCCTACAGTAATTTTTCCAGATAAAAGGAGAAATAAGTTTTAAGGAACACATCATAATCTTTACATTCTGTAGGGTAGGCAACCCGCTGATCGGACTTGTGTTGCGGTTTGCTTATCTTCCCCTACTTTATTTTTCACCCCTTATTGCCTAACTACCAATCAGATTTCGTTCAAACCACTTCATAATCCCTCTCAGATGTAATAAGAACAAACTGTGAAAATTTCAGCGAAATCGGTCCAGTAGTTTTTAAGTCTATTAGCTTCAAACATACTAACATCCAGTTATACATATATATAGATTATTATTATTATTATTATTTACACTACACAATGAGATCTAGAATAAGATTCATCCGTACATCGGAACAAACATTAACTGCAGATTATTCGTCGCTGTAAAAGAATTGCAAGAAACGGACTCCACATTTCGTGCAATCCACAAAATGCAGACATACCTAGAATCAATGCGGATATTTACTCCCTTCATAAATTACAGGGACACCAACATGAGGGAATGCCTCAACCCTGAAGAGATAATGATAACGCTGCTTCTTTTTTTATGCTTTTCCCACAATGTTGGAATCGCGGGTGTGAACTGAGTCTCATATGTGGATCTGGCGTAGTTTTACGCCCGGATGCCCTTCGTATTGTTAACCCCATGAGGCAGAATGTATTCACAATTACGAATTTCGGTGGTGGTTGGTAATGCGATGTGTTATGTGAATATGAAGAGGAATGTATTGGGACAAAAACACCCATTCCCCAAGCTATAGAAATTAACCATCCACGGTTAAAATCTGTTGGCCATTCTGTTTGTGAAGTTCAGTAGCCTTTTATCATTCCTTATCTATGAAATGTTATGTATTTTTGTACGTACGAGTATATCTGTGTAAGTCAACAAGAGTGTAACAAGTGGAGCAACTAAGATGTAAAGGACGTATGCTTGTTTTGAAGGAGGATTTACGTAGCTGAAGTTGACCACGGTGTCTTCAAAGTGCTGTTTTATTGTTTGGTTTTGTGCAGGGAATTTATTTTGATTCGAAACTCAGACAGTTGGTTTATTGTGATCGAAAGCACTTGCTCTCGTGCTGAATAGTTATTTATTCGAAAAGCGGGGAATGTAAAGAAATTTGGCCAAATAAAGACATGAAAATCAGTGTAAGAACAACAAAACATTTGTAAGTAGTAATACGTGTAGTGGTGGAAGTAGTGGAAAGTGAGGTGGTACATAACGTTGGCTCGATTCTAAATGATTGTATAGATACTCCTTCAAGTGAATCAAGAATGAAACTTTCATTTTAAAGAACTATTTGTTATGAATTTGCTGATAGTACTGTAGTATACATTTAAATGAAGTGACCTCAGGTTTTCAGTTTGTAGATATTGAAATGCTACCTGAAGGCTTTCATTACAAACGAATGGGTCTTGCTAGTATCCTATCTCTAAAATGTGAAATCCAAACACATTGCTAGAGATCATAATATTAACCTAAGGTTTGTAAATGGAATGAAGTAATTGACGTAGCTGAAGTTGACCATAATGCCTTCAGCCAGTAAGTCATTATGTTCAATTTTAAATACTCTGACCCCTTTGAATAAGTGTCATACTATTGATAAAGTTATTTTGCGATCTCTAGAGAAGGATGCAGAAGACTGCATAAAGTCAGCAGCAGAGGAAGCTGTGTTAGAAAACAGTGATTCAAATGAAGTAGCAGTCGCAATAGATGGAAGCTGGCAGAAGAGAAGTCATAATAATTAGTATAGAGTGGGAAAGTGATGGGTACTGAATACCTAACATAATATTGCATATTACGTTAAAAATTGGAAACAATAATATAATCATGAAAAATGTGATGCACATTTTCAAGGAACAAGTGGTGGAATTGAAGCTGAAGGGGCAGTTCTGAGATAAGAGCAAAGTAGAGGATTAGAATATGAGATTATGATAGTAAGGGGTGCAGTAA
This sequence comes from Anabrus simplex, assembly GCF_040414725.1. NCBI lineage: Eukaryota > Metazoa > Arthropoda > Insecta > Orthoptera > Tettigoniidae > Anabrus > Anabrus simplex. The sequence continues at coordinate 1,581,124,372 of NC_090265.1, forward strand.
AGTTATTACATATCATCCCTGAGGTTGAAATATTAAAAAAGAAAAGTTAGAATGCAATAGTCATATTCATAAATGGCAATCGGCTTAGTGTAGCAGAGGAAAACGCTGACAAGAAGATTGATAGAGGTTCGTATATGGAATGAGGTGTGTGTGTGGGGGGGGGGCGGGGGGAAGAAATTAGGTGATGGCAAGGGGGTTGGGAAGTAAATTTATCCGGTAGTGCAATTGACAAGTTACAGGATTATTATGGTAAAGTCATAAGAGGAAATTTGCATGATTTGGGACGGATGGGGAGAACAGTGTGGTGCACATAGTTTCATAAGCTGATCGGCCTCTACATGATCTGTGCTCTACAGATTCATGGTGTAAGCATAATACGTGCATTCAAGAGCTCACGCAAGAGTGCGCGAGTTTGACAAACTTATGATGTATATTTTATAAGGTGGCATACTGTTATTATATTAAAATAATATTGTAAGCGATGTAAATATTGTAGCTGACTGAAGTCAGACACCATATTATATTAGTAAGGGGCTAAGGAGTTTTATTTTGTAAGGGGCTAAGAAGTTTTATTTTGAGAAGGAGGGAAGTACTGGGCGCTTGGGTTATTCTACGACTCACAAAATTTGTCTGCAAGGAGAGATGTAAAGTACGCATAGATTGCACTAGCTAGCTTTGCAAACCTATGGCGTGGCCAAGCCTACAGACATAAACGGTGCAACATGTAATCAGGAAGAGATTCTATTGCAGCAGTGAATTAATGAAGTTGTGACGTTGCTCACACAGTATATTTTTATTTGTGGAAGACTGCAGGAAAATGCGAGGCAGTGATTATGTATAAACTCTATCGACGTATGTTATTGGCTTTACGTCGCACCGATACAGGTAGGTCTTCGGCGACGATGGGACAGGAAAGGGATAGGACTGGGAAGGAAGCGGCCGAGGCCTTAATTAAGGTACAGCCCCAGAATTTGCCTGGTGTGAAAATGGGAAACCACGGAAAACCATCTTCAGGGCTGCCGACAGTGGGGTTCGAACCCACTATCTCCCGAATTCTGGATACTGGCCGCACTTAAGCGACTGCAGCTATCGAGCTCGGTTATCGGCGTATGAATTGACATTGTTTTTAAAGCATCTGTGTGTAGTATGATCTAATTACACAGCGAGCGCTAACAGTTCTCATTTAATGAAATGTATAGTGTAACAGCAGTGTAAAAAGCATTCAGTTTTTTGCCATTATTCAAGACTCATAGCTCGTTTTAGTACAGTCTATATATTGTTCAATGAACTCAAGTCGAGCTTATTCACAATTTCTTTGGAAGCTGTTCGCGTCAATGAGGTGGAACGAGATGCCAACTCCTACATATCCGGCGTGGTACAAGTCTACTACACGAATCTCGTTAAGTAATGAAAAATGTATAGGCCTGTTAAAATGTCGAATTAAAAGACATCAAAGTATTTACAACGGAAGTATGCGAGAGTAGTGTGTACATTGTAAATACACGTTTGAAAATGCGGTTCTGATCGGATACCGTTTATTATTCTTTATAATTTATCGTTTTGAAATGTTTATTTGAATATATTTATTCTTCCAAATTTGTCTGTTGATTCTTCGTGGAGAAGTTCTTATGGCATGTAATTCCTCAATTCTATAGTTTTGAGGGAGTATTAGGTAAGGCCCAATAGACTATCAGATTTGTAGTTCAGGAACGGGACCTGGAATGAGATTTTCACTCACTCTACCACTATTATCTTAATTCGAGGGATCCTCTGGTGGACTCTGTCACCTATTTGCCCGGAATTTTAGATAACACTGAGAAAACGGTAAAAATGACTGTCTCGGTAAGGAGGCAGAGAAGCAGCTAGTGACAAGATTTACCTAGGATCAACTCCCCTCAAGTCAGTGTACATTCACATATCTAGGATTGACATTACAAACAACAGCAATAGTCTACGGAGCCCACATAAAGTCTCGAGCAACGGCGGCAACCAAAGCCATAAATGTTATTAAAACAATCACGAAGCTTTCACTGGGATGAGATCATTTGACGCGAATATAGCTCCCATCGCCACATACGGGCTGGAAATCATCTAGGAGAGGCTGACTATGGTGGACTTGAGGACAATCGAAGCAGTTAAGTCAGGTTTTCTGACAACTACCCCGGGGATAATGAAATACGCAAAATCTCGACTAGCATATGAACTTTGCACGTTATACATTTCATATTGAGGTCCGTAGTGAACTACGTATAAGCTCATGAAAGAACTGACTCATGGAAGTCCACCTTTTCAATACATTTTGTGATTAAAGTTCAAAATCGAAGTTACATGTTAAAATAACGGGACGTGTTTCACCTATAAATAGGCATCTTCAGCCGTATTTTCCTTAACATTAAAATTAAAGTGGTAAACTAGACATTAGGCTAAACTTAAAATGCTACATAAATTGGCTTAATAATAATAATAATAATAATAATAATAATAATAATAATAATAATAATCGTATGGCCTCAGCTACCGTGTGCAGACATTTCAATTTGACGCCATCTGGCTGTCTGCTCGTCAATTTCGACGTTCCGTTTTACTCTAGGTCCGCTAGATGGCTGACAGAGTAAACCGGATCTCTCTTGGGCGTCTATGGCTGAGATTTAATTAATTTTGTCGGGTAAATACCAAATGTATCACCAGAGATCTTTTACATGCCGACATCGTACGACATGGAGTGTCGAATGGACTTTTTTCCGCCCTTCAAAAATCCGACTACCTTTGCCGGGTTTGAACCCGCTATCTTGGGATTCGGAGGCCAACACTCTACCACGGATCCACAGAGGCAGCTATAAAGTGGCTTGTGTATGTATGTTGGGTATTCAGCCCGAACGCTGGTCTGATACTGCACAGCTCCACTAACAGGTGTCACTGAGGAGGCGTACTCGGGAAATGAGTGACGTAGTTTCTCGTTGCTTTCCTCACCAAGCCAGAAGTTGCTATTACACATCAGTCTGCCAATCCCACTGAAATGCATGCACCAACCGACAATACGAGCGATATTTTCACACCATTCATAACAGGGACTGTCTGCACAAGGAATGGTATTATTAGAATCGCTCATACCTCAGTGACTTTCATATTGTCCAAGCCAAGGATAAAACTGACAGATCAAGTGGCTTATAACAATAAAAGAACTCTTACAAGAACACACTTACATAAAGTGAGCACTTAAATCCGAATGACATTTGTGTGGTGTCATTAAAACTTCATAGTGGGTAAAATAACTTTTTTGTTGGTAGTGTCTGAAAATTAATATTTAAAACACTCAAGGTATACTTGTATATGTATTTCTAAAACTTTTATCTTCATAGGATAAAAATGCTGCTGTTGTTTAAGGTTGTAATTGTGGCAATTTAAGATCGTGAACTTGTGAGTCACGGTAGCCGGTCTTTCTTTGTATGCATCATGAAGACAGAGCAGCCCTATATGGCTAGAGTAGAAAAGGAGACTTCAAGATAAAGTTCTTCCTGTGGCTGGATATGTTTTAATACAAAAGAGAGTCCCGTTACGGTGGGAGAAGTCCACTTGTCGTCCTTACTTTGCTGCTGACTGCCTACTGCCTAGGTGCTGCATTGTGTTGTTTGCAGGTTATAAATTTCATATTGGGGTCCGTAATGGTCTACGTATAAGCTTATGAAAGAATTGTATCATATATATATTAGGCGAAACATGTCCCGTTATTTTAACTTCGATTTTGATTTTTAATAAATCACAAAGTGTATTGCGAAGATGGACTTCTATGAGAGAATTTTTTCACGAGCTTAATCATATGAACTTGCCAAGGAGTCCACCTTCATCGAGGACGTTTGGATCATTCTCTGATACCTGGGAGAAACTAATGCAGGGCAGAGTGAAGAAAAGAGACGAAATCTGGATCGACGTTTATACAATGGAGGCCATGATGAATAGGGTATGGACAGACACTAACCAAGAACTGCGACACTTTGTTAACTCGATGGTGGTACATGGATACCGCCATAAGCTGTGTAATACCGAGTACTTCAATGACCAAAACGAATCTTGCGTATGTACATTATGTGATGTACAATGCAGCCGATACCAGGTACTCGCCTGTAGACATCGGGGATCTTCTATTGTGATCTTTTGTAAAAGTTTGTTCTCTAGTTTGTTCCACTCTATGCATAATTTGTGCGCTGTAAGGTAGGTAAGGGTTTTTCTGCCCGAAGGCAGGTCCGAACCTCCGCAGAAGTATTCCTGAGCCGGAGTTTACGTGCGGTAGGGTGGCCAGTTCCTTTCCGCTCCTCCATTCCCTTACCCCCCACCAACAGCGCGTGGCAACCCATCCAACTCCTGACCACGCCCAATGTTGCTTAACTTCGGAGATCTCACGGGATCCGGTGTTTCAACACGGCTACGGCCGTTGGCTTGTGCGCTGTATCTTTACAAAATAATAAGTATTGCAGCTATATTCAAATTAACGCCCAAACGTGGGGCTAATAAAATTAATAGTAGATGTCGAGGCAAGGCAGTGGGAAGACAACGGACATGTCATCAAAACCGCCAAATTTTAACATTCCATGCTTCGAATTGTTCTACCAAATGAAATTTCAGCAAGGTAAGATCAGTCATTACCAAATCAATTAGTACAGTTAGGTCTCAGAATATAAATGATGCTACTGTTGCATAATGTTTGCTCTCTCAGGCTACTCCACCCCACATATGCACTCACTTGTGTTATGGGTAACTGGCGTGCCCCTGTGTTCTTAGGCCTACGTTTTTGCTAGTGACTTTACGTCGCACCGACACAGATAGGTCTTACGGCGACGATGAGATAGGAAAGGTTTAGGAGTTGGAAGGAAGCGCCCGTGGCCTTAATTAAGGCACAGCCCCAGCATTTGCCTCCACGGAAAACCATCTTCAGAGCTGCCGACGGTGGGGTTCGAGCCCACTATGCTCGCGATGCAAGCTCACAGCTGCGTGCCCCTAACCGCACGACTGACTCGCCCTGTAAATCGAACCCAGAATCCAGTACAGAAAATCATTGGCTTTTCGTAGAAGTCGTGGTGCCGGAATGTTGTGCCGTAGGAGTTCTTTTACGTGCCACTAAATTTAATGACACGGGGTTGGTGAATTTGTCGACAACTTTGGCACGGAAGGCCAGTACACTGCTGTTCAGACAAGTTCAGTGGATTAAAACAGAAGAGAAAATTAAAAGAATGACCGAGTTTTCCCATCAGAATTTAGAAAAAACAATCATTGGTCTTTCAAAGAATTCAGAGTACGCTAAATATTGTGATGGGTGAAAATTTTAGAATAAATTCATCTATTCATCCTGTTTGCAAACACCTATTTTTATATATCTGGACATGTATTGCGTAACAAATCGAACTCCACCGATCACCATACACGATGTCCAGCTCCGTGGCTAGAAGGTTAGCGTGCTGGCCTTTGGTCCAGAAGGTCCCGGGTTTGATTGCCGGCCGGGTCGAGGATTTTAACCTTAATTGGTTAAGTCCAATGGCCCGGGGGCTGGGTGTGTGTGGCGTATTCAGCATTAGAAATTATCCTAAGTAGGACCATCATCTTCCCAGACAAGCAGGTCGCCTAATATGCCGTCTACGAGAAGACGACCTGCGCCAGGCCACTCCGGAGGCCATACCTCATTCTTCTTCTTCTTCTTCTTCTTCTTATTATTATTATTATTATCATACACGATCAACCAGTTTGTACAATAGCGTCTTTTGCACAAGTTGTTTTCTCGCGAAGGGATTGCTTAAGCTTCACTCGCACTCCTACGTACGGAACATCTTCCCCAATGACATCACCACTATGCAGGTTGCAGTGAGCATTAGACTAACGTCTTATCATAACAATCATATTCCTCCTGACAGATGAGCATATGATCACAGAATCTGGGGAATTAACGTATTGAAAGGAGCGTTTCCACATCACTGACAACCGAGTTACCTCAAAGCGTCAATGTATTCCCCAAAAATAACGGAGAATTTGAAGAAGTAAGTTACTTGAAATATTGTCTACTGTTCGAGAAATCTTGATTTCTATTTATTCTGTCAAGTTTTCATCAGGAACACAGGGAGAAGTCCACCTAAAACACTTGGCAACCCTGGTCCTATCGTCTTTTTTGATGCAGATTTGACGTCTAAGTTCGTTGTATCGTCGAGGTTGAGCCCTTATTGAAGTACTCATTTAATTAATCAGTCATTTATTCGAATGTACAGAGAATATTTCATTTTTATTAAGTACTAGTAACTGGCAGGAAACATCTACATTCAGCAGCACATGCCGCAATTTCTGCAGGGAGCTTGGAGCTCGGGTTTGTTTGCTCACCAGCTAAATTTGGAAGGTGGAATTTCGACACAAAGCCGAACAAGGGAACAATAGAACTCCAACGGACAACATTTCGGATGCCCGCGCGAGAGGCTAGGGTCGCTTATAAGAGATGTTTGAAGTAAGCGTCAGGTACGCGATGTGTTGAGCCAATGAAACGATAGAGCCACCGTCGATATAGCGAGGCATTGGTCTAGGGAAGAGATGGCCCCAATCGAGGATATAACGGCGTCTTCGAGGACGAGTTTATAAAAAGGATGACCGCGTCAGTTAGTTACCCTATTATTCGGCGAGATTTTGTGCAGGTAACATCGTAAGAAGAAGTTACTTACGCGAGTGATCGTGTGGGGACTCGTAAGATTTTATTGCAAGACGCTCAGTCTACATTTGATATACTCAAGTTTTCTAATACTGGGAGGATGGCATTTAACTTACGATTACCAAAGGGAGAGAACAGTTCCATTTAATCATTTCAAAGTGCATAGTAGCCTGCCTGTGTCAATAGTTTTTCGAGGGCATAAACTTTATAATTTTCAGCCCAGCCGTTTATAAAATGGGAAATATTTGACCTAGTTACGGGAGTAGATAAGAGAAGCGGTTCCGCGACTGAATGGGAACTGGTTTCACGGTTTACCCCCGGCTGTAGTATTCTAGTAACTGGCCGGTTGATCTTGGCCTAGTTTCTACATCGTGAACGAGGGGATGTTTTAGACGACATCCAGAAGCAGAAGCAGCAACGGAAAATACATCACCTTTCTACCCTCGATGGAGACAAAAGGACTGATCCAAGCCTTTCCTGAAGGCATCATCATCGATATGACTGGCTAAAAACAAAATGGGGTCGGCTGTCTCCTGAGGACGAACGGCCATAAGTCAACATAACAGATGAGTACAGAGTTATGATGTAATTATGTGAGTGTGAACGTGTTTAATGTTGCAAAAGGTGATAGGTTAGTTTGATATTTAATTTATGTAGATGTAGCTTTGTTTGGTAGGACTACGTCCTATTCAGAGTAAATGATAGGAAGCTTGTTAATGTAAATATAAATTGTAACATAAATGTGGACCGTTTGCATGAAGTCACAGCTTGCTTTCTTACATTTTATTCTTATTTATTTAGCTGAGTCATTTCTTTACGAGTCAGTTTCTTATTTTAGCCTCGCATATTTTTTTATTTGTTTGCTTTGATGTTTGAGACGCAGTGTACATCTCGGGGCGTAGTTGTAAATGTGAATAAGGATTCAAATTAAAGTCAGGAAGGACTAGATTAAAGTATTATTATTGGGAGCTCAAAGTGTACGGAAACCTGCCGTTACGTTTTCTGGGATTTATTGCATGATGTGTGAATGAGAGTGTGTAAGATGGTGGAGTGTGGATCCACGAAGTTCTTAGCGTAATCTTCACGACTATTTTGTATATCTAGGTTCTAAATTAGTAATTGATTCACGAGTTCCGAATATTAGAATAAAATTTCTGTAAAATGTATTATTATTTTATTATTATTATTATTATTATCAGCATCATCAATATGAGTTTCTCGCGATGTTGGATTGAGATATTTCAGTAACATTCCGATGTTCAGACATGATCGATTGTCAATGTGGCAATTTCTTAGTTTCAGTTTATCATATTTATTACAGAGTTGGCCACTTTATTATTCATGTTTACTTTGAGTGCGAGTGCTTTGATTTGTGACCAGCGCGGTCGTGTTTCTTTCATGCTAGCGAATTTTAGACGACGTCCACCATATTTCTTCAGTTTTACGCAACTTTAGGACATGAGATGTTATTTGTGTGATTTTGAGTAAGAGGACGCGTTCCTGATTTGAAAGGCCTGCATTTTCTTGTTTGTGTGACTTGCCGCGGGTAGACTTTTGAGTAGCGTGTGTGGTTTTGGTATTGCTGCTTTATTTTGGGAGACGTGGATCTCCAGTTTGAGTCATTCCGCGGTGTGTTGGCGAAGGTGATATGTTTGTGTACCGAGGAGAGTTTTATTTGAGCGGCCTATACTTCGCGATTTTATTGTTATACGGTTGACGAGAGTTTTATATCGCGACGTTTGTTTCGGATTTTCTTTTACGATATAACCGCGGAGGAATATTTTGTGTTATGTCATCTCTTCCAGGTTACAACGTTGAAATAGGTGTTGAAAGGTAAAGCCTACTCTGTCACCTTTTTTAAAATATTGATTTTGTAACATGTACCGGTAATTATTTTTCAGGAACCTGCGTCGAATAGGAAGTGTTGCTTAAAGTGTAATTATGTTTCCTTTATTTCCATTGAGGCTTTGAGTGGATGCGTGTTGCGTGAATGCCGCATGCTTTTCTTAGTGATCCCTCAAAAATATGACATGTTTTTGTTTCTTTGAATGTATACAGGGTGTTAGGTGTATACGTGCAGATATTAAGCTAGTCGGCAAAGAAAAATACATCTCACAATATATGCTATGTACTTTTTACCTTGTCCTATTAGTTTGCCCATAACTGAGCCAAATATTTCAGGACCTAATGTATTTTGAACGGCCGTAGCAGGATATGCCGGTTACGTCATTCTGTCCACGCGTAGTGGAAGTACATTAGTAGAGTCTAGGGCTTGTTGAACCTGTTTCTTATCGCAGGCCAACGCATGTTGTTGTGCACTTCCCCTAAAGCCTTGGCAAGTAGGAGAGGATGACTCACGTGCCAAGCCACTTGCTGTACTCGAAAAGCGGTCTAAAGTAATCTGTGTGAAATGTACACAGAATTCTTACAGTGACCTTGAAGATACGTACCAGCACATACATGCGAATCATGTATTGTGTAGTTGTGTGTGATTTATAAGACGTCAATGGCATTACTCAGTAATCCAAGCTGACAAAATGAAAGGAAATAGTTAATAAGTAAATGAAAAATGAGCGCAACATTTCTGTGCTCTTATTGCGACAGTCTACGATGAATTTCTGACAATAGACAATGCGAGTTGTCTATGCTTATTCATAAACTTTTCAGTCAATGAAAGGACGGTGGACACTGAAAGAAAAGGCTGTAAGTATTCAGTCATACTGTTATTAATGAGACAGATTTCAAAAACCGTAGCTGCAACTATGCGTGAACATTGCTCGAAGGAAAAATAGCTACTGTGGATTTTTTTTGCTAGTTACTTTACGTCGCACCGACACAGATAGGTCTTATGGCGACGATGGGACAGGAAAGGGATAGGAGTGGGAAGGAAGCGGCCGTGGCCTTAATTAAGGTACAGCCCCAGCATTTGCCTGGTGTGAAAATGGAAACCACGGAAAACCATCTTCAGGGCCGCCGACAGTGGGGTTCGAACCTGCTATCTACCGAATACTAGATACTGGCCGCTCTTAAGCGACTGCAGCTATCGAGCTCGGTCTACTGTGGAATTGCCGCCGGGCATTTCTAATAGAAGGCTTATTCTTCTTTTTCCTAATCTGTTTACCCTCCAGGGTTGGTTTCCGGACTCAGCGAGGGATCCCACCTCTACCGCCTCAAGGACAGTGTCCTGGAGCGTGAGACATTGGGTCAGGGGATACAACTGGGGAGAATGACCAGTACCTCGTCCAGGCGGCCTCACCTTCTATGCTGATCAGGGGCCTTGCGGGAGAATGGGGAGATTGGAAGGGATAGGCAAGGAAGAGGGAAGGAAGCAGCCGTGGCCTTAAGTTAGGTACCATCCCGGCATTTGCCTGGATAAGTGGGAAACTACGGGAAACCACTTTCAGGATGGCTGAGGTGGGAATCGAACCACCTCTACTCATTTGACCTCCCGAGGCTTAATGGACCCCGTTCCAGCCCTCGTACCTCTTTTCAAATTTCGTGGCGGAGCTGGGAATGGAACACGGGCCTCCGGGGGGTGGCAGCTAATCACACTAACCACTATACCACAGAGGTGGACAGAAGGCTAATTACTGGACAGTAAGTGCCGATAGGTAATGTAACGGACCCGTTTATTTAAAACCTCCGTAATAGTAATGTTACTACTACTACTACTACTACTACTACTACTAATATCTTTACGTTTCACTAATTCATTTTCACGGTTTTCGGAGACGCTGAAGTGCCAGAATTTTGTACCGCAGTATTTTTTTAAATGCAAGTGAATCCACAGACACGAGACAGGCGTATTTCAGCACCTTCAAATACCACCGAACTGAGCCGCCATCGAACCTGCCAAGGTGGGATCAGAAGACCATCGCTCTATCGTCCGAGCTACTCAGACCGCCATTGGAGCTTAGAGTAAGTTGATCGTGCGGTTAGGGGCGCACAGCTGTGAGCTTGTATTCTAGTGATAGAGGGTTCGAACTCCACTGTCGGCAGCCAGGAAGATGGTTTTTCGTAGTTTCCCATTTTCACATCAGGGAAATGCTGGGACTGTACCTTTATTAGACTTCGAACGCTTCCTTCCCACTTGTATCCCTTTTCTCTCCCATCGTTGCCGTAAGACCTATTTGTATCGGTGCGACGTAAAACAATTTGTAAGTACATGTTTCAGTAATTTCGGAGACATGTCTGCAATTATAATATTAATAATAATTCGGACCTGTTAAAAGTTCACTATTTTCTTTAGTGTTTTCTGACAGATTACGAGCTACGAAGTTTGAGTGGGGCGATTAACTTATTTTCATAATAGTTAGTAATAATAGACTAAGACAGTTTTTATAATAATATTGTCAGTGGCTTTTCGACGGATGCAAGCTAATCGCACGGCCAACTCGCCCAATAATAATAATAATAATAATAATAATAATAATAATAATAATAATAATAATAATAATAATAATACATCTTTACGTGCCAATGGAGACGCGCGGTGTCGGAATCTTGCCCACAGGTATTCTTTAACGTGCCCGTAAATCTACCGATCAGAAGCGGTCGTATTTGAGCACCTTCAAATACCAGCGGACTGAGCCAGGATCGAGCCTGCTAAGTTCATGAAACCAGTGCTTGAACCGTCTGAGCCACTCAGCCTGGCAACGTTTATTTTGATACGTTTAATAGGCACTGCAAAATCAGCAGTAAGCTAGAAGGCTTTCATTTACATTTAAACATGTTCTCTTCGGTTGGAAGCACGAAAGGAAGGTACGTTTAATTAAATTATGTTCATAACATGTCCCTTACTGGTATGAAGTAAAACGTTCGATGTGTTTTGACATTTTAGTTCCGATACTACTCACTTGGAAATCATATCCCATGCATTCTTTCGTTGACGTAATAAACTTTATTTGCATAGACGTCAACACGGGATGGTTCTGCATACGGCGAGTTGCACTCCCAAAAGACCATGATATTGAAATCGCACTGTGGGAGAATATTCCACGTAAGCAGTTCGACAAAAGCACTAGACCTGTCACATGCCGGTTGTCTGCTGTTCCTAGCGAGGGGGATGTGGCTGGAAACCGGTCTGTCTTACCTTGACCTGAATAACAGCTGTCAGAGATGCGAATTATCGTCCGTACCAGTACGCGAGTTACTTCGTAGTAGTAGCATCAGTAGTAGTATTTGAATAATGCCAGTGTATGAATACCACGAATACCATTATATGCTTCTAGTGTATCGTGTGGCAGAACAGAACACGGGTCGCCCTTCATGAATCTATCGGGAAAGGCTTCCAGCAATTTATATTTTGTTTCTTATTCCCTACGAGTTAAAACAGAGGACACTTTGCGTTTTTAAGGGCCGATGACATTAAGACAGCAGTCATCATCATCATCATCATCATCATCGTCATCGTCGTCACGTATAAATATTCAATAAAATAATCGTTTTATATTCATCATTACTGAAATAGGAACTATAAGTTAACATTTAACTTAAGAAGATTGCCTAGAGTGTTTTGTTAATTTACAAAAGAAAAATTAAAATTTCTTTTAGTGTAAGGCAATCTGTATGTTTTTGTTTTCTAAACTATTGTACTGTAATGTTTAACATAGGTACATTATGTTGTTCACAGGCGTTTTCGTGTACGTTCGTAAATCCGTACTTTTCTATTCGAGATAGTCTTGTTACCGTCCACCTGGAATTACGGAGCCCGTACTGTATGTTAGTTCATTATTTTTCTACAACAGAGTGTTACGAATGCGACTGTAGTTCCCGCGACCACGCCACTCTTATGTCTGTGTCACTAATGTGCACTTTGTTCAGCTGTGTGCTGCTTGACTATGTGGCTCTCGTTACCTTCTTCTTCCTCTTCTTCTACTGCAGCCTTATGTCTTATTCTACCGACATCATCTTAACACGCAGTAGCGTAATCTGTTGCGATTTACCGAGCTCGATAGCTGCAATCGCTTAAGTCCGGCTCCATGGCTAAATGGTTAGCGTGCTGGCCTTTGGTCACAGGGGTCCCGGGTTCGATTCCCGGCAGGGTCGGGAATTTAACCTCAATTGGTTAATTTTGCTGGCACGGGAACTGAGTATATGTGCCATCTTCATCATCATTTCATTCTCATCACGACGCGCAGGTCGTGGATACAGGTGCTTATGTACCACAACATCACCGGCTTTCAGGCCGGCTCCTTGGCTAAATGGTTAGCGTGCTGGTCCTTGATCACAGGGGTCCCGGGTTCGATACGCAGCGGGGTCGCGAATTTTAACCATCATAGGTTAATTTTGCCGGCACGGGGGCTGGGTGTGTGTGTTGTCTCATCATCAATTCATTCTCATTACGACACGCAGGTCGCCTACGGGTGTCAAATCGAAAGACCTGCTTCTAGCGAGCCGAACTTGTCCTCGGACACTCCCGGCACTAAAAGCCATACGACATTTCATTTCAGTGTGGCCAGTGTCCATTATTCGTGAGATAGTGGGCTCGAACCCCACTCTCGGCAGCCCAGAAGATGGTTTCCCGTGGTTCCTGTTTTTACACCAGGAAAATGCTGGGGCTGTACCTTAATTAAGGCCACGGCCGCTTCCTTCCCTGTCCTAGCCCTTTCCAGTCCCATCGTCGCCACAAGGCCTATCTGTGTAGGTGCGACGTAAAGCCAATAGCTGCTGCGATTTGTTATTAGCACCATCATAGTAAAATGTAATATAGTTGTGGCGGAATCTTCTTAAATACCTTCGACATCTGTGAATTGTGTATAATTTGATAACTCATCTGTACTCATGAAAGCGACCGTCGGCCTGGCGTTCAGGTTAACAGCTACATGTCTCTAACGTGTAACCTTGATTATGTTTCTTAGATTTGTTGATGTGTATGTTTGATGTTTATACACAATACGAGATTACAGCTGACTCATCCCCACGAGCTTGACCTGGTTCTCGTCTTACGCATAGTAATCTGTCGGTAACTACTGCGTCCGATGCTAACTTACGTGACATACATTTCATCTTGTTTCCTCTTAAACCACGCGTATTTTACTATTTTCTTCCACGTATTTCAGCTTTTAATTACCTGATAATAATAATAATAATAATAATAATAATAATAATAATAATAATAATAATAACGTTAATTGCTTTACGTCCCACTAACTACTTCTACACCGAGCTCGATAGCTGCAGTCGCTTAAGTGTTGCCAGTATCCAGTAATCGGGAGATAGTGGGTTCGAGCCCCATTGTCGGCAGCCCTGAAAATGGTTTTCCGTGGTTTCCCATTTTCACACCAGGCAAATGCTGGGGCTGTACCTTAATTAAGGCCACGGCCGCTTCCTTCCAACTCCTAGGCCTTTTCCATCCCATCGTCGCCATAAGACCTATCTGTGTCAGTGCGACGTAAAGCCCCTAGCAAAAAGACCTATCTGTGTCGGTGCGACGTAAAGCAAAATAGCAAAAAACTACTCTACGGTTTTCTGAGACGCTGAGGTGCCCAAATTTAGTCCCGCACGAGTTCTTTTTATGTACCAGAAAATCTGCCGACACGAGGCTGACGTGTATTTGAGCACCTTCAAATACCACCGGACTGGGCCAGAAGTTAGAATCAAAAGGCCTGCACCTCAACCGTCTGAGCCACTCAGCGCGGAAGGAGGCACGAAATATAGGTACGTTTAATTTATTTAGTTGTATAACATGTCCATTATTCATTTGAAACTAAACGTTCGATGTGTTTCGATAATTCAATTCCGATGCTACTCATTTGGTCATCCCATGACTGCTTTCTTTGGCGTAAGGAACTGCCATCTTTCTTCTACCTTTACGCAATGCACAACGGGGATCGTACCGTATTTCACGTCCCGGCGCGCTTATCCCAGCCAATAATTATATCAGTCGTACAGGTCCCACACCGATACAGGTTTTCAGGTCATTTCCATACTCACTAGACCACGGGGCTGATGACCACAGATATCCCAATCCCCTAAATGACATAACAGCAAATGAACCAGTATTAACGCTGAGAATTCGGTACATCTTCAGGGTCCGAAACCGATGACCAGGGTTGTCTGAAGCCCCTAAGACGGAAACTAAATACTGACAACAACGAACCCAGTCTGGCGAGAATGTAACGTAATATGGCATACACTACTGTAGTAGCCACCTTCAGCTGTTATCATAGCTCATTGGCTCTTAAACATAAAACCAGTTTGACAAGTATGTTACGTAACATATCGTGCATTGCATTGGTAGCGTTCAGCTGTTACGTAGCACACTTGCTTGTAAACATAAACAGAAACCAGTTTGGCACGAATGGCGCGTGACTCGCCTGTTCTCAAAGGGAAGCTATTCATTCACAAGAACAAGGCATACTACCTATTCTAAAGACATCGTATCTTTTTGCTCTCGAAAATAACTTCCGAAAATTACTAAAAGTTTGATATATAGTGGTTCATCACATCGTTCTCTATTGCTAGAAGAAATATCTGCAGGTATACACCTAACATCCTGTATATTGTACCATTTACATGTTTTCGTTTTTGTGGTTCCTATCCACACTGTTTGTTATGTTCATGGGATTGTTCATGGCTCGAAAGGTATATTTTGTGCGTAGGATGTTTTCCCACTCAGCGTGTTATATATTGTACAGTTAGGTTAGTTCCCCCCACCCCTTTTGCGCATTAGATCACGTCTTTTCTTAAGGTTAGGGACCCCACTGCAGTGTCAAGTATGCAGAAATGGGGAACGTACTCATCTACAGTTAAAAGCGTTAACAAAAAGTAAAGCCAGGAGCGTGGTGCGAGCACGCAAGCCCATGTGTTAAAATTACAGAAACTTCAAGATTTGATATGTTAAGTATGTGTGTCGGCATACACTGTAAATTTGTAATATATTCTGATTCTCAAGATGGACTTTATCCAGCTGAAAAAAAACAACAGTCATATAAATCTGATTATTTGATACTTTACTATTTTTAAAATATTTATCTTGTTTATTTTTAATAAACAGATTTTCCTCCAAAACTGACGTCATGCTTCGCCTTGCTTTATTTGTAGTTTTAATTGACCTCACCGTGTTCGTATTTAGTTATATGTTCCCCATCAAGATCCTGGGTGTATGTATTTTTAGGGCATTTTATCATATTTCGGACTGAGCACGCCTGGGATCGGCTGACTAGTCTGGGGCAAATTACTTTGATGGTAGAAACGGGGACAAGGTTAAGAATGTAATCTGGACTAAGTGATACAAAAATGGTCATGAATATCAGTGTTCCTATTATAGCCTGGATGCAACTCCTTTACGCAGGGTGCCCATCAAAGTGACTAGGGACATGATTCAGCGGCAACGTGTTACGTTCATGGCAGTAACTTAATAAAACTTGTTTGTGACTTAACGCCCACCAGTAACCAGAAATAGTTACCAGGAAATGAATATATTCTGGCATTCATAAATGTAATTAACGTTAGTAATGAAGAGCATGGGGAAAGGCGTCCGACTCGTTGGCTGAACGGTCAGCGTACTGGCCTTCGGTTCAGAGGGTCCCGGGTTCGATTCCCGGCCGGGTCTGGGATTTTAACCTTCATTGGTTAATTCCAATGGCACGGGGGCTGGATGTATGTGTCGTCTTCATCAACATTTCATCATCACGACGCGCAGGTCGCCTACAGGAGTCAAATAGAAAGACCTGCACCTGGCGAGCAGAACTCGTTCTGGGTTATCCCGGCACTAAAAGCCATACGACATTTCATTTCATGGGAAAACAGTTTGGGGCAGGCTACACCTTTATTGTCCAGATAACGTCGGTGAACGTTGCGACGTCAGTGTGTTTAAACTTAAAGATTTGAATACATTTCCTAAAAGATTTCAGTCGTTTTGTAGAACGAGCAAGGTATATGGATGTTTCTCTATAAGACTGATAAGGTGAATAATGAGGTCTGATTTGTCTTTCATCATGAAGTATAGAGTGATTGAAAGAAAAACATGAGGAATATTCTCGGACAGAGCGAGTTAGATACGCGGTTTGTGTCACGTAGCCGTCCGCTTACATTCGGGAGAAAGTGAGTTCGAACCCCACTGACGACAGTCCTGAAGATGATTTTCTGTGGTTTCCCATGTTTACACCAGGAAAATATCGAATCTGTTCCTTAATAAGTTCACACTCGCTTCCTTCCCAGTCCTACCCCCTCCTAAGCCATCGTCGCCATAAAGTCTGCCTGTGTTGATGCGACGTAAAACAAATAGTAATTTTTAAAACCTCACGGCTAGTCACTAACATGGATGTGACAAACTGGACTCTGCTGCATATGTCTGATAGTGATGAGACTTGCCATGAATCACTCCACGCCTTGTCCGTCCAGTGGGCTATGGCACATTTATTTATAATGGTTTGATCTGAAGGTGCATGCCAGATGCTAATAAACAGATTACTTACCTCATCACGTGCGTGCCACAGGTCACTTCGGTGGCCTCTCACTCTTGCAGACCAGACGTGGAATGTGGGCAAACTCTGTAGTGTGAGATAATGTTATAAATTATTTTATTGTAATATTATGTTATAATGCTGTTAAATAGTATCATGGAGTTAATTATTTAATTTTAATTTAATTATAATAATGATACAATTAGTATACGTGAGATGTAGTAGATTAATGGATGTTAATTTAAAGAAACTAGGACCGAGCTCGATAGCTGCAGTCGCTTTAGTGCGGCCAGTATCCAGTATTCGGGAGATAGTAGGTTCGAAGCCCACTGTCGGCAGCCCTGAAGATGGTTTTCCATGGTTTGCCATTTTCACACCAGGCAAATGCTGGGGCTGTACCTTAATTAAGGCCACGGCCCTTCCTTCCCAGTCCTAGCCCTTTCCTGTTCCATCGTCGCCATGAGACCTGTGTGTCGGTGTGACGTAAAAAGCCAATAGAAAAAAAAAGAAACTAGGCAATATTATTGTTCGCCTGTTTATCAGGTGGTGGTAATTATTGTATTAAGAGGAAGTACAACTAGGCAATCATCCTCTAAGCACATTAATTAGTGGGAAAAATGGAAGCGATACGACACTTCGAAAATGAAGGTATCGGCCAAAGAAAGGCCACGAAAGGTGTGAAAATGAAATATTCCCTAGGTCACAATACCTAACACCATCGGGGTCGGAAAATAATAATAATAATAATAATAATAATAATAATAATAATAATAATAATAATAATAATAATATTGATTTCACGTCCCACTAACTACGGTTTTCAGAGAGGGAAAGAACAAGAGTTGGCTAGAGGAGATTCTAATATGATTGATGAAAGTGAGGAGCATGTCGCAATTAATTGGAAGCAATGCCAGGATTCAGCTAATGACCTCGTGGTCGCCAACCCACGCTCTCAACTTAAGAGCCTCTGGGGCCCTCTTAGCCGTCTCTTACGACAGGAAGGGGATACCATGGGTGTTATTCTATCGCCCCCACCCACACAGGGTGCTTGTTAATCAAAAGCATGTCCTTTTGTATTTAATTTAATATCGGGCCTGCCCCCTGACGAGAGTTAAGACTGTTACTACCACAGTTTTCATTCCGTACCTCGATGGGGTACGGTGGGTCTCCTAAGGGGTGACACCCTTTCTCAGGACAAAGGATGTGTTGCGGTGATATTTTGTGGTGTGGGTGGGGCGACCGTGGCCTAAAAATGAAACTATCACGGTATTCGTCTTAATGAAGAGAATGGAAAACCACGGCCGACGGTAGGGCCAGCCTACTTCCTGCCGAATGCAGAGCTGTTAGGTTTTTTTTTTTTGCTAGTGGCTTTATGTCGCACCGACACAGATAGGTCTTATGGCGACGATGGGATAGGATAGGTCTAGGAGTTGGAAGGAAGCGGCCGTGGCCTTAATTAAGGTACAGACCCAGCATTTGCCTGGTGTGAAAATGGGAAACCACGGAAAACCATCTTCAGGGCTGCCGACAGTGGGATTCGAACCCACCTATCTCCCGGATGCAAGCTCACAGCCGCGTGCCTCTACGCGCACGGCCAACTCGCCCGGTAGCTGTTAGGCTAGTAAAACTAGCCGAAGCCCACTCTGCTCGGTTGCATGTAGAGTATGTGTTGCAGAGAACTGCAGATGACATGAAGGTGTTGGGAGTGTCATGCGTTATGTCTCATTCCTAACAGAGTCCTCTCCTACAGCATCAAGCAGTCCCTCTGCTGCCCTCGCAAGGCTGCGAGAACGCCATTGAAGCCCTTAGTCCAGGATTGTAATCTTTTGGACGAGTCGCTAATCCACTCCAAGTTCTCGGCGTAAAAGGCAGACAAGTTACTCGTTCAACGCGAGACTGTCCACAGGTAATATCTAGGTAGCACCTGAAAGTGGTGGTGGTGGTGATTACTGTTTTAAGAGGAAGAGTACAACTGGGCAACCATTCTCTATTAACACTAATAAGAGGGAAAATATGGACGGGGCCCGGCACTTTGAAAAATTAAAGCATCGGCCAAAGAAAAACAAGGGCCACGAAGGGTGTGAAAATAGACTCCCTAGGCCTGACACTTAATACTGTCGACGTCACAAAAGGACAAGTGTTGGTCAAAGGAGGTCGATGGGATAGATAAAAGTGAGGAGTTTGGCACAGATAAGTGGAGGCAATGCTAGGACTCAGCTATGAGGTTCGTGGTCCACGCTCTCAAGTTAAGAGCCCCTGAAGGGCCTTTAAGTCCCAAATCGCGGCAGGCAGGGGATGCTGTGGGTGTTATTCTACCACTCCCACCCACAAGGGTAAGTTCCTGAAAACTGCGACTTCCAGTTGCCTGATATTCTCACTAATTTTGAATAGTCACCAGAGTTCTCCTTCCTTCTTCCGGGACAAGGCTAATGACTTTGATGCCAATTCCACTTATGATAAATAAATTACAGAAGAATCCGGAACTACTATTACTTCTCTCCTGGCATTTCTACAACTATCTGAGGTCAGCACATGTGGATTCAGCCGATTTTACGGCCGGAAGCCGTTTCTGACGCCAAACCTACGTGGAGGGATGCATTCAGAATTACGTGTCTTCGTGGTAGTTGGTAGTCTGTTGTGTTGTATGTAAATGAAGATGTGTATTAAGACGATCAAGAAACACTTCCACCCGCCGAATTAGAGTAATTAACCAAACGCAACTAAAATCTGAACTCTGAACAGATTGCCAAGATGCTTATCATTCAGCCAAGGAACCGGACTCAGAAGAAGGGGGAACGTGTTTTCTGTCGAGTCGCCACTCATCTACCTACGCATTTCACTTGCACCTTGACAAATCCTAGAAATAATGAAATACCCAATCTGATCCTCTACCGCCTCCAGTGAGCAGCCTTGAAGTCTTCCTCCAGAGTTACAGCCTGCACTGGTACGACGTGTTCCATTACGTCATACACCTGGCTTGCCCAGGCCATCCAGTGCTTTGATACAGCACATACGACTGGAGCACGACCTTTACGATATGGAAGTACCGCATAGGATTCTCAATTGTCACCAGGACTGTCTCGAGAGGGAGCGAGTCGTGTCACCGTCCAGCGCGGCAGGTTTTAGGGGCGGAAAAATATTGGAAACATGAACAATAAATACATGGTTTGCAATACAAAAATTAAAATTGACATAGAAGTTTTGTATCAACGAAGAAATGTAAAAATGTAAGGGCGCATGGGTGACACACAAATCTGACAACGCTGCCTATCCCTCCATCATGCCCAGGCCTAATTTTACGGTGGCTAGTCCCTCTTGCATTGACAAGATGTGTCCCACCCTCCGAATTACAGTAATTAGGACACAAGGACTGATGACTAGTTCTTTTTTATTTTTGAGAATTATCCGACACAAACGATTTGGTGATTGAAGATCAAACTGGCAGAAAAATAAATATGTTCTAGGATATATTGCTGTATTTTCAGAAAATTTTATTTTAGATATGTTTTATATCATTTAAGAACTGGCTTTATTTTATTATGTTTGTTTTAATTTCGTGTGGCTATTTCTAGCCGAGTGCAGCCCTTGGGCGGCATCTGCCATGCGTAGGTAACTGCGTGTTGTTGTTGTGGAGGATAGTGTTATGTGTGGTGTGTGAGTTGCAGGGATGTTGGGGACAGCACAAACACCCAGCCGCCGGGCCACTGGAATTAACCAATGGAGGTTAAAATCCCCGACTCGGCCGGGAATCGAACCCGGGATCCTCTGAACCGAAGGCCAGTACGCTAACCATTCAGCCATCGAGTCGGACTTTTATTATGTTATTTATACGTCTGTGTAAGTACGCCTATTGTATATAAGCACGAACCAAAGCCAATACTGCGTCCTATAAAATCGTATTTGGTTAATACTAGCCATTGTACCCGTGCTTCGCTACGGTATTCCAGATTGTATACGGATATCGAAGTAAGTTACTGTACATGAAGTTAATAATATTTTTAAATTGCATCTAAATTGGCGTTATTCAAGAAAAAGCATAGGGAGGTCCGCAGACGATGTTTCCAATGTAAAGTGCGAGTTGTGGAGTTGTGATGATAACAACAGGTGCACTTATCTACCACTATTCATTATGTTTTAGAAACGTTGAATAGGGTGAAATTTGTGTAAGATTTTCACACAGTGCATTACTTTTCAAATACTTATGCGACAGCTTCAAACATAGAATTTGGCTCACATATGGCTACTGGGTGGGCCAATATTCGTGTAGAATTTGATGATCCCATCTTTCCTATAAGTGAATCAAACCATCAATTGTACGTGTACAGAGTGCAAAATTTAGGTAAATCCAGAAATAGTGAAAACATTAATGTATAAAGGATAGAGATACGACGAAAGGTCATGGGACCGAAGTTGTAGATCCCTCCAAATTGAACCGAGATTGTGCCATCCGTTTTGTGATACGACTTACCGTTTAGCCACGAAATACATCGAAGGGAAGGACTGCACCGTCATTAAAATTGCTTCCATATTTCGATATTTTTCGGGGGTAAAAAATAAAAATTTTTAACATCTCGTAAATTTTCCGTCGGTTACATGCTAAAAGCTATAATTTTGCAAAATTTCAATTTTCTAACTTGTCTGGGAGATTGTGCTGCGATCTTGATATGGGGGAGTGGGTTAAAAATCAGGACCTTAAGGAAACTTTTAAGCCCATAAAACCTGTAGGTTCTGGATAAATATCACCGACTGTGTTCTTATGCAGGTTTGAAACTCCCAGGATATAACCCTCAGAGAATTATGAGAATTTGAGATTTTTCTACGGATCCTGAAGTCATCAGGTTGTCTGGTACCAAGTTTTAAATTTCTAAGATACCTAGAATGGTCTCACTAATTTACGTCTGTTTTCATTTTTATGCCTTAATTTATATATATATAGTACAGTATATATAGATCGCGCCAAACAGACTTCCATTTATTAGGGTGGATAATATTTTACCCGCTTCCTTAGTGGTTCTAGGGGCGTCTTACTCCCACAGTACGTTTTCCAGGTAGTACGTTCAGTATATTCGATTACTATTATATCTCACTCCCCCTTCCCCCATCCTAAAGGGGGCTAAACTTTGAGTTTTAAAAAATCGGAATGTTATTCATCTCAGCAACCCCGAAAAGTATGGATTCGACACTACTTTCGATGATTTGTATATCTCAGTCCCCTTGCCTCCGCCCCTAAGGGTTCCTGGGGTTTTGCCCCCATGTGGTTTGTCTCCTGATACTAAAAATTCGGAGTGTCATTATTCACCTCAGCGACTATGTATTCGACACCATTATTTCTATATATCATTATTATTTCTATATATCACTCTCCCATCGCCCCCCCCCACCACGAAGGGGGCTGAACTTGGACTTTTAAAAATTCCGGAGTGTCACTGTTCATCTCAGTGACCCCGAAAAGTATGCATTCGACACTATTTTCGATGATTTTTATATCTCAGCCCCCTCGCCCCCCCCTGCCCCTAAGGGTTCCTGGGCTGTGTTACCCCCACGTGGTTTGTCTCCTGATACTAAAAATCAGGAGTGTACAATTAACCTCGGCGACCCCGAAAACTATCTATTCGGCACTATTTTCGTTTAATTTAATATATCACTCCCCCTCGCCCCCACCCCAAAGGGGGTTGAACTTGAACTTTAAAAAACAATCTGGAGTGTCACTATTCATCTCAGCGACCCCAATAAGTATGGATTCGACAGTATTTTCGTTAATTTGTTTATCTGGCCCCCTCGCCCCCCCGCCCCCCCCCGCCCCTAAGGGTTCCTGGGGTTTCTTACCCCCACGTTGTTTATTTTCTGATACTAAAAATCCAGAGTATACAATTCACTTCGGCGACCCCAGAAAACTTTGTATTCGACATTATTTTCGTTTAATTTTATATATCACTCCCCCCTCGCCACCCATGTGAAAGGGAGCTGAACTTTGACATTTGCAAAAATGAGGAGTGTCACTGTTCATCTCAGCGACCCCGAAAACTGTGGATTCGGCACTTTTTTCGATTATTTTTATACCTTCCCCCCCTGATCCCCCACCCCTAAGGGAGCTACGGATGGCTTACCCCCACAGTGCTCGTCTCCAGATAGTAAGTCATAAGTGTACCAAGTTTGGATGAAATTGCTCCAGTGGTTTAGGAGGAGATGTGTCATTTACACACACACATACATGCATACATCCATTTGTATATACAGGGTGTTAGGGGTATACGTGCAGATATTACGCTAGTCGGCAAAGAAAAATACATCTCACAATATATGCTATGTACTTTTTACCTTGTCCTATTAGTTTGCCCATAACTGAGCCAAATATTTCAGGAGCTAATGTGTTTTGAACGGCCGTAGTAGGATACGCCGGTTACGTCATTCTGTCCACGCGTAGTGGAAGTACAGTAGCAGAGTATAGGGCTTGTTGAACCTGTTTCTTATCGCAGGCCAACACATGTTGTTGTGCTCTTCCCCTAAAGGCTTGGCAAGTAGGAGAGGTTGACTCACGTGCCTGGCCACTTGCTGTACTCGAAAACCGGTCTAGGGTAGTCTGTGTGAAAAGTACACAGAATTCTTACAGTGACGTCGAAGATCCGTACCAGCACATGCATGCGAATCAAGTGTTGTCTAGTTGTGTGTGATTTATAAGACGTCATTGGCATTACTCAGTGATCCATGCTGACAAAATTAAAGGAAATAGTTAATAAGTAATGAAAAATGGGCGCAAAATTTCTGTGCTGTTATTGCGACACTCTACGATAAACTTCTGACAATAGACAATGCGAGTTGTCTATGTTTATTCATAAACTTTTCAGGTCAATGAAAGGACGGTGGGCACTGAAAGAAAAGACTATAAGTATTCAGTGAAATTGTTATTAATGAGACAAATTTCAAAAACCGTAGTTTCATCCATCGTGAACATTGCTCGAAGGAAAAAGAGCTACTGTGGAATTGCCGCCGGGCATTTGTAATAGAAGGCTTATTCTGCCTTTTCCTAATATGTTTACCCTCCAGGGTTGGTTTTCGCTGGGACTCAGCAAGGGATCCCACCTCTACCGCCTCAAGGGCAGTGTCCTGGAGCGTGAGACATTGGGTCGGGGATACAACTGGGGAGAATGACCAGTACCTCGCCCAAGCGGCCCCACCTGCTAGGATGAACAGGGGCCTTGCGGGGGATAGGAAGGGATAGAAAAGGAAGAGGGAAGGAAGCGGCCGTGGCCTTAAGCTAGGTACTATCGCGGCATTTGCCAGGAGAAGTGGAAAACTACGGGAAACCACTTTCAGGATGGCTGAGGTGCGAATCAAACCACCTCTACTCATTTGACCTTCCGAGGCATAATGGGCCCCGTTCCAACTTTCGTACCACTTTTCAAATTTCGTGTCAGAGCTCGAAATCGAACCCGGGCCTTCGGGGGGTGGCAGCTAATCACACTAACTACTATACCACACAGGCGGACAGAAGGCTTATTACTGGACAGTAAGTGCCGATAGGTAAAGTGATGACTGTAATGGACCCGCTTAATTAGAACTTCCGTAATCATAATAATATTACTACTACTACTACTACTACTACTACTACTAATAATAATAATAATAATAATGTCTTTACGTTCTACTAACTAATTTTCACGGTTTTCGGAGACGCTGAAATGCCAGAATTTTTACCGCAGTGTTTTTTAGTGCAAGTAAATCTACAGACACGAGACTGGCTTATTTGAGCACCTTCAAATACCACCGAACTGAGCCGCCATCGAACCTGCCAAGGTGGGATCAGAAGACCAGCGCTCTATCGTCCGAGCTACTCAGTCCGGCATTAGAGATTAGAATAAGTTGGTCGTGTGGTTAGGGGCGCGCAGCTGTGAGTTTGCATTTTGGTGATAGTGGATTCGAACTCCTCTGTCGGCAGCCGGGAAGATGGTTTTCCGTAATTTCCCATTTTCACATCAGGGAAATACTGGGACTGTACCTTTATTAAGGCCTCGAACGCTTCTTTCCCACTTGTATCCCTTTTCTCTCCCATCGTCGCCGTAAGACCTACTTGTGTCGGTGCGACGTAAAACAATTTGTAAGTACATGTTTCGGTAATTCCGGAGACATGTCCGCAATTATAAGATTAATAATAATTCGGACTTGTTAAAAGTTCAGTGTTTTCTGCAGTGTTTTCTGACAGATTACCAGCTACGGAGTTTGAGTGGGGCGTTTAACTTTTATTTTAGTAATAGTTAGTAATAATGGACTAACACAGTTTTTATTATAATATTGGTAGGTGGCTTTACGACGAATGCAAGCTGACAGCCGCGCGCTCCTAATCACACGGCCAACTCGCTCAGTAATAATAATAATAATAATAATAATAATAATAATAATAATAATAATAATAATAATAATAATAATAATAATAATAATAATAATAATAATTGTTTACGTGCCAATGGAGACGCGCGGTTTTGGAATTTTGCCCACGGGTATTCTTTAACGTGCCTGTAATTCTACCGATCAGAAGCGGACGTATTTGAGCACCTTCAAATACCAGCGGACGGAGCCAGGATCGAGCCTGCTAAGTTCATGAAACCAGAGCTTGAACCGTCTGAGCCACTCAGCCTGGCAACGTTTATTTTGATACGTTTAATAGGCACTGCAAAAGCAGAATGCTTTAATTTACCATTAAACAAGTTCTTTTCATTTGGAAGCACGAAGAGGAGGTACGTTTAATTAATTTATTTTTATAACATGTCCCTTATTGATATGAAGCAAAACATTCGATGTGCTTTGACAATTCAATTCTGATACTACTCACTTGGAAATCCTATCCCACGCATTCTTTCGTTTACGTAAGAAACTTTATTTACGTACACGTCAACACGGGGTGTTTCTGCATACGGCGAGTTGGTCTCCCAAGTATCCATGGTATTGAAATCACAATGTGGGAGAATATTTCACGTAAGCAGTTTGACAAATTCACTAGACCTGTCACGTGCCGGTTTGATCGTGTGCTGTTCCTAGCGACGGGGGTGTGGTGGGACGGGTTCCCGCCCCTACATGAAACCACCGGACTAGAGGTATGAGCTGTCTGTCTGACCTTGACCTGAATAACAGCTGTCAGAGAGGCGAATTATCGTCCGTACTAGTACGCGAGTTACTTCGTAGTAGTACGAGGGCTATTTTTTTTTCAAGGTCCGATCGGTCGCGACAGTCAAACGCCCGCGAATATGTGATGAACCGCTGCGCAGATGTGTTGCGCAACGTCGTTGTATTTGAATAATTCCAGTGTATGAATACCACGAATACCATGATATGCTGCTAGTGTATCGTGTGGCAGAACAGAACACGGGTCGCTCTCCATGAATCTATCGGAAAAGGCTTCCCAACAGACGGGTGCCGAATCCAGCAACGATACTAGCTGTACTGCAGCGTATTCGCGATGCAAGTTGTGTTACATCACGCTTTCAGAAGCGATGGCCTAAACGGCCACGTGTAATTCTAGACGCGGAAGAAGACATCCTGACAATGGAAATGAAATGGCGTATGGATATTAGTGCCGGGAGATCCCAGGACGGGTTCGGCTCGCTAGGTGCATGTCTTTTGGTTTGACTCCCGTAGGTGACCTGCGCACCTTTATGATAATCAAATGAGGATGAAGACAACACATACACCCAGCCCCATGCCAGGGAAAATAACCATGATGGTTCAAATACCGACCCTGCCGGGAATCGAACCCGGGACCCCTGTAACCAAAGGCCAGCACGCTAACAGTTTTGCCATGGAGCCGGGCATCCTAACAATAGTAAACAATGATCCCGGGCGCCGTACGCGTAGTATAACACGTGCCGTTGGTGTACCAACTTGGACCATACGTAGGACACTGCATGAAGAACTAGTGCATCCTGACCATATTCAACGGGTGCAGTGTCTTTGACAGCTGAATACCATTTTCTTACGAGTTGATGTACGTCGCCACGACACAGATAGATCCTACGGCGACGACGGGACAGGAAAGGGCTAGGATGGTGAAGAAGCAACCGTGGCCTTAATTAAGGAACAGCACCAGCATTTGCCTGGTGTGAACATGGCAAACCACGGAAAACCGTCTTTAGGGCTGCCGACAGAGGAGTTCGAACCCACTATATCCCACTCATGGGCTGTGGAACATCCCCATTCAGTAGGAGAAGGCAATTTCCAGCACCGGTTATGAATTAATACCTGGATGGGTGTAGTAGGAAGTCGGTTACGTGGACTAATCATCTTTTTATTAATGTTACCTTGCTCCTGTAGATACAGTACGTTACTTGAGCTTTCAGAGGACGTGTCGCTTCGACTACGCAGAACCACGTGGATTTTACACGATGGTGCAGACATTTCCTCAACGGTGGACAGGACGATGTAGAACTATCAATTGGCCAGCCAGATCTCCAGACCTTATTCCAATTGACTTTAATGTCTGGGGGAACATGAAATACAAACTATATCGAACTGAAGTACCCACTTCGGACGACTTCCGTGAACGTATTGTTTAAGCAGCAGAGGATATTCTGAACAACCCTGGTGAAATGAAATGAAATGAAATGAAATGTCGTATGGCTTTTAGTGCCGCGATATCCCAGGACGAGTTCGGCTCGCCAGGTGCAGGTCTTTCCATTTGACTCTCGTAGGCGACCTGCGCGACGTGATGAGGATGAAATGATGAAGACAGCACATACACTCAGCCCCCGTGCCATTGGAATTAACCAGTTAAGGTTAAAATCCCCGACCCGGCCGGGAATCGAACCCGGGACCCTCTGAACGGAAGGCCAGTACGCTGACCGTTCAGCCAACGAGTCGGACACAACCCTGGTGTCTTGGCTCGAATGCGTCGCAACTGGATTCGGAGAAGTGAAGCCTGCAGGGAAGCCCAGGGTGATCACTTTGAACAATTGCTACGAGTTTTACTTTGGTATGTCAGATGTTACGCCATTTGTGCAACGTAATGGCTTGGGAGTACAGTACAGTATCGTTATAGTATTTTGAGTCTCGATAGGTCGATATTCTCATAAATCCGAGCAGGGAAACTTATGTACCGGTAACAAAAATTATAATCGAGAGTTTCAGTGCGCGAGTGCGGAAGACGTGCTTGTTAAAACGCTAGACATTGACCTTGAACGCATTTCGGCAGTTGCTCAATCCTACACTGCATGTTGATTTCTTTTTTTTTTTTTTGCTACTTGCTTTACGTCGCACCGACACAGATACGTCTTATAGCGACGATGGGACAGGAAAGGGCTAGGAGTGGGAAGGAAGCGGCCGTGGCCTTAATTAAGGTACAGCCCCACCATTTTCCTGGTGTGAAAATGGGAAACCACGGAAAAACATTTTCAGGGCTCCCGACAGTGGGGTTCGAACCTACTATCTCCCGAATACTGGATACTGGCCGCATTAAGTGACTGCGGCTATCGTGCTCGAGTTAAAACAGAAGACACTTTGCGTTTTTAAGGGCCGATGACCTTAAAACAGCAATCATCATCATCATTAACACGTATAAAAATTCAAAAAATGCTTTTTTTATATTCATCACTACTGAAATATGAATAAAATTCAATCAAATTAGTTATTTCATTCCCACACTCGTAGAGGGGTGGGTGGGCCGTCAGCTATACGTGTAGCTCTTGGGCCATGGAGTAAGGAAGTAGAGTTGTGAGGATGAAATAATTCAAGTTGGACGTATGTCTTGTACATACAATAAATTGAATTTGACATGTTAGTAAATACCTGAACGCACAGAGAGATAACCGCAGCAACAACACGGACCCCAGAGTAGGCCCGCAGAACACACCACCCAGGACAGAGACCCCCCCCCAAACACCCCGTTTATTGAGTAAATGTTCGTGGTACGATGTTGACATAGTACAATGTTGACATACATACCTGGGTAAATAAATAAACAAACAAACAGGTAGAAGTAGTTGGCCTTGAACTTGCTGTGCCGAGTGAGACGAGTTCTTAGTCCAGATATGTGAACAAAACAAGCACTGAGGTCATTGACCATGCTACACTTTTAAAGGCTACAGAGCAGATTAAAGGCGATCTATCACAAGGCCAAACTTAAACATGTAACAGAACGTAAGATGTAACTCTGTCACATGAGAAACGAAACACACCCGGGCTGGGGAAACAAACACAGATCTTGCAGCACTGTCTTGAAGCACAGGACAGAAACATAGAAGTATACCGGCACACGACACAAAAGTTGAATTAAAGACGGAAAAAAGTATTGTGTCACATGAAGCTAAACTAAATAATAAAAATAATAATATAAAAATAACATTAATATTAATAACAAAACATCAAATATGAATAACAAGTATACGACTTAAAAGGAGAGTAAAAAGAGGAATAAGACGAAAGTATGAACAGGTGAATAATAATAATAATAATAATAATAATAATAATAATAATAATAATAATAATACCGATAATGTTATTTGCTTTACGTCCCACTAACTACTCATACTGTTTCTGGAGGCGCTGTAATTTAGTCCCGCAGGAGGTATTTTTACGTGCCAGTAAATCTACCGACACGAGGCTGACGAGCTCCTTCGAATTCCACCGGACGGACCCACGATCGAGCCTGCTAAGTTGGAAACAAGAAACCAGTGCTTTAAACGTCTGAGCAAGTCAGACTGGCCACTTTTATTTTGCTTTATTTTACCATTACACATATGCTTTTCGTTTGCAAGCACGAAATAATAATGTAATTTTTTACGTCCCAATAACTACTTTGGCGGGTTTTGGAGATGCCGAGGTGCTGGAATGTTGTACCGCAGGACTTTTTCTTAATGCAAGTAAATCTACAGACACGAAACTGGCGTATTTCAGCACCTTCAAATACCCCCGAATTGAGCCTCCATCGACCCTGCCAAGATGGGATCAGAATACCAGCGGTCTATCGTCCGAGGTACTCAGCCCGGCATTAGAGCTTGGAATACGTTGGTCGTGCGGTTAGGGGCGCGAACTTGTGAACTTTCATTGGGAAGATACTGGGTTCGAACTCCACTGTCGACAGCCCTGAAGATGGTTCTCCGTGGTTTCCGATTTTCACATCAGGAAAATGCTGGAGCTGAACCTTATTTAGTTCACGAACGCTTCCTTCTCACTTCTACCCCTTTTCTGTCCCATCGTCGCCATAAGACCTATCTGTGTCGGTGCGACTTAAAGCCAATTTTGAAAATCATCATAATTAGGACATTATACAACTGTCGAGATCCATAGTTATAAACGATGAGAAGTATTTTCTAGGCAGACATTATTGGCGAGTAGTCAATAATAATAATAATAATAATAATAATAATAATAATAATAATAATAATAATAATAATAATAATAATAATAATAATAATAATGGTATTTGCGTTACGTTTACGGTTTTCGGAGACGATGAGGTGCCGGAATTTAGTGCCGCAGGGGTTCTATTTACGTGCCACTAAATCTACCGGCACGAGTGTGACGTATTTGAGCACATTCAAAAACTACCGGACTGGGCCAAGTTCGAACCTGCGAGGTTGGAGTCAAAAGGCCAGCATCTCAACCTTCTGAGCCACACAGCCCGACAGGAGGCACGAAATGTAGGTACGTTTAATTTATTTATTTGTATAACATGTCCATTATTCGTTTGAGGTAAAACGTTGGCTGTGCTTGCCTAATTCAATTCAATCCCATGCTTGCTTTCGTTGGCGTAAAGACATAGGTTTTCAGGTCATTTCCATACTCACTAGACCACGGGGCTGACGACCACAGATATCCCAATCCCCTAAGTGACGTAACAGCTAATGAACCAGTATTAACACTGACAATTCGATACAGCTCCAGGGTCCGAAACCGATAACTAGGGTTGTCTGACGGAAACTAAATACTAACAACAAAACCGGTCTGGCGAGAATGTAACGTAACATGGTGAACACCGGTAGCAGCCTTCAGCTGTTATCGTAGTTCAGTTGCTCGTAAACATGAAACCAGTTTGGCAAGTATATTACGGAACATCTCGTGGCATTACAAAGGTAGCGTTCAGCTGTTACAGTAGAACCAGTTTGGTACGGATGGCGCGTGACTTGCCTGTTGTCAACGGAAAGCTATTCATTCGCAGAACGAGGCATACTACCTATTCTAAAAACATCATATCACTTTGCTCTCGAAAATAACTTCCGCGGTTTACTAAAAGTTTGATATATAGTGGTTCGTCACATCGTTCTATATTGCTACAAGAAATATCTGCACGTATACACCTAACACCCTGTATATATAGTAAGAAGAAGAAGATTATGCTTGCTTTATTATTACATAGAGAAATTTTATTTTGAACACTGCAGAGATCTAAAATTAAACTGTATATCCGAAGAAATTATTCGATCCGAGGCGGCATGCCCAATCATGAGAATGGCTTGGTCATCAGTTTCAGAGTCGTGTTCATTGCAGAGGGCAGGATTCTTATTCTTAAGAAGGATAATTGGTGCCACAATCGTCTGCTCTAAGATGTTCGAGCGTACTCCATGTGACTCCAAGTCTTTCGAATCTCTGCCGTGTAGTCGATAGACTTTTAACTGTGTAGAACATCGGGTAATTCTTGTAAAAGTTGCTTGTTGAAAGAAATGAATGACATGATATATGAATGAAGATGATGAAGCCCAGTGCCGGCACATATGCCACTCCTCTCGAATAGCTCAAGACTTAACGTCCCGATCCGACGGACGAATCATCATCAACACCGTCATATGCCCTCACACCATATAAGCTTCCTGCGTCCTGAACGTAAAATGGCTCCTTGCATGTTGTGTTCTTTACCTATCTTATGTACGTTGCCTGGCGACAGCGACTCTATGCATTTAATCTTGGTGACAGCACGTTGGGTTGTCATATCCCAATGCACGTTTTCCGATGGTTTTTCGTTCATAACTCACCAACGAAAGCGAAAATGAAAATTCCGGCTTCGAGGTGCATTCGGACCCCTTTCCATCTACCTATGTTCAAAATTTCAGATCTCTATGTGCTGTAGATTTTGCTGGGCATCGTGCACAGACAGACAGACAGACAGACAGACAGACACTTCCTTTTGTAATATTATGGATAGATTGTAACTAAAGTGGGGAAATGGAGGCACTTTGGTGTACGTGGAGTCATGCTCAATCTCTATTCACTATCCCTATATAATACGGGTTT
Source organism: Anabrus simplex (assembly GCF_040414725.1). Lineage (NCBI taxonomy): Eukaryota > Metazoa > Arthropoda > Insecta > Orthoptera > Tettigoniidae > Anabrus > Anabrus simplex. The sequence continues at coordinate 1,581,156,670 of NC_090265.1, forward strand.
ATTAACAATTTATGAAAAAAATATGAATGATCAGGGACATTTTTACATGCATTTATTTATTCAGCATACCTTTCAATGAAATGTTCTTAGGCGAGTAGATTCTTGATGTGGTGATATTTCTAGGTGCTTTGTTGCATGGTCGGCGCAACTGCAGCACAAAGGGAAAATCCTGCCACACTGTTCCTGTGGTCCCGCAAACACGGCACGAGGTTGATCTATACAGGGCATTGTAATTCTCTACAACATATTGCAAATATCTCCGCTGATTGAGTCCTGCCTCTTACTCATGTTGTCAGGCAGTGTACCTCATGTGTCTGAAGGATTATAGCGCCAATTTCACACAAGGGTTAGTGTGGGCTATCATGCATCCACGGTATTCCCTGCCCGTCGTAGAAGGTGTCTGAAAGAGGCAATCTCCATGGACTCTCAACTAAGGGCCGTGGGTTGGTGACAACTCCGACCCTTAGCTGAGTCTGGCATTACAAGTACTTGCTTGTATTAGACTCTTCACTTCTCTTATTTTCGACTTCCTGATGGGGAATTGAAACCATATCCTTCAGGATGAACTGAGAGCGCCTTTACCACTTTGTACATGCAGTCAGATACGTTTAATACACATCTAGAACAATATTAAACCAGCCGCCGAGAGTCTTGATAGGGTCTGAACAGAAGGAACAAGAAGCGAAAATATAAAATAGAATTGCTCCTTCTAAATTAAACTTCCTCATCTTTGAGTCTTTAATAGTTGAATCTAAACTTAGAGTACAAACAATAGTGAGGAAAATAGCACCCAATAATCACTGGCAGTAGATAAAGGAGACCAAGGCAATTAAAATGAAAATAGGAGTAACCCCCTAATTCGCAATTTTCATCCAGATTCAAATGAGACAGGCAACGTAATGTCGTTTTAAAGAAGGTCTGTGGCCTATAAGGTGGAATGAAAGAACTCCCTTGCGGAAAGACGTCTTGAAAAAGTTAAACTTGCTTCTTGTGGTGTCCTGAGGCTGTCTATGGTTCGTCGGCGGGAGGGGATAGAAATAGACAGATTCAACCTATCTGGTGAAAATGAAATGAAATTGCGTATGGCTTTTAATGTCGGGAGTGTCCGAGGACATGTTTGGCTCGCCAAGTGAAGGTCTTTTGATTTGACTCCCGTAGGCAACCTGCGCGTCGTGATGGGGATGAAATGATGACACACACACACACAGCCCCCGTACCAGCGAAATTAACTGATGTTGGTTATAATTCCTCGACCCTGCCGAGTATCGAACCCGGGACCACTGTGACCAAAGGCCAGCACGCTAACCATTTAGCCATGAAGACGGACAACCTATCTGATTTATTTGAATGAAAAGTAAAATATTCCCAGTGTCAATCAGTCACTACTGATCTGCATTTAGGGCAGTCACCCAGGTGGCCGATTCGCCATCTGTTGTTTTCCTAGCCTTTTCTTAAATGATTGCAAGTAAATCGGAAATTTATTGAACATCTCCCTTGGTAAGTTATTCCAATCCCTAACTCCCGTTCCTATAAACGAATATTTGCCCCAATTTGTCCTCTTGAATTCCAACTTTATATTGTACCCGTCTAAATGGTGCCTCAGTTAATTTGGGAAAGATGGAAAAAATTTATTACGGAATATTGGTTTACGAGAGCGCGTGTATCAGCTGTTACCGTGCCGTGCCGTTGAGAGCCAGCCGAAAGTAGGTCAACAGCTGTTGAAGGCCGCCAGCGCACGCAGTTACGTCACCTGACACACCGGCAGACGAGAGGGGAGTAGTATTCTCGAAAATCCACTCGCAGCTGTGAAGGATGGATCACGGCGCATGATGGCCAACAGCCAATGGAAATAGAGGAAGGTGCTAGAAAATCTTAGGATTTTTCTAGAACAAAGTCGAGGAAGAGTCTCTTGTGAAACACCGAACAGTACAGAAGAGTACCTTTCGAAACGACGAACAGAACAGTTTTGAAGAACGTCGTACAGTCGTATTCTTGCGGAGAAGATGAAAAGTGCATTCTCTACGGAAAGGAAGAGTATAACTGTATGATTTTCGTATAGCACACCCATTGCTTTATCTGAGTGCCAGTGCAACTTGTCGTTAGCCCAATGAGGTATCCAGCGAGTTTATTACAGGCGCACATTTTCCCGTGTGGAACTTGCTGAACCGCAGACAGTTCGAGTGTTTATTGAAGCCGAGTCTTATAACAGAAACTCATGGAATGTTCCATTGGACATTATAAAGGAAAGGCACGATCTTAAGGGAATATTCGAGAAGTAATCTGGCCTTTAAGCATCGTGGAAATCAGTAATATTATTTGTCAACTTTAAGACGTATCGTAACTAGGTGAATGTGTTTGGAAGTCGAAGCTGGTAGTAAACCTGGACCTGAAAATACATCGTTGCACCAGTTAAGTGTTGTGAATAATTTATTGAGTTACAACTAGTGTGGATCCTTTTGTTAACGCAGAATTTCAGTTTCAGCTATTTCCGTGAAACCTAGCAGTCAAGATGCAACGAACACGAGGAAAAGCTTGGAATTTTCCGGAACTTTGCTGGAGTAATACGACGATGCTGGACGTAGCTATAGTCAAGATGGATTAAACTCCAGTGTGCACGCCAACACGATGACCTTGTACACCTGTAAACCACCATAGCTGAGGAAGAGAACGCCGACGCCCACAGCAGCATCCTGACGCCATGAATTCTCATCGGAACTATAAGTACCGTTGTAAAATTTCTTCTCTTTTAGTAGATGCCTAGTAGATTGTATTCTTGCTTAGAGGAATGTAGTTTCTTTAGTAATGTTGTACTTAATGGTGATGGTAGAGTATTCATTCCTTCGTTGATTTGTGATTTCAATATTGTCCTATCTTTGCATTTTCTTGGAATAATGGTTTCCTTTTTTCGAATTCGGTGATGAGTAATCCCTGTTGCCAGTGAGTTGATAAGGTCATAAGTAATTACGATCTTCAAAAGAAATTATAAAGGATTAAGACCTATTAATGAGAATAATAATAAAAAATAAAGTAAGGTTATAATATTTATGACAAAGAGGATGTGATTAAAATAGGAGTAAACCATGATTAAATTGTAATCTTAAAAAAGCTGTTAGGCATGTATGACGATTGATACTAGAAGGGAAAGTAATCTATGAGTAATAGGAACAGCTCATCGAGAGAACGTTCTAGGAGCCATTGTAGGAAATAAAAATAATTTTAATAATAATAATGAAGGTCGGGAAACTTTAACGAGTTGTTGAGAAAAATTGAGCGATCATTGTGATAGTAAATTTTGATGAATCGACGATATGGGACCACTAGGGTGCATATCAGTCGTAATGATTATAATGAATCACAGTGATTATATTGAGTGACGGTGGTGATAGTGATTTATGATGGTATGAAAAGATTTAGGGACTAATAATAGTTCTTGTTCTTAGCTCAACAACTGATATGAATAATGCACGACTTAATCATTATTTGATTTTCTCGAGGCTCTTAAACGCATATTTCTAATGGTGGTGATGATTATTCATCGAGATAAAAATTTTGTCATCCTATTTCATCTTATAACTACAGTCATGAGGAGTTCTCATTATGGTCAGGAAATGATGTAGGGATCTTCAACCGAATTCAAGAGCAAGAGAAGTTTACAATAATAATAATAATAATAATAATAATAATAATAATAATAATAATAATATAGTTCTATTGTGTGATAAATCTACTTATAAACAGTTGTTAGAATTATGCTATTTCGTGACATTTACCCACATCATTCCAAGAATGCTTATCTTTTGTGTATTTGATGTGATTGACGATGCATTGATATTGTTGTTGTTGTTGATTCCACATAGTGTTGCGGGATACTCTATCCATCTATAGAATATTAGTTAGGAAACGTTATTAAGAATTCTAAAGGAATACAGTCGAGCGGAGTCTACGAGAGAGGGGAAGTTCGCCAAAGGATTTTTCAAAATTTTCAAACATTGTAAAGAAGTTTCTCGAAGTGGTAAAGAGTTTTCCAAAATTATAACGACGATCTCAAACATTGTAAGGAGTTTTCCAAAAGTGATTTGTACAGAACTTCTTAAGAATAAGCTAAAGAATTTCATGATGGTGAGAATCGATTTAGAATGGATTTTTCACAAGGGTGATAAAGTAAATCTTTAACAAAATTTTTAAAATAAGTAAATGCAATTTTGATAGTGAAGTTTCTCAAAGAGGTATTAAAGTAATTTACCTGAGAATTTTCTAAACCTGTGCTGAAATTGAATATGATAGCATTGCTAATCACGAGATTAATTCAATGTTGCAGAGTAAAATGTTGGAGGGAGTTTCATTGAAGAAGTAATGGAATCAAATGAAACCGAGAAGCATGCAAGGACTCACAGTCGTTTTATTTGTTCACAAGCAATAATGAATTGAATTATTTTGGTGAAATATTGTATTAGTTTTTTATTTATTTTGCATTTGTCCAGGCTGAGTTGTCATTATATTTTAATAAACATTGTTATTTTGTCCTGATTTTCATTCAACGTTATGTCTCCTATCCAGTCACCAATGGCCCTGTAAAATAAATGTTCTGTCGGTTGGTCCCGTAAAAGCAAGTTGGCCCTGCGAACAGTCCACCCTTTGGGACTCTCGCTCCGCCGACTGAGCAACCCTGGAGAAGGGGACAATATTGTGATCTTTCCTACTTTTAAAGACACGACTCAAACGGTTCTTTTGTTTTTTTCCAGTTCTTGAATCAAGTTATCCTGGTGAGGGTCCCATACACTGGAACCATACTCTAGTTGGGGTCTTACCAGGGACTTATATGCCCTCTCCTTTAAATCCTTACTACAACCCCTAAATACCCTCATAACCACGTGCAGAGATCTGTAGCCTTTATTTACAATCACATTTATGTGATTACCCCTATGAAGATGACATCATTGACATCACGAGCGCAGGCACTCCACTGCAGCTTAAGTTTCATCAGACCGCCTTCCCATCGGATAACTTTGGATGATCATCTTGTGGTCAGCCCGGGGACTGACAAATTTGACAAGCGAGTAAAGTTCAAACCTAACCACGTGGTTTTACTCCCGACTAGAGAATTCCAGACAACAGACTCGTCAGATGTCATAATTCTCAGGAATCCACTTCCAATGGGCGGACCTTCAGCAAAGCAATCTTCGTACAGGCCATGAAGGACCTAGGAGGAGTGGAAGGTAACTGTGGATAACCTCAGCAATAAGTGAAACACAGAGTGATTAGTTCTATACCCAGCCAACTTTGCCCACAAAAATTAGCTTTGTATTCATTTTTCGTGTACGATGAGTGAACCTCATGACCATGTGCCTCTTACGAAGCGAAAATCTCATTTCTAAATATTTTGACCCCTTTACTGACTGCACTAGGCAGCCCCTAAAATTATACACTTAGGGAGAAAATTCTTGACGAGGCGAGAATATTATAATGTTCAGCTTCTCAAAAAAATAGGTATCGTTGTTTGATATATTTTCCTTAAAATTTTACCGACCTCTGTATTAATTGCCACCCATACATATTAATAAAGAAGTCAGATATAGATTCACGATCCCAATCTCATTGACTTTTAATTGATGCATATTTGGTATAAGATTATATCTGATTGGTTAATGAGTCTTTTTGCTTGGAAACCCTGTCATTAGTGTAGCTTCAGCATGTAATGTGTGAATATACAGGGTTCTTCAACTGAGCTGTCCACCTCAAATAACTCGTGAACAGTAAAGTTAAAGATATTGACATGATATAGGCTTTTGGGCTTATGCCGTGTTCGAAGCGGAAGCTGACGGAACCATGAGAATCAGTCTAAGATGGTCACATAACATGTGTACGTAACATATGACAGACGAATTTGGTGCGTAGCGTTTCGTAGCGCTGTACCGCGTCCGGGGAGCCATCTGGTGACGAATGAACATACCATTTGCACTTCTATTATAACGTCTAAATTCAAAAGCTCACTGTTTAAGAAGCCTTTCTCGTGGAAAGTCGAGATTTTCTTCTGATGACGCAGAGCAAAGTTCTCTGCGAAACGTAAAGAATTTCACCTTATTTTATTGACACGGCATAAGCCCAAAAGCCTATATCATGTCTGTCAGTACAGGCCGGGAAAGCATCAATGGGAACAGTTAAAGATATTGACATTGTGTTTTCACTTTCAGTAATGGAACCAAGGGGCTCATAATGGGGTCATTATCGTCTGAGGTAATGGTATCAACTTTGTTTTTTAAAAGGAGCTACATTAATTTTTACATCTAACCTTAAGCCTACGAATATTAGAACTTCAACACCGTGATTATTTTGAAAATCGGTCAAGTACTTCTCGAAAAAATGTAATATATTCAAACGTGCTTCATTTGCCAGATGAGGACTGCCCTGTTCGATTCGGACTACGTATGAAACATGAACTAACATTTGACACAGACTACAGCTGCCAGAAGGTGAAGCTACTCTCTATGTCAACAAAGACGGCGGTCGTCAACAGCTAGCTCATATTTGAGCGCCAATGCAATCCATTGCCTTGTAGGGTTAATGAGATCGAAAGAGAGAACTCAGTAGTTGGAAACCAGGAAATGATATCCTTCTGAAGTGTAACTATTTCCTACAATTTCCACAATTCTCTTTCTTAGTAAATATTAGGATCGTAGACTACTAGATATTAATTTTGAAGGCAGAAAGCTCCACAACTACTGTCTCAGATGAAGACACAACGATCACACGGGATATTAAACTTTCAAACAGAAATTGAGCTTTCGTACTCAAGTCCTTCGGAAATGGAATGTTTTCAGCAATTAACGCTATTTTATGTCAGGGTACAGCCAGATCCATATTTAGGCAAGGGCCTTATGGGCCCGGAACCAAGGCGGAAAAGTTATGGGGCGGAAAAAAATGTAAAGCTCTGATAGTTTGAAAATGACTTTTTAGAAGGCGCGCACTTTGGTAGCATTCAAAAGCGAAAGCTCCAGAGATGAATAACGGAATTTTCGTTCCGCTTATGTAAAAGCTGTCTGTATTATTATAAATACCACCACAGTTGAATTATTATTTTTTATTATTGTTATTTATTTTTTAATTAGATATTCCCAACTAAGGAGCGCGTGTGAACATATTTGACACAACGTTTCTTCTTGTCTTCCCAAAATCTCTTGATCCTTTCGCTGTGCTTCTTTTTACGTTCTCGTGTCTTTTAGGTTTATCAGCAAATTTGCGTTTGTTTATGAGATTTCTGATTTTTTCTGTCTTGTAAGATTTCTTCATTTATACCAATTTCCTGAAGATCTTTGTTTATTTCTGTAAGCCACTTGTGATTTTTTAGAGATACTGCGAGCTTTAGTATTGCCTTTGTTAGCCCATTGTTATCCATCCTGATCAGCTGACAACAGAATTTTATTTTTTTTCTAATGGTGTCTGTGTTTTTTCTGTTCCTTGGTAGGTTGTCTGTGATTTCCTCTTCATCCAAATATCATTTTCGAATTTAGGTCCTAGAATTTTTATGAGAATTTTCCTCTCTTGTTTTTCGATGTTTTTATTTGTGATCTGACACCAATTATCAGAGTTTCTGATGCGTAAAGGACTTCTCGTTTGACAACTGTGCTGTAGTGTTGTAATTTTGCATTTTGGGACATAGATTTTTTTGTTGTATTTGCTCCAGACAATTTTGTATGCTTTTTGTAATTTCGTTATCGTTTCTTTGTTTGCTTGCTGATTTATCCCGTTTGGTTGTATAATTTCGCCTAGGTATTTCAATATATCTACTTGGGAGATTTTCCCATATCTCGTGATTAGAGGATGGTTGTTAAATCCTGACTTTGTACCTTCCATATACTTTGTCTTTTCATATGAAATTTGCAGAAGACTTCTTTTTCTTATTCCCGTTCTTATTCTCATTTCATGTATTAATGTTCGATATTTTACCTTGAAGGAATTCTATTGTATTATTTTTTTCATTATATTAAAATAATAGTAATTGCAATTTTGACTTATCAAGTTTAAGGAAGGGGAGAAAAATTACTTGGACCCAGGGGCGTTGCGCTAGTTGAATTCGGCCCTGCGTACAGCCATTGAGATCACCATCCCCTTGCACTTAGTAAACAACAAGCAACCAAGCCTGTAGTTTTACGTAATTCTTAATCTTAATCTTGAATCAACAGTGTTAAGTGGAACCTGAACCACAGGGATACGACTTCGTTTTAAAACCTCATCAATTGGTTGTTCAAATCGCGGACACCATAGCGAAGAACTAGTGACCACATCACTCTCCGCCTGCGAAGTAGAGAACAAACCTGTCGCTACTGAGCATGAGGGCTGGCAGCGGATAGAAAGTTCGAATCCGGTACCACGCAAATATTTTTGTAACGGTTCACAGATTCCTCGTATAAAGGAAGACAGCATGCATCGTTAGCACGAATGTTAATTCAATAATTGAAACTCGAATGAACTGTTAAAACGATCACAGATGCAAATAACCCTTACAGTAGGTAAAATAAGTTTACCGGAGGAGCTGGCCGTGCGGTTAGGGGCACGCGGATGTGAGCATGCATCCGGGAGATAGTGGGTTCGAATCCCACTATCGGCAGCCCTGAAGATGGTTTTCCTTGGTTTCCCAGTTTCACACCAGGCAAATGCTGGGGCTGTACCTTAATTAAGGCCACGGTCGCTTCCTTCCAACCCCTAGGCCTTTCCTATCCCATCAACGCCGTAAGAACTGTGACGGTGCGACATAAAAGCCACTAGCAAAAAAAAAAAGTATTCATATACGTATGGTTTTAAACAGCACACAAACGGGAATTATCGGTAAGCGATTTACACTAACATTTCAGTTAATTAATTAAATAATTAATTGTGACGTGCAGTGGGTGCACGCACTATATTCCTTGATTTGTAACATAGTATTGTTCAGCAGCACACAAAATAAGTTTTCATATAATTAGATCGTAGTCATGTATGGTACGTACACGCCGGCGACTGATGGCTGATAACAAACCATTCATCGTGTATCCAGTATAACAGTGAGTATTAGTGCCTGCAACTAATAGTGGACAGGAATGGAGTGTCGATCGAGTGAGTTGAAGACCCTTGTGAGGGAAAAATTTGTGTCCTTATGGTAAGAGGAACTTCCGTTACCGAAACATTGCTAAAAGACTGAACATCTCGCATGCAGCTGTCCAATGATAATGCTTGTTGTTTATAGGGGCCTAACGACTAGGTCATCGGCTCCTAATGGTACGAAATGGAATGAAAAATTTAAAGTCCAAAATCCTCCACTGACCAGAATTCAAAACGTGAGGACGAAGAATGAATGGATGTATATGAATTTAAAACAATCAGCGGATCCGACCCGCATTCACAGAAACTGACGTGAAACAATAGTATTACTGACTATAGCATAATACTGAACCGATAATGCTTTTAATCTAAAGGGGCCAAGAATCCAAGTTATCGGACGCTCATGATCGTACTTATCGCTAGGAAAGTAGAACCGTGGTATTTGTCATGTTGCGGTACTAAACAAAGCGTAGACACGCGGCATTCCACACAGTATGGCACTACACACAGGTAATGAAATTTGCACACGGAATACAGACCTACGGTGTTTCGCACAATGCGGCGCCATTTACAGACAACGCAAACCTATAATGTTCATCACATACGTGTACTAACCACAAGGATCCGCACTATCCCGTGGAGTTCCTCATATAGTAGGTACTAATCATGGGCAAGCCAGAATCATGGTGTCGCTCCTAAAATGGTACTAATCACAGGTACTGTAGAAGCCGCCAACGCACTCTGTTGCTGCTAATCACTTTTTTTTCGCTATTTGCTTTACGTCGCACCGACACAGATATGTCTTATGGCGACGATGGGATGGGAAAGGCCTAGGAGTGGGAAGGAAGCGGCCGTGGCCTTAAGGTACAGCCCCAGCATTTTCCTGGTGTGAAAATTGGAAACCACAGAAAACCATCTTCAGGGCTGCCGACAGTGAGATTCGAACCCACTATCTCCCGATTACTGGATACTGGCCCCACTTAAGCGACTGCAGCTATCGAGCTTGGTACTAATCACCTATTTGGTACCTAACACAGTGGTACTACGCGCAAGTAAAAGCGACCCATGGTGTTCCCCGCGTGGTGGTACTAATCATAAGTAGTTTCATGGTTCTAATACAATCATCCCTTGGTCGCCCCTTTTAGTCACCTCTGACGACAGGCAGGGGTACCGTAGGTGTATTCTTCTTCGGCGTCCCCCACCCACAGGGCGTTCCAATATGTTGTGAACAAATACAAACGAACAAGATCTACGGCAAATATACGGAGGTATGGACGTCCTAGAGCTCTAACGGGCCAGGAGTCGCGATATGCAGTATAACAAGTATAACAAGTCCCCACGAATCTGGATTGAAAGGCAGAGTGACAAGAAGTGAACGATTCATTAACCAGCGCAATAGGGTGAAAAGGCTGGAGTTTACTCACACATATCTCAACAAACCCATGGAATACTGGTAGAAGGTTATATTCTTGGATGAGAGCAAGTTCAACCTTTTTCGATCTGATGGGGGAAGGTAGGTGTGGCGTAAACCAACTCAAGAATTTGACCCTGGGAACATAGTACTAACTGTCAAGAGGTCATGTCATGGTGTGAGGATGCATGAGCTACACTGGGGTGGGAGAACTGGCTGTTGCAGATAATATGACTGCCACAGCATATATAAACATACTCTGTGATAATTTGCTGGCCAGTGCTGCGAAATTAAATTTTGAGGACTCGTTTGTTTTTCAACAAGACAACAGTCCGAAGAATTCTGCTCGTATAAAAAAAGAATGGCTGCTGTATAATGTTCGCGAGCAACTTCCAACGCTTTCACAGTCCCCAGACCTCAATCCCATAGCAAAACCTGTGGGCATTATTGGAATGGAAAGTAAAGAAACGGACATAATCATTGGTCATCTGAAGAAAGAATGGCCAAAAACTGATGCCAAAACCACATCAAACCTTGTAAGCTCCATGTCACGAAAGCTTCAAGCAGTTACAGATGCCCAGGGAATGCATACGAAGTACTGATTGTCAAACTGGGTGTTTGAGGTCAGTGTTTCAACATGTATGAATATTGATTTTGTGGACAGAAAATTTTATTCGTTTTGTTTTCTTGTAAAGGCTGCATAATTTATATCCATAGGTGGTTCTTCACACTTCATTAAGAAATATAATTTATGTACTAGGGCATGAAGTATTTGTGTTTTTATTAAAGATGCGCAACAAGCTGCATATACGTGTATGAATACTTATTTTACCCACCGTAGGTCGCCTAAGCAAGTGTGCATTAAGACTATGACTGGGATAAAGACTATGCTGAACCTCGCAGTAGCTTAGCTAGAAACAGCACACTCCACAATAACTGAGAAGCCAGGATAAGACTAAAGGAAGACAGGTTTGAATCCTGTTGCGGTACTATTCACTTCCATTTCATTTCATCGCCTGTTAGCGATAGATGTGCCAAGCTCTTACACCTAGCCGTTTCTGAAGTTATTTGGACTTGAAAAACGACTTTTACACTGTACTTTATTTACCTGGGTTGACCTACTGTATCTGTTCATAGTGTTCCTTTTGTAACGTAAGTGTGATCATTTTAAGAGTTCATTCGAGTTTCAAACATTGAATTGACACTGGTACTAACTTTTTCTACTGTCGTTCTTTGTACTAGGAAGCTGTGAAGAGCTGTGCGTACGCCTGGATTCGAATCATCCATCCTTTTCATGTCTCTGATTCATGTTTTACAGAGTTCATTTCACATTCAAATGCAAAATAAATGGCAGTCTTGAAATTCCAAAGCCTCTTCGCTTAAAAACTTATGATTCAGGTATAGAACAAGTGAAGTCTTTTACTTACCTAGGTCAGAAGATTGCAGAGGATGGAAGGTGCACAACTGAAGTAAAAGGGCGTATTGCTCAGATGGAAACAGATGTTATTCAGAAGAGGAGATTAGGAATTTTGTTACAAGTTGTTTTACGTCGCACAGAGATAGATAGGTGCGTAAGAAACGTAGGCGCGTCTTACGGCGACGATGCGATAGGAAAAGGCTAGGAGTAGGAAGGAAGCGGCCGTGGCCTTAATTAAGGTACAACACCAGCATTTGCCTGTGTGAAACTGAGGAACCACAGAAAACCACCGCCCGAATGCAAGCTCACAGCTGCGCGCTCCTAACCGCACGACCAACTCGCTCGGGAGGAGATTACTGTGTACCAGTCAACTTGGTCTTATCCTCCGAATAGAATCCTACATGCATTTGTACGGACAGTTGCAATGCATGACTGTGAAAAGTGAACACTAAATAAAAATGAAAAGAACTGGCTTGGAGCCTTTAGATGTGCTACTGTTATAAGATTATAAATGTGACGTGGGTAGGTAAAATGTCAAACACCAGAGTTCTGGTGAAATGTGGACCAACGGAGGTCAAGGGGTTACAGAATGAGTTATTCCAATTGAATGAGAACTGTGGCAGAAGGCTTCATTGAAGGAAAACATCCGCGAGGAAGATATAGAAATACCTTCCTTACAGAAATTTCAATTGAGATCCGTGGCAACTGACGTCTTAAAACTGTAAATCAATGATGATTATTTCGTATTCTGCCAGAATAGATCACTTCCCACAACCTGTTAACTACTGTCGTTATTATAAAGGCACGCAATGAACACTATGTTCGTGGAATGACGCTTTTATCTCAGCGCGAATACAGCATATACAGTAGTCCTTTTTCCTGTGAAAGTCTGTCTTATTTTACGCTGCTGCCATACTAATAGCAATAGACAGAATAGGAATGGGAGAATTCCGGGATAAATAGATGCACAATAAAGATAAGAGTTCATCAAGGAAATAACGATCAGAGTGAAGGTCACTGAGAAGCACATGATTATGACAGTATGTGAGATAATAAGAATATTATCAGAATTTTGTGAAATTATTCCAAATATGTCAGTATGGACAGAAAGGTTCACTAAAGAACTAAGAGGTGTGGTGGCTAATGGGCATATATATGTAAACAAGGGTCTGAGAGAGAAACGTAATGATAATCACTGTTTATTCTGTGGTGAAATAATTGCCGAGTATGTAGGAAAACTGATGCACTTAGAATTAAATATTTGGGTGGTGAATATAAATTTTAAAAAAGATGAAAGAATTGGAAAATTGTTAAACAATGTATGGATCACACCAGGACGAATAGCAAAGCTTTTTGGTACTTTGGAGCAAAAGGAAATAAAAAAGAATAGCACTAACTAAAAGTATGAAAAGAAACCAAGAACGAAGCATCCATCCGTCCGTCCGTCCGTCCGTCCGTCCGTTTAGTCACTCAGTTAATTCACAATGTCTGTTTGTAAGCTAAGGAGAAATTTGTACGGACTCGTAACAAAAATACTTGCACTAATTAATAGTAAGGGTAAGATACGTGCTTGCCTAGACTATAAGACACTATTAATGTCTAAAACAAAAACAAATATATTTGTTAAAACTAAAATTTAGGGATTAGGTGTAAATAGTAATGCGGTAGAAGTGTAATTTTTAAGGTAGTAGTAGATCAATATTTAAATGCAATAAGAAAAGCATTCATGTATTAAAATAATATTAAATTCAATAAATGATTACTCTCACCTTAGTTCCAGGCGATCCAGAACTAAGGGACGGGGTATTCTGTTCTGTTCTGTTCTATTCTACTATTATCAGTGACAGCAATATCGACCTTACGGACTATGTGTTAAATATGTTGCGTATCTTCATGATTTACAAGGGGCTAGGGACCATCGGTATATGAAGAAACAATTACGAACAGAAATCAATAATCGGTATGTGTTCAGCATCTCTTCAAATCCTTACATGTGTCCGTCGACATGAGATGATAACTGAAGGGCTCTGCAGCAGCGTTAGTTCTTCCCACCACTTATTGTGCCTCAGGCTGAAAGTCGGTCGCATAGACCGTACTTTCTATGTGGCTCACAAGCAGTAAATTGCGAATGAGAGATCCGAAGACCTAAGAAGGTAGCGTAGACATCAGGGTTGCATCAAATACAGTAGAGACAATACGCGACACTGCCTTGTTAAAATGGGAGACAAGTCGCAAGTGGTGATCCTAGTGGCTTGACCTAAACATTCGCGTTAAATTCAAATATCAATGGAAATGTATGTATGGAAATGGATAAATAAATTACGTCTAGAAATATAGTGTTACTAAGATATTAACTTCAATGTTGCTAAAGCAATTCTGGATAAATGAATGAATTATTTAGCAGGTTATTATTTGTAGACTGAAATTAGACATATAATCAAGATGTGAAATGAACTGCTGTGAAAGGGCTTGATCATTTATGCATTACTGTTTTAGCTTTAGAATTCCTGCCTGAACGTTCACGGCTAGATTTTTCTTTTTTCTCATTTAAAAGCATTGTATCATCATATTAAAACACTTGTCAACAAAAATATCGGTACCTTCCTTACACAAATGATTCAATGAATTAACATTTAAGAGCTGGACAATTTTCCTTTTAACTTGAAGCCTACTAACAGAAAGAAAATCTATAAATTTAGCCTCAAAAACATTCAGACTTTCCCTATAAGCAATACCTGCCATAATGCCATTACATTAGGGTAAAGCAAATTTTCATCATCATATTGTTTCAACAAAATATATACATTTCTTAAGCCACCCATATTTTCTTTAGTTTGACAACGCATTACGGCATTCCAAATGGGGTAACTTGGAACACAACCAGCCACACTCATATGCATATGTATTTTCATGAATTAAATCAAACACACAGATCACACCTACAACAACACATCGGTATTGAAGGTTAACTGCTGCACTATACAATAAAAATAATATGCGTATCATATTTTAAGCCAGTTAAAATATGGGTCGAGCAGGTCAGAAGATTATGAAGTACTATAAAAAATATCTTTGTCGCTGGAAGAATATTTATGCAAACACAATATTACTTACATTTTCTTGTCACGAGGGAAACGGAAGAAAGAACGCGCATTCTTCTCTACTTCATAGTTACTGCAAGTTACTGCAGCCAAACACAGCACACACCTTTCCCCTCATGTTGAGAGGAGATATCAAGGAATGACACACGCTACTATTTAATTATGTCAACTCACTGAAAACGCATAAATAACACCAAAAACTTCACACACAAATACACGTGCTCTTATGACAGAATCAGTAGTTCTCAGGTCAATCCGCTAGAGAAAGCTCTAATAGCTGTCCCTCGATATCTCGCTGAGTGTCGCGTATTGTCTCTACTGTATTTGGTTGCATGTTTACCCGCTTTCACATCATGATGGAGACGGAGAAAATGCATCAGCTTCTTATTTGACGCCTTTGACGATCAAGAATCAACTAGAAGTAGAGATCAGTCCTTAAATCCCTGTTGCTATTGAATATCAACCACTGGACGGAAAACTTAACTCCTTACCTATGCAGTATGTCAATGTGCCTCTTAATAGTCCTAGTAAATTGGAAAAACAACCACTTGAGTTTGAACTAGGACATATCTGCATAAGTATAGATAGCCGTATTGAGCGGTATCCTGCCGGCCCATAAGAAATATTTAGAGTATTATTTGACAAAATATATTAATTTTATTCATATAAATTACAGTCATGAATGGTAGAGTATTGAATCCCAAGATAGCTGAGACAGGAAATCGATGGAGACATCAAGTCGCTGGACGTTGCCTATCACTTCCTTGTGACCGTGAGAATAGCTCAGCGTAACCAAGCGTTGGGAAGAATCGGCACGTGTACAAGGTGATGACCAAGCAATATTTCGGCCAATGAGAACGTGAGGATTTGGAAAGTATGGAGTCTACATCGCGCCAAGTCTTAATTCCCAGGTTGACCAACGTGTATAGGTGCTTGAGTTAATTTTTTTCATTCTTCGGTTTTCCATAGGTCTAGAAGCAAAATATAATCAGAAATACGATATAATAATTAGAGGAAGAGATTTGCTATTGTTTGAACGCTTTTTCATAAATGTATTATAATTAATATTGTGTCATCATACATAGCAAGCTTTCTGATTGGTGGTTTGTTTAGACAACCGGGAACCCCAAAGTTGAAACGGCGTTACCGAGGTTTCCTCAGCACCCAAGCTCTGGAGAGCGTGACTCTGACTGGATAGTTTGGAGAGTGTGGAAGTGTACTCTGACTGGATAGTTTGGAGAGTGTGGAAGTGTATTCTGATCGAATAGCTTGGATAGTGCAGAAGTGTATTCTGATCGCGGATATTGAAGTGTTATACCAGTAAAAGTACATGATTTCAGACAAGTGTTTCAGTCGTGCAGCTGGAAGATATAACTGTTCCAGAGTAAATTGCAAATTACATTATTTCATAATATAAAATCAACATAGACGGTGATAACTAGCCGCAGTGTAGCAAGTGCAGGAGAGACGTTCCCTTGTTTTACGCTTTCGTATCGGCCGCGTTTCGCGAGGAACTATCGTAGCGTACCGCGTGCTGCTCTCAAAACTGTGTATACACCCTTAAAGTTGAAATTTGCATTATTAATGTGTCAGTGTGTTTGGATCATTTTGTCACCAAGGGTTGTTCGGCACGTGTAGCATTGAGCGGTGAAGAGATATTCATCCCAAGCTTTCTGTGTTCCAGTGTAAACAACTTTTCAGCAAGAAGATGGATTCGCTTATGGAAGAAGGAAGTGCATTTCCACGTGTTGAAGCTGTGATCGACATGGAGTAGATCCATATATATAGCAGGGATGTGAGCTGCTATCATGTATCCCAGGAGTCGCCATGAATTCAAGATAAGACGCATGTGTTAATTATGGAATATTATATGAATTATGCTAAAGTACTAGGGTAGTTTAGATAGGGTTTTTATTTCATGTAAAGTAAGCCTGACGGCATGTGTTTGATTCATTTTGATATTGTTGTATGTACGGATAAGAGAATAATGCATGTATTTTTCATTTTCATTTTGATTTATGAGTAGATAGTTGGGATAATGAGGGATTTATTAGGATTAGTTTGTTGTTCAGTTATGCATATTCCATGTTTTCCTTATATATAAATGCTAGGAGAATTAGATTGACAAGTTCATCCAAGATTAAAGTTATATACTTACTACGTCATTTTATTTTGGTTATTCAGGGAGACAGGTATAGCTAATTGCATGACGCATGGTATTTCAGAAGCTCTCCGAAGGAGCTGCATAACGACGTTGAAAGGATAGGATCTTTCGAATTTAGGTTGGAATCTGTTTTTGCCCAATGATTTGCACAGGAAACGAACCGGATCTCATAATGTAGAAGGTCAATGGGATTCATAAGAGATATGAGAAATAGGATTGCATGCGGTATGATAAAGTGTTTATGAAGGCCGATCGCATGCCTGATATGTGAGGGAATAATGTGCAGTGGATATGTACCTGCCAATTGTCTTCTGAGAGTATATTTTTATCAGAATTGACGGAATTAATTCCAGACTAATGAGTCTGATGTGTGTTAAATGGTAAAAGCTTGCCAGGAAGGAATGATTATACGTGATTTTCCGTATAGCCGACGAAAGACGTTATCTCATTGCAAGCTGATATATTGGCCGTGTTTGTATTAGACGGCGCGAATGAGATGGTATTTCCTTGTGACAATCGTGGAGAGGCAGAATCCAGCCTACCCGGAAATACATGACGGATGATCACGCTGTTGAGCACTCAAATGCAGCAGAAGGAGGCAATGTTGCCCATTGCTTTCTACATGATATTGGTGGCCATTTATATGTTTTCCCCTTTCAGGATGATATTGTATATTGTTTCTCGTTGTTGGAATACCTTGTCTCGTTGTTTTAATGGGGAACAGCCCGAGTGCTGAATTTCATTGATGGTCAATCTGGTTCTGACTAGATCCTTTGTGGTGAACCGCGATTCACGTAGAATCTGTGTAGCACGTAAGGCTTTTCCTCTTTATCCGATGTAAATAGATGTGTTTAGTGTCGCTTATTTGATTTGTTGTAAATATAGCGTAGGAAATGCCACTAGTATTTTACATAGTTCATATCACGTCCCATAGCGTCTTAGTTTTTCTTTTTCATCGTAACTTTTCTTTTTATTGTAATTTTCTTCAACGTTAGAATTTCTTTTGGCGACTCCCGATTTAAATTAAATTCATAACCGTATCGTTGTGATGAGTTAGAGTGTGACTCCATGCGAAATAACTACATAGCATTGTATGCGTATACGTATTATCATATATCCCATGAACTATGGACAAATAAGAAGATCAGTTTGAAAGTATACAAGTACTCAATGTTGTGCTTGATACTTTATTTCAATTTTGTTTCTTTAAATAATTAACGTTGTAAATGTTTTGGTATTTCTTTGATTTTGAAATTTTATAATGGTATTTTAGTATTTCATTTTATTAATTTTCAAGTAGAATGATTTGTGGATATTTATAAATAAATTCGTCTTACCTCATATGATTGTTTCTCATTCGTGTTATACCTCCATTTTCCTGTTATTTACTTATATTTAGAGTAGAACTTCGACTTTTATCCTGACCCAACCGACAACCAACCCACTCTCTGCCCAACCCTGAGTTAGTCGGACGTTCATACAGGAATGGAGGCATCGTCCTAGAGGGTATTTACCCTTGGGTACGGTACAGTATAGCTCGCGAGCAGGAAGGAGAGAGTGAGACACAGGCTATACTTACCCTGCCAAGTGACAGTTCTTTCTCGCATCATATATGGACTGGAAGAATTTTGTTCAGTTGTATCAGAAACCTAGAGTTATAATGGACAGTGTCGGCAGTCCTGAGGACGGTTTTCCACGATTCCCCATTGTCACACCAGTCTGTATTTAAATTAAGACCACGGTCGCTTCCTTCTCAGTCCTATCCCTGTCGTATTCCATCGTCGCCATAAGACATATAAGTAGGTGTGACAAAGTATGAGTAGGAGATGGGGCCAAAGGGATAGTATGTGGTCCTGTGGGTTCACTTCTTGCTGGTGGAAGTGTACTAATAAAGCACAGGAAATGCCATTTATTCCTACCAAGTCCGATACATGCGTGTCCACACCGTGGCCCCTGGGCAACGGGTACACTGCGTGTACACGGCTAAGTCATATAAGGGCGAAAAAGCGAGTTCCCGACGCTTCAAAATGGGGACCCACCAGCTAAGGGAGACAACCCCGAAAGAAAACATCGGCCCTCCAGGATTGCTGGGGGTTGGCGTTGGGCTGACAACCCAATCTGTAAAAAACTCTCGTTACGAAATCTGAAGAAATGGCCAGCCTGACCTTTTTACGACGATCTCGTAAACGTGTAAAGAACTTGAGAATTGGATCTTGGAATGTTTTAACTCTTTACCAATCTGGAAACCTAAGAAAGTTGCTCGATCAGCTGGATGAGTAAGAAAAAGAGACAGTATGAGAGGAAAGAATTAGAATAAATGGAACGGTTTGAAAGGGATGAATGACGTGAGAGCTTTCTGTCAGAAGTTAAATAAAAGTCGTGAGGATTTCCAGCCTAGAACAAGTTTGTGCAAAGATAAAGATGGTATAATACTGGGCAGTGAGGAAGCAATACTAGAAAGATGGGCCCAATATTTTGATGTAAAGATAATTGGAATCAAGGATTGTAGGAGCTCTGCACTTAACAGGAAAGAATGGGGAAAACTTCTTCAGAAGGCCAAGGCCCACAAAGGGCTGTCGTGCCAGTGATGATGGTTATGATGAGTAGGAGATAAAGAAATGGAAATCACTGATCAAATTCAACCTTAGTACAAATTATAAGAGTTGAGAAGATATTCAAGCCTCAAGACTATTTATGTGATAGGAAACGTTGGAACACAGCAATAACAATCACATGACACATGATCGTGCTAACCTGACTGTATCCATACCGCTGGATATGCAAGAACGGTGGATTTACTGGAAAATAATTCGAAATTAGCTCTACAATAAATTGTCACAGAACAAAGGTTTTGATCCATCTTCGAAATGTCATCACAAACCAAAATTAATTCTCCCTCTCTCCATTTCCATTCAACCTCGTAAGAGAAGATTGGCATTATGATCTTGCCTCTGTCATGATTCTCCAGGCTTCCCTGTCTTGGGCTGTAGTACTGTATGGCTTCATGTAAACTCAGACCAGTCTGCGCGCCCAGTTGATACAACCATCCTCTCTATCCTCTTGGCTACTTCCCAAGTACATTCTCAAGCCCTTCAAGGTTGTTCGTTCGGCGCGTAAGATGACCACAGTATTTCCATTATTTTCATTTATAATACCAAAGAGTGCATTCAGTCTGGAAGGTTTCCTACGAGCTCAGCTATTTCAAACACACTAAGATACAGAACAAACTAAAATCTCGCACAACAAACACGCCCACAATTGATAACACTCTTAATGTTATCTTTCTTTACAGAGATAACACTTGATAATGTGCACGCTCACAGTATCAACCTGCATAAGAACCTAGAATACATGCCCGAGAAAGAGTCCAAGAGATTAATAAATTTTCTATATTTTACTGTTATAAAAATGAATAATCAAGAAATCAAACTCAAAGACGACAGTCTGATATTACTAATATCTTGATATACAGCATTGTAATTCAACTTCGAAGTTCAAAATCATGTTACACACCCCCTACCAGCGTTCGCTCACGACAAATAATTACAACCTAGAACAGGGCAAAAGTGTAGGTAACGGTATCTCACTGGCAGCTTCCAGCTCAAAGTAACGAAAAGAGCCTTAATCTATCCACAGAGAAGAATAAGGAGCCATGTGTATATTAAACTAATAAAAATCACACGCACACCTGCTTAACAAATCATAAAATAAGGATACTAAACAACATTCAGAATTAAAAACAAATCTCATTACCGAACGTAACTTGGAAGTAAAATCTACTATATAGGCGTGCACAACTCATCAGGTGATAAGTAAAATGCAGTAAATGACACAAATTTCACAAAGCCAAAAAACCTATCGAAATTTCAAGACCACATTAGAGCGGGACTCTAAACACAAGTTTACTTTAATATCCAGAACCTGTATAAGATAGACCCGAACATGAACACATGGGTATCAAGACAAACTTGAAAAATCTTCCGCATCTTTTATCATTGAATAAGCCCCACAATCATCGAAGAACAACAAGAAAGCAACGCACACGCGAACTTAATACAATATCGTTAAGCATTGACATTCTCAAGAAACAAATAATTAAAATCCAATATGGCCACATTCTAAAAATGTTTCTAAATACAAAGCAAAGGAGTCAAGGATTCGAAGTGGAAATCTATAAAATGGAACATTATTTGTGTTAATGATGAAAATCAATAGCCTGTTTCCAGTCATTCGACCAGGTCAGGAATGGAATGAATGAAGCCCCATCTAGCGGCGAGGATAGGAATTGTGCCGGTTGCCGAAGCCTGTCGCACTCCTTTGGGGCAATGATTAATGAATGACAGATGAAATGGAATGATATTGGAGAGTGTTCTGGAATGAAATATCAAAGGGAAAACTAGAGTTTTCGGAGAGAAACCAATCCCGCCTCAGCTTTGCCCAGCACAAATCTCACATGGAATGACGGGGATTTGAACCACGGAACCCAGCAGTGAGAGGCCGGCCCGCTGCCACCTGAGCCACGGAGACTCTTGTATTAATAATAATAATAATAATAATAATAATAATAATAATAATAATAATATTTTTTAACGTCAGTAAGGCCTCTCCGTAGTGGTAGGCAACACTTTGAACGCCTGGGGGCGGAGAAGACTCGCGGAGACTGTCTGAACTTAATAAAAACCACACAGTTTTCAAGTTGCTTGCCAGTTGTCACTACTTTGGGTTTGGAGTGCCACCTAGGGGCTTGGAATGAACATCCTTTAGTAACGAATTATGACTGTTTGGGGTTGGCACTCGGTAACTTATTTCATCTGTTAACAATTTGCCACTACTGTGATTTCGAGATCAATCAATCAATCAATCAATCAATCAATCAATCAATCAATCAATCAATCAATCAATCAATCAATCAATCAATCAAATCATCGCCCAGCTCACCCCTATAAATAGGAGCAGTCTTGGACCTTATGTTTACCCACCTCTTTTCTCCACCACATCACCCCAACCCGCCCACATCTCTTGGCCAGAGAGAGGTCATAACACTCTAGATGGCCCGCCCCACACCTTCAGGGTGAGGAATGAAAACTTCATTGATAATGGCCTTATGTATCCATCTTGATCAGTGCTACGGACGTAGAGATTCTGTTCACACAAGGCTCCAGGCGAGCTGGGGCAGCTTAAGGTAGGCTAAACAATTGTTGTTACCTTTGAAAGAATAGAAACAGAAGAAAGAAAAGAAAGTATCGTTTAGGAAATATATTCAAAAAAGTTTTTGGTGTATGCACTTGTCCAGTATCCTAGGTCCTGCCATTTTTTCCCCTCTCCTGACATGTTAACTTACTTTCATATGG
Source organism: Anabrus simplex (assembly GCF_040414725.1). NCBI lineage: Eukaryota > Metazoa > Arthropoda > Insecta > Orthoptera > Tettigoniidae > Anabrus > Anabrus simplex. The sequence goes on from NC_090265.1 coordinate 1,581,179,189, forward strand.
CGATAGGAAAATACCAGCGTTCCCCTCTAGCATGTAATGGTTAGGGTCGAACCGCGTTTAACTAAATTTAATGTAGTTTTCCCTCAATTTAAATCGAGTCAAAGGTAGGTTTCCAGGCTTTCTTGCCACAAGTGTAACCACCCGAGCGGGGGTTATGTACACTGACTGACAGAGCAAATGCAACACCAAGAAGGAGTGGTCAGAACTTTATGCCAATTGCAGGGTAGACTGACGTCACTGAGGTATGCTCATGATGTGAAATGCGCCGCTGTGCTGCGCACGTAGCGAACGATAAATGGGACACGGCGTTGGCGAATGGCCCAATTCATACCGTGATTTCTCAGCCGACAGTCATTGTAGAACGTGTTGTCGTGTGCCACAGGACACGTGTATAGCTAAGAATGCCAGGCCGCCGTCAACGGAGGCATTTCCAGCAGACAGACGACTTTACGAGGGGTATGGTGATCGGGCTGAGAAGGGCAGGTTGGTCGCTTCGTCAAATCGCAGCCGATACCCATAGGGATGTGTCCACGGTGCAGCGCCTGTGGCGAAGATGGTTGGCGCAGGGACATGTGGCACGTGCGAGGGGTCCAGGCGCAGCCCGAGTGACGTCAGCACGCGAGGATCGGCGCATCCGCCGCCAAGCGGTGGCAGCCCCGCACGCCACGTCAACCGCCATTCTTCAGCATGTGCAAGACACCCTGGCTGTTCCAATATCGACCAGAACAATTTCCCGTCGATTGGTTGAAGGAGGCCTGCACTCTCGGCGTCCGCTCAGAAGACTACCATTGACTCCACAGCATAGACGTGCACGCCTGGCATGGTGCCGGGCTAGAGCGACTTGGATGAGGGAATGGCGGAACGTCGTGTTCTCCGATGAGTCACGCTTCTGTTCTGTCAGTGATAGTCACCGCAGACGAGTGTGGCGTCGGCGTGGAGAAAGGTCAAATCCGGCAGTAACTGTGGAGCGCCCTACCGCTAGACAACGCGGCATCATGGTTTGGGGCGCTATTGCGTATGATTCCACGTCACCTCTAGTGCGTATTCAAGGCACGTTAAATGCCCACCGCTACGTGCAGCATGTGCTGCGGCCGGTGGCACTCCCGTACCTTCAGGGGCTGCCCAATGCTCTGTTTCAGCAGGATAATGCCCGCCCACACACTGCTCGCATCTCCCAACAGGCTCTACGAGGTGTACAGATGCTTCCGTGGCCAGCGTACTCTCCGGATCTCTCACCAATCGAACACGTGTGGGATCTCATTGGACGCCGTTTGCAAACTCTGCCCCAGCCTCGTACGGACGACCGACTGTGGCAAATGGTTGACAGAGAATGGATCGTGGATTAAGTTCAGTCTTACAGTCGGATGAGTTTGCCGACATCAATCGTACCTAACAGTCACAACAATCGACATTCCTGTGATCAGCCAGTAAGAAAAAGTGCTTAGTTGCGCTCTCCACCTGGCTGTGAATATTGCCTGTGTGACGCGATATTGTAAGCCCGACAATGATCAACGTACTCCATTAGTTTCCCTGTAGGGGTGTACCTTTACGTCGTCAAGAATGGTATCGTCGAATGTGACCATCATAGCTTCCCACCCGGTTATTCAGTTTTCGATTCCCGGCCAACAACAGAAACAAAAAGCACATGATGCTACAACCTTGACCTACCAAGCGACTGCTGCTCAGCCCAAAACCCAGCCAACTACGGAGAATTTCTTCTAATGTTAAGGTTACAACGGCGATGATGATGCTTGTTGTTTAATGGGACCTAACATCTAGGTCATCGGCTCCTAATGATACGAAATGTAATGACAATTTAAAAGTCCAAAATCCTCCACTGACCAGAATTCAAACCGTGATGATGAAAAATGAATGGATGAATATTAATTTAAAACAATCAGTGGATCTGACCCACAATGCCTCACCTTCTCAGAAACTATCTTAAAACAACGGTATTACTAACCAACGGACTGCTTCTAGAGCACAATCCTGAATTGATGATGCTTGTTGACTGAAGGGGTCCAAAATCCTGGTCAACTGCCCTTCATAATGGTACTTATCGCTAGTAAAGTAGAACCATGGTATTTGTCATGTTGGGGGTACTAATCAACAGTAGCGTAGACTCACGGTGTTCCATACATGATGGTACTGCTCACAAATACAGTATTGTACGTCGTGCAGGTAACGCAGACGTATGGTGTTTCTCACACAATGGCACCACTCATAGGCAACGTAATTCCATGGTGTTCTTCACATAGGTGTAATAATCACAGGGACTCGTACTATCCCGTGGTGTTCCACACATAGGAGGTACTAATGACAGGCAACGCAGACCCACGGTGGCGCTCATATAGTGGTACGAATCAGAGGCTACGTAAGCCCGTGGTGTTCCGCATATTGAGGCACTAATCACAGGTACTGTACAGCTACAGTGAACCGCTCTCTGCTGCTACTAATCACAAACCTATTATGTACCTAACAATGGTACTACTCGCGAGTAAAGGCGACCCATGGTGTTCCCCGCGTGATGGTACTAATCGCAAGTAATTTCATCGTTCTAATACAATCATCCGTTGGTCGCCCCCTTATGACAGACAGGGGATACCGTGGGTGTATTATTCGTCTGCGTCCCTCACCCACAGGGGTAGGTTACAAAGAAATGCAAGACAGCCTGTTTAGGAGACTTGAGAATAATACTGAATTCAGTGACTCAAGTAATACAAGTAAACCTATATTTGAATGGATAGATTGTAATTACTGTGTACTAAGTTTGGTTGAAATACACCTAAGACTGGTTGCATGCAGCAATCCATACTACCCTATCTTGAGCGTAGGAATTCTTTTCCATGTAACTATCATATTTTCATCCACTCTAATATGCTCGCATATTCATGTTTTGGCCACTTTCTACCATTCTTAACCCGTACACTTTCCTACAAAACCAACAGAACCTGTTCTGGGTGTCGCACGATATGGTCAGCCTATCTATCATCCTATCGCTTCCCCTTGTTAAATTTCGTCATATCGTTCTCTTTTCACCACGTAATTCAGTATCTGTCACGCACCTCACCTTCAACAGACTTCTGTTGTACCACATTTCAAATGCTTACTTTCGTTCTTCTTATGCACTTTTTAAGCTAGCTTACATGCTTGGGTCAGTCCATATTTTCTATCCTATTTAATTTTGTCATCACTAGTTATTCTACCACGAATTTCCCTGTTTTTCCCATAATCTGGTGGGGATACCGGAGCGAAAAGTAATCACGCATTAAGACAGGCCAGGAGATGTATTCGACTGGTATGTGTTTCAATGGTGGTTGCCAGTGGAGTGTGGTGTTTGTGAATGAAGAGAGGTGTGTTAAGACGAACACCCAGTCCCCGAGCAAAAGGATTACCACACTCACGTACAGTAAATTTTTGGGGATAGTTTGAACATAAGTTTTTCTACTACCGATGTGGCTGTATCAATGCTTCTGTTCCTTTAGGAATTAATTTTCTAATCTGATATTTTCTTTAATCGTCTCTGATTAGAGGCGTAACGCACGGAAGTCATTCTTGTCCCATTTGACATGTGGGAAAATGACAAGGTAGAGTTTTAGTTCCGATCATGTCTTTGCATGTTCTGGCATGGTCTATTACGTCCTGCTCTTCGAAGAAGGTATTTTGTATTCACCCTCTATAGAACAACAAACAGCTGAACATTCAGTGTAGTGACCCTGGGTTCAGAAGACCCTGCGTTCGATTCCTAACTGGAACGAGGATTTTAAGTGCGTATGGTTAATTCCTCTGGTACGGGGACTGGGTATTTGCGTTTGTCTTCACACACATCTGTTCACCTAAATACACGACACTACCAATCATCACAAAAGCACGCAACAGAGAATACATTCCTTCACATATGGTTGGTATCAGAAAGAGCATCCTGCCGTGAAACTTGACCAAATCCAAACAAAATCCCGACCCCAACAAATTGCGGAAAAGTCCAAGCAAAATTTTAAATTATGTGTATCCAAATATAATTTCCAGGCTTGATACATTCTGGGAATGAGGAGTAATGAAATTTCCTGTTGTCTTCCTCACTGAGCCAGAAGGTGATATTACGTATCATTCATTTAAGCCCACTGAAATGAACACACCTGGCGAGTTGGCCGTGCGCGTAGAGGCGCGCGGCTGTGAGCTTGCATCCGGGAGATAGTAGGTTCGAATCCCACTATCGGCAGCCCTGAAAATGGTTTTCCGTGGTTTCCCATTTTCACACCAGGCAAATGCTGGGGCTGTACCTTAATTAAGGCCACGGCCGCTTCCTTCCAACTCCTAGGCCTTTCCTATCCCATCGTCGCCATAAGACCTATCTGTGTCGGTGCGACGTAAAGCCCCTAGCAAAAAAAAAAAAAAAAAAAAAAAAGGAAATGAACACACTGACTCTACTAGCGAAACTTTCACACCATAACAAGGACTGGCTGGGTAAGGAGTGGCGTTGCAATCGCCCATATCTCAGTCACTTTCAAATGAGTCTGAAACAGATCTATGGAAGTACCAAACTCTCACTAACCCACACCAGATGATAAAGTGTACTGTAAACGCTATATCTCACCAGAGATAGATCCGAATGTTTGAAATATTATATTTGGTTTAAAGGTACGTCAATTTTCCCGTTATGAGAAATCCTCAGACAAATACAATCTTATTAGTTTTATTTATATTTGACATTGCAGAAAGTTCGATACATTCAGATAAAGATTTTTCGTCGTCTGTCGTTTTCTCCCAGTCACGCAAAAAGTTAGGACGATATACAGTTAGTAAGCCTAGTAGCAGCTATTCATCTTGGCAGTACAGCTCTAATTGACATTTAGAGGTCAATGGAAGGAAGGTACAAATAGAAGGCTGACATTCTCTAGCAGTGACTGGTACAGTACGTTGCCAGGTTGATAAACGTTCGGCACACAATAAGGTCGCCCAGAGCAATACCATACATTAAAATACTACACATCTAGAAAGAGTACAGTACTTTTATAAATTAGGAATATTTAAAATCGTCTAGGCTCTCACGATGTTTTCTCTTGGCATCTACTCAAAACAATCACTCGATTCTTTTATAAAGAGGAGTCTTCTAGTCGTATTTATACAACCAAAAACAGTGGCCAAAGGATATTAGGATAATCATAGTCGCCGGTTTGTGCTGCATATTCGTTATGTCGACTTGACAGTCCTTTCGGATTCAATGATCACAATCCCTCGACCGTGAGTCCGGGGCGAAACAAATTCAAACATCGAAGTATTAATAACAAACACATCAATACAATAATGTATTTCATGCAGAAACGAGTGCCCTTTTGGAGGCGGTGGATGTAAATACCGTAACTTATCAACGGAGATGGAGTTTGGCACAAGTATATAAAATGTACCGAGTACAAGACTGAGTAATTGTACGCTTCTTCGTCTTCTTCTTCTGCTTCTGTCGCTTTTCCTGCATGTGTGGGGTCGAGAGTACGAACCGTGTCGCACATGTGGATTTGGCCCTGTTTTACAGACGGATGCCCTACCTGACGCCAATCCTTTATGGAGGGATGATATCACAATTGCGTGTTTATGTGGTGGTTCGTCGTGTTGTGTATTATCTGAACTGAAGAGGAAATTGTTGGGACAAACAAACACCCAGTCCCCGAGCCAGAAGAATTAATCAGACGCGAATAAAACCCTCTATCTGGCCGGGAATCGATTCCGGTACCCTCTGAAACGAAGGCCTCTACGCTGGCCATTCAGCCAATGAGTCAAACAATTACATGCTACTTAATGCTCATGATTTCAAATTAATTAACAGGTACAGCCGATGTGGCAAGTCAAATCAATACGAAAAACTGTGGAATAACCCCTTGGCCCCTTTAAACAAAATCCCCAAGAAAGTGACAACATATGAAAGTTTTTTTAACTGTCGGGTTCTTCAGTCTGTCCACACTAATTTATGGATAATTACAATTTAGAAAATACCTTAAAAAGGAAACACATAATAACAGATTATACCAGAAAAAGAAACAAGAAATGAGAACCTAACATTTATAAATTGCGTCATAAGTGAAAGGAAATGTCTTCCTCTATAATAAAATATGAAATAAGTGAAATTTCATCCAATATTTTTAAAATCTATGCTACAAACTTTCAAACTGCTAATATTCACTGGCGTAGTAGGTTAGTATAAAACCGTAAATTAGCCCGAAATGACCACTGGCACAATCCTCGTACTGCTAAGGGTCTGTCACTCGACTGCTGGCGCAGTTCACACACTCTCGAGAATTCATGTCATTGTGCAGGATAGGTTAACAGTAATTACAGATCATCCTTTTCAACATACACACATACATGCATACATAATCATTATAGACTGGTATGCCTTTCAGCGTTCAGTCTGCAAGCCTCTGAATTTACTAAACGTCGCCACAATCCTCGATTTGCAACTAGTGTTGTGGCCTCATTTAGTTCTATACCTCTTATCTTTAAATTGTTAGAAACTGAGTCTAACCATCGTCGCCTAGGTCTACCTGTACTTCTCTTACCCTCTATAGCAGAATCCATTATTCTCCTAGAAAACGTACCCTCCTCCATTCGCCTCACATGACCCCACCACCGAAACCGGTTTATGCGTACAGCTTCATCCATCGAGTTCATTCCTAAATTAGCCTTTATATCCTCATTCCGAGTACCTTCCTGCCATTGTTCCCACCTGTTTATACCAGCAATCATACTCGCTACTATCATGTCTGTTACATCTAACTTATCAATAAGATATCCTGAGTCCACCCAGCTTTCGCTCTCATAAAGCAAAGTTGGTCTGAAAACAGACCGATGTAAAGATAGTTTCGTCTGGGAGCTGATTTCCTTCTTACAGAATACTGCTGATCGCAACTGCGCGCTCACTGCATTAGCTTTGCTACACCTTGATTCAATCTCTCTCACTATATTACCATCCTGGGAGAACACACAACCTAAATAATTGAAATTATCTACCTGTTCTAGCTTTGTATCACCAATCTGACATTCAATTCTGTTGAATTTCTTACCTACGACATCAATTTAGTCTTCGAGAGGCTAATTTTCATATCATACTCATTGCACCTATTTTCAAGTTCCAAGATATTACACTGCAGGCTTTCGGCACAATCTGCCATCAAGACCAAGTCGTCAGCATAGGCCAGACTGCTTACTATATTTCCACCTAACTGAATCTCTCCCTGCCATTTTATACCTTTCAGCAGATGATCCATGTAAACTACGAACAGCAAAGGTGAAAGATTACAGCCTTGTCTAACCCCTGTAGTACCCTGAACCAAGAACTCATTCTACCATCAATTCTCACTGAAGCCCAATTATTAGCATAAATGCCTTTGATTGATTTTAATAATCTACCTTTAATTCCATAGTCCCCCAGTATAGCGAACATCTTTTCCCTCGGTACCCTGTCATATGCTTTCTCTAGATCTACGAAACATAAAACACAACTGACTATTCCTCTCGTAGCATTTTTCAATTATCTGGCGCATACTGAAAAGCTGATCCTGACAGCCTCTCTGTGGTCTGAAACCACACTGGTTTTCATCCAACTTCCTCGCAATGACTGATCGCACCCTCCCTTCCAAGATGCCAGTGAATTCTTCGCCGGGTCTACTAATCAATGAGACACCTCGATACTTGTTGCAATCCTTCCTGTTCCCTTGCTTATAGATAGGTGCAATTACTGCTTTTGTCCAATCTGAAGGTACCTTACCAACACTCCATGCTAATCTTACAACTCTATGAAGCCTTTTCTTCCCTGCCTTCCCACTATACAACATTTCAGGTCTAATTTCATCTATTCCCACTGGTTTATGCAATGGAGTTTATTTACCATCTACTTCCTCAAGCGTAATTTCACCAACATCATTTTCCTCCTCCCCATGAGCTTGGCTGTTCGTAACACCACCAGGATGATTTCCTTTTACATTGAGAAGATGTTCCAAATATTTCCTCCACCTCTCCAGTGATTCCCTGGGATATGTTATGAGTGCACCTGAATTACTCAAAACACTGTTCATTTCCTTTTTACCTCCCTAAGATTTTTTATTACTGGCCAGAAAGGTTTCCCCTGCTGCTTGACCTAGCCTTTCCAGGTTATTACCAAAATCTTCCCACGAATTCTTTTTGGATTCAACAACTATTTGTTTCGCTCTGTTCCTTTCATTTACGTACAAATCCCTGTCTGCCTCGGCCCTTCTTTGGAGCCATTTCTGATAAGTCTTCTTTTTACGTTTACAAGCTGCTCTCACTTCATCATTCCACCAAGATGTTCGCCTTTTCCCATCTTTACACACAGTTGTTCCTAGGCATTCCCTTGCTGTTTCTACTACAGCATCCCTGTATGCCACCCATTCACTTTCTATATCCTGATCCTGCTTACTGTCTACTGTTCGAAACTTCTCACTAATCATATCCATGTACTTCTGTCTAATTTCCTCGTCCTGGAGATTTTCTACCCTTATTCGTTTGCAGACAGATTTCACTTTCTCTACCCTAGGCCTAGATATACTTAGTTCACTACAGATCAGACAGTGGTATGTATAATCGAAAAATCCCCGGAAAACTCTTACATTCCTAACAGATTTCCTGAATTCAAAGTTGGTTAAGATATAGCCTATTATGGATCTAGTACCCCTAGCCTCCCATGTGTAGCGGTGAATAGCCTTATGCTTGAAGAATGCATTCGTAACAGCTAAACCCATACTAGCACAGAAGTCCAGCAAACGCTTCCCAATCCAATTAGCTTCCATATCTTCGCCACGTTTACCAATCACCCTTTCGTATCCTTCAGTTCTATTTCCAACTCTCGCATTGAAATCGCCCATTAGCACTCTTCTATCCTTGCTGTTGACGCTGACCACGATGTCACTCAATGCTTCATAAAACTTGTCAACTTCATCCTCATCTGCACCCTCACATGGTGAATACACGGACACAATTCTTGTCCTAATTCCTCCAACTGGCAAATCTACCCACATCATTTGCTCATTTACGTGCCTAACAGAAACTATGTTGCTTGCAATGGTATTCCTGATAAAGAGCCCTACCCCAGATTCTTCCCTTCTCTTTCTAACACCAGTAAAGTACACTTTATAATCCCCTATCTCTTCCTCGTTATCTCCCCTTACCAGAATATCACTTACTCCTAGCACATCCAGATGCATCCTCTTTGCAGACTCAGCCAGTTCTACTTTCTTTCTTCCATAAGCCCCATTAATATTGATATCTCCCCATCGAATTCCAAGGAGTCCCTCGCCTGTCAAATGGGAGTGGGACTCCGTTACTCCCATAGGTCCGAGGCTTGCTTAAAGTGTTCTGAGCTCGGTAAATTCATGAAGCAGGATGCTACCCTACTTGCAGATAGTCCAAGTGAGGATCTCTCCTGTAACGGGTTATGGACCACCGGTGAATTGTATAGTCCTAGCCGCCTGAGCACAAGGAGGGCCACGACTTAGAATATGTCCGAGATGCCGACTCCCATTTCATAGCAACTGGTATCCCGACTCTCAGGACCACTTACTAGGCCAGTCAGCCGTTGCCCAAGGTTCACGAACTAGGACGTGACTACAGTAACCCACACCATGAACCATCCTCCTTTTCAAGTGTTTCTTATTTTCAATGGTGGGAGAAGTACAGGAAAAAAGTAATTGGGCTCAGGTACAAATACAAATTGCTTTTTTTAAAGCAAGTAATCGGTAACATTACAACAACTTCTTTTTTATAGCCCGCTTTTCGTGTCACCGACATATAGATCTTATGGGGATTGTAGGATGGGAAAGGGCTTGGAGTGGGAAGGAAGAAGCAATGGTCTTTGTTAAGGTTTAGCCCCAGCATTTGCCTGGTGTAAAAATGGGAATACCGAGCTCGATAGCTGCAGTCGCTTAAGTGCGGCCAGTATAAAGTATTCGGGAGATAGTAGGTTCGAACCCCACTATCGGCAGCCCTGAAAATGGTTTACCGTGGTTTCCCATTTTCACACCAGGCAAATGCTGGGGCTGTACCTTAATTAAGGCCACGGCCGCTTCCTTCCCACTCCTGGCCATTTCCTAGCCCATCGTCGCCATAAGACCTATCTGTGTCGGTGCGACGTAAAAACAAATTGTAAACAATTTAAACAAGATTCAGAACATCTAGAGCAGTGATGGATACTGTAGGAAAAGTTTGATGTACTAGAGAGGTAAGGAAGTATCAGAACAGCTGAAGATACTGGTTTTGTTGTAGTAGAACTGAAAGTTCTCTTCATTACTTATTTATTCCCAGTCCTGCGTCTACGCGATCCATATCGATTACAAATTTATTTCCAGAAGTAAATTACGAGTGAAAATTCCATTGTGTAGAAAGTAACGATTACTGAAAAAAATATTCCTTACAAGTGATTCGATTGATTTTACTTAATTTCGGGACGCATATTTTTTCTCTGACATGCTTCACAAAATCTCAAATATATGACGATCGACTCTACTACACATCAGTTCCGTGATCATAAAGGTTCTTCCGCTATTGCCAATAGCGCTAAGCTTAGTATACGACGTTGGTTCGTCAAAAATAACATATTATTAAACATGATTTTATTTTTTGTCAACTGATGGTGACACTAATTGTCCCTTCGACTCCTATATTTAGAATACCATAGCGTTTCATCTGATTATAGTAGGCCTAAACTGTGCGTTCTTTGGTTCAACAGAGAACTGTATCTCTCAGTTGTTAAATAAACGTTACTCTTCACAGGTTCACACTTGCGTCATCTTCCATGAATGACCATGGTCGTGGCCTTCCATTCCGAGGACATTGAGCGACTGCAAAAATACAGTCGAACTTCGATATCTCGAACCTCCATTACTCGAATTTTCAGTATCTCGATGCAACTTAAATATCCCGGCCGTTTGTTCTATTCTTCCCCTGTATTTATTTCTTTATTACTCGAAATTCGGTTACACGAGTTTCTCGAATTCTCAAAGCAAACATTTCCTCCCTTGAAGCAAAAAAAATACTCTAACTCAAATTTTGTGCAACATTAACTGTGGAATACGGCATTTGTGGTTTGTGAGGAACAGTTAACAAGTAAAGAAAGGGTTACAAGACAACGATGCTGGGAGCGAATATGACGGAAATCGAAAAACTAGAACTTCTAATAGTCGGAAAACCAGCGAAGCCTCGCTGTTTCTCGACTGTGAATTAATTACTGGTCACGTACGAAAGCAATCCCCGAAGTCACAGATGACGAGCTTCATTTACGAATCTCGGTTGCATAGTATTGATGAGAAGTTCCAAAGTGAAGGGAGGAAAGGTTAACAGTAACAAACAGAAGAGACTAACGGATTTTTTCCAAAGGTGTTAACCGAGATATTTTTCTTGTTTGACTACTGTATGTAATATATCCTGTCTTTAACATACATACATACATACATACATACATACATACATACATACATACATACATACATACATACATACATACTATCTGCGCACTTTTTAGTGATAGATTTACACCCTAGTGCTGAAGCGGTCGACTTCGGTTATCTTCGAGATTCGTATTGGCAACCTTTGGAACACAAACTAAGAATCGCTTATCATCACTGTGCGCCATCTGGCGTACACTTTAAGTACTCGTACTGTTGTAGTTTACACAGCAAAGCCAAACTATAGAATTCATGCTAGGAACACGTTTCGCAACGGGAAATGTTATATAGTATTATATATTGTGTGTGTGACACAGTTGTTTGCTTAAAATAATAAAGGTTTATAAAATTCATATCGATCGATCATATTATCGATTCAATCCAGATTTCATTTCCATTCAGTTGGCAGTATTGACGGAACCCTTCTTACTTCTCCAACGAGTACAAAAAGCTATCACTAAAAAGTGCGCATACTATACATACTGAACCGTTCTGTTCATGGACCAATAGTATAGATTTTAGTATTGGATATTGGGATTACATGAGACCACCCACGAAGTCATTGTCTTATAGTATATTTCATAAAAGAGCCCAGAAGAAGCGTTCTTGTGTGAAGTGAGCTAGAGCGTCATTATGAGAAATCTCCAGAACCTCATTAAAGGGAGTTATGTCCCAAGCCAAGCCTCTTAATGAAGATTGGGGACGCTTCCCGGATCCCGGAAAAACTTACCTTCGGAGGGAAGAAAGAATTAAATTAATATATTTGATTACGGAAGAGTTGCATTGGATTTGATACAAGAATTGCAACCTGCATAATTTCTGCTTAATTTTGATATGCATTAGGGCTGCAACCATAAATGCATTCGTTAAATAGGGCACTTGACGTGCTTTGTGCGGGAAAACTTCGAGTCGCGGGCGCGCGTATCCTGCACGCGATCAAGCTGCGTGGTTACGCTAACCTGGTTATAAAAGCGAGGCCGCCTGGCATATCAGATTCTTTGACCGAAAGGCTGCTTGAACGAAGTCGTCATGCTACCAGTCGGCACTGCGAACAACATTTTATCTTCGAGCTGCACATACAACTAGTACTACTGTATCTGCGAGGAATTACCCCTGCATCAAGCCAGAACGAGCTGTTACATCATCAGTGCGAGGAAGCTACAACCGGAGCTGAAGCCGACACGACAACGGGAATCGATCCAGGAACGTTGGCGTACCTGATCAGCGCGACGTCGAAGGGGACATCTTCCAACCATCTAAGGAGCTGTACGAAGGACTCACGCAAGATAGAATGTCTCCAAGTGTTCACCAGTATCTGCTGCAACCGTCGCAGTTTGTCATGATGTGGTAAATTCAGTGGTCCACAGGGAGGGCCGCTCCGTCATGTCATCAATCATATAAGGTCAGAGCTTTCCAATTCTGTTTCAAGCATGTCATTTAAATTTAGATAGGAATAGGGGGGCCGTCAACCAACAGGTTAGTTTATGGTAGGAAAATTCTTGGTAAGAAAGAGCTAGGCCTCAAGCTCGAACCCCGTACATTAGGGTAGATGATAGTTTGTAGATTCCTTGTTGGTGTGTTTATATTTCATTTCGATAGTATTATATTAGCGTACGTGTTATCTTCATGGGTCAGGTCGAACTCCCTTGGTCATAGTAGGTTAGTCTAACAGGCAGGCACTATTTATTGTGTCGCGTTGAGGCATTTGTCTCTGCAGACGTAGGCTGTATAGTTGAGACCAGGATTCAACCCGTAATTCACCCAGCTTTACTGACAGGGCGAGCAAGTCCGAATGTTTGAGAGATGTGAGCATTATGCATGTAGCTGACTGTATGTATTGATATGAGAAAGCCCAGCACAGTTTGAGAGTGTATTGGATGCATTGGAGATGCCTTATTATGGTCATGTGACTATCGCGTATTGATTTGTGTCTTTGTATTATCAAGGTTGAGCCCATGGGAGGCGGAAATACGATTTGTTATATTGCTGGTGATATTGAGATGAGGGCGGATAGCCCAGGTGTATTTAAAAGAGTGCTTTTAGCAGCCAGATTATGTGAGGTGCTGTGAAAGGCGAGATTTCTTAGCCCGCAGCCAGCTGAGCTCGTAAATTATGTGGACTGCAGCTTGTCAAGTGTTGGAATGGTGAGGGTTGTTGTGCCTGACGTCACAGTCTTGAAACTCGGTTATATTGCTGTCTGCAGCTTGTCGAGTGTGTATGGGGGAGAAGACGACCCTGATGTTTTGAACGCAGGGAGAGATTTTTTTGTTCTATTTGTTCTACTGTAATTTTAACACTGGCCCATTTGATATTGACCCCTTGGATATGTTGGTTGTGTTCTTTCTATATTGTTTGTATATGAATATTCTACGCCTTACTCTTCATGGGACTAGGGTTCGTGACCGAGTCAGGACACTGTCCATTATGTGTTTATTTTTGTTTGCACCGGGGTTCGATGGTACGAGGCATAGTAAATTTTATGGGAATTACTGTTAGATGTGTATTTCAGCAGATATCCGTTTTTCTAGATTTCATTACTTACACTATTGTAACATGCTTGTTACAGCACAGCTGTTTCGTGAAGGCAGTGAACTGGTTGTCATCGGCTCAACGTTATCTTTACCCAAGCATTTTGAAAGCTCTTACATGTGTAAATATTATCTTTTATGTAATAAATCCCTGATTGTAAAACTTTGAATGCAGCGATGTTTTCTGTTAGATATTTTTTATTTTAATTTAGCTGATTCTTACCTGATTAGACACATATCCTAGTGTTTTATCTTTATGTTGCCCTTTGTTCACCCATGTTATCCCTGAGAAGTGCTCTATTGTATGTTGAGCAAGGATGTGTGTTCAGGTAAGACTATGTGCACAAGCTCACGTTTGTGAGAGTTCTTTCACACTACTGTACTCTGGGTTCGAGACCGGCTTTCGCCTGGCCGGAACCACAGGGTCCTGTAGGGCACATAGTATTTATGGCGCCGAGCAACTGTGGGGCTCGATATGTCCGTAAATGAGGGCTACCCAGACATAGTAAATTTAGCGCCATAGTAAATATGACGCCGAGCAAAGTGTGGGCCCGATATTTCAGTAAAAGGGACCATAGCGCCATAGTAAACATGACGCAAGACAACTCTGGGGCCTGAGATATCCGTAAATGAGGGTTACCCAATATAGTGAACTTGGTGTGGCTAACTGAGGACCCGATATTGCAGTAATGAATGTCATACAGCTTGTTTTATTATGCCGTCAGGTGATGCTTGATATTTGTGTAAACGAGCTCACACAGCCAAGTTGTAGTTTGATGATGTTCTCCGTAAATAGGGCTATAGGTCATAACTTGTGTCTATAAAAGCAGGACCTAATATGTCGGTAAATAAAGGTCATGCAAGGCTTGATTTCAGGCATATGTTATGGCAGCTGCATTCAATTATGTGTAGTGCAGGTATACCAAGTTTGGTCTTTGATCTGTACTGTTAGCTTTGTGATGTATTAGGAGTATCTTGTTGAGACTTGTGATGTTGAATGACTGCCAGTTCAGAGAGGTATTTTGTGATTTATATGTCCCTTGGTCTTACCATTAGAATATGGATATTGCAGTTGATGTTGATTAGCGAGGATGTGCTGATTTAGTGGTTACCGTGGAGTGTTGGATGATATTCGTGTGGGGATTTGACCTGTAGGGTGTTGTGTTTAACAGGTGTATAATAATATAGCTTTGATTTTTGCATGTTGAAGTTTTTTTGCTGTTTTTATGACATTTGTTGGAGGATTTTGTGTCTGTGTTGTATATATTTGGTATCATAGTGTTGTGCTGACTGTTACCCTGTGTTTGAATGACATGTTATATTGAGGTAGCCTACTTAGGCTTTGGAAGTTCGAGAGTTTAGCAGTTAGGAACATTTTTGATAAATTAGAATTGAGGGAAATTGATAGTACTTGAAATTTAATCGGTGACATACGGAGCGGTTTTTCCGCCGGACCTTATGACGAGTGAGTATCGAATGTCGGTAGACATAGAAGAGGTGCTGAGGCACCTTAGCGATCAGCTAAAGGAACTTAGAGAGGATGTAGGAGTTATTAAAGGTCAACAGACTAGGGATAGTGAGCTATTCAGTGAACAGTGTGGGGCACTTAGAGAGGATATAGGAGTTATTAAAGGACAAGCGGATAGGAATAGTGAGCGATTCAATGAACAGTGTGCCAAAAGCGAGGTACAATTTGTGGCGCTTGGTGAGCGTTTGAACGACGAAGTCAGTACAAAATTTAAAGAACTTAAAGAACACGTAACCGAGCAACTCACGGAAAAATTCGCGGAGTGCGAAAGAAAAGTGACCGAACAGTTAGTACTCACAGAGACACGGGTAGCGAACCAAATAACTGAGCTAAAGGAGCACACTAGCATTCGTTTCGAGCAATTGGCCTCTGAAAATGAAGCGACTAGGGAAACCATAGCAGAATTAGATACGAAAATAGAGAACGTACGTCTGTGCTGTGTCACCACGACCGAGAAGTTGAGTCAACAAGTTGAAGAGTCGCACAGAACGATAGAGAAACAAATTCGTGAAGTAAAGGACAGTATCGAAGGAATAGAACAGCGTATAGAAGAAAAAGACAAGGAGACTCAGTCGGAACTAGGAACATTTAAAGAAAACCTGGTGGCAGTAGTAGTCCGTATGGACCATACCCAAGAAGAGCTAATGAGATTAGAAGAAAAACTAGAGGCTAGGACTCAAGAAGTAGTTGACAGATATGAGAAGACGACCGAAAAAAATAAGGCTAAGATTGCTGGAATAGAACTTAGTTTACAACAGACTAGGAAGGAAGTCAGCGCTGAGGTCCAGGGTTTGAAGAATTGCCGAGAGCAGGAACAACGGACAACTGAGAAGCGAATACAGGGGTTAGAGCATGAAATGGAGAATATGCGTGATAAGTTGGACAAATTGAAACTCCAAGAGGAAAACGGAGCAAAGAAGCGGAAGCTGAGTAGGACTCACAGCCCGATAGAACGCCAGTATGGAGGTGACAGCCTGAATGTAAGTTAGGATGAGGGACATGAACTGCTAGGAGAATCATTTAGGGCTAAGCCAAGAATAGGAAATACTACCCTATTCAGTCAGGACAGTGTTTTCCCGGGTTATAATTGGATTAGGGCACCCGAGGAGAAACCTAAGAAATTCGAGGGTAATGGGGAGGTCACGCCCCGTTCATTCCTTAAAGAGTTAGAAACATACATGGACGAATGCCAGATACCACCAGAGCGCAGATTACGCACAGCAGAAAGGTATCTTGGAGGGACTGCTGGAGCATGGTTCAAGGCATTTGGGCAAGCATTTAAAAATTATGATGAGTTCAAACGCGCATTCCTGAATAAGTTCTGGAATCAGGGGCATCAGTTGGCGCTTAGAATGGAGCTCTACGCTCGTAGGTATGCAAATAGTACTCCCACAAGACTAAGCGAGTTCTTTATTTCCCAATACTTACGTTTGCAAGAGCTAGATCATCCGCCCGAAGAAATGGAGATCGTAACGACCATTATTAGGCAGTTGCCTGTAGAGGTACAAAGAGCTCTAATTGCTGCAAATGTTACGACGGCGGTAGCCGCTGAGGAAATGCTTAGGCTCTGGGACCCTAAATGATTCTCCTAGCAGTTCATGTCCCTCATCCTGATTTTCATTCAGGCTGTCACCTCCATACTGGCGTTCTATCGGGCTGTGAGTCCTACTCAGCTTCCGCTCCTTTGCTCCGTTTTCCTCTTCGAGTTTCAATTGGAGAAGGAAGCCACAAGGAGTGTCAAAATTCCGGCACTCAAACGCCAACCCTGAGGGAACGAGAAGAAGAAAACCCTAAACATAGAGGAGGCACGAACTGGCGACCTCGAAGGTGGATCACATGGCAGGATGAACCGGACCGATGGAGAGGACAAGAACGCCGAAGGAATTCATTTGAGCAGCGAAGGAATGACCGGCCGTACTGAAGAAGAGACGGAGATCGTTACAACCCCAGAAATAACAGCCAGCGGTGGAATGGAAACCGAGCGAGATATAACAGACCTAGGGAGAGTTCACTGCACCCGAGAGATGCTGACAGACAAGAGGGCGCCTTCCACTCAAGAGTAAAAGGATCGGGGGATGTATCACCACCAGACACATGGCAGGATGCTATACGAACCCACAGTGCTGCCAATTCTCCGGGAGCTGCGAGCTTGGCTTACCAAGAATTCCACAACGGAGCCAGGCAGAAGAATCTAAACCCAAATGCACCCAGTTTTGTTGAGATCGAGAGGGAGGATAAAAAACGAGGAATTTAATGCAACGAGATAGAATATTTCGCGAGGATGCCGGTTGGGTGACAGTAGCTATTCATAATTGGGTTATCACTCCAGATGATCTACTAGAGGATCCTATTAAAAGTAACTTGCCCCGACCTAAAGAATTACCAGTAATTTATACTAGAATTCACGGTTTGAATGCGTGCTCGCTGGCTGATACAGGAGCCACGGTCAGTGTGGTTTCACAAGCCTTAGTATCGGAAATTCAAAGCCGAGTTCGTATCCCGTCCATACCAATTTCGAAAGTCAAAATTAAGGGTATTATACCAGACAAAGCAACGTCCTGTAAGGAGCAGGTATTACTGGACATCCAAATTGGAGACTTACTGGTGTCCCATCCATGTATTGTGCTTCCCAGAATGTAATATAATCTTATATTAGGAGCCGATTTCTTAAGAGAATACGAAGCTGTTATTGACATGGGTACAAACTCTATCCTGTTAAAATTAAATGGTAACCAGGAACGAATAGAGTTAAACAAGAACCAGGATTACCAACCCGGTGAACGTATTTGGACAATGGACATGCAGACGAAAGAACTTGGTTCAGAAGGGTGGCTGCAGGGTCATGAAGAAATAATACCGGAGTTTGAAATCATGTTATCCGAATTGGAAGAACAACGAGAGAGAGAACAAATTTTTAGATCTGTTGCCGGGTAAAATCGAAGAAGCGAAGATTAGTCCGGAAGACAAGGGGCGGCTGCAGGAATTATTGAAGAGGCATGAGACGGTCTTTGGTTCGAGGCCCGGAAAGATCCCTAATTACCAGTACAAATTGTGTGTGAATAACTGGGAGCCTTTCAAACAGAGACCTTATCCGATTCCAGAGAAAATGCTACCCCAGGTCCGGGAGGTAATCGAAGATATGGAGAGGAACGGGATAATCGCCAAGTCCCCGAGTCCGTTTTTAAACCCATTGTGTGCAGTGCCCAAAGCAAATGGGACTGTCCGCGTGTGCCTGGACGCTCGTGCTTTGAACCAGCGCCTAGTCCCCGAGTATGAGAGACCTCCTAACCTTATTCTTAAGAAGTTCGGAGGTATGGAATTCTTCAGCACGGTCGACATGACCTCAAGCTTTCACCATATCGTCTTGGATCCAAGTACTAATATGCTAACCGGATTCTTATTTGATAATCAGACGTATATTTTCCTACGGCTTCCCTTTGGCCTGGCTTCAAGTTGTGCCGCTTTGATACGGGCACTGGAATCGAACCTCAGTCCCGAGGTAAAAGAGTTTACTATTAGGTACATCGACGATATTTTAATTTGCACTAAAACCCTAGAAGAACACCTGGAAAAATTGAATTTACTCTTTCAGGACCTCGAGCGATGCAATTTCAAGGTCAATTTTGAGAAATCGCACTTCTGTCAGCGCAGGGTACTGTTCCTGGGACATGTTGTTGACGGTCAGGGCATTCGGCCTAACCCAGCTAAAATTGCAGCAATACAGAATTTTCCTAGGCCAATCAAGGTTAAACACGTTAGGCAGTTCTTGGGCCTAACGAACTTTTTCTCCAATCATTGTCCCGATTACACGGAAACCGTGGCGCCACTTCAAGACATGTTAAAGACTAATAACAGATTGAAATGGGGAGAAGAGCAAGAAAAAGCTTTCGTAAACACTAAAGTGCTTTTAGAGAATTCCGTAAAATTGGGGTACCCTAGCTTCGATAGAAAATTCATAATACAGACGGACGCTTCTGCAGTAGGAGTCGGAGCAGTGCTTTACCAGGAAACACCCGAGAGGGAGCATAAAATATCCTATTTGGCTTTCATGAGTAGAAAATTACGAGGACACGAGTTGAAATACACTACCACCGAGTTGGAGATGTTAGCCATAGTTACTGCCTTGGCACACTGGAGAAAATATGTGTACGGGTTCCCAGTAGTGATTAGAACAGATCACAAAGCCCTTACTTTTATTCTCAAGACGGACATGGCTAATGCACGGGTCAGTAGATGGGCACTTTACGTCCAGCAGTTCGACCTCACGGTAGAACATTGCCCAGGGAAATTGAACGTACTTGCTGACGCGTTAAGCAGAAATCCAAATCCGGAGGAGCTCACAATACACTTAACTATGTTAGACCAAGAGGATCAGAATATACTGGAAAGACTTCGGAATATTCATGAGGAACAGGCAAATTACCCGGAGACCGGACGGCTGATCCAGTACTTTCGGAAAGAACTCCAACCCGGGACTCCACAGTACGCTGAAGCAGAGCGCAAAGCGGCAAATTATCATTACTTCAATAATATTTTACATAAATTTGTGGATGAGAATCACACGAAATTTAGAATTGTTGTACCTCCTCGATTACAGATTGATTTGGTATGGATAGCTCATCACTCTACAGGACATTCGGGAATTGATAAAGTGGTAGCAATACTGCAGGAAACTTTCGTTTGGCCTAAAATGAGGACAATGGTACAGCAAATCCTGCGTACCTGTGACATCTGTCAGAGGGTGAAACCAAATCCTTACCTTCTGAAGCAACCACCCCGACCACTGATACCCACGGGACCACGTAAATTATATGCAATAGACTTCTTCGGTCCCTTGTCCTCTGCTACTAGGGGCTTAAAGTACATCCTTGTCTGTATGGACGTGTTCAGTAAATTTGTAACGTTATGCCCTATTCAGAAGGCAAATACTCGCTCGGCACTCTCGCAGATCAAGAAGAAGATAATACCCATTATGGGTAAGCCAGAGAGCATCTTAAGTGATCATGGGAGCCAATTCACTGCTGCAGGGTTTAAGCGTGAATTAGAAAGACTAGGAATTAAGCATGTCTTATCCAGTATCAGACATCCGCAAGCTAACCCGAGTGAACGTGTCATGAGGGAAATATCCAAGTATTGTAGGATATACTGCCCGAGAGAACATTATAAGTGGAACACTGTAGTGCCCATTATTACTGGGTGTATTAACTCAACCAGACACGAATCCACCGGTATGATTCCGGCATGGCTTCACAACAATGTGCTGCCCAAACGTCCTTGGGAGAATGTAATTCCTTGCCCTAGGGATCCTCAACTAGCTCGAGAGATGTGTATTAGAAACGTAGCGGATCACTTGAGAGCACAGGCTGAAAAACGGCTGCGAAGAACAAGGAACAAGAGGTTTCATAGACCCCTACAAGTGGGCGAGTTGGTTTTAGTTAAGACACCCACTGTCTCCAACCCTACAGAGAGATACTACCACAAGTTTGCTGAGCTATATACTGGACCGTATAGAATAATTCATAGTTATGAAAATAACTCATACAAGGTACAAAGCTTGGACGCTACGGTGACTAAGGTCTTTAACTCGGCAAATCTTAAGCCATTTTTTAGACCAGGCCAGTACCAATTAAACAATCAGGAAGAAGGAGAAGAAGAAGGAGACGAAGAAGAGGAAGAAGAACTTGGGGAGGAAGATACCGAAGATGTTGCAGGAGAGGAGGTTGTCATTCCGGAAGAAGATGAACATGACGGCGGAGAAGAACAACCCGAGGTACCCAGTGGTGAAGGACAAGAAGAGGAAGAAGAAGAAGTAAATATGATTTCTTCAGGAAACCGTCATAAACAGCTAGCTGAGCAGCGAGAAGAAACGGAATGTCAAGGCTGCGAGAGTAATCACCGGAGATTTCTAGCCCTGCTAGATGCCTATTACCAAGTTAGGAAGGATAGGGAGGCTATTATGTCTGTAGCCGAAGATAGTCCCGTGCCATGAAGTTTTGAAAATTTACAGCATGAATGATTGCGATGAGAAGATGATCACGACATTGAGGAAAATAAAATTTTTGACAAAATTTTATTTTGTCGTTCACGGAGGGCTATGAACCGTTCTGTTCATGGACCAATAGTATAGATTTTAGTATTGGATGTTGGGATTACATGAGACCACCCACGAAGTCATTGTCTTATAGTATATTTCATAAAAGAGCCCAGAAGAAGCGTTCTTGTGTGAAGTGAGCTAGAGCGTCATTATGAGAAATCTCCAGAACCTCATTAAAGGGAGTTATGTCCCAAGCCAAGCCTCTTAATGAAGATTGGGGACGCTTCCCGGATCCCGGAAAAACTTACCTTCGGAGGGAAGAAAGAATTAAATTAATATATTTGATTACGGAAGAGTTGCATTGGATTTGATACAAGAATTGCAACCTGCATAATTTCTGTTTAATTTTGATATGCATTAGGGCTGCAACGATAAATGCATTCGTTAAATAGGGCACTTGACGTGCTTTGTGCGGGAAAACTTCGAGTCGCGGGCGCGCGTATCCTGCACGCGATCAAGCGGCGTGGTTACGCTAACCTGGTTATAAAAGCGAGGCCGCCTGGCACATCAGATTCTTTGACCGAAAGGCTGCTTGAACGAAGTCGTCATGCTACCAGTCGGCACTGCGAACAACATTTTACCTTCGAGCTGCACATACAACTAGTACTACTGTATCTGCGAGGAATTACCCCTGCATCAAGCCAGAACGAGCTTTTACATCATCAGTGCGAGGAAGCTACAACCGGAGCTGAAGCCGACACGACAACGGGAATCGATCCAGGAACGTTGGCGTACCTGATCAGCGCGACGTCGAAGGGGACATCTTCCAACCACCTAAGGAGCTGTACGAAGGACTCACGCAAGATAGAATGCCTCCAAGTGTTCAACAGTATCTGCTGCAACCGTCGCAGTTTGTCATGATGTGGTAAATTCAGTGGTCCACAGGGAGGGCCGCTCCGTCATGTCATCAATCATATAAGGTCAGAGCTTTCCAATTCTGTTTCTAGCATGTCATTTAAATTTAGATAGGAATAAGGGGGCCGTCAACCAACAGGTTAGTTTATGGTAGGAAAATTCTTGGTAAGAAAGAGCTAGGCCTCAAGCTCGAACCCCGTACATTAGGGTAGATGATAGTTTGTAGATTCCTTGTTGGTGTGTTTATATTTCATTTCGATAGTATTATATTAGCGTACGTGTTATCTTCATGGGTCAGGTCGAACTCCCTTGGTCATAGTAGGTTAGTCTAACAGGCAGGCACTATTTATTGTGTCGCGTTGAGGCATTTGTCTCTGCAGACGTAGGCTGTATAGCTGAGACCAGGATTCAATCCGTAATTCACCCAGCTTTACTGACAGGGCGAGCAAGTCCGAATGTTTGAGAGATGTGAGCAGTATGCATGTAGCTGACTGTATGTATTGATATGAGAAAGCCCAGCACAGTTTGAGAGTGTATTGGATGTATTGGAGATGCCTTATTATGGCCATGTGACTATCGCTTATTGATTTGTGTCTTTGCATTATCAAGGTTGAGCCCATGGGAGGCTGAAATAAGATTTGTTATATTGCTGGTGATATTGAGATGAGGGCGGATAGCCCAGGTGTATTTAAAGGAGTGCTTTTAGCAGCCAGATTATGTGAGGTACTGTGAAAGGCGAGATTTCTTAGCCCGCAGCCAGCTGAGCTCGTAAATTATGTGGACTGCAGCTTGTCAAGTGTTGGAATGGTGAGGGTTGTTGTGCCTGACGTCACAGTCTTGAAACTCGGTTATATTGCTGTCTGCAGCTTGTCGAGTGTGTATGGGGGAGAAGACGACCTTGATGTTTTGAACGCAGGGGGAGATATTTTGTTCTATTTGTTCTACTTTAATTTTAACACTGGCCCGTTTGATATTGACCCCTTGGATATGTTGGTTGTGTTCTTTTTATATTGTTTGTATATGAATATTCTACGCCTTACTCTTCATGGGACTAGGGTTCGTGACCGAGTCAGGACACTGTCCATTATGTGTTTATTTTTGTTTGCACCGGGGTTCGATGGTACAAGGCATAGTAAATTTTATGGGAATTACTGTTAGATGTGTATTTCAGCAGATATCCGTTTTTCTAGATTTCATTAGTTACACTATTGTAACATGCTTGTTACAGCACAGCTGTTTCGTGAAGGCAGTGAACTGGTTGTCATCGGCTCAACGTTATCTTTATCCAAGCATTTTGAAAGCTCTTACATTTGTAAATATTATCTTTTATGTAATAAATCCCTGATTGTAAAACTTTGAATGCAGCGATGTTTTCTGTTAGATATTTTTTATTTTAATTTAGCTGATTCTTACCTGATTAATCACATATCCTAGTGTTTTATCTTTATGTTGCCCTTTGTTCACCCATGTTATCCCTGAGAAGTGCTCTATTGTATGTTGAGCAAGGATGTGTGTTCAGGTAAGACTATGTGTACAAGCTCACGTTTGTGAGAGTTCTTTCACTACTGTACTCTGGGTTCGAGACCGGCTTTCGCCTGGCCGGAACCACAGGGCCCTGTAGGGCACAATACATTATCATTATAGACTGTTATGCCTTTCAGCGTTCAGTCTGCAAGCCTCTGTGAATTTACTAAACGTCGCCACAATCCTCGATTTGCAACTAGTGTTGTGGCCTCATTTAGTTCTATACCTCTTATCTTTAAATCGTTAGAAACCGAGTCCAACCATCGTCGTCTTGGTCTACCTCTACTTCTCTTACCCTCCATAGCAGAGTCCATTATTCTCCTAGGTAACCTATCCTCCTCCATTCGACTCACATGACCCCACCACCGAAGCCGGTTTATGCGTACAGCTTCATCCATCGAGATCATTCCTAAATTAGCCTTTATTTCCTCATCCGAGTACCCCTCCTGCCATTGTTCCCACCTGTTTGTACCAGCAATCATTCTTGCTACTTTCATGCCTGTTACTTCTAACTAATGAATAAGATATCCTGAGTCCACCCAGCTTTCGCTCCCGTAAAGCAAAGTTGGTCTGAAGACAGACCGATGTAAAGATAGTTTCGTCTGGGAGCTGACTTCCTTCTTACAGAATACAGGCGATCGCAGCTGCGAGCTCACTGCATTAGCTTTACGGCACCTTGATTCAATCTCACTTACTATATTACCATCCTGGGAGAACACACAACCTAAATACTTGAAATTATCGACCTGTTCTAGCTTAGTATCACCAATCTGACATTCATTTCTGTTGAATTTCTTACCTACTGACATCAATTTAGCCTTCGAGAGGCTAATTTTCATACCATACTCATTGCACCTATTTTCAATTTCCACGATATTAGACTGTAGGCTTTCGGCACAATCTGCCATTAATACCAAGTCGTCAGCATAGGCCAGACTGCTTGCTACATTTCCATCTAATTGAATCCCTCCCTGCCATTTTATACCTTTCAGTAGATGATCCATGTAAACTACAAACAGCAAAGGTGAAAGATTACAGCCTTGTCTAACCCCTGTAAGAACCCTGAACCAAGAACTCAATCAATTCTCACTGAAGCCCAATTGTCAACATAAATGCCTTTGATTGCTATTAATAATCTGCCTTTAATTCCATAGTCCCCCAATATGGCGAACATCTTTCCCCTCGGTACCCTGTCATATGCTTTCTCTAGATCTACGAAACATAAACAGAACTGCCGATTCCTCTCGTAGCATTTTTCAATTACCTGGCGCATACTGAAAATCTGATCCTGACAGCCTCTCTGTGGTCTGAAACCACACTGGTTTTCATCCAACTTCCTTTCAACGACTGATCGCACCCTCCCTTCCAAGATGCCAGTGAATACTTTGCCTGGTATACTAATCAGTGAGATACCTCAATAGTTGTTGCAATCCTTCCTATTCCCTTGCTTATAGATAGGGGCAATTACTGCTTTTGCCCAATCTGAAGGTACCTTACCAACACTCCACGCTAATTTTACTACTCTATGAAGCCATTTCATCCCTGCCTTCCCACTATACTTCACCATTTCAGGTCTAATTTCATCTATTCCTGCTGCCTTATGACAATGGAGTTTATTTACCATCCTTTTCACTTCCTCAAGCATAATTTTACCAACATCATTTTCCTCCTCCCCTTGAGCTTCGCTGTTCACAACACCACCAGGATGATTTCCTTTTACATTGAGAAGATGTTCAAAATATTCCCTCCACCTCTCCAGTGATTCCCTGGGATCTATTATGAGCTCACCTGAATTACTTAAAACACTGTTCATTTCCTTTTTCCCTCCCTTCCTAAGATTCTTTATTACTGTCCAGAAAGGTTTCCCTGCTGCTTGACCTAGCCTTTCCAGGTTGTTACCAAAATCTTCCCATGACTTCTTTTTGGATTCAACAACCATTTGTTTCGCTCTGTTTCTTTCATCTACGTACAAATCCCTATCTGCCTCGGCCCTTGTTTGGAGCCATTTCTTATAAGCCTTCTTTTTACGTTTACAAGCTGCTCTCACTTCATCATTCCACCAAGATGTTCGCCTTTTCCCATCTTTACACACAGTTGTTCCAAGGCATTCCCTGGCTGTTTCTACTACAGCATCCCTGTATGCCGCCCATTCACTTTCTATATCCTGAACCTGCTTACTGTCTACTGTTCGAAACTTCTCACTAATCATATCCATGTACTTCCGTCTAATTTCCTCGTCCTGGAGATTTTCTACCCTTATTCGTTTGCAGACAGATTTCACTTTCTCTACCTTAGGCCTAGAGATACTTAGTTCACTACAGATCAGATAGTGGTCTGTATCATCGAAAAATCCGCGGAAAACTCGTACATTCCTAACAGATTTCCTGAATTCGAAGTCTGTTAAGATATAGTCTATTATGGATCTGGTACCCCTAGCCTCCCATGTGTAGCGGTGAATAGCCTTATGCTTGAAGAATGTATTCGTAACAGCTAAACCCATACTAGCACAGAAGTCCAGCAAACGCTTCCCATTCCCATTAGCTTCCATATCTTCCCCATATTTACCAATCACCCTTTCGTATCCTTCAGTTCTATTCCCAACTCTCGCATTGAAATCGCCCATTAGCACTATTCTATCCTTGCTGTTTACCCTGACTACGATGTCACTCAATGCTTCATAAAACTTGTCAACTTCATCCTCATCTGCACCCTCACATGGTGAATACACGGACACAATTCTAGTCCTAATTCCTCCAACTGACAAATCTACCCACATCATTCGCTCATTTACGTGTCTTACAGAAACTATGTTGCTTGCAATGGTATTCCTTATAAAGAGCCCTACCCCAGATTCTGCCCTTCCCTTTCTAACACCCGTCAAGTACACTTTATAATCTCCTATCTCTTCCTCATCATCTCCCCTTACCCGAATATCACTTACTCCTAGCACATCCAGATGCATCCTCTTTGCTGACTCAGCCAGTTCTACTTTCTTTCTTCCATAAGCCCCATTAATATTGATAGCTCCCCATCGAATTCCATTTCGTTCGCCAAGTTGTTTCCAAGGAGTCCCTCGCCTGTCAAATGGGAGTGGGACTCCGTTACTCCCGTAGGTCCGTTGCTTGCTTAAAATGTTCTGAGCTCGGTCGATTCATGAAGCAGGATGCTGCCCTACTTGCACATAGTCCAAGTGAGGATCTCTCCTCTAACGGGTTATGGACCACCGGTGGATTGTCTTTAAGAAAGTTAATATAATAATGGTTATAATTAAATTCATGCCGTAAAATAGAGTTAGTTTGTATATTTTTAAATACTATTAGAAATAATGTGTTCAGTATAAGCCCGTAGATACATATGATTCAATTGTGTGTTATACATGCTCAAAAACGGTATTGTCTATATCTCAAAAATTCGATAACTCGAAATAAAATTTAGCTTTCGAGGTGATTCGATATATCGAGGTTTCACTGTACCTTGACAATGTTGCGAAATGGTGATGATGATGATGTTTGTTGTTTAAAGGGGCATAACATCGAGGTCATCGGCCCATTGCGAAATGGACGACAGACAGTGTTATGATGGTAAATGTGATGAAAAGTAAGGTTGTGTGTTTCACAAAGAGGAAAAATCCTCCAAGTTTTAATTACTGTGTTGCTGGGGTGAAAGTACCTCACTGACATTTTCTTTTTTGGAGGGCTGGGGATGATACCAAAGTTTGCACGGAAAATACTACTTCCTTTTTCTTTAGCATTGACACATTAAGTGGCTATCATTACCAAGTGAGACTAAATAATAAACCTGATACTTTGGTGTTAATATAAGGAAGGATTTTCATTGAGATAATCACGTAAACGTTATTGTAAGTAAAGGTTGCAAAGTTTTTCATATTGTTATGCCCAAACAAAACAGAAATAATACATGCAATATGGAATTACCTTCTTCTGCATATGATTGGTGCCCGGACGGGCATCAATCCACATATGAGGAGTGTGTGTCTAAAAGGTGCTATTTCCACTTGCAAGAAAATTAGTATTCCATCCACATGCATTGGAGTGGTTTAATACTATCGAATGCTGTAAGCCATGAGCAATGCAGACGAAAAACATGTAATTCCTTAAGTGTTCTACCATATCCGATCATTGGTATGTTGTCCGGCTCTATGGCTAAATGGTTAGCATACTGGCCTTTGGTGACAGAGGTCCCGGGTTCGATTTCCGTCAGGATCCGGAATTTTAACCATCATTGGTTAATTTCCCTGGCACGGGGGCCGGGTGTATGCGTCGTCTTCATCATCATTTCATTCTCATCATGGCGCGCAGGTCACCTACGGCAGTCAAATCGAAAGACCTGCACCTGGCGAGTCAAACATGTCCTCGGACACTCCCGGCACTATAAGCCATACGCCATTTCATTTCATTAATACGTTCCTTTTATAATATTGTGGGAGAAATACTGGCCCGCAGCACATGCATCATCAAGAGCGAGAAAACTTTGACATCATTCGCACAATATTGGAGTTTAGATGACAGAAACTTATCGGCCAAGTTCTAAGCTAAAATATTTCACATAGCGGTTTTCGCAGGCGCAAGGATATGTTTTCTTATGTTTTCCCACAACTTTCTCATGGTGGAAATAATGCCTTTTGAGCGAACACTCCCGATCTCAAGTAACTGAAATAATGCTAGAAAAGAAAAATTCACAGATTCACCCAAATTATGGTAGAACGTTTACCGTAAATAGCGTTCATTGTGATGTTTTATCTAGTTTCGGAACCGTACTTGGGCCTGTGAGCCTATGGAAGTTTTAAAATCAAAATAATTAGCAGACAACACGTGCAACGACAAAGTTCAACATCTCATTTTAAAGAGGAAGGAGCCGTTTATCTAGCAACAAATGTTTGGTTTCGTTATGATGATAGGTGGTGGTGATTATTGTTTCAAGAGGAAGTACAACTGGGCAATCAAATAGTAATCAGGGGGACAAAATTGAAAGGACCCGGCACTTCGAAAAATAAATATACCTGCCAAAGAAAGACAAGGACCTCGAAGCGCGTGAAAATTAAAGGATCCCTAGGTCTCGAATGCTCTCATACCATCGGGGTCGAAAAAGAACAAGAGTTTGCCACGGGAGGTCTGATGGGATAGACGAAAGTGAGAAGTCTGACAAGTAAGTGGAAGCAATGCCAGGACTCAGCTAAGGGTCCCGTGGTTACAAACCCACGCTCACAAGTTAAGAGCCCTTGGGGGACGTTTTAGTCGCCTTTTACGACAGACAGGTGATATCGTGGTTGTATTCTACCACCCTTACCCACAGGGGGAGGTATGGTGTCATCGTCCGACGCAGCTGTGCTGCCATTTCGACGTGCTAAAACAAGACTTTCTTTTGCTAGGGGCTTTACGTCGCACCGACACAGATATGTCTTATGGCGTCGATGGGATAGGAAAGGCTTAGGAGTTGGAAGGAAGCGGCCGTGGCCTTAATTAAGGTACAGCCCCAGCATTTGCCTGGTATGAAAATGGGAAACCACAGAAAACCATTTTCAGGGCTGCCGATAGTGGGATTCGAACCTACTATCTCCCGGACGCGCACGGCCAACTCGCCCGGTCTAAAACAGACTGCGCCACGCGGCTAACTGTTAGTGCAGCTCTGGACTCTGAAGTGGTAGCACATCGTGGGACTTGTTTCATTCGTCTCAGTGGATTCTACCCGTATACGGCAAGACAATTTTAATACCATACATTTTTGTAAATATCGCGACATAAGGACAACATATAGCTCCAAAACTATGTAAAAAGCTTTCAAGAGGATAGAGCGGCTTGTCAGAATTCTAAAAAGTCCAAAAACACAAATTTAAAGCGCCAAAGGGCTTACCTGGAACGTGCCACGAGTGCCGTGATGAGAGTTCCGCGCTTCTGGACTCTCACCCGGTCACAGTTACTGCCCCAGTGGTGGAAAATGATTTGGAACTCATCCTCTTGAAGATATGAAATTTTGTTTAGAATTAAGAATTAAAATGTCAACAATAAAATCAAGTCTATATGGTCTAATACCGTCGTTAGCCTGTTTGAGTCCCGTTGGTGACAAAATCACCATCAGAGTGTTGGCCGCGGGGTAGGAGGGGTGCTATTTAATTTATTATCACTAGATTGCGTGTCTTGCTTGTTGTTTTAAGCTTGTTGTTTTAAGGGGCCTAACATCGAAGGTCATCGGCCCAGATTGCGTGTCAAAAGCCTTGATTCAGTTCCAAATCTATCCGCAATATTCCCATGGAGTGGGGGCATATGAAGATGTTCTATGTCTTCTCACGAGAGTTTAATCCTGATGTAAGCATGGTATGACTACGCCTCCGCTAAAGAATGAGTTGTGATTCGCTGAACGTGTAGTACCGACCTCCACCCCGTCAAAGTCTCGTGTTCGGACGTGCAGGGCTGCGCACCGCATACGATAACAGTGCGAAGATCTGAACTTCTGAACAAACGACTAAACCTGGATTCTGTTCACTTAGTTTATTGAACACATTCACAATGCACCGCCTGTGGTCACTTCTGAGCGGTTTTCCTCTTTTGTGCTTCACTACACGCGATGGTCCTACCTCTTGCTCCATTTCTCTCACCAAGAATACTCACTGACTGCTGCTGCAAGATGCAACACCTTATCTCCACGCTGTAGCGCTTGGGACTTTGAGAAGACTTCCTGAAATACACTACGCCTTGTGCCTTCATTTCTCGTTATTTTATGAAAAAGCATATATATACCGATATATATGATAACCATATTTAAATTTGCGTACTCTTCCAAACTCTTTAAATGTAATAAACTAAAATAAAATAAAATTAATGGCAAAAAACAAAGTCACCTCCATACAGAACATGAAGGCCCTTGGAGGAGTGGAAGGTAAAGGCGTCCACCAGTGTTAAGCGCGGCACGTGATGGGGTGGAGTGGTTAGCTCTACGCCCGGCCGCCTTTGCCCCCAGGAATTAACCTGGTACTCATTTTTGGTGTAGGCTGAGTGAACCTCAGGGCCATATGCACCTCCGAAAGTGGAAATCTCGTTTCTTAAACTTTACGACTTCCTGACGGGGATTCGAACCCACGTCCTTCCGGGCGAACCGAGCACGCCTTTACCGCCGCGGAAAATTAATGGCACGTACTACTTTTCTTCGAGCTCGCATACAGTCGAGTGAAGGCGACGGTTGCTTCTCCAGTCAACTACGTGTATTCCACGTGCAAAGGCAACGTGCTCTGCCTGTTTGTTTACATCAGGATTAAACTCTCGTGAAAAGACAATGGTGACTCGTCCATCAGATGGAGACGTTAAGCCTTGGTGCTATTCGACAGGAGAAGACTATGCACCGACACCGGGGTCACCTCCTCCCTTCGTACTACCATATATTACGTCATTCATTGACGCCAGGAAGAGAATGAAGTCGTAAAATCTCACTATGAAGATCCATTTAACTTCATACCCGACCCCGTAAAGAAACGAGATAGCGGTTGGACACTAAGTAGTTTCTTTATTTCAACAACAACAATAATAATAACATCGTTGGTTTTACGTCCCATTAGCTACTTTTTACTGTTTTCCGAAACGCTGAGGTGTCCGAATTTAATCCCGCAGGAGTTCCTTTACTTGCCAGTGAATGTACTGACATGAAGCTGATATATTTGAGCACATTCAAATACTACCGGAATTAGCCAGGTTCGAACCTGCCAAGATGGGCTCAGAAGGTCAGCGCTCTACTGTCTGAGCCACGTAGCTCGGTAAATTAATGATCATGCGGTACGTGCCTTTACTTCAAAACTTGAGGTCGTGACCCCGACACATCCCTGTTTGATATTTTCTATGAAAGGAATAAACGTGAAATACAGTATACTAGCAGTTACCCGTGGCTTCGCTCGAGTGGATTTAGTCATCTTATAAATGTAATCGTTCCTCGGTACTGTACTAAGACATTATCTGAAAATCCCTGAAGTACAGAAACTCACTGAAGAATTGAGTTTCATTTACCCCAGAAAGTCTTTGTAAACTACGTTTGTTCTATTGCCCTTTGGGGCTAAGATGCGACTTAGAACTGTAGGTGTGAGAAATAGTCTTCTTTCAAGTCGAAAAAATGTTTATTTTTAAAGGAGATTCCAAATGCCTACTTCCACGTACGTAACATCTTCAGTTTTTGAGATATAAGTATCCCCATAAAGATAATTCAACCCCCTTATCAGTCCTACCCCCACCCCCAATCCACCTAAGTAGATTTTACGACAGAAGAAATACATCTTTATTTTTAAAGGAGATTCTAAATACCAATTTTCACGTTTAAAACATCTTCAGGTTTTGAGATCCTCGTAAAAATAATTCAACTAATGTCTCAATTATTCTTCCCTATGTGCATTTTCAGAAAACAAAAGAATCATGTTTCTTTATTTTTAAAGGAGATTCCAAATACCAATTTTCATGTCTGCAACACCTTTAATTTTTTAAATATAAGTATCCTCATACAACTAATTTTTCAATTCTTTCACCGCCTTAAGTGGATTTTCCGGAAACAAAAAATACGTATATCTTCAGTTTTAAAGGAGACTTCAAATACCAATTTTCACGTCTGTAAAATATTCACTTTTGAGATATCAGCATCCTAATAAGTGCTTTTTTCGGGAAACAAAAATATGTGGTTATTTTTAAAAGAGATTAAAAATACCAATTTTCACGTCTGTAACATGTTAAGTTTTTGAGATGTGTTGTCGATAAGCTCATTTTAAAAATTCATCCCCTTTTTCAGTTCCCTTTAAGACGATTTTCCGAAAACAAATCACCTGTGTTTCTTTACTTTCACAGGACATTCCAAATACCAATTTTGACGTGTGTGAAATGTTACCTTTCTGAGAAATACTGTAGATATATATAGTCTTTAAAACAAACTCATCCCCTTTGTCAATGCCGTTCACCCCTATTAAACTGGATTTTCCAAAAATAAAAAAAATATTTATTTTTAAAGAAGATTCCAAATACCAATTTTCACATCTGTAACATCTCGTAAAAAGTATTCAACCTCATTTTAACCTCCTATCACCGCCCCCCCCCCCTTAAAAGAAATTTCCGGAAACAATCCAAAATCTCATTTCTTTATGTCCAGTAGTTTTGGCCCGGCGATGATGAATCAGTCAGTCAGTCAGTCATTTTATATACTGTACGATCCCGCCCGTATGTGTCTTAACCTACAGTTTTCTTTCCCAAACAGTAAGTCATAATATGTTTACCATACCGATTGGGAATGAACTTTGACTTAAACGGCATTCAGAGTGCCACAGTTCATTTCAGCTACCCCAAAGACTAAGTGTCACTAATATCGTCATTTTCGGATTGTTAAGTTTCACTCCATTCCTTTAGGGGGGCTAGAGGTTTCTTGCCCCTACAGTAATTTTTCCAGATAGTAAGTTATATGACTATCAAATTTGGTTAAGAGCTATGCTGGAACACACACACATTCACCCGTAATCTCTGTAATTTGCGACATTTTCTCACCTCCTCACCTTCTCACCCCCTGTGCCATGCGGACAGAGCTTGGACTTTTCATTTCTTTCTAATTATATAGAAGATAAGAGCATACATAAGTTTTAAGAAACACATCATAATCTTCACAAACTGTTGGGTAGGCAACCCGCTGATCAGACTTGTCTTGCGGTTTGCTTATCTTCCCCTATTTCTTTTTTCACCCCCCTAGTGCCGAACTACCAATCAGATTTCGTTCAAACCACTTCATAATCCCTCTCAGATGTAATAAGAACAAACTGCGAAAATTTAAGCGAAATCGGTCCAGTAGTTTGTGAGCCTATTAACGTCATATATACCAACATCCAATTTTGTATATAAGATTACCACAAATCAAACCGATTGTAGATTGTAACCAATCACACCAGTCTGCACGCTAATTCGGCTGAGCGAGTAGGTATGAGAAAGTCACGAGCATATTGGCAATACTAGAGTACAGGCTCAGACATACTGCATATTTACATAGGTGAAATCCTGTCATTGCCCTTTATCACATGCCTGCAGGGGTTTAAGAAGACTCGAATTTTAATTTACTGTAATATCATGGAACTCGCATATAGGACACAACTATAAAAAATTAAACTGAGAAGGTTTGCAAATCTACAAACTCTAGAGAATCGATCGGTCTCCCGCAGAACTTTGGTCCTGGTAGCCTGTTCGGACATCTATTATCACCGATATAACAACTATGTTCTCCAAATGCTACGCTCATGCCATAACGAAAACAGACTTAAGATACCCTTCGGTACAGAGCTGTCATAATTAGGACCAGCACTTCACGCAATTTCTTACAGTGCACTAGGCCCACATTTAATGATATGGATATCAAGCTGCAGAACAATTTGCACCGGTCGGTACACCTCTACGACGCAAGCTCAAATCTTGCGCAATTGAAACTCCTCTACAGGAGAAACTCTGAACTGTAACAACTGGATCAACTCTACTGTTTACCAGAAGATGTCACTGGGTGTTTTTTTATTTGCTTTTGTTGATCAAGAAGTGTGGACATTATCTAACAGATGTCTCTACTAAAAAACTATGATAATGCACTCTGGTGTGAAGGAATGAACCTTCTTGGAGAAATTTTGTATTCATAAGTTTTGTCTTTACTAAATTTTGTTCTTTCATTTGTGGGTTGGCAATATTAAGCTTTCTTTCCGCCTGGTTTGAATTTAACCAATCCTAAATTTCTGTAATTAATTTTCCACCAATGAGGTGTTTCTTCATCGTATTGTGTGTAACTTTTGCTGTTAACCAATAAACATTTGTGGGCGGGTCTTAATCATTCATGAAAGGTCTCGAATTTTCCGCGAGGGTATGAAAACTGCTGATTTTCTTGTCTCCGGGCCACTTCAATAACATCTAGCTTAGCGTGTGGATACGTAACAGGGGGCGGGAAGCGCCTCTTTCTTCAGGCAACAGATCTTCAACAAGGTAATGGCCATTTAACATCTTTTCTTGCTAGCTCAGCAGTTTAACTCGCGGGGAAGGTTCGAAACCTTTAATATGTAACCCATCTCTTTAAAATGTAAATTCCTTTTCAGTCTATGTAAAAACTACAAATCTCTTTAACTGTAAAGCGGAGATAGGGAGTGCTTGACCCTCTTGAGCTCCCCTTCATTTTGAAGTTGAGATGACTACGTTTTCTTAACCGTTTCTTCTCTTTCTTAATGCGTTAAAGTTTTCCCTATACGAGTCACCTCCCTAGCTTGGGATTAGCCCCTGTGTAATTGGCCTAGCGCCACTTAGGTATTTTATAAGCGTTCACGTAGGAGTGCAAGTTTCGCCTCCTTTCACCTTGTTTTGGGCCATTTATAATTTATCACATATTTTTCGTTGTAATGCCCTGTAGGTTGGGTACAAGTTACCCCTGTTTATTTACAAGTGTGCCTTGAGGGCAGTTTGTAGTAAAGTCCGTTTATGGCCTCTTAATAGGCTTGAAAGATTGAGAGCGGATCAGCTCTTTCTGGTATTTTGAAAGGTGCCTCGGGGAGGCATGACAGTTTGATTGCTGGGAGCTAGTGCTCCATGTAATTAGGGGCGTTCTGCCCTTTGGTATTTTGTGGTTGTGAGCTGAGAGCTCAAGGATTGACGAATTTGGGCCCGTAGCCCAGAATTTGTAAAGACCCCTTAACTTGTGCCTTCTTTTGTAAAGTTGCATTGTACCTGATTCTCTTTGTTATTTCACCTAGTGGAAATTGTTAAATGTTGTTATCTGTTGAAAATATAACCTTTATTTAAATTTAAAATTCATCTTTAAGACTTGTAGTTAGACCCATTCCAGCCCGCACCTTCTTTCACCTCTACGGATAACTCCGTAACAAGTGGTAGCAAAACGTGGTTGAATGAGTCTCAATTTAGCCCCTTTTGACGGCTAAACATTGCTTTCGATTCGAACTCTTACAATTTTCTCAGTCGCTGGAATTTTTCGATTTTTCTAAATCTTGTGTCATCATGCCCGGACCTCGCGATGTCCTCCACCCGGGCTATTTGCGAAAGGAGGAATTGGTTTATGAATTAACGATTAGAAATGTTCAATGTGGAGGCACGGTTGCGGCCGATACCAACAAGCGTAACGATTCCCTTGATTTGCCTATTTCCATCCCCACTTTGGGAGAGAAAGATATTGACGAAGCTCTCTCCACGATCACTGATAATACTACTGAGCTAGCATCTGTAGTTAGTTTTTTTGAAGGGGGTGATCCATCATCTAATCAACTTATACGTGTGCAAGCTAGATTGTTTCATTTTTACAATAGGGTTACTGATCTATTGTCTCTAAAGTTAAATGACAGTCAAGGGAAGGAGGCTAGTGCTGTCCTCGAAAATCTTTCTGATTTGTCCAGTAAGGTTAGCCTATTGTTAATCGGTTTTTGAATGTTAAAAGCTTAGCGTAAAATCGTGAATTTTCGTATATATATTCCAATATGGCAATCCACATCACATACGAGTGTTAAGCTATTAGCCCCAGTTAGGAATTGCTGGTACATCTAAAACACTGAACGTATGTTGAACATTAAAGCTTGAAATTTTCTTCACCAAACGGAAATGAAAAATAACTCATGCAGTAGAGGGTTAAATGCGGCGCTTTCACCCATATTGCCAAAAATTGCCGGAATTCGAATAGCACTCCCTCCTGCTCAACTTCGGGTGCAACCTCCACCAACAATCATATATGACAAGTGGCTTCGGCTGAGTCGGCTAACTCATCTTTTCGAGGCTCAGCCCCAAGTAAACCAGCCGAAATATCAGGGAAAACTCAGTCCTCTAATTTATCATTTGAAGGTCCCAAGGAATGTCTTAGGATTGCGGCGGATACTCCCGCACCGATCCCATTTCTCGAAATTGAATTGAATAATGAACCTGTAACAGCTTTATTAGATTCTGGCAGTGTGTGTTCCATTATTTCAGCCGAGTGGTACTCCAAATTAAAATCTGTTTGTAAACTTCCTGATTATTGTTCGTCTTTGGTTCAATGCGTTTCGGCAAACTCCTCTCCATTAGAAATTTTAGGTTTTCTGTATGCCAACATTCGAATTGATAAATTTACTTGGAAAGTTAAACTGTTTGTGGCTAAGCACTTGTCTTGCCCCATTATATTGGGAGCTGATTTCATGTCTCACACCGGTCTAGTGCTCGACATTCAGAGCAAGTCGTGCACCTTCAAATTTGCAAGTAATTTCAAAATCCCCCTGTTAAAATGATATTCTCTATCATGCTCATCTGTATCGCCTGCCCAGGATGAGATGTTGTTAGACCTTAGACATCTGCCTGAGGAGCAGGCTGATAGTATTCGTAAGTTGTTCAGTTGTTTCCAGAAGTTTTTTCTGATACTCTTGGTGTTACTGACCTCATTGAATACAAGACTGAGGTTACGGATTCGATTCCTGTCCGATTTCCACCTTATAGGTTATCTCCTCCTAAAATGAAGGCTTTGAAAGAAATCATAGGTCAGATGCTAAAATATGGTATTATTCGCCCTTCTAAGTCGGCATATTCTTCGCCTATTTTTCTAGTTCCGAAAGCCCAAGGTGGCTTCAGGCCTGTGATTGATTACAGGGCTCTCAATCGGAAGGTGGTGTTACAATCTGTGCCCCTTCCCGACCTTCACTCTTGTTTTTCATGGTTTCGTAAAGCTAAGTTCTTCACCATCTTCGATCTTAATCAGGCGTATAATCGATACCTCTGGCGGAAGAATCTAAACATCTTACAGCGTTTGCCAAGAATTGAAACTTGTATGAGTACAACCGCGTGCCTTTCGGGCTCCACACGGGAGCAGCTGTGCTTACGAGACTGCTAGATAGGGTCTTCTCTGACATCACATTTGAGTACTTATATCATTATCTCGATGAGGTCGTCGTGAAGAACATCTAGATCATCTGAAAGAGGTCCTGAGTCGCCTTCGTAAGGCAGGGTTAACGGTGAAGCTGTCGAAGATTGCCTTCGCTAAGCCTTCCATGTCATTTCTAGGGCATATTGTGTCGCCCGATGGTGTCGTTGTAGATCATTCTAGAGCACAGGCCATCCGTGATTTCAAACCTCCTAAGGACATCAAAGGTATTGCCAGGTTCATTGGTATGGTGAATTTCTTCAGGAAATGTATTCCTAACTTCGCTAATAGAGCGGCGCCCTTGAACTTACTTCGTAGGAAAGGCGTCAAATTTGAGTGGGGACTTTCTCAACAAGCCGCTTTTGAAGATCTCAAATTAGCTCTGTGTAATACCCCTGTTCTTGCCATGCCTGATTTCTCGAAGAAATTCATCGTCCAAACCGACGCGTCGTCATCGGCGGTGGCTGCAGGCATTCTTCAAGAGACTGAACTAAGGAGGCGACCCATCGCCTATGCGTCTAGGACTTTATCGGTTCAAGAAGCCAAGTATTCCATTTATGAACTTGAAGGTTTAGCAGCCTTATCTGCTCTAGATAAGTTCCGCCTCTATCTGGAACATGTCAAGTTCGACTTGGAGACAGATAACCAAGCCTTAAGTTGGGTCTTAGGTAGGCCACGTCGCACTGGTCGCATAGCCCGCTGGGCCATCAGAATTTCTGCCTTCCAATTTGATGTTAGGCATATAAGAGGAACTGAAAACGTGGTTGCTGACGGACTAAGCCGTATGTTTTCTAATGCTGTAGAGACCCCTGGACAGGTGGATAGTTCTTCATTTCCCGAGTCCATACTTCTTGAGGTTAATGCCATTGTAACTGATGCTCCCATGCTCTTTAGGGATATTGAAAAATATCAACGTGAAGATCTGAAGCTGGCCCCTATCATGGAAACCCTTTCTTCTGGGGAACATGTCGTCCCTTATGTATTGAGGAATGGTGTTTTATGTTGCCCGGCGGGGCATGATAAAATGATGAAAGTAGTGGTTCCAGCTGTTCGTGTGCCTATGATCTTCGAGTACTATCATGAGACCCCAGTAGGGGGGCACTTAGGGATCTTCAAAACTCGAGAAAAGATGCGAGAAATGTTCATTTGGAAAGGTATGGACGGTGAAATTCGTGAATTGGTAAAAGCTTGTAAAACTTGTTGGCTGAGTAAACCTACCCCGTCCACGAAGCAAGGGCTCTTGTCTTCTCATCAAGCGTCGCGCCCCATGGAACGTCTTTATATCGACTACGTAGGACCCTTCCCCCAATCTAAGGGAAACGCCAATAAATTTATCCTTGTGTGTGTAGATGGTTTTACAATATTTGCTTGGTTATTCCCGACTAAGCTGGCTACCGCTCAGTCCACTATTTCGTATTTAAATCCATCTTCGCTTCTTTTGGTCCGTGTCAATATATTGTTTCCGACAATGCTAAAGCTTTTACCTCGAATCTCTTCCGTAAATTTTGTTTTGATCTATCCATCTTACATGTAACAACTTCTGCATACTATCCTCAACCATCTCTAGCTGAACGGATCAATCGTAATCTGAGGTCGGCTCTTATTGCCTAACATCACGATGATCATTCCAGGTGGGACACGTCCCTGCATTGGCTAGCTTTCGCTTTGAATTTGGCGGTTCATGAATCCCATAAGTTTATTCCAACTTCTTTGATGTTTAAGTTAGTTCCCAACACGCCGCTTTCTAACCTTTGGTCTTAGTGATATTCTACCTGAGACAATAGATCCAGATAATATTAGAGATCTTTGGAAGAAGGCTAAGGCCAAACTTAAAATTTCTCATGAAAATGTTAGGGAATGATATGATCGTGGACGGAGGCCCACCAATTTAAAGGTAGGAGACCAAGTTATGGTCAAGAACTTTGTTCCCGCGGGCAAGCTTGCCCCCAGATTTCATGGGCCGTGCATTATTTTAGATTTTCTTACGCCGGTCACATTGTTAGTGAGCAATCCAGCCACTGAGAGGATCTTTAGGGTACATATATCACAAATTAAACCCCTGTAGGGTCATTGTTAACTTTGTCATCTATGTGTTGCAGCGGCGTAAAGGTTATTTTTTTTTTTTTCAGAGGCCTTCTGCCCCAATATAGTTTAATTGTTATTGTAATCAGTATTTGATGTAAGACCTTACCCGTGGGTTATTCTGCTGCCCTTTCCTGTATGGCCATTACCAAGCTCCCGTCTCCTGCTAAACCATACCAGTGGCTTTAAAAAAATCAATTATAATAAAAGTCTCTACGCCGCTGGCCCCTCAGCCTCACCAACAAGACAGTACCCTAAAGCATTAGTTCCAACAACAATTCTGCCGCCGAGATTTTAATGTTTCAGTGTCCCCGCAGCCGTTCGGCGCCGTACCTCCACTGAGGTGGGGTACGGGCCCACTCCACTCCCGTGATGTCGACTGGTGTACGGCGCGCTGGAGTCAATCTCCCGGCAAAGGCTAGCGTGCGGCGCCCCTTCCGCCAACTCATCTGGAGGCTTATAATTCTGCTCTAATCTGCGGCGTGCTGCGGGACTCCCCCTCTCATAGTGCGGGAGTGCGGTATCTCAGGGTACTTCAGGGGTTCGAACGGCCTCTACTGGATACAGGCAGCGGCGGCAGGTCTTGCCGTCAAAATTAATCGACAGCTAATGTACTTCAACAGCTAGATGGACACTCTATATCTGCAACTAATACATTTTTGCTTCAAATCAACCTTTGGTGGACTTAGAAAAATATTACTTCCATGAATTAATGCTTCTGTTTCGCAATTCTACTACAACAAAGAAACTCTAAAGCTGGACAAACTAGTCCCACCCATCTATATCAAACAACTTAAGAAACCTCCGACTACTGAAAAATTGTATTTTCTCTTCTAAGTTCTTCTTCAACTAATCAGCAACAA
Source organism: Anabrus simplex (assembly GCF_040414725.1). Taxonomy (NCBI): domain Eukaryota; kingdom Metazoa; phylum Arthropoda; class Insecta; order Orthoptera; family Tettigoniidae; genus Anabrus; species Anabrus simplex. The sequence goes on from NC_090265.1 coordinate 1,581,219,985, forward strand.
ACTTGGACTTTTGTTTTGGAAAATCGTTTTTTTAACATTCTTCTGTGTCACCCCTTGGAAGGACATTTGGGGGGTGGGAGGTCTGTACCGGGCGGTACACCTCTACGACGCAAGCTCAAATATTGCGCCAATTGAAACTCCTCTACAAGAGAAACTCTGAACTGTAACAACTGGATCAACTCTACTATTTACCAGAAGATGTTACTGGGTGTTTTTGATTTGCTTTTGTTGATCAAGAAGTGTGGACATTCTCTAACAGATGTCTCTACTAAAAAACTATGATAATGCACTCTGGTGTGAAGGAATGAACCTTCTTGGAGAAATTTTGTATTCATAAGTTTTGTCTTTACTAAATTTTGTTCTTTCATTTGTGGGTTGGCAATATTAAGCTTTCTTTCCGCCTGGTTTGAATTTAACCAATCCTAAATTTCTGTAATTAATTTTTCACCAATGAGGTGTTTCTTCATCGTATTGTGTGTAACTTTTGCTGTTAACCAATAAACATTTGTGGGAGGGTCTTAATCATTCATGAAAGGTCTCGAATTTTCCGCGAGGGTATGAAAACTGCTGATTTTCTTGTCTCCGGGCCACTTCAAGAACATCTAGCTTAGCGTGTGGATACGTAGCAGGGGGCGGGAAGCGCCTCTTTCTTCAGGCAACAGATCTTCAACAAGGTAATGGCCATTTAACATCTTTTCTTGCTAGCTCAGCAGTTTAACTCGCGGGGAAGGTTCGAAACCTTTAATATGTAACCCATCTCTTTAAAATGTAAATTCCTTTTCAGTCTATGTAAAATCTACAAATCTCTTTAACTGTAAAGCGGAGATAGGGAGTGCTTGACCCTCTCGAGCTCCCCTTCATTTTGAAGTTGAGATGACTACGTTTTCTTAACCGTTTCTTCTCTTTCTTAATGCGTTAAAGTTTTCCCTATACGAGTCACCTCCCTAGCTTGGGATTAGCCCCTGTGTAATTGGCCTAGCGCCACTTAGGTATTTTATAAGCGTTCACGTAGGAGTGCAAGTTTCGCCTCCTTTCACCTTGTTTTGGGCCATTTATAATTTATCACATATTTTTCGTTGTAATGCCCTGTAGGTTGGGTACAAGTTACCCCTGTTTATTTACAAGTGTGCCTTGAGGGCAGTTTGTAGTAAAGTCCGTTTATGGCCTCTTAATAGGCTTGAAAGATTGAGAGCGGATCAGCTCTTTCTGGTATTTTGAAAGGTGCCTCGGGGAGGCATGACAGTTTGATTGCTGGGAGCTAGTGCTCCATGTAATTAGGGGCGTTCTGCCCTATGGTATTTTGTGGTTGTGAGCTGAGAGCTCAAGGATTGACGAATTTGGGCCCGTAGCCCAGAATTTGTAAAGACCCCTTAACTTGTGCCTTCTTTTGTAAAGTTGCATTGTACCTGATTCTCTTTGTTATTTCACCTAGTGGAAATTGTTAAATGTTGTTATCTGTTGAAATATAACCTTTATTTAAATTTTAAATTCATCTTTAAGACTTGTAGTTAGACCCATTCCAGCCCGCACCTTCTTTCACCTCTGCCTTCCACGGATAACTCCATAACACAATTAACAGAACTCATGCAAAGATAGAGGAATCAAAATGGGTCAAAATAAGGTCATACCTGTTCAATGATGTGGCAGTAGATCTTCGGTGAAGGAAGATGACAGCCATATTGAAGCACTAAGAACGTAGTTAAATGACGCACAGGTTACCTGATGGAAAAGAGAGAAATAGCGCATTTTCAGCAAATGGTATAATACTTAAACAAGAAAATGGAAAGATACACTTGACGATAGTAGAACAAATTAGTTTCCCGAACTTCGTCCTTATCTGTATAAAATATTTGTCTGTATTTTGGTCAAAATTAAAAAAAAAGAAAGGTATATTCGGTCATGTTCAGAATAAGAAGCAAGTGCGTCTTTTATATTTCCGTCATGTCTGTCTGTCTGTCTGTCTGTCTGTCTGTCTGTCTGTCTGTGCATGACGAGGAAACGACTGAACAAAGTTTAATGAAAATCTGTATTTAAGGTCCAGGAAGAAGTTACTACGATCTAGGCTATAAATCATTTTATTCACGCTGAGCGAAGTAGTAATTTGGGAAGGTCTAAAAATGAGCGCTGCCGAGCTGCATAGCTCAAACGGTAGAGCGTTGAGCTCAAGTTGGCAGATTCAATCCTGGCTTAGTCCTGTGGTATTTGAAGGTACTCAAATACGTCAGTCTCGTGGTACGTGAAATACTCCTGTGAGACAAAATTCTGGCATCTCGGCGTCTCTACAAACCGACTGGAATAGCGTATCTGAATATCGACAGGACGGAGAGGGAGTTGTGGAGTTAGATACGTTTCTTTTTTACTCGTAGCTTGCTATTCCTCTGGATCATAAATATGTTTTACAAATTTTTACTTCACACGCTGAACCGTCATGGTGTTCGAGCTATTTCATCCTTGCTATGAAGTTGCTGAGTGCCGGCCCCGTGGTGTAGGGGTAGCGTGCCTGCCTCTTACCCGGAGGCCCCAGGTTCGATTCCCGGCCATGTCAGGGATTTTTACCTGCACCTGAGGGCTGGTTCGAGGTCCACTCAGCCTACCTGATTAGAATTGAGGAGCTATCTGACGGTGAGATAGCGGCCCCGGTCTAGAAAGCCAAGAATAACGGCCGAGCGGATTCGTTGTACTGACCATACGACACCTCGTAATTTGCAGGCCTTCGGGCTGAGCAGCGGTCGCTTGGTTGGCCAAGGCCCTTCAAGGGTTGTAGTGCCATGGGGTGGGGTTTGGTTTGGTTTATGGAGTTGCTGACAGGAATAGGGAGTTTACACATTTAACGGAGCACAATACAGTAGTCTTCGCCGGTGTCTGTGGCCAGATAATTCCAGCTCTGAAACTTGGCACTGGTACATTGCAACCGTGGTACCTTTCGTGATAAGAGAGAATCTGTGCTGCATTTCATTTGACCCAGCATTTCAAACGATAGCATTGCTTTTTAACCCCAATATTCGACTTGGAATAATATTCCGACAAGAATACTGACGTGATTTTACCTAAACCACCTACATGGCCAACCTGCCGGAGACAGGTAAGGCCTGCAATAGCTAATCTAATAATAACAATAATAATAATAATAATAATAATAATAATAATAATAATATGCAATCAGTGTTACAATATGCACATCTTTAATGTTACTTAGGAAAAAAGGAAGGGGTGCTTCGAACATCAATAAAATAGGATGCTGAAGGAAAGACAATAAGCATCCGTGTAAGACGCACGAACATCAGGAAATCTCGCAGGGTGACATTTTACCGAAGAATGGCCGCTGGATTACGGAAAGATACACATTTTACCAGGAATATCCTGTGGAGCGGTGAATGTTACTTTTCAAATTATTCCAGCGTCAGCACTCACAGTATCCATTATTGGACTCCAGCAAACCCCCTTTGCGTTCGAGCACAGCATGCAGCAGGATGAGGGAGATGGTACTCGGAACGTTGTGAAAAATTCTCGCAACTTTGGATAACACGCATCAATACAATGTGTGTGTTACCATCCATGCTTGCGCAGCGACTCTAAAAGGATTCCGCTCTCTTTCCGGTTTTTTTAAATATATGTCTCCTATCTCGGCTCTTGTTCATAAGCTGCTGAAAAAATCAACAAGCTTTTCTCTTTATTAAATCTATCTCTCTATATCTTCCCCACATTTACCAATCATAATTTCGTATCCCTCAGTTCTATTTCCAACTGTCGCACTGAAATCGCCCGTGAGTAGGCCTACTATCCTATCCTTGCTGCCTTGGGAACATATGAATGACTATTCGATTGCACCATTGAGATTGGCATTTAAACCTCAGGGATGCAATTACCCTCACTCTGCATCTTCTCAAGTGATCAAAATTTTACAAACATAAAGAAGCATACTTCGTACGTCTGTTAGATCATCAGCCCAGAGGCTGGTTCGATTCTCAAATAGCACCACCAAAGGCTATGCAGCTATAGGAAAACAACAAAAACCAATGGCAGCACCAAAATGAGGCGTACTAGGCAAGATGAGGAGTGAGGTAGTTTGCCATTGCTTTCTTCACTGGGCCGGACGGTGCTATTGTAACACGACTAACCCTATGAGCAACACCTTTCATAACACTCAGACGCACTGGATGTGCTTCGAATGTCATTACTCAGCACCACCCATACCCCAGCAGCTTCCATACTGTCACAGCCATGGATGAGACTGTAACTGTGGCGGAAGCTACACTTTACTCTGGCCTGTGCCAAGAGATGAATGCAAAAGTACTGCATCCATCAAGAAATGACAGGGCATTCCTGTATTAAAACACACAACTGAGAATGAGCCAGCTTATAGAATTCCTTAAAACGGAGACCATGAAACAACAACAACTGGCAGATTGGTTGCTCTATATAAAATGACATTCATTTGTGTTCCTTTTATGAGGACTTACCCAAGATAGAGGCAGAAAGAGTGTCAACGTTTATACAAAAGTATCTCAGATGTGTTTCTGTGGCCTTATCTGTGTACCTGTTGCGATAACCGTAATTCATAGTCTTATCAACTGTGCAGCAGCTGACTTATGTATGGAAGTTTCAGACTACGGCGCAGATCAGCCAGGTCCACGCACTCCGTAAGGATGTCCGCCGCAAGTACACAATGCGGAGCCTTCGCTCTTCAGTGAGTAAGAGTGCGTTCAAGAAACGACGAAACACAATAAACTGGAAACAAAATCACCAGCCTCTTGTAACCATAGCTTTAGTTAAACCTCGACCAATATGAAGTAAATTCAATGTGTAAAGCCTTTATCTCGGCAAATATACAATTTGCTCATCTAAATAATAATAACTTGGTTCAATTTCTGGAGAAGTATACAAAACAGAAGTCCCAAGTGAATCAATAATTAAGAACTATGTTCCTGAGCTTTATAAAGTGACGTTAGCTAAATTAACGGAAAAGGCTGATGGAAAATACATTTGGATTTTTTTATGAAGCCACGGACGAGGATCAGTGATCTGTAATTAACTTCGTGTTTGGAATTTTAGGAGAGTAAGAAGAGAGAGACGAATCATATCTACTAACTACGGATGTGTTGTCAAACAATAAGGCGAATCCCTTAATAGTCGTCGGGCTGAGTGGCTCAGACGGTTGAAGCTCTGGCCTTTCGACCCCAAATTGGTAGGTTCGATCCCGACTCAGTTCGGTGGTCTTTGAAGATGCTTAAATACGCCAGCCTCGTGTCTGTAGATTTAATGACACGCAAAAAGACTCCTGCGGGACAACTTCCGGCACCTCGGCGTCTCCGAAAACCATCAAAACATCAGTCAACAGCCGATGCATTTTTTAAAATGATATACTGTACTAACTTTTGCGGCCATTAAGCATTCTTACGATCATATTCTCGTGGCCTGAGTTGATACTGCACCTTACATGTGTAAAGCCGTGGGAGGTCTTGTAATATTATATCCGAAGATGACACAAGTCACATGTGTAGTTCATGAAACTTCAAATCACTGAAGCAGCCACGGCTTCCTTTCCTGAAATAAACGTTTTGATCTCTCTACATTGAAAAGAGTATTCCTGAAAGCTCCATGTCGCAAGAAGATGTTTTGGATACAATTGGCAATGTGCCGGACCCGCCTTCACCAGTTCATACAAGATGGAGAACGTGGCTCTAAGATTATTATTATTATTATTATTATTATTATCATTATTATTATTATTATTACATATGCGAATAAGCCCATTAAGACTACACAAAGTACTTACAGGCGTTCATTTACCCTCCTCTGCGCCCATACTCTTTCATTCTTTTATTTTGGGCTTCCTTTCCCTAGCCAACCACGTCGTTCCAGTCTTCTTCTTTGGTATTTCCTCTTGGTCAACTTGCCATTTGTGAATTTTGGATCTGAAGATCACCCTGTTTTGGACATCTGCTGGTGTTTCTGATCGGTTTTAATTTCGCCAATCCATTTCACTGTGTGTTTTAGCTTTACCCCTATTTTCATAGAATTCGACTATTTGTTTGATAAGTCTGTCTGGTTGCATTCTTTTAATATGAACATAGAATCCTAGCCTGAGTTTTCTAATGTCACTGAATATTTGTGTATTTTTTGATTTTCTGTCCGCCTGTAAGTTGGTATCGTCCGTTGACGAGTTTCGGGTCTAGAATTTTCCTTATGATTTTGCGTTCCTTTTCCCATTGTTTTCAATGTCTGCTTTCCTGTTCAAAATTAGCGTCTCTGATCCATGCAGGCATTCTGGCTTAATGAGTGTATTGTAATGTCTCAGTCTTTTATGCTTGGAGATACATTTTTTACTATAGATATTTTGGGTTAGTCGATGTGCTGTTTCCATCTTTTGGAATCTAATTTCATTGTTTTTGTTTCGAGTCCACTTTCCTGAATTGTTTCACCATGATACTTGTTTAAATTTTCCATATTTTGTTTCCATGAATTTTGATGCATGTTTGTTGCACGTCATGTATTCTGTCTTTTTCAAAAGATATCCGAAGGCCGAATTTTCCCGCAATTTCTTTCAGGTGTTCAAGCTGATTTTGGGCTGTTGAAATGTCTCGGGTTGGTATTGCCAGGTCGTCCGCAAATGCTACGCAATCTATCACTGGTTTTTCTCTGCCTAAAGTGATCGGTTGGTGAATTTTGAGGATCAGTTTGTGTTTGCGCCATTCTTGTATCTCTTTTTCAAAAGAAGTATTAGCATTGAAGAGTAATGGAGAGTGTCCACTTGTCTTACTCCCGTTTTGATTTCAAAGGGATCTGAGGTTTTCCCCATGTATTTAACCTTGGACTTTGTGTCTGTCAGTTTCTGTTTTATAATTGAAGGTGTTTTCATGTCTAAACCTTGTTCTTTTAATATTTGAAAGAGTGATTTGTGATCTACTGAATCATAGGCTTTTTTGAAATCAATTATTATTATTATGATGTACAAAAAAGGGCAGTTGAAGACCTCGATTCTCGAGAAGCTGTTTCTATTAAAGATTCATAAGAAGTCTTGAGCAAATATGGTGTTCGTGAGCAACTTATATTCATTCGTTCCAATTTGATATGCATACCTTCAGCCATTATGAAACTGCAAGAAGAAGGGCTGTCCCTTCACATTAGTACTGGAATTGTTGAAGAAAAACGATCCCTTATTAATCTAACAAATGTCCTTTTCCTGGGAAAAGAATTCGGAGTGTACTGTTAGAATACTCCGGCCTCCGCAAACAAACATATCTGGCGTTCTCCAATTTAAAGAGAAAAACGATACATCGCTACTAAAAGTCTCTTATTCAGTTAAGTTGGAGTATACTCCAATTGTGGCATGTGATTTGAAGAGTGTGTTTACAGAGTACAAACCCATTTTCAGTGACAATTGGCGCAAGTTCGTATTTGAGCACCTGTTGCATCATGCTGTGATTAAGTTTTATCAAGACTTGTGAATTTCACTGAGAAAATTGGGCATTTTATTGTGGTACGGTATGCAGTTTTTGTTATTCTGGCGATGTTTAAAGCCTAGCAATAATTTTTATGATAAAAACTGCGAATTGACATCAGATTTATATTTCTTTTGAATACATATTTCCAAATCTTTGGTGCAAATTTGCATGCATATTTTGGCAAATTTAAGTGCATCCTTATCCGAAACCTGGTAAGCAGTATTTAGCATATCACTAATCCTGTTCTTGTTGATTGCGAAAGCCGATGATTAAAGAAGGAAACTAAAGTATTCCCATGTACCAAATTTATTTCGGCTTCAGCAGAAACGACGTGGTTTGTATGCATCGTCATTGAATGCAAACAACGCAGTCACGCCATATTTTACACCAGCTAAAGCGGTTTCACTCATACAGACAACGTTACCAACGTTACGTTTATTAATCGATCAACGGAATTTTGTTAGCATCTACGGATACACTGATTTTACAACTTGATCTGGGGACATTTTTTAAAGATGGGACATAATTTCAATTTTGAAGTGAGTAATGAATAATACTGTTTTAAGTGTTAATGAAATACTATTTCAAAGGACTCTACTACATAATGTTGTCTACTTTCATACTATTGTAGTCAACCACAGCTGTATTTAATGTTCTTTAAAGTTGCAAATTTAAATGAGAAATCATCAAAGAGTGCACCTGAATGTCACTGGTTGGACTGACGCAGAGCCAAACTGTATTGCTGAATGATATTGTAGATTGAGTTTAAAATTTAAATCTTCTGGTTAGATACTGAGAAAGCAATATGCATATCAATGTCTTCTCGTTGCTTTCATTCTTAAATACAAAATTCAATTTGTACAACCCAATAATTAACTACATTTTTAAATTTTTCGCGAAATGTTTTCCAAAATCTATGGATTTTTGAACCCGATCTACGGAAATTAGAAAAGTCGTATATGTAATGATAAAATGCATAATTTTATGTCTTAATATCTTTCTGATGTGGTTTAGAATGTGCACACTGATGTCCTTTTAATGAAATGCATGTGTAAGGTTAGCTAAAAGATTCACCATGTGCGCGGTGGCAATAGAATACATCCCGACCTGTCGTAAAATGCGACCGTGGAGGATTTCATCTTGGAACCGCTGCTGACGATCATGGGTCCTTAGCCGAGTCTGACAATGCCTCCACTTGTTTGTCAAGCTCCTCGCTCTCATCTATCCTAATCGACTTCCCCTGGTCAACTCTTGTTCTTTTCCTATCCTGATGGTATTAGATTTGCAGAGCCTAAGGAGTCTCATTTTCACGCCCTTCGTAGCTCTTCCGTTTCTTTTCCGGACACCTTCAGTCTTCGAAGTGTCAGAGGATGGTTACCAAGTTATACTTCCTCTTAAAGCGATCATACCGGGTGAGTTAGCCGTGCGGTCAGGGGCACGTGGCTGTGAGCTTGCATCCGGAAGATAATGGGTTCGAATCCAACTGTCGGCAGCCATAAAGATAGTTTTCCGTGGTTTCCCATTTTCACACCAGGCAAATGCTGGAACTGTTCCTTAATTAAGGCCACGGCCGCTTCCTTCCAACTCCTAGGCCTTTCCTATCCCATCGTCGCCATAAGACCTATCTGTGTCGGTGCGACGTAAAGCTACCGAGTCGGTGAGTCGTGAAAGGCACTGACTGACATTTTTGGGTAAAATGAGTTATACTTTGGATAGTATATTTTCGAGGTAGGCGCATCGATTGGTGATGAAAGGAACTAGCTGCGGTAGCTGTGTGTGGATGTAATGCATAACCTCTTCTTTAGAGGTGGTGAAGAAAGGAACTAACTGCTGCATTTAGTTCTGTTCAATTCCAAACGTTGCGCCAGCTGATGTGATAGTGGCTCCATTGTGCAGTACTGAAGGTTGCGTGACAAAGTAAATACGATGTCTATCTGCGCAGTTTGTATGTAGCAGAGTTTATTGTGTGTAAAATAGTATTTTTCAAGGTTTTCTGGAATTATTTAACAAAACTATGGAGTTTGAAGAAGCACAAGATGAGCTACATATTCTAGATAGATGTAAGAAGCGGAAGAGAAGACCTGAAAAGCGGAAGTGTAATATTAGGAAAGAAAAGATAGCGAAAGGGCAAGCCTACACTAGTTGTTCAGGTAAACTAATTGATGACAAAAAAATCATTATTCCAATATGTGAGTGCAAACTCCGGCAGTGTTATCTGAAGTTCACACAAAATGATCAAATTGTCATTCTCTCGAAATTTCATGATTTCAACAACAAAAGTGAACAAGACCTTCATCTACAAGGGCTCATGGAAGCTTTTGACATTAAACGCCGTTCCGATCATGCAGAACATTCAAACAAAACAAAGAAGAGCAAGCTTTAAGTTCTATGTACTGCATAACTCAAACCGCATAGAAATTTGCAGAAAAGCTTTTATAAACCTTCACTGTATATCTTTTAATCTCAGGCTCCGGACTAGAAGATGGCAGGGGTTACAACAAGAAGACCCATGCAATTCCAGGAGATATCTTCAATGATATTTATGCTCACATAAGTGAGGAAAATAAGTCAAATATCTGCACTCTGAATTAAATGTGAAGACCATGTACAACCACTTCAAAATATCTCATCCTGGAACGACAGTTAAATATAACTTTTATTTATCGTACATCAATGCCAATTTTAATTTGAAGTTTGGGAGAGCACAAATTGATGTATGCAGCACGTGTAAAGGGCTACAAACTAAAATGAAATCACCTCATCTGTCTGAATCAGTTAAACGTGTGGCACAGGGTGAACTGGACATTCACAGACGAATAAGCCAGAAGTTTTACAAGGAGCTACAGAAGTGTAGAGAACTAGCTGCCAGGGATCACTCTGTGTGTGGACTAGTCTTCGACTATATGCAGAACTTGGCTGTCCCATGCATCCCAGTGCAAGAAGTGTTTTACTTGAGACAGTTATCTGTGTTCGTTTTTTGTGTAACAAATCTGAAGAACAACAGTTCTGTTATTCATTTGTACACCGAAGGAAATGCGAAGAAAGGTGTTAATGAAGTGTGTACGTTCTTGTACCATTATATTGAAAACTATGTTCCTGCCAGTGCCAAAACGTTACATCTATTCTCTGATGCATGCCCTGGACAAAACAGAAATCATACCGTCATTCGTTTCTGTTTACGACTGACAGAATCTGGAAGGTTTGAAGATATTGTTCATCGTTTTCCTGTCAGAGGGCATTATTTCCTTGATTGTGATAGAACATTCGGCATGATGAAACGTGCTATAAAGAAACATGACTTGAGTTTACATCCCTAAAGAGTATGTGGCCATAACAGCTAATATAAACAAACAGATCAACGCAGTAGTTATGGTGCAAGGAAATGAAATCCTTTACTTCAATCAATGGTGGCCATCCTTGTACAAAAAAACAATGTCTTTTCAATGAATCCTATTCCCGTGCTGTACCAAGAAACCAAAAGCAGTCCTTTACACCAACATATTTTAAGCAGTTTGAATACTGAAGAAAATACATTGGGACTATACGAGCTTACCCATTCATAAACAGCTGTGTGCACCATACATTCCAGCTAAAGCAACCAGGTGCACGTCCTGAGCCAGGAACTCTGTTCGGCAGCCTTCAACAGTACTATAGAAATAGGAACGTTCCTATTAATAACAACAAGATTGTTGATCTTAGGAAACTGACTCAATACATTCCACCCGACGATGACATACAGACATTTTATGAAAGACTTCTGCAATGGCCTTCCACAAATGCCTGTAACATTGATGATGATGATGATGATGATGATGAATAATGTGTGTACAGTTGTGTTTAATAAGTTGAAATTTATGTTATAAGTTAAAAAAATAACAATAACATAATATAACACGCCAATTTTTGTCATATAATCTCATTCAGAGTTAAAAGGCACCAAGTACAATAACACACATTATACCTATTAAAATACACAATGGCAAATGTTACTTATATTTTTTATACTCAGTAGTCCTTTCTGTACTACTTGGAAAAATAAAATAAATGAAATTTATAAAACTGTAATACTCCAACAGTTTTTATCGATTTACCAGAAAGTACTCAATGCGTAGTTAGTTCCTTTCACGACTCACCGATTCATACTAAAAAAAAACAATCATCATCAGCTGGACTAAAGGTTCTGATAACAATTATTGGTTATTTTATTGCTTTGCAACTATCTAAACTACGACAGTCTGTAACTATACTTAAAGCAATCCCAGAAATAGCTAGAAATATTGCACTCCTGATTTTGAGTGATATGTGCTAGCCACTGCAAACTACTCAATGTGATCGCTGGGCAAGTATGCCTTAAGTTTCACGAAATCTCTGTGTCGATGCTCTCATGGGAACGTTATCAGATGATAAAGGAACAGGTACTCTTGAAAGCCTACAAAATAGGTGAGCGATATCAGGCCGTTAATACTGTGTAACAAGACTTTGGTATTTCCTGCCATTTCTTGATTGAAATTAAAATGTTATAATAGTCCCTTTCTTATCTACCTTTACCGAGCAGGTTGTGGTAAGTGCGGTTTGGTTCCCGTAGCTGTGAGCCTGCAGTCAGGAGTTGGTGGGTTCGAGCCCCATTGCAGGTAGCCCTGATGATGGTTTTTCGTTGTTTCTTATTTTCTCGCTACGGCTTCTTCCTTCCCAGTACTAATCTTTTCCTATCCTAACATCATCAAAACACTATGACGATTTCGGCAATAAACAGAGGAACACTTCACACTTGCTACCCAAACAATTCTTAAAACCGAAAAACGATCTGCAACATCGATATGCTGTAGATACAATGTACCCTTGTGACACGGTATTAATACTCATCAGTATGTGGCGCGGGTGTTTTACTCAATCACTTTGGTACGGTAACCTGGGTAATTATTAGCATGGTGTCAAAGATGACTGAAAAGCTGCATGAACATAAGGTGGATAAGTTATTCTTCTCTACCACGAACCCAGCACTCGGTATTTATATCCTCAACTTAGTAGTCATCATCATCATCATCATCATCATCTGTTTATCCACCAGGTTCGGTTTTTCCCTCGGACACAGCGAGGGATCCCACCTCTACCGCCTCAAGGGCAGTGTCCTGGAGCTTTAGACTCTAGGTCGGGGGATACAACTGGGGAGTATGACCAGTACCTCGCCCAGGCGGCCTCACCTGCTATGGTGAACAGGGGCCTTGTGGAGGGATGGGAAGATTGGAAGGGATAGGCAAGGAAGAGGGAAGGAAGCGGCCGTGGCCTTAAGTTAGGTACCATCCCGGCATTCGCCTGGAGGAGAAGTGAGAAACCACGGAAAACCACTTCCAGGATGGCTGAGGTGGGAATCGAACCCACCTCTACTCAGTTGTCCTCCCGAGGCTGAGTGGACCCCGTTCCAGCCCTCGTACCACTTTTCAAATTTCGTGGCAGAGCCGGGAATCGAACCCGGGCCTCCGGATGTGGCAGCTAATCACGCTAACCACTACATCACAGAGGCGGACCTCAACTTATTAGTGATAGGTATATTTTGCAACAAGATAGTATTCTCATTAACACAAATGCATTTACAACCAATATGGAACTATCCGAATAATGGAAACGATGAAGGTGTATTCCTTTATCCCCGAGATTCATCTTCAAAAAATTGCACTCTAAGCTATGGTACTCCAGAGCAAATAATAGGTGAATGCACAGGAAACGACTGAACCATTATTTTACAGCTTTCCGTGGACCGCAAAAGGAAATAAGTTCAGGAATAAACAGAGTAATTTTACAGGCGAATAAAGAATAGTTAATAGTTTTTTGTTTAGAATTTGTTTTACGTCACACCGATACAGGTAGGTCTTACGGTGACGATGGGTTAGGAAAGGCTTAGGAATGGGAAGCAAGCAGCCGTGGCCTTAATTAAGGCACATCCCCAGCATTTGCCTGGTGTTAAAATGGGAAACCACAGAAAACCATCTTCAGGGGTGCCGACAGTGGGGTTCGAGCCCACTAACACTCGGATGCAAGCTCACAGATACGCGTTCCTAACCTCGCCCGGTATAGTTAATAGAGGAAAAAGGGGTAAAATACAGTACTTTTTTTTTTTGCTAATTGCTTTACGTCGCACCGACACAGATAGGTCTTACGGCGACGATGGGACAGGGAAGGGCTAGGAGTGAGAAGGAAGCGGCCGTGGTCTTAAGGTACAGCCCCAGCATTTTCCTGGTGTGAAAACGGGAAACCACGGAAAACCATTTTCAAGGCTGCCAACAGTAGGGTTCGCACCTACTATCTCCCGAATACTGGCCGGACTTAACCAATTGCAGCTATCGATCTCGGTGTAAAATACTTTAATAATTTATGTATTTTTCTCAAAACATGATTGACAATAACGAAATTAATTTTCTTTTGAGTTTTGAATCGAATCTCAGATTAATTATTACAATATAATAATTATATACTAATATTAAGTCACAACAACGTCATAGGCCTATTAGGTTAAGCCCAATTTACACATTAGATTCAATAACTGAAAAACTGGAAATTTATGACAAACGTCGGAATAATCTAATCAGATGACAGTAAATATAAAGAATATATCTATCTGGGTCAGTTGATGAATATGAAAGGTGATATAAGACCACACATTTTTCGACGCATTAGCCTAGGATGGCAGGAGTATGGAAGAAACTCAACTGTCTTCAGATCAAAATAATACACCAGTAAATTTGAAGAAAGTAGTTTATCATCAGTGCATTCTACCTGTGCTGACTTATGGCTGAGAGACCTGGACACTGAACGAATTTACGAAAGGGAAACTTAGGACAGCGCAGAGAGGCATGGAAAGGTCAATGCTGGGTTTTACAAGGAAAGTTAAGAAGAGAGCAGATGACATCAGATCAGTCACTAAAGTTAATGACATTCTTGAAAGAATAGCCACCTTAAAATGGCAATGGGCTGGACATTTTCTCGAAGGGAAGACGACAGACGGACGAAGCTGGTGTTAGAATGACCGGGCGAGTTGGCCGTGCGGTTAGAGTCACGCAGCTGTGAGTTTGCATCAGAGAGATAGTGGGTTCGAATCCCACTGTCGGCAACCCTGAAGATGGTTTTCCGTGGTCCATTCTCACACCAGGCAAATGCTGGGGCTGTACCTATATTAAGGCCAAGGCCGCTTCCTTCCCACTCCTAGGCCTTCCCTATCCCATCGTCGCCATAAGACCTATCTGTGTCGGCGCGACGTAAAGCAAAAAAATAGTTACGCCAAAATACCATATATTATTAGATTTCAACAATAATAAACTAGCTGTTAATTTCCTTTATTTTTCTGGAATAAGGAATCTATATTAGTCAAAGGAAGGGAATTGGGTTCCTATATCGTGCTCTCTCAAAATGCTAGGAAAACGCAGATGAAATTATTAGGACTATACTGTCCAAAAAATATGGATAAATCATTTAGTTCAACAAATAACTTGCAGTACTTTAAGTCAGTTCCTTCATAATAAACTTTTATCCGTTCATGCCAATAATAATTGTCCTTTCTACTGGGGCATTTCTCGTTTATGTTAATACACGTGAAAGCCTAAGATACACTATGAACGGCAATTAATTCAAAACAACGTTAAGTTCAAACACCGCATGGCAAACTTCACACAGTTTAAAAAAGGATATTTTACACCTTTTCATTACTTACGGATTTATAAAAGAGAAAATTACACCTTTTGGCTTGTCAATGGAGTCTGCAACATAGAATTTGAAGAACAGAGAACACTGCCACAACACGTTTTTCTTGCTAGGTGCGCTGCCAGCTTGTTTAATTCAAATTGGAATTTTGATAAATGAAAGTCCACATTTAGTATCCGTACTAAGGTAAGACTGCAAGATAGAATTTAGCAGGAAATCCCCCATTTCGAAATGAAATATTAGTTCTCTTTCCATCCTCTTACCTCACATATAATGATACTAATAATCATCATCATCATCATCATCAGAAAAGCAGATCCCTAATTAAAACACCAGGCCCCTCCTGGACACTCGAATGAACTGTAGTCGAGCACGAACTGAATACCGGAGAAAACTTTTAAGCAAACGACGAAGCAAATGTTCAATCAATCAATCAATCAATCAATACTGATCTGCATGTAGGGCAGTCGCCCAGGTGGCAGATTCCCTATCTGTTGCTTTCCTAGCCTTTTCCTAAATGATTTCAAAGAAATTGGAAATTTATTGAACATCTCCCTTGGTAAGTTATTCCAATCCCTAACTCCCCTTCCTATAAATGAATATTTGCCCCAGTTTGTCCTCTTGAATTCCAACTTTATCTTCATATTGTGATCTTTCCTACTTTTATAAACGCCATTCAAACTTATTCGTCTACTAATGTCATTCCACGCCATCTCTCCGCTGACAGCTCGGAACATACCACTTAGTCGAGCAGCTCTTCTTCTTTCTCTCAATTCTTCCCAACCCAAATTTTGCAACATTTTTGTAACGCTACTCTTTTGTCGGAAATCACCCAGAACAAATCGAGCTGCTTTTCTTTGGATTTTTTTCAGTTCTTGAATCAGGTAATCCTGGTGAGGGTCCCATACACTAGAACCATACTCTAGTTGGGGTCTTACCAGAGACTTATATGCACTCTCCTTTACATCCTTACTACAACCCCTAAACACCCTCATAACCATGTGCAGAGATCTGTACCCTTTATTTACAATCTCATTTATGTGATTACCCCAATGAAGATCTTTCCTTATATTAACACCTAGATACTTACAATGATCCCCAAAAGGAACTTTCACCCCATCAACGCAGTAATTAAAACTGAGAGGACTTTTCCTATTTGTGAAACTCACAACCTGACTTTTAACCCCGTTTATCAACATACCATTGCCTGCTGTCCATCTCACAACATTTTCGAGGTCACGTTGCAGTTGCTCATAATCTTGTAACTTATTTATCGCTCTATAGAGAATAACA
Organism: Anabrus simplex; assembly: GCF_040414725.1. Taxonomy (NCBI): domain Eukaryota; kingdom Metazoa; phylum Arthropoda; class Insecta; order Orthoptera; family Tettigoniidae; genus Anabrus; species Anabrus simplex. The sequence continues at coordinate 1,581,236,415 of NC_090265.1, forward strand.
TTATCCGCAAAAAGCCTTACCTCCGATTCCACTCCTTTACTCATATCATTTATATATATAAGAAAACATAAAGGTCCGATAACACTGCCCTGAGGAACTCCCCTCTCAACTATTACAGGGTCAGACAAAGCTTCACCTACTCTAATTCTCTGAGATCTATTTTCTAGAAATATAGCAATCCATTCAGTCACTCTTTTGTCTAGTCCAATTGCACTCATTTTTGCCAGTAGTCTCCCATGATCCACCCTATCAAATGCTTTAGACAGGTCAATCGCGATACAGTCCATTTGACCTCCAGAATCCAAGATATCTGCTATATCTTGCTGGAATCCTACAAGTTGAGCTTCAGTGGAATAACCCTTCCTAAAACCGAATTGCCTTCTATCGAACCAGTTATTAATTTCACAAACATGTCTAATATAATCAGAAAGAATGCCTTCCCAAAGCTTACATACAATGCATGTCAAACTTACTGGCCTGTAATTTTCAGCTTTATGTCTATCACCCTTTCATTTATACACCGGGGCTACAATAGCAACTCTCCATTCATCTGGTATAGCTCCTCCTACCAAACAATAATCAAATAAGTACTTCAGATATGGTACTATATCCCAACCCATTGTCTTTAGTATATCCCCAGAAATCTGATCAATTCCAGCCGCTTTTCTAGTTTTCAACTTTTGTATCTTATTGTAAATGTCATTGTTATCATACGTAAATTTTATTACTTCTTTGGCCTTAGTCTCCTCCTCTATCTCGACATCATCCTTGTAACCAACAATCTTTACATACTGCTGACTGAATACTTCTGCCTTTTGAAGATCATCACATACACACTCCCCTTGTTCATTAATTATTCCTGGAATGTCCTTCTTGGAACCTGTCTCTGCCTTAAAATACCTATACATACCCTTCCATTTTTCACTAAAATTCGTATGACTGCCAATTATGCTTGCCATCATGTTATCCTTAGCTGCCTTCTTTGCTAGATTCAATTTTCTAGTAAGTTCCTTCAATTTCTCCTTACTTCCACAGCCATTTCTAACTCTATTTCTTTCCAGTCTGCACCTCCTTCTTAGTCTCTTTATTTCTCTATTATAATAAGGTGGGTCTTTACCATTCCTTACCACCCTTAATGGTACAAACCTGTTTTCGCATTCCTCAAAAATTTCTTTAAACCCATCCCAGAGTCTGTTTACATTTTTATTTACCGTTTTCCACCGATCATAGCTACTTTTTAGAAACTACCTCATGCCTGCTTTATCAGCCATATGGTACTGCCTAACAGTCCTACTTTTAAGACCTTCCTTTCTATCACATTTATTTTTAACTACCACAAAAACAGCTTCATGATCACTAATACCATCTATTACTTCAGTTTTCCTGTAGAGCTCATCTGGTTTTATCAGCACCACATCCAGGATATTTTTCCCTCTGGCTGGTTCCATCACTTTCTGAATCAGCTGTCCTTCCCATATTAACTTATTTTCCATTTGTTGGTCATGCTTCCTATCGTTCGCATTTCCTTCCCAATTGACATCTGGCAAATTCAGCTCTCCCGCTACAATCACATTTCTTTCCATATCGTTTCCCACATAGCTGACTATCATATCAAATAATTCCGAATCCGCGTCAGTGCTACCCTTTCCCGATCTGTACACTCCAAATATATCAAGTTGCCTATTATCTTTAGAAATGAGCCTTACACCTAGAATTTCATGTGTTACAGTTCATGCAGCTTGTAGTCAGTAGATTCAACTCCGAGCGAGGCGTGGCATGGCGCGGTTTCCCGCGCTATCACGACAACGACGCACGACTTTCCCTGCATCGGCCTGCTACTCATCTATATCATTCTAGCCAACACATATACAAACTGATGCAAAAGAAGAAAATCATTTACGTATTTCACAGTCATGCAGCATAACCATTGGATATACAGCGTGATTCTGCCGCCCCTTCCAATGTAGTTTTATACAACCCACAATATTCATTCCGTCCTGAAAACATCTGCCCTGCCGGTATGCTCAGACAACACAACCGGATATCTTGGTCTTTTTTGTTTTTGTTTTTGCTAGTTGCTTTACGTCGCACCGACACAGATAGGTCTTATGGCGACGATGGGACAGGAAAGGGCTAGGAGTGCGAAGGAAGCGGCCGTGGCCTTAAGGTACAGCCCCAGTATTTGCCTGGTGTGAAAATGGGAAACCAAGGAAAACCATTTTCAGGGCTGCCGACATTGGGGTTCGAACCTACTATCTCCCGAATACTGGATACTGGCCGCACTTAAGCGACTGCAGCTATCGAGCTCGATATCTTGGTATTTACCGCCTCACCATGATAGGAGGCCGTAATGGTTTACTCGCATTAAACACTGGAAGACATGCGTGTGCCTTCTAGATCATATGAACCTGTCATGCCGGCGAAACACTAAATTGATATTGTGACCACAGTAAACCTACTACTTGCTATAAGCTGCCCAATGTGCCGTAAAGAGCCGTAGTGTAGTTGGTAAAGACGTGGTGGAGCGGGCTTGCATGTCAGGTGACAGGTTCGAGTCCGGGGCGATTCCGACAAAAGAGTAGCCTCACATATATGTTATAAACTTGGAACTAAGTAGACGAGCTGTGGAATAAGGAATATACTCTGAACTCTCAGTCGAGAGATGGCGTGGAATAACGTGAGCAGATGAATCTTGAATGGAGTTTTAAAAATAGGAAAGATCATAATACGAAGATAAAGTTGGAATTCTGGAAGACAAACTGGGGAAAATATTCGTTGCTAGGAAGAGGAATTAGAGATTGGAATCATTTACCAAGGGAGCTGATGGATGAATTTCCAAATTTTTTGAAATAATTTGGGGAGAGACTAAGTGAAAAATTAATATGGAATCTGCCACCAGGGCGACAGCCCTAATTGCAGATCAGTGGTGAATGATTGATCTATATTCAGAAACTCGTCACTTACGACAGAATGAATGTCCCCCATGCAGTTGTGTCGAAGGGTGACGTACTGCAACCTGCTCATCGAAGCACGCAAGTAAATCGGCTCTCCGTTTAAGCGAATTTTGTAGGTGAACGAAAGCAGTGTGTGGTGTGGAAAAGTGCAGATCTGTGGAACTTGTGCCAGGGTTCAAGTTGAGACCAGTTTTTAATCGATATCGTTGTGTATATCAGCATAATATTAAAAATGGGTCGTCATCCTAATAAAGCTAGCAGCGGTAGTGCCAACAGTGGTGCCAGCGAAATCGAACAGGCGGTGAGAAAAGTACTGGACGAGGCCGTGCTCTCCGAACGCTTCGTGGAAAGTATTGTAAGTGCAGTGGCGAGACAGGTGACGGAAATTGTGGTGAAAGAACTTGAGCGTAGTCTCCAGTTCAATGTCGAATTGGTGAATGACCTAAACAAAAAACTCGAGTGCCGCGAAAGAGAAATGAAATATTTCAAAGAAGAAGTTGAGGCGAAGTGCGACTCCCTGGAACAGTACCAGAGGAGGTCAAGTTTACGTCTGTTTGGTATTGATGAAAGTGAGGGTGAGAACACAGACGACATTGTTGTGAGCCTCTGCAATAAACTGGACGCCAAGGTAACCAAAACTGACATTGACAGGAGCCACAGAGTAGGACCGAAGGTGTCTGGAAAACCTCGCCCCATCATTGTTAAGTTCACGTCCTTCCGCTCCAGGCAAGAGGTTTTCACACGGAAGCGCCAGCTGAAAGGAACATCTACCACGATACGAGAAGACTTGACTGCAACTCGTCTAGCAATTCTGAAGGCAGCCATCACTGTTCATGGGCTAAGGAACACTTGGACTGATCACGGGGATATCATAATTAAGTTGGCAGATGGTACAAGGCGTCGTATGAACCGCATGTGTGATATTCCTAGATTGTAATCTGCAAACATCATCACATCAATACAGAACTACATTCGCTTTTAATGTGAGTACCGAAATATTGTCTTCCCTTGCTTTCATAGTCTGAATTCACTACAGTTAACTTTTACTTTCTCTTTCTCCTCTCTCTCTCTCTCTCTCTCTCTCTCTCTCTCTCTCCCATTCACTCAATCTCCCATAACACACTTCCTATCACATCTTTTACTATACCAGGTATCTGTTTTCCAAGTATAACATCGCTAATTAGAACCCTCTAATTTAAAATTAGATTCATTTGTGTTTACCTTGTATAATCTGTTTGTAGTGTGTTCTGTCATTGTTATTAGCTTTGCCCTGTCTTTTATTTCTCCAGTACCGGGCGAGTTGGCCGTGCGCGTAGAGGCGCGCGGCTGTGAGCTTGCATCCGGGAGATAGTAGGTTCGAATCCCACTATCGGCAGCCCTGAAGATGGTTTTCCGTGGTTTCCTATTTTCACACCAGGCAAATGCTGGGGCTGTACCTTAATTAAGGCCACGGCCGCTTCCTTCCAACTCCTAGGCCTTTCCTATCCCATCGTCGCCATAAGACCTATCTGTGTCGGTGCGACGTAAAGCCCCTAGCAAAAAAAAAAAAAATTCTCCAGTTATCAGTATTGCTTGAACTGTATTTAGCCGTAGTCCTCTCGTTAGTACAGTTTTAGTTTCAATTTTCTGTTCCGAAGTTGGCATACCTTTTAGCACAACAAGGACATGTTTCTGACGACAGCAGGCCTAAGCGCATTCCTGTAATTCCATCCCCTTGCCCCTCTGTTCCGTTAACCGCTCCCTTCACTCACATAGGTGCTACAGCAAACCCAGGTCCAATTCCAGCCGCTACTATCTTGAAGGAAGCCGTGGAACAATTTCCAAGAGCTCTTAATGTTTGTTACTGTAATGTGCATTCTCTGCTCTCCCAAACGCGCATGGATGAAATGCATAACCTGTTTTCTACGCGCCAGTTCCATGCAATTCTTATGTCTGAAACGTGGCTGAGCAGCAAATGCCCCAGTTCAGCTGTTGACATAGACGGGTACGTCCTTCTACGAAATGACCGCGAGGGGAAAGGCGGTGGGAGGGGGGGGGGGTTGGCTGCTTATGTTGCCAGAGACCTCAACCCTCAAGTAATTAGCCATTCACCTTCACAGTATGAACGTAAACCAGAGTTTTTGTTTGTAGAGATAACACTGTCAGAACGAAATGCTTGCTAGGAGTGGTTTACAAGCCTCCGAAAGTAGAGTATTTGACCGACCTTGAGACTGAAACACTAAACTTTCTGTCAGACTATGAACACGTTATTGTAATGGGCGACTTCAACACAAATTTGTTAGACAGTACCGCAGCTTTAACTCGACAGTTTCGTAACATTTTCGAAGCCTGTAACATGACAATTTTACCTCTCGGACCAACCCACCACACTAATAGCAGTCACACCCTTCTCGATCTAATAACAAACAATTCAGTGAAAGTCCTGCAACATGGACAGACATCAGCCCCAGGGCTATCTGGACATGACATAATCTACCTGTCGTACCAATTACAAACTCTTAAACCAAGGTCGAAAGTATTATCATTCAGGGACCTCAGACAATTTGACGCAGATAAATTAGAAGATGCTCTTTCCGTGCCGTGGATGGAGATAAATCGCGCCAATAATCTACAGGAAATGGTCTCAACATTTAATAACCTAGTAACGCAACTCTACGATCGGCACGCCCCAGTGCGTACGGGAAAAGGTTCCAGAGCTCCTAAACCGTGGATAGATGACGAAATTCGCCACTTAATAGCTAAACGAGACGCTGCTCATAGACGATACAAGCACTACCCAACGGAAGTGAACCACCAGACTTATAAAACACTGCGTAATAAAACGACCTCGAAAATTCGAAGCGCTAGACTACGTTACGCCCATAACTGGATTAGACCTGACGTACGCCCTGCGACGATGTGGAAATCTATGAAATATTTTGGCATCAATAACCAGAAATCTAACGATGAACTAAATGTTAACGTAGATGAATTAAACGACCATTTCATTTCGCCAACGGGAATTAATTCTGTCATAAAGGAGAAAACTATTAATACATATGATGATACGCCATCTCCACAAAGAGATCAATTTTTACTTCAGTCACGTCACACCGCAAGAAGTAATTGACTCAATAAAACGCATCAAGACCAGGGCTAGGGGCGTAGATAATATAGGCCATGAAATGCTCATGAAAATTCTCCACCACATCATGTATCCATTGGTGAATATTTTTAATTACTCACTGCAACAGGGGACTTATCCAGAAATATGGAAAATGGCCATAGTTCGCCCGCTTCCGAAAATAAAACTGGCAAAGGACGTTGGTGACTATCGGCCGATTAGCATATTATGCATATTGTCAAAAGCTTTAGAATTCATAGTTCACAAGCAAATTACCGACTATCTTATTCAACACAATCTTCTTGATATCCACCAGTCCGGCTTTAGACCGAGACACAGCACTTGCAGTGCATTAACACATGTGACTGATGACATAAGGCAAGCTATGGGCAACACACAACTGACAGTTCTAGCGTTATTGGACTTTAGTAAAGCTTTCGACACTGTTGACAGGGACATACTTATATCCAAATTAAATAGTTTAAGTTTCTCCGCGAGTGCACTCCAGTGGATCAGATCCTATCTCACCGGTCGCCGGCAGTGTGTACTTAATAACAACAATGAATATTCAAATTGGCGTTCGGTCGACGTAGGAATTCAACAAGGATCTGTACTGGGCCCCCTATTTTTCTCTTTGTATATAAATGGCATATCTTCCGGATTAAAACACTATAAATACCACTTATACGCTGATGACCTACAGATATATATACACAGCAAACCCGAAAACCTACACTCAGAAACACGTCACCTGAACGAAGACTTGATGACCATAGATATATGGGCCAGAAATCACGGATTAAAATTAAACCCATCAAAATCCCAGGCTATAATTATTGGTTACTCTATATTGCTTTGCAAACTCAATCGAACAGCGTTACCACAGTTGTCCATAAGTGGTACTCCGATACAGTATAGCCAAAATGTAAGAAATCTTTGTATAATATTTGACGAACATCTGTCCTGGTCTGCCCAAACTATGTCTGTGTGTAGAAAAATATACGGAACGCTACGCTGTCTCAGTAAATTCAAATTCACTTTCCCTTTTAAAGTAAAGAAAATTCTTGTTGAATCACTCGCATTACCTCATTTTGATTACTGCGATATAGTTTACAACAACCTAGGAGTAGACTGAGGAAGGAAATTACAGCGTGCTCAGAATGCTTGTGTAAGATTTATCTGTGGACTTCGTTACGCTGACCATGTTACACCGTCTTACACGCGGCTCGGGTGGCTTCGCCTGCAAGAACGACGCACACTTCATACTCTTTGCTTCTTGCATACTAGTCTTAAAAGTTCTCAACCAGCCTATCTCCGTGATCGAATGAAGCTCCTCTCCACAGACCATAACAGAAATACCCGATCCTGCAGCACCCTGTGTTTATCCCTTCCTGTACACAGAACAGCAATCTACACGAAAAAATTCACTGTTACCGCAGCCCGACAATGGAATCTCTTACCAGGGGACGTCAGGAGCATGTCCAGCAGCTTAGCTTTTAAACATGCCTGTGTCGAAATACTAGGTAAACATGCATGAATCATCAAATTATGACCTGAAAACACCTACTCCTACCGCCTCTTCATCATTATTTCCCTCTTCCTTTCACAGATCTTCTTTTCCTTCTTACAAATCCTTCTCTTCACCTTTCAACTGAAGGCGATATTTCGGTGTAATGTAGAAATGTATATATATTTTCTAAACTTTTTTCTTAAGTAGTTGTTATAGAACTCATTATTCATAATTATATTCTTAATGTACTCTAAGTACGATTTATATTATATAGATGATATGATCTTTTTAAGTGTGGTTACTTTTGTTAATGCTATTACTGTTATTATTGTTCATATTATCATATTATTATCATCAGTAGTTATTATTAAGTGTTCTAGGTTAAGACTGGTTAAGTGTAAGAAAGGGAGTACATCCCTAACTTTGCCAGGATAAATAAAACATATTACTTACTTACTTACATAGGATTGTTTCTAGTCAGTTGTGTGAATCTAACATTTCGAATTTAGTTTCATTACCTGCAACAAATGGGAGTGTATGACAACAGTTTTACTACAATGAAAGTAATACGCTGGAAAATCAAAAGATTTAGCGTTATGTAAGTCACAGTTAGCCTATATTTCAGCAATCGGTATAAATATAGTTCATATCATACCCAGAAAACTATCAACAGATGACAAGAAAATATAATAATAATAATAATAATAATAATAATAATAATAATAATAATAATAATAATAATAATAATAATAATTGTTCCGAGGTATCTGTGGAACAGCAGAGGTGAAAGAAGGTGCTGGGATAAATAGGTCTCAACTTACGAAATTAAAGTTAATTTAAAATTTAACAAAGGTTATATTTTCTTTTCAAAATCAAGAAATAACAAGTATGACAGGTACTCAGTAGCATATCAACAAATCAAGAATGTACAATTGCAATTTGTTAATGGATTTGGGCTTCGAGCCCCCAGACACACAATCCTTGAGCAATGAGCCCAACTTTACATATGAACAAAGTTCAACAAAGGGGCAGAAAACCCCAATCATGCCAAGGAGCACTAGCTCCCAATCACCCAGTTAAGCCTGCTCGAGGCACACAGAAACCAAATTTAAGAAAGAGCAACCTGCTCACAAAGTTCAAGCCTATTCAAAGGACACACCAAACTCAACCTTCAAGCTGTCCTCCAGGCACACAAGAACAGGGGTAAAAATACCCAACCTACTGAGGCCTATTCAGTAAAGAAACAGGACAATTACGTGGCCCCAAAATACCAACTTGAGTGGAGGCGTAACTTGCACTCCTAATACACCTTTTTAAAACCTATTTGGCACTAGGCCGCTTATGCAAGGGCTAATCCCATACTACGGAGGTGACACGATAGGAAAACTTTATTACATTACGAAGAGAAGGGAAACTGTTATGAAAACGTAGTCACCTCAAAACAATATGAGTGGGAGCTCGAGAGGGTTAGGCACTCTCTATCCCAATTTGTAGTTAAAGAGACAGAATTTATACCAAGTGTCTTTTACATTTTAAAGGAAAGTTACATGATAAAAGTTTCGAACCTGCCCCGAGGGTTAAACTGCTGAGCTAGCGAGCAAAGAAGTTATTAAAAGGCCATTACCTGATGGATGAACTGCTGCCCGAAGAAAGAGGCGCTTCCCGCCCCCTGCTACATAATCACACTAGGATAGATGTTACTGAAGTGGCCCGGAGACCAGAAAATCAGCAGTTTAAATAACCTCGTGGAACATTCGGGACCTTTCAAGAATGAGAACCCACACCCCCGTCAATTTTATTGGGTAGCATAAAGCAACATCTCCATATCGGAGAAGACATACGTTATTGGTCAAAATTTAATTAGAGAAATTCAGGATTAGCTAAATTCAAAACAAGCGGAAAGAGAAGGGTTATACTGCCAACCCAAAAAATAACCGAAAGAAATTTAACAAAGAACAAACTTATGACTACAAAATTTCTTCAAAAAAAAGTTCCTTCACTTCGCACTAGGGTGCACAATTGTAGTTCTTAAGTAGTGCCATCTAGAAGAGAATGTTCACACTTCTTACTACAGAGCAAACAAATATAAATCGAAAAAGACACAGTTCAGAACTTTTCAAAATTTACAATAGCGACATCTTCTGAGAAACTTTAGAATTAACATGGTTGTTAAAGTTCAGGCTTCCTCCAGTAGAGGAGTTTCAACTGGCGCAATGTTTGAATTAGCTGCGTGGAGGTGTACCGCCCGGTACAGACCTCCCCTCCCAAAAGTCCTTCCAAGGGGAGACAAAGAAGAACACCAAATTTTCTTTTAAAACAAGGTCCAAGTTATGATGTTGATATAGAAATTAATTGCAGAAGGATTTACAAACAAGTTTTCTTAAATTGGTTGGATCCAGTTTCAAAATTCTTTGTAGTAGCTTTTGATGTAATGTCTTTATGCTTGTAGTAGTTGAATTCAGAAAGAAAAACTTTTAATTCTTGAAAGGAAAAATAATTTTCTAAGTCCACCAGATGTGCAGTTGAATCCAAAAATGTAGTAATTGTGGATACGGAATGTCCATGTAGCTGGATAAGTACATTAGTTGCCTATTACTTGATGGCGAGACCAGCCGCAGCAGCTTGTGTCCAGATGAGGCCGCTCGGACCCCTCAAGTACCCTGAGATACCGCTCTCCCGCACTATGTGAGGGGTAGAGGTGATGAAGCACGCCACACCCGCGACGATTGTTTACAGGCCGCGGGCAGTTTGCCGGAGGAGCGCCGCACATCAGCCTTGGCCGGGAGAAGGGCTCCAGCTCGCCGTACACTGGTTGTCCTCACTGGAGTAGATCGGGCCCGTTCTCTACTACAGGAGCGGTATGGCACCGCACGGCTGCGGGGGCACTGAAACATTAAGATCTCGGCGGCAGAATTTTGTTGGACCATAATGATTTTAGGGTACAGTCTTTGTGGTGAGGCAGAGGGGCCAGCGGCGTGGAGGTTTTATTTCATTTCAATTAGCCACTGGTGTGTTTGAGCAGGAGACGGGAGCATGGTAATCGCCATGGTGAGGACAGGATAGCAGTTTAACTGGTCGGGGGAGGTTGTACAAAGAATATTTTAATACAAGAGACCTAATTCAAGGGGCAGAAGGCCTAAAAATGAAACCAAAAAATATAACCTTCCGAATTCTTACAAAATGTAACAAAAAAATAAAAACCAGCTAAGTTAGCGCGGAAGTTACACAGGTTTCACCTGCGACAGGTGAACCCTAAATATCCTCTCGGTGGCTGGATTGCTTAATAATAAAGTAACGGGTGTAAGGAAATCAAGAATAATATATGGCCCATGAAATCTGGGGGCAAGCTTGCCCGCGGGAACAAAATTCTTGACCATAACCTGGTCGCCTAACTTCAAATGGGTGGGTCTCCGTCCACGATCATATCTTTCCCTAACCTTTTCATGAGACACTTTAAGATTGGCTTTAGCCTTCTTCCAAAGATCTTTAATATTATCAGGATCTATTGCCTCAGGTAGAATGTCACTCAGAGACCAAAGAATAGAGAGCGGCGTGTTTGGAACAAACTTGAACATCAAAGAAGCTGGAGTAAATTTATGGGATTCATGAACCGCCGAATTCAAAGCAAAACCTAACCAATGCAGGGATGTGTCCCACCTAGAATGATCGTCGTGATGATAGGCAATAAGGGCCGATCTCCAATTACGGTTGACCCGTTCCGCTAGAGATGGTTGAGGATAGTAAGCAGATGTTGTTACATGCGATATGGACAGGTCAAAACAGAATTTACGAAAGAGATTGGATGTGAAAGCTTTAGCATTATCAGACAATATATTGACACGGACCGAAAGAAGCAAAAATGGAATTTAAACAAGTAATGGTGGACTGGGCGGTAGCCAGCTTAGTTGGAAATAACCAAGAAAACCTTGTAAAACCATCTACACATACAAGGATGAACTTGTTGGCATTCCCCTTTGACTGGGGGAAGGGTCCTACGTAGTCGATATACAGACGTTCCATTGAGCGCGATGCTTGATGAGAAGACAATAGACCTACCTTGGTGGACATGGTGGGTTTACTAAGCAAGCAAGATTTACAAGCCTTGACTAGTTCACGAATTTCACCGTCCGTACCTTTCCAGATTAACTTTTCACGGATCTTTTCACGAGTTTTGAAGATGCCTAAATGCCCCCCCCCCCCAATGGGGTTTCATGATACTACTTGAAGATCATAGGTACAAGAACAGCTGGAACCACTACCTTCATCCTCTTATGCCCCGACGGGCAACATAGAACACCATTCCTCAATACATAAGGGACAACAAGTTCCCCAGAAGAAAGGGTCTTCACGTTGATATTTATCAATATCCCTAAATAACATGGGAGCATCAGTCAGAATGGCATTAACCTCAGGTAGTATGGATTCGGGAAGTGAAGAACTATGAACCTGTTCAAGGGGCTCTACATCATTCGAAAACATACGGCTTAGTCCGTCTGCCACAACATTTTCAGTACCTCTTATATGCCTAACATCAAACTGGAAGGCAGAAATTCGGATGGCCCACCGGGCTATACGACCAGTACGACGCGGCCTACCTAAGACCCAGCTTAAGGCTTGGTTATCAGTCTCCAAGTCGAACTTGACATGTTCCAGATAAAGGCGGAACTTTTCTAGCGCAAATAAAACTGCCAAACCTTCGAGCTCATAGATGAAGTACTTGGCTTCATGAGCCGATAGAGTCCTAGAGGCATAGGCGATGGGGTGCCTTCCTAGTTCAGTCTCTTGAAGGACTGCAGCTACCGCCAACGACGACGCGTCGGTTTGGACGATGAATTTCTTGGCGAAATCGGGCATAGCCAGAACAGGGGCATTACACAGAGCTAATTTGAGATCTTCAAAAGCGGCTTGTTGAGAAGGTCTCCACTCAAATTTGACGCCTTTCCTACGTAGTAAGTTCAAGGGCGCCGCTCTATTGGCGAAATTTGGAATAAATTTCCTGAAGAAATTCACCATACCAATGAATCTGGCAATACCTTTGATGTCCTTGGGAGGCTTGAAATCACGGATGGCCCGTGTTCTAGAGTGATCGACTGCAACACCATCGGGCGACGCAATATGCCCTAGGAATGACATGGAAGGCTTAGCGAAGGCGACCTTGGAAAACTTCACAGTTAACCCAGCCTTACGAAGGCGATTGAGAACTTCTTTCAGATGATCTAGATGTTCTTTGAAGGTCTCCGAAAATACGACATCATCGAGATAGTGGTACAAGTACTCAAATTTGATGTCGGAGAAGACCCTATCTAGCAGTCTCGTAAGTACAGCTGCTCCCGTGGGGAGCCCGAAAGGTACGCGGTTGTATTCGTACAAATTCCAATCCGTGGCAAACGCTGTAAGATGTTTAGATTCTTCGGACAGAGGAATTTGATTATAGGCCTGATTGAGATCCAAGATGGTGAAGAACTTAGCTTTACGAAACCATGAAAAACAAGAATGAAGGTCGGGAAGGGGCACAGATTGTAACACCACCTTCCGATTGAGAGCCCTATAATCAGTTACAGGCCTGAAGCCACCTTGGGGTTTCGGGACTAGAAAAATAGGCGAAGAATACGCCGACTTAGAGGGCCGAATAGTACCATCCTTTAACATTTGATCGATGATTTCTTTCAATGCCTTCATTTTAGGTGGAGATAGCCTATAAGGTGGAAAACGGACAGGAATCGAATCCGTGACCTCAATTTTGTATTCAATAAGGTCAGTAACACCAAGAGTATCAGAGAACACCTCTGGAAACGACTGACACAGCTTACGAATACTATCAGCCTGCTCCTCAGGTAGATGTCTAAGATCTAACAACATCTCATCCTGGGTAGGCGAAATAGATGAACATGACACAGAATTACATTTCAATAAGGGGATTTTACAATTAGAAGCAAACTTGAATGTGCATGACTTACTTTGAAGTTCGAGCACTAGACCAGTTTGGGACATGAAGTCGGCTCCCAATATAATGGGGCAAGACAAGTGCTTTGCCACAAACAATTTAACTTTCCAAGTAAATTTAGAAATCCGAATTTTGGCATATAAAAAACCTAAAATTTCTAATGGAGAAGAATTAGCCGAAACATATTGAACTGAAGATGAGCAATAGTCAGGAAGTTTACAAACAGTTTTCAATTTGGAGTACCATTCAGCCGAAATAATAGAACACACACAGCCTGAATGTAATAAAGCTGTTACAGGTTCATTATTTATTTCAATTTTGAGAATAGGAACTGGTGCGGAGGTATCCGCCGCTATCCTGAGACATTCTTTAGGGCCTTCAAAGGATGAATTCGAAAACTGAGTTTTCCTTGGGAATTCGGCAGTTTTACTTGGAGCTGAGCCTCGGAAGGTCGACCCAGCCGAAGCTACTAGTCACTTGTTATTATTGGCATTGGTGGAAGTTGCACCAGAAGTGGAGCAGGAGGGAGTGCTGTTCGAATGTGGGCAATTCTTGGCTATATGGGAAAACGCGCCGCATTTAAAACAGCCTTGAGATGACCGTGCTCCATTCCTTGTCCCACTAGACTTGATCAATGGACATGTATTGCGAAGAGGTCAGGCGACCCGCAAGCGTAACATTTGCGGGGTGTGACGGGTCGGCGAGGTGGAGGCCGAAAACTACTAGAGGATGGAGGGGGTTCTCTCGCGACACGTAAGGTATCGGCGTATCTAACTCCTTCGGCTGAGACAGCCATCGCCTCTAACTCGGCGAAAGTTTGCGGACGCGACGCGAAACACAAGTATGATCGGTATGATGGAGAAATACCTTCCACTATGGCCTGAACAATTTGATCTTCGGGAAAATGAAGGGCAAATACCCTAGTATAGAATTTGATGTCTTGTATGAAGTCTGCCAGGTTTTCATCAAGGCGCAGCACTCTATAATAATACTTCTGAATTAGAGATGACCTAGCTCGAGCTGGAATAAAATTAGCTAACAGATGGGCGTGGAAGTCTTCTATGGATGACTGTTCGGCAATTGCCCTAACTATTTTGTCCGATAGAACACCAATAGAATACGGGTAAATAATCTGAAGGATTTGACACGGAGAAAGAGAAAAAACAAGGGCATGATCTTGGAACTCAACTAAAAATCTTAGGAATGAAATAACGTCGCTTGTGGAATTAACGGAAAACTTAGAAATATCCCTGAGCAACATTGCTAATGGATGCGGCAAACTACTGAACCCGGGTGACATAGTAGGTAACGGCCTATGGGGTGTAGAAGCGGTGTCAGAGGGCGCATTATTTAACACAAAGGGTGGAATGGACGTGCGACGACCGGACTCCGTTTCTAATGGGGCAGATGTTCGTTGGGTACCCGCCGCAGTACTACTTCCTTCCTCTTTAGAGGAATCCTCCCCACTTACAATATTTTCTACCATAGGCTGGTCGACTTTAGAAATAGCCGATCCAGATAACAAATGGCTAACTTTACTAGACATTTTAGACAAGTTTTCGGCAAGGACGCTAGCTTCCTTACCCTGAACGGCATTTAACTTCAGAGACAATAGATCACACACCCTATTATAAAAGTGGTACAACCTGGCCTGTACTCTTTTGAGTTGATTAGGAGATGGATCACTTACTTCAAAAAAACTAACTACAGATGCTAGCTCAGTAGTATTATCATTGATCGTGGAGAGAGCGTCGGCAATCTCTTTTTCTCCCAAAGTCGGGATGGTAATAGGCAAATCAAGGAAATCTTTTAGCTTATTAGTGTCTATCGCAACTGTGCCTCCAGATTGAACATTTCTAATGGTTAATTCATAGATTAATTCCTCCTTGCGCAAGTAGCCGGGGTGGAGGACTTCGCGAGAGCCGGACATGATGACAAAAAATTAACAGTTTTGAAAAATTAGAAAGAAAAGTCCAGCGACAGAGAAAATTGTTAGAGTTCGAAAGCAAAACAATGTTTAGCCGTCAAAAGGGGCTAAATTGAGACCCATTCAACCACGCTCTGCTACCACTTGTTCCGAGGTATCTGTGGAACAGCAGATGTGAAAGAAGGTGCTGGGGTGAATAGGTCTCAACTTACGAAATTAAAGTTAATTTAAAATTTAACAAAGGTTATATTTTCTTTTCAAGATCAAGAAATAACAAGTATGACAGGTACTCAGTAGCAAATCAACGAATTAAGAATGTACAATTGCAATTTGTTAGTGGATTTGGGCTTCGAGCCCCCAGACATACAATCCTTGAGCAATGAGCCCAACTTTACATATGAACAAAGTCAACAAAGGGGCAGAAAACCCCAATCATGCCAAGGAGCACTAGCTCCCAATCACCCAGTTAAGCCTGCTCGAGGCACACAGAAACCAAATTTAAGAAAGAGCAACCTGCTTACAAAGTTCAAGCCTATTCAAAGACCACACCAAACTCAACCTTCAAGCTGCCCTCCAGGCACACAAGAACAGGGGTAAAAATACCCAACCTACTGAGGCCTATTCAGTAAAGAAACAGGACAATTACGTGGTCCCAAAATACCAACTTGAGTGGAGGCGTAACTTGCACTCCTAATACACCTTTTTAAAACCTATTTGGCACTAGGCCGCTTATGCAAGGGCTAATCCCATACTACGGAGGTGACACGATAGGAAAACTTTATTACATTACGAAGAGAAGGGAAACTGTTATGAAAACGTAGTCACCTCAAAACAATATGAGTGGGAGCTCGAGAGGGTTAGGCACTCTCTATCCCAATTTGTAGTTAAAGAGACAGAATTTATACCAAGTGTCTTTTACATTTTAAAGGAAAGTTACATGATAAAAGTTTCGAACCTGCCCCGAGGGTTAAGCTGCTGAGCTAGCGAGCAAAGAAGTTATTAAAAGGCCATTACCTGATGGATGAACTGCTGCCCGAAGAAAGAGGCGCTTCCCGCCCCCTGCTACATAATCACACTAGGATAGATGTTACTGAAGTGGCCCGGAGACCAGAAAATCAGCAGTTTAAATACCCTCGTGGAACATTCGAGACCTTTCAAGAATGAGAACCCACACCCCCTTAAATTTTATTGGGTAGCATAAAGCAACATCTCCATATCGGAGAAGACATACGTTATTGGTCAAAATTTAATTAGAGAAATTCAGGATTAGCTAAATTCAAAACAAGCGGAAAGAGAAGGGTTATACTGCCAACCCAAAAAACAACCGAAAGGAATTTAACAAAGAACAAACTTATGACTACAAAATTTCTTCAAAAAAAAAGTTCCTCACTTCGCACTAGGGTGCACAATTGTAGTTCTTAAGTAGTGCCATCTAGAAGAGAATGTTCACACTTCTTACTACAGAGCAAACAAATATAAATCTAAAAAGACACAGTTCAGAACTTTTCAAAATTTACAATAGCGACATCTTCTGAGAAACTTTAGAATTAACATGGTTGTTAAAGTTCAGGCTTCCTCCAGTAGAGGAGTTTCAACTGGCGCAATGTTTGAATTAGCTGCGTGGAGATGTACCGCCCGGTCCAACAACAACAACAACAACAACAACAACAACAACAACAACAACAACAACAATAATAATAATAATAATAATAATAATAATAATATCTCAACTACCGTGTGCAAACATCTTGAATTGAACCCATTTAGGCTGCGTGTGTGGCATTTTCTAAGTTTCTTTCTTTCTTTCTTTTATTTTTTATTTTTGTTTACCAGATAGCAGAGAAATCGCAACTCTATCGGGAGACCTCTAGATTTATTTTGACGGGTAAACATTGACTACGTCACTAGAAATCTATTACATGCCGGCATCGTACAGCATGAAGTGCCGATGAACTTCTGACTACCTCTGCCATGTTTGTACCTGGGATCTGTAGGTCGACACTCTTAACACTTTCCCATAGAGAAGATGTAAGCACTATATGAGGGAGCATGCGAGTATGAGCGAATGCATTCCAGTGTTTAATGCTACCTGTCTGCGCGCGCGAATGTTAACGGTTCTACTCCCATTTTTACGATTTTCGTAAACGTCGAGGTGCCGATATTTCGTCCCGCAGAGGTGCCAGTAAATCTGGTGGCACGAAGCTGGAGATGGTTCAAATATCACCGGACTGAACTAGGATCGATCCAGCGGACATAGGCTCGGATGGCCTAGTGAGAAAGAGAGAGAGAGAGAGAGAGATGAATTATTGTCGTATGCACGTTAAAATACTCAGTAAAGTTAATCAATAACTTTCCCAAAATTGTATATATCAGTTTAATTGAGCTGATATTGATACCGGCTTAAGGGAAGGGGAAGTGATGTCTGGTCAAAACAAGGACTAGAAATATCGTTGGCAATAACTGCGTTGTCCGCCTCTGTGGTGCAGTGGTTAGTATGATTAGCTGCCACCCCCGGAGGCCCGGGTTCGATTTCGGGTCTGCCATGATATTTGAAAATTTGTAGGAGGCCTGGAACGGGGTCCACTCAACCTCGGGAGATCAAATTAGTAGAGGGGGGTTCTATTCCCACCTCAGCCATCCTTGAAGTGGTTTTCCATGGTTTCCAACTTTCCTCCAGGCAAATGTCTTACCCATCCCCCACAAGGCCCCTGTTCAACATAGCAGGCGAGGTCGCCTGGTCCACCACGCCAGTTGTTTCCGGGACCGAATGTCTCACGTTCCAGGACACTGCCCTTGAGGCGGTAGAGGTGGGAAACTTCGCTGAGTCTCTTAGAAAACAATCAACCCTGTACGGTGAACGGATTAATAATAATCGTGACGAAAAATTATCTAATAACATCTCTTATTGTGATGTTTTACGGACTGATAACCCGGTAGTCGGAAAAATTACATATAAAACTACTTTTAGGAATAGTCGCTGTCAGTTCTGGAATTCGAACCTTGGTTCTCCGAATGGGACAACTTCCTAGGAACCTATGAATGTGAGCAGAGAGAGATCACATCTCTATGACAGTTAATAGTTTAAGTTGTAATAACGGGAGGTCAAGCAGGTTAACTACTCGCCACTCCAGTTCTTCTTATATTAAACCGCTACTGCGTGCTCATACTACAGTATATCGGTGCGACAGACTTATTGCCAGGCTAACTGCCGAGGTGGATCACAGGTAGAATGTTCGGTGATGATGATGATGATGATGATGATGATGATGATGATGCTTGTTGTTTAAAGGGGCTTAACATCTAAGGTCATCGGCCCCTAATGGTACGAGATAGACGACACGAAATGATAATTAAAATGTTAAAATATATCCACTCATTAGAGTTAAAAATCAATGGTGATGAAAAATGATTATGAGATTAAAACCATCAGTGCATCTAATTCACAATGCTTTATTTTCTAATAAAAGTATAGAAAATAGACTTGATATGAATAACGCATTGCCTGGAAATACATATAAATATAATTCATGTCAGAAATTAAAAACACATTAAAATACGCAAACACGAACTAAAATAGAGTCAAAGCGACAAAAGCGCAGTTATCAGAAATACACTAACACAAAGGACATTATTAAACGCGATCAAAAAGGCCACTATCCCTCATAAAACTGATGCCGAGGTCTGCTGACTACTCGTCATCTCGCAGGATAAGGAAGATGGTACTGGGGAGTGTTAGCCTACGGCGCAGATCGACAAGGTCCACGCACTCCGTTAAGGATGCGTACCACGGTAAGATGGTCGCCGCAAATATACACCGGAGGGGGTTCTGCTTTCAATGGAAGGGAGTGCGTTAGGATACCGTGGTCGATCCTAAGACGACATAATACCACTGCTTCCCTCCGAGAAGCCCGAAGGGAAGTCCGCCATACGTTCGTTGTACCTTTGATCGCTCTTAGCTTATTTGGAAGTGGAGTCGCCTGCCACCGCCCCATTGGCAGCCTTATCTCTTAACTTGTTTCCCTCTACACCTATGTGACTTTTCTGTTTTTTGCTATTGGCTTTACGTCGCACCGAATATGTCTTATGGCGACGGTGGGATAGGAAAGGCCTAGGAGTGGGAAGGAAGCGGCATTGGCCTTAATTAAGGTACAGCCCCAGCATTTGCCTGGTGTGAAAATGGGAAACCACGGAAAACCATCTTTAGGGCTGCCGACAGTAGGGTTCGAACCCACTATCTCCCGATTACTGGATACTGGCCGCACTGAAGCGATTGCAGCTATCGATCTCGGTCCCATGTGGCTTGGGAGCCACATAAACGTGAATCTGGTGCCGGCATCCGAACACCCGGCCAGCAGGTCCTGGACCCGCTGCACCAGAGGGTGCCGAGGGAAACAGGTATAAATAGACTGTAGCGAGCTCAAGGAGTCAGTACACAGAAGAAAGTGTCGGTGCTCATCGGACAGTGCGTACCGCAGAGCTTCAGATACCATAGAGCCCCGCTGTGTACACACTACAGGGTTTCGGGGGAGCAGAAATAACCTTTCAGTGTCGACTACGAACGCACAGCCCACTTTTGTGTTTGTTCTCGAGCCATCCGTGTAAACGACGACTGAACCAGGATAACGGTCAACAACGGACAGGAAGAGTCTCCGATAAATTGAAGGGTCCGTGTTTTCCATCAGGCCAGTGTGCAGATCGACGATTACTTCTGCTTACACGGAGGTACCCCACTTGGTTGTCTGACAAGGCGAGGAATCGAAGGTACGTGAAAATCTGTGACTGCTATCCAAGAGTATTCCAACCGACCGCGTTGCTCGAGTACAAGCAGTGTACAGCCGACAGTGTCCATTGTTGAATAAGGATAGCTTGGGTGAAGTGGCATCTGTCGAAAATTTGCAGCATACGACAGAAGGAGCTGCTGGCGCCTCAGGTGTAAAGGTGGCACACCAGATTCTGCGAGCAGGCTAGCTATGGGGCTTGTACGAAAAGCTCCCATCGCCAACCTAACCCCACTTTCGTGTACGCTGTTCAGTTTCGCAAGGAAACTTGGTCTTGCTGAGCCACATGCTGCACTGTCGTAGTCTAACCTAGATAAAATATGTGCTCTATAGAATCGTGGGAGCACCGTGCGGTCAGCTCCCCAATTAGTGCTGTTAAGAAACTTCAAGAGGTTAAGCTTCTTGGTGCATTGCATTTTAGCTGCCGCACGTGTGGCTCCCACGATAATTTACTATCGAAAAGGAGCCCAAGAAATCGGTAATTGTCAACTACTGGAATAGCGACATTTCCTAAAATAAGGTTCGGGATGAGGGTGAAGAGTGCGGTGCCGACAAAAGTGCACAACAGAGGTCTTTGTGGTGGAAACCCGAAAGCCATGTTCTAATGTCCACTGCTCCACTCTCTTAATAGCTTGCTGTAATTGTCGCTCTACGACTGCCATATTACGCGGGCTATAGTGCAGAGCAAAATCGTCCACATGTAGGCACGGTATTACTGCTGAACTAGCAGCAGCGACAAGATCGTTTACGGCAATCGCGAACGGAGTGACACTAAAAACCGATCCCTGTGGAACTCCATTTTCTTGAGCGTGGTATTGTGAATATGCCCTCCCTACTCGGACACGGAATAGACGGAGGGACAAAAAATTCGAAATAAATACCCGGAAGTTACCTCGGAATCTCCATTGATGCAGGACGGAAAGGATGCCATATCGCCATGTAGTGTCGTAGGCCTTTTCGAAGTCGAAGAAAACAGCAACCAAATGCTGTTTGCGGAGAAACGCATCCTGGATAGAGCTCTTCAGGCGTACCAAGTGGTCAGTGGTCGAGCGAGCGGCTCGAAAACCACACTGGTACTCGGACAAGAGTCGTTGTTTCTCCAGACACCACACACGTCGGCGATTTACCATCCTCTCAAATTGCTTACACAGGTAGTTTGTAAGACAATTAGCTCTGTAACTTCCTGCATACTTAGGATTTTTGTCAGGCTTGAGGATAGGAATGACTATGCCCTCTCGCCACTGAGACGGAAACTCGCCCTCTATCCAGATTCGGTTGAACACAGGAAGGAGATATAGTAGACTATCCCAACTAAGGCGTTTCACCATCTGGTTATGGATATTATCTGGCCCAGGGGACGTGTCCTTGCAAAGCGCCAAGGCGCTGCGGAGTTGCCATTCCGTAAAGAGCACATTATAGTCCTCTGAAGCTTGAGTGGCAAAGCAAAGGTGATGACGTTCTGCCTCCCGCTTCAGAGCGAGGAAGTCACGATGGTAATTCCCGGAATCGGACACATCCGCGAAATGGCCAGCTAGATGGTTAGCAATTGAAAGTGGTTCAGTGACGATACTGCCTGCAATGGAAATTCTCGGTATAGAAGATGATCCTTGGATACCCGAAATATGTCTAAGTTTAGTCCACACTGTGGACGGTTGAGTCTGTGACGTCATAGACGACATATACTGTATCTCTCCCACGAAGCTTTCTTACTTTGGCGAATAAGAACTCGCGCCTTAGCGCGGAGTCTTTTGAATGTTACCAATTTGACCAGAGTAGGCTGCTTACGATAATGTTTATGAGCGCGACGGCGTTCTTTGACAGCTGCTGCAATGTCTTCGTTCCACCAAGGAATGAGTTTCCGACGAGGAGTCCCTGAGGAGGAGGGAATGGACTCCTCAGCAGCAGCAAGGATAACTTGTGTTATGTAAGTTATATCGCCGTCTACAGTCCGCAGGGTCACGTCGTTAAGGACAGCGAGTGATGTGAACTCGACGGATTTTTGTTTCAACAAAGTAAGAATAATGGGAAAATGGTCACTGTCACAGAAATCATCGTGTGTATTCCACCGAAACAGCGGAACCAACGGTCAGCTGTATAGACTTAAGTCTAAGTACTTAACGTACACTGAAATGAGTTGGTTCACCTGTGTTCAAGATACATAAATCCAGCTCTGTTACTAATGATTCCAAATCCCTTCCTCTAGCGCAAGGCGTTTCAAAGCCCTATATTGGATGATGGGCGTTAAAATCGTCCAATAAGAGGAAGGGAGGTGGAAGCTGATCTATTAAGTCAGTGGCATCATTTATGTTAAGAGGCTGGCCTGGTGGAAAATAAACGTTACACACAGTTGCTATGAGAGGCAGCGGTATCCGCACCGCAACTGCTTCCATTGGGATTCATAGAGGAACCTCTTCACTAAAGGTATCAGAAGGAACAAAAATACCCACGCCACCGGACGCCCGGTGAACATAAATTGAGTAAAGTCTGAAATTTCTCAAGACTGCATGATGATCTGGTCTGAATCTTGTCTCCTGAATACAGACTATACTCGCCGCGTACTCAATAATGAGCTGACGCAGCTCAGCAAGATGCCATTCATAACCATCACAATTGGGAACATGCATCATTTTCAAAAATATTTTTTTTGAAAAGTACACCAATGAAATAGTACGTAAACGTATTACATTGTGGTATGTTACCTTGTTTTCTACCATTAAAAAAATATTTAATAGTGCCTTTCCGCAAGGCGAGTGAAACGGCCTCTGACGTAAGCGGCGCGCTGTGACGTCACGATCCAGTACCGCATGGAGCTCTACCAGCCGTTGTGCATCAGCCGTTGCTAAAAGCCGATCGTTTATTATTCATGATCGCGAATAACTTCGAAATGACAGAAGAAAGGTTCAAAACAGCACAGTCAGACAATCTACCATGTGTAGATGTCATCATTCTTGAAAAATGTGACTTTTGTGGCCGCAGAAATTAGCGGATAACAAGCAAGTTTGTAAGTGGCGTCTTTTATATATGTGCAATGTACTGTAACCCATAGTATTAGGATAACAACGAACCTGGATAGATATCACATCACTTTCAATATTTCCTTCTGGACTGATTCCCCTATTAAAGAATAACATTACATTTTCGGGCTTTCAGCATTAGTAAAGTAAGAAATCAGATTTCAGCACTAACATAAACATATAGGTAGCATTATAGTACTAGTCCGCTTCTGTGGTGTAGTGGTTAATGTGTGCCACTTCCGGAGGCCCTGTTTCGATTCCCGGCTCTGCCATGAAAGTTGAAAACAAATAGTACGAGGGCTGGAACGGGGTCTACTCAGCCTCGGGAGGTCAACTGAGTAGAAGGGTTTCGAATCCCACCTCAGCCATCCTCGAAGTGGTTTTTCGTATTTTCCTACTTCTCCTCCAGGCACCTAAGGCCACGGCCGTTTCCTTCCCTCTTCCTTGTCCATCCCTTGCGATCCTCCCATCCTCCAACAAGGCCCCTGTTGAGCATAACAGGTGAGGCCGCCTGGGCGAGGTAATGGCCCTCCTCACCAGTTTCATCACCATACTCAAAGTCTCACGTTCCAGGACACTGCCCTTGAAGTGGTAGAGGTGAAATCCCTCGCTGAGTCCGAGAGAAAACCAGCCCTGAAGGATAAACTGATTAAGAAAGAAAGAAAGAAAGAAAGAAAGATCATAGTACTATAGGTCTATAACCTATCATTTCTAAAAAAATATATATTTATGGTTGGGGCAACTGGCCTACCCACTTCCGGGGCCCATGAAAGAGAATTAAATATCTTTGTGGAGGGAAAAAGTTAAACATGATAAAGATAATAATATGACTTCATCTAGTTTTCACAAGTTGGGCTGAGTGGTTCAGACGGTTGAGGTGCTGGCCTTCTGACCCCAACTTGGCAGGTTCGATCCTGGTTCAGTCCGGTAGTAGTTGAAGGTGCTCAAATACGTCAGCCTCGTGTCGGTAGATTTACTGGCACGTAAAAGAACTCCTGCAGGACTAAATTCCTGCACATCGGCGTCTCCGAAAATCGTGGAAGTAGTTAGCGGGGCGTGAAGCCAATAACATTAATTACATTTGGCTTTTAACAAGCTGAGCATATCAGGAAAGAAAAGTGTCCTGGTGACATTTTAGTCGCTCAATACAGGAATGTCTTTGGGTGCTGTGACTTTTACTTTTGTTTTGTTTTTGCTGTTTGCTTTACGTCACACCGTCACATATAGGTCTTATGGCGACGATGGGACAGGAAAGGCCTAGGAATGGGAACAAAGCGGCCGTGGCCTTAGGTACAGCCTCAGCATTTGCCTGGTGTGAAAATGGGAAACCACGGAAAACCATCTTCAGGGCTGCCAGCAGTGGGGTTCAAAACCTTCTATCTCCCGGGTGCGAGCTCACAGCTGCGCGCTCCTAACCGCACGGCCAACTCGCGCGGTATTTTTACCCTTCGGTTTATTGACTTGTCTTGTATAACCTAAAACTTAGGCTAAGTTGGATAATATTTTAAACACCTACATCACTATTTTCACCTGTGTGCAATTATGTTATTTATTTCATTAATATGATGATAATTATTATAATTGAGCATTGTTAACTTATAAGACCCCAACAAACAAGCATTGGTTTTGTGTAGAGTTATACATTTGTTAAATTCACGTTGTTTCCTTTCATGATGTAAACGCCTATTCTTTGTTACATTATAGACTATTTAGATATAGCCTAAATTTCTTTACCAATTTTTTTTTTGCTAGGGGCTTTACGTCGCACCGACACAGATAGGTCTTATGGCGACGATGGGATAGGAAAGGCCTAGGAGTTGGAAGGAAGCGGCCGTGGCCTTAATTAAGGTACAGCCCCAGCATTTGCCTGGTGTGAAAATGGGAAACCACGGAAAACCATCTTCAGGGCTGCCGATAGTGGAATTCGAACCTACTATCTCCCGGATGCAAGCTCACAGCCGCGCGCCTCTACGCGCACGGCCAACTCGCCCGGTTCTTTACCAATTAAGCTCTTCAATAAAGACATACATAACTGTCCCATGCCAAGATATATTGGTAGAATTAGAGCTGTCAAAATGGTTCATAACCCCTTTGATTTATTATCTTGACATAGATCACCCAAAACATAGGTTAGGTTTGGAGAATACTTTAATAATCAGCATTATTTAATGCACTGTTTATTACTTTCATATTCCAAGATGTAATTGAAGCATTTAAATAAAGCATCATACATTAAAATTTAAAGTTTTACCACTAGAACAGCTGACATGGAAAAATGATTTGAAAATTCAAACAAATTCATCTTACGTTAAAATCTTCAAAAAAAATAAACTGTAGACTTTTCCGATATATCACCAGCATTTTTCCGGCTCGCCAAAATCCATTTCTCCCTAGTTTTAGCGTCTTTGGAACATGTATAAACAATTTGTTTGGTATGGTATGCGATGTGCTATTGCACATCGGAACGCTACACCAATTATAAGTTTTCTGCCTCACTGTCTGCGCAGGATTCATTTTAAGTCTAAAATATACCACTCAGATTATTATCCGATGTATAGACCTCGAATTTAATCATACTAGACACTAACGTAAAGTAGAAATACGCGAAGTGTATCCTGCTTCTCACAGCGCACTATGTGTTATTTCGTCTGCTAATTCAGTCAACCTGTACGATGACGTCAGACCAATGAGATCGCGTACTTGCGTGACGTGACATTTTCGTAGATTTTTATCATGTTTGGAGTTATTATTTGTACATTCTGATCACATTTTTGAATTCTGCACGAAATTTTGAATCAGATTAGCATATTTTTAATTAAAACCCCGGATCATGCATGTTCCCTATTCCATTGTAACAGTGCCATAGTGTGGACTATAAAGAGTGTTAGGTTATGAGCGACAAGATGCTCTTAAACCTACACACTATCTACATCCGAAGATGTAGATGACAGCTCGACGTCCATCCCGTCATTGATAGACGGCGGGGTTGACGCCCAGAACTTCGACGCTTTCCGGGGGCGGGAAGTTCCCCTACGAGGGAAGAGCGCAGGTTTCGGAGCAGGCGTACCTGCTGGCGCAGACCCTTCGTGGAAGTGCAAGAACGTCCGGTAAGGGCGGTCCCCTTCTCCGCCTTCTTTCCAAGTTTAGACGGGCTCTGGGAGATAATATCCCAGCCCTGGTCGACGACGGCGCCTCCGCCGGCGTGGGCACGGCTTTCGCCGACCTCTTAAGGTAGGGGAGGGAGACTTAGCCTTCCCCACTTTTTGTGCTGGCTTAGAACTGCCAGCCGGCACAGACTTCTTGGTGGTCGAAGGAAGGGTGGTTCCCCTCCCCCCTTCGAGCTTATACACTTTGCGACTTTGCTCTCAGGAGCAACAGCCGCCTTGGGCGCAGCGATCATCATGGGTAACGATGTTGTGAAAGACGAACCTGGGAGACTGAGCTATCATGCTGTAGTCGAGTGTACGGGCAGGTGTGTTCGTGGAATTAAACTTACGGTGCGCTTACTGGTAGGAAATACCATCCAGTGTCTTGATCTCCTGGATCGTCTCACACAGATATGTCGGACAGTTCCGATCCCGAGGAGAATGAAGACCAGTGCAGTTAGTGCAGTTGTATAGAGTTGTGCACTCCTCCGCGCCGTGAGCTACTCTTCCATATGTACCACACACAGACTGATTCGAACAACGAGATATGTCCGAAAATCTGGTATTGATAGCATCGCATAGGAGGCGGGATGTACGGCCTCACATCGCAACGATAAGTTGTTACCTTGACTTTCTCTGGTAACACTGACAACCTCAAAGAGACAATGAAGGCACCAGTGGCAACGTCTTCACCGTTGACCTTGCGCGTAATGCGCCGGACGTGTGCCACGCCACGGTTCTTCATGTCTTCCATCAACTCTTCGTCAGTGTTCAAAATAAGATCGCGGTGAAAGGTGACTCCGCGAACCAGTTTCAAGGATTTGTGCTCCTTCACTTTGATGGAAATTTCACAGTGCTGTACGAGTCTTCAAAAGCAAACTACCGTTGCGCATTTTATTGAGATCCTCAAGATCGCCGTAGACGCCTTCAATGTGTCAATTAGAAAGGATAGAATTTACCAGCTTAAAATCGTGCCCATCGGTTCTGGTAGCAACCAGAAATGTAGGGAAGCTGGATCCCATTCCTTCACGTTGTGCATGTTCCCAGGGTGTGGAACCTCTCCGGGAAGCAAAAGTTAAAGACTTCGGTGGGGGCCACCTTGGGCAGGTCGATGACGTTTCGAAGCAATGCCCGAAAATCATCCTCCCCGAATGCCACCCACTCCGATCAGGGGTCTCTAACCGAACGAAGCAGCCAAAGCAATACCCACCTGGTCATAGCTGGTATTGCCCCGAGTCCAATGTTGGACGATGCCTAATACGGGATGACGGAGGCAATGAGCACTAGGACTCCCTTCCTCCAGTCACCCGCAATAGCATATAACCCATATCGTGTACAGAGCACTAAATATAGAGAAAAAAACAATTAATAATAATATGTCCTTCTGGCATTCGGCTGTGCGGGGACCTGTGTTGTCAGGCGGATACTACTACAAGGGCTTTCGGGCGTAATCTCACACGTAAGAGGCCCATCTCCGAGCAGCACGCACATCAAATTTTTTGAATAGGTCTACAACTAACCTTCGAAGAACAAAAATTAAAGGAGGGACCATGGCCACGTGACCCTTTTAGTCGCCTTCTACGACAGGCAGGGATTACCTGTGAATGTATTCAGCCCCTCCCATCCACAGAAGGTTCAACACATGATATCAAACCGCAATCCATGTCCGCGCCTAGTCGCCCCTTTTAGTCGCCTCTTACGACAGGCAGGGGATAACGCGGGTGTATTCTACATGTGCGTCTCCCACCCGCAGAGGGTGGTAGAATGTTCCATTGTTGACCCCAAGGTCGTGAGTTCGATCCTGGTCCAGCTAATTGGGCACAATGAAGACTTCTGTTGGTGCATTCTGCGGCTACATAACAACTAACTCAACCTTATGAACCGTTCAGTACAATACTGCTTCGATGCTAGATGGTAGCGCGATCGGAACGTTGAGATTGGTACACAGGCCGCCTAAATGCACTACTTCAGAAGGTCTGCAACCTATAGCTCAGTGATCTATTATTATAAAACTAAGTTCCCCCCCTATGTGTATGTGCGGAAAACTCTAGAACTACCGAACGGATTTTGATGAGCATAAATAAAGATCTATAGTATAGATATAGGTATAGATCATTTATCGGGAAAAGTTTAGGTGTATAAAATATTGAGGTAGTATGACGAAAGGAAGCCGACTTGCGGCGATTCAAATGAAGAAAGTCAACGACCATTCGAGAGCTTTCTTGGCTTATGCTTCCTAAACCGTCAAGGATATAGCCTAAGTATGTATGGAATAACTGGTGAGTACTAAAATTCCACTGCAGTATATATATAAGAGTTTTGTCTGTACATTCCTCAGAATTTGAAAAGAATAGTATTTCTGTATCGGTCATGTCCACATTAACAAGGAAATGCAATTTTTACTTGTCTGTCTGTCTGTCTGTCTGTGTCTGTCTGTCTGTACACGCATCACTAGAAAACAGCTGAGGATAATTTAATAAAAATCGGTATGCAAAGTCGGGAAATAAGTCTCTACAATCTAGGCTATAAATAATTTTATTCATGCTGATTGAAATGGTAGTTTAGGGGAAGGCCTTAAATTTAATTCTCAAATATTTATGTTATTAGTGGTGATATCTTAATGAAAATTGGTATGAAATGTCGAGGAATAAGTCACTACAATCTAGGCTATAAATACTTTTATTCACGCTACAAATTGTAGTTTAGGGGAAGGCCACATTTTTATTCTTAAATATTCACGTTATTAGTGGTCCTATCTCATTGAAAATTTGTATGCAAAGTCTGAGAACGAGCCACTAAAATCTAGGCTATACATCACTTTATTCACGCTGAGTGAAATGGTACTTTGGGGGAACGACTATAATTTAATTCTCAAATATTTACATTATGATTGGTCGTATCGATAAATACTACATAACGAAACTCATATAGAAGTAAATTTCCGACCATTTATGTCTTATACGTTTTACCGTACCGACTATGATAACACAGATATTCATGAATTTGTATTTTTGTTGCTAAGTCCATATCAACGCTGAGACACGAGAAAACGGGTTAACAGAATTTAATGAAAATCGGTATATAGAGACGGCGAATAAGAAACTACAGTCTAAGCTATAAACAATTTTATTCAAACTGGATTAAATTGTAGTTTAGGGGAAGGCGCCTAAAATTTAATTTTTAAATACCTATATTATTGGTCCTATCGAAAAGTACTACATAACAAATGTTACAGAGAATACAATTTCCGACCATGTATATCTTATTCAGTTTTACCGTACCGACTATGATAGAAGTGGTATTTCAGAGTCGGAAGAAAACTAAATGTGAAGGCCTACAATATCGAAAGCGCATAATATTGATGAACAATAACATTACATTGACCATTCTTAGTGGCAGTGTTCTTTGTCTCTTATGCTGCCGATAGATGGGATTACTGCTGCGTACCGAGTATAATAGCCTGACTGATTACTGGCGGAATATAGCCGGGGAATTAGAAAACTTTAGTCTTTAGCATGCCATTCTTCTGGTTCACACATTTTCTGATACAGCTGGTACGTAAAGCACCGGTTCATCATAGTATTCCAGCTGTTCGATCCCCACTCTGACGCGATGTTTTGAATGAGCAGTGTGCATAATTAGGCAGAGGCTCAAGTAGTAGTAGTAGTAGTAGTATGGCCTGGTCTAGAATAACAATTTAGGCCTATTCCAACTTATAGCACCACAATTCACTAAATGACTCAAAATTCAACCCTGAAAAGAGCTGTTTCTTAAGTTTCTTCCTCCTCACTTTTATTAAATTCTACATTCATTTTTTTTCAAATTAGGGGGTTTCTCTGGCTTGGAGGAGAAATTTACCTCCAAGTCAGATTTTTCCGCCGCCAGTATAGTGAATTGATATTTACCGACTCATCGTGTATTCCTAGGAAATAGATTAGTAAAAGGGCATGATGTTTGCCCTAGGAGTCTCCATTATTCGACCTCCTCCCCGCCGAAGGAAAGACGAAGAGTGTTCACGGATCATGGCTGTCTGCGGCTTGGTCATCCCAGCTCTGAAACTTTGGACTGTAATATCGGGAGCTTAGAGCTGTTCGTTAAAAGTGAGAAAATGTGTGGTTTGTGATATGATCAATTATTTCATATGAAATAATTGCTTTCAATTGCGCCATTCCTACTGACATCACTGTAATGTTTGTTCATTTCAGTTGGGAAAACCAGTAAGACGGTCTTTCTGAGGATGTAAAAATGCAGGTGGAGAGTGAGTGTCTACCGTTAAAATGAAAGCTTCCCAACCTTATTGTGACTGATGGTATGCAAGCGGGTCTACCATTACAGTGAATATTCCCTAACTCAGTCTTCACATGAGAAAATATGTTTGGGACATCGCCGTCACGTTTCTAGGGTAACGTTAAGAGCTTTGCAATTTAATACAATCTTGCTCACAACGTGTACACTACCTAACCTAGAATTCTGTATACAATGTAGAATTCCGTAGCGAAGTACGGGTACATCAGCTAGTATAGCTATATGCACAATGTAGTCCTCAATAAGCTGATTTTATTTTATAGTTTGCAGACAAAATCAACATTAAAATAGAAACCATAATTATTTTGAGATTAATCACGTAATCCATATCAATATAAATTGCTCATTCACCTCAAAGATCTTATTAAGATGCCCGCCTGGTGGCCAACGTCGTTAAGTCGTCAAATCTGTACGGTGGTTTGCTGGTTCGAGTTCCGTTGGTGTCAAAAGGTCACCATAAGATTGTTGACCACTAGATTGCGTTCCAAAGGCAGAGGTCAATTCTAAACCTCTCCTCGGAGAGGTCATATTACGCCGTTGGTAGTGACTAAACCTTGCCCAGACCTCTTGGTGTATTCGACAAGAGTAGGCTATGTGCCAACACCAGGTTTCCCCCTCTTTCTACCCCATTAACAACTGGGCGGCCCCATTCTTTTCTCTCCCATGTCACAGTCGAGGGAAACACATGTGGTGGTGGGTTCGGCATCCTGAAGTCGTCCATTAGAACCATGGTTGGTCCACTCATTACTTTAGCTTCCAAACAATATCTGTGCGTGAGTCATCGAACAGCACAAAATGCTTAATTCAATTAGTAGTCTATTAATTTATCATAATACCATCGTCATAAAATACTTTGCTCAGTACCACATTCCCCAATAACTGTCGTTATATAGTCTATTTCTGCCTGACAGCGCGATCGTATTATTTCTGAGTTTTGTTGAAAGTCCGCTTATTAGATACGACAAATAAATGTTGGCTACGACTGTTCACACAAGGAAATGAATTATTCAAATCTAATGTGAATTCAGTTCGTTCCCATGAAGTATTAGTTTGTCTTGCAATTTCATTTACACTATCAGCAAAACTGCCGCTCTCGCGAAGTTGACATTTTCGCTAGCCATCGAGTGTTTAATTCAGTCTTGTACACAATGTCTAACATGGTTCGTTCTTACAAGTCTGCTATTTGCAACTTACTGACTCTGCGGTTTGATGTACTAAGATGAGCGACTGGACGTAAGCCTTCCGCGACACACACATGCATTGTTATAATACGCGACGATTCAAGCGAAATAAATACTGATAGTAACTCAATGATACACAATCAGCATCGTCACAGACAAAATAATATGTAACAAACTTTATCAACATTGACGCCAACTAACATGCAATAGACTGAACTGGACTAATATTTATTTATGAACATTTTCCGTCGTTTACATTTATTTACTTCTCGATTTTCAGTCGCTTGTAATCAATCGGGTCCCGGTTCATATTTTCAGTATATCGGTTTGACACACCTACTGTGCCTTACTGGACGGTTTGAAAAATGAGGTCGGCGACATTTGAACTTCTTCTGGGAATACCTTTCTCTACGACAAGCCAATGAGGGATTGCTGTACTTCAAGCCTCATACAGGGTACTGAAAAATTTCACCGGACAAAAATTAGTCACCCTACTGCGCACGCATAGATGGATCATTAAGCCTGTACGGAGGGCGCAGCGAGCGAGTCCCGCGCTCAATCGCACGCGCACTGGCTCTACGTTAGTGATGGGTAGTTCGCGAACGAACTAGTTCTCGAGAACTACTTCACTCCCACGAACTGTGAAGTGTTTACTCGTCTCTCGAGAACTACTTCGCGAACTATATATACTGTGAAGTATTCGCTCGTATCTCGAGAACTACTTCGCGAACTGCAGAACTTCACGATTGTGAAGTGAATGGGAAGGAACTTGTTCGCGGGCGAACTACTTCAGCGGTTGCAGAGTGCTCTGGCGGGAAAATTACACATTTTGAAGTAGTTCGTAAAGTATTTATTTCTTGGGAGCGAGAGTGTTGGAGTCTATTGATAAACTTAACCGTGATAGATTAACATGATTCTTTGATCCGTATTGACTAGTCTGAATCTATTACAGAACTATTTAAAGTCGTTTTACTTAAATCCGCCTTGACGTTTAGCGCCACCGGCGAGAAAAAGTTGACCAACACTCAGATATTATAAATTTATTTTTAAGCCAGGCGATGAAATCACCACCAAGAAAAGGGTTTTCTTGCGATAACAGATCAGCGTTTAAAACATCTCATTTTCAAGTCGACAATATTTAACAGAAATTGTCATTATCCTTGAAAAGAAATAGGTTTTTCCTACACTCACATTCCTGAGGGGTTGAGGGCAGGGGGAGAGAGTGTGAGCTGACATTACCGGTAATAGGAACGTTCATCTTTGTAGAAACTACGAATGTTATAGAGAAGTGCACCTGCGTGCTACCTGTTGTCCACTTTGTGTACTTCCTCGTTCTAGAAAGCTCGCGAAACGATCAAGCCTTGTGTGAAGGGAATGAGAAGGAACTCGTTCGCGGACGAACTACTTCAGATGTTGCAGAGTGCTCTGGCGGGAAAGTTACACATTTTGATGTAGTTCGCGAAGTAGTTCGTGAAGTAGTTCTTTCTTGGGAGCGAGAGTGAACGAACTAGTTCTCAGAGGTGAACTGCTTCTTCCCATTGCTACGTCTACGTGAGCATAAGGCAGTACCGATCAGTGTAGTAATGGGAAGAAGCAGTTCACCTCTGGGAACTAGTTCATTCACTCTCGCTCCCAACAAAGAACTACTTCACGAACTACTTCGCGAACTACTTCAAAATGTCTAATTTTCCCGCCAGAGCACTCTGCAACCGCTGAAGTAGTTCGTCCGCGAACAAGTTCTTTCTCATTCCCTTCACACAAGGCTTCATCGCTTCGCGAGCTTTCCAGAACGAGGAAGTACACAAAGCGGACAACAGGTAGCACGCAGGTGCACTTCTCTGTAGTAACATTCATAAATGCTATAGAGGTGAACGTTCCTGTTACCGATAATGTCAGTTCACACTCCCCGCCCTCAAACCCTCAGAAATGTAAGTGTAGGAAAAATCTATTTCTTTTCAAAGATAATCAAAATTTCTGTTAAATATTGTCGACTTGAAAATGAGATGTTTTAAACGTGGATTTGCTATCGCAGGAGAACCCTTTTCTTGGTGGTGATTTCATCCCCTGACTGAAACATAAATTTATAACATCTGAGCGTTGGTCAACCTTTTCCTCGCCGGTGGCGCTAAACGTCAGACTCCAACACTCTCGTTCCCAAGAAAGAACTACTTTACGAACTACTTCAAAATGTGTAATTTTCCCACCAGAGCACTCTGCAACCGCTGAAGTAGTTCGTCCGCGAACAAGTTCCTTCCCATTCCTTCACACTCGTGAAGTCCTACAGTTCGCGAAGTAGTTCTGGAGAGACGAGTGAACACTTCACAGTTCGTGAGAGTGAAGTAGTTCCCGAGAACTAGTCGTTCGCGAACTACCCATCACTAGGTCAGTGAGACATTGATGTTTCAAGCGGACAGTGTACGTCAACACGGGTAAATGTAAGGATGTGACAGGATGAGAGAAAGGGGCAATCGTATTTGGCCGTGCCCATGACCACATGAGGCGTGAATTTGCTGAATGTGTTGGTGTTTCGCAACGGACTGTTCAATATGTCTACAAGCAGTGGTGTACTACACGTGGCCAGGAAACACGACGTCAGAATTGTGGTCAGAAAAAGATCCTGATAGAGGGACGGCTTGTGTACCAAAATCGCTTCCAAACGCGTCAGGAATTGCTGCAGTCAGTGAATGAAGGTACATCCCAATCTGTTAGCGAGAGAACATTGCAATGGGAACTGTGTACAATGAACAGTCACCTAACAAGAGGCCATTACTCATACAGGCACATAAAACTGCGCGCCTTCAGTGGGCTAGAAGTCATCGAACATGGACAGTAGCTGACTGGTGGAACGTAATATGATTTGACGAATCACGTTTTTGCCTGTATTCCCGTGACGCACGTCGTCGAGTACACCGAAGGCCAAATGAAGCATTTCATCCTGGATGTGTGCAAGGTCAGGTTCAAATCGGAGGTGGGTCTGATGTTCTGATGGTGTTTTTCGTATCATGGATTGGATTCGCTCACTCAGATGATCACTGGCATGAACCAGCATGTTTAAACATTCTGAATGATCAGGAGTTGCCTTTCAGTCAACATCTGCATAATGAGTATGCCA
This sequence comes from Anabrus simplex, assembly GCF_040414725.1. Taxonomy (NCBI): domain Eukaryota; kingdom Metazoa; phylum Arthropoda; class Insecta; order Orthoptera; family Tettigoniidae; genus Anabrus; species Anabrus simplex. The sequence continues at coordinate 1,581,271,389 of NC_090265.1, forward strand.
TTGATACCCCAATTTTTCAAGATGACAACAGTTCTGCACACGACAAGCATATCCGTACCGGTACCATTGGCTTCATGCACGATAGAGAACTCCTGCTAGACAAAATTACGACACCGCTGTATCTGTTAAGAACGTTATCAGTTAAACCTGGAAATAATAATAATAATAATAATAATAATAATAATAATAATAATAATAATAATAATAATTTCTAGTGGTTTAATATCGCACTAACACAAAAGGTTTCCGGCGATGCAAGGATTGTTAAAGCGTAGTATTTGGAAGGTACCCGCCGTGGTCTTAATATTAATGTACAGCCCATTCGCCTAGTGTGAAAGTGGAAAATCACGAAAACTACATTCAGGGCTGCCGACGGTGGAGTTCAAACGCGTCATCTCCCGAATGCAAGATCACAGCTTCGTGACTCGAACTACGGATCAAACTCGCCCTATTATTATTATTATTATTATTATTATTATTATTATTATTATTATTATTATTATTATCCAAATCTCTGGTGTAGGGGTAGCGTGCCGGCCTCTTACCCGACAACCTAATTTCGATTCCTGGCTAGTCCAGGGATTTTAATTCTGCATTGAGGTCTGGAATGCGGTTCACTTAGCCTCGAGAGACCAGCTGAGGAACTGTCTGATAAGAGGGGCAGTGGACCCGGTCGCGAAGCCAATCGATAGGCTGAGGATGTCGTTACGGTGTGCATGTGGTACCCTAACAATTGCAGACTATATGACTGGACAACAGGCATTTTGACAAGCCCAGGAGCTCAATGGGCTGTTGTTGTTGTTGTTGTTGTACCGGGGGTTCACCTTCTCCGTCCTGTTAAACTGCCCGCTTTCTGTAAGGCCATCTGTGTCATGGAACTTGAACTAACGTAATACAAGATACTCGGATTTTCAAACGCTAGCTGTCTCTATCATCGGTTTTGTTGCTTTCCCTAGTGGGTCGAACTAACTAATATATTAACAAATTTGTATTGTGATAGGTGGCAAACCTTAAGTTTGTGAAGATTGTTTTCTTCGTGTATTAAAGTTGTCAACACTACTACTGCTTACTTCTTCAATAGCTAACAACCAATCAAAAATGTTGGCAATATTCTCTCTAGCCAATTAAAATTGGGGGTGTGTACAGGCATCTAGCCTATCTGTATAGAGTTCTGGAAACTTCCCCTCAGAAATGCTATAAAAGCTGGGCGTTTTAGGGCCGTATTTTCCTCTTCATCGCTCCGGTCCAGTGAGTGCGGCGTGTTCTTCAGAGGCAGAGGCTGCAGGTCGGCGTTCGGAAGGCCTAACAACTCAAGGTAACGGCAGAAATAGCTCTAGGAAGATACCTTGAGGGGAAGGTTTAAAACTTCTTTTCTTAATGTAATGCTCTAAAGTCATAGTTTAAATGTAGATTTTCGGCATGTCTGAGGACTCTGTTCAAATCCCGGCTGGGAAACATGTAAACTAAGGGAACAAAGTGTGATTACCCTCTATTGATTCCCATTAAATTTGGTAAGGGGTGTCTAACATTTTATGAACCTTTAAATTCTTAACTCAGTTTTGGCATTTAATATTTCTCATTTAGTCACCCCTCTGTAGTTCAGGCTTAGCCTCTGCAACTTCGGACCATAAGTCCATTTAGAGTTTTAAGAGTTTTTCTGAATTATAAATAATTTCAATGTTATTTGCTTTACGTCCCACTAACTACTTTTTAAGGTCTTCGGAGACGCCGAGGTGCCGGAATTTAGAACCCGCAGGAGTTCTTTTACGTGCCAGTAAATTTACCGACACAGGGCTGTCCTATTTGAGCACCTTCAAATACCACCGGACTGAGCCAGGATTGAACCTGCCAAGTTGGGGTCAGAAGGCCAGCGCCTTAACCGTCTGAGCCACTCAGCCCGGCAAGAGTTTTTCTACAAGGAGTGCAAGTGTTTCCCCTCCTAGCAGTGGCGGCTCGTGGATATCAGCAGTGGGGGGCGCACCTTAGTTTCATAATTGCACAATTATCTCAAGTTCTTCATACCATGTTATCAAGATACACACTTCGAACACTATACGGTGCAATGCATATGCAATTGTTTTGATGATGATGACGATGATTATTATTATTATTATTATTATTATTATTATTATTATTATTATCTGCCTTTGCTGGCAGGACCTAGTGTTTACAGTGCACTATGTCTTCTGGTATGGGCTAGAGCAATTTTGTTACTTTCATTGATCTGTCTCTGTCTTATCCTTGGCTTTGACAGTATGAAAGTAACTGAGGTATGAGCGATGCTAGTAATGCCAATCCTTATGCAGCCTGTCCCTGCTATGAATGGTGTGAAAATGTTGCTCATAGGGTCGGTTGGTGCGTGCATTTCAGTGGGCTTGGCAGACTGATATGTAACAGCAACTTCTGACTCAGTGAGGAAAGCAACGGGAAACTACCTCACTCCTCATTTCCCTAGTATGCCTCTTCAGTGATGCCTAGGCCATCTATGACAGCTGATGGCAGTGCTGTTGAGGATCCAACCAGCCTTAGGGCTGAAGACTGAACATACATCCCCCTGTGGGTGGGGGCGGTAGAATAACACCCACGGTATCCCCTGCCTGTCGTAAGAGGCGACTAAAAGGGGCCCCAAGGGCTATGAACTTTGGAGCGTGGGTTGGCGACCACGGGGTCCTCAGCTGAGTCCTGGCATTGCTTCCACTTACTTGTGCCAGGCTCCTCACTTTCATCTATCCTGTCTGAACTCTCTTGGTCAACTCTTGTCCTTTTCCTACCCCGACGCTATTAGGTTTGCGAGGGCTAGGGAGTCTTTCATTTTCACGCCCTTCGTGGCCCTTGTCTTTCTTTGACCGATATCTTCATTTTTCGAAGTGTCGGATCCCTTCCATTTTTCCCTCTGATTAGTGTTATATAGAGGATGGTTGCCTAGTCGTACTTCCTCTTAAAACAATAATCACCACCACCACTGAACATACATACACATACATTATTATTATTATTATTATTATTATTATTATTGAATAATAATTATATAATATAATAATAATAATAATAATAATAATAATATAATACATAATAATAATAATAATAATTGAACAACAACAATAATAATAATAATAATAATAATAATAATAATAATAATAATAATAATAATAATAATAATAATAATAATAATAATAAAAATTGTACCGGGCGGTACACCTCAACACCGCTAATTCAAAAGGTGCGCCAGTTGAAACTCCTCTGTTGGAGGAAGTCTGAACTTTATCTACGCTATTAATTCTCTACTTTCTCTGAAGATGTCACCACATGGAAAACTTTGAGTTTTTGAACTGTGTCATTTTTGATGTGTTTTTGTTTCGCTTGAAGTAAGAAGTGTGAACTTTCTCTTCTAGAGGACACTACTGAAGATCAACAATAGTGCAACCTAGTGCGAAGTCAAAGAACTATTTTGTTGGAGAAATTTTTATTTCAAATGTTTGTTCTTTGCTAAATTTCTTTCTGTTATTGTTTAAGTTGGCTGTATACCCCTCTTTTTCCCCTTGTTTTAGATTTATCCAATCCCGAATTTCTTTTAGTAATTTCCGACCAATCCGATGTATCTTCCCCCAACTTGGATATGTTTCTGTACCCTAGCCAATAAAGTAATTGTGGGCGGGTGTTTTCATTCCCCTAACGCCTAGAACCTTCCGCGAGAGGATATAAACTGCTGATTTTTGGGTCTCTGCGCCACTTCTGTTCCATCTTTCAGTGTATTAAGTACATAGCAGGAGGCGGGAAGCGCCTCTTTCCTCGGCAGCGGTCAACAACAAGGTAATGGCCGATTAATAACTTCCTTGCTAGCTCAGCAGTTTAACTCTCGGGGCGGGTTCTAAGCTTTCCACCATGTAACCGTTTCCTAAATGTAACTACTCTTTTCATATATTCTCTTTTGAAGCTACATACTGGGATAGAGAGTGCTAACCCTCTCGAGCTCCCACTCATATTGTTTTGAGGTGAACTTATTTTTCTCAACCTATTCTCGTTAACGTTAAACAAATTGTTCTCTTCTTAAGTCACCTCTTTAGTACGGGATTAGCCCTGGTATTATCGGCCTAGTGCCAAGTAGGTCTTAATCAAAGTGTATTAGGAGTGCAAGTTCGCCTCCTCTCAAATTGTTACCTTAGAGGTCATTTAATTAACCTTCTTTTCATTTTATAGACCTCAGTAGATTGGGTATTTTACCCCTGTGTTTATGTCCGTTGAGGACAACTTGAAGGTGGAGTTTGATGTGGCCTGGGAGAGGCTTAAATTTGAGAGCGAGTGGCTCTTTTGGAAATTGAGTGTTGTATGCCTCGTGGAGGCTTTTCAGTGTAATTTGGAGCTAGGGCTCCTAGGCATGAATGGGGTTTTCTGCCCCTCTGTTGAAACTTGTGTTTAGGGTAAAATTGGGCTGATTGCCCTAGCATTGTGTTTTCAGGGCTCGAAGCCCAAATCCTGTAAATATTGTAACTACCCTTTGACTTGCTACTTTGTACCTGCCATGCTTGTTATTTCTTTGTTTTTGAAAAGAAAATATAACCTGGTTAAATTTTAAATTAATTTTACTTTAGTAGCTTGAGACCCGTTCACCACCCCGCACCTTCTTTCACGCATAACTACCACAAAAACACGGTAACAAGTGGTAGCAGAGCGTGGTTGAATGGGTCTCAATTTAGCCCCTTTTGACGACTAAACATTGTTTGTTCCGAACTCTAACTATTTTCCCAGTTGCTGGAATTTTTTGAGTTTTTCAAAATTGTTCTGTCACCATGCCCGGCCCTCGCGATGTTCTCCATCTTAACTATTTGCGCAAGGAGGAGTTGATCTATGAATTGACTATTAGAAATGTACAATCTGTAGGCAGGGTGCAGCAGACACAAACAAGCTTAGAGAGTCCCTAGATTTGCCCATTTCCATCCCCAATTTGGGAGAGAAAGAAATTGACGACTCTCTTTCCACGATCACGGAGAATATTACTGGGCTAGCTTCTGTAGTTAGTTTTTTTGATGAAAATAATCCTTCTCCTAATCAAATTAAGCGTGTGCAAGCTAGGCTGTTTCATTTTTCAAATAGAGTTAACGATTTATTGTCTCTAAAGTTGAATGACGTTCAGAAGAAGGAAGCTAGTACGCTGCTTGAAAATATGTCTGAATTATCTAGCAAGGTCACTCAATTGTTAACAGGGGAGGTTCCTCCCAAAAGCGATCTACCCACCACAGTGAATGTAGGTAGCGAGGAAGAGCCTCATAAGGGAGAAGTTAATAGGATAACCGTTGCTGCTCAAACTATCTCTGCCCCATTGGACAACGAATCTGAACGCCGTGCATCGTTGAGTAACATCCGTTCGGAATTAACTTCCTTGCCTTTGAAACCTTTACCTACTATGTCACCCGGGTTTAGCAGCTTGCCTCATCCATTGGCAATGTTGCTCAGAGGTATCTCTAAGTTTTCGGTTAATACCACCAGTGAAGTAATTTCATTTTTAAGATTTCTGGTTGAATTTCAGGATCATGCACTTGTGTTTTCTCTTTCTCCATGTCAAATTTTGCAAATTATCTATCCGTATGCTATTGGTATTCTCTCAGATAAAATCGTAAGAGCCATTGCCGAGCAATCATCTATTGAGGATTTCCATGCCCACTTGCTAGCTAACTTCATCCCGCCTAGGGCCAGGTCCTCCCTTATTCAGAAGTACTATTATCGTGTACAGCGCTTGGATGAGAACTTGGCTGATTTCATACAGGACATTAAGTTTTATACTAGGGTGTTTGCTCTGCACTTCCCTGAGGACCAGATTGTACAGGCTATTGTAGAAGGCATTTCACCATCTTATAGGTCATATTTGTGTTTCGCGGCGTGCCCGCAAACTTTCTCTGAACTTGAAGCGTTGGCCGTCTCAGCGGAAGGAGTTAGGTACGCTGATTCTTTGCGTGTGGCAAAAGAACCCCCTCCTTCGTTTAGTAATACTCGGCCTCCACCTCGCCGACCAGTCACACCCCGTAAATGTTATGCTTGCGGGTCGCCTGACCATCTTCGCAATAAATGTCCATTGGTCAAAACTAGTAGGGCAAATAATGGAGCTGGTTCAGCACAAGGCTGTTTTAAATGTGGGGCTTTCTCACATATCGCCAAGAATTGCCCAAACTCGAATAGCACCCCCTCCTGCTCAACTTCAGGTGCAAATTCTACGTATGCCAATAATAAAAAGTGACTAGTGGCTTCGGCTGAGTCGACTAATCCATCTTCCCGAGACTCAGCCCCTGGTAAACAGGTTGTAAATTCAGGGAACGAGCAATTTTCAAATTTATCTTTTGAAGGTCCCAAAGAGTGTCTTAGGATTGCGGCGGATTCCCCCGCACCGGTTCCTTTTCTTAAGATCGAGTTAAATAACGAGCCTATAACAGCTCTCTTAGATTCAGGCAGTGTTTGTTCGATTATTTCGGCTGAATGGTATTCTAAATTGAAATCTGTTTGTAAACTTCCTGACTATGTCTCATCTCCTGTTCAATATGTTTCGGCTAATTCATCCCCATTAGAAATTCTCGGTTCCTTATATGTCAAAATTCGTATTTTTAAATTCACATGGAAAGTTAAATTGTTTGTGGCCAAGCTCTTGTCTTGCCCCATTATATTGGGAGCGGACTTTATTTCTCACACTGGTCTTGTGCTCGATCTTCAGAGTAGGTCTTGCACTTTCAAATTTGCCTCTAATTGTAACATCCCTTTATTAAAGTGTAATTCTGCATTATGTTCTTCTATTTCGCCTACCCAGGATGAGATGTTGTTAGACCTTAGACATCTACCTGAGGAGCAGGCTGATAGTATTCGCAAATTGTGTCAGTCGTTTCCCGAGGTGTTCTCTGATACTCTTGGTGTTACTGACCTGATCGAATACAAAATTGAGGTCACGGATTCGATTCCTGTCCGTTTTCCACCGTTAGGCTATCTCCACCTAAGATGAAGGCTCTAAAAGAAATCATCGATCAGATGTTGAAGGACGGTATTATCAGGCCCTCTAAGTCAGCGTATTCTTCGCCTATTTTTTTAGTCCCGAAACCCCAAGGAGGCTTCAGGCCTGTAATTGATTATAGGGCTCTCAATCGGAAGGTGGTGTTGCAATCTGTGCCCCTTCCTGACCTTCATTCTTGTTTTTCATGGTTTCGTAAGGCCAAGTTCTTCACTATCTTGGACTTGAATCAGGCCTATAATCAAATTCCCCTTGCCGAAGAGTCTAAACACCTTACAGCGTTTGCCACGGACTGGAATTTATATGAATACAACCGCGTGCCTTTCGGGCTCCCCACGGGAGCAGCTGTACTCACTAGGCTACTAGATAGGGTCTTCTCCGACATCAAATTTGAGTACTTATATCACTACTTGGATGATGTCGTCGTATTTTCAGAGACTTTTGAAGAGCATCTAGATCATCTGCGAGAAGTTCTCGATCGCCTTCGTAAGGCTGGGTTAACTGTTAAGTTGTCCAAGGTTGCCTTCGCTAAGTCCTCTATGTCTTTCCTAGGGCATATTGTGTCACCTGATGGTGTAGCTGTCGATCATTCTAGAACACAGGCCATCCGTGATTTTAAACCTCCCAAGGACATTAAAGGCATCGCCAGGTTCATTGGTATGGTGAATTTCTTCAGGAAGTTTATTCCTAACTTCGCTAATAGAGCGGCACCCTTAAACCTTCTTCGTAGGAAAGGCATCAAATTTGAGTGGGGACCTTCTCAACAAGCCGCTTTTGAAGACCTTAAATTAGCACTTTGTAATGCCCCTGTACTTGCTATGCCTGATTTCTCGAAGAAATTCATCGTCCAAACCGACGCGTCGTCGTCAGCAGTAGCGGCAGTCCTTCTTCAAGAGACTGAACTAGGGAGGCGACCCATCGCCTATGCATCTAGGACTTTGTCGGCTCAAGAAGCCAAGTATTCCATCTATGAGCTCGAAGGTTTGGCAGTCTTATTCGCCTTAGAGAAGTTCCGTCTCTATCTGGAACATGTTAAATTCGACCTGGAGACAGATAATCAAGCCTTAAGCTGGGTCTTAGGTAGGCCGCGTCGTACTGGTCGTATAGCCCGTTGGGCCATTCGTATTTCTGCCTTCCAATTTGATGTTAGGCATATCAGAGGTACCGAAAATATTGTCGCTGATGGACTCAGCCGTATGTTTTCAAACGACGTTGAGATCCATGAACCGGTCGACAGTTCATCACCTTCCGAGTCCACACTATCTGATGTTAATGCCATCCTAACAGATGCTCCCATGCTCTTTAGGGATATCGAGAAATACCAACATAAAGATCCGACGCTGGCTCCGATAATGGAAACCCTTTCTTCTGGGGAACATGTCGTCCCTTATGTTCTGAGGAATGGTGTTTTATGTTGCCCTTCGAGGCATGACAAGATGATGAAGGTTGTCGTTCCAGCTGTCCTTGTGCCTATGATCTTCAAATACTATCATGAGACCCCATTGGGGGGGCATCTGGGAATATTTAAAACTCGTGAAAAGATTCGTGAAATGCTCATCTGGAAAGGTATGGACGGTGAAATCCGTGAACTTGTAAAAGCTTGTAAATCTTGTTTGCTCAGTAAACCCACCATGTCCACCAAGGTAGGCCTCTTGTCTTCTCAGCAAGCGTCGCGCCCCATGGAACGCCTGTACATTGATTATGTAGGACCCTTCCCCCAGTCAAAGGGTAATGCTAACAAGTTCATCTTTGTATGCGTGGATGGTTTTACCAGATTTTCTTGGTTATTTCCGACTAAGCTGGCTACCGCTCAGTCCACCATTACTTGCCTAAATTCTATTTTTGCTTCTTTTGGTCCGTGCCAATATATTGTGTCTGATAACGCTAAGGCGTTTACATCAAATCTTTTTCGTAAATTCTGTTTTGACTTATCCATCTCTCATGTAACTACTTCTGCTTATTACCCTCAACCATCTCTGGCTGAACGGGTTAATCGTAATCTCAGGTCCGCACTTATTGCCTATCATCATGAAGATCATTCCAGGTGGGACACGTCCCTGCATTGGTTAGCTTTTGCTTTGAATTCGGCGGTTCATGAATCACATAAATTTACTCCAGCTTCTTTGATGTTCAAATTTGTTCCCAACACGCCGCTCTCTAACCTCTGGTCTCTGAGTGACATTCTACCCGAGACAATAGATCCGGATAACATTAAAGATCTTTGGAAGAAGGCTAAAGCCAATCTTAAGGTATCTCATGAAAAGGTTAGGGAAAGGTATGATCGTGGACGGAGACCCACCACTTTGATTTAGGTGACCAGGTGATGGTCAAGAACTTTGTTCCCGCGGGCAAGCTTGCCCCCAGATTCCATGGGCCATGCATTATTCTGGATTTCCTTACGCCGGTTACCTTATTGTTAAGTAATCCAGCCACCGAGAGGATATTTAGAGTTCACCTGTCCCAGGTGAAACCGGTGTAATTTCTGTGTTAACTTGCTTCATATTATTTTGAAAGGAATATGAAGGTTATATATATATATTTTTTTTTTTGAGTTTCACTTTCAAGGCATTCTGCCCCTTCTATAATATTTTGTTTTATATGTAAGCATTTGTGTGAAACCTCCCCCGATTTGTTAAACTGCCATCCTGTCCTTGCCTCGGCCATTACCACGCTCCCGTCTCCTGCTCCAATATACACTGTGGCTTGATTGCATTGAATGCCATGGACAACTGCACGCCGCTGACCTCTCAACCTTTTCACCAAGACTGTGCCCTCAAAAAAATGATGATGGTCCAACAATATTCTGCCGCCTAGCTTTAATGTTTCAGTGCCCCCGCAGCCGCGCGGCGCTGTGCCGCGACTGGGTTCGAGGACGGGCCCCCTCGGCCCCAGCGAGGACGACATGTGCACGGCGAGCCGGAGCTCTCCTCCCGGCCAAGGCTGATGTGCGGCGCACGACCTGCTACTTGCCCGCAGCCTGTATTCCTTCACCGCGGGCGCGGCGTGTTTCAACACCACTGCTCCCCTCATAGTGCGGGTGAGCGGTATCTCAGGGTACTTGAGGGGTCCGAGCGGCCTCCTTTTGGACGCAAGCTGCAATGGCCGGTCTGGCCATTCAACTTAATCTACATCAACTACACGGACAGTTACGATAAGCAATGACTACACTTGGGAATTCAACAGCAATATTTGGTGGACATTGCAAAATTTTTCATCACTTTTAAGTATTAAAAGGTTATCTTCAGAATTCTACTTCTACAAACTTAAAACTATACTTCATCTGCAACAACAAAATTTTGAAACTAAATCAAACCAAACTAAGAAAATTTTATAATTTTTTTTTTTGGCAATTAATCTCCATATCTACATCAAAACTTGGACCTTGTTTTCAAACAATTTCATGTGTCACCCCGGGAGGAACTTTTTGGGGGGGAGGTCTGTACCGGGCGGTACACCTCCACACCGCTAATTCAAAAGGTGCGCCAGTTGAAACTCCTCTGTTGGAGGAAGTCTGAACTTTATCTACGCTATTAATTCTCTACTTTCTCTGAAGATGTCACCACATGGAAAACTTTGAGTTTTTGAACTGTGTCATTTTTGATGTGTTTTTGTTTCGCTTGAAGTAAGAAGTGTGAACTTTCTCTTCTAGAGGACACTACTGAAGATCAACAATAGTGCAACCTAGTGCGAAGTCAAAGAACTATTTTGTTGGAGAAATTTTTATTTCAAATGTTTGTTCTTTGCTAAATTTCTTTCTGTTATTGTTTAAGTTGGCTGTATACCCCTCTTTTTCCCCTTGTTTTAGATTTATCCAATCCCGAATTTCTTTTAGTAATTTCCGACCAATCCGATGTATCTTCCCCCAACTTGGATATGTTTCTGTACCCTAGCCAATAAAGTAATTGTGGGCGGGTGTTTTCATTCCCCTAACGCCTAGAACCTTCCGCGAGAGGATATAAACTGCTGATTTTTGGGTCTCTGCGCCACTTCTGTTCCATCTTTCAGTGTATTAAGTACATAGCAGGAGGCGGGAAGCGCCTCTTTCCTCGGCAGCGGTCAACAACAAGGTAATGGCCGATTAATAACTTCCTTGCTAGCTCAGCAGTTTAACTCTCGGGGCGGGTTCTAAGCTTTCCACCATGTAACCGTTTCCTAAATGTAACTACTCTTTTCATATATTCTCTTTTGAAGCTACATACTGGGATAGAGAGTGCTAACCCTCTCGAGCTCCCACTCATATTGTTTTGAGGTGAACTTATTTTTCTCAACCTATTCTCGTTAACGTTAAACAAATTGTTCTCTTCTTAAGTCACCTCTTTAGTATGGGATTAGCCCTGGTATTATCGGCCTAGTGCCAAGTAGGTCTTAATCAAAGTGTATTAGGAGTGCAAGTTCGCCTCCTCTCAAATTGTTACCTTAGAGGTCATTTAATTAACCTTCTTTTCATTTTATAGACCTCAGTAGATTGGGTATTTTACCCCTGTGTTTATGTCCGTTGAGGACAACTTGAAGGTGGAGTTTGGTGTGGCCTGGGAGAGGTTTAAATTTGAGAGCGAGTGGCTCTTTTGGAAATTGAGTGTTGTATGCCTCGTGGAGGCTTTTCAGTGTAATTTGGAGCTAGGGCTCCTAGGCATGAATGGGGTTTTCTGCCCCTCTGTTGAAACTTGTGTTTGGGGTAAAATTGGGCTGATTGCCCTAGCATTGTGTTTTCAGGGCTCGAAGCCCAAATCCTGTAAATATTGTAACTACCCTTTGACTTGCTACTTTGTACCTGCCATGCTTGTTATTTCTTTGTTTTTGAAAAGAAAATATAACCTGGTTAAATTTTAAATTAATTTTACTTTAGTAGCTTGAGACCCGTTCACCACCCCGCACCTTCTTTCACGCATAACTACCACAATTACACGGTAACAATAATAATAATAATAATAATAATAATAATAATAATAATAATAATAATAATAATAATAATAATAATTGCCTGTTCTTGTCCACGATCCAGTTATGTTTACGAATAGTTTCACTGTAGTGATCACTTAAACAAGACACGACATTGACTTCACCAAGCATTTCAGAGTCCATGGTACTATTGATACCACCCCTGTGGTGACCCATTTATCTCCTTTCCTAGAACGGGAGAATAGCAGGCAAGGAAAGCAGTAAAAGGTTTCTGAGATATCACTTCCACATATCTGCGAGTTCTTGTTATATACGTCAGGAGAATTAATTTGTCTTTGGAAAGCCCTATTTTCATTTTTCGTGGTCTCCGGTTTTTTCAACAAGAAGTCTGGTGTCGGCCTAAAACACTCCTTCAGTTCGACTTTCTTTTCGATAGAAAGAGAAGAAAACGTTAGTACTTTAATATGTTCGACGGTAATCATACCGTACGAAGTGCAAACATAACACTACGCCTACATATAAATCACAACCTTTCTCCTAATTTCACCTTGTCATAGTTACCTCACGAGATCATTCATTAACACGAAGTTAAACATCGCGCTCTCCAAGTGAGTATGGCCAACATGAATCAAGTGTGAGGAGACTAGTTACAGTCGTTACTCGTTTCGTTAGTTAATAATCCTAAAAATTACAAGACTATTTTAAATATATACCGGCACATTTAACTCAGGTAAGTGCCTCAGTAAAATAGTCCCTAGTTTTAGGAGAGAAATGGCATAAACTGACCCCTATTAAATAGAAATCAGATCACCAGTGTTTCGGGTAGGTTGGCTGCAACGATAGGCCGAGGAAGAAACGCGCCGGAATCTCCGTTAGAACAGCACATCTCTACTGTGCCTCTAATTGGCTCCCTCAAGGCCAGTCGAGCGAGACTCGGAGTATTTGGTCCGCTATGAGAGAGCGCCCTCCTGCGCAGGGCCAGCAGCGCATCGTGCCGCAGTATAGTGCCACTCGCGCCCTTGATAATTATCTTATAGTAGGTAAAATATTTCCCTTGTTAACATTTAAGATTAAAATTCCCGAATTTAATGAAACCCCGTGGGGGGCGCGCGCCTTAGCGCCTCCCAAACGAGCCGCCACTGCCTCCTAGCCTTTTGTGCATGGCCGATTAAGACTATTTAGAATGGGCACTTATTGCCCCCGTTTAAATTGCAGCTATTGATAGACTTAAGTGTAACACTTTGAGCAGAAGTGACTAAAGTTTGTCAGGCATACATTTAAGAAACTTGTGCCTCTGAGAGGTCGGAACTATATTAACGTTTGCAGCTCAAACTCCTAGACGACGTAACGGAGTGGAGCAAACATGCTCTTATAAAACAGTGTACCTGTTCAAAACTATAATGCTCATCCCTTATATATTATCATGTTGATAATTCTCTCCAATTTTTGTATCGGATTTTTGGACTTATAGTCCGGCTCCATGGCTAAAAGGTTAGCGTGCTGGCATTTGGTCACAGGAGTCCCGGGTTAGATTCCCGGCGGGGTCGGGAATTTTAACCATCATTACTTAATTTCGCTGGCACGGGGGCAGGGTGTATGTGTAGTCTTCATCATCATGTCATCCTCATCACGACGCGCAGGTGGCCTACTGGCGTCAAATCAAAAGACCTGCACCTGGCGAGCCGAACTTGTCCTCGGACACTCCCGGCACTAAATGCCATATTCCATTTCATCGGAGCTGTCGAGCTCATTTGTTGTTGTTTGTTCCAAATCAATCAAATTTTAAAAATAAAAAATAAAAAAGGAAGGAAAGAAATAAAACTTCAAAATGTATGCTCTGGTCATTTCCTTGTCCGTCCATTCACCACGGCACCTTCTTACATCTCTCTGTTCCACGATACTTCTGCAACAATTATTATTATTTCCTAGTCAATTTTTTTTGCTATTTGTTTTACGTCGTACCGACACAGATATGTCTTATGTCGAGGATGGGATAGGAAAGGGGCAGGAAGTGGAAGGAAAGGAAGCGGCCGTGGCCTTAATTAAGGTACAGCCCCGGCATTTGCCTGGTGTGAAAATGGGAAACCACGGAAAACCATCTTCAGGGCTGCCGACAGTGGGGCTCGAACCCACTATCTCCCGATTACTGGATACTGGCCGCACTTAAGCGACTGCAGCTATCGAGCTCGGTATTTCCTTGTCAAAAGGTGGTGGATTATCTATAATCCCACCACCATTTGTCACAGGACACTCTAGTGTCAATGAAGAGGCTTACCAGGGTAATGATTGGTGAGATATTGTCCGACTCGTTGGCTGAACGGTCAGTGTACTGGCCTTCGGTTCAGAGGGCCCCGGGTTCGATTCCTGGCCGGGTCGGGGATTTTAACCTTAATTGGTTAATTCCAATGGCACGGGGGCTGGGTGTATGTGTTGTCTTCATCATCACTTCATCCTCATCACGACGCGCAGGTCGCCTACGGGAGTCAAATAGAAAGACCTGCACCTGGCGAGCCGAACCCGTCCTGGGATATCTCGGCACTAAAAGCCATACGCCATTTCATTTTCAGTGAGGTAGTTTCCTCTTGCTTTCCCCTTTTCGGCACAAGGTGCTATAATATAAAAGTTATGTAGTAATGAACCAATGCAGCTGGCTACGCGGTAACAGTCGGATAGATGTAAGTTTACATTCTGGAGTTGATGAATCAAACTTCACCGTCTGTAACCCTGAAGATGATTTTCCAAGACTTTCCATGGGTTCCTACAAACTTACTGCAACTTCCGTACCAAATGATCCAAGAAGCCATACGTTGGTACCATTCATCACTGAAACTGGCTGCATATGGTACTATAATCGTTTATATCTGTCGCTTTCATATTGTCGAAGACCGAGCGAGTTGGCCGTGCGGTCAGGGTTGCGTGGCTGTGACCTTACATTCGGGACGTAGTAGGTTCAAACCCCACTGTTGGCAGCGCTGAAGATGTGAATACAATTAACAGACATGTTATAGTGTATACATACTGCACTGTAACACTATATTTTTCCTCTAATGACTATTTTATGTGTTTATTTGTCTAATCCTGCCTGCTGTCATTTCTTGATGGATACAGTACTTTTGCATCCATCTTTTGGCACAGGCCAGAGTAAAGTGTAGCTTCCACCGAAGTCCCAGTCTCATCCATGGCTGTGACAATATGGAAGTTGCTGGGGTATGGGTAGTGCTGAGTAATGACATTCAGAGCACGACTAGTGCATCTGAGTGTTATGAAAGGAGCTGCTCACAGGGTCAGTCGTGCTGCAATAGTACTTTCTGATCCAGTGAGGAAAGCAATGGCAAACTACCTCACTCCTCATCTTGCCTAGTACGCCTCATTTTTGTGCTGCCATTGGTTTTTGGGATTTTCTTGCAACCGCGTAACCTTTGGTGGTGCTATATGAGGATCCAACCAGCCTCTGGGCTGTTGACCTAACAGACAGACAGACAGACAGACAGACAGACAGACAGACAGACAGACAGACAGACAGACAGACAAAGTTGTCTAATATAATACAAGTTTCGTACTATTCCTCTTCACTGAACATAAGGAAATCATTACTGGAGAGAACAGAACTTAATTACTAGACTTCACTGTGAAATCGCCCACAGATTAATATCACAAAATTACTGCCGGAAAACGCACTATAAAACAAAGATTACCAGTGATGACCTAGGACTCAACTTCAGCTATCATAGCCTAATCTTGAACAATGCGGTTTGGGTAACAGCGTTTAAGACTCCGAAACTCAGCTCGTCTTGGACTTTCAGGCATGTACTAGCAGATACATTCGAGTTAAGAAACTGTGTTCCATAGTTCTGGCGCAGCTTTAATTGCTTGAGTCTCTGTAGCTTTTGTCAATGCCTCTGGAGCCTCCGTGGCTCAGACGGCAGCGCGTCGGCCTCTCACCGCTGGATACCGTGGTTCAAATCCCGGTCACTCCATGTGAGATTTGTGCTGGACAAAGCGGAGGGGAGACAGGTTTTTCTCCGGGTACTGCGGTTTTCCCTGTCATCTTTCATTCTAGCAACACTCTCCATTATCATTTCATAGCATTTATCACTCATTAATATCGCCTTGGGAGTGGCGACCCCATTGTAATAATAGCCTATATGGTTCATTCATTACATCCTGACCCGGTCAAAGACTGGAAAACAGGTCGTAGGTTTTCATTTTCAATGCCACTATACTGTATACCAGGTTAGAGAGTGAAATTATTGGAATTATAATTGATCATAATTTGCCACCGAGGCTAATAAGCCCTTTTATGTTGCATCTACTCAAACCTAAGAACATTAAATGGGAAAATACTTTAAAAAAATAAAATCTTAAAGACGCCATTGTATGACCAAGGACGACCGAATAACTACTGTTAGTTGTTGGGATCTTCGGCTGCACGGGAAAGTAAGGAGTTGGCGACGAACACATCGCATTACTATGGTGACAGTGTGCTACAACACATAGCGTGAGTGTTTACAAGCAATACACGGCCCTTCTCTTACATGGGATATGGTTATTTAATGTATTGCATAAAATCTACATATATACAATTGAATATATAACAAAAACAAGAAAACAATTTAATATCAGGATGTCCAGCGCTTCCATCCACTCTAACGCTGCCTCTGATGGTATAAATAAATCCGCCAAGTTACCCGAGTTAAGTACGTAGCTTACAGCTGCCAACGATGTGAGCGATGGTTTGCCGTGGGCCACCACAGTCGCATTCCGATGACGTTCAACTTGTAGAGTGAGTCCCTACATCTTCCATGGCCTGTCCGAACTCTTAAGAGTGACCCATTGCCTGCGCGGTAGATGAAGTCCACTAATAATTTGCGCACTAGAAAACACGTTGTGAAGGGACAAGTCCAAACTTTCACAGTAGTCAAGTTGTTGCGGGTCATGTCGGCAGCATCACGCAAAGGTGGGTGGTGTGACTTCAACCTTAGAAGATTAAGCGCAGGGATGTTTTCTTATACCGGTAGTTGCGGGTTTTTGTACAACCAGGCAGCTGATATTAACTGACAGCAACTGACCGGGCAACAAAGCACTGGACGAAAACAAGCAATAGTTCTTGGCATGGCAGCGTGTAATATTTTGGATACGTAAATAACAGGTAGGTGACGGGAAGGGAGTTTGAAAACTGTCACATTGAGCTGTAAAAGCTATCGCACAGAACTGTACATATTGAAGACCCTACATTTCAGGAGGTAAACAACTGTCATCATCTACAAAAGCAAAGCAAAGCAAAGTCATATCCGTACAGGCCATGAGGGCCCTTGGAGGAGTGGAAGGTAAAGGTAAACGTTTCCACTTCAGCACTTGATGGGGTAGAGTGGTTAGCTCTACGCCCGGCCACCTTTGTCCCCTAGGAATTAACCTGGTAATAGCGGGTGGTAGAGGCTGAGTGAACCTCAGGGCCATGTGCTTCTCCGGAAGTGGAAATCTCCTTTCTTAAATTTTTCGACTTCCTGACAGGGAATCGAACCCACGTCCAACCCCGGTGCAGCGAACACGCCTTTGTATAGTCGGCCAGGCAGCCCTTTATCATCTACAAGGAAATCTTATAAGGCCTATAATAATGAACTTAAAACTGTTCCTGTGCGAAGACGGGGTGGAGTGCTAGGATAAAATAAACTTCCGTATAACGTGCAAGCCGGCCCAGGTAACAAGCTTGCCTGTTAGCCGAAGGCACCGGATTTCATTCCCGACCAGGTCAAGCCTATACGTGATTACTAGGGCTCGGATGTTAATGCAATGATAGGTTAGAAGCAAACTTGCTGAAGCGAGTAATAAGCAGAGTGTACCCGCACGACGGTAATGCTATGAGGATTGCATAAACGTTAGGGGTTCGGCCCATTAGAACCCCTAGAATTTATGTTACTCCCACTACATTACGTTAGAGCGAGCTAGTCGACATTTCCTACTAACAAAATTATTTATGGTGATGATGATGATGATGATGATGATGATGATGATGATGATGATGATTGTTGTTTAAAGGGGCCTAACATCGAGGTCATCGGCCCCTAATGGTACGAAATGAGACGAAATGGAATGACAAATTAATAGTCTAAAATTCTCCACTGACCAGAATTTAAAGCCTGAGAACGAAGAATGAATGGATGGACATGAATTTAAAACAATCAGTGGATGCGACCCGTAATGCTTTACCTTCACACAAAGTGACGTAAAAGAATAGGATTACTGATCAAGGGACTGCTGCTATAGCATAACACTGAAACGATGATGCTTGCAGTCTAAAGGGGGTCCAAAATCCAAGTTATCGGCTCCTCATAACGGTACTGACTGCTAGGAAAGTAGAACCATGGTATTTGTCCTGTTGCGGTACTAATCAAAAGTAGCAGAGACTGCGGTATTCCACACATTATTGTACTACTCAGAGGTTATGAAATTCGACATATAATACAGACCTATGTTTTCCCATTTTGCGGCGCCATTTACAGGGAACGCAAACCTATGGTGTTCATCACATAAGAGTACTAACCACAGGGACCTTCCACTTTCCCGTGGTGTTCCTCATATAGTGGGTACTAATCATAGGTAAGGCAGAACCATGGTAGCTATCATCCCATGGTCCTGCTCATATGGTGGTACTAATCACAGGTACTGCAAAAGCCGACCGCACGGTGCTCCTGTGTGCTACTAATCACAAACCTATTTGGTACCCAATACAGTGGTACTACGCGCAAGTAAAAGCGACCCATGATGTTGTGGTACTTATTACAAGTAGTTTCATGGCTCCAAGACAATCATCCCTTGGTCGCCCCTTTTAGTCGCCTCTTACGACAGGCAGGGTATACCGTGGGTGTATTCTTCGTCGGCGTCCCCCACCCACAGGGGGTTGTGTGTTTGGTCCGCGAGAGGTATTTTATTTCCCTGAGGTCCGCCGGCAAGCCGGTTAGGACTCCCCTATCCGCCACCTGGGACGCGCCACGTGGGAGTATCAGCTCTCCCCCTGCTACGCCAGCGTAGTAGGTTCGTGACACAAAATTATTTAGTGATACAATTACTTAGTAGGAAATGTCGACTAGCCCGGTCTAACGTAATGTAGTAGCCATAAATTCTAAGGGTTCTAATCGGCCGAACCTCTAATGTTTATGTAAACCTCATAGCATTATCGTTGTGCGGGTAGACCCCACTTATTACTCGCTTCAGTAAGTTAGCATTCTAACCTATTACTGCATAAACATCCGGGCCTTAGTGATTACAATTGAGGAGCTATCTGACTGTGAGAATGCTGTTGCGGTCTAGAAAGCCAAAAATAACAGCCGAGAGGATTCATAGCGCTGACCACGCGTCACCTCGCAATTTGCAGACTTTCGGGCTGAGCAGCAGTTTAGTGGTAGGCCAAGGCTCATCGGGTATCTAACGCCATATTCGACGGCAATATTCTATCACTATTCTGTAGCCCAAAGAGCCAGATGTCACGGAGATTTGATCTCTTTGATTGTATTCGTAAACGTAATTTCGGTAATAATGAAATTGAATTAGGGCGTTAAACACGACACAAGGCTGGTGAATGCAACAACAAAAATAAAGTGGGTTACGCCCGCCAATGGCGAGGTCTCACACCTAACATTATACAAAGCAAACTTCACACCTTTGTTGGTACGCGATATCTTATCTCCTACAAGTCAATTTCTAGAGTTTCAGCTGAACGTGCTGCAAGTTCCCAATACTGCACGTGGTTCGTTCGAGAAAGTGCGTAGATATTTTTAACTTTCACCTCGCTCCTATTGCAGTACCCAAAACAGCATATACAACAAACTAATTACGCATATAGGGCATTACTATGACGTCATCAGGCGTATCGTATTGCCCTTAGACTGACCTTAAATCGAAAATTAGTGACATACTTGTAAAAGGAACGCATTCTACCTCTACACAACGGTACTGAATCTAGAGAGCAAATACAAGAAGAGCGAAGCTATTTCCGTTCAGGCAATTGAGGCCGTTGTAGGAGTGATAGGCAAAGGTTATATCCGTAACCTCAGCAGTGGGTGGGATGAAGTGATACGCTTTGTGCCCGGCAACCTTTGCCCCCAGGAATTAACCAGGTACTCAATTTTTGTGTAGGCTGAGTGAACCTGGGCCATACGTCTCTTCAGAAGTGGAAACCTCATTTCCAAAATTTTCAACTATCAGACGGGGAAACGAACCCACGTCCTTCCAGGTGAACCGAGCACAGCTGCGCGACTCAAACCGCAAGGCCAACTCACTCGGTCATTGCCAGGAACAAAGATGGAGGAGTGTCCCTGAAGTGAAGCTATGATATGTTTTCTATGGAAGCATTGTTAAAATCAGAGATAATTGTATGTGTGTACAATTATAATCTAATGTTAAGGTCATTGTATAATTGTACTAGCTGATGTACCCGTGCTTCGCTACGGAATTCTACATTGTATATAGAATTCTAGATTAGGTAGTGTACACGTTGTGAGCAAGATTGTATGAAATTGCATAGCTCTTAATGTTACCCTAGACACGCGACGGGGAAGTCACCAAAACTCTTTTCTACGTCAAAGCTGGGTTAGAGAATTTTCATTGTAATGGTCGGCCTGCTTGTCTACAAATCAGTCGCAATCAGGTTGGGGAGTTTTCATTATAATGGCAGACACTCACTCACCATCTGCCTTTTTACATCCTCAGAAAGACTGTCTTAGTGGTTTTCCCAATTGAAATGAACATAGGTCGTTACAATGACGTCAGTAGGAATGGTGCGATTGAAAGCTTTCATGTGAAGTACTCGATCAAATGAAAACCCACACACTTTCTCACTTTTAACGAACAGTACTATGCTGCCGATCTAAAAGTCCAAAGTTCCAGGACCGGAATGACCAAGCCGCAGACAGCCGTGAATAACATTGTTTATGCTTAGACTGTAGTTTATTACTGCCCGATTCTCTATACCAATTTTCATTCGATTCTGCTAACCCATTTTCTTGTGGCTCGGCGTTGATATCGACTTAGCAACAAATATACAAAATCATGAATATCTGTTATCATAGCCGGTACGGTAAAATGTATAAGATATAAATGTTCGGAAATTTAATTCTATATAACTTTAGTTGTGTAGGCCTTCTCCTAAACTACCATTTCACTCAGCGTGAATAAAATGATTTATAGCCTAGATTTAAGTGGCTTATCCGCCGAATTTACGTAACGATTTCCATTAAATTTTCTTCGGCCGTTTTCTTGTGATGCGTGGACAGACAGACCTTACGGAAGAGTAAAAAGTGCGTTTCTTTGTTACTGTGGGCATGACCGATATAGAAATAGATTCTTTTCAAATTCTGAGCGATGTATAGACTAAACTCTCATTTTATATAAATATAACATAATTATAAAGAGATGTTTCATTTAGTACGATTGAATTTGTATTTATATATTGAAAAACCGGTGCGAACTTCATTATTCAAGGCGAGTAGTCTAAGTAACCTATTTCTTATGGCATTCAGAATAAGTGTGACATAACGTTAATTTTGCCATTAAAGTTTGAGATGCACTGCAGTGGAATAACAATAATACATCTGGAAAGCAGCAAGGTGATGTTAACGATTTACGGAACGGAGAACGAGATGATTGTGCGGTAAAAATCTCATCACAGATACCAGAGAAGCGAGATGAAGATACCGTAAGATATAGTACACGATTCCTCTTTTCAGATGCAATGATTACGTAATTTCATATTACAATTTGCTTTAGCCTGCTGAACCCTTTACAGGTGAGTTGGCCTTGTGGTTAGGGGCGCGCAGCTCTGAGCTCGCATTCGGGAGATAGTGGGTTCGAACCCCACAGTCGGCAGCCCTGAAGGTGGTTTTCCGTTGTTTCCCATTTTCACACCAGCAAAATGCTGGGGCTGTACCTTAAGGCCACGACCACTTCCTTCCCATTCCTAGCCCTTTCCTATCCCATCGTCACCATATGACCTGTGCCGGTGCGACGTAAAGCAGTGTAAAAATATCTTCCTTGTAATATTTACTTATATCTATGACTCAGAGAGAATATGTGCACGTTTTGAGTCATCTAAGTGATACCCTAGTCGCGTCACGCATAGGCATTTGAGGTACGTTTATCTACATTCTATTCAGATTTCCTGTATGTCATGTAGAGAATAATAATCCATGAAAATGAAAGGACGAATAAAGTAAAGCTCTTAAAAATCCCCTGGATCCATTGAAATGAAATGACGTATGGCTTTTAGTGCCGGGAGTGTCCGAGGACAAGCTCGGCTCGCCAGATGCAGGTCTTTTGATTTGACTCCCGTAGGCGACCTGCGCGTCATGATGAGGATGAAATGATGAAGACAACACATACAACCAGCCCCCGTGCCCACGAAATTAACCAATTAAGGTTAAAATTCCCGACCCTGCCGGGAATCGAACCCGGTACCCCTGTGGCCAAAGGCCAGCACGCTAGCCATTTAGCCATGGAGCCGGACCTCTGGATCCATTATATATCCTGTATCTATATATTTTCTACTTCGAGCATTGTCATCTTATGGATCTCATATTTTATTGCATTATGTGTTGTGTTCTTATTATTTTATATGTATTTGATGTTATTTCATCATCTGCCTTCACACCAATGTCGGAGTTTTATCATCGGTGCCATGCTGTGTCGTTTTCTCTTACAGGATTCATGGCAGCACTGTATTATGTATTTTGCTCGGCGATCTCCTCTCTAGTTCAGACAGTTTTCAGGGATAATTCGAAAATATGTTTCAGTTTCGTGAGGAGAGGAATCACGTCCGACAGGAAGGTAAAGGCATATACCATTTGTAACAAAAAGAGAAAGCATAGTGTTAATATGCGGGATTCCACGGCGATAGTTATTAGAAACTGTTATCGGTATTGAAATTTTAATGCAGTTCACTGATGCTACGTCTAGATAACGAATATTAGGTTTAGTTCTCGTGAAGGACCACTGAAATTAGCAAGCTTGGCGTGGAATTCGACGTCACTTGAATATAAATTTTGATGAAAAGATAATGAACCCGTCTATCTTGTTGAGCACGAGCTATCAATGGAACACAAAACCATTGGTTGTAATGATGTTGTAACGTAATGTCAGCTCGTGTCAGATATTTATTTGTCTTGCTGATTCTATTTGTGTTATTCTTCTTAATTCGATCATATAAATGGATTTTGGGCATCTTTCCAAGCAAGCCATTGGAATGGTTATCTATTCGGTAGCATAGTGTGAGTTACCTTAATCCATTCTGATTTTGACGACATTGAAGCACTCGCCAATCCATGCGATTACCCGTAACGACCCTGAGTGGATGCCATGATTCCTGCTGACTCAGCCGAACCGAGGCAGAAAATCGAAGACTGGTGCAATACATATACACACACAAAATTCTATTCAATCACGAATGCCCAGATTTCACTAATTGCTAGTCTGTTTACAAGTCTCTCACAGCAGTACCCCAGCCAGGCAGTCTTTATCTGATACAGGATATAATATTTATTGACATATTCCACCTTTTACTTCCACTCGCACGCAGTCACGTATGAACACAGGGTTGCTGACAACAACACACGATGACTGTTCCTTGGTTGCACTCCAGAGAAAAACCACCGCTCTGACGTTGAACACAATTTCAGATTTCAGCAGTGCTGATGACCACTACGATACTTCTCAAAACAACGACAATTAACACTGATTCAATTCTACTCACACCAACAGTTCCAAACACTGACTCCATGACGGTCTACAGTCCACGGCAGAACCCACACAGTACTCCAAGGTAGTGCATAGAAGTACTCCTATCGGCACACGACGATACTCTGACTCTGGATAGGCGCAGAGGACAACCAGCACTACTACCATCAAGCTTCCATCACTCGCTCCTCATCGGTGCACATACAGTACTCCAAGGCAGTGCACACACCGTACTCCGCTCATATACTGTGACATCGGTGGGATAGCGACGAAAGCATCACTTCTGCCACCCCAGTCCGACTACTGAACTCCAACACTGATTGACTGTTCGCAGCTAGCCTCCTTTTTATAGCCTGATGATGGGGTATTAGAATGTTCGGGGCCCGGTTAGAGACGGAGCTTTCCCGTTTCATGTTTCAGAAGGTGCCTGGGGACACAGACAAAGAGAACAATAGAGAAATAGGCTGTCACTTTGCCCTCAGGCTTGGAGCTCCCAATTGAGTCACTAGTTCCTTCCAGAAAGTACCGAAAGGGACTAACACAGGGCTGCCACATAACAACATACTAAATACTATCTACATAGGGCAGATGTCAGAATGGGCATTTGACCGTAAAACTGGGTTTAATCTACATAATTTCTGACCCAGGATAATTGGAAAAAGGCTACGGAAGAACGAATTATACGGAATCGTCGAGTAGTTTAACGCTTATTATACCGAGCTCGATAGCTGCAGTCGCTTAAGTGCGGCCAGTATTCGGGAGATAGTAGGTTCGAACCCCACTGTCGCCAGCCCTGAAAATGGTTTTCCGTGGTTTCCCATTTTCACACCAGGCAAATGCTGGGGCTGTACCTTAATTAAGGCCACGGTCGCTTCCTTCCCACTCCTAGCCCTTTCCTGTCCCATCGTCGCCGTAAGACCTATCTGTGTCGGCGCGACGTAAAACAACTAGCAAAAAAAAAACACGCTTATTATTATATTAATTTAGTGGAATTATTTCAGACACGAAGTCGGTATTAAATCGCTATAACAATGTTTATCACTACGTAATGGATGTTAACACTGACGAACTAAAATATCTTCTTGGTCTTCTACTTAGTGGAAGTATACACAGGAATTTACCCAGGTTTAGTGAGTACTATAATATGTACATTAGCTGAAAAGAAGAATGAACGCATGATTTTGTACGTTTCTCGCAGATACACTTTTTTCAGAACCAACTGAACCGATCACCAATGATATGCATTTAAGGTCTGTCGTCCAGGTGACAGATTGCCTATCAGCTCTTTAATTAGTCAAACTGGACATATATCGAACACCTTTCGTGGTAAATTATTCCAATCTCAAATGCATCTTCCTATAAACGAATATTTGCCTCGGTTTGTACTCTTGAATCCAAACCTTGTCTTCATATCATGCTTTTACAGTAAAAGCTCCATTCAATGTTAATCGTCGATTAATGTCACTCCACCCCATATTCCCTCTGACAGTTCGGAACATTCCATTTAGTCGAGCAACTCGCCTCCTTACTCCAAGTCTTCCCAGTCCCCATAGTTTGCAATATCTTTGCAATACCCTTTTGTCAGAAATAACCCAGTTTTCGAATAAAATAATTTTGACATTAGGCCCACATATTACTTCCACACTCTAATTGGGATCTTACCAGTAACTTACACACTCTCTCCTTTATATCCTTACTACAACCTCTAAATACTCTCATAACCATATGACGAAATCTCTAACCTATTTTACAATATCATTAATGAGATTACTGTCCGGCTCCATGGATAAGTAGTTACGTGCTGGCCTTTGGTCACGTCACAGTAGTGATGAGACATTCGATTCATTTTACTGAACCGATTCATTTGATTCCCTTCACGTTACTGAATTGATCACAGTGATCCGATTCACGGCACATTAGTCACCGCTCCTACTGCATCTGTGTGAAAAAATGAAATGTCGTATGGCTTTTAGTGCCGGGATATCCCAGGACGGGTTCGGCTTGCCGGGTGCAGGTCTTTCTATTTGACACCCGTAGGTGACCTGCGCGTCGTGATGAGGATGAAATGATGATGAAGACAGCACACACACCCAGCCCCCGTGCCATTGGAATTAACCAATTAAGGTTAAAATCCTCGACCCGGCCGGGAATCGAACCCGGGACCCTCTGAACCGAAGGCCAGTACGCTGACCGTTCAGTCAACGAGTCGGACTGCATCTGTGTAATATGTGCTGGTAAGACAGCAGCAACAGCATTCACTGGCAGCTGCCCTCTGGTCTTCATACTATGAACTCCCTTCTTAGAAAGAAATGCTAGTCACTCTAATACATCGAAGGTTTCCGGCGACGCAGGGTGGGGAAGGTTAGGATTAGGAAGGTAGCAGCCATGGCCTGAATTAAGGTACAGTCCCAGCATTTCCTGGTGTGAAAATGGGGAAACTACGGAAAACCATCTTAACGGCTGCTGTCGGTGGGATTCGAACCCACCATCCCCCGAATGCAAGCGCATAGCTACGCGATACTAACCGCACGACAACTCGCTCAGTCATTTTTAAAAATATGTATTTTTCTATCAGCTGAGGATTTTTTTTAAATCGTCATATTTTGTATAGGCTACCCGAGATGTACAGTAGCCCGCTGGTTTTCTGATTCAACATACTGTTGGTTAAGTTATTGCGTCTGCCCATATATGATTGAAGTCTTGTGCAACCATGTGACATATGAACTGAGAGAATACTGAGCCGTTCTTCCCAAAATAAAACAGGTACTTTTGAGTGGTCATGAGCATGACTCATAGTCATAGGGCAGGCTAGAGTCGAGTTTAATTGTGAAATGTCAACTAAGTTATAATACTAAGATTCATTAAACTAATAAATAGCATAACCTAATAGTCTACCTACTTACTAGCTACTTCAGAATTATATTTTGATTACCTTTTTAACACTGCAAATAAATCCATCTATTATTTAAACCTCCCTGTAAGAAGAGGACAGTGAATGCAAATGGGTATTATTTTCAAATGAGCTGAGCTCGAGAGTCCATTATAGCATACGATTCTTTCAGTGTACTATGGCTCACTGTACGTATGTCTCGCTGCAGCGGAAGCTCGGCTCTCCGCCAGTGTCCAGTGTGCCGATAAGGAGCCGTGTGTATCTTGTGTTTCACTGAGCCGCGCTCGTTCACGATTCTTTCGATGTGCCATGATTCACTGTCTCGCTGCAGCGGAAGCTCGGCTCTCCGCGTGTCCAGTGAGCCGATAAGGAGCAGTGTGTATCTTGTGTTTCAGTGAGCCGCGCTCGTTCACGATTCTTTCGATGTGCCATGATTCACTGTCTCGCTGCAGCGGAAGCTCGGCTCTCCGCGTGTCCAGTGAGCCGATAAGGAGCAGTGTGTATCATGTGTCTCACTGAGCCGCGCTCGTTCACGATTCTTTCGATGTGCCATGATTCACTGTCTCGCTGCAGCGGAAGCTCGGTTCTCCGCGTGTCCAGTGAGCCGATAAGGAGCAGTGTGTATCATGTGTCTCACTGAGCCGCGCTCGTTCACGATTCTTTCGATGTGCCATGATTCACTGTCTCGCTGCAGCGGAAGCTCGGCTCCCCGTCAACGTCCAGTGAGTGCGCCACTCAGCACTGTCCGCTGGGAGTAAGCTGAATCGTGTGCCGCAAGTTCGCCGTTCCTGTGAATCGATTGAATGAATGAATGAATGAATGAATGAATGAATCGATACACTGCTTCGAATCATGCATGCAGTAGCTAACACCAGGTCACAGGAGTCCCGGGTGTGGTTCCCGACAGGGTCGAGAATTTTAACGATAACTGGTTAATTCCCCTGGTACGGGCACTGGGTGTATGTGTCGTCTTCGTCATTTCATCACGACGCGCGGGTCGGTTACGGACGTCAAATCAAAAGTCCTGCATCTGGCAAGTCAGACTTATCCTCGGACACACTCGGCACTAAAATCCATACGCCATATATATATAATGTGATTAGTGATTACTAAGTCCGACTCGTTGGCTGAACGGTCAGCGTACTGACCTTCGGTTCCGAGGGTCCCGGGTTCGATTCCCGGCCGGGTCGGGGATTTTAACCTTAATTGGTTAATTCCAATGGCACGGGGGCTGGGTGTATGTGTTGCCTTCATCATCATTTCATCCTCATCACGACGCGCAGGTCACCTACGGGTGTCAAATAGAAAGACCTGCACCTGGCGAGCCGAACCCGTCCTGGGATATCCCGGCACTAAAAGCCATACGACATTTCATTTCAGTGATTACTAAGGTTCGGGTAGGGTATTAAGGAAAAATCATATTTCTTTCCTGAGGTAATTTTACCGGAAATCTGAAAACAACAATAACGCAACCCTGACATTTTACATTATGCTGTATAGGCGTTTGTGCTTATGCCGTGTCAAGAAAATAAGGTGAAATTCTTTACGTTTCGCAGGGAATTGTGCCCTGCGTCCTCAGAAGAAATCTCGACTGTCCACGAGAAAGACTTTACATGGCAAATGAATGCTTTATTTAGGCCACTTTTATTGCTTTGGTCATATTTTGAGTACTTTTTCGTCAAGGTAGGCGCATGTTATTTGCGTCGAGCGTAAAACAAAGGATAACACGGGATTTCAAAAGACTGTAGTAAATGCATTTTTCTTTCTTTCCCCGAAACAGACAGGTAGCAGCTTTAAGAGACGTGATTCCGAAAAAAAGGAGGTGCTGTACGAACGTGCGCTGACAGATATTAAAAAGCATGCTAATACTTAGTTTTTTGTTCTTTTTAGGAATACCAAGTGAGAACTGCGCTGATACTGAGTGTACACATTTTTTACGCACCTACTGTAGCTCTGCCAGTTTGAATGATTAAACGTGTCTGCTGTGTTATCGCTAATCACTTTTTGGCACATTTAATGTTGTTAATACTCTCATACTTGCTACCTATCCCTAAAATGCTTAAGTCGTATTTTACAATTTTTAGGTCATATTTAGCTAGCTTTCGGGGCAAATTTGCTTGCATGTTTTGTACTTCTTTCAGTCATAAACTTGCGAACCCTAGTGATTACCCCAATACAGATCTTTCCTTATACGAACGTCTAGGTATTTATATTGACTCCCATGAGCTACTTCAACCCCATCAACATGTAGATGTAAATTAACCAATCATACTAACCTATCGACATAATTTTTGTTGTTGTTTGTTTGTTTATTTGTTTGTTTGTGTGCGTGTGGTTTTTTCCTTACAATTTGTTTTACGTCGCACCGACACAGATAGGTCTAATGTGGTCGATGTAATAGGAAAGAGTTAGGAGAGGGGAGGAAGCGGCCGTGGCCTTAATTAAGGTACAGCCCCAGCATTTGCGTGGTGTAAAAATGGTAAACACCGGGCGAGTTGGCCGTGCGGTTAGGAGAACGCGGCTGTGAGCTTGCATCCGGGAGGTAGTGGGTTCGAACCCCACTGTCGGCAGCCCTGAAGATGGTTTTTCGTGGTTTTCCATTTTTACACCAGGAAAATGCTAGGGCTGTACCTTAATTAAGGCCACGGCCACTTCCTTCCAACTCCTAGGCCTTTCCTATCCCATCGTCGCCATAATACCTATGTGTGTCGATGCGACGTAAAGCCACTAGCAAAAAATATTAAAAAATGGTATAAACTACGGAAAACCATCTTCAGGGCTGCCGACAGTGGGGTTCGAACCCATTGTCTCCCGAATACAAGCTGATAGCTGACCCAAACCGCGGGGCCATTTGCTTGGTATTTGTTGTAGGTATCCACGGGATTGTATCTACATGGAAAGTGAATTATGTTTTGATAATAATTAAAATTGAGATAAAATATTAAATGCGTTGAAAATACAATACCACCCGCTCATTATTTTTTTTTCCCTGAGAGACTGCACATGGCTGCTCATTTCACTTACCAAAAAGAGGTTTTTCAAAGATAGATCTTGAAGTAGCGGAGGGTGAGACCAACAATGCTTCGAACACAAGGTAAAGATCATGTGACATCTGGAACCCACAAACCTATCACAGATGGCTGCGTGAGGGCTACATGGTGATCCGTGTGTGTTTATAATAATCGTACAATCTTGATGTAAAATGTTCGTGACCTGACTACAGCTAATCATGCACTTGTTTACTCTACATGCGAGATAACTCAATTAATTGTACTGTAGCATTTTCTACATTATATTTTTCACCGGTAAGTGTGGTTTACTGTAGACACGTCCACGAGCCGTGGGCAACGTCTGAGTGGCCTGCTAAGTGGTCCTAAGAGTCGGGATATCAGATGCTGTGGAATAGGAGCGGCCATCTCGGACGTAATTAATTAGCCGTGGCCCTCCTTGTGCTTATGCAGTCCACAGTTCTGCTTAGCCATTAGCTAATTCACACATGCAAAATTTAAACGCTTTCTTTAGGTCTTATGAGCTAATTTGCGAAATTAATGTTTTGGTCTTTGTGTTACTCTTGGCTCATAATAATAATAATAATAATAATAATAATAATAATAATAATAATAATAATAATAATAATGATGGAAAAATTAAATGGCGTATGGCTTTTAGTGCCGGGAGTGTCCGAGGACATGTTCGGCTCGCCAGGTGAAGGTCTCTTTATTTGACTCCCGTAGGCGACCCGCGCGTCGTGATGAGGATGAAATGATAATGAAGACGACACACACACCCAGCCCCCGTGCCAGCCAAATTAACCAATGATGGTTAAAATTCCTGACCCTGCCGGGAATCGAACCCGGGACCCCTGTGGCCAAAGGCCAGCACGCTAACCATTTAACCATGGAGCCGGACAATAACAACAATAATAATAATAATAATAATAATAATAATAATAATAATAATAATAATAATATTGCCTTCAAGTCCCACTAACTACTTTTACGGTTTTCTGAGACGCCGATGTACCGGAATTTAGTCCCGCAGGAGTTCTTTTACGTGCCAGTAAATCTACCGACACGAGGCTGATGTATTTGAGCACCTTCAAATACCATCGGACTGAGCGAGGATCGAACCTGCCAAGTTTGGGTCAGAAGGCCAGCGCCTCAACCGTCTGAGCCACTCAGCCCGGCCTTGGCTCACTTAACGTGGGTGCAAAATTTACGCAAGATTAACGATTTCCCGATACGCGAACGCCCTTTGTAAGAGGATAAAGTGTAAGCCCTGGTAAGCTTGAGCTACAAAGAGAAACTGCCATAACAAAGGAATTTCTTTAGTTTCTTGTTTTATATCACTGTGACGTCAGGTTAAACCCAATTTTTATACACATCATGACAGTCTAAATACTTTGCTTTCGACTAGGCCTACACACATCATCGAAAGTCATCAGTGCGCGCCCTTCGCCAGCTATGATAGTGTTTTAGTATCCAAGAACGTCTTCTGTATCGCTGACCATTAAGAACAGTCTTTAATGTGAATGTAAAATCTGTGTTTCATATTGTTATATATTAGATGTATGCAATCACTGGCTGTTTGGTCTGCCCAAGACCTAAGAACAGATGTAAAAAGTTAACGGTGGTTCGAGATATTTTACACATGCGGTATCAGGTATTTTACTGACGTTGACTTCAAGGTACTCAGCATTCCTGTAACAGGTCCTATAAAACAAAACACAGCCTGCGAGACTACAGCTGTGATGGCCCAGCCCGAAGTCCATTAGAAGCGAGGTGACGCGTAATTAGTGCGACGAATCCTTTCGGTCATTATTCTAGGCTTTCTAGACCAGCGCCGCTAACTCACCGTCAATAGCTCCTCGGTTATTCTGATGAAGGCTGAGTGGACCTCGAACTACCCCTCAGATCCAGATAAAATTCTCTGACTCTGCCGCGAACTGAACTCGGGACCCCTGGATAAGAGGCAAGCTTGCTACCTCTAGACAACGGAGCAGGGCGAATGTTAAATGAAAAAATTGTATTTCAAGTAATCAGGTGGTGAGCAAATGTTACCGAGTAGAGTGGCCGCGCATGTTAACGAGCAGGGTCTGCGTTCGGGAGATGAGTGGGTTCGAACCCCACCATCAGCTATCCTGAAAATGATTTTCTGTGGTTTTCAATTTTCACTTCCAGGCAAATGCAGAGACACAGGCCACAGCATCCTTGCCCAATTTCCTTCACCACCATTCATTTCATCTTCATTAGCTCCTTAACGAGGTTGGCGTCAGGAGAGGCATCCGGCCGTAAAGGCATGCCAATTACATTTCATCTCACCTCATACCCGACCCCGCACCAGAAAACGGTACTAACGGTAAGGCGTAGACATACAGATGGTGAGAACATTTTCTTTCAGAGCATGTAATTGAGTTAAAGCCCTAATGAGATGTGGCCTACCAAGCGACCGCTGCTGAGCCAGAAGGCCTGCAATTGCGAGGTGCCATGTGGTCAGCACGCCGAATCCTCTCGGCCGTTATTCTTGGCTGTCTAGATCGGGGCCGCTATCTCACCGTCAGATAGCTCCTCAATTCTAATCACGTAGGCTGAGTGGACCTCGAACCAGTCCTCAGATCCAAGTAAAATTCCCTGACCTGGCCGAGAATCGAACCCGGGGCCTTGGGTAGGAGGCAGGCACGCTAACCCTACACCACGGGGCCGGCGTACATTCTTACTACAAACCCTAAATACCCTCATAACAGTGTGAAGAGATCCGTAATCTTTATAAGTTCGGTAATGTGATTAGCCCAATGAAGATCATTCTTTATTTTAACACCTAGGTAGTTACAGTGATCACCAGTAATTAAAACTGAGAGGACTTTTCATCTTAGCGAAACGACCTGACTTTTCATCCACTAGATAACAAATCCGACCAATACTTAGGCGCGCCCTTTCTAGAAAGTAACAACGAGGAGGAACCATTCGACATATATTTCAGAACCACAGAGAGATTTTGCATCATAAACCACCCGACCTGAACCAGCAGCAAGATCAGTTAGCCTGTTACTTAAATTCTCCTGTAATTGATCGGAAGACTTCACTGTTTTCGACATGGGAAGACTTGAGGACCCTCATCCTGAATTGCATATTCTAGCAAAAAAAGTAAATAAGTTAGCTATCCCAGCAACTTCAGTGCATGCTGAAATAATTTTTACAAATTCAGGATGTACTGCCAGTAAGAGACGATCAAGACTAACCTCAAGAGCACTTTCTTCTTTATAGTTTTTGGAATGAACAAATGAATAATATTTTACACAGGACATTCTCCGTAAAATAAGAAAAGCAGATTTGACCATCAACGTCCATAATTCAAGTACTATGTTCCATGAATATTTTTGACAAAACTGTACTTAAGTTTTTTTTATTTATTGCTGGCATTATGGAACATCCTCACAATTCTCTATTTGTTTCCTGAATCACTATAATTTTGTGCTGTGCTTGGTTTTTTAGAGAAATTGTGTGTATATTCCACTGTATTTCATCATTTTCACCACTATATTGAAGAGGGTTTTCCATGGTTTATCATTTTCACACTGAGCACACGCTGGGGCTGTACCTGAATAAAAAGAAGAGTGTACTTCGATCTAGAAAAGGCATTCGATAATGTTGATTGGACCAAGCTATTTAAGACTCTGAAGGTGATTGGGATCAGATACCGAGAACGAAGAATTATCTACAATCTGTATAAAAATCAGTCTGCAGTGATAAGAATCGAGGGCTTTGAAAAAGAAGCAGCAATCCAGAAAGGAGTGAGGCAAGGCTGCAGTTTGTCCCCCCTCCTTTTCAATGTTTACATAGAACAGGCAGTAAAGGAAATCAAAGAGGAGTTTGGAAAGGGAATCACAAACCAAGGAGAGGAAATCAAAACCTTGAGATTTGCCGATGATATTGTTATTTTATCTGAGACTGAAGAAGATCTCGAGAAGCTGCTGAATGGTATGGACTAAGTATTGGGTAAGGAGTACACGATGAAAATAAATAAGTCCAAAACAATAGTAATGGAGTGCAGTCGAACGAAGGCAGGCGATGCAGGAAATATTAAATTAGGAAATGAAGTCATAAAGGAAGTAGATGAATATTGTTACTTGGGTAGTAAAATAACTAATGATGGCAGAAGTAAGGAGGACATAAAATGCAGATTAGCACAAGCAAGGAAGAGCTTTCTTAAGAAAAGTAATTTGCTCACTTCATTGATATAGGAATTAGAAACATGTTTTTGAAGTCTTTTATGTGGAGCGTGGCAATGTATTGTACCCGGATGAGATGGGCCCTAGTTATCATGATTTCATGATTATAATATAAATGCAGACATATGGGAATATTAAATTATGTACAGTGTCAGTTTTGTGTGGAAGGAAGATGTTTCAACTTAGTCAGACGGGATCGCGACAATCCGTCGCCACAGTTAAGCCTGTCATTATGGGGAGAATATTTTCTTGTCAGAAAGTTAAGAGGATTAAAAGCGAGCGGTCACAATAACAGAAATAGTTGCAACGAGGAAGTGAGAGAGCATTTATTTCTGAACAAGGTGCAGCCGGTGTGTCACAAAATACGAAGAAGATGACGAAATAGGATTTCCAACGCCTCGAGGCATTTTGTCGTCAGGTTGCAAGGAAGTGATATTTAAAATAACCGCCGCGGTGGTAGCCATTGACAAAATTTATCAGAGGCTCGCAGATGCGCCAACATAAGCGAAACCAAGGTGAACTCCAGTTAGCTTCTCCGATAAAAGTAATTAAATTATTCCAACCACAAAATTGAACCGAGGGAATTTTTGTGATATCATCCCAATGTTGATTAATTGTAATTGTAATAAATTAAAGTAAAGAATTCTTGGAAATGACCCACGCAAGATCGCCATTGGTCAAGACGATCACGCCATCAAGTACGCCGACTTAGCGCGCGAAAAGTGGAGGACAGAAATCAAGTCATATCTCCGTGATCGCCGAACGATATCAGATCAGAATACGACACGTGAATGTGTATCGCCAGTTTATTAAGTGGGATGAATTAAGAGATCCAAATCCACCTGAAAATGCCGATTTAGGATAACCAACCCCCCTCCCTCTGATGTGACCACGGATGACCCACGCGCGAAACCAGGTCGACCATATATACTAGGGAGTCGAGCTTCACATCAACCAGTCGTTTGAAATAATTTGATACGCTGACACGGTGACTCTGTAACTTGGTACCAGAAAACGCATTATAGATTCTGTTAGAGTTGAAAGTACGTTAGTAGTCATGAAGGTGAAGACGAACAGTGATAATTATTCAGTATATCGAGTGTAAATTATCAGTATCACTGTATGTGAAATTAATACATTCCTCAACATTTCATGTGTTGGAATTTAAAGGATCGACAGGAACGCCGATAATACTTTTTGAAGGCAGTGTTCAGAGCCTGAAATAAATATTTCATGAGACGGTGTAACAATTATTGTAGCAGGGAACTGTAGGAGCGAGGCGATCACAAGACGGCATCGTATACTTCAGGAAGTGCGGATTAAAGAACGCGATACGCGCCGGTTCGAATGAAACGACACTTCGTCGTAATGTGTCACGACGTGTGATTCGGGCTCAAGGAAGAATATTTGTGCAAATGTAATTGGTCTAGAGGCACCTATAAGTGTTTTTTTAATTCTTGTATAAATTAGTGTAAATTCTCTAGTAAGGTATTAATCATGGGTTGTCGCCCAGAAGTGTTTTATTGTGTTAAATTTATAAAGTGCGATATGAAGTACGAGTAAAATTACCATGGGGCCATGAGGCTTCTCATCTGCTACAAGACAATGGAATTCTACATAGGAATGAGTACACCAATTAAATATTTGGGGATGTTATCGCGACAAAACGGGGTCCAGTGTAGATTAATTATGGTTACTTAACATGGTTCGCCTCCCGAATCCATGATTTTTAGACGGACGAACTAATTTATATTAACGTAATAATGGGTTAGATTAATTAATTGAGTATTTGTTTGTTGTATATAATGTAAATATGGGATATTTCTTTCAATGCTGTTTGTGAATACTTTGATTTAAGTTCATTTCAAGTGTTAGATTTCTTTTTGTGATAACCCATTTATTTGATTTTCAATCACTGCGGTGATTATTTGTATGTTAGTATGAACATTTGTTACCAGACAGCCAGATTATGAAAAGTGCCAGAGAGTAAATGTTGTGTTGCGTACGGAAGGTCATAATAATAATGTTTGTGAGTTGGCAAAGGAAAGTAAAATAATAATAATAATAATAATAATAATAATAATAATAATAATAATAATAATAATAATAATAATATTTTGTGTGTTTGCAAGTTAAGGTATAATAATAATAATAATAATAATAATAATAATAATAATAATAATAATAATAATAATAATAATAATAACAGTGCTTCGTGAATTGGCTAGTGCAAATAATAATCAATGTGGAGATGACATGTAGCGTTAAAGAATTTAATTCGGGCAGTAAGTTTGATTTTCCGTAAATTGTTGATTTCACGATTTTTTATTTATCTTAACCATTAAAATTTGTTTAAAAGCGATAGAGGCACGTGAATTAGAATGGTCACGATATGTTGAAAGCCCAGAGTGGTTTGAGCCCATATTTAGAGTTGGAAGTGATGAGGGACGAAAATCCGGCATGAAATAAAATTGAGCCGTACGGTTTGTAATGGTGAAAGATGAATCTCAAGGCCTAAGATGGTATAAAATGCCGATTCCGGTGTTATGAGTGGCAGAATCCACGCACCGAGGATTAATTTAAGAATTAAATGTTTGAAGAGTTCCAATGGAAAAAAGAAAGACTTCAAATGAATTGGAAGGAATAGTTTAGCAATCGCCGGCATTGGAGGTATTTGCCCAGCCGCGATGTGCCATAGGTTGTGAGATGTGTCTTGGGAGGACATGTGTCCCCATAAAGTTAACGGCAGTACGAAACTGGAGGTGCGATCCCGAATATCGTGTTGTCCCGACCGATATAAAGCAGATCTTGGTGGTTCATAACGGGATTTAACATATGTGACTGAATTCTAAAGAGTGGAAATTAAAATATCAAACTTTCCATTTTTAATAATAATAATAATAATAATAATAATAATAATAATAATAATAATAATCCAAGTGAATCTTGTCTTAAATCAATTACTTAGTGCCAAAGTAGACCGAAATTGTAAAAGCTTATGCATTAACCATAAATATCGCTAACGGTAGTGTAACACGTGAAATTAAGTTATCATATAATAATAATAATAATATTTTATTAGGAAACTGATCATTAAATTGTACGGATAAATTACGAGGAAGAACGACCCTTCGTTTGAAACGTCGGCAAGGGTTAGCATATAATCATCCCGAATGACAAATGATAATAATCAAATATAGGATTATAATTGAAATTAATGATAATAAAATAATTGATGGTAATCAAAGAATATGATAATCAGATAAAGAATGATAATGATATTATTTAATAATCATATGAAGATATGATAGGGACAGTCGTCCTGTGTCGAACTGGTCGGAACCAGATGTTGGGTTTCCACGGGGGAGATTGTTAGCGGTAGATGCGAAATAACCCACGGACGGCACATGTCTTCACTGTCAGAGCATAGTAATGAACCTTTCCGTACGTCTTGTCGTATTGACAAAAGTAAATATTGAGTTAAGCTTTGAATTAATGGGCTATACCTGGCATGTTTGTGAATCTGGAAATAATAGGCTAGAGTTTGTCCGCACTATAAATTCCCGTTTTAAATACTATAACATTTCCACAGTGGGGGTCCGGCTCACCAGAATGTACATACCGGAAGTGTCTCATGTCCAAACGGAACGAGGAGATGACAGTAAATAGTTACTCTCATGCCTTCGTCTCCGAAAGAAGATCTCCAGCGGTGAAACGTCCTCTCATACGGATGTGGATTCGACCCCCAATAACCAATGGGACGAATTCACCAAATATTGTACACTACCAGAGTAGTGAGGTAAATCCAAGTATTAGGCCTATGTCATTTCTTTTTCAGGATGGAAGTGTCCCAATGTAATAATTGTCATCATGTGCAGTTTGCAAAATAAGTCAATAAATTGCTCCTCGTTGCAATTTCAATAGGAAACAGTTTCCATATCTTTTTATTGTAGTTACTCCAATATGCCCATGAAATTTAAGTTGTCACTTTCCAGTCCTATTGTGGAGTCTATAATTTATATCCATGAATGAGTCGTCCCCCGTTACCTTAATTTGCATGCCCCGTTCATCCCTGTGTTCATTTGGTGCGCCGATATATATTTTGATTTTTTTATTAATTGTTTTTATCGTTTACGAACTGATCACCCCTGAGATTAAGGCTAGTTTGGGACTCAGGGACTCAGGTGAGCGGCTGCAGTATGGAAGTGAAACATGGACGATAACTAGCTCAGAAAGAAAGAGAATAGAAGCTTTTGAAATATGGTGTTACAGATGAATGCTGAAAGTGAGATGGATAGATCGAATCACAAATGAAGAGATACTGAATCGAATTGGTGAGAGGAGATCAATTTGACTAAATTTGACGAGAAGAAGAGATAGAATGATAGGACACATCTTAAGACACGCAGGACTTGTTCAGTTGGTTTTTGAAGGAAGTGTGGGTGGTAAGAACGGTAGGGGTAGACCAAGGTATGAATATGACAAGCAGATTAGAGCAGATGTAGGATGCAGTAGTTACGTAGAAATGAAAAGGTTAGCACAGGATAGGGTGGCATGGATAGCTGCATCACACCAGTCTATGGACTGATGACTCAGACAACAACTTCGAAGTGTAGTACTGGGACGATGTACCTGACCAGACTCAACGAAACGCACGAATTATTCAGGTGCGAAACTAAACAAATGCAGCGATAGGGATGGTCACCATCAGTAAAGCAATTTGCTCCTATATTGAAGTAATATAGATAAATGTTCATGATACAGTAACTGGTTTCTCAAACATGTGATCAGATAATTAGTAAGAAGTAAACTCGTGTCATCCTGAAGTGTTGCAGCTCTCTTCAGAGCCCCCCCCCCCCCCATAGGATGTGAACTGCATGTACCATCTTAACCACTTAAGAGCCCTCCTGCCATTCTTAAATTTCTGGCAGTACCGGGAATCAATCCCAGGCCACCGAGGACGGCAGCTAATAGTGCTAACCGTGCTACGGAGGCGGACAAATAATTAGTGAGATTTCGTAAAAATAGTCATGATAACAAACGAGAATATTCTCTCCACAGATCCAGATGATGACATCAGACTGACTGAACTTTTCCCCCACTGATTACAAGGTTTACCGGGAGGAGTGGTTCTGACAGTTAAGCGGAGGCTTTTAAGCTCAACTAGGCGGCTTCGATCCCGGCTCAGTCCACTAGTATTTTAAGGTACTAAATTACGCCAGTCGGCCTCTGTGGTGTAGTAGTTAGCATGATTAGCAGCCACCCCCGGAGGCCCGTGTTCGATTCCCGGCTCTGCCACAAAATTTGAAAAGTGGTACGAGGGCTGGAACGGACAGGGTCCACTCAGCCTCAGGAGGTCAACTGAGTAGAGGGTGGGGGATATTTGATTCCCACCTTAACCATCCTGGAAGTAATTTTCCGTGGTTTCCTGCTTCTCCTCCAGGCAAATGCCGGGATGGTACCTAACT
This sequence comes from Anabrus simplex, assembly GCF_040414725.1. Classification (NCBI taxonomy): domain Eukaryota; kingdom Metazoa; phylum Arthropoda; class Insecta; order Orthoptera; family Tettigoniidae; genus Anabrus; species Anabrus simplex. Next base: position 1,581,310,583 of record NC_090265.1, read on the forward strand.
TATGGCCACGACCACTTCCTTCCATCTTCCTTGTTTATCCCTTCCAATCTTCCTATCGCTCCAGAAGGCCCCTGTTCAGCATAGCAGGTGAGGCCGCCTGGGCGAGGGCCCCGATCCAAAGTCTCACGCTCCAGGACACCGCTGCCCTTCAGGCGGTAGAAGTGAGATCCCTCGCTGAGTCCGAGCGAAGAATCAACCCAGGAGGGTACACAAGTTAAGAAAGGATTACGCCAAACTCGTATCGGTAGATTTACTGGCAGGGTAATTAATTCCTGCGAGACAAAGTGCCGGCACTTCGGCGGCTTTGAAAACCATAAAATTAGCTAGTAGTACGTAAAAATTACGATTTTTATTAGACTTATGAAATTCTACGCATACGGAGCGAGTCTCTTATCAACTGTCAAACTATGCAGTCAGTCAGGGCACTGTTCACTTCAGAAATTGCTCAGATGTTCAGAATTCCAATTGAAGCTTTTCTCATGCAGAAAGATTAAGGTGGCCAGTGGCAGTAACACTACATTGATAATGTTGCTTTTTTCCCCTGCACGAACACCATTCGAGGATGCAGAGAATGTGACCAAGATTTTTCCGATGCTCAGCCACGAACAACAACAGGTGTTTTAATTGAGTCCGACCTGTGCAATAATTCCTCATTTGAGATGTGAATCACGACATGATACACAAATAGATTTTCGAATCAATATTCTTAAAAATATATTTTTCCGTGTAATAAGGTGTATATTGTGGTTATAGCGACGACATTCTTAGAAGAAATTTTTGAAGTGACATCGTTCAGCAAAGCTGTTACAAACTACAGAACGATGAGCCGATTTCCTTTTAGTATCTGGGAAGATTCCACGCTCTTCTCTGATAGTATCAAATGCTGTGCGCTGAGTCAACTTACTTATTGTCTGCAGTATACAGTTGCCGCAAACATTGTAATCTTCAGATATCCCCACACAGAAATGTTAGAGGGATCTATGTTCAACATATCACTCTCTCATACTGGATATCACGCAACACATGATGATATCAATGGATATATGCTATTAATACTAATATAAAAATATCGCTGACACACATGCATGTAGTTTTAGTATTGAATAGCATCTTTTTTTCCAAAGATTTAATGTATGTGTTATCACTAGGCCATGGATTTTTAGCTCGTAAAAATGTGTTAGGCGCCTAAAGTAATCTCCCTCAGACCCTTACTTGTGGCCTGTTTACATGCGGACAGTAATTTAGTGGTAACTAAACTTTTAACTAAATTTTAAGTGACTTGCAGAGTGTGAACTGCGACTTTAGTGGTAAGTGGTAAGTAAACGATTTTTTTTTTTTTGCTAGTTGCTTTACGTCGCACCGAAACAGATAGGTCTTATGGCGACGATGGGACAGGAAAGGGCTAGGAGTGGGAAGGAAGCGGCCGTCCTTTAATTAAGGTACAGCCCCAGCATTTGTCTGGTGTGAAAATGGGAAACCACGGAAAACCATTTTCAGGGCTGCCGATAGTGGGGTTCGAACCTACTATCTCCCGAATACTGGATACTGGCCGCACTTAAGCGACTGCAGCTATCGAGCTCGGTAAGTAAACGATTAAGCAACAATTTAGTCAAGTGGAATAGAATCCAGTCTATTTTTTTTTCTTTCAAGTAGACGTTCCTCAAGCTGCGCGCGCACCCATCGGAGTACTTGCTACTTACCACGTGCGAAGTCCGACTCGTTGGCTTAATGGTCAGCGTACTGGCCTTCGGTTCAGAGGGTCCCGGGTTTGATTCCCGGCCGGGTCGGTGATTTTAACCTTAATTGGTTAATTCCAATGGCTCGGGGGGCTGGGTTTGTGTGGCGTATTCAACATGAGAAATCATCCTAGGTAGGGCCCTCATCTTCACAGACATGCAGGTAGCCTAATAGGCCGTCTACTAGAAAAAGACTTGCACCACGCCTCTCCGGGGGCCATACGCCATTACTTACCACGTGCGAACAGGTGCAATGTAGTCAAGTTCATAAATTAATTGTGGGTGAAGTTACAGAGTTGATCATCGCTGTGAGTTCGTTTCTCTTTTGGTCGATCGTTTGTTCTAATTGCTGGGAACAATGGCTATATGCACAGAAGAAGACATTCTAAAATTCGTTAGTGAATACGTCCATCACGAGTACCTTTCGAATTTTAAAATGCACTACGCATGATAGTATCTCTCTTTCGTATCGAAGGTTCAACTTTATGCAGTAACTCATCAAATGTTACTTCTGACATTCACAAGGTTAACAGGCAATGTTATTCGCTCTACGTCCCACAAACTTCTTTTACGGTTTCCAGAGACGTCGAGGTGACGGAATTTTTTCCAGCAGGAGTTCCTTTACGTGCCAGTAAATCTACCGACATGTGGCTGACGTATTTGAGCACCTTCAAGTACCACCGGACTGAGCCAGGATCGAAGCTATCAAGTTGGGATCAGAAGGCCAGCACCTCAACTGTCTGAGCTACTCAGCCCGGCGGTTAACAAATATTCCTGTGGATCCTCCTCGGCTAATTAAAGGGAATTGTACTTGCTCCGAGATTATTCATTCTGGTTATCCAATTTTACTCCTATTCTCTTTTTCTCCTAACTTTGATCTCGGAATCCTCAACTTCCTCTAAAATTTCATCTAGCAAGCAACGAATAACGTCATTAACAACTTTTACTCGTTGATGGCCATTCATCTTATCTCTGGTGTAGTTGACAACGCAATAACGACTGAATCACGTGTCTTGAATGAAAAATTTCCATTTATCCACTGTACTAAACTAGCTTACGCGTGGTAAGTACCACTTACTACTTACTAACCACTGTCGACGTGCAAATCTGTCCTTAGGCTTTATAAAACATAAAACAGGCTCTAAAATTATTGGATAGGGAAACACTACAGATATAAAATATTAGTACAATATTTATAAATTAGAAAATTTATTGGCAAAGGCAATGGACCAATATTAGATCTATACTAAGAGTTGCAGACTCCAGGAAATAGTACTTGGGTGTCCAAACTGTATTTGCATGGAAGATTACATTTTCTCAAAGGTACTGCCACTTAAAATGATTTGCATACAAGTAATTATATTTGAAACTCCACACAAACTGAAACAACAAATAATTTCAAATATTCACACCACAGTTGACTTCGCAATAGATTATTAAAACTCTCTTCAGTTTTATAGAGAAAAACAGTTTATAATCCGAAAATGAGCGAGTTAAAATATAACTGCAAAATATTACATCAGCAAGTAGGGTCTCTTCACTGTATGAGTGTTTACGCACAATGCGACTCAGGAGGTAGAAAATAACTACAAATCACTAGCTTTAGTAGTAATGAGGGAGAAATTGTTAAGGTTTCTTCCTTATAGCTCCTTCACACGAAGCCACCGTAGCCATGTCACCTGTGCTTTTGGTGGCGCTTCTCTTGGCAGCGTGACCATTTTGCTCACGGCACCAGGAACCTCATATCAGTCTTAAGGATTTTGTTCTGGAAATTCGAATGCCATCTTGACTGATCACCACTTCTATTTCCCAAGAACTGTGGGCATCTTCAGGGTGTCTCTTAAAACGACACACACATCAGTGTCAAATAGTTCTCTCTCAAAAAAGACCTTCACGTGAAAATAGCCGTGAGGGAAAATATAGTTCTTCCCAAACCCCTTTAGGACCGTATCAGTTATTCTGAGATAACAAGATCAAATTTCCTTATAGATATCTTCCTGAATTAAAGTAACGCCATTGTCTGTGTGTACCAAGACTTCGGTTGTGGTATCGGCAATTCCTGTTATGGTGCTCAAACGTGTAGCTGGCGCAGTACCCATAGAGGACTGACCAACCAGTACCAGCTCTGTTTTCTGTTTATTTACACTTTATTGTCCAAATTTGCATCTGAAACACTTCAGACACCCCATACTTCCGCCTACAATTTGTCGATTTGTAGCCAGCTTCCCCATCAGTTAAAACATTTGCAATCTCTGTTTGTCTTCAACGGCTGTCGTACGCTTGTCTCTTGAATCATACATTTCAAACCACCATGTTTCTTGAGAGCTTTCGTGTTTCTTCTGTCAGCAATGCATTCATGGTTTCGTAGCAGGTCCTTAAAATCTCACAAATTCGTAGGCCCATCAGACTTGGAGCGATTCTACCTTTTTACGCATATTCAGCAGTTTGTGCATTTCTTCACTGTTCATCATGATGTCAAACTCTTCATTCAATGACTTTTTACATTTTCTGCATATTGATAATTCAATTTCACCTTGAATGAACAGCTTTGCCAAACGAGGCATTGATTTCTTAGAAAATTAACCAACTTCCACATGTCTCATTCCTTCAAGATAAGTTTCAATCAATCAATCAATCAATCAATCAATCAATCAATCAATCAATCAATCAATCAATCAATCAATCAATCAATCAATCAATCAATCAATCAATCAATCAATCAATCCTGATCTGCACTTAGGGCAGTCGCTCAGGTGGCAGATTCTCTATCTGTTGTTTTCCTAGCATTTTCTTACATGATTTCAAAGAAACTGGAAATTTATTGAACTCCCGTGGTAAGTTATTCCAATTCCTAACTCCCCTTCCTATAAACTAATATTTACCACAATTTGTCCTCTTGAATTCCAACTTCATCTTCATATTGTGATCTTTCCTACTTTCAAAGACGCCACTCAAACTTAATCGTCTACTAATGTAATTCCACGCCATCTCTCCTCTGACAGCTCGGAACATACCACTTAGTCGAGCAACTCGTCTTCCTTATCCCAATTCTTCAGAGCCCAAACTTTGCAACATTTCTGTAGCGCTACTCTTTTGTCGCAAATCACACAGAACAAATCGAGCTGCTTTTCTTTGGACTTTTTCCAGTTCTTGAATCAAGTAATCTTGGTGAAGCTCCCATACACTGGAACCATACTCAAGTTGGGGTCTTACTAGACTTATATGCCCTCTCCTTTACATACTGCCAACGGCCGTAGCCGTGTTGAAAGACCGGATCCCGTGAGATATCCGAAGTTAAGCAACATTGGGTGTGGTCGGAAGTAGGATGGGTTGCCACGCGCTGTTGGTGGGGGTAAGGGAATGGAGGAGCGGAAAGGAACTGGCCACCCTACCGTACGTAAACTCCGGCTCAGGAACACCTCTGCGGAGGTTCGGACCTGCCTTCGGGCAGAATAACCCTTACCTACCTTTTACATACTTACTACAACCAGTAAACACCCCCATAACCATGTGCAGAGATCTGTACCCTTTATTTACAATCCCATTTATGCGATTACCCCAATAAAGATCTTTCCTTATATTAACACCTAGATAGTTACAATAATCCCAAAAGGAACTTTCACCCCCGCAGTAATTAAAACTCAGAGAACTTTACCTATTTTTGAAACTCACAACCTGACTTTTAACCCCGTTTATCATCATACCATTGCCTACTGTCCACCTTACAACATTATCGAGGTCACGCTGCAGTTGCTCACAATCTTGTAATCTTTCCTCATATTCTTGAATTCACTTTCTAACAGGATAATCTCTCCTACCAACAAAGGTGCGTATCGAATCTTCAACGTCCCAAAACGTGAATGTGAATCCACGATCTGCGTCTTGTCGGTGTGAAATAGTTCGTGACATGATCATCTTCACTTTCGCTATCTTCTGTAGAGGTTTATGTTTCGTAAGTTCTTTTCATATTTATTCTATCATGTTCTTTTAATTGTAAATGTCAGATCTCACAGCAGTGCCTCTGGAAATTATATAATTTCGCCGTCTTCAAGGTCACCCTCGTAGTCATCATTTCCAAGCTTCAGTATTGATGAAAGAAATTCTTACGGTGCAATAGCCCCGAAAGGCATTGGCCTTCCAAGCAACCGCTGCTCAGCCCGAAGGCTAGCAGATTACGAGGTGTCGTGTGGTCGAACGACGAATCTTCTTGGCCGTTATCCCAGGCTTACTAGACCGGGGACGCTGTCTCATGGCCAGATAGCTCCTCAATTGGAATATGTAGGCTGAGTGGACCTCGAACCAGCCCTCAGACAGGTTAAAAGAAACTACCCTTACCTAGCCGGGAATCGAACCCGGGGTCTCCGGGTAAGAGGCAGGCATGCTACTCCTTGATTTGGTGAGGTGCTGCACAATGTACTTCGCAAATTCTTTATCTCCCTCGTTTGCCAAACACAAGACAATATACAAAGCAATTAAATCACGATCAGAGAAATTTTTTTTTTGCTATTTGCTTTACGTCGCGCCGACACAGATAGGTCTTATGGCGACGATCGGATAGGAAAGGCCTAGGAATTGGAAGGAAACGGCCGTGGCCTTAATTAAGGTACAGCCCCGGCATTTGCCTGGTGTGAAAATGGGAAACCACGGAAAACCATCTTCAGGGCTGCCGACAGTGGGGCTCGAACCCACTATCTCCCGATTACTAGACACTGGCCGCACTTAAGCGACTGCAGCTATTGAGCTCGGTGATCAGAGAAATTGTCAATGACGAATCTACATCATATTCATCGGAAGCTTCTGAAAACAGAAATCCTTTAAATTTCCGCAGTCTCGCCTTCATTGCCAAACAACAGTTTATGCAATCGTTTAACTACAATCAGAGGTGCAGTGGAAATTTTCTTGTTTATCCGTTGAACGTCTCCGAGCGTAATCGTCATAATGACTGACAAACAACTAGCCACACGATATTTACATCGTTACAATATCGATAACCATCGTTAATTGCTCAATTCTCCGTCGTTAGAAATTCTCTCAACTCATCAGATACCTACGACAATCACGTGCTAATATCAGTTTTAGAAGGACATACAGTCGAACCTCCAGAACTCGAATTTTTCAGTATCTCGAAATAACTTCAATTTTCTGTCCGTTTGTTCTATTCTTCACGTGTATTTATGTCGCTGTTTGTTTGTTTGTTTGTTTGTTTGTTTGTTTGTTTGTTTGTTTGTTTGTTTGTTTGTTTGTTTGTTTGTTTGTTTGTTTGTTTGTTTGTCCAACCCTTGTGCAGTTTCTCTACGCGGTCAGGTATGAGGTGAGATGAATCTGTCGCGGCGGTTTTTTTTAGTGATCAGATGCCCTTCGTGACGTCAACCTCATCAGAGGAGTTAACCCTCAAGCACACGCGCCAAATCTTAGGACGCAGACACACGCGTCGGGGTGCTTTCCACCCCACATATCATTGTATTATAAAATACGAATTACTGTATTAATTGGAGATTTTAAGATAGATTATGTACGAATGACTCTTTCTGCAGGGATCCAGCCAGAAATGTACAAGAGCGGCGAGAGCACAGAAAAGGTATTTGTACACTTCACTAAGAAATAAAATGACCTGGGGTGGATTCCACCCCATACGCGTGTGTTTGAGGGTTAATGAGATGAAATGAATGACGTGTTATATGATGGTAGGAAGGTAGAGGTTGAAACCCGGTGCCGGCACATATGCTACTCCTGTCGAATAGCTCCAAGGGGTCTGCTTAAGGATTAACGTCCCCATCCGACGGACGAATCACCATCAAGAGCGTCATATGCCCTCACTCCATATGAACACTGTGGAAAGGTTTGGAATTTAATGCAGGCTTTTGGCACGCAATCTAGTGATTGTCAATTGTATACCAGCACATCCCCTCCCCTGCCGGCCAACATTCTGTGGTGAAATCTTTTTCGACCAACGGTACTCGAACCGGCTAACCACGGTGTCAGACCGTTTAGACTTCAACGCCTTAGCGATCATGGCCACCAGGAGGGATTCACGTGTATTTGTGTCTCTATCACTCGAAATTTGGTTACACGAATTACGAAGATCTAGATCCACCGGAAGCAGAACACGGGGCCTTTGAAAATGTCGACAATGATGAACGACGAGCACCTGCTGTAGCTTTCGCTGATCGTGAGAAATTTGCATAACAACAGTTTTAGCATACCTCTTAGATGTATCTGGATGTCTACGAACGGAGAAATGTGTGCACAAAAGTCACAAACAGACAGTGATAATTAAAAAATTGATACCGGTGTATGCAGTTCTTTTCCTATTCATCTCACAACATAGCTTTCTTCCTTACATTCTTATGGTCTTCAGTTCTCATGTTGTAAAGCATTAGATGTTTCTTAATGCACTATCAACAGTTCAGTCGCCATTGTCATTTTTCACAATGAACGCAGGACGCGGGAAACGCTGCAAGCAGCGAACTGAAAATAGTTCGCTGTAATCCCGTCATGTAGGCGGAAGACTGACGCTTCGGTATGAGTGGATTCATATCCCGCTGCAGTCATTGTAGTTCGCGACGGGATCGCTCCCGCTCCCGCGTCCCGCGTTAGTGTGTGCAGACCTTCATAATAGTTCGCGACGGGATCGCTCCCGCTCCTGCGTTAGCTTGTGCAGATCTTCATAATAGTTCGCGACGGGATCGCTCCCGCTCCTGCGTTAGCTTGTGCAGATCTTCATAATAATTCGCGACGGGATCGCTCCCGCTCCCGCGTCCCGCGTTAGTGTGTGCTGAAATGTCGTATGGCTTTTAGTGCCGGGATATCCCAGGACGGGTTCGGCTCGCCAGGTGCAGGTCTTTCTATTTGACACCCGCAGGTGACCTGCGCGTCGTGATGACGATGAAATGATGATGAAGACAGCACATACACCCAGCCCCCGTAACATTGGAATTAACCAATTAAGGTTAAAATCCCCGACCCGGCCGGGAATCGAACCCGGGACGCTCTGAACCGAAGGCCAGTACGCTGACCGTTCAGCCAACGAGTCGGACTTAGTGTGTGCTAATCCTGTCGAATAGCGCCAAGGGGTCTACGCAAGGATTAACGTCCCCATCTGACGGACGAATCAGCATCAAAAGCGTCATATGCCCTCATTCCATATGAACATATTATTATTATTATTATTATTATTATTATTATTATTATTATTATTATTATTATTATTATTATTATTATTATTGTACCGGGCGGTACGCCTCCACGCCGCTAATTTAAAATTTGCGCCAGTTGAAACTCCTCTGCTGGAGGAAGTCTGAACTTTATCGACGGTATTAATTTTCAAGTTTCTCAGATGATGTCACTACTTGGAAAGTTTGGAGTTTTTGAACTGTGCCACTTTTGATGTATTTTTGTTTTACCGTTAGTAAGAAGTGTGAACTTTCTCTTCTAGAGGACACTACTGAAAAACTACAATGGTGCACCCTAGTGCGATGTGAAAGAACTGTTTTTTGGAGAAATTTTTATTTCAAAAGTTTGTTTCTTGTTAAATTTTTTTTCTGTTATTGTTTAAGTTGGCTGTATACCCCTCTCTTTCCCCTTGTTTTGTATTTAGCCAATCCCGAATTTCTTTAATTAATTTTTGACCAATCTGATGTATCTTCCCCCAACTTGAATATGCTGCTTATCCCTAACCAATAAAGTTTTGGTGGGAGGGTGTTCTCATTCCAAAAACGCCTCGAACTTTCCGGGAGAGTATATAAACTGCTGATTTTTGGGTCTCTGCGCTACTTCTGTTCCATCTTTTGGTGTGTAAAGTACATAGCAGGGGGCGGGAAGCGCCTCTTTCTTCGGCAGCGGTCAACAACAAGGTAATGGCCGATTAATAACTTCTTTCTTTGCTAGCTCAGCAGTTTAACTCTCGGGGCGGGTCCGAAGTTTTTCCATAATGTAATCTTCTTTAAAATGTAAAGACCCTTGGTATCTATTCTATCTTTAAACTGCATATCGGGATAGAGAGTGCTTAACCCTCTCGAGCTCCCACTCATATTGTTTTGAGGTGAACTTATTTTTTCTCAACCTATTCTTCTTTAACGTAATGTAAATTGTTCCTTTCTAAAGTCACCTCTTTAGTATGGGATTAGCCCCTGCATTAATGGCCTAGTGCCAAGTAGGTTTTAAACAAATGTATTAGGAGTGCAGGTCGCCTCCTCTCAAGTGGTTATTTTAGAGGTCATGTAATTAACCTTTTTTCTTACTTAATAGACCTCAGTAGGTTGGGTATTTTACCCCTGTATCTATGTCCTTAGAGGACAACTTGAAGGTGGAGTTTGGTATGGCCTTTAATAGGCTTAATGTTGAGAGCGAGTGGCTCTTTCTCGAAAATTGAGTGTTGTATGCCTCGGGGAGGCTTCTCTGTGTAATTTGGAGCAAGTGCTCCTGAGCATGAACGGGGTTTTCTGCCCCTCTGTTAAAACTTATTTTGGAGTAAGGTTGGGCTGATTGCCCAAGAATTGTGAAGTCGGGGCGCGAAGCCCAAATCCGGTAAATATTGTAACTACATTTTGTTGCCTTGCTACTCTGTACCTGCCATGCTTGTTATTTCTTTATTTTGAAAAGAAAATATAACCTTGTTAATTTTACATGAACTCTAATTTCGTAGCTTGAGACCCGTTCACACCCGCACCTTCTTTCACCTCTAACTACCGCAAAAACACGGTAACAATTATTATTATTATTATTATTATTATTATTATTATTATTATTATTATTATTATTATTATTATTATTATTATTATTAATACCAAATAAACTTCAATTGTGAGATATCCCGGTGGATATATATTCTCACAATACTATGGGAACGACGTTAAATGAAAACATAAATTTCCTAACGACAAACAATTATATTAAAGCAAGACACTGGAAGAAATTATAACAAAACTAGGAATTTCATGATAACGAAACGAGAAGTATAAAAAAGCAATATATGAAAACAATTTTTATTGTCGTAAATTTAAAATGATTTTTCTACAGCATTTCATTCCCTGCGTATTTCCGCCATGTCATCGTACTGTGGGTCCCCTCTACTGAGACCAAGTCTACCTGTTAAAGCAGTTTTATTGCTGGGCAATGCAGGGCCACAACCAGATGAACACGAACTAGTATGTGATGGAATTCGTGCTTAATTTTCCCCCCTAACGTAACAAGTTTGATACAACCTATGGATCGGGCCGTTTTGGAATGTCTAAAAAGAAAGTATCGGCACCGCCTGCTACATTCACTCCTGGAAGCAACAGAACGTGAGGAAACCATCACGAACTTCCTCAAACAGACAGCCATGAAGGACGTAATGTATTGGACGAACTTCGCAGCGACCGCGGGATTGTAGGTTTCGCTCCCACTCCCGCTTCCCGCTCCCCGCCTTGGTGTGTGCAGACCATCAATTCTCCAATCATTAAGTACCATCACAAAAAGGACCCTTAACAGTTGCTTCGTGCTATTTACCGCCTAAGGTAGCGCCTGATACCGAGGACTTCAATAAGATACTGAGAGTCAAACCAAGAGTAATCCTCGCGCGAGACCTCAATAGCAAGAACTCTGGATGGAAGAGCCGAATGACTACTTCAAGAGGAGAAACACTTGTTAGGTACTGCGATGGTAACAACGTCCTAATTCACGCTACCGACAGACCCAATACTTCTCCTACAATCCAAACATCCTACCCGAATACCTAGATATAGCCCTGTCCAGCCTACTCACTCAAGACTTCCTAGATTCCGACCACAAACTGGTACTACTCACTCTCGACGCAGCCCCCACTCACGAACCTGAATTCATCCCCCTCCACCTTCGCTCTATAGACTGGCAACTCTATCGCAGTACCCTAAGTAACAACATCAACGGCAATCCCTGCATTCGCTTTAAGGAAGATATCGACGTGCTTGCAGTACACTTCACTAACTCAGTACGGAATGCAGCTAACTCTTCCACCGTGGGACCGACAATACGAAAACCGAAGGCTAAGACTCTTCCGCTAGAGATCTTACAACAAATGACAGGTAGGTTGTGGAACGAAACCAGGGATCTTCGCCTGAAAAATCTCTGGCATCGTCAAAGACGCAACCTGCGTGTCACCGTGGAGCTGCATTCCAATCTAAGCTATCTGAATTAAGTGCTACCGACGGCTCTGTTTACAGCATGGCTCGTAGGTTTACAGGTGCTAGGACAGGCATACCCACTCTCCACGGACACCAGGGACTAGCTTACACAGACAAGGAGAAGGCTGAGGCACTGGCAGACACGTTGGTAGTAACGTGCTCTCCCAATACCGCACCTTCTGATGAATTTATCGACGAGGTGGAGGAAAATCTGTTCGAAACAGACGACCCCCACCCTCCTGTAGACTTTAAATTCGTAACACCGTCTGAGGTCTTGTCCCACATCAAGAGGCTACAAAACAGGAAAACCTCCGGCCTGGACGAGATTTCAGCGGTATTTTTAAAGAACCTTCCTAAGAAGGCAATGACGTTTCTGACTAAACTATTTAATGCCATTTTTTGCTTCGCACATTTTCCGGGTAGCTGGAAAACTGCGAAAGTGATGATGACACGTAAACCTCAAGCTGACCTGACGTTCCCACAAAACTACAGGCCTATCTGAGTCTTCTCTATCATTTCAAAACTTTTCGAAATGATCCTCTTATCCCGACTCCAGGCGATTATGGACGAGCCTAGTCTTGAGCCGGACGAGCAATTCGGCTTCAGAAAAAAGCACGCCACTACTCACCAACTCCTAAGACTAATAGAAGACATTACCAAGAACTACTATGACAATAGGTATACCGGAGTCTGTTTTCTGGATATATCACGGGCCTTTGATAAGATCTGGCATGACTGTCTCATTTTCAAAATGAAGAATTTCGGCTTCCCCCCTCCCCCCCCCCATCTAACTGCTCTCGTCCAGAGCTACCTGTCTGAAAGGAAATTTCACGCCTCAGTAAGAAAGGCGCTTTCAACTGCCAGGGAAATCACAGCTGGAGTACCCCAAGGCAGTGTGAACGCTCCAGTCCTGCTTAAAATATATCCGACATGTATATGTTGAAGACACGGCTCTCTCCTCGGCACCTAGAGTCGAACCGCACCTTCAGGAAATCCTCTCCACTCTCGAGCCTTGTCTCAAAAAGTGAAGAATCAAAATTTCAGTAAATAAGTGCCATGCCACCTTATTCACTAAACGCATGGGCCGGCTCGAGGGCGATCTGAACTTCTTTAGAGAAGTAATTAGATGGTCCTCGAGTGCGAAGAACCTAGGTGCCACCCTAGACCGAGGACTAACCTTTCGACAGCATATATCTCAAACAGCGGTCATGGCTCACAGTAGGGGTCTCTAAATTATTTCCTTTATTGAAAGCTGAAAACAGCCTTTCCGCAGAAAACAAACTCTTACTGTACACTTCACTAGTGCGACCGCTATTGGAGTATGCCTGCCCTATTGGGGCATTGTCACAGATTGCCACCTGAATAAGGTGCCAGCCGTACAGAACCGGGCACTTCGCCTTATCACAGGTGCCGATTGGTTCGAGCGTAATATCGACATTACAACCCTTAGGGATAGAAGACTGAACATGGCTGAAAACTTATACCCCAAGCGGGTAACCCACTCATAAGCTCACTAGGTAACTACGAAACTCATGGCCTGGGATACAGGAAACCGAAGGTTATCCTGAATTAGACAGCGCCAAGTGCTAGGCCACACACTGGTCAGCCATGATATAAATTTCCGTATTCTGACCCACACCTAAAACCATTCAGTCAGGGAATAAATTCTTAAGACAGGGCATTCAAGACCGGTACCGGTCGACAAGCCATAAATATCACGGCCCTAGGGCTCTGTCTCAGTGTGTGCTGCTACTATCACAACAGCTACAGTCATGGGAAAAAGTATACGTACACCTTAAACGTTAAGCAATATTGTCGTTTGTAATTGACGCATTGTCCATAGGCCGCTAGAAATTTCACCACTTTCCTCTATTTCGGTATTTCACGAAACATGACTATGAATATGTACCGAAAATAACAATAGTACTTTGGTAATATTTGTTTTAACAAGCATATCATCCAATAATTTCGAAATATAGATGCATAAAAAAGTATTCGTACAGGTGGAAAATCTTCAGATCAAAAACCTTGATGACATCACTTGCAACGCAGGTAAGCAGTAAAAGTCACGTCTTTTACCAAGTCAGTTGTGCTTCAATCGTTGTAAACAACAAGTGATACAGTCTATCAGTAAGATGGGCCGCAAAATGAAAGAAACAACACAAGAAGGGAGAATGATTATAATTCGAACTCATAATTCCTGTAAATCTCTCTCGGAAATATCTAAATTTGTGAAGAGACCAAGATCTACAATTCAGGGAATTATTGACAGGTATGGTGAGAGAAAATCTTTCAAAAATGCACGTAGATGTGGACGTCCATGCACACTAGACGAACGAACTGAAAGACTAAACTTCAGGAAACTTAAGAAAAATCATAGAATCAGTGCTGCAAAACTGAGGTCTGAACTAGGAAATGATTTATAACTTCATATCTGTGCTTCCACAATTCAAAAGGTTTTATATACGAATGACTATCATTGTAGAAATGCCAGGCGAAAACCTTTAATTACCCCAGCAAACAGGAAGAAAAGACTACAATATGCTACAGACTACAAACATGCTTCTCTACAATTATGGTATCCAGTTATATTTACGGATGAAAGAATAATTCACTTTTTCAAGAACATTGCAAAAAGGGGCGGAGGAAAAAGAACACAGAACTCGAAGAAAAAAATCGCTTCCTTCAGTGAAGCATGGTGGAGGTTGTTTAATGGTTTGGGGGTGCTTGAGCTCAGCTGAAGTAGGTTCCTTAGAATTCATAGATGGAAAGATGGACCGTAAATATTGTACTGAAGTTTTGAAGATACGTCTAGTATCTAGTGCCGAAAAAATGGGACTTCTGGGTGATTATGTAGTCATGCAGGATAATGATCCAAACCACACGGCCCTGGATACACGAGTGTGGATTTTATAAAACACACCAACATATATGGAACAACTCACCACCACCACCACCACCACCAATCCCCGAATATGAACCCGATTGAAGATGTGCGGGATTATCGTAAAGAGAGACTGGGCACAATTAATATTTCATCAAAGCCAGCTTTGAAAATAGCTCTCTTGGAAGAATGGGGGTAAGATTGACCCCACCTTCACCCCCAAGCTAGTTCATTCAATGCCTAGGCGGCTTGAGGCCATTGTAAAATCAAAAGGATTGCCAACAAATACTAAATATGCACTAAAATCAGTGGGGAATGAAAGTAAAACCGGACTGTACGAATACTTTTTATGAGTATGAAATCAAGGCATTTTCATTTATTTATGTATTAATGGCAGGCACGTCCATCAATTGTATGTTTTATGGTGTATATGTCTTTACATAGTGTACAGAAAGCTAACCTATTTATGTTATACAACGTACATGGCAATAAGTGCACTAAGTAAAGTATTTTTTTGTTTCAGTATTAAGTGTACGAATACTTTTTCCTATGACTGTAAGTAAATAATGACCATATCGTGAAACACGCGAGTGTAAGACCGTAACATATTTGTTTCGAAATGCTATTCGTTTCGTTTGTCACACAATCACATTCATTCTTCCTCAACATTGCGCTGGGCACTTTCATTACATGACTGAAATGTCATAGGAACGCCAAGTCTCCATCTCAAAGATAATTGGTTTCAGCAGACAAATACAGGAAACAGTGGGAAGACGCATACTAGAGGAGCAAGATGCCGTAGCGAAACAGGCGTTTACGGACTTATCAGCCATAAAAAGTTCATCAATGTTGAAAGTGTTCTACCGATTGGACTGCCTACAATTATCGATCCAAGATTTAAGATGTCTTTTATGTGTGGCGCTCAAAGCGATCAGGCTTAACCCCACCCACTTCAGAACAGGCCACTACACCATCGAACACAAATGGACTATAGTATGCGCACTTTTTAGTGATAGCTTTTTGTACTCGTTGGAGAAGTAAGAAGGGTTTCGTTAATACTGCCAACTGAATGGAAATGAAATCTGAATTGAATCGATAATATGATCGATCGATGTGAATTTTATAAACCTTTATTATTTTAAGCAAACAACTGTGTCACACACACAATATATAATACTATATAACATTTCCCGTTGCGAAACGTGTTCCTAGCATGAATTCTATAGTTTGGCTTTCCTGTGTAAACAACAACAGTACGAGTACTTAAAGTGTACGCCAGATGTCGCACAGCGATGATAAGCGATTCTTAGTTTGTGTTTCAAAGGTTGCCAATACGAATCTCGAAGATAACCGAAGTCGACCACTTCAGCACTAGGGTGTAAATCTATCACTAAAAAGTGCGCAGATAGTAGACACCTCTTTTTGGGGATCATTCTATGCCCGTGTCGCAGACGAAAACCTACGTAACGTCAGAGCAGATGCTACGGTCGAGGCACAAAGATACCCGAAAGAGCCTTACGAACCCGATCAGTAAATCCACTGGATCATTGGAGACACAATGCGGAAAAATTCCCAACACTCGCTACACTTGCGAAGAAATGTGTATGTTCACAAGCAACGTCCGTTCCTTGTGAACGACTTTTCTCCAAGGCTGGAACGCTAGTGAAATAGTTTGAATGGGGATATGTTGAATATGATTGTATTTCTAAATACACGTAGTGCACACCACCGGTCCATGAGTACCTGTGTCCACACGTTCCTTAGTTTACCTTACAATAAGGTTTTGTTGTGTAGGCCTATACATTCATTATGCCATAATGAACATCTTGTTGTTCAGTAATACAAAGAATACCCTAGTTCAACGTACACAACGTTCAATTGATTGAAGGGATGTTCTGGGCATTTGGTGAGGTGTCGAATAGAGTAACATAATTATATTGTTTCCACATCCGGTATTTTGTCCTGCTATATAATATCGCACTTATTTGTTTGGTAAGGGATTAACGACTATTTCAAAGAATGACTGTGTACACACTTCTTTAAAGTGATGTTCATTACCGCATCGCAACATTAGTTTGTACATGCTATCACTGTGCATTATCAATCAATCAATCAATCAATCAATCAATCAATCAATCAATCCTGATCTGCATTTAGGACAGTCGCCCAGGTGGCATATTCCCTATCTGTTGTTTCTTAGCCTTTTCTCAAAATGATTTCAAAGAAATTGGAAATTTATTGAACATCTCCCTTGGTAAGTTATTCCAATGCCTAACTCCTCTTCCTATAAACGAATATTTGCTCCAATTTGTCATCTTGAATTCAAACTTTATCTTCATATTGTGATCTTTCCTACCTTTAAAGACACCACTCAAACTTATTCGTCTACTAATATCATCCTACGCCATCTCTCCGCTGACAACTCGGAACATACTACTTAGTCGAGCAGCTCGTTTTCTTTCTCCCAAGTCTTCCCAGCCCAAACTTTGCAACATTTCTGTAACGGTACTCTTTTGCCGAAAATCACCCTGAACAAATCGAGCTGCTTTTCTTTGGATTTGTCCAGTTCATGAATCAAGTAATCCTGGTGAGGGTCCCGTACACTGGAACCATACTCTAGTTGGGGTCTTACCAGAGACTTATATGCCCTCTCCTTTACATGCTTACTACAACCCCTAAACACCCTCATAACCATGTGCAGAGATCTGTACTCTTTATTTACAATCATATTTATGTGATTACCCAAAAGAAGATCTTTCCTTATATTAACACCTAGATACCTACAATCATCCCCAAAAGGATCTTTCACCCCATCAAGGCAGTACTTAAAATTGGAATTTTCCTATTTGTGAAACTAACAACCTGACTTTTAACCCCGTTTATCATCATGCCATTGCCTGCTGTCCATCTCACAACATAATCGAGGTCATTTTGCAGTTGTTCACAATCTTTTAACTTATTTATTACTCTATACAGAATAACATCATCCGCAAAAAGCCTTACCTCTGATTCCACTTCTTTACTCATATCATTTATATATATAAGAAAACATAAAGATCCAATATTACTGCCTTGAGGAATTCCCTTCTTAATTATTACAGGGTCAGATAAAGCCATTGGGAAAGCCATTATTGGGAAACGGAACCAAACTTGTCCTTGGCCTACCTACAATATTATGCATCGTGTTGTTTCCATACGTGACTCGTAGATAACGCTGACAGCGTCCTAGGCCTCTATTCCGGAATCGAGTACTTCGGGTTTTAAGGTCCCAGACTCGATTCTTCGCGAGTCCATTTGCAGCCCATCACTACCACTCAGCCGTTGCCCATGGTTCACGAACTAGAACCTTACTACAGTAACCCAACACCACGAATAATAATAATAATAATAATAATAATAATAATAATAATAATAATAATAATAATCAAATATACGGCTCCATGGCTGAATGGTCAGCGTATTGGATTTCGATTCAGTGGGACCCGGATTTGATTCTCTGCCGAGTCAGGTAATTTAATGTTAAATGGTCCATTCCCTTGACTCGGGGACTTCGATTTTTACTGTCCCAAACATCCCTGCAACTCCTACACCACACACATTATCCTCCACCATAAGAACAAGCAGTTTCCCATACTCGACAGACGCCCCCCAACCTCATCGGAGGGTACAAGGGCTGTACCAGACTAGAAACACCGACAAGAAATTATTATTATTATTATTATTATTATTATTATTATTATTATTATTATTAAAAAGCAATAATATACATGACTCTCAGTCGTATGATCACGGATCAAAGAACCTACAGTTTCACGCGGAACCGAACCATAGGTAGCTGACATTCAAGGGCATTATAAGACCATAGTCGTCACGAAAAGAATCTCGTAACCATGTCGCTAATCTGCCATACGCCTGCATGTTATTATTATTATTATTATTATTATCATTATTATTATTATTATTGTTATTATTAATATAATAATAATAATAATAATAATAATAATAATCATCATCATCATTTAACGCAGATGCCTTCATGAAAAATGAAATGGCATATGGCTTTTAGTGCTGAGAGTGTCCGTGGACATGTTTGGCTCACCAGGTGCAGGTCTTTTGATTTGACAACCGTAGGCGACCTCCGCGTCGTGATGAGGATGAAATGATGATGAAGACGACATATACACCCAGCCCCCATGCCAGTGAAATTAACCAATGATGGTCAAAATTCCCGACCCTGCCGGGAATCGAACCCGGGTCCCCTGTGATCAAAGGCCAGCACGCTAACCATTTATCCATGGAGCCGGACAGACGCCTTCATAATACGTTTAGACAGACGTTTGAGTGCGGAAATTTTGTTAAGAACATAAATGTACTGACCAACATTGACGCAAAACATCCTTATTTATGTCGACCGAAAGTGTAGGGATTTGCTTCGAACCAATAACAAACGTGTAATACCAAAAGTCAAATAACCACACTGGAATATATAGTCACACTTACGTAGCCAAGTTCTTTGCTCGGGTGACGCATAGATTCGAACCTCACCGTCGGCTGTCCTGAGAATGTTTTTCTGTGCTTTCCCATTTTCACTTTCAGACAAATGTGGTAACAGTTCAACTTCACGGGCCACAGCCGATTCCTCATACGTCCTTGCCCAATTGTATTCACCATCATCACCTTCATTAGCTCAACTGAGGTTGCCACACTCACCTTCATCCCCGGCCCCGTATCAAGAAACGAGACTTAAGTTAAGTTTAAACTAAGAAATTTGTGCAGTTTAGTTAAAGTGTTGTTTACAGCCCACTTGGTGGCCATGATCGTTAAGACATCAAGTTTGTATGATGTGACACCGTGGTTACCGGTTCAAATCCCGTTGGTCAGAAACATTTTCGACATCAGAATGTTGACCGGCAGGGTAGGAGAGATGGTGGTATATTCTAGTCATGAGATTGCAAGCCAAAATCCTGGATTCAATGCCAAACCTTGCCGCAGTGTTCTCATGGTGTGAGGGCATATGACGCTGTTGATGGTAATTCGTCCGTCGGATGGAGACGTTAAGCTTTGAGCAGACCCATTGGTGCCAAGCGATAGGAGTAGGCTACATGCCGGCACTAGATTTCACCCTCTCACTTCCATATGTTACATCATTCATTTCACCTCAATTAACACCTCTGATACGGGGCGAGTTGGCCGTGCTGTTAAGGGCGCGCAGCTGTGAGCTTGCATCCGGGAGATAGTGGATTCGAACCCCAGCTTGCAAAAAAAAAAAAACAACCTCCGATGAGGTTGACGTCAGGAAGTCCATCCAGCCGTAAAAGCTCGCTACGAAGATACGTCTCGCTTCATACCAGATCCGTAAAGAAACCGTACAAGGTGTTGGACGTACATAAATAGTTAAAGGGTTGTTTAACCTTTTCCGGTATAATTCGAACCCAATTGCTCTAAACATGTATCATCTAGTCCAAGTAATCTAAATTAATTTTGCAACTTACAACAAGAAAAGGATGAGAGTAAAATATTTTACAGCATACCCCTTTACTCAGCAGACGAACTAATTATAGAATATCTAAATTATGTACTTACAAATATAAACGTAAAGAAAAGCATAAATGTGCTAGACGAAGAAGTAAATCCTCTTCAGTTAATATTTCATGTGTCGTTATTGTTATTACATACACATCATACTGACATAAATGTTAATATCCTTTTTTGAAATTAACTGAACAAAACAGTGCATTCACGAACATTCGTCTCTACGCAGAAGAACCACGTGTTGTCACTAGCTACTGTCCATATCCGAAACACTTCCACTCCGATACGTGCTCAACCACACACTGCCGCATTCTCTCTCCCGCACTAAGCAGAACGAAGACGAGCTCAGTTGTGCCAACACTCGCACGGAAACTTCACCAGATTCGTAACTACAAAAGGCATATTTCGTAACATTAACTCGTCTGTGTTCTAACGACATTTCATGTACTTCTTCTTATATCAGTTCTTGCTACCAGTCATCCAATTATCGAATTGCTCCTGCAATCATGGGTGAACGCTGAGAAATTAATAGTGTTATGTCAACTTGCCTAGCACACGATGGCATGCTTTCAAGAGCGTGTTATTTCGCATAGGCCTACAGTAAAGATTATATCAGTAAGTGATTACTTGTTACTTAAAAACAGTACTGAAATATATCCGCTGCTATTCACAGTTCAGGGTTAGCGTGTCGGTTCTTTACCTAGAGGTCCCGAGTTTAATTCACGACTCGACCCAGGATTTTAATCCTGTATTGAGGAGTAGCAAGGTTCTTTTCTATCTGGTTTACGTCACATCGGCACAGAGAGACCTTATGGCGTCGATAGAATAGGACAGGTCTAGGAGTGGAAGCTATCGTGGCCTTAATTAATGTACAGCCTCAGCATTTGCCTGGTGTGAAAATAGGAAACAACGGAAATCCATCTTCAGGGCTGCCGGGGTACGAATCCACTATTTCTCGAATGCAAACTCACAGCTACATGACCCAAACCGCACAGCCAACTCGCTCGGAGCAACAGAAAGAACGGCAAGAGGTTAGGCATTCGGTTTTCTTGTCCCGGATTCGATTCGGCATTTGTGCATTTGTGTTTATCCAAATACACTCCTCTTCATACACTGAAGAAAATGGAAATTGCAACACCCAGAAGGAGTGGTGCTACACTGCTGCAATTGAACATGCACGACGAGTGCTCGGTTGTGATTCGATGATTGCACTTCCAGGTCCCTCTGACCGCAAGTTTGGACAACAATCAATACAGGATGTGTCCACCACGAGCTGCAATACATTGATGAATTCGTCGAGGCATGGAGTCAATAAGGCCCTGGATCGCTTCCTGAGGAATTGTGGGCCATGCTTGCTGCACTGCACGGGTCAGTTGTTCCAGAGTTGTGAGTGGCTGAGGACGGTTGGCCAGTTGTCGACCCATCATGTCCCACACATGCTCAATAGGACTGAGGTCCGGGGATCTGGCGGGCCATTCTAAGGTTGTGATGTCGTGGAGAGCTTCTCTGGAGATGCGTGCAGTGTGAACCCGGGCAATGTCCTGCTGAAACATCCCATTAGCAATGTTCGCCATCATAGGGACAATCACGGCATTGAGTACCCTATCAACATACTGTCGAGCAGTCATAGTGCCTTCAACAAGCACTAATTGTGATTTCACATTAAATCCAATAGCTCCTCAGACCATAATGATTGGTGTTGGCCCTGTGTGCCTCTCGACAATAAGATCTAGGCGGCCCCTCTCCCCGGTACGTCGGCGCACACGATTCCGGCGATCACTGCGGGCAAGACAGAAGCACGATTCATCACTAAAGACGACCCTATGCCATTCGTCGACCCACGTCGATCTTTCTCGACACCAGGCCAGCCTTACACGTCGCTGTTGTGGGGTCAATGGAACACCTTCTGCAGGGACACGGGCTCGTAAGCCAGCTGCACGCAGGCGATTAACAACTGTTTGTTGTGTAACGTGGGGTGCCACAGCTGCTCGAATTTGTGCTGCTGTTGCATGGAGTTCCATCCGGGCCATCCGAATGATGCGGCGATTCTCTCTCACAGTTGTCCGTCGCGCTGGGCCTGTGCCAAGTCTACGAGTGTGGGTACCTTAATTTGACCACTGCTGCCATACACGTTGTACCGTAGATGCCTGTCGGCCAACACGTGCAGCGACAGTCCTTAGCGATAATCCAGCATCACACAGCCCAATTATCCGAGCCCTCTCAAACGGCGACAGTTGTTGATAGCGTGCTCTTCTCTGTCGTCGAGGCATGTCTGACGGGGAACACTTCACTGCACAGACTGCAAGTCAACTACGCTACACCAGAGTCCGTATACTGGAGTTGATTCCTCCGCGACCAATCACGTCGGGAGACCTGTAGCAACAATCCAATGGGTCTGAAACTTTGATCGTTTGCGTACCTACATGGCATCGTTCCATATCTTGAAAATCAATACAAACGACCAATGCCTTCATGGTGTTGCAATTTCCATTTTCTTAAGTGTATACAGAAAACACACCACTCTAGCAACCACCATAAAAACCACGCAATATTGAATACATTCCTCCACATAAGTTTGGCGTCAGACAGAGCATCTGGTCGTAAAACAGGGTCAAGTTTACATGTGCAATAGTTCACACGTGTAATCTCACCATGGTGCTGGAAAGATGGCAGAAGAATCAAAAGGAGAGGAAGAAGTCCACGTAACCCTCCAGTGTCTTAGACTCATCCACCTGGGCGGTAGTCGTCTTCTTAGGACAGGCTAACGTTTTATTTTACATTCCACAGTTAGACGGTGTATTTGTCCGGCTCCTTGGCTTAATGGTCAGCATAGAAGCCTTCAGTTCACACCACCCAAAGTTCGATTCGAGGATTTTAATCGCGTGCAGTGTATTCCTCTAGTCCGTTTACTTTTTTTTCTATTTACCTTACAGATAGGTCTTATGGCGACCATGGGATAGGGAAGGCCTAGGAGTGGGAAGGAAGCGGCCGTGGCCTTGCTTAAGGTACAGCCCCAGCGTTTGCCTGGAGTTAAAATGGGAAACCACGGAAAACCATCTTCAGGGCGTCCGACAGTGGGACTCGAACCCACTATCTCTCGGATACAAGCTCACAGCTCCGCGACTCTAACCGCACGGGCAACTCGCCCGGTCCTCTAGTTCGGAGACTGTTCGTCTTCATGCACATCTACGCTAAATGGTTAGCTTGCTGGCATTTGGCCACAGGAGTCCCGGGTTCGATTCCTGGCAGGGTCGCGAATTTTAACCATCATTGGTTAATTCCGCTGGCACGGGAGCTGGATGTATGTGTCGTCTTCATTATTTCATCCTCATCACGAAGCGCAGGCCGCCTACGAGAGCCTCGTGAGCCGAATATGTCCTCGGACGCTCTCGGCACTAAAAGCCATACGACATTTTATTTACGCTAGCGTGCTTGTCTCTTACCCCGGGGCCCTAGGTTCGATTCCATGATAGTCCAGATCCTGGAATGAGAGCTGACTAAAATGGAAGACAGTGAATACGGTCAAGGAAGCCAGGCGATTCAATTGGAGAAATCTTTACACCCCAATCTCTGTAAGTCTACCGACCTGTCAGCAGATGTCTTGTAAGGTGTAGGTCCTTAATAACCATTGTGTCAAAGGTTTTGATTTCGTTTTGTATGTAATACCAAGTCCGCCTCTGTGGTGTAGTGGTTAGTGTGATTAGCTGCTACCCCCAGAGACCCGGGTTTGATTCCCGGTTCTGCCACGAAAATTGAAAAGTGGTACGAGGGCTGGAACGGGGTCCACTCAGCCTCGGGAGATCAACTTAGTAGAAGTGGGTTCGATTCCCACCTCAGCCATCCTGGAAGTGGTTTTCCGTAGTTTCACACTTCTCCTCCAGGCAAATGCCGGGATGGTACCTAACTTAAGGCCACGGCCACTTCCTTCCCTCTTCCTTGTCTATCCTTTCCAATCTTGCCATCCCTCTGCAAGGCCCCTGTTCATCATAGCAGATGAGGCCGTCTGGGTGAGGTACTGGTCACCCTCCCCAGTTGTATCCCCCGACCCAGAGTCTGAAACTCCAGGATACTGCCCTTGAGGCGGTAGAGGTGGGATCCCTCGCCGAGTCCGAGGGAAAAACCGACCCTGGAGGGTAAACAGATGAAGAAGAAAATGTAATACCATACAGCATTTACATTATTACGAAAACACAAGGAATGTAACACGATAGCTGAATGCTAAACCATTAATTGTGAAATTAACCATACTAATGTACACCTGAGAAACCTGGACGCAAATAAAAGTTATATCGAAACGTCTGGAAGCTTTTGAAATGTGGTGTTTCCATAAAATTATGGGAACAGACCAGATGAGAAATGCTGATGTTTTGTGTCGAGTTTGGCGAAAAAGATATTTGCTGAAATTTAATTTTTAATCGCGTGCGTTGTATTTTCTTACTTGCGCCATTCATCATTAATGACTGCCTTTGCTGGGAAAACGTCTCGAGGAAGACCTAAGAACAGCAATCAACCTGCAAGACAATCACTTCAAAATATTAGATGCATGGAACAATCAGTGGCAGAGCCAAAACTCCCTGTCACGTCACTACTTAATTAGAACTCCTTGGGAGCAGCCCGCAGGCTTCATTCACCTCGACGACAGTGGTGTGTACTGAATAGGATAAGAACTGGCCAAGGAAGATGCAGAGCAATACTGTACAAGTGGAAATGGAAGTCCTCTCCTCATTGCAACTGGGGTGAAGAACAGCAAACCATGGATCGCATAGTGCTCGAATGTCCTCTCAGAGCGTTTAGAGGCTCAATGAAGGATCTCCACAACCTAACACAAGAAGCCGTTGAGTGGATTAACCATCTGGACATAGTATTGTGAATAATTTTATGAACTTGAGAGAGTGTGTGTATATGTGTGTGTATTTTTGTACATATTTTGTAAATAGCTGATATTCCTCCTTTCATCATACGATAAATGAATAATTCATAAAACAGATCTTGGAACATTGGAGTGGGAAGCTATCTAGCTATTAAGAGAACAGCCATTAATTAGGTGGCATGGAACAACTGCGTGGATTTCTACGGTTTTGTTAACTACTGCTTGACCGGGCAGGGTGGGGTGTACTGCATTAGAGCATGCAAGTTGCTTCAATCCTGGGTAGGACAGGAATTCCCGTCCTCGCCAAGACGAAATCCCATCGCTGAGCACTGTCCTTTTAGTATAGCCGAGCCAATGGGGAGTGTTATTGTACTGCTCACAGAAATATATACAGTAGAATCCCGCTTAACCGACCTTCGCTGAACCGAAACCAACCAAAATGCACTGGCAAAATTGTATTTTAATATTTTGTTTTTACCCCCTCGTTCTTACCGTCGATATTAGTAATTCTCTTCCTATATGTGCTGAAAGCTACTAGGCAAAACCTATTTTTATATTATGACTTATGCCAGAGTGGACGTGTAGCGTAAAACAAAACTGTTTCATACCCTCTAGCTCGTTCCATGATACATTTTTTCCTGAACAAGCAGGAATTATTATTATTACTGTATTATTCGTCATGAACATCATGTAGACTGTGGTTAACGTTACTTCAATTGCGGGAGTTTCATGTTGTTTACTGCTCGGACTATACTGCAGCTTGATTGATTTCGATTTTTTAAAATTAAAAAACAGTACCACACTTACAGTATACAGTTCAGTAGTAACAAAAGAAATTGTTTCAGATCGCTTTGCGTTTTGCTGAACAAAGGAATGAATCTACACCAGCTGATGTAGCCTATTGTTGATTAAACGGTGGCGCGACATAGCTGCACAACAGCGCTGCACCAAGAAAATTCAGAAGAAAATCACTAATTTTATACTGGATACAAAGAGTGACATTTTAATGTTAATGTACAGTATGCACCTTTGCTTAGCAGAGTCTATGCATTTTTATTTCGACATTTAACTTCCGAAAATATTTACCATGCGACATCCGAAAAACGCGTCAACCGAAGTGGCTCCGCCCCCTTTATTCCGGATAAACGGGGTTCTACTGTACGTATTTTTATTTTTACAAGTTGCTTTACGTCGCACGGACATTGATAGGTCTTATGGCGTCGATGTCAGGCTCCATGGCTAAATGGTTAGCGTGCTGGCCTTTGGTCACAGGGGTCCCGGGTTCGATTCCTGGCAGGGTCGGGAATTTTAACCATAATTGGTTAATTTCGCTGACATGGGGGCTGGGTGTATGTGTCGTCTTCATCATCATTTCATCCTCATCACAGCGCGCAGGTCGCCTACGGGTGTCAAATCAAAATACCTGCATCTGGCGAGCCGAACTTGTCCTCGGACACTCCTGGCACTAAAAGCCATACGCCTTTCATTTCATAGCGTCGATGGGGTAGGAAAGGGCCAGGAGTGGGAAAGAAGCACCCACGGCTTTAATTAAGGTACACATTTGCCTGGTGTAAAAATGGGAAACCACGGAAAACGATCTCCGGGGCTGTCGACAGTGGGGTTCGAACCAACTATCTCCCGAATGCAAGCTTACAGTTGCACAGAAATGAAGAAAATGTTATGTTGCTTGCGATTTTATTATTAAACTAGCAAGATACCCGTGCTTCGCTACGGTATTATACTGAAATTTATAATTGAATGCTTAACGTTTTATATATAATCCTCCGAAATTCGCGATCTGACTCGTTTTCTGAGAGAATCCGCCAAAATTCGCGATCTGACTCGTTTTCTAAGAGAATTCGCCAAAATTCGCGACCTGACTCGTTTTCTAATAGATTACGGCAAAGTTCCTCACATTTTTCAATCTTTCTTTCCAGCAATCGATTTCGTACTTCCCGGGCTAGGTCCAGGTATTCCACGCGGTCAGTTGCGTCCCAAAATTTTTGCCATCTTTTCCCATAAGCATTTTTAGTATGGATCAAATCCTGAAGGAGATCCGGCATGGTGTCGTCTTGGGTGCCTTGGCGGTACTGAACCCGCGGCCGGACTGTATTCGTAGTCATTACCAGGCCAGGACCCGTTTCCAGCGCGGTCCGCTCAATTTGACGACGGTCCAGAACATTATTATTATTATTATTATTATTATTATTATTATTATTATTATTATTATTATTATTATTATTATTACTGTTACGGAGATATCCGTGGTAGTTAGAGGTGAAAGAAGGTGCGGGCTGGAATAGGTCTCAACTACAAAATTAAAGTTAATTTAAAACTTTAACAAAGGTTATATTTTCTTTTCAAAATCAACAAATAACAGAGTATAACAGGTACCAAGTAGCCGATCAACAATTAATAAATTACAGCTCATTACAGAATTTGGGCTTCGAGCCATAAGTTTACTTCCTGAGCTCTCAGCTCGCAATCACAATTGCTAAAGGGCAAAAAACCCCTAAGTACAAGGAGCACTTGCTCCTAATTACAATGTTAAGGAAGAGAGCAGACCCGCTCTCAATTTGACAAGCCTCTCAAAGGCCACAACAACTTTCACTTCAGACTGCCCTCAAGGCACGCCCAGAAACAGTGACATTAGATACCCATCCTACAGGGCTTTTACATGAAGAAAACCAAACTTTTTGGTTAATTAAATGGCCCAAAAAAAACAAATTGACTGGAGGCGTAGCTTGCACTCCTACATGAAACTTCTTAAAACCTAGGTGGCACTCGGCCAGTTATACAGGGGCTAATCCCATACTAGGGAGGTGACTCATAGAAGAATAATTTATTACATTAAGAAGAGAAGAAAATCGGTTATGAAAACGAAGTCACCTCAAAACAACATGAGTGGGAGCTCGAGAGGGTTAAGCACTCTCTATCCCAAATTGCGGTTAATTTACATGAATATAGTAGGGTTTACATTGAAAAGGATTCGAACCTTCCCCGCGGGTTAAAACTGCTGAGCTAGCAAGAAATAAAGTTCTTAAACGGCTATTACCTTGTTGATGAACTGCTGCCCGAAGAAAGAGGTGCTTCCCGCCCCCTGCTACATAATCACACACTAAGCAAGTTGTCGATGAAGTGGCACCGAGACAAGAAAATCAGTAGTTTATATACCCTCGTGGAACATTCGAAACCTTTCAGGAATGAGTAGATACACCCTTTTGCTTTTATTGGATAACAGCAAAAACTAATACACAAGACGAGAAAGAAACACCTTATTGGTGGAAAATTAATTACCTAAATTCCTGATTGGTTACATTCAAAACGGGCGGAAAGAAAGGATTTATATTGCCAACCCACAAACCACAGAACAAAATTTAGTAAAAACAAAACTTACGAATGTTAAATTTCTTCAAGAAAGTACATTCCTTTACACCAGAGTGCGTTATCAAAGTTTTGGTGGGGACATCTGTTAGGGAATGTCCAAACTTCTTGATACGGAGCAAACAAACACAAATCAAAATACACACAGTTCAGAACACTTCAAAATTACCAAATTTACAGTAGTGGCATCTTTTGAATAACCGTTGAATTAGTTCAGTGGTTAAAGTTCCAAGTTTCTCCAGTAGAGAAGTTTCAATTGGCGCAATATTTGAATTAGCGGCGTGGAGGTGTACCGCCCGGTACAATTAGTACTACTATTATTATTATTATTATTATTATTATTATTATTATTATTATTATTATTATTATTATTATTATGATTAGATGTTCTGGACCCCACAGCAAGATGCAACTCCGCTACTTGGCGGTAAATTACATCTGCTGCCATTGTCATTGTTGACAATGTGACCAGCACCATTGTCGCGCGTAGGCAAGTGTGTGGGATTTCTGGCGATACGAATGACATACTGTACTTCCGTGCATTATTGACCTTATTATACAGGTGAACAATTTGACGGTCAATCTCATTCCTATCGTTTATTTCAAATGTGTTTAAATTTTTATTTATATGCCAGGAGAGTCTACTGTAATCTAAGAACGTTCTCCGAAGGAAAAGATGGCTGTTGAAATCGAACCCAGGAAAGATTAAAAATGATCGGTTGACGATCAGAATAACTACAGAATAATCTACAGCCTGTTTCCAGTCATTCGACAGGGTGAGGAATGGAATGAATAAAGCCCCATCCAGCGGCGACAATAGGAATTGTGCCGGCTGCCGAAGCACTCCTCTGGGGCAATGATCGATGACTGACAAATGAAATGAAATATTGGACAGTGTTGCTGGAATGAATGATGACAGGGAAAACCGGAGTATCCGGAGAAAAAGCTGTCCCGCCTCCGTTTTGTCCTGCACGAATGTCACATGGAGTGACCGGGATTTGAACCACGCAACCCAGCTGTGAGAGGCCGATGCGCTGCTGCCTGAGCAACGGAGGCTCCTGATAATTACATTATGAATAGTAAAATCAATTGGTCTCACCTCCTTTTACACCCCACCTCCGTTAAGTTTATTTACCCACCCCCACAAAAAATAAGGCGTGTTTCTTTATATTTAAAGGAGATTCCAAACACAAATGTTCACGTCTATTACCTTCAGTTTTGAGATATAAGTATCCCCATAAAAATAATTCACTTTTTTTTCACTTCCTTTCACACTCCTCACCCCTTCTTTAATAGTAAAGGATCTTCTAAATACCAATTATCACGACTCTAACTTCTTCAGTTTTTGATTTATGTGTCCTCGTGAAAGGAATTCAACTCCTTTTCACTCCCGCCCCGCAAGATGGTTCCCCGCCCCCCAAACCGCGTTTTCTTTGTTTTTAAAGGAAATCCAAATACCAATTTTCACGTCTGTAACAGCTGCCTCTGTGGATCAGCGGTAGAGTGTCGGCCTCCGGATCCCAAGATAGCGGGTTCAAACCCGGCAGAGGTAGTCGGATTTTTGAAGGGCGGAAAAAAGTCCATTCGACACTCCATGTCGTACGATGTCGGCATTTAAAAGATCTCTGGTGACACATTTGGTGTTTACCCGACAAAATTCATTAAATCTCAGCCATAGACGCCCAAGAGAGTTTCGGTTTACTCGGTCTGCCATCTAGTGGGGACCTAGAGTAAAACGGAACGTCGAAATTGACAAGCAGACAGCCAGATGGCGTCAAATTGAAATGTCTGCACACGGTAGCTGAGGCCA
Source organism: Anabrus simplex (assembly GCF_040414725.1). NCBI lineage: Eukaryota > Metazoa > Arthropoda > Insecta > Orthoptera > Tettigoniidae > Anabrus > Anabrus simplex. Next base: position 1,581,340,941 of record NC_090265.1, read on the forward strand.
TACGATTATTATTATTATTATTATTATTATTATTATTATTATTATTATTATTACGTCTGTAACAACTTGATTTTTATTAGATGTATGTATTCTAATACAATTAAGTCAATTAATTTTGTCCAGCACGAATACGTGTTTCTTTACTTTTAAAACAGATTCCAAATATCAAATTTCATGTCTGTAACATCTTCATTTTTTGAGATATCAGTAGCCTAATTAAAAGAAATCAACACCATTTTCAGTCACTTTAACCTCCCCCCTCCACCCAAGTGGAATTTTCGAAAACTAAAAATACACGTTTCTTTATTTTTAATAGAGATAAAAAATACCATTTTTCACTTCTGTAACATGTTAAGTTTTTTATATATACTGTAGAAATTCTCATTTTAAAATTTCACCCCTTTTTAGTTCCCCGTAAGGGGAGTATCCGAAAACAAATCACCTATGTTTCTTTACATTTACAGGAGATTCCAAATAGCCACTTTTTACGTCTGTAACATTTTACGTTTCTCAGATAATAATAATTAATAATTTCGTGTGTCTATTTCTAGCCGAGTGCAGCCCTTGTAAGGCAGACCCTCCGATGAGGGTGGGCGGCATCTGCCATGTGTAGGTAACTGCGTGTTAATGTCGTGGAGGATAGTGTTATGTGTGGTGCGTGAGTTGCAGGAATGTTGGGGACAGCACAAACACCCAGCCCCCGGGCCATTGGAATTTACCAATGAAGGTGAAAATCCCCGACCCGGCCGGGAATCGAACCCGGGACCCTCTGAACCGAAAGCCAGTACGCTGACCATTCAGCCAACGAGTCGGACGTTTCTCAGATATTCTGTAGATATAGTCTTTCGAAAAATTCACCCCAATTTGTCACTCCTGTTTAACCGCCATTAATTGGATTTTCCAAAAACAAAAAATACGTGTTTCTTTACCTTTAAAGGAGATCCCGTATAAACATTTTCAGTTCTGTAATATCTTCAGTTTCTCAGATATATATGTATCCTCATTAAAGGCATTCAACCCATTATTCACCTTTTCACCCCCTCCTATTGGGATTTCCAGAAAACAAAAAATACGTGTTCCTTTATTTTTAAAGGAGATTCTAAATACCAATTTTTACACGTGTAAACTTTTAAAGTTTTAAGATGTAGACACACTCATTTTAAAAATTCACCCCCCCACTTCACCCCCCACTATTTGGATACTTCAAAAACGAAAAATACCTGCTTCTTTATTTTTAAAGTAGATCCCAAATACCAATTTTAAGGTCTGTAATATCAACAGGTTCTGAAATATAAGTAGCCTCATTAAAGGCATTCAACCCCTTTTTCACACTTTTCCACCCTTCCTATTGGGATTTTCCGAAAAGAAAAAAGTGTTTCTTTATTTTTAAAGGAGATTCTAAATACCAATTATTACATCTATGAACGTTAAAAGTTTTGAGATATAAATGCACTCATTTTAAAAATTCACCCCCTCTTCAACCCCCTATTAATTGGATTTTCCAAAAACAAAAAAATGCGTGTTTCTTTATTTTTAACGTTGATTCTAAATACCAATTTTTACACCTGTAAACGTTTAACGTTTTGAGATATAGATACACTCATTTTAAAAATTCACCTTCTTTTCACCTCCCCCCCCCCCCATTAATTGGATTTTCCAAAAACAAAAAGTATATGTTTCTTTATTTTGAAAGGAGATCCCAAACACCAATTTCAGGTCCGTAATATCTTTGGTTTCTGAGGTATGAGTATCCTCATTAAAGGCATTCAACCCCTTTTTCACCCCTTTTCACCCCTCCTATTGGGTTTTCGGAAAACAAAAAATACGTATTTCTTCTTTTTAATGAAGATTCTAAATACCAATTTTTACATCTGTAAACTTTAAAAATTTTGAGATATAGATGCACTCATTTTAAACATTCATCCGCCTTTTCACCTTCCCATTAATTGGATTTTCCAAAAACAAAAAATAGTGTTTCTTTATTTTTAAAAGAGATCAAAAGTACCAATTTTCAGGTCTGTAATATCTTCATTTTCTGAGATATAAGTATCTTCATTAAAGGCATTCAACCCATTTTTCAGCCCCTTTTCACCCCTCCTATTGGGATTTTCCGAAAAGAAAACAAATTGCGCGTTTCTTAATTTTTAATGAAGATTCTAAATACCAATTTTTACATCTGTAAACTTCTAAAGTTTTGAGATATAGATGCACTCATTTTAAAAATTCACCCCTCTTTTCCCCCTCCCAGTAATAGGATTTTCCAAAAACAAAAAAATACGTGTTTCTTTATTTTTAAAAGAGATCAAAAGTACCAATTTTCACGTCTGTAATATCTTCAGTTTCTGAGATGTAAGTACCGGTATCCTGATTAGAGGCATTCAACCCCTTTTTCACCGTTTTTCACATCTCCTATTGGGATTTTCTGAAAGCAAAAAATACGTGTTTCTTTATTTTTAAGGTTGATTCTAAATACCAATTTTTACACATGTAAACGTTTAACGTTTTGAGATATAGATACACTCATTTTAAAATTTCAACCCCCTTTTCACCTCCTTAGCGATGGAATATCCAAAAATCCTCTCTTAGCGAGCACCTACATCTTAATATGAATCTATGCCCAAAATTTCACTCCTTTATGTCCAGTAGTTTTGGCTCGGCGATGATGAATCAGTCAGTCAGTCAGTCAGTCAGTCAGTCAGTCAGTCAGTCAGTCAGTCAGTCAGTCAGTCAGGAGAAGTTATTTTATATATATACTAGCAAGATACCCGTGCTTCGCTACGGTATTATACTGAAATTTATAATTGAATGCTTATTGTTTTAGATATATAATCCACCGAAATTCGCGATCTGCCTCGTTTTCTGCGAGAATCCACCAAAATTCCCGATCTGACTCGTTTTCTATTAGATTACGGCACGTTTCCTCCCATTTTTCAATCTTCCTTTCCAGCAATCGATTTCGTACTTCCCGGGCTAGGCTCAGGTATTCCTCCCGGTCAGTTGAGTCCGTAAATCTTTGCCATCTTTCCCTATAAGCATTTTTAATATGGATCAAATCCTTCAGGAGATCCGGCGCGGTGTCATATAGGGTGCTTTGGCGGCGCTGAACCCGCGGCCGGACTGCATTCTTAGTCATTACCCGTCCAGGAGCCGTTTCCAGCGCGGTCCGCACATTTGACGACGGTCCGGAACATTATTATTATTATTATTATTATTATTATTATTATTATTATTATGTGTTGCTGGAATGGCTGATGACAGGGAAAACCGGAGTATCCGGAGAAAAACCTGTCCCGCCTCCGTTTTTTCCAGCACGAATGTCACATGGAGTGACCGGGATTTGAACCACGGAACCCAGCTGTGAGAGGCCGGCGCGCTGCCGCCTGAGCAACGGAGGATACTTATAAGTACATTAAGAACAGTAAAATCAATAGGTCTCACCTCCTTCTACACCCCACCGCCGTTAAGTTTATTTACCGCCACCCCCCCCCCCCAAAAATTAAAAGAAGGCTTGTTTCTTTATGTTTAAAGGTGATTCCAAACACCAATGTTCACGTCTATTGCCTTCAGTTTTGAGATATAAGTATCCGCATAAAAATAATTTACTTTTTTCACTTCATTTCACACTACTCCCCCCCCCCTAAGTGAATTTTCCCGCAAAAAATACTTGTTTCTTTAATAGTAAAAGATCTTCTAAATACCAATTATCACGACTCTAACTTCTTCAGTTTTTTATTTATGTGTCCTCATGAAAGGAATTCATTTCCTTTACACTCCCACCCTCCAAGATGGTTTCCCCACCAAAACGCGTTTTTCTTTGTTTATAAAGGAGATCGAAATACGAATTTTCACGTCTGTAACAACTTTAGTTTTTATTAGATGTATGCATTCTCATACAATTAAGTCAATTACATTTCAATTCTTTCACCCCCCCCCCTTTCATTGGATTTTCCGAGAATACGTCTTTCTTTACTTTTAAAGCAGATTGCAAATATCAAATTTCACGTCTGTAATATCTTCATTTTTGAGATATCAGTAGCCTAATTAAAAGAATTCAACACCATTTTCAGTCACTTTTTTCCACCCCCCACCACCCAAGTGGTATTGGCGAAAACTAAAAATACACGATTCGTTATGTTTAATAGAGAAAAAAATACCATTTTTCACTTCTGTAACATGTTAAGTTTTTTTAGATATACTGTAAAAATTCTCATTTTAAAATTTCACCCCTTCTGAGTTCCCCTTAAGTGGAGTTTCCAAAAACAAATCACCTATGTTTCCATACATTTACAGGAGATTCCAAACACCCACTTTTTACGTCTGTAACATTTTACGTTTCCAAGATATTCTGTAGATATAGTCTTTCAAAAAATTCACCCCAATTTGTCACTCCTGTTTAACAGCCATTAATTGGATTTTCCAAAAACTATAAAATACGTGTTTCTTTATTATTAAATTAGGTCCCATATACAAATTTTCAGTTCTGTATTATCTTCAGGTTCTGAAATATAAGTATCCTCATTAAAGGCATTCAACCCATTTTTCACCCTTTTACACCCCTCCTATTAGGATTTACAGGAAACAAAAAAATACGTGTTCCTTTATTTTTAGAGGAGATTCTAACTACCAATTTTTACATCTGTGAATTTTAAAGTTTTAAGATGTAGACACACTCATTTTAAAAAATTCACCCCCCTTTTCACCCCCCAATATTTGGATTTTACAAAAACGAAAACATACGTGTTTCTTTACTTTTAAAGTAGATACAAAATACCAATTTTCAGGTCTGTAATATCTTCAGGTTCTGAAATATAAGTAGCCTCATTAAGGCCATTCAACCCATTATTCACCCTTTTACACCCTTCCTATTGGGATTTTCCGAAAACAAAAGAATACGTGTTTCTTTATTTTTAAAGGATATTCTAAATACCAATTTTTACATCCATACACTTTAAAAGTTTTGAGATATAGATACACTCATTTTAAAAAATCACCCCCTTTTCACCCCCCCATTTATTGGATTTTCCAAAAACAAAAAAATACGTGTTTCTTTATTTTTAAAAGAGATCCCAAACACCAATTTTCAGGTCTGTAATATGTTCAGTTTCTGAGATATAAGTACCGGTATCCTGATTAAAGGCATTCAACCCCTTTTTCACCCCTTTTCACGATTCGTATTGCGTTTTTCCGAAAACAAAAAAATACCTGTTTCTTTATTTTTAATGAAGATTCTAAATACCAATTTTTACATCTGCAAACTTTAAAAGTTTGGAGATATAGATTCACTCATTTTAAAAATTCACCCCCTTTTCACCCTCCCATTAATTGGATTTTCCAAAAACAAAAAAATACGTGTTTCTTTATTTTTAAGAGAGATCAAAGGTACCAATTTTCAGGTCTGTAATATCTTCAGTTTCTGAGATATAAGTACCGGTATCCTGATTAAAGGCATTCAACCCATTTTTCCCAATTTTCACCCTTTTTCACCCCTCCTATTGGGATTTTCTGAAAACAAAAAAATACGTATTTCCTTATTTTTAAAGAAGATTCTAAATACCAATTTTTACCTCTGTAAACGTTTAAAGTTTTGAGATATAGATACACTCATTTTAAAATTTCACCCCCCTTTCCACCCCCTTAGCGAAGGAATATCCAAAAATCCTCTCTTAGCGAGCACCTGCATCTTAATATGAATATATCCCCAAAATTTCATTTCTTTATGTCCAGTATTTTTGGCTCGGCGATGATGAATCAGTCAGTCAGTCAGTCAGTCAGTCAGTCAGGACAAGTTATTTTATATATATATATAGATATATATAGATTAATATAGCAAGTTTGCTCCATTTCTCAAAGTAAAATAAAACGTCCTGACAATAAAAATATGTTAAAGTACACACATGGCACAATAAACCTAGCTATTGGCTTTACGTCGCATCGACACAGATAGGTCTTATGGCGGCGATGGGAGAGGAAAGGGCTAAGAGTAGGAAGGAAATGGCCGTGGCCTTAATTGAGGTACAGCCCCAGCATTTGCCTGGTGTGAAAATGGGAAACCGCGGAAAAACCATCTTCAGGGCTGCCGACAGTGGGATTCGAACTCACTATCTCCCGAATACTGGATACTGTCCGCACTTAAGCGACCGCAGCTATCGAGCTCGCTAACACACAATAAACCAGAAATTTCCCATGTGACATTCACTATTTTTTAAAAAATATTGCACTGAGAACAGATTGTTTTGAATTTTCTCCAACAGTACCTGAAGATTTATCTCATATTCCACTAAATTGGAAACCAGTATCCAGACTGTTGAGACGCTGGCCTTCTGACCCCAGCTTGGCAGGTTCGACCCTGGGTCTCAGTCCGGTGGTAGTTGCAAGTACTCAAATACGTCAGCCTCGTGACGGCAGATTTACTGGCACGTAAAAAGAACTTCTGAGGGACAACATTACCGCACCTCGGCGTCTCCGAAAAGCGTAGAAGTAGTTAGTGGGAAGTAAAGTCAATAATATTAAGGAAACATTAAGGACACTAGAATCAGTGTCTTTCCTGAATGCAATAAAATCTCCTGATTCCATTTTTTCCTTTACTCTCTTAATCTTGTCCATTGTCTTCTGTCCACACTCACAACCCACAAATTACTGGTTGAATGCGTTTGTTTTCTACGTATAAAAATTCCGTCCATTTGAACAGAACAGTTAAGAGCAGGACTACCAGAACTTGATTATACAGCCTGGTTTGAAGAGTGGTCCGAGTATTTACGGCGGTGGGTGTTACTGGCTGGGGAGCAAGTAGGAGTAAGGCGAAAGAGTACACTACTGGTAACTGACCAGTCTTTGGACTGAAAACCTGTTGACTGCTTTTGGCTTTACGTCGCACCGACTCAATCAACGGATGGAACAGGGAAGACCTAGAAATGGGAAGAAAGTGTCCGCGGCTTTAATATTAAGGTACAGTTCTACGATTTGCCTGGTGTGAAAATGGAAAACCATGGAAAATCATCTTCAGGTCTGCCCATTGTGGGTTTACGAACCCACCATCTCCCGAATACAAGCTACGTTGCCCGAATCGCACAGCCACCTCGCTCGGGGAATACCTGTTGATTGATAGAAGAAAGATATACAGTGTAGTGGTCTTCCGTTTTGAGGGCGCTGGGCTCAATTTCCGGCCACGTGTGGTTAATTCCTCAGGCTTGGAGACTGTGTGATTGTGTTCGCTTTAATACATTTTTCCGTTCAGAACAACACACCACACTACCAATCGTAATACAAACACGTTATAGTGAACACACCTCTCCACTCAAAGTTGATGTCAGAAAAGACTGGGTTAAATAAGTACGACGTATGTATAGTCTAACCGTGTCTATGTCACAAATCTCTGAAATATATCAGGTTGGACTTGAGACATAAATTTTATACTGCTAAAAAGATCATAATCATTGTATTTAGTGTTACACTTAGACGGCGGGGGGCGGGGGGGGGGTTAGTGGAGGCTGGGGGTTAGAACTCCCCTCCCTCCGCGATATAAATTTTACAAAAAAAAAAAAAAAAAACAGAAACTGTCAATAAACGATAAAACATTGAGAGACATGATTGTAGATGTAGATGATAGATGATTCCTGCGTTGATGCGGTGAAAGTTCCCTTTGGGGATCATTGTAAGTACCTAGGTCTTATATATGGAAAGATCTTAATTTTGGTAATCACATGAATGAGACTGTAAATGAAGGGTACAGATCTCTGCACAAGGTTATGAGAGTAATATAGGGGTTGTAGTGAGGATGTAAAGGAGAGGGCATATGAGTCTCTGGTAAGACCACAACTAGAGTAGGGTTCCAGTGTATGGGACCCTCACCAGGATTACCTGATTAATGAACTGGAAAAAATCCAAAGAAAAGCAGCTCGATTCGTTCTGGGTGATTTCCGACAAAAGAGTAGTGTTAAAAAAATGCTGCAAAGTTTGGGCTGGGAATACTTGGGAGAAAGGAGACTAGCTGCTCGACTAAGTGGTATGTTCCGAGCTGTCAGTGGAGAGATGGCGTGGAATGACGTAAGTAGACGAATAAGTTTGAATGGTGTCCTTAAAAGTAGGAAAGATCACAATATGAAGATAAAGTTGAAATTCAAGAGTACAAATTGGGGCAAATATTCGTTCATAGGAAGGGGAGTTAGGGATTGGAATAACTTACCAAGGGAGATCAATAAATTCGCAATTTCTTTGAAATCCTTTAAGAAAAGGGTAGGAAAACAACAGATAAGGAATCTGCCACCTGGGCGACTGTTCTGAATGCAGATCAGTAGTGATTGATAAGAACCAACACACCTGTTGAATGTATTTTGTAAAAAGCCTCAAAAGGCGGATTTTAAATTGTAAACTGAACATACCATTCGCTGTAAAATTGCTGACCTCAATCATATTGTTCTTGTTCGGTATTTTAATGTAAGATTTTGTAGTGTACTGCAATCTGGACATCAACATAATTAACTTGTATCAGTGTTCTTATAGTGACAGGTCTTGCATGCGCGCACCACAAACGTACAAGCATCTCTATTTTTTTTGTTAGTTGCTTTACGTCGCACCGACACAGATAGGTACAAGCATCGTCATTGTATTCTACCATCATTTTGTAAATTTAACACGCCCCCCCCCCCTCAATCGGCCAATGCTGACTACGCTACTGCTCTTAGGAAAGCTGCATACACTATGGAATATGTATCAGCAGCAATTCAAGAGAATGCGTACTTAGTTCATCCGAGACACTATTCTTTACGATCTGGTATTCGGCACTTATATACTCATCATCACTGAGAAAATGACGTAATTTAAAAGTGATAGATTGCCTGCTCCATGTTACAGTTACGAACTTCACCTAACTGCTACTGTAATAATAATAATAATAATAATAATAATAATAATAATAATAATAATAATAAAATTAATAATAACATGTGACTATTCATCTGATTGGTGACGGACTTCGACGATCATATGGGGTCCAGTGTTTCAAAATCGATACGCTGTTACAAAGCAAGTGACTGTGCGGTTAGGGGTGTGCAGCTGTGAGCTTGCATTCGGGACATCGTGGGTTCGAACCCCGCTATCGGCAGCCCTGAAGATGGTTTTCCGTGTAATCCCATTTTCATACCAGGCAAATGCTGAGGTTGCACCTTAATTAAAGTCACAGCCGCTTCCTTCGCATTCCTAACCCTTTCCTATCCCATCGTCGCCATATACCTATCTGACGGTGAGTCGGTGCGACGTAAATCAGATTGTAAAAGAAAAAAGCTACGCAGTTAACGTAATAGAAATTCTTAGTGTACTAGATTACTACAGTAATAATTCAATGCATTTTATTTATTTATTTATTTATTCTTTCTTTCTTTCTTTCTTTCCTTCTTTCTTTCTTTCTTTCTTTCTTAACCCCTTTACTCTCCAGGGTTGGTTTTTGCCTCGGACTCAGCGAGAGATCCCATATCTATGCCCTCAAGGGCTGTGTCATGGAGCGGGAGACTTTGTGTCGGATGATACAACTGGGAAGGGGGACCAGTATCTCGCCCAGGTGGCCTCACTTGCTATGCTGTACAGGGACCTTGTTGGAGGATGGGAAGATTGGGAGGGAGAGACAAAGAAGAGGGAAGAAAGTGGCCGTGGCCTCAAGTTAGGTACCATCACGGCATTTGCCTGAAGGAAAAATGGGAAACCACGGAAAACCACTTCGAAGATGGCTGAGGCGGGAATCGAAACCCCCTCTACTCAGTTGACCTCCCGAGGCTGAGTGAACCCCGTTCCAGCCCACGTACTACTTTTCAAACTTCGTGGCCGAGCCGGGAAACCAACCCGGGCCTCCGGGGGTGGCAGCCAATCATTTATTTATTTATTTATTTATTTATTTATTTATTTATTTATTTATTTATTTATTTACTCATGGATTACACAGCCGATGTAGTAAATGCGTTCTCCTGGAAAAACGTGAGTTCTATTCGCCGTCAGAGAGTTGGAAATCTCAGAAACGAGATTTTCACTTTCAGAATGACACATGACTCTGAGGTTCACTCAGCCTACAGCAGAAATGAGTACTGTGCCATGATGAAGGCAGCCAAACATAGAGTTTACTACTCTATCATACCTAAGAGCCTGTACTGCGACTATGAGATAAACAACCAGAGAAGTAGGCCGGAGTTCAATCAATACTGATCTGCATTTAGGGCAGTCGTCCAGGTGGCAGATTCCCTATCTGTTGTTTTCCTAGGTTTTCTTAAATGATTTCAAAGAAATTGGAAATTTATTGAACATCTCCTTTGGTAAGTTATTCCAATCCCTAGCTCCCCTTACTATAAATGAATATTTGCCCCAATTTGTCCTCTTGAATTCCAACCTTTGCAAACTAAAAGTTAAATACTTTCTTGCGTACTACCAACGGATTTTAATTACGGCATTGTTATGCGGAAGACGTAATATTTTTATTACATTGCCAATAGGGTTACTGAAAATGTAGTGAAATCTAGCACGGTGATATACCTGTTCCCGGGTGTTTTCATTTGTTTAGCTATATTTCTTATGAAATTGTATTATTAGAGTCCAATATCAGACACTTTCTTTCTTAATCCATTTACCCTCCAGGGCTGGTTTCTCCCTCGAACTCAGCGAGGGATCGCACCTCTACCTCGTCAAGGGCAGTATCCTGGAGCGTGAGACTTTGAGTCGGGATATAAAACTGGAAAGGTGGACCAGTACCTCACCAAGGCGGCCTCACCTGCTATGTTGAACAGGGGCCTTTTGGGGGGATGGGAAGATTGGAAGAGATAGACAAGGAAGACGGAAGGAAGCGGCCGTGGGCTTTAGTTATGTACAATCCCGGCATTTGCCTGGAGGAGAAGTGGGGAACCACGGAAAACCACTTCGAGGATGGCTGAGGTTGGAATTGAACCCGCCTCTACTCAGTTGACCTCCCGAGGCTGAGTGGATCCCATTTCAGCCCTCGTAACATTTTTCAAATTTCGTGGCAGAGCCGGGACTCGAGCCCGGGCCACCGCGGGTGGCAGCTTTTCACACTAACCTCTACACCGCACAGACGGACTATTAGACACTTATTAGGCTATAAGGTGGAAGTTACAGCCAAGAAAAGAATTAGGACGGAAATCTACACATATCAAGAAATTTTGTCGCCTCTGTTTCAGCATATAAGACGAGGCCGCCTGGGCGAGGTATTGATCCTCATCCCCAGTTGTATCCCCCGACTCTAAGTCTGATCATCCTGGACACTGCCCTTGAGGCGGTAGAGTGAGATCCCTCGTTGAGTACGAGGGAAAAGCCAACCCTGGACGGAAAATGGACTAAGAAAGAAAGATCAAGCAAGTCATGTTAAAATTAATGAAATATGTAACGAACCACAGGAATTGTTGTAGAAAATTTAAAAATTTGAAAATGATAAATGGACCCAAAAGGTAATATTCAAGTCATGTTTCTTACCGAATAATTCCTGCCACACGATATAATTTTGTTTTTTCTCTAATACTAATTACGATGATGCACGTTACGGCTAAAATAATGTTTATGTTCGTAATCAGTGCCATCAATTTTGTTAAGATGCAAAATTGGGGGACCTGGATATCACTAATAGGCGGTATGCATGCGGTGGAGGATCAGTAATTTTATTATTAATTACCGGTACTCAGTCCGCCTTTGTGGTGTAGTGGTTAGTGTGATTAGCTGCCACCCCCGGAGGCCCGGGTTCGATTCCCGGCACTGCCACGAAATTTGAAAAGTGGTACGAGGGCTGGAACGGGGTCCACTCAGCCTCGGGAGGTGAACTGAGTAGGGGTGGGTTCGATTTCCTCCTCAGCCATCCTGGAAGCGGTTTTCCGTGGCTTCCCACTTCTCCTCCAGGCAAATGCCGGGATGGTACCTAACTTAAAGCCACGGCCACTTCCTTTCCTCTGCCCTGTCTCTCCCTTCCAAACATCCCATCCCTCACCAAGGCCCCTGTTCAGTATAGCAGGTGAGGCCGCCTGGGCCAGGTACTGGTCATCCTCCCCTGTTGTATCCCCCGACCTAGAGTCTAAAGCTCCAGGACACTGCCCTTGAGGCGGTAGAGGTGCGATCCCTCGCTGAGTCCGAAGGAAAAGACAATCCTGGAGGGTAAGCAGATTAAGAAGAAGAAGAATTGCCGGTGCTCAATTGATTGTTGCTAATTTTAAAGTAGGTACCTTTTTTTCTTTTTTTTTTTTCTTTTTTGCCAAGATAATGTTAGAAGAGTAGCTACTGGCAAGCATTTTTGCTAGCTCGGGAAGTCTTTACAAATTCTGTGGTAACTGGATAAGGAGCGTGATATATTTTATAAGACCACCACTGTGGTGTAGGCCTAGTGGTTAGTGTAATTAACTGCCACCCTCGGAGGACCAGGTTCGATTTTCGTGTCTGCCACGAAATTTGAAAAGTGGGACAAGGACTAGAACGAGGTCCACTCAGCATCGGTAGATCAACCTTATAGCCTAATAAGTGTCTAATAGTCCGTCTGTGCGGTGTAGTGGTTAGTGTGATTAGCTGCCACCCCCGGAGGCCCGGGTTCGATTCCCGGCACTGCCACGAAATTTGAAAAGTGGTACGAGGGCTGGAACGGGGTCCACTCAGCCTCGGGAGGTGAACTGAGTAGGGGTGGGTTCGATTTCCTCCTCAGCCATCCTGGAAGCGGTTTTCCGTGGCTTCCCACTTCTCCTCCAGGCAAATGCCGGGATGGTACCTAACTTAAAGCCACGGCCACTTCCTTTCCTCTGCCCTGTCTCTCCCTTCCAAACATCCCATCCCTCACCAAGGCCCCTGTTCAGTATAGCAGGTGAGGCCGCCTGGGCCAGGTACTGGTCATCCTCCCCTGTTGTATCCCCCGACCTAGAGTCTAAAGCTCCAGGACACTGCCCTTGAGGCGGTAGAGGTGCGATCCCTCGCTGAGTCCGAAGGAAAAGACAATCCTGGAGGGTAAGCAGATTAAGAAGAAGAAGAATTGCCGGTGCTCAATTGATTGTTGCTAATTTTAAAGTAGGTACCTTTTTTTCTTTTTTTTTTCTTTTTTGCCAAGATAATGTTAGAAGAGTAGCTACTGGCAAGCATTTTTGCTAGCTCGGGAAGTCTTTACAAATTCTGTGGTAACTGGATAAGGAGCGTGATATATTTTATAAGACCACCACTGTGGTGTAGGCCTAGTGGTTAGTGTAATTAACTGCCACCCTCGGAGGACCAGGTTCGATTTTCGTGTCTGCCACGAAATTTGAAAAGTGGGACAAGGACTAGAACGAGGTCCACTCAGCATCGGTAGATCAACTGAGTAGACCGGGGTTCGATTCCCACCTTAGTCACCCTCGATGTGGTTCTCCTCCAGGCAAATGCCGGATTGGTACCTAACTTAAGGCCACGGTCACTTCCTTCCGTTTTCCTTGTCTATCCCTTTCAATCTTTCCATCCCCCTAACAAGGACCCTGTTCAGGACAGCAGTTGAGGCAGCCTGGATGGGGTACTGGTACTCCTGCCCGGTTGTATCCCTGGCCCAAACTCTCAAGCTCCAGGACACTGCCCTTGAGGCAGTAGGGGTGGGATCCCTCGCTGAGTCCGAGGGAATAAACAATCTTGGAGGGTAAACGGATTTAAAAAAAGAAAAGATATAACCTACTGTATTTATTTGCTTGCTATACATTCTCAGACAGCTGACTAATATTATTTCTGATTTATAATTTTGCAAAAGTGTGCCAACTTCCGATTTCCAGATGAACTCGCTGGGTCCAACCAGTGTAGCAGCAATGAACAATACTTTCTTTCTAGACTGTCCATGCTAATTACCTGGAGTGAAGTGTAAACTTTAAACAGTGAAGGTAAAATCAGTACTAAATGTTGTTAATCTCGAAGTATTCATGAGCACCAAAATTCCCTAAGGCTGAAGAATGGTAGTAACACATCTTTTCACTTTGAATTGACAAATATTTTTCTGATGATTTTGCACAACGTTTGGAATGAAAATCCTTAATATTTGAAATGAATAATAAATTGCGTATTTAGGGGTTAAGATTTTCAGTAGGATTGGTAAGGGCTTGGTAAGGGTTTAAAACAAAGGTAAATTCTGTCCCAAAAAATAAAAAATAAAATAAATTGCGCGCATGGTACACGTATCACAGAAACAACTGAATCTGCAGATACACTATAATCTTTTTTTGTGGGTATCCAGACGGTTTCTATCTACAGTGACTCACATAATTATTCGGACACGTTAATTACAGCCTTTGCTATACACAGGCCCTATGGTTCAGAAAAAATATTGTACACGCAAACTAGTTTCTGACAAAACCCAATTTGACAGATTCAATACGACGTTGAAATGTGTACTATCAGTAAACAGGAGAAAACCAGTGACGCTGGAAGCTCAGAACTCAGTTAACGTGCTTCAACAAAATTATTCGGACACAAGTCAGTTGGCATGCAGAGGTCGTGTGTACAAGAGCCACGGACAGTATGAACGTAAACATTCAGTGAGTTAGAGTACTGTGCACAATTTAAGAGAAAATGGACCGCAGAGGAAAGAAGAGTACAATCGAACAGCGGCAGCTAGTAGTTTTTCCACCATGCCAAATGTAAAAGTTGTCGTCAAATTACTGAATGTTACAAATGAAGAAGAGTACAGTTTCCGATATTATCACGAGATTCCGGGAGGAAAATAGGATTGAACATCTACCGCATATGGGACGCCCAAGAACTTTTTCTGTGAAAGAAGAGAGTTATATCACCAGAAAGACAAAAAAGGAACCCAAGTTAAGTGTTCCAAAACTCATTGCGGAGATTGCCGCAGACACCGAAAAGAAAGTGGATCCCGAAACAATACGGGGAGTGCTCAGAAGACCGTATTGCAAGAAGGAAACCCTTCGTAAATCAAATAAATCGAAGAAAGAGAATGCTGTTTGATAGAGAGCATGTTAGAGACGACAATGAGTGGTGGAATGGCGTTATAATTGCTGATGAGGGAATAACAGTTTGGCGGCGTCCTAATAGTGAGCTTCAAGAGTAAAATCTGAAAGCAACTGTGAAGGATGGCGGTGGACATGTAATAGTGTGTGGGTGCATGTCTACGAATGGAGTTGGTGAAATGGTTTTTATTGAAGGTAAAACTGACCACTTTCAATACCTGAGAATACTGAGGGACAATATGAAAACGACTGCCGAAAATATGGGGATTGGTGAACATTTTAAGTTTTATCAAGATAACGACCCAAAGCATATGGCCTGGAATGTAAGGATGTGGTTATTGTTTAATTGCCCAAAGGTGCTTCATCCTTCCCCTTAGTCACCAGACTTGAATGTGATTGAGAAACTTTGGGACAAACTTCATGAAGAAATAAGAAAAACAACAATCACATCTAGAGAACAGGTGAAAAGCAGACTTCAAGAAGAGTGGCACAAGATATTTTCCGATTACACCCGGAAATTAGTGGAGAGCATGCTAACTCGACTCAAGGAAGTAATTAAAATGAAAGGAAAGACAACCAGGCGCTGGACCTTTAGGATCATAAATAAAAAAGGAAAGTGCCCGAATAGTTTTCTGCAATTTTGGTTTTATTTTGCTTTTTGATTATTACATTTTCATTGACAGTGTTCATTAAAAGAATGATGGTCGTTTAGTTTTTATGTTCCTTACAGAAACTTGTATTTAATTTATATCAGTGATTTATTATTACTGAAATCACCACTGCAAAGGAAAATATAATAAACCATGTCTGTCCGAATGATTATGCGAGTCACTGTACATAGAAAGTGAAATATATTTTGATAACAATTGAAATTAAGTCTGATCAAATATCAAATATGAGGGACACAAAAGACCTTGCGCTCATTATTGATTTGAGCAGCTCACCTTCACTGAGGGTGTGTCTGGAAAAGAGCCGCACCACCTCAGGTCAAGGTCACGACTGTTCATTTTTAGTATGCAATAAGTAACAAGTACTTTCCTATTTGACCGCAAATATACTATTATTTCTTGTATCTATTGCTAGCCTGGTGCAGCCCTTGTAATGCAGACACTCCGAGGAGGGTGGGTAGCATCTGCTGCGCATCAGAAACTGCGTGTTAGTGTGGTGGAGGATAGCATTGTGTGTGAGTTGCAGAAGTGTTGAGGACAGCACAAAAACCCTGTCCCCGAGACAATTTTTTTTTTTTTTTTCTATTTGCTTTACGTCGCACCGACACAGATATGTCTGTCTTATGGCGACGATGGGATAGGAAAGGCCTAGGAAGTGGAAGGAAGCGGCCGTGGCATTAATTAAGGTACAGCCCCGGCATTTGCCTGATGTCAAAATGGGAAACCACGGAAAACCATCTTCAGGGCTGCCGACAGTGGGGCTCGAACCCACTATCTCCCGATTACTGGATACTGGCCGCACTTAAGCGACTGCAGCTATCGAGCTCGGTACAAGAAAATTAGCTGTCTAAGATCAACATACACCCCCTCCCGACCAGGCCAATAATTGAACCTGAGACTCCGAATACTGAAGGACAGGACGTTAACCATTGAGCCACAGAACCGGACAATTTAACCATGAGGCCACAATGTTATAAATGCATAAGGAACGTCAAGTCATCATCATATCCTTCTTCTTCCACCACTTTTTCTTACAAACTGGTCGGGTCAAACTGTTTCGCACATGTGAATTTGGCCCGATCTCCTTCTTGGCGCCAACCTTATATTTACGTGTTTCTGCGGTGGTTGGTGGTGTGGGGTTCTGGAACAAACATAATAATCCAGTCGCCCAGTAAGAGAAATTAATCAGACGCGGATATCACACCCGAGAAGGCCAGTAATCGAAACCGGCATCATCTGAACCTAAGACTCGGCGCTAGCCACTAAAAATCAATCAATCAGTCAATACTGACCTGCAATTAGGGCAGTCGCCCAGGTGGCAGATTCGCTATCTGTTCTTTTCCTAGCCTTTTCTTAAATTATTTCAAAGAAATTGGAAATTTATTGAACATCTCCCTTGGTAAGTTATTCCAATCCCTAACTCCCCTTCCTATAAATGAATATTTGCCCCAATTTGTCCTCTTGAATTCCAACTTAAAACCAAGAACCTGGGAATAAAAGGAACATCAATTACAAGGTAAAAGTACATGACTACTTCACACAATATTCCGGTATAAAGACGGTAGTTATACAATACCTGACAAGAAAGAAACATTTCTCTGCTGGTCGTTTAAATCGAAGTAATGGGACAAGAAATCAACTGATGCCCTCGTGTGATATTTTTTTAATAGTTGCTTTACGTCGCACCGACACAGATAGGTCGTATGGCGACGATGGGACAGGGAAGGGCTAGGAGTGGGAAAGAAGCGGCCGTGGCCTTAATTAAGGTACAGCCCCAGCATTTGCCTGGTGTGAAAATGGGAAACCACGGAAAACCATTTTCAGAGCTCCCGACAATGGGGTTCGAACATACTATCTCCCGAATACTGGATACTGGCCGCACTTAAGCGACTGCAGCTATCGAGCTCGGTCGTATGATTTCTCTAAGGAAGCACTGATAACATTGTTGGTTAGTGTATTACATAACATATCTCTGTGACGGATAGCCTAGTTGGGGGTTCACTTATCACCTCCATTATCTCTAGAATAACACAAGGATTATCTAGAGCGAAAAAAATACACTATGAATAGCTACCTCTATAGGAGGAAACAACAAAGGCTGAGCCCACTGATGAATCTAAGAAGGCAATAGAAATTGAAACACATTAAATGTGTTTTAATTTCTACAAATTTTGTAGAGTGGAAAAGTAAATGGAGCTAAGTGACACAAAATTAGTTTGAAAATATTCGAAAAAACTGTTTCTTTCTTTCTTTCTTAATCTGCTTACCCTCCAGAGTTGGTTTTTCCCTCGGACTCAGCCAGGGATCCCACTTCTACCGCTTCAAGGGCAGTGTTCTGGAGCGTGAGACATTGGGTCGGGGATACAACTGGGGAGGATGACCAGTACCTCGCCCAGGCGACCTCATCTGCTGTGCTGAACAGGGGCCTTGCGAAGGAATGGGAAGATTGGAATGAATAGACAGGGAAGAGGGAAGGAAGCGGCCGTGGCCTTAAGTTAGGTACCATCCCGGCATTTGCCTGAAGGAGAAGTGGGAAACAACGTAAAACCACTTCTAGGATGGCTGAGGTGGGAATCGAACCCACTCTACTCAGTTGACCTCCCGAGGCTGAGTGGACACCGTTCCAGCCCTCATACCACTTTTCAAATTTCGTGGCAGAGCCGGAAATCGAACCCGGGCCTCCGGGGGTGGCAGCTAATCACACTAACCACTACACCACAGAGGCGGGCCGAAAAAACTGTTAAAGACTTAAAATGTATGTTTTATTTGAAAAACTATAGGCTATATGAAATTTGATTTGCTTTACATAAGTATTACATGCCTCCATTTTGATATCTGCCAATATCTGAGGAAGTAAAGTTTATACATTTCCTAGGTACCACCAGGCCCCGATTTCGAGTAGTTAGCGCCCTGGGCAAACAATATTTAGCCGCCCTCCCCCCTCCGCTCGTTTGTCCGTTCATCTAAACAAATAATTGTTTACAAATTAAAGATTACAGTTTTCAAGATTATGAGTTTTAAAACAGCACATTATGCAAATAAATTCTCATAATTAAATTTATCAAGCCAAATAAAGGTAATAGCCAAATAAAAATCAGGCTGTTTTTATTTTTATTTAAAAAACCATTGGTCAATTTGATAGTCTGTGTGTAAGTAAATAATTTTACAAATAGGTCACATATAAATTATCATTAATTTATTGTAACTTATTTCGATCACATTCAACAAATTTTGTTTATAGGCTACTTGTATATAATACAAAAGATTTTTTCCTTGATTTTTTCCTAGCAAACTCTTGAACAATTTCATCAAAATTTGTTTTCAAAGTTAAATCTTTTTCAGCGCACATAAGGACTAATGAGCTTAACTTTTCATTAAGAAGAGTTGCTCTCTTAGCATTTTTTACTCTGCTTAAAACTGAAAAATCTCTTTCTGCAGTACAGTTAGTGATAGCTAAGGTCAAAAACATCCTAATTGCAATTTCAAGGTTGGGAAAAGTACTTGACAAATTGTTTTGCTTAATGTAAGAATACACTTTAGGCAAGTTTTGGAATATCTCGAGTTCAACATACATTTGGAAGTGTACACACTCATTTACAAAATCTTGACTGATGTCATCAGAGTACAGTGAACTAAGTTTCAAAGCAGCGTTCTTCACTTCTGATTATTCGAATGAGCAAGTCAGTATTAGAGGTAACACTTGAAATCTGGAAGCTACGACTTCGTATGCTTCTTTCCTTCTTGCTTTCCTATAAGTGTGTCCATTATTTTAAGGAACACATCATTTTTGAAATTTGTTTTTGCATCTAGGTCTCCTTCAGTCCCACGTGTTTCATCTGCAATATTTTCCATTTTCTTATTCTTGAGTAGTTTGGAACATCACATCCACCTATTTTCAAAGCAGATTGCTCATATATGTCAAACTCATCACTTTTCGCTTTGATGAATTCTTCCAGGGTTTTCAGTTGTTTTATTACTCCCTCAAGATTAAAATTTTCATACTGTAAGTTTTTAGAATACTTGTCAACTCTTTCCAAAATGCCATTCCACACAACTAACAGAAAAGTGGTCTCGAAATTCAGAAATTTAGTTTCAAGGATTTTTACCTCAAGTCTACAAGCAGGTTTTACACTAAAGTCTTCAGATGGCTGCCTCAACGATTGTCGTATTTCTTCATAACCTTTTACCAAAGCTCTGATAGCGTCTGCTCTTGCAGACCATCTGGTTTCTGATAAAGATTTTACCACTGGCGTGCCGTTTTTTGCCAAGAATTGCTTCAAAATATTCCACCTGTATGTTGACACAGAAAAGTCATTATACAACTCCTGGACGAAGCCAAAGAAAACTACTTTGGCAGCCGAACCAACAAGATGAATGTGCTGCACACGATATGTATACAGCAAGGGGACTTTGCTGCTTTATTCTGGCCTGAAGACCTGAGTAAGCAAGCTCCAGACATATTGGAAGCATTATCATAACTTTGGCCCCTACAATTCTTGATGTTGATTTCGAAACTCTCAAGACAGTGAACTAAAGCTTTTTCTAGTCCAGCAGATGTATGTGATATTCCAGGCAGAAGTATAATGAGTCGTTCTACAGTCTATGGCTCTGTTTGAGGTAGGCTACATATCGTAAAACAAAAGCCAACTGGTCAGTGTGAGAGCAATCAGGCGTCGAATCTACAATGAGAGAGTAGTAGCTAGCATCTTTTACTTCATCAACTACAGTTTTAAGCACACAATTCCCCATAACTTCAATAACTTCATTACATATTTGAGAAGACAGGTATGAGGTGTGCCCTTGACCATTTTTTACCATATTTCCCGATGTGCTGAGCAAGGAAAGGGTCATATTCACTGATTAACTCGAGGCATCCAAGATATAAACCACTTGAAGTTGATCCAAAATCCTCATTGTCTCCTTGGAAAGGTAAACCCCTAACTGCCAAAAATCGTACTAGAGAAACTATTCTTGAGATTATACTTCGCCTGTAGTTCACCTCTTCTTCATACTGTATAAACAGAATTTATCAACCTGCATTAACTGTTTTTGTCTGATGATGTACGTAAAAACATTGCGCCTGTGGTCATGAGAATGCTCATGATGTTTCAGTAGTTCGTAGCTGTGCTTCCAGTCATTAAAAACGGTAGAAAAAATGTATTTTGCATTGTCTGGTTGAAATAAACAGCATTGAATACAGAATACTTTCCCAGTTGGCTGTGAATACAATAACCAGTCTCTTAAAACAACGTCTCCATTAGGAAGAGTACTCTTATACATGTTTTGAGACAATGTTCTTTTACAATCATTGTAAGTTCGCAGAGATTTCGAAAAATCCACCATTTTGGACAATGTTTAATAACATTCTCAACTACTGAATTTAACTTGACATTCCAAGTAGCAGGATCATCTATAGAAAATGAATTAAGTAAGGTTACCTCAGGTTGTGATTTTGAAACAGTTCCAAACGGCTGCTGGACAACTTTAGGCCCATCGTTCAATTTAATGTTAACACAGGGTTGATCAGTCTGTATATCTAGGCTTTGTAAGTCTTCTTGTGTAAAGTTAAATGGGACCGATGGCGAAGTCGAAGGTTTCGTTAAGTCATTTTGGCATTCCGATTCCGAGGTTGGAGTTAAACGAGTCCAAGTAAAGAACTTTCCCATTTTAGGCACTTTCTCAAGTAGTTCAAGTTCGTAACTCTGCTTTTTAGCAGCGTGGTTTTTGTATTCAACACCACTTGACTTTTTACTCATGGTTAAATACTGAAAAACATGTAAGAATTACACGAGACAATGAGTTGCCTAGGTGAGGTTATCAGATTGATGGTGAGTGGATGTAAACAACAATATGCACACGAACCGTAACGAGCCAATGACAAACAGGGCAGTGGCTGTCTAGACTAACAGGGTTGCCAAGCCAGCAACTACAATTGCCCACCCAGCACCCGCACGAGTTAAATAATACCTTTCTTATTGCTTGCAGTTACTTTGTTTTCTTCATAAAATTTAAACATAGATTAAATTCAGGTTTTAAAGTTAGAATAGTTTAAAGTGTTTTATACAGGCTAATGAAATAATTGGAATAATTTGTGGAAAGTGAAAGCAATTTGAGTGTAATGAATTTAAGACGTAATTCACGCAGGCCATAATTACTCGATCCACCGGCCGCAACCTCTCAAAAACTGGCGCCCTGGGCAAATGCCCCGTCCGCCCATTTGTAAATCGGGGCCTGGGTGCCATATGAAAAATTCACAGCCTGTTTCCAGTCATTCGACCGGGTCAGGAATGGAATGAATGAAGCCCCCATCTAGCGGCGACGATGGGAATCCTGCCTAAGCCTGTCGCACTCCTCTGGGGCAATGATTAATGACTGACAGATGAAATGATAGTGGAGAGTGTTACTGGAATGAAAGATGGTGGGAAAAACCGGAGTACGCGGAGAAAAACCTGTCCCGCCTCCGCTTTGTCCAGCACAAATCTCACATGGAGTGACCGGGATTTGAACCGCGGAACACAGCGATTAGAGGCCCGCGCGCTACCGCCTGAGCCACGGAGGCTCGCTAAGTGCTATATGCCGGAACTTATCAACTGATCTAACTCCAGTACACTTTGGATCAGTTTAGTCTAATCAAGCACTGATTCTGCGGTAAAAATATTGATTTTCACCATCAACAAAGTTAATCATCCGCCTCTGTGGTGTAGTGGTTAGTGTGAATAGCTGCCACCCCCGGAGGCCCGGGTTCGATTTCCGGCTCTGCCACGAAATTTGAAAAGTGGTACGAGGGCTGGAACGGGGTCCACTCAGCCTCGGGAGGTCAACTGAGTAGAGGTAGGTCCAATTCCCACCTCAGCCATCCTGGAAGTGGTTTTCCGTGGTTTCCCACTTCTTCTCCAGGCAAATGCCGGGATGGTACCTAAATTAAGGCCACGGCCGCTTCCTTCCCTCTTCCTTGTCTATCCCTTCCAATCTTCCCATCCCCCACCAAGGCCCCTGTTCAGCATAGCAGGTGAGGCCGCCTGGGAGAAGTACTGGTCATCCTCCCCAGTTGTATCCCCGACCCAATGTCTCATGCTCCAGGACACTGCCCTTGAGGCGTTAGAGGTGGGATCCCTCGCTGGGTCGGAGGGAAAACCAACCCTGGAGGATAAGCAGATTAAGAAAGAAAGAAAGAAAGAAAGAAAGAACAAAGTTAATCATAGACCACGGGTACTTATTTTGTGGCCTCCGGAAGTGGAATGGTATCTATCAAGGTCTCCAATTCCGTTGACAGAATATTTTCCTGTGTAATACCCCTTTTGAAAACACGGCATGTTTCCCATCCTGTCTTTTGTCACCCTCAGCCATGATAGTTCTGTTATCTTCAACTTCGAAGTTTCTATCGTTTCGCTTGCTGCCTTAAGTCAAGAAAATTTCAACCCAAACATAAAACAACTAGTTCAAATCCAGGTCACTCCACGTAAGATTTGTGCTAGACAAAGCAGAGACGGGAAAGGTTTTCTTCCGGATACTCAGTTTTTTTCTGTCATCTTCCATTCCAGCAATACTTTCCAATATCATTTAATTTCATCTATCAGTCATTAATCGTTGCCCCAGGGCAGAGTGGCAGGCTTCGGTAGCCGGCACAGTTCCTATCCTCAACGCTAGATGGGGGCTTTATTCATTCCAAATGACTGGAAACAGGCTGTGAATTTTCGTTTTCATCTAAAACACGGAATGGTCTTGAAGGTCTTGCAGTTGTTATCACCTTATTTACATCTTCCAGCACCTGGGCTTTGCACCCTTCCACTTTGTTTTTCAATTAGTCCCTATCAGATGCGGAGAAACTATGTCCCACCATACGGAATTTATGGTCTATGGTCTATGGTACGTTCACACTTGTACTTGCACCAATATGCGTCATAAGCTATTTTCCTACTCCTCACACTCTTCGCGACTTTTCTTGTCATTGGCACCACCCTCCGCTATTTCCTCGTTTCCAAATGTTGGAAGCTCCATGCTACCATCACGAGCCCCTGTATTTAATGCCTCTTCGCACTATCAACAGTCCTGAGGATGGTTTTCCGTGGTTTCAATTTTCACACCAGGCAAATGCTGGGGCTGTACCTTAATTAAGGCCATGGCCGCTTGCTTCCAATCCTAGCCCTTTCCTATCCCATCGTCGCCGTAAGACCTATCTGTGTCGATGCGGGGTAAAGCAAGTTATTAAAAAGAAAGCCTATTCAGCATCAACACCAACAACAACATGTCACTTCCACTCGCAGCCTTACCACCACTGTTGTTATACATTTCACCACCATCACAGCTTTCTCCAAATGCTGTTAAAGTTTGCCTTGACTGTTAATGTCACTACTAACGATTGGGTGGTTCAAATTTGCATTTTCACGATTTGAAATATATTCGCCAAATATTTTAGCCTGAAAGGCATTTATCTTTTTCCGTATAATAGTTCGTTTTCTATTTTGTGCACCAGTTAACTTCTTCACGCCACTCATCGTGTTTGATAGACTGTTTTTAATAAATAATATTAATAATAATAATAATAATAATAATAATAATAATAATAATAATAATAATAATAATAATAATAATAATAATAATAATAATAACCTGGAACTCCAACGACAGAGCGTCAATAGAAGGCAGAGTATTTAAATTACAACAAGCACAACTAATTACCTGCCCAACATATAAGAAGAAATCTCTTTCGATGATGACAAATTTCAACATTACTATTCCGTCATTAAGTCTGAAGCGACTTGGGCTAGTGAAACACAGTAGGGTATTTTGGATGGTTCGGCCTCCACCACCACAACCTTCCCCTGGACGAGGCCTGATTCGGTGGGTGACGTCACAGCGTGGTGCGGTCTGCTATCGCTAAGAGCGTGTCCTACCTTATAGTCAACCTTACAGACTTAAGTTCTATGCCGCGGCTAACCGAATAACACTGTAGGATTAAACTTAAGTGATCTTAATGGCTAAGAGGTTAGGGTTAGCCTCACGCTGACCATGCGTTAACCTAACAGGTTGCCCTTCCCTACACCCCGGCTAAAAGTGCAGGTCTAACGTTACGCTGAAGACGCTTAAGCTAACCTAAGTCACATCCTGGCAAAAAGTGTAGGCTTAACCTTACGCTGACGAGGCGTTAACCTAACCTAATGCCCTTCCCTACACCCTGGCTAAAGGCTCAATCTTCCGCAGACCACGCGTTAACCTAACTTAACCTCCTGGGACTCGGAACAAAACTTGGGTCAATATTGCGGCTACAAGGCTTAATACGTATGCTTTATTCATAGGGGCGTAATGTCGGAAGGTGATTTCGGGGGCTCAGAGCTGAACTAGGAACAAGATGGTTGAAAATAGGACTATGGAGATGGTGTAAGGCTCAATACATATATTTTATTCATAGGGGCGTAATGTTGAAAGGCACCCTCAGGGGCTTGGAGCTGAACTCGGAACAAGATGGTGGCACGGGACTAGGGAAGTGGTGTTGGTCTTAATACATATGCTTTATTCATAAGGGTGTACCATAGAGAAACATCTTTGGGACTCGAAGCTGAGCAACTGCAAGGTAATTCCTCCTCCTAATACATTTAGACTTCCTCCTCCACCTCCTCATAGTCTTAGACTTCATCCTCCTCCTCCTCCTCCTCATAGACTTAGTAGCGTATGACTACCTCCTCCTGCTCCTCCTTCTGAGTGTAAGCTTAACCTAACGGGTACTGATTTGACTCCAATCTTAACCTCGTAACATTGGGAAGGACCTTTGGGACTCGAAGCTGAGCATATGCAGTGTTATTCCTCCTCCTTCTCCGTCTCCTTACAGACTTCCTCCTTCTCCTCCTCCTAAGTGCAAGCTTAACATAACAGGCAAAGATTTGACTGCAAGCTTAACCTTACAGACACTGGATTCTACCCTAGGCTTAAGCATACAAAGGCGTTAGCTTTACAGACTCAAGTTTGATGCCCAAGAGTGCTAGCTTAACCCAACTGCACCATAATGAGGCCACACTGTTTTCAACATGCAGTGATTACATGGTCATGGATATGCATGTTTAGATCTGTTCGCTATCATACTGTCTCTCTTGTAAATTAAGTATTTATATATAATATGAGAAGGCATTTTTACCTAGTCGATAATATACTGTGACAGAGAGTTGCTCGCTTTGTAGTTCACCATGACAAGAACATTGATAGTTGATGTTCAAGGCTTTAAATTGAACGGAAACAAATTTGTGTTCAAAGAGGTAGCTGTGTTCGGTTGCACTGTGTTATGGGCACCAAAAATCGAGAGTTTAGTGTTTAGCCCACTTTTCCCTTACTGTTTGCAAACGGATGCAGATAAAAGGCAGACACAATGGGTGAAAAACGTTTAGGACTTTGGTGGGAAGTAAAAGGAATTCCTTATCGCTTTCTAGCTATGACCTTGAACGCTCATTTCTCAAGAGCAGCTCTAGTGTTTGTAAAGGGTTGTGAAAAAAGGAATGGCTGTGCGAGTATCTACCATCATCATGTGAAGTTTTCAGTCTGAATGAATTAGGATGCCCATCATTAAAAACTCTTCTGAAGGAGCATAGTGCGGAAACACGGAAACAATCTTTACGTCATGTGTGTACGCTCTTTGATTGGTTGGGTGGCAATGCATGCCGGGAAGTGAGCTACATATGCAAAATGCAGTGTTCAAATGTCGACAGCGAGACAGAAACATTTGTAGAGTAAAGACATCATGTCATTTCTGTATGATACTATGCGTAACGCAGTTGAAAAGCCAATCGAAAAGTTTTATTCTTGCAAAAGGAAACTAAACACTTTTGCTGAAGAAGATTTGAATGCATTACCAAAGGAATTTTTGGTCAATGTAGCTGCGAATATTGTAAAGAAGATCTGGGAGAAGGTGTCTCAAGATACTGTTTTGTCAGAGCTTCAAACGTGTAGTTTACACCATGAACAAGTGAGTTTAGCTAAGCGACCTTCAGTGAGACAGTGCTGTACATGTCAACTCACTGCATCACGAACCTAGAACCAACGAATTGACTTCGCTTATAAACACTTATGATGGCTGCGAAAAGAGTAAGCAAGCTGTCGCAGAAAAAGGTGAACAAACGTGCTGGGAGGAAAATGAGGAAGCATGCTGGGCATGGACTCATCAATAAGGTGATTGATCTTCTTTCTTTCGAGCTTCATCTTCTTAGTTACCAGTACTGTGGACCTGGAACTAGACTTGGCGTCCGCTTGGCACGCAGTGATCATGGTAGTAATATGTTACATGTTGCCTGCAAAGAGCATGCCATTGCTTATCGTCAAAACAAACCTGAACTAAGACATGTAGCTGATAAAAATTTGCTTCGCAAAGCTATGCAGCGTGTGACGTCACGTAATGCTACAGTTGCTGAGAATATAGCAGCACTTGCCGATGAATCAATAAACTGCGCCATTTTGGACTTTGTTTAGCTCTTATCACCCCATATCGATGAGAACTGAACTTGGTCTTGAACAACTTGCGGAGTATCACTGTTCATCTCAGCGACCCCGAAACCTATGGTTCCGACACTATTTTTTATTATTTTTATATATGCGACCCCCTCCCGAGCACAACCCGTAGGGGTTGCTTACCCGCACAGTGCCTTTTTCGAGACAGTCATATGTGTAGCGCAATATCTCATTGGCCTTGCCTACATTTATGCACGTGCCTACTTCGAACACCAGGCCTGTATTCTACTGCAGAATCCTTGAGCTGACGTTGCTATGGTTACTGCTGGTCATTTCTTCATCCAGTTCCTAGAGCGGGGTAGTGTGATGTCAATATCTCCAAAACGGCTGGTTTAGGCCCTTAAAACGTGGTTTTCGGGGCCCGCGGGTACTCGCCTAGTTTTGTTCTATGCGTCATGAGGCTTAAAATGATCTTTGTCGTGTCCTTGTCAGACAAATTGTATATTTTGTCTATATTAGCCTATGTTAGTGTGCAAAAGGACCTAAATCTATGGAATGGAGAGGGCTGTTCAAATTTCTTGTAGATGGGGTTGCCCGCAGGGTCCTAAAAGGTAAATATACAAAATTTGGTTCAGATTGGTAGAACGGTATGGATTTGTATAAGGATAAAATGAAATGCCGGGAGTGTCCGAGGACAAGTTCGGCTTGCCAGATGCAGCTCTTTTGATTTGACGCCCATAGACGACCTCCGCATCGTGATGAGGATGACATGATGAAGACGACATATACACCTAGCCCCCGTGCCAGCGAAATGAACCAATTATGGTTAAAATTCCCGACGTTGCCAGGAATCGAACCCGGAACCCCTGTGACCAAAGGCCAGCACGCTAACCATTTAGCCATGGAGCCGGACTTTGTATAAGGATCATACATACATACATACATACATACATACATACATACATACATACATACATACATACATACATACATACAGAGAGACAGACAGACATTCTGCTTTTTATATATAGAAGACGAAATTCGCATGTTTATCAATCAGCAAGATGTATACACCCTACCTCATAAAAGCTACCTCTAACCTATATCGAAGGACGAATAGGTAAAGCTGATGGGAGTGGGCCAAGCACATCTCAACTAAACAACCATGGTCTAGCTTTTCTCTTTTCGGAGGCGCGTTATGAAGTAAACAGTGTTGAAATAGATACATCGAAGAATGTTGGTATTATAAGTGCAATGAAACTGTGCCCTTCTTTTAGTGTTGAAGAAAGTAATCGTTTACGGATGGCAGGACGGTGTCCAAAAGCTGCCAACAACTGGATGATTAATGAGAACGGTACTTTTACAGGTATGTTACCATTGAAACATATTCTTGGCTTCGCTGAATACTATAGACGTATTATAATAAACGCAAAACAAGCGCTAATTCTAATCCGTGATTACAGTGATTACAATGTTCTTAAAGCAGCAGCGGTACCTGTAGACTCAAAAATTACCCTTCAGCGTGCCCTGTGGAGGAGTCTACATGTAACATTATCTGATCGAGAAAAGCTTCGGTTGCTGAAGTTTGCAGAAAATGATACACCATTACCAATACGTTTTGAAGTTGAGAGCAGAATGACTACCATGTGTTACCACCTACAAACAAGCATAGGTGGGCGGTGAAAACATCATGTTTCACTGACACACCTCTGTACATTATTTATTATTTCAAACGGATCGTAAATTCAACCATGAAAAAGCTCTCAGTATGATCACTGCAAATTAAGAAATATCAGACTATAGCTGAACGGAGTTATTACCACTACGAAAACATGGATATTAATTTCGAGAAAAATAAATTTGACTTGCTCTATGACATGTTTTGTGAATTTCTATCATCGCATTACCAGAAGAAGGATCGCCCGATATTTTTTTCCGGAAGAATATAAAAATAAAGCACCGAGTGTTGCTATAGACTGTTCTTATCATGAAGAGTCTATAAAAGACTCTCCTGTCGATATTCATCTAGAATTTGAGACATCTGAAAATATTCCTGCTAACATTACAGCCTATTGGCGTATTATTCACATAACTAATGTCACTTACCATCCACTATCGAATATCGTCAGAAGAGTACAAAATAATATTTCTACTTCATTATTATTAGAGTGTGTGGGCTTCTACATCGAGGATCATGGATAGGAAAGAAGAAAGCACAGACGATCAAGTAAGAAAAACTTGTTTATGCAGATCCTGCATTGTACCTAATTATACACTAGTAAGTAAGGCTATTGGAGCTTTCTATAAATATAAACACCGCCTTTGCTGGCAGGACCTTGTGTTTACAGTGTACTATGTCTTCTGGTATAGGCTAGAGCAATTTTGTTACTATCGTAGATCTGTCTCTGTCTTATCCTTGGCTCTGACAATATGAAAGTGACTGAGGTATGAGCGCCGCTAGTAATGCCAATCCTTATGCAAATAGTCCCTGCTATGAATGGTGTAAAAATGTTGCTTATAGGGTCGGTTGGTGCATGCATTTCAGTGGGCTTGGCAGACTGATATGTAACAGCAACTCTGGCTCGGTAAGGAAAGCAACGGGAAACTACCTCACTCCTCATTTCCCTAGTACGCCTCTTCAGTGATGCCTAGGCCATCTATGACAGCTGATGGCAGAGCTGATGAGGATCCCACCAGCGGCATCGCTGACGGATAGAACATACATACATAAACATAAACGCTTACGCTGTATGCCACAACATTTGATCGTGTATTTACCATATGGTTTTCTATCAACATGTGCTGCTTACGATATACATTCCGCTTGGGAAATGCTACCTTTACATTGTAAGATGTCATTAGAAGTAGACGCATGCAGATGTTGGCAGCAACACTACAAGAATCAAGCTAAAAACTGTACTACAGACTGGGATGGATTAAATCCACTGATTAAGGACTGTAGACTGCGTATGTGTGAATTAAAAAATGTACTTTAAAGCTATGTATTTTAAAGCTGTATCTCAGATTGTTAAAATATGTGATAAACTAAGAAACGGTATATACTTATTTCAATAAGCCTATCCCTTTATTCACAATTCCTGATACCGCAATCTACTTTCCACTTTCATCAGTGATCATACGCACAGCTATCCAGTATTCTTTTGCATCATGCTACGGGTAAGTATTATTTATGTTACAGTTACATATCTTGGAAATGTCGTCAGTATATAACAGGTAAGCCTTAACTTCTCTTGTTAGGTACCCGGGAAGTAGCGCAAACTGTTTTCGGATCTGAAGACAAGGGTTTAGTCTCCGGGTGATATCAACTATGTTGTAAGCTACTGTAAGTCTCTAGAGTTCAAATCTAAAGCTCTAAAGTTCAAATAAAAAAATGAGACACTAAAAACGAACAGCACGTTACGCATCAACACATGCACCATCTTGTTCCAAGTTCATCTCCAAGCTCCCTTAAGTGATTCCGAAAGTTACGCCCTTTATGAATAAAGCACATGTATTAAGTCTTACACCATCTCCCAAGTCCTATTAGTTCAACGTGTAGCCGCTAAGCTAGTGTAGGGAAGGGCTTCCGATTAGGTTAATGCCTGGTCAATGTGTGGTTAAGCCTGCACAATTAGTTAGGGTGTAAAGTTAGTCCGAGCTAAACTAGGGAAGGGCAACCGGTTAGGTTTACGCCTGGTCAGCATAAGGTTAAACCTGCACTTTTATACGGTTAGTCCGGGTATCGAACTTAAATTCTGTTAAGTTAGGCTTACACTCTTTTGCGGTTAGCCTGGGAGGTTAGGTTCAGCTTCGAGCGCCAAAGATCTTTCTTAAATGTTACGCCCCCTATGAATAAAATCTATGTATTGTCTTACACCATCTCCTAAGTCCCATGTGCAGCCATATTGTTCCTTGTTCAGCTCTGAGCCCCAAAGTCACCTTCCGACATTACACCCCTATGAATAAAGTATACGTATTATGCATTATAGCCGCCATCTTGACCCAAGTTCAGCTCCCAGTCCGGGAAGGTTAAGTTAGGTTAATGCGTAGTCAGCGGAAGATTAAGCTTTCACTTTTAGCCAGGGTGTAGGGAAGGGCAACTGATTAGGTTAACGCCTGGTCAGCGTAAGGTTAAGCCTATACATTTTGCCAGGGTGTGAGTTAGGTTGCGTTAAGCGTCTTCAGCGTAACGTTAGACCTGCACTTTTAGCCAGGGTGTAGAGAAGGGCAACCGGATAGGTTAACGCCTGGTCAGCGTGAGGCTAAGCCTACACTCTTAGCCATTACGATAATGTAAGGTTAAGCCTACACTGTTATCCGGTTAGCCTCGGCATAAAACTTAGGTCTGTAAAGTCAACGCCCTTAGGCCTGGGGTCGAATCCGCGATCTGCGAGGTTAAGTCTAGACCCGTCAAGCATGTAAGGTTAAGCTTGCCCTCTTAGCCATAATCACGTTGGCTATTAAGGTAAGCTTGCACTTCTTGACATCAAACTTGGGTCTGTAAGGTGAACGCCATTAAGCCTAGGGTCGAACCCGAGGTCTGTACGATTAAGCCTGGACACGTAGCCAGCATAAGGTCACTTTTAGCCAGGGTGTAGGGAAGGGCAACTGATTAGGTTAACGCCTGGTCAGCGTAAGGTTAAGCCTATACATTTTGCCAGGGTGT
Source organism: Anabrus simplex (assembly GCF_040414725.1). Taxonomy (NCBI): domain Eukaryota; kingdom Metazoa; phylum Arthropoda; class Insecta; order Orthoptera; family Tettigoniidae; genus Anabrus; species Anabrus simplex. The sequence continues at coordinate 1,581,372,641 of NC_090265.1, forward strand.
GAGTTAGGTTGCGTTAAGCGTCTTCAGCGTAACGTTAGACCTGCACTTTTAGCCAGGGTGCGCTCTCAGCCAAATAAGGTTAAGGGCACGCTCTTAGCGATAGCAGACCGCACCACGCTGTGACGTCACCCACCGGATCAGGCCTCGTCCAGGGGCGGGAGGGGGTGGTGGCGGCCGAACCATCCAAAATACCCTACTGTGTTTCACTAGCCCAAGTCGCTTCAGACTTAATGACGGAATAGTAATGTTGAAATTTGTCATTCATCGAAATAGAGTTCTTATTATATGTTGGCCAGGTAATTCGTTGTGTTTGTTGTAATGAGCAGAACGTATTTCATTGAAGATATACAAATCATTAAACAAACTGCGAAAAAAAACAACCACCCTCCAGGCACGGTTGATAAGCTTTTAAATAAACATGAGAAAAATGCCCGGGAAACCACCACACATGACAGGGAAAATATACGTGGTTCTCAACTACGTTAACAAAAACACATACAAAGTAGCTAATATTTTCAAAAAACAAGGTCTAAACGTAGCTTTTAGAACGAACAACACACTGCAGAGACACCTGAGCAAGTACAAAAAAAGACCCTTCCTCAAAGTCAGGAGTCTATGAACTCAAGTGCCAAAAACCTAACTGCAATGCCACATATATAGGCCAAACGAAGCGTAATTTCCACACAAGTTACAATGAACACAAGAACTCGATCAGATACAATCGACATTCAGCATTCGGGGAGCACATATACGACTGTTCACACCATTTCACAGACATCAACACAGACCTCTGACCTACAGAACACGAGCTGACGCGTGATCACTACGATGAATCGTCTCGTTCGTTATTCTTGGATATCTTGACCGTGATTGCAATTTCACCGTCAGATAGCAGTAGTATAATGCAGGGATTCGGCGGCCGCCGCCGCCGCAAGCCTCCGCCCGCCTCCTCCTCCGCCGTCGCCCGCGGGAAATTTGAATTTTGGCGGGAAATTTGAATTTTGGCGCGAGATTTGAATTTGTAAACAAAGCCACGTGCTTTTTGACAGCTGTCATCGACAACAACGCAACGCTAACCTCACTGCTGCCATCTTGACGGGCCTAAACCTCACTAGTGCCAACTTAACCTAACTAGCATGCGGTAAACAAAGCCACGTGTTTTTTGACAGCCACGTGCTTTTTGACAGACAACAACGCATCGCTAACCTCAGTACTGCCATCTTGACGGGCCTAACCTTAGTGGTACCAACTTAACCTCACTAGCATGAGGTAAACAAAGCCACGTGCTTTTTGACAGCCACGTGCTTTTCGACAGATTTGTAAACAAAGCCACGTGCTTTTTGACAGACAACAACGCATCGCTAACCTCAGTACTGCCATCTTGACGGGCCTAAACCGCACTAGTGCCAACTTAACCTAACTAGCGTGAGGTAAACAAAGCCACGTGTTTTTGACAGCCACGTGCTTTTTGACAGACAACAACGCATCGCTAACCTCAGTACTGCCATCTTGACGGGCCTAAACCTCAGTAGTGCCAACTTAACCTCACTAGCATGAGGTAAACAAAGCCACGTGCTTTTTGACAGCCACGTGCTTTTCGACAGATTTGTAAACAAAGCCACGTGCTTTTTGACAGACAACAACGCATCGCTAACCTCAGTACTGCCATCTTGACGGGCCTAAACCGCAGTAGTACCAACTTAACCTAACTAGCGCGAGATAAACAAAGCCACGTGCTTTTTGACAGCCACGTGCTTTTTTGACAGCTGTCATCCGCCATCTTTAAACTACAGAGCACCGTGCTGCCCTCTTTCGTCACCTGTCATCGGCAGTGCTGCCATCTTGACGGGCCTAAACCTTAGTGCTACCAACTTAACCTCACTAGCTCGAGATAAACAAATCCACGTGCTTTTTGACAGCCACGTGCTTTTTTGATAGCTGTCATCCGCCATCTTTAATCTATAGAGCACAGTGCTGCCCTCTTTAGCTACTTACCTTTGAAATGTGGTGGCGGATAATTTGAAAAATGCTTTTCGACAAGCAGCCATCTTTAATCCAGAGAGAACAGTGCTGCCCCGGTGGCGGCAAATTGAAAAATTCCACGTGCTCTTGTTTGAAAACAAACTCACGTGCTTTTTTGACAGCTGTCATCTGCCATCTTTAATCTATAGAGCACAGTGCTGCCCTCTTTAGTTTGAAATGTGGTGGTGGTAAATTCCACGTGCTCTTGTTTGGAAACAAAGCCATGTGCAGCTGTCATCCGCCATCTTTAATCAACAGAGCACTGTGCTACTATCATGCGGGCAATTTCTCACCTGTCATCCGCCATCTTTAATCCACAGAACACCATGCTGCCCTCTTTGTGGCTACTACCTTAAGCACGTAGTAGCGGGCAATTTGAAAAGTTCTGTTAGCTATCATCCGCCATCTTTAATCAAGAGAGCACTGTGCTGCCATCTTTAGCTGGATACCTTTGAAATGTGGTGGCGGCAAATTGAAAAATTCCACGTGCTCTTGTTTGGAAACAAACTCACGTGCTTTTTCGACAGCTACCATCCGCCATCTTTAATCAACAGAGCATAGTGCTACCCTCTTTAGTTTGAAATGTGATGGCGGCAAATTCCACGTGCTCTTGTTTGGTAAACATAGCTATGTGCTTTTTTGACAGCTGTCATCCGCCATCTTTAATACAGAGAGCACCGTGCTGCCCTCTTTATCGTAGTAGATGTAAATTCGTCACCTGTCATCCGCAGTGCTGCCATCTTTAGCTAGATACCTTTGAAAAGTGGTGGCGGATAATTTAAAAAGAAAAATTCTACAGCAGCCCTCTCTCGACGCTAATTGCATAAGATGGCGGCTATACATGACTCTTTAAGGGTGCTTACGCAAGATGGCTGCTATACACAGGTTCTTATGAGACTCCCTTGGGATGCTTGCGCAAGATGGCAGTTATACATGGCTCCTTATGAGATGCCCTAGGGATGCTTGCGCAAGATAGCGGCTGCTCTTATGGGACGGCTTAAGGGTCCTTGCACAAGATAGCTCGAGACGCCCTAAGGATGCTTGCGCAAGATGGCGGACACAAGATGGCGGCTATACACAACTCCTTATGAGACGCTTTAAGGGTGCTTGCGCAAGATGGTTGCTACTCTTAGCTTAGAGGCTAACGTGTCGTGATAGTTCGATTCATTAAATTTAGGGCTTAAATGCAAAATGTTAAATATATCGAAAACGGTGCACCGTAGAGCAAAACGGACAAAATTTTTCTGCCTAATACTTAGGTTCGCAGTATGAGGAACAAAAAATCATAGTCTAATGATGGGATCAACGGTTCGGTTCCTACTTAGGCCCTTTGGCATTTGCTCTGTTTTAGCTTGTATTGAAGCGAGTCTTCGTAACATGATCAGGTCTAGCTATGGTAGAGAGTATAACGTACCGTGCAGGTTCGATTCATTAAATTTGGAGGCTTAAATGCAAAATGTTAAATATCTCGAAAACGATGCATCGTAGAGCAAAACGGACAAAATTTTTCCGCCTAATACGTAGGTTCGTAGTATTAGGAACAAGAAAAAACATAGTCTAATGATGAGATCTACGGTTCGATTCCTACTTAAGCCCTTTGCCATTCGCAGCTATCTATTTCTACAAGATGGTGGCTGCTCTTATGAGAAACAAGATGCCTTGAGACGTCCTAGGGATGCTTACGCAAGATGGCAGACACAAAATGGTGACTATACATAGCTCCTTATGAGACGGCCAAGATGCACAAGATGGCGGCTACTCTTATGAAGAAAGCTAGCTTAGAGGCTACTGCGCAAGATAACAGCTGCTGTTATGCATGTGGTGGAGGGCAATTTGAAATTCTATGTGCTTAATCAACAGAGCACCCTGCTGCCCTCTTTAGCTGAAATGTGGTGGTGGATAATTTGAAAAATTCTTTTGAAAGCTATCATCTTTAAACAAAGGCGACTATACATAGGCTGTTAAGGCCTTATCATTCTCCTCCTCCTCCTCCTCCTCCTCCTCCCCTCTCCTCCTCCTCCTTCTCTACCTCCTCCTCCGCCTCTTATGTCAAGGCATAGCTTTATATCGAACAAGTTTAAACCTGCATCGCGAAGGCAAGCGTGTGCAGCGATAACATTATTGTGCATGTTTAGACTTTCGAAACATAAGAAGAGTAGAATCAAACGCTGTACTCGATACGACATGTGATCAGAACATTGATTGATGCGTTCAGAAAACAAAATAAGTGATCAAGACTAGAATCGAACAATGTACTCAATACATCATGTGTTTAGAATATGTCAGGGGATACGCTTGTTCTAAGAAGATCAGATTGAAACATAACAAGACTAGAATAGAACACTGTAATCGATGTTGTTAACTTCAACATGTGATCAGAACATTGATTGATGTGTTCAGAACACAAAATAAGTGATCATGACTAGAATCGAACACTGTACTCGATACAACATGTGATCAGAACATTGATCGATGTGTTCAGAACACGAAATAAGTGATCAAGACTAGAATCGAACACTGTACTCAATACAACATGTGTTTAGAACATGTTAGGGGGTACCCTTGTTCTAAGAAGATCAGAATGAAACATAACAAGACTAGAATCGAACACTGTAATCGATGTTGTTAACCTCAACATATGATCAGAACATTGTTTGATGTGTTCAGAGCAAAAGTACAATTTTGATGATTTGCGCAGCTAACTCGCTCGGTAAACGATATAGCCAAAGTATATCTTCAAATTATTTACCTTCCATCATTCGTCTTGTGTGTAAAAATCAGTCGAACAAGTTATCGCATAAACATGGCAGAAAAAAAATCGTGATAGGGTATGGAACCCAGGGGTTACATCTTATCAGAAGGGCAAAAAGGATGAAAGGACTCTTCCTCCTCCTTACCGCACATTCCTTGGCTAAAGGGCTAATGGGCTAAAGGGCTAATGGGCTAAAGGGCTAAAGGGCTAATGGGCTAAAGGGCTAAAGGGCTAAAGGTGCAACAACCTCATCGATCGCTATCAGCAAGAACGCTTGTACTTTGTTAAGTGTAGAAAATTAATCTTTATTGGTAAATGGTTTTATGTTCAGAACAAGGAATGGAACCTAGGGGTTACGTCTTACCTAATAAAATCCCCGAGGTGCGATGAGTTACGTTTTTCGAACTAGTGTTTGGAACACTGAACTTTTCAAGATGGCAAGAGTGAGGTTAGCAATGTTCTGTTGTTGGATTTTAAATTCCGCGCTACAACATGCATAAGGTGGCAGCCCTTGAGGTTTACTCCCGTAAAGATGGCAAGAGTGAGGTTAGCAATGTTCCGTTGTTGGATTTTTAAAATTCCCCGCTATAACATGCAAAAGGTGGCAGCCTTGAGGTTTACCGCCGTAAAGATGGCAGCAGTGAGGTTAGCGACGCTCCATTGTCCTTCAAAGTGAGGTTAGGGTTCGTCAAGAAGACAGCTGTCAAAAAAAGCACGTGGCTATGTTTACCAAACAAGAGCACGTGGTCGTGATGTCACGGTCACGTAGTATGCTGCCTCAGCATGCAAAGTTCAATGTCTACACCTACGTAGTTAACACTCTGCTATGTTCACAAGATTTTTATACATCACTATTCTTTATGCTTTAAGTTCATTCACATAGGCTATGCTAAGATAGCAGCACAAACACATGCGAACTTTGTACATTCTAATGGAATAAGTTTAGTACTGTGTGCGTCATGGATACATGATGTGTGCACGCATTTAATCTTGACTATACGTAATGCTGCTGCTTTGTTTACAAGATTTTTATACATTGCTATTCTTTATGCTTTAAGTTCGTGCACGCACAAGCGATACTCGTACGCTCTAGCAGGAGAAGTTTAGTACGATATTCGATACATACATTATCGATAGGTGATGTGTACACGCTTTAGAACATAGCTCATCTTTATGCTTTAAGTTCGTGCACATAGGTTAGGGATACACAAAAGCGATTGCTACATGCTCTAGCGGAAGAAGTCTAGTACGATAGTAGATGCATGTAAAATCGATAGGTTATGCTAAGATAGCAGCACACTTACATGATTTTAGCACAATCTAGTGGGAAAAGTTTAGTATGATAGTCGTTTCGTGCAAAATCATTAGGTAATGTGTAAACGCTTCGAAACAAGGCTATTCTTTGTACTTTAAGTTCATGCGTACAGGTTATGCTAAGATAGCGGCACAATCTAGCGCAAGAAGTTTAGTACGAGAGTCGATGTATGTAAAATCGATAAGTAATGAGTACACGCTTTAAAACATGGTTATTCTTCGTACTTTCAGTTCATGCATCTTAGTTATGCTAAGATAGCAGCACAATCTAGCGGAAGAAGTTTAGTACGATATTTGTTGCATGCAAATCGATAGGTGATGTGTACACACTTTGAAACATGGCTATTCTTTTTACTTTAAGGTCATGCGTATAGGTTATGCTAGGATAGCAGCACAATCTAGCGGGAGGAGATTAGTACGAGAGTCAATGCATGCAAAATCCATAGGTAATGTGTACATGCTTTGAAACATGGCTATTCTTTGTACTTTTAAGTTCATGTGTATAAGTTATGCTAAGATGCCAGCACAATCTAGCGGAAGAAGTTTAGTACGAGAGTCAATGCATGCAAAATCGATAGGTAATGTGTACACGCTTTGAAATATGGCTATTCTTTGTACCTTAAGGCCATGCGTATAGGTTATGCTAAGATACCAGCACAATCTAGCGGAAGAAGTTTAGTACGAGAGTCAATGCTTGTAAAATCGATAGGTAATGTGTACACACTTTGAAACATGGCTATTCTTTTTACTTTAAGGTCATGCGTATTGGTTATGCTAAGATAGCAGCACGATCTAGCGGAAGGAGTTTAGTACGAGAGTCAATACATGCAAATTCGATAGTTGATGTGTACACGCTTTGAAACATGACTAATCATTGTACTTTAAGTTCATTGGTATAGGTTATGCTAAGATAGCAGCACAATCTAGCGGAATAAATTTAGTACGAGATTTGATGCATGCAAAATCAATAAGTAATGTGTACACGCTTTGAAACATGGCTATTCTTTGTACTTTAAGTTCATGCGTACAGGTTATGCTAAGATAGCAGCACAACCTAGCGGAAGAAGTTTAGTACAATATTTGTTGCATGCAAAGTCGATAGGTAATGTGTACACACTTTGAAACATGGCTATTCTTTTTACTTTAAGGTCATGCGTATTGGTTATGCTAAGATAGCAGCACGATCTAGCGGAAGGAGTTTAGTATGAGAGTCAATACATGCAAATTCGATAGTTGATGTGTACACGCTTTGAAACATGGCTATTCTTTGTACTTTTAAGTTCATGTGTATAAGTTATGCTAAGATACCAGCACAATCTAGCGGACGAAGTTCAGTACGAGATTCGATGCATGCAAAATCGATAGGTGATGTGTACACACCTTTTAACTTTAAGGTCATGCGTATAGGTTGTGTTAAGATAGCAGCACAATCTAGTGGAAGGAGTTTAGTACGATATTTGATGCATGCAAAATCAATAAGTAATGTGTACACGCTTTGAAACATGGCTATTCTTTCTACTTTTAAGTTCATGTGTATAAGTTATGCTAAGATAGCAGTACAATCTAGAGGAAGAAGTTTAGTACGATATTTGTTGCATGCAAAATCAATAAGTAATGTGTACACGCTTTGAGACATAGCTATTCTCTGTACTTTAAGTTCATGCGTATAAGTTATGCTAAGATAGCAGCACAATCTACCTGCAAAAGTTTAGTACGAGAGTCGATACACGCAAAGTCGATAGGTAATGTGTACACGCTTTAAAACATGGTTATTCTTCGTACTTTCAGTTCATGCATCTTAGTCATGCTAAGATAGCAGCACAATCTAGCGGAAGAAGTTTAGTACGAGAGTCGATGCGTGCAAAATCGATAGGTAATGTGTACACGCTTTGAAACATGGCTATTCATTGTACTTTAAAGTCATGCTAAGATAGCAGCACGATCTAGCGGATGAAGTTTAGTTCGATGGTCGATGTATGTAAAATCGATAGGTGATGTGTACACGCTTTGAAACATAGCAATTCATACTGCTGCTCTGTTCCCAAGACTTTTAAGAATAGCTAATCCTAATGCTGCTCTTAGCGACGTCGAGCTAAGGATTGATTACGTGACCGTGACGTCACGATCACGTGCTCTTGTTTGGTAAACATAGCCACGTGCTTTTTTTGACAGCTGTCTTCTTGACGAACCCTAACCTCACTTTGAAGGACAATGGAGCGTCGCTAACCTCACTGCTGCCATCTTTACGGCGGTAAACCTCAAGGCTGCCACCTTTTGCATGTTATAGCGGGGAATTTTAAAAATCCAACAACGGAACATTGCTAACCTCACTCTTGCCATCTTTACGGGAGTAAACCTCAAGGGCTGCCACCTTATGCATGTTGTAGCGCGGAATTTAAAATCCAACAACAGAACATTGCTAACCTCACTCTTGCCATCTTGAAAAGTTCAGTGTTCCAAACACTAGTTCGAAAAACGTAACTCATCGCACCTCGGGGATTTTATTAGGTAAGACGTAACCCCTAGGTTCCATTCCTTGTTCTGAACATAAAACCATTTACCAATAAAGATTAATTTTCTACACTTAACAAAGTACAAGCGTTCTTGCTGATAGCGATCGATGAGGTTGTTGCACCTTTAGCCCTTTAGCCCTTTAGCCCATTAGCCCTTTAGCCCTTTACCTCATTAGCCCTTTAGCCCATTAGCCCTTTAGCCAAGGAATGTGCGGTAAGGAGGAGGAAGAGTCCTTTCATCCTTTTTGCCCTTCTGATAAGATGTAACCCCTGGGTTCCATACCCTATCACGATTTTTTTTCTGCCATGTTTATGCGATAACTTGTTCGACTGATTTTTACACACAAGACGAATGATGGAAGGTAAATAATTTGAAGATATACTTTGGCTATATCGTTTACCGAGCGAGTTAGCTGCGCAAATCATCAAAATTGTACTTTTGCTCTGAACACATCAAACAATGTTCTGATCATATGTTGAGGTTAACAACATCGATTACAGTGTTCGATTCTAGTCTTGTTATGTTTCATTCTGATCTTCTTAGAACAAGGGTACCCCCTAACATGTTCTAAACACATGTTGTATTGAGTACAGTGTTCGATTCTAGTCTTGATCACTTATTTCGTGTTCTGAACACATCGATCAATGTTCTGATCACATGTTGTATCGAGTACAGTGTTCGATTCTAGTCATGATCACTTATTTTGTGTTCTGAACACATCAATCAATGTTCTGATCACATGTTGAAGTTAACAACATCGATTACAGTGTTCTATTCTAGTCTTGTTATGTTTCAATCTGATCTTCTTAGAACAAGCGTATCCCCTGACATATTCTAAACACATGATGTATTGAGTACATTGTTCGATTCTAGTCTTGATCACTTATTTTGTTTTCTGAACGCATCAATCAATGTTCTGATCACATGTCGTATCGAGTACAGCGTTTGATTCTACTCTTCTTATGTTTCGAAAGTCTAAACATGCACAATAATGTTATCGCTGCACACGCTTGCCTTCGCGATGCAGGTTTAAACTTGTTCGATATAAAGCTATGCCTTGACATAAGAGGCGGAGGAGGAGGTAGAGAAGGAGGAGGAGGAGGGGGAGGAGGAGGAGGAGGAGGAGGAGGAGGAGGAGGAGGAGGAGGAGAATGATAAGGCCTTAACAGCCTATGTATAGTCGCCTTTGTTTAAAGATGATAGCTTTCAAAAGAATTTTTCAAATTATCCACCACCACATTTCAGCTAAAGAGGGCAGCAGGGTGCTCTGTTGATTAAGCACATAGAATTTCAAATTGCCCTCCACCACATGCATAACAGCAGCTGTTATCTTGCGCAGTAGCCTCTAAGCTAGCTTTCTTCATAAGAGTAGCCGCCATCTTGTGCGAGCACCCCTAGGCCGTCTCATAAGGAGCTATGTATAGTCACCATTTTGTGTCTGCCATCTTGCGTAAGCATCCCTAGGACGTCTCAAGGCATCTTGTTTCTCATAAGAGCAGCCACCATCTTGTAGAAATAGATAGCTGCGAATGGCAAAGGGCTTAAGTAGGAATCGAACCGTTGATCTCATCATTAGACTATGTTTTTTCTTGTTCCTAATACTACGAACCTACGTATTAGGCGGAAAAATTTTGTCCGTTTTGCTCTACGATGCATCGTTTTCGAGATATTTAACATTTTGCATTTAAGCCTCCAAATTTAATGAATCGAACCTGCACGGTACGTTATACTCTCTACCATAGCTAGGCCTGATCATGTTACGAAGACTCGCTTCAATACAAGCTAAAACAGAGCAAATGCCAAAGGGCCTAAGTAGGAACCGAACCGTTGACCCCATCATTAGACTATGATTTTCTTGTTCCTCATACTGCGAACCTGGGTATTAGGCAGAAAAATTTTGTCCGTTTTGCTCTACGGTGCACCGTTTTCGATATATTTAACATTTTGCATTTAAGCCCTAAATTTAATGAATCGAACTATCACGACACGTTAGCCTCTAAGCTAAGAGTAGCAACTATCTTGCGCAAGCACCCTTAAAGCGTCTCATAAGGAGTTGTGTATAGCCGCCATCTTGTGTCCGCCATCTTGCGCAAGCATCCTTAGGGCGTCTCAAGCTATCTTGTGCAAGGACCCTTAAGCCGTCCCATAAGAGCAGCCGCTATCTTGCGCAAGCATCCCTAGGGCATCTCATAAGGAGCCATGTATAACTGCCATCTTGCGCAAGCATCCCAAGGGAGTCTCATAAGAACCTGTGTATAGCAGCCATCTTGCGTAAGCACCCTTAAGGAGTCATGTATAGCCGCCATCTTATGCAATTAGCGTCGAGAGAGGGCTGCTGTAGAATTTTTCTTTTTAAATTATCCGCCACCACTTTTCAAAGGTATCTAGCTAAAGATGGCAGCACTGCGGATGACAGGTGACGAATTTACATCTACTACGATAAAGAGGGCAGCACGGTGCTCTCTGTATTAAAGATGGCGGATGACAGCTGTCAAAAAAGCACATAGCTATGTTTACCAAACAAGAGCACGTGGAATTTGCCGCCATCACATTTCAAACTAAAGAGGGTAGCACTATGCTCTGTTGATTAAAGATGGCGGATGGTAGCTGTCGAAAAAGCACGTGAGTTTGTTTCCAAACAAGAGCACGTGGAATTTTTCAATTTGCCGCCACCACATTTCAAAGGTATCTAGCTAAAGATGGCAGCACAGTGCTCTCTTGATTAAAGATGGCGGATGATAGCTAACAGAACTTTTCAAATTGCCCGCTACTACGTGCTTAAGGTAGTAGCCACAAAGAGGGCAGCATGGTGTTCTGTGGATTAAAGATGGCGGATGACAGGTGATGAAATTGCCCGCATGATAGTAGCACAGTGCTCTGTTGATTAAAGATGGCGGATGACAGCTGCACATGGCTTTGTTTCCAAACAAGAGCACGTGGAATTTACCACCACCACATGTCAAACTAAAGAGGGCAGCACTGTGCTCTATAGATTAAAGATGGCAGATGACAGCTGTCAAAAAAGCACGTGAGTTTGTTTTCAAACAAGAGCACGTGGAATTTTTCAATTTGCCGCCACCGGGGCAGCACTGTTCTCTCTGGATTAAAGATGGCTGCTTGTCGAGAAGCATTTTTCAAATTATCCGCCACCACATTTCAAAGGTAAGTAGCTAAAGAGGGCAGCACTGTGCTCTATAGATTAAAGATGGCGGATGACAGCTATCAAAAAAGCACGTGGCTGTCAAAAAGCACGTGGATTTGTTTATCTCGAGCTAGTGAGGTTAAGTTGGTAGCACTAAGGTTTAGGCCCGTCAAGATGGCAGCACTGCCGATGACAGGTGACGAAAGAGGGCAGCACGGTGCTCTGTAGTTTAAAGATGGCGGATGACAGCTGTCAAAAAAGCACGTGGCTGTCAAAAAGCACGTGGCTTTGTTTATCTAGCGCTAGTTAGGTTAAGTTGGTACTACTGCGGTTTAGGCCCGTCAAGATGGCAGTACTGAGGTTAGCGATGCGTTGTTGTCTGTCAAAAAGCACGTGGCTTTGTTTACAAATCTGTCGAAAAGCACGTGGCTGTCAAAAAGCACGTGGCTTTGTTTACCTCATGCTAGTGAGGTTAAGTTGGCACTACTGAGGTTTAGGCCCGTCAAGATGGCAGTACTGAGGTTAGCGATGCGTTGTTGTCTGTCAAAAAGCACGTGGCTGTCAAAAAACACGTGGCTTTGTTTACCTCACGCTAGTTAGGTTAAGTTGGCACTAGTGCGGTTTAGGCCCGTCAAGATGGCAGTACTGAGGTTAGCGATGCGTTGTTGTCTGTCAAAAAGCACGTGGCTTTGTTTACAAATCTGTCGAAAAGCACGTGGCTGTCAAAAAGCACGTGGCTTTGTTTACCTCATGCTAGTGAGGTTAAGTTGGTACCACTAAGGTTAGGCCCGTCAAGATGGCAGTACTGAGGTTAGCGATGCGTTGTTGTCTGTCAAAAAGCACGTGGCTGTCAAAAAACACGTGGCTTTGTTTACCTCATGCTAGTTAGGTTAAGTTGGCACTAGTGAGGTTTAGGCCCGTCAAGATGGCAGCAGTGAGGTTAGCGTTGCGTTGTTGTCGATGACAGCTGTCAAAAAGCACGTGGCTTTGTTTACAAATTCAAATCTCGCGCCAAAATTCAAATTTCCCGCCAAAATTCAAATTTCCCGCGGGCGGCGGCGGCGGAGGCGGCGGCGGAGGAGGAGGCGGGCGGAGGCGTGCGGCGGCGGCGGCCGCCGAATCCCTGCATTATACTACTGATAGCTTTTCAACCGCTCTCACATAGGCTGAGTAGACGTTGAACCAGTACTAAGATTCAAGTAAAAATCCATGACTTGGTCGGGAATCGAACCCGGGACTTCCGGTAAATGGCAGTATTTGTACCCCTAAACCACGCTGACGGTCTATAATAGCCTCGCGCTTTTTATTAAAATGAGGAAATATCTTCACTTTTTTAGAGACGAATGAGAGATACAAATTGTGAAACAAGATCGCTAATATTTCCGTCGTTAGTAGAAGGGACTGCACTGATCTTGCACGCCTCCAGCAACTGTCCAGTGACCACGTACGACCGTTTAATGACTGACACTACATCAAGTTCTGAGTTGTGAACTAAGCCAGTTGACTACGCTGTACGAGTCGCGAAACCTGTGAGCCTACAATTGGGAGATGGTGGTTTCGAGCACAACCATTGACACTCCTGAGTTGATTTCCCGTGGTTTCCATTTCCAGATCAGACTCATCCTTGCGTCCCCTAAAATCTGTAGGTACTACCAGAAAAAAGTGGATTGGGAGAGTAGTGGTGGTAGTAGTGATTTTTTTAAGAGGAAGTACAATTAGTACAATCAGTACAAGTACAATCATCCTCTCTCAACAAATTAAGTGGAAAATAAATAATATAAAATAATTTATTCAGCGAATGAAACGAAATACAAAATGAAACCAAAAAGTATTTTATTAAGCGAAAACGTCACAAACGAATCAAAAGTAAACGCATTATTATTATTATTATTATTATTATTATTATTATTATTATTATTATTATTATTATTATTATTATTATTATTATTCCGAATGGGCCACCAGAGGACCACGTGCCAATTTCAATTCCTTCTTCTTTGTTCTTTCCTTTTCTTCCAGTACGCTTTCATCTGTTCACTATGTTTCTTCTTTCTGTCTTCAGACCACTTTGAACCAGTCTTTTTTACTTTCCTACCTTGGAATCCTTCTATTTTCAATACTTTTTCCCGAAAGCCTTCTCTATTATTTATTTCTTCTGTTGTTATATTGTTTTTTCTAAATCCTTTCTTACTTCATTGACCCAGCTTGTCGTTGATTTCTTACCCCACAAATATCTGAAAATCTTACTGGTTAATCTACTATCTTGCATTCGATATAAATGTCCAAAAAACATAAGTCTCCTTTTCCTCATTACATCTGATATATTTTCTATTTTTTGATATATTTCAGCATTACTTCGTAATTTCCAACCTTCTGCTGTGTTTTGTGGGCCTAATATTTTCCTCATGATTCGCCTTTTTAGTATTTCTAGTTTATCTAAATTTCGCTTGCATATAGGCATTCTGGCTTCACTACTGTGTTGTAATGCCTTATTTTTGCATTTTTGGATAGGCATCTTTTATTGTAGATATCTTTGTGGATCAGCGGTAGAGTGTCGGCCTCCGGATCCCAAGATAGCGGGTTCAAACCCGGCAGAGGTAGTCGGATTTTTGAAGGGCGGAAAAAAGTCCATTCGACACTCCATGTCGTACGATGTCGGCATGTAAAAGATCTCTGGTGACACATTTGGTGTTTACCCGACAAAATTCATTAAATCTCAGCCATAGACGCCCAAGAGAGTTTCGGTTTACTCGGTCTGCCATCTAGTGGGGGCCTAGAGTAAAACGGAACGTCGAAATTGACGAGCAGACAGCCAGATGGCGTCATATTGAAATGTCTGCACACGGTAACTGAGGCCATACGATTATTATTATTATTATTATTATTATTATTACTATGAAAACCTACAACGTGTTTCCCAGTCTTTGACCGGGTCAGGGATGTAATGAGTGAACCATATATAGGTTATTAGTACAATGGGGTCGCCGCTCCCAAAGTGATTTATGAATGACTGATAAATGCTATGAAATAATAATGGAGAATGTTGCTGGAATGAAAGATGACAGGGAAAAGCGGAGTACCCGGAGAAAAACCTGTCCCGCCTCCGCTTTGTTCAGCACAAATCTCACATGGAGTGACCGGGATTTGAACCACGGTATCCAGCGGTGAGAGGCCGGCGCGCTGCCGTCTGAGCTACGGAGGCTATTATTATTATTATTATTATTATTATTATTCCTCAAATGACTGAGGTTGCCAAACCGGCAAAGAATGCCATTCAAAATAAATTTAGTACCTAATCTAATTACAATAACAGAACAGTTGAAATTTACATACCCTTGGTTAATGCACTCTCACACAAAGCGAATGACGAGATCAGCAGCAGATGCCTCATCGGCTAATATGCGTTCGAATGTCTCCTGGAAGAGAAACTATCAAGTATCTTCAGAGTGAAATACTCATAAACATTGATCATGAGAACTCTTTTGATCGGTTCCATAATCTAATACAGTTTTTGAAAATGATGAAAGGAAGGCAGATGAAGCAGGTAGCTAAATGCGATGTAAATAATTTAGTAAGTCACAAAATGATTCATCCCACTCAGTTCCTGAGCACTGTCCTTTCTTTTTCTCCATCCCTAGCCACAATACAATTACTGAGCGTGGCTTATTTCATAAATGCTCAGTAGACTAATGACAGAAACAAGTTTAGGATGAAATGACGTATGGCTTTTTTTAGTGCCGGGAGTGTCCAAGAACATGTTTGGCTCGCCAGATGTAGGTCTTTCGATTTGACTCCCGTAGGCGACCTGCGCGTCGTGATGAGGATGAAATGATGATGGAGACGACGCATACACCCAGTCCCCGTGCCGGCGAAATTAACCAATTATGGTTAAAATTCCCGACCCTGCCGGGAATCGAACCCGGAACCCCTGTGACCAAAGGCCAGCACGGCATGGAGCCGGACAAATTTACGATTTAAAATGTGCAAGATGTTCATTAATTTGAGGAAAGCATGACGTAGACCATATAATGTATTTTTTGTTGTCATATTTTGGCCGGTAAATGTCATATTACATTTGTCAATTGAAAGCGTTTTCAGTCTTCAAGGTGTGATTTTTCGTGCGGTCGTACGGTAACCCTATATTCACTGCGTGTGAGGAACTAAATTAAAATGGATATACATTCAAATAACATGTCACTGTAGTGATGAATACGTCTAGTACCACGTGGTGGGGGCCTCTCGCAGGCTCGGTCTACCGACTGGCAGGTGCAGGCTATCGATTGCTCTCTGGGTGCCACGCCGTGCGACAACAGCTGGAGAGGGTGGGCTTACGAGGTTGAAATTTCCCTGACTAAAGACTATTCCCGGTGGAGTACATTGATTTAAATGTCCTATGATTTGAAGACTATGAGCGACATTTATTCGTCACAATATTCTTCTTCTTCTTCTTCCTCTTCTTCTTCTTTGTATACCGCTTTTGCCACACCTGTGGGGTCGCGGGTGCGAACTGCGTCGCACATGTGGATTTGGTCCTGTTTTGCGGTCGGATGCCCTAACCCTAATCCTATATGGAGGGATGTAATCACTATTGCGTGTTTCTGTGGTGGTTGGTAGTGTAGTGTGTTGTGTGAATATGAAGAGGAGTGTGTTGGGACAGACACAAATGCCCAGTCCCCAAGCCAGAAGAATTAATTAGAAGTGATTAAAATCCTCGACCCGACCGGGAATCAAACCCGTGACCCTCTGGACCGAAAGCCAGTACGCTGACCATTCAGCCAATGAGTCGGACACAATATTTGATGTCACTTCATATTTAAATCGATGGTCTGAAACAGAGTAACGCTGTGAATTTCCTAAGAATTCATTTTCGCTACTCATAGATAAAACGTTCCTTCTGATCCCCCGTGAGTTCGGGACATATCCTCTTGCCTATTGTAAAGGTGACGAAAAGGAGCTCCCAGGATCTCTTAACTTGGGAGAGAGAGAGAAAGAGAGAGAGAGAGAGAGGGGGGAGGGAAGGAACGTTTGCACCTCTTCCTTTCATTTGAGCGGTTTTAATAGGACATGGATGCTCAGTTGACCTTACCATTCGAGCAATAATCACCACTACCACCACCACCACCACACTCCTCATTGCCAGGCAAAATGCTCTTAATAACGAATAAGGTTGCAGAGATATAGTATCTACTGTACACAAACCCGTGCAATATTTTAAGAATAGACTGAACACTATTTACAGTACTTCATCCTAACTTTGTTAAAAGAAGTACTTCCCATTACGGGAGTATTCAATTGTTTTTTCCTGGGGTTCGGATTTATGATATATTTCAATAAAGGGGGCTCTGGGATCCAAATACTTGGTTGAGTAAGACAGGTACTGGTATTACTTACAGTGATTGGTTGCTCTGTATAATAATTACAGAAAATATAGTGTATATCAGTATCGACGTAACTGAGAACAAATATTCCTAGCTGGTACAACCGCGATCACAAGAATTGCGGGTGGAAAAGAAAACACGTAACGTTTGGGCGAAGATTTTGGCCAACCCTGAGGATGAAGGAGAAGTAACCAAGGCAACGTCACATGTGTTCGTCGTCCAGGAGGTGTGGCCTGTCCCGTTACGCACGCAGTCACTCCCAACACCATTTTCTCGGGAACTAATTAAGATGTTTCTATGGTTAAATATTCTGGCTGTACTGGCTTCTCCTAATCAAGGAAAACAATTAATTAACTGTAATTGTGAAAAAATGTGCACGATGCAATCCCGCCCCAATACGTGTGGCATATAATTGATCAGCGCTGACAATAATTTCATAAGAACGGTTTTCCAAACACCCTTGCTATTAACAAAGTAATGAAGAACCATTCTTTCCCTAATTAGTTTCCTCCAATCATTTGAATTGCTAGAAAATTATTATTGTTATGGAAAACTAGTGTATTGTTTAAGATTGTACAAACACAGTTATTTTCGTGTGCAGGAAGCGTTCATTTTATTTATTTAAATTTTTCTTACAAAATCCACTCCTTTTTTTATTTTAAGATATTTTACTGTGATATTATAAGAATATCTTATTTTACCTCCCATTACTTTTTGGCTTGTGAATATTATTCTTCATTTACATGTCTTTTAAATGTAAGTACTGTTTCTGTCTTGTAATTTATACATCATTTTATCCCATTTAATTTCTACCCCATTTCCCATAATTAAATTAAGAAAAACGAATGGTATAATATTACTCCCTAAATCTGTATATGAAACAGTTACCTTCTTTCATTTTAATTTCTTGCGTTCAAATTTGATATCCGTGTATATTTTAGTGCAAAGTACATTAATTCTTCTTTTGACAGTGTCTACATGAGTATCAAAGTAGTTTAATTTAATAGGGCCAATACCGACGAAAATATGGGTCATTCTTTCTTACAGTAATAATATAATGGCGTACGGCCTCCGGAGAGGCTTGGTGTGGGTCTTTTTCTCGTAGACGACCTATTAAGTGACCTGCACGTCTGTGAAGATAAGGGCTCTAATGCTGAATACGCCACACACACCCAGCCCCCAAGCCATTGGAATTAACCAATTAAGGTTAAAATCCCCTACCCGGCCGGGAATCGAACCCGGGACCATGTGAACCGAAAGCCAGTACGCTGACCATTCCCCCAACGAGTCGGACTTTCTTACAGTGGTTGATGGCGGAGCCGGGAAACTGGTGCATGAATCGCTCAAAAATCCTTCTCCTAGGGTAGGAAGACGGAAAACCGCGGAGGGTGTTACTGGCGTTCACATCTTGCAGTAAGAGAGAAGGAG
Source organism: Anabrus simplex (assembly GCF_040414725.1). Lineage (NCBI taxonomy): Eukaryota > Metazoa > Arthropoda > Insecta > Orthoptera > Tettigoniidae > Anabrus > Anabrus simplex. Next base: position 1,581,391,191 of record NC_090265.1, read on the forward strand.
CGCCAAATGTTGGAGTTCGTACACGTGAAGATCGTAGTTCGACTGATGCATAGAAACTGCATGCGCTAGATTTTTATGCACAAAGTCATATTTGCATGGAAAAAAGCTGATTTTTCTTTAATGAGGGATCTTTTATCCCTGTGCCCCTGGTATATGATTGAAGAGTTCCACTCTGTTGATGAAGCTATGAGCGCTTTCTATGATTTACTATATGCGGTCATAAAAGACAGCGCACCATTTCGAAAAATTAACATCAGAAAATATCCTTTTTGGTACGATTCAGAACTAATCCAGAAACTGAACGAAAAAGAAAGGTCGAGAAGGAAATACAAAAGATGAGGCCATGAGTGCGACTATGTGCAGTTTTCCACATTACGAAGTGAATATAAAAAAAAAAAAAAACTGCAGACTGCTAAGTACAGGAACTACGTTAGGTCGGTAGAAGATGACGTCATCACACGCCCTAAGCGCTTTTGGAATTTCATTAATAATAAAAGAAAATCTCCCCGTCTGGCTCCCACTATGCTAATTAACGGAACTGAAATCCACGAAAAAGATAAAATTCTAAACACATTTGCCCAAAATTTCGTAAAGTACCATTCTCCTGCCGAGCCCTGCAATGCAACATTTCTCCACCATTTTAATAGATCCAGTGTCTATTCAAACTTCTGTGGCAGAAGTGAGACGGATCCTGTCATCGGTGGATATCAACAAATCATGTGGGCCTGACGAGATACCTGGCATCGTCCTCCGTGAATGTGCTTCCCAACTGGCAATTCCACTATGTGAAGTTAAAAATAAATCATTTAAGTGTGGGTGCTTTCCAGCTGAGTGGAAAAAGTGCTACGTAATCCCCATCTTTAAGAAAGGTGATAAGGTGTTGTTCGATAATTATAGACCAGTAGTGCTGCTCTCACTTGTATCGAAGGTGGCGGAGAAAGTCATATATAATCGCCTGTATGACTCTTTTAGTCGGTACGTAGACCTATCACAGCATGGATTTGTTAAAGGCAGGTCAACTGTTACCAATCTGGCAGTTTATTTATCTTCAATTTCAGATGCATTAGACAAAGGTAAACACGTTGATGTGATATATATAGGTATTTGTTTTGTTTCTGAATTATATGAATACAGTCGTTCAGAGCAGTGAATGTCTCTTGTACGCTGATGACTTGAAACTGTACAAAGTCATAGAAAATACAGTGATGGCGATTATCTACAAGAGGATCTGAAGAAAATATGCGAATGGTGTGATAAGTGGTCCCTTAATGTGAATAAATTCAAGTGTGGGGTCATGTCATTTACTCGGAAGATATAAAATCAGTGGAGAAAGTTTAATTCGTGTGGAGGAGTTTAATGCTCTAGGTGTAATTCTTAGTAACAGGAATGGCTTCTCCTTTGAGAAACACATCGATGGCATTATAAAGAAATCTTTCAGACTCCTGGGGTTTGTCAAAAGGAATTGTAGAGATTTCAGTAATATTGCATGTGTCAAAACTCTGTTTTGTTCCCTGGTGAGACCCTATCTCGAGTATGGTTGTGAGGTGTGGCTCCCGTATTAGAAAGGCCACATACACTATCTCGAGAAAGTACAGATAAGGTTCATGAAGTGGATTAGTTTCGGATTCCTGGGCATGCCACTCTCTTCAAGCAGGTATGAAGAATTTGTAAACATTCTTGGAATGAATACGCTGGCAACACGCCGAAAATGTGCGAACGCAATGTTAGTGATTAAATGCTTGAAGAGTAAAGTGGACAGTCCGGCTATACTGGGGTTGATCCCACTTCATGTTCCAAGCAGACGAACAAGGCAGAAATGTACATTCCACCTGCCCAAATGTAGGACGGTTGCGCACGAAAATTTCTGGCTCATGCAAGCCCTTAGGACCATAAATCACCTGGAAGGGTCACTCGACATTTTTAACCACCCTTCCACTGCAATTCGGGAAGTTCTTCTCAATGATGGAACGTGATAATTTTGTAAATTATGTAAATAATCTGTAGAAAACATGTGAAGATTTATATCTGTTTGTATATATATCTGTATATTTGTATATATATTATTTATTTTTTACTTAATTTAATTATTTTATTTTATTTATTTTTTATTTTTCTATTACATCATCTGTAATTGGGACAACCTGTAGGTGATAAATAAATATAATCCATTCTATTCTATTCCATTCTATATAACCCAATAATTGAAGTAAACGTGACAATAGCGCCTACCAGCGCGGTCGGTCGACACTGTCCACAAACAGGTCTTTTTATGCCGCATGGTAACGTTTTGCCCACGACGATAATATTTACACATTGTCACCAACATGTTGTGTTTCTGGAGTCACGTCATGACTCTCAGAATTAAAATGCAATAAGTTCGGTAGGATGGGGTCTTACCACTTGCTCCTTAAGGTCTGAACATTGACATTCTGTCTTCCGTCTCTGTAAAAGTGTTGTTATTGTAAAGTGTCAATTCCATGTTCACAGTGACAAAATAAGTTAAACAGTGGAATTTTCTCCTGCTCGTGGCAACACTCTTTCCTTATTTATTTATTTATTTATTTATTTATTTATTTATTTATTTATTTATTTATTTATTTATTTATTTATTTATTTTCCTTGGCTGGCCTCATTATTTGCAAATTTGTCTTCAACAATGGAAAATAGCAAAGATGGAACGAAGTTGCCTTGATGATTTACTTAGGTAATTGTTTCGTTAATTCGAAACTGTCCTTTGTCGATTGAAAATAACATTCTAGTAACAATTAAATGTCACAATAGTTCTGTTCTGTTGTGTTAGTGTATGCTTTAGTAGTAGCAAATACAGTAGAGACAATACGCGACACTCTGAGAAATATCGCGGGACAGCGATTAGAGCTCTATCTAGCGGAGTGACCTGAGAGTTACTGATTCTGTCATAAGAACACGTGTATTTGTTTGTGAAGTTTTTGGGGTTATTTATGCATTTGCATTAAGCTGACATAAGTAAATAGTAGCGTGTGTCATTCCTTTATATCTCCTGTCAATATGAGTGGAGGGATATGTGCTGCGTTTGGCTGCAGTAACTATGAAGTGCAGAAGGATTCGCGGCCTTTCTTCCGTTTCCCTCGCGACAAGAAAATGTAAGTAAATACTATGTTTGCATATATAGTCTTCCAGTTACAAAGATATTTTATAGAAGACCTACTTCCTAAACTTCTGACCTGCGCGACCCATATTTTAACTGGCTTAAAATATAATAAGCTTATTTTATTGTATTAGTGCAGCAGTTAACCTTCAATACCGATGTGTTGTTGTAGGTGTGATATGTGGATTTTGATTTAATTCAGGAAAATGCATATGCATAATGCATATGTGTGTGGCTGGTTGTGTTCCAATTTACCCCATTTGGAATGCCGTAATGCGTTGTCAAGCACTGAAGAAAATATGGGTGATTTAAGAAATGTGATGATGATGCAAATTTGCTTTACCCTAATGTAATGGCAAGTATTGCTTATAGGGAAATTTTGAATGTTTTTGCGGCTAAACTTATAGATTTTCTTTCTGTTAGTAGGCTTCAAGTTAAAAGGAAAATTGTCCAGCTCTTAAATGTAAATTCATTGAATCATATGTGTAAGGAATATGCCGATGTTCTTATTGTCAAGTGTCCTAATGTGATGTACAATGCTTCTAAATGAGAAAAAAAGACAAATCTAGCAGTGAAAGTTCAGGCAGGTATGATAAAGCTAAGAAAGTAATGCATAAATGAAAGATCAAGCCCTTTCACAGCAGCCCATTTCACATCTTGATTATATGTCAAATTGCAGTCAAATAATAACCTGTTAAATAATTCTTCATTCATGTATCCAGAATTGGTTTAGCAACTTTGAAGTTAATATTTTAGCAAAACTTTCTTTCTACATGTAATTTATTTATCTATTTCCATATATACATTCCCATTGATATTTGAATTTGGCGCGAATTTTCAGGTCACGCCACTAGCAGCGCCACTTGCGAATTGCCTCCCATTTTTAACAAGGCTAAATCCGGAAGTGTCGCGTATTGTCTCTACTGTATTTGGTAGTAGACAACGGAATTAGGTGTCCATTTGTAAGTTTGATCCCCGGTTGTGATTATAAGAGCACAAATTGAATTTGAAGATGTATAAACTAAAAAGTGAGACTAATTTACTACAGTTTGCTAAGAATTCGTGTGCCGAAGTTCGAGAAAAACCTAGCGACAAGAAGCATGTGAAATGAAGAATCAAACAATGAGAAAATTAAAGTAGTATCAGCCATACTGAAGACAGAGATCATATTGTGATAAAGTATTAAGTTAGTTGAAAAGTCAGTAGTAGCAACGATAGTGAACTGTAGACTGACTGGAGATTTTGTATGTCCTTTCATTTTGTTACTATGACATCCCATGCAGCTTGAGACCATTTTCTTGATGCCAGGCCAGATAAATTTGGAAGTCACGAGCGAACTCTTTATTCCTGGATCTGAAGAAAGGCTTGTTTGGGAGATTATTTTGGAATATGCGACCTTATGCTGTTAGTTGCGTGACAGGTTATCTGCGGCGATATTGTCCTTGCCGCTAATGTTTTGAATGTTTGTTATAAACTGGGGATGTACTGCAGATGTCACAGGAGCTGTGGGGAAGCCTTCTCATTTTTTAAAAATTAAATGAAAAGATAATTGGTTTGTGGTCTGTATACACTGAGTGGCCAAACGTCAAAGAGGTGTTCAATTACAAAATGCGGCGTGTATGACCCCTGAGCGTTGCGGCTAGTTCCGGCATAGCTGGGCAGTCTGTCACAGACACCAGTGTCGTGATGATGGCAACACGTCACGAGGTAACCGACGTTGAACGAGGCATGATCATCGACGCACGGCGCATAGCTCATAGCATGCAGAGATTACGTGCGAATTCGGGTTTCCGAAGTCAAGAGTGTCGAGGTTGGATCTCCAATATTGCAAAGAGAACGTTGCTACCCGCGTAAACCACCGCACGGGAAACCACAGGTGTTTAACGAACGGACATCACGTCGCCTCCACAGAACCATACTGAGCGCTCGTCGGGCTACTGTGAGTCAGATCACTATCCAATTGAATTTTGGGTGTCAGGAATCCATTTCTACCAGGACTGTAAGGAGGCAACTGCACCGCAAAGGCTTCACCAGCCGACGATGAACTCGTGTTCAGAGCTCAACGACGTGTATGGGCTCGCGAACATCAGCAATGGGCCGTGGAAGAGTGGCGGCGTGTGGTATGGTCCGATGAATCCCGATACCAGCTGTATCGAGCTGATGGGTGCCTGAGTGTGTGGCGTATGCCCAAAGAAGCTGTGGATCCTGCGTTTCAACAAGGTTGTGTCCAGGCGGGAAGTGTCTTAGTTCTGGTCTGGGCCCCATTTTCCGGATGCAGGGAGCGCTGACAGGGGCACGTTATGTGGACGTTCTTTCAGACCATCTGCATCCCTTTCTGGCCCTATAGTACTCTGATGGAGATGCCATGTCATCGCTCTGTGGTGGTACGCAGGTTGTTGGACGAGCACTTCAGTGAAGTTACGACCATGGATTGGCCCTCAAGATCACCCGATCTTAATCCAATCGAGCATTAATGGGATGCTGTCGATTCTGGTGTGCGCTCCATGAACGCCGCACCAACTACATAAGACCAATTGTGAGTAGCAGTGCAAGATGTTGGTCCATATTCCTCCAGAACGATTCCAACACCTTGTAGAGTCGATGCCTCGCCGTATCGCTGCCGTCTTGAGGGCTCGCGGAGGAGCATCTCATTATTAACTTCACATTCATTGTCTTCCCATGACTTTTGGCCAGTCAGTGTATATTATGAAGTCTCTTCCTTAAAGAAAATGTTTGAACAATTTAACAGAGGTGTAGTTTCATGATAATTCACGGTCATATGTGCTACACGCTCTCTATGTATTGCTCAGTTTCTTAAAAACGGATCCAATAGGTTTTCATCCTTTTTTCTTCATACTGTTGCAGGACGCTTCCTACCGCAAAGTCACTTGCATCTACTCCCAGGGCCGGCTGGAATGTTGGGTCTGGGAATGTAAGCAGTGCTGCATTTGCCAAATCCCACTTACATGTTTCAAATTTTGTGATATTTTAAAGGGTCCAGGTATTTTTTCGCTTCTCTTTCTTCTTAGCACCTTTCCGATAAGCATGCAAAGGAGATCGTGTTTCCGCTGCGTCCTTGAGGTATCGTCGGTAGAAATTAACATTACGCAAGAATACATGTCTGTCTGTGGTAGTGGTGATTAAGTGTCTCAAAAATTCCAATTGTTCTACACCGAGTAAGACTTGGAAACATTGATTCGGAGAACATATTCATTTAGCTTCTCGAACACAATCTTGAGATGCTCACGATGTTCCTCACTGATGCTGAAACAATTAGACAGTCATCAATGTAAGGAAAAGTTAAATCGAGGCCTCTTTACACGTAATTAATCAAACGTTGAAAACTGCTTTGTGACTTTCGGAGTCTAAATGGCACATTGAATTCATATAACCCAAATGTAATAATAATGGCGGTCTTAGGTTTGTCTTCCTCGGCCACAGGGATTTGGAAATGTGCTAGAAAAGAGCAAGCTTGGTAAGTACTTTCTTGCCCCCAAGAATACGTTGAAAATCTTCAATCCGAGGGATTATACATCGGTCTGGGATAATTTGTGCTATCAGCCGCCTATAATCACCACTAGGTCGAAAAGTTACATCCTTTTTGAGGACTAGCTGGAGAGGGCTATCCCATTATGATTTTAATGGTCGAATAATTCCACTGCTTTGCATAAAATGTTTAGCGATCTGTAGCTTCCGAGGATGCAGCTGCCTGAGTTTACAATATACTGGTTGGCCTTCTATAAGAATGAAGTGTTGAACGTCATGCAAGTCAATTAGTAAGTTGAACTTTTCCAGAAAATCAGCACCTAGTATACCCTGGCCAATTTTCACTACTATGAAAGGTCATTGGCATTGCCGACGAAGTCCCAGATCAATATTCAGTATTCTAACCCCTTTGCCATTAACACAATCTGGGTCACAGCTTCTGTTACTGGAAGTGACAGGGATTAATGAAACATCGGCTCCACTATCCACGAGGAAGTACAAACCCGTGTTTTGTCACGCACAAATAAACGGAATTGACAGCAATCCTTACTATTTTCAACAACGAGTTTTCCAAATTTTTACGTCAGCATGGAGGTTTGCATTTGTCAGAAAAGTATTTATTACCATGTCCGGAGTGGTATTAACAAATATTTCCGTTTGGATCGTACTTCTTTTTACTTCGGTCTCGGCTCGAACTTCGGCGAACTGCACACTGAAACTATCTGCTGCTGTTGGGTGGCTGTCTGTGCAGAGAGTTTCGTAACATACGGACGCATCGATAGCGGTAATCTCTATACTGTAAAGTTTACTACAGGGATTCATTTAAGTGATTTTGTCGGCCGTAATTGAGATTTTTTCCAGGTTTCGTCAGATACAATTAGGACATGCTTTGGAGCCCTTGCTGGCGAGATGTAGTGTTTACAGTGCGCTATGTCTTCTGGTATGGGCTAGAGCAATTTGTTACTTTCATTGACCTTGTCTCAGTCTCATCTTTGGCTTTGACAATATGAAAGTGACTGAGGTATGAGCGATGCTAGTAATACCATTCCTAATGCAGCCAGTCCCTGTTATGATTGGTGTGAAAATATCGCCCATAGGGTCGGTTGGAGCATGCATTTCAGAAGGCTTGGCAGACTGATATGCAAAAGCAACTCTGGCTCGGTGAGGAAAGCAACGGGAAACTACCTCACTCCTCATTTCCCTAGTATGCCTCTTCAGTGACGCCTAGGCTGTCTATGATAGCCTTTGGTGGAACTGTGGAGGATCAGATCAGCCTTCGGGCTGAATACCCAACATTATAGTGTCCGGTAATTTCTCAAGCCACAAGGAGCGGAGCACGTTTTCGGAAATATTCACGCCTGCTAACGACTGCATTTTCCTCCAAAGCCGACTAGGATTCTTTTTTCTTTTTTTGCTAGGGGCTTTACGTCGCACCGACACAGATAGGTCTTATGGCGACGATGGGATACGAAAGGCCTAGGAGTTGGAAGGAAGCGGCCGTGGCCTTAATTAAGGTACAGCCCCAGCATTTGCCTGGTGTGAAAATGGGAAACCACGGAAAACCATTTTCAGGGCTGCCGATAGTGGGATTCGAACCTACTATCTCCCAGATGCAAGCTCACAGCCGCGCGCCTCTACGCGCACGGCCAACTCGCCCGGTCGACTAGGATTCAGGTCACCTAATTCTAGGCCTGACGCCAATCGATTTATTTGTTTATATTCGCTTTTCTTGGAAATAGTTCGAAGGCGTTATTTAGCAGCGGGATATTTATTCATTTCCGAACTCTTAACAATGTATAAAATATTTTAAAAGATATTTAGGTTCGAACTGAGACATTAGGTACGGTACGGTAGTTAAATTGATTGTCTTCTTGAGTAATTCTTGAAATACATATTTCTGATTTTTCTATTCTGAGGTGAGTGATCTTGATGCTTACCTCGTTATCTTCGCCCAACATGTTTAATGAATGAGATTCGTTTGCTGCATGCTTACCCGTTATGTTGTTTTCATCCATTGTTCTTCGCGCTTACGGTGCACTTACGCACTTCGCAATGTTTATTACGCACACCCGCCAGTGAATCGCGCCGGGGCCACCAGCTATGTGATAAGTGTACACACAACGCACAGAGTCAGCCTTAATTAAAACTTTAATTTTACGCCAAGATGATGTCGATACACACACATACACAACACACTGCTTATAACAAGTTCACTCCATGTTTCTATCTTCAGCTCTTTTTCTCGGCTCGGGAAAGATCTTTTATGTTCACTTTTGGCTTCCTGTCCAAGTCCACCAGGGGGCGGCCTGCAACTCCATTAAGAACTGCATTTAATGATGATGATGCACTTGACATAGGACACTTTGTGAGCCCATATTCGTACAGTGATAATACGAATTATACAGCACTTACTTGTACGTTGATTTCTCCAAAGATTACGAGTTTCTGATGGGGTTAGAAGGCGGGCATAGCAGGAGATACTAATAATCGTGATTATATAGTTTTTCCTGGCTTATTGATAGTAAAAATAATTAAGGTGCTTACTGGCGGGTGTGTATTATGTTCGGTCCAAAGGAAGGGGGTTGTTCAATTGAACTTCAGTATTCTATTCACTATATCTGAAAAATGTCAGATAAAAACCGGTGTCTGACAAGGAGATGGACTTTCCCAGCTACTCTTTAACATAGCCCTGGACAAAATCATGTGAGAATGGGAACAAGCTCTAAAAGCTCAAGGAAATTGGCAACCATTAAGTATGACAAGAAAACATGTACAAATCTCCTGTCTCGCTTTCGCAACAAACGAACAACAGGCAATCAGCCTAATCGAAACCCTCAACAAATGCTAAGAAAAATTCGGCCTACAAATCTCCTTCAATAAAACCAAAGTCATGAGCAACCACTGCACCTCCAGAATTTGAACACGAAATTCGGTACAATAGAAAAAGTAACTGAGTTCCGATATCTTAGTACCAACAAGAAAAGAACAGAAGACCCTCGGGGTCCGCATCCAGAAAATGAAGAGAACCCTTGGCCGAACCCAGAAGATTTACAACAAAATACGCCTCTCAATCTTCACCAAAATTCGAAATTACAACACCGTGATCAAACCTGAAATACTCTACGCGAGTGAAACACTGGATCTCTACAGAAAAACTGTACTCGAAGACATCCTGAAAGAGGAACGTAAAATCATCAGAATTCTCGCCCAAAACTGACTGACGAAGGATACCGACTGCAATCTCGTACAAAAACCGAGAAGCTCTCAAACCTTGCGGTCGACATCAGAAAAAGACGCCTTCCAGAAAACAGACTGGCAAGAATCTTACTAGAGGCAACAGAAAACATCAAAACAAATAGGTGGACATCGGAAGTCCACTAAGACCTGGAAAAATCAGGAATCGAAGTTGCCGACATTGCAGACCGAACCTGCTACAGAACGAAAATCAGGAAGTGGGAAGCAGAGTCAGAGAGAAACCACAAGAAGAAGACAGGAGTTAAGTGGACAGAAGTACGAAGAACCACGATGAGAGAAAAACTGAAGGCTGCCTGGCAAAGAAGGAAATGCACAACTTCTAAGTGAGCTTTGTGTGATCAGTTTTCTGGTCTTTGTCGAATCTAATAATAATAATAATAATAATAATAATAACTGTATGGCCTCAGCTACCGTATGGAGACATTTTACTGTAATTGGACCATCTAGCTGGCTGCTTGTCAATTTCGACGTTCCGTTTTACTCTAGGCCTACAAGAAGGCAGAGTAAACGGAATCTCATTTGGGCGTCTATGGCTGAGTTTTTAAAATTGATTTTATCGGGTGAACATCAAATGTGCCATGAGATCTCTTTTACATGCAGCAATGGTACGAGACAAAGTGTTGAATAGACGTTTTTCCGCCCTTCAAAAATCCGACTACCTCTGCTGGATCTTAGGATCCGGAGGATGACACTCTACCACTGATTCACAGAGGCAGCTGGTACGGTATTGAATAAAGAGTATGCGGATGAAACAAGCTACTGTGCTTCATAAATGCATCATTTTACCCAAGAAAATGAATCGAAGGCCGCCTCTGAGGTGTAGTGGTTAGTGTCTTTAGCTGCCATCCCCGGAGGCCCGGATTCGAATCCCGGCTCTGCCACGAACTGTTAAAAGTAATACGAGCACTGGAACGGGGTCCACTCGGTCTCGGGAGTTCAACTGAGTAGAAGAGGTTCGATTCCCACCTCAGCCATCCTCTCCCACTTCTTCTCCAGGCAAATGCCGGGATGGTAAACTAAAGGCCACGGCTGCTTCCTTCCCTCTTCCTTACCTATCCCTTTCAATATTTCCATCCCCCACAAGGCCCGTGTTCAACATAGCAGGTGAGACCGCCTGGACGATGTACTGGTCCTCTTTCCCAGTTGTTTCCCCGACTAAATGTCTCACACTCCAGGACAGAACCCTTGAGGCGGTGGAAGTGGGATCCCTCGTTGAGTCCGAGGGAAAAAACCAACCCTGGGGCGTAAACGGAATAAATAAATAAATAAATAAATAAATAAATAAATAAATAAATAAATAAATAAATAAATAAATAATAGGTCTAGTAATAATGATAATAGTGTACGTGAACGAATCGTATCCATGAAATTTCATTATAAATTTTACGCTAAATGGAAAATAATAATTGCTTTTACGCAAATTAAGAGTAAAATTAGCGGTAAATTAATAAATACCGTTATTACCAGAGAAATATATGCATACATACATACATACATACATGCATACATACATACTGTGACCGTAATCAGGTCTCAGCTGACTGAATATGGGTTAGTGTGTTACTGGGATTCGTTTGTCGGCGAGGCGCGTGTGTCCTTGGCCAGGTGGTAGAGAACCAGTTTCTGACTCGCAGGGGGGTAGCAGGATGACTGACAAAAAATAATAAAATAAAAGCGGGCGAGAGATAAAAAGTAGCCAGTGTGTGTTCACCTGCAATTACATCGATTGGTAATAAATGAAATATTTATAATATCTTTGGTGGCGTGATATGACTAATTATGAAAGTACTCACGAATTATATTTTACTGAACTGTGCTAATAATATCACGTGTAAATTATAAAAATTAAAAACTGATTTTTTATTTAATTTCAATGGAATTTCGGCTAGAATGATGGTACAATTACGTAATCAAACCCCAGAAGAATTCAGTGCTTGTGTTGACTGTACTTCCGACCACGAGTGCCACGCACGATATTTAAGGCAAGTTATACGAGTACAAGCTCTCACTGGCTGACATGTTGCTGGTCTACGATCTGCAGTTACAGTTTTCATTATCATAGATGTCTGGATGGCTAACATTTTATTTTTATTGGCGGACTTCAACGCAGAACATCAGTGAATACTATCATCAGGGATAGTGGACTCATTCCTGTGTTCGACGCTTCCTACAATTATGCAAATCTACGATTTGAGGCAGTGCAGTAAACAGATGTCGAAAGAGCAGATAACATTTATAAAATACGTGTTATTTTCATCTTAAATTACGTGTGCGTCCAGGATTTGTTTTAACACATTTGTACAAGTTTCAGCAACCTCATGAGTGAACGTGGAAGAGGAGTCTACGTTATCATCGCCAGAAGAAGATGGAATTTCGTGCCATGAACACCACGTATTTCATTATAAAGTTCTAAGCCATCGACCATCGTTAGCACCGCCGAAATGCAGAGACTTTCACCTTAGAATGGCTGATTGAGGACCCAGACTTCCAGATGTGAAGACATCTAAATAAGTTAAGTCGACTACGTCTTATTTATATCTGTTCTATGTAGCTCTTTATTTCTACTCTTCATCTTTCCTTAGATTTGTTCTATAATATCGAGTTGATTTATTTTCACGACATTTCACTGGTATTTCTTAGATGTGAGATAGGACATGTGGCTTAATTTGCATACTTGCTTCATTCATGACCACGTGTTGACGAGCTTGACGATGATGGTTCAGTTGAAGTTATCCTTGTGTTATTGAAACCACCCTTTCTTATTGTACGAATTTCATTACGATAGTGAATTGATCTGTGTCTGACGAATTTATTGAGGGGATATTTTTCTAATATTTTCAATATTTTCATGGAAATAGGACTTTTACTTGTACCTTACAATTTTGTGATAGCGTGTCATCAGGATATTAATTCCGAATCGTGTGTATGAATTTATTTAGAGTACATGCATGATGGTATGTGATAATTAATGGATTAGTTAATCATCGAGACAAATTTAAGGAGGATATTACGTATTTTTGGGACGATGATAGGTCCTTATAATTTTCATGACTACACATGAGTGGTAATGGGTGACGATGAGTTAGGGTCGTCGTTATGTTGTACTGTACGTGTAATTTATGAGGAATTTGTACGTACGATATGAGTCTTCGTGAAACTGAGTTTTTCACATGCTAATGTAGTGAACCCTTTAGGTCCATATTGAGGGATACCTACCTTCCTTACCTATCAGCAAAGTTCATGAGATCTGTCTCTTGGGTCGTTTCGGGTTCTTCGTCACTTGCTGAGGTAAAGGTAGGGTTCATTAATTCTAATCTATCTACCGGAATGAAAGGTCTGTTTAAAAGATTCCTATTTATTCAGGAAATTTCTGAAGCATGTCAATGGTATCATAGAAGTCAATTGTGTCCACTGGACACCACAATCATTTTTACATAAATGTCAGAACACTGGTGTGATACTTTAACGTAATTGCCTGATGGGCATTCTTACTAGAAACCATTGTCTCAATTATTAATCATTTAAGAAAGGAAAATCTGGAAATCCTTAAATTCGGCTTCCACGTGAGACCACATGTACCATCATAGTGATTCGTTATGGTCCAGCCCTCGTAACACGAACTCTGGACTCTGAGTATAATTAAGGCAGTCCAATTGGTGTGTGCCACACAGTGGTTCTACGGCATGGACCCTTAATTGAATCGATGTGACCTGCGTCTATGTCATGGACCGACATCTAATCTTCTAAGTTACTTTAAAGTCATTGTGGATGATGACCGCAAGGAAATGATGCTACAATGGCATATGGCCCTAATCTAAGTCACTGAGGTTGATGACCCCCTGACCATCCAAGTTTCTAAGCTGAAGGCTAAACACAATTAAGTTACGTCGGTTGATGACCAAAGTTCCACTTTACTATCCCCAGCACATTCACTGCTCAATCAATCAAAGTTCAATAATTACAACAACAGCAATGCTCACAAACTTTGTGGCAGAAAAATCCATTTCCTTCGGATATGTCCCTTTTATCTTTACTTTATTTTTTAATATTCCCCAGACAACAAATTAAAATTTCCAGAATGCATCTCCAAGTTATTCGCTTGATTAAAGTTATTTCAAAATGTGGTTTCACTGAATTTAATAATTTAATAAATTTAAATGATTTATCGAAATGTTAAAGAACAGTAAATTTTATTTCCGCGGACTCTGGTTTCTTCACAACTTTCTACGCAGCTGTGATGTGAATTCAATATTGCGATGTTTATCTGGCTGGAAAAGAATTTGTTACATCATTCATGTCCAGCTATATATCTCGTCTCGTGATATCACACTTTAAAATTCTAATCTAGTCCTAACCGTTATTAACACTTGGATATCCTAATAATCTACGTACAAACCAAACAACTCGCCATATAATTACGATGTCATATCTCGTCATTACCATTATGAATTTTGCACACCCCTCACAGACAAACCGATCAATCACGACCATCGCTCTATATTTTGGACAACCCTAAATTTGGTTACTCTGTTCCTTATACTCAAAGTTCATGGTTTCAAATGTTCATTACGTCCTCAATTACAGTATTTCACAATACTTAGATCATTACCGGCTATGAATTTTCAACTAAATCCAGCATTTTAACGTTTCCCCTGGCCGAGAATTACAGTACAATCTCAACTCCACTTCTTTCCCGCTATCATAGCTGAGGTCTCTCACCCCATGCTCGCTTGGCAGTTACATAAACCACCCGGTTCGTTCTACCTGACTGACTTCTCAAAATGTTCCCTTTAAACTCTGCCGACATGATTAAACAAATACGATATTCTAACCAACAAAATGCACAGATATGCTTCAAGATGCCCACACTAATTATACGCGTCGCCAATTATACCGCTATGGATTTCTATGAATTTCTTTCCATTCTCAACATTATAAAATATTCCTCGGGCTATCATATCCCGGCTTCAATGACAGGACTCTAACCTGATTCGCACATCTCATCTCAACTCATATAAAACATTCCTCGGGCTTCCGTGTCCCGGCTTCAATGACAGGTCCAACCTGATTCACAAAACTGACCTCTGTTTCCCAGCTCCACAATTATCCTCGACAAAGAACTGGAATAAAATCCCCACTAGAAATCCCGACGTCTAATATCGCACAATGCATTAATCATGAATAACTTCGCATAAATGATATCGTATTTAATAACTTGATTTTTACGAGAAATGACTGAAACATTCTACTAGATCCTTTTTATTGTCAGTCAGACACAGTTTAAAATGGGCATTAAAAAAGAACGTTTCTCTCCGTGACCAAATTCATCACCCTAGGTTCTCATCCGACAGCGCGCTTCCACTCGATTGAAAATGAGTGACCATGGATTATTATTATTAACGTCAAATTGCAGACAGAAGAATTTTACGTCGAATGAACATCTTAATTTGACATCCCAAAATATAGGCAGTACACTCACACGGATGACGATCTACATGGGACGTGATATCACTTCGGAATCCTATTCAATAACTTTTTACAACATTTTACGGCCCTCGCAAAACTTCAAAATTTTATCCAAGTGGAAAATAAAACAAATGACTCTTTTAGTCGTACTCTCACATTTACAAAACTTAGTAGGGTGACCACTGCGTCGTATATCCCCATGCAAATACACTTATAGAAATCACGAGACGAGATATAAGAGGTAGTAAGATGGAAAGCCACCTACCTCATGTCGTCACGCCAGTATTCGTCTTAGGGCTCACCTGTGACCCTGGCATTTTATTTAGCCATCTTTACATTCACGGCTGTACATCTCATTATGTTTCTTCAGGTTTCCTGGAATAAAACATAAAAAAAAGAAATACCCTTCACTTGTTTGCGGAGCGCACACGATGGATTATAATTATTCCCGCACACGAATTACTTAATCACATTAGAATATTTCAGTACTTTGACCGTCCTATCTGGTACAGTTATTTCACTCAAGAAAACTATCTCCTCATGGAGTCAAGACTTAGCCGCAATGGCTAAAATCTGCAGTTGAACTCAGTCTACTTTCGTTGGTTTGATTTCGCAGAGCAGCTCAACAATTTTTTCGTCCGCTTTGTATCACAAATGCCGGAGAAGGAAGCTTCGTCATGGCGTCCCTTCATATTTATAGCAGTTACCCCCTCTCTACGGATCTCTCCCTTTGCCGCCAAGAAAAATTTTATAAATTTTCTGACTTACCTAAACTGTAATTTCAAGAGTTTTGAAAGTGACTACATGCTTGCTACATTTCTGGCGGTAGTGTTCATGGACATTTAAAAATTTTACGGGTTCGATTTGTGAGATGATTGACCTCCTTTGATAGGCACTATATTTTTTTGACTTGGCGTGGTCACGCCGTGTACACGCGCTTTGAAATAGTTCATAAAAATGACTTGAGATTCTTCCGCCGTCGACACGTGTGGTTGACGTCACATACCCCAGAGCGTGGGACCGAAGGTAATCACCCCCTCGTCACGTGTCAAATCCATGCTATCAAGAATCCAACTTTTAATTTAATTGTTATATAATGCATAATGTTCTTAGGGCACAAAGGTCATGGGTTCAGTAGTAATATTGTTATACATGATGGTGATCATGATGTAATGGAAATATGGAAACTTCGAGATTTTATGAGGTGTAGTTAAGATGATAATGTCTTCTGATGATAAGGATAAGTCCATGTTAATCGATGTACTCAATAATTCGAGATAATATCCTAATAGTGTTCGTGAAAGTCAATAATTCTGAGTTTAAGGTACGTGTAAATATACTGGAAGACCTTAGGTCTTGAGAACATTTCCTCAATTAAATATTCTAATAATATTCCGTTCAAAACCCGGCATGCTCACTTTTCGGGGTATTATGTCGTACTCACGTGGTGACTCTATCTTTTGAACATAATGGAACGTGTTAATAGGAGAGTGGCGAGATTGATTGACACCTGATGAAGATGTGTAAATATTGTAGATATTTTCTTCTTTGATATTTTCAGTGGCTAGTAGTATTCTATTCATTTGTGGTGCGCTGATGTATGACGCTTTGATAGTGTTAATTGATTGTGGACGGGATTTCCACGTTTAGGATATACTTTTCTCCATTTATTAACTTTCCGTAGGCCATAATGCTAATTTTTGTTCAGTTAATGACCAAGTGATTATAAGTTTATTATTAGTTCTCACGAGGAGATATGTGGGAAGACGTGAACAGATATATTCGACGTCTCGAATTAACTTGTAAAAAATAAAGGCAAATTCAAATTTTCGTTTTTAATGTTAACAAATTTTCGACGAACTGAATCTCAATCTTATTTTGTCATGGTAGTAAAATTAAATAATCTTGGATATTTCTTTATTATACACTTTATTAAAATTAATGCATTTTTCCAGATTTTTCGAGGAATGATAAGCAAGACCTCATTTTTCTTTAAAAAATCAATTCGACTTTAAATTTCCAAAATGAATACTTTAAAACGAAGAAAGTTATGTTATGTTCAAAGACTCTGTTAAAATGATAGGGAAAATAAGTTACGTGTACCATCCCATTTTTTTGTCACATCAAGAGCCATAATAATTTACGTAACGTAGCGATCATTTTCATTATCATAGATGTCAGGATGGCTAACATTTTATTTTTATTGAATAAATGTGTAATATGCTTTCTACACGTAGAACATTCTTATTTTCTGAACCTTATGTCAATCCTGCCACTTTCATATTTTTTTCTAAGTCTGCGGCCGTCGAACTGAGCACCCCTGGGGTGTCTCTTGTTCTCTGGCAGACCTAGTCGGGGACAATACATACATGCATACATACTTTGCTAATTGCGAATATGAGTTCTACTACGTCACAGCGCATCAGTATGTCTCTTGTTCATGTAACACTTTTGTGTGTGAAGTCTTTGCTCACATAATAACGTTTTTGAACTACTTTGCTTTCCTTTGCTTGATGTTAATTAGTGGGGCGAGTTGTTTGTCTTGTGCCCATAACTCATTAATTAATATAATTATTGGTCTAGGCATCATGCGATTTTTCTATCAACAAAAATCATTTATATGTTATTTACGATATACAACCTCTGCCTGAAAAGTTTGGTGATTGGTCACCTAGGTTGTACACCGTGCTAGTTCGGACGATGCGCTCGCGCATACGCATTGCGAGACATGACACCACACATCGGACGGAGTCAGTGTGAGGACTCGTGTCATTGCACAATGGAGTGCAAAACGGAGCAACGCGTTAACATGAAGTTTTGCTTCCACCTAGGCAAAACGGCAACGGAAACACACGCAATGTTAGTGGAAGTTTACCACGCTCAAGCAGTGAGGAAAAAGTGAGTTTTTGACTTGTTTAAATACTTTCGAGATGGGAAGGAAGGTGTTGAAGACGAGGCGCGTTCGGGTTGACCAACCACAAGCACATCTCCCGACTACAACGAACGAGTGCGACAGATGCTTGCGAATGATCGGCAACAGTCTTTTACGAATGAAAGCACATGAAGTGGGTGTAGGCAAGGACAGTGTAAAGACCATTGTTCACGAACATTTGAAAAAGCGGAAGATTTGTGCCCGGTTTTTACCGCACAACCTGACAGACGAGCAGAAGCAAACTCGGATGGAAACGTCGGGAGATTTCATTGACGTTTGTGACCAAAATCCTCATCATTACAGGAAACGAGTCGCGGTGCTACCAGTATGATCCGGAGACCAAGAGACAGTCAATGGCGTGGTGTTCCGCGTCTTCTCCGCCTTCCAAGGAAAGTCGGCGCACGAAGTCCAAGATTAAGACAATGCTGATCGCCTTTTTCGACAGCAATGGTGTCATTCATCATAAATTTGTACCCCAGGGTACACCTGTCAACGCGGAATTCTACGAGGGAGTTTTGAAACGGCTACTGCAAAGCATCAGACGGGTTCAGCCTGAACTGTACCGGAGTGGACAGTGGAAGCTCCTCCACGACAATGCCCGTCCGCACGCCGCGATCCGCGTGACCCAGTTTCTCGCTGAACACCAGGTGACTGTTCTTCTACACCCTCCGTATTGTCCGGATTTGACGCCGGCAGATCGTTTTTGTTCCCCCGAATTAAATTAGCCCTGAAAGGCCACCGGTTTGACAGTGTAGCAGGTATCCAACAATGCATGACAAGAGTTCTCCGGGAGATTCCAAAAGAAGCGTTTGCTGCCAGCTTCCAGCAGCTTTACAGTCGATGTCAAAAGTGTGTTGTATCTAACGGAGATTACTTTAAAGGCCAGTAAAGGAGTTTTGTGTGTAACGTACGTTGTCTTTATTTCATGAGACCATTCACCGAACTTTTCAGACACAGGTTGTACTTTTCACCTCCATTTTCCCGTGTGAACTGCCCCCATTGGACAAACATATTGAAAATTTACAGACATAGCACTTCCATTCGTCGATGACGGCACGATGAAGCGGAGTGCCACAGAACAGCATTGTGTCTACAGATAGTTATGTATCTATATTTCTCTAGTAATAATGGTATTTAACAATTTCTAATTTTACTGTTGATTTGTGTGAAAGCAATTATTTTCCTCCATTAAGGACAAAAAAAATCTTTCTTCTTTCTTAATCAGTTTACCCTCAAGGGTTGGTTTTTCCCTCGGACTTAGCGAGGGAACCCACCTCTACCGCCTCAGGGGCAGTGCCCTGGAGCGTGAGACTTTGGGTCGGGGATACAACTGGGGAGGAAGAAGATCAGTACTTTGCCCAGGTGGCCTCACCCGCTATGGTGAACAGGGGCCTTTTGGGGGGATGGGAAGATCGGAAGGGACAGACAAGGAAGCGTTAACCACATAACACCTCGTAATCTGCAGGTCTTTGGGCTGAGCAGTGGTCGCTTGGTAGGCCAAAGCCCTTCAGGGCTGCTGTGCCATGGGGTTAGTTTTGGTTAGTTATGCCTTTTACAATGACTTGAAAGAGCAAATGTATATGAAACAGCCTGGAGGGACCAAAGATGAAATGTCCAATGTGTGGAATAGAAAATTCACTGAATACTTTCAAAAATACAACTTGATCCAGGATAAAAATATTCCATGTCCCTTTGAAATCAAATGGATGACACTTTTCTCCTCATTTAATATAGATTATGGATCTAAATAAATTCATGTTCACTGTTTCCTTTAATTGCCACATTATGATACCTTGTAATACAGATCTTCCAATAAGATATCTAGTTTCATAAATCAAAGAGCACATGCCTGGAAAGTTTTGACTAAGTATGCATGCTATCAAGGCACTTCTTTGTAGTAGTTTGTAGTTGTACATGACTGTTGATTTCGTGATCATTGTCAAAACCACTTCCTTGACAATGACTGTATATCTATGGAGTCTAATTAGAACTATCACCTAATTATGATTGGCTGACACAAAAACACAACACTATTCTTTATTTTGAATTCCTATCAACCTTCTTTCTTTTCAGATTGGTAATCTATTTTGAATTCCTATCAAATTTGTGTGATTGAAATATTATTTTAGTATCTAATGCCATGATTTATAAATATTAGAATTTGAAAATGAAAAATTATTTTTTGCCAAATGATTTAATTGACTTCTTTAACCCTTCTGATCACGATTTATTTCTACTGATCAGAAAAATCAGTTTTTCATATCAGTTAGGTAATGAGGAAAGAACACTATATGCAAATGGTTTTGGAAATAAGCAATGTCCTCATTTGAGCACAAAAGTACTCAAAGGTTGCATTGTATGCAAAGTCTTCTCCTAGAAGCAGGAAGAATGATCGTAGATATCAGTTCTATACTACATAATATTGAATGTGCGGCTAAATTGCTGGAAAAATAGAACTCAGAGAATTAGAGTAGGTGAAGTTTCATCTGATCCTGTAATGATTATGACGGGGAGGGTTTTTCAAGGCAACTGGATGATGTTATACCATATATAGTAATAAATAAGTTACAGAATTGTGAGTGACTCCAAAAATACCTACCTCGACAATGTTGTAAGATGGACAGCAGATGATGGTGTGATGGTAAATAGGATTAAAAGTCAGGTTGTAAGTTTCACTGTATTTAAGGGTTATAGTAAGGATGTAAGAGCCTCCGTGGCTCAGGCGGCCTCTGGCCGCTGGGTTCCGTGGTTCAAACCCCGGTCACTCCATGTGAGATTTGTGCTGGACAAAGCGGGGGTGGAACAGGTTTTTCTCTGGCTACTCTGGTTTTCCCAGTCATATTTCATTCCAGCAACACTCTCCAATATCATTTCATTTCATCTGTCGTTCAATAATCATAGCCCCAGAGGAGTGTGTCAGGTTTTGGCAGCCGGCACAACTCCCGTCCTCGCTGCTAGTTCGGGGCTTCATCCATTCCATTCCTGACCCGGTAAAATGACTGGAAACAGGCTGTGGATTTTCATTTCAGTAAGGATGTAAAGGAGAGGAAGTATAAATTTCTAGTAAGACCCCAGTTAGAGAATGATTCCAGTGTATGGGACCCATGCCAGGATTACCTTATACAAGAACTGTAAAAGATCCCAAGGAAACCAGCACAATTTCTTCTGGGGGATTACAAAAAGTGTTGCAAAATGTGGGCTGGGAATACTTCAGAGTAATGAGATGAGCTGCTTGATTAAAACGGTAGGTTTTGAGCTGTAAGTGGAGAGATGGCATGGAATGACATTAATAGATGGATAAGCTTCAGTGGAGTTTTAAAAGGTAAAGAGGATCATAAAATGAAGGTAAAGTCAGAATTCAAGGTGACAAATTGGGGCAATTACCGTTTAGGCAGAGGAATTATGAATTGGAATAATTTTCCAAGGGAGATGCTCAACAGATTAAGCCATTCAAGAAAAGATTAGGTAAACAACTGTTTGGAAATCTGCCACCTGGGCAACAGCACTAAATTTAGATTTTTGATGAATGATTGATGATTGAAGATGAACATATTAAAATTTTATAAGTCAAATTAATTTCTTTTCTGAAGCAGAAGATAATTCACAAATGAGTTTTTACAACCTTTAAGATTACATCAGACTCCAGAACCGATAGTCAATCCTAAGTAATGGGTACAACATTTCTGAGAACTCCTTGTTGACAAGAGAGAAGATCATGAAGAATCTGTCTCAACAGAGCTTCAATCGACTAATAACCAAATATTCATGAAGAAGGAAACTCATTAACAAATCAAAGACAGGAAGCACTTCAAAGCCAGACAATATTTACGACAAACAGATGAAATCAGTGAGTGCTGATGTTACACATGTCCTAATGCTACTATTCAACAAATATATATATATAAAGGAGATATACACTGACTTAGCAAATGTCATGGGATAGTCACCTAATAATGTGTGGGGCCTCCTCTGGGCCTGCGAACTGCAGTGAGACGCCGTGGAAGTGAGTCGACAAGTCCTTGGTAGTCCTCTGGATGCAGCTGACACCAAATCGTTTGCAGAGCGGCTGCCAATGCTGGTCTGTTCAAGGGTGCAGGATCCATGGCATGGAGCCTGCGTTCCAGGACATCCCAGATATGCTCGATAGGGTTCATATCGGGGCTCCTGGGTGGCCAGGGTAGTTGTTGGACCTCCGCTGCATGTTCCTGGAACCATTCCCAGGTGACGTGTGAGCGATGTGACGGCGCATTATCATCTTGAAACACCGCAGAACCGTCTGGGCGCTGGAAGGCCAAAAATGGGTAGAGATGCTCTCCGAGAAGCTCAACATACCGCATACCATTCAAAGTCTCTTCCAGAACAACTAGGGGGCCCATTCCATACCAGAAAAATGCACCCCAGACCATAACAGAGACACCAGCGACCTGGGCCACACCTTCGAGGCAGGCGGGATCCATCGCTTCATGTGGGATGCGCCATACACGGTGCCTCCCATCGGCATGGTGCAGTTGAAATCGTGATTCGTCCGACCATATCACGTTACGCCATTGTTCCAGTGTCCATCCCTGGTGACTGGCGACAAATGCGCGTCATTGTGCCCGATGACGTTGGGTTAACAGTGGCACCCACTTGCGGTGCCGGCTCCCATACCCCATAGAACCCATGTTCCTACGGATTGTCCACTGGGAGACGTGTCTAGCATGGGCTGTGTTGAATTGAACTGTGATTTGTTGCACAGTTGCCCGTCTGTCACTATTGACAATCCGTCTCAGATATCGCCTGTCACGGTCATCGAGGGTGGCTGGACGGCCGGTCGTTGTCTGTTGTGGACGGTGACACCCACATTCAAGCATTCACGATACACCCTGGACACGGTTGATCGTGTGAAGCCGAATTCCCGCACCACTTCCGAAATCGCACTTCCCATCCGTCGGGCACCGACCACCATACCCCGTTCGAACGGTGTCAGTTCATGACGGCGTTCCATGTTACACCTGTCACATGCACAGCCACTGCTCACAAGGTCTCCTATACAACTGCCGCTGGCACAGGGGGCGTGTGGCTCTTTTCAGGCTCAAAGTAATCTCAGTTGCAGCCTGCAGAACAGTCGTAAATATATAGAGCATGCACTGCATTCTCTAAGTTCTAAGGCACAGTACCCTCCATAATTAATATACTTGTTACATAACCTTTTACATAATTTTATCCTGAGCTTTTCAGGTTAGTCTACAAACAAGCATACATAAGTTGAGCAAGTTAGACTGCATGCAATTGACCACAGAAGTGAGTCTGAAAGCCTGAGTGCACCTTACTAATTATGAGTCTCTGGAATGAGCCATGACAAAAGAGACGTGAGGAGGTGGGGAAACATGCAGTGTTATCCTCTTAAAAGCTCCAACCCTCTCTGCAGCCAGTGGACTGTCTCACAAGACACCATTATTTTCCATTCAAGAACCCATACTTCTTTTTCTCTATTTACAGTCTTTCAGTGCAGCCCTCAAAGTGTCTTACCAGTTGCTGTGTGAAGTGTGCAGTGCTTTTAGTGAGAAAATTAATTTGGCAGTTTTATGTAGCATTGTGATACCATAGTGGATGATTGCAACAAAATATAAAGGGGCAGTCAAATGAAAACTGAACACCCACCATAACACACATTCCGCATGAAAGGTGGCAACACTGTTGTTATGTCTCAATACTGCCATCACTGTGATAGGAGAACTGCATAGTGACAACTCAGAGATGCACAAAGTTCTTGGGTTATGTCTTTTATGGTGCACGGACTGGTCTAGTGTGTTCGTCCAGCTGTAGAAATGGAGGCTAGCAAAAAAGAGCAGAGAAGTGTGGTTCGTTTTCTGGTGGCTGAGAGTGCTGGAGTATGCGAAACTCATCGGTGCTTGTCTGCTGTGTATGGTGAACACAGCATGTCCATGACGAGTGTGCACAAGTGGCATACAAGATTCCGAGAAGGGTGCACAGCACAGCAAGACGATGTGCACCCAGGACAGGCCCATACTCCTGATATGATAGGGCGGATTGATGGCCTTATCCGGGAAAACCAATGAATCACAGAAAAAGAAAGACATTCGCGGACGTCAGTTCATTCAGATGAGGAAGTGCAAGAGTGAGTGAGGTTGTGAACCTACCTCTTCCTACAAAAGTGGAATTGATCGCTTCATCTCCCAGTGGGATAAATGTATCAACGCCTTTCATGGTCATGTTGTAGCAGATCTTTGGTTTTCATTTGACTGCCCCTTCCTTATATGTCTGTGTGATACTGGAAAATTTAAATAGAAACTTTTCTGACATTTTCATTTTGAGAAAAAGGAAATTATACCCTCTCAGGATAGACCAGTGCCTAAATTAGCACATTTGGTATGCAGTAATAACAAAGAGTTCAACCACCATTAATATACAAAGCAATATGAAAATACAAGTGGTTAACTGGGTGTGAAAAACTAAACAAACTATTCTGCTAGCTATGTTAATTATTTGAGAGCTATTAAGTCCCCTTGGACTGATACCAGGTATAGTGATCTTAACAACTTGGAGACTGCCACCTGCAGATACGAGAAATGTGTGAGTCACATTAATGCACATATAATTTATCAAGAGTTTGATAGGGTCTGTGTAGATCTTGCTTTAACATGTTCACTGCATATTAGTAGAGCATGACATACCCACCAACCTGAGCAAAATATTTACATGGAACTGTTTAAAAATTGTAATCATTGAAGTTTGAATGTTGCTAGTATGAATTCTATCATACTCATGGATTTCTCCCACTCATGCGCCTTGTGCATGACCCTCACGGTGGTTGAAAGGCATTACTCGTGCAACTTTTAGTGATACCTGGTGTTACGGGTTTGAGGAGTAAGGAGGGAGCTCTCCCGGTTCCAGCAATACTGCCAACCGAATGGAAATTAAATCTGAATTGAATCGATAATATGATCGATGAATATGAATTTTCTAAACCTTTGTCATCTTAAGTGTCACACACACATTATATAACATTTCTCGATGCGAATCTTGTTCCTAGCATGAATTCTATAGTTTGGCTTTTCTGTGTAAACAACAACAGTACTAGTACGTAAAGTGTACACCAGATGTCTCACGGCAATGCATAAGTGATTCATAGTTTGTGTTTCAAAGGTTGCCAATACGAATCTCGAAGATAACCGAAGTCTACCGATTCAGCACTAGGGAGCCCAGGTATCACTAAAAGTTGTGCGAGTAATAGCACTGGTCATCAGATGGATCACTCACCTAGTACACCTCTACAGTGATGCCTAGGCCATCTATGACAGCTGATGGTGGAGCTGTTGAGGATCCAACCAGCCTTAGGGCTGAGGACCAAACATACATACCTTAAAATATAAAAAATGTGAACTCATTTTATTGTATTAATAATTATATGAAATTAATAATAATCCTAAAATTACAATATTAAAATTGTATTAAATCAATTAGGTATAATATTATAATTTTTGTAGAAATTGGTATAATTGAATTGTGCATTCCTTCGATTTGTACACACGCTTTGCTACAGAATACAGCTAATCTTGCACAAACTCACTGTACTTATGGAAACCAGAAAACTGACAAGTGCATTGAAGTGCATTCATCAGATCTCCAAATTTTCCACATACAGAAATTAGCATACATTTTATCAAAGGAAACTTTCTCTCACTAGGGTATCAAAACAGCCTTTGGAGTAGAGGATAATGTTGTCTCTTACACCATCATCAAGGAGAGGGAAGAGAAAGCAAAACAAGTGCCAAGGGATATATTTGACACAGACAAATGTTTCCATAAGTCAATTGATACCTGCACTGAATGGGTTCATGAAGTTCAGAAGTGAATTTTCAAACAAGACAATTTTTCACTCAAGAACTCTACCTTAGAAGTAGTGCCTTCCTTACAGATTCATTAAAAACAATAGGTATATATGGTTTTCTCCTTTCAATACTCCCTTGTGAAGAGTAGCCATGGTAAGGATGTTGCTGTATTTAGAAAGCTTGCCAGAATGTCTTTGAGGTGAAGTAATAATGACAACATGTTATGGACGGACACTGTTGAAGTGGACGGACATGTTTTCTCAGTGCTCTGAAGTGAAGTTGCTTACTATGGGTTGCGCGTTGGAAATTTATCGGGCGAGGATAGGAATGTGATACAGCTGAATGAGGCCCTCCTGCCTGCAAGAGTGCAGTCTTTCCAGACCTAGTAACTTGTGGTTCCTCGCAGTTGTTATAGCGGCCTTATTGGTTATTGGTGGAGTGTGATGTTCAGGCCCCCGCAGAAGCAACGGCACTTAAGTAATCAACATATAACAAGAACTTAAAGAATGGAATCAAGTGTGTGATGTGCTTAAAGTGGTTCACTTCGGCTGTGCTAAGATGAAGAAAGAAGATTGTCTGGAGAACCTTTGGTTTCACATGTAACTAATCTCATGTTTAGACCTGTACTGAAATTTGCAATAATATGCTTACAATTTTGTATTTTTTAAAATTGTTTTTAATTTTTTTATTTTATATTCCACCTTTTCAATACAATCAATTGTATACTGCCTGCTGTCATTTCTTGATGGATACAGTACTTTTGCATCCATCTCTTGACACAGGCCAGAGTAAAGTGTAGCTTCCACCGAAGTCCCAGTCTCATCCATGACTGTGACAATATGGAAGTTGTTGGGGTATGGTTAGTGCTGAGTAATAACATTCAGAGCACGACTAGTGCATCTGAGTGTTATGAAAGGTGCTGCTCATAGGGTCAGTCGTGCTGCAATAGTACTTTCTGACCCAGTGAGGAAAGCAATGGCAAACTACCTCACTCCTCATCTTGCCTAGTATGCCTCATTTTGGTGCTGCCATTGGTTTTTGGGGTTTCCTTATAACCGCATAACCTTTGGTGGTGCTATTTGAGGATCCAACCAGCCTCTGGGCTGATGACCTAACAGACAATTGTAAAAAAAAATACAAAATTGTAAGAATATTATAACCTTTGCTTTTGTAAAATTTGTGACACTGTGGAAAATATGAGGGAAGCAATCAAGGCAAGAGACTTGAAAATGGAGAATTGAGAGTGGAAACTTGCAGAATTTGAAGAAACAGTAAAAGCACAGATAGAAAATATCACAAATAGGAAGAAGGAAGCAGAACCTGATTACATTCCTACAGTTGAAGGAGGGCAGGAAAATTTCCCGTGATGTACTCATCGTGGGTGACTCGATACACTGGAGTGGTGATATTTCAAGAAGGACTGGTAAAAGGGTACAGTGTGATCTGGGAATAAAATTTAACAAGTTGGGTGCCGAGCCAATTGTATCACACTATTCCACTGGTGCCAGGCATGTATTTGAATAGTACTCCGCTGGTGCAAAGCAATTGTACGCATTGTAGGCTGTTTATATAATCTTGGGATGTATTTATATGATGTACTAAGTAAATTTTATCTCACCATACCAAGGTCATGTGTGACACCATACCTAGTAAAATGCAAAACAAGTACTTATCTTACATAACATATTGTTGTGAACAGTTTTCTGTTTTCGCATTGCAACATAAGCATTAGACTTTCAACAACAATTAACCTTCAGTCACTCCTTGTTGTGAAATGATTCAAAGCACTTCAGACAAAGGAAAGGTGTATCAGGACAGATTGTGCAGACAGTTGACACCCTTTTTGCGGTAGAAGCAGCAGCCTTTCTGCCCATGACCTTGCATAGTTACTAATAGCAGCTTCGACACCGATCTCAAGCTTTCCTGCAATATTGAAAGGAAGAAATAAAAAATAATTTTATAATTAGTATTGACATCCTTCAGAAGTGCAATAATGCTGAACTTGATAACACTTACCTGGTACTTTCCTGTCCTTCCGTCTTGTTGGCTTCCCCAAGGTAGTGGTTCTCTCTCTTAGGAGTACATCTAACAGGGTCGTTAGTTAGACAAAGTAGAGTGCTGACCATGTTCCTTCGAAACTCCGCAAGAGACATTTTCCAATGTCCAGTAACCCGTGTCTTATTGTACAGAAGCAGTGCATTTACAACGGCAGTACCAAAAAGAATGTCATCCGCAACTTTATGGTTTTCCTCATTGCAGTGTGATACGAAGAAAGTGTGCCTGCAATATCTATTCCTCCTTTCATTTTATTGTATGTTACTACCATTTTCGATTTAACCACATCTTCGTGTTTCCTGTTGTTTTTTTTTTGCCCATAGGAATTACATTATTAGAACATTTGGTTGACATAATCAGCACATCTCTCTGGTTTCTCCACTTCATCACTGTCAATCCATTTCCATTCTCCATTGCAATGAGTTCTCCCTTCTTAAGCTTTGCATTTACAAAATCCTTTGGTAAACCCTTTTGATTTTTCTTAAGTGTGCCAATAAAATGTCTTAGGATCCAGTAGCACCTCAGCTAACTCAATTGATGAGTAATAATTGTTGGTGCAGAGAAAGTGACCACTGTCCAGATATGGGTCCATAAGTTGCAATACAACTTGAATAGCCATGCTCAGTGTATTCTGAGCATTCAAGCTACATTTACCAGCATATACTTTGGTTTTGAAGGTGTAACCCGTGTCATCGCACAGCTTAAATTGTTTAACACCGTACCTGTGTGCCTTACCAGGCATAAATTGCCGGAATGATAAACAACCCCTCCACAGAATCATTGATTCATCAACTACGAGGTTTTCACCTGGAGTTTTGACACTCTTGAAGTTCATATGCATTATATCTAACAGTGGCTGAATCTTGTGCAACTTTCCAGCTAAAGCATCGTTGGGACCAAAGTGCCAGAAGCGAAGTAGTAACTGAAAACAATTTCTTGGCATTGCCTTACCAGCTACACTATTTCCATATACAGAAAACTGGCTCCAGTAATTTGATAATGAAGGCATTCTTACAAGACCCATCCACAACCTCAAACCTATAAAAACTTTCATTTCCTCCTTTACAGTATCTACCCACTCCTTCAAATGACTAGACCGCTTAATATGCATAGGTGCTAGTGTTTGATTTGCATTGATATTAGTACCATCAAATCAAGAACTTCGTCTGTTAGGAACAGTCGGTAAAACTCATATGGTGTGGCTGTAGAAGTATCAGTTTGAAGATTTAGATGCTCCTGGCTTGATCTTAAAGGAAAGGTGAGAGTAGAATATTTAATGGGAGAGGTGTATGAACTGGCGAGTGCAACTAAGAAAAAGTTTAAGAACGCAAAGATCATACTTAGTGGCGCAGTATGAAGAAAGGACATACCTGTACAGCGGGGGAAGGCTCTGAATGACCGGATGGACTGGGTGTGTCAGCAGCTGGACTTGGTGTATGTGGAGATGGGTTGCTGGATAGGAGACCGAGACTTCACGCGGAACGGACTGCAGCTGAACAGGCGAGGCTCCTGCGAGTTAGGAAACCTACACGAGAGATTCATTCAGTTGTGTCGGCAAGGATGAGGAAGACTGGAGTCAGAGGAGGGCTGCCAACTGGAGCTGACAATGGTCAATGAGCAGCCACGGATAATAGACTATGGAGGTAAGACCCTAAGACTAAGTCTTGGCTGAATGGGAATGTAAATAGTAGCAAAATAGATCAGGGTGATTTCATTATCAATATATAGAAGGGACAGAGAGTCCAGAGGTGGTGGAGTATCTGTTTGTGTGCCAAAGAATATAGGTAGCTGTTTAAAACGGGTTGATGTTGATCACGAAATGCTGTGTATGCAAATCATGGATCAAGGGAATGCCAACCTCATACAAATAATAGGAATATATAGGGTGACTGGTAATAACTTCTTGGTACTCGATAGGCTGTACTTTGTTACGTGTACAAGCAACAATATGCAGAAAACTTTTATAATTGCAGGTAACCTAAATCTTCCAGACATAACCTGGTCTGGTGAGGCTACGAGAAGGGGCTACAATCAGGTCACGATAAACAAGCTAATTAGGGATGGTGGATTTACCCAAGTAGTAGAATTTCCGACTAGAGGAAACAACACTTTAGATGTTTATCTTGTAAGAACCAATAACTTACACATTAGTTGTATGGCAGTACCAGGAATTAGTGACCACTCTGCTGCAGAATTAAATATTAGATACCATATCCCTTAAATACTAAACTAGATAATGAGGAGAAAGTAACAGTATACCAGTATAGTAAAGCTGACCCCTTTAAATTCCAAGAGTTTCTATGGCAAAAATTTCCCAGCTGGACGTTACAAGGCAGGCACATGAACGTAATGTGGGATAATTTGGTTGATATTAATAATAGGGCTGTTGAGCAGTTTGTGCCCCTTACATTAATAAAACAGAACCCAGCTCCCAAATACTACAATTGTAAAATTAGGAGCCTTAAAAGGAAAGTAAGGAAAGCGTACAACAAAAGGCAGTTCAGTTTGGAGCATATGAATAGGTTCCACAAGCTGCCCAAAGAACTCACTTCTGAAAAGAAAGATGTTCATGACAAATATTTAAGAAAGGTATACTTTCTTCCAGGGAGAAATGAGGGAAAATTCTCCATAGGTATGTTAAGAAAACGAAAGGCGCCAGCCTTGATGTGTCAATGATAATGCCCTGAGAAGGTGAGGTAATTTCAAGGTATTAGCGGGTCATCAGATAAAGATGTGCAACTTGATGCTATTATAATTGATTTTGCTAAAGCATATGATGCATTACCACATGACATTCTGGCCCAAAAATTGGTGGAAACAAAAATTAATGAAAGGGTGCTTCTGTGAATCCGGGAATTTTTGACAGACCGCACGCAGAGAGTAATGGTTGGAAGTAAATACTCTGATGAAGTTTCTATAACATTGGGAGTAGTACAGGTTAGTCTTATAGGTAGAGCCCTGCACAGATGCGGATATCTGTGGATAGCTGCAAAGTTAGTGTTTTGGCAGATACAAACTGTATGACAGTGTGGATAATTTTGCTGATAATTTATAAATAATGAAATTTATTTTTACTCAAGCATCCTTTTGTTTTTACTTGTGGTTAGGCAATCCTTGATAATGATATGGGAGGATGGTGATATATAAGGTGCCTTGAGTTCAGAAAGCCATAAATCTAACCTAAGCCTAACTGCCTTGTGCTTGCAATTAGTGGAAGGTAGTTGCCGCAAGAGGAAATCCCTCATAAACCTGTGACTGTAGGGGTCTTGTGCCAGGTATTAGGCCTGTTTTATTATGCTAACAGATCTATCCATTTCAATACCTTTGGTGTAATTAGTTCAATATTAATATTATCCGCAGATACGGGTGTGGATGAAGGAAGTGCGGATGCGGATAATATTCTGTATATCTGCACAGGGCTCTACTTATAGGGCCACTCTTACTTACGGCATTTATCAACCATCTGTCAAACAAAATTTGAAGTGAATGCAGATTGTTTGCGGATGACTGCATATTATATAGAAAAATACAGAATGCTAGAGATAATAGGTTATTATAAGCTGATAAAAATATACCCCATAAGTGGGCATCTATAAAAAAATGAAAATGAAATCTTGAAAATGCAGTCTCATAAGAATGGAAAAGAAACCTAGGTGAAGGGACTTTCAACATTGTCTTGGATCAGACGCTCTGGTAGAGAGTGACTCATGCAAGTACCTAGGAATCCACATAAAGAAAGATCTAAAATGGGACACCCACGTCGAAAGTGTTATTGCCAAAGCGTACAAGTCTCACACTTCATGATGAGGGTGCTAAAGGGCAGGAGTTCACAGGGCTATATATCGCTCATTAGGCCAGTCCTGGAATATGGAGCAGCCGTATGGGATCCATACCAAACAGGACTCGTTAAGGAACTTGAGATGGTACAGAAAAATGCTGCAAGAGTCGTGCTTAGTGATTTCAATCCTAGGAGTGGTGTGACAAATATGATAGAAAAACTTGTGTGGGAGACACTGGGGACTAGAAGGAAACGAACACGGTTATGTGCCATCTATAATGCTTACACGAATAAACCGGCTTGGGGTGAGTTCAATAGTCGACTAGAACATCCCTGTTACATAAGTAGGACAGATCAGCATAAAGTAAAAGGTAGATCACAGAAAACTAACTATGGTAAATATTAATTTGTAAATCGGGGAATTGATGACTTGAATTCATTGTCTGCAGCTGTCTTAGAGCCTTGTCCCAAAAATGTAAGATGCCTAAAGAATAGACTCCAGCATTCTGTAAATTGTGTGTTAATTTCTATGTGATGGTGTCATATTTTAATGCAATGCTCAATCCACTGTAAATTGTAATATAAAGGCATCTGAGTTATTTAACCCTTAATTAGTCGCTCACGGAGATTTCCTCCGGGCCGATTACATTTTGCACGGTACTGAACTTCCCTGTTGAACTGTGGGTCTCCCCATCCCTATACCTTTCTCCTTGTTCATGTGGACTCGTCCTGTCAGCATTTCGGCGCAATCGTGCATCCTGTGTGCGAGTGTGGAATCATTGTTTTGACGAGTGACATCGCCTGGAAGTTTCCCCCTGTGTGATTAAGTACATTACCTTATATCTTAGTGCATATTTTTTATTTTGGAGGTCGACGATCTTGTTGTTTTGTTCTTCTAAACTTATTTTAGAAAAATATTATTTCATATGATTTGATCATCATAGATAGTGGCGAGTGTCACGAATTTAATATCATAAGATCATTCAACCTAGTTAAAGTCTACAGTATTCTGCTTTTAGATCAAACGAACTGTGTAAAAATAACCTACAGGTACTTAAAAGGGTCTCTTTTAATTATACCGAAGAATACACCAAATGAACATTCCAAAACAACATCTCAAAAGATGAAAATGACGCGCATATTTAACCCCGGAGGTTACCTCCGTGCTTGACTAGTTACATAATAATTTTGCGCGACTAGACAAGGGTTAACATATGTGTGAATTTGTATATGAACATGCTGTATTTACAATGCTACCATAAGATAATAGTAATTGAGCCGCTCAATCTACTGAAAGTCATAGTGTAAAATTTTGAAATTCATAAGGTACATGTGAATTTTTCTATGACCAAGTTGTAATGTTAAGCTAGTAGTAAGCTCAACCTAGAGTATTGTAAGTCATAGTATTTAACACTGGAAATACTTAATTTGTATGTGAATTTGTATATGATGATGCTGGATTTAGAATGTTAAACTAGTAGTATTTTTTGTAATATTTTCTTTCCATGAAATAGCTTATTGTAATCTTGTTGTAGTTGTTGTTGTTGGCCAATTATGTTTTAATTTTACTTTATTATCACACTGGAAGAGATAATGTGTAGTGGAGCTCCGCGATCTTAACATCTTTTCTCGCATTCTGTGTAGTGTTAGTGGGTATCAGGGAGTATTTGAGCATTTAATTGGTGCGGTGGTTGTGTGAACGTGTTATCTTAAGAGTCTAGAGCTTGTTTTAATTGATTTGAGGGCATAATTTCATTTCATTTTATTGGCCTAAGTGCCTCCATGATGGATTTTGCTACAATTGCTCCATAGATAAATTACTAAGAGTGTATTTTGGTTACTAACCTTGCCCTAACAACCACCCACTTGCTAAGTTTTCTTGGTCTCCATAGATACTACCAACTAGATATATAACTCCACTCTTCCATTGAGGCGTTTCTAAGGCAACAGATTTTTGCCTACTGTTGGGAGCCATCTTGGTGGTCTGCGATAATACAATAATGGGAGTAAGATGCGTCGTTCCAGTCCATCTAGCAACAATAATATAAGAACTCAGCAAGTTTGAGTTCTCTAGCTTCTTTTACTCCAACTCCAAGCACGTAACCTACAGGAGGAGCCCTTGTTAAACTGAGCAACCCAGTGGAAGGTTGGGTATCCAACCCCAGCGGGAAACTGGGTCAGTGAGCAGATCAGTGCGGGAGGATCACCACTCTATCATCCACTAAAGTGTGCTGATTACTATGGCATATATGGCATGCTGTACTGCTTGTAGCCATAGGAGTGCAATCAGATAGTCGGCAACTAGAAAGACGCTCCTGGAGGATACAATCTTAATCTTCAAATGACAAATAAGGTACAACTCCAACTACACCTGATTATGTCCATGAGGTCTAACAACCTCAGCAGTTTTTGGATCTCCAGTCGTTGTAGACTCTATGCCACTGGGCCAGCGTCCCGAAACTGTTAAGGGCCATGTGACTGTTGATGTGCACCAGCATTCCCACGTAAAATGATTTCACGCACAGGTGTCATTTGGAAAGCAACATCATCTGCTCAATATTAAAGTCCTGCGGTAATCAGCAAGTTGCGACAGGGGCAGGATAGTGTAATCTGGGAGCTCCTAGTGATGAGTCGGCATGTAGGCAGCGAGTGTGTGATCACCGTTTTGCTCAAGGACAGACTGTAGAGCAACTCGTGTGCTACACCCGTGACTGAGCAGTCCTATTTAGGTTCCCCTCTGCTCACCCTGAATGGGGAGGGGGCTATAAAAGGTGCCTTAAACATAGGCAGTCTAACTTCTCACCTGACTGGATTACCACGTTCAGTGGGTACACCAATTCGTGGTAGAAACAAAAGAAAGATTTGCAACATGAATATAGCTACCTGGAATATTCGTACTCTGATGCACACTGATGTAGATAACCGTCCAGAGCGACGTACAGCAATAATAAGTCATGAGTTGAAGAAATACAACATTGATATCGCTGCTCTTAGTGAAACTAGGTGCGCTGGAGAAGGACAACTCAAGGAACATGGCGGTGGCTCTACATATTTCTGGAAAGGAAAAGATGAAAACAAATTAAGAATTCATGGAGTAGGTTTTGCACTAAAGAATGAGCTAATTCACAATCTTGATGAGTTCCCATCTGGAATTAATGAAAGACTCATGACACTCCGTCTGAAACTCAAGAACAACCAAAGAGCTACGATAATTAGTGCATGTGCCCCAACACTGAAGTCAGAAGATGATCAAAAAGAAGCATTCTATAACCAACTTGATGAACTCCTGTCAAATGTACCCAAGTCAGATAAGCTTATTCTGCTGGGAGACTTTAATGCTCGGGTTGGCAGAGAATCATCACTTTGACCTGGAACAATTGGTAAAGAGGGTGTAGGCAAAATCAACGCCAATGGAACCCTTCTACTCAAGAAGTGTTCTGAATATGATCTTGTCATTACAAATATACTCTTCCGCCAGAAGGATAGATTTAAAACAACATGGCAACACCCCAGATCAAAGCACTGGCACTTAATCGACTACATTATTGTCCGCGCCAGAGATAAGTGTGATGTTCATATAACCAAAGTTATGACCGGTGCTGATGATTGCTGGACTGACCACCGCTTAGTTCAATCTGTGATGGCTATACAGGTTCCTCCAAAACGGCGGATACAGGGGAAGGCGATAAAACACAAACTAAATACTGAACAACTTAGGAACAACAGTATCAAATCTGCCTGTCAAGAACTATTGGCTGATAAACTTCCAAATGAATACCCAGAAGATATTGAGCAGCACTGGTCATTATTAAAATCAGCTATTATAGCAGCTGGCAAAGAAGCAGTTGGTGTTAATAAGAGGAAACATCAGGATTGGTTTGACGAGAACAACAAAGAAATATGTGACCTAATTGATGAAAAGCGGAAATCCTACAATGCGTGGCAAAATGATCCAAATTCATTTCTCAAGAAACATAGATATCAACAACTCAAAACGGAAGTGCAGAAGAGATGCAGGATGATCAAGAATGAATGGTGGATAGGTAAATCAAAGGAAATGGAGAATTTAATCACCTCCAACAACACTAGTGCCTTCTTCAGTGCTACCAAAACTATTTATGGTCCCTCTACCAAAGGTCTTAATTGTCTAAAATCGAAAGACGGTGCTGAAGTTCTTAAAGACCCTGACTCGATAGCTTCCCATTGGAAAGAACATTTTCAAGACCTCCTGAACAGAAACTCACATGTCGAGGAAGATGTGTTTGCTGATATTGCACAACAGCCAATTCAAGATCACTTAGGTGAAATCCCTTCTATTCAAGAAATTGAGAAGGCCATTCATCAGCTGAAGAATAAAAAGGCACCCGAACAAGATGGAATTCAAGCTGAGCTCTTCAAGGAGGGTGGTCCTTTGCTAATTCAGCATACACACATGTTGATTGTGAAAACATGGAACATGGGAACAGTCCCTGCTGATCTACGGGATGCTTCCATCATCACTATCTTCAAGAAAGGGGATAAGACTCTGTGTAACAATTATAGAGGAATATCAGTACTCTCTGTTGCAGGAAAAATTCTTGCTAGAGTATTGTCTAATCGTCTACTGCCATTGACTGAAATGTACCTACCAGAAACTCAGTGTGGTTTCAGGCCAAACAGAAGTACAATTGATATGATTTTCAGTGCAAGGCAAGTGCAGGAAAAGTCTAGAGAGCAAAACCAACCCTTGTACATGGTTTTTATCGATCTTGTCAAGGCATTTGATTCTGTTAATCGAGAAGCTCTATGGAGAATTCTAGCTCTGATCGGATGTCCAAACAAATACATACAGATACTCAGACTGCTACACTATGGCATATTTGCTACTGTTCTTTCTAATACAAAACCAGGAGATGCTTTCCGTATTTCTACTGGAGTCAAGCAAGGTTGTGTAATTGCTCCAACATTGTTCTCACTATTTGTTGGAACTATACTACACCCTGTGGATGATAAACTGCCATCAGGAGTAGAACTTCTGTAAACAGACTGCGAGCTAAGACCAAGGTGTCCTCAGTGTCAGTTATAGAGCTTCAGTACGCAGATGACAATGTTATCTTAGCCAACACAGAGGAAGATCTGCAATCAATCCTCAATGCTTTTAATCAAGCATGTGAAAGTATTGGACTGGAAATTAATATTGATAAGACTAAGATCCTTTACCAGCCGGCGCCTAATTCCAATAAGAGAACTCCGACTATTACAATCAATGGGCAGTCTCTGCAAAACATAAATCATTTTCCTTACCTTGGAAGCCATCTCTCGACATGTGCAAACAATGATGCAGAAATCCAATATCGTTTAAGATGCGCTAGTGTGGCTTTCGGTCGTCTCCTAAGAAGAGTGTTTGACAATCATGATATCAGTGTGAGAACCAAACTGTACGTTTACAATGCTGTTGTAATTCCTACTCTTATCTATGGTTGCAAGACCTGGACAACCTACAGGAGAAACCTAAAATGCCTGGAAAAATACCATCAACGATGCTTGCAGAAAATACTGAAAGTTAAATGGCAAGATCGTTGAACGAACATTAGCATCCTCGAGGGAGCCAACACTACAAGCATAGAGGCAAAGATAGTCAGGCATCAGCTACGCTGGGCTGGTCATATCGTCTGCATGCCAGATACACGCCTCCCAAAGAAAATCTTGTACTCCCAACTAAAGAATGGCCAGCGTAACCATGGAGGGCGGCTTAAACGATATAGGATGTTCTAAAGTATAATATTGATACGATCAACTGGGAAACTACAGCCGAGGATAGGCCCAAATGGCATAGCATTGTATACAATGGAGTTGAACATCTAGAAAAAGATAGGAGAAGATTAGAAGCTGAGAGGAGGAACCGCAGGAAAGAACGAGCGAATGCGAGGGATGGCATTCTTCCACAACCATCTGCTGCAACTACTAGTGCGTGTGCTGTCACTGCAATAAAATCTGTGCATCCAGAATCGGACTGTTCAGCCATCTGAGACGACACAATTAATATGTCCAAATGACATTGTTGACATATTCGTTGATGAATAAATGCCTATGAAGATGATGATGATGAAAGTAAGTGATCATTACTGAGAGGATATTTCTCAATTGCAATGTATTTGTTAATAATAATAAAATAATATAATACATAGAAATGTTCATTAATGGTAAATCTCCATATGAGCTCTGGTAGAGAAAGAAAGAAACCACCAAGCATGTTGATCATGTGGTTGGTGTTGCTCAGCTGTAAGCTTGAATTTAGCAGAAAAGGGTTACCTTGGTGTCCCATTTTCTTACCAGACTGTAACTTAATTAAGGCCATGGCTGCTACTTTCCCACCATTGAATCACTAAAAACCTTTGATGTGTTAGTGTGACATTAAACCACTAGCAATGGAGAAAAAAAATGGAAACCATTTATATTCAATGTTATGTCTACAGTATGTTTCAAGTCAAGTCAAATCAAATGAACTCAAATCAAAATCACCTTATTTGCAAATGAGGTGTCTACCTCAGTGGCAAATGGTACACTAAAATACATTATTGTCAAGCACTAAATTTTAAATTAACGAGAGAAGATATTTTCCTAGAATGCAATATTAAACAATTTACACTAACAATTTTTTCTATTAAACATTCAGCTCATCCATAATAAATTTATATTGTTTACAAAATTCTACTTATAATATCTCCTGTACTTACAAACATAGTCAACTCATACACCATATGTGGAATTACTTCAAATAATACTATATAGCTGGTATAAGATTAAAATTTACATTGCATTTATTTATTTATTTATTTATTTATTTATTTATTTATTTATTTATTTATTTATTTATTTATTTATTTATTTTTACCCAATTTGGTACCAAAGTAGCATAACAACCTGCTGCGTCTTAACCAGAGCCCCTTTTGCCACCGCTTTTCAGAGTTCCTTAAGGGCCTTCACAGCTACCGTAGCGGTCCCAGGGCCCTTCAAGTCCCTACTACATCATCCCTACAGGCAGTCCCTTACTTTGGCTGTCCAATCTCCATAGACCAGGGGATGGAATTAATTTATTCACACTTAAACTTAACAAATAAGCTAATTTTTGTTGTTGTTATTTATGGAATACTGTGGTGATAAAGACAGGTATTTAATTATGAGAAGATAACACTAACTTTCCTTAAACTATCCATTTCTTTGGTTGAGGAAGCAGAAGAGGATGAAGAACAAAATCATTAGAGAATGAAATAACAGTAGCCTACTGGTAGATGACGTTCAGCTAAAATACAGTCTTTAAATCAGAGACCATCTGCAGTCACTTTCCAAGTTTTTGGATTATGCCATGTTGGTATACAGTAATGTGCCTTACACACTAACATTCCATATTAAAGCTTCTAGCTGCAGTGTCCCTGATTATTGGCATGAAAGTATGGATGAAGAGATTCAAGCTGATCAGGTATACAAAACTTCAGCATGTCTTCCTTCAATGTCGATGAGTGGGTTGTTCATTCCATCAAAGGTGGCCTCTCGTGCAGGCCTAGTTTCCGTATGCTGTCAAGCTGAAGGCTCGTCACACGAAGGGCTGCTTCTTGATGGACATCTTCTTTTGTTGCTGTTCTAAAATGTTTTCATTCCTCCCCTGAAGGGGAGATATTGACGCCGTCTCTCAGGCCAGGAGATTTGTTTGCTGAAGTAGATGCTTGGAGAAGGTGAGGGGGTTGGCAGCTGTGGCCTATACTAGGAGCTGTCCCAGCATTTGCCTTAGTGCAGGAGAATGGAAAACCATGGAAAATCATTATCAGGACAGCTGACAGTTAGGGCCAGCCTTGAGGTAGAGCTCTGTCCCATCTAGAGCCATGCTAGAGCCGTGGCCACCCCTCCTCTGCTCGCTTGGCCAGTCAAAGTGCAGAGCTGTTGGACCATGGACCTGTCATGTCCACTTATGGGCCGAGACCTACTCTGCATCAACTGACCCATGTTACTGCATCTCCGATGGGTTTTGTCCTATCACGCAGCACTGGTTGACTATGAAGAGATGCATAGTTAGCGCGATGGTGCACTTTGGCCATTATTCTTGCACTTCTAAATTGGGGCCGCTATCTGACCGTCAGATCTCATGTAGGATGAGTGGATTTAGGTAAGAATTTCTGATGTTGCCAGAAGCTGAACCCGGGGTCTCCAGGTGAAACGCAAGCGTGTTAACCCAATATTGAGTTTCATTCTCTATCAGATTTAATATATTATATGCATTGGGGCATGGAAAGTACATAGGATACTGCATGAATAAAATGATAACAATGTACCTCATGTTTCATCAGCAGCAAGTTACTTTCTGTATAGATTGCACCTTTACGAAACACAGTGTCCTCAAATGAGGACAGCATATTTACAATGCTGTGCGTCCTTTTAGGTTTCTGAAAAATCACAAAACGAATGGACAAATATGAATGTTATACCATGTTTACCCACCAATAGGTTTAAAATTCCTGAAGTTATAGACAGCTATATAATGTCAATAGTCACCACTCTCCTTACTAGAGAAGCTAGCCTTGACCGATTTCTTTATATTCTGTTTCATAGTTGATCCAGTTGAGACCAGCAAATTTCAAATGAACATTTAAAAGAAGGTTAGAAGAAAGATATATAAGATATTCAGGCCACTTCTTCGGTATGCCTGAGTATTCCAGGCAGTTGAAAATTATGTCCTCAAATGA
This sequence comes from Anabrus simplex, assembly GCF_040414725.1. NCBI lineage: Eukaryota > Metazoa > Arthropoda > Insecta > Orthoptera > Tettigoniidae > Anabrus > Anabrus simplex. The sequence continues at coordinate 1,581,431,842 of NC_090265.1, forward strand.
GGACATTGTGACCGAAAGGGTTAAGAAAGACAAAATTACCACACAGTGGACTAGTACATCTCTAGCCATGTATGGGTAATCAGATAATGCCTATCCAAGGTAACATTTTACCAACAATTTTTTCTACTCTACCACTCCATTTTTGTTTACTCCTTTCATTTACATTACTACACTTCACTGACACTTTTACTCACAGAAGCATGTATTGCCACCTCCTGCTTTAAATATATTTTCCAACCTCTCAGGCAAGCTCCTGATTAATGTTGTAATGCTGTCCTGTGGAATATGTTTCCATTCTTCAAGAACTTCTCACAAAATCTGTAGGGTGTCAGGATAATTCTGGCGGATCCTTCTTCTGAATTCATCCTACAGATGGTCAATGGGATTCAGATCTGAACTATGAGCTGGTCATAACATTGCTTGAATTCAAACATCATCCAATTTTTGATGCATGCATTGGGCAACATGATGTGTATTAACACAAAACCATTACAGATGAATGGAGTAAAAGACATAGTAGTGCCTGGGTATAAAGGAAAGGGTGATAGATAGACTTTAAGCTGAAAATTACAGGCCAGTCAGTTTGACATGCATTGCATGTAAGCTTTGGGAAAGCATTATTCTGATTATATTAGATATGTTTGTGAAATTAATAACTGGTTTGATGGAGGGCAGTTTGGGTTTAGGAAAGGTTATTCCACTGAAGCTCAACTTGTAGGATTCCTGCAAGATACAGCAGATATGCTGGACTCAGGAGGTTAAATGGACTGTATTGTGATTGACCTATTTAAGGCATTTGATACGGTAGATCATGGGAGACTACTGGCAAAAATGAGTGCAATTGGACTTGACAAAAGAGTGACTGAATGGGTGGCTATATTTCTAGAAAATAGAACTCAGAGAATTAGAGTAGGCGAAGCTTTATCTGTCCCTGTAATAATTAAGAGGGGAATTCCTCAAGGCAGTCTTATTGGACCTTTATGTTTTCTTATATATATCAATGATATGTGTAAAGAAGTGGAATCAGAGATAAGGCTTTCTGCAGATGATGTTATTCTGTACAGAGTAATAAATAAGTTACAAGATTGTGAGCGGCTGCAGGGTGACCTCGATAGTGTTGTGAGATGGACAGTGGACAATGGTATGATGATAAACGGGGTTAAAAGTCAGGTTGTGAGTGTCACTAGAAAAGTCCTCTCAGTTTTAATTACTGCATTGATGGGGTGAAAGTTCCTTTTGGGAATCATTGTAAGTACCTAGGAGTTTATATAAGGAAAGATCTTCATTGGGGTAATCGCATAAATATGATTGCAAATAAAGGATACAGATCTCTTCACATGGTTGTAGTAAGGATGTAAAGGAGATGGCATATAAGTCTCTGGTAAGACCCCGACTAGAGTATGGTTCCAGTGTATGGGACCCTCACCAGGATTACTTGATTCAAGAACCGGAAAAAATCCAAAGGTAAGCAGCCCAATTTGTTCTGGGTGATTTTCGACAAAAGAGTAGCGTTACAAAAATGTTGCAAAGTTTGGGCTGGGAAGACTTGTGAGAAAGGAGACGAGCTGCTTGACTAAGTAGTGTGTTACAAGTAACCATTTTAAATCCGTATTGAAAGTAATCTTATGATAAATGTAAGAAATTTATTTCTTTTCCACCTATTCATTTCCGAGCTGTCAATGGTGAGATGGCGTGGAATGACATCGGTAGGCAAATAAGTTTGAATGGTGTCTTTAAAAGTAGGAAAGATCACAATATGAAGATAAAGTTGGAATTCAAGGGGGCAAATTGGGGAGTTAGGGATTGGAATAACTTACCAAGGGAGATATTAAATAAATTTCCAATTTCTTTGCAAACATTTAAGAAAGGGCTAGGAAAGCAACAGACAGGGAATCTGCCACCTGGGCGACTGCCCAAAATGCAGATTAGTAGCGATTGTTAGTGAAGGCACAGCATATTCCGTAAGGATTTCATCAACATGTTAACTTGCTGTATGGGTCTCGTGCTCCACTAAGACTAGGTCCATCCTCGCTGTCATATTTATTCACAGCACACCATCAGAGAACCTACCCAAGACGCTTTCTTGGAAAAGAAATGCGAATGGGGGAGTACCTTTCCCCAGTCCTGTTCCATGCTCTTTCTCTGCCATACGCTTTTCGGAGGCAAAACTGAGATTCGTAAGTGAACAACACTTCCTCCCACTGTTGTATTGTCCGGTCATGATATTCTGTTGCAAACAACTTCCTCCCACTGTTGTATTACAGTAACAATATTCTGTTGCAAAATGTAGTCTAGTAATGGAATGTTGTCGGATAAGTTTGGGACCCATAGCAGGTCTTCTGGAATGGAGACTGGTGTTTAGTAATCTTCTTCAGACAGTTGTATTGCTGATGTTCACTCCTTGGATTTGCTGGGGGGGGATTTTGGATTTCAACAGCAGTGGTATGACAGCCACAAAGAAATTTACCTGTAGAAACTGACCATCCGTAGCTGATATGGCTCTTCTCAGGCCTGATCCTCATCTCTTGAAATAACATCCAGTTTTGTTGTACCTTTGTACAGAATCTTGAAATTGTCAAAGCTGTAGTTTTTAGCATTTGCATAACATAATACTTGCCATGATCACCTTTGAGCAAGGCAACATCTCATGCAGCATTCTAAGGACTTAACAACATATTTCATTGAAAGGAAAGCATGCATAAGTGGGTGAAGAACAGAGCTGGGTGGAGAAAGAGTGTAATCAACTTTATTATACTGTATCCTGCAAATATACGTTCCAGGCTACGGGAGAGATCATATTGTGTGAATCACAGGTCAGTGTCATAAACTACCATTAATTTATTGTTCCTTTACAAAGACATATCAGATAACCTTCCTCATCCAAGGAAGATAGCATGAAATAATAAAGTTGGACATAATTAATTCAAAATTTGCAATGTGTTCCATTGTGCCAGTCAGTGTAGTTTTCATTTCTCGGTAAATATAAAAGACATTCCAATGGATTAAATGTTCACAATGAATACTAATTATTTCTATCTGCACCAGATCTATAATATCTAGGACTCAATTAAAAACCTTCTTCACTGGAAAATGTTGCCATCAAATAATGGAAATATCAAATATAAACTTATCTTTCTTGATTATCCAGTGTCTACACTTGTTCATAATATCATCAGTTCACAATCATTGACAAGCTTATTCATCATAAACAATACTGTACATATATACACATGGTTAAAAATGATGTACCAATAAAATCTGAGGATGTTCTTGTTCAATGAAATATGTAATTCTGTTACTTTATTACAGGTATTTTATAGTGTTCTAAACGGCCGTAGCCATGTTGAAACACCGGATCCCCTGAGCTCTCTGAAGTTAAGCAACATTGGGCGTGGTCAAGATTTGGATGGGTTGCAACACGCTGTTGGTGGGGGGGGGTAAGGGAATGGAGGAGCAAAAAGGAACTGGCCACCCTACCGTACATAAACTCCGGCTTAGGCACACCTCTGCGGAGGTTCGGACCTGCCTTCGGGCAGAATACACCCTTACCTTACCTTATAGTGTTAACTTATATTTTATATTTTGACAGATTAGAAAAATTTAAACGTTATATTAACTGAGTCGACACTGAAAGAAAATGGCTTCCTTCTTTAAAAAGAAAGAAAGGAAAGTTGACCATTGTCAACAATTCATAGATCAGTGGTGGATTGTCATTAGGGGCCACTGGGGTCAGCCCTCATCAAGAATAATAAAGTATCATATGTAGGCATTTATTTATAATTTTACAATCTATTTGTTTGTAATTATTACTTCCAAAGTGGCATTGATTAGTTGAAAAAGCTAAATAAAAATACCTTATGCATAGACTGGAATGTTTTCACTAATATTGCCTTCAGTGGCCAATATACCTTTGCTTATTGTATTTCATATCCCCTCAATTGTTTGTCTCTATTCCCTCTGCTTACAATTGTCTTCCATAGTGCATAGCAACTGGGTGATTTGAGCAATACTTGGGGTCATGCTGTGTAGGTCCATGGTCTTGCAAACAGTTGATTTTGTTTTTGCAGCCTGTGGTAATGTATTGTTTCATGAACAAGTAATTTTAAAATGAAAAAATGAAGTCAAAGGAAAAATTTTAAATTAAACAATAAGGTGCACACCACAACTAGATGGCAAGATAAATATGTAGCTTCAAACTATTAAGTGAATTAATTAAAATAGCACAGCCCAAGTGCACTTCACTTAGAAATTCCCTGTAAATCTAAAATATTTTGGATTGTAAGCATTGTCATGCAGATTGACTGACTCTGCACATAAAATTTCAGTCCACATAGACATATACTAAACAGAGTTATTAAAGTTTTATTACACTCATGAACTGTCACTGAGGGGTCATGCAGAAACACAAACTCAACAAACCATAACAATTTCTTAGATTTGTTACCTTTGGTCTGTGTGTGTGTGACCACTTGAATAGTAGCCTACTTCAGTTTTTAATTATCATACAGAATATGATGTTAGACTGTAGGTACCTGGTTTACATTGAATAACTGATCAATGATATTAATGCTGCCAATTATGTTTCTGTGCAGGCTGATGACACAGCAGACATAACCTGCCAAAATCAAATTATTATTAATTTGTACACAGGTAGATAGGAGAATGGGGGTGGTGGTGGTGGTCGTGATGGTGATTATAGTTCTAAGAGGAAGGACAACTAGGCAACCATACTCTATATAACACTAATCAGAGAGAAAAAATGGAAGGGATCTGACACTTTGAAAAATGAAGATATTGTCCAAAGGAAGACAAGGGCCACGACGGGCATGAAAATGAAAGACTCCCTAGGCCTTGCAACCTAATACCGTCAGTATTGGAAAAGAACAAGAGTTGACTAAGGGAGGTCAGATAGGATACACGAAAGTGAGGAGCCTGCCACAAGTATCTGGAAGCAATGCCAGGAGTCAGCTCAGGGTCCCATGGTTGCCAACCCACGCTCTCAAGTTGAGAGCCCCTGGGGCCCCTTTTAGTCACCTCTTATGACGGGCAGGAAATACAAGAAAAGGAACACAAATGGAACGATCATGAAGGCAGATCAGTGTGTGAAGAGGCAACAGCAGAAATAGGACACAAGGACAAACATGAGTAAAATCTCCTCATCTTTGTACACTGCCATCACCTAATAGGTTCACTCATCATCAATCCCAGTTCTTCTCTTCTCAGCCCCAGATGAGCTCATTTCTGCTTCCCAGCTTCATCAGGGGAATAAGCATGAACACTCACTGAGGAGCCATCTTGACAGACCTCCAGTCTCGATGCGGGAAGTGAAGACTAAGAAGAAATCTGGTTAAGTACAAGAAAATTGAAGAAACATAAGCAAAGATAACTACAGGCGGTAAAGAATTAGGAACACAGAACAAACATAAAAGGAGAATATATGACTTGAACTGACACTTGTTTGTTCCTTTCCAATCCTTATTATTAATTTAGGGTATATAAAGGTGTATAAAACCATTGAAAGGTTTCTTGCCTTTGAAGCAGTTCATTATCGAACACCTAATGGTCTCAACGAAGTTCTGAAATAGAGTGACTGTAATATTTGTTTTTGTCACCATCCTTCTATTTCAGCATCTAGTTTTCATTATCGTTCATCCTTCATATTCCATCTCACACTTTCATCCTAGTTCCATCAGAATTCATAATTGTGTTGGTATTATGTATGTCTTGTGTTATGACTGCTTCATCCTCCGCCCACACATCGTGTTATCATAGCGCACAGACTTTAAGTGCTGAAGATCTTTAATGTGTGTCCTTACAGTGCTCTGAAGTGTGTAGTGTATTATGGTAACCGTTCGACCCGTGTTTCCGTTCTTTAAAGTGTTTTTATTATTATTCTACCTATACAGTTTTATTATTGTTATTTTATATGCCAGCATAATTGCAGACTGTGCTTGAACAAATGTTTTTACATTCAGTTGTTCTCTGTGCTTTGCGCATTAGTACATAAGACAGTTCTTCTGCAATTTTACTTTGTTTGTCAGTGCCATAACTTCTGGCTCAGACTCATTCATTTGCACTTATCCTGTATATACACTGTATAGCCTACTGCTCACTTAATTTTGTTTTCCATCTATATTCTGTACTCTCTTATGTATGTTGCACTTATTTCGTGTTACGATGCCTGTATCGTGCTTTTTTTGATCAATAAATGGGGGGCTAGTAGGGGTTCACTATGGCGGGTGTGATGCGGGCTTGCTCTGTGGGTCCCCTTGTGGGATTGCAGTTTCCTCTGCACCAGATGCTCCAATTTACATCCCTTTACGTATGTACTACACATACTTTCAGCATTCTACATTTCAATAAATATCTTCCATTTTCACTAGCCAAAGAGCTGCTGTGTTCAGCTGGTGACCCACCTCCCCGTTAGGGGTAGGAATGAACCAACCTCCTGATGATGATGATGATGATGATGATGATTATGGCTTCCACGGTATACACTGGCTATGCGTCTTGGTGGGTGTGCTATTTACCAACTGATGAGCCCAACTTAGCACGCTGGGGCGAAATGCTGGCAACCAGGAATGAGTTAGCTGGAAAAATTTATAATGTCCATTAATGGACCATTTAAACTGGTATTATAAATTTACTCATTCGGGACAAATGTCTCAGGTTCCCTATAAGAATCAACATCTATATCATCTGATGGCTAGGCAGGCATCAATTTTTGGCAATGAAACAAAGTCTCTCATAGTGCATTGGCACTGCCAGTGGCTCCAAGTAGCCTACGCAGTCGCCTTCACGGTACGGTATACACTGTATCATACACTAGCCATACGTCTTGGTGGGTATGTTATTTACCAACTGATGAGCCCAACTTAGCACACTGGGGCAAAATGCTGGCAACCAGGAATGAGTTAGGTGGAAAATTTATAATTTCCAATAATGGATCTTTTGTACTGGTATTATTTAACAAGTTACCTTGTAATCACAAATGGGCAAATTATTACAATTCATGTAAGTCAGTTGATTGTAGTACAGAGTTACTAGGCCACAATGCAAATGTAGAAATATTTTCATTGATCTCAGCACAATGGACTGATAATAGAAACCAATGCAAAGTAGAATCTGTGAAAATCCTCTTAATGGTTCAATATAAACTAAAGGAATTTACACGTGTATCTTTTTATAAGTATATTTTAGACATGCCAAAACTCCTGAAGGCAACTGAATCTTCAGAAAAAAATGCCAGCAAAGTGTGTAAATAAGTTTCATTATTTAAATTTTTCTAAGAATTCAATGTATAATATGTAAATGGATATTTTTTTATGTATCAATGTGAAAATTAGAATGTCTTAATTAAGACTCTGACAAGGGACCATCAAACAATGTTAGGAAAACTTGAAACTAATTTATACACCATCTGAAAGAGCACACTGAAATATATAAAACCCTTGAATATTATATCTTATTGTACATGTATGTACGAATTACAGGACGGTAAAAATGTGCGGGTGGGGGTCATCAGTGTCCAATCGGAGTGAAGTTCTTTTGAATTGCTGGCGCGGTGTAAGGAGAAGCATGAGAGAGAGAGAGAGAGAGAGAGAGAGAGAGAGATGGATGGGTGTAGATAGGGAGACAGCACTGTGAGTGCAGTGAGACATCGTGTACGGGTCTTCCCGAATTAAGCTTCTACCTCTAAAAATGAACCCTCTTAACGTAGTGAATGCGTTATATAATCACTTTAGAGAAAAAATCCAGCTCTCCATTTTTAACCGAAGAAGATGAGACAATGTTTCAGTATTTAGTAGATATATTAGAGTCTGATGCAGAAATAATATACACGCAGACTTTATATATTAATGAATACGAACCTGTATCTGAAGCAGTGTTTGTGTCCAACGAATATGAATCTCCATTAGAAGAATCTACTTCAGCTTCATCAAAACAGGAATCAACATCAGAAGGTCCACAAAGCCCGGAAAAACATAGAATAGAATGGTCATTGGAAGAAAAAAGAAAGATTATAAACACATGGTTGAGTGCAAAGAAGCAGAAGCCAATACAAACATTTCCTCACTTATCATGGAACTCAATGAAAAACAAATATCCTCAATTGAAGCATGAGATGCAGTTGTACCGTTTTAAGGAAGATATTGCAAAAGTGGATTCTATTGGCAAGTCATCTTCTAGTTTAACAGTCAAAGATAAGCAGTAGTATGAGTTGGTGTTTACTAAATATATGGAAGCTTGTGCAAACAACATGATAGTGCACCATATGAACTTACAAAAATGGGTCCGTGATGAAGATAAATCACTTGATTTACCTTTGTCAACAAGTGCAACATGGGTATGGAATTCCAAGCAGCATTTTCACATAAGATTATGAAAAATTATGCAGTTTTTCACATGATATAAAGAAGAGAAGAAGAAGAAGATAATGAAACTACAAACAACATACTGAATTCCTGGAAAGAAGACACAATATTGCTTATAGATCAGATCAGTCTGGCATCAATAAAGAATCGAATTTCAGGAGAACACTTTATTGTTGTGGTAAGAAGATAGTGTGTGGTGTTACACAATCACAAAGAGCACAGATACGTTCATTCACAATTATGCCAATTGTATCATGCATGGAACGTCTCCTTCCCTGTCTGTTCATCGTAATGCAGGAATCAAAATCACCAAGTCAGGGTATGTTTAAAGCTCCTAATTTAATTGTGCAGTGGTCAGAATCTAGAAAAATGACAAAAGACCTTTTCTGTATATGTCTGGAGTTGACATTTTTACCTCACACTGGACCATTGAACTGTTTACTGTTGGATTCCTGTGCGCCTCACCAAGATAAAAATTTAATATATGAAGTACTTTCATTAAATATCTACAAACTTTGAAAAGTTAAAGTTCAAATCATTCCAGCAAAAACAACTTCTGAATTACAACTGTTAGACAGGCATTTTTTCTGAGTGTTCAAAACAATGGACCAACATATCTGTGATTTTGTTGTGTTAAATAATATCAATGTGAACTTGCAACAGTGTAACAATATTATCAAATGCATGTCATTGATTTACAATCAAGAATGTTCACCATGCTTCCGTTTGTCACATAGACATGGGTGGAAATTAGCGGGCTTAATTACCATGAATGAAACTTTTGAAAATAGCACAGACTTTAGAAATGGAACTGGTACTAGCAAATTCGTTATGGAGGACAATAATAATTGTGATCAGCTATGCTTACTCAAATGTAGCTGGTGCAACAAGTTATTGTGTTTCAAACATTTTTTCTTAATTTCCATTATCATTCACAGGAGATTGAATATCCATCCTTGTACGTTCCTGCTTCTTTGATGTCATCTATCATCTTGCACCTTCTCCTTCCGCAACTAATCCTTCCAGTGGTTCCGCTAACAAACACTCCTGTCTTAACAAGTGTCCCATCCAGCTCTTCTTTCTTTCCCTTATAACTTGCAGCAATCTTCTCTTCTCACCAACCCTTTCCAATATTCTTTCATTTTTCACTCTTTCTGCCCAGCTTATTCTCCCCATTCTCATCCACATCTCAAACGCTTCTAGCCTTTAGTCATCTTCTCTTCTCAATGTCCACGTCTCTACCCCATATAATGCCACAATCCAAGTAAAGCACTTAATACCTATATCTTTTTTTCTCAAACTTTTACCTAACTTGATGCATATTAATCTCCTTTTCCTATTGAACCTTTGCTTCATTACAGCAATATGAGTTTTCACCTCCTAATGGCATCTCAAATTTTCATTTATTGTATTTCTATTTGGAAGCTCTTACATGGCCGATATTAACTTGCCCCATTTTGATATTTGCCAGGTTCCTTCCTTTACCAAGCATCATACTCTTTGTTTTTGTTGAATCATCCCATGCATGGAATCCCACAATTTTCACTCACCCTTAAAAATTCTGCTACCTCAGTTAGGATTGAATGTGCGAACTTGGCATCCTGAGTCAGACACTACTACCCAGGTAGTAATTAACCTGGTACTCATTGTAATGCAGTCTGAGTTAACACCATGGCCATGTGTCTATCCAGAAGTGAAAGTTTCATTTCTAAAGTCTTCGACTTACTGACTGGGAATTATCAGATTAAGTATCCCCTATTTTCTTGGCTACTAGGCTCAGTGAGGGGCTGCCTGGCCGAGGCGGTAAAGGTGTGCTCGGTTCGCCCGGAAGGACGTGTGTTCGAATCTCCGTCAGGAAGTCGTAAAATTTAAGAAATGAGATTTCCACTTCCGGAGGTGCATATGGCCCTGAGGTTCACTCAGCCTACATCAAAAATTAGTACCAGGTTAATTCCTGGGGGCAAAGGCGGCCGGGCATAGAGCTAACCACTCTACCCCATCACGTGCCGAGGTTAACAATGGTGGAAGCCTTTAGCTTCCATTCCTCCAAGGGCCTTCATGGCCTGTATGGAGGTGACTTTGCTTTTTACTAGGCTGAGTGGCTTAGATGGTAGAACACTGGCTTTCTCAACCCAAGTTTGTGGTTTGAAGCCCAGCTCGAGCTGGTGATAACTGAAGTTGCTCAAATATGCCAGCCTCGTATTAGCAGATTTATCAACATGTGAAAGAACTTCCGCAGGACAAAATTTCGACATCACAGCGCCTCCAAATACGATAAGAGTAGTAAGTGGAACATTATTGTTATGGAGATATTGGGGCGGACGGAGGTGAAAGAAGGTGCAGTTTTATTTCTTTTCATAACCTTTTTCCCTTTTTTTTTTCTTTTCAGATGTTTAATTTTAACAACACCATTCACAAAGGGCATAACAATATTTCAGGTACAACAATTAGCTCGAGAAGTAATATTATGAATTCCTAGAACAGTTAAACAACATTAATCAACAATACAAGCTTGAAGCTCCTACCTTGCCAATGTGACAAGAGCAACCACTGCTCCATTCAATAATATCTCTAGGAGACAGAGTATCCAAAATGTGCTGTCTTACAAGAGCACCTTTGCTCCACAAATAGGAGACTAATCTCCAAATATTATACCATTCCTGCCTTCCAAAGGCACCATTCAACCTTTACATTAATAGGAAGAGCGTCTTTGCTCTATAAATTTACACTTTCCAGGCCTATCAAAGGCACCATCTATACATTTAACAAAATTAAACAGTATACACTGTCTTAACTACTCAACAGTCTGGTTTCTTTAACATGAAAAGAATGAAATAGAGTTTAACAGAGGTAACAAGTACCCATTCTACAAGGCCTATGGTAAAAACAAAAGGTTAAATTTACTGGCCCAAAAACCAAAATGGTGAGGAGGTGAAAACTTGTGCTCCTTAAAATTTACATTAAATGCACAAAACCCTATTTGGGCTTATGGCCTGATGTTACAGAGGCTAGGCCTATACTACTGAGGTGACTAGATGGAGAAAAATATTTAAGTTACAGAAATTACAAGATAGAAAAGGTTACAAAATCATAGTCTTCTAAAATCAAGTTGAGAGGGAACATGAGAGGGTAGCTCACTCTCTGTTCCCTTATTTTGGTTCAGTTCTTTAGGCTTGATTGAAATTTACATTTAAAGTTTGATATTTACATTTTAGAAAATAAAATTACATTACTAAAGATTTGAAACCTTCCCCTCAAGCTAGCTTTGAAACACTATCACAGATCTGCCATTACCTTGAGCTTGTGGACCTCCAGAAACTGGATGAGGTGGCCTCTGTCTCCATTACGAACACGCTCTAGACTGGAGCAATCACTAAGACAACCTGGTCTGAAAATGTGCCAAATTTTATAGCAGCGGGGATGGTTCCAGAAAACTCTGGGCCAAGGCCCTGACACACCCCCAGTTCTCACTGGATAGTCAAATAAACATCAACATTTTATCATTCGTGAATAAATATATGTACAAAGTTTTTCATTGGCCAATGCCTTAAGTTGGTGGGAAGAGATAGAAGTGTTAATAACTTTTGAACATCAAAACCAAACACTAAACATTCCAGTATCGGAAACCTTAACATACAAAATTGCTCTTGAATTTTAATAGTTCATCTTCACCCCAGAGGGCACAACCTAAGTTTATAGTAGTGACATCTGTTGAAAAATGTCCAAACTTCTTGAAGTGGTGGTTTCCAAGTTTATGTTTCAGATGGCATTATCCAAGGCACTAGTTTTAAACGTACGGAGCGGGTGTACCGCCGGTAGATTTATTATTATTATTATTATTATTATTATTATTATTATTATTATTATTATTATTATTATTATTATTATTATTATTATTATTATTATTATTATTATTATTATTATTATTATTATTATTATTATTATTATAACAACTATCAGGCCTATCCCTAATATAGACAATACTTTGAATATCTGAATATGGTGAAGTTTTGTGGAAACAAGCTGAACTTTATGAACATTACCAGTATGTTACTTTGAAGCCTGTTAACAGATGTAACTAGTTTGGTTTGGGATGCCTCCTAGGGAGTTGGAATGAACTCTCTTTAGTGGAGTATTATAATGCTTGGGAGTTGACACACCCTGGTTTGTTTCTTCAGTTCTTAATTTACCCCCTGCTGAACCTCCAAATTTAAATCAACCAATCATAGCCCAGCTCACCATCATTGGATCTTGGCCTCCCAGTATCCATCTTCACTGGTACATTGATGTATGAGGGTCTCCTGCACTTAAGGCAGTGGGCAAGCTGGGACAACATCTAAGGTAGGCAGCTGTCTAGATCCTGATCATGTGAAATGTGAACTTACTTTAGCGTGGTGATGGGAAGATACCAGTGTTCCCCTCTAGCATATAATGGTTAGAACTTTACCATGATTTCTTAATTTTAATGAAGGGTATTCTAAATCAATTTAACTTTGCAAATTGTAGGTTTTCTTATTTTTCTTGCCACAGAGATAACCACCTGAGTGGGTATAATTTCATAAGAATGCACAAGTGTGGACCTTCGTTTCCCTTATTCATTTTTGATTTCTTGTGACAAAGATTTTCTAAATTTAATATCTTTCCTTTTGAATTTTCAGTTGTTATTTGTTTTTTTCTTAGTCACAAGGTAGTATAGCTTATCCACTGTGTCACTGGGCCTTTTGACCCATTAGGTTTTGTGTGATCATGGTTTGGGGTTGCTTGAGGTGGCTCATCATCTCCTTCTTCTTGCATTTGGCCTATTTTCTCTATGAACATTTATTTAAATTATTCTAGCCCTTGCAGTATGAGCTTCTGCTCCTGCTTATTGTGGAATTTTCTGATTCAAGTTTTAAGTTTGTTCCCTCCCTGTGGAATAAGGGCAGCGAGTGTCAAATGCGTAAAAGGTCGTAAGCTTTGAGAAGGTTCCTTTTCCCCTCCGAGAATGAATCAAGAAGGTGCCTTGTTTTAACACTAGGCCCGTAGGGTCATGAAGGTTGGGAGTTCATTCTCCCTGTGGAGTATAAATTAGAAAAATGTCTATGAAATTGGGAGCTCATTGTCGCTGTTTATACCAAAGGTATAAGGTAGTAGTAAAAGTAAATAATAATAATAATAATAATAATAATAATAATAATAATAATAATAATAATAATAATAATAATAATAATAATAATAATAATATACAATAAAGGCTTGTAAGTGTTGTGAAATTGGAAGCTCTTTTTCCCTAATGATTAAGCTCTGAGAGTTCTTTTATAAAATTATTTGTTGGTAACACCTTTTCAAATTGTTTTTATGTGATCAATCATGCTTGTTATTGTTCATAAATTGTTGGTTCTTTAACAAAAAGTAAAAAGAGAGGAAAGTCAGAAAATACATTTTAAATTTATTGTTTATATGGTCAATTATTTGTCCAGTCCTACGGCCCTACCTCTTCCTTCCTCACTCTCAGCTAACCACCGTAACATTTATTATTATTATTATTATTATTATTATTATTATTATTATTATTATTATTATTATTATTAAAGTGGAACCTTGGATTGCGAGTATAATTCGTTCCGGGAACATGCTTGTAAATCCAAAGCGCTCGTATATCGAAGCAAGTTTTCCCATTAGAAACCATTTAAACGCGGATGATTCGTCCACAACACAAAAATATTTATTCGCATACCAGTTCTGAAACAAAATATAACGTAAAACAGATTAAAGTGCACTTTTTCTTACAATAGAATCATTTTTGGTGTGAGGGAGACGAGAGACGACATGAGAAGAGTTACTGTGTAGCCCGAATTTCACTAACGGAATCATTGCTCTCTGTTGGCTCACTGGAATTGTTTCCTTTTCGTGCAACTTTAACGAGGAACCTGTTCAATAACTATTGCTTTTGACTCTTTTTGAGGATTTCATGAAAATGTGACAAGGCATTGTCATTGAACTGATTCATCGCTCTTACTGCTACAGCCTTATTCGAGTGGTGTTTTTCTACAAAATTTTGCACCGTTTCCCACATTTTGCACTTTTCCCGAATCTCAGTTGAAGTGAGAGATTCCACTGACTTTTCCTCCTCCTCTTCCTCGCGCGAGTTCTCCTCCATAACCTCCTCCCGGTTTTCGCGATGCAGGTCCATTAATTCGGTGGTGGACAGTTCCTGGCTATGTTCTTCCACCAGCTCTCGAATGTCCACCCCACAGTCTTCCCTAAGGACATAATTGGCGGCTCATTTTCACCAACAATCCCCTCAAAGTTATGTCCAAGAACACAGTAAAGCCACAGTTTTCCACAAACGAAAGTGAGAGTTCTCTTGGTGACTCCATCCCAGGCTTTATCGATGATATTCAGGCAGTTCACGATGGGGAAATGATTTCTCCCAAACTCTCGGAGGGGAAGGTTTGTTTCTTCGGTCACTTCGAAGCATCACTCAAATAGTGCTTTGGTGTATAGCTTCTTGAAGTTCGAAATGACTTGCTGATCCATAGGCTGGAGTAGTGGACTATTGTTGGGAGGAAGGAACTTGACCTTAACGAACTTGAATTCCTCCAGTAAGTTGTCCTCAAGGCCTCAAGGTCTGGAGGATGAGCAGGAGCACTGCCCATAACTAGCAAGACTTTGAAGAGTTTGAACGGCAGATTATTTTCTGTAAGGTATTTCTTCACTACAGAACCAAAAACCTCGTTCATCCATTCAACAAACGAACAGGGGAGGAGAAAACGTAGGCACACGTGATGCTCGTATTGCGGAACCTCACTCGCTTATCAAGTTACAATTTCTTTAAAATATTTGCTCGTCTTGCAAAACACTCGTAGACCAAGTTACTCGCATTCCGAGGTTTCACTGTATTATTATTATTATTATTATTATTATTATTATTATTACCGGGTGAGTTGGCCGTGTGGTTAGGGCCGCGCAGCTGTGAGCTTGCATCCGGGAGATAGTGAATTCGAACCCCACTGTCGGCAGCCCTGAAAATGGTTTTCCGTGGTTTCCCATTTTCACACCAAGCGAATGCTGGGGCTGTACCTTAATTAAGGCCACGGCCGCTTGTTTCCCACTCCTAGGCTTTTCTTATCCCATCCTCGCCGTAAGACCTATCTGTGTCGGTGCGACGTAAAACAAATTGAAATATTATTATTATTATTATTATTATTATTATTATTTCCAACTATAGCCAGCCCCATGGTGTAGGGGTAACATGCCTACATCTTCCCCGGAGGCCCTGGTTTCGATTCTCGTTCAGTTCATAATTCTGAATTAAGGGCTGGAACGAAGTTCACTCAGCATCCTGAGACTGACTGAGGAGTTTTCTGATACGAGAGGTGGTGGATTCAGTCACGAAAGGCAAGCTATAGGCTGAGTATATCGTCACGTTGACCACATGGCACTGCAGTATCTGCAAACCAGCTGGGCAGCAGTCTTCTGGGCTGTTGCGCCATGGGTTTGTTTGTCATACAGGGTGTAGACCTACCTGTGGCATCTCACAAACTTTCAGGGATGATAGACGGGATCAATATGAACATTTTTCTCACAGGAACCTCTGTCTTGAAATGTTCCGTTTGGTAGTTAGGATATTTTATAACATTGCTTCTTGTAACAAATTTCTAAGTCACATATCTTATTAAAATTAGAAAAAAAGGGTACTGAGGCGCTTTAGAAAACTAATCAATTCATATTTTCATTTTCTGTTTAATAATGGAGAAAGCAGCCAGAATGATCTGGAAATGGAAACTAGGAAAATCTTCCGCTAGCCTACATTAAGAGTGGAGATGGCGAATGGTAGTAAGTCTTGAGAGAGTCAGTCTTTAGCCAGTTGCGTGCGAGTGTTACGAGACAGGTCAAGTCAGTGACAAGTGATTTGGGAGTGGGTCACTAGTGAGTTAGACGGCCTTGATGGCGAGCTGCGTACCTAGTGAACTCCTCTGTGAACGACTGTGTGCTATGAGAGGCCGTGTTGGAGAGCAGGAGTACGATGCGCCAGAGCGATGGGTATTTGACAATCTGAGTGAAGTATAACACTCGAACACGGGTGATATTTGAATATTGTAATGTTAATTCGAAGCATTATGCATTAATTAAAAAAACGTAATCTGCCTTAGTGGTTAGTGTGATTAGCTGCCAAACCCCGGATGCCCGGGTTCGATTCCTGTCTCTGCCACGAAATTTGAAAAGTGGTACGTTGGCTGGAACCGCATCCACTCAGTCTCAACTGAGTAGAAGAGGGGAGTTCGATTCCCTCATCAGCCATCCTCGAAGTGGTTTTCCGTGGTTTCCCACTTCTCCTCCAGGCAAATGCCGGGATGATACCTAACTTAAGGCCGCGGCCGCTTTCTTTACTCTTCCTTGTCTATTCCTTCCTATTTTACCATCCCCACAAGGCCCCTGTGCAGCATAGCAGGTGAGGCCGCCTGGGTGACGGACTGGTCCTCCTCTCCATTTGTATCTCCCCAATCCAAAGTCTCACGCTTCAGGGCACTGCCCTTGAGGCGGTAGAGGTGGGATCCCTCGTTGAATCCGAGAGAAAAAAACAACCCTGGACGGTGAACAGATTAAGAAAGGGGAAGAAAGAAAAAATGTGAAATATATAAAGGCTCCTACAAATCGAAGCGTTTTCGGATATGGGTTTCTCTACGAAGAATCCTCATATTGATTCCTTCTATGACAATTGAAAGTTTGTAACGTCGGTCATACGGCTACTCTAAATCGGTATCAATATGAATGCAGCAGATGAATAATACGGTACCATGGCCTTGAATATTAAACACGTGCCACTGGGCACTCCTTTTACAAAGTTCGGAGGCATATCGTTGGTTAAAACAGAGCCCTCGGCCCTGCAACTTTTCAAAATATTGCTCCATTATTTACTTGTGAGTATATGAAGTCTTCGTATCGTTATTTGGAAATTAAGTAACAAAATATACGGTAGGTTTGTTTCAAATGCACCAGACCACCGTCTCGTATTCATTTAATTCATTTATTAATTGATTCATTTATTAATTTCATTTATTATTTCAAAATTGAACACATTTTTGTTTTCCTTTTTCAACCACAGGACTGTTCTTTCGCTTTCCTGTAAAATCAGTTTGTATTCTGTCTATTGAAGCAAGAGACACTACTGACTGCTGAACATGCCCTAGGACACTTCTGACAATGAAAATCATACGCTACGGTCGATCAGATAAAGTCACGGACAGTCTCGGGCAGGGAGATGATTCACCTGCAGAGAGCGTGGGAAAAGACTTGGTTCCTGCAGATAATGTTGCTACACAGCAACTCTGAAGGTCGAGAGTTCTTGATGCATGAGACATCTCCAAGGTTCTCTAAGAGATATGCCAAAAGAGGATAAAGGTAAAAATGTCAACTAATATATGGCCAGTGCTGTTGTATAACAGCAAATTCCGATGAAAAAATGCACGGAATTTCTGCGAAGAACAAATATATCACAAAGCTTTTGTAAGTTACCAGCGTAGGTATAGGAAAAGAAGACTATGAGCTCATCAGTACGAGGGAAGATTGATGTTTTACGTGTCTGTACTGTAGTTTTCAGGATCGCACACAAGGGACCTCCAGTTTTACGTAGATAAATCAGTGGGACGTGACTTTTCGTTTAAAAAATTCCATATATATTGTCAGGGAATCGAACCACGGTCGCCTTGCTGTGCAGCCAGCGTCATAGATACTAGGTTATCATAGCATCGCACATTTCATAAGAGAGAAACAGATCCTCTCAACATTTCAAAATCTCGATACGACGTATGAAACGCAATGTTTGTCTAGAATCGCTGACGTATTAATTGATTTATTATATATAGTCAATTAGTATCGTGAGAGAAAGTTGACAAAAATTTAAAATATATTAGATTGAATTTTGCATACCCTCTTAGGCCTTACAGAAAATATGCACTCGGGACGTACAATTATTTTTCATGTTATAGTAACAAACTGGTCATGTTCTTCCCCTAAATGAACACAAAATTAAAACAATTACTTCTGTAATTTTATGAGAACAAGGGGCCATACTTCCTTTGGAATACTTTCGGTATGTTCATACGAAATGGTTCAGCGAGGCTAGGGAATTTCTCACGATAGTTTGGTTTCTCGACAAAATATCTGGGTTATACTTAATGTCTAGAAAAGAGTTGCTAAGGACCCCGAAGAGAAACGGTACGACTAAATACTGTTTATGGCATTATTGTTTCAAAGATCTGCGTAAAAAAGTATGCATCGACTTTCAGGATGTATATTTATTATACGACACAGACTTCAAAAGTAAATTAAAGATTTAGAAGTGACTTCCGACAGCTTATCTTCTCTTAAAGCGGTCGTGATTCTAAAATGATAAAGCTAGAAATTTGATCACCTTCAAAACTCCAACCTAAAATTCCCGGTCTACAGAACGGTGCGTTAACTAGGTTTCTCTGAAACAACTAACGCACCCACTCAGCCTTTGAAGTTGAGAGACTTCTGCTGATTTAAAGACTGGATTACTATAAAGTAACGTAAACTCGTGTCCTCATCCCGAGGTGGTGCAGCTCTTTTCAGGAGGTGAGCTGCTGCATGCACCATTTTAACTACATACCAGCCCTCGCGCCATTCTTAAATTACAGGCAGTACCGAGAATCGAACCCGGACCCCCGAGGACGGCAGCTAACCGTTACCCTACGGAGGCGGATACTGGATTACAGAAACTGACACACTTTGGAAACTTGGAAATGGATTTAGAGCATAGATAAACTTACGGCGGTCCAGATTATAGGATTAAAGAGCTGAAAATATGAGGGTCATCGGGACTCGAACCCGAATCATCCGATAGTCGTTCTAGTGAAATGGTTAAGGTACTTTACTGGAGAGAATTCGGATTCGAGTCCCTAGGGTGATCATCACGTGGGAATTGTCGAATGACCAACATTTTTTGTTATTTTGCTTCACGTCGCACCGACACAGATAGGTCTTATGGCGACGATGGGACAGGAAAGGCCTAGGAATGGGAAGGAAGGGGCCGTGGCCTTAATTAAGGTACAGCCCCAACATTTGCCTGGTGTGAAAATGGGAAACCACGGAAAACCATTTTCAGAGCTGCTGACAGTAGGATTCGAACCCACTACCTTCCGGATGCGAGATCACAGCTGCGCACCCATAACCACACGGCCAATTCGCCCGGTGAATGAGCAACACAATTGGCCTTTAACCGGTATCCGTTACGTACCTACGTAGCACCATTCTACGTATCTACCTCCGTAGCGTAACGGTTAGTGTTATTAGCTGCAGTATTCGGGGACCGGGGTTCGATTACTGGTATTGTCAGAAATTTAAGAATGGCAGGAGGGCTGGTAGGTTATGTGGTTGAAATGGTACCTGCAGCTCACCTCCATCGTGGGTGTGCCTGAAAAGACCTGCACCACCTCAGGATGAGGACACGATTTTTCTTTTACCATTCTACGTATATTTTCAAAGTTGTCATCAACAAAAATTTCGTTCATGATATAATAATTTCCATTTCAAGTTCTGCGTTTATACTATAGAATAATACAGAAATAGAAAAAATCCGCCTGTTTTATTTATAAAATTTCTTCTAGTCCGCCTCTGTGGGTGTAGTGGTTAGTGTGATTAGCTGCCACCCCCGGAGGACCGGGTTCGATTTCCGGCTCTACCACGAAATTTGGAAAGTGGTACGAGGGCTGGAACGGGGTCCACTTAGCCTCGAGAGATCAACTGACTAGAGAAGGGATCGATTCCCTCCTCAGCCATCCTCGACGTGGTTTTTCGTGGTTTCCCACTTCTCCTCCGCGGAAATGCCGGGCTGGTACCTACTGTAACTTAAGGCCATGGCCGTTTCCTTCCCTCTTTCTTGTTTATCCCTTCCAATCTTCCCATCCCCCGACAAGGCCCCTGTTCAGCATAGCAGATGAGGCCGCCTGGGCACTGGTCATCCTCCCCAGTTGTATCTCATGATCAAAAGTCTTACGCTCAAGGACACTGCCCTTGAGGTGGTAGAAGTGGGATCCCTCGCTGAGTCCGAGGGAAAAACCAACCCTGGAGGGTAAGCAGATTAAGAAAGAAAGAAATTTCTTCTAGTATGTTTGATGTGTTAATTCTACTTATAACACATCTTTGATACGGTTACTAGAATTCCTGGAATTTGTGTTGTCACTTACTTGACTTACTGACGTTTGTTTGCTCCATGCCCAGCCGTCTTTGCCCCGAGGATATAATCTGGTATTCAGTTTCGGTTTAAATTAAGGAACTTCAGGGCCATGGGCCTCTTCAGAAGTGGAAATCTCGCTTCTAGTTTTTCCCGACGTACTGGCGGGGAAGCGATCCCAGATCTTCCGAGTGAACCGAGCGCTACATCTTCACTATCTCGACTTGGCAGTCCTACGCATTTTGATTAGCGGATTTTTTTGCTATTTGCTTTACGTCGCACCGACACAGATATGTGTTATGGCGACGATGTGACAGGAAAGGCCTAGGAATGGTAAGGAAACGGCTGTGACCTTAATTAAGGTACAGCACCGGCATTTGCCTGGTGTGAAAGTGGAAAACACGGCAAACCATTTTCAGGGCTGCCGACAGAGGGATTCGAACCCACAATCTCCCGGATACAATTTACCTACTTCATCATATATAATGAATTAATTGATTTTTACGGTATCCAACAGCGATATTTGTGTGAAATACAAGGTCACGTAATAGTAGTGCTTGTTTCTTTATAAGTGTAAAAAAGTCTTTGTTGTATTTATCGTCTGCGAAAACTAGCTATTAGTTGAAGGAAAGAAGGAAAAAAGACGAAGTAAGAAAAGAGAGCATCTGCTGGTAGGGGAAGCTTCGAAATGGAGCCAGGCTCCGATGGAGCTGAGACTACGGGAGTCAAAGAGAACTGACCACGTGTTAGATGGAGGGATGAAATCCAACACTGTGCAGAAAGCAGCCGGATTCTCACTACCCAGCAGAGGTCGATATTAAAGGAAACGGTAGAGGCCAATGTTCAGGAGTGGACGTCTACAAGCTAGAGATGATCTGATGGACTGAAAGCAGGACATGCTTGAGGCGGGTCAATTTTATGCCCTAAAATATCTCATGTTGCAAGTGATATATCCTTAACCTAATAATTTACTAATTTCAATCATTGGTTAATTTCGTTTACTGACATCCAAATACGCGGGTTCGATCCCGGCTGAGTCTGGTGATACTTGAAGGTGCTCAAATGCATCAGCCTCATGCCGATGGATTGAATAGAACGTAATATAATTCCTGCACGGCAAAGTTCCGGCACCTCAGCGTCTCTGAAAACCTAGAAAGTACTCAATGGGACGTAAATCCAAAAACATAATAATGACACAAATAACATATTATCAATCTCCTGTATGCTGCGAGAGATGAATGCTTTTGTCGAACACTTTCTAATATGGTAGTTTTATTATTATTATTATTATTATTATTATTATTATTATTATTATTATTATTATTATTATTATTATTATTATTATTTTAAGGGGCAAATAATAAGGTCATCGGTCAGAAAATATTCGATACCTACTTTAACAACTTTTCCAGTGCACATAAGGTTAACTTCAGATGAGAAATATCGTAGCACCCAGTTTATCGTCCATACACACGCGAGTGATTGAGTCTCGAGTCACTCATCATGTGAATCGTACTAAGTGTAGTCATTTTGAATCCTGTCAACACTCAGCCAATGTGCGAACTGTACGTACCCACAAGTAGTAGATTCTCTTAATCTGGGAAGAAAGAATTAAGTAAGTCTGCCAGTAACTATCAGCGCAATAACACCAATTAATGTTAGCATACTAACATAATAAGCAAAGAAATTTACTGTACATGCATTGATTACAAATCTAAAACAAGTGAGGTTCTTTCTAGTTCATTTTAGTTACTTTTCAATAGAATCTATCGCGGCCAGCAAGTACAAAACGTACAACTTTAAGCATGACTATCCAACACTTGATGTACCGTAACACTGAGAGGAGTATTCTAGCTCATAGGATTGTAGGCCTACTTCAGACTTAGAGTTATCATCCGTCCGCACTTATGAGGATATGTCCGTAATTTTCGACGTTCAATGTTGCAGCTGCCTACATTTTTAAGATTTCTGCTGATGCCCGCATTTTTTATATCAGGGAAGTAAGATCTTTTGATTTTTGTTTCATCTCATATTGTCAACAAGTTATATAGATATTTTTATCGATCATTGATTTACACCGTTTGTTATTAGCTTACAATCGATCTGTCATACTAGTAAATCCGAAAATATTGATGTACATTGTTTACAATCGATGTAATTGCGCGGTTCTCCTTTGCAGTTCCAGTCCGTAGAGATTGTTCTCCTTAATAAAGGCACGGGAGATTAAGGGGAGAAATAGACTGACAGGTAATTCTGTAAAAGGGACTGCAATCGTAACATTTAACTTTAGACATGTGAATTGCGAAAACTATTTTAAATATTTGTGTTAAAAACGATTCAGTAAAGTGTAGGTATGTGCGATGTGTGTAATCTTGTTTTATTTTGTTTGTTTCTTATGTAAATGTAGCTATTTGACAACATAAAATTGAACTAATAATGTTTCATTCGGGATTCCGTAGTCGTAAGAACGTGTTGATCAATCCCTTGAAGGGTGTCCTCATTCTGGCGTTTCAGAATATGGTAACCATATACAGACATGATCGAGTGACTAGCAGTATACAGTTTGTCCTGTTGTAGAGTTGTTACTTTTCTATTTCTTTTTTCGTCTTGGGGCAGTTTTTGTGTTTGCAACTTTAGGAACTGTCTAAGCATCCTTGTTAATATGAGGTTAGTGATTTAGGAAGATGTAGTAACTTATATCTGGTATTGGGACAGGTGCTTGAAATAAGGCACCGTCCAAGTACATCCCAGGAGTGTAAAATATTTTTAGAAATTTCTATTCCCTACTTATTGCAGAATATGAATGCTTTTGGCGATTTCAGTATTATTATTATTATTATTATTATTATTATTATTATTATTTTAAAGGGACAATATCAAGACCATCGGTCAGAAAGTATTCGATACCTACTTTAACAACTTTTCCAGCGTACATCAGGTAAACCTCAGGTGAAAAAGATCGTAGCACCCAGTTTATCATAGCGTAGTGGCCGTACGTGTTAACGCGCTTTCGTTATTGAGCCAAGCTCCGTATTCGGGAGGCAATTGGGTTCGAAACCCACCGTCGACTGTCTTGAGAATGGTTTGCTGTGGTTTCTCATCAGCGCATGATGCACGATGATTTCGTAACGCGTGCAAAATCTGCAGCTTGAATATACATTATTTTGACTTATCCTTAAAACATTTTAGGTTTGTAGTTTAATGGAAATACTGTTCAAGTTTAAGGACATATTATAAATTTTTTAACAAATTTGTGTTTAAATAATGCGTCAGTTTATTTATTTTTAAAATTCATCGTTCCTAAGAGTTAAAAAATACATACTGAATCTTAATTAGACCCAGGAACTTCATGCTGCGATACGTCAGTAAACAAGTATCAAATATCCTATTGCCTACACGACGATTTTGCTCTGAGATATGCGTAGATTAGGGTACGAGTATAAAAACCCCTCCCATTTACGCATCCCTCCCTACACGACCGTGGAACGGGCAAGACGATACTTTTTTTTTTTTTTTTTTTTTTTTTACAATTTGTTTTACGTCACACGGACACAGATACGTCTTACGGTGACGATGGGATGGGAAAGGCCTAGGAGTGGGAAGGAAGCGGCCGTGACCTTAATTGAGGTACAGCCCCAGCATTTGCCTGATGTGAAAATGGGAAACCACGGGAAAAGACGATACTTGATATTCGTTTACATTACTCTTACTGGCTAATAAGCATGAATTAAGCCCTTTCCCCTTAAAAATGTCTGCTTAAGCTGTTACTTATTATATGTACCGGGACAATATACGGTATAGTCAGTAGCTAGATGTGGATTGGCAAGACACATATCCGTCATATTCTTTCGGCGAAGATGAAATGTTTCGCTTAGGAACAAAATCACTCGCATATATGTCTTAATCCGAACGTGGATTATTCTTGTTTAAAATATGATCGTACGCCAAACAATGAGAATTTTGAATGCTGGGAAATAAAATAATACACAATCTGACATGAACACGTGAACATGTGTGTCATAATATTCGTTGAGTAGCGAGCTTCATTAATATATTCATGGAAAGTTCTAAATCTAATTAGTATTTTTCCCAGACAGTTACGACCGATAGCCTAACAGTACCAGGAAGAATGTGTTAAACGCATCCTCAAATATTTCTCAATACATGTAAATAGGAATGTCGTGCGCGGAAATGGTTATTCATCTGTTTCAGTTTCAATATTTGGTGACTTTCACTTTCTCTTAGCCTGAGGCTGACGCTATAACGGAACTTTAAGATGTTATGCAGTGGGGACGTAATTATTTATCTTTCGGTTAACGCTTGTCTCGTCCTCTTCTTGTTTGGTTCTAGTAAATAAATGATGAGTCCTGTTATGAGATGCCTGGCCTTTGTAATGAAGGAGCGTGAAAACTGTTTGGTATTCAAGGTTTGTCGGTCGTCTTTAACCTCACTTTCTTTCTTATCGACTCCACTTTCTCAGACAAGCATCTACCCTTTGGCATTTGCTGTAACGTGAGGTGCTACCTTAGAACGGTCATCGTTCGATCATATTGTTTTATCAAATTTATCTGACCGATTTTCTTCTGTACTAATTCCTGTCACAATGATAAGACATTTGCGTCATTACGTATGTCTACCACCCGCACAATATTTCATGGGTTCGGTCCCACTATTCATCTGCTATAGATATATTATTATTATTATTATTATTATTATTATTATTATTGAATCAGTTTACCGTCCAGTGTTGCCTTTTCCCCGGACTCAGCGAGGGATCCCACCTCTAACGCTTCAAGGGCAGTGTCCTGGATCGTGAGACATTTGGTCTGGGGATACAACTGGGGAGGAGGACCAGTACCTCGTCCAGGCGGCCTCATGTGTTATGCTGAACAGAGACCTTGTTGGGGTTGGGAAGATTGGAAGGGATAGGCAAGGAAGAGGGAGGAAGCTGCCGTGGCGTAACAATAAGTACGATCCCGGCATTTGCCTGGAGAAGAAGTGGGGGAACCATGGAAAACCACTTCGAGAATGGCTGAGGCGGGAATCGAACCCTCCCTCTACTCAGCTGACCTCCCGAGGGCTGAGTGGACCCCGTTCCAGTTCTCGTACCACTTTTTTTTTTTTTTTTGCTAGTTGCTTTACGTCGCACCGACACAGATAGGTCTTATGGCGACGATGGGAGAGCGAAGCGCTAGGAGTGGGAAGGAAGCGTCCGTGGCCTTAATTAAGGTACAGCCCCAGCATTCGCCTGGTGTGAAAATTTGAAACCACGGAAAACCATTTTCAGGGCTGCCGACAGTGGGGTTCGAACCTACTATCTCCCGAATACTGGATACTAGCCGCACTTAAGCGACTGCAGCTATCGAGCTCGGTCGTACCACTTTTAAAATTTCGTGGCGTAGCCGGGGATGGCAGCTAATCACACTAATCATTACACCACTGAGGCGGACGCTGTAGGTATATAATTGAATATACTGTTGTTTAATAATTTGAACTAGGGATATAACGATTACCGTATGCATGTGCCGGCACTTAATTGTTAATATTTCCGATGTCTCTAATCGTAGTGTCTGTTTACGTGCGTGTTTTTCTCAACGTGTGATGTAGTATGACAGATGACAGGCAGATCATCATCATCATCATCGTCATCATATCACCTTGATTATCATCATCATCATATGCATTTTCCAGCTGTTGGCCATGTCTGCTTGGAACATAAGCCTCTCTATCTCGTCTCGTCCTCCCACCACTTCTCCCTCTTCACATCTGCCCAGTCCTCTCTTCTTTGTACACACTCTTCCACTCCTTTTATCCACCTTTATCTCAGTCTTTCTCGTGGTCGTTTTCCTGTTAACTCAATTTCGTGCATGTCCCTGGGTATTTTCCTCTGTGATTCTCTTCATGTGTCCATACTATCTAAGTCTTGATGCCTCTAACCTGTTCTGTAATGGCTCTTCTGTTACTATGTCTCTATTTTAATTTCTTATCTTACCCATCCTTGTTACTCCTATCCTGCTTCTTAGAAAGTTCATATCACTTGCATGTATGATAATCACAGTTCTCTGCCTCATTACCCCGGTTTCTGCTGCATACGTCAGGATAGGTGCATAGTACGTCCTGTATATCACTCTTTTACTTCTCTGAGGGACATCCTTACTCCAAACCAGCCTTCTGACACTTTTCAGGAAAGCTCCTGCTTGTCTTGCACATTCGCTTATTTCCTCATCATTTCTTCCACTTACCTCTATGATACTTCCCAGGTAATTTAAACTCTACCTTCCATAGCTGTTCCCCTCCAAGCATTACCCCTCTCGTAGGTCTCTCCTTTTTTCTAGTTGTGATCATTATCTCGCTCCTTTTGGCATTAAATTTCATTCCATATTGTTCCACGTCATCTTCCCATGCATCTAACTGTTCTCCCCAGACTAACAGGTCATCTGCTTGTTTATGATTTGGTTAGCGTTCCTTCCTACATCGTCAGCGAACGGAACACTAAGCAACTAGCCTGAGTCGGATGTGATTGTGGTTTTGAGTAGCCTCACTCTACAACAGAAATAGGCAATATTCAATTTTATCTCATGTGAATGGGGAACCGTATACTACAGTATATCACACGCCATACCAAGACCTTAGGTTTTCTGTAAGAGGAAAACCAAGTGCCTTCCAGTTATAAATCTGTTATTTTATCAACTTGTCAGCGAAATCGGGAAAGTGCAATATTATAATGATATTATCATCATTTTTAAGACCATTACGTAGTTTTCACGTAATTCTACTGATAACTAAATGAACATCCATAGCCTGTTTCCAGTCATTCGACCCATCTAGCGGCGAGGATAGGAATTGTGCCGGCTGCCGAAGCCTGTCGCACTCCTCTGGGGCAATGATTAATGAATGACAGATGAAATGAAATGATATTGGGGAGTGTTGCTGGAATGAATTATGACAGGGAAAACCGGAGTACCCGGAGAAAAACTTGTCCCGCCTCCGCTTTGTCCAGCACAAATCTCACATGGAGTGACCGGGATTTGAAGCACGGAATCCAGCGGTGAGAGACCGGCGCGCTGCCGCCTGAGCTACGGAGGCTACACTGGTAACTAAAATATCTGTTTAACTATTTGTCATAAGTCTGTACAGAGTTCTCTTCCACATTCAACGGACACTATGCATGAATTGAATAAATGAATGGCTGCATGCATGAATGACTCAACACTTTTCTCCCAGTCACGGATAACCACTAACTGGGGAGAGAGCATTTCTAAATTAATGAGTCAATGAATGAATAAATCGAAAGCTCTCGGCCTATAGCTACGGAACTCCAGCAGCTACGGCGAGAGTATTCCCTTCTGAATGAATGAATGAACAGAATTCATGCATGCATGGAAAGAAAAGGAAACTTTTCACTCCCAGTCACGGATAACCAGTAACTGCGAAGAGAAGCCTCATTATTGAATTCATGCATGCAATGATGATGTTATCTGTTTAAAGCGGCCTAACAGCTAGGTCATCGGCCTCTAATGGTACGAGGTGCAATGAAGTGAAAATTCAAAATTCAAAATGTAACCACTGACTAGAATCAAAAACGAGTGCTGATAAAAAAAGATAGTGGAACAAAAACAATCAGTGGATCCAATTAACAATGCCTTAATTACTGGGATGATGCTTATTAACAAAAGAGTTCCAAAATCCAGGTCTCCGGCCCCTCATAATAGTACAAATCACTGGTAAATCAGAACCATGTGTTCCTCCATTACTGATACCAGTAACAGGTAATGTAAAATCATGGTGTTTATCGCATGGTGGTATTAATCATAGGTATTGTATGTCAAACACAATGGTACCACTCACAGGTAACACAAACCCATGGTGTTTCGCACATAAGGGTACTTCTTACAAGTAAAGCAGACCCATGGTGTTGCTCACGTAGTGGTACTAATCATAGGCACTGTAGACCCTCGGTGTATGGCACATTATGGTAACGCTCATAGGCAACAGAAACCCATGGTGTTCCTCACATAATGGTACTACTCCCAGGTAACGCAGACCCATGGTTTTCCTCACATAATGGTACTAAACACGGCCGCCAGCCAAACCCGTGGTGTTCCTCATATAATGGTACTACTCCCAGGTAACGCAGACCCATGCTTTTCCTCACATAATGGTACTAAACGCGGCCGCCAGCCAAACCCGTGGTGTTTCTCACATAGTGGTACTAATCACAGGCAACGTAGGCCCATGGTGTTTCTCATAAAGTGGTATTACTCACAGGTAGCGCAGACTCATTCTGAACACAGGAGAACCGACACATTACAGTGCAGCGTACGGTAGCCCCCATAGCCTAATGCCCGCCCCCGCGCGTCGATTGAATACACACGATGGTACTAACCACAGACCCGTGGTGTTCCTCACATAAGGGTACTACTTCTAGGTAACGTAGATCCATGCTGTTCCTCACATAAGGGTACTACTCCCAGGTAACGCAGACCCATGGTTTTACTTACATAATGGTAGTAAACACGGCCGCCAGCCAAACCCATGGTGTTTCTCACAGGGTGGTACTAATCACAGGCAACGTAGGCCCATTGTGTTTCTCATAAAGTGGTACTACTCACAGGTAGCGCAGACCCATGCTGAACCCAGGGGAACCGACACATTCCAGCGCAGCGTAAGGCACATAGACATTAGTCCGCGCAGCCAAATGCTCGTCCCCGCACCTCGATGGAATACACACGATGGTACTAATCACAGACCCGTGATGTTCTTCAAATAAGGGTACTACTCCTAGGTAACTTAGATCCATGGTGTTCCTCACATGGTCGTAGTAACCGCGAGTAACATCGACCCATGGTGTTCCTCACGCAATGGTACCAATCACAAAGTAGTCCCATGGTTTTAAAATCATAATATCTAGGTCACCCCTTTTAGTCGCCTCTTACGACAGGCAGTGGGTTGCTTGCATGCATGAATGAATAAACACGTCTCTCCCAGTCACGGATATCACCAAGTGAGGAGAGAAACGTCATTCAACGGAGCCCCGTGATTCCGGCCAAACCGCTCGAGGTATTGAAATATAACTGTTCTCACGGTTGATGCTGTGCAATAGAAGCCCGCTGAAGAAGCTAGCATATAGCTATGTCTATAAGAAATGTGTATGGTATCCTTTTGCTGCCCAGGGAGGTCAACCAAATGCTTACACCAACTGTCCTATTTTCACATTTAGATCAATCGCAGACAGAACGTACAAAAGTCTTTATATATAGTCCACTGCTATTATAAAGAGACAAAGTTTATCATGTTTTCCAGGCTAATCTCAAAAACTACTAAACAGACTTCGATGAAACTTAAGTATTTTCTTATGATCATAGGAGCAACAAAGGTGAGGTATTATTTCACTGTGACAAGGTCCGGCTTCTTGGCTGAATTGTCAGCATAGTCGCCTTCGATTCACAGTGCCCTGCGTTCGCTTCTAGGCTGGGTCGGAGACTTTAACCCTAAACGGTTAATTCCCCTGGCTCAGAGACTGGGTGTTCGTACTGCCCCCAGCACTCTGTATCTCTGGCATCACACACAGTAATACGTAGTTTCCCATACATGGCAGATGCCACTTACTGTCGTCGGAGGGTCTACCGTATGGAGGCTGTACCAGGCTGCACACGGAATTATTATTTCTGTGACAAGAAGGCGTTGAGCAAGAAAAAAAAAATCACCTCTTCTTTTTAAAAGCATAAGTGCTTCACTCGGATGTCAGAAGCTGAAGCTACCTACAACTCTGAAACAAACATGCTCAAAACAGGTCCCGTAGTGGTCGCTCAAAACATGAAGACACCTAAGAAATTTTAATTTTCTCCTCCTTCGTCGCTGCCGTTCTTTGAGAGATCTTTGCAGGTCTAGTAATTGGTATGGCAGTGAATATGTCCTGTTGTTGAAAGTGACAGGTATCAGAATGCACAGGGAAGTTCCGCACGGGTGGCTATGTCATGTGTGGGTAAAGTACGTGTCTGGCTGGAGACCGGCACACATTCCTCGCGTGACACTGGTCTTGGAACTTAGTATGAGGTGCAATGCCAACTTGCGTGGGGACGAGACGAGCTATCTAAAAAGAAATGTTGGTTTGAAATTCTAGATTTAAGCAGCCATCTATCTATCACATTTTTATATTTATTGTTCCTGCTGTAAGTAATCAGAATTAGGTTTCCAGCATATCGATCGAGTAGTGTCTAAAGCTGACATTCCTTCAAAGTAAGAATTGAAAAATGAAGATTGATCTTTGCGAGAACGTTCATTAAAGAGAAAAATGTTTTCACTATGTATATTATCTACAGCATTTTAGACAAGCATTTCACATTTTCTGTAGTATAACCACAATGAAGCTTGTGTACGTTGATCCTAATGTCTTCTTTTATCCGGATATACCATCTTTTTCATATCTTTATCCAGGCTCCAGGTGCATTGTTAAAATGTTTAGCCAAATATATTCTCATTATGTAACGTAGACATTTATTTCTTGTTAATTGTACTGATCTTTTAAAACTACTCTTTTCTAGATGGCTTCATCATCATTGTCACTAATTCATATCCAAACAAAGTTGTGTAGCAGCAATATTTGTACGGGTTGTGAGAGCGCCAATTAACATGTATCATTAGACACATTCTCAGTGTCATAACGCTGTTCTACGAACTTCTCTGTTCACACCAAATGTGAAATGTTCTAGTTTGTTCTGTAGAGAGAGCTCAAGAGTACGTGAAACCGTTCGGGGGTAAACGTGAGAAACCCGAAAATACAGCAACCGGGGAGATTCAAGCCTTATCCGCGCCTCTTCCCCTGCTTTGGCCAGATAGGTCCGTCCCTCTGCACGGAGCAATCCGGCGCCAGGGTGGTAAGGGTTTCTACTCGGCCGGGTAGTGGTGGGGTGGTCGATGGGCCGCACTTCTCCCCTCGTTGGACGTCGCGACCCGTTGGGTGTCGGTCTAAGGCCTGGATGTGTAGCCTGTTCGCGTCGCAAGGCGTGTTCGTCGGACAGACCCCCGGTGTTCCGGCCGACGGCTCGACGGTATTTGTGCGCGGAGTTGATTCGCCGCCCTTCGGGGCAGGCGTCCGGCCCCTGACAAACGACGGCGCGTGGCATGGACGACGCTTGCGTCAGATTCCTTTCTTGTATTATTCACATCTATTCTCCATTGGTCAACTCTTGTTCCTTTCTGACTCTTGACAGTATTTGGCTTGAGAGGCATAGGGAGTCTTAGTTTTCTACCTTCCATGACAGTCCGACTCGTTGGCTGAATGGTCAGCGCACTGGCCTTCGGTTCAGAGGGTCCCGGGTTCGATTCGCGACCGGGTCGGGGATTTTAACCTTCATTAGTTAATTCCAATGGCCCGGGGGCTGGGTGTTTGTGCTATCCCCAACATCCCTGCAACTCACACACCACACATAACACTATCCTCCACCACAATAACACGCAGTTACCTACACATGGCAGATGCCATCCACCCTCATCGGAGGGTCTGCCTTACAAGGGCTGCACTCGGCTAGAAATAGCCACACGAAATTATTAAATTATTACCTTCCATGACAGTTTTATTTCTTTTGACGATGCCCTCATTGTTCGGGAGGTTGGAATACTTCATCTTTTCCCTACAATTAGTGTTAATAGAGACCGAAGAACCTGCATAGGAGTAATGAAAGAAATTCAATCAGCACAGGTAGCTGCAAGGACGGACATTTTACAGGACTTGAGGGCAATTGAGTGCTGAAGACATTATGGAGAGATTTGGCTTATCCATCGCTTTCTATAGTGTCCATCCTTGAGCACCAGAACGCATATTCGCAATACTACACCGCTGTTTCACGCGACAGATCTGGTACATGGGGTAACACTAGAAGATATGCAAGTGACGGACGATGACTGGAAACGTCTTCACCTCGACACAGTTACGGACATGTCGGAAGAGGTGGAGACCGATGTGATCAGGCACAATGTAAGCAAACATAACAAGGTAAATATTAATCTGAATTTAAAGTTAATGAGAATGTTTACTCATTAGTTTATCATTCGCTGGTGGGCCAACACAAGACATGAATACAAGAATGTAGCAACTACAGCTTTATCAACCCTGTCCACTCCTCACTCAAACGCGGACTGTTAGTGTATCGGAAGTGGCTTTTTTGAAAACTATAGTGCGAAATAGGCTGATCACCAAAAAAGGAAAAAGAAAACTGCAGTGTGTGAAGGCAGCAATTGAGTGTTGTGGAAATTATAAACCCACTAATGCATGCCATTTGGTCCTTGTTTCAATGACGGTGAAATCCTGACATTCACCTCCCCGCGGTAGAGAGGGGGCAACGACTGCATATAAAAATAATGTTTTATATGCAGGCGGCTAACGAATGAAGGGACCGATTATCTCCCGGTATAAGGAGATCCCCTATACGAGTTGCCAACAGTCTCTTTCAGAGTGGATGAGCGGGTATGGGTAAGGGCACTCTATTGTCCTGGGGACAAGAAATTGTTCCCAAAGGCGGAGGAACCATTTTGGTCAACGGTATTAGGATGCAGAAGGCAACGGGAAACCACTGCATTAAAGATCCTGAGAGATATTCCAATAAGTCCACATGGCATGGCTGCAACGTCAAGATCGGAGCTGGCCGTGTGGATCGTCTACCTCCGTTTGGAGACGACGGCTTATGAAGAAGAATACACTTTATGGCATTTCTGGCGAATTTGAAACTGAAGAGATGGATGATGATTTCTCATTTGATGTTTTGTTGGCCATGTATCATAGTTATGACGTTTAGACGTTTTCATAACTTACACAGAACTGTCTACATCAGTTCAAATCGGGCGAGTTGGCCGTGCGGTTAGGAGGGTGCAGCTGTGAGCTCGCATCCGGGAGACAGTGGGTTCGAATCCCACTGTCGGCAGCCCTAAAGATGGTTTTCCGTGGTTTCCCATTTTCATACCAGGCAAATGCTGCGGCTGTGCCTTAATTAAGGCCACGGCTGCTTCCTTCCCATTCCTAGGCCTTTCCTGTCCCATCGTCGCAATAAGACCTATCTGTGTCGGTGCGACCTAAAACAAATAGGAAAAAAATCAGTTCAAAATGCTTTATTCAGAAAACGAATGGCATTGCAGAGGGAAATTGTCAAATAATTATTTCTTTCCTAACCTTTTCCGAATTACCTGGGGTCGGCACTTATCCGAATTTTGTGTCCAGTTGCCCTTCCTGATGCCAACCATACGCGTAAATTCCCTAACTTAAGTACAAAATTACATAACACACGCTATGCTGCATACAGAATGCATCAGCTTTATGAATTCTAAAGATAGAACTCGTGTCCTTCTGATGTTCCTGCAACTGCTTTAGAAAAAGAAAAATTAGATGTTAATGGGATGAAATAAATTTCTTTCTCATGACATCACAGACTTAACACTTCATAATGGCAGCCGCGCACATTTGCACGGACAATAAAAAGAAGGCTGAAGGACTCGAGGAACTCCATGTCGGCTATTTGATGCAGTGGCGTACGCAAGGGGGACGGGAGAATTTTTTTTTGCTTTTGGCTTTACGTCGCACCGACACACGGGAGAAATTACAGGGATTAAATATTTTAATTAGTTTTATTCAAATATAGAGCAATAAATAATAATAATAATAATAATAATAATAATAATAATAATAATAATAATAATAATAATAATAATAATAATAATAATAATAATAATAAGGGAAGGGAGGGTGCGATCAGTAATTGAGAATAATTTGGATGAAAACCAATGTAGTTTCAGACCATAGAGGGGCTGTCAGGATCAGATTTTCAGTATGCGACAGGTAATTGAAAAACGTTACGAGAGGAATAAACAGTAAAGTTAAGAGTAAAGGGATGTCGGTAGGTAAGAAACCTAAGAAAATTCAAAACTGGAAAAAGTACATTATTTCAAGTATTTAGGCATATGGCAGAGTACTGAGGGAAAATAAGTTATTGGGGGACTAGGGGTTTAAGGTTAGATTATTAAAAGCAATCAAAGGCACTTATATTGTCAATTAGGCTCCATTGAAAATTTATGGTAGAATGAGTACTTGGTTCAAGGTACATGCAGAGGTTAGGCAACGCTATAATCTTTAACTTTTTTGTTCATAGTTTACATGGGTCGTCTACTGCAAGGTATAAAGTTGCAGGGGTTTGGGGATTCATTTAGGTGGAAATGTAGTAAGCAATTTGGCCTGAACTGACGATTTGATCTTAATGGCAGACTGTGCTGATAGTCTGCATCTAATATCTTGGAACTTGATTGTAAGTGCAATGAATATAAAATGAAAATTAGCCGTTCCAAGAGTAAAGGGATATCGGCAGGTAAGAAACCTAAGAAAACTGAATGTCAGTTTGGGAATACAAAACTGGAAAAGGTACATTATTTCAAGTATTTAGGATGCATATTCTCCCAGGATGGTAGTAAAGTGAGTGAGATTGAATCAAGGTGCAGTAAAGCTAATGCAGTCAGCTAGCACTTCAGAGCAACAGTATTCTGTAAGAAAGAAGTCATCTCCCGAACGAAACTATCTTAACACCGGTCTGTTTTCAGGCCAACTTTGCTTTACGGGAGTGAAATCTAGGTGGAATTAGGATATCTTATTCATACATTAGCAGCAGCAGACACAACAGTATCGAGAATGATCGCTGGTATAAACAGATGGGAACAAGGGCAGGAGAGTACTCGGAATTAGGAGATAAAGGCTGTCACGAATGATCTCGATTGATGAAGCTGTACGTATGAACTAGATTCGGTGGCGAGGTCGTGTGAGGCGAATGGAGGAGAATAATTGTATCGGTAATGGAGGGTAAGAGAAGTAGAGGGAGACTAAGATGACGATGGTTAGAGGTATAAAACTAAACAAGATTAGTTACAAGTAGAGGATTGTGGAAGCGTTAAGTAAATTCAGAGAGGCTTGCAGACTGAACGCTGAAAGTCATAACAGTCTATAATGACTATGTATGTATAATAATAGTGGTATTGGTTTTCTCGTCCCACTAACCAAGGTTTTCGGAGACCCTGAGGTGCCGGAATTTTTCTCCATAGGAGTTCTGCTATGTATCGGTAGATGTAGGAAAACATCTTCAAATGCCACCGGACAGAACAACCAGTCAACTTGTGCTCAGAAAGCCAACTTCTTTGAGATCATTTAAGAAAATAATCTGGCTCCTGAGCGACAGTCCAAAATGCAGGTCAGTGGTGTTTGAATGAGTCACTCAGCCCAGCTAATAAAAGGAATTATTATTAATCGTGATTTTCTCACATCCAAAGTGACACCTGTGACCTGAAATAATTATAACATACTTAAGACAGTAGTGATAATAATAATAATAATAATAATAATAATAATAATAATAATAATAATAATAATAATAATAATACAAACAAAACCCATGGTGCAAAAATCCCGAAGGGCCATGACCTAACAAGCGACCACTGCTCAGTCCAAAGGCCTGCATGTTGCGAGGTGTCGTGTGGTCAGCACGATGAATATTCTCGGCCGTTATTCTTGGCTCTTTAGACTGGGGCCGCTATTCTCACAG
Organism: Anabrus simplex; assembly: GCF_040414725.1. NCBI lineage: Eukaryota > Metazoa > Arthropoda > Insecta > Orthoptera > Tettigoniidae > Anabrus > Anabrus simplex. The sequence goes on from NC_090265.1 coordinate 1,581,467,967, forward strand.
TCAGATAGCTCCTCAATTGTAATCACGTAGGCTGAGTGCACCTTGAACCAGCCCTCAGATCCAGGTAAAAATTACTGACCTGGCCTGGAATCGAACTGGGGCCTCAGGGTGAGAGGCAGGCACGCTAACCCTACATCACGGGGCCGGCTAATAGTAATAATTATTATTATAACAGTACGGAAATACGCCCCAAAAGGAGCAAAAGACGTCTTGAATTTTTTGGCTATTTGCTTTACGTCGCACCGACACAGATAGGTCTTATGGCTACGATGGGACAGGAAAGGCCTAGAAGTGGGAAGGAAGCGGCCGTGGTCTTAATTAAGGTACAGCCCAAGCATTTTCCTGGTATGAAAATGGGAAATAACGGAAAACCATCTTCACGACAGTGGGGTTCGAACCCACTATCTCTCGGATGCAAGCTCACAGCTGCGCGACCCTAACCGCACGGCCAACTCGCACAGTGACGTCTTGAATAAAATCAGCATTGGCGTTTAGGAGAAAGAACACTGCCGGAGGATTGAAAGGTAGCTTTAATCTATCCTTTACATAAGAAAGGAAATATCAAAAATGTAAGTACAGTCCTGATATCTCATTACTCCCAGTAGCATATACGTTTCTATCGATATCCATCCTAGAACGACTAGAACAGCAAGTTGAGTGCTTGCTTGGCGAATACCAAGGAGTTTTCCGGGAAGGCCGATAAGGAGCAGAGCAAATCCTCAATTTTAAAACGATAATAAGAGATATTTTGAGAGGCCGAATATACGTGTGTGCATCGGTAGACTTCAGAAAAGCATACGGCTCAATTCATCGCGATGTGTTGCTTCAAATATTTGCAGAAATGGGAATAGGTGGAAAACTGCTATCGATAATAAGGGCAACCCTGACAAATACTAAGAGCAAAGTAAAATTCCAAGAATGCTTCTATGCACCGTTTGAGATTAAAACAGGAGTTAGACTTGGAGATGGACTCTTGCCTCTGTTGTTCAACTGTGCGTCAGATACTACTACAAGACAGAAACTTGTTCAAACCTTTAAGGATTTCGCCGAAGATGAACAGAGTGGAAATCGACGGCTTGACTTTCGCGGATGATATAGCAATCAGGACAGAAAATGTTGAAACTGGGAGAGAAGAAATTAATGTGCTGAAAGAAGTAGCAGAACTAACCGGCTTGCGGATATCCTTCGAAAAGACGGAAGTAATGTCAAACATCAAAGACAACACGATCCCACTAAACAGCAAATATGGAACAATAAACTGTGTGGATAAGAGTAAATACCTTGGTGAATGCATCCAATCTGATCGGCTGGATACAGAGGTCTTAGCAACCAGAGCAAAATCATTGGAAGTAGATTTCTAAACCATCAAGAACATTCAAAACAGAGGCTGTTTTCTATGAATACCAAAATGTATCATTCACAACACTGTCGTCAGAATATATCAGAATGCCTTATCCTCTCCCAGAAATGGAAGATATGCCAGAATTAAAATTTAAAATTATTAACATGGTCCAAGTTGGCCAATGAGGAAATAAATAAATAAATAAATAAATAAATAAATAAATAAATAAATAAATAAATAAATAAATAAATAAATAAATAAATAAATATTACAGGGAGAGTTGGCCATGCGGTTCGAGGCGTGTAGCTAGTACCTTGCATTTAGAAGATTGTGGTTCGAAACTTTAAGGCCACGATCGCTTATTACCCAGTCCAAGCCCTGTTCTATTCCATCGTCACCATGAAATCGGCTTCAGGCAGTGCAACATAAAACAAAAGCAAATAATAATAATAATAATAATAATAATAATAATAATAATAATAATAATAATAATAATAATAATAATAATAATAACAACAACTTCAAAAATACCGGCAAATTACATTTGAATAACAAGTCTTAAAGGTGAACTGCCCGTTCGACGAATATCTGCGTAACCTACTTTTCAGAAAACTGTTTTTAACTTATTAAATGTCCGGCTCCATGGCTAAATAGCGTGCTGGCTTTGGTCATACGGGTCCCGGGTTCGATTCCCGGCAGGGTCGGGAATTTTAACCATCATTGGTTAATTTCGCTGGCACGGGGGCTGGGTGTATGTGCCGTCTCCATCATCATTCCATCCTCATCACGACGTGCAGGGCGCCTAAGGGCATCATATCAAAAGACCTGCACCTGGCGAGCCGAACTTGTCCTCGGACACTCCCGGCACTAAAATCCATACGCCATTTCATTTCATTTCAACTTATTATATTGCTTTATTGGCAAACCCGATCTATTGACATTCTAAAATGTACATTCATTGTCCAAATTATAATGAGTCAAAGTTTTATCGAGTAGGAGGAATAACAACTGGGGGACATTCCACTAAAGGTCGCCGCGATTCGAATGTCAGACTTCACACACGTACTTTTTGGAATGAAAAGTCATGACCCTGCTGTTCGAAAGCTGAGGATTCTATAACTAATATCTCGACATGAACAGCTACATTATATCAAAATCTTGTATATTTGTTCACTACAATATTAAGCTATTTCGGGGAGGTGGTTATCGGATTAAGTGGAAGTATTTTGAGTCGCTTTCTAACCTAATATTTTGTGGTTTGGAAAAGAGCGAGAATTGACCGAAAGTCTAATAGGAAAGGAAGAGGAAAGAAGCTTGACATAAGTAAGCTGAAGGTTTACCAGATACACAATTAATTCCGTGTCAGCCTTTCATATTAAAAATCGGGATCTTGTCCGAAGTGGTGAGATTAGAAAGACAGTACACGTTATTTCCAGTGGTTGCTGATAATGGCAATATTCATACCAGATAGTGCTGCAACGAGTTTACTGAACTATGTAAATAAGCGCAGCGATGACTATAAAATTAATTTACACACTACTAGTTGTTGTACCTGTCTCCGACGCAAAAATCACTTCACAGGTGTATGCTTGGCCTAAAGGAAGACACACCTGCTGTTCCCGACTCTCCCACTGCCTGCTAGTACGTCTCGTTCAGTGCACTTGCTCAAAGCCTGTATCCCAACCAGCATTAATCTCAGGGGTGTTACGGTTCAAATCTGACGCAAATAATAAACAATAACAAAATATATGAAGATACGGAATCTTCAATTAAATATATGGGCGCCGTCTAATTAGTACTTAACTGTCGGAAGAAAAAATGTACAGGAGTTAAGATTATGGTAAGTAACGTTTTCCATAGACTTACACAGTGCCACCACGTTCTGTATATCTCCGAACTACTTGCGCTTTGGTTTAAAGTGATCTAGCGTTTAGGGCGCCAATAATTCCCCCCATCTTAGAGATAAGTACCTCTTACGAAACGCCGCGCGTGTATGTTACGGTAGCTCAGTGTTAAGGAGCGGGAATCATAATTTTTGGTCACGAATATTCTTCCCTCTAGATGGTTCCATCAGTTTCTGATTCAACTGTCCTTCCCAGATTACCTTATTTACCATTTATTGGTCATGCTTCCTGTCATTCGCATTACCTTCCCAATTGACCACATTGTGACAAATAACCCAAAGTTAAAACTCATGGCCAGATTTCAGTCCTAGTCACCTCCACTCATGACCTTATCTACCTGTTATTCTCCCTCCGAATGCCAAAATATAAACATAAGGATGTTATTTCCAGAAACACGAAGATGAGTTAAGACATGACGCTTACAATCTACCCTGGAATGACATACTCCTATTGGATGATATAGACGTGAAAGTAAGCAAGTTTAACTGCCTTTTAATCACTCTGTACCATAAACACGCCCGTAAATGACAGATAAAACTTACCCGCCCATCTTGTCCTTGGATAGATAGTGAAATTAAAAACATGATGGCCACCGCGATGCATTTTTTCGGCGCTTTAAGCGAACTCGTGACCAAAGTAACTTCGAAAACTATCGCGTCCTTAGAAATCGAATTAAACAGTTCGTTATAAACCGTAAATGTACTTACTTACGAAACATGACGGTAAATATAAATACTAACAGTGCTTGGACCATGCTTTGTTCCTTAGGCATAGGGAAACCTCAGCAATAGCATCATGTGCCGGACATACCATCGACCAGTGTATTGAAGAAAGAATGTACTAAATTCCCCAAACTCAATACCAAACTGCGTAATTAACTCTTTACCTGACCAACAAAATTTTACATTTCACCCCGTTACTACTAATAAAGTTAACAGAATTGTATTGTATCAAATCAAAAACCAGAGGATTGGATGATATCCCTATAACTTTCTTACACAACATTATCGGTGTTCTTTTAGGAATCATTACCCACATTTTTAACTACTGCCTTAAAAACAGAACCTATCCTTAAATATGAAAACAAGCTCGTGTTACCCCTGTGCGTAAGGCATCCGATCCCTCCCAAAATAAGTGTTTCTCATTCCTAGTGAGGAAGGATGAATATATGATGTCATGTATTTCTAAAAACATTGCTCAATTGTGGCATCCTCTCTGCTGCCTAGTGGTGGTTGATGATGACCTTCATCACTAGAAGCTGAGTAAAGAAAACGAATTTTTATTCGCAATGAGTTCAAAGACGTAAGAGACCAGGCAGCCGCCTGATGTACATATGGTTAAAACATTTATGGTTCTCTAGTGATTATCACCATTAAAATGACAACTTCCAAGCGCGAGATAAATGTTATGTGGAATGTTACGTGGAGGAGGGGTAAATATGGATGTTCGTAAATGAAATATTACCCCTTCAACACTTTAATTGAAATTCATACATGGATAGATGTTCCAAACCTCTCCGCAGTGCTCATGTGGAGTGAAGGTATATGACGCTGTAGATCGTGATTCGTCCGTCAGATGGGGAAGTTAAGCCTTGAGCAGACTCTTTGGTGCTATTCAAGAGGAGTAAGGTACAGTATATGCCGGCACCAGGTTTCATTCTCTCCATTCCTACTATCAGGCATCATGTTATTCACTTAATCTCAATAACTCCTCTGATGAGGTTGACATCAGGAAGGGCATCCGGTCTTAAAAACCCGCCACGACAGATTCATCTCACCTCATACCCGACCCCGTAGAGAAACGGGACAAGAGTTGGACAAACAAACATAGATAGATGTTAAGAATAGCTCCTCATCATAAAATACATGTTTCGGAAGGTGAATGAAAGAAATCAACCATCTGACTACAGACTCATTTCTATTCTACCTGCAATTTCTAAAGCACTCGAGCGTCTGGTTCATAAACAAGTGTTGGAATATTTAAGCGACCATTCTCTCCTAGACCCATTGCAATCTGGCTTCAATCAGGGGCACAGCAGTGCAACAGCCCTGCTCAAAGTGACTGAAGACATGTTATTTGGTTTCTTACCGCATAGGGAATCATCATTGTGTTGTAATTGGTTATTTTATCTATATGTGTTGAATTTTAGGAGTGATAGTGTCTTATGAGTTTAAGATACAAATTAGCCTAAATTATTGTACATGTAACTATAAATGAACTTAATATAGTGTATATGAAAGTCAAATGGACTTCAGTGTGTCAATGTAATCCATTTACGTTCTTATGTATGTGTTTATTTATTTATTCATTTATTTAATTGTTAAGGAAATAAAATTTTACGCTTCTTAGAAGGATCATTGGAGAGTGGCTGTACAACGTATTTACAATTAAGGGTTTCCCACCCTTCAACGTGAAGGAAAGGACTGATAGTGGTGATGGTGATTATTTATTGCTTTTAGTTCGCAGCAGATCTATTTACGTCTGAACTACTTCATTGTCACCACCATCATCATCATCATCATCATCATCATGAGGAGGCTCGAAGAATCGCGTGACTTCCCACACATATACTACAGCGATCGATTTTTGACTGTTACCATCCAGTCCTTAGGAACATTAAGGTCCTCTTGTACCATTCAGCCATCTTCTTCCTGGAAGGCCAGGCGATCTCTTTGCATTAGTTTTGAAGTTCAAAATGGCTTTAGACCATTGGCCTTTGTCCATTCTTCCACGTGGTCTACCTACTGGAGTTGTCTGACTTTCATAACAAGTGCTGTTACTATCTTGGTATACTTCCGGAATTTCGGTCCTGTCAGATCTTGACTGGGTCATTCGTAGATCCATAAATACTTCGGAGCGTACTGATCTCAAATACTAGATGTTCATGAATATATTGATTGCGAACACTCCACGTCTGACAAACATTAAGTAAAGGAGGAGAATTGAGGGTTTCGTACCGTTCTAAGACGTCTTTCGAGACTTAATATCGACAATAAGTTGTACATTTTTCTCACTTTCTACTGCTGTTTTGCCAGTCCATTGTGTGACGGAAGCAATTCTTCTCCGCGAAGCAATGATGTCGACCAGAGTTGATAATGCACTGTAGGCACGCACCTCCAGTGTTGAGCACAAGGCTACAGGGAGAAAGCCAAGAGGCTGATGGGCTTGGGTCCAGCTGGCTTCAAAGGTCAGCATTGACCCTCAAGTAAAGGTCTTAACCTACATTAGTGCGTGATTTACAACACTCTCGAGCTCCGTAATAAAGAAGTACGAGTTTCTTGGCCTAATATTATGTAATATCAGCCCAAAAGCCGGTTTACCTTCCCGGTCGGTGAAGACTGTACTTCTAAGAAATTAATTTCGGTTATCTTCGGTTATGATGACGGATTGGTTAAGGCGGTAAGTTGCGTAAGTTGCAGTACTTATATCCCATAGTTCGAATTTGAAATATATTCAATTTATTACTCTTACCGTAAATCCATGGTAAGATAAGACAACTACGAATAGAGTGTAGCACTGAGTACAAACGAAAATGCTACACAGCTCTTGCAAACAGAATGTCTTATCATCCTATTTACAGGCTGAAATGCATGAACTATCTTCAAGGTTAATTTCATTTCAGATGGTGATGTCTGTATTAAAGTTCTCCCTATAACTGAGTGTGTGTGTGTGTGTGGGTGTGTGTAGAAATATTAATATATTGTTTTGGTTTTCAGAATATTAATCATTTGTGTCTTTTCAAGACCTAAAAGACCTAAAAAAGATTTGTGGCTGGTCTAACCTCGAACTATTTTAGAACGTTAGGCCAAGAGCAGTTATATAGGGCGTGATAGGTGAGCGAAATTGTCTCTAGCTTCTGTCTAAGGTGGCCACGAACCAAATCTCGTAATCCACGAAGAATTATTGAAATGAAAAGTCACGTCCTTGCGTCTCAGATTCTACGTAAAACTAGCGAAATCAGTTTTTCGGTTAAGTTATACGAGATTTAATCAGTTTATAAATAGAGTGTCTAGATATATTTTATAACACACTATATTATTGTATAGTTCAAAAGAGCCATTCTATCCTCCCTTTTGTGTTCCAGTAATTCAATGAATGGATTGAATATATTCACTAATCCGTATCATGTTTGCTAGCTATAAGTATCAAAAGTAATACAGTACACTCGCTGTAGTAATGAATGCATACTATCGATGGAACCATGTTAAACTAATGGAGTGAAATTCCCTACTGGTAAGAAAACCAAAACTTTAGTTTGAATTTTTTGTTATAAATCTGCCCTTCTCAGCATAGTATTCGTCTTCCCTTGGCTGACATTTTAACTGATTGACATTGAAATTATCATAGTAGCTTTAGTCTGACTATATTAGAATAAATTATGGCATATTCGTCACTTGAAACTGCATACATTAGATAATTGTAGTAACAAACTCACGCATATGTTATTTTTGCTTCCTAAATTTAAAATTATTGTTACATTCGCCATATTATTCTAATTTAACTACACAGGTAAGTAGTCGTAAATCTTGACTGTAATCCCAAGACTTGAAAACAAGTATTATTCTTCACTCGCAGTAGTTATTGTCTTTCTTAAATAGGAGCGTAAGAGGACAGAAAGAAAAAATGAGAATACAGACTCTCTAACCACCTATCCTTGTAGATACGATTTGTTATTTATTTATTTATTTATTTATTTATTTATTTATTTATTTATTTATTTATTTATTTATTTAGATATTCATTCATTCATTCATTCATTCATTCATTCATTCATTCATTCATTCATTCACATTTTAGCCTTTTAGACTCTCGGCATTCCTAGGAACAATTCTGTGTTGATTGGACGTGAAACAAGTGACAAAGAATTATTTTCTCACATTAGATTGTATAAGTTTGTTTAGATATTTTAGAGCCCCTAATAATCCTGTGGTTTTACCCCTTGAAACAACAATCACATCTTCTATTACTGTCAGTTATCTTTGGATGAGGAAAAATTAAGATATGTCTCAATATATCTCAGTCCGATTCTTATCAAGTCGTTTTCTCTTTCACCGAGCTCGATAGCTGCAGTCGTTTAAGTGCGGCCAGTATCCAGTATTCGTGAGATAGTTGGTTCGAACCCCACTGTCGGTAGCCCTGAAAATGGTTTTCCGTGGTTTCCCATTTTCACACCAGGCAAATGCTGGGGCTGTACCTAATTAAGGCCACGGCCGCTTCCTTTCCACTCCTAGCCCTTTCCTGTCCCATCGTCGCCATAAGACCTTTCTGTGTCGGTGCGACGTAAAGCAACTAGCAAAAAAAGGCATTTTCTCTTTTCATTTTAAACATTTTTCTTGTTGGGTGGCATGGGGAGTTGCAGGTTTAGATATATCATTTTAATTTTGGGCAATTTAATTTGGAGTGGTATTTTGGAAAATAATTCACAATATTCTTCATTCTCTAAACTTTACTACATTGCTTAAATAGAGCACCATAACATAGTATAGTATAACATTTAGGACAATTGACAATGAGACTATAGCAGTATAATATTCTGAGGACTAATATACTGGACTGAATATTCCATTCTCTCTTTAAGCAGACCTCCAACACACTGCCTGATGTGGGTCGATTCAAATATCCAATTTTAACAAAAGGAATTCTTGAGTCTGCTTCCTTCAATTTGAATTATGTATTTCCAGAGCCTTTACAATAAACAATCCACTGAGCATTCAACGTAGAAATTTTTAAATTTTCATGGACATGAATAATTTTCCAGAAATTTTCATTGATGATCGCCAGCTTCTTAACTACCCTCGTTATCACAAAATATCGATTGTGGCATGTTGGATAGTTTCCAGGAAGATCTTCGTAAACAGATGCAAAGCCATCACAACACGCCAAAAGTGAATTGTAGAATTAAAATAGCAACACAAAACTAGCGAATGTGACGCATTTACCACTTTGCTATGGCCACTTTAAGAAATACCTCATATTCGTCCAAGTGCAAGCGTTCACTGTAAACTCTTCACTAACAGCTACAGATTCAACAATTAGTCATGAGATGCGTGACACTCAACTGCATAGGAACATGTCTAAAATTAGAAATACATTGTTGCACCTCTGTCGGCATTGCCACGGAGAGAAAAACTCTTGGTCATGTCCTGGGATTCTGCACACGCGGGGAGCTCCTAAGAAACACGCGACACCACCAGATCAGATCCTTCATTGCCGAAGAACTGAGAAAGAAGGGATTCAATGTACATGAGGAGGTACATGGACTGGCCTTAAATGGTAGTTCTCAGAGAACTGACATCATAGCCTTTAAGGACAACAGCTCTCAAGAATTCATATTAGATCCGACTGTCAGGTTCGAGCACCATAGCGGTCAGCCAGAGGAAGTTAATCTAGAAAAGGTTAACAAATACAAATCCACTATCCCTTACTACAAATCTAAATACCACCTTCAGGAAATTGAAATAATAGGGATAATGGTCGGAGCTCGCGGTACCATACCTCGTCACTTCGTCACCACATGGAAGCGCTTCCAACTCCCAATGAAGCTCATCTCCGAAATCGCGACCCTCGTCCTCCGAGCCTCCATCAAGATCATGAGGCACCACCTCTACAGCTAATTTTGAATTTCCTTTAATTAATAGATATTTACAGAAAATTGATATGTTTTACCTTGTTCTTAGCGGCAGCCTGTAAATACAGGAGGTCTTTCCAAAATAAATGGAAATTATATATTTTAATATTATAAATCAATGTACTGTAATATATACTAGAAATGAATATGGAAGAGTGAGTCACTTGTTCAGGACGATCGACTGAAGACGGTTTTAAAAGCGCACCAACGAGATATTTTGTTTACTATCAAAGACAGTAATGAAATAATTTATTAACTTAACATTTTCTTCACTTGAATACGGAGACAAGTAAATAAAAACATTATTTCATAAAGCCTACAGACTTTGATCGGGATTCGAACCGCAGCTTTAATGAGAAGCCAGTGACTCGGCTATCACGGCCAGATATTTTCTTCGAATTATCCTATTTGAAATCACTGACCTCCACCTGTTTGATACAGGTGTTTAACGTAGCGGGAAATCCTCGTAGCGAGTCATTTCCTGCGGGGATGGTCCGCTATATTTTTACGCTTCTGACTTTGAGGCGATACGATAGTGTGTGTAGTCAACTGCGCGTGTTAGTTAACTCGTGAAAACAATGGGTGCCTACGCTCCGTGGCCTCGCCTGTGAACTAGGTCAGCGGAAACAAAGCCCTCTCTACCCACTAAGTATTTTTAAACATAATCTCGTCACGGGAATTTACTATCTTCATCATAAGGCATCCACCTTCCTTTGCAGGTAGATATATTCTCAGTTTTTACTTTTGTGAAAGTAGGAAGTCGTAAGTTTGAGAAATAACTGTTTCTTGTATTCATAGGTTGTATCATGCAACAGATCTTGTATGTAAACTCGATTATAGGTAGATTGACATAGATTTATAGAAACTGTACATATTTTCTTGTTGTCCGAGTTGGAGATAAAATATTTATAAGCTTCAAAGTAATTTTAATTTTACATTGATTGGTATGTTTACAGACTCGATACACGACTGGCACTGTAAAAAATAATAATGCTCAACGTATCAAGGATTGGTCGTTGCTCCCCCCTTCGAAGTAATCCACGGCACTGCCGATGTATTGCTGTCAACGTTTCCGAAGATTTTGAAATTGGCGTCAGCAAGTTGCTTCCAGTACAGTATATCGTCGCTGGCGGGACAAAACCTCCTATGTGAAATATTTTAGCTTAGAATTTTAGCTGGCAAGGTTCTGTCATCTAAGGTGCAATATTGTTTGAATATGGTCAAGGCATTCTCGCTCTTCATAATGTATGTGCTGCGGGTCAGTATATCTCCAAGAATATTATCACATAGGAGGTTTTGTCCCGGCAACGACGATATATTATTGGGGCTATCAGTCAGGCCTCTAAATAGCTGTAATATCCTTAAACTGCCTCTTTCACCTGTCATTTTCTTATTTCTGTCATAACACCGTGCGATTGTCTTTATAACATCGTTTTTGGTTTTATGTCTCACTAACTACTATTAAGGTTTTCGGAGACGCCGAATTACCAGAATTTTGCTCCACTGGCGTTACTTTACGTGCCGGTAAATCTACCGACAAGGGGCTGGCATATTTGAATACCTTCAAATGTCACTGGACTGGAAGCGAATGGAACTCGCGAACTTGAGCTCAGATGCTCACCGCTGAACCGTCTGAGCTACTCATCCAGGCAAAATTGTTTTTAGTCAGGGTCTTGAGACATCTTGGCCAACAACTTCTTTCTTTCTTTCTAAATCCGTTTACCGTCGAGGATTGGTTATTCCCCTTGGACTCAGTGAGGAATTCCACCTCTACCGCCCCCTGGAGCGTCAGGCTTCTGGGTCAGGGATTAAACTTGGTAGGAGGATCAGTACCTCGACCAGGTGGCCTCACCTGCTATGGTGAACAGAGGCCTAGGGGGGGGGGGGATAGATAAGGAAGAGGCTAGGAAGAGGCCGTGGCCTTAAGTTAGGTACCATCGCGTTATTTGTCTGGAGGAGAAGTGGGAAACCACTGAAAACCACTTCTAAGATGGCTAAGATGGGAATCGAACCCCCTTGTACTCAGCTGACCTCCCGAGGCTGAGTGGACCCCGTTCCAGTCCTCGTACCACGTTTCAAATTTCGCGGCAGAGCTAGTAATCGAACCCAGGCATCCGGGAGTGGCAGCTAATCACACTAACCACTACACCACAGAGGTGGACTTGGTCAACAACTGTGTGCGATAAATTGTGCTGGTGTGTCTTGGGACTAGAATTGAGAAGGAGGCAGTCGCGGACTTCCATCTGGAGTTGAAGTCGGAAACAACGGCAAACCACTTCTTGTAAGACCTAGACATTAACCCTCATCTCTTCTCATTGTGTTACTTAAACTCGAGTGGGCATTGCTTTCAATCCCTTAAGTGGTAACATTGCTGAAATATCGGCCCATAAATGGCCCCAAAGACCCTCCATGGCTCAGGCGGCAGCGCGTCGACCTCTCACCGCTGGGTTACGTGGTTCAAATCCCGGTCACTCCATGTGAGATTTGTGCTGGACAAAGCGGAGGCGGGACTGGTTTTTTCTCCGGGGACTCCGGTTTTCCCTGTCATCTTTCATTCCAACAACACACTCCACTATCATTTCATCTGTCAGTCATTAATCATTGTCCCAAAGGAGTGCGACAGGCCTCGACAGCCGACACAATTCCCATCCTCGCCGCAAATGGGGGCTTCATTCGTTCCATCTCTGACCCGATTACTGACTGGAACACAGGTTGGGTTATGTAGACCAAAGGTATCGACGAAATGTCACTGTGATATTTATCCCAAATGGAACATAATAATTGCTTTTACACCAATAAAGTGAAAAATCCGCTGTAAATCAAGAAATACCGTCGTTACTAGAGAAATATCTAGAGAAACATGTATACGTACTTACGGGCCGTAGACAGGGCTCCTTTATGTTGTATTCCGCTGCTCGTGCCGTCTCTTGTTTCTTTCTTGAGGTCCAGGGTTTACACCGACGAATAGGAGTGCTATGTCTGTGAATTGTCATTATCTTCGTCCATATGTCTAGCGCGGGAAGTTCAAACAGCAAAATAGCATGATCCCTGGACCAATAAATATATCATTTAATGAATGAGTTAGGGCAAAAAACGAATGAGCAACGTGAATAAAACGACACCTAATTAATGCAAACAACTTCAGTGAGCAAAGACATCACACATGAAAGTGTTATACAAACAATATACATACGGAAGCGCTGCGACGTAGCATAAATAGTAGTTGAAAGTAGTAAAGTATGTATCCATATTATTCCCTGCAAGTAAACTATTTCGTACTATTTCTTAATTTACCGCAGATTTTACACTTTATTTGAGTAAAATGAATTATTATATTCCACATGGAACAAATATTACAGTGACATTTCGTCGATACCTTTCGTCTACATAACTCACAGGTTGTAAGGTTTTCACTGAAATAGCTCCAAAACCGAAAATGTGATTCTGATGCGGCAAAATACTCTTTAACCTTGCGGGTATTTTTCTCAAGACGCGGACAGTTTTAAATGTTCCGGGGGACTTTTGAATCACAACTATTTTGAAAACTTCCAGAGTTGTGATGAATGACATTGCGTGTGGTCTCCGGAGAGGCCTATTGCAGGGTTCTCTACTTCACTCCCATGGGCAACTTGCGCATCTGAGTGCGCGTGTGTGTGATGGTAATAAGGTAAGAGGAGGGTGAAATCCGGCATTGGCGCATAGCCTACGACTGTCTCCTCAAGGCTTAACGTCTTCAGGCGACAGACGAATTACCATCATCAGCGTCATACTCATATTATACCCTTACTTTATATACACTCAGGGGGGAAGTTCGAAATTGAAGCCAGGCTTTTGGAACGCTCTCATACCACCACCTCTCCTACACTGTCGGTCAACGGTCGGGACTCGAACCAACTAACCACGGTGTTAGACCATAAAAACTTGCACCTCACCGATCATGGCAACCAGTACGATAACCTCGTAACCTAAGTAAAATGCTTTCTAGTTATAATCGCACGGGATCGTCAAAGGACTGGAAAAGCTGAAGAAGTAATGAAATAGCGTATAGCTTTTAGTCCCGGGAGTGTCCGAGAACAAGTTCGGCTCGCCAGATGCAGGCCTTTTGATCTGATGCCCGTAGGCAATCCGCGCGTCGTGATGAGGATGAGATGACAATGTAGACGGCACATACGCCCAGCCCCCGTGCCAGCAGAATTAACCAACTATGGTTAAAATTCCCGACCCTGTCGGGAATCGAACCCGGGACCCCTGTGACCAAAGGCCAGTACGCTAACCATTTAGCCATGGAGCTAAAGAAGTGACTGTACTCGTTGAAGTAATGAGAAATTATGAGATGAGGCTACTAATTTCTTTCTTTTTGCTTTACGCCGCACTGACACAGATAGGTCTTATGGCGACGATGGGATAGGAAAGGCCTAGGAGTTGGAAGGAAGCAGCCGTGGCCTTAATTATGGTACGGCCCCGACATTTGCCTGGTGTGAAAATGGGAAACCACGGAAAACCATCTTCAAGGCTGCCGACAGTGGGACTCGAACCCATTATCTCCCGATTACTGGATACTGGCCGCACTTAAGCGACTGCTATCGAGCTCGGTTCTCCTAATTTAGTGAACTACTTTAGTATTGCCATCAGTAATCGCAGTAAATCTCTTCGAATTGTCAGTCACAATTTGTATAGTACGATAAATTACAATTTAAGTAAATATTTCAATTAGAGGATAGCTACCTCTTTAGGTAAGGTAAGGGTTTATTCTGCCCGAAGGCAGGTCCGAAGCTCCTCAGAGGTGTGCCTGAGCCGGAATTTACGTACGGTAGGGTGGCCAGTTTCTTTTCGCTTCTCCATTCCCTTACCCCCCCCCCCCCCCACCAACAACAGCGCGTGGCAACCCATCCAAATCTTGACCACGCCCAATGTTGCTTAACACGCCCGGTGTTTCAACACGGCTACGGCCGTTGGCTTTCTCTTTAGAGGAATCGATAATTAAATACATTTTGCATTCGAATGTATATTAAACATTGTTTGAAAAGACTAATTATGCGGCTGTCCGTTGACGGAGACGTTTATAAAAGGACAGCTTTCTGTTTTAGGATTCTGCATAATAAATATGTTATTGGAACAGACTAGGACTGGGAAGAAAGTGACCGTGGTCTTCATTAAGGTACAGAAACAGCATGGAAATGGGCATCTATAGGAAACCAACTCACTCGTTATCATTATTAATATCGATAAAAATGGTTGTCGTTGAAAGGTTCACAATGACTTCTGGAAATCATCACGGTTTGGAATCGAGGCACGGAATGTTAGGTTTTCGAACTATCTATTTATACACTAGCTAATAATAATAATAATAATAATAATAATAATAATAATAAATTAATGTCCGCCTCTGTGGTGTAGTGGTTAGCGTGATTAGCTGCCACCCCCGGAGGTCCGGGTTCGATTCCCGGCTCTGCCACGAAATTTGAAAAGTGGTACGAGGGCTGGAACGGGGTCCACTCAGCCTCGGGAGGTGAACTGAGTAGAGGTGGGTTCGATTCCCACCTCAGCTATCCTGGAAGTGGTTCTCCGTGGTTTCCCACTTCTCCTCCAGGCAAATGCCGGGATGGTACCTAACTTAAGGTCACGGCCGCTTCCTTCCCTCTTCCTTGTCTATCCCTTCCAATCTTCCCCATCCCCCGCAAGGCCCCTGTTCAGCATAGCAGGTGAGGCCGCCTGGGCGAGGTACTGGTCATTCTCCCCAGTTGTATCCCCCGACCAAGAGTCTGAAGCTCCAGGACACTGCCTTTGAGGCGGTAGAGGTGGTATCCCTCGCTGAGTCCGAGGGAAAAACCGAACCTGGAGGGTAAGCAGATGATGATGATGATGATAAATTAATACTATTCGTTTAGAACCTTCCGTTTAATACCATAACATCGTAATTTCGTCCTGAAAGGGGCTCTTAAAGAAATCATTGAGTCTTCTGACAAAGACTCTTCGCCCTTTGTTTCGTTTTTGTTATTGTGTTTACGTCCCACTGACTACTTTTTGACGGTTTTCGGAGTCACCGAGATTTTCTCCCGCAGGAGTTCCTTCACGTGTCAGTAAATCTACCGACACGAGGCTGACGTATTTCAGCACCTCCAAATCCCACCGGACTGAGCCAGGATTGAACCTGTCAAGTTGGGGTCAGAAGGCCAGCGCCTTAACCGTCTGAGTCCCTCAGCCCGGCACTTCTCGTTTTTAGATATTCTTGAAAGCCAACAGACTTGCCGGGATTCAATCCTGAAACGGAGCGGGCGCGTAAATAACCGTATATTCCAGACAACCGTTCAAGTATACAAGTTATCAGGTTTGGCTGTTGGCGAGAAGTTTACTCCTACTAATGCATCTGAGCACTTTTACACAGTAAATACTATAGGACTGAGTCAGGATTGAACTCGCCGGCTCAGAAAACAAGCGCTATATCACTTGCGCTGCCTACTTATGTGTCACTTTCGATGTTCTACTCCCATTAACAGATAGACGGACTAAAATACTGAGAAACTTTAGCCGAATGATCACTATTTTTTTGTTATTTGCCGTGGCCTTAATTAAGGTACAGCCCCAGCATTTGCCTGGTGTAAAAATGAGAAACCACCGAAAACCATCCTCAGGGCTGCCGACCGTGGGATTCGAACCCTCTAATCCCGCATGCAAGCTCACAGCTGCGGGCCCTTAACCGCACGGCCAACTCACCCGGTGAAATGATCACGAGGATCGTTTCTATTCCTACATAAATGACATGGCATACTATCGATTTTCCCATCAACATAAATCCATCCACCTTAACCAGGATGATTTCCAGTACAAGAAACTAGCACGCCATTCACTCGACTGAAAGTATTCTACGAAGAATAAATATTCCCAGGCTACTGGTGTGGTAATACGGCCATCGTGAGAACTAACTTAGTGTCTCGTGGGCAGCTACAGGATGGTCAATTGAGATCTCTCAGGCTGGTAGCTGTTTCCAGCATAATTAAATCGTACCACTCTTTGTTAATTGCGTTATCTTCCTGGCCACACTTCCTACAGGAAGGCTGCCTTATGTAAGTAGGTACGTTATGAAATAATGGTAATTTTATGCTTGTTATGCAGATGAATGTTACATCACACTGTTTAGTCTTCTGGGCTAGAGTAACCAAATCTGTCTTTTCACCTGTGAAGGCGTTCCCGGAAGACAGAAGGTCAGGATGTTGTTGTGTTGTACCAACAACCCTCCGACTGAAATAAGTGGCGTATTTGTCGTAATCAAGTAACAAGAAGAATATATTGTGGCAGACAGCCCTGTCTTCAAAATTTCCCCACTCCAGATTCTTCGGTACATCATGCATCTTCATACAATGTTCGATCTTAGGCCTACTAATCTGCAAGCTTCTCCATAATTCTCTATTTCAAACTAGTACTGTTCTCTCTTTTGCTTCAACACCACTTAATGTGAAAGAATGAAAAACGGAGTTTAATCCTCATCTCGTTGATTTTCTTGCGCTTACTTTTAACCCGTATGATCGAGCCTATTATCTGTAGTAACATAATCAGAGCTCCAATGTTCATCTTGAGAGTATCTGCAGCTCTAGTTATATTCATTTCACTCTGTAGCAAATAACAATAAAATAAAATAAGTAACGATAATTAAAGTGCATAAATATAAAACAAATCGTGGATATTTGGTTTAACTCTAACCTATTCGAAGAAGAGAACTTTCAGCACGAAAGTACGACGGTTTATTTTCCTTTTAAACTGTTTGGGCCGCAGTCTGCCAGTAGGTCGGCTGTCGGCAACATCCTGTCGATTGTATGCTCTGTGGTCAAATACCAGGCAGATCCAAAGACGGTAACCACTGCAGGCGATGCGGTGAGATTGAAACTTTGGCACACGTCTTAGGATTTTTCCCATTCGGCGAATGCCGGCGGAACACCAGACACCATCACATCCGGTCTTCCTTCGCGGATACGCTACGTGGTAAAGGGTAGCTAGTACACGAAGAGGTCCATGGCCTCGCAGTTCACAGTGGGACAAAAGGTATCGACATGATCGCCTTCAAACCCGGGAGCAAAAATGGTTTCATTCTCGACCCGACTGTCAGATTTGAAGCAGATGCACAACAGCCCTTTGACGTCGATGAAGGAAAACAAGATATATTCACCAAACATTCCATATTACCTCAATACGTACAACCTTGAGGACATCGACGTCATAGGGCTCATGCTGGGTGCAAGGGGCACCATTCCTAAACTACTGGTCGCCTACTTACAACGCTTTGGTGTATCGAATGAGACCATCATGAGCTGGGGCATACAAACATTGAAAGCCTCGATAGCAATCTTGAGGCATCACCTCTACGCTCCATCCACTTAATTACATCAATCAAAGTAAATTATCTGTTGCTTCTTTTCTTCTGTTTATTATCAATGTAATGATTGCTTTTTTACTCTGTAGTCTGTACAAAATTTATATTGTATGATATTGTTGGTCAGTTTTGTAACATCAGTCATTTGAGGAAGAATAACTTAAAAAAATGAAAAATATATACTGAGGACAATTGTTTTTTTTTCGCCAAAGAATCTGTAAAGATGTTTCAGTCGGCTGTTCTGGCGAATTTATATAAAAACAAGTGTACAAAGGTGCGATAAAATGGAAGTGATGAAACGGAAAACTTGTGGCAGTATGATTGGTTGAAATTTGTGATATTCTTATACCTGAGTGGTTACTGATTCATGAGCTAAAAAAAGTAACTTAGTCCCCTCCATTGAAATGAAAAGTCATATCTCTGTGGTTTGGATTCCACATAAAAAATGCGTTTCCGTGGCTACAGTAATGAAATGATGAGTTACTTACAATTACGAGCTTGCTTACTTCTTCTCCATTCTCTTCCCATAACCCCACCACTAAAGTCGGTTCATATTCGCAGCTTCATCCAATGTGTCTATTCATAGCTCGCAATGGCCTCTTCCTTTTCTTTATTTTCATTTGTTTGCGTCAATAATCGTCTCACTACATTCATGTCTGTCACTTTCATCTTTCCCTGAGACCACATCAAACAACAATTGCATGCAGGCAGAAGGCAGTTTAAATTTTGGCCTGTCATTCTCATGAGCATCATAACAGGGAGAATTTTTTTACGGCTGTGATCACCCAGTAATGAGAAAATGTTGGTTTAAAAAATTTATAACAACCTTTTTTCAAAAACACCAAATGAAATAAGAAGTTGGTTTGCAGATCAACAATAAGTTACTTTAAGACGTATTACGGTTTGGTAACGATCAGATCAATACTTTTAAATTAGTTATGGATTTTCAAACTGAGCGCTCTGTTGGAAATGGAAAAATTACCGGCAATTTTTCTGTTCAACCTGGGTTAAAATTGGGTACGAGACACGCAGGTCGCCTATACGGGGTCAACTCAAAAGACCTGTACCAAGCCACACGCCATTATTATTTTAGTTCATCGTGTGAAATAGTTACAGAGTTTAGGAAGATCGGAGTCAGATTGAACTGGACTGAAAACTAGGTGGGAGAAAAGTTTCTCCTCCACATAATAAAACGTAGAATAACCAAACCAAACCCAACCCCACGGCACTTAATGCCATTGAAAGGGCCTTGGCCTGCCCAGTGACCGCTGCTCAGCCCGAAGGCCTGCATATTACGAGGGGTCATGTGATCAGCACGACGCATCCTCTCGGCAGTTATTCTGGGCTTTCGAGACCGAGGCCGCCATCTCACCGTCAGATAGCTCCTCAATTCTAATCACGTAGGCTGAGTGGAACTCGAACCAGCCCTCAGGTCGAGAGAAAAATCCCTGACCTGGCCGGGAATCGAACCCGGGGCCTCCGAGCGAGAGGCAGGCACGCTACCCCTACACCATGGGGCCGGCAAACGCAGAATAAAATAAGCTAAATTTGGTGAAGCATGTTTTTGTATGGGTCAAAGAATAAACATTTTATTAACGTATTAACTTGGATGTCTATACTTCTTTCCACGACAGTAGTTTCAACTCCTGCGCAACAGAGTTGGTCAGTAAAGGGAGCATCGTAAGCACGGTTTCACCAATGGACTCATTTCCTTCTTACAGAATACTGTTGATAGCATTAGCTTCGTTACACCCTGATTCGAATTTTCTCCGCGTATTACCATCCTAGGAGAATATACATCGTAAATACCTTATTGTACTTGCGAATAGTCCATTTTCGTATTGCGTAACTGGCATCCAGTCTTCTTAAGTTTCTTTCGAACTGACATCACTTTAGTCACTATACTGCCATCCTAGGAGAATCATTACTGTACATAAAACAAACTGAAGTGGGGTTTATTTTTTCAGTCCAGTTCAATCTGACTCCGATCTTCTTAAGCTCTGTAACTATTTCACACCGTGAACTAAAATAATAATGGCGTGTGGCTTGGTACAGGTCTTTCGAGTTGACGCCGTATAGGAGAACTGCGTATCTGAGAGGATGGGGCGCTACCTATGCTGAATTCTAATTATGAAAATGGTATACACACCCAGCTCCCGAGCCATCGGAATCAACCAATGAAGGTTAAAATCCCCTACCCGGCCGGGAATCGAACCAGAGATCCTTGGACCAAAGGCCAGCAAGCTAACCATTTAGCCATGGAGCCGGACAAACTTGTGTTCTCATCCCGAGGTGAAGCAACTCTTTTCAGGCACACCCCCAATGGAGGTGAGCTGCATGTTCGACATATTGCGAGGTGGTGGTGGTGTTGATTATTGTTTCAAGAGGAAGTACAAGTAGGCAACCATCCTCTATATCAGCGGTTTCCAATTTCCAAGGGCTCGAGGGCCATTTTGGACACCTTAGTCATGTTCGCGGGCCGCACTTGAGTAGGCCAATTTTCGTGAAATTCTGCAAATAGTACAGAAGCACCATTATAAAATAATATGCATAGTTCAATTGAAAGGAGGGTTTGATAATTATAATAGCTTAAAACATTATTTTAAAATTGTATAAAAGAGTGAAATTTGGAGCCGGACTGAGTGGCTCTGACGGGTTAGGCGCTGGCCTTCTGACCCCAGCTTGTCAGGTTCGATTCTGGCTCAGTCCGGTGGTATTTGAAGGTCCTCAGATACGTCAGCCTCGTGTCGGTAGATTTACTGGCACGTAAAAGAACTCCTGCGGGACAAAATTTTGCCTCCGAAAACCATCAAAAGTAGTCAGTGGGATGCTAAAATAACAACATTATTACTTGAAATTAGGATTTTAAATGTTTTAAAATTAAAAATAATCTGTTGAGAACAAGAGGAACTAGTATTAAAGAATAATTAGTTTTGACTTGGATCTATATGGTGTATAAAAATTAATACGTTTTTGAACCAGCTATTAAATATTGTTGTGACTTTTCTTACATTATTTCTTACAGTGCTCTCGCGGGCCGCCTTTTGGAAACCCCTGCTCCATATAATACTGGTCAGAGAGAAAAAATTGAGGGGATCCGACACTTCGAAAAATGAAGGTATTGGCCAAAGAAAGAGTAGGGCCATGAAAGGCGTGAAAATGAAAAAAATATCGTAGGCCTCGAATGCTCTAATAGCGTCGGAGTCAGAAAGAAACAAGAATAGACAGTAGCGGCGGTTGGGAATTAAAAGTGCGGGGACAAAAAAAGAAAAAACCGACAACAAACAGTATCGGGTTTGTGGGAAATAGCGGACGGGGGGAAAAGTGCTTATATTCATTAAAACAGCTACAAAATGGTAAGTTTTTGATGCTCTCTGAGCGAATTTTGACTGAGACGTAAAGGTTGATAGATTACCAATTTAAGTGCGGCAACAATAGTTTTTTGAGATTTTGATTCAATACTACCCGTATATAATACAAATTTCATCAATGGAACAATATTACACATTTATTACAATTAAAAAGAAGTATGGTGTCTTTATAAAATTAAAGCCATTTAGCATTCGACTAAACACTACGAAACTAACAGACATTAAAGGGACTGCCAGACTGACGAATGCGCACGGCAAGCGGGTGGATCATACTTTGGCAATAAAATATACCCCTACTACCCTTCTTCACAGTACAGGCAAAGTCTGCACTACTTGCCGTGGCGCTATACATATCCGTTAGCCGGGACGAACGATATTTTCTGTGTAGGTACTTCCGCTTTGTTGATAATTGAAGAAAATTAAGGAAAGAATATTAGCTGATAAGACAACAGGGCTTGTACAAAGCGCATTTAAAAAAAAAATAATTTCTTTAATTCCTAGTTTCAACCCGTTAAAGTGGAATATAAATGTAGTATTTTCTCGAGACAGTGCGGGGAGGGGGTTGGCGATTGGCCCCCCCTCGCCCCCCTAATCGCCACTACTGAGAGTAGACCAAGGCAGGTCGGAGAGGATAGATGAAAGTAAGGAGCCTGGCACAAGTAAGTGGAAACAATGCCAGGACTCAGCTAAGGGTCCCGTAGTCGCTAACCCACGCTGCCAAGTTTATAGCCCCTGCGGCCCCTTTTAGTCGCGACAGGCAGGGAATACCGTGGGTGTTATTCTACGCCCCCACCCACAGGGTACGACATATTGCGAATTCAGTACTGTGTTGATTTAGCCAAGATCGTTATGTTGTCAAGTCTATATGGTCCGACACCGTGGTTAGTCTGTTCGAATCCCGTTGGTGGAAAAAGTATGTTCCCCATCAAGAATTTTGGCCGACAAGGTAGGAGAGGTGTTGGTATACATTCTAATCACTAGGTTGCGTGCCAAATGCCTGGACTTAATTCCAAACCTCTCCGCAGTGTTCATATGGCGTTGATGGTGATTCGTCCTTCGGATGGGGACGCTTGGTGTTATTTGGCAGGAGTAGGCTATGTGCCGGCACCGGATTTCACCATCTCCCTTCCTACTGTCATGTATCACGTTATTCATTTCATCTCATCATCTCCTCTGATGAGGTTGACGTCAGGAAGGGCATCCGGTTGTAAAAGCTCTCTAGGAAGATTTGTATGACCTCGTACCCGATCTCGTAGAGATAGAGACAAGGGTTGTACACACGGTGTTGAGCTTATTTCTACAAGTATGCTTCTCAAAACAGACGAGAAGGTATGAAAGGCATGGAACATCATTTCCGATCATATGAAATGAGGTGGCAGAATGGGCGGAGTTTGCTTCGCGTTAGAGAACAGTACGGGGAGCAACTGAATAAGGAGGCACCAATAACAGAACAATGTTAGCTTTGTTGATATGTTCCATAATACAACGGGGCGTCACTACAAACGAAAATCATGGACGATTTCTCTACAGGTGTTATGTCGAGTCCCATTTTTGGAAAGAAAAAAAAACATCATCAGAATGTCTGCCTACAGGGTAGGAGAGGTGGTGGTATACAATTTCAAATCACTAGATTACGTGCCAAAAGTCCGGCTCCATGGCTAAATTGTTAGCGTGCTGGCCTTTGGTCACAGGGATCCCGGGTTCGATTCCCGGCAGGGTCGGGAATTTTAATCTTAATTGGTTAACTTCACTGGCACGGGAGCTGGGTGTACAGTATGTGTCGTCTTTATCATCATTTCATCCTCATCACGACGCGTAGGTCGCCTACGGGAGTCAAATCGAAAGACCTGCATTTGGCGAGCCGAACATGTCCTCGAACACTCCCGGCACTAAAAGCCATACGCCACTTAATTTCATTACGAGCCAAAAGCCAGGATTCAATTCCAAAGCTGTCTGTCCGCGGTGTTCATATGGGGGCGATGGCATGTGATCCTGTTGATGGTGATTCGTCCCTCTGTGGGTGGGGGCGTTAGAGTATCTCACACGGTATCTCCTGCCTGTCGTAAGAGGTGATTTAAAGGGGCCCGAGAGTCTCACAACTTGGGAGCGTAGTTTGGCAACCACAGGGACCTTAACTGAGTCATGGCATTGCTTCTAAATACACTGACTGACAGAGCAAATGCCACACCAAGAAGGAGTGGTCAGAACTTTATGCCAATTGCAGGGTAGACTGACGTCACTGAGGTATGCTCATGATGTGAAATGCGCCGCTGTGCTGCGCACGTAGCGAACGATAAATGGGACACGGCGTTGGCGAATGGCCCACTTCGTACCGTGATTTCTCAGCCGACAGTCATTGTAGAACGTGTTGTCGTGTGCCACAGGACACGTGTATAACTAAGAATGCCAGGCCGCCGTCAACGGAGGCATTTCCAGCACACAGACGACTTTACGAGGGGTATGGTGATCGGGCTGAGAAGGGCAGGTTGGTCGCTTCGTCAAATCGCAGCCGATACCCATAGGGATGTGTCCACGGTGCAGCGCCTGTGGCGAAGATGGTTGGCGCAGGGACATGTGGCACGTGCGAGTGACGTCAGCACGCGAGGATCGGCGCATCCGCCGCCAAGCGGTGGCAGCCCCGCACGCCATGTCAACCGCCATTCTTCAGCATGTGCAAGACACCCTGGCTGTTCCAATATCGATCAGAACAATTTCCCGTCGATTGGTTGAAGGAGGCCTGCACTCCCGGCGTCCGCTCAGAAGACTACCATTGACTCCACAGCATAGACGTGCACGCCTGGCATGGTGCCGGGCTAGAGCGACTTGGATGAGGGAATGGCGGAACGTCGTGTTCTCCGATGAGTCACGCTTCTGTTCTGTCAGTGACAGTCACCGCAGACGAGTGTGGCGTCGGCGTGGAGAAAGGTCAAATCCGGCAGTAACTGTGGAGCGCCCTACCGCTAGACAACGCGGCATCATGGTTTGGGGCGCTATTGCGTATGATTCCACTCACCTCTAGTGCGTATTCAAGGCACGTTAAATGCCCACCGCTACGTGCAGCATGTGCTGCGGCCGGTGGCACTCCCGTACATTCAGGGGCTGCCCAATGCTCTGTTTCAGCAGGATAATGCCCGCCCACACACTGCTCGCATCTCCCAACAGGCTCTACGAGGTGTACAGATGCTTCCGTGGCCAGCGTACTCTCCGGATCTCTCACCAATCGAACACGTGTGGGATCTCATTGGACGCCGTTTGCAAACTCTGCCCCAGCCTCGTACGGACGACCAACTGTGGCAAATGGTTGACAGAGAATGGAGAACCATCCCTCAGGACACCATCCGCACTCTTATTGACTCTGTACCTCGACGTGTTTCTGCGTGCATCGTCGCTCGCGGTGGTCCTACATCCTACTGAGTCGATGCCGTGCGCATTGTGTAACCTGCATATCGGTTTGAAATAAACATCAATTATTCATATGTGCCGTCTCTGTTTTTTCCCCAACTTTCATCCCTTTCGAACCACTCCTCCTTGGTGTTGCATTGTCACTGTCAGTCAGTGTACTTATGACAGGCTCACTTTCATCTATCCCGTCTGACCTCCCTTGGTTAACTCTTGTTCTTTTCTGACCCCAATGGTATTACGTATATAGGCCTAGGCAGTCTTTCATTTTCACGCCTTTTTCTTTCCTTGGCCTATATCTTCATTTTTCGAAGTGTCGGATCCTTTCCATTTTTTCTTTCTGATTAGTGTTATATAAAGGATGGTTGCCCAGTTGTACTCCCTTTTAAAACAATAATGAACACCACCACCTCCCTCTGATAGTGATTCGGGATAGGTCTGCTCGCCGGATGCTTTAAGAGCTCGATGGATTTGCATACCGCATTCAAGTTGCTCAGCGTCTAACAGAGAGGGACGAGCAAGCCTGATTATAGTATTGCAGCCGAGTGTTGTCCATGACGTATGAGAATCCAGAGATTTTCTGCAACATATTTTCAGATGACCGAGTGAGTTGACCGTGCGGTTCGGGTTGCGCAGCTGTGAGTTTGCATACGAGAGATAGTGGGTTCGAACTCCACTGGATTTCTGTGGTTTCCCATTTTCACACCAGGTAAATGCTGAGGCTGATCCTGAATTAAGGCCACGGCCGCTATCTTCTCACTCCTAACCGTTTGCTATCCTATCGTCATCATAACATCTATCTGTGTCGGTGCGACGCAAAACAAAATCGTAAGAAAGAGTTTCATTTGAAAGCAATATTCACCTTGATGGCTACATCAACCGATAAACAACTCGTCTCTTTAGGGGTTGAAAGGCCTGATATTATACAGGAACCGCTATACAGTGCGCGGGTTACTATTTGGTGCGCCGTGTCGAGTCATGGAATATCGGGCCGTTATTTCGTCGAGGATGCTGCACAGAATCCAAAAATAGTGGGCCAGAGACCTCATTATCACCCCTTTCGTGCGGGATTTGGGCCGTTTATGTCGCTCCAGAAACTTAACACTATTGGCGTACCTTTCCTACTCCCCGGATTTCATAGCCCCAGATGCCTAAATATGGGGCATATTGAGAGAATAAGTTTTCAAGACAGCTGACCCATTTACAACTATTCCCGAATAACGCGAGAAGATAACGTCATTTTTATGACCTTACAACAACCTTTGTTGTTCAATCTTCAGAAACGTTATGAACAATGTGTGGCACGTGATAGTACACATACTGTATATTCTTCTTATTATTCTTCCCAGAATTTTTATAATTTACCTGGGATAGGTATATTGTATAGATTCAGCCCTGTTTTTCGGCCGGATGCTCTGCATGTGGCCAACTCTTTGTGTTTCTATGGTGATTTGTAGTGTGATATGTTGTGTGTTGATGAAGATGTGCATCGAGACAAGCACAAACTCCCAAGTCCGCCCCTGTGGTGTAGTGGTCAGTGTCATTAGCTGTCACCCCCCAAGGCCTGGGTTTGATTCCCGGTTCTGCCACGAGGGCTGAAATGGCGTCCACTCAGCCTCGAGAGGTCAACTGAGTAGAGGGGATTCGAATTCCCACCTCAGCCATCCTCGAAGTGGTTTTCCGTGGTTTCCCACTTCTCCTTCAGACAAATACCGGGATAGTACCTAAATTAAAGGGGGGACCTACACCTTTGATTATAGAAAAATGTGGTGTATTAAACGTTTTTCCGCAGCAATGGAAATGAAAAAAGAAACTTGGTACGACAAACACATTATTCCTTAGCAATATGCTTACATGCCGCTCCGTGGTGTAGGGGTAGCGTGCCTGCCTCTTACCCGGAGGCCCCGGGTTCGATTCCTGGCCAGGTCAGGGATTTTTACCTAGACCTGAGGGCTGGTTCGAGGTGCCCTCAGCCTATGTGATTAGAATTGAGGAGCTACCTGACGGTGAGATGGCGGCCTCGGTCTAGAAAGCCAAGAATAACGGCCAAGAGGATTCGTAGTGCTGACCACACGACACCTCGTAATCTGCAGGCCTTCGGGCTGAGCAGCGGTCGCTTGGTAGGCCAAGGCGCTTCAAGGGCTGCAGTGCCATGTGGTTTAGGTTTAGATTTAATATGCCTACATATTTAGAAATCATGTAAGCGTATGCCATTATATATAATTAATATTATTCAAAATAGCGGCGTATCATGGCCATTAGTTTGCCATTTCTCTGATCATTTTCCATGATTTTTTATTATGATGAGTAATGTTATAGCTACAATATGTACTAGAATCGAAGACTCCGTGGCTCAGGCGGCAGCGCGTCGGTACTCACCGCTGGATACCGTGGTTCAAATCCCGGTCATTCCATGTGAGATTTGTGCTGGACAAAGCGGAGGCGGGACAGGTTTTTCTCCGGGTACTCCGGTTTTCCCTGTCATCTTTCATTCCAGCAACACTCTCCATTAACATTTCATTTCATCTGTGAGTCATTTATCATTGGCCCAGAGGAGTGCGACAGGCTTCGGCAGCCGGCACATTTCCTATCCTCCCCGATAGATGGGGGCTCCATTCATTCCATTCCTGACCCGGTCGAACGACTGGAAACAGGCTGTGGTTTTTCATTTTCATTTCATGTACTAGAATCAGTGAATTCCATAACGTATAAAAAATTTGCATGAAATTATTTTTAGGTAATTAATTTTCATTTTAAAATATTTTTTTAAACTTTACCAGCGAAGCTATCTCAATAATATCTTAAAATCTTTCAGAATTATCAGGGAAACGGTTCTGAAAAGCAGAAGTTACGGGAAGCGAGCAACAAACTTACCGATAATGGGCTTGCTTGGGGGACAGGGCTTCACGTTTTTGGTCATAACTCCGAAAGTATTGGAGATATTAACCAAAATTTTGCACTGTTATAAAGAGAATAGTTCAATTTTAAATGAAAAATAAATTGAAAAATCAAACTTTTGGTCGGTCAAAGGTGTTGGTACCCCCTTAAGGCCACGACCGCTTCATTCCCTCTTCCCTTACAATCTTGCCATCCTCCACAAGCCCTTGTTCAGCATAGCAGGTGACGCCGCCTGGGCGAGGTACTGGTCCTGCTCTCCAGTTGTTCCCCCTTTCCCCCGACCCAAAGTCTCACGCTTCAGGACACTGCCCTTGAGGCGGTAGAGGTAGGACCCCTCTCTGAGTCCGAGGAAAAACCAACCCTGGACGGTGAACTGATTAAGAAATAAATAAAACAAAATCCAAGTCCCCGAACCAAACGAATTAGCTACAGGCCTATGCAGTTGTAATCCTCAACCCGCCCGAGAATCGAACCCGGGGCGCTCTGAACATAAGACCACTACGCCAACCATTCATCCAAGAACTGATCTGATACCGTACCGACGCAGTTAAATAACTTTGCAGTATTTGGCCGCACACGGTAGAAGCCTGCTTTGCTTCCAATATCTTCCCCGTGTCATATATTACATTCTTATCCCCTTCAGTGTGAATCCCATTTGAAAATGAAAACCTAAAACCTGTTTTGCAGTCATTGACCGGGTCAGGGATGTAATGAATGAAACATATATAGGCTTTTATTACAATGGGGTCGCCACTCCCAAGGTGATTTTTTATTAATGAGTGATAAATGCTATGAAATGATAATGGAGAGTGTTGCTGGAATGAAAGATGACAGGGAAAACCGGAGTACCCGGAGAAAAACCTGTCCCGCCTCCGCTTTGTCCAGCACAAATCTCACATGGAGTGACCGGGATTTGAACCACGGTATCCAGCGGTGAGAGGCCGACGCGCTGCCGTCTGAGCCACGGAGGCTTTGTGAATCCCATTTATTGGAATAAAATCAGACATTAGCACTATACTACCTTGCTGTTGACGTAGGCTACTAAGTATCTAAGTGCCTCATACAACTATTATCTACTCCGTCGTATGGTGAATACACTGTGACATTCTTGTGGCCTGATCCCAACCCTTTGCCAAGGGATGTATTCACTTTTGCGTGTCCCTGTGGTGGTTGTTAGTGTGATGTATTTTGTGTTTATGAAGAGGTATATCTTAATACGAACACACACGCCCAGTCTCCGAGTTAAAGGAATTAACCAGTCACGACTAAACATCCCATTCCGACCGGGAGTCGAACCCAGGACTCTCTGATCGGAAGACCGCTACACTCACCATTAAGAAAATGGTCTGCAAGTAATAGTACACTATACAACATGCTTATAATAGCAATAATTAAGACACAAGTATGTTTATAAAATAAGGGAAGCATGTTTTATAATTTTCATACGAGGGCCTTAATTACCATTATAGGCGAGTTGCATACAACTGTTTATAATTATAACTCTATTTTTTAAATATTCATAAATTTCTGTCGAGGTGTCGCTTCACAGTTGAGTTTACTGAACAGAGCGCAGGGCACATGCGCTGGATTATTGAATTTCCGTGGGTGGATCAGAGACCTTGACAATGCCATATGTTTTCAAAGCCTTGATAGAAGGTTATCATAACCTAGCTTTGTTTGAAATGCAAAATGTTTGTTGTACAGTTGGTGAAGTGAATTTACGGGAATATTCCGTGTGGTTGTGGAATATTAGAAGTAGAAGGTGCATTGATGTTAATACCGGGCGAGTCAGCCGCGCCTGACGTTTCTTCATTCAGGCATCCCAACGGACGTCAGTGGGGCGATGGTCGATTTTCCTTTGCAGTATACCAAGCTACAGTCGCCTTTAAAGCACTTACTGCGTCATCACTACACAACTTTTGCAAAAACATGTATGCGACAGGTATTTACACAATACGTCAAACTATAAGCCTCCGTGGCTCAGACGGCAGCGCGTTGGCCTCTCACCACTGGGTACCGTGGTTCAAATCCCGGTCATTCCATGTGAGATTTATGCTTGACAAAGCGGAGGCGGGACAGGTTTTTCTCCGGGTACTCTGGTTTTCCCTGTCATCTTTCATTCCAGCAACACTCTCCATTCTCATTTCGTAGCATCTACCATTCATTAATATATCACTTTGGGAGTGGCGACCCCATCGTAATAACAGTCTATATATGATTCATTCATTACATCCCTGACCCGGTCACTGTCTGGAAAACAGGTTGTAGGTTTTCATTTTCATCAAACTATCATACGGTGATGTAAAATGTACGTGCCAGTTATAAGCTTTCGACTGGTTATGAAATTATCGCTAAAAGCTATGGCATACTGATAGTAAACGTGTGTGAAGCGGGATGTAGTTGTATACCAAGTAAGCATTCTGATACGTTGAAGGTAACGGTCAACGTGGTGTAGTGGATTAACCACAGACGTGTTAACGCATGTTGCGTTGGTAGTTGGGTTTGAGTCGTACGAGCGATAAATATTTTTATTCACATTTTAAACTTTGAGGATCAAATAAGAGACCATTCGTGCCACATTCGACCAATAGCATGCATGTTGAATGTGTAGTGGTCTGACACTTGGTATAGCTTAGCAGTCCTGGTCATTTCTTCGCTATGTATTCAACAGAGAAGTATTTTGACATGCTCTTACCGAGCTCGATAGCTGTAGTCGCTTAAGTATTCGGGAGATAGTAGGTTCGAACCCCACTGTCGGCAGCCCTGAAGATGGTTTTCCGTGGTTTCCCATTTTCACACCAGGCAAATGCTGGAGCTGTACCTTTAATTAAGGCCACGGCCGCTTCCTCCCCACTGCTAGCCCTTTCCTGTCCCCTCGTCGCCATAAGACATATCTGTGTCGGTGCGACGTAAAGTAACTATCGACATGCTCTTCATCTACGGTGAAGCAAGACAGTGGCA
This sequence comes from Anabrus simplex, assembly GCF_040414725.1. Taxonomy (NCBI): domain Eukaryota; kingdom Metazoa; phylum Arthropoda; class Insecta; order Orthoptera; family Tettigoniidae; genus Anabrus; species Anabrus simplex. The sequence continues at coordinate 1,581,498,835 of NC_090265.1, forward strand.
CTGGAAGCACAGCGCCTGTACCAGGAAAGGTTTCCACACAGCCAACAACCAAACGCAAATACGTTTGGGAAGGTGGAGCGACGTTTGCGTATAACTTCGTCACTTTCCCGAACAGGTCCTGTGAGAGAGGCACCAGTTACATAAGGTGAAACTGCTGAGATGGTTTTGGGCACTTTCCGGGAGAATCCTCACACGAGTACCCGGGCAGTTACACAACAGGCCAACATCGGCCAGTCGTCTGTTGTAAGAATATTGCATTCCAGTTTTTTTCGCCCCTATCATCTGCAACCACTACAAGAACTCCACGGACAAGATTTCGAAACTGGTGTTGATTTCTGTGCGTGGATACTGACGCAAGTGGCAAATTATTCAGGGTTTGTATATCACATTTTATTTTCGGACGAGGTACGCTTTCATAATAATGGCTCTGTGAATCGTCATAATATGCACTACTGGAGTGTTGAAAATCCCCAATGGGTAAGGCAGGCAGCATTTCAGGCACGATGGGGAGTTAATGTCTGGTGTGGTATACTGGGTGATCACCTAATTGGACCATATTTCTTTGAGGATCATTTGACAGGAGCCCGGTACCTACAGTTTCTTCAAGACCAACTACTATTGCTGCTATAGGATGTGCCCCTGGGTGAGCGTGTAACCATGTGGTATCAACACGACGGAGCTCTCCCTCATATGTCAGCAGATGTTCGCAACTACCTGAATGTTACACATCCCGGTCTATGGATAGGAAGGGGAGGACCTGTCATCTGGCCTGCTAGGTCGCCCTATTTAATGCCACTGGAATTCTTCCTATAGGACTATTTGAAGGATGTAGTGTAGGCTCAGCAGCTGGAAAATCCTGAAAGCCTTCGAAACCTTATTACGGAAGCCTGTGAATCCGTAACACCTACAATGCTACAAAGAGTCCGAATGGCAGTTCAACGGCGCGCTGAAACGTGCATTACTGCAGAAAGCCACTTCGAACATTTACTGCGCTAACAGACTGTTGCTCAGTCAAGAGGATTCAAGCCCCCACCCATTCTATTCTCGTCCAGCTTTGCTTATAAAACATCCACATAAGCAGCATTAATGGCCTAGAACAGTGTCAAAATAAATAAATGAACCCACGACGTGAGGGAATTCGGATACATTGGCTCTGTGGATGATTCTCGAAGAACAAAATACGAATAAAATTTAGAGGCTCAAGTGGGATTCGAACCCACCTACCAAACGCAGCTGTATGAACAGCACCGCACTTAACCTATGACACCACGGCGACCCGAGCGAGTGCGTTTCCAGAAAGCCTACTAGACAGACTACAACTTCCGGTACACAAATGCACACACGTTTTCTCTCAGTATGCCATCGCTGTTCGCCTCTGTGGTGTAGTGGTTAGTGTGATTAGCTGCCACACCCGGAGGTCCGGGTTCGATTCCCGGCTCTGCCACGAAATTTGAAAAGTCGTACGAGGGCTGGAAGGGGGTCCAATCAGCATCGGGAGGTCAACTGAGTAGAGGAGGGTTCGATTCCCACCTCAGCCATCCTGGAAGTGGTTTTCCGTGGTTTCCCACTTCTCCTCCAGGAGAATGCCGGGATGGTACCTAACTTAAGGCCACGGCCGCTTCCTTCCCTCTTCGTTGCCTATCCCTTCCACTCTTCCCATCCATCCACAAGGCCCCTGTTCAGCATAGCAGGTGAGGCCGCCTGGGCGAGGTACTGGTCATTCTCCCCAGTTGTATCCCCGACCAAGAGTCTGAAGCTCCAGGACACTGCCCTTGAGGCGAATGGTGGGATCCCTCGCTGGGTCCGAGGGAAAAGCCGAACCTGGAGGGTAAACAGGTGATGATGATGATGATGCCATCGCTTTTGGCATCCATCCTATACCCTCATAATTGGCACGTACCTTTTACATAACTGTATGACTGTTTGATGAATTGTGTAAATGCCTGTCGGATACAGTACATGTTTTTGCAACGGTAGTGCTGCAGTGCGTGATTAAAGGCGATTGTTGTTTGGTATACGCCAAAGGGGAATAGATCACGACACCGGTGACGGTGGGATGCCTAACAGCATAAAACGGTCAGGCGCGGATGACTCACCCGGTATGTGTGTTCGCCATGTTTGATATTGGAAACAAGTGCGAGGCTAGTGCGTTGAGCGCAGGTGCGATGCTATCCTTACCTAACTGGTCAAACAGTTGTATCATAATGAAACTTGAACTATAATGAGCCTCTAATATTCAATTTTCTGGCATATAATATTTATATCGTCCGCCTCTGTGGTGTAGTGGTTAGCGTGATTAGCTGCCACCCCCGGAGGCCCGGGTTCGATTCCCGGCTCTGCCACGAAATTTGAAAAGTGGTACGAGGGCTGGAACGGGGTCCACTCAGCCTCGGGAGGTCAACTGAGTAGAGGTGGGTTCGATTCCCACCTCAGCCATCCTGGAAGTGGTTTTCCGTGGTTCCCCACTTCTCCTCCAGGCGAATGCCGGGATGGTACCTAACTTAAGGCCACGGCCGCTTCCTTCCCTCTTCCTTGCCTATCCCTTCCAATCTTCCCATCCCTCCACAAGGCCCCTGTTCAGCATAGCAGGTGAGGCCGCCTGGGCGAGGTACTGGTCATACTCCCCAGTTGTATCCCCCGACCAAGAGTCTGAAGCTCCAGGACACTGCCCTTGAGGCGGTAGAGGTGGGATCCGTCGCTAAGTCCGAGGGCAAAACCGAACGTGGAGGGTAAACAGATGATGATGATGATGATGATATTTATATCTCGGCGTCGTCGAGTAAAATATAATTTTCTGAAAAGGGACTAGTGATGTGAATGCAACACAACCTCGAGTAATGTCGAATAAATTTAGATTTTCTATTTGAAACATCGCCATTGTCGGTGAATGAACACATATGTCCATTACGTAATATCGCTCCGACAATCGGACCATACGTGGCAATGATATTCAATGCGTGATCTCGTCATCGTGTCTACTAGATTGCTCACTGTGCTCGTGGGATAGGGCATTGTCCCAGTCCTTGACATAGAAAGACAAAAGCAGACTTCGCACGGTTTCACCGCAACCAGATAAGAATCATTTACGCATGTAAAACCCCTCCCAAGAATACCATAGTTGCTGCAGTAGAAAATCGTTTTAATATAAGACGTCTTGCATTACACTTCGTGGAAATAAATACATGCTCACATACTTCACAGATGACTTCTATGGCATGACTGACGTGAGTGGAGAAAGTAGTCGATAATTGACTGACACGAATGAGGAGTCCCGTAGCTCATGCACTGTCAGCAGAAAACAACTTTCCACCCTTTTCTTGTATTAATAATATACTCAGTCCGCCTCTGTGGTGTAGTGGTTAGCGTGATTAGCTGCCACCCCTGGAGGCCCGGGTTCGATTCCCGGCTCTGCCACGAAATTTGAAAAGTGGTACGAGGGCTGGAACGGGGTCCACTCAGCCTCGGGAGGTCAACTGAGTAGAGGTGGGTTCGATTCCCATCTCAGCCATCCTGGAAGTGGTTTTCCGTGGTTTCTCCACTTCTCCTCCAGGCGAATGCCGGGATGGTACCTAACTTAAGGCCACGGCCGATTCCTTCCCTCTTCCTTGCCTATCCCTTCCAATCTTCCCATCCCTCCACAAGGCCCCTGTTCCGCTTACCAGGTGAGGCCGCCTGGGCGAGGTACTGGTCATACTCCCCAGTTGTATCCCCCGACCAAGAGTCTGAAGCTCCAGGACACTGCCCTTGAGGCGGTAGAGGTGGGATCCCTCGCTAAGTCCGAGGGAAAAACCGAACCTGGAGGGTAAACAGATGATGATGATGAATAATATACTCAGTTGGTTCTCAAATAAAATGTTAATAATAATGTTATTGGTTTTAGGTCCCATTGAAATCTTTAACGGTTTTCAGAGACGCCGGAGTGGCGGAATTTTGTCCCTCGGAAGTTATTTTATGTGCTAGTCGAATTGCCGAAACGACACTGCCGTATATCAATACCTTCAAATCCCATCGGACTCAGCCAGGATGAAATCCTGCAATTTCAGCTCAGAACACCAGTGCTCTACCATCTGAACTACTTTTCCCGGCCAAAAAAATTAATATGTCTTCCTCTCGCGCATGAATTATTTTTCATTTACGTTTGGTGTAGAAAAACACTTGTACGTGATGTGGTTTACCATGATGGATACATAAACGATATTTGGTGAATACTATTCTAAGCTATTAGCATTCAAAGATCGATCATTACTGCTTACTGGCCATGGGTACGTACTGCAAAGCGCAACCGTACTTGCAAGACCGTAGGTCTGTATTGCATTCGAGGTTGACACCACAGGTACTGTCCGACTCGTTGGCTGAGTCAGCGTACTGGCCTTCGGTTCAGAGGGTCCCGGGTTCGATTCCCAGCCGGGTCGGGGATTTTAACCTTCATTGGTTAATTCCAATGGCCCGGGGGCTGGGTGTTTGTCTGCTGTCCCCAACATCCCTGCAACTCACACACCACACATAACACTATCCTCCACCACAATGACACGCAGTTACCTACACATGGCAGATGCCGCCCACCCTCGTCGGAGGGTCTGCCTTACAAGGGCTGCACTCGGCTAGAAATAGCCACACGAAAATTATTATACCACAGGTACTCCTGATGCGTGTGGTAACTAGATGTGGAGAGCCCACGGAAAATAAACTGTGGTCGGTACGTGTGGATGCTGATGGGATGGAAGGAGTACCTTCGGATGTAGGTCAGTTTAACAGTCTGTCAAGTAAAAAAAAAAAAAAACAAAAAAAAACAGGGCATTACTGGTACATGTTAGATTGACTGTGATGTTGAATAAGTGACAGGGAAAATGTACATTACTACTGAGATTAAAAATAATAATTAATAATGCATAAAAATGGACGAGAATTCCTACGACCTCATAACTTATGAGGTCCTCATGCACGAGAGGGTTCTAATAGAATACAGTATGATGAGCTGTTATTTAGATCTGGATGTTACTATATTTGATTTTTACAAACCGTATTTTTGTCCTGTCCGCCTCTGTGGTGTAGTGGTTAGCGTGATTAGCTGCCACCCCCGGAGACCCGAATTCGATTCCCGGTTCTGCTACGAAATTTGAAAAGTGGTACGAGGGCTCGAACGGGTTACACTCAGCCTCGGGAGGTCAAATGAGTAGAGATGGGTTCGATTCCCACCTTAGTCATCCTGGAAGTGGTTTTCCATGGTTTCCCACTTCTCCTCCAAGCAAATGCCGGGATGCTGGTACGTAACTTAAGGCCACGGCCACTTCCTTCCCTCTTCCTTGTCTATCCCTTCCAATCTTCCCATCCCCCCGCAAGGCCCCTGTTCAGTATAGCAGGTGAGGCCGCCTGGGCGAGGTCCTGGTCATACTGCCCAGTTGTATCCCCCGACCCAGAGTCTGAAGTTCCAGGACACTGCCCTTTAGGCGGTAGAGGTGGGATCCCTTGTTGAGTCCGAGGGAAAAACCGACATTGGAGGGTAAGCAGGTAAAGAAGAAAAAGAAGAAGATGACGAAGAAGGAGTATTTCTGTCCGCATCTTCAATGGTTAGCGCTATTAGCTGCCCTTAGAAGCCTGGGTTCCATTTTTGGTACTACCAGGGATTTAATAATGGGAAGAGGGCTGGTATGTGTTTACAAACGGTACATGCAACTCACCTCCACTGGGGGTGTGCCTGAAAAGAGCTATGGTAAACGTAGTGACCTTCGCTTCAGAGGGTACGAGTTCGATTCCCGAACTGGTCGGGGATTTAAATACTAAATGGTTAGTTCCCTCGGCTCAGGGATTGAATGTTTTCGTTGTCCCCAACATCCCTGCAGCTCTACCACAATAACATGCAGTTTCCTATACGCGACAGATGTCATCCACCCTCATCGGAGAGTCTACCTCACAAGGGCTACACCAGGCTAACAGTGCGCACACGATATTATCATACAGTATTTTTTACATAACCAGGAATACACCTTACTATGTTTGGTAAAATGGAGAGTAATAATTGCAGTATTTGATATAGCGTATAATATTAATAATAATAATAATAATAATAATAATAATAATAATAATAATAATAATAATAATAATAATAATAACAACGTCAGTTTAACGTCCCGCTAATTACATTTTTACGGTTTTCGGAGACGCCAAGTTACAGGATATTTTCTCACAGGAGTTCTTTTACGTACCAATAAATCTACTGACACGAGGCTGACGTATTTGAACATATTCAAATACCACTGGACAGAGCCAGGATAGAACCTGCGAAGTTGGGCTCAGAAGGCTAGCGCTCTACCATCTGAGCCACACTGCCCGGCATGTACAATAAAGATTACCTACTGTAGTTGGTGTAGTGTACAATAGAGAATATTGAATTTGGTATGATTGGTATGAGATATGCCTAGATAGAGAAGGATGAATTTTGTGATAGGAAAATAGGAAAGGCTGTTTCAGTGTAACGGAGAATGGAGATGACAGTCGTTAGTACAGTAGAGAACATATAATACTGGATTTGGTGAAACGTAGAATAGAGTTAAATTCGCGGTACGGGAGGTGTACACTGACTTAACAAATGTCATGGGATAGTCACCTAATAGCGTGTGGGGCCTCCTCTGGCCCTGCGAAGTGCAGTGAGACGCCGTGGAAGTGAGTCGACAAGTCCCTGGTAGTCCTCTGGACGCAGATGACACCAAATCGTTTGCAGAGCGGCCGCCAATGCTGGTCTGTTCAAGGGTGCAGGATCAATGGCACGGAGCCTGCGTTCCAGGACATCCCAGATATGCTCGATAGGGTTCATATCGGGGCTCCTGGGTGCAGGGGCGTATTCTCCTTAAATGCAAGGCATTCATTGCATGCGTTATGATAACACAAAGAACTGTCTGATTTACGATTTTAGGTTGTTTCAGGTCAAATATTAACGATTTCATCTCTCATAAGTTCAAAAGGTCCGCGCAACTGTACTAGTTCCGTTGCTTGATTACGTGTGGTGCTGGTGTAGTCTGGCCGTCTACTCCACTCTCGGAAGAAAGAGACAGCAAATGGAGGAGTTAACGACGTAAGGCATTCAATCTTAAAATTGCATTCAGTGGCAGACGTAGTTCTGAAACCCTCCGAACGATGTCGCTGCAATTGAAACTTGGTCAGAATTTGTCACCCCATACCCGTGCTACCCTCTGCCATCTGTTAGCAATTTGGAGGAAGTCGACATGTTTACAGCGAACGGGACACACAAATTACCCCCTAGCGAGAACCCAACGTGACGAAACTGACCAATGCCACTGGGGTGACTTATCTCCAGTGCTTGAGTTGTGGCTAACTAGTGAGTTAATTCATTGTGTGTTTTGTTGATTAGTGAGTTAATTCTGTGTGTGCTGTTCCTGTGCTATTCGTCGTTTTGCGCACGTGTGGTATTAACGATGGATGAGTCTAAAACGGATATAATTGTAAATCAGTTTGAAAAGCCATTTACTGGCCGTTCGTTTGATGAAAAGATGCAAGACCTCTACCTTCCCTCGTAAATTTCTTCTTCTTCTTAATCTGCTTACCCTCCAGGGTTGGCTTTTCCCTCGGACTCAGCGAGGGATCCCTCCTCTACCGCCTCAAGGGCAGTGTCCTGGAGCTTCAGACTCTGGGTCGGGGGATACAACTGGGGAGGATGACCAGTACCTCGCCCAGGCTGCCTCACCTGCTATGCTGAACAGGGGCCTTGTGAGGGATGGGAAGATTGGAAGGGATAGACAAGGAAGAGGGAAGGAAGCGGCCGTGGCCTGAAGTTAGGTACCATCCCGGCATTTCCTTGGAGGAGAAGTGGGAAACTACGGAAAACCACTTCGAGGATGGCTGAGGTGGAAATCGAACCCACCTCTACTCAGTTGACCTTCCGAGGCTGAGTGGACCCCGTTCCAGCCCTCGTACCACTTTTCAAATTTCGTGGCAGAGCCGGGAAGCGAACCCGGGCCTCCGGGGGTGGCAGCTAATTACATTAACTACTACACCACAGAGGCGGACCCTCGTAAATTTAAAAAGAGAAAACAAGAATTGTGTACGCACGTTCAATCCAGAAACTTACAGTAAAACTGTTTGGCTCGAGTTCACCTACATGTAATTAGGGTGAGTAGAATTGAAATTTACTTAACACATTGTGTTAACTGCATGGTTACTAGTTGCATGCCTCAGTGGAGATTCCAGGATACGCCACTGCCTGGGTGGCCATGGCAGTCGTTGGACCTCTTGCATGTTCCTGGAACCATTCCGGGGCGACGTGGGAGCGATGTGGCGGCGCGTTATCACATTGAAACACCACAGAACCGTCTGGGCGCTGGAAGGCCAAAAATGGGTGGAGATGGTCTCCGAGCAGCACAATATACCGCGTACCATTCAAAGTCTCTTCCAGAACAACTAGGGGGCCCATTCCATACCAGGAAAATGCACCCCAGACCATCACAGAGACACCAACGCCCTGGACCACACCTTCGAGGCAGGCGGGATCCATCGCTTCATGTGGTCTGCGCCATACACGGTGCCTCCCATCGGCATGGTGCAGTGGATCAGTGCCTATGTGGATCAGTGGTAGAGTGTCGGCCTCCGGATCCCAAGATAGCGGGTTCAAACCCGGCAGAGGTAGTCGGATTTTTGAAGGGCGGAAAATAGTCCATTCGACACTCCATGTCGTACGATGTCGTAAGATCTCTGGTGACACATTTGGTGTTTACCCGACAAAATTCATTAAATCTCCGCCATAGACGCCCAAGAGAGTTTCGGTTAACTCGGTCTGCCATCTAGTGGGTCTAGAATAAAACGGAACGTCGAAATTGACGAGCAGACAGTTAGATGGCGTCAAATCGAAATGTCTGCACACGGTAGCTGAGGCCATACGATTATTATTAATATTATTAGTTGAAATCGTGATTCGACCGACCATATCACGTTATGTCATTGTTCCAGTGTCCATCCCTGGTGACTGGCGACAAATGCGCGTCGTTCTGCCCGATGACGTTGGGTTAATAGTTGCACCCGTGTGCGGCGCCGGCTCCCATACCCCATAGAACCCATGTTCCTACGGGAGACGTGCCTAGCACGGCTTGTGTTGAATTGAGCCGTGATTGTTGCACGGCTGCCCGTCTGTCACTATTGACAATCCGTCTCGGATGTCGCCGGTCACGGTCATCGAGGGTGGCTGGACGGCCGGTCCTTCGTCTGTTGTGGACGGTGTCACCCGCATTCAACCATTCACGATACACCCTGGACACGGTTGATCGAGTGAAGCCGAATTCCCGTACCACTTCCGAAATCGCACTTCCCATCCGTCGGGCACCGACCACCATACCCCGTTCGAACGGTGTCAGCTCACGACGACGTTCCATATTACACCTGTCACATGCACAGCCACTGTTCACAAGGTCTCCTATACAACTGCCGCTGGCACAGGGGGCGTGTGGTGCGCAGACAACACACCTGCACATCAGTAGTATAATTGGACAGTTCTGGCGCCACCGCCACCTCCGGCTCCCAGTGGCCGCCTCCACCTCAGCCAGTGGCCTCTTCCAGTACTGCCAACTTAACCTAACTAGCGCGACAGTACTGCCAACTTAACCTAACTAGCGCGAAATTTGAATTTGTAAACAAAGCCACGTGCTTTTTGACAGCTGTCATCGACAACAACGCATCGCTAACCTCAGTACTGCCATCTTGACGGGCCTAAACCTCACTAGTGCCAACTTAACCTAACTAGCATGAGGTAAACAAACCCACGTGTTTTTTGACAGCCACGTGCTTTTTGACAGACAACAACGCATCGCAAACCTCAGTACTGCCATCTTGACGGGCCTAAACCTCAGTAGTGCCAACTTATCCTAACTAGCATGAGGTAAACAAAGCCACGTGTTTTTTGACAGCCACGTGCTTTTTGACAGATTTGTAAACAAAGCCACGTGCTTTTTGACAGACAACAACGCATCGCTAACTTCAGTACTGCCATCTTGACGGGAATAAACCTCGGTGGTACCAACTTAACCTAACTAGCGAGAGGTAAACAAAGCCACGTGCTTTTTGACAGCCACATGCTTTTTGACAGCTGCCATCCGCCATCTTTGAGCACCGTGCTGCCCTCTTTCGTCACCTGTCATCGGCAGTGCTGCCATCTTGACGGGTCTAAGCCTTAGTGCTACCAACTTAACCTAACTAGCGCGAGGTAAACAAAGCCACGTGCAGCTGTCATCCGCCATCTTTGAGCACAGTGCTGCCCTCTTTAGCTACTTACCTTTGAAATGTGGTGGCGGATAATTTGAAAAATGCTTTTTGACAGCAGCCATATTGCATCGTGCTGCCCTCTTTAGCTAGATACCTGTGGTAGCAGACAATTCCACGTGACAGCAGCCATCTTTGAGCACCGTGCTGCCCTCTATGTGGTGGCGGCAAATTCCACGTGCTCTTGTTTGGAAACAAACTCACGTGCTTTTTTGACAGCTACCATCCACCATCTTTAATCAACAGAGCACAGTGCTGTACTCTTTAGCTAGATACCTTTGAAATGTGGTGGCGGCAATTTGAAAAATTCTATGTGCTCTTGTTGGGAAACAAAGCCACGTGCTTTTTTTTGACAGCTGTCATCCGCCATCTTTAATCAATAGAGCACTGTGCTGCGGGCAATTTCGTTAGCTGTCATCCGCCATCTTTAATCCAGAGAGAACAGTGCTGCCCTCTATGTGGTGGCGGCAAATTGAAAAATTCCACGTGCTCTTGTTTGAAAACATACTCACGTGCTTTTTTGACAGCTGTCATCCGCCATCTTTAATCCAGAGAGAACAGTGCTGCCCTCTATGTGGTGGCGGCAAATTCCACGTGCTCTTGTTTGAAAACATACTCACGTGCTTTTTTGACAGCTGTCATCCGCCATCTTTAATCCAGAGAGAACAGTGCTGCACTCTATGTGGTGGCGGTAAATTCCATGTGCTTTACAAACCTATGTGCTTTTCTGACAGCTGTCATCCGCCATCTTTAATCTAGAGAGAACAGTGCTGCACTCTATGTGGTGGCGGCAAATTCCACGTGCTTTACAAACCTATGCGCTTTTCTGTCATCCACCATCTTTAATCTAGAGAGAACAGTGCTGCACTCTATGCGGTGGCGGCAAATTCTACGTGCTTTACAAACCTATGCGCTTTTCTGTCATCCACCATCTTTAATCTAGAGAGAACAGTGCTGCACTCTATGTGGTGGCGGCAAATTCTACGTGCTCTTATTTGGAAACAAATTCTACTCGCTCTTCAGCTGTCATCTACCATCTTTAATCAAGAGAGCACCGTGCTGCCCTCTTTGTGGTGGCGGATAATTTGAAAAAATTCTTTTCGACAAGCAGCCATCTTTAATCCAGAGAGAACAGTGCTGCCCTCTTTAGCTACTTACCTTTGAGGCGGTTAATTTGAAAAATTCTTTTCGACAAGCTGCCATCTTTAATCCAGAGAGAACAGTGCTGCCCTCTTTAGCTACTTACCTTTGAGGCGGTTAATTTGAAAAATTCTAGCTGCCATCTTTAATGAAAAGGGCATCGTGGTGCTATCTTGCGGGTAATATTTTACGTCACAGCTGTCATCCACCATCTTGCATTGCTAACCTTAGTGCTGCCCTCTTTAGCTACTTACCTTTGACAAGCTGTCACCCGCCATATTGCATCGCAAACCTCAGTGCTGCACTCTATGTGGTGGCGGATAACTTGAAAAAATCTTTTTGACAAGCAGCCATCTTTAATCAACAGAGCACCGTGCTGACATCTTTAGCTACCGCCATCTTACATCGCTTACCTCGCTGCTGCACTCTATGTGGTGGCGGTTAATTCGAACAAGTTTAATCACGCATCGGGTAAGCTAGAGTAAGCACGTGCTGTTGTGATGACATCATCATACATGTTTAGACTTGTCCGTTTTCTTAAGAGTAAGTCGATGTAAAGGAATGTGGTAGCGGTAAATTCGAACGAGTTTAAACATGCATCGGGAAAGCTAGAGTAAGCAAGTGCTGTTGTGATGACGTCATTGTGCATGTTTAGACCTGATCGTTTTTCTTAAGAGTAAGTCGGTGTAAAGCAATGCAATAAGTACAACATTTTTTGAATGCGATCAAATATTTATTTACAAATGTACTACAACAGTGTTCGTTTTTGCTGCTGACAAGGTTGGTGTGCTTCTTAACAACGTATGCTTCCGAAATGCCTCCTGCAACATTCAAATTAAACAAAGCATTTAGAAATATATTATACTAAGTATGTTATGCTTTACAGAGAAGATCATGTACTTCTTACCTTGCTGTTATTCCTTTTCGGAATCATCATCATCATCATGAAGTACTAGAGAAAGTTCATTCATACACTGTGTACAGTGTTCAATCCTCGGATTTGGTCCATCCCAATCATCATCACCATTTTCTCCTCGATGCTTGTAATGTCGCTCACAAGTTCTGCATAAAGCTACTTCGATTGACATCTTACTGTGTAGAGGAAGGATGTCCCAAAAATTATGTACGTAAGAGGCAGCGTACGTATATAAAAATCCTGGTGGTAAGTATTGAATAAGATGTTTCGGCATCGATGATCTACGTTTATAGAACATCTTAATAGCCTCACTCACTCGTGAAACATAAATAAGATGTTGCGTATGAGCATGCAAACAGCATGCACATTTACAGTTTTGTTCCATAGCGTACGATGTCGAAGCACACACTAATGAAAATGATAAAGATCTATTCTTATTTATAGTCTCGTAACAATATTCGTTAGCGGATGGTAAGTAACATCACTCATATGAATAATAAGACAATAGGCTGCTGTGTTAGCAGGAATGTTTTCAGATGTTTCAAATTCTAAACGAATATCAACTGGAGATTCTTTTATAGATTCTTCATGATAAGAGCAGTCTATAACTACAATCGGTGCTTTATTTTTAAATTCTTGAGGTGTAAATAGCGGACGATCTTCTTTCTGATAATACGATGATTGAAATTTACAAAACATGTCATAGAGCATCCCAAACTTATTTTTCTCAAAGTTAATGTCGATGTTTTCGTAGGGATACGTAATTCCATTGAGATATAGTCTAACGTGTCTTAATTTGCAGTGATCAAACAGTGAGCTATCTTTTTCGTGATTGAATTTACGATTAGTTTGAAATCCAAAAATAATGTACAAGGGCTTCTCAGTAAAACGTGATGTTTTAACTGCCCAGCTATGCTTGTTTGTAGGTGGTAACACAGGATATTCATGCAGCTCCCAACTTCTAAAACGTATAGCTAATGGTGTATCATTTTCTACAATCTTGAGCAATCGAAGTTTTTCACGATCAGATAAGGTTACATGTGGGATCCGCCACAGTATACGATGCAGTGTTATTTTCGATTCTACAGGTGTTTCTACTGCTTTAAGAGAATTGTAATCACTTCGATCACGGATTAGAATAAGCTCTTGTTTTACGTTGATTATAATACGTGTAAAGTCTTCTGCGAATCCAAAAATATGTTTCAGTGATAACATACCCGTAAAAGTTCCATCCTCATTAATCATCCAGTTGTTAGTAGATTTTGGACACCATCCAGCCATCCGCAAAAGATTACTTTCTTCATCACAGAAAGAAGGGTAGAGTTTCATTGCGCTTGTAATACCAACATTCTTCGTTCGATCTATTTCAACATTATTTACTTCATATCGCGCTTCAGAAAAGAGAAAAGCTAGAGCATGGTTGTTTAGTTGTGAAGTGCTTGGTCCACTTCCATCAGACTTTTCTAATCGTCCTTCAATATAGAGGTAGCTTTCGTGTGGTAAGGTGTAAACATCTTGTTGATTAATAATAAAATGAATTTCATCATTGTTATTTAATCCAAACGTAAAAGGTTGATAAGAATGAAGCTCACTTCGTACTACACCTTCACGACTTTCTACTGTATTCGTAATGTCTAGCATTTCTTCCATTCTGTTGTAGTAGTGTATATCCTAAATCTTGGAGTATCTGCTTATGGGTATCTGTTAACTCGATGAGTCTCTGCACACATGTAGTATGCCTTCGGAATGTACACCGTGTTTTATAGATGGTTTTCATACTGGTTTAAGATGTAGTTTGTAAGCTACGTACGCGTGCTGATCTAAATGAATAAGCTGATTATGTTTATTTACAAGTCTAAGAGTAATGTTGCTAATGTGTTTTACAGACACAGGATGATAAAGAACTACTGCTGGTTTCTCACAAATAGTATATCCACGTTCCTCTGTAACAATAAAGTCGTGCAGGACGTGCGAAGGTTGTAGATTACTATTCAAGTCTGTAATAATATTACAAGTAATGTTCACATTATAATCATCGAAGAGTTTTATAGGTTGATCAGACTCGTAACGTACGTTCGGTAGGAGCTCCCTCGATGAAAATCCAAGCAGTGGACCAATCGAATCAGGTTGTGATTTGAAGTCAATCTTAAATGATGATTCAATAACACATTTGTGCGTAATGTTGCTTATAGTGATTGAGAACTTGTAATTATGATTACTAAAACTATCTTCCCCAAACTGATCAATTAACGTACTTTCAATATAGTCGTGAATATCATCTACTGTATAACTACCTGAGGGTAGTGTTAGCACATACTCATCGTAATAGAACTTGTTTAAACCATCACGCACATTATAGATTTTATTGTAGCTTTCAAACGATACTAGTCCAAGACTATGCGGCTGATAACCAAGTTCGATTGGCGGATTAAAATAGATGGTTGTTTCAGGTCCTTCTCCACGTACAGCAAACGTTCTTTCACTGTTCGTCATCACGTAGACACTAATACACTTTCTCTACTGTCTGGGTTTGATATAAGAACATAAGACATAATCGTCCGCACATGCGTGTATTAAAGTTTTGCACACGGTTTTTATTGTAAACAATGTCTGCACTGCTTCCGAAATAACGTATGAGCTCAAAAGGAGGAGGTAAATCTCCATAGCTATCAAAATACCATACTTTAGATTTACGTTTTACATAAGCAACGTAATGAGTTCCAGGTCCACGACTGTCGTCCAAGTTAATTACGGCACTTTCACGTTCACGTGGACGTGCTGGTAGTTGATCACGCATATACACTCCTCGAAAATAATGAATTCCTAGTTGTTTAGCAAACGTAAAAACTTCATCATGCGTTAGAGCTCGATATGGCAGTGCATTCAGTAGACGTTTTTTGGAGAAATGTAGATACCAAGCCCTTTCTTGTATGGCGCTAGCTTCATGTTCACACCTTTGCCTCGTAACGCAATTGCCTCTATCGTCTTGTTATGACGTTCACTCTCTTTCAACTGTTGTTTCGCTTCTTCTACAGCTTTGACAGTTCTCGCTACAGCACTAGCACCACCTAGCAATGACCCTAAAGCTGCTAAGCCAGCAAACAGCGCAGGAAGAAATCCTCCTCGTTTTGGTACAGGAATAATTCGCGCACGTTTACTAAATATTGCTCTGCACTTTGGAGAAATTCTCGCTCTTGCTGCGCGTAACGCCTTAGTAATAGCTACACGAGGATTGTATTCCCCTCGAATAGCTTTTTGCGCAGCCTTTATAACATCTTTCCATCCAACAGTTTTTACTTTCTTCTTCTTCTTCATGTCGTTTGGATATCGTTGTTTCACCATGCTGGACACGACTTTACTAGTCAAGAGCAAATCATAAACTAACCGTTGCCTCTTGTTTCGTTTAATATATATATTACTATTACGTACTTTATGATTCAGTTATCATGAAGATTATAAAGCAGCAAGACACGCTACCTGTTACCGACATTGTACCACATCTCTTACCTAGTTCTAGTACAACTACAAGAAAACGTCATGGAACGTTGTTTCCTTTTACTGTGCGATGTATTATATCAGGTCCGTCGGGATGCGGTAAAACAAATCTTTTACTCACACTTATTACTTCTGTAAATGGTATACGCTTCGAGAATATTTACGTTTTCGCAAAGTCACTCTATCAGCCGCTATATACTATTCTACAAACTGTAATGCACGATCTAGTTAAAGATGGAATAAGATATTTTAAATTTAATTCACATGAGCAAGTACCATCACCAGACGATGTGCTTCCTAATTCTCTAATGATCTTTGATGATGTCGCAACAGAACAGCAAAACGTTATTCGTGCATTCTTTAGTATGGGTCGACATAAATATGTTGATTGCATCTATTTGTGCCAAACCTATTCTCGTGTGCCCAAGCAGTTGATACGCGACAACGCAAATGTTATTGTGCTTTTTCGGCAAGATGAGCGCAACATGCGACATGTGTATAACGATCATGTTAACACTGATATGACATTCGATGACTTTAAACGTATGTGTGCTAAATGTTGGTCATTACACCGTTACAGCTTTTTAGTTATTGATAAAGAAAGTGATGTACAGCATGGACGATATCGCATGGGTTTCGATCATTTTATATGCATTAACACAGAATTACAGTAACTACTTGATTAAAAACCACCATCATGTTAACATCTAGCAAGGAGATCACAAAACATATCATCCAAGCTCGAAACAATATTCGACGGAAATTTAAAGAGCTTAAACGTATTCAAGCAGACACGGATTTATTTTTAAAAACACAACTAAGTACACCACTCAAAGAAATTTTTAATTCTACTTCATTACCGCAGTCTACTTCAAGTTTTGCTTCTATGCAAACATCATATCATAAAGAGAAGCATGAAGAAGAAAAGCATGAAGAAGATACGGAAGAGAAGAAGCAGGATGTAGATCAAGAAGAGGAAGATAAGGAAGAAGAAGAAGAAGAACTTAATGATGCATCACCATCTAAGCGTGTTGAGTTTTTAACTACAGATGTTATTGCAGAAACACCTACTACATCGACGCAAAATCTACCATCTTTGTCTGAGGTTATGATTACACCAGAATATCGCAATCAGTTTAGAACTTTTATTCAAGATACCTATGGATCTCTCTTTGCACCTTATATAGAAAAACATTTTACAGGACAAACTGACACTACCTATGGTATTCGCTACGAAGATGACTGTTTCCGGATAGGAAATTCAAATGTTAAGATTAATAGCAACAAACTCATTGTAAAAGGTGTTACCTATAAACCTACGAAAGGACTCTTAGAACTTCTTTTCTCACGAATACCTGACAAGGATATAATTTCACAAGATGATCTTAAAAAGTATAAAGCAATACTTTTTGCTACCGATGCAACACGACGTAATTACAAGAGAACAGAAGCTGTAAATGCGAATAAGAGTTACAAGTATCGTGAGTTTATTTCTAAGCTGTTTCCGACTGCACGTAGTCTAGACGTTATCTACAAGCCTTTGTTGCCGTATGTGGATGTAAGATACTGGAATGACCCAAACTTACTCGTTGAACGATTACAACTTTTAAGAGCATCGCAAGAGGCTGGTCACACTGGTCACGGATCAGAAATTCTAGAAATAGAAAGAGAACTACGTTATGCCGGTATTATTTTATAATGGCTCGTCAAGAGAAGATCTCACCTGTAAAGGTAAACATCGCACATGAGTTACATAAACCAGCACGTCGCACCTACTGTCGCAGACGCGTTATTACACGAGGAAAAGATGATCTCTGGCAAGCAGACTTAGTAGAAATGATTCCATATGCTTCTAGTAATAAGGGCTATAAGTATCTACTTACTGTTATCGATGTGTACTCAAAGTTTGCTTTTGCACAACCCGTGCGTTCTAAAACAGCAGCTCAAGTTAAAGAAGCATTTAAACATATTGTTGAAGAATCGAAACGCTGCCCAAGGCTTCTTCAAACTGATCAAGGTAAAGAGTTTTACAACAAGGATTTTTCTTCTTACCTCAAGTTACTTGGCATTCAACACTACTCTACGTTCAGTAATCTCAAGGCAAGTGTTGTAGAACGCTTTAATCGTACACTCAAAACAATGATGTGGCGAGAATTTACAGCGCAAGGTTCATATCGTTGGATTGATCTGCTACCTAGACTTTTATCTACCTACAACGATACACCTCATCGCACTATCGGAACAAAGCCACGTCTTGTTACAAAGAATACACCTCGTCTAGATGCTATTCATCTTGTAATCAAAACAGCTGATCCACGTCGCTATCGCTTTAAAGAAGGTGATTTCGTTCGCATCAGCAAACACAAGTCTATCTTTGCAAAAGGATACACACCTAACTGGAGCACTGAAATTTTTCGAATCAGAAGTGTTAAGCTTACTAATCCAGTTACGTATTTACTTCGCGATCTCAGAGGACAGCCTATTGAAGGAGGATTCTACATCGAAGAACTGCAGAAAACAAAATATCCTGATCACTATTTAGTTGAACGTGTTATTCGACGTCGTGGTAATAAACTGTATGTTAAATGGCTTGGTTTTAATAACAGCTTTAATTCATGGATTAATAAAGAGGATGTACTTTAAATCTTATGTGTGTTTTCTTTTAATCCTCTACGTTTCCTTTCTTCTAAGTCACTAGGACATGCTGTAGGATTAAACAACACCTGTAATATGTTTTGACAATTCATATTTATTTTAGACTATATACATACATTTTTATCCTTTGTTCATGTTACGGTCTTTGTCACTCAGTTTTTCGTTTTATTGCACCAACAACGACAAGTGCTGCTATATTCTTCTGAGCAGCTAAAGCACTAGGTAATAACACATACACACACACACACAGCATAACTTTACGAAGCAGATTTTAACAGCTACACTCTATGCAGGCAGCATGTAACTACGTATCAGGCGAACGTGTTCTAGGGCCGCAGGGGAGATGAAGCACGAAGAAAAGAAGATCAATCACTCTATTGATGAGTCCACACCCAACATGCTTCCTCATCTTTCTCCCAGCACGTTTCTTCACCTTTTCCTTGTTTACTCTCTCCACAGCCATGATAAGTATTTATAAGCGAAGACAACTCGTTAGTTTTAGGTCCGTGATACAGTTTAATTAGTTGACATGTACGGCACTGTCTCACAGAAGGTCTTCTAGCTAAACTCACGTGTTCATGATGTAAACTACACGTTTGAAGCTCTGACAAAACAGGATCTTGAGTCTACTCACGAGGCACCTTATCCCAAATCTTCTTTACAGCATTCGCAGCTACATTGACCAAAAATGCCTTTGGTAATGCATTTAACTCTTCTTCAGTAAAAGTGTTTAGTTTCTTTTTGCATGCATAAAACTTTACGATCGCCTTTTCAACTGCGTTACACTTAGTATCTGTTAGAAATGACATGATGTCTTTACTCTACAAATGTTTCTTTTACACTAAGGTTATTTCGACACTGCACTTTACATATGTTGTTCACTTCCCGACATGCACAGCGACACAACCAATCAAAGAGCATGCATACATGTTGTAAAGACTGTTTAGTTGTTTCTCTACTATGCTCTTTCGGAAGAGTTTTAAATGATGGGCACCCCAATTCATGCATGTCGATAACTTCACATGATGATGGTAGAAAATCACGCAACCATTCTTTCTTTTCACAACCCTTTAAAAGAACAAGATCTGCTCTTGACAAATGTGCATTCATCATTAAAGGTAGAAAACGATAAGGTATTCCTTTTTCTTCCCACTTCAAACCTAAATTGTTTTCAATCCACTGAGTCTGCTTTTTATCTTCATCTGTTTGCAAACAGTAAGGGAACGGTGGACTAAATACTAAACTAACAAGTTTTGGTGCCCACAACACACAGCAATCTAACACAGCCACCTCTTTAAACACAAACTTGTTTCCGTTTACTTTAAAGCCTTGCACATCAACTATTAATGTTTTCGTCATGTTTGCACTCCACACTCTATCACTGTTTCCCGAAGACTAAAGCTTTTAGTCAACGAACGGGTTTAAACATGCATGATAACGTCATCACAACAGCACGTGCTTACTCTAGCTTACCCGATGCGTGATTAAACTTGTTCGAATTAACCGCCACCACATAGAGTGCAGCAGCGAGGTAAGCGATGTAAGATGGCGGTAGCTAAAGATGTCAGCACGGTGCTCTGTTGATTAAAGATGGCTGCTTGTCAAAAAGATTTTTTCAAGTTATCCGCCACCACATAGAGTGCAGCACTGAGGTTTGCGATGCAATATGGCGGGTGACAGCTTGTCAAAGGTAAGTAGCTAAAGAGGGCAGCACTAAGGTTAGCAATGCAAGATGGTGGATGACAGCTGTGACGTAAAATATTACCCGCAAGATAGCACCACGATGCCCTTTTCATTAAAGATGGCAGCTAGAATTTTTCAAATTAACCGCCTCAAAGGTAAGTAGCTAAAGAGGGCAGCACTGTTCTCTCTGGATTAAAGATGGCAGCTTGTCGAAAAGAATTTTTCAAATTAACCGCCTCAAAGGTAAGTAGCTAAAGAGGGCAGCACTGTTCTCTCTGGATTAAAGATGGCTGCTTGTCGAAAAGAATTTTTTCAAATTATCCGCCACCACAAAGAGGGCAGCACGGTGCTCTCTTGATTAAAGATGGTAGATGACAGCTGAAGAGCGAGTAGAATTTGTTTCCAAATAAGAGCACGTAGAATTTGCCGCCACCACATAGAGTGCAGCACTGTTCTCTCTAGATTAAAGATGGTGGATGACAGAAAAGCGCATAGGTTTGTAAAGCACGTAGAATTTGCCGCCACCGCATAGAGTGCAGCACTGTTCTCTCTAGATTAAAGATGGTGGATGACAGAAAAGCGCATAGGTTTGTAAAGCACGTGGAATTTGCCGCCACCACATAGAGTGCAGCACTGTTCTCTCTAGATTAAAGATGGCGGATGACAGCTGTCAGAAAAGCACATAGGTTTGTAAAGCACATGGAATTTACCGCCACCACATAGAGTGCAGCACTGTTCTCTCTGGATTAAAGATGGCGGATGACAGCTGTCAAAAAAGCACGTGAGTATGTTTTCAAACAAGAGCACGTGGAATTTGCCGCCACCACATAGAGGGCAGCACTGTTCTCTCTGGATTAAAGATGGCGGATGACAGCTGTCAAAAAAGCACGTGAGTATGTTTTCAAACAAGAGCACGTGGAATTTTTCAATTTGCCGCCACCACATAGAGGGCAGCACTGTTCTCTCTGGATTAAAGATGGCGGATGACAGCTAACGAAATTGCCCGCAGCACAGTGCTCTATTGATTAAAGATGGCGGATGACAGCTGTCAAAAAAAAAGCACGTGGCTTTGTTTCCCAACAAGAGCACATAGAATTTTTCAAATTGCCGCCACCACATTTCAAAGGTATCTAGCTAAAGAGTACAGCACTGTGCTCTGTTGATTAAAGATGGTGGATGGTAGCTGTCAAAAAAGCACGTGAGTTTGTTTCCAAACAAGAGCACGTGGAATTTGCCGCCACCACATAGAGGGCAGCACGGTGCTCAAAGATGGCTGCTGTCACGTGGAATTGTCTGCTACCACAGGTATCTAGCTAAAGAGGGCAGCACGATGCAATATGGCTGCTGTCAAAAAGCATTTTTCAAATTATCCGCCACCACATTTCAAAGGTAAGTAGCTAAAGAGGGCAGCACTGTGCTCAAAGATGGCGGATGACAGCTGCACGTGGCTTTGTTTACCTCGCGCTAGTTAGGTTAAGTTGGTAGCACTAAGGCTTAGACCCGTCAAGATGGCAGCACTGCCGATGACAGGTGACGAAAGAGGGCAGCACGGTGCTCAAAGATGGCGGATGGCAGCTGTCAAAAAGCATGTGGCTGTCAAAAAGCACGTGGCTTTGTTTACCTCTCGCTAGTTAGGTTAAGTTGGTACCACCGAGGTTTATTCCCGTCAAGATGGCAGTACTGAGGTTAGCGATGCGTTGTTGTCTGTCAAAAAGCACGTGGCTTTGTTTACAAATCTGTCAAAAAGCACGTGGCTGTCAAAAAACACGTGGCTTTGTTTACCTCATGCTAGTTAGGTTAAGTTGGCACTACTGAGGTTTAGGCCCGTCAAGATGGCAGTACTGAGGTTTGCGATGCGTTGTTGTCTGTCAAAAAGCACGTGGCTGTCAAAAAACACGTGGGTTTGTTTACCTCATGCTAGTTAGGTTAAGTTGGCACTAGTGAGGTTTAGGCCCGTCAAGATGGCAGTACTGAGGTTAGCGATGCGTTGTTGTCGATGACAGCTGTCAAAAAGCACGTGGCTTTGTTTACAAATTCAAATTTCGCGCTAGTTAGGTTAAGTTGGCAGTACTGTCGCGCTAGTTAGGTTAAGTTGGCAGTACTGGAAGAGGCCACTGGCTGAGGTGGAGGCGGCCACTGGGAGCCGGAGGTGGCGGTGGCGCCAGAACTGTCCAATTATACTACTCACATCAGTGCTCCACTATCCCATGACATTTGCTCAGTCAGTGTAGTTGTAAGGTGCATTTGGGAGATGGTGGGTTCGAACACCACCATCGACAGACTTGAAGATGTATTTTCGCGGCTCCCTATTTTTCTGACACCAAGTGCAGGCAGGGGTTGATCTTAATTATAATCAAATCATCGTCTGGCTGAGTATCTCAGTGGGTTCGGCTCAATCCGGTGGTACTTGAAGGTGCGCAAATATGTCAACCTCGTGTCGGTAGATTTGCTTGTTGCTTATTGTTTTAAGGGGCCTAACATCGAAGGTCATCAGCCTGTCGGTAGATTTACTGGCACATAACATAATTCTCGCGAAAAAAATTCTGGCTCTTCAACATTTCCAAGAACCGTAAAAATAGTTGGTGGAGCGTAAAACAATAATAATAATAATAATAATAATAATAATAATAATAATAATAATAATAATAATAATAATAATAATAATAATAATAATTCCGTATCTAGAAGTGTAATAATATTTTTCCTTTTCATAATTTTGCTGGATTCAAAGGCTAAATTGAGGTCTTTCTGAATGCAGATAAAAAACACGCCAGCGGACCCTCACAAACTAAATAATGTTCTGGAGTTTTCCATTTTCATTGCAGGCTGTATCTCAATTAAGGGAATGGGCGCTTCCCTTTCATTTCTAGCCCAGTCCCAACATATCGTCGCTATTCGCTATAAGACATGTTGGAGTCGGTACAACGGAAAACCAGTAACTGAGGAATTTCTCCCACCGTTCAAAAATTCGACTACTTCTGCCAGGTTTCTAAACTCGCGATCTTAGGATCCTGACCACGACTCTCCACCACTGATCTACGCAGGGAGCTAAAATTGTAGTGCTGCTTTTCGTTTATCATCCTGGATCTTGCATTGCTATTCTCTGAAAGAATTATTTCTTGTGGAAATTTAGATAAGGACAGTATATTGAACATTGTAGTAGTACTTCTTCTGACATCTGAGTTTCCGTGTGTGAAGCCCAGCTAGTTGTTGCCATTTAGCTACCCAAAAACAACGACATTAATCACTACTGTTCTACTTTTAGGGCAGTCGCCTAGGTGGCAGATTCCCTATCTGTTGTTTCCTAGCCTTTTCTTAAATGATTGCAAAGGGATTGAAAATTGAGTGAACATCTCCCTTGGTAAGTTATTCCAATCCCTAACTCCCCTTCCTATAAACGAATATTTGTCCCAATTTTTCCTCTTGAATTCCAGCTTTATCTTCATATTGTGACCTATCCTACCTTTAAAGACTCCACTAATGTCATTCCAGGCATTTTCTCAACTGACAGCTCGGAACATACCACTTAGTCGAGCAGCTCGTCTCCTTTCTCCCAAGTCTTCCCAGCCCAAACTTTGCAACTTTTTGTAACGCTACTCTTATGTTGGAAATCACCCAGAACAAATCGAGCTTCTTTTCTTTGGATTTTTCCAGTTCATGAATCAATTCTAGTGAGGGTCCCTTACACTGGAACTATATTCTTGTTGGGCTCTCACCAGAGACTTATATCCTCTTTCCTTTACATTCTTGCTAAAACCCCTAAATACCCTCAAAACCATCCTTTATTTACAATCATATTTATGTGATTACCAAAATGAAGACCTTTCCTTATATTAACACCTAGGTACTTACAATGATCCCTCAAAAGATCTTTTACCCCATCAACGCAGTAATTGAAACTGAGAGAAC
Source organism: Anabrus simplex (assembly GCF_040414725.1). Lineage (NCBI taxonomy): Eukaryota > Metazoa > Arthropoda > Insecta > Orthoptera > Tettigoniidae > Anabrus > Anabrus simplex. The sequence continues at coordinate 1,581,522,893 of NC_090265.1, forward strand.
TTTTCCTATTTGTAAAATTTACAACCTGACTTAACCTCGTTTATCGTCATACCATTGCCTTCTGTCCATCTCACAATATTATCGAGGTCATTTTGCAGTTGCTCAAAATCTTGTAACTTATTTTTTATTCTGTACAGAATAGCTTCGCCTTCAAAAAGCCCTATCTCTGGTTCCACTTGTTTACTCATATCATTTTTATATAAGTTATATATAAGGAAACGTAAAGGTCAAATAATACCGCCTTGAGGTATTCCCCTCTTAATTATTACCGGGTGAGATAAAGCTTCGCCTACAAATTTCTCTGAGATCTATTTTCTAGAAATATAGCTATCCCTTCAGTCACTCTTTTGTATAGTCCTACCGGGCGAGTTGGCCGTGCGGTTAGGGGCGTGCAGCTGTGAGCTCGCATCGGAAGATAGTGGGTTCGAATCCCACTGTCGGCAGCCCTGAAGGTGGTTTTCCGTGGTTTCCCATTTTCACACCAGGCAAATGCTGGGGATGTACCTAAAGTAAGGCCACGGCCGCTTCCTTCCCATTCCTAGGCCTTACCTGTCCCATCGTCGCCATAAGACCTATCTGTGTCGGAGCGACGTAAAGCAAATAGCAAAAAAAATTGTCTAGTCCAATTGCACTCATTTTTGCCGGTAGTCTCCCATGATCTACCCTATCAAATGACTTAAGTAGGTCAATCGCGATACAGGTCATTTGACCTTCTGAATCCAGGATGTCTGCCTTTTCTTGCTGGAATCCTACAAGTCGTCTTCAGCGGAATAACCTTTCCTAAACCCGAACTGCCTTCTATCGAACCAGTTATTAATTTCGCAAACATGTCTTATATAAGCAGTCATCTTTCTATTTATTCACCACTATTAAACAATAAACTCCACATCCATGCAGTAACTACCTTCTTCTGCACTTGTGAGGAACAACTTCCGTGTATTCAGGCCGTTCGTTTTCCTCTCCGAGCCATTTGGCTACGAGGTACCGGTCACATAGTTGTGAGTTAATAGTCGGGAGATAGTGGGTTCGGACCCCACCGTCGGCAGCTCTGATGAAGTTTTTCTGAGGTTTCACTTTTTCACACCAGGCACTGTACTAGTCCTTCTCCATCCTTCCGTCACCTAAAACCTTCCGTGTGTTAGTGCGACGTTGAACCACTAACAAAATTTTAAAAAAAACCTATCAGGCTGAGGTGTTATTACTATTTCTGTTCCTTTCACCAACAACGTATATGCAGCAACTTACTGTATTTACTTTTGCTTCTACCGGTACTGTTATTCTCATTAACTTTGGACACAGCATTACTGAAACCTTCAACCAAAATTAACTTAACATTTTGAAACTCATAATCTGAAAAAGGCCCGCCTCTGTGGTGTAATAGTTAGCGTGATCAGCTACCACTCCCTGAGGCCCGGGTTCGATTCCCGGCTCTACCACGAAATTTGAAAAGTGGTAAGAGTGTTGGATCGGGGTGCCCCACTCAGCCTCAGGAGGTCAACTGAGTAGAAGTGGTTCGATTCCCACCTCATCCATCCTCGAAGTGGTTTTCCGTGCTTTTCCACTTCTCCTCCAGGTAAATGCCGGGATGGAACTTAACTTAAGGGCACGGCCTCTTCCCTCCCTCTTCCTTGTCTCTATCCCTTCCAATCTTCCCATCCCCCCACAAGGCTTCTGTTCTGCATAGCAGGTGAGGCCGCCGGGGCGAGGTACTTGTCCTCCTTCACAGTTGTATCCCCGGCCCAAAGTATCAAGCTCCAGAATACTGCCCTTGACCGAGCTCGATAGCTGCAGTCGCTTAAGTGCGGCCAGTGTCCAGTATTCGGGAGATAGTGGGTTCGAACCCCACTGTCGGCACCCCTAAAGATGTTTTTCCGTGGTTTCACATTTTCACACCAGGCAAATGCGGGGGATGTACCTTAATTAAGGCCACGGCCGCTTCCTTTCCACTCCTAGCCCCTTCCTGTCCCATCGTCGCTATAAGACCTATCTTTGTCAGTGCGACGTAAAGCAACTTGCAAAAATACTGCCCTTGAGGCGGTAGGGGTGGGATCCCTCGCTGAGTCCGAGGGAAAAACTAACTCCGGGGGGTAAAAAGATTAAGAAAGAGAAAGATAATCTGAAAAAGATCTGTATTGCGATATTTGCTTATAACATTTCTTTGACCAATTACGTTTTTAACAGATTTTCTTTCCATTTTAGCTGCTTCTTCTATATTCGATGGTTGAACATTGTGATCGAAGTCTACTTCATTAATATTCCAAAAATTTGCAATTGTGTCAACTTTAAGATTTTACTTTCACTTTTTATTTCCTCTTTCTCGTGAACATATTGGTTCCTATTCGTCAACCTCTGTATTCATCCCAGAACTTAAAGTGAGTATTTAATATATTTCATATTCAAGGGTATGATAATAATAATAATAATAATCATAATAATAATAGAATTTACACTAAAATTAGAAACAATTGCAAGCGCATAGGGTTCGTGAATGACAGCCCGTCTACCTCATGTATCTCTCTATATCTAGTGAGCAGTGCGTGATTTAGGGATTTTCATAGCAACTTGTCGCACAGTTGGTTTAGGTTCGACTTCGGGCTCTAGTTTCGTTGGTGTATAAAAGAGTGTCCGGGATATAGGTCACGTCTACTTCCTTCTGAATCCTTTGCACTATTAGTCATACACCGGTACAGAAATCCCAGTTTGGGAGCTTGGGGTACGACCACTGGTCCCCTAGCTGAGCTTGATATTGCTTCCACTTACTTGTGCAGTCTCCACACTTTGATCTTTCCTATCTATCTTGTCTCGGTTAATTCTTGTTGTCTTCCGACTACAATGGTATTAGATTTGCGAGGCGTAGAAAGTCTTTCGTTTTCACGTTTTTCGTGGCCCTTCCCTTCCTTTTCCCAATACCTTCATCATTCCAAGCGTCGAACCTCTCATTTATGCTAAGATTAGTGTTAAGAGAGGATAGTTGCCTAGTTGTACTTCCTCTTAAAATATTTACCGCCAGCACCACCAGAAACCTCAGGCACACAAGCTGCTAGGCGATTTACTCATGCTCTAATGAACAGCAAAGAGAAGAGATTCATAAAAAAAGTAACGATTAGAATGAGGGACATGGAGAAACAGATGATTAGGGTAGAATGTGAAACCAAAATAATACTATCAGAATTTTGTGGAATTATTCAAAATATCTCAATAAGGAAAGAAAGACTCCCAAATAGAGAACTATGAGGTGTGGTGTGGTGGCTAATAGGGATATATATAACAATATGGAGCTGAGAGAGAAACATAATGAGAATCATTGTTTATTCTGGGGAGAAATAATGGAAGAGGCTCATCTATTGAAAGTATGTAGGGGAACTGATGCACTGAGAACTAAATATTTTGGTGATGAATATAAATTAAAAGTAGAAAGAGAGGAGGAATTTTATCATCATCATCATCATCATCATCTGTTTACCCTCCAGGTTCGGCTTTTTCCCTCGGACTGAGCGAGGGATCCCACCTCTACCGCCTCAAGGGCAGTGTCCTGGAGCTTCAGACTCTTGGTCGGGGGATACAACTGGGGAGTATGACCAGTACCTCGCCCAGGCGGCCTCACCTGCTATAGTGAACAGGGGCCTAGTAGGGGGATGGGAAGATTGGAAGGGATAGGCAAGGATGAGGGAAGGAAGCGGCCGTGGCCTTAAGATAGGTACCATCCCGGCATTTGCCTGGAGGTGAAGTGGGAAACCACGGAAAACCACTTCGAGGATGGCTGAGGTGGGAATCGAACCCGCCTATACTCAGTTGACCTCCCAAAGCTGAGTGGACCCCGTTCCAGCCCTCGTACCACTTTTCAAATTTCGTGGCAGAGCCGGGAATCGAACCCGGACCTCCGGGGGTGGCAGCTAATCACGCTAACCACTACACCACAGAGGCGGCAGGAATTTTATACAATAGCTAAATTGTTAAATGAATAACGAATCACTCCAGGATGAATAGCAAAGTTTCCATTTTGTATTTTAAGAAGTATGTGGCAGAAGGAAATGAAAAGAGATTAGCACTAACTAAAGGTATTGTTACTGTTAAAGAAATACCTGCGTCAAAAATAGTAAAGGTAAGATACATGGTGCCATTTAAACAGGCATTGGAATAGTGTGATACACCTGAAAAGGTTCTTTAAATGCCTGTGAAGGCGATTTTGTATCTTGCCTGAAAAGGTTTGACATAATATGTAGTATTTGCTGGGAAGTGGGTATTTACAATTATTTGAATTATTTCTGCTGTGAAGTAGAAGTGGTTTTTTTTGTTGGTTTGTCGCGAGGTGAGCAGTTATATTGTATGTTTGATAATGATTATTTTTGCTTTAAGTGTATAAATAAGGTAAGGTAAGATACATGTTGTCCTAGACAATATAGTGTTGCTAACGTCTAGGGCAAAATAAATTATATTTAGTACAGTTAAACAAATATAAGAGGAAAATATAAAATATAAGGCATGTGTCAAAATTGAACAAATTGCAATAAACGAGTGCTCTCTCCCTTAATTCCGGGAAATCCGGAGCTAGGGGTAGGCGTACTCCTATTCATTCATATTTATTACTCATGCCATAACTGCAAGGGTCTGTTTACGATATTGTCCTAGCAACCTAAATTCGAAACAACATTGAGGACTCTTGTATACTTGCTGAAGAACGAAGTCGAACATCTAAACCTAATCTTCTCAGCAGTTTCTCAGTTTTGTTCGTATGAGGAAGGCAAAATTGTTCACAATACGCCGTGGTTAAATTCCTTATGATCAGCCCCGACCATCCACTTTTCCACGCTGAATTAAGAAACGGTGCCTAAAGTTTAAGAGGTGGACTTCGTTCCACGATCATGCGCTTCTGGCATTACGAAAGATGAATCAAAGTCACCAGAACCCTTCATTAACTCGTCTGTGAGCATACGAATGGTGTTGCCTAAGGCGACAGTGAAAGTGAGGTCACTGCGCCTATCAAGCTGCTGGTACTGAAGTCAAGCCCACTCACATGATTAACAGCAATCCTCTTATGTTAGGAGAATTGATTTAATTAATTTATCAAATCTAATTCCTGGATTAGCAACTCCCAACTTCAATTATCCTCGACTTCTAAAGGCGAATTATAAGAATATATGTTGTTTCATACTGCTGGTTTCAGCAATATAACGGGGTATGCGGTATACTCCGGCACGATCATATAAAAACAACAGTAAATTTGCCTAGACTACAGCACAAAGGCTGTGTAAACTCTCCAGCACAGAAGAAATTACTGTTGTTATTTGTTTTACGTCACACTGACACAGACAAGTCTTATGGCAACGGCAGGATACGAAAGGGCTAGGATTAGGGATGAAGAGATCGTGGCCTTAACTAAGGTACATCCCCAGTATTTTCCTGGTATGAAAAAAGGGAAACCACGGAAAACCATCTTCAGGTTTTTGGGCAGTGGGATTCAAACCCATCATCTCCCGAATTCAAGCTCACAGCTACGTGACCTAAACCACGCAGCCAACTTTCTCTGTGCACAGACGAGTAAATTACAGCATAGGGACTGTGCATACTCCAGCACAGAGACTGAGTAAACTCCAGCATAGGGACTACGTGAACTCAAGCACGGAGATTGAGTAAATTCCAATCTAGGGACTGCGTAATCTCCAGCACAGAGACTGAGTAAACTCCAGCATGGGGACTACGTGAACTTAAGCACGGAGATTGAGTAAATTTCAACCTAGGGACTGCGTAAACTCCAGCATAGAGAATAACTAAACTCCAGCATAGGGACTGTATGAATTCCAGCATAGAGATTGAGTAAACTCCAGCATAGGGACTGTGTGAACTCCAGCATAGAGTTTGAGTAAACTCCAGCATAGGGACTGTGTGAACTCCAGCATAGAGTTTGAGTAAACTCCAGCATAGGGACTGTGTAAACTACAGAATAAAGATTAAGTAAACTCCAGCATAGGGACTGAGTAAACTGCAGCATAGTAAGCATTAACTCCAGCGTAGCAAAGCAAAAAAGCAAAAAAGCAAAGTCACCTCCGTACAGGCCATGAAGGCCCTTGGAGGAGTGGAAGATAAAGGCTTCCACCATTGTTAACCTCGGCACGTGATGGGGCAGAGTGGTTAGCTCTACGCCCGGCCGCCTTTGCCCCCAGGAATTAACCTGGTACTCATTTTTGGTGTAGGCCGAGCGAACCTCAGGGCCATATACACCTCCGGAAGTGGAAATCTCGTTTTTTAAATTTTACTACTTCCTGACGGGGATTCGAACCCACGTCCTTCCGGGCGGACCGAGCACACCTTTACCGCCTCGGCCAGGCAGCCCCTAACTCCAGCGTAGAGACTGAGTAAACTCCAGCATGAAGAAGGAGTAAACTCCGGCGTAGGAACAGCGTAAACTCCAGCACAGTGACTGAGTAAACTCCAGCACAGAAATTGAGTAAACTCCAGCATAGGGACTGTGTAAACTCCAGCATATAGATTGAGTAAATTCAGCACAGTGACTGCATAAACTCCAGCATAGAGATTGAGTAAAATCCAGCATAGGGACTGTGTAAACTCTAACATAAAGACTGAGTAAACTGTAGCATGTTCGGCCCGGCGGTGTAGGGGGCAACGCGTCCGCCTATCACCCGGCGGCTCCGGGTTCGATTCCCGGCCGTGTCAGGGTTTTTTAATTGTAATGATTAATATCCCTGGCCTGGGGACTGGGTATTTATGACGTCCTTAACCTTCCTTTCCTCAGACACAACATTCCAATTACACGCAGGTTCATACAATATGGTGCCAGTAGAGGCAAAGGGGGGAGCCTCCGTGGCTCAAGACGGCAGCGCGTCGGCCTCTCACCGTTGGGTACCGTGGTTCAAATCCCGGTCACTCCATGTGAGATTTGTGCTGGACAAAGCGGAGGCGGGACAGGTTTTTCTCCGGGTACTCCGGTTTTCCCTGTCATCTTTCATTCCAGCAACACTCTCCATTCTCATTTCATAGCATCTATCACTTTGGGAGTGGCGACCCCATCGTACTAATAGCCTATATCTGCTTCATTCATTACATCCCTGACCCGGTCAATGACTGGAAAGCAGATTGTAGGTTTTTTTTAGAGGCAAAAGATCCACATGGGTCGACGCCCCGAACAAACAGAATTAAAAGAATTAAAAAATCTCCAGCATGGGGACCGTGTAAACTCTAGCAAATAGACTAATAAGTAAACTCTCTGCCTACCTTCATGTTTCCTTGATTATCGTACCATTTTCCTTTCCATTGTACCAGGCTTAGGACATAGGACGGGGCAGAAAACTTTTCTCAACTCGCCAGATTGAAGGAGGATTTTGTGTTCTTTGTAGTGGTCATATTCCAACACTAGTCGTCTTATCTTCTGTTGCAGCGACAGTCGATCTTTTGGATGCCTCGCGTATTTTCCTCCCCAACCTTCTTAAACCGATCACTCGGTATCGATCTGCTCATTTTCAGTTCCATCAATGCGGCAATATGCGTTTTACTCCTCTGCCGCCTGAACTAATAATTTGAGCATCTATGTTCCAAATGTGTGGTGTGTAGCAACGGAATCAATTATTAGTTCCGGTCTTTGTATTCTTCCGGGCCTTGTACCCTCCGGGATTGTTGAATTGGAGATAATTCCTCGGGTATTTCGATTCGGGTGATTTGATTTAGGAGATTATGTGATGGGGTATGTATACAACCGGGGTATTGTATGAGGCAGATAGGATTCTTTGAAATGGACAGGATCAATAAAAGTAGGTATTGGAACGTAAATCCGATAACAAACAATTTGCTTTACGCCGCATCGACACAGATAGGTTTACGGCGGCGATGTAATAGGGAAGGGCTAGGAGTGGAAAGGAAGTGGCATTAATTAATTGTCTGGTGTGAAAATGGGAAACCACGGAAAACCATCTTCAGGACGGCGGACAGTGGGGTTCGGACCCACTATCTCCAGAACGAAAGCACACATCTGCGCGACTCACTGCACGGCCAACTTACTCGTTAAAACTGATAACGTGATTTACTATCTTCTTCATTATCATCATCCTTTTCCTTCAAGGATCAGAGTTCTTCAGCCATTCTCTGTACTCAGTTTTATCTAGGGTGAGTTATTTAACATTTAGTAAATGCTACCCTTCTGAAAGCCAGCTTCTCAATATTCATCCCATTCCATTCCAGTTTTGTCATATCTTGCCTTCCACGCGTACCTCCATGATGATTATTGGTTTCCTGTTATAAACCATCTTAGTAAATGGCCAGCAGTGCCTCCTTCTCCACTTTCTCCACGATTGAGTCCAGCTGAAACTGTCTTCTAGTAGGTTGTAATTATACCTAATTAAATGTATTGGCAAAAATACCAAACGAAATTAAATTCGATAAGACGCCATCAATGGAACGTAATAATAATAATAATAATAATAATAATAATAATAATAATGCCATGCTGAGTAGCTCAAATGGTTAAGCGCTGGCCTTCTGAACCCTATTGGCGTATTCGATCCTGGATCAGCCCGAAGGTATTTCAAGGAGTTCAAATATGACAGTCTCGTGTATGTATATTTGTTAATGTTGTTCTTTTTGTTTGAGTCATCAGTCCATAGACTGGTTTATACAGCTCTCCATGCCACCCTATCCCGTGCTAAACTTTTCATTTATACATAACTACTGCATCCTACATCTGCTCTAATCTGCTTGTCCTATTCGTACCTTGGTCTACCCCTACCGTTCCTACCACCTAAACTTCCCTCAAAAACCACCTTTACAAGTCCTGGGTGTCTTAAGATGTGTCCTATCATTCTATCTCTTCTTCGGGTCAAATCTGGCCAAATCGATCTCCTCTCACCAATTCATTTCAGTATCTCTTCATTCGTGACGCGATCTGCCCATCTCATCTTCAGCATTCTTCTGTAACACCGCATTTCAAAAGCTTCTATTCTCTTTCTTCCTGAGCTAGTTGTCGTCCATGTTTTACTTTCATACAATGCCACGCTCCAGACGACATCTTTCTAATTCCTATATCAATGTTCGAGGTGAACGAATTTATTTTCTTAATAAAGGCCTTCCTTGCTTGTGCTAGTCTGCATTTTATGTCCTCCTTCTACCATCGTTAGTTATTTTAATACCCACGTAACAATAGTCATCTACTTCCTTTAAGACTTCATTTCCTAATCTAATATTTCCTGCATCACCTGACTTTGTCCGACCGCAAACCATTAATTTTGTTTTGGACTTATTTATTTTCATGTTCTATTCCTTTCCCGAGACTCTGTCCATCCCATTCGGCAATTTCTCCAGATCTTTTGCAGATTCAGATTTACCGGCACTTAAAGTAACCCTAGAACCTGGATCTATTTCTGGTGAGACACAGAGCACTATTTCTTCTGGTATAGACTAGAATAAATTTGTTACTTTCATAAATCTGTCCCAGTCTCATCTTTGGTCTTAGAAATATGAAGGTGACTGAGGTATGAGCACCCTGTTTCTTACACAGGTAATGAATGGTGTTGAAGTGTCACTCGTAAGGTTGGTTAGTGGTGTGGGTTCCAGTGGGAATGGCAGATTGACATCTTCTGGATCACTGAGTAAAGCATCAGGTTACTAACTCAATCCTCATTTCTCTAGTCGGTCTTTTCAGAGACGTCCAGGCCATCCGTGATAGCTAATATTAGATTTGTTGAGGATCCAACCAGCCCTCAACTAAAAATAAGCCGATGTAACTCCTACGTGAGATGTTTCGGGCACCTGAAAACCGTGAAGGTAGTTACTGGGATGTAAAGTCGACAAGATTATAAGATAATAATAGTAATAGTATGCGCTTAATGTTCCCTCAACTGTTGTTGGTGTTCAGAGACGCCGACCGGTGCGAAGATAGCTTCATCCGTGAGCTGACTTACAGAATACAGTTGATCGCAACTGCGTACAAACTGCAGTAGCTTTCCTGCACCTGGATTCAATCTCACTTACTATGCTACCATCGTGGGAGAATATACATTCTAAATACTCAACATTATCTACGTCTTCCAGCGTTGTGTTCCCAACCTGGCTTTCAGTTCTCTTAGGTTTATTTCCTACTGACATCAATTCAGTTTTAGTAAGGCGAATTGTTATAACAGACTCATTGCACCTATTTTCAGTTTCCAAGATATTTGACTGTCGGCTAACACAGTCTGCCATTAAGACAAAATCTTTGGCATAGGCCAAGCTGCTAACTACATTTCTACTTAACTCAACCCCTCTCTGCAACCTAATACTTTCTAGTAGATGACCCATGTAAACTACAGTATAAACAACGATGAAGTATTACAGGCTTATTATTTACAATCTTGACCATATCGGCCAGTGATGGGTCGGTATTGACTCAATCACATTAACTAGTTATGTTGATGCATCCGCAGAGTCAACACTGTACCAATCAATTGCGTAAAAGATTTAATTCATTATACACTCAAGAATAGATAGTGCACGTTTCGATAATATATAGATTTTCTTCTTCAGCTATACAGGTTAAAATCACGTATTCATATAAATACTTTATTGGAAAAGGAAGGGGGAAGAGCTTACAAGTTATAAAAGATGTCCAATAACACAAACTAAAAGTTGAATCATAATGTATTGCATCATGTTTCCAGTCTTGTCGTGTTCATATAAAATGTAGATTGTAATTTAATAATTCTGCAGTTATTGTGGTGCACTATCTTGATGTGGCGTCAAATGTGTCCTTTTTGTACCGAAAACACACTTGTCAGTTCTCTTATTTATGTCCTTAGATCTAGTAAGCTGTTAAATAAGCTATTTTCAATACGTCCCCAGCTGAAGGCTGGTAAGTCAAGGATTACACTGCCTGGTTAGATAAAACCAATCGTGTACAATACTATGAATGGAATGGAGTTATGTACGTGTCACACTACAGCAGAGAGTGGGATAGTGAATCAACTATATGTCCGAGAAGCCCACACCCAGTTCCATGTCATGGCACCCCTCGTGCTCAGGGGGCTAGGAATATAGAGTTCTCAGGTAGTCGCTAACCCGTTAGAGGAGAACCTTTTAAGCAAGCCTAGGACCTATAGGAGGAACGGAGTTCCACTTTCATTTGACAGGTGAGGGATCCATGGATACAACTTGACGAACGAAATGGAATTCGATGGGGAGCTATATATTTATAGGGCTTATGGAAGAAAGTAAAACTGGCTGAGTCAGCAGGGAGAATGTGTCTGGATATGCTAGGAGTTAATGAAATTCGGGTAACGGGAGATTGGAATGAAGAGATAGGAGATTATAACGTTTTCATTGACAGGTGTTGGAAAAGGGAAGGGCAGAATGTGGGCTAGGAATGTTCATCAGGAATATTGTAGCACGCAACATAGTTTCTGTTAGGTACGTAAATGAGCAAATTGTGTGATTAGAATTGGCAGTTGGAGGAATTAGGACGGGAATTGTCTCAGTGTACTTACTATGTGATGGTTCAGATGAGGATTAATTTGACAAGTTTTATGAAGCGTTGAGTGACATCGTAGTCAGGGTCAACAGCACGAATGGGATAGTGCTAATGGGCGATTTCAATGCAAGAGTTGGAAATAGAACTGAAGGATACTAAGGTGATTGGTGAATATGGAGAAGATATGGAAGCGTTTGCTGGACTTCTGTGCTAGTATGGGTTTAGCGGTTACGAATACATTCTTCAAGAATAAGGCTATTCACCGCTACACATGGGAGGGTAAGGGTACCAGATCCATAATATATATATTAACCGACTTCGAATTCAGGAAATCTGTTAGAAATGCATGAGTTTTTCGGGAGTTTTCGATGATACAGACCACTACCAGATCTGTATTGAACTAAGAATCCCCAGGCCTAGGATAGAAACAGTGAAATCTGTGTGCAAATGAATAAGGGAAGAAAATCTGCAGGACAAGGAAATTAGACGGAAGTACATAGATATTATTAGTGAGAAGTTCCGAACAGTTGACACCAAGCACGTTCAGGATATAGAAAGAGAATGGGTGGCACACAGGGATGCTGTAGTAGAAGCAGCATGGGAATGCCTAGGAACAACTGTGTGCAAAGATGGGAATAGGCGAGCACTTTGGTGGAATGATGAATTGAGAGCACCTTGTAAACGTAAAAAAGAAGGCTTATCAGAAATGGCTCCAAACAAGGGCTGATGCAGACAGAGAAATGTACATTGGTGAAAGAAACAGAGCGAAACAAATGGTTGTTGAATCCGCGAAACAAATGGTTGTTGAATCCGCGAAACAAATGGTTGTTGAATCCGCGAAGCAAATGGTTGTTGAATCCAAAAATAAGTCGTGGGAATATTTTGGTAATAACCTGGAAAGACTAGGTCAAACAGCAGGGAAAGCTTTCTGGACAGTAATAAAGAATCTTAGGATGGGAGGGAAAAAGGAAATGAACAGTGTTTTGGGTAATTCAAGTGAACTCATAATAGATCCCAGGGAATCACTGAACAGGTTGAGGGAATATTTTGAAAATCCTCTCACCGTAAAAGGAAGTCTTCCTGGTGGTGCCGCCAACAATCAATCTCATTGTGAGGAGGAAAATGATGCTGGTAAAATTACGCTTGGGGAAATGGAAAAGCTGGTAAATAAACTCCATTGTCAAAAAACAGCAGGGATAGATGAAATTTGACCTGAAATGGTGAAGCATAGTGGGAAGTAAGGGATGAAATGGCTTCATAGAGTAATAAGATTAGCATGGAGTGTTGGTAAGGTATCTTCAGATTGGACAAAAGGAGTAATTAATTGCACCTATCTATAAGCAAGGGTACAGGAAAGATTGCAACAACTACCGAGGTATTGAACCCATAATTCTACGAGTTCAAGGGTTCAGTATCTCATTGATTAGTATACCATGCAAAGTATTCACTGGCATCATGGAAGGGAGGGTTCGATCAGTGGTTGAAAAGAAGTTGGATGAAAACCAGTGTGGTTTCAAACCACAGAGAGGCTGTCAGGATCAGATTTTCAGTATGCGCCAGGTAATTGAAAAATGCTACGAGAGAAATAGACAATTATGATTATGTTTATGTTTCGTAGATCTAGAGAAAGCATATGACAGGGTACCGAGGGAAAAGATGTTCACTATACTGGGGGACTATGGGATTAAGGGTAGATTATTAAAATCAATCAAAAGCATTTATGTTGATAATTCGACTGCATTGAGAATTGATGGTAGAATGAGTTCTTGGTTCAGGGTATTTACATGGGTTAGACAAAGCTGCAATCATTTACCTTTCTTGTTCGTAGTTTACATGGATAATCTGCTGAAAGTATAAAATGGCAGGGTGAGATTCAATTAGGTAGAAATGTAGTAAGCAGTCTGGCCTATGCTGACGACTTGGTCTTAATGGCAGATTGTGCCAAAAGTCTGCAGTCTAATATCTCGGAACTTGAAAATAGGCGCAATAAGTATGGTATGAAAATCAGCCTTTCCAAGACTAAACTTATGTCAGTAGGTAAGAAATCCAAGATAACTAAATGTCAGATTGGTGATACAAAGCTGGAACAGGTCGATAATTTCAAGTATTTAGGATGTGTGTTCTCCCAGGATGGTAATATAGTAAGTGAGATTGAATCAAGGTGCAGTAAAGCTAATGCAGTGAGCTCGCAGTTGCGATCAACAGTATTCTGTAAGAAGGAAGTTAGCTCCCGGACGAAACTCTCTTTACATCGGTCTGTTTTCAGATCAACTTTGCTTTACGGGAGCGAAATCTGGGTGAACTGAGGATATCTTATTCATTAGAAGTAACATACATGAAAGTAGTAAGAATGATTGTTGGTACAAACCGGTGGGAACAATGACGGGAGGGTACTCGGAATGAGGAGATAAAGGGTAAGTTAGGAATGAACTCGATGGTTGAAACTGTACGCATAAACCGGCTTCGGTGGTGAGATCTTGTGAGGTGAATGGAGGAGGATAGGTTATCTAGGAGAATAATGGGTTCTGTTATAGAGGGTAAGAGAAGTAGAGGGAGATCAAGGCGACGATGGTTAGACTCAGTTTCTAATGAGTTAAAGATAAGATGTATAGAAATAAATAAAGCCACAGCCCTAGTTGCAAATAGCGGATTGTGACGACGTTTAGTAAAATGTATGTGTGTATTATCATCTTCTCAGCTGTTATTAGTTTTCGGATGTGATGGAAACCCGTTAGCCCAGCAAATATAATGACACAGATTACCTGTATTTAAGCACTGCAGTAGTCAGCATTCGATCCTGCCACTGAGAGACGAGCGGTTAGCCAACTGCGCTACTACGTTGACCTTTCAACTTTCGAAAGGACCTATGTTCGCACGACGATGTTCTAGCGTAAGATATAATGATGCAACTCGTTACAATCCTTTAAACAATGCCGTTGTATATCATTGGTCGTGATAGAACAAGGGATCTGAATTCCGGTGACTTGAGGTCTGGGTGTTTTTACTAAAAACGTCACGTTATGTCAGGCTTGGAACGTTCGGTTCCAAATGAAGCAGAGGGAGTCCAGCGATCGCAGCAACTAACTGAAGTCGCATTGTAAAGCTAATCAAGAGCAGAGGTATACAAGGGGGAGGCACCTATTCACTAAACAACTTCAAGTGATTTCCCTCTTCCCTCTTCCGCTGACATCTGGGAAGATCGTGTCCAGTAGGACACATAGAGAAATTTCATCGTTTGGATTAAGGAGAAAATTATTTGCATTGCTGAATCCTAACCTCAGAAATGTAATAGGGAGAGCCACATATACATATTTATCTAACAACTTCAAAGAATGTTGTCCGACTCGTTGGCTGAACGGTCAGCGTACAGGCCTTCAGTTCAGAGGGTCCCGGGTTCGATTCCCGGCCGGGTCGGGGAATTTAACCTTAATTGGTTAATTCCAATGGCACGGAGGCTGGGTGTATGTGTTGTCTTCATCATAATTTCATCCTCATAACGACGCGCAGGTCGCCTACGGGAGTCAAATAGAAAGACCTGCACCTGGCGAGCCGAACCCGTCCTGGGATATCCCGGTACTAAAAGCCATACATTTCATTCCTTCAAAGAATGTTTAAAACCTCCCTCTTACACTGACATGGGAATATCCTGTCCGGTAAGATAAACTTATTTTGTTTTAATTAAGGAGAAAATATTTTTCTAAATATATGAATCCTGACCTATTACCTAACAGATTACTGGGCACGTGCACTGCAGTTTACCACTAAGCTTTCATTTGTTTCTATTTGAATTGCGAACTTATTTTATAACAAATGTTCTAATACTAAAAATGTTATTGAGAAAGTCGTCTTCATCCAATTATTATAACCATAATATTCACCGATTAGGGTGGATGTTTACCTATGTTTTCCTTTATTTAGGAAATGTCGGTCAAGAGTTGTTGTTGTTCTTCTTCTTCTGCTTACACTACTGATTATTAGTTTCGGTAGTGCGGCCGGTATCTAGTATTCGGGAGATAGCAGGTTCGAACCCTACTGTCGGCAGCCCTGAAGATGGTTTTCCGTGGTTTCCCATTTTCACGCCGGACAAATGCTGGGGCTGTAATTTAATTAAAGCCACACCGAGCTCGATAGCTGCAGTCGCTTAAGTGCGGCCAGTGTCCAGTATTCGGGAGTAGTGGGTTCGAACACCACTGTCGGCAGCCCTGAAGATGGTTTTCCGTGGTTTACCATTTTCACACCAGGCAAATGCTGGGGCTGTACCTTAATTAAGACCACGGCCGCTTCTTTCATACTCCTAGCCCCTTCCTGTCCGATCGTCGCTATAAGACCTGTCTGTGTCGATGCGACGTAAAACAACTTGCAAAGAAAAATAAAGGCCACGGCCGCTTCCCTCCCACTCCTAGCCCTTCCCTGTCCCATCGTCGCCATAAGACCTATCTGTGTCGGTGCGACGTAAAGCAAATAGCAAAAAAAGTAGTTTTGGTAAGTGTTCAAGTGCAGGGAACGCGGTAAATCTACCGAGCGGATTTCTTCCATTTAAGCACTGCATTTACCTGAAGTAACCATTTCTTGTAAAATCGCAATTTAACCACTCATTGGATCAGGTTGTCTCCGTAATAATTACTAGCAAAAGCAAAGTCATTTCCGTACAGGCCATGAAGGCCCTTCGAGGGGTGGAAGGTAAAGGCTTCCATTATCTGTAACTTCAGCACTTGGTCAGGTAGAGTGGTTAGCTCTACGGCTTGCCACCTTTACCTCCAGGAATTAATGTGTTAGTCATTTCTGGTGCAGGCTGAGTGATATCAAACCATATGAAGTGTTTGGTGACAGCTAGGATGAAGACGTTTCAAGGGGAATTAGAATGGTAATAATCCACGGTTTAAATATTTTTGTGTCCGGATCTATGGCTAAATGGTTAGTATTGCGGCCTTTCACTCCAGGGGGGTCTCGGGCTCAAATCCCGGGCGGGTTGGGGATTTTAACTTTCATTGATTGATTCGTCTGTTCGGGGCCTGGATATTTGTGTCGTCTTTGATATTAGAATTCATCTTAGGTATGGTCACATCCTCACAAATGCACAGGTCACCTATAGATCTTCAAATCGAAAGTCCTGCTCTAGGCCTCTTCAATCAATCAATCAATCAATCAATCAATCAATCAATCAATCAATCAATCAATCAATCAATCAATCAATCAATGACTACTGATTTGCATTTAGGGCAGTCGCCCAGGTGGCAGATTCCGTATCTGTTGTTTTCCTAGCCTTTTCTGAAATGATTGCAAAGAAATTGAAAATGTATTGAACATTTCCCTTGGTACGTTATTACAATCCCTAACTCCCCTTCCTATAAATGAATATTTGCCCCTATTTATCCCCTTGAATTCCAACTTTGTCTTGATATTGTGATCTTTCCTACATTTAAAGGCACCACTCAAACTTATTCGTCTACTGATGTCATTCCACGCTATCACTCCACTGACAGCTCGGAACATATCACTTAGTCGAGCAGCTCGTCTCCTTCCTCCCAAGTCTTCCCAGCCCAAACTTTGCAACATTTTTGTAATGCTACTCTTTTGTCGGAAATCACCCAGAACAAATCGAGCTGCTTTTGGATTTTTTCCAGTTCTCGAATCAAGTAATCCCGGTGAGGGTCCCATGCACTGGAACCATACTCTAGTTGGGGTCTCACCAGAGACTTATATGTCCTGTCCTTTACATCCTTACTACAACCCCTAAATACCCTCATATCCCTCTTCGGAGCCCACATGCCATTGTTATATTATATTGTAACAATATTGTGCTACAATCCACAAAATAATTTACAATACAAACATTTGTTTTATGATTAAGACGTAAAATAACTTTTTGTTTAGTTTGTCCGAAATAGAAGAATTTTCAGCAATATAAAACTAACCTCAAACTACACAAAAGCAATCTCCTGCACGGCCAATCATGTAGTTTGTATAACCCTGACCTGGGCACTCCTTGAAGAGATGAAAGCTCCTCATTCTTATCTTCGAGGCTGGATTCCACTCATGTTTTAACTAACAGCATTATAACATGCGGTGTCTAGACAGAAAGGGCACTTTCTCCAGGCCCGGCATCCAGCATCCCAATCCTGATGTATACCTATTCTCTTGTATGAAGACAAAATCTTGACCCTGACCAGATTTTTCTGTTGCTATACATATCTTACCACTTTTACAGATTGCCTCAGAAGGGGATACAACGGCTTTATTACATCCTTCCCAACCGATCAGTGCATGCACAAGGCCAGAGAGGGTGCAACCTCATACTGATAAGTGCGCTCGTACTGTAGTTCTTAGTAAATTTGAATCAGTTTTGCAATCACTGAAAAATAACATCACGTTCCTTCTCAGCACATGAAGTCTCATTTCGTTTCCTCCTCCCCTTCTGCGTGCTTTAATTTTTTGTGAGACAGGATAGAATATGAGTAGAGTGACCAAAAGTGATAAGCTGTGATCATACTCTAGTCACCCATAACTCTCACTGGCATCACTAACCCGGGTGTATCATAACTACTTTTGTTATCCTAATAGTATCCAGGCACTTCCTTCGTTGTACCTTCTATGCCAGGTGCATCAGCTGCACCTACCAATATTGTTTTATATACGTCCTGTAAACATGTGTCCTCCCGATACGCACAGTAAACACAGTAAAACGGATATTTTTGTATTTAAGACCTACACACACAAAAAAAAAATAGGAAGCTGTTATATAATTAAACCATGAGTGTGTTCTGTAAATGAGCACCATCGTCGCAATAAGAGCTACCTGTGTCGGAGCGACGCAAAGAAAATTGTAAAAAAGAAAGGAAAGTAAGTCGAAATGATCCGATATGTAAATGAAACCTCTGTGAAACACAAAGTGGACCTTGCGACCGTATTAAAACTATCACAAATATTATGCACGCATCGTGCCGCACTGAAGTATAGAGTAGAGTATAAGAACAAGCCGAACGCTACGGTGCACCATTCTTACATGTGATAGGTTTTTGTTCAGGACAGGGATACTCTTTTATTTTTGACTTATTTGGTTTTTACCGTCTCTAAATGTACGTGAAATACCCTCGTTTAAGATCCATGGCTAAATGGTTAGCGTGCTGGCCTTTGGCCACAGGGGTTCCGGGTTCGATTCCTGGCAGGGTCGGGAATTTTAACCATTGGTTAATTTCCCTGGCACGGGGGCTGGGTGTATGTGTTGTCTTCATCATCATTCCATCCTTATCACGACGCGCAGGTCGCCTACGGGAGTCAAATCAAAAGACCTGCATCTGGCGAGCCGAACCCGTCCTGGGATCTCACGGCACTAAAAGCCATACGCCATTTCATTTCATTTTACCCTCATTTAAGCCCATTTTCAGTGATTGAAAGTGTATGCGGCCCTAAGACGGGATGGTATGTCATCACGGTTATCCAAAGACGGGATAGGTAGTGGGGGGGGGGGGGGACTAAACTGCACCAGCAATGGTTAGTTACATTAGCAAGTGCTCGAAGTGATGACCTACTTGGTTAATGCACATCTGGGCACGCCGCTGAATGGATATTCTAGTGCGCTGTAACGCAGTCAGTGATACTGATCTGCAGGTTTCAACGATGAGTTGTCGAAGGCGCTGGGGGTGTTCCGGCTCCTGGGTGTAAATTCTTCTTTCAAATGCCCTTGTAGAAAGATGTATAATGGATTAGAGTCCGCTGGCCTGGCAGCTAATCATCTTTCTAACCATTTTACTGGCTGTGTCTCATTCAGATGGTTACTGACAGCCGACGCCCAATATAGTGTAGTTCTCTCCTGTTGAATTATGCCGTTAAACATTCTCCAAGTAGCACATCCTTCAGCGGAAGTGGGAGCTCACGCCTGTTAAATGACCCTAAAACAAGTAGGACCCAATAAGGCGATCACCCAAGATTCCACAACACACATTCACTTCCCATTGCACTTGATATACTGGTTGTCGCACCCACTGGGATTGTCTGCGCTACAATAGTGCACGTTATGGTGACTGACGGTACCTTTTGCGTCATTGTGGAATCACGATTCTTCCGAGAACAAGATTTTTGACAGGAAAGATGCATCAGTTTCAAGATTTCTCATCAGCCATTGACAGAAAGAAATCACTTGAGCTTCGAAATTCCGCCCGTGAAGCTCCTGGGTTAGCTTATCATGCAGTATTCGTAGTACGAAGCCTGACTGATGTTCACCTGTTTTGCAGTTTCCCTTGTACTCGTGTATGGATTATTACGAGCTATGTCCAGAACAGCTCCAGATGCTACGGCCTTCTCTCGGACAGGTGGTATTGTCTGAAGTACCCCTTTTCGTAAACGTCATTCAACACTATGGTAAGTCTCTGCAGTCGGATGTCACCTGTCCGGATACCTTTCCTAATACAGAGTTCCCTCTTGTTTCCCCTTAGATAAGGAGCATGTCAACATATTCCTTAATGAAATAAATGGAGAATAACTTAAGTAACTTCGTTTCGACTTGTGACACTTGTATTAAGAATTCCTTGGAGTACGTGCACTTCCTTCAATCAGAGCTACAGAGTATCTAACCTCCCTCGTTTCTCTAATATCTCAAGTCTGAAGGGCACCCGCCCTTAAACTCCTGGCAAAAATTGAAGTGCTCAGAAATACCTGGGATAAGATAACGAAAGTTATGTATCCATTACTGTGAGATACGGTTTCTTGATGTGGATTGTTTGGTTCCTCTAACTCTAAAAGAGGTCCGTTCGTTTCCTGTATGTATCATCTGATTTAAGTGAGGAACACAAGACTTTGTTCACCTCGTCCACTGGTATCGTCAGTTGTGCGTTGTTCTCAACTTGAGTGGCGGGATCTTCTTGACACTTTCAATAAAATCCATGCGCTTCGTCTATCCTCCGGAACACAATTTTTTTTTTTTTTTTGTTACCTTGCCTAGCCAACCTCCTTTGATCAACTCCTTTAACTTTCGACCTCGACTGTATTAGAATTATGAGGAACAAGGATGAATTTTTTCCACAATTCTATTTTTTCTTTTGCTGATAGCTTTATTCTTCAAAATTGGCTGCCTGATCGAGGCGGTAAGGCGTGCTTGGTTCACCTGGAACGACGTGGGTTCGAGTCCCTCAAGAAGTCGAAAATATTGAGAAACGAGATTTCCACTTCCGGCGAGGTCCTGGCCTTGCGATTCACTTGGTCTACACCAAAGAAATGAGTACCAGGTTAATTCCTGGGGGCAGAAGGCCACGCGTACAGCTAACCACGCTAACCTACCAAGTGCCGAAGTTACAGATAGTGGAAGCCTTTACCTGTCATTCCTCCCAGGGCTTTCATAGCCTGTACGGAGATGACTTTGCTTTGCTTTTATATTTCTCGAAGGGTCAGATGTCATTCATTTCGCATGTTTGTGAGGGTGCCAGAATACATCCTCGGTATCGCCTGCCTGCTGTAAAAGGCGACTAAAAGGATGTAATCCCAGGAGCTCTGAACTTTGGAGCTTGGGTTTGCCACGAAGGAGTCTCCTAAGAGAGTCGCGCATTGTTTCCACTTACATGATCTAGGCTCATCACCATCATCTTTCCTACCTTAGTCAAATCTTGTTCTTTTCTGACGCCGATGGTATTCGGAGTGTCGGACCTCTTCTGTTTTTCCTCTGGTTAATAATAATAATAATGGCCTCTCGCGGGTCTTTTTCTAGTAGATGGCCTATTAGGCGACCTGCATGTCTGTCAAGATGAGGACCGTAGCTAGGATGATTTCTAATGCTGAATACGCCATAAACACTCACACCCCGAGCCATTGGAATTAACCAATTGAGGTTAAAATCCGAGACCCGGCCTGGAATCGAACCGGGAAACCTCCGGACCAAAGGCCAGAACGCTAACCATTTAGCCATGGAGCTGGACCTTTGTTTAATGTAAATAGAGGATGGTTGTTGCGTTTTATATCCATTTAAAACCATAATCACCAGCACCACCCCTTCCTCTTTCTCTTCTGACAGGGAAGTAGGGATGAAGTTCTAGTTCACTTAAAAGCAACAAATAAGCCAAAGCCATCTCTGCACAGGCCATGGACATTGGCGGAGTGGAAAGTAAATGTTTCAATTATCCGTAACCTCGCGTGATTGAGTGATTCTCTCTGTGCCCGGCTGTTTTTGCCTACAAGAATTCGCCTGGTACTTATTTTTGACGTAAGCTGAGTAAATCTGAGTCATGTGCTTTTCAAGGAATGGAAATCTCATCTATTCGTTTTAGACTTCCTGACAGGAAATCGAACCTATGTCCTTCCGAGTGAACTGAGAATGTTTATACCGACCGCCCCTGAAAGGAGTAGTCACGATCACCAAATCAAATGCAACAACCGTTATATTTTCCGGTTCGGTGGCTAATTCGTTAGCATGCTGACATTCGGTACAAGGGATGTCGGCTTCGATACCCGGCCGGATCGGAGATTTTGACCTTAATTTTTAATTCCTCTGGCTCGGGGAATGGGTGTCTGTGCCGTCTTCAGCATTAGATTTTGTCCTAGTAAGGGCCGGTGTTATAATAAGGGTTTAAACTGAAGATTGAGTTAAACTGTAACTTGAGTTTAAACCGATGTTGAGTCTTATAATGGCCGGCCTAAGTTAAACTGAGGTGAATAAGGAAATATACGATCTTGGTAGCAGTGACTTGCGAGAAAAGATGACTATCGAAAATATTTTGTTTACTTCTCGTAGGTAAAATGGCGGATAAAAGCAATAAGCGTTGTCGTAATTTTACTTGTAAGGAAATAGAATTGCTTGTGCAATTAGTACAGAAATATTTATATAATCCGTTAAACAGTGGCCTTATGAATTCCTCCGAAATCTCCCATTTTAATAAACATACTACGGGAGGCATAAAACCGCAATGCTATTAGTAGCTGACTGAGGGGTTCTACAGCATGATTTCTGAAATAGAAGGAAGTTACTTTATTTTCTCAAATTTACGCTTTTGACATTCAAACAGCTCAAAAAGTCAATTTTACATTCTCACCTTTTCCTTGCATGTTTTATTCTAGCACTAATTTGCTGAAATAGGGTTATGACAGTCTGTTTTGTAAGCCTAAACTTATTTAAAAACTATTTTTAGTTCCATATATGAAAGTGACATCCCCTTGCTCGGAAAACTCGTAGTGCCCGTGGTCGTCCAATGATTTGAACCACTTCTTCGTCATCGCTTAGTATTTCTTCAAACACCTCCAAAATATCTTCGAGATCATTCGTTCTGCCATGTCTTAAACTTCAGTTTAAACGGTAGATGAGTGGCAGTAAAATTAATATCTAGTTAAACCTAAGATTAAGTTTTATAATACACGACTAACAGATAAACCGAAGTTTAAACTGAACCAACAGTTTAAACCTATATTATAATACCTGCTCTTAATGTCTGATCCACATAGACACTCGGGTCGTTCATGGGCGTTAACTCGAAATCTGAATCAATCAATCAATCAATCAATCAATCAATCAATCAATCAATGACCTGTGTTCAGGGCGGTCACCCAGGTGGCAGATTTCCCATCAATTTTTTGCCTCCATAATTATTTACATTTATTTATAATTGTTTACCTAGAACATGGAAATTTATCCATAATTTATTCCAATCCCTTACTCCTCGTCCTATAAATGAATATTTTCCCCAATCTGTCCTCTTTAATTCCAACTTTATCTTCATATTATGATCTTTCCTACTTTTAAACGCTCCACTCAAGCTTATAGTCATGTGCCTCTCCACTTTCCACCACTCTTCTCCTGTGGTTGTTCCATTCAATGCTCAAGGAAAATGTATTTCACCAATTGATTTCCCATACAATTTTAGGACTGTTTGTATGAGTTCAGTTCATAAAATAAAAACACTGTTTTGTGTCCTGTCTCATTCATTTCCTAGCCTGTACTGAGCCATGGTTCGTGGTTCTGGAGGAACTTTGAATGACGAACGGTAGATGATTAATTACTGTTAACGGTATAATGAATGAGCAGGTGTTACGAGGCTCGGTGAGGCAAGCACGCGCTATCCTGGAATAGCGGATGTGATGAAGGTTCTGGATGATGCAGCCAAGGACAAGAGGCTGAGGTCATCCGGTTCGGACTGTTGTATCATCTTCTTGTTATAGCACACGCTACTTCTTCACCTCCACCGTCGCTACTGGTGCGTCGTTAATAACACACTGACCAGAATGCTAATGCGATGAAGGATAACCGTACGTTCTGAAATTCAGATCTGTGTAGTAGAGACATGCATGATGTTCGAATCCTCACACTCATTGTCGTTAAAAACAGGGATGGTGACTGAAGCTAACGTAAAACTAGTTTCAAAAAACCTCCGTCCAGCCCATTTACAGTATTTGAGGAGTGGTTGATAAAGGCTTTCACTATCTGCTGCTGCTGCTGATGATGCTTGTTATTTAAAGGGGCTTAACATCTAGGTCATCAGCCCCTTCACTATGTGCAACCTCGACACCAAGTGGGGTAGAGTGATCAGGTCACTGTCAACCGTCTTTGTCCCCAGGAATTAAATCTGGTACTAATTTCTATTAGCCGGCCCCGTGGTGTAGGGGTAGCGTGCTTGTCTCTTACCCCGCGGCCCCGGGTTCGATTCTCGGCCAGGTCAGGGATTTTGACCTGAACCTGAGGGCTGGTTCGAGGTCCACTCAGTCTACGTGATTAGAATTGAGGAGCTATCTGCGGTGAGATGGCGGCCCCGATCTAGAAAGCCAAGAATAACGGCCGAGAGGATTCGTCGTGCTGACCACACGACACCTCGTAATCTGCAGGCCTTCGGGCTGAGCAGCGGTCACTTGGTAGGCCAAGGCCCTTCAAGGGCTGTAGTGTCAAGGTTTTTTTACTAATTTATATTGTTGGCTGACTAAGCCTCAGGGTCATGTGCTTCTTCACAAATGGAAATCTCGTTTCTAAGAGGGGATAAACTGAGAACTCAATTTCCAGATTCAGTGTTGTGTGAACCCCAGTCCCTAATGTTTCACATAATTGATCTTAGAGGAAGGCAGGGTTTAAAAGATTCACAAACTGTAATATTTCAACCTTCCGAAGATCTATGGCTCATTCATTTGAAATAGATTGTACCACTTGTCGCTTGTACTTTCCTCAAATATGTTGGCAACGTCTGTCATTCATGTTAATCGTGCAGAGTGTCAGTTCTGTGATAGTGTGTAACTGTTGATTTTGTAGCCAGAAACGAATCACATACTTTGGGACTTGAGCAACCATTCTAGCATTTTTAGGCATGTAATAATAAAACATCCCGGTAAAACCTTGTGAGGATTTCCAAAATGTCCTGACTACCTAATTTAGCACCTGTTTTCAAAAACAGTCCTTGCTAGACTCAACTCTGTAAGGGACCATAATGGAGTACTTACCCCATGTAATTATAATTATATACTGGGTACACAAGAAGCTGTTCGTGAACTAATCCGTAGGGTTCCTGTGTGAACAGTCCATGTATCTATCAAAAAGCTGGCTCTGTCTGGAAGAACGTAGTCTTAAGGTGTGAGAAAGTTTGCTCAAGGAGCACTCCACTCACTTGTAGCACACTAACCCACTGCAGCACACTCTTTCCCCTGGAACGCTGCGTTGTAAGAGATGTGAGAAATAACCTCGTTTCCGGTTCTCTTAACTTTGTTCATTTCCTGGCATCCATTCAATGTACGAATAAATATGCTAATACTTTCTTAGTTGGTAGAATTTTTACTTTCCTTTCTGGAAAATACTCTCATACGGTTTACCTGAAAGAGGCTGGGAGCTACATAGATGATAGAAATATTATTGGTCCTACTTACTATATATATACAGTGTAAGCAGGTTAAAACTATGTACGGCGATATTTAATGAACAAAAAGAAAATTAATTTACCTCCCTATTTTATAGACAAAAGGACTTAACCCATACAGTGAACCTACGCCGCTTGCTGGTAATTTTAATTGGAACGTATTCACGAACTAAATTCGTTTTTATTATTATTATTACTACTAATGCATGATGGGATCGGGGTAAGACTGCTGCGGCAATAACATAACAAAGAGCTCTACTCCCATTCGGATATTTGAAAGGTGTCAGTGTCAGTTGAAAGATACCAGTGCCCCAGTGTAGAGTGTGGACTATGGGTGTTCGAGTGGACCGATGTAGACAGTGGAGTAAACAGTTGTCGAATGAAACCGCTCGTGCACTTATAGTACACTGCTTCATGAAGGTTACTCGCAGAGGTACATTGTCAGAGTGATAGGGGTTATTTACAATATGATTTGGAAGCAAGGAGACTGGAAGTGTTGCCAAAGGAAAACAACCCTATGGTAGACTCGTTTTATACGTCTGCAAGCTTTCCGAAACCGCCAAATTACAGCACGAGTACAGCAGGCTTCTGGAGTAGGAGTTAGTCAGAAACAGGCTTCGAGAAGATAATTTAAGATCCCACGATCTTAGTGCCTGCGCTGAACAGAAGACATTATGGCAAGATACAGTATGCAACAGCTGTACGATCTACGTATTCATGCATGATAATGCCAATATGGTTCGGAGACTTCTGCAAGAGCAGCACGTGCAACGATTGGAGTGGTGGCCATCCAGAAGTCTCGACTTGAATCCGATCGAACAAGACTGAGACCGTTTGGAACAACGCATCCAGGTGAAAAATCCACCACTCCAATTACTACAAGCCCGTGACGATCCCCGTTAAGAAGGGTGGAGACTTCTGCCTCAACTGAATGTGCAGTGCCTTGTCAGAGGCGTGAGAAGGCGATGTAAAGCCGTTATCCATGCCAGGGCTGGCAATAAATCCTATTTGTTTGCTAGGGGCTTTACGTCGCACCGACACAGATAGATCTCATGGCGACGATGGGATAGGAAAGGCCTAGGAGTTGGAAGGAAGCGGCCGTGGCCTTAATTAAGGTACAGCCCCAGCATTTGCCTGGTGTGAAAATGGGAAACCACGGAAAACCATCTTCAGGGCTGCCGATAGTGGGATTCGAACCTACTATCTCCCGGATGCAAGCTCATAGCCACTCGCCTCCACGCGCACGGCCAACTCGCCCGGTGGTAAATCCTATTAAGACACATAATTGTTGTATGACCAGGGACCACTTTGCTTATGACACGTTGTACAATGGCGCTGTCTACTGAGTATCGAAAGAAGGTTTTTATTTCAATTTTTAATTATTACAAAGCAGGTCATTGCGTGTCTGTTTTCATTTCAATATGTATGTGTATCATGGAGGTATGAACATACAAATATGGCAAATTTATCTTTTTGGGCAATGCGGAATACTACAAAAAAATATTTTTTCAGTGTATGTACCTTTTATAGAGCCGGCTCCGTGGTGCAGGGGTAGCGTGCCTGCCTCTCGCCTGGAGGCTCCGGGTTCGATTCCCGGCCAGGTCAGAGATTTTTCTCTCGACCTGAGGGCTGGTTCGAGGTCCACTCAGCCTATGTGATTGCAATTGAGGAGCTATCTGACGGTGAGATGGTGGCCCCGGTCTAGAAAGCCAAGAGAGGATTCGTTGTGCTGACCACACGACACCTCGTAATCTGCAGGCCTTCGGGCTGAGCAGCGGTCGCTGGGCAGGCCAAGGCCCTTTCATGGGCGTCAAATGCCATGGGGTTTGGTTTGGTATGTACCTTTTATAACATCTCTTTTAAAAACAATACATTACAGCCGGAAGGAATTTCTAGACCGAGTGGTTGTTGGTATTATTGAACGACCATAACCTGTCGTGTGGTAAATTTGAAAGCTAGGGAGGGAAGAGGTTTGCTGAATTTCGATCTTCCTTTATGGAAGATATGACGATTTTCAGTTTGTAGCTACAGTTATGACTTTATCTAATAAACAGTTCCCTTGTGTGGAGGCGGCAGAATACAACCACCAGAATACGGCGACCAAGAGTGGGGAGCAAGGACTATCAGCTAGGGAGCGTGTATTGGCGCCCAAGGTCCCCTAACTTGCTTGTGTCAGGTTCCTCACTTTCATCTTTCCTATCCAACCTCCCTTAGCCAACTCTTCAAATCCTGACGGTGTTAGTTTTGCCAGGCGTAGGGAGTTTTTCAGCCCTTCGTAGTCCTTGCCGTTCTTTTACCGATATCTTCATTTGAACATCGGACCCTTTCCCATTTTACTTCTGATGAGTGTTAAGAGATGATATATAGCCATTTGTACTTCCTATTAAGATAATAATCACCACCACCACTCATATAATAATCGTTGAATACAGCGCCTAAAAATATTCTACATCTACCAAGACATCTATTACCCTCTACGGAAAAACAAATTAATCGTTTAATGGACGATGAAATGTCCTCTTGCCAATATTAAAACTATCAACTGTACCTTGGAAACCAATGTACCTAAATTTATAAAGCTGTTCTGATATCCCTTGTAAGTTCACTGTACCGTGGCAAGCGATTCTTATGGTTTGAATGTAGTTTATGACTTTTTGATACTAAAAGCCATGTTAAAGTGAACAAATATTGTATAATAACCTCTGATTCAGACTATGAGAAAGACTGCTACAATTTTGGTTCAGTCGCTATTATGTCATTGTTTTTTAAAAAATAATGAACATCTGAATCTTATCATTTAGTGGTAAATGCCATATTGAAGACTTGTAATGATAGAAGATGTGATCAAATTAATTCATAATGAATACCAGCACAATGAAACCCTTCATCGCTACCTAAGTACTGCTCCCTAGGCGATCATACTTATGACGACAATGTACAGATAAAGTTCACTCTGTAAATGTGTGGAAATCAAAGCCTTTTGTATCAGCACACGGTTTGACATGCGGTGTGCACTTGTTACGATATTGGCCGAATCCAATATGGGAAAGCTGGAGCCTAAGGAGTGGAAGGCTCTATTTGAACGCATTCTGCCGGCTACGACGTTTCCTGTTCGAAAACGTATTTAGACGAGCTATCGATCAAGTTTATCCTATGCGAACCTTAAAAGTATTTTAGGATTGTCTTTGAGTCATATTATATCTCCCGACATTGTAGAGTAGTTGAAGCAATGCAGCATAAATTATAAATGTATAAATAATATCTTTATACGTGGGAACTTTTGTTGCTCTGAAGGGACGGGTGATTTAACAATTTTTCTATTCGAAAGTTATACTAATTTTAACAAGAGTGAGGAATTTCGTGTTGGTAGTCGTATTGTAATGCCTGGCTTTCTCTAACGTTGCTTTAGCAGATCAAAATTAATATAATCATGAACGATATGGGAACCTTTATATTTTGAATAAATCATACTTACCAAAGAAAACAAATCACGAATTTATGTTATTCTGTATATTCTGAGTAAAAACATTAAAAACATGGTAAAATAATACGGTTGCCATTTATTTTTCCTTCAGTTGTGAAATTAACGATATTTGTAGGCGCATTAATTTAACTACTACGTAGCAATGAGGAAGAGAGAGAAGTAGCGCAAGAGAACTCTTAGGGGGTTCGAACCCCATTGTCGGCAGCCGTGAAGGTGGTTTTCCGTTGTTTTCCATTTTCACACTAGGAAAATGCTGGGGCTGTACCTTAATCAAGGCCAGGGTCGATTCCTTTCTACTTCTAGACTTTTCCTGTCCCATCATCGACATAAAACCTATTTGTGTCGGTATGATATAAAGCAAGTTGTAAAATAAATTTAAAAAATAAAAATGCATCGGTATTTGGAGGGAACTCAGAAAGACTACGGCAAGGTGGCTAGTGAAGTTCTACCCAGCCACTTTGTACACTTATACAGTGCTCTTCACGCGTGCAACAATCCTGTGCAACTCTGTTTTAGGAAAGGAAGAGGTTTCAATAGAACAAAGTGAAACATGGAATAATTTTAACTACGAGAGAGTAAGACTCAGGGACTTGTTTCTAGACCGAGTTATTTAACAAATAATAAACCTAATTTATCACGAAAATGTAAATTATTTTGTACGATGGAATTCTAAAATTGTTCAAGAGTTCAATTTTTAAGATTCCGATTCCTGTTAACGATATCCACATGTGACTCTATCAACTAAGTTCTATCTTTGTCAATGAACCTTTTTACTGGAAGTACTACTTCTTTTAGCCTCCGTGGTTCAGGTGGCAGGGCGCCGGCCTCTCATCGCTGGATACCGTAGTTCAAATCCCGGTTACTCCATGTGAGATTTGTGCTGGACAAAGCGGAGGCGGGAATGGTTTTTCTCCGGGTACTCCAGTTTTCTACATCATATTTCATTCCAGCAACACTCTCAAATATAATTTAAATTCATCTGTCATTCATTAATCATTGCCTTGGATGAGGGCGACAGGCTTCGGCAGCCGGCACAATTCCTATCCTCGCCGCTAGATGGGGCTTCATTCATTCCATTCCTGACCCGGTCAAATGACTGGAAACAGGCTATGGATTTTCATTTCATTTTTTAAATACTGCTTCTTCTCTTTTCTTGCCTTTTCCTCAATTTATTGGAGTCACCGCTTGATGTTTTAGGGTCGGATGCCGTTCCTGATGTCAACATGATGTGTGGGGATGTAGGCACTAGTGCGTGTTACTGTGCTGGTGGGTAGTGTAATGAGTTGATTGTAGATTAATATAAGTGTATTAATACGGAGACGATCGCCCAGTCTGCGAGCCAGGGTAATTAAATATCATCATTATCATCATCTGTTTACCCTCCAGGGTCGGCTTTCCCCTCGGACACAGCGAGAGATCCCACCTCTACCGCCTCAAGGGCAGTGTCCTGGAGCTTCAGACTCTTGGTCGGGGATACAACTGGGGAGAATGACCAGTACCTCGTCCAGGCGGCCTCACCTGCTATGCTGAACAGGGGCCTTGTGGAGGGATGGGAAGTTTGGAAGGGATAGGCAACGAAGAGTGAAGGAAGCGGCCGTGGCCTTATGTTATGTACCATCCCGGCATTCGCCTGGAGGAGAAGTGGGAAACCACGGAAAACCACTTCCAGGATGGCTGAGGTGGGAATCGAACCCACCTCTACTCATTTGACCTCCCGAGGCTGAGTGGACCCCGTTCCAGCCCTCATACCACTTTTCAAATTTCGTGGCAGAGCCGGGAATCGAACCCGGGCCTCCGGGTGTGGCAGCTAATCACGCTAACCACTACACCACAGAGGCGGACGTAATTAAATATACGGAGCTAAAATCCTCGGCGTGGACAGAATCAAACCCGGGACTCTCTGAACCGAAGACCAGGACGCTGATCATTCAGTTAAGAAGTTTCACTTCTCCCTAATAATTTAAGTTCATTTATCTCTAATGTGTGATGCCATTAACATAATTTCTTTCGCATCCAGTATCATTAAGAGATAAATTAATTGACTGTCGGGACATATTTCCTGATTAGGGGCAGTATTTCATGTTTGTATGTATAATGCCAGTTTTGTTATTGGGATGTCGTGTCTGTGCATGAGAAATACGGCTGTGAATGATCTACTGACTACGGCAATGTGGGGCCTTGATTGTTCAGTTTTTGGTAGACCATCAGCTATGCAATTGTGCTAATATTTTGGCTCGAAATCAAGCTTGTAATTTTACATGACTTTTGATATAATATCACAGCCACGGTACCTCTAGTTTTACGCGGAATACGAACTACAGGGACGTGCATTTTCATTTCAAAATTCTCATACCTTATGCATTGGCCGAATTCGAACCGCCGCCCCCTTAGTGAGAAACTAGTGACGGCTATCACGCCCACCCCCCTATTTTGGTTTTAACTGCATAAATAATCCCACTGAAGAATAAAGCACGTTAATATCTTCAAACCAGCAATTCAACATGAAATTGTTTCCTTACTTCGATGAATGATCGAATACTGGTTCGGATTTCCCGTGAAATACGGGATTATATGATTATAATCATGATATCAACAGTCATATGAAACGACAAGCTTACTTGCTTGCTTAATTCGGAGGACTATCTATGTGAAGTAGCAGGTTAGGTGCTTGTCCTTAGGTTAAATATTGAGGTGGTACAGGACTTCCCCAAGGAGTATTCTGCACAAATAGTGTGGCCACCACGTTCGTCCGATACACCCGATACGCTACCCCTACCCCACGGGGCCGGCCGATACAGAGAATGAAATGCGTATATATTTTGATATCAACTAACCAATTGCACAAATTGGAATATCATTTTGGTCCCCCTTTTTATTTGTTTCAACATACAGTACGTTTTATCGTTGTTGTGCCTCAAAATACCGCTACGTGTCAACGCCGAGGGGAAAAATACTGCCCCGCAGCACATGTATCCCTGAACGAACATTCTTTGGTACAGTTCATGCAATATTGAACCTTAGATGAAATGAAGTGGCGTACGACTTTTAAAGTCGGGAGTGTCCGAGGACAAGTTCGGCTTGCTAGGTGCAGGTCTTTTGATTTGGCTCCCGTAGGCGACCTGCGCGTCAAGAGGAGGATGAAATGATGATGAAGACGACACATACACCCAGTCCTCGTGCCAGTGAAATTAACCAATGATGGTTAAAATTCCCGCTCCTCCCTGGAATCGAACCCGGGACCCCTGTGACCAAAGGATAGCGCGCTAACCATTTAGCCATGGAGACGGACAACTTTAGATGACAGAACCTTTCTGGTCAGACTTCTTAAGCTGAAATATTATCACATAGCGGTTTTTTTCTATGCGAAACGGCGGTATTCTAGAAATGTCATTATGTATAAGTAACAAATATTATTATATTCTAACTTTTTTCTGCGGTTTAAAGCTACGTTGGTATAAATATTTAATTTGAACAAGGATGTGAAAATGTTGAATTTGAAATAAATAAATAAATAAATAAATAAATAAATAAATAAATAAATAAATAAATAAATAAGAAAATAAATGCATTATTTTTCTGGATTAGAATGATGACCACGGAAACGAACGTACAGTGTAGTGTGTATTGTAAGTTAACATCCGCTACACAAAGTGGACGAGAGTATGTCAACGACTTCCTTTCACCACGCTACATGCACTCTACAGACCGGAACGAGTCCAGTGGTAAACCAATCTCAAGACATTAAACATCTTCAGAGGATCTTCACAGTTTACTAACTTCATTTCCTTGTAATTTTCTGTGGGAGCTTGCAGATCTGAGAGAAGGCACAATGTACAATATTGAGTCTCCTATCCCTATTCAAGTGATCAACCCAGAACACTGAGCATATTTCAGAAGACCACAGGGTGCGATAGCTGAGTGGCATCATCATTGGCTTTTCACAAAGGTGGCTGCGATTAGAATCCCTGCCAACGCACGTGGATTTTTTGAGCTGAAATGTTACTTCCTCCTGGTTCGGATTTCCCGTTAAATAGGTGGTTATAATCATGATATCAACAGTCATATTAAACGACAAGCTTACTTGCTTGATTATTTCGGAGGATTATTTATGTAAAGTAGCAGGTTAGGTGCTTGTCCTTCAGTTAAATATTGAGGTTGTACAGGAGTTTCCCAAGGAGTATTCTGCATAGTATTCTGCACAAATAGTGTGGCCACCACATTCGCCCGACATAAATCCAATCGATTATTTATGGAAAGTTGTCATCAGATACATCCATATACTAAATCTCCGAGCTACAAATATAGGGTAGCCTTGGAAAGCTATTCAGATAGTACGGCATAATATATCCCTAGTGGTCTTCAGTCAACTAGATGAATCCATGCCACGTCCATCTACTGCACTTCTCTGAGCTACAGCGAGCCCTTTAAGTTTTTAGCAAGGTATTCCAAAACTTTTTTTTGCTAGTTGCTTTACGTCGCACCGACACAGATAGGTCTTATGGAGACGATCCAAGACTTTTAACATGCCAATGAGCAGCTTTCGGGATTGAATTTGTCAAGCAACGGCTTTGTGGTAGATTTCTTCTATAAATATGGCACACTATTACCTACTCGGACCATGTTCGTGCGGTTAGGGTGGCGAAGCTGTGCGCTTACATTCGGGAGATAGTAGGTTCGAACCCCTCTGTCGGCAGCTTCGAAGATGGTTTTCCATTGTTTCCCATTTTCACACCAGTGAAATGCTGTGGCTGTACCTTAATTAAGGCCACGGTCGTATCGCTCCCATTCCTAGCCTTTCCCTATCCCATCGTCACCATAAGACTTATCTGTGTCGGTGTGACGTAAAACAAACTGCAAAAAAAGAAGTTACGTACTTGGGTCCCGGTCATTTGTTATCACGTCCCAGACGGCTCCCGTTTTCCTCACTTCCCATTTTCCTAACGGTTCCCGGGCAGTCAAGGCCAAAGAAACTGATGCGCTGATTACAAGTCTGTTCTGAACTAAATTAATTCTTCTTTCATGCGTATAGAATGAGCAGCTGCGAAGAGTTTCATAGCAAGCTTAATAAACATTCCAATGGTGCAATCTTAACAATGTCCATGTTCTGAAAGAATTAAAAGAAATACAAATGGAAACAGAAATAAAACATATCTTGTATCTGTTCACGTTCAAGCAAGAAAGAAACAGAACGTTGAGAATCTTCTTGGTAAGTTGAATACTGGTGGTATTACGTGACTTACACCAAACAGACCTAAAACATGCTCAGATGCAGTTTCATCACGAACGGTGTAAGAGAACTTCTTCTTCTTCTTCTTAATCTGCTTACCCTCCAGGGTTGGTTTTCCCTCGGACTCAGCGAGGGATCCCATCTCTACCGCCTCAAGGGTAGTGTCCTGGAGTCTCAGACTCTGGGCCGGGGATACAACTGGGGATGATGACCAGTACCTCGCCCAGGTGGTCTCACCTGCTATGCTGAACAGGGGCCTTGCGGGAGGATGGGTGGTTGGAAGGGATAGACAAGGAAGAGGGAAGGAAGTGGCCGTGGCCTTAAGTTTGGTACCATCCCGGTATTTGCCTGGAGGAGAAGTGAGAAACCACACAAAACCACTTCCAGGATGGCTGAGGTGGGAATCGAACCCATCTCTACTCAGTTGACCTCCCGAGGCTGAGTGGACCCCGTTCCAGCCCTCGTACCACTTTTCAAATTTCTTGGCAGAGCCGGGAATCGAACCCGGTCCTCCGGAGGTGGCAGCTAATCACACTAACCACTACACCACAGAGGCGGACATGTAAAAGAAGACTATCTGTTTTTTTTTTTTTTTTTTTTTTTTTTTTACAATTTGCTTTACGTCGCACCGACACAGATACAGTAGGTCTTATGGTGACGACGATGGGATAGGAAATGGCTAGAACTGGGAAGGAAACAAACGTGCATTTGATTAAGATACAGTCACATCATTTGCCTGATGTGAAATGGGGAACGGCAGAAAACTATTTTCAGGGTTGCCGACAGTGAGGTTCGAACCAACCATCTCCTGGATGCGAGCTCACAGCTGCATGCGTCTAACCGCACAGCCAACTCTCCCGGTCAACTGATAAACTAATAATACCAATACATGTTAACCACACTCCCGGTAGGCAGTCCTAAGTCTACAAATAATGGGAAGAAATTTTTGCTGGATGGACGTGAGTCGTCTGAGAAGTAATAAAACTTTATATCTCGGAGGCGAATAGAGAAAATAGGAGGGAGCCCTTTTAATAAGCAGCCATATATCAATGTCCAATCATTTATTAGATAAATGTTTTCTTTTACTTATACTGCGGAACTTTGCAAGCACTATTCTTCTGTCTTTAGTTACACGAGTCCTGCAACCGTGCACCAAGACGGAAGATACGTACGACGAGGGGCGAAGGACCTTGTTATTATTTGTTTTCACCTTGGCAATATAACCGCTGCACGCTCTATTGTCATGGAATGTTAACTGCCAACGTTCTGTAATATTTAACCGTATCTCATTAGATAGAAGAAGATGTAGGTTAGATTCTCCGCGCGTCAAATTAGTTCCGACCACGCAAGCCAACTTTCCAAATTTGGAGCAAGCCTGCACGGAAACACACGCACGATATGAATAGAGGCATAATGTTGTGTCGTCGTTAATTTTCTATGCCGCGAAATTAAATGTTTGTAGGATATTAATATGTTTTTAAATATGGGAAATTTTATCAACAGGTCGTTTCCATGGCGACGTCTTAGCGTAAGTCTTCGCCTACAATAATTGGAGCGATCATTTAATTATTTGATTTTATAATTGTGGTGGTGGTGATTATTGTTTTAAGAGGAAGTACAACTAGGCAACCATCCTCTATATAACACTAATCAGAGAGAAAAAATGGAAGGGGCCCGACACTTCGAAAAATGAAGGTATCGGCCAAAGGAAGACAAGAGCCACGAAGGGCGTGAAAATGAAAGACTCCCTAGCCCTCGCAAACCTAATAGCGTCGGGGTCGGAAAAGAACAAGAGTTGACCCAGGAAGGTCGGATAGGATAGATGAAAGTGAGGAGCCTGGCACAAGTAAGTGAAAGCGATGCCAGGACTCAGCTTAAGGCCCCGTTGTTGCCAACCCACTCTCCAAAGTTCAGAGCCCCTGGGGTCCATTTTAGTCGCCTCTTACGACAGACAGGGAATACCGTGTGTGTTATTCTACCGCCCCGACCCACAGGGGGAGGTCTTATGGTTACTCAAAGACTTAAGACCTGTCGATGTCTCATGATTCACCAGCAGGTAATTCCGGACAGAATGAAGCAATTCTATCCAGTAGAATGGATGAACGGATTTGCCAAAGATATTGTTAGTAAACTATTTTATTATATAGATACAGATGAATGCTTACCAAATAAAAAGTTGTAAAGTAACATTCCTTTTTTTTAATGTCACACCGACACACACCGGTATTATGGTGATTAAATGAAATGGCGTATGGCTTTTAGCGCCGGGAGTGTCGGAGGACATGTTCGGCTCGCCAGGTGCAGGTCTTTCGCTTTGACAGCCGTAGGTGACCTGCGCGTCGTGATGAGGATGAAATGATGACGAAGACAACACATAAACCCAGCCCCCATGCCAGCGAAATTAAGCAATGATGGTTAAAATTTCCGACCCTGCCGGGAATCGAACCCGGGACCCCTGTGATCAAAGGCCAGCACGCTAACCATTTAGCCATGGAACCGGACATTATGGTGATGATGGAATAGGATAAAGCTCTAGGACTTGAAGCAAGTGACCGTGGCCTCAATTAAGGTGTGAAAATGGAAGTCACGGCAAACCATCTTCAAGCTGCCGACAGTGGGGTTCGAGTCCACTATCTCCCGAATGCAAACCAATAGCTAGGTGACGCAAATCGCTTAGTCATTCGCTCGTTGTGCATGTAAAGTGATTTAAATTGAAGTAAGTTTGATACTTTGTCACGGAGAAGACACTTTATTTGTAACTAGCAAGATACCCGTGCTTCGCTACGGTATTATACTGAAATTTATAAATGAATGCTTATTGTTTTACATATATAATCCGCCGAAATTCGCGATCTGACTCGTTTTCTGCGATAATCCACCAAAATTTGCGATCTGACTCGTTTTCTAATAGATTATGGCATGTTTCCTACCGTTTTTCAATCTTTCTTTCCAGCAATCGATTTCGTAATTCCCGGGTTAGGTCCAGGTATTCCACCCGATCAGTTAGGTCCAAAAATCTTTGCCATCTTTTCCTATAAGCATCTTTAATATGGAACAAATCCTTCAGGAGATCAGGCGTGGTGTCGTCTTGGGTGCCTTGGCGGTACTGAACCCGCGACCGGACTGCATTCTTAGTCATTACCCGTCCAGGACCCGTTTCCAGCGCGGTCCGCACATTTGACAACGGTCTACAACATTATTATTATTATTATTATTATTATTATTATTATTATTATTATTATTATTATTATTATTATTATTATTATTAGTTGCTGTTGTTGTTCTGGACCCCACAGCAAGACGCAAGACCGCTATTTGGCGGTAAATTACATCCTCTGCCATTGTCATTTTTCACAATGTGACCAGCACCATTGTCGCGCGCAGGCAAGTGTGCGGGATTTCTGGCAATACGAATGACATACTTCCGTGCATTATTGACCTTATGATAGAGGTGAACAATTTGACGGTCAATCTCATTCCTATCGTTTATTTCAAATGCGTTTACATTTTTATTTATATGCCAGGAGAATCTACTGTAATCTAAGAACGTTCTCCGAAGGAAGAGATGGCTGTTGAAAACGAACCCAGGAAAGATTAAAAATGATCGGTTTATGATCAGAATAAGTACATCGAAAATCTACAGCCTGTTTCCAGTCATTCGACAGGGTCAGGAATGGAATGAATGAAGCCCCCATCTAGCGGCGAAAATATTAATTGTGCCGGCAGCCGAAACCTGTCGCACTCTTCTGGGGCAATGATTAATGGATGACAAATGAAATAAAATTATATTGGACAGTGTTGCTGGAATGAATGATGACAGGGAAAACCGGAGCATCCGGAGAAAAACCTGTCCCGCTTCCGTTTTGTCCAGCACGAATGTCACATGGAGTGACCGGGATTTGAACCACGGAACCCAGCTGTGAGAGGCCGGCGCGTTGCCGCCTGGGTAACGGAGGCTCCTTATAAGTACATTATGAACAGTAAAATTAATTGGTCTTACCTCCTTTTACACCCCACCGCCGTTAAGTTTATTTACCCCCCCCCCCAAAAAAAAATTGAAAGAAGGCGTGTTTCTTTATGTTTAAAGGAGATTCCAAACACCAATGTTCACGTCTACTACCTTCAGTTATGAGATATAAGTATCCCCATAAAAATAACTTTTTTCACTTCCTTTCGCACTCCTCCCCCCCCCCCCCTCAAGTGAATTTTCCAGCAAAAAATACTTATTTTTTTAATAGCAAAGGATCTTTTAAATACCAATTATCACGTTTCTAACTTCTTCAGTTTTTGATTTATGTGTCCTCATGAAAGGAATTCCTCCTTTTCACTCCCGCCCCCAAGATGGTTTCCCCCCTCCCCACCAAAACGCGCTTTTCTTTGTTTTTAAAGGAGATCAAATTACCAATTTTCACGTCTGTAACAACTTTAGTTGTTATTAGATGTATGTATTCTCATACAATTAAGTCAATTAATTTTTCAATTCTTTCACCCCCTCCCCCCTTCATGGATTTTCCGAGAATATGTTTCTTTACTTTTAAAGCAGATTCCAAATGTCAAATTTCACGTCTGTAACAACTTCATGTTTGAGATAACAGTAGCCTAATTAAAAGTATTCAACACCATTTTCAGTCACTTTTACTCCCCCTCCCTCCACACAAGTGTATTTCCGAAAACTAAAAATACACGTTTCTTTATTTTTAATAGAGATAAATAATACCATTTTTCACTTTTGTAACATGTTAAGTTTTTGAGATATACTGTAAAAATTCTCATTTTAAAACTTCACCACTTTTTAGTTCCCCTTAAGTGTAGTTTCCGAAAACAAATCACCTATGTTTCTTTACATTTACAGGAGATTCCAAATACCCACTTTTTACGTCTGTAACATTTTATGTTTCTCAGATATTCTGTAGATATAGTCTTTCAAAAAATTCACCCAAATTTGTCACTCCTGATTAACCGCCATTAATTGGATTTTCAAAAGCAAAAAAAAATACGTGTTTGTTTATTTTTAAAGGAGATCCCATATAGAAATTTTCAGTTCTGTAATATCTTCAGTTTCTGAGATATATGTATCCTCATTAAAGGCATTCAACCCATTATTCACCCTTTTACACCCTCCTATTGGGATTTACAGAAAACAAAGAAATACGTGTTCCTTTATTTTTAAAGGAGATTCTAAATATCAATTTTTACATGTGCAGACTTTTAAAGTTTTGAGATATATATATACAGACATTTTAAAAATTCACCCCCTTTTCACCCCCTTTTCACCCCCATTAATTGGATTTTCCAAAAACAAAAAACAAAAACACGTGTTTCTGTATTTTTAAAAGAGATCCCAAACACCAATTGTCAGGTCTGTAATATCTTCAGGTTCTGAAATATAAGTAGCCTCATTAAAGGCATTCAACCCCTTTTTTTCCTTTTCCACCCTTCCTATTGGGATTTTCCAAAAGCAAAAAAATACGTGTTTTTATTTTTAAAAGAGATTCTAAATACTAATTTTTACATCTATAAACTTTAAAAGTTTTGAGATGTAGATACACTCATTTTTAAAATTCCCCCTTTTTCACCCACCCATTAATTGGATTTTCCAAAAACAAAAAATACGTGTTTCTTTATTTTTAAAGGAGATCCCAAACACTAATTTTCAGGTCTGTAATATCTTCAGTTTCTGAGATATAAGTATTCTCTTTAAAGGCATTCAACCCATTTTTCACCCCTTTTCACCCCTCCTATTGGGATTTTCCGAAAAAAATACGTGTTTCTTGATTTTTAAAGGAGATTCTAAATACCAGTTTTTACATCTATAAACTTTAAAAGTTTTTAGATATAGATACACCCATTTAAAAAATTCGCCCCCTTTGCACCCTCCATTAATATGATTTTCCAATAACAAAAAATACGTGTTTCTTTATTTTTAAAGGAGATCCCAAACACCAATTTTCAGTTCTGTAATATCTTCAGTTTTTGAGATATATGTATCCTCATTAAAGACATTCAACCCGTTTTTCACCCGATTTCACCCCTCCTATTGGGATTTTCCGAAAACAAAACATACGTGTTTCTTTATTTTTAATGAAGATTCTAAATACCAATTTTTACATCTGTAAACTTTAAAAGTTTTGAGATATAGATGCACTCATTTTAAAAATTCACCCCCCCCCCTTTTCACCCTCCCATTAATTGGATTTTCCAAAAACAAAAAAGTACGTGTTTCTTTATTTTTAAAAGCGATCAAATGTGTCAATTTTTAGGTCTGTAATATCATCAGTTTCTGAGATATAAAGGCATTCAACCCGTTTTTCACCCATTTTCACCCCTGCTATCGGGATTTTCTGAAAACAAAAAAATACGTATTTCCTTATTTTTAAAGAAGATTCTGAATACCAATTTTCACATTTGTAAACTTTTAATGTTTTGAGATATAGACACACTCATTTTAAAATTTCACCCCCCTTTCCACCCCCTTAGCGAAGGAATAACCAAAAGTCCTCTCTTAGCGAGCACCTACATCTTAATATGAATATATCTCCAAAATTTCATTTCTTTATGTCCAGTAGTTTTGGCTCGGCGATGATGAATCAGTCAGTCAGTCAGTCAGTCAGTCAGTCAGTCAGTCAGTCAGGACAAGTTCTTTTATATATATAGACTAGCAAATGTACCCGTGCTTCGCTACGGTGTTCAACATTGTATTCGAATATCGAAGTAAACAGTGTACATGAAGTAAATAAGATTGTTTTAAAATTGCATGTCTCTTAGCGTTATCCGAGAAAGAGCATGGGGATGTCCCCATACGTTGTTTCCAATGTAAAGTGTTTGTTACGGACTTGTGATATAACAGCAGGCTCACTTGCCTACTGCCATTCACAATCGAGTTGGGAAGTTTACATTATAATTGGAGGCCCCATTGCTTACTGCGCGGTCACAATCAAGTTGGGAGTGTTCGTTACAATGGCAGGCCCCATTTCCTTCTCCCAAACAGATTATTGTCGAGGAAATTTTATTATAATGGCAGGCAAATTGCCTACCACCTTTCAAAATTGAGTTGTGCCATTATCATTATAATGTCAGGCCGATTTTCCTACTGCCAGCCAGCTTACTGCCAGTCACACCAAGTTGGTGAGTTTCCATCAAAATAGCAGGCCACTATGCCTAATGCCAATCACATTTTAGATGAGGACATTTGTTTATAATGGCGGGCACCCTTGCCTTCTGCCAAACACAATCGGGTAGGGAAGTTTTACACAAAACTGCATGCTCACTTACCTTCTGCAAGTCAAATCGAGAAGCGAACTATTCATTACAATTGTAGACCTTCCTTACTAATGACAGTTACACAGGAGTTGGAGAAGGGCCCTTTCATACAGCCAGTCAAAGTCGGTGTGGGGAGTACTGATTACATTAGCAGACCCACCCTTTCTCGATCGCTACAAATCGACATCAGGGAATATATATAGATCGACATACGAAAGTATATGCGTGTTTACAATATTGAAGACCTTCATTTACAGATTAACTGCTACTAAACGTACGTCATATCGACAAAGAATTATACTATAAGACACGCCGGATTTAGTGGCCTAAATGGCTGGTCCTATGATATGTCATCTATTCTTGGGTCAGATTCAGTTAGATATGATGTAATCTTGATTCCAATCAATCAATACTGATCTGCATTTAGGGCAGTCGCCCAGGTGGCAGATTCCCTATCTGTTGCTTTCCTAGCCTTTCCCTAAATGATTTCAAAGAAATTGGAAATTTATTGAACATCTCCCTTGGTAAGTTATTCCAATCCCTAACTCCCCTTCCTACAAATGAATATTTGCCCCAGTTTGTCCTCTTGAATTCCAACTTTATCTTGGAATGTGGAACAGGGTAACGTTTTTGTAAGATTATCTCACATTACATTACTTTTCGGATAATTATGTGACAGCTACATACATAGCATTTGGCTCACATATGGCTACTGGGTGGGCCAATTTTCGTGAAGAGTTTGATGATTCTGTATTTCATATAAGTGATCGAAAGTATGAATTATGCTTGTGAAAATTCCAAACTGACTTAGCATCGATTAATAGAGAAAAATCAAGCGTAAAAGGGATACAGATACGGCAAAAAGTCATAAGACCAAGGTTGTAGATCATTCCAAATTGAACGGAGATTGTGCAATCTGTTATGTGATAGGAATTTCCGAAGGTCTGCACCATCATTAAAATTGCCTGCATATTTCGATATTCTTCGGGGATAAAAAGTGAAAAATGTAATAATCTAGGATGTTTTCCGTTCGTATAATTTTGTCAAATTTTAATTATATTCTTTTTTTCTTCTGGCAGATTATACCGCAATCTGGATTTTGGCGAGGCGGTTAAAAATTAGGACTTTCAGGAAACTAAACCAAAAATTGTGCAGATGGTCATTATTACCCCTTAAACGGAAAGCTGTACGAAAATTTCGCCAAAATAGTCAGTGTAGTGGCACACAGTCGTTACGATTTGATTTATATAAATAAGGAATCTGCTCCATGTAAAACACCTTTGTGGCTATGTCCGCTGGACTTAACCTGCAAAACTGACCATTCATGGTATCCTTATTAATCCTCCTGACGAAAAAATGCACATGAAAAAAAGGTTTAGAGGTGGAATTCCATCACGTTTGGTCGATTTCCAGTCAGGTTGGTCTTGTTCTGTATATATTGTGGAAGAGTAAAATCACCATTTCGGTTCCCTACAAACCGCCAGTCCATTCCGGAACATGAAATGTTATTTACGTTTAAAACCTACCTTTGGACAGGTGGAAGCTAAATATAAATTTTGGTTCGAATGTCTTCAGTAGTTTTCAAGTTGTAAGGAATACGCTTTACACGCACCCGCTCGTGAGTTAAGTCCGATGCGACTTGTACAGAAAAGCGGTCCGTTAATGATATCTCCCTTATTAATCCTCGTATCGAAATGATGCACATGAGAAAAAAGGTTTACAAATTAATTTCTACCAAGGCAGGTAGATTTAAATTAACGTTGGTTGTGTATATTTTGTGGAAGTGCAAAATCCTGTTTCTGTTTCGTATAAACCCCCAGTCAGTTCAGGGATTTAGAAACAACATTTGCCCTAAAACCTGTCAAGGACAGGCGTATTCTAAATATGAGTCTTGGTGGAAATACATCCAGTAGTTTCTAGCACTCGCGTACATACGGCGTAATTAAGGAAGAAA
This sequence comes from Anabrus simplex, assembly GCF_040414725.1. Taxonomy (NCBI): domain Eukaryota; kingdom Metazoa; phylum Arthropoda; class Insecta; order Orthoptera; family Tettigoniidae; genus Anabrus; species Anabrus simplex. Next base: position 1,581,566,072 of record NC_090265.1, read on the forward strand.
ATAATACAGTTAAGAAAGTTGAAAGTAATAGAAAATGGATTATAACTGAGGACAGCCGGATAACGACAAATATGTAAATGCCAAGTGAATGTATTGGAAAATCAAATGCCCCTCAATAAATTATGCTAGTGTGAGTTGTGGATATAATAAAGCGGTAACAGAGGAGAAATTTAGGTCCAGTGATTCCTAGGTAAACAAATAAGAAGAAGATGACTAATGGTGTTATTACTTAATCTATTCGAGGGCGGTTATAACAACCAACGATATTCCGCCAATATCCCGCAGGTAGGCCGATTGACGCCTCTCTTGTCTTCTACCCAAGGAACAACCACGAATTTAAAAGCATGATGAGAAAAATGGCAATACGTTACTTCCCTGCTGGCATGCAGCCAGAAACTTTGCCATGGTAACCTGTAGGTTCGTTGTCGGTCTGTCACTCAATGCAGAGCATGATACCAGCGGAAAATTGTAAATTTCTCCGTCATGTGAAGAGTAAGGTAAATTATGAACATAACGAAAGTTGTTTATAATGAAGAGACGTTTCCCGTACGGTGAACGAAGTTTACAGAAAATCAATAGTATAAGAGAAACCCCCGTCTTTTCAAAGATTTTAAAATGATATGCATATCGAAACCTTCCCCGGGATGAGTATACTCTAAATATGAAGTTTGGTTGAGATCTATCCAGCCGTTTCGAATTGATGGTGGAAAAACCATTCTAGTTTTCAAATAAACCCCCGGTCAATTCAAAGATTTTAAAATAATATGCATATCGAGACCTTCCCCGGGATCTGTATACTCTAAATATGAAGTTTGGTTGAGATCTATCCAGCTGTTTCGACGTGATGGTGCAAAAACCATTCAGGTTTTCCTATAAACCCCCCGTCTATTCAAAGATTTTAAAATGATATGCATATCGAAATCTTCCCCGGGATGAGTATACTCTTAATATGAAGTTTGGTTGTGATCTATCCAGCCGTTTCGACGTGATGGTGGAAAAACCATTCTAGTTTTCCTATAAATCCCCGGTCTATTCAAAGATTTTAAAATAATATGCATATCGAAACCTTCCCCGGGATGAGTATACTCTAAATATGAAGTTTGGTTGAAATCTATCCAGCCGTTTCGACGTGATGTTGGAACAGACAAACAGACAGAGAAACAGACAAACAGACAAACAAACAGGCACGAAACGTAAAAACCACCGATTCGGTCTTGAGTTGACCTAAAACGGATAAATATCTGAAAAATTGGCAAAACAAAAGAAATTACAGACAGCGGACCCCCTACAATTTTATTTATATAGATGCACGTTAAGAGGGCCGGGCATGAAAATGGCTGGTCCAGGCATTCAAGTGTCCCGCTCAGAAGCAGGTACTGAACGTGTTAAAATGATATGCATATCGAAACCTTCCCCGGGATAAGTATACTCTAAATATGAAGTTTGGTTGTGATCTATCCAGCCGTTTCGAATTGATGGTGGAAAAACCATTCTAGTTTTCAAATAAACCCCCGGTCAGTTCAAAGATTTTAAAATAATATGCATATCGAGACCTTCCCCGGGATCTGTATACTCTAAATATGAAGTTTGGTTGAGATCTATCCAGCTGTTTCGACGTGATGGTGCAAAAACCATTCAGGTTTTCCTATAAACCCCCCGTCTATTCAAAGATTTTAAAATGATATGCATATCGAAATCTTCCCCGGGATGAGTATACTCTTAATATGAAGTTTGGTTGTGATCTATCCAGCCGTTTCGACGTGATGGTGGAAAAACCATTCTAGTTTTCCTATAAATCCCCGGTCTATTCAAAGATTTTAAAATAATATGCATATCGGGACCTTCCCTGGGATGAGTATACTCTATATATGAAGTTTGGTTGAGATCTATCCAGCTGTTTCGACGTGATGGTGCAGAAACCATTCAGGTTTTCCTATAAACCCCCCGTCTTTTCAAAGATTTTAAAATGATAAGCATATCGAAACCTTCCCCGGGATGAGTATACTCTAAATATGAAGTTTGGTTGTGATCTATCCAGCCGTTTCGACGTGATGGTGGAAAAACCATTCTGGTTTTCCTATAAACCCCCCGAGTATTCAAAGATTTTAAAACGATATGCATATAGAAACCTTCCCCGAGATGAGTATACTCTAAATGTGAAGTTTGGTTGAGATCTATCCAGCCGTTTCGACGTGATGGTGGAACAGACAAACAGACAGACAAACAAACAGACACGAACGTTTTTATTTATATAGAAGACTAGCAAGATACCCGTGCTTCGCTACGGTATTATACTGAAATTTATAATTGAATGCTTAACGTTTTATATATAACCCGCCGATATTCGCGATCTGACTCTTTTACTGAGAGATTACGGCAAAGTTCCTCCCATTTTTCAATCGTTTTCCCAGCAATCGATTTTGTATTTCCCGGGCTAGGTCCAGGTATTCCACCCGGTCAGTTGGGTCCCTAAATCTTAGCCATGCTTTCCTATAAGCATTTTTAATGTGGATCAAATTCTTGAGGAGATCCGGCGTGGTGTCATCTTAGGTGCTTTGGCGGTACTGAACCGGCGGCCGGACTGCAATCGTAGTCATTACCCGTCCAGGACCCGTTTCCACCACAGTCCGCACATTTTGACGACGGCCCAGAATATTATTATTATTATTATTATTATTATTATTATTATTATTATTATTATTATTGATGTTCTGGACCCCACAGCAAGATGCAAGACTTCTACTTGGCGGTAAATTACATCTGCTGCCATTGTCATTGATGACAGTATGACCAGCACCATTGTCGCCCGTAGGCAAGTGCGCAGGACTTCTGGCGATACGAATGACATACTTCCGTGCATTATTGACCTTATTAGAGAAGTGAACAATTGCACGGTCAATCTTATACCTCTCGTTTATTTCAAATGTGTTTAAATTCTATTTATATGCCAGAAGAATCTACTGTAATCTAAGAAGGTTCTCCAAAGGAAAAGTTGGCTCTTGAAAACGAACCCAGGAAAGATTAAAAATGATCGGTTTATGATCAGAATAAGTCCATTGAAAATCAACAGTCATTCAACCGGGTCAGGAATGGAATTAATAAAGCCCCCAGCTAGCGGTGAGAATAGGAATTGTGCCGGCTGCCGAAGCCTGTTGCACTCCTCTGGAGCAATGATTAGTGAATGACAAATGAAATGAAAAGATATTGGAGAGTGTTGCTGGAATGAATGATGACGGGGAAAACCGGAGTATCCGGAGAAAAACATGTCCCGCCTCCGCTTTGTCCAGCACAAATCTCACATGGAATGACCTGGATTTGAACCACGAAACCCAGCGGTGAGAGGCCAGGGCGCTGCCGCCTGAGCCACGGAGGCTCCTTATAAGTACATTATGAACAGTAAAATCAATTGGTCTCACCTCCGTCTTCACCCCACCGCGGTTAAGTTGATTTACCCCCCGCCCCCCCCAAAAAATGAAGGCGTGTTTCTTTATGATTAAAGGAGATTCCAAATACCAATGTTTACGTGTGTTACCTTCAGTTTTGAGATATAAGTATTCCCATAAAAATAATTAACTTTTTTCACTTACTTTCACACTCCCTCCACCCCCTTAAGTGAATTTTCCGGCAAAGAATATTTGTTTCTTTAATAGTAAAGGATCTTCAAAATACCGATTATCTTCAGATTTTGAGATATGTGTCCTCATGAAACGAATTCAGCTCCTTTTCACATCCGCCCCCAAAGATGATTCCCCGATCCCCCCTCCCCCAAAACGCGTCGTTTTATCTTTAAAGAAGATCTAAATACCACTTTTTACGTCTGTAACAACTTAAGATTTTGTTAGATGTAAGTATCCTCTTGCAATTAATTCAATTAATTTTTCAATTTTTCACCCCCCCCCCTACCACCCACCCTTCCTTCATTGGATTTTCCGAGAATACCTGTTTGTTTACTTTTACAGGAGATTCCAAATACCAGTTTTTACATCTGTAACATTTTACGTTTCTGAGATATACTGTAGATATAGTGTTTCTAAAAATTCACCCGAATTTGTCACTCCTGTTTAACCCCCATTAATTAGATTTTCCAAAAACAAAATAATGCATGTTTCTGTATTTTGAAAGAAGATTCCATATACTAACTGTCTGGTCTGTAATGTCTTCAGTTTCTGAGATATAAGAATCCTCATTAAAGACATTCAACAACTTATTCACACTTTTCACCCCTCCTATTGGGATTTTCCGAAAACAAAAAGATACGTGTTTCTTTATTTTGAAAGGACATTCTAAGTACCAATTTTTACATCTGTAAACTTTTAAAATTTTTGAGATATAGATAAACTCATTTTAAAAATTCACCCCCCTTTCAACCCTCCACTATTTGGATTTTCCAAAAACGAAAAGTACATGTTTCTTTATTTATAAAGGAGATCCCAAATACCGATTTTCAGGTCTGTGACATCTTCAGTTTCTGAAATATAAGGATCCATCTTAAAGGAATTCAATCATTTTTCACCCCTTTTCACCCCTCCTATTGGGATATTCCGAAAACAAAAGAAATGCGCGTTTCTTTATTTTGAAAGTAGATTCTATGTACCAATTTTTACATCTGTAAAGTTTGAAAGTTTTGAGATATAGATACATTCATTTTAAAAATTCACCCCCTTTTCACACCCCCATTAATTCGATTATCCAAAAACGAAAAAATACGTTTTCCTTAATTTTTAAAGAAGATCCCAAACACCAATTTTCAAGTCAGTAATATCTTCAGTTTCTGAGATATAAGCATCCTTATTAAAGGCATCCACCAATTTTTCACCTCTTTTCACCCCTCCTACTGGGATTTTACGAAAACAAAAAATACGTGTTTCTTTATTTTAAACGTAGATTCTATGTACCAATTTTTAGATCTGTAAACTTTCAAAGTTTTGCGATATAGATACAGTCACTTTAAAAATTCACCCTCCTTCCCACCCTCCCAGTAATTTTGATTTTCCAAAAACAAAAAAAACACGTGTTTCTTTATTTTTAAAAGAGATCAAAAGTACCAATTTTCAGGTCTGTAATATCTTCAGTTTCTGAGATATAAGTACCGGTATCCTGATTAAAGGCATTCAACCCCTTTTTCACCCTTTTCCCCCTCCTATTGGGATTTTCTGAAAACAAAAAATAAGTATTTCCTCATTTTTAGAGAAGACTTTAAATACCAATTTTTACGTCTGTAAACTTTGCAAGTTTGCAGATATAGATACACTCATTTTAAAATTTCACCCCCCCTTTTCACCCCCTTAGCGATGGAATTTCCAAAAATCCTCTCTTAGCGAGCACCTACATCTTAATATGAATGTATCCCCAAAATTTCATTTCTTTATGTCCAGTAGTTTTGGCTCGGCGATGATGAATCAGTCAGTCAGTCAGTCAGGACAAGTTATTTTATATATATAGACTAGCAAGATACCCGTGCTTCGCTACGGTATTACACTGAAATTTATAATTGAATGCTTATTGTTTTAGATGTATAATCCGCCGAAATTCGCGATCTGACTCGTTCTCTGCGAGAATCCACCAAAATTCCCGATCTATTATTTTACGGCACGTTTCCTCCCATTTTTAAATCTTCCTTTCCAGCAATCGATTTCGTACTTCCCGGGTTAGGCTCGGGTATTCCTCCAGGTCAGTTGAGTCCGTAAATCTTTGCCATCTTTTCCTATAATATTTTTAATACGGATATAATCCTTCAGGAGATCCGGCGTGCTGTCATACTGGGTGCCTTGGCGGCACTGAACCCGCGACCGGACTGCATTCTTAGCCATTACCCGTCCAGGAGCCGTTTCCATCGCGGTCCGCAATTTGACGACGGTCCGGAATATTATTATTACTATTATGTGTTGCTGGAATGGCTGATGACAGGGAAAACCGGAGTATCCGGAGAAAAACCTGTCCCACCTCCGTTTTGTCCAGCACGAATGCCACATGGAGTGACCGGGATTTGAACCACGGAACCCAGCTGTGAGAGGCCGGCGCGCTGCCGCCTGAGCAACGAAGGATCCTTATAAGTACATTAATAACAGTAAAATCAATTGGTCTCACCTCCTTCTACACCCCACCGCCGTTAAGCTTATTTACAGCCACCCCCCCCCCCCGCGAAAAAGAATTAAAATGATGCTTGTTTCTTTATGTTTAAGGGAGATTCCAAACACCAATGTTCACGTCTATTACCTTCAGTTTTGAGATATAAGTATCCACATAAAAATAATTTACTTTTTTTCACTTCATTTCACAATAATCTCTCCTCCCCCTAAATGAATTTTCCCGCAAAAAAAATACTTGTTTCTTTAATAGTAAAGGATCTTCTAAATACCAATTATCACGACTCTAACTTCTTCAGTTTTTGATTTATGTGTCCTCATGAAAGGAATTCAACTCCTTTACACTCCCGCCCTCCAAGATGTTTTCCCCACCAAAACGCCTTTTTCTTTGTTTTTAAAGGAGATCCAAATACGAACAACTTTAGTTGTTATTAGATGTATGTATTCTCATACAATTAAGTCAATTAATTTTTCAATTCTTTCACCCCCTCCCCCCTTCATGGATTTTCCGAGAATATGTTTCTTTACTTTTAAAGCAGATTCCAAATGTCAAATTTCACGTCTGTAACAACTTCATGTTTGAGATAACAGTAGCCTAATTAAAAGTATTCAACACCATTTTCAGTCACTTTTACTCCCCCTCCCTCCACACAAGTGTATTTCCGAAAACTAAAAATACACGTTTCTTTATTTTTAATAGAGATAAATAATACCATTTTTCACTTCTGTAACATGTTAAGTTTTTTAGATATCCGTAAAAATTCTCATTTTAAAATTTCACCCCTTTTGGGTTCCCCTTAAGTAGAGTTTCCAAAAACAAATAACCTATATTTCTTTACATTTACAGGAGATTTACACCCACTGTTTACGTCTGTAACATTTTACGATTCCAAGATATTCTGTAGATATAGTCTTTCAGAAAATTCACCCCAATTTGTCACTCCTGTTTAACCGCCATTAATTGGCTTTTCCAAAAACTAAAAAAATACGTGTTTCTTTATTTTTAAAGGAGATCCCATATGCGAATTATCAGTTCTGTAATATCTTTCGTTTCTGAGATATGTGTATCCTCATTAAAGGCATTCAACCCATTTTTCACCCTTTTACACCCCTCCTATTAGGACTTACTGGAAACAAAAAAATACGTGTTCCTTTATTTTTAGAGGAGATTCTAACCACCAATTTTTACATATGTAAATTTTAAAGTTTTAAGATGTAGACACACTCATTTCAAAAAATTCACCCCCGTTTTCACCCCCCAATATTTGGATTTTCCAAAAACGAAAAAATACCTGTTTCTTTACTTTTAAAGTAGATCCAAAATACCAATTTTCAGGTCTGTAATATCTTCAGGTTCTGAAATATAAGTATCCTCATGAAAGGCATTCAACCCATTATTCACTCTTTTACACCCTTCCTATTGGGATTTTCCGAAAACAAACGAATACGTGTTTCTTTATTTTTAAAGGAGATTCTAAATACCTATTTTTACACCTATAACATTTAAAAGTTTTGAGATATAGATACACTCATTTTAAAATATTACCCCTTTTTTACCCCCCTTAATTGGGTTTTCCAGAAACAAAAAAATACGTGTTTCTTTATTTTTAAAGGATATCCCAAACACCAATTTTCAGGTCTATAATATCTTCAGTTTCTGAGATATAAGTAGCCTCATTAAAAGCATTCAACCCCTTTTTCACCCCTTTTCACAGCTCCTATTACGATTTTCCGAAAACAAAAAAATACGTGTTTCTTTATTTTTAATGAAGATTCTAAATACCAATTTTTACATCTGCAAACTTTAAAAGTTTGGAGATATAGATTCACTAATTTTAAAAATTCACCCCCTTTTCACCCTCCCATTAATTAGATTTTCCAAAAACAAAAAAATACGTGTTTCTTTATTTTTAAAAGAGATCAAAAGTACCAATTTTCAGGTCTGTAATATCTTCAGTTTCTGAGATATAAGTACCGGTATCCTGATTAAAGGCTTTCAACACATTTTCCCCCATTTTCACCCTTTTTCACCCCTCCTATTGGGATTTTCTGAAAACAAAAAAATACGTGTTTCCTTATTTTCAAAGAAGATTCTAAATACCAATTTTTACATTTGTAAACTTTTAAAGTTTTGAGATATAGGTGCACTCATTTTAAAACTTCACCCCCCCCCCTTCTCACCCCCTTAGCAACGGAATATCCAAAAATCCTCTCTTAGCGAGCACCTACATCTTAATATGAACATATCCCCAAAATTTCATTTCTTTATGTCCAGTAGTTTTGGCTCGGCGATGATGAATCAGTCAGTCAGTCAGTCAGTCAGTCAGGACAAGTTATTTTATATATATAGATGTGTGGTGATTCAATATTTGTTCTATAATGGCGGTTACACATCTGGTCGTCCCGAATGATTTACAACACTTGGGGACTTCCCTTTGTGACCAGTGGAGGTACATGTTCTTCATTCGCTGTTCACAATGGCATTTAAATGATCATTTAGTGGACTCTGGCGATTAGCACTTTGTGAAATCTGACTCCTATCCCCCATATGTCATCCTTCTATTCAGAACGAAATATTTTTACCAACATCCAAATGTAAACTTTCCATCGCGCTCATGTGGACAAAGTTTTCGGTTGGTACCTAATACCGCGCATGTGAGCTAGATTAGTGTGACGCTTTCAGCGATGTCAACATCACGCTTTCTCGATGGGATGATTTCCTTGTCAGAGGCTAAAGGCCACCACACACAGACTGCTATGTTATGTTACTCCAACCTAAGCAATGCCAAGGTAAATTTTACAGATCGCCAAGGAGGCGATCATAGCTGCAGCTGGCTTCGCGCACCCGCACGATCACTTTTTGGCCCAGCATCTAGCAAACAGTCGTTTAATGTGGGTGGTTGTCGTGAATTACCACAATACAGTAGCTATTATATTTCTTAATTGTTTCTGTGCCGGGCTGAGTGGCTCAGACGGTTAAGGCGCTGGCCTTCTAACCCCAACTTGGCAGGTTCGATCCTGGCTCAGTCCGGTGGTATTTGAAGGTGCTCAAATACGACAGCCTCGTGTCGGTAGATTTACTGGCACGTAAAAGAACTCCTGCGGGACTAAATTCCGGCACCTCGGCGTCTCCGAAGACCGTAAAAGTAGTCAGTGGGACGTAAAGCAAATAACATTAACATTAATTGTTTCTGTGTTTGATAATTATCATGTAAAGCAGACGAAAGGAAGAAAGACGGATTGAAGAGATACAAAAATATTCTTGTCCGTCAAATTATCAAAGATAACCATGAAAGGCAACTTATTCTTATTCTACCGCTTTTCCGACACCTTGTGGAGTCGCGGGTGCGAATTGTCTCGCACATGTGGATTTGACCCTGTTTTACGGCCAGATGTCCTTCGTGACGCAATCACTATTGAGTGTTACTGTGGTAGTTGGTAGTGTGTTGTATTGTCTGAATGTGAAGAGGAGAGTGTTGGGACATACACGAACAACCAGTCCCAGAACCAGAAGAATTAATCACACGCGATTAAAATCCGCGACCCGGCTGGGAATCGAAGACCTCAATGCTGATTATTCAGCCAAGGAGTCGGACATAAGCTTGAAAGGCAACTGTTGGTAACAAATAAATTCAACTCTAGAAATTGATTGTCCGTATCATTTATTGTTCTTATGTACCGATACATTTTTACCCTACATTCTATAATTTAGGTACTTCATTTTTTCGTATTGGAGGGAAATTCTTGAATCTGTTCCTGATTTAGATGAAAAAGTAATTCATCATTTCCATGCAATGCTTAAATCAAATGATGAAATTCACTATGTATTATTCTCCTTCCAATTTCACGTATACAGAATCAGAATTTTCTCCTCTTTCGGTTTTAATCATAGGGGCAGATGACCTTCGATGTTAGGCCCCTTTAAACTACAAGCATCATCATCATCATGTTTTATCTAGCTTCATCTTCCACGACAGAGGCCAAGAAATGGGCCTCTCCTTCAATTTGGTATTACTTAGCATAGCTTTCTGTGTATGATGGTCTTAAGAATTTGTTTATTAATAATTAAATGTTACTGGATGAAGAAATATTCCAAATAATCACCACTCTGATCAGATCTCTACTGTTAGAAGAATTTGAAGTTATATGGACTCATGTTTGAAGTAGGATACTCATATTTAATTTTTGTGCTATGAGATGGTTGAATCACATACCTACAACGCACCAGTTTTATTACAGGTTCTATCTCGGTTCAGTCAATATTTGAAGGTGCACTAATACGCTGGTCTCGTGTGTGTAACAGGTACGTAAACGACCTCCTGTGGGACGAAATGTCCTGCACCTCGACATCTCCGGAAACCGCGGAAGTAGTTGGTAAAACCAATTAATATTATATATTAATATTAATGATATTAATCAGCTCATGGCATCAAGACAAATACAACGAATAAAATATTCGCTAATAGTGAGTCACTGATCAGTTGTGGTATGTACAACATCTGAGCTTCACTTCATGTACATGGTATGTAATGAAGATGTGTTTAAAATGTCAGGACCTTTGAGAAGTCTTCCTCATTCTCTTGGCTCTTGAGGCTGAGTGTGGCCAATGACTAACACTCGTCGAGTGTGGTCTTCCTCGCTACACGGAGTTGCGTAAGACTGCGTTAAGACTCTCGCTCTTTATAGGTGTTGTAACGGTTCCTCAGCTACTCAGCTCTCGCACACATGTAAGAAACGATCAATTGCTCCAAGTGAGTTGGCTATGCGATTTGGAATACTTAGCTGTGATGAACTTCATTCGGGAGATGGTGGGCTCAAATCCCACCATCGACAGGCCTGAAGATGGTTTCCCATGGTTTCCTATTTTCACACCTAGCAAAATCTGGGGATGGATCTTAATTAAGGCCACGGCCGCAAACTTTCCAATGTTGGCCATTTTCCGTCCTTGTATCGCCGAAAAACCATTGATGTGTTAGTGCGAATTTAAACCAATCGGAAAAGAAAAATAAATAATAATAATAATAATAATAATAATAATAATAATAATAATAATAATAATAATAAGTGTTAACGAGGATGGTGAATACAAAGCGCATCTCTACTTCTTTCTGTCCTGCTTGACAGAAAATATTCACATCACATTACACATTTATTGAAATAAAAGAGAAAACACATGCGGTATGCTAGCGGAAAATCAAATTGTGCTATATGTTTAATAATTTATTACATTTTAGGAAGTTCTCACGAATAATTTTAACCATTTATCTTCATAAGAATTTCAACTTTTAATATTTAAATAAATTATATTTAATTTTAACGACCGCATTGATCTCGAAAAAACTTTCAACTTTTTTTGGTCGCATTCAGTTAGTATAGTACATATCCAAGAGATGTTAAGTACAGAACCACACTGGCCAGCCAGTGAAATCTGAACACGCAAGGTTTCGATTTCGCGTCGGATGCTCTGCCATTGAGCTATAATGTGCTAGGTCATATTTGATCTGTTGGAAAGGAAAGTTTATTTCTAGTACAATGTGGTTGTAAAAATTCATCGAAATAGCACCCAGCGGGTGACAAGCGCGCTCTCTACAGTTTTGCTGGCAGTAATTTCTGTTCTGTAGCTAAGATCCTTTCCAGCAGAACAAGTACGACGTAGGCTTCCGTAGATAAAGAGTAGGGCATCGGATGTGAAATAGAAAGGTTGAGTGCTGGGGTCCCACTGGTGTTCGGTTGGCCATTTTTGTTCTGCGCGTAATGAATCTCTTCAATAACTACTCTATGTACTGAACACGACTAGAAAAGTTGAAAGTTTATTTCGATAAATTCACATTCGTAATGTCACACTTTGTGAACACATTTCAGATTTCACTTTTTCACGCTAGAAGTAATCTCTCACTCAAAAATGGCCCCAGTCTTGAAAAGCCATATTGTACAACAAAAAATTAATATTAAAGTAATATTTACCTTTCTTCTTGGAACGCGAGGTGTAATTATCCCTCTCCCAGTTTCCCTGAAAAAAGAACTCTTAGTACTTTAGTACCTAATTTACTCATTTAAAGTTGTAGGAACTGTGATTATTTTCTAGATTAATTTACTTATGTCTGTTTTATTTATATAAGAGCTATGTTTTATTTTCTTGTTCTTTCGTTAGTACATTTACACGTAATTAAGTTAGCCACCTCAGCTCCCTAATTTAAGTTATTAACCGTCAAAACGCACAGGCTGTCCTTGTCCATTTGAATAATTGGATACGTTTCTCATTTTTGCCTTGTGTGAACAATACGCTAGATCCCTAACAGGTAGGCTGTAGACCTAGTCCAAGACAACTCATCCGTCAGATTTCATTGAAATGGCCTGCGTGAGATGTCTGAGGTTATTTGCCCCTTCTCTGCTTCCCATAACCGTGAAAAGGTCATTTGAGCTGACGAACCTCTTCCACAGCACCAATAAATCTGTGCCATTTATCTCACGACTATTAGTACATCCGTCGAAAGTTTTCTCTTGCTGAGGTTAGCTACATTGTAGTATATTGCTTAAAAAATAAATTTGGTCACGTCTTTAGATGTTCCTTACTATATTGTAGGAATGCTTAGTGGGATAGGGATTGGAATATTACTGCAATAATGTGTCCTGTTTTGACAAGAAGGGCTCCACTGTCATATTCTTGGGAGGTTTCAGTGTCAGTTAAAATGCACGAGTGGCTCAATTCAAAGTATGTGCGAAGGTTTGTCTGTGTACAGTGCAGTGTTTACAAGTCGCTGCTGATCTTTCAGACCGAGGTAAGCAACGGGGAAAGAAGTTGCTTTCGAATTAAGTCATTCGTGCACTTTCTTCAAGAATGTCACTTGCTGAGGTACGTTGCCGGAATGTTGGAGGTTGCTCAGAATATCTGTGAAAACGTTCCCAGGAGATTGGAAGTGTTGCCAGGAGTGATTTTGCAGGCCGCGAAAGGAAAATAACCCCAGTGAAGGATCGTTTCTTGCGTCTACAAGCTATCCGAAACCGATAAGTTACAGCACGAACACTACAGGTGGACTTACAGCAGGCTTTTGGAGCACGCGTTAGCGACCAACCAATCAGAAACAGACTTCGAGGCACTAATTTAAGATCCCGACGACCCGCTCAAGTACCTGCACTAGATAGACGACGTAGTGGCTGGAGACTGTAGTTTGCTACAGATAATCTGCACTGGTAACTATGACAATGGCGTCTTGTGCTGTTCCTTGATGAATCCCGTTTCGCGTCATATCATTTATAAGGTCATCTCTGAGTCTAGAAAGACAATATTTCAATCGGCATCTGTACAATCTACGGTTGCTTACGGAGGAAGATCTGTTACAGTGTGAGTAGGTATAAGTCTCGACACGAAAACCGATCTCTTGATCATTCGAAATGGATCCTTAACTCCTCAACAAAACATTGACGAAATCTTACTGTCACATGTGATTCCTCACGTGAGTCAACTTGGAGAAAATGCATTATTCATGCATGAAAATGCTGGACCGCATGATGTCAACATCGTTTGGAGACTTCTGCAAGAGTTCTATGTGCAACGAATGGAGTGGCATCCAGAAGTCCCGATTTCAGTTCGATGGAACAATTCTAGGACCAACTGGAACAACGCATCTGAACCATAATCCACCACTCCAAACACCACAAGTCCTTGAAGAAGCCCTTCTGGAAGAGATGGGACGTCTGACGCAAATAAACGTGTGGCGCCTTGTTAGAAGCACGAGAAGACGTTGTGAAGCTGTTATCCTTGCGAGGAGTGGCAATTTGCTTATTAAGACATTTAATTACCATGTTGCCATTTTGGTGTATGACCAGGGGCCACTTTGTTTACGATACGTTGTACTGTACAATGACGTGTGTTCAGTGTCCAAAGAACGCTTTTCAGTTTGATTCTTAACTGTTGCAAAGGAGAAAGTTTGTTCATATTGTGTGCCTGTTTTAATTTCATTAAATTTTAGTACCATGGAGGTATGAACATAAATTACTTCTTTGAGCAATGTATAAAGAAAAAGTTAGATCCGAAGGTTCTTACGGTCGTGAGGACTATAAATGTCTGAAGACAATCTAAGACCTACTTGGGGCTGTGTTTGCGACTGTACCGTAGATGTTGCAGAAGAAACTCGATCTTAACATGGGCTGAAATTCAATAACTTTGTAGGAAATGATGTCACGTATATCGCACCTTTATTATCTCCGTGAACATTTGGTGATTCTAAGGAATAATATCTGTATACAAAATTATTTTGACGGGCAGAGAAGAGTTATTAACTGAGATCTGCGAGAAAATCCTTGTAAATTATTAGGGCCTATACTTAAAAACTATATATACCGGATGGAGGTAATCAGGCTTATATGAGACGTGAATGGTAGATTAACAGTATATTCTAGCTATGCAGTAAAGATATGGAAATAGCACACCTACAGATAACAGAGAAACAAGAAAAAAGAAAAATACGTAGATGTGAAAGATCTGTGAAAAACTGAAAATGAACTTGAACTTTACACAGAGAATGGAAGAAACCAGGGAGAACAAAACTACGTAATATTTATAATCAGACAAATGTTGAAAAGAAAATCTAAGTTGTAAGGATATGCACCTTAGATTCTTAGTTTTTATGACTTAGTTACAGTCCAGAAAATAACTCAAAAGTCTGTACGTCTAGAATGATTTATGGGATATATGTTTTAATTACTTGTGTAACATTTTGTTGGTCGGGTTGTATGGACGACTAACTTGCATACATTAGTAATGATTGCAATTAATACTCTCCCCTACGTTGTTGATCATGTGTAATTGGGAGAGAAGAGAATCCGTCCTATCTACTGCCTGAGATAAAGCTGACAATGAACTTATCTGTGAACCACGCGATGTTCAGAACTCGCGGTAGCCGTACAGTAAAATCCAAGAACCAAGTGCAGTAACGGATTCGTTTTTTCTTAACCGGCTCCTGCCACTCGTTGATGGCAGTCATCTTGTGTGGCCTCAGTTTCTTCACTTTGATCGCTTTGACATATGGAATAGGAATACCCTACCTCCTGAGACAAACGACGTAACAATTTCCTAGGAGAACGAAGTAAAAGAGTGTGAACATTTTCTGCCACGTCTGACAAACCTAATGTGCGATGCTTGCTAGACTCACTCAACCAAGACCCCGTTGTTTTCAACTTTCTCACTATAGCCAGTATCGTGTCTCTCTTAGGAGGTTCACGCACACCATATTTTCACCTGAACGCACTTTGCGTGGCACTAAAGACTCGCGCTGAGGCAACGCGCACTTCATTTTGAACGAATGTAAGGTAAAACATCAAGCATGTCAGTAACAAACAAAACTGAGGAAATAATTGACGCCTAAAATTCTGTCGTACCCATTCGAATATCCCCGGTGTCGTTTGAACAGCGTGGCAGGCAGTGAGAATTCTTGCCAAGAGATCCTCTTCATTCTCGACGAGTATCTCATACACCCCGACAAGTGTTGGTAAGTGAACCTCCTAGAGATTTTTCACATATACAAAACATCTTAATATCTGCTACCAAACGGAAATGGGGTCGTTTTGTAAACCATTCGGTTTATATAAATCATTCTGTATTATACAAAGAATGGATCGCTCTGAGAAAGACAACAAAGATATGATGTTGAACCCATAATTATATCCTGCTAAATATTGCAACTAGAAAATTACAACTACCAGATGCAACTACAAGCGCAACTATAATTCATTATTGCAAGCATACCTCACGTCCGTGGCATGAGAACTCACCGTGGCAAGTGGCCCACCCACTCGAGCCAGCTCGGAATACTTCGGCCGATTTCCAGTAATAATTAATTTCCATATATTAAACCTTCATTGCGAGATATTTCGGCAATATCATTAACCAAGAAATAAATAATTAAGAATTGTAAGAAATAATAAATGAAGCGAAAATCCACACGGTGGAAATGACTTTAATTAAGCCTGGAGAAATGTTGGTATCCATACCGCCATCCTAACAGCACGCGCTAGTGTCAAGCAATCAGAAAGCACGTGAAATCCCTACACGAAATTAATTAAAAACGCCCGTTAAAAGCACCATCATGACTTGGAATTTTGGTGAATTTTTGGGGGTGAATCTCAAAGAAATCGGGCCAGTGGTTATCAAATAGTATGATTACACCATAAGACATCATGACCAGGATAGCGTCATTAGAAAAGCTATAAATATCCCTTCCTCTGGACAGTAGCTCACTTGGTTGTCGCGTTAATATCAAGTAGAAGTCTTGAACTATTTCTTCAAATAAACCTGTGACATCTATTGAGTTATTTGGTTCGATATAAAATGTTAGTGGCATTTACATAGAATTCCTGAACTTCTGCAAATGAAAAAAACGCGACTGCATAGATAGCTTTCATTAAATCATTGTGTGTCTTTGCAGTCAGTGAAGGGAAACATAAACAGGCCAAGATAAGCTTCGGGTCTCATATATTGTGACCACTTGGCGACAGGCGAGAGCGAGGGAGGTTCCCACGGATAGTTGATTTTTCTCCAAAGAACGGTGAAGTCGTACACATAGCGGGAACCCAGAATAATTCATTATTTACGTGTTTTGTACCAATTAAAGTGTAGAATCAGTGTAATTTTAATTAGTATATAAGAAAATAATGTACTCTTCAACCATGTGTGGCTGAGCTTGAGACAAGCCGGCTAAAATGTAGCCAGGAGCTCTATGTCTACGACGCAGTATCAGGTCTTTCTAACTTGAATTTCATTGGTAGTTAGAGTTGCACATGCTTGTCCCATTAAATTACTATGCGTCGTGTGTAAATTAAATGTATAGGAAAATGTTAAGGCGAAGTGCCTATTATTTATGTCAGTGCACGAAACTCTCAAAATTCGTTTAAAATTTCTTTAGAAAGACGTAATATGCGAAATTTTGAATATTGAATTAAAAATCAATGAAAAATGTTCAGGCTGATAAAAGTTACAATAATGATAACGATGAAATAATCGTGGGGAGCGTGATAAAGTCAAAAATCAAAATAATAATAATAATAATAATAATAATAATAATAATAATAATAACATTCACGTCAGGATATATTTGAGATGAATCATGTATTCAGCAGTAATGTCGAGTGAGATTTGCGATTTATACCGAAATCCAGTGAAGTCTGATAAAGCTATCATTTATTTTCGAAAACTTAAATTTTGTGACACCGTGTATTTGTGATACAGAAAATCACGGGATGTTATTTTGCTCTTGAGGTCAAAAAAACGTAAAGAATTTAATTGTGAGATTCTTGTGAAGGTGTTGATCAGGGGATTACATCTATTTTAAAGTTTCGAACAGGATGAAATGGATTGTATTTGAAATAAAATATTATGAGAATAGTTAGGAAGATGTTAAAGGCGGAGTAAGCCTGTATTTTATGAGTGATGTATAATGAACAGGAAGCCTAGGATAAGAGGCTATGTTTGTCGATGGAGAGGAATTTTGTGGCAGGCTGTATGTTAAGATGTAATATTTCTGAGACAGGCTGTGTAAGATAACGATGTTCTGTAAGCAATATAGAATAGCTGACTAATTTAATAGTGGTCAGAACCGAAGAAAGGCGTTGTAACGCCTATTTTAATTACAAGTCGATGTTCTCTCATGGTTACTACTTTTATACGAGACCGTAGATCTTGGAAATTAAGTCCAAGTGACGATTCTATGTAGAACCAGCATAGTGCATTTTTGTGATAGTCGGTCTCACGAACAAAATACATTCTGACACACGGTCAAGGTAATACGTGATTATTGTAAACTGAATCCTATTCTGTATTTTTACGGGACGAAATTATTGTTGACTAGAAGCATTGTAGGTGGGAGAATTGGATGTTATTAGAATGATATTCTAGCTTGAGTAGATTGATGGAAAGTTGGTTCACTGGATAGTTCACGGCAATACATGTCTGTTACGGTGAGACGAAAGGCCATTTGGAGACTCACACTTGAGTTATGCTGTGGATTTCGCGATGGTGGTGATTGCTGTTTTCAGCGATATTACGTAAAATTAAACGAGAGTTGATTTTATTTTTATTTAGCGAACTTCACTGCATGTGTTGAGATTGTATTGAGAAACGGCTATTCGGACATGTTGTTTAATTTCGATTTCACGTTCTGTTGTAAGAAATGGACAAAGTTATATTTCCAGTTTCGAGTTCGCTCTGTGGCGAATTTCATTTCATTGTGTTAGAGTTTCAACGAGGATTAGATTTAAATATCAGAGATTGTGTTTGAAGTTTCGATTTTTGCCTGACAGTATAAATGAAGTGTAGATATCCCAACGTTAGCCCAACGATAGATTTAGGATGCTGTGCGTATTATATAAATTTAAGGACGTGTAGACACTAAGTTGGCTCAACGACAGGATTAGGGCGTTGTCTGTTATGGTCAAGTCATAGGTTAGTCATTTTAGCGAATCGACTTGAACGATGTTAGTGTCTGCAGTAGTGAATACGGATGTGAAGGATGTTAGCAGGTATTATTCAAGCCACGTTTCGGCATGATTCTTACTAGCCAGAAGGTGCTCCCATAATAGCGTTGCATCAGAAGTGGCATGAATGTGAGGGTTGTCCCACATGGAAACCTAGCTAATTGAGCATTGCTGCTTAGCCACACGTGTTCAAGTTCGATGAACTTTCGTTTTTCTATTTTTCTTTTTCTTTACTTTAGATACTGTTCGGATGTCTCGTATTTTATGATAGAACCGTGTGTTGACACTCAGTTGATTTATGTTGGATTTTCGCTATGAATGCGGTTTCGATTCGTCACCTCTTAATACATTTTATTGTTAATTTTCGTTATTTCACTTTATATTAGGTGAGATGTTGATCTACCGATTACTTGTAGTTTAGTTTAGTGGGACAGGTGTAGGTAGACAGATTTGTAATGGTAGTCGTAGTTATAGAAGTTGGAAAGATTTCCTTTACTTTGTTCGGATGTGGACTTGTATGTTAATAAACTTAACGGCATAACTATTCATGACCTGAAAGCCGGTTTAGTAAGAACATTTTGAAGTGACTTATCACTTTTCTGTAACTTCATTGTTTGGAATTTCTTCTAAATGCATAATGAATTGGTGTTTTCCTGCATTTCGCAGTTTTGTTCCTTCAGGACGACGTAACGTAAGATACCCTCGGATCAAGTTGTTCTTGGTTCCTTCTGAACATCTGTTTGGGGTGATGCATGTTTCAGCATCGGGTTTATTCTGTAACTTAAGGGTGTCATTAGATGACAAGACATGGTGAAATTTTATTTTTGATTGTGACAATTGTTGTCAACTTATAATGAACCCCATGTTTTCTGGTAATATTTCGCAACCTGTCCAAAGCAACTGATAGTCGATTTGGTTCGATTAAGGGTCCATTCGAGGGATGTGCCAATATCCGATATGGTACTAGACTGGAGGATAACCTTAAGTAAATGTAAATCTGGAATTCTACTTGTTGAAGGTCAGATTTTCCACGGATCGTTTGGATTAATGGTGCTCAATTTTCAGGTTTTATTCTCGTTTTCTGGTTTTAGCTGTCCACGACTGTTATAATATTTTTACATTCTTTTAAATATAATATGAAACAATAATAAAATAAAAAGGCAAGACTCACGTTATGTATTGTGACTGCGTTGAAAATTTATAAAATTATTAAGTGATTTTTATGGCTGATTTTAATAAATATTTTGCTGTGATTTAATTGAATAAAATTTTAGTAAGCACATTTTTGCTCCTCATTTAAAGTAGTTAGGCTCTCTTCTGAACCCCATCGTTTGGTCAATGTAGTGACAGAAATAAACCCGCTACGACCCCAAGATCCAAGAGTTCCATATTGCTGTATTGAAGCAGCTGTGGAATACGACCATCGATGGAACGGTAAGTTCAAGGGTTCAATGTATTGTAAAAATATTATGATAAAAAATAAGCACTAATGTAAATAATGAATGGTAAGACACAATCATATTTGGTCTAGAACACGCGAACACGACTTTTGTGGCTTGTCAGACAGCATAGCACATATTTTATGATTTTTAACGTGTAATCAACAGATCGAAAATCTATTAATATAGCATATTTTAACATTACACTTTAATAAAGAAGTATTTCTCTTTAATTCTATGGCTATATTTATTTTACAAATTTTATGAGATTAAAGCAAAAATACCTTCTTACCTTCTTTATTTCCTTCTTTCTTTCTTAATCCGTTTACACTCCAGGTTGGTTTTTCCCTCGGACTCAGCGAGTCACCACACCTCTACCGCCTCAAGGGCGGTGTCCTGGAGCATAAGAATGTTCATGTGATACAACTGGAAAGGAAGAACATTACCTCGCCCAGGCTATGCTGAACAGGTGCCTTGTGGGGGGATGGGACGATTTAAAGGCATAGACAAGGAAGAAGGAAGGAAGCGGCCATGGCATTAAGTTAGGTACCATTCCAGCATTTGTCTGGAGGTGACGTGGGAAACCACGGATGGCTGAGGTGGGAATCGAATCTCCTCTACTCAGTTGACCTCCCGAGGTTGAGTGGACACCGTTCCAGACCTCGTACCTCTTTTCAAATTTCGTGGCAGAGCCTAGAATCGAACCCGGGCCTCCGTGGGTGGCAGCTAATCACACTAACCACTAAACCACAGAGGTGGATGAAAACATACCTTATTTTTAAAATTTACCTGTTTAAAAAAAGTAATTTTTAGTGATGTTTGTAAAATAAAATCATGAAACATTCAAACGGATGGATTTATGTTATGCAAACTAACACCTAACTGAAGTCAAATGAGGGGTTCATGATGATTTTAAAGGAAAATAACCGATGATATACTAGACAGTAAAACGTAATACACAAGACCTTAATAGATACGCTGGTTGGTTAAGGGTTGCCATCCCTGTCCTAGAATATACGACACTGTTTAACATGTGGGACTTGAACATTATGATAACGTGAAAAATGTGTATAATAGCACTAAAGAGATCTACTTACAGTGTGCAATGTAGTAACAGGCAAAAATAATATTAATAAGGATTATTATAGAATGCACGTATCAACATAATTTCGTTTACAACAGACTATCTTTCCTTAGTTTCTGTTGATTCGAAACTAGGGGTAGGTAATATTTTACACTACTCTAAAACCTGGATGATGTTCCATCCGTGGATTTTATAAACTCGGTTTAGAAATCTTTAACAAGTCACATTAAAATATCTTGATAGTGAATTTAAGGTTAAAATACTTCTGCTCACTTGGTTCCCTCTCTGAACTAGGGCAATGATAATAGAAATTGCTCTATCGTCTGCATGTACCTCACTGTCTAAGATGAACATCTCGAAACAGTTTTCTCCCACTTGCCTATTTTTTACAGCCCAAATGTTCTATTCTCTTAATGATACACACATTCAACATACTTGTATTATGAGTGACGTGACAAGATGCCCTTCAATACATCGTAAAGATGTGGCTCCTAGTTCCTCGAGAAAGCCTCTCGGGTAAAGTGAGTCACAGGGTTGCGCTCTACAATTGCTGGGTGCTTTAATCGATGTTCTTAGATAAGACTCGTCAACCAGGTCGTAAGGCAAGCCTTAGTTATGTCGTATACAGAGTGTATCCGTGATGATAATACAAACTTTCAGAGATGATGGAGAACGGCAAATAGATCAATTTGAGATAAAGAACCGTAGTCCGTAAACGATCGAGTCAAAATTTAAGCAACATTCTACTCATTTAAATCCGTTTTCACAAGATGCTCCATTTGCAACAAATGTTCGAAATAGCGTCCCCCTGCGTCAATGCAGGCATGGCACAAAGTTCTGTCGTACCAGTTCGAATATCCCCGGTCTCATTTGAACAGCAGCGCAGGCAGCGAGAATTCTTGCCAAGAGATGCTCTTCAGTCTCGACAGGTGTCTCATACACAAGGCTTTTCACAGTTTTGCTTTAACTTTTGACCGCCGGCCGCAGTGGTGTAATGGATACGGCGTTAGTCGACTAATCCCAAGTTAACGGGTTCAAACCCGACTTAGGTCGGGGCTTTTATGGCTGCTTAAAGGTAAACCTATGTCGTTGGCTTCCGGCGGGATGAAATTCCGCCACCCCGGCATCCGTTAAGAACGGACGGACGTTAAGCAACTTGGGTTATTAATAACTTTTGACTGGAACGTTTCCGGACTACGGTTTCTTATCTCAAACTGATCCATTTGCCATCCTCCATCATCCCTGAAAATTTGTAACATCATCACGGATAGATCCTGCATATTAAGGAGGAGGAGAAAGGGGAGATCACTTCAAACTAAGAGAAATGTTCATACACGGGTTTAGTTCGTAAAACTGAATGAGAAGAGAATTATTGTGAAAACTTTGACTAGGAGTAGAAAAAGATTGATAGATCATATCTTGTGACACTCAAGGCTTGTTTTCGAGGGAAGTAAGAACAGTAAAGGTAGACCAAGGCAGGAATATCACAAATGGATTAGAGTAGATGTAGGATGTAGTAGTTACGTAGAAGTGAAAAGGTTACGACAGGAGAAGGTTATACAAATATGAAGGGCAATTGTTGAGGCTGTATCTTAATGAAGGTTATTGCCGATTACTTCCCACTAGTCCTTTCCTAGCCCATCGAAAAGCAAATTTTAAGTTTATTATTATTATTATTATTATTATTATTATTATTATTATTATTATTATTATTTCTTTTCTTTCTTTCTCCGTTAGGGTCTTCTAGCGACCACGGTTCAAATCCCGTTACAAGCATTCATCTATATTATTATTATTATTATTATTATTATTATTATTATTATTATTATTATTATTATTATTATTATTATTATTATTATTATTATTGTCTGATACAATTCTATAATCTGATTTTGACATGCATTAATTAATTATAGCTTCCTTTATTGTAGGTAATTTATTGTATGTATATATATATATGTATGTGTGTTTGTGTGTGTGTGTGTGTGTGTGTGTATTAGCATCAAAATAATGTAAAGTGAGACTAACTGCCTAATATCAGATATGGATAAGTTTTGTGAAACCTTTGACATGGTGCAATACCGTTACAGTAACTGTCGAGTCATCGCTCTGTCATTGTATGCATTTAGCGATGAGATCATATTTAGGGAGTTCCGTATGTGCCTTAGGCTATTTAAACATAATATGTAACATTTGTAGCTGGGTGGAAGCGACATCATATCTATTTTGATCTCTGATGTGGGTGCTATACCATGTGTCAACTAATGGCTGTATATATGGCCTGGATGCTACAGCGGTAGAGATCTGGATAGAGAGCCTTGCCATCGAGTGTTGCAGTGAGATGGCAATGAGGAGTCACTTGGTTAGAAGCAGTTCGCTGGAAGGAGGTGAATGGAGAGACTTGCCATGAAGTCAATTAGAATCAATTGGAACGAGACGAATGGGGAACAGTAGTCGTTAGGGACCTAATGGATTATATGTTCAGAGTGTGTTTCGTACATCTGTTCAGTACAGTTCTTGTGTCAGTTAGGTGACAGCCAAATATTGAGTCGTCGTAATGCAGACTAACAGTTATCAGTGAATTATTTGTAAAGTTGATTGTGAAGTGTGAATATAATTTGAAGCCATGCTATATCTCGTTTGTGAAATTAAAGGTTACATGACCAAATTAGGTTTGAGATACCTACAGCGGATACCAATTCAGAGGAAGACATCGTAATAACACTCAAAGTATTCGAGGTAGAGTCAAGTGAACAGTGAGGGATAAATTTCTTGTATAACTTTTAAATGTCCGGTCAAGAAGATTTCAAATTTAATGCCTACAGTTTTCCTTCAGTTATAATGTCAGAGTTTTATATTATCTTTTGAATTATCGCAGTAAATATCACTCGTTAAAGTGAATTTTTAAAGGATATATTTTGTTTATTATCAAATATAATTGATTGTTTCATTTCTATAGTAGCTCAGATAACCTCAAATTTTAATGGGAAACCGAACGCCAATCTCCTTTTCCCAGAACCTATATGTCATGCTGTCGAAGTAAACTTATTATCTCACATCCTAGAGATATTCAAGACTCTCATTCTATTGTCGTTACATCTATTTGTAGCTGGCGCCCATCAACAATTGTATGTGTAAGTAATCAGGTAAGAATTAAATGTAAGTACACAGTCCGACGACTGAGTATTTTATTTCATGAAAGTTTTATTTTAATATTGTTTCATTTTAATTGTTTAATATTTTTAAATTTAATAAGCGAGTGGTAGTCACACCACTATGTCTCCTTTTCCTCTCCTCGGACGATTTTGAGCCTCTTTTCTTTCCCTCCCGACCTTGGAATCCTTCCGTTGTTAACACTATCTTCCTAAAAATCTCTTTCTCTGTCGCTTCTTCTTCTCTTATATACACTGACTGACAGAGCAAATGCAACACCAAGAAGGAGTGGTCAGAACTTTATGCCAATTGCAGGGTAGACTGACGTCACTGAAGTATGCTCATGATGTGAAATGTGCCGCTCTGCTGCGCACGTAGCGAACGATAAATGGGACACGGCGTTGGCGATGGCCCACTTCGTACCGTGATTTCTCAGCCGACAGTCATTGTAGAACGTGTTGTCGTGTGCCACAGGACACTTGTATAGCTAAGAATGCCAGGCCGCCGTCAACGGAGGCATTTCCAGTAGACAGACGACTTTACGAGGGGTATGATGATCGGGCTGAGAAGGGCAGGTTGGTCGCTTCGTCAAATCGCAGCCGATACCCATAGGGATGTGTCCACGGTGCAGCGCCTGTGGCGAAGATGGTTGGCGCAGGGACATGTGGCACGTGCGAGGGGTCCAGGCGCAGCCCGAGTGACGTCAGCACCGGAGGATCGGCGCATCCGCCGCCAAGCGGTGGCAGCCCCGCACGCCACGTCAACCGCCATTCTTCTGCATGTGCAAGACACCCTGGCTGTTCCAATATCGACCAGAACAATTTCCCGTCGATTGGTTGAAGGAGACCTGCACTCCCGGCGTCCGCTCAGAAGACTACCATTGACTCGACAGCATAGACGTGCACGCCTGGCATGGTGCCGGGCTAGAGCGACTTGGATGAGGGAATGGCGGAACGTCGTGTTCTCCGATGAGTCACGCTTCTGTTCTGTCAGTGATAGTCACCGCAGACGAGTGTGGCGTCGGCGTGGAGAAAGGTCAAATCCGGCAGTAACTGTGGAGCGTCCTACCGCTAGACAACGCGGCATCATGGTTTGGGGCGCTATTGCGTATGATTCCACGTCACCTCTAGTGCGTATTCAAGGCACGTTAAATGCCCACCGCTACGTGCAGCATGTGCTGTGGCCGGTGGCACTCCCGTACCTTCAGGGGCTGCCCAATGCTCTGTTTCAGCAGGATAATGCCCGCCCACACACTGCTCGCATCTCCCAACAGGCTCTACGAGGTGTACAGATGCTTCCGTGGCCAGCGTACTCTCCGGATCTCTCACCAATCGAACACGTGTGGGATCTCATTGGACGCCGTTTGCAAACTCTGCCCCAGCCTCGTACGGACGACCAACTGTGGCAAACGGTTGACAGAGAATGGAGAACCATCCCTCAGGACACCATCCGCACTCTTATTGACTCTGTACCTCGACGTGTTTCTGCGTGCATCGCCGCTCGCGGTGGTCCTACATCCTACTGAGTCGATGCCGTGCGCATTGTGTAACCTGCATATCGGTTTGAAATAAACATCAATTATTCGTCCGTGCCGTCTCTGTTTTTTCCCCAACTTTCATCCCTTTCGAACCACTCCTTCTTGTTGTTGCATTTGCTCTGTCAGTCAGTGTACATTCCAAATCTTTTTTGACTTCATGAATCCATTTTGTTGTTGACTTCTTTTTCCGAAGATATTCGAAGATCTGTTTGATCAATCTTTTGCAATCCATTCTGTATAAATGCCTAAAAAATATCAGTCGCTTCTTCCCCGTTTTTTCTCTTATGTTTTCTATGTTCCGTTATATTTCATTATTAATTCTTGGTTTCCAGAGTTCTGTAGTTCTCAGCGGACCGAGTATTTTCCGTAGGATTTTTTTCAGTACTTCTAATTTATTCAGCTTATAACACAGTACTATACATTCACTCTCATATAGGCATTGCGGTTTGACTACTGTGCTGTAGGTTTGTATTTTAGGGTTTTGAGATAAACACTTTTTGTTGTAGATATTCCTAGTTATACCGAGTGCTCCTTCCACCCTATGTATCCTTTCTTCTATAGCGGACTTTTCCAAATATTTCTGAATCGTTTCTGCAAATATCCCAATTTCTTTACCCTCCATATTCGAAGAATTTCTGTTATTAGAAATTCTGGAGCATTTTTTTTGAATCTGTATAAATCAAGTTGTAGAGGGTCCACTGTCTGTGATTTCGTCTATTTTGCCAATTTTTTTAGATATTTATTCGTTTTAGGTCAACTCAAGGCCGTATCAGTGGTTTTTAGCATTCGTGTCTCTTTGTCTGTTTGTCTATTCCACCATCATGGCGAAGCAGCTAGATAGATCTCCACCAAATTTCATATTGACAGTATGCTCATCCAGGAGAAGGTTTAGATATGATTTAAAAATCAGTGAATAGACTGAGAGTTTATAGGAAACCCAGAACAGTTTTCTTCCATTTTCTCTTATACTATAAATTTTCTTTAAAATCTTTGCACTATGTGCGAAACTTCGCTTCATCTTAAACAACTTTTGTTATGTACATAATTTCGCTTACTCTTCAAATGACGGAGAAAATTACAATCTTCTGCGGGTTTCATGCTCTGCATTGAGTGAACGACAGACTGACAACGAACCTACCGGTTACCATGGCAACATCTCAGCAGGGAAGTAACGTAAGAACTCACAGACTCGCCAATAACATCCGAGGAAGACAATCATACTTGTCAGCGAGTGATAGCCTATCATCATCATCATCATCATCATCATCATCATCATCATCATCATCATCATCATCAACGTAATGCCGTTTTCGTCATCACTCATGTAAACTCGCTGTTGTTCCTTGGGTATAAGGTGAGAAAGACGTCAAGCTGCCATTCTGCGGGATATTTGCGGAAAACCGTTACAATCGTCTTCGAATAGCACTAAGGGGGTCTGTTAATATTTGAAAAGTACCGCAGAGTGTAGCCCATTATTTCACACCGTAAGGTGTTTTCTGGTAATTGCTATATTTTTTATTGTACTTCCCCTCTACTTTTCTGCTTTATTTTTCCTGCCTCTGC
This sequence comes from Anabrus simplex, assembly GCF_040414725.1. Lineage (NCBI taxonomy): Eukaryota > Metazoa > Arthropoda > Insecta > Orthoptera > Tettigoniidae > Anabrus > Anabrus simplex. Next base: position 1,581,593,402 of record NC_090265.1, read on the forward strand.
CTTGCCTCTTTAGGCTTGAGTAATAACACTATTCTTCTTCTTCTTATCTGTTTACCTATGAATCTCTGCGCATAAATTTCTCCTCTGTTACCCCTTTCTTAAATCCGCAACTCATATCACCATAATTTAGTGAGAGACATTCCATTTTCCAATACATCCACTTGATATTTTCACATTTTTCCTATCCGGTTGTCCTCACTTATTGTATTTCCAATTAATGTCGACTTTCTTAGCCGGCCCCGTGGTGTAGGGGTAGCGTACCTGCCTCTTACCCGGAGGCCCCGGGTTCGATTCCCGACCAGGTCAGGGATTTGTACCTGGACCTGAGGACTTGATCGATGTCCACTCAGCCTACGTGATTATAATTGAGGAGCTATCTGACGGTGAGATAGCGGCCCCGGTCTAGAAAGCCAAGAATAATGGCCGAGAGGATTCGTTGTGCTGACCATACAACACCTCGTAATCTGCAGGCCTTCGGGCTGAGCAGCGGTCGCTTGGCAGGCCAAGGCCCTTCAAGGGCTGTAATACCATGGGTTTTTTTGGGGGGGGGGCGGCTTTCTTAACTGTATTATTTTCTTCCTTAATTTCTCCGTATGTATGCGAGTGCTAATCCCAAAACCTGGGCACTCTTTCTTTTGAGGAAATTTTCCAAGCTGTTGTCCGGGTCCATGGCTAAATGATTAGCGTGCTGGCCTTTGGTCACAGGGGTCCCGGGTTCGAATCTCGGCACGGTCAGGAATTTCAGCGATCATTTGTTAACTCCGCTGGAACGGACCCTGGGTGTATGTGTTGTTTACATCATCATTTAATCGTTATCACGACGTGCAGGTTTCCTACGGGCGTCAGATAAATGACCAAATAAAATGGACACTCCCGGCACTAAAAGTCATTCGCCATTTCATTTCCAAGCTGTTCAAATGAGTAACTTTTGACCCCGAAAAATACCGAAATATGTAGGCAATTTTAGTGAATGTGCATACCTTCGTTTCGGGGTAATTGGTGGCTAAACGGTAAGTCGTATCACAAATCTGATAAAACAATCGTAGTTCAATTTGGAGAGATCTACAACTTTGGTCCTATAACTTTTTGTCGTATTTCGATCCCTTATACATTAGATAGAGCTGCATTTCTGTATCATAACAAAATCTCTCCAACTCAATTGTGAGTGGTATTAGGAAAAGGGGCCTATATTTGTAATGAAATTTCCAATCTATATTGTAAAGAGCAGTTGGCAGGTGAGCCTGTCTTTAAAGTAGAAACTCCCGAGCTCGACTGTGAATGGCAGCAGTAAATGTGGCCATCCACACTCATCAAAGCTCACCAATGCGCACTTTATATCGGAAACAACGTATGAGGGTCCTTCCGTTTTGTTTCTCGGATAGCGCTAAGAAACATGCAATTTAGGCCTAATGTATTACTTACTGTGTGTACCGTAATTTACAAGGTAGAATACCATAGCGAAGCACCGGTACATTAGCTAGTTTGTCATAAATTTGTTTTTCCTACAGAAATTCTCAAAGTTGTTGGCTATTTATTGCACGAGATTGACCTGTATTGCTGCATCTTTGGGTTTTCTGAAAGTATGGCAAAATCATCTGCAAATGCTAGACAGCTTATTTCAACACGTCTGTTCTTTCTTCCCAGTGTTATTGGTGACAGGTTGTATTCCTCCGGTTTTTCGTTCCAAATTCTTACTATTTTCTCCAGTACGCTATTATTATTATTATTATTATTATTATTATTATTATTATTATTATTATTATTATTATTATTATTATTATTATTATTATTATTATTATTATTATTATTATTATCATTATTATTATTATTATTATTATTATTATTATTATTATTATTATTATCATTATTAAATAGGAGCGATCAAACGACTTGAAATGAATCAACATTTTACCCCAAAAGTTATATTGTTTGAATCATTCCTGCTCGATGATATCACCGACTCTAGACTTGGACATAGCTCATCCTGCTCACGTACCTCTGTCATGTTACGAAGCCCATTCCTGTCAGCTTCCAACATCTGCCGGACAAAGGACGGCACTGAACAACTGTCCACGATTCCAGGAATTGTGTTTGTGATATCATATGCACTTGCAATGCAAATAATTATAGCTGAGGAGAAATATGTAAACCAGAGCCTTTTCAATAAATAAATAAATAAATAAATAAATAAATAAATAAATAAATAAATAAATAAATAAATAAATAAGTAAAAGAGCTCTTTGAAATCTTTGTCCTACTGTTGCAACATGTTCTGACCACAAAGGTCAAGGTAAAGCGAAGAAAGGACAAGTAATAAAATATATTGAGCACCTTACCTTACATAACTCGCTGTTGTCTCACACTAAATGTCAATTAGAAAGTGTTTCGATTTTCTGTAATTAAGCCAGGCCAAGGCGTTGGCGTTCTCTGTTCATCTGTAAGGACGTGGGTTCGATTCCCCGTTAGGATGTCGAATTTAAGAAACGAGATTTCCACTACTGGAAGTTCATATGGTCATGATGTTCACACGATATAACACCAAAACTGAGTACCAGGTGACTGCATACTTGCTACTTGTTCATGGACATTTAAAATTTATACATATTCAATTAGCTGGATAAATGACCTCATTTGATAGGCACTATATTTTGTCGACTTGGCTTGAGTACGCCATACACACGCGCTCTTCTGAAATAGCCCACAAAAATTACTTAGATTCTTCCGCCGTCGACACGTGGGATAGAAGGTAGCCATCCCCAGCCACGTGTCAACTCCGTGCTATCAAGAATCGAACTTCTTATTCCAATTGACAATTTAATACATAATATTCTTAGGGCACAAAGGTCATGGGTTCAATAATAATAATAAAAATATATGGAGAAGAAGAAAAATAGAATAATAAGAATGCTGAGCTGAGTGGCTCAGACAGTAGAGTGCCAGCTTTCCGAGACCAAGTTCACGGGTTCGATCCCAGCTCGGTCTGGTGGTTTATGAAGGTGCTCGAATACGCTGTTGGTAGATTTACCAAAACTTACAAGAACTCTTGAAAAACAGGATTTGTAGCTTCTCGGATTCTCCGAAACCCGTAAATGTAACGTACCCCAACTATGACATACATTCGAAGTTATCCTGGCGTAATGAAATAAAAACAAAGTCATCTTCGTACAGGCCATCAAAGCCTTGGAGGTTCTGAAGGAAAAGGCTTCCACTATCCGTAACCTCGGCACTAAAAGTAGTTACCTCTATGCCCGATCGGCTTTGCCCCAGGAATAACCTGGTACTCAGTTTTGGTGTTATATCGTGTGAACATCATGACCATATGAACTTCCAGTAGTGGAAATCTCGTTTCTTAAATTCGACATCCTAACGGGGAATCGAACCCACCCTAAGATGAACGCTGGCGTGACCTAAGGTATGTGACTTACCATCTTACCACATATTATATCTTGTTTCATGATGTCTAAATTATATGTATTTGAAGGGGGTATATACGACGCAGTTGGTCGTCCCTATGTGGGTTTTGTAAATGTTAGAATACTTCGATTCAAAAGGGTCATTTATTTTATTTTCCACTTGGATAAATTTCCGAAGTCTTGCGAGTGCCGTATGATGATGTAAAACAAGGTTAGTAAATAGGGTTTCGAAGTGATATCACGTCCAATGTAGATCGTCATTTCCGTGTGTTTATTGCCTTTATTTTGTGATGTCAAGTTAAGATGTTCATTCGACGTAAAATTTTTCTGTCTGAATTTTTGACGTAAATAATATAAGAAATCCATGGTTACCCATTTTCAATCGACTGGAAGCGCGCTGTCGGGTGAGAGTATAGAGCGATGAATTTGGTCACGGAGTGAAACGTTTTTCTAGGCCCATTTAAACTGTATAATATAATGGCGTATGGGGTGCGCAAGCTTTATAAAATGTTATGACGAGATATGACATCGTAATTATATGGCGAGTTGCTTTTGGTTTGTACGTAATTATTAGGGTTATCCAAGTGTTAATAATGGCTAGGGTTAGATTAGATTTAAAGTGTGAGGTCATGAAACAAGATATAAAACTGGACATGAATGATGTAATAGTTCTTTTCCAGCTATCGGAATCAACAGATAAACATCACATGATTAAAAATATTTCCGTCACATTGTGTAGGAATTTGTGAAGAAACCATCCGTCCGTGGAAATAAAATCTGTTGTTCTTTAAGATTTCATTAAATCATTTAAATTTACTTAATTATTAAATTCAGTGAAAACCGCATTTTGAAATAACTTTAAATCAAGCGAATAACTTGGAGATGCATTCTGGAAATCGTAGTTTATTTTCTGGGGTATATGTAAATGTTAACGTAACGATTAAGGGGACATATCCGAAGGTAATGGATTTTACTGCCACGAAGTATAGTGAGCATTGTTGCTGTTGCATGATTTGACTTTGTTTGATTGACCAGAAATGTGCTGGGGATAGTAAAGTGGAAACTTTGGTCATCAACCGATGTAACTTAAGTGTGTTTAGCCTTCAGCTTATAAAATTGAATGGTCAGGGGGTCATCAACCTCAGTGACTTAGAGTAGGGCCATATGCCACCGTAGAATCATTTTCCTTGCGATCATCATCCACAATGACTTTAAAGCAACTTAGAAGTTTAGATGTCGGTCCATGACATAGTCGCAGGTCACATCGATTCAATTAAGGGTCCATGCCGTATAACCACTGTGTGGCACACACCGATTAGGACTGCCTTAATTATACCCAGAGTCCAGAGTTCGTGTTACGAGGCCTGGACCATAAAGAATCACTATGATGGTACATGTAGTCTCACATGGAAGCCGAATTTAAGGATTTCCAGACTTTCTTTTCTTTAATTTATAATTGGGACAATGATTTCTAGTAAGAATGCCCATCAGGCAGTTACGTCAAAGGCTCACACCAGTGTTCTGACCTTCCATGTAAAAATGATTGTCCAGTGGACACGACTGAGTTAAATGATACCGTTGATAACTCAGGAATGCTTCAGGAATTACTTGAATAAATAGAAACATATTTTTTAAAACAAACCTTTCATTTGAGTAGATAGATTAGAATTACTGAACCCTACCTTTACCTCAGCAAGTGACGAAGAACCCGATACGACCGAAGAGACAGATCTCATGAACTTTTGCTGATAGGTAAGAAAGTTAGGTATCCATCAGTATGGACCAAAGGGTTCATTATATTATTATACAGCGGTCCCGGTCTGCAAAGCCAAGAATAAAGGCAGAGAGCATTCGCCACGTTGACCAACGGCCTTTGGACTGAGCAGCGGTCGCCTGGTAGGCCAAGACCCTTGAAGGCTGTAGTGCCCAGGGCATTATTATTATTTAGCCCCGCTGTGTGGAGGTAGCCTCTTTTCCGAAGGCCCCAAGTTCGATTTCAGGACAGTTTAGGGAGTTTTAGCAAGATTTGAGGGTTGGTTCGAGGTCCACTCAGCTAACTTGATTACAACTGAGGAGCTGTCTGATGGTGAGATAGCGACCTTGGTCTAGAAAGCCAAGAATAACGGCCAAGAGGATTCATCGCGCTGGCTTTAGAGCTGAGCAGCGGTCACACTGTACAAAAGCGCCAGATGTTGATGATCATGATGATTATTATTATTACAATACTTCTTTCTTTTTCTTAATCTGTTTACCCTCCCGGGATGGTTTATCCCTCGGAATCAGCGAGGGATACCACCACTACCACCTCAAGGGCAATGTCCTGGAGCGTGAGACTTTGGGTCGGGGGATACAACTGCGGCGAAGGACCAGTACCTTGTCCAGGCTACCTCACCTGCGATGCTGAACAGGGGCCTTGTGGTGGATGGGAAGATTGGTTTTTGCTAGTTGATAGATGGGATAAGAAAGGCCTAGGAGTTGGAAGAAAGCGGTCGTGGCCTTAATTAAGGTACAGCCCCAGCATTTGCCTGGTGTGAAAATGGGAAACCACGGAAAACCATCTTCAGGGCTGCCGACAGTGGGATTCGAAACCACTATCTCCCAGATGCAAGGTCACAGCCACGTGCCCCTGACCGCACGGCTAACTCGCCCGGTAGAGGAAGATTGGAATGGGTAGACAAGGAAGAAGGAAGTAAGAGGCCGTGGCCTTAAGTTAGGTACCATCTCGGCATTTGCCTGGAGGAGAAATGAGAAACCACGGAAAACCATTTCTAAGATGGCTGAGGTGGTAGTCGAACACTACTCTACTCAGTTGACCTCCCGAGGCTGAGTGGACCACGTTCCAGCCCTCGTACCACTTTTCAAACTGTGTGGCAGAGCCGGAAATCGAACCCGGGCCTCCGGGGGTGGCAGCTAATCACGCTAACCACTACACCACGGAGGCGGACATTATTACAACACATTAGCATTAAGGTGGCAGTGTATGCACGCAGTAGAGTAGCAAATTGCCTCCGGTAGAAACATATTAGAGTTTTGAACGATACACTGCAGATAACATAAAATTTTAACTTCAAACATGCATCATCATGGAACGCCTGGCGACTGAGCTGAATTGGATCGCACAGTTATGATTACAAAATACGAGAATCTGAGCAATTACTCTAGACTCACTATAAGGGATATGTAAGTGAAAGGCGGTGGGTTAAGATCCTCAATGACATTTGCGAGTAATGTGTGAGGAAAGCCTGAATGAAATGTACTAAGTTCCGCTACTGAGCCGTTAAATTTCACTCAATGCATGAGATCGTGCCTCTTCGAAATATAGCCGCTGCAGTACCAGAGATATACTTGTAACTTATGTAATACAATATCAAGAATTGTGTGACATAAGATCTTTGAAGTTATTTTCTACGGTGGTCCATGGGGAAGCATTATACCTTCATTTGTAATTACCAAAACCAAATCAAACCGCATGACGCAACAGCCCCGAAGGGCCATGGCCTACCAAGCAACAGCTGCTCAGCTCGAAGGCCTGAAGATTACTGGGTGACATGTGATCAGCACGACGAATCCTTTCGGCTGTTATTCTTGAGTTTCAGGCTCGAGGCTACTATCTCATCGTCAGAAAGTTCCTCAATTGTAATCAAATAGGCTGCGTAGACCTCGAATCAGCCCTCAGATCCAGGTAAAAATCCCTGGCCTGGCCGGGAACTGAACTCGGGGCCTTCATGTAAGAGGAAGGCCCGCTACCCCTACACTAAGGGACCGGACATCAAGGCGACGTATCGTAGCATTGTCACTGCTGTACTGTATGTATATATATAATACTAGCAAGATACCCGTGCTTCGCTACGGTATTATACTGAAATTTACAATTGAATGCTTATTGTTTTAGATATATAATCCGCCGAAATTCGCGATCTGACTCGTTCTCTGCGAGAATCCACCAAAATTCCCGATCTATTATTTTACGGCACCTTTCCTCCCATTTTTAAATCTTCCTTTCCAGCAATCGATTTCGTACTTCCCGGGTTAGGCTCAGGTATTCCTCCAGGTCAGTTGGGTCCGTAAATCTTTTCCTATAATATTTTTAATACGGATATAATCCTTCAGGAGATCCGGCGTGCTGTCATACTGGGTGCCTTGGCGGCACTGAACCCGCGACCGGACTGCATTCTTAGTCATTACCCGTCCAGGAGCCGTTTCCATCGCGGTCCGCAATTTGACGACGGTCCGGATTATTATTATTATTATTATTATTATTATTATTATTATTATTATTACTATTACTATTATGTGTTGCTGGAATGGCTGATGACAGGGAAAACCGGAGTATCCGGAGAAAAACCTGTCCCGCCTCCGTTTTGTCCAGCACGAATGCCACATGGAGTGACCGGGATTTGAACCACGGAACCCAGCTGTGAGAGGCCGGCGCGCTGCCGCCTGAGCAACGGAGGATCCTTATAAGTACATTAATAACAGTAAAATCAATTGGTCTCACCTCCTTCTACCCCCCACCGCCGTTAAGTTTATTTACAGCCACCCCCCCCCCCCGAAAAAGAATTAAAAGGATGCTTGTTTCTTTATGTTTAAGGGAGATTCCAAACACCAATGTTCACGTCTATTACCTTCAGTTTTGAGATATAAGTATCCACATAAAAATAATTTACTTTTTTTCACTTCATTTCACAATAATCTCTCCTCCCCCTAAATTAATTTTCCCGCAAAAAAATACTTGTTTCTTTAATAGTAAAGGATCTTCTAAATACCAATTATCACGACTCTAACTTCTTCAGTTTTTGATTTATGTGTCCTCATGAAAGGAATTCAACTCCTTTACACTCCCGCCCTCCAAGATGGTTTCCCCACCAAAAGGCCTTTTTCTTTGTTTTTAAAGGAGATCCAAATACGAATTTTCACGTCTGTAACAACTTTAGTATTAGATGTATGTATTCTCATACAGTTAAGTCAACTAATGTTTCAATTCTTTCACCCCCCCCCCCCCTTCATTGGATTTTCCGAGAATACGTGTTTCTTTACTTTTAAAGCAGATTGCAAATATCAAATTTCACGTCTGTAACATCTTCATATTTGAGATATCAGTAGCCTAATTAAAAGAATTCATCACCATTTTCAGTCACTTTTACCCCCCCCCCCCCCGCCCTCCACCCAAGTGGTATTTCCGAAAACTAACAATACACTTTTCTTTATGTTTAATAGAGATAAAAATACCATTTTTCACTTCTGTAACATGTTAAGTTTTTTAGATATCCGTAAAAATTCTCATTTTAAAATTTCACCCCTTTTGGGTTCCCCTTAAGTAGAGTTTCCAAAAACAAATAACCTATATTTCTTTACATTTACAGGAGATTTACACCCACTTTTACGTCTGTAACATTTTACGATTCCAAGATATTCTGTAGATATAGTCTTTCAAAAAATTCACCCCAATTTGTCACTCCTGTTTAACCGCCATTAACTGGCTTTTCCAAAAACTAAAAAACGGGTTTCTTTATTTTTAAAGGAGATCCCATATGCGAATTATCAGTTCTGTAATATCTTTCGTTTCTGAGATATGTGTATCCTCATTAAAGGCATTCAACCCATTTTTCACCCTTTTACACCCCTCCTATTAGGACTTACTGGAAACAAAAAATACGTGTTCCTTTATTTTTAGAGGAGATTCTAACCACCAATTTTTACATCTGTAAATTTTAAAGTTTTAAGATGTAGACACACTCATTTTAAAAAATTCACCCCCGTCTTCACCCCCCAATATTTGGATTTTCCAAAAACGAAAAAATACCTGTTTCTTTACTTTTAAAGTAGATCCAAAATACCAATTTTAAGGTCTGTAATATCTTCAGGTTCTGAAATATAAGTATCCTCATGAAAGGCATTCAACCCATTTTTCACCCTTTTACACCCTTCCTATTGGGATTTTCCGAAAACAAAAGAATACGTGTTTCTTTATTTTTAAAGGAGATTCTAAATACCAATTTTTACATCTATAAACTCAAAAAGTTTTGAGATATAGATACACTCATTTTAAAAAATCACCCCCTTTTCACCCCCCCCCCACTAATTGTATTTTCCACAAACAAAAAATAGGTGTTTATTTATTTTTAAAGGAGATCCCAAACACCAATTTTCAGGTCTGTAATATCTTCAGGTTCTGAAATATAAGTAGACTCATGAAATGCATTCGACCCCTTTTTCAACCTTTTCCACCCTTCCTATTAGGATTTTCCGAAAACAAAATATACGTGTTTCTTTATCCTTAATGGAGATTCTAAATACATATTTTTACACCTATAACCTTTAAAAGTTTCGAGATATAGATACACTCATTTTAAAATATTACCCCTTTTTCACCCCCCTTAATTGGGTTTTCCAGAAACAAAAAAAATACGTGTTTCATTATTTTTAAAGGATATCCCAAACACCAATTTTCAGGTCTATAATATCTTCAGTTTCTGAGATATAAGTAGCCTCATTAAAGGCATTCAACCCCTTTTTCACCCCTTTTCACACCTCCTATTGCGATTTTCCGAAAACAAAAAAGTACATGTTTCTTTATTTTTAATGAAGATTCTAAATACCAATTTTTACATCTGCAAACTTTAAAAATTTGGAGATATAGATTCACTAATTTTAAAAATTCACCCCCTTTTCACCCTCCCATTAATTAGATTTTCCAAAAACAAAAAAATACGTGTCTCTTTATTTTTAAAAGAGATCAAAAGTACCAATTTTCAGGTCTGTAATATCTTCAGTTTCTGAGATACAAGTACCGGTATCCTGATTAAAGGCATTCAACACATTTCCCCCCATTTTCACCCTTTTTCACCCCTCCTATTGGGATTTTCTGAAAACAAAAAAATACGTGTTTCCTTATTTTCAAAGAAGATTCTAATTACCAATTTTTACATTTGTAAACTTTTAAAGTTTTGAGATATAGGTGCACTCATTTTAAAACTTCACCCCCCCCCCTTTTCACTCCCTTAGCAACGGAATATCCAAAAATCCTCTCTTAGCGAGCACCTACATCTTAATATGAATGTATCCCCAAAATTTCATTTCATTATGTCCAGTAGTTTTGGCTCGGCGATGATGAATCAGTCAGTCAGTCAGTCAGTCAGGACAAGCTATTATACAGGGTGAAGCGTAATTCGCGCACTCGGGCGTCGCAGCGCGACTCCTCACATGCCAGCAATAAAAACATGTCTCTTACAAAATTTCGTCTTGCGAGTATATCCGGCAGAAAAACGACGTTGAAGAATAGCAATCTGGCAACACTGTAACCACATGTAGGGTAACTACCTCTGTCAGCGAAAGTTAATCGTACTGTACAGTTGGTGCAGTGGATAGAGTTTTGGGTTAGCATGCAGGAGGTCGAGTGGTCGATCTTGGGTTGAGGCGTTTGTTTTTTATTTCGTAAATGTAGTCCAGGTCCGCCTCTGTGGTGTAGTGGTTAGCGTGATTAGCTGCCACCCCCGGAGGCCCGGGTTCGATTCCCGGCTCTGCCACGAAATTTGAAAAGTGGTACGAGGGCTGGAACGGGGTCCACTCAGCCTCGGGAGGTCAACTGAGTAGAGGTGGGTTCGATTCCCACCTCAGCCATCCTGGAAGTGGTTTTCCGTGGTTTCCCACTTCTCCTCCAGGCGAATGCCGGGATGGTACCTAACTTAAGGCCACGGCCGCTTCCTTCCCTCTTCCTTGCCTATCCCTTCCAATCTTCCCATCCCTCCACAAGGCCCCTGTTCAGCATAGCAGGTGAGGACGCCTGGGCGAGGAACTGGTCATACTCCCCAGTTGTATCCCCCGACCAAGAGTCTGAAGCTCCAGGACACTGCCCTTGTGGCGGTAGAGGTGGGATCCCTCGCTAAGTCCGAGGGAAAAACCGAACCTGGAGGGTAAACAGATGATGATGATGATGAAATGTAGTCCAGGTGGTGTGGTATCTGACATCTTAATCGTCAACAGCGATTGTAGTGGGTCCTCTAGAAACCATTTGCACTTACATACTTCGATCCTAGAAATGGACGAACAGTCGTTTTCATTGGTCAGCTTTGAAAGGCGCCCTTTCCACGTCGTGGGCGTGAATTTATTCGCACCACTTCATCTACTAGATGCAAAACCTGTTTGTTTCAGCTGTCTATTTCTTATTAGTCTAACCAGGTATTTGTTGTTTCAGCGTTACAAAATGTTGCAAATGTAGGATACATGTGACCTCAGAAACGGTGTCTTACTGTATTACAGTAGGTAATGTCAGATGGAAATTAGCAAATAAAAATGCGCCTCAACCCAGGATCGAACCATCGTCCTCCTGCATGCCAACCAAAAACTCTACCCACTCCACCAACTTTACAGCACGACGAAAACGTGCTGACAGCGGTAGTTACCCTACATATGGTTACAGTGTTGCCAGATTGCTACTCTTCAACGTCCGTTTTCTACCAGATATACTCGCAAGACGAAAATTTGTAAGAGACATTTTTTTATTGCTGGCATGTGAGGATTCGCGTTGCGACGCCCGAGTGCGCGAATTACGCTTCACCCTGTATATATATATATATATATATATATATATATAGAGAGAGAGAGAGAGAGAGAGAGAGAGAGATATAGATAACCTTTACCGGGCGAGTTGGCCGTGCGCGTAGAGGCGCGCGGCTGTGAGCTTGCATCCGGGAGGTAGTAGGTTCGAATCCCACTATCGGCAGCCCTGAAAATGGTTTTCCGTGGTTTCCCATTTTCACACCAGGCAAATGCTGGGGCTGTACCTTAATTAAGGCCACGGCCGCTTCCTTCCAACTCCTAGGCCTTTCCTATCCCATCGTCGCCATAAGACCTATCTGTGTCGGTGCGACGTAAAGCCCCTAGCAAAAAAAAAACCTTTCAATGGTCTCTAGGTCGAGTATGAAGGAGCCATTGAATGTTATAAGAAGAATAGATATTTTCTTTCTTTGCTATTGGCTTTACGTCGCACCGACACAGATAGGTCTTATGGCGACGATGGGACAGGAAAGGACTAAGATTGGGAAGGAAGCGGCCGTGGCCTTAATTAAGGTACAGCCCCAGCATTTGCCTGGTGTGAAAATAGGAAACCACGGAAAACAATTTTCATGGCTCCCGACAGTGGGGTTTGAACCCACTAGCACCCGAATTCTGGATACTGGCCGCACTTAAGCGACTGCAGCTATCGAGCTCGGTGGGAATAGACCAATAGAAACTGTGCAGAAGTACACGTCCAGCAAGAATACGTCCAATCTTTACGTCCAACTACGTCCGTAAACCGATATAACTCGCTCATTTGAGAGGAAATTTAATGGAAATAAAATCAGGAGAAATTCATAAGCTCAGAACCCCGTGGTATTCGGATGATTGAGTTAAGAAACATGAATTGGGATACGAATAGAAACAAGCAAATAAAAGATCACATCAACAGCTGAGAAGAAGTTAAATCTCGTATGTATCATTCAGGTCCAGGAACGTCACGCGGCGGAGGCCATGGAACGGTTTTGAAGAGTGCAAGTTAATCATTAAGAAGGCGTATGTGGAGTAATGGATTGTATGCATTATGAAGATGAATGAAAGGAAGAGTGTGTTCCTTTGCGTATTTTCTTGAATGAAAAGAGCGACTGTGTTAGGCAAAATGTTCTTCAAATGGCAAAAACAGATGGAAGGGAGATTACAGTATGGTAATTTTAGTAGTACTCATGAAATGCAAAGTGATGTATTACTGTAATATTATAAAAATAAGATTTTGTTTTTATGACAATTGAATGAAAAAAACATCGAAGAAGGTTGATTAAGGGGATCGGTACAGTAAACAACCTTCAAAAATTTCATTTTTTAATGTTTAACTACACTCTTCTAGTTCATTTTGGTGAAAGAATTATTTAAATATCTGCACTGGTATAGAACTTATGATTTAAAATGCTAGACATTGCATAGGATATTTAGAGAATTCTGAACGTTCTGGAGATAAGGTATGGCGTACGGTACATAACATACATTGGTGAAGGTGACACAAAGTCATTCAAAGCTGTGTAAGATATACAACAGTATGGTCCTAGTGTATCAATCACCAAAGCTGAATGTGTTGAACATGTTCAGAAACGTATGGGCACACGACTGAGAAATCTGAAGAAAGAATTCAAGGGGGAAAACATTCAGATGGCAAATTACTGTCTGGAAAGAAGATACTGACAGATTCTGCAATAAAAACTTTGACGACTTACAGTAGAAATGCTATAAGAAGAAACTTAACATCAGTAAATGATGTGAGAACTGCTGTCTGGGCTGTTTCGTACGATAAAAACTCATCTGATGAAAATCCACTTCATTACTTCTGCCCAGGAGATAATTCCTGGTGCCAGTACCACCGCGCTGTCAATGCAGGCAGAGTTCAAGAATACAAAAACATATTGCAATCAGCCGTTATGGATGTGATTAAGCCTGTTTTCAAGGATTTAGTTGCTACTAAACTGTTGAAAAGGTATTTAGGAGGTTATACACAGAATGCTAATGAGTCTCACAATGCTAGGTTTTGGAAAATGTACCAAAAAACTGGATTCTGTGGAAAGACAACTGTGAAGATTGCCACAAATGATGCAGTTATGACATTTAGTGATGGAGTGAAGAGTAGGTTGGCTGTGCTGCAAGAAATGGGCTTGAATCCTGGTGTCTTTTGTGAACGCGCAATGCTACAAGAGCACGTGATGCGTATGAAGTCTGCTGAAAAAAGGGTGTGAGAAGCCACAAATGGGGCCAGACAAAGCAGAAGAAAATTAATACTGGAATATGAAGCTGAGGAAACGGTTTTAGAGGGAACATTCTATGCCCCAGCAGCATTTTTGCACACACTGGAAGGCTGCTGTGTTTTTACAAGCGTCATATAACTTTGGAGCTCATTTTCTCAAAACTGTATTTTTCAGAACCATTTACCTTTTAACTCCTAAATCATATGGTGTATTGCAATGCCACTTTTCTCACATGATCTTAGTGACACTGTCTACAAAACTGACCTAACTCATATGCCTAGGGTTGATAATTGTTTAACAATTATCTACATGCAAAAAAATGACCAAAATATGCAATATTTAAGTAACACAAAATTAAAAATACTAACTTGGCAAATATAGTTCTGGAAGTGGTTAGTTTTGTAGCTGTCACTTCAATCAGTACACTTGAAAAAGCAGAACACTATTATATTGATAAATGGATCAGCTATGAAGGAAACAGTGAGTACAGACACACAAGGAGCCACCATTTTGAATAATTAATTGGCGAATTCGATAATGCCAAAATCAATTCTGAGATATGTGTTTGCATATTAAACATGTAGTATGTTTCATTTAGAAAGTTTCATTGTCATACATACAGTAGAAGCTGATATATAAATTATTTAAAATGTCCAAATTTTGAAGGTTGTTTACTGTACCCATCCCCTTAAAGAACAGCTCTGGTACACGTTGAGGAGGAATTAATGAGATTATAAGGAATTGAAGGATATTGTAAGGTTTTTAAGAGCTTAATAACATATCGAACAACGTTAGTACATGAAAGGCGAGTGTCAAACGAAACTGAGATAATTTAAAATCTATTTGCACTGTATTTATATCATTTGTACAAGTTTCAGATTGGAAGGACGACGGACCTGGTTTATCATTATAATGAATCCAGATAAGGCAATGATGTGGGCCTAAGTCAAGACTAGTGTCTTGATGGGTCCGAGGTCAGATGGAATTACCGCAATGATATGGAAATGAATGTTCACGGATACAGCAACCAAAAGGATGGGATGAACACCAGAGTCGTCAAATGACATTATCCATGGATAGATAGATAGATTCTATCTGTAGAGAGTTTATAGTAGTACTAGCAATTACCCGCGGCTTCGCTCTCGTGGATTTCGTAATTTGATCAGAGTAATCGTTCCTCGTTATTGTACTAAGAGACTATCTGAAAATTCCTACAGTATAAAAACTCACCCAAAAATTGAGTGTCATTCAACCCAGAAATTATTTGTAAACCATGTCTGTGGCATTACCTTTTGGGGCTAAGATGACCCGCGACATAGAACTGTACATGCGAGAAACAGTCTTCTCTCAAGTCAAAAAATAAATACATGTTTCTATATTTTTAAAGGAGATTCCAAATACCAATTCCCACATCTGTAACATATTCATATTTTGAGATGTACGTAAGGGTCTCCATAAAAAGAATTCAACCCCTTTATCAGTCCTTCTCCTACCTCCATCTAAGTGTATTTTCCGAAAACAAAAGTACATGTTTCCTTATTTTTAAATGATATCCAAATATCAATTTTCACGTCTGTAACATTTTGAGATTCTAAGATATGAGTATCCTCATAAAAAAATTCAAATCTTTTTCACTACTTTTCACCCCCTGTTAAGTGTCCTCTCCGAAAACAAAAAGGTACAGTTTCCTCTATTTTCAAACTTTCCAAATACCAAGTTTCTTTTCTCTAGCATGTTAAGTTTTTGACATATAACGTAAAATGAAATGGCGTATGGCTTTTAGTGATGGGAGATCCCAGGACGGGTTCGCCTCGCCAGGTGCTGGTCTTTTGATTTGGCGCCCGTAAGCGACCAGCGCGTCGTGATGAGGATTAAATGATGATGAAGACAACACACATACACCCAGCCCCCATGCTAGGGAAATTAACCAATGATGGTTAAAATTCCCGACCCTGTCTGGAATCGAACCCGGGACCCCTGTGACCAAAGACCAGCACGCTAACCATTTAGCCATGGGGCCGGACGACATATAATGTAGATATACCGGTACTCCCGCCTTTCCAATTCTTTTCAGCCCCTCAATTTGATTTTCCGAAAGCAAAAAAATACGTGTTCCATTATTGTTAAAGGATATTCAAATGCCAGTTTTCATGCCTGTACGTCTGTAACACCTTTATTTTTTGAGATAAATGTATACTCATAAGAATTATTCAACTTCTTCTTCCTCACTTCTTTCCACCCCTCTCCCGCCTTAAGTGGACTTCCCGGAAAAAAAAAAAAAAAAAAAGCTTCTTTCAAAATACCAACTTTCACGCCTGTAACAGCTTCACTTTTTCAGATATAATTATACTCATGAAAGTAATTAAACTCCTTTTTCACCTCCTCCTTCGTACCCGTTAAGTTGATTCCCCCTCCCCAAAACTGTTTCTTTATTTTTTAATTGATTCCAAATACCAGTGTTCACGTCTTTAACATTTTTAGTTGAAATGAAATGGCGAATGCCTTTTAGTGCCGGGATATCCCAGGACGGGTTCGGCTCGCCAGGTGCAGGTCTTTTGATATGACGCGCGTAGGCGTCCTGGGTGTCGTGATGAGAATGAAATGATGCTGAAGACAACACATACGCCCAGCCCCCTGTCGGAAATCGAACCCGGAACCCCTGTGGCCAAAGGCCGGCACGCTAACCACTTACTCATGGAGCCGGACAACATTTTTAATTTTTTGAGATACACGTATCCTCACACAAAGAAATCAACTAATTTTTCAATTCATTCACCCCCCCCCCCCTATTAAGTGGATTTCCCAAAGACAAAAGATTACGTGTTTCTTTAGCTTGAAAGGAAATTCCAAATGCAGATTTTCATGTCTGTAACATCTTCAGTTTTTGACATATATGTATCCACGTAAAAGGAATTCATCTCCGTTTTCATCCCCCCTGTACCAAGCAGATCCCCCCCCCCCCCCGCAAATGCATGTTTGCGTGTTTCCTTACTTTTAAAGGAGATTCCAAATACCAGTTTTCATGTTTTTAACATCTTTAGATTTTTTGGTAAGCCTATGTATATATACATTCTCATACAAATAATTCAAATATTTTTTCAATCCTTTCAACTCCCCGTCCCCCTCCCGTTAAGGGTCTTTTTCGAAAACCAAAGAATACATGTTTCCTTATTTTTAAAGGAGATTCCAAATACCAATTTTCACGTCTGAAACATGTTAAGGTTTGGAGATATACTGTAGATACGCTAATTTTAAAAATTCACCCTCTTCTTCAGTTCCCCTTAAGTGGATTTTCCGAAAAAAATTATGTTTCTTTACTTTTACAGGAAATTTCAAATACCAGTTTTTAAATCTGTAATATGTTACGTGTCTGAGATAATTTGCTGATATAGTCTTTTTAAAAATTCACCCCGTTTGTTACTCCTGTTCACCCCCTATTCATCGGATTATCCAAAAACACGAAAATATGTGTTTCTTTATTTTCAAAGGAGATTCCGAATTTCAATTTTCATGTCTGTAACATCTTCAGTTTTTTAGATATAAGTCTCCTTATAACAGGTGTTCAACCCCTTTTCCCCCAGTTTTCACCCCCTTAATGAGATTTCCCGAAAACAAAAAAAATACGTGTTTCTTTATTTTTAAAGAAGATTCCAAATACCAATTTTTAAATCTGTAAACTTTTAAGTTTGTGAGATATGGATATCGTAATTTTAAATATTCACGTTATTGTTTCTTAGCAGTAGAAGTTTAGTATGGATAGCGATGTGCTTAGTCAACGGCGTGTTGGATGTTTGCCATAGCCCTTGCTGACTTTTGATGGCGATGTCCTCTCCTCGGTAGAAAACTAGGTCTGTTGTGCTTGCGCCATTTTAGGCGACGTAGGTTTTTTCGTGTGGCTTATTAATAAGGCAGAGTCTTTCTCGTAAGATATTTAGCATCACAGTTGTTTTGTAGTTGGGTTTGTCCAGTCTACAGTTGAAGTTCCCTGCTAGTATTAAGTTTCTATCTGATCTAACTTGCGCTATTGCCTCTGAAAGTTGTTCTGCTGTATCATCTATGGATGTGCCATATGCACTGTACATCCCGATTATGGATAGGTTTGTAGCTTTTACAATCACTTTGTTTTCTTCCTTCAATATTTCTTTGACTGATCCTAAGGTTGGTTTAAACATGATGGAGACGCCCCCTTCCGGTCTGCATCTGGGCTTATGTTTTGCGTATGAGTGTGCCGTATAGTATCCTGTAATGTCAAGTGGTTCTGTCAAGAATGTTTCTGTGGCTATTATTATTTCTTTTCCTACCCATATATCTTCTGGTGCTCTATGGATTGTATTTTTTAATCCTTCTACATTCCATAATAGGACGTCCAATTCCTTTCTCGTGGAGACTTGCCATTCTTCTTGTTCTTTGTTAGAAGTGGTTTCGAAATCGATGAGTGCGGAATGTTACGCCATTTGGCCAGAAGTCCTGGTTGAAGGCTGTTTCCCGGTCCTCCATGGGTATCCCTCCCTTGAATGCTTTATTTATGCCGTGTGTAGGTAGTTGCTCGCATCCAATGATTTTGGTGATGTCGTTGTTTAGTAGGTGATATTTTATGTCTTGCTCTGATATGTCTGTGTCCAATCTTTCTATGTAGATCCAGGCAGTTCTTGGGGCTGCTCTTAATTTGCCTTTCTCTATGCCCGCTGATCCCTGCTGAGGTGGTCTTCTTGCGGGATAGTCTGCTCCAGTGTTTATATCTTGGCTTGGTGTGTCATTGTTATTTGGAGTGGTTGTTGTGATTGTTGGCCTGTTTCCTTCCGTACTAACGGGCTTTCTTCCTTTTTGAGGTCTTTGGTGCTTTTCTTGTACCACTTCATTGTCTGCGTTGAAATTGGTAGCCTCAGTCGTTGTGTTTGCGATTTCTCCTGTTGCTTTGGTGTTATTCGTAGTTCTTCCGGTTGCAGATTTTTCCAGGCCTTTCGACAATATATTTGCTTGCTGAAGTTGCGTCTACGGGATGAATGTCATTTTCTTGAACTCTGGAACTTCAGAAGATCATGAGACAAGACAAATCGCGTTTGAAAATAAACAAACATGCGATGAAATCAAGGGAAAGCTTAATCAAGTAAGTGAAGATCTAAGTTTTAAGTAGGCCCTATAGCAGTTGTATTCGAAAGGATGGATGGTACAATTATCGCCTCTTCACAGCGCCATAGTCTTTGAATATCCCCCACCATCCTTGTTGATTTTCTCGGTATACTTTTCATGGAGGTTCCCGATGTTCGGGACGGCTACGTCGATCAGAGAACAAATTGCTTTTTCCGTTTCTACACTTAAGAAAATGGAAATTGCAACACCATGAAGGCATTGGTCGTTTGTGTTGATTTTCAAATATGGAACGATGCCATGTAGGTATGTAAACGATCAAAGTTTCAGACCCATTGGATTGTTGCTACAGGTCTCCCCACGTGATTGGTCGCGGAGGAATCAACTCCAGTATACGGACTCTGGTGTAGCGTAGTTGACTTGCAGTCTGTGCAGTGAAGTTTCCTCCGTCAAACATGCCTCGACGACAGAGAAGAGCACGCTATCAACAACTGTCACCGTTTGAGAGGGCTCGGATAATTGGGCTGTGTGAGGCTGGATTATCGCTAAGGACTGTTGCTGCACGTGTTGGCCGACAGGCATCTACGGTACAACGTGTATGGCAGCAGTGGTCAAATGAAGGTACCCACACTCGTAGACCTGGCAGAGGCCCAGCGCGACAGACAACTGTGAGAGAGGATCGCCGCATCATTCGGATGGCCCGGATGGAACCCCATGCAACAGCAGCGCAAATTCGAGCAGCTGTGACACCCCACGTTACACAACAAACAGTTGGTAATCGCCTGCGTGCAGCTGGCTTACGAGCCCGTGTCCCTGCAGAAGGTTTTCCGTTGACCTCACAACAGCGACGTGTAAGGCAGTCCTGTTGTCGAAAAAGATCGACGTGGGTCGACGAATGGCACAGGGTCGTCTTTAGTGATGAATCGCGCTTCTGTCTTGCCCGCAGTGATCGCCGGAATCGTGTGCGCCGACGTACCGGGGAGAGGGGCCGCCTAGATCTTATTGTCGAGAGGCACACAGGGCCAACACCAAGCATTATGGTCTGGGGAGCTATTGGCTTTAATGTGAAATCACAATTAGTGCTTGTTGAGGGCACTATGACTGCTCGACAGTACGTTGATAGGGAACTCAATCCAGTGGTTGTCCCTATGATGGCGAACATTGCTAATGAGATATTTCAGCAGGACAATGCCCGGGTTCACACTGCACGCATCTCCAGAGAAGCTCTCCATGACATCACAACCTTAGAATGGCCCGCCAGATCCGCGGACCTTAGTCCTATTGAGCATGTGTTGGACATGATGGGTCGACAACTGGCCAACCGTCCTCAGCCACCCACAACTCTGGAACAACTCACCCGTGCAGTGCAGCAAGCATGGGCCACAATTCCTCAGGAAGCGATCCAGGGCCTTATTGACTCCATGCCTCGACGAATTCATCAATGTATTGCAGCTCGTGGTGGGCACATCCTGTATTGATTGTTGTCCAAACTTGCGGTCAGAGGGACCTGAAAGTGTAGTCATCGAATCACAACCGAACACTCGTCGTGCATGTTCAATTCCAGCAATGTAGCATCACTCCTCCTGGGTGTTGCAATTTGCATTTTCTTCAGTTTAACACCACTATATCTGTCTGTTGTGGGTAGTCGTCTTATCTGTGATAATTGCTCGGTCCCAGTAGATTTTGATCACGTCATTACAGTTTTATAGCAAAGAACTATTCAAGAATATATTGAATAACGTGTGAGTGTTCAGCTCCCCCGCCCCATGTTACGACAGCCCTTGATGAGCATTGGCCTACCAAGCGACCGCTGCTCAGCCCGAAGGCCTGCAGGTTACGAGGTGTCATGTGGTGTGCACGACGAATCCTCTCGGCCGTCATTCTTGGCTTTCTAGACCGGGGCCGCTATCTCGCCGTCAGATAGCTCCTCAATTCTAATCACGTAGGCTGAGTGGACCTCGAACCAGCCCTCAGGTCCAGGTAAAAATCCCTGACCTGGACGAAAATCGAACCCGTGTCCCCCGGGTACGAGGCAGGCACGCTACCCCTATACCACGGGGCCGGCTAGGTGTTCACCAGTGCCGTACTAGAGCACCGGACATAGCAACACAGGTCGGTACGACGTAAAGCCACCGGAAAAAAATGTTGGAACCCCCCCCCCATCTCTAAGTGAGCTTACACTATGATACACAAGATCAACTTATTGAATGAACCAAAATTTAAGTGAGAGTTTTGCTAGTTAATGTTTATGTAACATGTAAAATCAGATCCAGCAATATGTGTACCAAATTTTTTAATATTCTACTAGATTTTCGATGTAATTTTCATGATAAATAAAGAAGACTCGAAGAAGTATGCGTTAAAGCATTTAAGCATCTTTTGGATGATGTATGGGTACAGAAGTTCACTCCATTAACATGACGAATGAACTCAACGCCGAGAACTTCCAATTAGTAAATAAGAAATTGACAATGCCTTACAGTAAGATTTAATTCTTTGTCCCTGTGTGCTTTTCTCACTCTGAATTAGGTGTCTGTTGATCAGTGACAGATTTAGAGTTTTCCTTTTCAAATCATGGCCGATGACCTTAGATGTTAGGCCCCTTCAAACAACAAGCATCATCATCATCATCATCTTTTTCAAATTCCGAACACCATTTACGGTACTTCTCCATCACTAATGGTAATTTTTCGGTTTGTGATGAATATCTACATGCAGTTTACTATTTTAGCCCTTCTATTCCTTTTCATCTTACTTTTGTTATCACCATCAGTTAAAATATCAAAACCGAGGGCTTTTCTGGTTGTTCACTTCCATCGTACTTTCAAATAACTGCTTTCAGCAGTTGATACGTCCGAACCGTACCGTTAGCAGCTCTTAAGATGGTTTTCTAGGGTTTGTATTTTCCACAACGGAAAAATTCCGACGGTCTATCTTTGGATGGAACTTGTTCTCTTACAATTTAGTAAACTGGAGATAAACATCTTTAAAGTTTTCGGATGCTCTTTTACGTTACCTCACTCAATCAGTGTTTGTCCTTCACTCTTTTGTAGCCTTATCATTCCAATAAGATGTATTAAAGGTAAGGCCACAAGGGAGTCTTGTAGACCTATGTTCCAAGACCTTGCAATTATGACTCTTCCCTTATTATACATTTACCATAGTATACTCAATACTACATAAAATCTCATCGACCTAACAACTCGCTGCAATGTACACTCATATGGCACAAGATATAGGAACGAGTTAGATTTATCACATCTTAGGCTGAAAAAAACACAAGAAAACTATAGGTATAATGGCATTAAATTATTCAACAGACTACCTGCCCAAGTAAAGGATATGCTCCTATGTAACTTTAAAAGAACCCTTAAAAGACATCCAATAGCTTCTACTCAGTGTCCGAATTTGAAGAAAAAATAACACTGTTTCAAGATGGGGCGGGGGGTTAATATAGGCCAACGCCATCCTAACACGTTGGTAAATTAGTAGTTATTTATCACTCTCTTGGACGAATAGTGTTATGTTTATTTTAACTTTTGTGTATATAGTTGTATTTATTTTCTGTAGATACTTTTAATATTTTGTAACTACGCACCCATGACACTTTCCATTGCAACTGCCAGTTGCCTAACGACAATAAAAATTATTCTACTATATTGTATTCTAAATGTTGGGGTTATGTATCAAAGCTTGTCAGATGAAGGGGAATTTTCAAAATAAATTGCAGGTGACATCTTCAATCCATCGTTGCACATCTCATCCCCAATCGGTTCACAAACGTAAGATAGCCTGTCTTTTCACCGTTTGAAGTATGTTTTGTTAAATCATAAACTCGTCTGGTCACCAAGTGGTTTTCTTGTATTTTCTTTAGCTCTTCGGCGTTGTGAATAGTAATTTTCTTCAGCAGTTTTCCTTGTATGGTCATTTCAACGGTAACTATATCCCTTTAGTATTTCACCTTCATCGTGGTAGTTTTTTTATTAAAGTATGGCCTTATGCAAAAATGAACGGTTGTAGGTTTCACTGGACGAAGGACTGGTGGAGAAAAATTGAATATCTTAGTTTGTAAAGCGACTACAGAGACAGGAAGGAAACTGAGGCCCAGATTAGGTGGTGTTTGGATGCAGCTGAGTTCGAACATAGTTTCGTTTGTGATTTGCTACCAATCGCACCGAAAAGACAAAGGATTGAAGGGATTTGAAGATTAATTGGCAAAAAGTATTTGTATTCATATTTTTCTTCCCACATGACATCTTCATACACTTGAAATGTGTCGACCTGAAGTAACATGACGTGTTCACTAATGTCTGATGGCTTTTGTGGGAGATTGGTACAGAGGTTTCTGGCTACATCAAAGGCCCGTCCCTTGCGAAAAATCACATTATTCAGGGAATAAAGATATACACAACATCTACTTATCTCCCTTGCTATCAATGAAGAAGATGTATCAACTTCATTTACTGTAGCTAACGTCAGTCAGGATGGTAGGCCTGAACCATTCCCAGTTGCCGAGTGCACTTACCACTATGTATTTTCGTCAGAAATTAATTTATCATTTGATCATCCACATCACATCCACATGCAACATTTGCGGACTAGAAGTAAATAAAACCCATACTGCAAACTATCAAGAAGTGCTTGATTTAAAGATTAAGATTTCGAAAGGATTGAAAATAATTTCAGGAGACTTCGTCATAATTTTCTATTATACATATTCTCCTTCTATCCTTGATAAAACTTATCTCCGTTTTTAAAGTGATAGAGATCTATGAAGGAGTAGAAAGCAAATGCTTCCGCTATTCGTAATTTCGTTACTGATTCGCGCAGCGTAGATAGCTTTATATCCAGATATATTTCTGCTGTAGACCGAGTGAAGTTAAGACCACATGTCTGTGGAAAATTCGTCTCCAAATGTCTCGGCTTCGTGACAGAGCTGAACCGACACTTATCTGGATGATGAAACAAGCATATCTTGACCACTTTGGTTAGGTAGTTTCCCCTTTCCTAATTTTTAGGGCACAATAATTTAATGTTCAGCCTAACCGACCGACCGACCAAGAAACCATACAAAATACGAGCATTTGGACCTCGTATGACTTATGGACTAATGTTTCTCTAACCAGCTGTTGCTTTCCTTGTGACAGGACTGTGTGCCGTATGATGAGCTCAGTATACGTGGTCACACTCTGTAAGATTATGTTAGTTCCCCAGCTATTCACCCGTGACAGTACATTCCGTTCCATACTACCAAATCAGGCTAAATTCTTGGCAGAGTTTATAAATTAATTCAGGGCTTCTAGGATATCTGCTTGCTGGTCTAACAAATAGACTACCGAAATGGTCAAAACATGAGCTACTGTTTCATGACGTCTTTGAATAAAAAATTAACGTCTCCAAATATGCAAGATCAGTAGAATTTCAAAATAGTATATTTTATTGGATTTTAGTAGAAAATTGGTGTTTGAATTTCGTTGACTGATAGACGGTTGTGGAAATTGAAGTCTCTTGTCTCATACGGGACGTTAGGTGCCGGAGTTTTGCCCTAAATAGGGTTTCTTTAACGTGGCAGGAAGATCAATGACACGAGTCTCTCTCTCATTTAAGTACTCATAAATACCAATCGATTGTGATAGAATGCTACTCTGAGCATGTCAGGCGAATGTCTCAACCAACTATCCAACGGAACTGACTTTGGATACAGAATGAATTTTGCTTTCTGTCGATAATATCTGTCGAATAGTTGATTAATTCATATTTCAGTAATCGGCGCTTCCTAACAGACGTGATAAAGACGTACTCAGTTCACATGGGTTCGATTCCCTGCCAGGAATTTCAAAATATACAAACGACATTTCCACTTCTGGATAGACACATGGCTCTGAGGTTCACTCAGCGTGCACTAAAAGTGAGTACAAGGCTTATTATTATTTTTATTATTATTGAAAATGAAAACCTACAACCTGTTTTCCAGTCTTTGACCGGGTCAGGGATGTAATGAATGATTCAGATATAGGCTATTAGTACGATGGGGTCGCCACTCCCAAAGTGATTAATTAATGACTGATAAATGCTATGAAATGAGAATGGAGAGTGTTGCTGGAATGAAAGATGACAGGGAAAACCGGAGTACCCGGAGAAAAACCTGTCTCGCCTCCGCTTTGTCCAGCACAAATCTCACATGGAGTGACCGGGATTTGAACCACGGTATCCAGCGGTGAGAGGCCGACGCGCTGCCGTCTGAGCCACGGAGGCTCCTTTTATTATTATTATTATTATTATTATTATTATTATTATTATTATTATTATTATTATTATTATTCAACTTTGCTTTATGTCAGACCGACACAGATAATTCTTATGGCGATGATAGGATAGGGAAGGGCTAGGAGTGAGGAAGGAAGCGGCCGTAGCCTTAACCAAGATACAGCCCCAGCATTTACCTGGAGCGAAACTGAGAAACCACAGAAAACCATCTTCAGAGCTGCCGACAGTGGGGTTCGAACCCGCTATCTCCCCAATATAGGCTCACAGCTTCACGACCCTAACCACACGTCCAACTTGTTTGGTTACAAGGTTAATTCCTGGGAGCAAAGGCGGTAGGGCATAGGTCTAACCACTCTATCCCACTGAGTGCTGAGGTTACGAATAGTGGAAGTATCGTCCACTCCTCCAAGGATCTTCACGGCCTATATGGAAATTGCTTTGACTTTTATGCTTGGCATTTATTTACTTTATTTAGCATATGGAATTACAAATATTATTAAATGTAAGGTAAGGAAACTAAAAGTCCGAAGGAGGAAGTTACAAAATAACGTGTAAATGATTGTACATCCTCTTAGGTAGCATCCAAGAAATCCAGAACTTATTTTCAATTTGCTTTACGTTACACCGACACAAATAGGTCTTATGGCGAAGATAGGATAGGAAAGAGCTAGGAGTGGGAAGGAAGCGGCCGTGGCCTTAATTAAGATACATCCCAGCATTTGCCTGGTGTGAAACAAGAGGAAACCACAAAAAACTATCTTCAGGGCTGCCGACAGTGAGGTTCGGACCCACTATCTCCCGAATGCAAGGTCAAAACTGCGCGCCCCTAACCGGACGGCCAACTCACTCGGCTACAGAACATTTCCCGAGTAGGAAGACAGGAGACACTCCCCTAACGTGTTTGATGATTTCTCTGGGAAATCAGCATTTGCATATTGGACTGAGGATTTTCCCCTACTTGTACATCAGATCAGCACATCGAGTTGATGTAAATTGTTGAACTTGTTATAAGTAAGAAAATTGCCTTCTGTTTACTAGAAACGTACATAAATTGCCTCCCATTAAACCTAGGACTCGAATCTTTGAATCTGCCTATGAGTGCATCTCACGTGGAACTACTTGTCCATCCGCCGAAATTACGTCGTGTTGATTTCGTCTAAGGCAGAATTGGTAACGAAATGTTCAAGCTGTGGGGCAGAGCTGTGTGTTTTGAGAAGGAGAGAAACGAATTTCTTAACTTACTTGTTGAGCTTCTTTTGCGTAACCGGAAGATATTCATTAACGCTTCGTAGATATAGCCGGGTCCGCCTCTGTGGTGTAGCGGTTAGTGTGATTAGCGGGGTTCGATTCCCGGCTCTACCACGAAATTTGAGAAGTGTTACGGGGGCTGAAACTCAGCCTCTGGAGGTCCTCAGCCATCCTCGAAGTGACTTCCCGTTGTTTCCCACTTTTCTTCCAGGGAAATACCGGGATGGCATTTAACTTAAGGCCACAGCCTCTTCCTTCCTTCTTCCTTGTCTGTCCCTTCCGATCTTTCCATCTCCCTCAGAAGGTGTCTGTTCAGCATAGTAGGTGAGGCCACCTTGGCGACGTATTGGTCCTCCTCCCCAGTTTTATCACCGACCCAAAATCTCACGCTCCAGTACACCTTGAGGCGGTAGAGGTGGGATCCCTCGCTGAGTCCGAGAGAAAAACCAACCCTGGAGGGTAAACGGATTAAGAAAGAAAGAAAGAAAGAAAGAAAGAAAGAAAGAAAGAATGAAAGAAAGAGGGAAAGAAATAAACAATTCATCCACAGTATTTCACGCCTGTTGTAAGAGATGACTACAGCTTAGTGAGGAAGGGGGGAAGAGGGGACTATGGTCTCCTAGCTGAGACTGGCAATGTTTCCACTTACTTCTGTCATTCTCTTACATTCTTTCTTACGTGACCTTCCTTGATTCTTCTCTTGTTCTCTTCCGACCCAGACGGTATTAGGTCGTGAGGCCTAGGGTCTTTCATTTTCACACCCTACGTGGTCCTTCTCTCTATTTTGCCGATACTTTATTCTTCGTAAGGTCGGACCACTCTATTTCCATTTCTGATTAGTGCTAAGAGAGGATGGTTATCTAGTTGTACTCCCTCTTAAAACTACAACCACCACTACATCCTTCTGTGAAGTAGGTAGATAATTTGATTACAATGGCGTAGGCCATTGATTGATAAACGGTTAAGCACGTTCGCTCTTCAGGTAAAGGAGACAATTTACCATCTTCTAGCATCGTCTCCGATTGTGTCAACACGTTGTGCAAGCCAAATTCAAAGTATTAAGTTTCACAGTGCCTGTGAGAAAACTACGTTGTAGTAATAGAGGTTAACAGCCTGATCTTCAGCGCCCCGTGTGGAATGAAGGTAAACCGAACCCACCCATTGTTTCCCTTGGTCGGTATCTGCACTTTAACACTCAGTATTCCTTTCATGTCTCATCCCCATAAACAGCATACACAATATTCTTCATTTACGTCGGCAGTCATACGATCTTCGTGATGGAACGCGTTATGATGAGGACGCCATTGACGAGGTGAATGTTTATGAGTACTTCCTCATCATAACAATTCTCTCCATACAATAATATAAACCGTACAGCAGGAGAGAGGGCAGGAAGAAATGCGTATCAACCGGAACATTAAAATGTTCTGTCACATTACTTTTGGGAAGTGTGAAAGGGCTGATATTAAGGGAATATCCGCCTACTACATCGTCTTGGCATAGTTTCCCCTTGGGTATCATCTCCCCACGACGTCACGACCGTGGAGAGCGGGGAAGTGACCAATGGGAGGTGAGTACCGCTTTCTGCCGGCGAGAGTTGTTCCACAGGGTTGTGCGAGCGTCTGTGTTTGTCAGTTGTCCTGTACTCGCGGTGCCTGCAAGACAAGAACATGAAGACTGAGACCGTACTGGTGATGATGGCCGCCCTGGCTGCAGGTGAGACTTAGCCCGTAACTACCGTAAGGACGGAGAAACAGCAAGAAATGACGTGATTTTCATTCATAAATTATAAATGATATACTGAGATTGCGGTACAATTCACCAAATGAGAGATAAGATACAGTTATTGCAACTTTCACTGTCGCCTGAGCTCTAAGAGGCGTTGTCTTTACAGCCATCTCGGGATATCAACAAAACAAAGATGCGTAGTTTATAACATTTCGGTTTTTTTTTCAGAACTGCTCGTTTATGAACTAGAAACGTATTTTTATTACTTTTTAGTTTTTATACAACGGTATATCATATGAAATGGTTTTCGTATCCAAGGAAAAGTTTACTTTAAGTCGACACAAAATATACTGGAAGGAATACTAACTGACAGGTGCTCTCTTTATTACGATTCTAACGGGATTTGGTAATAAATCAAATAAAAATTCAAATATTTTACTGAGGCTGGAGCCGTGATGAAGGCCGTAGGTTATCTACTGCTTTTATTTTTTCATTCTGATGACCGCAGACGATGGTTTTAGAATGGAAGATTCATCTATCACACTGGGCCAGGAAGGATATTAGGCCCTAAATCGAAGATAAGCAAAGCTGGCTCCAGGGACCATGAAGGTCATTCGGGATAAGACGAACATCCATATTTTGTTAATATCGAAAATCAATAATCCCGAGGTGATTTATAACTTACTTCGTTATCTCCTTGAGTTGGTATATCCTCTTTTTCTCTCTGTTAAGATTCTTCCAGTCTTGATATTTTCTCACTTTGAAAGGTACCGAGCATTGTTTCATTTGTAACTCATCCATTCACATTGTATAACCGCACCTTTCATGCTGACGCATATCCACAGCTTCAGTAAACACGCTCATCTTTCGTGATATATCTAACCTGGGACCATTTTGAATCCACACATACTTCGTTTCCGAGTCACAAGAAACGACTGGTATTAAACTTTTCTTCCGAAATTCAATAGATCATTAATGAGAAATCAATGCATTTACTTATCTACACTTTGATTCTGTTTTACTCATTAGCCTACCATGTCATGAGGATGGCTATCTAAATTGTCGTCCTTGGTTTATCCCATTATACATTCAAAAGTATTCCCATATAAAGATTATGCTCTTTGAAGTACATGCTCAAAAATGAATGAGGCAAAGGAAAGTTCACCGTAGGTTAGTCCTACATTCAATAGAATTATCAAATATAAGAATCTTCCGTGGGTTAAAGTTCCCGGTAAATTTATCCTACATCGTACAGTATTTTTGAAGATGAGCTATGTGGTGTTACTTTCCTTAGCCAGCGTTTAACTCTCCAGCTTCCAGAACTTGTCTGGTCACCTTCGTTCATGGCAGTGAATTAAGGTCACCCGTAAGATAAATAATTGACTCCTTTCAGCTGGTGATAGAATACGCTGGACTCATTCCTTCACTCCCATGAAGTGAAGGAATGTTTCTCAACGAAATATTACCGAATAAATCAACGTGTTATGTATTTTTTAAACACTTGGAAATTCACATGTTCTTGCGAAAGATCATATCGCAATAGGCTCTATGAATGAAGGTTACGGTGTTTCAAGAAGTTTCTATGTCCTCTAGTTTTGTTTCAGTTCATCATGAGTGTTGATATGGATCAGGGTTTACTGGTGAAAGTGCTGCGAATGTTACTACAGATCAAGGTTCTTGCTTCCATAGGCGTAATAAAGTTCTATAAGAGAAGGAATGAGTGAGACCTCCACTACAACACATCTCGAGAATGATGTTATTGATGAAGAGAATATATTACTTAATCAGACATATACTCTTGACTTCGAAACTTCTATTCGGTCATATGGCGAGTTTTAACTAGGTAGAATTTACATTTCTTTTCTTTTATCTTTTATTTATGTCCAAAGGAAACGAGGGAGAGAATGAAGGTCGAGATAGTGGTAATATTTTGATCGGCCTTAAGACTGGAAGAGCTTATGTTCGTCGTGCGGCCCCAAAACCTTCTTCCCTTGTATTTTACATTCTGAGGATGCTCTAGTTCATTGTTCAATCCCTTTCTTTCTCTCTTGACGATCTGTTGAGCTTCATAATTCTGGATATTTCATAATATATATATATATGTATATTTGCTTTCTTCATATTTTACGTCTAGATATAAATGCATCTCGAATGCATTTTTTCAACTTCAGTGTACATATAATGGTATTAATATTTAAAGAATTATATAAAATAAAAACTAAATTATCGTAGCGTTAAGATAATCCTAAATTTTTATAAATCCATCTCTGTAGACAGATCAAATGTATTTGATGAAAAGAATACTAGTAAGATTTTTCAACCTGGCCTTCTTTCGTAGTCAATCAGGACTGAAGTTGTCTATTTACGTGAAACTTTAACAGCAAATTCTCCAGTCTATGAAGTATTTTGAAGCTGAGATTTCGAAAGATTTTTTTTTTTTCAAACGACAACGTAACTACTCACTGAATTATTTTCAGATGTATACAGAAAATGCAGAACGAATCAATAGATGAACGAAATTATTTTTTATCTTCTGTACTTGATCTTATGTCCGCCTCTGTGGTGTAGTGGTTAGCGTGATTAGCTGCCACCCTCGGAGATCCGGGTTCGATTCCCGGCTCTGCCACGAAATTTGAAAAGTGGTACGGGAGCTGGAACGGGGTCCACTCAGCCTTGGGAGGTCAACTGAGTAGAGGTGAGTTCGATTCCCACCTCAGCCATCCTGGAAGTGGTTTTCCGTGGTTTCCCACTTCTCCTCCAGGCGAATGCCGGGATGGTACCTAACTTAAGGCCACGGCCGCTTCCTCCCCACTTCCTTGTCTACCCCTTCCAATCTTCCCCATCCCCCCACAAGGCCCCTATTCAGGATAGCAGGTGAGGCCGCCTGGGCGAGGTACTGGTCATCCTCTCCAGCTGTATCCCCGACCCAGAGTCTGAAGCTCCAGGACACTGCCCTTGAGGCGGTAGAGGTGGGATCCCTCGCTGAGTCCGAGGGGAAAAACCGACCCTGGAGGGTAAACAGATTACGATACGATACTTGATCTTATGCTTGCGGTAAAAAGATAATGTTTTACACTTGTAGTCTAGTAATTTACAATATACGGTAAATAACACTTTACATCAGTTTCAACGGCAGGGTCGGGAATTTTAATCATAATTGGTTAATTCCGCTGTCACGGTCTGCATCATCATTTCATTCTCGTCATGGCGCGCAGGTCGCCTAAGGGAGTCAATTCAAAACACTGAACATGGCAAGCCAAACTTCTCTTCGGACACTCCCGGCACTAAAAGCCATACGCCATTTCGTTCTTTCATCGTGCGAGTTGGCTACGCGGCTCGTGTCATGAAGCTGAGAGCTTGCACACGGAAGATGATGGGTTTGAACCAACCGTCGTCAGTCCTGATGATGGTTTTTTGTGGTTTATCATTTTCACACCAGGCAAAAGCTGGAGTTATACCTTATTTTTTTTTGCTAGTGGCTTTATGTCGCACCGACACAGATAGGTCTTATGGCGACGATGGGATAGGAAAGGTCTAGGAGTTGGAAGGAAGCAGCCGTGGCCTTAATTAAGGTACAGCCCCAGCGTTTTCCTTTTTTGAAAATGGGAAACCACGGAAAACCATCTTCAGGGCTGCCGGCAGTGGGATTGGAACCCGCTGCGCTCCTAACCGCACGGCCAACTTGCCCGGTGTACCTTAATTACGGCCACTACGCTACCTTCCCATTCGTACGTCGCCGAAAACCTTCCATATGTTAGTGTGACAGTCAACCTCTAGCAAACAAAACAAACAAAAAAAGTTAGTGTTTGATTTGTTGCAGCTGGCAATTTGCGAACCGACATTTAACAGCCAAAAAGCCAAACCCCGTGGCACAACAGCCACGAAGGTCCGAGACCTATCAAGCGACCGCTGCTCATCCCAAAGGCCTGCAGATTACGAGGTATCGTGTGGGCAGCGTGATGGATCCTCACGGCCGTTATTCTTGGCTTTCTAGACCGGGTCCGCCAACTCACCATCAGATAGCTCCTCAACTGTAATCACGTAGGCTGAGTGGACTTCGAGCCAGCCCCCAGATGCAGGTAGAAGCCCCTAGCCTGGCCTGGAATCGAACCCGGCGCCTCTGGGTAAGAGGCAGGCGCGCAACCTCTACACCGCGGGACCGCCCACATTAACTGCGCCTTTGTCAATAATGTAGATGCAATAATGCGATCAGTAGAATGTATGTCCGCCTACTTGGTCCGAGAGGACCTGCGTTCGATTCTCCGGCATGTTGTGAGATTTTAATCGTGATTGGCTAATTTCCATGAACCGGGGATTGAATGTTTGTGTTCTCACTACACTTCTTTACAACGTATACATAACACGCGCCTCTACTTCAGTTACATGCAGCATTTGACACCGCTGTAGGCAGCCCTGAAGATGGTTTTCCGTGGTTTCCCATTTCCACACCAGGCAGATGCTGGGGCTGTACCTTAATTAAGGCCACGGCCGATTCCATCCCACCCCTAGGCCTTTCCTGTCCCATCGTCGCCAGAAGACATGTCCGTGACGTAAAGCAAACAGCAAAAAAAAAAAAAAAGAAAAAAAAAGATGATTTTGGTAATTATTACTTTAAGTGGCCAAAATGACGCATCAATCCCGATATTACGAATATACCGCAGTATTTACTCAAGATGATCGAAATATCACTACTTGACCAGTGTTCCCTGGCAGCTGAATTTTAACAGATTGAGTAGGATATTTGAATTGCCTTGACAATGAATGAACATGAAACGTCACCCACCTCTTTATAGGCACGGTATAACCTGGGCGAACAATATGTATTATGTTCAACAGACCGTGGAGGCTTCATTGTAAATATACTTGCGGTCTTGAAAGCCAAGAATAATGGCCGAGAGGATTCGTCGTGCTGACCACACGACACCTCGCCATCTGCAGGCCTTCGGGCTGAGCAGCGGTCGCTTGGTAGGCCAAGGTCCTTCAAGGGCTGTAGTGCCATAGGGTTTGGTTTGGTTTTGTTAAGTACGAGTAAGAAACACAAGAGAACATTTGAGAGTGAACGGTGATCCAACTTGCCGTGACCTGTATTACTGTCGTTAACGAATGTCAACGAACTGGAATGTTCTAATTCTCCACCGTAAACTGAAAGGTATAACGTACAACATCATTCATCGCCCACATGTTCTTGTAGTGTTTCGGTTGAACGGCTCGACCTTCAGGCACCAGGATTTTCTTACGGTTGAGCGACCCACATTGAAGATTACACAACGATGTGTCAAATGAGCCATTTGTATGGAAGAAAGCGCACCATTGTCTGGGCCTGACATGACTCTCTGGTGACACAAAAAGTGCTAAGAGTCATCCTGGTGTTGCAGGTGTTGTTCTAGAAGTATTGTTACAAAGACTGGGTAAGAGAAGAAATTACAACGCATTAACTATATTTTACTGTCATAGATAGCTGAATGTACGCCTCCCCGCCTCGTGGTCACTGTTGCCCATTAGGTGTCTTGGGTCTACCAGGAACATAACATACACATATTACAGTACAGTCCGGCTCCATGGCTAAATGGTTAGCGTGCTGGCCTTTGGTCACAGGGGTCCCGGGTTCGATTCCCGGCAGGGTCGGGAATTTTAACCTTAATTGGTTAATTTCGCCGGCACGGGGGCTGGGTGTATGTGTCGTCTTCATCATCATTTCATCCTCATCATGACGCGCAGGTCGCCTACGGAAGTCAATCAAAAGACCTGCACCTGGCGAGCCGAACATGTCCTCGGACACTCCCGGTACTAAAAGCCATACGCCATTTGATTTCATTACAGTACAACGAGTTTAGCATGCCGATTGACTCATTCTGCACCAGACTCGCTACTTCTCATATCAACAGCTTCTTAGTTGAACTCTCAAGGGTGAGTGAACCACATTCTAAAGTTTAGGTAAGCATTAACATTCTTTGACGAGTGCAGAGTCGAACCCAGAGAGCCAGAGATTTAGGAAACTACGCTTGTCCAATTCCATGGAGGTGGCTAGTTAGTAGTATGCTTTTAATAGCTTATTCTAATATCAGTTGAGATATATATACTAATTACTAAGTATAGATAAGGAGATAGAGACTTTTCTCAAGAATGAAGATTTCCTCTGTCAGTTTCATTCCAGTGATGCTCCAAGGCTTCGTACGTCAATTCTCATCAGACAACAAATGCCCAAATCTCAATTCCATAATTTCCTTTCGACTACAAATAACGGGGATATGACCTATAGTGGGAATTTAAGTAAATTTTAACTAAGTAATCCGCAGGTCGAATTGCCTATCCGTTGAAACATTGTTCCTCGTTATATAGCTGGAGCAACATTATTTTTGGTCAGAATTTGGATAGTTAACTCCGTACATTTACCTAGTTAATGATAATGGACACGGCCCTCTACCCTAAACGACATGTGACAAGGGATATCCGATGTTAAGTAACCACTCAGGTACTCCTGAGATGAATAGAAAAGAAGACATCTCGGAATTTTTGACTCTGTGTGAGGACTATAGAATTTATTGGGTGGTCAATAATATTGATGAAGTCTCTGAATTATTTTTGAATTCTGTTGGATTTTGGCCTGAGTTTTAAGACTAGATGTTCTTCCTGAATCCACACGACAATTCAAGAAAAGATACATTCAAACCGGAATGGAAAACCAACAGCATAGTTACTACATGGTCATATACTTTCCTTCTGTTCCGATTACAAAACAATAACTAATCCATCTATCTGTAAGAGGAAGGTATTTAGAGGGTCTAACAACGCAATCGACTTTGAAGACATTCAATTCGAAGATCCAACAAAGTTTTCACGGTCGAGACCATGCGTCAAAAGAACGATTTTCTCTGTGTAGGCAGGACATGGTTGAAGAATAATCAGAGAGCACTTTCATTGCGACCCACTTCACTCGCTGAGGACATGTGATATTTTAACGATGCGCCGCTGAACTCTTTCACTTTCCACCTTGCTTGAGAAAGTTCTGTCAGCCATTTATTAGATGACAACTTGCAGGGTATTATTTTCAAAACAAAACGGTACCATGTGTAACTTTCTACATCTTAGTCTGCCGGCTGTGTGCGGCTGTGCCCAAGGTTACAAAATCGAATTCCGGCACTTGCAGTTAACGCTTCTTCTTCTTCTTCTTCTTATTATTATTATTATTATTATTTCTCCACTTCCCAATTGCTTGAGGTCGGCACTAACGTGGATTAACATTTTCATAGCTGGATCTCTTTTCTGACACCCTACAGTATGTGGAACATCGTTCCTTGTGTTATCTCTTGTGTTAAGCAACATTACTTTTGGTCAGTATTTGGATGAGTGACTCTGTAAATTTTGTCCGCCTCTGTGGTGTAGTGGTTAGTGTGATTAAGTGCCACCCTTGGAGGCCCGGGTTCGATTCCCGGATCTGCCACGAAGCTTGAAAAGTTATACGGGGACTGGAACGGGGTCCACTAAGCCTCGGGAGGTGAACTGAGTAGAGGGGGTTTCGATTCCCTCCTCAGCCATCCTCGAAGTGGTTTTCTGTGTTTTCCCACTTCTCTAGGCAAATGCCGGGATGGTACCTAACTTAAGGCCACGGGCGCTTTCTTCCTTCTTCTTTGTCTATCCCTTCCACTCTTCGCATCCCTCTACAAAGTCCCTATTCAGCATAGCATGTGAGGCCGCCCGGGTGAGTTGCCAGTCATCCTTCCCAGTTGTATCTCCCCGACCCAAAGTCTCACGCTCCAGGACACTGCCCTTGAGGCGGTAGAGGTGGGATCCCTCGCTGAGTCCGAGGCAAAATACAACTCTGGAGGGTAAACAGGTTAAGAAAGGAAGAAAGAAAGAAAGAAAGAAGACTGTAAATTTACTTAGTGGATGATAATGGACACGGTCCTTTGGAGGGTAAAGAGATTAAGAAAGAAAGAAGACTGTGTAAATTTATTTAGTGAATGATAATGGACACGGTCTTTTATCCTAAACGAGATGCGACAAGGAAAGACGATATTAAGTGATCATTCGGGTACACCTGAGAATAATAAATAATGTTATAATTTTTACATCTCACTAACTACTTTTGACAGTTTTCGGAGACGTCGAGGTGCCGGAATTTTGTCACGCAGGAGTTCTTTCATTTGGCAGTAAACCTACGGACATGAGGCTGTCGTATTTTAGCACCTTCAAAAACCACCGAACTGAGTCAGAATCGAACCTGCCAAGTAGGGGTCAGAAGGCCAGCGCTCAACCATCTGAGCCACTCAGCCTGGCTACACCTGATATGAAGAAGTAAAGTAGTGGTCACTTAAATCCCGGTATTCTCCACTCCGTGTTTCTGTAGTGGTTGGTATTGTAATGAGCTTTATGTAAATAAAGATGGTGTTAAAATGAGCACAAACACCCAATCCCTGAGTTGGAGTAATTAACCAGACGCAGCTACAATCCCTAGCCCGGCCGGGAATCGAACATCTGAACAGAATACCACTACTTTGACAGTTCAGAAAAGGAACCCGACAACATAGGCAGTTAGTATTTGGATATATGCAAGCGCGTGAATATACAGTATTTTAAGGTACAGTACTTTAAAGAACTCACCAGTACCTTAAGAAACTAGGACGATATTGAGTCACTTTGGCGTCTTCTTCTCATGATTCGGTCATTTAGGACCACGCGGAAGCAATAATTCTTTGCTTTCCTTTTAGATCAGTATTCTTTAATACCGATATTCATCGAATAGGTGCATATCTATGACGGAGTGGTACTGATGTTGCTGAAGGCGTTGTCGGTGGTTGTAAAAAGGATCAGGACATGGAATTTATTGCTGCGTGAATATGAAACTTTCTTCTCGACATTTCTCCACGTCTCGAAATGAATTTTAAACAGGTGATGGATTCAGCAGCTGGGCGGGGCTGGTATTTGGTGTGACGAAACAAAGAATACATAAGATGTCGTTGACACTACTCCTGGGCTGATTTCCTGTTATGGTGCTTCAAAGAATGTCTTCGGCCAACTGTAAGCTACTGATCATTTTTTTCTGTTAGTTTTACGTTCCGTCGTACCGAGTCAAGAAAGGTCTTATGACGACGGCGGGATAGGTGACTGGGAAGGAAGCGATTCGACAGCTGTCTGGTATGAAAATGGGAAACCACGGAATACCAAATTCAGGGTTGAGGAAGCTCGTTCTGTATACTGAATACCTAGTTTCGTACAGCCCACACACCCCTTCTGTTCTGGTGGGAAGAGGGGAGATCGTTGTTTTAAGGGATTATCACACCGTCGTGACTATTCCAAGGAGGAGAGTTCTGATCCAGGAGGTCAGGTACAGTTCGGGTAATGAGATGAGAAGACCACGAAAAGTGGAGAAATGAAGAAATTCCTAGGCCTAGCAAGTTTCACATATTCGAGATCAGAAGAGAATAAAGTAGGACCGGATAAGAAATATTAAACATACATCTAATAAATAATGTAATTTGCTTTACGTCCCAGTAACTACTTTCACGGATTTTGGGAGACGCAGAAGTGCCGGAATTTAGTCCCGCAGGAGTTCTTTAACGTGCCATTAAATCTACCGACACGAGGCTGACGTATTTGAGCAACTTCAAATACCACTGGACTGAGTTAGGACTGAACCTGCCAAATTCGGGTCAGAAGGTTAGCACCTCAACCGTCTGAGCCACTCAGGCCGGCAAATCTGAGCATTCAGTCGGCAAGCCTTTGTGAATTCCACACTCCTCTATTTGCAACCAGTTTTGTAGCCTGTTATAATTGCATCATTAAAAACTATGTTTAACCATCGTCGCCTTGGTCTCCTTTTGTTCCTCTTACCTTCCAAGGCCGAACCACAGTCCTAGAAAAAAATATCCTCCAGTCGCCTCATATGACTCCACCACCGAAGCTGGTTTATGCATAAAACTTCATCCATCGTGTACATTCCTAACTTATACTTTATCTCCTGATTCCGAGTACCCTCCTGTCATTGTTCCCACCTGTTTGTATCAACAATCATTCTCGCCACTTCTATCTTATGAACAGGATATCCTGAGTCCAGAAGTCCTTAAATCAAATTAAGTACAAGTGAAGTTTGATCAGCTCTGGTCATATGGCCTCTCACAGTGACGATTTGAACGTTCGAGTCTTCAAGTCTCTGTGAGTGTATCAGTCGCTTCCATAAATGTCGATCTGTGAGCAGTACTTTGTCGTATTCTCATCTCCCGTCTCTGATCTTACCGTCGGCCAACGGCGTAGCCATATAAAACCCACTGGGAACTTGGATGAGTTGGCTAGAGGAGGATATGAATGAATGAACTGGCTGTTGAATAAATAAATAAATAAATAAATAAATAAATAAATAAATAAATAAATAAATAAATAAATAAATCTTCAAACACTGGAACCAAGACCAAAACTTTAAAATAGAAAAAGAAACTCCCCCCTCCAGCCTACGCCCCTCTCTCCCACCCACGTGCTTTGTGTTAAAGTTTTTTTTAAATCCATTCAGAGAAGCTACTTCTGTTCAGTATTTCGCGGTTTGCTTTACCTGTTGTTCGAGGAACATGCCGACAATAACATTTCTTTGTCGTGGTCACGGAGAATTGCGTGACGAACCTGACCCCGACATTCCTAGAGCAGAGTTTCGCTTTGAGGCAGCAACGTTTTGAACGTGACTGAAAATGAAACATGAAGCTTTGTTTTCATGAAGAGATAGTAAATAAGTTCTTTGGTCCTTATATTTCTTTAAACGCTATGAGGCAATTACCATGCAAATGAAAAACTGAAGTTGGAATATAAGAACTCAATTAGCAGTGGTCGAAACATTTCCTGTTAACATTAACTTTTCTACGAGTTCGATAATATCCAACGATATTATGAAGTTTACAGAGGAACCTTCACTTCGATTCCGAGTCCACTTAAGAATCTGGAAGACAATGTAGAACGATACAGCGTCTCCTCAGTGTCGTGAGAGCAAGTGGGAACCTCTCTGACGATGCGGCAAATGTGTAGAGCCTTACGGTACTGTACTAGGAATTTTACGTCATGTAAACTCTTTATAAGGATGTCTGTCCAGTAGTCCTCTGATGGGAAGTACTAATTATGGCTTCGACGTTCAGACATTATTAAGGTTATGACTCTTACCTAGGTATCATTCAAATTTTCTTTAGATTTAGCATAGAATAAACATACGAAATAATGAACAATTATGTGAAATTATATGGTGCTTTTGGCAACGCTGTCTACAGAGAGTAAGGAAGCACAGGGGCCGATCTCTGGCGGTGTCCCCTTTGGTTTCAGATTCTTTAATGGAAGTCGTCGTTGTAAAAACGTGCCTCAGAACAAACTATGTCTCTTTCAATTCGCTTGTATTTAGGACATTCAGTAATAAAAATCAATAAACATCATTCATTAATATTTACTAGAATTACTTTCTAGCCATGAAGAAATTCACTGCAATTCTCAAGTGTTTGTTCAAATTCAGTTTTTACATTTCGGAATAATATCAGGACAAACCCTTGAATAGTTCCAATTTGGAGAAAATAGTTTTAATTTAGTGATTGCACACACAATTAAGAACATTTTGTTATTTCGATGTAGGGAAATTTTTCTCGTTCTAACTTCAGTCATAACAATCACAGTAAACTGACTCGATATATTCAAATACAAGAAGTAAAAATGGTCAATGACCATGTTTTCACTTATTGGAAATAAATAAACCAACAGCCGCACAACTTGATAAAAGGATGTATAAGAGAAAGTAAAATCCAATTTAATGAAACCTGTATACTAGTTAGCTTAAGGAATATTTTATTAGATCTTTCGAGATACTAGAGATTTAATAATGGAATATGCCTTCTACAAGGATAAACAGGGGAAAAATTTAGGATTACTAGTTACGTTTTGCTGTAGTATATTTTGTAGAACTTGCAGTATATAAGGTACCTTCCAGTAAATCACAGTGATTCAGTAGTGACAATTTTTTTAATACATAAAAGTAGTATATCACAAGTTACAGAAATATTTAGTTGAATAACACAAATCAGTACAAAAGGGGTTTGTATGTTTTTCTTAAAATAATAATTTAAATAATAGATTTGATATTTTATACGCCTCATTTGGTCTCTGCCATTGGTTTTTGTGGTTTACCTTTTTACTGCATAGCCTTTGGTGGTGCTATTTGAGGATCCAACTAGCCTCTGGGCTGATGACCTAACAGACAGACCTGATAGTTGCTTGTTTCTACTCGACTGACTTTACTTCGTTAGTAAAAAATGTAATTCAAATCTGGCGCCGTTATTGAAATATTACGAGTTAGTAATGGTTTACAATTACTGTACAAATAAACTTGTTGATAATGATCTGAGAAGTCTTTAAGTTTTGTAATGTCGAATCAGAAATTGAACGCAAATCCTCAGTGCTCTGGCTACTCAACTTCCTATTCGCCACTCGCTGTCTTTCCTGTGACAT
The DNA here is from genome assembly GCF_040414725.1 of Anabrus simplex. Lineage (NCBI taxonomy): Eukaryota > Metazoa > Arthropoda > Insecta > Orthoptera > Tettigoniidae > Anabrus > Anabrus simplex. The sequence goes on from NC_090265.1 coordinate 1,581,634,377, forward strand.
GCAGGGGTAGAACACATCTCCAGTTGGAGCAAAGTTAAGTGGTAAAGGATGAAATCACGTACTTAAATCCTGCGAATCAAAATTAACCACTCAATGTGAATACTTTAAATATACCATATCAGAGATCAGTAATTTTCTGGTACAGGAAGGAAGCTAATCATTAGTACAGTGGGCCGTGATTCCATACCTAGTGGATTCTATGCTGATTTTTTCACCTAATACGTCAGGAAGGGCATCTCGCATTAAAACCCGGATCAAGACTTTAAAATGAACCAGAATGACTGAGATAAGCAGTGGAAAGTTTTACGCTAGATGTCAGAAAATATTTGTCTTGTTTTCAGTGTAGTTTTGTTTTTGTAGTTTTTGAATGCTCATCTCCTCCATCCCGGAGGTCCTCACTTTTCCTTTCAAATAATCTTTTACGAAGTTAGTGTTTCTTTGTCGTTAACTCACCGTCACACTTCAGTCAACTACAGTACCATGGACAAGATCCCGCCTCAGTGAAGCGAATCGTATCATCGGTGTAGACCACACTCTAAGAAGCCTGTTCCTAGCACATCTTGATCTGACTTCCTCAGGAGGTGAAGGAAGAATATTATGGGATGAAAATATTGCACGGAATGTAAAGAATGCTGCTGTATTCGGACATCAGGGCATGGTAGAAGAGGTTATTATAAGAAATTCTAAGTTAGGAACCAACCCATTATTTCACAATCAAATACAGCACGGATAATTAAACTGATGTTAGGAATAATGCTTTCGCAATTTTCGACCACTCTATTGTTAATAAAATTCTGCAAGAACACATTTTCTTCTAACATGGTTGTCCAAATGTATCCCATAAACCTAGGACCATGGTGTTCTTGCAGATTCCTTTAAATTATCAGAACCGGGCGAGTTGGCCGTGCGGTGAGGGGCGCGCAGCCCTGAGCTCACATCCGGTAGATAGTGGGTTCGAACCCCACTGTCGGCAGCCCTGAAGATAATTTTCCGTGATTTCCAATTTTCACACCAGGCAAATACTAGGGCACGATAGCGTAGAATAGGGAACATGCATGATCCGGGGTTTTAATTAAAAATATGCTAATCTGATTCAAAATTTCATGCAGAATTCAAAAATGTGATCAGAATGTACAAATAATAACTCCAAACATGATAAAAATCTACGAAAATGTCACGTCACGCAAGTACGCGATCTCATTGGTCTGACGTCATCGTACAGGTTGACTGAATTAGCAGACGAAAACACATAGTGCGCTGTGAGAAGCAGGATACACTTCGCGTATTTCTACTTTACGTTAGTGTCTAGTATGATTAAATTCGAGGTCTATACATCGGATAATAATCTGAGTGGTATATTTTAGACTTAAAATGAATCCTGCGCAGACAGTGAGGCAGAAAACTTATAAATGGTGTAGAGTTCCGATGTGCAATAGCACATCGCATACCATACCAAACAAATTGTTTATACATGTTCCAAAGACGCTAAAACTAGGGAGAAATGGATTTTGGCGAGCCGGAGAAATGCTGGTGATATATCGGGAAAGTCTACAGTTTATTTGTTTGAAGATTTTAACGTAAGATGAATTTGTTTGAATTTTCAAACCACTTCTCCATGTCCGCTGTTCTAGTGGTAAAACTTTAAATTTTAATGTATGATGCTTTATTTAAATGCTTCAATTACATCTTGGAATATGAAAGTAATAAACAGTGCATTAAATAATGCTGATTATTAAAGTATTCTCCAAACCTAACCTATGTTTTGGGTGATGCATGTCAAGATAATAAATCAAAGGGGTTATGAACCATTTTGACAGCTCTAATTCTACCAATATATCTTGGCATGGGACAGTTATGTATGTCTTTATTAATGAGCTTAATTGGTAAAGAAATTTAGGCTATATCTAAATACTCTATAATGTAACAAAGAATAGGCGTGTACATCATGAAAGGAAACAACGTGAATTTAACAAATGTATAACTCTACACAAAACCAATGCTTGTTTGTTGGGGTCTTATAAGTTAACAATACTCCATTATAATAATTATCATAATATTAATGAAATAAATACCATAATTGCACACAGGTGAAAATAGTGATGTAGGTGTTTAAAATATTATCCAACTTAGCCTAAGTTTTAGGTTATACAAGCCAAGTCAATAAACAGAAGGGTAAAAATACCGCGCGAGTTGGCCGTGCGGTTAGGAGCGCGCAGCTGTGAGCTCGCATCAGGGAGATAGAAGGTTTTGAACCCCACTGCTGGCAGCCCTGAAGATGGTTTTCCGTGGTTTCCCATTTTCACACCAGGCAAATGCTGAGGCTGTACCTAAGGCCACGGCCGCTTTGTTCCCATTCCTAGGCCTTTCCTGTCCCATCGTCGCCATAAGACCTATATGTGACGGTGTGACGTAAAGCAAACAGCAAAAACAAAAACAAAAAAGTAAAAGTCACAGCACCCAAAGACATTCCTGTATTGAGCGACTAAAATGTCACCAGGACACTTTTCTTTCCTGATATGCTCAGCTTGTTAAAAGCCAAATGTAATTAATGTTATTGGCTTCACGCCCCGCTAACTACTTCTACGATTTTCGGAGACGCCGATGTGCAGGAATTTAGTCCTGCAGGAGTTCTTTTACGTGCCAGTAAATCTACCGACACGAGGCTGACGTATTTGAGCACCTTCAACTACCACCGGACTGAACCAGGATCGAACCTGCCAAGTTGGGATCAGAAGGCCAGCACCTCAACCGTCTGAACCACTCAGCCCAACTTGTGAAAACTAGATGAAGTCATATTTATCTTTATCATGTTTAACTTTTTCCCTCCACAAAGATATTTAATTCTCTTTCATGGGCCCCGGAAGTGGGTAGGCCAGTTGCCCCAACCATAAATATATATTTTTTTCAGAAATGATAGGTTATAGACCTACAGTACTATGATCTTTCTTTCTTTCCTTCTTTCTTTCTTTCTTAATCAGTTTATCCTTCAGGGTTGGTTTTCTCTCGGACTCAGCGAGGGATTTCACCTCTACCACTTCAAGGGCAGTGTCCTGGAACGTGAGACTTTGAGTATGGTGATGAAACTGGTGAGGAGGGCCATTACCTCGCCCAGGCGGCCTCACCTGTTATGCTCAACAGGGGCCTTGTTGGAGGATGGGAAGATCGGAAGGGATAGACAAGGAAGAGGGAAGGAAACGGCCGTGGCCTTAGGTGCCTGGAGGAAAAGTAGGAAAATACGAAAAACCACTTCGAGGATGGCTGAGGTGCGATTCGAAACCCTTCTACTAAGTTGACCTCCCGAGGCTGAGTAGACCCCGTTCCAACCCTCGTACTATTTGTTTTCAACTTTCATGGCAGAGCCGGGAATCGAAACCGGGCCTGCGGGAGTGGCACACATTAACCACTACATCACAGAAGCGGACTAGTACTATAATGCTACCTATATGTTTATGTTAGTGCTGAAATCCGATTTCTTACTTTACTAATGCTGAAAGCCCGAAAATGTAATGTTATTCTTTAATAGGGGAATCAGTCTAGAAGGAAATGTTGAAAGTGATGTGATATATATCCAGGTTCGTTGTTATCCTAATACTATGGGTTACAGTACATTGCACGTATATAAAAGACGCCACTTACAAACTTGCTTGTTATCCGCTAATTTCTGCGGCCACAAAAGTCACATTTTTCAGGAATGATGACATCTACACATGGTAGATTGTCTGACTGTGCTGTTTTGAACCTTTCTTCTGTCATTTCGAAGTTATTCGCGATCATGAATAATAAACAATCGGCTTTTAGCAACGGCTGATGCACAACGGCTGGTAGAGCTCCATGCGGTACTGGATCGTGACGTCACAGCGCGCCGCTTACGTCAGAGGCCGTTTCACTCGCCTTGCGGAAAGGCACTATTAAATATTTTTTTAATGGTATAAAACAAGGCAACATACCACAATGTAATACGTTTACGTACTATTTCATTGGTGTACTTTTCAAAAAAAATATTTTTGAAAATGATGCATGTTCCCAATTGTATCAAGAGTTGAGAGACAGGGTTCAATCCCTTCAGCCATGAAAATATCTGTCCATGAATCAATATCTTCACATCAAGGTAGTGCCGGGGCTGTAAACTACCCCCTACCTTCGCAAGATGGAGTTTTGCATCTTGAAAGTCGGTTTGTTTGATATTAGTCTAAACTAGTGGCAAAATAAGAACTTTTTACGATGTTTGAGGTAATTTTTATTGTGCATAAATCCACAAATTACGAGAGAATTCATCAGCAGTAGTTGAACATTGTTCGAATTCACAAGGACTACCGATAATAATAATAATACTAATACTAATACTAATAATAATAATAATAATAATAATAATAATAATAATAATAATAATAATAATAATAATAATAATAATAATGTTATTGATTTTATGTCCCGCTTACTACCTTTTTTACGATTTTCGGAGACGGCGAGGTGCCGGAATTTATTCCCGAAGGACTTCATTAACGTGCCATTAAATCTACCGACACGAGGCTGACATATTTGTGCACCTTCAACTACTGCCGGACTAGGCCAGGATCGAACCTGCTAAGTTGGGATTAGAAGGCCAGCACCTCAACAGCCTGAGCCACTCAGCCCTGTTACGGGGACTAATGCACCTATCTTCCACTCTTCAAATATCTTTACACTCACTTCAGGTGAAAGCTGGATGTCGCCTTATTTAAAGATGATTTCTGATACCGTAAAATAAACCATAATATACGTAAAAATGGTTGAGAATAGCAAACACACGCGATGAAAGTCACGATAATGAAGGCCAGAATGTGTCCAGTACTTAACATGTATACTCCTAAACAGACCATATTGATAAAGAAGAAAATTCTAAGGAGAATTCAAGGGCTTAATAAAGTTCCCGTAGTGGACTGACATGTCACCTAAGTTAAACAAGGAGCTCTACGAATAGTTCGAAGGGATATGAGTCAGCATGGGAAAGAAAAAGATGTTTATGGACATATCAAAAGAATAGGAACCGACTGACTGGCGGACAAAATTCTCATCTTCCAAGAGAAGTGGGAGTCAATCCCTGTGGCATCAAGTAGTGCACCAGAAATTGAAAAGTGCGAACATCGAAACGGAATGGGACAGAGAAAGGACAAATACTTTTTTCAGAAGAGGACTAAGAAGAAGTCCGGGGCTGAAGGTTCTCTGCAGAAAAGGTGAAAAGCAAGCAGAAAACACCTTGAAGAAGGAATGGAACGTTTTGGTGACTTCGTAGCCCATAGATGAGTACAACAATGATAAAGACCGAGCGAGTTGGCCGTGCGGTTAGGGTCGTGTAGCCGAGAGATGGTGGGTTTGTATCTCACCTTCGGCAGCCATCAAGACGGGTTTGCCATTTTCACACCGGAAAACATCTGTGGATGTCCTTAATTAAGTCTACGGCTGCTTCCTTCCCGATCCTAGCCGTTCCCCACCCTTGCGGCGCAGGAAACCTCTAATGTGTTAGTACGACGTTAAACCAAAAGCAGATATACCGTATATAGTAAAGAAGAAAATATACAGACAGAGAACATCCAGTTTGAATTATTCAAATTTCGTACCTAAGGCCATGGTGGTGGTCCATGTAATACTCTGCCAACTACCATGTACAGTATAACAGTTATGTTTTCTTCTAAACATTTTCACACTTTCGAGTGAATGTTAAGAATGAGAAAACAGACATGAAATGTGGCGCCTAATTTCTATGAATGCATATTTATACTTTAAATTATGTAATATTCAGTGGTTAACTTAAAGGTCTTTTGAAGTCGTTGGTATTTAATGCTTGTGACACACAGCCGCTGAGGAGCCAGGTTTGACTCTCAGATGTATTATCCGCACACTTTATGTTGGTGCATTTACACTCTAGTGCTGAATCGGTCGACCTCGGCGATCTTCGAGATTCGTACTGGCAACCTTTGAAACACAAACTATGAATCGCTTAAGCATCGTTGTGTGACATCTGGCGTACACTTTACGTACTAGTACTGTTGTTGTTTACACAACAAAGCCAAAGTATAGAATTCATGCTAGGAACAAGATTCGCATCGAGAAATGTTTTATAATGTTATATAATGTGTATGTGACATAGTTGTTGGCTTAAGATGATAACGGTTTAGAAACTTCGTATCGATCGATCATATTCTCGATTCAATTCAGATTTCATTTTCCTTCGGTTGGTAGCACTATCGATACCGGGACACCTCCCTCCTTACTCCTCAACCCCGTACACAAATGCACCAACATAAAGTGTGCGGACTATATGTATAATCGTTTGGACTTGCGCCAATAGCCTACATGGTCAGCAGTGGCCTTGCGATACTTCAGCTCATAATGTTGAAGAAGACTGGCACGCTGGTTCTGTGTATACTCACAATCAGAGGCCCTCTCTATGCATCAACAATACCGTTACGATACGTTAAGAAACGAACCTCAACTCTGAGCGTTCTCATGACCGTCACGGCATGAAACGATGTGTTTGAAGAACTCCAAGACAATTAGTGTTATTTTTCATTATATTTACAGCTATATCGCCTGATCTTTATTGATATAACCAAACCAAACCCCATGGCGCAACAGCCCCGAAGGGCCATGGCCTACCAAGCGACCGCTGCTCACCCTGAGGGCCTGCAGATTATGAGATGTCGTGTCGTCAGCACGACGGATCCTCTCGGCCGTTATTCTTGGCTTTCTAGACCGGGGTCGCAATCTAACCCTCAGATAGCTCCTCAGTTGTAACCACGTAGGCTGAGTGGATCTCGAACCAGCCCTCAGATCCAGGTAAATTCTCTGGCCTGGCCGGGAATCGAACCCGGGGCCTGCGGATAAGAGAGATACACACTACCCCTACACCTCGGGGCTGGTTTATTGATATACCAGCAACACTAAACAGGTTTCCAAACATTTCGATGAATGTATAAACAATCATAAATTCTTCTTCTTTATCTTCCTGACCTTTCAGCAACGCGTGTAGATTTGGCCCAGTTTTACTACCGGGTGCCCTTCCTATATGGAGGAATGCATTAATTATTGCATATCTATGTGGTAGTTGGTAGTGTGTATTAAGACGACCACAAACACCCCGTCCCCCAGCCAGAGAAATTAATCAGACGTGGTGAAATCTTCAGCCCAACTGGGAATCGAATTCAGGACCCTGCAAACTGAAAGCCGCTGCCTGACCATTCAGCTAAGGTGTAGGATAAACAACTAAACATTCTCAATTTTATTGAAATATTCATGGTAATACTTCTCGCATGTTTCTTGTTTCATATAATCTACGCTTTCTGAACTGAAAATTCTGTTTGTACACAATGGTATTTAACAGTGATGATGGTGGGGATAATTACCCCACGGGGGAAAACGACGTGATTGTCAGCCGAAGTACACAAGCGTACTTGTCAAACGATCCAAGAAGAGGGAATTGAACCTCCAAACACAATAAAACAATGCTCTCCTGATGAAGAAGAAGGCAGAGGTCATGAGGCCCTTCTATCTGAGATAGTAGACTGAAGGTGTGTTTTGCTCTCTCGGAAGGACATGGGATCGATTTCCCCATCAAGAAGTTGAGAAATGAAACTGGTTTTCCACCTACAGAGAGATACATGGCCCTTGAGTTCAGTCAGCTTACACCATGAATGAGTTCCAAATTATATTAATTCTTGGGCGGAAAGGCAGCCAGACATAGATCTAAATAGTGTTGATGTTACGAATAAAGGAATAGTTTTCCTTGGCGAAGAGTGACATTCGTTGGATCCACAAAAATATGATGATAAGAAGTTGGAACGTTATATAATGAGAGACATGTATTCTTAATTTAAAGGCCTTTATGTTAATTTATTGGAATCGGCAGCCCTGAAAATGGTTTTCCGTGGTTTCCCATTTTCACACCGGGCAAATGCTGGGGCTGTACCTTAATTAAGGCCACGGCCGCTTCCTTCCAACTCCTAGGCCTTTCCTATCCCATCGTCGCCATAAGACCTATCTGTGTCGGTGCGACGTAAAGCCCCTAGCAAAAAAAAAATATTGGAATTTTCTATTGGATTTTTTTATTTTTACTGAAGGCCAAATAAGGAGAAGGTCGAAAAATACTTTTCTTTCCAATCGTTTCTATTAATTTTGCACGATTTTATGTCAGCTGAAATACAGTGAAGTGCATTTTTAATAAAACGGGAAAGAAGCGTTTCAGTGTGCAAGACAAACAATAAGGTTGGTCTCACCTCAATACATTCCTTCATTGCAAGTGACGATATAAATAAAGGGCTAATAACATAAAGATAATTTGGAAAGGGGGGAGACCTAGTTTAACACAGGGAAAATAGGCCAATATTCATTCGATTGTTATATATCCTACAAACGTAGTTGACAAATGCTGCACATAACCCAGTATTGGCATGCTTCAGAGTAATCAGAAGCAACTTCAATAATGTCAAAATTCTAATTACAACATTTCAAAATAAAATGTTCAAAATTTCCCGCCTTCTTAACGGTTTCCTTCATAACTCCCTTACTGTTTCACGGATAATTATGAATTGTTCATTCCTCCCATAGTGTTCTACTATAATCTGTACCTCATTCAGATCAATGGGATTGAAATTCGATTTTATATAACATATTTATTTACAAAAATATTAATATTTTCTGGTACTCTGGATAAAACCCAACAAAAAATCCGAATTACCGTCTATGTTAATGATTGAGGTTCATTTTGTAGCTGGAGGTTTGATACACACTTTAAAAAAGGAAAAGTACGAAAATTCTTATAAACTTGGAATTTATAAGGGAAACAGTGATATATTCTTAAAAAGGCGGGAAATTTTGAACATTTTATTTTAAAATATTAAAATGATTAAAATTCTGACATTATTGAAGTTGCTTCCGGTTGCCAGGAAGCATGCCAACACTGGGATATATGCAGGAATTGTCAACAACAATTGTAGCATATTTAACAATCGAATGAATATTAACCTTCTTTTTTCCTTTGTTAAGCTGGGTCTCCCTCCTTACGTAAGTAAAACATAATAAAAGTCTCAAAATCAGCAGAAAGAACTGACCGGCTTGCTGACAAAAGTATAGCCTTTGGAATACATGCCTTTAACTTAGGCCTACTGATAATACAGTCATACTGTCAGCAGCTTTTGTGTTGTTGAAAGACAAGCCGTTATAATACAATACGTGTTAACTTTATCCAGAACAATACATACAAAATAACGAAGCTTACTATGATAATGGCCTTTGCGATCAGTTTGAACTGCATAGTATCTACGCTTAATTTTCAATATTTTACCATATAAATTAATCAGTCATCATAAGTAATTTGCGGAAAGAAAACGTTTTACCTCGCTATAATCTTTTGTCACAAGCCAAGGGACTTACTGCTCTACGCCGAGTTTGAGCCCTAGGACGTCACTTTCCATTTCAAAAATCTCACTTGCATTGACCGACATTCAATTCATGGTCACCTGGATGAGAAGCTTAGAACGAAGTCACTCAGATATCATACTCGCTTTGTAGGACGTCTCTCGATCGGAAACTCAAAGTGTTTTCTCTAAAACCACACTTTCCTTGATACGAATATCTTATGATTTTCTCAACAGAGAGGCTATTATTATGTTTTTTTTTTTTGCTGCTTGCTTTACGTCGCACCGACACAGACAGGTCTTATGGTGACGATAGGATAGGAAAGGCTAAGGAGTGGGAAGGAAAAGGCCGTGGCCTTAATTACAGTACAGCCCCAGCATTTGCCTTGTGTGAAAATGGGAAACCACGGAAAACTATCTTCAGGGCCAACAGTGGGGTTCGAACCCACTATTTCCCGGATGCAAGCTCACAGCTGCGTGCTCCTAACCGCACGGCCAACTCGCCCGGTCAACAGAGAGGAGAAGGGGTAAAGCATAGATATAGTCCTCTTAAGAAGGATTATAAGGTCTAGAAGTGAACAATAACTCCTTTTTATTCTAACAACTGCCTCTAAAATAGAGAAAGAACTGATGTAAAAACACGGTACCAGCCTCCAGGAAGAGAAACTCTTCATTGATGGTTACGGTAAATGTCAACTATGAATGTTTTCTTCCGCGTACAGAACCAACGTAATACACAGTTTAAACATTGAAGTACTTTCACTCTTAACAGGTATTTTAACGACTCTTTTGGTTGCGTGGTGAAGAGAGGAAGGCTACGGTCAGGGACTGCTCAATATTACAGGAAGAACAATTGAGCGAGTCGCTGCGAGGTTTAGATCACGTACATGTCAGCTTGCATTCGGGATATAGTAGGTTCGAACTCGACTGTCAGCAGCCCTGAATGTGGTTTTCCATGGTTTCCTATTTTCATAGCATACAGATGCTGATGCTGTACCTTTATTAAGGGAATGGTCGCTTCCTTCTCGTTGCTAGCCCTTTCGTGTCCCATCGTCACTATAAGACGTCGGTGCGACGTAAAGCCAACTGTAAGAAAAGGTAAAAAGAGGAAGAACAACACCGTGAGGGCCGGAACAAAGACCAGTACAACGTTGAATAACCCACTCAGATAGTTTGCAAACAAAACTGACCTTAAGATGTTAACATTATCAAAAGCTGCACTGGAGTTTGACAGCTCACATCAATAGGGCCTAGTGGCTACATTACTGAAGAGATCAAGATACAAACATGTATGAGAGAAGGATGTGTCCTGTCTCCGATCCTTGTTCACTTACACTCTACAGCTATTTTTAAATAATCTTTGATAAAGAAATCAAGATCAATGGAAAGCAAATAAACGCTACCCATTTTGCAGATGATACGGAGATACTAGAGTGCAATTTAGAAGAACGAGACTAGGACTGGAAAGGCAAGCGGCGTTAATCAATGTGCAGCACCGGCTTTGGATTGGTGTGAACATGGGAAACCACGGACAACCATCTTATCCACATTAGAGCGGCCAGTCGTAGGGTTTGTGCCACGCAGCTAATTGAATAAGTTGTGGACCCATGTCCTGTGTCTTGAAAGAAGTACAAAGGTCAGTTTTATTATGACTAGGATTTGACCTGTGACTTATAGTACAGTGGTAAATTGTGTATTAAATAAACCATGTTTGCATGTTAACACCTCCTTAGTATATTGCAGTATATTGATTTTGACTGCTCCAAGCTGGCCGAAGTGTTATCGTAGATCATGTTTGGATGAAATATGAAGACAAAAAGCTCTGTGACTGTCTTTAGGTCGGGGTTTTGAACGTATATCAAGGTCGGTAGATGAAGAGTGGGTTTCGGTCCGTAAGTGGCCACGGCTGGTCCGTGGTCCAACAGCTCTGCACTCTGACCGGCCAGCCGAGCAGAGGAGGGGTGGCCACGGCTCTACCGTGGCTCTACACCTCTGCATTCGGGAGACGGCACAGGGCTGGATCTCACGGCTGGCTCCAATCGTCGGCTGTCCTGAGAATGGTTTTCCGTGGTTTTCCATTCTCCTGCACTAAGGCCAATGCCAAGGTAGTTCCTAGTATAGGCCACGGCTGCCAACACCCTCACCTTCTCCGCGCATCTCCATCACCGTAACAAATCTCCCGGCCTGGAGACGGCGTCACCGTCTAAGAGGCCCGCATCCCCCTTCAGGGGAGGAATGAAAAGATTTTAGTAGTAGTATATCTATAGAGAAAAAATGGAGTTGTTAACCACATATTATTGTTAGTCAACCGAATGAGTAGCGCAGTTAGTTGAGAAGCTTACTGGATGCAATCAAGGTTGCCATATAGACTCTCGGTGCAGTTTTTAAGAATGCTTAAATGATTTGATGCCCATACCCGTATACATACGATTATTATTATTCTTCTTCTACCGCTTTTTCCACATCTGTGGGATCTCGAGTGGGAACTGTGTCGCACATGTGGATATGGCCCTTTTATATAACTGGATGCCTTTCTGACGCCAACCCTATGTGGAGAGATGTAATCACTAGTATTGTGTGTTTCTGTGGTGGTTGGTAATGTGATGTGTTATCTGAACATGAAGAGGAAAGTGCTGGGACAAACACAAACACCCAGTCCTCGAGCTAGAAGAACCAATCACACTGGATTAAAATCTCCAACCCGGCCGGGAATCGAACCCGGAAAACGCTAACCCAAGGCCTCACCGCTGACCATTCAGCAGCCAAGGAGCCGGCTTTATACTGTTATGTGACTGGATACAAGATAAAACTTGGAAAAGACAACCAACGTGCAGAAATTCCTCGCAGAATAGGTATGAATTTCACTGCATTCCGAAAACTAAGATTCATCCTCACCAACAAGGATGTTCCAATTAACCTGAAGACCAAGGTTTATAATACGTGCGTGCTGCCAGTTACAACTTACGGTCTGGAAACGATGACTCAGACGAAGGAAAGTGCTCGCAAGCTTCAGCGAACACAACGAGCCATGGAGCGACAGATGGTAGGGATCAGCCTTAGGGATAAGATCCGTTCAGAGGACATCAGGAGAAGAACTAATGTAACAGACATCCTAGAGATAGTAGCAAGACTAAAATGGCAATGGGTAGGACACGTAACTCGACAAGACTACAACAGGTGGACCTCTAGGATTGTTCACTGGAGACCATGGGGACACAAGAGAGGCATTGGAAAACCCCTGAAGAGATGGCTCGACGACATAAAGCTGTTGGCTGGAACACGCTGGTTCCAAGTGGCTCAAGACCAAAGACGATGGAAGCACATGGGAGAGGCCTATATCCAGCAGTGGATTGAAATAGGCTAGAAAAGAAGAAGCAGAAGAAGAAGAAGAAGAAGAAGAAGAAGAAGTGACTGGTGAGCACTACGGCCGGCTGCTCTTATGTGGATAAGATGGTTGTCCGTGGTTTCCCATGTTCACAGGTTCAAATCTGTTATTCATATTCATATTTTTCTTATTCTTAAAACATATTATCTGATATCATTTACCAACTTATAATTTACACAACGCAGATGAGTATCTGAAGAAATGAGCTGTGTACTTGTATTTTTACTCTCACTTTCGTGTGTGTGAATGAGCTCGAATTCGTGTGTCATTTGTATTCCATTGAAAGCTGCTGAGACGAGAGTGAAAGGCGGGCGGGTGCCACAGGTCATGGGAGAGCGAATATTCGTTCCTCATGTAATAAACATTAGTGAATTCTCTTCCTTGATCTCTACTTCCGACATTAAGACAACATTGCGTGTGTCTTTATTACCCTGCTCAGATCACGTTTAAGGTAACGTGACTCCACAACTGGACAAATTATTATGGTTGGTATGGCAAATGTCAGGTACTTGAGACATCTAATCTACGGCTTCAACTACTTGGTTTATGAAGTCTGTCTAATATACAGTAGACTGGTACTGGTATATCTATATCCAGTAGGCTATATAAAACAAGAGTTTTGTCTTTACATTGTTCAGAATTAAAAAGGAATGGTATTTCTGTATCGGTCGTGTTCACAATAACCAGGAAATACATTTTTAAATTTTTTCCTTATCCGTACGTACGTATGTATTATCGGCACACTTTTTCTGGATAGATTTATACCCTAGTGCTGAATCGGGAGACCTCAGCAATCTTCGAGATTCGTACTGGCAACCTTTGAAACACAAACTATGAATTGCTTATGCATCACTGTGCGACATCTGGCGGACATTTTACGTACTAGTACTGTTGTTGTTTACACAGCAAAGCCAAACTATAGAATTCATGCTAGGAACAAGATTCGCATCGAGAAATGTTATATAATGTGTGTGTGGCACAGTTGTTGGCTTAAGATAATGACGGTTTGGAAACTTTATATTGATCGATCATATTATCGATTCATTCCATTCAGTTGGCAGCACTACCGGAACCGGCAGAGCTCCCTCCTTACTCCTCAAACCCGCACACAAATCTATCCAGAAAAAGTGTGCCGATAATATGTGTCTATGTATGTATGTATGTATGTATGTATGCACGCGCTTCACGAGAAAATGGTTGAAAAGAATTGAATGAAAATCGGTATGGAAAGTTGGGAAAGAAGGCACTACATTATAGGCTATAAATAATTTTATTCACACTGGATGAAATGGAAGTTTAGAGGTAGGCCTAAAATTTAATTCTCAAAAATCTATATTATTTTGGCACTGTCAGTAAACACTACAGAGCTAAAGTTATATAGATTTAAATTTCTGATCATTTATGTATTATACATTTTTACCGTACCGGTTATGGTTACAGAAATATTCATGGATTTCGATTTTTGATGCCAAGTCCATATAAACGCCACGCCACGAGAAAATGTGTGAGTAGAATTGAAGAAAAAGTCGGAGAGAAAGTAACTACAGTCTAGGTTATAAATAATTTTATTCGCGCTGGATGAAATGGTGGTTTAGGGGAAGGCGCCTAAAATTTCATTTTAAGTACCTTTTTTATTGGTTCTATCGAAAAGTACTGCTTAACAAAAGTTATAGAGAATACAATTTCCGATCATTTATGAGATACAGTTTTAAGGTACAGTCTATGATAATAGAATTCATGAATTTAGACATTTGTTGCTTGGTCCATATCAACGCCGAGCACTGCTAACATGGAAATACTGTTCAGTCATCTTTCCACTTACGTGCCTCAGAATTTGGGGAACAATGAGAAGAGTGGACCAAAATGTAATCACGCACATGCTATGTGATTGTCAAGTCAACGGCGGATAGTACAGCCAGATTTTAATAAAGGAGCCCGACTTTGATAAACCTCGAGAGATTTGGTCCAAATAAAATCGGATTCGGACAAGGCACGGTGTTTGGGTATCTCCTGCACGAATTGAGAAGAAGACTTTCTACCATGTTCTGACTGCAGGGCTGAGAATGAGGACTGCCCTCTGAGATACTTCAGCTGTGAATTGAATGATCTGTACCAAGGGACATCGTGGACAACTGTTTATATTTGCAATTTAGATTTTAACTTGTAATTATTTCAATGTGTAAATATATATCATCCGATAAATTAAACAAATTCTTGGCAGTAGGATTGAGAAAGGTGAGGTTGCCTCCCGAAGCGATAAAGGAACGATTTCATAATTGCACGGACGTGGGTTCGATTTCCCTCCCTGGAGTTTACTCAGTCTATAACGAAAATGAGTACAAGGCTGATTCCTGGGACAAAGGCAGGCAAGCATGGAGTTAACCGGGGCGTGATAGACATGCAACTTCATCGGTAGCTTTCTTACTAAGGCGGCTACGGTTCGAATCTTGGCTAATGCATATGGGAATTTTGAAACTGAAATGTTACGTCCGTATGGTTTGATTTCCACGTACAACTGGAGGTATTGTGTTTATTTTTATTTTTTTTTTTGCTAGGGGCTTTACGTCGCACCGACACAGATAGGTCTTATGGCGACGATGGGATGGGAAAGGCCTAGGAGTTGGAAGGAAGCGGCCGTGGCCTTAATTAAGGTACAGCCCCAGCATTTGCCTGGTGTGAAAATGGGAAACCACGGAAAACCATCTTCAGGGCTGCCGATAGTGGGATTCGAACCTACTATCTCCCGGATGCAAGCTCACAGCCGCGCGCCTCTACACGCACGGCCAACTCGCCCGGTATTGTGTTTATTAGCATGTTATCAAAAATCATGCAAAATTCAAATTTGCTTGATTACATTGTGGTATCTCTTCAATTACTATATAACTGAAGGGATATCTTTGTTTTTAACAATCTGTTAAACGTCGCACCGACACACATAGATATTGTGGCGACGATTGGATAGGAAAAGCCTAGGAGCAGAAGGGAAGTGGTCGTGTCATTAATTACGATACATCCCCAGCATTTGCCTGGTGTGAAAATGGGAAGCCACGGAAAACCATCTTTAGGGCTTCGTACCCACTATCTCCCGATGTAAGTTCACCAAGGGATATCACAGTGCCGGAAGTTTACTCTGGAAAAGTATTTCTTTCAAACTTGTCAGTAATTACATTGATTCTCGTGTCTTGCATTTACGCTCCCTTAAATGCCAGTCAACTGTACCAATACTTGATCCTGAATCTTGAATATAGAACTACCTGCACCGCACATGTAGTGGGTATAATCGGACAAACATAAATTATAGAGAGGAATACTCGAACAAACACGGGTTGAGGACATGCGCCCATGTTGTATTGTTATGTGAAGATGTCCTTATGTTGAACCCACAAAGGCCATGAGTTCAACATGCCCAACAAACAGCCTTCACAGCATCTTGGCTAATAATTGACTAGAAAAACGACGACGTATTACAACGATTTCTTCCCTAGTTTTACAGATTAAGTATACAAACACACAAATAAAGCACGACCTGTATTTGTCTCGGGAAATAGCTGAGACTGTACTGCTATGGGTTGAAAGAAATATGGGTCGCTGCATTCTAAGTACTTTATTGTTAGCGGCCTTTAGAGTTTAACTAGGCTTAGCGACTGGGAAGTAAAAGCAAGCCGGTTATGTACAGACGATCATTAAGTCGTAAGGTAGTTTTTTATTATGTGACTGGGATTAAGCTGGTTTGTTAGAAATGATGTCTGAAATAGTTCTTTCTTTATGGCAAATTACATCTGAACAAAGTAAGTACTTCCTTTTGTGTCATTCCTCCACGAAGGATTCAAAATTAGAGTTGCTGCAATCCTTAACTTGCAGAAGAATTGAGAAATAGACATTAACATCTTCAGTACTTGTCATCTATTGTCTTTAAACCTTTATGGTCGTGGTGACGACTATAAGGATGACTCTTCATGACATAAAATATGAACAACACCAAGCGAGTTGGCTGCGTAGCTGTGAGCTTGCATTTGGGTGATGATAGGTTCGAACACCGCCATTGGTAGCCCTGAAGTTTCGCACTTTCACATCAGCCTGTATCTCAGTTAAGGCCACGGTTTCTTCCTACCCAATAATAGCCGTTTCCAATTGTATCGACGCCGGAAACCTATCTGAGTTAGTGCGACGTTCAACCACTAGCAAAAAGAAAGCGATCAGCTTAAAAATGTTCAGTCCCCGAGTACCAGCATGACTAAAATGTGAAGCTAATGATCGTTTAGATTCTTAGCTAGTTTACTTTTTCCTCATTATTCATAACTAGCAAGATACCCGTGCTTCGCTACGGTATTATACTGAAATTTATAATTGAATGCTTATTGTTTTAGATATATAATCCACCGAAATTCGCGATCTGACACGTTTTCTGCGAGAATCCACCAAAATTCCCGATCTGACTGGTTTTCTATGATTTTACGGCACGTTTCCTCCCATTTTTAAATCTTCCCTTTCCAGCAACCGATTTCGTACTTCCCGGGCTAGGCTCAGGTATTCCTCCCGGTCAGTTGGGTTCGTAAATCTTTGCCATCTTTTCCTATAATATTTTTAATATGGATAAAATCCTTCAGGAGATCCGGCGTGGTGTCATATTGGGTGCCTTGGTGGCACTGAACCCGCGGCCGGACTGCATTCTTAGTCATTACCCGTCCAGGAGCCGTTTCCAGCGCGGTCCGCGCATTTGACGACGGTCCGGAATATCATTATTATTATTATTATTATTATTATTATTATTATTATTATTATTATTATTATTATTATGTGTTGCTGGAATGGCTGGTGACAGGGAAAACCGGAGTATCCGGAGAAAAACCTGTCCCGCCTCCGTTTTGTCCAGCACGAATGCCACATGGAGTGACCGGGATTTGAACCACGGAACCCAGCTGTGAGAGGCCGGCGCGCTGCCGCCTGAGAAAGGGAGGATCCTGATAAGTACATTAATAACAGTAAAATCAATTGGTCTCACCTCCTTCTACACCCCACCCCCCACCGCCGTTAAGTTTAATTACCGCCAACCCCCCCCACCACCAACAAATTTAAAAGAATGCTTGTTTCTTTATGTTTAAGGGAGATTCCAGACACCAATGTTCACGTCTATTACCTTCAGTTTTGAGATGTAAATATCCCCATAAAAATAATTCAATTTCTTTCACTTCCTTTCACACTCCTTCCCCCCCCCCCCCCCCTAAGTGAATTTTCCCGCAAAAAGTACTTGTTTCTTTAATAGTAAAGGATCTTCTAAATACCAATTATCACGACTCTGACTTCTTCAGTTTTTGATTTATGTGTCCTCATGAAAGGAATTCAACTCCTTTACACTCCCGCCCTCCAAGATGGTTTCCCCACCAAAACGCGTTCTTCTTTGTTTTTAAAGGAGGTCCAAATACGAATTTTCACGTCTGTAACAACTTTAGTTTTTATTAGATGTATGTATTCTCATACAATTAAGTCAATTAATTTTTCAATTCTTTCACCCCCCCCCCCCTCCTTCTTTGGATTTTCCGAGAATACGTGTTTCTTTACTTTTAAAGCAGATTGCAAATATCAAATTTCACGTCTGTAACATCTTCATTTTTCAGATATTAGTAGCCTAATTAAAAGAATTCATCACCATTTTCAGTCACTTTTACCCATTCCCCCTCCCTCCAACCAAGTGGTATTTCCGAAAACTAAAAGTACACGTTTCTTTATGTTTAATAGAGATCAAAAAATACCATTTTTCTCTTCTGTAACATGCTAAGTTTTTTTAGATATACTGTAAAAATTCTCATTTTAAAATTTCACCCCTTTTGAGTTCCCTTTAAGTGGAGTTTCCAAAAACAAATCACCTATATTTTTTTACATTTACAGGAGATTTACACCCACTCTTTACGTCTGTAACATTTTACGTTTCCAAGATATTCTGTAGATAGTCTTTCAAAGAATTCACCCCAATTTGTCACTCCTGTTTAACCGCCATTAATTGGCTTTTCCAAAAACTAAAACATACGTGTTTCTTTATTTTTAAAGGAGATCCCATATGCAAATTATCAGTTCTGTAATATCTTTCGTTTATGAGATATGTGTATCCTCATTAAAGGCATTCAACCCATTTTTCACCCTTTTACACCCCTCCTATTAGGATTTACGGGAAACAAAAAAAATACGTGTTCCTTTATTTTTAGAGGAGATTCTAACTACCAATTTTTACATCTGTAAATTTTAAAGTTTTAAGATGTAGACACACTCATTTAAAAAAAATTCACCCCCTCTTTTCACCCCCAATATTTGGATTTTCCAAAAACGAAAAAATGCGTGTTTCTTTACTTTTAAAGTAGATCCAAAATACCAATTTTCAGGTCTGTAATATCTTCAGGTTCTGAAATATAAGTAGCCTCATGAAAGGCATTCAACCCATTATTCACCCTTTTAAACCCTTCCTATTGGGATTTTCCGAAAACAAAAGAATACGTGTTTTTTTATTTTTAAAGGAGATTCTAAACACCAATTTTTACATGTATAAACTTAAAAAGTTTTGAGATATAGATACACTCATTTTAAAAAATCACCCCCTTTTCAACCCCACCCCCCCAATTAATTATATTTTCCACAGACAAAAATACGTGTTTCTTTATTTTAAAAGGAGATCCCAAACACCAATTTTCAGGTCTGTAATATCTTCAGGTTGTGAAATATAAGTAGACTCATGAAATGCATTCGACCCCTTTTTCAACCTTTACCACCCTTCCTATTACGATTTTCCGAAAGCGAAATATACGTGTTTCTTTATTTTTAATGGAGATTCTAAATACCAATTTTTACATCTATAACTTTTAAAAGTTTTGAGATATAGATACAATCATTTTAAAATATTACCCCCTTTTCACCCCCCTTAATTGGGTTTTCCAGAAACAAAAAAATACGTGTTTCTTTATTTTTAAAGGAGATCCCAAACACCAATTTTCAGGTCTATAATATCCTCAGTTTCTGAGATATAAGTAGCCTCATTAAAGGCATTCAACCCCTTTTTCACCCCTTTTCACTCCTCCTATTGCGATTTTCCGAAAACAAAAAAATACGTGTTTCTTTATTTTTAATGAAGATTCTAAATAAAAATTTTTACATCTGCAAACTTTAAAAGTTTGGAGATATAGATTCACTCATTTTAAAAATTCACCCCCTTTTCACCCTCCCATTAATTGGATTTTACAAAAACAAAAAAATACGTGCTTCTTTATTTTTAAAAGTGATCCAAAGTACCAATTTTCAGGTCTGTAATATCTTCAGTTTCTGAGATATAAGTACCGGTATCCTGATTAAAGGCATTCAACCCATTTTCCCCCATTTTCACCCTTTTTCATCCCTCCTATTGGGATTTTCTGAAAACAAAAAAATACGTGTTTCCTTATTTTTAAAGAAGATTCTAAATACCAATTTTTTACACCTGTAAACTTTTAAAGTTTTGAGATATAGATACACTCATTTTAAAATTTCACCCCCCTTTTCACCCCCTTAGCGACGGAATATCCAAAAATCCTCTCTTAGCAAGCACCTACATTTTAATATGAATATATCCCCAAAATTTCATTTCTTTATGTCCAGTAGTTTTGGCTCGGCGATGATGAATCAGTCAGTCAGTCAGTCAGTCAGTCAGGACAAGTTATTTTATATATATAGATAAATACATTATGTTCGTATGGTAATCAATGTACCCCACACCGGATAGGTTAGCGTTGCGGAACGACCACTTATGACTGCTAGCTCTGCAGTCGGGAGTCAGGTGGGTTCGAATACACCGCGAAATGGTTTTCCGTGGTTTCTCATTTCAACTCCTAAAAAATGCCGCGGTGGTACCTTTCTCATGGCTACGGCCTCTTCCCTCCCATTCCTAGCCCGTAGTGCATCTACTGTACACTCTCACACAACGGTAGCCTATATCTTTTTTTGAGTCAATATTGATTTGCATTTCCTACCTGTACTCCGAGGAGTAGGAAAATGATACACCGCATCAATTTTCCTCAGTACTATAAATGTATGTAGGCTAATTATTACTCTCAGTCTATTCCATATATAAAGCCATCACATTTGAAATACATTTGTACAAAAATAGAACTATTTCTTCAGGTGAATATGACACAATTTTAATAACGTTAGTGTATCAACAATGATCAACTGATGTTTAATTTTAACATATTATAATTCTGGATTAAAATTGAAAATAAAAATGGAATATTTTACATAAATATACCTTAATAGAAGAGCTATAGGTGAATCTAATTCCATATGATGTGCACTGAGTTTTCTATAATAAAGTAATGTTAATTATCTTATCAATTAACATGAAATCCGAGCTGAAAGAAATGAACGTTAATTCACGTTCTGTTTTTCTGTTTCAATATAGTTGTCTAAGATGTTAACCTTGAACAATGTTATTAGATTCAAACTACCGATCGTGTGGCTACGCGGTTTGGGTCACGTAGTTGTCAGTTTGCATTCGAAAGATAGTGATTTCGAACTCCATTGTCGGCAGCCCTGAAGGTGATTTTCCGTGTTTTCCAATGCTGTACCTAAACAAGGGTCACAATAGCTTCCTTCTCACTTCTAACCCTTTCCTATCTCATCATCACCATAATACTTATCAGTGTCAGTGCAACGTAAAGCAAATTTAAAAAGGAAAATAAATAAATAAATAAATAAATAAATAAATAAATAAATAAATAAATAAATAAATAAATAAATAAATAAATAAATAAATAAATAAATAAATAAATAAATAAATTCAATAAATAAATAAATAAATAAATAAATAAATAAATAAATAAATAAATAAATAAATAAATTCAATAAATAAATAAATAAGTAAATAAATAAATTCAATAAATAAATAAATAAGTAAATAAATAAATAAATTCAATAAATAAATAAATAAATAAATAAATAAATAAATAAATAAATAAATAAATAAATAAATAAATAAATTCAATAAATAAATAAATAAATAAAACGTTTTCAGACTGAAACCTTAAAGAATACCAATTACAATTCGTGACACATTCAGATTATAATAATATAATCTCACTAATGTATTGTAGGCTAATAAAGGGAGACTCGTGATGCGTTAGGCAGATACAATTGCTCACTGAGCTACTAGTCGTATCATTCCACACTAGATGAAATGGCGTATGGCTTTTAGTGCCGGGAGTGTCCGAGGACTAGTTCGGGTTGCCAGATGCAGACGACCGTAGGCGACCTGCACGTCATGATGAGGATGAAATGATGATGAAGACGACACATGCACCCAGCCTCCGTGCCAGCGGAATCAACGAATTATGGTTAAAATTTCCCAACCTGTCAGGAATCGAACCCGGGACCCCTGTGACTACAGGCCAGCACGCAAACCATTTGGCTATGGAGCCGGACTCCACGCTAGATTAAAAACATTCAGTAGATATCTTATTTTCCATTTCACGTGTTAACACCATATCCGATAAGTCCTCAAAAGGATAAGAAGCATCTGATTCCGGCTTTTCCTCGTGCCACGTGATCAGACCGGTCGACGTGAAAGTGAGATTCAAACTGTATGACGGCGACAAGCTGAGCTAAAGCGTTTAGAGGTCGGAAAACAGCACTGCCCCTTTCTCATTTGACACGTCCTCTGTAAACTCGAGCTTTAATTAAGACGTTAAGTTTCTTTCTAATATAGGCAGATGTATCTTTCTCTCCCCCTTTCTTTCATCCGTCTGTTTTCGTGCTTTGTTTATTTTTTGTTTAATTTTTTACACTTTGCTTTACGTCTTTCGGACACTCGTAGGTATTATGGCGAGGACGGGAGAAGAAAGGCCCAGGAGTAGGAAGAAATCGATAGTAGTCTTTATTTATGTACAGTCGCAGCATTTGCCTGGTGTGAAAATGGTAAGGTAAGGTAAGGTAAGGTAAGGTAAGGCAAGGGTGTATTCTGCCCGAAGGCAGGTCCGAATCTGCGCAGAGGTGTGCCTGAGCGGGAGTTTACGTACGGTAGGGTGGCCAGTTCCTTCCCGCTCTCCATTCCTTTACCCCGCACCAACAGCGCGTGGCAACCCATCCAAATTTTGACCACGCCCAATGTTGCTTAACTTCGGAGATATCACGGGATCCGGTGTTTCAACACGGCTACGGCCGTTGGCTATGAAAATGGGAAATGATGGAAAACCATCTTCAGAGCTGCCGACAGTGGGGTTAGTTTGAAAATCCACAATCTGTTTCCATTTTCAACCAGATCGGGAATGAAATGAGTGAAGTCCCCATCTAGCGGCGAGGATAGGAATTGTGCCAGCTGACGAAGCCTATCGCACTCCTCTGAGGCAATGATAACAAAGTAAACTTGTGTCCTCATTCCTAAGTGGCGCAGCTCCTATCAGGCACACCCCCAATGGACGTGAGCCGCATGTACCATTTCAACCGCATACCAACCCTCCTGCCATTTCTATATTTCTGGCAGTAGCGGGACTCAAAACCGGGCCACCGAGGACGGCAGCTAATAACACTAACCGTTACGCTACGGAGGCGGACTGAGGCAATGATTAATGACTGACAGGGGAAATGAAATGATATAGGAGAGTGTTGCTGGAATGAAAGATGGCAGGGAAACCCGGAGTAACCGGAGAAATACCTGTCCCTCGCCTGGTTTGTCCAGCACAAATCTCACATGGATGGCCGAGATTTGAACCACGGAACCCAGTGGTGAGAGGCCGGCGCACTGCCGCCTGAGCCACGGAGGCTACAGGGGGGTTCGTCTTGTTTATTGATTTGCATGTTCGTGTTCTTCCAATCCTGGCATTACTACCTAAGTACTGATAATATTTGCCTCTATGGGTATTTTACTCTGCTGTAACACAATGGTCCACTGATATAACCTAATTTGGAATTTTTGGACTAATAATGATCACAATATAAATTTTAAACAAAGGCATACAACTTCATGTACGATGAGCAGAACCACTTGTATTTACAGTGGGTAAAATTTATCTGTATTGTGTAAAGCGTATAAAAATCTCCTCTGCGTGAATATTGATGGTCCTAAAAAGGGCCTCGTGTTCAGGGATACATTCAGGAATACGAAGTCGAGAAGATTTCTGCTTGTTGCCAGCCTCGCTGGCAGGCACATTCTCCGCTCCGTCTAGAGTTGGCTTACTTGCCAGTCCGCCTTGGAACTGGTCGAGAGGCCACAGTGCACAGAGAATGGACCGGAATGAACAGAGGACACCAGCAATTGAAACAGGTTCTCTACAGAATGTGTTAAACGTTTTTAAACTACGCATACCGGAACAACAATCTTGACTTCAGAATACTAGCCTTGATTTTTTTTGTTAGACCAATAACTCTTTTCTTATTCAATAAAAACACTCGCATATGCTTGGTACGATCCGTGCTCAAGGCAGAGGAAAATGTTTTACATAAAATGAACTATCATTATATAGTAATAATAATAATAATAATAATAATAATAATAATAATAATAATAATAATAATAATAATAATAATAAACAAGAAGAACCCAAAGAAAGCTTGATTGAGTTGTTTGCTTGTCTTCCATTATTGGGAGAATACGCTAATAATAATAATAATAATAATAATAATAATAATAATAATAATAATAATAATAATAATAATAATAATAATAATAATAATAATAATCAAGCGAGTTGGCCGTGCAGTTAGGGGCGCGCAGTTATGAGCTTGTATTTGGGAGATAGTGAGTTCGAACTCCACGGTTGGCAGCCCTGAAGATGGTTTTCCATGGTTTCCCATCTTCACACCTTTTAAGTTCACAGCCGTTTCCTTCTACTCCTAGCTCGTTCCTACCCCAGCGTCACCGTCGGTGCGACGTAAAGCAGATTATAAATTATTATTATTATTATTATTATTATTATTATTATTATTATTATTATTATTATTATTATTATTATTATTATTATTATTATTATTATCCGCTACTATGGTGTAGTTGTTAGTGTGATTAGCTGCCATTCCCCGAACGTCCGGTTTCGATTCCCGACTCTGCCACGAAATTTGTAAAGTAGTACGAGGGCTGGAACGGGGTAAACTCAGCTTCGGGAGGTCAACTCAGTAGAGGGGGGTTCGATTCCCACCTCAGCCATCCAGGGTGTGGTTTTCCGTGGTTTCCCACTTCTCCCCCCAGTCAAATGCCGGGATGGTACCTAACTTAAGGCCAATGCCTCTTCCTTCCCTCTTGCTTCCAATCTTCTCATCCCCCCACAAGCCCCCTGTTTAGCATAGCAGGTGAGGCCTCTCCGGCGAGGTACTAGTCCTCCTACCCTGTTGTTCCCCGACCCAAAGTCTCACGCTCCAGGACACTGCACTTGAGGCAGTAGAGGTGGGATCCCTCGCTGAGTCCGAGGGAAATACTAATCCTGGAGGGTAAACGGATAAATAATAATAATAATAATAATAATAATAATAATAATAATAATAATAATAATAATAATAATAATAATAATGATAATAGTTTTTGCGTCTTGCTATATACTTTTACGGTTCTCGAAGACATCAGGGTGCCAGAATTTAGACCCACAGGAATTCTTTTACGTGCCAATAAATCTATCGACATGAGGCTGGCGTATTTGATCACCTTCAAATACAATCGCCTGGCTGAGTGGCTCAGACGGTTGAGGCACTGGCTTTCTGACTTCAACTTGGCAGATTTGATCCTGGCTCAGTCCGGTGGTATTTGAATATACTCAAATACGTCAGCCTCGTGCCAGTAGATTTATTGACACGTAAAGGAACTCCTGCTGGATTAAATTCCGTCACCTCGGCGTCTCGAAAAACCATAAAAGTATTTAGTGGGACATAAAGCAAATAACATTATTATTATTATTATTATTATTATTATTATTATTATTATTATTATTATTATTATTATTATTATTATTATTATTATTATTATTAAAAATACGACCAGAGTGAGCCGGGATTGAACCCGTTAACTTACTCTCAGAAGAGCTTCTCGGCCTGACTTGAAGTTCGTAGTCTTAGCCTGCGAAAACCGCTATGTGAAATATTTCAGCTTAGAACTTTGGCCTGTAAGTTTCGGACACATAAGGTTCAGTATTGTGTCAGTAGTCCGCCTCTGTGGTGTAGTGGTTAGCGTGATTAGCTGCCACCCCGGAGGCCCGGGTTCGATTCCCGGCTCTGCCACGAAATTTGAAAAGTGGTACGAGGGCTGGAACGGGGTCCACTCAGCCTCGGGAGCTCAACTGAGTAGAGGTGGGTTCGATTCCCACCTCAGCCATCCTGGAAGTGGTTTTCCGTGGTTTCCCAATTCTCCTCCAGGCGAATGCCGGGATGGTACCTAACTTAAGGCCACGGCCGCTTGCCTATCCCTTCCAATCTTCCCATCCCTCCACAAGGCCCCTGTTCAGCATAGCAGGTGAGGCCGCCTGGGCGAGGTACTGGTCATTCTCCCCAGTTGTATCCCCCGACCAAGAGTCTGAAGCTCCAGGACACTGCCCTTGAGGCGGTAGAGGTGGGATCCCTCACTGAGTCCGAGGGAAAAACCGACCCTGGAGGGTAAACCGATGATGATGATGATTGTGTCAGTAATTTTAAAGAATTTTCTATGTTGATGGCATATGTGCTGCGGGTCAGCATTTCTCCCACAACATGACCACATAGCTGTTTTCGCAGGCGCAGCGACGATTTGCCTGTTATAAAGATGGGTTATCAGACAGTGCAAGAAAGCACTGTGTGAAGATAAAGAGTGTATGTGCATTTCATAATTCCAATCAGAAATATACATGTTCTATCAATGAAATATAGCATAACAACTTACTTTTAACCGTTCGACTCGTTGGCTGAATTTTCAGCGTACTGGCTTTCGGTTCAGAGGGTCCCGGGTTCGATTCCCGGCTGGGTCGGGGATTTTAACCTTAATTGGTTAATTCCAGTAGCCCGGGGGATGGGCGTTTGTGCTGTCCCCAACATCCCTGCAACTCACACACCACACGTAACACTATCCTCCACCACAATAACACGCAGATGCCGCCCACCCTCATCGGAGGGTCTGCCTTACAAGGGCTGCACTCGGCTAGAAATAGCCACACGAAATTAATTAAACTTTTAACCGACACAGATATATCCATTCTTCACGATTGCCAACGGTGGGGTTCGAAGACGTCTACTATGGAGTCAACGCTCTCAGTCACCGCTTCTATGAACCAAAATCATTCATCTTGTTTTCTGATAAATGTCTGGCAGGACATGATCATAAACATGAAGAGAAAGAGAGAATAAAATAAAATTCAAAGACTTTATGTGAACATAACAGTGAGTGTAACTGGTATACAATTATTTATGTAAGAAAATAAGCTTTAAAATAGAGGCTTTAAATGACTAGGTAGCTTTCGCTTTTGACAGTGAATAAAGGCACTATAGAAGAGAAAGCGCGTGTGTGTATTTCGTAATTCCAATTAGAAATGTAAACTATTAGGTCTACGTGTTTACTCAAACAAATAAAGGAATTAAAACATGCCATACACTAGACATTAATAAAATATTGCATAACAACCTACTTTTGACCAACACAGTTATATCAATTTTAGATCAAATTTATATAATATAGTACTCGAACCAGTCACTAAAGTCACACCCAAATATAAGGAATTAACATTTTGTCTAGGACGAAAAATTTGGAGACAACAATAAATTATTCACTCGTAGGCTTATGTGTTTGAAAATGCTACATTATAACAGAGGTGAAACGTCTGACAGTGTAAATAAATCGACGCAGTGCGCACCGAAAGAAACGTACGTAATAACAATACGTATTTAAGTGTAAAAGTATGCATTCTGTACCCTTCTATCGCTTCTGTCAGGAGGACTTAGGGAAAGGTGATTATTCAACCGGCTGCTTGCATTGTCCTTGTACTGTGGTCTGCATACCGCCCGGTTATAATATTCGTATTACCTCATTCATAAATCCGAGTGTAATTCCTGCCTTTCTTTCTTTCTGTCTTTCTTTATTCCTTGGGAGTGAAACTGAACCAACAATATTTGAAACTGCAAATAGATAAATAAATAAATAAATAAATAAATAAATAAATAAATAAATAAATAAATAAATAAATAAATAAATAAATAAATAAATAAATAAATGGCCCGCCTCTGTGGAGTAGTGGTTAGTGTGATTAGCTGCCATCCCCAGAGGCCCGGGTTCGATTCCCGGCTCTGCCACGAAATTTGAAAAGTGGTACGAGGGCTGGAACGGAGTCCACTCAGCCTCGGGAGGTCAACTGAGTAGAGGTGTGTTCGATTCCCACCTCAGCCATCCTGGAAGTGTTTTTCCGTGGTTTCCCACTTCTCCTCCAGGCAAATATCGGGATGGTACCTAACTTAAGGCCACGGTCGCTTCCTTCCCTCTTCCTTGTCTGTCACTTCCAATCTTCCCATTCCCCCGCAAGGCCCCTGTTCAGCATAGCAGGCGAGGCCGCTTGGGCAAGGTACTGGTCATCCTCCCCAGTTGTATTCCCCGACCCAATGTTTCACGCTCCAAAACACTGCCCTTAAGGCGGTAGAGGTGGGATCCCTCGCTAAGTCCTTAGAGAAAAGCCAACCCTGGAGGGTAAGCAGATTAAGAAAGAATAAATAAATAAATAAATAAATAAATAAATAAATAAATAAATAAATGAATAAGAGTGAGTCGATCAAATATTGTATCTACTACATGATGGCATTATGTTGTGGTAGTTGTAATGAATAACCGACTTCCTTCTCTGCAATTAAAACAGTTCTTAAATGCTACCTTTCACTTCAAACGTAACGTTCCACTGCGTCTCGTTTAATCACAAGGCTGTGCCGCCTCGATGTTCCTTTCAAGTCACGACGCCATTCCTGTACCTGCTTCCCACTATGTAGCTTTAAAGAATACTTGTTTACGGTTTCGGACTGATTGTCACACTGGGCAGCTCTAATTAACTGATGTAAACGAAATTCCTCCGTTCATGATAATCTTACTTGTAGAGTTATCAGCATCTAGTTTGGTTGTATCCTCAAGATGCACTG
The DNA here is from genome assembly GCF_040414725.1 of Anabrus simplex. Lineage (NCBI taxonomy): Eukaryota > Metazoa > Arthropoda > Insecta > Orthoptera > Tettigoniidae > Anabrus > Anabrus simplex. The sequence continues at coordinate 1,581,663,228 of NC_090265.1, forward strand.
CACTCACAGGGAAGTATTGTAGTGCCAAAAAGGCGGACTAAGTTCGGAGAAAAATGATTAGCGTGACCAGCTCCTACCAGTTCCATTTTCTTCATTACCAAAGGAAGTTCCCTACGTGGATCAGCAGTAGACTAAAGTATCTACTTCTGGATGCCAAGATCGCAGGTTCAAACCTGAGAAAGGTAACCAGAGTTTTGGACGGTAGAAAAAAAATATTCATTCGCCACTCCATGTCGTATGATGTCGGTATTTAATAAAAGATATCTGGTACGCTCGATGTTACAGCTGAGAAGTTAAAAATTCAGCAGTAAGTTGTTAGATCTAGTTACAGATTCTGTGTCATCTGGTAAAATATTATTATTATTATTATTATTATTATTATTATTATTATTATTATTATTATTATTATTATTATTATTAATAATAATAATAATTAATAAACCGGGCGAGTTGGCCGTGCGCGTAGAGGCGCGCGGCTGTGAGCTTGCATCCGGGAGATAGTAGGTTCGAATCCCACTATCGGCAGCCCTGAAGATGGTTTTCCGTGGTTTCCCATTTTCACACCAGGCAAATGCTGGGGCTGTACCTTAATTAAGGCCACGGCCGCTTCCTTCCAACTCCTAGGCCTTTCCTATCCTATCGTCGCCATAAGACCTATCTGTGTCGGTGCGACGTAAAACCCCTAGCAAAAAAAATTAATAGTAATAGTAATAATAATAATAATAATAATAATAATAATAATAATAATAATAATAATAATAATAATAACAATAATAATAATATTGCAGCAACTATATTAAGGTACTCTGAGACACCACTTCATTGTACTGTGGTATTACCACTATTTCAAAGCTTCAATGTTACCTTGCGACTGTTCAGTTTAACGTACGATAATCGTCTCTTGTAAAGGTACTCTTTGCCCACATGGTAACATGCACATTTTGATGTAACGAGAATTCAGTTCAAAAAGGAGTCATGCAAATTTGATTAGAAACCTTCATAAGCCCGTTAGCAATCAAGAGGGATCTTAAATCCTGATGAATCTCGTTAGTGGGAGCTACAGAGCTTGCAGCATCTCACTTGAGCGGGACCACACACGCCGACAACTTTCTCGGCGGAGAAACTTCCCGACGAGCTCTCCTGGAGGTCACATTTCATTTAGAAATCCGTCCTCTACTTATGTCATACTTGCTTCCGTGTTCCTTGTCGTTGGGCCATCCTTCTCCTTTCTGAACTTTGTTAGGTAGTCTTACTCAGTAACGTTCAAGCGAAACCTAATCATGAATTTCGGATACAGGAATAATTCCAGTTTCAATGCACCCTGTTAATAATCTCACTTTTTTGGTACCTTGTGTTAAATATTCTCACTTCTGGGTAAATATCTATCGGCCGGACTCTTAGCAATAATCGTTATTTTGAATTAGCATCTACAGTGGATAACAATCTCTGACAGAGGTTAATTGTCAAGGAATTATTCCTTACTCTCTTCGCTTTTTCGTCAATACGACATTACTTTTCCCAAAATTATTTACATATACAAAACTTGCAATTTGTCACCTCCGTGTTGAAAGATACTTCTAGGTGTGTGAAGTACTAAAATTCTTCTAAATAATTTAAAGTTTATAAATACTGTAGTTTAGTAATAGTCTTAAATAAAACTGTTTAGTGTTGGCTTCGCCTTATATGTTCAGAGACACTGTAAGGACAGCAAAGTAACAGTCTTGGAGCAGCTCAATTGTCAATGTCCCCTCCTCGTTTATGTCAAGGATAACACAAGCAAATGTGATGCCGATTACTAGTTAGACAGAATGTCACTTATACAGAGTGTTTCTAAATTCCCATTACAGACTTTGAGGGCTTGCAGTGGGGACCAAGACGGTTAAGTTTATCATAGGAACTTGTGTCCGGAAACTCGCCGTGTTCCCGCTAACCGCAAAAATCCACCACAGCACACTTTCACAGATCCCGCATTTTCGGCGCTCTGTTCGACTTCTGCTGCTTGTCTGGGTCCAGTTACAGGCGGGGCTCGATGTGACGACCACCGACGTCAACACAGACACGGACTGTAACTATGTATTATGTTCTCGTACACACGATCATCAATCTCTGGTCCTCCAACATCCACCGCAGCCATAACCCGCGCCAGTAGGTCTTCCTCGGATTCCACAGGGGTCTCGTAAATCAAGTTTTCATGTAACCCCACAGGTAGTAGTCTAGCGGTGTCAAGTCCGGTGAACGAGCAGGCCAAGCAATCTGGCCAGCACGACCTATCCACTATTGCCCAAATCTTTGGTGCAGATGAAGTACTGTACGTACAGCTTACTGCTGTGTACGTAGAAAAGAATTACTGCTGTACTGTAGTGAAAATGAAAACCTACAACCTGTTTTCCAGTCAGTGACCGGGTCAGGGATGTAATGAATGAATCATATATAGGCTATTATTACGATGGGGTCGCCACTTCCAAAGTGATATATTAATGAATGATAGATGCTACGAAATGAGAATGGAGAGTGTTGCTAGAATGAAAGATGACAGGGGAAAACCGGAGTACCCGGAGAAAAACCTGTCCCGCCTCCGCTTTGTCCAGCACAAATCTCACATGGAATGACCGGGATTTGAACCACGGTGCTGTACTGTAGTATGAACGAAAATCACAAGTACAACAGCAGGTACAACACGTCCCCATGCGGATCACACACTCAACTGAATGGCATGGAATGTCAACCAACCTGTAGAGGTATGAGACATCACGTGATTGTTCAATGACGTACGTACTCTAGTCAGTGGCGCATACAATGCAAGAGATTTGAACATGTGTAGTGGTGGGTTTTTTACGGGTAGCGGGAAGACGGTGCGTTTCCGGACACAAGTTTCTACGCTAAACTTAACCGTCTTAGTCCCCACTGCAAGCCCTTAAAATCTGCAATGGGAATGTACAAACACCATGAAGATCCATATTTAGAGATAGTCTTGAAAATAAATGCAATGGAGAAAGGAAAATTGAATCATAAAAGATGCAATTCCTTTTACGCATATCTTATTATTATTCTTGGCCTTTTTTCCAATTTGTTGGAGTCGGCGCTTGCTGTGGACTTGGTCGAGTCTTCCGGCTAGATGTTCATCCTGATGGCAACCCTGTGTGCGGAATGAATGCGTGTTTCTGTGGTGATTGGTAGTGATTTGTAGATGTGTGTTGTATGTAGATGAAGATAAAGTATTAATATGAACACAAATAAGCCCCTGACACAGACGAATTAATCATATATTGCTAAAATTCTCTGATCGGGTGGGAATCGAGCCCGGTGCCCTCTGAACCGAAGGCCAGTACGCTGACCATTCAGCTATGGAGCCAGATATTTCTTTACGAGTATGTACAGTGTTAATACTCTTAATGATTGGTGCTAAACTATATTTTACGTTCAATATTCTGGGCGATATTTGACGAAAAATCCCGTAATATCCTGAAGCAAACGCAACAGAGCCAAGTTGTAAGAGTTGGTCCACATGAATACTGCTGTCCTCCGCTTGGTTTGAATCCACATCATCTTCTGAAAACCGAATGCATGGTATATGTTTTACGTTTTATTTACACTTCGCGACTGAACGGCAAAGCCTGCATCACCCAATGGAGCTGATGTGTCTGGGCACAAACAGAGAGGTCAAGCGAGTCTTGAACACCAAAGCTCTTTTCACCCATTGTTGAGAGACACGTCTTATGGCGGCGACGAGGTGGTAAAGGGATACGTGACAGTGGCCTGATTAATGGACAGCACCAACACTTACCTGATATGAAAATGGGAAACCACGGAAACCATCTTCATGTTGCCAACAATGGGTTTCAATCCCACCATTTCCCGAATGCAAGTTGGCAGCAAAAATACCCAAACAGAGTAGCCAAGTCGCTCGGTGAAAACAGCTTCTGGGTCCTTGTGTGTGTATATAAGATTCTAGATCTGGGTATGAATGAGAATATATCGCCATGTGGATTTTCACATGCCCCAGTGCCAGATCCCTCAACATTGGGCGAAAAGAGCCGTTCAGTCATGAAGTGTAAATAAACTGGATAACTACTTTGTTGCACAAGTCCTTGATTGCAGAGTATAAAAACTGTAATGATACAGAAAGGAATCTAGCGGGTGCCATTCTTTCAACAGAAATAATGTTCAATTGTCTACTATTTCTAATTATTTCCATCTCACCGTGGCGAAATTCAATCGTGACTCCATACTTCCTCAAGACTGCGCTGAGGTGGTATGTCCAACGTGACTGCCTCATCATGGAGAGTTTCACAATGAGTACTGTACCGGGAAATAATTTCCAGTTCGTTCAAAGTAATTGGATAAACATACTATTTATTTTATCTCTCCAAGGTACTTTGAAAATAGCATTACATTACGTGAAAACTGTTAATTCTTTTATACAGAAAATGTTAAAGATGAATATACAAATGATATGGTGCAAATAGTCGTGTCCGAGAATGTCTGAGTGTTTCTAGAACATCATTCATCGAGAGATGCTCTGAGTCCATTGAAGCTTCTGAATTTGTTCACATCAAAGTTGAGGTAGAGTGAAAGGTTAAGCCATATTCGAATATGTATTAAATGACCAGAATTTGAAGACAGAGCAAGCTATTCTCCAAATTGACTCTTGGAAAGCTAATGCTTAAATTTTCGCGATGGAGGAAAGAGAAGGACTCCGGTAATGCGAAGAATGAGGCAATCGCAATCACAAGATGCAGGTTATTAGAGAGTAAGTTGAAAATATATGGTGTTCTAGACCTCAGGTACTCGCAATTCAATCGAGTACAGAAAAAAAATTCACAAACGAAAATTGGACAGGAAGGAGATTTTAAAGAGACTAGCACAAGTGTATCAGTCATTTAATATGACGTCCCGCGGATGACAATAATTCTCACTGGTGTGAGACCTTACGGGGCAAAGAGATTCTGAAGAAATGCATCAGCATTTTAATAACGAGATGGAAATTTCCAAGCAGGTAAACATAGTGCTTATAAGGATACCTTGAGAGGTGACTGCAGCTAACACGCAAAAGGAGTGGCCTTCCCTGGTCTTACCGGTGTGGTCCCCTCTCACTCGAGCTATGCTCCATGGTCAGAGGACATCATTCCCTCTCACGATACTCAACAAGTCAAACGCTTTTGGAATACGGGGGTCTTTATCGAGGTTAATTAAGGACTTATTTGACTGAGAAACACAAACGTTGATGAAACCAAAATAGAAATTCGAGTTATTCATGAATTTCAGAAGGTTTACAATCAGTGCGAGATTGATTTATTTCTATTTATGTCAGAAATGTTACTGGTAAAAATGAACTGAGCAGTTGCAAAGTATACCAGCGATCCATAGTCGAAGTTAATTAGTAAGTCTACACTCTTCGATAGCGAGTGCCATGTATATTTCTACACTTCATTTATTGAGAAGTATTAGGTTAACCATACCTCTTACTGTCCTTATATACTGGTAGACAACTCCTAAATTATTTATAAAACTACCAGTATTCTTCTTTTCTGACCATTTTCCCAACAATTGGGAGTAGTACTAAGGTGAATTTGACCCAGTTTTACGACTGAGTGCCCTTCCCAACGCCAACCATATGTGGAGAGATGTAATCACTACTGCAGGTTTCTGTGGTGGTTGGTAGTGTGATGTGTTACATATAAATGTTTTCAGACGATCATAAGCATCCAGTCCCCATCCCGCAATCGAACCTAAAATCGTCTGAACTGAAGGCCGTGACACTAACTATTCAACCAAGGAGCTAGGCAACTAAACTGTTTGCCTGAATTTATTTACACACAGATATTAATAACATTTCCAGCTTGAAATATGAAAATGGATAACAAAGGAAATAGGATAATTAGTGCGAGAAACTTTCCATCGACAACATACATGAAATATTCCTTATAAAATAAAGAATCTCCTTCAGCTATGAATGATTAAATTTTAATGCAATGTTTTTAAATTCATTGTGGATCATTGGGCTTCGGTGCCCAGTCTCATGTAGATATGGAAATTATTCTGTCTCCACTCCCATCTTTACACTTAAATCAGAAACTTATTAATACTCCTCCAACATGGCAAACAATAAGCACTCTTCGTATAAGACCTTGACACAGACCAGTGAATAGCGGGAGTATTACGTCACGTCCTTAGATTGAACGATCTTGTCTATGGTAACGCTCTCCTGATTATTCTAAGAGATTTCACAGCCTTTTCTTCAATAGAATAACTTGTTATTTACCTTACCGTAAAGTATAGAGGCCGAAGGTTATATCAGCATCGTAATGTTCTTTTAGATGATCTGCAAAGCAATTGCTGTTATGGTGACTATAGTTTTCCATTTATCGTAAAATAAAAGGTTATTTATGCGATATCATCTCTACTTGCATATGAATTTTGCAAGCACTCCACTGAGGAGTTTGGTATGCAGTAAATAACCATGACCATTCAATTATGCACTTCTTCTTTCCTTACCTTTTATCAAAATGTATATATGAGCCTAAATTTATATCCGGATGCCCTTCCTGTTGCCACTTCTGCGTAAAGAGATGTATTAGTTATTGCGTGTTTTCTAGGGTAATTGATAGTATGTTGTATGTAGGTGAAGACGAATACGAACTCTCGACCGACGAGTTACAGGAATTAACTAAATGCAGCTAAAATCTACGGCCCGGTCGGGAAATGAACCCGGATCCCTCTGAATCGAAGATCACAAAGCCGACCATTCAGCTAAGGAGACGAACTTCAGTTATTTTGCCCATAAGATTAGATTCTCAAAATATTTCTGAATAGTGTTAATTTTCTTATAGGAGAAATGCTCAGGAGTCGCAAAGTAATTCTTTTCTTCCTTTTCCGAAACAAACGTAATTACATACCCGACGATTTCTTCTTCTCATGATCGTTGACGCAAATTCTATGATGTAGTAATACACCGTGTCATTTAGATGTCTCTGTACTTATTAAGATAAGACAAGCTCCCTTCTTCGAGTGCCGTCTATCCTGAAACAAGACTTCATCAGCAAAGACCAATTAGCTATACAGGGAGTCCCTGGAGGAAGGGGCCATACGTTAAGCAGGTGATAGTATTGTTCTAAAGCGAAAACATAATATGAACGTATGCTTTATTTTCAATAGTTTCCTACATACGAACCGTATTACGTAATTGTTAATTGTCAATTTCCCTTTGCAACGTATGTGTAATTATTGTGTAATTGTCCATTTCCTTTTAAAAATTATTCTCAAAAATACCCCATCAAGTGAAATCCATTTTGCAGCTCTTGCAGAAAGATGCGAGCAAGCAAGTCCTCACTTGTTTGCACATTTCCCTGTAAACCCCAGAAACAATAATCCAGCGGCGAGACCTAGGTGGCCATGCAACATCACATCCGACACAACGTTCAGGATAAATTAGATTGAAGATACTGCACCATTGCTACAAGTGAAAATGAAATGTCGTATGGCTTTTAGTGCCGGGATATCCCAGGACGGGTTCGGCTCGCCAGGTGCAGGTCTTTCTATTTGACACCCGTAGGCGACCTGTCGCGTCGTGATGAGGATGAAATGATGATGAAGACAACACATACACCCAGCCCCCGTGCCGTTGGAATTAACCAATTAAGGTTAAAATCCCCGGCCCGGCCGGGAATCGAACCCAGGACCCTCTGAACCGAAGGCCAGTACGCTGACCGTTCAGCCAACGAGTCGGACACTGCTACAAGTGAAATGTACAAACTGTGAAATACGATACTTTCTGCTAAGCCTTCTACGTTAAACATACAATTTTATCAAAAAAACGTCACAATGGCAACCGGCTAGGCTACCATGGCCATCTTAGTACAATTATCCAATACGGAAACTATTGAAAATAAAACATATGTTCATATTATGTTTCGCTTTAGAATGACCAGTACTATCACCTCTTAACGTATGGCCCCTTCCTCCTGGTACAACCTGTATGTAAATCCAATATAGGCCACTCTTAAATGCGTTTTTAAAAAGTTTCACTATCAACAGAAATCTTATGTCCCGGGAAATGGTTGCCTATGGTTGTCATTCTTATGACATAGCAAGTGTCCGTGAGGTACTTAATTAAGATTATGTAAGATTATATCAACCAATAAAATTCTGTCATCATGCACTCTTCAACACATTATGCAACTCTATTTCGAACATAGATGAACAAGAGACTTACTCGGTCTACCTGGAGAAGAACGGTTAAATACGCTTGCTAGCAGGAATATCGATAACGTTAGGTTAGTAAAATGAATAAAGGGGATAAATAGTGTTTACAACAGGTGTTTTGATATTGGTTAGTTGTTCTACATTCCCGTAAAAATCATTATTCAAATGTGAGTACAAGGCGAAGAATATGCACAGTCGAGGACGTTATATGATATGTGGACTCTTTCGTAGTTTGAGTTGGATCATCTTTAAATAATAACTTCTAGAGTGGAAGCTGATACTCGCAAACACTTACTTCAAAGTGTTAATATTTTACCCACTACTGAGTCTAATCATTGCGGTCGTGAGACAATTTTAGTGGTAATGAACAACCGTAACCATTTAAGTCAAAGTAGAGTCACCAGCTTTCAGGTTTCATTTGGTGGATAGAAGCGAACTTAAGTACCATTTGGTAAAGACAACGTGATGCATGCGTTGCAAACTCTTCTTTATCAATATGCTATAAAAACAAGAATGAAATATTTATGTACTCTTCACTCTTTAGTGTAACAATTTTACGTTTATAGTATACTACCCACGTTCAAACAAGGAACACCTAAGATGACGAGACTTAGCGTAGCATTTACTGAGGGTCTTTGTATCCTTGGTTTCAAAGTAATCGCCTATGTTCAACAAAGGAAAAAATTCCCGCTAATGCAAGGGGTCATTGGTGAGTTATGATCGATTTAACCTTTGTCTAACCTTTATGGCTCATGATGGCATTTCACAAACAGTTTCACTGTCGGCCTCGTGTAACGCAGAGACCTTTTCTGCAGTTTCTGCCAGCCGCGGTATCGACCTTGGCTCGTGATTTCGCGCGCCATTTGAACGTTGCCAGTCTGACTTGAATTCACTGAAGATTTGCAGTTATATTTGCCTTCTAAGCTACTATGAATGGTGCAGGATATATCTCCAAATTTAATAAATTTGTACCATTTTTCTGCATTCATCCATTTTTCCTTTGGAAACCAAATTAATGATCCTAGGTAAGGATGTGTGTGTACTTACCGATTATATAGAATGAAAAGTTACAGCAGTAGCCTATATTTCTTCCCGGTGTATATTGAGTGCAGTTACAAACACAAGTGGATATCAGAAGTTGTGTTCTCTTGTGATGTAGAGATGTATATATACGGTCACAATTTGGTAGCTTTGAAATATATTATTATTTTTCTTGCGCTTTTACCAATTTACTTATTGTGGTCTGCACTAGGTGTGGAATTGGCCCCGTTTTATGACAAACGCTCTTCTTGACGACAATCCTAGGCGGAGAGATGTAGGCTATTCACAATTGCGTGTTTCTGTGATGGCTGGTAGCGTGGTGTGTTGTGTGTAGATGAAGATAACATTAAGACGAACACAAATAGCCAGTCCCCGAGCTAGAATAATTAACTGTGTTTTTCCCTTTCAATAAACCTACGAAGAGCATATGCTGCTTTTAGTTTTACTCTTAAACAATCTCATTGTACGCCATAGACTAATATTTAGTATGGAGTTCGATATGTCGTTACTGGAATGACAAGACATGCACTACAGCGGTAGAAAGTACCGCTCCTGAAGGTCACTGGCCCCCATGTGGGACACGCTAACTTACAATCAGTCCCGCTTTTAGTCTTGAGATCTCTGAACTTCAGTAACTCAAAAGTGAAGTACAGTATTATCCTTAAATTACTTCTTTAACTGATCAGCGTATTTTATCCTCCTTTCTCACGAGGTGTATTTAACTTGCCTTGAAAGACGGAATGACAGTATGGGGGAATTCTTCTAGTATTTTATTATAGAAGAAAGAAGGAGCTTCCGTGGCACAGGCGGCAGCGCGCTGGCCAATCACTGCTGGGTTCCATGGTTCAAGTCCCGGTCATTCCATATGAGATTTGTGCAGGACAAAGTGGAGGCGGAACAGGTTTTTCTCCGGATATTCCGGTTTTCCCTGTCATCTTTCATTCCAGCAACACCCTCCAATATCATTTCATTTCATTAATCATTCATTAATCATTGCCCCAGAGGAGTGCGACAGGCTTCGGTAGCCGGCACAATTCCTATGCTCGCCGCTAGAAGGGGGCTTCATTCATTCCATTCCTGACCTGGTCGAATGACTGTGGATTTTCATTACAGAAGGAAGAAGGAAAGAATAACGGGATAGAACGAAACAAAAAAGGAAACAATGAATAATCGCGCAAGTGCGAAGATTTTATCAAAATGAATTTTATATGGTATAAATATTCTTCTACTTCTTCTACTGCTGCTAAAACTACCGCTTTTCATACTTCTGGTATGGTCACGGGTGGAAACTACGGCGTACACACGATTTGGCATGTTTTAAGACCGGATGCCTTTCTTGACGCCAACCCTATGTGGAGGGATGTGTTCACTATTGCGTGTTTTTGGTGATTGGTAGAGCGGTGTGTTGTATAGGTATGAAGAGGTGTGTGTAGGTACAAACACAAACACCTTGTCCCCGAGTCAGAGGAATTAACCAGATGCGATTAAATTTCCTGAACCAACCAAGAATCGAACGAATAATAATCTTCAACGCTGATCATCCATTATTATTATTATTATTATTATTATTATTATTATTATTATTATTATTATTATTATTATTTCCAGCCTCCGTTGCTCAGGCGGCAGCACGCCGGCCTCTCACCGGTGGATTCCGTGGTTCAAATCCCGGTCACTCCATGACTTGGATAAAGCGGTCGGGTCAGGATTTTCCCCGGGTACTCTGGTTTTTCCTGTCATCTTTCATTCCAGTAATACTCTCCAATATAATTTCGTTCATTAATCATTGCTCCAGAGGAGTGCGACAGGCTTCGGTAGCCGGCACAATTTCTATCCTCGCCGCTAGATGAGGGCTTTATTCATTTCATTTCATTCCATTCCTGACCCGGTTGAATGACTCGAAACAGGCTGTGGATTTTCGTTATTAATTACTTGATTTTCCTACCTGGCGAGCTGGCCGTGCAGTTAGGGGCACGCAGCTCTGAACTTGCATCCGGCAGGTAGTGGGCTCGAACCTTGCTGTCGGCAGCCTAGAAGATGGTTTTTCGTGGTTTCACAGTTTCATACCAGGCAGATGCTGGGACTGTGCCTTAATTAATGCAACGGCCGCTTTCTTTCCACTCCAAGGCCTGTCCTCTCTCATCGTTGCCATAAGACCTACTGTTGGGAGATTAGAAGAATGAACATGCCCGGTGAGGCATGAGGCGAGGGGATTTTCACCAGCAGAGCCAGTGACGCAATGGTTACCATAGAAACTCCGCTACTATCCAGACGACTTTATATTATCTTCTACTTGCAGCGCTTCGCTCTTGTCAGTTGTAATCCAGCGAACTGCAAAGTGTGAGTCAATGTTTTCGTGTAGCAGATAACAGCAGATAAGAGCCGATCTGTCTGGGCAGAACAGGAAGTTCGGGCGTGCAGGCCACATTCCTCATTCTTGCATTCTTCTCATCTCTACACAGTATCTCAGTTGGTGAGATGTAAAGCAAGTTCTAAGATTTTTTTTTTTCTATTTGCTTTACGTCACACCGACACAGAGAGGTCTTATGGTCACGATGAGACAGGAAAGGCCTAGGAATGGGAAGGAAGCGACCGTGGCCTTAATTAAGTTACAGCCCCAACATTTGCCTGGTGTAAACATGGGAAACCACGGAAAATCATCTTCAGGGCTGCCGGCAGTGGCGTTCGAACCCACTATCTCCCGGATGAAAAACAATGGAGAAAAATGTTACTTTTATAGTAGCCTCACTTCACAGACCGAATATACAGGGTTATTCACTTAAGATGTTACGCGGAAATAACGTCTAAACCATTAAATATTCGGTATTCTGTTTACATATTCGTAAATGATACCCAGGGGCTTGTAAAATAATAGGCTACCTATTCCCATGGGGTGATTAATAACAGAGATATTGATAGAAACTCCATATTTTTAAATGGAACGGCACAAATTCATAGGCCTACAGCTGGACTAAGAGTTCAACTGCGTACAAGTTATGTAATTATTTTCAAAATTGAAGATTTACTGTTTGATATATCAATAAGAACAGCATGCGCGGTTTTGCATGCCGCATCAGACAGCATGAAGTCGGGAAAGAACATTTTGGCGAGCAAGCAGTTTCCTGGGTGTGATTCCAGCCACATAATGGATAATAGGCTTGTAAACATATACACATGCGATGGGTTTGCAAAGTGTGTACGACAGGCGAACTCATGACTGGACAAAGACGGTTGATGCATTTAAAAGGAATAAAATAATAACTATGACTTGACAATTGAGAAATAAACATAACACAGGACACCTGAAGATCTCGTACTAGAAAAGCAAATGAATAATGTAGTAGCGGGCATTCGGGTTCGAGTCCTGCCTAGCCCGACCTGAAAGTGATTTTCATGGTGTCCCATGTTCAACACCAGGCAAATACCAGATTGGTACCTTTGAAATAGGCCACGGCCGACGTTCTTTCCAAATCCTTCCCATTGCCATCCGTGGGGAAAGACGCCAAACTGAGCGCAACCTGTTACACATGGATTTCAAAACAAAACAAAGAAACTTTCCTCGTTGTGTGTTCGCCAGTCACACAATAACGTTGCACATTCAGGGTATGTTCCGGTATATCTCATTATGTGAACGATGGTTTACAGTACATACCTGGTGTCCGCTCAGTGGCTGGAATCAATTCCAGGAAACAGCTTGCGTGCCTATACGTCCTTGGCCGACTGCACGCTGCCTGATGGGGCATTCAAATTCCCAAATGCGGTTTTCATTGATATCTCAAAAATTAACTGTATGTATTCGTGCCGTTCCATTTAAAAAAAATTGTCGGTTATTAATCACCCCATGGGAATAAGTAGCACATTATTTTACAAGCCCCTGGGTATCATTTACGAATACGAAAACAGAATACCGATATGTTTAATGGTTTAGACGTTATTTCCGTGTGACATCTCTAGGTGAATAACCCTGTATATCATGTCGAGTGAACAGCCCGGAATCTGTTTCCTCAGAAACTATAACTGTCGATTTTTTAATTTTCTTTTTTTGCTATTTGCTTTACGTCGCACCGACACAGATATGTCTTACGGCGACGATGGGATAGGGAAGGCCTAGGAATTTAAAGGAAGCGTCCGTGGCCTTATTTAAGGTACATCCCCGGCATTTGCCTGGTGTGAAAATGGGAAACCACGGAAAAACATCTTCAGGGCTGCCGACAGCGGGGTTCGAACCCACTATCTTCCGATTACTGGATACTGGCCGCACTTAAGCGACTGCAGCTATCGAGCTCGGTACTGTCGATTATACCATTACCAGGAATCGCATAGAGTACGGTAGTAATAATATATGCTGAGACATAAGACAAATGCAGTTGATTGACCAGTTTCAATTCCCCGACCAACCTCGTATATTAAAATCCCAAGAATAAAAGTTAAGAAACATTTTCTCAGTAACATTCGCAGTGCTTCTAGTAACTCTGTCCTGTGTTTGTTGTTCTGTTAAGTTACCTTAGGTCAGCAGAAGCTACTCCAACAACAGTGGGATAATCCGTGCAACAACAAGGAGCTGATGACCACAGCACATCCTGAGTTCTGTGACCGGTATCTGGCTTGTCAAAACGGTGTGCCTGTTGAGCTCCACTGCCCTAACGGCCTCGTGTACGTAGGACAAGGGCTGAGTGGACCTTTCGACAGTGTCTGCGACTACAGTTTCAAGGTGGACTGCGGAGGGCGCGAGAAGCGCAGTAAGTGAAGGGTGCTTGAGTGGCGGGAGGTAGAGTGACGCTGTCTAGCATAGAGGAAGAGACATTCACCAGTTGTTTGAAAGAAGAAAATAATATTCTTTCACTAATTTTTGTGTATTCGTTGACACAGTAGGTTTCAAAGTAAAGCATAATATAGCAGAGATCTTACAATTTAATCTGTTCGTTAATTTCTGCTAATATTTCTCCCAGGCATATGATTCCTAATTTTTGTTTTAATTATAACTGAGATGAATTCATTTTAAATCACATTTTGGTTTGTGAAACATCAATGTTTGGCATGCATTTCATGACAGGAAGGTTCCTTTCCAGTCACAAAATACTTCGCAAATATTATTCTTACACCACAGGTTTTCAATTTAGGGAACAGATTTTCATTTACAAATACAGTACCGTATCGTAGTTAAATCTTCTTTTTATGAGTGGAGTCATAAATATAATTATATCATATTAATTTCTTCTAAAGAAAGTGAAGGAAAAAGCTCTCTTGATTCGTATAAGACCTCCTAGATAGGTCTATTTAAGTTTAACAGTTTTATCCTTTTAATTTCAATTTTTTCTTATGAATTACATACATTTTAGAAAATGTGGGAATCAAGAAAGAGCAACTGATTTGATTGATTTGGCTGGATACTAAATTGATTCACGACCGCATTTATATTTGAACCATCTATAAATTCACCAGCCATACCGGGGGTAGACTCATATGATATTTCTTTCAAATTTTGTTTGTTTTTCTTTAATCAGTGGGGAATTGAAAGGTATAATTTAAATAACATCTCTGTGTTTGCTAAAAATTCCTAGGCTCTAGATGTCGTAACTCTACTTGGACAGCGTCGTCACTACTCTCTTGTCCACATTTAGTCTTGTAGTTTTAGACTTGCTAACATTTAAAGGTCCCACAGGTGTGCATGGCCAGCAGCTGAAAGGATCACAGGAGGACCCCTGTAAACTGAAGAGCAGAGTGGTGGGAGACATCACGTACTGCGACCGCTATTGGGAGTGTGTAGGCGGCCAGCCGGAGCTCTACGACTGCCCCAACGGCCTAGTGTTCGCTGGGAAACACCGAGGAGTCACTGAAGGCTGCGATTATCCTTGGAGATCCAACTACTGCGACGGCAAACAGCTTGCTAGTATGTTCAGCGGCCTGTCTCTCATCGCCTCTCACGTGTTGTTCTTACCAAGTGACCACCGTTCGAATATTACGATGGAATAGAAAGACCTAAATGAACGAAGTATATAGTATTCTGAACAAAATACTGCATGTCCTCCGTAAAACTAACGGGGATTACCCATAAACATGCATTTTTAAAAATAAATGAGTTACATTTTTTTATTTAGACTAAAATTTTTACTGGTTTTTCGCTAAGGTGGCGGAAGTTCAAACTTCCGCCCAATGGATGTGAGAATTTTGCAGTTAAATTCGCGTTCCTATGGTTCGAATTACACGTAAAACTGGAGATCTGCTGCCTATGATCATAGAATATTCATTTACATAAATCAACGAGATTACTTGCTTTCCTTTGATTATTCTTACCAGGAAAATAACACTTTGAATTTATCATATAAATAACATGCACTTTGCAGAATTCGATTTCATATTTATCAGTGTTTATGAAAATTGTGACAAATATTGTTACAATATTTATTCGGTTTATAAGAAGATTTAAACGAAAGAATTGTTTAGACATTTGTTATACATTTCTCTCCTCCCGGCTTAAGTAATGCAATTTTAAAAATACTTCAAGTAGACATTTAGAAAGAAGTCCCATACTTTATTAAGTGGTGAATTAGGAGAAACGAATGTAAAGTCAACCAACTGATGTTTTACCTCATTCCGAAGTTAATTAATGCATATACATTCTGATATTTATTAGAAACTTAATGTAAATACCAAAATATCCTTAGCTATCAGGTTGGCTTCAGAGTTCCAAGAATAAACCTATATTATTATTAATCTTTATTCATAAATATTGATCTAAATAGAATAAAGACTTCCAAATAGAAGTGTCTATAACATTAAAAATTCGCATTATAAGTTGGACTGAACGTTGAGCAAGTTTATTAATAGTATGATAGGGAATAAATCTAGAAAGCTAATGTTCTTCTACACTTTCTGCCTTTCGTATTGAACTTAATAATTCGTACTACCTTGATATTGTAAAATATCGCTGTCAAATAAAGTATCCTCGATTAATTCAGCCCTAAGCTTTCGACATTGTAGAAATTTTGGCGTCCTTACAGCAACGATTATTTCTAAGAGATTCATTTAAAATCATTGCTATTTTTTGTGCGCTGCCATTTAATGTTTTTGTTTTGTTTTGTTCAGAAGACTGTAATACATTATGCCCTGGTTCATATAGGACAGTACTGAATATGGAACTCTCCTTGATGCTTGAAACGAAGAGTTCATGCTTGTAAACGAATTTTTTCACGAGAATAAAAGAACTTGTTAAATGGTAAAGAGCAACACGTGTTGAGGATGTTCACTAACAGGTGTCTAGCATGCTGCGTGGGACTATCTTCTCCTTCTCCGTATGAAAGACTTTCTTCAAGTGCCGCATGACTATCCCTTGCTCTCCTCCAGTGTGTGTAACTTTCACCCACTGTACGCTCCCGAGAAAGTAGAGTGCTCCGTGAAATAACAAGGTTACTGTAACACGAAGAAGTCGCCCTGTAATCTGAGTTACGGCCACATTCAGAAGGCAAGATATTGGGCCTTCAAAGAGATTGTTCAAATACAAAGCTTTAATATTTATTATAAATTATCAAAAGACAGAGAACTGCTCGCTATAAACGAAATATTAATTTCTCCTATATCTGTACGCCAAGAAGTTGTAAAATCGGAGAATTTCTATTTTGGAATAATTACATTTTAGATCTTCTTCCTGGATATTATGCTGTATTGAAATTTTAAATATATCGACATTTCACCCCCTAATCGGTAGATTTTGTCAAGATAAAATTGCAAAATTTGTTTTGATAAGGGCCACTGACTATTAGCTGAAATATCGATACTTATATAATGTCAAGAAGAAGAAGAAGAAGAAAATCGAACCTTTTCAGGTGATATCGACCGATAAAGCCGCACCGGTAAACTGAAAGATTACGTTTTAAAGTAAACAGAGCTTCTATCCCATGAACTGGATGACTCTTTATCTTTCTCATACATGTAAATCGAACATGTAAAATCTACCTTTAGGTTGATCAACACAGGTACTGTCCCTAACTCAAAATAAGCTACCACTTTTAGAATATATAGGCACATTTGATTTCTCAAGAATTTGAATGGAATCAATCTTCTCCTAAAGTTTTCCACGCAGGAGAAGACACATTGTTGAAAACTTTAGTAAAATTCTTGTGATGTTTTGTTAATACTCATCATTAGCATTTGTGGCCAATGCCTGTAAAAACTGCTGTTAGGTATCAATAGCCTACAGGCGACAGATAAAATTATCAATAATATTAATTATGAACGACGTTCGTTAGTCTGGACTAAGATATTTATTTCGTCTTGCTCTGATTCTGAAGCCACGTTTACTAGTCGCTACCAATAAATTATACTTGTCCCAGCTTTCCTTCTGCTTACTAATGCACTTTCCCGTCCGCTAAGTGCAGACTTTAAAACGTAATATTTCACGGAGAACTGACCAAGTAACTCTTACCAATGAACTACTTTTCAGCCCAACTGTCTTCATTTTGCAGTGCCATCTGGAGCTTGTTTCATGCTGTGTTCTAACCATTTATTTTTAAAAATGGGCATAACAACGAATGTGCTTGTTCTGAACTGTTAACCTCTTGCTTACTCTGAACTCCTACTTTTATAATACTCTTCTCTGCATGTTAATAACATCCATTTAATGCTGCAAGTAATTAACTATTTCATTTATTGCAATTTTTGCAGGTTTTGAGAGATTAATTTTATCATACTGGATTCCAAATTCTGGAATACCTTCTTCTAGAAAATATTGTTGTAAATAAATAAATAAATAAATAAATAAATAAATAAATAAATAAATAGCAATATTTTAGTAACTTATCGAGATGATCATTATTGGAAGGAAATTAGGATATTATATTGAAAACAAAAAATACGAAGTTTCCTACAAGAGTCTCTTAAAAATTTATATAAAATGTTGGTTATTTCGATGTATACATAGTAGCCACAAAGCCTCCGTGGCTCAGGCGGGAGCGCGCCGGCCTCTCACTGATGGACTCCGTGGTTCAAATCCCGGTCACTCCATGTGAGATTTGTGCTGGTCAAAGAGGAGGTGGGACAGGGTTTTCTCCGGCTACTCCGGTTTTCCCTGTCCTATTTCATTCCAGCAACACTCTCTAATATCATTTAATTTCATCTGTCATTCATTAATGATTGTCCCAGAGGAGTGCGACAGACTTCGGCAGCCGGCACAATTCCTATCCTCGCCGCTAGATGGGGCTTCATTCATTCCATTCCTGTCCCGGTCGAATGACTGGAAACAGGCTGTGGATTTTCATTTTCGCATAATCGGCCAGACTCATGCTGTTATTGTATTGTGCCTTTCTGTTATCTGGCCAGTCCAGTTATTTTAATTGTGGTCTGAGGTCTGGAGCGGGATTCAATCAGACTCTTGGTACCAACTGATATGAGAGTTAGTGAATTCGGTCAAGAAAACCAAAACATAGGGTTAGAATGTCGTCACACGGACCGCGTGGCACTTCAGAATCTTCAGGTTATATGGTTGAGCAGCAGCTGTCTTGGCAGGCCAAGGCTCTAATGGGATGTTGAGCCATGGTTTCTTGGAGATCAGAAAGGATTCTAGCAAACTCAATGTAATCTAAAAACCTGCATAAGACATAATTAATGCACGAAGGTTATATGTTATCTCAGTTTTTACTTCGTTCAAATAGGGCATTGGGCGATGTTAATCCACTTGGAGTACATGAGTTTTCATTGTTCGTAATGTTAGCTATTTGGTTGAAACAGAAGAATCTTGAGTGAGGCATGACCTCCTGTGAGGGTATGTTAATTTTGATGCAGGCCGACCCGGTGTAGGGTATAATTATGATGTTTATAGTTTTTTTCTAGTGAACCTGTTACCTAAAGGTACTGTTTTGTTAGCCTCTGTTATACTGTGTCTGTCAGCACCCTTGCTAAAAAAGCGTGTGTTTTATTGTCTCTTGCAATGTCCCACAGACCCTCCCATTTCTACCGAGCACTGTGACTGGCTGTACGGTGTCTTCGGACACGAGACCTCATGCACTCGCTTCTGGACCTGCTGGAACGGAACTGCCACTGAACAGCTGTGTATTGGAGGTCTGCTCTACAATGAGGAAAAACATTCCTGCGACTGGCCCGAAAATGTTGAAGGCTGCCAGAAACACCGTAAGTACTCTACACTAATTCTGGACATAGCATTCATTTTAATAGTGTCTATCGGGTTTCTAAAGAGCCCCATAGCCACTGGATACTCCAGTGGACTGTTTTGGACGTAGGTTATGCAGCTTTAGCTCCGAAAGAGAGTGAACTCCAAACTGCTTGTCTTACAAATTCTTTATTGACGCAAGCTACAGCATCAACAGATATAATATTTTTGCTTAAATGAAAATTATAAGTTCTTTGATTCTTCACGTAAATCTTCAACGCGTCTTATGACAAATAACTGTTTGGAAAAGATCAATAATAAATACCATAGGTAACTGTAAGTAAACTAAAATTTAAAAAATGGCGGTCGGTTGTCTCTATTGTAACGGCTGTAGAGTGTTGAGGGTTTCCTGGACTTACAAATTATGAGGATAAAGGGTTTTATTCAATAAAACTTGGAATGCGGGTAAAAACTCGGTGTAATACGGGTCTGTAATATGAGGAATAAGAGACTTAATTAAAGAATTCGGGAGTATTATTACGAGCCAAATTAAGATCGATTCCATTATTAAACTCCTTATTCTGTACAACAGACCACGATGTGTTCACAACGACAGCTAACCTTCAACTGAGTGCGCGAGTCATCACAGCGCCATCTTGTAACAGAGTATGAATGTGATGCCACATATTTAGCAGACATTTTACCTTACTTTCAAGGGATATTTCGTGATAATTACGTTTCGAATTTTCATTATTTTAAAATAATAATAAATTGCGCACAAATGTGTATTACAATTATTTTTTTTTTTTTGCCAAAGGTAGCCTCCTTTTTTATCTGCCAACTGAGACATTACACAGGGTAAACATAATCGTAAGTTGAACACTGAAAGCGTCTTAATGTTTCCATGTACCCGTTGTTGAGAAAAAAGTCTACGTGAAAAGAAACCACTTGTCTCTTTGCGGAAAACAAATAATCATAAATATCTCTCAGTCATGGTCATCCATCAACGGTTGTTAATTTCAGATGACCATGAGCCACAAGACATAGCCTGCACGGTTGCATTTCTGTTACACTACTTCCATACAGCAAATTTTCAGAAGAACCCCAGCCATATTATTTATGTCAGAAAGCAATGTTCATCATGATACATAAAATATAAATGGCTCTTCACATATTAAAAAGGTTTACCTAAACTATGTACCTTGATGTGGGGCTCTAAACCATCATAGAGTGTCATCGAAAGAGAACACCTATATTTATTTTTGAAAAGATGATTCAAGTAGGATAAACATACTGGAGCAATTATGGTATTAAAGAGGAAATAAGGGCGTCGTTTTGAAACCCCTGCTAGTGGTCGTAGTAGTTGCTTCACGTTGACCCGGAAAATATAATCCTCGCTATGATTAGCTCGTCTGCACGTATGCTGTGTAGCCAGGCAAGTACAATGTGGACCGCCCAACAGAAAGCTCAGTGCGTGCTTTTATTCGCGGAATTCAAATCAAATGTGCTTGTTCAACGTAACTTTAGAATAATTGACCAGTCTTGCAATGCGGTGGACTATGTACGTAACGCACAGAATGATCAGTTTGCGAATGGTTGGATAGGTGGAGATGGCCCTATTCCCTGATCTCACTCCAGTGGACTCTTCTTCTCCTGGGGATACATTAAGAGCATTGCTTATTGTGAGAATTTACGTGACTTAGTGCATCTAAGAAAAAGGAGCACTGCTGCTATCGCAACTGACAGTCCAGACATGCTCCAGCATACGAGGCAAGAAGATGATTAACAGTTCGATGTCTGTCTTGTCACTAATGGGGAATTTATAAAAATGTATTAAGATATGTAAGAAAACTCACATCATTCCTCTTCAGTTTAAGACATAATCGCCTCAATATGTTTATCCTACTTGATACAATATAAGTATTCTTTTTCGATGACCCTGCATATAAAGCTTAAGTACGGAAGGGAGTAGTTTGTATCTGAACGAGAGAACCATGATAGCATATATTTCAGCATGAGAGGTCGCTATTAATTTTTATAAATAAAGTAATCCCTTCTTCGTCGTCTTTATCATATAATTCTCAAGAGTATCCTTCAAATGTATCTGATGCTGATCAGGTGACTCTGGACTTCACAGAACATAAGTTGCCATCGAACGGGATGCAGCAGCAGTTATTTTTTATATGAAGTCCTGAATTCCTGTCATGTACTTATGGAATCCAACATAGTTCACATATGCTCTGAGATAAATTTATAGCAGATTAATGTTTTAACAGGAAATAACCACCGGGCAAGTTGGCTGTGTGGTTAGGGGCGCGCAGCTGTGAGCTCGCATCCCGGAGATAGTGGGTTCGAATCCTACTGTCGGCAGCCCTGAAGATGGTTTTCCGTGGTTTCCCATTTTCATACCAGGCAAATGCTGGGGCCGTACCTTAATTAAGGCCACGGCCGCTTCCTTCCCATTCCTAGGCCGTTCCTGTCCCATCGTCGCCATAAGACCTATGTGTGTCGGTGCCACGTAAAGCAAAAAAAAAAAAAAAGGAAATAACCATCTTCTCTTAGAACTAATCAGAGAAGAAAATAGGAAAGATCTGACAAGTTGAAGACTGACTTTATCGGCAAAGGACAGTGAAGGGCTATGCAAGGTGTGAAAAACAAAGACTCCCTAGGTCTCTCAAATCTAATACCGGTGAGGTCGGAAGAGAACAACTTTTGAGCAAGGGAGATCAGATAGGAAATTTGAAAGATGAAAGTGAAGAGCATGGTGCGAGTAAGTGAAACCAATGCCAACACTTGCTAGGTCCCCCATATTTGTCACTCCACTGTCTTATGTCGCGAGTGCCACAGAGAGGGAAGGATAAGTACGTACATATTTCAAACGTTTTGTTTTTCGTCGAAGTCTTAATAGAACTTCTTGATAAAAATGGTTAAAATGCAAATAAATAAATAAATAAATAAATAAATAAATAAATAAATAAATAAATAAATAAACGAAAGATCTTGAGAAAAATCATGGGCCCCATCAAAGAGGGAGCTGAATACAGAATCAAGCTGAACATCGAGTTGTTTTTTTTTTTTTTTTTTGCTATTTGCTTTACCGCACCGACACAGATATGTCTTATGGCGACGATGGTATAGAAAGGTCTAGGAATTGGAAGGAATCGGCCGTGGCCTTAATTAATTAAATTTGCCTGGTGTGAAAATGGGAAACCACGGAAAACCATCTTCAGGGCTGCCGACAGTGGGGCTCGAACCCACTATCTTCCGATTACTGGATACTGGCCCACTTAAGCACCGACGAGCTTTACCAACATTTAGAGAGCATAACATCAGTCATGGGAAAGAAGAGACTTATTTTCTACGGTTAAATGGTCAGAATGGACAACAAGAGACTGACCTCAAGAATCTTCAACATTATTTCCAGGGGGAAGAGGACAAATGCTAAATGGACGAAACTGGTTCGAAATGAACTAGAATTTTTTGAAAATTGATCCCATAAATTTAGAACGCTGATCAAAACATACGACACTCTCCAATAACTGATATTGCGTCCTGGAGTGGGAGTTAATTTTACTCAGGAAAGGAAAGAAATCCGCAGTGCAAAAATGTTTTTTTTTGCTAGGGGTTTTACGTCGCACCAACACAGATAGGTCTTATGGCGACGATGGGATAGGAAAGGCCTAGGAGTTGGAAGGAAGCGGCCGTGGCCTTAATTAAGGTACAGCCCCAGCATTTGCCTGGTGTGAAAATGGGAAACCACGGAATACCATCTTCAAGGCTGCCGATAGTGGGATTCGAACCTACTATCTCCCGGATGCAAGCTCACAGCCACGCGCCTCTACGCGCACGGCAAACTCGCCCGGTAAGAAATGAAGTAATACTGAGTTAAGAGAAAGCTCACCAGAGTTAGGAACAACGTGGTCCAAGGGGACTTAACGGAACAAGAAAAATAAATAAATAAATAAATAAATAAACAAATAAATAAATAAATAAATAAATAAATAAATAAATAAATAAATAAATAATAAAATAAATAAATAAAGCATGCAAGCAACCTACCTTTGGTTTTACCTGACCGTCGATGTAGTGATCATAGCCACGGGATTTCCAATTTTATATGGAATCTGTACAACAGCAACATGAATTTAATAAAATAAATTGCATGCATCGACCTGCATTTGAATCGCGTCCGCGTAGATGAGACGCAAGGGAGTGCACTACTTGTCTATCAACCCACAAATAAAACAGAATTCCAAAAGCTAGAAGAAGAACAGAGGAAAATCAGATATTGGCTTCTTGGTACAATCATTATTATAAATCGAAATATAGCAGAAAAACAGTAGTAGAATCACTCAGATAACAAAGAAAACGACATATCTTAAGGTCACATGATCATCTTATGCTGCAGTGTGACTAATTTCTTTTTCGGCTCACGCTGATTTCTGGTCTGATGAAAATGTTGAAGCGGAGAAGATGCGGACAGGAAATGGTTGCCTTGTACTTCCCTTTAAAACACTAACGACCACCACTACTGGCAGAAGAAGAGGTGGATGACTCTCAGATTGTTGCATCTCCTGTACGATGAGATTATAAAATTAAGGTATCGGTGTATAAATCTTCCTAACGCCACAGTTTGAAGAGGGCATAAAGGCTCCGAGAAAGTGAGTCATTTTGTATATCGAGTTTACCAGCGACCAAAGTGAGATGTTTATAATGCTGGATAGGTAACACTAAACAGTGTGGCGAGACTGTGTTCAGTTGAACAACGGGCCAACACAGGAAAGGAAGAAATAGTGAGAAGAATCGTGGATGAGACAACAGAAGAACTCTAGAAATCAAAAGCACTGAAGAATCTTTATGAAGGGAGGTATCGAAGAAAATGACCCCTTGGATTAAGTAACAATGAAATGTAAATAATTATGAAACTGGCAGAGATAACCTGTGTACTGTGTCACGTTGTTAATAGAAGGCGTTTTACAGTAAAGACGGGACAATTATAATTTGGGGTTGTATCACATCCGAGTGACCCGAAGAAATTGCTTTTGTTAACAGGTCAAGTAATAGTCTACAATATATTCTATCACTAGGAGGTGTAACGCTTCCACCGGTACAGAAACCACTTAGTGATAATTCAATTTCTCAACATGATAACATTCAGCGCCTCAAATTACAACTTGTATTCCGCTGCTTCAGACCACTGCTGTTTGCTCCTGATCTAATCGAAGCCTGGACGTCAGCCATTCTGAATACTTTTGGAGTTTAATGAAAATGAAGATTTAAAATTAGAAATCCAAGTTTCAGCCTATATTATTAATCAGAAAGATTTGAGAGAGCTAAATGGAAGAATGTTGCGATATGTTGAACTCCGTGTAAACGAGAATTTATGAGCTTGAACGGATTCTATGTAGGCCAATTGACTTCTAGTGTTAAATTTCACCTTTCAGCCGCTTCGTTTCATTTCGTGTATGCACACAGTCACCTCAGAGATCCAGTCATCATCCCCATGGTCACTCCTGTTTGCTGATGATGTCCTCCTGACTGCTGGGGGAGCGTCAATAGATTCAAGAGCAGGTTCAGAAGTGGAGAGAAAGATTAACAACACATTCACTTCGACTGAGTTCCAAGAAAACTGAGCACATGGAGCGGGGCCCGCAGACGAATGGAATCATTCAGATTGATGACCAAGATCTCAATAAAGCAGAACAGTTTAAGTACATTGATTCTTTGGTCAACGCTGAGTGTGACACTACTTCAGATGCCCGCGCACGAGTAAATGCGGCCTGGATGAAGTGGCAGCAAACACTGGTGTTCTCTACGGTCTTCGGATACCAATCCACCTGAAGTCCAGAGTTTACAGGATTATTGTTCACCCAGTCGCTCTGCATGGCTCTGAATGCTGGTCAACAAACGTCAAGCACGAACAAGCACTTCATGTCACGGAGATGTGCATGCTTTGCTGGTCAGTTGGCCAGACCCGGCTAGATCATGTCACCAACATAGAAATCATGGAAAATCATGGAAGTTGCCCCGATTGTAGACAAGATACGTGAGGCCCGACTTAGGTGGTATGGCCACGTAATGCGTAGAGAAAGTACATCTATCATCATCAATACCTTCACACTGCTGGGGTTCTGACGCACGTTTGACTTTCATGGGAACTAACCGTTCGTCGGTCTCGTAGAGACGATGCTATTCTTCGCAGCACAGTGTATGAGCGAAGCGTAGGATGGACGAGTCCGTACACTGTGAGTTAGGTACGCATACGCGAGAAACATTGGTTCCGTTTCCAGGTGTACATACAGCAGTGTTTCCACTGATAAAGAAACAGCCCTGGTATTTCTTCTCACACTTTCCTGCTTGATGGATGCAATTACACAATTGTTCCAATTACTCATCTCAAAAATATCCAGCTCAATGGGTCTAAGAGATCCAGAGTTAGATTCCCGGCTGAGTTCGGGAATTTAACCTTAATTGGTTAATTCCGATTGCTTGGGGGATCGGTGTGTGTGCCATATTCAACATTATAATTCATCCAGCTAGAGCTCCATCCTCCCAGACGCAGGCGTCAATTCAAAAGACCTGCACCTGGCTTTTAAGGAGGCCATAAGCCATTATTTTTATTGTTATTATTTCAAAATATTACACTCAAGTTCATAAAAACCAGAACACCTTGAAAGACTAGAGATAGAAAGTTCATATTCACAGGACATGTGCATTAGTATGTTCTGAAGAAATGATTAGCATTTGAACCATGTCGGCCCTCAGTTTCAAGGTCCACATCGATACCTCGGCGGACCACCACCGACTGGTAAAATTGACTTGGGCAGACGTATGCGAGAACCGTACCGTCAAATGAATGAGTTTGAAAGACGGCGCATTATTGACATGGGAGAACGTAATTTGCTGCTCGTGAGGGACGATGTGTGTCGGCAGTGCAACGGGTGTGTACAGAATGGTTCACAGGAGGCCGCAGAACACCACCCAAACCACCCCCGAGAAGATCGACACCTCACCGGAATGGCAATGAAGGACAGACCTGCGTCCTCCTCGACTCTGGCGCAACAGTGGTACAGTGCAACACATCGTACACTATCAGGAGTGACAGTCCGGCGCCGTTTATTACGGTAGGGTTACCGGCGCGTCGTCCACTTCTCCGCCTACCTTTGACTAATGTGCATAAATATGCTGGACTGCAATGGTGTATGGAACGACGTCACTGGGGACAGGAATGACAGCAGATAGTATTTTCGGACCAATCCAGGTTCTGCTTGCTGGCACGTAAAAGAACTCCTGCGGGACTAAATTCCGGCACCTCGGCGTCTTCGAAGACCTTAAAAAGTAGTTAGTGGGACGTAAAGCCAATAACATTATTATTATTAACATGATGGCCGCATTTTGGTTCGCCGCAGACATGGGGAGAGACATCACATTGACTGCATTCGCACAAGACATACAGCGCCAACTCAAGTCCTTATATTGACGGGTGCTATTGGGTATAACCCTAAATCACGGTTGGTGCGTGTTCAGGGCACTGTGATCAGTTTGACCTACGTGAATTACATCCTGCCAACCCATTCTGCGCGACAACCCAGACGCCATATTTCAGCGGGGCAATGCGCGACCCCATTTTGCTGCTCGAACACGTGCCTTCTTGTTGTCACAGGATGTCAGACTGCTGCCCTGTCCCGCCCGATCACCGGACTTGTCGCCAATCGAAAATGTGTGGGATATGGTGAAACGACGGGTGCGGCGCTGTGACACAATGCCAACTACCAAAGATGAACTGTGGAACCAGGGGAATGCAGCATGCATGGCTATACACCAGGACGCCATTCGCGCCTTATACGCGTCGATGCCATCACGCATGGAACAAGTTATCAGTTCCCATAGAACGACCCAGTGCCTAATAGACACATGCTGAGCCTAGGTGACTGAAATGCTAATCGTTTCTGCAGATCATACTAATGAACATGTCTTGTGAATATGAACTTCCTATCTCTAGTCCTTCAAGGTGTTCTGTATTTTTTATGAACATGAGTGTATAATTGAGTGTAGTTATTGAGATACACATTTGTCCAACATTTGACACGGTGATCCTGTGGGACAGATATCCTTTCCAATGCTAAATCAGTATATTAGACCAATATATGATTATAAATAATGTTTAATAATTTTTGTTTCATTTCTGATGCTCTTGTATGAGCCTCCGTGGCTCAGGTGGCAACGCGCGGGCCTCTCATCGCTGGGTTCTGTTGTTCAAATCCCGGTCATTCTATGTGAGATTTGTGCTGGACAAAGCGATGGCGGAACAGGATTTTCTCCGGGTACTCCGATTTTTGCCTGTCATTTTTCATTCCATCAACACTCCCCAATATCATAACATTTAATCTGTTAGTCATTAATCATTGCCCCAGAGGAGTGCGACAGGCTTTGGCAGCCGGTATCATTTCTATCCTCGCCGCTAGATGAAACTTTGCTCATTCCATTCCTGACCCGGTTGAATGACTGGAAAGAGGCTGTGGATTTTTCCGCTTGTCTCGGATATGAACAGGATAACATAAACGTGAAAATATGCAAATATACTATTCCTGAGATCATCCAAATTCACCCTATAAATACCAAACTTTATTAGCAAAGTCATCTTTTTAGTATTAGGAGGATGGAAGCAAGAGCGAACACTGTGGTGCCTAAAATTAGATGCAACAATCTTTCTGAACAAAAGTGGAAAGTTAATATTATTGTATTCATCTCGGCACTCATGGATATTTCATACAATAACCCGTACTCAGTAAGTTATTCCATACTCTTCTTGGTATAATTTTCTTCATAGCAGCGAGTGAGTCACTTCCTTTTTTTTGCTAGGGGCTTTACGTCGCACCGACACAGATATGTCTTATGGCGACGATGGGATAGGAAAGGCCTAGGAGTTGGAAGGAAGCGGCCGTGGCCTTAATTAAGGTACAGCCCCAGCATTTGCCTGGTGTGAAAATGGGAAACCACGGAAAACCATCTTCAGGGCTGCCGATAGTGGGATTCGAACCTACTATCTCCCGGATGCAAGCTCACAGCCGCGCGCCTCTACGCGCACCGCCAACTCGCCCGGTTCGGAGTCACTTTCTGACCATGCGTTGTTCCTAAAGGTTACTTCCGTATCCGTACTTATTCAGGTTGTAATAGCATCTCTGTAGTCCTACAAGGAAGTGTTTCTTGTCGCAACACAAGCCAGCGACAGCGTAGAGTGAAAGCGAACGTACCCCACCTATGATTAACCTCGTTAGATGCGTGGTTATGAAACTAATACCATCTCCTGATCATAGCGTATCTCTCTCTAGGTGGGATTTGGGTGAAGGAGACTCGCTAATAAAAACTGAATGATGATACGGAGTCTATTAATTACTTTATATGTATGATGAAATATTAACTTTAAAAATTACCACTTACAGAAAGTTTATAAAACGTAGAGCCCAGAGGAAAATAAATATCATCATCATCATCATCATCTGTTTACCCTCCAGGTTCGGTTGTTCCCTCGGACTTAGCGAGGGATCCCACCTCTACCGCCTCAAGGGCAGTGTCCTGGAGCTTCAGACTCTTGGTCGGGGGATACAACTGGGGAGTATGACCAGTACCTCGCCCAGGCGGCCTCACCTGCTAAGCTGAACAGGGGCCTTGTGGAGGGATGGGAAGATTGGAAGGGATAGGCAAGGAAGAGGGAAGGAAGCGGCCGTGGCCTTAAGTTAGGTACCATCCCGGCATTCGCCTGGAGGAGAAGGGGGAAACCACGGAAAACCACTTCCAGGATGGCTGAGGTGGGAATCGAACCCACCTCTACTCAGTTGACCTCCCGAGGCTGAGTGGACCCCGTTCCAGCCCTCGTACCACTTTTCAAATTTCGTGGCAGAGCCGGGAATCGAACCCGGACCTCCGGGGGTGGCAGCTAATCACGCTAACCACTACACCACAGAGGCGGCTTGGAAAATAAATATACACCTTGTTATTTGAATTTATTACGTAGTGAGCATTTTGACATAGCATTTCAGGTTGCGGAATACCGTAGTGTGATAGAAAGAAATACTTCTTTGGAATTTTATATAAGACGTAAATAACACTTAAAATCCAGAAATTGTGTTTCAAGATGGAATTAAAAACCGCCTATAATTTATAATTTGTAATTTTTAAAGATACCTTTATGTAACTTTCCCATTCCTTGCTCAGAAAATTATATGTCATCTCAACCCCGCCCTCAAAATGACTGAATTCTATCACCGGGCGAGTTGGCCGTGCGGTTAGGGGCGCGCAACTGTGAGCTTGTACACGGGAGATAGTGTGTTCCAACCCCACTGTCGGCAGCCTTGAAGATGGTTTTCCGTGGTGTCCCATTTTCACAACAGGACATCTTAATTAAAGCCACGGTCGCTTCCTTCCCATTCCTAGCCCTTTCCTATCCCATCGTCACCATAAGACCTATCTGTGTCGGTGCGACGTAAAAAAAAGGAATTATATCAAATACCAACTTCTACTTTGACCTTTTACCAATTATTAGGGATTATCACTTCATGTGGATTTGGGCCAGTTTTTACGGCCGGACACCTGACGCCGACCTTATGTGGAAGGATGTATTCACTATTGCGTGTGTCTATGGAGTGGTACATATCAACACGAACACAACCAAAGCACAAAGCACGCTCACCATTCAATCGGCATAGAACTCTCAAATACCAAGTTAATATATGTTACTGTACAAAATAAAGAAGGCAGTGAAGATGGCACTTCGTACTTTAAGAAGCTAAGAGATACTGAAGATTTATTTGACAATAATCCCCTCGTAGTCAAAATATTCGATGCACACTTCCAAAATTCAACTATCGCCCCGGAACGATATAAGAAAAATATACAGCTTGTCATCCTTTAGATCTATCACATAACCCATAGACACAAAATAAATAGTAAATGGAACACGAACAACTTTCTTTTCTTCGTGTGATCTTTGGGAAAGAAATATTCAGCGAATACACATTTCGTACAGGAATTCATATTAGGTCCTTGTAATTAGTCGACCATTTCGCGAGTTTTCGAAGAAGAGAATTAAGAGTTATAACAAATGATGTTTACCGTAATGGAGCTCTGTATTTAGTGGGTTTCAGTTCCTCTGATTTGCCAGGCCGGCTTATTGGCCTAAAGGTAATAAGCCGACATCTTACCTTGACGCTCGGATTCGATTCCCGGCCAAGACAGGGAGTTTTACCAGGGCTGGTTCGATGTCCTCTCAGCCTACGTGAGAACACTTGATGAATTATCTGACGATAAGGAGAAGTGGTCCGGGTCTAGAAATACAATAATATCGGTCAGGAGGATACGTCGTTACGCTGTCCTCGCGTCACCTCGTAATTTCCAGGCTTTTAGATTGAGAAACTGTCGCCTTGTAGGCAAGTAGCACCATGGAGTTTCTTTGTTTAGTGATAGCCAGGTGGCATCGTGAACAGCTTCCTACTACAGCGATCATGGTTCGAATTACAGTCAATGAAAAATTGAAAGATCACGTCCCTGTAATTTAGATTAACTTACTCCTAAATTATTCTTCTTCTTCTTCTTATTATTATTATTATTATTATTATTATTACTTCTTTTATAAGTTGTTTTACGTCGCACCGACACAGACGTGTCTCATGGCGACGATAGGACAGAAAAGCGCTAGGGTTAGGGAGGAAGTGGTCGTGGCCTTAAGTAAGGTACATCCCCAGCATTTGCCTGGTGTGAAAAAGGGAAACCGCGGAAAAGCATCTTCACAGCTGCCGACAGTGGGGTTTGAACCCACTATCTCCCGAATACTGGAGAATGGCCACACTTAAGCGACTGCAGCTGTCAAGCTCGATACTCCTAAACATATAAATTTAAAAAAAGAAATTCGCACGTCCCGTTGATGTGATCATAATATCGACAGTCACACAAAACCGTATTCTTGTTTAGCTGATTTATTTATAAACTACCAATCATTTAACTTGAAATTGGCTTCAGGTGTGTGTTGTGTGCGTGTTAGACCTATACAATATTATTATCTCCAAAGCAAAGCAAACCTCTAATATTGTCTGGCTTCTGTTTCAAAAACTCCTCATGCATTGACTGTGATACAAATACTTCCATGGCACCGATGATGTCAAAGTTTCGATCCCTGAAACTAGAATCATGACCTTCATCATTTTCATTAACTTTACCTCCTTCGATATTTAGGTGGAGAACTTTAAGCAGACTATTTAGCTCATGGCTTCCATGACCAATCTGGTATAAGGATATCAGGAACTTCAACCAACCATCTTTCACAATTTTATGGTTTTCGTGTTATCACTTTTATTTTATCATGCCTACAATACGTGAACTTCATTTTATAAACGTGCATCAGAATAGCACACTGAAATATCTTCAGTAATGCATTTGACCACAGACTACACAATCAGCAAGGATTATTATTCTGATGAATCCGGTAGCCATCTTATTGTGAATTAGCGGCGCGAACAATTTAAATGCAAAAACACAACACTAAATTTTTCGTGCTGAAAGTTTTGTTCTCTGCAAAGGTTATGAATATCTATGTATTTGCTTTGTTTTATATTTATGCACTTTTATTATCATTACTTATTTAATTTTGTAGTTACTGTATTCACTAAATAGTCAAGCTAAATACAACTCGAGGTCCAGATTCTCTCTAGATAAATTTTGAAGCTCTTGTTATTTTATCAAGATAATTTGTGAGCCATTGTTATTTTACCACAGATAATTTGTGAGCTCTTGTTATTTTATCACAGATAATTTGTGAGCCATTGTTATTTTATCACAGATAATTTATGAGCTCATATTATTTTACCACAGATAAATTTGTGAGCCATTGTTATTTTACCACAGATAATTCGTGAGCTCTTGTTATTTTATCACATATAATTTGTGAGCCATTTTTATTTTACCACAGATAATTTGTGAGCTCTTGTTATTTTAACACAGATAAGGCGTGAGCTCTTGTTATTTTACCACAGATAATTTGTGAGCCATTATTATTTTAACACAGATAATTTGTGAGCTCTCGTTATTTTATCACAGATAATTTGTGAGCTCATGTTATTTTACCACAGATAATTTGTGAGCTCATATTATTTTATCACAGATAATTTGTGAGCTCATGTTATTTTACCACAGATAATTTGTGAGCTCATGTTATTTTACCACAGATAATTTGTGAGCCATTGTTATTTTAATACAGATAATTTGTGAGCTCTCGTTATTTTATCACAGATAATTTGTGAGCTCATTTTATTTTACCACAGATAATTTGTGAGCCATTGTTATTTTACCACAGATAATTTGTGAGCTCATGTTATTTTATCACAGATAATTTGTGAGCTCTTGTTATTTTACCACAGATAATTTGTGATCGATAAATGATTTACTAACAAAAAAAAGCAAAGTCATCTCCATACAGGCCATGGAGGCCTTTGGAGGGGGTGGAAGGTAAAAGCTTCCACTATCCGTAACCTCGGCACTTAGTGGAGTAGAGTGGTTAGCTCTACGCCCGGCCGCCTTTGCCCCCAGGAATTAACCTTCTACTCATTTTGGTGTAAGCTGAGTGAACCTCAGGACCATACGCACCTCCGGAAGTGGAAATCTCGTTTCTGAAATTTTTCAACTTCCTGACGGGTATTGAACCTACGTCCTTCCGGGTGAACCGAGCAAGCCTTTATCGTCTCGGCCAGGCAGCCCGTAAATGATTTACTACTCCTTATTCAATTACTTCCCTCTCTTAAAAATTCTGCTTTTATGATCGATGATCCCTATCAACAGAATAAGTATGACCGCGGCCACAATATCTCAATCATGAGAGCATTGGACATGAAATTCGAAGGTCATGTGTTCAGTTCTTACCGGTATCTAATTGGTCATTTTTGCTCTTTACTTAACATAATCGGCATGTGCTATATGTACTCGACATGAACTAATAAGCTGAAGTCTATTTCAAATTTGTGTATCTGTTTTTCAGCCCTGTGTAACGATGAAGCAAATGGAAATGTTGCCCTGGGCAAGTCGTGTAACCGCTACTGGCAATGTCAGGGAGGCTACCCTCGTCTGCAGCGTTGCCCCGCCATGCTCGTGTTCGACCGCCGCTCTCTCCGCTGTGTAGTGCCACCAACAGAAGACTGCGATGTGCCAACCACTCAGGCACCCCTACCCGACGAACTGGAGGGAGATGGTGTCCAGAACATTCCAGGACCAAGGCCAGATAACCAGCAAGGCCCTGTGCCCATTCCTCTGAGAAACAGACCGAGGAATTAGTGAGCTTCTGTACGGACTAAGTGGGAAGAACACTGTGCTATTTAATTTTACGGACCACTAGAGCCCAGTAGGAATAGCCTCGTATGAAACTCGAAATATTTCCATAAGAAGACGGCTATGGCCAAAGAAAATGCCATTTATTTTCGTAGGATGAACTTCAGTGGCTGTTTAGAGCAGTTTCCTACGTTCTCACAACATAGAAAAGTTTCGACAAATGTTTAAAGAAATATTCTCTGAACATTTCTGTGGTTTTTGACTGCCGAGGAAAATCCTGAAAATCTTCCAGGTTGAACTAATATCTCCAAACATAGATGGAAATATTTCAGATTTTCATATGTGAGGTTTCGTGGACCAAACAAATAGTACTCTGAGAACATTTGGATGTATGTGATTCTGAATGTTGCGTCATAGAATAGTTCAGTGCGAATTTTAAGAGACAATAAAGGACTAGTTTTTAACTGTGTTTCTTACTTTTATAGTGAGCTGCAAACAAAATATTCATTACAATGTGGTACAACAACACTTCTGAGAAAAACAGATTTCATGTAGGAACCTTCTATAAATTCTCTCTCAGTACAGTAATATCTCATGACAAATATAATTTTACATGCTAAATGTTGGACGCCATCCACATTTTAAGCAGTAATTATTGTTTGTTCATATTTACAGTTTACAGTTTTCATGAGTGTCCAAAGGACACAATTTCTGATGAATATGCCAAATATTGATTCCTTGGCTTCCTTGAAACAGGTTGATGTCACTACCGGACACGTTACTGTTTCCGCTAAGCCCAAAATCATAGAAGTATGGCATTAATTATTTCTAAAAGAGTGAATAAATTATAATCCTCAATATTTACTTTCTTTTGCTACTATCATTTTTTACTTTATTTGCATAAATTAAATTTAAAATGTCCATTCCACATCGTCTACTTGACTTGGTATGGTGGTTTTTGTTATGTATTATGTTGTTGTTTCCATGGATAGTTTATGTTATTGATGCGTACTTGACATGATGGCATTCTCGATGAAAGCCTAGATTATATGGGCTTCTGACTCTCCAGTTTCCTTTTCCATGTTCCGATAACACTGTATGATATGTACCTTTTTTTAAAGACTGACAGATTTTTTTTCAGGTAATAGCATGTTAAAAATGAAGTGTAGGCTGTTTGTAGTGAGTTTCAATACATTATGGTCAGTGCCTTTGTTTCTACTGTCATTGTCATGCTGTGTGTCGATATTAAAATAATTATTGTAAGGTAATTGTGTAATTTTCATTTCTCACCCTTTTAATCACTTTCGCTGGCTGCTTTGGTGGTTCATCATCGACAACAATACCAAAATTCTACTACTACTACTACTACTACTACTACTACTACTACTACTACTACTACTACTACTACTACTACTACGTATTATTATTATTATTATTATTATTATTATTATTATTATTTGTCCGGCTCTATGGCTAAATGGTTAGCGTGCTGGACTTTAGTCATAGGGCCCGGGTTCGATTCCCGGCAGGGTCGGGAATTTTAACCATAATTGGTTAATTCCTCTGACAAGGGGACTGAGTGTACGTGCCGTCTTCATAATCAGTTCATCCTCACCACGACGCGCAGGTCGCCTACGGGAGTCAAATCAAAAGACCTGCACCTGGACTCTCCGGAGGCCACACGCCATTACATTTCATTTATTATTATTTAATACCCCGGTCTAGAAAGCCAAGAATAATGGACGCGAGTATTGGTTCTACCGACTACCTGACACTTCGTAATTTGCAGGCCTTTAGAATTAGCAGAAGTCTCATTGTAGGCTACGAGCCTTCGAGGTTGTTGTGCCATGGAGTTTCATTCATTTTATTATATAAATACAGTAGATCGGTTGTTCATTGAATGCAAGAAGGCCTATGAGCATTCCAAGGCAGAAACTATACATCATACGCGAATTCTGAATTCATGCAAAGCTGTTAAATCTTGTGAAGGTGATTATTTCTAAAATCAGAAGTATGGTGTAGATTCGAGGTGAAATATTGTCAGAAGAATTCATAACAGGTTTGTCATGCTTGAAACCTGTAACTCAGAAAGTAACAAATCAGGAGCGACAATATGCAATACAACGACATTATCTAGCACATGGTGGTGGCAATAACCACCAATAACGTAGTATATAGGTCGCAAAGTATTTGACAGACTGACTTAGAGAAATAGAGGAGGCTGGATGCAAAATAAGTTTGGAAATAAATCAGAGAAATGCAAAGTTCATGATTATGAAAAGTCTTAGGTGGCAAAGGAAGATTTATGTTTCAAGTGCAACATTAAATAATTTATCATATAAAGGATCACTGCAGCCACCTCATTGAAATTAAATTTGCCATAAGACCTGTCTGTGTCTGTGCGACGTAAAGCCACCAGCAAAACAAAACAAAAATTTTTAAACAAATTAGTAAAATCTTACATTTGAAAACTCTTTTCTGATCTGCAACCAATTGATTTTAAAGAGATCAGCTAACTGTTTTAAATATTAACCATAATTTTGCTGAATACTTGTGTATTCAATTATTTTCATTTCTCCTCAAGGCTGCTCACGTGATTCATCATCATCATCATCATCATCATCATCAACAACAGCAACAACAGAAAAATACACTACTACTACTAATTATAATACTTTTATCCTCTTCTTCCTTTGAGTTTTCCCCCTGATTTTCTTCTTTATCTCTTTTTTCCTATCTCCAGATTTTACTTGACACACCACAAGAAGAAAATATATCAAATAATAATATACCTATGCATCATGAAACTAAACACAACTCGAAATACACACAGAAACACGAATTCATTTCTTGAATTTTAAATTTCATGTATACGACGATACTCTCACTGTTTAAACTTTCTTGCGTGCTTAACATCAGTAATATAGAGTTCATTATATAAATATAGCTTGGGTTTTGGAGACAGTGAGTTCGAACACCACCGTCAGCAGTCCTAAATATGGCTTTCCGTGGTTTCCCAATTGCACACCAGGCTGTATCTTAATTAAGACTACGAACGCTTTCTTCGCAATCCTAGCCCTGCCCTATTCCATCGTCGTCAAAAGACCCGAGACAGTGTGATGCTTAACACTAGCGCAAATGTCATAACTCTTGGCAAAATATTATTAACGAATGATTATAATAATAATAATAATAATATAGTTAGAAACATTTTTATGCTGTACAGTTTAATGCTATGCTGGCTAGGATTCGTAGAATTGAAAAGAAAAGGTCATGTTATAAACTAACTAAGATTAGGCAAGATTGCTGACTGTGAATATCACCACTTTTCTTCCCTCGTTCCTTCTTTCTCTTTCATGTTTCTTTATTTCTTTCCTTGTTCGGCTCCATGACTAAATGGTTATCGTATTGGCCTTTGGTCACAGGGGTCCCGGGTTCCATTTCCGGCAGGGTCGGGAATTTTAATCATCGTTGTTTAATTTCGCTGGCACGAGGGCTGGGTGTATGTGTCGTCTTAATCATTTCATCCTCATCACGACGCGCAGGTCGCCTATGGGACTCAAATCAAAAGACCTGCACCTGGCAAGCCGAACTTGTCCTCGGACAC
Source organism: Anabrus simplex (assembly GCF_040414725.1). NCBI lineage: Eukaryota > Metazoa > Arthropoda > Insecta > Orthoptera > Tettigoniidae > Anabrus > Anabrus simplex. The sequence continues at coordinate 1,581,700,490 of NC_090265.1, forward strand.
TCCCGGCACTAAAAGCCATACGCCATTTCACTCCATTTCTTTCCTTCTTCCTTCCTCCATTTTTTAAAACTTGATGGACCACAATAAGAAAGTATATCTATACAAATAAAGTTGTAGGGGGTCCGCTGTCTGTAATTTCATTTGATTTGCCAATTTTTCAAATATTTACCCGTTTTAGGCCAACTTAAGACCGTATCATTGGTTTTATATTTTTCGTGTCTGTTTGTCTGTTCCACCATCAAGGCAAAACGGCTAGATAGATCCCGAGGAAACTTCATATTTAGAGTATACTCATCCCGGGGAAGGTTTTGATATGCAAGTGATTTAAAAATTTCTGAATTATTTAAGAAACCAGAACAGTTTTCTTCCGTTTTGTCTTAAACTATTGATTTTCTCTCAAATACGTGGTCTATATGTGCAGACTTTCCTTTCGGTATAATTGGTGGCTAAACGGTAACTCATATTTCAAAACAGAAACACAATTGCCGTTCAATTTGGAGAGATCTACAACTTGGGTCCTATCACTTATTGTCGTGTCTCGATTGTTGACACGTTAGATAGGGTTCGTTTGTCGATTATAATCAAGTCTATTCAACTCGATTTTGACTGTCATTAGAAAAAGGGGTCTGACTTTATAACGAAAACTCTCCATCCCTATTCTGAATGGCAGTTGTCAAGTGAGCCTGCCGTTATAATAGAAACTTCTGAAGTCGATTTTGATCTGCAGTAGGAAATGTGGCCTGCCATTATCCTCCAAACTTCCCCAATGTCTACGTTACATCGGAAACAACGTATGTCCTCCTCCCTGTTTTGTTTCGAGGGTAGCGCTATGAGATATGCAATTGAATATAATCTTACTCACTGCCTTTACAATAATTTACGGAAAAATCCGTGTACAGTGGGAAGGAAGCGGCCGTGGTCTTAATTAAGGTACAGCCCCAGCATTTGCCTGGTGTGAAAATGGGAAACCGAGCTCGATAGCTGCAGTCGCTTAAGTACGGCCAGTATCCAGTATTCGAGAGATTGTGGGTTCGAATCCCACCGTCGGCAGCCCTGAAGATGGTTTTCCGTGGTTTCCCATTTTCACACCAGGCAAATGCTGTACCTTAATTAAGGCCACGACCGCTTCCTTCCCACTTCTAACCCCTTCCTGCCCTATCGTCGCCATAAGACCTGTCTGTGTCCGTGCGACGTAAAGCAACTTGCTAGTCAAATAATAATACATGTATGCATCATGGATAATTTACGTATGACTTTAACTATCGCAGTAAGTGTATAGCACAAGTCACACTGGAATATACAGGGTGAAGCGAAATTCGCGCACTCGGGCGTCGCAGCGCGACTCCTCGCATGCGGGCAGTAAAAAATGTCTCTCACAAAAGATCGCCCTGCGAGTATATCCGGCAGAAAAAGAACGTTGAAGAATGGCAATCTGGCAACACTGTAACCACATGTAGGGTAACTACCTCTGTCAGCACTTGCTAGCCGTGCTGTACAGTTGGTGCAGTGAGTAGAGTTTTGGGTTAGCATGCAGGAGGTCGAGGGTTCGATCCTGGGTTGAGGCGCTTTTTTATTTGCTAATTGCCATCGGACATTAATACTGTGATACAGTAAGACACCGTTTCTTAGGTCACGTGTATCCTACATTTACAAAATTTAGTAACGCTGAACACGTTGTAATGCATCTAGTAGATGAAGTGGTGCGAATAAATTCACGCCCACGACGTGGAAAGGGCGTCTTTCAAAGCTGACCAATAAAAACGAATGTTCGTCCATTTCTAGGATCGTAGTATGTAAGTGCAAATTGTTTCTAGAGGACCCGCTGCAATCGCTGTTGACGATTAAGATGCCACATACCATACCACCTGGACTACATTTACGAAATAAAAAACTTACGCCTCAACCCAGGATCGACCCCTCGACCTCCTGCACGCTAACCAAAAACTCTATCCCCTGCACCGACTGCACTGCAGGACGAGTCTGTGCTGACAGAGGTAGTTACCGTACATGTGGTTACATTGTTGCCAGATTGCCACTCTTCAATGACCTTTATCTCCCGGATATACTCGCAGGACGAATTTTTGTGAGATACTTTTTTTTATTGCTGGCATGTGAGGAATCGCGCTGTGATGCCCGAGTGCGCGAATTTCGCTTCAGCCTGTATAGGACTATTTCGGTTCTATGGCTAAATAGTTAGGTTGCTGGTCTTTGGTCCAAGAAGTCCTTCGTTTGATTCTTGACCGGGAATTATTCGGTTAATTCCGATGACTCGGCGGCTGGGTGTGTGTGCCATCTTCAGCACTAGAATTCATCATAGGCAGGACTCTACTCACACAGACGCTCAGGTCATCTACAGGCGTCAGTTCGAAAGACCTGCCTCTTCGGGGACCATACGCTATTCATTAAAAGAATATATTCCTTCGTTTACAATGTGTTTTCCACATTTTAAGTGTAATCATATGTTTATGTACACAACTATTTCAAAACTCATCAAAAAAGTTCGAATTAAATGTTAATCAATTTTGAACATACAATCGGACACGTTGCTGTCATGTGTTTTACTCGTGTTATTCTAATTCTTCAGCAAACGAAGTGCATTTTTATCACAGTTTATTAGAAACCCTCTAGAAGAGAAATGTTTTACGTACCTCATACACTTACTTAAATGTAGAGAAAATAAGCTTTAAACCACAATCACACTAATCTATTGACTCACAAAACTGAAGAAGACACATTTGCTTCTGCAGTGTCAGAATTAAATTTTGTATTTTGTCTTTTATAATCTGCCACCAATTGAAGTGGCTTGCCATATCCCTATTGGAAGTTTCACAACGGTTTACATGTTGTTATATCCAGATATGTAAGGATAATTTAATGAAGTGTGGATTCCTTCGTGCATCGGGAGACATCCCTTGTTTATTTATTTTTTTGTTATTTGCTTTACGTCTCACCGACACAGATGGGTCTTATGGCGACGATGGGACAGGAAAGGAATAGGAGTGAGAAGGAAGCAGCCGTGACCTTCCCCGGCATTTTCCTGTTGTGAAAATGGGAAACCACGGAAAACCATCTTCAGGGCTGCCGAGAGTGGGGTTCGAATCCACAATCTTCCGAATACTGGATACTGGCCGCACTTAAGCGACTGCAGCTATCGAGCTCGGTACCACATCCTTTGTTAGTGTGGTGACAGTCAGAATCAGAAATATCTTCTAGTCTGCCCAAAGATGAGTCAGTCGTGCTTCCAAGATGATTCATGTGCTGACAGTGTCCTCGTTGCTGAGTTCTAAAAGAATTGTATTTAATCCGGAGACGGAAATAAATCAATGAGTAAAACATACCAATAGTTAGAAACAGAACAGTTCATAAGATCATGAAACTGAACGTGGAAATCTCTATCAGTCTGCGAAATAATAATTTTTAAAAAGGTTTCCATGAGGAAAAAGTTCCTACTAGGACAAATGTTTGAAACCCTCCTAGTCCCACCTCCTACTGTATTTTTATCCTTACGATATCTGTAAGGTACAGTTGTGTAAGGATAGGAATTATGTGTATGTAAAGCTACTTAAATACAATCAATGACACTACATGAAGGAAATCAGAGAAATGAGGTATGCTATTTTGCAGTATTTAATTCATGAATAAGTACCTAAAAAGCATCATATACCCCAACAAACATAACTTAATGAACATGAAAAAATTAGTAGATGCAAATTAGTTGAGGCTTTTACAAAATTTTCCAGAAAATTAATGATGTATTTAACAACCGAAATTATTCATTAAACATTCACTAATTCAGTTACAACTCTTTTCACCACCTAACACATAAAAACCACCGAAATGTAATCATTCACTTCGTCCCATAGATCTACTACTTACCGTTTTATCTATAAGACAATGGAACTCTGTTCCATCCCTAGTCGTCACACTAAAATCCCACTAAGATGTACATTTCATTCAGTTTAACTGATAACTGAAATTTATAAATAATTTTACGTAAATTTTAACCATAGTGTATGATTAACCAACAGAAATGTGTGAAATACAACTTAGCATATTAGTTCAAAATGAATGTAATACAAGATGATGAACTGGTATAATATTCGTAGTTGCCTGAGATATTGCGTACCCGCCGAACAAGTCTGGCAAAGATGTTGCCGAAACATATGGGGCATTATTTGGATCTGGTATTGAAGATTACGTCGGACAAATTAAGGGCAACGAAGTTACTACTTTCACTAAGCAAACCAAATAGGGTACATTGTTATTATTATAACTTCAATTTTTTAAAAATCATCATCATCATCATCATCTGTTTATCCTCCAGGTTCGGTTTTTCCCTCGGACTTAGCGAGGGATCCCACCTCTACCGCCTCAAGGGCAGTGTCCTGGAGCTTCAGACTCTTGGTCGGGGGATACAACTGGGGAGTATGACCAGTACCTCGCCCAGGCGGCCTCACCTGCTATGCTGAACAGGGGCCTTGTGGAGGGATGGGAAGATTGGAAGGGATAGGCAAGGAAGAGGGAAGGAAGCGGCCGTGGCCTTAAGTTAGGTACCATCCCGGCATTCGCCGGGAGTAGAAGTGGGAAACCACGGAAAACCACTTCCAGGATGGCTGAGGGGGGAATCGAACCCACCTCTACTCAGTTGACCTCCCGAGGCTGAGTGGACCCCGTTCCAGCCCTCGTACCACTTTTCAAATTACGTGGCAGAGCCGGGAATCGAACCCGGGCCTCCGGGGGTGGCAGCTAATCACGCTAACCAATACACCACAGAGGCGGACTTTAAAAAAAAATACAAACAGTTTATCTCAGGTATCCGAGGGATAAATCGTTCATTGTCAACTCCTCCAACGGTGCCTATGTTTGAAAAATATGTTAAGATGTTAAGTTAAGGATACATCAGTTTGAAAAGTTAATATATAGAAAAGACATACAACACGAATCAATGAAAACAGTGTACACCTACCTGAATTGGCAGACTCACTGTTGTGAAAGAATGTGCAGAAAGGAATTCCATTCACCCATTTCAGAAGCTAAATGTGTTTCTTGGTAACTATACGACTTGGAAGCTGAAATTTCAGTAAGCCTAAGATTCACATTCTCGGGAGGTTCACAGCTGTCATCGCCTTTTTATATTCCTTCTGGTTATCTACGTGTACTTACTCATTTCGAATTTGTTTCGAGGACATTATTTCTAATCATTCAGTACCAAATAATAGAAATAATTACAAATGAACATGCGAAATGAAATTATGCAGTATTGGAGATTTCTATACTGGACCGAGAATAATAAGAACAAAGAAACTAACAAATTAATTAGAGTTCCTCCAACCTTTCTTGTATTAGGATCTGATTTAGAAACATTTAGAAGTGGCTCTTATTTCTACTGTCATCGTTTGCTACTTGGTTTAACCGTACAGGATTTACTTTTCACTAGACATATCAAGAGGAAATTATTATTAAGACAGGAGCTGACTTTGGGCATGCGCTAAATCAAACCTCATATAATTATGCTTCGTTGAATGTTTAGGTCTAATTTAGAATTTATCAACAATATGATAGCTTAGATGTTAGGAGATACAAATTATACAAAATAAAGTCAGAACCGGAAAGATTGTATTATTTTATCTTCTCCTAGTAGTAAAAGTAACTCGAGGGATTTAGAGCACCCAGCGCAATGTTTGGAGGATTTACAAGTTCTAATCCTCGTTGTATCTTCCCCTTTTCTCTGCTGCTAACTTCTGTCGTTGGGCAAGATAACACTCATTAGCCGATTAAGACAATTCGATGATCATAATTGTAAGGCCCGGATGTTTATGCACTAATAGGTGAGAATGCAAACTTATTGAAGCGAGTAATAAGTGGGGTCTACCCGCACGACGGTAATGCTATGAGATTTGCATAAACATTAGGGGTTAGGCCCATTAGAACCCCTAGAATTTATGTTACTCCCACTACATTACGTTAGACCGGGCTAGTCGACATTTCCTACTAACAAAATTATTTAGTAACAAAATTACTTAGTAGGAAATGTCGACTAGCCCGCTCTAACGTAGTGTAGTAGGAGTAACAAATTCTAGGGGTTCTAATGGGCCTAACCCCTAATGTTTATGCAAAACTCATAGCATTACCGTCGTGAGGGTAGACTCTACTTATTACTCGCTTCAGTAAGTTTGCATTCTAATCTATTACTGCGTAAACATCCGGGCCCTAATAATTAGATTTTGTGGCATACAAACATTACTATGATTTGTGTAATTGGGGTGCATCACGTAACTAATGCACGTTAACGTGAGATGTATTCCGTGATGTAATCTTAGGTAACACTATGCGATGAATATATGTGATAAAAACCTTTATATCTTCATTAATAACTGGAATCCCGAAGCTAGATTTGTCTTTAAGGGAGATATTATTAGACGGGAATTATGTACATTTCCTTTGATGTACCCGTAAAATGCTCTATCGACAGTACGTGCTTGTATACCCTTTATGCTCCTTCGAAAAGCGAAGGTCTAAACTCTCTGTTCATCTGACATGTTTAATAAACATTATAGAGACTGCAAAAATACACTACATCCAAGACTAGTCATAAACATTTCTACTTCGCTAGGTCTTTGTAAAATACAGCCTGTGCCTTGATGGCTTGCTTAGTGTGCTGTGACCTAACGGGGAGTGTGTATGTGAGGATCTTCAAAAGGCAGAGGTATTCAGTCAGCAGTATGTAAATATTTTTGGTTACAAGGGTAATGTCCAGATATAGGAGGTGACTAATGCTAAAGAAGTATTAAAATTTACATATGATAACAATGATATTTACAGTAAGATACAAAAGTTGAAAACTAGGAAATCGGCTGGAATTGATAAGATTCCTAGGGATGTACTAAAGACAATAGGTTGGGATATAGTACCATGTCTGAAGTACTTATTTGATTATTCTTTGCATGAAGGAGCTATACCAAATGAATGGAGAGTTGCTATATTAGCCCCTGTGTATAAAGGAAAGGGTGATAGACATAAAGCTGAACATTACAGGCCAGTCAGTTTGACATACACTGCATGTAAGCTTTGGGAAAGCATTCTTCCTGATTACATTAGACATGCTTGCGAAATTAATAACTGGTTCGATAGAAGGCAGTTCGGGTATAGGACAGGTTATTCCACTGAATCTCAGCTTGTAGGATTCCTGCAACATATAGCAAATATGTTGGATTCAGGAGGTCAAACGTGCCTTATCTCGATTGACTTGTCTAAAGCATTTGATAGGGTGGGTCATAGGAGACTACTGGCAAAAATGAGTGGAATTGGACTAGACAAAAGAGTGACTGAATTGGTCTCTATATTTCTAGAAAATAGATAGGCTTTATCTGACCCTGTAATAACTAAGAGGGAATTTCCTGAATGTAGTATTATTGGATCTTTATGTTTCCTTATATATGTAAATATAAATGATAGGAGTAAAGAAGTGGAATCCGAGATACGGCTTTTCGCGGATGATGTTATTCTGTGTAGAGTAATAAATAAGTTACAAGATTGTGAGCAACTGTAAAATGACCTCGATAATTTAAATCTAGGAATTTCATTTTTGTCCGTATTGAACTGAGAATGGAAGATAGGAAAAGGTATTGAAAAGGTGTACCCTTTTAAGTTTCCTATCTTCCGATCTCGATAATGTTGTGCGATGGACAGCAAGCAATGGTATGACGATAAACGGGGTTAAAAGTCAGGTTGTGAGTTTCACAAATAGAAAAAATACTCTGTGCTTTAATTGCTGCGTTGATGGGGTGAAAGTTCCTTTTGAAGATCATTGCAAGTATCTACGTGTTAACATAAGAAAAGATCTTCATTGGGGTAATCACACAAATGGGATTGTAAATAAAGGGTACAGATCTCTGCGCATGGTTATGAGGGTGTTTAGGGGTTGTAGTAAGGATGTAAATGAGAGGACATATAAGTCTCTGGTAAGACCCCAAGTGTAGTATGGTTCCAGTGTATGGGACCCTCACCAGGATTACTTGATTCATGAACTGGAAAAAATCCAAAGAAAAGCAACTTGATTTGTTGTGGGTGATTTCCGACAAAAGAGTAGCGTTACAAAAATGTTGCATGGTTTGTGCTGGGAAGACTTAGGAGAAAGGAGACGAGCTGCTCTACTAAGTGGTATGTTCCAAGCTGTCAGCGGAGAGATGGCGTGGAATGACATTAGTGGACGAATATGTTTGAGCGGTGTCTTTAAATGTAGGAAAAATCACAATATGAAGATTAAGTTTGAGTTCACGAGGACAAACTGGGGCAAATATTCGTTTATAGGAAGGGGAGTTAGGAATTGGAATAGCTTATCAAGGGAGATTTTCAATAAATTTCCAATTTCTTTGAAATCATTTAAGAAAAGGCTAGGAATCAACAGATTGGGAATCTGCCACCTGGGCGACTGCCCTAAATGCAGTTCAGTACTGATTGATTGATTGATTGATTGATTGATTGATTGATTGATTGATTGATTGATTGATTGATTGATTGATTGATTGATTGATTGATTGATTGATTGATTTGATTGATTGATTGATTGATTGATTGGAATACAGTAAAATTATCATAATCGATGCGCTTATAGACAAAGCCAAACCAATTAATGTTACGGCTTAACATCCCCTCAACTGCTACAGATTATTGCTATTTGCTTTACGTCGCACCGACACAGATAGGTCTTATGGCGAAGATGGGATAGGGAAGGCCTAGGAATGGGAAGGAAGCGGCCGTGGCCGTATTTAAAGTACAGCCCCAGTATTCGCCTTGTGTGAAAATGGCAAACCACGGAAAAACCATCTTCAGGGCTGCCGACAGTGGGGTTCGAACCCACTATCTGCAGATTACTGGATACTGGCCGCACTTAAGCGACTGCAACCATCCAGCTCGGCGCTACAAATTATAAGATACACCGAGGTGTTTGAATTTTGGTCAGTAAATCTACTGTCACAGGTCGTTTACATTTAGGGACTCTTAAATCACAGTCGACTGCGCTGATATTCAATTCCATGTAGTTACACTTAGAATTCCAGTGCCAAATCTACTAACTACACAGAAGGAAGGCCAGGTATTGTACATGAACTTACAACCAAGGCAACATGTAGCTTTGAGAGCTTCCTCGTTTCTTTTGACTTCAATACAAATTCAGATATCTTCTGGTTATAGAATTGCCTCGTGTTTAAAAATACATAGTAGGGAATAATTTTGGCGACCATTTTATCCTTATGCTCCACATAAGTAAATGCAAGCCAATGAGTTTCAATGAACTGATGAATTGACGAGTCATTAGTTCGAAGGCTGATTGGATACACATCACCACCATGAGTTACCATAGTGTACACAGGTGTCAACAAAGAGAAGTACTAGTAAAATGGCAGAGAGATGGTTTCTCGTTACTCTCTTTGTCGAACCATAAAATGTAATTACAATTACGTATGTCTCCCAAGCCCCCTAATTATATAACTCATCAACCGACTCTGCGAGCCGTACCCTCGTTCCATTCATCATGGAGACTAGCTACAGAGGGAATAGCGTTACTTCCATCGTTATAATAATAATAATAATAATAATAATAATAATAATAATAATAATAATAATAATAATAATAATGCCCGCCTCTGTGGTGTAGTGGTTAGATACTTTCTGCCATACCCGGAGGCCCGGGTTCGATTCCCGGCTTTGCCAAGAAATTTCAAAAGTGGTACGAGGGCTGGAACGGTATCCATTCAGCCTCGGGAGAGCAACTGAGTAAAGGGGGTTCGATTCCCACTTCAGCCATCCTCGAAGTGGATTTCCGTGGTTTCTCACTTCTCCCCCAGACAAATGTCGGGATGGTACCTAACTTAAGGCCACGACTACTTCATTCCCTCTTCCTTGTCTATCTTCTCCGTTCTTTCCATCCCCCATATTCCATTGTTCAGCATAGCAAGTGAGGCCGTCTTAATGAGGTACTTATCCTCCTCCCTAGTTGTATCCCCAGACCCAAAGCCTCACGCTCCAGGACACTGCCCTTGAGGCGATGGAGGTGGGATCCCTCGCTGAGTCCTAGGGAAAAACCGACTCTGGATGGTAAACGGATTAAGAAAGAAAGAAAGAAAGAAAGAAAGAAAGAAAGAAAATAATAATAATAGTAATAATGATAATAATAATAATAATAATGACTACTTCATAGCAACTATTTTTACGGCTTACGGAGAAGACGAGGTGCCGGAATTTCGTCCCGCAGGAGATTTTTGTGGATGTGCTACACTATATAGAGAAGTAAACTAGTTTCAAGGTTGTGAGTGACTGCAAAAAGACCTAGACAATCTTGTGAGATGGACAGCGAACAATGATATGATAGTGAACGGAATGAAATGTTTGGTTGTAAGTTTCACCGTGAAGAAAAGTCCTCTCAGTTTTAATTTCCACGTTGATGAGGTGATGGTACCTCATGGGGATCACTATAAGTACGTAGATGTTAATACAAGGAACGAGTCACATTAACGAGGTTATAAAGGAAGGTTAAAGATCTCTTCAATTGGTTATGAGGGTATTTAAGGGTTGTACTAAAGATGTAAAAGTGAGGGCGTATATGCCTCTGGTAAGACACCTTTGGTTCCAGTGTATGGGACTCACACCAGGACTACTTCATACGAGCACTGGAAAAGGTCAAAAGAATAGCAGCACAATTTGTTCTGGGTGATTTCCGACAAAAGTGTAGTGTTACGAAAATGTTGGAAACTTTGGGCTGGGAAGACTTAGGAGAAAGAAGACGAGCTGCTCGACTAAGTGGTACGTTTCGAGCTGTCAGTGGAGAGATGGCGTGGGATGACAGTAGTGGACGAATAAACTTGAGCTGAGCTTTTAAATGTAGGAAATATCACAATATGAAGATGGAATTTAAGAGGACAAAACTGGAGCAAATATTAATTATAGGAGGAGGAGGAGTGAGGGATTAGAATTCATTATCCAGGGAAACGTTCTACAAAATTCCATGTTCTTAATGTTCTGTCTATCTATCTTCTGAACGTATGGCTCTTCCTTTCTCTTCATTGTCCTGTTCGAACACCTTTAACCACTGAACATATCCGAGATGGAACGCACGAGAGATTTTTGAGTACGCAGAAAGATTTTCATTTATCATGGGCATTTTTATAACAAAAATTGATTACGAAGACGTTACTATATTGACTAGAACAATATTGAGTAAGAAAAAAGATACAATGTATAACGGAATGCATTATGATATTTACAATACAACTTTTAGTATAAATACACGTGTGTAGTTACAGTATGTTATATACTTCAAAGGTGTAGTTCTGTATGGCGAGTGTCCAAATTATAACAACAAGACAAGTGGACCCTATCTTCCTATACCTCCAATATTAAATGTAAGGAACGTTTTCTTCTAACCTATTAACACCAGAATGTTGAAAATTTTACATTAGTATATTACATTTACTTAACATCATGTACCGTAGGGTTCTTAATGTATTGGTATTTTATGAGAAGATATTAATTATTTTTGTTACTGAAAATAATATACACATTTTTGATAGAGTATCTTTGACATAAAATATGTTATCAATTCAAAAGGGCTATTACAAAAGATGTATATAGCCATTGTTTTCAATCACGGAAAATTTTAGTTCTGTCTCTCTAATAGTTTACAAGAAAATGTCCCTTAAATTGCAAAAGAGTAAACTTGTGGAAAACGAGGTTCAAAGTTAAACTTACTTTCTATTCGAATTCAGCACCATAAAGAGTCTTTTTCTTTTTTACTGTCAGTAGACACCTCCTCATCTGGCCTTCTTATTACACCTTTCATTCTTTGTCTAGCTTGCCTCTCACACTCCTTTTCTTTCCTTTCAACATTCCGTTTCCTCTCATTGCCTATCAACATCATTGCCTGTGTATTTTCCAGGCATCACTCCCATCTTCTGCAGCACATCGGAATTTATAATCTTACCTTTGTTGTATGTAACAATCGAATCATATACTACGAAATAAATATACATTTTCACCAACAATTTTTGGGGATTCTTGCCCAAATTACATTATTCACACTCTCATTTTGATTTTTAAGTCCTTTGTGTCTGTTGATATTTAGTGGTATAGATCATTTTGCAGCATACATTACTCAATACTGAATTATCTATCACCTTTTGTAGTAATGAAATGTTCATTATTTCGTTCACATTATCATCCAATAAATAGGAGGATAAATCGAGGATTGTTCGATAAGTTCCAGTTACGCAATGAAAATAATACAATACCAATCCTTAACTAACAACCAAGCGACTCAATGTAAAAAACAATATCCAAAGAATACAGCAATGAAAACAAAACAATAGCCTGTCAAATCATGTAGCCAGCACAAGAAATATTCCCTACATACTTCTGTTGATCTATGCAACTTCTTGCTTGTGCTAGAGGCACTTCATGTATAATCGCACTATTTTCAGCATCTTATCCTGTGGTATTAGAAATTATCTCAGTTCCACTAGTGTCGCTAAGGAAGCTTTTCCATCTGATGGATTTTATTACTAAACCGAGGAATGTTCGATAAGTTCTAGTTACACAATAGAAATAACGCAATACAAATCTTGAACTAACCACCAAATGACTCAATGTAAAGAAATATATCCAAGTAATACAGCAATGAAGACAAAACAATGGCCAGTCAAATAATGAAGCCAACAAAAGAAATATGCTGTACATACTTAATGTAATGTATTTGGAAAGACCAGAAAATTAGAATAAGGATGCTTTCACTCAACACGTATCCTTGGAAATTGTATGTGGTGACCTTCCCACAACATCACAATATTAAAAATATTTTTAATTCAGTTGAGCAAACGGGTAGATTAATGTAATGTTAAAGAGGAAAATCTGCAGTATTTTATTTCATAATAAAACGAAAATCCAAAGCATTATGATTTCCAGGGTCCGGATTCCTTTAAATGTAATGCTCACCCTCTGAGAGCAGGCTATGAAAGAAATCGTGACGGTTTTCACTGACAGACACTGCAATGGGAATGAAACGCTTGCACACATCTTTGGCTTTTGCCAAAAATAGAAAACTCTTTCAGAACACAAGACATCATCCCATAAGATGTAAATTAGCGTCAGAGCTGACCAAGAGTATTTACGTGGTGTACGAAGAGGTCCTGGAGAATTGACGTCAGAGTGATAGACATGTAAATAACAAATGCGAGAAAACACATTTCAGTGCGAACTAATGGACTATATTTCACAGTAATGTTCAAATATTAACAATCACGATTAGCACTACTTATATACAACAGTAAGCTCCAATCGTATTCTGCAAGTATCTCGCAGAATGGTTGCCTGACGCCGCTCTATCCTAATACCCAACGAGCAAACACGAGTTTACAGAAATGATGACGCACATTGTCGGTAGGTAGGCTGAAAGGTTACCATGGCAATCGGTAGACTCGCTGTCGAACTGCAAGTGTGTCCTTCTGTCCCAAATACCACAGTAAACAGCAATTTTCTCCATCATTTGAAAAATGAGCGAATATATACAGAAGATTTTTTATTTAATATAAAGAGACTTTTCAGATATAGTCTACCGATTTTACAGAAAAGCAACAGTAATTGAGAAAACTTTAAATAACTCTCTTGGTATTTCTATAGACCCAAAATCTATTAACCGATTTTTAAATCATAAACGTACCAAAACCCGCTCCTGGATGAGTGTACTCCAAATATGAAGTTTGGTAGAAATTTATTAGGACGTTTCGTCGTGGTGGCGAAACAAACAAAAAACAGACGCGAAAGCTAAAGACCACTGAATTGACCTAAGACGGATAAATATCTCAAAAAGTTCTCCAGTTGTCTGGTACGTTTCCAGTTAATATACACCTGTTGAATTGGTACGAATATATGTGCTGAGCTGTTATATGTTCACTGTACTGTACTGTACTGCATTTCCGATCTGGTCCGGGTGCTTTCTTATTGTGTAGTTTAGTTTGTCTTGTGTTGATTGCACCGAGGACACTGATCTTTTAGTGTCAATCTTGGTTACGGTTTTGTTTTCTTTGTTTAAAAGGGTGGTGAAATGTTCCTCCCAATTTTCAATTGTCGTTTCGGTTGCCTTTGGTGTTGTATTTTTCCTTAGCACTTTCAAAGAGCCTGCCTTTGCTTATTCTGCTTATTTATGTGCCACTAGCCTTATATGGGATCCTTTTTACTATTTTAGCATCTATTTGCATTCTTGATTTTCATTTTCTCTCGCTTTATACAATTCTAGGAACGTTTTCTTTCTCTTAATGTAGCATTCACTGTACAACTATCCTTGGGCTCTCCTTTTGTCGGTTGGGAAGGAAGGAGATTTATCGTGGTAATTACCACCTCATTTATCAGTCACTCATCTATCAGTCTCTTTGCTTTGATGATTTCTGTGATTCCTCTGATTTTCTCTATGCAGATTCCCTCGAGTTTATGTTACTGTTGCAGGTTCTTGGTGACGGTGCCGTCGTCTTGATTTCAATGCAAGTGATCACCGGTATGTGTTTTCTTAAAAGCGCTTCTTTGGTGTTCCGAAGTATTCTGTTTTTATGCAGATGTGCTTCCACCATTATAAGCAAATTTCGTTTACCCTCTCTCCTAGAAGCAAGTTTAATTCCCTCCTCTTCTTAGCCTGGATCACTAATTTTTACTAGCGAATTCGCTTATGCATTCTGCAGTTGACAATCTTCATCTGATACTCCGAGCTGTCAGTGGAGAGATGGCGTGGAATGACATCAGTAGACGAATAAGTTTGAGTGGTGTCTTTAAAGGTAGGAATGATCGCAATATGAAGATAAAGCTGAAATTTCCAGAGGACAAATTGGGGCAAATATTCATTTATACGAAGGGGAGTTAGTGATTGGAATAAATGACCAAGGGAGATGTTAAATACCTTTCCAATTTCTTTAAAATCATTTAATAAAGGCTAGGAAAACAACAGATAGGGAATCTGCCACCTGGGCGACAGCCCTAAGTGCAGATCAGTAGTGACTGACCGATATAGCCGGGGCCACCACTTATCTGCTCGGTTGGCCGGTCAGACTGCAGAACTGTTGGACCATGGACCAGCCGTGGCCACCTATGGGCCGAGAACCCCTCTGCATCTACCGACCAGCTACGTTAAAAACCACTACCAAATAGTAAGCTCAAAGAAACGTATCACTTGTAGGTAACAAATGAATGAGATGAACACTTGAAAAGCGTTAGTTAAAATTGATCAGGTTCAACAATCACATGAATGAACAACTTATGTTTGAAACTTCGACATGATTTCTTGATAAATGTAGTTCTGCAACGCGCAAAGGATTATGCTAATCACGTTAGTTCACAGAATTAATTTATTACCCACTTCTAACAAGTACGTCTATACACTAGATTTGAGGAGTTCCTAATAGGGTGCGCCACAATCTACCTTCTACACTAACACCACTCAGCGAGCTTTTCATGTAATTACCAGCAGTCTAGTAATGGGAAGAAGCAGTTCACCTATGGAAACTAGTTCATTCACTCTCACTCCCAACCAAGAACTACTTCAAGAACTACTTCGCGAACTAGTTCAACATGTGTAATTTTCCCACCAGAGCACTCTGCAACCGCTGAAGTAGTTCGTCCGCGAACAAGTTCTTTCTCATTCCCTTCACACAAGGCTTCATCGCTTCGCGAGCTTTCCAGAGCGAGGAAGTACACAAAGCGGACAACAGGTAGCACGCAGGTGCACTTCTCTGTAGTAACATTCATAAATGCTATAGAGGTGAACGTTCCTATTACCGGTAATGTCAGTTCACACTCCCCCCGCCCTCAAACCCTCAGAAATGTAAGTGTAGGAAAAATCTATTTCTTTTCAAAGATAATCAAAATTTCTGTTAAATATTGTCGACTTGAAAATGAGATGTTTTAAACGTGGATTTGCTATCGCAGGAGAACCCTTTTCTTGGTGGTGATTTCATCTCCTGACTGAAACATAAATTTATAACATCTGAGCGTTGGTCAACCTTTTCCTCGCCGGTGGCGCTAAACGTCAGATTCCAACACTCTCGCTCCCAAGAAAGAACTACTTCACGAACTATTTCAAAATGTGTAATTTTCCCACCAGAGCACTCTGCAACCGCTGAAGTAGTTCGTCCGCGAACAAGTTCCTTCCCATTCCTTCACACTCGTGAAATCCTACAGTTCGCGAAGTAGTTCTCGAGAGACGAGTAAACACTTCACAGTTCGTGGGAGTGAAGTAGTTCCCGAAAACTAGTTCGTTCGCGAACTACCCATCACTACAGCACTTGCTCTTGCTTACTGCAGCCAGCCTGACTCCACGACGTTCTCATTCCCTTTCACTTTTCTCACGGAACTCTTAGCGCCTGTAATGACCGGGACGATGCTCCATCTGGTGGAAGAAATGCAACGATTAGAATAGGAAACTACTGTTCGACCCTACGACCCAGATTATACTACTTTGACTGGTGGATGACTTGTCACCTTTGAAGAAAATTGAAAGCAGCTCCGTTATTTTTTTGCAAGCAAGCGGGAAGTGGGCGCGGCAACGTGGTGTGCGCTGAGTTGTCCGAGTGCTTCGCCGGAACAACTTCTGTTAACTCGTCAACTCATTGCCTGCACCATAATAATCTAATTGTGTTATAAATACGGTAATAAACAATAAAGAATATATACACGTTTTCAAATTTGTATTACTATTTTAACAACTAATTACGATACGACACGCATTTACCTAGAATATTCTCACTGGTATCACAATTAAGACACATAGAGGTTACAAATGTTACGTACAATCAATAAGAGAAGCAAATTTTATATGCACATACAAACTATTGACAATATATTTGTTATAATCGAGACACGTAAGTACTAGACTGTATAATAGAGAATTACTTTAAATTCAATGAGATGTAAAAATACCTGACAAATGACGTTTTTACTGACCTTTAAATAATGTCAGTTTGGTGACATTTTGCCTAATTTGTTTCCCACTCACTTCAACATATCTTAACTGACAAATATGGTGAATCCTGCAGTTGGAATGTAGTTTTAAGAGAATTAATAATTATAATTGCTTTACACCTAGCGATTTGGGCATGCGGTTAAGGGGTGTGCGGCTATGAGATTTAATTCGGGAGGTATGGGGGTTCGAACCTTACTGTCGGCAGCCCTGAAGGTGGTTTTCCGTTGTTTCCCATTTTCACACCAGAAAAATGCTGGGGCTGTACCTTAATTAATTTAATTTAATTTAATTAATTTAATTATCTAATTTATTTATTATTTATCTTAATTTAATTAAGGCCACGGCCGCTTCCTTTCCACTTCTAGCCCTTTCATATCCCATCATCGCCATAAGGCCTATCTGTGTTCGTAAGATGTAAGGCAAATATTTATAAAATGCTCTACGTCCGACGAATTACTTTTACGGTTTTCAGCGATCTCTAGATGACGGAATTTAGTCCAACGGAAGTACTTTTAATTGACCGTAAATCTACTGGCACGAGGTTGACCTAATTGAGCACCTTCAATTACCACCGGACTGAACCAGGATCGAACCTGCCTAGTTTAATTGTGAATCTGAGTGAACTACCAGCTATATTTCTAAAATACAATTTGTATTATTTGATTCATTTTTTGCCATTGGTGTATTTCTTTTGTGAGTTTTAAGTTGTGTGGAATGTACAGTAGTGAGATAGTCAGCTGTTTCATTATTAGTGGCGTGTTTGTCAAAAGTCACCGCCGGCTAACTTTATTGTTTATATCCTCAATTGTTCTGTCCCTTGATTGATAAGTCTTAATCCTCCCACATATCTCTCTTATTGGGATGCAACAAACGGGAAAAGCATCTCTCTCAATATTTTATAAATTGATTATATCATTCAGTATTTGAACAGCCCTAGCCCACATTTATGATAATTACATATGGATAACATCCCATAGTATCTACGGTCATGCATATAGCGACATAATTCTCAGGATGTTCGTTTGCCAGCCGTGCCTATTACACGACAGAAACCTACGCTTTGAGATGAGAGTATCAGTACATGACGAAGAAAAGAGGAGGAAGAAGATGGGGTCGTCACGCTGAATCATTTATCATCAAGATGCACTTTTGTATTTTTAACCTACGGTTTCATGTGAAATTGATTTGTTTCTCTGGGATCCGCTGAGCAATCGAACGAAATACTCCTAATGCGATGTACGGCCGCATTCGTTCAATTTTAATAATGTTACTTGTCAATGGGGAATATACCGGCGCATTATTTTGGCACCAATTAGGTCCGTACGATTATATAAGATATTAAATATGGTAATGAAAATACCGTTGCCTCATTCGTCATCATATCCACTTTTCCCGCCCCCTAATGGGGTCACGGGTGCTAAATGTGTCTTATATGTGGACCTAGCCCTTCCCCATGTGGAGGGATATATTGTATATTTCTCTGCTGGTTGGCAGTGCAGTATGTTGTGTTTATATGGAGATAGGTGTATTGAGACGAATAGAAACACATGGTCCCTGAGGTAGCGGAACTAACCAGACGCTGTTGAAATATCCGACCAACCCGTAAACTGAACCCTGGAACTCCCAACAGAAGGCCACTACATCAATCATTCAGACCAAGAACCAGACAATAGGAATACTAATGTATACCTTATATATCAAATGTTCGGAACTCTCTCTTGTTGGGAGTTCTTTTATCCATAGTCCACCGAAAGGCATAAAATGAATATGTTAAGTTCGAAGCTTTATAAGTAGAGCTATGAATTTCATACAGTAGTAGACTAGAAACCAAACGCGTATCAAGTGTCCCATTGCCCGCACGACGATTATATTCTGCGATTTGTGCAGGTATTTAGGGTACGACTGGTTATATCCCCTGCGACTTACGCAACTCCCCCGTCACAACAGTATAATGGGTAACAGGAAATTCGATGCTCGTTTGCATTCTACAAACCAATCAACCAAGTAACAAACCACACACCCATTACGTTACAGCCCTGATGAACCTTGGCCTGCAAGCCACCGCAGCTCATACCGAAGGCCTACAGATTAGGAGGTGATACGTGATCAGCGCGACGAATTTTCTCGGCCATTATTCTTAGCTTTCTAGACCGGGGCTGCTATCTCACCGTTAGGTAGCTCCTGAACTGTAATAACGTAGGTTGAATGGATCTCGAACTAGTCCAGGTAAAAATCTCTGACCTGGCTGTGACTAGAACCCGAAGCTTCGGGGTGAGAAGCAGGCACACAATCTCGCGAACATTCTTTGCATTTTATACCTGCTTAAAATCCCGGTCCCTTTTCTAAGATATCTTCGTTATAATATATTACTAAAGCGTGGTATTAACTTACTTTTCTCATCGAAGTGCAGCTACTCATAAATAAAGTTGTACTTTCATGCTGTTTAGTAATTTGTGATATCCGTGCCGAAAATAATTATCATCCATATTCTATTTCGAAATCACCTCAAGGAAAGAGCGTGAAATAAATGCTTTTTGTCAAAAATGTATGGCAGCTCCAAATGAACAGATGTGGTGATAATTCACCACACCCTTCTTGGCTTCAACAGCTGGTTTGTACTTTACTTATATATATAAAATCCCTATTCTGCCTGTAAAATTAAATTTCGTATGGCTTTTAGTGCCGGGAGATTCCAGGACGGGTTCGTATCCCCAGGTGCAGGTCTTTGGATTTGACTCCCGTTGGTGACCTGCGCGTCATGATGAGGATGAAATGATGATGAAGACAACACATACAACACATTTGCCAGGGAAATTAACCAATGGTGGTTAAAATTCCCGACCCTGCCGGCCAGCATGCTAACCATTTAGCCATGGAACCGGACATTCTGTCTGTAATTCACAGCGTCAAAGTTTCAGCAGCTGAAATTGACACCACGTATAAATTATTACCTCTCCTTTACAAGGAAATAAAATGAAACTCTGACAACCACGAATGGTTTAGTTTTCAAAGAAAATTACTTTTGTTTCAGTGAATTTATTGTACCATATTCGCTACATTGACTCACATCTTCAACTGATGGCATGAGGTCAAACTATGTCCCTACAGTTGATTTTACATGAGAGGTACGTGGCCTTTACTTTGGTGCTCGTAGGACTTAAGTGGACGAAGAGATTTGGCAACACATACTGCAATGAATTCGAATAAGATTCAACACAATACCAATGTGCTGCCAGAATTGAAACAAGCGGATTCGCGTGGCTGCAATTTTGCTTAAAGAAAAACGTTATAACCGTTTTATCTACTATTGATCAATTTACGACGTTTACAGAAAATATAAGAATTCCGTATTATGATTTGAATTTACTGACACGTTGAAAGGGGTTTCAAAAAATGGAGAGCATTCACTTAGAAAAGAAAAAAGAAAATCCTAATTTTACATTTGAACGACGGGAAAGTGGAAACGACAATAAGATTAACTGCAGATGTTTTGAAAATTTCAAACGACTTTAAATGAATGTGCCAGCAGGATTTACATCCTCGCTGTTTCCAACTCTTGTCCAGTCAACTTTAAAATATTCTACCCTCTGCCGTCCAATGATTTTTGAAATAAAATTAGTGTAAATTTCTAGAGATTCCAACTATAATACATGGGTTCTAAAACTCAGCAATAAAGAACCAGGCCAAAATGGTATTTTTGAGGTTTCTCAAAATCAGATTTCAAAAACAATATGTACCGTGTTTGTTTGGATTTACTTCACATTGTAATGAGAATTCAGTTCTTTTTCTGAGTTAAAGTCATTAAACATTAAATGCGCTATTTATCATTTCTTTCAAATATTATGGTTTTTAATTCCAGAAGTAATATATTGTTATCAGAAAAATGTTAAAAAATATTTGTCAAAATACATATTTTTTATATGTTTGGATCAGTCAAGATGTTAAGAGTTTTGAATGTTTTACGTATTGATATGTGGAAACCTGTACAATAACTGTATCTACTGTCACACTTCAGTCTTAGGAATGTCCTTGCTCACGAATTCTCTGAGGTAAACAACATTGTATTTGTTTTATACGAACTGTTTAAACTTCACGCTTTACTCCATCTTATTAGCAAAAAAAATAAACGATTGCTCTTTTTAATACATTAGCGTTACCTACCGAGTTTGTCTACAAGGTCTACAATGCACACCTGTAAAATCGTAAACCAGATATAAAAGGCAAGTAAATTCTTCTTTGCACATATGCAATGCTGTGCATTTAATGGTTAACCAACAAGTTATGAACATTTGGAAAGCTGATAAAATAACGCACAGTCGCTCAAAAAGAAAAGAAATGGATGAGCGCACGGCATTGTACAAGTTAGTTGCTCGCAGGTACATTTTCTCAGAAACAATATTAAATCTTAATATGTAATGTGTGTTGTCAGTATCTATGGGGTTAGAATATACGGGAGAGGTACATTATACTTTGATAATAATTAAACATAAGTCAGATAAAATATTAAATGCGAGGAGCATAAAACACCATTCGTTCATTCTTTTTTTCGGGTGGCGTTGGGTGTGAGACTATTCGTTAGAACTGTTTCCGTAGATTTGTGAAGTAGTGCCTTATCCTATTGAATTTCTGAACTTACTTCATATTTCAGGCATGTCACCTCACTAGTTAGTCGTAAAAGTTCCATGTGTCGAAATATTCTTCTTTATAATATAAATACTGAAACTCGTTTTAACGGAATGCGATTGACTGAGGTAAATCTAGACAAAAATATTGTCTGTACAGATATTTTTATGAACTCGATTTCACACGAAAAGCTTGTTTTATTCCAAGAATAGTTTTAGAGAGTCTGGCCCGGATGGAAATAAGTATTTGTTTTATGTTCCGGATCCATGCGATCATCCGCAAGTGCGGTCGGACGTTTCCGTTTGAGAAATATACTGTATATAAAGGAAGTTTCGTAATACCTATTATGATTCTGTATAATTGACACGTATGACACATGGGAAGTGTAACTTTTTTAATAAGATATGAACGTTAACATGTTCATATCAATTTTCTAATTACATTTACATGCTGATTTTGACTGTTGAACACAGGGTTACATATTATTTAATAATAATAATAATAATAATAATAATAATAATAATAATAATAATAATAATAATAATAATAATAATATCGAGATCGATAGCTCCAGTTGCTTAAGTGCGGTCAGTATCCAGTAATCATGAGATAGTGGGTTCGAAACCCCACTGTCAGCAGCCCTGAAGATGGTTTTCCGTGGTTTCCCATTTTCACACCAGGCAAATGATATCTGTGTCGGTGCGATGTAAAGCAAATAGCAAAATATTAATAATAATAATATTAATAATAATAATAATAATAATAATAATAATAATAATAATAATAATGTCACCAAGGAGTGGCTGATGATTTGAGGCTGAGCGGGATAACGGAACAAAGTGTCCTAGATAGACTCATATTTAAACAAAAAATCCACGATTGTTGGAGGTTACCTGAAGATGATGTCAAACCAGCGAAATGTCATCCCTGGTCAGAGGACAGAACATGTTTGGTAAGGATACGTAAACGTGGTTGGAAATCTTAAACAAACGTGGTCCAATGAGGCCGTAACGATTTTTAAATAATAATAATAATAATAATAATAATAATAATAATAATAATAATAATAATAATAATAATAATAATAATAATAATAATAATAATAATAATAATAATAATAATATAATTCGTGAGGCTATTTCTAACCTGGTGCAGCCCTTGTAAGGCAGGCCTTCGGAGGAGGGTGGGCGGCATCTCCGTAAGTGGTAAACTGCATATTATTGTACTTAACGATAGCATTGTGTGTGGTGTATGAGTTGCAGGAATGTTGGGCATTAAAAATAAGTGGCCACCGAGCCAGGGAAATTTACCACTTAAGGGTAAATATCTCCGATCCAGTCGGGAATCAAACCCAGGGTCTTCTGAACCGGAGTTGACTACGTTGACGTGTGATATGTATGTGTATGTATGTGCAGGTTTCGTGCTCTGTGCTCTGCGCTGGATGACGGACATGCTCGCAGACCGACAACGAACGTACTGGTTACCATGGAAGCGTCTCTGCCTGCTTGTCAGATGGGAGGTAACGTAATGCCCTTTTCGTCATCATTCCTATAAAACGCGTGGTTGTTCGTTTGTTAGAAGGCGAGAGAAACGTCAAGCTGCCATTCTGTGGGATATTTGGGAAATACCGTTGGAAATTACAATCGTCTTCGAATAGCACTTATTGTGGCTCTTGATATTTCAACAGTACCGTGGAGTGTAGCCCATTATCTCACATAGTAATGTGTTTTTGACATATGATATAATTTTTACTGTATTTCTCTTATATTTCTATTTTCTGCTTTAATTTCTTGCCTCTTCCTTGCCTCTTTAGGCTTATGTAATAACACCGTAAGTCGTCTGAATACCTGTTTAGCTAATAATCCCTACTCCTAAATTTCTCTTCTGTTACCGCTTTCTTAATACCGTGACTCATATCGTCACAATTTACTGAGGGACATTTCATTCTTCCTGTACATCCACTTGGTATTTACATACAGTATTTGTCCTATCCGGCTGACTTAAGGTATTATCCTATTTTCAATTAATGTCGTCTTCCTTAACTGTATTATTTTCTCGCTTAATTCCTCCGTATGTATAGGAGTACCAATCCCGAATCCTACACACCCTTTCCTTTAATGAAAAATCCAAGCTGTTCAATTGTGTAGCTTTTGGTCTCGAAAAAAGTCTATATATGGAGGCAATTTCAATGACGGTGCAGGTCTTCATTTTGGGGTAATTGGTGGCTGAACGGTAAATCGTATCACAAAACAGATAGCACAATCGTACATCAATTTTGAGAGATCTACAACTTTGGTCCTATGTCTTTTGTCGAATGTCGACCCCTTATACCTTAAATAGAGCTGCATTTCTCGATTATAATCAAATCTCTAGAACTCGATTGTGACTGACATTAGGAAAAGGGGCCTGTCTTTATAATTAAAACTTCCGATATCGATTATGAATTGCGGTAGGCATGTGAGCCTACAGTTATAGTAGAAACTCTGGAACTCGATTGTGAATGGCAGTAGGAAACGTGTTCTGCCGTTATCACCAATATCCCCAACGCGCACGTCGGAAACAACATTTGGGGTCATCTCTTTGGTGTTCGTCGGATAGCACTAAGAGGCATGCAATTTATTGTTATCTTACTCACTGCGAGTACAGTTATTTACGTATAAATCGTATACAAGGTAGAATACTGTAATGAAACACGCACACATTTGCTAGTGAATAAATAACAGAAGAAAACATTACATTACAGCCTTCAGTATAGCAAGGAATAACGGCATCAGCTACTGTATAATATGAAATCGAAAGCAATGCCAAGTTTGCACTTTCCATCTGTTTAATAAGGAATGTAGGAGGGTACTGAGTGTTAAATGACGAGGTGAAACGTTGCTACATTGCCATTCACCAAATTACCCTGAGCGACACTCTGCTGAACTCTGACTCTTACATTAAATTCCCGAACACGAATACGAAACTACCTTCACACAAATATAAATGATTCTATTCAGACACACTACAGTTTTCCAAGCTGAAGTGATAGTCATCATTACATGCCTTGAGGAAAACCCGAAAATGAACTACAGAGATAAGAACGTTTTCATATTAACAGATAGCCAAGCAGCCATTAAGGCACTTGAAGCTGTCCGGATCACATCCAAAATTGTTTGGTATTGCCATAAACTTCTCCTGAAGCTCTCAGAACACAATGTTGTTAAAAACGTATGGGTACCAGGGCATGCCGGCATAGAGGGTAATGAAAAAAGCGAATCGACTGGCAAGAAAAGGGTCAGAAACATCTTTTTGGGCCCAGAGCCAGTATGTGGGATCTCTTATAGACAAGCCCGACTTTACATAGGTAACTGGGTACAAAAGAAACAAATGGAAAACTGGAAAAATGTTCCAGGATGCAGACTTGCGAAAGAACTAATAAAGATCCCAAACAAGAAGCATACTAAGGAACTGGTGGAACTCAGCAGATAAAATATAAGATAGGCAGTAGAACTGCTGACTGGACACTGCCATCTTAAAAAGCACCTACACAGAATTGGAGTAATAAGAGACAATGTATATAGGAAATGTAACTATGCGGAAGAATCAGCTGAACACATACTCATTGAATGTGAGACGCTGGAAATAATCAGAATCTCCACACTGGGACTACCTAGTGAAGAGAGAAGAAACATCCGAGATGACCCAATAAGGAGGACCTGCAACTTTATGAAGGGAGCAGGTATAACTAGGTGGGGATGAAGGAAAACACATGGTAGCAAAAGATCCTCGAGGTCGACGCTAAAACTTTTTAAAGAGACCCCATGAATAAAGGAAGGAGAAGAAGAAGATCTTCATACAATCGTCTATTAAGATGTCTGACGGGGAGAATTTACTGTGCTCACTCCAGCACACTGAGAGTTTCAATCATTTCCTTTTATCACGCCAAGGAGATTTACGTAGCACTGAAGGAGACTTCTAAGATTGTGATAATGTCTCCAACCAATATCACGTGTCATGAGCTGATGCGATAGGCCGTCAGCGCGCACACCATATAGTTTGTTGTTGCCGGGCTGAGTGGCTCAGACGGTTAAGGCGCTGGCTTTCAGACCTCAAATTGGCTGGTTCGAAACTGGCTCAGTTTTGTGGTATCTAAAGGTGCTCAAATACGCCAGCCCCTTGTCGGCAGATTTATCGTCATGTAAAAGAACTCACGCGGGACGAAATTATGGTACCTCGGCGTCTCTAAAAACCCCTAAAATGTAGTTAATGGGACGTAAATAAAATAACATTATTGTTGCATTCGTTGTTGCCGTGGCTAAAAGAGGTAATTTATTCAAGTTTCGAGCCAAGGTTGGTGAACTTCTTCGTGAACAGTTCTCATGCATCTATAGCGGTAGAGTATCGTGGCTATGTATACCTCCTATTCTCAGACAAGTAAGGAGT
The DNA here is from genome assembly GCF_040414725.1 of Anabrus simplex. Classification (NCBI taxonomy): domain Eukaryota; kingdom Metazoa; phylum Arthropoda; class Insecta; order Orthoptera; family Tettigoniidae; genus Anabrus; species Anabrus simplex. Next base: position 1,581,726,531 of record NC_090265.1, read on the forward strand.
GTGAGATAAAAATTTAAATTTATTTCGATTAGTATATGTTGTGTTACTTGCCAAACATGCGCTCATTCATGTTCGATAATCTATAACAACACCCATACATCATTGATCGCGACAAAACTTTCCTTGAAGATACAAACATACTTTAACCATGCAAAAGATTACAACATTATGTTTTCGAAGTATACTATTAAGAAATAGATATACTGGGCGAGTTGGCCGTGTGGTTACGGGCGCGCACCGGTGAGCTCGCATCCGGGGGATAGTAGGTTCGAACTCCACTGCCGGCAATCATGAAGATGGTTTACCCATGTTTCCCATTTTCACACCAGGCCTTTCCTGTCCCATCGTCACCATAAAAGCTATCTGTATCGGTGCGACGTAAAGCAAATAACAAACAAAAAAGAAATATTTACCTGTCAAGGCGTACTCAGAACTTTTCGGACTTGCCAGCACATTATTGATCTGCCGTTATTTGTGGATTCTGGGTTACACTCTCATAGTCAGTGAGTACTTGAAGGAATCAACCTCTACATATCTTCCGATGGACTCTTGGATAAATGTCATTTATACTTTGAGTTTAAATTTTCTTTCTCCTCTGTGTCCACTACTCCGTATGGTTTATTTATTCCTAACTTATCTGTAATTTTTATGAGCGCAGATTATTCATCCTCATTTCAAACTATCCGTTTCCATGATCTCATTAATTTTAGCGTCTGCCAATCCACTTCGTCAATCAATGAGTCTACACACAGCAAAAATATTTTTCATGAATTCTTTGTGTCATTTAGCTGTGTGGCTATCTAGACCTGCTCTGTGCAGACCGTAAAGACAACCCTAAGGATATTTATAAACATACTCACAACTACACTTAACTCACAGGCAGAACGACACGCTCAAATGGGAGGCAAAACCTATAGCACTAATGTGGAAGCATTAGAGATGTATTCTAAACAGTGTCATGAGCATCTAGGATGGCACGAAGCGGAATATGTGTACATGTAAACATAATCACATGCTATCATGAAGGATGATGTACAAGGGCAGTTGATGGACGTGTGGGCCGTAATCAAGTTGGTGTTGTTTGAACGTGGAACCTGTACAGGGAGACAGTAACTGTCCAAGAGCTACGACTGCAGTCGATAACCGTTACCTCGGTATTTCAGCTTGAAGCAACCCTGAACACTGCCACAATGCTTTCTCCTCTGTGTTTACTACTCCGTATGGTTTAATTATTCCTCATTTAGCTGCATGTGGGAAACACCACATTACAACAGGTCAATGAATTTGTCTATCTTGGGCAACTTGTAAACATGAAAGGGGACTTAAGACCGGAAATCTTCCGACGTATCAAACTAGGATGGCAAGCCTACGGAAGAAATTCTTCAGTCTTCAAATCCAACATGCCACCCCACCTAAAGATGATAGTCTTTGACCAGAGTGTTCTCCCCGTACTGACTTACGGTTGTGAAACCTGGACATTGAGCGAGTTTGTTAAGCAAAAACTCAGAACAACCCAAAGAGCTATGGAACGGTTCATGCTAGGCTTGACGAAGAAAGACAGGAAGAGAGCAGATTACATCAGGTCAGTCACAAAGGTCAGTGACATTTTAGAAAGGGTATTTACCCTAAAATGGCAGTGGGCAGGCCATGTTGCTCGGAGAACTGATGGTAGGTGGACAAAGCTTGTGCTTGAGTGGTGTCCGAAAGATCATCTCAGACCAAGGGGAAGACCACCGGACAGATGGGATAAAGACATCCGGAAGATTACTGGGATCAATTGGCAGAACATCGCTCAAGACCGTCCCAGATGGAGAGACCTCATGAAAACCCACCTTGCTTTGGACTTAAAGAGGCCACATCGTAAAAAGGATTGAATATGGCTGATAGTGATAGTGATAGTGAATTTACCTGTAATTTTTATGAGATACAGGGTTACCGTATTTCAGCTCAAGTTTTAAGAAACAGATTGCACTAGGCACAACTTCACTCTCGACGACCAAGGCGAGGCCCATCTCACAAACTTAAACATCTTGGGGTGCAGTACAGATGGGCCCAGCATTACGCTGAATGGTCCCTACAGAACTGGCATAAAGTCCTTTCTACCGATGAGTGTCGCATAAACCTTGTTCCTGACAATCGTCGCCAACGTATTTGGAGGCAATCTGGTCAGTCTTCACGTCTCAGACACACTGTCCAGCACGTGCAGAAGGGTGGAGATTCATGATGTTTTCGAATACCACCATACGCCACTCGTAGTCATGCACGACAATGTCATGGTCGTACGATAGAGGGACGACATCCTCCGAACCATGGTGACACCATATCGCCAGCATTTCGGAGGAAAATTTGTCTTAATGGACATCCATCGTGCGGTTTTCGTTAATAACTTCTTTCATGATCACAATATCGCTCGACTAGAGTGGCCGCCGTGTTACCCGGACATAAATCGTACATTCCATGCCTAGGAAAAGTTAAAGAAGAGTATTTATAGATTTCGAGACTCACCAAGCAATCTGCGAGATCTGCGACGGATCACCATTGAGGAGCGGGACAATTTGGACCAGCATTACACCAAGACGAATTCAGGCACACACCAACGCAAGGAGACATGTTAAAATGTAGGCCTACTGGTGGGTGCTGTATTCAGTAACTCAAATTGAGAAAGCAACATTGTATTGTTGTAGAGCTCTCCTTTGTTGTTTCAATGGGCAATAAATAACTGGTATGGTACCCTTATATGCCTCCCTTCGATTTTTTGACATAAATATGTCTTATGGATGGGGGTCATCCAAAAATTTGTGTAACGTGACGCAACAAAATGTGTGATGGAAGTTTAACCATAGCAACCGTGCAGGCTGGATGGTCAGACAATGTTACCTAGCAACCGTGTTTTTGTAACACTCTTTGATGTGCCAATCAATCAATCAATCAATCAATCAATCAATCAATCAATCAATCAATCAATCAATCAATCAATCAATCAATCAATCAATCAATCAATCAATCAATCAATCAATCAATCAATCAATCAATCAATCAATCAATCAATCAATCAATCAATCAACCAATCAATCAATCAATCAATCAATCAATCAATCAATCAATCAATCAATCAATCAATCGATCGATCGATCAATCAATCAACAATCAATCAATCAATCAATCGATCAATCAATCAATCAATCAATCAAAAGCCACGGTGTTTCAAATATAGGTTTTGTATACAAAATGTTCAACATCGACATCACATAAGATAGGCTGGAGTGTTATTAGTGACATAAATACAACGTGTAGTAATTTCAATATCCTACAAAGGTAACCTCCTTTCAGAAAAAGGACATTCAATTGTCTAAATTGTGAGAAAGTTGAACTTCCACTACTTAGGAGTTTAACTGTAGTATAATGAGATGGGAAAATTATTCTGCTTATTATACTACTTACCTTATAGCATTTAATAAAATGAGATATATTGCTGCATAACTCTCTTTGGGATTAAGCAACGCAGTGCACCACCATAATTCCCTCAGGCGGTGCTGAGTGTTGCGGAGTGAAAGTGACGATCTCTACCACCATTTGATGACAAGAATGTTTCGCTTCATATCTAATAGATAACCACTAATTCAAACACTTTTATAATCCCCTAAAGGAAAAGAATTCTACAAAGTTGAAAATTGAGTGTACACAAGTGCTAAGAGTCAATTTATACTACTAAAATAATTATTTAATTAACTCACTCTACAGTTTGGTTCATCACCATAACCTACGAGATTTTTAAGTCCTGAGTATGAGAAACACTTGGCTTCACATATCACCATTACTTATCCTCTTAATATTTTACCATATTGTTCTATTTTACCTGCAGAAAAACGCTGTCGTTTTTTCACAAACGACCACCGATACCTTCAATAATTGCGACTAAATTACAGCTGTAATTTATAATTAAAAGAATATTTATTATTTACATAAACTCAATTATGAAGTAACAGGAAACAAATTTACCCTAAAGGCTTACAGGTTACGGAGTGTATCAGTGAAATTAACCCAGTTTTGATAGAAAACATGAAAATATGAACGTGATCTAAAAGGGGCGTCACAGTTACGCAGACCATCAGCCGTGTACAGCACGCCCATGTACACGAGCTGAGGTACCCAGGACCGGGAAGTGAACTTATCATTATTATTGTTGGGGCTTGGGACACGGTGATCTACTGTAAATGAATTAAACTACATAAAATGAACCTACTATAAATTGATTTACATTATGAAGATTTAAGCCAGTACCAATCTTCATGGCCTTACGATCTGCTGAGAGCAGATTTTCAAACGTACATTTTGTGTAAAGTAGCTTGCATTGGTATAAATGCTAAATTGATTGCAACTTTCCGTAGTCGCATAAAGTTGACAAGCCTTAGATGTTCCATTTCTTCTGGTTGTGTCTTGAACTTGCATCTCTTAGTCGAAGCCCGTTTGGTCCTTTCCACACGGGAAAATTTTCGTCATGTCTCAGTGCATGTAGGCTATCCCATGTGGCGTTATTGTCTGTACAGCTGTGTGTATTTTTATTAACTGGGACTAGAATTAGAAATTATTTATACCTGGGAAAAGTAAAGCATGCCCAAGAAGTCTACGAATATCCTCTACTAGGGAATTTGATCTGAAGAAAATGGTCAGCCGATGTGAGGTGTTGATTGCATAGCAGGACGACCAAATATGAAGCATTCTGCAGTATATCACCCACTGAACACTAGACAAGAAGAATACTTTTACTTAGGTTGGATTGTCAGGTCACACATCCGACGTGGACACCTTGTAGTTTGATGACAAAAGTGACAGTGAAGGAAAGGGAGATATCAAGTATAGTAACACAGTGATTCCTTCACAGAAGTCAAGATATGTGCAATATGACATTCAGACAGAATCAAGTTTTTTGCAACGTATTTAATCAACTTTTAATACTGAAATTATCTCTTTTTGTCCTTTTCCCAATAATTTAAGGTAGGCTCTAATGTGGATTAAGCTCAATTTTTAGCCGGATTATATTCCTAACGCCACCCCTATGTGGAAGGATGTGTTCACTATTGAGTGTTTCTGTGGTGTTTGCTAGTGTGGTGTGTTGCATATACATTAAGATAATAAGACGGTCGAAAACACCCGTTTCTAGAACCAGAGGAGTTTACGTAGTTAAAATCCTCATCCCGGACGGGAATCAAACCTCGGTCCCTCTGAACCGCGGGCCAGTATGCTGACCATTCAGCCAAGGAGCCGGACTCTCTATCTCTTTCAACGCATTCACATCTCATGTCTAACCCAACAAGTTCCAAGTTCTGCTGTTCTAGTGTCAAAAATTTCAACAATTACTTAGAGAATTTATGATTTGGCATGGAAAATTGTGACACATTATTGAGAAGTACTGAGAAGTAAACATCTAGAGATATAGTGTATAATTTCATTCTAGTCTTTGACTTACCTTTTCGTTATATCTTGCGTGCGTATGTGATGATCTTCACAAGGCATAATCAACATTACTCACAACAGTGAAACAGTAATGTAAAATATGCTGTCGTGTCAGCCCCAGATTGGAGCTCAGGACTCATTCTTCCGAGGATCGAACCCATGACCGGGACGTAGGAGGAATGGTGTCGCTGAGATATACGTTAATATTATAAGGGAAATTATAAGTTAATAGTAATGACTATGTAATGGCAACAAGGCCAAGGAATCATAATTATAATGCTGATATAAGTAAATTAAGAATCATACAAGATTTAAGAGTTGAAGGCACACCAAAAGCTGTGAGCCACAAGTTGTGTAATTAAAAGTAAGGCTTGGTCGAAGTAGGTGAATCATAAGCTGCACCCTGCTAAAGGTGCGTAGTATATCTTCAGAAAAGGTGGGTAGCGAGTGAACGGAAGAGGCAATTCCGTTTTCGTGTGTCTTAGGACATTCTCCATAGGATGGAAACTTCGATGGCCTTCTCGAGGGGAGGTGAAAGTTAGTGAAGGTATAAAACAGGGGTACACACCCTGATCGAGGCTTTTTGGAACAAGTCAACTAGAAGTGCGGGCGGAAGCCCTGTCAGTCAGGTCTCCGATAATAATAATAATAAGGTCCAAGTGTGGACTTAAAGTATTCACTTCAATACTTCGACCACGCCAAGTCTTCTATGTCAGCGTCATTTGAAGTTAGGAAGGAGATTGTAAATACTGTATATAATTATACATACTCATCAGTCTGCTATTAAAGGAAGGTTTTGGGAAATAGAGGACTTCGTCTCTTCACACGTAGCAAATCTCCCAGGCCCATTGAACAATCCCTCATTACCGCTCGGAGGAAGTCAATCTGATTATTTATCATTCTCGTCGTGGCAAAGCCTGTGTCACGACAGGAAAAACTAAACTGGTGTGCAGCTGCGGGGTACTGGGTTCGATTCCGCCTCAGTGAAGAGACAGATTTTTTAAGAGCCACGCAGAAGAGGCTAGCTCAAGCAAGAAGATTCGCAGATCCGGTCCAGAGCAGCAGACGAGAGGCCTACCGTTCCAGCCTACGCAGAAGGAAGCGGACATCAGGACAGGAGAGCAGCAGGAGGCACCTGGAGGAGCTCAACGCCGAGACACCGAGAGAAGACAGCAGATATTCGGGCAGTGGTAAGTACCCACAAGTGTTGTAAATATGGCAGATTCCAATGTACCCAATGATGTGCCAGATAATGTTTCTGACTATGATAGTGCTGGGGATGCACAGGATGGACATTTATACGTGTCAGTTACTGAGGGATATCGGTTAATAGGTCATGAATTTAGTGGTGCCAAACCAGAGCAATTGCGTGAGTTTATTGCTAATGTGGATGCCGCACAGAGTATGATCAAGGATAGGGACCAACCGTTATTCTTTAAATATATTTTGACAAAGATTACGGGTTCTGCTCGCGAAAAGTTATTATCTAGATGTGACATAATCAACTGGGAAAGAGCTAAGGAAGCTCTTTGGGAATATTATGGAAAACGGGGCACTTTTGACTTGTATTTGTGTCAATTGTTCCAAAAAAGCCAGGGACCGAAAGAAACCGTGGCCGAGTGGGCCCATAGAATTGAAGAAATGGCGTTGATGTTTCGAAACGCTATCCTGGAGAATGAACCAATAGAATATCGTACAGGGCAGCGCAGAATGCTAGTGAAAATCGCGATAGCGGCTTTCACTCAGGGGATTCATACAGCGCGAATACAGGGTAAGCTACAGGATCGTAGCCCTCAAACTTTTGAGGCGGCTGTAGCTATTGCTAGACAAGAAGAAGCCATGATTAATTCCCAGAAGGAGAGAGAGGCACTCCTCAGGAATAGTACGGCTTCTAGAAAAGAAGGCGCGCACACCCAGCCGGTAAGCTACACGAAGGGTCGGTGGCAAGGCAAGGCCACGCAAGGGGCGCAAAAACCTAGTAAATCTCCCCATTATAACAAGGTGCTGCTAATATGCTTTAATTGTAATAAGGAGGGACATATAGCTAGAGATTGTAAGCAGAAGAATCAGAGTTCTAAGACAAAGGAATCCCTTACTCCTCGAAGAAACGCCGCAGGAGAGATAAAATGTAATTATTGCGGAAAGCCAGGCCATTGGGCACGGCAGTGTAGAAAGAAATTAGCTAACCAAAACAGAAATAGAGAGACCGGTAAGACCGGTAACGAGGTGAACATAGTGCGCACCTCTGGTTACCAACAGAGCGCGAATAAGGTGGGACCGAAATGCTTTAAGTGTAATGAAAGAGGGCACAAAAAGGCAGAGTGCCCACGTAGAAATTCGAAGCCGGAATTCAGGCGTTGTTACGCTTGCGGCAAGGTTGGCCACCTACAGTGGCAGTGTCGAACCAGATGCGATAGCGAGCCCAAAGGTAGAACAGAGTTCTTGCCTAGAAGACAGACTAGGAATGTTCAGAGTTGTAACGGTAATAATAATAATTCCCGTGATAGAACACGCGAAAAGACGCGATGTAGAATTTGTAGGCGATGGTCGCATTCAGCTAAAGAATGCTGGTTTAAAACCGAGAGAGAGGCTTTAAACTAGATAAGGGAGACAAGTCAGGGACGCTTGAGATCTCCCATAAGACCATCAGTCCCAGTAAGGTCGGACAGCATGAAGAGGGTACCGTATTAATAACGGTAACCGGGCGTAAGGATGCCTTAAGATTTTTAATCGACACAGGAAGTGATGTCTCTCTTATTAAGGAAGGTAGTGTTCCTTACGGTGCTTGGGTTAACCGCAAGGAAATTCTGAAGTTAAGAGGCATAACGAAAGGTTCGAAGCAAACCAAAGGAAAAGTTCGAATTCCCGTTGGTGGTAGATGTCCAGACTTCCATGTAGTGGACAACGACTTTAATTTGAAACAAGACGGTATAATTGGAAAGGACGTGTTAAGAGACAGCGTCTTAAATTATAAGGAAGGCTATGCTGTGATAGCAGGAAAAAGATACCCACTAGGGGCGAAAGAGGATATGTGGGTGGTGCTCGAACCAAGAGTGGAGAAAATCGTAGCCATAGAAGTAGACAAACCGTCAGCCGAAGGCTTGATAGAGCGGCAGGAAGTAAAGCCAGGTGTATACCTAGCTGAGTGTTTAACGAAAGCCAAGGATTATGTCGCACTCGTTAGTATGTTGAACACTACTGACAGGGAGTGGCGATTAAAAAGCCCAGTAGTTAAGTTACTGGATGTAGAAAGCGAAAATACAGCGGAGGTACACAAGGTTGAAGAAACCATAGCTGTAAAGGGCAATAGTCAGGCCAAGAGGCCGATCGCGCAGAGGGATGATAATAATAATCATAATCAGGAAGGTAAATCTCGAACGCAGCGAATACGGGAGCTGCTTAGAGTAGATCACTTAGCTCCCCAAGACAGGGAGAAAATTTACGCTATCTGCACGGCTTATCAGGATATTTTTCACTTAGAAGGGGATAAATTAACGCATACGAATATACTTCAACATGCTATCCCCACACGCGTAGATCAACCTCCAATTCATGTGAGGCAATATAGGTTACCTGAGGCTCAGAAAGAAGAGATAGGTCGTCAGATAAATCAGATGTTACAGGATGATATTATTACTCCTTCGACTTCCCCATGGTCTAGTCCCATCCTTTTAGTCCCAAAGAAATTAGATGCTTCTGGTAAGCAGAAGTGGAGGGTCGTAGTGGACTACAGACTTTTGAACGACGTCACCATAGGAACTACGTATCCTATTCCATTAATTTCTGAAATATTAGATGCCCTAGGAAAAGCGAAGTATTTTTCCACTATGGATCTGGCCAGTGGATACCATCAGGTATTGCTGAAGCCTGAGGACAGAGAAAAGACAGCATTTTCTGCCTTAGGGAGGCACTATGAATACAAGAGATTAGCTATGGGACTTCGAGACGCGCCAGCAACTTTTACGCGTTTGATGAAAACAGCACTAGCAGGCTTAGAAGGCATTAAATGTTTGGCGTATATGGATGATTTGATTGTGTATGCTAGCTCTGTAGAGGACCACAATCAGAGATTACGTGATGTTTTTCAGAGATTGAGAGAGGTAAATCTCAAATTAGGTCCAGATAAATGCGAATTTCTAAGAACGGAGGTAGCTTTCTTAGGACACGTGATTACTAAGGACGGTGTTCAACCTGATGATCGGAAGGTTCAAGCAGTAAGAGAATATCCGCAGCCCACCACTACGAAACAGCTGAAAGGATTTCTAGGCTTGTCAGGCTATTATCGTAGGTTTATTCCGAACTATAGTAAGATAGCGAAACCACTGTACGAGCCACTTAAGAAGGAAGTACCGTACGAATGGACGGATAAGCAAGAGCAGGCATTCCAGATCTTAAAGAAAAAGTTAACAGAGAAACCGATATTGCAGTACCCAGACTTTGAGAAACCTTTCATATTGACCACAGACGCTAGTAATGAGGCCTTAGGAGCAGTGCTGTCACAAGGACAGATAGGTAAGGATTTGCCGATAGCTTACGCTAGCAGGACTTTAAATAAGGCCGAAAGAAATTATTCTGTGACAGAGAAAGAATTACTAGCAATTGTTTGGAGTGTGAAGTATTTTAGGCCGTATTTGTTCGGCAGGCATTTTACGGTAGTAACAGATCATAAGCCTTTGAAATGGGTATTTAATGTCCAAGACCCATCTTCTAGATTAATTAAATTCCGATTGAAATTAGCAGAGTACGACTTTGAGATAGTGTACAAGGAAGGCAAACGTAACTGCAACGCAGATGCCTTAAGTAGAATTCCAGTTAGAAACGAAGAGCCTGATCAAAAAGTGCGAGTAGTTAAATCTAGTGATAATAACCAAGAGACTAGTAATGAGGAGTGTGAGGCTAATGACAACTTAGGAGGACCTGTTAGCTCAGATAAAATTGTGCAACCACGGAGACTCAGCTCTGAATCCGAGGACGCCACGGCAGAGGTGACAGAGCCTGAGAGTGGAAGCGAAGAAGGTAGTAGTGATAGTGAGGATGTAACCGAAGAGGCTAGGAACACTAGCCCGGAGCTAACAGAACAAGATAAATTAGAGATTATTAAGGAATGTCATGAGTCATTAGTATCAGGCCATCAGGGCATATCCAGAACGTATGCCCGGATAAAAGACCATTATCAATGGGAAGGGATGCAAAAGGATGTAGAAAGGTATATACGCTCATGCCCATCATGTCAAAAGAATAAGATTACCGGGCCTGAAGTAAGAGCAAAAATGGAGATCACAGATACTCCGAAAGCAGTCTTTGAGAAAATAGCACTAGATGTGGTAGGACCTTTAAATGTAACGGAAGCAGGAAACAGGTACATACTCACCTGTCAAGACCAGCTGTCTAAGTATTTAATTGCGAGTGCTATGCCGGACCAAAGTGCAGAAACCATAGCACGAACTCTGATTAATAGAGTAATTAGTATATTCGGTATACCAAATATTATACTGACAGATCAAGGTGCAAATTTTATGTCAGATGTTTTTAAGAAGTTATGTAGAATATTGCGAATCAAGAAGGTCCATACAGCGGCATTTCGACCGCAATCTAACGGTAGTTTGGAACGCTCTCATAGGGTGCTCTCAGAATATTTAAGACATTATGTATGCAGTTCACAAGATGACTGGGATAGTTATCTTCCTATGGCAATGTTTGTGTATAATACGACCAAGCACACTAGCACAGGTTATACACCATTTGAGTTAATATTTGGGCGAAAGGCAAATATCCCTGGTGTTCTTCAAAGGAAACCAGAGCCAAATTATAATGAATGCCAGAATGTCTTGGAGCAGTTAACCAGACAACTGCAAGAGAGCCATGAAATAGCTAGAAAGACGTTAATTAAAACCAAAGAACGAGATAAGGAATACTATGATAAGGCTAAGAATGAAGTTTCATTCAAAGTAGGAGATCTCGTGTTGTTACGTAACGATGCCCTACGAAGGGGACGTTCAAAGAAACTTTCTCCACCGTATCAAGGTCCTTATAAAATTACTAAGGTATCGGGAGTGAATTGCACGTTACAGGTAAACAAGCGTGGTAGACAAATTATCGTGCACCAGAATAGATTAAAAATGTACATTAATTAGAGAAGAATGTAAGGTAATGGTTCCTATTTAGGTCGCAGTGAGTTACACTTCCCTCACTCCAACGGCATTGTGGATTATCGTGTACCGCTGATAGAGTTAGTTGAAATACTCTGTCAGGTCGCGTCGAAATCAGGAAAGTACTAGAAAGTTTAACCTATGTAAGAGAGGAACCTAGGAATTTTGGTACGGGAGTACCATTGTGAGTACGTCCTAAGTACCCGTCAGAAAGACTACAGGTGACGAGACTGTATGTCCAGATATCAACTCGTCAAAAATGAACCGCAGGGTTCAAACTGAATATGGAGAGAATTCGAGTTCATAATGAGGATTAAAATTATCTACACTTGCTATATGCACGTTCTGAAAAGCCTTCACTTACTGTCACTAGAAATTAAATGAGTAAATTAGGTAGCGTCGTATGTAAAATAAATGAGATCTGCTTGTAATTATTAAAATCAGAAAGGGCGTGAAGCCAAGCTTAGTTCCACTGAAACGAAATTCATTCATGGTACAGAAAAATTTCACAGATAAATGTTTTACGTAATCCATATGATATCTAATTGAAGGTCGTTATCCTGAAGATAACCCCGTGTGGTGTCGGGGATTTACGCAAACAACACTCTACACTTTGGTACTCTTCTTCCCATACAGTTACACAGCCAGAATAACACCACGACTCGAACCTGTCTGTCGTAGGAGGCGACTAAAGGTTCCACTTAGGGAATGACCTTGTATTTAGTCCTTTATGCACGAATACGGGCGTCCTGAGTGAGGCATGGAACCCAGTGAGGCGGGTCCTGCCTGGGAAATATCACCATTAGGCCGGTGATTTTCCACAACAGTGTGATTCTCGTGGGAACAGAATCCACTGAAGGGAATTTTCTCACTACGTTGAGAACCATCCCGTGAGATGTGACTCCAAGGATACGGAGTACAATCCCATAAAGATCACTTCGGTAGATTCATACCTGTATTTAACTTTAACTTCTGTAACCATTCCTGGAGGTAAATCCTCTGCAGTCTTTAACAGACGCTATTCAAATTCTTAATTGCCAATGATGCCTTTCATCTGTCCGTAAGGATAAGGAGGAGTAACGCAGGTACGTCAAACAAGGAGAGAATTTTTGAATGGGCTAATGATGGCTCTAAAATTTTGTTAGAGCTGCCCAAGAGTGAAGTTTTACAGAGATATCAGTTACGAAAAAGAATTCGTAGATTTATTTAAATTGCTCACGAGTATACTAGTAGACTAGTACAGAGCATAATTATGAGAAGACAAACGTTATAGTAAGACAGTCAGTCACATTAAGTGTGTATTCAGGTACAGATAAACAGTTGAGGGTAGGTTCCACAACACCTAACAGTATAGTGTGTAAGGGAGAGTGACAAGAAAGTGAAAGTCGTGTTTACCTTGCAAGGAGGTGAACGAACCAGGCAGAATGAAAGGGATGACAGACCGCACGACCTGGAGAATGCTGGTCGTCGCAGTTATGTTGCTAGGGGTGTCCATACCCACCAGTCAATTGGATTTCAAGATGAAACGGTACGAGAATACAGCCGGAGTCTATTTTGATTATCAAGGAGAGGTACAATTATACACTGTAGAATGGAAATTGGTTACTTATATTAACCTTACACGTTTGGCAGATCTATTTGTGATAGCCCGTAGAAATTTACAGAAGACTAAAACCCTCTGTATTCAGATAGAAAAGGAAGTACATATTAAGTGCGAACATGAGATAATGTTAGTAGAGCAACAATTTCAAAGGATTCAAGGGATTAAAGATTTAATTAGGAAAATTACTAGGATCGAAACACCGGAAGGCAACGGGAAACGAAGTAAGCGCGGGTTAATTAATGCAATCGGTACCATTGCGAAGACGTTATTCGGAACGATGGATGAAAGCGACGCTATGTATTACGAGGGCAAGATTAAGGAACTAGAACAGGAACAATTGTCCATGATACAAGTAGCAAAAAGTCAAATGTTAGTTGTAAAGTCAACTTTGCAATCTGTCAATAATACCCTGTATGACATCACAGCAAATGAACTCAAGCTAAGTGAAAACTTTGAGCAACTTAAGAGTTACATTCAGAATGAAACAACGGGTATAAATGAGGCTTTTAGACAATCAGAAATGCAAATATCATTAAATAAACACTTAATTGAATTGCAAGGATTTCTGATGCAATTGCACGAGCATTATCAGATCTTATTAGATAGTATTGTAAGTTCTCAGACAGGCACGGTGAGTGTCCAAGTGTTAAGCCCCGATGATCTAGTAAGGGCATATAAGAAGGCCCAAAGAGATTTCCCTAAGGGTTATGATCTGCCATATGATTTGCAAGTCACTTATGGGTACTTGATTCTAAAAATATCATCAGTGAGTGTATATATAACTCGAGATACCTTGGTGTATATTTTACGCACCCCTCTTACTAACAAAATAAAGTACAATTTGTACCATTGTATACCTTTCCCCTCTCCCATGAAGAGTAATCCAAACCATTTTGTGTATATATCTAATGAAAAACAGTATGTATTAGTTGATCAAGAAAGACAGACATATGTAGAATTAAGTGATGAACAAGTGAAACAATGCAAGTGGACTGACAATGGACAGAGATTATGCAAGGCAATTTTTCCTATTAATAATGTAATGTCAAAGGGTAGTTGTATTGTCAAGTTGTTAACTGGTGTTAGCTTTATTCCAGAAGACTGCAAGAAAAGTGTGATGTCGATTTATGAACTCTTATGGATACCTATTGATGATAACATGTATATTTTTGTATCGCCTCATGAAACTAAGGTCACCAGTGTTTGTCAGGATATTACCAGTGATATAAGTTTAAATGGTGTGGGAATAATACAATTCACAGACTTGTGTACAGTTTACAGTCCCACAAGTAAAATTCAGAGTGCAGGTTCAGTGAATACGACAACAAGGAAAGACTTAGTGCCAGAAGTAATGTTAATATATGATTGTTGTGAACAATTAGACAGTGAGATCAAATTAGAGGATGTACCAGAATTAAATAGGGTTACAGTAGGAAGCTTACTGAATCATATAAGCGACCTAAGGTTAGCCAGTCATAAGACTGAAGATGTAGAAGCACTGGTAATGCAGAAAGAAAAGGAATTTAAAATGCAAATGACCCAACAGTATACAAGTGTATATCAAATTATAACTGGTATTATTTTGTTTGCAGTACTTATAATAGTCTGTTGCTGTCGTTGTTACTGTTGTGGTTGCTGTAGAAGGTGTAGACCTTTAAGTAAATGCATAGAAGATAGTAGAGAGCGCTGTCCCAACTTATGTATTTTTCAGAATGTGATCGCTAATGACCACAGAGCTAAGGTCTCTGATGAGGACATTACTGTCCATTTTCAGCATCCTCGACTGGCTGAAAGGGCCCTCAGCCACTCAGGATCGCTGTCGGGATTAGAGTTACACGAACGCCCTACTACAGGTAGAGCAAGTATCAGAGATAACTTGGCACAGCGCACCCACGAACAAGAGCATGGAGACTCTAACAGGATGTAAGAGTAAGAGTAAAAAATGAATGCAGAGGTATTGCATTCATTTTTCCCCAAAGGGGGGAGGTGTCGTGTCAGCCCCAGATTGGAGCTCAGGACTCATTCTTCCGAGGATCGAACCCATGACCGGGACGTAGGAGGAATGGTGTCGCTGAGATATACGTTAATATTATAAGGGAAATTATAAGTTAATAGTAATGACTATGTAATGGCAACAAGGCCAAGGAATCATAATTATAATGCTGATATAAGTAAATTAAGAATCATACAAGATTTAAGAGTTGAAGGCACACCAAAAGCTGTGAGCCACAAGTTGTGTAATTAAAAGTAAGGCTTGGTCGAAGTAGGTGAATCATAAGCTGCACCCTGCTAAAGGTGCGTAGTATATCTTCAGAAAAGGTGGGTAGCGAGTGAACGGAAGAGGCAATTCCGTTTTCGTGTGTCTTAGGACATTCTCCATAGGATGGAAACTTCGATGGCCTTCTCGAGGGGAGGTGAAAGTTAGTGAAGGTATAAAACAGGGGTACACACCCTGATCGAGGCTTTTTGGAACAAGTCAACTAGAAGTGCGGGCGGAAGCCCTGTCAGTCAGGTCTCCGATAATAATAATAATAAGGTCCAAGTGTGGACTTAAAGTATTCACTTCAATACTTCGACCACGCCAAGTCTTCTATGTCAGCGTCATTTGAAGTTAGGAAGGAGATTGTAAATACTGTATATAATTATACATACTCATCAGTCTGCTATTAAAGGAAGGTTTTGGGAAATAGAGGACTTCGTCTCTTCACACGTAGCAAATCTCCCAGGCCCATTGAACAATCCCTCATTACCGCTCGGAGGAAGTCAATCTGATTATTTATCATTCTCGTCGTGGCAAAGCCTGTGTCACGACAATGCCATTTATTCAAACATTTTTATATGTCTTCTTTGTTTAGTTACATTTATTTGAGAATATTTCAATAAACCAACTTAATTAATTTCCAACAGTTCTTTTACTCCTTTCTAAATCGATATGTCAAGTAACGATATTAATTACCTGCGTCAAAAACAGTAAAATCATTCATCAAGAGCTTAACTTTTGGTTTGACACCACAGAATCGAAATTAGTTTAACGTGGCACTCACAGGCTTACAATCAGCATCTGATGTTACATACACATTCAAAAATGTTCCTTTTTAATATTCAATGTTTATTGTACTAACTAGAGTCCGGATTTTTAGGTACTGATAGGTTAAAACGCAAATTTACTTAAGCGAACATCAATTATATACTGCCCCGTACAGCGGTTATGCTATGAGATTTGCATAGATATTAGGGGTACGGCCTATATAACTCCTTGAATGTATGTTACTCTAGCTACATTATGGTACAACGGGTTGCATGATACTTCATACAAACCAAATTACTTTGCATTCTAACCTATTGCCGCCCAAAAATCCGAGGTCTAGTAATAACGATAAAACTATGAATAGAATACCTGTGCCTTTGTTACCTTTGTATTGGGTGGGATTGGGGGTGTGCAGTTCAGACATAAATCAAGTATTACTGTACAGTAGGAAATTTATTGAGTGTATTATTTACACTGACTTTCAAAACTTTATACAAAGGTGTTGTGATAATAACTTTACAGTGATATAAAACATATAATTTAAAGCATTGCATTGGTATCTAAAATTAATTTCAACAACCTTGCTTTTATACACAAAATCTCTTAACTTAAATGTAACTTATGAATTAAATTTAGCGTCGAATGTCTCTGCGTTGAAATTTGGCGGCCGACTTGATGAAGATGGCAAGAAGTAAAAGGAATAAGTAAGAGTTCCTTATTTCTTGAGGAAGTTGGCACTGGAAAGAATAGAAAAAGGTGAAGAGTTAGAGAGAACAAGAGAAAGTGAAAGAAAAGAAGAAAGATTTTCTTCATTTCGCCACGTGCCGGTAGCTGCAATGAAAAGATTACAAAATATTAACACAAATTTATATCATTCCCGCCAGAAGGACTGATAGATGAAGGTCAGGAGAACTAAGAGAGCAAATTATTATAGAAAACACATGCCATTATCAAGAAATTGTCTTAAATTTTATTTTTAAATTTATTTTCCATGCAGGAAAATGTAAATGTTAGATATGCACCTCAATTTTGGAAGAGGGAAAAAAAGAATTACCATGCATCACAGTACTAACGGACGTCACATAGCAGACAAAATTTACAACGCGCGTTCTTAATATTCGTTAATCCACAAAATTATCCGTTATTGTAAGTTCTGTCATGCATAGAGATGTCACGTAGACGACTACAATAGTTTAATCTTCTTCTTAAGACGCCGTCTCCGAGTGGAGGTTGGCGATCCACGTAACTAGCTCTGATATTGACAGCGCAGAATGGAATGCCATTTTTGAAGTACAGCAGTGCCATTTTCGAAGGTCTTTCAGCCATGAATTTCTTCTTCTCCCAACAGATCTCTTCCCCTGTATCTTTCCTTCGATAATAAGCTGTAATAACTGATACCTCTCACCTCTCATGATATGTCCTAGATATTGCGTTTTCCTCTGTTTTATGGTGAGCAGTAGTTCTTTCTGCTTTTTCATCCGACGAAGGACCTCGGCATTTGAGATTTTCATTACCCAGGATATCCGCAAGAGACGGCGATACAGGAACATTTCGAAGGCATCAATACGTTTTTCCATTATTGGATCCTGAGTCCAGCTTTCACATCCATATAGGAGAACAGAAAATATATAGCAGCGGATCATACGAACTCGTAGTTGGAGACTGAGATCTGACCTCACAAAGAATTTCTTCATGGTAATGAATTGTTTCCTGGCCTGCTCAATTCTAGATATCATCTCCCGTTTGGAGTTACATTGCTCATCCAAGATGGTACCCAGATATTTGAGAGAAAACACTTCCTCCACTATTTTATCCTTTATTGTGAGATTTGTCCGAATTGTCTTCGTAGAGAACACCATCAGCTTCGTTTTTGAGGGGTTAGCATATAATCCAAACTCTTCACTGTGCTGAACTAAGGAGTTTATCATGAACTGAGGGGCAGGCATGTCATCAGCTATGACAACAGTATCATCTGCATATCTGATGTTGTTGATGGTTTTCCCGTTAATTTTGATCCCACCATAGTCTTGCAATGGTTTTTTAAAGATTGCCTCTGAGTAAATGTTAAACAACAGAGGTGACAGTACACAACCCTGGCGAACGCCCTTCTTGATCGAAGCAGTTGATTTTCATTTTATTCAATGCCAGTGCACAAACATGAGCGAGTAGAATATAAGACATCGATAAAGTCCAACTTATGGTGTTCTAAACTACTATTGCGGTACCACCATTTCCTATGATCTCTCGACTAATTGTACATATGGCATCTAGTTCGATTGTCGTATAACTTATGAAATATTCCTTAATTTTATGAGAATACAGGATTCCTACAAAATGATACTTGTAAATGACTCATCACCATCGGCCTTGAAATAAGAAACAAGAATAGAATTGAACTGGTGTAAATGGGAAACCAGAGATCTGCCCAACATGATGTTTCAAATAAACCGTCTCCCTATGGAACCCTAAACCTACACAACCCGAACCGCACAAACTCAATTACAGTGTACAGTAGGTTATCAAGCATTTACTATTACTACAACAGCAATGACATGATTACCAAAAATATCCCAATTCATTCAATTCAACATCGAGAAGAGTACGAGATCAGGCTTCATCATTGATTCCACATTCGTTTCGAAACTGATGAAGATCATCCATTGTTAGCCCATCTAGAGATGAATTATTCCAGAATCATGTATAACCTCAAATAAGTTGTCATTAAAAAAGCTTTCAGTGGAAATTAACTCAGAAATACTTTGTGACTGTTTGACCACTTCTCTTTAAGTAAAGAAATAGTTCACGACGTAGGTACATTCGGCCTTGAAGGGATCCATTTTAGATTGTGAGAACCCTATTACAATCATCATTAGCAGACTACATAGAACACGTTATAAATATTTCCTATGTAATCTCAATTATGTAGTTAAATTAATATATTTTCCGTGTGGTTGATTTTGTCGTAAAGGCAAGTAATTAAACCAAAACTTATATTACAATTCTGTACGTCGTTCTCTATTGCTTTCAAGCACTACTCGAGAGAGTATGCCATGGTATCCCCAAGTAGCAAGTTCCTGTATTTTATTTAGTTACATACATGTGACCAATTAAGATTTTGGCGATAGGTCTTTTCCTTGTCAATACGTCACTTAGAAACTATAGGAATTATACTGCTATTGCGATGTATTTTGTATTATATACAATACCAACAGTGGTTGAACACTAGAGAGGAGGACACTTCTTGAAATGAGTTTGATATGAAAGAATCGACTGAAATGAACATGGTGTAATTAAATGCGAATTCCCCTTTTGAGACAGTACAGGGGTTTTACCACCCTTTCACTTCATTCACATAATTCTTTCAGTCCAGGCCGCTTTGATCCTTCTTATTTTCTTGATTCGAGTGCCTTCCATGGTGAAAATTTCAGGAAAAATATTGTTTGAAGATAAGGTAAAGAATTAACGTTACAGTCCCTGCAAAGTAAAAGTCATAAGAAATGTTTTCACGTCGTATTAATAATACATGAAAATGCTAATCTGTGCAGTTTAATGTCACACTGTGGTATATGGATAGGACTGGTAAGATAGTGGCTGTGAACTTATATTATTATTATTATTATTTTATTATTATAATATAAACGATTCCCTTCTTTCACTGGTTTCGGTCAAACTGGGTTTCACGAGGTTTATTTCTTCGGTATGAGTATCATCACACAGAGTGCATATGTTGTCATTATCAGAGTGTTAATTTAGTCTCATTGTAAAGTTTTTTTTTTCAAAACTAATAGTGTGAAATATTTGTGACATCAATCAATCAATCAATCAATACTGATCTGCATTTAGGGCAGTCGCCCAGGTGGCAGATTCCCTATTTGTTGTTTTCCTAGCCTTTTCCTAAATGATTTCAAAGAAATTGGAAATTTATTGAACATCTCTCTTGGTAAGTTATTCCAATCCCTAACTCCCCTTCCTATAAATGAATATTTGCCCCAGTTTGTCCTCTTGAATTCCAAATTTATCTTCATATTGTGATCTTTCCTACTTTTATAAACGCCATTCAAACTTATTCGTCTACTAATGTCATTCCACGCCATCTCTCCGCTGACAGCCCGGAACATACCACTTAGTCGAGCAGCTCTTCTTCTTTCTCTCAATTCATCCCAACCCAAACATTCCAACATTTTTGTAACGCTACTCTTTTGTCGGAAATCGCCCAGAACAAATCGAGCTGCTTTTCTTTGGATTTTTTCCAGTTCTTGAATCAGGTAATCCTGGTGAGGGTCCCATACACTGGAACCATACTCTAGTTGGGGTCTTACCAGAGACTTATATGCCCTTTCCTTTACATCCTTACTACAACCCTTAAACACCCTCATAACCATGTGCAGAGATCTGTACCCTTTATTTACAATCCCATTTATGTGATTACCCCAATGAAGATCTTTCCTTATATTGAGACCTAGATACTTACAATGATCCCCAAAAGGAACTTTCACCCCATCAACGCAGTAATTAAAACTGAGAGGACTTTTCCTACTTGTAAAACTCACAACCTGACTTTTAACCCCGTTTATCAACATACCATTGCCTGCTGTCCATATCACAACATTTTCGAGTCACGTTGCAGTTGCTCACAATCTTGTAACTTATTTATCACTCTATAGAGAATAACATCCCCCCCCCCTACCCGCAATAACGGTCGAACATGAAATCAAATCAAATTCCAAATTAGTCATTATCAGTGCTGGCTTGCTTCCTCTTTCCTATTAGTTTCAAATCACCTGAGAGAAGTATTATTTAAGATAAGTTTAGCAGCTCATGGTACAATGGCAGTGACAACGTGTTTACCTAACGTCTGGGATTTAAAGAGTCACGTATGGTCTCTTCCCTAACTACAGTGCATCTTTACTGAGCAGGTGACCCTGGATATTTGTTTTATTGCCGTCCATTAAATTTGTAGTCATGACGCGAAGTACACATCCTGTAGAGAACAACCTGCACCTTGCGCAATGACCAACATGAATACCAAAGTTGAAGTCTTTGTGTTATAAGTCTCCAGGCATAAACTACGCATAATTATTAAGAAAGATACACTTCTCGTTCACTGAAAAATCATGGTCATTAATGGTTCTTTTCTCTGGTGTACTACGATCAAATCAGGCAATCACTATTATTGATATTGTGTTTATTTGCTCGGTTTATCGACAAAATACTCCTCGGCCTCACATGTAAAGAAGGGATTGATAGCTTGCATAAATGCAATGTCTGTGATAGTACATATAACTAATGATTTTGGATTTGAATTTGATATCAAAATTACCATCGACGAACTTGACTAGTTCGATTATGGAAATTCGCGTGGAATGACTAAACTGTGAATTTCAGATATAGTTATTTGGAGACCTTCAATAGACCACCTTGTCTCTTCAGGGCTGCTCCGTACTGACTTCTTTATCTGCTATTATTTGTATGTCATGCATAACCTAATAACTAAATTGTCATATTATAATGAGCAAGAAGAATAATCAACGTTGAGGGATGATAAGTGACTATAGATAGAGAAAAATAAAATTGGGACCCCTAAGTCGATTAAATACATCCAGTATTTTATCAGCCGTACGGAATTTTTTCGAAACTAAAATTATATCATCTCGAAACTTCTTTAATCATTAAAAATGTGTTTATATTATATTCTACATATGGAGCAGGAGTGTTGGTGAAAGTGAGGAATCCGCCCAAGGTAACTTGAACTGAGCACGCTGGCCGTGTGGTTAGTGACATGCAGCTGTGAGATTGCATTCCAGAGATAGCAGGTTCAAACCCCATCGTCAGCGGCCCTGAAGATGGTTTTCCGTGGTTTCCCATTTTCACACCAGGCAAATGCTACGGCTGTACCTTAATTAAGAACACGGCCACTAATGTCCCTTCCTAGCGTCACCGGAAACCTTCGATGTGTTAGTGCGGTGTTAAACCACCAGAAAAAATAAATAATACCCTACTATTTCATATTGGACACGCTGGTCTCAGTACTTTCCCTTTAATTGATACTATCCATCAATAGAACTTCCTGTTATGAATTAATTTCCATACTATGAACGTTGTCAAATAGAAATGATTTTGTAATTTTCTAACTAATACGAAACAACATTAATACTTCATCTTCAAGTGCCATCTCCTCTCAGAAGGTCGGCTACCATCATACAGATTATTGCTTTAGATGACGCAGCGTGTAACAGCTCAGTAGTGGAACAGTTGAACCAAGTCTTCAGATTATCAATCCTTCCTGGTCTTCTCTTTCCTTGTATCTTCCCTTGAATGACCAGCTACAATAGATTATATTTTTCTCCTCGCATCACATGACCGAGCTATTGGAGCTTCGTGATTTTGACAGTATTTAATATTCCCTTTCTCTTTCCCATTAGCCTCATCACCTCATCGCTTGTGACCTCATCTGTCCAACAGTATCCTTCTGTATGTGCATAACTCAAATGCCTCTAATCTTTCCATTTCTCTTTTCTTTATAGTCCAGGTCTCAACTCCATAGAAGAAGGTAGAGAAGACGTAACATCTCAGAAGTCTAATTTTTAGATGTAAATTAAGGTCTCTGCTACAGAATACTCTCCTCATTTTATTGAATGTATTTCTGGCTTGGCTGATCCTGGACTTTATTTCCTCAGCACAGTCAATGTTGTAGTTCACATTTGTTACTAAATACGTGTATATTGTCACTTGCTGCTCTGTCTCTCCATTGATCATCAAAATCTCTTGGTGTTGTATTCAGGATACTACCATAAAACGTGTCTTACTAACATTATGTGTTAAGTCCCATTGGTCACTTGCCTCCACGACTCGATTGGTCAGTCACTGTAAATCTTGTGGGCTTTCTGCCACCAACAAAGTGTCACCTGCAAATCTTAAGTCATGGATTGTTTTTCCATTAATACTACCATACTACAAACAGTAAGCGATACTTATTCCTATTCTTATTGTTGTAAATATTCTTCAGACACTGATTGTTCATGATTACATGAAGTAGCCTACAACTCGTGCTGTTGTATTGTAACGGCACACTGTTATAGTTCATATCGAGTCTTGAGATGAGTAGGAATGCTACTGTGTTTACTTCCGTTCGTCATATACCTGCCACTGACCTGTCAGTCAGTCTGTCTCTGCAGCCCCCTTTCACGTATCCCTTTCGCAGAGTACAGAGAAAGAATGCGGTGAGTAGGCCTAAGTGAAGTAGGAAGAGGCCGACTCATGTTTATGGAATTCGCGGTACGAGGGAAAATGTCTGCAGTTCTAACCCAGCGGACTTCTCCTGGCGCACGAATAGTAAAGATGTGGCAACTAGCTGATGAACCCACTGCCACACTGGGGCGAAATGCTGTTTATTTCACAACTGAAAGTGCCCAAGTCCGCCTCTGTGGTGTAGTAGTTCGTGTGAATAACTGCCACCCCAGAAGACCCTGATTCAATTGCCGGCTCTGCCACGAAATTTGAAACGTGGTACGAGGACTAGAACGGGGTCCGCTCAGCCTCAGGAGGCTCGATTCCCACCTCAGCCATCCTCGAAGTTGTTTTCCGTGGTTTCCCACTTTTCCTCCAGGAAAATGCCGAGATGGTAACTAATTTAAGGCCACGGCCGGTTCCTTCCCTCCTCCTTGTCTATCCATGTCCAATCTTCCCATCCCCACACAAGGCCCCTATTCAGAAAAGCAGATGAAGCTGCCTGGGCGAGGTATTGGTCCTCCTTCCCAGTTGTATCCCTAGCCCGAAGTCCCACGCTCCAGGACACTTTCCTCGAGGCGGTAGAAGTGGGATCCCTCGCTGAGTCCGAGAGAAATGCCAACCCTGGAGGGTAAACGGATTAAAAAAGAAAGAAAGAAAGAAAGAAAGAAAGAAAGAAGAAAGTGCCTAAAGAGCATGAATTTTCTCAAAACTTATTTTATCATAAACTCGGGTTAAACATGATTTTAAAAATTTACATACTTTTTTAAACAAGCACAATTTTTCGAATATAGTCTATTGTAATTTCTAATTAATACGGTAGAAATGTGGACACAGAGGAGTGCGACAGGCTTCGGCAGCCGGAACAATTCCTATCCTCGTCGCTAGAGGGGGGCTTCATGCATTCCATTCCTGACACAGTCGAATGACTGGAAACAGGCTGTGGATTTTCATTTTCAGAAATGTGGGCAGATAGATAAATAGAAAATGATGGTACATGCAGATACTTAGCTAGATAGATAGTCAAATTTGGTATTCAAGGAAGATATAGATAATATATCTCGTAAAGTGCATGATAGAAAATAACAATTAGTATTATTAATACTTATTATTACTTAGTTTTGTTTTTAATTGTAAAAAATCAATAAAAATAATTGTAAATGAAAAACGTTTGTGAGGAAAGTTTTCCGTGCTGGTACTCACCACTTGGGCACGAGGTCAGGCTCCTCGCAGGTCAGAGTGCTCTCATCGAAGACCTTGCCGTCTCCACAGCTGATGAGGCGAGGGTAGTTATTGACACACGTGATGAGACGACCGCAGTCTCCGGGGATGGCGAAGCGAGGGTAGGGCCAGAACTTGGCGTTCACTGTGTTGGAAGGCACCTTGCTGGGGCACTTGAAGCCGATAACAGCTAGGAACATAGCAGAATACCACAGTCAGACAGAGAACTCCCAAGAAATCTCATACATTTAATATTCTGTGTCATATTATCAAAGAATTAACATACGTACACATCGAACGAGTTCGGGGAACGGTACAGATCGTGTAATTCTAAGTCTGTATTCGTGGGAGATGGTGGGTTCGAGCCCTACTGAGCAGCCATGGAGATATCTCTCCGTAGTTGGCAATTTACACAACAGCAAACGCCGGAATTGATCCTTAACATAGACTATCCTAATGTTCTTCCAAAAATCAGGGCAATTAATTAATCAATTACGTAATTATTTTGGAGTATATTTGCTTATTAAAATGGTGAATTTTGGTCAGTTTTTTATGCAGATACTAGAATATCCGTCGGTATTATTTTCTATGTTTTATCATATTCACACCGGGTAAATGCTGGAGATGAACACGCCCTTAGCCTAATGCCTATTCATAACGTTATCCAAGAGGTTGATTCGGAAGAGATCACAATTCTACTATATGCGAGTGATATGATTCTACTGTTAAAAATCAAACTGGATTTACAAGGAGGATTGGACAGGTTGCAAATATGGTCATATAAGAATGGAAGAATGGATTAGAAATTAATACAAGCTAACCAAAAATTATGAAATTTATGCTTGGAGGGAAGCATATCAAAACCAGATATTTTCTCTTGCTGCAATGACAGACTGGAATTGGTGAAATCCTATAAGTTCTTGGGAATAACTTTACAAGTAACAGGGAAGACCTTTTGCAAGTATATAGAAGAAGGTTGTATAGATGTGGTCAACTCAATGTTTTATATAAAGGAAATTGAGAACAGCTTTGCGCCTTTTTTTTTTATTAAGATAGCACCAATTTTACACTATGCAATGAGTAAGATATGGATGTACCTTGAAGAGGCCGGAGCCAGTTAAAGCTGAATACTTTTAACGAGCCTGTTGTCTATCAAGAAGAGCATTGACCCGGCGTGGATATCGAATGGATGACACCTACTTCTTTATTAGGGAACTAGCACAGATCAGCAGCCTAGAACATACAGCAGTATATGAATCTCACGTCAGAGAAACAGACAAGAAAGCAACGAGCTCTTCTTAACTACCGTCTTGAGATCGACCGAATAGAAGGGGTCTAATTTTGCAATGCAGCACGTGTTCACCAGGACTGTGCTCCACGGGTTCCATTACAAGATCTGTGGCCAAGGAGGATTTTACCAAGCATCGTATCAGTGCTATTGCAATCTCTGCATGACAAATTTCGTTTCAAGGACCCACAAAATGTGAGACGTCACATCGGGATCCTGATTTATGTTTGGCATTGCTTACTGTGGAATCACAGAATTCACCGATAGATATTAGGTCATGTTTCATTTTTGGAACCAAACTTTATTCCAAAGGTAGATCACGCCACCGAGGAGATACTCCATTCTGCCGGGAATTTTGCGAAGTCTTAAACCTCGCATAACGCTGGGACCAGTCTATAATGGTCGCATCTTACTTGAGCATCTTCAAATACTTCTGCGCCAAACCAGGATCGATTCTTTTACCTTGGGATTTACATCCGAGATTTTAAGACTGAAACGATGTCGCAGTAAAATTTGAGTAAACAACATCTTTTGAACTACATTTATTGAAAGAAAGTGATCCGACGCAATTTACTGTATGGCTTTTAGTGCCGGGAATGTAGTTGGACATATTTGGCTCGCCAGATGTAGGCCTTTATTCAAGGCCAAGCTACGTTTTTGTTCCTTGGCTAAAATGGACATCACGGTGTTTTACAGATTCTGGAATAAAGCACATTATCAGACTGGTTCCGTAAATAGCTCTTCACGATTCAATTATTTATTTATTTATTTATTTATTTACTTATTTATTTATTTATTTATTTACCGTATGGCTTTTAGTGCCGGGAGTGTCCGACGACACATTTGACTCGCCTGATGCAGATCTTTCCATTTGTCTCCCATGGGCGACATGCACGTCAGGATGTGGGATGATGGTGATAATAACGAAGTAGGAAGAGGGTAATATCCGATATTGACACATTGTCTACTCCCGTCAAATAACACCAAGGGGACTGGTCAAGGATTAACGTCTCCATCCGACGTACGAATCACCATCAAGAGCGTCAATTGACTTCACTCCATACGAACACTGTGGAGAGGTTTGGAATTGAATTGAGGCTTTTGGCACGCAATATACTGATCATAAATTGTATAATTATTACGACCTCCCTCCCTGCCGGCCAACATTCTTATAGTGATTCACTTTCCCCCATTGAACGGACTCGAACTGGCTAACCACGATATCACACCATATGACCTTGACACCCTGACGATCATGGTCACCAGGCGGGCTTCTTCACGATGATCCTTGTCAACAACAACACGAATATTGCCGCTAAAAGTCGAGATCAAGTTACTGCCAAGCAGCCCTCACCTTCACCACAAGAAATGTATTATGCAACACTCTTAACATCATACGTAGTTTATTTGTTAACATGTGACCTTTCGAAGATTCATTACTGTTCCTTTTATGGACGTAGTTTAAGAATATTTCGCTTCACCTGCTACTGCTACTTTTCGGGGCTGTTGCGTCATGTTTTTTCTTCTCCAGTTACTACTAAGACTATTACTATAAAATACTTGGGTCACTCATCTGTGAGCTTGCATTCAGGAGATTGTGGGTTAGAATCCCACTGTCGGCAGTCCTGAAGATGATTTTCCCTGGTTTCCCATTTTCACAAGAGTAAAATGCCAGGGGTGTGCCTTAATTAAGGCCACGAACGCTACCTCCCCGATCCTAGGCCTTTCTCATCCTTCCGTACGTGAAAACGTTCGATGCCTTGGTGCGACTTTAAACCAAGAGAAAAAAACCTTCAAGGACTATTTAAGCTACAAGCGGTCTTAACAGACGCCAGGTTGTCGGAATTTTGTCTCACAATATTTCTTTAACTCGCTAGAACCCAACGATGTGTACACGTCGCAATTAAACACCATTAAATATCATTGGCCTCAGTTGGAATCGAACCCGCTATCTTGGAAATATAACAACTAACCACCTAACCCACTGAGGTTATCTTCTTTATGACCTTTATAGATGTTTTTGGGGTCAGCACTTGATGTTCATTTGGTCTAGATTTGGTCTAGTTTTACGGTTGGAAGTCCTTCCTGACCCGAAACCTAAGTGGAGAGACGTATTCAGTAATGTGTTTTCTGTAGATCGGTATGTTGTATGTAGGTGAAGAGATGTTTACCCACACCTTAAGTAAGAGTAATAATTAGCAATATGCATTTAAGGTCTCCATCCCTACCAAGAATAGAATCTGGGGCCTACTGAACAATTTAGCCAAGCAACCGGACAATTACGGCACTGATTTTCTCAATATGATTTACCTGTTAAGATTCCTCACTTCCTTGTTTATTTACTACCCTTCCCAATTAATTTCAAAAAGTCCGGCTCCATGGCTAAATGGTTAGCGTGCTGGCCTTTGGTCATAGGAGTCCCGGGTTCGATTCTCAGCAGGGTTGGGAATTTTAACCATAATTGGTTCATTTCGCTGGCCAGGGGGTTGGATGTATGTGTCGTCTTCATCATCATTTCATCCTCATCAGGACACGCAGGTCGCCTACGGGTGTCAAATCGAAAGACCTGCATCTGGCGAGCCGAACGTGTCCTCGGACACTCCCGGCACAAAAAGCCATACACCATTTCATTTCATTTCATTTCAATTTCAAAAAAAATTAATAATATGTGCAGTTTACCTCATTTGATGTTAAAATATATGGACAGTTAATATTGTCCTAGCAACATTCTCTAGAGAAAATTACCATTGAAAATTCTAATGGCGGAACTATTGTAAACGGTATCTTCTTGTAGCACACACTAATCTTTTAAAAGTCGCTTCTTGAGATACATTGGTTGTTCAACGTTGTTGTACTCATGTTGTTCTAGTTGTTGTTGGGTAATACCCAATTTTTTAACTTTACTTTAAAATTTGTAATGTTAAGCCAGTAGTAAGTTCAACCTATAGTATTGTAAGCTATAGTATTAAGCACTGGGAAATACTTAAGTTTTGTGTGAATTTATATATGATGATGATGGATTTAGAATTTCAAACTTAAACTAGAAGTATTTCTTGTAATACGTTTTTTCCAGGGATTTGCTTGGTTTAATGTTGTAGATGTTGTTTTTGTTGGGCAGTTATTATTTAAGCTAGTAGTAAGCTCAACCTATAGTACTGTAAGTCGTAGTGGTAAGCACTGGAAATAATTAAGTTGTGTATGAAATTTTATACGATGATGCTGGATTTAGAATGTTTAACTAGTCGTATTTCTTGAAATATTTTCTTTCTATGTAATTACTTGTTGTACCGTTGTTGTTGTTGTTGTTGTTGTTGTTGTTGTTGTTGTTGTTGTTGTTGGGTAATTACGTTAACTTTACTTTATTATTACACTACTGTGAGTGACCATTGCTACCGGGATATTTCCCATTTGCGATGTATTTGTTAATAATACTAATAAAATACAACATCAGTGTGCTTATTAGACCAAGGTTATTCTACTCATTCTAAAATAATTGGAAAAAAATCGTGTTGATTGATTTAATGATTCGTAAGCTGAGGTTCCTCAACAGTAGTGTTATTTTATTTCATTGCTTCATAATATTATATATTGTATGTACATTTTAATTTTTTTAATCCAACAATTACTTTTCAATTTAGTTTTATTCGGCCATCCTAATTAACACACTGACCGACACATGCAAGCTGTCATTATGCCACTTTACCAACGTTTCCACGTTCATCCGCAGAGAATAGATGAGAAATCCGTTTAACTAGGAGGCAAGAAAATGACGGAATCGAAACCGTTACTTCGCCTACAGGCCTTCCTGACCTATAAGGACACGCATTTAACTCTTGGAGACCTACAAGCACATCACACACCAGCACTAGGTATTTGTCATTTTCTCTTCGGCTCTGGTACGTAAATAGAACTCTTCTAATCACGTCCAGTATATTGCTCTGGCATAAATATATTTAAAGTTATGCTCCTGATTAATTTCTTGATCGAATTCGAGAATATTTTAGTGCAGTAATTTTGTGAGATATAGGCTATGTATTTTGTTGTTTTTCAACTTTAACAGTTACACATCACCGCGATTATCACCGTGCATAATATTGATAAATGACAGATATATTTTGAAATGATTTTTGGCCTATGGTTTTGGACGGTGACTACATACTTAAAGCATAGTCTGCAGTCAGAACAATCAAACATTTCTAACTGGAAAACGCTCAAAATACTGTCTGCATTGGTGACTGTCATGAAATGAAGCACTAAAGAAACACTAACATGACATGACTAGCACGGCTTTATTTCCATGAGTTGTCATATATCCACCAAACACAACACATTATGAGCAAATTTGACACACTAGAAGTATGGACGACAATGTGCACGAATTTTGCTCAAGATACACGGATCAGTTATTGGACAGATTGGGTGGCAACGCGTGTTAACGCGGTACGGATATAGAGCCATGTTCTGCATTCGGGAGATAATGGCTTTGAAACGCATTGACGGCTGTTCTATGAATGGTTTTCTGTGGTTTCCCATTTTCACTTCCATGCAAATGCGGGGGCAGTTCTTATTCATTGGCTATAAACTGATTAATTCCACCTTCTTACCCAATTTCATTCACTATCATTCATTTCATTTTCATCAACTCCTCAATAGAGGTTAGCGACACGAAGGGCATCTGGCCGTAGAAACATGTCATATATAATTTTATCACACCTCATCCCCGACTCCGTACCAGGAGAGTGGACTAAGAGGTAGACATACATACAAAATTGTCGTTGTAATATCGTAGTCCGACTCATTGTCTGAGTGGTCAGCGTTGAGGCCTTCGGTTCCCGGCCGTATCGGGGATTTTAATCGCCTCTTACTAATTCTTCTGGCTCAGGGACTGGGTGTTTGTGTTTGTCCCAACACTTTCCTCTTCATATTCATACAACATACTACACTACCAACTATCACGGAAATACACAATAGTGATTACATCTCTCCATATAGCGTTCGCGTCAGGAAGGGCATCCGGCCGTAAATCGAGGCCAAATTCACATCTGCGACACAGTTCGCACCCGCGACCCCACAGGTGTGGTAAATCGGTAGAAAATGAAGAGGAATAATCAGAAGAAGAAGGAGGAGGAGAAGAAGAAGAAGCAGTCATTGTAATACCGTAAGTAGAATTTCAAACGAATAACTTATTATAAACTAACAGTGATCTGTGATGTGGGTTCCTGCAGTCATTGTGTAGATGGGACACCAATGACTGGACTAAGATGGAGCTGACATTCAGTTAGTTCGGTCGCTGTCCGAAGGGGCTTGAGGGGAGAAGGGCGTGAAGCTAAAGAGACGACAGTGATATTTAACTCGATCAAAGTAACAGGAAATATTTTTTATCACTTATACTCCAGGAATGCCTTGGCAGATGCAGATTTTTTGGCATTTACTTCCTGATACAGACTAGATACATACTTAGCTTCCATTGCAGTCTTACTGTCTGTGACAGTATGGAAGCTACAGAGTTTTGGGAGAACAGAACTAGTGTTCTAGATGTTAAGAAGGGTATTACTCATAGTCATATTTCAGTAACACTTTCTAACTCAGTCAAGAAAGCAATGATAAATTAACTTACTTTTCTTCAATCAAAATCAATCAATACTGATCTGAATTTAGGGCAGTCGCTCAGGTGGCAGATACCCTATCTGTAGTTTTCCTAGCCTTTCCTCACATGATTTCAAAGAAATTGGAAATTTATTGAACATCTCCCTTGGTAAGTTATACCAATCCCTAACTCCCCTTCCTATAAATGAATATTTGCCTCAATTTGTCTTCTTGAATTCCAACTTTATCTTCATATTGTGATCTTTCCTACTTTTAAAGACGCCACTCAAACGTATTCGTCAACTAATGTCATTCCACGCCATGTCTCCTCTGACAGCTCGGAACATACCACTTAGTCGATCAGCTCGTCTTCCCAGCCCAAATGTTGCAACATTTCTGTAACGCTACTCTCTTGTCGGAAATCACCCAGAACAAATCGAGCTGCTTTTCTTTGGATTTTTTTCCAGTTCTTAAATCAACTAATCCCGGTGAGGGTCCCATACACTGGAACCATACTCTAGTTGGGGTCTTACCAGAGACTTGTATGCCATCTCCTTTACATCCTTACTACAACCCCTAAACATCCTCTTAACCATGTGCAGAGATCTGTACCCTTTATTTACAATCCCATTTATCCTATTACTCCCCATTATAAAGAAGCCATCCGCTCTTGCATTTTCATTCGGTTATGGTAATTCAGAATGCAACCAGCCTTCATACTCTTCACTTCATAGACAGCCATACTTCTGGATTACTCTGTGATGTAAGTTTTCCATCTATCATTGTTAACTTCTAAGGGTAAAGGCCACTTGATGGCTATATTATTGCAGTTATTCATACTTGGTGTCGAGAAATGTAGAGCTTAAACATGCAATGCTCTCTCATGGGTTATCAGTTCCATAGAAAGTTGATTCAACGACCGAGAACTTCCCGCATTCTTAATAAATTTATTTATCCTTGGTCATCGTTTTTTATTTTGTAAGCTGTGGCCTATTTATTGTATGCAGGTAAGTGTGTTTTAGAGAAGAGTAACGATTGTTGCATCAGATTCAAATGCGTCGCTACAATAGGGTAGGAAAGTTCCAACAGTTAATACTGCATTACTTATGAAGTGCAGTTATCGCCGGAGCTGCATGCCATATCCAGTCTTCACACGGAATTAGAACGACAGGGCGTGTCCATTGCCGAGTGGTCGCTGGTTAGCAATCAAGGCGTACAGCTCTGGGCAGGGCACATGCTGATCTGTATGGAGGACAGCAGGTAAGGAGAAAGTTTCCAAGGTTCAAATATTTGGTAGATTGCAACCTACTGAAGGGGACTGGCTTCGTTATCTCTTCTCTAGGCAATACTTGAGGAGAGCATGATCCTTCGTTTAGATACACGAAATTCAAATCAAGCGAGTTGGCTGCCCGGTTCAAGCCGTGTCGCTGTTAGCTTGAATTCAGGAGATGGGGCACTTTACATGATATCTCAAATTTACACCAGGCAAATACTGGTGCTTTAACTTTATTAAGGTAACAAATAGTGAACTTGCATTCGTGAAACAGTGGCTTAGAACCCCACCATCATCAACCCTGAAAATAATTTTACGTGGTTTTCACTTTTACTCCACAAAAAATACCAGTGCTGTGGCTTAAGGTGACGACTGCTACCTACCAAGTACTAGCCCTTTCCGATGCGGCGGTTGCCAAAAACCTTCCTTTATTAATGCGACGTGAAACAGTTGGCCAATCCAAATACCGATATAATCAAGAGCACTTTGCTCCTCCAGATTTTAATTCAGTGATGGTACCCAATATGACACCTGTCTCTTGCTCACTGAACATCATGTCCGGAATAATACGGCATTTCAAGTCCCATAGCACTTATCTTAACGGTAAACCACAATAAGTATACACTATTACAGATCATACAGTAGCACAGCTTATTATCAGACAATTTCTACACTTGTAAGTTCAATGGTCTGAAGACCTAAACAAAGATTGCACAAATTTCTCATACGAATTAACCAACTCATGACGTTGGAGGTATCGTGTGACTATACTAACATAAATTTCCACATTGATATTTGAATGGCTAAGAAGGAAGCTAGTGAATAGATGGTCAAGACATATGTGTGGAGCAAATTCCTCTACGGATGTGAGAGTTGGACACTAGGCGTGAGAGAAAAAGAGTCAAAGCTTTAGAGTTATGGTGTTATAGAAGAATGTTGAGGATACTCTGCATTACTGAGAAGATTACGCGAGACGCCATACTGGTCAAAGTACAGGAGGAAGAGAAGGAACGTCTGGATTGAACATGCAACCAGGGATATGCGTCTACAAGCCAATTTCTAGGAGGGTGCTATAGTGGGAAGAAATTTTAGGGGAAGGGCATGTCTTAATTACGTTGGACAACTAGTGAAGAGCTGGGCTGGCAATTTTACATGGAGGTGAAGAGAATGGCGTAAGACATGGGTTAATGGAGAAATGGTGCCAACCAACCTCACGGCTGACAACTTTATAAACAGAAGAATAAGTAGGTTCTTTTTTTTTTT
This sequence comes from Anabrus simplex, assembly GCF_040414725.1. NCBI lineage: Eukaryota > Metazoa > Arthropoda > Insecta > Orthoptera > Tettigoniidae > Anabrus > Anabrus simplex. Next base: position 1,581,760,623 of record NC_090265.1, read on the forward strand.
TTGCTTTACGTCGCACAGACACAGATAGGTCTTATGGCGACGATGGGACAGGGAAGGGCTACAGTGGGAGGGAAGCGGCCGTGGCCTTAATTAAGGTACAGCCCCAGCATTTGCCTGGTGTGAAAATGGGAAACCACGGAAAACCATTTTCAGGGCTGCCGACGGTGGGGTTTGAACCTACCATCTCCCGAATACTGGATACTGGCCGCACTTAAGCGACTGCAGCTATCGAGCTCGGTAGAGAGACTAAGGAGAGATGCCATGTGAATCATCATAAAGAAATTCCTATCATTGTCTGAAATGAGACCACGCACCGCAGCAGTCTGTCAAGAGCACTATCTTCCTGCTGAGCTCAGTTGATGTTTACACTGTTCTTTGGAAACAGTTGAGTAGTGCAGGATTCCAATCTTTCGTCATGTATGAATTAGAGACGCAAGTCGATTGCAGCTAGAGGATTGCATCGGTTGTGAATGATGTAATTCTTGATTTGCGAGGAATTTTGTTCGTTTGTGTTGAGGAAATACGTAGCATCTCATCTCTCGTTAACTTCCCCGGCCATCCACAGGGAATACTTCAGAAGTTAGGATTATTACTCATACAGACAAAATATCTCACACATATAAAATGAAACATGTAAGTCAACATTGTTGCTTCAACAAAATTGCGTTCAAAGATTACACTTAATTCAGGATGTATAAATCGCTACCCACACAGATATTTCATGATTTGGATTGAATCTATCCTAACTAGGTATATCCGAGATCGAGATAGTACTTACCGGATGCTAATAACCTTATTGTTAGTAGCTTCCATGTCGAGAATACAACTCTTATCTTAAAATGCAATGTACATATTTATCCAAATTTGACAGCAGTCCATAAAAGACACAGAAAGGGACTTTCTAGATCGTTTGATAAATGTAACTTCACTGTCATCTACAGTTCCTACAGTTCAGAATAATACATTTTACATTTACAACTTTGGGTGTACCGAGATTGTGTATTGTTAATTAGTGACCGCAAAATATCTTGCAAATAAGACCAAATTCAGGTATGTCTTAATGAAACAGGTGAATTCACGATATTTGCAGTGATATAAACAATGTATGTCGTAGAAATCCCGTGTAACACTTGTACTGGTGTATGGCAGCGACAGTTCAGCTATTATAAAATAATGTAGAAACATTGTCATTGAAAGAAGTATTTAAGGAAGATAACGAGGGGATTGATGCGTGGAGAGCACAGTATAACCATGAATTAAGTTGGAACATCACATTAGAAAACAAGATGAAGATGTATGTAGGAAGTTACTACTGCAGAAGCCGGAAGATACTTGACGAGTTGGAAGATCTAAACTGAGGCTGTTGTAATCCGTGGAGGAAGATGAGAAACTGATTGACGCAACAAATGGAGAAATAAGACACAAGATCATGATAACTGAGATTCTAACAAGGCAAGGCTCATAGTGGATTGAACTGCCAGAGGAGGATGAAGAATGAGTTTTCATACACTTTACGTAAAATACATTTCATCTGACAGAAATAATTTAGAGTATCTGACAGTAAATGAGTTTCATCGATCGAGTCCGACTCGTTGGCTGAATGGTGTACTGGCCTTCGGTTCAGAGGTTCCCGGGTTCGATTCCCGGCCGGGTCGGGGATTTTAACCTTAATTGGTTAATTCCAACGGCACGGGGGCTGGATGTTTGTGTTGTCTTCATCATCATTTCATCCTCATCACGACGCGCAGGTCGCCTACGGGAGTCAAATAGAAAGACCTGCACCTGGCGAGCCGAACCCGCCCTGGGATATCCCGGCACTAAAAGCCATACGACATTTCATTTACATCGATCGAAGGGTAATGCTGATTTTTAAAGCAGACATTTCAAATGCTACATCATATAGTCTTCCAAATAATGTATATTTACACATTACTCAGTCCACCTGTATTTAATAACATTTTTCTATTTGGGTAATTTGGAAAATGTGGAAGAAAAGTAGTCCTAGAGCATAGGCTGGCAAAGAGAGCGCCCCACTCCTTGAGCTAACGGCATGATCGCGGGAAGAGTTAACTTAAAATAGTTTGAGCTGTAATGACTAGATGGCGATATGCGGGGTCAAGGCGCAAGTAAAGCCACACGAATGCACCTGGCTGAGTGCAATACAGTCGTACAGTTCACAGTCAAAGGAGTACTTACTTACCATATGTCAAAATAATTAATTCCATTCCTTACGCATAACCTAATGAAATAAATGTAAATAAACGTATTTACTTAGCATAAGGCGTTTGCATGCAAAATAACTTGTTTTGATCCTCACCTAATCTAATACACAGAATAGAATGTGACATTAGGCACCCCAAAAAATCTGTTAATCTGTTTAGACACGCACCCGTTTCACTAGTTGTAACAGAGAGCCGTGCAAGCAGCTCCTAGCCTGCACCTTCCGTCAGAGCGCATACTCTGCTCTTTTACTTGCCTGAGCTGGAGCGCCGAATTGTGCCCACCTTTCTCCTAGAGCGAATCCAACACTTCTCTCTGCTTAGGAAATATCGTTGAAAACCTTGCGTATCCGCGAGGAAAATAACGGGGAACTATTTCACGCTGCATTTCCGTTATATGCCTTTTTTAAATCAAAGAAATGGCAACTGAATGTTCAAATATTGCAGATCGAACCAGTTTTCGAGTGACTTCATTTATCAAGGTTTATGCGGTTAATTAGCCTTTTAGAAGGCGATTGGTGAGGATTTTTCATTTAGAATGTGAAGAGATATGTCCAGACTTCAGCAAGTTTTCGAGAAAAGAAGATTAACATTTCTCATTCACTTATAATTCCATGCTACAAAAATGTTCGATGCAGTCATACATTTCTTTGAGCCAATACTGAAAATTTAAGTTGCTAATATAATCTCAGATTCAGTTCTTGGTAAAGAGAATAGCTTTCAAGGAACTTAGCAAAAGACGTTGACTCATTAACATTTTGTACTGTAGAGTACTTAATATTGTCTCACTGTTTACTGCCTCATTTCCTTAAATATTAGTTTTAACAACAATTCTATAATTAACCATTTAAATTCTCATTATTTTCAGTGGGAAAAATTAGTTTTAACCAACCATTTCTGTAGTCTGAATTATTATTATTATTCTTTCTTAAAAACGATTCATCAAATCCTGAAATTTCCCTGTACCTACTTTCCAAATAAGCTCCTAAAATGTCCAAAATTATTTCAAATTAATTTTATAAATCGTATATTAATTTTAATCATCCACGTTTTGTGGCCCACTTGGTTGCACATTAGACTTCCTGCCCCAAGGTTTCAAGGTTAACTACAGCTTATGCGGAGAAACCTAGATTTGTTGACACCTTAAATAATTACTTAGATGCTAGACATAATGTCTCTTAATATCATCCACGTACATTAAATATATAAGAAATAATAATAATAATAATAATAAATGGGGTGTGGCCATTTGACACCTGTTAGGCGACCTGCGCGTCGTGATGAGGAGGAAATGATTCCCAGGGTAATGAACTACTTATGGTTAAAATTCCCTAGCCTGCCAGGAATCGAACCCGGCACCCCTGTGACCAAAGGCCAGCACGGTAACCATTTAGATGGAACCGGATAAGCTCGTGTCTTCATCCCGAGGTGGTGCAGTTCTTTTCAGGCACACCCCCATTGGAGGTGAGCTGCATGTACCATTTCAACCACACACCATTCCTCCTGCCATTTTTAAATTTCTGGCAGTACTGGGAATCGAACCCGGGCCCCCGAGGACGGCAGCTAACAACACTAACCGTTACGCTACAGAGGCGGATATAATATCATGAATAATGCTAATATCCCAGATGGCATCTACAGTATTCACAACTGATGAAAATGTATTTTCCCATGTCTTTCTCCCTGTTCATTTTCATCTAAATGATATTTATTTTCACTTAAAACAGTTCACGGACAAAGTGGTGGAAGTGAACTTACCTTCAGGGTTGCAGATCTCTAGAAGCTGGTCGGGCCAGTTGCAGCTGTGAGTGCGGTCGTCGTAGACAAGACCAGGCTCACATGGTGTTTGGTGTGGCACTCCGAAGGCGCACTTCACGTAGGTGGTGCTGCAGGACGCGCTGTCGGGGTAGATACCGAACTGGTACAGACAGCCAGGGGTGCTCACTGGGGTAACTGCAACAGGCGAGCATTAACTTTCCAATACAACGACCATAAGCATGAAGAACAGTGTTATATTCCATGAAGTACGTAGAATAGGAAATATGAAATTAGATCAGGTAGACTATTTCATATACTGGGTCATCCAATTATCTTGGAACCGGAGTGGCGGCTGGGCTAGAAGGAGGAAGCCTACGAGGACTACCGATTCTCCCCTTGTCTCGCAACGCAGTTTCGTGTTTCTCTGAGAGCAACAGCTGTGTACAAAGTGAAGGGAGAATAAATGGAAAATAATAATAATAATAATAATAATAATAATAATAATAATAATAATAATAATAATAATAATAGGCCTAATTATTGTACTCCTCATCCAGCGTTTATTTACGATTCGTATGTGTGTCTGCTATGCCTTCGCTGGCAGGACCTATTCTTTACAGTACACTATGTCTTCTGGTATAGGCTAGAGCAATTTTGTTACTTTCATAAATCTGTCTCTGTCTTATCCTTGGCTTTGACAATATGAAAGTGACTGAGGTATGAGCGATGCTAGTAACGCCAATCATTATGCAGCCAGTCCCTGCTATGAATGGTGTGAAAATGTTGCTCATAGGGTCGGTTGGTGTACGCATTTCAGTGGGGTTGGCAGACTGATATGTAATAGCAACTCTGGCTCGGTGAGGAAAGCAACGGGAAACTACCTCACTCCTCATTTCCCTAGTACGCCTCTTCAGTGATGCCTAAGCCATCTATGACAGCTGATGGCAGAGCTGACGGACTGAACATACATGTGTGTCTGTTAAGTCATCAGCCCAGAGGCTGGTTGGATCCTCAGATAGCACCACCAAAGGCTATGCAGTTATAGGAAAACCACAAAAACCTATGGCAGAGCCCAAATGTGGCGTACTAGGCAAGATGAGGAGTGAGGTAGTTTGCCATTGCTTTCCTCACTGGACCAGAAGGTGCCACTGCAGGACGACTGATCCTATGAGCAACACCTTTCATGACACTTGGACACTATTTGTGCTCCAAATTTCATTACTCAGCACCATTCATACCCCAGCAGCATCCATATTGTCACAGCCATTGATGAGACTGGGACTTCGGTGAAAGCTACAGTTTGCTCTGGCCTGTGCCAAGAGATGGATACCAAAATACTGCATCCATCAAGATATGGCAACAAGCACACAATTCGTATATCCGTACGAAATCCGTTGTGCTGTTAGTTTATTTCAAGATAAATTCCCAAGTGTTGGAATTAACAAATTTCATGAAACGGGAAATATTTATGATAAGAGGGGAAGAAGACGACGTACAGACTTTGCGCAAGACTAAAAATTCTCATATTATCTCTTAGCCGCCCTTCTTCTTAGCAAACAGGAATTTCTTACAGTTCCGTACAAAGGGATCTGGAGTTAGATAAGTTAAAACCCTATAAATGTACAGTGATGCAAGAACAAGTGGGTGATACTGTGTGTAGGATTAGATTTCCTGAATGGATTTTGAAGAAAGTGCACGATGGAGAAATTGATCCCAACATCATTCTCAGACTACGCGTGGTTTCGCTTTCATGGCAACGGACATTTTCAAAACAGCCGCTACTGGAGTGCCGCGAATCCTCATCTGCTCCATGAGGAACCTCTTTATGACGAGTAATTTATATTCCATTTATAATGTATGATAATTGTTCCTGATTTGAACTTTTGGATATAAAAGTTAAAGGAAATGACTCAATATGATGAAATGGGCTTTTTAGTCGGTTAGCATGTGACAAATGTTCAATTTTCGCACCCGGATGAAAAAGACACCTATATCAGATGATGTACAAATCTAACCTTATTTTTTTTAATTTATCACTCGATTTACGTTTAAGTTTCATATCAGTATTATAACAATCGATATGTTTTACATAACTTGTGTTGTTACATACTTTTAAAATTGATCATCTTTCCAATTTATTTCAAAAATTTTCACATATTGACAAATGAGAAAAGAAATGAAGAGAAAAATGGTGCCATGGAAACAATATCAGTCAGAACACATTTTGTTTAATTTTTAGAACTCGATTTAATCAATCATTTATAATGATTTATTGTTAATGATTTCAGATCTCTATGTTGTAAAAAAGAAAGTTATGCTGTGTTAGAAAAAAGTTCCGGTTTAATCCGTTCTAATGTAAGAATTTAATTTCTATTCTCGGAAACTATTTAGGGAAACAAATTGTAAAGGGAACAGAAACATTAGTCATGTCCTGAAGGACAGAGCTTATTTCACAGTCACCAGTACTCACATAGCTATAAGAAATGAACTCACGGTCGGCCTTCCTGGGTCCACAGTCGACAGCCCAGTTGTAGTTACAGTGGTTGTGCACGGCGCCCTTGCCGTCGTAGAGCAGACCATTCTCACACTGCTCCAGCGTCACGGTGCCATTCGTGCACAGGAAGAAGTGGTCGCACAGATCGGGGTGAGGGTAGGTCTGTACACCAATGGGCTCGGGGCAGGCTGGTACGTGGAGCAGCACGCCAGCGTTCACTGTAACACAACACAGGAAAATTACAAGTGGAAACACATCGACAACTAGGAAAACTAAATCAGGTGACTTCTTCTCAACTATCAAGAGAATCGAAATACATTACCACGACGTTCTTCTACAGAAATATGTAAGAAAAAAACGATGGAACGTCGATACAACATGAAAGTCCCTGGAAGAGTTGGAATGTAAAGGCTTCCTCTATTTTTCACTTCGGCTCTAAGTAGAATAAAGTGATTGGTTCTAGGTACAGCTATATTTGTGCCCCAGAATTCACTTAGTACTCTTTTCAGGTATAGATTGAGTGAAATGTAGCGCCATTAGCCTCTCCAGGTCCGACTCGTTGGCTGAATGGTCAGCGTACTGGCCTTCGGTTCAGAGGGTGCCGGGTTCGATTCCCGGCCGGGTCGGGGATTTTAACCTTCATTGGTTAATTCCAATGGCTCGGGGGCTGGGTGTTTGTGCCGTCCCCAACATCCCTGCAACTCACACACCACACATAACACTATCCTCGACCACAATAACACGCAGTTACCTACACATGGCAGATGCCGCCCACCCTCATCGGAGGGTCTGCCTAACACGGGCTGCACTCGGCTAGAAATAGCCACACGAAATTATTATAATTATTATTAGCCTCTCCAGAAGTGCAAGTCTAGTTTCTAAATTTCTAAGCATACTGCCTGGGAATCAACCCCACGTCCTTCCGAGTGAATCGATCATATGTTGCCTCCTTGACATGCAGCCCCTACAACAATTTACATCCTACAAATACTGTAAACAATCGTCGTATAGTGATGTTAGACGCACAATGGTTATTCCTAAGCGTTTCGGATACGGACGAACACAGTTTTTAGATTCTAAATAATCCGAAAAAGATACCACACATTGATTATACAGTTGCATGAGTGGAATGCTTCAAAATGTGGGAATGGAGTTTTGAAATATTACAGTACACTGAAATGAAAACACTCCATTGAGATCTTCCGTTATCATGGAATAAGATTAGCAAATATTTTCAACAGCTGATGCTATATTGAAACTTCATGTTCTTCAGGTTTTCCAGAGCAGAGTTCACTTCAAGCTTTCCAGAGCCAGAGTTCAGAAACGTTAAGTTCCCAAAATGAAACATAAATATCCTTGATTTTCGAGTATATATATCCCGCTTATCTTATTCCTGTAAATTGTACCAACCTGAAATATTAGAAATAAAGCTTCCATTTACTTTACACTAATATACAGTACGTTTCCGAAATGGGAAATGAAGAATATGTCGTTCCGTAGAAATGAATGACTTGATGTTCCCATTCAGGTCTGATATCTTCTCTACAGGTAGTAAAACTACATTTCTTCATAAAATTGGGCCTCAAAGGGGTAACATCCATCAAAAGATTTAAAACAATGATTGAATTTTTGATACATTCATATTCATGTATTAGTCCCATTTAAAGGTGTCATTGTCTATTCTAACCAAAATACACTGCTAATTTACCCATTCAACCGACAATATGGGAATTGCTTGTCCTACCGCATGTTCGGCCACGTAATTAGTAATGTATTCATTATTTTACTATTTGCAATCACCATATATGACACTATGTTAGCAAAAGCATTAATAAAGAAGTTGATGAACACGTACAGGCAATATGAAAGTAATGAACTGAGGTAAGGTATTAGAATAATATAAAAATTACTGCGTGTGCTGTAAAGGGTACAGAGATTGAGATGGTGCTGTTGGTAATGGTTATGACGAGATAACCATCCTCTGTTAATAATCGTACGAGAAAGAGGAGGATTTTTTACACTTCAAAGAATGGAGGTTCCGGCAAGATAGATAGAGAGAGAGAGAGGAAGAGAGGCCATGAAACACGTGGAAATGAAAGACTCCCTAGGCTTGGTAAGGCTAATACGCCTTGGAGTCAGAAGAGAATAAGAGTTTATAAGGAGATCGCAAAGGAAATACGAAAGTGAAGAGACCGATACTAGTCAGTGAAAAGGAATTAATCATTTAGGGGCCTTAAGGTTACAAGTCAATTCTCCTAAGTCAAGAGCCCCTGGGAATGTGTGAGTTTCAATGCTTTAAATATATGTAGTAATGACGAGGGATGATGAAGACATGAAGATATTAAATTCCATTTAATGAATTAAAACAGGGTTAGTTGACCGTACTGTTAGAAGCGCGCAGCTGTGAGCTTGCATCCGGGAGAGAGTGGGTTCGAACCCCACTGTCGGCAGCCTTGAAGATGGTGTTCCGTGCTTTCCCATTTTCACACCAGGCATATGCTGGTTCTGTACCTCAATTAAGGCCACAGCCGCTTCCTTCCCACTCCTAGACGTTTCCTATCCTATCATAAGACATATCTGTGTCGGTGCGACATAAAACAACTTGTAAAAAAAATTAAAATCCTAGAACCCGCAGAATTTCCCCATTAAGCCGCACAGTAATGTTATCACTGGAAGCATAGTGAGGCAACGTTTTACCTCGGCACTTGGTGGGGTAGAGGGGTTAGCTCTACGCCCGGCCGCCTGTGCCCCCAGAAATTAACTCATTTTTTGTATAGGATGAGTGAAACTCAGGGCCATATGCACCTCCGGAAGTGGAAATATCGTTTCTTAAATGTTTTCGACTTCCTGACAGGGAATCGAAGCCACGATCTTCCGGGGAAACCGAGAACGCCTTTCCCGCATCGGCCTAGCAGCCTCTCTTCCAGTATGATGAGTAACATTTAAAGAAAAATGAATTTTCTAGCTTGGGACATTTTCTCGATTGCAGTATTTGATGTTTGAATGTAATGCGATTGTTTCATTAGTCTGTTGTGCCTAATGAAAAAGAAACATAGCTGAGAATTTTTGCTCTAAAAATATTTAGGACTTTCTGGGTTAAGTTTTTAGGTAGCGAATCTTCATTGTGAGGGAAATTTAGAAATACTCTCGGAGGCATAAAGCAAAAGAAAAGTATTTCCTAGCTTCATTTTTAACCTGAGAGTTTCTTACCTCATCTTCTTAAGAGACGCAGCAGTTCTTCATAAAACAGTTTATAGAAACAGAAAGAAAAATGAACCCATCCGATGCGGTAGAGTGACCCTTGAGATGAAGTCATGCAGAAACTTCTTGGTTGAATAAACAGTATTTCACAACACAAAACAGGTTTTCGCTATTCTAAGGCTCCGTTTAGGAGGACCTAGCCTTAGTACAACATTATACATCTGGATATCTATGTAATTATTTCCCTAAATTAACATATGCAGCTTTAAAGTTTCATTAAGCAAGAATGACAGCGTTGTTAATGCAATAGCTGCTGTAACACTCATCATAAGAAGAATAAATTGTGATTCTTGATATGAATATTTAATTCTAGGTTATGCAAATAAAATTTCCATTTAAATAATCCTCAACAATGAATATGAGCAACTTTCTCTGACCTAATATTCTTGGTAGCAAGTGTATGAAACCAGATCAGGGATACTGATAATGTGGTTTGCATTTTGTGGAGAGTACATTCATAATCCATTTAAAGAAATAATTCTTCATTCCTGGATTTTCAAAGTAGGTTAATTAGACACTACACCAAAAATGTATGTACTTGTAAGAAGGTATGTTAGAGGAAAATAAGGTGTAACATAACAGCACATTCGTCTTCAAGTGCGTCTCTATAAGTTAAAAGACCGTACGCGTAATATGGGGTGCACTGATGCCAGATCTACTGCACATACGAAGTTGTGCAAAGCCAGAAGGTGGCTGCGCGGTTTGGGTCACGTATTTATTAGCTTGCATTTGGGATATAGTGAGTTTGAAGCCTGCTGGTGGAAGCCCTGAATACGGTTTTCCGTGGTGGGGCTGGACCTTAATCAAGGCAACGATCGCCTCCTTCCCACTCCTAAACGTAAGACCTATCTGTGTCGTGTGACGTAAAGCAGAATTGTATATAGGCCTATATCAAAATTATTCACAGTAATAAATTCACTACACACTGCCCATTTACGTTAGTTTAATTATAAAGTAAATTATATATACACGGATTGCAAATTAATTTATGATGTGTTAATAAAAGAGATCAGATATACCACCTCCTCTTGTAAACGTAAGTACGAGTAGATTTATACCTTCTATGGTAAACAATTACTGAGAGAGTTAACCGTGCGATTAGGGGCGAGTAGCTTGCATTCGGGAGATAGTGGGTTCGAACCCCACTGTCGTCAGTCCTTGAAGATGGTCTCCCAAAGCTTCCTATTTTCAAACCAGGCAAATGCTGGGGCTGTACCTTAAATAAGGCCACGGCCGATTCCTTCCCACTCCTAGCTTTTTCCTATCCCATTGTCGCCACAAGAACTATCTGTGTCGGTGTGACGTAAAACAAGCAGTAAAGAAAGGTAAAGAATTATGGTATGATCTTCAATTTTATGAAGGGGAGGTAAACATTCGGATGCACCAAGGACAGAAATGATTTTGTAATTGTGGGAGGAAAGTTTCATTGCTATTTTACAGTGTTGTTAAAACATTTGTGTTGTTGAAATGATTAACCGCGATAAAAATTTAATATGATGTTACAAGTTAGAGAGTACAAACATCTATCAATACTTCAAAACAATAACATGTTAGAATGTATTCTTCAACTCTTGTGACAAAAGATTGTTTGAAAATCTTACTTCGGTATTTTCAGGCTACCGAGATGACAAAGAGTACCTAAAGCCGCATACTTACTTACTGTGTAAATATGAACATACGAAGATAGCACATTCGTCAGGAGTATTTCAAATACATTGTAATGATACAAACTTCTTTTTTTTTAACAGACTATTTTTTATCAGTTGATTTCCGAATACATTGAAATGATAGTGGTACGGACTTCTTCCTAAATCTTCCGATAAAATCCCACTATACTTACCACTGTGTCAGTGAGATAAAATACCGAACAGATAGATAATTCATTTTCAGTCTGTCCAGTTCTCCAATTTTCTAAAATCAATTCGTATGCTTACTTTTACAGAAGAAGGCATGGAAGTCAATAGACTTTGTGACGTTGTATTTACGTATCAAACTATGTGTGGAATAGATTTAAATTTGTACAAAATTTGAATTCATCTCTTCATACAAAAGTACATTTATGCCTCACACATAGACTACAGTTATTTTCATAGCAACCTCTTTGTATTTGTACCAAGAAAACAGTCAGTGGTTGTTTCTAACAAGATGTTAATTCAGTTCATATTCATGAAGGCTGAAGCACTGAAGTGTTGTGCACACAGACTTGACCGGCTCAACAAGGAAGTATGCAACGCCTGTGTACTGACAGCTGTGTTTGACAAAGGCATGGCATCCTATAGACACTTGACGAGCGCTTACGTCAATACCCTGGAAATATTAGGTTCATGACAATTTCGTGGAGTCAAGCTGTCATCTTACAAGTCATTACAGTATGTATTCGATGAAGAATGTACCGAGGGAAATAAGGTGATTATCATACTTCTATTATTAAATACTATACCGAGCAAGTGGTTGTTTGGTTTGGGTCACGTAGCCGTCAGCTTGCATTTGGGATATGGTGGTTTGAAACACACTGTCGGCAGCCCTGAAGATGGTTTTCAGCGGTTTCCGACTTTCACACAAGGCAAATGCCGGAGCTGTACCTTAATTAAGGCTATGTACTTAAAGCATAGAGAGTATGGAATGTGGGCACTTTTGTTCATGTTATAGACGAGGTCATTTAAAATAAATTGAAGATGAGAACCATCCTTCCATTTCTCGGCTCTCATAACAATAGAACGTTAACTGATGTTACAAGTCAGTTTATAAATTTTAATGCCTCTTTATCAAAACAACTTACTGCTAATAACAATGATCTACCGAGCGAGTTGGCCATGCGGTTAGGGGCGCGCTGCTGTGAGCTTGCATTCGGGAGATAGTGGGGTCGAACCCTACTGTCGGCTGCCCTCAAAATGGTTTTCCATAGTTTTCTCTTTTAACCTTCCTTAAGACCACAGCCGCTTCCTTCCCACTCCTAGCCCTTTCCTGTCCCATCGTCACCATAAGATCTACCGCATCTGTGTCAGTGTGACGTAAAGCCAATTGTAAATAATAATAATAATAATAATAATAATAATAATAATAATAATAATAATAATAATAATAATAATAATAATACCTCAGCTGTCGTGAAATAGATCTTCTGAAATGGTACCACGTAGGTAGGCTGCCGACCAATTTCGACATTTCAATTTTGCTGCTATCTAGCAACGAAAGCGGAATTCTTCTGGAATGGATACTATGACTGAGTTACTTAAATTTTGTCGGATAATTCAGAGTAGGCCACCAAAGATTTTTAACATGTCAATAACCATGATATCGCGTGCCAAGATATTTGACCGTCCTTAAACAATAGACTATCTCCGCTGACATCGAACCCGTTAACTTGAGATCATGAGTCAGATACACTACCAATTATACATCGAGGCAGCTATTCTATAATAATACATGTCTCACTAATGTGGTTGTAGATGTGTGTTCCTCGGTCTTTCATTTCACATATTAATTAAAGCGTGAACATACGATTGCACGGTATTGTATTATTAATAAGAGACAAACTCCAATAATTAGTTACCATCTCTTATAGCAGTGCCCCATTCAACTGTTGAGAATGAGAGAGAGGAATGCTTTACACCTTCGATATATTTATAAATACAATAGAACTCCAATTTCCGGAGTTCCAGAGTAACTGGGAATTAGAATGATCAAGCTGCCCGCCCCTAACCGCACGGCCAACTCGCTCAGCTCACCTGTTTAGAAACTGCTTTGAAGTAGATGGAATGACAAACTGAACACCCAGCTTCTAAATAATAATGTTATTGCTTTTACCTCCCACTAACTACTGTTTTCAGACGCTGAGTTGCAGGAACTTTTCCCGCAGGAATTCTTTTACCTGCCTCGAAATCTACCGACATGAGGCTGACGTATTTCAGCACCTTCAAATACCACCGGACAGTGTCAGGATCGAACCTGCCAAGTTGGGGTTGAAATACCAGCTCGTCAACCGCCTGAAGCCTTCAGCTCCGCCGACTATCATTGAACTTATGTACCGAACTTCGGGAAATTTTGTTAAGTTTTCCCCCATGTGGTAAGAAAGTAAGATAATCTGAGAGCCAACCAGACAGACATATTAAAATTTGAACCGAATTAAAGTAAGAACGAAGTATGCGTCAAACATTTCAAGTGTGCTGACAACATTATAATTGTATTAATCTATAATTCCCAATGGCTGAATGTGCCCGCATGATTATAGTCTGGTGTATTTACGTTTTGTAGGCTTACATATGATATGTGATAAATGGCCGAGGGAAAGGAGTTGACTGTCCAGAGGAATTATTGTGCATTGATTACGCACTACTATGGGGAAGAAAAACTGCCTGGATGAAGGCGGTAAAGGTGTGCTCGGTCTACCCGGAAGAGCGTAGGTTCGATTCTCCGTCAGGAGGTCGAAATATTTTAGAAACGACATTTCCACTTCTGAAGGTGTACATGGCCGTGAGGTTCATTCATCCTACACCGAAATTGAGTATGGGGTTAATTCCTGGGGGGCAAAACCGTCTGAACTTTGAGCTAACAATACCCCACGAAGTGAAGAGCTTGTGGATGGTGGAAGCGTTTACCTTGCATCCCTCCCAGGGCCTCCATGACCTGTACAGAGGTGACTTTGCTTTCTGCCACGGAGAAGCAAAAGTACTTATTTTCATAATCAGGCAGCAGAAAATGCATATCGTTAAATAGGTTCTTGTTTCAAACCGTTTACGTCGGTTTTCATGAATAATTGCACATCAAAAACCAGTCATTACAGTTATGGTCTTCAAAATTCACCAAGATTATCGCCCACGACTTGTTGATTTGTGAAGAAGCATGTAATATATTCCCCTCCTGCCGTACAGCAACGCATTGCACAAACATCCATTACAATTCAGGTAATGTATACAATTACAGCTCATTATCCACACTTGTTAATACTGTACTCCTAACTCGTCACGGTTGTTGTAGAATCTCTTCTCTATGTTGATATTTTTGAAAGGTTACCACATAACATCTGCAAGTACTGTAACGCAATAGCATCACTTACTGAGAACCTTAAGCAACAGACCTGAAAAAATTATAGCTTATGGTGTTCAAATTCACTGCTCTAGGCAAAACATTAAAAGTTGGAGCAATGGCGATGTATTAACTGGTAAAATGTCGATCTTAGTTGTACAACTTTCTGTTATTAAGTACGCGGGTTAGATTTATCCTCAGGATGGTTGTATTTAATTGGGATTAGATGTGACAGCTCCACGTCGCTTACTTCCAGCATATTGAATGCAATTCCTGAGGGACAAGATTCTGACATCCAGTGATAGCTAGACCATAAATAACACTACATCAGGAGTAGGCCTGATGCCAACCTTTTGTAGTCGTATTTGCTTTAACAATGGTGATAAATTATGAGAGCTAGGTTTTATGAGCAAATATATATTTACTGCTCTATCCGTTTCCGTCAGAATGTACGAGTATATATTTACGAACGATTTAGAACGATTCAACACACAAGTCTATTCTCCTTATTATGGTATTTTTCCGCCCATATTACATATTATTTTAAATAGCCCTGTGGTTTCGGGCTTGCGTGTCTCTCTTTCACTCGGTGACCCCAGGTTTCGACTCCCGACTCGTCCAAGTGTTTAATTCTGGTTTGAAGTCTGGAACGGGACTCACACAGCCTCTTGAGACTGAGGATCTGTCTGATGTCAAACACAGCGAAAAAAACAAAGCCAGGTAATAAGACTGCGAACCTTGTTAGGCTGACTACCTCAAACACCTATAAGCTAGCTGTGTAGCAGCTGCATTGCCTGGCTGAGACCTTTTATGGGTTATATTTGGAACAGGTTTACGTAGTACATACTTTTACCTACAACACTTAAGGAAAACTCAGTATTTCAATAGTATATTATTCACATTTTTCAAATTACATGGTTTTTAAAATACTATACAACAATATTTATTTGACTAATATAGCGATTCGCTTCTCGGCCCTATTTTCCCACGAACTACAGGAATGTTGGCTTTGAAGTGTGCAGATATACAGCACCTATTCCTGGCTACAAATCTCCGTCTAAAAGTTGGACTGCCGATCACCTTGTGAGATCACTTATATAGGAGGACAGGCAACCCAGTGTCAGTAATGATGGTTGGATCCCACTCTACTTATCAAATACCCTGCAGGATACGATTGATGACAATTAACATATTTTTAATGAGGGGACATCTAAATTCTATTTCTAACTGTACCATTCAAGAAATGAGTGTGCATTGTACGTTTTCTATGTTTTTCATTTATAATTATGTTTTATCTCTATTCTATTTTTACAATGCAAGGATAACTGTTAAATATGCTTGTATCGATTCATTTTGGACCATTGGAAATAGTCCAGATATTTCTCCATTGTTACAGAGGAACTTCTATGCCTCTTATCCAGAGACCCCGGTTCAATTTCTGGCCTGTCCATAGATTTTAATTCTGTACTGAGAGCTGGGACGGGGTTCACTTAACCTTGTGAGACTAAGCGAGGAGTAGTCTGATATGAGAAGCAGCGGCTCGTTCACGAAAGGCAAGCAATACAGTTGAGGATGTCAGAACGCTGATCACTAGGCACTCAAATATGTGGAGGCTATCCGGCTGGCAGCAGTCAACTTATCAACCTTTGGGTACTGTGCAGATTCATGCGTTCTGTAGAGGATGACACGTTAAATCAGAGATGCAACTGTGTAGATTGGGTAGTCTACCTCCCAGGAGTCCTCCCTAGCTCTGATGACACAGGAGATGGAATATATGATGAACTGAGAATCGGACTTGAAAACGAAGTGGAAATGGTACTTTCATATAATAGACAAAGTTGAGGATAATCAAGCACACTATTAAGAATTTTAGTTCAACTCCAAAACAGAGTACATTTGAGGTCACATAGCGGTTTTCTCACGTACAACAACTGTAGAGAAGAATGACTTTTAGAAAGCAGCCTAATAGCTTTACGCGGCTATCAATATCGTGATCATATTTATGAGATCTCTAGTATTAATTGGAATCCCAGATACAGGAACGAGACATTTAATTCAAAAGTCCGAGATGCATTCGCCAGGATTTGAACCGCAGGAGCCTCGTTGGTGAGGAAACCGTGACTCGCCCTTCACGGCTCCAACGATTTTCTCTCAAATATTCTATGTATATTCCATAAAAGATTTCTTTAAATGGTCCAGAGCTAAACGATAGAGAATGATTTTGTATCCTTTTCGTGGGAGGAATGCTGATTTAAGCACGTAACGGGGAACAGTTATGCTGCAATACTGACCCGTTTCCCGACGGCGCGGCTCAATGGAAAGTGAAAGGTGTTCACGTTAACAGTCATGCGGAATGTATAACGAGATGTATGGCTCCAGCTTACTGAAGTATAACATTCTAAAGTTCGTTTGAGTTATTAAGCAGTTCAAAATAAGCAAGCACCGAAGAACTACCTACCTCACTTAGAACCGGTAATTCCCCTGAGCGTTGATGTCCCTTCTTTAATGATGGCAGAGGTATCCACCAATTATACCGACTTCACTCTATGTTTAAAGCAAAATAATTGACCCTGTGAAGGTTATTCTACCGTAAAATGGTCGTATTCAGCAACTGACTCCTGAGACAGGAACATATCGAAGATTTACAATCAAAACATTTTAAGTCAAAAAACTTTCTGAGGAAATATAGGTTTGAAGTCTTTAAAATTATGCAAAGGGTTTGTTCGAATATCTATAATAGCGCTGTAGGGGAGTGCGAAAACGTAAAGAACTCGAAAACTGAATGTGTTTTGCTTTCAAACCCACCATATAAAGTAATGGATCCACTACCGACATTACGGTTTGAATTTTATATGAGGGGTTCACAGCTACAGTGAATCAAGTTATTGGTTCATTTGCTGCCCAAGAATCCTTTTAAACAGCAAGTGAAGTTCACAACAAAACTGAACTAAGTCCATATTAGAGTAGATTTTAATTACTATGAATTTAACCAATCAAATAGGTGACGGAAATGTGTAATGTTGAATCTTCTGACGAGCAGTATGTTTCTCATACATCATTTAAGTACAAAACAAAAGTAATGGTGTGCAGAAGAATAAAGTTAGGTGATGCAGGAAATATTAGCTGAAGAGTCTTAAACGAAGTAGATAAATATTGTTACATGGGTAGTAATATAAGTAACGATACCAGAAGTAAGGAGGGCATAAAATGCAGACTAGCATAAGCAATGAAGGCCTTTCTTAAGAAAAGAAATTCGCTCACTTCGAACACTGATACAGGAATTAGAAAGATGCTTTTTGAATACTTTCGTATGGATCGTGGCATTGTGTGCAAGTGAAACATGGACGATAACTAGCTCAGAATGAAAGAGAATAGCCGCTTTTGAAATGTGGGGTTACAGAAGTACAGAAGAATGCTGAAGGTGGGATGTATAGATAGAATCACGAATGAAGAGATGCTCAATCGAAGTGGTGAGAGGAGATCGATTTGGCTAAATTTGACGAGAAGAAGAGATAGAATGATATGACAGGTCTTAAGACATCCGGAACTTGTTCACTTGGTTTTTGAGGGAAGTGTGGGCGGTAAGAACGGTAGAGATAGTCCAAAGTACGAACATGACAAGCAGATTAAAGCAGAAATAGGATGAAATAGTTACGTAGAAATGGAAAGGTTAGCACGGGATAGGGTGGCATGGAGGGCTTCATCAAACCAGTCGATGATGACTCAAAGAACACATCATTTGAATCGCTGGATGAATTTAACCTTGGTAAGTGATATTGTAAATTATTGCGGTAAGTGTAAATAATGTGTAAATGTCAGATTAATAGTTTTCACTCTGTATTGATGTATTTATATCTGCATTATCATTTCAGTGCATATAATTTAACAGAAACTTTAAGATATATTTCTTAAAATAATATTTGATGGGCTTGGTCTACTGTGATTCTGAATTCGTCACAAAATTGTAGTACATTCTGAAAAGCATTTCTAATCCAAATTTAGGCATGGACATGTTTCTGCAAGTTCTCCTGCTCGAAGCGTTAGTTTCTAAAGATGATTGAGAATTAGCACATCGGTGTCGTAAGTTACCTTTGAAATATGTGGTGATGTCTGTGTTACTAAATGTATAACTAGTTACACTCCGAGGAGTACCCAGGGAAGTAAAAGCAGTATAATATGATTAAGACACTTCCTCTACGCGAGAATCTTAGCGAGGTAAGTTGAACATTACAGTAGTCGTAGTGATTATTGTTTTAAGAGGCAGTGCAACTGGGTAACCATCCTCTATTAACACTAAACAGATATAAAAAATACTGAGTGTGTCCGACACTTCGACAAATGAAGGTATCGGTCAAAGGAATACAAGGGCCATGAAGGGCGTGAAAATGAAAGACTATGTAGGCCTCCCAACCAATAACGTCAGGGCTTGAAAAGGACAAGTGATGACCAAGGAAGGTAGGATAGGATGAATGAAAGTGAGGAGCTAGGAACAAATAAGTGGAAATAGTGCCGGGACTCATTTAAAAGCACTGTGGTCGCCAACCCACGCTCCTAAGTTAAGAACTGCTGGAGCCTCCTTTAGTCGCCTCTTACGACATGTAGGGGATACCACGTATGAACCACCCCCACCCTCAGGGGTTTGAATATTACAGCCATTAGAGCTTGCTTTGTACACTCACAAATTAGTTCTGACCAAAATAGTACCAATCATTTTATATGCCTACCTTCACCTCCTAGTCGTAATATTTCTCAGCACACGAGCTCTATGTCACCTGTTATAGTTTAAACTTTTATTTCTTGAAGTCACGTCCTCTGAGGATGAGCAGTCTGTATGGAATACCAAATGTTTAGAGTGAACTTCAGAAGAAAGGCAATCAGTGGAATAAATTATGTTAAGAATTCTTCTTCTAATAGGTCTATATTGTTACGTGAACACTGACTAGCGATCTAGAGATTACCTTTCCTAGAACTTCCATGTTCGATGTTAATAGAGTACAGATTAAAACCAGAAGCTCAGACCTGTCAAGCCAATTGTTGCCCATTCAGGTGGCCCTTGGACATCGAAATGTTAGGCCTACGTGGTAGATATAGAATACTGAAGTCTAACTTATTGTTTGGCTTTCGTGACTGGGATTAGAGTTTAGTTAGCGTAGTGAGTAGTCAAAGAGGCCTATCACCTAAACGCAATTTGGAGTACAAATATGTTTACTTTTGCATTCTCTCCATGTATCTTGTGGTGTTAAATAGTACGGTATATACGTTAAACGGACAAAATCACGTGTAGCATGGCTCCCGAACATAGACATCTACATGCAATGAAAAGCTGTCTGATAATTAAAAGTGTATTTAGTGCATATTTCCTACAATAAGTCAAGGAATATGATTAGATGTAAGGGGCATTCAATTTACTTTACTTAAATCTGCCATCCAGACCTATATTTTGACAAACAATGTTTCATACTGTCTCTAACAGACCGAGCTATTCCAATATTGTGAACCTGAAATGCTTCGCGGCAAAGTGGAGAACAACCTCTTCCTGTAGAGACCATTGTGTGTTTCGTCATGAATGGAGACAGGAGTCTTGGATACTGTGTAATAGGCAAAGGTGTCTATTTTATAAACTGATAGGAATTACATTCAGGCATGCAATTAGTTCGAAACGAAGCACAATACTTTAAAAACGAAGAGAATTTAAATTTTGTATTACAAGAAGTACCTTGGTCATTATGTCCAATGGAAGAATCAAGTAGTAAAATGTAGTAAGGTAACTTTCAAAGAGTGCTCCGATTTGTTACTTCGATGACTTTTACCAAGCTTACTGCAGAAATGCTGTGATAATATGTTGCATAAAATTACGAGGCAAGAAATCTACCTTAGGTCTGTTAGATACACTCCAACTATTACATTAGGTATTTTACTGTTTTCATACAGACGCACGAGAGTATGGGGACAATGCTTGAGGAGTTCTTAGACCCTAAATGCAAAAGCAGTCGTAATAGTTTAAAACTAATTAGGAACAGGCCTCAGGAATGAATACTGAATACGTGGGAAATAATACTGAATAAGACGATGAGAGATTTGTGGGTCAGCTCGTGAGGCCTTGTTCTTATGAAGCACTGTCTAAGGAAAGGATACAGTGAGATCAACCTCCATTATTTCATTGTGAACATGAAATATGCCTGGTAAGCTGTGCTTGTACTAGTACTGTATATTCTATTTATCTGGCGCCCTCTTCTCACAGGAGTTTAGCGACCATCACGGACTAATTTCTCGTTCTTTGCGCTCCAGTAATCAGAGTTAGTGTATCGAAGATGTCGGACCACTGCTGGAGGTTCCACACCGTGGATAATTTTCTACTTCCAAGTTCATGTTCACGTTCACCTATCTTGATCACTTGTATCAGGTTGTATTTGTAATTTCGTAAGATGTGGCCTACTTTTCGTCTTTTTCTAAGGCTTTCCGATACGGTGGAGTAATCGTCGTTGTCTACTCATGAGGTTTTGAATATTCTGCGATATATACTGTATACATTTCAAAGGCCAGCATTGACGAAGTCTTTAGTGTTCATCCTTCTACACCGTAAATAAGTACTGTTAATAACTAGGATCCGGTTATTTATCGCCTAAAGATGACCTAAAAATGCATTAAAATGTGACAATAAATATGAGTTAAAAGTTTTTGGTAACATTTTCGAAATATTCAAAATCTTTCCGCTGTTTAAATTAAGATTATATTTAAAGTACACTTTTATTTTTATTTTTTTGCTAGGGGCTTTACGTCGCACCGACACAGATAGGTCTTATGGCGACGATGGCATAGTAATGGCCTAGGAGTTGGAAGGAAGCGGCCGTGGTCTTAATTAAGGTACAGCCCCAGCATTTGCCTGGTGTGAAAATGGGAAACCACGGAAAACCATCTTCAGGGTTGCCGACGGTGGGATTCGAACCCCCTATCTCCCGGATGCAAGCTCACAGCCGCGCGCCTCTACGCGCTCGGCCAACTCGCCCGGTAGTACAGTTTTAAAATCTAGAATATTCAGTAATTACAAGTAAGTAATAATATTACCTTTATTATTATAAATGTTGAATTTATTTAATAACTCAGTCCAGAGGTAACTCTCGACTCTTCACAGAATGAAATAAATCTCACATTTAGATGAGCGCTCAGAAAGAATTACAAGAGCAAATTACATAAGTTTTCAAATAGGAACTTTTTCTATTTTCACGGAACATTGACATATAATGGGAGAAAAAACACTCGATATCGCACGATGTTTCTGGAACATATTTGAAATACGTCAGATCATTAGAGTTCAATTGAGGTTCACTATTCTGCTCTTCCTACGCATCTGTCTCTTTCTATACAGCTTAACCTCCTAATTCACATCCATATATATTTCCAAGAAAGATAATTGTAGGAAATTATAGAAAACTATTAGGAGATGTGAAAAATCCGCCTGAGACGATTGCAAGAAGGCATGCGAAAATGGAATATAAAGATAAATATATGACAAAAATACGAAAAATCACGGGTAAATACGACTATGATATGAAAAATTACCAGAAAATTATAAAAACCGTTAAAAGAGTCAGAATATGGCTTTATGTATGTCGTGAAAATTAGATAATTTTAGTCACCGTAGATAAAATCATGCTTAACTTATGTTTTCCATGGAATAAATATAAAGAATATGACATGTCACAAACACCCGGGCCCTAGTCATAACACTTCACCTACTTTATATGAATCTGTCATTTAGACAGGTGATTCAGAACGTACGAACTAAAATTAGACATCCCAATATTTGTCTAAAGCTAATTGGAAACACATTCAAAATCGACCGAGCTTCCAGTTCATGACCCAAATAAAGTTTGAGTTTCCAGGGTCAGTGAATTTTGTGTTCTACGAAGAAGTTCTTTCTCCATTTGGTATGCAATGCACACCATAATGCTAGATTTGATCGATACCATCACGAGGAACATTCGGCGTAATTGACATTTGAATGAGCGAGGACATACAAGTGATATGTTGTTGTTGTTTGAGTCATAAGTCCATAGACTGGTTTGATACAGCTCTCCATGCCACCCTATCTTTTGCTAACCTTTTAATTTCTACGTAACTATTGCATCCTACATCCGCTCTAATCTGCTTGTCATATTCATACCTTGGTCTACCCTTACCGTTCTTACCACCTACACTTCCTTCAAAAACCAACTGAACAAGTCCTGGGTGTCTTAAGATGTGTCCTATCATTCTATCTCTTCTTCTCGTCAAATTTAGCCAAATCGATCTCCTCTCACCAATTCGATTCAGTATCTCTTCATTCATGATTCGATCTATCCATCTCACCTTCAGCATTCTTCTGTAACACCACATTTCAAAAGCTTCTATTCTCTTTCTTTCTGAGCTAGTTATCGTCCATGTTTCACTTCCATACAATGCCACGCTCCACACGAAAGTCTTCAAAAACATCTTTCTAATTCTTATATCAATGTTTGAAGTGAGCAAATTTCTTTTCTTAAGAAAGCTCTTCCTTGCTTATGCTAGTCTGCATTTTATATACAAGATAGGAATTGTCTGTCACACTCCCGGTGGAATAATGAACGCAGTATGCATCTGTAGCCGTGAGAATGAGTATTGCAGCTGGGCAATATTTCATTTTTGGAACAGGAAGATCATATTTTTAACTTTCTCACTGATGATCATTGGCCTTGAAAATTCTTCACAAGAGCCCGTTACGAGTTATCCAGAGGATAGGGAGAATGTCATTCAACCACCCATTCAGCAAATTATCATTAAAAAGTTTTGTGGACGTCATACAGACTCCTGTGTTCAGGGTGAGTGTGAAATGACCTTACGTTTTGGAGCAGGGAGTTTTCACTTTCTCAAATGACTACTACCAATGGCATAGGGCATAGTTCTCAGTAATAGAACGTAGACTAATTCCGCATTTCGCCTCGCCTTGAGCCAGCAGACCGTGACAAATCTTGTAGGAACAATGAGTGTTACGGAACACTTTTATTATTATGTTTGGTGTTCTTTTAGTTACTTTCCTTTATAGCCTAATGAAAGTTGTCTCTGTTTTCATTAGGATACACCCCATAAGTAAATTACTCGAGGTGATGAACTTAAGTCACCAGGTAAATTCGCAGGAGGAATATGTCCATTCTTATGTTTCTTTACACAAGACCACTATCGAGATAGAAACGAAACACATGTTCTCTACCACTCTGCACCAAACAATAACGAGGGTCCATCACGGTTATTGACGACACCTAGCACCATATTGAGCACTTTCCATACCGCGGTAGCTACCACTCGAAGAGTGCTAACATAGATGCTGAAATACAGTGCCACTTCAGATGTGTTGATGAGGCCTTCGGTCATCTTCTTGACAAGGTCTTCGACAACCATAAACTTAGTCTACGAAATAAGCTAAATGGTAGGTACACCAATATTTATTTATGGATGCGGGCCTTTGAATACTTACAGGAGACACTAAAAATGTCTGGGAAAGTACCGCCAGTGCTGACTTAGAAGGATATTTACTTTAAAATGGCAGGACGGTGTCTTCGAAATGGCCAATGCCAAGAGGATTGAGGCAATCATTATCAGGCATGAACTTTAACAGATCAGTCACGTTGCAGCATTCTTGATATTCGTCTCCCAAAGCAAGTGGCGTAATCTCAATAATTCAAGGAGAGACAAGAGAAACGATAAAGGACGTATAATATGAAGAGATGTCGAACTCACTTCAACTGAGAGGTTACAGCGTCTGTATTGTAACATATTCGGAGTCTGTCGACGACTTGTATGTGAAGGTGAAGATAAATATGTTGATTATTACTATTATTGTTATTATTATTATTATTATTATTATTATTATAAGTGTACAATTCAGCGTTATTTCATGCATTAAAATTAACTAAGGAAGGATCGCTCCTTGAAAACGTGTACCGGTATTGCTTAAAATGTAATAACAATTCTTAAACTTTGTGAATAAAGTTAAATCGTTTCAATATTAGTCTGGTTCATGATGAGTTCTTTCGAAATAGCTCTGAAATGAGGCACATAAAATTAAGTAAATGTTGCACAGAGCACTCGATGACTTAATAAGGATCAGTTTTGGACTTAAAATGGACCGGTCTGAAATAACACTTGCAGTGACCTTCATCCGACTGGTTTCAGCGGCTCATAATTACCGTGCACTTTCTAAGGATATCGAGCAAGGCTCTGATCTGGTTTCTGCACGCCAAGCTAATTTCGTCCCACGACACCGTTATGATTTGTTAACCACTTTATGCAACGGAAGTCGTGTATTAAAAAGTATTACTTTTTTTCAAGTTGACGATCAATGTGTTTCTGTGAGATGCGTTCAATTGCGATGATATCTTCAAACAGGAATAAAGTTGCTGTGAAATGGATTTCATTTATGGAACAGATCTGTGCCACCAGTTGGCCGTGCTGAGTGGCTCAGACGCTTGATGCGCTGGCCTTCTGATCCCACCTTGTCAGGTTCGATCCTGGCTCAGTCCGGTAGTAATACGTCAGTCTCGTGTCGGTAGATTTACTGGCACGTAAAAGACATTCTGCGGGACTAAATTCTGGCACCTCGGCCTCTCCAAAACCCGTAAAAGTAGTTAGTTCGACGTAAAAACAAATACCATTGTTATTAGAAATAGTTCATAGTAGGGTTTTACTTGAATCTACTTCGAAGCGAAAAAAATGAACAAAAATACAAAAAATGTAGAAATGAGACTTCCACTTTCGGAGAGGTATATGGGCCTGGGATTCATTGAGCCCACACCAGAAATTTGTACGTGGAGGAAAAGATAGCGGAGCAGAGTTAACTCTCTATCGCACCTCGTTCCTTTACCTTCCATTCTTCTAAGGGGGTTATTGGCGTGTATGGAGATGGCACTGGGGTACTCTAACTTCTACTAGACAACACAGTGTCCGAGTTTTGCCTTACTGATACAGGAATCTCGTAGAGCACGCTGAAATACCAATGTGCCCCACCAACATTCAATCATCAGTCTAAAGTATAGAGACTACTACTTAATTACCTTCTAGGTGATCTAGAGTTCCTACGAAGGAGCAATGTTTCTTTTGTTTATATTGTCATGTGTTGATGTCGCAGTAACCCAGCTCTTTGGCGACAGTGGGACAAGAAAGGGCTAAGACTGAAAAGGTAGCGGAATTGGCCTGAATTTAGCTACAACTTTGGTATTTTCCTGGAGTGAAAATTGAAAACCATAAAAAAATCATCTTCATAGCAGTGACTGGTGGGATTCAAACTCATGATCTCCTGAGTGCAAGCGAACAGCAACACGATTCGTACCGCGTGAAAATATTTTCCTCTTGAATGAGGTTCAAATACATTTTAATTTTTTTCATATGTCTATTACTCCAATGAACTAGAGTGTATAGGCTATTCCCTCCATAACCATATGTAGGAACTGAAATCTGGGCACGATGAACATGGCGATGGGTGGAATCTCTATAATAATATGTGAATGGTTAAATGGATTAAAATATCCAATTACCGTTTTGTTTCCCTGATTTCACGAAAATCAAAAGAGGTGTGTCTGGGACAAAGCGTTCCATTTTTCTGAATTGATATACCATTAATTAAAACAGATATAATTTGTTATTTAACGTTTTTCGGATTTTTCTAAATTATTTTAAATTAAATTAGTTTTGAAAGGTGAATAACCTCACAATTATACATTAGGTAAGTTGAAACTGGAGAGGAATGGCTTGCACTATTTAAGAATTGTAGGATCTGGGCGTCCTCGGTTTGCTCAGAAGGACGTGGGCTCGATTCCACATCAGGACGTCGTAAAATTTAAGAAACTATATTTCCACTTCAGTAGGTGCATATGGTCCTGAGTTTCACCCAGCCTACACCAATAATGAGTACCAGGTTAATTCCCGGGGGCAAAGGCGGCCGGGGGTACAGCTAACCACTCTACCCCACCAAGTGCCGAGGTTACGGATAGTGGAATCCTTTACCGTGCAGCCCTCCAAGGGCCTTCATGGCCTGTACGGAGATGATTTTTGTATTTAAAAACTGTGTCTACACACTTTGAAAGGTCCTCTTAGTATCCTTAGGAACCATCCATATATCTAATGTACAATAACATCAACACTATAGTCTAATGAAACTTCAGGAAATTAACTTCAGTTTTAGTATCATTTTGGTATCCTTAAATTAAGAATGCTCTAATCTTTTGTTTCCAATTGTAACTGAGTATTTTTTAAGTTTTTAAAACATAATTCCATTTTTTTTGCTAGGGGCTTTACGTCGCACCGACACAGATAGGTCTTATGGCGACGATATTCCATTTTTAAGTGATGTTATTGTAAGCTTTGTCAGTCTACGCAATATCCAGTTATAGATAAAGCGCAATAAAGTTTATTCGAAAAGATTTACTTATTCCTAAGTGATCTTGGCTACTTAAATTTGAAAATGTAAGGTACAGAAGAAATACGACTATAAAGTATTGTGTTTAGAAACACGGTGAGACAGAAGTGAAGCCAAATGAAGTTCATGAATGGCGCAAATGACTTATGAGTGCCGAAGTTGTCACTACAAACATGATGATAGCACTGAACATGGGACGAGGACGTCAACAGCAACATTGTGTGCATTAGTAATTAATTGGAGATAGGATTTCGAAGATAGTATTTTAGGTACCCGAGAGGGAAACCATTGAATAACACTTTCACCATGGCCATGAATAAGAGATTAAGTTATTTACATACTAATTGTGCTACCTGAAGCGTACATCTCATTTTAGTCCTTGGAGTAAGCTTAAATTCGTAGCAAAGTCACTGCTCTTCAGAGCAGACAATGAAGGAAGTACCGGAAGTGGAGTCTAGGATGCATCCAGACAATTTTACATTCGGTACATTGGCAAAGGAGAATCACCGTTTCAGAACATGTTTGAAGTATTATACAAATAATTATTCCGCAGACATTTTTAAGATGCACTGTATGCCACATATATCAGCTAAAGAACTTCCGCCGACGTAATGTTAATTCGTGAGTAGCTTCCTTTCAGGCCTAAGCTGCGTCTACCTTTTTGACACGAACCATCCCTCATATCAATCTTACATTTCTGGCAGGAGAATAGCAGCTAAAATCTCTAACCATTACACTATAGAGGACCGGGCGAGTTGGCTGTGAGATTGGGGCCGAGCAGCTGTGAGGTTGCATCCGGGAGGTGGTGGGTTCGAACCCCACTGTCGGTAGCCCTGAAGATGGTTTTCCGTGCTTTACCATTTTCGCATCAAGCAAATTCTTGAGCTGTGCCTTATTTAAAGCCACGCCGCTTCCTTCCCACTCCCAGACCTTTCCTCTCCCATCGTCGCCATAAGACCTATCCATGTCGGTGCGACGTAAAGAAAAAAATTGTAAAATAACACTATAGAGGTGTTGATTTTTTCATTGATAGAATAACGTGATTTCTGAACCCTCTAAATTATTCAAGTATTTTGTTACGTACCAGTACGATCTCATAGAAAACATTAATTTTATAGTAACAGACTTAATTTAAGAATGAATGAATGAATGAATGAATGAATGAATGAATGAATGAATGGGAAGATATACTTTTTAAAGTTAGACATTGTCCATCGCTGGGGATATGAATTGAAAGTGATGTACTCTGCAGTGTGTAAGGGTAATGCATTAACCTGATGAATAGAAATTATTCTTTACACAGTAAATTTCATGCGAGTTTTGAACTAGTGTTAAGACAAATACAGCCATGATATTTTGTGTTAAAATTACCGTTTTATTAATTTGGGGCTGAAGTGGGCTAGTTCTAGGATAGTTGCTAGTGAGATTTTAAACCAGAAAAGTCAATTTTAAACTTCGTTGTGTTGATAAGGGATCAGACTCACGATAACTGATCGAGGGGCTCCAATCGAACCGACAGATCGTTTGAGGGAATTGGAGATGGTTCGTTCAATCATCGGTGACATGAAAGACTGCGATCATGAAAGAGATGAATTATCCTCGGACTAGTTGCCATGGTCTTATCAAGGTCTGTCAGGATAAGTTATCTAAAATTACGAAGATTTCATTCGTTCACGCTCTCCTGTTACTCTTTTCTTTCTATATTCGTGAAATCTAGACACCAAGCCTAAATATAAGTCACATTGATACTGTATCTTTGAGATATGTTGCTGGGGAAGAATGCTACGTGTACCTTGCACGGAAAGAATGTTGCATGCGTCCATTACTAAGGAAATGAATATCCTGAAACGTCTTTCTTCCCATGTGAATGAAAGAATCATTCAGTACCTTTGGCACATTTTGAGGATTGATTGTCGTAATTAAGTCCATTATGCAAGGTAAACTTGAAAGTAATCAGCCACTTGAAAGGACAAGAAGAAGATGGATAGATCAGGCTAAGAAGATCACCAGCCTACCTCTTCGGTTTGTCTGAAGATGTTCTGAAGATCACACAACTTGACAAACTCTCGATGAATATGTAGTTCTACAAATACAAAAGCATATAGGTCAGAAAAGAGTACAATTATGGAAAATGTTCTTAAGGAATATAAAATGATCATTTGTACATTTACGGACGTATTTAAGATGAGAGTTACTAATTTCGCCGAGTATAATATCGATGGTAAATTTCGTATGTAATCTTCACATGATTTATTGGTAGCTATTTTATCCGGTTGAACGCTTATGAAGCAATTAGGTCTCTTCCCTCCACTAAATGCATGGCATTCAACTGAAACTGGAACTTGAATTTCACCAATTGAGCAGAGTTTCGAGCACATGTGTAGCCGCTAATTTAGACGGTCTGGTGCGTGACTGATTTCTCTTCCTTGTTCGTGTTACGCTACAGTTTGTTAGGGAGTAATTGTAGTATGCTAATTAGTAATGAACAAGTAGAACTTGTGAGGTCTCACACCCATCTTCCGTGGCATCCTGATAAGAGCTCTTACAGAACTTCGGCGACATGTTCCTGCAACCAACACCGGCTCATACCTTGTGAGACGTGTGGGGAAATTACCGGGTTTTAGTGGAGTATAAATGCTGTTGTTCCTTCTACTTGTGTCAGACTCTCCTGTAATTCTTCACGTCCGAACAGTGATGGAACAGATATCACAACCCAGTGAATGTGTTGTTACGTTTATATTGAAAAAGTAATTTCTTTCATATGTTATATGTAGAAGCTGGAAGGTTTCCCGTATTGGATATTGTATGTAACGTATATACTTGTACAATACTTGGAAATTCTAGTATAACTATGTACTCTGTGACAACAACAACAACAACAACAACAACGGAAATTTCGATGAATCAACAGTGTTGACACGCACCGGGAAATTTAGATGACTATCCTGTTGCTGATTTTGTGATGGTTTGTATTTACTGTTGAACTGCTATACGTGTTAAAATCTACGATCTAGACGAGTTTTAAGGAGAAGACAACTCAATATAAAAGGTAGTTGAATGATCATTACCTGTTCCTTCATGCAGAAGTTGCATTTGTATCTTTAAAGTGATTATATGCAGAAAACTAGCGAAAGCAGGATAGGTTTATATCGCTGATTAGATGTGTTTGGCCACAGCCGGAGAAAATACTGTCAGCAAAACATGAGATTTATACGAGAAGAACCACCTACAAACCGCATGTTTATTCAGGTGGAAAACAGGACCCATTAAAATTTGAGAGTTTGGAAGAGCATTTCTTCGTTAGTTCTGTTCTGCTCTGTTATTTCTTCGAGGAGAAAAACACATTAGGTCAAAATCTTACTAATGAGAAAAAGAGATTTGAAAGTTACCAACGTTTCGTTGCATGCACGTCAGGGATTTTTACCTGGATCTGAGGGCTGATACGAGGTCCTGTCAGGCTACGTGATTACAATTTAGGAGCTATCTGACAGTGAGATAGCAGTCAAGTCTAGAAAGCCAATAACGAGGGGATTCGTCAAGCCGACCACACAACATTTCGTAATCTAGAGTATTTCGGGCTGAGCAGCGGTCGCTTGGTGGTCCACGGCTCTTCGGGGCTGTTGTGCCATGGGGTTTGGTTTAGTTTGATTTGGTTTGACAGGTTGTATTATTGTAGTATCTATGAAAACCACGTGTATGGCGTAGGTTTTATAACGAAACGTTTACGGCTACGTGAATGAAATCAGTAAGAATATGGCATTCATTATGGTGTCCGGCTCCTTGGCTGAATGGTCAGAGTAGTGAAGGGCCCCAGGTACGACTCCAGGCCGGGTCGTAGATGTTAATCTTAAATGGTTAATTTCTTGGCTTGGAGACTAGGAGTTTGTACTGCACCCAACATCCCTGCATTTCACACACCACAAATAAAACTCTCCTCCACTACAACAACAAGCAATTTCTCATACACGGCTCATATTGCCCACCCTTGTCGGAGGGTCTGCCTTACAAGGGCTGCACCAGGCTAAAAAACGACCATACGAAATAATAATAATAATAATAATAATAATAATAATAATAATAATAATAATAATTCACGTGATTTCGACTCGTTTCTTGTATCATGATACAAATGTTGAAGAATGGTTCAGGATATCGTTACGCTGACCATATGACACCCGACATCTTCAGACCCTCTGTCAGTGTAGCAGTCGTCTTGGCAGACCAAGGCCCTAATTGGCAGTTACACCACGAGTTGATTTGTTTGCCAGAATTTGGCACCGAACTGTGTGGCTCAGAGGGTAGAGCCCAAGTTTAATTCTGACTCATTCTAGTGAAAGCCTATATTTACCGGTGTGTAGAAGAACTCCTACAAAATTTCTAGCTCCTCAGCGTTGTCCAAAACCGTTAGTGTAGTTATTGGGCATAAACCCAGTAATATTATTAATGGTTTTTGTATTTTCCAGTGCTCTATCATGATCGCGGTAGAAATAACAGTTCCTAAATTCGTACCGCTATCCTCTGTTAATTTTGTACGGAGAGGAAAGTTACTTCTAAAATTCCTAGCTGAATTTGCATGCCTGTTCTAATTGATTAACCTCAGAGTTCAGATCCTAACCTTCCTATCTCGATCGTGACTCAAGTCTGTAACTGCTACAATGTGACAGCATCGGCCCAGTACTTTTAATGGATCGCCAAATATCTCCTCTGGAAGGAAATTATCATACTTTAGCGCCTCTCAGAACATTTCCTAATGTTTGTCTGTGTTGAGGATGATGATGATGATGATGATGATGAAAGTAACTTAGTTACTTTTCCGAAGCAACCTTCGAGCGTTCATGAGGGTTGTTTTAGCAGTTTCAAACGTGGCTGATTTGTTCATTATTATTATTATTATTATTATTATTATTATTATTATTATTATTATTATTATTATTATTATTATTATTATTATTATTATTATTTACAAATATGTTTTTTAATAACTTAGTGGCATTTCATGGGAATGAAATGTGGATAGTAATTAGCTCAGAAATAGGATAAAAGAAATGTTATGTTACGGAAGGATGTTGAAGATGAGATGGATGGACTGAATCATAAATCAAGTGATACAAAATGGAGTTGGGGAGAGGAGAATGATTCGGTGAAATTTGACAAGAAACGGTGCTAGATTGTTAGTACGTATATTGAGACATCCTGGACTTGTTTAGTTAGTTTTTGATGAAAGTGTTTTGGATAGGACGATATGTATTGATCAAGGCATGATGAGTAGGTACTGCATGTTGAACAGACTATGGTAGGACAGAGATTTTCATGAAACCTGGCAATGGTTTGACGATCAAAAGGGAAAAATGTATATTATTATTATTATTTCTGAAGACTTTGAATTACAAAGTAACTCAAGATTCGTAGAGATTATCGATGTTTGTCAGTTCTCCTGTAAGCGATTGTAAAATCTAGTTCCGTATGAAGCTATAGCCAAACAATGTTGGTCTCAGGAGTCCGAACTGTTCGCTTTGTAAAAACTCTTGTCCTCGCTGGTGGTGTCAGCGCTATCGCCGGAGGTGGTCTAGTGTCGTAACGTTCGCTTGGTATTTCTTGTAGATACATTCCCTTCAGCTCACTTTCTATTTTCTTGTTATTTGGCCTTTATTGAGTCTTTCCGTAACATAATAGTCATGTCACCACAGTTCTATCTCGAGTCTGAATGACAGCAAAAATTATGAACTGCAAAGATAGTGAAAATACGAATGGTGTACATATTGTGCTAATGGACGAAAAGTTCCTGAGTGTCTATCTCTCCCAGTTTGATTTAGAGGGTATATGAAACATTTTCAGCGCGTTGAACACAATTTCAAAATAAGGTAAGGGTTATTCTGCCCGAAGGCAGGTCCGGACCTCCGCAGAGGTGTTCCTGAGCCGGAGTTTACGTGCGGTAGGGTGGCCAGTTCCTTTCCGCTCCTCCATTCCCTTACACCCCACCAAAAGCGCGTGGTAACCCATCCAACTTCTGACCACGCCCAATGTTGCTTAACTTCGGAGATCTCACGGGATCCGGTATTTCAACACGGCTACGGCCGTTGGCAATTTGAAAATAAAATTTAGCTTAATCTTGAAACTTTATTTCCGGGCGAGTTGGCCGTGCGGTTAGGAGCGCGCAGCTGTGAGCTTGTATCCGGGAGATATTGGGTTCGAATCCCACTGTCGGCAGCCCTGAAGATGGTTCTCCGTGGTTTCCCATTTTCACACCAGGCCTTAATTGAGGCCACGTCTACTTCCTTCCAACTCCTAGCCCTTTCCTATCCCATCGTCGCCATAAGACCTATCTGTGTCGATGCGACGTAAAGCCACTAGCAAACAAAAAAATTTATTAACCAAGTGTGATATGTTTCGTCCAAAAAATGGATATCACCAGCTAGTAACAGACTGCCAAAATGAATAGAAAAATTAATATACTAGAATTCATCATCTGTTTACCCTCCAGGTTCGGTTTTTCCCTCGGACTTAGCGAGGGATGCCACCTCTACCGCCTCAAGGGCAGTGTCCTGGAGCTTCAGACTCTTGGTCGGGGGATACAACTGGGGAGTATGACCAGTACCTCGCCCAGGCGGCCTCACCTGCTATGCTGAACAGGGGCCTTGTGGAGGGATGGGAAGATTGGAAGGGATAGGCAAGGAAGAGGGAAGGAAGCGGCCGTGGCCTTAAGTGAGGTACCATCCCGGCATTCGCCTGGAGGAGAAGTGGGAAACCACGGAAAACCACTTCCAGGATGGCTGAGGTGGGAATCGAACCCACCTCTACTCAGTTGACCTCCCGAGGCTGAGTGTACCCCGTTCCAGCCCTCGTACCACTTTTCAAATTTCGTGGCAGAGCCGGGAATCGAACCCGGACCTCCAGGGGTGGCAGCTAATCACGCTAACCACTACACCACGGAGGCGGACATATACTAGAATTACCGGTAAATATCATCCTATCAGGTACAGAGGGAGAGTACCACACGACGTTTATTTGTGTGAGGCTGCTTTAATGATATGAATGACTCAACAACCTAAGAAACATAGATATCAGTAATAATGTTATTGTTTTTTACGTCCCACTAACTACATTTTGAAGGTTTTCGGAGACACCGAGGTACCGAAATTTTGTCTCGCAGGAGTTCTTGTACGTGCCAATAAGTCTACCTACCCGAGGCTGACGTATAAGAGTACCTTCAAATACCACCGAACTGAGCCAGGATCGAACCTGCCAAGTTGGGGTCAGAAGGCCCTGAGCCAGGATCGAACCTGCCAAGTTGGGGACAGAAGGCCAGCGCCTCAACCATCTGAGCCAACCTAGATATCTGAAGACGTCCTCTTTGTTAGACGATATATTAATTTCGTAGTCAGTAAAGCTTTTTTTTTTTTCAGCTCTTAAATCTTGTTTATTTCCGTCTTACGTGAGACAATCGTCCCCCACCTCTCTCTTTACATCTCTTATTTTCCATAGCCGAGTCTATAATTATTCTACATAATCTAACTCACATGCCCCGACAAATGAAGTGAAATGAAATACCGTGTGGCCTCCGGGGAGGCCTGGTGCAGGTCTTTTGATTTGACACTCGTAGGCGACCTGCGCGTCGTGATGAGGATGAAATGATGATGAGAACGCCACACACACACACACACACACACACACACAGTCCCCGTGCCAGCGGAATTAACCAATTATGGTTAAAATTCCCGAGCCTGCCGGGAAACGAACCCGGGAACAATGCTACCAAAGGCCAGCACGCTAACCATTTAGCCATGGAGCCGGACAATAAATGAAGTGATTCATATTTACAGTCTCTAAGTATTATTATTCACCAAGGTTATCCTCTCGGTATTATTAGCCGCTCACTTGTTATGATCAAGGTTACGGAACCCAATCCCACAACAGTCAGTCGGAAGTTAAGGTGCCACAGACTATTAGAAGATTTACTGGCTCGTTAAAATATATATTTTATGCAAATATTGCGGCATTTCTGTGTTTCTTTTTTTTTTCTAGTTGCTTTACGGCGCTCCGACACAGATAGGTCTTATGGCGACGATGGGACAGGAAAGGCCTAGGAATGGGAAGGAAGCGGCCGTGGCCTTAATTGAGGTTCAGCTCCAGCATTTGCCTGGTGTGAAAATGGGAAACCACGGAAAACCATCTTCAGGGCTGCAGACAGTGGGGTTCGAACCCACTATCTGCCTGATGCGAGCTCACAGATGTGCGCTCCTAACAGCACGGCCAACTCGCCCGGTTTTCTGTGTTTCTAGAAATCCATAATAGTTTAAGAGATTTTAAATCTTCTTCTTCTTCTTCTTCTTCTTCTTCTTCTTCTTCTTATTATTATTATTATTATTATTATTATATGTTTACATCTTCAATCAGCCTGAGAACAGTGATGCAAGGATAATTTGATATACAAACTTCATATTAAGACTAAGAATGAAGGAATTTTCTTAGACCTTGAATCTATTTGTTCCCCTTTTCTAATAATGTTGTTGCTTTTATGTCCCAGTAACTACTTTTGACGGTTTCCAAAGACGCTCAGGTGCCGGAATTTTGTCCCGAAGAAGTTCTTTTAGGTGCCAGTAAATCTACCAACAGGAAGATGACGTATTTGAGCACCTTTAAATACCAGCGGACTGAGCCAGGATCGTACCTGCCAAATTGAGGTCAGAAGGCCTCAACCGTCTGAGCCACTCAGCCCGGCAAATTCATTCAGAAACTAGGACGTGACTGTAGGAACTCGCTACACGAAAAATGTGTTGTTCTGTTCTGTGAAAATAATTGCAACATATTTAATTTGGCAGAAGGTATCACGGATCCGAATTTAAATAGATGGAAATAGTCTAAGAAGTACATGTTATATTTTCAGATTGCTTATTATATCACAAAAGTAATAATCATATATTCATTGCACCGAGCAAGCTGGCCTGAGATGAGGGTCGCCTGGCTGTGAGCTTGCATTCGGAAGATGATGGGTTCGAATCCCACCGTCGGCAGCCCTGATGATGGTTTTCCATAGCTTCCCTTTTTTTCACACCGGGCAAAAAGTGGGGCTATACCTTAATTAAGCCCACGGCCGCCACTTTCCCAACATTAGCCCTTTCCCATCCTTGTGTCGGCGAAAACCTTCGATGTGTTAGTGCGACGCCAAACCAGTAGCAAATAGGAAAAAAGTTTAAAAAAACGTTTATTGTTCTGCTCATATTCCATTATAAATGTCATGATCGCTGCAGACATAAATATGATCTTTCGTAACATTTTGTTGCTGCCATGCTTTTGCTAGCAATGTAAGGACGCCTGTATTGAACCTGAGCAAACATTAGTCCTATGAGATGGCATCTTCTTCAAGGTTGTTGACTCACATCAATCATAAGTATATTTAAGACTCGCTGATAAGGGACATTTCCATGTAAGGAGAGTAATTAATTTCTTCGTTATGTATTCAAAACTTGTACGAACACCCTATACCAGCCACGTCTGTCGTGGTCCAGTGGTCATGGTTACATAACAGCGCGGCCTGGTTGCCCGGTTACAGAACGCCTGGAGGTACAACTTCACTGCACTGGTCTGCAGTAAAACTTACTAAGACACGACTACCATTTGAGTTGTTACCTCACTCAATATAATACAGAGCATAATGAGCATTAATTTAGGAATGTTAAATGAATTACTTATTCACGACGCGTTCAAGCCCATTATTATTATTATTATTATTATTATTATTATTATTATTATTATTATTATTATTATTATTATTATTATTATCATTATTATTTCTTCGTTATGCCCAACGAAGGAGCGCAATTGAACTTATTTAGCTGATATTGCCATTCTTTTCTCCCAAAATCTCTACATCGTTTCGCTGTGATCTTGGGGTCTTCTAGCCAGGTTTTGGTGGCGGTAGTGCTTGGATGGTGTGTAAAGCAGTGATTGTCAACTAATTTTCTGAACTTACATCTGTCTAACACAGTGTCATCTGTGATGCCTATTTTCTGAAGGTCTTTTCCAACTTCGAGCAACCGATTCTTTTTTTTTTTTTTGTTACTTTCATTGATAGGGCAAAGTTCAGAATTCTTTTGGTCAATCTTTGTTTGCTCATTCTGAGAATATGTCAAAATTTCATACATCTTTTCCTAAATGTGTCTGAGATTTTCTCTGAGTGTTGGTGTTATTATTATTATTATTATTATTATTATTATTATTATTATTATTATTATAAAATAAAAGCCACCGAGAGTGAGAAAATATACTGCAGGTCAATAAATACACAGATGTTCAGAATCGTATCAGGCTATTGGTTTTGCGTTGCGCAGACTCAGACAAGTCCTGCGGTAACGATGGGATATGAAGAGCTCGGACTGGGAAGGAAGCGAACGTGTTCTTGATTAAGATAGAGCCCCACAATGTACCTGATGTGAAAGTGGAAAAAAACCATAGGAAACCATCTTCAAGGCAGCTGACGGTGAAGTTCGAACTCACCATTTCGCGAATGCAAGCTAACAACTGCATGGCTCGAACTGTGCAGTCAGCTCGTTCGGTGTTCACACTTTATGTCTATGGCTTTCACTACGAGATTCTGCGAAAATAATTGAAATGAAAATCCTCGTCGTAAAATTCCATACGTAAAATTGTAATTGCCAAGTTTGAAGATGTGCGTTACTTGCAGATGCTCCGTCACACTTCATTGAAGGAATGTTTACTTTTTTATGAAACCTAGGTGGGCTCAGGATATATTATTCATAAGGTGGAGGTAACATTCAAGAAAATAGCAAGAATGATCGGTGGTACAAACAGGTGGGAAAATGGCAGAAGTTAAAGGCTAAAGTAGACATTAAATCGATGGATGACCGGGCGAGTTGGCCGTGCGCGTAGAGGTGCGTGGCTGTGAGCTTGCATCCGGGAGATAGTAGGTTCGAATCCCACTATCGGCAGCCCTGAAGATGGTTTTCCGTGGTTTCCCATTTTCACAACGGGCAAATGCTGGAGCTGTACCTTAATTAAGGCCACGGCCGCTTCCTTCCAACTCCTGGGCCTTTCCTATCCCATCGTCGCCATAAGATCTATCTGTGTCGGAGCGACGTAAAGCCCCTAGCAAAAAAAAAAATCGATGGATGAAGCTGTGTTTATGAAGTTGCTTTGGTGGCGGAGTCCTGTGAGGTAAATGTAGGAGGTTAGGTAACCTGGAAAGGTAGTGGACTCTGAGGAAAGAAGAATCAAACAAGACAAGATCACAGGGCTAGTTATAAATGAAGATTTGTGAGACGCTTCATTCATTTGAAAGAGAAAACAGTGTATAATGAAGATAGTTGTATGTTTGGTTTTTGCTAACCGAGACCAACGGCACCTATAGGGCCTACTAAACAGATAGCGATGTATCGAGATTGATCTCTTATCATCCATGATGATCCCATAAGACATAGAGCCCATACTTCCAAAACGACTGCTGTCCAGCCAGATATTACAGTTTTACGTGGTCCGTGTTGTAACATCCTCAGCCATATTGCTTGACTTTCCTGACCCGTTCCTCTGCCTCTCATATCAACAGCTCTTCAAATTGTCTCACGAGGCTGGGTGGACATCTTTCCAGCCTTTAATTTATTGACATTTTTGGACGAGCCGAGAATAAAATCCAGGGCCTTCTGGTAAACGGCAGTAACACTGCTCCGACGCCACCGGACTGGCCTTGTCAATTATAGGCGAATTTTTATCATACGTACACCCTGGATAAAGTAATGCCTCTGGTGCATTCTGCAAGCTTTGTCATCCCACTCTGGAGAGTTTGATTGTGACTCAGTCATATCATATTTGAAAGTGCTCAAATACGCTAATCTCGTATAGCCATACATGTACCGGCGCGTAAAAATTTCCTGTAGTTCAGAAATCCGGTACGCTGGTGCATCTTGTAACACCGCAAAAGTAGACAATGGTACGTAAATTGCGTAGTAATACAGTTTCATTTTCATTCGAACGTGCATTACACTTTGTAGGTAATATTCTGCCGCCTTTGTGGTGTAGCGGTTAGTGTGATTAGCGTCCACCTCCAGAGACCCAGGTCCGATTACCAGCTCTGCCACTAAATTTGAAAAGTGGTACGAGGGCTGCAGCGCGGTCCACTCAGCCTCGGGACGACAACTGAGTAGGGGAGGGAGGGGGTTCGAATTCCACCTCAGCCATCCTCGAAGTGGTTTTCTCCTCCAGACAAATGCCGGGATGGTACCTAACTTAAGGCCACGACCGCTTCCTTCCTTCCTTCTTCCTTGTCTATCCCTTCCAATCCTTCCAATCCTCCCAATCTCTTTTTCTGTTGTATCCCCCCGACCCAAAGTCTCACGCTCCAGGACACTGCCCTTGAAGTGGTGGAGGTGAGATCCCTCGTTGAGTCCGAGGGAAAACCAACCCTGTGGGGTGAACGAATTAAGAAAGGAAGGAAGCAAGAAAGAAAGTAATATACTATTAGTACTGTTTTATTGAAGGTAAGAATATTAAAGGCAGCTTTTGCATCAGTATTTCAGTGGCAGTCACCTTAGATCTTAAATAAGCCGGGCGAGTTGGCTGTCCGTTTAGAGGTGCGCAGCTGTGAGCTTTCATGCGGGATATAGTGGGTTCGAACCATACTGTCGTGAGCCCTGAAGATGGTTTTCCGTGGTTTCCCATTTTCACACCAGAAAAATACTTGGGCTGTACCTCAACTAAGGACATGGCCAATTCTTTCCCACTCCTAGCCCTTTCCTATCCCATCGAGGCATAAGACCTATCTGTGTCGGTGCGACGTGAAGCAAAGTGCAAAAAATTACAAACCTTAAAAAGAAATAATAATAATTTATCGATAAGTATGAGCCTAGAGCAAGTAGTGTTAGTTGTGATTGTTATTTTAAAGAAGGCAAAAAGCACTATCAGCGCTCCAAAATCCATATTGATATTCTTTCTGGCATGTATGAGTTTTAACTGAAAGGATGGAATAATGTGTTAAGGTCTGCGCATTGGTTCATTGTAAGACGACGACTATCCAGTAGTCGATGTAGTATTTTTGCTTCTAAACTCTGACTCAGGTTACAGCTTTAATTAAAGCATCCGTTTCATGACTTCTTCTTCATCTGTTTACCCTCCAAGGTCGGTTTTTCCCTCGGACTCAGCCAGGGATTCTATCTCAGCTGCCTTAAGGGCAATTTCCTGGAGCTTCAGACTCTGGGTCATGGGATACAACTGGGGAGAATGGCCAGTACCTCGTCCAGGTGGTCTCACCTTCTATGCTGAACAGGAGCCTTGTGGAGGGATGGGAAGTTTAGAAGGGACAGGCAAGGAAGAGGGAAGGAAGCGGCCGTGGCCGTAAGTTAGGTACCATTCCGGCATTTACCTGGAGGAGAAGTGGTAAACCACGGAAAACCACTTCCAGCATGGCTGAGGTGGGAATCGAACCCACCTCTACTCAGTTGACCTCCCGAAGCTGAGTGTACCCCGTTCCAGCCCTCTTTCCACAATTCAAATTTCGTGGTAGAGCCGGGAATCGGACCAGGGCCTCCGGGAGTGGCAGCTAATCACACTAACCACTACACCACAGAGGCGGACCTCAGTTTCATGTACGATGGTGAATTTCTAGAAGCAGATCGGAATGGGCGGTCAGGTAATGATCCTGGGAGAATTCACAATGACCCGTGAATGCAAGTGAGTGTTGCAATAGCACTGTTTGATTAAAAGGCAAACGGTGTCAAATTACTTCACTCCTTACCTCGTATACTATGTTTCATTATGGTAGTACTATAGCATCTTGGATTCCAACACGAGGCGCGATATCCGAGTGACATAACAACTGGTTTTTCACCAAGGCGGCCGCGGTTCGAAACCTGGCCAGTGCACATGGAATTTTTGAAAACATTCTCATTCCATTGGTTCGAATTCCACACAAACGGGATGTTCTCTGGCTATGATCACGATATCAGCAGTCACAGAAAACTACATGCTTGCTGTGTCGCTTATATTTTCTTTGTAACTGCATAACAAGTGTCATTTGGAGTATTCAACTGGTCTCCAAGCTGATGACTGAAAATGATCCAAATATTCCTTTGTTCTCCCTCCGAGTTCAGAGTGGATCGTGCAGCCAAATTTAGAGCTTGAGCATAGCGAAAGATGACTGCAGCACTGTATAGGAGCGTGTTGTTGTCAGTTTACGACTTCCTCAGCTAATCTTCCTTTTCCGGGAGTATTCTTAGGCAGCAGTTTCTAAGTTTGACGATTTACCACTCTCAGATGAATCGGTAATCCTCGAAGGAAACTAAGTAAAGACCTATCTGTCATATTGGTGGTGAACATGGATGCACAAGTACAATATTTATAAAAAAGTTAATAGTTGTGACAAGTGGCAATATTTCCTTAGAAATGCTCTTGCGATAATTTGTGGTACATCGGCGTTTCTCTTGCACGGTTGACCTTACGCTCATTCACGTACAAAAGAGATGTTAGGCGTACAGCCAGGTGACAAGATGTTCAAGTCAGACATACAGTACGCAGAGGAGAGTGGCTTGCAATGTGGGTCAAGCTGTAATAGGCGAGGCGCGACCTGAGACATTTCAATACAATCATGTCAATCTTCTTCAATGAGGTAATACACAGTACAAGAGTGATTTGACAAACAGGCTCAACAGGACCAGAAAAGATATCACTAGAATTGAGAAAGGATTATTCTGAATAAAGCAGTCTGCATCATGAGAAACAGAAGAACCTTGAAATCAAATCTGATGCTTACAGAATATTCAGATTCTACCTGAGAATAACACGGTATCCTCTTCAATAATAAATGGGAAGTATTTCAATTCATTCTCAGGTTATTGAGAGCTATGAAGGGGATATTTTTGATAATTATATTACATTTTTAAAGTAATTCTACACTTCATTCATTTCTATAGTTGAGACTGCCTAACCGAGGTGGTGAAGTCCTACTCTTTTAATCGAAGTGACGTTGGTTCAAGGTCCTTGTCAGAAAATCTAGAAATTTCGGGATGATACTTCTTTATTTCAGAGATACATGACCCATAGTTTCATTCAACCTACACCTAAATTAATTCCTGGCGGTAAATGAAGACGGGCATTGAGCTAACCACTCTCTCCCGCTTAGTGTCGAGATTACGAATAGTGGAATTCTTTACCACCTGCTTATCCACAATCCTTCGTGGCGAGGAGTGCACTGAAGGAGCACTCATGCATTCATACATTTCATACATAAGTTATGAGTCAAGGAAATTTTGGCTATCAAATCCTTGTAGGTATTTTAAATTTATAACCATTTCTGAACACCTACGTTATTGTGGATGCCTGTTCTGATACGTGTTCACCTGCGCGTTTAGTAGAGGGATATGGAAAACTGCCCATCTGACGTTTAATGCACCGTACAATAATCGAACTGTGATTGAGTGTGAAAGATAAATGGAAAAAATCTTCGTTTGCTTGGGAGCAAATTCACTCGACTTTAACTGTATAGCCCTTTTTAGTTAGATATTCTAGAATTACATGAGCCTTTCAGAACCAATTTCTGGGCATGAAATGTATAACGTGGGAGTCGTTAGCTACACTTCAAGCAGCAGTAATCATGTTAAGAGTACGGAGATGGGCTTGCTCTGTCCATGCACTTTCTTCTATGATGTAAGAGAAAATTAATCAGCTGCAGTTTACGCGAGTATAATTTGAAAGGCGCAGAGGAATCTACTACGCTATCCCATAAA
The DNA here is from genome assembly GCF_040414725.1 of Anabrus simplex. Lineage (NCBI taxonomy): Eukaryota > Metazoa > Arthropoda > Insecta > Orthoptera > Tettigoniidae > Anabrus > Anabrus simplex. The sequence goes on from NC_090265.1 coordinate 1,581,803,535, forward strand.
CGTTCCATTCAGATTGTACTAATTCATTTGTATACATAATGTCTATGATTTATTTTTCTTTCCTTTTTATCCCTTAATTTTTAAAATAATCACTTATTGTCTACATATTCCTTTAATGTCATTGTGTCTACTTGGTATAATTTATCCTTAATGGAGTTCTGCATCCACAGAAACAAATAAAGCTAGAATTTGTCTATGCAAATAATATCTAAAGAAAATAAAACTGGAATTTTTCTATTTAAATAATATCTGAGGAAAATAATGATACCAATATGGAAATATTTACGTTTGCTGTAGTAGATACTGAAGGAACAAGCTTATTCATTTATAAGATGGTTCCGTTTGAGAGTCAGTTGGTGTTCTTACCTGCCGCTGCGACACCGAGGGTTAGGACACAGTGGACGATCGCCTTCATTGCGGCTGGGACCAGAACAGACTGAGCGTACAGACCAAGTGGAACTTAACTGGTGCCGTCCGCCTGTGCTGCTCTCTACACCCTTCACTCACACTCTCACATGTATTGGGTTTAACAAAAATAAATATAGACCTTCAAACAAGTTAATACAAGTAGAAGGGGGAAAAAACTATCGCCATGAATTAGTTACATTGTTCAAATATCAAATACGTCATTAATTCATAATGGCACTTCGTAGTGAAATAAGACAGGTATTGCTCAGAGAAAGGTTCCTGGTTCAAATATACGAATTTTGAAAGATTGACGAGATAATCACAGGTGCCCTAAGGAGAAACTTTCTAATTACGATTATAAGTAAATCTATATTACAACCTGTCTAGTTGGTAGAACAGGAATATTTTAAAAAACATTCAACTAAAAAATTAATAAATAAATAAATAAATAAATAAATAAATAAATAAATAAATAAATAGTCCGCCTCTGCGGTGTAGTGGTTAATGTGATTAGCTGCCACCCCAGGAGGCCCGGGTTCGATTCCCGGCTCTGCCACGAAATGTAAAAAGGGGTACGAGGGCTGGAACGGGGTCCACTCAGTCTCGGTAGGTCAACAGAGTAGAGAGAGGTTCGATTCCCTCCTCAGCCATACTCGAAGTGGTTTTCCGTGGTTTCCCACTTCTTCTCCAGGCAGATTGCGGGATGGTACGTAACGTAAGGCAATGACCGCTTCCTTCCCTCTTCCTTGTCTATCCTTTTCCATTTTTCCATCCCCCACAAGGTGAGCATAGCAGGTGAGGCCGCCTGGGTGAGGTACAGGTCCTCCCCCCAGTTGTATCCCATGATCTAAAGGATCATTCTCCATGATACTGCCCTGGAGGCGGTGGATATGTGATCCTTCGCCATGTCCGAGGGAAAAATAAACCCTGAAGGGTAAACGGATTAAGAAAGAAAGAAATAGAAAACTCAACCTGATTAAAAGAAAGACGCTTATAAATCTCCTTGGTAGGTTTTGTGTCTTCATGTATATTTATTAGTTTAATATTAATGTTATTGTTGTTAACCGAGGGGCGTGGCCGCTAGTGTTAACGCGCTACGTCTATAGAACAAAGCTCTGCATTCGGGAGCGTGGGGTTCGAACCCCACAGTCGGCAGTACTGAGAATGTTTTTCTGTGGTTTCCCGTTTTCACTTCCAGATAATTGCCGGAACGGGTCTTATTCATAGCCTACAGCCTATTTCTTCCACCTCCTTACCCAATTACATTCACTATCATTCATTTTATCTTCATCAGCTCCTTAAATGAGGTTGACGTCAGGAAGGGCATCCAGCCTTAAAAGCATACCATATAAATACATCTCACATCATCCCCGACGCCGTATCAGTTCCACGAGCTAAATTTTTATGATGTTTGGAGACGCAAATGTGCCGTAATCTTTTCCCGCAGAAGTAATTTTACGTGCCAGTAAATCTAACGAGAAGAGGCAGACGTATTCAGCCACCTTCAGATAGCATCGGACTGAGCAAAGATGGAATCTGAGCTCAGAAGGCCACCACTCTACCGACTGAGCTACTTAGTCTGGCATGTTCAGCGCTCAGTGGTACCTCCTCATCAGGCCCTAACTTCCCAATTGGCTCAGTTTCGAGGACAACACTCGGCACAGTTGGTCACCATTAAATTATACTTAAATATGAGGGACCGTAGTCATCTCCATAAGGATCGTGAAGGCCCTTGTAGGAGTGGAAGGTGAACCTCGACATTAAGTGGGGAAGAGTGATTAGCTCCATGCCCGGTAACCTTTTACCTCAGGAATTAGTGGCCACCATTTTTCTATTGTTAACTTTTTTTTTTTGTAGGCTGGCTGAACTTCGAAGTAATGTGCCTCTTCAGACGTGGAAATCTCGTTTCCAAATTTTTTCTACTTCTTGACTGGTATTCGAATCCACGTTCTTTCAGGTGAACCCAGCACACATTTACCACCCGGGTAAGTAACTCTTAGATGTATTGGTACACTAAACTATTATATAATGTATATATTGAGCGTACCAGAACAATTAACAATTAACAATTTGAACTTCTACAATTTACCTCTTATCACAATCAAATTTAAAACACAAGCATTTATTAATAAGGTATAGCACCACTAAAAATTTGGAGTTGATTAGTTAACTTGCTGCAAAATTATTGACGAATAATTTTTATTTTTGTTACTTGTGTTACATGGAAAATGCTCCTTGCGGCATTTTTATTTTATTATTTTGGGGCTATAATTCGGCAGACTTGTCAAAAATATTCATATATTTAAGAACAAGTCCGAGTTTTATAATCAGATATAAAGTATTGAAGATACAATTTTTTTTAAGTTTTCATTATTCAATCAATAGGCAAAAATCTAGTTTCGTGCTATTTCACGATTAAAAGTTTTTCAAGGCAATATTCAGCTGATAATAAAACGCAGAAATATTTTTAATCCCTGTACATATTCAAACGTTCTCTGAAAATTTCAGATGAATCCGATAAGAAACCTGTCGCAAGTAGCATTTTACGCATGGCAAAGACCTGAAAATGTTTAAAGGTAGATGAAAGCAACTGAAATTTACAAGAAGCACACTTGTTTTTAAACTGCTCTAGACTGTGAATTACTTCCTCATACTTCGTTCTCCACTTATGCTCAGTGTAGGCCTACTACAAGGTAAATATATTCCAGCGGTATTATTGAAATGGTGGTCCGAAAGATAATAATATTAATGTTATTTGCTTTACGTCCCACTAACTGCTTCTACGGTCTTCGAAGACGCCGAGGTGCCGGAATTTAGTCCTGCAGGAGTTCTTTCACGTGCCAGTAAATCTACAGACACGGGGCTGTCGTATTTGAGCACCTTCAAATGGTCCGAAAGAAATTTGAAGCTAATTTTGTCTGACAGCGCGAGAGAAAATGGCGTGGGCTTGCTCCATATACGTCGAATCCCTGCCCTTTAAATCCGGCATGTATTTATTTATTTATTTATTTATTTATTTATTTATTTATTTATTTATTTATTTATTTATTTATTTATTTATTTATTTATTTATTTATTTATTTATTTATTTATTTATTTATTTTGCTATTTTGCTATTTTGCTTTACGTCGCACCGACACAGACAGGTCTTACGGCGACGATGGGACCGGAAAGGCCTAGGAATGGGAAGGAAGCAGCCGTGGCCTTACTTAAGGTACAGCCCCAGCATTTGCCTTGTGTGAAATGGGAAACCACGGAAAACCATCTTCAGGGTTGCCGACACTGGGATTCGAACCCACTATCTCCCGATTACTGGACACTGGCCGCACTTAAGCGACTGCAGCTATCAAGCTCGGTATTTTTGTTTTTTTAGCTAGTTGCTTTATGTCGCATCGTCACAGATAGGTCTTATGGCGAAGATGGGATAGGAATGGCCTAGGAGTTGGAAGGAAGCGGCCATGGACTTAATTAAAGTACAGCCCCAGCATTTGCCTGGTGTGAAAATGGGAAACCACGGAAAACCGTCTTCAGGGCTGCTGACAGTGAGATTCGAACCCACTATCTCCCGGAAGCAAGCTCACAGCCGCGTACCCCTGACCGCACGACAAACTCGCCCGTTGCTGTGAAATTTACCCGTCTCTGTGGAGCATTATCTGTTAAATTTGGGCAGCATGCTCTGTGCTGTCTTAAAATCTAGGGAAGGTGGACAAGACCTTGTTTACTCAACGACCTCATCTAAAGAGCATTAACAGCAACATTTGTCGAATGAGTACTGGAACCTATTGTAATAGGTCTATCTGACGGCAAGCGGCCAAACGGAATAACCATAGTTCCATGGACCAGAGGAGAATCGTTGATGTGGAATAAAACATGTCAAGATACATCGACAGCTCCGTATATAGCATCTACATCGCTCCTTGAAGGCTCTGCCGCAGGAACTGCAGCTCATAATAAGCTACTAAACTATAAAAATACTATTGATAACTTCATGTTTGTCACCTTTACCGGTGAGACTTAGGTCTCCTGGAGGAAAGAAGCCAAAATCATTTCAGAGACAGGCGGAAGTAGCAGTTTATAAGACATGAGAGCACAGCAACTGAATATCTGCTGCAAAAGGTAGGAATCACCATTCAGCGTTGTAGCGCAGCCAGCCTTTTGGGGACGTTGCCTAATGTCACCTCTATGGACAATGTGGCTTTTACACGCCCCCTTGGTGAATCGATGATATCACATATTATGATTCACCACAAAACAGAACTTCATAAATAATCCTAAAAGTTTCTGTTGTATTACAAAAACAACAGTAGGCTTCAAAATTCGCTTTAGATCATGCTAACACATCATATGATAGGTGGGAAGTAGGGACATTCCCCACGAGTATTCCTTGCCCCAGCGCGTTCTGAATTATTTAAATTTCACCTATAAGATCAGTATTCTGTGTTTAGTTCTAATTTATGTTACAATAAATTATTTTTGTTCTTAGTAAATCATAACTATACTTGGTGTAATATGTTAGCCCCTACTGCCCAGCGTATGATATATCATACGCCAAAAAATGGTCCTTAAAATTGAAATATACAGATTTTTTAAAGTTTTCTTGCTTCAAGGATAGGCTATAGATGTAATGTTGAAACAAGTACAAGAAAACTCGAGAAGCAATAGGAACAATAACAGAGGCATAGTTCTCACAAAAAGTGGTTAGTTAACGAATCACTTAAAATTTCTTATGTGAAATGTATGAAGTATGAGAATTAAGATACAATCGAACATCCAAACGTTTCTCCAAAACATAGCAGATTTTTCAACAACATCCAAGAATAGTTAAATCATATTCTGAAATAACCTCAATGTCTGGAGCAAACTTATGAAAAGGAGGTTGAGTAGTTAGATCCCTTTCGCAAAAGGAAAAATAACCCACATTTGTTAAATTAATGTCTAAACCTATATTCTTGCAAGCGCTAATTATTCTACTACCGGTACTATATGTGGGCTGCCGGTCAAAGTCCCTTTGTATAATAGAAAATGTTAAGGGTCTCTTCAGATCTGGTATGAATTAATGTAAAATGAGGCTGAAAAATCATTGGTCCGGTTGGCTCACCTTGTTGAACTCCGTTTTGGGATAGTAGAGCTTGTAAATACGGGAACTGAGCATCTCAACTTGCTTTCCTGATCTAGGGTTTGTTTGAATAAGGGCAATTAATTCTCCCTCTTTACAAATATGAGAGGTAATTTCTAAAAGGAATGGTTTAATGAAAATCTCTAGTTAGACTTTCGTATTAGATGAACGAGGTCTTGAAATTCATGATCCGGTTGTTCCAAGCAGTAATTTTCAACACCTTTATAGGTCACAAGAGCTCTCTGTTCAAGAACTCCTCCACTCTAGCAGCGAATATATCCTTGAATGAAAGGATAAAAGACATTTTCTCAGTGCGTCAAACTTATCTACACGAAGTTCCGTTCAGGCGGTGGGAAATAATTGTTTCTGTAACTATGTAGTAGCAGGAGGAAGAAGTGAATAAGCCATTGTAAAACTCAATGCTGCGGCTGTATGATGTATATACTGTAAACACTCTTATTAAGCATACCGTGAGATATTAGCTAAGACAGTTACTGCTACTTTGCCTCCATGTTCAAATTTACTGACATTAAGACTTCAGTATTCACATTAAATTAACCAATTCAGTAAGGTTTTAATAGCATTTAAATCGTAGTTCCAAAGGAAAATTCCTAATTTTACGTGAGATATCCAGAGAGAAATTACAGTAGCCTAGTTTTCAATACTAGCCACTAAAAACTGTTTTATATCTGAAAATCTTCGTTCATTGATAATCCTCTATTTCCTGGCTTTTCCCTACTAGCCTACTTAAACTAGGCACAAAATGTGGATTAGACCCAAATATATTGTCGGATGCCTTTTCTGACGCCGAACCTACGTGGAGGAAGGTATTCCATACTGTATGTGGTAGTTTAGAGTTTGGTATGTATTGTGAAAATGAAGAAATGAAATGAAGAAAACGAGCACAATCATCTAGCCCCCGAGCTATGGGAATTAACCAGACGCGGCACGGCCGGAACCAAACACCTGGACTCTGAACCGAAGGCCGCTACCCTGATCATTTAGCAAAGTAACCTGACATTTGGGAATATAAGAGTAGAAGTAGTTTTATTATTATTATTATTATTATTATTATTATTATTATTATTATTATTATTATTATTATTATTATTATTATTATTAATATTATTATTATTATTATTATTATTATTATTATTATTATTATTATTATTATTATTATTATTATTATTACATTTGGTCATTCCAAGAACACGTTGAGATTTGTTAACTGGCTTAATGGCTTTCATCTTCTTATCTCCCCAAAAATCTCTCAAAGAATATTCTATGTTGTTTCTTGCGTTCTTCTGACCATTTCTTACCAGTTCTCTTTTAGGCTTTTACACGACTTTAAGCTTAGTTACTAATTTTACGAAGGATCTGGGATTTGTTATGATGTTCAGTTCCACGATGTTCATTTCTTACAGGTCTTCTTTGTTTCTTATAACTAGTTTATTTTCGTATAATTTGAGTTTATTATATTCAATAATCATTTTTTAAGTCTGTTGTTGTCCATCCTGTAGAAATGACCATAGAATTGCAAGCGTCTCTTGCTTATGATATTACTGAGCCTGTCTGCTAGACTGAAGAGTTCGGAAGTTATCCTCTTAATCCAGACCCGATTGTCTCGCGACGAGCCGTATATTTTCCTGAGAATTTAGCTTTTCAATTTTGCCTTTTTTTAGTTTCCGAAAGGTTATAGTTTCTGGAAAGACAACTGTTTCGTAGTGTCTCTATTTCGCGTTACGCGAAATCTCTCTTTTGTTGTGGTAGTTCCACATTAGTCTATTTGCCTTATTGATGCCTCTTTCAAAGTTGACCTAACATTCCAATCCTAATAGTCGAATGATATCTCCGAGGTATTAAAAATAGAGCACCTGCGCAATCATCCCATATTCCATTTCTGGTTGGGTTTTTGTGCTATTTTGGCATAGATTTTCCAAGTACTGGGCTCTCTCGTATAATAACTGGAGGCCTGCCTTTGACGCTATCCTGTGTAATCTCTCTACTAGTTTCTTCTTTGTTCTTGGCGATGATTGCTAGGTCACCTGCGAAAGCTCAGCATTTCACCTTGATTTTGTACCCCGACCTCCTGATGTTTATACTTTTGAAGTCCTCTTACCATTCTAGAACTAAATTAAACAGAAGGGGGAAGGGGCTGTCTCATTTTCGAACACCCGTACCTACTTCTAAAGACTCAGAGATTTCTCCAAAGAATTTCGCTTTAGATGCCGTATTTCTGAGGATTTAACGAATCAGTTCTCTGGTCATCATTCAGAAGATGGTTCAAATATTTATTACACATGAATAAACAGTAAACATTTACACATATGTACAACAAAAGGTAGAGGTACAACAAAATCCGTGTACTGCTGCCGGTCGTCATATTCAGTCTGACAATATAAATGGACACAGCAACACGTTGCCAACTGTGACAAATAACGAATGAAAATGGGGCAGGCGAGTTGCCAACACAAAAGCCGCGACAGCCTGTATGTTCACAGAGTCGTATACCTCCTTTAAGTGCACGAAGGTGACATTCATTTTGATTCATCTGCTGATACTTAAGTTTGTGACGTGGTAGGCCTCCGCGTCCGCCATTTCTTCGTAAGTTGTGGGGAGGAGCAGTCGAACCTGGACTGGATCACGAGGAATGTCACTGCGCTGGAGCCTCGTTCTTGCCTCACATGAAACCTGGCGGGATAGAGACTGCACGCATTGATCAGACACTACTGTCGTTACTGTCATTGGGCGCTAGTTCACTGGGGGTCTCAAAGGATGCAGAAACAACGAAAACTCTTGAACCGGGAGCCTTCCATCTACAGAGGCTTCCCGGGCTTCTAGCGTCCGAAGTTTCTTGAAGGGCCATCTGGCTAAATAAGACACGCGAGACTTGCCAGCGGTTGGAACGGTTCAGTTCGGTCCAGTTGGAGTGGAGAGTCTGTCGGTAAACGAGCCTGTGTGGGAGTGAGTGTCGCTGTGGGATTTGATAGATTGAGTTTGAGGAGGCAGTATGTGGAGTGTTCTGTCCTTGTCTGTTGTCGTAGAGTTGTCTTTGGGGCCAGCTGTTGCGAATGAACATCGTGTTCTGGTGCAGCGTGGGAGAGATCGACTGGATATCGGCTTGAGACTGTGATCGAAGTTCTACTGGAGTGAGTGGATAGCGTACGTCATGCCGAACTGTGAGACTGTCGCGTGCGGGCTGTGAACTGGGGACTGTGATAGCGGGAGCGAGAGTAACTGTGGGGCTGAGGGACTCTGAGTGTGAATTAGAGTGGCTGAACATTGAGAAAGCTGAGAGAGCGCTAACTAGTGCCTGTGTCAGTTTGTAACATTAAGTAGTTAGATTATAAATTTATTGAGGTTAAGTGCTACCAGTGGTTGCATTAATTTCTTTACCGCGCCAACAATAACAATATTGTCTTCAGGTTCCATATATGTCTGACGCACAAACGACCTGTATTGAAGCCCGCTTGTATTCTCCAATTAAATGGTCCATTTGTTACTCTACTGGGTTCAGGAGGGTTTTTGAGAAAGTTTTGTGAGTGGCTGACTATAGGGAACATAAAATGTTTTATTTATCCAGGAAAAGTTCGAGATTTTTATTCCCTTTCTTATATGTATCCAGTCCTAGCCCAATCCGGCCTTTCTTATGTAACTTTGTGAATGTATCAATGCTCACCTCCAATCCTGTGGGATCGTTTCTGTTTCTCATATTTCCGTTAAGAGAGTGCGAATTTTTCTGGTGAGGTCATCTGCTCCTAATTTCCACATCTCTGCCATGACGCTATTGTCTCCTGGTGCTTTGTTGTTTTTAAGTGATCGGATGATCTCATTCGTGGATCACAATTGAATAGGTCTAGGAAATCGTCATACAGTTCTCTTTAGTGTTTGTCTCTACTGTTCCATCTACTCGACGAAAACATAAACCTGGTGGTCAATAGCTGGATATATTCTCACGGAAGATCCAGTAGAAATTCCTGATGTTGAGGAAACCCTGTTTCATTTCCACGAGTCCGTTTTTGTCGTATGCGCGTTTTTCTCTACGGATTACTTTTGTGGGCAGTTTCTGGGCCTTTAGCAAACTGTCCTATCTTTCAGTCACATCGTGTCCGTTCCACTGCGTCGACGCTTTGATTCTATCTCCGATGGTTTTCTCACAGGTCGAGTTCAATCATATAAGTTGACGTGTCCTTGGGGGCTGTTCCTGGCCATCCCTAGGGAATCTTTCTTACGAATGTGTTGTAGTGTGATGCTGGAGTTCTGTTTGAGGTATTCGGTGTCGAGCCTTAGTAATCTATTAAAATTAGGCCTGGATCAGCTCACGTTGACTTGTTTTAAGTAGCGTCCGAGTCGATGAGTCCCTTACGTACACTTCTGCATTTTACAAATGTTATTTTTGGAAACCGCAAAAGGGTCAATCTGTAATTTCTCTAGTAACAAGACAGGCATATACCAGGTTTTCCTTCCTTTTCTGTGAGGGGTCTGGTGATTTATGTAGACATGAGTTTCAGACTGAAGGCTTTGCAGAAGACTATTAGGTGCTCTTCATTTTTACGAGTCTGCTTTTGTCGTACGCAATTTTTTCTACAGATTATTTTTGTGGTCCGTTTCTGGGTTTTTAGGAATCTGTACCATCATTCAGTCATCTGTGTCCGTTCCACTGTGTCGACGATTTGATTCTATCTCCAACGGTTTTATCATAGGTCGATCATTCTTAAAAGTGCTGGTTGATGTCCTTCGATTCATGTGTATTTTCTTTCTTCGCCAGCCTGTGCGTTGAAGTTATCTAATAAGATTTTCAAAGGATCTTTAGGGATTTTGGTAGTGATTTCCTCTAGAAGTTCTCAGAAATCCCTTCTTCGGTTTTTTCTTATTGTCACTGTTAATTGGCTCGTGGGCGTTAATCAAAGCGTACGCGTTGTTGCTTTAGTGAGCACTGGAATTCATTCAGATGGGTATACAAAGTCGAGTATTCAGTTTATGATTGTTTTTCTTACCAGAAAGGTCCCGAATTTCGATAGGCTCCCTCTGATTCATTTGGCTGGTTTATATTTATATAGGCAGCATAGTTTTCCGAGTCGAAATGGTTCGAAATGGTTTTCGCCTTTAAATCATGTCTCTTTTAGTGCAGCAATTTGGATGTTGAATTTGTCTAGGATATCCGTGACTTGTTTTAGTTTGCCCGTTTTCAATAGGGCATCTACGCTTATTATGCCTATGGAGTTCTTCACTCTTGGGGTAAAGATGTTTTGAGAAACTCCTATCCTTCTCTTCATGATCTTCCCGATCTCACAGAATTCGCTTATCGGGCTATGGGCGTCCATGACCAGGGTCAGTTATTGGGATAGCGTGCCAGTTTTGGAATATTAGATTGCTTTGTGGGTATACAGTATAACCGTATGATTACAGGTCGATTGTTGAAATTGAAAGTTACCTCTTGGTGTTCTAAATTTCAAATCCCTTTTACAACTGACTCCGCGTGTAGACCACTAACCTTCCTCCTTTATACGGGCTTGGGACCGGAACTATTAAATCCACCCAGTGCCCAATAAAGGCGGAGTTATTATTATTATTATTATTATTATTATTATTATTATTATTATTATTATTATTATTATTATTCCTTTTTTCTGTTGATGACATACACCTCATCGAACATACATTTTATTTTGTAACCTCCTCTGTCTTATTGCCAACGGCCGTGGCCGTGTTGAAACACCGGATCCCGTGAGATCTCCGAATTTAAGCAACATTGGGCGTGGTCAGGAGTGGATGGGTTGCCACGCGCTGTTGGTGGGGGGGGAGGGGTAAGGGAATGGAGGAGCGGAAAGGAACTGGCCACCCTACTACACGTAAACTCCGGCTCAGGAACACCTCTGCGGAGGTTCGGACCTGCCTTCGGGCAGAATAACCCTTACCTTCTGTCTTAGTAACTCTGGCTCGCCGACAGCACATGTCGGCAACATTCGGAGTTCCAATGCCATTTAGCGTGTGTACCGAAAAGACAGGAAGGATGAGCTAGAGGTGGCTGAAAGGAAAGTATAGTCGAACCTCGATATATTGGATCACCTTGGGAGACAAATTTTATTTCGAATCATCGAAATTTGGAGATATGGAGAATTCCCATTTTTGAGCATGTATAGCACATAATAGAATCATGTATCGATTGTTATTTAACCATATAAAACAAATTCGAAGTATTTTATCATTTAATAACAGTACAACACTTATTATAGCAACTTGTCGAAAACAGAATACAGTACGTAAAAAAGGGGAGCATGAAACCTCCGTTAACACCTTCTTCTGTTTTTTAATCTAAAGGTTGCTTTCTTTCACATAGTTTTCAACAGCAGTTATTGCTGGTAAAACACTATCCTTTACAATCGAAGAGCAGTAACGCCTGGTCTGCTGATGCTACAGGAGAGGGTTCAAGCTGCCCCAACTGCCTATGGTCATTACACCCAGGGTGGACAGGTAAACCGCTATGTAAGCATACCGAGGTCGGCCGGGAAGAAACACTGTGCAATAAACGCTGTTTTTTTTTTTTTTTTTTTTTTTTTTTGCTACTTGCTTTTCGTCGCACCGACACAGATAGGTCTTATGGCGACGATGGGACAGGGAAGGGCCAGAAGTGGGAAGGAAGCGGCCGTGGCCTTAATTAAGGTACAGCTCCAGCATTTGCCTGGTGTGAAAATGGGAAACCACGGAAAACCATTTTCAGGGCTGCCGACAGTGGGGTTCGAACCTACTATCTCCCGAATACTGGATACTGGCCGCACTTAAGCGACTGCAGCTATCGAGCTCGGTAAACGCAGTATTGCACTTTATTGACGAACAAAACTCGAATTACAAAATATATTCTTTTTATTGGTACGCAACTTCTGCTTCAAGAAATCAAAAAATTCACGTGATGGAATTCGGGTACTAGAGACATAAATATAGGCGAAGAATAGGACTAACGATCAGGAAATAGACGTTGCTTCGAGATACTGAAAATTTGAGTAATAGGGGTTTGAGATATCAACGTTCGACTGTAATATGACAGAAGCTGAGAAGGTGTAAAGTGTTAAGACGTAAAGTTGAACCACACCTATCATAACAGCGAGAATGACTTTGCACATTAAGGCAAGTAATCAACCATAACTCCTCACGCTTGTAACTACGCGACCTCGTCTTTTACATTGTGTCCTTTTACTCCATCATATTTCCCTACGCACATTTGTCCATAATAGCCCGCATTTATAGAACTTTGAACATAGAACACATGAATCATGAAATACCTATTCATTCGCCACTGTACGATTTGAATATACTGATCTTTAATTTAGAAACAAATTCAAATTGCCTACCTGCCAGTCAGTCTAGCAAACAATTTAGAAAATGATATGTTAAGCCTAACAAATGCAGTAAAGGCGTGCTCGTTTCACCAAGAAGGACGTAGGTTCAATTCCCCGTCAAATAATAATAATGTTATTGGTTTTACGTCCCACGAACTACTTTTCAGTTTTTTGGAGACACCAAGATGTCGGAACTTCGTCCCGAAGAAGTTCTCTAATGTGCCGGTAAATCTACGACATGAGGCTGACGTACTTGACCACCTTCAAATACCACCGGACTGATCCGGGTTCGAACCCACCAACTTGAGCGCAGAAGGCCAACACTCCACCGCCTGAGCTAACCAGCCTGGTGATTCCAAGTCAAGAAGTGCAAACATTTTAAATTTAAATGTTCACTTATTTTTACTGACACCCTGAGGTTCACTCAGGCTACATTAAATGTGAGTAACAGGTTAATGGGGTCAAATGTGGCTGTTCATAGAGCTGACCACTTCATTCCACTTCGTGTCGAGGTTAATGGTAGTGGAGGACATTTCCTTCCACTCTTTCCAGGACATTCGTGGCCTATACGGAGATGGATTTTCTGGGTATCTGGGTGGCAACACTAGCTTCACGAAGACTTTGGTGGTGACGGTGATTATCGCTTCAAGAGGAAGTTCAAAGGGGCCAATGGTGGCCACTTCTTCTGTGCTAATACAGAAGGTCGTTCGGGATCTTAACTTAAGAAAAGCCATGTCTCCACCAACAATCATGCTCAACTGTAAAGGCAGCATTTCTAGCTATAGCCCGACAACGTAATTTCCTTTGCAGCAACTTTTTCCCAGAGTTAGCATGTCTATCTTATCCCACTCCTCCTGATAGGCTTTCCAGAGGCCATTGATAATGTGTGGCCGTCTATTTCCTATGGCCCTTTTTAGGAGTCCAAATGCACAGAAGTCAATGGATGACCCATCGGGTGCCTTCACCGGAATGTCAGTAAAAGGAATTGCACGGATTCCAGTTTCCATCTCCACTCGAATGCTGGACGCTGAATGGTTTATATCGATGTTGTACCAATACCCAATTTTTCGTCCTCCCATACAGTGCTGAGATATCTGCATCGTAAATTACTGTTAAATCCCCTTGCTGATAGTATGTAGAGTTCACTTTCAGATTATTAGTTCCACGGCGAATGGTTAACTTGCCATTGTAGCAATATCCAGCGATAATCATGAAACCTCTTGAGAAATTTTCCTGGCATTCTTCATACAATGTTTGATAATTTGTTTTGTCTCCGGAGATGTAGTAAATCTATCGTGGTTTGTTACAGTCACTAAGTTACACATGTAATTTCACCACATTCTTCCATCTGTCCTCCGCCAGATAGCTCTCATACACAGTGGTGGCTGGTGCAGAAAATCAGTTGTGTGCTGTAACCCATCCCCACTCCAAAAAATAAAAATATTTAGAAACATACCAGTATGTAGTTTTCAAGAGGCTCTCCACTGAGTTTTCCACACTGAACAAACACGCAAACAACCCCAACATATATACACATTCCTCATAAAAAACTATAAAACTATATAATTAAACACACAATAACACATGCAATGGCAAAATATTCACAAACTTAAACACTTGGTGTGAGCGCGCAAAACAGAACTTCCCAATATTACCAACATCATTGAAATAAAACCAGCAACGTCGTAATGCAACATTATATGTTATGTTTTTATAGTGTCAATATAAACTAGACATTTTAATTAAAGAAAATCACAATATCATGCCCTTATTTTGACAACATAAAAAGTACAATTTTTATAGTTCATCGATTTACAAATGTGGCTACGGAATAGGCAATTTGGGAGTATTCTATCCTCTTTGGTATCAAAAGACTTGGTGGGAACAGCTCAGTATTTTGTTTTCCCGTTTGTTTTGAGCGATCCTCTCTTAAATACTACTGCTGAGTCAAGAGGGTGCTACCTGCCACCTTCTCATATCGGTCGTAATGCAAGTGTGACTAGTGCTAGTGCTGCCTGTCTGTGGTCGAACGAAGAATCGCTGTGGAGTGATGTCTTGGCTGTTGTTTCCACAGCCTATCGGAACACATACTCTTTTTATCGGAAACGTTGGGCACGCATGTGCAAAAGGCAGAGTTCCTGGTTTCCGACTAAAAGCTTAGAAATTCTCGCTGAGCTGTGGTCGCACAGCACCCGGCGTGGAGCGCACCAGTAGTTAACTGGTTGTGAGGGGAGTTGAATAATTTTCTATTATTTGGTTGACGTCTTTTTCAACGCACTGTATTTTATTGTAGATAATATTTTCAAACTAATTTATTTTTCCAACAGGCAGTGTGCTGCAGCACTTCAGCACGTAAGGTACGGCCGCCCCTGCTCATACAGCTTTCTTGCGTTAGTGCGACGTTCCTAAATGTGACGAGACAACAGCTTGTGAACTCGGCGCTTATTCTACCTTTCTAATTGCAGGTCCTTGTTGATGATGGTGTTAACTGTTCAAACAGACATCTCCAACTTACGACCGATAGTCCTTTGGGGAGGCAAGGTTACCACCTGAGGCAAAGGCTTTCACATTCCTCACCACTTCTGGTGTGTGGCTGGTGACTGGTCGTGGATTTGCCCAGTCGGCCTTTGCCCTTTCTATTCCATACAGCACTGATCCCGTTCTTTGATATTAAGAAATTACGCTTCTTGCACATTGCTATATTTAGCACAGTAAAGGGCTGATATGTAGCCCTCCCAGTAAGGGTCATTTCGCTTTGGAGTCGTTGCAGCTAATATCACGAAACTCTACACACGTTCTCAGTACTGACCTGAATCATCACTCCCCGTTTTGACGTGCTTATGTTGATGCTAGTAACAACGCAGCCAATGGCCTTCAAACTCGTCACTAGAGATCCCGAACTACCTTCTTTATTACTGTAGCTCTCTAGTTGATAAATCTTACAGAGTATATTCCCTTAATTCTATGTACCATTTTTAAACAAACTGATGAAAAAGTATGAAAAGTTGGCTTGATTTTGGCTCACAAGAATGTAGTCGCGACACCGCGTGCTTAAGATTGCCATATGGTCCGGATTCAAGGCCGGTTCACTGGTACTCGGGCACATTGGTTGCTGCTGAGGATAATTTCCTCCCCCATCCTGGAGGGATGAGGCAGGCCACTGAGAGGAAATGCTCTCTCTTTGACCATGATACAGTCTAGGTGCATCAGATGGGATATCACTGATTTTGAGTCCAAGTCAGTGGGTTGAATTTCACCTTAATCTGGCGATATTTACTGGCACATAAAGTAACTCTCATCCGGCAAAATTCCGAGACCATGACATGAGACGTAAAAGCAATGAAATTTTTATTGTTACTAACCAAGCACGCTTTTAATATTTTTCTTCGTTTTTTATGATTTCCGTTTTATAGTAGCATTATATGACAACAATCCAACATATCTATACCGCGCGAATTGACCACACGGTTAGGGTTGTGTGTCCAGGAGGAGCTCTGAACTTTACAATTTTTTAGGTTACAGAAGAGACGAACAAGGAGTGAGGTAGTTTCCCGTTGATTTTCTTTTTACATTAGAGTTCGATTCTAGTGATGTGAACATTACAGTAGACAATTAAATGTCTCTAGTGTTCAAATCTATAAGCTTTCAAATGTTGCAATCAAACATTCAGCGTTATAAACACTAAATACCTGTTGTAAGAGTCGACTAAAAGGGGACCAGGAGGGACTCTGAACTTTAGTGCGTCAGGGATTAGCAATAATAGATATTTTATTTAACTACTACTACTACTACTACTACACTGCAGTGGCGAAACATATAAACTTATTCGGTACAATCTAGTAAATTGATCTGTATCCTCATGCTTCCTGCAGTAGTAAAATAATCATCGTCTTTCTTGGCATATAGCTTGTGCGTGCTAATTACATCAATGGTAGTAGTGGTGATAATTGTTTTAAGAGGAAGTACAACTGTACTTCTATCCTCTATTAATACTGCAGGTCAATCGTTCTGCTGACCACGTGTTTACCTCTTAAGACTTGGAGATGAACTTAGAACAAGATAGTTTATTATCTCTTACGAATGCAAGCTTATAGCCACACGCCCCTAACCGCACGGAATTCAACTAGAGAGAATGACCAGTACCTTACTCTGTTGGAGAATAGGAAACAACATGAATAAACTCTATTATAGATTTGCCTACAGTAAATCGGTTTTTAAAACCTACCCTCTCACGGTGTAGGAATTTAATCTGTAGTTGTGTAGTCACCGTTCTTGTTCTGTTAAAAGCCGTGAATTAAACGCATGCCTCTGGTGTGCAAGCATTATACAAAATAATCTTTATGAAGTATTTTAATCGTAAAAATAGACAAGAGAACCCCACCATCTCCCGGATGCAAGCTCACAGCTGCGCGTTCTGCGGCCTCTGACCTCTGGGTTCCATGGTTCAGGTTTTTCTTTGAATACTAAAAACCAATAATCACTACCATTGATGAGTTAGCATGACATAGACCTCGGAGGTTACACAAGCAGCCCTCCTGTCAATGATTACAGCGTTGTGGTTGCGCAACTAAGTAAGATAGTATTCACGTGTTCGATTTCCAGTCAGAACAGGAATTGTCTTGTAACAATATTCGTTAGAAGATAGGCTGTTGTGTTTGCCGGAATATTTTATAATGTTTTTAAATTTAGAAACGAATATCGACAGAAGATACAGTCGCAGCATTTGCTTGGTATTTACTATGAGGCCAGCAGAAGATTGTATTGTCTTGCATTAGAAGATAGTAAGTATCATCAAGAAAGCCAGCGCAGTTCAAGCCATTCAGCGTAAGTATATTCCATTTTGTGTAAAAAATCCTCTCCGCAGTGAGAGGGCGATGTTCATAGTTTTGTTTGTCAGATAGGGACTTAAAGCCTTGTGTTTGCTATTCGTCCAACAAAAATAGGGTTCAAATTTATGATTTTTCAGGGTTCGAAATCCATGTATTAGAGTTTTCTTTATTCTATTGCTGAACAGAGTTCAAATCCATGATTTTTTATTCTGTTCACGGTAACTGTTGGGAGAGAGAGGTAGTTTTACTCCATGCTGCCTGCGTGTTAATTTCTCTTGTTACCGCGCGCCCTCCTTCTATCACAGATTGTCAACAGGTTCTGTCTTGTCGGATGGTAACGTAAAGCCTTAGCGACGGTGTAGAGGGGGGAGGGCTATGTAGCACAGGAAGGCATCTGTCTGTAAATCTGTAAGGAGGAGGAGGAGGGATTGAGGTGACCTCTGTAACGGAAAGGAGGAGGAGGAGGGACTAAGCTTACCTCCGTAACGTTACGCTGTCGAGAAGAGGAGGAGGAGGTGGTGGTGGGAAAATAGTGTCGAGAAGGGCATCTTACTATAAAACTATAGCCCAATAATGTTAGACTCCTCTTAGATAGTGTCGGGGAAGGCACATGACGAGAAGGGCAGCTAGCCTTAATCCTCTGACGTTAAGCCCCTCCAAGGTGGTGTCGGGAAGGGCAGCTAGCCTTAAAACTATAATCTACTAAGGTTAGACACTCCTCTAAGATGGTGTTGGCGAAGGGGATGTCGAGAAGGGCAGCTAGTCTTAATCTAGCCCGCCTCTAAGATAGTGTCATGTGGAGAAGGGTAGCTTGCTTTAAAACTATAATCATCTCTCCAAAATAGTGTCAGGGAAAGGTCATGTCGAGAAGGGCAGCTTACATTAAAACTATAATCCACTGAGGTTACTTCAAAATTCCGCGGCAAAACAAGTGCACGTGGTTAGGAACTCTAAGAGCTGTCAAAAGCACGTGGATTTCCAATTCCGCGCGCCCACATGCATAAGGTGGCAGCGGTGAGGTTAGACCCTGTTGTGATGGTAGCAGTGTGGTTAGCCATTTCACTTGTTTAAAATCCGCGCCTACTTGGTTATGACCTGTCATCTTGACAGCTGTCAAAAGCACGTGCAGTGAGGTTAGGCCCTGTTAATTTGGCAGCACTGAGGTTAGCCACGTTCACTTGTACAAATTCCACGCCCACGTGGTTAGGATCTGTCAAGATGGCAGCTGTCAAAAGCACGTGGATTTTTAAATTCCGCACCCCTACGTCGTTAAGCAGTGAGGTTATGCCCTATTAAGATGGCAGCACTAAGGTTAGCAACGTTCACTTGTTCAAAAATCCACGCCCACGTCGTTAGGAACTGTTAAGATGGTAGCTGTGGTTAGCGATGTTTTCTTGTCGGAAAAAGTGAGGTTAGGGTTCGTCAAGATGACAGCTGTCAACAAACACGTGGCCAAGCACGTGGCTTTGTTTACAAGGATTGTGATGTCATGGCCACGTGGTCATGACGTCATGGGGCCAATGACCCTGGCTGGGGTCAATGACCTCTTGGGAAAATGCTGACGCAGCTCCCCTTGTTTCTCAATCACCAGTGCTCTAGTACTCAAATGCGACATTTGAAGTAGAATACAACCAACACATTAAAGGGAGGCGATCACCTTCATAGTGCGCCTCAATTACGACCACTGTTTTCCTCGATTTGCCATTAACTGAAATCACTTTCTGCCAATATTCGTATCTTCATGTTAGTTTAATCAGCTGTACATCGATTAGGGAGAACGAAATTGCCCACTCTCTAGATTGACAATTATTTATCTGACTCCATAAAATGTCACGGGTTTAAAATACAGATACCGAGCGAGTTGGGCGCACAGCTGTGAGCCTGCATTCGGGAGATACTGGATTCGAACCCCACTGTCGGCAGTCCTGAAGATGGTTTACCATTGTTTCCCATTTTCACACCAAGCAAATGCTGGTGCTGTAGCTTAATTAATGCCACGGCCGCTTCCTCCCCACTCCTAGCCGCTCCTCTCCCATCGTCGCCATAAACCCTATCTGTGTCGGTGCGACGTAAAACAACTTGCATTATTTTTAAAATAATAGGCCAATTTTTATAAAATTCCGCGAATTTAAATAACATGCATAGTTCAATTGAAATTAAGATTTAATAATTTTAATTTTAATCGCATAAAATAGTGAAATTAAAAATACATACTATTATACCTAGCACAATTAAATTTGGAAGGAGAGTACCAAACAACGTCAGTTCATTTGAATTAATATTGAATAAATGACAAAAATGGAAAAAATGTTTAAAGACAAATTGAAATTAATTGTGTAATCAAAACAAAACTTAAAGGAGGACAATTTAGTGTAGTAGTGTGAAGGTAACAGTGATATACAGTGGTAAGAGTCTAACATCCCAGCAATGTACTTCCAGGAGTACTTCCCTGAACATATCTTCCAGTGTGAAGCACTGTGTACCAGCCATTACTAACAGTGAGGAAAGAACGAAAAATTGAAACCGCTTCTTACACCAATGGCAAATCAAATATTTCTTGTTATTCATTGCATGCTAAATTGCATAAAATGTCCACCGTGAGGTTGGCATAGAGTTCAAGATTTGGTTTTGATCCTATAGCCATTTTTATTATGGTTAAGACTTAGCACTGGCATTTGAGAGGGCTCATTTTCCGCCGAAGTTTGGATTTTACATTTTTAAATGAACAGTAATCTATTCAGACCAAATGAATACTTAAAAAAGAAAATAATATTAAGGAATGAATTAGTTCTGACCCGGGCGTATAAATGGTATGAAAATTAATACATGAGCTATGAAATATCAATCAATCAATCTTCTAAAGGCTAATGCCTTGTCGATGCAACCACTCTTTTCTTTCGTTGGCTGTTCATTTCAGTTCCATGTAATTGTCACAATCTAACCACCTCTTGATGTCGTCCAAATACTTCATCCTAGGTCTTCCTCTCCCTTTCTTTCCCAGCACTTTCCCTTCAAGTATGTTAGTGATGAAAGTATTGTGTCTGATGACATGTCCAATAAATTTTAATTTTCTGTTTTCCATTTCGTTTAAAAATCTTCTCTCTTCTTTAACTTCTCTTAAGACTTCCAGGTTGGTTTTTCTTTTCGTCCAGCTCGTTTCTGTAAATTCTCCTCACATTTTTAAAAATATTGATTTGTTAAAGCCCTCGAGGGCCGCTATTTGAAAACCCCTGGACTATCTCCTGCAGCCAGAACATTTTGACCAGACTGACAATTCATTTCGTTTTCCGAAACAATAGACAGTGCGTGTAGGGAGTAGCCGGACGCTCTGACGTGGCTCCCGCTCTAACCAGGTATGTGGTTCTCCTTACTGGAGCAATTACTGGTGATCCCTTTCTACCGCTGTGAGGACGTAGGCCGGTTGCAAACGAACCAGGCTAGCGGTCTGACTGCGAAGGTCACCTGCCTTCTGCGCTTCTGGGATTGAGTAACAAAAAAGAGCAGACATCAAGTGGTTTTGAATGAGCCTGGAGTCTCGTGACGAAATGGTCGAACCGAAAAGGAGGGTTTTCACGATGGACTAACCCATACGGATTCGAATACACACGAAAAAAGAAAATATAAATCATAATATCGTATTTCATCTTTTTATTAAAATATATATCATTCATACTGTAGAAAGAATGACTTCGAAATATATTTTCATCTAAGTGGTTC
This sequence comes from Anabrus simplex, assembly GCF_040414725.1. NCBI lineage: Eukaryota > Metazoa > Arthropoda > Insecta > Orthoptera > Tettigoniidae > Anabrus > Anabrus simplex. Next base: position 1,581,824,942 of record NC_090265.1, read on the forward strand.
TTGTTTTTGTTCCACATATCCGTTCAATATTTATTTAAGTATTTATTTATTTATTTATGTATCTATGTATTCATTCGCTAAATGGCCTGTTTTACAGGACATGATTCAGAGTAGGAACCGGTTGTTTGCCCGATAATATATTCAGTTACTTTTAAAGCATGACCCACTAATTTTATATAAAATTAAAGCTTAACTTACAGCTATGTTCCTGCTGCTTGTAGTGATTTGAAAAATTAATTGAGTTTAAAAGTTAGTAGACCTAATGTAATCCTTAAATTTGAGTGTTATGTTAATTTACTGATTAAGTTTTTAAATTATTAATACTATAGGTGTTTTACTGTAACGGCTCCCTAGCTAAATGTTTAGTGCACAGGACTTCGGTTCAGACTGCAAAAAGCACATAAATATGGTATTTACTCATCATTTGGTAAAACCTACATCTCAAACTTACCATTAAGTTCCATTTCACTTCAACTGACATTAGAGGAGCATACTTAAATTAATCTACCGTATCTCGCTTGTTTCTAAGTCCCCTGGCAGTTCTGACCCGATAGACCATCTGCTATTAAAGACAACGTAACAACCCCTTTACTTATACTCGAAACCATCCTCTGCTTTTGAGTAGCACTCTTCCCCTCATTCATATTTTCTAAGTCACGTGTCGCTTTTTCCACCATGCCTCCCTGCTCCACTTAATTCCTGATTTTTTCAAGCAAGTTACGGCATTAGGCAGGGACCCCACAGATCAGTATGTACCTGTAAGTTCACTGTCGGAGAGAAGTTCCTGTACGTGGCTGCATCACAGCTATCAAACGTTTCTAACACCTTCATGTGCTCGCTGTTGCTTGTTCCTATCCAGGTCCTTCATCGGCTATAATTGAAGAAGAAGGCAAAGGAACTTCAGGGGCCTCGGTCTTAAAGTTGCAATTTAAGAAGGCGGCTTCAAGAATAACTTCTTGACACGCGCTATTGACCAGTCAACTTGAAAAAAAGGACGTGTCAAACACTTTGCTAATTGTTGAAAAATTTACTTTTCCAGCAGTTCATAACTGATTAGGAAATGGTCCCGCGGACCATCTTCCTCCATCGTGGCCACCACAATGTTAGTGACAAAGCGGCTTAGTGAATACGTGCATACACACACAAAAGAATTTCCCTGACACTTTCAGCCTCATCTCCTGCTTTACTTCTGGGTAGCATCTAATCACATGGTTCTTCCTTAATTCTGAAGTATCTGGTAGTAGATATTTGGAATACTGTCCTAGGAAGATACTAAACTTTTAATTATTCACTTTGTTTAATGGAATATCTGCACAAATAAACGTTTCACGGTCTTATTCAAAAGGCCAGTGAAAATGAATAGCAGGACCAAATAGCTTTTTACCACGAAGCTGCTGCAAACCTCGTATTTTCTCTCTCTCTTCAAGTGTTGACCGTTATTCTTAATTTCGTATATCTTGCAGAAAAGTATATTCCCGTCCTCGGTGAAAACTTTTACACCATAATCTAAAACAAATTGCTTTCCTACACGGTAGTAATAATTTAACTCCGCGTAATTATTTACGCTGTGAATCTCTGTCTGTGCTATCGAGATGATACAATAGGACTTGTATGGACTGCAACTAGTTGTTTCTTGTAAAGCAAGTATAAGAGATAAGAAATGATATGGGCGAGTTCACTGTCAGTCCAGGATCATAGAATGGGTGAAAGATGGTCTTTGCCTTGTTTCCTGGAACCAGAGCGTAATCATTTCAGTTCTAGTACTGCTAAGAAACGAAGTTTAACTTCATGAGAAAGGAAGTGAAAGATGGACAAATTACCCGTTACTCATGAAAATAAAACAAAAAAAGTATCCATGAATTCATTAAAATTAAACTAAAAAACCTTATAACACAAACTTGAAAACTGCAAAATATCATAGAACACGAACAAATATGTTTAGATTAGAATTTTTTACTGTGAAACAGATAAATATTCAACTCGACAGTAAATTGAGTTTAAAAAAAAGAAAATAGAAGGATGCCAAAACAGCAGAATCCTAGCCTTATGCAATGTTGTACAGCATATAACAATATGAGATTTTCAAATATTTATTATATTTTCATATGCTATTGTGAAGGATAAATTAATACAAAAACCATCAATATTTTCCATCAGTGTAATTTATATTCGCCCCTCCTTCTTAGTGAAATATCTTCTTCTTCTGAATCTGTTTACCATCCAGGGTCGGTTTTTCCCTCGGACTCAGCGAAGGATCCCACCTCTACCGCCGCAAGGGCAGTATCCTGGAGTTTCAGATTTTGGGTCAGGGGATACAACTGGGGAGAATGACCAGTACCTCGCCCAGACGGCCTCACCTGCTATGCTGAACAGGGGCCTTGTGGAGGGATGGGGCGATTGGATGGGACAGGCAAGGAAGAGGGAAGGAAGCGGCCGTGGCCTTAAGTTAGGTACCATCCCGGCATTTGCCTGGAGGAGAAGTGGGAAACCACGGAAAACCACTTCCAGGATGGCTGAGGTGGGAATCGAACCCACCTCTACTCAGTTGACCTCCCGAGGCTGAGTGGACCCCGTTCCAGCCCTCGTACCACTTTTCAAATTTCGTGGCAGAGCCGGGAATCGAACCCGGACCTCCGGGGGTGGCAGCTAATCACGCTAACCACTACACCACAGAGGTGGACCTTAGTGAAATATACACAGTAAAATCAACGCAGTCTCTGTACAAACCATTGAAGCCCTCTTTAAACTCAGCACTTAGTGGAACAGAGTAGTTAGACCTGTGTTTATGATTAGAATTACAGGTACAATTATTAAAATGTCTCATCACATTTGCCCCTAGGAATTAGCCTGGTATTTGTTTCCGGTGTAGGATAAGTACACCCTAGGGCAGGGATGGCAAACCTTTACCAAATAGCGTATCAGTAAAGGTCTTGTTTATTGTTGTTTACTGTCTAGTGTGCCATCAGTTAATTTCTTTATCATCATCACGGAAGTCCTCATTTGACTTCATTTAGGTATTACATTGCATTACGTATGAATCTATTCGACTGAAGGATTTATGATTTTATTTTGCAAACGTCACTGAAAATTACATTTAAAAACAGGTAAATTTTAAGAAGGTATAATTTTGCTCGGATCTAATAAAATTGTAAAAGGAACATGGGCATTAAATTAATAGGGACATAATTTTTTATTAAAGCGTAATGTTAAAATGTTGCTAGATTTTCGACATATTTATTACATGTTAATAACATTAAAATGTATGTTAGTATGTTGTGTGATGTGTCACAGAAGACGTGTTCGCGTGTCACCTAGTGGCATGCGTGTCATAGGTTCGCCATCCCTGCCCTAGGGTAATCAGAAGTAGAAGTTAATTAACATATTGTTTTAGATCCTAATAAAGAATCGAACACATGTCCATTCAGGGTGCACATAGTAACTAGGTTTTTTTTTTTCGTAATGCAGTTCAAACTGTACTTCCGCCAGTGTTACACATTCTTGGTTATGAAATCCAGTCAGCTGATTATGTACTGATCCAGTATTCGTAACCGTGCACGATACACGAAATATATCGCGCACTCATTATCTAGAAGTAATCTGTGTTTGGCCATACCAATTCCACGTAAAAGCCTGCAGCACTGTTATGGCATGTTTATGCAATGCATTCCGTGCATTTTCTACGTAACAAGATTCATACACGTAAGATCCAAGCGTTTCACAATAATTGGCTAAATCCTCCAGAAACATAAGATATTATTGTTGTTGTTATTACCCTCATTCCTCTTCTTTCTTTGTTATGCCCAACTCATTTATCTGATGTCGTTGCCGTTTTTTCTTCTCCCAAAATCTCTTCATCTTCTCTCTCTGGCTTTTCTTGCGATCTTCCGACCAAGTTTTGTTAGTGGTAGCGCTTCGATGATGTTTAAAGCGCCTATTTCCTGAAGATCCTTTCCAATTTCGAGAAGACAATTGTTTTTTACTTTGATTGATAGGGCTAGGTTCAGAATTACTTTCGCCAATCTCCGGTTACACATTCTGAGAATGTGTCCATCAAATTTCAAACGTCTTTTCATAAATGTGTCTGAGATGTTGTCTGAGTGTTGGTACAGGTCATGAGAGTTCCTTATCACCCAAATTCCCCCTGAACAGACTGGTCCAAAAACTTTCAATGAGACTTTTCTTTCTTGCTTTTCTACATTATTAATCAATGATCTGCCCCCCAATGATTAGTGTTTCAGATGCACGTAGTGCTTCAGCCTTGATTACAGTGTTCTAGTGTCTTAATTTTGTATTTCGGGATATAGATTTTTTTATTGTATCTGCTGCGCGTGAGTCTGTATGTTTTTGTACAATTTGCTGTACGTCGCACCGACACACATAGGTCTTTTGGCAACGATGGGATAGGAAAGGATTAGGAGTGGGAGGGAAGTGGCCGTGGCCTTAATTAAGGTACCTCCCCGACATTTGCCTGGTGTGAAAATGGGAAACCACGGAAAACCATCTTCAGGGTTGCCGACAGTGCAGTTCGAACTCACTATCTCCCGGATGCGAGCTCACAGATGCGCGGCCCTAACCTCACGGCCAACTCGCCTGGTAAGAATCTGTATGTTCTTTGTACTTTAGAGACCCTTTCTTTGCTTCGCGATTGAGTCCTGAAGGTTGGATGACTTCTCCCAGGTATTTGAATTTAGACACATAGGATACTTTGCCTTATTAGGTTTCCATTGGTTGTCCATCTAGATGCCCTCATTATTAAATGTTGGTGTATTAATAAGTCCGCCTCTGTGGTGTAATGGTTAGTGTGATTAGCTGCCACCCCCGGAGGCCCGGGCTCAATTCCCGGCTCTGCCACGAAATTTGAAAAGTGGTACGAGGGCTGGAACGCGGTTCACTCAACCTCGAGGAGGTCAACTGAGTAGAGGGGGGGTTCGGTTCCCTCTTCAGCCATCCTGGAAGTGGTTTTCCGTGGTTTCCCACTTCTCCTCCAGGCAAATGCCGGAATGGTACCTAACTTAAGGCCACGGCCGCTTCCTTCCCTCGTCCTTGTCTATCCTTTCCAATCTTCCCATCCCCCTACAAGGCCCCTGTTCAGCATAGCATTGAGGCCGCCTGGGCGACGCACTGGTCATCCTCCCCAGTTGTATCCTCCGACCCAGAGTCTCACGCTCCAGGACACTGCCCTTGGGGCGGTAGAGGTGGGATCCCTAGCTCAGTCCGAGGGAAAAACCGACCCTGGAAGGTAAACAGATGAAGAAGTGTATTAATAAAAATATGCTTTTTATTTATTTATTTATTTATTTATTTATTTATTTATTTATTTATTTATTTATTTATTTATTTATTTATTTATTTATTTATTTATTTATTTATTTATTTATTTATTTATTTGGTAATCGCCAAACTAGTGTCCACGATGCTTCATTATACATTCTGGCGTTTACTCAGTTTTCGACTGATCCAGTAGGTTTTCATTAGCTGGCTGTGTCGAGCACGTCATTCATCTGACCACTGTGCACCAGTTGTCCACTTCGAATCCCGTAAAGCCCCAAAAGTCACAATGATTGTTCTAAAAAGGTCTCGTTTGTGAGCGTCTTGTGGTCGTAGGCCCATTTCTTCGAGGTCTATCTTCACGTTAACGTACCAGGGAATTGTTCTTTTGGGTTTGAGACAATATTGTTTAAAATGCGATTCGTCCATCGAGAGTCGTCCATCCGTCGTTGGTGACGGTAGAAGCGAGTCCATAATAATGTGATTTGCTTTACGTCCCAATAACTTCTTTTACAGTTTTCGGAGACGCCGAGGTGCCGGAATTTAGTCCCTAAGGAGTTATTTTACGTGCTAGTAAATCTACCGACACGAAGCTGACGTATTTGAGCACCTTTAAATACCACGGACTGAGTCAGGATTGAACCTGCCAAGTTGGGCTCAGAAGGCCGGAGAAGCGAGTCATGCGTTTGCGCATTGTGTCCGTGATCTTCTCTATCTTAGAACAGATTTCTAGTTTGGATTTTCTTATGAACCTACCGTTTTTGTATTTTGGGCCTAGAATGCTGTGGGGAATGTTGCTCTAACTTAGCGAGTGCACATTTCTGAGAGAGGATAAGGCATTCTGGCGCGTAGAGAGATATCGGTTTACCGAGCTCGATAGCTGCAGTCGCTTAATTGCGGCCAGTATCCAGTATTCGGAAGATAGTAGGTTCGAACCCCACTATCGGCAGCCCTGAAAATGGTTTTCCGTGGTTTCCCATTTTCACTCCAGGCAAATGCAGGGGCTGTACCTTAATTAAGGCCACGGCCGATTCCTTCCCACTCCTAGCCATTTCCTGTCCCAGCGTCGCCATAAGACCTATCTGTGTCGGTGCGACGTAAAGCAACTAGCAAAAAAAAAAAAGATATCGGTTTGATCACAGTGTTATAATAATGGTGATTTTTGGTATTTATAGAAAAGCACCTTTTGTTATATACGTTGCGGGTGGTTTGGAAAGCTACCTCCATTTTCCTTGCTCTGGCCGCTAGGGCCTCTGTATCTGAACTGTTTGAGTGGATCCACTCACCAAGGTATTTAAACTTATACACTCGGTTTATTGTTCCATATTTGGTGTTCAGTTGGGTCATGTTGTCTTTGATGTTTGACATTACTTCCATCTTTTCAAAGGATATCTGAAAGCCTGTTTGTTCTAATTCTTTCGTTACATTCGTCTGAAAATAAAAACCTACAACCTGTTTTCCAGTCATTGACCGCGTCAGGGATGTAATGAATGTAGCAGATATAGCCTATTAGTACGATGGGGTCGTCACTCCCAAAGTGATTTTATTAATTACTGATAAATGCTATGAAATGAGAATGGAGAGTGTTGCTGGAATGAAAGATGACAGGGAAAACCGGAGTACCCGGAGAAAAACCTGTCTCGCCTCCGTTTTGGCCAGCACGAATCTCACATGGAGTGACCGGGATTTGAACCACGGTATCCAGCGGTGAGAGGCCGACGCGCTGCCATCTGAGCCACGGAGGCTCACTTACATTAGTCTATTATGTAAAAATACAAAATTATTATTATTACTTAACGTCCGTTCGTTCTGTATAGATTTTAACAAACACTGGATTGTCGAAATTTCGTCCCACTGAATTTCTTACACGTGTCGGAAGCCAACGATATGGAGACGTCGAATTTAAATATCCTCAAATACTGCGGATCTCAGTCAGAATAGTCCGGCTCCATGACTAAATGGTTAGCGTGCTGGCCTTTGGTCACATGGTCGCGGGTTAGATTCTCGGCAGGGTCATCATGACGCGCAGGTTGCCTATGGGAGTAATGTAAATTCAAAAGACCTGCGTTTGGCGAGCCGAACATGTCCTCCGATACTTCCGGCACTAAAAGCCATACGCCATTTCATTTTTGCATCCGCTGTCTTGGGAGTAGGACAACTACTACCCACTGTACCACACAGATCGGATGAAAGAAGATCAGCTTACTCGGTCGTTGATAATGGAAGTAAACTCTTTCGAACTTCAGAGCTGTCGGCTAAAAATATTCTTCTTCCAGACGTTGTTAAGGCGACGAGACGAAGGGATCTTCTACCAAGGTCAGCCTGCCACTGACGATGTCTACTACAGTTGCAGACAAAGCTTCTGGAATTAAAAAAAATGCTTGATTATACTAGGGCTCTGCAGCCTTGAATATTTTTATTTCATCTTTTTAATCTTGTTATTGGGGCCGTGAGATAAGTTTATATTCTTCTACATATTAAGATTACGATTTCTAAGTAATACACATACAATACTTGTGGAAATTCACCAAATTTGATATAATACTCTCTGGGAAAAAGAAGATATCAGTAAACAGAAAGAGAATACTCTTCCCATATAATATCACATAAGTCTAGCTTAATAAAATTATTTCAGTTATTATTTGTACAGATTTTACGAAAAGTTTTACATGAAACGAAAACAATATGTTTATTCACTTCTTTTTACTGAGGGAACTTTCACCATTAGTCCCTCTTTGGGAGCTAGTTCATACCGTCATAACAATAGCAAAATAAATCCGAAAATGAACTTACTTTATCTTCCTCGTTTAGAATTATGTATGTAGTAACATAGCGGGAACTCCAGAATTTTTCTAGAAATAGTCTGGAGCTATAGTGATATTCATTTTCGGCTAATTATCGAATATCTTCAAAATTAAGATATTTATGATAATATAAATGCATACATATAAAAATAAACAGATCAAATACATAGATATTCATAACCTGTACAGGGAATAAAACTTTCAGCAGAGAAATATTTGGACTGCAATCCTCAAACATGTAGGCTTCATCAAAATACCACAGTTACGCACATTTATTATTTAAGACAACTGAAGAATGGTTTTTATGGCAAAGAAGATATAAAGATCATTCAGTACGCTATTCTGATGAATGTATATAAAAACAATTGCATGTAGGTGCGATAATACGGAAGTGGTAATATAAATACAGTGGTAATAGACAGCTATTGATTGGTTGAAGTTACCGATTGGTCGCTGGAACCCTGTGCTAAATAAACATTTTTATTTTTATATTGAGTGGCACTGTCTAAACTGTGTAACGCGAGGCTTAAGGATACATTTTTATCATAAAATAACCAAGGTGACCTTACAAACTGTAATAATTATGGGTGGCAACATGAGCACCGCGGTAGAATTTAAAATGGATGTAGATTTGGAGAGGATAACCGAAATATTATGAATATATTTATGCTTCCCTTTATACATTTCTCGCGGCTCTTTCTTCCAGAATGGTTTACATTTATTTTGTGTTTCATTCTCTAGTCAAACAGATAAGCATAATCCATAAGTAAACAAATTAATACATGTAATATTTTCCTGTCATAAAATATTAGTGGTAATAATCCTTTAAACAATATGATTGAAATATAAAATTGTCGAAATTTAGATTTTATATCATTTGAAATGCGGTATTACGGAAGAATGCTGAAGGTAAGATAGATCGAATCTCAAATGAGAGATAATGAATCGAATTGGTGAGAGGATATCGATTTGGCTAAATTTGACCAGAATAAGAGAAAAAATGATATGACACATCTTAAGATACCCAGGACTTGTTCAGTTGTTTTTTTAGGGAAGTGTAGGTGGTAAGAACGGTCGGGGTAGGCCAAGGTATGAATATGACAAGCAGATTAGAAAAGATGTAGGATGCAGCAGATACCTAGAAATGCAAAGGTTAGCACAGGATAGGGTGTCATGGAGGGCCGCGTCAAACCAGTCTATGGACCGATGACTACAACAACATCAACAAAAACAACCACCACATCATTCGCACACCCTAAAATGCCACTGGCGTCGGCTAAGATCGAATCCACTACCTTGAGAACAAAAGGACAACGACTAATCAACTGCGTGACTGAGGTAGGTTGAAAATAAGAATAAGTAGGCGTGGTAGTAGCAACAGCAGCAGCAGTAGTAGTAGTATAGAAGAAGGAGAAGACATGTACGAGATCAGATCAGATGATGTCTACGATTAGGAGGTGCTGATCAGTGCTCTCAGTTTCCTTGCCTCCAATTACATATGAAGAATTTTAAAAGGCCGTGAGCCCAGTTAACGAAGTCCTATGTACATCTATGGTATGGGGATGTGAGTGTATCAAGAATTTCTGGTGATATCATCATGAACTTCAAAACTATGACAGGCGAAATGTCTTACATCATAAACTTACAGCAGTATTATAGCATATGCAAGTCTGATTGTATCAAGAATTCATCAAAATGCACTTCAAAACTCTGGCAGGAGAATTGTTTTACGTCATAAACGTCATGAACTTAGTGTAGTGTTATAGCATATGCATGCTTATGACATAAGCAAGTCCCTGTAGGTCATTAACTCGCCGCTGTTGGTCAAGTGTTGCAAATCTCGGTTTCGTTCCGTTCAACTTTCGCTCTCAGTTAGTATCGAGGTGCTCCATATTGTGCTGTAGCGGTCGACGTGGCCTCCGGGCAGGTGAAAGTCTCAAGGGGCCACACGCTGGGGGCGGCCAGTACCGTATTGGCACGAGGAAGTTGTATCTCTTTCAAGATATAGTTAATAAAACCTATTCAAATGCTTATAAAAATTAATAAAAAGAAAACACTTTATGTAGTACAGAATACTTTTTTCTTTTTCGTAAAATAATCCATTAACTCTTTGGTTCACTTAACACATAGGCAGGAAGAAATGATCTGGGACTGGGGAGGACATTCAAGTGGAACACTGTTTGACTTCCAAGTATCTTGGAGTATTGGTAGCAAGAAATGTTCTGAGACTAGGGAGGAAATAGGATATAAAGCAGAGGGTATATAAATCTCTGGTAAGACCCTACTAGAGTATGGTTCCTGTGTATGGGGTCCTTACCAGGATTATTTGATTTGAGAAATGGAAAAAAAAATCCAAAGAAAAGCAACTCGATTTGTTCTGGGTGATTTCCGACAAAAGAGTAGTGGTACGAAAATTTTGCAAAGTTTAGGCTGGGAACATTTGGGAGAGTCCACCTCTGTGGTGTAGTGGTTGGTGTGATTAGCTGCCACCCCCCCCCCCCCCCGGAGGTCCGGGTTCGATTCCCGGCTCGGCCACGACATTTGAAAAGTAGCACGAGATTTGGAACGGGGTCCACTCAGCCTCGGGAGGTCAAATGAGTGGAGGTGGGCTCGATTCCCACCTCAGCCATCATGGAAGTGGTTTTCCGTGGTTTTCCACTTCTCCAGGCAAACGCCGGGATGGTACCTAACATAAGGCCACGGCCGCTTCCTTCCCTCTTCCTTGCCTATCCCTTCCAATCTGCCCATCCCCTACAGGGCCCCTGTTCAGCATAGCAGGTGAGGCCGCCTGGGCGAGGTACCGGTCATTCTCCCCAGTTGTATCCCCTTTCCCAATGTCTCGCGCTCCAGGACACTGCCCTTGAGGCGGTAGAGGTGGGATCCCTCGCTGAGTCCGAGGGTAAAACCAACACTGGAGGGTAAACAGATTAAGTAAGAAATGGGAGAAACGATACGAGCTGCTTGACTTAGTGGTATGTTCCGAGCTGTCAGTGGAAAGATGAAGTGGAATGACGTTAGTAGACGAATAATTTTGAGTGGTGCCTTTAAAAGTAGGAAAGATCACAATATGAAAATAAATTTGGAATTTAAGAGGACAAATTGGGGCAATTATATGTTTATAGGAAGGGTAGTTAGGGATTTGAATAACTTTCCAAGGGAGATGTTCAATAAATTTCCAACTTCCTTGCAATCATTTAAGGCTAGGAAAACAACAGATAGGAAACCTGCGACCTGGGCGACTCTCCTAAATGCAGATCAATAGGATTGATTGATTGATTGATTGATTGATTGATTGATTGATTGATTGATTGATTGATTGATTGATTGATTGATTGATTGATTGATTGATTGATTGATTGATTGATTGATTGATTGATTGATTGATTGATTGATTGATTGATTGATTGATTGATTGATTGATTGATTGATTGATTGAAATCGAAATAGGACAGTGTTGGACTTTTCGGTATCTCGGAGTATCTTGATACAGAGCACATTGAATGAACACCTCCCCCAACCCACTCCGCCTTTCCCCCAAAATTAACGGATCATGTAGGAGCAAGATTCTACGTAAACATTCTAGTACTAGCTCCAGGACACAGGCTGATACGCAAGAATTTCCTCTGTACTCTTTTGCTACTCAGTTTCAGAACACATTGAACCTGTCTAGTAACTTATAGGTTTATCACGCCGAACTTTACATGGTATCTGCGGTCTCATAGTAGGGTGACTGAAATAATCAAATGCCGTCTCCAGGTATCCGTTCAGAAGTGAAGCCAGACTTCAGAGGTGTAAGCTTTCAAACTCTGATGTTCATATTTTAAGTGGCTCCGAGGCTTAAATCAAGGGGACATTTACTTCATTCAAGAGAAAATATCACTGAACTACGAACATTTAGGCTAAATTCTTGTCAATCCAGAATAAACCATCCAACTGAGGGTCTATTTCCTAGTCACGAAGAAAATTCCGGATTTATTATAGATTATATTCCGTAGTTGGAAGATGTCCGACTCGTTGGCTGAATGGTCAGCGTACTGGCCTTCGGTTCAGTCTCGCGATCTATTTCCGGCCGGGTCGAGGATTTTAATCGCTTCTGATTAATTCTTCTAGCTCGGGGACTGGGTCTATGTGTCCGTTCCAACACTCCCTCCATCATATTCATTCAACACACTACCAACCACCATAGAAAAACGCAAAAGTCATTACATCCTGCCATATATGGTTGGCGTCAGGAAGGGCATCCGGGCTTAAAGCAGGGCCAAATCCACATGCGCAACGCAGTTCGCACCCGAGAACCCACAGGTCTGGGAAAATGCGGTAGCAAAAGAAGAAGAAGAAGAAAAATTCCTACCGAGCTCGATAGCTGCAGTCGCTTAAGTGCGGCCAGTATCCAGTATTCGGGAGATAGTAGGTTCGAACCCCACTGTCGGCAGCCCTAAAGATTGTTTTCCGTGGTTTCCCATTTTCACACCAGGTAAATGCTGGGGCTGTACCTTAATTAAGGCCACGGCCGCTTCCTTCCCACTTCTAGCCCTTCCCTGTCCCATCGTCGCCATAAGACCTCTCTGTGTCGGTGCGACGTAAAGCAACTAGCAAGAAGAATTCCGTAGTTGGAAGATCAGGGATAAATGTAAAGAAGTGAGGTGAGATGAAGAGCAAACAAATGATCATATCCTCGTTTGTAGTATGCGCTCCTTTACGTAGGGGCTGCCTGGTTGAGGCGGTAAAGGCGTGCTCGGTTCGCCCGGAAGGACATGGGTTCGAATCCCCGTCAGGAAGTCGTAAAATTTAAGAAACGATATTTCCACTTCCGGAGGGGCATATGACCCTGAGGTTCACTCAGCCTACACCAAAAATGAGTACCAGGTTAATTCCTGGGGGCAAAGGCGGCCGGGCGTAGAACTAACCACTCTACCCCATCACGTACCGCTGTTAACAATGGTGGAAGCCTTTACCTTCCACTCCCCCAAGGGCCTTCTTGGCCTGTACGGAGGTGACTTTGTCTTTGTCTTTGCTCCTTTACGTACGACCATTAGATTTTAAGCATGCAACGTCTGAACCTAGTGATCTGTCGAAGTACTGGCCAAAATATATTTACTGTGACTGGATAATTTACCGTCGGTTTGTATGCTTTTTCGTGAAGTATATAGTACGAATCGTTAATTCGTGTTATATTTTCACGTTATGGGGTCGCACTGGCACAGAGATGGAGCCACTCGTCTCCCCATCAGACTGCACTGGGTTCGAAACGCGGTGACATCGAGTGAGACTTTTTTTGGCAATAGTGTGTGGCTGGGGGGAGGACATCTCATGGCAAGGTGTTAAATAGAGCTAGGATGATTCGCCGAGCCCACATTAAGTATGAAGTTGCGATTGAGGAAAAAATAATACATATTAGATGATTTCTGACAAGATAAAATAATATTAACTCGTTCCTTTCGCAAAACGCAACATGGTACGTCTTTTAAAAATTCAAAATCTGTTGATCGATATAATCAGAGTGTTCTTATATAATCTATGGGTAAACTAGTCATACAGTTTGATTCTTGTTTATCACCTTACACAAGCTCCAACGTGGCTAATGGACAAAAAGAAGCCCATTATCTGTACTACAGCGGGAACTTTTATTTTACATTAATAAATAACGTAGGAACGAATTAGACCTACAATCGGTATATGGAAACTGATCTCAAAGTTCCTAGACACTAAGTAACCCAGACTGTAGCTCGCTGTCTTCTGAGTTTGAGTTGGCTGGTTCGATCTCTGCTCAGACCGCTAGTATTTGAAAATGCTCAAATCTGTCAGCCTGGTGTCAGTAGATGTATTGACGCATAAAAGAGCTCCCGTGGGTAAGTTATTCGGGACGCCAGTGTCTCCGTAAACCAAAAAAGGTAACGTACAACCAATACCATTATTTATTTATTTATTTATTTATTTATTTATTTATTTATTTATTTATTTATTACGGTAAAAATGAAAAGGCGTATGGCTTTTAGTGTCAGGAGTGTCCGAAGGCAAGTTCGGCTCGCCAGATGCAGGTCGTTTGATTTGATGCCCGTAGGTGACCTGCGCGTCGTGATGAGGATGAAATGATGATGGGGACGATACATTCACTCAGCCCCCATGCCAGAGAAATCAACCAACTGTGGTTAAAAATCCCGACCTTGCCTGGAATCGAACCCGAGACCCCTGTGACCAAAGGCCAGCACGCTAAGCATTTAGCCATGGAGCCGGACATTTATTGCGCTTCCTTGCCCTGTTGTGTAAAAATACCTGTACTCATCCACGGTGCATATAGTTGCAGAATAGTATCCTGACACATGGAGTTGGTGTTTACGAGTGCTTAGGTATGCCCAGTTTTATCACCGTCTTAAAAATACTCATCTCGAGACTACTACATCTGTTTGAGTGCATTTTAGCCGCTGAAAGCAAACAGTATATTTAATTTTCCAGGAAATGATGTTTTATTTTTGATACGATACATAATTCAAGAATGCTTCTTGTCTGACTATTTGTTAATCGTCGCACCGTCACAGACAGACCATAAGGAGAGGATGGGGTAGGAAAAGGCTAGGACAGGTAAGGAAGTGACCGTGGCATTCATTAAGGTACACCCCCAAGTATTTGCCTGGTGTGAAAATCATCTTCAGGGCTGCCGACCGTAGGGTTCGAACCCACTATCTCCTGAATGCAACCTGCTAGCTACGTGACGCAAACCACGTTGCTACTCACTCGGTAGGAATGCTATTGCAACATAAGTTATCTCACTTCTCTAAGTCTCCAGATTTCTATCTCTTGGAAACCAATCAAGAGGATATTTAGAATGAGGAGGAAGTTTTAAATTATTTACTGTAGCATATATATATATATATATACATCAAAAATTTAAATATTTATTCCAACACTAATCTTTAAATACAGGCTACTTGCATTTGGTAATTCTAATCTCAATCTTCATATTAGAGATTATGCTAGACATATAAGCATACTATGCAGTTTTAGCTTAAAGTATGGAAAGAAAATAATCAAGAATATTTCTTCCCTTTCTATCCCTTCATATTTCTATTGTTTTTCCCTTTTATATCCATTTTCAGCTGCTAGTCTTTTTTTCTCTGCCAGTCTTGACGTTTCTGGGTCCAATTTTTATTGTTTGTTATATATCTTCTATACATACTTAATTTGTTCCATTTGTGGAGAATACTTTTTCTGAGAGATAGTGGCATAGAATCCATAGTATAGAATTAATTTCCTTATATACAAACATATGGTAATCTTTAGAAGATATTAGAACTACATTGGATAACACATGCAGGAACAATTGAAACAAGAGCATCATTCGCGCGAAATATATCTTCAGAAGAATTAAATAAATTACACCCGTCATGTTATATTGTTATGTTACGTCATTATTGTTTTTATTATCATTATTCTACCGCTTTTCCCACATCCGTGGGGTCGCGGGTGCGAACTGTGTCGTACGTGTAGATCTGGCTCGTTTTACGACCGGATGCCCTTCCCGACGCCAACCCTATATGGAGTGGTGTAATCACTATTGCGTTTCTGTGGTGGTTAGTAGTGTAGTACGTTGTCTGAATATGAATATGAAAGTGTTGGGACAAACACAAATACCCAGTCCCCGAGCCAGAATAATTAATCACACGCGATTAAAATCCCCGACCCAGCCCGGAATCGAACTTGGGACCCTCGGAACCGAAGCCCTCGATGCTGATCATTCAGCCAGTGAGTCAATCAGCCATTATTATTATTATTATTATTATTATTATTATTATTATTATTATTATTATTATTATTATTATTATTATTATTTATCAATCCTTGTGTGAGTGTGAGATGGTTTTAAGGATCTACGCCGCAACTGTGATAAAAACCAAAGATTAGTTGATAGATAATGTATTAAAGACCCTCTTAGCTACAAGATGCTTTCAATGGAACTCGTTACGGTAGTCATTTACCTCTTATGTAGTTTGAGGGAGCCCTGCCCTGCATATCTATCATCTGTTTGCCACCTTACATGAAAGATAATGACTTGATCAGGTGCTGAAGTCTAAAACAATGGCTGAATTACCGCGACACATCTGATGTTGCCAAGTGCTGTTCCTTTTATACTCCAGCATTCATGTCTCCAAGTTTCATTCACTATACCTACATATCTCACTCTAGGGTGCATTTTACGTATGCTTATATAACACTGCATTATTTGTATCTTTCTTATTGTTTGGCTCATCACTCCACAAACCAATTTCATGCCCCTTTCCATGCCACCATATTCCATACCAAACCTTTCAAATACTGATCTCGAGAGTTTCAGTCGCTTAAGTGCGGCCAGTATCCCAGTATCCAGTATTCGGGAGATAGTGGGTTCGAACCCCACTGTTGGCAGCCCTGAAGAGGGTTTTTGTGGTTTCCCATTTTCACACCAGGCAAATGCTGGAGGCTGTATCTTAATTAAGACCACGGCCGCTTCCTTCCCACTCCTAGCCCTTTCGTGTCCCATCGTAGCCCTAAGACCTCTGTGTCGGTGCGACGTAAAACAACTTGTGAAAAAACTTTCATACGGGCTGAGTGGCTCAGACGGTTGAGACGCTAGTCTTTTGACCCCAACTTGGCAGGTTCGATCCTGGCTCAGTCCAGTGGTATTTGACGGTGGTCATAAACGTCAGCCTCGTGTCGGTAGATTTACTGGTACGTGAATGAACTTCTCTTGGGCTAAATTCCGGCACTTCGGCATCTCCGAAAACAGTAAAAGTAGTTAGTGGGCCGTAAATCTAATAACATTAACATTATTAAACCTTTCATATCCTAGCGAGTTAACCGTCCGGTTAGGGTCGCATAACTGTGAGCTTGAAATCGGGAGATACTGGGTTTGAAATCCTCCGCCAGCAGCCCCAAATATGTTTTCCATGGTTGCCCATTTTCACACCAGGCAAATTCCGGAGCTTTATCTCAATTAAGGCCACCACGGCCGCTTCTTTCTCAGTCGTACCCCTTGCACATCCTTGCGTCACCGAAAACCTTCAGTGTGTTAGTGCAACGTTAAACCAATAGAGAAAAACACCTTCATAACTTCTTAACAATCTCATGTTACATTTATTCATAATCCAAAATCCAATTGAATAAGTCGTCGGTTTTTCAAGATGTGGCCTATCACTGTATAACTTATTTTGGTCAAATTTAGCTATATCTCATCAAATTCATTCTGTTTCTCTTCATTTATGATTCTCCTCTTTTATGATGCTGTTCATTTATAATCCTATCCTATATGTACCTCACGCTCAATATTATTCGGTAGCACATCAGTAGTATAATGGGAGAGTTCTGCGGCCTCCTCCCGCGGGAAATTTGAATTCTGGCGGGAAATTTGAATTTTTGGCAGGAAATTTGAATTTTGGCGCGAGATTTGAATTTGTAAACAAAGCCACGTGCTTTTCGACAGCTGTCATCGACAACAACGCATCGCTAACCTCACTGCTGCCATCTTCACGGGCCTAAACCTCAGTAGTGCCAACTTAACCTAACTAGCGCGAGGTAAACAAAGCCACGTGTTTTTTGACAGCCACGTGCTTTTTGACGGACAACAACGCATCGCTAACCTCAGTACTGCCATCTTGACGGGCCTAAACCTCAGTAGTACCAACATAACCTAACTAGCGCGAAATAAACAAATCCACGTGTTTTTTGACAGCCACGTGCTTTTTTGACAGCTGTCATCCGCCATCTTTAAACTACAGAGCACCGTTCTGCCCTCTTTATCGCAGTAGCTGCAAATTCGTCACCTGTCATCGGCAGTGCTGCCATCTTGGCGGGCCTAAACCTTAGTGCTACCAACTTAACCTCACTAGCGTGAGATAAACAACTCCACGTGCTTTTTTGACAGCTGTCATCCGCCATCTTTAAACCACAGAGCACTGTGCTGCCCTCTTTATCGCAGTAGCTGCAAATTCATCACCTGTCATCCGCAGTGCTGCCATCTTAACGGGCCTAAACCTTAGTGCTACCAACTTAACCTCACTAGCGCGAGATTCGAATCGGCAAACAAATCCACGTGCTTTTTTGACAGCTGTCATCCGCCATCCTTAATCTATAGAGCACAGTGGTGCTCTCTTTAGCTACTTACCTTTGAAATGTGGTGGCGGATAATTTGAAAAATGCTTTTTGACAGCAGCCATCTTTAATCTAGAGAGCACCGTGCTGCCCTCTTTAGCTAGTTACCATTGAAATGTGGTGGCAGGCAATTCCACATGACAGCAGCCATCTTTAATCAAGAGAGCACCATGCTGCCCTCTATGTGATGGCGGCAATTTGAAAAATTCTACATGCTCTTGTTTTCTAACAAATTCACGCGCTTTTTTGACAGCCGTCATCCGCCATCTTTAATCAACAGAGCACAGTGCTGCACTCTTTAGCTAGATACCTTTCAAATGTGGAGGCGGCAATTTGAAAAATTCTATGTGCTCTTGTTTGGAAACAAAGCCACGTGCTTTTTTGACAGCTGTCATCCCCCATTTTTAATCAATAGAGCACTGTGTTGCTATCATGCGGGCAATTTCGTCAGCTGTCATCCTCCATCTTTAATCCACAGAACACCGTGCTACCCTCTTTATGACATGTAGTAGCGGGCAATTTGAAAAGTTCTGTTAGCTGTCATCCGCCATCTTTAATCAAGAGCGCACCGTGCTGCCATCTTTAGCTAGATACCTTTGAAATGTGGTGGCGGCAAATTGAAAAATTCCACGTGCTCCTGTTTAGTAAACAAACTCACGCGCTTTTTTGTCAGCTGTCATCCGCCATCTTACATCGCAAACCTCAGTGCTACACTCTTTAGGTACATACCTTTGAAATATGGTGGCGGATAATTTAAAAAGAAAAATTCTACAGCAGCCATCTCTCGACGCTAATTGCACAAGATGGTGGCTATACATGACTCCTTAAAGGTGCTTATGCAAGATGGCCACTATACATAGGTTCTTATGAGACGCCCTTGGGATGCTTGCGCAAGATGGCGGTTATACATGGCTCCTTATGAGATGCCCTAGGGATGCTTGCGCGAGATGGCGGTTGCTCTTATGAGGCGGCTTAAGGGTCCTCGCACAAGATGGCTAGAGACGCCCTAAGGATGCTTGCGCAAGATGGCGGACACAAGACGGCGGCTATACACTTCTCCTTATGAGACGCCTTAAGGGTGCTTGCACAAGATGGCTGCTGCTCTTATGAAGAAAGCTAGCTTAGAGGCTAACGCGTCGTGCTAGTTCGATTCATTAAATTTGGGGCTTAAATGCAAAATGTTAAATATCTCGAAAGCGGTGCATCGTAGAGCAAAACGGACAAAAAATTTTCTGCCCAGTACCTCGGTTCGCAGTACGAGGAACAAGAAAAACATAGTCTAATGATGAGATCAACGGTTCGGTTCCTACTTAAGCCCTTTGGCATTCGCTCTGTTTTAGCTTGTATTGAAGCAAGTCTTCGTAACATGATCAGGTTTAGCTATGGTAGAGAGTATAACGTGCCGTGCAGGTTCGATTCATTAAATTTAGGGCTTAAATGCAAAATGTTAAATATCTCGAAAACGGTGCATCGTAGAGCAAAACCTGATACCTGGGTTTGCAGTATTATGAATATGATAGCATAAGAAAACATAGTCTAATGATGAGATCGACGGTTCGATCCCTACTTAGGCCCTTTGGCATTGGCAGCTATCTAATTCTACAAGATGGGGCTATACACAGCTCCTTATGATACGGTCTAGAGGTGCTCACACAAGATGGTGACTGCTCTGATGAAGAAAGCTAGCTTTGCATCGTGCAGGTATCTTTACAGCACTAAACCTCATACCTTTGAAATGTGGTGGCGGGTAATTTGAAAAATTCTACGTGCTTTTTCTTAACAGCAGCTACCTTTAAACAATAGCGGCTATACATAAGCTGTTAAGGCCTCCTCTTATGTCAAGACATAGCTCTATCGAACAAGTTTAAACCTGCATCGGGATAGCTAGAGTAAGCACGTGTTGCAGTGATGACGTCATTATGCATGTTTAGACTTGCAAATCACTAAAGAAATATAACAAGACTAGAATCGAACACTGCACTCTATGCCGTTAACTTTATCATGTGATCGGAACATTGATTGAAGTGTTTAGAACACTAAATAAATAGAACCGAACACTGTACCCGATACAACATGTGTTTAGAACATGTCAGGGGATACCTTTGTTCTAAGAAGATTAGATTACCGCACATTCGTTTTAGGGCTAATAGGCTAAAGGGCTAATGGGCTAAAGGGCTAAAGGGCTAATGGGCTAAAGGGCTAATGGGCTAAGGGGCTAATGGGCTAGAGGGCTAGGGTGCCTCTCCTCTCTTTATCCGGGCTTGAGACCAGCTCTACAACTAGAGACGGAGTTAACACCCTAAGGAAGGGAGAATGTTGGGAAATAATCTATACGAATATAGCTACTCGATCGACTATATACTACAGATGGATGACTTAGGTGAGGGTAAGCGCTTACTTAATAATACCTACACGACGTAATTCATACTCTATTTCAAAAATATCTTCTTTGTACTGTGTGTAACCAGCATCATGATAGGCTCTTAGCAGTTGTAAACGTTTTACGAGTACGTTGGGGTCTTTACAGTAGCTTATATCTACATAGGGTAACAGAGGCTTGTTGTGAACTTTGAGTCTATATTCAGACAGTTAATGTTCTGGGACTTGTTTTGATGTAATACGTGCTTCAGCAGTAGCGTTTCTAGGTACAAACTTAACTTGTTTCGATAGCGATGAAGCGTTGAAATTTCCTTCTTCTTTACCTTGCATCTCTTCTTGAGATGTTTGCACTTCGACAGAACGTGTAGTAGGCTTAGGAAATGAAGTAAAATCATCAAGCTGTAATGGCAATGAATTTTCTTCTTCTTCTAATTTCTCTTTACTACTGTTTTGATCAACATCATTATCCTTATTATCATAATCATGATCTTGCCTCTCTTTATCTTGAAGTTTGTGCTTAGTAACAGAACTTGCAGCAGGCCTAAACAACAAGGGAGAATTAAAAATCTCTCGCAGAGGTGTACTTTTTAAACATAAATCAGTGTTCGCTGGAATATGGTTGAGCTCTTTGTATTTTGTTCCCGATGAAGCTACATTACACGCGGCTTCATGACATGGAGCGTTGTATGCGTTCTTGAACTCTCTTCTACAATGTTTGCATTGAAAAATTGTCCTACATGATATCTCATGACGTCTCCTGTGATAGCTTCGGGAAAATGCTTTTCAACACTCTTCGCAAATATACCTGGAAATAGGTTTTTCCATGACGGACTTTTATCTTCTGCTAACAGATTCTTCTTTAAATCTACTCGACATTTGTTACTCTCTACTTCGATGATGCGAACAGCTTAGCGATTAACAGTAAACTAACACAAAAGCGTATAACCAAGGTAGCAACAGTAAGGTTTAAGCCCATCAAGATGGCAAGAGTGAGGTTAGCGACGTTCTGCTGTTGGATTTTAAATTCCGCGCTATAACATGCGTAAGGTGGTAGCCTTGAGGTTTACTGCCGTAAAGATGGCAGCAGTGAGGTTAGCGACGCTCTATTGTCCTTCAAAGTGAGGTTAGGGTTCGTCAAGAAGACAGCTGTCAAAAAAGCACGTAGCTATGTTTACCAAACAAGAGCACGTGGTCGTGACGTCATGGTCACGTAATCAATCCTTAGCTCTACGTCGTTAAGAGCAGCATTAGGATTAGCTATGTTTGAAAATCTTAGGAACAGAATAGCAGTATGAATAGCCATGTTTTAAAGCGTGTAGACATCACCTATCGATTTTACATGCATCAAATATCGCACTAATCTTCTTCCGCTAGATCGTGCTGCTATCTTATCATAACCTATACGTATGAACTTAAAGTATAAAGAATAGCCATGTTTTAAAGTGTGTACACATTACCTATCGATTTGCATGCATCGACTCTCGTACTAAACTTCTTCCCCTAGATTGTGCTGCTATCTTAGCATAACCTATACGCATGACCTTAAAGTACAAAGAATAGCTATGTTTCAAAGCGTGTACACATTACCTATTGATTTTACATGAATCGACTATCATACTAAACTTCTTCCGTTAGATTGTGCTGCTATCTTAGCACTACCTATACCCATGAACATAAAGTACAATGAATAGTCATGTTTCAAAGCGTGTACATATTACTTATCGATTTTGCAAGCATCGACTCTCGTACTAAACTTCTTCCTCCAGATTGTGCTGCTATCTTAGCATAACCTATGTGCATGAACTTAAAGTACAAAGAATAACCAAGTTTCAAAGCGTGTACACATCACCGTGAACTTCTTCCGCTATATTGTACTCCTATCTTAGCATAGCCTATACGCGCGAACTTAAAGCACAAAAAATAACGATGTTTAACAGCGTGTACACATCACCTATTGATTTTGCATGCATCGACTATTTTTTACCGCCAGAGTGTACAACGATCGCATATGTGTATTGCTAACGTATGTGTATAAAGTTAAAGCACAAAGAATAGCTATGCTCCAAAGCGTGTACACATCACCTATCGATTTTGCATGCATCGACTATCGTACTAAACTTCTACCGCTAGAGTGTACAACGTTCGCAATTGTGTGCTGCTACCTATGTGCGTGAAATTAAAGCACAAAGAATAGCGTGTACACAACACCTGTCAATTTTGCACGCATTAACTCTTGTACTACAACAGCGTGCGATCATCGCTTGTGTGTGCTGCAATCTTAACATAACCTATGTGCACGAAGTTAAAGCACAAAGAACACCCAAGTTCAAAGCGTGCACACATCACCTATCGATTTTGCATGCATCGTCTTTCTTACTAAACTTTTTCTACTAGAGCGTGCAACAACCTTATAAGTATGCCACTAACTTAGTATAACTTATACGCATGAACTTAAAGCATAAAGAATACTGTTGTATAAAAATCTAGTGAACATAGCAGCAGCAGCAGTAAGAATAGCAATGTTTTAAAAGCGTGTACGCATTGCCTATCCATTATACATGCATCAACTAGAGTACAAAACCTCTCCCGCAAGAGTGTGCTGCTATCTTAGCATAACCTATGTGCACGGATTTAAAGCACGAAGAATAGTTGTTTCAAAGTGTGTACACAACACCTATCGATTTTGCACGCATCAACTATCGTACTAAACACATCCCGCTAGAATGTACAACGTTCGCATGTGTTTGCTCTGCTACTTTAGCATGACCTATGCGAACGAACTTAAAGCACAAAGAATAGCGATCTTTGAAAATCTTGCGAACATGGCAGCGGTAAGAATAGCAAGGTTTAAAAGCGTGTACATATCACCTTTTGATAATGCATGCATCTTCTACTAGAGCACGTGACCATCGCTTGTACGTGTGCTGCTATCTTAACATAACCTATGTGCACGAACTTAAAGCATAAAAAATAGTTATGAGTAAAAATTTTGTGAACATAGCAGAGTGTTTACTACGTAGGTGTAGACATTGAACTTTGCATGCTGAAGCAGCAAACTACGTGACCGTGACGTCATGACCACGTGCTCTTTTTTGGTAAACATAGCTACGTGCTTTTTTTGACAGCTGTCTTCTTGACGAACCCTAACCTCACTTTGAAGGACAATAGAGCGTCGCTAACCTCACTGCTGCCATATTTACGGCAGTAAACCTCAAGGCTACCACCTTATGCATGTTATAGCGCGGAATTTAAAATCTAACAGCAGAACGTCGCTAACCTCACTCTTGCCATCTTGATGGGCTTAAACCTTACTGTTGCTACCTTGGTTATACGCTTTTGTGTTAGTTTACTGTTAATCGCTAAGCTGTTCGCATCATCGAAGTAGAGAGTAACAAATGTCGAGTAGATTTAAAGAAGAATCTGTTAGTAGAAGATAAAAGTCCGTCATGGAAAACCTATTTCCAGGTATATTTGCGAAGAGTGTTGAAAAGCATTTTCCCGAAGCTATCACAGGAGACGTCATGAGATATCATGTAGGACAATTTTTCAATGCAAACATTATAGAAGGGAGTTCAAGAACGCATACAACGCTCAACGTCATGAAGCCGCGTGTAATGTAGCTTCATCGGGAACAAAATACAAAGAGCTCAACCATATTCCAGCGAACACTGATTTATGTTTAAAAAGTACACCTCTGCGAGAGATTTTTAATTCTCCCTTGTTGTCTAGGCCTGCTGCAAGTTCTGTTACTAAGCACAAACTTCAAGATAAAGAGAGGCAAGATCATGATTATGATAATAAGGATAATGATGCTGATCAAAACAGTAGTAAAGGGAAATTAGAAGAAGAAGAAAATTCATTGCCATTACAGCTTGATGATTTTACTTCATTTCCTGAGCCTACTACACGTTCTGTCGAAGTGCAAACATCTCAAGAAGAGATGCAAGGTAAAGAAGAAGGAAATTTCAACGCTTCATCGCTATCGAAACAAGTTAAGTTTGTACCTAGAAACGCTACTGCTGAAGCACGTATTACATCAAAACAAGTCCCAGCACATCAACTGTCTGCATATAGACTCAAAGTTCACAACAAGCCTCTGTTACCCTATGTAGATATAAGCTACTGTAAAGATCCCAACGTACTCGTAAAACGTTTACAACTGCTAAGAGCCTATCATGATGCTGGTTACACACAGTACAAAGAAGATATTTTTGAAAAAGAATATGAATTACGTCGTGTAGGTATTATTAAGTAAGCGCTTACCCTCACCTAAGTCATCCATCTGTAGTATATAGTCGATCGAGTAGCTATATTCGTATAGATTATTTCCCAACATTCTCCCTTCCTTAGGGTGTTAACTCCGCCTCTAGTTGTAGAGCTGGTCTCAAGCCCGGATAAAGAGAGGAGAGGCACCCTAGCCCTCTAGCCCATTAGCCCTTTAGCCCATTAGCCCTTTAGCCCTTTAGCCCATTAGCCCTTTAGCCTATTAGCCCTAAAACGAATGTGCGGTAATCTAATCTTCTTAGAACAAAGGTATCCCCTGACATGTTCTAAACACATGTTGTACCGAGCACAGTGTTCGGTTCTATTTATATAGTGTTCTAAACACTTCAATCAATGTTCCGATCACATGATAAAGTTAACGGCATAGAGTGCAGTGTTCGATTCTAGTCGTGTTATGTTTCTTTAGTGATTTGCAAGTCTAAACATGCATACTGACGTCATCACTGCAGCACGTGCTTACTCTAGCTATCCCGATGCAGGTTTAAACTTGTTCGATAGAGCTATGTCTTGGCATAAGAGGAGGCCTTAGCAGCTTATGTATAGCCGCTATTGTTTAAAGATAGCTGCTGTTAAGAAAAAGCACGTAGAATTTTTCAAATTACCCGCCACCACATTTCAAAGGTATGAGGTTTAGTGCTGTAAAGATACCTGCATGATGCAAAGCTAGCTTTCTTCATCAGAGCAGCCACCATCTTGTGTGAGCACCTCTAAACCGTATCATAAGGAGCTGTGTATAGTCACCGTCTTGTCGCTGCTACCTTGCGCAAGCACCCCTAGGGCGTCTCATAAGAGCAGCAGCCATCTTGTGCAAGCGCTCTTAAGCTGCCTCATAAGAAGCTATGTATAGCCCCCATCTTGTAGAATTAGATAGCTGCCAATGCCAAAGGGCCTAAGTAGGGATGGAACCGTCGATCTCATCATTAGACTATGTTTTTCTTATGCTATCATATTCCTGATACTGCAAACCCAGGTATCAGGTTTTGCTCTACGATGCACCGTTTTCGAGATATTTAACATTTTGCATTTAAGCCCTAAATTTAATGAATCGAACCTGCACGGCACGTTATACTCTCTACCATAGCTAAACCTGATCATGTTACGAAGACTTGCTTCAATACAAGCTAAAACAGAGCGAATGCCAAAGGGCTTAAGTAGGAACCGAACCGTTGATCTCATCATTAGACTATGTTTTTCTTGTTCCTCGTACTGCGAACCGAGGTACTGGGCAGAAATTTTTTGTCCGTTTTGCTCTACGATGCACCGCTTTCGAGATATTTAACATTTTGCATTTAAGCCCCACATTTAATGAATCGAACTAGCACGACGCGTTAGCCTCTAAGCTAGCTTTCTTCATAAGAGCAGCAGCCATCTTGTGCAAGCACCCTTAAGGCGTCTCATAAGGAGACGTGTATAGCCGCCATCTTGTGTCCGCCATCTTGCGCAAGCATCCTTAGGGTGTCTCTAGCCATCTTGTGCGAGGACCCTTCAGCCGCCTCATAAGAGCAACCGCCATCTCGCGCAAGCATCCCTAGGGCATCTCATAAGGAGCCATGTATAACCGCCATCTTGCGCAAGCATCCCAAGGGCGTCTCATAAGAACCTATGTATAGTGGCCATCTTGCATAAGCACCTTTAAGGAGTCATGTATAGCCACCATCTTGTGCAATTAGCGTCGAGAGACGGCTGCTGTAGAATTTTTCTTTTTAAATTATCCGCCACCATATTTCAAAGGTATGTACCTAAAGAGTGTAGCACTGAGGTTTGCTATGTAAGATGGCGGATGACAGCTGACAAAAAAGCGCGTGAGTTTGTTTACTAAACAGGAGCACGTGGAATTTTTCAATTTGCCGCCACCACATTTCAAAGGTATCTAGCTAAAAATGGCAGCACGGTGCGCTCTTGATTAAAGATGGCGGATGACAGCTAACAGAACTTTTCAAATTGCCCGCTACTACATGTCATAAAGAGGGTAGCACGGTGTTCTGTGGATTAAAGATGGCGGATGACAGCTGACGAAATTGCCCGCATGATAGCAACACAGTGCTCTATTGATTAAAGATAGCGGATGACAGCTGTCAAAAAAGCACGTGGCTTTGTTTCCAAACAAGAGCACATAGAATTTTTCAAATTGCCGCCACCACATTTCAAAGGTATCTAGCTAAAGAGTGCAGCACTGTGCTCTGTTGATTAAAGATGGCGGATGACGGCTGTCAAAAAAGCGCGTGAGTTTGTTAGAAAACAAGAGCATGTAGAATTTTTCAAATTGCCGCCATCACATAGAGGGCAGCACGGTGCTCTCTTGATTAAAGATGGCTGCTGTCATGTGGAATTGCCTGCCACCACATTTCAATGGTAACTAGCTAAAGAGGGCAGCACGGTGCTCTCTAGATTAAAGATGGCTGCTGTCAAAAAGCATTTTTCAAATTATCCGCCACCACATTTCAAAGGTAAGTAGCTAAAGAGAGCACCACTGTGCTCTATAGATTAAAGATGGCGGATGACAGCTGTCAAAAAAGCACGTGGATTTGTTTGCCGATTCGAATCTCGCGCTAGTGAGGTTAAGTTGGTAACACTAAGGTTTAGGCCCGTTAAGATGGCAGCACTGCGGATGACAGGTGATGAATTTGCAGCTACTGCGATAAAGAGGGCAGCACAGTGCTCTGTGGTTTAAAGATGGCGGATGACAGCTGTCAAAAAAGCACGTGGAGTTGTTTATCTCACGCTAGTGAGGTTAAGTTGGTAGCACTAAGGTTTAGGCCCGCCAAGATGGCAGCACTGCCGATGACAGGTGACGAATTTGCAGCTACTGCGATAAAGAGGGCAGAACGGTGCTCTGTAGTTTAAAGATGGCGGATGACAGCTGTCAAAAAAGCACGTGGCTGTCAAAAAACACGTGGGTTTGTTTATCTCGCGCTAGTTAGGTTATGTTGGTACTACTGAGGTTTAGGCCCGTCAAGATGGCAGTACTGAGGTTAGCGATGCGTTGTTGTCCGTCTAAAAGCACGTGGCTATCAAAAAACACGTGGCTTTGTTTACCTCGCGCTAGTTAGGTTAAGTTGGCACTACTGAGGTTTAGGCCCGTGAAGATGGCAGCAGTGAGGTTAGCGATGCGTTGTTGTCGATGACAGCTGTCGAAAAGCACGTGGCTTTGTTTACAAATTCAAATCTCGCGCCAAAATTCAAATTTCCGGCCATAAATTCAAATTTCCCGCCAGAATTCAAATTTCCCGCGGGAGGAGGCCGCAGAACTACTCACATCGTTTAGAAATGCTTAGTTTCAGGATGATAGCAGAACTGATTATATGATGTAGATACCTGTCAATATTTTAGTCACCTGTGTCATCAATTCTACTAACTGACACTATTTTATGATAAATAATCACATGCATAAAGTCGTGAATTCGATTCCCGACCAGGCTGGGCCTTTTAATAATATTTCGTTAATTCCTCTAGCTCGGTGGATGGGCATTTGTGATCATGTTCATTTTCATAAACACACAACGTATCATACAACTAATGTAAGCGCCACAGGAATACGCAATAGTGAATATATCATTCCGCATAGGTTTGGCATCAGGAAAGGCATCCGACAGTAAAGAGGGCTGAATCAACATTAGTAACGACCACAGTCAACTGCAATGCTCAATTAGCCACGGACTGATAATTGCATATACAATAACATGCATTCAATTCACTACCAGCACTAGCATGGGATAAGTATGTTATTTAAATATATCACTATGTGATAAAACTTTATAGATCAGAAATATAACCCCATTATTTTTAATGGGTTTTATTGTAAGGAGAGATTGAAGGAACTTACTAGTAAATGGAATTTAGAGAATAAGGAAGCTAAGGATAATATAATGGCAAACATAATAGGTAGTCAAATTAATGTTAGAGAAAAATGGTAGGGTATGTATGGGTACTTTAAAACAAAAACAGGTTTCGGGAAGGATATTCCAGAATCATTAATGTGCATGGGGAGGACTTACAGGAAGACAGAAATATTGAGTTAGCATTAAGTAAAGATTGTTGGATATGCGGATGATATCCAGGTTGAGAAGGTGACTAATACCGGCCCAGTCCCGCCCCACGGTGTAGGGGGCAACGCGTCCGCCCGTCACCCGGCGGCCCCGGCTTCGATTCCCGACTGGTTCAGAGGCTTTTGATTGTAAAATATTACTATCCCCGGCGTGGGGAGTAGGTCGACGCCCTGAATTTTTAAAAAAAATACTGACCCAGTACTGATATTTACCTGCGATAATAAAGCCACTTACGAATAGATACAAAAGTTGAAAGCTAGGGATATAGTGCTGTATTTGAAATAATTATTTAGTTACTGTTTGCATGAAAGAGCTATGCCAAATGAATGGAGATTTGCTGTAGTAGTCCCAGTGAACAAAAACAAGGGTGCTAAGCATAAATCGGTTAATTAAAGGGCAGTCAGCTTGATATGTGTTGCTTGCAATCTCTCGGAAAACATTCTTTATCATTATACACATGTTTGTCAAATTGCTAACTGGTATAATGACAGCCAATTCGGGTTTCGGGAAAGTTATTCTAGTGAGACTCAACTTGCAGGATTTTGATAGGGTAGATCATGGGAGAGTACTGACGAAACTGTGCTCTACTGGACTAGACAAAATAGTGGATGAACGGGTGGCTAAATATCTAGAAAATAGAACTCAAAGAATTAGAGTAGGTGAAGCATTGTCTAATCATGTAATGATTAAGAGTGATGGGGCGTCCTGAAAGGCAGTATTATTTGACCTACATATGATATTTGCAAGGAAATGGATTCACAGATAACGTTTTATTGTGGATGATGTTACAAGTATGGAGTAGTAAATAAGTAACAAGATTGTGAGTGACTACAAAAAGATCTCGACTGTGTCCTGAGAGGGACAGAAGGCAATACCATGATGGTAAACGGGATGCCAACAATATAGGTGTCATTGAACGTCATTTTGAAAGCATTTTCAGTGAAATCAACAAAATCGGAGTGTACACTTTGGTCAGTGTCCATCGTACGCTTTCTTCTGTCAGACGCTTGCCATTTAATTCCTGTACCGGCATGTATTTCATTTTGGTTTCATGGCAATTGTCTAAACATTCGATGTAATTAATTTTGTCTTTTTTTGTAAATAGCTTTTTCATTGTTTAGATTAACCTCCCATCTAATTATAATTATTAACAAGTAGAAAATAAACAACTTTGTTATCATATTGGACAGGAACATAACTGAAAGTGTGCCAAGTACCTAGGAGGTTAACGCGGAAATGAGAGCCGAATGTAGAAATCTAAATCATTTTCAGTCTTCCAAGAAGTATGTTTCTAGATTGACACCATATTTTGTAAAACAGTAACTTGGACTCAAAACTTTTCGCGTGTTGTGAAGTGTTTTGTGTTAGCGGTGGTGCTTAGTGGTGTCGAAGTTTGGTGTCAATGAACTGACTGTAGGCTGTAACAAGTGCATCGCGTCACCAACGAGGAGGTATTCCTTCAAACTGGGAAATCATGAAAATCTCAGAAAAGTTGTCTGTTTCAATTACATCTTCCGAAATAACAAGTACAGATTAATACAACCGATCGTGAAGGAAAGAACCTAAGGGAAATGTGGACGTGGGCAGAGGTGGGTTTTCAAGTGCATCAGGTACACCCTGGCTGAACTAACATTTCTCAAGACAAATGTCTATCATTTTCTGAATCCCTATATTCTCTCTTTAAAACTTATTCATTTAAAAAACCGAAGAGTGCACCTTATATGTTGTGATTAATCAACCGGCGTAACACTCACGTAGCAAGTAGGGCAGTTCGTTTCCTTTACGAGTGCGCCTTGCAGTCTGAGTGCAACCCTCTCAATGCTCTCCGCAGTGGGGGCTGACTTGTGACGTGTAACACAACGGTTGCCGTGACAACGTGGCAGACCGCCATCAGTACGTATAAAACTGTATTTTACTTGGTGCAGACTTATCGAGGCACTGGGACATTTGGTTGCCCGGAACGAGCTGGGACGATTATTATCCGAATACATCTGAATATGTAACCTGGTCTATCTGTTTAGGTTGAACCGTTGCCTACGATTGAACACATGCCGGCTCCTAATAGCATTGCTGCCAATGTTAGTATCTCATTCTGAAGCTTAGACACAATCAAACAAAGACAAATTTACTAGTATATATTGTAGCAAGAGTTGTGGCTACTGTTCCAACAGCTGTAAAAAGAAGCTTGTTATAAATCTGAGCGTGTGGTGTACGGAGTATTCTTTTATAGTGAAAATAAATGTCCGTTGTTATAGTGTGAATCGTGGTAGTGTGACGGATTAATTTTGGATTGAACTGTAAATAAAATACGTGCTTTTGAAGAGCATTTAGTAGTACAGCTCAAAGGATGAGCTGTTGGCGTTTTTATAGTTACTCTTTGAAGTGTAGCATGTTATTGACGTATTTTGGAGAGGAAGTGCGTTTGAAATTCATTAGGGATATAAATATGTAGCGTGTGAGGTCTTACATATATATAGTATTTAAATCTTTTCTTATACTGTGAAAGAATATTGTTCCCTCCAAAGCGTGTTTTACTATGGAACCCTTCGTGGATTTAGTTTATATTTGAAGAGAAACTCCGTTTTCCAAACAGAAGGGGAGGATGAAAAGGAATATTATCAAGCAATCATCCCCAACCAGTTTTGACTTATCAGAAAATAAGCGGTCCTGCCTCCGGAAAGATGCACACGCGAAATTTCCAAGTATCTTTGTATAGTACTTATACGTGGTTATTCGGTAGTTACTATTTGCAGAAACTCTTTTGTTGACCTTGTCTTATTGTTGGAGTGAAAAGGGGACTCTGGAATTGCGCAAGATTTGAAAATATGTCCTGTGTTACTAGGTCTTTCCAAAGGCACGAAGATTCCTCGGAGCATATAAGAAATGCCGTGGGAATCAAAGAACTTAAAAAGAATCAGAATCAAATTGCTGGTGCTTTAAGATAAAAGGCTCATCTATAATCACAAAATGTAATGACAGTGTGAGGCTTAACAGACTTTTCATACGATTACCAATCGATGCAGTTTTATTTATTTCTTAGCAGGAAATGGCATTTAGAAACCATGATGAGAGCGACTCCTCCTTAAATAGAGGGAATTTCAAAGAACTGTTGAAACTTCCAGTTTCCGGCAGTTCATTAGAAATAAAACAGCATTATACTTCGATAAAGAAAGTTTTTAACGGAGACTCGAAAACAATGCAATGTGAGTTAATAGACTGCATCTATACCTTCATTAAGGATGCTGTGAAAGAAGACCTTTTAGAAACCTCTTTATTTTCAGTTCAGGTCGACGATACAGCTGCTATCGGCAAGAAATCGCAGTGTTCGTTGAAACTTCGGTACATTACCCACGAAGGTGCACTAGTTGAACGCTTTCTTGGTTTTTATGGCGTTAGTATGGACCATATGGCGATTGGTTTGTTGAACATTCTGTAGACTGTTTTGAGTGAGTTTTCTTACAAAAATAAATTGATTTCCCAGTATTATAACGGAGCTAGTGCCATGGCAGGTCATCTAAATGGTCTTCAAACTAAGGTTAAGGAAGGTATTCTCCAAGCATTATTTTCGCATTGCTTGGCACAGCGATTAAATCTAGTGGTAAAGCAAAGTATTAGCAACATATTAAAGTGTCGTATACTTTTTTGCGAGTCTTGATGGTATTCCTTCATGTTTTCATTCATCAGCTAAAAGAACTTTCGTCACTGATTCAGTA
This sequence comes from Anabrus simplex, assembly GCF_040414725.1. NCBI lineage: Eukaryota > Metazoa > Arthropoda > Insecta > Orthoptera > Tettigoniidae > Anabrus > Anabrus simplex. The sequence continues at coordinate 1,581,857,558 of NC_090265.1, forward strand.
ATTGCGAGGCGAATAGCTCCTGGTATAAATACACGTTGCTTGTCACATGGGAAACTTTTAAACGTGGTTGTCGAGGAGTGGGAGGGATTGAAAGAGTTTTTTTTTGAAATAGTTATGCACGATCCTCACTTAGACGAAAAAAGCCATTCGTCAGTCAGAGGGGTTGTTTAATAACTTCAATAGCTTCCAGTTCACAATTTTATCAATAATATTCAATGACATTTTTGAGCTTGCTAATATGTTATTTAACGTGCTCCAAAAGAAGTCTCTGGATGTATACTTCAGTCTCTCAAAAATAAGCACTACACGGCAACTCATATTAGGTGAGAGGAATGAAGAAACATTTAAAACCTATTTTCATACGGCTGAGAAGAAAAACAAAATTGAACAAAAAAGATATTCTGGTTTAAAAACAGAAAAGGAAATTTTTCTTAAGTATCGAGTGCTTTATTTTCAGATATTGGATTTAGTCTCCGTAGAAACTGATACAAGATCTCAAGACACCCAGAAGCTCCAATTTCTTTGCTTAGGAGACAGCTCTCTGTTTGAAGAATTACTCCCTCTTGATGCTCTACAGAACTTAAAAATCTCTTATCCCACGATATTTGACACGCAAAAGTTAAAAAATGAACTTCAGTATATCTATTCTGATTCTACCTGCAAAAATACCAGTTTGAAGGAAATTATTTTGTCGCTCAATAAGAATGAGCTCAAGGACGTGTTCCAAGAAGCGTATAAATTAATTTGTTTAATACTTACTATACCGTCTATTAGCTCCTCAGTAGAAAGAAGCTGTTCGTGCCTTAAAGGGAATAAAAACATACCGTACTTAAGAAATACAACATTCCAGGAAAGGCTGACTGCGCTGGCAACCTATCCCTGAAGAAGTCACTACTCAACAACATGATGGACACAGCGTCCTTTTACGATTAGATCACAAACAAATTCGCTGATTAAAAGGACCGAAAAATAGATTTAACATGCAAGCAATAGACTGTACAGAAAGTCAATAATATTTCCCTTTTTAGTTAAATTTATAGTCATAATGTGATTTTTAAAGTAAGTGCATGGAAATGATACAGCAGATGATTTTTAGGCCATTATCTGTCCAAAGCATCACCTCGATACCAGATTTCCCCCTAGCTAGGTTACCCAACACACCTATTCAAAATGTACACGTTTGATTCACACGTGCGTGTGTTCAGCTACACCCCACGAGCCGCCACTGCACGTGGGTACAATAGATGAGTCTGGCCAAAGAACTCCAGAGAGTGGTTTGACATCCGAGATACGGGAAGCACAACTACTCCATGATCATCACCAACCTTGTGTGAAGAAATAGCGCCACTAGAAGAACCCGTTTAATTAATCTGAAATTGTATCACATGTAGGCCTACTGAAAACCTCAATTTTAATGGTCCAACTTTTATGGTTCATTAAGTTAAGTTAAATTTGTTTGAATCTTATGAGAGGACATCAATTTATTTGAACACTGAAATGGCGTAGGGCCTATGGCTTTTAGTGCCTAGAGTGCCCAAAGACAAGTTCGGCTCGCCAGATCCAGGTCTTTTTTTTTTCTCTATTTGAATCTCGTGAGCAACCCGCGCGTCGTGATGAGGATGAAATGATGAAGACGACGCATACACCCAGCGCCAGTGCCAGCGGAATTAACCAATTATGGTTAAGATTTCCGATCCTGCCGGGAATCGAACCCGGTGCCCCTGTGGCCAAAGGCCAACACACTAACCATTTATCCATGGAGCCGGACGTTTGAACACTGATTCTTATCCTATAATGAAAGGTCTTCTGACTTTGAGTTCATTGAATTTCCAGTAGATGACATTTGAATTATGCTACGAAGGAGAATGTTACTTCATGATATAACTCGAGGGAACTGGTCTATGTACTGTAGCACTTCATTCATGGATACACTGATGGTCAAGGAGACCTGCTCATCGATATGCGGGAAGAAAGACTCATTCAAGAAGAAGTGAAAACTAATACGTCGTCACCATCTAGACCAATTAAGACGTGCATGGACACCTTTCGTTCTTGCTTATTACTATTCGATCACTTTTTAAATTGTGTTCCGTACACTCACTGAATTCTCGAGACTCCACTTACGAACAAGTGACCTCCCTAAACGGCCTCTGAGCAGGTAACGAATGTCGGAACAGAATACAGTAACTGGTCATTTCGTCCTTGACAGGTCTCTTAGAGCGCCCTATTATACATGCGTTTCGCAGTAGCCCCACCCTATCCTCTAATCATTGACTTCTTTCCCATCACCCAAGGATAGGTCTCTCACTAACATCAGCAGGTAGACCTTATATATAACTTCATACTATACCGCTTTTCATATGATTACGCTATCAAAGTAACGTCAAAAGTAGAACTTCATAACACAGTAATTAGCTCCCGCTCATCCTCTAACTGCATCAAAACATTTCATCAAAAACCTCCTTAAATGCATATGAAACAGCTACATAGATACTTATCAGATGGCTATATTGCGACATGTGTTTGGTCAATAAAAATGTCGACTGATTCTTGATTGATTCTTTCAAGCATGGTGTCGACAGTTTTAATGGGGAGGAGACTGAACTGACCACAATGTTTATCTTGATGCTATTTTATTACACATAAAGAAATCAGCACAAAATAACATTTTGTACCTTACAAGGGTTACCTCTTCGTTGCAAATTCCACCTGATTTTATGTAAAACCTTACTTTCGGTCCTTATAACATAAATAACTATACTGTAATATAGCATCAGCTCTCCTAGGAAATCTACAACTTACTCCAGAAAAATCTGTCCCGAGCATTGTTTCATTGGAAACAAAGCTGTAGCAGTAGCATATAAGACAACATATTGGCACTTGTTAACTCAGATTGCACATCTGACTGTGGATACAACACATCATATTAACAAGCATTTACAACGCAATTTACACAACTTTAACATTATCTTCACGAGTTCAAGTGCACAATCTCTCTTGATTTTATATACAATAATCTGTAAAGGAAACCCATGGAAGGAATTGGTGATAGTCCTGTCACAGGAGGTGTAAAATTTCTTTGTCCGAAATCTTAGTATATTTTCATATTATCAGGACTGGAAACTCTTTATTAACCGTCCTTCATCACAGATTTTTACGGTTCAAAGTACGATTTAGGAATTATTAAAATAGAATTTGTGAGTTCCAATCATTAGGCGATTGATTTCAGATTTAAGTTAAAAAATAATAATCTCGAAACCAAAACTTATTAAATAACATAGGTTTCCCCAATCACTAACCAAATATACAAGACATAAATACATACATTAATAAATTGGTCAATCGATTTCGGAGACAGAAATATTGAAGAAAAGATACTCTTTTATTTTTTGTATTTCTTTGTACAATTTGTTTTACGTCGCGCCGACACTCATAGGTCTTATCGCAACGATGGGAAAGGAAAGGCTTAGGAGTGAGAGGGAAGTGAGCGTGGCCTTTATTAATCAGCCCCAGCATTTTCCTGGTGTGAAAATGGGAAAGCACGTAAAACCATCCTCAGGACTGCCGACAGTGGGGTTCGAACTCACTGTCTTCCGAATATAAGTTGATAGCTGCGAGGCCCAAACCCCGCAGCCACTTTCTCAGTAATACATTCCCTCCACGCTAATATTTTACCTTCGAGACAGCATCACACGTAGCAATGAATGGTTCAGTCCTTAAACTTCCAAGTTTAAATAGAATAAACATTATACTGTATATATATCTGCAAACTACTGGGGTCCAAACAAATCGCTATTGTTTACAAGACAAAGAGTTTTAATATTATCATTCAAGAGTTATTTGTGATTGTTATTATAATATGCACCTATGATGCGATTTCTTAAGGAAAGCAAATCCATCTCCGAATAGTCCACGAAGGGCCTTGAAGGAATGGACTAGGTACTAGGTGGAATAGTGTGGCTGGCTTTATACGCAGCCACCGTTGTCCTCAGGAGTTGATCTGGTACTCATTTCTTGCTTAAGCTGAGTGAACCCCAGGTCCATATACATGTCCAGAAGTGAAATCTCGTTTCCAAATTTTTCGACTTTCTCGCGGAAGAGCACGCCTTTACCACATCGGCTAGACAGCCCTATTTTTAATACCGGTGTTAAGCATTTGGGCTTAGGGAAGGGCCGTATAAAATATATTTTTTAGTTACTAGAAGGCAAAGTTTTGAAATTAATTCCAATTAGAGTAAAATCCAAACATATCACTATTATTACCGTATTATTTTTGAGTAGAGACGAATGCTCGAGAAAGTTTGTCTCAGTGCTTTGGAAGTGAGATTTAATGCGTAGTTATCTCAGTAAACGTCAAACTAAATGCTGGGATCGAAAACGACCCGTGTTCTAAATACTATACTCTCCCAATTATTTTAATATTCCTTTGTATTTGCGATAAATTACCCTTAAATGAATGGATAGTAACAAAAACATATATTTTATAATTATTTCTAACTTTCGCCTAAAATGGGTTAATAACACTACAAAATTGTTTATTTAATATTCAGAAAAGTTACGAGTTTGAATTTCTGAAAGTTACAAATTATTGTACAAGTTTATTTAGTCATCAAACAGACTTTAAATATTATAAAGAAAATTTCATGCGTCCTAACATGTAGTGGTTTAGATTTCTTCCTCGTGTGGGTTTGGCATAAAAGGTCGGATGTTAATATGTACGATCTGCTGAAAGCTGTTCCACAGGTCACGTGATCTCATGGTCACCAAGTCCAAGAGGTCTCAAGGTAAAAAAGAAGAGGGCAATTTTTTCGCAGGGAAAGACTGGTCAGTAGAGGAACAGGTCACATTCCTTCCAGCATGGCAACAGCGACTGTGGCTCTTCCACAGGGAAAATGTGGCACTCAACACGGTGTTTACACCAGCAAACTGCTAACACTGCACTGCGCGGACAGTACAAGAACTACATCCTAACTGCATGCTTGGCTTACCCAATGACAAGCCAAGTTGTGGATCTAAAATAACATAAATGTACATTGTCAAAATTATAACCTATAAATGAACAAATACTCTTTGTCTACAGTGGTAAAGAGGAATAAGATAATATTCATGATGAACATACACGCTATATGCCTGTAAGTAATTCACAGACTTCCATATTAGGTAAGGTAAGGGTTATTCTGCCCGAAGGCAGGTCCGAACCTCCGCAGAGGTGTTCCTGAGCCGGAGTTTACGTGCTGTAGGGTGGCCAGTTCCGTTCCGCTCCTCCAATCCCTTACCACCCACCAACAGCGCGTGGCAACCCATCCAACTCCTGACCACGCCCAATGTTGCTTAACTTCGGAGATCTCACGGGATCCGGTGTTTCAACACGGCTACGGCCGTTGGCTCCATGTTATAGTCCTACTTTTTTTTTCTAATGGCTTTACGTCGCACCGACACAGATAGGTCATATGGCGACGATGGGGTATCCCTTTCAGACCGGAAAGAAAACTGGAGGTGTGAATTTTTGTTTGTACGTCAAGAACTGACTAAAATGCTCCTCAATACACATATTAACAGTTTATTTTACAAAATAAAAACTAACATCCGAAAAACAGGACCCACACAATTGTGCATATCAAAATTCAAAACCTCGTTGTATCACGTACGATGGTGTAGCTTCAAAATTTACGTTCACTAACCAATGTACACACTTCATTGAATATATTCCGGTATTCAGTAAAGCTTCTAGATTAATATAAACGCAGTAAATAAATACTTACTTTCGGCACTACTGCTTCCTGCCATCTCGCCGATCAACTGTGCTTTTTAAACTCTTCTTCCTTCGCCCTGGCGGTCAAGCGCATACTAAAATCAATTGAAATACGCGCCACGTGTCCTGCACAATCACTGCAGTCCGGTGTAGCGCCGAAAAAACATCAAATAGGTCAGGGATAACTAAAATACGAACCCGCACAATTGTGCGTACTCGGTCTGAAAGGGATAGGAAAGGTCTAGGAGTTGGAAGGAAGCGGCCGTGGCCTTAATTAAGGTACAGCCCCAGCATTTTTCCGGTGTGAAAATGGGAAACCACGGAAAACCACCTTCAGGGCTGCCGAAAGTGGAATTCGAACCCACTATCCCTCGGATGCAAACTCACAACCGCGCGCCTCTAACTGCACGACCAACTCGCCCGGTCATATTATACTTGAAAAGGAACCTGACAACATTATAATAAAACGCATTTTGATGTGGAAATAAGAATTTATTTGTGCTAATGTTCATTCTTTTCAAGAGTCATTAATATAGAGCTAGGCATAAGGCCCCTTCTAGTCTTAACGACAACACTCAGTAAGATTTTCCTCTGATGTGTGCGCTTTAAAATAGGGTAGGATTTTCCTATGGTAGTCCACAAATTGGCTGATGACCAGGAAGGAACGATTCAACTTAAATATTTTTTTTTTTTTTTTGCTAGGGGCTTTACGTCGCACCGACACAGATAGGTCTTACGGCGACGATGGGATAGGAAAGGCCTAGGAGTTGGAAGGAAGCGGCCGTGGCCTTAATTAAGGTACAGCCCCAGCATTTGCCTGGTGTGAAAATGGGAAACCACGGAAAACCATTTTCAGGGCTGCCGATAGTGGGATTCGAACCTACTATCTCCCGGATGCAAGCTCACAGCCGCGCGCCTCTACGCGCACGGCCAACTCGCCCGGTCAACTTAAATAGTTTACTTTGTTAACATCGTGTTTCTAAGGAATATATATTATTTGATCCATATTTTAATAAATGACAGGATATTCTAAGGTTATATAGGCCTACTTAAGGCAATAATATGAAGCTCGGTATTAGTGCAATATAACGTGCAATCTTAAACAATTTCAATTTTTCCAAGTGACAATTAGAAAGTTTTCACGAGGAAAATATTGTAAATACACAGAATTTGTCTATGGAATACGAACTCTAAAGACTTCGTCACTTTATCATTTTGAAATATATTGGTTAATTATCGGGTTTAGCATTATTAACAGCACACATTTTCATATCAGCAGCGTTAATCACATTAATCAATTATTTTTAAACCTTCGAAGACACGAGCGTTTACATACAAAATTTGCACAATGCATGTCAAAGCTACTAGGATTCGCCTGGATTTTTAATAGGTATTTACTGATCTATTAACAACTCTTGCTAGCAAAAATAGGTATATTAATTGTATTTTACTTATGTAACCTGATGTCGTAAACAGAAATCACAACTTATTATTATTATTATTATTATTATTATTATTATTATTATTATTATTATTATTATTATTATTATTATTTTATTATCACAATCATTCATCATCATCATCATCATCATCTGTTTACCCTCCAGGTTCGGTTTTTACCTCGGACGTAGCGAGAGATTCCACCTCTACCGCCTCTAGGGCAGTGTCCTGGAGCTTCAGACTCTTGGTCGGGGAATACAACTGGGGAGTATGACCAGTACCTAGTCCAGGCGGCCTCACCTGCTATGCTGAACAGGGCCCTTGTGGAGGGATGGGAAGATTGGAAGCGATAGGCAAGGAAGAGGGAAGGAAGCGGCCGTGGCCTTAAGTTAGGTACCATCCCGGCATTCGCCTGGAGGAGAAGTGGGAAACCACGGAAAACCACTTCCAGGATGGCTGAGGTGGGAATCGAACCCACCTCTACTCAGTTGACCTCCCGAGGCTGAGTGGACCCCGTTCCAGCCCTCGTACCACTTTTCAAATTTCGTGGCAGAGCCGGGAATCGAACCCGGGCCTCCGGGGGTGGCAGCTAATCACGCTAACCACTACACCACAGAGGCGGACTATTATTATTATTATTATTATTATTATTATTATTATTATTATTATTTTATTATCACAATCATTCATACTCAATATAAACTGTTAAATGATCCACCTGAAGTCTCTTAAACGAAAAATGTACAGCCATTCCCTGATTGCAATTTACACTGTAGTCTCTTTTGATTCTTGATCTTCTGTCCTAAAATCATGTAGTATCGTCAAGCAGATTCTCCCTTTTGGATCTGTGTCAGAGAGTCTATTATTGGATTTCAAGGTTTAAGGTTAGATCCCGGCAGATTTTTGAAGAACGGAAGAAAGTTCTTTTTTTTATTTACGTCGCACCGACACAGATAGGTCTTATGGCGACGGTGGGATAGGAAAGGCCTAGGAATGGGAAGGAAGCGGCCGTGGCCTTAATTAAGGTACATCCCCAGCATTTGCCTGGTGTGAAAATTGTGAAAATGGGATTCGAACCCACTATCTTCCGATTACTGGATACTGGCCGCACTTTGCAGCTATCGAGCTCGGTAAAAAAAAAAAAAAAAAAAATGGTACTCAGTGTCGTGCACGTAAGATTTCTGGTGGCACATTTTATTTTACCCAAAAAAAAAAAAAAGAATTATAATGCAGCCATTTGCCGGCGACAGAATTCTAATTTCCCCGCCATGTGGTAAAGTAATAAGGATTGTGATAATTGGCCACCAGAGAGCCTAAATGCTGTCAAGTCAAGAGCTGAGGTTATGCGATGATTACATGTTTGTGTCCCTCATTTACAGCAACAGTAACAAATATAAGAAACTGCCATTTTTATATTACTGGTGTACAGAGAACCGTGACTACATGAAGTTCTTAGTGCAAGAGTAGCATGACTGTGCTTCTTTAACTTCCCACAAGAGGGCATACTATGTCACTCTTTCATCTACGCTGTTCGAAACAACGCCACATTTCAGTTGAGCTTTGCCTGTTCTAACGCCGCTAACTCCCGTCAGTTGTATAGTGTGGCGTTATCTGGCAATATGACGTTCTTAATCATAAGACGTATACCGACTCAAACATTCTACTCCCTTCTTTTTCACGCATGTCCTTCTCCTTTTTAACACTCTGATATTAAATATCGATGTAACAAAGATTTACATCAACTATATCCCAATTTAACTAAGTTAATTTTATGTGCTGCTTCCATTTCAGTACGCGCGCAGTGGGCAGTCGGGGAGAAAAAGGTGCAATTGAAAAAAAAATTGTCAAAAAAGAATAAACAATATTTTGAAAGTTAATAGACTGAAGATGCACTTGTAATCAATGATCCAGAGGAATGATAAGGTTTCGGGGGATATACTAAAGACAATGGGTTGGGATATAGTACCATATCTGAATTACTTATTTTATTATTGTTTGCATGAAGGAGCTATACAAAACGAATGGAGAGTTGCTATAGTAGCCTCTGCGTATAAAGGAAAGGGTAATAGACATAAAGATGTAAAATTGAAGGCCAGTCAGTTTGACATGTATTGCATGTAAGCTTTGGGAAAGCATTCTTTCTGACTATATTAGATATGCTTGCGAAATTAATAGCTGGTTTGATAGAAGAAAATTTGCGTTTGGGAAAGGTTATTCCACTGAAGCTCAGCTTGTAGGATTCCCGAAAGATATAGCAGATATCTGTAATTCAGGAGATCAAATGGACTGTATCGCGATTGACCTATCTAAGGCATTTGATAGGGTAGATCATGGGAGACTACTGGCAAAAATGAGTGCAATTGGACTAGACAAAAGAGTGACTGAATGGGTGGCTACATTTCCAGAAAATAGAACTAGAGAATTAGAGTAGGCGAAGCTTTACCTGTCCCTGTAATAATCAAGAGGGGAAATTCTCAAGGCAGCATTATTGGAGCTTTATGTTTTCTTATATATATCAATGATATGTGTAAAGAAGTGGAATCAGATATAAGGATTTTTGCAGATGATGTTATTCTGTACAGAGTAACAAATAAGTTACAAGATTATGAGCAACTGCAAAATGACCTCGATAATGTTGTGAGATGGACAGCAGGCAATGGTATGATGATAAACGTGGTTAAAAAGTCAGGTTGTGAGTTTTACAAATATGAAAAGTCCTCTCACTTTTAATGACTGCGTTGATTGGTTGAAGGTTCCTTTTGGGGATCAGTGTAGGTACCTACTCTAGGTGTTAATACAAGGAATGATCTTCATTTGGGAAATCACATAAATATGATTGTAAATAAAGGGCACAGATCTCTGCACATGGTTATGAGGGTATTTAGTGGTTGTAGTAAAGTGTAAAGGAGAGGGCATGTAAGTCTCTGGTGAAACCCCAACTAGAGTATGGTTCCAGCGTAAGGAACCCTCACCAGAACTGGAAAAAATCCAGAGAAAATCAACTCCATTTGTTCTGGGTGATTCCCGACAAAAGCGTAGCATTACAAAAATGTTGCAAAGTTTGGGCTGGGAAGACTTGGGAGAAAGGAGATGAGCTGCTCGACTAAGTAGTATGTTCCGAGCTGCCAGTGGTGAGATGGCGTGGAAAGACATCAGTAGACGAATAATTTTGAGTGTTGTCTTTAAAAGTAGGAAGGATCCCAATATGAAGATAAAGTTGGAATTATAGAGGAAAAATTGGGGCAACTATTCATTTATAGGGAGGGGTGTTAGGGATTGGAATAAGTTACCAAGGGAGATGTTCAATAAATTTTCAATTTCTTTGCAAATATTTAAGAAAAGGCTAGGGAAAGAGACAGAGAATCTGCCAACTGGACGACTGCCCTAAATGCAGATCAGTAGAGATTGATTGAACCTGGCGTCAAAAACACACCGATGTCTGTCTACACCTCTTTTGGTCAATCTTGTGAAGACAATGGTAATTACTATCAACTAAATTAAAACAAGCTTTTAATGTAAATATTTATTAAATAGTACATTTAATTACCTTAAATAATTTTAAAATTCTTCAAAGGCATATTTTAAATTTTCCTTCCTTAGGGAGTAAATTGGAAGACAGTCAGTGGCATGTAGTGGCAGGGTGTAGTCGGTTAAGTTCTGAACCTTATTATTCTTCTTCCTCGTCCTCTTCTGAAGGATCACGTACTAGTGATTCAACGAGTGATGACCCCATCCAGGGAGTTATCTTTAGAAGATTGTAAAGATGAAATAACTAAGTCATAGTTACCGAAGGACGACATAAGAAGGAATAGTGACGAGGAAACATGTCAATGTAGCTGCGAATAGATTAACGTGTGCTAACCTCGCAAGCTTCTTCAAATATGAACAACAATCCTTTTTCAAGTGCTAGCAATTCTCTGTCTCCAACCCAGGAGGCTCCTAACTAACTGCATAAGTCCTCTAACATTACCAAGCGAAAAAGATCGAGAAAACTGGCAAAGAAACTTGTTAAATAAGAACAGAAATATTGGAAAGGCTTATGAAATGAACATGACAGGAAAAATGATCCGGGAAGAAAGAACTATTAATCCACCATGTGGAGAGAAGTACTTCAGTAAGCTCTCAGGATAGGAAAGGAAGCAGTTGTATACTAGAGGCGATTCGGCAAACTCTATTCAAGTTATTCAGGTTAAGTTCCGCTATGCTCGTGTGGGAGCAAATAGAAGTGCTTTTTATTTCCATCAAAACAACCCGAGTGTCCGCATGTGTAAAGTTTTATTCGGACACAACTTTTTTCTTTCCTTCTTTCTTCCTTTCCTAATCTATATACCCTTCAAGGCGGGTTTTGACCTCGGACTCGGAATCTCACCTCTACCGCTTCAAGGGCAGTTTTCTGGAGCGTGAAGCATTTTGTGAGGGAGATAAAACAGGGGTGGAGGACCAGTACAACGCTCAGACGGTCTCGCCTGCTATGTCGAACAGGGGACTTGTGGTGGGATGGAAAGATCGGAAGGGATAGACAAGGAAGAAGGAAGGAAGCGGTCGTGGACTTAAGTTAGGTACCATCCCTTCGGTTGCCTGTAGCAGAAGTGGGAAACCACAGCAAACCGCTTCGAGGATATCTGAGGTAGGAATCGTACCCCCTCTACTCAGCTGACCTCCCGAGGCTGAGTGGACCTCGTTCCAGTCCACGTACCACTTTCCAATTTCGTGGCAGAGCCGGAAATCGAACCCGGGCCTCCGGGGGGGGCGGGGAGGAGGCAGCTAATCACAATAACTACTACACCACAGAGGCGGACTTGGAAACAACTTATCTGTATAAATGACTGCCCGACTCTTCTAGAACTGGAATACATTGTATATGATCACAAATGCATTACTGGAACCAGATCTCAGAGGTATCACGGAAAGTTAAAGGCCATTGATTCCAGTATAAAGTAAGGAATATAATAGCGCATCAATTCTACCCTAAAGGTAGAGAGCCGCTATCTACGAGCAAATACATTAAAGTTGTTTTGATGCAAGCGAATCGATTGCCGACATTCATATGGACTATGCAGCCAGTTGTAAAGAAAATAATCTTCCATTCGCGAACTATACCATATTTTATAGAGTGTTTAGAGAGGACTGCAATATTTCATTTGTAACATACGCATAGCTTTCGATAATGCAGATAACAAGGATAAACAGGACCTGAAGGACCAATATGACCAGCGTCTAAATGAGAAAGTTATAAAAAGAAGAGAAAATAGGGATAAGGAAAAGTCTGATGCAGTAGTAACCGTTTAAAAGTGATTGCATGTGAATGTTCTATATGGGATGAGGGAAATAGTCATCGCGATGTCAGTGAAATGGGTTCCTGTGTGGTATAGTCTTTGAAAAGGGTATCAGCCTTAAAAAGGACACATCCATTGTACTTTATCAGAAAATTGTGCCGACCAACAAAATAAATCCCGATTGCTGTCTACTTTCATGCCGTGCGCTACCTTCGAATAAGACCAATCACCCACAAATCTCTCATTAATGGGCATACAGAATGAGAGCGATTCTTCTCATTCATTGGTAGAGAGACAAATGAAATGTATGCCCCAGAACACTTTATGTGTGCCATTCGATCAGTGAAAAGAAAAGAGGTTCCTTTCCTTGTAAAAGGACTCTGTTACGAAGGCTTATACGACATCAATGCCTTGGCTAGCAACACAGCTCCCCTCAAGATGACTACTAGGAAACTGTTTGAAACTGCTGTTGTGAACATTATGCGAGGATGCCCGACATCGATATTTTATAAATATTCATACTGTGACGATTTAAGGGGCAACAGTAATGAGGAAGAAGAAGAAAAATGAGGAAACTGAAATCGAATTCAGACCAGTCCTATTCTAGGTTAGCGATTTTACAACCGATTCATAAAACCTTATACCGAAATACTACAAGCCGTTCTGAGAAATGACAGTTTCTAAGATGCGTCACTGTTACAGCAAATGAGCGATGCGTGGGTGTATGGTATGGCTCTGGAAATCATGCAACATGTTACTTGGAGAAAACATTCAGTACAGTGAATAACGCAATAAAAGTCAAAAGACGACTTCTGGATTATAGTGCCAGCTGTTGGATACAATAGACATTAAATTAAAACCATAATACATACTAGTGTAGAACTGTCACTTTTTAAAAATTTTATTGCATTTTTCTGGTGAAAATGAAATGGCGTATGGCTTTTAGTGCCGAGAGTTTCCGAGGACATGTTCGGCTCACCAGGTGCAGGTATTTTTTTTTTGACGACCGTAGGCGATCCACGGGTCGCGATGACCATGAAATGATGGTGAAGGCGACACATACACCCAACCCCGTGCCAGTGGAGTTAACCCATGATGGCTGAAATTCCCGAACCTGCCGGGAATCGAATCCAGCATCCTGTGACCAAATACCAGCGCGCTAACCATTTAGCCATGAAGCTGGTCATTTTTCCGATAATGAGTAAAAATGCATTTAAAAGTTTGATATACTATACAATTTTTTAGTTTACGTCGCACGGACACGGATAGGTCATTATGGGGGACGGTGGGATGGGAAAAGGTTAGGAGTGGAAATGAAGCGACTGTGGCCCTAATTGATGTGTGAAAATTGGAAACCAAGGAAAACCATCTTCAGACAGCCAACAGTGGGGTTCCAACCCACTATCTCCCAAATGCAAGCTCACAGCTACGCGATCCTGTCCGCACGGGCAAATCTCTCGGTGATATACAAAGAAACATGTACTTCTACAATCAGCAAGGTAAAGGCAAACCAAAAAAATATGTTCAGAAGTCAGTTCCGTATTGGAAGAAATAAAAAGCAGAAAAACGATCTTATAGGCTTGTGGCATAGTTTTTCATTATATATAGGCCTAGTAGTACGCTCCCCCGCGAACCATGTGACTTTGCCGTGATGGGGAGGCTTGCATGCTCCAATGAAGCAGATAGCCGAGTCGCAGATGCAACCATATCGGATGGGTATCTGTCGAGAAACCAGACTAATGAATGGTTCATCGAAAGTGGGGTAGCAGCCTTTCGGAAGCTGCAAGGGTGGCAGTCTGGATGATTGACTGATATGGCCTTCTAAGAATACTCAACATGGCTTAGCTGTGTTGATACTGCTACGCGGCTGAAAGCAACGGAAAACTACATCCGTAACTAACTCCCGAGGACCTGCAGCTCTTTCTGTATGAATGATGTACTTATGATGCCTTCCTCCCAGATAAAATATTCCAGAGGTAAAATAGTCCCCCATTCGGATCTCCGGATGGGGACTACACGAGAGGGGGCGATCATCAGGAAGATGGATACTGGCATTCTGCGAGTCGGAGCGTGGAATGTTAGAAGTTTGAATCGTTGTGGTAAGTTATAGAATATGAAAAGAGAGATGCAGAGACAAAAGTTAGATGTAATTGGTATAACCGAATTACATTGGCAGGGGGAGCAGGATTTTTGGTCAGGCGACTACAGAATTATCAACACAAAATCAACCAGGGGAAATGCAGGAGTTGGTGTAATAATTAATAATAGGGCAGCGGGTAAGCTACTACGGCCAGCATAGTGAAAGGATTGTTGTTGTCAAGATAGACACCAGAGCAATGCCCACCACAATCGTGCGGGTCTACATGCCTACTAGTTCAACAGATGATGAAGAAATCGAAAGAATATATGAAGAAATAGAAGATTTAATACAATATGTAAAAGTAGACGAGAATCTAATTATGATGTGAGAATGGAATGCAGTGGTAGGCCAGGGAAGAGGAGGTAATAGAGTAGGAGAATTCGGATCGCGACACAGGAGTGAAAGAGGAAGTCGGTTGGTTGAATTCTGCACAGATCATAGTTAAGTCCTTGCTAATACTAGGTTCAAACACCACAGACGACGGCTGCATACGTGGACGAGACCTGGAGACACTGGAATGTATCAAATAGAATTCATTATGATTAGGCAGAGGTTCAGAAACCAGGCGTTGGACTGCAAAACTTTCTCAGGAGCAGACGTGGACTCTGGGTCATGAAATGCCGTCTGAAGTTGAAGAAATTTATGAAAGGAAGGAATGCAAGGAGATGTGATCTAGACAAGATGAAAGAAAAAAGTGAGGGATCGTTTGAAGGAACATGTTACACAAGGACTAAACGAAAATTCTGAAGGAAGCATAATAGCGGAAGAATGGACAGTCGTGAAAAATGAGTCAGTAAGGCTCCTGAAGATATGTTAGGAATAAAGAAAAGATCTACTAAGAATCATTGGATAAATCAGGAGATACTAGACCTGAATGATGAACGTCAAAAGTACAAGAATGCAAAAAATGACTAGGGCTAAAAGGAATGCAGGCCATTAATGAAGTGGCTAGAAAGTGCAGGACAGCTAAGGAAGAATGGCTGAAGGAGAAGTGCAAGCATGTTGAAGTTTGTATGGTCATAGGAAATGTAGATGCTGCTTACAGGAAAATCAAGGAAACATTTGGAGAAAAGAAAGCTAGGTGTATGAATATTAAGAACTCAGATGGGAAACTACTTCTAGGGAAAGAAGACAAAGCAGAAAGATGGCAGGAGCATATCCAACAGTTGTATTACGGTAAAGATATGATATGGTTCTGGAACAAAAAGCGACTGTTGATGCTGATGAAATGGAAGACCAAATTTTGATGTCAGAATTTGACAGAGCTTTGAGAGTCCTAAAAAGGAACAATTCACCTGGAACTGATGACATTCCCTCTTATTTACTGACTGCCTTAGGAGAAATCAGCATTACGTGGTTGTTCCTTCTAGTGTGTAAGTTGTATGAGACAGGGAAAGTGCCATCAGATTTGCGGCATAATGTTGTCATACACACTCCCAAGAAAGCTGGTGCTGACAAGTGTGAAAACTACTGCACCATTAGTTCAGTATCTCACGCCTGAAAAATTTTAATACTCATTAATTACTGAAGAATGGAAAGACAAGTTGAAACTGAAATGGGAGAAGATCAGTTTGGCTTCAGGAGAAATGATGCAACACGTGAAGCAATCCCGAATTTACGTCTGATATTCGAGTATCGAATTAAGAATAACTAGCCCACATACTTGGCGTTCGTGAATCTTGAAAATGCAGTTGATAATGTTGATTGGACCAAACTATTTGAGATTCTGGAGGTGATTGGTATCAAGTACCGAAAATAAGGATGATCTACAATCTGTATAAAAATAAGTCTACAGTGATAAGAATCGAGGGCTTTGAAAAATAGACAGCAATCCAGAAAGGAGTGAGACAAGTTTCCAGTTTCTTCCCCTCCCCCCTCCCTTTCAATGAGTATATTTAACACGCGGTAAAGGAAATCAAAGAGGAATTTGAGAAGGGAATCACATTCCAGGGACAGGAAATCAAAACCCTGAGATTTGCTGAAAATATTGTTATTTTATCTGAGACGGCAGAAGATCTGAAGGAATTGATGAATGACCGAGCTCGATAGCTGCAGTCGCTTAAGTGCGGCCAGTATCCAGTATTCGGGAGATAGTAGGTTCGAACCCCACTGTCGGCAGCCCTGAAAATGGTTTTCCGTGGTTTCCCATTTTCACACCAGGCAAATGCCGGGGCTGTACCTTAATTAAGGCCACGGCCGCTTCCTTCCCACTCCTAGCCCTTCCCTGTCCCCTCGTCGCCATAAGACCTACCTGTGTCGGTGCGACGTAAAGCAACTAGCAAAAAAAAAAATGATGAATGGTATGGACATAGTCTTGGGTAAGGAGTAAAAGATAAAAAGAAATAAGTCCAAAATAAAAGTAATGGAGTGCAGTCGAACGAAGTCTGGTGATGCAGCAAATATTAGGTTAGGAAGTGAGGTCTTAACGGAAGTAGATGAATATTGTTACTTGGGTAGTAAAACAACTAATGATGGCAGAAGTAAGGAGGACATAAAATTCAGACTAGCACAAGGAAAGAGTCCTTTCTCAAGAAAATAAATTTAATCATCTCGAACATTGATGTAGGAATTAGAAAGATGTTTTGAAGACATTCGTCTGGAACGTGGCATTGAATGGAAGTGAAACATGGACGATAACTAGCTCAGAAGGAAAGAGTATAGAATCTTTTGAAACGTGGTGTTACAGAAGAATGCTGAAGGCTAGATGTATAGATCTAACCACGAATTAAGGGATACCGAATCGAATTGGTGAGAGGAGATCGATTAGAGTAAATTTGACCAGAAGAAGAGATAGAATGATAGGACACATCTTAAGACACCCAGGACTTGCACAGTTGGTTTTTTGAGAGAAGTGTAGGCGATAAGAACGGTAAGGGCAGACCAAGGTATGAATATGACAAGCAGATTAGAGCGGATATTGGATGCAGCAGTTACATAGAAATGACAAGGTTAACACAGGATTGGGTGGCATGGAGAGCTGTCTGTGGACTGTGAACTGATGACTCAAAAAACAACAACAACAACAACAACAACAACATTGTAGTAGTAGAACGTTGAATCTAGGAATATAGCTTTCCTTTTAATGGCGTGTGTCCTCCGGAGAGGCGTGTTTCAGGTCTCTCGAGTTGATGACGTATACGCGACTTGCGCGGCTGTAAGGATGGGCGCCTACATATGGTGAACTTTTAAATGCTGAAGTCGACACACACACACACACACACACACACACACACACACACACACACACACACACACACACACACCTTCCCAGTCCCCGAGTTATCGGAATCAAGCAATGAAGTTTAAAATCACCAGCCTGGCTGGGAATCGTACCCAGGACCCCTAGGACCAAAGGCCAGCACGCTAACCAGCTACCTATGAAGATAGATGAAGTAGTTGAAGTAGGGTATATGTGCCCTAGTGGGTACAAAATAGCCAACTAGAGCATTTTCTTCATCAAATGTTCAAATATGGTCAGAAGGATCCACGCAAGGAAATATTGTGCAAGATCAATTTTGAAATGAAATAAGGTGACTGAAAGAAGCATAAAGGGAGTTCAGTCATTCAAGGCAAGGGAAGGAGGGCTGGACTGAGTGGCTCAGATGGTTGAGGCGTTGGCCTTTCGACCCCCACTTGGTAGATTCGATCCTGACTCACTCCATTGGTATTTGAAGTTGCTCAAATACCCCAGCCTCGTGTGTTTAAATTTACTGGCACGTGAACAAACTCATGCGGAACTAAATTTCGGCAATTCGGCGCCTCTGAAAACCGTAAAACTAGTTAGTGGGATAATGCCCAGATATACGAGGTGACTAATACTAAAGAACAATTAAAAATACCTATGATAACAGTGACATTTAAAATAAGATACAAAAGTTGAAAGCTAGAACGGATGGATTTTATAGGATTTCTGGGGATATACTAAAGATAATAGGTTGGGATATAGTACCATATCTGAAGTATTTATTTGATTATTGTTTGCGTGAAGGTGCTATACCAAATGAATCGAGAGTTGCTATAGTTGCCCTGTGTATAAAGGAAAGGGTGATGGACTCAAAGATGGAAATTAAACGGCAGTCAGTTTTTACATAAATTGCATGTAAGCTTTGGAAAAGCGTTCTTTCTGATTGTATTATCCATGTTTGTGAAATTAGTAACTGGTTTGACTGAAGGCAGTTCGGGTTTAGGAAAGGATGTTCCACTGAAGCTCGACTTGTAGGATTCCAGCAAGATGTAGCAGATAACTTGGATTCAGGAGGTCAAATGGACTGACCTGTTTAAGGCATTTGATAGGGTCGGTCATGGGAGACCACTGGTAAATGTGAGTGCGATTGGACTAGAGAAAATAGTGACTGTATGGGTGGCTATATTTCTAGAAAATAGATCTCAGAGAATTAGAGTAGGTGAAGCATTATCTGACCCTGCAATAATTAAGAGGAGAGTTCCTCAAGGCAGTATTATTGGACCTTTCCATTTTCTTATATATATATAAATGATATGAGTAAAGAAGTGGAATCAGAGGTAAGGCTTTCTGCGGATGATGTTCATCTGTATAGATTAATAAATTACAAGATTATGAGCAACTGCAAAATGGTCTCGATAATGTTGTGAGATGGGCAGTAGAAGATGATAAATGGAATTAAAAGTCAGGTTGTGAGTTTTACAAATAGTAAAAGTCCTCTCAGTTTGAATTACTGCGTTGATGGGGTGAAAGTTCCTTATGGGAATCATTAGAAGTACCTAGGTGTTAATATAAAGAAAGATCTTCATTGAGGTAATCACAGAAATTTGATTGTAAATAAAGGATACAGATCTCTGCATATGGTTTTTATGGGTTGTAATAAGGATGTAAAGGAGAAAGCATATAAGTCTCTGGTAAGACCCCAAACAGAGTATAATTCCAGTGTAAGGGACTCTCACCAGGATTACTTCATTCAAGAACTGGAAATAATCCAAACAGAAGCAGCTCGATTTGTTCTGGGATATTTTCGACAAAAGAGTGGCGTTACAAAAATATTGCAAAGTTTGGGCTGGGAAGACTTGGGAGAAAGGAGACGAGCTGCTCGACTAAGTGGTATGTTCTGAGCTGTCAGTGGAGAGACAGCGTGGAATGACATTAGTAGACGCATAAGTTTGAGTGGTGTCTTTAAAAGTAGGAAAGATCACATTATGAAGATAAATTTGAAATTTATGTGGACAGTTTGGGGAAAATATCCGTTTATATGAAGGGGAGTTTTGGACTGGAGTAACTTACCAAGGAATGTGTTCAATAAATTTCCAATCTCTTTGAAATCATTTAAGAAAAGGCTAGAAAAACAACAGATGGGGAATCTGCCACCTGGGCGACTGCCCTAAATTTAGATCAGTACTCGCTTCGGCGGTACTAGATCAGCAGCGATTGAATTGAACTGGTAAAGCACATAACATTATTATTATTATTATTATTATTATTATTATTATTATTATTATTATTATTGGAAGGAGGAGGATATATTTTACTTAAGTGATCAGGTTGCTCTCCAGAATCTGGCACTTTGTGAGACGAGCGTGACAATGATAGGACGCTATCAAATTTTTTCATTTATCTTTCTTGTCCATCCACTTTTTTTATTTTTCAGTATGCTATCGTTTTTGAGGCCTTGGCTGATTTTCGTCCACATGCCTTTCAAGGCTATGTATATATTTAAATAGTTTACTTAAAAAAAGGTTCGGCCACTCTGTACGTCTGTTCTACTGGACCTATTTGCTTCATTTCTGTTTTAATCTCTCCGGAATTACCTTCCGGAAAATCATGAGACATTGATAAGTCTCTTAGTTCAATCGGAATGGAGTAATCATAAAATCAAATCATTAAATGATCAGTCGAATAATTGCAGGCCAATGCCTATACTAGCCCGCAATACATTCTGTACTTAACGGGTTTCATATAGTTAAAGAGCAATCTCTTTTACAAAAGATATCTGCGAAACTAAATTATTAGAAACTAGCTGATGTACCCGTGCTTCGCTACGGGATTCTCAGAAAGACTGACTTTGCGGTTTTCCTAACTGAAATCAACATAGGTCATTACAAAAACGTAAGTATGAATGTAGCGATTAAAAGCAATGTTATCATATAAAATACTCGATCAAATGGAAAGCCGCACGTTTTATCACTTTTAACGAACAGTGCTGCGGTTAGATTGCGGTGCCAATCTAATAGTCCAAAGTTCCAGAGCTGGGATGACCAGGCCGCAGATTGCCATGAACACTCATCTGTCATTATTCCGCTAAATATGCACACTGTTCATTCCAATCAGTGCCTCAGAGTAGGGATTGAATAGCCCGAATGCTATGATGATCCAATGTGTTACGTACCAGTAGTATCAGAAAATTGATAAAACAGGGGAATGGCATGCTAAAGAAGAAATTTATCTAACTCCTCAGCTACTTCCCATCAATATTCAGGCAGGCTGTTACACTCTGTACGACTGGGCGAGTTGACCGTGTGGTTAACGGTGCGCAGCTGTGAGCTTGCATGCGAGAGATAGTGGATTCGATCCCCATTGTCGGCAGCGCTGAAGATGGTATTCCGTGGTTTTCCACTTTCACACCAGTCAAATGTTGGGCCTGTACCTTAATTAAGGCCTAAGGCACTCCTAGCCTTTTCCTATCCCATCGTCGCCATAAAACCTATCTATGTCGGTGCGACGGAAATCAAATAAAAAATAATCTGCACGCAGCAGTATTCCTATCTACGGAGATGAGGGGCAACAGAAGACACAAAGCACATCACGACAAACAATGGTCAATATAATGTTATTGTTGATCAATGTTATGAGCTTTCTATATTGTAGGCCTACACATTTAGTTTTCTTTCGACTCTGTGATTTGTAAAATATTTTATACCGTAAAATGTAGTTTCTTATTCTCCGACTTTACATACCGATTTTCATTAAATACTGTTTACCCATTTTCTCGTTACTCGGCGCTGATATGGACTTAGTAACAAAAATCCAAATTCATGAATATCTTGGTGATCATAGCCAGTACGGTAATAATGTATAAGACACGAATAATAGGAAATTTAATACTATATAACCTTAGTTATCTGGCATTCATCGACTACACTTCTAATAAGAAATATTTGAGAATTACATTTTAGGCCTTCCCCTAAACTACCATTTCACTCAGCGTCAATGAATAATTTACAGCCTAGACTACAGCGACTTATTTCCTGACTTTGTATACCGATTTTCATCAAGATAGGACTACTAATAACAACAATATTTGAGAATTAAATTTTAGGCCTTCCCCTAAACTACCATTTTTCTCAGCGTAAATACAATTATTAATAGCCTAGATTGTAGCAATTTATTCCCCAAATTGTCATACCCATTTTCTTTAAAATAGGACCACTAATAACATAAATAGTTGAGAATTCAATTTTAGGCCTTCCCCTAAACTACCATTTCACTCAGCGTGAGTAAAATGATTTATAGCCTAGATTGTAGCGGCTCATCCCCCGACTTCACGTACCGATTTTCATTAGACCACTAATAAAATAAATAGTTGAGAATTCAATTTCAGGCCTTCCCCTAAACTACCATTTTACTCAGCGTGAGTAAAATGATTTATAGCCTAGATTGTAGAGACTCATCCTCCGACTTCACATACCGATTTTCATTAAATTCTCTTCAACCGTTCTCTCGTGATGCGTGTACATACATACATACATACATACATACAGACAGACAGACAGACAGACAGACAGACAGACAGACAGACAGACAGACAGACAGACAGACAGACAGACAGACAGACAGACAGACAGACATTACGGAAAAGTAAAAAGTGCATTTTCTTGTTACTATGGACATGACCGATACAGAAATACCATTATCTTCAAATTCTGAGCAATGTACAGACAAAACTCTTATTTTATATACACTGACTGACAGTGACAATGCAACACCAAGGAGGAGTGGTTCGAAAGGGATGAAAGTTGGGGAAAAAACAGAGACGGCACGGATGAATAATTGATGTTTATTTCAAACCGATATGCAGGTTACACAATGCGCACGGCATCGACTCAGTAGGATGTAAGACCACCGCGAGCGGCGATGGACGCTGAAACACGTCGAGGTACAGAGTCAATAAGAGTGCGGATGGTGTCCTGAGGGATGGTTCTCCATTCTCTGTCAACCATTTGCCACAGTTAGTCGTCCGTATGAGGCTGGGGCAGAGTTTGCAAACGGCGTCCAATGAGATCCCACACGCGTTCGATTGGTGAGAGATCCGGAGAGTACGCTGGCCACGGAAGCATCTGTACACCCCGTAGAGCCTGTTGGGAGATGCGAGCAGTGTGTGGGTGGGCATTATCCTGCTGAAACAGAGCACTGGGCAGCCCCTGAAGGTACGGGAGTGCCACCGGCCGCAGCACATGCTGCACGTAGCGGTGGGCATTTAACGTGCCTTGAATACGCACTAGAGGTGACGTGGAATCATACGCAATAACGCCCCAAACCATGATGCCGCGTTGTCTAGCGGTAGGGTGCTCCACAGTTACTGCCGGATTTGACCTTTCTCCACGCCGACGCCACACTCGTCTGCGGTGACTATCACTGACAGAACAGAAGCGTGACTCATCGGAGAACACGACGTTCCGCCATTCCCTCATCCAAGTCGCTTTAGCCCGGCACCATGCCAGGCGTGCACGTCTATGCTGTGGAGTCAATGGTAGTCTTCTGAGCGGACGCCGGGAGTGCAGGCCTCCTTCAACCAATCGACGGAAAATTGTTCTGGTCGATATTGGAACAGCCAGGGTGTCTTGCACATGCTGAACATGCTGAAGAATGGCGGTTGACGTGGCGTGCGGGGCTGCCACCGCTTGGCGGCGGATGCGCCTATCCTCACGTGCTGACGTCACTCGGGCTGCGCCTGGACCCCTCGCACGTGCCACATGTCCCTGCGCCAACCATCTTCGCCACAGGCGCTGCACCGTGGACACATCCTTATGGGTATCGGCTGCGATTTGACGAAGCGACCAACCTACCCTTCTCAGCCCGATCACCATACCCCTCGTAAAGTCGTCTGTCTGCTGGAAATGCCTCCGTTGACGGCGGCCTGGTATTCTTAGCTATACACGTGTCCTGTGGCACACGACAACACGTTCTACAATGACTGTCGGCTGAGAAATCACGGTACGAAGTGGGCCATTCGCCAACGCCGTGACCCATTTATCGTTCGCTACGTGCGCAGCACAGCGGCGCATTTCACATCATGAGCATACCTCAGTGACGTCAGTCTACCCTGCAATTGGCATAATGTTCTGACCACTCCTTCTTGGTGTTGCATTTGCTCTGTCAGTCAGTGTATATAGATGAAGATGATAATGGTAATAGCAAAGAAGAAGCAAAGCCATCTCCGTACAGGCCATGAAGGCCTTTGGAGGAGTGGAAGGTAAAATTTTCCACTATCCGTAACCTTGGCACTTGATGGGGTGGAGTGGTTAGCTCTACGCCCGACCGCCTTAGCCCCCATGAATTAATCTGGTACTCATTGTTGGTGTAGGCTGAGTGAACCTCCGGACCATGTGCACCTCCGGAAGTGGAAATCTCGCTTCTTAAATTTTACGACTTCCTGACGGGGAGTCGAACCGAGGACGCCTTTACCGCGTCCGCCAGGCAGCCCCTAATTATGGTTATAGACAAACCTGAAATTTCAACCAACGTGTGGGGAGTAAGGTACACCTAGCACTCCTAGAGGTGGAGTGGAGAGGAAATAAAATAATCGAAAACGACCTATATTAGTGCATAAACCAAAAGTGGTTGAGGTCGCTGGAATGAATATTGACACTCAGGATGACATGTGGGCCCAAGTTCACCCTCCATCGGTATGCGGGTCAAAAGGCATGAGAAATAAAACGTCCAAAATGACAGATATCAGTACTGAATGTGCAGTTTTAGGGTTCTCCAGGCTGACTAGTGACAGTTGAAACCGCATACTTCATATCTATAACGCTACGTGTAAGCAAATACAGTTAATACATTATTTTTATTATTTCATCATCATCATCTGTTTACCCTCCAGGTTCAGACTCTTGAGGGGATACAACTGGGGAGTATGACCAGTACCTCGCCCAGGCGGCCTCACCTGCTATGCTGAACAGGGGCCTTGTGGAGGGATGGGAAGATTGGAAGGGATAGGCAAGGAAGAGGGAAGGAAGCGGCAGTGGCCTTAAGTCAGGTACCATCCCGGCATTCGCCTGGAGGAGAAGTGGGAAACCACGGAAAACCACTTCCAGGATGGCTGAGGTGGGAATCGAACCCACCTCTACTCAGTTGACCTCCCGAGGCTGAGTGGACCCCGTTCCAGCCCTCGTACCACTTTTCAAATTTCGTGGCAGAGCCGGGAATCGAACCCGGGCCTCCGGGGGTGGCAGCTAATCACGCTAATCACTACACCACAGAGGCGGACTATTTTCATTATTTAAGGGATCATGTACTTCGCAGGCAATTTTGGCTGCCACAAGTACGAAGTTCCACGCGAAACAAGATAATCTAAAACTGCAAATTAAACAGACAGCAATAACTCTAAAGCTACAAACGGAGCGAGTGGCTGCGCGGTTTGGATCACATAGCTCTCAGCTTGCATTCTGAAGATAGTGGGTTCAAACCTCACTGTCGGCAGCTCAGGTGGTGGTTTTCTGTGATTTCCTATTTTAACACCAGAAAATGTTGGAGCCGTACCTTATTTAAGGCAGCGATCACTTCCTTCCCACTCCTAACCCTTTCCTATCCCATCGTCCCCACAAAACACGGTGCGACGTAAAACACTTTTTAAAAGTTCTTAAATTATCAGTCAACGCCACAGTAAAGAAATATACAAAAACAAAGTTTCACACTCACTTAGCAGATCATAAACGTAAACGTTCAGACTAGCACCCGGGCAGCGCATGGAGCAATTTCAAATGAAGATACGTTATCTGATCTCTCTATAACGAATGCTGTGCAGCAGCACGGGTCCTCTGGAATTATATTATATTATATTATATTATATTATATTATATTATATTATATTATATTATATTATATTATATTATATTATATTATATTATATTCAGGACCTGCTCACCTGATGAGCTAAACTGAGCACTGTCCCTGCATTGCAGGAGGCCATAGCCCTTAGGGGATTCATACGGCTAATTTATTTATTTACTAGCTGATGTACCCGTGCTTCGCTACGGGATTCTCAGAAAGACTGACTTGGTGGTTTTCCTAACTGAATTCAACATAGGTCATTACAAAAACGTCCGTAGGAATGTAGCAATTGAAAGCAATGTTATCATATAAAATACTCGATCAAATGAAAAACCGCACACTTTCTCACTTTCAACGAAGAGTACTACGGTGCCGATCTAAGAGTCCAAAGTTCCAGAGATGGATTAACCAGGTCGCAGACTGCCGTGAACACTCCTGTGTCATTATTCCGTTAAATATGGACACTACTCATTCCAATCAGTGCCTCGGAGTAGGGATTGTAGAGCTCGAATACTATGATGAACCAGTGTGTTACGTACCAGATATATCAGAAAATGTATGAACCAGAGGAATGGCATGCTAAAGAAGAACGTTATCTTACACCCCAGCTACTTCCCGCCAATATACAGGCAGGCTGTTACAGTCGGTACGACCAGGCGAGTTGCCCGTGTGGTTAGGGGCGCGCAGCTGTGAGATTGCATCCGGGAGATAGTGGATTCGAACCACACTGCCGGCAACCCTGAAGATGGTATTCGGGAGATGGTGTGTTCGAGCCCCACTGTCGGCAGCCCGGACGATGGTTCTCCGTGTTTGTCCATTTTCACACCAGGCAAATGCCGGGACTGTACCTTAATTAAAGCCACGGCCGCTTCCTTCCACTTCCTAGACCTTTCCTCTCCCATCGTCGCATAAGACATATCTGTGTCGGTGCGACGTTAAGCAAAAAAAGAAGATGGTATTTCGTGGTTTCCCATTTTCACACCAGTCACACCAGGCTGTACCTTAAAGCCAAGTCCGCTTCCTTCACACCACTATTCTTTTCCTATCCCATCGAATCCCTTACGACCTACCTGTGTCGGTGCGACGTCAAGCAAATTTAAAAAAAACCTCGGTACGCTGCAGTAATCCTATCTATCGGGGATGAGAGGAAAGAGAAGACAAAAAGCACATCACAACAAACAATGGTCAATGTAGTGTTATTGTTGATAAAGTTTATGAGCTTTCTATATTGCAGGCCTTCACATTAATTTTCTTTCGACTCTGTGATATTAGGGTGCCTTGCAAAATTATTTATATCGTAGACTGTAGTTCCTTATTCTCAGACTTTACATACCGATTTTCACTAAATTCTGTTTACCCATTTTATCGTGACTCGGCGCTGATATGGACTTAGTAACAAAATTCCAAATTCATGAATATCTCCGATTATATGCGGTACGGTAACAATGTATAAGACATAAGTGATCGGAAATTTAATAACTTCTTACATAACTACTACTAACTTATGACATAACTAAAGTAAGGTCAGTTATGTAGTATTTATCGATACGACCACTAATAACATAAACAACTTATTTGAGAATTACATTTCAGGCCTTCCCCTAAACTACCATTTCACTCAGCGTGAATAAAATAATTTGTAGCCTAGATTGCAGTGGTTCATCACCCGTCATTACATACCGATTTTCATTAAATTCTCTTCAGACGTTTTATCGTTATGCGTGTACATACATACATATATACATACATACAGACAGACAGACAGAAATTACGGAAAAGTAAAAAATGCATTTCGTTGTCACTGTGGACATAACCGACACAGAAATACCATTCTTTTCAAATTCCGAGTAATGTACAGACAAAACTCTTATTATATATATAAAGATTTATCGATACGACCACAAATAACATAAATAACTTATTTGAGAATTACATTTCAGACCTTCCCCTAAACTACCATTTCACTCAGCGTGAATAAAATAATTTATAGCAGAGCTTGTAGTGGTTTATCACCGACATTACATACCGATTTTCATTAAATTCTCTTCAGCCGTTTTCCATTCATGCGTTTACAATCAGACAGACAGACAGACAGACAGACAGACAGACAGACAGACAGACAGACAGACAGACAGACAGACAGACAGACAGACAGACAGACAGACAGGCAGACAGACAGACAGACAGACAGACAGACAGACAGACAGAAATTACGGAAAAGTAAAAAATGCATTTCCTTGTTACTGTGGACATGACAGATACAAAAATACCATTCATTTCAAATTCTGAGCAATGTACAGGAAAAACACTTGTTTTATGTATAGATTACATTTCAGGCCTTCCCCTAAACTACCATTTCACTCAGTCCGAATAACATTATTGACAGCCTAGATTATAGCGACATATTCCCCGACTTTGCATACCAATTTTCGTGAAGATACGACCACTAATATAATAAATATTTGACAAATAAATTTTAGACCTTCCCCTAAACTACCATTTTTCTCAGCGTGTATAGCCTATATTGTAGCGACTTATTTTCCATCTTTGTCTAGCGATTGTCATTAAGATACGACCACTAATAACATAAATATTTGAGAATTAAATTTCAGGCCTTCCCCTAAACTACCATTTCACTCAGCGTGATTAAAATAATTTATAGCCTAGATTGTAGCGGTTCATCACCCGACTTTACATTCCGATTTTCATTAAATTCCCTTCAGTCGTTTTCTCGTGATGCGTGTACAGACAGACAGACAGACAGACAGACAGACAGACAGACAGACAGACAGACAGACAGACAGACAGACAGACAGACAGACAGAAATTACGGAAAAGTAAAAAATGCATTTTCTTGTTACTGTGGACATGACTGATACAGAAATACCAATCTTTTCGAATTCTGAGCAATGTACAGACAAAACTCTTATTTTATATATATAGATTACATTTCAGGCCTTCCCCTAAACTACCATTTCACTCAGTGAGAATAACATTATTGATAGCCTAGATTATAGCGACCTATTCCCCGACTTTGTATACCAATTTTCGTGAAGATACGACCACTAATAAAATAAATATTTGACAAATAAATTTTAGGCCTTCCCCTAAACTACCATTTTTCCCAGCATGTATAGCCTATATTGTAGCGACTTATTTTCCATCTTTGTCTAGCGATTGTCATTAAGACACGACCACTAATAACATAAATATTTGAGAATTAAATTTCAGGCCTTCCCTTAAACTACCACTTCACTCAGCGTGATTAAAATAATTTATAGCCTAAATTGTAGCGGTTCGTCACCCGACATTACATTCCGATTTTCATTAAATTCTCTTCAGCCATTTTCTCGTTATGCGTGTACATACATACATACATACGTAGAGACAGACAGACAGACAGACAGACAGACAGACAGACAGACAGACAGACAGACAGACAGACAGACAGACAGACAGACAGACAGACAGACAGACAGACAGACAGACAGACAGAAATTACGGAAAAGTAAAAAATGCATTTTCTTGTTACTGTGCACATGACCGATACAGAAATACCATTCTTTTCAAATTCTGAGCAATGTACAGACACAACTCTTATTTTATATATATAGATTTATTTATTTATATTATATTATATTATATTATATTATATTATATTATATTATATTATATTATATTATATTATATTATATTATATTATATTATATATTTTTAGCTAACATAGGACGACTTCAGTCAGGTTTATAGGGTTTTCTTCTTTTTGTCAGACCAACACTGTTTTATGCTTTCTGAACGTTTTTTTTTTCTGCTTCTGGAATCACTCTTCCTGTTCTCTGCTTGTTGATTTTCGTCTGTAGTCTAGTGTGTTTATCTTTTAATATTTTGAGTCTATTTGTTTTGTATTTTAAATCTTCTACTGTAATACGATACTCTTTCATGTTTTCTTTATCTTATGTGATCCATCTAATATTATTCTTACTCTAACTCTTCGATAATTTGTCTATTATATTTCTACTAATTCTATTTTCTTGTGACCGCATTAGATGCCCTACAGACTCCTTTAACTTGATCATTTTTATTTAAACAGGTTCTCACGATTCTCCTTTCTAACTTGAGTACTCTATCTATTGCAAATGTGTTTGTTGCTTTGAATAATGTTTCTCATGCATATGTAATTTGTGGCAGGGTAAAACTTTTGTAGTGTTTAAATTTGGTTGCGATTGAGAGACACTATTTTATTATATGTATTCCTGGTAACATACTGTGCTGTAACCAGTTTATCTATTCTATTTTGCCATGCTGGTTTCTCGTTCAAGTTATATGCGATTATTTCACCTAAATATTTAAATTTTTTCTACAATATTTATTTCTTGGCCTCTCAGCTTAATTTTGTGTGCAAGCAGAAGTTGGGTTAGCATAATTTCTGTTTTTTCAAATTAAATTTTCAAACTAATATTTTGAGCTATTTCCTATAAAGATTTTATTTGTTGTTTTGTTTCTTGAATATCATTGGCTAGAAGAGATAGATCATCAACAAATCCTGGACAGTTCAAATATATGTTATCCTTCTGGGTTCCAATTCTTATATATTCGAGTTGTTCTTATACCATTCCCTCATAACGTACTCTACTGCACAGTTAAAGAGAAGATGTGACAATCCATCACCCTGTCTTAAACCAGTTGTTACCAAGAATTCTTCAGAATGTTCTCTTCTGAACTTTAAAAATTGTAATAATTAGAGTAAGTTCAATCAATTTGATTAGCTTTGGGTGAAGTCCGAAATGTCTTAACATTTTTAATAACGGTGGTCTGTGGATGGAGTCGTAAGTTTTCTTTAAATATATATATATATTTAAAGGGGCATGTTTAGTTTCTTGTAAAATGCCATGACTAGCTTCACAGTTATTATTTGTTCAGAGCAGCTTCTTCAAGGTCTGAAGCGTCCTGGTATTCAGCAAACTCTTGATGAAGTTGTAATTTTTAATCCTATTATATAGCCTCTTAAAGAAAATCTTATACTAGCAGTCATGGATGGAAATACCTCTATAGTTGTCTGGATTACTTCTTTCACCTTTTTTATGAATTGGAGTAATTATAGCTGTTGTCCATTGTTCTGGGAATTTTTCTGATATCCAAATCTTTTGTAATATAATATGGAGGGATGTCTGAGTCGTACTGCCGGCGTATTTCCACATCTCTGCGAAAACCTGGCCTTCTCCAGACGCTTTGTAGTTCTTCATTTCTTTAAGCACTGCTTCAACTTATTTTGCTGTAGATGGGTTTATATTTTCTGGTTTAGTTTTTATCGGGGTATGTGTATCAATAAATAAGAGCTTTTCAGGTCTATCACTACTTTGTAATTGCTTACGCTCTGATTTCTGCGTTTTCCTTATCATTATGCGCTTTATATTTCAACAATAGTGTGAGGAGGTGTTGTAATTTTGCAATTGTTTACCAAAGGCTTTGTAATAATCTCTAAAATTGGTTTTGTCATAATTTTCCTCAATAGATTTCATTAAATCGTTTTGATATTTTCTCTTAATTCTTCTAATAGTTTGGGTGAATTCTTTTCTGACATTCTGCAGGTTAGTGGCGTTTTCTTCTGTTTTCTGGGCTTGAAATTTCAACCAAGCATGATGTATTTCTTCATGCGTTTTATCACAATCAGAAGTCCACCAGGCATGTCTTGGATTTAATGGAGCTAAATCTTCTCTATTCTGTTTAAGAATTGGTATTAGGTCATCTAAATTTTCTGTAAATCTTGAAGTTCCTGTTCTTTACCGATACTGGGCATTCTGGATTCAATAATGAGGGTCGTATGCCCTTTCCTCTCCAACTCTACTTCGTCTTTTTCTTCTTAATGGAGTAAATTTAATCTTGATTTTAATTTAATGATCTGAACCAGTGCCCGTTCCTATTATAACTTCGACATTGTGGACTTCTTTGTGAAATAATTTTTCCATATATACGTGGTCTAGCTGCCATTCACCATTTGTCCAATCAGGATGATTCCAAGTTTTAAGTTCGTATGGTTTTCTTTTAAAATAGGTAGATTTGGGGATTACTCCATGGGTTCTGAAAATTTCTATGAGTCTTTGGCAGTTTCTGTTAGTATATTTATGAGGATCCCAATTTCGTACTACATCTCGATACTTTTCTCCTTACGCAGTTAAGCGTTAAAGTCCCCTATAAGGATCTTGATGTTATTCGTATTTATTTTATTCGTTGCTGGTCAAGAAGATCCCAGAAATAATCGACTTCTTGCAGAGTTTTTGTTAAGAAATTTTCTCATTGGTAAGAGCATTAACATTTATGATGGTGTAAAGTTTGTTTGTAGCTTTTAAATCCTTTACCAAATTGGGAGCTACGTTTCATGACCTTTTGGCCTGGCTTCCCATGGTACACTACATAACCATGAGATTCAAACGGCTCTTCCGTTATATTATATTATATTATATTATATTATATTATATTATATTATATTATATTATATTATATTATATTATATTATATTATATTATATTATATTATATTATATTATATTATATTATATTATATTATATTATATTATATTATATTATATTATATTATATTATATTATATTATATTATATTATATTATATTATTAGTCTTCTCTTTTATTAGAAGTTCGGAGAGGCTGATAAACTTCTTGCTTTGTAAATTTAAAACAACGTTCACCGCTACCACGATCAATGAGACAACTGTGCGCCTGTAGTTAGGCTAGTGCTTCTGTAGATTCGTAATGTGGGTTGCATGCAAACAGAGCAACAGGCGTCATACTTAGCTGTGATTCGATTCTCGTCTCACTTCCTGCGCGATAAATCTGTGATCTTCCATAGCATCACAGTCCTCAGAAATGAATATTATAGAGAAGATAAGTAGTATAATGGCATAGCTACTATTAGGTACTTAAAGGTATCCCACTTTTCATTTGATTGTCACGTAAATGGATACTAATAACTCATAACTAACATCAAGCCAGCAACAAGAGAGCTAAAAGTAAACCATGGGGCAATCAAATAGACAGATAAGTTTAAATATCTTGGTGATTGGATACAACCAATCATCTATGAAAAAGAAGCTTTTGCGTCGCGCATAAATGCAATGGAAATGGCTTATCAACTGACTAAAGGCGTTTACAACAAAAAGTCCATAACCTTGAACGAAAAATACTCAGACATTATGGCACTATCATAAGACCAGAGGTTTTTCATGCAGCGGAATGCCTTCCTATGAATAAGAAATGCCTAATATAAAAATTGTAAATTAAAGAAAGAAAGAAAGAAAGATCTTAAGGAAAATTCTTGGACCAATTAAAGACAAAGATGAATATAGACTTCGGCATAACCATGAGCATAACTCATGTCCAGAATATCTCTGATGTCATTCGGAGAAGGAGAATTGCATTTTATGGCCACTTGCTAAGAATAAAACCAACACGATCATCGAACCAGGTTTTTATCTATTTTAAAGATAAGAAGACCCGGCCAACTTAGTCCAAGGAGGTGAAAAGAGAACTGCAGGAGATGGGGATCACTTATGAAGATATGCAGTACAAGAACACAACCCACTTAGGAGGAAACTAAAGGACCACCAGGGTTTACAAGAAAAGCAAAAGTTGAAGACGGGAAAGACGAGGACGGGGGAAAGCAAAGAGCAATACGGGCAACGAATGAAGGAGCACAGGGAAGAGATCAAAGCCCAGAGAAGAACGTGGTCCTTAGTAGGCCGATACGAAATAATAATAATAATAATAATAATAATAATAATAATAATAATAATAATAATAATTTTCCATCCTTACGTCCGATTAACTATTTTTACCGTTCTAAGAGACACCGAGATACTAGAAATTTAGCCCCATAGGAGTATTTGAGTACCTTTAAATACCACTGGACCAACCAAGTTAGGTTCAGAAGGCGGGCTCTAATTCTGTCTGAGACATTAAGCCAGGAAAGCGGAGTATAAGTCCATATCATGTATTGTACGGTAGAGGTTAGGTCATTTTATTTCCCTACAAACTCTACCTTACCTATGTAGCCATAAATAGAAATACTAGGAAGCAAAACGTTCGGTGACTTAATAGTGTACATGCATTCGACAAATAAACTACTGTACTTTAATTTTGAGAAAATCGTGGGAAAGATATTTATGTAAATTGTCGAATAGCTTTGTCGGTTTCAGCTCTTATGAAATGAAATTTTAAATTGCATGGTCTAGGTTGTTAGATGTTCGCTTTCTACATTTTCACAAATACATCAAATTTGGTGACTGTTGGAAATAACGGGTATGTAACACACTTATTTTGGGATTTCCAATTTATACAATCACTGGTTGGCAATAATAGCTCATTGGTAATTTTGTGATTATCCGCCTCTGTAGTGTAGTGGTTAGTGTGATTAGGTGCCACCCCCGGAAGCTCGGGTTCGATTCCCGGCTCTGCCACGAAATTTGAAAAGTGATAAGAGGGCTGGAACGGGGTCTTCTCAGCCTCGTGAGGTCAACTGAGTAGAGTGGGATTCGATTTCCAGCTCAGCCATCCTCGAAGTGGTTTTTCGTGTTTCCCACTTCTCCAGGCAAATGATTGCATGGTACCTAGCTTACTGTAAGGCCACAGTCTCTTCCTTCCCTTTCCATCGTCTATCTTTTCGGATCTTCCCATCCGCCCACAAGGCCCCCTATTCAGCATTACAGTGAGGCCGCCTTGGCGAGGTACTGGTCCTCCTCCCCACTTCCATCTCTCACCCAAAGTCTCAAGAACCAGGACTCTGCTCTTGAGGCAGTGGAGGTGGGATCCCTCGCTCAGTCCGAGGGAGAACAATGCAGGAGGGTAAACGGATTAAGAAAGCAAGAAAGAAAGAAAGAAAGAAAGAAAGAAAGAAAGAAAGAAAGAAAGAAAGATTTTGTGATTAGTGTTAATACCGGGAAATTGAACTTATAATCCCTGGTCTACCAATTGGTTGAAGTGCAATATCATTCTTCAGTTTTTCACCCTGTTTCGACGTTTTTTTCGAACCAGTAAGCTGAGAGGATTTGAAATCCAGGAATAATATACAGTCACGCAGTAAAACCGGCTTGCAGTATTGCATTTTCTCCGAGGATGAAATATGCCACACTGAGGCTTAACCCGCAACCTACCGGGTGAGTTAGCCGTACGGTTAAGGGCATGCAACTGTGAGCTTGCATCCGGGATATGGTGGGTTCGAACCCCACCGTAGGCAGCCTTGAAGATGGTTTTCCGTGCTTTCCCATTTTCATACCAGGCGAATGCTGGGGTTGTACCTTAATGAAGACCACGCCGCTTTCTTCTCACTCCTAGGCCTCTCCTATCCTATCGTCAACATAAGACGTATCTGTGTCGGTGCGACGTAAATCAAATTGTAAAAATGAAAGTAACCTTCAACGTAGAATGTACTTGTTATAGGTTTAGGTAGATTTAAAGTACGCACACTGGGAATTGTTAGAGAACCTCACACAACATACACTTATACAATTGTAACACTAGATGATGGGATGCCAACAGTCTCAATAAATAGCCGGCTGACAAGGCTTAGGTGGCACTTCGTTGGTATTGCTACTGATCTAACTTAGAAGCGAGTTGGATTTCGAGCATTGTTTTATATTATCCCTAGTTGTCCATTGCCGACGAATGTAAATAATTAACTCACTGGATGGAAAATTAAGAGGACTGTCAAAAAATGTGCAACAAACGATAGTCACACAAACTCGACTACGTATAGTTGGTAATACTATAAATAAAGAATAATGCAGTCCGGCTCCATGGCTAAATGGTTAGCGTGCTGGCCTTTGGTCACAGAGGACCCGGGTTTGATTCCCCGCAGGGTCGGGAATTTTACCCATCATTGGTTAATTTCTCTGGCATGAGGACTGGGTGTATTTTTTGTCTTCGTCATCATTTCATCCTCATCATGACGCGCAGGTCCCCTACAGGAGTCAAATAGAAAGACCTGCATCTGGCGAGCCGAACATGTCCTCGGACACTCCAGGCACTGAAAGCTATAAGCCATTTCATTTCATTTCAAGAATAATGAAAAAGAAATAGAATCAGAAAGAGTGATATATAACTAGGATTTATTCACTCTACACTTCCCATACTTCTGCGTTCCCTATCACACATTTTTGTTTTGTTTATGAGTGTTCATCATGGTTTCTTCTTCTTGTTGTTGTTGTTGTTGTTGTGTTCTTTTTTCAGCAGCAGTGACTCTTGAATATTCAGATCAATCCTTCCAAGGCCAACACCGCGTATTCTTTAAGACGTCAGTCTGTAGAGAAAGCGTTTTCCACAGGTCCCTGAAAAGGCAAGGGGTGGTTCCACACGCTCCGACCTTTAGGCCAAGGATTAAGGACTACGATTTTTTCTAGATTGTATTTCGTCTGGTAATACGGGATGGTTGGCCTATAAATCTTCCGTTTATTTTTCTGAATCAGCGTCAGCAGGCTGGTCACTGTATATTCCAAAGGAGATCGTTGAAGAGAAACAATCCAAAAAACACGAACATTTGATGAGAATTTGATGAGAGGTATTACAGAAAAAAAACTGCAAATCATTAAATATAGAAATAATGTTATGCTACATCTTTCAACCACAAATTCTGAGAGGCAAAATTGAAGGTCACAGAGAAATAAGCAGGAGACTAACACCATGCTTTAGGAATATTCAAGACTGAACATTCATAGAAAGCATTGAAGAACTATTTGGTGATACTGAAGATCCAGAGGTATCTCCATACTGATCACCGAAGTCCGAGAGACTGGACAGAACACGTCGAAGACAAAGAATGAAGAATCGTTGAATCGATGCTCAACTCCGCAGCGTAACGTTTATCACGGTTAGCTGCCGCCTTTGGAGTCCCGGGTTCGATTCCCGGTTCTGCCAGAGATTTAAGAGGGCTTGTGAGTGGTTGGAATGGTACACGTAGCTCACCACAATTTGGGGTGTGCCTGGAAGAAGCTGCACCGTCTCGTTATGAGGACACGAGCTTAGTTACTTTACCGAAGAGAAGGAACAAGATAAAGTTGCATATATCATTAAAATGAATGAAAATATCGAAGTATCTTTGGGAAGAAAGGCGAAGGACGTGGACGGATCCCCTGAACAAGGAGCGTGAGAGACAGATAGCGAATGTTTTCAACTGTTCTGAAATAACACTAACGAGTCTGGAATCGGCATGATGAAGCCAACATACGGAGCTATAATACACAGTAAGTGGAGGAGGAGGAAGAAGAAGAAGAAGTCTAAATAATACTTTAGCAATCGATTACACGTGGAAACTATTAATAGAACAACAATCAATTCGTTGATAATGAGGAAGTGTCATATTTTTAAATCGCACCGCAATGCTATTGAGTGTTGAGCGTGTTGACTGATAAATAGGACGGTAGCTGGTAGAGGAAGGCGGCTGGTAAGGCAACTTTCACTGTACACACGCCCAGTCTTCAAATGTCACGCGTTCTGTTCCTGGTAGCGCACAAACCATAGCCTTATTAATTACCACCATGTTTTACGTTTCAGATTCACTCACTAACTGACATGCTCATCGTTCCTACAGACAGCTTAAAGTTCTTTCGACCCAAACGACTGGTCATTGGAAATCTTTTTGGTTTTACATCCTC
The DNA here is from genome assembly GCF_040414725.1 of Anabrus simplex. Classification (NCBI taxonomy): domain Eukaryota; kingdom Metazoa; phylum Arthropoda; class Insecta; order Orthoptera; family Tettigoniidae; genus Anabrus; species Anabrus simplex. Next base: position 1,581,894,844 of record NC_090265.1, read on the forward strand.
TTTTTCACACAAAATATTTCAAAACTAGAAATTATCGTGGAGAAAAATTGTGTCATATCTTATGCAACAACTGTGAGTGTTGACTAAGAGCCTTAGTGATTGGTGATTATTATTCTAATAGGAAATGTGAGATAATCATCCCCTCTTGACACTATTCACAGGAGAAAGTAGGAGAGTTACGGCCCTTTGTAAGATGAAGTCCCCAGCAATAGAAAGTGAAGAGCCACGAAGGTCATGACAATAAAAGACTAGCTGGAGTAGGTAAACCTAGAACTGTCGAGGTCACAGGAGAATAAGAGTTGACCGCAAAAGGTCGGACAGGAAAGATAATAACGAAGTGCTTGGCAAAACTAAGTAGAAGAAATATTTAGCTCTAACTGAGGTCTCGGTTGCCACTTCATGCTGTACTGATCAAAAAGATTTTAGAACAGATACTGTGGTTATAACTTCGCCACTTGAGGAAGTCAAAAAAGAAATAGAATCCTCTTAAACAAGCAAAATGCGTAGTTTTACGTGACTGTTGATATCTTGATTATAATATTGGTTTTTGTGCAAACCAAACCAGAGGAACATGCAATTTAATTTCAGAATTCTCACTTGTACTGGTCAGGATTCGAACCATGGGCACATGTCTATCACTTCCCCGAAATATTTATTCCCCACCACGTAGTTAACAATAATTATTCAACAATCTGGGAAGTAAAAATTGGAATTGTAGCGCTGGATGCAGTTGGTAAGTCAATTTGACAAAATAATAATGGAATTGTCAAGCTTTACTGCAAACATTGTAGTGAACATGGTGTGCAAATGAATAGATATATGAGGAAATTTCAGTTTATGAAATAAAATAATTATTGTAGACAGGGCGGAAAGGAAAATCAGGACCAATGTCAGGTATCATCAATAAATCTTGGAAGCGAAAGCACAGTGAAAGTATTCAAGATGATTTTCGGTCGAGCTAGATTCCCGAAACCATGGCAAGAAGGAATTACCTCCCCTAGATATAAGAAATAGAGTGAAAAACTACATTCAAGTAACTATTTTTAAAAATTTGCTTTACGTCGCACCGACACAGATAGGACTTTTGGCGACGATAGGAGAGGAAAGGGCTAGGAGTGGGAAGGACTCGGTCGTGGCCTTATTTAAGGCACATCCCCAGCATTTACCTAGTGTGAAAATAGGAAATCAAGGAACACCATCTTCAGGGCTCCTGTCAATGGGGTTTGAACCCACTATCTCCCGAATGCAAGCTGATAGTTACGTGGCCCAAACCACGCAGCCACTTATTCGGTGCAAGAAACTGTAGAGGAATAATAAATATAAATTGTTAGCGTGATGACCTTTGGCACAAGTGAGCCTTTGGTCCCAGGTTCGATTCCCGGCCGGGTTGGGGATTTTAACTTCCATTGGCTATTTTCCAGTGTTTTCGGGGTTGAGTTTGTGTGTGCCATCTTCAGCATTAGATTTCATCATAGGCAGGGCTCCTATGGGGCATCAACTCGAAATATCTGCATCAGACTTCTTCGGAGGCCACACGCAATTATTATTAGTAGTAGTAGTAGTAGTAGTAGTAGTAGTAGTAGTAGTAGTAGTAGTAGTAATTAATTAGCATGAAAATGAAAATCATTCATTGGAGAAACAACAGATTTTTAAACTACCAAAAATACTAATTTTTTGTTGTTTACTAATGATATCTTCCAATCGAAGGGCTTTTAGAGAGGAGGTTCTCGACGTCTCGTGAATCAATCTATTCCAGGACTGATCTTAGTCGATGACATCCTTCTACTCCCATTAACATATGCCAAGATTCAAAATAGTATTAATGAGATAGAAAACGATGATAAAGAGCGGAATCTAAAAACTAATCCACAGGAGACGACGAGGTAAAATTCTAAGTAGGCCTATACCGTATCAACACATAATGAAACACCAGAATGAGGCCTACTGGGTAGGTGGGGTGAAGAAGCTCATAGGTAAAATAGGAATGGGGTACTACTAGGAGATACATTTATCAAGAGATGGCAGGATAATGTATAAGAGGGTTGTTCAAAGAGTGTTAAGACATAGAAAGACAAACAAGGACGGAATATAACAGCAAATGCTGGTAACATTATGTAAAATAAGTGAAAATGTGGAAATAGGGACTCAAATTAACAAAAAGGAAACGAAAGGGATAAATTAGTGGTAGGGCTAATATCTATATATATATAGATAGATAGATAGATATGTATATAAAGCAGAATGTCTGTCTGTCTGTCTGTCTGTCTGTCTGTCTGTCTGTCTGTCTGTCTGTCTGTCTGTCTGTCTGTCTGTCTGTCTGTCTGTCTGTCTGTCTGTCTGTCTGTCTGTCTGTCTGTCTGTCTGTCTGTCTGTACCTTATACAAATCCATACCGTTCGGCCGATTTGAACAAAATTATGTATACTTAACTTTTAGGACATCGCGGGTAACCCCATCTACAAGAAATTTTAACATCCCTCTCCATTCCCTAGATTTAGGCCCTTTGGCACATTAACATGGGCTAATATAGGCGAAATATTCAATTTGCTGTACAAGGACGATACAAAGCTCATTTTGAGCCTCACGACTCCGACGTGTAGAACAAACTCAGTAAGGTCCTACGGGCCCCGAAAACGATGTTTTAAGGGTCTAAAACCAACCGTTTTGATATATTGGCATTACACTTCCCCGCGTTAGGAAATGTATGAATAAATGAACAGTAGTAACCATGGTCACGTCAGCACAAGGATTCTGTAGTAGAATAGAGGCCTGGTGTTCGAAGTAGGCACGTGCGTAGGCTAAGCGAAGGAGATATTCTGCTACACATATGACTGTCTCGGAAGAAGCACTGTGGGGTAAGCCACCCCTAGGGGTAGTGGTTGTGACGGGGTAGCTTATATAAAAATAATACAAAATAGTTCGAACAGTGACGCTTCGCATGTTGTTTAATTTCAAGTTCAGTCCCCATCGGCATGGGGGTGAGAAGGGCCGAAGAAAGTCCAAAATGGCCCAGTTTATGGATTTATGTATGTGCACCCCTCTGAGCGGGAGTGGAAATGGGATGAAGTAAAAAAAATTAATATAAGACCAATATTAAAGTAGAATCCATAGTTTTCGGCGCCTCTGAGATGAATAGTGACACTCCAGGTGTCGTTTAAGTCCAGGTTTACCCGCATCGACACGGGGGTGAGAAGGGGTAAAAAATTGCCAAAATAACCAAGATTATGGGTGAATGTATGTTCCATTATAGCTCTCAAACAAAGAAACAAACAAACAAACAAATAAACAAGCAAAAACTGAGTGTGGGGCAGGACTCCTCCAACACCGTGAGACTTTGGATGCCGTTTAAGTCATAGTTCAGGCCCAGTCGCAATGGAGGTGGAGAAGGGTTGATAACAGGAATGTCCAAAATGACTGAGCTATGGATGTAGACCTATGTGTTAATTTCCAGGATAGCTCTGTTGAATCCATAGTTTTCGGGGTCGCTTAGATAAATACTGACATTCCGGATGCCTTCAAGTTGAAGGTCAAACCTCAACACAGCTCCCAAATAAATAAATACGGATATGAGTTACTATCTCGAAAAGATACTGTAGGGTAAGACACACCTGGGGGAGGGGGTGGCATGTAAAATAATCGAAAACAGCCGATATTAGTGTCGCATGCATTGTTTCTCGGGTCATTGAGATGAATAGTGGCACTCCGTATGTCGTTTAAGTCCAAGTTCAGCACCCATCGGCATGGTCATTCAGAAGGGGTGATAAAGAAAGTGTCCAAATTCATCGACATTACAGTTTTTAATACAGATTTCGGTGTCGATCGGCTGATTGGTGACAGTCACAGTGACAGTTGGAATCGTATACATCATATCTATAACGCGACGCGTAAATGCATTTCGTTATAACTTATTTTTATTATTTGTTTGAAATGATCTGCTACTTCCCAGACTATCGGGGCTGCCAGAAGGAAATACTTTAAGCCGAAAAAAATAATCTTAAGCTTGAACGTACAATTATACACATAACAATATTTTTCAATTTAAAAATTTGCAAAAGAGTACATAACAATCAATCAATGTCTTTATTAAAAAACTTTAAAAAATCACTTGAAACAGGTAACACAAATCCTAAAAGTAAAAGGTATGAAAGAGGAAATTACCAAAATTGTAAGATGTACGTTAGAATAGTTCTCAACCAGCTTCGTACCAATATGAATTACTATCTCGAAAAGATACTGGAGGAGTGAAACGCTTTCTAGCATTTAGGGGAGGGAATGATGTACAAGAATAATCTAAAACGACCAATATTAGCGTCGAATCCATAGTTTCCGGTGTCGCTGAGTTGTATTTTGGCACTCTGGATGCCGTTTAAATAGCTTTTCAGCTGCGTGGGCATGGTGAAAAGTGGTGATGAAAAACTGTCCAAACTTACCGAGATTACTTTAATTAACGAGAAACAAAAATAAATCTATAAGACTTGAAATTAAACACGTAACAATAACTTCAAAACTACAAAATAGTTCTTAGTCAGTCAACGCACTAATAACGAAATCTACAAAAGATATATCCACACATAATTAACGGGTTATAAAATATCTAAAAGTAAACAGTCAATAAAATGCCCGGGCAGCGCCGGGTAATATAGATAGTATAAGAATAAAGTCATATTAGAAATGGAAAATGGCATTTTATACAATAAATATAATATGGAGATGTCACACCTATTAAAGAAACAAGGAAAATCAGAGAGATATAAGGAGCTGGAAAGAGAGAGGTAGTACCTAAAATGAATCTGTAATTTACACTCTTGTTAAGCAATTAAATAGAGAATAAAGGAAACAGTAGTGCAGCCAGGATCGGCTGATGGGGAGGAGGGGCGTTATAGTTACAAAAATATGATATAACACAATGAGCGTGCTTGTGCGTGTGCGGTGCACGCATGCAAGACTTGTCATTATAAGGACACTGATGTTGTTTGTGTTGTTATCATCAGTCCTTATACTGGTTTGATGCAGCACTCCATAACACCCTATCCTGTGTTAACCTTTTCATTTCTACATAACTACATCCTACATCTGCTCTAGCCTGCTTGTCATATTCGTACCTTGGTCTACCCCTACCGTTCATACCTCCTACACTTCTCTCAAAAACCACCTGTACAAGTCCTGGGTGTCTTATGATGTGCCCTATCATTCTATCTCTTCTTCTCGTAAAATTTATCCAAATCGATCTCCTCTCACCAGTTCGATTCAGTATCTCTTCGTTCGCGATTCTATTTACCCATCTCACCCTCAGCAGTGTTAAAAGTGAATTATGTTGATGTTAGATTGCAGTGCGCTACAAAATCTTACATTAAAATACAGAACAAGAATAATACGATCAAGGACAACAGTTTTACAGCGAATGGTATGTTCAATTTAAAATATAAAATACAACTTTCGAAGCTTCTTAGAAGGTGGAGTCAATGTATCTGTTAGTTTTACAACAATTATGTCTCTGAATGTTTATTTAGTTTATTGTCCGTTTCTGTTAATTTTGTTTCTGTATAATTACTTGGGGTTTATAACCCCCAATTAAACCTCCTTCCCCATGGCTACACGCCCCTGAAAAGAAACCAGGAAGAACGGTAAAAAATTATGTAATATTATCAGAGGAATATGGGAAATGAAGTCTAAAACTGCGAATACAGAGAAGATAAGTGTACAGTAGTTCGTAGTAAGGATATACAGGAGGAGGTATGCTTGACTCTGTAACTTATTTGAAGTTCAGAAAAGTCTAAGATTGTCTAACAATTAAAGATATGTCCGAGTATGAATTATGGCATACTTATTAGTAAAATACATTTTAATTTTACTTCTAATATTTTATTAATTGGATTATTTTTAGTATTTCGTATATTTTGTATCATTAACAAAACTAACTGCAAGTATTAATTATGATTACAATTGGTGGTCATCCGTGATTGGAAGAGAAGGTATTCTATCCATTCATTCATTCATTCATTCATTCATTCATTCATTCATTCATTCATTCATTCATTCATTCATTCAAGTTGCACATGGAGATATGCTGTACGATGAAAAATAATAGGAAAATAGAAATTCACTGAATGTCATGTCACCTAATTGGACTGGACCACATCTAAAGTGGTAATATAATGGACAACAAGATATCGTTGGTGCATATTATGATAGATTATCTTGAATGTGTTATCCGCGATAGCTCCCTCCGTGGGTTAGGGGAAGCGTGTTTTCCTTTGGATTCCAAGATCGTGCTTTCAAACCTGACAGCGGTAATCATTTAAAAGAAGGTAAAAGAAAAATAAATCGATTCGACACTCCATATCACAGGATGTCGGCATGTGGACGATCTCTAGCGAATTACTTTGTCACTTAAAAGTTGTTTCATAATAACACTTTTTATCAGACACGTAAAATATGTTCCACAACAACATTTGTTTCATCTATGATTTACACACGCACAATGTTCAAAATGGTGTTTCCAGCTTATAACATAATAAATGACCTGTGCTAACCCATTCATACCCAGTAACCATTGTGATATAAACTGTATTCGTATATTATGTCTATCCTTCGTCCAAGATTACATTAGAAATGGGGCATGAAATGATAAATTCGCTGCCTCTAATTTAAGTAACATAACGTTATCTATCAGGAATTTGTAAACATAGCTGATGATGATGATGACATGATGATGCTTCTTATTTAAAGAGCTCTAACATCCAAGGTCATCGGCCCCTTGTAAACACGGAAGAATAAACGAACAACAGATTGCAGCTATAGTTGAAAGAACATCAAATAATGCAAGGTCAATCTTCTCGATTTATGAATAAACAAATGCATTTGGTTATAGAACAGACGCTCGTGTTTTATATATTTTATCTGCTCTATAACATTTAAGTATAAATGGTTCACATTAGATAATACCTCCATTAACCAACTAGTACCCGAGTTTTCTGGAGTAGTAATCTTTTCATTATTATTATTATTAGAGAATCATGGTGTTTTAAAATAGTTATTACTTTCTTTGTGTGTCATGTTTAACGTTCGGAATGATCATACGGACAACCTAGATAGCCTGTATGTGCTATATTTTTCAAATATTGGTAAAATATTGAGAACGTCGAAATACACTGCACTAGCAAACCGTTTCACAGATAATAAAAATACATACATCTTCGTAATCGTATAGACTGGCATGTATTCCAACGTTCAGTCTGCAAGCCTCTGTACATTTACTAAGTACCACTACAATCCTCTAATTGTAAGTAGTTCTGTGGCCTCGTTTATTTCTACACCTCTTATATTTAAATCATCCGAAAGTGAGTCATTATAATCTTAGGTTACCTATCCTTCTCCATTCGCCACACAAGACTTCACCACCTAAAGTGGTTAATGCATACCGCTTCATCAAACGAGTTCATTCGTAACTTCTCCTCATTCCGAGTACCTCCTACCATTGTTCCCACCTGTTTGTAACAGCGGAAAATTCCCGCTACTTTCATATCTGTTGCTACTTGCTTCTGACTTATGAATGAGATATCCTGAGTCTACCCAACTTTCACTCCTGTAAAGGAAAGTTGGTCTGAAAACAGACCGGTGTAATGATAGTTTGGTCCCGGAGATGACTTCTTTCTTACGCAATACTGTTGATCGCCACTGCGAGCTCATTGGATTAGCCTTGCTGCACATTGATTCAATCTCACTTATTATACCACCATCCTGGGAGAATACACATCCAAAATACTTGAAATGTTCTACCTGTTCCAACCTTATATTCCCAAACTGACATTCGATCTTTTAGACTTCTTACCAACTGACATCTCTTTTAGCCTTCGAAAGGCTAATTTTTATATCATACTCATTGCATCTATTTTGAAGTTAGACTGCAGGCTTTCAGCACAATATACCATTAAGGCCAAGTCTTTGGCATAGGCCAAACTGGTTACTACATTTCCACCTAACTGAATCCCTCCCTGTAAATTGTTACCTTTCAGTCATGTAAATTATGAACAACAAATGTGAAAGATTGCAGCCTTGTCTGACACCTGTGTGTATCTTAAACCAAGAATTCATTCTGCCTGCCATCCATTACCACTGCAGCTCAATTGTCAACATAAATGCCACTTTAAGAAATATTTAAAAATCAAACCCATTTCTTATTCGAGTAGGTTATATATTTCCACCTACCAATTTTGATAAAATTCATCACTTCCATTCTTTCGGAAGAGGACATACGAGAATGTTATACCTGCTGAGTGTCTGATTCTCTTCGGAAAATCATCATATCACGTATACCACAATCATCTTTTCCCGAAACCAAACCAAACCAAACCAAACCCCATGACACTACAGCCGTTGAAGGGCCTTGGCCTACCAAGCGACCGCTGCTCAGCCCGAAGGCCTGCAGATTACGAGGTGTCGTGTGGTCAGCACGACGAATCCTCACGGCCGTTATTCTTGGCTTTCTAGACCGGGGCCGCTATCTCACCGTCAGATAGCTCCTCAATTCTAATCACGTAGGCTGAGTGGACCTCGAACCAGCCCTCAGGTCCATGTAAAAATCTCTGACCTGGCCGGGAATTGAACCCGTGGCCTCCGGGTAAGAGGCAGGCACGCTATCCCTACACCACGGTGCCGGCTTTTCCCGAAACAATTTTATAAATATAGGATATTCTCACTTTTTAAATACTAGACATTTATGGCCTTTTAATCATATCGGTCAAGTGCTGAAATTAAACATTTCTATGCACATAAATGGATGTGCTGAAAGCCCAAGGGCTAAGGGTAGATTAGTAGCATTTTTGGACCTTTGAGGGATACCAAGTTAAACAGTTAAACAGAAACTTTAATAACAAATACAATAAAACAAATAAGCACAAAAGGTTGAAAAACATTTTGCTGAATGCTATAATCGACATGCACACCAAAGGCTTTATAGAGAAGAATGATGCAGTTGGTCCACTGGCTAAATTGTGGCAGTCATGAGTCAAAACGAGTAAGAATATTAACCAACCGTTTCAACCTCCTTTACCCGTTTGCTTACTGACGGGACTTAAAAAGTCCTACCTGTTAAAAATCGCTGCAGGAACTGCACGTTACCTGGAAACCCGATGGAACTTCTCAGTCGTTTTTAGAATTTAGGAATAAAGTACGATATGGCAGCATCGATCACACACGATTTACAGCAGCTATTTGGCTGAAATGTATGACACTACACAGTAGTGGTAAAGCCATGTTGGTGGATGCTGGAATGCGAAGAACATTTGAGTTTTAATGGCATTTCTGTTGCTCAAATGGCAAGCTAACATTTTTTTCCTACTAAAGGAATACTTACAAATTCTTCTCTATGAACTTAATCTTTGTGTAACATTGTGCAATTCTGGCTTTATGAAATACTGGGGACTTCAAAGTTCCGACAGGTATCAGAGACAACAATATTAATGGCTGAGAGTATGTTTGAAATTTGCTAAATACATTAATATTCCCTAGTTGTTGGACATCCTATTCATGGTAAATAACATCAGTGCCAAATACAAATCACTCCTAAGCTTTATTGAAGCAGTTAAGTGTATATATATATAGGTATTTGTTACCACTCTAACAAAGTTTACAGTAAACGTAATTTCTTACTTTTCAGCATTATGGCTCTCTGCAGAAATTGTCTCAAGTAACTGATACAGCATATGAGCTGGAAAATATACTTGAGGAGATAGATGCTTGTAGTAAATTTAGTAATGATAGTGAGGAGGCGTTTTCTGTAGAGATCCATAATGCCGAAAAGTAAGAAAAGATTTTTACTGCAGACTTCGTAAGAATGGCAATCAGTATCTAATCAAATAGCTGCTGTAATAAGGCTAAATAATTACTAAAACAGTTACAAGTACTGGTACTGTTACTATAACAGTCAGATAATAATAATAATAATAATAATAATAATAATAATAATAATAATAATAATAATGGCACGTGGCCTTGGCAGAGGCCTGATGCAAGTATTTCGAGTTGACTCCCTATAGGCGACCTGCGTGTCGATGAGGCTAGGACCCAACCTAAGATGAGTTATAATGATGAAGACGGCATAAATACCCAACCCCCAAGCCAGAGGAAGTGGAAGTTAAAATCTCAGACCTGGCCGGGTATTGAACCTGGAACCATGGAGCCGTGGAGCCGGACACCGCGGTCGGATGAAATTTACTAATTCTTAGGCTTACAGTTCGTTTTTCGCTACCATGATATTAGTTTGTTATTCATATCCATTTGCAAATATTCCCGTCGATCCTGTCGGGACTCTTTTTTTTTTGCTAGGGGCTTTACGTCGCACCGACACAGATAGGTCTTATGGCGACGATGGGATAGGAAAGGCCTAGGAGTTGGAAGGAAGCGGCCGTGGCCTTAATTAAGGTACAGCCCCAGCATTTGCCTGGTGTGAAAATGGGAAACCATGTCGGGACTTTAAAGTCCCGAGTTACATATAGGCATGAACTAATATTTCGCAATTTTATGGCTTCATACATGTTCGTATATATAAATCTACGTATTTAATAATTCAGTAAACAAAGGGTTATTTTGTTACAAAAGGTAGAGGTTTGAGAGAACAAGGTTGTAATCTATGAAGAAGTACACGGTCTCTCTTAACAGAGGAAGCAACCAATGCCATGACATTATTGATTTTAAGCCATCTTGTTCTGAAACTTTCATCATTGATTCAACAATTAAATTTGAGACCAACGAAAACCAGCCAGAAGAGGTCGATGCGGAAAAAAAGAAGAATTTATGTAGAAACGGTAGACTTCTATAAACAAAAGTATAACCTCTCATCCATCTCTGTAAACGGCTTGATGTTGGGTTCTTGATGAACCATTTCTAAACTTGTTGTCAACTTTTTCAATACCTTCGGGCTGAATAGAAATTTCATCTATAACATTGCTATTACTACTGTGAAGAAGTCTATCATGACCTTTAAGAACCATGCTTGCGGACCTCAGATTAATATTTGACATGCCTCAGTCTTTTGCTTAAACTTCGTACTATGACGTGTAGGGCTAATCCATTCATCTGTGTCTATTATTGTTGTTCGGGTACTCTTTGTCCTGGGGCAACTTGCAGCTGTTGCAGGAAGATTGTATTATAAAATAATACGACGATTTCCTTACTTACTCTTCGTAGAGTGGTGTCGCAAAATTTCTCTCTTTAATTAGAATATGTTCCACTGTGAAAATCATTATATTTGGGCCAAGTTCGACCACGTTAAATGGTTTCTCCGTGGGGCTGTTGTCTTACTAATCTTTAGTTCACCTCTTTGCACCTCAGGGGATCGTATCTTATAAATAAAATTCTAGGGGGTCCGCTGTCTGTAATCTTATTTATTTCGCCAAGTTTTGATATATTTATCTGTTTTAATTCAACTCGAGATCATATCAGTAGTTTTTAGCTTTCGTGTCTGTTTGTATGTTTGTTCCACCAGCACGGGTAAACGGCTTAATATATCTCAACCAAACGTCCTATTTAGAGTCTACTCATCCAGGAACAGGTTCTGACATGCGTATCATTTAAAAATCACTGAACAGACTGGGGGTTTATAGGAAGACTCGAAGAGTTTTTCAATTTTCTCTTACACTAACGATTTTATATCGACTAAACTTCATATTTAGAGTCTACTCATTCAGAGGCGTATTTCATATGCATACCTTTTAAAAATCACTTAACAGACCGGATGTTTATAGGAAGACCAGAAGAGATTTTTTCAATTGTATTTTGTACTCTTGACTATACTGCATCCAAACTTCATATTTAGGGTCTACTCATTTAGGACCAGGATTTAATATGCACATTATTTAAAAATCACCAAACAGACTAGTGGATTACGGGAAAACCAGAAGAAGTTTTTCCAATTTTCTCTAACACTACTGATTTTATTTCGACCAAACGTCATATTTAGAGCCTACTTATCCAGGAGCAGGTTTTTATATGCATATTATTTAAAAATCACTGAACAGACTGGGGGTTTATTGGAAGATCAGAGTTTTTTCAATTTTCCCTTACACTATTGATTACATCTCGACCAAACTTCATATTTATAGTCTACTCATACAGGAACAGGTCTCTATATGCATATCATTTAAAATCACAGAATAGACTGGGGATTTGTAAACTAGAAGAGGATTTTTTAAAAAAATTTCCATTATTAATCGTATCTCGACCAAACTTCATATTTAAAGTGTAATCGCCCTGGAGCATGTTTTGATATGCATATCATGTAAAAATCACTTAATAGACTTGGAGTTTATAGAAAGACAAGAAGAGGTTTATTTTAATTTTCCTCTTACGCTATTGATTACGTGTAAAATATATGGACTATATGTGAAATTCGGAAATCGTCCACATTCTCTCTCGAATTTGTTCTGCTTTATCGTATTTTCGTTACTGCCCCAGGTTGTCCCAGGAAAATATCATTTTAACATCTCGCATTAAACGTGCGAGAGAGCCATGTTAATTCGCATAAATTCCTGAAGGAAACACGTAATCCACTGCAAATTCCCGTACGAAGAACGGGTACAAATGCTAGTGTATTCATATTAATACTTAAAACGGAATAATAAATTATTCTGGTTCCATTCTTTGGTAAGATGATATAGGCTACCGTACAGGTAAGTTCTCCCTCTAGAATGTTTTGTAAAGTATTATTTCTAATATCTTTTGTTGGAGTCTGGATTTCATTCTCGACCTTCAGCGGGTGAGCCCTGCGTTGTAACTCTCCCTTAGGACACGTTTACATAATGGAACCGCATTGCACGTTCAGTACGTCCTCAGACCATCGCCTCAATATTCAGGCATTCAAAAACACCACAATAAATGCTTGTTAGGTCCTCTATCTTTCTTCTTCTTTTTCTTCTCCTTCTTCTTCTTCCCAGCACTTATCTCGGCCCATTCTAGATAAACATCATTTCTTCTTTTCTCGAAATTCACCTTGAACTTATGAAAGAAAATCATTCTTCCTTTCCATCAACAGACGGTACCCAAAATCAACGCTGTAGAGTGGCATGTGGTCTCCATAGAGGCATATTACAGGTCTTTGGAGTTGACACTCATGGGCGACCTGTGCTTCTGTGAGTATGGAGCCCTTCATAGGATGAAATATAATGTTTAAATCGGCACAGACATTGAGTCCCTCGGTCGCAGGAAAAAACAAATGTTCGTTAAAATCAAATATTTTTTAGAAATACAACATTTATATTTATAAACAGACACATCTATACAACTACATCTGAGCAATGTAAACATTTCGCCAACTTGCCACAGCTCCTACGGATCTTCTCATCAGCTAACAGTTTATATAGGCCTGTAGCTACATCTTACACCTAATATTAGATGCGATGAGATTCACCAGTTCCATTCTTCATTTCAGATGGTTCGCTTGTCAGCAGAATAATGAGAAAATCTGTGTAATATGTAAAATATTTCCAGAAAACTTCATGAGCTACGTAATCTATCACTTTATTATTTTATTTATTTATTTATTTATTTATTTATTTATTTATTTATTTATTTATTTATTTATTTATTTATTTATTTATTTATTTATTTATTTATTTATTTCTGACTTACATTTTGTGGCGAAGTTAGTGTTCACGGCCCTCCTTTACACTTAACCACTTTAAACAAAAAAAAAAGATTTAAAATTTCATTCTTGGAAAGTTATGATGATTTTTGCCTAATATTTCTCGACCGCTTTCAGAAGAAAAATTTAAAAACAAATACATTCTGTTACTTCGGGTAGTAGTAGTAGTAGTAGTAGTAGAAGAAATAATCATTACACAATTCTGTATACTAATTGGTTTTTCTGTACGTAGTAAAGATGGATGGACTCAGGATGTCTTGTTCATAAACTGGAGGTAACAGGTATGAGAGAAGCGAGAGTGACTGCTTGCCAAAAGGTAGGACAATTGACGAGGTATGGTAGACTAGGAATGGACTCAACGGGTCAAGGTTTGAGTATAATCGGCTTCAGTGGTGGGGTCATGTGCAGCCAATGGACGAAGCTAAGAGGAAATCATGGACATGACCGTGGGGAGTAAGAGAAGCAGGAGGAGACCTAGGTGTTGGTGGCGAGACAAAGTTTTAATTTTAATCTAACCGAGACCACCGTATTAATAGTAAATGGGGAATTATGGACCCGATTAATTCATCCACAGAAGCTTGTAGACAGAGTTCTAAAAGACGTAACAGTCTAACAGTCAATAATGGAGTTGTATTATTATTATTATTATTATTATTATTATTATTATTATTATTATTATTATTATTATTATTATTATTATTATTATTATTATTATTATTATTATTATTATTGCTATTGGCTTTACGTCGCACCGACACAGATAGGTCTTATGGAGATGATGGGAGAGGAAAGGGCTAGGAGTGAGAAGGAAGTGGCCGTGGCCTTAATTAAGGTACAGTCCCAGCTTTTGTCTGGTGTGAAAATGGGAAACCGCGGGAAACCATCTTCAGGGCTGCTGACAGTTGGGTTCGAACCTACTATCTCCCGAATACTGGATACTGGGCGCACTTAAGCAACTGCAGCTATCGAGCTCGGTGTGTATTATTATTATTATTATTATTATTATTATTATTGTACCTTAATAAATCATAATTTGATATGGACATATTATATAATTCAGGGCACCCTTAAATCGAAATTTATAGTAGCCATCCACGAAATCATCCAGCGACTATACAAAATGGCTGCACCCTCGTAACGAAGCGTTGCTAGTCACTGAATGTTAATTTCAAGAATGGATCATTTAATTTGGTATCTCGTTTACATACTGAATATGACATCGAAATAACGGATGCTAGGCCACGCAACAAAGGAGGAAACATTATCTTCCAGTTCAAAAAAGTATAATAAGCATATTTATGATTACTACTCTGTAACACATATTATCTCTGTACAAGGGATGTTTTTGGTACGAGATATTTGTAAAAGAATGAAATACATGACTTAATTATGTATAATTTATTATATATGACAATACACATATATTTTATAACATTTTGAACAGTAAAAATTTGAGTCTCACTTTTCATGCTGCCAGGAAAAGAACAAAAATGTAAGATTCCTTCAAACTGATATCAGCTTAACGGGTATCACCTTCAGTCTTCATTCGTTGTAAGAGGTACATAACAGGTGTTTGAAATTTAGAAGCCTTGAATTCGATTGAGATACATTCAGAAACTCAATAAATTACTAATCTTAACGACTATCATTAGAAAAGAAGAGACATTTCAACTTTTGTTGATCAAATTTTTCCGGTAATGGAAATAGTAAATTAACCAACCACAAATTCTTTTAAATTTAAGGAAATCATAAATACAATATTTCGGTAAATAAGAGAACAAACAAGTGGAGATTTCGGCTTGAGGATGTTGTTTTGAACTCACAGCACTGTCATTCAGACATTAATGTTCTGAACTGTTCACTCTTTGTCTCTTTAAGAACACACTCGCAAGGAGTAACACGTTGGAGGTATTTAGGAGATTCTTGATGACTGGAAATATCTTCTTACTTCTTGTTCCTCTTTCCGTCGTCAGAAAACCATTTTTCACTAAAACACAGAAAGCATTAATTATAAATTTAGTTAATAGGTAGTTATGCATATATAACTTACATGAGGTAAATGCAGTTTACTGTTTTCAAGAATGACAAGAATTAGAACACGTACTCTGAACGTACAAAGAAGAAAACCATTGCACTCTCGAGCAGCGTTAACAAGGAGAAAATGAGGTATTTTACTAGTTTTTCTCATCAATTTCCATTACCTTAGCATATATATAGCGAGTACATTTGAGAATGAATCAAATATAGTTTATTTGTTTATTTTTGTTTGTTTGATATTTGCTTTTATTTCTTTGCATCAGTGGTTTATAATAGTTATAACTTCTACCCTACATTGTATTTAAATGCTTTATTTCATGGGATATATTTCTATCTGTCAGTATCGTTTATTAGCGTAAGTCAAATTACAGAACTTCTGAATTCAGAATGGACGTAGACCTTCAAATATCATTATACCATATACTTTGTGTCTTTGTGCTCAGTGTGAACTGCTAGACATCATTTCATGAGAACTAATTTTTAAAGCAGGAAAAATGCTGTACAACACCCAGCAGTAAATTTTTATTCTTATGTTGGCAGCGAATAAAACTTATTGAATAAATAATTTAATGTTTCTTTAAAATCAGTCACTTTATTCGCATTCACTAGATGGCCACCCGTGCTGGTCTATTTCTCTGAGGAATACTTGGTTCTGAAGTGAGATTTACCTCAAATGTTATATTTTAAGATATTAAATGGGATTCAAAAAATTGTTTTGTGTGTTTTGTGTTCATTGCACTCTGAAAATGTTTGCAGGTATCGAATTACACGGTAAAGCGTGATAATCTCATCATAAGGAGATATTCACTTAGAAGTGAGATATGCCTTAGCATTTTCCTTTTTAATGAAATATAATTGTTTTTTTCCTGCCTGGCCGAGGCGGTAAAGGCGTGCTCGGTTCGCCCGGAAGGACGTGGGTTCGAATCCCCGTCAGGAAGTCGTAAAATTTAAGAAACGAGATTTCCACTTCCGGAGGTGCATATGACCCTGAGGTTCACTCAGCCTACACCAGAAATGAGTACCAGGTTGATTCCTGGGGGCAAAGGCGGCTGGGCGTAGATCTAACCACTTTACTCCATCACGTGCCGCGGTTAACAATGGTGGAAGCCTTTAGCTTCCACACCTCCAAGGGCCTTCATGGCCTGTACGGAGGTGTCCTTGTCTTTGTCTTTTTCCTACAGAGTACCGCAGGAAAACCTTTCTAATGTAATGTCCTTGGGAGGGTAAAATAAAGCAATGATAACCATACTGTCATCAGGTCCCACATCAAGAAAGCATGGGTCTTCACCCATTCTATAAGTAATAAGTCAGAAGGACAGACAGTATGCTGTCTTACAAAGATCTTTCAAATCGCATGTTACGTCATAGTACTGTAACATGAAACGTTGGAATTCAGGCGTGCGTTCCGTGACTGTGTTTTCAGTTCTTTAACTCGTTAAAGAGTTGCAACACACCTCTAATATGTCCTAGTTTTGGTATCTTGCTATTGCATACTTCAGATTTCCTCAATCATGTTGTGCGGTGGTGAGTAGAATTGGCATGAATCGCAATGTTTGGAATAACAAGGAAATGTCTGACTGCCCATTCTTTATCCATTTTCATTTTGAATACCTTATTCTACTGGATCCATTTCCATCTCTTCCCTTGCTATTCATTTAAAAGGGGCTGTCAGTTAGGTTGCAATTCTATCATAATCCTAGTGCTAGTACTGACATAGAGACAGAATTTGTTCGTTCTGGGTAAGGTAGATATGTGCAAAGATGGGAGTGAAATGTACTGCATTCACGGAATTGGAAACATTCAGTAAGTATGTAGATTGGTATATGTTTAGTTCATGCGTTTGTGCATTGTCATACTGTCAAAATTATCGGATTGTTATTACTTTCCTGTGCAATAATAAAGGACATTTGGTTCTCGTAGTCCGCCTCTGTGGTGTAGTGGTTAGCGTGATTAGCTGCCACCCCCGGAGGTCCGGGTTCGATTCCCGGATCTGCCACGAAATTTGAAAAGTGGTACGAGGGCTGGAACGGGGTCCACTCAGCCTCGGGAGATCAACTGAGTAGGGGTGGGTTCGATTCCCACCTCAGCCATCCTGGAAGTGGTTTTCCGTGGTTTCCCACTTCTCCTCCAGGCAAATGCCGGGATGGTACCTAACTTAAGGCCACGGCCGCTTCCTTCCCTCTTCCTTGTCTATCCCTTCCAATCTTCCCCATCCCCGCAAGGCCCCTGTTCAGTATAGCAGGTGAGGCCGCCTGGGCAAGGTACTGGTCATTCTCCCCAGTTGTATCCCCCGACCAAGAGTCTGAATCTCCAGGACACTGCCCTTGAGGCGGTAGAGGTGGGATCCCTCGCTGAGTCCGAGGGAAAAACCGAACCTGGAGGGTAAACAGATGATGATGATGATGATGATGATGATGGTTCTCGTATCTGTCTGTCTAATTGGCTTTAAATAACGAAAGTGATGCTGAAAGAATATTAAGCGAGCTTCATGTTTAGGATCCACTACTTCTAGAATGGATTTACGGGTTCATATAGTTTCTGTACCACAGACAGGACTGGCGCTTTGAACGAAGATCTGAAGAGTTACGTTATATTTTAACGATTAGTTTTGGTTTAATTGGGAAAATTTAAATGAGTAATTTTTATCGAAATATTTTAACCAGCTTAAGCTCTTTACATTGTACTACGCTTTCTTGTACGGGATGCAGCAGGTGTTTACTTTAATCAATCGGCATCATTGTGATCCTTGGCTTTTAAAATAAGGACGATGCTAATAATACTACTCCTTTCTCAGATCCTGTGATGAATGGTCACTCATTGGGTCTGTGGTCTTGGCAGACTGGTACTGATAGCACCTACAGGTTCGATGAGTAAAGCAACGGAAATCAAACACACTACTCATGTTCCTATTACTTACGACTAGGTTATATATGGCAGCTGATGATAGATCTGTTGGAAATTCAACCAGTCGTCAGGCTGACGGCTCAACACATATGCAAACAGGAACATATTTTGTTCTTTCTGCTGTGTAAGAATAAGTCTCAGCGGCCAGTCAGTGAGATACAGAGTGCGTGTGATTAGTATCGCTCTCCAATCGACAGTGTACGCATTACATTGCTAGAGAGTACGAGAATGTTACGATTAGTTCGGAAATTATTAGTCATGAATTTATTCTCGCACGGTACTGGAATTAGCTGTCAGAAACATTCATCAGTACACGATGAAATGTAATTAAAAAGATAAATATAATGTGAAGTAAATATCTGCATTTTCTTAAATGCAAAATAAAATCATTAGTATGGAAGTTATTACTTAAAGAATCTATTTGTATCGTCATTTCACAACTTAAATACACGTTCGAGATCTTTTCTTTCTATTCCTGTGCACCGCACAAATAAAATGAATAGGTCATTTGTGGTGACCGGCGCCAGACTATGGAATTCCCTGCCAACTCAGGTCAGAGAAACTAGCTCTTGATCAAGATTTAAGGCCACCTGCCGAGACTGAGGACAGCTGACTGAATGGTTGAAGTATGAATGTGTGAGTTCCTGAGGATTAGTCTGTTTAAAAGTTTTTAATTTTAATTAGTTTTAATATTAATTTAGTTAGCAATTTATTTAAATTCATTTATCATCATCATCATCATCATCATCTGTTTATCCTCCAGGTTCGGCTTTTCCCTCGGACTCAGCGAGGGATCCCACCTCTACCGCCTCAAGGGCAGTGTCCTGGAGCTTCAGACTCTTGGTCGGGGGATACAACTGGGGAGAATGACCAGTACCTCGCCCAGGCGGCCTCACCTGCTATGCTGAACAGGGGCCTTGTGGAGGGATGGGAAGATTGGAAGGGATAGACAAGGAAGAGGGAAGAAAGCGGCCGTGGCCTTAAGTTAGGTACCATCCCGGCATTCGCCTGGAGGTGAAGTGGGAAACCACGGAAAACCACTTCGAGGATGGCTGAGGTGGGAATCGAACCCACCTCTACTCAGTTGACCTCCCGAGGCTGAGTGGACCCCGTTCCAGCCCTCGTACCACTTTTCAAATTTTCGTGGCAGAGCCGGGAATCGAACCCGGACCTCCGGGGGTGGCAGCTAATCACGCTAACCACTACACCACATAGGCGGACTAAATTCATTTATAAATGCTTTAATTGATGTGGTTTTAACTATTTTGAGTAAGCATTTTATTTAAGGTTTTAATTAGTTAGTTCTTAAATGTAAGGAAGGTCATCGAGCCCTAACTTCGCCACTGTAAAAAGGCACTAATAAATAAATAAATAATTTAATTAACTCTAAATGTTATGAAATCATATGAACGTAATTTTACTACAGATGTCTTCGTTGCATATTTTTAAGTTTAGCTCAGCAATGTCGGAACAGTAAATTCCATAATATAATTAACACATAACATGATTTGAGCTGATATATATTTGTAAAATCATTGTCGAGACTTTATAACAAGGGTAGAGTAACGATTACAATAATTACTATTTTGAAAACCTTTTCATCTACTTTTTCCTATCAGTTGTCTCAACCAAGAGGGGAGGCTACCACCCTTTAGTACCAGTAGCATGCTGTCCGAGAACTTTCTCTTCACACCGGGAAGCATTTTTAATCATTAAAATAAATCATTAAAGGAGGACAGCTACTTCATCCTGCTGGAGGTAACCAAACATCAGTCCCTGGGATAACTAACGTGAATATCATTTTCAGGGAAAGTCATAAGCAAGCTGCATTGTGTTAATATTTGTTGGAGTTTTAAAATAAACTTCATGTATTCCAATGTTTTATGTAGTGATATTTCATACATATCCTCATATGAATAGGAATTAGACTCTGTTTTAGTACTGACATAGAGCGAGAATATGGTCGTTGCGGGTGGGGTAGATCTGCGCACAGATGGGAGGGAAATATACTGCAATCGCAGAACTGGAAACATCCAGTAAGTATGCAGATTGGTAGATGTTTGGGTCGAGCGTTTGTGCCCTCCTTAACGCTTGAGAGCTGCAGTCATTTACTTAATCATGTATAACCCACATTCGGTGCAGGTGTCATATGTATTTTTATAAATTAACATTGCTATTTTGATTAATTAATTATTTGGGCAATTAATGTTGCTAACAAAAGTTTTCCGGGTTTGTAGGCCATAATCCAGCGGAAGATGAAACTGAAGCCTTTGAAGACATCGCAAGCAGCTGTCCCTTGAAAGTATCTAAAGCAGTTTTCGACGATAAAAATGGAAAATACAAGCTTCATTGGACCATGATCTACAAGCCCGAAAAGTAATTTTATCAATGCTACGACGACCGTGAAATCGAAAATTGTTATTTGATCTTTTCTTATCTATTTAATTTCATATACTGTGCGCTTTTTGGAGCTCCAGAAAAGTTAGAATAGACACACTACGTATTTAATATTTATTCCCATGTGGACTACGTTAACATAGGAAGTGTTTGCGATGTTAAACTTGTCTCTCCTACTGTGATGTAGAATTGTTGATGGGAACTGGTCAAACGTTTAACTCTCCAAACACTGTTAATGAGTTAACATAGTCCTCAATGGATAAAACACACCGACCACGTAAGCCTTAGCATCGAACTTCTGTTCACTTTGTGATGTATATTATTTTGTTTGGCTTTGCAGCACTTGTACAATTCAAGTGGATTTACGCTAGGTACAACTTCCACAATATAATCAGAGGTAACTCACCATCCAGGAACATTCTCGGGTTCGTCACATCTGAATGTTGCCTCGTTGTAGACGGTACCATCCGGACAGTTACCCTTTTGGGGCCTACGTCCGTTTCGACAGATGTAGAATTTCTGGCAATCGTCGGGATGTGGAAACGTGGGATGGGGCAGTGGGCGTCCATTGGGTCCCATCACTTCACCGTCAGGGCAAGTGAAACCATCCTCCAAGACATCTGAAAAAAAAAAAAAGAAATATTACAACTTATTACGCACTGACTAGCATTTTACAAATTTGATAGTAGTGTAGGTTTATTAACGCACAACACATTTTTCCGAGGATCTTCTTTCTCAAACGCGACACACAAATATCGTATCAACAGCCGTATATCGCATGTGTGTTCTCTGGCTGTGATCAGAGTTAGTATACCGGTAAACTATTGTTAAGTATACATTCAGAGAGTGCAAAAGTAAGCTTATTTATATAGTATTGTATCTTCTTTTATCTGTTTGTGTGTTTTAAGCACTGTCATATCAAATAATAATTGTCCGTTAGAATAAATACTAATAGCAGTAAGCAGTAATAATTATAAATACATGCTGATATTTTTTACAATTGGTTTCACGTTGCACCAACACAAATAGGTTTTGTGACGACGATGAGATACGTAGGAGTGGGAACGAAGCGATCATGGCCTTAATTAAGCCCCAGCATTTGCCTGGTCTGAAAATGAGAAACCACGGAAATCCATCTTCAGGGATGAGGACAGTGGGTTCGAGCCCACTACCTCCCGAATGCAAGCTCGCTCGGTACATCCTTAACAGTGCTCAGTTGGAGGTTAGCTGTCGTGTATAGCCTACATCGTCGTCAATTGTATAGAATAACAAATTTAATCATGGAAAAGAAAGATTTGATTAGGATTCGACAAAAAACGCGAAAAAGAAAGAGTTGAAACGAGAGATGTGAATGATGAAGGAATAAAATAAATTAAACAAAATGTCTTTTATTTCTTATAAGTAAGTCAACAAAAGTCTCTAAACCATGCGGCTGTTGTAATAGTGACAGTGTACCACCATTTTTTTAAATTTCTAACATCATGCCACATAATGAAGAAGTTTATGCAGTGCATATTTCTAGGAGAGACTTGATTTTGATTAGGAATATTTATATCACTATCTCATGTACCAGCGCCGCCTCCTGTTGCAATACAACCTCCCCCGAACTTATCACACTTGATGTATTGCGAGCCTCCAATTGAGTTGGAGGAAGGGATCGTCGCTCGGGTGCTTGCTGCTCTTTACTTTCCACAGCACATCACCGGAGTCCTTGAACGTGTATGACAGCTCATGGCACACGTCGTTGCAGAGCTTATCTTGCAGCAGGACGCAACACATTTGAACAGATTTACAGTTAAATTGAAATGCAAGAGTTTCATTCTTAATCACGTCAGAAAATATTCCAATTATCAGTTTCCTTTCTGTAATTATTTAATCAAGTAAACTTGCTTTGGTCTCATCTAAAATTCCTAGAAGATTGAGTATTGAATTTTGTTACACCCAGTATTTGTGCCTCCACATAGGCACTACATATTCAAAATATTGAGATTATTAGAGAGAATTCATACTTATTTAGGTATATCTAGGCATTCAGATAATATATATTAACTTACACAACAAATTAGTATACTGCTTCGAACTTCTGATAATAAGAAAAACTACAATATTCCCTTTGCTTTCGTTCTGAGAAGGAGTAAACACTTCAAGTAAAGCGTTTAAAATAGAGAACTTCTTAAAATGATGTTCAACCCAGCAAGAAGCTTTAATGATCGTTTGACGGACAGTTCATTAGGTGTATGTTGCAACACCGCAGCGCAAAAGGCACATTGTTAGCGTCGACTATTCAGGATGTACAGTAAATAAACACGAAGGTGAAACAGAGTCTTGTAACTACGTTTGGATAGACAGTGAAAGTCATCAAAACACATAATCTCACAAGAATGTAAAACATATTTACTTCATAACGTGTTATTCACCTCGTCAATGTTTGTTGTCCAGTTGTTCCCTCATTCTTTTCCTCATAATCGTGGAAAGTTTAAATATAATTTGAATGTTTCCGTGAGACCTTCATTTGAAAGTAAATATTACTAAGTGAATATCAGGAACAGATTAGTAATTTTAACCACGAATTCTTTTCAGAATAATTCATCAAAATCTGCAAGGCAGTTCCTTCATGAACATTTCAATTTCTTCGTATATTAACCTCCTTATTCAGACTAAAATGACTAAATTGTTAACCAAAAGAAGTTGTTTTTTTCATAACCGTCTATACGTTTCTGATCCACACTCTTCACTTAATAACGCATGCTTCGAGCAAGAGTTAACAGGAACTTCATGTGATGAGATGGATTATTAATATATTGTTCTGTTTATATAGATACAGATTTCTAATTACTCACTAACGAATAATATCCAGTAATCAGTGTTCAAAGTCAACATGAAGGGAAGATTGTCATTACGTCAGGACCAAAACGATCTTTAGCCAGAGGAATATGGATAAACACACCCTTAACATTACTACAATTCTAATAATTTCTTCAGAAATTAGCAATAGCTTGTTGTTTTCGTCGAACTCACCTTATCCAGTGAGCGAAGTAATAAAGCACAATGAATATTACGCTGTTAATGAGTTCTTATTTCCTTTATTTTTAATGCATTCTTATTCCTTTTGTTTCTTATCTTCCCCTTGCTTTAATGTTTTGTAACAACTTATTGTAAACTTTTATGAAGGTCTAATCCTCTTATCATCATTTGTATCCCTCCAAGTTGCAACTACGTGGACCATTGTCAATTTTCTTATAGAGTACAGATAATTTCATGCAAAGTATGATTATTATTGCCTGACTGCAACATTTCCTATTGCAGAAATCGTCATGTTAAGTTCCCAACTTCAGACTTCTCTACCTTGTAAGTTTCTTACGTTAACTTGATGTAGATTTTTTTTTTTTTTTGCTAGGGGCTTTACGTCGCACCGACACAGATAGGTCTTATAGCGACGATGGGATAGGAAAGGTCTAGGAGTTGGAAGGAAGCGGCCGTGGCCTTAATTAAGGTACAGCCCCAGCATTTGCCTGGTGTGAAAATGGGAAACCACGGAAAACCATTTTCAGGGCTGCCGATAGTGAGATTCGAACCTACTATCTCCCGGATGCAAGCTCACAGCCGCGCGCCTCTACGCGCACGGCCAACTCGCCCGGTAATGTAGAATTTAACAAGGAATATGTCCTTAAAATTACGCACGTTAAGTACATGTATATAAAACTCCATACCACATCTGATCTTAAGTATATAGGTATGCGGATATACATAATCTTGAAATGACTGTTGATACCGTGATCATGGTAACGGTACCTCAAGTTTTATACGGAGTCAAAACCCCAAGGAAGTGATTTAAAATTTGTAAAATCTCATATGAAGCAGAATCGAGTCTCAGCCACCTTAGTAACTTAATTTAATTATTATCGCATTGTTGTATTTACAACAAAGATATTTTTTTTTACTTTCCATCGTTTACAATCTATTTTAAACATCAAGTTGTATATTACAAATATTACACGTACTTTTCACTTTTCCAATTATATTATCTGTCGTAATTCCATATGGAAGTGTACTTGTAAGAATATTTTTAATATTCTCTACGTATGAGTATATTTCATTATATCATTATTAGAGTTATCCATGTGTCTGACTGTCCTTCTGTTCTCCACTCACTCAATGAAATAAGAAACCGATGTCCCCAACTCAGTGTACTCTTAATTAGTGGATATTTTACTAAAAATGAGTACCTGAATTATCACTTATAGTGATTATGTTAAATATGAATAGAATAAAATAAAAAGTAATCTGTCATTCATTAAATCAAATTTAATCTATGAACTAATTAATAAATACGTCAATCAAATAAGAGTCATCGAGACCCATCGAGAAATGTTCTGCCTATTTGAAACACGTGAATGTTCAAAGTGAAATGTAACTTACATTAATATAGAATTACGTGTATTAGTATTTGAGAAAAATATCCTCGGATTGATCTATCAAATATAGCGTCCATCATTTCATATGTAAATATTATTCTTTATACCACTGAATTTCAAGTGAAATTTTGTTTCTAAAACTATTTAACAATTATAATATTTTGAAATTTGTTTTTAATGGTATCCATTTACACATTCTTAAAATCGTATGTAGTTTAGATTACTTGTTCTAGAGATATATCAGTGGCGTTTCGTAGAAGGAAACCATAATTTACTTTCATCGATTGCGTAATGTTAAAAGCATTTAAGCTCATTAAGTCTTTAGGCTTTTTCAATCGTCAAAGTGGAGGCACATGCTTCCCCCAGTGCACCGTGTGGCATGCAGTGGTGTCTCAACGGCGCTGTAGCATTCCAACTGATGATCCCACTGCTACACTGGGACGAAACGCTGGTAATTTCACGATTGAAAAAGCCGAAAGACTTGATGAGCTTAAATATCAATATTTCGTATTATTATACATTCTTCTACTATTATATAGTGCCGTGCGGATGGAGAACATACCGCACAAATGATTCGTACAGAATTAAAATGGCACGATATATGACACATGTTTGAAAGAGGGACCCTTTCCTGTCTGAATACTGTAACTACTACGGACACTCCGCTATCACGACAGACTACCGTCGTCTCTCTGGTGTTTGTTTTATTCCGGGAAAAAACGGGAATATCATTATTTCTTGCGATTAATCTTAGGAACAAAATAAAGAAGTCCGATCCTCCGAAGAATGGAGGTATCGGCAAAAGAAGAGGCTATAATAGTCCGGAAAATTAAATATACTTCAGACCTCGCAAAATCTGTTACCATCGTGGTTGTAGAATAGCATATCATACTCCCACTCCCTAGTTCTGGATCACTTTAAACTGGGAAGAGGGCATCCATTTATTGCAATCCACATTTTTGCACATGCATTTGATTTTCTTTATTACAAATTTTACATCTATTACTACATTCAATTATACGTGTTTATTATCTCTTCTACAAATTAATACTTTTCCTCTTGTCCTAAAGGTTATACAATCTTACATATTCTAGGAAAAGCGTGTATCCTCCCCTTCCTTGGTTAAGTCAATGCTTGTTTTGTTTTCTCTAATTTTATTTTGCCACATATTTTTAGAATACAGACAAATTTGCTGTTCTCCCTGGTGCAGTCCGCTCTTTATTTAATCATTCTACAATTGTATAGAAGTCTCCCTCTATTTCTATTTTTGCTTTATATTCACTACTCAGGTATTTAATCCTAAGTGAACCAGTTCCCTTACGTACTCTCAACAAATAATACTCTTCCATTGAGCTGTGCTGCCCACACTAAACAACGATTTTCTTCATGTTTCTCTCTTATACCCCTTCAACCATAACTCCATACCTCTTACTCCTCTATTCGTACGCCTTTCTTTCTTTTTTTCTTTCTTGACAACTTTTGGGTAATTACTTAGAATTTTAATAATGTCATTTTGTTCTTACATTCTGCCATGCTTCTGTGGCCTCCGTGGCTCAGGCGGCAGCACGTCGGCCTCTCACCTCTGGGTTCCGTGGTTCAAATCCCGGTCGCTCCATGTGAGATTTGTGCTGGACAACGCGGAGGCGGGACAGGTTTTTCTCCGAGTACTCCGGTTTTCCCTGTCATCTATCATTCCAGCAACACTCGCCAATATCATTTCATTTCATCTGTCAGTCATTAATCATTGCACCAGAGGAGTGCGACAGGCTTCGGCAGCCAGCACAATTCCTATCCTCGCCGCAAGATCGGGGCTTCATTCATTCCATCCCTGACCCGGTCAATAACTGGAAAACAGGTTGTAGGTTCAGCCATGCTTTTGCTTCTCAATATCTTTCACTCTAATAGTTACTTTCATACTCATCTTCTTATCTTCGTCTGAATCTCTTTATCCCAACAGTCTCCAATTCCTACTCTATCATACTTTTTACTAGTAATCATCATTTAAATGTTTCATCTGATGTTAATAAGCTAAATTCAATATTTATCTCCCGTTTCGCCTTCATAACGTTAGCCAAATATGTTATCACCTTTCTAGTATAGCTATATCTGCGTGTATAGTTTTATCTTCACTACCACAATTAGCTGTACATTCTGGTAGCCCCATTAATTTTTTTGTAAAACGTATTACCTATTATATCTAGTTCTTTACTTCCTTCTTCAATTTCCCATAATTCTAACCTATACAATGCTATGGGTTTTACAAGCGAATTAGAATATTTTTATGCAGCTCATATTCAGTATTTGGCATCTTCCTCTCCAAACATCTCGTGTGAGAGCTACCAGTCCTTTCATTTTTGTTCGTCTAATTTGTTCATTCCACTTAGCGTTAGATGCTAGAACAATTCATAAATATTATAATTTATTGACTACTTCTAATTCTACGCCTTCTAAACAACACCTTCCTTCCTTGATTTACTTCCCTCTTTTACACATCATTACTTTTTCTTTATTAATGTTAATTTTTAAATTCCATTTTCTGCAATATTTAGCGGATTTTGTGATGCTGCTTTGCATACCAACTGATGTTGGATACAGCAGAAGGATTTCCTCAGCGTAAACCAGACCTGGAATTTCTTTATTGTTAAAACATGGACTTGTTATATTCTCTTTCCCTTCATTATCTAAAATATCGTTAATAAACGAAATGAACAATATTGGTGATAGTTTTCACCGCTTAAGTCTTTCTTTACTTTAAAAGCGCATTTAAACTCTGAATACAGTCCTTTCGTGTCATTAATACTTTTATTTGACACCCCTATTCTAGCCTGTCTGCTGACAGAAACGAAACATTTCTGCAGATCTATAGCTGTAACATACAATTTACCACCTTTTCTCTTTAAGTATTAATCCATTAACGACAAATGTATTGTCTGAAATTCTCATTCCCTTCCTGTAACCGTACTGGTACGCTGAGAGTATACAGTAATTTTCCACCCATTTTCTGATTATTTTTGATAATATCACAGTATGATTCTTGATAAGTGTGAACAACAGAGTAATGCCCCTATAATGATTTGTATTAGATCTCCCTCCATTCCTTTTGTATATGGGACATATTATTCCCTCTTGCCAACATCCTAGGATTTTCTTACCATACATTTTTGTGAAATATTTTTGTTACTATTTCCAGCATACAGTATGATTTTTGTCATTTGGTGTCACGTAACTCTTTCCAAAATTCCACTAATAGCATTCGATTTCCCCCTTTCTCTTTTTCTCATTAAGTCTAGTACCTTCATGGATCGTATAATAAGGGAGGAGCGCTCTCCATATGTCTAAGTAAACCAATCACATTTCTATAAATTTTCCATTTATCATGACCCCAACTAATCTCTTAGAATGTCCGACTCGTTGGCTGAATGGTCAGCGTCCTGGTCTTCCGTTCAGAGGATCCCGGGTTCGATTCCCGGCCGAGTCGAAGATTTTAACCTTCCTTGGTTAATTCCAATGGGCTTGGGGCTAGGTGTTTGTGTTATCCCCAAAGTCCCTGCAACTTACACACCACACATAACACTGTCCTCCACCACAATAACACGCAGTTGCCTACACATGACAGATGCCGCCCACCCTCATCGGAGGGTCTACCTTACAAGGGCTGCACACGGCTAGAAATAGCCACACGAAATTATTTATTATCTCTTAGAACACTCGATCCACTCCTCGTTGTTTATGCTTACTTGGTTACTACTTCTGTTTTCTATTCACAATTATTGTACCTCTTTAGCCTGAAATTTATTTCTATATTCACTCATTAAATCCTTGTACTCTTTCCTTTTGCTACAGAATTCGATCCTTAACTCCTGCAAACCCTCATTTCGGTACGCCTTTAGTTTCCCATCCTGGTCGTAAGAGAACAAGAAGTGTCTAGGATTGGATAGATGTCAGATATACATGTAAGTGGAATCAGTACCAGACTGCGATGGAATCAGTGCTTGATAGTCGACACTTGTGAACTCCTGGAGGGTTCACTAATTTTGTGTCCGGGAAGGCATGTAACCGTCCTGTATGCATACGCTTAATGAGTGCTGCATTAATGTATTATGAATTTACTGTGATAGTGAAAATTCAGTATCCCAGTTGCAATGCTGTTAAGAGAGAGAAGGAATTATTATAAGAGTGATGATATCACTCCTTATTTTAAATTTTTAGATATTTTATTGAGGGCCCCTGAAGTGCTGCGATGTAAGTCACCCATTAAAATTCAGAATACGTATTTCAATAATACTATATATGTGTAGCACCCACGAAAAAAAGAGAATTATCAACACATGCTTTTCTTCCCCAAGCTTTCAATTTTGACTTCTAAAAAAGTGTACTTTATATTCCTCATGTAATATGTTGTTATGGCTTCTCCTGTGAATAAAAATACATTAACTGATGTTCTGAATATTTGGTCCCCTTAATCAAACCTTATACACGTGAAAAAACTGAAGAAGTAATTCCAAGCAGACGCTTCGTAACGAAAATTAATGCTTCGGTACTGATATCTAGAGTCCACTTACATGATGTTAGATCACAGTAAAGCCAAATGAGTAATAGACGTTGAATCTGAATAATATTTGTCATTTTAATTATACCAATACTGGAACAGATCACTTAAAAATATTTATCGAGTCGTATCTGAAATATAAATTCCAAGACAAAGAAGACCTGAATTACCTTTCTTGCTGTTGCTACAGTCGTGTCGCTGGCTCTCAGCGGGCCATGCGCAGGTACTGCGGGTGTCGTCATAGATGAGGCCAGAGGGACATGGCATCACGTTGGCTTCACCATCCACACAGTTCACGAACTTATCACACACCTGAGGGTCTGAGTGACGGAAGTAGCCGTTAGCTCTAGGACAGCCCTCACTTGGGCGAGGCTCCTCTGTAACAAAATAATAATAATAATAATAATAATAATAATAATAATAATAATAATAATAATAATAATAATAATAACAATTCTTCTTCTTTCTTCTTTTCCTACCGCTTTTCCCACACCTGTGGGGTCGCGGGTGCGATCTGTGTCGCACATGTGGATTTGGCCCTGTTTTACGGCCGGATGCCCTTCCTGACGCCAAACCTATATGGAGGGATGTAATCACTATTGCGTGTTTCTGTGGTGGTTGGTAGTGTAGCGTGTTGTATGAATATGAAGAGGAGAGTGTTGGGACGGACACAAACACCCAGTCCCCGAGCCAGAAGAATTAATCAGAAGCGATTAAAATCCCCGACCCGGCCGGGAATCGAACCCGGGACCCTCTGAACCGAAGGTCAGTACGCTGACCATTCAGCCAACGAGTCGGACAATAATAATAATAATAACAATAACAATAATAATAATAAAGCAGGAAAGATAAATAACTCCATGGCAGATGTCCGGGTTCCTTGAACCATCTGATGATTCGTGTAAGTGTTTGCAAGTGGTAATATTTTCTGTGAAACAGAAGGATTCATGGTGACCGTCGGAGATCAAGTGGTAGCCACAAAGAACTACTGAGAGTACATCAACAGTGACCAAGATCTACCAAGTGATCTCTATAGAATGTGTAGAGTTGGCAGAGAAAGAGCACACCATAATTGGCTGCTCTACCCAGCGATATGTCAACGTTGTGTAACAGTGTATAAGTCTCTGCAAAGGTTTATCATGGATCATACACCCATTACAATATTAGTAGTGGGAAGTGTATTGGTACGGGAAAGTACGGACTGACAGAACAACGTATCCAAATCAACCTGATATCGTGCCGGCAGACAAGGCATCAAAAAGCGACATATCAATCCTAGTTCCTGAAAACATCCAGAAGAATATCGGGGAAATCGTCATCAAGTAAGTACCTCCTTTTCTCTAGCCAGTTCACCCGTCAGGGTGTCCGACTCGTTGGCTGAATGGTCAGCGTACTGGCCTTCGTTTCAGAGGGTCCCGGGTTCGATTCCCGGCCGGGTCGGGGATTTTAACTTTCATTGGTTAATTCCAATGGCCCGGGGGCTGGGTGTTTGTGCTGTCCCCAACATCCCTGCAACTCACACACCACACATAACACTATCTTCCACCACAATAACGCGCAGTTACCTACACATGGCAGATGCCGCCCACCCTCATCGGAGGGTCTGCCTTACAAGGGCTGCACTCGGCTAGAAATAGCCACACGAAATTAAATTAACCCGTCAGGGTTGACTATTCCACCGGACTCAGCGATGGATCCCCCCTCTACCACCTCAAAGGCAATGTCCTGGAGCGTGAGACATTTGGTCGGTGATATAACTGAGGAGGAGGATAAGTACCTTGCCCGGGCGGTCTCACCTGTTATGCTGAACAGGGGCCTTGTTGTGGATGGGAAGATTGGAAAGGATATGCAAGGAAGGGGTAAGGTAGTGGCCATGGCCTTAAGTTAAGTACCATCCCGGCATTTGCCCGGAGATGCAGTGAGAAACAATGGAAAACCCCTTCGAGGATGACTGAGGTGGGAATCGAACCCCCTCTACTCAGATGACCTTCCATGGCTGAATGGAACCCGTCCCAGTCCTCGTACCAATCTTCAAATTTCATGTCAGAGGCGGGAATCGAACCCAGGCCTCCTAAAGTGGCAGATAATCACACTAATCACTACACCTCAGAAGCGGACAAGTACGTGCCTCTTAAAAATGAAATAACAGAAATGTAGCATCAGAAAAGAGTTTGCAATGCTCCAGTAGTGCTGGAAATACTAGGATAAATACCCCACTAGGTGTATGATGCATTTTACCAGCTAAAGCTACGCTGAACTGGAGAATATAGTGGTTTTAAAAACCTGGAGGATCATGAGGAAAGTGCTGAATAGGGATTTCGTGGATATATAAATAAAATTAATCATAAAATAAACACTGTTTCACTAGGCTAGAATAGAAATCCCCCTAATGCAACTGAACACCAGGGAAACCCGAAAAAAAAAAAAAGAAAAAAAATCTGGATTAAGAAGAAGAAGAAGAAGAAGAAGATGATGATGATGATGATGATAATAATAAACACAAACACTAGTTACAATCTACCAATATCACTTCACCTAGTCCACTTAGATTCCATCTCTTTCACATCTTATTGAAATCTTTCATGAGATGGATGTTCGCCTCCTTAGCGTAACGGTTAGCGTTCTTAGCTGCCATTCTCGGAGGCCCGGATTCGATTCCCAGTGCTGCCACAGAAGAATAGCAGGAGGACTGGTGTATTGTTACAATGGTACCTGCCGCACCTTCATTGGAGATGTGCCAGAAAAGACCTGCACCACCTCACGACGAGAACAAGAGTTCAACTACTAATCAGAAAGATGTAATCCTACTACTGTAACAAATATAATGGGACTTGAATTATGCAAAATAGTTATGTTTTGTTGTATGCAATACTGCGATATTGTAATATTCTAATATTTAATCTAAATAAGTTCAGAAAATCAAAAATTAATTCTCCACTCTGGAAAGGTACATGGCCATAAGGTACAATGAAGTAAATAAAATGAGATACATATGGTACACTAAGTTACACCCAGTCGAATATAAGAACGAGGAGAAACAATGTTTATGAAACAAAATAGCTGTTTGTGGCTCTGATTTTTGGCAATGTGGCTACATTTCTATTTGTTGTTGTACTGTAATCGTTCATGTGTTCCAATCTTCGTAGTCAACAGTCTGTGCACTTAATTAGCGTTAAGTTTTCTTGATAAAATCCATAAAGTAATGTTTGAAATTAATTGCCCATTAGCCAGCTGTACTCTGGATGTTAAAAACCAATTCGGCATCCACTTGGAGTTGAACTGGGAATTCAAGTCTGCTAATTTTGTAAGTAAGGTGGGATATCCTTCATTTGTATTTATATTACTTAAAATATATTTAAATTATTATCATAGATCAGAGAGGATGGTTGCCTAGTTGTACTTCCTCTTAAAATAATAATCACCACCTCATAGATCAGAGCTTCGCACCGTTATAGATGAAGAGCGCTAGTAAATTGGAATTTCCGAGATGCTGAGTGCTACAATGACACTTATCCATCTTTTACCTGTTTATTGATGATGATGATGATGATGATGATGATGATGATGAGGCTCATTTGATATAAAATATGTACAGCTACAAACTCATTTAATTTATAAAATTAAAATGCTATTACACAAATCGAGTCTTAGACTTAATACTCTTACTGTTTGGTTTAGATCGACCTGCTGCACAGCGTAGTGGACAACGTGTTCGCCTTCCGTGCGGCCTAGACTTGAGGCGCAGCTGGATAGCATTTAAAACTGTTAATATGTGAGAGATCCACGCCCCTTCCTGTACAAATTTATTATAATCCAGAGACTCTTAAGATGGATACTACGCAGTCAAAGCAAAGGAAAGTCATCTCCGAATAGGCCAAGAAGGCCCTTTGGAGGATTGGCTTCCGCTATACATAACTTCAGCACTTAGTGGAAAAAGTGCTTAGATCTATACCCGACCAATTTCGCCTCCAGGAATTAGCCTCACAATTCTAAGTTTGGCTCTAGGCTGAGTGAACCTGAGGGTATGCTCTTCTCCAGAAGTAGAAATCTTGTTTGTCGACGTCCTTATGGAGAATCGAACCCTTGTCCTTCCAAGCTCATCAAGCACACCTTTACCACCTTGGTAACAAATATACAGATTGCTCGAAATATAATGTCCAATAATTGTAATCCATGATTAGTTGAATCAGAAAAATTAGTGTATGATGAGGGTAGCAACCAAATTCCTAATTCCTAACTTTCCATCCAGAGTCAACTTATTCTTCTTTCCTTGCCGTATGTGTGCCCACAATGGATACCCCCAAGTATCACACAGGGTCGGCTCTTCTGATCCTCCCTGCAGTTGAATGTCCCCGCCACTGTAATGCCGTTTCTATTCAAGGTATTTTTGGCTGTACGCCATCATGTTGCTCTCGGAAGTCCACGCCCTCTCCTTTGTTCCTCGATTGCAAGAGCTCTCTTAATGGGGTGATCTTCATCTTGACGTTATACGTGTCCGTACCAACGCAACTGCCGCTCCTCCATCTTCTCACTGGTAGGGACTGTCTTAAATGACCCTCGTATATGCTCATTGCGGACTCGGTCCATGAGGGCGACACCCACTGACCATCGCAGCTTCCGCATTTCCGTTACATACATTTGCTGATCATTCTTATTTGGCGTGTCGAACACTCGGAGTCGTAAGTGAGGGCAGGCCTAACAACAGTCTTGCATGTCTTGCCTTTGATCCTTATATGCATCCTCCTGACACATGAGACGCCTGACAGTAAACGCCATTTGACCCATCCAACGTTGAAGTTCTTTGCAACCGTAGTGTATCTGTTAGGGGTCTCCGCGGTCGTTTTGCCTTCCAGTTTTGACTATCTAATCATCGTAAGAGTGTGCAAAAATTCCACCTACACAGCTTTTACGGATCTTGCCGTTTCATGTCCACAAGATACCGAAAATGTTGATTTGAAAACATAATATTGTGATTTTAGAACTCTTGGTGGCTCCTGTGAAGGCGTTGCGGCGAAGACATGGGCCAGATCAACATTACGTTACTTGGCTCAGTTGACTCTGGATGGAAATATCGGGTTAGAGGATTATCGGCCAGTGATTATCAGACGACACTTCTCGTACACGCCGAATACGAACATCATTTGTTTTAATCCTCATTTGGTAACCAAGTGGTCATCTCCACTCTTCCTTCTCTTTGTCGACGTCGGTAGATGCAGAGTGGGTCTCGGCCCACAAGTGGCCACGACTGTTTCGTGGTCCAAGAGCTCTGGACTCTGACCGGCCAACCGAGCGGAGGAGGGGTGGCCACGGTTCTACTGTGGCTCTACGCCTCTGCATTCGGGAGACGGGACCAGGCTGGCCCTCATGGTTGGTCCCAACCGTCGGCTGCCCTGAGAATGGTTTTCCATGGTTTTCGATTCTCCTGCACTAAGGCGAATGCCGGACAGTTCCGAGTATAGGCCACGGCCGCTAACCCCACACCTTCTCCCCACATCTCCATCACCGTAACACATCTCCCGGCCTGAGAGACGGCATCACTGTCTAAGAGGCCCGCCTCCCCCTTCAGGGGAGAAATGAAAACATGTTTCGTAGTAGTAGTAGTAGTCTTTGTTAATCACCTTTGATGAAGTAACGTAGACAGATATAAAGCGGAGAGGACATTTTCAAGGAAACCGAAAGTCTGTACATGACATATTCGTCGTACGTCGTGGAACTTGCAGCAATCGTCTTTCAAACAGTCTTTATGTTTGTCCTCTTAACTCAATCTATTGCATCAAGTTTTCTGTGAAGAGGTATGATCCTATATTATTTATTCACAGCAATAGCTAGGAATCTCCATCAATGTGCTGAATATACTTCTTTACGACTTGAAAGTAGGAAATACGAGAGAGTGTGACAAGAATACAGAGTTTCCGTGACAGAAGAGAAATGCATTAGTTGAGGCAGTTCACGTCTTCAGCTTCTTCAAACCTCTAGGATTGAGTTCGCCAAACCTTTTGATGTGCTCAGGTTTCCAAGTGATTTCTTATGATTCCTCAGATAAAGATGTCCTATAGTTCATACGCCTCACGTAATATACCAATATGTACCCCTCTATGCGTAAGTAGTGATTTACCTGTCTGTTCTTTCCTGACTCCTCTATGCCTTCTTTTTAATGATTTACTTTATGAGCTCCGAGGATACATTTTCGTCATATTTTTGTAACTGGACGAGCAGAGTAGTTGTAACTGTATTTATTCCAGCTTGGGAACGGGCAGGTTGTTTGAGACTCGAAATGCGGTCGAATAATCAGTACTGAAAGAGCATGAAACTCTGCTGTGAAGGATCAAGAAATACTAGCTCAGTTACTAAACGATGTATAGGTATTTTTAGCTGAACATTCTTTCAAATCGAAGAATTCATCTTGTTAGTTAATTCAGAGCCACGGTACTCCACGTACTTTCCGTAATGAGAAAATACAAATTTGCACAACAGTTTATCATACAGGCAGACAAAATATATCCCTGATCTCAGCAACATGAAACAAAATTATGGCCGTAGTTAAGATACCTTCACTACCACGGTTGACAGTGAACAGATTGACGGGTCGAAACGTTATGTATCTCGGGTGCAACATCAATGGAAGGTGGGATTAAAAACCCGAGCATATAGTAGGACCATCTTCATGAACATGTAATAATCCCCATGCAGTATGAATCTCAGCCTTACTCTAAATGGAAGAATACTAAAGTGCTACATCATTTTGACCCTCTTACGCGGCGTAGAAGCTCGGAGTCAATCGGCACCCACAGAAAGGAAAACACAGTCTTTCACTGTTTGGTTTCTTAAGTCTTGTGAATAGAGCGCGTGAGCTACGTATAGAAGTGCTGCGGAGAACTAGCTGCCAACCTGTCCTCATGAGCTGATACCACGGTCTAGGAGAAGTGAGACTCTCTCCTACTGGGGAACTCCGATTTCGATTCCTGGAAGAATCAGGGACTTTTATTTGGATCTGAGGTCCACTCAGCCTACGTGAGTAATACTACACATTGGTTCGATAAATATTATTATTATTATTATTATTATTATTATTATTATTATTATTATTATTATTATTATTATTATTATTATTATTATTATTATTATTATTATTATTATTATATGTCCCTTGGCGCAACAGCCCCGATGAGCCATGGCCTGAAAAAACGACCAATGTTCAGCCCGTAAGCATGCAGATTACGAGGTGTCGTGTGGTCAGCGCGACGAATTCTCTCGACCGTTATTCATGGCTTTCTAGACCGGACTGCTATCTCTCACCTTCAGATAGCTCCTCAATTGTAATCACGTAGGCTGATTGGACATCGAACCAGTCCTCATATCCAGGTGAAAATCGCTGAACTGGCCGGAAATCGAACCCGGAGCCTCCGGGTAACAGACAGGTGCCCTACCTCTACACGACGGGGCCACCATTATTATTATTATTATTATTATTATTATTATTATTATTATTATTATGAGGGGACCTTAAAGTCCGGACGGCTAGTGCATACTATGGTCTATTTTTACTGAACGATGTAAGAATAACTTCGGCTGAGAATTAAATTTGCTTCAAAACCAGAACTTAAAACTCATTACTTTATCGTGTTACTTAAACAAGAGTCTCTTTCGTATAAGGTAGTCGAGAAATAAGACGAAGTTAGAAATGGACACGTGTATTTCTTCTCGTAAATGGAAACATTCGTAGAGTATTTATTTGCACTGTACAGTATTTTTATTATTATTATTTTTTGTTATTTGCTTTACGTCGCACCGACACGGATAGGTCTTATGGCGACGATGAGGGAGGAAGGGGCTAGGAGTGGGAAGGAAGCGGCCGTGGCCTTAATTAAGATACAGCCCCAGCATTTGCCTGGTGTGGAAATGGGAAACCACGGAAAACCATCTTCAGGGCTGCCGACAGTGGGTTCGAACCCACGATCTCCCGAATACTGGATACTGGCCGCACTTAAGCGACTGCAGCTATCGAGCTCTGTTATTTATTATTAACATGTATTTATTTTATTGTAAATAGATTTATGACAGTATTCGATTCACTTTCATTGTAATTGTAGAAAAGGATGTTTGAGTCACCTGAAGTGAAACTTAAAAGTTTTTCAGTCTTTCGAACGCAGAAGTTACACTATAACGTACCTGTAAAAACACACTATTGAACAAGGAATAAAAATACACACTATTAAACAAAAGGAATGACATGTTTCGTTCTCAAAAGGACATCATAAGATCCTATCAAATCACACTCAATATTTGGAAATATTTAGGAAGACTTCATTAAGATAAGTTCCAAATTTTAAATTCCTAGGTGATTGGACAGAAATGAAGATAAATATTTCCAAATATTGAGCGTGACTTGATAGAATCTGATGATGTTCTTTTAAGAATGAACCATGTCATTCCTTGTTTAATAGTGTGTTATTTACAGGTACGTTATAGTGTAATCTTTTATACTGAACTTGTGAGTTCGACAGTTTGAAAAGTTTTTAAAAGTTACATTTAAGTGGAAAGTATGGCTTCCTTCTTAAGAAACCGGGCGCGTTTTCCGTGCGGTTAGGCATGTCCGGCTGTGAGCTTACATCCGGGAGATAGTGGGTTCGAACCCCACTGTCGGCAGCCCTGAGGATGGTTTTCCGTGGTTTCCCATTTTCACACCAGGAAAATGCTGGGGCTGTACCTTAATTAACGCCACGGCCGCTTCCTTCCCATTCCTAGGCCTTTCGTATCCCATTGTCGCCATAATACCTATCTGCGTCGGTGCGACGTATAGCAACTAGCAAAAATAAACCTTCTTAACAAAATCTCCTGAAGTGTCTAAAGATAGTCGTTCACAAATTTCAGAACGTGTGATTGTTCAATGTTTTTACAATTGTGTGATTAGGGTTGATGTTTATTTATGGATTCAGTATTTTTGCTAATGTCTCCAGGCAGAGGTCAAATAGCTCCCAGTGAAGTGCCTCTAAATGCAAACAATGACAAACTCCCTCATTATCGGCTGTTGTGGTTTCCCTATAACCGTATCAAATGTTTGGTTCTGTTTGTGGATCCAACGAGTCCCTGAGCTGAATATTTAACGGACAGGTAGATTAGTGGACACCCTGTGTCTCTCCGCTTTCTTTTAAAATGATAGCCGGGCTGAGTGGCTCAGACGGTTGAGGCGCTGTCCTTCTGACCCCAACTTGGCAGGTTCGATCCTGGCTCAGTCCGGTGATATTTGAAGGTGCTCAAATATGTCAGCCTCGTGTCGGTCGATTTACTGACATGTAAAAGAACTCCTGCGGGACAAAATTCCGGTACCTCGGCGTCTCCGAAGACCGTAAAAGTAGTTAGTGGGACGTAAAGCAAGTAGCATTAATATTATTATTATTTAAAATGATAGAGAGTACATCGCTCCTCCTGCTCATCCAGAGTCTTCTACGTATTGTAAATCTACAAAGGTTGTCAGCTACATTGTAGTGTTGCCCACTTTGTATCAAATAAAATATAATTATCTAGTGAAAATTGTATTAGAGATGGTTTTTAAACAGCGCTAGGTTATAATACTCACGAAGCTCTGTCCTGTCCCCACAGTCCACATTTGCTGGGTTGTCACATCGTCCTTGGCTGGGGTTGGTGTCATCGAATACGAGTCCATCGGGACAGAGCCTCTCCTCGGGTTGGCCCTGTGTACATTTGTAGTAGAGATCACATTGGATTGGGTCGGGGAAGAAGCCAGTCTTCTCGGGGCATTTGAACTGCGCGTGGACCAATTGACCTATAACATATAAAAACGGTCGTGAATGACTCTCTATACACCGTATAATCCTCCATATTCCTCCGGTTAGTAACAGAATTGAAATAAATTATAGACACACTATGCGCATATCCTAAATAAGGCGAAGTACAGGTGACCCAAAATCCGTTACCTTTCTACCTCCAATATTTCTCAAAATATTGCCTCGTCAAATGTTAACGAACTTTTGGGTCAGCCTGTACATTATGGAAAGAAACAGCAGAAAGCATATTCAAATTTGAATCAGAATTAGACCTACGAATGAAAAGCGGCTCTGTTACAAAGCTTCTGAGAAGGAGCGATATCAGAACTCCGCTGTGCCTGGTAGTTATTTCAAAACGATCTCTATCCATTATCTCTCACCTTTATACTGTTTACCGTTCCTCCTGTCTCGGTTTCAGCCTCGATCGATTAAACGCGTTTCAAACATAGTTGAAGTGAGGAAGATTGTTGTTAGAAAGCTGACCAATAAAGCATGGAGACTAGAGAAAGCAAAATAAGGATCTTACTGAAGTGGCATCGAGTTCATTAGATAGACTGAACTTATGAAAATTGAACATTTTGAATCTGAGTTATCTTTTTATCTACAATACATGCAGGGGCGAGAAACCAAATTGGTTTGTCTTAACGTTAACGGAAACTATTCCATGGAAGAAAGGCTTGAAGAGGAAACGACTTCTAGAATATTTGAAAATGAGTTTTTCCTTGAAATTCGAATTCCAATTACTTAAAGTGGAGGTCGTTCTAATCCTCCCCAACAATGCCACAAATTATTACTTTTCGAGACTCGAGCCCGGATCATCCTCAAGGATGTCCCGAAATGATGGTCTTCTTCAAGAACTGAACTTAAATCCTCCCCAAGAATGGCTTGAAGAGGTTATTCTTCTCGAGACTTAAATCCGAACCCTCCCAATTGTCAAGTTAATTAGACAAAGTGGCCATTGATCTAGATACTTAGCGCAACTGCTCTTCTATAACGAAGATTAAATTAATTATTATTTTGTTTATGGTAATTCCCTTAAAATAGTCGGGTTCTATTCCATACAAGCTACTATACCCCACTCAGAGACG
Organism: Anabrus simplex; assembly: GCF_040414725.1. Taxonomy (NCBI): domain Eukaryota; kingdom Metazoa; phylum Arthropoda; class Insecta; order Orthoptera; family Tettigoniidae; genus Anabrus; species Anabrus simplex. The sequence goes on from NC_090265.1 coordinate 1,581,935,657, forward strand.
TGGTTGCGAGTAGTAGAATAATTACGTTTATATTTTTCAGGTAGCTTGAATGTTTAAAGCGGTAATGTCCTTGATTTTTATTACGTTTTAAAAACATTATTAACTATACAATATATCGCACTGGTGTCCGGCTCCATGGCGAAATGGTTACCGTGATGGCCGTTGGTCACAGGGGTTCCGAGTTCGATTCCCGCCAGGAACAAGAATTTTCACCATAATTGGTTAATTGCTCTGGCACGCGGGCTGTCGTCTTCATCGTCGTTTCATCTTCATAACGACGCGCAGGTCATCTGCGGGTTTCAAATCGAAAGACCTGCACCTGGCGAGCCACACATGTCCTCGGACACTCCCCACACTAAAGGCCACACGCCATTTAATTTTATCAAATTGGTACCAAACACAGATAAGAAATGTAGATTGTTTTTTTCTAAAACACAAAAGCTGATGGATTCGAGTGCCACATCTTTCCTTCTTCAACTTATTCCAGTTTATTCTGGGGTCGCTGAGTCACCCAGGCCCGTTTTGGATTTGACCAGGGCTTTAAGGCCAGATGCCCTTAGTGACGCCACTCGATTCTAGAAATGAACATTTCAACCCAGGAATCGACAGGGATTCGAACCGCAGCCTGCTGGGTGGGAAGCCAGCAGTGAAGCCACGCCCCTCATTCGTGTGTTACATCTACACACTTAAAACTAAAAGGAATTTCAGCGTGTTGGGAAACTTTTCGTCAGATGATTGTAAAATTAATGAAATGAGTTACGCCCTGCTGGCAGGGTGTGGTCGGGGTTGTGTAGTGCTGTGTCGCCACCCAGTGAAAGTAGGCCTCGTAGTTACGCTACGCAGTCTGCCCGCCTCTTATCGTACGGGCTGCCGGCTACACCGGGAGCCAGCTGGTCCCTCTCTGTGTGGTTCGATAACCGGTCATGAGACTTCCGTCTCGAGGTCACTTTGTTTATAATGCGCATCTTTCACAGCATCTCAGACTGTACCACCACATACACCAAGGAGTAACTCAAAAATGATACGAACTGCATATTTATTTGTGTTGAGAAGGAAGCAATAATGTTAAACCTTTATCTGAACATTGTGAGACCAGTAGAAATAGATTCAAAGTACCACAAGAAAACTGTAGTTACTGGGGCTGCGACTTCTGTCTGCATTCTCACACTGTCGAATATCGTCTGGCAAGAACTGGCTCTTCGGATATTGCCATTCTCGATCTGAATCCATTAAGGTATGCAGAGTGGCGCAAAAATAATAATCTCGGGAAACAACTCAAAATAAGAGAGGGAAAATAACTTAATTCACCGGGCTGAGTGGCTCAGACGGTTGACGCGCTGGCCTTCTGACCCCAGCTTGGCAAGTTCGACCCTGGCTTAGTGCGTTAGTACTTCAAGGTGCTCAAATACGTCAGCTTCGTGTCGGTAGATTTACTGGCGCGTAAAAGAACTCCTGCGGGACACAATTCCGGCACCTCGGCGTCTCCGACAACCGTCAAAATGTAGTTAGTGGGATGTAAAAAAACATTACTTAATATTATTAATTCGATAAAACTGCGTAGACTGTACCATTAGAAATAATCACTCGCTATTAATAATTCAGAATGATTTCTAAGGTTTATTTAAAAATACATTCCTCATGAGTAAAAGACAGCCATGTCTGCACACATCTTGAAGTTCCATGAAAGAGAAGAACTAATCGTAACCTCGGGACTAAGAGGGATGGCGTATTAACCCTATGCGCCGGAGTACCTTTCTGATGTAGCTAAAGTGAACCCCAGAGCCATTTTATTCTCCAGAAGTGGGAGTCTCGCTTCTAAATTTATATTTCCTGGCAGGATTCAAGCCAATGTCTTTCCGAGTGAACCGAGTATGTCTAGACTAAGCAGTTCCCTCATAAGTAAGCATTACCTGAGGTACTATAATAGAGATAGAAATACTGCAAGGTATACGGTGTCATATGGCGAGGATAAATAGACAACACTTATCCTCATACCCATCTTCATCATGAAATCTCTCCAAACAAATGCCATACAAAAAATAATTAAGGCGCGATTTAATGCTATCATTATATAATAGTTCCCTTCTGCATGCTTAATGAAAGTGTTAAGGACGTTTTTAAATATAAACACACACACCTCAATTATACCATAAAACATTCAACATTAAACGCACTATTCTAGATATCCAGACTCATTAATATCAAACAGGTTTCTCGCATACTCACCTGTCAATTATTTCAAAATTCTGGGTATGTCGAAATGGGCACAGATGTTACCTAACTTCACCCTCTCTCTTGGTTTTCGTAATGCTCATTTCTCCCTTGCCGTCAATTCCAATCACAATTACTGTTAGCTGATCCTATTCATTCAACTTCCTGCATTCTCAAGCGCCTGTAAATTCGTGATGTATTTCACCGCGAACTTGGAAATATTCCGGAAATGAAATGGCGTATGTCTGTTACTGCCGGGAGTGTCCGAGGAACATGTACCACTCGCCAGATTCAGGTCTCTTCATTTGATTCCCCTGTGCGTGGGGGCGGTAGAATAACACCCACGGTATCCCCTGCCTGACGCAATAGGTGACTAAAAGGGGCCCCAGGGGCTCTGAACTTGGAAGCGTGGGTTGGCGACCACGGGTCCGTTAGCTGAGTCCTGGCATTGCTTACACTTACTTGTGCCAGGCTCCTCACTTTCATCTATCCTATCCGACCTCTCTTGGTCAACGCTCGTTCTTCTTCGACCCCGACGGTATTAGGTCCCTGAAGCCTAGGGAGTCTTTCATTTTCACGCCCTTCATGGCCCTTGTCTTTCTTTGGCCGATACCTTCATTTTTCAAAGTGTCGGATCCCTTCCCTTTTTCTCTCTGACCAGTGTTATATAGAGGATAGTTGCCTACTTCCTCTTAAAACAATAATCAGAACCACACCACCTCTCTTGATTTGACGCCCGTAGGCAACCGGCGCATCGTTATGAGGTACGACTGGAGTACCTTGGACTGCCAAACAAGTGAAGCATTCGAGGACAGTTGGTTCCGGTCCTTGCATTACGCTACAGTATCTTAACTGTCATCACTCCTAGACTATTACATCACCCAATAACTCGCATTATATATTTTCATCCTCTACCTGGTACAGTTCTAAAGGTAATTACTGCAACCTTCCTATTTAGTGTCAGATGCTCTTAACAATTGAACTATGGTGGCCTAGATGATATTTGTTCTGTTGAAAAGGAGGTAATTACTGCAACCTTCCTTTTCGTGTCAGATGCTCTTAATAATTGAACTATGGTGGCCTAGATGATATTTGTTCTGTTGAAAAGGATATGAACTACAGGTCTATGACCTAATGCATTGAAAGTTTATTTCAATTACAACATGGCCGTGAAAAGTAAATAGCCATTGACATGGTCAGAGCAACTAAACGTACACCATCAGATAATAGGCATCTGGGTAGCAGAGACTCACTCTAACAGAGGGAACGAGAGATTTGGCTACGCGGTTTGGGTCATATAACTGTGAGCTTGAATTCGGGATACAGTGAATTCGAACCCCACTGTCGGCAGCCGTGAAGATGGTTTTCCATGGCGAGTCTCAATTTCAATTATTTAGCGATGAAAAATTGGATTACTGTCTAAGACAACCAATTTATTCCAAATATATTCAAGTATGTTTACTGAATTTAGTAACTCTCACCAAACTCCATTGTCGGCAGCCCTAAAGATTGTACTCCGTGGTTTCCCATTTTCACACCAGGCAAATGCTGGGGCAGTACTTTAATTAAGGCACAGACGCTTCCTTCCCACTCCTAGACCTTTCCTATCCCATCGTCGCTATAAGACCTATCTGTGTCGTTGCGACTTAAAGCCAATTCTAAGAAATAAAAATATAGTAACTCTCATATTTCTAAGTAAATGACCCGTTTCCTTTCCAAAATCATTTAGTCGAGATACCGACGAGGAGTCCTGTAGCCGGACATACAGTTTCTCCTCAGTGCCTCACGACCAGACTGAAAGACACAAATTTCTGTTTGATAAATAGAATTGTTCATAATAGTGCAACTAGAAAATCCACAGCTGTCTATGCTTCAACACTGCTCAAGTCCTTGGCGCTTAACAGGAGCCATCAGAGCAATAGCAACAACAAGCATTTGCCAAGTAAAGAAACTATAAATGTATTCAGATGTTTAAACTTTCTCATAAACCTATGGTAGATGAAGAACCCAGTTTTAAATGACTGGAGATGGTATAATCTGTAAATACAGCTGAGAAAAGTTTTATATATATCAATTGTATAGACCTACGTCGATAGAGTTTGCTCTTAACCTGCGAGACGAAGGGACTGAAATTCAGAGGTTGAGAGACATAGAAGAAGAAAACTGGACTAAGAATTTTGTGATTTCCAGGTAAGGGGTGTGGTGTTAGAGGATCTCAGTCGAGAATTATGGACCTTGGTTGATTCCCAGAAGAGTGAAGACTGAATGCTCAAAAGCGTAAAAGTCGAATACAAAATAATATTCATGTGGGACTTAGCCACAGATCTATCAAGATAACACGCTTCATAATGCTGTCGATACTGAGAAATTGCGTACGTAGCCTCAAACGTGATTTTCCAAACGGGATGTATTTTTCTACATGGCAATGTATAGCAAGTTGAAACAAATTCCTCGCCAACAGGCAGTTTATAGGGTTAAAATTTGACATCATTTTCGACGTCACGGCCTTCAGGCAGCTGGTCTTTCCTACGAAGACTACCTGGGTAAGAATGCTGCGATGATACTACCTGAATCCTAACAGCTATGTTAATCATCCATCACTGTATATTCACTATAGAATGATCTCTTTATTTGATTGACGCATTTATTCCTATTCTGTAAACACAAAAGTTAAAATAAAAATATCCTACGAGTCCGAGATAGAAATGTTTGAGTCTAAAAAGAGCTGCTATGATAAGACTCTTTACTTTTGTACGCCGTGAAAGCTGAGATCATAACTCTAATCGATTTTCTCTCTGATCGCAGCTAACTTTCCATTTAAGGTAATGAAACGTGTCCGAGTGTCCTCCTTATACGCCCAGAGAGATCATCCTCACTTTCAAATCTAACCAACCAAGGAGTCACAGACTTAAGCTGCCATGACGTGTCGGAGTCATGTTTCAAGTAGGCTAGAAGCCCAAGTCTAAATTCTGAAGTTAACAGTTTTCAATGTGGTAAAATTCAGCATGTAATTAAATCCAGGTGATAAACTGATGGCTCCTGCCAAAAATTAAACTATATAGGCCTATATGAACCTTTTTGCTTAGACTTCTGTCAATTGCACATCTATGGAAATAAACCAGAAAGTTAAAATCATAATTTTAGGATGAAGACGCAGGGCACCGTTCCACGAGGAACATCTAGGACAACTCATTAGGTTTTCGTTGTAAAAAAATGTTTGAAAAATGTGGTTTTCACTGGAAACTTGAATCCGGTGCTACGCAGTTGCATTACCATTGACGGATTTTTTCTTTGGTGTTTGTTTTACGGTGCACCGACACAGAGAGGTCCTATGAACACGAGGGGGTAGGAAGGGCTAGGCCTGGGAAGGAACCAACTATGGTTTCTGTTAAGGTCCAGCCAACAATCATCTCATCCACAAGGTGCCAACAATAGAATTAGCATATTTTTGTATATCAATGATATATATTTTCTTTGGCTCATTTATTCTTCTGGATATGTTTAGTCATACTTTACTTAATTGTTAATATCATTACTCATGTCAGATAATTTTACAATTAAGATGTATCAAAATCTCTTACGAACCTACCAGATAAAATCAATGGACTGTTTATAATCTGTGGTGGAATGAAGTATAGTGAACAGCATCACGGAGTGTTTCATGTGACTACTGTAATGATTAGTCATCTGCTTCTTTGTAATCCTTAATTTACTCTCTTTGTTCTCAACTAAATGTCCATCATTATTAAGGTGTAAGGTCCATAATGGTCTGACACCGCGATTAGCCGGTTCGAGTCCCGTTCGTGGGGAACATTTTCACCACCAGAATGTTCGTCGGCAGGGTAGGAGAGGAGGTGGTATATAATTTCTAATCACTAGATTGTGAGCCAAAAACTAGGGTTAAATTCCAACCCTCTCCGCAGTGTGCATGTGGGTAATAGTGCCGTGTGGCCTCCAAAGAGGCCTGGTGCATGTCATTGGAGCTGACGCCCTATAGGAGTTAACCAATGAAGGTTGAAATTCCTCTCCAGGCTGGGAATCGAACTTGGGACCCTCTGGACCAAATGTCAGCACGCTAACAATTTAGCCACGGAGCTGGATTAAAGTAAACTCGTGTCCTCATCCCGGGGTGGTGCATTTCAATCACATACCAGCCCTCCTGGCAATCTTACATTTCTATAATAATAATAATGTTATTTGTTTTGTCCGACTCGCTGGCTGAATGGTCAGCGTACTGGCCTTCGGTTCCGAGGGTCCCGGGTTCGATTCCCGGCCGGGTCGGGGATTTTAATCGCTTCTGATTAATTCTTCTGGCTCGGGGACTGGGTGTATATGTCCGTCCCAACACTCTCCTCATCATATACAGACAACATACTACACTACCAACCACCACAGAAACACGCAATAGTGCTTACATCCCTCCATAGAGGGTTGGCGTCAGGAAGGGCATCCGGCCGTAAAACAGGGCCAAATCCACATGTGCGACGCAGTTCGCACCCGCGACCCCACAGGTGTGGGAAAAGCGGCAGGAAAAGAAGAAGAAAAGAATGTTATTTGTTTTACGAATTAAGGCCACGGCCGCTTCCTTCCAACTCCTAGGCCTTTCCTATCCCATCGTCGCCATAACACCTATCTGTGTCGGTGCGACGTAAAGCCCCTAGAAAAAAAATGTTTTACGTCCCACTAACTGCTGTTTTACGGTTTTCGGAGACGCCGAGGTGCCGGAATTTAGTCCCCCAGGAGTTCTTTTACGTGCCAGTAAATCTACCGACACGAGGCTGACGTATTTGAGCACCTTCAAATACCACCGGACTGAGCCAGGATCGAACCTGCCACGTTGCGGTCAGAAGGCCAGCGCCTTAACCGTCTGAGCCACTCAGCCCGGCAATCTTACATTTCTAGCAGTACCGAGAATCGAACCCGGGCTCCCGAGGACGACGGCTAAGAACATCAACCATTACGCTACGCAGGCAGACTACATATGCTATTTTTTTTTTTTTTTTTTTTTTTTTTTTGCTATTTGCTTTACGTCGCACCGACACAGATATGTCTTATGGCGACAATGGGATAGGAAAGGCCTAGGAGTTGGAAGGAAGCGGCCGTGGCCTTAATTAAGGTACAACCCCAGCATTTGCCTGGTGTGTGGTTTCCCATTTTCCTATCCTATCGTCGCCATAAGACCTATCTGTGTCGGTGCGACGTAAAGCCCCTAGCAAAAAAAAAAGTTACGGTATTATGCGTACATAATATTGTTCATTGGCTGATGATTGGAAAAGGTAATCCACGTAGGCATTTTGATGCAAATAAACGCCTAATCCACATCATCAAGATCACAATGATTTCCAACATAGGTACAATATATAACATACACTAATTTATAGCATGTTTACTTTTATCCACGTTGAAATGAAATGTCTTATGGCTTTTAGTGCCGGGATATCCCAGGACAGGTTCGGCTCGCCAGGTGCAGGTCTTTCTATTTGACACCCGTAGGCGACCTGCGCGTCGTGATGAAGATGAAATAATGATGATGAAGACAACACATACACCCAGAACCCGTGCCATTGGAATTAACCAATTAAGGTTAAAATCCCCGACCCGGCCGGGAATCGAACCCAGGACCCTCTCAACCGAAGGCCAGTACGCTGACCGTTCAGCCAACGAGTCGGACTTTATCCACGTTTAATTTTTATAACGCTGAAATCACAAGAATGTACTGCATTGAAATAAATTTTCAATGAACGTGGCATAACAAAATCGGATGATACAATGTCCGATGAACATCTGTGAAGGAGTTTTCCTACATTTTAATGAAATGACAATATAACGTGACAAAAAAACACGTTTACACATTCATATTGGAGACTCAGTAAGAAAGCTTACCCTCTATGGATCGTGTATGAACTTTTCTAAGGAACGTCAAATGACACTTTAAAATTGGATACAAAATAACATGCAAGCATATGAAACCCAAAAAATAAACGCCTGTTAAAAATACTCGACAGTTTCTAGTCAGTTCAATAGCTGTACATTGTTCAAAACCTCTCCATTAGTGAGTGAGTGAGTGAGTGAGTGAGTGAGTGACAATATCGGTGGATAGAGATCACCAAGATATTTCCATAACACTTTTATTTGTATTCATTATAGTTATTTTCACTAATAATTTTGTTATGTCTGCAATTACTAAGATACTACAGAGTACCTTATATTTACAATTATAAAATTAAAGTACCGTAGTTGAGTAGTCTATATAGTTGAACACTGTAATATTAATTTTAAAGACAGCAGGAGAATAAACATTCAATTTAATTAATTTAGATCTTTAAATTGAAAATCTAATCTCTGGACAAAGGAAATAACACAGATTAGAATAGAAATGTTTGAGGCGCAACAACGAATTCAATTTCTGAATCGTATGAATGGCAGACTGTGCTAAAATCCTGAAATCTAATATCTTGAAACTTGGAAATAGGTGCAATGAGTATGGTATGAAAATTATCATTTCCAAGACTAAATTGATGTCAGTAGGTAAGAAATCCAAGAGAACGGAATGTAAGGTTGGGAATACAAAACTGGAATATGTGTGTCCTTTGAAGTATTTAGTATGTTTGTTCCTCCAGGATGGTACTATACCAAGTAAGACAGCAAAGTTAATGCAGTGTGCTCGCAGTTGCGATCAGCAGTATTCTGTATCAAAGAAGTCAACTTCCGTACGTAACTATCCTTACACCGGTCTGTTTCCAGACCAACTTTACAGGAATAAAATCTGAGTGGACTCAGGATATCTTATCCATTAAATAGAAGTAACAGACATGAACGTAGCGAGAATGGTCGCTAGTACAAACAGGTGGAAACAATTACAGGAGGATACTTGGAATGAGGAGATAAAGGCTAAGTTAGGAATGAACTTGATGAATGAAGCGGTACGCATAAACTGGCCTCGGTGGTAGGGCCATGTGAGACGAATGTATGAAAATAGGTTACCTGAGAGAATAATGGATTTGGTCATAGAGGATAACTGAAATAGAGGGAGACTCAGTTTCTAGTGATTTAAGATATGGAATTGAACGAGGCCACAGAGCTAGTTACAAGTAGAGTATTTTGGAGGTGGTTAGTAAATTCATAGAGGCTTAAAAACTGAACACTGGAAGGCATAACGGTCCATAATGAATATGTATAATGTCTAAACAAAAATGCAGAGCTCATCAAAACCACGACGACATGCTTGATAAAGTACTTCCCAAATTCGAGACTGTGACAAAATTTCACGAAGAGGACAAGAAATGCACGTTTATCACCAATCATCAGTCTAACAATACTGATCCTTAAGATTGTTACCTTCCTTGTGATGAGGTATAGTTGTGGACTGCATTGCTTCATGGCCTATGCACCAAAGTAAAGAAGAGATGTGAGTGAACACGATAGTCTGAGCGAAGACTCGCCTTCATGCCTGTACACATGAAAATTAATCCAATCTTTTGTCTATCAGAAATTGAGTGTTTCAGTAACCTACCATGTCTTGAATTATCATTTTAAAGGACGCGGCGAAAAATTAATAAGTATTACTCTAAATTTGATTTTAAAATGCTTCGAATTTTGATATGTAGAACTAGATCAAGAAATAAAAAAATTAAACGAAATCAATCATATATTCAGTAAAATATATTAAAACTTCGACGAAGGTTCCTTTGCATATTCGATATCCACTTTTCTATAAACTTTCAACTTGGTCTAATGAAAACTGAAAAGAAAGTGATACTTTGAACGAACTATTCAATATATTATGCAGTTTTGCAATATCGTTTAATCGCTGGGGACTGCGTATATGAGGAGATAAGTACGTTCTCAGTTCACTCGGAAGGACATGGGTTCGATTCTCCATCGTAAATCCAGAAAATTCAGAAAAAAAAAGAGTTACACTTCTGGAGAGGAAAATATTCCCTGGGTTCAATGTCGATCCAGACTAATTCCTGATGGCAAAGGGGAAAAATATAAAGTTAACAAACAAACGGAGATAATGAGGAGATGAATCATATACATTCTACACTTTAAGGGAATTTCATGTCCTATATGGAAATAGCTTTTTCTTATATTACTTTCGGATAGAACACACCCGTCTAGCTGTAAATCATTCCAATAAATGATTAATAGGCCATAAAACTCGATAATGGTGTGAATAAAGTGTAAAAACTGAAATATCATACATTCATTTAACACAGCTACCACTAACATATCAAACAACATATGTACTTCCAGTTTCAAGGAAACATATATTAACAGTCTATAGAATGATCTTCGACGTCTGGAATCTATATTTAAGTTACCCACGTCACTGTAGAGGCTAATTAAATAACGAATGACTTGGAGGGAGAAATGAAGTAACAACAGTGAAATCGAAAGTATCAAAGAAAATTTAATAAATTAGTACCGCACAGTGAATGGTTCTACAGGGAAAAAGTGAGATTTATTTGAAGCTATCAAACTGGAAAAGTAATTATGTTCTGTGGATCAGTGCGTTCCAAGTGAATAAAATACTTCCTGTCGCAGGTCTTTTCAGGAACTGTTGGTTGAAAAGCACGTTAATTAATCCATGGTGTGTTACCACGGCGAGAACAACATACCTTAATAAGCGGAACAAACAACCATTTCACTCAATTGATCAGCGGTCCCTCATTTCACTTCCGCAATGCTTGCTACTGGTACGAACCACCGGGACAGTTCAGCACACAACTTCCTGTCACAAGAACTTACTTAACTTCACTTAATCCGGTCCTCTTCTACCGGCAAGTATCGATGTCTTTCGGAGAGCTCACCATTACTTCCTCCTTAAAATATAATTTCCCATGATACCTTCCAACTCTGCAGAACTTCTTGTATGGTGTCGTTCCAAGTCCTGTGCGGTCTTCATTTGGATCTCTTTTACGAAGTCTTTCTCAGCGTATTTTCCATATCAGCTTACGTTAACCGTTTGTCATGTGTCCAGGCCATCAAATTTGAGCTTGTACCACATTACTTTTCAGAGGCTGTATTTTTAATTTTGCTGTAATAGTTTCATTTCAAACTATATCTCTTATTTATCTGGCCTCAACTCTTCTCAAATATTTCATTTCTGTTGGTTGTAAGCGTATATCGTTTTCTTTTCAGTGTCCATGATTAACTTCCATATAGATTACATAGATATTGAAGATGTATAGCAGGGAAATGAGGTGTGAGTTAGTTTCCTGTTTTCTACCTCACTAAGGCAAAGGGTGATATTAATATCAGTCGGTGAAATGTACTGAAATTCATACACCATTTTACCCCACAAACCATATTTTCACGCTATTGATCACAGGAATAGGTTCTATATTGAGTAGGATTACTAGTGTCACTCAAACCTCAGTCACTTTCATAATTTCAAAGATAATATTAAGGCAGATCAATAAAAGTATGCTCTAGTCCATACCAGAAGACATACACTACAAGTCAAGAGATGGATCTAGGAACTCTTGCATTTTTGGGAACATCCATTTCAATAATACTGAAGAGAAATTACACTATATGAGATAACATGAAAAGTATATCGAGCAACCACTAATGCCACAATGAAGCAGATATTAGGAAAACCAACAAAACAAAGATCTATATTTATTTACTTTACTACTGTTATAGTCTATTCTCATTATGTTTGCCACTTTATTAACCCTTTCTCCTCCATTTTTCTTTTTTTTGCTAGTTGTTTTACGTCGCACCCACACAGATAGGTCTTATGGCGACTATGGGACAGGGAAGGGCTAGGAGTGGGAAGGAAGCGGCCGTGGCCTTAATTAAGGTACAGCCCCAGCATTTGCCTGGTGTGAAAATGGGAAACCACGGAAAACCATTTTCAGGGCTGCCGACAGTGGGGTTCGAACCTACTATCTCCCGAATACTGGATACTGGGCGCACTTAAGCGACTGCAGCTATCGAGCTCGGTGCCTCCATTTTTTACCACCATTTACCTTCATGTTCTTTATCTTGTGTTCTTTGTTAATCTTAACACGAATTTTACGAAGCACTAAGAAGAAATATGTGACAGATGACAGCGAATGATTGGAGGACTTATATAATACTAATAATAATAATAATAATAGTAGTAATAATAATAATAATAATAATAATAATAATAATAATAAAATCCAACTTCATATTCTAAAAGAATTCATAATAATAATAATAATAATAATAATAATAATAATAATAATAATAATAATAATAATAATAATAATAATAATAATAATAATTTCATGTGGCTATTTCTAGCCGAATGCAGCCCTTGTAAGGCAGACCTCCGATGAGGGTGCGCGGCATCTGCCATGGGTAGATAACTGCGTGTTATTGTGGTGGAGGATAGTGTTATATGTGGTGTGTGAGTTGCAGGGATGTTGGGGACAGCACAAACACCCAGCCTCCGGGCCACTGGAATTAACCAATGAAGGTTAAAATCCCCGACCCGGCCGGGAATCGAACCCGGGGTCCTCTGAACCGAAGGCCAGTACGCTGACCATTCAGCCAACAAGTCGGACAAAGAATTCATAGACTGACAATTTAACATACCCTTTTGAGATCATGTTGATATGCTCAAAACTAGTCATCTCCTGAATGACATTTTCGCTTGTTCAATGGGTAGTTATTACATAATGATTACATAAACAATATTTTATAATTAAAATTGATCTCATATAGGAAGAAAGTAACTATTAGCTACACGTGTGTTTAATTTATTATTTATTCATTACAACTTCCCCAGAACGAGGCTGCCAGAAGATCAAAGAAAAGGAGAAATTTGATCGTAGATAATCCTGTATGTCAAACCAAGGAACACTTAAAAAATATAAAAATGAAATTTACTCCGTAAGTACATTAACACACAGAACTTAAAATCATTGTCATCTCAATCTGGGTGTAACCGAGAGTCCTTGAGGGTGGCTAGAGCATAAACTCATGACCTTTAGTATAACTTGCTGACCGCTAGATCAGGGCCGTAGATCAGTGCACAGTTTTCCATAAAGCACATCGTACAATATTGCAGTAGATATACGCTGACTTTACTATGAATCAGACCAAATGACATTTGTACTTTAGTACCATACGACTCAGACTACTGAACTCCGCATTCAGTATACGAGAGGAGGATTATGCATCTCTAAACAGAAGACATGTGACATCCTTCGATACATGCCGAAACAAATTAATGTATATGTTCCTTCTCTTGGCATGACTGCATTGGTCAATTGATATTCACATCAGGTTACGCTGATCAAATTTGGCGCAGTCGGCGAGCTTTTACCGCTCTACTTATCTTAAATTCGACTTTCTTTCCATCTGGCCGAGACAGGTATGGTAATCTCTGTCTGACGCACGTGCCTATCTTATACAAACACACCTGTGACTGTGTCTCCATCCATCATAAATAATTACGTGGCATTTTTCACATGGCCACAAAATTCCATCTATAATCAGCTTTAACTTCCAAACTTGGACAGAAATCGAAACTTTTTCCACAGAACTCATAATTCCAACTTTTCTTATAAACTTGAGGAGTTCTTTCTGATCTATTGGAAGAAGTTTGTCTTTGAACGACTATTACTTACTACTGTATTTGATGACTTCTATTCTTGTAACGTCACAATATCATGTCGTCCTTCATCTTTTCTGCTCTCCACTTCTAAGTCTGCTAATATTCTTATTGTTCGCGCACTTACTGCGTTATACGTAAAATATAGCTTTTCATTGATAAAATATATTTTTTTCATCTAGGAAATATTAACATGAATGGCATTAAGTTTCTTGTCTTATTGAAAAACATTATTATAAGATACAAAACTTCCTAACAAATTTGTCTTCAAATTACGCTATAAGGATACAACGTATTTTCAAATCCATCTCTAATATAATGATAATGATTTTTATTTGGGATTTTTATGACATTTATAAGCTGTATTTATTACTTTCATCGCGTCTATGCGTATAAATCTGTAACACACTTCATAAATTTTGAAGTCCGGCTTCTTCGTTTAGGCTCAGACAGCCCCAGATTCTACTCCTAACCCGGTCCTGGATCTTAAATGCGCATGAGCAATTCCTACGGCTCGAGAACTTTGTTTGTTTGTGTTATTATACTCAAAACACTGCACTACCAACCACCACAGAAAAACGCAATATTCCTCCACATAGGGTTGGCGTCAGGAAGGACATCAGGCAATAAACCTGTATTCCACGTGAAGGCCAGGAAGAATGAAAGTACTTCACAAATTTTGAGCATCATTCCATATTAATTTTGCTTTCCTTATTATTATCCTCTACTATGTGAACAAACTCATATTTTGTGTCGGAAAATAATTCCTATACTAGTCATTTCATTACGACCAATTTATTGCCCTATACTTTCACTGAGCAAGAAAGCAAGTGATCGATCGATGGATCGATCAAGTAAGTAAGTAAGTCAGTAAGTAAGTAAGTAAGTAAGTAAGTAAGTAAGTAAGTAAGTAAGTAAGTAAGTAAGTAAGTAAGTAAGTAAGTAATTAAGTAAGTAAGTAAGTAAGTATTCAGGATATGTAATCAGGTTCCTCGTCTTATTATCATTGTTATCTCCGTGGCAACGCTAACTTCTACACAAGATATATTGTTGTTTTTTTTTTGCTAGTTGTTTTACGTCTCACCGACACAGATAGGTCTTACGGCGACGATGGGACAGGAAAGGGCTAGGAGTGGGAAGGAAGCGGCCGTGGCCTTAATTAAGGTACAGCCCCAGCATTTGCCTGGTGTGAAAATGGGAAACCACGGAAAACCATTTTCAGGGCTGCCGACAGTGGGGTTCGAACCTACTATCTCCCGAATACTGGATACTGGCCGCACTTAAGCGACTGCAGCTATCGAGCTCGGTAAGATATATTGTATCGTGATTAGTAATAGTTTATGTTATGTTATAAAATACACTAATTATAGTTTGACGTGAATATCAATGTACTGATAAATATTGTACAATAATAGTGTAAGTAAGATCTGGTAAAGCAGTAGATCACTTGACATCGGTGCAACAGGCAATATAACTTGATACTTTTGCGAATTTCCGTGGAAACGTTTGTCCTAGACTAGTAAAAACATTAAGAAATATCTGAATGTTATTTATCCACAATCAAGACCTGAATAATGCATTCAGTTTCAAGATACGAACACAAACTTTAATAAATTTCGAATATAGACAGATTAACAAGACTTCATTTATGAGAAAGAGATGGAATGTGAATGGTATCTTTTCCTGGTTTACAACAATTTTCCTTCTCAAGTAGTTATTTGTCATAATTGAATTTTAATACAAATAGTTTTATTGGTCTTCAGTTACATTCGAAGTTCCTCCACCAAATGTCTGAGAATTTTATTTCAAATAATTATTAAAGTAGGAAACTGTTTGAGAAGTTCGAGAGAGTCGTTGAGGTAACTATTTCCTTGTAAATATATCTAAATGACGTATCTGAGAATAAATCGCCTATGATAATATCAGCAATGAAGTAACCTTAGCGAGCATTGTGGTAAATTTTTTCTCTTAATATCTATGCATTGTGAGTAAAATTACTATGTTACAGATTCCTACTATTTCAGCAAGGATAAATCAAGACCCTTCACTGACCATAGTACAATTATTCAAAAACTGTCTCTCACCACGGAGGAAGGAGAGTCGATTGAAGGCCAATAAAACTCCATTCACTTCCCTCCGGCTAGGGAAACACGAACATTTACCGTTTCCACTAAAAAACAGTTATAAATTCTCTTTCTAAATCCGGATTTTCCCCGAACCAGACATTTATTATTTCTTAATACATACCAGTATCCGGCTCTATGGCTAAATATTCAGCATGCTGGTCTTAGAACCAAGGAGTCCCACGTTCGATTATCCGCCCGATCATGGATTAGTTAATTCCTCTGGCTCCGGGGCAGAATGTTTGTGCCGTCTTCAGGATTAGGTAGCGCCTCCAATCCTCACAGACGCGCAGGTCGCCTGTAAGGTGTCAACTGGAAAGACTTGCACCAGGCGTGTCCGGAGTCCACACACCGTTATTTATTGTTATTATTAACAAGTGTCAGTGAACTTGTAAATTTTATGGACATGCTGTTTAAAGGTTCTCCTTTTATCAAATCGGTTATTCCATAAACATTTCTTTAGAACACATAAAATTGCAAATAATATCATAGAAATCTTACGGAGTGCCCGAAAGCTGGCGAGGCTTCTAACAGCTCTACAAGACGGTAACGTAACACCGATACAGATTCGAAAACACGGAAGGAAAATATAAAAATTAATCGTGGTGTGTTCCAAGGCTGGTTTTATCTATAGCATTATTTATCATCCCTACCAATCGTATTGTAGAAGAACTATCTGAAGATTCTTTAGCAGGGAATTATTGTTATCCGCCTGCGGACGAACAACCTAACCTCACTATAATGTGTTTCACGGATGATAAGGAAATATTTGGGAAGAACACCGAGTCTGCCACTGAAGTGGCCAGGATCGCCTTCGAAAGATTTAAGAAAATCGGTCTTTATATCCGAGCTTCAAAATCCGCTTGTCGTTCTGTCCAGAAATGTCAACTGAGGGAGGAGAATCTCACCAAAAATTATGACTGTGAAATTAAATCACAGTGCAATGGAACTGCAATTCGCTACTTAGGGGTTAACTTAAACTGAATCCACAAGTTGTACTTGATAAGACGCGAAATAAGACTGACGCCCTTGAAGCTCACCATTGTTGCAATCCGATCAGAGATGTTCAATTTAAGTAGTTCAATATCACCTACTCTTATGTACGCACCCCAAGTTAGTAGTGTTTCCTTTACTAGGTCCATGGATCAATTTACAGTGATGGCAGCCATAAGCAGAAAGTTCAAGTTATTTGATATTCATAAAACTAGATTATTAGGATCTTTAGGTTGCAGGCGTTATTTAGGTTGCCTATCTCAGAAAAAATAAGGGGCTGGTGAACCACCCGGTATAATGAGGCCACAGTTCTCCACCTGAAGGAAAAATACGATGTTAATAGGAACATCTAGGTTATGGGTTTAATGGCAGATGTCAGGGTAAACATTCCGAGATTTTTAAACCGATCGTAATCAATCTTGATCTAATATCGTATATTTAACTATACTGAGAAGATCAATATAATTAAAGCGTAATCACTAGTACGGAAATAACTCCTCATTCATCTTCTTCTTTATCTGTTTACCCTCCAGGGTCGGTTTTTCCCTCTGAATCATCGAGGGATCCCACCTCTACCACCTCAAGGGCAGTGTCCTGAAGCTTCATACTCTGGGTCGGGGATACAACTGGGGAGGATGACCAGTACCTCGCCCAGGTGGCCTCACCTGATATGCTGAACAGAGGTCTTGAGGGGGTGTGGGAAGATTGGAAGGGATGGAGAAGAAGGAGAGAAGGAAGCGGCCGTGGCCTTAAGTTAGGTACCATCCCGGCATTTGCCTGGAGGAGAAGTGGTATACCACGGAAAACCACTTGCAGGATGGCTGAGGTGAGAATCGAATCCACCCCTACTGAGTTGACCTCCCGAGGTTGAGTGGACCCCGTACCAGCCCTCGTACCTCTTTTCAAATTTCGGGGCAGAGCCGTAAATAGATCCCAGGGCTCCGGGGGTGGCAGCCAATCACACTAACCACTACACCACAGAGACGGCGTGTACGGAAATACCATGTCTGATTAATGCTAAAATGCATACTTACAAATAATGTAATATAATGATCATACATTGTTAATTGGCAACCTCTGATGAGATTAAGTGGAATTAAATTCCATCCCCACTTCCCACTTGCTGGCCTTATACCTTACAATGCACTCAAGTATAAATGTGAGTGTTTGAAAACGTACCCGTCAACAATGGGCTCGAAGGCGGATCTTATAAAAGAGAAAAGACAGGAAAGTGACCCTCAGAATGTAGAACTGGGCAGACAGTGTATTGGATGATACACAGTTGTTAAATCTGTCCTTGTACAATAATAGCTAACGGTATTAGATCAAGGTAAAATATGAGACTGTTTTGGCCTAGATCCATAGGAGGATAATTATTACTTCCCGAGTAAAAGCATAGGATATTTTTCAAATCATTAGACAAATGTCACTGTATTTAATTAACATGTCCTCATTGTTCCATCCATGCCCAATCCCAGTTGATCGAATACTATGTATACAATATAATTATATATTGTACTGACACGATTGCCCCAGAACTTAGTAGACTTTCACCTTGTGATTAAGTCTGACTATAATTTATTTCCGATGAAGGTCGTGACTTGCACTCCAGGACAATACACATGCACGTTATGGTGACAATGTACACGTAAGCTCAGAAATTGCTCGCCAGACTTTCAGTAAGATGCTATTCAAGTCTACAACATTTCATGTGTAAATAACAAAATTGATCACCACGTCCTTGTGATTTGGAATCCAATTAAAGGCAGAAGGTATGCTTTTAAAATTAAATATGCATTTTTCATTTATTGAATCAATCTTTCGTTATAAAACACACTCGCGTTTTTAATCTGGAGGGAAACCATCATAATTCTAAAACTACTGAACTTATTTGCTTTAAATTTTGAATGGTAATAATGGCGTGTGGCCTCCAAAGAGGCGTGGTGCAGGTCTTTTGAGTTGACGCCTTGTAGGTGACCTGCACGTCTGTGAAGATATCGCTCTATTTAGGATGAATTCTAATGGTGAGGAAGTCACATAGACCCAGTCCCCGAGCCATAGGAATTAATCAATGGAGGTTCAAATTCCCGACCCAGCCGGGAATCGAACCCAGGACATTGTGCACCAAAGGCCAGTGCGCTAATCATTAAGACATGGAGCCGGGTATTTTAAATGGTCATTTATTTAAACATAATACTATACTTTTTCTTCAACATATGAATGAAAATGAAAACCTACAACCTGTTTTCCAGTCATTGACCGGGTCAGGGATGGAATGAGTGATGCAGATATAGGCTATTAGTACGATGGGGTCGCCACTCCCAAAGTGATTTATTAATGACTGATAGATGCTATGAAATGAGAATGGAGAGTGTTGCTGGAATGAAAGATGACAGGGAAAACCGGAGTACCTGTCCCGCCTCCGCTTTGTCCAGCACAAATCTCACTTGGAGTGACCGGGATTTGAACCACGGAATCCAGCGGTGAGAGGCCGACGCGCTGCCGTCTGAGCCACGGAGGCTTTCTTCGACATAGATAACTTAAAATATTTTAAAAATGTATGTAGGGAGTTGAATGGTGGGCATTCAAAAATTAAGGAGATGAAGAAGATCGTTGTAACTGAAATGGTTTTTCAGAAAGATGTTGATAATTCCATAGATCGATACCAGAAAAATGACTCCAACCTGAAAGAGCTTAAAATTGAATGAAGAATCTCAGGCTAGATTCGACTCAAATTTGACAGTTTAATGAGAAGAGGACTAGAAATTATGGACAGGGTAACACTAAGGGACAAAGGCCACAAGGAAGAGTCTTAGCAAAGAAAATTGTCCAGATTACCTTTAAATATGGAAGAAAAATGCATGATATATTCAGGCAAGTAATTGATAGGGTATCTTGAAGAAAAATCATTACGAAGACCACCGCACCTTCTACAAAAGGTCAGGATTGAAGGGAGAGAGAAAATAAATTCGAACAGGGTGGTGCCGCAAGTTTTGACGTAGAATACGGAATATAAATATTGTCGGAATAAAGTATCTACTTAGTAAATGTTTAAAATGTTTCCACCACTGGCGCAGTACTGTTGCTCGGCGAGGCTTCAGTTGCACGTCACTCGCCTTAACTTTGATGTATTTCACGCTCCGTATTGGTGATTTTCGAACTTTTTGAATTTTAACAAGCCGTTCTATTCTCTCTAACACATTTTAAAAATCATTTTTAAGCTTTTTATTATCAATATGACGCGATGGCTGGCGAAGGAGACACTTTTTCGCATTTCTTCGAATCACAATTTTCTCAAATGTTCTCTATTTGATTTCCTTTCTTTTAACGTCTGAATCTCACTCACTGAAAGAAAAGAACGATGTCTCAAGTAATGTCCTATCATGCTGGAGTTCAGAGTTGCACAAATAACATAGCGATTTTAGTACCTCAAGATGTCGGCGCTACTGTTATCACCTGATGACGTCATATCGAGGTCAGAATATTCTTTTCTACGTGCTATTTACAATGAGATATTGAACACTACTGTATTACCGTACTTGCGTCTTAAATTGCTCTTGATTTTATTTTTATGATTTAAACGTTCATTTTTATGTACCGATCACAGGCTCAAATACGCTTTCGACTCTACGGACGTATTCGAAGTCAAAAATAATTGGTAGTAAAAAATTAGAGAAATTAATATGAAAGGTATTAATGACGAAAATACACTTTCTGAAATATTTTAGAAATTATAGGTTATAGGTTATGTCGATGACATGAGCCGTTGAATAATTTCAGCAAAAGGATCATATGAATAATCACACATGCAGCATTAATAAGCAAATTTTTTAAATACTACTACTTGTTTAATGTCGCACCAACACATGGAAAGTTTTCGGTGACGGAATGATGGGAAAGAGCTAGAATTGGAAACGTAGTGGCCGTGGCCTGAATTAATGTACAGCCCCATCATTTGTCTGGTATGAATGTGGGAAACCACGGAAAACCATATTCACGGCTGTCAACGGGATGATTCGAATCTACTATCTCTCGAATGCATGGTCACAGCTGCACGACCCTAACTGCACCGTCAGCTCGCTCGGTAAATTTGTTAACATGTGTGCAAGTAATGACTGTGAATATTTCATAAAGGGTAACGAATATACGTTACGCATGCAAATTCTTTGAAGTCACATTTTTTTTGTTGCCAAGGTATTAAAAATCGAATACATAGTAATGTAGACGCCAATTTGTTAAGGCCATCAGTATGTGAGGAAAGAATAAATTGAACTCGTATCTGCAACAAATTAGTAAGCTAAGGCGACTGCTGGTAGTATCCGAATGTGACTTAGTCGTTGTGACGGCTTATTTAGCCATATTACTTGGTTTTATTGATGGACCTCACTGCCTTGACCTAAGGAGACTAAATGAATTCCCCTCCAACATTCGGATTAAGATGATCAAAGTATTTATAAGGCCTGGAAAAGGCAGAAACATACTCCAACATGCTCCTACGCCAAGAAACCTTTAAATGATAAATGCCAGAATACTTCATAGGATGTGAGCCATTAAGCTATAGAAAAATTAATGACTGCGCCTGTAGAGTGATGAATCAAGTTGCTTAAATAAATGTGGAGTAAATATATTTGTCCTCCTGCTGCTCGTCATTTCATTTGTAGAAAATGTATCCTTGCTATACCACCGTTGAAGTCTCCACGGTGCTCTAGATGTTGACTGCTTTTCGTGGGGCTGGCCGAAATCATGAAACTACTTGGCCTACATGTCTGTGGTCAGACACGATCACGTCATTCCATGTTACCACACACTTCACTTTCATCGTTCCTGAAGGTCGTGCTTTAGTCTCCCGGAAGGGTCAATTATAGTTGTGGTTTTACGAATAGTTTACTGGTATCGTAATCTAATAGTTTACCGGTATTCGAAACTTCTGAGAAATTCCCTTGCTTTTCAAGGTTAAATGGATTGTTATTGCTTCCTCGAAAATGTTATAATATCTGACAGACTACAGAAGTGAGAAAACGAATATGTTAGGAATTACTTTGATAGAGAGCTGATTGAATATGTTTCTACATTTATTCAATGATAACCTATAATAATTTTATAATGAAAACCACAGTTTCTTCAGAAAACGTTCTGTGAAATAATGGAGGCATTAATTTTGAAATGTGCTGTAACTTAATTATAGTTATGAAACAGACTCAAACGAAACGTTTGTGCCTCAGCCTTTCACCGGATAGGAACGACACCTTGTAGCAAACGTGGTAAACTTTTAAAATTTCGATGTAAGATTATACACACGGGAATATTCGTTTGAAATAAATAACCTTGTTTTCTTCAGTGTAGGTGATATAAATCTCAAGCTTGTTTCAATCATTACTCAAAGAATAAATACAGCATCCAAAATTGTCACTGTATTTCAGTTTGATAGAAACAGATCTTGGAAGGAAATTATAAATTAAAAATAAAATCAAATAAGTAGAATTAAAAATTTAAATGGTTAGTTTGTATATTTCTTATTTAAGTTCGGTAATTTATACGGAAACTCCAAGAATTTACAGTTTTTCTAAAGAACCACCTCCATTGTTAAATGATTTAAGTAGCAAACTTCTGTTTAAGATGTCCCGGATTCTAGGTATGACTCTGTCATAAATTGTACCTTCACTTTAGATCAGAACGAGGTACGATCAGCCTTTTAGAAGCTATCTAAATCGACCATTATTCAGGAAACTGCAGTTAACAATAACGGGCCCAATCACGCAGACTACATGATGCCTAATATTATCCCGCAATAGGTATTTCTCACTCAACGGAATAAGATGTCTATTTCCGCGTTACTTTTATATGTTGTTTCATTCATCATAAAGTAAGTAAACCACTTCAGTTTATACACATCTAATGTTTGGTATAAGAAGCCCAAAATCTGAAAAAATCTTAATAACTCTTTGAACTTCAAAATTAGGCCATATCCTTCTAATTAGGTGGTTAGGTAAAATGTTTGAGTAATATTATTTCGAATATTCTAGGAAGGCCTACTAGTATGTCTTGACGTTTGTATGAATAATGTGTACCCTTCCTGGAGTCAGACTCGAGCAGGTTCTCCAGGTCGTGATGCTGTAATGACTTGTTCTTGTAGCACTACTTCCGTTCTGGAAACCTTGAACAAGAAGTCTACTTTGGTCTCGAGAAAGTTGTTCTGTGTCTATACTCGAAACCAGAGTGCCCACAAACCTATCACAGTGACAACAGACAATTCTAAACTACAACTCATTTGAGTTTTGTTATTATTAACAATGTACGCGGAAACATAATTGGTTTCCTTCTAGATTTCACTAGACTACACTGCGGTTACCAAAGATTTTAACGATGACCTTTACCTTGAATATGAATACCGGAGGGCAAGGAACACATAACGGGACCTTTCCATGGTTGCTAGAGACAGATATAATCTTGTCCTTCACGCCTGCTCTCTTTCTTAGATAGAAATGAAAGCGTTAAATGGCCTACTTTTATTCCTCGTAAAAATAAGAGATGGCTTACTCACGATTTGCTATTATTATCGCATTTCTTTTTAAGAGTGAAAAGTGAAGGGCGGCTGGCTCAGACGGTATGCGGGACTGGACTGCCTGATCGGAGACTCGTGTCCCGGTGCCGACAAACGCTCTCAGTGCGTTGTTATTTCCAGGTGTTTGTGCACTTTCGATACATACATGCTAGAAGTGATTTATTTCTTTTTCAAGTACAGCCCCAGAGTTTGCCTGGTGCGAAAATGGGAAGCCACTGTCTTCAGAGCTGCCGATGGTGGGATTCGAACCCACCATCTCCCGAACTCAAGTGACCCTAACCACGTGGCCAGTTCGCTCAGTGCTGGAAATGAGCCTGTGTTCCTAGCCCGAGGATCTGTTTTCAGACCCTGGTAATTAGAGTAGGAAACTTCACCTCCGACATCTCAATAACACTGTACATCGGACAGATTATGGGCGGGCGTAGCACCCGAGTGAGATCATCTCTGACTTTTCCTCAGAGTGTCCGAGGCTGGAATATCGGTCAATATATGTGTATTTTTTCAAATAATAAATCACATATCTCTGATTCGCGTTCGACGGAATACTGGACGCACTGTAGCTATTACCATGATCAAAAGTCACATATATGAGGAAAGTACTGTAAGGTCTCCACCTCCATAGTGTTAGTACTATTAGCTGTCATTCTCGGGGACCCGGGTTCGATTCGATGTACTGCTATAAATTTAAGATTGACTGGAGGGCTGGTATATGGTTAAACAGGTGCAAGCAGCTCACCTCCATTGGGAGTAAGCACCACCTCGGGATGAGAACACGAATTTAGTACACTTATACTGTAAGTTTAAGACGAAGATGTCTTTAATTCTTAAATAAGGAAACTGTGCGTTTATTTTGTTTTTTTTTCGTACTGTAATGTGTTGCCAATTCTTTGCGAATTGTCTTGAAATGGTCATGTTAGTTATATTCAACGGAAGGAAGTACAGGTGATGTTAAGAATATAAGTCGATTGCTCTAACCAGCACCCGACAAGAGACATAAGACAAACAAAGTAACGTGTTTATTTTGTTTACGATGAGCTTTAATTCAGGATCTTTGAATACCAACAGTCAGCCTTCGTTAATGAATTCGACAATGGACTGTATATAGAGACTCAGATACAATGTGGAGTGTTGATGAAATAATAGGAGTAGGCCAGCAGTTAGCTTAGAGACCATATCCCAACACATGTATTAATAATCGCAGATCTTTCACATGATCATTTTAATTTTGTCCGTTTCCATTGCTAAATGGTTAGCATGCTGGATTCGATCCAAGGGGGTCCTGTGTTCGATTAACGTTCGGGTCAGTGATTTTAACTTTAATTGGTTAATTCCTTTGGCTCGTCGTTTCCAGCAGTAGAACTCATCCCAGGTAGGGACCCATCTTCAGAGACACGGAGGTCGCCTACAAGACGTCAACTAGAAAGATATGCACGGAGATCACACGCCATTATTATTATTATTATTATTATTATTATTATTATTATTATTATTATTAAAATTGAGCTCAGTATAAAATAGCCTTGCCGGGCAGAGTGACTCAGACGGTTAAGGCACTGGGCCTTCTGACCCCAACTTGGTAGGTCCGATCTTGGCTCAGTCCGGTGGTATTTGAAGGTGCTCAAATACGTCAGCCTTGTGTCAGTACTTTTACTAGCACGTAAAAGAACTCCAGCGGGACTAAATTCCAGCACATCGGCGTCTCCGAAAACCGCAACAAAAGTACTTAATGGGACGTAAAACAAATATTATTATTATTATTATTATTATTATTATTATTATTATTATTATTATTATTATTATTAAAATAACCTTACGAACTGAAAGAAATCCGAGTCATTAAAGGCAAGAAAAGTAAACTTTGTAACTTTACACCACTCTTTTCCATAATTATTTTAGTGCCTATCGTGAATGTGCCACCCCCGTGGTGTAGGGATAGCGTGCCTGCCTCTTACCCGGAAGCCTCGGGTTCGATGCCCGGCCAGGTCAGGGAGTTTTACCTGGATCTGAGAGCTGGTTCGAGATCCACTCAGCCTACGTGATTAGAATTGAGGAGCTATTTGACGGTGAGATAGCAGCCCCGGTCTAGAAAGCCGAGAATAACGGCCGAGAGGATTCGTCGTGCTGACCACACGACACCTTGCAATCTGCAGGCCTTCAGGCTGAGCAGTGGTGACTTGGTAGGCCAACGGCCTTCAAGGGCTGTAGTGCCATGGAGTTAGTTAGGCTAGGTTATCCTGAATGTAACATTCATGATAGTTACTCCCCGTTTTGTCACTTAAGGAATAAACATATGTAATATAATGCTCACCCCTCTTAAATAACAGTTAATTATCATTAAGAAGCATATCAGTCTCCCGGGGCCGATGACCTGCGTACACATGCGCTGTGTTGGTAGATAGTGCTAGGATCGACATGTTTCTACACTCCAAATGAATTCGCACCAGCAACATACAGTGATACGATAGAGAAAGGAACAGAGAAGCAAAGCGCGAGGACACCGAATCCATAATTCAGCCACTTTGGTACCGTTATATCAGCTGGCACTGCTCTGTTCTTACATTTGCATAATGGAAAGTGATCGCTGTACTACATTTACACTGAAGTTCAAAGAAAGTACGTGAAACAGAAAGTAAATACCTGTTGTTGCAAGGAGCCAAAATCTACACTAGTAACACTAGTAATACCGACACATATAATGAACAATGAGTTTTTAAACAGCAAATCTCTTAATATTGTTATTTCCAAATACACTTCAGATACAGTACATTTATTGAATAGACTATATATAATGCACTTCATGTATAGAATAATGTCTACACATGAGCATATGTTTTGAATTAAGAGCCATTAATTTAAAGATAAATCTGTATAAACATTTTTGCAAATAAAATGTTAAAAAGTAATGTGATGAGTGAGATCATGTACACGATGCTGTAAATTGATTTCGTCGTAATTGATTGCATATTCTATAAAGAAACAGGGAAGTGGGAGACAGTTGACTGTTTATAAAATCTTATTATTTTTAGGTTACTAAACACATTTTTATTCATTCATGAAGATAACTATGAGAAACATTTTTCATACGTTTTTATTCTATAATTAACACTAAAAAAGGTGTCGAAATTACTTTTAGAATTTCGTGTTATTCTCAATACAAATTAGAAAGAAAATGTTATGTCACCTGGGGTTCCTGGTGAGTATTGATAAAACAAATAGAACAAGACAAGGTATTCAGTCATTACTTTTATCAATGAAATCTAGCCTCCATAAGTCGATGAGCAACGGAATTGTTTTAAACAGGAATTAATGAGTCCTTCGAAAATCATCAGATAACATTATTGTTGATCTGTCAATGTTTAATGATTTATCAATGTTTATTGCTAGATCACGGTAAAAATTAAATGCTCCATGTCTAATAAGCTATTTAATAGTTAAAACCGTTTCTAGAAGTTAATTTAACTAAATATTATTATTCGGAGGATAGGCCGCTCCTTAGACCTCTACAACATACAGAAGATATTTGCAGTTTAAAAACTTCGTATAGCCGAACTCAGAAATTCAGTAAATGTATCTTAATAATTGAAAAGGATCAGATCGATTTATGTACTTAGGTCATGTTACTTCTTCGTCTTCTGATACAGGTGTAAAATAAGGAAAATTAAATAATATCCTGTTTGTAAACGTCTGTTAATAGTCAATTACTTCACAGTCTAAATGGAAATCAACAATATTGATCATATTTTAAAAGAATCTATTTAAATTTAAAAAATATTATTCTGGAAAATTATTTTCATGAAATGATCGGACTCGGTTTGCCTATGGAAAAGAGAAGGTGAGTTAGGGAGTACTTACACGCGAGAAGGACGTAGAGGGCTGCTGCGAGTATTGCCATGCTGCCTGCTGTCTTGTAGTATAACGGCGCCGGCCGGCCTGTTCCCTAGTTATAACACTCGTCCGCACCTCCCCCCACCGCCGCCCCTCCTTCCCACCCGCAGTACCATCCTCCAACTCTCCCTCCAGCTACAAAACATCCCAGTTCTTCCGCACTTATTACACAGTCTCACATTAGTCTGCAGCCACACATACAGCAACATATCGTTATATTCTTAAGGACCAATGATCATTCTAGGTCCTTTGAAGGCAGCAGCGTAGGTGAGGCTGTCGTGATTCCAGAAAAACACCTTTAAAGGGACATCAGGGTCAAATTCAACGTGTAACCACACTAGTGGGGCAGAGGGGATAAATCAATGGCATTCAACCGAAATAACCTTGGCAATACTTAAGTTAAGAGAAATCTGTGTTAACCACGATAGTGTTTGAATGTTTCCTCAGGGTTCTTCACTACTTCCTACCATAGAATGTTCAATGTCTAACTGATATATAGAATTATTCCCTATTCTCCCATGTAGACCTACTTTTAAATATTTAATTATTCATACTGTGACCGGATAAATTATTTTACGACGGTAACGTATAGGTTCATCACTGCCTCTCGATCCAAGTTAATACTAGGAGCATTCATGCAATGACGACAACCGAAACAATCAAAATTTGCAAGAAATCAGCGAAACGTCGTGATGTCACGTTATGGTACTGATCATTGCTTAAAAATAAATAGTATATAGGATGGAAACCCGTTGAAGTTATTTTCATCTAAGAAATGTACACAAACATAACGAATGGTTGAACACTTTTTCACACTATGTACTTCGCTTTCGGGAGAGACAATGAAGTTCTATTCCATCACGTTACTGTTACCCCCTGTGGGTGGTGGCAGTAGACTAACACCCACGGTATCTCCTGCCTGTCACAAGAGGCGAGTAACAGGGGCCTCAAGGGCTCTGAAATTTGGAGCGTAGATTGACAACCACGGGGCCTTTAGCTGAGTCCTGGTATTGCTTCCACTTTCTTGTGCCAGGCTCCTCACTTTCATCTATCCTATCCGACCTCCCTTGGTCGACTCTTGTTCTTTTCAGACCCCGACGGTATTAGAGCACTTGAGGGCTGGGGAGTCTTCCATTTCACGCCTTTCGTGGCCCTTATCTTTCTTTGGCGGATACCTTCATTTTTCGAGGTGTCGCGTCCTTTCCATTTTTTCTCTCTGATTAGTGTTACATAAAGGATGGTTGTCTGGTTGTACTTCCTCTTAAAATAATAATCACCACCACCACCTCACGTGACTGTTATCAGCACAAATTCCATGACTCTTGTTGATATTTATTTTTGGACCAATTTCTGTAAATATCCAAATGGCATTACTACCGAAAAATAGAGCAGACTCGCGTGCAGTATTTTTCGCAACAGTGACTATGTCATCTCCAAAACCTGACACTGGGATAAACTGATAACCATATTGGACGCAAAGGGATTTCTCACTGAGTTCATTCAAGATATGAATAACAGCGAGGTCAAACAATGTGGGCAACAACGGTCAACCTTGCACTTTACCTCTAGTCAGCGCAAATGATTTAATTTGGAGCCCTTGAGATGGAATTTGCGTGACGTCACCTGTCTGGAGATTGGTTGCTAGATTGCGAATTTTTCTGGAATCGTGAGTGACATCAAAACTCTTTTCATACGATTATGGCCAACGTTGTCGAAAGCTTTCCTAAAGTGTAAAGAAAAGAAAAAATCGTCATAATCTCCTCCTTCATCTTGGCTTCTTGCGGAACAGACTCTTACAAGGCTGTATTGATATGAGTACCTGATGCCTTGTTAAAACATCTCCGGCTTGGATTAAAGATGACGTATCCGTTTAATCACTCGTCTAATCACGGAACATGCAGTGATTGGAAAAGGTTGAGAGATCTCTCCAATGAATTCGACCTTGAAAATTGTGTCGGTTAGAGTTTCTTTGATGAGGCGTCTTGTATTCGGATCAAAATTGTTTTCTTCGAGTATATTAAAAAGAGATTGTCAATCAGTGGAGTCAAAAGCCTTCCGGAAGTCAACAAATGTACAGATGGTTGGGAGATTTCGCGTGGCTCGAAGTTTCAAGGTGGATTTCAGATTGAAGATCTGTTCGACGGCTGATCTGTTTGATCTGAAGCCAGCTTGATATTCACTGATGAGGGGCACGAGTTGTTCTTGAGTACGTTGTAAAAGACAGACGGAGAGGATTTTATAAGCGATGGGTAAGATGGAAATTCCTCTGTAGTTATTTACATCAGATTTATCTCCTTTTTTATAGAGTAGGTGGATGAGTGAGAATTACCAGCCTCATCCATTACGGACAAAAAGAAGCGGGCGTTGGATGAGCCGATTAGGGCGGCCCAGCACATAACCATTCGTGCGCTATCAATGGATCTGGACATCTGGTTCGGTAGCGTGCAACACATTATCCGGCCTTGAAGGGTCGACGCTTTCCGTCGCACGAAGATATGCAGTAGGCTGTTACGGACTTCTTCAGGCAGCAGGATACGGTGTTTACGACGCGGGGATCCTCATCATCGTACGTCGGTGGGATGAGTGTCTCAACGCTTACGGCGATTTTGCCTGATTGGCATCCTGATTCAGAGCTGTACGGCCGTCGAACATAAACGTTTTGATCGCTGCGATAGTCGGAACGTTAAAAAACATCCTAGAAAAGGATATGTATATAAGCAATGAAGCCAAAAGAGAAGATATTGCTCAATATCTTAAACAAAGCGATACTGAAAGAGTGGAACGCGAAATGTTGAACTAAAAAGGACCAAATACAAGTATTATAATATCAGTTACTTTCGTGTACCAAGAACGAATATTCAGCCCTGACTTCTGGCCAAAGGACATGACCTCTTAACCCCTTTGATCCTGTAACAGCGAACTGAAATGTCTCCTATGGAACATAGAAGGTCTAAAATCTCTAATGAATACTCTTAACATATATCTAATGCAAAACCTAGTACTTCTCACTGAGACATTCCTTCTGGAATCTATCGATATCAAAGGCTGCTATGCAGTTCATACGCTAGCGGAAGCAGGTCATGAGGCAATGGCATCAGTACGGGTATTCTGCTTTTACAAACCGTACCTGGGCCAAGCAATAAGTAAACACACTGAAGAAAATACTGTTATTATCGCTTTTAACGTTTCGTAATTATTGTAATGTACCGAAGATGCAACCTCACCGATCGAGTTGGCCGTGAGGTAGGATCGAGCAGCTGTGAACTTGCATTCGGGAGATAGTGGGTTCGAACCACACTGTAGTCATTCCTGAAGATAGATTTCTGTGTTTTCCCATTTTCACACCAGGCAAATGCTTGGGCTGTACCTTACTTAAGGCCACGGCCTCTTCCTTCCCACTCCTACCCATTTCCTATACCACCGTCGCCATAAGACCAATCTGGGTCGGCGCGACATAAAAGCAAAATTGTAAAAAGTAATCTACAGCCTCAATATAAACTGTCATGGAAACGATCTTGTAGGTACTTCAATAAATTAACACAAGCGTTTCTCTACTACTGGTTGGTACTGTCGCATGGATAAACCAGATAGAAAGGCTCTAACAGTTTTTGAAACTCTTGAAGAAGAAGGTTTCTGTCTGGCTAATCAGGAAACAATCCCGACATACATATCTACTACATGATCTACTGTCAGGAAGCACATCCGAGTCCAAGCTAGCTTCATCATAGACGTGCTGGAAGTCATTCGACGACACCTTAACATGGCCCTACTTAAGGGGGGAGACCTAGCTCAACACGGGAAAAATAGGCCAATATTCATTCGATTGTTATATATGCTACAAACATTGTTGACAAATGATGCACATACCCCAGGATTGGAATGCTTAAGAGCAATCAGAAGCAACTTCAATAATGTCAAAATTCTAATTATAACATTTTAAAATCAAATGTTCAAAATTTCCTGCCCTTTTAACAATATATCACGGTTTCCTTCATAACTCTCTTACTGATTCACGGATAATTATGATTTTTTCAGAGTTTCCTCCCATAATTTTGTACTACAATCTGTACCTCATTCAGGTCAATAGGATTTAAATTCGATTTTTCATAACATTTTTATTTAAAAAGCTATTAATATTTTCTGGTGCTCGGAATAAAAACGCGACAAAAAAAATCCAAATCACAATCTATGTTAATGATTGATGTTCATTTTGTATCTGGAGTTTTGATACACACTTTAAAAAAGGAAAAGTACGAAAATTCTTATAAACTTGGAATTTATAAGGGAAACAGTGATATAATGTTAAAAAGGCGGGAAATTTTGAATATTTTAAAATATTAAAATTATTAAAATTCTGACATTATTGAAGTTGCTTCTGGTTGCCAAGAAGCATACCAATACTGGGATATGTGCAGCAATTGTCAACAACAATTGTAGCATATTTAATAATCGAATGAATATTAACCTATTTTTTCCTTTGTTAAGCTGGGTCTTCCCCCTTAACGAAATTCTAGATACAGAACCAATAATATCGCTTATAAAGGATGGAAACATCGATGACCTGTTGAGATCAGCGGAGGAAACGCCACCAAATAGAAAAAGCAAACCTTGTATTGAGGAAGAGTGCTATACTCTCAGAAAAATAACACCGGCAAAACAACACAAATAGAGAATATATAAAACAAATATATTTTCTTCCTGCAATGACAACCTGGAATTGGTGATCTCCAATAAATACTCGTACTTGACCGGGTGAGTTGGCCGTGCGGTTAGGGGCGTGAGGCTGTGAGGTTGCATCCGGGAGATAGTGGGTACGAACCCCGCTTACGGCAGACCAGAAAATGGTTTCCCATGGTTTCCAATTTTCACACCAGGCAAATGCTGGGGATGTACCTAATTAAGGCCACGGCCGCTTCCTTCCCACTCCTAGGTCTTTCCTATCCCTTCGTCACCATAAGACCTATCTGTGTCGGTGCGACGTGAAACAAATAGGAAAAAAGTAAGTACTTGGGAATAACTTTGCAAGTAACAGGCAAGCATATGGAGGAAATATATACAGTTGCCTGTCAAAGCAATCTTTAATATAAAGAAAACTTAGAAACTCTCACTAGGAGGAGCTTTCACGTGTTTTATATTAAAATAGCACTACATGATTGCTGTCCGATCAGTAAGATATGGATCTGCCTTACGCCTATAAACTTGAAGACACTGGAGACAGTTAAAGCCGCGTACTTTGTCTATCGAGAACAACATTGACCTGACTTGTGTGTCGGGAGCTATCATAGATAATGGACTAGAAAATACTGCAGCATATGAATCTCACGTCAGAGAAAGATACAAGAAAGCAGTTAGAATTCACTTCTACATAACACCCACCCTTAATTCAAACGAATGGAAGGAGCCATCTTTGCCATGCGGCACGTGTTCACCAGGATTGCGGCTTACGGCTTCCAATACAGGATCTGTGGCCAAGGAGGATTTCACCAGGCTATTACACTCTCTGTGGGCAGCGATGTGAACAGTATCAT
This sequence comes from Anabrus simplex, assembly GCF_040414725.1. NCBI lineage: Eukaryota > Metazoa > Arthropoda > Insecta > Orthoptera > Tettigoniidae > Anabrus > Anabrus simplex. Next base: position 1,581,968,555 of record NC_090265.1, read on the forward strand.
ATACTAGCCTGCAAGGACTAATTCACTAACATATTATGCAGACGGCAGCTACATTACGTAACAGTTATATCTACACAGTGTGTTTAATAAATCCTTATTAAATACAGTTACGCTACAATGCAGTTAGATAGTATAGACTGTACATTTTTACTGTCAAGTCTCGTTACGTCGTATAACGTCGGGGTCACTACATATTGAGATATTGCTCTATCTACTTCCCAAATTTCGTGGTTCACTCAAGTAATTCACTGGAACTTAAAAACCAAGCATTTATAGAAGGAAACAAAGTTATTTCCCCCAATGTATAATCACAACAATACGTAAACAACAGCCGTTATTACTGTTCCAACTCGTCATCGTGTCTACAACCTACGCAACAAAATTGATCTTACTGATGCCACTACAATTCCAGCTACCATCACAAATAAAAAAATGAATATAACAGCGTTCTCGAAGAGAGTGACTGAATATTAGAGTGGAACAGCGTTCTCGAAGAGAGTGACTGAATATTAGAGTGGAACAGCGTTCTCGAAGAGAGTGACTGAATATTAGAGTGGCTTTAGAAAGCAAGGGGATTTTTTTCTACTTGCTTTACGTCGCACAGATACAGATAAGTCTAATGGTGACGATGGGAGAGGAAAGTTCTAGGAGTAGGAAGGAAGTGGCCGTGGCCTTAGTTAAGGTACAGCCTGGTGTGAAAATGGGAAACCACGGAAATCCATCTTCAGGGCTGCCGACAGTGGGGTTCGAACCTACTATCTCCCGAATACTGGATACTGGCCGCACTTAAGGACACCACGTACTCTTGCATGATGAAAAAATCGATTTTTTTATTTTGGCACCATAAAATTCTTCATTCTTTTCTGAATCCAAATATATATAGTTTGTTGGGGTTTAGACGTCTAAAAGTACCTTAAATTCGTGTTTTATTATAAGCGTCCCAAGCGTCACGCCTACTTTAAATGTCTTTGCCAGCTGTTTCCCGTTAATACTCATTTTTCATGTTTAGGTACCAATAACTAGGAAACCATTTAAGATAGAAGGCCAATTTTTTGTACAGTAACTTTCCTAATGGAGTACTTGAATGTTAACCTATTTTCATTTCCAAAAAATAGTAGGCCTGAATTGGGAAGAGAAAAATTGATACATGTTTTTGAATAAATTTGAAAAGAAAGGGTTTGGAATTTTTTCTTGCATTCTGTCCCAATAATAAAGAAACAAAGTGGTTACTCATCTGCCAACGTCTATTCCCAGTATGTGTACAAAATTTGAGAGTATTTGAATCAAAAACAACTGAGAAATGTGTACCTGAAGTCACTTATACAATTTTTTTTGGAAAACGTATCTGTCCAAATTTTTATTCATTTAACACATCCTATAAAAGCAAAGTAGTACTACATGGATATAAACAGCTCAGAATATACTGCTTTTTATATGTTACAAGAATCATAGCTGCACCTTTAGCACAAAACCCAGAAAATACTTATTAAAGTGATGCCAAAAAATATACTTTTTCATCGTGTAAGAGTACGTGGTGTCCTTAAGCGACTGCAGCTATCGAGCTCGGTAGGATGGGGGATATGAAGGGCAAAAATAAGTAACCTACCCTTTTCAATAAGAAATATTTTGAAGATAATTTTTCATAAAATTCCCATCTCGTTTACTAAAAGGATAGAAAAATGGATCAAAGCAAGTGTATTTCGAATAGAAGCAAGTGAACTACACTTAGAAAGGACAGTAAAAATCATCGATATCTGTGAGATAGTGGTACACAAGAACCTTACTTATCCGGATTAAGTAGGACCGGAACTTTTCCGGATGATCGAAAATCCGAATAATTCGGGAAAACTAAAAATAAAATAATAATAATAATAATAATAATAATAATAATAATAATAATAATAATAATAATAATAATAATAATAATAATAATAATAATACGGTGCAGGTTAAATAATCTATTAACATCAGTTGTGCAAAAATACCATTTTTCAATTGTACTCAAAAATATAAGAACACTTTTCTTACATTTACGACTCTGTTTCATGCACTAAAATAATGTGCGAGTTTTTTTCTGTTTTACATTTATGTAGCGTTTGCACGCAGCACGATCACGAAGACGCTTTACTAACAACAGTTCTGCCGGTGTGGTTTCAGTCTGGGATTCTAAATAAGCCATCAGTTTGTCCAGCTGCATCGCTGCCTATCCATGAGTCATTGTTTCTTCTGATAGAGCGCCGGTTTCAGTTTTGAATTCACCATCGCTCTCGTCATTACCTGTCGAGGAGCAAGAGGCAATAATTTCTTCATCTGTCATTATGCCATAGTCTGAGTTACAGTCATTTTTTCAACCAGTCATTTACGTCGTTCACATCTATGTCCGAGCATCCGGGAATTCGTGCAAATGTGTCAAGGAACTTAGAAGAATCCACGGTTTCCCATTCCCAATGCCAGGCGAATGCCGGGACGGTACCTTTGATAGACCGTGGCCGAATTACCTCTAATTCCTGTCCTTAAATATCCTTTACGGAAAAGACATTCAAGAAGAGTCGATCCCGTAAAATGAATACTATACAAGTAAAAATATATATTTTTTTTGCTAGGGGCTTTACGTCGCACCGACACAGATAGGTCTTATGGCGACGATGGAATAGGAAAGGCCTAGGAGTTGGAAGGAAGCGGCCGTGGCCTTAATTAAGGTACAGCCCCAGCATTTGCCTGGTGTTAAAATGGGAAACCACGGAAAACCATCTTCAGGGCTGCCGATAGTGGGATTCGAACCTACTATCTCCCGGATGCAAGCTCACAGCCGCTGCGCCTCTACGCGCACGGCCAACTCGCCCGGTAGTAAAAATATATATACCGGTACAGTATATATATATTATTATCGATCCGGTTAAACCGGAGATCCGGATCAAGAGGTTCCTATGTACTTAACATTCGCTTGTAGTTTTCTCTTGATAAGCATTTCAGTATGCATGATAATCAAAGTGAATATAATAATAAATGTTGAACATAGTGGTCCTCAGATGGCCCATTCCAAAGAAGAAGAATAGATGATCATAACATAGATTTTATTAGGCATATCACAAAATGAATGACAGCTACTTTTAATCAGTGTAGGTAATGAACAGCTGATCCTGCTATCAACATCGATTTTATTGGTGTTATCCCGAAGAAAAGGTTTAGCTTTCTAGGAAGCAACGGCTGGTGTGGTTTTCGTATGAAACAACGTAACGGAAAACGGCTCGTGTAGCGGAACATAACTGTCAAGGTCGTGAGAAAGAACAGTGCAACGGCAGATCTAATAATAGCTCATGATGATAAAATGATTGTTATACCTTATCTGCTAACTGAACCTAATGTTTCTTATTGCACTAGGTGAGCATATCTGGTGCATGGCACGTGCTAAGTACTTAGTGCACAATTAACTGTGTTCAAAAAATTTGCACATTGATCACTTACATACTTGGTAGATTCGTTGGTTAGTTAGCTAATCAAATGATTATGGGAGTACTGAGTGATACTTCTTTGATCGATTAGTCAGCTGACTGATTTTTGTTAATTAATAACATACTTATTATGAAATACATTGGAGAAGTCGTTAATCTATTGGGTATTTTAAAAGGAATGGGACATCAAAAATGATTATTTTGCGTTGTGCTGACCTTCTAGCTATCACAACTATAGTTAATAAAATAAAAATATCGAAGTCAGTGTTTTATATATTGTAATTGTTTAAAATGTTATGTTCTATGAAATCATCAATTGCCAATTCAAGAACAGTGGACATTGAACGTCAAAGTATGTTTTCTAAAGGAGTAGATTTCGTAATAAAATCTTTCCTGCTTGGTGAAGTTCTACATATATAAGAATATTACATGAAAGTATTTGGTGAAAGGATCAATATAAGAAACAAATATGAAGGGAGACCAACCCTCCTTTGGATTTCTCCTACCTAAATAACGGGAGTGTTTCAACATTTGCTTCAATAGAACAATGTCCTTAGAATACCGAATTAGGTGATACAACAAACATGGAAAATAAGTAGCTATCAATGATAAAATTACTTAATAAAGAACACATGGGTAGGATAGACCTCTTGCTGCTGCTTCCCCGGTTTGTTTAACTGAATATATGCTCTTCGTTCCAACTTTGACTCTATCGCAATTTCATCAATATTATGGACAGATTGGTGGCCCAATTCTTCGAATACATTACATTATTCACTGTAAATACGAATTAAATTTAATAGAGGAATACGAGGTCGATAATTCATGTTGGCTTTAATTTATAAATAACCTTAATCTAATTTAAAACACACTGAAACTCAATACCCGTTAATAGCATAATAATCGAGGAAAATTGTATCCAGAAATAAATTCCTGTGGTATCATCAGAAAAACTCTACTATGTAAAGAGAGCCAGAAATATATATAACACCCTAGAGTTCGATGGTTGAAGAGTATGTGTTCCGAGAAGGATCACATACTTTGAACTGTCTTAACATACTCTTCAGCTATCGACCTAGAAGATATTCGGCATCCTTCTCTTTCTGAGATAGCTTCCTCCTCATTCAAGGGCTATACTTACCAAAGACTCTGAGGGATAGCCCAAGCCATCTCAAGACGAACAGAAAATGACACTACTAAGTTGTACTATAAAATTCAGTGAAAAAAGAAGGAAATTAGAAAATTAAAACAACAATTATTCGCGAAATAGGCATGGTGTATGGTGTATTACACAGAAGTAGGGCGAATGCAGAAGCAGTAGTTCAATGGGCAGAAGGACATTAACATTAACGGACAACGGGAGGTCAGGAAAATGTCGATCTTCAGTTGTCTCTGATGAACTCGGATTGGGATCGAATAGAGTTAATTCTGTCATCTAGATAATAATTACACATATTGCAGAAACCTGCACATAATTGTCGTAACACTGTGGCACGGTCCAGCTCAGACAGACGGTGTGTGTTCAGTCTATTTTCTTGTTACAGTATACTATAAAACAATATAAGGAATCAAAAAAGGAACGATATGATGTTAATAAATAAAAAGAAGACAATGAGTTTTGTGCCCCTCTTACAGATTTAACAGTTTATGGAAGAGCCAAGGTGCCCACCTTTTGTCCCATCCGAGTTCCTTTACGTCCAGTAAGTCTACCGACAACGGGAGCACTTTCAAATGCCGCCGGACCGAACCAGGATCGAACCTGTCAAACTGGACTGAGAAGGACAGTGGTCTACCATATGAACCACTCAACCTAGATGGAGTGACCTGTGCTTGAACAAGAGGTACACATAGGCTGGGACAAAACGTTACTAATTGTTTTACAAACGAAAATAGTTCGTCACAAGCACGCACAGTTAGCTGTTCTGTACCAACTGAGAAACTTTCAGTTTCCAAATTCAAGTTTCAGATTTTGAAAATGAAGTAGTCATGTCATTTTGAGGGGCGTTTCAAGCTTCCTTGCGGTACACGCTGGCAAGGTACGCCACTTTTTGTATTAAAGAGCTCCTTTTCCGAATTCAGCCCCGAACTAGTTGGCTTAGATAGAGACACCACAGATCGATAAACATCACATAATATATTAATTTCTGAAGTGCTCTGGTTGCTATAGGAAACGAACACTTGACGACTAGCACTAATTACTTCAGATATGCACGTCTTACTTAATGTTTGTTAATGTACAGAATAATTACATCTAATAGTATTTAGATTTACAATATGAGTATTAACCTCTGGTACAAGTAATGTTTTCGCAAAAAATTCATTAAATTATCATAATTTTAAAACACATTATTCACATTCGATTTATAGTATGATGGTAGGATATATACAAGACTCCTGTCTGATTCGTTACATACTATTCTTATCTCCTTTCAAATATAAATTAATTACATTCGAAACAAGGAGAAGGGAACAATTCATTTTATGCTATATAATAGAAATAAAAAGGCTATTGTTGGTCTCATTTCTGTATGATCAAGCAGGTAAAGTATGTACGAGGTAGATACATTCGCAGCTATAACAGTATTCCAGCAATGAACTTCCAAATTACAATTTAAACTGAATGCAATAGATATAAACAATATATACGTGAGATTGAAATAAGTTCAGAACATTTAGAAGGTTATTGAGTATGCTATTCTGTTTAGAAAGTAGATGGATATTTTCATATTTTGAGTAAAACATTTATAGAGAAAAAAACGCGTTTTTATTGAACTTTGTAATCATGAATCGTTTTTATTCCTGCGTGTTTCTTCTTTGTACCAACACGTATAATATATATCAGTAACGAAAAGCTTCTGAGTTCTTGATAAGAGTATTTATAATAGTTGAAGTGAAGTACGCTGAGATGGTTGAAATACATCTTAAAATGTTCTTATGGCAGCGTTTCCCTACTAATTTCTTTTTAAAGAATTCGCTTTATCAACAACTGCATACGAGATTGTTTGATTTGATATTTAAATTCTAGATACTGACAGAAAGAATGTAATAATTAAAATACTTGTTTTACGTCACTGGAATTACTATTAATGTTTAAGGAAGCCTGAGGGCGTTGAAATTTTGTCCTGTAGTAGTTATTTAACGTGCAGGAAGTAAACGATACGAAGTTGTCCTATTTGAATACTCTTAAATGTCACCGACCTCGACCGGACTCGAGCCCACTATCGTGGAAACATAAGGCCAACGATTAATCATCTTTTCTATTGAGGTCGATAGAAGAGAAATGAACGATTGAGTGAACAATTTTTGCAAGAGGAAGCTTCAACAATACAAGGTATAATTTAGTTATGTTTGCTACTATAGTTCAAATCGGGAAGTAATACTTTTATTGACGTGAAATCCCACTAACTGCTTTTGATGGTTTTCGGAGAAATCAGGAAGTATCCCTATGTTTCTTAAGGGAATTCTGTCTACAGTTACCTGTTCCTAATTTAGTTAAAATTATCTCTATAATAAATATTTTACTCTTCATAATCACTCCTAAAAGTGAAATTCTCATACAGGTAGAGGAATGCTTTTATATATTGGTCACCTAAACCTCTGCTGTACTCATCGTACTAACAGTAATCTATTTAAGTAGTTTCCTGTTTTCTCCCGTTCATTGACGTGCCGTGTTCGTACTGTGAAGATTTAGTAGGACTTCGCGAGTATTTGCACACGCGGGTGTCACTGGCCTTGTGAGGAGAAACTTTGACGCACGTGTAAGCATGAAGCATATTTTAACGCGAAATCGTGGTTCTCGACTTAATGATATATTACCTGTGTCGCCGCATAATGGAATCACTTCCGAAGTAATTAT